>NC_135233.1:825799174-830599174 GCF_051348905.1 Ranitomeya variabilis
ATAATATGGGAGGTGATATACGTGTACTGATAATATAGGGGGTGATATACATGTACTGATAATATGGGGGGGGTGATATACATGTACTGATAATATGGGTGTGATATACATGTACTGATAATATGGGGTGATATACATGTACTGATAATATGGGTATGATATACATGTATTGATAATATGGGGGGGTGATATACATGTACTGATAATATGGGGGGGTGATATACATGTACTGATAATATGGGGGGGTGATATACATGTACTGATAATATGGGAGGTGATATACGTGTACTGATAATATAGGGGGTGATATACATGTACTGATAATATGGGGGGGTGATATACATGTACTGATAATATGGGTATGATATACATGTACTGATAATATGGGGTGATATACATGTACTGATAATATGGGTATGATATACATGTACTGATAATATGGGGGGTGATATACATGTACTGATAATATGGGTATGATATACATGTACTGATAATATGGGTATGATATACATGTACTGATAATATGGGGTGATATACATGTGCTGATAATATGGGGGTGATATACATGTACTGATAATATGGGGGGGTGATATACATGTACTGATAATATGGGGGGGTGATATACATGTACTGATAATATGGGGGGGTGATATACATGTACTGATAATATGGGGGGGTGATATACATGTACTGATAATATGGGGGTGATATACATGTACTGATAATATGGGTATGATATACATGTACTGATAATATGGGGGGTGATATACATGTACTGATAATATGGGTATGATATACATGTACTGATAATATGGGGTGATATACATGTACTGATAATATGGGGGGGTGATATACATGTACTGATAATATGGGAGGTGATATACGTGTACTGATAATATAGGGGGTGATATACATGTACTGATAATATGGGGGGGTGATATACATGTACTGATAATATGGGTATGATATACATGTACTGATAATATGGGGTGATATACATGTACTGATAATATGGGTATGATATACATGTATTGATAATATGGGGGGGTGATATACATGTACTGATAATATGGGGGGGTGATATACATGTACTGATAATATGGGGGGTGATATACATGTACTGATAATATGGGGGGGTGATATACATGTACTGATAATATGGGGGTGATATACATGTACTGATAATATGGGGGTGATATACATGTACTGATAATATGGGTATGATATACATTTACTGATAATATGGGGGTGATATACATGTACTGATAATATGGGGGTGATATACATGTACTGATAATATGGGTATGATATACATTTACTGATAATATGAGGGGGTGATATACATGTACTGATAATATGGGTATGATATACATGTACTGACAATATGTGGTGATATACATGTACTGATAATATGGGGGGGTGATATACATGTACTGATAATATGGGAGGTGATATACGTGTACTGATAATATAGGGGGTGATATACATGTACTGATAATATGGGGGGGTGATATACATGTACTGATAATATGGGTATGATATACATGTACTGATAATATGGGGTGATATACATGTACTGATAATATGGGTATGATATACATGTACTGATAATATGGGGGGGTGATATACATGTACTGATAATATGGGGGGGTGATATACATGTACTGATAATATGGGGGGTGATATACATGTACTGATAATATGGGGGGGTGATATACATGTACTGATAATATGGGGGTGATATACATGTACTGATAATATGGGTATGATATACATGTACTGATAATATGGCGGTGATATACATGTACTGATAATATGGGGGTGATATACATGTACTGATAATATGGGGAGGTTATACATGTACTGATAATATGGGGGTGATATACAAGTACTGATAATATGGGGGGGTGATACACATGTACTGATAATATGGGGAGGTAATATACATGTACTGATAATATGGGGAGGTTATATACAGTGCTTTGCGAAAGTATTCGGCCCCCTGGAACTTTTCAACCTTTTCCTACATATCATGCTTCAAACATAAAGATACCAAATGTAAATTTTTGGTGAAGAATCAACAACAAGTGGAACACAATTGTGAAGTTGAACGAAATTTATTGGTTATTTTAAATCTTTGTGGAAAATCAAAAACTGAAAAGTGGGGCGTGCAATATTATTCCGCCCCTTTAACTTAATACTTTATTGCGCCACATTTTGCTGTGATTACAGCTGCAAGGCGCTTGGGGTACGTCTCTATCAGTTTTGTACATCGAGAGACTGAAATTCTTGCCCATTCTTCCTTGGCAAACAGCTCGAGCTCAGTGAGGTTTGATGGAGATCGTTTGTGAACAACAGTTTTCAGCTCTTTCCACAGAGTCTCGATTGGATTGAGCTCTGGACTTTGACTTGGCCATTCTAACACCTGGCTCTGTGATAGAGCTGTCCATCACAGAGTCCCAGACACTTAACAGAGGAATTGTGACAGTACCTCCTCTTCAAGGAGGGGCCAGCGGACCCCAGTTTTCCCAGGAAACCTACGGTGAAAAGCTCTGACCAAATGATCCACCTTCACCAAATGAGCCGGAACCCAGGATCTCTCCATGGGTCCGTATCTCCTCCAGTGAACCAGATATTGGAGGGAATTTTGTACCCCCCAAGAATCCACAATTCTCTGCACCTCATACTCCAAATCTCTATCAACAGAGACTGGAGCAGGAGGGGAAGAGACAGACAACACAAAAGGAACAAACTTCTTTAACAGGGATTTGTGAAAAACATTGGGGACACGAAGAGACTGTGGATGCTTCAATCTAAAGGCAACTGGATTTACTACCTTCAGAATCTCATGTGGGCCAATGAATTTCGAGCCCAATTTTGCCCAAGGTACTGTTAAACTTATATTCTTGGACGATGATCAAACTTTATCCCCAACTTTGAAAGTGAAATCTGCCGAACGTTTCCTTTCGGCCTTACGTTTTTGCTGAAACTGAGCCAGCCCAATATTCCTCTGAACCTCCCTCCAAATATCCCCAAGTTTCTGAATGGTCACCTCCAGGGCATCCAGAACTCATCCTAGAGAATTCACCAAACTGGGGTTGAAAACCATAATTACAAAAGAAAGGAGCGGTTTCCAGTGGACTGATTGACTCGACTGTTAAAGGCGAACTCCGCAAGAGGCAAAAATGGGGACCAGTCCTCCTGCTGAGCAGCCACAAAACATCTTAAAATTTGTTCTAGCGATTGATTCGTCCTTTCTGACCGTTTGTTTCAGGCTGATAAGTAGTGGTAAAAAACAAATCAATCCACAACTTCCCCTAGAGTGACCTCCAGAATTTAGAGACAAATTGCACCCTCCTCTCAGAAACAATGTTTAAAGGAATGCCATGCAATCTCACCACATGAGTGACAAATAACCTGTAAAGTGTTTCAGCATTAGGCAACCCAAATAATGGAAGAAAGTGAGCTTGTTTACTGAATCGGTCAATCACCACCCAAATGACCGTTTTTCCACCAGATATAGGTAAATCTGTAATGAAGTCCACAGACAAATGAGTCCATGGTCTTTCTGGAATAGGCAATGGAGCCAATTCCCCGGCCGGCCGGTTATGACAGACTTCAGTGCGTGCGCAAATCTCACAAGCAGATACAAATTTCTTAACATCAGTCCAGTCAAAATGTGACACTAGTCACAACCCATGGCTAGGCTGTGAATCAGTGCTGTCAGACATTCCGGGGTCAATATCAAAAGATCACGTAGTAAACCAATGGAAAATACAAAGTTGTAAGTCAGGTCACATGCCAGGGTCAGAATACTAGAGAAATAGCAGATAAGCAAAGGGGCAATAACCTAGGGTACCGTTACACTAAACGATTTACCAACGATCACAACCAGCGATACGACCTGGCCGTGATCGTTGGTAAGTCGTTGTGTGGTCGCTGGAGAGCTGTCACACAGACAGCTCTCCAGCGACCAACGATGCCGAAGTCCCCGGGTAACCAGGGTAAACATCGGGTTACTAAGCGCAGGGCCGCGCTTAGTAACCCGATGTTTACCCTGGTTACCATTGTAAATGTAAAAAAACCCAAAAAACTCTACATACTCACCTTCTGATGTCTGTCACGTCCACCGCTGGCGGCTTCCCGCACTGACTATGTCAGTGCCGGCCGTAAAGCACAGCACAGCGGTGACGTCACCGCTGTACTCTGCTTTTACTTTACGGCCGGCGCTCACAGTCAGTGCGGGAAGAAGACGGCGAGGGACGTGACAGGCACCGGAATGTGAGTATGGAGTTTTTGGGGTTTTTTTACATTTACAATGGTAACCAGGGTAAACATCGGGTTACTAAGCGCGGCCCTGCGCTTAGTAACCCGATGTTTACCCTGGTTACAAGCGAACACATCGCTGGATCAGCGTCACACACGCCGATCCAGCGATGACAGCGGGAGATCCAGCGACGAAAGAAAGTTTCAAACGATCTGCTATGACGTACGATTCTCAGCGGGGTCCCTGATTGCTGCTGCGTGTCAGACACAGCGATATCGTATGTATATCGCTGGGACGTCACGGATCGTGCTGTCGTAACGACCAAAGTGCCACTGTGAGACGGTACCCATACGGGTAGCCTGAGCACAGTCCAAAGGTCAGCAGCGGAATATCAGATGCAACGGGACAATAACAAACAGTCTGAACACAGTCCAAAGGTCATCAACGGAATATCAAATGCAAAGGGGCAATAACAAACGTGTAGACTGAACACGGTCGAAAGATTAGCAACGGAATATCAAATTCAAAGGGGCAATAACAAACGGGTAGTCTGAACATGGTCCAAAGGTCAGCAGCAGAAGAAGATCAGAACGTACAGCATAGGGCACAGGCAAACACACCAGACAGCACAAGCTTAGAACAAGTTTTTGACTGGCAATGATCTGAGCCAGACAGCTCACCTAAATAGCAGGGCAATTACCAAGAACATGGAGCACCTGTGGAAATCTCTGCACCTTCCAGTAAGATAGGTGAATCGAGCTGTCAATCAAAGCACCGACAGCTCAGTACGCCCCAGCACAGGATAGGATGACAGAGCTGTCAATCACAGAGTCCCAGACTCTGAGCAGAGGAATCATGAAAATACAGTTTTTAAATGAAGGTCTTTATTATTAAGGGAAAAAGAAATCCAAACATACAGGACCCTGTGTGAAAAACTGATAGCCTCCCCTTACAAAAAAAAAATTCACTGTGGTTTACCACATCTTTGGGAAACTGAATTCAAATTACATAGCCACACACAGGCCTGATTACTGCCACACCTGTTCTCAATCAAGATATCACTTAAATGGGACCTGCCTGACAATGAAGTAGACAAAAAGTTCCTCCAAAGCTAGACATTGTGCCGCGATCCAAAGAAATTCTGGAACAAAGAGAAACAAAGTAATTGAGATCTATCAGTATGGAAAAGGTTATAAAGCCATTTCTAAAGTGTTGGGACTCCAGTGAAATACCATGAAAGCTATTACCCACAAATGGCGAAAACATGGGACAGTGGTGAACCTTATCAGGAGTGGTCGGCTGACCAAAATTACTCCAAGAGCACAGCGACGACTAATCCAAGAGGTTACAAAAGACCCCACAACAAAATTCAAAGAACTGCAGGCCTCACTTGCCTCAGTTTAAGTCAGTGTTCATGACTCCACCATAAGAAAGGGACGGGGAAAAAATATCCTGCAAGACGAAAACCACTGCTGAGCAATAAGATCAATAATTAAGGCTTGTCTCATTTTTGCCAGACATGTTTTCCTTTTATATATATATATATATATATATATATATATATATATATATATATATATATATATATATATATATATATATATACATATATATATATATATATATATATACATACATTGCTCAAAAAAATAAAGAGAACACTAAAATCACATATCCTTGGTATCACTGAATGAAATATTCCAGTGGTAAATCTTAATTCATTACATAGTGGAATGTGTTGAGAACAATAAAACCTAAAAATTAGCAATGTAAATCACAACTAATATCCCACGGAGGTCTGGAGTTGGAATGATGCTCAAAATCAAAGTGGAAAATGAAGTTACAGGCTGATCCAACTTCAATGGAAATGCCTCAAGACAAGGAAATGATGCTCAGTAATGTGTGTGGCCTCCACGTGCCTGTATGACCTCCCTACAACGTCTGGGCATGCTCATGATGAGGCGGTGCCAACTCCTGGACAGTCTGTGGTGCAACGTGACGTTGGTGGATGGTGCGTGACATGATGTCCCAGATGTATTCAATCGGATTCAGGTCTGGGAACGGGCAGGCCAGTCCATAGCTTTAATGCCTTCATCTTGCAGGAACTGCTGACACACTCCAGCCACATGAGGTCTGGCATTGTCCTGAATTAGGAGGAACCCAGGGCCAACCGCACCAGGATATGGTCTCACATTGGGTCTTAGGATCTCATCTCGGTACCTAATGACAGTCAGGCTACCTCTGGCGAGCACATGGAGGGCTGTGCGGCCCTCCAAAAGAAATGCCACCCCACACCATTACTGACCCACTGCCAAACCGGTCATTCTGAAGGCATTCTGAAGGATGTTGCAGGCAGCAGATCGCTCTCCACGACACCTCCAGACTCTGTCCCGTTTGTCACATGTGCTCAGTGTGAACCTGCTTTCATCTGTGAAGAGCACAGGGCGCCAGTGGCAAATTTGCCAATCCTGGTGTTCTGTGGCAAATACCAAGTGCCCTGCACAGTGTTGGGCTGTGAGCACAACCCCCATCTGTGGACGTCGGGCACTCAGACCATCCTCATGGAGTAGGTTTCTAACCGTTTGTGCAGACACATACACATTTGTGGCTGGAGATCATTTTGCAGAGCTGGCAGTGCTCCTCCTGTTCCTCCTTGCACAAAGGCTGAGGTAGCGGTCCTGCTGCTAGGTTGGTTGTTGCCCTCCTACGGCCCCTCCACCTCTCCTGGTGTATTGGCCTGTCTCCTGGTAGCACCTCCAGCCTCTGGCCTCTACGCTGACAGACACAGTAAACCTTGCCACAGCTCGCATTGATGTGCCATCCTGGATGAGCTGCACTACCTGAGCCACTTGTGTGGGTTGTAGAGTCCGTCTCATGCTACTACGAGTGTGAAAGCACAACCAACATTCAAAAGTGACCAAAACATCAGCCAGAAAGTATTGAGATACTGTGTAATGATTATAAGGGATAACTCAGGAGACTCTTTGCATGGAACAAGACAACTACCGGACACAGTTTTATAAGTGGTAAAGTCTATATTATCACACGGTGATTCAAACAGGTGCAGAGAGAAACTCAAGTCCACAACACTTGGAGTAAATGTTAAACGCAGCTTAGCAGTCTATAGGAAACTTCGGAGGAAAATGCAATCACACAGAAAGTCTGTGAAGCACAATTATTCTTGAGGATACTTGACACGAATAAGTCCTTGGTAGTCCAAACACAGATAGATATGCTTATAAGGCAGTTCAAATAATATCTTAGCACAACCAGGGAGGCCTGGATAAAAGTCTCGGGTTTAAGCTTAGCAGCAACAGCTTACATGTCCAGCAAATGCAGATGGAAACAAACACAAGCAGCCAGATGGAGGATTACTGGAAACCGATGTATGCAGCAGAAACTCAGAGCTGAGTAGCAGGATCTCCACACAGGTTCACAGGAGCAGGTGCAGGTGCAAAGCCAGGGAGTCATCAGTAGCTGGATGCAAGGCAGAATACTCTAGCACAGACTAAAGGCTGGGGTGGAGTTATATAGCAGGAAGACACAGTGCACATGAGACCAAAGACGCCATCTTGGAAAAGGGCAGTAATGTACAAAAGGTAATCAAAATGCTCAGAGTCCTGACATACTGAAGTACTGAGATGTGGTCTGTGGTCCCCACCTGCAGAACCACTCCTTTATTGAGTGTGTCTTGATAATTGCCAATAATTTCCATCTGTTGTCTATTCCATTTGCACATATATATATACTAGCTGAAGAGCCCGGCGTTGCCTGGGCATAGTAAATATCTGTGGTTATGGCACCTCACTTCTCTTATTTTCTCATCACGCCTCTCATTTCCCCCCTCACATCTTTAATTTTCCCCCTCACATCTCTCATTTTCTCCCTCACATCTCTAATTTTCTCCCTCACATCTCTCATTTCCTCCCTCACACCTCTCATTTTCCCCCTCACTCCTCTTATTTTTCCCCTCACTCCTCTCATTCCCCCCTCACTCCTCTCTTTCCCCCCC
Source organism: Ranitomeya variabilis (assembly GCF_051348905.1). Classification (NCBI taxonomy): domain Eukaryota; kingdom Metazoa; phylum Chordata; class Amphibia; order Anura; family Dendrobatidae; genus Ranitomeya; species Ranitomeya variabilis. Next base: position 825,807,454 of record NC_135233.1, read on the forward strand.
TAACACTAGTCATTTCGAGCTCATATCTGTCATTTTCCGATCACTCCACCATTTCCCCTCACTCCTCTCATTTTGCACTTACATCTTTTCATTTTCACCTCACACCTCTCATTTTCACCTCACACCTCTCTTTTTCCCCTCAGTATATACATGTTTGTCATATCCCTTATATATAGTATACACCTGTATGTCATCTCCTGTATATAGTATATACCTGTATGTCATCTCCCCTGTGTATAGTATATACCTGTATGTCATCTCCTGAATATTGTATATACCTGTATGTCATCTCTTCTGTATATAGTATATACCTGTATGTCATCTCCTCCTATATATAGTATATACCTGTATGTCATCTCCTGTATATAGTATATACCTGTATGTCATCTCCCCTGTATATAGTATATATCTGCTGTATGTCATCTCCTCCTCTATATACCTATGTGTCATCTCCTGTTTTATATAGTATATACCTGTATGTTATCTCCTCCTGTATATAGTATATACGTGTGTCATCTCCTCCTGTATATAGTATATACCTGTATGTCATCTTCTATATATAGTATATACCTGTATGTCATCTCCTCTTGTATATAGTATATACCTGTAAGTCATCTCCTCCTGTATATAGTATATACCTGTGTGTCATCTGCTCCTGTATATAGTATGTACCTGTGTGTCATCTGCTCCTGTATATAGTATATACCTGTGTGTCATCTCCCCTGTATGTAGTATGTACCTGTATGTCATCTCCTCCTGTATTAGACCTCGTTCACACGTTATTTGGTCAGTATTTTTACCTCAGTATTTGTAAGCTAAATTGGCAGCCTGATAAATCCCCAGCCAACAGTAAGCCCACCCCCTGGCAGTATATATTAGCTCACACATACACATAATAGACAGGTCATGTGACTGACAGCTGCCGTATTTCCTATATGGTACATTTGTTGCTCTTGTAGTTTGTCTGCTTATTAATCAGATTTTTATTTTTGAAGGATAATACCAGACTTGTGTGTGTTTTAGGGCGAGTTTCATGTGTCAAGTTGTGTGTGTTGAGTTGCGTGTGGCGACATGCATGTAGCGACTTTTGTGAGATGAGTTTTGTGTGGCGACATGCGTGTAGCAACTTTTTGTGTGTCGAGTTGCATGTGACATGTTAGTATAGCAAGTTGTGTGCAGCAGTTTTGCGCATGGCGAGTTTTGCGCGTGGTGAATTTTATGTGTAGTGTGTTTTGAGTATGTGCAAGTTTTGTGTGAGGCAACTTTTGCATGTGTTGCAACTTTTGTTCATGTGGCAATTTTTCCGCGTGTGCAAGTTTTGCGTGTGATAAGTTTTCCATGAGGTGAGTTTTGCACGTGTAGCTAGTTTTGCGTGAGCCTAGTTTTGCATGTGGTGAGTTTTGCATGTGGCGAATTTTGCGCGTGGCGAGCTTTGAGCGATGACTTTTGTGTTTCGACTTTTATGTGGCGAGGTTGGTGTATGTGTGGTGAAATGTGTGCTGCGGGTGGTATATGTGTTCAAGCACGTGGTAGTGTGTGGCGCATTTTGTGTGTGTGTTCATATCCCCATGTGTGTGGTGAGTATTCCATTTCGGGGCCCCACCTTAGCAACTGTACGGTATATACTCTTTGGCGTCATCGCTCTCATTCTTTAAGTCCCCCTTGTTCACATCTGGCAGCCGTCAATTTGCCTCCAACACTTTTCCTTTCACTTTTTCCCCATTATGTAGATAGGGGCAAAATTGTTTGGTGAATTGAAAAGCGCGGGGTTAAAATTTCGCCTCACAAAGTAGCCTATGACGCTCTCGGGTCCAGACGTGTGACTGTGCAAAATTTTGTGGCTGAAGCTGCGACGGTGCAGATGCCAATCCCAGACATACACACACACATACACACACACATACACACACACATACACACACACACACACACATTCAATTTATATATTAGATATACATATATATATATATATATATATATATATATAAAATAAAAGATGTGAAAAAAACACACCACCATCATCAAAATATCACTAAAACACTATTGAAAGTAGCACAGGGAGCTGTCTGCTCCTGTTCTGTTACTGAACAACCCTACCTACCAGCGGAGGTTGGCACTCTATACCTGCGCAATGGCACCCACACTCATTGACGGCTCACGCTGCTGGCCCTGCAAGGCCCTGGATGGGACAGGGGAGCAGAAGATTCTTATCAAGTAAGGGGATAGAGAATGTTTAAGTTAGCAGATATATCAGGAGATGTTATTACATAAAATATATAATAATCTGATCTATAAAGTCCATTGAAATAAGGTTGTATGGTGATATACGTATTTTGGTATATGGTATCGCCAGGTGGGGCCTGGGTATAGAGTTGTCGCCCAAACTTCCCCTATACGTATTTGTGTGCCTGGCAGCGGGGGTTGGCACCCTATAATAGAGAGGATGATGCCCCTGCTCGTCAGCAGTTGTCCCTCCTGTCCCTAACTAATATATATTGGGGAATAGAGTGATGACAAGAAGAGATGGAAAAATAAAGTGCTTATTGCTTTACAAAAATAGAAAGGGCAATACTCATAACATCCCCATTATGGTGCAGTTCAGTAGAGATAAACAATGGTATAATAATATAAAAAAAGGACTCCAAGGTGAAAAGCCAAAAACTTGAGAGCCAATCAGCTATAGAGAGGTCCAAGGGGTTGTACATGCAAAAATTACACACAAGGAGTAAATAGACCCACTTGGTAGAGTGAGTACGGTATAAGAAATCATGCAGTGGAAAATGCCACCCAGAAGAGCAAGATTGCAACTCAATCGTTTTTAACAATCCATGTGGTGCTTTACAATGATACTCTAGCCACAAGGAAAAGGCTATATCACCACACACTCTATAACCAGATAACGCTCATCATAATACTCGACACGTTTCCCCTCACCCGAGGTTCATCAGGAGTGAGATATTAATCAAACAGGACTACTGAGCTATTAGTTGTCTATAATCTGATGTGGCACAGTGTCTGTGTGATACAGGATGTATAGCGTCAGTACCCTCTGATGGAGGCATTCCATCAAAGGGGATTGACTCTATACGTCCTGTATCACGCGGCCACTGTGCCACATCAGATTATGGATAAACTGACAGCCTTGCCTCATCCAGGGCCTTGTAGGGCCAACAGCGTGAACCATCGACGAGCAGGGGCGCCATTGCACAGGTATAGGATGCCAACCTCCGCTGGTAGGTAGGGTAGTTCAGTAACAGAACAATGGCAGGCACCTCCCTGTGGTATTTTCAATAGTGCTTTACTGATATTTTGGTGATGATGGTGTCATTTTTCATGTTTTTTATTATATATATATATATATATATATACATATATATATATATATATATATATATATATATATATACACACTGTATATAAATATATATATTAAGAGATAGCGCTACCTGAGTGGGTTGAGGGACACTCGCTTGGCAACGGGATTAAAGCACTCAGGCACGTTTTCTCACAAAAACAGTCTATCCGGTTTATTAAACATCATAAACCGCACCATGAACAGTTCATTATTTACTGTACATCAATGGAACATATTAACCACCGACAGTCTATTCCAATGGCAGATACTTCTCTGCCATGTATTACAAACCCCCTTGTCTGGGGTTACCTTCCAGGAGCTCCGCTCCTCACGCTGACTCCTTGTCAGCCCTGGCTTCGCCAACACAGTTGCCGTCCCAGGCTCTGTAGGTACATGGTCTCACCAGGTGCTATTCAGGAAGTCTCCACTCACAGGAGCTTCCAACAGACCATCCAGGTCCATGGTCTCTCCACGTGCTCTTCAGGAAGTCTCCACTCACTGGAACTTTTAACACAGATCTGACCTCTTTCAGGACCTACAACACAGGCCATTCAGGTCCAAACACTCTGAACCATGTGCCACACCACAGGGCCGGCTCCAGGTTTTCATGGGCCCTGGGCGAAAGTCCCGGTGGGCCCCTTTAACACATACCACAATTCATAATGCACCGATACGGCAGAGAAATATAGGTATAGTACAATGCCAAAGATTTCACTTACTTCTTACATTACATGAGTGATATCTATTGTACATTCTACATTAGCTCAGAAACCGGACAGTATAGTCCTCTATACAGAATAATGAGCTCCATATATTGCTCCAAACAGAATAATGAGCCCCATATATTGCCCCATACAGTATAATGGCCCCATATAGTGCCCCATACAGTATAATTGGCACCACATAGTCCTCTATACAGAATAATGAGCCCCATATATTGCTCTATACAGAATAATGAGCCTCATTTAATGCTCCATACAGTATAATGGGCACCACAGAGTGCTCCATACAGAATGAGCCGCATATATTGCTCAATACAGAATTGACCCCATATAATGCTCCATACAGTATAGTCAGCCACATATAATTCTCCATACAGTATATGATGGGCCCCATCTATTGCTCCATATATAATGGGCCTCATATAATGCTCCATACAGTATGATCGGCCCCATACAGTATACTGAGTCCCATATATTGCTCCATACAGAATGGGCCCCATATGATGCTCCATACAGAATTGGCCCCATATAATGCTCCTTACAGAATGGGTCCCATATAATGCTCCATACAGAATGGGCCCCATATAATGCTCCAAAAATAATTGGCCCCATAAGATGCTCCATGTATAATGGGCCCCATATAATGCTCCATATATAATTGGCCATATAAAATGCTCCATATATAATTAGTCCCATGAGATGCTTCATACATTATTGGCCCCATATACTGCTCCATATGTAATTGGCCCCATATACTGCTCCATATTGAATTGGCCCCATAAGATGCTCCATATTAAATTGGCCCCATATAATGCTCCCTATAGATCTGGCCCCATAAGATGCTCCCTATATTATTAGCCCCATAAGATACTCCATATAGAATTAGCCCCATATAATGCTCCATATATGGGCCCCTTCTGATGGTCTCGATATATTGCTCCAAATATGGAAAAAAAATTAAATACTCAACTCTCGTTGCTTGACGCTGCTCTGCTCTGGACTCCTCAGCATCGACGTCTTCCTGCTCTCTGTGCTGTGACTGCTCAGGCAGAGGGCGCACACTGGTGACATCATCGCGCCCTCTGACCTGAACGTCACAGTCAGAGGATGGAAGACGCTGCAGCGCTGGAACTGGGAGAGGTAAGTGCCGGGGCCCAGAGCAGGCGGGTGGTCCACTCGCGGGGGGCGGCACTATAGCGCGCCATTGGCCCCGACGGCGAGTGGGCCCTCTGCCTGCTCAGGGCCCCAGCACTTGCTCGGGTGCGCCGGGTGCTGACGCCGTCCCTGCACACCATGGTCACATTATGTACCTGTAATCCCTCGCCTGGATGGGAGGTGTGTGGTTGGCCAGACCCGCCCATCTCTCCAACCAACCCTGCAAGCCTCCCTTTACAGCTATACAAATACTTGTGGGACTACAGGTCCCAGAACAACAACATTACTTCAGGCTTACAGCGCACACTTCCTCTGCGACACATACCAGCCATTTACAATCATGCTGGACACAGTTTCATTATCACCATTACAGATACGCCTGCATGCGTATCCTGAGGAGCACATACAGCGCCCCCTGGTTGTAGCATGGGTCACTGTACCACTATATATATATATATATATATATATATATATATATATATATATATATATATCTCAAATAGTGGGGCGTTCTGACATTGTGCATAGTGTCTGGATTCAGCCATCTGCAGTCACATAGAGTAGTGTATGTTGAGCCAGAATAGAACCCATGTAATATCTTTTTTATGCTGCAGAGAATACGCCCCTGCATAATCAAGTAAACATGGAACAAGCTGACAAATTGATATTAAATACTAATTACAGTAAAATATCATTTACTATAAAGAGTGTTTTGCAGTGTCATGCTGACTGGACATGTTCTGCGGCCAAATCATACAAGCAGGATTGTGGTTTACTTTGTGCCTACTAAATTACCATGTTACACAATCAGAACAGATGACAGTCATTATTATGTACGCAACCGTAAATATCTACTATATGCAGAAAAGTATACCTCCGATTATACAGGGAAACCATGAGAGTGCAGCAGCGTGCGTATACACTTACACTGTCTATTGTGCTTTGTAAAAAGTGGCACCAAGCGATCGTTAGTCGTTCTGTCTGCAGTGCGGGAACCGGCAGTGTAGAATATAACTGACAGCCCCGGCTGCTGTGCATTTACCTTTTAGATTCCCCTTTATAGGCGGTAACGAGGTCTATACTAGTGATGAGCAAACATGCACAGGTAAGGTGTTATCTGTGCATGCTCGGGTGGTAACCGAGTATCTTCGGCATGCTTGAATAATGTATATGAGTCCCTGCGGCTGCATGTCTCGCGGCTGTATAACCACTGCAATACATGCAGGGATGTCCTCTTTGTTAGGCTATCCCTGCGTGTGTTACGGCTGTTGTACAGCCGTGAGAAATGCAGCCGTGGGGACTCGAATACAATATTCAAGCATGCCGAAGATACTCGTTTACCACCCGAGCATGCGCAGCATGCGCAGATAACACCTAATCCAAGCACATTCGCTCTTCACTAGTATGTACACGTAATGGGCAAAATATTGGTGGTTACCAGCGGTGGCAGCTGGAGTATTTCCCATACACAATTCTGTGCGACATTGGGGGGAATTTAATAAAGTTTCAATACCATGTTTCCTGGCAGTTATTGTGCATGTTATATTTGTTATATTTGTCCAAAAGTTTAGACTTTTATACCCCTGAGGTTGGTTTTGCAAGTCCATCATTCACAGTCTGAGTACGGACAGTGATACCTGGACCATCTGCATGTCTCCTGACCCAAACTCATATACACTATGTTCCAAATTATTATGCAAATGCCATTTTTCTCTGATTTTCCTAAGTGGTTGGTGCAAATGACAATCAGTCTAATAAAAGTCATCACCCGATAGAGTATACATTGAATTTTATTGAAGAAACCTCCCAATGATAACAGTATAATCTCTAAAATGAATAAAAACTCAAAATGCACTGTTCCAAATTATTAGGCACAGTAGAATTTCTAAACATTTGATATGTTTTAAAGAACTGAAAATGCTCATTTGAAGAATTTGCATCATTAGGAGGTCACTTTCACTGAGCAAAAAAGCTGTTTAACTCCAAAACATCCTAACAGGCCAAGTTACATGTTAACATAGGAACCCTTCTTTGATATCACCCTCACAATTCTTGCATCCATTGAACTTGTGAGTTTTTGGAGAGTTTCTGCTTGTATTTCTTTGCATGAAGTCAGAATAGCCTCCCAGAGCTGCTGTTTTGACGTGAACTGCCTCCCACCCTCATAGATCTTTTGCTTGATGATAATCCAAAGGTTCTCTATAGGGTTGAGGTCAGGGTAAGATGGTGGCCACACCATGAGTTTATCTCCCTTTATGCCCATAGCAGCCAATGACTCAGATGTATTATTTGCAGCATGACAGCATGAGATAGTGCATTGTCATGCATGAAGATGCTTCTGCTCCTGAAGGCACGTTTCTGCTTTTTATACCATGGAAGAAAGTTGTCAGTCATAAACTCTATACACTTTGCAGAGGTCATTTTCACACCTTCAGGAACCTTAAAGGGCCCTACCAGCTGTTCTGGACCAAAATATGACTCCTCAACCTCCTTGCTGACGTCGCAGCCTTGTTGGGACATGGTGGCCATGGTGGCCATCCACCAACCATCCACTACTCCTTCCATCTGGACCATCCAGGGTTGCTCGACACTCATCAGTAAACAAGACTGCTTGAAAAATAGTCTTCATGTATGTCTGACTGCACCTGTGCCGGCAGTGCGGCCGCCCTATTACTGAATCCCCGCCCCGCACTGTGTTATTCATTATGCACAGTGCGGGGCTGGCATTCCTGGGCATGCGCACTGCGCTGTTCAGGCGCTCCCCCATCTCGGACGCTCTCCCATCTCTGACGCTCCCCTGCCTTCCCAGGAACCCCAGCCCCGCACTGTGCATAATGAATAACACAGTGCGGGGCGGGGATTCAGTAACAGGGCGCAGTCAGGCTACCGGCATCTGAGATGTGACTGACAAAGAACACTGCGCAGGCCCCAGGCAGGCACGCACAGCGCAGGCGCCGGATTTAAGAAGCAACAACGCGAAGGGGGCGGGTACCATCGGCCCTGAAGAGAAGAGTGACGGCAGTTGGGTGATTCATACAGGACGCTTCGGACCGCCTCCTGGTACAATATCTGGTATGTGTGGCCAATTTTTAAAACGCTTTATTGAGGTAATAAATGAATCAAAAACTAAAAGCCACCTTGTTAGACTGCAGCATTACTGCTGCACAAGGTGGCTCTTTTAGTTTATAACGGCTGGGGGGGGTGACAGTGGCCCTTTAATAATGTGGAACATCATTTTTAAGTAGTTTTCCTTTAATTAGAATCACCTGGAAAACTAATTATCACATGTATTTAAGATTGATTTCAGTGATCCATTGAGCCCTGAGACACAATACCATCCATGAGTTTATTTGAAAAACAAAACGATTAAATCTTTATGACACTTAAATCCAATTTGCATAATAATTTGGAACACAGTGTAGGTCTATGAGGCTGCACTGTCAACCTGGTCATGGGAGTCAGGAATAATGAACTATTGCTGAATGATCTTTATTGGGCAACTATCTAAGACAAAGGTGGGGAACCTCAGGCCCCAGGGCCATTTACAGCCCTCGATGACCTTTTATCAGGCCCCCGAGCAGATTCTCAGGGACCGCATTCTTGGGCAGGGAGGTGTATTTTGATTACAACCAGCTCATTAATTTCTTCTCGCTCTGTTAGCACATGTTCACTACTGAAGGGCATGCAATGAAAGATTACGTCCTGAAACCAGTGCCAGAGTCAGGATGTACTTTGTGGGTGGAGTTTGTACGGCCCCTGAAGGATGGTATAAATATCTAAATGGCCCTCGGCAGAAAAAAGATTCCCCACCCCTGATCTAAGGTAATCAATGAGCTTAAAGGGGTTGTTCCAGGATACAAATTGTTTTAGCAACTGTAGAAAATAATAAGCTGGGGGACCTCAGGCTTGGGAGTATAGCCGTGTTTGTTATTTTTTACAGCTGTATCAGTGGCTAGTTTCTGTAATCATAAGAATTTGTATCTCTACTGATGGCTAACACAAGAATAAAGCAAGCAAATAGCCATACAAGTTTAAAATGGGGCCCCAAATGCTAACATATTGCACATCACACAAAAGCATTTCGGTTGTATTTACAAGCGCTGATCTCAGGCCGCTAAATGAGTTTGATCGACAATACTGAAGTTGTTCAACACTTGTTTCCTGGCCTCTTTCCACCGTCTGAGAAAGAATGATGGGACAGAACGATCACTTCACTAACAGATCACTAACCGATCCCCATACAGTATCATGTTATCAGCAGCACATCTACAGTTTACAGCGGCGATGTGCTGCTGAGAACAATGATTTTTGTTCCGGCAAAAACAATCTGAATATGCAGCATTTTACTTGTTTAGTAAAATACACCCCATAGTCCTCCATATATTATAATGTGCTCCACAGTCCTCCATATAGTATAATACACTCCCTATAGTCCTCCATATATTAAAATACACTGCTCAATCCTCCACATAGTATAATACACTCCTCATAGTCCTCCATATAGCGTAATACACTCCTCATAGTGCTCCATATAGTATAATGCACCGCCATAGTCATCCATGTAGTACAATTCACTTCCCATAGTATAATGCACCCCATAGTTCCCCATAGTCCTCAATACAGTATAATGCAGCCCACATATAGTATAATGTAGCCACCACCCTACAGAATATAATGCGGCAACCACAGAGTATAATGCAGCCACCCCACAGAGTATAATGCAGCCACCCCACAGAGTATAATGTAACCCCATAGAATATAATACAGCCCACCTCCCCATAATATATAATGTAGCCCCCCATAGAATATAATGCAGCCCCCCATTGTATATAACACAACCTCCCCCATAGTATATAACCCAACCTCCCCCATAGAATATAATATACCCCCACAATAGTATATACCACAGCCACATAGTACATAACATGGCCTCCCCATAGAAGATAATATACTCCCCATAGTATATAGCAAAGCCCGCATAGTATATAGCACAGCCCGCATAGTAGATAACACAGCCCACACAGCAGTATACAGCACAGCCCACACAGTAGTATATACAGCACAGCCCACACAGTAGTATATACAGCACAGCTCACACAGTAGTATATACAGCACAGCCCACACAGTAGTATATACAGCACAGCCCGCACAGTAGTATATACAGCACAGCCCGCACAGTAGTATATACAGCACAGCCCGCACAGTGGTATATACAGCACAGCCCGCACAGTGGTATATACAGCACAGCCCGCACAGTAGTATATCCAGCACAGCCCGCACAGTGGTATATCCAGCACAGTGGTATATACAGCACAGCCCTCACAGTGGTATATCCAGCACAGCCAGCACAGTGGTATATCCAGCACAGTCCGCACAGTGGTATATCCAGCACAGCCCGCACAGCGGTATATCCAGCACAGTGGTATATACAGCACAGCCCGCACAGTGGTATATCCAGCACAGTGGTATATACAGCACAGCCCGCACAGTGGTATATCCAGCACAGTGGTATATACAGCACAGCCCGCACAGTGGTATATCCAGCACAGTGGTATATACAGCACAGTCCGCACAGTGGTATATCCAGCACAGCCAGCACAGTGGTATATCCAGCACAGTCCGCACAGTGGTATATCCAGCACAGTCCTCACAGTGGTATATCCAACACAGTCCTCACAGTGGTATATCCAGCACAGTGGTATATCCAGCACAGCCCGCACAGTGGTATATCCAGCACAGCCCACACAGTGGTATATCCAGCACAGTGGTATATACAGCACAGCCCGCACAGTGGTATATCCAGCACAGCCAGCACAGTGGTATATCCAGCACAGCCCACACAGTGGTATATCCAGCACAGTGGTATATACAGCACAGCCCGCACAGTGGTATATCCAGCACAGCCAGCACAGTGGTATATCCAGCACAGTCCGCACAGTGGTATATCCAGCACAGTCCTCACAGTGGTATATCCAGCACAGTCCTCACAGTGGTATATCCAGCACAGTGGTATATCCAGCACAGCCCGCACAGTGGTATATCCAGCACAGCCCACACAGTGGTATATCCAGCACAGTGGTATATACAGCACAGCCCGCACAGTGGTATATCCAGCACAGCCAGCACAGTGGTATATCCAGCACAGCCCACACAGTGGTATATCCAGCACAGTGGTATATACAGCACAGCCTGCACAGTGGTATATCCAGCACAGTCCGCACAGTGGTATATCCAGCACAGTGGTATATCCAGCACAGCCCGCACAGTGGTATATCCAGCACAGCCCGCATCTCTCCTCCTCCCCCCCCCCCGAGAATGTCCCCACAGTCCAGTAAAAAAAAAACAAACCACTCTCCTCACCTTTCCTCTTGCCCGCGCTGCTTCCTGCTCCTGTCTCAGCGGCTGCAGTCTGCCTGGGACACAGCAGGTGCGCGATGATATGACGTCATCGCGCACCCGCAGTGTCAGAGGCAGAGCGGGGAATGATGGGAGAGGGAGCGTCTGTAGACACTCTCTGCTCCATCATTGCACTCAACTGTACCGGTGTAGACGCCGGTATAGTTGAATGCGGCGGCAGGGGGGTGAGTCGGCGGGGGGAGGCGGATCGAGCGGGCCACGACTGGCACCGGCCCTTCTGGCATTTGCCAAAAGTGCCCGATGGCCAGTCCGGCCCTGGCTGACAACTTGCTGCATCAGTCACGATCAGTGTTGGCATCATCGATATTTGTTTAACTCCTTAGATGCTGCTGTCAAAAGTTACTACATCATATAAATGGTTAACAGAGTGTGGGGACTCCCTATATATCCCTATTGGCACCCTGAGATCATGATTATGTGGTCCTGATGTTTGTGATGGCAATTCACGGCCATATGACAGCCTTAGAGTCTGCCGGCTATAGTGACCTGTTCAGAAGTTAGCGAAATTTAGGTGGTAAAAATACACTTTTTCATTCCTGTCATGTCACTTTACATTCATTCCTGAAAATCACCTGAAGGGTTAATAAACTACCTGACAGCAGTTTTCAATATGTCGAGGGGTGCTGTTTTTAAAATGGTATCACATTTGGAGGTTTTCCAGTAGATAGGACCTCCAAAGTCACTTCAAACCTGGATAGGTCCCTAAAAAATAAATTTTGTACATTTCCTTGAAAAAATGAAAAAAATGCTGCTACATTTTAAAACCTAAAATGCGAACAAAATAAAATAACATTTTATAAATGGTGCTGATGTAAAGCAGACATGAGGGAAATTTTATTTATTAATGTTTTTCTATGGCATAACTATCTGGATTAAAAGAATAATCATTCAAAGTTTTTTTTTACATTTTTGTCAAATTTTTGATATTTTTTTTTATAACTAAACACAAAACATATCAACCTAAATGTACCATTATCATAAACTCTAATGTGCCACGAAAAAAACAATCTCAAAATCACTGGGATATGTTGAAGCATTCCAGAGTTATTACCACATAAGGTGACATTGGTCAGATTTAAAAAAAATTTGGCCCTGTCACTAAGGGGTTAACCATATTTCCCAACTCCAAACTGCATAAACTTGAATATTGGATCAGATCGGGTGATGTGAGTTTGTATATTGAGGGAGATTGTTAACAACACCCTTTATTGAGGTGTGCAAAATTATTAGGCAGCTTGTTTTACTCAGGCACAATAAGCCAAACAAGAGATTTAATTTACTCTGAAAGTCAAAAATTGATACATCTTACAGGGGGACGCAGCACTTGTTCTGTCCATTTTAACAAGGACAGTATGGTTCCAATTATCCATTAAAGGGAACCTGTCACCACGTTTTTGGAAGATGGGATAAAAATAGCGTTAAATAGGGGCAGAGGTGGGCGTTACATTAGTGTGTGTGTTATGCGTTTATTACCCACCTAAGTTGCCGAAATAACTTTGCAAAGTCTCCGTTTTCGCCTGTCAATCAGGCTAGTCAGGTCGCATGGGCGTTGTCTTCCCCCAGATTTGGCGTAGTTTTCCGTTGGTGGCGTAGTGGTGTGCGCATGCCCAAAGTCCGGAATCCTCTTCCAGGGGATTTAAAATAGCGCGGTGTTCGTTATTGCATTGGTGATCGGTGGGCGCGGCCATCTTCCTTTGGCCGCGCGTGCGCAGAAGCGGCGCTCTGCTGGCCGCGGCTTCAGGAAAATGGCCGCCGCGATATCCATCTGCGCACGCGCGGCATCCCGCGGCCATTTTCCTGAAGCCGCGGCCAGCAGAGCGCCGCTTCTGCGCACGCGCGGCCAAAGGAAGATGGCCGCGCCCACCGATCACCAATGCAATAACGAACACCGCGCTATTTTAAATCCCCTGGAAGAGGATTCCGGACTTTGGGCATGCGCACACCACTACGCCACCAACGGAAAACTACGCCAAATCTGGGTGAAGACACCACGCCCATGTGACCTGACCAGCCTGATTGACAGGCGAAAACGGAGACTTTGCAAAGTTATTTCGGCAACTTAGGTGGGTAATAAACGCATAACACACACACTAATGTAACGCCCACCTCTGCCCCTATTTAACGCTATTTTTATCCCATCTTCCAAAAACATGGTGACAGGTTCCCTTTAAGAAGTTTCACTACTATTAGTGTTTTTGGTTTTCTGTGTTATAGCACCACCCAGTGGTGGTTAAATTTATAACCTGTGTTTTTTAGTAATAATTAGAGTGTTGCATTGTGGGTTGCAACAAGGCATTTTGGGATGAGGAACCTCCATTTTCCCTCTGTGTTCTTCCTGGACACACATGTTCTTCTGCTGTGCTGGAAATACCTTACTTAGTTGCCATCCTGGTAAAGTTTATCCGGTAAGATCATTATCCCTGTCCTTGCAATGTAGTGTTGTACAGAATGTGACTGTATAGCAGCCAGTACGCAGGAAATGTGATTACCAGGGACTTACTGTATGTAGTTATGTACATAGGTTGCATCATCCTGTATATTTTTCCTGCCAGTTGTAAAGTATCAGCTGTGTTGTTATTATTTGCCCAATACTTACCCATATCATTTGTATTCTTATAGTTTTACCGTGCTCATGTTTACCAATAAACAAGTTAGACTACAGAGAACAGTCTGCTTATTTGGGAGACAGAAGTGGTTTATGCCGTATGTCGGATCACACACCGTATCAACGTGTATGAAGACAGAACAGCACTATTGGGACATGATCACACAAAACGATCAAAAGTTTTGTTGCAAATAGTCAACAGGGTCGCAAAAACGTGTTGAGAAAAAAAAAGATGTTCACTAACTACGAAAGCTTTGAGAAGTATCAAATGTGTAGCGACCAAGAATATATTATCCTCCTCCGGAACTGCAACCTCCCTGGAGAAGTACAAGGTGTTCAGTGCTCAGAGACATGGCCGAGGCAAGGGAGGCTGAAACTTGACAACCACTGAAGAGACCCATAAGGTGAACCGTCAATACTGGGCCAAGAAATATCTGAAGACAGATTTTATAAAGGTTTTAGGGACTGATGACAGTGACCCTTAACAGACCAGATGGATGGGCCTGTAACTGCATCAGTGATAGGCACAGACCTCCACCTCCACTGCACTTCAAGTTGCTGTACTGCTATGGGCTGGTATTATTAACGATGAGCTAGCCGGTTAGATGAACTCAAAATCAACTCCAAAACCTACTGCCAGACTTCAGAAGAAGAACTCTCTACAAGCAGTAGTACAGGAAAAAGCCTGCAACGTTCAAGAAAACCATGATTTTTATGGAGGACAATGCTCCATTTTATGCATCACAATTCTCTACTGCTTGTCTGCCAGTAAAGGCTTGGCCCTCATTAAAATAATAAAGCCTATACTCCCCTCCCGTGCCAGCGCTGTTCCCACGGTGTCAGCACTACGTCTCCTGGGGCTCTGAAATGAAAGAATAATGACACGGCCCATGTCCTCACCTGACCTAACCCTTATTGAGAACTTGTGGGCCCTCAATGGGAAATTTAGTAGTACAGCTCTCTGAATAGTATCTAGGAGGCCGTGGTTGGTGCTATCCAAAACTATCAGACTCCATGGATGGAAGGCTTATGATGCTTATTGAAAAGAAGGAAATGTATAGGTCACTAATATTTTTTGTCAGAAGTGTATTTTTGTAGATTTTGAATTGTTTGGTTAGTATGCTCACTTTAATAAATGGAAATAAGCAAATGAGATGGGAAAATGTACTTTTTCATTGTATAATAATTGTGGACATTGATATTCTCATAAGAAAGGCAAAACCTCACTTTTTACAAATTCAGGTTTATTAACTTTTTGGTTTTTCACCATACACAATTACACAGCACCATCACCACAAGCAAATTATACATTACACAGTGCCATTACCATACACAATGTATACATTACACAGCACCATCAGCATATACACTGTATACATTATACATCACCGTCACCATATACACTGTATACGTTACACAGCACCATCAGGATACACAATGTATACGTAACATAGCGCCGTCACTATACACAATGTATATATTACACAGCACTGTCGGCATACACACTGTATACATTACACATCATCACCATACACACTATGTACGTTACACAGCACCATCACCATACAAGATATATACATTACACAGCACTGTCACCGTACACAAGGTATACATTACACAGCGCCGTCACCATACATACTGGATATATGTTACACAGCACTGTCAGCGTACATAATGTGTGCGTTGCAGGCACATTGTACACATTTGGCAGAGCACGGTTTCCATGCAGACTTTTGCACAGTAAAGCCTCCACACAACTCCCCTATATTGCTGCCTAATTTATATATCAGTACATGTATAACACCTCTACCCCCTATTATTAATCAGTACATGTATATCACCCCCAATATTATTAATCAGTACATGTACATCCCTGAATCTCTTTAACATTGTATTATCTGTCTTTGATGATATGTTTCTTTCTGCGTGTTTATCACCTCAATTCAATTGATGCTAATACAAACTTGTCTTATCTGTCCATTTGGGTTTGTCTATTTCCTAAATGCATCTTAGCTCCTATCTCCTAATTATCTCCTATTTTTCTGTGACCTGTCTCCCTGTGGCTCCTTCCTCCTGCTCACACCTGGCCTATTTCATGTGCACTTGCATTTTTATAAATACATGACACAGTACCTCTTTAAGAGTACATCAGAAATATGCCTGAAGTGGCCAGAAGGTACAAGTAACCACTGCTTATTAAATGTGTTTAGCTCTTCCTTTTCCCACACTTACTCTTTCACCATGCTTCTATATGCCTTTCCAGTTTTTACTTGACAAATCCTCACTCTTTCGCTATCCCCAAACCCCAGAACCCAATAAACAAGTGATCATTTGTGATGAGCGAATATACTCGTTACTCGAGATTTCCCAAGCACGCTCGGGTGTCCTCCCGAGTATTTTTTAGTGCTCTGAAATTTCGTTTTTATTGCCGCAGCTGAATGATTTACATCTGTTAGCCAGCTTGATTACATGTGGGGATTTCCTAGCAACCAGGCAACCCCCACATGTACTTATGCTGGCTAACAGATATAAATCATTCAGCTGCGGCAATAAAAACGAAATTTCCGAGCACTAAAAAATACTCGGAGGACACCCGAGCGTGCTTGGGAAATCTCGAGTAACGAGTATATTCGCTCATCACTTGTAATCATCTCTCCTTCTCACTTACAGTACCTCACCACCTGACCTCATCTGCAGACCTGCTCCTCAACCTCAGGTCTCTCCTAATAAAACATAAAAGCTGGTCCCTATCCTTCTCCCACCTGCTCCCACTCTCTCTGCTTCTCACTGATGGCAACATATCTCCGAAATCCTGGACCCCCACAGCTGATACTTCTCATTAATTACCCCTCCTATCGCTCCCAACCTAATATGAGCTACCGCAATCTTTCCAACGTAAAACCCATGCCCTTGATGCCCATCCCTCTGCTCCCCCTTTCTAGAACACTCTGGAATGCCTGCTCCATCTGCAATAAGCTCCATGTGATCCATGACCACTTAAACTCTTCTAATTTTTGATTCCTGGGCCTCACCGAAACATGGCTGACACCCTCCGACACTGCCTCCCCTGCTGTGCTGTGTTACGGTGGCCTCCACATCACACACTCCTTGCCCTGGCCACAGACATGGTGGAGGAATGGGCCTTCTCCTTTCTGCCAACTGCACGTTCAACCCAATCCCACCTCTACCCTTCCTTATCTTCCCTTCTTTTGAAGTGCACTCTGTCCGTACCTACTCTCCCTCCAACCTCCAAGTGGCCGTCATATACAGACCTCCAGGCCTGACTACTTTCTTTATTGATTAATTCTCTACCTGGCTTCTTCACTTTCTCTCTGCTAACATTCCCACCATCATCAAGGGTGATGTCAACATCCCCACCAACACCCACCAGCCAGCAGCCTCCAAACCCCTGTCGCTTGCTTCATCTTTTTGGACTTACTCAGTGGTCCTTCTCAGCCATCCACACAAGGTGACATGCACTAGACCTTATCTTCATCCATCTCTGCTCCCTATCTAACCTCACAGGCTCCCCTGTTATGATCTGGTGACCTTGGAGCCGCATGAAACTTTCTCTGGAGTCGGTGGAACCTGTACTGACCGCAAATCCTGAACTAACACCGCAACTAGAAGTAGCTGTGGGGTGTGCCTAACATACACTAGACACCTCGACACAGCCGGAGGACTAAATACCCCTATAGATGGAAATAGGAATGCTACCTTGCCTCAGAGCAGACCCCCAAAGGATAGGCAGCCCCCCACGAATAATGACTGTGAGTAGGAGAAGAATAGACACACGCAGGTAGAAAACAGGATTTAGCAAAAGAGGCCACTCTAGCTAAATAGGAAAGGATAGGACAGATTACTAGGCGGTCAGTATTAAAACCCTTCCAAAAATATCCACAGCAGATAATACAAAAAGTTCCACAATCAAACTAAAGACATGGAATGTATATCTGCCACTCCAGAGAATCCAACAAGACTGAGAAAATACTGACACAATCTAAGCTGGACAAGAAAACACAAAGAATAGCACTGAATTGTGAAGCACACAAAATGTGTGCCACAGGAAAAAAAAAACAGACACTTATCTTTGCTGATTTGGCAGAAAGCCAGGAGGAACCAGGCAGAGGTCCTACACCTCCCAACAACAATTGACAACTGGCAAGGACTAATGAATCCTGCACGCCTAAATACCCCAGTCAGAACTGCAATCAGCAGATACACCTGACCAGGACTGCAACTCAGGGGCAACTGCATTACCACCTACAACCACCGGAGGGAGCCCAAAAGCAGAATTCACAACAGTACCCCCCTCTTGAGGAGGGGTCATCGAACCCTCACCAGAGCCCCCAGGCCGATCAGGACGAGCCAGATGAAAAGCATGAACCAAATCAGCAGCATGGACATCAGAAGCAAAAACCCAAGAATTATCCTCCTGGCCATAACCCTTCCATTTGACAAGGTACTGAAGCCTCCGCCTCGAAAAACGAGAATCCAAAATCTTCTCAACCACATACTCCAACTCCCCATCAACCAAAACAGGGGCCGGAGGATCAACAGAGGGAACAATGGGCACCACATATTTCCGCAATAAAGATCTATGGAAGACATTATGGATAGCAAAAGAGGCCGGAAGCGCCAATCGAAAAGACACCGGATTAATAATCTCAGAAATCCTATAAGGACCAATAAACCGAGGCTTAAACTTAGGGGAAGAGACCTTCATAGGAACATGACGGGAAGACAACCAAACCAAATCCCCAACTCGAAGCCGGGAACCAACACACCGACGACGGTTAGCAAAACGTTGAGCCTCCTCCTGAGACAACACCAAATTGTCCACCACATGAGCCCAAATCTGCTGCAACCTGTCAACCACAGAATCCACACCAGGACAGTCAGAAGGCTCAACCTGCCCAGAAGAAAAACGAGGATGAAAACCAAAATTACAAAAAAAAGGCGAAACCAAAGTAGCCGAACTAGCCCGATTATTAAGGGCAAACTCGGCCAATGGCAAAAAGGCCACCCAATCATCCTGATCGGCAGACACAAAGCATCTCAAATAAGTCTCCAAAGTCTGATTAGTTCGCTCGGTCTGGCCATTTGTCTGAGGATGAAATGCAGAAGAAAAAGACAAATCAATGCCCAGCCTAGCACAAAAGGCCAGCCAAAACCTAGAAACAAACTGGGAACCTCTGTCGGACACAATATTCTCCGGAATACCATGCAAACGAACCACATGCTGAAAAAACAACGGAACCAACTCTGAAGAGGAAGGCAATTTAGGCAAAGGCACCAAATTAACCATCTTAGAAAACCGGTCACAAACAACCCAGATAACCGACATCCTCTGGGAAACCGGAAGATCAGAAATAAAATCCATAGAAATATGCGTCCAGGGCCTCTCAGGGACCGGCAATGGCAAAAGTAACCCACTAGCACAGGAACAACAAGGCTTGGCAGCACACAAGTCCCACAGGACTGCACAAAAGAACACACATCACGTGACAACGAAGGCCACCAAAAGGACCTACCAACCAAATCTCTGGTACCAAAAATACCAGGATGACCAGCCAACACAGAACAGTGAACCTCAGAAATCACTCTACTAGTCCATCTGTCAGGAACAAACAATTTCCCCACAGGACAGCGGTCAGGTCTGTCAGCCTGAAATTCCTGAAGAACCCGCCGTAAATCAGGGGAAATGGCAGAAAGGACCACCCCTTCTTTCAGAATGCCGACTGGTTCAAGGACCTCAGGAGAATCAGGCAAAAAACTCCTAGAAAGGGCATCAGCCTTAATATTCTTAGAACTCGGAAGATACGAAACCACGAAATCAAAACGGGAAAAAAACAAGGACCATCGAGCCTGTCTAGGACTCAGCCGTTTGGCAGACTCGAGGTAAATCAAATTCTTATGATCGGTCAGGACCACAATATGGTGCTTAGCTCCCTCAAGCCAATGTCGCCACTCCTCAAACGCCCACTTCATAGCCAACAACTCCCGATTGCCGACATCATAATTGCGATCAGCAGGCGAAAACTTGCGGGAGAAGAAGGCACACGGTTACATCAAAGAACCAACCGAATCCCTCTGAGACAAAACGGCCCCTGCCTCAATCTCAGAAGCATCAATCTCAACCTGAAACGGAAGAGAAACATCTGGTTGGCGCAACACCGGAGCAGAAGTAAATCGGCGTTTAAGCTCCTGAAAGGCAGAGACAGCCGCAGAGGACCCATTCGCCACATCAGCGCCCTTTTTCGTCAAATCAGTCAAGGGTTTAACCACGCTGGAGAAGTTAGCAATGAAACGGCGATAAAAATTTGCAAAACCCAAAAATTTCTGAAGGCTCTTCACGGATGTGGGTTGAATCCAATCATGAATGGCCTGAACCTTAACCGGATCCATCTCCATAGATGAGGGAGAAAAAATAAAGCCCAAAAAAGAAACCTTCTGCACCCCAAAGAGACACTTAGACCCCTTCACAAACAAAGCATTGTCACGAAGGATCTGAAATACCATCCTGACCTGTTCCACATGAGACTTCCAATCATTGGAAAAAATCAAAATATCGTCCAAATATACAATCAAGAATTTATCAATATAAGTCCGGAAGATATCGTGCATGAAGGATTGAAAAACAGATGGAGCGTTAGTGAGCCCGAATGGCATCACAAGGTATTCAAAATGGCCTTCGGGCGTATTAAACGCAGTTTCCCATTCATCACCCTGTTTAATATGAACAAGATTATATGCCCCCCGAAGGTCAATCTTCGTAAACCAACTAGCCCCCTTAATCCTAGCAAACAAATCGGAAAGCAAAGGTAAAGGGTATTGAAACTTGACCGTGATCTTATTCAAGAGGCGATAATCAATACAAGGTCTCAAGGAGCCATCCTTCTTAGCAACAAAAAAAAAACCTGCTCCCAACGGTGAAGAAGATGGCCGAATATGCCCTTTCTCCAAAGACTCCTTAACATAACTCCGCATGGCGGTATGTTCAGGCACAGACAGGTTGAAAAGTCGGCCCTTAGGAAACTTATTGCCTGGAATCAAGTCAATCGCACAATCACAGTCCCTGTGCGGTGGAAGGGAACTGGACTTGGGCTCATCGAATACATCCTGAAAATCAGACAAAAACTCTGGAATTTCAGAAGAGGAAGAAGAGAAGATTGACATCAAAGGAACATCATTATGAACCCCCTGACAACCCCAACTAGTCACAGACATAGATTTCCAATCCAACACAGGATTATGTACCTGCAACCACGGGAAACCCAGCACGATAACATCATGCAAATTATGCAACACCAAAAATCGACAATCTTCCTGATGGGCTGGCGCCATGTGCATGGTCACCTGTGTCCAAAACTGGGGCTTATTTTTAGCCAAAGGTGTAGCATCAATCCCCCTTAAAGGAATAGGGTTCTGCAAAGGCTGCAAGGGAAAACCACAACGCCTGGCAAACTCAAAATCCATTAAGTTCAAGGCGGCGCCTGAATCCACAAACGCCATGACAGAAAATGATGACAATGAGCAGATCAAGGACACCGATAACAGAAATTTAGGTTGTACAGTACTGATAGTAAATGAACTAGCGATCCTTTTTGTCCACTTAGGGCAGACTGAAATGACATGAGAAGCGTCGCCACAATAGTAACATAACCTATTCTGACGTCTGAATCCTTGTCGTTCTGTCCTAGACAGAATCCTATCACACTGCATTGGCTCAGGAATTGGCTCTAAGGACGATGCCACAGCGTGCACAGTTCTACGCTCCCGCAAGCGCCGATCAATCTGAATGGCAAGAGACATAGAATCACTCAGACCGGAAGGCGTGGGAAACCCCACCATAACATCTTTAACGGATTCAGAAAGACCCTTTCTGAAAATTGCCGCCAAAGCATCAGCATTCTATTTAGTCAACACAGACCATTTTCTAAATTTCTGACAAAACAATTCTGCCGTCTCTTGACCCTGAGACAGGGCCAACAAGGTTTTCTCCGCTTGATCCACAGAATTCGGTTCATCATATAATAATCCTAAAGCCTGAAAAAAGGAATCTACATTAAGCAAGGCCGGATTCCCAGATTCCAGGGAAAATGCCCAATCCTGTGGATCGCCACGCAGCATGGTGACGATTTTAACCTGCTGAATGGAATCACCGGAGTATCGCGGTCTCAGAGCAAAAAACAGTTTACAATTATTTTTAAAACCCAAAAATTTGGACCTATCACCAAAAAACAAATCAGGAGTAGGAATCTTTGGCTCTAAAGCAGGAGTCTGAACAATATAATTAGAAATACTCTGTACCCTAGCAGCAAGCTGGTCTACATGAGAAGCTAATTCCTGAACATCCATGCTGGCACAAGACTCCTCAGCCACCCATAAATAAAGAGGGAAAAAAAGACAAAACAGACTGCAGAAAAAAAATGGCTCAACACCTTTCTTCCCTTCTGAGATGCATTTAACTCATTATGGGCCAGTTGTACTGTTATGATCTGGTGACCTTGGAGCCGCATGAAACTTTCTCTGGAGTCGGTGGAACCTGTACTGACCGCAAATCCTGAACTAACACCGCAACTAGAAGTAGCCGTGGGGTGTGCCTAACATACCCTAGACACCTCGACACAGCCGGAGGACTAAATACCCCTATAGATGGAAATAGGAATGCTACCTTGCCTCAGAGCAGACCCCCAAAGGATAGGCAGCCCCCCACGAATAATGACTGTGAGTAGGAGAAGAATAGACACACGCAGGTAGAAAACAGGATTTAGCAAAAGAGGCCACTCTAGCTAAATAGGAAAGGATAGGACAGATTACTAGGCGGTCAGTATTAAAACCCTTCCAAAAATATCCACAGCAGATAATACAAAAAGTTCCACAATCAAACTAAAGACATGGAATGTATATCTGCCACTCCAGAGAATCCAACAAGACTGAGAAAATACTGACACAATCTAAGCTGGACAAGAAAACACAAAGAATAGCACTGAATTGTGAAGCACACAAAATGTGTGCCACAGGAAAAAAAAACCAGACACTTATCTTTGCTGATTTGGCAGAAAGCCAGGAGGAACCAGGCAGAGGTCCTACACCTCCCAACAACAATTGACAACTGGCAAGGACTAATGAATCCTGCACGCCTAAATACCCCAGTCAGAACTGCAATCAGCAGATACACCTGACCAGGACTGCAACTCAGGGGCAACTGCATTACCATCTACAACCACCGGAGGGAGCCCAAAAGCAGAATTCACAACACTCCCCTCTCTGATCACCATCTACTCACTTTCTCATGCCTGTCCTCCTCACCTCTCACCTATGTCCAACAACAAGCACACCACACCCCTGTAGAAACCTCCCACATCTAGACACTCACACACTCTGACTGTAATCTACCACTGACATCCCTATCTTCACTCCACGACAAAGACAGTGCCACTGCTTTCTACAATGCCACTCTCACACCAGCTATTGACGTGGTCGCTCCTCTCATGCATGGCAGAGTGCGACGAATCAATAGAAGACCCTTGCACAATAGCCTCACTAAAAAGCTTCGTCAAGCATCCAGGGTTGCGACGCGGCATTGGAAGAAAACACATTTGCATTCAAACAAGCTACACTCGCATTCAAACCAGCTGTACTACTCCATAACCCTTGCATTTTCCTTTTCCTACAACCCCAAACAGTTATTCAACACTTTTAACTCCCTCTTCCACCCTCTACTGCCCCCACCAACCTTCATCATCTCTGCTGAGGACTTTGCCACACACTTCAAAAATAAGATCGACTAAACAAAGCAAGTGTTTATTGTTCGACCACCACAACCTCTTTGTATAACAGCCAATGCCCTTCCCCATAACCTCCCTCTCCAACATCTCTGAAAGAGAGCTCACTCATCTCTCAAAATTACACTTCACTTGTGAACTTGACCTCATGCGATCCCACCTCCTCACCACCACATTTATCCAATCCCCAACCCATCTATTCAACCGATCACTAACTTCTGGTACTTTACCTTCTGCTTTCAAGCATACCACAATCACTTCTACACTCAAAAGCCATCCCTTGATCCGAACACTATATCCAGCTATTGCCCCATATCACTGCTACAATTTGTTTACAAAATCCTTGAGCAGCATGTTTATGCTGAACTTTAATCCCACCTCTCATCTATCTCGCTCTTCAACAACCTACAATCTGGCTTCTGCCCCCACCATTCCACTGAAACTGTCATAACCCCAGTGGACGGCACAACACACACACAAAGGGATGGAAAAAGGAAGAGGAAGGCCCTAACAATAGGTAACGAGAGATGGGGCACCTTCTAACACAGCCTGTGCCTATCCCTAAGCTCCCCTAAAGCCCTATGTGGGTCCTTCCCCCACTGCCGTCACGTGCCTAATCCCTAGCTGTCACCTCACTATACCTTAGCTAGTGCACTGGCCGGCAAGCCTCACCACTGCAGATGGTGTAAACACAGGTGGTAGTGACAAGCACGAGACAGACAAGGAGATAAACAACAAAAAGTTAGCATGAGCTGCAGCTGCAAGCTCCATACAGCAGAGGATACAGAACAGGACTTCAAGCAGCTGATACCCTGCTGGCACCTGAGAGCTCCTTACTCCAAGGCTGGTCTTCAGAGACAAACTCTATCACCAACAGTCATCTGATGCATCATGTGACTATTTAAAGGATGGTGAGAGTGGTCAACACCCACATCAGCTGACCAGCAACACAGCAGCTGCCAGCAAGGAAACTGACATTAACTCTTGCTGGCCTGAAAGGAAAAAAGCGACATTTAAATTATAGGGGAACCAGAGCTGCCATGAATCCAAAAATGAATCGTGACAGGAAGAGAGAATCTGTAGTAGGAGGCAGTGATCAACTGTGTCAAAGGCAGAGGACAGGTCTAGAACGAGGAGTACAGAGAATTGTCTGTTAGCTTTGGCTGTAAGTGGTTAGTAATTTTGGTCAGGGAAGTTTCTGTCATGATTCATTTTTGGATTTGTGGCAGCTCTGATTATGCTATAATCTAAATGTATTTTTTCCTTTCAGGCCAGCAAGGGTTGAGGTCCTGGTTCCGTATCCTCTGCTGTGTGGAGTTTGCAGCAGCTGCTCAAGCTAAGTTTTTGTTGTTTCTCTCTTTATCTGTCTTGTGCTTGTCACTACCACCTGTGTTTACACCATCAGCAGTGGTGAGGCTAGCGTCCTTGATGGCCAGTGCACTAACCAGGGTTTAGTGAGGTGACAGCTAGGGACTAGGCACGTGATGGCGGCAAAGGTAAGGACCCGCATAGGGTGTTAGGGGAGCTTAGGGATAGGCACAGGCTGTGTTAGGAGGTGCCCCATCCCTAGTTCCCTATTGTTAGGGCCTTCCTCTCCCTTTTTCCATCCTGTTGTGTGTGAGTTGTGCCGTCTGCTGGACCCCCCTCTGTTGGGTCGTGACAGTATTACCAACTGTACCTTTCTTCCAGTGAACCCAAAATATCTTTCCCTGATAAGTTCTGTGGAGGGAGAGATAAATTTATTGTATTTAAAGAGTCCTGTTAATTGTATTTCAGGCTTTGCCCTCGTTCTTCAGGGAGTGAGGGACAGCATGTGGGGATTGTAGTCTCCCTTCTCAAGGGTGATCCCCAATCCTGGACCTTCTCCCTGCCGACCGATTCAGCATCTTTGCTGTCGGTGGCGAGTTTTTTTCGGCATTGATGCTGGTGTATGGGGATCCTGATGGCGTATCCCTGGCTAAGTCTAGACTCCGTAAAATCAAGCAGGTGGGCGGCCAGGTGAGGAGTACTGCTTAGAGTTTTGGAGATGGACCACTGACAAGCAGTGGAATGACCATGCTCTTAGGAGACATTTTTGTCAGGGTTTGTCAGCTAGGCTTCAAGACACTCTGGTGCAGTATGCTACTCCTGGGTCGTTGGAGGCCACCATGGCCCTTGCTATCCAGGTGGATAGACGCCTCAGGGAAATAAATACACTGAATTTACCCCTGTTGTTCTTTCTAGGGAGGAAGACACACTGGTGCAGACGGACGAACCCATGCAGGTGGAAGGAGTCTCCACTCAAACCAGGTTGCCTGCAGTTCCTGGTTCCGTATCCTCAGCTGTGTAGAGCTTGTAGCCAATGCTCGAGCTAAGTTTTTGTTGTTTTTCTCTTTGTCTGTCTCATGCTTGTCACTTCCCCTGTGTTTACACCATCAGCAGTGGTGAGGCTAGCGTCCTTGCCTGCCAGTACACTAGCCAGGATTTAGTGAGGTGATAGCTAGGGACTAGGCACGTGATGGCGAATGGCCTTTTGTGGCTTGCCTCCTTGTGGAGTGTGTCAATGACTGCCTTCTGGACATCTGTCAAGTCAGCAGTCTTCTCCATGATTGCGGAGCCTACTGAAACAGACTAAGAGCTTTTTAAACGCTTAGGAAGCCTTTGCAGGTGTTTTTTGTTAATTATTCTAATTTACTGAGATAATGACTTTTCGGTTTTCATTGGCTGTAAGCCATAATTATCGATATTAACAGAAATAAACACTTGAAATAGATCACTATGTTTGTAATAGCTCTATAATATATGAGTTTCACTTTTTATAGTTAAGAATTGAAATAAATGAACCTTTTGATGATATTCTAATTTTGTGAGAAGCACCTGTATATCACCCTCATAGAATCAGTGCATATATATTACTCCCCATATTATCAATCATTACTTGTTTATCACCCCCCATATAATCAGTACATATATATCACTCCCCATTTTATTCATCAGTACATGTACAGTGGGCTCATAAAGTATTCAGACCCCTTTAAATGTTTCACTCTTTGTTTCATTGAAACCATTCGGTAAATTCAAAAAAGTTCATTTTTTTCTCATTAATGTACACTTTGCACCCCATCTTGACTGAAAACCCCCCCAGAAATGTAGAAATTTTTGCAAATTTATTTTAAAGAGAAAAACTGAAATATCACATGGTCATAAGTATTCAGACCCTTTGCTCAGACACTCATATTTAAGTCACATGCTGTCCATTTCCTTGTGATCCTCCTTTGGATGGTTCTCCTTCATTGGAGTCCAGCTGTGTTTAATTAAACTGATAGGACTTGATTTGGAAAGGCACACACCTGTCTATATAAGACCTCAAAGCTCACAGTGCATGTCAGACCAAATGAGAATCATGAGGTCAAAGGAACTGGCCAAAGAGCTCAGAGACAGAATTGTGGCAAGGCACAGATCTGGCCAAGGTTACAAAAGAATTTCTGCAGTACTCAAGGTTCCTAAAAGCACAGTGGCCTCCATAATCCTTAAATGGAAGATTTTTGGGACCACCATAAGTCTTCAAAGACCTGGCCGTCCAGCCAAACTGAGCAATCATGGGAGAAGAGCCTTGGTGAGAGAGGTAAAGAAGAACCGCAAGATCACTGTGGCTGATCTCCAGAGAAGCAGTAGGGAGATTGGAGAAAGTTCCACAAAGTCAACTATCACTGCAGCCCTCCACCAATCAGGCCTTTATGGCAGAGTGGCTCGATGGAAGCCTCTCCTCAGTGCAAGACATATGAAAGCCTGCATAGAGTTTGCTAAAGAACATCTGAAGGACTCCCAGACTATGAGAAATAAGATTCTCTGGTCTGATGAGATG
Source organism: Ranitomeya variabilis (assembly GCF_051348905.1). Lineage (NCBI taxonomy): Eukaryota > Metazoa > Chordata > Amphibia > Anura > Dendrobatidae > Ranitomeya > Ranitomeya variabilis. Next base: position 825,835,343 of record NC_135233.1, read on the forward strand.
AAGATAGACCTTTCTGGTGATAATTCTAAGCGGTATGTGTGGACAAAAACCAGGCACTGCTCATCACCTGCCCAATACAATCCCAACAGTCAAACATGGTGGTGACAGCATCATGCTAAGGGGGTGTTTTTCAGCCGCAGGGACAGGACGACTGGTTGCCATTGAAGGAAACATGAATGCGGCCAAGTACAGACATATCCTGGATGAAATCCTCTTCCGGCGTGCTCTGGACCTCATACTTGGCCGAAGGTTCACCTTCCAACAAGACAATGACCATAAGCACCCACTTAAAATAACAAAGGAGTGGCTTCAGAACAACCCTGTGACCATTTTTGACAGGCCCAGCCAGAGCCCTGACCTAAACCCAATTGAGCATCTCTAGAGAGACCTGAAAATTGCTATCCCCCTACGTTCACCATCTCACCTGACGGAACTGGAGAGGATCTGCAAGAAAGAATGGCAGAGGGTCTTCAAATCCAGGTGTGAAAAACTTGTTGCATTATTCCCAAGAAGACTCATGGCTGTACTAACTCAAATGCATGCTTCTGCTCAATACTGAGCGAAGGGTCTGAATACTTATGACCATGTGATATTTCAGCTTTTCTTTTTTGAGAAATTTGCAAAAATTTCTACATTTCTGTTTTTTTTTCAGTCAAGATGGGGTGCAGAGTGTACATTAATGAGAAAAAAATGAACTTTTTTGAATTCACCAAATGGCTGCAATGAAACAAAGAGTGAAAAATTTAAAGGAGTCTGAATACTTTCCGTACCCACTGTAAATCGTCCCCCATCTTATCAGTACATGTTGTGACAGGGTCACTGGTGAAGTGATGGAGGGGAGATACATGTCACTGCGCATGATGGCGTCAGTGATGTAAAACCAGAGTTGTTTCCTCCAGCACAATATGTGTTGGATCGGTTTATTGAAAGTTATATTATGGGCTGGTTTTAGCGGACATCCATATAGCAGGTGGGAGGAGATCCACGTATCTCCACTTGCAGTGTCCTTACAGTACCTGTGTGATGTCAGGATCATGTGATCAGTCACATGATGGATAGTCACATGGTCTGGCTTTAAATTGCTGAACTCCAGGGTTAGTGTGGGCTGTTGAGGGCCTGGAGAGGAAGACTCCAGGACAGTGTTTTGCACATAGTGCTTGGGTAAGGACATTGATAACCCAGAGTGGGCTGACCCCCACTAGCTCAAGGACTGCACGAAGTGCTACCGTTTTGTTTTGCTGTTTTGCCCAGAGGGCGGTGTTTTCTTTTGTGCTTAAAACCTTGGTTTATGCAGTACTAATAAACCAAGTGCATCCTTAAAGGCGCAGTGTTCCTTTGACTACCTCTGTGTGCAGCCAAGTGAGACGATCTACCACAATGCATATTATCCTCCATATAATCAGCACATATATATCAACCCCATATTATTAATCAGTACATGTATATCACCCTCCGTATTATCAGTACATGTATATAACCCCCATATAATCAGTACATGCATATCATCCCCCATATTATCAGTAAGTGTACGGTATATCACTCCCCATGTTATAAAGACCCCCATACCAATTAAACTAATAGCGCCAGAACCTGCCCATTATGGCGTGTTCAATAGGCAGTCTAGTGTGTATGCAGGACCCAGACTCTTCTCTGTCAGATGATGTCAGGGGGAGATCAAAATGCAACATGTCCAATTTTAATATTCTGATTTGTTTGTCCTCTTATAGAGAAAACATGAGCAGGCGGCAGATAGGGTGCTGTGGTGTATGGGAGTGTTGGGCAAGATGGCTTCAGCCAAACAATGGGTTTTCTTATTACAGCAAAGTGGCAACTTTGATCTCATAGATACATACTCTGGTCAATTAGAGCTTTTTATGATCCCTTAGATAGAAAACACAGTTGTATGTGACAGCGAGACCACCTCCTCAAGCTAGAACATTGTGGTGGAGCTCCCAAAGCTCTTCACCAATGCGAAGATTGCAGACGCTAGAAACCTTTGACAAAACAATCTTAAATGGCCAGAGGCCTCTGCTCTTAGTGCTGTGAATAGTGACTGTAAGTGCAGCGGAGCGCTTGCATGACTGAAATCCAGCAGCTCCCGGGAGAAGTAAAGTTACAGTCATTTGCTCTGGGTGCCACACTTTAGAAACTGAGGCCGGACACTTACAGAACACTATTAACCTGCAGAATAATCCTATATCTGCAGGTTAATAATGTTATCGGACATAACAGGTTCTTTTAAGTATTCCCTGTGGAATACAGTTTGAAGCTTAAACCCCTGGGGAGAATTTATATAGATTGCCATTTCATGTGCCAGTTTTCTTTTCAAAGAAACTTTATTAAATTTTGTATTTAACCGGGAAGGGTAAACGAGGGAGGGAAGGAAGGGAGGGAAGGGATATGAGACTAGGGAAAGACCCCTATACAATAGGGGAGACAAGCAGACATTTAGTTCAGTAGAATTAAACATGGTAGCTGTATCATACGAGAACCACTTAAGAGTAAGTTAGGTGAAATATGCATAGACAAGAATAGTATATGTAGCTCTCTAAACTATGTAATAACGGATGAATGTATCGACTTTAAAGGTGCAGTAGGCTACGAAGTTAACTAAAATAGTGTAGGCCAGCGGCTGAAATTATGTATAAAGCTGCATATTAAAATAAGTAGCATCACTTAATAAATCTTGCGAAAATTTGGTAACCAAAAATTGCGTAACTGATGGGAAAAAATGACAGCCTGTCAAGGTAGGACCATCGTTAATGGTCCAAGACTAATTGGGCAACAAGTTCGGTTCAATCACATGTTGTGACCTGGACTATACAAAGAGAAGAGAAACACAAGCACCAAGGGTTGGCGTCTTGTAATAATGCGGAGGGCGAGCCTGCACGTCCAGATCCCCTGGTCAATCTAAAAAACGATATAGACTCCTTCAGGGCCAAACTAACTGATTTTGAAAATTACAAAAGAAAAAACAACTTGAAAGTCCGCAGTATCCCGGAATCGGTGGGGAAATCTCAGTTAGAAAAATATATTTCCTCTATGATATCTTACATGCTCCCCGAAACTAAAGGTAAAAACCTAATAGTAAAAGCATTTAGGATACGGAGACCTCCCTTTCTCCCGCCTAATACTGCCGCGGATGTCATCGTCTCACTATACCCCAATTGGCTTAGAGACTCGCTGCTCGTCGCCGCAAGGGAGCCAAGGTTCCTCTCGTCTCATTATGGACACTTGACATTGTACAGGGATCTGTGCAAAGATACTATGCAAAAACGCAAATTGTTTCAGCTCGCCACCAATAGACTGCATCAGGCTGGAATGCAATATAACTGGCACCAGTTCTCTAGCCTGAGATTCCTCTTCGCGGCAAAATGGCGTACTTTTACTTCTCCAGCAGAGGCGATGGACTTCCTAAATCGTGCGGGTATAGGACATCCCGGATCTTCTTCTGACCCTACTTCCAAACCAAAAATTAACTCCTGAATGTTTCATGTGCCAGTTTTCAACAAAAACCTTGCTGGAGTAGGATGTGACAAATTAAGGTGCAGCTCCTTAAAGGGAACCTGTCACACCCCCCAGGCGTTTTTAACTAAAAGAGCCACCTTGTGCAGCAGTAATGCTGCATTCTGACAAGGTGGCTCTTTTAGTTCTGGGTGCTGTAACTGCCGAAATAATCAGTTTTAGGCTATGTGCACACTTTGCGGGTTTTCCTGCGGATCCGCGGCGATTTTGATGCTGCAGGTCCGCAGCAGTTTCCATAGCGTTTACGTTTACATGTAAACCCTATGGAAACCGCAAACCGCTGTGCACATGCTGCGGGAAAAACCGCGCAGAAACGCAGCGGTTTACAACCCGCAGCATGTCACTTCTTTGTGCAGAATCGCTGCGATTCTGCACCCATAGGAATGCATTGATCCGCTTACTTCCCGCATGGGGCTGTGCCCACGTTGCGGGAAGTAAGCGGATAATGTGCGGGTGGTACCCGGGGTGGAGGAGAGGAGACTCTCCTCCAGGCCCTGGGAACCATATTTGTTTAAAAAAAAAAAAAGAATTAAAATAAAAAATCATGTTATACTCACCTCTCAGCGCTGCACGCGGCCGGCCGGTCAGAGTTGCTGTGCGAACAGGACCTGCGGTGACGTCGCGGTCACATGACCGTGACGTCGCGGTCACATGACCGTGACGTCACGAAGGTTCCTTCTCGCACATCATCTTTGGAACCGGACCGCCGGGTACAGCGCCGAGGACATCGGGTCAGAGGGTGAGTATATAAACTTTTTTTTTTATTTTAACATTACTATTGATGCTGCATATTGCTGCATATGCAGCATCAATAGTATAGGCGGAAACCCACAGCGGAAACCGCGGAACAAACCGCGATAAATCTGCAGGGATAACCGCAGCGGTTTTGCCCTGCAGATTTATCAAATCCGCTGCGGGAGAACCCTCTCACCCTCTCCCACCACCTGCTACACACACACACCAGCTGTGAGGATTTGGCAAGGTTCCAGGCGATTGCACGGAGGAGGGATCACCTGAGGATGCACACGCTGTAGCAGGCGGTGGGAGAGGGTGAGAGGCTTAGACACGCAATGCGCATGCCCAGGAATCCCAGCCCCGTAGTATGAATAAATCATAAGGCACTGCGGGGGTGGGATTCACAGGCAGGGCGTCCATACGCACAGAGGACAGACGGCCAGCGCTCACTGTGCCTGCCCAAGGCAGGAGAAAAGAGCACAGGCGCCGGCTACTTTCAAAACAGAGATGAGGAGGCGGCGCCCGGCGCTAAGAAGATGTGAGTGACGGCTGTGTGGCGTCTGCAGCAGGGGGGAAAGGCCTGCCTCCAGGAATGAAGAAAGGCATTTGGGACAAATTACCAAACGGATTATTTCTGCAGTTACAGCACGCAGAACTAATAGAGCCACCTTGTCAGAATGCAGCATTACTGCTGCACAAGGTGGCTCTTTTAGATAAAAACGCCTTGGGGGGAGGGGTGACAGGTTCCCTTTAAGAAATTTGTTGCATCCTGGGTGGTTTGTGTGCCACAAAATGAAATTCTCGCCAGCTATGATTTCCAACTTTCTAATGAAATTTATTGTAAATCTTTCGGGCCTCGTTTTTAGTTGAAATGTGACTTACTTAAAAATGTACAACATCACACCATCTTTCTGGCGTACATGCATTCATACATTTCCTTACCATTATATTCATCTGGCATATCGCTAAAATGGCCATAATCAATAATGGATTTCCCTCATTGTATATGTACACAAAAAGTTATTTTATATTTTGAAATGCAAAAGTAGTGCTAAAGAAGTAATCAGTTATTATAATCGATATCATCCAATCCAAAAACATTATCTGAAAAAATTACAAAAACACTGGCAGATAAAATGTAATAAAACAGCTACTAGTGATTGCACAGGTTATCAATATGCTACAAACCCATAATAAAGTAACGGGTACAGGCAGCGAAATAAACCTATAGGTGCACATTAAGCAAGACGTGGTGTCTGCAGTAAAGTGCGGTGTATCAAAGTATCACAAAGGTCAGAGACCATCAGAGAGTATGTGTAGTACACCAAACACTCCTTGTTGGATCCCCCAAATACAAAGACTTAAGACTATATAGAGATAAAGGATTGCAGGTGGCAAAAGGTCAGTCATATGCAATAAATTGTGATAGCTCACCGAGGAAGCCCACGCAAAATGTGTGTTGGGGCTGCCAGCTTTTGCATATTTCCACACGGGGTACCATGGGTAACATGGCCCCCCTAAGATGCAATCCCCCCCTAACTCTTGCTTTTTTACAAAGTTATTGCATAGGACTGACGTTTTGCGTCTTCGAGGGCTTATCTAAGAGCTGGCAGCTCCAAAGCACTTCTTGCGTAGGTTTCCTCGGAGGGCTGTCACAACTTATTGCATAGGACTGTCCTATTGATTTTTATACTCCATTTCTTGCTGGTAAGGTTCTGCTTACAACTGCACCTGGACTATCGTCTCTCTCAGCTGTCCACGAAGAGACATCAGGAATTCATGTTGAATATGTGTCAATTTCAGAATGGAAGCAGAAGGGCCCTATTGACTATAATAGGATCTGTCTGTTTTTTTTTCAAATAAAAAAGCAGAGCTTGTTTCATTCAAAAAATGGACACACGAAAGAAACCAGACAAATTTTATAATAGTCCATGTAATCCTCCTGCTTCCATTGTGCAGCGGATCCATATTCAGCATGAATGCAGTGTTAGAATATTCCACCCTATAGTAGGATGCCCCCACAGTGACCCCCAGCACAATATGATATCCTCACAGTGACCACCCCACATAGTATGATTCCCAAACTGTCCCCCCATACAAATGATGAAACCCACATCCCCCACTGTGCCTCCCACATGGTATGATGCCTCCACAGTTTTTACCCACAAGTATTGACTAGTGATGAGCGAGTGTACTCGTTGCTCGGGTTTTCTCCAGCACGCTCGGGTGACCTCGGAGTATTTGTTAGTGTTCTGAGATTTAGTTTTCATCGCGGCAGCTGAATGACTTACAGCTACTAGCCAGGCTGAGTACATGTGGGGGTTGCCTGGTTGCTAGGGAACCCCCACATGTGTTCAAGCTGTCTAGTAGCTGCAAATCATGCTGCTGAGGCGATGAAAACAAAATCTCCAAGCAGTCATAAATACTCAGAGATCACCCGAGCGTGCTCGGGAAAACCCAAGCAACGAGTACCCTCGCTCATCACGAGTATGGACTTACAAAATGAAAGAAAAAAAAATATTCCCCTAGCCCCATTTCCTTTATGTGCTGCTCTGGTCTGGGCAGTATGGGGACTGAGACTCCACGTATTAGGTGTGATTTGGCGATGCCTTCACGCTGAGGCACAGATGCACAGGCTGAGTAGTGGAGCCAATGGCTCCCTGATCCATCTTTGTGATTCCACAGTATTTGCACCATAGGGATACAGACACCTTGGAAATCCAGACCCTAGGCAGGCACAAGTGGAAGGCCGTGCTATTTGATACCAAGACCCCCCAATTCACTGGTCCCACAGAAGCCGCACAGTCTGCTGCTAATAGTGGTTATGTCACTGATCAAGACTTTAGTTTGTAAAATGTTTTACATTTTTGTAAATGTAAGAAAAATGCTACAAAATATAACATACTTTTTATTTTTAACGCTCTCCCAAGTCCAAAAAATGATTTTATGCATCATGCAATGATTATGATTCGGCACAATGTAGTCAGACCTGATGTATCTGCAGTTATTAGCCAGTGGCCCCGATGACGTTTTGTTGTCTGTAGAAGAGTCGAGCCTTCTTTAGGGCCTGGGCTGGTTGTTGCTGATGGACTCTAGTGATGGTCCACTACATTTAGAGACCTGACATTCTCCTCCACTTTCACTGCACCTTCGATACTATAGCCCCAATTTAAAGCCCCCGTCACACTAAGTGAGGTCGCTAGCGAGATCGCTGCTGAGTCACAAGTTTTGTGACGCAACAGCGACCTCAGTAGCGATCTCGCTATGTGTGACACGTAGCAGCGACCAGGCCCCTGCTGTGAGATCGCTGGTCGTGTCGGAATGGCCTGGACCTTTTTTTGATCGTTGAGGTCCCGCTGGGTAGCACACATCGCTGTGTTTGACACCTTACCAACGACCTCGTTGACTACAACGTCACACAGGACGTCCGTCATCGAGGTCTGAATCGTCATAATAGCTGCCATGTGACATTGTTGTACAGGTCGCTACAGGTCGCCGCATGGCTGCTGCGTCGTTGGGAAGATCTCACTGTTTGACATCTCACCAGCGACCACATAGCGACGCAGCAACGATCCCTGACAGGTCGTATCGTTGTCGGGATCGCTTTAGCGTCGCTAAGTGTGACGGGGCCTTAAGACTGGTGTTTTTCCTGCCAGACTTGATGAGGAGGTGTGCTGGAGTCAGACGCCACTAATTCATTAAGAGGCGCACCCCTTCTTAAAGGAAACCTGTCTAGAAATGCTATTAACCTGCAGGGAGGAGGAGTGCGGGTCCAAGAAAGGGGCTTCATACAGTCTCATCAGAATATTAAACTAAGAACCTTATAGTTGTATACATTTTTGCCTAGCGGCATTAGATCGATGTGTGATTTTTGGAGGTGTTGTCCATGCTCTTTTCTAGCATATTGCATGTTCTGTGCTTTTTTTTTCCATATGTGCACTCCGCCCATTTGGCACCGGTGATTTTAAATTAGCAGGAGACTGCAAAGAAAGGGGTTGAGCCTATTTTTGCTCTCACTGAAGAGCTGGCGGAAGGTGAGTTTCATGGCTCCTTTCATTTAGTGTTGGTGCTGTGTGGCGGCCATTGTTGCTGTGGTTTTGGGCTGGTGGGGCGGTGCGGTCTGGAGTTATGGGGACTCAGTCTTGCAGCGTGGGCGATGTGAGGCACCAGGCCGCCCACTCTGCTGGTGCATTTTTGCTGCGACGGTGGTTATTGCACGACGTCGCTCCTTTAAGTCGATAGGGACCCAATGAGAGGTTCGCCGTGACGTGGCAGTGGGCTTCATACAGTCTGATCAGAATGTTAAACTAAGAACCTCATGTTCAGTTATATATATATTTTTTACCTAGCGGCATTAGATCAATATATGATTTTTGGAGGTGCGATCCATTCTCTTTTCTAGAAAAGAGCAAGTCTATCCCCCTCCTTTTTCCCAACAATCCATCCTCCTTTTTTGGTGGGCAGCATAACAACCAGTCAAGTTTTATAAGGGTATGTGTCCACGTTCAGGTTTGCTTCAGGCTTTGGTCAGGATTTTATGCAGGTAAAATCCTGACCAAAAATGCACCTGACGTCACTGGCAGGTCACCTGCGGTGTGCCTGCGTGTTTTGCTCATTGTAGCAACATGCTGCGTACTGAAAAAACGCACCGCATGTGCGTTTTTTAATGCACAGTGGAGACGGGATTTCTTTAAATCCCCTCCACTATGCTGTAACATCTGGACGCTGCGTTTTTGACGCTGCGCCTCAACGCTGCGTCAAAAACACAGCGTTTCCTGAACGTGGACACATACCCTTAGAGTATTAATAAGTTGAAAACCACGTCTATCGCCAACTTCATGGAAACCACTCTTGGGTGTCTGTTCCAATTACTCCATTGTTTACCAAATGTAATCATTGCTCCCCTTTTGAAATTTCCAATATTTAAATATGATTCTTCTATACTACCATACCCCGATATTATACCTAAGTTATATTATATCTACATCATCATTATATCATATTTACATAATTCACTCTATTGCCCTGATTTGGTTTCCACGTACTAACATTCAAACATACCATCCAGCCCAAATACACATACATCTCTTATATGGGATTATATGGCTTCATTGTACTTTGCCATTGTTATGTATCCATAAATATATTGAGACAGAGTTACTAAAATTGTCCAATAAGGCTGCGGTCACACTATCAGTATTTGGTCAGTATTTTACATCAGTATCTGTAAGCCAAAACCAGGAGTGGAACAAATAGAGGAAAAGTATAATAGAAACATATGCACCACTTCTGCATTTATCACCCACTCCTGGTTTTGGCTTACAAATACTGATGTAAAATACTGACCAAATACTGCTAGTGTGACGGCAGCCTTAGAAAGTGTAAACGTAGTCTAGATAGTCTTAAAGTGCACCACAGCGGCTCTTCTGTTTGATAACTTTGGCTCATCTTTTGAATGTCTAGTCTACGTATATTCCACTTATTAGTTGACTTTTCACTGTCAGAAATTTGAGCCAATATTTTGCCACTCAGGACCTTATTTGTAAGTGCAGCGCCCCAGAGTCCTGGTCGTTGCAGTACTGTGGCTCCGCCGCTAAGGGGGGCTATGGTACGTCTGATGGCACTGAAGGAGTTCATCTGACCAGGTATCACATACACCAATACATTTCACAGTCGGGCCTCCAGGGGGAGCTAAGGGTGCTATTTATTAGGCCACTCCTCACCACTGTGGGTAAAACTGGGGGTCAGGCAGGAAGTTAGAGAGAAAGCTGACTGGGTTGGAACCAGGCAACACCTTGTGGCAGAGGGTGTTGTGGGGGAAGATTCGGTAGGGTCTCTGTCAGGTTTGGGACCCTGACAGAGGCCTGGCAACAAGGAAGAACGTCACGGGACCGTGCCTGCTCAGCATAGCGGCGGTGCCCTAAGAAAGGATTAGAAGCGAGATATATTGTGCTGGGTGAGAAACGAGATCAAAGCAAGAGGAGAAATACCAGTAGGAGTCGTGCTGTAAGTCCGAGGCAACATTCTACTGAGGCGCACAACCGGCGGCCGGAACGCCGAGGAAGTATATATATATCTAGCTCCAAGCAATACTTCAAACCAACGGCAGGACAGTCAGTCTAAGGCGGGCTGTCTCACATACATCACCTATGAAGACATGGGGGGCACACTAGGAGAGGGGCGACTCTAGGGTCCCGGAAGAGCTCCGAGCCTACTCGTCATACGGGTGCCGTCCTAACCAGAACATCAGGGAGGGACGGAGGAGAAGAACATCATCCGAACGAGTTGTGAGGGAACATCAGAAACAGACACAACAGTTGTGGGGTACTATCCCGTAAGCACAGCAGGGGAGGACCACAACACATAGCGCTAGCAGGAAGGCACAGATTTCCACCTGCAAAGAGAACTCTGGAAGTGCCATTGGACCGGCCGGACTTGCGCAGCCTGGTGAACCGTATTCCGGACTGAGGACCCAGAGATCTTCAGTAAAGAGGTAAAGTGTTATGACCCCAATGGCGAGGGTCTCAGAGGAACAAGTAAGTCTGCGACGTACAAAAATCCAGCTCATAGGGCAGTGGTAACTGGGTTGACCATATAACTACTCCTAACGCCAACACTAGAAGTAGCCGGGGAACATGCCTACGTTGGTCGCTAGATGTCTCGCGCCAGCCGGAGGACTAACTACCCCTAGAAGAGGAAAACAAAGACCTCTCTTGCCTCCAGAGAATAGACCCCAAAAGTCGGATACAAGCCCCCCACAAATAATAACGGTGAGGTAAGAGGAAATGACAAACACAGAGATGAACTAGGTTTAGCAAAGAGAGGCCCACTTACTAATAGCAGAATGTAGTAAGATAACTTATATGGTCAACAAAAACCCTAACAAAATTCCACACTGGAGATACAAGAACCCCCGAACCGTCTTACGGCCCGGGGGGAGAACTCCAGCCTCCCTAGAGCTTCCAGCAAGGTTGGAATACAGATTATGTACAAGCTGGACAAAAATGCAAACAAAAACAAATAGCAAAAAGCAAGAAAGCAGACTTAGCTTAATTTAGCAGGAACCAGGATCAGTAGACAAGAGCACAACAGATTAGCTCTGATTACAACGTTGCCAGGCATTGAACTGAAGGTCCAGGGAGCTTATATAGCAACACCCCTGACCTAACGACCCAGGTGAGCATACAAGGGATGAATGACATACCCAGAGTCAAATCACTAGTAACCACTAGAGGGAGCCAAAAGGTAAATTCACAACAGTACCCCCCCCTTAGTGAGGGGTCACCGAACCCTCACCAAGACCACCAGGGCGATCAGGATGAGCGGCGTGAAAGGCACGAACTAAATCGGCCGCATGCACATCAGAGGCGACCACCCAGGAATTATCCTCCTGACCATAGCCCTTCCACTTGACCAGGTACTGAAGCCTCCGCCTGGAGAGACGAGAATCTAAGATCTTCTCCACCACGTACTCCAACTCGCCCTCAACCAACACCGGAGCAGGAGGCTCAGCAGAAGGAACCACAGGCACAACGTACCGCCGCAACAAGGACCTATGAAATACGTTGTGAATGGCAAACGACACCGGAAGATCCAGGCGAAAGGATACAGGATTAATGATTTCCAATATCTTGTAAGGACCAATGAAGCGAGGCTTAAATTTGGGAGAGGAGACCTTCATAGGAACAAATCGAGAAGACAGCCATACCAAATCCCCAACGCGAAGTCGGGGACCCACACCGCGGCGGCGGTTGGCAAAACGCTGAGCCTTCTCCTGTGACAACTTCAAGTTGTCCACCACATGACTCCAGATCCGCTGCAACCTATCCACCACGGAATCCACCCCAGGACAGTCAGAAGGCTCCACATGTCCCGAGGAAAAACGAGGATGGAAACCAGAGTTGCAGAAAAATGGCGAAACCAAGGTGGCGGAACTAGCCCGATTATTAAGGGCAAATTCAGCCAACGGCAAGAAGGTCACCCAATCATCCTGATCAGAAGAGACAAAACACCTCAAATAAGCCTCCAGAGTCTGATTAGTTCGCTCCGTTTGTCCGTTAGTCTGGGGATGGAAAGCGGACGAAAACGACAAATCAATGCCCATCCTACCACAAAAGGATCACCAGAACCTGGAAACAAACTGGGATCCTCTGTCCGACACAATATTCTCAGGAATGCCGTGCAAACGAACCACGTTCTGGAAGAACACAGGAACCAGATCAGAAGAGGAAGGCAGCTTAGGCAAAGGAACCAGATGGACCATCTTGGAGAAACGATCACATATCACACAGATGACAGACATGCCCTGAGACACCGGAAGATCCGAAATGAAATCCATAGAGATGTGTGTCCAAGGTCTCTTCGGGACAGGCAAGGGCAAGAGCAACCCGCTGGCACGAGAGCAACAAGGCTTAGCTCGGGCACAAGTACCACAGGACTGCACAAATGACCGCACATCCCTTGACAAGGAAGGCCACCAAAAGGACCTGGCCACCAGATCTCTGGTGCCAAAAATTCCCGGGTGCCCTGCCAACACCGAGGAATGAACCTCGGAAATGACTCTGCTGGTCCATCTAGCAGGCACAAACAATCTGTCAGGTGGACAAGAGTCAGGCCTACCAGCCTGAAATCTCTGCAACACACGTCGCAGATCTGGAGAAATAGCAGACACGATAACTCCTTCCTTAAGAATACCCACAGGTTCAGCGACTCCAGGAGCATCAGGCACAAAGCTCCTAGACAGAGCATCAGCCTTCACATTCTTAGAACCTGGTAAATACGAGACCACAAAGTCAAAACGGGAGAAAAACAATGACCAGCGGGCCTGTCTAGGATTCAGGCGTTTAGCAGACTCGAGATACATCAGATTTTTGTGATCAGTCAAGACCACCACACGATGCTTAGCACCCTCGAGCCAATGACGCCACTCCTCAAATGCCCACTTCATGGCCAACAACTCCCGATTGCCCACATCATAATTTCGCTCTGCCGGCGAAAACTTCCTAGAGAAAAAGGCACAAGGCCTCATAGTAGAGCAACCAGGGCCTCTCTGCGACAAAACGGCCCCTGCCCCAATCTCCGAAGCATCCACCTCAACCTGAAAGGGAAGTGAGACGTCAGGCTGGCACAAAACAGGCGCCGAAGTAAATCGGCGTTTCAACTCCTGGAAAGCCTCCACGGCAGCAGGAGCCCAGTTAGCTACATCAGAGCCTTTCTTGGTCATATCCGTCAGCGGTTTAACCACGCTAGAGAAATTTGCGATAAAACGACGGTAGAAGTTAGCAAAACCCAAGAACTTCTGAAGACTCTTAACTGACGAGGGTTGAGTCCAATCATGAATAGCTCGGACCTTGACTGGATCCATCTCCACAGCAGAAGGGGAAAAAATGAACCCCAAAAAGGGAACCTTCTGTACACCAAAGAGACACTTTGAGCCTTTTACAAACAAAGAATTTTCACGCAGAATCTCAAAAACCATCCTGACCTGCTCCACATGCGAGTCCCAATCATCAGAAAAAAACAGAATATCATCCAGATAAACAATCAAAAATTTATCCAGATACTTCCGGAAAATGTCATGCATGAAGGACTGAAAAACTGAAGGGGCATTAGAGAGCCCAAATGGCATCACCAAGTACTCAAAATGACCTTCGGGCGTATTGAATGCGGTTTTCCATTCATCGCCCTGCCTAATGCGCACAAGGTTGTACGCACCACGAAGGTCTATCTTGGTGAACCACTTGGCACCTTTAATCCGGGCAAACAAATCTGACAACAGCGGCAAAGGATACTGAAATTTGACAGTGATCTTATTTAAAAGCCGATAGTCAATACAAGGCCTCAAAGATCCGTCCTTTTTGGCCACAAAAAAGAATCCCGCACCAAGAGGGGAAGAAGAAGGACGGATATGCCCCTTCTTAAGAGACTCCTTGATATATGAACGCATCGCGGTATGTTCAGGTACCGACAGATTAAACAGTCTCCCCTTAGGAAACTTACTGCCAGGAATCAAATCTATTGCACAGTCACATTCCCTATGAGGAGGCAGTGCACTGGACTTAGACTCGCTGAAGACATCCTGATAATCAGACAAATACGCCAGAACTTCCGAAGGCGTAGAAGAAGCAATAGACAAGGGCAGGGAATCTCCATGAATTCCATGGCAGCCCCAACTTGACACTGACATAGCCTTCCAGTCCAAGACTGGATTATGGGTCTGTAACCATGGCAAACCCAAAACAACCAAATCATGCATTTTATGCAGAACAAGAAAACGTATTACCTCCCGATGTTCGGGAGTCATGCACATGGTAACCTGTGTCCAAAACTGCGGTTTATTTTTTGCCAATGGCGTAGAATCAATACCCCTAAGAGGGATAGGATTTTCCAATGGCTCAAGAACAAATCCGCAGCGCTTGGCAAATGACAGATCCATAAGGCTCAGGGCAGCACCTGAGTCCACAAACGCCATGACAGGATACGACGACAGTGAGCAAATCAAAGTTACAGATAGAATAAACTTAGGTTGCAAATTACCAATGGCGACCGGACTAACAACCTTAGTAAGACGTTTAGAGCATGCTGAGATAACATGTGTAGAATCACCACAGTAGTAACAAGCCATTCTGGCGTCTATGAATTTTCCGCTCATTTCTAGTCAGGATTCTATCACATTGCATTAAATCAGGTGCCTGTTCAGACAACACCATGAGGGAATTTGCGGTCTTGCGCTCCCGCAACCGCCGGTCGATTTGAATAGCCAGGGCCATAGAATCATTCAGACCTGTGGGAATGGGAAAACCCACCATCACATTCTTAATGGCTTCAGAAAGGCCATTTCTAAAATTTGCAGCCAATGCACACTCGTTCCACCGGGTCAGCACGGACCATTTCCGAAATTTTTGGCAATACACTTCAGCCTCGTCCTGGCCCTGAGACATCGCCAGCAAGGCTTTTTCTGCCTGAATCTCAAGATTGGGTTCCTCATAAAGCAAACCAAGCGCCAGAAAAAACGCATCAATGTCAGCCAATGCCGGATCTCCTGGCGCCAGCGAGAAAGCCCAATCCTGAGGGTCGCCCCGTAAAAAAGAAATAACAATTTTTACTTCCTGAGCGGAGTCTCCAGATGAACAGGGTTTCAGGGACAAAAACAATTTACAATTATTCCTGAAATTTCTAAATTTAAATCGGTCTCCGGAAAACGGTTCAGGAATCGGTATCTTAGGTTCTGACACAGGATTTCTGATAACATACTCTTGTATGCCCTGCACACGAGCAGCAAGCTGATCCACACTTGTAATCAAGGTCTGGACATTCATGTCTGCAGCAAACACAAGCCACTCAGAGGTAAAGGGGAAAAGAAAAAAAACGAGAGAGAGAAAAAAAAACTCAGAACTTTCTTTCTTATAATCCCGCTTCTGCAATGCATTTAACATTTAATACTGGCCTGGCAAACTGTTATGACCCCAATGGCGAGGGTCTCAGAGGAACAAGTAAGTCTGCGACGTACAAAAATCCAGCTCATAGGGCAGTGGTAACTGGGTTGACCATATAACTACTCCTAACGCCAACACTAGAAGTAGCCGGGGAACATGCCTACGTTGGTCGCTAGATGTCTCGCGCCAGCCGGAGGACTAACTACCCCTAGAAGAGGAAAACAAAGACCTCTCTTGCCTCCAGAGAATAGACCCCAAAAGTCAGGTACAAGCCCCCCACAAATAATAACGGTGAGGTAAGAGGAAATGACAAACAGAGATGAACTAGGTTTAGCAAAGAGAGGCCCACTTACTAATAGCAGAATGTAGTAAGATAACTTATATGGTCAACAAAAACCCTAACAACATTCCACACTGGAGATACAAGAACCCCCGAACCGTCTAACGGCCCGGGGGGAGAACTCCAGCCTCCCTAGAGCTTCCAGCAAGGTTGGAATACAGATTATGTACAAGCTGGACAAAAATGCAAACAAAAACAAATAGCAAAAAGCAAGAAAGCAGACTTAGCTTAATTTAGCAGGAACCAGGATCAGTAGACAAGAGCACAACAGATTAGCTCTGATTACAACGTTGCCAGGCATTGAACTGAAGGTCCAGGGAGCTTATATAGCAACACCCCTGACCTAACGACCCAGGTGAGCATACAAGGGATGAATGACATACCCAGAGTCAAATCACTAGTAACCACTAGAGGGAGCCAAAAGGTAAATTCACAACATAAAGAGACTGCAACCTGGTGTCCTCGTTATTTACCGCACCGCACCACCACCACTACAACCGTCATCTACATCTATCATTCACTGTGCGCCCCTCGGCAGGGTCACGGACCGGGGCCTAGCCACCGTGACAACCCCAGAGCAGAGACTCAGAGGTCCGGTACCGGGTACCCCTCGGCCCTGCGGCAGTGGGGGCGCTACAACTTGGCGTCACGAACAGTATCTACTTAAGCCTGAAGAATCAGGTCATGTGTGCCTTGGAACTGTGATTTACTGTGCTTGGACTGTACTTTATTGCAAAGACTGTGCTGTGCCATTTACCGCCAAAATCCGCCGCCATTGCAACGCTGAGGAGAGCACAGGAGAGAAGAGGGGCGTGGAGTGGGCGTGGACAGGCTGAAGAGCGCGAACGACAATGGCCGCCCAGTCTAAATATTTCTGTGTCCTGAGGACGTGTCCGTCAACAGCCGAGGTCTGCCTCCTGATCCTGTCTGGAGGGTGGAGACCATGGAGACGGGGCCGCCCACGAAAGAGACCGTGGGAAGAGGACACGAGAGAAGAAGCGAAAATGGCGACGCCGGAAGCACCGCATGCGAATGCCCCAACTCGGCACGGGGCTGCAGAACCCAACACAGCCCCGGACGCGCCATCGCTGCGGGAACTGACCCTTGCGGAGCTCCCGATAGGCCAACCCCCATGGCCGATGTGCGAGGAGTGTGTGGCTGCAGCCGAGGCCCGGCAGGTAGCCTACCGCCTGGAAGCCGATGCCTGTGTAACCGCTCGGCTGGGCCAACCCACGGAGGTCCGCCTGTCTCCGGTGTCTCCCGCTTCCTTCATCCCGGCCGCGGCGGAGTGTGAGCTGCAGACACAGGGCCTGAGGATCCTGCCGGAGGCGGAGCACCTGCAGCGCCTGATGACAGCGTGGCGGAACAGGCCCCAACCAGCAGCCCAGGTCGATCTGAGGAGTGTTGAGGAGGTTCCACCGTCACACTGGGGTGTAGTGGTATCCTTTAACTCCCGGAAGGGAAGGGGAGTTGTACAGGAGATCGGGGAGCCACTGCAGGTCCGTGTGGATCGGGAAGAAGTGGAGCCCTGCGGGGGAAGGTACGATCCCGATCTGGAGCCTGGCGATGCGGTGACCTACACCTGGTGGAGGAGGGAAGCTGGCGGAGCTGGTTGGATAGCTCGGGGCGTCCAGCGGTGCGTCGCCCTCCAGGCTGCTGCCGGAACGCCGGAGGACGAGCCTTCTACAGGGAAGGTGCCAGAGCCCGTCCCCGCGGAACCTCAGGAGGTCCGGGTCCACTGCGTGCCTCTGGGTCGCGCTCGCCCACAAGCAAGGAGGGCATCCCGGCGAGGGATTCTGTCGCTGTTGGAGCCAGGACCGGCCCTTGCTACACCAAGGCGACCCGTTGGCCGGGTGAGGCCTGGAAGAAGACCACCCCCTACACTACAAGATTGAGTAAGCAAGAATGCTTTAATGACTGTAAATAAGTTAACTGTTCTACTGTTTTGCTGCTAAACCCGTCCAGGGTTAACTCTTAAAGGGATCCCTTTGTTGACCCGGGATCCCTATTGTTTCTGCTTTTGGTTTGTTTTTCTACCTTTTGTTCCGTTATCAAGAACTGCCGCAATCATGAACAGTGCATGATACAAACTGCTTGTAAATAGTTTGCACCTTCTTAAAGGTGCTCCCTACTGGTTTTACTTAAAGAAGGACTCTTTGCGAAGATACCGCACCGGAGCCTTTGCTGAGTACGGACTGGTAGCTTGAGAAGATGTGCTACCTCATAGAGACTTGATCCCCTCTTAAAGGGGATGTCCACGTATTGCGCTGATGAACCGTATTGCCTTAAGACAGTTGGGTGGCAATAATGTCTTAAAAAGAGAAAGTAATAATGCTGATATGTAAGAGTTAAATGTAACTAACTAGTTAATTGTAAGGAAGGTTCAATAATGTTGATAGAAGGATGAGGACAGGAAGTGAACCCGTAGGGGTTAGTGGTGAGTCCTCTTAAGAGCCATATAGAGATGGCTCAGTGACCTCAAACTGAAAGAAAAACATGTTCTATACTGTGTATAGTAGTGGAGGGGCAGTAGGCCCAGGCTGAAAGGGGCGGTCCTGTAAAGAAAGGAGAGGCAGTAGGTCTGGAGCATCTAGGACAGGCGGTCCTGCAGATTTAAAGAAGGAGTATGAAGTTAATTGCCTTATAATGTGTTATAAGAAGGTCTTTAGTGGATTTAGAGTGTACATCCTTAAAGGCAATGTTAAATTATTGTTCAACAATTTTGCACTAAGTAGAACACCCGGTTGGGTAAAAAAAAAGAAAGTTAGTTATAGCATGTTGCTATAATATTTAACCATGTTTTGTAACGTTCAAGTGTCCTTACCTCCCATAAAGGGAAGCCTGTTTAAATATGCTTACTGTTATTGCACTCACAAAAATTGTATGTCTTTTTGCTAACCTGTATTGTTGTTTTCTTCCCAGTCCCGGAGTACTGGATTTAACCGGGGGGGAGTGCAGCGCCCCAGAGTCCTGGTCGTTGCAGTACTGTGGCTCCGCCGCTAAGGGGGGCTATGGTACGTCTGATGGCACTGAAGGAGTTCATCTGACCAGGTATCACATACACCAATACATTTCACAGTCGGGCCTCCAGGGGGAGCTAAGGGTGCTATTTATTAGGCCACTCCTCACCACTGTGGGTAAAATTGGGGGTCAGGCAGGAAGTTAGAGAGAAAGCTGACTGGGTTGGAACCAGGCAACACCTTGTGGCAGAGGGTGTTGTGGGGGAAGATTCGGTAGGGTCTCTGTCAGGTTTGGGACCCTGACAGAGGCCTGGCAACAAGGAAGAACGTCACGGGACCGTGCCTGCTCAGCATAGCGGCGGTGCCCTAAGAAAGGATTAGAAGCGAGATATATTGTGCTGGGTGAGAAACGAGATCAAAGCAAGAGGAGAAATACTAGTAGGAGTCGTGCTGTAAGACCGAGGCAACATTCTACTGAGGCGCACAACCGGCGGCCGGAACGCCGAGGAAGTATATATATATCTAGCTCCAAGCAATACTTCAAACCAACGGCAGGACAGTAAGTCTAAGGCGGGCTGTCTCACATACATCACCTATGAAGACATGGGGGGCGCACTAGGAGAGGGGCGACTCTAGGGTCCCGGAAGAGCTCCGAGCCTACTCGTCATACGGGTGCCGTCCTAACCAGAACATCAGGGAGGGACGGAGGAGAAGAACATCATCCGAACGAGTTGTGAGGGAACATCAGAAACAGACACAACAGTTGTGGGGTACTATCCCGTAAGCACAGCAGGGGAGGACCACAACACATAGCGCTAGCAGGAAGGCACAGATTTCCACCTGCAAAGAGAACTCTGGAAGTGCCATTGGACCGGCCGGACTTGCGCAGCCTGGTGAACCGTATTCCGGACTGAGGACCCAGAGATCTTCAGTAAAGAGGTAAAGAGACTGCAACCTGGTGTCCTCGTTATTTACCGCACCGCACCACCACCACTACAACCGTCATCTACATCTATCATTCACTGTGCGCCCCTCGGCAGGGTCACGGACCGGGGCCTAGCCACCGTGACAACCCCAGAGCAGAGACTCAGAGGCCCGGTACCGGGTACCCCTCGGCCCTGCGGCAGTGGGGGCGCTACATAAGGACCCAGTATTTTTTGCCACTGGAAGCAATTACAACCCAACTTTTCTTTCTTGACTTTGTTTTCTGCATGAATTCTGGATTAACCCATTACCGATATATGATGTTCCGAAAGTTATATGCTGGCTCCCTGACATTGATATGGGCTTGCACGCCGAGCCCGCATCTTTCCCCGCACATAATGGCTGATTTAATCAATCGTGATGTGCCTCTAACAGCCAACCACCCAGAAAAAAGTCCTTTAAAGGGAATCTGTCACCCCAAAATTCGCCTATAAGCCAAGGCCACCGGCATCAGGGGCTTATCTACAGTATTCTGTAATTCTGTAGATAAGCCCCCGATGTAACCTGCAAGATAAGTAAAACACATTATATTATACTCACCCAGGGGCGGTCCCGGTTTGGTTCGGGTCCGGTGGGTGTCGCAGTCCGGGTCTGGTGCCTCCCATCTTCATATGCTGACGTCCTCTTCTTTTCTTCCTGTCGCAGCTCCTGCACAGGTGTACTGATTTGCCCTGTTGAGGGCAGAGCAAAGTACAGCAGTGCGCAGGCACTGGGCCTCTCTGACCTTTCCTGACACCTGTGTGCAAATTGTAAAGCCCTGCGGAATATGTTAGCGCTATATGAAAATAAAGATTATTATTATTATTATTACTGGTGAATGAGATGCTGCGCGCACAGCCTCAAGTGATTAGCAGCTCCGTTCCCAGCTGGGTTGAACTGCGGTGACCTCGGTGAGATGCCCGCTAGAACCGTGAGAAAGTCGCTCGGTGTAGAGATGAGTTCACCTAAGTGAAATTCTCCCGGTGAACAGGATGGGGGCCAGGACAGAGGACATTATTACAAGATGGGAGCCAGGATAGAGGACATTATTACAAGATGGGGGCCAGGACAGAGGACATTATTACAAGATGGGGGCCAGGATAGAGGACATTATTACAAGATGGGGGCCGGGACAGAGGACATTATTACAGAATGGTTCCCTGAACAGAGGACATTATTACAAGATGGGGGTCAGGACAGAGACATTATTACAGAATGGGGTCCAGTACAGAGGACATTATTACAAGATGGGGGCCAGGACAGAGGACATTATTACAAGATGGGGGCCAGGACAGAGGACATTATTACAAGATGGGGGCCAGGATAGAGGACATTATTACAAGATGGGGGCCGGGACAGAGGACATTATTACAGAATGGTTCCCTGAACAGAGGACATTATTACAGAATGGTTCCCTGAACAGAGGACATTATTACAAGATGGGGGTCAGGACAGAGACATTATTACAGAATGGGGTCCAGTACAGAGGACATTATTACAAGATGGGGGCCAGGACAGAGGACATTATTACAAGATGGGGGCCAGGACAGAGGACATTATTACAAGATGGGGGCCAGGATAGAGGACATTATTACAAGATGGGGGCCGGGACAGAGGACATTATTACAGAATGGTTCCCTGAACAGAGGACATTATTACAAGATGGGGGTCAGGACAGAGACATTATTACAGAATGGGGTCCAGTACAGAGGACATTATTACAAGATGGGGGCCAGGACAGAGGACATTATTACAAGATGGGGGCCAGGACAGAGGACATTATTACAAGATAGGTGCCAAGTTGGGAAATTATTACAGGATAGGGGCGAGAAAGACGAGCATACGCTATAGATTTACAGTCGTGCTCAAAAGTTTACAAAGCCCTGCAGAATTTTTGCTTTCTTGGCCTTCTTTCAGAGAATATGAATGATAACACCAAAACTTTTTCTCCACTCATGGTTAGTAGATGGGTGAAGCCATTTATTGTCAAACTACTGTGTTTTCTCTTTTTAAATCATAATGACAACCCAAAACATCCAAATGACCCTGATCAAAAGTTCACATACCCTGGTGATTTTGGCCTGACAACATGCACAGAAGTTAACACAAATGGGTATGAATGGCTACTAAAGGCAACATCCTCACCTGTGATCTGTTTGCCTGTTATCAGTGTGTGTGCATAAAAGCTGAGTGTTTCTGGATTGTGAGTCATGGGGGAAAGCAAAATAATTGTCAATGGATATCCAAGGAATTGATAATGCCAGTCAGCAGCGTTCAAACTGTAATTAACAAATGGAAAATCAAGGGCTCTGTAAAAACAAAACCAAGATTAGGTAGACCAGCAAAAATGTCGTCCAGGAAAATTGTTTGGGATGCAAAGAAAAACCCATAAATAACATCAGCTGAAATACAGGACTCTCCAAAAACTAGCAGTGTGGTTGTTTCAAGATGCACAATAAGGAGGCATTTGAAGAAAAATGGGCTGCATGGTCGAGTTGCCAGAAGAAAGCCATTACTGCACAAATGCCACAAAGTATCTCACCTGCAATACGCAAAACAGCATAGAGACAAGCCTTAAAACTTCTGGAACAAGGTAATTTGGAGTGAGGAGACCAAAATTAATCTTTTTGGCCACAACCATAAATGTTATGCAGCGCCCCAGAGTCCTGGTCGTTGCAGTACTGATGCTCTGCCGCTAAGGGGGGTATTGGTACGTCTAATGGCACTGAAGGAGTTCACCTGACCAGGTATCACAGACACCAATACACTTCACAGTCTGGCCTCCAGGGGGAGCTAAGGGTGCTATGTATTAGGCCACTCCTCACAATCTGGTAAAACTGGGGGTTAGATAGGAAGTTAGAGAGAAGCTGACTGGGTTGGAACCAGGCAACATCCTGTGGCAGAGGGTGTTGCAGGGGAAGATTCAGGGGGGTCCCTGTCAGGGGTGGGATCCTGACAGAGGCCTAGCAAACAGAAAGAACGTTACGGGACCGCGCCTGCACTTCATTGCGGCGGTACCCCAAGAAAGGACAAGAAGCGAGGTTTATTGTGAAGAGTGAGGAACGAGATCAACGCAACAAGGAGATAACACCAGTAGGAGTCGTGCTGTAAGACGAGGCAACATCCTACTGAGGCGCGTAGCCGGTGGCCGGAAACGCTGAGGAAGTATTGAGCTCCAGGCCTTATTTCAAACCTACGGCAGGACAGTCAGTTATAGGCGGGCTGTCTCACCCAAAATCACCTAAGCAGACATAGGGGGCAACAGTTGGAGAGGGGCGACTCTAGGGTCCCAGAAGACCTCCAGGCCTACCCGTCATATGGGTGCGTCCTAGCCATATCATCTGGGGGACGAAGAAGAACATCAGAATCAGTTGTGAGGGAACTTCAGAAACAGACACAACAGTTGTGAGGACTATCCCATGGTGCTAAGCAGGGAAGGACTACAACACACAAGCACTAGAAGGTAGGCACAGATTTCCACCTGCAAAGGGAACTCTGGAGGTGCCATCGGACCGGCCGGTCTCAGACAGCCCTGTTAACCGTATTCCGGATTGAGGATCCCGAAGTCTTCAGTAAAGAGGTAAAGAGATTGCAACCTGGTGTCCTCGTTATTCATCGCGACCTGCACCACACCACAACATCGTCACTCTCCACTTTCACTGGATGCCCCTCAGCAGTGTCACGGACCGGGTCTAGCCACCGTGACAACGCCAGAACCGAGACAGAGAGGCCCGGTACCGGGTACCCCTCGGCCCTGCGGCAGTGGGGGCGCTCCAACTTGGCGTCACGAACAGGATCTACTTAAGCCTGAAGAATCAGGTCATGTGTGCCTTGGAACTGTGATTTATTGTGCTTGGACTGTGACTTATTGCAAAGACTGTGTATTGCCACTTGCCGCCAAAAGTTCCCGCCAAACACCGCTGCCATGGCAGCGCCACAGGGAGCGCAGAGGAAGAAGAAGGGCGTACCATGGGAGGAGACTACCAAAGTGGCGCTAAAAGTAGCGACCGCCCCCTCCGATTTTTGCTGCAAGATGACGACCTGCCCAGAAACAGAGAGGAATCGTCCCCTGGGTTGCAACGGCAAGAGCCGAGACCAGAGTGGCCTCACCCTCGAAGAAATGGCGGAGTCAGGTGCATGCACGGCTGCCGATCTCAAGACAGGGAAGGTGACCAGCGAGTCCCTGAGCGGCGATGCAGTGACCCCAGGTTATCCCCACCGACTGGAGACGGGCCCGAGCCCACCGCAGTTGAAGGACTCGAACTCCTTGGAGCTGCCGGCGGAGGGGCCGAGCCCATCTATCCCGACCACGAAGCCAGCAGGTGCGGAGCCATGGAGAGCGGAGCCATGTCGGGAGGCCGCCGAGGAGGAGCAGCAGTCCGGGCTGCAGCCGATTCCAGTGTCCTTGTCAACGGAACAGATCGACATCGGTGGAATCACATCAGACACAGGTATTGAAAGCGTCCCTGCTCCCCCGACCGATCCTGCTCTCCTGACCGATCCCGCTCCCGCGACCGCTCCTCACCCCGACAATGACTGGTTCCTCTCAGCGGAGCTGGTGGTGCTCACCCCCGACACGATGGGAAAGCTGGTGCCTCCGCTACCGACCAAGATGGGGGAACCCTTAGATGTGAGCTCAGAAGGGGTGATCTTCCAGTGGGACACCCCCCGGATCGGGCTAGATGGAGCCCGGGAGGAGGGCCTCACCCTTGCTGTGCTCACTTGGGAACAATATAAACAATGCTTAATTCTACACTGGAAAAACCGAAAAGAGACAGAACCAATTGACCCACCGAAAGTGCAACACCCAAAGTCTGCGCACGGCAGGAAAGACGCGGTAAAGCGGGGAACTGTGTTGGCCTTTCACCCAAAGCGGGGTTGGGGCTCCATACAGGAACCGGGACTACCGACTGACGTCTTCGTTACCAGTTGCAATGTGAAGACTCCCTTCCGCAACTGATATGGTGACCCATTATTACAAAGAGGGGACCAGGTGACCTACACTCGCCACCGGAGTGCACAAGGATGGTGCGCTCGGAACGTTCAACGTTGTGGGCCTGTAGAGGTGTCACCTGTTGCTCCGAACATGACCGATCCGGACTTGACAGATCTTGCTACTATCGCCAACGTGCGCCTTGTTGCTGCTACTGAGCTTGCAGCCAGGGTTAGCCTCCGAATCCAGACACCGGGTGACCTGATTGCACCTGAGAGACCAACCACCGACGCTGACGCCGCATCAGCCGGAGACCAAGGACCGAAGCCGCCGCGGTCCGGAGACGTCCACTATCGGCTGATGTCTTGCAACTTACTATGAAGCTCTGAAATGCTTTACGGAATGTATATAGTTAACTGTTCGTCTTTCTATGTGTCTTCCTGCTGCTACAACCCGACTAGGGTTAACTCTTAAAGGGATCCCTTAGTTTACCCGGGATCCCTATTTTTGCCTTTTTGTTTTGTTTCTTGTTCATCATTGTTGAAAAGAACTGCTGGATCATGAACACTGCATGATTACAAACTTATTGTAAATAGTTTGCACCTTCTTAAAGGTGCTCCCTACTGGTTTTACAACAAAGAGAACTCTTTGCGAAGAAATTGTTCCTGGGAACAGCATTGGAGTTCCTGTTTGCACGGACTGGCAGCGGGAGTAGCTGCACTACCTTATAGAGACTTGGTTCTCTCTTAAAGGGAACATTCACCAATAGCACTTAAGGTGTAATGATGTCTTAAAAGAAGAAGTAATAATGCTTACATGTAAAAGTTATATGTAGTTAGCTAGTTGATTGTAAGAAATGTTTAATAATGTGTTAGAGAATGAGGACAGGAAGTGAGCCCGTACGGGGTTAGTCGGTGAGTCCTCCTAGGAGCCATACAGAGATGGCTCAGTGATCTTGAACTGAGAGAAGGTTGATACGTCCTATACTGTGTATAGAAAAAGAAAGGCAGTAGGCCCGGATGAGAAATGGGGCGGTCCTGCAAAAGAGCGAGAGACAGTAGGCCTGGGGCAGATAGACAGGCGGTCCTGCGACTGTAAAATTGGAAAATGAAGAAAAGTTGATTAGCCTTGTAGTGTTTTATAGTAAGCCTTTAGTGGATTCAGCTTATACGTCCTTAGAGGCAAAGTTAAATTATTATTCAGAAGTTGCACTAAGTAGAATACCCGGTTGGGTAAGAGAAGTTATTTATAGTATGTTATTTAAAATATTTAACCATGTTTGTAACGTTCAAGTATCCTCACCTCCCATAAAGGGAAGCTCTGTTCAAATTTACTTGTTATTGCATTTCAAAAATTTTATGTCTTTTTGCTGACATGTATTGTTGTTTTCTTCCCAGTCCAGGAGTACTGGATTTAACCGGGGGGGGAGTGCAGCGCCCCAGAGTCCTGGTCGTTGCAGTAGTGATGCTCTGCCGCTAAGGGGGGTATTAGTACGTCTGATGACACTGAAGGAGTTCACCTGACCAGGTATCACAGACACCAATACACTTCACAGTCTGGCCTCCAGGGGGAGCTAAGGGTGCTATGTATTAGGCCACTCCTCACAATCTGGTAAAACTGGGGGTTAGATAGGAAGTTAGAGAGAAGCTGATTGGGTTGGAACCAGGCAACATCCTGTGGCAGAGGGTGTTGCAGGGGAAGATTCAGGGGGGTCCCTGTCAGGGGTGGGATCCTGACAGAGGCCTAGCGAACAGAAAGAACGTTACGGGACCGCGCCTGCACTTCATTGCGGCGGTACCCCAAGAAAGGACAAGAAGCGAGGTTTATTGTGAAGAGTGAGAAACGAGATCAACGCAACAAGGAGATAACACCAGTAGGAGTCGTGCTGTAAGACGAGGCAACATCCTACTGAGGCGCGTAGCCGGTGGCCGGAAACGCCGAGGAAGTATTGAGCTCCAGGCCTTACTTCAAACCTACGGCAGGACAGTCAGTTATAGGCGGGCTGTCTCACCCAAATCACCTAAGCAGACATAGGGGGCAACAGTTGGAGAGGGGCGACTCTAGGGTCCCGAAAGACATCCAGGCCTACCCGTCATACGGGTGCGTCCTAGCCATATCATCTGGGGGACGAAGAAGAACATCAGAATCAGTTGTGAGGGAACTTCAGAAACAGACACAACAGTTGTGAGGACTATTCCGTGGTGCTAAGCAGGGAAGGACTACAACACACAAGCGCTAGAAGGTAGGCACAGATTTCCACCTGCAAAGGGAACTCTGGAGGTGCCATCGGACCGGCCGGTCTCAGACAGCCCTGTTAACCGTATTCCGGATTGAGGATCCTGAAGCCTTCAGTAAAGAGGTAAAGAGACTGCAACCTGGTGTCCTCGTTATTCATCGCGACCTGCACCACACCACAACATCGTCACTCTCCACTTTCACTGGACGCCCCTCAGCAGGGTTACGGACCGGGTCTAGCCACCGTGACAACCCCAGAACCGAGACAGAGAGGCCCGGTACCGGGTACCCCTCGGCCCTGCGGCAGTGGGGGCGCTCCAGTTACATTTGGAAAGAGGTCAACAAGGCAGATGATGAAAGGAACACCATTCCAACTGTAAAGCACGGAGGTCGATCGCTGATGTTTTGGGGATGTGTCAGCTACAAAGGCACAGGAAACTTGGTCAAAGTTGAAGGAAAGATGAATGCAGCACGTTATCAGCAAATACTGGAGGCAAATTTGCACTCATCAGCCTGGAAGCTGCGCATGGGTCATACTTGGACGTTCCAACATGACAATGATCCAAAGCACAAAGTCAAGTCGACCTGTCATTGGCTACATCAGAACAAAGTGAAGGTTCTGGAGTGGCCATCTCAGTCTCCTGACCTCAATATCATTGAGCCACTCTGGGGAGATCTCAAGCGGTGCAGTTCATGCAAGACAGCCCATGAATTACAGGAACTGGAGGCTTTTTGCCAAGAAGAGTGGGCAGCTTTGCCATCTGAGAAAATAAAGAACCTCATCCACAACTACCACAAAAGACTTCAAGGTGTCATTGATGTTAGTGGAGGCAATACACGGTTTTAAGAAATGGGGTATGTGAACTTTTGATCAGGGTCATTTGAATGTTTTGGGCTGTCATTATGATTTAAAATGAGAAAACACAGTAGTTTGACAATACATGGCTTCACCCAACCACTAACCATGAGTAGAGAAAAAGTTTTGGTGTTATCATTCATATTCTCTGAATAAAGGCCAAGAAAGCAAAAATTCTGCCGCAGTATGTAAACTTCTGAGCACAACTGTATGGGAGCAAGTCATGGCCATAGTTATTGTAAAGGGGACAGAATTACTGAATGGAGACAAAATAAAAAGGAAAAAGAATAGTAAGAATGAGAACAAGCTGGTTGTTGGCCGAATGATACTTTTTGTATGTGCGACATTTGTATTACAAAGCCCTGATACAGTATGATAATGAGCATGATTACTATTCAATGATTCTTCAGCTCATTACAATAAAATGTAATCAGCACTGTTCTTCCATCACAGCATGATCTGTGGGGGTCTCAGCTCTTTGACTCACCAATCCTAACAATATGCCATAACTTTACAAGATAGGAATTCCCTTTCAAAGTAAAGTCACATTGAGCGGTTGCTACTTGTACATGTGCAAAATACGCATGGACATTATTAAAGAAGCACTCACATGATTTTTTTACTAAATATCTGCATATGTTTTAGCAATGTTGTGTGTACAGTATGTGTTAATATACTGACCTAACGTTGTCTTCTCCGGTTTCCAGGGCTGTTCTGCACTCCTCAGTGACAACATCGCTCTTCAGACTTTCCAACTCACTCTGTGCATGAGCCAGAAATTAGGGTTCGTTCACACTAGTGTATAAATAGGTCCCATTCTCTTCCAGGATAGTGGGACGATTTTTCTCTCCCTTGTCACCCGTGTGCTGGCTGTATACAATCCGTTTTTTACTCAGCAGCTATTAATCATTTACAGGACCATGTACAATTCCCTATGCTACAGAATTGTAATGTATCTGTAAAAATTGGATGATATACTGATGGTCTGTATGGCATGCAATTTCTTTTCTCACACTATACAGATTTCGGAGTAAATTTGCAGCATGCTGTGATTTTTTTTTTCCTCTGGCCGAATACAGCTGATAAAATTTTTCAGATCTGCTCTGCCACATTGAATAACATTGTTCAGAGTGCAATACGATTTTTTATTGGGTTGCACTCGTCTGATTTATACTCCATCTTGAGTGAAACCTTAGGCCGAGGTCACACAAGAGATGATTCTCTGTCAGAGTTTGAGCCGAGTGTCAATTTAGTATGATACGATTCTCTCGCACGAGACAATCGTATCACAAGTGAGAAGACGTAGAAATTACTTTCTCCATCTTCCCAACTGTCTGCGTCTGCATAAATCGGACTGCACTTGGATGACATCCAAGTACAGTATGATGTTTTCCACACACCCATAGAATTGTATGGATGTGTGATCCGACACTAGCAGCATGCTGTAATTTTTTTCTTATGCTGAAACAGCATGAGAAAAAAAAAATCATGGATCTCCACTGTCCTATAGTATAACATTGGTCTTGAGTTTCAGCGGATAAAACATCAGATAGCACTCGTCCGAGATATGCGTTTGTGTGAGCGAGCCCTAACAATGTAATTCTATGAGACCTTGTTCTTTATAGACTGTGCAGAGCGCAGCGTGATCCGGAGAGTCTGCGGAGCGTGATCCAGAGAGTCTGCAGAGCGTGATCCGGAGAGTCTGCAGAGCGTGATCCGGAGAGTCTGCAGAGCGTGATCCGGAGAGTCTGCAGAGCGTGATCCGGAGAGTCTGCAGAGCGTGATCCGGAGAGTCTGCAGAGCGTGATCCGGAGAGTCTGCAGAGCGTGATCCGGAGAGTCTGCAGAGCGTGATCCGGAGAGTCTGCGGAGCGTGATCCGGAGAGTCTGCAGAGCGTGATCCGGAGAGTCTGCAGAGCGTGATCCGGAGAGTCTGCAGAGCGTGATCCGGAGAGTCTGCAGGGCGTGATCCGGAGAGTCTGCAGAGCGAGATCCGGAGAGTCTGCAGAGCATGATCCGGAGAGTCTGCAGAGCGTGATACGGAGAGTCTGCAGAGCGTGATCTGGAGAGTCTGCAGAGCGTGATCCGGAGAGTCTGCAGAGCGTGATCCGGAGAGTCTGCAGAGCGAGATCCGGAGAGTCTGCAGAGCATGATCTGGAGAGTCTGCAGAGCGTGATCCGGAGAGTCTGCAGAGCATGATCCGGAGAGTCTGCAGGGCGTGATCCGGAGAGTCTGCAGAGCGTGATCCGGAGAGTCTGCAGAGCATGATCCGGAGAGTCTGCAGAGCATGATCCGGAGAGTCTGCAGAGCGTGATCCGGAGAGTCTGCAGAGCGTGATCCGGAGAGTCTGCAGAGCGTGATCCGGAGAGTCTGCAGAGCGTGATCCGGAGAGTCTGCAGAGCGTGATCCGGAGAGTCTGCAGAGCGTGATCCGGAGAGTCTGCAGAGCGTGATCCGGAGAGTCTGCAGAGCGTGATCCGGAGAGTCTGCAGAGCGTGATCCGGAGAGTCTGCAGAGCGTGATCCGGAGAGTCTGCAGAGCGTGATCCGGAGAGTCTGCAGAGCGTGATCCGGAGAGTCTGCAGAGCGTGATCCGGAGAGTCTGCAGAGCGTGATCCGGAGAGTCTGCAGAGCGTGATCCGGAGAGTCTGCAGAGCGTGATCCGGAGAGTCTGCAGAGCGTGATCTGGAGAATATGCAGAGCGTGATCCGGAGAGTCTGCAGAGCGTGATCCGGAGAGTCTGCAGAGCGTGATCTGGAGAATATGCAGAGCAGTGATGCCACTAAAAAGAGGTGCAGAGCAGTGCTGGATCCCAGGAAAAAGCAGCAGATTTCATCTATGTGCACACATTGCGGATTTGTTGCGGATCCAAAGCGTTTTTTCTGCACGGAATTGCACCAAATCCAAAGGATTGCTCAAGTAATGTTAATCAATGGGAATCCAGAATTGTTGTGCACATGCTGTGGAAAATTCCGCACTGATTCACAGCGTTTTATTTTCCGTAGCATGTCAATTCTTTTTGCAGATCTGCAGCATTTCTGCACCCATTGACTTACATTGAGTTAGTCAAATCCGCAGCCAAATCGCAGGTGTAAAAAGGTCTGCGGATTTGCGAGCCAAAAACGCTGCAGAAAGGAAAGAGGAAGAGTGTGTGGGCGTAGAATGTGTGTGTGGGCGGAGAATGTGTGTGTGGGCGTAGAATGTGTGTGTGGGCGTAGAATGTGTGTGTGGGTGGAGAATGTGTGTGTGGGCGGAGAATGTGTGTGGGCGGAGAATGTGTGTGGGCGGAGAATGTGTGTGTGGGCGTAGAATGTGTGTGTGGGTGGAGAATGTGTGTGGGCGGAGAATGTGTGTGTGGGCGTAGAATGTGTGTGTGGGTGGAGAATGTGTGTGTGGGCGGAGAATGTGTGTGGGCGGAGAATGTGTGTGGGCGGAGAATGTGTGTGTGGGCGGAGAATGTGTGTGTGGGTGTAGAATGTGTGTGTGGGTGGAGAATGTGTGTGTGGGCGGAGAATGTGTGTGGGCGGAGAATGTGTGTGTGGGCGGAGAATGTGTGTGTGGGTGGAGAATGTGTGTGGGTCTGTCTGTCTCTGTCTGCAGGTGTCTGTGTGCGGGTGTCTGTGTGTGTCTGTAGGCGTCTGTGTGTGTGTGCGGGTGTCTGTGTGTGTCTGTCTATAGGCGTCTGTGTGTGGTGCGGGTGCCTGTGCAGCTGTGTGCGGGCATCTGTGTGTCTGTAAGTAAATAAAAAAGTATTTTTCAGCTCACCTGTCCACTCTGTGCATGGCTGCCATCCCAGGAAAATCCAACAAGTAGTAAAAAATCCAGCACCAAGAGGTTGCACTCCAGTAAGCTTTATTCCAAAATCTTCATTTAAAAGCATGGACAACCGACAATAGAAAAATGGCATAAATAGCAGGGGTCCCAAACACCGGTTTACACATTTCAGGGCCAAATATGCCCCTTAGTCAGAACCTGCTTATTTGAGTGCAACCTCTTGGTGCTGGATTTTTTACTGTGTGTTCGCGGGTGTCTGTCTGCAGGCGTGTGTGTAACCAGGCATCATCTGATGGGACTACTACTTCCATCCGGCTATGTCTGCCGTCACATATAGCAATGACAGCATGAGCCGATGATGGGACAGTAGTCCCATCATCCGGCGACTGAGTTCAATAGCAAAACAAAAAAAAAACGCGTCTCCTGCAACCAAAATAAAATAATAAATTAACATATACTTACCTGTCCGCCGTAGTCCATTTAATAAATTTTATAACGAGTGTCCCATGGCGATCTCATGTGTAGAACAGTCACATCGGGAGACATGACCACTCTACCCAGCCTCCGGTGATCACTATGGGAGGGATTACCTCCTGTCAGTGTATCACTGTGCCACCGTGAGAGGTCACTAAAGTTCATCAGCTGATCAGCTCCGGTTCTCACGCAGCGGTGCCGTGAGAGCACAAACTCTCAGTGATGCACTGCAGGAGCAATTATCTCCTGTCAGTGTGTAAGGAGGTGGTGGGGACCCTCATTTGCCTCCTCTCCTACACACTGAGCCCATGCGGCACCTTAATGGTTCCCTCATGTTTTATATGGTGATGTCATGTATTAATGTGCAATGTTTTACCAATGTAATGTGCTGTGTTTATTATGCCTGTTCTTGTACTGTGTATAGTGTTATGTGCTGTGTTTGTTATGCACAAGCTTAAGGATATAACGGTAACATAGGGTTAAACTGTTGGGAGGAGTTTGGCCGAGAGGCTGTGCAACAGGTTTACAGGAAAAGGATTTCCTGGTCTTGCAGCAGACGCCCAGGCACTTTGCCCAGGGCAAGACTCTCTCCACGTCCAGGAACAGAGGATACCCCAGCCGGGAGGATACAAGCTGCCACGGACTGTCGGGCAGTGTGGACGGGCCCTAGCACTGTGGGAACATCTCCAGAAGGACTATTGTGGTTCCCAAAGAAAATCAGTATAGGAGCCATTGATGCTGTATAACTAGTTGAAGACGCAGTGAAAGCGCAGGAAGCATTCATTACTTTAATTTGCTCCTGTTACCTCATGTTCATTAAAAGTTCAAACATTGGAACAGAATTGTGGCTTGTGGTGCATCCGGAGGAAGCATTCCCAGCGGCTGAAGTGAGTGTGTGATGAAGGTAAATGACTGTACAGCAAGACTGGAACTTCACCTGTCTTTCTACGTGCAAGGGGCTGGGATGCTCCCTGACTGTGCCTTAGTGGACTCGCCCATGACTACTACCCCGTGCCACCTTGTCACAAGTATATCACTGGAGGCTGGGTAGAGTAGTCACATATCCCGATGTGACTGTTCTACATGTGACATCGTCATGGGACACTCGGTAATAGGACTACTTCGGACAGGGAGTATTTATGTTGGTTTATTATTGTATTTTTGTTGCAGGAGATCGAGGGTGTCAGAGATTAGGCGATGCAGTAAGTATGGTAAATTAAGATTAATAAAGGAGTCTGTGTGATTATTCCAATTAACCCCTTTACCCCCAAGGGTGGTTTGCACATTAATGACCAGGCCAATTTTTACAATTCTGACCACTGTCCATTTATGAGGTTATAACTCTGGAACACTTCAATGGATCCTGATGATTCTGACTTTGTTTTCTTGTGACATATTGTACTTCAAGATAGTGGTAAAATTTATTTCATATTGCCTGCATTTATTTGTGAAAAAAAATGGAAATTTGGTGAAAATTTTTAAAATTTTGAAATTTTCCAACTTTGAATTTTAATGCCCTTAAATCACAGAGATATATCACACAAAATACTTAATAAGTAACATTTCCCACATGTCTACTTTACATCAGCACTATTTTAGAACCAAAGGGTTAAAAGTAGACCAGCAATTTCTCATTTTTACAACACCATTTTTTTAGGGACCACATCACATTTGAAGCCACTTTGAGGGGT
Source organism: Ranitomeya variabilis (assembly GCF_051348905.1). NCBI lineage: Eukaryota > Metazoa > Chordata > Amphibia > Anura > Dendrobatidae > Ranitomeya > Ranitomeya variabilis. Next base: position 825,869,261 of record NC_135233.1, read on the forward strand.
CTATATAATAGAAAATACCCAAGTGTGACACCATGCTAAAAATGGCACCCCTCAAGGTGCTCAAAAACACATTCAAGAAGTTTATTAACCCTTCAGGTGTTTCACAGGAATTTTTGGAATGTTTAACAAAAGATGAACATTTAACTTTTCTTCACAAAAAATTTACTTCAGCTCCAATTTGTTTTATTTTACCAAGGGTAACAGGAGAAATTGGACCACAAAAGTTGTTGTACAATTTGTCCTGAGTACGCTGATACCCCATATGTGGGGATAAAAGACTGTTTGGGAGCATGGCAGAGCTCGAAAAAGGAAGGAGCGCCATTCGACTTTTCAATGCAAAATTGACTGGAATTGAGATAGGATGCCATGTCGCGTTTGGAGAGCCCCTGATGTGCCTAAACATTGAAAGCCCCCACAAGAGACACCATTTTGGAAAGTAGACCCCCTAAGGAACTTATCTAGATGTGTGGTGAGCACTTTGACCCACAAAGTGCTTCACAGAAGTTTAGAATGTAGAGCCGTAAAAATAAAAAATCATTTTTTCATAAAAATGATCTTTTCGCCCCCAATTTTTTATTTTCCCAAGGGTAACAGAAGAAATTGGACCCCAAAAGTTGTTGTGCAATTTGTCCTGAGTACGCCAATACCCCATATGTGGGAGTAAACCACTGTTTGGGCGCATGGCAGAGCTCGGAAGGGAAGGAGCGCCGTTTGACTTTTCAATGCAAAATTGGCTGGAATTGAGATCGGACACCATATCATGTTTGGAGAGCCCCTGATATGCCTAAACAGTGAAGACCCCCCAATTCTAACTGAAACCCTAACTCAAACACACCCTTAAACGTAATCCCAACCCTAACCATAACCCTAACCACACCCCAAACCCAAATGCGCCCCTAACCCTAATCCCAACCATACCCCTAACCCCAACACACCCCTAACCTTAATCCCAACCCTAACCACACCCCTAACTCCAACACACCCCTAACCCTAATCCCAACCATAACCCTAACCACACCCCTAACCCTGACACACCCCTAACCCTAATCCCAACCGTAAATGTAATCCAAACCCTATCCCTAACTTTAGCCCCATCTCTAACTTTAGCCCGATCCCTAACTTTAGCCCCAACCCTAACTTTAGCCTCAACCCTAACCCCAACTTTAACTTTAGCCCCAACCCTAACCCTAATGGGAAAATGGAAATAAATACATTTTCTTTATTTTATTATTTTTCCCTAACTAACTGATTTACTATTTATAGCGGGTTTTTTAGCGGATTTTTATGATTGGCAGCTGTCACACACTAAAAGACGCTTTTTATTGCAAAAAATTGTTTTAGCGTCTCCACATTTCATTTTGAGAGCTATAGTTTTTCAATATTTTGGTCCACAAAATCGTGTGAGGTCTTGTTTTTTGCAGGACGAGTTGACGTGTTTTATTGGTACCATTTTCGAGCACGTGACAATTCTTGATCGCTTTTCCAATTTTTGTGAGGCAGAATGACCAAAAACAAGGAATTCATGAATTTCTTGTGTGTGTGTGTGTTTGTGGGGGGGGGGGGAAGGGCGTTTATACCATTTCACGTTTGGTAAAATTGATAAAGCAGTTTTATTTTTCAGGTCAGTATGAATACAGCGATACCTCATTTATATCTTTTTTTATGTTTTGGCGCTTTTATACGATAAAAACGGTTTTATATAAAAAATTATTATTTTTGCATCGCTTTATTCTGAGGACTATAACTTTTTTTTTTTTTCGCTGATGACGCTGTATGGTGGCTCGTTTTTTGCGGGACAAGGTAATGTTTTCAGCGGTTCCATGATTTTCTATATCCCTCTTTTTGATTGCTGTGTTATTCCACATTTTGTTCGGCGGTATGATAATAAAGCGGGTTTTTTAATTTTATTTTTATTTTTTTACGGTGTTCACTGAAGAGGTTAACTAGTGGGACAGTTTTATAGGTCAGGTCTTTACGGATGCAGCAATAATAAATATGTGTACTTTTTATTGTTTTGGGTTTTTTAGATAAAGAAATGTATTTATTGGAACAATATTTCTTTTTCTTTATTTCGGATTTTTTTTTTTTTTACACATGTAAATATTACTTTTCTTACTTGTTTACTTTGTTCCAGGGGGGACATGACTATATAGTGTCGGATTGCTGATCTGACACTTTGCAGTGTGTGTCAGATCAGCGATCTGACAGGCATTGCAGGAGGCTTGCTGGCGCCTGCTCTGAGCAGGTGCTTGCTAGCCGCCTCCCTGCAGGACCCGGAAGGAGCCCCGTGGCCATTTTGGATCCGGGGCCTGCAGGGAGGAGGACGGAGGAGACCCTCGGAGCAACGCGACCATATCGCGTTGCTCCGAGAGTCTCAGGGAAGCACGCAGGGAGCCCCCTCCGTGCGCGATGCTTCCCTATGCCGCCGGAATGCTGCGATCATGTTTGATCGCAGTGTTCCGGAGGTTAATTTACCAGGTCCGTGACCGCTCCTGGCACATAGTCTCGGATATCACCTGTGATAGTCAGCTGACACCTGGCCCCGATCGGTCGCGATCGCCCCGTGAGCACCGCTGATTGGTGATGATGTACTATCCCGTTGGTGGTCATACGGGCCCATACCACCTCGACGGGATAGTACATCATATGTCAAAAAGGGGTTAAAGGACTTTATTCTGGCACTGTCTTTATTTACCATATAACTATAGGATTAGTAATGGATAGGTGTTCTGTCCCCACATGAGGCGAATGGAGGTGTAGTTGACTAATAAGGGTTGTGAGAGAATTGTACCTTCAGTTTTCCTCACTGTAGGGCAGACAGGACCAATGCTGTTCAGCGTCCAGAGAGATGATGCACACCAGGGATTGTGCAATCCAGACTTGTTTATTTGGAAATCTGGACATGCAGCGTAGGATGGTATACAGTAACTTCTCCAGAGTTGAGCCTGGTACAGCAAGTGTATTTGTGACAGCGAGTGAGCAGCAAGAGGTCGAAAAGCTGATGCCTTCCTAAGCCCGGTTCAAGCGTGTCCTCTCACAACAGCATGTAAACTAAAAATGAAATGGCTTCCAGATGAAGACAAGACTTGACCCCTGAACCGGAAGTGGAAGACATGCCCACAATAATAAATTAATAACAAACTGCCATACAGAAAAAGGCTATTGGGTGGCAGCAGAGCAGAAATGTAAGAACATACAGCATAGCATGAAAATACACATAAAACTGAAGAGCATAATTGCACTGAACAGCACAATAGGAGTCTTATTGACGTTTCTCCATTACTAAGCCGTGTTTTTGATGTCACTGGACAATACAAAGGTGACGTCAATCCCACAAATATCACCCCACTTGCCACCGCTACAGGGCAAGTGGGAAAAGCGAGGCTAAGTGCCAGAATTGGCACATCTATAAGATTTCTGAGAGCAGATGTTTTATTAATATCAGCCCGCAGCTGTCTGGCTAGTCTTTGCTGGTTCGATTTTTTTATAAGAGGACCCCATGTAAATTTTTTTCTGGAGTTCCCTTGTAATCTAGCCAGTAAAGGCTAAGCAAACAGGTGTGAGCTGGGAACCTTTATGGCTATTGGCTCCTTCCCAGAATATTAACCTCAGCTGTCAGCTTTCCCTCTGCCTGTTATTAAAATTATGTGGGAGCCCATGCAATTTTTTTAAAAATGTTTTTGAAATATAAACAGATATTGCATTTCATACAGATTTCTGAGGGTATGCTCCCACAGTCAGTAAATGCTGCGGGTTGGACGCTGCGCACATCCACAGCATCCAACCCGCAGCGGCCAGATGTTACAGCATAATGGATGGGATTTCAAGAAATCCCATGTCCATTATACGTGCATCGGCGCCCGCAGCTTCCCTGCGGAGACGGACATGTGGCGCGTCTTTCTAGACAGCAGCATGTCTATTTATCTTGCAGAGACGCTCAGTCTCCGCAAGATAAATATCACCATGCCAAAGTATAGAGCGCAGTGATTCCGCACAGTTCAATGTGCTGCGTCCAAAGCGCTGCCGATTACTGACCGTGGCAACGTAGTCATATAACAGTTGCTGTTTTGTTACAGCATAGGTAATTATTAGGTAATTATTAGGTTAATTATGTTAATGCTCCTACATGGGCTGGTGACTGTGTGTGTGTCTTTATTTATTTGTATGTGTGTGTGTGTCTTTATTTAAAGGGAACCCGTCACCCCCAAAATGGAAGATGAGCTAAGCCCATCGGCATCAGGGGCTTATCTATAGCATTCTGGAATGCTGTAGATAAGCCACCGATGTATCCTGAAAGATGAGAAAAAGAGGTTAGATTATACTCACCTGGGTGGGCGGTCCGATCCGATGGGCGATGCTGTCCGGTCCGGGGCCTCGCATCTTCATAGGATGACGTCCTCTTCTTTTCTTCACGCTGCGGCTCCGGCGCAGACATACTTTGTCTGCCCTGTTGAGGGCAGAGCAAAGTACTGCAGTGCGCAGGCGCTGAGCCTCTCTGACCTTTCCCGTCGCCTGCGCACTGCAGTACTTTGCTCTGCCCTCAACAGGGCAGACAAAGTACGCCTGCGCCGGAGCCGCAGCGTGAAGACAAGAAGAGGACGTCATCATAAGAAGATGGGAGGCCCCAGACCGCGACGGGACCGCCCCTGGGTGAGTATAATCTAACCTCTTTTTCTCATCTTTCAGGTTACATCGGGGGGCTTATCTACAGCATTCCAGAATGCTGTAGATAAGCCCCTGATGCTGGTGGGCTTAGGCTGGTTTCACACTTGCGTTTTCATCTGCAGAGTTTTAGCACTAAAAAACGCATGCGTTTTTTTTTTCTATACTTAACATTAAAAACGCATGCTTTTTTAGCATGCGTTTTGACGCGTTTTCGGCAACGCCTGCGTTTTTTGACGCGTGCGTTTAGTTGCAGAAATGCAACCTGTAGTAATTTCTAGCGGCGTTTTTAGCCGCAAAAAACGCATGCGTTTATTCGCGGCAAAAAAATGTATTGCTGTCTATGTAAACGCATGCGTTTTTAAGCACATGCGTTTGCTTGCGTTAAAAACGCATGCGTTTTTATAGAAAAACACAAGAAAACACAAGAAAAAACAAGAAAACCCTAACCCTAAACACAAGAAAAAACAAGAAAACCCTAACCCTAAACACAAGAAAAAACAAGAAAACCCTAACCCTAACCCTAGGGTTACTAGGGATCCTAACCCTAACCCTAAGGTTAGGATCCCTAGTAACCCTAGGGATCCTAACCCTAACCCTAAACCTAACCCTAGGGATCCTAACCCTAACCCTTAGGGTTAGGGTTAGGATCCTAACCCTTAGGGTTAGGGTTAGGATCCCTAGGGTTAGGGTTAGGGTTAGGATCCCTAGGGTTAGGGTTAGGGTTAGGATCCCTAGGGTTACTAGGGATCCTAACCCTAACCCTAACCCTAGCTATTTCTGTTTATAGTGGGTTTTCTAGTTGATTTTGATGATTGGCAGCTGTCACACACTTCTCAGCATGCGTTTAAAAAATGCAAACGCAGAAAAAAACGCATGTAAACGCGGCAAAATGCCGCGTTTTTTTTCTGCATGCAAAAACGCATGCGTCTAAAAAAACGCAGCGTTTAAACGCGTTTACATGCGTTTTTTCACCACATGCGTTTTTTTTAAAAACGCTGCAGATCAAAACGCAAGTGTGAAACCAGCCTTAGCTCATCTTCGATTTTGAGGGTGACAGGTTCCCTTTAATTGTGTGTCTGTGTGTGTGTGTGTGTGTGTGTGTGTGTCTTTATTTAATATTAATGAGGGTATCTGGCTGAAGAGGTTGAACAAGAAAATTACATCACATTATTTTACGTTTTCTGCCAAGAGAGACAGAATCCACGCAAAATTATACAAAAGCAAATCTGCAGTGTGCGCTGTAGCATGGCTAAAGGGTGTGTAGTCGACGGTATGTGCCACATAAGTGCCTTGTTGCTGTAATGTAGCCCGGAGTATTTCTTTGTTGTATATAACCATGTATATATGTGTGTTCCAGGACCTGTGGTGATGTCAGACCACATGGCTAATCATGTGATGGGTTACTGGGTGTGGTTAGCTCTATATAAGACAGGCAAATGCTTAACACAGGGGATATGTGTGGAGGTGAAACCCTCCTGAGTGTGTTAATGCTACAGGACTGAGCCTGGTGGACTGGACACTTTGTTTTGCTTTTCCTGAACTTAAGGCTATTTTGTTTGCTGTTATTTTTCCATGTGGTTTATGACGTAATAAACCCTGTGAACTTTAAAGGAACGTGCCTCCTGAGTGTCAGCTGTCGCACCTGAGTGAGTGGAATCCCTACAATTGGTGGTAGACGTGCGGGCAGCGTTCCCAGCGGAGACGAAAGTCTGTTATTGAATGTCCTGGGTCAAGTCTGTTGTAAGCCAGCCAGGGAAAATGGAGGAACTGCTGAAACACTTGGTCCAGTTGCAATCACAGCAGGAGCAACGGCAGCAGGTACAGCAAGAGACCAACAGGCTGTTGATGCAGCAGATACAACAGAGCCAGCAGGAGCAACGGCAGAGCCAGCAGGAGCAACGGGAGCAGATGCAACAGAACCAGCAGGAGCAACGGCAGCAGATGCAGCTTCTGGCAACCGCCATCCAGGGCAAGATGAGTGCCCCAACCCCAGGTCTGGCTGATGACACCCACGTCCGGAAGACGGTAAGACGCGCTTTGCAGAAAATGACCCCCGGGGATGATGTTGAGGCCTTCCTGACGGTGTTTGAGAGGGTCGCTGAGAGGGAAAAACTCCCGCCAGAGCAGTGGGCAGAGGTACTGCACCATACCTGACGGGAGAACCCCAGAAGGCGTACTATGATTTGACCTTGCAGGATGCCAAAGAGTATCACAAATTGAAAGCCGAGATTCTCGCACGTTTGGGGGTGACACTGACTGTCAGGGCACAGCGAGTTCACAGCTGGGCCTATCACTGGGACAAACCGCCTCGCTCTCAAATGTTTGATCTGTTGCACCTGGTCCAGGAATGGCTGCAGCCAGAGTCATGTACACCTGCACAGATGGTGGAACGAGTGATGATGGATCGGTTTGTGCATTCCCTCCCGAGGTCCATACAGACTTGGGTTGCCCAGGGTGATCCCCAGAATGCCGATGAACTGATCGGACTGGTCGAGAGATACCAAGGCATGGAAGGCTCCTTTGGGAGGCAGCCCGTGCCGTACTGGGGGTCCCAGAAAGCTGCTGAGTCCCAAAAAGGGGTGGCGCGTCCAAGGTCACAAAGGGCGGGGGAGGTGGTGCCCAAGGTCCCTACGGGTGATATTATTTGCTGGAGGTGCCACGGGCCAGGACATATAGCTGCCCATTGTTCCCAGACCACTGGGCAGATGGACTGCAGCATGGGACGCCGTTGTTCATACTATGCGTATCCAGCCTGCAGTGTGAACTCTCCGCCCAACGAGGGACCTCAAGCGTGTCCCGTAAGGGTGAACGGTCGAGCAGCAACAGCGCTGTTAGACTCAGGGAGCTTAGTGACCCTGGTGAGGGCCACTTTCCCTCTCCACCTGCTCCCGGGAAAGAAGGTCGGCGTGCGGTGCATACATGGTGATGCCAAGGACTACCCTTTGGCCAGGGTGGACATTGAAACGGCATGTGGCACTGAGTCCCACATAGTCGGCGTTGTGCAGGACTTGTTGCACCCTATAATTATTGGCCAGGATTTCTGTCTGTTTTGGGATTTGTGGGGAAAAGGTTCTGAGCTCCCTAGCAAGAGTAGGGAACCAGTGAACCCTGGAAGGGTGTCACCACACCCAGAGACAGACAGGTTTCCTTTTTGTGTGCTGGCTGGGGATGAGGAGGAAGTATCCCCTGCATCTGACATTATGGAGTTAGAGGTAACCGGTGAAAATTTTGGGACTGCCCAACATAGGGACCCCACTCTGAGGGAAGCCTTTAATAATGTCACAGTTATTGACGGGGTGGTACAGGAGCCGGGGGCAGACACAAGATTCCCCCATTTTCTGATGAGTGGGGAGTTGTTGTACCGGGTCACGAAAATAAGGGAGGAGTTGGTAGAGCAGTTGCTAGTGCCGGGTCCATATAGACAGAAGGTGTTGGACATGGCCCATTCACACATCTTGGGTGGACACCTAGGGGTGGAAAAAACGCAGGAACGGGTTGTGCAGAGGTTCTATTGGCCTGGGTGTCACCGGGAAATAGTGAACTACTGCAGGTCCTGCCCTACATGTCAGCTAACTGCTCCCACTCCTCATTTCCGGAACCCCTTTGTGCCCCTGCCCATTATTGAGGTGCCGTTCGAGAGAATTGCCATGGACTTGGTAGGTCCCTTAGTTAAATCAGCCCGGGGCCATCAGTATATATTAGTCATCCTGGACTATGCCACACGCTATCCTGAGGCAATTCCTCTGAGAAATTCTTCCTCGAAGAGTATAGCCCGCGAGTTGGTCCATGTCTTTTCCCGGACAGGTCTGCCGAAGGAGATCCTGACTGACCAGGGGACACCTTTCATGAGCAAAGTGATGAGGGAGTTGTGCAAAGCCCTGAAAATCTCCCAGTTGAGGACCTCGGTGTACCATCCCCAGTCAGATGGCCTTGTTGAGAGATTTAACAAGACACTGAAGAGCATGCTGAGAAAAGCTATAGAGAAAGATGGTAGAGACTGGGATTGTCTCTTACCCTACCTAATGTTTTCCATTCGTGAAGTTCCACAGGCCTCCACAGGATTCTCACCGTTTGAGCTTCTATATGGCCGACATCCGCGAGGACTCCTGGATATAGCCAAGGAAACCTGGGAAGCCGAAGTCACGCCCCACAGAAGCGTCATTGAGCATGTGGCCCTGATGCAGCAGAGGATTGCAAAGGTGATGCCTATTGTGAAAGAACACCTAGTCCAGGCACAAGAAGCTCAGGCCAGAGTCTACAACCGGTCTGCAAGAGTGAGGCAGTTCAATCCGGGAGACCGAGTTCTTGTGTTAGTTCCGACGGTGGAGAGCAAGTTCTTGGCCAAATGGCAAGGGCCATATGAGGTTGTCGAGAAACTTGGTGAAGTAAATTATAAAATTCACCAACCAGGAAGACGGAAACCATTTCAAGTATACCATGTCAACCTTATCAAGCCGTGGCAAGATAGAGAGCCGACAGTATCTCCATCGTTGTTAAGCAACCCAGAAGGTGAGATTGGAGCGGTTACTATAGCGGAGACGCTATCGAAGTCCCAGAAACAGCAGTGCCGGGAGTTACTCCAGAAAAACAGGGACCTGTTTTCAGAGTTGCCAGGACACACGAAGGTCATAGAGCACGAGGTCCTAACAGAGCCACATGTGCGGGTGAACGTGAAGCCCTATCGTATTCCTGAGGCTCGTCGAGAAGTTATCTCCAAGGAAGTGGAGCGTATGTTGAAGCTTGGAGTCATTGAGGAATCCAAGAGCGGTTGGTCAAGCCCAATTGTCCTGGTCCCAAAACCTGATGGAGAGTGGAGGTTTTGCAACGACTATCGGAAGTTGAATGAGGTCTCCAAGTTTGACGCTTATCCCATGCCCCGCGTTGATGAGCTCATTGAAAGGCTTGGGCACGCCAGATATATATCCACCTTGGATTTGACAAAGGGGTATTGGCAGATCCCCATGGCACAGGAAGCCAAGGAGAAGACGGCCTTTTCGACACCTGATGGATGCTTCCAGTATGTCCGGATGCCGTTTGGCCTACAGGGAGCTCCGGCGACCTTCCAGAGGGCTATGGATAGAGTCCTTGCACCCCATAAGGCCTACGCTGCTGCGTACCTAGATGATATCGTCATCTTTAGCCCGGACTGGGAAAGTCATCTGGAGAAAGTCCAAGCGGTGTTTGATGCTCTAAGAGAGGCGGGGTTTACAATAAACCCAAAGAAGTGTGCCTTGGGTAAGGAAGAAGCTAAATACCTAGGCTATATAGTGGGTCGTGGAGAAATAAAGCCCCAAATCAGGAAAGTGGAGGCAATCCAAACATGGCCGAAACCACTCTCCAAAAAGCAAGTTAAAGCCTTTCTGGGAATCGTGGGATATTACAGGAGGTTCATCCCGAACTTCGCCACAGTCGCTGTGCCTCTGACGGATCTGCTAAAGGGGACAAAATCAGTGATGGTTAAATGGTCCGAAGAGACAGAGTCAGCCTTCCAAGAGATGAAAGGGGCTCTATGTAAGCAGCCCGTTCTGATGGCCCCAGACTTTAATAAAGAATTTATTCTTCAGACAGATGCCTCAGATGTTGGGGTAGGAGCAGTCCTTTCCCAAGAGCTACATGGGGAGGAGCATCCTGTCCTCTGTGTTTGGCCATAAAGTGGGCGGTGGACACGTTACGGTACTATCTGCTGGGTCGTAAATTCAGATTGATATCTGACCATGCCCCACTAAGATGGATGAGGGAAACAAAGGGTAGAAATGCTAGGGTCACCCGTTGGTTCTTAGCCCTGCAGGACTTCAGTTTCCATGTGGAATATAGGGCCGGAAAGCTGCACGGTAATGCGGATGCCCTATCAAGAATCCCTTGTTTAGTGGGGAAAAGTGCCAAGCCCCACGGCTTTAGGCAGAGGGGGGAGGTATGTAGCATGGCTACAGGGTGTGTAGTCGACGGGAGGTATGTGCCACATAAGTGCCTTGTTGCTGTAATGTAGCCCGGAGTATTTCTTTGTTGTATATAACCATGTATATATGTGTGTTCCAGGACCTGTGGTGATGTCAGACCACATGGCTAATCATGTGATGGGTTACTGGGTGTGGTTAGCTCTATATAAGACAGGCAAATGCTTAACACAGGGGATATGTGTGGAGGTGAAACCCTCCTGAGTGTGTTAACGCTACAGGACTGAGCCTGGTGGACTGGACACTTTGTTTTGCTTTTCCTGAACTTAAGGCTATTTTGTTTGCTGTTATTTTTCCATGTGGTTTATGACGTAATAAACCCTGTGAACTTTAAAGGAACGTGCCTCCTGAGTGTCAGCTGTCGCACCTGAGTGAGTGGAATCCCTACAGCGCACATAGCCTAAGTGAAAAAAAATGGGAGTCCTTGTTTAACACGCATGGAATACTTTTCTGGTTTGTAGCCAAACCACATGTCAGCAGTTTGTTCCCACACCTCACCCAAACGGCAGCCTCTTTGTGTGTTTTAACCCTGAAGGTGGCCATGCATGTAACCATAAATTAAAGGCAGTAATCATCAATAACCATTTAAAAGTCCAATTTTTAATAATATAGATTCGAGCACTGTTAAAAGTTGCATGAATTTGGGAGTTTTCTTAAATGGTGGAAATTTGTCAGTACATATGGAGCAACACACATAACATTTGAGACATATCCTCTACTATTGCCAGAGTGGTGAGAGGACGCAGATGGGACACTGATGCAGCAGTCAAGTGGTGGTGGCCTGTAAAAAGGCATAAGGCTGGGGTCACACCAGCGTAGACTACGGAGGAGTGATAGGCGAGAAAATATCGCATAGCACTCGGACCGGTGTTACTCTATAGGGCAGCTCACATCACCGTATTTTTTCTCAGGCGTATTCACCGTGCATGTAAAATCGCAGCATGCTGCATATGCAGGGGTGGATTAAGGGTAGCCAGGGCCCCGGGCTGTTCAGACACTGTGGGCCCCCCCAGTCATGTGATGGGGTCATGTGATGGGGTCATGTGACGGGGTCATGTGACAAAGATTTTGTAAGCCGCCACCATAACACGGTAGACATTTTGGCCAGGTCCTACTCTACTGTAACCTATTAAATATTTGTTAAAATATGCAATACAATTTAGGTATAGTTTGATTTATTTTTCAATTTTTAAAATGACCAATAATATCACATACAAGGAACAAATACCACCGCACCATGACCAGACCACAAATTACAACCACAGTGATCGAATAATATCACATACAAGGAACAAATACCGCTACACCATGTCAAGACCACATATTACCACCACTTGGTTACCAAATAGCACATACAAGGGACAAATACCGCAACACCATTTCCAGACCACATATTACCACTACATAGTGACTGAATACTACAATACTGATCAGTGATAAAAAAAACAAAAAAACACAATACTATCACCATAAGTGCCAGTATTCACAGGAGATCTGTACTTAGTATGCAGTGTCTGTGTAGAGGTTATACAGTGATCACCGGTGACATTATACACAGGAGCTCTGTATATAGTATACAGTGTATAGTGTCAGTGTATAGGTAACACTGACTCACCAGTGAAGTCTCTAGGTGAAGTCCTTCATGTTTCATCCAGCACAGACCGCCATCATTTCTTCCAGCCAGGGTTCGTTTCTGCAGGAAATAACACAGTTATCTAGAGCTCCGCTTGCAGAACACATTACTTAATTTTTCACAACTTCTACATTACACCACATGAAGAAAAAAAGGCGATATAGGGTCACTCTGCACAGTAACAGGGCCGCCCCCCCATTTAAGACAATATACTCAAAAGATAAAATAAATACATCACTGCAGTAATAATACCCCTTAATTAGCCTCTATGGTAATAATATTCCCCATCCTGCCCCGTGTATCTCATTCCTGGCTCCAGCCATATGTTCTCGCATCCTGCCCTCACGAGTATCCATTCTACCCCATATGATCTCCCCATCCTGCCCCATCTGTCTCCATCGTATCCATCCTGCCCCATGATCCTATCCTGCCCCATGTCTTTAATTCTGCCGTGTCTCCAATCATGCCCCGTATCTACATTCTGCTCATGCCTCCAGTCCTGCCCCCAGTGTGTCCAGCATATTGCCCCCAGTGTGCCCAGCAATCTGCCCCAGTGTGTCCAGCATCCTGCCCCAGTGTCTCCAATATTGCCCCCAATCTGTCCAGCAATATGCCCCATTGTGTCCAGCATTCTGCCCCAGTGTCTCCAGCATATTGCCCCCAGTGTGTCCAGGATTCTGCCCCAGTCTGTCTAGCATATTGCCCCCAGTGTGTCCAGCATATTGCCCCCAGTGTGTCCAGGTTAGCTCTCCAGAACCCATGGTGTTCGCAGAGGGACCCGCGGAGGAGGACATGATTGCCCTCCAGGGGGAGATCCCCATGATAACCTGGAGGAAGCATTGTAGATGGTGGGAGGAGAAAGAGAGGCAGGAATCCCTGGCTTGGAAAGCAGCCTTTGAGGAGAGGAAATAAGGGTACTGTCACACTATACGATTTACCAACGATCACGACCAGCGATACGACCTGGCCATGATCGTTGGTAAGTGGTTGTGTGGTCGCTGGGGAGCTGTCACACAGTCAGCTCTCCAGCGACCAACGATGCCGAAGGCCCCGGGTAACCAGGGTAAACATCGGGTTACTAAGCGCAGGGCCGCGCTTAGTAACCCGATGTTTACCGTGGTTACCAGCGTAAAAGTTAAAAAAAACAAAACCGTACATACTCACATTCCGGTGTCTGTCCCCCGGCGTTCTGCTTCTCTCCACTGTGTCTGCGCCAGCCGGAAAGCACAGCGGTGACGTCAGACGTCACCGCTGTGCTCGCTTTCCGGCCGGCCGGCGCTCACGGTGCAGAGTAACTTTGCAACCTTTGTCATTTTTATATCAGTTTCTATTAGTTCTGACAAAATGGGCAGAGCTGGGGAGGAATGGGGGTGTAATACTGCAGCCAGGCTCGGACTGGCCCATAGGGGAACAGGGGAATCCCCCGGTGGGCCCTTGTGCAGATATAGGCCCCCAACCCAACTGCATGGGCAGTACTTGGCATAATTAACTTGATTTACTCAGTACAGAAAAAAGCAGTATATCCTCACTCATGAACCCAACTACCCAGTTTACTATTATATAGAAGCATAAGTACATTTCTGAATGAGGGAAGTGTAAAATTTGTGTGCAGGTGAAAAGTGGGCCTCCCAAAGTCAATGTTACTGGTGGGCCCTTGGCACCCAGTCCGACACTGAATGCAGCATTCCCTAAGCCAGAAATCGCACTCTAGTCCCTTACTAGAGTAAGATTTCTGGTATGTCACGGAGACGCAAGTCACTAATCAGACACTCATGATTCATGAATAAGCATGCACCACCACATGAATCAAGAGCGTCTGGCTCCACAATACCCTCTCATCAAGACCAGATAGAAAATCGCCGGTATTGATGAATCAGGGCTAGGTGTGCATGAAAATCACAGACGGCACAATAATACCATTGTGATGAATAGGAGAAGCTTCACAAGTTATTTATTTATCCTTCCATTTGTGAAAATCACTGATGACATACTGATTTCACAAACTAATACTTTGACCAAACAATGATGAAAATCGGATCCAAAACACTGATGAAACTCAGTCCATTTTTTGCTTATGTGAAAAATCACCAACGTCTGAATAAGGCCTTCCATAAAGTCTTAAAGAGTATGGCATTCTAAACTCTGCTGTGAGCAAGACAAAGGAGCGAGTCCTTCGAGACAGATGCCCAGGGCAGACCAGCAAGGTATCTATATGAACAAAAGCACCAAAAAATAAAAGAAGTCACAATCAGTAAAAACAACGACAGCGATGAACCGCACCAGGGAAATACAAATACAGCTTCACATTTACCTATTTACCGGCTGTTAAATATGTGTGCATTGTACAAACGTGATTGGCATTTTCTTTTTATATGGTTGCTATATCAGCTACTCCCTTTATTGAACTAACCACAATACCCAAGCGATAGCGGAGCTCAGGCTTTCCATGGAGATATGTATTTGGTTGCTATGCTAGGATGCATGATCCACCCAGGGATTAAATTAATAACCGCGGGGTGTTGTAGTTTTCTGAATAGCAGCTGGCATAGCACCCACATGAAATACAGTGGCCATACTTCATCTACTGTAAGAGAGATACTGCGCCCTTGTACCAAATTTGTATTCCCTTTGTAAATCACGTCATGGCTTTATCAACAGTATCAATTCAAATAAATAAGAAAAGTTATATTTAAATCAGGCCTGCACCAAGAGTGCTCTAAAAATGCACACCTAGATGTAGGGTGTGAGTGGCTGATGTATAAGGGGACCCTTAATCGATGGCTTATGCTTAGGATCAGATTATGTTAGAGAGATCGGCATAGTCAGCCATATTGTTCATACAATCCTACTTTTGGAAACTTAGGCCGGGGTTCATACAGTGCTCTGCACCTAGCACTGAGTCAGAGAGTTCCCAAAAAGCAATGGGTCCAATTCATAAAGGTGTTTACACCAATTCCATTAGAAAACACCTTATTTAATCACAATATTTTTGCGTAACTCAGGAGTTGTGTAAAGATATTACAATATTTGCCCGGTCATCTATGCCAATGTGGGGGGTAAAAACAATGGGGAGTGGCAACACCCGTGTGTCAAATTCATGAAACGTTACTCCATTTTAGTGACGTAACTTAATCCAGCACGGTTTGCACTAATGGTATATATTCGCCTAAATCATTTAGTTGCAAATCATGGCCTCAGCGTTACATTTTTAATGGTTTTAACAGAGAAAATATATCAATCATGTATTTTTTTTGCACCATTTACCAGTTTCCGTAAATAATCTGATCGCTGTATGCTGCAGGTCGTTACGATTATAGGGACACATAATACCAAATAGGGACACCGTAGTATTTGCTGACTTGTGATTTTTTTTGTTTAAAAAAAAAAAAATTAACACTGGCATTATTTTAATTGTTTGTCATTATTTTTTTTAGTAATTATATAGAAAGAGAAAAAATATCTCTTTTATTCTCCCTCTAGAATCAGAGACATAAAAATACACTGCTATGTATGTACAGATATATCTATATGTAATCTTCCTGTGGAGTCAGAGTCTGCAATGCAGATCAAGTGTACAAAATTCTCTCAGTGACATCACCAGAGCCTGCGACTCAGTAGCTTTAGCTGCCTGTAATGTTCAAGGTTTTGTGTTCAAGAGAAAAAAAAAAGAGAAAAACACATTTTTGCAATTGCTTTTTATTATTTTTAGTAGTTTTATAGGAACAAAAAAATTTGACTTTTTCTTCATCTCAGTATACTAGTACAAAGAAATACACTGCTGTATACAATATACATGTATAATCTGCTTCTGGGTTCACTGCCTGCAATACATCTTAAGACTACCAATTTCTATTTACTGCCTGCAATATGTATTCCCCCCGAAGAAGCTAACGCGAAACGCGCGTTGGGGGTATCTGCCTTCACTCCATCCAGGTTGTACAGATGGGTATACTTTCTATGTGGTTGTGCTTTCAAATTTATACACTCAGTTATTAGATGTGTCTAGCCTATTTACTAACCATCATAATGTTTCTTGGCTAGACTCTATTCAGACTCCTCATGGTTCTAATCCTTAATGGATATCAGCTTGTATTACATGTATCACTGTAATTCAGTATTATTATTGCTCCAGTAATGATATTGCTCTGTACTCACTGTAATAGTAGAAACCAAAATGAGAACGCCGGACAAGTGGTCAAAAAAGTGGGACATAATATAGAAGATTAAACACCTTTATTAAGTAATGGGTAGAAATAAATGGTACTACAAGCAACAGAGTGCCCGCACTTGCGTAAAAACAAAATATACATAGAGAAGAATATGATAAAATACTATCAAGGGTGACAAAATAGGTAGTATAATATTGTTAGGCATATATCATGTACTGGTTACAATTATAAGCAGCAAGAATCCCATATACATATTTTAGAAACAGGGCTAGGGACACAAATTGTCTGTAACCCCTGTTCAAACAAACTCAGCTCCAATAGTATACTCCCTTGAGAAAGCGGCTCCAGGTAGCCGCAAAACGCGCGTCGGACCCTCCATCCGACCCCCCTTGTTTCCACTCATCTGCTGGTAAGCATTGCACCTTTGGCTATTTACTTTTGCACTTTATATGAATGATAGACTGGTGTTACTCTATCCTCAGTCACCATATGGATGCATGCTGACCCCTAGATGCCCACTTTTGGATGCACTGCTCCCCCAGTGTTACGGTCCTTTGACCTTGACGTTATTATTTCAGAAATTCATATGTACATGTGAGGTGGTGATAGGTGGGGTATATTGCAATCTACATTGTTTATGGCTCTTTTTGTACTGTTGCGATGTTTTATCTTTTCTACGAAATAAAAAAAATATTATATGACTACTTTTACTGCATGTAATCAGCTTGCTCCTTTTTCTCCTATTTGTTTGGTTACAATTATAGTCCATATCCAAATGCAGTACATATATATATTATATATATATTATTAACTAGAGCTAGGTAGCAAAGTAAATTGATAGATTGACAGGAGACAAAAACCTGCAGCATCAAAAAGGAAGAGGGGGGTAAAAAAAAACACAAAGAGGTAAATGTGATGATACAGAAAAAGCCATAAAACAATAGTGAGGCAAAACATATATGCCCTGGTAGTATAATGGAGTGCTATCAACATTGTCATAAACACAGTGACATATACTGTACAGGGTGGATGTTACCGTGCTGGTGACATTGTGATGGCAGAGAAGATGTGACGCCCCAGGGTCCTGGTTGTCACAGTGGCATTGCTTTCCTCACGGGGAGAGTGATGTCACGCTTGGAAGCGATGAAGGATTCCTTTTGACGGGTAATCAGCACATACAATGCCGTTCTGACTCCAGGCCAGAAGGGGGAGCTCTACACCCGACTTCAGGGGGAGCTGCTCTCTCTGGTCAGGAGGAGGAGTTAGTTGCTAGGCAGTTAGGAAGAGTTTGTCACGGGAGACCTAGGTAGGAAAGAGCTAATAACCCGGGCCCCTGCGATTTCCCTCAGACTAGGGAGACCCTGACTGACCCTCTCCCAGAGTTTACACTGATGGTGTGCATGTCTGGGCCTCCACCCTCGCCTTATCTTATGTTTCAACCCTAGGCTGAAACCACCACCCCCCACCAGTGAAGAGACCACACTCCAATACCCACAGTTAGCACAGACAAGGATAACGGAAAAATAAGCACCACGCCGCAGTCACTCAGGAATACACTATAAATGCAAAGGGCAAAACAAATACAAATATGGTAAATAAGACAAAGGGAAATACACCACCAGCAACGATACTCCAACTACTTAGCTCACCACTCCAGACCGAGATAACCACGCACAAGACAGAAGCTATAATCGGCGACACCCAATGTTCAGGAGAACTATTTAAAGGCAGTGGGCATGGCCCAGCTTCCAATCCGAGCACCAGGTAAATTAACCCCGGACCAACTAGATAAAATCTAGCCGACGCCAATGAGCGCATAGTGGACAAAAGCGGAATTACCGCTGTCTGTCGGACGACCTGGTCTGAACAGCGTCCGACATGACAGAGTTAGACAGTTGGTGCCAGACAGCAGACTGGAGCAGTCGGAGGCAGAAGGACGAGTAAGGGGCCGTGCCGCCTGACGTGTTGCAGCTCCTAGATAGTGAGATACAGAAGGAAGAACAGCTTGTAGCGAACGTGCCAGAGAGCGAAGCACAGGAGAGTGTCAACAAGGGAGAATAGCTGTGACTGGGCTACCTCCCTGACAGGGTGCAGATACTGCCTACCGGTAACTGGAAGACCGAGGTTGTGTCATACTCTAGGAGGCACAGCAGAAACCAGTAGACTACACGTAACCTGTCCACCCTAATGCCCAGGAGACACAGTGACACACAGAGCCCGGGTCATGATAGAGACCCTGTAAAAAGGCTTGAGTCACCTGTCATACGGGTTTGAGTCCTACCTAAAGGGGGACAGAGAGAACTGAATGGACCTTGCCAGCAGCCTTAGGCAGTAAGGGACTACAATACCACTGCGCTAAGATGAAGGCTTTTAACTCCTGGTTAAAGGGGACTCTGAACTTGCTTCCAAGCTGGCCGGACCCTGCCTGTTCCTGTGATCTGGTGCTCTGGACTGGGGCTGCCTGCTACCCTCAGTAAACCAGGTTAAGGCTACGTTCACATTTGCGGTGTGCGCCACAGCGTCGGGCGCCGCAGCGTCGCCGCATGCGTCATGCGCCCCTATATTTAACATGGGGGCGCATGGACATGCGTCGCACTTGCGTTTTGCGCCGCATGCGTCCCTGCGGCGCCCGCGTCTGGGCGCAGAAGACGCAGCAAGTTGCATTTTTGCTGCGTCAAAAATCAATGAAAAAAAGGACGCATGCGGCGCAAAACGCAGCGTTGTGCATGCGTTTTGCTGCGTTTTTGTTTGCGTTGTGCGTTGCGGCGCCGACGCTGCGGCGCACAACGCAAATGTGAACGTAGCCTAAGAGACTGCAAACCTGTGTCTTTCATTCTTTATCACACCACTCACCATCTTCATCTACTACAACAGGAGCCCTGGGGACCCAGCTTCACCTGTGGGAAGCTACACCATCCCAGCTGCCATAGCATCATCCCAGTGGACCCCTTTAACCCGTTATCTACAAATGTCCTTTTTTGGGACGCCTAATCTTTTGCTTCTAGCAACTAAGATTTTATAATTTTTATAATTAGGTACAATTTTTTTGTGTTGTGTCTGTAAAATGAATGTTTTCAAAACAGGAAATCATGTCATTGTCATTTTTAATTGAATATTGGGACGCCCTTTCCTGAAAAATCCGTACTTGTAAAAATTTTGCAAATTATGTTTCTGATTCCTTAGGACCCAAATCATTAAAAATCTGTCATAAAAAAAAGAAAAAATTAAAATTGCTAATTTGGCAAGTAATGGGTTAAGCAACGTCGGTCATCCCTGACCGAATACCACGGGTGGCATCATTAAATTTTATTACCTCACAAACCCCTTTAATATGGGCGCCCAGGGCCACGGACCGGGTCACCGCTGCCGTGACACATCCCTTTAAGTACCAGACCCGGTACCGAGTACCCCACAGCCTTGGCGGGCGCTCCAGATGCACCATGGAAAATAAAACTGGAGGGGTAGTATACCACATGTGCAACAGTAGAAAAGTAGCCTGAGCAAATAATATAACAAGATAGTCATACCGATGCAGCAATCTGTGTCCCATATCACTGCAGTGATAATGATGCTGCTCTGTACTCACTGTAATGATATTAGTACTCCAATATTGAGGCTGCTCTGTACTCACTGTAATGATATTAGTCCTCCAGTAATGATGCTGCTCTGTACTGTCTGTAATGATATTAGTACTCCAGTAATGATGCTGCTCTATACTTTATGAAATATTAGTACTCCAGTAATAATACTGCTCTTTACTTTCTGTAATGATATTAGTACTCCAGTAATGATGCTGCTCTGTACTTTCTGTAATGATATTAGTACTCCAGTAATGATGCTGCTCTGTACTTTCTGTAATGATATTAGTACTCCAGTAATTATGCTGCTCTGTACTCTCTGTAATGATATTAGAACTCCAGTAATGATGCTGCTCTGTACTTTCTGTAATGATATTAGTACTCCAGTAATGATGCTGCTCTGTACTTTCTGTAATGATATTAGAACTCCAGTAATGATGCTGCTCTGTACTTTCTGTAATGATATTAGTACTCCAGTAATTATGCTGCTCTGTACTCTCTGTAATGATATTAGTACTCCTGTAATGATGCTGCTCTGTACTCTCTGTAATGATATTAGTACTCCAGTAATAATGCTGCTCTGTACTCACTGTAATATTAGTACTCCAGTAATGATGCTGCTCTGTGCTTCTGTAATGATATTAGTACTCCAGTAATGATGCTGCTCTGTACTTTCTGTAATGATATTAGTACTCCAGTAATGATGCTGCTCTGTACTTTCTGTAATGATATTAGTACTCCAGTAATTATGCTGCTCTGTACTCTCTGTAATGATATTAGAACTCCAGTAATGATGCTGCTCTGTACTTTCTGTAATGATATTAGTACTCCAGTAATGATGCTGCTCTGTACTTTCTGTAATGATATTAGAACTCCAGTAATGATGCTGCTCTGTACTTTCTGTAATGATATTAGTACTCCAGTAATTATGCTGCTCTGTACTCTCTGTAATGATATTAGTACTCCTGTAATGATGCTGCTCTGTACTCTCTGTAATGATATTAGTACTCCAGTAATAATGCTGCTCTGTACTCACTGTAATATTAGTACTCCAGTAATGATACTGCTCTGTACTTCTGTAACGATATTCATACTCCAGTAATGATACTGCTCTGTACTCTCTGTAATGATATTAGTACTCCAGTAATAATGCTGCTCTGTACTCACTGTAATGATATTAGTACTCCAGTAATGATGCTGCTCTGCGCTTCTGTAATGATATTAGTACTCCAGTAATGATGCTGCTCTGTACTCACTGTAATGATATTAGTCCTCCAGTAATGATACCGCTCTGTACTTTCTGTAATGATATTAGTCCTCCAGTAATGATACCGCTCTGTACTTTCTGTAATGATATTAGTACTCCAGTAATGATACTGCTCTGTACATCTGTAACGATATTCGTACTCCAGTAATGATACTGCTCTGTACTCTCTGTAATGATATTAGTACTCCAGTAATGATGCTGCTTTGTACTCACTGTAATGATATTAGTACTCCAGTAATGATGCTGCTCTGTGCTTCTGTAATGATATTAGTACTCCAGTAATAATACTGCTCTTTACTTTCTGTAATGATATTAGTACTTCAGTAATGATGCTGCTCTGTACTCACTGTAATGATATTAGTACTCCAGTAATAATACTGCTCTGTACTCACTGTAATGATATTAGTACTCCAGTAATGATGCTGCTCTGTGCTTCTGTAATGATATTAGTACTCCAGTAATAATACTGCTCTGTACTTTCTGTAACGATATTCGTACTCCAGTAATGATACTGCTCTGTACTCTCTGTAATGATATTAGTACTCCAGTAATGATGCTGCTCTGTACTCACTGTAATGATATTAGTACTCCAGTAATAATACTGCTCTGTACTCACTGTAATGATATTAGTACTCCAGTAATGATGCTGCTCTGTACTTTCTGTAATGATATTAGTACTCCAGTAATGATGCTGCTCTGTACTTTCTGTAGTGATATTAGTACTCCAGTAATGATGCTGCTCTGTACTTTCTGTAGTGATATTAGTACTCCAGTAATGATGCTGCTCTGTACTTTCTGTAGTGATATTGGTACTCCAGTAATGATGCTGCTCTGTACTTTCTGTAATGATATTAGTACTCCAGTAGTAATGCTGCTCTGTGCTTCTGTAATGATATTAGTACTCCAGTAATAATACTGCTCTTTACTTTCTGTAATGATATTAGTACTCCAGTAATGATGCTGCTCTGTACTCACTGTAATGATATTAGTACTCCTGTAATAATGCTGCTCAGTACTCTCTGTAATGATATTAGTACTCCAGTAATAATGCTGCTCTGTACTCACTGTAATGATATTAGTACTCCAGTAATGATACTGCTCTGTACTTCTGTAACGATATTCATACTCCAGTAATGATACTGCTCTGTACTCTCTGTAATGATATTAGTACTCCAGTAATAATGCTGCTCTGTACTCACTGTAATGATATTAGTACTCCAGTAATGATACTGCTCTGTACTTCTGTAACGATATTCGTACTCCAGAAATGATACTGCTCTGTACTCTCTGTAATGATATAAGTACTCCAGTAATAATGCTGCTCTGTACTCACTGTAATGATATTAGTACTCCAGTAATGATGCTGCTCTGCGCTTCTGTAATGATATTAGTACTCCAGTAATAATGCTGCTCTGTACTCACTGTAATGATATTAGTACTCCAATAATGATGCTGCTCTGTACTCTCTGTAATGATATTATTACTCCAGTAATAATGCTGCTCTGTACTCACTGTAATGATATTAGTCCTCCAGTAATGATACCGCTCTGTACTTTCTGTAATGATATTAGTACTCCAGTAATGATACTGCTCTGTACTTCTGTAACGATATTCGTACTCCAGTAATGATACTGCTCTGTACTCTCTGTAATGATATTAGTACTCCAGTAATGATGCTGCTCTGTACTCACTGTAATGATATTAGTACTCCAGTAATGATGCTGCTCTGTGCTTCTGTAATGATATTAGTACTCCAGTAATAATACTGCTCTTTACTTTCTGTAATGATATTAGTACTTCAGTAATGATGCTGCTCTGTACTCACTGTAATGATATTAGTACTCCAGTAATGATGCTGCTCTGAACTCACTGTAATGATATTAGTACTCCAGTAATGATACTGCTCTGTACTCTTTGTAATGATATTAGCACTCCAGTAATGATGCTGCTCTGTACTCCTTCTAATGATATTAGCACTCCAGTAATGATACTGCTCTGTACTCCTTGTAATGATATTAGTACTCCAGTAATGATACTGCTCTGTACTCACTGTAATTATATTAGTACTCCAGTAATGATACTGCTCTGTACTCACTGTAATTGTATTAGTACTCCTGTAATGATACTGCTCTGTACTTTCTGTAATATTAGTACTCCAGTAATGATGCTGCTCTGTACTCACTGTAATATTTGTACTCCAGTAATGATACTGCTCTGTACTCACTGTAATGATATTAGTACTTCAGTAATGATGCTGCTCTGTACTCACTGTAGTGATATTAGTACTCCAGTAATGATCCTGCTCTGTACTTTCTGTAACGATATTAATACTCCTGTAATGATACTGCTCTGTACTTTCTGTAATGTTAGTACTCCAGTAATGATGCTGCTCTGTACTCACTGTAATATTAGTACTCCAGTAATGATACTGATCTTTACTCACTGTAATGATATGAGTACTCCAGTAATGATGCTGCCCTGTACTCACTGTAGTGATATTAGTACTCCAGTAATGATACTGCTCTGTACTTTCTGTAACGATATTAGTACTCCAGTAATGATACTGCTCTGTACTTTCTGTAACGATATTAGTACTCCAGTAATGATATTGCTCTGTACTTTCTGTAATGATATTAGTACTCCAGTAATGATAGTGCTCTGTACTTTCTGTAACGATATTAGTACTCCAGTAATGATACTGCTCTGTACTCACTGTAATATTAGTACTCCAGTAATGATACTGCTCTGTACTCACTGTAATGATATTAGTACTCCAGTAATTATATTGCTCTGTACTTTCTGTAATGATATTCTTACTCCAGTAATGAAACTGCTCTGTACTTTCTGTAATGATATTAGTACTCCAGTAATGATACTGCTCTGTACTCACTGTAATATTTGTACTCCAGTAATGATACTGCTCTGTACTCTCTGTAATGATATTAGTACTTCAGTAATGATGCTGCTCTGTACTCACTGTAATTATATTAGTACTCCAGTAATGATGCTGCTCTGTTCTCCTTGTAATGATATTAGTCCTCCAGTAATGATGCTGCTCTGTACTCCTTGTAATGATATTAGTCCTCCAGTAGTGATGCTGCTCTGTACGCACTGTAATGATATTAGTACTCCAGTAATGATATTGCTCTGTACTTTCTGTAATGATATTAGTACTCCAGTAATGATACTGCTCTGAACTCACTGTAATGATATTTTTACACCAGTAATGATGCTGCTCTGTACTCCTTGTAATGATATTAGTCCTCCAGTAATGATGCTGCTCTGTACTCCTTGTAATGATATTAGTCCTCCAGTAATGATGCTGCTCTGTACTTTTTGTAATGATATTAGTACTGCAGTAATAATACTGCTCTGTACTTTCTGTAATGATATTAGTACTCCAGGAATAATACTGCTCTGTAGTTTCTGTAATGATATTAGTACTTCAGTGAGGATGCTGTTCTGTACTCACTGTAATGATATTAGTACTCCAGTAATGATACTGCTCTGTACTCACTGTAATGATATTAGTACTCCAGTAATGATGCTGCTCTGTACTCTCTGTAATGATATTAGTACTTCAGTAATGATGCTGCTCTGTACTCACTGTAATATTAGTACTCCTGTAATGATGCTGCTCTGTACTCACTGTAATGATATTAGTACTCCAGTAATGATACTGCTCTGTACTCACTGTAATGATATTAGTCCTCCAGTAATGATGCTGCTCTGTACTCACTGTAATGATTAGTCCTCCAGTAATGATGCTGCTCTGTATGCACTATAATGATATTATTACTCCAGTAATGATGCTCCTCTGTACTCACTGTAATGATATTAGTACTCCATTATTGAGGCTGCTCTGTACTGTCTGTAATGATATTAGTACTCCAGTAATGATGCTGCTCTATACTTTCTGTAATGTTAGTACTCCAGTAATAATACTGCTCTTTACTTTCTGTAATGATATTAGTACTCCAGTAATGATGCTGCTCTGTACTTTCTGTAATGATATTAGTACTCCAGTAATGATGCTGCTCTGTACTTTCTGTAATGATATTAGTACTCCAGTAATTATGCTGCTCTGTACTCTCTGTAATGATATTAGTACTCCTGTAATGATACTGCTCTGTACTTCTGTAACGATATTCGTACTCCAGTAATGATACTGCTCTGTACTCTCTGTAATGATATTAGTACTCCAGTAATAATGCTGCTCTGTACTCACTGTAATGATATTAGTACTCCAGTAATGATGCTGCTCTGCGCTTCTGTAATGATATTAGTACTCCAGTAATAATGCTGCTCTGTACTCACTGTAATGATATTAGTACTCCAGTAATGATACTGCTCTGTACTTCTGTAACGATATTCGTACTCCAGTAATGATACTGCTCTGTACTCTCTGTAATGATATTAGTACTCCAGTAATAATGCTGCTCTGTACTCACTGTAATGATATTAGTACTCCAGTAATGATGCTGCTCTGCGCTTCTGTAATGATATTAGTACTCCAGTAATAATGCTGCTCTGTACTCACTGTAATGATATTAGTACTCCAGTAATGATGCTGCTCTGTACTCTCTGTAATGATATTATTACTCCAGTAATAATGCTGCTCTGTACTCACTGTAATGATATTAGTCCTCCAGTAATGATACCGCTCTGTACTTTCTGTAATGATATTAGTACTCCAGTAATGATACTGCTCTGTACTTCTGTAACGATATTCGTACTCCTGTAATGATACTGCTCTGTACTCTCTGTAATGATATTAGTACTCCAGTAATGATGCTGCTCTGTACTCACTGTAATGATATTAGTACTCCAGTAATGATGCTGCTCTGTGCTTCTGTAATGATATTAGTACTCCAGTAATAATACTGCTCTTTACTTTCTGTAATGATATTAGTACTTCAGTAATGATGCTGCTCTGTACTCACTGTAATGATATTAGTACTTCAGTAATAATACTGCTCTGTACTCACTGTAATGATATTAGTACTCCAGTAATGATGCTGCTCTGTGCTTCTGTAATGATATTAGTACTCCAGTAATAATACTGCTCTGTACTTTCTCTAACGATATTCATACTCCAGTAATGATACTGCTCTGTACTCTCTGTAATGATATTAGTACTCCAGTAATGATGCTGCTCTGTACTCACTGTAATGATATTAGTACTCCAGTAATGATGCTGCTCTGTGCTTCTGTAATGATATTAGTACTTCAGTAATAATACTGCTCTTTACTTTCTGTAATGATATTAGTACTCCAGTAATAATACTGCTCTGTACTCACTGTAATGATATTAGTACTCCAGTAATGATGCTGCTCTGTACTTTCTGTAATGATATTAGTACTCCAGTAATGATGCTGCTCTGTACTTTCTGTAGTGATATTAGTACTCCAGTAATGATTCTGCTCTGTACTTTCTGTAGTGATATTAGTACTCCAGTAATGATGCTGCTCTGTACTTTCTGTAGTGATATTAGTACTCCAGTAATGATGCTGCTCTGTACTTTCTGTAATGATATTAGTACTCCAGTAGTAATGCTGCTCTGTGCTTCTGTAATGATATTAGTACTCCAGTAATAATACTGCTCTTTACTTTCTGTAATGATATTAGGACTCCAGTAATGATGCTGCTCTGTACTCACTGTAATGATATTAGTACTCCTGTAATGATGCTGCTCTGTACTCTCTGTAATGATATTAGTACTCCAGTAATAATGCTGCTCTGTACTCACTGTAATGATATTAGTACTCCAGTAATGATACTGCTCTGTACTTCTGTAACGATATTCGTACTCCAGTAATGATACTGCTCTGTACTCTCTGTAATGATATTAGTACTCCAGTAATAATGCTGCTCTGTACTCACTGTAATGATATTAGTACTCCAGTAATGATACTGCTCTTTACTTTCTGTAATGATATTAGTACTTCAGTAATGATGCTGCTCTGTACTCACTGTAATGATATTAGTACTCCAGTAATAATACTGCTCTGTACTCACTGTAATGATATTAGTACTCCAGTAATGATGCTGCTCTGTACTTTCTGTAATGATATTAGTACTCCAGTAATGATGCTGCTCTGTACTTTCTGTAGTGATATTAGTACTCCAGTAATGATGCTGCTCTGTACTTTCTGTAGTGATATTAGTACTCCAGTAATGATGCTGCTCTGTACTTTCTGTAGTGATATTAGTACTCCAGTAATGATGCTGCTCTGTACTTTCTGTAATGATATTAGTACTCCAGTAGTAATGCTGCTCTGTGCTTCTGTAATGATATTAGTACTCCAGTAATAATACTGCTCTTTACTTTCTGTAATGATATTAGTACTCCAGTAATGATGCTGCTCTGTACTCACTGTAATGATATTAGTACTCCTGTAATGATGCTGCTCTGTACTCTCTGTAATGATATTAGTACTCCAGTAATAATGCTGCTCTGTACTCACTGTAATGATATTAGTACTCCAGTAATGATACTGCTCTGTACTTCTGTAACGATATTCGTACTCCAGTAATGATACTGCTCTGTACTCTCTGTAATGATATTAGTACTCCAGTAATAATGCTGCTCTGTACTCACTGTAATGATATTAGTACTCCAGTAACGATACTGCTCTGTACTTCTGTAACGATATTCGTACTCCAGTAATGATACTGCTCTGTACTCTCTGTAATGATATTAGTACTCCAGTAATAATGCTGCTCTGTACTCACTGTAATGATATTAGTACTCCAGTAATGATGCTGCTCTGCGCTTCTGTAATGATATTATTACTCCAGTAATAATGCTGCTCTGTACTCACTGTAATGATATTAGTCCTCCAGTAATGATGCTGCTCTGTGCTTCTGTAATGATATTAGTACTTCAGTAATAATACTGCTCCTTACTTTCTGTAATGATATTAGTACTCCAGTAATAATACTGCTCTGTACTCACTGTAATGATATTAGTACTCCAGTAATGATGCTGCTCTGTACTTTCTGTAATGATATTAGTACTCCAGTAATGATGCTGCTCTGTACTTTCTGTAGTGATATTAGTACTCCAGTAATGATTCTGCTCTGTACTTTCTGTAGTGATATTAGTACTCCAGTAATGATGCTGCTCTGTACTTTCTGTAGTGATATTAGTACTCCAGTAATGATGCTGCTCTGTACTTTCTGTAATGATATTAGTACTCCAGTAGTAATGCTGCTCTGTGCTTCTGTAATGATATTAGTACTCCAGTAATAATACTGCTCTTTACTTTCTGTAATGATATTAGGACTCCAGTAATGATGCTGCTCTGTACTCACTGTAATGATATTAGTACTCCTGTAATGATGCTGCTCTGTACTCTCTGTAATGATATTAGTACTCCAGTAATAATGCTGCTCTGTACTCACTGTAATGATATTAGTACTCCAGTAATGATACTGCTCTGTACTTCTGTAACGATATTCGTACTCCAGTAATGATACTGCTCTGTACTCTCTGTAATGATATTAGTACTCCAGTAATAATGCTGCTCTGTACTCACTGTAATGATATTAGTACTCCAGTAATGATACTGCTCTTTACTTTCTGTAATGATATTAGTACTTCAGTAATGATGCTGCTCTGTACTCACTGTAATGATATTAGTACTCTAGTAATAATACTGCTCTGTACTCACTGTAATGATATTAGTACTCCAGTAATGATGCTGCTCTGTACTTTCTGTAATGATATTAGTACTCCAGTAATGATGCTGCTCTGCGCTTCTGTAATGATATTATTACTCCAGTAATAATGCTGCTCTGTACTCACTGTAATGATATTAGTCCTCCAGTAATGATACCGCTCTGTACTTTCTGTAATGATATTAGTACTCCAGTAATGATACTGCTCTGTACTCTCTGTAATGATATTAGTACTCCAGTAATGATGCTGCTCTGTACTCACTGTAATGATATTAGTACTCCAGTAATGATGCTGCTCTGTGCTTCTGTAATGATATTAGTACTCCAGTAATAATACTGCTCTTTACTTTCTGTAATGATGTTAGTACTTCAGTAATGATGCTGCTGTGTACTCACTGTAATGATATTAGTACTCCAGTAATAATACTGCTCTGTACTCACTGTAATGATATTAGTACTCCAGTAATGATGCTGCTCTGTACTTTCTGTAATGATATTAGTACTCCAGTAATGATGCTGCTCTGTACTTTCTGTAATGATATTAGTACTCCAGTAATGATGCTGCTCTGTACTTTCTGTAGTGATATTAGTACTCCAGTAATGATGCTGCTCTGTACTTTCTGTAGTGATATTAGTACTCCAGTAATGATGCTGCTCTGTACTTTCTGTAATGATATTAGTACTCCAGTAGTAATGCTGCTCTGTGCTTCTGTAATGATATTAGTAATCCAGTAATAATACTGCTCTTTACTTTCTGTAATGATATTAGTACTCCAGTAATGATGCTGCTCTGTACTCACTGTAATGATATTAGTCCTCCAGTAATGATACTGCTCTGTACTTTCTGTAATGATATTAGTACTCCAGTAATGATGCTGCTCTGTACTCACTGTAATGATATTAGTACTCCAGTAATGATGCTGCTCTGTACTTTGTGTAATGATATTAGTACTCCAGTAATGATGCTGCTCTGTACTCTCTGTAATGATATTAGTACTCCAGTAATGATGCTGCTCTGTACTCTCTGTAATGATATTAGTACTCCAGTAATGATGCTGCTCTGTACTTCTGTAATAATATTAGTACTCCAGTAATGATACTGCTCTGTACTTCTGTAATGATATTAGTCCTCCAGTAATGATACCCCTCTGTACTTTCTGTAATGATATTAGTACTCCAGTAATGATACTGCTCTGTACTTCTGTAACGATATTAGTACTCCAGTAATGATACTGCTCTGTACTCACTGTAATGATATTAGTACTCCAGTAATGATGCTGCTCTGTGCCTCTGTAATGATATTAGTACTCCAGTAATGATGCTGCTCTGTACTCACTGTAATGATATTAGTACTCCAGTAATGATGCTGCTCTGTTCTTTCTGTAATGATATTAATACTCCAGTAATGATGCTGCTCTGTGCCTCTGTAATGATATTAGTACTCCAGTAATGATGCTGCTCTGTACTTTGTGTAATGATATTAGTCCTCCAGTAATAATGCTGCTCTGTGCCTCTGTAATGATATTAGTCCTCCAGTAATGATACTGCTCTTTACTTTCTGTAATGATATTAGTACTCCAGTAATGATGCTGCTCTGTACTCACTGTAATGATATTAGTACTCCAGTAATGATGCTGCTCTTTACTTTCTGTAATGATATTAGTACTCCAGTAATGATACTGCTCTGTACTTCTGTAATGATATTAGTCCTCCAGTAATGATGCTGCTCTGTACTCACTGTAATGATATTAGTACTCCAGTAATGATACTGCTCTGTACTCACTGTAATATTAGTACTCCAGTAATGATGCTGCTCTGTACTCACTGTAATGATATTAGTACTCCAGTAATGATACTGCTCTGTACTCTCTGTAATGATATTAGTACTCCAGTAATAATACTGCTCTGTACTCTCTGTAATGATATTAGTACTCCAGTAATGATACCGCTCTGTACTTTCTGTAATGATATTAGTACTCCAGTAATAATACTGCTCTGTACTCACTGTAATGATATTAGTACTCCAGTAGTAATGCTGCTCTGTGCTTCTGTAATGATATTAGTCCTCCAGTAATGATGCTGCTCTGTACTTTCTGTAATGATATTAGTACTCCAGTAATGATGCTGCTCTGTACTCACTGTAATGATATTAGTCCTCCAGTAATGATGCTGCTCTGTACTTCTGTAATGATATTAGTACTCCAGTAATAATGCTGCTCTGTACTCACTGTAATGATATTAGTACTCCAGTAATGATGCTGCTCTTTACTTTCTGTAATGATATTAGTACTCCAGTAATGATACTGCTCTGTACTCACTGTAATGATATTAGTACTCCAGTAATGATACTGCTCTGTACTCACTGTAATGATATTAGTACTCCAGTAATGATGCTGCTCTGTACTCACTGTAATGATATTAGTACTCCAGTAATAATGCTGCTCTGTACTTCTGTAACGATTCTGCTTTATTCTCACAGTAATTAATACAGCAACTATGTTCAGAACAGCTATGAAACTCCTTAGGCAGCCAGGTTACTCGATTGGTTAAGAGGACCCCGCCCCTTTGCTGCCCCCGCCCCTCACTTTCCTTTTTCTGCACTGCTCCTCTCCTCTGCCTCTTTGTGATCCGGTGAGCTGCCCTGGTGGAGGTGAGTGATCTTCTGCTGTGGACGCCCCCCATACAGAGACATTGGGCAGCATGTGTGGCTGTGCAGAGCAGTGTGACCACACAGTGCTGGCAATATGGAGATGCTTGTGATGGTGTATTGTTAGGAAAGTGCCAGTGCAGCAGTCGCCCCCTGACGAAATACTGACCTACAGGTTTCCATCCTCTGAAATCAGTACACTGCCATATGAGGGTGGGCTTGCTATTGATGCTACTCCTTCTGCTTCACTTTCCTAAGCATCGATGTGTAGTGAGTGTGTGGGGCTGAGAGTCTGCAAAAACTTAGGAAAGTGCAGCAGCGAGGGTCTCCACCTGGAAACCTGAATGGGAAAGTGCGGCAGCGAGGGTCTCCTCCGGTAAACCTGAATGGAAAAGTGCGTCAGCGAGGGTCTCCACCGGGAAACCTGAATGGGAAAGTGCGGCAGCGAGGGTCTCCTCCGGTAAACCTGAATGGAAAAGTGCGTCAGCGAGGGTCTCCACCGGGAAACCTGAATGGGAAAGTGGGGCAGCGAGGGTCTCCACCGGGAAACCTGAATAGGAAAGTGCGGCAGCGAGGGTCTCCACCGGGAAACCTGAATAGGAAAATGGGGCAGCGAGGGTCCCCATCAGGAAACCTGAATAGGAAAGTGGGGCAGCGAGGGTCTCCATCGGGAAACCTGGATATGATAGTGCGGCAGCGAGGGTCTCCACCTGGAAACCTGAATGGGAAAGTGGGGCAGCGAGGGTCTCCACCGGGAAACCTGGATATGATAGTGCGGCAGCGAGGGTCTCCACCTGGAAACCTGAATGGGAAAGTGGGGCAGCGAGGGTCTCCACCGGGAAACCTGAATAGGATAGTGCGGCAGCGAGGGTCTCCATCGGGAAACCTGAATGGGAAAGTGGGGCAGCGAGGGTCTCCATCGGGAAACCTGGATATGATAGTGCGGCAGCGAGGGTCTCCACCTGGAAACCTGAATGGGAAAGTGGGGCAGCGAGGGTCTCCACCGGGAAACCTGGATATGATAGTGCGGCAGCGAGGGTCTCCACCTGGAAACCTGAATGGGAAAGTGGGGCAGCGAGGGTCTCCACCGGGAAACCTGAATAGGATAGTGCGGCAGCGAGGGTCTCCACCTGGAAACCTGAATGGGAAAGTGGGGCAGCGAGGGTCTCCATCGGGAAACCTGGATATGATAGTGCGGCAGCGAGGGTCTCCACCTGGAAACCTGAATGGGAAAGTGGGGCAGCGAGGGTCTCCACCGGGAAACCTGAATAGGATAGTGCGGCAGCGAGGGTCTCCATCGGGAAACCTGAATAGGAAAATGGGGCAGCGAGGGTCTCCATCGGGAAACCTGAATAGGAAAGTGGGGCAGCGAGGGTCTCCATCGGGAAACCTGGATAGGATAGTGCGGCAGCGAGGGTCTCCACCTGGAAACCTGAATGGGAAAGTGCGGCAGCGAGGGTCTCCTCCGGGAGACCTGGATAGGATAGTGCGGCAGCGAGGGTCTCCACCGGGAAACCTCAATAGGAAAGTGTGGCAGCGAGGGTCTCCACTGGGAAACCTGAATGGGAAAGTGGGGCAGCGAGGGTCTCCACCGGGAAACCTGAATAGGAAAGTGGGGCAGCGAGGGTCTCCACCGGGAAACCTGAATAGGAAAATGGGGCAGCGAGGGTCTCCATCGGGAAACCTGAATAGGAAAGTGGGGCAGCGAGGGTCTCCATCGGGAAAACTGGATAGGATAGTGCGGCAGCGAGGGTCTCCACCTGGAAACCTGAATGGGAAAGTGGGGCAGCGAGGGTCTCCACCGGGAAACCTGAATAGGATAGTGCGGCAGCGAGGGTCTCCATCGGGAAACCTGAATAGGAAAATGGGGCAGCGAGGGTCTCCATCGGGAAACCTGAATAGGAAAGTGGGGCAGCGAGGGTCTCCATCGGGAAACCTGGATAGGATAGTGCGGCAGCGAGGGTCTCCACCTGGAAACCTGAATGGGAAAGTGCGGCAGCGAGGGTCTCCTCCGGTAAACCTGAATGGGAAAGTGCGGCAGCGAGGGTCTCCACCGGGAAACCTGAATGGGAAAGTGCGGCAGCGAGGGTCTCCACCGGGAAACCTGAATAGGAAAGTGGGGCAGCGAGGGTCTCCACCGGGAAACCTGAATAGGAAAGTGGGGCAGCGAGGGTCTCCATCGGGAAACCTGGATAGGATAGTGCGGCAGCGAGGGTCTCCACCTGGAAACCTGAATGGGAAAGTGCGGCAGCGAGGGTCTCCTCCGGGAGACCTGGATAGGATAGTGCGGCAGCGAGGGTCTACACCGGGAAACCTCAATAGGAAAGTGTGGCAGCGAGGGTCTCCACCAGGAAACCTGAATAGGAAAGTGGGGCAGCGAGGGTCTCCACTGGGAAACCTGAATGGGAAAGTGGGGCAGCGAGGGTCTCCACCGGGAAACCTGAATAGGAAAGTGGGGCAGCGAGGGTCTCCACCGGGAAACCTGAATAGGATAGTGCGGCAGCGAGGGTCTCCATCGGGAAACCTGAATAGGAAAATGGGGCAGCGAGGGTCTCCATCGGGAAACCTGAATAGGAAAGTGGGGCAGCGAGGGTCTCCACCGGGAAACCTGAATGGGAAAGTGGGGCAGCGAGGGTCTCCACCGGGAAACCTGAATAGGAAAGTGGGGCAGCGAGGGTCTCCACCGGGAAACCTGAATGGGAAAGTGCGGCAGCGAGGGTCTCCACCGGGAGACCTGGATAGGATAGTGCGGCAGCGAGGGTCTCCACCGGGAAACCTGAATGGGAAAGTGCGGCAGCGAGGGTCTCCACCGGGAAACCTGAATGGGAAAGTGCGGCAGCGAGGGTCTCCTCCGGGAGACCTGGATAGGATAGTGCGGCAGCGAGGGTCTCCACCGGGAAACCTGAATAGGAAAGTGGGGCAGCGAGGGTCTCCACTGGGAGACCTGAATAGGATAGTACAGCATCGAGGGTCTCCACTGGGAGGCCTGAGCAGCAGTTCCTAATACATGGCACCTGAGCAGCACTGTTCTCCCACGGGAATTACCTGACATGCTCTCTTCCAGGAGGCCGTAACATCTGTCTCCAGCCCATCCCCACAATTATTGGCAGCAATGGAATACAGATTCTTATATAACTCACTGCTATAGAGGAAGCAATGCCTAACCAGGGGTAGAAACTCCCAGTGTGTGCCCCAAGCTCTGTATGGGTACCAGGGATCCCACAAAGGTTGTCCAGCAGGGATACTTTTACCCTGTATAGGTAAGCTCAGATTTTCTATACCGCATGCTTTTCATTTAATGGCGCTCTAGAGGCTCCATATCCAAGAAAAGGCGTGATTGGTGGGTGTTCTGGCGTCCTTCTGTTTGGGCTAACCTGAGGTCAGACGGCAGTGATAATCATGTCAGATTGCCTCATTTTCAGCATATTTTCCTAAAAGACAAAGCAACAAAAAGTGATGTAGTGGATCTTGTGTAGTAATTATGTAAGACTGTATGTAATACCTATGGGATATGCTATACTACTGTTGGGATTAAAGGGTTATTCCCAAAATGGTAAATTACCCCCAATCTATAGGATACGGGATAACTTGCTGATAACTGGGGGTCTGACCGCTTTGGAACCCAGGAACCTGTAGACCACCATCACTCAACGCCATTCGTGGCTGGCCTTTGTTTTCAGGATTGCTGGGGGTCCCAGAAATGAGTAAGGTATCCCCTATCCTGTGGGTATTGACTCCTGTCTTGGGAATAACCCTTTATCTATCTAACAAATTTCCAGTAGTATCTGAGTTATGAATGAAGCCTGTCTATCCAGTCTCCTTATCATAGGCGTCTTATTTTTTATTGATATGTTGTGAAATGCAATATTGTATGTGATTGTGAAAAAGGCCCAAACGGTGCCATATTTATCAGGATGGCATTCGTGTAATAAATTTGGCCCAGCTAAATTGTGTGGCTCCTTCTAGCAATGCCCCTTTTTCTACATTGTTTTCCTATTTATCAAGGGAGGTGTAAAAAGTTGTCTAAAGTTTGACCATTCTAGAATAGTAAAGTAACCATGCAGTGAGCAGATGTAAAGGGGTTCCGACCTCACATCCGTCACCACTTCACCTCATCCATAATTATAAGCACGCACATGTCTGCTGTTCTCAGCACCAGGGAAGATGCCAAGATATTTGTGCATACACAAGACTATCCTGTGGCGCCAGCCACACCCTGTTGATAGGCATGATCTGAAAATTAATGGTTCTACTTGTCTTCTGAGCTAATCTGTCATAATTCATGGTTTAGGAATTCTATTCAGTCAGTCAGTGATATCAACTATTTAAAACTTCCATTGGCAAAGTGAATTTATTGCTACTGTTGATTCCTAGTTCAATAATTTGATATGTCTAATAATCTATTAAAATACTATATACATTATATAGATAAGTGTTGTGATTCCTATATATTAAACCTGCAGGAGCTGTTATGACCTCTAATTCTCAAAGGTTTTGTCCAGTTTGAAACTACAACTCTGACTGCAGACTTGTCAATCACATCACGAGCAGTGCACGCTGTGAGGATTCTCCACCGGCGCAGGGATCGTGTGTTTGCAAGTATGTGATATGCATATTCTTGGCCACAATCCAACTAGACTGTTTTCAACCTCTCTTAATGTACTTGCATTGAGCAAGGCTGTGCCTATTTAGTCGGATTGTGGCCAGAAGTACATGTGAGGATTCACAAGTCTGCAATCATCTAGAGTGACTTCAGACTTGTATTTTTAGAATGGACAACCCCTTTAATCCATAGGAATTAATGTGGACCTAGTCCCTTCTTTGCAGTTAAACAACTTTCACTCTTAAGATGTCTTTTTACATGATTTACAAGATTTTGGAGTATCGGTGGGACTTTTTGCCCAGTCGTCCGGAAGAGGATTTTTTTCGTGGTCCATCTCCAGGTATTCAATAGAGTTGAGATCAAGGCTCTAGACAAGTCAAGTTCTTCCCACCAAACTCAACCAAATGGGCCTTCTGAAGTTTTTGTGCACTGGGGCAGAGCCATGCTGGAACAATGAAGCGACTTCCCCAAACTTTTCTGAGAAACTTGTGAGCATATACAGTAATTGGTCAAAAATTCTTGCTATTCTGAAGCTGGACAGCATCAGTCATAAGGAGAAAGGAGCATCTTGCCTTAAGCTGAGGTTTGAGGTGTCTCTCGGGACAGCAGCATGTTGATGACTTCTGGCCATGTTGTACAGCACTGTTGTTCTGCTCCTGAGACACATTGGCCAGCATTACTACTTTATGCAGGGCACTGCCAGTCTCTCTCTGCTGAAATACAGGGTAAGGGGCCCAATCTCATTGCATGTAGTCTAAAGCTTCATTTACACTGCATACGCAACACGTGTAAGACACTTCAGGATTCTCATTCACTTTGCTGGCATCAGGTTTTGTCACAAATCCGTACAGAAAAAAATGCGGCAAACACACCAAATCTGCAACGTGTGCACACAGCATTACTGAAGGTGCTCCATATTAACATATCCATACTAAATACGGTATGTTTGAGTGTGGCATAATGGTGGACAACGGCTCTCTGGAGCTTGTGGTGGAGAAGACTATTTCTGAGAACCAGGTGTATTATAGGACTATGGTGGATGTATAATTAATTGTTAATTATTTTATTGATCATTCATTACACAATGGGGGGGAGCAGGATAATACTGAACTGGAGGGCGTGATTCACTAATGTACCAATATGGGGGGGTGACTGCAGTGCTTTACCTACACCCGACCTCTGTAAGGTTGATATTTCAGTAGTAGGGGGAGAGCGTATCTGAGTAGGGGCTAATCAGCCCCGACAGAGGTCATAGAAACTCCTAAGGCAATCATCTGCATGTCCAGAAGTAATGTTAGCCTGCCCTGTCAGCCACTAATATATACCTTGTAGAGCTTGATTTAAAAGGGATGTCGAGGCTAATTGTAGTGTTACCCTGGGGCTGGGATCCGCCATAATTAATGTGCCACACCTGCTGTTACTGCCTGGATTCAGCCGCACTAGATATGTTCTCATCGGCCTCGGGACCATTGCAGGTTGGGATCTGATGCTCAGTCAGGTAACTTGAACAGCGTGTCATCAGAAAACATCCAATGATGCACAATATTATATTATATTTTAAGGACATTTGAATGGGGGTGAAGCATTTACATTTTCGCCTCAGTCAGCAGAAAAGCTTGCATTGGCTCTGTGCTGAAGCATTACATTTTCCTGTCACTGGAACTAAAGACCCTCATACATATTAGATGAAAGATGGCCAAACCCCTTAATTTCAGTGTAACCATCTGACAACCTGATGTGTATGGGGGTCTCGTGACTCTCATTTGGGGGAACAGTCCATTGCAATTTAAATCCTTATGTTTTCAGGGGAGTTGAGCTACTGACAGAGGAATTTACATAATCTAATAGTGAGACTCAATGGGAACGCAGCTGCCAACCCACCAAACCAATTAAACTGGAACACAATACAGAATTTGGCAGTAAAAGCCCGCGGTGTTTATTTTGGGTTACCAAAGAATATTATTAATTACTTCATAAAGTTCAATACCAATAAATAACATTAAAACTTATAAAAACAAAATGTCCACCCAGCATTGGCTGGGCAACCACCCACAGATAAACACCCCGACAAGTACACACATAAATAAGAATCAAAAAGGGGGCGGGAGGGCAGGACAATGCTCCTCTTCGTGATCCTGAGGCAAACTGCCCAGGTAGCCAGAGTGCAGGGGGTTAAATACCTGCACTGAGCCCACCAAATTCAGCACAGCCAATGAGAATCTTGTTGACAGGCAGATCTTCATACACATGACCCTGTGAAGAAACCTAACAAACTCATAATAAAACCTTATAACCCCTTGACCACTTAGTGACAGGGCCAATTTGTACTTCATGACCGGGCCAATTTTTACATTTCTGATCAGTCACTTTGAGGTTGTAATTCTGGAACGCTTCAACAGATCCCATTGATTGTGAGAATGTTTTTTCGTGACATTTTAGTGGTAACATTTCTTCGATATGACTTGCGTTTAATTATGAAAAAATTGAAATTTTGCAATTTTAAAACTTTTTTTTAATTTTTATGCCCTTAAATCAGAGAGTCATATCGCACGAAAGAGTTAATAAATAACATTTCCCACATGTCTACTTTACGTCAGCACAATTTTGGAAATATATATATATTTTTTTGTTATGACATTAAAAGGGTTAAAAGTTGACCAGTGATTTCTCATTTTTCCAACAAAATTTCCAAAACCATTTTTTTTTTTTTTTAGGGACCACCTCACATTTGAAGTGAGTTTGGGGGGGTCAATATGACAGAAAATACCCCAAAGTCTCAAGGTGCTCAAAACCACATTCAAGAAGTTTATTACACCTTCTAATTGGCTCCATCTCAAACCTCTAACTCCTATCCAGAAAAAAGCGAACTGATCCTCATTAAACAAAAAATTAATGCCATGAGATCTGGAAGCAGCTCTTCTATTGCCCCAGAAGATGAAAGAATGGCCAAACTACCAACTTCCAAATTCCTGTAAAACAGAAATTAATAAACAATTAAGTCAGGCCTTATATAAATCTATCAGACGACCATCTACCCAATCTTTTTATGTCTGATTCATCCAGACCTAAGCTGGCAGCCTCTGTTGCCGCCACAATACGAAATGAATGGGAAAAAAAATTAAAATCATCCAAACTGAGAAAATGTAAAGACTTACGTAAGACTGAAGAAAACTGGAACCTCGTTAGTGGTGAAGAATCCAAGTGAATGAAAAATTACCTAGAAGACAAAGGCCTAAGCCTCATCAATTTCTTCAATTAAAATACGGTACCAAAAATTACTGTCGGTCAAACTATTAGCTCTAATGCATGAACCTCATGAAAACTGATCAGTCTTAGATCTTTTAAGATTAATATAAACTGATTCATACCTGATTACCACATCATTATATTCCAAAATAGCAACAGAAGATTTATTACTTGCTGTAAAAAAGCACCCACTCTAAGGGCTGCAAAAAGGCTGTGGAAAACACAGCCTTAAAAAGGTGACTGTCCTATGGTGACGAACAAACCGCTGGGCATTAAAACTGATGGGCCTTCTGATGTCCGCTGTCGGAACCAAAGTCCAGAACCTGTCCATCTAACAACTTGAAAGAGAATCAGGGATTAAATTGTGTGAACCCTGCAAATGACTAGCTGTTAGGGTACTGTCACACTCTGCAACTTTCCAACAATCACGACCAGCGATACGACCTGGCCGTGATCGTTGGAAAGTCGTTGTGTGGTCGCTGGGGAGCTGTCACACAGACCGCTCTCCAGCGACCAACGATGCCGAGGGCCTCGGGTAACCAGGGTAAACATCGGGTTACTAAGCGCAGGGCCGCGCTTAGTAACCCGATGTTTACCCTGGTTACCATCGTAAAAGTAAAAAAAACCAAACAGTACATACTCACATTCCGGTGTCCGTCAGGTCCCTTGCCGTCTGCTTCCCGTTCTAACTGAGTGCCACCGTAAAGTGAAAGCAGATCACAGCGGTGACGTCACCGCTCTGCTTACTTTCCGGCCGGCAGTCAGTCAGAGCGGGAAGCAGACTGCGAGGGACCCTGACGGACACCGGAATGTGAGTATGTACTGTTTGTTTTTTTTTACTTTTACGATGGTAACCAGGGTAAACATCGGGTTACTAAGCGCAGCCCTGTGCTTAGTAACCCGATGTTTACCCTGGTTACAAGCGAACGCATCGTTGGATCGGTGTCACACACACCGATCCAACGATGACAGCGGGAGATCCAGCGACGAAAGAAAGTTCCAAACGATCTGCTACGACGTACGATTCTCAGCAGGGTCCCTGATCGCTGCTGCGTGTCAGACACAGCGATATCGTATGGATATCGCTGGAACGTCACGGATCGTACCGTCGTAGCGACAAAAGTGCCACTGTGAGACAGTATCCTTAACCAGATGCTTGCTTTGAAGCAACACAGAATCAAAAACCTTAATAGGTTTACTACTACTACACTCTTTGATGACAAACAGTTTACAGTGTAAACAACACCTTTATCAGTATTTAAAATAATGCTCTTATCTCCCCAAATCACTGAAGAAACTACGACCAGAAACAATTCAAGCAGCACTAATCTCTTGTTAATCCAGCATCAATCCAAAATTGATCCCAACATTCTGCACACTAGTGACCGTAACAAGAAGCGTGTGACCGTAACAAGAAGCTCCAAAACCTACTATCAGCTGCATCCATAAAAAGGCCTAGTGCCTTTGCTTCAATGAAATCCGACTGCCACAGAGACTGACTGTTAAAGTTAGATAAAAACGTACGCCAAATTCTCAAGTCCTCCTTCAGAGGCTTAGTAAGGCAAATATGAAAGTACTAGATGGTGGCCCAATTCTAACGCATCGGGTATTCTAGAATATGCATGTCAACGTAGTATATTGCACAGCCCACGTAGTACACTGAACAGCCCACGTAGTATATTGCCCAGTTATGTAGTATATTGCCCAGTTATGTAGTATATTGCCCAGTGACGTAGTATATTGCCCAGCTACGTAGTATATTGCCGTTACGTAGTATACAGCACAGAGCCACGTAGTATATTGCACAGCGACGTAGTATATTGCACAGCGACGTAGTATACAGCACAGAGCCACGTAGTATATTGCCCAGTTACGTAGTATATTGCCCAGTGACGTAGTATACAGCACAGAGCCACGTAGTATATTGCCCAGCCACGTAGTATATTGGCCAGTCACGTAGTATATTGCCCAGCTACGTAGTATATTACCCAGCCACGTATGTCACAGGTTAAAAAATAAAAAAGAAACATATACTCACCTCCCGAGGGCCCCTTGTAGTTCTGTCGCCTGTGTGCGGTGCAGGCAGCAGCTTCCGGTCCCAGGGTGTGATGTCGCGGTCACATGACCGTGACGTCATGGCAGGTCCTTGTCGCACACCATCCTTGGCACCGGAACCTGCCGCTTTCATGGAGCAGTCACCGGAGCGTCGCGAGGAGCGGGAAAGTCGGCGTAGGTGAGTATATAATGATTTTTCATTTTTAAAATTATTTTTAACATTAGATCTTTTTACTATTGACGCTACATAGGCAGCATTAATAGTAAAAACTTGGTGACACAGGGTTAAGAGCGGCGGTAACGGAGTGAGTTACCCGCGGCATAACGCGGTCCATTACCGCTGGCATTAACCCTGTGTGAGCGGTGACTGCGGGGAGTGTGGAGCGGGCGCCGGGCACTGACTGCAGGGGAGTAGGGAGGGACTAATCGGACTGTGGCCGTCGATGATTGGTCGCGGCAGCCATGACAGGCAGCTGGCGAGACCAATCAGTGACTTGGATTCCATGAGAGACAGAGGCCGCGACCAATGAATATCCGTGACAGAAAGAAAGACAGATGGACAGACAGAAAGACGGAAGTGACCCTTAGACAATTATACGAGAGTAGATGGGGACACTAAACCTTTTGTCGAAAAATAGTCTTCTGGCAAAAATATAACTGCGCTGCTACAGAATCATAATTTGTACCCAAGCGCTGCACTCTTGTTATCTCATCCGCTGCTGTCACCAGCTCCTCGCGCTTCTCTGCTTCTCCTGGACTGACGAGCCTTTGAACCTGACTTGTGGGCGGCAAGCCAGATCTTCTCTCACCTTTCTTCTTCCTTTGGGAGTCTGGTGGTGAGTAGCAGTGCCGCTGTTTGAGGATCCTCTTCCCTGATCTACCACTCGATGTCTGTTCATCATCCTCTTAAAATGCCGCCTCTTCTACCCCTCACTGACGCTGCCATGACGATTTCTTCTGGCACTGTGCTGGGACAGGAGGTCTGGGCTTCGTTATCCTGCAGACATCTGGGAAGCCATTCTTCACCCCTGCTCTCTGGCTCCTTCAACAGTTGATTCAGGAGCTCCTCCATGACGATGTTCCTCTTCTTGATCCTGAGGTAAATTCAGTGCCCGGAGAGCAGGGGGTTAAATACCGGCACTGAGCCCGCCAAATTCAGCACAGCCAATGAGATTCTTGCTGACAGGCAGATTTTCATACACATGACCCTGTGAAGAAACCTTAAACTCATAATAAAACATTATAACCCTAAAGAGACAGAAAGAAGAGGGGAAAGAGGGAGCTGAAAGCTACACAGAAGTTGGGGGATGGCAGCATGATCCCATGGAAC
The DNA here is from genome assembly GCF_051348905.1 of Ranitomeya variabilis. Classification (NCBI taxonomy): domain Eukaryota; kingdom Metazoa; phylum Chordata; class Amphibia; order Anura; family Dendrobatidae; genus Ranitomeya; species Ranitomeya variabilis. The sequence continues at coordinate 825,912,092 of NC_135233.1, forward strand.
CCGTCCATTATTTCACACGGGCTCATTATTAGATAAAAAGCGATTCCAACGAAGAAAATAAAACCAATTGAAAAGACGGGAAAAAAAGGCCTCCAAAAAGGAGGGGAGAAAGTCAGCTGAAATGTTCTACAGGTAAAGGATAAAGATGAGCGAGTAATAGGTACACTATTACTATTGGATTTTCACGAGTTATGTGGGGTTGTAGGGATTTTGCATTCCATAGTGTTCCTCTCTGTATATCCACTTTCTAGAACAAAAAACCTGACCAGCACCTCCATGTAGTATGAACAGGTGCCTACTACAATGAATATATGACTTGCAAAAAGGAGGAACACAGCAGCACTTTGTAGAGACCAATATATTCGAACACAAAATCTATGCGAACACAAAATCTATCATAATTGCTGAGTAAACTTTAATAAAAAGTAAAATAAAAATATACAAAAGTGAAGGTTCTTAGCTCAAAAATTGACCAATTCATATGAGCCCATCAACCGCGACAAGGTGACACTTCTCTGATGGGTCCTATCATCTAATAAATGCCTCTCTTGTGCTAGAAAAGTCTAGCAGACTGTTGGAACTTGTTTCCTTATATTTGCACTGTAGCTTAGCTTTTTTTGGCCTTTTTGTGCTTTTGCTTGTAGTAGTTTGCACTCTTTTTTTCTTGACTTTGCTTTCTACCACTACAGGATTAGCCCTACCTATTACTCTCCCATCCGCACAAAATTATGTTCGTCAGCACTGGTTCACTGTGGGACCAGTTATATTATATAGCCAGCTTCTATGTCTAAGAGCAGCAACCAGAGCAGTGCTCTAACGGCTGCCGTTAACCATTTAGACGACAAGGTCGATATTACAGGGGCATTAAAACAGTGGTTGCCAGTGCATGTACTCACCAGCTCCTATTGGCTCCCTGCCACGTGATCGCGGGGCAACGATGGATTGTCATGGCAGCCAAGGTCCTGCTGAAGTCCATGCTGCTGCCATCTTGGTATCATGATGTTCTCAATTTACTGCAGTATATGGTATTATATTGCAATAAATAATATAAGTAATCAGACAATCACAGGTTCGAGTCCCCTAAGGAGATTAAAAGATAAAACAAAAATTTAAATGGCATTTGATGTCACCAAAAAACTGTATTTACCTGCAGAAATGCAGTAAATCTACAGGTAAAAAGCATTACAACCCAGTGTACCTGGCTGACTTAGTGTAGCTGCATGGAGAAAATAGGGTTTTAATCAAGGTGTAATCACCGTGTAACGTCTTTCTTCGAGTCACCGGGGCGGTGCAGGGGAGTGACTATATCACTGCTCAGTACACTGGGAGCACAGCTGTAATTAATCACGCCTCGGCACATTGAGTGATTACACCGTGATTAAAACTTCATTTTTTAGCTTTACAACCTTGTGTAGCCAGCTGACTTGGAAGTGTGGGTACATAGGGTTGTAATGCTATTTGTATTTTGAATATGAGGCGGATATGTAGTACCCTGCAGCGACCACTATCAGATGGCCAGCTCTGCAAGTGAGTATTTCTGGATGCCACCAATAAACGCCAATCGGCAGGGGTGCTGGGTGTCGGACCCCGGCTGATCAGACGTTGATGACCTATCCTAAAGATAAGTCATCATAAATGAAAAATTAGTGGAGTACCTCTTTCATTGCATAGTGTCCATTGAAAACACAACTCGTCCCACTAGAATAAAGCCCATACAATGATTCCACATTCACCGCAGTTAGACTTGGATGCCAGCTGTATAACCTCGTTGGCACCTGTGCTGTATGGACACAGGTTCAGCTCCTGAGCCTGCTCTATATATGAAGTTCTCATATCCATGTTGTAACATCCAACATACATATAAGTTGAAACCTCGGCAGAGTGGGCCTCCAGGTGCTATGGGCCCCGGCACTTACTGGCGCTGGCCCTGTGCCATGTTATTTGTGCAACGTGTGTTTAGATGCCTCCGATCCTCTGCATGCTGAGAGCCAAAACCGTATATAATGGACAGACCGTGTAAGGTCTCTAAGTGCAGTTGTAATGTGTATATGTGTGTGTGATGTGGATGTTTAGGCGTGTCTTATCTGCATACTGATAGCCAAAACCATATATAACTGACAGTGTATCATGACTTGCATTTTTTAAGGCGTATACTAAATGTTCCAGCGTGACTCCAGTTGTACTTACTGTCTACTAGGATGAATAGTAATCTAGGTTTTTTTTATGGAACCATTCATGTATGGTAACAATTGGCAGTATCTTAAAGGTCACATCACACATTGTGACTGCGCCAAAACTTCCAAACCGTTCTGCTTATTGGAACTGATTTTCAGTCCTAGAAAATTCGGCAACAAATTTTCTGCACACTTCTTGCACACTTATCCATATAGCAACCCAATCCCGTCCCTTTAGGTTTTGTGCCCACGATGAATTTTTCATGATGCGTATTTTCATTCTTTCAAAAACGCAGGGTCTTACAGTTCCATCAAAGTGGATGGGATTGATAGAAATCTGAGGCCCACTGTGCTTTTTATTTACTCAGTGTATACTGACCTGCGGTGAGTTATATGTGTGGATTTTTACAATAGAAATGCATCAGATGCGGAACTCTGCAGGTAAAAAACAGGCGTTTTTAATACATTTGGCAAAAACGCATTTAAAACACAAAAAATGCAAGTAACCTATATACGTTCTCCACATTATCTCATCTTTTTTTTTTCTTTTTGTTCTCACTTTAGATCAACTAATCATGGCTGATAAACCAGTACTTCATTATTTTTATGGACGCGGAAGGGCGGAAGCTATCAGGTGGCTGTTGGCGGCAGCTGGTGTTGAGGTTGGTAACAGAGCTGATATACACTCCTCAACATTGAAACTATAACCCCAAGAAGGAAGAAGTAGAATTATGAAAATCACAGCATGGACAGACATGTTATGATCTGCAAATGATGGAAAAAATGGGGAAACTAAATTTTCTAAATCTCCATGCTCAGAAATGCACTCATTTGCACACCATAACATGTCGTCCGTGAGGTTATTAATGGTTGTATGAGGAATGTTCTGCCATTCTCAGCACTTGTCTGAACCTAATTTAAGACCTCATTCACATATCTGTATTTAAACATGTACGTGAAAAAAATGGTGCTGGTGTCATCAGAGTTTTGAATCTGTGTATAGTCCATGTCCCTTTTAACCATCCGTGTGGTATCTGTGTGGATAAATAAATGACAGCTTCTCCTGTCCTTTGCAATGTTAAATACATACAAGTTTTTCACTGACCCATAGGCTTGTATTGGCTACTTTCTACCATGCTGCCTTAAAAAAGTGGACATGTCTCAGTGTGTTTTTATGGACATATGATCCATGAAAAAAAAAACCAAAAACATGAACATTTGAATTGCACCGTAGATAACAATGATTACGTGAGAAACACGAACACGTACGTGCGAATGAGGCCTAGGGTATGTGCCAACAACATTACTAACATGAACTAAATGCTCAAAGTAATGAACAAAAGGATATTTTATATAAAAACAATTTGTTGTGCGTGTGTTCAGTCTTATGAGCATCTTTTAACCACTTGAGGTTTGCAAAGACACTAAATGGTAAAAAGAGGCAAGCTGATCGTTCTTCAGGCGTGTTCTGCTCTCAAGATGCCCTATGCTTTTATAATAGAAGTCAATGGAAAGACTCACGACTTTTTGAGCATTTTTATGTGAAAAAAGTTTAATTTCTTCATTGTTGACTGAAGTTAAAAAAAAAACAAACAAACCTGGAAAATGCTATTAAATAAGCTGCTAGAAAAACTGATATAGTGGAGAAAATAAGTATTTGACCCACTGCTGATTTTGCAAGATTTCTCTCCTATTGTTTGTAGGTGGGAAAACTTGCAAAATCAGCAGTGTATCAAATACTTATTTTCCCCACTAAAATAATAAAAAATGCCCTCAGTCACAAACTTTGAAAAAGTGCTCAGGAAACTACAGAAAACAACGCTAACTAAGATGCTTTAGGAAATGAATAAATACTATAGATGAGCAAACCCGAACTGTAAGTTTTGGGGTTCGTATTGGAAACAGTGTCCAGTGCTGAACTACGAACACGGACTTCCACTGGAAGTCCGTTTTTACAGTTAGAGAGAGATTTTCCTTCTACAAAGTTCGGATCCCCACTGATTTCTTTGGGGTTCAGTTCCTGTTCCCGAACCGAACTTTAGACTAAGGTTCGAACCTGAACTTCCACGGGTCCGGTCATCCCTAAAAACCACGTGTTTCTGAAGAATTTTCCTCATTGAAAAATTGAGACATTGTATGCATACCCTAGGCCTCCTTTACACGTCCTACTATTTCCAGTACTAGAAAAACCAGTCCTGGTGCTGTCCATGTATATCATACATGTGGCATCCGTGTGCCACATCAGTGTGACGCGTTCCGGCGCCTGGGAAAAAGCAGCACAATTAGTGCTGTGCCCAGGCGTCGGGTGCTGAATGTATCATTGCCTGGTCTCCTAGCAATCAATACAAGCAGGCAAAGCTGATGAGATTTGTAGACACCACTGGCCGTCTGTGTATCGCAGTTTTAAATGGATGTATTATTTCTGGGGCAGCTCAGAGCTGATGATCATAGTCTGGGGGGGAGCCAATATCCATGCCCCCTTCCCTGCCTATTAATATCAACCTGCAAGTTGTCTGTTTAGACTTTCATGGTTAGTAAATATGGGGAGAACCCCACATCATTTTTTTTCTTCTTGGCTGTAAAGGCTAGGCAAACAGCTGTGAGCTATTAATACGCTGGGAACCTTTATAGCTATTGGCCCCTTCACAGAATATTAACACCATCACCCAGCTGTCGGCTTTCTCTCAGCTGGTTATGAAAACTAAGGGGGATCCTGAGCCGTGTGGGTTATGTTTTTTTTTAATGAATTATTTAATATGCACGATACAAAGCAGACAGCCCGTGCTAACTACAAGTCTCATCAGCATCTCCTGGTCTCATTGGTCACAGGGAGAGCTGCATTCAGCGCCTGGGCACAATGCTAACTGTACTGCTTTTCTGAGGCACTGGTACATGTCACACGGATGTCATCAGTATGCACGTGTGTGGGAAGTATTGTGGACTGTGCTGCCGGCAAAAAAAAGGGACATGTCGACGCGTTTTGCACACGGACACACGATCCATGGAAAGAGACTGATGTCAAATTGTCACCACACGTACCGCAGACACAAATGTGTGAGGGGGCCTATGGCAGTGTTTCCAAACTCCAGTCCTCACCGCCCACCAACACTTCATGTTTTCAGGATTTGTTTAGTACTGCTCAGGTGAGAGAACCTGTGGCTATTCAAAAAACACACACCAAAAGCAGGATATGCTGGCCCTGATTCAAGATGTTTGTGCCAGAAATCTGTTGAAAAGTTGCACATTTTTTGCACCACGCGAGATGGCGCTAAAATGTAAAGACTTTTGGTGTTTTGATGCTAGTTTTTGCTTAAATGGGGTGAAAATAAACAGGATGGGGCCCGCTTATCTAATCTAAGTGACTGCATGACTCGCGTACCTTACACCACAAATCTTACTCCAGTCCCGAAACTTTGTGTTGAGACTGGTATGGAGAACAACACTCTTTATTAATCCGGGCTGCTGTTTTTAAAGGGAACTTGTTACATTCCAAAACGCTATTGATCTGCGGTTAATCAGACAGCTAAACCTGTCTGGCCACCGCACTGAAAGCCCGATTATCGGGAGTGCAGAATTTGACTGAAATATATGTTGTTTGCACATACCCTTGTAAGGTTTAAGGTTTTTGCTTGCTGATGCAGATTTAGAGTATATTCACACACATATATATATATATATATATATATATATATATATATATATATTTTTTTTAATTTATTCTTTTTTTAAATTGAGACCTGTAAATCATCCGAGAGCTGTGCGTTATACGCCGACGCCGGCAGTGGAGGAGATAGAGAAATTAGTTTCTCCGCCTCCTCCGCAGCTGTGCTCCAATTCTCTCTATGCGAGAGGCTCAGAGCACAGACACATGATACTCGGCACCCGCTTGCAGCAGAACAGGAGCCGAGGGTCATTAGCATATCGCATCGGATGCCATATGCTAGTGTGACCCCGGCCTTAAGCAGATTCTACAACGCTGTATGAGCAGCATTGTGGTTATCCCATTGAAGAGCATTTGCAGCATTTGTTTCATGTATTGAACATTCCCATAAAGAAACTCATTGCTATCGTACTTTGTCTTTTGTTTCGACAGTTTGAAGAGAAATTTTACAGAACAAAGGAGGAGTATAACAAGCTGCTTGCATGTAAGAAGTATTTTGTTTTCCTGTATCATGAGACAGATTGTAAAAGTGTAGATGGAACACTATGGGACCGATTTGAAAAGTCATAAAAACTTTGCTTAATACGGAGTTACGAAAAAAGGTTGCAACTTTTTAGCATTTTCTCACCATTTTTGCATCAGCTCCTCCAAATTTTGTGGTGTTGGGGAGAAGCCGAGACAGGGCATGGGCTTTGGCGCCCATGGATTTTCATGAAAAGTGCCAGTGTTTTGTTTTTTTTGTTTTTTTTAACATGAGAAATACCACTTCAATTTCAGACTGGCGTTGCATTTCAGACAAGGTATATGGAGGCGCTCGTCACTCAGAAGAAGCACTGATTCATTAAGTGAAATGCGCCTCTTAGTGAATTCAGTGTCTCTTCTACTCCATCACGACTGGCGTGATCGTGTGGTCTTGAGAAATTGGTTCCTATATTTTCACATTGTATACATAAAGTTGGTGCACTTGACAATAAAAAAAAATTATGGACAAAATGCCAGTTTTTTGCATGTTCATAGATATGTTAAAGGACCCCCAGGCAAGTTATGTGAGAGAATTCGTTACGGCAGTGCATGGTAGTATGACTACTGCTCAACCCATATGAAGTCTTTGGGCTTGTTCACATACTGCGTTTTTGTCATGTTTTTGTGCGTTTTTTTTTTTTTCTCACAGAAAAGAATTATTCTATAGTTATCGCTGCAAATACTAAATGTATGCACATTAGGGTGACAAAGCGTTCTAAAGGAAAAAAATAATACAAATTAGTTTTATTACAGTCTCGCCCCCTAGAATTGTTACATAATAATCTTTAATATCCTTTAAAAAATCGTTTCTTTTGCTTTAGTTTAAAAGGTGGCCACTCATTGTAACCTTTCCGATATGACATTGCTACCTACTGAACCTGAAGCCATCTTGGATACCTGGCTTTTTCCCCAATAAGTCCATCTAGGCTGCCAGGCTCCTTCCCCAATGAAGCCCTCTAGGCTGCCAGGCTCCTTCCTCAATTAAGCCCTCTTGGCTGCCAGGCTCCTTCCCCAGTGAATCCCTCTTGGCTGCCTGGCTCCTTCCCCAGTGAATCCCTCTTGGCTGCCTGGCTCCTTCCCCAGTGAATCCCTCTTGGCTGCCTTGCTCCTTCCCCAGTGAATCCCTCTTGGCTGCCTGGCTCCTTCCCCAGTGAATCCCTCTTGGATGCCTGGCTCCTTCCCCAGTGAATCCCTCTTGGCTGTCTGGCTCTTTTCCCAATGAAGCCCTCTTGGCTGCCTGGTTCCATACCCAGTGAAGCCCTCTTGGCTGCCTGGCTCCTTCTCCAGTGAAACCCTCTTGGCTGTCTGGCTCTTTTCCCAATGAAGCCCTCTTGGCTGCCTGGCTCCTTCTGAGTCGCCAGCCAGGGCCATGGGGTACCCGGTACCGGGTCCGGTATTCAAAGGGGGATGTCACAGTGGCGACCCGGTCCATGGCCCTGGGCGCCCATGCAAAAGGGAAAATTGATTAAAGTTCGTATTCGTGACGCCACCTGTGGTATTCGGTCAGTGAGGACCGACGCTGCTTTATGGGGTCCTCTGGGGTGATGTTATGGTAGCTAGATGGTATACCTTCCCACAGGTGAAGTATATCCCCAGGGCTCCCGGTGTGTAGATGGAAGATGGTGAATAGTGCAGTAAAGAACGAGGACACAGGTTTGCAGTCTCTTTACCTGGTTTACTGAAGACTTCAGGCAGCCACAGTCCAGGGCACCAGATCACTGGACATCCAGGGTCCAGCTGGCTTTTAAGCAAATTCAGAGTCCCCTTATACCAGGTGGAGTTATAAGCCTTCCTCATAGCACGGCGGTGTTTTAGACCATTACTGCCTATGGCTTCTGATAAGGTCCTCACAGTTCTTCTCTGTCCTCCATAAAGGTGGGACATAAAGCCGTATGGCAGATGTCTCGAGCCTTTTTACAGGATCTCTATCATGACCCGGGCTCTGTGTCACTGTGCCTCCTGGGTATTAGGGCGGACAGGTGATGTGTAATCCAGCTGTCCTGCCGGTTTCTGCTGTTAGTCTTAGAGTCCCTCACAACCTCGGTGATCTGGCTACCGGTAATCTGCGCCAGCCAGGGAGGTAGCTAATTCACTGCTCTGCTCCACTGGTTTTCCTTCTCCTGTGCTTTGCTCTCCCACACGCTCACTACAATCTTTTCAGTTTTCGGTATTCTCTGTCCAGGAGCTGCAGCACTTTCTTGTGGCTGCACGGCTCCTCATACGTTCTTCCTGCCTCAGACTGCTCCAGTCTGCTCTCTGACACTATCTGACTAACTTTCCCTCCAAACCACAATCTATATAAGGGAGTCACCTAGGAATAGGATCAAAAGCTCCCCCTTGTGGCCTGGAGTGTGAACATGTTGCATCCTCTCCCCGTGAGGAAAGCAATGCCACTGTGACGACGAGGACCCTGGGGCGTCACACTTCCCCAATGAAGCCCTCTTGGCTGCCTGGCTCCTTCCTCAATGAAGCCCTCTTGGCTCCCTGGCTCTGATCCAGAATACCCTATCTAGGTCATTTAAACATTGCATAAATTGTTTATGAAATGTACCTGATAGTATGTTATTGCACATGCAGCTGAAATTTTATTTTAAGAGAAAAAAGCTCCTTAAATTATTGAATAATGTAAAGCTCTGCAATGCTCAATTGATGCTAATAATTCCTATCAGATATGACTCAACTAATGGGTCAAGAATTATTTAGCAAAGTTGCATATATTAGTTTTGTAATGGGATTTTTGGTATTCCAAAATCAGAGAAGTAGGGAGTATTGCATCGCCACCTTCTGGCCCTTCACCTAGAAAATAAACTCTAAATCTTTATATAAAACTAGAAAAGTGTACATTTTTGCCCGGGTTCATAAAGCCACATTTCATGGTCCACATATGGACAGCAATGTCTAGGCTAGCTGCTGGCACCCTGAGCCAAATTTCCAACCTACATGTGCCCAAGAGGTTGCTAGTTTGGGTCAGGAGACCCGTTGTCAGTCTAGACTTTGAGACCATTAAGTGATCGTACAATAGCGGTCTGTCTGTTGGTTTCTTTCTTTTTTTTAACTACAATTGTGCGTATTTTAGAGGAGACTTGTGCTTTGCTGTCCTCATTATGTAGGGTCAGATGGGTGTTTCCTGCTGTTCTACATTGGGAATTGTCTTCATGTGAGTCTGTTCTGCTTTGTGGGCAGTTTCTCAATAGCTTCAGCTTCATCATAGCTGCAGGCAGTTGGAAGGAGACCAAATGAAATCTGAGAGTTAGTGGAATGTGCAAAAAAAAAACAAAGCTGCCTAATCCTTCTAGGCCCTACCTCTGACCTTACATGGCTTATAGGATCTGCTGCGCATATATTAGTGCCAGATATCACCAGACACCTTCAGAGGTCTTGTGGAGTCCATGCCTTGATAAAGACCGGAAAGGTCAAAATGTCACTTACTATTATATGGAAAAATAAAAAAGTATTTTTATTCATTATCATTTCATTGATCACCACTGATACAGGTGATCTCCGCAATATTAGGCTTGTAGCTTTAACCTTTGACTGACATGACACTGAAAGGAAAAAAAATGAAGACGAAATCCAAATGTATCTTCTCCTAAAATGAGGTCCATAAAAACATCAGCTTGCCACATAAAAAACTGGCCCCATTGATCGAAAAAACATTAATTTTATGGGATTTAAAAAATGTCGACCTTTATTTTTCTTCCACCACTAAAAAAATTAAAAAACAAAACAAAAAACTTCTCATTCATTTTACTGACCTGCAGAATCATTTTGCTGGGTCAATAAATTTTCTCTCATAATAAACGCTAAACAAAACCCCCAAAACAGTTGTGGAGTATTTATTTTACTTTTTTTTAAGCAATTACCTACATATGGATCTTTTTTTTTTCCCCTGGTGTAATTTATTTGGAAGAAGAGGAAGCAAGGGGCTGGGAGGGATGGGAAATCTTCCAGATCCTGCGAGAATGATGCCACATGCATTGTACCTTGGTTTAAATACCCGTCTGAACCCACCTGAGGCCGGTTTCACACGTCAGTGATTCCGGTACGTGAGGTGTCAGTTTTCTCACGTACCGGAGACACTGACACACGTAGACACATTAAAATCAATGCATCTGTTCAGATGTCATTGATTTTTTGCGGACCGTGTCTCCGTGTGCCAAACACGGAGACATGTCAGTGTTCGTGGGAGCGCACGGATTACACGGACCCATTAAAGTCAATGGGTCCGTGTAAAACACGTACCGCACACGGAAGTTCTCCGTGTGCAGTCCCTGTGCCGTGCAGGAGACAGCGCTCCAGTAAGCGCTGTCCCCCCCACATGGTGCTGAAGCCGCCATTCATATCTTCCCTGCAGCAGCGTTTGCTGCATAGAAGATATGAATAATAGTGTTTAAAAGAAAGATCTATCTGTCCCACGCCCTCCCACCCCCTGTGCGCCCCCCCGTCCCCTGTGCGCCCCCCCAGCTGTTCTGAAAATACTTACCTGCCTCCCTCACAGTGTCCTGTCCTGGCCGCACCTTCTACTGTATGCGGTCACGTGGGGCCGCCGATTACAGTCATGAATATGCGGCTCCACCTCCCATAGGGGTGGAGCCGCCTATTCATGACTGTAAATGAGCGGCCCCACGTGACCGCATACAGTAGAAGGTGCGGCCAGGATGGGACACTGCGAGGGAGGCGGGTGAGTATTTTCAGAACAGCGGGGGGGGGCGCACAGGGGGTGGGGGGCGCACAGGGGGTGGGAGGGCGGGGGGCGCACAGGGGGTGGGAGGGCGGGGGACACATAGATCTTTCTTTTAAACACTATTATTCATATCTTCTATGCAGCAAACGCTGCTGCAGGGAAGATATGAATCGCGGATTCAGCACCAGATGCTGGTACGTGTGGTACCCAGCACGGTGCGTGTGGTACCCAGTGGGCACACGTGTGCCGCACGTGTGCCACACTGATGTACACCAGAAACGTAGGGGCACACGGACACGGATAATTCCGGTACCGATTTTTTTTCCGGTACCGGAATTATCTGGATGTGTGGGACAGGCCTCACTGTGTCATCCACCAATCCACTGGTCCATATTAAGCAGGAAAAAGCCATCTACAGGTCTGTACATTCTTCTCAGCAACCTGGTCAGCTTGCTCCTGCTATTTTCATTAACCCTTGGTGTAACTCAGACAAAAGAAAGACAATAGTTAGCAATAATTTATATTTATTTATTTTTTTTCTTGAGTGAATATCCAAATTATTTATGGACGTGAATAAATGACATACAGATGAAAAAAAAAATGATATATTTTTTTTTTTATATACATGCCTCTGAAACCTGCTGTATCCCAAGAGTAGCGTTAGTGGCAGCCATGCACAAATAACATTACCGATCGGCGTCGTGCATCACCCTTTCTGGCTTTGCCCCTCCTATAACAGTGTATAGGATCCTGTAATCTTCATATACATATAACTAGTGCATTGCTCTGCTGGCCTCTGGATGCTTCTTGCTATTAAAGATTGGAGTTGTGTTCATGTGAACAAGTTTTAATTTGTTTAATAGTCACCTTGTTGATGGCTGCGGGCAGTTGGGTGTATGTATACATGCTCGCATGCTCGGCCCTGGGTGTACATGTCAGACATGCAGATTTTACCACAGTTCATCCCTGAGCCAATTCTAATGCACTCACTCTTTCTTTTAGCTGGAGACCTGATGTTTGGCCAAATACCAATGCTGGAAATCGATGGGATGAAACTTGCACAAACTAAGGCCATTCTGAATTACATAGCTGGAAAGTATAATCTGTTTGGAAGTGACCTGAAAGAGCGAGCCTAGTAAGTACACCCGCCTCATCAGTCCGGAATGGTTGTGTTTTCTTATACACTGTCTGTGATCTCTTGATGCTAAGATTTACTGTGGACCATATTCTAGGCCTATAGTGCCAGCCGTACTCCACCCGGTGCCCCACCTCCCATACTGACCGTTTTCTTGTGCCCTAATAGTTTGAACCATTATTAGCCCCATTTATTTCAAAATAAACCCTTTATTGCACCAGCTAGTTCCCTCTTGTCAGGAGGCTTAAAGGGGTATCGTTAAGTTTGGATGTTATGCCCATTCCATTCACAGGATCGGTGGGGGTCTCCAGTGGTTGGACTCCCAGTGATCGGGAAGCTATCACCTACCTCAAAGATGTTACATAACTTGGATTACCCTGTAAGGCAGGCCTAATCATCCCTAAAAAGCACGTGCATATCCTCCACCCCCTCAAAAAACAAACACTTACAACATTGTTAGAGGCAATAAAACTGTCAGTCATTTTAATACATTAATTCCATGTGGAGATTTCTTGAGGTTATGTGACAAAGCTAGCGATAACTTCTCGATTCTCTTCTGCTGCATCATTGTTATTAAGATGTGAGGTGAATCAATCATGAAATACTTGGAGGCCCCAATATACACACCCAAGGCTTGGTTCTCTCAGCATTTCGGCCTTCCTTTTCTGGCATCCACTGCATAGATATCCTGACTGTAGCACCCCTTTGTAAGAAGTCCTGGTCCCACTTTCCATTATATGCCTCTGCATGGAATGCCGTAGTTTACGATGGCTCTTTTACCTCTCTTATCGAAGGATCATGCCAATGCATACTCACCCGCAGTGTCTCTTGTGCCATACACTGGTTCAGGTAAATGTCCTGTCATATGCACCAAGGACAATGCTAAAACCTAATGAGAGCGAACATAGAAAAACTCAAAAAAACACAACATGAAGAGAAGACTCACCACAACCTTGTCAAATGACAAATGCACTTGAAGGGTGCAGCAGGCCCCCGATAATAAATGCTAAAGCAGCACAGGTGCAAGCTACTGATGAGAGCAACCACCCACTCACCCAAACATCAGAGGGGTTGGCTGCCTAGTAGCAAAAATGCACACAGGTAAGGCCTGCATAAGACACTATTCACACAGATAAATGTGATGCACAGTGTCTGGACAACCTATTGATCACACCCTTATTATCGGGGGCCTGCTGCACCCTGCGAGTGCATTTGTCATTTGACAAGGTTTTGGTGAGTCTGCTCTTCATGTTGTAAAACCTAATGAGCCATTCCCTGAGGCCTCATTCAGACGTCTGTGAATCACGTACATGTTCTATCTATTTTGCGTTTTTTTTTGCGGATTTCCCACTATGTAATCCATTGGGAAAAATCCGCCAAAAAAAAAAACGCACCAAAAACGCATGCAGATTTTTTGCAGAAAATTTCAGGTTTTTCTCAGGAATTTTCTGCAATAAATCCTGAACGTGTGCACATAGCCTAATAGTACACTCCCAGTACATTACATGCAGATATTCGCACATTTAATGAATAAAAAACATAGTGGGAGTGCGTTGTTAATGAATCAAGCACCTGATTCCAGCATGCCTCCTCAAGACCAGTGTGAAAAACGCCAGTCTTGATTAATCTGGACCAAAATCTCTACACAAATCTCTACACAAATCAGATTTCCTATCTTTAGGTCTCCTCACGCATTGGAAATGTGATCATATCTCAGCCTTCATAGGAGGTATAGGAAATGTATTTCACATGTTCTACTTTCACTAAGTAAAGTGCTTTTTAGTCAATTATTTTCACATCATATTAATCACTTGTATAGTTAATGTGATGCTGCTTACATTTGAGTGTCCATCATGGATCTGAAGTTCTGAGTGCAAAAATATGTACGGTAATTAACTTAGCTTGCATACTGCATGTAGTTAAATATTCACAGTCCATAGTGTAGACATATATCTACCTAATAATATATACATTGTTTCCCCTTTCTTGCCTTCCAGTATTGATATGTATGTTGATGGAGCCACTGATCTAATGACAATGATCTTGTCCTACTTCTTCCTCTCCGATTGTGATAAGAAAAATCAAATACAAATGATGAAGGAAAAAGCACAGAAAAGATACTTTCCTGTGTACAATAAAGTAAGAAAGTAACTTTTTTTTTTTTTGCCGCTTTTGTTATAACATTCTATTTATTATTGATGAATGAATTTATTCTAGAACCTGAGGACCCCGTTGTTCTTCATCTCGGTGTCAGTTTTTGTTGGTGCTTGTCCATGATTTAGACATTCCCAAAAAGACCAATGGAAATCTGTAAAGCTGGCCTGGTATGTTGCATCAGTGAGGCCTGCAATGACTGATGACTGAAAGCCACGTTAGCCACATGGCTGTCAGGGACTGGTGGTGAGCAGTGGAAGGGCACTGGAAGCGTCTTTTACTCATTTATTACCAGTTAATTGGCTTTGGGGAAAACCTTTCTAAATCTTGGCTTAAAGGGACTCTGTCACCTGAATTTGGCGGGCTATGTAAATGCCCTGTGTCCGGTCCAATGGGCGGTGTTTCCTCCCATTACTGCGTATGCGTCGGCACACTATGTCCCGGAAGTATTTCGCTGTGTTCCGGGACATAGTGCGGCGGCGCATGCGCAGTAAAGCTTTTTGGCTTTTCCCGCAGTTGGGCAAAGCATACCGTGCATGCGCGAGGCAAGATTGAATTGCGCACACATGAACTACGGAGGAAACGTACTCAAATTCAACAAAATATTGCGGACAGCGGGAAAGGAAGGGGTGAATGAAAGAAGAGGAAACGCCGCCCATCGGACCGGACACAGGGCATTTAAGCCCACCAAATTCAGGTGACAGAGTGCCTTTAAAGTGGATCTGACCCAGACTTCTCAATAGAACCTGCATATATTATTCAATCTTTTATGCCTGCACTTAATTAAAAAAAAAAAAAAAAAAGGGGGCAGAATCTAAGTAGTGGAAGAGCTCATTAGCCTAAATAAATTCAGTTTCCACCCATCTAGCCTGACTGAAAGCTGCAGCTTGTCCTGAGCAGTATGAGATCTCTGCAGCAGCAGGCTGGAGGAAAACTGAGGGACTGTTAATCAGGCCTGGTGGAAGGAAAGTAAGTTTGTTTTCAATAAAGATTATATGGTTATTCTGACATGAATGAATAAAGTTAAGGTACCTTCACACTAAACGACGCTGCATCGATATCGACAACGATGCCGATCGCTGCAGCGTCGCTGTTTGGTCGCTGGAGAGCTGTCACACAGACAGCTCTCCAGCGACCAACGATGCCGAAGTCCCCGGGTAACCAGGGTAAACATCGGGTTGCTAAGCGCAGGGCCGCGCTTAGTAACCCGATGTTTACCCTGGTTACCAGTGTAAATGTAAAAAAAAACAAACACTACATACTTACATTCGCGTCCCCCGGCGTCCGCTTCCCTGCACTGTGTGAGCGCCGGCCCTAACAGCAGAGCGGTGATGTCACCGCTGTGCTTTGCTTTCCGGCCGGCACTGACACATTCAGTGCAGGAAGCTCTGAGCAGCAGCACGGACGCCGGGGGACGTGACAGACATCAGAGGGTGAGTATGTACTGTTTTTTGTTTTTTTTTTACTTTTACAATGGTAACCAGTGTAAATATCGGGTTACTAAGCGCGGCCCTGCGCTTAGTAACCCGATATTTACCCTGGTTACCATTGTAAAACATCTCTGGTATCGTTGCTTTTGCTGTCAAACACGACGATACACGCCGATCTGATGACCAAATAAAGTTCTGAACTTTCAGCAACGACCAGCAATATCACAGCAGGATCCTGATCGCTGCTGCGTGTCAAACACAACGATATCGCTATCCAGGACGCTGCAACGTCACGGATCGCTATCGTTATAAAGTCGCTTAGTGTGAAGGTACCTTTAGTACACCAGCATAATAAAGATTAAGCGATCCACTTAATAATGTATGCAGTTTGTATTGTGAAATCTGGTCACAGATCTAAATGGATTATACAGCTGTTCCCTGATTTCTCATTGCAGACGAGAAGAATCGTATCTTTATGTAACCAATAATGATGCAACCAGCTTTGTCTGGAGCTATATTACAAAAATTCTATGCACTGTTATGAGAATGGGTATGATGGAATTAAAGGGATTGTCTACTACTTGGACAACCCCTTCTGAAACCCTTTTTTTCCACCCAGTAAAATAATGACATTTATACTCTCCTCCGTTGCAGCGGTGTTGGCACTGGCTCTCCCCGGGCTCTTGTCACATTATGGGAGCCCTGGGAGAGCCACTGCTGGAACAGTTTCGGCGCTGCAGTTGTCTATTTGCTATATACAGGGAGGACACTTAGGGATTCAGAAGGGGTTATCCGAGTAGTGGACAACCCCTTTAAGTAGTAGCCATCGTCATCTAAATCCTAATTTTAATTAAGAGATGAGTTAGCAGCCTCAGACTGGTGATTTTTCTCAATATCACACATTTACAGTGGTCACCAGAGTCCTTAATGCCTCCCTAAAGGCCTCAGACTTGGCAGAAGTCTGGTGTGAACTGCAGAGTTTGTGGCACTTCAACATGCAGAGCAGGATCCCACAAACATATGTGGCTTTCCTTACTATGAAAGCGCAAGATCGCACTTTGCACTAACCGTAACTGCTCTAGTGATGTTGCCTTACATTAGAAGGTCCCCGCTTAGTTAGGTCTGTGGCAGCGATGGGTTGGTTCAAAGTGAGATCTTCCCCTTTCACAGTGAGGAAGGTCCTGAAGGGATGTACGATACCGGCCTGCATGCTACGATCTCACAATATGGAAGTTTGGGCACAACATTTGCTAGAAAGTTTGGTCCTTTAGGAGGGGCATTAGTGACCAGTTTTACTACTGCACACAAATAGTCAGCTCACATGGAGATCTGCCACCTCTCATCTGTTCCTGCACGGAGGTTGGAGCACACAGTTCATAGGAGAAAATACGATGAATGCTGCAGGAAATTCAAGTAAAAATTGTTCTTTATTTCTTCATGTTAAAAAGATAGATAATGGTAAAGCACTCAAAAACTGTTACACAGCACCACGCATCAAAAGTTCATGGAGTGGCAGCGTTATTCCGACGCGTTTCGACTTGATGTCTTAAGCCATGATTAAGGCATCAAGTCGAAACGCGTCGGAATAACGCGGCCACTCCATGAACTTTTGATGCGTGGTGCCGTGTAACAATTTTTGAGTGGTTTACCATTATCTATCTTTTTAACATGAAGAAATAAAGAAGAATTTTTACTTGAATTTCCTGCTGGATTCATCGTATTTTCACTTTTACTAATAGGTGATAGTTTTATAAATCACAAGTGTGAGGCTGCCCATGTTTTTCTTAAATAAAAAGTGTAGCGACAGACTTATGACAGACACTCTTTAAGGAGATGTACCATTAGAAGAGTCTCCTTTTGTATTTTAGGTTCTTGAAGGTAAGGAATTCTTAGTTGGAAACAAGCTAAGCTGTGCAGATGTTTATCTATTGGATACCATCCTATCACTGGAAGAATTTCATCCTGACATCCTGCAGAAATTTCCTAATTTACAAGTAAGTGTTGTATAGCATGAAAACGACTACTGTTTTATAAGATAATGCAAAAAAGAATACAAGCAATTGGGAAGCCATTGTGTTCAGTTCAAGGAATTTCAAGGGAAATTATAGTAAAGAGCCTCTCATGTGTGGTAGATAGTGATGAGCGAGTATACTCGTTGCTCGGGTGATCTCCGAGTATTTGTTAGTGTTCAGAGATTGTTTTCATCGCCGCAGTTGAATGATTTACAGCTACTAGCCAGCCTGATTACATGTGGGGATTCCCTAGCAACCAGGCAACCCCCACATGTACTCAGCCTGGCTAGCAGCTGTAAGTCACTCAGCTGAGGTGACAAAAACTAAATCTCCGAACACTAACAAATACTCAGAGACCACCTGAGCGTGCTCGGGAAAACCCGAGCAACGAGTATACTCTCTCATCACTTGTAGTAGATTCTACGACTTATTAAAGAGAATCTGTCAGTAATATTTTCCCTACGCAAGCCCAGGTACAACGGGGTAGGGAAGTATATTTTAATATTTTTTCCAAGAATACCTTTTTTGATTTTATTTTCTTCGTTGCTACTAGTGATGAGCGAGCGTGCTCTGATCTAGTGCTATCTGAGCATAATTGGGTGTTATCTGAGTATCGTGGGTGCTTGAGTAATATGTTTGAGTCCCTGCGGTTGCATGATTTGCGGCTGTTGGGTAATCCCTACATGTGTTGCAGCTGTCTAAGGCTACGTTCACATTTGCGTTGTGCACCGCAGCGTCGGCGACGGAATGCACAATGCAAATGTGAACGCATGCACAACGCAGCGTTTTGTGATGAATGCGTCCACTTTTGCATGGTTTTGGGTGCAGAAAAAACTGCAACTTGCTGCGTCCTCTGCACCCTGATGCATGCACCACAGTGACGCATGCGTCACAAAACGCAAGTGCAACGCATGTCCATGCACCCCCATGTTAAATATAGGGGCGCATGACCCATGCGGCGACGCTGCGGCGCAGAACGCTAATGTGAACGTAGCCTAACAGCCGCGAATCATGCAGCCGCAGGGACTCTAACATATTACTGAAGCACCCATGATATTTGGATAACAATCTAGCATGCTCGTATAACACTATATCCGAGCACGCTCACTCATCACTAGTTGCTTCCTGATGTTCCATTGCTGTAAAATTTTTATATTCATATACAAATTAGCTTTGCAAGGGCGCAGGAGGGCGGTTCAGTGCACTTCCAGTCCTTGGGTCATTTGTACTTCCCACCGGTGCTGCAACCACTCATGATTGACAGTGGAGACAAAGGCTGTGCTGCATACCCTCACCTCTGCTTGCCTAGGCCAAATATTACTGATAAGATTCCTTTTAATGGAATTATGACTGTATAAGTGCAATTATCATGGTCATCATCTCATCCGTACAGTTCCTCCAGCCACAGTGTACACATTTTACCAGCTCTGTGGAGTCAGTAAGCCAAACCTCCAACTCCTCAAATTCCCTGACTCCGACTCCACAGCACTGGTCACTACTGAGCATGTGCATAAAGTGCAGCACAGATTCATCTCAACTAAAAGCCCAGATCCTCAGATCAGGAACAGAGCAGACATTTATAGGACATTACATACCTTTCCCAAATTCTTATGAAAACACGTCCTGCATTGTACTACTGTACCCAACTTATTGTATATTCTAGGAGTCGGTCCATTTTCTACCGACTCCACAGCCCTGCATTTTACTGCTGTAGATGCGGTTCGCTAATATTTTTCAGGCAGCTCCAACCGTACATGCATTTGCCGATTGTGTAGAAGCTTTGGTTTACTGTTGCAATGTTAATGTATTTACGTATTCCTTATTCAGGCTTTTAAAAAGAGAACCTGTGAAATTCCAAATATAAAGAAATTCTTGGAGCCGGGAAGTAAGAAAAAACCAATGGCTGATGCCACCTATGTGAACACCGTGACGGAACTCGTGTTCAGTAAATAACTTACAGTTCAGCTGCATGAAAACTTGTGACTTTCTCCACGTGAATTTTACTCCCGGAAGTTTTCTCACGTGATCAATCTCGGGCAACCAAGTTTTCTGTGTTTTGTAACTTTTTACTAGCTATATTTAATGTATGTTACTTATCGCTACTTTATCTCTTACATGCTGCACTCTGCAATATCAAAATAGCAATCCTTCAAATAAAGAATTGATTAAAAAAAAATGTAGTATTGGTTTTAAGTTGAAATTCCATTATCACGATTTCTGTCCATTCCTACAATGCAATCTATCCCAGCCTTTCACTGTAGACGAATGGCTTGGGTGAAATACTTTTTGCGGTAATGTGGTGTTATATTCACTCACAATGATTTCTAAATCCTATTAGAAAAGGTGTCCTAGCAGCATATCTGGCTGAAACTCGCTCATTCAAGTCCACAGGTGTGCAAAAAAAATAAAAATCTGCCATTCTGAGCCACCATACAGCATATTTTATTTTTCTTTGAATAGCAGAGATATAACATATATTGCAATGTATCAGAGGGCGGTTCTCCCTTTGAACATATTCATCCATAAACCGCAAAGATGCAGGTTCCATCTTTAGGTCACAAGCATGTGTTGAATGGGGTTCCCCATTACAAGAGAATAGAGAGCTGCTCACTTGTCCTGCTACTTAACCTCCATGTTGATGCTGCAGCCGTCTCTCTAGAGGGTTGAAGGACAATCTTTCTAGAATAGGTGTAGATAGCACAAATGGCCATGGTGGGGGAAAAAACACCTAAAGAATAAGTAACACAATAGGTAAATACTGTTGACAAAGTATTAAAGCCATCGTCCGGTCATACAATATAGATGACTTATCCATAGGGTAGGTCATAAGTAGAGATGAGCGAATTTATTCGGGTCCCCACTTATTCATCAAGCTATAGCGCTTACCGAATAAGCTGCAGAGGGAACCCGGATACATGGAGTGCGCTGGCTGATCGGCGCCGCAGCAGCATATATCGTGGCTGTGTCTCTGTCGCAGGAGATGCATGGAGATCCTGTTTGTTGGGCTGTCCATGCATGTGCTGTGACACATGCAGCTGCGGCGCTGATCAGCCGGAATGCTCCAGGTATCCGGGTTCCCCCTGCAGCTTATTCAGTAAGCGCTATAACTTGCCGAATAAGCGGGGACCAGAAGAAATTCGCTCAACTCTAGTCATCAATAGGTCAGTAGGGGCCAGATTACCAACACCCCCACTGATCAGCAGTTATTTTCTCCAGTGGCCATCGGATGTAAGCACTAGTGATGAGTGAAAGTGCTCGGATAAGGTGTAAAACGAGTATCTTGGGCGTGCTCTGATAATATGTGCGAGTCCCTGCAGCATCATGTTTTGTGGCTGTTAGACAGCAGCAAAACGTGGGGATTGTCTAACAGCTGCAATACATGCAGCCGCAGGGACTCGAATATATTATCAGAGCACGCCCAACATACTCAGCAACACCTTATCTGAGCACATTCACTCATCACTACTAAAAAAATGAAAATGCGCTCAAGAGCCTAGTCCTATTCCCTGCAGGGTGCGGGAGCGCCGCTTTATACAGTGCAAGCACAGAGCTATACCTACTGGCCAATTAGCAACTACATGCGGACATCTATAATTCAATAGTATGTATGTATTACAACTGGGACCTTCTTCCCGTATCCTCTCCTCTGCATGCTACTCCCTCACTGGAATAAGCGATTACGTGACAAAGGCTCCGGCGGAGCCGAAACGTTAATTAAGATCGCATGAACTATGTCTCTCTGTTAACGCTCCCAGACAAATAAAACTATATTTTATTTTGCATGACAAATTTGCACGATATTCTATTAAGTGTGCGGTGAATTTACTCTTACTACTAATACTAATCCACCACCTGTCCCCTCTCTATATCTCTGAACTAATCTCCCAATATCTTCCTTCACGCAATCTTCTATCCTCCCAAGACCTCCTACTCTCCTCCACACTTATTCGTTCCTCACACAACCGCCTCCAAGATTTCTCCCGAATACCCCCCCATCCTCTGGAATTCCACGCCTCAACACTTCAGATTATCCCCCACCCTCGGATCCTTCAGAAGGAACCTGAAAACCCATCTCTTCAGGAAAACCTACAGCCTGCAATAACCATTCTGCCGCCTCACCAACCACCCGAGCTGCCGCCTCACCAACCGCCCGAGCTGCCGCCTCACCACCACCAGAGCTGCCGCATCCCCGACCTTCTGTCTCTTCCCCAGTATCCCGTAGAATGTAAGTCCGCAAGGACAGAGTCCTCTCCCCTCTGTACCAGTCTGTCATAAATTTGTGTACTGTAAATGATATCTATAACCCTGTATGTAACCCCTTTCTCATGTACAGCACCATGTAATTAATGGTGCTATATAAATAAATAATATATAGAGTCATTATAAGAAGAGTGATCTGTTTCCAGTGATTATTTCTGTTAATGTGGATGATTATTGATTACAGACAACAAAAACGCAAAAGTAATTATCTCAGTAAATTAGAATACTTTATAACTAGCCATGAGCGAACACACTTGTTACTCGAGATTTCCCGAGCACGCTCGGGTGTCCTCCGAGTATTTTTTAGTGCTCGGAGTTTTAGTTTTTAGCGCCGCAGCTGAACGATTTACATCTTTTAGCCAGCATAAGTTTAGCAACCAGGCAACCCTAACATGTACTTAAACATGAAGGGTCAGGGATATTGCCAAGGTCAAATTGCATGGACATCAGCGAGAGAATCTGGGAACAAAGGAAAGACAGGCCTTACGTTCTACCATCAGTCCCCACTATCATCTTCAAAAAGAAATTTGATCGATTGCTCCTGTAAGCC
Organism: Ranitomeya variabilis; assembly: GCF_051348905.1. NCBI lineage: Eukaryota > Metazoa > Chordata > Amphibia > Anura > Dendrobatidae > Ranitomeya > Ranitomeya variabilis. The sequence continues at coordinate 825,934,674 of NC_135233.1, forward strand.
GCTTACAACAGCATATTGACCAAGAAAGAACACGCCTTTCTTAGTTGGAACAATTGGATGTGATGTGCTATGTGTATGCTTCCAAAGGTGCGCAAGTCAATACAGGAGCCACCAGGTTCTTACATCCAGGACACATCACACCTGATTCGCTAACTGAAGGACATCACGGTTCCATCTAACACCATTCTTGTGACCATGGACATAGTCGCTTTACACATGCACGGATCATGAACTTGGCAATAAAGCGGTCTCTTTCTTAACCAGCAAACCTCAGCTCACCTCTCAAATATGACAGTTGACTTCTTGGATCTCAAGATTACGAAAGAAGACACACGGATTCAGACCAAACTTTTCCGCAAGACTACAACAATTAACAGCCTCCTACATTTTTCAAACGAGTTTCCACCTTCGACAGACTGTGTCCTCGTTATTTACTGCGACCTGCACCGTCACCTACACCTTTAATTGGGTGCCCCTTAGCAGGGCTACGGACTGGGTCAGGCCACCGTGACATCCCCAGAACCGAGAGACCCGGTATCGAGTACCCCGCTGCCCTGTGTCTGGGGGCCGCTCCACAACTCCCTTGGATCTATTCGTATTTCAGCTACAAGACTCTTTCTTCTGATATTTTGATCTTAGTGGTATTATATGTAGCCATAGAAATCGAAATTAGAATAAGGGTTGCCCCAGTTATTTTATCGTTTTGTGGTACTCATTCACATCACCATGGAGGTTATCCAAGTTTTTGTGTTGAGGTGTAATTCTAATTCTTTATACTCTACACCTTCAACAGCATAGTATGCTTCCTTTTATAAATACCAGATAAATGCCTCTTGTCCTACGGGGCACAGTTCTTATATCCAGACACTAATGGTTGACCACGTGCCACTTTATGGGTCAGTTCAGCATGGGTCTAGGTTGGACATTCCGATCAGTTTTCATTTCATCCTATAAATATATATATGATTAGCAATGTCAGTGCCCTTCTTTATACATACTTTTTGGTCATTTTCTCTCTTAGATTATGTATTCATTTAATTTTGTGGGGTTGTTCACTTTCACTTGTGCCCTAATTATTCATCCCCCACCCGCTTGATTCAATTGCTTTCACCAATCGTCTCTCACATATCCTCACTTTTATTTAATTAGGTTATCATCATTTCAGTATTGTTCAATCATTAATTTTTCACATTCATTACTTCACATAAAGGTTAATATCACTAGAATGAATTGTGCTACCTGGGCCTAAGATTACCATGAAATGTGTACATATAGGAGTTGCCTCTATTCCATTCACATTTGTATGACTGTGATTCACACATGCCTGCTTTTCTAGCAGCATCCCAAACAAACAAAACAAATATTCTTTACATCTTTATTGTAACTTTTTCAAATCTGTTGATACTTAATCATATGTCTGTCATTCATGTCCGCAGTGTTTAATTTGCTAATTTACTACGTACTATTTAAGTCTATTGCAGGGGCTGACTGGCCCAGGTGGCAAAGAGGCAAATGCCCCCCGGGCCACTCCCCCAGCAGCTGTTCAGGGCCGGCTGCCTGGTGGTGGCTACAGCCACACAGCAAATTGTGCACAGCCATGTCCACTGTACTGTGACGCGGCTGGCAGGAGACACAGCCGCATCACAGTTAGCGCACACGTCTGCGCTGGGGCCAGGAGCTATGCTTGGCTGTCACCTTGACGGCTGCGCAGCTACTGCTCCCTTCATGTTCTCTATATTTCCAGGTTAGGTGTTGGGCATGCGCGATGGCGTCCTCACGCACACGCCGACATGACCCGGATGCTAGTAGCAGAGAGGCACTGCAGGGGAGCGACTGGTGAGGTAAGTATGAAGAACTTTTTTGTTTTCTTTATAAAATAAATTTAATGGTGTGTAACTGCAAGTTATGAAGTGGGGGGTGTAAGGAGGCTGCACATGATGGAATTTGGGGGTTAAAGGAGACTGCACATGATGGAGTGAGGGGGTAAGTGGGGCTGCACATGATGAAGGTTGAGTGGGGCTGTACATGATGGAGTGGGACTGCACATGATGAAGGGGGAGTGGGGCTGCACATGATAGTTTAGTGGATAAAGGAGACTGCACATGATGAAGTGGGGAGAGTGGGGCTGTACATGATGGAATGGGGCAGCACATGATGATGTGGGGGTAAGGGGGATTGCGCATGATGAAGGGGGAGTGGGGCTGCACATGAAGTGGGGGTAAGGGGGACTGCACATGATGAAGTGGGGGGTAAGGGGGACTGCACATGATGAATTGGGGGTTAAAGGGGACTGCACATGATGAAGTGGGGGATAAGGTGATCTGCACATGAAGTGGGGAGTAATGGGGACTGCACATGATAAAGTGGAGTGTAAGATGGACTGCACATGAAGTGGGGGGTAAGGGTGACTGAACATGATGAAGTGGGGGGTAAGGGGACAGCACATGATGAAGTGGGGGGGTAAGGGGACTGCACATGATGAAGTGGTAGAAGGGGACTGCGGGAATGCTCATGATGAAATGTGAGGGGGATAGGGGGCTGCAAATGATGAAGGGGCACTGCAGATGAAGTGAGGGGGCGATAGGGGACTGCAATGAATGAAGTAAGGGGACTTCAAATTAAAGTGGGGGAAGTGCAAAATGATAAATTCAGTGTGAGGGACAGGGGACAGCAATTTAATTGAAGATGGGGGTGGGGAGAGCAAATGATCAATTGAAGAGGGGGTGGGGAGAGCAAATGATGATCTAGGGGAAGAACAAATAATGAATTTTAAGGGTGGGGGAGTAAATGATGTATTGAATGTGGGGTAGAGCAGTTGATAATGAATAGAGGGTGAGAGAGAAAGACATGACAATGAATTGGGGCGGGAGGGGCATGTAACTATAATGAATCGGGGTTAGGGTTAGAGTGGTAGGTACATAGTGGGGGGCGTTGAGGATGAAGTGACTAGTAATGAATAGGGGGAAAGAGTACAGGTGCTAATTAATTTATATATTAAATGGTGAAAGTGGCTATTTATAGTTAGTGGGTGCACAGTGGTGGATTATAATTTATATTTGGAATGGTCGGTTAATAATAATAATTATGATAATTTTATTTCTATAGTGCCAACACTTTACATTTTAGAGGGGACTTGTACAGACAATGGACATTAAGCATAACAATAAACACATATATCAACAGATACCAAAAGGAATGAGGGCCCTGCTCGCAAGCTTACAATCTATGAGGTTGCATAATAACCAATTATATATTGTTTGTGGGTGCACCTCTGTATTCAGATGTCTAGTGTACACCATGTTCCAAATTATTATGCAAATTGGATTTAAGTGTCATAAAGATGTAATTGTTTTGTTTTTCAAATAAACTCGTGGATGGTATTGTGTCTCAGGGCTCAATGGATCACTGAAATCAATCTTAAACACATGTGATCATTAGTTTTCCAGGTGATTCTAATTAAAGAAAAACTACTTAAAAATTATGTTCCACATTATAAAGCAGACCACAGGTTCGAGCAATGTGGGAAATAAAAAGGATCTCTCTGCTGCTGAAAAGCATTAAATAGTGCAATGCCTTGGTCGAAAGCATGAAAACATTAGATATTTCACGAATACTTAAGAGTGATCATCATACTGTGAAGAGATTTGCGACTGAAACAGAGCACAGACAGAGTTCATGCAGATAAAGGCATAATGAGGAAGATTTCTGCCAGACAAATTCATTGGATAAAGAGAGCAGCTGCCAAAATACCATTACAAAGCAGCAAACAGTTATTTGAAGCTGCTGGTGCCTCTGGAGTCCCTCGAACCTCAAGGTGTAGGATCCTTCAAAGGCTTGCTGTGGTGCATAAGCCTACTATTCGGCCACCCCTAAAGAGTGTTCACGAGCAGAAACGGTTGCAGTGGGCCCAGACATGCATGAAGACTGATTTCCAAACAGTCTTGTTTACTGATGAGTGTCGAGCAACCCTGGGTGGTCCAGATGGATGGAGTAGTGGATGGTTGGTGGATGGCCACCATGTCCCAACAAGGCTGCAACGTCAGCAAGGAGATGAAGGAGTAATGTTTTGGGCTGGAATCATGGGGAAACAGCTGGAAGGGCCCTTTAAGGTACCTGAAGGTGTGAAAATGACCTCGGCAAAGTATATAGAGTTTCTGACTGACAACTTTCTTCCATGGTATAAAAATCAGAATTGTACCTTCAGGAGCAAAATCATCTTCATGCATGTCAATGCACCATCTCATGCTGCAAAGAATATCTCTGAGTCATTGGCTGCTATGGGCATAAAAGGAGATAAATTCATGGTATTGCCACCATCTTCCCCTGACCTCAACCCTATAGAGAACCTTTGGAGTATCATCAAGCAAAAGATCTATGAGGGTGGGAGGCAGTTCACATCAAAACAGCAGCTCTGGGAGGCTATTCTGACTTCATGCAAAGAAATACAAGCAGAAACTCTCCAAAAACTCACAAGTTCAATGGAGGCGAGAATTGTGAAGGTGATAACAAAGAAGGGTTCCTATGGTAACATGTGACTTGGCCTGTTAGGATGTTTTGGAGTTAAATAGCTTTTTTGTTCAGTGAATGTGACCTCCTAATGCTGCAAATTCCACAAATGAGCATTTTCAGTTCTTTAAAACAGATCAAATGTTTAGAAATTCTACTGTGCCTAATAATTTGGAACAGTGCATTTTGAGTTTTTATTCATTTTGGAGATTATACTGTTATCATTGGGAGGTTTCTCCAATAAAATTCGATGTATACTCTAACAAGTGATGACTTTTATTAGACTGACTGTCATTTGCACCGACCATTTAGGAAAATCAGAGAAAAATATAATTTGCATAATAATTTGGAACATGGTGTAGAAGAAAGGGAAAAAGTGGGGAATGTGGTCTGGAAGCCGTGCTCTAGGCAACTGTGTTATTTTATGCAGAGACGAGTGCTGACTGGAAGAAGTGATGGCAGTCTGTGCTGGATGAAAATGAAAAGCAAAGATGAAGGACTTCAGCTAGAGACATCACTAGTGAGTCAGTGTATTACCTGTACACTGACACTATACACTGTATACTATATACAAAGCTCCTGTGTATAATGTCACTGGCAGTGGTGATCACTGTATTACCTGTACACTGACACCTTATACAGATCTCCTGTGTATAATGTCACCAGTGATCACTGTAGTATCTTTACACTGACCGTAAATACAGAGTTCCTGTATACAATGGCACTTAGTGTTGTGCTTTTTTTAAAATTAATTATCAGTATTGTAGTATACTAGTAGTAAAAGTTGTACACTCCCTGACAGAAGTAATGTCGCTTATCCATGTTATGTAAATAAAAGCTTATAACCTGATGTTAAATTCATTGGTTGTATAAATTATTATTTTGAAAGCTGAAACCTTCCAAAATGTGGTTTAGGTTAAGAAAATAAATTGATATCAATGCAGAAATATTGATCAGTTAATGGACACAGAATGGTCAGATTTTATCAAGACAAAAGTTTTGTCGCCTGGTCATATAATACACCCAATCCTAGTTTACATCCTTACCTGTGCTCAGTAAATGATTGGTTATTTAGTGTGTGTGTATAAAAAGAAACCTAGCACCCAGACCTTCACTTGAACTGCAACTTGAGCTCTTGACAACATGCCAAAAATCCACCCTGCGACCAAAGCCTGGATTATCAAGAGGCTGAAGACCAGATCCACTGCAGAGGTGGCGGGCACCTTTAATGTGTCTCAGCGTCAAGTACAAAGAATTAAAAAAAAGATTTTAAGAGACTGGAGATGTGTTTGACAAGCCCAGGTCCGGCAGACCCCGCAACACAACCGCTCAGGAGGAATGTTTGTTGGTTAGAAAATCCAAAGCAAGCCCCTCTTCCACAGCAGCAGAGCTCCAACAGGTCTGGTCACCTCAAGTCCCTGTGTCAACTAGTAAAAGTTAAATTCACCGCACGTGACACGCCGATCGTTAGCAAGGCGCGGGAGCGCCGCTTGTCATAACAGACACTGCAGGTCCACACTACTGGACAGGATCTTCCATAGGCGGACATTTAGATTACAATAGAGCTTATATTGCACCGCTGGGACTTTCCGCCTTCTCTGTATATCACTATCTTAGCTGGAACAAGCGATTACGTGACAAAAGCTCTGGTTGAGCCGAAACGTATATAAAAAATCACAGATGCTGTAATATTCTGTTACGCTCCCAGTTTATGTATAATAAATTTATACCAGACTTTGCATAAGAAACCTAGAGAGAGTGCAGTGAATTTAACTTTTACTGTTATTCTGGGCCATTGGTCCGTTACACCAGCACCTCGCCATATTAAGGCTGAGTGCACACCTAAACCTTTACCTGTGTCAACTAGAACAGTTTGTAGGATTCTTTCTCAAAATGGCCTCCATGGTCGAATCAGTGCCCAGAAGCCAGCACTAAACAAAAGGCAAATGAAAAACCGTGTGGCATTTGCAAACTCCCACAGCCTGCTAAATAGATGGACACTGGAAAAGTAGCAGAAGATGGATTTCTCTTCAGTAGAATTACACCACAGCTGCCAGAAACACTGCAGGAGACTTACTGGAGCCAGTATGGATCCAAAATACACCCAGAAGACAGTTAAATTTGGTGGTTGAAAGATCATGGTCTGGGGTTACATTCAGTATGGGGGTGTGCGAAACATTTGCAAGGTGGAAGGCAATATCAATAGCCTAAAATATCAAGAAGTATTAGCTACCGCTTATATTCCAAATCATAAAAGAGGTCAAATTCTGCAGCAGGATGGTGCTCCATCTCATACATCCATCTCTACAACAAAGTTACTCCAGGCAAAAAAGATCAAGGTGCTCAAGGACTGGCCAGCCCAGTCACCAGACATGAACATCATTGAGCATGTTTGGGGAAAGATGAAAGAGGAAGCTTGGAAGACAAAACCAGAGAATCTAGATGAGCACCACAACTTCATTCACCAATGTTATGCAACATATATTTGTATTTTAAGTTAATTATTTGTCTGTGGGCAACAAAAATTTTGTCTTGCCAAAATCTGACCATTTTGTGTCCATTAACTGATCAATATTTATGCTTTGATCATTTATTTTCTTAACCTAAATCACATTTTGGAGGGTTCCAGGTTTCAAAAGAATAACTTATACAACCAATGGATGAATTTAACATCAGGTTATAAGCTTTTATTTACATAACATGGATAAGCAACATAACTTCTGTCAGGGAGTGTATGGTGGCATCATTGGTCTTTGTATAGAATGTAGTTTCATGTAGAGGTAATGGTGATATTATAATATTATGTATTCTCTGTGTAGTGGAGATAGTACTAGGCACTGTATAGCTGTATTGTGTGTATGTTTGTAAGTAAGCTACGTTATGGCACCATATCTAAGCAGTAAGCTTGGTTCTGGTACTCTATCAATGTAGTAATCTAGATTATGGTACTGTATGTATGTCGTAATCTCAGTTCTGCTCCAGTTTCTATGTAGCAGACTTGGTTCCATGTAGTAGACTTATTAAGCTCGGTTCTGCTCCCTTATCTCTGTAGTAAGCTCGGTTCTGCTCCCTTATCTCTGTAGTAAGCTCGGTTCTGCTCCCATATCTCTGCAGTAAGCTCGGTTCTGCTCCCATATCTCTGTAGTAAGCTCGGTTCTGCTCCCTTATCTCTCTAGTAAGCTCAGTTCTGCTCCCTTATCTCTGTAGTATGCTAGGTTCTGCTCCCATATCTCTGTAGTAAGTTTGGTTCTGCTCCCATATCTCTGTAGTAAGGTCGATTCTGTTCCCATATCTCTGCAGTAAGCTCGGTTCTGCTCCCATTTCTCAGCACTAAGCTTGGTTCTGCTCCCATATCTCTGTAGTAAGCTTGGTTCTGCTCCCATATCTTTGCAGTAAGCTCGGTTCTGCGTCCATATCTCTGTAGCAAGCTCGGTTCTGTTCCCATATCTCTGTAGTAAGCTCGTTTCTGCTTCCTTATCTCTGTAGTAAGCTCGTTTCTGCTCCCATATCTCTGTAGTAAACTCGGTTCTGTTCCCCTATCTCTGTAGTATGCTTGGTTCTGCTCCCTTATCTCTGTAGTAAGCTCGTTTCTGCTGACATATCTCTGTAGTAAGCCCCGTTCTGCTCCCATATCTCTGCAGTAAGCTTGGTTCTGCTCCCATATCCTTGCTGTTAGCTCGGTTCTGCTCCCATATCTCTGTAGTAAGCTTGGTTGTGCTCCCATATCTTTGCAGTAAGCTCGGTTCGGCTCCCATATCTCTGAATCTAGTAAGTTCGGTTCTGCTCCCATATCTCTATAATAAGCTCTTTTCTGCTCCCATATTTCTGTAGTAAGCTCTGTTCTGTTCCCATATCTCTGGAGTAAGCTCGATTCTGCTCCCATATCTATGCAGCAAGCTCCGTTCAGTTCCCATATCTGTGTACCAGCCTGTTTTTAAAGTCTGTTATCTCTGCTACTTTAAGGCCATGTGCACACGTTCAGTATTTTTCGCGTTTTTTCGCTATAAAAATGTGATAAAAACGCGAAAAAAATGCTAACATATGCCTCCTATTATTTACAGTGTATTCCGCATTTTTTGGGCAAATGTTGCATTTTTTTCCGCGACATTGTTCATGTTCATCAAAAATGTGGAATTGCGGGGATTCCGCACACCTAGGAGTGCATTGATCTGCTTACTTCCCGCACGGGGCTGTGCACACCATGCGGGAAGTAAGCAGATTATATGCGGTTGGCACCCAGGGTGGAGGAGAGGAGACTCTCCTCCACGGACTGGGCACCATATAATTGGTCAAAAAAAAAGAATTAAAATAAAAAATAGTCATATACTCACCTTCGATGGCCCCCGGAGTGTTCCCGCCTCTCACCGCTGCATGCTGCCGCTTCGGTTCCTAAAGATGGTGTGGTTCAGGACCTGTGATGACGTCGCTGTCTTGTGATTGGTCGCGAGACCGGTCATGTGACCGCTCCCGTGACCGCGACGTCATCGAAGGTCCTGAACCACACCATCTATAGGAACGGATGCCGCTGAGGATATCGGCTGTCTGCAGAGGGTGAGTATAACCATTTTTTAATTTTTTTAATTATTTTTAAACATTCTATCTTTTACTATAGATGCTGCATAAGCAGCATCTATAGTAAAAAGTTGGTCACACTTGTCAAACACTATGTTTGACAAGTGTGACCAACCTGTCAGTCAGTTTTCCAAGCGATGCTACAGATCGCTTGAAAAACTTTAGCATTCTGCAAGCTAATTACGCTTGCAAAATGCTAAAAAAAAAACGCGAAAAAACCGGGAAAAAAAAGCAAAAAAAAAAATGCGGATTTCTTGCAGAAAATTTCCGGTTTTCTTCAGGAAATTTCTGCAAGAAATCCTGACGTGTGCACATTCTCTAATGCAGTGGCCAGATATAAGCAGGGAAAAGGAGGGCCACCGCAACTCGAGGGCCACTGCCTTGTGATTGCCCCCCAGGCTGAAAATTGCCAGCCAGCCCCTGGTCTATTGGTTCCATCTTTTTCTTGCTGTGACATGGTCGCACCATTTTTCGTGCATGCGCATATCGCTGCCTTACTTGTGTTTTTTTCCTCCGTTGTCCTTGTACGTTGAGCTCTCACTGCACAGATGTGAGATGCTCCATGACGTTCAAGTCTTCTAACACACGCATGCCACATGTCTTTATGGCTGGTTTATACAGCGTACACCCGCTGTAAGCTTTCGGACCAGAGGTCATTCTAGCACATGTGCTCTGTATGTCACCAATTCAATCCAGCACATGCATGTTGCACGTCGCCAACCAGCTTTGTGTATTCACCTCGAACACCAACAACATAGTAGTGATTTATTTATAATTGTGTTTACATATAAAATTACTTTTTTGTATATCTACAGGTCCTTCTCAAAAAATTAGCATATAGTGTTAAATTTCATTATTTACCATAATGTAATGATTACAATTAAACTTTCATATACTATAGATTCATTATCCACCAACTGAAATTTGTCAGGTCTTTTATTGTTTTAATACTCATGATTTTGGCATACAACTCCTGATAACCCAAAAAACCTGTCTCAATAAATTAGCATATTTCACCCGACCAATCAAATAAAAGTATTTTTTAATACCAAACAAAAAAACCATCAAATAATAATGTTCAGTTATGCACTCAATACTTGGTCGGGAATCCTTTGGCAGAAATGACTGCTTCAATGCGGCGTGGCATGGAGGCAATCAGCCTGTGACACTGCTGAGATGTTATGGAGGCCCAGGATGCTTCAATAGCGGCCTTAAGCTCATCCAGAGTGTTGGGTCTTGCGTCTCTCAACTTTCTCTTCACAATATCCCACAGATTCTCTATGGGGTTTAGGTCAGGAGAGTTGGCAGGCCAATTGAGCACAGTAATACCATGGTCAGTAAACCATTTACCAGTGGTTTTGGCACTGTGAGCAGGTGCCAGGTCGTGCTGAAAAATGAAATCTTTATCTCCATAAAGCATTTCAGCCGATGGAAGCATGAAGTGCTCCAAAATCTCCTGATAGCTAGTTGCATTGACCCTGCCCTTGATGAAACACAGTGGACCAACACCAGCAGCTGACATGGCACCCCACACCATCACTGACTGTGAGTACTTGACACTGGACTTCAGGCATTTTGGCATTTCCTTCTCCCCAGTCTTCCTCCAGACTCTGGCACCTTGATTTCCGAATGACATGCAAAATTTGCTTTCATCAGAAAAAAGTACTTGGGACCACTTAGCAACAGTCCAGTGCTGCTTCTCTGTAGCCCAGGTCAGGCGCTTCTGCCGCTGTTTATGGTTCAAAAGTGGCTTTACCTGGGGAATGCGGCACCTGTAGCCCATTTCCTGCACACGCCTGTGCACGGTGGCTCTGGATGTTTCCACACCAGACTCAGTCCACTGCTTCCTCACCAGACTCAGTCCACTGCTTCCTCAGGTTCCGGTCACCTCTTCTCGTTGTACAGCGTTTTCTGCCACATTGTTTCCTTCCAACAGACTTACCATTGAAGTGCCTTGATACAGCACTCTGGGAACAGCCTATTTGTTGAGAAATTTCTTTCTGGGTCTTACCCTCTTGCTTGAGGGTGTCAATGATGGCCTTCTTGACATCTGTCAGGTCGCTAGTCTTACCCATGATGGGGGTTTTGAGTAATGAACCAGGCAGGGAGTTTTTAAAAGCCTCAGGTATCTTTTGCATGTGTTTACAGTTAATTAGTTGATTCAGAAGATTAGGGTAATAGGTCGTTTAGAGAACCTTTTCTTGATATGCTAATTTATTGAGACAGGTTTTTTGGGTTATCAGGAGTTGTATGCCAAAATCATCAGTATTAAAACAATAAAAGACCTGACAAATTTCAGTTGGTGGATAATGAATCTATAATATATGAAAGTTTAATTGTAATCATTACATTATGGTAAATAATGAAATTTAACACTATATGCTAATTTTTTGAGAAGGACCTGTATCTCTCTGTGCCTAGAGAGCCTCTTAAAGTAAAGTGTTACAACCAGGTAGTGACCCCGATGTCATCCAGAAATACAAATAATTAATTTTCCCACATATTTGTTGATCAGGAATCTGTTTATAACAGCACCGAGAAACTATAAATAAGATCAATAAGGTAATATTTACATGAGCACAGATTTGCTACAGGCAAATTCAGCTTTAATTCTGCAGAAAAACTGAAGACAATTTTCTTTTGATGCAGCTAGTTTCCATGTAGACAATTTAGCAATAATATGCTGTGGATTTTAAAATTGCACCATATTTGCTAATTCACACATTTCTAAGGCATGTGACTCAGGCATGAAATGGTCCACCTAAATGCATTGCTAGAGGAATACCAGTGTCTGGACATTCTGACAGAATCCCAAATCCGTAAGTGTGGCTTATTATTAAAATAAACATTTTATTTGCCAGCTACACAAGATATACCTAGATACTAGAGACACATGGAACATTTATAAAGCTTGCTTTATTCATCCCAGCTGAATTTATTTGGCAGTATGAAGAAAAAAAAAAATAAAAAATAGATTAAGTCACATAGAAAAATCAGTACAATTGAACAGATTATAAAGATTCAGTGCATATTTCATTTTTAGCAAATGTATAAAATTGATCCATAGCCAAAAAGGGTCTGTGCAGAAAGACTATCCATCCAGTGCAGGCCTCTAGGTCAGGTTGATCAGCAGCTTTAAGACCACGATGATGCTGTAAAAAGTATAGGAGCACCGGTGAGTTTTACAAAAGTACCGTAAACAGTATGTCAGAATTCTACATCTCAATAGGATTACATACAAGTGTCACCAGCATCAATGTCCAACCTTTATTTAGGAGGTTTAGTTAATGTCACCGTTTTGTACATTTTGATTTAAACCAAACATGTCATTTGTCTCGAACATTTTAAATTTTAAGATGTTTTGAAAATACATCTTTTAAATAACGGAAAATACATACAGATGAGACTCAAAAGACCCCCATATAAAATTAGCTAAACACAGCTAATATTGATTGGTCCGGCCAACAGTAATGTTTATAGGGGCCCCCAACAGAAGATGTCAAGACAGAGCCTCAGTATGGGAGAGCCAGCTAATATAGTTGTCAACATGATGAGGGTTCGCCAGCAGCCACAGTGTTTTAACATCTTCACACCCTAGGACAATAGGTACGCAATAGGGCAGAGCTCCCCAACAGGTCACGTTTTCAGGACTTCCTTAGTATTACACAGGTGATACTCGCATCAGCTGGACAACCAAGAATCCCATCACCTGTGTAAGGCCGGGGTCACACATGCGCGTTTTACGGACGTAAGAGCGCAGAAACTACGTCCGTAAAACTCGCATAACATACGGCACAATTATTCTCAATGGGGCTGCTCCTATCAGCCATATATTACGGTTCAGTATTATACGGCTTTCTACGGCCGTACAAAATCGCAGCATGCTGCGTTTGTCAGCGTATTGCGCAAAAAAAAAAAAAAAAAAAAAAAAAAAAAAAAAAAAAAAAAAATCGCCAATGAAAGTCTATGGGGGGGGGCGAGAAAAATACGGATTCCACACGGACCAGCAGTGTGACTTGCGAGAAATACGCAGCGGTGTTAGTGAAAAGTCGGTAATTCAATTGCCGGCTTTTTCTTTCTCCTTCCCAAACCCGACATGATATGAGACATGGTTTTCATACAGTAAACCATCTCATATCCCCCTTTTTTTTTTGCATATTCCACACTACTAATGTTAGTAGTGTGTATGTGCAAAATTTCAGCGCTGTAGCTGCTCAAATAAAGGGATAAATGGCGGAATAAATTGGCGTGGGCTCCCGCGCAATTTTCTCCGCCAGAATGGTAAAGCCAGTGACTGAGGGCAGATATTAATAGCCAGGAGAGGGTCCATGGTTATTGGCTCCCCCCCCCCCGTGGCTAAAAACATCTGCCCCCAGCCACCCCAGAAAAGGCACATCTGGAAGATACGCCTATTCTGGCACTTGGCCACTCTCTTCCCACTCCCTGTAGCGGTGGGATATGGGGTAATGAAGGGTTAATGCCACCTTGCTATTGTAAGGTGACATTAAGCCAGATTAATAATGGAGCGGCGTCAATTATGACACCTATCCATTATTAATCCAATTGTTTGAAAGGGTTAAAAAACACACGCGATTTAAGAGTATTTTAATGAAATAAACACAGCGGTTGGTTTAATAATTTATTGCTCTCGCAATCCATTTGCAGGCCCTCGCTTGGCAAAAATAATAAACGCACAAGATACATACCCTCAGCTGAAACGTCACGTCCCACGAAGTAATCCATCTGAAGGGGTTAATCATTTTACAGGCAGGAGCCCTGCTAATGCAGCGGTGTGCTCGTGCTTGTAATTCCCCGGCGAATGAATGAAATGTAGGTCATTGACCTACATTTCCTTCAGTCGCGGTGATGCGCCCCCTGGTGGATGTCCTCATATGACCTGGAGCGTGGGAAAAAGTTCCCAGGCTGCAGTTCATGAGAACATCCAGCAGGGGCGCATCACCGCGACTCAATGCAAGTATAGATCACTGCTTTCCTTTCAGCACCCTGGGATTACAGGCACGAGCGAGTGGTTTATCGCAGCTCGTGCCTGTAATATTAGTTAACCCCTTCAGATGGATTACTTCGTGGGACGTGACGTTTCAGCTGAGGGTATGTATCTTGTGTGTTTATTATTTTGCCAAGCGAGGGCCTGCAAATGGATTGCGAGAGCAATAAATTATTAAAACCAACCGCTGTGTTTATTTCATTAAAATACTTTTAAATCATGTGTGTGTTTTTTAACCCTTTCAAACAATTGGATTAATAATGGATAGGTGTCATAATTGACGCCTCTCCATTATTAATCTGGCTTAATGTCACCTTCCAATAGCAAGGTGGCATTAACCCTTCATTACCCCATATCCCACCGCTACAGGGAGTGGGAAGAGAGTGGCCAAGTGCCAGAATAGGCGCATCTTCCAGATGTGCCTTTTCTGGGGTGGCTGGGGGCAGATGTTTTTAGCCAGGGGGGGCCAATAACCATGGACCCTCTCCTGGCCATTAATATCTGCCCTCAGTCACTGGCTTTACCATTCTGGCGGAGAAAATTGCGCGGGAGCCCACGCCAATTTTTTCCGCCATTTAACCCTTTATTTCAGCAGCTACAGCGCTGAAATTTTGCACATACACACTACTAACATTAGTAGTGTGGAATATGCAAAAAAAAAAGGGGATATGAGATGGTTTACTGTATGTAAACCATGTCTCAGATCATGTCGGGTTTGGGCAGGAGAAATGAAAAGCCGGCAATTGAATTACCGGCTTTTCACAGATATCGCGCTGAATGAAATCTATATCTATCTATCTATCTATATATACATATACACATATACATACACACTCACCGGCCACTTTATTAGGTACACCTGTCCAACTTCTTGTTAACACTTAATTTCTAATCAGCCAATCACATGGCGGCAACTCAGTGCATTTAGGCATGTAGACATGGTCAAGACAATCTCCTGCAGTTCAAACCGAGCATCAGTATGGGGAAGAAAGGTGATTTGAGTGCCTTTGAACGTGGCATGGTTGTTGGTGCCAGAAGGGCTGGTCTGAGTATTTCAGAAACTGCTGATCTACTGGGATTTTCACGCACAACCATCTCTAGGGTTTACAGAGAATGGTCCGAAAAAGAAAAAAAATCCAGTGAGCGGCAGTTCTGTGGGCGGAAATGCCTTGTTGATGCCAGAGGTCAGAGGAGAATGGGCAGACTGGTTCGAGTTGATAGAAAGGCAACAGAGACTCAAATCGCCACCCGTTACAACCAAGGTAGGCCTAAGAGCATCTCTGAACGCACAGTGCGTCGAACTTTGAGGCAGATGGGCTACAGCAGCAGAAGACCACACCGGGTACCACTCCTTTCAGCTAAGAACAGGAAACTGAGGCTACAATTTGTACAAGCTCATCGAAATTGGACAGTAGAAGATTGGAAAAACGTTGCTTGGTCTGATGAGTCTCGATTTCTGCTGCGACATTCGGATGGTAGGGTCAGAATTTGGCATAAACAACATGAAAGCATGGATCCATCCTGCCTTGTATGGAGCATCTTTGGGATGTGCAGCCGACAAATCTGCGGCAACTGTGTGATGCCATCATGTCAATATGGACCAAAATCTCTGAGGAATGCTTCCAGCACCTTGTTGAATCTATGCCACGAAGAATTGAGGCAGTTCTGAAGGCAAAAGGGTGTCCAACCCGTTACTAGCATGGTGTACCTAATAAAGTGGCCGGTGAGTGTAATAATAAATATATATATATATATATATATATATATATATATATATATATATATATATATATATATATATATATATATATATATATATATTTATTATGTTTCCCCGAACATTTGAGCACATAAATCCATTAGATGTCGGTTTTGCAAGCCTGCGCGAAAATCTCGCAGTACGGATGCCATACGGATTACATACGGAGGATGCCATGCGCAAAATACGCTGACACACCCTGACTACGGATCAATATTTTGGGAACATTTTTCCGTATTACGGCCGTATAATACGTGGCGTATTGTCTTACGCCAAGTGTGACCCCAGCCTAATACGAAGGAAATCCTGAAAACATGATCTGTTGGTGGCTCTTAAGGGCCGGAGTTGGGGAGCACTGCAATAGGTAGTGTCCCTCCCTTTGATGTTGACTCAGGGGAACATATCTGCTGTCATGTGCCAGGAAAGATGCAGCCGCCAGAGCTAACAGCCACGGATAAAATCCTGGTGGTATCTGACAGCATCATTTAACTCGTGCAAACCAGATGTACATCACCAAGCACACCCATGTCACATGATTATGGGGAGCCAATGGGTTGGCATGAAAATTGGGGACCTGCAGAAAACCACTGAGCTGGTCATTGCAGTTCTATGAATGCCAGCCTGCAGCCGGTGGTCATAGCAGGAGATTTCTCCTACACAAAGCAGGGCTTAAGCCCTGCTATGTGTAGCACAAGTGATTGGAAGATCGGAGTTTCAAGTCTAAGGGGACTGCTGAAGTAAAAGAAAAAAAAAGTGAAATCACCCTCCTTTTGCACCGTTCAAAAAATAAATAAGTAAAATAATTTCATACTGCTGCATTCAGAAACTACCAATCAAAATATAAAGAGGAAAAACTAAATGGCGTAATAAGAAAAATAAGAAAAAAAAAAAAGCCAGAATTACAACTTTTCTGATTGCTGCATCATTGCAACAAAATGTAGAAACAGGAGATCAACATGGTATCTACTCCAAATTGGTACCAATGCGAAAAAAAAAAAAAAAAAAAAAAAAAAGTTACGGCTCAGGGAAGAGGTGGAGCAAAAGTGGGGGAAAAAAAAAAATATATAACATGGTCGTGAAGGGGTTAATAGGTAAAATCTACAAGAAAAAAAGGACAGGTGTATGCAGATAAAAAAAAAAAGATCCTGTCAACTTTAGTTAAAAAAAAAAAAATCATGACCAAGACAAATTTTCAAATTGTGACCAGTGTCACTTTGCGGTATTAACTCTGGGACACTTCAGCATAACCCACTGATTCAGAGATTGCTTTATTGTGACATATTATACTTCATGATAGTGGTAAAAATTTGATTGATAATACGTGTGTGAAAATTTCGGATATCTTCAAACTTCAGTCTTAAAATTACATACATACATACATACATACATCCATCCATCCTTACTGACCCTCGGATGTACTATCCCGTCCGAGGTCAGCTCCCCTGCTTTGATGAAGGGCTCCGCAGTGAGCCCGCATCAAAGCCGGGACATGTCAGCTGTTCAAAACAGCTGACATGTGCCCACAATAGCGGCGGGTGAAATCGCGATTCACCCGCCGCTATTAACTAGTTAAATGCCGCTGTCAAACGCAGACAGCGGCATTTAACTACCGCATCCGGCCGGAAATGATGTCATCGCCGACCCCCGTCACATGATCGGAGGTCGGCGATGCTTTAGAATGGTAACCATAGAGGTCCCTGAGACCTCTATGGTTACTGATCTCCGGCAGCTGTGAGCGCCACCCTGTGGTCGGCGCTCACAGCACACCTGCAATTCTGCTACATAGCAGCGATCTGATGATCGCCGTTATGTAGCAGAGCCGATCGCGCGGTGCCTGCTTCTAGCCTCCCATGGAGGCTTATAAAGCATGGCAAAAGTAAAAATAAAAAAAGTGAAAAAAATAAAAATATTAAAGTTTAAATCACCCCCCCTTTCGCCCCAATCAAAATAAATAAAAAAAAAAAAAAAAAAAGAAAAAACCCCCCCAAACCTACACATCTTTGATATCGCCGCGTTCAGAATCGCCCGATCTATCAATAAAAAAAAGCATTAACCTGATCGCTAAATGGCATAACGAGAAAAAAAATTCGAAACGCCAGAATTACTTTTTTTGGTCGCCGCGACATTGCCCATTATTGCATTTTAATGCAATCAAAAGAACGTATCTGCACCAAAATGGTATCATTAAAAACGCCAGCTCGGCACGCAAAAAATAAGCCCTCACCTGACCCCAGATCACGAAAAATGGAGACGCAACGAGTATCAGAAAATGGCGCATTTTTTTTTTTTTGCAAAGTTTGGAATTTTTTTCACCACTTAGGTGAAAAATAACCTAGTCATGTTAGGTACACTAAATGCTAAAACTGACCTGCCATTATGATTCTCCAGGTCAGTACGAGTTCATAGACACCTATCAAAAAAGCCAAACAAAAAAAAAGCCAAACAAAAAACAAGTGTGGGACTGCACTTTTTTGCTATTTCACCGCACTTGGAATTTTTTCCCCGTTTTCTAGTACACGACATGGTAAAACCAATGATGTCGTTCAAAAGTACAACTCGTCCCGCAAAAAATAAGCCCTCACATGGCCAAATTGACGGAAAAAAAAAAAAAAAAAAAAGTTATGGGTCTGGGAAGGAGGGGAGTGAAAAATGAACACGGAAAAACGGAAAATCCCAAGGTCATGAAGGGGGATATATATTTTAAGGGGACACCATCATAAGTTACTTTTCTGTCACATAGGCCCCCAAAATGGCACCATTCTAAAAACTGCCCAGTTCAAAATCACAGCCCAGAAGTTTATTAACCCTCCAGGTGCTTTCACAGGAATGCAGTGTGACGAGAAAAAAAAAAAAAAAATTAGCCCCAATTTATTTTTTTTAAAATTTTCACAAAGATAACGGGCCCATTTTCTCCCGAGTACACCAATACCCCATATATAGTCAAAAGCTACTTTTGGAGGCACAGTGCAAAGCTCAGAAGGGAAGAAGCCACATTGGGGTCCAGATTTTGCTTGAATGGTTTGAGGGTACGTGTCACATTGGCAGAGCTCCTGAGCTTTCAGAACAGCAGAACCCCCGATAAGTGACCCCATTTTACAAGCTACACCTCTCAATGAATTCCTCTAGGGTTGTAGGGTCTAAGGGGTAACGTTTCTCCTTATGGAGAGTGACATACCATCTCTGGCTTGTCAAGGTAAGGAGGCTTATTCGCCGTGCAATGCTCCTCTGGGAATTTAAATATGCAAATTGCCTCTTCTGAGAAAAAGAGGACTTTACTCTATAGTGCCACCTATTGGAAGTAGCGATCCTACAAGTCACAATCAACCCTTTAACGAGTCGTGCAATGTGACTTAGGATAAAAGCCAAATCAGTATCTCAATTCGCAGACACGGTGTTTCGGGCTGTTGGCTGTTGATTGTGACTTGTAGGATTGCTACTTCCAATAGGTGGCGCTATAGAGTAAAGTCCTCTTTTTCTCAGAAGAGGCAATTTGCATATCTAGGGTTGTAGTAATTATACGGACACCACAGGTGTGTCACAGAATTGGATACCATTGTCTAAAGAAAAATGTGTAATATATGTATATCTAGATCTATCTTTTTAAATTTGTTTTAGCCACAGATTTTACATTTTCATGTGGGGGAAAAAAAAAAAAATGGCACCAAAATTTGTCCCACAATGTCTAATTCTCCAGAAATACCCCATATGTGGTTGTACAGAGACACTGGAGGGACCGAGCACCATTTGCTTCCTGGAGCGCAGATTTTCCAGTAATAGTTATGCAGACTCCACATACAGAGCCCTCAAGTGCTAGAAGAGCATTATTCTCCCTCCTCAAGTGACCCCATTTTAGAAATGATGCCCTTTCAGGAATTTATGTTCAGGTGTAGAGATTTGACTCCATGGGTGTTCTGCAGAAACAAGCAGTGGATATTGTAGTGCCCAGCTCGTTCTTCTGGAGACAAACCCATAAATTAGGCAGGCTCTCATTGCTACATAAATGCCAAGCATGTGGATGCTAAAATGTGATTTAGGCACACTGGGGTTCAGAAGGGACGGGGGAGCATTTTTATTTGGGAGCACAGAATTTGCCAAATTTAATTTGGCAGGAGAGGAGCCATTTTGATTTTTCAGTGTCTTTGTACTACCAGTAATGTGGAAGCCCACTATATTTCCATTGACAGATGACAGACCCAAGTGGGGTCTTTTGTGTGTATGGAGTTGAAACTTTTATTGGGAACATTTTACATAACATTTGGGATTATTATACATTTTTATAGCACCATTTATTCCATGGCGTTTTACATGTGAAAAGGGGACAAATCAAGACAAATACAATAAACATGAGCAAAAAACAAGGCACTAACAGGTACAGAAGGAGGGAGGACTCTGCCCGCGAGGGCTCACAGTCTGCAGGAGATGGGTGAGGATACACTAGGAGAGGGTAGAGCTGGTTGTGCGGCGGTTCAGCTGACTAAGGATCACTGCAGATTGTAGGCTTGTCGGAAGACGTGGGTCTTCAGGTTCTTTTTGAAGGTTTCTATGGTAGGCGAGAGTCTGATGTGTTAGGGTAGAGAGTTCCAGAGTATGGGGGAAGCACGGGAGAAGTCTTGGATGCGGTTGTTTGAAGAAGAGATAGGAAGGGAGTAAAGAAGGAGATCTTGTGAGGATCGAAGGTTGCGTGTAGGCAAGTATCAGGAGACCATGTCACAGATGTATGGAGGAGACTGGTTGTGGATGGCTTTGTATGTCATAGTAAGGCTTTTGAACTGGAGTCTCTGGACGATAGGAAGCCAGTGAAGGGCTTGGCAGAGAGGGGAGGCTGGGGAATGACGTGGAGACAGGTGGATTAATCAGGTAGCCGAGTGCAGGATGGATTGGAGTGGTGCTAGAGGGGAGGCCAGAGAGTAGGAGGTTGCAGTAGTCAAAGCGAGAGATAAGGGCGTGCACTAGTGTTTTCGTGGTTTCATTGTCGAGGAATGCGCCGATCTGGGAAATATTTTTTAGTTTGAGACAGCAGCAGTAGGCAAGGGCTTGGATATGTGGCTTGAAAGAGGGTAGAGTCGAGGATCACCCTGTGGCACTGAGCATGTGGGACTGGGGAAAGTGAGCAGCCATTGACCTTGATGGATAGGTCTGGTGGAGGGGTAGAGTGAGAAGGGGGTAAGATGATGAATTCTGTTTTGTCCATGTTCAGTTTTAGAAAGCAAGCAGAAAAGAAGGCAGAGATAGACTGAAAGTGTGGGATTTTGGTGAGTGGGGAGGTGAGGTCCGGTCCGGATAGGTAGATCCGCGTGTCATCGGTATAGATAATAATCTTTATTTTTATATAGCGCTAACATATTCCGCAGCACTTTACAGTTTGCATACATTATCACTGTCCCCGAAGAGGCTCACAATCTAAATTCCCTATCAGTATGTCTTTGCGTGGGTTTCCTCCGGGGACTCCGGTTTCCTCCCACATACCAAACACGGGAGAACATACAAACTCCTTGCAGATGTTGTCCAAGGTGGGATTAGAACCCAGGACCCCAGCGCTGCAAGGCTGCAGTGCTACCACTGAGCCACTGTGCTGTCCCAAACCGTACTGCAAACCGTGGGATTCTATGAGCTGTTCCAAGCCGAAGGTGTAGATGAAGAGTAGGGGTCCCAGAACTGAGCCTTGAGGGACACTGACAGATAAGGGGCGAGGTGAGGAGGTGGTGTGGGAGAGGGAGACTATTCAATATTGATTACAGAATTTAGTGAGTCACTCCAGTGAGCTGGGTGTCAGCTGAACACATGGCAGGGACATCACCTGGAATGTGCCAATGTGTGTATATGTGCATGTTACATATACACTGCAAATGTCGTGAAGGGGTTAAGCCAGCTGACCATGTATGTGCAACTGTGGGACCAGATACTGTACATTATACAAATACTCAAGATTTTCATTAGTATCAGTTAGTATTCAAATGCATAGAAGTTGGAACAAAAAAAATAAACTCACCTTATTATTGTTAATATTCCAGCAGGCATGACTTTCCTACTGTGATTGTACCTCAGGCCCATTATTATTGCAAGGGAGCCCGCAGCAACTATGCAAATAAATAAAATTAACATTGGTTACGAACACAAAAGAAAAAAAAAGTGAATTACAAATACTGTACACGTGCCTGCATTGCATACCATTCACATACAATAGAAAACAAAACATGGGAATTTGAAAGCGGGGATGGGGGGTATGGCGTTTGGGAACAAAACAAAAAAACCCACTATTGAAGAATTCAATCGCAATATGCAGATTTTGCCTCAGGTTTTAATGGCATCTCTTGTATATTTTTACAGACAGAAGCCAGTCTAAATTATTAAAAAAATAATTCAAGTCCTATGGTAATGGTTAAAATTAGAGAAGAGTGAATTAATTCAAAGGACCCTGGTACAGTGGCCATGCCACTTGTCTGTGGCAAAGGATGGAAACACTGACAGCTGCCTTCTACCTGCCGTACTCCCATCTTCTCTTTTGATTTGTAGCCCTGGTGCAACATCATGCATGCACACGCCTTGAGTACATGTCAAAAACAGGTGCTGGGATGTCATCATGAGGCGGTTCGCAGGTCATGGTCATAAGAATGGATTTGCTCATCCCTAGTTAAGATAACAAAAACTGATAGAAAGGAGTTGTGGAAGGGTCTAAAATAGTGTGCACTGGACTAGAGAACAATTGGCACAAAATAAATGAGGAGCTGAAGTTGATGTAGATATGCTAGGTTAGGGCATATTATTGAGGAAAATACAAAATCTAACTAGTAAAAAAAGCAATTACTGTATATACACTCGCATATAAGCCGACCCGAGTATAAGCAGAGGCATCTAATTTTGCCACAAAAAAAAATAAAAAAAATTCCTACCTACCTTCCCAGCACCTTGTTCCGTTGCTCCTGTGGCCGAGCAATCACGTGTCCCCGTTCATTAAGGGAATGAATATTCACCTCTCTCCACTCATAGGCATGGAGAGAGGTGAATATTCGTTCCCTTAATGAGCGGGGACACGTCATCGCTCAGCCGCAGGAGCTGCTGGCACCGGAACGAGATGCTGCGAAGGCAAGCAAGATTTTTTTTTTCCCATGCATTTAATGCAAATACCATCACCAAAATACATTACCTTGGGTACCACACCTATTAGTAGAGACAGGAGGGAATATAAGGGTGCAGTCATGGGTTCTGGAAAATCCAGTTACTGGATTGTAAGCAATTACATATTTTGCCTTTACACATCACAGCACCACAAGAGATTTACAGAGAAATTCAACTCTTATGGAGAGACCACAGACTGTAGAACTCTGGGTGGGAGGAAACATACCACACCTTGACCTGAGGTTTGCTTTTATGAAACAGGATATCCAAATCAGTCACAATTATATAATGCACCTGGAGAAGAAACCTGTACCTGAAGAGTACTAGTAGACAACCCCCTGTTCTAGACCTTAACCCCCTAGTTTTGCCCCTGAGCTAGCTAGAAAATTTCTTCCAGGTGCCACCATCATTGTTATCAGTTTTCTACTTTGAAGCAAGGTGGAGACTAGGTTCAGTGAGAACCCTCCATTACTTAAAAGCTATCTCAAGTTCCATGATGTTAAGTGAAGACTGGCTGCCTAAGCAGGGTCAAACTGGAACCTGGATGTAAAGTAGATCCTTAAACTCTGGTAGCACCTATGGTTTAGTGCCCGACGTTAATCTCATGCATGAGAACAATAGCACCTTTTTGGCCTAAGAGGCCATCAAGATCACCCTCAGATTTTCCTCAGAACTGCCAGAATCAACATCACTGGTGGGAAGGCAAGAGGTAGATTGAAGTCCCATCTGATCAGGAAGGAATCTATTAGATGCAGCGGGCAGAGCTTTCCTGTTGTGTGGGCGAACAGGCCTGTCATGAAGCCCCATAACTACTATCTGATTAAAGACTGCTAGATTCAGACAATTGAGACTTTGAAGTCTGCCTTGAAGTTCACTTTTATATGAAGTGCTGTTAATGGCAAGATATTTTTCAGATGGTAGAAACCTCTGATCGGTTACTGCCATTAGACAACCGGACAGAGTTCCTTCATGATTGTTGATATAAGCTATTTAGTCACCTTGTTGTCAGATTTGTACATGATGGTCCTGTATTGCTGAAAGAAGCCTTGTCATAGCACGTTTCTCCCCCAGTAGCTTTTTCAGGTTGGAGGAACTTAAACTTCATTTGTGCGCTCCAACAACCCAGGACCAGGCAGTCTTCTAAATGCGCTCCCCATCCCCTTGGGCTTGCGTCTGTAGTTATAACTAGGGTTGATCAAATAGCTTCGGATAAGTGCTTACCCGAATAGCTATAGCGCGAGACTTGCCTACGCAAGGAAAGCGTTACTTGCTACTTCCAATAGGTGGCACTAGAGTTCTAGTCCTCTTCGAAGAGAATCTGCTTAAAAAGGTAACAGTATTTCTCAGAGCCCATGACAGCACCATGGAGAGAGGAGATCCACCAGTCAAGGACAGAAACCTACAGAAAAGAGAAAAAAAGAGAAAAAAAAAAAAAAAAAAAAAGAAGAAGAAGTAGTACCTCTCCCTCGCATCAATTTGTTTACAGAGCACAAGGGGACCTCCGCATCATAAACATTTCAACTATAATACTTACAAGGAAAACAATGACCTATACGTAAATCACACGCAGAGAAAAGAGCGTGCGCACACACACACACACACACGTGATGCGAGGGAATAGAAGGGTGCCGTCATGGGCTCTGAGAAATCCCATTCCCGGTAGGTAACTGTCTTTCTCCTTCCCCACATGACAGCACCATGGAGAGAATTACATCTTAGGGAAGTACTGCAGCCTGTAGAACCCTCCTCCCAAAGGAGAGATCAGAAGAAGAGGCTAGGTCCAGCCGGTAGTGATTGTCAAAGGGTATGTGCACACGTCCGGATTTCTTGCAGAAATTTCCTGAAGAAAACCGGAAATTTTCTGCAAGAAATCCGCATTTTTTTTTCGTTTTTTTCGCGTTTTTTTCGCATTCTGCAAGCGTAATTAGCTTGCAGAATGCTAAAGTTTTCCAAGCGATCTGTAGCATCGCTTGGAAAACTGACTGACAGGTTGGTCACACTTGTCAAACATACTGTTTGACAAGTGTGACCAACTTTTTACTATAGATGCTGCTTATGCCGCATCTATAGTAAAAGATAGAATGTTTAAAAATAATAAAAAAATGCTTATACTCACCCAGACATCTCCTCAGCGGCGTCAGTTCCTCTTCCTATAGCTGGTGTGTGCGCGCAGGACCTTCCATGACGTCGCGGTCACGTGAGCTGTCACATGACCGCTCACGACCAATCACAAGACAGTGACGTCATCACAGGTCCTTCACCGCACACCAGCTATAGGAACCGAACGGCAGCACGCAGCGGGGAGGCGGGAAGACATCGAAGGTGAGTATATGACTATTTTTTATTTTAATTCTTTTTTTTTTGACCAATTATGTGGTGCCCAGTCCGTGGAGGAGAGTCTCCTCTCCTCCACCCTGGGTACCAAACGCACATAATCTGCTTACTTCCCGCATCGTGGGCACAGCCCCGTGCGGGAAGTAAGCAGATCAATGCACTCCTAGGTGTGCGGAATCCCCTGCAATTCCGCATTTTAATGAACATGTTGCTTTTTTTTCCGCAATGCGATTTTTTCGTGGAAAAAAAGGCTACATTTGCACATAAAATGCGGAATACACTGAAAATAATAGGAGGCATATGTTAGCTTTTTTTCGCGTTTTTATCACGTTTTTATAGCCTAAGGCAGAAGAGATGACCAAGTGGCAATCTTACAGATCTGTTCTATAGAAACCTCTGACTTTTCCCCCTCGCAGGAGGTTGCCAACGCCCTCGTAGAATGAGCTCTCAATCACTCTGGGATGACATTCCCACGGTACGAGTAGGTCAATGAGAGTGCATCCCTTATTCACCTTACCAAGATTCTAGAGTGGCAGTGATTGGAACCCTGTCCTTTACTCTGACCCCTGAGGTGGACAAGAATTATTTCCAAGTTTTCCCATAGGCTCTAGTAGTGACATGTGTTCTACTTTGGAGTATTGTCGAAATCAAATTTTGGGGAAAAACCTTTGTCCCTTAAGTGCACCCTCTTAAATTCGATGCAGGTCAAGTGTAAACTTGCTGCCAGAGGATGATATACCAGCCCCTGGCAGCACCCAGGGGAAGGGAGGGGGGTGGCTGGGGGTCTTTGAGCGACATCAAGCTCAGCCAGGAGAATCAAGTTCTTTTTGGCCAGAAGGGGACTGAGAAATACCATTGCCCTGTCCACTCAGATTTTTTTTAGGACCGCTGGGATCAGGATAACCGGGGATAAGGCATAGGCCAGAGAATGATTCCATGGAATCATGAAGGCATCTAGAGCGTGAGGGTTTCCCCTGGGATCAATATAGCAAAAGGCCTCTACCCTTTTGCTCTCGCTGCTGGCAATGATCTATAACTGGGAAACCCCACATCGCTACGATCTGGGTGAATATGGACTGTTTTAGAACCAATTTGTCCTGTTTTAACTGGGTCCGGATTAAAAAAAAAAAAAAAAAAAAATCTGGTTTGTAGTTCTCCATCACTTGGAGGGCTTCCTATCCCGAGAGCAGCCTGCAGAGAGGAAACCTCAGCTTCCCCCCCCCCCCCCCCCCCCCTCTTCTGACTTGTTTTTGCTCTCCCCTTCTACAAAAAAAAAAATTCCTATTTTGAAAATACTTTTTATATGTGGAAATAGGAAGGTTGGCGGAATCCTTTTTTCTATGCTCTGCTTTCTCGAGGATGTTATCTAATAACAACCCGAACAGAAATTCACCTTCACAGGAGTGGAACAATTTTGATTTTGTTTGGATGTCCCCAGGCCAACACTTGAGCCAGAGGGCTCTACGGACTGCATTGAAGAAGGCTGCATATCTGAATCAGCCAGGAAAGCTGCAGCCCCCCGCATTAAGGGAATGGAATCTAGAATTTTATCCCTAGATACCTTATTCCGGAGCGGCTTTTCTAATTTGGTC
This sequence comes from Ranitomeya variabilis, assembly GCF_051348905.1. NCBI lineage: Eukaryota > Metazoa > Chordata > Amphibia > Anura > Dendrobatidae > Ranitomeya > Ranitomeya variabilis. The sequence goes on from NC_135233.1 coordinate 825,961,558, forward strand.
TAACCAAGTCAATAATTACCTAGCCGTGCAGGTTGCTGCTATAGCAGGGCTTAGATGCAAATGTGAAACTAGCCTATGTGCGCAGCTTATCATCCGCAACAGCAAACTCATGCAAAAACGCATGCAAACACAGCGTTTATACGCATCAGCTTACACGACTGCAAAAAATCCCCGTAGCGTTTGCATGCGTTTTTGCTTTTTATGCACATGCGGTCGATATTTCCAGGAGGGCGTGTCTCAATCAGTTCCTGGACACTGCACAAATATGGCCTTTATGGAAGAGTGGCAAGAAGAAAGCCATTTCTCAAAGATATCCATAGAAAAAAAAAAAAAAAAAAAAAAAATTTGTAACAAGCCACCTGGGAGACACACCAAACATGTTGAAGAAGGTGTTCTGGTCAGATGAAAGCATAAAAAAACAAAAACAAAACAAAACAAACATTTTGGTAACAATGTCAAACGATGTTTGGTGTAAAGGCAACACAGCTCACCCTGAACACACCATCCCCACTGTCAAACATGGTGGTGGCAGCATCATTGTTTGGGCCTGCTTTTCTTCAGCAGGGACAGGGAATATGGTTAAAATTGATGGGAACATAGATGGAGCCAAATACAGGACCATTCTTGAAGAAAACCTGTTGGCATCTGCAGAAGACCTGTGACTGGGATAGATATTTGTCTTCAACAAGACAATGATCCCAAACATAACAATATCTACAATGGAATGGTTCACAAATAAACATATCCAGGTGTTAGACTGGCCAAGTCAACGTCCAGACCTCGATCCAATCGAGAATCTGTGGAAAGAGCTGCAAACTGCTGTTCACAAACGATCTCCATCAAACCTCACTGAGCTTGAGCTGTTTGCCAAGGAAGAATGGGCAAGAATTTCAGTCTCTCGATGTACAAAACTGATAGAGACATATCCCAAGCGACTCGCAGTTGTAATCGCAGCAAAAAGGTGGCGCAACAAAGTATTAAGTTAAAGGGGACGAATAATATGGCATGTCCCACTTTTCAGTTTTTGATTTTTCACAAGTTTAAAATACCAATACATTTTGTTCAACTTCACAATTGTGCTCCACTTGTTGATTCTTCCCCAAAAATTTACATTTGGCATCTTGATGTGTGAAGCATGATGTGTTAAAAGGTTGAAAAGTTCCAGGGAGCTGAATACTTTTGCAAGGCACTGTACACACACACACCCCATATTGGATTCCTCCCCCTATATTCCGTAAGGCCGGTTTCACACGTCAGTGATTCCGGTACGTGAGGTGACAGTTTCCTCACGTACCGGAGACACTGACACACGTAGACCCATTAAAATCAATGCATCTGTTCAGATGTCATTGATTTTTTGCAGACCGTGTCTCCGTGTGCCAAACACTGAGACATGTCAAGTGTTCGTGGGAGCGCACGTATTACACGGACCCATTAAAGTCAATGGGTCCGTGCAAAACACGGACCGCACACGGAAGTTCTCCGTGGTCCCTGTTCCGTGCAGGAGACAGCGCTCCAGTAAGCGCTGTCCCCCCCACATGGTGCTGAAGCCGCCATTCATATCTTCCCTGCAGCAGCGTTTGCTGCATAGAAGATATGAATAATAGTGTTTAAAAGAAAGATCTGTCCCCCGCCCTCGCTGTTCTGAAAATACTCACCCGGCTCCCTCGTTGGCTGTCGCTGCTTTCTGTCCTGGCCGCACCTTCTACTGTATGCGGTCACGTGGGGCCGCCGATTACAGTCATGAATATGTGGCTCCACCTCCCATAGGGAGACAGATAGATCTTTCTTTTAAACACTATTATTCATATCTTCTAGGGAAGATATGAATCGCGGATTCAGCACCAGATGCTGGTACGTGTGGTACCCAGCACAGTGCGTGTGGTACCCAGTGGGCACACGGGCGGCACACGTGTGCCGCCCGTGTGCCACACTGATGTACACCAGAAACGTAGGGGCACACTGACACGGATAATTCCGGTACCTTTTGTTTCCGGTACCGGAATTATCTGGACGTGTGAGACTGCCCTAAAGTGCAGTCAATGTTTAGAGAAGTAGTCTGGTGCAAATGCAATTAAGAATTGAATTAACAACTCTTCAAAAGGGTTAAAACAGAGGGTGGGCTATACCTGATCCATGGATGTACTTTATGGTATCACAGATACTCTCCCTCTTTTCCCAGCCGTGAAAATGCTGTATGGGCAAACCGGGAAGACTTGTTAAACATGATATTTCACCTATTCACATTTTGGAAGGGGGTGCGAGCCGCGTGGATGAAGAGTGGCCAACTATGGCATTAATATACAAGGTGTGAAACAGGGGAAAGATTGCTGGGAGTTACTGGATACTCCAAATTAACCTCAGTATGGCACAATTATAAATTAGCGGAGTTTGACAAGTTAAAGGGGTATAGAGGGTGGGAGCCGAAGGGAATACAATCTATGGACAATATACTAGAAAACGGAACAGTTTGTAGCTTCAATAAGCTACAACAAGAATATGGGCTTCCTTCTTTCAATACCCAAAACTGAGGCACACATTTCAGTCCCAGTTTGCTGTTACTGCACCCGAAATTTAAAAAAAACAAAAAAAAAAACCACACTACGCACTTGAGTCATTAGCATCGGCAAAGTATACGACTGGTCTAATCTCTACAATATATCAGCAGACGTTGCAGTCTGGTACTGATGGCCATACTTTCACAGCAAGGTTAAAATGGGAATCAGATGTGGGACAGATCACAGTAGAACAATGGAAAGAGGTATTAGAGCAGGTTCCCAGACTGTCCCTGTGTGAGTCTCAGAGACTCTTGCAAATACAGTATATCTCACACAGGGTGTATAGAACACCGAGCTTCCTTTTTAAAATGGGGTTCTGCTCAGATGCAGACTGTCCTAGATGTGGAGCAGAATTCTGGGAATGCAGTAAATTGGGATCATATTGGAAAAGCATGTTAACGAAAAAAAAAAAAAAAAAAAAAAAAAAAAGGGTGTTTGGAGTGCAACTTCAGGCAGACCCAAAAGGTGCGTGTGGTGGGATATCTGGGAGAGTCAACGGACTTTGAATCTTCGCTGGCCATTGGGTTATCGCAAATATTATACCAGGATCGCAAACTAATTGCACCACATTGGTTAGATGTCCAACCTCCGTAAGTCAATGCACTAACAAAAACAGGATAAATGATGACATTTTGGTTAGATACACCGGGCCTACCATCTGGAGCTCTGGTGAGAGATAGGATATGGCAGCTAGTGGTTCCAGGATAGAGGGCTACAATATTCCCAGGTTTTGGATATAAGGGTAGTAAATAGAAGCCACTTTTCTGTGTCAGTCAAGTTAGGGTATATAGGAGGTAATGCACTATGGATATAGTTTGCTCATGTGCGATATTGGAGGGAGGGCCATTTTTTTCTCGTTTATAAGTATAAACAATAAAACTGAGTTACAGATGGATATATAGAAAGTTGTTGATACAATTAAATGCATAACAGTAAAGTAAAGGCTTTATCTGTAAATATGAACAAGTTGTTATTCCATAGCATATTGGTAACAATGTTATGTATGCTTTCCCATCAATAATTTTTTATTTTTTTTATTTTTATTTTTTATTTTAAAAAGCCAGTACCAGTCTGGCCAGGCCTGGCACGATTTCATCTTCTTGCTTCACTTTTTCCTTCAGGTATGCCTAAAGTGAAGGATCCCTGTCTAGGACACGAAAATAACTGGTGCGAGGGAGAGGTACGGACTCTAGCTAAAGGTTTCCTGTCCATTAAGGATCCCTTCTCTCCCTGATGAGGTCATGGGGGGGGGGGGGGGGGGGAGAAAAATGAGTGAGAACCTAACTCCTCAGGGAATGGAGTCACTGTTTTTGTCCTCCAAAGAAGGACCCCTGATCAAGAATCCTCTGGTCTTCGCCGGCCATATCTTCTCCTAAAGGATCTCCTATACACTTGGATGGACAACTTGTGAAACCCCTTGTTGACCTTGACTAGCCTGATAACTGGATGACATCTCAAGCTTAAAACAGATACTCCCTTCACATAGGATGGAACGCAGTATGGACTTGACTGAATTGTCTCCTGGCCAGCAGTCTAGCCATAGAGCGCTGCCAGCTGCATTGGAGAGAACAGCTGACCTAGCTGCCAACCTTACCGACACCACAGATGTGGGATGCCGCTGCTCCTTGCATTAACGGGATAGTAGCAAAGTTGTTCTGTCTCTTTATCCCTTAGCTGACTTTCCAGGAAGTGTAGCAAAACCATCATGGATCTGGCTGTACAGGTCGCAGAGATCGTTGGCTTTAGGGCACCTGCAGATGATTCCCAGGCATTTCTCAAGTAATTATCCACCTTCCCATCTAGGGAATCTTTAAGAATACCCATGTCTTCAAAGGGCAATGTAGATTATATAGATGCCTTGGCCACCACCATGTCTTTTTTAAGGTCTTTATCCCAGAAAACTGCTGAATCCTCTTCAAAAGGGGTACTTCCTATTTAGATAATGATGACAGTAAACCCTTCTCAGGTCTCTTCCACTCTACTAATGAGGGCCTGAATCTTTACATTCACGTGAAAGGTTTGACACCCAAACAATTTCCTGTACTGATTTTTGGTCCTTTGAATCTACAGTGACCAAAGTGGACCTTACTGCCATAAACAACCGATTGGTGTCTGCTTCCAGGAAGCACGGACGACCTTCTGTACCACTGTCTGAGGATGGAGAAATGGATTCTGAAGACACATATGCCCCTTCTGACTTCACAGATTTATCGGAATCAGAGGATAGTACACTACATTTCTTTACCTTCCCGCGCATCACCTTCATGGTGTACCAGGGATTTAAAGGATCTCTTCACCTCCGTCCTAATAACTGATCTTAATTCCATGGCAAAGTCAGCAAACTCTTCACAGCCCATCTTTTTGATACAGAAGCGACAGCCCATTCTGCAAAGAGCTAGGCAAACCTTCCTTGCAAACTGCACATTCTTTATGCTTAACCTTTGCCACACGCTTTGAAGGACTTTCCTAACAAGTAAAACAAGAAAAAGTCGACTTTCATGAAGATCACTCAGCAGCTAGTAAGGGTACTAAATTAGGATGTAGAATCATATCACCCCAGTGACTTCCTCTAGAGGCTGTGGATCCATCCCGATCTGCTTTAACTGTGCTGTTTTTTTTTGTTCGTTGGCCTTACGGACTTATCTGGTGCCATGCTTACCAGTAGTGCAGTTGCCACTGCTACAGCCATGCAGTCACTGCTTCTGCTGCTCATCCATTAACAAACTGGAGGGAGTACCAGAGCTAATCCCACTCTTCCAGCAGTCTCAACAGGATTTTTAAATGCGGGACTAGCCCAACACATTCCTTCCCTCCAATTGGGCATCTCCTCCGCTCCCCAGAAGTGAATTAAAACTTTCGGATCAGAAGTCATCGGTAAGCTCTTCAGAGCACTCTTCTTCCAAGGCACCACCTGTATGAACAGACCCAGGACGACGCAGCGGCTTGCAGACGCAAAGAGTCCCTGATGGATCGGACCTGCTGCAGCAAGTCTAGGATCTCTGCTCTGGCACAGAAGGCACACTGCCGTCATCCCAGGCATCCGATCCAAGCCTGGTAAGGAAAACTTCTTGAGGGGGATACTACATTAACTAATGCAGGGAGAGGTTAAGCCCTTTCATTCTGCAGATTTCCTTTCTAGTGGTGAAATGAAACCATTGTATTTATGGCAATAAACTTTCCACTAATTGAATGTCTGGGATATTGCTTGGCGTACAGAAAGATGTCAATTAGTGATGAGCGAATATACTAGTTTCTTGGGTTTTTCCTAGCTCGGGTGGTCCCTGAGCATTTGTGACTGCTCGGAGATTTAGTTTTTGTTGACACAATTGCATGATTTACGGTTGCTAGCCAGCTTGATTACATGTGGGGATACCCTAGCAACCAGGCAACTCCCACATGTACTCAGCCTGGCTACTAGCTGTAAATCATTCAGCTGCGGCGATGAAAACTAAATCTACAAACACTAACAAATACTCGGAGAACACCCGAGCGTGTGCGGGAAAACCCGAGCAACGAGTTTACTCACTCAATACTATTGTTAATCTTGTACAGGCTCAGAATGGCCCACAGGGACAGGTTAATTCCCCGAAGGGCCCCAGTGAAGGAGTTGGTCCTACAACAGAAGCTGGCACAATACACTTGATTCACTATGTACAGAAAGGCAGCACTGAATCATTGAACAAACTGTTCAGTTTATTATATGGTAAATTTGTTAATACAGGCCCACAGAGTAAATGTTAGTGTAGGGCCCCTTGGTATCCCAGTTTCACAGTGGTCCAATACAAAACTCAAAAACCAAGTTACACTTAAACACTTGCAACAATCACACGTACTTCATATTCTGCAAGTAGATATCCCAACCCATGATGTGAGAAAAATCAAACCCATGTACAACTACTGACACATGTAAAGTATGCAAAAAAAAGTCTCAACATCTTCAGAGGTGAGAATGAACACTAATTGTGTATTGAATACATACAAAAGCTAGACCTCTACGCGTGGGGAGGTAACATTAGGACACCAGGAAGTAAAGTGGTCTCGGTGCGTTAAATGGACCCATAGTTCTAGAATAAGCAAAAAGAATTGGGGGGGGGGGGGGGGTCAATCATTCACAAAAACAATGTAAATGCAGATGAGATTGTCCAAGTGATGTGTTACCGACAGATATCACTTCCAAAAGTTGCAACCTTTTTGCCAAAATGATTAGCAGAACAGCAGCTTTATAGATCATAACAGCCCTAAGAATGCCTTCACACTGTTGGGACATACGTCTAAACATGCATTTTGATGCGCATCATTTTTAGGCATGTACGCTTACTAGAGGCAGACAGGCTGCATCTGTGTGTTAGTCTCCAGTAGGCATAGACACCCAAAAATGATGCACGACATTCGCTGTTGGCACCATTATAGTCTATGGCTCCAACTGCTCATATGCCCGAATCCAGTTTTGCTGGAGGGGTGTCAGACAGAAGCCCTGACTGAGTCACTGAACAGGTGCCTACATGTAATGTGAGCATCCTTCTGTAACTGAGGATTAGTTCTCATTTAATCCCTATTTACCATATTCTCTAGACACACCTAACATTCCCCTGAATCACAAAGTGACCAGAGTGAAGAAATCCAAGTCGCTGTTTGTACAAGAGTATAGTTGTACTTACTTAGGGATATCTTGATATCTCTGGGATCGTATGAAACACGCAGGGCCCCAACAGCTGCAAGCAATCCAAAGACAAGACCTGCAGCAAGTGATACAATACTGCCTGCAATATAAAAGCAGTAGGGTAATTGAGCAAAGAAATTCCTTTCTGGAGGTTCACATAATAATATTATTATTATGTATTTATATAGCGCCAACATATTCTGCAGCGCTTTACAACTCATAGAGGGGACTTGTACAGACAATAGACATTACAGCATAACAGAAATCACAGTTCAAAACAGATACCAGGAGGAATGAGGGCCCTGCTCGCAAGCTTACAAACTATGAGGAAAAGGGGAGACACGAGAGGTGGATGGTAACAATTGCTTTAGTTATTTGGATCAGCCATAGTGTAAAGATACCTTCACACTAAACAATATAGCTAGCGATCCGTGACGTTGCAGCATCCTGGATAGAGATATCGTTGTGTTTGACAGGCAGCAGCGATCTGGATCCTGCTGTGATATCGCTGGTCGTTGGTTAAGGTTCAGAACTTTATTTGGTCGTCAGATCGCCGTGTATCATTGTGTTTGACAGCAAAAGCAACGATACCAGCGATGTTTTACAATGGTAACCAGGGTAAATATCGGGTTACTAAGCGCAGGGCCGCGCTTAGTAACCCAATGTTTACCCTGGTTACCATCGTAAAAGTAAAAAAAAAAACAAACAAACAGTACATACTCACCTTCGCGTCCCCCGGCGTCCGCTTCCTGCACTGACTGAGTGCCGGCCGTAAAGTGAAAGCACAGCACAGCACAGCGGTGACATCACCGCTCTGCTGTTAGGGCCGGCGCTCACAGTCAGTGCAGGAAGCGGACGCCGGGGGATGCGAAGGTGAGTATGTACGGTTTGTTTTTTTTTTACTTTTACGATGGTAACCAGGGTACACATCGGGTTACTAAGCACAGCCCTGCGCTTAGCAACCCGATGTTGACCCTGGTTACCCGGGGACCTCGGCATCGTTGGTCGCTGGAGAGCGGTCTGTGTGACAGCTCTCCAGCGACCAAACAGCGACGCTGCAGCGATCAGCATCATTGTCTGTATCGCTGCAGCGTCGCCAAGTCTGAAGGTACCTTTAGGCTCGGGTGTTCATGTAAAGCTGCATGAACCAGTTAACTGCCTAAGTATGTAGCAGTACAGACAGAGGCTATTGACTGCATAAAGTGTATGAGAACATGATGCGAGGAACCCGATTATGGTTTTTTTTTTTTTTTTTTTAATAGGCCACACAGGGATAGTTAGGTTAATGCGTTGAGGCGGTAGGCCAGTCTGAACAAATTAGTTTTTAGGGCACGCTTAAAACTGTGGGGATTGGGGGATTAATCGTATTAACCTAGGTAGTGCATTCCAAAGAATCGGCGCAGCACGTGTAAAGTCTTGGAGACGGGAGTGGGAGGTTCTGATTGAGGATGCTAACCTGAGGTCATTAGTGGAGCGGAGGGCACGGGTAGGGTGGCAGACTGAGACCAGAGAGGAGATGTAGGGTGGTGCTGAGCCATGGAGTGCTTTGTGGATGAGGGTAGTAGTTTTGTACTGGATTCTGGAGTGGATGGGTAGCCAGTGTAATGACTGGCACAAGGTAGAGGCATCAGTGTAACGGTTGGTGAGGAAAAACAGTGAAGGATCGGTCAGAGAGATAGGAGGAGAACCAAGAGAGAACGGTGTCCTTGAGGCCTATGGAGCGGAGCATAGTGAGGAGGAGCTGATGATCCACAGTATCGAATGCTGCAGAGAGATCCAAGAGAAATAGCATGGAGTAGTGACCATTAGATTTAGCTGTTAATAGGTCATTAGAGACTTTAGTGAGGGCAGTTTTCAGTAGAGTGTAAAGAGCGAAAACCAGATTGAAGAGGGCCGAGAAGAGTTATCTGAGAGATAGTGGGTAAGACGGGAGTGGACCAGGCGTTCGAGGAGTTGAGAGATTAGAGACATCGTTCACTTTTTTTTGTTTAAAAGAAATACACCACTGCAATGGGGGATATTTATCAAGCCAAATCAAATTCTACTACAAAAAAAAAAACAAAAAACAAAAACAAAAGGACAACCCATTTAGAACTTGTACCATAGTTAAAGTGTTAAAAAAAAAAAAAAAAAAGTCTAAAACTTATGTCTGACCAAGGTACGTGGTCCAGTGGAAACATAACGTGCTTTATGCTATACAGTGTGCCAAAACAGACAATGCAAGGCTGGAATCACATGGCTATGCAATACAACAGTGCCATGTAATGTTTTATTGAATAGCACTTGGCAGTGTTATATGGTAGAGTGGCGCCAGCTTAATTGGCAGTGTGAACTTTAATGCAGATTTTATATTTTAAGATTGTCTAGTCAATGGGCTGACTCATTAGCATTTTGTCAGTCAGTATTGATGCAAAGACTGCTGGAATAAGATGCAAATTTATTAACCCCTTCACCCCAAAGCCTGTTTTCACCATCCTGACCCGGTCTATTTTTACAATTATTATTATTATTATTTATTTATATAGCACCATTAATTCCATGGTGCTGTACATGAGAAGGGGTTACATCAAAATACAAATATCACTTACAGTAAACAAAACTAACAATGACAGACTGGTACAGCGGGAAGAGGACCCTGCCCTTGCGGGCTTACAATCTACAGGATTATGGGGAAGGAAGACAGTAGGTCGAGGGTTGCAGTAGCTCCAGTGGTGTTGAGGTGGCCGTGTAGTCTTTACAGGCTGTAAGCTTCTTTGAAGAGATGGGTTTTCAGGTTTCTTTTGAAGGATCCAAAAGTAGTGGATAAACGATGTGTTGGGGCACTGAATTCCAGAGGATGGGTGATATTCGGGAGAAGTCTTGGATGCGATTGGGTGAGGAATAAGTGTGGAGGAGGTCTTGGGAGGACTGGAGATTACGTGAGGGAAGATATTGAGAGATTAGTGTGGAAATATATACGGAGGAGAAAGATTATGGATGGCTTTGTAGGTCAGTGTTAGTAATTTAAACTGGATACGCTGAGAAATTGGGAGCCAGTGAAGGGATTTGCAAAGAGGGGAGCAGGAGTGTAGCGAGGAGAGAGATTAGTTAGACGGGCAGCAGAGTTAAGGATGGACTGGAGGGGTGCCAGAGTGTTAGAAGGTAGGCCACAGAGGAGTATGTTGCAGTAGTCGAGGCGGGAGATGATTAGGGCATGCACGAGCATTTTGGTAGAGTGTGGGTTGAGGAAAGGACGGATTCTGGAAATATTTTTGAGCTGGAGGCGACAGGAGGTGGCGAGAGCTTGGATGTGCGGTTTGAAGGAAAGGGCAGAGTCAAGGGTTACTCCGAGGCAGCGGATTTTGGGGACAGGGGAAAGTGTGATTTCATTTATTTTGATAGATAGGTCAGGTAGGCAAGGTATGCGAGAGGGAGGAAAGATAATTAGTTCAGATTTGTCCACATTGAGCTTGAGGAAGCGAGAGGAGGAGGATATGGCTGATAGACACTTTGGGATTCTGGAGAGCAGGGAGGTGACATCTGGACCAGAGAGGTAGATCTGAGTGTCATCGGCATATAAAATGGTACTGGAAGCCATAGGACCTTATGAGTTGTCCCAGGCCGAGTGTATAGATTGAGAAGAGTAAGGGTCCTAGGACAGAGCCTTGAGGGACACCAACAGAGAGGGGGCGAGATGAAGAGGTAGTATGGGAGTAGGAAACGCTAAATGTGCGGTTGGCAAGGTATGAGGAGATCCAAGATAGGGCAAGGTCTTTGACCCCAAAGGAAGAGAGGATCTGTACAATTCTGACCACTGTCACTTTGAAGCATTCCAGAGTTATGACCGCTTAATTGAGACTGACATATTGTACTTTATGACAGTGGTAAAATTTCTTTGATATGACTTGTGTTTAACTGTGAAAAAACACCCAATTTTTTTTTTTTAACTTTTGCAAAGGTAAACAGGAGAAAATGGAGCACACAATTCACTGTGCAAATTCTGAGCATGCCGATACCCCATATGTGGGGGAATACTACTGTTAGGGCGCACGACAGGGAGGGGAAGGAGCGCATTTGACTTTTTGAATGAAAGATTTGCTGGAATAATTAGTGGATGCTATGTCACATTTGGAGAGCCCCTGATGTGCCTAAACAGTGGGAAACCCCCCACAAATGACGTTTTTATTTTGGAAACTAGACCCCTTTGGCAACTTATCTAGATGTGTATGAGCACCTTGAACCCCCAAGGTGCTTCACAGAAATTTATCACATTTTTCCCACAAAAATCTTACTACAAATTTTGTATTTTCACAAGGGCAACAAGAGAAAATGGACCCCAAAGTTTGTTGTGCAATTGCTCCCAAGTTCACAGATACCCAATATGTGGTCAAAAACTACCATACTTTTGAAGCACAGTGCAAAGTAGCGCCATATTACAGTACAGATTTTGCTGCACTTGAGGGTGCAATGTTACATTGGCAGAGCCCCTGAGATGCCAGAACAGCAGATCCCCCATTAGTGACCCCATTTTACCAATTAAACCTCTCAATGAATTCATCTAGGGGTGCAGTGATTGATACCACAGATGTGTCACACTTAAACCATTGGGCAGTGAAGAAAAAATAATTTACATTTCAACCACCAAGATTGTGTGTTAGCCCCAAGTTTTACATTTTCATACAAGGAAATGGGCAAAAATGGCACCAGAATTTGTCCCACAATTTCTGCTTAATGTAGAAATACCCCATATGTGGCTACACAGTACCATTTAGCCATACTGAGAGGGAGGGGACGGAGCGCTATTAGCCTAGACTAGTTTGCGGATTCCATATAAAGAGCCCCTAAGTGCTAGAAAAGCAGAATTCCTCAAGTGACCTCATTTTGGAAATTATACCTCTTTGGGAATTTATCTACAGACAGGGGCGGACTGGGCCGGGTGGCAGGAATGCATATGCCTGAGCATCTGCGCAGGGCCGCTGGAGGACCGGCAGCGATTTTAATACATAGCGCATCCCGCCAGCCGGCCCTTTAAATCTTGTAAGTCAGGTACTGTGTACGCGCATTGCCCGCGCTGAGCACGCAGTGCCGTGGCAGCCAGTGCTTCTGCACGAGCACGGCCACATTCCTAGTCCCTGCGCGTGCTCGTCTGCTACCTGTGCCAGCGCGGGCAAGCAGGAGACCACGCGCGCACATGGAAAGATTTGAAAAGTCCGGCGTGCAGAGTGCGCCGCCCCCTCCACCTGCCTGTGTCCGACGCTGGCCGGCCTGTACCAGAGTCAGAGAAGACTGCTCTCCTCACCAATGCCTGGGATGATCATCTCCTCTTCACCGCCCATGCTGGACAGGACCCGACCCACTTCAGCTCTTCATCCTCCCGACCTCCCCCCCCCCCCCCCATCTCAGGGGCATGGGGGAGTCCCAAGATGAGGTTTTTTTAATGTATATACAGCAGGTGCACCTATATAATGTGTATAGACTGCTATATATACACATTATATAGGTGATACTGCTGTGTATAATCACTATACCACCTATATGATGTATGTATAGCAGTCTATATATTATATTATATAGGTGACACTCTGCTACTGATGCGTATATACCTTATATGGATGACACTGCGGGGGGGGGGGTGTATATATCACACCACTGTATACACAGCAGTATCACCTATATAAAGTATATACACATCAGTATCAGTATTGCCCATATAAGATACAGACTGCTATACATACATTATATAGGTGATACTAGCTGCTACTGCTGTATATAATCACAGTATCACCTATATAATGTATATACAGCAGTCTATACATTATATAGGCAATAGTGTTACTGATGTGTGTATATACTGTATATATTTATATATGCGATACTGGTGTGTGTGTGTGTGTGTGTGTGTGTGTGTGTGTGTGTGTGTGTGTGTGTGTGTGTGTGTGTGTGTGTGTGTGTGTGTGTGTGTGTGTGTGTGTGTGTGCACACGTACATATATACACAGCAGTATCACCTATATATAATGTATATACACACACCAATAGCAGTATTGCCTATATAATGTATATAGACTGCTGTATATACACTATATAGGTGATACTACCATATACAGCAGTAGCAGTATCGCCTATATAATGTCTATCCAACATTTGCAGTATCACTTGTAATATAATATATATATATATATACACACACACACATACACATACACACACATATATATACATACATATACACACACACTATATAATTGTCTAGGGGTCCCTTCCGTCACGGATACTCATTGGTCGCGGCCTCTGTCATGGAATCCAAGTCGCTGATTGGTCTCGCCAGCTGCCTGTCATGGCTGCCGCGACCAATCAGCGACGGCCACAGTCCGATTAGTCCCTCCATACTCCCCGCAGTCACCGCTCACACAGGGTTAATACCAGCGGTAACGAACTCCGTTACCGCCGCTATTAACCCTGTGTGACCAAGTTTTTACTATTGATGCTGCCTATGCAGCCTCAATAGTAAAAACATCTAATGTTAAAAATAATAAAAATTATATACTCACCTTTCCCGCTCCTTGCGACGCTCCGGTGACCGCTCCATGCAAGCGGCAGGTTCCGGTGCCAAGGATGGTCTGCGAGAAGGATCTGCCGTGACGGTCATGTGACTGTGACGTCATCACAGGTCCTGCGCGAGAAGGAGGCGACAGGACTACAAGGGTCCCTGGAAGGTGAGTATATGATTATTTTTATTTTTTTAACCTGTGACATACGTGGCTGGGCAATATACTACGTGACTGGCCAATATACTACGTAACTGGGCAATATACTACGTAACTGGGCAATATACTACGTGGCTGTGGTGTATGCTAAGTCACTGGGCAATATACTACGTGGCTGGGCATTATACTACGTGGCTCTGTGCTGTATACTACGTGGGCTGTGCAATATATAGCAGTTTCACCTATATAATATGTACAGCAGTCACAGTATATAGGTGGTACTACAACTATACACATCAGTCGCAGTATCAACTATATATTGCATATACAGTAGTTTCAATGTGATATAAATTCAGCAGTCGCGGTGTCTCCTATGTACATCAGCCTCGGTGCCTCTTATGTGATGTATGCATCATATAGTATAATGCTGATATATATATATATATATATATATATATATATATATATATATAATATAGATAGAGTGTAGAGATGTTTATATGGTGTAGAGATGCTTATATAATGTGGATCTATGCATATATTGTGGAATTCACACTATAGATACAGTGCTGCCACATCTCTACACTATATAATATACCGTATTTTTCGGACTATAAGACGCACCGTACTATATGACGCACCCCAAATTTGGGGTGAAAATTGCAGAAAAAAAGATTTTTTATAAGATGGGGGTCCGTCTTATTGTCCCAATTTAAGATCTTACCTGAGGGCAGGCAGTGGCAGAGCAGGGTCACAGGAGGCATGGTGGTGGCAGAGGTGAGGTGATGCTGAGGTGCGGTGGAACGGCGTGCACCTGAGCAGGGTCCCATCCTGCTTAGGTGGGCGACGCCATGGCCTGGTGACCATGGGGAGGTTGCTGTGGCGGCGGCAGATGTGCGGTCACTTCCTCAGGTGGCAGCGGCCAGGGTGCCTTCCACATTTGAGGTGACGCCACAGCAGTAGTGAAGGAGAGCAGCAGAGCTGGGTGGTTTTCCTGGTGGCGGCGGGCTTACCGGCATTGTGGCGGCGACAGAGGTGTGAGCAGGTCCCATCCATATTTGAGGTGAATCCGCGGCCCAGTATTGATGGAGAGCAGCAGCGCTGGTGAGTTACGGTATTTTCCGGTGGCGGCGGCCATCTTGCTGAGGCTGCGTGTGCGCAGATTCACTACTCTGCGTCCCAGGGCTTCAGGAAAATGGCCGCCGCGATCTCCATCTGCGCACGCGCGGACTCCCGCGGCCATTTTCCTGAAGCCCTGGGACGCAGAGTAGTGAATCTGCTCACACGCAGCCTCAGCAAGATGGCCGCCGCCACCGGAAAATACCGTAACTCACCAGCGCTGCTGCTCTCCATCAACACCGGGCCGCGGATTCACCTCAAATGTGCACAAGACCCTGCTCACGCCATACAGCTCACCGCGCCACATCATCCCCGCACCTCTGTCGCCGCCACAATGCCGGTAAGCCTGCGTTCCGAATATAAGACGCACCCCCCATTTTCCTCACAATTTTTTTGGGGAAAAAGTGCGTCTTGTATGCCGAAAAATACGGTATACACCGCTCTATATTCCTTAACACGGTATATAATATGCAGCTGTGTATATAATAGATTGTAGTATACTGTATATACTCGTGTATAAGCCAAGTTTTTCAGCATATTTTTTTTGTGCTGAAAACGCCCCCCCCCCTCCCCCCTCGGCTTATACACAAGTCATTGTCACAGAAAGACGGAGGGGGAGCAGCGGGTCACAGAGGCAGGAGCCGGCGGCTGAGGCTAAAGCCTGTGCCGCTGCTAAAGAGAAATGAATATTCACTGCGCTGGCAGTGAATATTAATTTCTCTTACAGTGTGCACAGCCACAGCCCCCGGCTTCCAGCACACATCCTACTTACCTTCCCTGTGCGCCCTCGCTGCATCTCGTTCCGGGGCCAGTAGCCCTTCAGGCCGAGCGATCACATGTCCTCCGCTCATTAAGGTAATGAGTATTAACCCCTCTCCACTCCCATAGGTGTGGGTAAATATTCATTACCTTAATGAGCGTGGGACGCGTGAGCGCCCAGCCATAGGAGCTGCTGGCACCGGAACGAGATGCTGCGAGGGCATGCAGGGAAGGCAAGTTTTTTTTTTTTTGTTTTTTTTAAAAGGAGCCATGCATACAAGGAAGGGGATAAGGAGCCATGCAAACAAGGACAGGGGAGCCATGCAGACAAGGATGAGGAGCTATGCATATAAGGACAGGGATAAGGAGTCATGCATGCAAGGATGGGGATAAGGAGCCATGCAGACAAGGATAGGGATGAGGAGCTATGCATACAAGGACAGGGATAAGGAGCCATGCATACAAGGATAGGGATGAGGAGCTATGCATACAAGGACAGGGATAAGGAGCCATGCATACAAGGACAGAGATAAGGAGCCATGCAGACAAGGATGGGGATAAGGAGCCCATACATACAAAGACGGGGATAAGGAGCAATGTATACAAGGTCGGGGACAGGGAGCCATGCATACAAGGACGGGGATAAGGAGCCATGCAGACAAGGATGGGGATGTGGGGACAATGTATACCCGGCTTATACTCGAGTCAATAAGTTTTCCCAGTTTTTTGTGGCAAAATTAGGGGCCTCTGCTTATACTTGGGTCGACTTATACTCGAGTATATACGTTATATTGTGGAGTTGTGTATACTTTCTACTGTCCTGCATAAATGGTGTAATTCTCAGTATCTATTCTTATTATGTAAGTGTGTGTATCTATCATTCCAATTAATTGTGAGAAAACTAGCGGACTCTATTAGTCCATGTGGCAATGTTTCGGATCCATAACTGAACATTTCTCTGATATGAAAGTGAAATGTTGCCACAGTATTTGAAGCCAAAACCAGGAGTGGGACAGAGGAAAGCATTAAGCTACTTACGGGTAGCGGCATTTTTCGGAGGCCCATGACAGCACCACGAGAGAGGGGATCCGCCCCTTTAGGAACAGGAAACCCACAGATACAAAAGGGCGGCACCTCTCCCATGCATCAGTTGGATTACAGAGCCTGAGAGGACTAACCGCAGTTAATGACAAGCAAACACAAAATTGCATACAATTAAACACAATGACTTTTAATAAAGTAATACACGTGAGAAGATAACATTCCTTCTTTAAATTATTTGGTTGATTATAAACCCAGGATGTGCAACCCCACGTGAAAAGGGAGGGAACTAAGGGTGCTGTCATGGGCCTCCGAAAAATGCCGCTACCCGTAAGTAGCTTAATGCTTTATTCGGACTCCCATGACAGCACCACGAGAGATTTACAGAGATGTAAGCCATTTTTAGGGAGGGACCACAGCCTGTAGCACCCTTAACCCGAAGGAGAGATCTGAGGAGAACCCCAAGTCTAACCTATAGTGTTTAAAGAAGGTAGAAGGGGATGACCATGTGGCCGCCTTACATATCTGGTCGACCGACACTCCAGACCTCTCTGCCCAGGATGACGCCATGGCTCGGGTGGAATGTGCCGTCAGATTCTGCGGAGCTGGACCCCCACCTGTCGTGTAAGCAAGAGAGATAGCCTCCCTAATCCATTTCGCTAATATGTATTTAGATGCTCTAGCCCCTTTCCTTGGACCTTGGTAGGACAGGAATAGTGCATTATCCTTCTTCCAATCATTAGTGACCGAGATATATTGAAGAAGGCATCTCCTGACATCTAAGGTATGGAGCTCACTTTCTTTAGGGTTAGAAGGATTAGGGATAAACGAAGGTAAAACTATCTCCTGCGATCTGTGAAACTGGGATACTACTTTTGGTAAGTAGGCTGGGTCCGGTCTAAGGATAACTCTATCCTGAAGAAATTCTGTATACGGGGGATTTCTAGAGAGCGCCTGGATGTCTCCTATTCTGCGAGCTGATGTTATAGCTATTAGGAAAGCTGTTTTAAGAGACAACATCCTGACTGAGGCTTCATTCAACGGCTCAAAAGGGGGCTTTGTCAAAGAAGAAAGGACCAGATTTAAATCCCATGGTACCATTTTGTTTCTATACAGTGGTCTAATTCTACCGACCGCCTTAATGAACCTCGACACCCAGTAGTTACCCGCAATGTTACATGAGAAACAGGGCTCCAAGCGCTGAAACTTGTACCCTTAATGTGCTTGTGGAGAGTTTTAACTCTAACCCTTTTTGCAAAAATTCCAATATTTGACGTATTGGTACACCATCATTAATATTAAATTTTGAGGAAGTTAAGAACTTTCTCCAGGTTCTGGAGTAGATTCTTGTTGTTATCGGCTTTCTACTTCTTAAAAGGGTATCGACTAATTTAGGAGAGAAGCCTTTATTTTCTAACAATGACCGCTCAAACTCCAAGCCGTCAAATGAAGTCCCTTTACTTGTGGATGGAGTATCGGCCCCTGGGAAAGCAAATTTGGGATGTCTGGGAGTACCCAGGGATCGCCCACTGACATCGTCCTGAGCCATGAAAACCAGGTTCTCCTGGGCCAAAAGGGAGCAATCAGAATGAGTCTCGCCCGATCTTCTCTGACCTTCCTCACCACTAGAGGTAGTAGGTTCAGTGGCGGGAAGGCGTAGGCCAGAGAAAAATCCCATTTTATGAGGTATACGTCCACTGCCAGTGGATTTTCCCTGGGATTTAAGGAACAAAAGTTTTTTACTTTTTTTGTTCTCCCTTGTGGCGAATAGGTCCACCACCGGTTGACCCCACAAACGGACAATCTGTCTGAAGATGTCTCCATTTAGAGACCATTCTCCTTGCTTTAGGACATTGCGGCTGAGAAAGTCCGCTTTTATGTTGTCTTTTCCTGTGATGTGCAGAGCAGTCAAAGATTGTAAATTCTCTTCTGCCACCCGGAGGAGACGATCTGTGATCTGCATCAGAGCCTCGGAGCGTGTCCCTCCTTGATGATTTATATAGGAGACTGCCACCCGGTTGTCTGAGAGGATCCTGACGTGGTGGCCCTGTAGATACATGATGAGGTTTTTAACCGACAACTCGATTGCTAATAATTCTCTCTGATTGGAAGAGGATGTTGAGTATGGTTCCCATTGGCCTTGCACTACAATGTCATTCATGTGAGCCCCCCAACCTGAGGAGCTGGCATCCGTAGTCACAACCCGGGACACATCTATCATCCAGGGAACGCCTGCTGACAAATTATCCCTATTCAGCCACCAATTTAGGGATTTGAGAGTCGCTGGTTCAAGCGTTATTTTTTCTTCTAATACACCCCTCAAGATCCTATCCTTAACCAAAATCTCTTTTTGGAGGGATCTAGTGTGAAAGTGTGCCCACCTTACCGCTGGAATGCACGATGTGAGGGACCCCAACAGGGACATAGCTTGCCGCAGGGTCATAGAGGGTGTATTAACTGCTTTTAGAACCTGATGCTGAATCTGAGTTAATTTATTTTCTGGAAGATAACACTGTTGTGTAGTTGAATCTAGTAATAGGCCCAGAAACTTCTGAATTTTTTGAGGCTGTAACCGAGATTTTTCAAAATTAATTATCCAGCCCAGGCGTTCCAACTTAACTCTAGTTAGCTCCAGTTGGGACAAACAGTGTTCTACAGAGTTACCTACTATGAGGAAATCATCAAGGTATGGGACAATAAGGACATTAGATTCTCGCAAGTGAGCCATCACCTCCGCCACTATTTTTGTGAATACTCTAGGGGCTGATGTTATACCGAAAGGAAGAGCTCTGTACTGAAAATGATAAACAACTCCTCCCATTAACACTGCTACCCTCAAAAACTGCTGGAAATCCACATGAATAGGTACGTGGTAATAGGCATCCTTTAAATCGACTACCACCATAAAGCAGTTTTTGAACAGTATCTTTATTGTCGAGCTGATGGACTCCATTTTAAAGGTATGCTTAACCAAATAACTGTTAAGATGTCTGAGATTTATGATGGTTCTATACGTGTTGTCGGGCTTCTGAATAAGAAACAAGGGAGAATAGAACCCTTTCCCTCTATCAGCCTCTGGAACCTGTGTAAGGACATTTTTTGAACAGAGAGACCACACCTCCTCTTCCAGAGCAGATTGCTCTAGGGGATTAGAACGCAATGGAGTCAACATAAACTTATCCCGTGGGGTATGGCAGAACTCAAGAGTAAGACCCCGAGAAATAGTATCTTGCACCCAGATACTATTCGTGATCTCTGACCATTCTGAACCAAAAAGTAAAAGTCTACCCCCCACCGGGGCTCCTAGTCATTTGTCCTCCTTCTTCCTTTCTTTTGAGGAACGACGGAACATATATCCCGTACCTCGTCTACGTCTGTCATCCCACCTAGACCGATCCCTTGAAGGTGAAAAGGTACGCTTCCCTCCGCGACCGAACCTTCTTTTATTAAAGGGACGACGGTAGGACCCCAGCAGATTGGGGAACTTCTTTTTGTCATCTCCCGCCTTCTCTAGGAGTTCGTCTAAGGTGGGCCCGAATAGGTACTCCCCTTTACAAGGAATGATGCAGAGTTTTGACCTTGATTGTATATCGCCTGGCCAACATTTCAGCCAAAGAGCCCTCCTGGCCGCATTCGAGAGACCTGCTGCTCTAGCAGCCATTTTGACAGAGTCAATAGATGCATCTGATAAGAAAGCAGCCGCTTCTTGGATCAGTGGTAAGGCAGTCAAAATAGAGTCCCTTGATGCACCTTCTTTTAACTGAGTCTCCAACTGTTCCAACCAGACCATCATTGATCTGGCTGTACAGGTTGAAGCCACCGCAGGCCTTAAAGAACCGGCCGCCATCTCCCAGGTACTTTTTAGAAAGGTGTCCGCTTTTCTATCAAGGGGGTCCTTAAGGGTCCCCATGTCCTCAAAAGGGAGAGAGGCCCGTTTTGCCACTTTGGCTATTGCCGCGTCCAACTTAGGGGCTTTTTCCCAGTTGGTGACTGCAGGATCATCGAATGGATATCTGCGCTTCTGCGCTGGAGGTAAGGAACCCTTCCTTTCGGGTTTTTTCCATTCTTTATTGATGAGATCCTGGATTTTTTTATTGAGCGGGAAGACTCTCCGTTTTTTCTGCTCCAACCCACTGAACATAATTTCCTCCTTGGAAAGTTGGGGTCTCGGTTCCGTTATGCCCATCGTTCCTCTGACCGCCTTAACCAGCTTATCCACTCGTTCAAGGGGTAGACAGAAGCGGGCGGTGTCCTCATCCGAGGAAGAGGATGACGCAGCTGAACCGGAAAAAACTTCCTCCTTATCCTCTTCCACTGAAGAATCGGAGAGTAACGGAGCTTTGGACTTAGAGCTTCCTCCTTGAGAAAGATCCTTTAAGGATTGTCTGACCTCCATTCTGATCATTTCCTTCAAGCTGGTGGTCATAGTAAGGGATTCCTCCGCTACCTGAGGGGGGTAAGTAAGGCAATCTAATCCCTGTAGATATAATGCTCTCCCCCTCACCCCTTTCCTGAGACCTCACCGTCTGCTGGATACAGGGCCCACATAATTTTTTAGGGCACGAATCAGGTAGGGGAACCCCGCAGATGCCACATTCCCTGTGTTTCGCCTTCCCGGCACATTTCTTTCCCTATAATGGAACATATGAGGGGAATCGTGTCACTGGGTGAACTTTCACGAAGATCACTTACCAGCGCTGCCCAAAGAAAAAGTACCGGAATACGAGGGGGATTTCCACTGGCTGATGCTCCAGACCCCTGTCTGGAGGTGCTTTTGTGGCCAGACTCACTACTCCTCCTGTCGCGATCCTTCCCTTTGGGCTTCTGGGACACCTCTTGTAGCAACTGCACGTGCTCGTCCTCCATCTTCACCATATGAGGCCAGAAGCAAGGGATCACGATCCGGAGTTCCTTTTATAACCCCTCCTCCGGTCAGCAGCTGTGCCTAGCGCTCCCCTGATTATTTCTTCCGGCCTCCCCCTGGTGCAGGCGGTAAGCCCTGGGGCTCAGAACGCCGGCGACGCTATTACCGGTGGGCGCCGCCATCTTGGATTCACTGCGCATGCGCAGGACCCCGGAAACCCGGAAGTGACCGCCGACTCCTCCCCCGGCGTCACCCGGGCTCCCAGCGCTTCAGTATCGGCGCACAGAGCGGCGAGGACGCTGGACAGAGCCGCATCACCCCCGGATGGCGCCCCCGAGCACCGCCGCATACCTGAGACCCCAGCCACCACAGAAGGAGGAGACCCAGGGGACATACTCACCCGGCGCTGGCCCGGAGACAGGACACCACCGGTGGCTGCTCCCTGCTGGAATGTCGCCACATGCAGCCCTGCCAGGACCATTGCGACATCTACCAGGAACCCCGCACCGGCCGAGGTAGGAGACCCCCTCGCTACCTGAGTCGGCCGGCCGGCCTGGGATCCTTTTGTGAAATCTGCAGGATCCCGTCCCGTTAGGAACAGGAAACCAACTGATGCATGGGAGAGGTGCCGCCCTTTTGTATCTGTGGGTTTCCTGTTCCTAAAGGGGCGGATCCCCTCTCTCGTAGTGCTGTCATGGGAGTCCGAATAAAAGTATAATAAAAAGTAAAATGATGTAAAATACTGACCAAATACTGAGCATGTGACCGTGGCCTTATTCTGTATATATACACTGCACAGCACCACTCCTCCTGTCCTGTATATATACACTGCACAGTACCACTCCCCCTGTCCTGTATATATACACACTGCACAGTACCACTCCCCCTGTCCTGTATATATACACTGCACAGTACCACTCCTCCTGTCCTGTATATATACACACACACTGCACAGTACCACTCCTCCTGTATATATACACACTGCACAGTACCACTCCTCCTGTATATATACACACACACACACACTGCACAGTACCACTCCTCCTGTATATATACACTGCACAGTACCACTTCTCCAGTCCTGTATATACACTGCACGGTACCATTTCTCCTGTATACAGTATATACACTGCACAGTACCGCTCCTTCTATCCTGTATATATGCACTGCACAGTATCACTCCTCCTGTCCTGTATATATACACACACACTGCAGAGTACCACTTCTCCTGTCCTGTATATATACACACTGCAGAGTACCACTTCTCCTGTCCTGTATATATATATACACTGCACAGTACCACTCCTCCTGTCCTTTATATATACACTGCACAGTACCACTTCTCCAGTCCTGTATATACACTGCACGGTACCATTTCTCCTGTTCTGTTGTCAGAGAGGCGACATTGGTCTTTGGGAAGGTCAATACTGGTTTATTATTTTCAGTTTTTTATGGGAAAATTTTAAAAAAAAAATATTGGAAAATCCATTTAAATGGATTATCCTAAGTAATCTCCTATGCCGAGAACTTGGAATCGCCGGGGTCCAACTGCTGAGACCCCCATGATCCCGAGAGCTGGAGCTCTAAAGAGCACCATGTAAATGGACCTGTCGTCGATCATGTGCACTTCGGCGCCATTCACATGTGGCTCTTCAAATAACTCCTTTAAGAGGAGTGTTGAAGGGCACGACAAAGTATAGCAAAATTCACTGATTGGGTGTGGGGAGTGTTTTGAGTATGTGGACTGGTGGGGTTTTTTGTTCCTGTCCGGCCCTGTGTGTGCGCGATTATACAGTGGGGCTGTGTGTGTGCGTGTGTGTCATTTTACAGTGGGACTGAGCGCGCGCGTGTATATATATATATCATGCTTGCAGTCACAAGACTACCTGTTCCCGGCGCAGGCACTGGAGAATCCTCACAGCGCAGAGTGCACACGATATGAGGATTCACACATAGTGACTAGACATGTAGCTTAAGATCCGACAACCCCTTTAAGGATGGGCCGCTACTCATGGGCCACTGCTGTGTGCTTGCCCCCCCAGGCTAAAATTTGCCAGCCAGCCCCTGTCTACAGATGTAGTGACGATTTTGACTCCAAGGGTATTTTCCAGAAATGAGCAGCAGTGGATGTTGTCGAGTGAAGATTGCAAACTGCTGTTTTAGTGACCAGTACGCTGTAATGACCAGTACCTTGCAGTCACCAGTACATTATGCCCAGCTCGTGCTTCTGGAGACACGCTCCTGTAAATTAGGTGGGCTCTCATCACTACAGAAATGCCAAACATGTGGGCACTAAGTGTGGTTTAGGCACACTGGGGCTCAGAAGGGAGGGGGCATTTGGAAGCCGAGAATATGCTATTTTGGAGAGCGAGGAGCTATTTAGCTTTTCCACAGCCTTTGTACTACCAGTAACGAGAAAGCTCCCTATATTTTCGTTAAGATGACAGGCCCGAGTGAGGGTTTGCTTTTTTTGTGTGGATTGAGTTAAAGCATTTATTGGGAACATTTTTACATAATGTTTGGGATCACATTTAGCTGGCGCTCTATGCTGAGCACTTACTTCATCTAAATCTGATTAACGTGACAGATGAATCAGGGCAGTTTCTAGCCCAAAAATGACACAGGGCGAGAGTAGGAAATTTCTCCCCCCCCCCCCCCCCCCCCCGGCACCGAAAATAATAAACATTATTTTTGTGGGCTTGAGTAATAAATAGAGAGCAGGCTTGTATCTTCCCTTTTTTTAATAAATTATAATTTGCCTTTAACTTATATAGAACTTGGGGAAAAGGGACAAGTATGCTAATTATTAACGGTGAGAACAAAGTTGTAGGTAAATAATATCTATTAATTATTTTGGAAACAGATCCTAAAAATTGTAGGTTGCAGATTTATGAGAAACTGACTCTTCTAGATTTAGCCGCTGCAAAAGCATTAATAGCTTCCGAATAATTCAGCTTTTCTGCCAGTTCATTTTCTAATTCCAGGTCACATTTACTAATCTCTTCTAAAAGGAGATTGGCGAGACTTTCCCCAGATGTATCAGTAGCAGGACGATAGCCAATAAAATGTTCCTTTATTGCTACGTGATCATCATCTATATCAACAAATCTTAAGGTGTATGACAACTGTTCAGTGTGACCTGCATCTTGTGTGCAGTCCAACATTATTGAAAAATACTTAGATCTTTTGGCTTTTTCTAGAATACATTTCTTCACCTGAGAGGCCATCAAGCAGATAATTTCATTTTGAATTAAATTTCCACAGTAATGTGTATGGATTTCCTGGGAAGTAATTCGTTTTAAATGATCTCTCATTACTGGTTCAAATTTTCCAAGAAGCTCTATAAGCCCAAGGAAATGTCCATTATTTGGTGTAAACAATGTATTTGACGATCCTCGAAAAGCTAAATTATTGGTTGCCAGGTATACAGTTACTGCCATAACTCTTTCCAACACTTCTCGCCTGGGTGAGGATGCCACCAGACTGCCAAAGATGAGGTAAGTCAGCTGGGCCCCCTCCCGGGTTTCATGCTGTGGGGCATGCCAAATCAGCATGCCCCAAGGGTGGTTGGGGGGGGGGCAGGTGTGGGGGTCCCCATCCAAAAAAAAAGGCTAGCCCAACCCATCCCATCCCTCAGACCCCCTCACCTGTTCAGTGTGTCAGTGCCCTCTGCCCTCTGAGTCTGAGCGCGCTCAGACTGCTAAATGGGGCTGCTGGGAAGGGAAGGACTAATCCATAGGCAGGGGGTGGGCATTTTTGCTATACTGCTACCACTGTCAGACTAGACTGCAGCCTGTCCTGTCCAGCATTGAAATTGGCAACAGCCAGGCAGCCTAGTCTGACAGTGATAGTGTGTGTGCTTAGCTCTTTGATCACTGTCTCAGGGAGCGCCCGTGCTCAGCCGAGAGCGCGGCGCCCCTGCTATCAGTGTGGGAGTGGCCGAGCTGCCTCATCCTGGCTGTTCATTCTCGCTGTTCATCCAGCGCGGAGCGGAGGTGAGTCATACCTCCCAACTTTTGAAGATGGGAAAGAGGGACAAAGTTTGCGGCGCGCTTTGCGCGCCGCGGCAAATTTTAGGCCACGCCTCTGACCACACCCATTCATAATTAGTCACACCCATATCCACATCCCAACCACACCCATTTAGCACTGCCGATCACACTGTTTCATATACAATAATTATAAACAAAAAAATATGGCCACACAGTGCCCCATACTGTATAATGGCCACACATGATGCTCCATACTGTATAATGAACACACATGACGCTCCATACTGTATAATGGCCACACATGATGCTCCATACTGTATAATGAACACACATGATGCTCCATACTGTATGACCGCACATGATGCTCCATACTGTATAATGACCGCACATGATGCTCCATACTGTATAATGACCCCACATGATGCTCCATACTGTATAATGGCCGCAC
This sequence comes from Ranitomeya variabilis, assembly GCF_051348905.1. Taxonomy (NCBI): domain Eukaryota; kingdom Metazoa; phylum Chordata; class Amphibia; order Anura; family Dendrobatidae; genus Ranitomeya; species Ranitomeya variabilis. Next base: position 825,987,684 of record NC_135233.1, read on the forward strand.
ATGATGCTCCATACTGTATAATGAACACACATGATGCTCCATACTGTATAATGACCGCACATGATGCTCCATACTGTATAATGACCGCACATGATGCTCCATACTGTACAATGACCGCACATGATGCTCCATATTGTATAATGACCGCACATGATGCTCCATACTGTATAATGACCGCACATGATGCTCCATACTGTATAATGGCCACACATAATGCTCCATACTGTATAATGACCGCACATGATGCTCCATACTGTATAATGACCGCACATGATGCTCCATATTGTATAATGACCACACATGATGCTCCATACTGTATAATGACATACAGGCACGCAGCTCACACACAGGCACGCAGCTCACACGCACGCAGCTCACAAACACATGCAGCTTTGACACAAATGCATCACACACGCAGCCATCACACACACACGCAGCCATCACACACACACGCAGCCATCACACACACACACACGCAGCCATCACACACACGCAGCCATCACACACACGCAGCCATCACACACACGCAGCCATCACACACACGCAGCCATCACACACACACACGCAGCCATCACACACACACACACGCAGCCATCACACACACACACACGCAGCCATCACACACACACAGCCATCACACACACACACGCAGCCATCACACACACGCAGCCATCACACACACACACACGCAGCCATCACACACACACAGCCATCACACACACACACCCAGCCATCACACACACACACACGCAGCCATCACACACATCACACACACACAATCTCCTCTGTGATGCAGGGGCGGCTGATGTCCATGTGCAGCTCTCTGCTGAAGTCTTCAGTCTCCTGCTCACAGCTCTGCACTATCCCGGCACCTCCCCCGTCTCTCCTTCTCTGCCGGGATAGCAGCTAAGAGCAGAAGCCGGAGCTCCGTGCACACACAGCCAGAGGTAGTGAATCGCTGACCTTTCTTCTTGATTGCTGCAGGCTCTCTCCTTCAGCGTGGCAGCGCCGCACAGGGGGCGGGAGGGGGGGGGGGGTGTTGCGCGGGCGGTCAGGAGGCAGCTTTTATATAAAAAAAAAAAAAAAACAGGCTCTCTCTACGTCCCGGAAGTGGGCGGGGCTTCACCGGCGGCCGCAAATTCGGGATTTTAAATGCCCGAAGCGGGACAGCGGGACCCCGGTGCCAAAGCGGGACTGTCCCGCTGAAATCGGGACGGTTGGGAGGTATGGGTGAGTGGCGGCGCCGAGGTGGCCGCAACCATTATGTGCGGTGCGGGGGGGGGGGCGCGGCGACGCGAGGCGATGATCTGACCGCTCAGCTGTCAGATTTGCAGCCGAGTTCGGGCAGGGCGCGCCCGCGCTCAGCACTGAGCGCGGCATCCGCGCCCCTGACAGCCCTTAAACAGCAGCAGCAGCGGGCAGGGGACCACCGGGGCCCGAGGCCTCTCCTGCGCCCCCCGGCCCCACGGCGCCCCGTGTGGCCGCCCTGCCCGCCCTGTTGAAGAAACGGCCCTGAGATGAATCCACTGAGAGATCCACTCACTATAATGAGGCTCTGGACTCAGTCTGGCTTCTGTTCAGCGTTGTCCTTTTCAGAAGTGCACAAAACTGTGGCCGACAGCACTTTTATACAATCCTAAAAAGACGGACATCGCCGGATCACATGTGAGACTGCGTCCACAATGCCTCCATCTGCCTCATTATAAGGAATCTTCCGCTGGGGGTTCTGTTTGATTCATACATTTCAGAGATTTACACGGAAATCTCGGTGTAAGCGATCGGCGCAGGGTAAATGTGCGTGGAGCCTTCCTTCGATCTTTGGGAGGCAGAGTGACAAAAAAAAAAAAAGCCACGCATGTGAAAAATTGGATTTATTTTTTATGCCGTTCCTCGTGCCGTACAAGTGATAAGGCGACTATTCTTTGCATCGGCGCGATTACAGCAATACCAAGTTTACATCGGGTTTTTATTTTTGGCAGCTGTCACACACTAAAAGACGCTTTTTTATTGCAAAAACTAGTTTTTGCATCACCATATTTTGAGAGCTATAATTTTTTTTATATTTAGGCAGACAGTCATGCGAGGGCTTATTTTTTGCGGGACAAGCTGACGTTTTTATTGGTACCATTTTCGGGCACGTGACATTTTTTGATTGCTTTCTATTCTGATTTTTGGGAGACAGAATGAATAAAAAACAGCAATTTATTAATTTATTTTTATATACCGTTCTGCGTGTGATAAAATTGGTTAGGCAGCTTTACTCTTTGGGTCAGTAAGATTACAGCGATAGCCCATTTATATCTTTATGTTTTGGTGCTTTTATAGAAAAATAAATTACTTTTGCATCGCTTTATTCTGAGAGCCATAACTATTTCTGGTGATGGAGCCATTTGGCAGCTTGTTTTTTGTGGGACAAGATACCGTATCAGCGGTACCATTTTTATTTACATTCAGCTTTTTGATCGCGTTTTATTACACTTTGTTCGGTGGTATGATAAAGCATTGTTTTTTGCCTTTTTTTTTTTTTTTTTTTTTTTTTTTACACACGGTGTTCACCGAAGGAGTTAACTAGTGGGACAATTTTATAGAGCGGGTCGTTACCAAATGTGTATTTTATTGTTTATTTACATAAATGTATTTATTGTAATAATACTTCTTTAAAAAAAAAAATATGTAAAAAAAAAAAATATACTTTACATTGTCCCATCACTGTACAGTGTCAAATCGAAGATCTGATACTCTGCAATGCTTCTGTACGGCAGAGTATCACATCAAGAGCTGACAGGCAGGGAAGGAGGCATGCTGGCGCTCACAAGTCACCTTCCCTGCAGGACCCCGCGGCCATCTTGCAGCTGGGGGTCTCCATCAGGACAACGTGATCGCATCACTTAGTCCTGATGGAAGCACGCAGGGAATTCATTCCCTGGGCCAATGCGCCTCTATGCCGCTGTCACTACTGACAGCGGCATCAGAGGGGTTAAATGCCCACAATCGGTGCTAGCACTGTATTGTGGGCGTTGCTGTGGGGGTGCCCGCTCTCACACAGAGCTGACACCCGCACGCGATCACATGAACATGCTTGTTAATGAATCTGGCGCATGTTTAAGCTGCTGTCTGCAGAGATCCATTCTCGTTGCGTACATTTTTTGCAATAATTATTTACACTCAGGATACAGCAAACCCATGTAGTAAACATGGCGGCTACACAGGTGTAAAGTACTGATAAGACAACCACTCAGCCTACCAATTCATGGAGGGGGCGATTGCACAAAAGAGGCTTGTGTAGGGTGCTGGTCACATACAGGTGATGCACACTGTCTGGTTTACAGCCTATTAGTGACGCCCATACTATTAGATCAGGCGGTCTGTCCAGCACCATCTAAATGCATCCCATGTAGACAGACACCATTTCAAAGACCAAAAATGCTGAGCTTGGCTGCACCCTGAAAAATAAAGTGCAGAAAATATATATAGAAATATGTGAGGTGCTTACCTGCCCAAGTCTCCGAATGAATGCACTCAGGATGCAGCAAACCCATGTAGTAAAGATGGCGTCAACAAAGGGCAGGTAAGCACTGCTACCCTTTTTTGCTGTATTAATTCTTGAATTTGGAGGATTTTTAGTCCTCTTTTTTCTGGCTTTGCTATTAAGTTCAATAATTATTTAGGCCTCTTAGTGCCATCCAGTATTCAAAAGGTTGGCAGGGCTGTAATAAAAGCTGCAAGTCAATATGTGTAACTGAATGTTGTGCAAAAATGTTATGCAAATTTTTAAAGTGGCAAACTGTTGGCCCCAAGTTTGAAATAGCCAGTATGGATAAGTCTGCAACAATAAGTTGCATATACCCAAATCACAAATATAGGTAGTTATATTTAGGTTATATAAACCATAGAGCCCATACTGTATGGCCTTAGGTACACACTATAATATATGTACCTTAACCTGTGAACTCTGTAGAAACTAGGTAAGACAGTGAGACTGAATAAACTCAATTACCCTTACTTTCCAGTGAATGATTTAGCTGCCAAAATAGAATTATAAAAAAAAAAAAAAAAAAAGTATGGAAAACACACACACACACACACACACACACACACACACACACACACCAGAGGGTGAGACTGACATGCCGTGTTGAAGGAGAGCCACCAACTTCAGCTGAAGGGTATTGAAGCTCTGGGACCCTCTATCTCCCTGTGCAGCAATACACGCCACTGCAGTGGACATAGGCGTGCTAGGCATTAGCATTGCATGACTGACATCACACGTCTTCATAGCAGGCGCGCTGCTGTGTCAGCTACAGAAGAGGACACCACATGTCAAGGGAGCAAAGAGAGCACAATGGGTTTTTCTAATGCAGAGGGGAACACATACCAGGATGAGGCACATTTTACCATGAAGGGACCGAGGATGGAAGACATACAGTTAGGTCCATATATATTTGGACAGAGACAACATTTTTCTAATTTTGGTCATAGACATTACCACAATGAATTTTAAACAAAACAATTCAGATGCAGTTGAAGTTCAGACTTTTAGCTTTCATTTGAGGGTATCCACATTAAAATTGGATGAAGGGTTTAGGAGTTTCAGCTCCTTAACATGTGCCACCCTGTTTTTAAAGGGACCAGAAGTAATTGGACAGATTCAATAATTTTAAATAAAATGTTCATTTTTAGTACTTGGTTGAAAACCCTTTGTTGGCAATGACTGCCTGATGTCTAGAACTCATGGACATCACCAGACGCTGTGTTTCCTCCTTTTTGATGCTCTGCCAGGCCTTCACTGCGGTGGTTTTCAGTTGCTGTTTGTTTGTGGGCCTTTCTGTCTGAAGTTTAGTCTTTAACAAGTGAAACGCATGCTCAATTGGGTTGAGATCAGGTGACTGACTTGGCCATTCAAGAACATTCCACTTCTTTGCTTTAATAAACTCCTGGGTTGCTTTGGCTTTATGTTTTGGGTCATTGTCCATCTGTAGTATGAAACAACGACCAATCAGTTTTGCTGCATTTGGCTGGATCTGAGCACACCGTATGGCTCTGAATAACTCAGAATTCATTTGGCTGCTTCTGTCCTGTGTCACATCATCAATAAACACTAGTGACCCAGTGCCACTGGCAGCCATGCATGCCCAAGCCATCACACTGCCTCCGCCGTGTTTTACAGATGATGTGGTATGCTTTGGATCATGAGCTGGACCGCGCCTTTGCCATACTTTTCTCTTTCCATCATTCTGGTAGAGGTTGATCTTGGTTTCATCTGTCCAAAGAATGTTCTTCCAGAACTGTTCTGGCTTTTTTAGATGTTTTTTAGCATAGTCCATTCTAGCCTTTTTATTCTTGATGCTTATGAGTGGCTTGCACCGTGCAGTGAACCCTCTGTAGTTACTTTCATGCAGTCTTCTCTTTATGGTAGATTTGGATATTGATACGCCTACCTCCTGGAGAGTGTTGTTCAATTGGTTGGCTGTTGTGAAGTGGTTTCTCTTCACCATGGAGATTATTCTGCGATCATCCACCACTGTTGTCTTCCGTGGGCGCTCAGGTCTTTTTGCATTGATGAGTTCACCAGTGCTTTCTTTCTTTCTCAGGATGTACCAAACTGTAGATAATGCCACTCCTAATATTGTAGCAATTTCTTGGATGAATTTTTTCTGTTTTCACAGCTTAAGGATGGCTTGTTTCACTGCATGGAGAGCTCCTTTGACCGCATGTTTACTTCACAGCAAAACCTTCCAAATACAAGCACCACACCTCAAATCAACTCCAGGCCTTTTATCTGCTTAATTGAGAATGACATAACAAAGGGATTGCCCACACCTGTCCATGAAATAGCCTTGGAGTCAATTGTCCAATTACTTTTGGTCCCTTTAAAAACAGGGTGGCATATGTTAAGGAGCTGAAACTCCTAAACCTTTCATCCAATTTTAATGCGGATACCCTCAAATGAAAGCTGAAAGTCTGAACTTCAACTGCATCTGAATGGTTTTGTATAAAATTCATTGTGGTAATGTCTATAACCAAAATTAGAAAAATGTTGTGTCTGTCCAAATATATATGGACCTAACTGTACATACCAGTAAGGAGGACATTACTATATAACGGGGGATGGGAGGCAACACACAAGTCCTTAGGGTATGTGCACACATCGCAGATTTCCTGCGGATCCGCAGCGTTTTTTCCCCACATAGAAACGCTGCAGATCCGCAAGTGATTTACAGTACAATGTAAATCAATGGCAAAAAAAAAAAAAATCTGACATGTGTTTTCTGCCAAGAAATGCAGAATCTGCACAGAGAATTCCACAGTCAAATGAACGCCGCGAAGGCCCAAACATCTGACCAACATGAGGGGGAGGGAACCAGGCCAGGTACAGATATTGAATTGGGGGCCCATTGGACTCTAGTTACGTCACTGTACCTCATTCAGGGAAAATAAAAATCAAACAAGTTACAGACACCTAGTTCACGATGACTTCTCATATGCACTACAAAACATGACCAAGAACCTGCTAATGCAGGTCATGTTCATTATGAAGCAAGAACTATCAACTTCTTCCTCCAGCAATGATCATCCCGACTAGGGTTGAGTGAGTCTCTCTTGTTGTGTTTTACTTTGGAAATCGCTACATCCCAAACGGTAATATGGTGGTTTTACCCCGTGACGCCGCACAAAGCAAGCCGGAACCTATGTCATCACGCTGCCCACTTTGGTTGAAAAATGGCGGGGAAAGAGTCATACGAAACGCGACTTTGGCGTGAAGCTCGCCGACCACATGGCCGATCCCACAGTGGGATCGGATCGGGTTTCATGAAAGTCGGCGATTTTTAAAAATGTCCGATCCGTTTCGCTCAACCCTAATCCGGACCATTTAAGGATCATGCTGTCAGCGATGACAGTGACAGGTCCAATGATCAAAGATAGTACTGCTGTATTTTAGAGAAAACATGATGGCCCTGATTTATCAAAGTGTTTGCCAGATGTCTAGTGTAAAGACACTGATAAAAGTCTTAACTCTTTCACAATCTCAAGTTGTGCAAAAATTTTAAGTGCACCTCTGCATTTTTACATCCGTTTCATCCAGTGCCTCCAAAATCGCAGGACTAGTCTAATTCATGATGAACTGCGGCTTACATTATGCCAGAAATCTTACTCCATTCCGGCCGAGGCAAACACCGCTTTTCAGAAGTGCAGCATGCATTGTGAACTTGCATCCCATTAGATTATATTGGCAGAGTGCTGTCTGACTTTTACTTGGACAGCAAACTTCTATGTAAAACGTTAGTCTGAACCCATTACGTTAATATCAGACGTGGCTTTGCAGCCATGCAGATTTAATTCCTTGATTTTGAAGTGAAAAAGGGAAATTAGACTTACTGGTAATTCCATTTCCAGGTAGTCCCTCAGGACAGCACCATGGAGGACGTCCTTCCTTGACCTATAGCGGGACAGGATCATAGAGAGGTTAAAAAGGACCCTCCCACCTCCACCCTCCAGTGTTGTTTCAAAGTACCACCGAGGATGGAAATAAATGGTCTAAACGTGCCCTTACAAACATGTCTGTAATAACCATTAAACTGCTTCATCTTAATTTCGAGCCATGGTGACCCAAAGGATAAACGATCTGCCGGTAGATTAATCCCGAACAATCCTAAAAAACAGAAACATAAGGGAGGGAACTACGGGTGCTGTCCTGAGGGACTACCTGGAAATGGAATTACCAGTAAGTCTAATTTCCCTTTTTCCATTACGTCCCTCAGGACAGCACAATGGAGAATACCAAAGCAACTCTCCCAGGGTGGGTACAGAAGCCCAGGAATCAAAGTCCCAGGCAAAAACCAGACTAGATATATAGAGGATCTGAAAGATCAGAAAAACCATAGATATCTAAAGAGATCCGCAAAGAAAATCACCGTAGTGAGTGTCTGATATACATCTATAATGGCCAATTTCAGTATGAATGTGGTAAATGAAATAAGCATCAGGAGCAGAGAGTGAGATACACCCATTGTACTCCAATACGAATAATGAACCACAGCAAGTTATTTGTTGTGATAGATACTTATAGACATCGCAGCCCCCGAATAGGGTTAGAGAACCTTATTGCCCAGCAAAATATGGTGAAAGTCACAGCCACCACACAATGAGGACTGCACCGACCAATAATAAGCTGCATGTGCTTATAACCCAGGACTGTTCCTTCATCGGACCTTCTGGGCTCAGGTTAAGCCCTGGTCACAGACCAGCTTACCGTACTACAAGGAGACCTGCAGGACAGAGGCCCTGGACTGAAAGAATATCAAACCAATACCAGTTAGTACATGGATAATGGCACAGCATTGGGATGTACACACATTACTCATCCAGGAGATCACGTCTATTCCAAATCCTTAGATGTCTAACCCCAAGAAGGGTTATATATTATTGAAACTAAGGAATACACCATCCGGCAGGTAATATCTCCTGCCACTACCAACGTCTGGCTTCTCATTAGAAGCTCTGAAAGAGAAATGTGGATCATCACTCCTGTTTTACTGATGTTAGACACAGGGAGTCTGGACTCTGAATCGATGAAGGTGGTGCTAGTAAAAATCTTCCGACACTTGAAATTATTCGGAACTGCATTTATACGAGTCATTAGTCCAGACATTATAAGTATGTCAACTTATTTGTCCATATATGCATATTACGCTCATACATATCCAAGAGGCAATCTTCTCAGGGATCTTTATACACTCAGACTGCCATTGTGGGAGTAACCATATTCCATGGCTAGAGAAGAAGTAGGTTTCTTCCTCATTACGGAGGGAGATTATCTACTGTGAGGCAGTGAGACTATGGGGTCTTAACAGTAAGAGCCCCAGATCCAGTTTCATTTATCTTAGGAGCCGTGACTGCTGTAAGAGCCGCGAGTATAGGATCCTCTGCCACACGACACAGTGCTGCTGCTTCACCACAAGGTACAGAAGGCCGTGCTGATGTCCCTGGTAAACACAACGCAACAGACTTATGGGACAAGAATCTGTCTGATTGCCGAATGTAGAGTTTGGGATGGATTAATAATAATAACAATAATAAACTTTATTTATATAGCGTCAATATATTCTGCAGCGCTTTACAGTTTGACAGTTTCAAACACAATGGTCATAAGTAACAACCATATAATAATTAAAGCGAAATAAGACGACCCTGCTCTTGAAAGCTTACAATCTACAATGAGGCGGGGAAGATACAAAGTACAGGTGTGTATCAACAATATTTTATTTACAATGATGGCACAACCATCTCAGGGGGTGGGGGATAGATGGAGATAGTGAATGGGCTACACGCACAAACATAAAATGACTGATTAGGGAATGTGATAGGCCGCTCTGAACAAATGTGTCCCAAGGGAGCGCCCAAAACTATGCAAATTGTAGATGGTCCTAATATCTTAGGGCAAAGCATTCCGAGGGGGAAGGAATCCTTCCTTTCAACTCGTGGGATTTTCCGCTCCCGGGACAGTAGTATGTCCTTCTATAGGATTATAGAATGTACCAAAATGACGTATGTCATCTTTTAAAGCCAATTATGAAATAGACTTGCCTTTAGCACTCAAGGTAGAACCTACCTGAGAGATCTGTTCCAAACAGAAGAAATGCAGATTTTACTAAGCCAAATCAAGCATATCTGTTTGCTTGACTAAGCCCTGTTGTAAAGAATGAAGTAACAGAAGCTGGATCTGGATCCAAAACACAAAAACTCCATATCCAGAGTTGAGGCCCAAGACAAAAATGTGAAGTGGTAGGCCGATGATACAATGTGCGGCCACACAACAAGGCACCAGACAGAAGGTCTGACCCAGTGGCTCACAGCCAGAAGCGAAAAAGGCACTAAGCCCGAAACACTGATACCCCCTGCAAAAGGGCACCGAAACCCTATAATGCAAAATGATGCATATAGGACCTATGAAGCATATAGGAACTATGAAGCAATATAATGTACAAAGTTACTATGAAGCGCTATGATGCATATAGCAACTATGAAGAAATATGGCGCACAAAAGCAATTTGAAGCACTATGATGCATATAGGAACAATGAAACAATATGATGTAAATAATGAAGCAGTATGATGCAATGATGCATGAAGTAACTATGAAGCGCTATGGTGCATATAGGAACAATGAAGCAATATGATGAATATAGGGACTATGAAGCAATATGCTGTAATATAATGCGCAAAGTCACTATGAAGCGTTATGATGCATATAGGAACCCTGAAGCAATATGCTGTAATAATGCAAAAAGGCAACATGAAGCGCTGATGCGTATAGGAACCATGAAGCAATATGCTGTAATATAATGCACAAAGGCAATATGAAGCGCTATGATGCACATAGGAAACCTGAAGCAATATGATGCACAAAGGCAATACGAGCACTATGATGCATATAGGAACAGTGATGCAATATGACGCAGAGTCACTATGAAGCACTATGATGCACATAGGAACCATGAAGCAATATGATGCAATATGGTGCAGAAGGGCAATATGAAGCACTATGATGCATATAGGAACAATGAAGTACCATTATGCATATAGGAACCATGAAGCAATATGATGCAATAGGATACACGAAGTAACCTATGAAGCGCTATGATGCATATCGGAACAATGAAGCACCTTGATGCATATAGGAACAATGAAGCAATATGATACACGAAGTAACTATGAAACAGTATGATGCCACAGAGGCACTCAATATGATGCATAGATGTGCTATGATGCAGTATCATGCACAGAGGCACTCAATATGATGCATAGAGGCACTATTATGCACGGAGGCAATCAATATGATGCATAGAGGCACTATTATGCAGTATTATGCACGGAGGCACTCAATATGATGCATAGAGGCAGTATTATGCACAGAGGCACTCAATATGATGCATAGAGGCAGTATTATGCACATAGGCACTCAATGTGATGCATAGAGGCACTATTATGCAGTATTATGCACGGAGGCACTCGATACATAGAGGCAGTATGACTAGGCCATGCCTGAAGGTGCCAAACAAGAGACCAGACTTACACTTTTAGGCAAAAGAGCAATCTATCAGAGTTCCAGATAAATCTCCACTCTGAACAATACATCTCATTTGTCAGACTGACTCCACCCGAAGGAGCTAATTAATGAGCCGCAGCTGGAGGGCAGTCTTCATGGAGACAATGTGCTGAATTAACACCTTGTGTCCTCCTATGGATGGAGTAGTTAAGTTGCAAAGAAAGTGAAACACTTGCTTATTGAACCAGAAAATGGAAAGCATGCTTCCAAAGTCACTCTGAAGCCCAATCATAAGGCTCTGTGCAGACAAGACCTGCATCTAACTAAAGTCCAGTCATGAAATGTAGCCTGGACATATGGCCCACCATAGCCTAGAGGTCCAAGGCCTAGCTGCAAATGGGTTCCAGGTACAGCTTTGGCACAAAGGCCTGAGACTAGAGTCAGCCCAGAGGCCCCGGCCATCGATGCAACATTAAACCAAGCACTCACCTGTGCTGGCTCCATACCTGCTAGAAGACAGGGGGAGCTGGTAACGCCGAGAGCCTACCGTGGAAGGAAGCGGCGTTCATTCAGAAATGCTGCATTACTGCCTGTGCCCCCTACCGTGTTCCATTGTGGAACGCACGCCGATCAAATGTGCCGGCGCTCCTCTCTGACGTCACTGGGAGCGCAACGGCCTTCTCCACCACACGACTTTCGGAAGAAGCGGTGTTTTGCCGGTCAGCGTCCGAGCCGAGAGCCCCCCACTGGGAGGAAGCGGCTCTACCCAGGAGCCCGTCCGCTCGACTGGTCTCTGGGGCTGAGGGACTCCCCACCGGGGAGTTTCCACCCTGGGCTACTTGACAGGGGGAAGGATTGGACCTGCCGCACGATCCCCCTAAGCCCATTACACAGGCTGATGGCTGAGAAACCTCTGAAAAGAGGAGTCGGCCATGGTCCGTCTGACCGGGAAAAGGGAAGGCTGAGATCCCCGAACTCTGAGTCCATCTGGTACAGCACTGATAGCTGAGGGACCTCTACCCAGTGAGGTGTCGGCCACGGACCACTTGACAGGGGGAAAAAAAATCCACAGGATATCTTCGCTCTAGGAGCAACCTCTCATACAACTGTCCCTGTAGGGACAGGAAAAAACACTGGAGGGTGGAGGGTCCTTTTAACCTCTCTATGATCCTGTCCCGCTATAGGTCAAGGAAGAACGTCCTCTATTGTGCTGTCCTGAGGGACGTAATGGAAATAACTGTTTAAGACATGAATACCGCTTCTGGCCTTACCTTTACACTGGGCAATGATATAGGACAAATACTGCAAATCATTCAGGTGATTATCACAACCAGTACAATGCCCCTGTATGTAGAGGTAGAATTAGCCATCAGGCCACGGCCATGATGTAGGTGTGATGTGGCTGATGCCACCAGGGTTTTCAAACTGCCTATTAAAAAATTCTTCCATTTTGCAGGGGAACGGATATATCACCAGAGACTGTCACATGTGGCCCCATCCTTATACTAGGCAATAATATGGAGAAATCTACTCTAGGCCGGAGACACTGGTGTATAGTTCCCGATGTAAGAGCATTGGGTGTGATGTGCTGTTAACACTCGGCTCCAGCTTTGCGGAGAGTGAGCTGAATATCAGTGCTCCAATCATCGGGCATGAGAGAATCGCAGCACAGCTCTTGAGGAGACAGAGAAATTACTTTTTCCATCTACGGTTCCTGGTGTCCGCACTACACTTGGGCGTTGTTTCACTCGCACCCATAGACTGTGATACAAGTCTCGGATGCAATTGCAGAATGCTGAAGTTGTTTTTGCATGCCAAATTGGCATGAGAAAATAATTGCAGATGTGAGCTGCACCATAGGTTAACAATCGGATGGGTGCAATTCGATTTTTTGTCAGAGCGCACCGCAAGTGGCAGCGAGCCCTAACAATTGTTCGGGTGATTATCACTGCATGCAACAGCCCCTTAATGCATAGAATGCTTTAGGCCATGTTCACACTTGAGTATTTGGTCAGTATTATACCTCAGTATGTGGAAGCCAAAAACAGGGACAATAAGAGGGATAATAGAAACAAGTTACCACTTCTGCATTTTTGCCAGCGCCTGGCTTTGGGCTTACAAATACTGATGTAAAAAACGCATGTAATACTTAACGTGTGCATGTGGCCTTACAGTAACAAACATGAATACCCATTTATATGGTCCTTACCTTTACGGGAAAATCCTGCAAAGCCTCCAGCAACCAATATGAATGCATATCCAAAGCCAAACCAGTCTATAGCCATGATTCTGGTAAGATAAAAAGACATGAGCACTCCACAAGAGAAGACACAATTAGTCAGCTCATACAGAATAATAACTGCAGGATATAAATCTAATTAAAGAGAAATGGCAGTTTGGGAAATCTGATATAGAAAAGGTCCTTTTCCTGTCATACAATGGCATTGGTTGTATTTTCTATGAAAGTTTGCACCAAGTTAAAGGGAACCTGTCACCCCCAAAATCGACGATGAGCTAAGCCCACCGGGGCCTCCCATCTTCTTACGATGACGTCCTCTTCTTGTCTTCACGCTGCAGCTCTGGCGCAGGCGTACTTTGTCTGCCCTGATGAGGGCAGAGCAAAGTACTGCAGTGCACAGGCGCCGGGAAAGGTCAGAGAGGCCCAGCACCTGCGCACAGCAGTGCTTTACTCTGCCCTCAACAGGGCAGACAAAGTACGCCTGCGCCGGAGCATGAATACAAGAAGAGGACGTGATCGAATGAAGATAGGAGGCGCTGGATCCAGATCGCAATGCCCATCAGATCGGACCGCCCCTGAGTGAGTATATGAGTGAGTATAATCTAACCTTTATTTCTCATCTTTCAGGATACAATGGGGCTTATCTACAGCATTACAGAATGCTGCAGATAAACCCCTGATGGCGATGGGCTTCGCTCAGATACGATTTTTGGGGTGACAGAGTCCCTTTAAAAGGAAAGTAATGAATCTGGGCCTTTGTCACATTTAAAGGGAATCTGTCACCCCTTGAGACGTAGGTGACCTATTAATATGGGCATACAGGTGATAGAAATATTAAACTAGTCCTACCTGAATGCCTTATTTTAGTGGTCTTGTTGAGAAATTTTAGACTCTATGTTAATTTCTTCCAGGCTGTGCGGTGCATGGAAGAAATCCCTAACTCTTCTCTTCATTATAATACTACCCCCTTACCATGCACGTCAGTGGTGCCGGATCCTGCACTCCTCAAAAATCCATACCTCTTCCCCCTTCTATGAGCACTGCATTCAGAGATCTTCTGTGCGAGTCACTGTGACCCCCGGTGTGTACGCCGATAAAGGTGCTACCCCCAATTAGTTATTGCTAGGAACCATGTGTACATAGTAATGACTGCAGGGAGGAAGCAGGGATAGCATCTTATCGTGGCACACACCGGAGGTTACAGTGACTCCCCGGCGCAGAAGATCTCTGGAATGCATGCTTATAGAAGGGATGAAGAGGTATGGAATTTTGAGGAGTGCAGGATCCGGCACCACTGATGTTGATGGGAGGCGTTAAGTTTACACAGGGCATTTTTGTTGCTTTTTCTGCAGCAAAACCTGTTCTTGGCAGGTCAAAAACGCAAGTTTAGGTGCGTTTTTTGTTACGTATTTGGTGCCGTTTTTTTTTTTTGCTCTTTCCCCACGCTAATGTCTTTGGATTTGCAGCACAAAAACGCAGCAAATAAGGATACCTGTTTTTTTTCCCAACACCCATTCAAGTCAATGGGTGAAAAAAAATGCATCAAAAACGCTTAAAGTAGTGACATGCTCTATGTCAAAAAAAATAAAAATAAAAAGCAGCAAAGCACAAAATACTGATCACACAAAAAAAACAATGTGTGTGCATGAGATTTCTGAAATTTCATAGGCTTTACTGGTATTGTAAAAAGCAGCTGAAAAATTGTATAAAAAAAATGCAGCAAAGACGCCCTGTGTGAACTTACCCTTACAATGAAGACAGGAGGCAGGGATTCCTTCCAGGCACCGTATGCCCCGAAGCCTGGAAGAAATCATTAATCTTTATCTATCTTTATTTTTTTTATATAGCGCCAACATATTCCGCAGCACTTTACAGTTTGCACACATTATCATCACTGCCCCCGATGGGGCTCACAATCTAAATTCCCTATCAGTATGTCTTTGGAATGTGGGAGGAAACCCACGCAAACACGGAGAGAACAAACTCTTTGCCGATGTTGTTCTTGGTGGGACTTGAACCCAGGACTCCAGTAGTGATGTGTCGTTCACGAACGAGCCGACACAAAGAGCCGGCTCCCTGCTGTGAACGATAGGAGCCGGCACACCAGTGAGCCACTAAAATTCCTGAATGGCTCTCACTGGGCGTAAAATTCCGGACTTCGGGAGGCGTAACTCCGCCCACCTGATCAAAACACCGCCCACTCTTCAATTTAATTGGCTGCTAGGAAGTGGGCGGAGTTTCTGCGGTAGGTGGGCGGAGTTTCGGACGCCTGAACACATAGTCAATAGGGATCCGAAAAGAGCCGGTTCGTGAGCCGAAAGAGCCGGCTCTTTTTGGTGAGCGGAGCCATATCACCAAAAAGAGCCGGACTGCCCATCACTAGACTCCAGCGCTGCAAGGCTGCAGTGCTAACCACTGCGCCACCGTGCTTTCCATTAACATTAAGAACATACCTGCATGCCCATATTAATAGGTCACATACATCCCAGGGGGTGACAGGTTCCCTTTAAAGACTGTATAGCCCAATTAACCACAGTGACTCATGCTGTTTGATACATTTGGCTCATCTTTACACTGCCTAGTCTAAAGTTTACACATTATTAGGTAGCTTCCTTTGGACCAGCAATTTGCATGAAGATTTGGCCAGAGGTTGAATTCTGGGTCCAGTCAGGTTTTCCATAGATACATTGCAGCCGTCCTATTCAGGGATCCTACCACAGCACCTAGTTGGGAATAGTACTGGATCACATGGCCAGGGTTTCGCTCCGCCTAGACCACAGTAGACCCTTAGGACTAGTTCTCATAATGAGCTTTTGATGCTGCAGATTTTCAGCACCTATTAAGTAAATAAGGTTACTTGCGTTTTTATCACCAGTTTGTCTTTCGCTGTTGTCCAATTTTAAACAAATCTGCTTTGTATTTGATACTACCTGGTATTCGGCTTTGACTAAACTTTACATGCATTTTTGAAGCCGAGACAATAAAATTGCATGTTTTTTTTTTAATCTGCAACTTTTCTGCATCAAATACAAGTCTATGGGAAATATCTGCACAGAACACTCAGCGCACCCGCAGGAGAAATTCACATGCAGGCTTGAAACACGCACCGCAGGTCAGTTTTCTCCACTAAGGCCATGTTCACATTACGTGTTGCTGATGCAGTTTTTTTGCTGCAATTTTAGGAAAACTGCTACATAAAACACACATTGCATTTTTATTTAGTTAGGATTCCTCCTGCCGCCCACACACTTACCCAAGCCTATCACATGAAGTAACACTGCTGCCTCAGACTGAAAAGTGCTGTGCCTGCTGGAAAACCTGGTGCAGCCGCCTTATATACAGGGAGGGCGGGCTAACCAGCTCTGCACAGCAGCCAATCACAATCCAGCTCTCATTGTACATCGGGCCTTCACAACTGAGAGCAGCCACCTTATTGGTTCCCACCTAGAGCGACATGTGATGGCCGCGCTCTGCCTCATGCCCTCGGTCACTCCCTCATGAAGTCTCTGCGGGAAGCAGCTACGGCTGGAAAATGCCTGCCAGAGTGAGAGGGGCTGTAAGTGTCATGGCTCCCAGCGGCACCGCGCCCTGTGCGCCCCCTCACTACAAACAACGCCCAAAGTATTAATGAAAGCGAAGACCCGGGCAGGAGCCGGAGCCCGCACCTACCTCAGCCTGGTGCCCGCCTCCAACTGTGACCTTTCACCAGTGACACAGTGATAAAAGGGGGTGTTTGTCCCGGTCCGGTCTCGTTCGCAGCGGCAGCTATGAGCAGTACACCGCCATTAGACGTGGGGTCAGACTTTATCCAGTGGTGACCCCAGTATTCCCGAGTCTGAAGGAAATGGGAAACTTTGGAATTTGACTGTTCGTTGTGCATTGCCCATTTTATGGTTGTATAGCGACCTCTTGTGGCAGCTTAGCACTAAGGGCTGTTAAGTACAAATGTGGAGAACTGAAGGCCTTGTGCGGAGTTTACTTGGAGTATTTTCAGCCAGAAAAATCCACAAAACGCTTCTAAAAATCACTTTTTTGTGTGTGTTTGGTAAAAATACTCCGCTTAATGCTGTTATCATGCTTTTTTTTTATTAAAGGGAACCTGTCAGCAGATTTTGCTGCTATAAGATGAGGCCACCGCCTCTCAGGGCTTATCTACAGCATTCTATAATGCAAGTGAAGAAAAGTAAGTTATATTATACTCACCTGCGGGGCGGTCCAGCCCAATGGTCTCGCAGATCCGCATCTGGCGCCTCCCATCTTGCGATGCCACCTTCTTCATTGCTCCCCGGGATCGGCGCGCCTGTGCAGGCGTACTTATCTGCCCTGTGTGCTGGGCCTCTCTGACCTTTCCCGGCACATACAGGTCCTTCTCAAAAAATTAGCATATAGTGTTAAATTTCATTATTTACCATAATGTAATGATTACAATCAAACTTTCATATACTATAGATTCATTATCCACCAACTGAAATTTGTCAGGTCTTTTATTGTTTTAATACTGATGATTTTGGCATACAACTCCTGATAACCCAAAAAACCTGTCTCAATAAATTAGCATATTTCACCCGGCCAATCAAATAAAAGTGTTTTTTAATAACAAACAAAAAAACCATCAAATAATAATGTTCAGTTATGCACTCAATACTTGGTCGGGAATCCTTTGGCAGAAATGACTGCTTCAATGCGGCGTGGCATGGAGGCAATCAGCCTGTGACACTGCTGAGATGTTATGGAGGCCCAGGATGCTTCAATAGCGGCCTTAAGCTCATCCAGAGTGTTGGGTCTTGCGTCTCTCAACTTTCTCTTCACAATATCCCACAGATTCTCTATGGGGTTCAGGTCAGGAGAGTTGGCAGGCCAATTGAGCACAGTAATACCATGGTCAGTAAACCATTTACCAGTGGTTTTGGCACTGTGAGCAGGTGCCAGGTCGTGCTGAAAAATTAAATCTTCATCTCCATAAAGCATTTCAGCCGATGGAAGCATGAAGTGCTCCAAAATCTCCTGATAGCTAGCTGCATTGACCCTGCCCTTGATGAAACACAGTGGACCAACACCAGCAGCTGACATGGCACCCCACACCATCACTGACTGTGGGTACTTGACACTGGACTTCAGGCATTTTGGCATTTCCTTCTCCCCAGTCTTTCTCCAGACTCTGGCACCTTGATTTCCGAATGACATGCAAAATTTGCTTTCATCAGAAAAAAGTACTTGGGACCACTTAGCAACAGTCCAGTGCTGCTTCTCTGTAGCCCAGGTCAGGCGCTTCTGCCGCTGTTTATGGTTCAAAAGTGGCTTTACCTGGGGAATGCGGCACCTGTAGCCCATTTCCTGCACACGCCTGTGCATGGTGGCTCTGGATGTTTCCACACCAGACTCAGTCCACTGCTTCCTCAGGTTCCCCAAGGTCTGGAATCGGTCCTTCTCCACAATCTTCCGGTCACCTCTTCTCGTTGTACAGCGTTTTCTGCCACATTGTTTCCTTCCAACAGACTTACCATTGAGGTGCCTTGATACAGCACTCTGGGAACAGCCTATTTGTTGAGAAATTTCTTTCTGGGTCTTACCCTCTTGCTTGAGGGTGTCAATGATGGCCTTCTTGACATCTGTCAGGTCGCTAGTCTTACCCATGATGGGGGTTTTGAGTAATGAACCAGGCAGGGAGTTTTTAAAAGCCTCAGGTATCTTTTGCATGTGTTTAGAGTTAATTAGTTGATTCAGAAGATTAGGGTAATAGGTCGTTTAGAGAACCTTTTCTTGATATGCTAATTTATTGAGACAGGTTTTTTGGGTTATCAGGAGTTGTATGCCAAAATCATCAGTATTAAAACAATAAAAGACCTGACAAATTTCAGTTGGTGGATAATGAATCTATAATATATGAAAGTTTAATTGTAATCATTACATTATGGTAAATAATGAAATTTAACACTATATGCTAATTTTTTGAGAAGGACCTGTACACACTGCAGTACTTTGCCTTCAACAGGGCAGATAAGTACGCCTGCACAGGAGCGCCGATGCCAGGGAGCGATGAAGAAGCAGGAGGGCGGCATCGCAAGAAGATGGAACATGGACCTGCTGGACATGGACCTGCGACACCCATTGGACTGGACCGCCCCCCCCCCTTCCCGGGAGTGTATAATATAATTATTATTATTATTTATTGTTATAGCGCCATTTATTCCATGGCGCTTTACAAGTGAGGAGGGGTATACATAATAAAAACAAGTACAATAATCTTGAACAATACAAGTCATAACTGGTACAGTAGGAGAGAGGACCCTGCCCGCGAAGGCTCACAATCTACAAGGGATGGGTGAGAATACAGTAGGTGAGGATAGAGCTGATCGTGCAGTGGTTGGTTGATCGGTGGTTACTGCAGGTTGTAGGCTTGTCGGAAGAGGTGGGTCTTAAGATTCTTTTTGAAGGTTTCGATGGTGGGCGAGAGTCTGATGTGTTGTGGTAGAGGGTTCCAGAGTAGGGGTGATACGCGAGAGAAATCTTGAAAATCCGATGAAAAAAATGTACTCAGGAACCAAATATATAAAAGGCAAATTTTATTAAAGAAAAACAAAAAACAAAATACCAAAATTACAAAAACATGATAAGCTTTAAAAAGTGGGAAACCAAAATGCGGCATAAGAACCCACCATATTGTAAAGAGGCACTACAAAAAAAAGCCTAAATAGCCCAATGGGATGCACATAGTAAATCTATAAACGTTACTGCAAAGCATGTCAGAACCAAAAAAAAAAAAAAAAAAGGTTCTAAAAGCAGACAACTAATAACGATGTGCAAGTAATTACCTCTGGTGGGTGCTACACGCCTGCCCCTATGCACGTTTCGGCTATCAGCCTTCTTCTAGGCCCCCCAAACTGTATGCATAGCTCATATTTCCCCCCCCCCCCCCATATGCATGGCTCATATTCCCCCCCCTGTATGCATGGCTCATATTTCCCCCTCCTGTATGCATGGCTCATACTCCCCCCCCGTATGCATGGCTCATATCCCCGCCGTATGCATGGCTCACATTCCCCCCCCGTATGCATGGCTCATATTCCCCCCCCTCTATGCATGGCTCATATTCCCCCCCTGTATGCATGGCTCATATTTCCCCCCCCTGTATGCATAGCTCATATTTCCCCCTCCTGTATGCATGGCTCATATTCCCCCCCATGTATGCATGGCTCATATTCCCCCCCCCGTATGCATGGCTCATATTCCCCCCCATGTATGCATGGCACGGGGTCGGTCGGGAGGTGACCCAGCTTTTATAAAAAACAAAACAAAAAAAACAACAAACCTTGCTCAGGTGCCACCCCCTGCATTGTCCCCGCCCTAGGCACGTGCCCTCACGTGCCTAGTGGCAAATACGGCCCTGATCGGACATGGGTATCTTTTTAAAAATTTTCAGGGATATGAAACAAATTCACCCAGAGGCGTTCTTAGTGACTTTTGATGTCAATAATCTTTACACCTCCATCCCTCACACTCAAAGTATCAAATCGGTTTTTGATCTTTTATTACTATCACATATCTCTCCAGAAGTCACCACATTTTGTATTGAACCATTAACAATAGTACTTACCAAAAATGATTTCCTTTTTCCCTTTTTCAGGACACCTTTTACTTTCAGGTTAAAGGTACGATTATGGGCTTAACCCCTTAACGACCGCCGATACGCCTTTTAACGGCGGCCGCTAAGGGTACTTAAACCACAGCGCCGTTAATTAACGGCGCTGTGGAAAAAGTGAATAGCGCCCCCCAGAGTCGGATTTTCTCTGGGGTCTCGGTTGCCGAGGGTAGCCGAGACCCCAGAGAACATGATTCGGGGGGTTTTTACCGACCCCCGAGTTGCGATCGCCGGTAATTAACCGTTTACCGGCGACCGCAAAAAAAAAAAAAAAGCGATCTGTAATTCTCTGTCCTCTGATGTGATCGCACATCAGAGGACAGAGAAATAGGGGGAATCAAGGACCCTATCATACTCACCCGGTGTCCCTGGGTCCTCTTCCGTCTCCTCCTGCCGGCCGGCTTTTTCCTCATGGCGGGCGCATGTGCAGTGCGCCCGCCATCTGCTGCCATCTGCCGGCCGGCAGGAGAGACGAGTTGGGGCTAAAATTAGGGTTAGGGTTAGGGCTAAATTTAGGGTTAGGGTTAGGGCTGGGGCTAAATTTAGGGTTAGGGCTAGGGTTAGGGTTAGGCTACTTTCACACTAGCGTTATTTGGTTTCCGTCGCAATGCGTCGTTGGAGAAAAAACGCATCCTGCAAAAGTGCTTGCAGGATGCGTTTCTTCTCCATTGGCTTGCATTAGCGATGCATTGCGACGGATTGCCACACGTCGCATCCGTCGTGCGACGGATGCGTCGTGCTTTGGCGGACCGTCGGCACAAAAAAAGCTACATGTAACTTTTTTGTGAGACGTGTCCGCCATTTCCGACCGCGCATGCGCGGCCGGAACTCCGCCCCCGCCTCCCCGCACCTCACAATGGGGCAGCGGATGCGTTGAAAAAACAGCATCCGCTGCACCCGTTGTGCGGCGCTTACAACGCTAGCGTCGGTACGTCAGCCCGACACACTGCGATGGGCCGAGTACGACGCTAGTGTGAAAGTAGCCTTAGGCTTCTTTCACACTTGCGTCGGTACGGGGCGGTCGCAATGCGGTCGCAGTGCGTTGTGCACAACGTGGGCAGCGGATGCAGTTTTTCAACGCATCCGCTGCCCAGTCTATGTCCTGGGGAGGAGGGGGCAGAGTTACGGCCACGCATGCGCGGAAATGGCGGACGCGACGTGCAAAAAAAAGGTTACATTTAACTTTTTTTGTGACGACGGGGCTAAAGTTATGGTTAGGGTTGGGGCTAAAGTTAGGGTTGAGTTGGGATTAGGGTTAGGGTTTGGATTAGGGTTGGGATTAGGGTTACGTTTGGGATTAGGGTTGGGATTAGGGTTACGTTTGGGATTAGGGTTAGGGTTGGGATTAGGGTTGGGATTAGGGTTGGGGTGTGTTGGATTTAGGGTTTTGATTAGGGTTATGGTTAGGGTTGAGATTAGGGCTGTTTTGGGGTTAGGGTTGTGATTATCGTTAGGGTTGTGATTAGGATTATGGATCGGGTTGAGATTAGGGTTAGGGGTGTGTTGGAGTTAGGGTTGGAGTTATAATTTGGGGGTTTCCACTGTTTAGGTACATCAGGGGGTCTCCAAACACGACAGCCAATTTTGCGCTAAAAAAGTCAAATGGTGCTCCCTCCCTTCTGAGCTCTGCCGTGCGCCCAAACAGTGGTTTACCCCCACATATGGGGCATCAGTGTACTCGGGATAAATTGGACAACAACTTTTGGGGTCCAATTTCTCCTGTTACCCTTGTGAAAATAAAAACTTGGGGGCTAAAAATCTTTTTTGTGGGAAAAAAAAATATTTTTTTATTTTCACTACTCTGCATTATAAACTTCTGTGAAGCACTTGAGCATTCAAAGTTCTCACCACATATCTAGATAAGTTCCTTAGGGGGTCTAGTTTCCAAAATTTGGTCACTTGTGGGGGGTTTCTACTGTTTAGGTACATCAGAGGCTCTGCAAACGCAACATAACACCCACAGACAATTCTATCAAAGTCTGAATTCAAAAATGGCGCTCCTTCTCTTCCGAGCTCTGCCGTGTGCCAAAACAGTGGTTTACCCCCACATATGGGGTACCAGTATACTCAGGACAAATTGGAGAACAAATATTGGCATCCAATTTCTCTTGTTACCCTTGTGAAAATAAAAACTTGGGGGCTAAAAAAATCTTTTTTGTGGGAAAAAAAAATATTTTCTATTTTCACTACTCTGCATTATAAACTTCTGTGAAGCACTTGGGCATTCAAAGTTCTCACCACATATCTAGATAAGTTCCATGGGGGGTCTAGTTTTCAAAATGGGGTCACTTGTGGGGGGTTTCTACTGTTTAGGTACATCAGTGGCTCTGCAAACGCAACATAACGCCCGCAGACCATTCTATCAAAGCCTGCATTTCAAAATGGCGCTCCTTCCCTTCCGAGCTCTGCCGTGTGCCCAAACAGTGGTTTACCCCCACATATTGGGTACCAGCATACTCAGGACAAATTGGACAACAACTTTTGGGGTCCAATTTCTCTTGTTACCCTTGAGAAAATAAAAATTTGGGGGCTAAAAAAATCTTTTTTGTGGGAAAAAAATATATTTTTTATTTTCACTATTCTGCATTATAAACTTCTGTGAAGCACTTGGGCATTCAAAGTTCTCACCACATATCTAGATAAGTTCCTTGGGGGGTCTATTTTCCAAAATGGGGTCACTTGTTGGGGGTTTCTACTGTTTAGGTACATTAGGGGTCTGCAAACGCAACATAACGCCCGCAGACAATTCTATCAAAGTCTGCATTCCAAAATGGCGCTCCTTCCCTTCCGAGCTCTGCCGTGCGCCCAAACAGTGGTTTACCCCCACATATGGGGTACCAGCATACTCAGGAAAAATTGCACAACAAAATTTGTGGTTAAATTTCTGTTTTTACACTTGTGAAAATTAAAAAAAATGGTTATGAAGTAAAATGTTTGCAAAAAAAAGTTAAATGTTCATTTTTTTTTTCCACATTGTTTCAGTTCCTGTGAAGTAGGTAAAGGGTTAATAAACTTCTTGAATGTGGTTTTGAGCAGCTTGAGGGGTGCAGTTTTTAGAATGGTGTCACACTTGGTTATTTTCTATCATATAGACCCCTCAAAATGACTTCAAAGGTGATGTGGTCCCTAAAAAAAACATGGTGTTGTCAAAATGAGAAATTGCTGGTCAACTTTTAACCCTTATAACTCCCTAACAAAAAAAAAAATTGTTTCCAAAATTGTGCTGATGTAAAGTAGACATGTGGGAAATGTTATTTATTAACTATTTTTTGTGACATATCTCTCTGATTTAAGGGCATAAAAATACGAAGTTTGAAAATTGCAAAATTTTAAAAATTTTCACCATATTTCCATTTTTTTCATAAATAATCGCAAGTAATATCGAAGAAATGTTACCACTAACTTGAAGTACAATATGTCACGAAAAAACAGTCTCAGAATCAGCGGGATCCGATAAAGCGTTCCAGAGTTATAACCTCTTAAAGTGACACTGGTCAGAATTGTAAAGATTGGCTCGGTCATTAAGTACCAAATTGGCTCTGTCACTAAGGGGTTAAATATAGCCCCGCCATATGCAAATTGCTATATGCCTGTGTTTGAAAAATCAATAGTTTATCCTAGCATTTTGTTTAAAAAACACTCCTTATTGCGGAAACACTATATTGATTACATTTTTTGCATATGGGAGGGCACTCTTGAGTCCCTCAACATCTTCTTTGAGTTTATTAACTCCTCCTGGAGTAGCTTGACATTCACTATGGCTTATGGTTTGCATCAAATTTATTTTCTGGACACTTTGGTTCTCAAGGACACCGCGGGACACCCAACAACAGATTTATACACAAAACCCACAGACCAAAATGGTCTGTTACATTATCGCAGTCTCCATCTGACAACCATGATTCGGTCTACCTCCAAGTCACAATTTAAATGGGTGAGGCGTATTGTTAGTAATCCCACTCTTAAGGCCCCGTCTCACTAAGCGATTTACCAACGATCACGACCAGCGATATGACCTGGCCGTGATCGTTGGTAAGTCGCTGTGTGGTCGCTGGGGAGCTGTCACACAGACAGCTCTCCCCAGCGACCAACGATCAGGGGAACGACTTCGGCATCGTTGAAACTGTCTTCAACGATGCCGAAGTCCCCCTGCAGCACCCGGGTAACCAGGGTAAACATCGGGTTACTAAGCGCAGGGCCGCGCTTAGTAACCCGATGTTTACCCTGGTTACCAAAAAAAACAAACAGTACATACTCGCCTTTCGGTGTCCAGGTCCCTTGCCGTCTGCTTCCTGCTCTGACTGAGATCCGGCCGTACAGTGAGAGCAGAGCGCAGCGGTGACGTCACTGCTGTGCTCTCACTTCTCACTGTACGGCCGGCAGTCAGTGAGAGCAGGAAGCAGACGGCAAGGGACCTGACGGACATCAGAAGGCGAGTATGTACTGTTTGTTTTTTTTTACATTTACGCTGGTAACCAGGGTAAACATCGGGTTACTAAGCGCGGCCCTGCGCTTAGTAACCCGATGTTTATCCTGGTTACCAGTGAAGACATCGCTGGATCGGTGTCACACACACCGATTCAGCAATGTCAGCGGGGCCTCAACGACCAAAAAAAGGTCCAGGCCATTCCGACACGACCAGCGATCTCGCAGCAGGGGCCTGATCGCTGGTACGTGTCACACATAGCGAGATCGCTATGGAGGTCGCTGTTGCGTCACAAAACTTGTGACTCAGCAGCGATCTCGCTAGCGATCTCGCTATGTGAGACGGGGCCTTTAGAGACCAGAGATTAAAGGCGTTGAACAAGAAGTTTTCTGGAAGGGGTTATTCCTCGAACCTTTTAATATAATCTTCTGATCCTTCCACATCTACTCCACGCGCCTATCCTTCCATGAGTAGAACCTGGCACTTAATGCTGAGGGCCGGCGTTAGGGGCAGGCAGACCAGGCAGCTGCCTGGGGCCCCCGCTCCCCCAAGGGCCCCAGATAGCGGCAAGTCTCTCAGCTGCTATGGGGCCCCTGTGAGGCAGGAGGGCCCACCTGCAGCCAGCGCTGACTCCCCCGCCACATTGAAGTATATATACCTGTTGTGAATTCTGCTCTTGGGCTCCCTCCGGTGGTTGTTAGTGGTAGTGCAGTGGTCTCTGGATTATAGCCTGGGCAGGTGTTTCTGCTTATTGCAGCTCTATTAGGTATTTAGGTTTGTAGGATCCATCAATCTTTACCAGTTGTCCATTGTATCTTGGGGGGATTGCATCTCTATCTTGCTCCACTTGCCCTGCTGTCATTTCAGCTAAGATAAGTGTCTGGTTTTGGTTCTTTGTAGCGCGCATGCAGTGTGCTTTTATGTGCAGTGCAATCTATTGTGTTTTTGTCCAGCTTAGACTTGTTTGGATTTTTCTGTCATGCTGGTTTCTCTGGAGATGCAGATATACATCCTATGTCTTTAGTTAGATGTAGTATATAGTATATTCTGCTGTGGATTTTTCTAGTGTTTTTATACTGACCGCTTAGAACTCTGTCCTATCCTTTTCTATTTTAGCTAGAAGTGCCTCTTTTGCTAAACTCTGTTTTTTCTGCCTGTGTACGTATTTCCTCTTAAACTCACAGTCAATATTTGTGGGGGGCTGCCTATCCTTTGGGGCTCTGCTCTGAGGCAAGATAGGATTTCCCATTTCCATCTTTAGGGGTATTTAGTCCTCCGGCTGTGTCGAGGTGTCTAGGCCTGGTTAGGTACATCCCACGGCTACTTCTAGTTGCGGTGTCAGTATTAGGATTGCGGTCAGTACAGGTACCACCTACTCCAGAGATAGTCTCATGTGGCTCCAGGGTCACCGGATCATAACAGTACAACTGGCCAACAATGAGTTAAATGCATCTCAGAAGAAGGGAAGAAAAGTGCTGAGACATTTTTTTTTTCTGCAGTCTGTTTTGTCTTTCCTTCCCTCTTTTCCTCTGGGTGACTGAAGAGCTGTGTGCTAGCATGGATGTTCAGGGATTAGCTTCTCGTGTAGACCAACTAGCTGCTAGGGTACAGGGTATTTCCGATTATATTGTTCAGACTCCGGTTTTAGAGCCTAGGATTCCTACTCCTGATTTATTTTTTGGGGACAGGACTAAATTTTTGAGTTTTAAAAATAACTGTAAACTGTTTTTTGCTCTGAAACCTCGTTCTTCTGGTGATCCCATTCAGCAGGTTAAAATTGTCATCTCCCTGCTGCGTGGCGATCCTCAGGATTGGGCATTTTCCCTGGAATCTGGGAATCCTGCCTTGCTTAATGTAGAAGCCTTTTTTCAGACTCTAGGGTTATTATATGAGGAACCAAATTCTGTGGATCATGCTGAGAAGACCTTGTTGACCCTGTTGCAGTGTCAAGAAGCGGCAGAATTATATTGTCAGAAATTTAGAAAATGGTCTGTGCTGACTAAATGGAATGAGGATGCTTTGGGGGCAATTTTCAGAAAGGGTCTTTCTGAATCTGTTAAAGATGTTATGGTGGGGTTTCCCACGCCTATTGGTCTGAGCGATTCTATGTCTCTGGCCATTCAGATTTATCGGCGCCTGCGTGAGCGCAGAGCTGTGCGCGCTGTGGCGTTGTCCTCAGAGCAGATACCTGAGCCTATGCAGTGCGATAGGATTCTGTCTGGAGCTGAACGACGGGGATTCAGACGTCAGAATGGGTTGTGTTTTTACTGTGGCGATGCTTCTCATGTCATTTCGGTCTGCCCTAAGCGTACTAAGAGAATCGCTAGTTCAGTTACCATTGGTACCAGACAACCTAAATTTCTGTTATCTGTGACATTGATCTGCTCATTGTCATCATTTTCTGTCATGGCGTTTGTAGATTCTGGCGCCGCTTTGAATTTAATGGACTTTGAATTCGCTAGACGTTGTGGTTTCCCCTTGCAGTCTTTGGAGAACCCTATTCCTTTAAGGGGCATTGATGCTACACCTTTGGCTAAAAATAAACCCCAGTTTTGGACACAGGTGACCATGTGCATGGCGCCAGCCCATCGGGAGGATTGTCGCTTTTTGGTGTTGCATAATTTGCATGATGCTATTGTGCTGGGTTTTCCATGGTTGCAGGTACATAATCCGGTGTTGGATTGGAAATCTATGTCTGTGACTAGTTGGGGTTGTCAGGGAGTTCATGGTGACGTTCCTTTGATGTCAATCTCCTCTTCCTCCCCTTCTGAAATTCCAGAGTTCTTGTCTGATTTTCAGGATGTGTTCAATGAGCCCAAGTCCAGTTCCCTTCCACCGCATAGGGACTGTGATTGTGCTATTGTCTTGATTCCAGGTTGTAAGTTTCCTAAGGGCCGACTTTTCAACCTGTCTGTGCCTGAACATACCGCCATGCGGAGTTATATTAAGGAGTCTTTGGAGAAAGGGCATATTCGGCCATCTTCTTCGCCATTGGGAGCGGGATTCTTTTTTGTTGCCAAGAAGGATGGCTCCTTGAGACCTTGTATTGATTATCGCCTCTTGAATAAGATCACGGTCAAATTTCAATACCCTTTGCCTTTGCTTTCTGATTTGTTTGCTAGGATTAAGGGGGCTAGTTGGTTTACTAAGATTGACCTTCGAGGGGCATATAATCTTATTTGTATTAAGCAGGGGGACGAATGGAAAACTGCGTTTAATACGCCCGAGGGCCATTTTGAATACCTTGTGATGCCCTTCGGGCTCTCTAATGCTCCATCTGTTTTTCAGTCCTTCATGCATGATATCTTCCGGAATTATCTTGATAAATTCATGATTGTATATTTGGATGACATTTTGATTTTTTCCGATGATTGGGAGTCTCATTTGAAACAGGTCAGGATGGTTTTTCAGATCCTTCGTGACAATGCTTTATGTGTGAAGGGGTCTAAGTGTCTTTTTGGAGTGCAGAAGGTTTCTTTTTGGGGCTTTATTTTTCCCTCCCTCATCTATAGAGATGGATCCGGTTAAGGTTCAGGCCATTCATGATTGGATTCAGCCCACGTCTGTGAAGAGTCTTCAGAAATTTTTGGGCTTTGCTAATTTTTATCGCCGTTTCATTGCTAACTTCTCCAGTGTGGTTAAACCCCTGACCGATTTGACGAAAAAGGGCGCTGATGTGATGAATTGGTCCTCTGCGGCTGTCTCTGCCTTTCAGGAGCTTAAACGCCGATTTACTTCTGCCCCGGTGTTGCGTCAGCCAGATGTTTCTCTTCCATTTCAGGTTGAGGTTGACGCTTCTGAGATTGGGGCAGGGGCCGTTTTATCTCAGAGGAATTCTGATAGTTCCTTGATGAAACCATGTGCCTTCTTTTCCCAAAAGTTTTCGCCTGCTGAACGTAATTATGATGTCAGCAATCGGGAATTGTTGGCTATGAAGTGGGCGTTCGAGGAATCGAGTGGCTTGAGGGAGCCAAGCATCGTATTGTGGTCTTGACCGATCATAAAAATCTGATTTACGGGGGGCGTGGCCTGGCTGCAGATGGAGTAGGTCACACAGAGTGGGAGCTCCATGTCCAGGAACCTTAAAGCGGCTCATATCTTCTTCCCGGCGGACTCTCTGTCTCCTATAATATCAGCATCGCTTCCTGGTGCGGCGGTGAGTGCATGGGGAAATCCAGAGCCGGCGCAGGTGACCCGTCCAGGCGGATTATAGATTTCTTTGCGGCCTCCCCCCGGCTGCTGCAGGATCCCAAGATGGCGCCGTCCTCACCCAGAGCTTCCTGCTCCTCGCTTTCAGGCGCCTCATCACTCCCGGGCGGTGCGGTTTCCGACGCTGCAGCGTCGCATTCTCCCGACGGCACAGTCACTGCTGCTTTACTTAAGGATCTGCTTGGAGATCTCAGGGCCTCCATTCAGGTAGACATCCACACCATGCTGGCAGAGCTGAAAGGTGAGGTGGTGGAGCTGGGGAACCGCACGGATCGTCTGGAGCGCAAGATGGTGGAGATGATCTCCTCTCATAATGAATTATGGGACGCTCAAGAGTCTCTGCAAGATCTGCTCACTAAAACCCATGCCAAGACTATGGATTTGGAAGATAGGTCCAGAAGGAACAATGTTAAACTTAGAGGCATTGTAGAATCTATCCTGCCGGGAGACTTGAAAGCTTTCTTGCAGGACTTTATTGCGGCTGCTCTCCCTCACCTTGCCTCAAAGGACATTATAATTGATCGTATACACCGGATTCCTAAACCGCCTGGTCTGGGGCCTTCGGTCCCAAGAGATGTGCTCGCCCGCATACACTTCTATGAAATGAAAGAGAACTTTCTCCAAGCTCTGAGGAAGAATCCTGCTCTACCTGAAAGATTTGCCTCTGTCACCGTTTTCCCGGACCTCTCTCCGGGTACCCTGGCTCTCCGTAAAGCTTTTGGACCATACACTGCTGTTCTCAGGGAAAAAGGCATTCCATATCGCTGGGGATTTCCCACTAAGCTTCTCATCCGCAAAGATGGATCCATCACCACCTGCCTGACCCCGTCACACGCGGCGTCTGCATTGGCTGGATGGGGCCTGTCGGCTCCTGGTTCCCCAGTCTCGAGGGGTCCCTCTGGGTCTGGGATTGGCCGTAACCCCAAGGCCCGTGTTGCATCAGACTGGGAGGTCGCTTGAAGAATATTACAACTTTTGGTTCCTGGCTATTTCCCGCACTATTTTGGTATTTTTTTTTTCTCCTCTCTTGAGGTTTTTCTTTTTTGATTCTATATGCTGTGCTGATCTCCTTGTTGGAGTAATTGCAGCATTTCAATTTTTTGCCCCATAGGTGAACTGTTTTTTCTGATTTTCACCTTCTGGACTCAGGATTTGCCTGAATGGACCTGGATGTCCTAATCTTCGTGTTGTATGTTCTGTTTGTCTTTCCCTCCCCCTCCCACCCTCCTGGTTCCCCCCTACGCATGTTCTGGTCTGCAGCTCTCATGTTGTTTCTTCTTATGCATACTCCATTGGTGCTCAATATGGGCTAAGTCTATTTATACTGTTTTACCATGAGTGTTTTGTTGTACTCCATTAATGTTAATGGTCTCAACTCCCCGGGCAAGAGGTCGATTGTCTGGAGGCATCTGGGTAAATCTCGTCGGGACATCATATGTCTTCAAGAAACACATTTATTGGAATGTGATAATGTCAGAATGTACTCAGGTTTATATCCACACCAATTCTTTGCAAATGGTCCGACAAAAAAGGCAGGAGTAGCGATTTTCTTTAGCAAAGCCAATGCCTTCCAACTGATCCGTTCCATTGTGGATCCGATGGGTAGGTTCATTGTAGTCCTTTGTTTGATCAATAATGCCCCCTATACCATTGCTTCAGTTTATGCTCCTAATACCGGTCAACTTAAATTTTTAGAGGGTTTTTCCAAACTTTGCAGGACATCCAACATGGTCACAAACTGATTGCTGGGGATTTTAATGTGCCAATGTCCAAAATTTTGGATTGCTCGACCGCTTCCCTGTCAAGGAAGGAGGCGGGGCCGCTAATCAACTCATATAAGCTGCATGACATATGGAGGTATCTGCATAGTGGC
This sequence comes from Ranitomeya variabilis, assembly GCF_051348905.1. NCBI lineage: Eukaryota > Metazoa > Chordata > Amphibia > Anura > Dendrobatidae > Ranitomeya > Ranitomeya variabilis. Next base: position 826,019,116 of record NC_135233.1, read on the forward strand.
GAGAGAGATTACACATTCATGTCTCCCAGACATGGTTCCTATACTAGGATTGACTATGTGCTGGTGAATGATGTGGCTCTCCCTCACTGCATCTCGGCAGATATTGGTAGTATCACGTGGTCAGATCATGCCCCAGTGTCCCTTACTCTGAAGGACCCTCTTGCTATCAGGCCTCCCGCACACTGGCGTCTCAATACCCATCTTCTTACCGATCGACTAAATTCCCAGTTTATGGAGAGGGCCTTGCGGGAGTTCTTCTCCTCCAATGATACCCCAGACGTGCGGGATGATACCCTCTGGTTTGCTCACAAGGCGGTTGCTAGGGGCTGCTTTATTAAAATGGCTGCAACAGCTAAGAGGAAATACAACTCGACCCTTCAGTCGGCCCTGGACGAACTAGCTCGTCTTGAGTCTGCCCATAAGATGTCCCCTAGCCCGGCGCTCTTTTCTGACCTTTCTAAAGCTCGCATGCGTGTTCGCCAATTACTTCTACATAAAGCTGAGAATGCCCTGAGGAAAACCAAGGCCAGATTCTATGCAATGGGGGATCGAGCGGGCGCTGTTCTTGCTAGGCGAATTAGGAAGAGACAGGCTCAATCCAAGATTCCATTCCTGCTTGGGTCTGACGGTTCCCGTGTCTACAACCCCATCCATATTGCTGAGGAGTTTGCTTCGTACTACTCCTCTCTCTATGATCTTAGTTCTGACCCGGGAGTCCCTCAGCCCTCGCCGGAGCTAATTACGGCGTTCTTGGAGAAAGCTAATCTTCCCTCGGTCAATGCGGAGCAGCTTTCCTTTCTGAATTCTCCTATTGTTGAGTCTGAGCTTTCCCAAATTGTCAGAGATTCTAATAAGTGTTCTTCTCCGGGCCCGGATGGTTTTCCTTTTCTTTACTATGCACAATTCTTTTCTGTCCTCTCCCCTTTTCTCCTTCGCTTATTTAACAACTGGGCGTCTGTTGGTAGCATCAGGGCGGAGGGGTTGGAGGCCTCCATCGCGACCCTTCCTAAGCCGGGGAAGCCCACAACGTCCCCGGGAAATTTTCGCCCCATAGCCCTCCTGAACTGCGACGTTAAAATCTATGCTAAAATCTGGGCCAATAGATTGATAGCGGTGCTCCCCAGCCTTATACACCCCGACCAAGTTGGGTTTGTCCCTGGCAGGCAGACCAGAGATGGCACAAGATGACTGATCGATCTCCTGGATGTGGTGGAGAGGGAGGGTCTCCCCAGTGTATTCCTGTCTCTTGATGCCGAAAAGGCGTTTGACAGGGTGCACTGGGGATATATCGAGCTCACGCTCGGGAAATTTGGGCTTGCAGGTTTGATTTCCAGGGCCATTATGGCTTTATATTCTAATCCCTGCGCGTCGGTTTGCTCAGGCGGCTTTAAATCTCGGACATTCCCGATTTTGAACGGGACCCGTCAGGGCTGCCCCCTCTCCCCCCTTATTTTTGCTCTAATCATGGAGCCTATGGCTGCCTTAATTAGACAGTGTCCTGATATTAGGGGGGTGCGGGTTGGGGAGACTGAACATAAAATTGGACTTTACGCTGACGATGTAGTGTTGACTTGTACTTCGGCCTTAACCTCACTATACGCGATCACCTCAATTTTATCCCAATTCTCCGCGGTTTCATACTATAAACTTAATCTGACTAAATCCATTATTTTCCCCCTTTTTCTCTCGGCTGATCTCCAAATTCAAATTCAATCTAAATTTGCGTTTATTTGGGCCCCTATGGGGTTTTCGTACCTGGGCGTCCGAATAACTAGGTTGGATAACATCGTTCGTTCTAATTGCGAGGAAACTATCACCGAAATCAGGAGGGGCATCGATCAGCTATCGAGCTCTTCGCTCTCGTGGATGGCCCGTATACAAACCGTTAAAATGCTATTTCTCCCCAAGATTATCTATTTATTTCGGTGCCTTCCCCTCTCCATACCTTCCAAATTTATCTCGGCTCTCCAATCGATCATAGATCGCTTTATTTGGAATAACAAGCCACACAGGATTAAGCGCCAAATCATGTCCCTTCCGTACTCTATGGCTGGTTTGGGTGTTCCCTCGATCCAGTTTTACTATAGGGCGGCGATCTTGGAGCCTCTTAAGCTTTGGTGGGAGGGGAACTCGCGGTTACCCTGGGTGCTCATTGAATCTCATTTCGCCCCCAGAAACTCTCTCAAATTACTTTTGGAGCTTTGGCTGCTTCAGGTCTCTCCTCGTGGCCCTACTCTTCGCTCTATCAAGGCTGCCTCTAAAATGTGGACGTCAGTTTGCTCTTCCCAATTCCTATTTATGTATGACTATGTCTCCATACGGGCCCTGGAATGTGCTATTGGACACACCTCACTGCACCGGGTGGCTGACCTGTTTGGCTCGGATGGCTTGTTGTCGTTTGAGCTCCTTGCAGGTAGATTTTCTCTCTCTGGTAGAGACTTCTTCCAATATCTACAACTCCGCAGTTTTCTCAGGTCTCGTCGGCTATTCGGTGCCTCCCCGCCTCTGTCGGAGGACCCAGCACACCGGTTCTTCAGGCCGGCCACTTTAGTACCCCATGGAGTCTCTATTATCTATAAGGCCCTTATATCCCATGACATTCCTGCTAAGCTTCCTTTTATGATTTCCTGGGAGTCCTCTCTTGGTTTTGATGCATCCTTGGAGGACTGGCACTTTGCAATGGTGCACCCCTCTAAATATTCCTCGTGTATAGGCCACTTGGAGCAGTCCAAAAAGATCCAGCTGCAATGGTATCTAACCCCTGCTCGCTTAGCCAGGTTTGGTCCCTCTTCTTCCCCTCTCTGCTGGAGGGAGTGCGGGGCTATTGGTTCCGGTTCCCATATCTGGTGGTCTTGTCCGCGGATTCAGGTCTTCTGGCGTCAAGTTGAGACTTTGATCGCGGAGGTCATCCAGATTCCTTTCGTCGGTGTCTGGCCATTTTGGGTATCTCTCTCGTAGGATTCCCCTCCCCTCTCCGTCCGATAATCTCTAATATTCTGATTGCTGCCAGACAATGTATAGCGAGTCACTGGAAATCTTCAGATAGTCCGTCTATGACTGTTTTAATTTCCAAGATTAACCTTAATTTTACCTATGAAGCAATTATGGCTCAGAGTCTCTCCAAGAAAAATAAAGTGCTCTCCTGGTGGGTTCCTTGGGTCTCCTCGGTTCACATACCTCCGTCCGCCCTGGCTCTCATTTAGTAACTTTTGTATGCTGTGTTTTGTCTTATGGTTAATTTTGCATTTCTATGCTGGAATTGCTGTGATTCTAGAACAATGTGTATTATTTCCCTTTCCCCTTGTTCCCTTTCCCGCTTTGTTTCTCCTGCGGGGGATTTTTGTATGTACTTATTTCTTTATTGCTAATAAAAAGTTAATTGGTTAAAAAAAAAAATCTGATTTACCTCGAGTCTGCCAAGCGGCTGAATCCTAGACAGGCTCGATGGTCTTTGTTTTTCTCCCGTTTTGATTTCGTGGTCTCGTATCTTCCGGGTTCTAAGAATATTAAGGCTGATGCCCTCTCTAGGAGCTTTTTGCCTGATTCTCCGGAGGTACTTGAACCGGTCGGCATTCTAAAGGAAGGGGTGGTCCTTTCTGCCATCTCCCCTGATCTGCGACGGGTTCTTCAGGAATTTCAGGCTGACAAACCTGACCGCTGTCCAGTGGGGAAACTGTTCGTTCCTGATAAATGGACTAGTAGGGTGATTTCGAGGTTCATTGTTCTGTGTTGGCTGGTCATCCTGGTATTTTTTGGTACCAGAGATTTGGTTGGTAGGTCTTTTTGGTGGCCTTCTTTGTCGCGGGATGTGCGTTCTTTTGTGCAGTCCTGTGGGACTTGTGCGCGGGCTAAGCCTTGTTGTTCCAGCGCTAGTGGTTTGCTTTTGCCTTTGCCGGTCCCTGAGAGGCCTTGGACGCATATTTCTATGGATTTTATTTCAGACCTTCCGGTTTCCCAGAGGATGTCGGTTATCTGGGTGGTTTGTGACCGGTTTTCTAAGATGGTTCATTTGGTGCCTTTGCCTAAATTGCCTTCCTCTTCTGATTGGTTCCATTGTTTTTTCAGCATGTGGTTCGTTTGCATGGTATTCCGGAGAATATTGTGTCCGACAGAGGTTCCCAGTTTGTTTCTAGGTTTTGGCGAGCCTTTTGTGCTAGGCTGGGCATTGATTTGTCTTTTTCTTCCGCATTTCATCCTCAGACAAATGGCCAAACCGAGCGAACTAATCAGACTTTGGAAACTTATTTGAGATGCTTCGTGTCTGCTGATCAGGATGATTGGGTGGCTTTCTTGCCATTGGCCGAGTTTGCCCTTAATAATTGGGCTAGTTCGGCTACCTTGGTTTCGCCCTTCTTTTTTAATTTTGATTTTCATTCTCGTTTTTCTTCAGGGCAGGTTGAGCCTTCTGATCCTGGTGTGGATTCTGTGGTTGACAGGTTGCAGCAAATTTGGGCTCATGTGGTGGACAATTTGGTGTTGTCTCAGGAGGAGGCGCAACGTTTTGCTAATCGTCGTCGGTGTGTTGGTTCCCGGCTTCGGGTTGGGGATTTGGTCTGGTTGTCTTCCCGTCATGTTCCTATGAAGGTTTCTTCCCCTAAGTTTAAGCCTCGGTTTATTGGTCCTTATAGGATTTCTGAGATTATCAATCCGGTGTCTTTTCGTTTGGCCCTTCCGGCATCTTTTGCTATCCATAATGTTTTCCATAGATCTTTATTGCGGAAATATGTGGTGCCCGTTCTTCCCTCTGTTGATCCTCCGGCTCCTGTGTTGGTTGATGGGGAGTTGGAGTATGTGGTTGAGAAGATTTTAGATTCTCGTTTTTCGAGACGGAAGCTTCAGTACCTTGTCAAATGGAAGGGTTACGGCCAGGAGGATAATTCTTGGGTTTTTGCCTCTGATGTCTATGCTGCTGATTTGTCCTGATCGGCCTGGGGGCTCTGGTGAGGGTTCGGTGACCCCTCTTCAAGGGGGGGGGGGGTACTGTTGTGAATTCTGCTCTTGGGCTCCCTCCGGTGGTTGTTAGTGGTAGTGCAGTGGTCTCTGGATTATAGCCAGGGCAAGTGTTTCTGCTTATTGCAGCTCTATTAGGTATTAAGGTTTGTAGGATCCATCAATCCCTGCCAGTTGTCCATTGTATCTTGGAGGGATTGCATCTCTGTCTTCCTCCACTTGCCCTGCTGTCATTTCAGCTAAGATAAGTGTCTGGTTTTGGTTCTCTGTAGCGCGCATGCAGTGTGCTTTTATGTGCAGTGCAATCTATTGTGTTTTTGTCCAGCTTAGACTTGTTTGGATTTTTCTGTCATGCTGGTTTCTCTGGAGATGCAGATATACATCCTATGTCTTTAGTTAGATGTAGTATATAGTATATTCTGCTGTGGATTTTTCTAGTGTTTTTATACTGACCGCTTAGAACTCTGTCCTATCCTTTTCTATTTTAGCTAGAAGTGCCTCTTTTGCTAAACTCTGTTTTTTCTGCCTGTATACGTATTTCCTCTTAAACTCACAGTCAATATTTGTGGGGGGCTGCTGTTGTGGATTCTGTTTTTGGGCTCCCTCTGGTGGTTACAACTGGTACTGGGTGACTTTGGTGGGTTGCGGTCTCTGGTTTCCACCTGTCCATCAGAGGCTGGGTGTTTCCTATTTAACCTGGCTTTCCTGTCATTCCCTTGCCGGCTATCAATGTATCAGTGTGTCTCTGTTACCTTTGCTACCTGCTCCTAGGCCTTCAAGACAAGCTAAGTCTGGATTTCCCTGTTTCATGTTTGCTTTCATGTTTTTAGTCCAGCTTGCAGATATGTAATTCTCTGCTGCTGGTTGCTCTAGTGGGCTGAAATTACCACTCATGTACCATGAGTTGGCACATGAGTTCAAGTAATTTCAGGATGGTATTTTGAAGGGTTTTAAGCTGACCGCGCAGTTCACCTTTTGTATCCTCTGCTATCTAGCTTAAGCGGGCCTCATTTTGTTGAATCTGTTTTCATAACTACGTTTGTGCCTTCCTCTCATTTCACCGTCATTATATGTGGGGGGCTGCTATTTCTGTGGGAATATTTCTCTGGAGGCAAGATAGGTCTGTGATTCTTCTGATAGGGGTAGCTAGATCTCCGGCTGGCGCGAGACGTCTAGAGTCCCCCCAGGAACGTTCCCCGGCTGCTGTTAGTTGAGTGTTGAGGTTCAGGATCGCGGTCAGCTCAGGTTCCATCACCCTAGAGCTCGTCCTGTTTTTGCCCGTGTTATGTGTTTAATTCCCTGCCATTGGGAACATGACAGGCTGCCTATCCTTTGGGGCTCTGCTCTGAGGCAAGATAGGATTTCCCATTTCCATCTTTAGGGGTATTTAGTCCTCCGGCTGTGTCGAGGTGTCTAGGCCTGGTTAGGTACATCCCACGGCTACTTCTAGTTGCGGTGTCAGTATTAGGATTGCGGTCAGTACAGGTACCACCTACTCCAGAGATACTCTCATGCGGCTCCAGGGTCACCGGATCATAACATATACCGGCGTCTGCCGGTACAGTTCAAAGCAATGATGGAGGAGAGAGCGTCACCTGACGCTCCCTCTCCCATCATTCCCTGCTCTGCCTCTGATACTGCGGGTGTGCGTCATCGTGCACTCACTGTGTGCCAGGCAGTGCCAGGCAGCCGCTGACACAGGAGCAGGGGACAGCGTGGGCATGAGGAGAGGTGAGGAGCTTGTGTTTTTTTTATATACTGGACTATGGGGCCATTCTTGGGAGGGGAAAGGAGGGAAGGGAGGGGGGATGTGGCCTGTGCTGTATACTACTGTGTGGGCAGGGCTGTATACTACTGTGTGGATAGTGCTGTATACTACTGTGTGGCAGTGCTGTATACTACTGTGTGGGCAGTGCTGTATACTACTGGGTGGGCAGTGCTGCATACTACTGTGTGGGCTGTTCTATACACTACTGTGTGGGCTGTGCTTTATACTACTGTGTGGGCTGTTCTATATACTACTGTGTGGGCTGTGCTATAAACTACTGTGTGGGCTGTGCTATATACTACTGTGTGGGCTGTGCTATATACTACTGTGTGGGCTGTGCTATATACTACTGTGTGGGCTGTGCTATATACTATGGCGGTATATTCTATTCTATGGGGGACGCTGTGTTATATACTACGTGGCTGTGTTATATATTTGGGGGTACATTATACATTATATTCTATGGAGGAGGCTGTGTTACATACTATGGGGGCTGCATTATATTCTGTGGGGGCTTTATTAGATTTTATGAGGGATGATTGCATCATACTCTTTGATGGGGCTACATTATATTCTATGGGAAGGTGGGCTGTATTATATTTATATTCTATGACGGGTGATTGCATCATACTCTATGAGGGGGCTACATTATACTATATGGGGGGCTGCATTATATTCTATGGGGAGGTTACATTATACTCTGCGGGGGGTTACATTATACTCTGTGGGGTGGCTGCATTATACTCTGTGGGGTGGTGGCTGCATTATACTATATGTGGACTGAATTATACTGTATCGAGGACTATGGGGAATACATCATACTATATGAAGAACTATGGGGTGCATTATACTATGGGAAGTGAATTGTACTACATGGATGACTATGGCAGTGCATTATACAATATGGAGCACTGTGAGGAGTGTATTATGCTATACTAGACTGTGGCCCGATTCTAATGCATCGGGTATTCTAGAATATGCATGTCCCCGTAGTATATGGACAATGATGATTGCAGAATTCACGGCAGACTGTGCCCGTCAGTGATTGGTCGAGGCAACCTTTATGACATCATCGTCGCCATGGCAACCATTATGACATCTACGTCGATACTGTGCCCATCGCTGATTGGTCGAGGCCTGGCGGCCTCGACCAATCAGAGACGCGGGATTTCAATTATGACATCATCGTCGCCATGCTGTGCCCATCGCTGATTGGTCGAGGCCTGGCGGCCTCGACCAATCAGAGATGCGGGATTTCCAGGACAGACAGACAGACAGACAGAAAGACAGACAGACAGAAAGACAGACAGACAGACAGACAGACAGACGGAAAAACCCTTAGGCAATTATATATATAGATGGAGGACTGAGGAGTATATGTTAATATATGGAGGACTATGAGGAGTGTATTATACTATATGCAGCACTATGAGGAGTGTATTATACTATATGGAGGACTATGGGAAGTGTATAATACTATATGGAGGACTATGAGGAGTGTATTATACTATATGGAGGACTATGGGGCACATTATATTATATGGAGGACTATGAGGTGTGCATTTTACAATATGGAGGACTGTGGTGCACATTATAATATATGGAGGAGTATGGGGTGTATTATACTAAACAAGCAAAATGCTGCATATTCATTGGGTGACTGGATTGTTTATGCCGGAATAAAAATCCTTGTTCTCAGCAGGACATCGCCGGTGTAAACTGTAGATGTGCTGCTGATAGCATGATACTGTATGGTGATCTGTTGGTGATCTATCAGTGATCGTTCTGCCTCCATCATTCTTTCTCAGACGGTGGAAAGAGGCTGGGAAACAAGCGTCCAACGACTTCAGTATTGTCGATCACACTCATTTAGCGGCCTGAGATCAGCGCATGTAAATACAACCAAAATGCTTCTGTGTGATGTGCATTATGTTAGCATTTGGGGCCCCATTTTAAAGTTTGCCTAGGGCCCCACTTTGCCTAAAATTATGCTGTGAAAGGTTTTTTGTAGTACCAAAAAGCGTTTTGATCCTAATTCAGGACCTTCATCAGTTACGTACTGGTAGGTGAGTATATTTGATCATGTGTCCAAAGGACACTAATTGTAAACTGCATCAATCAATGGCTGAGGGTGGCCTTATAAGAGGTTGGGTGAGGCTTGTAAAGCGCGTATGTCCGTGCCTAGATGTGGTATTCACCGCTTTTTTGGACACATGATCAAATATACTCACCTACCAGTACGTAACTGATGAAGGTCCTGAATTAGGAACAAAATGTTTTTTGGTACTACAATAAACCTTTCACAGCATTAAGTTGAGTGGCAGGTTCTTTCTATTAGTATCATAAGGTGTGGGAACCTACCTTGGCACCGCTGACAGTAGTGCACACGTCTTTATCTTCACCTCTCATGCCCTTCCATGAATGACAGCATTTCCTTTGTACATACTTACCATCCATTTACTTAAATTCTGCATAAAGTCATCCGCAAACATTGCAACATTCTTCACACAGCATATCCTTCTGTAAGGGTACCATCTCACAGTGGCACTTTGGTCGCTACGACGGCACGATCCGTGACGTTCCAGCGATATCCATACGATATCGCTGTGTCTGACACGCAGCAGCGATCAGGGACCCCGCTGAGAATCGTACGTCATAGCAGATCGTTTGGAACTTTATTTCGTCGCTGGATCTCCCGCTGTCATCGCTGGATCAGTGTGTGTGACACCGATCCAGCGATGCGTTCGCTTGTAACCAGGGTAAACATCGGGTTACTAAGCGCAGGGCCGCGCTTAGAAACCCGATGTTTACCCTGGTTACCATCGTAAATGTAAAAAAACAAACAAACAGTACATACTCACATTCCGGTGTCCGTCAGGTCCCTCGCCGTCTGCTTCCCGCACTGACTGTGAGTGCCGGCCGGAAAGCAGGGCACAGCGGTGACGTCACCGCTGTGCTCTGCTTTTACTTTACGGCCGGCACTCACAGTCAGTGCGGGAAGCAGACGGCGAGGGACCTGACGGACACCGGAATGTGAGTATGTACTGTTTGGTTTTTTTTTACATTTACGATGGTAAATGCTTAGCAACCCAATGTTTACCCTGGTTACCCGGGGACTTCGGCATCGTTGGTCGCTGGAGAGCTGTCTGTGTGACAGCTCCCCAGCGACCACACAACGACTTACCAACGATCACGGCCAGGTCGTATCGCTGGTCGTGATCATTGGTAAATCGTTTAGTGTAATGGTACCCTAAGAGAATTCCAACAATTCTTTCTTTCATGCTTCAAACGAGCACCCAATATTAGAGACAAACGCGTACATGTTGATTATGGTACTGCATGGGCTCAGACTAGACAAAACTTTCTACAAACTCCCCAAACTGGCACTTTCCCATGTCTTCAATGTCACCAATGTAGTAACGTATTACGAGGTAACCTGTTATACCATCCATTCATGGGAAAAAATATGCCATTAGAGATTACACCACCTGTGACTCCTCATACGTTGTCTATCTCATCAAATGCCCATGGGGGCTTTTATACATTGGAGAGACTAAGCTTCAGATCAAGGGCCGTGTAGTCAAACACAAGTCTACCATTAGATGCAAAACCCTGTATTACCCCTACCACTCCATTTTATAACAGCAGGACATAACATTACTCAACTGAAATTTAACACGTTCTTCCCCCTATATGAGGAGGTGACCGCATACGTCTGCTCATATGTAGGGATGCCTTTTGTATCCACAAATTAAACTTTCTGGCTCCAAAAGGCTTACATAGGGAATGTGATATTCAATCCTTCACGTGAATGCATGATCTATGTTATGATCTGTTTATATAATTTGTAAATATTTAAGATGGTCACTCACGTCTGTTTAAAAAATTTTATATCAAATTTAATATGCTTCTTTTTTCCTTTGGTGTCCCTTTGTATGATACTGTTTGTCTAACATGATATTTTCTCCTCCTCTTTTCCAGAGGCAGACATAGACCTTCCGATCCAGTCTGGTCATTAGTACTACTCCACTGGTGTTTCTTTCATTATTTCATAAATCCACAATGCTTTTGTCTATAGCAGGGGTACCCAACCCGTAGCTTGCGAGCCACATGTGGCTCGCCTGCTCCTGACATGTGGCTCGCCTGCTCCTGACATGTGGCTCGCCTGCTCCTGACATGTGGCTGGCCGACACTGGCGTGCTATGGTGCCGGCCCCCCCGAGTGGACCCCCCCACCTGCTCCGGGCCCCGGCACTTGTGATACTTACCTCTCCCGGTTCCAGCACTGCAGCGTCTTCCATCCTCTGACTGTGACGTTCACAGTCAGAAGCTGGCTGGGCTTACCGGAAAGGAAACAGCTGGTGGGCCCGGGATGTGCATAGATGCACAGCCCTCTTAGCGGTATCCCTGGGGGAAGAACTCACCGCTGATGCAGCTGCGGCGGCCCCCGCTGTAACCGGTATTCACCATCAAGCCACTGAGACTTTTATTGCTGCGCACGACCTGACCGTGCACGGAAGACGGACTAACGGTGTATACCCGGCACCAGGAGTGATCTTGGACCCGACCTATCCTAGGTCACAAAGGGCTACGTGTCAGGTAAAGCCCTGGTGGAGACCCCCAGAATAAACCTCGAAACACTGAAATGTAAATAGTTAACTGTTCTTTCTTTGCTGCTTGAACCCGTCCAGGGTTAACTCTTAAAGGGATCCCCTGTTTAAAGGGATCCTATGTTTTTGCACAAGTTCATCATTGCTTTTAAAGAACATTTGAATCATGGACGGTGAATGGTTCACAAACTGCTTGTAAATAGTTTGCACCTTCTTAAGGGTGCTTTCTACTGGTTTTACATAGGAGGCTTTTACAGAGACTGCCTCTTAACAGAAACTGCTGTTAATTATGCTGTAAAAATAACTACTTTGCTTCACAGACCTGAAGAAAAACCCGTTGGTGCGGCAGAATTCCGGGTCAGGATTACATGTCTTGTAGCCCACCTAAGACCAACGTTCGGGGGTTTGTAATGGGTCCCTCATATCATATCACGTCATATCGCTTTAAACAAACTTGGAAACTAATGATGTGATTATTTTGCACTACCTCTGAAAAGACTTGGGTTTCCTCTTAAAGGGAATGTTAGTTTGTTGCACTTTGCCCAAGAGTGATAATGTTGTCTTAGATAGTTAGATAGTAATAATGTTTATACATAGCTGATAGTATGTAGTTAAGAATAGGAAATGTTAAGATGATGTACTTTGAATAAAGTGAGGTTAAATAAATTGAAGGAAAGATACAGTGAACCCGTAGGGGGGGGTGACACCTGTTCTGCATTTCAATAAAGTGAACCCGTAGGGGTTAGTGAGTCCTTTAGTGAGTCTTAAGTAGTTAGTTAAAAGACTTTGCACTTAGAGAACAATAACTGTTTTATGCTTGAATAAAGAAAATGTTAATTTATTGTTTTGTAATTGCACTTAGTAGTTAACAGATAGTATACCTGTACGGGTAATAGATTCATAGTTAGTTAGCGCATCCATAATTGGTCAATCTACAGAAGTAAGCTGACAATGTAAATATGTTCTCATTTGCAATGTTCAAGTGTTCTCACCTCCCATAAAGGGAAGCATTGTTATATTAACTTGTTTAATAGCATTTCAAAAATGTTGTATGTCTTTTTGCTAATGTATTGTTGTTTTCTATTCCCAGTCCGGGAGTACTGGATTTAACGGGGGGGGGGGGGGAGTGCAGAGCCCCAGAGTCCTGGTCATTGCAGTAATACTGTTCTTCCACCAGAAGAAGTGATATTACGTCTGATGGCAATAAAGGAGATCTTCCTACCAGATATCACAAACCATACACCACACTTCACACTCCAGTCCACCAGTGGGAGCCTTGCTCCTATCTACTAGGGCACTCCTCACAAAAGGGTAAAACTGGTGGGCTGGATAGAAAGTTAGTCAGAAGCTGGCTGGGCTTTGCCCAGGCAACACCTGTCAGGCAGACAGGGGGAAAGGAGGAACATCGGACCTGCAGACAGAGGGTCCCTAACAAGAGTGGGATCCTGTCAGAGGCCTAGCTAGACAGAAGGCTACGGAGCTGCGCCTGCCCACGTGCTGCAGCATCCTAAGAAAGGACATGAAGAGAATTGTGTTGTAGAGGGTGAGAAACGAAGTCATTGCACAAGGAGAAAACACCAGAAGGAGTTCTGCCCTGTAAAAGGCTGCCTCCTTCTGAGGCGCGAAGCCGGTGGCCGGAACACCGAGGGAGCAACTGTCTCTAAGCCTTGCTCCAGAGACCGGCAGGACAGTCAATTCCAAGTTGGCTGCCCGACCTTAATACCTAGGAGACACAGTGGCAACTTGTGGGGGTCAGGGCGTCTCTAGGGTCCCTATAAACAAGCCTCAGGCCATCAGTCATACGGGTTTGTCCTATCCATACCATCTGGGGGACAGAGAGGAAGACATAACATCTAGAACATCTACAACAGTTGTGAGGACCTTACCGAGAAGCTCAGCAGGGAGGTACTGCAACACACAGGCGCTAGAGGAAGGCTACTGATTTCCACCTGGATAAGGGGACTCTGGATTTGCCTTCAGACCGGCTGGACTCTGCCTACCCTGTGGTCTGTACCCTGGACTGTGGATGCTGAAGTCTTCAGTAAAGGTAAAGAGACTGCAACCTTGTGTCCTCATTCTTCACTGCGCCTCACATCATCCACCATCACCATCTACACTTCTGGGAAGCCCTGGGGATACACTTCACCTGTGGGAAGGTATACCATCTTGCTGCCATAACATCAGCCCAGCGGACCCCTAAGCAGCGTCGTCACCCTGACCGAATACCACAGGTGGCGTCACGAACATTTCCCTTTTAAAGACCTTTCCCAAAAACCATAAAAACTATTCCTTTTATTGGACATCCCTCGAAGGGCCACGGACCGGGTCGGGCCACCGTGACATCCCCAGAACCGAAGGACCCGGTGCCGAGTACCCCATTGCCCTAGCGTGGGGGCGCTCCATCATGTAATATCTGGAGGAATGCAACTTCGTTGCAGCTGACATGCAAGCCGCACATGTGATCGACTGCTCCTGCACGTTTTCCTTCACTATATACTTTTACCACTGAACAGGACCTTTCCGCGTCACACGCTACATCACTTTTTGTGTCAGAAGCTTGCTGCCTTACATCTCTAGTGGTTACTCACTATTTGTTATTTATTCTTACCATCTGTTTTCATGTGGTCTCACACAGATGATACACTACCGGACACTGTGTCCCTTGCTCCACTTTGTTAAAGCAGTGTCGTATGGTTTTCTTTCCTTTGTCTTCAATTTTTTCTAGTCATAGATATAGTTTTCCATATACAGTATATTATGAGTCATTTATATAGTGATTCGACTGTGAATTTTGATCTGTAATTTTTGACATTATGATTCTTTTTTTGTTGTTATTTGTGGTTATATTGCAACTTGGGATTTATATGATATTTCTTTTTTAATTAATTCTAGTACACTGATGAAGGTCTTTACTGACCGAAACGTCTACATCTGTACTATTCCGCTGCCATTAAAGCAATTAAAAAATGTCTATATCCCCCTCAGTGCCAAGTTTATCTAATGTACTATTAGGGAATTGTTTGTGACCTGCCTGACCCTGAACCCCAAAACTACTACCTTTACAAGGCCAGTCTACAGCTGGCCCTGTTATATTACTTTGTATATTCTCTATGCGCCTCCTGACACGTTTCCTCCATCATGGGCTCCACAGGGGAATTGCTTTGAGACTTAACTAGTCTGTAGGCTAAATAAAATCTTTGCCATACAATGACATGTAAAAGTTGGGCACTCCTGGTCAAAATTACTGTGCACACGTTGCGGATTTTGTTGCGATCCGAAGCGTTTTTTCTCATGGATTTGCACCAAATCCACAAAGAGTGCTCAGGCAATGTTAATGGGAATCCAGAATTGGTGTGCACATGCTGCGGAAAATTCCGCACTCTCAGCGTTCAATTCTCAGCGTTTTATTTTCCGCATCATGTCAGTTCTTTTTGCGGATCTGCAGCATTTCTGCACCCATTGACTTACATTGAGTCAGTCAAATCCACAGCTAAACCGCAGGTGTAAAAAGGTCTGTGGATTAGCTGTGGATTTGCATGCCTCTCCCAATCTGCAGCAACTTTACAACAGTATAACGGACCTGCCTGTTGTGTTCCTTGGTCTTCATGATGCTCTCTGTGCTTCAAACAGAACCCTGAGACTATCACTGAGCAGGTGCATTTATATGGAGACTTGATTACACACAGGTGGATTACCGTATTTTTCGCTTTGTAAGACGCACTTTATTTCCCCAAAAATTTTTTGGGGGGAAATGGGTGTGCATCTTACAAAGCGGATATACCGCTTACCTTTACCGTTACAGGCAGGGATGAGGGGGTGTCCGCCGCCGCTGCCGAGGGTGATGCTGGAGTCTCCGGTGCTGCGGGCAGTTCGTCCATGCTTTCCTGTGTGACGGATCTCTGGGAAAATGGCTGCCTGGAGGCGGCACATGCGCAGATAGAGATCTCAGCACCAAGATCTCGGGAGATGAGATTTCAGCGCTGAGATCTCATCTCTCGAAATCATGGTCTCAAGATCTCCATCTGCGCATGCGCCGCCTCCCGGCGGCCATTTTTCCAAAGTCCACCACACAGGAAAGCATGGACAAACTGCCGGGGGGCTCTGGCCTTTCACAAAATGTTGGCAGAGCCCCCCGCTGCACCGGAGACACCACTGCAGCATTGGAGACACCCCTGCAGCATGTGACATAACACTCCGGGATCGCCTTTGCTGGGGTCAAAGGTCACGTGGTTTATGCATTGAATTCTTGAGGCGTACAGCAGGTTTTCGAGTAAGCTGACCTCAGGTCAGATTTATTAAAGTGAAAGCAACACAAATAAAACAAAACATAAAAATAAATCCTAGCCTGTCCGGCACTAACTAAACCAATACGTTGCTAAACTAACAACTGGGGGGGCTGCTCCCACCCAGCTAACATCACACAGTTCTTGAGCACAGCTCTCACTCACGTTTGTCTCACACAGTCAGGCAATCTGTATGCCCCAGGCTGACGCTGGAAACCCCCAGCTGGTCATCCTTTATTCCTGCACTTATTAACCCATCAGTATCCTGAAGATACTGAGCGGCCTAATTCACATAGGACAAGTACCTGGGCGAGATATACCTGCCCCCGACTACCAGACCGACATGACTCTCACATATCCCCCCCTTCTGCTCAGACCACTCCGGTCGAGCAAGGACACTCTTGAAACAGTGCACTCGGGATAGAGCATCAGCGTTCCCCATCTGTACCCCGGGGCGGTGCTCCACCATGAAAGAGTAAGCCTGGAGGGCAAGGAACCACCGGGTTACCCGACTATTACGGTCCTTGTGGAGGTGCATCCACTTAAGAGGGGCATGGTCCGTGACCAGCCTAAACTTCCTACCTGCCAGGTAATACTTGAGGGAGTCGAGAGCCCATTTAATGGCTAGGCACTCTTTTTCAACCACGGCATACCTCTGCTCATGTACATTCAGTTTCCTGCTGAGGTAGAGGACCGGGTGTTCCACTCCATCCCTCACCTGGGAAAGCACAGCTCCGACACCAGTATCAGAGGCGTCAGTTTGCACCACAAACTCGCTGCTGAAATCAGGAGTCACTAGCACGGGCTGAGAGCACAAAGCCCGTTTCAGGCTGTGGAAGGCCTCTTCGGCAGCTGAGGTCCATTTTACCATGACGGAACCCTCCCCTTTGGTAAGATCCGTCAGGGGGGTAGCAATGGCTGCAAAATTGGGTATGAATCGGCGATAATAGCCGGCAATCCCCAGGAAAGCTTGTACTTGTTTCTTGTTTACTGGTTGCGGCCAGCCCTGAATTGCCTATATTTTGTCGATCTGTGGTTTAACAACTCCTCTGCCAATCACATAGCCCAAATATCGGGCTTCTTCAAGCCCGATGTGACATTTCTTGGGATTCGCCGTTAAGCCTGCATCTCGCAGGTCATCAATCACCACCTGTACCTTCCGGAGGTGAGTTTCCCAGTCCATGCTGTAAATTACGATGTCATCCAGGTAGGCAGAAGCGTACTGCCTGTGGGGCCTCAAGACTCGATCCATCAGTCTCTGGAACGTTGCTGGTGCTCCGTGAAGTCCAAACGGCATGTAGACATACTGGAACAAACCTTCCGGCGTAGCAAATGCCGTCTTCTCTCTGGCCGCCTCCGCCAGAGGGATCTGCCAGTACTCCTTTGTTAGATCCAGGGTCGTCATGTATCGGGCTTTACCAAGCCGGTCGATTAACTCATCGACCCGGGGCATAGGGTACGCATCAAATTTAGAAACCGCATTCAGTTTCCTAAAGTCATTACAAAACCGTATGGAGCCATCCGGCTTAGGTATCAACATAATTGGACTGGACCAGGCGCTGTGCGACTCCTCAACGACTCCTAAGTCCAACATTGCCATCACTTCCCGGGACACGGCTTCACGGCGCGCTTCCGGGATCTGGTAGGGCTTCACATGAACTGTGACACCAGGTTCTGTGACAATCTCATGTTTCACCAGCTTAGTCTGGCCAGGTTTTTCCGAGAAAAACTCGGTTCTGTAACAAAAACTGCTTAACCTCAGATTTTTGTCGTTCCGAGAGAGTCTCGGCAGTCTGCACCTCCGGTACGGTAGGTGAGCACACCGGACGGGGCAGATCCGCTGTTAGGGCAGAGCGGTCTTTCCAGGGTTTTATCAGATTCACATGATAAACCTGTTCTGGTTTTCTTTTACCAGGCTGGTACACTTTATAGTTCACTTCACCAATTCTTTCCACGACCTCAAAGGGGCCCTGCCATTTCGCCAGAAATTTACTATCCACCGTAGGGATTAGGATCAACACCCTATCCCCGGATGCAAATGTACGGACCTTGGCGCCTCTATCATAACTTTGCCTCTGGGCTCCCTGGGCCTGTAACATATGGTCCTTAACAATGGGCATCACAGCGGCAATACGGTCCTGCATTTGTGTTACATGGTCTATCACCGTTTTAAAGGGAGTGACTTGACCTTCCCAGGTTTCTTTTGCGATGTCCAACAGTCCACGGGGACGACGGGCGTACAACAGCTCGAAAGGCGAAAATCCTGTGGAAGACTGGGGAACTTCCCTAATGGCAAACAGCAAATAGGGTAACAAGTAATCCCAGTTCTTCCCATCTTTGTCTATCGCCTTCCGGAGCATCTGTTTTAAGGTTTTGTTGAACCGCTCAACCAGGCCATCTGTTTGAGGATGATAGACAGATGTACGCAACGGGTCTATTTGTAAGAGTCTGCAGAGCTCCTTCATTACCCTCGACATAAAGGGAGTCCCCTGGTCGGTGAGTATCTGTTTTGGAATTCCCACCCGGCTAAACACTTGTACCAATTCCTTGGCGATCGTCTTGGTAGCTGTGTTACGCAAAGGGATAGCTTCCGGGTAACGAGTGGCATAGTCCACGATGACGAGGATGTGTTGGTGCCCACGTGCGGACCGGGGAAGGGGCCCAACCAAATCCATCCCAATCCTCTCAAATGGGACTTCAATAATAGGGAGGGGTACCAAAGGGCTACAGAACCGAGGTTTAGGCGTAGAGATTTGGCACCCTGGACAGGACTCACAATAGTTACGCACATCATTATGTATGCCGGGCCACACAAAACAATGTAATATCCTTTCTGTGGTTTTTTGTACGCCCAGATGTCCCCCCATTATATGTCCGTGGACCAGGTCCAGTACCTTCCGCCGATAAGGTTTGGGTACCACTAACCGTTGCACAGTGTCCTCCCCTTTTTTTTCTACCTGGTAGAGCAAATCATTTTCAAGGACCATGTACGGGTACGCCAGCCTAGTGTCAGGTTCTACGGGTACCCCATTTATCATTTTTACATTTTTCCTAGCCGGAGCCAGGGTAGGATCTCTCATTTGCTCGCTGTGGAAGTCATCCGACTGGACTCCCAAACCTGGCAGGCAGGGTGCTGGATGGCTGTCTGCCTCCACCTCTCGGTGAGTTTCCTCAGTTTCCTCAGTTTCCCCTGCCATAACTGAGAAGGGGTACTGAAGGTTAGATTCAATACCCTCCCCCGCAGCATCTTCCTGTGGGGCCTCCTCTAGGAGCTCGGGACCTCCAGAGGGCACGGGAGAAGATTCACGGGTACAGCTACCGTGAAGGAGCAACTGATTCTCCCACAACTGCCAGAAATGGGGAAAATCCCTGCCCAGGATTATATCCTGTAACAATGCGGGAACGAGTCCCACTTTGTGTTGCACAGTCCCATAGGGAGTGGAAATCCATATGACCGCTGTAGGGTACGAGCAGGTGTCACCATGCACACACGTTACAGAAAACTTGTCAGACAGACCAGATGGAAGTGCCACCAGACTGGCTTTCACCAGAGTCACCACACTTCCAGAGTCTAGTAATGCCACAACATTTTTCCCATCAACAGATAACTCATACAGATGTTTCGCTGTATCATTTTGACCCGCATTCACACTCACTAGCCGTGTAACCAAAGACATGCGTTTTTTAGAGTCTGTAACGTCGCACTGCATGGGTTCAGTGGTAACAGGACAGTTCGCAGAAACATGGCCCTTCTCATGACAGCGGAAACACCGAACCGACCCCCTATTGAGACCACAGTCCAACACTCTCGGTCTCGGAGTGCGAGCAGTCCCGTGTTCCTCCCCAACAGTTTTAGGCATTTTTCCTTCACCCGTAGTCCCTGGAACAGTCTTACTGGTTCTACGAGGAGGAGGCACAGACCGGGTGGTAGCGGTATCGTCGGGAAGTCCTTCTGCCACGGAATAACGATCGACCAACTCCACAAGTTGATCCGCTGTCGTGGGATTTCCTTGGCTTACCCACCTTTTCAGCGCTGGTGGTAGTACTCTCAGGTATTTGTCCAGGACAACCCGCTGGATTATTTCCGGGGTTGTCAGTACCTCGGGTTGCAGCCATTTCTTTGTCAAATAGATCAGGTCGAACATCTGAGACCGCGGCGGTTTATCTTGCTGGTATGTCCACTGGTGTACCCTCTGTGCACGGACAGCCGTAGTCACACCCAGCCGGGCCAGGACCTCAGCTTTCAGCTTCTCAAAGTCCTGAGCGACTTCCGGGTCCAAGTCATGGTAAGCTTTTTGGGCCTCGCCGGAGAGAAACAGGGCAATCAAATCGGCCCATCGTGCCTTCGGCCACTTCTCTCTCAATGCCGTCCGCTCAAATGTTGTCAGGTATGCCTCGACGTCATCTTCTGCAGTCAGCTTTTGCCAGTATCGACTCACATGGATCCTTCTGGACTCTGCTTCCGGGTCAGCCTCAGGCATGCTCACCAGTCGCTGCGCCACCTGTTGGAGAAGCTGGTGGTCTGCAACCGTCATGTCCACTAACTCCTTCAGCTGTGCGGCCATCAAGCGATTAGCTTCCTGCTGTGCGGAAGTGGCCTGCTGCTGTACGGCAGTGGACTGTACTAGGGCTTTCACCACGTCTTCCATACTGTCGCCTGTGCCACGTTATGCCCGCGTTCTCCACCACAATGTGACATAACACTCCGGGATCGCCTTTGCTGGGGTCAAAGGTCACGTGGTTTGTGCATTGAATTCTTGAGGCGTACAGCAGGTTTTCGAGTAAGCTGACCTCAGGTCAGATTTATTAAAGTGAAAGCAACACAAATAAAACAAAACATAAAAATAAATCCTAGCCTGTCCGGCACTAACTAAACCAATACGTTGCTAAACTAACAACTGGGGGGGCTGCTCCCACCCAGCTAACATCACACAGTTCTTGAGCACAGCTCTCACTCACGTTTGTCTCACACAGTCAGGCAATCTGTGTGCCCCAGGCTGACGCTGGAAACCCCCAGCTGGTCATCCTTTATTCCTGCACTTATTAACCCATCAGTATCCTGAAGATACTGAGCGGCCTAATTCACATAGGACAAGTACCTGGGCGAGATATACCTGCCCCCGACTACCAGACCGACATGACTCTCACAAGCACCACAGACACTCCTGCAGCACAGGAGCCCCCCTGCAGCACAGGACACCTGCACACTTTCATCCCAGCCTGCAGCAACGCTCCACTCCTGCCTCCTCCCTCTTCCAGCAGCGACCCTGGGACCGCTCTTCACCGCAGCCACCACCCCCGGTAAGCAATAAGACACATGGATAATAAGAAGCACCACCAATTTATTAAAAAAAAATTTTTTCCTATTTTTCTCCTGAAAATTTGGGGTGCGTCTTATAATCCGGGAGTCTTACAAAGTGAAAAATACAGTATATTTATCATCATTAGGCATTAGGACAACATTGGATCATTCAGAGATCCACAATGAACTTCTGGAGTGAGTTTGCTGCATTGAAAGTAAAGGGGACGAATAATATTGCACTCCCCACTTTTCAGTTTTTGAATTTCCACAAAAATGTAAAATAACCAATAAATTTCGTTCAACTTTACAATTGTGTTCCACTTGGTGATTCTTCACCAAAAAAGTACATTTGGTATCTTTATATTTGAAGCATGATATGTAGTGTTGAGCATTCCGATACCGCAAGTATCGGGTATCGGCCGATACTTAGCGGTATCGGAATTCCGATACCGAGATCCGATACTTGCCGCGTATCGGATACCGGAATCGGAAGTTCCCAGGATTCAAACTGCACAAATTTGTACGAAATCAGCCAATGATAACACTGGTCAACAGCATTTTTGGTGCCAAAGATATTTCATCGAATTTAGGGTATTTTTGGGGTGCTGATTCTGAATATGTCATCAGTTTTGCCAGATTGGCTCAAGTTTTTGAGATTTTTGGTATCTTATTTATATCACTTGTTGGTAAATGCGACGCATCATCTCATTAATTTCTTTGGATTAGTACTTGAACTGAGCAGTTCTCAATATAGTTTTGTGTTAATTAGTGTTCTAAAAGTTTGTTCATAGCTTGATTTTTGCACTAACTTTATGTTGTCTGTTTTCCAGTGAAAAGCATGAACTCATCAAGAAGAAGTTGTCTTAACGATCCAGACTCATTCTGTTACATTTGTGGTGAATACACACTGCCAAAACATAGAAGAAACATAACAGACTTCGTAAAAAAAGTGTATTTTGCCTATTTTGGGGTTATGCTTGGGGACCAAGACAAGTTTTGGGCACCACACATAGTGTGCAAAGCATGTATCGAATTATTACGAAAATGGAGCAAAGGACAAAGAAAAAGCTTCAAATTTGGTGTTCCAATGGTGTGGAGAGAGCCAAAAAATCATCATGATGACTGTTATTTATGGTAAACACAGGTACAGGCACATCTTCACAATGAGGGACAGGCCTTCTTGCAGATTCCATGTTACTACCATTTTCGTTTCTTATGCTTATTGAATCCTTGCACTTGCACTGCACAGAAATAACAGTCATCATGATGATTTTTTGGCTCTCAAGGTCTGTGTGTGTGTGTGTGTGTGTGTGTGTGTGTGTGTGTGTGTGTGTGTGTGTGTGTGTGTGTGTGTGAGTGCAGCCCACTCTCTAGTCTGAGTGCAGCCATAGGCCATCCATAGCTGGTTGTATTCAGTTCAGGGAGGGTGGTTCATTGCCTCATACTGTTCTTTTTTTTTTTTTTTTCAAGTAGTGTAGTCTGCTGCACATTTTTTCAAAAAAATCCTATTAGTGTCTTTCCACCCGTCTCCAGCTAACTTGTGGAAACACACTACGTAGGATAACGTAGAGGAGGGTTTTTGGGCCTTGCAGCGCCGTTTACGGCTGTCTGCACGGTCTCCGTGTGACTGTAGCTCGCCCTGTAGTCTGTGAGCAGCCATAGCCTGGTTGTCTCCAGCTCAGGGTTCTTCACTGCGTCATACCGTAAAATCAATTTTCCTTTTGTTTTAAGTAGTGCAGGCTGCTGCACATTTTCTCAAAAAATTCCTATTAGTGTCTTTCCACCCGTCTCCAGCTAACTTGTGGAAAAACACTACATAGGATAACGTAGAGGAGGGTTTTTGGGCCTTGCAGCGCCGTTTACGGCTGTCTGCACGGTCTCCGTGTGACTGCAGCTCGCCCTGTAGTCTGTGAGCAGCCATAGCCTGGTTGTCTCCAGCTCAGGGTTCTTCACTGCGTCATACCGTAAAATCAATTTTCCTTTTGTTTTAAGTAGTGCAGGCTGCTGCACATTTTTTCAAAAAATTCCTATTAGTGTCTTTCCACCCGTCTCCAGCTAACTTGTGGAAACACACTACATAGGATAACGTAGAGGAGGGTTTTTGGACCTTGCAGCGCCGTTTACGGCTGTCTGCACGGTCTCCGTGTGACTGCAGCTCTCTCTGTTGTCAGTTCAGCCCCCAAAAAATAAATAAATAATAAAGTTCACCAAACACACCAGTGACACCACTTTACATTTATGTAGGCCACATTAGCTCATATTAAAGTCTAGTCCACACTTTAGAAAATTAGTGTTTCTTATACCTGTTAGGAGTTGTTCAGGAATAAGCACACAAAGCCGTTAGTACTTTTCTGCTTATCTTTATCAGTCAACCAAGATGAAGAAGGCAGTGAGTAAGGCACGTGGGCGTGGGCGCGGAGCAGGGAGAGGACGTGGGGATTCTGTCCCTGCTGCAGGCACAGGTGACTCATCAGCACCCACTTTCACCAGGGAACAGTCCTTCATGCGCAGCTTTGTCGCAGAGCACCGTACACCGCTGCTGCGTGAAGAACAAATTGAAGCCGTTGTCGGATGGATGGCAGCTAATGCATCAACTTCAATTAGTGCCACATCCTCTCAGACACAGAGCACTGGAGAGCAGCCATCTGTCTCTTCACCACCTGCCAAATTGCCCAGGCAGACAGAGAGCCCAGGACAGGAGCCGTCTCTACTTCTGTTCTCTGAATCTCTTGGCTTGGAAACAGGGGGCCAGCCAAGCAGCATTGGAGAAATGGAAGAAGAGGCAGGGTGCAGTGATGCCCAACCGCTTTTTCTCTCTTCCTCTGAAGAGGCGGGTGGGCCAGTGCCTCCGGTCACCACATCGCAGGACGCATCCGCTGATGACACTCAGGTGCCACTTTCTGGTGCGTGCTCTGCTGCTGAGACTACCCAGGAGGAGCAGTTGGGGGCAGAGGGTAGTGTAGATGATGAGGTCCTTGACCCATCTTGGCGTGAGGGACAGGAAGGTGGTGGGAGCAGCTCTGAGGAAGAGATTCCCCGTACAGCCCAAAGAGGGAGAGGGAGGGGGAAGACTGCGGATCCTGCAGCCTCCGCTTTGGCACCCGTTAGGAGCATGTCTCTTCCAAAAGCCAAAAAGGGCGCTCCCAAGACTTGCAGTGCCTGGTCCTTTTTTGACACAGTTGCAGATGACATTTGCTATGTCAAATGCAAGGTGTGTCATCACAAAGTCAAAAGAGGTCGAAATGTCAGCAACCTCAATACCTCCAACATGTGGAAACATGTGCGCACCAGGCACGCGGCGGAGTTAGAAAAACACACTGAAGAGCTAGGCCAACCAACAGCGGCAGCTACCACCTCTTCAGCTCATGTTGCCTCTTCCTCCAGCTCACACGCAGCTGGTTCGGCTTCCTCCCAGGATCGCCGTAGAAGAACCTCTGGCCCTGTTGTCCAGAGACCCACTGTAATTCCACCCGCAGCACCACTTTCCCAGTCATCCACACACTCCCAGCCCAGTCTACAGCCATCGGTAGTACAGGCATGGGAGAAAAGGCGGCCTTTCTCGTCAAACCACCCACGAGCACAGGCTCTGACTGCAGGCATTGACAAACTTCTGTCACTGGAAATGCTGTCATTCAGGCTGGTGGAGATTGACAGCTTCCGTGACTTGATGTCATTGGCAGTCCCACAGTACAATGTGCCCAGCCGCTTTTACTTCAGCAGGCAAGCCGTCCCTGCCCTGCACAAGCATGTGGAGGGACACATAAAACACGCGCTACTGAATGCCGTCAGTAGCAAGGTCCACCTCACCACCGATGCGTGGACCAGTCAACATGGACAGGGGCGATACCTTTCCCTCACTGCCCATTGGGTTAATGTCGTTGAGCCGGGTACAGTTCGTGCGAGTGGCGCAGGACGTGTCCTGCCCACTCCAAGGATTGCAGGAATCCATTCTGTACGCATTGACTCCTCCTCTTACACCAGTTCCTCAGAATCATCGCTGCAGGAGCCGTCACAGTCCACCTCCACATGGACCCGTGATGAACGTTTACCTGTTACGACCGACATGAGCACAGCCGTGGCCAAACGTCAACAGGCCGTCTTGAAATTAATTTCTTTGGGGAATCGAAGCCACACAGCGCAGGAGCTCTGGAATGCCATCAAGCAGGAGAGCGATGTGTGGTTTGTGCCAGCGAATCTCCAGCCAGGCATGGTAGTGTGTGATAATGGCCGAAATCTGGTGGCAGCTCTGGGCCTCGGCAACCTCACTCATATCCCATGTCTGGCACATGTGCTCAATTTGGTCGTGCAGAGTTTTTTGAGGGACTATCCGGATCTTGATGCACTGCTGCACAAGGTCCGCCTAGAGTGTGCTCACTTGCGGCGTTCCAGCACGGCAAAAGCGCGCATTGCGGCTCTGCAGCGCCGACACCACCTGCCGGAACATCGCATCATATGTGACCTACCAGGTGGAATTCCACGTTACATATGTTGGAGCGGTTGTGTGAGCAGCAGCAAGCTGTAATGGAGTACCAGCTGCATCAGGCGCAAAGAAGTCGCACTCCGCGCCGTTCAGACTTCACAACCACAGAGTGGGCCACTATGAATGACGTCTGCCAGGTTTTGCGTCCCTTCGATTATTCCACGCGGATGGTGAGTGCAGATGATGCACTAGTCAGCATGACTGTCCCCCTTATCTGCCTGCTTGAAAAATCACTGCAAGCGCTAAGGGATGATGTTGTGGAAGAGGTGGAGGATGAGGATTCACCATTTCCATCATCTTCTGGACAGTCAGCGCCACGTGGTTCCTCACAAACGCGTAGGCAGGGGACAGTTTGTGAGGAGGATGAGGAGGAGTCAATAGAGGAGGAAGACATCCGTCCAGAGGAGGGAGTTACACAATTGTCCAGTACTCAGTGGGTACAGCGAGGGTGGGGTGATGACGAGCGGACAGAGATCACGCCTCCAGCAGGGGACAGCGTTTCTTGGCCAGTTGGCAGTCTGCAGCACATGGTGGATTACATGCTGCAGTGCCTGAGAAACGACCGCCGCATCGCCCACATTCTCAACATGTCTGATTATTGGGTGTTCACCCTCCTCGATCCTCGCTACCGGGACAACGTAGAAAGCCTCATCACACCGTTGAACCGGGAGCGAAAAATGCGGGAGTACCAAGACACACTGGTGAATTCCATCATCTTCTCCATTCCAAGTGAGAGAAGTGCTGCTAGTGCATTACAAAGCAGCTCAGTGCGTCCAGGCAGTGGTGGAGGCTCTGCACAAAGAGGGAGCAGAAGCAGTGCCTCTGGCCAAGGCAAGACCAGTATGGCCCAACTGTGGCACAGTTTTCTGTGCCCGCCACAAAAGTCTACACCATCACAGACGGCTCCAGTCAGCAGGAGGCAACGGTTCCGTCAGATGGTGACAGACTACATGTCTTGCCCTCTTGCTGTACTCCCAGACGGCTCTTCACCTTTCAAGTTTTGGGTCTCAAAGCTGGATACATGGCTAGAGCTAAGCCAGTATGCATTGGAGGTGCTGGCTTGCCCTGCGGCTAGTGTATTATCGGAACGCGTCTTTAGTGCTGCAGGTGGTGTACTAACTGACCGTCGCATGCGACTATCCTCCGATAACGTTGACCGGCTTACTTTCCTGAAAATGAACAAGGCCTGGATCTCGCAGGAATTTGCCACTCCTCTTCCTGATTAAATAATTAGGTGACTGTCTACGTTATCCAGGTCTCCTGTTGTGTTCATCTTTCTACCACCTGAACTTAAATTCCTGGGCTCCAACACCGCCAGTTGAGGCTCAGAAGTGCCGTCTGCACAGTCAAAACATACGACCCAGTGTTATTGGGTTTCAGTAACGTCAGCTGATCCCCAGCTGTGTAGCCGGCAATGTGTCCTGCGACCGCCACGCTGACACAACAACTGAAATCTAAGGGAACCTGTCCCCCCCCCCCCCCAAGGTGTTTGTTACTGAAAGAGCCACCTTGTGCAGCAGTAATGATGCACAAGGAAAAGGTAGCTATTTTTGTTTAGCTCCTTGCACACGCAGAACTTAACACTTATAAAATGTGTCCACTGATACCGTAAAACCGTCCCGGAGGTGGGACTTTCCTTCGTAATGTGACGCAGCACAGCCGTCATTCTTACCCCCCCGGCACCGTGCGCCAGCTCCTCAGCGTTGTTTGATTCTGTCTCGAAGCCTGCGCTGTTATGTTATCCCTTGGCCAGGCACACTTAGCGCTGCCCCTCTTCTGACATCATTTGGTGTCAGGCTGGCTGCGCCTGTGCGGCCGCGCTGGCCGAGGGCCCGCCTCGCAGTGTCTTCTGATTTAATCCCACTGCGGGCCTGAGATCCATAGACATGCGCAGTGCATATCTGAACCTCCGCCTCTCACTCATCTCCCTACGCCTTCTTCAGACTGTGCGCCGTCAGCTGATCCCTAATAGCATGCCACGGCCGTGACGCCGCACAGTCTGAAGAAGCCGTAGGGAGGGGAGTGAGAGGCGAGGATATGCACTGCGCATGGCCACGGATCCCAGGCCCGCGGTGGGATTACATTAGACGACACTGCGAGGCGGGCTCTCGGCCAGCGCGGCCGCACAGGCGCAGCCAGCCTGACACCAAATGATGTCAGAAGAGGGGCAGCGCTAAGTGTGCCTGGCCAAGGGATAACATAACAGCGCAGGTTCCGTGACGGAATCAAACAACGCTGAGGACCCTGGGCACGGCGCCAAGGGGGTAGGAATGACAGCTGTGCTGCGTCATATTACGAAGGAATGTCCCACCTCCGGGACGGTCTCACGGTATCAGGGGACACATTTTATAAGTGTTTACTTCTGTGTTTGCAAGGAGCATAATGAAAATAGCCACCTTTTCCTTTTGCATCCTTTGTGCTGCACAAGCTGGCTCTTTCAGCTACAAACGCCTTGGGGGGGGGGGTTAAAGGTTCCCTTTAGACTTTCTCCAATCAGGCTTCGGCCTACACTGTGTTCCTCTGCTCCTCCTGCTGTCCCTGGGCTCCAACACCGCTAGTTGCCGTCCAGAAGTGCTGTCCGCACAGTCCCAACAGTCGCTCCTCTGTTATTGGGGTTCAGAAACGTCAGCTGTTCCCCAGCTGTGTGTGTGGCAATCCCTCCTATCTCCTCCACCTCCTCCTCCTGCTGCTGTCCCTGGGCTCCAACACTGCTAGTTGCTGTCCAGAAGTGCTGTCCGCACAGAGCCAAACACCTCGCCAATGTGTCAGTGGGGTTCAGCACCGCCAGCTGTTCCCCTGCTGTGTGTGTGGCAATCCCTCCTATCTCCTCCACCTCCTCCTCCTGCTGCTGTCCCTCGGCTCCAACACCGCTAGTTGCTGTCCAGAAGTGCTGTCCGCACAGAGCCAAACACCTCGCCAATGTGTTAGTGGGGTTCAGCACCGTCAGCTGTTCCCCTGCTGTGTGTGTGGCAAGCCCTCCTATCTCCTCCACCTCCTCCTCCTGCTGCTGTCCCTGGGCTCCAACACCGCTAGTTGCTGTCCAGAAGTGCTGTCCGCACAGAGCCAAACACCTCGCCAATGTGTCAGTGGGGTTCAGCACCGCCAGCTGTTCCCCTGCTGTGTGTGTGGCAATCCCTCCTATCTCCTCCTCCTCCTGCTGCTGTCCCTGGGCTCCAACACCGCTAGTTGCTGTCCAGAAGTGCTGTCCGCACAGAGCCAAACACCTCGCCAATGTGTCAGTGGGGTTCAGCACCGCCAGCTGTTCCCCTGCTGTGTGTGTGGCAATCTGTTGTGAATTTGCTTTTTGCTCCCTCTAGTGGTTACTAGTTTTTTGACTCTGGTTTTTCTGTCATTCCTTTTATCCGCACCTGGGTCGTTAGTTAGGGGTGTTGCTATATAAGCTCCCTGGACCTTCAGTTCAATGCCTGGCAACGTAGTTATCAGAGCTAGTCTGCTGTGCTCTTGTCTACTGATCCTGGTTCCAGTTATATCAGCTAAGTCTGCCTTTTGCTTTTTGCTATTTGTTTTGGTTTTGTATTTTTGTCCAGCTTGTTCCAAATCTATATCCTGACCTTTGCTGGAAGCTCTAGGGAGCTGGTGTTCTCCCCCCGGACCGTTAGACGGTTCGGGGGTTCTTGAATTTCCAGTGTGGATTTTGATAGGGTTTTTGTTGACCATATAAGTTACCTTTCTTTATTCTGCTATCAGTAAGCGGGCCTCTCTGTGCTAAACCTGGTTCATTTCTGTGTTTGTCATTTCCTCTTACCTCACCGTCATTATTTGTGGGGGGCTTCTATCCAGCTTTGGGGTCCCTTTCTCTGGAGGCAAGAAAGGTCTTTGTTTTCCTCTACTAGGGGTAGCTAGATTCTCCGGCTGGCGCGTGTCATCTAGAATCAACGTAGGAATGATCCCCGGCTACTTCTAGTGTTGGCGTTAGGAGTAGATATATGGTCAACCCAGTTACCACTGCCCTATGAGCTGGATTTTTGTATTCTGCAGACTTCCACGTTCCTCTGAGACCCTCGCCATTGGGGTCATAACAGTTTGCCAGGCCCGTATTAAATGTTTAATGCATTGCAGAAGAGGGATTATAAGAAAGAAGATTCTGAGTTTTTTTTTCTCCTTCCCCTTTACCTCAGAGTGGCTATGCTTGCTGCAGACATGAATGTCCAGACCTTGATTACAAGTGTGGACCAGCTGGCTACTCGTGTGCAGGGCATACAAGACTATGTTATCAGAAATCCTAGGTCAGAACCTAAAATACCGATTCCTGAACTGTTTTCCGGAGACAGGTTTAAGTTTAGGAATTTCGTGAATAATTGTAAATTGTTTTTGTCCCTGAGACCCTGTTCATCAGGAGATTCTGCTCAGCAAGTAAAAATTGTTATTTCGTTCTTACGGGGCGACCCTCAGGATTGGGCTTTTTCGCTGGCGCCAGGAGATCCGGCATTGGCTGATCTTGATGCGTTTTTTCTGGCGCTCGGTTTACTTTATGAGGAACCCAATCTTGAGATTCAGGCAGAAAAGGCCTTGCTGTCTATGTCTCAGGGGCAGGACGAGGCTGAAGTGTATTGCCAAAAATTTCGGAAATGGTCCGTGCTGACACATTGGAACGAGTGTGCACTGGCCGCTAATTTTAGAAATGGCCTTTCTGAAGCCATTAAGAATGTTATGGTGGGTTTTCCCATTCCCACAGGTCTGAATGATACTATGGCACTGGCTATTCAAATTGACCGGCGGTTGCGGGAGCGCAAAACCGCAAATTCCCTCATGGTGTTGTCTGAACAGACACCTAATTCGGTGCAATGTGATAGAAAAACCGCAAATTCCCTCATGGTGTTGTCTGAACAGACACCTGATTTAATGCAATGTGATAGAATCCTGACTAGAAATGAGCGGAAAATTCATAGACGCCGGAATGGCTTGTGCTACTACTGTGGTGATTCTACACATGTTATCTCAGCATGCTCTAAACGTATAGCTAAGGTTGTTAGTCCTGTCACCGTTGGTAATTTGCAACCTAAATTTATTCTGTCTGTAACTTTGATTTGCTCACTGTCATCTTATCCTGTCATGGCGTTTGTAGATTCTGGTGCTGCCCTGAGTCTCATGGATCTCTCATTTGCTAAGCGCTGTGGATTTACTCTTGAACCATTAGAAAATCCTATTCCTCTTAGGGGTATTGATGCTACACCATTGGCAGCAAATAAACCGCAGTATTGGACTCAGGTTACCATGTGCATGACTCCTGAACACCGCGAGGTGATACGTTTCCTGGTTTTACATAAAATGCATGATTTGGTCGTTTTAGGGCTGCCATGGTTACAGACCCATAATCCAGTCCTGGACTGGAAGGCTATGTCAGTCTCAAGTTGGGGCTGTCGTGGTATTCATGAGGATTCCCTGCCTGTGTCTATTGCTTCTTCTACGCCTTCGGAAGTTCCGGAGTATTTGTCTGATTATCAGGATGTCTTCAGTGAGTCTGAGTCCAGTGCACTGCCTCCTCATAGGGACTGTGACTGTGCTAT
Source organism: Ranitomeya variabilis (assembly GCF_051348905.1). Classification (NCBI taxonomy): domain Eukaryota; kingdom Metazoa; phylum Chordata; class Amphibia; order Anura; family Dendrobatidae; genus Ranitomeya; species Ranitomeya variabilis. The sequence goes on from NC_135233.1 coordinate 826,050,036, forward strand.
AGATTTGATCCCAGGCAGTAAATTTCCTAAGGGAAGACTGTTTAATCTGTCGGTACCTGAACATACCGCTATGCGTTCATATATCAAGGAGTCTCTGGAAAAAGGACATATTCGTCCGTCTTCTTCCCCTCTTGGTGCGGGATTCTTTTTTGTGGCAAAAAAGGACGGATCTTTGAGACCTTGTATTGATTATCGGCTTTTAAATAAGATCACTGTCAAATTTCAGTATCCTTTACCGCTGTTGTCTGACTTGTTTGCCCGGATTAAGGGTGCCAAGTGGTTCACCAAGATAGACCTTCGTGGTGCGTACAACCTTGTGCGCATTAAGCAAGGGGATGAATGGAAAACCGCATTCAATACGCCCGAAGGTCATTTTGAGTACTTGGTGATGCCTTTTGGGCTGTCCAATGCGCCTTCAGTTTTTCAGTCCTTTATGCATGACATTTTCCGGAAGTATCTGGATAAATTTTTGATTGTTTATCTGGATGATATTTTGGTTTTTTCTGATAATTGGGATTCGCATGTGGAGCAGGTCAGGTTGGTCTTTAAAATTTTGCGTGAAAATTCTTTGTTTGTCAAGGGCTCAAAGTGTCTCTTTGGTGTACAGAAGGTTCCCTTTTTGGGGTTCATTTTTTCCCCTTCTGCTGTGGAGATGGACCCAGTCAAGGTCCGAGCTATTCTTGATTGGACTCAGCCCTCGTCAGTTAAGAGTCTTCAGAAGTTCTTGGGCTTCGCTAACTTCTACCGTCGTTTTATCGCTAATTTTTCTAGCATTGTGAAACCTTTGACAGATATGACCAAGAAGGGCTCCGATGTAGCTAACTGGGCTCCTGCTGCCGTGGAGGCTTTCCAGGAGTTGAAACGCCGGTTTACTTCGGCGCCTGTTTTGTGCCAGCCTGACGTCTCACTTCCCTTTCAGGTTGAGGTGGATGCTTCGGAGATTGGGGCAGGGGCCGTTTTGTCGCAGAGAGGCCCTGGTTGCTCTGTTATGAAACCTTGTGCCTTTTTCTCTAGGAAGTTTTCGCCTGCCGAGCGAAATTATGATGTGGGCAATCGGGAGTTGTTGGCCATGAAATGGGCATTTGAGGAGTGGCGTCATTGGCTCGAGGGTGCTAAGCATCGTGTGGTGGTCTTGACTGATCACAAAAATCTGATGTATCTCGAGTCTGCTAAACGCCTTAATCCGAGACAGGCCCGCTGGTCATTGTTTTTCTCCCGCTTTGATTTTGTTGTCTCGTATTTACCAGGTTCAAAGAATGTGAAGGCCGATGCTCTTTCTAGGAGCTTTGTGCCTGATGCTCCTGGAGTCGCTGATCCTGTTGGTATTCTTAAAGATGGAGTTATCTTGTCAGCTATTTCTCCGGATCTGCGACGTGTGTTGCAGAGATTTCAGGCTGATAGGCCTGAGTCTTGTCCACCTGACAGACTGTTTGTCCCGGATAAGTGGACCAGCAGAGTCATTTCCGAAGTTCATTCCTCGGTGTTGGCAGGTCACCCGGGAATTTTTGGCACCAGAGATCTGGTGGCCAGGTCCTTTTGGTGGCCTTCCTTGTCAAGGGATGTGCGGTCATTTGTGCAGTCCTGTGGGACTTGTGCTCGAGCTAAGCCTTGCTGTTCTCGTGCCAGCGGTTTGCTCTTGCCCTTGCCTGTCCCGAAGAGACCTTGGACACATATCTCCATGGATTTCATTTCTGATCTTCCGCTATCTCAGGGCATGTCCGTTATCTGGGTGATATGTGATCGTTTCTCCAAGATGGTCCATTTGGTTCCTTTGCCTAAGCTGCCTTCCTCTTCCGATCTGGTTCCTGTGTTTTTCCAGAACGTGGTTCGTTTGCACGGCATCCCTGAGAATATTGTGTCAGACAGAGGATCCCAGTTCGTTTCCAGGTTCTGGCGATCCTTTTGTAGTAGGATGGGCATTGATTTGTCGTTTTCGTCTGCTTTCCATCCTCAGACTAATGGACAGACGGAGCGAACCAATCAGACTTTGGAGGCTTATTTGAGGTGTTTTGTCTCTGCTGATCAGGACGATTGGGTGACATTCTTGCCGTTGGCTGAGTTTGCCCTTAATAATCGGGCTAGTTCCGCCACCTTGGTTTCGCCTTTTTTCTGCAACTCTGGTTTCCATCCTCGCTTTTCTTCGGGTCATGTGGAGCCTTCTGACTGTCCTGGGGTGGATTCTGTGGTGGATAGGTTGCAGCAGATCTGGAATCATGTGGTGGACAACTTGAAGTTGTCACAGGAGAAGGCTCAGCGCTTTGCCAACCGCCGCCGCGGTGTGGGTCCCCGACTACGCGTTGGGGATTTGGTGTGGCTTTCTTCCCGCTTTGTTCCTATGAAGGTCTCCTCTCCCAAATTTAAACCTCGTTTTATTGGGCCTTACAAGATATTGGAAATCCTTAATCCTGTATCTTTTCGTCTGGATCTTCCTGTGTCGTTTGCTATTCACAATGTATTTCATAGGTCCTTGTTGCGGCGGTACATTGTGCCTGTAGTTCCTTCTACTGAGCCTCCTGCTCCGGTGTTGGTTGAGGGCGAGTTGGAGTACGTGGTGCAGAAGATCTTGGATTCTCGCCTCTCCAGGTGGAGGCTTCAGTACCTGATCAAGTGGAAGGGCTATGGTCAGGAGGATAATTCCTGGGTGGTCGCCTCTGATGTTCATGCGGCCGATTTAGTTCGTGCCTTTCATGCCGCTCATCCTGATCGCCCTGGTGGTCGTGGTGAGGGTTCGGTGACCCCTCACTAAGGGGGGGGTACTGTTGTGAATTTGCTTTTTGCTCCCTCTAGTGGTTACTAGTTTTTTGACTCTGGTTTTTCTGTCATTCCTTTTATCCGCACCTGGGTCGTTAGTTAGGGGTGTTGCTATATAAGCTCCCTGGACCTTCAGTTCAATGCCTGGCAACGTAGTTATCAGAGCTAGTCTGCTGTGCTCTTGTCTACTGATCCTGGTTCCAGTTATATCAGCTAAGTCTGCCTTTTGCTTTTTGCTATTTGTTTTGGTTTTGTATTTTTGTCCAGCTTGTTCCAAATCTATATCCTGACCTTTGCTGGAAGCTCTAGGGAGCTGGTGTTCTCCCCCCGGACCGTTAGACGGTTCGGGGGTTCTTGAATTTCCAGTGTGGATTTTGATAGGGTTTTTGTTGACCATATAAGTTACCTTTCTTTATTCTGCTATCAGTAAGCGGGCCTCTCTGTGCTAAACCTGGTTCATTTCTGTGTTTGTCATTTCCTCTTACCTCACCGTCATTATTTGTGGGGGGCTTCTATCCAGCTTTGGGGTCCCTTTCTCTGGAGGCAAGAAAGGTCTTTGTTTTCCTCTACTAGGGGTAGCTAGATTCTCCGGCTGGCGCGTGTCATCTAGAATCAACGTAGGAATGATCCCCGGCTACTTCTAGTGTTGGCGTTAGGAGTAGATATATGGTCAACCCAGTTACCACTGCCCTATGAGCTGGATTTTTGTATTCTGCAGACTTCCACGTTCCTCTGAGACCCTCGCCATTGGGGTCATAACAGCAATCCCTCCTATCTCCTCCACCTCCTCCTCCTGCTGCTGTCCCTGGGCTCCAACACCGCTAGTTGCTGTCCGGAAGTCCTGGCTGCACAGAGCCAAACACCTCGCCAATGTGTCAGTGGGGTTCAGCACCGCCAGCTGTTCCCCTGCTGTGTAGCCGGCAACGTGTCCTGCAACAGCCACGCAGACACAACAGACCGAAAGCTGCCGCCAGTGCAGGCTTCGGCCTACACTCTGCTCCCCCTGCTCCTCCTGCTGACCCTGGGCTCTAACACCGCCAGTTGGGGCCCAGATGTGCTAGCTGCACAGAGAAAAACACCCGCCAATGTGTCAGTGGGGTTCAGCACCGCCAGCTGTTCCCCTGCTGTGTAGCCGGCAACGTGTCCTGCAACAGCCACGCAGACACAAGAACTGAAATTGAAGGGAACCTGTCCCCCCTCCCCCAGGCGTTTGTATGTTTTCCAGCCACCTTGTACAGCAGTAATGCTGCATGTGTGCAAGGTGGCTCATAAACTTATTCTCCTTGCACATGTGGAACTGAACACGTCTAAAATGTGTCCTCTGTGACCATTTAACCGTCCCGGAGGTGTGACTTTCCTTTGTAATGACACGCTGCAACCCCCTTGGTAGCGCTGCCCGTCTTCTGGCATCATTGTTTGGCTGGCTGCGCCTCTGCGGCCGCCCTGACCCACACAACGCCCCTCGGTGTCTTATTTATTTTGACTGCGAGGGTGTGATTGATGGGCATGAGCAGTGCATATGTTCGCCTGTCCCTCATCTCCTTCCGCCTTCTTCAGACTGTGCGGCTTCATGGCCGTGGCATGCGATAAGGGATCAGCTGACGCCGCACAGTCTGAAGCGGGTGTAAGGACCCGAGTGTGAGAGGCGAACATATGTACTGCGCCAGGCCATGAATCCCAGCCCCGCAGTGTTTTAACAATGTAAAGACACTGCGAGGCTGGGATTCATGGTCATCGCGAACCGCACCGGCCGACATTAAATGATGTCAGAAGATGGGCAGCGCTAACAGCGCAAGGCCAAGGGATAACACGACAGCGCAGACTCCTGTGCAGCAAATAACGACGCTCAGGAGGCCGCGCCCAGCACCAAGGTGGGATTTTTGACAGCTGTGCTGTGTCTCATTACGAAGGGAACTCTCGCCTCCAAAACAGTTTGACTGTATAAAGGGCTAAATGTTATACGTGTTTCATTCAGCGTGTGCAAGGAGAAAAATTAAAAGAGCAACCTTTGACTTGTGCAGCACTACTGCTGCATAAGGTGTGGCTCTTCTAGTTTGTAACCCCTGAAGGGGGGTTAAAGGTTACCTTTAAAATTGGTTCAATTAGGCTTCGGCCTACACTCTGCTCCACCTGCAGAGCCCGGGCTCCAACACCGCTAGTTGCTGTCTGGAAGTGCTGGCTGCACAGAGCCAAACACCTCGCCAATGTGTCAGTGGGGTTCAGCACCGCCAGCTGTTCCCCTGCTGTGTAGCCGGCAACGTGTCCTGCAACAGCCACGCAGACACAACAGACCCAAAGCTGCCGCCAGTGCAGGCTTCGGCCTACACTCTGCTCCCCCTGCTCCTCCTGCTGACCCTGGGCTCTAACACCGCCAGTTGGAGCCCAGATGTGCTAGCTGCACAGAGAAAAACACCCGCCAATGTGTCAGTGGGGTTCAGCACCGCCAGCTGTTCCCCTGCTGTGTAGCCAGCAACGTGTCCTGCAACAGCCACGCAGAAAAAACAGACCCAAAGCTGCCGCCAGTGCAGGCTTCGGCCTACACTCTGCTCCCCCTGCTGACCCTTTGCTCCAACAACGCTAGTTGGGGCTCTAGGAAGACAAGCTTGAATAGGTCCCCATCCTGGTTCCAGCACCGTCAGCTGGTTCCGGGTAGAGCCTTTGGCTTAGGTGCCTCCTTCTGGGTATCCGGGTTCCACCAACGTCAGGTGGTCCTTGGTAGTGCTTTCAGGCACGGGTACCTCCTGCTTAGTAACCGGGTTCCAGTAACGTCAGCTGGTCCTCGGTAGTTCCATTGGCTCTTGGACCTTCGGCTACCCATCCGGGTTCCAGTACCGTCAGCTGGTTCTCGGCAGTGTCTTTTGCTCTTGTACCTTCTGCTCCCCATCCTGGTTCCAGTACCGTCAGCTGGTTCCGGGCAGAGCCTTTGGCTTAGGTGCCTCCCTCTGGGTATCCGAGTTCCACCAACGTCAGGTGGTCCTTGGTAGTGCTTTCAGGCACGGGTACCTCCTGCTTAGTAACCGGGTTCCAGTAACGTCAGCTGGTCCTCGGTAGTTCCATTGGCTCTTTGACCTTCGGCTAGCCATCCGAGTTCCAGTTCCATCAGCTGTTTCTCGGCATTTTCTCAGCCTTCTTGTACCTTCTGCTACATTTCCAAGTTTAAGAGACTAAAGACGATGACCCGGAAGACCACCCCTAAGATGACGACGACACCAGAGACGACAACCACCGAGATGACGACGACCCTGGAGACGATGACCCTGAAGACCACCCCGATGACGACGACCCCGGAGACGACGACCCTGGAGACGACGACGACCTGGAAGACCGAGAAGCAGAAGAACAAGAGGCTGCAGAACAAAGAGCAGAAGAACATTAAGCATAACACTAAATATCAGAGCAAAAGATATTATCTAAATTATAAGCAGAAGAAGACTAAGCAGTGTATGGGGGTGAGTCCGTTCCTCCTCGTGGTGCCCCTGGATAAAGCCTGATGCTGCAGGCCAAACTGAACACGGACAAATGTAACTCTTTTGTGACAGGCAGAACGGAAGGTGTAATCTTCAAACTTTTATAGATAACAACTACGGGAATGCCTGTCACAAATAAGAATATGATGAAGAAGTTGAATACGAAGAAGATAATAGTTAAATAAAAAGAATATGAACAATGTAAGAAAAAAAATAATAGGTAGAAGATGAAGAAGAAGATGAATAAGGTGAAGAAGTTGATGTCAAAGAAGCTGATGATGAGGATAATGAAGAAGAAAGTGTGGGAGAAGTAAAAAAGAAGGTGAAGGGCGTGGAAGTAGTGAAACATCAATATCTGACAAAATAAAAAAAAAATAACAGTCAAAATCTTTCTAACGCCGAACGTCATAAAAAAAAATAAAAATCATGCTATTCTATTTGATTGGGGTAAACCTCTGTGCCTTTAATGTCTCCGCCACCTCCCCCAATACATCCTACATTATTCTTAGTTGTTTTCCTTCATGTAGAATTAACCTACAAGGAAAGAAAGGGTTTATTTTAATTCCGATATTTTCGTCCCATTGACTTGCATTGGGATCGGGTATCGGTATCGGATTAGATCCGATACTTTGACGGTATCGGCCGATACTTTCCGATACCGATACTTTCCGATATCGGAAGGTATCGCTCAACACTAATGATATGTGGAAAAAGGTTGAAAAGTTCCAGGGAGCCGAATACTTTCGCAAGGCACTGTAGAATGGTCTGCGGGTAGATCCCCTGATGTGCCTAAACAGTAGAAACCCCCCACAAATGACCCCATTTTGGAAACTAGACCCCCCAAGGAGCTTATTTACAGTAGATGTGTGGTGAGCACTTTGAATGCCTAAGTGCTTGACAGAAGTTTATAACGCAGAGCTGTGAAAATAAAAAAAAAAAAATTTCCACAAAAATGATTTTTTAGGCCATGTTCACACTTTGCGGTTTTTACCGCGGAACCGCCGCGATTTTGATGCTGCGGGTCCGCAGCAGTTTCCATAGCGTTTCCATTTACATGTAAACCCTATGGAAACCGCAAACCGCTGTGCACATGCTGCGGGAAAAACCGCGCAGAAACGCAGCGGTTTAAAACCCGCAGCATGTCACTTCTTTGTGCAGAATCGCTGCGATTCTGCACCCATAGGAATGCATTGAACTGCTTACTTCCCGCATGGGGCTGTGCCCACGTTGCGGGAAGTAAGCGGATAATGTGCGGGTGGTACCCAGGGTGGCGGAGAGGAGACTCTCCTTCAGGCCCTGGGAACCATATTTGGGGTAAAAAAAAAGAATAAAAATAAAAAATCATGTTATACTCACCTCTCAGCGCTGCACGCGACCGGCCGGTCAGAGTTGCTGTGCGAACAGGACCTGCGGTGACGTCGCGGTCACATGACCGTGACGTCGCGGTCACATGACCGTGACGTCACGAAGGGTCTTTCTCGCACATCATCTTTGGAACCGGACCGCCGGGTGCAACGCCGAGGAGATCCGGACATCAGAGGGTGAGTATAACCAATTTTTATTATTTTTAACATTACTATTGATGCTGCATATTGCTGCATATGCAGCATCAATAGTATAGGCGGAAACCCGCAGCGGAAACCGCGGAACAAACCGCAATAAATCTGCAGGGATAACCGCAGCGGTTTTGCCCTGCAGATTTATCAAATCCGCTGCGGGAGAACCCGCAGAGGTCACCCGCAAAGTGTGAACATGGCCTTAGCCCCCATTTTTTTTATTTTCCCAAGGGTAACAGGAAACTAGATCCCCCAAGGAGCTTATCTAGATGTGTGGTGAGCACTTTGAACGCCTAAGTTCTTCACAGAAGTTTATAACGCAGAGCCGTGAAAATAAAAAAATCCGTTTTTTTCCACAAAAATGATTTTTTAACCCCCAATTTTTTATTTTCCCAAGGGTAACAGGAGAAATTGGACCGCAAACGTTGTTGTCCAATTTGTCCTGAGTACGCTGATGCTCGATATATGGGGGTAAACCACTGTTTGGGCGCACGGCAAAGCTCAGAAGGGAGGGAGTACCACTTGACGTTTTGAACGCAAAATTGGCTGGAATCAATGGTGGCGCCATGCCAAGTTTGGAGACCCCCTGATGTACCTAAACAGTGGAAACCCCCCAATTCTAACTCCAACCCTAACCCCAACACACCCCTAACCCTAATCCCAACTGTAACATAACCCTAATCACAACCCTAACCCCAACACACCTCTAACCCTAATCCCAACCCTAACCATAACCCTAATCACAACCCTAACCCCAACACACCCATAACCGTAATCCCAACCCTAACCCTAATCCCAACCCTAACTCTAATTCCAACCCTAATCCCAACACACCCCTAACCCTAATCCCAACCGTAACATAATCCTAATCACAACCCTAACCCCAACACACCCCTAACCCTAATCCCAACCCTAACCATAACCCTATTCACAACCCTAACCCCAACACACCCATAACCGTAATCCCAACCCTAATCCCATCCCTAACTCTAATCCCAACCCTAATCCCAACACACCCCTAACCCTAATCCCAACCCTAACCATAACCCTAACCACAAACCTAACCCTAATCCCAACCCTAACTGTTATGGACCTGGTGGTTAGGAGTACCTGGAATGACCTGATAGTCAAACTGCCAAAATAGAGCGAGCTCTGGGAAGTGGGACAAAACAAAAATGAACAACAAATGAGCTTAGCAGGGACTTAGCTTCAGTTGAAGTAGACAGGTCATCAGGAGATCCAAGTGAGATCTGAACCAGTACTGATACATTGACAGCTGGCATCAAGTAACGATCTGAGCAGAGTTAAATAGAGGAACCAGCCCAGTCCTAAACGATGCAGCTGAGGAAGCCACTTCAAGACCAGCAGCTCCACTTTCAGCTACCAGAGGGAACCCACGGACAGAACTCACAAAAATACCATTCCTGACCACAGGAGGGAGTTCGAGAACAGAGTTCACAACAGTACCCCCCCCTTGAGGAGGGGTCACCAAACCCTCACCAGAACCCCCCGGCCAATCAGGACGAGCCAAATGAAAGGCACAAACCAAATCGGCAGCATGGACATCGGAGGCAAGAACCCAGGAATTATCCTCCTGACCATAGCCCTTCCATTTGACCAGATACTGAAGTTTCCGTCTCGAGATGCGAGAATCTAAAATCTTCTCCACCACATATTCCAATTCTCCCTCGACCAACAGCGGAGCAGGAGGGTCAACGGAAGGAACCATAGGCGCCACATATCTCCGCAACAACGACCTATGGAACACATTATGGATGGAAAAAGAAGCTGGAAGGTCCAAACGAAATGACACAGGATTGAGGATTTCAGAAATCTTATAAGGCCCAATAAAACGAGGCTTAAACTTAGGAGAAGAAACCTTCATAGGAACATAATGAGATGACAACCAAACCAGGTCCCCAACACGAAGTCGAGGACCAACACGGCGACGGCGGTTAGCGAAAGTTGAGCCTTCTCCTGTGACAATGTCAAATTGTCCACTACATGAGACCAAATTTGCTGCAACCTGTCCACCACAGAATCCACACCAGGACAGTCCGAAGGCTCAACCTGCCCTGAAGAGAAAAGAGGATGGAAACCAGAATTACAATAAAAAGGTGAAACCAAAGTAGCCGAACTGGCCCGATTATTAAGGGCGAACTCAGCCAATGGCAAAAAGGTCACCCAATCATCCTGATCAGCAGAAACAAAGCATCTCAGATAGGTCTCCAAAGTCTGATTGGTTCGTTCAGTTTGGCCATTTGTCTGAGGATGGAAAGCCGAAGAAAAAGACAAATCAATGCCCATCTTAGCACAAAAGGACCGCCAAAACCTTGAAACAAACTGGGAACCTCTGTCCGACACAATGTTCTCCGGAATGCCATGCAAACGAACCACATGCTGGAAGAACAACGGAACCAAATCAGAGGAAGAAGGCAACTTAGGCAAGGGTACCAAATGGAACATCTTAGAGAAGCGATCACAAACTACCCAGATGACCGACATCCTTTGAGAGACAGGGAGATCTGAAATAAAATCCATGGAAACATGCGTCCAGGGCCTCTTCGGGACCGGCAAGGGCAAAAGTAACCCACTGGCACGAGAACAGCAGGGCTTCGCCCGAGCACAAGTCCCACAGGACTGCACAAAAGAACGCACATCCTGCGACAAGGAAGGCCACCAAAAGGACCTAGCCACCAAATCTCTGGTACCAAAAATTCCAGGATGACCAGCCAACACCGAACAATGAACCTCCGAGATAACCCTACTAGTCCATCTATCAGGGACAAACAGTCTCTCTGCAGGACAGCGGTCAGGTCTATCCGCCTGAAACTCCTGTAGAACCCGCCGCAAATCAGGGGAGATGGCAGACAAAATTACCCCCTCTTTGAGAATACCAGCCGGCTCAGAAACTCCCGGAGAATCAGGCACAAAACTCCTTGAAAGGGCATCAGCCTTCACATTCTTAGAACCCGGAAGGTATGAAACCACGAAATAGAAACGGGAGAAAAACAGCGACCATCGAGCCTGTCTAGGGTTCAACCGCTTGGCAGACTCGAGGTAAGTCAGATTCTTGTGATCCGTCAAGACCACCACGCGATGCTTGGCGCCCTCAAGCCAATGTCGCCACTCCTCGAATGCCCACTTCATGGCCAACAACTCCCGATTGCCCACATCATAATTACGCTCAGCAGGCGAAAACTTTCTAGAAAAGAAAGCACATGGCTTCATCACAGAGCCATCAGAACTCCTCTGAGACAAAACAGCCCCTGCTCCAATCTCAGAAGCATCAACCTCGACCTGAAAAGGGAGCGAAACATCTGGCTGACACAACACAGGGGCCAAAGAAAAACGACGTTTCAGCTCCTGAAACGCCTCAATGGCCGCAGAGGACCAATTCACCACATCCGCACCTTTCTTGGTCAAATCAGTCAGTGGTTTGACAACACTAGAAAAATTAGCAATAAAGCGACGGTAAAAATTTGCAAAGCCCAGGAATTTCTGAAGGCTCTTTACAGATGTAGGCTGAGTCCAATCATAAATGGCCTGGACTTTAACTGGATCCATCTCGATAGTAGAAGGGGAAAAAATGAAGCCCAAAAAGGAAACCTTCTGAACTCCGAAAAGAGACTTAGACCCCTTCACAAACAAGGAATTAGCACGAAGGACTTGGAACACCATTCTGACCTGCTTCACATGAGACTCCCAATCATCCGAAAAGACCAAAATATCATCCAAATATACTATCATGAATCTATCCAGATACTTTCGGAAGATGTCATGCATAAAGGACTGGAATACAGATGGCGCATTAGAAAGCCCGAATGGCATCACCAGATACTCAAAATGGCCCTCGGGCGTATTAAACGCGGTTTTCCATTCATCGCCCCGCTTAATACGCACAAGATTATACGCTCCTCGAAGATCTATCTTGGTAAACCAACTAGCCCCCTGAATCCGAGCAAACAAATCAGACAATAGAGGCAAAGGGTACTGAAATTTGACCGTGATTTTATTAAGAAGGCGGTAATCTATACAAGGTCTCAGAGAACCATCCCTCTTGGCCTCAAAAAAGAACCCTGCTCCTAACGGTGATGACGACGGGCGAATATGCCCTTTCTCCAAGGACTCCTTTATATAGCTCCGCATAGCGGCGTGTTCTGGCACAGATAAATTGAAAAGTCGGCCTTTAGGAAACTTACTACCAGGAATCAAATTAATAGCACAATCACAATCCCTATGAGGAGGCAGGGCACAGGACTTGGGCTCATCAAATACATCCTGGTAATCCGACAAAAACTCAGGTAATTCAGAAGGAGTGGAAGAAGAAATTGACAACGCTGGAACATCACCATGGGCCCCTTGACAACCCCAACTGGACACAGACATTGATTTCCAGTCCAATACTGGATTATGGACCTGTAGCCATGGCAAACCCAACACGACCACATCATGCAAATTATGCAACACCAAAAAGCGAATATCTTCCCGATGTGCAGGAGCCATGCACATGGCCAACTGGGTCCAGTACTGAGGCTTATTCTTGGCCAAAGGCGTAGCATCAATTCCCCTTAATGGAATAGGATGCTGCAAGGGCTCCAAGAAAAAACCACAGCGCCTGGCATACTCTAAGTCCATCAAATTCAGGGCTGCGCCTGAATACACAAACGCCATAACAGTAGGATTACAAAGAGCAAATCAAAGTAACGGACAAAAGAAATTTAGGCTGTATAGTACCAATGGTGACAGACCTAGCGGACCGCTTAGTGCGCTTAGGACAATCAGAGATAGCATGAGTGGAGTCACCACAGTAAAAACACAGCCCATTCTGACGTCTGTGTTCTTGCCGTTCAGCTCTGGTCAAAGTCCTATCACATTGCATAGGCTCAGGCCTCTGCTCAGAGGATACCGCCATATGGTGCACAACTTTCCGCTCCCGCAAACGCCAATCGATCTGAATAGCCAAGGACATTGATTCATTCAGACCAGCAGGCGTGGGGAACCCCACCATAACATCCTTAAGGCCCTCAGAAAGACCCTTTCTGAAAATTGCTGCCAGGGCACACTCATTCCATTGAGTAAGCACAGACCACTTTCTAAACTTCTGACAATACATTTCAGCATCATCCTGACCCTGACATAGAGCCAGCAAGATTTTCTCTGCTTGATCCAGAGAATTTGGTTCGTCATAGAGCAATCCAAGCGCCAGAAAAAACGCATCTACATTAAGCAATGCAGGATCTCCTGGTGCAAGGGAGAATGCCCAGTCTTGAGGGTCATCACGCAACAAGGAAATAATGATTTTTACTTGCTGACTAGGGTCACCAGAGGAGCGAGGTTTCAGAGCAAGAAACAGTTTACAATTATTCTTGAAATTCAGAAACTTAGATCTATCCCCAGAAAACAAATCAGGAATTGGGATTTTAGGCTCTAACATAGGATTCTGAACTACATAATCCTGAATGCTTTGTACCCTTGCAGTGAGATGATCCACACAAGAGGACAGACCTTGAATGTCCATATCTACACCTGAGTCCTGAACCACCCAGAGGTTTAGGGGAAAAGAAAGGCAAAACACACTGCAGAAAAAAAAATGGTCTCAGAACTTCTCTTATCCCTCTATTGAGATGCATTAACACTTTGTGGCCAGCTGTACTGTTATGGACCTGGTGGTTAGGAGCACCTGGAATGACCTGATAGTCAAACTGCCAAAATAGAGCGAGCTCTGGGAAGTGGGAGCTCTGCTGACCGCAGCCCTAATCCTATTATCACACACACTAGAATTAGCCGTGGATCGTGCCTGACTCTGCCTAGACGACTCTTCACAGCCTGAGAGGTAACTACCCCTAAAGAGAAATATAGCCTCACCTTGCCTCAGAGAAATTCCCCAAAGGAAAAGGGCAGCCCCCCACATATATTGACTGTGAGTTAAGAGGAAGGCACAAACACAGGAATGAGATAGGTTTCAGCAAAGGAGGCCAGACTTACTAAATAGACAGAAGATAGATAAAGGGATCTTTGCGGTCAGCACAAAAACTACAAAAAGCCACGCAGAGTGAGCAAAAAACCCCCGCACCGACTCACGGTGCGGTAGGTGCCACTCTGCAACCCAGAGCTTCCAACTAGCAAGTCAATATCATAATAGCTAGCTGGACAGAGACTTAGCAGGTACTCAGAAATATATTTAGCACAAAAATGAACAACAAATGAGCTTAGCAGGGACTTAGCTTCAGTTGAAGTAGACAGGTCATCAGGAGATCCAAGTGAGATCTGAACCAGTACTGATACATTGACAGCTGGCATCAAGTAACGATCTGAGCAGAGTTAAATAGAGGAACCAGCCCAGTCCTAAACGATGCAGCTGAGGAAGCCACTTCAAGACCAGCAGCTCCACTTTCAGCCACCAGAGGGAACCCACGGACAGAACTCACAAAAATACCATTCCTGACCACAGGAGGGAGTTCGAGAACAGAGTTCACAACACCTAACCCTAATCCAAACCCTAATCCTAACCCTAATCCCAAATCAAACTCTAATCCCAACTCTAACTTTAGCCCCAACCCTAACCCTAATTTTAGCCCCAACCCTAACCCTAACTTTAGCCCAACTCACTTTAGCCCAACTCTAACCCTAATGGGAAAATGGAAACAAATACATTTTCTTTATTTTATTATTTGTCCCTAACTAAGGGGGTGATAAAGGGAGGGGGGGTTATTTAGTATTTTTTTATTTTCATCACTGTGATAGGGTCTATCACAGTGACCAAAATGAACCAATAGGAAAAATCTTCCTATTGTTGCCGGGTGCCAGCCAGCAGATCTCGGCGGGCGCACTGCGCATGCTCCCGCCATTTTCTTACTGGAATAAGACGTGGGGGGAAGCAGGAGGACCCAGGGAGACTCTGGTAAGTATCGGGGGGGATCGGGCACCCTATTTCTCGGTCCTCTGATGTGCGATCACATCAGAGGACAGAGAAATTAAATGGCAAATCGTGCTTTTTGTTTGTGGTGGCCTTTATACGGTTAATAACAGTGATCGCAACCTGGGGGTCAGTAAAATCCAACCTGAGTCATGTTCTCTGGGGTCTCGGCTACCCCCGGCAGTTGAGACCCCTGAGAAAATCCGACTCTGGGGGGGCGCTGTGGTATAAGTACCCTTAACTACCGCCGTTAAAAGGCATATCAGCAGTCATTAAGAGGTTAAGGTCGACCTGCGACTTTGTCCAAGCTTTCAATTTTGGTCCTCTGTGTATTTCAGTTTGACATCCCTGATCTAACTGCATTGACATCTGTACCTTTCATTCTCTATGGGACTACTCTGTACACATATTATGCATTTAGTAGGGCTAAAAGGAATTATTGTGCTTGTTACACATCAAATCTGTAGATAGGTTCACTAATTAGACTTTGTTTAGGGCAACATTTAATATAATAAAGATAATGGTCCTGCTCAGTGACAAGTTCATTTTACAGGCTTCTGGAGAAAGGTACAATGCCATTCATTCAAGGGTTAATTCTTTGGAACACTGAGAAGGACTTTCTAGCCAATGAAGCATCAGTACTAAACACCTGTGGTAACTACGGTAATTATGCTGATGTCATAAACACATACAGTACATCTATGATAGAGAAGATTCCGGAACCACAGGTCATTCAGCCTTATGAGGTGCCGTACTTGATGTTTCTGGATACCTGGAGCTTCATCACTCAGCAATGGAAGTAAAGGGACACCGCCTAGCCAGCCAGATCAGCCATAGCGCTGAGCCAGCCAGATCAGCCATACCACCTAGCCATTCAGATCAGCCATATCGCCTAGCCAGCCAGATCAGCCATACCACCTAGCCAGACCAGCCATATCGCCTAGCCAGCCAGATCAACATACCATCTAGCCAGCTAAATCAGACATACTGCCTAGCCAGCCAGATCAAACTAACCCTAGTGATCAATGGGGTGACAGATGTTGCAGCTAGATCTCCCTCATGTCCGGTACTAGCCGCCTTCACCTTTATGTGTACTGCCTGGAGAGGTCGCATTAGGTTTCTCCATATGGCACTCACAAAGGGCACTTGCTTGGACCTTGTCCATTGCTGTCTGCTTTCTGCTGATGTAATGTGTAACCTGCGTGACTATGTTATGTCACTGCTATCTTATCTATAGTGGATGTATATTATGTCTCACTGTAAATATGATACAATGTACAAATTCTGGTACAATTTGCTGTTATGCATTGTCATTAACCTTCTAAGCCCAAGGGAAGGGCAGTTCTCCAGCCATGGTTCCCTAGAGGTTTCTTCCACAGGGGGTTTTCCTCTCCTGAGTGCTGACAGATGATTATTCGTGAGTCAGAGGTTTGCCATTTTCAGTGTCATTTTCATAGCAATTTGCTAATTCTAAATTTCAGACACTGAATTAAATAATAATAATCTGATTTGTAATAAAATTTGATTGATTTAACATCCAATAAAAGTGTTTTGTGCTTTTCTTTCACAATCTTGGGTTGGTGGGATTTTCTTTGAAATCAGGATCCAGCATCTATGATCAAGCCATGAAGACAGATATGGAGTCAGAGCAATTTTAACCCTGTGCTGGAAGACAGGGCAGAGCAGAGATGACAGTGCTACTGCACAATAAGCACAAGTTCAGTTCACACTCTTTCTTGCATTCAGATAATGGGGGTGATTCAGGGCTGAAATGGTGCTAAAAAGCACCTCTGGCAAACAAAATTCACCAGCCCATATCCAGTAAGTATCTTGAAGCCCACATAATTTTGCTTTACTTGTTACACCACTTGTTTAAACATGATGGAGAGCCACTTTGGGTTGTCCACTACCTGGACAACCCCTTCTCTATCCAGATGTTTTCCCATTTTAAAATAATAAAACTTATACACGCCTCCGGTTCTGGTGCCGTTCCAACGGCGTTGGGACTCAGATCGAGTACCAATGTTACGTCACGCAATTTCTGTAGCCAATAAGTGCTTGCTTCACTCTACCCGCCTTCAGATGTATCACAGACATCCGGAGGAGGAGAGAGTAGCAGCACATCTATGTGTCACAGCCACAGGCTGAGTACAGACAGTTATTCCCCAACCGGCCGCAGGTCTCCTGACCTGAACTTTTCAGCCTCATACTATATATGCTTAAAAAGGCCAGTTGCCAGTTTGTGAATAACGGTCTGTACTCAGATGTGTGAATCCAGCCATGATTGAATAAATTTTCACTATTCTTCTATCAACAGTCTGGCAGTGTGACATTATCCCTCCCAATATCAGACTGTATAAGAACACATCCCTTTGAGAAGGGGAATAGTAAAGCTCAGTTGTCAGTTAGGTCTAGGTTACACTTTTTGAAGTACTACATACTGATCATAACCATTGAGCAGGAGTTAAGGTTTTTCACACTATTAACCTGCATATTTGGGGTTAGTCTGCAGGTTAATAGCATTCTAAAGCTGCGCAGCTAACGGAATGGCTACTATTCCTTCTGGTGGCATTCGGCTTTCAACCATAGAGGCGTGTCTCCATACTCTATGGCCGGCTGCATTATATTTTATGAGGGGGCTGCATTATACTCTATGGCTGGCTGTATTATACTCTATTGGGTGGCTGCATTATACTCTGAGGGGGGCTGCATTATACTCTATGAGGAGTCTACATTGTACTCTGTGAGGGGACTGCATTATACTCTATAGGGGCTGCATTATACTCTATGTGGGGTCTGCTTTATACTCTATGAGGAGGCTGTATTATAATATATTAGGGAGCTGCATTATACTCTGTGAGGGGGTTGAATTATACTTTATGGGGTGGCTGCATTAGACTCTATGAAGAGGCTGCAATATACTCTATGGGGTGGCTGCATTATACTATTTGGGGTGGCTGCTTTATACTCTGAGGGGGCTGCATTACACTCTATGGGCTGGCTGCATTATACTCTATGAGGAGACTGCATTATACTCTATGGCCGGCTGCATTATATTTTATGAGGGGGCTGCATTATACTCTATGGCCAGCTGTATTATACTCTATTGGGTGGCTGCATTATACACTGAGGGGGCTGCATTATACTCTATGAGGAGTCTACATTGTATTCTCTGAGGTGACTGCATTATACTCTATGGGGGCTGCATTATACTCTGTGAGTTGGCTGTATTATAATATATTAGGAAGCTGCATTATACTCTGTGAGGGGGCTTCATTATACTCTATAGGGTGGCTGCAGTATACTCTTTGGGTTGGCTGCATTATACTCTATGAGGGGGCTGCATTATACTCTATGGGCTGGCTGCATTATACTCTATGAGGAGACTGCATTATACTCTATGAGGGGGCTGCATTATACTCTATGAGGGGGCAGTATTATACTCTATGGGGTGGCTGCATTATACTCTATGAGGAGACTGCATTATACTCTATGAGGGGGTTGCATTATATTCTATGGGCCTTCTGCATTATACTCTATGGGGTGGCTGCATTATACTCTATGAAGATGCTGCATTATACTATACTAGACTGTGGCCCGATTCTAACGCATCGGGTATTCTAGAATATGCATGTCCCCGTAGTATATGGACAATGATGATTCCAGAATTCGCGGCAGACTGTGCCCGTCGCTGATTGGTCGAGGCAACCTTTATGACATCATCGTCACCATGGCAACCATTATGACATCTACGTCGATACTGTGCCCTTCACTGATTGGTCGAGGCCTGGCGGCCTCGACCAATCAGAGACGTGGGATTTCCATTATGACATCATCGTCGCCATGCTGTGCCTGTCTCTGATTGGTCGAGGCCTGGCGGCCTCGACCAATCAGAGATGTGGGATTTCCAGGACAGACAGACAGACAGACAGAAAGACAGACAGACATAAAGACAGACAGACAGACGGAAAAACCCTTAGACAATTATATATATAGACTAGATTGTGGCCCGATTCTAACACATCGGGTATTCTAGAATATGCATGTCCCCGTAGTATACCTTTATGACATCATCATCGCCATGGCAACCATTATGACATCTACGTCGATACTGTGCCCGTCGCTGATTGGTCAAGGCCTGGCAGCCTCGACCAATCAGAGACGCGGGATTTCCAGGACAGACAGACAGACAGAAAGACAGACAGACAGACAGATGGAAAACCCCTTAGACAATTATATATATAGATGGGGGCTGCATTATACTCTATGGGGTGGCTGCATTACACTCTATGGGGTGGCTGCATTATGCTCTATGATGGGGCTGCATTATACCCTATGGGCCTTCTGCATTATACTCTATGGGGTGGCTGCATTATACTCTATGAAGAGGCTGCATTATACTGTATGGGGGCTGCATTATACTCTATGGGGTGGCTGCATTATACTCTATGAGGAGGCTGCATTATCCTCTATGGGCTTGCTGCATTATACTGTATGGGGTGGCTGCATTATACTCTATGGAGAGGCTCCATTATAATCTACAGGGGGCTGCATTATACTCTATGGGGTGGCTGCATTATACTCTATGAAGAGGCTGCATTATACTCTATGGGGGCTGCATTATACTATATGGGGTGGCTGCATTATACTCTATGGGATGGCTGCATTATACTCTGAGGAGGCTGCATTATACTTTATGGAGGCTGCATTATACTCTATGAGGGGGCCGCATTAAACTCTATGGGGGGCTGTATTATACGCTGAAGAGGCTGCATTATACTCTATGGTGGCTGCATTATACTCTTTGAGGGGGCTGCATTATATTCTATGAAGGGGCTGTATTATACTCTATGAAGGGGCTGTATTATACTCTATGGGGGCTTCATAGCACTATACTCTATGAGGGAACTGCATTATGCTCTATGGGTGTTGCATTGAATTCTATGGGGGCTGCATTATACTCTATGAGGGGGCTGTACTATACTCTATGGGGGCTGCATTGCACTCTATAGGGGCTGTATTATACTCTGAGGGGGCTGCATTATACTCTATGAGGGGGCTGCATTATGTTCTATGGGGCTACATTGTGCTCTATGGGGGCTGCATTATACTTTATGAGGGGGCTGCATTATACTCTATGAGGGGGCTGCATTATGTTATATGGGGGCTACATTGCGCTCTATGAGGGAACTGCATTATGCTCTATGGATGTTGCATTGAATTCTATGGGGGCTGCATTATACTCTATGAGGGGGCTGTACTATACTCTATGGGGGCTGCATTGCACTCTATAGGGGCTGTATTATACTCTGAGGGGGCTGCATTATACTCTATGAGGGGGCTGCATTAAAATCTATGAGGGGGCTGCATTATGTTCTATGAGGGCTACATTGTGCTCTATGGGGGCTGCATTATACTTTATGAGGGGGCTGCATTATACTCTATGAGGGGGCTGTATTATAATATATGAGGGGGTTGCATAATACTCTATGATGGGGCTGTATTATACTCTGTGACAGGGATGCATTATACTCTATGCAGCTGCATTACACTCTATGAGGGGGCTGCATTATATTCTATGAGGGGGCTGCATTATATTCTAGGGGGTGGCTGCATTATACTCTGAGGGGGCTGCATTATACTCTATGGGGTGGCTGCATTAACATCTATGAGGAGGCTGCATTATACCCTATGAATGAACTGCATATATTCAATGGGGTGGCTGCATTTTACTCTGTGGGGGGCTGCATTATGTTCTATGAGGTGGCTGCATTATACTCTATGTGGTGGCTGCATTTTACTCTATCAAGGATTATAGGGCGCATTATACTATATGGGAGCTGCATTATACTGTATCGAAGACATTAGGGTGCATTATAGTATATAGGGGCTGCATTATACTCTATCATACTATGGGGAGTGCATTATACTACATGAAGAACTATGGGGTGCATTATACTACTGCTTTGCCTACCGAAGAAGCAGAGCGAAACACGCATCGGGGCAGAGGGACGCCATTGTATCCGCCGGGATTAGTGCAATACATGTATAATGTGCTGCAACATTGTTATTGATACAATGACACTTCCAGTTCTGGTTTAACATTATTGCAGCATAGTATTATACAGCTAGGTGACATTATGTCTCAGTATATTTTCCAGGCTGTGTCTGTATCTAACCTAATTTGACGTGTCAATACAGCACCTACTATAATATGCTATATATTCACCTGGTTTTGTTAACTATTTATGTAACTGTTTTTTGCCTTCTTGCACAACAATTCCTATAATTTCTGGTATTTGCATTTATCTTTGTGCTAGGTATAGGAATTTATATTTTTTTATTGATTTATCCTGCATGCTTTGAGCAGCATTTATAGTAAATATCTAGTAATTCAATAGCCTCTCCATATTTGCAAATATTTTTTGATTGGTTGAATTTTGAAGTTGTTGATTCATCTCGTGCAGTAAACCAAGTAATTACGACCCTCTTTGTATATCTTTTTTCTAGCACCTTTCTTTGTTCTTACTTTTAATTAATATTTTTAATACTGAAAATAATAAAATATAGTTTCAATTTTCATGAACTTCTTTCTTTACCTCGATATTAATTTATCATGGGTAAATTGGGTGATTAATATCAGGAGTGCATTGCACTACATGGAGGACTATGGGGGACGCATTATGTAATATTTAGGACTATGAATAGTGTATTATACTATATGGAGGACTATGGGGAGTGTATTATACTATATGGAGAACTATAGGGAGTGTATTATACTATATGGAGGACTATGAGAAAAATCATATACATAGTTACATAGTTACATAGTTATTAAGGTTGAAGGAAGACTGTAAGTCCATCTAGTTCAACCCATAGCCTAACCTAACATGCCCTAACATGTTGATCCAGGGGAAGGCAAAAAAACCCCATGTGGTAAGAGTAAGCTCCACCATGGGGAAAAAAATTCCTTCCCGACTCCACATACGGCAATCAGACTAGTTCCCTGGATCAACGCCTTATCAAGGAATCTAGTGTATATACCCTGTAACATTATACTTTTCCAGAAAGGTATCCAGTCCCCTCTTAAATTTAATTAATGAATCACTCATTACAACATCATACGGCAGAGAGTTCCATAGTCTCACTGCTCTTACAGTAAAGAATCCGCGTCTGTTATTATGCTTAAACCTTCTTTCCTCCAGACGTAGAGGATGCCCCCTTGTCCCTGTCTCAGGTCTATGATTAAAAAGATCATCAGAAAGGTCTTTGTACTGTCCCCTCATATATTTATACATTAACATAAGATCACCCCTTAGTCTTCGTTTTTCCAAACTAAATAGCCCCAAGTGTAATAACCTATCTTGGTATTGCAGACCCCTCAGTCCTCTAATAACCTTGGTCGCTCTTCTCTGCACCCGCTCCAGTTCAGCTATGTCTTTCTTATACACCGGAGACCAGAACTGTGCACAGTATTCTAAGTGTGGTCGAACTAGTGACTTGTATAGAGGTAAAATTATGTTCTCCTCATGAGCATCTATGCCTCTTTTAATACATCCCATTATTTTATTTGCCTTTGTAGCAGCTGCCTGACACTGGCCACTGAATATGAGTTTGTCATCCACCCATACACCCAGGTCTTTTTCATTGACGGTTTTGCCCAGAGTTTTAGAATTAAGCACATAGTTATACATCTTATTACTTCTACCCAAGTGCATGACCTTACATTTATCCCCATTAAATCTCATTTGCCATTTATCAGCCCAAGCTTCTAGTTTACATAAATCATCCTGTAATATAAAATTGTCCTCCCCTGTATTGATTACCCTGCAGAGTTTAGTGTCATCTGCAAATATTGAAATTCTATTCTGAATGCCCCCTACAAGGTCATTAATAAATATGTTAAAAAGAAGAGGGCCCAATACTGACCCCTGTGGTACCCCACTGCTAACCGTGACCCAGTCCGAGTGTGCTCCATTAATAACCACCCTTTGTTTCCTATCCCTGAGCCAGCTCTCAACCCACTTACACATATTTTCCCCTATCCCCATTACTCTCATTTTATGTAACAACCTTTTGTGTGGCACCGTATCAAAAGCTTTGGAAAAGTCCATATATACTACGTCCACTGGGTTCCCTTGGTCCAGTCCGGAACTTACCTCTTCATAGAAGCTGATCAAATTAGTCTGACATGAACGGTCCCTAGTAAACCCGTGCTGATACTGGGTCATGAGGTTATTCCTCTTCAGATACTCCAGCATAGCATCCCTTAGAATGCCCTCCAGGATTTTACCCACAGAGGCAACAATACACAGTACCAATGAATGCTTAAACAACAGTTAAATGTAAAAGGATTAATGAACCAGGTTCAGTGCATTACAGCATTTTTAAGCAAATAGAGAAACAAAGCACCATGGGAACCATTGTGTGAAGATAAAAAAATATAACAGGGAATGAAAGCAGAACTATGGAACCGCAGGTTCAAGATACAAACAGTAAGTTCAATATGCCAGGTAATAAAATGGTGGTTAACAGTATAATGTGGTAAGTACCTAATTCATAAGGGGGAAAAAACATTCCCACCAGTGAGCATTAACTTGTATTTGATAATACCATATTCATTTGAAAGGAGGCAATAGATACATGTTGATGTTGATGTACTACCTGGGACCTGAGGTGCCACCCACCCCAAATATATCGAGAACTATGTGGAGTGTATTATACTATATGGAGGACTATAGGGAGTCTATTATACTATATAGAGGACTATGGGGAGTGCATCATTCTATATGGAGGACGATGGGGCACATTATACTATATGGAGGACTATGGGGTGCATTATACTACGTGGAGGACTATGGGATGTATTATACTAAACAAGCAAAATGCTGCCCATTCATTGAGTGATTGGATTGTTTATGCTGGAACAAAAATTGTTCTCGGCAGC
The DNA here is from genome assembly GCF_051348905.1 of Ranitomeya variabilis. Taxonomy (NCBI): domain Eukaryota; kingdom Metazoa; phylum Chordata; class Amphibia; order Anura; family Dendrobatidae; genus Ranitomeya; species Ranitomeya variabilis. The sequence continues at coordinate 826,073,676 of NC_135233.1, forward strand.
ACATCGCTGCTGCTGATAACATGATACTGTATTTGGCAGATTGACCTACTAGTGATTGTTCAGTCCCCATCAGCCGGTGTAAAGAGGCCTGGGCATAACCGTTGAACAACTTCAATTTGTCATTCATGCTCATTTAGCTGCCTGAACTCAACGCATGGAAATGCTACCAAAATGTTTCTGTATGATGGTGCAATATGTATGCATTTGGGACCCCACACTAAACTTTTGAAAAGGGCCCACTTTGTCTAAAACTAGTCCTGTGTAGTATAAAGAAGAATGGATGTTGTAAATTTGAAACTGATAATGTCATCTGAATTCTGCATGAAAATCTAATAGGTAAAATTGTGACAAATATATGGACATCAAAGAAAGCGGGATCATAAACCTTATTAATGAGATGGTGGAGGAGTACTTCTAATCAGAACATTCGGAGCATTTTTAGATCAGGACAGCCAAGTATTGACGAATTGGGAATGCTTGAGTTTCCAAACTGGAAATTTATTCTAAATGGAAAATTGGATGAACTTTAGTCTTTCAGAAAGGGTTGGAGGATTAGCTTGTTTCCAATGTAACGGAATCAGCTGTTTAGCAGCAGCTAAAAGATGGGGAAGTAATGCATCGATTGTTTCTGCTGATTTTTACCACCGATTTCACCATGTAGTGTGACATCTGCAAAACAATTCTCAATAAATTCTGTATCCCCAACATCTGCTGTGGATTTACTGTGGATTCATCACATGTGGAATCTCCTTCAAGCTGATACTTTTACTTTGAGTAGTTTTTATGGTTGAGCATAAATGCATATAATATTGTGTAACATGAAAACATACTTTTCATGTTTTTATCTACTCATGCATTACTTAGAACAAAATATACTTGCAGGTTATTTGCTAATTGGACACAAACCTCAATATCTGTTGTTCATCCAGGCGTCAGTGAGAATTACAGCGTTACTTTGCATTTTCACAGATTGAACATTACACTTAGCTGGTAATTACTTCACAAGCCTGTTGCTTCACTAATAAAAATTGCCAAGAACACTAAATTAATTTTGCAGCTTTTAAGGTTAGAGATAATATATCATCCACAGAACGACCAATCATGTTTCTAATTGGAATGTCAAACATACTGAACGAGGAGATAATAAAAGATGCCAGAAATAATTTGGTTTAGTGGTTAAGAGGTACAATGTGATAGATGCCTGAAGTGCATGAAGATGTATTCAGAAATGGCTGAAATAGAGTGGATATCTGTATACACCAGGTAGGATAAAGACAATCTACATAGGGATTACTAATCCTTTATGTAAAGAATGTTTACAATATGTATATTCCTATGCATTTTTTCATTATTATCTAATAAATACAGCCGTGGTTGAAGTGCAACAATCCTGTAATTACAATTGGGTCGTAGTTTCTGATCTTGTTCCCAGAGATGTTGGTGGAGATTTATTAATAATTTCATAGGGTGCATGATGTCGACAAATCATTTTATGCACACAATTGAGTCACTCTTCCTCATTTTGCTTATTAAATCTTCCTCCTGCCATAAAAAATAAATGGTTTTTTTGTATAAGTGTTTGAACAGATGCATCAACGCAGCTTGAAAAGAAAAGGTATGAAGGTTTACTTTTTATTCATATATACAGTGGCACCCTTGGTCAACAGTTAAGCAAGTTGAAGATGAAATGATCTCTAAAAGACCTAAAGTTAAAAATGACACATTTCCTTTGTATTTTAGGCAAAATATATACAGCTCTGTCAAAAATTAAAAGACCACTGCAAAATTTTCAGTTTGTCTGATTTTTCTCTTTATAGGTATATTTTTGAGTAAAACATAAATTGTTCTTTTATTCTACAAACTACTGACAACATGTCTCCGAAGTTCCAAGCAATAAATTTTGTATTTATTTTCTGAAAATGAGAAATGGTCAAAATAACAAAAAAAGCATTGCTTGCAGACCTCAAATAATGCAAAAAAACAAGTTCATAATCATTTGCAAACAATACTAATGTTTTAAATCAGGAAGAGTTCAGAAATCAATATTTTGTGGAATAACCATGATTTTTAATCACAGCTCTCATGCGTCTTAGCATGCTTTCAACCAGTCTTTCACACTGCTTTTGGGTGACCTTATGCCACTCCTGGTAGAAAAATGTAAGCAGTTCTTCTTTGTTTGATGGCTTGTGACTATCCATCTTCCTCTTGATTACATTCCAGAGGTTTTCAATGGAGTTCAGGCCTGGAGATTGGGCTGGCCATGACAGGGATTTGATGTGGTGGTCCTTTATCCACACCTTGATTGACCTAGCTGTGTGGCATGGCACATTGTCCTGCTGGAAAAAACAGTCCTCAGAGTTGGGGGAACATTGCCTGAGCAGAAGGAATCAACTGTTTTTCCAGGATAACCGTGTATGCAGCTTGATTCATGTGGCCTTTCCAAAGAACAACCTGCCCAATTCCAGCCTTGCTGACGCATCCCGAGATCATCACCGATCCTCCACCAAATTTCACAGTGGGTGCAAGATACTGTGGCTTGTATGCCTCTCCAGGTCTCCGTCTAACCATTAGATGAGCAGGTGTTGATCTGGGGATGCTTCAGCAAGGCTGGAATTATACCTATAAAGAGAAAAATCAGACAAACTGAAAATTTTGCAGTGGTCTCTTAATTTTTGCCAGAGCTGTACACTCACCGGCCACTTTATTAGGTACACCTGTCCAACTTCTTGTTAACACTTAATTTCTAATCAGCCAATCACATGGCGGCAACTCAGTGCATTTAGGCATGTAGACATGGTCAAGACAATCTCCTGCAGTTCAAACCGAGCATCAGTATGGGGAAGAAAGGTGATTTGAGTGCCTTTGAACGTGGCATGGTTGTTGGTGCCAGAAGGGCTGGTCTGAGTATTTCAGAAACTGCTGATCTACTGGGATTTTCACGCACAACCATCTCTAGGGTTTACAGAGAATGGCCCGAAAAAGAAAAAAAATCCAGTGAGCGGCAGTTCTGTGGGCGGAAATGCCTTGTTGATGCCAGAGGTCAGAGGAGAATGGTCAGACTGGTTCGAGCTGATAGAAAGGCAACAGTGACTCAAATCGCCACCCGTTACAACCAAGGTAGGCCTAAGAGCATCTCTGAACGCACAGTGCGTCGAACTTTGAGGCAGATGGGCTACAGCAGCAGAAGACCACACCGGGTACCACTCCTTTCAGCTAAGAACAGGAAACTGAGGCTACAATTTGTACAAGCTCATCGAAATTGGACAGTAGAAGATTGGAAAAACGTTGCTTGGTCTGATGAGTCTCGATTTCTGCTGCGACATTCGGATGGTAGGGTCAGAATTTGGCGTAAACAACATGAAAGCATGGATCCATCCTGCCTTGTATGGAGCATCTTTGGGATGTGCAGCCGACAAATCTGCGGCAACTGTGTGATGCCATCATGTCAATATGGACCAAAATCTCTGAGGAATGCTTCCAGCACCTTGTTGAATCTATGCCACGAAGAATTGAGGCAGTTCTGAAGGCAAAAGGGGGTCCAACCCGTTACTAGCATGGTGTACCTAATAAAGTGGCCGGTGAGTGTATATATTTTCATCTTTTACACTTTAAAAATTACAAAAAGGAAAATGGGCCAATGCAAAAGTTTGGGCATCCTTTTTAAAGTATCACAGCTTGTAAACACTTTTTGTAGCCAGACAAGAGTCTTTCAATTCTTGTTTGCGGGATTTTCATGAATTCTTCCAGTTCTGTGAGATTCCTTGGTCATCTTGCATGCACTACTATTTTGAGGTCTAGTCACAGATTTTCAATGATGTTCACATCAGGAGACTGTGACGGCTTGCTCCTTTTGGGGTAATCTATTGTGGATTTTGACTTGTGTTTAGTATCATTATTCATTTATAGAAGCCATCCTCTTTTCAATTTCAGCTTTTTTTTACAGATGGTGTTATGTTTGCATCAAGAATTTGTTGAAATTTCAATGAATCCATTCTTCCCTCTACCCGTGAAATGTTCCCTGTGCTGTTGGCTGCGACATAACTCCAAAGCATGATTGATCCATCCATATGCTTAATGGTAGGTGAGATGTTCTTTTCTTGAAATTCTGTGCCCTTTTTTCTCCACACATACCTTTGATCATTATGGCCAAAGAACGTCCTTGATCATTGTGGCCTTTTAACCTCATTGGTGTACAGGACTTGTTACCAAAATGCACCAGGCTTGTTTAGATGTTCTTTTGCATACTTCTGATGCTGAATTTTATGGTGAGGAAGCAGGAGAGGATTTCTTCTGATGACTCTTCCATGAAGGCCATATTTGTGCAGGTGTCTCTGAACAATAGAACAATGTACCACAACTCCAGAGTCTGCTAAATGTTTATGAATTTCTTTTGCAGTGAAGTGGGAGTTCTGATTTGGCTCTCTAGCAATCCTATGAGTGTCATGCTGCTGCCGCTGCCGCTCCCCGTGCCCTGTCGTACTTACCTGTCCTCGGCGTCCCGGCGTTGCTCCTCTACTGTAGCCTCTTCACTCCAGTGCTCGCTCCCGGCTTTGGATGCTCATCGGGTGTGCGCGCACGCTGCGTTCAGCTCTGCGCCTGCGCACCTCTAGTTCCCCTGCTGGTGCTCCTTCCCGTCCTCTCCATCATCTTGGAGGGCTGTAACCCGGAAATGGTCTCCACGCTGGTATGTAAACCACTTCCTGCCGCCCCCCTGTGCCTAATGTTCATTTGTGCTATCAAGTGCTTCTGGCCGCCCGTGGTCCCTGTGCGTTCTTTGCCCTCTGACCTTGGGACTCTTCTTTTCTCTACAGTGCCTCGCCTGTTTCCTGTGTCCCTGCCGTGTTTCCATCAGTTCCTGTTTCCTACCTTGCCTGCTCCTGTGTCCCTGCCTTGCTCCCGTCAGTCACTGTGTCTCTGCCGTGTTCCTGCTGGTCCCCGTGTTACTGTAGTGTTTCTGCCAGTTCCTTCGTCTCTGTAGTTCCTTGCCAGTCTCTGAGTCTCTGCCTTGTTTCCGTCGGTCCTTGTGTGGCTGCAGTATTCCCGCCAGGCTTTTGTCTCAGTCATACCCGCCAGTTCTGTGTCTCTGCAGTTCCCACCTATCCCGTGTTCCCGCTGCCATCGCCAGCCTGGTATCTTCCCCTTTTTCTGTCCTGATCCTCCAGCTTCCGTTGCGATAGTCTCTCATGGGCCTGCCCCTAACTCTCCCTGTATAGGGGGCAGTCCACCTGGTCAGCTCGCCTGTGAGGGGTTCGTCGTCGCGGTCCAGAGGGTTCACTTTTCGTTTTTATCTACGAATTGTCACAATGAGCAGTTCTCACTGAAATTTTGCTTGGTCTTCCAGATCTCATCTTGACCTCCACTGTTCATATTAACTGCCATTTCTTAATTACATTTTAAATTAAGGAAAGGGCAACTTGAAAATGATTTTGTATCTTCTTATAGCTTTTTCCTGCTTTGTGGGCTTCCACTATTTTCATTTTCAGATTGCTAGGAAGCTGCTTAGGAGAAACTGCTGCGCCTGTGTCCTGGTCGTCGCAGTGATGTCATTATCCTTTCAGGGGGAGAAGTGATGTCATGTCTGAAGGCAATGAAAGACAACCACATTCAGGTATCACACACATGCAACATGTTCACACTCCAGACCAGAAGGGGGAGCTCTAAGCCTGTTTAGGGTGATCTCCCCTATTTAACACCCTGGCTGGAGGAAGTCAGGGTTCAGTTCCTGTCAGGAGGACAGAGGGAGAGGAAGGAGTCCTGGAGCCTGAAGGGCTGCAGCTCCTGGAAGAAGACACTAAAGTGAATATATTGCAGAGAGTGTGCAGGAAAGCAGAGCACAGGAGAGGAATATCAGAGGGAGTTCATTCAGGAGCAAGCTGCTTCCCTCTGAGGCGCAGAATCCGGTAGCCAGCGCACCGTGAAAGTAAGTGCTCTACGCCTTGCTTCAGAGACTGGCAGGGCAGGTGATTCCAAGTTGCCTGTTCACCCTTGTATACCCAGGAGGCACGGTGACACCGCTCAGAGGCCGGGGCGTGCTAGAGTCCCTAACCAAAGTCTCAAGTCACCAGCCATACGGGTTTGTCCTATCCATACCATCTGGGGGACAGAGAGAAAGAGACATTCCATCTACAATAGTTGTGAGGACCTTACCGAGAAGCTCAGCAGGGAGGTACTACAACAGACAGGCGCTAGAGGAAGGCTACTGATTTCCACCTGGACAAGGGGACTCTGGAATTGTCTTCAGACCGACCGGACTCTGCCTGCCCTGTCATCTGGCGCTTCAGGCTGAGGATACCATCCGAAGTCTTCAGTAAACAAGGTAAAAGACTGCAAACCCGTCTCCTTGTTCTTTACTGCACCTTGCCCATATATAAACTCTTTCACTGGACACCCCTGAGGGCCACGGACCGGGTCAGCCACCGTGACATCCCCCGAGCTGAAGGACCCGGTGCCGAGTACCCCATTGGCTGGCCCTACTCTGGGGGCGATCTATCTTGGCATCACGAACAGCAGAGGTGTCAAACTGCATTCCTCGAGGGCCGCCAACAGGTCATGTTTTCAGGATTTCCTTGTATTGCACAGGTGATAATTTAATCACCTGCACAGAATGATTCCAGCACCTTGTGGAATGCTAAGGAAATCCTGAAAACATGACCTGTTGGCGGCCCTCGAGGAATGCAGTTTGACACCTCTGACGAACAGGATCTACTTAAGCCTGCAAAGCAGGTCATGTGCGCCTAAAAGGAGTGTGAGACTGTTGTTGAGATTTACCGCCAAAATCCACCATTGCCGCGACGTGTGGAGCGCGAGGGGAGGAGCCTTACCTTCTTGGGCGGAGCCGGCTGAAAAGAGCGCGAAGCAGGAAGGCGGGTGCCATGCTGCTGCCTGGAAAGCCGGAAGTGAAGACGTCGTGCAACAGAGCCACAAGAAAAGATGCTGCAAAGTGCCAATTCCGGAGAGGAGCCGCAACTTCTACCAGGTTAGCCGAGGGGAGGAAAGGCCATGTCCGACCCGGGAGGGGAAGTAGCGGCGGGTGCAGCCGCAGACCTAGAAGCGCCCGCAGGCCTAGCGATACCCCCAGACCCCGCGATAGGCGCAGCCGCAGGCCTTGTACCGCCGCCGTGTCCCGCAGAGCTCGCCGCTTCCATCAGCCAGCCGGTCACCGCCGTGACTACTGCAGCTATCATGCCTTTCCCCACGCCGTAAATACCCGGAGCAGCCTGGCTCCCGCGATACTCTGGAGAATCGCATACGTTAACTGACTTTAAAGAGAGAATTTGCAGCCTGCTTGAGTTTTATCCCCTGACAGAGCCTCAGAAAGTTCACATGTTAACGGGCCAACTGTTTGGAGCGGCTCTGAGAGAGGTGAAGTCCTGGCCAGCTGCGGATAAAGGGACTGTGCAGCAGGTCTTTGCAAAGCTTAAAACCACTTTTGACACCTGCACCCCCACAGAAATCAAATTGAAGTTTTATGGGTGCAAGCAGAGAGCGCAGGATAGCCTACAGGACTATGCCCTTAATCTCCAGGAGGCACTGCGGGCAATCAAGCAGGTTGATCCTAACAGTGTGCAAGATGAAGATAAACTCTTAAGGGAGCGGTTCATTGAGGGGCTCCTGTGCAATAACCAAAGGGCTCAACTGCACCTCCTGGCCATACAGAGTCCCGATCTGGCCTTTGCACAATTTAAAGACAAGGCCATCCAAGTGCTACAGGAGCGACAGCTCGGCCGTGCAGTACTCCCTAGACGTCAAGCCCTCACGTACCACCAGGAGGTGGCGCCAGATCCCCAAGTTTCTGCTGAGGCCGATGCTCAGCTCTTGGAAGATGATTCTCCCGCCAAACTATGCCTCCAGCTGCATTAGTCTTCGTCAAGAAGAAGGATGGCACAATGAGAATGTGTGTTGATTATAGGCAGATAAACCGCATTACACACAAAGATGCATACCCACTGCCCAGAATAGAAGAGTCATTAGCTGCTTTGAAATCTGCTAACTACTTCTCTACCTTAGACCTCACCAGTGGGTACTGGCAGGATCCCGTAGTGGAGGAAGACAAGGAAAAGACGGCCTTTACCACACCGATGGGTCTCTGTGAGTTTAACTACATGCCGTTCGGACTATGCAACGCCCCAGGAACGTTTCAGAGGATGATGGAGTGCTGTCTTGGACACAAGAATTTTGAAACCGTCCTGCTGTACTTGGATGATGTCATCGTCTTCTCCAAAACCAATGAGGACCACCTGAAGCACCTGTCAGAGGTGTTCAAAGCTCTGTCCAACTTTGGCCTACAGGTAAAACCGTCCAAATGTCATCTATTAAAGCCTAAAGTGCAGTACCTGGGCCATGTGGTGAGTGCCGAAGGAGTGGCCCCAGACCCTGACAAGGTCACTGTGATCAGAGACTGGCCGAAGCCCAGCAATCTCCATGAAGTCCGGCAGGTTCTTGGGTGGGTAGGCTACTATAGAAGATTCATCAAGGACTTCACCAAGAAAGCCGCACCGCTACAAGACCTGTTAGTGGGCCAATCCAAGAAGATCAAGGGTAAGAAGATCCCATTCGACTGAGACGACGGATTGGGGAGGTCCTTCACTTGTTTGAAGTTGGCTCTGACGGGAGACGAGGTACTGGCCTACCCTGAATATGACCAACCATTTGTGCTGTACACAGATGCCAGCAACGTGGGACTGGGAGCCGTGTTGTCCCAGGTCCAGAAAGGCAAAGAAAGGGTCATCACAACTACGGCGAAACAGCCTAACATATGATCACCAAGTGATCCCTTCCACTACTAATGGAGCGCCCCCACTGTCGCAGGGCCGAGGGGTACCCGGTACCGGGCCTCTCTGTCTCGGTTCTGGGAGTGTCACGGTGGCTAGACCCGGTCCGTGACCCTGCTAAGGGGTGTCCAGTGAAAGTTGAGAACGTTGTGGTGTGGTGCAGGTCACGATGAATAACGAGGACACCAGGTTGCAGTCTCTTTACCTCTTTACTGAAGGCTTCAGGATCCTCAATCCGGAGTATGGTTAACAGGGCTGTCTGAGACCGGCCGGTCCGATGGCACCTCCAGAGTTCCCTTTGCAGGTGGAAATCTGTGCCTACCTTCTAGCGCTTGTGTGTTGTAGTCCTTCCCTGCTGTGCTTACGGGATAGTCCTCACAACTGTTGTGTCTGTTTCTGAAGTTCCCTCACAACTCGATTGTGATGTTCTTCTTCGTCCCCCAGATGATATAGCTAGGACGCACCCGTATGACGGGTAGGCTCGGAGGTCTTCCAGGACTCTAGAGTCGCCCCTCTCCTGTTGTTGCCCCCTATGTCTGCTTAGGTGATTTGGGTGAGACAGCCCGCCTATAACTGACTGTCCTGCCGTAGGTTTGAAGTAAGGCTTGGAGCTCAATACTTCCTCGGCGTTTCCGGCCACCGGCTACGCGCCTCAGTAGGATGTTGCCTCGGTCTTGCAGCACGACTCCTACTGGTGGTATCTCCTTGTTGCGTTGATCTCGTTTCTCACTCTTCACAATAAACCTTGCTTCTTGTCCTTTCTTGGGGTACCGCCGCAATGAAGTGCAGGCGCGGTCCCGTAACGTTCTTTCTGTTCGCTAGGCCTCTGTCAGGATCCCACCCCTGACAGGGACCCCCCTGAATCTTCCCCTGCAACACCCTCTGCCACAGGATGTTGCCTGGTTCCAACCCAGTCAGCTTTCTGTCTAACTTCCTATCTAACCCCCAGTTTTACCAGATTGTGAGGAGTGGCCTAATACATAGCACCCTTAGCTCCCCCTGGAGGCCAGACTGTGAAGTGTATAAGTGTCTGTGATACCTGGTCAGGTGAACTCCTTCAGTGCCATCAGACGTACCAATACCCCCCTTAGCGGCGGAGCATCAGTACTGCAACGACCAGGACTCTGGGGCGCTGCACTAACATGGACAAAATAGAGAATCAGGAAGGTGCAAAATATGTAAAAAAGTATAAATTTATTTAAACACACATATATCAATAAATACAGGCACTACATGGCAAAAAAAATATATAAATGTGCATATAATTACATAACAATACCCTAAAAATAGGGGGAGAGTAAGACGGACTGTATATCAGCAGAAAACCGAAAGGGACCACAATCCACCTGGGGTGTACATCATCATGGCTAGGAGTAAGACATGTTAGTGACAGCTTACCCTAATGCCCATTAAGAAGTATCTAATATTAATTATAATGCCACAAACTGCCCATATCAAGCAGTTGCTATATCTAAAAGCTCACAGACGCACAAAGAGTACTTAAAAATCCTCCAGAAAATTGTCAAAAAAAAATCACAGAGAAAAAAGCAGAGATGGTTACCTGCTGAAGCCTCCAAACAAATGCACCACCAGGGTGCATCGGACCCGATTAATGATGGCAAAAACACAGGTGCAAAAAATACCGATGAAACAACCACTTTCAATCCAGTATTGGTTGTTTGGCAATAGTGCACAAAAAGATAAGCGATAATAGTCTGTATGTGGCATTGTTCACACAGGCAATGCAGAGCATCTGGTCTACAGCCTATTACTAACGCACGTACAGGCGGGCCGCCCAGTGCTACAAAATGCATGCTGTGTGAATAGAGGCCTACAGTTTACAGAGCCATCTTGGTCCGACTGCGCCCTGCAAGATAAAGTGCAAAAAAAACACATATCAATGTATGTAAGGTATTAGTTTATATTGGGGCCTCAATACGTAAGCCGGCAACCCACAACAAGGGTCCTTACATTTTTGCCGGTCCTAACGCCAAACATTGAGTAAAAGCTCACAGACGCACAAAGAGGACTTAAAAATCCTCCAGAAAATTGACAAAAAAAAATCACAGAGAAAAAAGCAGAGATGGTTACCTGCTGAAGCCTCCAAACAAATGCACCACCAGGGCGCATCGGACCCGATTAATAATGGCAAAAACACAGGTGCAAAAAATACCGATGAAACAACCACTTTCAATCCAGTATTGGTTGTTTGGCATTAGTGCACAAAAAGATAAATGATAATAGTCTGTATGTGGCATTGTTCACACAAGCAATGCAGAGCATCTGGTCTACAGCCTATTACTAACGCACGTACAGGCGGGCCGCCCAGTGCTACAAAATGCATGCTGTGTGAACAGAGGCCTACAGTTTACAGAGCCATCTTGGTCCGACTGCGCCCTGCAAGATAAAGTGCAAAAAAAACACATATCAATGTATGTAAGGTATTAGTTTATATTGGGGCCTCAATACGTTAGCCTATATAAACTAATACCTTACATACATTGATATGTGGTTTTTTGTGTAGCGCCCCCACTGCCGCAGGGCCGAGGGGTACCCGGTACCGGGCCTCTGAGTCTCTGCTCTGGGGTTGTCACGGCGGCTAGGCCCCGGTCCGTGACCCTGCCGTGGGGCGTACAGTGAATGAGGTGACGGATGATGGTGGTGACGCTGTAGTGGTGCAGTGCAGTAAATAACGAGGACACCAGGTTGCAGTCTCTTTACCTCTTTACTGAAGATCTCTGAGTCCTCAGTCCGGAATATGGTTCACCAGGCTGCGCAAGTCCGGCCGGTCCAATGGCACCTCCAGAGTTCCCTTCACAGGTGGAAATCGGTGTCTTCCTTCTAGCGCTATGTGTTGTGGTCCTTCCCTGCTGTGCTTACGGAAAGTCCCCCACAACTGTTGTGTCTGTTTCTTAAGTTCCCTCACAACTCGATTAGATGATGTTCTGCTAATCCTCCGTCCCTCCCTGATGTTCTGGTTGGGATGGCACCCGTTTGACGGGTAGGCTCGGAGCTCTTCCGGGACCCTAGAGTCGCCCCTCTCCACAAGTTGCCCCCCAAGACTGCATAGGTGATATAAGTTAGACAGCCCGCCTTAGACTGACTGTCCTGCCGCTGTTTGGAGTATTGCTTGAAGCTGAATGTTATAATACTCCCTCGGCATTCCGGCCACCGGTAGTGCGCCTCAGTAAGATGTTGCTTCGGTCTTACAGCACGACTCCTACTGGTATTTCTCCTTTGCGTGATCTCGTTTCTCACTCAGCACAATCTATCTCGCTTCTAATCCTTCCTTGGGCACCGCCGCTACCCGGAGCAGGCACGGTCCCGTTACGTTCTTTCTTGTTGCCAAGCCTCTGTCAGGATCCCACCCCTGACAGAGACCCTACTGTATCTTCCCCCACAACACCCTCTGCCACAAGGTGTTGCCTGGTTCCAACCCAGTCAGCTTTCTGATCTAACTTCCTGCCTGACCCCCAGTTTACCCACTATGGTGGGGAGTGGCCTAATGAATAGCACCCTTAGCTCCCCCCGGAGGCCCGGCTGTGAAATGTCTTGGTGTCTGTGATACCTGATCAGATGAACTCCTTCAGTGCCATCAGACGCACCATAGCTCCCCATAGTGGCGGAGCCACAGTACTGCAACGACCAGGACTCTGGGGCGCTGCACTCCCCCCTGGTTAAACACAGTACTCCGGGACTGGGAAGAAAACAACAATACAAGTTAGCAAAAAGACATACAGTTTTGTTGAGTGCAATAACAATAAGTATACTTGAACAGGCTTCCCTTTATGGGAGGTAAGGACACTTGAACGTTACAAACATGGTTAACATTATAAATTACAGGCTATAAATAACTCCTGTTACCCAACCGGGTATTCTACTAAGTGCAAAATTGTTGAACAATAATTTAACATCGCCTTTAAGGACATACACTCTGAATCCACTAAAGACCTTCTTATAATCACATTATAAGGCAATTTAACTTTTTCATTCTCCCACTTTAAATCTGCAGGACCGCCTGTCCTATCCTACTGCCTCTCCTTTCTGTTACAGGACCGCCCCGTTCAGCCCGGGCCTACTGCCTTTTCAACTACTATACACAGTATAGAACATAACATTACTTTCAATTTAAGAGCACTGAGCCATCTCTACATGACTCCTATGAGGACTCAGGGTTTACCTTCTATCCTAGCTATCTATCAACATTATTAAAACATTTTCTATTGAACATTAAGCCTTCTCATTATCTTTCTCTCTATCATGCATGCTGGACATCACGTCTATCCCTACGGGCCCACTGCATCCTTCTTCTATCTTTCACTTTTTCTTTTCAGAGAACATCATCAGCATTTCTTCACAATCAACTGGTTAAATACATATAACTTACTCACATAAACATTATCATCACTTTCTTTGGTCAAGACATTATTGCTTCCAGTCTTAAAGCAATATCACGGTTTAAGCACAACAAATGAACATCCCCTTTAAGAGAGGACCAAGTCTCTATGAGGTAGCGTGTCTTCTCAAGCTACTAGTCCATACTCAGCAAAGGTTCCAGTGTGGTATCTTCACAAAGAGTCCTTCTTTAAGTAAAACCACTAGGGAGCGCCTTTAATAAGGTGCAAACTATGTACAAGAAGTTCGGATCATGCATTGTTCATGATTTCAGCAGTTCTTTTTAACTAGAAACTTGTGCAAAACTTTAGAAAAACAAACAAAACAAACAATAGGGATCCCAGGTCAACAGAAGGATCCCCTTAAGAGTTAACCCTGGACGGGTTCAGCAGCAAAAATCAGGAAACAACAAACAGTTAAGAACTATGTACATATTTAAAGCGGTCATGCTTACTCAAACCACTCGGGAGGCAGCACCGGCGGAGGCAACCCCTATGGGTATTGCGAACCGCCTGGTACTGCATAAGGGGGTCTGTTGTCCCATCTGGGGGTCTGTGTACCCACAGTCTTCAGCTCTGCAGCAGCACGGGCAGTAGACACGCTGGTCACCTGAGGAGGTGCCTGCGTGGCCACGACAGCGGTGGAGGTCATGACGCGGCAAGTCGTGGTCTTCACAATTGTGCCCGTTGGGGTGACCACGGTGGTCTCAGTGGTAATCGTAGGCCGGTCACAAGGGGGCACCCTGGCCACGGGGGACATGGGACTGTGCCTCTTGTGGACGTTCAGGGCAAACCACCCCTTCTCTCCAAGGTGCCGGGTGTAGCTGACATTATCCCCTGGATACAGATCTCGGCCTGGGTGGCCCTCTCTAAGATGCGACTCTACATCCCGCCGGTTAACAAAAACTTCAGCATATAGACCCAGCTCCTTTATAAAGCCCCAGCCCCCGCGGAGCTTAAAGTCAATGACGGTGCCCTGCCTGCGCGGGGCCTGCTGAGCAGTGGGATTCTTGCGGGCCCGGTCTTTGACCGCCAAGTCTTTTTGATGGTGGGCCTCCCGCCCGGCCTGGTGTGTTTTCTCCTCCTCTTTCCACTGTTGTTCTAGCTGGACCCGGTATTCCTCCCAGCTTAGGGCCTGTACCATCTCCCCCTCTTGGGTCTCCACCCCGGGGAACCCCATAAGATTGGATCCGGGATTCACCCAGCGGCACACTGTGCGCTCTGCGTGGACCTCACATAGCAAGGGAGTAGGGGTGATTGGGGCTCGCATACGGTGTTCCATGCCCGTGGCTTCCTCCCACGGTAGCAGGCGCTGGAGTCTATGGGTTCCCGGGAGAGGTGGTGCTGCTACGGGACCCACCAGCAAACCCTCGGCCAGCGGGACGGGGTCGGCGGACTCACCAGCCGATGCAGGTTCCTCCTCCGCGGCGGGTTCTTCCGGCGGTGTCGGCGAGGATCCCAGCGGTTGCTCCGGTAACGGTGCAGGATCCGACGCCTGAGGACCTTCTTCCGGCGCTGCCTGGTGCGGAGCCTGGGCCTTCATGTTCAGTTGGAGGAGTTGGTCGATCAGGCTCTCCATCTCGACCCGCAGAAGTTCAGTGCTGTCCACGGAGAACGGGCTGCTGGGCTCATCCGGGTAGTTGGGGGAGACTTCCACTTCAACCCCACTGTCGGGTTCGGAGCTGCTGGCCATAGCGTCCTCCACGTGGGTCACTTCCTGGTCTTTTTCCCGCTCTCTCCTTCGTGGGCGGTGTCGTTTTCTCGGTCTCCGCCCTCCATTGAGGATTAGGAGGCGGATCTCTGCTGCTGACGGACACGTCCTCACGGTGCAGAAATATTTAGACTGGGCGGCCATTGCTTTTCGCGCTTTTCAGCTTGCCTACGCCCACTCCACGCCCCTCTTCTTCTCCTGCGCTCTCCTCAGCGCTATAATGGCGGCGGATTTTTGGCGGTAAATGGCGCAGCACACAGTCTCTCAATAAAGTACAGTAACTCACAGTTCCAAGGCACACATGACCTGATTCTTCAGGCTTAAGTAGATCCTGTTCGTGACGCCAAGTTGTAGTGCCCCCACTGCCGCAGGGCCGAGGGGTACCCGGTACCGGGCCTCTGAGTCTCTGCTCTGGGGTTGTCATGGCGGCTAGGCCCCGGTCTGTGACCCTGCCGTGGGGCGTACAGTGAATGAGGTGACGGATGATGGTGGTGACGCTGTAGTGGTGCAGTGCAGTAAATAACGAGGACACCAGGTTGCAGTCTCTTTACCTCTTTACTGAAGATCTCTGAGTCCTCAGTCCGGAATATGGTTCACCAGGCTGCGCAAGTCCGGCCGGTCCAATGGCACCTCCAGAGTTCCCTTCACAGGTGGAAATCGGTGCCTTCCTTCTAGCGCTATGTGTTGTGGTCCTTCCCTGCTGTGCTTACGGGATAGTCCCCACAACTGTTGTGTCTGTTTCTCGTGTTCCCTCACAACAACTCGATTAGATGATGTTCTGCTAATCCTCCGTCCCTCCCTGATGTTCTGGTTGGGACGGCACCCGTTTGACGGGTAGGCTCGGAGCTCTTCCGGGACCCTAGAGTCGCCCCTCTCCACAAGTTGCCCCCCAAGACTGCATAGGTGATATAAGTTAGACAGCCCGCCTTAGACTGACTGTCCTGCCGCTGTTTGGAGTATTGCTTGAAGCTGAATGTTATAATACTCCCTCGGCGTTCCGGCCACCGGTAGTGCGCCTCAGTAGGATGTTGCTTCGGTCTTACAGCACGACTCCTACTGGTATTTCTCCTTTGCGTGATCTCGTTTCTCACTCAGCACAATCTATCTCGCTTCTAATCCTTCCTTGGGCACCGCCGCTACCCGGAGCAGGCACGGTCCCGTTACGTTCTTTCTTGTTGCCAAGCCTCTGTCAGGATCCCACCCCTGACAGAGACCCTACTGTATCTTCCCCCACAACACCCTCTGCCACAAGGTGTTGCCTGGTTCCAACCCAGTCAGCTTTCTGATCTAACTTCCTGCCTGACCCCCAGTTTACCCACTATGGTGGGGAGTGGCCTAATGAATAGCACCCTTAGCTCCCCCCGGAGGCCCGGCTGTGAAATGTCTTGGTGTCTGTGATACCTGATCAGATGAACTCCTTAAGTGCCATCAGACGCACCATAGCTCCCCATAGTGGCGGAGCCACAGTACTGCAACGACCAGGACTCTGGGGCGCTGCATTTGCGCTAGATCATGTGACACTAACACCAAGCCAGTCAGGCTATGTCTACGCTCTAACCATCGTGGACCACTACTCCAGATTTCTGGTAGTTGTGCCTGTCAAAGATCTGACAGCAAGGACAGCAGCCAAAGCCTTCCAGCAGTACTTCTGTAGACCACACGGGTACCCAGAGAAGGTACTGACTGATCAAGGACCAGCCTTTGAAGCGGAAGTGTTCCAGGAATTATGCAATTTATACGGGTGTAAAAAGATCAGAACGACACCGTATCACCCACAAACCAACGGGATGTGTGAAAAGATGAACCAAGTGGTGATTGACCTACTGAAAACTTTGCCATTGGAAGAAACAAACTTATGACCAGCAAAGTTGCCCGACTTGGTAGACCTGTACAACCACATCCCAGTGAATTCCACCAACTGTACATCAGCATACCTGATGAGAGGAAGATCCAGTAAGTTACCTGTTGATCTAGACATGGGAGTCCTAACCCCAGAAGATACCTCACCAGATGCAGTTTGGGATACAGAAAGACAGCAAAAGTATCGCAAAGTACAGGAATGCAAGCCAGACAAAAACAAGAAAGGGACTACAACCAGCATGCTCCTGCAATTCCCTTGTCACCAGGTGAGCAAGTACTCAAACGGAAAAGGAGCCTACACAAACTTGACAACCAATGGGAAGCAGAAATATATACCATCCTGTCATCCAACTTTGACAATACGAAAGTCTGTCTCATCAGCAAAGATGGAGAAGAAACTTCGACAGCAATATCCAGAGACCACCTCAAAATATGCCCTGATAAGTTGAGAGATAGAGAAACAGATCCAGGAACATCTCCACCCATGGAAGAGGAGAAGATGATACACACTGTTCTTGGAGACTTTCCCTAGTCTTGGACTCAAATAAATCAGGCCATCGTGGTACCTGTTTTGATGTTTCATCAGCCGAAAACGCCGGAACCAAATGCCATGCCAGACCATCTTGAGCCAAAAGAGACTCTGCACCAACAGATTCAAACAGCAGATGTGACCCCAGCCGTAACTCAACAACAGCAGACTCCAACAGAGGACGCCATGCCAACAGTTGAATCGGCAGGTCCACCCTCTGCTATTGGTGAATCTGCCATGCCTACAGTTAGTAGAAGCAGTCCTGAGAGCTCCAGCATACCAGTGCTACCTAGACTCACTAGAAGTGTAAGCCAAAAGACAGTGCACTACACCAGCGATAGCAAGCACAGCAGACCCTGTTAGGTTACTATCAACCCCTGTACTGCGGAGGTCTACACGTAGCACCAAATATCAAACCCCAATTCGCTACAAAACTTGGAAATATTAATGGTTGCTGTTTGTTTGAAAATGTCTGTATATATATCTTTGTTACAGGTTTAAAATGGACAATGGAGTAATGGACAGTGAATTACTCAAAAACTTTCAATATACTTTTAAAAGGGATCCCTTTGTTTACCTGGGATCCTTGCTGTTTCAAGTTTGCACTCACTGAACTGGGAGTCATGAACTGTGCATGACCAAGACTTTTGCAACGTTCAAGTGTCCTCACATCCCATAAAGGGAAGCACCACTTTTGCACAAGTTGTTTATAGCATTTCAAAATTGTATGTCTTTTGCTAACATGTATTGTTGTTCTTCTTTTCCCAGTCCCAGAGTACTGGATTTAACAGGGGGGAGTGCGGCGCCCCAGTGTCCTGGTCGCCGCAGTGATGTCATTATCCTTTCAGGGGGAGAAGTGATGTCATGTCTGAAGGCAATGAAAGACAACCACATTCAGGTATCACACACATGCAACATGTTCACACTCCAGACCAGAAGGGGGAGCTCTAAGCCTGTTTAGGGAGAACTCCCCTATTTAACACCCTGGCTGGAGAAAGTCAGGGTTCAGTTCCTGTCAGGAGGGCAGAGGGAGAGGAAGGAGTCCTGGAGCCTGAAGGGCTGCAGCTCCTGGAAGAAGACACTAAAGTGAATATATTGCAGAGAGTGTGCAGGAAAGCAGAGCACAGGAGAGGAATATCAGAGGGAGTTCAGCCAGGAGCAAGCTGCTTCCCTCTGAGGCGCAGAATCCGGTAGCCAGCGCACCGTGGAAGTGCTCTGCGCCTTGCTTCAGAGACTGGCAGGGCAGGTAAATCCAAGTTGCCTGTCCGCCCTTGTATACCCAGGAGGCACGGTGACACAGCTCAGAGGCCGGTGTTGTGAATTCTGCTTTTGGGCTCCCTCCGGTGGTGACAGGTGGTAATGCAGTTGTCCCTGAGTTGCAGTCCTGGTCAGGTGTATCTGCTGATTGCAGTTCTGTCTGGGGTATTTAGGCTTGCAGGATTCATTAGTCCTTGCCAGTTGTCCATGGTTTTGGAGGTGTTGGTCCTTGTTTGGTTCCTTCTGCCTTGCTGCCATATCAGCAAAGATAAGTGTCTGGTTTTGTTTTTGTGGCACACATGCTGTGTGCTTAATAATTCCGTGCTATTCATTGTTTTTTTTGTCCAGCTTGATTGTGTCAGTATTTTCTCAGTCCTGTTGGATTCTCAGGAGTTGCAGATATACATTCCATGTCTTTAGTTAGATTGTGGAACTTTTTGTATTATCTGCTGTGGATATTTTTGAAGGGTTTTAATACTGACCGCTTAGTATTCTGTCCTATCTTTCCCTATTTAGCTAGAGTGGCCTCTTTTGCTGAATTCTGTTTTCTGCCTGCGTGTGTCTTTCTTCTCCTACTCACAGTCATTATTCGTGGGGGGCTGCCTATCGTTTGGGGGTCTGCTCTGAGGCAAGGTAGTATTCCTATTTCCATCTATAGGGGTATTTAGTCCTCCGGCTGTGTCGAGGTGTCTAGGGTTTGTTAGGCACACCCTACGGCTACTTCTAGTTGCGGTGTTAGTTCAGGTTTTGCAGTCAGTACAGTTTCCACCTACTCCAGAGAAAGTTTCATGCGGCTCCAAAGTCACCGGATCATAACTGTACAACTGGCCAGTAATGAGTTAAATGCATCTTAGAAGAAGGGAAGAAAGGTGTCGAGTCATTTTTTTTTTTCCTCTGCAGTTTGTTTGCCTTTTCTTCCCTCTTTTTCTCTGGGTGGCTGAGGAGTCTTGTGTTAGCATGAATGTTCAGGAATTAGCTTCTCGTGTAGACCAGCTTGCTGCTAGGGTACAGGGAATTTCTGATTATATTGTTCAGACTCCTGTTTTAGATCCGAAGATTCCTACTCCTGATTTGTTTTTTGGTGACAGGTCCAAATTTTTGAGTTTCAAAAACAACTGTAAACTGTTTTTTGCTTTGAGACCTCGATCCTCTGGTGATTCCATTCAGCAGGTTAAAATCGTTATTTTCCTGCTGCGTGGCGATCCACAGGATTGGGCATTTTCCCTGGAATCTGGGAATCCGGCTTTGCTTAATGTAGATTCCTTTTTTCAGGCTTTAGGACTATTATATGATGAACCTAATTCTGTGGATCAAGCGGAGAAGACCTTGTTGGCCCTGTCTCAGGGTCAAGAGGTGGCAGAATTATATTGTCAGAAATTTAGAAAATGGTCTGTGTTGACTAAATGGAATGATGATGCTTTGGCGGCAATTTTCAGAAAGGGTCTTTCTGAATCCGTTAAAGATGTTATGGTGGGGTTTCCCACGCCTGTCGGTCTGAGTGATTCTATGTCTCTGGCCATACAGATTGATCGGCGCTTGCGGGAGCGCAGAACTGTGCGCGCTGTGGCGTTGTCCTCAGAGCAGAGTCCTGAGCCAATGCAGTGTGATAGGATTCTGTCTAGAACAGAACGACAAGGATTCAGACGTCAGAATAGGTTGTGTTATTATTGTGGCGATGCTTCTCATGTCATTTCAGCCTGCCCTAAGCGGACAAAAGAGGATCGCTAGTTCATTTACCATCAGTACTGTACAACCTAAATTTCTGTTATCTGTGTCCTTGATCTGTTCATTGTCATCATTTTCTGTCATGGCGTTTGTGGATTCAGGCGCCGCTTTGAACTTAATGGACTTTGAGTTTGCCAGGCGTTGTGGTTTTCCCTTGCAGCCTTTGCAGAACCTTATTCCTCTAAGGGTCATTGATGCTACACCTTTGGCTAAAAATAAACCCCAGTTTGGGACACAGGTGACCATGCGTATGGCGCCAGCCCATCAGGAAGATTGTCGATTTCTGGTGTTGCATAATTTACATGATGCTATTGTGCTAGGTTTTCCGTGGTTGCAGGTACATAATCCTGTGTTGGATTGGAAGTCTATGTCTGTGACTAGTTGGGGTTGTCAGGGGGTTCATAATGATGTTCCTTTAATGTCCATCTCCTCTTCTTCCTCTTCTGAAATTCCAGAGTTTTTGTCTGATTTTCAGGATGTATTCGATGAGCCCAAGTCCAGTTCTCTTCCACTGCACAGGGACTGTGATTGTGCGATTGATTTGATTCCAGGCTGTAAGTTTCCTAAGGGCCGACTCTTCAACCTGTCCGTGCCTGAACATACCGCTATGCGGAGTTATGTTAAGGAGTCTTTGGAGAAAGGGCATATTCGGCCATCTTCTACACCGATGGGAGCGGGATTTTTTTTTGTTGCTAAGAAGGATGGCTCCTTGAGACCCTGTATTGATTATCGCCTCTTGAATAAGATCACGGTCAAGTTTCAATACCCTTTACCATTGCTTTCCGATTTGTTTGCTAGGATTAAGGGGGCTAGTTGGTTTATGAAGATTGACCTTCGGGGGGCGTATAATCTTGTTCGTATTAAGCAGGGTGATGAATGGAAAACTGCGTTCAATACGCCCGAAGGCCATTTTGAATACCTTGTGATGCCGTTCGGGCTCACTAATGCTCCATCTGTTTTTCAATCTTTCATGCATGATATCTTCCGGATTTATATTGATAAATTCTTGATGGTATATCTGGACGATATTTTGATTTTTTCTGATGGTTGGGAGTCTCATGTGGAACAGGTCAGGAGGGTATTTCAGATTCTTCGTGACATTGCTTTGTTTGTGAAGGGGTCTAAGTGTCTCTTTGGGGTGCAGAAGGTTTCTTTTTTGGGTTTTATTTTTTCTCCTTCATCTATTGAGATGGATCCGGTTAAGGTTCAGGCCATTCATGATTGGATTCAACCCACGTCCGTAAAGAGCCTTCAGAAATTTTTGGGTTTTGCAAATTTTTATCGCCGTTTCATTGCTAACTTTTCCAGCGTGGTTAAACCCTTGGCCGATTTGACAAAGAAAGGCGCTGATGTGGCGAATTGGTCCTCTGCGGCTGTTTCTGCTTTTCAGGAGCTTAAACGTCGATTTACTTCTGCTCCGGTGTTGCGCCAAACGGATGTTTCTCTTCCGTTTCAGGTTGAGATTGACGCTTCTGAGATTGGGGCAGGGGCTGTTTTGTCTCAGAGGGATCCTGTTGGTTCCTTGATGAAACCGTGTGCCTTCTTTTCCCGTAAATTTTCGCCTGCTGAACGCAATTATGATGTCGGCAATCGGGAGTTGTTGGCTATGAAGTGAGCGTTTGAGGAGTGGCGACATTGGCTTGAGGGAGCTAAGCACCGTATTGTGGTCTTGACCGATCATAAGAATCTGATTTACCTCGAGTCTGCCAAACGGTTGAATCCTAGACAGGCTCGATGGTCCTTGTTTTTTTCCCGTTTTGATTTTGTGGTCTCGTATCTTCCGGGTTCTAAGAATATTAAGGTTGATGCCCTTTCTAGGAGTTTTTTGCCTGATTCTTCTGAGGTTCTTGAACCGGTCGGCATTCTGAAAGAAGGGGTGGTCCTTTCTGCCATTTCCCCTGATTTACGATGGGTTCTTCAGGAATTTCAGGCTGACAGACCTGACCGCTGTCCAGTGGGGAAACTGTTTGTTCCTGACAGATGGACTAGTAGAGTGATTTCCGAGGTTCACTGTTCTGTGCTGGCTGGTCATCCTGGTATTTTTGGTACCAGAGACTTGGTTGGTAGGTCCTTTTGATGGCCTTCTTTATCACGTGATGTGTGTTCCTTTGTGCAGTCCTGTGAGACTTGTGCGCGGGCCAAGCCTTGTTGTTCCCGTGCTAGTGGGTTGCTTTTGCCATTGCCTGTCCCTGAGAGGCCCTGGACGCATATTTCTATGGATTTTATTTCTGATCTTCCGGTTTCCCAGAGGATGTCGGTTATCTGGGTTGTCTGTGACCGGTTCTCTAAGATGGTTCATTTGGTGCCTTTGCCTAAGTTGCCTTCCTCTTCAGATTTGGTTTTGTTGTTTTTTCAGCATGTGGTTCGTTTGCATGGTATTCCGGAGAATATTGTGTCTGACAGAGGTTCCCAGTTTGTTTCTAGGTTTTGGCGGGCCTTTTGTGCTAGGCTGGGCATTGATTTATCTTTTTCCTCTGCATTTCATCCTCAGACAAATGGCCAAACCGAGCGAACTAATCAGACCTTGGAGACTTATTTGAGATGCTTTGTGTCTGCTGATCAGGATGATTAGGTGGCCTTTTTGCCGTTGGCCGAGTTTGCCCTTAATAATCGGGCTAGTTCGGCTACTTTGGTTTCGCCTTTTTTTTGTAATTTTGGTTTTCATCCTCGTTTTTCTTCTGGGCAGGTTGAGCCTTCTGACTGCCCTGGTGTGGATTCTGTGGTTGACAGGTTGCAGCAGATTTGGGCTCAGGTGGTGGACAATTTGGTGTTGTCTCAGGAGGAGGCTCAACGTTTTGCTAACCGTCGTCGGTGTGTTGGTTCCCGGCTTCGGGTTGGGGATCTGGTCTGGTTGTCTTCCCATCATGTTCCTATGACGGTTTCTTCTCCTAAGTTTAAGCCTCGGTTTATTGGTCCTTATAGGATTTCTGGGATTATTAATCCGGTGTCTTTTCGATTGGCGCTTCCGGCCTCTTTTGCTATCCATAATGTCTTCCATAGATCTTTTTTAACCAAATATTTTTATTGTGCAAAAGAGATACAATAAAATCCATTTAAGTAACAAGGTACTTTAATGTTTTAGATTTTTTAAAGATACAGACCCACCCACCCCCCTTATAGACCAACTCCAACCATACAGTACTCTTAGAAGGAAGAAAATACACATTACATACATATGTACAATTAACAATATTGTACCACCACCCCTCAGTTGTTCCCATCCAGCCATGGCTGCCACAGTTTTTGAAAAAATCCCATCCTGTTCCTCTTATTATATATGCTTTTTTCGAGCTGGACAATATGATTCGCTTGTGTAATAAATTCTCGTCTAGTAGGAGGTTCCTCCCTGATCCAATACCTTGCAATCACCTTCCTCGCAATGAACAATAATCTAGCAATCGCCATCTTGGCAGTGCCGTCGGTAAGGATTTCCTCCACGTACCCAAGTACACACACCACCGGATCCCTGGGAATCGAATATCCATAAATCACCCCGATCTGGTTCAACACCACAACCCAGTATGCAAACAATCTGGGACATAGCCACAACATGTGCAGTATACCCGCCTGAGATTGGGAGCACCTAGGGCACCCAGAGTCGTCTCTGAGCCCGGCTTTAAACAACATGTCGGGTGTCATGTAAGCCCTATTTATCACATATAGTTGCGACAGTCTCCCAGGTTCACTCATTGACAGCCTGGGTACGTATTCTAATATAGATTCCCACCTATCATCGTCTATTTGCCCCAGTTCCTCCTCCCACTTCCCTCTGGCCTTAATAGGGTAATCCATTAGAAAGGTATGTAGTAAATCACCATATACTTCGGATATTGCCCCTTTTGTTCCGTTGTTATTTAGTATAAAGTCCAACATTAGATCCTTCTGTATCACTATAGGCCCTCTCTTTTTTTGTGCCTGAAATGCGTGCTGAACCCGTCTATATTGATACAACTTTAACCCCGGGAACTGAAATTCCTGCTGCAGCACATCAAAAGATTTAATATTCCCGTTGTGAATCAACTGACCTATCAACCCAATGCCTTTTTCCTTCCACTCTCCCATTCCTTCCATATGATTAAATTCTTGAAAAGAGGGGTTATCCCAGATAGGTGAAAACGCAGTAAATTTCACAACCCCCCTTATATGTTTAATCGTCTGCCATACCTTATGAATTAAATTAATGGTGTGAAAACAAGTTCCCAATTTCTTAAATAGTCCTGCCTCTAGACCCTGACCCAAGGGCCACCTGCCAATAATATGTACCAAGCTACTATGTCCCTGACCTTTCTCAATTCCTTCTCCCCATCCCCTAAGGTGCTGGCTCTGCGCAGATAAAAAATATAACCAGGGATTAGGCAGGGCAAGTCCCCCTTCATCTTTAGGTCTCTGCAGTATCTCCTGCCTAATTCTAGGGTTCTTCCCACCCCACACCAATTCCCCAAATAATGATCTTGGTTTACGAAACCTGGTCATAGGGATCCATACCGGAGAGTTGTGCAAAATATACAAAATCTGTGGCATCACAACCATTTTAAGGAGATTTACTCTACCCACCACCGACAAATGCAACTTATTCCAAGCTGAGATTTTGGCGCGTAATTTGTTTATTTTATGGCTCAAGATTAAGCTCCTCAAATCTAGTTAAGGGAAGAGAAACCTGGATCCCTAGATATTTAAATTGCGACACCACCCTTAGTTTCGTATTCTGCTCCACTTCCCCCGTACAATCCACTTCCCTATCCACCTGCATAACACTTGATTTATCCCAGTTGATAATCAATCCAGAAATCTGCCCAAATCCTTCAATTAATGAAATCACATTTCTTAGGCCGAAGACACACTGGTGCGAGATACGGCCGAGTCTCGCTGGTTAAAAGCAAGCTGTGGCACCGGCACTCCGGAGCGGAGCGTGCAGCTCCATGTATTGCTATGCAGCTGCACGCTCCGCTCCGGAGTGCCGGTGCCACAGCTTGGTTTTAACCAGCGAGACTCGGCCGTATCTCGCACCAGTGTGTCTCCGGCCTTAAAGGCTCTCCAGGACCCTCAAGAAAAAGCAAAATATCATCGGCATACAGAGCAATTTTCTCCTCCATTTTCCCATACACAAACCCCTTTACTAACGGAGACTTTCTAATAGCCACTGCCAGAGGCTCCACCGCCAGAGCAAACAGCAACGGAGACAACGGGCACCCCTGCCGCGTACCTCGAAATAGGCGAAAGCTTTCTGACAGTGCGTTGTTCACCCTAAGTTTGGCCACTGGAGAGGAGTATAGGAGTCTCACCCATGACACAAAAACTGGCCCAAACCCAAAGCGACCCAGAACTGACCACAGGTATTGCCATTCTATACTATCGAAGGCCTTATGTGCATCAAGAGAAACTACCACCCTCCTACCAGCATTTTCGGCCGGTATCTGCATATTGAGGAATAACCTTCTCAAGTTGATGGCAGTGGATTTATTAGGCATAAAGCTGGATTGGTCCGAATGAACCACCTTATCTATCACCTGAGTCAGTCTGTTCGCCAAGGCTTTAGCCACAATCTTAACATCTGTTGTCAGGAGTGATATCGGTCTGTATGACTCCGGCAACCGTGGGTTTTTATCGGGTTTAGGAATGACCACAATAGTGGCCTCCCTCATGGAAGCAGGCAATATTCCCCTCTCCAGTGACTCCTCAAATACCTCCAACAATCTGGACAGCAACTCTTCAGAAAGGACATTATAAATCTCAACAGGGATGCCGTCAGCCCCCGGAGCCTTCCCCCCCGCATTGATCTCAAGGCACCTTCCAACTCTTCCACCGTAAGCGGCCTATCTAACGAATCCCTATCTTCAGCTTCCAGCCTAGGTAAATTTACCTCCTCTAGAAATCTGTCAATTTCACCTTCTTTCTGCCCCGTGTGAGATGCATACAATTTACTATAAAATCCCTTAAAACCTTCCAGGATTTGGGCCCCCTGTGTTACAATGCTACCATTTTCTAGTTCCAGAGCGTGTACATGTGTCGAGTCCCTCTGGGCAGACGTCACCACTGATAGCAGGTGACCCACCTTTTCCCCTTCCGCATAAAAGGCCTCTCTTTGGAAAGCTCTCGCCCTCTCTGCTTTACGTAAATGTAATTTGTTAACCTCCTCCTGAGCCATCTTCATACAGTTCATGGTGTCCTGAGAACGTAAATTACTCAATGCAACCTCCCGTGCCTTCAATTCCTCCAATATGACTTTGTCAGACTCCCTTGTTTGTGTTTTATGCCTAGATATCCCTTTAGATAATATTCCCCTCAGAAAGGCTTTCATGGTATCCCAAACCACATGTTTCGCTGCACTACCATCATTAAATTTAAAGAATTCCCCCACCTCTTCCCCAATTTTCACCTATCCATTCCTTCATTACCTAGAGCCATATCAATACGGGATAGAGAGCCATATGTCGCCGAATAACAGGAGAAACAGTATGTACCGTTATTACGAACTCTCCATAAGTCCCTCCATGCCACCTCTTTCAAATATCTACCAACCGCTGTTAAATTTCCCTCCTTCCTCAACAGAGCATGCTGCCCCCTATCCCAGTGGTCATCAATAATATTGTTCACATCTCCGATTATGAGCAATGGCACTCCTCCCCACCTGCCAGATATATTTAGGATTTCCTGTAGTTTTTTCCCTGAGTACGGTGGAGGAATATACACCGACACTATACACAACAGCTTAGCATATATTTTACACACAAGGAATACATATTGTCCATCACTTTCTATTATCACCTCTACTTCCTCGAACGGTACACTGGTATGCACTAGTATTGACACTCCTCTCGCATAGGCCGAGAATGTCGCATGATATGTCTTTCTCACCCATCTTTTCTGCAATAAACCCGTTTTTCCTTTTACTAAATGAGTCTCTTGAAGACATATCAGCGAGGGTCTCTGCTTCAAAATATATTGCAGGATAGCTTTACGTTTTGTATCATTCGATAGATCCCTAATGTTCCAGCTCAAAATTTTAACTTTATCTCCCATCATTATGCATAATGGTGAAACTGCTCAACTTCCCTCCGTTGGTCTCCCTTACCCCTCTAACCTGAGCCCCCCCTACCCAAAACTCCCCCCCAAGCCCTCATTATTACAAACAAAACCTTTTCCCTTTACCCTTCCCTTCCCTCTACCCTTCCCTTCCCTTAATAAACTTCCTCCCCCAGAACTTTATACCAATCAAGATATAGTCTCCTACTCCCTCTCTGTATGAGAAAGGGGAACGAGCTGTTGCAATCCCAGCAGTGGCTCAAAAGTCGACACCAACTCCCAATAGATTTAACCCTCTCCTTCGGTCGTTCCTCCCTCCGCCCTTTAGAAACAGAATATAGAAACAGTTGCGCCGCCGAACACAACTTTAACACACAGGAACCACACAACAGATTCCTCTAGTAATATATCAAAATTAACCAACAACTCAATTTTCATCCCCTCCCACAACTATCACAATAGCCTGAAGTCCACGTCTAATCCTCCTCAGCGGGTCTTTTCTGCTCCAATACGTTTTGCATTTAAATCCAGCCAATGTGACACTTCCTCAGGATTTTGAAAAAAGTGGACCTTTTCCATGGCCACCACACGCAATTTAGCCGGATACAGCATAGAATAAGCCAGCCCCAGTTCACGTAAGCGTCTTTTAGCCTCTCCGAACTTCATCCTGAGCTTCTGTACAACTGTGGAGTAGTCAGGGTATATAGATATACGGTTGCCATCAATAGTCAATTCCTCCATATTCCTGGCTTTTCTGAGCAAAATATCCCGGTCTCTGTAATTTAGGATTTGGGCTAGAAAGGTCCGTGGGGCGGAGCCAGGGGGCAGAGGTCTGGTCGGCACCCGGTGAGCTCTCTCTACTGCAAATAATTTAGTGAGACTGTCCCCTCCAACCTTAGTTTTCAGCCATGTCTCGATAAAGTCAGTGGGGTTGTTTCCCTCTGCCTTTTCGGGCACACCGACAATTCTTAAATTGTTCCTGCGCGAACGATTCTGCAAATCATCAGTTTTAAGTTCTAACTCCGCAATGCGCTGGACATATTTTTTCTCTCTTTTTGTCAGTTCAGCAATCTAATCTTCTGCACCTCCCACACGTTCCTCCAGCATTTCAACTCTCCCCTCCATCTTGTGCATAGCCGAGCGAAAAGAGGCAACCTCCCCTTTAAGGTCATCCACCTGAACAGTTAGGGTTGTCAATGCAGTCTTACAGAATAGTACTGCAGAAAAAATATCTTTCAGGGTTGGCTCTCCAGCCCCATCAGCGCTCCCAGTCTCTATTTGTGCAGTATATTCCTGGGCCAGTTCAGTAACCACATTCAGTGGAGCAGACCTCCTAGCTGGAACTGTAGTAGGTGTCATGGGGGCTCCGCTCACCCTCCCCTCTGCCTGTGCCCCAGACCTCACATCCCCCTGCTCCTCTGAGTCTGCCGCTTCTCCTGTTACCTCTCCACCAGCTCCCTGCATCAGCGTTCCTGATTCCTCTGTTCTTGCAAACTGCTCCAGCTTGGCAATCACTTCAAGCCTCCTCCAATATGCAGCATCAGCCTTTGCCGCCTCTTCCACAGCGCTGTCGGCGCCATCTTGGGA
Organism: Ranitomeya variabilis; assembly: GCF_051348905.1. Lineage (NCBI taxonomy): Eukaryota > Metazoa > Chordata > Amphibia > Anura > Dendrobatidae > Ranitomeya > Ranitomeya variabilis. The sequence continues at coordinate 826,102,533 of NC_135233.1, forward strand.
GCGCGTGCTGCCCGCCATCCCCACTTCCTTCTGCCTCCTACGTGTCATTCTGCGGCTACCGTGCAATGCGGCCGGTGCTCCCCGCTCCCCGGATACTCAGGAGCTCCTTCTGTAATTAGCGTTCGGCGGCGCCTCTGATATGTCCGGATCACCGTTCGGGCAGCAGGGAGAGGTCCGACACACGTCCTCTCACATCTCCTGCTAGGCCACGCCCCCCTTCCATAGATCTTTATTGCGGAAATATGTGGCACCTGTTGTTCCCTCTGTTGATCCTCCGGCCCCTGTGTTGGTTGATGGGGAGTTGGAGTATGTGGTTAAGAAGATTTTGGATTCTCGTTTTTCGAGGCGGAGGCTTCAGTATCTTGTCAAATGGAAGGGTTATGGCCAGGAGGATAATTCTTGGGTTTTTGCCTCTGATGTCCATGCTGCTGATTTGGTTCATGCTTTTCATCTGGCTCATCCTGATCGGCCTGGGGGCTCTGGTGAGGGTTCGGTGACCCCTCCTCAAGGGGGGGTACTGTTGTGAATTCTGCTTTTGGGCTCCCTCCGGTGGTGACAGGTGGTAATGCAGTTGTCCCTGAGTTGCAGTCCTGGTCAGGTGTATCTGCTGATTGCAGTTCTGATTGGGGTATTTAGGCTTGCAGGATTCATTAGTCCTTGCCAGTTGTCCATGGTTTTGGAGGTGTTGGTCCTTGTTTGGTTCCTTCTGCCTTGCTGCCAAATCAGCAAAGATAAGTGTCTGGTTTTGTTTTTGTGGCACACATGCTGTGTGCTTAATAATTCCGTGCTATTCATTGTTTTTTTTGTCCAGCTTGATTGTGTCAGTATTTTCTCAGTCCTGTTGGATTCTCAGGAGTTGCAGATATACATTCCATGTCTTTAGTTAGATTGTGGAACTTTTTGTATTATCTGCTGTGGATATTTTTGAAGGGTTTTAATACTGACCGCTTAGTATTCTGTCCTATCTTTCCCTATTTAGCTAGAGTGGCCTCTTTTGCTGAATTCTGTTTTCTGCCTGCGTGTGTCTTTCTTCTCCTACTCACAGTCATTATTCGTGGGGGGCTGCCTATCCTTTGGGGGTCTGCTCTGAGGCAAGGTAGTATTCCTATTTCCATCTATAGGGGTATTTAGTCCTCCGGCTTTGTCGAGGTGTCTAGGGTTTGTTAGGCACACCCCACGGCTAAATCTAGTTGCGGTGTTAGTTCAGGTTTTGCGGTCAGTACAGTTTCCACCTACTCCAGAGAAAGTTTCATGCGGCTCCAAAGTCACCGGATCATAACAGGCCGGGGCGTGCTAGAGCCCCTAACCAAAGTCTCAAGTCACCAGCCATATGGGTTTGTCCTATCCATACCATCTGGGGGACAGAGAGAAAGAGACATTCCATCTACAATAGTTGTGAGGACCTTACCGAGAAGCTCAGCAGGGAGGTACTACAACACACAGGCGCTAGAGGAAGGCTACTGATTTCCACCTGGACAAGGGGACTCTGGAATTGCCTTCAGACCGACCGGACTCTGCCTGCCCTGTCATCTGGCGCTCCGGGCTGAGGATACCATCCGAAGTCTTCAGTAAACAAGGTAAAAGACTGCAATCCCATCTCCTCGTTCTTTACTGCACCTTGCCCATATATAAACTCTTTTACTGGACGCCCCTGAGGGCCACAGACCGGGTCAGCCACCGTGACATCCCCTGAGCTGAAGGACCCAGTGCCGAGTACCCCATTGCCCTACTCTGGGGGCGATCCAAAACCATGGCTGCTGTTTTTAGGCACAAGGTTAAAGGAGGCTGGGTTTTTATAAAACTGGGAAATTTGTATCACCCGGCCTTTCTTAACGATGACAGTGTGCAAGCCATAAACCCATCAGGCTAATTAAGGTCTGAAACCTTGGACAAAGTAAATCATCTGAGCACAGAAATCTCCAAGGGTGACAAACTCTTGCATTGACCCATTTTCCTTTTTGTAATTTTTAAAATGCACAGGATGTGTGTGTGTATATATATATATATATATATATACACTCACCGGCCACTTTATTAGGTACACCATGCTAGTAACGGGTTGGACCCCCTTTTGCCTTCAGAACTGCCTCAATTCTTCGTGGCATAGATTCAACAAGGTGCTGGAAGCATTCCTCAGAGATTTTGGTCCATATTGACATGATGGCATCACACAGTTGCCGCAGATTTGTCGGCTGCACATCCCAAAGATGCTCCATACAAGGCAGGATGGATCCATGCTTTCATGTTGTTTACGCCAAATTCTGACCCTACCATCCGAATGTCGCAGCAGAAATCGAGACTCATCAGACCAAGCAACGTTTTTCCAATCTTCTACTGTCCAATTTCGATGAGCTTATACAAATTGTAGCCTCAGTTTCCTGTTCTTAGCTGAAAGGAGTGGTACCCGGTGTGGTCTTCTGCTGCTGTAGCCCATCTGCCTCAAAGTTCGACGCACTGTGCATTCAGAGATGCTCTTAGGCCTACCTTGGTTGTAACGGGTGGCGATTTGAGTCACTGTTGCCTTTCTATCAGCTCGAACCAGTCTGACCATTCTCCTCTGACCTCTGGCATCAACAAGGCATTTCCGCCCACAGAACTGCCGGTCACTGGATTTTTTTTCTTTTTCGGACCATTCTCTGTAAACCCTAGAGATGGTTGTGCGTGAAAATCCCAGTAGATCAGCAGTTTCTGAAATACTCAGACCAGCCCTTCTGGCACCAACAACCATGCCACGTTCAAAGGCACTCAAATCACCTTTCTTCCCCATACTGATGCTCGGTTTGAACTGCAGGAGATTGTCTTGACCATGTCTACATGCCTAAATGCACTGAGTTGCCGCCATGTGATTGGCTGATTAGAAATTAAGTGTTAACAAGAAGTTGGACAGGTGTACCTAATAAAGTGGCCAGTGAGTGTATATATATACAGGTCCTTCTCAAAAAATTAGCATATAGTGTTAAATTTCATTATTTACCATAATGTAATGATTACAATTAAACTTTCATATACTATAGATTCATTATCCACCAACTGAAATTTGTCAGGTCTTTTATTGTTTTAATACTGATGATTTTGGCATACAACTCCTGATAACCCAAAAAACCTGTCTCAATAAATTAGCATATCAAGAAAAGGTTCTCTAAATGACCTATTACCCTAATCTTCTGAATCAACTAATTAACTCTAAACACATGCAAAAGATTCCTGAGGCTTTTAAAAACTCCCTGCCTGGTTCATTACTCAAAACCCCCATCATGGGTAAGACTAGCGACCTGATAGATGTCAAGAAGGCCATCATTGACACCCTCAAGCAAGAGGGTAAGACCCAGAAAGAAATTTCTCAACAAATAGGCTGTTCCCAGAGTGCTGTATCAAGGCACCTCAATGGTAAGTCTGTTGGAAGGAAACAATGTGGCAGAAAACGCTGTACAACGAGAAGAGGTGACCGGACCCTGAGGAAGATTGTGGAGAAGGACCGATTCCAGACCTTGGGGAACCTGAGGAAGCAGTGGACTGAGTCTGGTGTGGAAACATCCAGAGCCACCGTGCACAGGCGTGTGCAGGAAATGGGCTACAGGTGCCGCATTCCCCAAGTAAAGCCACTTTTGAACCATAAACAGCGGCAGAAGCGTACTTTTTTCTGATGAAAGCAAATTTTGCATGTCATTCGGAAATCAAGGTGCCAGAGTCTGGAGGAAGACTGGGGAGAAGGAAATGCCAAAATGCCTGAAGTCCAGTGTCAAGTACCCACAGTCAGTGATGGTGTGGGGTGCCATGTCAGCTGCTGGTGTTGGTCCACTGTGTTTCATCAAGGGCAGGGTCAATGCAGCTAGCTATCATGAGATTTTGGAGCACTTCATGCTTCCATCGGCTGAAATGCTTTATGGAGATGAAGATTTCATTTTTCAGCACGACCTGGCACCTGCTCACAGTGCCAAAACCACTGGTAAATGGTTTACTGACCATGGTATTACTGTGCTCAATTGGCCTGCCAACTCTCCTGACCTGAACCCCATAGAGAATCTGTGGGATATTGTGAAGAGAAAGTTGAGAGACGCAAGACCCAACACTCTGGATGAGCTTAAGGCCGCTATTGAAGCATCCTGGGCCTCCATAACATCTCAGCAGTGTCACAGGCTGATTGCCTCCATGCCACGCCGCATTGAAGCAGTCATTTCTGCCAAAGGATTCCCGACCAAGTGCATAACTGAACATTATTATTTGATGGTTTTTTTGTTTGGTATTAAAAAACACTTTTATTTGATTGGTCGGGTGAAATATGCTAATTTATTGAGACAGGTTTTTTGGGTTATCAGGAGTTGTATGCCAAAATACATATATATATAAAAGTATTAAAACAATAAAAGACCTGACAAATTTCAGTTGGTGGATAATGAATCTATAGTATATGAAAGTTTAATTGTAATCATTACATTATGGTAAATAATGAAATTTAACACTATATGCTAATTTTTTGAGAAGGACCTGTATATATATATATATATACAGTGCCTACAAGTAGTATTCAACCCCCTGCAGATTTAGCAGGTTTACACATTTGGAATTAACTTGGCATTGTGACATTTGGACTGTAGATCAGCCTGGAAGTGTGAAATGCACTGCAGCAAAAAAGAATGTTATTTCTTTGTTTATTTTTTTTTTAAATTGGGAAAAGTTTTTTCAGAGGGTCATTTATTATTCAACCCCTCAACCCACCAGAATTCTGTTTGGTTCCCCTAAAGTATTAAGAAGTAGTTCAGGCACAAAGAACAATGAGCTTCACATGTTTGGATTAATTATCTCTTTCCAGCCTTTTCTGACTATTTAAGACCCTCCCCAAACTTGTGAACAGCACTCAAACATGGTCAACATGGGAAAGACAAAGGAGCATTCCAAGGCCATCAGAGACAAGATCGTGGAGGGTCACAAGGCTGGCAAGGGGTACAAAACCCTTTCCAAGGAGTTGGGCCTACCTGTCTCCACTGTTGGGAGCATCATCCGGAAGTGGAAGGCTTATGGAACTACTGTTAGCCTTCCACGGCCTGGACAGCATTTGAAAGTTTCCTCCCGTGCTGAGGCCAGGCTTGTCCGAAGAGTCAAGGCTAACCCAAGGGCAACAAGGAAGGAGCTCCGGGAAGATCTCATGGCAGTGGGGACATTGGTTTCAGTCAATACCATAAGTAACGTACTCCACCGCAATGGTCTCCGTTCCAGACGAGCCCGTAAGGTACCTTTACTTTCAAAGTGTCATGTCAAGGCTCGTCTACAGTTTGCTCATGATCACTTGGAGGACTCTGAGACTGACTGGTTCAAGGTTCTCTGGTCTGATGAGACCAAGATCGAGATCTTTGGTGCCAACCACACACGTGACGTTTGGAGACTGGATGGCACTACATACAACCCCAAGAATACCATCCCTACAGTCAAGCATGGTGGTGGCAGCATCATGCTGTGGGGCTGTTTCTCAGCCAAGGGGCCTGGCCATCTGGTCCGCATCCATGGGAAGATGGATAGCACGGCCTACCTGGAGATTTTGGCCAAGAACCTCCGCTCCTCCATCAAGGGTCTTAAGATGGGTCGTCATTTCATCTTCCAACAAGACAATGACCCAAAGCACACAGCCAAGAAAACCAAGGCCTGGTTCAAGAGGCAAAAAATCAAGGTGTTGCAGTGGCCTAGTCAGTCTCCTGACCTTAACCCAATTGAAAACTTGTGGAAGGAGCTCAAGATTAAAGTCCACATGAGACACCCAAAGAACCTAGATAACTTGGAGAAGATCTGCATGGAGGAGTGGGCCAAGATAACTCCAGAGACCTGTGCCAGCCTGATCAGGTCTTATAAAAGACTAATATTTTGTGGAATAACCTTTATTTGCAATTACAGCTAATAATCAACCTAGGGGTTGAATAATAATTGACCCACACTTTTATGTTTAAAATTTATAAAAATTTAACTGAGCAACAAAACTTTTTGGTTTGTAAGATTTATGCATCTGTTAATAAATCCTGCTCTTGTTTGAAGTTTGAAGGCTCTAACTTATTTGCATCTTATTAAACCTGCTAAATCTGCAGGGGGTTGAATACTACTTGTAGGCACTGTATATATATATATATATATATATATATATAATAATAATAATCATCTGTATTTTTATATAGCGCTAACATATTCCGCAGCGCTTTACAGGTTGCACACATTATCATCGCTGTCCCCGTTGGGGCTCACATTCTAAATTCCCTATCAGTATGTCTTTGGAATGTGGGAGGAAACCGGAGTACCCGGAGGAAACCCACGCAAACACGGAGAGAACATACAAACTCTTTTCAGATGTCGTCCTTGGTGGGGTTTGAACCCAGGACTCCAGTGCTGCAAGGCTGCTGTTCTAACCACTGCGCCACTGTGCTGCCCGGTATGTATATATATATATATATATATATATATAGTGGGCCATGCATATGGATACACCTAAATAAAATGAGAATGGTTGGTGATATCAACTTCCTGTTTGTGGCACATTAATATATGGGAGGGGGGAAAACTTTTCAAGTTGGGTGGTGACCATGGCGGCCATTTTGATGACAGCCATTTTGGATCCAACTTTATTTTTTCCAATGGGAAGAGGGTCATGTGACACATCAAACTTATTGAGAATTCCACAAGAAAAACAATGGTGTGCTTGGTTTTAACATAACTTTATTCTTTCATGAAGTTATTTACAAGTTTCTCTTTGTTTACAGCCATAGACATGTCGCAGAGGTTAACACGTGAGGAGTGGATAGAAATCATGTTGATGTCTGGTGCACAGTACCCGGGTCATTGCAGCAGATTTCAATGCAAGACACCCTACGCAAGAAAACTGTAATCATTCCCATGTTATTTAGGTGTATCCATGTAAATGGCCCGCCCAAAAAAGTTTGCCTCATCACTGAACATGATGTTCTGTGTAAACTGAGGGTCCTGTTACAATTTTTGTTTTGCCCATTCTGCAAATTCAGCGCGCCGATCTGACATCAGTCGAACATCCCTTCGGTGAATATTAGCTACTCACAAATGGCACCCTTACAAAATCCAGGTGCCGCAGCATCTCAACGAGGATGACCCAGATCGGCACGCTGAATTTATATACCGTATATATATATATATATATATATATATATTTGCCTAAAATACAAAGGAAATGTTTAACATTCAGCCTTTTAGAGATCATTTGATCTTCAATTTGCTTAACTGTTCACCATAACAGTAATTTTGACCAGAGGTGCCCAAACTTTACATGCCACTGTACGTTTACTGTGGCCATGTAAAGCTATGTTCACAGCAGCAGTCAGTTCAGTACAAGTTGCCTGAGCTCAATAGACATAAGGGCGATTACTAATACCTTGGTCTCATCTCAGATCAGTGTACAGCAGAGGTGACAGTGCTATTAGAGCAACACAGCTGATAGGAGGGTTTGTAATGTGATACAGATAAAATCAGCTATGCTGCCCCTCCTACCTCAAAGCTGATGGCAGGGCTGTTACTAATAAAAATCTCTATTCAGAGACCAACACTGATATTCCTGCCATATAGTGACCTATAGTGGAGGACAGTGCAGAACATATAAGAGAACATATTAGAACATAAAAGAGATCACATTACAGTTATTAATGAGGACTTACAGCTGACGTTATTTCTGATGGACATTCAATATTAAAGTAGGGACAGCGCTCCAAAAGCACGTGAATTTATATCTCCTTTATTCCGCCTTTTGTTGTTAACATTGTTATTTCTGGTGGAGTCATTCACTTTTCCTGTCTTTTCCATCTGACCTAGACCGACATGGCAACTTCCGGATCTATTCCCAACCTACACAAACTCCTTATCCTGCTGATGTCCCAATACTGAGCCACTGCTGGTGTACAGTATGTGTCTATATTACTACCCATACTGTGTGATACTTTGTACCTTCTAATTTTCCTCTTACTGGAGCACTAGATTCCCCTTTCGCTGCACTCGTAAAGTATGATATCAACAAAAGTGCCCCACAAACACTAAGATACTCCTACAGTGAATTCCTCCATGGTACCCTCCAAACACACAGTATGATGACCCTACTGTACCCCACCGCTCAGCTGCCCTTTAAAAATATCCTACTGTACCCCACTGCTCAACTGCCCTGAAAAATATAGTGACCCCAACACAGTATGATCCCCCAACAGTGACCACCACACAGCCCTCCATGCAGTATAAGGCTACTTTTGAATCGCCCCCAGGCGCAGGGCAGTGGGGTACTCGGTACCGGGTCCCTTGGTCTCAGTTCTGGGGATGTCACGGTGGCCCGACCTGGTCCGTGGCCCTGCTAAGGGGCGCCCAATTAAAGGTGTAGTCTGTCAAGTGTTCGGGACGCCACCTGTGGTGTTCGGTCAGGATGACCGACGCTGCTGAGGGGTCCGCTGGGGTGATGTTATGGCAGCTAGATGGTATACCTTCCCACAGGTGAAGTATGTCCCCAGGGCTTCCCAGTAAGGTAGATGGTGATGGTGCAGGTCGCAGTAAATAACGAGGACACAAGGTTGCAGTCTCTTTACCTTTTACTGTAGACTTCAGCGTCCACAATCCAGAGCACTGCTAACAGGGCTGGCTAAATCCGGCTGGTCCGAAGGCACATCCAGAGTTCCCTTTGCAGGTGGAAATCAGTAGCCTTCCTACTAGCGCCTGTGTGTTGTAGTACTTCCCTGCTGAGCACCACGGGATAGTCCTCACAACTGTCGTGTATGTTTCTGATATTCTCTCTCCGTCCCCCAGATGATATGGATAGGATGACCCGTATGACGGGGTAGGCCTGGAGCTATTTTATAGGGACCCTAGAGACGCCCCTCTCCCACAATTTGCCTCCGTTATCTTCATTAGGTATTAAGGTTGGACAGCCAACTTGGAATTAAGTGTCCTGCCGTAGTTCAAAGTAATGCGTAGAGCCAATTACTCCCTCGGTGTTCCGGCCACCGGCTACGCGCCTCAGAAGGAGACCGCCGATCTCGGGGCAGACCCTCCTCCCGGTGTTATCTCCTTGTGCTGTGATCTCGTTTCTCACTCTCCACAATATACTTCGCTTCGTGTCCTTTCTTAGGATGCTGCCGCAATGTAGTGCAGGCGCAGCTCTGTAATGTTCTATCTCTTGCTCTGTCTCTGTCAGGATCCCACCACTGACAGGGACCTCTGTCTGCAGCTCAGATGTTCCTCCTTCTCTCCCTGTCTGCCTGACAGGTCTTCTCTGGGTCTCACCCAGGCAGCTTCTCCCCTAACTTCCTATCCAGCCCCCAGTTTTACCCGAGTGTGAGGAGTGGCCTGATAGATAGAACCTTTTGCTCCCCCTGGTGGCCGGAGTGTGAAGTGTAGTGTGTGACTGTGATACCTGGTCAGGTGAACTCCTTTAGTACCATCAGACGTACCATCACTCCCCCTAGTGGAAGAGTGACAACACTGCAACGACCAGGACTCTGGGGCGCTGCACTTTCACATTTCCGTCTTTTGCAGACCGTTACAATGCGTCGTTCTGTGGAAAAAACACATCCTGCAAAGTTGCCCGCAAGATGCGTTGTTTTCACATAGACTTGTATTACCGATGCATCGCGATGTATGGACACACGTTGCATACGTCGTGCACAGGATGCGTAGGTATTTGGCGGGCTGTCGTATCGAAAAAACGTTCAAAGGAACGTTTTTTCGTACGTTGTGTCCTGCATTTTTTACTGCGCGTGCCCAGCCGGAACTCCACCCCCTCCTCCCTGGAACTTTACAATGGGCAGCGGACGCATTGAAAGACTACATCCGCTGCTCACGTCACACTCAAATTCACAAACTTCCATCGGTTAGCGACGGCCGAGTACCGATGGAAATGTGAAAGAAGCCTAATGCGCCTACATACAATATAATTGCCCCACACTGTATAATGGACCCCACACAATATGCTGTACCTCATACGAAAACTTCACACTGTACAATTGCTTGCATACAGTTTAAGGGTATGTGCACATGTTGCGCATTTGGCTGCGGATCCGCAGCGGACTTGGACCTTACCGCAAAGTGATGAGCAGCCTTTCCTCAGCAGAGATGACCTTCAGATGGGGTGCCAAAATATCCAGCAGTCTGTCAAATGCCGGGATCGTCAGACAGCAGAACGACACAAATTTGTCTGGAAATATGAAAATTTCACATGAGAAAAATGGTTACTTAATATATGATTACATTTTTTGACACATTTTAATTAGGATATTATCTTTAGATATTTGGCAACTTACCTCCTCCAATCTGTGTAAAGCACTTAAAAGTGCACCTTTCCGTGTGCTCAGCTACGAGTGGGTGCACCCACATTTTGCGTGCTCGCCTTCTCCTTCTGTGCTGTTGCGCCTAAAATAAAAATAAAAAGTTTAGTACACAGTGAAAAAACAAAGATATGTCAATATTTTTTACATCTACTTTAGCTTACATGCTCTCTGTGACGATTGAGGATTTGCAGCAGTAACCTCAGCATCATAAGTCTGTATGGCCTGCGGAGCTGTAGCTGCATGATCTGCTCTTGGGTCCGCTCTGCTGGGCACTCTGATCTTCGAGCAACCATCCACTCATGATTGCTTTGTCTTTCCAAAATGGAGAATGGAAGAAGAAGGGGTTGGACAAGGAAATGACATCACATTTTTTTTCCTTAGTCAAATTTGTCAAAGTTATATCTTTATTGGTGAAAAAAATGTAGACAAATCCGCAGGAAAAACTGAAAGGAAACCCGCATCAAAAAGGCATCAAAAATGTGTCAAAAACACATCAAATCCACACCTGCGTTTTCTGCCAAGAGATGCCGATTCAGTGTGGAAAAATCCGCAGGCAAATCCGCAACATCTGAACATAACCTAAAGGCTCCCATGTAGCCCTCCAAATATTATAATGGCCCCCAAATAGTCCTCCATACAGCATAATGCACCCCATAGTCCATACAGCATAATACTGCAGCGCCCCAGAGTCCTGGTCGTTGCAGTACTGATGCTCTGCCGCTAAGGGGGGCTATGGTACGTCTGATGGCACTGAAGGAGTTCACCTGACCAGGTATCAAAGACACAAATACACTTCACAGTCTGGCCTCCAGGGGGAGCTAAGGGTGCTATGTATTAGGCCACTCCTCACAATCTGTTAAAACTGGGGGTTAGATAGGGAGTTAGACAGAAAGCTGATTGGGTTGGAACCAGGCAACATCCTGTGGCAGAGGGTGTTGCAGGGGAAGATTCAGGGGGGTCCCTGTCAGGGGTGGGATCCTGACAGAGGCCTAGCGAACAGAAAGAACGCTACGGGACCACGCCTGCACTTCATTGCGGCGGTACCCCAAGAAAGGACAAGAAGCGAGGTTTATTGTGCTGAGTGAGAAACGAGATCAACGCAACAAGGAGAAACACCAGTAGGAGTCTTGCTGTAAGACGAGGCAACATCCTACTGAGGCGCGCAGCCGGTGGCCGGAAACGCCGAGGAAGTATTGAGCTCCAGGCCTTACTTCAAACCTATGGCAGGACAGTCAGTTCTAGGTGGGCTGTCTCACCCAAAATCACCTAAGCAGACACAGGGGGCAACATTTGGAGAGCGGCGACTCTAGAGTCCCGGAAGACCTCCGAGCCTACCCGTCATACGGGTGCGTCCTAGCCATATCATCTGGGGGACGAAGAAGAACATCATAATCGAGTTGTGAGGGAACTTCAGAAACAGACACAACAGTTGTGAGGACTATCCCGTAAGCACAGCAGGGAAGGACTACAACACACAAGCGCTAGAAGGTAGGCACAGATTTCCACCTGCAAAGGGAACTCTGGAGGTGCCATCGGACCGGCCGGACTCAGGTAGCCCGGTTAACCGTATTCCGGACTGAGGATCCTGAAGCCTTCAGTAAAGAGGTAAAGAGACTGCAACCTGGTGTCCTCGTTATTCACCGCGACCTGCACCACACCACAACATCATCACATTCTCAACTTTCACTGGACGCCCCTCAGCAGGGTCACGGACCGGGCCTAGCCACCGTGACAACCCCAGAACTGAGACACAGAGGCCCGGTACCGGGTGCCCCTCGGCCCTGCGGCAGTGGGGGCGCTCCAACTTGGCGTCACGAACAGGATCTACTTAAGCCTGAAGAATCAGGTCATGTGTGCCTTGGAACTGTGATTTATTGTACTTGGACTGTGACTTATTGCAAAGACTGTGCATTGCTATTGCCGCCCGAAGTTCCCGCCAAAAACCGCCGCCATTACAGCGCAGGAGGAGAAGAGGGGCGTGGAGTAGGCGTGGACCAGCTGAGGAGCGCGAAAGACAATGGCCGCCCAGTCTAAATATTTCTGTACCTTGAGGACGTGTCCGTCAGCAGCCGAGATCCGCCTCCTGATTCTCAATGGTGGGCGGAGACAGAGAAAATGAAAACGCCCACGAAGGAGAGAGCGGGAAAAAGACCAGGAGGAGACCCACGTGGAGGACGCAATGGCTGCCCGCTCAGACCCGGAGTGTGGGGTTGAATGGAAAACTCCCCCAGCTACCCGACGGAGGGCAGCGGTCTCACCCCCACAGCTGAAGTGGGTCTTCTGCAACTTGAGATGGAGGATTTAATCGAACAGATCCTCCAGCTGCGGATGGAAACCAAGGCCGCACCCCAGGAGGCGCCAGCGGAGGGACCCCTGTTATGATCCTTAGTGGCTGAGGATCACAAATAGACCAGCAAGTGAATAAACTTAGGACAAGCTCTAGGGAGATGGTAACTGGACTGATCGCAAATCTGAACCTATCCAACACAACTAGAGGTAGCCGGTGAATGTGCCTAAAAAATTCCTAGACGTCTCGAGCCAGCCTGAGGAACTAGCTACCCCTAAAGAGAAAGAAAGACCTCGCTTGCCTCCAGAGAAATAATCCCCAAAGATATAGAAGCCCCCAACAAATATTAACGGTGAAGTAAGAGGAAGGCACATACATAGGGATGAAATCAGATTCAGCAAAAGAGGCCCACTAGTACTAGAAAGCAGAAAATAGAGCAGGGGTCTATGCGATCAATAAAAAACCCTTACAAAATATCCATCCTGAGATTTCAAGAACCCACACACCAACTAACGGTGTGTGGGGAGAAACTCAGTCCACTAGAGCAACCAGCAAGCAAGGGAATCACATTTTAGCAAGCTGGACAAGAAAACATGATAAACACTGCTGATCAAAAATTGAGCAAACAAAACTTAGCTTGTCCTGGATGGACTGGGAGCAAGGTAGTCAGAAGGAATCTGAGTAGCACTGATTACATCGACAGCCGGCAACAAGTGAAAGAGAAGCAGAGCTATATAGGAACCTCCCAGAGGATAACGAACCAGCTGATAGCCAGAGACCAGCAGGATAACAAACAAAGCCACCAGGGGGAGCCCAAAGCAAAAGTCACACCATACCACCAGTGACCACAAGAGGGAGCCTGAAAACAGAGTTCACAACAGTACCCCCCCCTTGAGGAGGGGTCACCGAACCCTCATGAAAACCCCCAGGGCGATCAGGATGAGCCAGATGGAAGGCACGAACCAAATCGGCCGCATGAACATCAGAGGCGACAACCCAAGAATTATCCTCCTGACCATAGCCCTTCCACTTAACCAAATACTGGAGCCTCCGTCTAGAAATACGAGAATCCAAGATCTTCTCCACCACGTATTCCAATTCTCCCTCAACCAGCACCGGGGCAGGAGGCTCAACAGGAGGAACCACAGGCACCACATACCTCCGCAACAACGAGCGATGGAACACATTATGAATAGCAAATGATGCCGGGAGGTCCAGACGAAATGACACAGGGCCAAGGACTTCCAGAATCTTATAAGGACCGATAAACCGAGGCTTGAACTTAGGAGAGGAGACCTTCATAGGAACGAAGCGAGAAGACAACCACACCAAGTCCCCAACGCGAAGTCGGGGACCCACACAGCGACGGCGGTTGGCAAAGAGCTGAGCCTTCTCTTGTGACAGCTTCAAATTGTCCACCACATGATTCCAAATCTGATACAACCTATCAACCAGAACATCCACTCCAGGACAGTCAGAAGGCTCCACCTGACCCGAGGAAAAATGAGGATGAAACCCCGAATTACAAAAAGAAGGAGAAACCAAAGTAGCAGAACTAGCCCGATTATTAAGGGCAAACTCGGACAACGGCAAAAAAGTAACCCAGTCATCCTGATCAGCAGAAACAAAACATCTTAAATAAGTCTCCAAGGTCTGATTCGTTCACTCGGTTTGGCCATTCGTCTGAGGATGGAAGGCCGACGAAAAAGACAAATCAATGCCCAATTTAGCACAAAAGGTCCGCCAAAATCTAGACACAAACGGGGATCCTCTGTCAGAAACAATGTTCTCAGGAATCCCGTGCAAACGAACCACATTTTGAAAAAACAGTGGAACCAACTCGGAGGAGGAAGGCAACTTAGGCAAGGGCACCAAATGGACCATCTTAGAAAAACGATCACACACCACCCAGATGACAGACATTCTCTGAGAGACAGGGAGATCTGAAATAAAATCCATGGAAATGTGCGTCCAAGGCCTCTTCGGGACAGGCAAAGGTAACAGCAAACCACTGGCACGAGAACAGCAAGGCTTAGCCCGAGCACAAATTCCACAAGACTGCACAAAGGAACGCACATCCCGCGACAAGGAAGGCCACCAAAAAGACCTGGCCACCAAGTCTCTGGTACCAAATATTCCAGGATGGCCCGCCAACACCGAAGAATGAACCTCGGAGATGACTCTGTTGGTCCATCTATCCGGGACAAACAGTCTCTCCGGTGGACAGCGGTCAGGTCTATCCGCCTGAAACTATTGCAGCACACGTCGCAAATCTGGGGAGATGGCAGACAAAATCACCCCTTCTCTAAGGATACCAGCTGGCTCTGAATCTCCAGGAGAGTCAGGCACAAAACTCCTAGAAAGAGCATCAGCCTTCACATTCTTTGAACCAGGCAGGTACGAGACAATGAAATCAAAACGAGAGAAAAACAACGACCAACGAGCCTGTCTGGGATTCAGCCGTTTGGCCGACTCGAGATAAATCAAATTCTTGTGATCAGTCAAGACCACCACACGATGTTTAGCTCCCTCGAGCCAATGTCGCCACTCCTCAAATGCCCACTTCATAGCCAACAGCTCCCGATTACCGACATCATAATTCCGCTCGGCAGGCGAAAACGTTCTTGAAAAGAAAGCACATGGCTTCATCACAGAGCCATCGGAGCTTCTCTGCGACAAAACAGCCCCCGCTCCAATTTTGGAAGCATCAACCTCCACCTGGAAGGGAAGTGAGACATCTGGCTGACATAAGACCGGAGCCGAAGAAAACCGACGCTTCAGCTCCCGAAAGGCCTCCACAGCCGCAGAGGACCAGTTAGTCACATCAGAACCTTTCTTGGTCAAATCCGTCAAAGGCTTAACAACACCAGAAAAATTAGCTATGAAGCGACGGTAAAAATTAGCAAAACCCAAGAACTTCTGAAGACTCTTAACAGATGTAGGCTGCGTCCAGTCATGAATAGCCTGAACCTTGACTGGGTCCATCTCAATAGTAGAAGGAGAAAAAATGAAACCCAAAAAAGAAATCTTCTGGACTCCAAACAGACATTTTGAGCCCTTCACAAATAAAGCATTGTCACGCAGGACCTGAAAGACCATCCTGACCTGCCTAACATGAGACTCCCAATCATCAAAAAAAACAGAATATCATCCAGATACACAATCATAAACTTATCCAGATATTCACGGAAGATGTCGTGCATAAAGGACTGAAAGACTGAAGGAGCATTAGAAAGTCCAAAAGGCATCACCAAGTACTCAAAATGGCCTTCAGGCGTATTAAATGCAGTTTTCCATTCATCACCCTGTTTTATACGCACAAGGTTATACGCACCACGAAGATCTATCTTGGTGAACCAACTAGACCCCCTAATGTGAGCAAACAAATCAGTTAACAATGGCAAAGGATACTGAAATTTGACCGTGATTTTATTCAAAAGGCGATAATCAATACAAGGTCTCAGGGAACCATCCTTCTTAGCCACAAAAAAGAATCCTGCACCAAGAGGGGATGAGGACGGGCGAATATGTCCCTTCTCCAAAGACTCCATTATATAACTCCGCATGGCAGCATGCTCCGGCACAGATAAATTGAAAAGTCGTCCCTTAAGAAACTTACTACCAGGAATCAAATTTATAGCACAATCACAGTCCCTATGAGGAGGTAGAGAATTGAGTTTGGGCTCCTCAAATACATCCTGGTAGTCTGACAAAAACGTAGGGACTTCAGAAGGAGTGGACGAAGCAATTGACACCACAGGAGCGTCACCATGAATTCCCTGACAACCCCAACTTGACACAGACATAGCTTTCCAATCCAGGACTGGATTATGAGTCTGCAACCATGGTAGACCCAACACGACAACATCATGCAAATTATGCAATACAAGGAAGCGAATCACCTCCTGATGAACAGGAGTCATGCACATGGTCACTTGTGTCAGTACTGAGGTCTATTCGTAGCCAATGGTGTAGAATCAATTCCCCTTAGTGGAATAGGGAATTTTAAAGGCTCTAAATCAAAACCACAGTGCCTGGCAAATGACCAATCCATAAGACTCAGGGCAGCACCTGAATCTACAAAAGCATTAACCGGGTAAGATGACAGGGAACAAATCAGGGTAACAGACAAAATGAACTTAGGCTGTAAAGTACCAATGGTGACAGAATTATCAACCTTTTTTTTGCGCTTAGAGCATGCTGAGATAACATGAGCTGAGTCACCACAGTAAAAGCACAACCCATTTTGCCGTCTATAATTTTGCCGTTCACTTCTGGTCAGAATTCTGTCACATTGCATAGATTCAGGTGTCTGTTCAGAAGACACCGCCAAATGGTGCACAGGTTTGCGCTCCCGTAAACGCCGATCAATCTGAATGGCCAAAGTCATTGACTCATTCAGACCTGCAGGCGTAGGGAACCCCACCATGACATTCTTAATGGCTTCAGAAAGACCTTCTCTGAAATTTGCAGCCAGGGCACACTCATTCCACTGAGTAAGCACCGACCATTTCCGAAATTTCTGGCAGTACGCCTCTGCTTCATCTTGCCCCTGCGAGAGGGCCAATAACGCTTTTTCAGCCTGGTTCTCAAGATTAGGTTCCTCATAGAGCAATCCAAGGGCCAGAAAAAACGCATCTACACTAAGCAATGCAGGATCCCCTGGCGTCAATGCGAAGGCCCAATCTTGAGGGTCACCACGCAAAAAGGAAATGATAATCTTAACTTGCTGAACGGCATCACCAGAGGAACGAGGTTTCAAAGAAAGAAACAACTTACAATTGTTCTTAAAATTCAGGAACCTAGATCTATCTCCAGAAAACAACTCCGGAATAGGTATTCTAGGCTCAGACATAGGACTGTGAACAACAAAATCCTGAATACTTTGAACCCTAACAGCAAGATGATCCAGACTGGAAGCCAAGCTCTGGACATCCATGTCAGCAGCTGAACTCAGAGCCACACCAAGATTAAGAGGAGGAGAGAAGCTAGCCACAGCAGCTAGACACACGGCAACAAAAAAAAAAAAAAATTTCTCAAGGCTTCTTTTCTCCTGCTTCTGCCATGCAATTAACACTTTCTTGGCCGGCTGTACTGTTATGATCCTTAGTGGCTGAGGATCACAAATAGACCAGCAAGTGAATAAACTTAGGACAAGCTCTAGGGAGATGGTAACTGGACTGATCGCAAATCTGAACCTATCCAACACAACTAGAGGTAGCCGGTGAACGTGCCTAAAAAATTCCTAGACGTCTCGAGCCAGCCTGAGGAACTAGCTACCCCTAAAGAGAAAGAAAGACCTCGCTTGCCTCCAGAGAAATAATCCCCAAAGATATAGAAGCCCCCAACAAATATTAACGGTGAAGTAAGAGGAAGGCACATACATAGGGATGAAATCAGATTCAGCAAAAGAGGCCCACTAGTACTAGAAAGCAGAAAATAGAGCAGGGGTCTATGCGATCAATAAAAAACCCTTACAAAATATCCATCCTGAGATTTCAAGAACCCACACACCAACTAACGGTGTGTGGGGAGAAACTCAGTCCACTAGAGCAACCAGCAAGCAAGGGAATCACATTTTAGCAAGCTGGACAAGAAAACATGATAAACACTGCTGATCAAAAATTGAGCAAACAAAACTTAGCTTGTCCTGGATGGACTGGGAGCAAGGTAGTCAGAAGGAATCTGAGTAGCACTGATTACATCGACAGCCAGCAACAAGTGAAAGAGAAGCAGAGCTATATAGGAACCTCCCAGAGGATAACGAACCAGCTGATAGCCAGAGACCAGCAGGATAACAAACAAAGCCACCAGGGGGAGCCCAAAGCAAAAGTCACACCATACCACCAGTGACCACAAGAGGGAGCCTGAAAACAGAGTTCACAACAGACCCCCGCCCTCGGTCCCTGCTCCGCTGATCGACTGTCTGCCGATGTCTCCACCAACGTCACAGCCAGCAGGACCCGCTGCGAAGGAGGACGTTCCACCGGCCGGTAAGTCCGCCGATCCTGCCTCGCTAGCAGAGGACCTGCTGATAGGCCCAGTTGCAGCGCCACCTCCCCCTGGGACCCATCGGCTCCAGCACCTCCTTCCCTGGGACCAAGTCACAGGCATGGAGCACCTCCTGAGGGCTCCGATCTCGCCAGTCACCCTGCCAGGCGCGGTCTATGCGGAGCGCACGGTGTATCGCTGGGTGAACCCCGGGGCCAACTTTATGGGGTTCCCCGGGGTGGCGACCCAAGAAGGAGAGATGGTGCAGGCCCTGAGCTGGGAGGAGTACCAGGCCCAGCTAGAGCAGCAGTGGGAAGAGAAAGAAAAGGCGTACCAGGCCGGGCTAGAGGCCCACCACCGAAAAGACTTGGTGGTAAAGGATCGGGCCCGTAAGGACCCCACCACCCATCAGGCCCCGCGCAGGCAGGGCATTGTCATTGCCTTCAAGCTCCGCGGAGGCTGATGCTTTATTAAAGAGCCAGGCTTGTATGCGGAGGTGTTTGTTAACAGCAGGGATGTTGAGTCCCACCTGAGGGAGGGTCACCCGGCCTGGGACCTCCACCCAGGGGACGAAGTTACCTACACCCGGCACTTCGGGGAGAAGGGGTGGTTCGCTTTGAACGTCCATAAGAAGAATTCCGTGACATTCCCAACCGAAGTGCCCGCAAAGCAGACCCCTGCGATGAAAACACCCCCCGGTGACCGATCCGCCGCCACTACAAGGACCACGGTGGCTACTCCAACCTGCACCGTGGTCAAGACCATGACCTGCACCGTTACTACCACCGCCACTGTGGTGGCTGGGAGCTTGGCCGCAGTGGTAAGGGGTGCCCCGGCTGGAGTTGAAACCAAAACGGTGGCCACCCAGACCCCTGTCTGGGAGAAGGAGGCCACCTCCTGCTCAGCCAGAAACTGAGTATGCAAGAACGCTTCATCACTTGTATATAGTTAACTGTCCGTCTTTCTATGTGTCTTCCTGCTGCTACAACCCGACTAGGGTTAACTCTTAAAGGGATCCCTTAGTTTACCCGGGATCCCTACTTTTGCCTTTTTGCTTTTGTTTCTCGTTCATCATTGTTGAAAAGAACTGCTGGATCATGAACACTGCATGATTACAAACTTATTGTAAATAGTTTGCACCTTCTTAAAGGTGCCCTCTACTGGTTTTACAAAGAAAAGGACTCTTTGCGAAGAAACTGTTCTTAGAAACAGCACTGGAGTCCTTGCTGTATACGAACTCGCAGCTTGAGAAATTGCACTACCTCCAAGAGACTTGGTCCCCTCTTAAAGGGGACATTCACCAATAGCACTTAAAGTGAAATAATGCTTACATGTAGAAGTTATATGTAGTTAGCTAGTTAATTGTAAGAAATGTTTAATGATGTGTTAGAGAATGAGGACAGGAAGTGAACCCGTACGGGGTTAGTCGGTGAGTCCTCCTAGGAGCTGTACAGAGATGGCTCAGCGATCCTAAACTGAGAGAAGGTTGATAAGTTCTATACTGTGTATAGTAACAGAAAGGCAGTAGGCCCGGATGAGGAATGGGGCGGTCCTGCAACAGAGCGAGAGGCAGTAGGCCTGGGGCAGATAGACAGGCGGTCCTGCAGATGTAAAGGTGGAAAATGAAGAAAAGTTGATTAGCCTTATAGTGTTTTATAAGAAGGTCTTTAGTGGATTCAGCGTATACGTCCTTAAAGGCAATGTTAAATTATTGTTCAGAAATTTGCACTTAGTAGAATACCTGGTTGGGTAAGAGAAGTTATTTATAATAAGTTATTTAAATATTTAACCATGTTTGTAACATTCAAGTGTCCTCACCTCCCATAAAGGGAAGCTCTGTTCAAATTTACTTGTTATTGCATTTCAAAAATTGTATGTCTTTTTGCTGACATGTATTGTTGTTTTCTTCCCAGTCCAGGAGTACTGGGTTTAACCATGAGGGGGAGGGAGTGCAGCGCCCCAGAGTCCTGGTCATTGCAGTACTGATGCTCCGCCGCTAAGGGGGGCTATGGTACGTCTGATGGCACTGAAGGAGTTCACCTGACCAGGCATCACAGACACCAATACACTTCACAGTCTGGCCTCCAGGGGGAGCTAAGGGTGCTATGTATTAGGCCACTCCTCACAATCTGTTAAAACTGGGGGTTAGATAGGAAGTTAGACAGAAAGCTGACTGGGTTGGAACCAGGCAACATCCTGTGGCAGAGGGTGTTGCAGGGAAAGATTCAGGGGGGTCACTGTCAGGGGTGGGATCCTGACAGAGGCCTAGCGAACAGAAAGAAGGTTACGGGACCGCGCCTGCACTTCATTGTGGCGGTACCCCAAGAAAGGACAAGAAGCGAGGTTTATTGTGCTGAGTGAGAAACGAGATCAACGCAACAAGGAGAAACACCAGTAGGAGTCGTGCTGTAAGACGAGGCAACATCCTACTGAGGCGCGCAGCCGGTGGCCGGAAACGCTGAGGAAGTATTGAGCTCCAGGCCTTACTTCAAACCTACGGCAGGACAGTCAGTTCTAGGCGGGCTGTCTCACCCAAAATCACCTAAGCAGACACAGGGGGCAACATTTGGAGAGGGGCGACTCTAGGGTCCTGGAAGACCTCCGAGCCTACCCGTCATACGGGTGCGTCCTAGCCATATCATCTGGGGGACGAAGAAGAACATCACAATCGAGTTGTGAGGGAACTTCAGAAACAAACACAACAGTTGTGAGGACTATCCCGTAAGCACAGCAGGGAAGGACTACAACACACAAGCGCTAGAAGGTAGGCACAGATTTCCACCTGCATAGGGAACTCTGGAGGTGCCATTGGACCGGCCGGACTCAGGTAGCCCGGTTAACCGTATTCCGGACTGAGGATCCTGAAGCCTTCAGTAAAGAGGTAAAGAGACTGCAACCTGGTGTCCTCGTTATTCACCGCGACCTGCACCACACCACAACATCATCACATTCTCAACTTTCACTGGACGCCCCTCAGCAGGGTCACGGACCGGGCCTAGCCACCGTGACAACCCCAGAACTGAGACACAGAGGCCCGGTACCGGGTGCCCCTCGGCCCTGCGGCAGTGGGGGCGCTCCAATACACCTCATAATCTGTACAGCATGATGCCCCTTATGGTCTATACAGTATTGTGATAGAAATATATATATCATGTAGATCTCACTTGCATGTACAGTATACTCATATATACTCACAGCTAATATATACATTATAATCAATGGCTTAAAATGGCTGACATAAACTGATATAAGCCAGACAGACTGTATGGGGTTTTCCAGGCAAAAGCAGAACAAAGCCAGATGTATTAAGTGATGATCAGATGTCTCAACTTTATCCTAGATGCAGAAAGATGCAGAGAGCTACATTTTAGTTGCTTAATCAGCAGCCATATGTGCATGAATCACAATATTCCATATATATTTAGATAACCAATAACAGAGGAGCTAGACAATATGGTAATTAACTAACCACCCCTAACCACTCCTTTCTATATGCAATTGTAAAACTATGTATGTACAATAAATCATCAGTATTGATGGAATGTTATTGACACAATGGTATGCAGTCTCATTCCTTGAGCGCTCAAAATACTCGGTCTTATTGGGAACGGCCGCAGCACACACAGGGATAGATTTATCGTAACCAAATTTTCATAACAACTGGCGCCCAACGTGGGGCATGGACGAAACACACAGGGGACCCTGCTGACCGGAGAGACGGAGGTGTTGGCCACGGCCTTGGTTCACGGGATGGAGACTGCGCAGCTCCATAAGTAAGGTAAGAAAATGTTATCTTACCTGAAAGTCCCCTGTGCCCAGTCCGGGTCTATGCCTCTTGCTGGTCAGGTGTGGTCACCACCGCATTCCCAGGTAGTGTAAAAAGTCCAAGCCTGTATCCAACAAATCTTGGGATATAAGTCAAGGTGTCTGCTGTGTGCCGTGTATGTGTTCCATGTTTGTGTAAGATCCGGGAGAAAGTTGGAACGGTGACTGTTTTGTTTGTGGTTGCTGGGTAACAGACCGCAGGAGGTCAAATCGCTCGATAAGTTATTGCAGGATTCCCGTGCAACAGGAAGGACAGGTCGTCCCAGGGACAGGTGTTCCCAGGCTCCAGGCTCGGGTAGTGATAACTTAGAGGGCTACTGCAGATTCCCGTAGTGCCGGCGAGCCAGTTAGGACGACTGGACCGGGGTGGTAGATTTCCCGCTTGTGTTTCTCACTCAGGCGGCCCGGGCACAGGTGTGCCCAGTGCGATTGGCAGTAGTCTGTTCCCAGAGCAACGTGCACGTGTCACAGAATAATAAAAAGGGCATCGGTTCTCCTGGACGTGTATCTGTTTGTTAATGTTGCGTGTTGCTGCTTTAAGTGATAACAGTTGTGAGTGCATACAATTGTAAAGGAAATTTTTTTTTCTCTTTTCAGAACTTCACCTTCTCCATGCTGCTAGCAGAGATATATCCATTGTAAATCACACTGTCACATCTGTTTTTGGAAAGTTTCCTGTTTCTGCATTCTGAGTAGTGCTACAGTGTAGCAATTTTTGAAGAAGTAAAACTAAGTGGTATCTATCATTTTTGCTGTGACATACTTGTTTTCAGATATGTGATTTTAGACTTCAGATACAGCAGCATAAGAAAAGGGAAAGTGCATGTCTGACTGCGTTTGAGCACAGAGGGAGAAAAAAAGAGAAAAGCCGTTTTAACTTTTTACTCTTTTGAAGGTTTTCCTTCTGTCTTTTTTCATTTTAAAGTTTTTTTTGTCATGGTATAGGAGTTTTTTGCACAGTATGTGGCGCACCCCGTCCTGTCCCTCCCTACAGGGAGAAGGCATCAATGTTCCAACTATGCCCTCTATGACTGCACAGAGGGGGGAGGAATTCTCTTCTCTATCCTCCTTTTTCTCTGTCACTCTTTCTCTCCTTCTCTCTCTCTCCTTTCCTCTCCTCTTTCTCCACACTTTTCTCTTCTCTCTCTCTCCCCCTCTCTCTATCTCTCTTCTCCACTCCTCTTTCCTCCTTTTTCACTCACCCTCTCTCTCTCTCCCTTCTCCACTCCCTTCAACCAATCCTCATGTTTCTTCTTCTTCTCTCTCCATCTCCTTCTGCACACCCTGATTCTCCTCCTTTCTCTTCACCACACCTTTCTATCTCTCTCTATCTCCTCTTTCCTCCTTCACTCATCTCCACATTCTCGCTCTCCTCCTTCTGTTCCTTTTTCTCACTCCTCTCCTCCTCCTATGCTCCTTTCATCAACTCCTCCTCCTTCTTCCTCTTTCTTCTTCTTCTGCTGGGCCAACGCCGAATTCAAACAATGTGCTTACGGCACAAGGCACCCCTTCTATGTCCCTGGCACAATCCAGCCATTGCCAGTTGTGATATCGGGAAAAGAAGGTGAAAATCCCCCTACACACAATGCAGTATGCAACCCCCAGACACATCAGGCAGCAGACAGCTCAGCCCTGGGTGCAGAGGGGGAGGACTGACATCACCATCTGCTGATAATGTACAACTTGAGCACCTGTCAGAGCTGCCTACATTCACACCAACATAGAACTATAAGCCTATGCTTCAGCAGGGGGGAGACATCCTCACATAAAAAGGCAACTTCTAAGTCTAAAAAATCAGTCAGTGTATGACCCCAGCACATGCTATCACAACTATTCCTCCGATGAAGATGAGGAGGGAACATCATACATGCACCAAGAATGCAGGGGCAGATAGAGGCACCACCATTACACTGTGTGCACTTCACCCCAAGTCAGGTGACCAGCATTCTCAACAATCTTCCAGACTCAGGGATGCATCCCATGCCATTTTACCAAAGAATGTAGCAGAACCAGCGAACATATGCAGCCACCTGGAATGATCTCTGGGCTATAAATGGAAATAAAAGCAGGTGATGCACTCTGGCCAATCATGAAGGAACAATTCAAACTTTCAGCAGAATTAGATGTACACACTTGGGAGTCAGGGCCACAGCTAAGTGAACAGCTCAGAGAGAGGTCCAAAGGCAGATTGGCAGGACAAGCCCTCAGCTTACATGACATGAGCCAAGACAAGACAGAGTCTGTAAAGAAGTTTCATGGCAGAGTAATGCTAGTTTTCCATGACTTGGGCTTCACCATGACCAGATATGCAGGCAAATGTTGGCACAGGCCTTTTTGCATGGACTGAGACAGCCAATCAGGAAACCACTGATAGTGGCTAGGTCTGAGAACAGGTCAATGGCAGTGAACTGACCCAGCAAAATGGTTTAAATGCGCCTAGGAGACTGTTTATTGCCAATTGTCGCCAAAACTGCTGCTATTATAGCGCCACAAGGAGCGGGAAGAAGGAAACGGGTGCCGTGCTGCTGAGAACGCCGGAAGGGGAGCCAGAGGTGAAGACGCTGCAAAGTGCCGAGCGACACACCAGAAGAACCGCTGCAGACTCCGGAGAGGAGACACCGACCTCAATAAGGTTATCAAAGGGGAGAAGCTATGTCAGAGCAGGGGGAAAGAAGTGATGGCAGATGCAGCCGCAGCCCCTGTAATGCCCCAAGATCTTGGGTCGGATGCAGCCGCAGGTCTCATGGCACCCCCGGGCCTCGCCACGGACGCACCTGCAGGCTCCATCTTACCACCGCAGCTTCAATCAGCAGGCCAGACCCCGCTGCCGCTACAGTACCCATCATGCCGTTGTCCACAGTAGCCAAAGGGATTGAGTCCCAACCAGGGGTGCAGAAGACAGCCCCTCTCATGGTGACCACTGACCTGGAAGCACAACCACCGTACAAAGAGAGAAGAAGTGTCAAGTCTTGCATCTGTGGCAAGTTTGGCCATTTCCGGAACCAGTGCAGAGCACCCATGCAACCCAAGACTTGATCCAGAGAAACAGGTCAAGGAAGAAGTACAGAAAGCAGTGAAGTACCCTGTCCATAGGACGGGGCAAGCAAGCCAGGTCCGCAAGACACTACGCTCCTGACATGTAAAACCCCATCTGCAGGACCAATACCTCAAATTACCCTGAAAGTGGATGGCGTTGTCAGATCTTTCCTTCTGCACACCGGTGCAAGTGTGATGAGACCTGTGGAACTCCCTGTTACCACCTGCTTATCAGAATCCTCTGTGTCTCGCATGGGCATTGATGGTCAAGTCAGATATTCTCAGCTTACAAAGCCTCTGAGCGTGTGCACTCAGCCAGGACACTCTATCCTGTCCCAGTTTGTGGTGTCAAGGACCTGCCACTCAACCTGCTGGGAGCAGACCTACTGCAGAAGCTGAAGGCAACCACAGTGTTCCAGGAAGATGGGACACTTTCTTCATCCCTGACCCAAGAAGAATCATGCTGGCGGCCCTACAAGAACCTCAAACAACCGATGAGGCCTACCCAAGGAGGTACTGGACGTAGTACCAGAAAGTGTATGGTCTAAGGGACCACAGGACGTGGGAAAACCTCAAGTTGTCCCGTACGAGTGTCACTCAAGCCAGGTACCCCGTACCCTGGGAAGGCCCAGTATCCCCTGTCCATCGCCTAGACTCAAGCTGCCTCTGACCAACTGAAGGTCTATCTGGAAATAGGAATCATTGTTCCTTGCACATTGCCTCGCAACTTCACAGTTCACCAAAACAATGTCCACAGTCCTCACCAACTGGGTCACATAACATGCAGAAGTAACCCTGCTACAATACGTGGACAATCTACTCATTTGTGCAGTTGACTTTGACATGTGTAAAGCCCATTTCTTGTCTCTCCTACTCTACCTGGCGGAGCAGCACTACAAGGTCTCAAAGAACAAAGTCCAGTGGTGTCTGAAGCGAGTTACGTTCCAGAGACACTGTATTGCTCACCTGGCGAAACACCTGACAGATGACCGGAAGACCACAGTGGAGAAGATGGTTCCTCCAACAACTCCAAAGGCGCTACAGGCCTTCCTTGGTCTAGTTTCGTATTGCAGAGCCTGGATCCCTGATGCCTCAGTCCTAATGCAGCCTCTGTGTGATTACGTCAACGTAATCCCGTTCCTCTTGACAGATGCAGCCTTCAGCTAGTTCTAGAATTTAAAAGGCTCTGTAGTCTCAGCGCCAGCACTAGGCCTACCCGACTACGAGAAGCCATTTTGTCTCTACCTGATGAAAAAAGAAGGCCTTGCTACTGGAGTCCTGATGCAGCTTCAGAGGGGGAAAGCAGAGACTTTTAGACTACTTTTCAGCTCGCCTGGATCCAGTTGCAAGGGGAGCCTCTTCCTCCTGCATGAGAGCAGCAGTTGCAGCACACGCCCTCCTGGACAGGACTGCTGACATCATTGGAAAAACCATTGGAAATCCTGGCTCCGCATGACATCTCAGCAATCCTCAACCAAACCCAGCCAAAACATCTCTCCACCGCCAGGCATCTTCACCTCCAGTGCTCTCTACTCCTGCCCGACAATGTCACCATCTCCAGATGCACAGTCCTCAACCTGTCCACTCTACTCCCACTCCCAAGGGGGATACAGATATGGACCCTCAGATCAAAATTCTGATCAAAATCTGCATGATACCTTCCATAGGGATCTGGATTTGCTCCGGACAGGTGACCATGATTGCCTCAGCATCATGCAACAGGAGACAGCAGGACGACCCAAGGTGGCAGAAGAGCCACTGACCAACCCAGAGCTGATCCTCTATGTGGATGGCTCCAGATTTGCAGATGATGAAGGAAGATTCCACACGGGATGTGCAGTGACCAGCAATCAAGAGATCCTGTGGTCCAGAAGTCTGCTGCCTAGTCGGTCAGCCCAGGAAGCAGAACTGATAGTGCTGACGAAGGCCTACCAGATGGCAGAAGACAAGACTGCAAACATATATATCGATTCAAGGTACTCGCATGGCATAGCACATGACTTTGGACCCATCTGGGCTGCAAGGGACTTCATCACAGCAAGCGGAACAACCGTGAAGCATCATGGAGCCATTAAGGACCTGCTGAACGCACTTCAACTTCCAAAAATGGTGGCAGTACTAAAAGTCAAAGCGCATGGAAAACTAAACACAGTAGAGGCACGGGGTAATAACGTAGCAGATATGGCAGCCAAAGAAGCAGTCAAAGGAAGACAATATGGAGAAGTGGGAGAGGTCGTAGAGCCGGACGGCTACTACAGGACGGCTGAAGACAGGAAACCTGACAAGATGACGTCCTGGGATCTGCTCAAAAAGCAGCAAGAGCAAGCCCCAAAGGACAAGAAGGAATGCTGGATGCGGAAGGGAGCAACACATGAAGAAGGAGGGGTATACTCAACGGACTACAAACCCTGTTTACCCCAAAGTATCTACCCTATGGTGGTCCATTGGGCACATGGGCCCACACACAGATCAAAGACACAGATGAATGATCTGATTGGTGCTTACTGGTTCGCTCCAGGGATCTCCACCGTAACAGCCAAGTTCACTAGCAGCTGTTTGACCTGCGCCAAATGCAATCCTGGAAGAATGGAGAAAGTTCCCACACATCATCTTGCCAGACCACTGTAACCCTTCCAGAGGGTCCAGATAGACCACATCCAAATGCCGCCAAGTGGAGGATTCGAATATGCCATTGTAGTCGTGGACGTGTTCTCAGGATGGCCAGAAGCTTTCCCAGTGAGGAACCGGTCAGCAAAGACTACTGCAAAGAAGCTACTCTCAGAGACGAGATATGCAGCTATGGGGTCCCAGAAGTGATAGGGAGTGACCAGGGACCCGCATTCACAGCAAGTCTCACACGAGAGATCTGGTCAGCAGTAGGGTCAGACTTAGGCCTACACACTCCTTACAATCGCCAGAGTAGTGAGAAAGTGGAAAGACTGAATGGGACACTTAAGAACAGGATGTTGAAAGTTGCCCAAGAGACATGCAAACTATGGCAGGAGACACTCCCAATCACACTACCTAGTGTAAGGCGCACTTCCAGAGGCCCAGAAAAGCTGTCACCATATGAAATATTGTTTGGGTCTAGTCCCAGGTTAGGGGTATTCTTTCACTCAGCAGGTGATAATGCAATATGATACTTTGTCTGCTTATGTAATTAAACTCACCAAGAAACTTGCTAACATCTCGAGTTTTTTTCTTCATTGCCAGATCCAGATTCAGTGTCCGGTAAGCACTCCTTGAAGCCAGGAGACTGGGTGTTGGTAAAAAAAAGTTTGTAAGGAGAACACCACTCGATCCCAGATTTGATGGTCCTGTTCAAGTGCTGCTGATGACACCAACCTCTGTGAAGCTGGAGGGAAGACCCACTTGGATCCACGCATCGCATTGCAAGAAAGCTCCCCTACCAGAGGATGACACCCAAGCCAGAATGATGTTGTGGATGCCCTGCCTGACCGAATAGATGACCTACCTGATAAAGAATACACACAGCTTACTACACATGCTGTTGACTAAGAGACTGATTGCAATGAACCCCCGTTAGGGACAGATCTCCTGACCGCCCATTTGCGAAAAGTCTGTACGGAGTGGGGCGTATGCACTAGGCGTGCGTCAGTTCACCAGCAGCACAAAAGAGTTGCAGCGCTTTGGGACAGGAGGCTAGGATTAGGGCAAGTGATATCTAAGGGGGGCTTGTGATAGAAATATATATATCATGTAGATCTCACTTGCATGTATACTCATGTATACTTCCAGCTAATATATACATTATAATCAATGTCTTAAAATGGCTGACATAAACTGATATAAGCCAGACAGACTGTAGGGGGTTTTCCAGGTAAAAGCAGAAAAAAGCAGAACAACGCCAGATGTATTAAGTGATGATCAGGTGTCT
This sequence comes from Ranitomeya variabilis, assembly GCF_051348905.1. NCBI lineage: Eukaryota > Metazoa > Chordata > Amphibia > Anura > Dendrobatidae > Ranitomeya > Ranitomeya variabilis. The sequence continues at coordinate 826,131,874 of NC_135233.1, forward strand.
CAACTTTGTCCTACATGCAGAAAGATGCAGAGAGCTACATTTTAGTTGCTTAATCAGCATTCATATGTGCATTAATCACAATATTCCATATATATTTAGATAACCAATAACAGAGGAGCTAGACAATATGGTAATAAACTAACCACCCCTAACCACCCCTTTCTATATGCAATTATAAAACTATGTATGTACAATAAATCATCAGTATTGATGGAATGTTATTGACACAATGGTGTGCAGTTTCATTCCTTGAGCGCTCAAAATACTCAGCCTTATTGGGAACGGCCGCAGCACACACAGGGATAGATTTATCCAAACCAAATTTCCATAACAGTATAATGCACCCCGTACAGTATAATGCACCCCATGGCCCATACAGTATAATGTACCCCATAGCCCATACAATATAATGCACTCCATAGCCCGTAAAGCATAATGCACCTCGTAGCCCATAAAGCATAATGCACCGCATATAGTCCTCCATACATCATAATGCACCCCATAGTCTATACCGTATAATGCACCCCATAGTCTATACAGTATAATGCACCCATAACCCATGTAATGATATCATCAATTGTCAGACGCTGAGGAAGTATGATGGGGAGGAAGCGTCAGCTGATGCTCCTTCCTCCATAATTGCTTTCAACTGTATCAACAGATGCCGATACAGTTGAACTTGTGGGGGGAGTTCATGGGCCCCATAGTGGCAGTGCAGGGAGATTGTCTCCCTGCTCTGCCGCAGAGTTTAACTGTAACTGCAGGCTGCGCACACTGAAACACTTAAAAGTAGCTCCGAATGAGCCCCACAGAGCACTGGACCTGGGGCGGCCACACCGTCTGTCCCCTCCTGTAGCTACGCTATTGAATTTGCGTGGCATGTTCATCTTTCCTTTGAGTGTTTCTGCCTGCTTATGACTGGTCAGCATCATGTAGGGAGAAGAAATATATTGTGCTAGTTAAAATCTGATAATACTCACTTGGACGTAAGGAAAATTAACTCATTAATGGCTAAATAATTTAATAGCTAACATCTCCACAACGGAGGAATGAAAAAAAAAAAAAGCAAAACAAAAAACCCACTAACGTTTTATTCCACCCTGCATCTATTATTACATACTGTGTCCAGTTCAACTTGAAAAATTTGGTGAAAGGTCCTCTTTAACCCCTTAGGCCCCAAGGGTGGTTTGCACGTTAATGACCGGGCCAATTTTTACAATTCTGACCACTGTCCCTTTATGAGGTTATAACTCTGAAACTCTTCAACGGATCTTAGCGATTCTGACACTGTTTTTTCATGATATATTGTACTTCATGATAGTGGTAAAATTTCTTCGATATAACTTTATTTGTGAAAAAAAAGGAAATTTGGCAAAAATGTTGAAAATTTTGCAATTTTCCAACTTTGAATTTTTATGCCCTTAAATCACAGAGATATGTCACATAAAATAATTAATAAGTAACATTTCCCACATGTCTACTTTACATCAGCAAAATTCTAGAACCCAATTTTTTTTTTGTTAGGGAGTTATAAGGGTTAAAAGTTGACCAGCAATTTCTCATTTTTACACCACCGATATTTTTTAGGGACCACATCACATTTGAAGTCATTTTGAGGGGTCTACAGTATATGATAAAAAATAACCAAGTGTGACACCATTCTAAAAAGTGCACCCTTCAAGGTGCTCCAAACCACATTCAAGAAGTTTATTAACCCTTCAGGTGTTTTACAGGAATTTTTGGAATGTTTAAATAAAAATAAACATTTAACTTTTTTTCACAAAAAATTTACTTCAGCTCCAATTTGTTTTATTTTACCAAGGGTAACAGGAGAGAATGGACCCGAAATGTTGTTGTGCCATTTGTTCTGAGTATGCCGATACCCCATATGTGGGGGTAAACCACTGTTTGGCGCATGGCAGAGCTTGGAAGGGAATTGAGATGGGACGCCATGTTGCATTTGGAGAGCCCCTGATGTGCCTAAACATTGAAATCCCCACAAGTGGCACCATTTTTGAAAGGAGACCCCCTAAGGAACTTATCTAGATGTGTTTTGACAGCTTTGAACCCCCAAGTGTTTCACTACAGTTTATATCGCAGAGCCATGAAAATAAAAATTCTTTTTTTTTTCACAAAAAATATTTTTTAGCCCCCAGTTTTGTATTTTCCCAAGGGTAAAAGGAGAAATTCGACACCAAAAGTTTTGTCCTGAGTACGGTGATACCCCATATGTGGGGGGGAACCACCGTTTGGGCGCATGGCAGAGCTCAGAAGGGAAGGAGCGCCATTTGGAATGCAGACTGAGATGGATTGGTCTGCAGGCGTCACGTTGCATTTGCAGAGCCCCTGATGCACCTAAACAGTAGAAACCCCCCACAAGTGACACCATTTTGGAAACTAGACCCTCAAAGGAACTTATCTAGATGTGTTGTGAGAACTTTGAACCCCCAAGTGTTTCACTACAGCTTTTAACGCAGAGCCGTGAAAATAAAAAATCATTTTTTTACACCAAAATTATTTTTTAGCCCCCTGTTTTGTATTTTTCCAAGGGTAACAGGAGAAATTGGACCCCAAAAGTTGTTGTCCAATTTGTCCTGAGTACGCTGATACCCCATATGTGGTGGGAAACCACCGTTTGGGCGCATGGCAGAGCTCGGAAGGGAAGGAGCGCAATTTGGAATGCAGACTTAGATGGACTGGTCTGCAGGTGTCACGCTGCATTTGCAGAGCCCCTGATGCACCTAAACAGTATTAACCCCCCAAAAGTGACACCATTTTGGAAACTAGACCCCCAAGGAACTTATCTAGATGTGTTGTGAGAACTTTGAACCCCCATGTGTTTCACTACAGTTTATAACGCAGAGTCGTGAAAATAAAAATTAATTTTTTTCCCACAAAAATGTTTTTTTAGCCCCCCAAATTTTTATTTTCCCAAGGGTAACAAGAGAAATTGGACCCCAATTGTTGTTGTCCAATTTGTCCTGTGTATGCTGATGCCCCATATGTTGGGGTAAACCCCTGTTTTGGTGCATGGCAGAGCTTGGAAGGGAAAGAGCACTGTTTTACTTTTTCAACGCAGAATTGGCTGGAATTGAGATCGGATGCCATGTCGCGTTTCGAGAGCCCTGATGTGCCTAAACAGTGGAAACCCCCAATTTTAACTGAAACCCTATCCCAAACACACCCCTAACCCTAATCCCAACCATAATCCTAACCACACCCCTAACCCTGACACACCCCTAACCCTAATCCCAACCGTAAATGTAATCCAAACCCTAACTTTAGCCCCAACCCTAACTTTAGCCCCAACCCTAACCCAAACTTTAGCCCCAACCCTAACTCTAACTTTAGCCCCAACCCTAACCCTAACTTTAGCCCCAACCCTAACTGTAGCCCTAACCTTAACTTTAGCCCCAGCCCTAACCCTAACTTTAGACCCAGCGCTAACCCTAACTTTAGCCCCAACCCTAACTGTAGCCCTAACCCTAACTGTAGCCCTAACCCTAGCCCCAACCCTAACCCTAGCCCCAACCCTAGCCCTAATCCTAGCCCTAACCCTAGCCCTAGCCCTAACCCTAGCCCCAACCCTAACCCTAACCCCAACCCCAACCCTAACCCTAGCCCTAACCCTAGCCCTAACCCTAGCCCTAACCCTAACCCCAACCCTAACCCTAGCACTAACCCTAGCCCTAACCATAGCCCTAGCCCTAACCCTAGCCCTAACCCTAACCCTAATAGGAAAATGGAAATAAATACATTTTTTAAATTTGTTTGTTTCCCTAACTAAAGGGGTGATGAAGGGGGTTTGATTTACTTTTATAGCTGGTTTTTTTTAGCTAATTTTTATGATTGGCAGCTGTCACACACTAAAAGACGCTTTTTATTGCAAAAAAATTTTTTTGCATGCATTACCACATTTTGAGACCTATACTTTCTCCATATTTTGGTCCATAGAGTCATGTGAGGTCTTGTTTTTTGCGGGACGAGTTGACGTTTTTATTAGTAACATTTTTTGGGCATGTGACATTTTTTGATCGCTGTTTATTCCGATTTTTGTGAGGCAGAATGACTAAAAGCCAGCTATTCATGAATTTCTTTTGGTGGGGGGGCGTTTATACCGCTCCTTGTTTGGAAAATGGGTAAAGCAGTTTTATTCTTCGGGTCAGTACGATTACAGTGATACCTCATTTATATAATTTTTTTATGTTTTGGCGCTTTTATACGATTAAAACTATTTTATAGAAAAAATAATTATTTTTGCATCGCTTTATTATGAGGACTATAACTTTTTTATTTTTTTGCTAATGATGCTGTATGGCAGCTCTTTTTTTGCGAGACAAGATGACGTTTTCAGCGGTACCATGGTTATTTATATCTGTCATTTTGATTGTGTGTTATTCCAATTTTTGTTCCGCGGTATGATAATAAAGCGTTGTTTTTTGCCTCGTTTTTTTTTTACGGTGTTCACTGAAGGGGTTAACTAGTGGGACAGTTTTATAGATCGGGTCGTTACGGACGCGGCGATACTAAATATGTGTACTTTTATTGTTTTTTTATTTATTTAGATAAAGAAATGTATTTATGGGAACAATATTTTTATTTCTTTATTTATTTAGGATTTTTTTTTTTTTTTTTTTTTACACATCTAAATATTTTTTTTTAACTTTTTTACATTGTCCCAGGGGGGGGACATCATGTATAGTGACAGATCGCTGATCTGACACTTTGCGGAGCACTGTGTTAGATCAGCGATCTGACGTGCCCTGCTGCAGACTTACCAGCTCTGAGCAGGCACTTGGTAAGCCACCTCCCTGCAGGACCTGGAAGTAGCCCCGCGGCCATTTTGGATCCGGGGCCTGCAGGGAGGAGACGCTCGGTACAAGGTGAGCACATCGCCTTGTACTGATCGTCTCAGGGAAGCACGCAGGGAGCCCCCTCCCTGCGCGATGCTTCCCTGTACCATCGGAACACTGCGATCATGTTTGATCACAGTGTACCGGGGGTTAATGTGCCGGGGGGCGGTCCGTGACTGCTCTTGGCACATAGTGCCGGATGTCAGCTGCGATAGTCAGCTGACACCTGGCCGCGATCGGCCGCGCTCCCCCCGTGAGCACAGCCGATCGCATATGACGTACTATCCCGTCACTGGGAATTAAGTCCCAGGTCACCTTGACGGGATAGTACGTCATATGGGATTAAGGGGTTAATAAGGTAATTTTTTTCTGACATATTTGAGATCTCAAGCCTTTTGTTTAGATTCCACCCTAAACGAGAGAAAGGAAATGCTAAGGCGTTTAATAAATCTCTACATTATCACATTCACTTTTCTTTCGCACTGTTGTATAAATGAATATTATATAAATCCAAGAAATGGAGGAATTCTGACTTCACAGAATTTGCAGACTATTCAGTGATTGTAACCTCTCACTAAATGCTGGATTGTGTGTTTATACAGAGATTGAATCAAAACGGCAAATGCCTGATGCGAAATTATTGCTTCTGACACATTTAACTTCCTCATTTCAACTCTTCAGCTAAATGTGGAATCTGCACACGCAGACTGTTCTCAACTAAAAGATCAGCAACATTTCTGGATTGTCTGGTGCCAGACTAAATACATTCACTGGGAAAGCGTGATATAATATTATTTTCTATTCTTAGTTTGTTTGACTAAGTGCTAATAATTTATGAAGTGGGGGAATGCTGTATAGATTATTAGAAATTAAATTGTTAACTGACTATTGACAAGCCATGATTTTCACTTAATAACTAACGATAAATTCTTTGAAGGAAAAAAAAGCTGTCAGAGACTACTCAAAACATTTCTGAAGATGCTGTTTTCACTCAGAGTTATTTTAAGAAGCTGAGATGTATTAGGTGAAAAGGAGAAAATGTTATTGAGTAAATGGTTGGAGGCAAGGGAGGGAAGATCAGAGAAAAAGATAAAAAAGGGATGCATTTGATAGAAAGAATGTTCGATAATTCTCTTTCTTCTCCTACTTTGGTTTAACCCCCTCCTCCACTCCTCGGTGTTTACCTCTGTTGTTTATGTGTGTATATTTGTATGATTGGTATATCCCTTTATCCCTGTTCGTATTACTTTGTTAGTCTTGTTGGTGTATTACGGTACACTACTACTCTCTTCTTACCTGGGTGGGGGAAGAGTACAGACTAAGGGCAGATTCAGGAGCTAAGGCAATGTACGTGGCCCCGGCGTCTTCACCATCAGAAGTAATCCGGGGAACAAGGTGAGCTAGGGCGTCATGACAAGATGTTTTTGCCATAGGACATACAGTATTTCATAATTGTTATCTTCGCTTGTGCAATGTAAAATCGTGCTGCCTATTTCTGCCACAAGGTGATGAATTTGTATGTGGTCATGTGGTTTCTATTCACCTTAGAAAGAGCTTTCAAAGCGGCTCTCCAGCAAATACAATTCCCTAATAAAACTATTTGCTGATCACAAGGTTCTGAGTGATGGAATTCCTAGCATCCAGCTGATACAGTAGGTCAGGGAAAAGCTGCAATGGTCATGCTACATGGGGTTGTCCAAGACTGTCATATTGATGACCTGTATGCAGGAGAGGTCATCAATATGAGATCAGTGGGAGGTCACCACCCCGCATTCCCACTGATCAGCTCAAATTCGATCCAGCAGTGGCTGGCTATAAGCAATGCATTTGGAAGGTCTCCGCTGTCCCTTTCTTAGTGGCTGCCATCAAGTACTGCTCTCAGACCCTCTGATCTTTTATTGATGACCTGTCACTTGGATAAGTCAGTAAGAAGTCAGTCTTGGAGAACGACATTAAATTATCTGTATTCTTGTTTCTATTTTCTGATATGACACAAAGTGAGCACAGAGTCTCGTTGATGTGGACAGATGTTACCTACTATGTCCTTTGTGCTGGTACATCGGTTGCATACTGTATATAGTATACATGCCCCGGAGCCTGACAATGTAAATGAGAGATCCAAAAATCCCAGGACCAAGTTATGTTCTAAAGAGTGAAGATCCTGCTGCCCAAATGTTCATTTCTTTTATCTTCTTCTGATATAACCACCTATTGATACATTTATCAGTTTGATGTGTTACGGTTTTTAAACTACCAAGAAAATATATATTGTTAAATGCACCAGGAAGTCACATTATTTATATGCTCGCTTGTTATTTATGTGGTTTGTGCCAACTTCAAGGGGTTATACATTATACTGAAGAATCTGGTAAGGGTTCATCATTTCTGTAGTTACATACTGTATGTGAAAATCTAAATGTTCCAAAGATTATTTGAAGTATTTTCCCATACTACTTACAATATATAATTGTCTGACACCTCACTAACCCTTTCATTGCCACAGATGTCGGAGTTCTCTCACAGGCAACGCCATGTTCTCAGGAACTTACATTTCTTCATATCCCAGAAGACCTAGAAGTAAACACAAGGGTATATGAGAACTACCAAACTGTGTCATAGTCACGTCCTTTGTCCTTGCATTGACGTAGTCTAGATGTCTGTCGTATTCCGACTCTTTAATACCAGTGCTGGAAGCAACCAACATATATATTTTCTATATGTTAGATAAAAAAACAAACTATGTGAATCATATATTATCTAAAGAAAAAAATAGAATAAAAATACTTCAGTCTTGACAAATGCCGGATTGTCAAATAGGAAACCTTAGTAAAAAGGTAGTGCCACGATGAGTCTCTTCATTTGTCTGATATAGTCGTTTTCCAGATGTTTTCTGTTTTTGTTTCATTCATAATAATGAAGGTTAAAAGGAATCTGTCAACAGGTTATTACTAACTCATCTGAGAGCAGCATGATATAGAGATAGAGACCCTGAATACGACGATGTATCACATAGGCTATGTTCACATGTCCAGTAATGATCCGTTAGAACAGATCCAGCAGAAATCTGTTAGTCAAAAGTTGTGTTGACGCAACTTTTTAGTCCGTCACTCACTAAGTAATTTGTTTTTTTAACATTGGAGTCAATGGGCAACAATTGTGGCATCCATTGTCATCTATTTTCTTCACTTCTCTGAATGCTGAGCTCTGTGTAACCCTATTCACACAACTGATTCACAGCTTTCTGCCTATGCACAGTGTACATAGAAAGTTGTCAATCAATTGTAGTGGTGTAGTTATACACAGCTCATGAATATGGAGGACTACTTGGCAGCAGATTTACTAGTCATCCACTTACAATCTCCTGCTGGTAAAAGAGATTTTATAAAAACTACACTAAGTAGGCCAACAAGTGACACATCGCTGGTTCTCTTCATTTACATCATGCTACTGGAACGCCCGCCAGGGCCTAGGGGTACTTGGTACCGGATCCGGTGGTCATTAAAGGGGAGGTCACGGTGGCAGCGACCCTGTCCGTGGCCCTGGCTGTCCAAATAAAAGGAACGGTCTTTAAAGGGGTTTTTAGAATAAGAAATGTTGGTGACGCCACCTGTGGTATTCGGTCAAGGATGACCGATGCTGCTTAAAGGGGTCCTCTGGGGGTGATGGCACTGCAGCAAAGATGGTATGCATTCCCACAGGTGAAGCTGGGGTTTCCCGGGCTCTCGGTGCAGTAGGGACAGGTGGTAGGTGGTGGAGAAAGAAACAGAGAACACAATTTGCAGTCGCTTTACCTCTTTACTGTTGCAAGACAGCCACAGTCCAGGGTCCAGATCACGGGTGATGGTGTGGTCTGGCTGACCTGGAAGTAACTCGGGAATCCCCCTAACCAGGTGGGGTTGGAAGTCTTCCACTATGCGCTGTGTTGTAGTCCCTTGCTGCCTTAGGCCTCACACAAGGTCCTCACGTTCTCTCTGTCCCCCTGGTTGGTAGGACACTACCCGCATTACAGGTAACTCGAGCCTTTTTACAGGGTCTATCAGATGACTCCGGGCTCTATCTGCTACTGTGTCTTCGGGTGTTAATGGTGGACAGGTGACTTGAAATCCAGCTGTCCGCCAGCTTCTGCCGTGGGGCATAAAGTTACCCCCATAACCTCGGTCTTCCGGCAACCGGTATTCTGCGCTTCAGCTTAGAAAGGAGCCCAGTCACAGCTCGCTTCCAGCTCCTCAGTTCCCCTGCGCTTCTCTTCCCCTTCCAGTCTCTACAGACTGTTCTGCTCTTTTCTTCCAGGAGCTGCAGCACCACATGTGGCCGCACGGCCCCAGCTTTCCTTTCTCTCCTCTCTTCTTCACTATCTGTTACCGACTCCTTCTCCTCTCGTCTCCCTGGACCAACTGCCTAACTCCTCCCCCAGGCCAGAATATATATTATATCTAAGGAAGATCACCTGAAACCGGCAGAGCTCCCCTTTCTGGCCTGGAGTCAGAACAGTGTTGTATGTGCTGATTACCTGATAAAGGGATCCTTCCTCGCTTCCAAGCATGACATTACTTTCCCCGTGAGGAAAGCAATGCCACTGTAACAACCAGTTACCTGGGGTGTTACACTACTCTCGAACTAGTTAGCAAAAGCCTGGTGACAGATTCCCTTTACAAATTAAGAAAACATGAATAATTGTAATTTAAATTCAGTAGGGCAGATGCCAGCTATGGCATATCACTGATCAATCACACTGAGTCTGACTCTGCTGCTGGCACCTCCCTTATCTCCTCTCCCCATAAATTGAATCTCTGCATTATTCACAAACTGCTACTCATGTTCTTCACTGCTGTAATTATACAACACATAACTTTGGAGCATTTTTCCAATGTTTTAAGGTTCTCTTTCTATTTCTTTCTCTTTGCTGAACTTTAAACTCTGCCATCCTCTCACCAAGCTAAAATGATTGCTGCATTCCCTACATAAAGACAAAAAGAAAATGAAGCCAGCTAACCACCCTCCAGGTGCACGGAACCTCCGTCCTGATGAGACGATATGCAGCATGAAGGAAAAAAAAGGTCTTTGTTCCAGCTCCTTTAGTAAAATCTTCAATTTTATTTCACGAATTAAAAATCACAGGACATGCTCCGAGACCGAGGTGCGGTCTCGGAGCATGTCCTGTGATTTTTAATTCGTGAAATAAAATTGAAGATTCTACTAAAGGAGCTGGAACAAAGACCCTTTTTTTCCTTCATTCCCTACATAAGCTTTTATACAGCCTATGATAGTACCTCCTGATTGGCTGCGCTATACCATGTCATGTAATTGTGGCACCCCAGGAGTCCATATGCCACAATGGTATTGCCTTCCTCACGGGGGAGGTGATGTCATGCCTGGAAACAAGGAGGGATCCCTTAATCAGGTAATACTGACATGCAACACCGTCCTGACTCCAGACCAGAAGGGGGAGCTCTAAGCCCAGTTTCATTGGAACTTCCCTATAAATTCTGGTCTGGGGGAGGGGTTAGAGAGTCTGTTAGTCAGTCTGTGTGAGGGACAGTGAGAGGAGAGAAGCCTGGGGTCTGGAGCTGCGAGTGGGCTCACCCCAGAGGAAAGCGCCAAGAGACCAGACACTGGGGTCCGTGGTGGTGTGGACCCAGCCAGATTGCAAGTCTCCTGTCCCATCCAACACCTGCAGGTACCACAGAAAGTGAGGACCCTGGGGCTGCCGGAGAAAAGACAATGCCCATGAAAGTTTCAAGCTGCGGTCTCGGAGCATGTCCTGTGATTTTTAATTCGTGAAATAAAATTGAAGATTTTACTAAAGGAGCTGGAACAAAGACCTTTTTTTTCCTTCATTCCCTACATAAGCTTTTATACAGCCTATGATAGTACCTCCTGATTTCCTGATTGGCTGCGCTATACCATGTCTTGTAATTGTGGCACCCCAGGAGTCCGTATGCCACAATGGTATTGCCTTCCTCACGGGGGAGGTGGTGTCATGCCTGGAAACAAGGAGGGATCCCTTAATCAGGTAATACTGACATGCAACACCATCCTGACTCCAGACCAGAAGGGGGAGCTCTAAACCCAGTTTCAGGGGAACTTCCCTGTAAATTCTGGTCTGGGGAAGGGGTTAGAGAGTCTGTTAGTCAGTCTGTGTGAGGGACAGTGAGAGGAGAGAAGCCTGGGGTCTGGAGCTGCAAGTGGGCTCACCCCAGAGGAAAGCGCCAAGAGACCGGACACTGGGGTCCGTTGTGGTGTGGACCCAGCCAGATTGCAAGTCTCCTGTCCCATCCAACACCTGCAGGTACCACAGAAAGTGAGGACCCTGGGGCTGCCGGAGAAAAGACAATGCCCAGGAAAGTTTCAAGCTGCGGTCTTGGAGCATGTCCTGTGATTTTTAATTAGTGAAATAAAATTGAAGATTTTACTAAAGGAGCTGGAACAAAGACCCTTTTTTTTTCCTTCATTCCCTACATAAGCTTTTATACAGCCTATGATAGTATCTCCTGATTGGCTGCTCTATACCATGTCATGTAGTTGTGGCACCCCAGGGGTCCCTATGCCACAACGGTATTGCCTTCCTCACGGAGGAGGTGATGTCATGCCTGGAAACAAGGAGGGATCCCTTAATCAGGTAATACTGACATGCAACACCATCCTGACTCCAGACCAGAAGGGGGAGCTCAAAACCCAGTTTCAGGGGAACTTCCCTATAAATTCTGGTCTGGGGAAGGGGTTAGAGAGTCTGTAAGTCAGTCTGTGTGAGGGACAGTGAGAGGAGAGAAGCCTGGGGTCTGGAGCTGCGAGTGGGCTCACCCCAGAGGAAAGCGCCAAGAGACCGGACACTGGGGTCCGTTGTGGTGTGGACCCAGCCAGATTACAAGTCTCCTGTCTCATCCAACACCTGCAGGTACCACAGAAAGTGAGGACCCTGGGGCTGCCGGAGAAAAGACAACGCCCATGAAAGTTTCAAGCTGTCAGCCATATAGGTTGAGAATATAGACACTGAGAGAACTCGTGCAGAGCATCAGGCAGCAAGGGTCAGATATACAGCACAGAGGGAAGGCCTCCGAACCCACCTGGATAAGTGAATGCCAAGCTGTTTTCACCTGTTACCTGTACCCTGGACTGTACGTGAATTCTACCAATAAAAGGTAAAGGAAACTGCTGTCCCTGTGTCCTGCAATTAATTCCTGCACCCTCAGTCCTGCACTCCACCGCCAATCATCCCTCTTACCAACTACACCGGGATCCCTTTAAACAGCGTCAGCCACCCCTGGCCGAAAACCAAAGGTGGCGTCACGAACATACTACATTAGACTTTATTCCCATTTCCATTATTCCCCTTTTTTACTGGACCCCAGGGCCACGGACTTGGTCAATGCCACCATGACCACCCCGTTAAGAACAGAACCGGCCTGGTACCGAGTACCCCACGGCCCTAGCGGGCGCTCCATAATTGCTACAAGACACTTTGGAGAACCTTGTGAGCTTGCACCTGAGGTCAGGTCAGGTTTTTTTTCCTACACTTTGAAATTTTCTGCAATGTACAAAAATACGATAGGTATTTCTTTTGAGACTCACTTGAATAGTATTGCAAATTGTTCAAATTCACTGTGACCTATCTATTTGCTAAATTTCCACTCAAATACGATTTGTATCAAATTGAATTGATCATCTCATCTCTAATGCCGACTAATGATGTAAGTGAAAATATATTAGGATAATTCTGTCATTCACAAGATTAAGTTGGTAGAAAAGGGCAGAAAATCTCTGAACTTTTATTGCAAGTCAAGAGATTATCATTACCTAAAAGTCAATGGGGAGTGTGGGTTATCTCTTGCAGTTCCCAACACCTAGACCTAGGTATCCTCAGCTTCTAATGATGAACAATTGGTCCTATATTATCTAAACTGGACATTCTTCATCTCCTATATTAAAGGATGCAACTAGGATGTACTATTTAATATTCAGTGTATTTGCCCCCTTATTAGCTTACTGTCCAGTTAAAGACCTATGATTTCCTTATTAAAAATATAGGCTGTCCTAGAAACTTTGGTCCAGGACTAGGTATATAAAAAGAACAGGTATAGTGGTGGAACCACTGTGCCGTGCACAAAGGAGAGCCTGGAGTGGCGTAACTAGGCGAACACCTGACTCTTCACTAAAGCCCCTGAAGGTGTGGTTAGACTTGTCTACAGATGGACTTCAGGTGCTACTCCGAACCTCAAACACATGGCAGCTGGTACGGCCAGGAATGGCAAGACTTGGCAAGTACAGTGTCATGGGGTTACCGTGACAGAGCAGAGGCAGAAGACCGCAGCGTCTGATGGCTCCTGCTTCGCCGCTGAGAAGAAGCACTTCTCAGGTGTATTAAATGTGTTTGTTTTCTTTCAGTGGGACAGGGGTTAATCGGCCATGTGGAAATCCCTGCATTCAGCTGTGCTCGGATAACCACTCCTCTCTCCTATTAAAGCTAGGCCTGCTGGGCAGGTCCTTGTCTGAGTTAGCACTTGCTTCAAAGATCTGTAGAGGGAGAAGCTGGTGTTTGGAGAGCTGGAGGAGTTTATTGTGCGACTGTTAGTTGGTTTGTTCGCTTGGAAATTCCTCATCCTTACCTGCCTTATTTTCTTCCCCCATCCTTCACACCCTGGTGATTACCTCTGTTATTTGTGAGATTATATTTTGTGTGAGTGGAGTTTTCTTTTACCCTTGTCTTGTTTCCCCTGACTGTCAGGTTGGTGTACTGCGGTACACGGTAGTGCCTCTCTTCTCCAGGTGGGGGAAAGGGATTATCGCAGGGCTGCTGCTAGGAGACAGGGCAAGGGTGGAGGCTCCAGCATCCTTGCCTTCTGAGGTATCCCGGGGAACAGGGTGAGTTAGGGTGCCCCCTAGTGTTAGGGCCAAGAAAGGTGCCATTGGTCCCAGTTTACTCCCCAGTCCTATCGTGACATACAGGCAGGCTTGGCAGGTATACTGGAAGACAAGGCAGATGCAGGCGGGTACGGCTAGTATACAGACTGGGACCGCAGGTGCTGTCACATATTGATGGTATACAGACTGGTACGGCAGGTACAGTGAGGTATGGCTGGTATACAGACTGGCACGGCAGATGCAAGCAGGTACGGCTGGTATACAGACTGGCACGGCTGATGCAAGCAGGTACGGCTAATATACAGACTGACACAGCAGGTGAGTAGACAGGACAGGTATACTGAGATACTAGCACTGGGGACCTGAGAACTAGCAAGTATGCAAACAACTGACTAAACACATTGCTCAGCTACCTCCCAATAGGTGGAGGTGCCTTAAACAATGTGTTTCCAGCCATTGGCTGGCGAAACTTTTAGATGGTGTGCACTGTCTGTTTAAGAAAGAAGCGCAGTGCCTTGACATAAGTCAGGTGTGCACAGACCCCGAGGAGCAGCAGTAGGAAGAGGACGTGTGAGACGACGAGTGAGTCAGCGTTCCTGCCGAGGGATGGGAGGTTGGAAAGCATGCAGAGACGACGACGTGACAAGATGGTTTAAAAATAAAAAAGAGAAAGATGTTCACATGCTGGGGGTCAGCTTAGACTGTGTGTGAGCCACAATGTCCCCTACCCTCAAGAGGCAGAAGAGCTACTATAGACTGAAACGTTTAGGTAAATCTGTTATTTCTCCTGCATGTTTTAGAACTGTTTACATATTTGTACTGTATATTGCCTTATTTTCCTTTTTACTCATTTTATTGTAAGCACGGTACATTTTGATTTAAAGTGTAAAACCTTAATAAGTTGGACCTTATAAACAGATTCCACTGATACATAGTAGTTAAGCAATAAGCCCATAAAAAGGGGTCAAAATGGACAATCATTGAGGACACTCCAAACATATAATACCTATAGGACAACCACAGAGTAAACAGTCCAAAACTCATAAAAATAAAAAGATACAAAATTTTATTATTTGCTACATAAAAACATATAGTAATCTATAGACAGAAAAGACAAGGTACATCCAGAGCTCATATGTGGAGGACAAACCACCATTGAAATAACAGCGTGGGACAATCCCAAAAGCATGTATATGTTAATCCACCCAGTTACGCTGTTATACAATAAAATGTTTAAAAATGCATAGTGCAGATCAAAAAGAGAAAGGAACTGGGCCTAAATGGTTGTTAGAAACTTCCAGTGTAGTTATTACCGCATTGCAAATACACACGCAACCAAAGAGAGTATTCAATCTTAACATGCAGGTCTTACCCATCAGTCACTGCCAATGTGTGTCAGAATGCAGCCCCAACGCGCGTTTCGCAGAATGCAGCCCCCCGAGGAAGCCCACGCGAAACGCACGTCGGGGCTGCATTCTGGACACACATTGGCAGAGACTGATGGGTGCATCGGCACCAATGGACATGAACTGCAGCGTTGGCCATCCCTTACCGAACACCACGGGTGGCGTCACGAATCAATCCCATATAAATTTCCCCCTTGCATTTTTATTGTACGCACAGGGCCACGGAGTTGGGTCACAGCCCCGTGACTTCCCCAAATAACTGCCCGACCTGGTTCTGAGTACCCCGTGGCCCTGGTGGGCGTCGCAGAAACCCAGACCAAGCCACAGATCACATCAAATTTTGCCATTTACCTTTTGACACTGTTATCCATTAATGAGAAACAATTTGGAAAATGGCGGTGAGGTGGGAAGGTGTACTAAACTACTCAGCCCCCCCAAGTGTGCACTGAGTGCCTCATTAGCATATCTGAATAAACAATGATTTCTACCAAAACAACAATGGATTTGGACGTTACAGGTATGATTTTTTATGAGTTATGTACTTTATGAAGGTGATGCGCTTGGTTTGACCAGTCATGTAGTGCTGACAAACTCCCTTTATCCAGAGCACACTGAATATAGTGCCATTGTCTGTGTCTCAGTGTAATATTTATGATAATTAGTTTCTCATGTTTTTCCTGTTTCTGTTCATTTTCAGGCTTCTTGATTAACAGTAAATTACATACTATTACAGAAAACAAATTTTGTTCATATGGGAACAAAGATTATTAATTTTTTTCCTAAACTCAATTGCTTGGAAATATGAATAACATTTGTACTGTTCTGCTATGTCATTACTATTGATTATTATTAGAGACAAGGCCAAATTACTTCTGTGTTTGGCTGCGTATAATTGGTAATTTCACACTGGTACTGTTATTACTTCTAGTCAATTTAAATACACTTTTTAAACTTTATTGCATTTTAAAGAAAAAATCTATATTGAAGAGAGTTTCAATCTTTATATTTGCCTGCCTGGGCTTACATACAATATAGAATAATGTAATGGATTCTACTGCGCTAGTCTATACAGAGTCTAAGGAAGAAAGTTTCTCCTTATAGAGTGCCAAGCTGGCATAAGGAGACTTATAAGTCTTGCAATGCTCCTTTGGGAACTTAAATGTGCAAACAGCTCTTCAAAGAGGAAGATGACAGGAACTATAGTGCCAAAGTAGCAATCCAATATTGAACCTTGGCTTAGGATAAGAAGCCAAACCAGAGACTCCATTTGCAGACATGTTTCAGGCTGTTTGCCCCTCATCAGGAAGCAAAGCAGGAAGTCTGATTTTTTTAGGTGAGACGTCTCTGTCATGAGGTCTAAGGGGAACATTGGTCCTTATGGAAAGTGCCAAGCAAGCGTAAGGAAGCATAGCTACTTATCCTAAGTCATATCATATACAGGTGCTTCTCACAAAATTAGAATACCATCAAAAGTTAATTTATTTCAGTTCTTCAATACTAAAAGTGAAACTCATATATTAGATAGAGTCATCACAGAGTGATCTATTTCAAGTGTTTATTTCTGTTAATGTTGATGATTATGACTTACAGCCAATGAAAACCCAAAAGTCGTTATCTCAGTAAATTAGAATACTTTATAACACCAGCTTGAAAAATGATTTTAAAATCCGAAATGCTGGCCTACTGAAAGGTATGTTCAGTAAATGCAACCAATACTTGGTCGGGGCTCCTTTTGCATAAATTACTGCATCAATGCGGTGTGGCATGGAGGCGATCAGCCTGTGGTACTGCTGAGGTGTTATGGAAGCCCAGGTTGCTCTGATAGCAGCCTTCAGCTTCTCTGCATTGTTGGGTCTGGTGTATTTCGTCTTCCTCTTGACAATATCTCATAGATTCTTTATGGGGTTAAGGTCAGGCGAGTTTGCTGGCCAATCAAGCACAGTGATACTGTTGTTTTTAAACCAGGTACTGGTACTTTTGGCAGCCTGGACAGGTGCCAAATCCTGCTGGAGAATGAAATTTCCATCTCCATAAAGCTTGTCGGCAGAGGGAAACATGAAGTGCTCTAAAATTTCCTGGTAGATGCCTGCACTGATTTTTGTCTGATAAAACACAGTGGACCTACACCAACAGATGACATGGCGGCTCCCCAAACCATCACTGATTGTGGAAACTTCAAACTATTCCTCAAGCAGCTTGGATTGTGGCCTCTCCACTCTTCCTTCAAGCTCTGGGATTTTGATTTCCAAATAAAATGCAAAATTTACTTTCATCTGAAAACAACACCTTGGACCACTGAGCAACAGTCCAGTTTTTTTCTCCTTGGTTCAGGTAAGATGCTTCTGTTGTTGTCTATTGGTCATGAGTGGCTTGACACAAGGAATGCAACACTTGTAGACCACGTCCTGGATACATCTGTGTGTGGTGGCTCTTGAAGCAATGACTCCAGCAGCAGTCCACTCCTTGTGAATCCCCCCCAAATTTTTGAATGGCCTTTTCTTAACAATCCTTTTAAGACTGCGGTTGTCCAGGTTGCTTGTGCACCTTTTTCTACTTTTTCCTTCTACTCAACGTTCCATTAATATGCTTGGATACAGCACTCTGTGAACAGCCAGCTTCTTTAGCAATGACCTTTTGTTGCTTACCCTCCTTGTGGATTGTGTCAGTGACTGCCTTCTGGACATCTGTCAAGTCAGCAGTCTTCCCCATGATTGTGGATCCTACTGAAACAGACTAAGGCACCTTTTTAAATGCTTAGGAAGCCTTTGCAGGTGTTTTTTTTTGTTAATTATTCTAATTTACTGAGATAATGACTTTTGGGTTTTCATTGGCTGTAAGCCACAATCATCAACGTTAACAGAAATAAACATGTGAAATAAATGACTCTATATAATATATGAATTTCACATTTTGTATTGAAGAACTGAAATAAAATAACTGTTTGATGATACTCTAATTTTGTGAGAAGCACCCGTATCATGCTTTGGCATGCAGTGATTGGTCTAACCAGCCACTACTCACAAGAATAGACACGGAAGGATTATTACTCAAGTGGGGAAGGTGGATAGCCTCCCATGCTACAAAATAAAAGAACTGCATAAATTGATTTTACAGTAATGTGATTAACTTGTGATGCTCTATAGAACTATCTAGATGTATAATAGAATTACATTCTCTATAACGCCTATATACATGATCCCATGGGCAGTACGGTGGCTCAGTGGTTAGCACTGTAGCCTTGCAGTGCTGGGGTTCCGGGATCAAATCCCACCAAGATCAACATCTGCAATGAGTTTGCATATTTTCCCCATGTTTGTGTAGGTTTCCTCCATCACACCAAACATGTACCAATAGGGAATTTAGATTGTGAGCCACATTGGGGACAGTGATGATGTCTGTAAAGCGCTGTGAAATATGATGGCGCTATATAAGTGAGTAAAATATATAAATACATAAACCTGGTCATCTCCAGCTTAGTGGGGTCAGCAAAAATAATACACACTTTTATTCCTTTCCTTAGCTTCCCTCGTTGCTTCAAACCATCTAAAACAGTCTGAATATAATTTTTCTCACTCCTCCTATCCATCTAACTAACCATTACTCACAAAAACAGCTGTATATGAGCTTATTCGTATTCAATACCATTTTTAGGTAATGGAAGAAAACTTTGAAGAGATATGCATCAGAAAGTATCACTGGCTTACAGTATGTTGCAGAATGTCTTCAGGACACAATTTACATCTAGATTTCAAGCGCCAACCTTTGATTTTGTAATGTGTATGGAATACAGTGCTATATGTCTGCTGGGCTTGTCTGCTTGTGCCTTGAAGCCAGACAGTAATGATCTCATGAATATTTTCATTAAAAAGTAATTCAGCCCTACACATTTTTATGAGATCATTAGGGATTGGTTAAATATTTAAATAAGGATATAATTACAATATGTTGATTTGTCATCATTTTGTCATTGTTCATTTAATGTAAAATTAATTCTTATTAACTCATTTGATGCTTCAGTATAGTTTTATTAGGCATTCTGCTGCAAGGCAGTGTTGAAATCTGCGAACAATATTGTACTTGAGAAGCTGAGTATTTTCATCTAACTGCGCTGCTTCAAGTTTATGCTTTGTAAGTTTGGAAATATATACACAATCAACCATAATATTAAAACCTGCTGTATATCATGTACAGTATATCTCCCTCATGCCACCAAAACAGCTCTAACCCATGAAGGCATAACACACAGAAATGCTGCTGCTGCATTACATGCATCCTTTCTCGTGCAGCACTTTCACCACTTAAATAAAATGTACACTATACATGCAATGCCTATAAACATGATACATAGCCAATATGTCAAAAGAGTAATGCAATCTTTCATTAGTTACATGATTAAAAAATAAAGATAGAAACAAATAGAAGTAAAAGCGAAAAGTGGAAAGTCCTCATGAAGTGCAATTACAAGGGCTAGATAGAACAATGGTCATCAAGTTGCATAAAATATGAAGAAATATTATACAGGGTGGGCCATTTATATGGATACACCTAAATAAAATGGGAATGGTTGGTGATATCAACTTCCTGTTTGTGGCACAGTAGTATATGGGAGGGGGAAAACTTTTCAAGATGGGTGGTGACCATGGCGGCCATTTTGAAGTTGGCCATTTTGGATTTAACTTTATTTTTTCCAATGGGAAGAGGGTCATGTGACACATTAAACTTACTGAGAATTTCACAAGAAAAACAATAGTGTGTTTGGTTTTAACGTAACTTTATTCTTTCATGAGTTATTTACAAGTTTATGGCCACTTATAAAATGTGTTCAAAGTGCTGCCCATTGTGTTGGATTGTCAATGTAACCCTCTTCTCCCACTCTTGACACACTGATAGCAACTGTTATGACCCCAATGGCAGAGGGTCTCAAAAATACATACCAAGTCTGCAAACACAAAAAACCAGCTCATAGGGCAGTGGTAACTGGGCTGACCATATATCTAATCCTAGCACCACAAATAGCAGCAGCCGGGGAACGTGCCTACGTTGGTTCTAGACGTCTCGCGCCAGCCGGAGAACTAACTAACCCTAGAAGGGAAAAGATAGACCTTTCTTGCCTCCAGAGAAAAGACCCCAAAAGTTGGATACAAGCCCCCAACAAATAATAACGGTGAGGTAAGGAGAAAAGACAAACGTAAGAATGAACTAGATATTTAGCAAAGAGAGGCCCACTGACTAATAGCAGAATATAGTAAGATGACTTATACGGTCAGCAAAAACCCTATCAAAATTTCCACGCTGGATATTCAAGAACCCCCGAACCGTCTAACGGCCCGGGGGGAGAACACCAGCCCCCTAGAGCTTCCAGCAGAATCAGGAATCACATTTAGTACAAGCTGGACAAAAAATAATAGCAATGCAAATAACCAAAAAACAAGGAAGCAAGACTTAGCTTAATTTTGCAAGATCCAGGACCAGCAGACAGGAGCAAACAGAAAGGAACTGATTACAACGATGCCAGGCACTGGACTGAGAATCCAGGAAGTTTATATAGCAACACCCCTGGACTAACGACCCAGGTGGGTGCCAAACTGAGGAAAGACAATCCCAGAGTACTATCACTAGTGACCACAAGAGGGAGCCAAAAAAGTCTAATTCACAACAAACAACACTGCAGAAGAAATGCTAGCACAAGATTCCAGTATCCATTGTTTCAGATGCTGCACATCTTGTATCTTCACAGCATACTAAATTGCCTTCAGATGACCCCAAAGATAAAAGTCTAAGGGGGTCAGATTGGGAGACCTTGGTGGCCATTCAACTGACCCACAATGACCAATCCACTTTTCCGGAAACTGTTCATGTAGGAATGCCCGGACCTGACACCCATAATGTGACGGTGCACCATCTTGCTGGAAAAACTCAGGGAACGTGCCATCTTCAGTGCATAAAGAGGGCAACACATCGTCATGATTGTCGTCATGGGCCAGTTGAATGGCCACCAAGGTCTCCCGATCTGACCCCCTTAGACTTTTATCTTTGGGGTCATCTGAAGGCAATTGTCTATGCTGTGAAGATACGAGATGTGCAGCATCTGAAACAACGGATACTGGAAGCCTGTGCTAGCATTTCTTCTGCGGTGTTGCTATCAGTGTGTCAAGAGTGGGAGAAGAGGGTTGCATTGACAATCCAATACAATGGGCAGCGCTTTGAACACATTTTATAAATGGTCATGAACTTGTAAATAACTCATGAAAGAATAAAGTTACATTAAAACCAAGCACATCATTGTTTTTCTTGTGAAATTCTCAATAAGTTTGATGTGTCACATGACCCTCTTCCCTTTGGAAAAAATAAAGTTGGATCCAAAATGGCCGACTTCAAAATGTCCGCCATGGTCACCACTCATCTTGAAAAGTTTTCCCCCTCCAATATACTAATGTGCCACAAACAGGAGGTTGATATCACCAACCATTCCCATTTTATTTAGGTGTATCCATATAAATGGCCCTCCCTGTATATGGGTAAGAACCATACATTGATATAAAATTACACCATGTCTATATTTTGTATAAATTAAAATGACCTGTGCAGAGTTAATGACTTCCAGTAAATGTAAAGGGAGATGTTAGTGCATAAAACAACCTGTTTCAAAAAAACCTAATAGTTTAGGATGTGAGTAAAACCAGTACTGAATGAGAAATGTCCCTATAAATAGTTGCACAGCTGTCACCACATGTGGCAGAGGAGTACCTCATGTAACACGCAAGTATATGAATGGTAAAGCAAAGTAAGATGACCAAAGGTAAGAAAATGCAGAGAGATGGGAAGTAATGGTGGCAAAATAATACTAACCCACTGTGATTGCACCTGTCCAATACATGTTTAGTATTTGCATACTCATACTGACCCGGAGAATCATATTGCCAGGTTAGTTTTATGATGTAAACATGGTAAATAAAAAACAACAAACAGTTGTGTTATTGCACTTTTTCTTTTCAATTTCACCATAATTTGTTCCTGTTTTCCAGTACACTATATGGTAAAATCAATAGTGTCATTCAAAAGTACAAATAGTCCCACATAAAACAAGCCCACATACAGCTATATTGATGGAAACATAAAAAAGTTATATTAGAACGGGAGGAAAAAACGAAAATGGAAGATGGCCCGTGGTGAAGAGGTTAAGCAAAGCCGGTTTGTTTTTATAAATCTTGGTATTTGGCGTATACAAAACTTTATTGATGTGTGGATTAACCCCTTTACCCCGAAGGTGGTTTGCGCGTTAATGACCGGGCCAATTTTTACTATTCTGACCACTGTCCATTTATGAGGTTATAACTCTGGAACGCTTCAACAGATCCCGCTGATTCAGAGACTGTTTTCTCAGGACATATTGTACTTCATGATAGTGGTAAAATTTCTTCGATATTACCTGCGTTTATTTGTGAAAAAACAAAAATTTGGCGAAAATTTGGAAAATTTAGCTATTTTCAAACTTTGAATTTTCATGCCCTTAAATCACAGAGATATGTCACACAAAATATCAGGAATAGCTCTTTCCACTTTATAACAGCAAAATTTTGGAAACAATTTATTTTTTTTCTTAGGAAGTTATAATGGTTAGAAGTCGACCAGCGATTTTTCATTTTTCCAAAACCATTTTTTTAGGGACCACATCACATTTGAAGTCACTTTGAGGGGTCTATATGATAGAAGATACCCAAAAGTGACACCATAACTGCACCCCTCAAGGTGCTCAAAACCACATTCAAGAAGTTTATTAACCCTTCAGGTGCTTCACAGTAATTAATGGCATGTGAAAGGGAAAAAATAACCTTTAACTTTTTTTCACTAAAATGTGATTTTAGACCCAATTTTTTTTATTTTCACAAAGGTAACAGGAGAAATTTGACCCCAAAAGTTGTTGTGCAATTTCTCCTGAGTACGCCGATACCCCATATGTGGGAGAAAACTACTGTTTGGGTGCATGGCAGGGCTTGGAAGGGAAGGAGTGATGTTTTGGAATGCAGACTTTGATGGATAGGTCTGTAGGCATCATGTCATGTTTGCAGAGCCCCTGATGTGCCTAAGCAGTGGAAATGCCCTACAAGTGCAACTGATCTACTGCTTCCTGGTATGTGAATTTTATAATGTAGTGGCATAGGTGAGCTGTGTAGCATTTGATAGGTTATTATACGTCGGTTGTGTAAGTCAGAAATGAATTTAGTGGTCCATGGATGTGTGGTACAGCCTGAAGAATTCTTTCATACACAGACCAGGTTTTTCTGGGCAGATGTCGCATTGATAAATGGTGTCCTTGCGAATTCCCCTTCAGTAACACTCGGCACCTCTTTTATGACTTACCTTTTTTTTCTGCTTTGAGGGACCTCTCTCCGAGAAATGTTTTCCTGGTATGATACAAGCACCTTCAGTTCCGGAAGTATCGGGGCCCGCTCCTGTGATGCCCCAGGGTCCTGTTTGTCACAGTGGCATTGCTTTCCTCACGGGGAGAGTGATGTCATGCTTGGAGGCAAGGAAGGATAACTTTCACCAGGTAAATACAAACATGCAACATGTTCACACTCCAGGCCTCAAGGGGGAGCTTTTGATCCTATTCCTAGGTGACTCCCCTGTATATATTGTGGTTTGGAGGGAAATTGAGTCAGATAGTGCTGGAGAACAGACTGGAGCAGTCTAAGGCACGAAGAACGTACGAGGAGCCATGCAGTCACGAGAAAGTGCTGCAGCTCCTGTAAAGAGATAATACTGAAAGCAGAACAGATTGTAGCGAGCGTGAAGGAGAGTGAAGCGCAGGAGAGTGATATCTGGGGAGGACAGCTGCGAATTAGCGATTCCCCTCTGAAGCGCAGATAACCAGTAGCCGGAGCACTGAGGTTGTAAGGGTCTCTAAGACTTACAGCAGAGACCGGCAGGACAGCTGAACTGCAAGTTACCTGTCCGCCTCAATACCCAGGAGGCACAGTGACGCATAGAGCCCAGGGCATGATAGAGAACCTGTAAAAAGGCTTGAGTCACCTGCCATACGAGTTGTGTCCTATCCTATATGGGGGACAGAGAAAAGAACTGTGAGGACCTTATCAGAAGCCATAGGCAGTAAGGGACCACAACACCACCGCACTAGAGGAAGGCTTTCATCTCCACCTGGAAAAGGG
This sequence comes from Ranitomeya variabilis, assembly GCF_051348905.1. Lineage (NCBI taxonomy): Eukaryota > Metazoa > Chordata > Amphibia > Anura > Dendrobatidae > Ranitomeya > Ranitomeya variabilis. The sequence goes on from NC_135233.1 coordinate 826,156,162, forward strand.
GACTCCCAACTTGCCTCCAAGCTGGCCGGACTCTGCTTGTCCTGTGATCTGTTACCCTGGACTGTGGCTGCCTGCTACCATCAGTAAACCAGGTAAAGAGACTGCACCCCTGTGTCCTCTGTTCTTTACTGCACTGTTCACCATCTCCATCTACACACGGGAGCCCTGGGGACCTACTTCACCTGTGGGAAGTTATACCATCTAGCTGCCATACCATCACCCCAGAGGACCCCTCTAAGCAGCGTCGGTCCCTACTGACCGAACTCCACAGGTGGCATCACGAACAAACTTTATTCCTAAAACCCCTTTAAAGAGTTTCCCCTTTACATGGGCATCCAGGGCCACGGACCGGGTTGCCGCCACAGTGACATCCCCCTGTGAGTACTGGACCCGGTACCGAGTACCCCACGGCCCTGGCAGGTGACTCACCCCTTCCTGACAGCCAAATATGAGGACCTTAATCAATACCTCCTGGAACTGAAGGTACGACGTAGCGGTCTGGCCTGCACATCATAACAGCAGGAAAGCGTTGTGCGTTGTGCATTGCCATTTGTACGATGTGCACGGCCAGCTTCTTGTACCACACCTTGGCCTTTCTCATAGGACTGTACGACTGGATGACTTGATCAAAGAGATCAATGCCCCCTATGTATTTGTTGTACACTGTAGCAATTCCCTGCAGAGTGTCCCGGCCTTGCTGCGGAGGTTGGCACCCTAGTTTGTACGCAAAATGGCATCCCCACTCATCGATGGCTAGCCCTGATGAGCCCTTCATATTCCCTGATCCTTGACTTTGTATATCAGAGCAACAACGCCACCGGACAGAAAGCTATCAGGTCTATACAGATTGGTCTTGTGTAGAAATCACTCATATAGGAGCATTGTTCAATTATTTCTTAATCAAGATGCATAAACTCACAAAGGAAGAATTATGATAGGGAAATAAGTATTCTTACTTCGTTACTTCATAAAAGCCTTTGTCTTAGATACGGCCATTGGAAGTAACCATTACATCAAAAGATAGGTCCATGTTGAACTATCATTAATTTTCTATTTTCCATCTCACCCTTACATATTCCTGCCTTGCTGCAGAGGTTGGCACCCTCACTTGAATGAAAATGGCGCCCCTTCTCAACGGCGGCTATCCCTTATCAGCCCTATTGAACCCTAATGACAGCTAACCCCTCTTTGGGGTTTCTGGAGGAAGTCCACACATCACATAAATAGGGTTCCGACTAAAGGGGTATATGAACAAACAATAGATTATCTCAAATGAACCCTCATGGGTAAAAGGCAGCAAAGGTATCCAACAGGACATAGGGCTCATTTAAAATGGCCAAAATCATTAGATGATCGCATGATCAGAATAAAGGTATATATTGTCTACTTCAGTGCAAATCCAAGACACAGATAAAGCAAAAGAAAAACACTTGCAAAGCTTACAGGATTGATAGTATATCTTCTCTGCAACCTCTAACATGGAAAACACTGTCCATAGTCCATTCATGTATAAAAGCAGGACATGAACAAAAATAGCAAGGCAAACAGAACCATAGATATAACTTACCTGTGGCCTTTTTTATGAAAAAAATTAGCCTTAACGCATTTCCCCTCCGTCATCTAGTTCCTCAGGAGGCTCTGGGAACAGGTGGTGTTAGACTCTTGACCTCAGTGATATGCTATGGCCTCTTTGTAGGTCTGCGTGTATGGAGCTTCTTGGATCATTTAAATATCCCTCCCATTATTAATTGGTGTTAATGAGTAGGTCCAAGGAGAAAAATCCTGCTTATCAATACCTGGCTACCATGTTGTCCACACTAAGGCCTGTTTCACACGTCAGTGGCTCCGGTACGTGTGGTGACAGTTTTCTCACGTACCGGAGACACTGACTCACGTAGACACATTAAAATAAATGTGTCTCTGCACATGTCAGCGTGTTTTCATGGACCGTGTGTCCGTTTGAAAAACACGGAGACATGTCAGTGTTCGTGGGAGCGCACGGATCATACGGACCCATTAAAGTCAATGGGTGCGTGTCAACACGTACCGCACACGGATGCTGTCCGTGTGCCGTCCGTGTGCCGACTGAGTACCACACGGACCCATGCAGGAGACAGCGCTACAGTAAGCGCTGTCCCCCCAGCGTGTGGTGCTGAAGCCGCCATTCATTCTTTCTCTCCAGTAGCGTTCGCTGGAGAGAAGGAATGAAAAATCAATGTTTTTTTAATTAGTTTTGTGTTTAAAATAAAGATCCTTGTCACCTCCCGCCTCCCACCCCGAGCGCCCGCCCGTTGGAAATAAAATACTCACCCAGCTCCCTCGATGCTTCCTCTCAGCGCCGCAGCTTTTCCTGTATGAATATGCGGCTCCACCCCTATGGGGGTAGGAGGGGGGAGGTGACAAGGAACTTGATTTTAAAGACAAAAATAATAAAAAAAACATTGATTTTTCATTCCTTCTCTCCAGCAAACGCTGCTTGAGAGAAGGGATGAATTTCGGCTTCAGCACCCAAAGCAGGGGACAGCGCTTACTGTAGCGCTGTCTCCTGCACGGTCCGTGTGGTACTCAGTCGGCACACGGGCGGCACACGGCTGCCGCACGTGTGCCACACTGATGTGCCATGTGAGCTCATGGACACGGATAACTCCGGCACCGATTTTTTCGGTACCGGAATTATCTGGACGTGTGAGACTGGCCTAAAGGAACTGCCATGTCATAGTGTTCCCTGAACGCTGGAGGTAGGCCAGTGACGTAGACATTGGTTACCTCGGCGTCTCACTATGTAATATGGATCGCACAAGCGTCCTCCAACAGAATAGGAGGACGGACTGTTACTCACTGTTCTCTGCTCCAGGTCAGGACCCTGTTCCTTTCTCCTATGACCTCCACCATTTGCTGTGGTCATTCTGGGTTTCACAAATTGTTGCCAATATCCTTATGTGACTGATCCAGAAAGCTTCGTATCCAGTTACCGTGTGCCTTGGAGCTTGGCCTCATTCACACTGCCGTGTTTTTCAGAAATACAACATGTACCCATTATAGTCTGAGGCTGCTCACACGACCATGTGTCCATTCAAAACTCACAGAGACATGTCTGTTTTTTCCGGTATCATAAATGAAAAGTTCCAATACAGGCCTATGGGTCTGTGAAAAAACACAGACACGGATGACATCCTTGTGCTGTCTCTGGTTAACATTGAAAACTATAGGAGAAGCTTTGTCATTTACGTGGAAAACACTGATGAGACACTGACCAAACACTGATGTCACCAGTATCATTTCATCACCCACGCGTTAAAACACGGACATGTGAATTAGGCTTATGTTTCATCTCTGCAAACCTGTTGTCCTTTTGACTTTCTAGTTGTGTCTAGTCTCTTGCCTCTGGTGACTTTGTAGTACAGAAGATAACATTTTTATTTATCAATTTATAAGGAATTCTCAAAATGTTATGCACTGCATAGAATGTCCACTAGATGGCAGCAATGCAATTAGCAGCACACGTAGAAATTACTTCACATTCACTTCTGCGTTTTGACACTGAATTCTATTATTTCTTACATATAAATACTTTATCATGCACACTATACTATACAATAAACATGCATTCTACATGCTATATATAAATATATACAGTACTCAGCATAAACTAGTTCCCATCCCCTTTTGAAAAGTAAGCTGTTAATTAATATCTCACTGAGCACATGAACAATTTCCAAAATTATGACAACATTGACTTTATTAGAACATTTTTTTTTACTCTATAACATCAAAGTAAGGTTAATAATTAAGGATGAGCGAGCACTAAAATGCTCGGGTGCTCGTTACTCGAACCAAGCAATTCCTAATATTCGCATGTTCGTTTCGAGTAGTGAGTATAACGGGAGTCAATGGGAAAGCCAAGCTTTTTTCCTGCAGAGGTGGTCTGGGATGCAGTGAAAATGTTGAAATGAATGGGGAAAGTGCTGAATGGAAGAAGAACAGCATGGGGAAAACCCCTGAAAGCAGTGTCGGACTGGGGTGCTAAGGGCCCAACAAGAAACTGTTCTGTTTGATGAATTCTGTCATGAATCACACTCTGTGAGTATCTCCAGGCTCTTTATTCACATCATGCCTCAACCTCCATTACATGAATCAAGTGAACAACAACATCCAACAAGTTGCAAACAAAGAATATAGAACACACATAAAAGTAGTGAGACCCCTAGAGGCCACATGAACATATAACATATTGCTACATCCTTTCTCTTTTAACTGGAGGAACAATAAAAGATACTAAACTAAAGTATACTATGACAAAGTTAGAAATTAACCTAGTACGTCCAGTTAGATATAATCTTTGAGGTGCGCCGGCTTTTTGCTAATTCTGCCAGCTCTGGTAATATAAGATGTGTCCCTTTCTACATCTGGTACATCTGGCAGTTCTTCTGATATTGTCTGTCTCTGGCCAGAGTCCTCACCCTGATGGTCAGCTGTCACTGTTGGTGCCTGAGTTGTACTTTCTGCCTCGTTGTCTTGGGTGTCTGGATACTGTTTAAAAGGCCATGAATCATCTCTTTCTCACGTTTTCCTCAAATGTCTCCGATTCCTCCTTAGTCTTCTTCCGTCGTCTGTTAGAATTTCGTAGGACCGAGGTCCCAGTTTCTGGACAACCTTTGCCTTTTGCCAGTGTTTGTCAAATGTGCTGCTTGGCTGCAGCCGAATGTTGTCATTTCTCTGGAGCTCAGGCAGATCCTTTGCCGATTTATTGTAATAGAAAGCTTGCCTCGCTTGATTCTTCTGTAATTTAGCTTCGATGTTTCCCAGCAGCTTTGGCTCTAACAGATGACACGCAGTTGGTACGAGTGTCTTTGTACGCCTACTCATGAGCCTCTGTGCCGGACTGCTGTCTAGGCCTTGGGTGGGTGTGTTTCTATGATCCAGTATAGACAGATATACATCAGCACCCGCCTGGTTAGCTTTCTGCATGAGTCTTTTGGCCGTTTTTACTGCTGACTCTGCTTTCCCATTACTCTGAGGATATCTCGGAGAAGACGTCTGGTGTTCAAATTCCCACTTCTTACTGAAAATTTTGAATTCTTCCGACGTAAACTGTGCCGCATTGTCAGAGAAAACGATATCTGGAATGCCATACCTGGCAAAATGGGCCTTGAGTTTTTTAATCACTGTTCTCGCCCTTGTGTCCTGCACCAAATCAACCTCCCAGAAGTTAGAGAAATAGTCCACTGTAATCAGGTATTCTTTGTCATTCCATGTGAACAAGTCTGTTCCTATTTTTGACCAAGGCCTATGTGGAATTTCATGAGGTTGCAATGTCTCCTTTGGTTGCTTATCATTGCAGGATGCACATATTTCACATTGTGCTATGTAATTTTTTATGTGGTCATTCATTCCTGGCCAATAAACTGATTCTCGTGCACGACGTAGGCATCCTTCCATGCCTAAGTGAGAAGAGTGCAATGTTTTCAATATGTCTCTTCTGAGAACTTCAGGTATAACAGCCCTGTCTCCTTTAAAGATGATTCCTTGCTGCACTGACAATTCATCTCTTATGTGGAAGAATGGTGAGACTTCCCTCGGAGCATGCTGCTTATATTTTGGCCAGCCCTGCAAGATGACAGTTTTTAAACTCTGGAGACTTTTATCCTTCTCTGTAAAAATCTGGATTTGCTTGACCTTTTCTTTTGACACTGCAAGGTAGTTACACATGTTGATGGTTTCAATGTCTTCCTCCTCATCCTTTGTGCTAGGAAGGTAAGCTCTGCTTAGCGTATCTGCAATCAGTAAGTCTCTTCCTGGACAGTACCCGATGTCAACATCATATTTCTGAAGTCGCAACAGCATGCGCTGTAGTCTCTTTGGGGCATTTAGTAATGGTTTCTTTGTAATGCTCTCCAATGGTTTGTGATCTGACTGCACTGTTACCCGTCGACCATAGGTGTACTGGTGAAACTTCTCCATCCCAAATACCACAGCCAGTAGTTCCGTCTCAATCTGCGCATATCCCTGCTCTGTTGTTGTAAGGGCTCTGCTTGCAAATGTAATTGGCTGTTTGTTCTGCATTAATGTGGCTCCAAGGCCTTTTTCCGAAGCATCACATTGTACCACCACTTCTCGATCTGGATCGAAATACTTTAGGGTTGCTGTATCTGCAATTGCATTCTTTACTGCTCGGAAAGCAGTCTCCTGGCTTTCTGTCCATTCCCAGCGCACATCTTTGTGGGTTAGTTGTCTCAGTGGCTCACACATGTCTGACAGATGTCTGCAAAATTTTGAGAGATAATTCACCATGCCCAAAAATCGTTGTACTCCAGAAACATCAGTAGGGGTAGGCAAATCTTGTATTGCTCTCACCTTTTCATGATCCACTCTGACCCCAGTTGAAGTCAGTCGATGACCAATATAGGCCACTTCTGTCATTTTCAATTTGAATTTGTCCAAATTCAGCTTTATGTTTTTTTCTCTGCATCTGACCAAAAATTGTATCATCTTCTGATCGTGATCCTTGACTGCAGATTCCATATTTTCACCTTCTCCCACTATCAGGATATCATCCGCTATTGTCTTCACTCCAGTAAGTCCTTCCAAAGCCTGCATCAATTTCTGCTGGAATATCTCTGGAGCAGGTTTTAGTCCCATGGGCATTTTCAGCCATTTAAAGCGTCCAAATGGTGAAGAAAATGTTGTCAATAAACTTGAATCTTCAGTCAGGGCCACATGCCAGAATCCATTTTTTACATCACATACAGAAAATATTTTAGCCTTTGATAAATCTGGTAGGACATCATCTAATGTTGGCATCGGGTAATGGTTTCGCTTCAGCGCCTTGTTGAGTGGCTTAGGATCAATACATATTCTTAACTTGCCCGATGGTTTCTGCACTATGACCAAACTGCTGATCCAATCTGTGCTCTTATGGACTGGTGCTATCATGCCTCTTCTCTGTAGATCTTGCAGTTCTACTTTCAGCGGTTGCATTAAAGCTACAGGCACTCTTCTTGTGGGTAATCTGGTGGGCTGCACTGTGTTGTCAATTTCTAGCCTATATTTACCTTCAAAGCACCCATCACCTTCAAATACATCAGCATACTCTGCTTTTATTTTCTGCATGTCCAAGTTGTGCTTTGCATTTAGTTTTGGATTTTGTATATCCTGGGCAACTTCAACAGACATAATGTTCTGAGACTGTACTTTTATTAAGTCCATTGCCTGAACTGCTTTTACTCCCAGTAATGGTACATGGTTACCACCCCGTAACACGGTAAATTCAACTCTATAACTCTTTCTGTTACATGGGTTTCGTATTTTTAGCTTACATGTCCCCATTGGTTTCAGAACACTTTTGTTGTACATCACCAGTACCTTGTCAGTTGGCTCAATAGAAACCTGTTTGTTTAGCAGATCAAATGAAATTACATTGCAGCTTGCTCCACAATCCAGCTGAAATCTAATGGGCTTCTCCTCCAACAAGAATGTTGCATAAAGCTGCTTGGCATCCTTCACTACTGACTGCCCGACTACATTGACTTTCTCTGTTGTAGACTGCATTTGTAGCCATGTAATGTCCTCTGCACTGTCAGTGTCTGGTGACACAGTGTGGAGCTGTCTGTACTGTTTGCCTCTTCCCTGCCTGCAGACAGCAGTGTAATGATTCTTCTTGCCACATGACCTGCAGGTTTCCCCATATGCTGGACACTTGGTTTTGTCTCTCTCATGTCTTTTCCCACAATACTTGCAGTGGACAGTGTTTATAGGGCAGTCTGGTCCTGTCTTTCCTTTCATAGATACTGCATGTACCTTGTCATCATCATTCTCACTGGTGCCTGCCATCATCTTCAGGCTGTGCTGTGTGAGCTCCGCAGCCCTGCAGATTTGCATACATTTCTCTAAAGTCATGCCTTCCTCTCTCAGTAATCTTTCTTTGAGATGACTGTCCGTTATGCCACACACCATTCTGTCCTTGATTAGACTGTCCCTGATCTCTCCAAAGCCACATGTTTCTGCAAGTCTCCTCAGCTCTGTCAGATATCTGTCCACATTTTCACCATCCTCCTGATGTCTTGTGAAAAACTTATATCTTTCCACTGTCTCATTCTTCTTTGGGTCACAGTGTTTATCAAATGCCTGCACAATGTCTGCTAGGAGGAGGTTGTCTGTGTCTGGGAGCAAGGTGTGGGCTAATTCTCTGCCATTTTCCCCAATTAGGTAATAAAACAGCTTTACTTTCCGTTTGTCGTCAGTGGGGCCCACAGTCAGATCCACATACAGTGTAAACTCTTCCTTCCAATGTCTCCAGGTCTGGGACAGATTACATGAAGTGACATCCAGTCTCTGAGGGGGCTTCAGACCAGTCTCCATTTTGCTGTACTGTCAGGGAATCTGTACTTACAGTTGCAGTGATCTGTGCAGTTCCAGCCTCATATAAGCTCTGAGAATTTGTAGGTTCTGTGCCCGGCTGCCACCATGTTCTGTTTGATGAATTCTGTCATGAATCACACTCTTTGAGTATCTCCAGGCTCTTTATTCACATCATGCCTCAACCTCCATTACATGAATCAAGTGAACAACAACATCCAACAAGTTGCAAACAAAGAATATAGAACACACATAAAAGTAGTGAGACCCCTAGAGGCCACATGAACATATAACATATTGCTACAGAAACATTGACTTCGGTAGAGCCCACTTTTCACCTGCATACAAATATTACATTACCCTCACGCACAAATTTACCTATATCTCTATATAATAAGCTGAGTAGAATGATTGGAGATGCTGCTTTTTTTCTGTACAGAGGGAATCACGTGAATTGTGCCAAGTACTGCCCATACAGTGGGATTGGGGGCCAAGATCTGCACACCCTGTTACCCTGTGGGCCAGTTTGAGCCTGCCTAGAAGCATCTCTGACTCCCAGATTGCTTCTGAGAACAATGGTGTTATACTTTAACTCCACTGACAGTAAAACATTCAAAATCGATGAGAAATTGCATTTTACAGGAAAAAAATGTTAAGCAACATTCTTTCCTGCATAATGACTTGAATATAAGGCAAACATTTAAAAGAATTTAAACAAATAATTTAAGTAAACCAAAATTATTTTTTTTGTTACATTTTTATTTTTTATAATAAATTTTTTTGGAAATTTCAGTGTAAAATTATGAAGAAAGCAAGAACTGCCAAACATTAGATGGAAGAGGAACTCAGATACACTCTGTATTAGACATAGAGCACAGATGGGTGCAACTGGTTCAGCTGACATTGAGGTGAGCACTGGCGGGTGCAAATGGTTCGGCTGCCGTTGAGGTGAGCACTGGCGGGTTCAGCAGACTAAGTACAAACACTAGGACCTGTGAACTGACAAGTGTATTAGGAACAAACTCACAAAAGGAATGCACGCAGCCTGGAGACCTGCTAGGAATTCACGCACCCCGGACAGCAGCAGACCCGGAAGGAGCAGGATGAAAGCCTCGGCAGTGAGTATGCTGTTTTCTCTGCAGGGAGAGAAGGACTGCAGGCAGAGATGCGGGCACTACAAAAAGTTTATCATGCTCCCTTCATTTTTGAGGCACATGAACCTGGTTCCAGCTGTCAGCTCTTGCAGCCTTCGAAGCAAGTGTTTCAGCTCTACTGCCTGGCTTGTTGAACAAGATTTAATGACGGGTCCCAAACTCTTCTTTGGACCCCATCTCCTCTGCCTTTTGCACGTAACAACCTACCCCCGGGATGCCAACTCTCTGGCTCTCTAGCATGTATCCAGTCTTGGTCTTGGCTTGCCTCCTTCTCTCTTCTGACCAGCCAAGGCCCAGCAGTCTGCTCACCAGTTGGTGAATCCTTGCTCAACCCATCCGCAGTCCGCAAGAACCCCAGAAGGCATGCGACATAGGTGCGGGCCTTGATGGTTCCAGGAAAGCGGCTAGTTCCGTACCACAGACTCCTGCCACCTCTGCTGGCACGCAAGCTTGGTCTGGCTCTGATATTTCTCTGGGAGTCTCACGGGATTCTCCCATCATTGTCCCCTTGTTGCTCACTAATCACTTTACACTGTATGGATTACTAATTCAATCCCCAAAAAATTTTTAACTTGTTTTTTTGGAGGTTTATATACCACCGAAATGTAAAATATAGCACGTACTACTCTATAGATGACAAACTCAATCCAGAAAAAATTTTGAAGCCATTTTGGAGTTTTGTATACCACCGTACTGTAACAAAAAGCAGGTAATATTCTATTGATGACAATATATTCAATTTTTCCACCCCAAAAAAGATGGTGGTCAGGTGCAGCAGCTAAATATTTAGCAACAAACTGCAAAGCCTTAAACCCTGCTTACACTGTGTGCATAATTATTAGGCAATTTGTGTTTTGATCACATGATACGTTTTATACATGTTGTCCTACTCCAACCTGTTCAGGCTTGAGAGCGAACTGCCAATTAAGTAAATCAGGTGATGCACATCTCTGTAATGAGGAGGGGTGTTGTCTAATGACATCAAAACCCTATATAAGGGGTGCTTAATTATTAGGCAACTTCCTTTCCTTTGGCAAAATGGGTCAGAATAGAGATTTAACGGGCTCTGAAAAGTCCAAAATTGTGACATGTCTTGCAGTGGGATGCAGCAGTCTTGAAATTGCCAAACTTTTGAAGTGTGATCATCAAACAATCAAGCTTTTCATGGCAAATAGCCAACAGGGTTGCAAGAAGCATGTTGGGAAAATATGGCACAAAATAACTCCATGAATTGAGGAAAATCAAGCGTGAAGCTGCCAAGATGCCATTTGCCACCAGTTTTGCGATATTTCAGAGCTGCAACGTTACTGGAGTAACAAAAAGCACAAGGTGTGCGATACTCAGGGACATGGCCAAGGTAAGGAAGGCTGAAAAATGACCACCTTTGAACAAGAAACATAAGATAAAACGTCAAGACTGGGCCAAGAAATATCTTAAGACTGACTTTTCAAAGGTTTTATGGACTAATGAAATGAGAGTGACTCTTGATGGGCCAGATGGATGGGCCAGAGGCTGGATCAGTAAAGGGCAGAGAGCTCCACTCCGACTCAGACGCCACCAAGGTGGAGGTGGGGTACTGGTATGGGCTGGTATCATCAAAGATTAACTTGTGGGACCTTTTCGGGTTGAGGATGGAGTGAAGCTCAACTCCCAAACCTACTGCCAGTTTCTGGAAGACAACTTCTTCAAGCAGTGGTACAGGAAGAAGTCGGTATCGTTCAAGAAAACATGATTTTCATGCAGGATAATGCTCCATCACATGTCTCCAGCAACTCCACAGCGTGGCTGGCCAATAAAGATCTCAAAGAAGAAAAAATAATGATATGGCCCCCTTGTTCACCTGATCTGAACCCCATAGAGAACCTGTGGTCCCTCATAAAATGTGAGATCTACAGGGAGGGAAAACAGTCCACCTCTCGGAACAGTGTCTGGGAGGCTGTGTTGGCTGCTGCACGCAATGTTGATCGTAAACAGATCAAGCAACTGACAGAATCTATGGATGGAAGGCTGCTGAGTGTCATCATAAAGAAAGGTGGTTATAATGGTCACTAATTTGGGTTTTTTTTTGTTTTTGCATGTCAGAAATGTTTATTTCTAATTTTTTTGCAGTTATATTGGTTTACCTGGTGAAAATAAACCAGTGAGATGGGAATATATTTATTTTTATTAAGTTGCCTAATAATTCTGCACAGTAATAGTTACCTGCACAAACAGATATCCTCCTAAGACAGCCAAATCTAAAAAAAAACCACCCCAACTTCCAAAAATATTAAGCTTTGATATTTATGAGTCTTTTGGGTTGATTGAGAACATAGTTGTTGATCAATAATAAAAATGATCCTCTAAAATACAACTTGCCTAATAATTCTGCACACAGTGTAGACACTGAATTCTGCCACTCTTCCTGCTCCTCCAACTGTACTTAGGCTAAATGCAGAATATAAAAGTGCTTCTCACTAACTTAGAATATCATCAAAAAGTTTATTTCAGTTCTTCAATACAAAAAGTAAAAATCATATATAGAGTCATTACAACCAGATTGATCTATTTCAATTGTTTATTTCTGTTAATGTTGATGATTATGGCTTACAGCCAATGAAAACCCAAAAGTCATTATCTTAGTAAATTAGAATACTTTATAACACCAGCTTGAAAAATGATGTTGGCTTACTGAGATGTATTTTTAGTAAATGCAATATTTGGTTGGTGATCCTTTTGCATCAATTACTGCATCAATCCGGTGATCAGCCTGTGGCACTGCTGAGGTGCTATGGAAGGCCAGGTTGCTTTGATAGCATCCTTCAGCTCGTCTGCATTGTTGGGTCTGGTGTCTCTCATCTTCCTCTTGACAATACCCCATAGATTCTATATGGGGTTAAGGTCAGGCAAGTTTGCTGGCCAATCAAGCACAGTGATACTGTTGTTTTTAAACCAGATATTGGTACTTTTGGCAGTGTGGACAGGTGCCAAGTCCTGCTGGAGAATTAAATTTCCATCTCCAAACAGCTTGTCGGCAGAGGGAAGCATGAAGTGCTCTAAAATTTCCTGGTAGACGACTGCGCTGACTTTGGTCTTGATAAAACACAGTGGACCTACATCAGCAGATGACATGGCTCCCCAAACCATCACTGATTGTGATTACTTCACACTAGACCTCAAGCAGCTTGGATTGTGTGCCTCTCCACTCTTCCTCCAGACTCTGGAACCTTGATTTCCAAATGAAATGCAAAATTTACTTTCATCTGAAAACAACACCTTGGATCACTGTGCAACAGTCCATTTTCTTTTTCTCCTTGCCCCAGGTAAGTCGTTTCTGGTGTCGTCTATTGGTCATGAGTGGCTTGACACAAGGACTACAACACTTGTAGCCCATGTCCTGGATATGTCTGTGTGTGGTGGCTCTTGAAGCAATGACTCCATCACCAGTCCACTCCTTGTGAATCTCTCCAAAATTTTTAAATGGCCTTTTCTTAACAATCCTTTCAAGTCTGTGGTTATCCCACTTGCTTGTGCACCTTTTTCTACCACACTTTTTCCTTCCAACTTTCCATAAATATGCTTGGATACAGCACTCTGAACAGCCAGCTTCTTTTGCAATAACCTTTCTTGGCTTACCCTCCTTGTGGAGTGTGTCAATGACTGCCTTCTGAACATCTGTCAAGTCAGCAGTCTTCCCCATGATTGTGGATCCTACTAAAACAGACTAAGGGACCTTTTTAAACACTTAGGAAGCCTTTGCAGGTGCAGAACTGAAATAAATTAACTTTTTGATGATATTCTAATTTTGTGAGAAGCACCTGTATATGATACAAACAGCAAAGCACAAGATTAGCCCTTAGAAGGGCTGTTAGTATGATGGTTCAGCATCAGCAGCAGTATAAACACTAGATGACTCTGATTAGTTAAACTGTGCATACACAGGCTTGGATAAATGCTCTCTCCCTCCAAGCAGAACTGTCCCTGAGCTGTGTAATGGCTTCAGTGAGCCGAGCGTGGCGGCGCCAGTCCTTTTATAACCTCTGATGATGCTATGTAAAAAAATTACCAAAAATGTTTTAAAAAGACATTTAACACAAACAATTCAGTAAAGAAGCACTTCCATCTTAGTGTTTATACGCTAGTATATTGCAATCATCTTATTATATAGCACTGTGTCTCATTTCTGTTCTGTTTTCCATTAGGTGTATAATATCACGTGATTAAAAACTGATGAATCCTTCTAAGCTCTATGTAGAAAGGAAGTACAATTTCCCTGTAGTATGAGTCATGAGACACTGCAAAAGTCACTGGCAGGGGGAGGGGAAGTAGCTGAATCAGGAGTTGAAGAGGGAAATGTTTAAATACAGGGACAGGAGACTTCCTGTTTCTACATAGAGCAGAGAAAAGAGAAGAATTAGCTGGGTAGCAATGCAAAATAAGAAATTGCAAGTAGACAGTTCTATATAATATGATTATTTCAATATACGGTATTAAGAGGATAAAAACTTAGATGGGAGTGCTTCTTTAACCCCTTCACGACCGGAGGAATTTCTATTTTTGCATTTTCGTTTTTTGCTCCCCTTCTCCAGAGCCATAACTTTTTTTATTTTTCGGTCAATATGGCCATGTGAGGGCTTGTTTTTATTGCTGGACAAGTTGTATTCTTGAACAACACCATTGGTTTTAACATATCGTGAACTGGAAAACGGGGAAAAAAATCCAAGTGCAGTGAAATTGCTAAAAAAAGTGCAATCCTACAGTTGTTGTTTTTTTTTTTTACCATGTTCACTGCATGCTAAAACTGACATGCCATTATTATTCTACAGGTCATTGCAAGTTCAAAGACACCAAGCATGTCTAGATTCTTTTTTATCTATGTGGTGGAATTTTTTTTTTAAATTTAGTAAAAAAAAAGAAAAGAAAAAGGGTGCCATTTTTCGTGATATTAGGCTGGGTAGGGCTTATTTTTTGTGCACTGAGCTGACTTTTTTATTGATACCATTTTGGTGTAGATACGATCTTTCGATCGCCCTTTATTGTATTTTATTGCAATCTAGTGAGTTGCCCACCAGGGCAGGGTACTTGGTACCGGGTCCGGTCGGCTATTAAAGGGGATGTCACGGTGGCTGTGACCCGGTCCGTCGCCCTGGGACTCACTGTAAAAGGGAACGGTCTTTAAAGAGGAATTGTGAATAAGTCTGTCGTGACGCCACCTGTGGTGTTCGGTCAATAGGGGGACCGACGCTGCTTTTAAGGGGTTCTCTGGGGGATGTTGTTGCAGCAATGATGGTGATGCTTCCCACAGGTGAAGCGGGGTCCCCAGGGGTCCTAGAGTGTATGGTGATGATGGTGTTTGCCGGTCAATGAGTAAAGGACACAAGTTGTAAAGTCTTTACCTGGTTTACTGTAGTTGGCAGGCCACAGTCCAGGGTACCGGCAACAGGTACACTAGGAGTCCAGGCAGCCCGGAAACAAGTGGAATCCCCTTGACAAGTCAGGTTGGGAGCCTTCCACTGTACGCTTGCTATAGTCCCTTGCTGTCTGTAATGTCCTAACAGGGTCCTGGCTCTTTCCCCTATCCCTGGACAGGTACCTGTATGCTAGGCAGCTTGAGCTGTTCTGTTGTGAATTCTGTTGTGGGTTCTGCTCTTGGGCTCCCTCCGGTGGTTATAAGTGGTAGTGCTGCTGTTTGTCCTTCACCGCAGTCATCAGGTGCTTCCACTTTGGACGGGACTATTTAGTCTGGCTTCACCCTTTAGTGAGTGCCAGTTGTCCATTGTTTTTCTGGAGGATTCACATCTCTGCTTGGTTTCTCCTGCTGGATTGTCCAAATCATTAAAGATAAGTCCTGGCTTTGTTTTTGCAGTCCACATGCGGTGGACATTTTAGTTCAGTGAATTGCTATGTTTTTTCTTGTCCAGCTTTGTCTGTGTAAGGATTTACTCAGCCAAGCTGGAAGCTCTGGAGTCGCCGAGTTTCCCTCCATGCCTTTAGTTAGGTGTGGAGATTTTTGTATTCTCTGTGGTGGATTTTTGTAGTATTTTAATACTGACCGCACAGTACTCTGTCCTGTCTTTTCTTTCTAGGTAGCGTGGCCTCCTTTGCTAAATTCTGTTTTCAGTCTGCATTTGTAATTTCCCTCTCCTCTCACAGTCAATATTTGTGGGGGGCTGTCTTTCCTTTGGGGATTTTCTCTGAGGCAAGATAGTTTTCCTGTTTCTTTCTTTAGGGGTAATTAGTCCTCCGGCTGTGACGAGGTGTCGAGGGAGTGACAGGAACATCCCACGGCTACTTATAGTTGCGGTGTTAAGATCAGGGTCTGCGGTCAGTATAGAGGCCACCTACTCCAGAGCTCGTCCATGCTGCTCCTAGGCCACCAGATCATAACAGTACAACTGGCCAACAATGAGTTAACCGCATCTCAAAAGAAGGGAAAGAAAGTGCTGAGCCATTTTTTTTTCTGTACTCTGTTGTTTTTTTTTCCCTCTTCACCTCTGGGTGGCTCAAGAGTTAGGCGCTGACGTGGATGTTCAGGGACTTGCTTCTCGGGTGGATCAACTTGCTGCTAGAGTAAAGGGTATTTCTGATTATATCGTGCAGACTCCTGTTTTAGAGCCTAGAATTCCTACCCCCGATCTGTTTTTTGGGGACAGGTCCAAATTTTTGAGCTTTAAAAATAACTGTAAACTGTTTTTTGCTCTGAAGCCCCGTTCCTCTGGTGATCCCATCCAGCAGGTAAAAATTGTCATTTCTCTGTTGCTTGGCGACCCGCAGGATTGGGCATTTTCCCTGGAATCTGGGAATCCGGCCTTGCTTAATGTAGACACCTTTTTTCAGGCGCTTGGGTTATTGTATGATGAACCTAATTCTGTGGATCATGCTGAGAAAACCTTGTTGGCCCTGTGTCAGGGTCAAGAAGCGGCAGAATCATATTGCCAGAAATTTAGAAAATGGTCTGTGCTTACTAAGTGGAATGAGGATGCTTTGGCGGCAATTTTCAGAAAGGGTCTTTCTGAATCTGTTAAAGATGTTATGGTGGGCTTCCCCACGCCTGCAGGTCTGAGTGATTCTATGTCTCTGGCCATTCAAATTGATGGGCGCTTGCGTGAGCGCAGAGTTGTGCACACTATGGCACTGTCTTCCGAGCGGAGTCCTGAGCCAATGCAGTGTGATAGGATTGTGTCTAGAGCTGAACGCCAAGGATTCAGACGTCAGAATAGGTTGTGCTTTTACTGCGGCGATTCTGCTCATGTTATTTCTGATTGCCCTAAGCGTGCCAAGAGAATCGCTAATTCCGTTACCATCAGTACTGTACAACCTAAATTTCTGTTATCTGTGACCCTGATCTGCTCATTATCGTCATTCTCTGTCATGGCATTTGTGGATTCAGGCGCCGCTTTAAATTTGATGGACTTAGAATTTGCCAGACGTTGTGGTTTTCCCTTACAGCCTTTGCGGAGTCCTATCCCTTTGAGGGGTATTGATGCTACACCATTGGCTAAAAATAAACCTCAGTTTTGGACACAGTTAACCATGTGCATGGCGCCACCCCATCAGGAAGATTGTCGTTTCCTGGTGTTGCATAATTTGTATGATGCTATTGTGCTGGGGTTTCCATGGTTACAGGTACATAATCCGGTGTTGGATTGGAAATCTATGTCTGTGATTAGTGGGGGTTGTCAGGGGGTTCATGATGACGTTCCTCTGATGTAAATTTCCTCCTCCCCCTCTTCTGAAGTTCCTGCGTTTCTGTCAGATTTCCAGGATGTTTTCGATGAGCCCAAGTCCAGTTCCCTTCCACCGCATAGGGACTGTGATTGTGCTATTGACTTGATTCCAGGCTCTAGGTTTCCTAAGGGACGACTTTTCAACCTGTCTGTGCCTGAACATGCCGCCATGCGGAGCTATGTAAAGGAGTCTTTGGAGAAGGGGCATATTCAGCCATCTTCTTCTCCATTGGGAGCAGGTTTTTTTTTGTTGCCAAGAAGGATGGCTCCTTGAGACCCTGTATTGATTATCGCCTCTTGAATAAGATCACTGTTGTGAATTAGACTTTTTTGGCTCCCTCTTGTGGTCACTTGTGATATGACTCTGGGATTGTCTTTCTCAGTTTGGCACCCACCTGGGTCGTTAGTCCAGGGGTGTTGCTATATAAGCTTCCTGGATTCTCAGTCCAGTGCCTGGCATCGTTGTAATCAGATCCTTTCTGTTTGCTCCTGTCTGCTGGTCCTGGTTCTTGCAAAATTAAGCTAAGTCTTGCTTCCTTGTTTTTTGGTTATTTGTATGGCTCTTATTTTCTGTCCAGCTTGTACTAAATGTGATTCCTGATTTTGCTGGAAGCTCTAGGGGGCTGGTATTCTCCCCCCGGGCCGTTAGACGGTTCTGGGGTTCTTGAATATCCAGCGTGGAAATTTTGATAGGGTTTTTGCTGACCGTATAAGTCATCTTACTATATTCTGCTATTAGTCAGTGGGCCTCTCTTTGCTAAATATCTAGGTAATTCTTACGTTTGTCTTTTCTCCTTACCTCACCGTTATTATTTGTGGGGGGCTTGTATCCAACTTTTGGGGTCTTTTCTCTGGAGGCAAGAAAGGTATATCTTTTCCCTTCTAGGGTTAGTTAGTTCTCCGGCTGGCGCGAGACGTCTAGAACCAACGTAGGCACGTTCCCCGGCTGCTGCTATTTGTGGTGCTAGGATTAGATATACGGTTAGCCCAGTTACCACTGCCCTATGAGCTGGTTTTTTATGTTTGCAGACTTGGTATGTACTTTTGAGACCCTCTGCCATTGGGGTCATAACAGTATGCCAGGCCAAAGTTGAATGTTTAATGCATTGCAGAAGTGGGATTATAAGGAAGGAAATTCTGAGTTTTTTTTTTTTTTTTTCCTCTCTTTGTTCCTCCCCTTTACCTCTGAGTGGCTTGTGCTTGCTGCAGACATGAATGTCCAGACCTTGATTACAAGTGTGGATCAGCTTGCTGCTCGTGTGCAGGGCATACAAGATTTTGTTACCAGTAGTCCAATGTCTGAACCTAAAATACCTATTCCTGAACTGTTCTCTGGAGACCGATTCAAGTTTAGGAATTTCAGGAATAATTGTAAATTGTTTCTATCTCTGAGACCCCGTTCATCTGGAGACTCAGCTCAGCAAGTTAAAATTGTTATCTCTTTCTTACGGGGCGACCCTCAGGATTGGGCCTTCTCGCTAGCGCCAGGAGATCCGGCATTGGCAAATATTGATGCGTTTTTTCTGGCGCTCGGATTGCTTTACGAGGAACCCAATCTTGAAATTCAGGCAGAAAAAGCCTTGCTGGCTATTTCTCAGGGCCAGGATGAAGCTGAAGTGTATTGCCAAAAATTTCGGAAATGGTCCGTGCTTACTCAGTGGAATGAGTGTGCTCTGGCCGCAAATTTCAGAAATGGCCTTTCTGAAGCCATTAAGAATGTGATGGTGGGTTTCTCCATTCCTACAAGTCTGAATGATTCCATGGCGCTGGCTATTCAAATTGACCGGCGTTTGCGGGAGCGCAAAACTGCTAATCCTCTGGTGGTGTTGTCTGAACAAACACCTGATTTAATGCAATGTGATAGAATTCAGACTAGAAATGAACGGAAAAATCATAGACGTCAGAATGGGTTGTGTTTTTACTGTGGTGATTCTACACATGTTATATCAGCATGCTCTAAACGCCTAACAAGGGTTGTTAGCCCTGTCGCCATTGGTAATTTGCAACCTAAATTTATTTTGTCTGTGACTTTAATTTGCTCATTGTCTTCCTACCCTGTTATGGCGTTTGTGGATTCAGGTGCTGCCCTGAGTCTTATGGATCTGTCATTTGCCAAGCGCTGTGGTTTTGTTCTTGAGCCTTTGGTAAATCCTATCCCTCTTAGAGGTATTGATGCTACGCCATTGGCGGAAAATGAACCGCAGTTTTGGACACAGGTAACCATGTGCATGACTCCTGAACATCGGGAGGTGATTCGTTTTCTTGTTCTGCATAAAATGCATGATTTGGTCGTTTTGGGTCTGCCATGGTTACAGACCCATAATCCAGTCTTGGATTGGAAGGCAATGTCTGTGTCAAGTTGGGGCTGTCAGGGAATTCATGGTGATTCCCCGCCGGTGTCTATTGCTTCCTCTACTCCTTCGGAAGTTCCTGAGTATTTGTCTGATTATCAGGATGTATTCAGCGAGTCCAGGTCCAGTGCTCTGCCTCCTCATAGGGACTGTGACTGCGCCATAGATTTGATTCCAGGTAGTAAATTTCCTAAGGGAAGACTATTTAATCTGTCTGTACCTGAGCATACCGCAATGCGTTCGTATATCAAGGAGTCTCTGGAGAAGGGGCATATCCATCCATCCTCTTCCCCTCTTGGTGCGGGATTCTTTTTTGTGGCCAAGAAGGACGGATCTTTGAGACCTTGTATTGACTATCGGCTTCTGAATAAAATCACTGTTAAATTTCAGTATCCTTTGCCTCTGTTGTCGGACTTGTTTGCCCGGATTAAAGGTGCCAAGTGGTTCACCAAGATAGATCTTCGTGGTGCGTACAACCTTGTGCGCATTAAGCAGGGAGATGAATGGAAAACTGCATTTAATACGCCCGAAGGTCATTTTGAGTACTTGGTGATGCCTTTTGGGCTCTCTAATGCTCCTTCAGTGTTTCAGTCTTTTATGCATGATATTTTCCGGAAGTATCTGGATAAATTTATGATTGTTTATCTGGATGATATTCTGTTTTTTTCTGATGATTGGGACTCGCATGTAGAGCAGGTCAGGATGGTGTTTCAGGTTTTGCGTGAGCATGCTTTGTTTGTTAAGGGCTCAAAGTGTCTCTTTGGAGTACAGAAGGTTCCCTTTTTGGGGTTTATTTTTTCCCCTTCTGCGGTGGAGATGGACCCAGTCAAGGTCCGAGCTATTCATGATTGGACTCAGCCCACGTCAGTTAAAAGTCTTCAGAAGTTCTTGGGTTTTGCTAACTTCTACCGTCGTTTTATCGCTAATTTTTCTAGCGTTGTTAAACCTTTGACGGATATAGTAGTTACATAGTTACATAGTTATTGAGGTTGAAGGAAGACTTTAAGTCCATCTAGTTCAACCCATAACCTAACCTAACATGCCCTAACATGTTGATCCAGAGGAAGGCAAAAAAAACCCATGTGGCAAAGAGTAACTCCACCATGGGGAAAAAAATTCCTTCCCGACTCCACATACGGCAATCAGACTAGTTCCCTGGATCAACGCCTTATCAAGGAATCTAGTGTATATACCCTGTAATATTATACTTTTCCAGAAAGGTATCCAGTCCCCTCTTAAATTTAATTAATGAATCACTCATTACAACATCATACAGCAGAGAGTTCCATAGTCTCACTGCTCTTACAGTAAAGAATCCGCGTCTGTTATTATGCTTAAACCTTCTTTCCTCCAGACGTAGAGGATGCCCCCTTGTCCCTGTCTCAGGTCTATGATTAAAAAGATCATCAGAAAGGTCTTTGTACTGTCCCCTCATATATTTATACATTAAAATAAGATCACCCCTTAGTCTTCGTTTTTCCAAACTAAATAGCCCCAAGTGTAATAACCTATCTTGGTATTGCAGACCCCCCAGTCCTCTAATAACCTTGGTCGCTCTTCTCTGCACCCGCTCTAGTTCAGCTATGTCTTTCTTATACACCGGAGACCAGAACTGTGCACAGTATTCTAAGTGTGGTCGAACTAGTGACTTGTATAGAGGTAAAATTATGTTCTCCTCATGAGCATCTATGCCTCTTTTAATACATCCCATTATTTTATTTGCCTTTGTAGCAGCTGCCTGACACTGGCCACTGAATATGAGTCTGTCATCCACCCATACACCCAGGTCTTTTTCATTGATGGTTTTGCCCAGAGTTTTAGAATTAAGCACATAGTTATACATCTTATTACTTCTACCCAAGTGCATGACCTTACATTTATCCCCATTAAAGCTCATTTGCCATTTATCAGCCCAAGCTTCTAGTTTACATAAATCATCCTGTAATATAAAATTGTCCTCCCCTGTATTGATTACCCTACAGAGTTTAGTGTCATCTGCAAATATTGAAATTCTACTCTGAATGCCCTCTACAAGGTCATTAATAAATATGTTAAAAAGAAGAGGGCCCAATACTGACCCCTGTGGTACCCCACTGCTAACCGCGACCCAGCCCGAGTGTGCTCCATTAATAACCACCCTTTGTTTCCTATCCCTGAGCCAGCTCTCAACCCACTTACACATATTTTCCCCTATCCCCATTACTCTCATTTTATGTATCAACCTTTTGTGTGGCACCGTATCAAAAGCTTTGGAAAAGTCCATATACACTACGTCCACTGGGTTCCCTTGGTCCAGTCCGGAACTTACCTCTTCATAGAAGCTGATCAAATTAGTCTGACATGAGCGGTCCCTAGTAAACCCGTGCTGATACTGGGTCATGAGGTTATTCCTCTTCAGATACTCCAGAATAGCATCCCTTAGAATGCCCTCCAGGATTTTACCCACAGTAGAGGTTAAACTTACTGGCCTATAATTACCGAGTTCAGTTTTTGCCCCTTTTTTGAATATTGGCACCACATTTGCTATACGCCAGTCCTGTGGTACAGACCCTGTTATTATGGACTCTTTAAAGATTAAAAATAATGGTCTATCAATGACTGTACTTAGTTCCTGCAGTACTCGGGGGTGTATCCCATCCGGGCCCGGAGATTTGTCAATTTTAGTGATTTTTAGACGCCGCTGTACTTCCTGCTGGGTTAAGCAGGTGACATTTAATGGGGAATTTTTATCACTAGTCATATTGGCTGCCATGGGATTTTCTTTTGTAAATACTGATGAAAAAAAGTCATTTAGCAGATTGGCTTTTTCCTCATCCTCATCCACCATTTCACCCAGACTATTTTTAAGGGGGCCAACACTGTCATTTTTTAGTTTCTTACTATTTATATAGTTAAAGAATATTTTGGGATTATTTTTACTCTCTCTGGCAATGAGTCTCTCTGTCTCAATCTTTGCTGCCTTGATTTGCTTTTTACAGAATTTATTTAATTTTCTGTATTTATTTAATGCCTCATCACTACCTACTTCCTTTAATTCTCTAAATGCTTTCTTTTTGTTCCTTATTGCGCCCCTAACAGCTCTATTTAGCCATATTGGTTTCCTCCTATTTCTAGTATGTTTATTCCCATACGGTATATACTGTGCACAGGTCCTATCCAGGATGCTAATGAACGTCTCCCATTTTCTTTGTGTATTTTTGTGTCTCAGGATATCGTCCCAGTTAATTGCACCAAGATCCTCTCTCATCCGTTGGAAATTTGCCCTCCTGAAGTTTAGTGTCCTTGTCACCCCCCTACTACCCATCTTATTAAAGGTTACATGAAAACTTATTATTTTATGATCACTATTCCCCAAGTGACCCCCAACCCTTATATTTGATATGCGGTCTGGCCTGTTGGTTAATATTAGGTCTAGCAGTGCCCCCCTCCTTGTTGGGTCCTGAACCAGCTGTGAAAGGTAATTGTCTCTCATAGTTGTCAAAAACCGATTACCTTTGCTGGAACTGCAGGTTTCTGTTCCCCAATCTATTTCAGGGTAGTTGAAGTCCCCCATAATAATGACTTCTCCTTGAGTCGCAGCTTCATCTATTTGCTTTACGAGGATATTCTCCATTGCTTCCATTATTTTTGGAGATTTATAACAAACCCCTATCAGTAATTTATTATTTTTTCCCCCTCCCCTTATCTCCACCCACAGGGACTCCACATTTTCATTAAATTCACCTATATTATCACGCAGGATGGGTTTTAAGGAAGATTTTACATATAGACACACCCCTCCCCCTCGCTTATCTGTACGGTCATTTCTGAACAGGCTATAGCCCTGCAAGTTAACAGCCCAGTCATGGCTCTCATCCAGCCACGTCTCAGATATCCCCACCATGTCATAATTATGATCCAACAACATTAGTTCTAATTCGTCCATTTTGTTGGCGAGGCTTCTGGCATTAGTATACGTGCACTTGATGTTACTCTCTGTACCTCTATTCTTTCTTAAATTTTTTTTTTTTTTTTTATGACCAAGAAAGGTTCTGATGTTGCTAACTGGGCTCCTGCAGCTGTGGAAGCTTTCCAAGAGTTGAAGCGCCGATTTACTTCGGCGCCTGTTTTGTGCCAGCCTGATGTCTCACTGCCCTTTCAGGTTGAAGTGGATGCTTCTGAGATTGGGGCAGGGGCCGTTTTGTCGCAGAGAGGCCCTGGTTGCGCTGTAATGAGACCATGTGCCTTTTTCTCTAGGAAGTTTTCGCCCGCTGAGCGGAATTATGATGTTGGCAATCGGGAGTTGTTGGCCATGAAGTGGGCATTTGAGGAGTGGCGTCATTGGCTCGAGGGTGCTAAGCATCGTGTGGTGGTCTTGACTGATCACAAAAATCTGATGTATCTCGAGTCTGCTAAACGCCTGAATCCTAGACAGGCCCGCTGGTCATTGTTTTTCTCCCGTTTTGACTTTGTGGTCTCGTATTTACCAGGTTCAAAGAATGTGAAGGCTGATGCTCTTTCAAGGAGCATTGTGCCTGACTCTCCTGGAGTCGTAGAACGAGTTGGTATTCTTAAAGAGGGAGTTATCTTGTCAGCCATTTCTCTGGATTTGCGATGTGTGTTGCAGAGATTTCAGGCTGGTAGACCTGACTCTTGTCCACCTGACAGACTGTTTGTTCCTGATAAGTGGACCAGCAGAGTCATTTCCGAGGTTCATTCCTCGGTGTTGGCAGGGCATCCGGGAATTTTTGGCACCAGAGATCTGGTGGCTAGGTCCTTTTGGTGGCCTTCCTTGTCACGGGATGTGCGGTCATTTGTGCAGTCCTGTGGGACTTGTGCTCGAGCTAAGCCTTGCTGTTCTCGTGCCAGCGGGTTGCTCTTGCCCTTGCCTGTCCCGAAGAGGCCTTGGACACACATTTCCATGGATTTCATTTCAGATCTTCCGGTGTCTCAGGGCATGTCTGTCATCTGGGTGGTATGTGATCGCTTTTCCAAGATGGTCCATTTGGTATCTTTGCCTAAGCTGCCTTCCTCTTCCGATCTGGTTCCTTTGTTCTTTCAGAATGTGGTTCGTTTACACGGCATTCCTGAGAATATTGTGTCTGACAGAGGATCCCAGTTTGTTTCCAGGTTCTGGCGATCCTTTTGTGCTAAGATGGGCATTGATTTGTCGTTTTCGTCTGCCTTTCATCCTCAGACTAATGGACAAACGGAGCGAACTAATCAGACTCTGGAGGCTTATTTGAGGTGTTTTGTTTCTGCAGATCAGGATGATTGGGTGACCTTCTTGCCGTTGGCTGAGTTTGCCCTTAATAATCGGGCTAGTTCCGCTACTTTGGTTTCGCCTTTTTTTTGCAACTCTGGTTTCCATCCCCGTTTTTCCTCGGGACATGTGGAGCCTTCTGACTGTCCTGGGGTAGATTCCGTGGTGGATAGGTTGCAGCAGATCTGGAATCATGTGGTGGACAACTTGAAGTTGTCACAGGAGAAGGCTCAGCGTTTTGCCAACCGCCGCCGCGGTGTGGGTCCCCGACTTCGTGTTGGGGATTTGGTATGGCTGTCTTCTCGATTTGTTCCTATGAAGGTCTCCTCTCCTAAATTTAAGCCTCGCTTCATCGGTCCTTACAAGATATTGGAAATCCTTAATCCTGTGTCCTTTCGCTTGGATCTTCCGGTGTCGTTTGCCATTCACAACGTGTTCCATAGGTCTTTGTTGCGGCGGTACGTTGTACCTGTGGTTCCTTCTGTTGAGCCTCCTGCTCCGGTGTTGGTTGAGGGCGAGTTGGAGTACGTGGTGGAGAAGATCTTGGATTCTCGTCTCTCCAGGCGGAGGCTTCAGTATCTGGTCAAGTGGAAGGGCTATGGTCAGGAGGATAATTCCTGGGTGGTTGCCTCTGATGTGCATGCGGCCGACTTAGTTCGTGCCTTTCACGCTGCTCATCCTGATCGCCCTGGTGGTCTTGGTGAGGGTTCGGTGACCCCTCCTTAAAGGGGGGGTACTGTTGTGAATTAGACTTTTTTGGCTCCCTCTTGTGGTCACTTGTGATATGACTCTGGGATTGTCTTTCTCAGTTTGGCACCCACCTGGGTCGTTAGTCCAGGGGTGTTGCTATATAAGCTTCCTGGATTCTCAGTCCAGTGCCTGGCATCGTTGTAATCAGATCCTTTCTGTTTGCTCCTGTCTGCTGGTCCTGGTTCTTGCAAAATTAAGCTAAGTCTTGCTTCCTTGTTTTTTGGTTATTTGTATGGCTCTTATTTTCTGTCCAGCTTGTACTAAATGTGATTCCTGATTTTGCTGGAAGCTCTAGGGGGCTGGTATTCTCCCCCCGGGCCGTTAGACGGTTCGGGGGTTCTTGAATATCCAGCGTGGAAATTTTGATAGGGTTTTTGCTGACCGTATAAGTCATCTTACTATATTCTGCTATTAGTCAGTGGGCCTCTCTTTGCTAAATATCTAGTTCATTCTTACGTTTGTCTTTTCTCCTTACCTCACCGTTATTATTTGTGGGGGGCTTGTATCCAACTTTTGGGGTCTTTTCTCTGGAGGCAAGAAAGGTCTATCTTTTCCCTTCTAGGGTTAGTTAGTTCTCCGGCTGGCGCGAGACGTCTAGAACCAACGTAGGCACGTTCCCTGGCTGCTGCTATTTGTGGTGCTAGGATTAGATATACGTTTAGCCCAGTTACCACTGCCCTATGAGCTGGTTTTTTATGTTTGCAGACTTGGTATGTACTTTTGACACCCTCTGCCATTGGGGTCATAACAGATCACGGTCAAATTCCAATACCCTTTGCCTTTGCTTTCTGATTTGTTTGCCAGGATTAAGGGGGCTAGTTGGTTTACTAAGATTGACCTTCGAGGGGCATATAATCTTGTTCGTATTAAGCAGGGTGACGAATGGAAAACTGCGTTTAATACGCCCGAGGGCCATTTTGAATATCTTGTGATGCCATTCAGACTCTCTAATGCCCCATCTGTGTTTCAGACCTTCATGCATGATATTTTTCGGAATTATCTTGATAAATTCATGATTGTATATTTGGATGATATTTTGATTTTTTCAGATGATTGGGAGTCTCATGTGAAACAAGTCAGGATGGTATTTCAGGTCCTTTGTGATAATGCCTTGTTTGTGAAGGGGTCTAAGTGCCTCTTTGGAGTACAGAAGGTATCTTTTTTGGGCTTCATTTTTTCTCCATCATCTATAGAAATGGATCCGGTTAAAGTTCAGGCCATTCATGATTGGATCCAGCCCACATCCGTGAAGAGCCTTCAGAAATTTTTGGGTTTTGCTAATTTTTATCGTCGTTTCATTGCCAACTTCTCCAGTGTGGTTAAACCCCTGACCGATTTGACGAGGAAGGGCGCTGATGTAGCTAATTGGTCCTCTGAGGCTGTTTCTGCCTTTCAGGAGCTTAAGCGCCGATTTACTTCTGCCCCTGTGTTGCGTCAGCCAGATGTTTCTCTTCCTTTTCAGGTTGAGGTTGACACTTCTGAGATTGGGGCAGGGGCCGTTTTGTCTCAGAGGAATTCTGATGGTTCCTTGATGAAACCGTGTGCCTTCTTTTCTCGAAAGTTTTCGCCTGCGGAACGCAATTATGATGTCGGCAATTGTGAGTTGTTGGCTATGAAGTGGGCATTTGAGGAGTGGCGACATTGGCTTGAGGGGGCCAAGCACCATATTGTGGTCTTGACCGATCATAAGAATCTGATTTACCTCGAGTCTGCCAAACAGCTGAATCCTAGACAGGCCCGATGGTCCCTGTTTTTCTCCCGTTTTGATTTTGTTGTCTCGTATCTTCCGGGTTCTAAGAATGTTAAGGCTGATGCCCTCTCTAGGAGTTTTTTGCCTGATTCCCCTGGGATTCTTGAGCCGGTTGGTATTCTGAAGGAGGGGGTGATTCTTTCTGCCATCTCCCCTGATTTGCGATGGGTTCTTCAGAAGTTTCAGGCTGATAAACCTGATCGCTGTCCAGCGGGGAAACTGTTTGTTCCTGACAGATGGACTAGTAAAGTGATTTCTGAGGTTCACTGTTCTGTGTTGGCTGGTCATCCTGGGATTTTTGGTAGCAGAGATTTGGTTAGTAGGTCCTTTTGGTGGCCTTCTTTGTCACGGGATGTGCGTTCTTTTGTGCAGTCCTGTGGGACTTGTGCGCGGGCCAAACCTTGCTGCTCCCGCGCCAGTGGGTTGCTTTTGCCTTTGCCGGTCCCTGAGAGGCCTTGGACGCATATTTCTATGGATTTTATTTCGGATCTTCCTGTTTCCCAGAGGATGTCTGTTATCTGGGTGGTCTGTGACCGGTTTTCTAAGATGGTTCATTTGGTGCCTTTGCCTAAATTGCCTTCCTCTTCTGAGTTGGTTCCGTTGTTTTTTCAGCATGTGGTTCGTTTGCATGGCATTCCAGAGAATATTGTGTCCGATAGAGGTTCCCAGTTTGTTTCTAGGTTTTGGCGGTCCTTTTGTGCTAAGTCTACGTTCACTTTTGCGGTCCGCGCCGCAGCGTCGGGCGCCGCAGCGTCGCCGCATGCGTCATGCGCCCCTATATTTAACATGGGGGCGCATGGACATGCGTCGCACTTGCGTTTTGCGCCGCATGCATCCCTGCGGCGCCCGCGTCCGGGCGCAGAGGACACAGCAAGTTGCATTTTTGCTGCGTCCAAAATCAATGAAAAAAAGGACGCATGCGGCGCAAAACGCAGCGTTGTGCATGCGTTTTGCTGCATTTTTGTTTGCGTTGTGCGTTGCGGCGCCGACGCTGCGGCGCACAACGCAAATGTGAATGTAGCCTAAGCTGGGCATTGATTTGTCTTTTTCTTCCGCATTTCATCCTCAGACAAACGGCCAAACCGAGCGAACTAACCAGACTTTGGAAACTTATTTGAGATGCTTTGTGTCTGCCGATCAGGATGATTGGGTGGCTTTCTTGCCATTGGCCGAGTTTGCCCTTAATAATCGGGCTAGTTCGGCTACCTTGGTTTCACCATTCTTTTGTAATTCTGGGTTTCATCCTCGTTTTCTTCAGGGCAGGTTGAGCCTTCTGATTGTCCTGGGGTGGACTCTGTGGTTGACAGGTTGCAGCAGATTTGGTGTTATCTCAGGAGGAGGCTCAGCGTTTTGCCAACCATCGTCGGCGTGTGGGTTCCCGGCTTCGGGTTGGGGATTTGGTCTGGTTGTCTTCTCGTCATGTTCCTATGAAGGTTTCTTCCCCGAAGTTCAAGCCTCGGTTTATTGGTCCATATAGGATTTCTGAGATTATCAATCCAGTGTCTTTTCATTTGGCCCTTCCAGCCTCTTTTTCCATCCATAATGTTTTTCATAGATCTTTGTTGTGGAAATATGTGGTGCCCGTGGTTCCCTCTGTTGATCCTCCTGACCCGGTGTTGATTGATGGGGAGTTGGAGTATGTTGTGTAGAAGATCTTGGATTCTCGTTTTTCAAGACGGAGGCTTCAGTATCTTGTCAAGTGGAAGGGTTATGGCCAGGAGGATAATTCTTGGGTTGTTGCCTCCGATGTTCATGCTGACGATTTGGTTCATGCCTTCCATTTGGCTCGTCCGGATCGGCCTGGGGGCTCTGGTGAGGGTTCGGTGACCCCTCCTCAAGGAGGGGGTACTGTTGTGAATTCTGTTGTGGGTTCTGCTCTTGGGCTTCCTCCGGTGGTTCTAAGTGGTAGTGCTGCTGTTTGTCCTTCACAGCAGTCATCAGGTGCTTCCACTTTGGACGGGACTATTTAGTCTGGCTTCACCCTTTAGTGAGTGCCAGTTGTCCATTGTTTTTCTGGAGGATTCACATCTCTGCTTGGTTTCTCCTGCTGGATTGTCCAAATCATCAAAGATAAGTCCTGGCTTTGTTTTTGCAGTCCACATGCGGTGGACTTTTTAGTTCAGTGAATTGCTATGTTTTTTCTTGTCCAGCTTTGTCTGTGTAAGGATTTATTCAGCCAAGCTGGAAGCTCTGGAGTCACAGAGTTTCCCTCCATGCCTTTAGTTAGGTGTGGAGATTTTTGTATTCTCTGTGGTGGATTTTTGTAGTATTTTAATACTGACCGCACAGTACTCTGTACTGTCTTTTCTTTCTAGGTAGCGTGGCCTCCTTTGCTAAATTCTGTTTTCAGTCTGCGTTTGTAATTTCCCTCTCCTCTCACAGTCAATATTTGTGGGGGGCTGTCTTTCCTTTGGGGATTTTCTCTGAGGCAAGATAGTTTTCCTGTTTCTTTCTTTAGGGGTAATTAGTCCTCCTGCTGTGACGAGGTGTCGAGGGAGTGACAGGAACATCCCACGGCTACTTATAGTTGCGGTGTTAAGTTCAGGGTCTGCGGTCAGTATAGAGGCCACCTACTCCAGAGCTCGTCCATGCTGCTCCTAGGCCACCAGATCATAACACTGTTCCTTCTGAGGTCTCTGCATGGTGACTCCAGGCTCCAGGGTGGTGTTGTACCACAGGCTTAATTTGGGCAGTATATATATAGTTCTGTGCCCTCCGGTTCTGCTAGGTGTCCTACAGTTCCACTCTAGCCTCGGGCTCCCGGTACCCGGTTTCTGCGTTTTGGCTCCTCAGAAGCCCACTTGTATCCTCCTTGAACCCTGAAATCTCTCCTCTCCTCCTTTCCTGTCTGCTATCC
This sequence comes from Ranitomeya variabilis, assembly GCF_051348905.1. NCBI lineage: Eukaryota > Metazoa > Chordata > Amphibia > Anura > Dendrobatidae > Ranitomeya > Ranitomeya variabilis. The sequence goes on from NC_135233.1 coordinate 826,186,327, forward strand.
AGACTGTCTGATCCAGACTAAACTAGCTCCTCCTCCAAACCAGGATCTTTATCCAGGGAAGCTGCCCTAAAACAGGGTTTTGAGCTCCCCCTCCTGGCCTGGATTCAGAAGGTGTTGTGTGTGTGATTTACCTGCCAAAGAGATTCCTCTTGTTTCCAGGCATAGCGCTACCCTCCCCGAGAGGAAGGCAGCACTACTGTGGTACCCGAACTCCTGGGGTGCCACACTAGCGGCAACCAAAAAAAAGTAATTCTGACAATTTGAATTTCTTTCTTGTTATGCCGTTTAGCGATCAGGTTAAGTCTTTTTTTATATTGATGAATCGGGCGATTCTGAATGTAGTGATACCAAATATGTGCATATTTGATTTTTATTGTTTTACTTCGAATGGGGTGAAAGGGGGGTGATTTGAACTTTTATATCTTTTTTTATTTTTCAATATTTTTAAAAACTTTTTTTTCTTTTTGCATGCTTCAATAGTCTCCATGGGAGACTAGAAGCTGCAGTACTTTTATCGCCTCTGCTACACACAGGCAATGATCAGATTGCCTGTGTGTAGCAAAAATGCTCACTTGTTATGAGCAACAACCACAGGGTGGCGCTTATAGCAATCTGGCAATGACAACCATAGAGGTCTCCAGGAGACCTCTGGCCGTTATTCTGACCCATTGTTGACTTGCTATCATGTGATGGGGTCACTGATGGGCGGGATTTCCAACACGCTTTTGGTAAGTGCAAGTTAAATGCCACTGTCAGAGATTGTTAAATGTGGATGAAATCCGCACTGCTGTGACAAATGACGAATCCAGATATAGTTGTGAAATATTCCGGTGGTTTATTCAACGCATTTCAAAGCTCATGGCTTCTTCTTCAGGAAATTACCACAGAAAGATATCTTTCTGTGGTAATTTCCTGAAGAAGAAGCCATGAGCTTTGAAACGTGTTGAATAAACCACCAAAATATTTCACAACTATATCTGGATTCGTCAATTGTCACAGCAGCGTGGATTACATCCACATTCATCTGTAATAACGGTTCTGAGAGGTCGCATTGTCAACCTGTGGATCTGCAGTAGCTGACATCTATACGCTTTACTCTGCACAATCAGGTGAGCAGTTCTCTTGCAATTGATTGGAAACAATCCTGGGGATAAGACCCTATTTGTGCTTTTTTGTCTCCTTTTTTCTCTACTAGCTGTCAGAGATTGACAGCAGCATTTAACTAGTTAATAGCCTCAGGTAGATCGCGATCCCACCTGCAGCTGTTGCAGGTACATGTTAGCTGTACAGTCAGCTGTTATGTGCCTGGAAAGGGGGGAGTCCAGCATCAGCGTACTATTACACCCGATGTCGGACAGGGGTTCAGGGCTTGTGCAGATAACCGTTTTAATTGGACAAGTGCTATTGACGCGCCCACATGGCAGTGGGGTACTCGGTCCCGGGTCCTTTGTTCAGAGGGGGATGTCATGGTGGCTACGACCGGGTCCTTGGCCATGGGCATCAACGTTAAAAGGGAAAGGTCTTTAAAGAGGATAAAGTTTATGTTTGTGATGCCACCTGTGGTATTCGGTCAGTGGGGACCGATGCTGCTTTAAGGGGTCCTCTGGGGTGATGTTATGGCAGCTAGATGGTATAACTTTCCACAGGTGAAGTATATCCCAAGGGCTCCCGGTGTGTAGATGGAAGATGGTGAATGGCGCAGTAAAGAATGAGGACACAGGTTTGCAGTCTCTTTACCTTGTTTACTGAAGTCTTCAGGCAGCCACAGTCCAGGGCACCAGATCACAGGGCAAGCAGGGTCCGGCCGGCTTGGAGGCAAGTTAGGAGTCCCCTTACCCAGGGGGAAATCAAAGCCTTCCTCTAGCGCCGTGGTGTAGTCTTTTACTGCCTATGGCTTCAAATAAGGTCCTCACAGGTGTTCTATTGTTCTCTCTGTCCCCATATAGGATAGAACATGACCCATATGACTGGTGACTTGAGGCAGTTTATAGGGACTGTAGCACACCCCAGCCTCTAAGGGTGTCACCGTGCCTCCTGGGTACTAAGGCGGACAAGTAACGCGCAGTTCAGCTGTCCTGCCGGTCTCTGATGTAAGTCGTAGAGAGTCCTTACAACCCCGGTGTTCTGGCTACTGGTTTCTGTGCCTCAGAAGGAGGCAGCCTGCTCGGGGCTGGTCTCCCCCTGGTATCAACTCCTGTGCTTTGCTCTCCTGCATGCTCTCTGCAATCAATTCAGCTTTCTGTATAATCTCTTTCCAGGAACTGCTGCACTGCGGCTACACAGCTCCATAAACCCTCTTCTGCCTCAGACCGATCCAGTCTGTTTCCTGGCAAGAAGTGTTCACAACGATGTTCTTTCTGCCAGGAGCTGCAGACCCCCATGTCTGCTCAGCTATTCTCCTATTGTACCAGCTCCGCCTCAGCTGATGTTCCACCACAAGCTCCCTTCTGGCAGTCTCTCCCTCTAGCACATCTTTCTGCTTCCTTACCCTCTTTCTCTCTGACAGGAACTGACTGGACCTTCCTGGAACTGTTCTCACCTTTCCCTCCAAAACTACCTTATATATGGGGAGTCACCTAGTAAATAAGATCAAAAGCTCCCCCTGGTGGCTTGCAGTGTGAATGTGTTGCATGCTTGTGTTACCTGGTTACAGTTATCCTTTCTTGCCTTCAATTGTAACATCACTCTCCCCGTGAGGAAAACAATGCTACTGTGACGACCAGGACCCTGGGGCGCCACAATATCCGTGGTTTTGACGGATAGCACTCGTACTCATGTCAGTCTGTGGTGCCGTGCACATGTCTGCTTTGTTTCCTCAGACCGAGATTTTGCAGGATTCAAGATTTTCTTCCAAGAATCGGATCACACTCACCTATTCATGTCTATGGATCTGTGAAGATAATAGGACCACACTCAGAAGACATCTAAGTGCTGCCAATGTTCACAGACTGACATAATAGAGAAGGTGAAGAAACTAATTTTTTTTCTCTCCACCTCCGAGAAAATCGTATCCCACTCTAATCATACCCTGGTCAAACTCTGAGAGTGTGATTAGCATAATCAAACCGATTTTCTCAGGTGGAGAGAAAACGGTCGTCTCCGCCTGTCCTTAATAAGTCATATTTTATAATAACAATAGGTTCTCTTTAAGACATCCATATGTAAGGGTATGATAGGGTATGACCCTTGCTTGTAAGCAGGTTAATGCTGCCTAATGTTATGATACACCAAACAGCAGGGGAAGTGATGATGTCAATGCTTTGATCTTGAGCCATATACTTGAGACTTACAAGTGACTCTTTTCAGTACCCCTATTAATCTCATTGCACAATGGAATCCAAGCTATGACTTCATCCTACTCTGCTGGAAAATCAACCTTTTCATCTGTATTATTTTTCTTTATGTCACTACTCCATGCCTTCATCAGCAACGCATCACAGAACTTCTACATGAAACGTTGAGATCACGGAAATTAGAATGAACTCAGCCAGCGCAGATCAGCTCTAACGTAAGCACTTCAGGGTCTAGACCCAGCAACATAAGCCACCTTCAGATTTTCAGCAGAAGAATAACATTGTGATTTATGCATAAACATCTATTATAAAAGGAGACAAAATACAATGAATTGGAAGGGTTACGTGTATGGTTGGGTGCAAAGTCGGATCAAATAGCACCACTATGATAAGGCTGCAGTCTGGATGAGACTGAATTTGTATATCAGAAAGAAATCCTAAAGAGTCAGTGGAACTGCTGAAGGGTTAAGAATATTTCCCTCTTATCATTTAATAATGAATCAGTGTAGCCGTGCATGAAATGACGCCATCACGCTGCCTTTGATGTAGGCTTATAATGCGTGTTTTGCAAGTTAAAATATAGAATGTCAAATGCATTCTTGTTGTAAATATTCCTTTCTCACTAAATGTCGACCTTCGAAACAGCTTTGAAAGATCAGGAAAAAAAATCACTCAGGGGAAGTGAAGGATGCTATAAAATAAGAAAAGAATAATCACTCAACTGATCGACACCGCAGATTTCAGAGCTCACTATAGGTAATGCGCCCATCAATCACTTGCTTCAGTATTAGGAAGTATGAATCCTCTGACCTAAAACCAGTGCTTGGTATAGTGGGCATGTAGGTTCATTGTCTCCAAGGTGCCTCCTGTTGATATTGTCTTATGATCAATTCTAATCTGCTGGCAGCAAGTCCCCTGCAGGGTCACTATAGGGAAATTTAAAGGGAATCTGTCAGCAGGTTTCTGCTATGTAAGCTCCAGACAGCATGATGTAATGGTTAAAACACAGATTTCAGCCAAGCTCCATCCTTTTGTTTGCTTGCAATGATTGTTTTAGCACCAGGAGCTTATCATTGCTGTGACTAGCTGGTTGTGTGAGCCTTGGTCCAACACACCCCTCCTGTAATAAGTAGCTCACTGTCTATAGATTTTGTACATGGAATGCCTGATGTGGGCGGGGCAGCTTTTTCAGCTCTGCTGCATTGCTAAATCTAAAAGCTTTGATTGTGTGAGAACGACTGCACCCAGTAATGTAAGTGATACTGTCATGAGGGTGTCATGTCCCCTTGAAAGACTTTGAGTTCGACGTTCACGTCGAATAATGAATCACAGGTCTTCTTTAGAGATGGTGTGTGATTGTGTCCCATATTAAATGGATTTAGTTTCTAACGACCCTTTCTATGCTGGTAAGAAACATGAGGAGCACCCCCAAGGGCTGTGGGGAAATCGGTTCCGGGCGGGTTCTTAAAGGGGATGTGTCATGGCAGCAGTGACCCGGTCTGTGGCACTCGGTGTCCAATAAAGGTGAAATAAAGGGGAAAATAAAGTTTATGGGATAAATGTTTGTGACTAGTGATGAGCGAATATACTCGTTACTCGAGATTTCCCGAGCATGCTTGGGTGTCCTCTGAGTATTTTTTAGTGCTCGGAGATTTAGTTTTCTTCTCCCCAGCTGACTGATTTACATCTGTTAGCCAGCTTGATTACATGTGGGGATTTCCTAGCAACTAGGCAACCCCCACATGTACTTATGCTGGCTAACAGATGTAAATCATTCAGCTTCGGCGAAGAAAACTAAATCTCCGAGCACTAAAAAATACTCAGAGGACACCCGAGCACAGGAAATCTCGAGTAACGAGTATATTCGCTCATGACTATTTGTGACGCCACCTGTGGTACTCGTCAATAGAGATGTTAGCCGACGCTGCTTGTAGAATCCGCTGGGGCTGATGGTGATGCAGCGTACCAGCTCTCCACAGGTAGAGCTTTAGTCCCAGGGCACTTAGATTGTAAACGATGGTGATGCTGATGGTGTATGTGGTGCAGGGTGGATGGCACAAAAAATAATTGTGAGGACACAGCGTGGTGCAGTTTCCAATGCTTTACTCACAGTTCTCCAGTGCACAAACGCCAGTCGTGTTCTCCGGGTGAGTGGTCCAGCAAACTCCCAGGTAGTTTGTGGTGCAACTTTCCTACTCTCCGTCAGTGCCCCCTCCATACTCCCCTCCAGTCAGCGCTCACACAGGGTTAATGGCTGCTTTACACCACGTTATGCCGTGGTGTAACAGTCCCAGAGATTGGCAAGTTATCCCATATACCGAGGAGAGGGGGTTACTTGGGGTAACCCATTTAAACAGGAATATAAAAAATAAACCAATAATGACAATCCAGACATGCAATACAGCCTCTCCGACAAGTGAAGTGTGTATATACAGTGTATATACAGAATAAGCCCCTGTTCACACGTTCAGTATTTTACATCAGTATTTGTAAACCACAACCACAGCCTGCACAGTAGCAGCTATCGGGTGTACATAAAGGTGATCCAATAGCTGCTACTACGCATGCGCTGGCGGTACCATCTTGCAGGAGGATATTTTTTTCTCAACAAAGATGGCGCCGCCTGCGCAGTAGCAGCTTTCGGATCACCTCTACATACACTGATAGCTGCTACTGTGCAGACGAGGCTGGCGCCATTTTCAAAACAGATTTTGTTTTAATGAATTTCAGGATAACCTTTAACAAATTAATTATATACACACTACATATGTGATCAGGCTGCAGCGCAGGCGCCACCGCTGGCATCTGCCTGCAGAACGTAATTTATTTTTCACAAGATATATATATATATATATATATATATATATATATATATATATATACTGTACAGGCCAAAAGTTTGGACACACCTTCTCATTTAAAGATTTTTCTGTATTTTCATGACTATGAAAATTGTACATTCACACAGATCTCAATCTGCGAACTCGGCTTCAGGAAAGTGGCCGCCGCGATCTCAATCTGCGCACGCGCGGCCTCCCGCGGCCATTTTCCTGAAGCCCCAGGAAGCAGAAAACTCAATCTGCACACGCGCGGCCTCAGGAAGATGGCCGCCGCCACCGGGAAAGCCATGAGTAACCCAACTCTGCTGCTCTCCTTCGATACCGGGCCGCAGCTCACCTCACCTGTGGAAGGGACCCTGCTCACGCCATAGCGCTCACTGAGCCTCATCATCCCTGCACCTCTGCCGCCGCCACACTGTGGGTAAGCCTGCATTCCAACTATAAGACGCACCCCCCATTTTCCTCACAAATTTTTTGGGGAAAAAGTGTGTCTTATAGTCGGAAAAATATGCTATATACTTAACAAAAAAGTGTGAAACAACTGAAAATATGTCTTATATTCTAGGTTCTTCAAAGTAGCCACCTTTTGCTATGATGACTGCTTTGCACACTCTTGGCATTCTCTTGATGAGCTTCAAGAGGTAGTCACCGGGAATGGTCTTCCAACAATCTTGAAGGAGTTCCCAGAGATGCTTAGCACTTGTTGGCCCTTTTCCTTCACTCTGCGGTCCAGCTCACCCCAAACCATCTCGATTGGGTTCAGGTCTGGTGACTGTGGAGGCCAGGTCATCTGGTGTAGCACCCCATCACTCTCCGTCTTGGTCAAATAGCCCTTACACAGCCTGGAGGTGTGTTTGGGGTCATTGTCCTGTTGAAAAATAAATGATGGTCCAACTAAACGCAGACCGGATGGAACAGCATGCCGCTGCAAGATGCTGTGGTAGCCATGCTTCAGTATGCCTTCAATTTTTTTAATAAATCCCCAACAGTGTCACCAGCAAAGCACCCCCACACCATCACACCTCCTCTTCCATGCTTCACGGTGGGAACCAGGCATGTAGAGTCCATCCGTTCACCTTTTCTGCGTGGCACAAAGACTCAGTGGTTGGAAGATCTCAAATTTGGACTCATCAGATCAAAGCACGGATTTCCACTGGTCTAATGTCCATTCCTTGTGTTCTTTAGCCCAAACAAGTCTCTTCTGCTTGTTGTCCTTAGCAATGGTTTCCTAGCAGCTATTTTACCATGAAGGCCTGCTGCACAAAGTCTCCTCTTAACAGTAGTTGTAGAGATGTGTCTGCTGCTAGAACTCTGTGTGGCATTGACCTGGTCTCTAATCTGAGCTGCTGTTAACCTGCGATTTCTGAGGCTGATGACTTGGATAAACTTATCCTCAGAAGCAGAGGTGACTCTTGGTCTTCCTGTCCTGGGGCGGTCCTCATGTGAGCCAGTTTCTTTGTAGCGCTTGATGGTTTTTGCCACTGCACTTGGGGACACTTTCAAAGTTTTCCCAATTTTTCGGACTGACTGACCTTCGCTTCTTAAAGTATTGATGGCCACTCATTTTTCTTTACTTAGCTGCTTTTTTCTTGCCATAATACAAATTCTAACACTCTATTCAGTAGGACTATCAGCTGTGTATCCACCAGACTTCTGCACAACACAACTGATGGTCCCAAGACCATTTATAAGGCAAGAAATCCCACTTATTAAACCTGACAGGGCACACCTGTGAAGTGAAAACCATTCCCGGTGACTACCTCTTGAAGCTCATCAAGAGAATGCCTAGAGTGTGCAAAGCAGTCTCAAAGCAAAAGGTGGCTACTTTGAAGAACCTAGAATATAAGACATAATTTTTCAGTTGTTTCACACTTTTTTGTCAAGTATATAATCCCACATGTGTTAATTCATAGTTTTGATGCCTTCAGTGTGAATGTACAATTTTCAGTCATGAAAATCCAGAAAAATCTTTTAATGAGAAGGTGTGTCCAAACTTTTGGTCTGTACTGTATATATATAACGTATATAATCGAGTATAAGCTGAGATTTTCAGCCCATTTTTTTAGGCTTAAAGTACCCCTCTCGGCTTATACTCGAGTCATTGTCCCAGCGGTCGGCAGGGGAGGGGGAGCGGCAGTTGTCAAATCATACTCACCTGCTCCCGACGCGTCTCTGCATGTCCCTGCTTCTCCGGTGCCCACAGCTCTTCCTGTGTTCAGCGGCCACATGGTACCACTCATTAAAGTAATGAATATGGACGCGACTCCACTCCCATAGGGATGGAGCGCATGTTCATTACTTTAATGAGTGAGCGGTACGATGTGACCGCTGAACATAGGAAGAAGCTGCCGGCACCCGGAGACCATCTGTCAGTGAGAAGCTGCCAGGGACCGCGCCGGGAGCAGGTGAGTATAACGGGGAGGGTGAGCATTCCGATAGTCACCTGTCCCCAATCCACCGCAGCGCGCCGCTCCGTTTTCCGCGTCCTCTGCAGTGACTGTTCAGGTCAGAGGGCGCGAGGACGTGTTTAGTGTGCGAGCCGCCCTCTGCCTGAACACTGCAGAGGATGCACTGCAGAGGATGTGGAAGACGGAGCGCCGCACTGCGGTGGAACGGCGACAGGTGAATATTGCAAGTGCCGGTGTCCCCGCCTGCTCAGGACAAGAGGTGAGTATATCATTTTTTTTATCGCAGCAGCAGCATATGGGAAAATGTTTCTATGGAGCATCTTATGGGGCCATAATCAACCTTTGTGCAGCATTAAATGGGGCAAATATTTCTATGGAGCATCTTATGGGGCCATAATCAACCTTTGTGCAGCATTATATGGGGCGAATGTTTCTATGGAGCATCTTATGGGGCCATAATCAACCTTTGTGCAGCATTATATGGGGCATATTTTTTGTATGAAGCATCTTATGGGGCCCATCATGAACTGTATGGAGCATTATATGGGGTGTAATTTGTAAGGAGCATCTTATGGGGCCCATTATGAACTTTATGGAGCATTATATGCGGCTCCTGATTCATTATGGATATTCAAAAACACAACCTACTGATGTCTCAATTAATTTTACTTTTATTGGTATCTATTTTTATTATTGAAATTTACCAGTAGCTGCTGCATTTCCCACCCTAGGCTTATACTCGAGTCATTAAGTTTTCCCACAGGAAAGATATATATCTTGGTACCGTGTTAGCCAGTAGATAGAAAATTATTTAGAATTGAGAGTCCTCAGTGGTTGATCAACCACTGAGGACTCTCACAATTCTAAATAATTTTCTAAGTTTTCCCAGTTTTTTGTGGCAAAATTAGGGATCTCGGCTTATACTCGGGTCGGCTTATACTCGAGTATATACGGTATATAAAATATTCATTATGTAAACTAGGGGGCAGGTCAGTGAGGGATCAGTTACCTGTCAGCAGTCTGCATTATGAATACCTAATCAGAGCACCACATGAAGACCCCCCCACAGGCCACCCCGGGTCACGAGCATGTCATTAACGCAAAGCTGAAAATAAAGATCAGACAACAACCAGAAGATAGATTTCATCACCAGGTATCATTGTAATCGGTATAACGGTACCGACCAGACACTGTGTATAGGTTACTGTGAACAATCCTGCTGACAGGGGCACTTTAATTATGCCGTTTATGTCACAAGGGATACACCGGGGCCGACAACTATCCACCACGCTGGTTCCGCTAGGGCAGACCACTATTCACCACGTGGAATACACCAGGGCCGATCACTATTTGCCATGCTGGATACGCCGGGGCCAATGACTATCTGCCATACAGGGTACTCTGGGACTGATATATATACACATTACAAATTTGATATTTGAAAGTGAAATTATCGGCTGTCCACACGCTCGCACACATGCACGCTCACACACATGCACGCTCAAAGACAGGAAAAACACACGCACACATGCACGCTCACACACTTGAGAAAACATACGCGAGAAAACCACACATACACACACCCAGGAAAACAGGCACACACTCAGGAAAACACACACACAGTGGCATAACTACAAAATTATGGGCCCCGGTGCGAACTTTCGACTGTGCCCCCCCACCATGCCAAAATATTTTCCACACAAACTCACATTTTCCCTATTCATTTTGCACACTATAGCTTTATTGCAAAGTTGTATAGTGTGACCTCAGTGGCGTAATTATGCTGTGCCCCATCCTGGTATATATTTGTCCCCCGTACTGCCGTTATGTAATATATAAAAGAAAATAAACCATTATACTCATCAGGGGCTTATATAGAAGTTATGGGGATCCATATAAGAAGTATAATGCACCCCCATAGACCTCCTTATAATATAATGCACCCCAATAGTCCTCTATATAATATACTGCACAGTTCATAGTCATCCATATAGTATAATACACTCCCCATAGTCATCCATATAGTATTATACACTCCTCAGTCCTCCATATAGTATAATACACTCCTCATAGTCCTCCATATATTAAAATACACTCCTCATAGTGCTCCATGTACCAAAATACACTCCTCATAGTGCTCCATATAGTATAATACACTGCTCAGTCCTCCATATAGTATAATACGATCCTCATTCCTCCATATAGTATAATACACTCCTCAGTCCTAAATATATAGTATAATACACTGCTTATAGTGCTCCATATAGTATAAAGCACCCATCTTAGTCCTCCATATAGTATAATACACTTCTAAGTCCTCCATATAGTATAATACACTCCTCATAGTCCTCCATATAGTATAATACACTCCTCATAGTCCTCCATATATTAAACTACACTGCTCAGTTCTCCATATAGTATAATACTCTCCTCAAAGTGCTCCATATAATATAATGCACCGCCATAGTCATCCATGTCATACAATTCACTTCCCATACTATAATGGACCCCATAGTTCTTCATATAGTATAATGTATTCCCCATAATCCTCGATACAGTATAATGCAGCCCACATATAGTATAATGCAGCCACTCTACAGAGTATAATGCAGCCACTCCACAGAGTATAATGCAGCCACCCCACAAAAGTATAATGCAGCCCCACCATACAATATAATGTAACCCCCATAGAATATAATGCAGCCCCGCTCATAGAATAATGCAGCCCCTCCATACAGGGGCAGTGAGAAAGACATGGGCAAACGGTGACTAGGGGACAGGGGAGAAGGACACAAGGGTGGATAGGGGAGACAGTGGCTAGGGAGCAAGGAAGACAGGCACAAGGGGACACACGGGGACTAGGAGGCATGGGAGAAGGGCACAAGGGGACTAGTGGGCAAGGGAGACTGACACAAGGGAACAAGAGAGACTGACATCAGTGGACACACAGGGATTAGTGGGCAAGGGAGACTGACACAAGGGGACACACGGGGACAAGGAACATAAGCACAAGGGAACAAGGGAAACAGGCACAAGGGGACACACATGGACTAGTGGGTAAGGGAGACTGACACAAGGGGACACACAGGGACAAGGGACACAAGCACAAGGGGACAAGGGCGACAGGTACAATGGGACTCATGGGGACTAGGAGGTAGGGGAGAAGGGCTCAAGGGGACACACAGGGACTAGGGAGCAAGGGAGACAGGCACAAGAGGACACAAGGGGACTCCGAGGGCAGAGTAGATAGGGATGCATGGGGAGACGGGGCTGCAAGGGGACAGGGGAAGACGGGGGAGACATAGGAGTGGGGAAGAAGGGGGCACAGGGATTTCGAGGACAGGGTAGATGGTGAACACACAGTGAGAAAGAGGACAGGAGAGACTTGAGAGTAGGGCAGATGGGTCACACGGGGACAAGGGGCAGGAAATGCATGGGCGTGCAGGAGGAGATGGGGAGCACTGGGGGACCAGGGGAAGAAGGACAAGGTGTGTACGGGGGCCCAGAGGAGCACAATGACCTGAATCTGGGGACCTACAAGGACATGGGGCATGGGAGAGCAGGGAGGAAATGGGGCTGGTGTCACAAGGGGCCGGGGATGCTGGAGGCCGAGGACAGCGACACATGGGCAACAGACACACCTCACTGCCTCCGCTCCCGTACACCTCCATGTTCATCCCCGAATCCTCCACATGGCTGAGCTGCTGCCCCATCCTCCTCCTGGGCGGCTCGGTCCACGCGCCCCCCGCCAGCCCTGGAGCCACCTGTTCCCGGTCCCAGCAGCCGCTACAGGTTCTGCCAATATGGTGACCGCCATCACCTGTGCAGATGCTGCACTGCCTGGGCCCCGCACTGTTATGGTTCTCAATGGCAAGAGAACATAGCCCAGCATACATAGGAACTAGCTCTTGGAAGGATGGAAACTTAAACTGACCATGAACTAAACCTGCCGCACAACTAACAGTAGCCGGGTAGCGTAGCCTGCGTTTTATCCCTAGACGCCCAGCGCCGGCCGGAGGACTAACTAATCCTGGCAGAGGAAAATATAGTCCTGGCTCACCTCTAGAGAAATTTCCCCGAAAGGCAGACAGAGGCCCCCACATATATTGGCGGTGATTTAAGATGAAAATGACAAACGTAGTATGAAAATAGGTTTAGCAAAATCGAGGTCCGCTTACTAGATAGCAGGAAGACAGAAAGGGTACTTTCATGGTCAGCTGAAAACCCTATCAATACACCATCCTGAAATTACTTTAAGACTCTAGTATTAACTCATAACATCAGAGTGGCAATTTCAGATCACAAGAGCTTTCCAGACACAGAAACGAAACTGCAGCTGTGAACTGGAACAAAATGCAAAAAACAAACAAGGACAAAAGTCCGACTTAGCTGGAAGTTGTCTGGTAGCAGGAACATGCACAGAAAGGCTTCTGATTACAATGTTGACCGGCATGGAAGTGACAGAGGAGCAAGGTTAAATAGCGACTCCCACATCCTGATGGGAACAGGTGAACAGAGGGGATGATGCACACAAGTTCAATTCCACCAGTGGCCACCGGGGGAGCCCAAAATCCAATTTCACAACAGTACCCCCCCCTCAAGGAGGGGGCACCGAACCCTCACCAGAACCACCAGGGCGATCAGGATGAGCCCTATGAAAGGCACGGACCAGATCGGAGGCATGAACATCAGAGGCAGTCACCCAAGAATTATCCTCCTGACCGTATCCCTTCCATTTGACCAGATACTGGAGTTTCCGTCTGGAAACACGGGAGTCCAAGATTTTTTCCACAACGTACTCCAACTCGCCCTCAACCAACACCGGAGCAGGAGGCTCAACGGAAGGCACAACCGGTACCTCATACCTGCGCAACAATGACCGATGAAAAACATTATGAATAGAAAAAGATGCAGGGAGGTCCAAAAGGAAGGACACAGGGTTAAGAATCTCCAATATCTTGTACGGGCCGATGAACCGAGGCTTAAACTTAGGAGAAGAAACCCTCATAGGGACAAAACGAGAAGACAACCACACCAAGTCCCCGACACAAAGCCGAGGACCAACCCGACGCCGGCGGTTGGCAAAAAGCTGAGTCTTCTCCTGGGACAACTTCAAATTGTCCACCACCTGCCCCCAAATCTGATGCAACCTCTCCACCACAGCATCCACTCCAGGACAATCCGAAGATTCCACCTGACCGGAGGAAAATCGAGGATGAAACCCCGAATTACAGAAAAAAGGAGACACCAAGGTGGCAGAGCTGGCCCGATTATTGAGGGCAAACTCCGCTAAAGGCAAAAAAGCAACCCAATCATCCTGATCTGCAGACACAAAACACCTCAAATATGTCTCCAAAGTCTGATTCGTCCGCTCGGTCTGGCCATTAGTCTGAGGATGGAAAGCAGACGAGAAAGACAAATCTATGCCCATCCTAGCACAGAATGCCCGCCAAAATCTAGACACGAATTGGGTTCCTCTGTCAGAAACGATATTCTCCGGAATACCATGCAAACGAACCACATTTTGAAAAAACAGAGGAACCAACTCGGAAGAAGAAGGCAACTTAGGCAGGGGAACCAAATGGACCATCTTAGAGAAACGGTCACACACCACCCAGATGACAGACATCTTCTGAGAAACAGGAAGATCCGAAATAAAATCCATCGAGATGTGCGTCCAAGGCCTCTTCGGGATAGGCAAGGGCAACAACAATCCACTAGCCTGAGAACAACAAGGCTTGGCCCGAGCACAAACGTCACAAGACTGCACAAAGCCTCGTACATCTCGTGACAGGGAAGGCCACCAGAAGGACCTTGCCACCAAATCCCTGGTACCAAAGATTCCAGGATGACCTGCCAACGCAGAAGAATGAACCTCAGAAATGACTTTACTGGTCCAATCATCAGGAACAAACAGTCTACCAGGTGGGCAACGATCAGGTCTATCCGCCTGAAAATCCTGCAAGGCCCGCCGCAGGTCTGGAGAAACGGCAGACAATATCACTCCATCCTTAAGGATACCTGTAGGTTCAGAATTACCAGGGGAGTCAGGCTCAAAACTCCTAGAAAGGGCATCCGCCTTAACATTCTTAGAACCCGGTAAGTATGACACCACAAAATTAAACCGAGAGAAAAACAACGACCAGCGCGCCTGTCTAGGATTCAGGCGTCTGGCGGACTCAAGATAAATTAAATTTTTGTGGTCGGTCAATACCACCACCTGATGTCTAGCCCCCTCAAGCCAATGACGCCACTCCTCAAAAGCCCACTTCATGGCCAAAAGCTCCCGATTCCCAATATCATAATTCCGCTCGGCGGGCGAAAATTTACGAGAAAAAAAAGCACAAGGTTTCATCACGGAGCAGTCGGAACTTCTTTGCGACAAAACCGCCCCAGCTCCGATTTCAGAAGCGTCGACCTCAACCTGAAAAGGAAGAGCAACATCAGGCTGACGCAACACAGGGGCGGAAGAAAAGCGGCGCTTAAGCTCCCGAAAGGCCTCCACAGCAGCAGGGGACCAATCAGCAACATCAGCACCCTTCTTAGTCAAATCAGTCAATGGTTTAACAACATCAGAAAAACCAGCAATAAATCGACGATAAAAGTTAGCAAAGCCCAAAAATTTCTGAAGACTCTTAAGAGAAGAGGGTTGCGTCCAATCACAAATAGCCCGAACCTTGACAGGATCCATCTCGATGGAAGAGGGGGAAAAAATGTATCCCAAGAAGGAAATCTTTTGAACCCCAAAAACGCACTTAGAACCCTTCACACACAAGGAATTAGACCGCAAAACCTGAAAACCCCTCCTGACCTGCTGGACATGAGAGTCCCAGTCATCCGAAAAAATCAGAATATCATCCAGATACACGATCATAAATTTATCCAAATAATCACGGAAAATGTCATGCATAAAGGACTGAAAGACTGAAGGTGCATTTGAAAGGCCAAAAGGCATCACCAAATACTCAAAGTGGCCCTTGGGCGTATTAAATGCGGTTTTCCACTCATCCCCCTGCTTAATTCGCACCAAATTATACGCCCCACGGAGATCTACCTTAGAGAACCACTTGGCCCCCTTTATGCGAGCAAACAAATCAGTCAGCAGTGGCAACGGATATTGATATTTAACCGTGATTTTATTCAAAAGCCGATAATCAATACACGGCCTCAAAGAGCCATCTTTCTTAGACACAAAGAAAAAACCGGCTCCTAAGGGAGATGACGAAGGACGAATATGTCCCTTTTCCAAGGACTCCTTTATATATTCTCGCATAGCAGCATGTTCAGGCACAGACAGATTAAATAAACGACCCTTAGGGTATTTACTACCCGGAATCAAATCTATGGCACAATCGCACTCCCGGTGCGGAGGTAATGAACCAAGCTTAGGTTCTTCAAAAACGTCACGATAGTCAGACAAGAATTCAGGAATCTCAGAGGGAATAGATGACGAAATGGAAACCAAAGGTACGTCCCCATGCATCCCCTTACATCCCCAGCTTAACACAGACATAGCGTTCCAGTCGAGGACTGGGTTATGAGATTGCAGCCATGGCAATCCAAGCACCAACACATCATGTAGATTATACAGCACAAGAAAGCGAATAATCTCCTGATGATCCGGATTAATTCGCATAGTTACTTGTGTCCAGTATTGTGGTTTATTACTAGCCAATGGGGTGGAGTCAATCCCCTTCAGAGGTATAGGAGTTTCAAGAGGCTCTAAATCATACCCACAGCGTTTGGCAAAGGACCAATCCATAAGATTCAAAGCGGCGCCAGAGTCGACATAGGCATCCGCGGTAATAGATGATAAAGAACAAATCAGGGTCACAGATAGAATAAACTTAGACTGAAAAGTGCCAATTGAAACTGACTTATCAAGCTTCTTAGTACGCTTAGAGCATGCTGATATAACATGAGTTGAATCACCACAATAAAAGCACAACCCATTTTTTCGTCTAAAATTCTGCCGTTCGCTTCTGGACAGAATTCTATCACATTGCATATTCTCTGGCGTCTTCTCAGTAGACACCGCCAAATGGTGCACAGGTTTGCGCTCCCGCAGACGTCTATCGATCTGGATAGCCATTGTCATGGACTCATTCAGACCCGCAGGCACAGGGAACCCCACCATAACATCCTTAACGGCATCAGAGAGACCCTCTCTGAAATTCGCCGCCAGGGCGCACTCATTCCACTGAGTAAGCACAGACCATTTACGGAATTTTTGGCAGTATATTTCAACTTCATCTTGCCCCTGAGATAGGGACATCAAGGCTTTTTCCGCCTGAAGCTCTAAATGAGGTTCCTCATAAAGCAACCCCAAGGCCAGAAAAAACGCATCCACATTGAGCAACGCAGGATCCCCTGGAGCCAATGCAAAAGCCCAATCTTGAGGGTTGCCCCGGAGCAAGGAAATCACAATCCTGACCTGCTGAGCAGGATCTCCAGCAGAGCGAGATTTCAGGGACAAAAACAACTTGCAATTATTTTTGAAATTTTGAAAGCAAGATCTATTCCCCGAGAAAAATTCAGGCAAAGGAATTCTAGGTTCAGATATAGGAACATGAACAACAAAATCTTGTAAATTTTGAACTTTCGTGGTGAGATTATTCAAACCTGCAGCTAAACTCTGAATATCCATTTTAAACAGGTGAACACAGAGCCATTCCAGGATTAGAAGGAGAGAGAGAGAGGAAGGCTGCAATATAGGCAGACTTGCAAGTGATTCAATTGAAAGCACACTCAGAACTGAAGGAAAAAAAAAAAAAAATTTTTTCAGCAGACTTCTTTTTTCTCTCCTTTCTCTGCCAATTAATTTAACCCTTTGTGGGCCGGTCAAACTGTTATGGTTCTCAATGGCAAGAGAACATAGCCCAGCATACATAGGAACTAGCTCTTGGAAGGATGGAAACTTAAACTGACCATGAACTAAACCTGCCGCACAACTAACAGTAGCCGGGTAGCGTAGCCTGCGTTTTATCCCTAGACGCCCAGCGCCGGCCGGAGGACTAACTAATCCTGGCAGAGGAAAATATAGTCCTGGCTCACCTCTAGAGAAATTTCCCCGAAAGGCAGACAGAGGCCCCCACATATATTGGCGGTGATTTAAGATGAAAATGACAAACGTAGTATGAAAATAGGTTTAGCAAAATCGAGGTCCGCTTACTAGATAGCAGGAAGACAGAAAGGGTACTTTCATGGTCAGCTGAAAACCCTATCAATACACCATCCTGAAATTACTTTAAGACTCTAGTATTAACTCATAACATCAGAGTGGCAATTTCAGATCACAAGAGCTTTCCAGACACAGAAACGAAACTGCAGCTGTGAACTGGAACAAAATGCAAAAAACAAACAAGGACAAAAGTCCGACTTAGCTGGAAGTTGTCTGGTAGCAGGAACATGCACAGAAAGGCTTCTGATTACAATGTTGACCGGCATGGAAGTGACAGAGGAGCAAGGTTAAATAGCGACTCCCACATCCTGATGGGAACAGGTGAACAGAGGGGATGATGCACACAAGTTCAATTCCACCAGTGGCCACCGGGGGAGCCCAAAATCCAATTTCACAACACCGCACACAGCGGGTGCGCGATGAGGTGACGTCATCACGCACCCGCAGTGTCAGAGGCAGAGGGGAATGATGGGAGATGGAGTGTCAGCTGACGCTCTCTCCTCCATCATTGCTTTGAACTGTAGCGGCGTCATAGACGCCAGTATAGTTCAATGCAGCGGGGGGAGTCGGGGGCCTCTGATGTGCCAGGCCCCTGACCTGCCAGGCCCCTATCGCAGCGGCGACCGCTGCAACTGTGGTAGTTATGCCCCTGCACACACACACACCCAAGAAAACACACACCCAGGAAAACACACACACACCCAGGAAAACACACATAGGAAACCGCACATACCCAGAAAAAAAAAACATACTCTGACCTGCCATATTTAATTTGTCAAATGCCCCCTTCCCCCCTGCTACTTAGCATAGAAAACCTTGAGATGGGCAGCTGGAGAGGTTAGCTGGAATGTGCTGGACAGTGGGCACACAGGGCAGCCTACCTCTCATCTTCTCCTGCCCTTCTGTGCTGCTGCCCTGCACACTGTAGCTCCTCCCCCTCCAGGTCCTGGCTGATCGGACATCAGAGACAGATCTGCACACAGAAGACGGGGATGCTGCATGCGATCACTATGTAAGTAACACACCCTCCTCCTCTTCTTGTGTGCCAGGACCTGCCCCCTCTCACCACTGTGTGCACATGAAGCCGGCCATGGCTCCAGCCACAGGTGCACACTGCGTGTCCCGCCCCCCCTGTTCCTGCTCATCACATACTGCACTGCCGTTCCTCCAGCGGCCCTCAGCAGCTGCTTAGGCACTGGCCCGGGGGGCATATGCATTTCTGCCACCCGGCCCAGCCCGCCCCTGGTGCTCGACCCAAGTAACGACAATACAGAAGTGATATCAACCCCACAAATATGAACCCCAGTTGTCACCGCCACAGGGCAAGTTGGAAGAGCCAGGCAAAGCGCTAGAATTGGCACATCTAATAGATGCACCTTTTCAAAGGCAGCTGCACGCTGCTATTTTTAGGCTGGAGGGGACCAAAATCCATGGCCCCTTACCAGCCTGAGAAAACCAACCCCCAGCTATCTGCTTTAGCTTGGCTGGTTGTCAAAAATGTAAATAATTTTAAATAATTAAAAATTACAGTGTGGGGACCCCTCTATTCTTGATAACCAGCCTTGCTGAAACTGACAACTGAGGATTGCAGCCCGCAGTTGTCAGTTTTGCCTGGCTAGTTATCAAAAATACAAGAGAACCCAACGTCATTTTATTTATTTATTTATTTATAGTGCAGGCGATGGCTGATGAACACTCCCATTAGCTGCCACCTGCTCTTGCTGTTAACAGTTGAATACAACTCTCAATATTGTCCCCTGATAGCACTGATCGCAGTGCAAGCAGGGGGACAGTGAAATGAACTGTCTTCACTTCAGCACTCGGTGCTGGGGAACAGTGCAAACAGCGAAAACAGTACTGCTGATTCTCAGGCACTGATACGTGTCACACTGATGACACAGGGATGTCATCTGTGTATCATCAGTGTGTACATATGCAGGACACTTTGCAGCTCATGCGGCTACTGGAAACACTGAAGTCTAAAAGACCCAAAATGAACTTGGTCATTTTCCAAATTTTGACCAACTTTTGCTAATTTTCAGGAAAAAAGCTTGGGAATCTGAACATGAATCCGAATGTGCAACGTTTGTGCCAAATTTGAGATTGGCAAAAGTTTTCCAAACAAGTTCACTCATCTTTATTTATAGCCAAAGGTTTTTTTGTGTTTTGAGGCCCAACTCTAGCATGATAAATGCCGTATAAAATATCACTGCTGAAAAAAATTGCAGTATTGCAATGCCAGCAAAATTTGCCCACTTCAGATGGACGTATAAGACTACAATATCAATATAGCAATGCGATTTTTAACCAAAATTTTTTCGGATATTTTGAGGCTGAACTTTTGCATGATAAATGCTGTATAGACCACCACAACCCCTTTGTATACCAGACCAATGCCCAAACCCCATAACATCCCTATCCAACATCACTGAAGGGGGGCTTAACTGTCTCCTCTCCAAATCGCACCTCACCACCTGTGCGCTCGACCCCATCCCATCCCACCTCCTCCCCAACCTCACCACCACACTGATCCCATCCCTAACCCACCTGTTCAACCTATCACTAACTTCTGGCACCTTCCCTTCTGCGTTCAAACATGCCACAATCACACCTATCCTTAAAAAGCCAACCCTCGATCCAACTGCTATGTCCAGCTATCGCCCAATATCGCTGCTCCCATTCGCTTCCAAACTCCTGGAGCAGCACGTCCATGCTGAACTTTCCTCCCACCTCTCATCTAACTTGTTGTTCGATAATCTACAATCTGGTTTCCGCCCCCATCACTCAATCGAGACTGCCCTGACCAAAATCACTAACGCCCTACTTACCGCCAAAGCTACTGGACAATACTCTGTACTCCTCCTTCTAGACCTGTCCTCTGCTTTTGACACAGTTGACCACTGCCTCCTACTACAGATCCTCTCCTCCTTTGGAATCAAAGACCTTGCCCTATCCTGGATCGCCTCGTACCTTTCCAACCGCACTTTCAGCGTCTCCCACTTCCACACTACCTCCTCATCCCACCCTCTCTCTGTTGGAGTCCCCCAAGGCTCTGTTCTAGGACCCCTACTCTTCTCAATCTATACACTTGACTTGGGACAATGTCATGA
The DNA here is from genome assembly GCF_051348905.1 of Ranitomeya variabilis. Classification (NCBI taxonomy): domain Eukaryota; kingdom Metazoa; phylum Chordata; class Amphibia; order Anura; family Dendrobatidae; genus Ranitomeya; species Ranitomeya variabilis. Next base: position 826,207,159 of record NC_135233.1, read on the forward strand.
ATCCCAATGGCTAGGGATAGCAAGGGACAAGCAAAGTAATACAAAATATCGGACGAGCTCTAGGGTGATGGAACCTGGGCTGACCGCTGCCCTACGCCTGACAAACGCAACTAGAGATAGCCAGGGAGCGTGCCTACGTTGGTTCTAGACGCCACGCACCAGCCTAAGAGCTAACTAGTACGGCAGAGAAAATAAAGACCTCACTTGCCTCCAGAGGAATGAACCCCAAAAGGTACAGTTGCCCCCCACATGTATTGATGGTGAAATGAGAGGAAGGCACACACATAGAGATGATATATAGGTTCAGCAAATTGAGGCCCGCTGTAAACTAGAAAGCAGAACGATACAAAAGGGGTCTGAGCGGTCAGCAAAAAACCCTAATCAAAAAACCATCCTGAGATTACAAGAACCCATGTGCCAACTCATGGCACATGGGGAGAACCTCAGTCCACTAGAGCTACCAGCTAGCATAGAGACATAATAAGCAAGCTGGACAAAAAAACCAAACAACTGAAAATCAGCACTTAGCTTATCCTGAAAGATCTGGGAGCAGGTAGGCAGGAACCAAACAGAGCACATCTGAATACATTGATAGCCGGCAAGGGAATGACAGAAAGGCCAGGTAAAATAGGAAACACCCAGCCTCTGATGGACAGGTGGAACCAAAGGCCGCAACCCACCAAAGTCACCCAGTACCAGCAGTAACCACCAGAGGGAGCCCACAAACAGAATCCACAACAGTACCCCCCCCTTGAGGAGGGGTCACCGAACCCTCACGAGAACCCCCAGGGCGATCAGGGTGAGCTCTATGGAAGGCGCGGACCAAATCAGTCGCATGAACATCGGAGGCGACCACCCAGGAATTATCCTCCTGACCATAACCCTTCCACTTAACCAAATACTGGAGTTTGCGTCTGGAAACACGAGAATCCAAGATCTTCTCAACAACATACTCCAATTCTCCCTCCACCAGCACCGGAGCAGGAGGCTCAACCGAAGGAACAACGGGCACCTCATACCTCCGCAACAACGACCGATGGAACACATTATGAATAGCAAACGATGCTGGGAGATCCAAACGAAAGGATACAGGGTTAAGAATCTCCGAGATCCTATAAGGACCGATGAACCGAGGCTTGAACTTAGGAGAAGAGACCTTCATAGGGACAAAACGAGAAGACAACCACACCAAATCCCCAACAAGAAGTCGGGGACCCACGCGGCGACGGCGATTAGCAAACTGCTGAGTCTTCTCCTGAGATAACTTCAAATTGTCCACCACCTGATTCCAAATCTGATGTAGCCTGTCCACCACCACGTCCACTCCAGGACAATCCGAAGACTCCACCTGACCAGAGGAAAAATGAGGATGAAACCCCGAATTACAAAAAAAAGGAGAGACCAACGTGGCAGAACTAGCCCGATTATTAAGAGCAAATTCGGCCAGTGGCAAAAAAGCAACCCAGTCATCTTGATCAGCAGAAACAAAACACCTCAAATAAGTTTCCAAGGTCTGATTAGTTCGCTCCGTCTGGCCATTCGTCTGAGGATGGAATGCAGACGAGAAAGACAAATCAATGCCCATCTTGGCACAAAACGTCCGCCAAAATCTAGACACAAACTGGGATCCCCTGTCAGAAACGATATTCTCCGGAATCCCATGCAAACGAACCACGTTCTGAAAAAATAAAGGGACCAACTCAGAGGAGGAAGGCAACTTAGGCAAGGGCACCAAATGAACCATCTTAGAAAAGCGGTCACACACAACCCAGATAACGGACATTTTCTGTGAAACCGGGAGATCAGAAATAAAATCCATGGAAATGTGCGTCCAAGGCCTCTTCGGGATGGGCAAGGATAACAACAACCCACTGGCCCGAGAACAGCAAGGCTTAGCTCGAGCACACACTTCACAAGACTGCACAAAGGTACGCACATCCCTAGACAAGGAAGGCCACCAAAAAGACCTGGCCACCAAGTCTCTAGTACCAAATATTCCAGGATGACCAGCCAACACAGAAGAATGGACCTCGGAGATGACTCTACTGGTCCAATCATCCGGAACAAACAGTCTTTCTGGTGGACAACGATCCGGTTTATCCACCTGAAACTCCTGCAATGCACGTCGCAAGTCTGGGGATACGGCGGACAATATTACCCCATCCCTAAGGATACCAGTAGGCCCAGAGTCTCCAGGAGAGTCAGGCACAAAACTCCTGGAAAGAGCATCTACCTTCACATTCTTTGAACCTGGCAGGTATGAAACCACAAAATTGAAACGAGAAAAAAACAACGACCAACGAGCCTGTCTAGGATTCAAACGCCTGGCAGACTCAAGGTAAATGAGATTCTTGTGATCAGTCAAGACCACCACACGATGTTTAGCACCCTCAAGCCAATGACGCCACTCCTCAAATGCCCACTTCATGGCCAAAAGCTCCCGATTACCCACATCATAATTGCGCTCGGCGGGCGAGAATTTTCTAGAGAAGAATGCACATGGCTTCATCACCGAGCCATTAGAACTTCTCTGTGACAAAACCGCCCCCGCTCCAATCTCGGAAGCATCAACCTCAACCTGAAAAGGAAGTGAAACATCTGGTTGACACAACACAGGAGCAGAAGAAAACCGGCGCTTAAGTTCCTGAAAGGCCCCCACGGCCGCAGGAGACCAATCAGCAACATCAGCACCCTTTTTAGTCAAATCAGTCAAAGGTTTAACAATACTGGAAAAATTAGCAATGAACCGACGATAAAAATTAGCAAACCCCAAGAACTTCTGTAGGCTCTTAACAGATGTAGGTTGTGTCCAGTCACAAATTGCCTGAACCTTGACGGGATCCATCTCAATAGTAGAAGGAGAAAAAATGTACCCCAAAAAAGAAATCTTCTGGACTCCGAAGAGACACTTTGAGCCCTTCACAAACAGAGAATTGGCCCGCAGAACCTGAAACACCTTCCTGACCTGTAGAACATGAGACTCCCAGTCATCAGAAAACACCAAAATATCATCCAAATACACAATCATAAACTTATCCAGATATTCACGGAAAATATTGTGCATAAAGGACTGAAAGACTGACGGAGCATTGGAGAGTCCAAAAGGCATTACCAAATACTCAAAATGGCCCTCAGGCGTATTAAATGCGGTTTTCCACTCATCACCCTGTTTTATCCGCACCAGATTATACGCACCGCGAAGATCTATCTTAGTGAACCACCTAGCCCCCTTAATGCGAGCAAACAAATCAGTCAATAATGGCAATGGATACTGATATTTGTGTCATGATCTCAATGGCAAGAGAACATAGCATAAGCATATATAGGAACTAGCTCTTAGAAGATGGGAACTGAGCTGACCATGAACTAAACCTAACGCACAACTAGCAGTGGCCGGGTAGCATGCCTACGTTGATTCTAGATGCCCAGCCCAGCCGGAGGACTAAATAAAGCTAGCAGAGGAAAATATTAGTCCTAGCTCACCTCTAGAGAAATACCCCGAAAGGAGACAGAGGCCCCCCACATGTATTGGCGGTGAGTTGAGATGAAATAACAAACGTAGTATGAAAATAGGTTTAGCAAATTTGAGGTCCACTTACTACATAGCAGAAGACAGAAAGGACACTTTCATGGTCAGCTGAAAACCCTATCAAAAAACACCATCCAGAAATTACTTTAAAACTCTGGCATTAACTCATAACACCAGAGTGGCAATTCCCGTTCACAAGAGCTTTCCAGACACAGTAACGAAACTACAGCTGTGAACTGGAACAAAATGCAAAAACAAACATGGACAAGAGTCCAACTTATCTAGTAGTTGTCTAGGAGCAGGAACAAGCACAGAGAGGCTTCTGATAACATTGTTGACCGGCAAGCAACTAACAGAGCAGCAAGGTTATATAGCGACTCCCACATCTTGATGGGAACAGGTGAACAGAGAAGATGAAGACACCAGTTCAATTCCACCAGTAGCCACCGGGGGAGCCCAGAATCCAAATTCACAACAGTACCCCCCCCTCAAGGAGGGGGCACCGAACCCTCACCAGAACCACCAGGGCGATCAGGATGAGCCCTATGAAAGGCACGAACCAGATCGGAGGCATGAACATCAGATGCATTCACCCAAGAATTATCCTCCTGGCCGTATCCCTTCCACTTGACCAGATACTGGAGTCTCCGTCTGGAAACACGAGAGTCCAAGATTTTCTCCACAACGTACTCCAACTCACCCTCAACCAACACCGGAGCAGGAGGCTCAACGGAAGGCACAACCGGTACCTCATACCTGCGCAATAATGACCGATGAAAAACGTTATGAATAGAAAAGGATGCAGGGAGGTCCAAACGGAAGGAAACAGGGTTAAGAATCTCCAATATCTTATACGGGCCGATAAACCGAGGCTTAAACTTAGGAGAAGAGACCCTCATAGGGACAAAACGAGAAGACAACCACACCAAATCCCCAACAGAAAGCCGAGGACCAACACGACGGTGGCGGTTGGCAAAAAGCTGAGTCTTCTCCTGGGACAACCTCAAATTGTCCACCACCTGCCCCCAGATCTGATGCAATCTCTCCACCAGAGCATCCACTCCAGGACAATCCGAAGATTCCACCTGACCAGAGGAAAATCGAGGATGAAACCCCGAATTACAGAAAAACGGGGACACCAAAGTGGCAGAGCTGGCCCGATTATTGAGAGCGAACTCCGCCAATGGCAAAAAAGCAACCCAATCATCCTGGTCAGCAGACACAAAACACCTCAGATATGTCTCCAGGGTCTGATTAATCCGCTCGGTCTGGCCATTCGTCTGAGGATGGAAAGCGGACGAAAAAGATAAATCTATGCCCATCCTAGCACAGAATGCCCGCCAAAATCTAGACACGAATTGGGTCCCTCTGTCAGAAACGATATTCTCAGGAATACCATGCAAACGAACAACATTTTGAAAAAACAGAGGAACCAACTCGGAAGAAGAAGGTAACTTGGGCAGAGGAACCAAATGGACCATCTTAGAAAAACGGTCACACACCACCCAGATGACAGACATCTTCTGAGAAACAGGCAGATCTGAAATAAAATCCATCGAGATGTGCGTCCAAGGCCTCTTAGGAATAGGCAAGGGCAACAATAATCCACTAGCCCGAGAACAACAAGGCTTGGCCCGAGCACAAACGTCACAAGACTGCACAAAGCCTCGCACATCTCGTGACAGGGAAGGCCACCAGAAGGACCTTGCCACCAAATCCCTGGTACCAAAAATGCCAGGATGACCTGCCAACGCAGAAGAATGAACCTCAGAGATGACTCTACTGGTCCAATCATCAGGAACAAACAGTTTATCAGGTGGGCAACGATCAGGTCTCTCCGCCTGAAACTCCTGCAAGGCCCGCCGCAGGTCTGGAGAAACGGCTGACAATACCACTCCATCCTTAAGGATACCTGTGGGCTCAGAGTTACCAGGCGAGTCAGGCTCAAAACTCCTAGAAAGGGCATCCGCCTTAACATTCTTAGAACCCGGTAGGTATGACACCACAAAATTAAACCGAGAGAAAAATAATGACCAGCGCGCCTGTCTAGGATTCAGGCGCCTGGCGGTCTCAAGATAAATCAAATTTTTGTGGTCAGTCAATACCACCACCTGATGTCTGGCCCCCTCGAGCCAATGGCGCCACTCCTCAAAAGCCCACTTCATGGCCAAAAGCTCCCGATTCCCAACATAATAATTCCGCTCAGCGGGCGAAAATTTACGGGAAAAGAAGGCACAAGGCCTCATCACGGAGCAGTCAGAACTTTTCTGCGACAACACTGCCCCAGCTCCGATCTCAGAAGCGTCGACCTCAACCTGAAAAGGTAGAGCAACATCAGGCTGACGCAACACAGGGGCAGAGGAAAAACGGTGCTTAAGCTCCCGAAAGGCCTCCACAGCATCAGGGGACCAATCAGCAACATCAGCACCCTTCTTAGTCAAATCGGTCAATGGCTTAGCAATATCCGAAAAACCAGCAATAAATCGACGATAAAAGTTAGCAAAGCCCAAAAATTTCTGAAGACTCTTAAGAGAAGAGGGCTGCGTCCAATCACAAATAGCTTGAACCTTGACAGGATCCATTTCAATGGAAGAGGGGGAAAAAATATATCCCAAAAAGGAAATCCTCTGTACCCCAAAAACACACTTAGAACCCTTCACACACAAAGAATTAGACCGCAAAACCTGAAAAACCCTCCTGACTTGCTGGACATGAGAGTCCCAGTCATCCGAAAAAATCAGAATATCATCCAGATACACAATCATAAATTTATCCAAATAATCGCGAAAAATATCATGCATAAAGGACTGGAAAACTGACGGAGCATTAGAAAGACCAAAAGGCATCACTAAATACTCGAAGTGGCCCTCGGGCGTATTAAATGCGGTTTTCCACTCATCCCCCTGCCTGATTCGCACCAAATTATACGCCCCACGAAGGTCAATCTTAGAGAACCACTTGGCCCCCTTTATGCGAGCAAACAAATCAGTCAGCAACGGCAATGGGTATTGATATTTAACAGTGATTTTATTCAAAAGCCGATAATCAATACATGGTCTCAAAGAGCCGTCTTTTTTTGACACAAAGAAAAAACCGGCTCCTAAGGGAGATGACGATGGACGAATATGTCCCTTTTCCAAGGACTCCTTTATATATTCTCGCATAGCAGCATGTTCAGGCACAGACAGATTAAATAAACGACCCTTTGGGTATTTACTACCCGGGATTAAATCTATGGCACAATCGCACTCTCGGTGCGGAGGTAACGAACCAAGCTTGGATTCTTCAAAGACGTCACGATAGTCAGACAGGAACTCAGGAATTTCAGAGGGAATGGATGATGAAATGGAAACCACAGGTACATCCCCATGAGCCCCCTTACATCCCCAGCTCAACACAGACATAGCTCTCCAGTCGAGGACTGGGTTGTGAGATTGCAGCCAAGGCAATCCTAGCACCAAATCATCATGTAGATTATACAGCACCAGAAAGCGAATAATCTCCTGGTGATCCGGATTAATACGCATAGTTACTTGTGTCCAGTATTGTGGTTTATTATTAGCCAATGGGGTGGAGTCAATCCCCTTCAGAGGAATAGAAGTCTCCAAAGGCTCTAAATCATACCCACAGCGTTTGGCAAAGGACCAATCCATAAGACTCAAAGCGGCGCCAGAGTCGACATAGGCGTCCGTGGTAATAGATGACAAAGAGCAAATCAGGGTCACAGATAGAATAAATTTAGATGGTAAGGTGCAAATGGAAACAGATTTACCAAGCTTTTTAGTGCGCTTAGAGCATGCTGATATAACATGAGTAGAATCACCACAATAGAAACACAACCCATTTTTCCGTCTAAAATTCTGCCGCTCGCTTCGGGACAGAATTCTATCACACTGCATACTCTCTGGCGACTTCTCAGTGGACACCGCCAGATGGTGCACTGGTTTGCGCTCCCGCAAACGCCTATCGATCTGAATAGCCATTGTCATGGACTCATTCAGACCCGCAGGCACAGGGAACCCCACCATAACATCCTTAATGGCATCAGAGAGACCCTCTCTGAAAGTCGCCGCCAGGGCGCACTCATTCCACTGAGTAAGCACAGACCATTTACGGAATCTTTGGCAGTAAATTTCCGCTTCATCTTGCCCCTGAGATAGGGACATCAAAGTTTTTTCTGCCTGAAGCTCCAAATGAGGTTCGTCATAAAGCAACCCCAAGGCCAGAAAAAACGCATCCACATTGAGCAACGCAGGATCCCCTGGTGTCAATGAAAAAGCCCAGTCTTGAGGGTCGCCCCGGAGCAAGGAAATCACAATCCTGACCTGCTGTGCAGGGTCTCCGGCAGAGCGAGATTTCAGAGACAAAAATAATTTGCAATTATTTCGAAAATTCTGAAACCCGGATCTATTCCCCGAGAAAAATTCCGGCAAAGGAATTCTCGGCTCAGATACAGGTGCATGACAAACAAAATCTTGCAAATTTTGTACCTTCGTGGCGAGATTATTCAAACCTGCAGTTACACTCTGAAGATCCATTACAAACAGGTGGACACAGAGCCATTCAAGGGTTAAGAGGAGGTAAGAAGCAGCTAGACAGCAATTAAGGGCTAGGCAGCCAAACTCTGAGGGGGAAAAAAAAAAAATTTCCCTTCAACACTTCTTTATCTCCTGCTTCAGCCCAAACAATTAACACATTGCGGGCCGGTCAAACTGTCATGATCTCAATGGCAAGAGAACATAGCATAAGCATATATAGGAACTAGCTCTTGGAAGATGGGAACTGAGCTGACCATGAACTAAACCTAACGCACAACTAGCAGTGGCCGGGTAGCATGCCTACGTTGATTCTAGATGCCCAGCCCAGCCGGAGGACTAAATAAAGCTAGCAGAGGAAAATATTAGTCCTAGCTCACCTCTAGAGAAATACCCCGAAAGGAGACAGAGGCCCCCCACATGTATTGGTGGTGAGTTGAGATGAAATAACAAACGTAGTATGAAAATAGGTTTAGCAAATTTGAGGTCCACTTACTACATAGCAGAAGACAGAAAGGACACTTTCATGGTCAGCTGAAAACCCTATCAAAAAACACCATCCAGAAATTACTTTAAAACTCTGGCATTAACTCATAACACCAGAGTGGCAATTCCCATTCACAAGAGCTTTCCAGACACAGTAACGAAACTACAGCTGTGAACTGGAACAAAATGCAAAAACAAACATGGACAAGAGTCCAACTTATCTAGTAGTTGTCTAGGAGCAGGAACAAGCACAGAGAGGCTTCTGATAACATTGTTGACCGGCAAGCAACTAACAGAGCAGCAAGGTTATATAGCGACTCCCACATCTTGATGGGAACAGGTGAACAGAGAAGATGAAGACACCAGTTCAATTCCACCAGTAGCCACCGGGGGAGCCCAGAATCCAAATTCACAACATATTTGACTGTAATCTTATTCAGAAGGCGATAATCTATACAAGGTCTCAGGGAACCATCTTTTTTTGCCACGAAAAAAAAACCTGCTCCCAGAGGGGACGAAGATGGACGAATATGTCCCTTTTCCAAGGACTCCTTAATATAATTCCGCATAGCAGTATGCTCTGGCAGTGACAGATTAAATAAACGACCCTTAGGGAACTTACTGCCAGGAATCAATTCTATAGCACAGTCACAATCTCTATGAGGAGGGAGCGAATTGAGCTTAGGCTCCTCAAAAACATCCCTATAGTCAGACAAAAACTCAGGGATCTCAGAAGGAGTAGATGAAGCGATTGAAATCGGAGGTGCATCATCATGAACCCCCTGACATCCCCAGCTTAACACAGACATTGTTTTCCAGTCCAGGACAGGATTATGAGTTTGTAACCATGGCAGACCCAGCACTAGTACATCATGTAAATTATACAGTACAAGGAAGCGAATCACCTCCTGATGAACGGGAGTCATGCGCATGGTCACTTGTGTCCAATACTGCGGTTTATTCATAGCCAATGGTGTAGAGTCAATTCCCTTCAGAGGAATAGGAACTTCCAGAGGCTCCAGACTAAAACCGCAGCGTTTAGCAAATGACCAATCCATAAGACTCAGGGCAGCGCCCGAATCCACATAGGCATCAACGGAAATGGAAGACAGTGAAAAAATCAGAGTCACAGACAAAATGAACTTAGGCTGCAGAGTACCAATGGCAAAAGATTTATCAAGCTTTTTTGTGCGTTTAGAGCATGCTGATATAACATGAGCTGAATCACCACAATAAAAACACAATCCATTTTTCCGCCTATAATTTTGCCGTTCACTTCTGGACTGAATTCTATCACATTGCATAGTCTCAGGTGCCTGTTCAGAAGACACCGCCAACTGGTGCACGGGTTTGCGCTCCCGTAAACGCCGATCAATCTGAATGGCCATAGCCATAGACTCATTCAGACCTGTAGGTGTAGGGAACCCCACCATAATATCCTTAATGGCCTCAGAAAGACCATTTCTGAAGTTTGCAGCCAGGGCGCACTCATTCCACTGAGTAAGCACCGACCATCTCCGAAATTTTTGACAATATATTTCCGCTTCATCATGCCCCTGAGAGAGGGCTAACAAAGCCTTTTCAGCCTGAATCTCCAGGTTGGGTTCCTCATAGAGCAATCCCAATGCCAGAAAAAACGCATCCACACTGAGCAATGCAGGATCCCCTGGTGCCAATGCAAATGCCCAATTCTGAGGGTCGCCCCGCAGGAAAGATATTACAATCCTGACCTGTTGAGCAGGGTCTCCAGAGGAGCGAGATTTTAAAGAAAGAAACAATTTACAATTGTTCCTGAAATTCAGGAAGGTAGATCTATCTCCAGAGAAGAACTCTGGAATAGGAATTCTAGGTTCAGACATGGGAGTGTGAACAACAAAATCCTGTATATTTTGAACTTTTGCCGCGAGATTACTCAGGCTGGAAGCCAAACTCTGGACATCCATGTTAAACAGCTAAGATCAGAGCCATTCAAGGGGTAAGAGGAGGTAAGAAGCAGCTAGACAGCAATTAAGGGCTAGGCAGCAAAACTCTGAAGGGGAAAAAAAAAAAAAAAAAAAAAAAAAATTTCCCTTAAACACTTCTTTTTCTCCTGCTTCAGCCCAAACAATTAACACTTTGTGGGCCGGCTATACTGTCATGAATCCCAATGGCTAGGGATAGCAAGGGACAAGCAAAGTAATACAAAATATCGGACGAGCTCTAGGGTGATGGAACCTGGGCTGACCGCTGCCCTACGCCTGACAAACGCAACTAGAGATAGCCAGGGAGCGTGCCTACGTTGGTTCTAGACGCCACGCACCAGCCTAAGAGCTAACTAGTACTGCAGAGAAAATAAAGACCTCACTTGCCTCCAGAGGAATGAACCCCAAAAGGTACAGTTGCCCCCCACATGTATTGACGGTGAAATGAGAGGAAGGCACACACAGAGATGATATATAGGTTCAGCAAATTGAGGCCCACTGTAAACTAGAAAGCAGAACGATACAAAAGGGGTCTGAGCGGTCAGCAAAAAACCCTAATCAAAAAACCATCCTGAGATTACAAGAACCCATGTGCCAACTCATGGCACATGGGGAGAACCTCAGTCCACTAGAGCTACCAGCTAGCATAGAGACATAATAAGCAAGCTGGACAAAAAAACCAAACAACTGAAAATCAGCACTTAGCTTATCCTGAAAGATCTGGGAGCAGGTAGGCAGGAACCAAACAGAGCACATCTGAATACATTGATAGCCGGCAAGGGAATGACAGAAAGGCCAGGTAAAATAGGAAACACCCAGCCTCTGATGGACAGGTGGAAACCAAAGGCCGCAACCCACCAAAGTCACCAGGTACCAGCAGTAACCACCAGAGGGAGCCCACAAACAGAATCCACAACAGGACACCTCATAAAGTCCCATGGATTCCAGTACCACCTCTATGCTGATGACACTCAGATCTACCTCTCTGGCCCAGATGTCACCGCTCTGCTGTCCAGAATCCCAGAGTGCCTATCAGCCATATCCTCCTTCTTCTCCTCTCGCTTCCTCAGACTCAATGTGGACAAATCTGAACTCATCATCTTTCCTCCATCCCACAGATCTTCCTTACCTGACCTATCTATCGCAATCAATGACATCATGCTTTCCCCCGTACCGGAAGTCCGCTGCCTCGGAGTAACCTTCGACTCTGCCCTGTCCTTCAAACCGCACATCCAAGCTCTTTCCACCTCCTGTCGCCTCCAGCTCAAAAATATCTCCAGAATCCGTCCTTTCCTCAACCTTCAATCTACTAAAATGCTTGTGCATGCCCTCATCATCTCCCGCCTTGACTACTGCAACATACTTTTCTGCGGCCTCCCTGCTAACACCCTTGCACCTCTCCAGTCCATCCTTAACTCTGCTGCCCGACTAATCCATCTCTCTCCTCGCTACTCCTCCGCTTCCCCCCTCTGCAAATCTCTTCACTGGCTCCCATTCCCTTAGCGTATCCAGTTCAAATTACTAATACTGACCTACAAGGCCATCCATAACCTGTCTCCTCCATATATCTCTGAACTAATCTCCATATATCTTCCCTCACGTAATCTCTGGTCCTCCCAAGACCTCCTTCTCTCCTCCACACTTATTCGCTCCTCATCCAATCGCCTCCAAGACTTCTCCCGAATATCCCCATCCTCTGGAATTCCCTGCCCCAACACGTCCGACTATCAACCACATTCGAATCCTTCAGACTGAACCTGAAAACCCATCTCTTCAGGAAAGCCTACAGCCTTCACTGACCCCGCTGCCTCTTCATCACTACCGAAGCTACCGCCTCACCAACACCGGAGCTCCTGCAACCCCCAACCTACTGTCTCCTTCCCCATAATCCTGCAGAATGTAAGCCCGCAAGGGCAGGGTCCTCGCCCCTCTGTATCAGTCTGTCATTGTAAGTTTGGGATAATTGATATAAGTGGTGTACCCCTGCACAACAAAATAGAGATGGGGTGCAAAACCTGGTCAGTAAATGGAATACTATGAACACAAAAGAAAAAAGACTCGACCAATAATGGTATGCACACCCATAAAGTATGTGAAAATATCAAAGAATTTTTAATTACACCTCAAAGAACATGACAAACATATAAAACCATTTAAAAAGGTCTGAATACAGAACCATGAATCACCACCCCTAAGCACAAATATCATGAAATAACAACACTGCATGGATAAAGTGCTATATATGTACCAAATGTATCCTGTCTAAACATGTAACGGTCCAATATGACATGCATGAATATATAAAAGCCAAAACAAATGCATACGTAAACCTGTAGTCGTGCACTGACAGATAATCTAGCAATAAAATTACTGCAATTCAGTGTTTGGTATATAACAGTATAAAGTGTTATATCAGCATGCTGTTTAGCCAAGATGATGGCAGTACCAAGATAGGTATATACATGCGGGCTACAAGCATGTGCTAGAAAGCCTCAAGTATGACAGTATACTTTATACTGTTATATACCAAACACTGAATTGCAGTAATTTTATTGCTAGATTATCTGTCAGTGCACGACTACAGGTTTACGTATGCATTTGTTTTGGCTTTTATATATTCATGCATGTCATATTGGACCGTTACATGTTTAGACAGGATACATTTGGTACATACAGTATATAGCACTTTATCCATGCTGTGTTGTTATTTCATGATATTTGTGCTTAGGGGTGGTGGTGATTCATGGTTCTGTATTCAGACCTTTTTAAATGGTTTTATATGTTTGTCATGTTCTTTGAGGTATAATTAAAAATTCTTTGATATTTTCACATACTTTATGGGTGTGCATACCATTATTGGTCATGTCATTGTAAGTTTGTCTACTGTGATATCTGTAACTTGTATGTAACCCCTTCTCATGTACAGCACCATGGAATCAATGGTGCTATATAAATTAATAATAATAATAATAAATAGAATTTCACTGCTGAAAAAAATTGCACTATTATTATTGCAGGAAAATGTGCACACTTCAGTTGGACTGGTTACACTGCAGAAGCAGTATAGCGATGCTATTGAGATCCAACCAAGTCTGGCTGTATGCACAACTGCAGCAGTAAAAATGGTGTATGATATTTCCCTGCTCAGAACAATTTGCAGGATTAAGAGCAAAAAGAATATTATTAGCCCTGAGAAGGGGTTTTGATATGAGTTGCAAGCTGTAGCACAAAGGACATGCAATTAGCCTTAGGGTACCGTCACACAGTGCCATTTTGATCGCTACGACGGCACGATCCGTGACGTCGCAGCGATCGTATGGTTATCGCTCCAGCGTCGTAGACTGCGGTCACACGTTGCAATCACGGCGCTGGAGCGATGCCGAAGTCCCCGGGTAACCAGGGTAAACATCGGGTAACTAAGCGCAGGGCCGCGCTTAGTAACCCGATGTTTACCCTGGTTACCAGCGTAAACGTAAAAAAAACAAACAGTACATACTCACATTCCGGTGTCTGTCCCCGGCGTTCTGCTTCTCTGCACTGTGTAAGCAGCAGAGCCGGAAAGCAGAGCGGTGACGTCAGACGTCACCGCTGTGCTCGCTTTCTGGCTGGCCGGCGCTCACAGTGCAGAGAAGCTGAGACGCCGGAGGACAGACACCGGAATGTGAGTATGTACTGTTTGTTTTTTTTACGTTTACGCTGGTAACCAGGGTAAACATCGGGTTACTAAGCGCGGCCCTGCGCTTAGTTACCCGATGTTTACCCTGGTTACAAGCGAACACATCGCTGGATCGCTGTCACACACAACGATCCAGCGATGACAGCGGGAGATCAAGCGACGAAAGAAAGTTCCATACGATCTGCTACGACGTACGATTCTCAGCAGGATCCCTGATCGCTGCTGCGTGTCAGACACTGCGATATCGTAACGATATCGCTAGAACGTCACGAATCGTACCGTCGTAGCGATCAAAATGGCACTGTGTGACGGTACCCTTACCCTGTCCTACACTATCCCTTCAGCACAATCTCTCCCTAAGTGCTGCTAACAGCAGGATTACTATTGATTTTAATTAACCCTACGAAGGGCTGTTGTTGTACTTAAAAGAAATGTTAAAGTGGTTGAATCCCTAATATGAAGCTACAATTCTGTCCCTCTTTCACCAGCACTTCTCCCTGCTCTACTTGTTTCCAGGGTATAGTGACCCGAGCGTAGCGTTATGGGTCTTATATAGACCTGATGATGATATGCAACCAGCTAATCACAGTAATGCTACAACCAAGATGGCTACAGCATTACAGTTACCGGCAGGCAATCTCCACATGTTCGTTGGGTGTCTAAAAAGCACTAAACATGCAGGGCGAGGACTCAAGCTCCTGCACAAACAGTAAAAAAATATTTGCAGAATAACGAGCATCTCGAGTACACTGATGCTCGAGTGAGTAACGAGTAGTAACAAGCATGCTCTCTCATCACTAGTTACCACCAAAATAGGCATTATTAGAGGGTATGGGACATGTAACCAGGTTAGAACCGTGTGGAATCACGTATGCGCCATATAACCCAGGTTATAAATCTGTTCTTTCAGCACGAATGCCTTTTGTTTGGCCCTCAGCAGCTGAAACTTTTCAAGATTGTTCAGGATTTTTAGCTGCAGAACAAAACTAATATGAACATCAGATTTATAGCCATAACAAAGCAAAGACATTTTTCTTAAGACCCATATGAAACATTAAGCAATGACTCAGGAAAGCTGACTTCACATAGGCAAGGCTGGTGGATTAATTCAGCAATGTTAAAAACAAAAGCCAAAATTGCTTAGCAAATCCTGGAGGTCTGCGTAAATGGGCCTCACCGTGACACTTTATCATTATGTCTGTACTTGATAGAAATGAGTATCCCGCTGGTTTCTACTATTTACCGATGATGGAGTGAATTAGCTGCCGTCTAAATGGCAAGTTCCAACGTATTCCTCATTATATGATCTGCAAACTGCAGCGTAGCTGCACAAATACTTAGTGAGTGCACTTAACACTCGGAAACCACGAAAATTGCAGGATTATCACATAAAATAAAAAATATACATTACAGTTTGTTAAAGACCAGATGCCAGCAACTAACTTCAAGGGGAGTGCTAAACTTTAAATGATGCGAGGCGCTGATAAGGGAGCATAAAGGGAGTCTAACACATGGACTGTAAATACTGAATGCCATGAGGATCCTTCTCTCCTAAGTGGAGATAAGACATTAACATGGAAAACTTTAATCCTCCGGATGTTACATATGTTCTGTTCTAAACCCTTAACACAGGTCACGTTTTCCAGTACGCTCACTGCCTTTCTCAACAATCACTTTCTCAAATTCCTGACTTATTACTGCACCATACTAACATTCTCATAATCACATCCGTTTTATCCTTAGGCCCCTTTCACACATCAGTTTTTTGCCGTCAGTCACAATCCGTTGGCTCGACCGATCGACGGATCCGTTGCAGATTGGGAAAAACTGATGCGACGGATTCGTTTTTTCGACGGATCCGACTAGTGGATCTGGCTAAATAAATCGGAGCATGCTCAGTTAAAAAAAACGGAATCAGTCGCCGGATTTCATCATTTCATGGATCCGGCGCCCATAGGCTTCCATTCGAGCAAATGACGGACAGAGACGGATCCGTTAGTTTCGTTAAGTTTTTCACCGTCTACTCAATTTGTGTGTATTTTTATTTTATGTTCTACACTTTTGTGCACTAGTATACTGTGTGCTTCCCTCCAATTTTAATTTGTGATATTTCTTTACATTATTTTTTAATATTTATGTAAAGTTCACATAACGAAATATAATTTTACATATAGTCTTATTTTCACTAGCACTTTATATACAATCCCTGCATAGGCCCCTCTGTCCCCTTCTTTGTTTGTCTGGTAATTTTTTCCTCCTTTCCTTTCATGTGGTACATCCATCTTTCCCACTAGAATGATGACCAGCACTACAAATAGCTGCTTCTAGTGGATGTCTTAAAAATAGCTGCCAATGTGCGCATACGTGTTGTGCTCCGATACCTGGCTGCTTCGTCCGGTTATCAGAATTACGATGTCCATGTCAATGAGATCACTGAGCTCTGATTACCCGACATGCGCGTGTCCTCATGATGGTCGTGGGCAGAAGCGGACAACAATGGCACGGACCACGGTGCCCATGCACTGTCCTAATTGGCACCATAGATTGATAATATAAATATCTGTCAGGACAACGACTTGTTTACACTTCCCCTTGAGAAAGCAATTACGCAAAACACACGTCAGGGCAGCATGGTAGGCTCATCTATTCTCCCTTATCATTGGTATGCAATACATTTTACACTAAACAGTATATACTGCTTACCGCTTTATTTTAGGTTTGCGCACTTTGATGCAATATTCTAATGACTGTTTATAAAGAACGATTTTCATGCTATTTTTGCTGGTATTTGTGTACACTATTGGATTTTGATGTTTTCCCACAATTTCCTCCTTCCTAGACCTATATATATATATATATATATATATATATATATATATATATATATATATATATATATATATACAGTCAGGTCCATATATATTTGGACAGAGACAACATTTTTCTAATTTTGGTTATAGACATTACTACAATGAATTTTAAACAAAACAATTCAGATGCAGTTGAAGATCAGACTTTCAGCTTTCATTTGAGGGTATCCAGTTTAAAATTGGATGAAGGGTTTAGGAGCTTCAGCTCCTTAACATGTGCCACCCTGTTTTAAAAGGGACCAAAAGTAATTGGACAGATTCAATAATTTTAAATAAAATGTTCATTTTTAGTACTTGGTTGAAAACCCTTTGTTGGCAATGACTGCCTGAAGTCTTGAACTCATGGACATCACCAGACGCTGTGTTTCCTCCTTTTTGATGCTCTGCCAGGCCTTCACTGCGGTGGTTTTCAGTTGCTGTTTGCTTGTGGGCCTTTCTGTCTGAAGTTTAGTCTTTAACAAGTGAAATGCATGCTCAATTGGGTTGAGATCAGGTGACTGACTTGGCCATTCCAGAATATTCCACTTCTTTGCTTTAATAAACTCCTGGGTTGCTTTGGCTTTATGTTTTGGGTCATTGTCGATCTGTAGTATGAAACGACGACCACTCAGTTTTGCTGCATTTGGCTGGATCTGAGCACACAGTATGGCTCTGAATACCTCAGAATTCATTCGGCTGCTTCTGTCCTGTGTCACATCATCAATAAACACTAGTGACCCAGTGCCACTGGCAGCCATGCATGCCCAAGCCATCACACTGCCTCCGCCGTGATTTACAGATGATGTGGTATGCTTTGGATCATGAGCTGTACCACGCCTTCGCCATACTTTTCTCTTTCCATCATTCTGGTAGAGGTTGATCTTGGTTTCATCTGTCCAAAGAATGTTCTTCTAGAACTGTGCTGGCTTTTTTAGATGTTTTTTAGCAAAGTCCAGTCTAGCCTTTTTATTATTGATGCTTATGAGTGGCTTGCACCGTGCAGTGAACCTCCTGGAGAGTGTTGTTCACTTGGTTGGCTGTTGTGAAGGGGTTTCTCTTCACCATGGAGATTATTCGGCGCTCATCCACCACTGTTGTCTTCCGTGGGCGCCCAGGTCTTTTTGCATTGATGAGTTCACCAGTGCTTTCTTTCTTTCTCAGGATGTACCAAACTGTAGATTTTGCCACTCCTAATATTGTAATATTTCTCTGATGTTTTTTTCTGTTTCGCAGCTTAATGATGGCTTGTTTCACCTGCATGGAGAGCTCCTTTGACCGCATGTTTACTTCACATCAAAACCATCCAAATGCAAGCACCCACCTCAAATCAACTCCAGGCCTTTTATCTGCTTAATTGAGAATGACATAACGAAGGAAATAGCCTTGGAGTCAATTGTCCAATTACTTTTGGTCCCTTTAAAAATAGGGTGGCACATGTTAAGGAGCTGAAACTCCTAAACCCTTCATCCAATTTTAATGTGGATACCCTCAAATGAAAGCTGAAAGTCTGAACTTCAACTGCATCTGAATTGTTTTGTTTCAAATTCATTGTGGTAATGTCTAGAACCAAAATTAGAAAAATGTTGTCTCTGTCCAAATATATATGGACCTAACTGTATATATATAAACTCAAAAAAAGGAAAAGCAGCACAAAATAATTGAAAAAAAGTGGACTTTAATGCCTGAACGGCGTGGCAACGTTTCGGATGTGTTATCCTTTGTCAAGCCTATATATATATATATATATATATATATATATATATATATATATATACTGTATATATAATGGTTATTTATAATATTTCCAAATAAATTATTTTATAATACTTTATTGGTGATTTGTGGCTACTCCAACAGTAGTCCTTCTTCTTTTGTTCAATTCATAGGAGTACTCCACCGTGTTGCAATATATTACTTTGACATTAAAATAAGGGGAACCTTGTACTATTGTTCCCAATCTGGATATGTAATGTGAGCAGGAAGACCTTGCATGCCCTACAGGATTTTAATCCATGACAAGTAGTGTGTTACTAACGGTAATGTTTGAGACTTTGTTCCCAGCCCTCTTCAGGTCATTGAACAGATCATTCCATGTAGTTCTGGGCTGATTCCTGATCTTTCACAGAATCATCCTTACCCTATGAGGCGAGATCTTGCATTGATTCCCAGATCGAGGAAGATTGACAGTTTTTTGTGTTTCTTCCATTTTCTAATGATTGCACCAATACTTTTTGCCATCTCACCAAGCTGCTTGTCTATTGTCCTGCAGCCCGTTCCAGCCTTGTGCAAGTGTATAATTTTGTCCTTGGTGTCCTTGACAGCTCTTTAGTCTTGGCCATGGTGGAGAGGT
Source organism: Ranitomeya variabilis (assembly GCF_051348905.1). Lineage (NCBI taxonomy): Eukaryota > Metazoa > Chordata > Amphibia > Anura > Dendrobatidae > Ranitomeya > Ranitomeya variabilis. Next base: position 826,226,545 of record NC_135233.1, read on the forward strand.
TGGATTGTGATTGAGTGTGTGGACAGGTGTCTTTTATACAAGTGCAGCGCCCCAGAGTCCTGGTCGTTGCAGTACTGTGGCTCCGCCGCTAAGGGGGGCTATGGTACGTCTGATGGCACTGAAGGAGTTCATCTGACCAGGTATCACATACACCAATACATTTCACAGTCTGGCCTCCAGGGGGAGCTAAGGGTACTATTCATTAGGCCACTCCTCACAGTCTGGTAAAACTGGGGGTTAGGCAGGAAGTTAGAAGAGAACGCTGACTGGGTTGGAACCAGGCAACACCTTGTGGCAGAGGGTGTTGTAGGGGAAGATTCGGTAGGGTCCCTGTCAGGGGTGGGATCCTGACAGAGGCCTGGCAATCAGAGAGAAAGCTACGGGACCGCGCCTGCACTTCATAGCGGCGGTGCCCTAAGAAAGGACAAGAAGCGAGATTTATTGTGCTGAGTGAGAAACGAGATCAACGCAACAGGGAGAATACCAGTAGGAGTCGTGCTGTTAGACCGAGGCAACATCCTACTGAGGCGTAAATAACCGGTGGCCGGAACGCCAAGGAAGTACAGGGCTCTAAGCATTACTTCAAACCAACGGCAGGGCAGAGAGCTATAGGCTGGCTGTCTCACCTACATCACCTACGCAGACATAGGGGGCAACTTGTGGAGAGGGGCGACTCTAGGGTCCCGGAAGAGCTCCGAGCCTTCCCGTCATACGGGTGCGTCCTACCATAAGATCTGGGGGATGAGAAGAAGAAGAAGAACATCAGAATCGAGTTGTGAGGGAACACGAGAAACAGACACAACAGTTGTGGGGACTATCCCGTAAGCACAGCAGGGGAGGACCACAACACATAAGCGCTAGAAGGAAGGCACAGATTTCCACCTGCGAAGGGAACTCTGGAGGTGCCATCGGACCGGCCGGACTTGCGCAGCCCGGCTAACCGTATTCCAGACTGAGGACCCAGAAGCCTTCAGTAAAGAGGTAAAGAGACTGCAACCTGGTGTCCTCGTTATTTACTGCACCGCACCACCACCACCATCCACATCTATTACTGTACGCCCCTCAGCAGGGTTATGGACCGGGTCTAGCCACCGTGACAACCCCAGAGCAGAGACTCAGAGGCCCGGTACCGGGTACCCCTCGGCCCTGCGGCAGTGGGGGCGCTACAACTTGGCGTCACGAACAGGATCTACTTAAGCCTGGAAAATCGGGTCATGTGTGCCTTGGAACTGTGACTTATTGCAAAGACTGTGCTGTGCCACTTGCCGCCAAAATCCGCCGCCATTATAGCGCTGAGGAGAGCGCAGGAGAAGAAGAAGGGCGTGGAGTGGGCGTAGGCAAGCTGGAGCGCGCGAAAGACAATGGCCGCCCAGTCTAAATATTTCTGCACTGTGAGGACGTGTCCGTCAGCAGCCGAGATCCGCCTCCTAATCCTCAATGGAGGGCGGAGACAATGAAAACGAAACCGCCCACGAAGGAGAGAGCGGGAAAAGGACGAGGAAGAAAAAGCGAACCACGTGGAGGACGCCATGGCGAGCTGCCCGGAACCGGAGCGTGGGGTCGGAGCAGAGGACTCCCCCAGCTACCCGGAGGGACACTGTGACCAGGCCTCCACCGCTGATACTGGCTTCTTGCCGGCCAGAGTGGATGAGCTCAGCGACCAACTCCTGCGGACGCAGCTGAGCACTGAGGCTGGGTGGAAGAAGACCTTCATCGGGAGCCTCACCAGACGTCTGTCGGCAGCCTCGTCTGGTTCGGAGCAAGAAACAAGTTCCAGCGCTCCGAAGCCAGAAAGCAAGGCCCTGCCAGAAAGCGAGATGCTGCAAACGGAGATGACAACGCCGGAGCGCAAGGCCCTGCAACCAGCATTCCAGATTCCAGCGGAGACGGAGCAGATCGGCACCGGAGGGACCGCATCTGAAGCAGGTATGAAAGACGACCCTGCCCTGACGACCGACACCACTCCAGTGACTGCTAGTGCCACGGCTGCTGACCCCGTTCCAGTGACTGATCTTGCAGCAGCCGTTACCTCCGCTGCAGCAAATGCCCATATTCAAGCTGCGCAGACCTCCATCGCTGCGCCTGATTTAACCGTACATGCAAGACGGATTAACGGCGTTTGTCCAGCACTGGGTATAACCCTGGACCTCACTTTTCCCAGGCCAAGAAGGGTTAAGTGCCAGGTGCAGCCCTGGAAGCCGTCCAACTAAACCTCGGAAATCTGAAAATGTACATAGTTAACTGTTCGTCCTCTTGCTGCTACAACCCGATTAGGGTAACTCTTAAAGGGATCCCTTTGTTGACCCGGGATCCCTATTGTTTTTGTTTGTTTTCTACGTTTTTGCACCAGTTATCAAGAACTGCTGAATCATGAACAATGCATGATACAAACTCCTTGTATATAGTTTGCACCTTCTTAAAGGTGCTCTTTACTGGTTTTACATAAAAGATGGACTCTTTGCGAAGATACGGTTCTTGGAACTTGCACTGGAGTCCTTGCTGCATACAGACTTGCGGCTTGAGAAGTTGCACTACCTCAAAGAGACTTGGTCCCCTCTTAAAGGGGATGTTCACATCCTGCACTTATGAACGGTGTTGCCTTAAGATGGTTGAATGGCAATAATGTCTTGAAAAGAAAGTATTGATGATGTTGATATGTGAAAGTTAAATGTAACTAACTAGTTGATTGTAAGAAATGTTAAATAATGTTAACAGAGGAATGAGGACAGAAAGTGAACCCGTACGGGGTTAGTTAGTGAGTCCTCCTAGGAGCCATACAGAGATGGCTCAGTGATCTTAAACTGAAAGAAAAATGATATGTTCTATACTGTGTATAGTAGTGGAAGGACAGTAGGCTCGGGCGGAAAGGAGCGGTCCTGTAACAGAAAGGAGAGGCAGTAGGTCTGGAGCAGTTAGGACAGGCGGTCCTGCAGACTTAAAGTAGGAGAATGTAAAAATGTTCAGTAACCTTATAATGTGATTATAAGAAGGTCTTTAGTGGATTTAGCGAGTACGTCCTTAAAGGCAAAGTTGGATTATTGTTCAGAATTTGCACTCAGTAGAATACCCGGTTGGGTAAGAAAAGTTATTCATAGTAAAGTTATTTAAAAGTGTTTAACCATGTTTGTAACGTTCAAGTGTCCTCACCTCCCATAAAGGGAAGCTCTGTTACAAAGTTGACTTGTACTTGCATTTTCAAAATTGTATGTCTTTTTGCTGACATGTATTGTTGCTTTCTTCCCAGTCCAGGAGTACTGGATTTAACCGGGGGGGAGTGCAGCGCCCCAGAGTCCTGGTCGTTGCAGTACTGTGGCTCCGCCGCTAAGGGGGGCTATGGTACGTCTGATGGCACTGAAGGAGTTCATCTGACCAGGTATCACATACACCAATACATTTCACAGTCTGGCCTCCAGGGGGAGCTAAGGGTACTATTCATTAGGCCACTCCTCACAGTCTGGTAAAACTGGGGGTTAGGCAGGAAGTTAGAAGAGAACGCTGACTGGGTTGGAACCAGGCAACACCTTGTGGCAGAGGGTGTTGTAGGGGAAGATTCGGTAGGGTCCCTGTCAGGGGTGGGATCCTGACAGAGGCCTGGCAATCAGAGAGAAAGCTACGGGACCGCGCCTGCACTTCATAGCGGCGGTGCCCTAAGAAAGGACAAGAAGCGAGATTTATTGTGCTGAGTGAGAAACGAGATCAACGCAACAGGGAGAATACCAGTAGGAGTCGTGCTGTTAGACCGAGGCAACATCCTACTGAGGCGTAAATAACCGGTGGCCGGAACGCCAAGGAAGTACAGGGCTCTAAGCATTACTTCAAACCAACGGCAGGGCAGAGAGCTATAGGCTGGCTGTCTCACCTACATCACCTACGCAGACATAGGGGGCAACTTGTGGAGAGGGGCGACTCTAGGGTCCCGGAAAAGCTCCGAGCCTTCCCGTCATACGGGTGCGTCCTACCATAAGATCTGGGGGACGAGAAGAAGAAGAAGATCATCAGAATCGAGTTGTGAGGGAACACGAGAAACAGACACAACAGTTGTGGGGACTATCCCGTAAGCACAGCAGGAGAGGACCACAACACATAAGCGCTAGAAGGAAGGCACAGATTTCCACCTGCGAAGGGAACTCTGGAGGTGCCATCGGACCGGCCGGACTTGCGCAGCCCGGCTAACTGTATTCCAGACTGAGGACCCAGAAGCCTTCAGTAAAGAGGTAAAGAGACTGCAACCTGGTGTCCTCGTTATTTACTGCACTGCACCACCACCACCATCCACATCTATTACTGTACGCCCCTCAGCAGGGTCACGGACCGGGTCTAGCCACCGTGACAACCCCAGAGCAGAGACTCAGAGGCCCGGTACCGGGTACCCCTCGGCCCTGCGCCAGTGGGGGCGCTACACAGGTAACAAGTTCAAACAGGTGCACTTAATACTTGTAATGAGTGCAGAGTAGGAGGGCTTCTTAAAAAAAATTAACAGGTCTGGGAGAACAAGAATTCTTGCTGGGTGGTAGGTGATCAAATACTTATTTCATGCAATAAAATGCTATTTTTTTTTTAAATATTTATTTATAACCGCCTGCAAACAATATAAGAATCAGTAACATACATAGCATATAAAGACAAAGAAGGGCATAACAATATCCAGAAAGTGGAGCTTGAAAGATTCAAAAGAAGACGGGGTTATTCAGTATAACAATCAACCCCGACCACAACTACCCTCCCCCAGGGACGTATGAAACCCTGCAGGTTTAATTAGGCAAGCCTAATAGGTGTGTTACCGGATATAATCTCTCTCATATACCAATCGGTGAATTGAAAGCAACCATGTAATGCTTGACGAACTGATAGTGGCTGCAGCAGATCAATAAAGGAGGACCATGTGAGGAAAAAACGTTCCGTATGACTTTCTTTATGAAGTATGAACTCAATCCAATCCATTTTAAACAAATATGTTACCTTCGAAGAAATTAGATTTAGTGAAGGGGTTGCGTCCTGTGCCCATAGATGCAGAATACTCTTGTGGGTAGCCGCCGCCCAAATAGTTAAAACACGTCGTTGCTGAGCAGAGAATCCGAGTAGTTGATTATGTGGGAAAATATTAAATAATGCCCATTCCGGAGATAATGTAAAGCAAATGCTGAAGGTGTTGGTGAGATGGTGAAAAAGCATATCCCAATCCCGTATCTTCGGACAATCCCAGAGACAATGAAAGATGTCAGCTGGAGAGTGTAAACATTTGGGACAAGAGGGATTAGCCGATAGAGACATCCTAGATTTGACCTCTGGGGAAATGTAAGGCCATGTGCACACGTTCAGTATTTTTCGCGTTTTTTTCGCGTTTTTTCGCTATAAAAACGTGATAAAAACGCGAAAAAACCGCTTACATATGCCTCCCATTACTTTCAGTGTATTCCGCATTTTTTGTGCAAATGTAGCCTTTTTTTCCGCGAAAAAATCGCATCGCGGAAAAAAAAGCAACATGTTCATTAAAATGCGGAATTGCAGGGGATTCCGCACACCTAGGGGTCCATTGATCTGCTTACTTCCCGCACGGGGCTGTGCCCACGATGCGGGAAGTAAGCAGATTATGTGCGGTTGGTACCCAGGGTGGAGGAGAGGAGACTCTCCTCCACGGACTGGGCACCATATAATTGGTAAAAAAATAAGAATTAAAATAAAAAATAGTCCTATACTCACCCTCTGATGGCCCCCGAAGTGTTCCCGCCTCTGTGCTGCACGCTGGCTTCGGTTCCTGTAGTAGCAGCTGGTGTGCGGTGAAGGACCTTGCCGAATGACGTCACTGTCCTGTGATTGGTCGAGACCGCTCACGTGACCGTGACGTCATGGAAGGCCCTGCGCGCACACATCAGCTATAGGAACAGACGCCGGTGAGGAGATCTGATGTCTGCGGGTGAGTATAAGCATTTTTTTTATTTTTTTTATTATTTTTAAACGTTCTATCTTTTACTATAGATGCTGCAAAAGCAGCATCTATAGTAACAAGTTGGTCACACTTGTCAAACGCTATGTTTGACAAGTGTGACCAACTTGTCAGTCAGTTTTCCAAGCGATGCTACAGATCGCTTGGAAAACTTTAGCATTCTGCAAGCTAATTACGCTTGCAGAATGCTAAAAAAACGCCAAAAAAACGGGAAAAAAACGCAAAAAAAAAAATGCGGATTTCTTGCAGAAAATTTCCGGTTTTCTTCAGGAAATTTCTGCAAGAAATCCGCAACGTGTGCACATACCCTAAGCCCTATGAAAAATCATGAGGGCCATAGTTGAGTAGCTGCCATATGGCAATAAAGAGTTTAAACAAGTGGCTTTCAAAAGATCAGTCAGTCTATAATTAGATAGTTGTGATACCCATCTGCCCGGGCCTGGTGAAGAATCTGACCATGAAATAGAAGGTTTAATTGAATTATAGATAAGACTTAGCGAATAAACTCCTGCACGAGCGCCAAGGGAGATCAGATGGAGAGGACAGGTTCTGACACTGTCTAGTATGCCTCGGAAGACCGAGTCAACGTAATGCTTAATCTGAGTGGCAATGAAAATATTACCCACTAAGTTTGGATATTTGGAGAAAATACCCTCCAGAGAAAGAGGACATTGAGTAGTTGTCAGAAGATCGCAGACCACTGCACCCTCTCTCTCCCAGCACTCGGTAAATTGGGGGTGGTCTGCACAAAGAAAGGGTTACCTTGAAAGGGAAGGAAAACTGAGATATAAAGGTACCGTCACATTAAGCGACGCTGCAGCGATATAGACAACGATGCCGATCGCTGCAGCGTCGCTGTTTCGTCGTTGTGTGGTCGCTGGAGAGCTGTCACACAGACAGCTCTCCAGCGACCAACGATGCCGAAGTCCCCGGGTAACCAGGGTAAACATTGGGTTACTAAGCACAGGGCCGCACTTAGTAACCCGATGTTTACCCTGGTTACCAGTGTAAATGTAAAAAAAAACAAACACTACATACTTACATTCCGGTGTCTGTCGCGACCCCCGGCATCCGCTTCCCTGCACTGTGTAAGCGCCGGCCCTAAAGCAGAGCGGTGACGTCACCGCTGTGCTCTGCTTTACACACACACCGATCCAGCGATGTCAGCGGGTGATCCAGCGACGATATAAGGTGCTGGCCTTCTAGCTCCGACCAACGATGTCACAGCAGGATCCTGATCGCTGCTGCGTGTCAAACACAACGATATCGCTATCCAGGACGCTGCAACGTCACGGATCGCTATCGTTATCATTGTTAAGTTGTTCAGTGTGAAGGTACCTTAAGGGTCTAGTCCGCTGATCCTTCTAGCATGACGCCATGCCAATACCACAGACTATAGCAGAGGATTATCCCTGATTGCAGCGGGAACTCTATTTTGTTGTAAATGGAGCAAGGCAGGAAGACTGATCAGTCCAGACATTGCATCATCTAATGGGGTGTTGGTAAATTTAGTTTGGGCCCAAATCCAATCAAGAGAATGTCTGAAAATGGCTGCAATGCTGTACAATCTTAAATTTGGAAAATTTAGGACCCCCAAAGATTTAGCCTGCTGCAATTTAAAAATACTGATCCTAGATCTTCCCCTCGAACCCCATATAAATTGTCAAAAAATCTTAGTTAGGAGTTGATCATCAGCTTTAGATAATAGAATAGGTAGCGTTTGTAAAGGGAAGAGTATTTTAGGGAAGGAAACCATTTTAATAAGGCGAGCTTTACCCGCAAAAGATAATTTAAAAGACGTCCAAGATTGTATTTCGCGAGTAATGGCAGATATTAAGGGTCAGATATTAAGTTGATAAATAGTATGTGGGTTGGAGGGCAGAAGAATACCAAGATATTGTAAAGAACCATGCCCCCACTGAAATGGAAAAGGAAAGGGCCACCTTTGTCGAGCATCCCTGAAGATCGCTAAAGTCTTGGATTTGTGCGGAATCCCGAGATTTCTCCAAACTCATGGAAAGCCTCCATTATGAAAGGAATGGACTCTTAATAAAATGCAATTTAATTATTTAAAAGTCATACAATGTGATCTTCTGGTTTTTATTTTTAGATTCTCACAATTGAAGTGTACCTACGATAAAAAATACAGATCTCTCCATTCTTTGTAGGTGGGAAAACGTGCAAAATTGGAGTGTGTCAAATACTTCTTTTCCCCACCGTCTATAGATAAATATATATATATATTATATATATATATATATATATATATATATATATATAGTGATATTACACAGTATATAGAGTGTAACATATTATATTTTATACGAGTGCTTCTCACTAAATTAGATTATAGTCAAAAAGTTAATTTATTTCAATTCTTCATCACAGAAAGTGAAACTCATTATATAGAGTCATTACAGAGTGATCTATTTCAAGTGTTTATTTCTGTTAATGTTGATGATTATGGCTTACAGCCAATGAAAACCAAAAAGTCATTATCTCAGTAAATTAGAATACTTTATAACACCAGCTTGAAAAATGATTTTAAAATCCGAAATGTTGACCTACTGAAATTTATATTCAGTAAATGCACTCAATACTTGGTCACCAGACCCAACAATGCAGACGAGCTGAAGGCTGTTATCAAAGCAACCTGGGCTTCCATAACCCCTCAGCAGTGCCACAGACTGATCGACTCCATGCCACACGGCATTGATGCAGTAATTGATGCAAAAGGAGCCCCGACCAAGTATTGAATGCATTTACTGAACATACATTTCAGTAGGCTAACAGTTCAGATTTTAAAATAATTTTTCAAGCTGCCGTTATAAAGTATTCTAATTTACTGAGATAATGACTTTTGGGTTTTAATTGCTGATATTCTAATTTAGTGATAAACACTTATATCTCCACTGCCTGTGCAGCAGTGTGATGATGTCAGTAGCATGCTGAACTCATAACGTGCTGCTTGTTGAGGCCGAGGCTGACGTGTGCTGTTCTGCTCCTGTCCCGGCACCACAGTGTTCAAATGTATTTACATATGAATAATACAAATACATTTGATCATGCAGTTTAGCAGTAGCTGAGGTATGTATTATGAGGTTCTGCAGCAGCTGAGGTGTGTATTTCGCTATTTTGCTGCAGATTAGGTGTGTATTTTGAGGTTCTATAACAGCTGAGATGTTTATTATGAGGCTCTGGAGCAGTTAAGGTATGTATTATGAGGTTCTGCAGCAGTTGAGGTGTGTATTTTGAGGTTCTGCAGTAGCTGAGGTGGCGAATATGAGGTTCTGTAGCAGCTAAGGTGTATTATGCAGTTCTGCAGCAGCTGAAGTGTGCATTATTGTAACGCTCACACCCTGACAACTGGGTGGCGCGAGCGTGAGATTGTGGCCCCAATTTGCCACAAACCAGACTACCCTGGAGGGGCGTGACTAAGCAGCTACCTTGGTGTTCACTGGAGCCTCTAGTGGTGAGGTCAGGCTTGTGCGGCAGGTAGCTGCCAGGTACCACTCCAGTGCGGTGTCTGACCGTAGCAGCTGATCCCACTGCGGAACGGAAGTCTATTGACAGGTGCGGGCAAGTACAGATGAGCACGACTGGTACTCAGGCGGACACAGCTGGTACTCTGGCAGGCGGGCACGGCTGGCACTCTGGCAGGTAGGTGGGCACTCTAGCAGACATGCGGACACATCTGGCACTCTGGCAGGCAAGGCTGACACTCTGGCAGGCAGGCGGGCACGGCTGGCACTCTGGCAGGTAGCTGGACACTCTGACAGACAGGTGGTCACATCTGGCAGTCTGGCAGGCAAGGCTGGCACTCTGGCAGGCGGGCACGGCTGGCACTCTGGCAGGCAGGCGGGCACGGATGCGGAGCAGAACAGAACTGCAGGATGCAGATCAGAGAAGAACTGCAGGATGCAGAGCAGAACTGTAGGATGCAGAGCAGAGCAGAACTGCAGGATGCGGAGCATAGCACAACTGCAGGATGTGGAGCAGAGCAGAACCGCAGGATGCAGAGCAGAACAGAACCGTAAGGGCACAGCAGAGCAGAACCGCATGGTGCGCAGCAGAGCAGAGCCACAAGTTGTGGAGCAAAGAGCAGCACTGCTGGTTGAGGAGCAAACAGCAGAGCCGCAGGATGCAGAGAAAAGAGCAGAGCCACAGGATGCAAGGCAAAGAGCAGAGCCGAAGGTTGCGGAGCAAAGAGGAGCTCCTCTGGTTGCAAAGCAAAGAGCAGAGCCGCAGGATACAGAGCAAAGAGCAGAGCCACAGGATGCAGAGCGAAGAGCAGAGCAGCAGGTTGCAGAGCAAAAGAGCAGAAGGAGTGAACACAAGGAATCACACAGTGGGATAGGAAAGGCTACAGACAGGGATAAAAACGGACACAGGTATAGGACTTAGTTCAGACACGGTCAGGTACAATATAAGGTACAGGAACAAGGATTCAGACCAGGGTATGCAGCCCCCTGGAAGGCAGAAACGAGAGACACAGGATACAGGTACGGACCAGGGTATGCAGCCCCCTAGGAGGCGGAAACTAGAGATAAAGCAAAACAGGACCTGGCAACTCAGCAGTAAGACACTAACTGAGAAAGTTCGTTGTTCAAGCCTCCCCCTATGGGTGGGAATGCCTTAAATACCTGAGGCTTCTTGGCAATTAGCTGGGGACACCTTAGGAAGGTGCATATTGTCTCAATAAGAACCAGAAAGTGCTGGGGCTGCCACCCTAAGCATAAAGCCAGGAAGTATGCAGCAAGCAAGGGCATGAGGACCAGAGCATGGAGCAGGCAGAGGACAGAACTCACAGCATGGCCCAGAGTGGTGAGTAAGGTGGGGGATGGGGAGCCATGCAGTGATGCCAGCAGGGATGTTACAATTATACTATAGGGAGGACTACTGTATTGGCTGTGCATTATACTATAGGGAGGACTTTGGGCTGTGCATTATACGGTATGGAGGACTATGGGATGCATTATACTATATGGAGAACTATTGAGGTGCATTATGCTATATGAAGGATTATATGGTGCATTATATTATTTGGAAGGCTATGGGGGTGCATTATACTATACCGAGGACTATGGTGTGAAATTATACTATATGACGGACTATGGGGTGAATTATACTATATGGAGGACTATGGGGTGCTTTATAATATAGGGAGGACTATGGGGGCATTATACTATAGAGAGAGCTTTGGGTTGTGCATTATACTATAGGGAGGACTATGCGGGGTACATTATACTATATGGATGACTATGGGGTGCATTGTACTAAGTAGAGAACTATGTAGAGTGCATTATACTATATTTAGGACTATGGAGGGGTATTATATTATATGGAGGACTATGGGGGTGCATTATACTGTATGGAGGACTATGGTGTGCATTTTACTATAGGGATGACTATGTGCTGTGCATTACACTATAGGGAGGGCTAAGGGCTGTGCATTTTACTATATGGAGGACAATGTGAGGTGCATTATATTATATGTAAGACTGTGGGGAGTGTATTATGCTATATGGAGAACTATGGAGGTGCATTATATTATATGGAGGACTTTGGGTAGATTATGTTATATGGAGGACTATGGAGGCGCATTATATTATATTAATGACTATGGGGGTGCATTATGCTATATGGAGGATTATGGGGGTGTATTATACTATATTGAGGATGATGAAGGAATATGGAGGTGCATTATGCTATATTGAGGACTATGGGCGTGCATTATATTATATGGAGGACTATGAAGAGTGCATTATATTATATGGAGATGCATTATACTATATGGAGGACTATGGAGGGTGCATTATATTATATGGAGGACTATGGGCTGTGCATTATGCTATACAGAGGACTGTGGGCCCATTATACTATATGGAGGGCTATGGGAATGTATTATATTATATGTGGGAGGTATTATGATATTTGGAGAGCTATGTGGGGCCATTATAATATTTGGAGGGCTATGAGAGAGCCTTTCTACTTTATGTATGGCTATTTGAGAGCCATTACACTATGCCAGGAGAGTGAAGGATTGTGGGGGTCTATCATACTGTGGGGAGGGATTTATGGGGGCCATTATACTGTTTGTAGAAATAGTGGGAGCCTTTATACAGTATGGAGAGGTGTGGGGCCGTTATACTGTACAGTATGTAGGCCCATTACAATGCGTGGAGGGTTGTGTGGGGGTCAGAGTTGGGGGTCATACTGTGTTGGGGTCACCATACGTTGCTGGGATAGTTGAGGGGAGTTCAGTGAGTTCATCATGCTGTGTGTGTGTGGAGGGTACTGTGGAGGAATCCACTCTGGAGGTATCATACAGTGTTTGTGGGGAACTTTTGTTGTCATCATACTTTATGAGTGCAATGAAAGCGGAATCTAGGGGCTTCAATAGGAGAAGACTTACTTTGAAAGGGCTGAACATTTGTGAGATATGCTCCTATGTGTCCTAGCCCAATAATAATTATATATGTTATGATCATGATTTAGGGGCCTAGTCCAAGTCATGCACCCTTGGCCCATCAGACTCTAGATACGCCACCGATTAGAGCTTCTCTGAGTGTGAAACAGTTGTTCTCTGGCAGTTCCTGTCTCTTTGATCTGCTGCTGCCCTCTCACTTCTCTTATCACTGTACTATGTTTATATAAGCTATCCACACAAGACAGTGGATTTAACCCTTTCACTACCTAGCTAAAAACATAGTTCTCTAAGTCAACTGCAGGGAGGCAACACAAGGATTAAATCCACTGTCTTGTGTGGATAGGTTCTATAAAAACAGGACAGTGATAAGAGGAGTGAGAGGGGAGCAGCAGATCAAAGAGACAGGAACTGACAGAGGACAACTGTTTCAGGCTGTTGTCACACTACTTTACATCAGTATTTGTAAGCCAAAACCGGGAGTGGGTGATAAATGCAGAAGTTGTGCATATGTTTATATTATACTTTTCCTCTAATTGTTCCACTCCTGGTTTTGGCTTACAAATACTGATATAAAATACTGACCAAATACTGCTAGTGTGACGGCAACCTCACACTCAGAGAAGCTCTAGTCAGTGGTGTATTTAGAGTCTAATGGGTCCAGCCTGTAAGATTTGCACTGAGCCCCTCCATCATGATGATAATATACAGTGCTTTTCACAAAATTAGAATATCATCAAAAAGTTAATTTATTTCAGTTCTTCATTACAAAAAGTGAAACTCCTATATTATATAGAGTCATTACAAACAGAGTGATCTACTTCAAGTGTTTATTTCTGTTAATGTTGCTGATTATGGATTACAGCCAACGAAAACCCAAAAGTCACTATCTCAGTAAAGAAGAAGAATTAACAAAAACACCTGCAAAGGCTTCATTAGCATTTAAAAAGGTCCCTTAGTCTGTTTCTGTAGGCTCCACAATAATGGGGAAGACTGCTGGCTTGACAGATTGACAGATGCCCAGAAGGCAGTCATTGACACACTACACAAGGAGGGTAAGCCACAAAAGGTCAATGCTAAAGAATCTGGCCATTCACAGAGTGCTTTATCAAAGCATATTAATGGAAAGTTGAGTGGAAGGAAAAAGTGAGGTAGAAAAAGATGCACAAGCAACAGGGATAACTGCAGCCTTAAAAGGATAGTTAAGGAAAGGCTATTCAAAAATTTGGGGGAGATTCACAAGGAGTGGACTGCTGCTGGAGTCATTGCTTCAAGAGCCACCACACACAGACATATCCAGGACATGGGCTACAAGTGTCGCTTTCCTTATGTCAAGCCATTCATGACCAATAGACAACGCCAGAAGCGTGTTACCTGAGCCAAGGAGAAAAAGAACTGGACTGTTGCTCAGTGGTCCAAGGTGTTGTTTTCAGATGAAAGTAAATTTTGCATTCCATTTGAATGGAACTCAAGGTCCCAGAGTCTGGAGGAAGAGTGGAGAGGCACACAATCCAAGCTGCTTGAGGTCTAGTGTGAAGTTACCACAATCAGTGATGGTTTGGGGAGCCATGTCATCTGCTGCTGTAGGCAGGGCCATATTTAAAGTTTCTGCTGCCCTATGCACTTTTAGTGCTGCCTCCCCCATTGGTGAGTATGACACTATCGGCAGTGACTTTGCCATAAATCGCTGATGTGAAAGTAGCCTTTTGCAGTAGATCCGGCAGTTTTTCCGCATCTGCCGCTTAACGGATCACTTACGGCAACACTGCGTTCGGCCTCATTCATTCCCTATGGGACTTGCGGACATGTGCGGCACTTGCGGTTTTGCAGCGATCCGGCAAATGCGGCACTTACAGCAATGGAAAAAAAACGCTGCTAGCAGTGTTTTTTTGTCTCACCGCAAGTGCTGCACATGTCCAAAAGTAGCCATCACTACTTGTCCCTGCACCTTCCTAGCTCATCCCTCTCTGACCTAAAACTGCACTATAAAGCTTTAGAAAAGCAATTTATTATCTGACATATTTCTATGATAATGAGGGCTCTATGCTACGGCGTAGACTGGGACGGGCAGTCTCCAGGTCTCCCTTCTCTCTCTGTGAACACCCTCAGTCCCTGCCTCACTGCCTGTGTTGCACTGTGCACAGACATCCCTCCACCAGACCCGGTAATAACCGCGCACAGTAGAATACCGGCAGAGGTGTATCTAGGGTTTCTGGCACCCGGGGCAAGAATTCATTTTGGCCTACCCCCCGCCAATGACATATGCGATTTTCACACTTAGTCATGTGCCCACGAGCTCCTCTCCCTAATGCTCTCAATGTTCAGTGAAAAACTGAGAGAAGCAGAAGAGAAGCTCGGTGTCACAGGACCATAAGTATGAAAGTCACATATGAGTGAAGTGTCCATGTGACGACTACTGGAACCTGCAGAGCTGAATCCTGACATCACAGGCTTCTGAATTCTCACAACTAATGCACTGCACACTTTTAGGATTCTCCCTTGCCGGTGGACGGTCATGTCAGCACAGGCATGTGATTTGTATACTTCTGACCACATTCCGACTAGACGTGCCCGGCCTCGCTCAGCTCATTTTCATTGAGTGAGGCCACACATGTCTAGTCAGCATGTGACCACATGAATGTAAATCGCCAGCAGGAGAGAATCCTGACAGCGTGCAGTGCACACTGTGAGAATTCATAACACCACCATATAAAAGATGATACTCTAGTCGCAGTTAATCGAAAAATACAAAATTCTTATTGCTTAAAATTTACAGACATAAGTGAAAGGGAATGAAAAACATAACCATAACCCTAAAAAGAATGCTGTTCAGAAAGTAAGGGAGCATGTCTCCCTGGGCATCTACTACTAGGCATATAATACTAGTAACTGGCCTCTCTCAATAATAATAAACATTTACCACCATATATACAAAGCCAGTCTTCTGTAGATCACCCAATATCCACCATGATCCCACCTCAGAATAACTGAGCTTAATTATTCATTAATATTACCTTAGAGTAATGTGGTCCGGATGTCCAGGGAGCGTGCACCCACACCAACGCGCATTTCGGTAAAGCACCTTCGTCAGGGGACACGCTCCCTGGACACCGGACCACATTACTCTAAGGTAATATTAATGAATAATTAAGCTCAGTTATTCTGAGGTGGGATCATGGTGGATATTGGGTGATCTACAGAAGACTGGCTTTGTATATATGGTGGTAAATGTTTATTATTATTGAGGGAGGCCAGTTACTAGTATTATATGCCTAGTAGTAGATGCCCAGGGAGACGTGCTCCCTTACTTTTTGCACAGCATTCTATTTAGGGTTATGGTTATGTTTTTCATTCCCTTTCACTTATGTCTGTAAATTTTAAACAATAAAAATTTTGTATTTTTCGATTAATTGGGACTAGAGTATCATCTTTTATATGGTGGTGTTATGAACGATAGTAATGATAGGTCACATTGTCCTCTGCATTTATGGGTATCTGGTTTTGACATTATGACTGTTTATAATATGCAGATACGCCTGATAAGTTATTATCAACTGTGAGAATTCAGAAGTCTGCAATCACATAGAATGACTGCAGACTCATTACAAACCTGGACATTCCCTTTAATGCTCCTAACATAAATAAAAACATGAGAATTAGTCAATATCACAAATAACATTTACATCCAGGTACCTTATAGATGACGTCGTCTGTGGAGCCTTCTCCTTTTCTTCATCTTGTCCAGACCCCATGATGAGTTTTATCATCTACAGCCGTCTCTTCAGACTTGCATCTTCTCCGCTCTTTTGCAGAAAATCTCCACATGATGCCCTTAAAGATACAAGTGTCATTATAATGCTCCTGAATAAAAAATTGCCCCTCACTAGATTGTCTGCACAAAATATAACCCCCACACTGTTCCTCTTATGGTACATGCTCTTTACACTGACCTCTCCTTTCCATACTGGCCCCTTCTTCACACTGTCTTCTCACACTGTGTCCCCCTATAGGGCTCAGTATTTATACTGTACTCTCTCATCACACTCCCCCTCCTTGGTATACTGTCCCCTCGTGGCTGTGCCCTTACACTGTCCCCCCATGCTACGAACCCACTACTCAGTTTCTATTCTGTGCTCACTCACTTTTGTCTCCTCACACTATTCCCCTCCCTCCTCATACTGTCTCCTCTCACATCCCTCCTGTTCACCATACTGTCTCCTCATATATTTACCCCCTCACTTTCTATACTGCCTGCTCACCTGACTCCCCATACTGTGTCTC
The DNA here is from genome assembly GCF_051348905.1 of Ranitomeya variabilis. NCBI lineage: Eukaryota > Metazoa > Chordata > Amphibia > Anura > Dendrobatidae > Ranitomeya > Ranitomeya variabilis. The sequence goes on from NC_135233.1 coordinate 826,243,197, forward strand.
CACACATCCCATCACCCTCACCCCCGTACGCTGTCCACATACATTTTTCACATCGCTATTCATACTGTGTCCACATACATTCCCCCGTCGCTCCCCATACTGTCTGCACCAATCCCCCATACTGTTTCCTCATATATGCCCTCATTCCCCATACTGTTTCCATATACATGCCCCCCATTCCCCTGTACTGTTTCCCCATCTCCCCCTTTGCTCTTCATTTTGTGTCCTCAAATCTCCTCACACTCATTAAATCCCCCATCTCCACTCCAAATCTCACCCCACACATTAAAAATCCCCACACATAATAAATCCCCCCATCCCCACTCAAATTGTCCCCCCCATGCACTTAATCTTCGGTGTCTTCTGCTCCACTGGAGCACTTACTACCAGTGTTCGCCTCTGCAATGCAAGTGAATGTCAGCAGCGTGATCACATGATCTGTTCACGCTGCTCACGTCGCTCTGGCAGTCAGAGCCTCAATTGAACTCACTTCTGTAAGATGCAAGTACAATTGATCCCTGGGCAGGGGCGGACACTGACAGCTTGGGGCCCCTGTGCAAGAACTGTGTCTGGGCCCCCTCCTTTTATGGCAACAAAGCTACATATATATATATATATATATATATATATATATATATACATACATACATGTGTATATATTACATACCTTATATACTCGAGTATAAGCCGACCCAAGTATAAGCCGAGGCACCTAATTTTGCCACGGAAACTGGGTAAGCTTATTGACTCGAGTATAAGCCGGGTATGTATTGCCCCCTCATTCCTATCCCGGTATGTGTGGTTCCCCCCATCCTGTCCTGCTCTGTGTGGCTCCCCCTGTTGTATGCTTGGCTCCCCTGTCCCATCTTGTATGCATGGCTCTGCTCCCCCTCCTCCCATCCATGTATGGGTGGCTCCCATCCCCCCTCCTTCCATCCTTGTATGTGTGGCTCTGCTCCCCTCTCCTCCCATCCTTGTATGCATGGCTCCGCTCCCCCCTCCTTCCATCCTTGTATGCGTGGCTCTGCTCCCCCCCTCCTCCCATCCTTGTAGGCGTGGCTCAGCTCCCCCCTCCTCCCATCCTTGTATGCATGGCTCTGCTCTCCCCTCCCATTCTTGTATGCATGGCTCTGCTTCCCCCCCTCCCATCCTTGTATGCATGGCTCCCCCCTCCTCCCATCCTTGTATGCATGGCTCCGCTTCCCCCCTCATCCCATCCTTGTATGCATGGCTCAGCTCCCCCCCTCCTTCCATCCTTGTATGCGTGGCTCTGCTCCCCCCTCCTCCCATCCTTGTATGCGTGGCTCCGCTCCCCCCTCCTTCCATCCTTGTATGCGTGGCTCCGCTCCCCACTCCTCCCATCCTTGTATTCGTGGCTCCGCTTCCCCCCCACCTCCCCTCCTCCCATCTTGTATGCGTGGCTCCCCGTCCTCCTTCATCCTCCCCGTCCTCCTTCATCCCCTTTCATCCTCCCCCGTCTTCCTTCTCCTCCCCCAGCCGTCATATTCACCCTCCTAACAGTGCGCTGAACGGACTCCCTGTCCTGCAAGTCTGTCCCGACTCCCGGCGCCAAAGCTTCTTCCTGTGTGAGCGGTCACATGGTACCGCTTATTAAGGTCATGAATATGCGTTCATATTCATCACCTTAATGAGCGGTACCACGTGACTGCTGTGAGCACAGGACGAGCTGCTGGCGCTGAGGACAACGGAGCTGCAGGCACCGCTGGAGGGGGTGAGTATGTCGTCTTCGAGGAGGGGGGAGTGGGGAGTGAGTGAGGGGGGATGGTGGGTGGACGGGCGGGTGCTGGTTAATAAATAAAAAAAACTACAAAAAAAACCCTTGCTCAGGTGCATCCCCCCCGCATCCTGCCACCCTAGGCACGTGCCTAGTGGCAAATATGGCCCTGGCTGTAGGTCCACTGTGTTTTATTAAGACCAACATCAGCGCAGCCATCTACCACAAAATTTCAGAGCACTTCATGCTTCCCTCTGCCAACAAGCTTTTTTGTAGATGGAAATTTTATTCTCCAGCATGACTTGGCACCTGTCCTCACTGCCAAAAGTACCAATACCTGGTTTAAAAACAACAGTATCACTGTGCTTGATTGGCCAGCAAATTCGCCTGACCTTTACCCCATAGAGAATCTATGGGGTATTGTCAAGAGGAAGATGAGAGACACCAGACCCAACAATGCAGACAAGCTGAAGGCTGCTATCAAATCAACCTGGGCTTCCATAACACCTCAGCAGTGCCACAGGCTGATCGTCTCTGTGCCACGCCACATTGATGCAGCAATTGATGCAAAAGGAGCCACAACCAAGTATTGAGTGTAATTACTAAACATACATTTCAGTAGGTCAACATTTTGGATTTTAAAATCATTTTTCGAGCTGGTGTTATAAAGTATTTTAATTTACTGAGATAATGACTTTTGGGTTTTCATTCAAGCCATAATCATCAATATGAACAGAAATAAACACTTGAAATAGATCACTCTGTAATGACTCTATATAATATGTAACTTTCACTTTTTGGATTGAAGAAATGAAATAAATTATCTTTTTGATAATATTCTAATTTTGTGAGACGGACCTGTATATACACACGTGGTCAAAATTGTTGGTACCCCTCGTTTAATGACAGAAAAACCCACAATGGTCACAGAAATAACTTGAATCTGACAAAAGTCACAGTAAATAAAAAAACAACTATGAAAATGAACAAATGAAAGTCAGACATTGCTTTTCACCCATGCTTCCACAGAATTAAAAAAAATGAAAACTCATGAAATAGACCTGGACAGAAATGATGGTACCCCTGAAAATAATGTGACAAAAGGGACATGTTAAATCAAGGTGTGTTCAGTAATTAGCATCACAGGTGTCTACAATCTTGGAATCAGTGAGTGGGCCTGTATATAGGGCTACAGATATTCACTTGTGCTGTTTGTGACATGGTGTGTGTCACACTCGACACGGACCAGAGGCGAAGGAAAGAGTTGTCTCAGGAGATTAGAAAGAAAATTATAGACAAACATGTTAGAGGTAAAAGTTATAAGACCATCTCCAAGCAGCTTGATGTTCCTGTGACTACAGTTGCACATATTATTCAGAAATTTAACATCCATGGGACTGTAGACAACCTCCCTGGATGTGGCCGCAGCAGGAAAATTGATGTCAAATTAAAGAGATGGATAATAGGAATGGTAACAAAAGAGCCCAGAAAAACATAAACAGATTAAAGGTGAACTTCAAGCTCAAGGAACATTAGTGTCAGATCACACAATCCTTTGTTGTATGAGCCAAAGTGCAATTCATGGGAGATGACCAAGGAGGACACCATTGTTGACAAAAATAATAAAAAAGCCAGACTAGGATTTGCCAAACTACATGTTGACAAGCCACAAAGCTTCTGGGAGAATGTCCTATGGACAGGTGAGACAAAAAATGAACTTTTTGGCAGGGCACATCATCTCTATGTTCACAGATGGAAAAATGAAGCACATCAAGAAAAGAATGCTGTCCCTACTGTGAAACATGGAGGAGGCTCTGTTATGTTCTGGGTCTGCTTTGCTGCTTCTGGCACAGACTATCAAGGGATTCTAGAGAGAAATGTGCTGCCCAGTGTCAGAAAGCTTGGTCTCAGTCGCAGGTCATGGGTCTTGCAACAGGATAATAACCCAAAACACACAGCTAAAAACACCCAAGAATGGCTAAGAGGAAAGCATTGGACTATTCAGAAGTTGCCTTCTATGACCCTGACCTAAATCCTATTGGTATGTTTCAGCTGTTTCCAAAGATGCTCGTCTGGAAAAGGCAACCTTCAAACACGAGATAACTGGAGTGGTTTGCTCTTGAGGAGTGGGCCAAAATACCTGTCGAGAGGTGCAGAAGAATCATTGACAGTTACAGGAATCGTTTGATTGCAGTGATTGCCTCAAAAGGTTGTGCAACAAAATATTAAGTTAAGGGTACCATCATTTCTGTACAGGCTTATTTCATGAGTTTTATTTATTTTTTATTCTGTGGAAGCATTGTTGAAAAGCAATGTCTGACTTTCACTTGTTCATTTTCATAGATTTTTTATTTATTATTACTTTTGTCAGATTCAAGTTATTTCTATGATCATTGTGGGTTTTTCTGTCATTAAAGGAGGGGTACCAACAATTTTGACCACGTGTGTAATTAATATTGTGCTCCCTGCAGCTGACTCAAAGAACTGTGTTTTTAGCTAGGTAGTGAAAAGGTTTAATCTTGTGCCTTGTGTAAATGGCTTTTACGAACTGAAGATAGTGATAAGACGTGAAGAGGTCAATACTGTTCCTTCTGACAGTATGTGAAGCTGTGCCACAGAGTCCTGCTCTCAAAAGCCCCTAATACACATTAAAGGAAACATGATGGCTACCCTAGCCCCCTAGTGCCGCAGCCTCTGACCCCACCCTGAAACGAAGTGCCATCAGTGACTTCCATTTTCAGGCGCTGGGCTAGTCCCTGTTCTATTGAGCATGTGACCGTTGCAATTTCTGACATATACTCAGTAGGATCTTGTCACTGCGCACTGAGAAGAATATTGCACTGTGACAAGATCCTATGTGTGTATCACACTTGATAAAGGCCATTTTTGGCCGAAACGTTGTGTGATTTTGTAATGGCAGAATAAAGACTTCTGTGAATATTTTTCACCTGGAATGGATGCTGCTCCTTCTTTTTCTTTTGTGAGTATTGGTCCTATTGGATCCCTGGACTTTGGAGCGTGCAGCCTTCAGCTGTGTGCTGTTGGTTATTTTGTTGTATAAGATCCTATGTGTGATCTCATCGGCTCTAATGAGAAGAGACAAGTCAGAAAGAGAGTGCACTGTTAATGTACATTGTAAGGAGAGAGCAAGGGAAGCAGAGACCAGCCCTGCCTCCAATAGTGAGAACACTTTCAAGGGTGGGGTTGGTCAACTGCTTACTGCTTTCCTTCCTTAAATGACAGCCAGCTGTGCATTGGTGTAGAGCAAGCTGTTAGTAAAAGTGTCGAGGCGTGCTAACAGCTGCCGCTTTCACTGCTCTGAGCGGTGACTGTAATTGCTCAGGGAACATCTGCATGACTGACAGTCAGTGGTTCATGGGAGAAATAAAGTTTACTTTGTCCCAGGTGGCCCTCTTTCAAGCTATAGAATCATAGAATGTTAGCGTTGGAAGGGACCTCCAGGGTCATCATGTCCAACCCCTTGCTCATTGCAAGATTCATTAAACCATCTCAGACAGATGTCTGTCCAGCCTCTGTTGGAAGACTTTCATTGAAGGAGAACTCACCACCTCTCATGGCAGCCAGTTAAACTTATTGATCCCCCTCATTGTTATTTTTTTTTCTAATACCTAATCTGTATATTTTCCTTTCAGTTTCATTCCATTGCTTCTTGTGTTTCTATGTGCAAATAAGAATAAGGATGATCCCCCTACATTGTGACATCCCTTCAGATATTTGTAGACAGCTATTAAATCACCTCTTAGGCTTCTTTTTTGCAAGCTAAACATTCCTAGATCCTTTAACAGTTCCTTGCAGGACATACTTTGCAGTCCACACGCCATCCTGGTAGCTCTTCTCTGTACATGCTCCAGTTTTTAAATGTCTTTTTTTAAAATGCGGTGCCCAGAACTGGACACAGTATTCCAGATGAGGCCTGTCCAAGGAGGAGTAAAGGGGATAATTATTTCCCGTGATCTAGACTCTATGCTTCTCTTAATACATCCTAGAACTGTGTTTGCGTTTTTTGCTGCTGCATAACACTGTTGACTCATGCGGAGTCTGTGATCTATTAGTATATCCTAGTTCCCTTATCTAGATCATTTATAAAAATGTTGAGCAACACTGGGGCCAGGACAGAGCCTTGTGGTACTCCACTTGAAACACTCTTCCAATTGGATGTGCAACCATTTATCAACACTCTTTGAGTAGGATCACTGAGCATGTTATGAATGAACCTAATCTTAGCCTTGTCAATCCCATACTTGGTCATTTTTTCAATATGGATATTATTAGATGATTTATCAAATAATTTGCTGAAGTCTCTATATACTATATCTACGGCATTTCCCTGATCCACCCAGTCAGTGATTCCATTGTAGAAGGATATTAGATTAGTCTGGCATGACTTGTTCGCTACAAACCCATGCTGACTTTGGTTAATTGCTGTATTCTTATCCAAGTTTTTACTGGTTAATAATTTGTTCAAAGATCTTTCCTGGTATAGAAGTAAGTTTCACTGGCCTGTAATTTCCTGGCCCCATCTTTTTTCTTTTTTTTATAGATAGGGACATTTGCCCCTCTCCAATCTTCTGGGACTTTTAATGTCCACCAAGGTTTTTGCAATGATCCTGACTAGTGGTTCTGCAATTTTTTCTGCTAACTCTTTCAGTCCCCTAGGATGTCATCCATGTGGACCAGGAGATTTAAAATAATTTAAATTAGCTAGGTATTCCCTCCCTATCTGGCTGCAGTCACAGTAGCAGTATTTGGTCAGTATTTTACATCAGTATTTGCAAGCCAAAACCAGGAGTGGGTGATAAATACAGAAGTGGTGCATATGTTTCTATTATACTTTTCCTCTAACTGTTCCACTCCTGGTTTGGCTTACACATACTGCTGTAAAATACTGACCAAATACTGCTAGTGTGACGGCAGCCTCTCTCTGTTTATAGATAATGTAGATTATTTTATTCCTTTCATAACACCGAGAAGATCATTTGATGTTACAATTGCTTTCTTAGAGAACACAGATACAAAATTGGAATTTTAAAGTTCGGCCTTCTCAACATCATTTTTGACCTTTTTACCATTTTGATCCTGTAAAAAAAATCTATAGCATGTGTAGCATGGCTAAAGGGTGTCTAATCGACGGGAGATATGTGTCACATAGATGGCTTGCCGCTGTGATGTAACCATAGCTACCTATATGTGTGTCAGGACCTGTGGTGAGGTCACAACCACATGTCTGATCATGTGATGGGTTCTGGGTGTGGTTAGACCTATTAAAGAAAGCCTAATGCTTAACACAGTGGATGTGTGGAGGTGCTAGCCTCCAGAGTGAGTATGGGAGTCTGTCATGGTGGACAGATTTCCATGTGTCCAGGGCGGACACTACAGACAGGAGTCTGTGTGTGTGGAGGGGCAAGCCTCCACAGTGAGTTAAGGCTTCAGGACTGAGCCTGAAGGAACGGACATTTGTTTCCCTATGCCTGAGCCAAAGGCTATTTGTAAGACTGTTTACCTTTATTTTGCTGACTTAAATGGTTTATGGAGCGAATAAACCTACATGAACACTGAAGAGAATGTGCCTCCTGTTTCATCCTATGCATCTGAGCGAGTGAATCCCTACAATTGGTGTTTGGAATGCGGGCAAAGACCCAAGGAGCACGTCTTGCAGCGCTGGCTGATCTGAGCCAGAAGATTGGACGGTCTTGAAAAACCGTGAGTAAAAACTGACCGGGGTCAGTGAGAACTGCAATCTGTGGATACCTCTGAGGAGAAGACGGATCCGGGAACCTGTGTGGCCGCCACCAACAGGTAACGGTCTGGAAACCGTATGATACTGACCGGGGTCAGTGAAAAACTGTGTTTGGGCTGTAAAGTCTGTGTGCTGTACTGACCGGGGTCAGTGAAATACTGTTTTTTTTTCTATAAAGCACGTGTGCAGGTGCTTGATGTGGACCGGCGAGTCCAGGTATTTCTTTTTCCTTCTGTGGTCAGCTTGCTGTGGCTCGGTGAGGTCACGAAATTTGCTGTGGCTCAGTGGGGTCACGAAGGTGACAAGCGGCTTGCTGTGGATCGGCGGGTCCACGAAGGTGACAAGCGGCTTGCTGTGGATCGGCGGGTCCACGAAGTTTGCGGTGCAGAGCCTTGTGAAGTCTAGCTGCAGTTGCAGAAAAAAGAAAAAAAAAAAAAAAAAAAAAAGACATTGCTGGTTTAGTGTGTGCAGACTCTTAAAGGGCTGGAGTCACATTGGTGTGCTATGCGAACTGGGGCCTGAGAGTGCTGTGGGAAGTCCACAGGGTGTACCCCAGAGTGGGGTGGTGTCCCTAAAAGTGGGGTGGAGTCCCAAAACGGAGCGGTGACCCCAAATAATTATGGTTGGCCAAAAAGGGGCTGCGTCTCAAAAGGGGGTAGTTGCCCGGAAGGGGGTGGAGTCCCTAAAAGGGGTGGTGGCCCTAAAGGAGAAAATGGTCCACAAGGGGGTGGTAACCCAAAAGGGGGTGGAGTCCAAAAAATGGGCGGCGAATGCGCTGATGGACTGTTGCCGAGTTCAGTGTTTGTACAGCGCATGTTCAGAATGTTGTACTGACTTTTCATCTGGCAAAATGACACAGAGCTGTTCTGTAGAAGTCAATGGAGTGTGCGTAACTGGACTTCTGGACTCAGGGAGCCTGGTGACGCTGGTGAGCGCCACACTCCCTGTCTATCTGATTCCCGGAAGGAAGATGGAAGTCCACTGCGTTCACGGGGTCGCTAGGGATTATCCGGTGTCCAGGGTAATCATTGAGATGCCCACTGTTATTGCCAGCCATGATGTACCTGTAGTCCCAGACTTGCCATTCCCTGTTGTAATAGGCCAGGACTTTGAAAGGTTTTGGGACTTGTGGGAGGAAAAGGAAGTGCCTGATTGCTCAGAACGGAGTCTGAGTGACCCTAAGGGAGCCTCACCACAACAGGCGGCTGTAGTGATTCCGAGTGGTGTGATGTGTAAAGAGAAAATAGCGCCACCTAATGTCAATAGTCCAGAGTTACGGGTGACTGGAAGAAAGTGTGGGTCTGACACCTTTTTAAGTAGGGACTTGCTGTTCCAGGATGACAGGGTGAGAGGGGGTGACTCCTATCCAGACTGTGACTAGAGCGCAAAGGGAAAGAGTGCAGTAAGGAGGAGCCCGGTAAAAATCGCAGGTCTTCATCTCGTCGCGGGGGACGCAAAAAGGTGGGACAGGTTACACCCTCTGAGAAGAAAGATGATGAGGAAGAGACAGGGTCAGGTGCAGATAAAGTTATTGTCCTTGATGAGGAGGTCGCTTTGTCTCTGACAAACCCTAGCGCTGGGGTAGTTGGTGACGGGCTGGGGTTGGAACAGACCTGTAGTAGACCCACATCTGCAATGCCCGGAAAGACTGAACTGGCTCAGTATGATGAAGTACCTGATGCTGAAGAGATGGAGAACTCTGAAGTTACCAAGAGTCCAGAGGTACCGAAGAGTAGACAGGCAGAGAGCCCACGAGAGACCATAGAGGTGGTTGCGGAAACAGGTGGAACTCTGAAGAGGCAGAGTGTGGGTGGGCAAGAGCCCCCATTTGAAAGTTTAATTAAAGAACTGGTGGTGCGAGATGTGCTGGCCAAAAGAGAACAGGACCATAACATAGAGCTGCTTAAAGAAACTGTTGAACAAGAAAGGGTCCTGAGGCAAGCAATTGAGCACAAAGTGGGTGACCTAGAGAAGGAGGTCGTTGAACTCAGAGGTCACCTATCAGCGTGTCAGGCCATGAATAGGGCCATATTGAAAGATATGGATGTGCTCAGAATGGCTCAAGAAAAGCATCAGCAGGAGCTTCTCCAGAGAGAGGAGGAATGTCGCTGCCTGGCAGAGGAGTTGCCAATGCCCATCTTAGCGAAGGCTCAAGCGGAAGAAAAGACTGAGGAAGAGTTCGTGCTAAAACCGGAACAAGAGAGTCACCCGGTCGTGACAGACGTCTTGGTGGAAAGGTCAGAGGCAAAAAGGGAGCCGTCTGTCTATGAAGAGAGTGAGACCCCGCTCTTCAAGACCATGATTGATGTACCCGAAGAGGTGCAAGAAGCCTGTACCGGAGAAGGTGTGCATGAGGCCTTCAGAAAAGCAGTGGAAGCATGTAGTGTGCACTGGGCACCAGAGACTAAACAGTTGGTGATACTGTCGACTATGGAAGTCACAGTGAAGCGGGTGGCTATCCTGAGGGATATGCACCTACACTGCCTCCGTACAAAGCAGAAGATCATTTTGAAGAATGATGAAGCCGTTCGACGTTTGGAGCGTGAAAGGAAAGCTCTCAGTCGGCTGGGCTTAGTGGAAGACACAGTCCAAGTACCCAAAGTTCTTGTGGAGAAAGTCATTGGGAAACTTGGGAGAGTGATGCAGGAGATGGTGGATAAATCCGGTCTGAAGAGACTAAGGATACCGGCTGATGAAGAGGTCCAGGTCATGGATGAAGATGGGATGGTTCCGTTCCTGGTTGTCAGATCCAGAGAGAGTATTAGGAATATCCGCATGCTTCTGGAATATCGCATGGCATAACTAAGGGAGGTAGAGCAGCTGAGACTTGAGAGACTGCAAGTTAATAAACAGCTGCCAGAGAGGCGAAGAACTTTGCGTAAGACCGGAAGTCCTCAAGCTGAAGCTAACAGAGGACATAGAGAAAAGTGGATGGATTCTTCTCCAGGCAATAAAGACCATTGGAGAAGGTGGCCTGATGAAACAGGTAGAAGCAGTGGTGCCTCAGTCAGCTCAGGGTTAAGTGACCTAAGCTGGAGATCCTGTAGCAGACGAGAGGACAAGGGTTCAATAACAGGCTCTGACTTAGACAGACGGCTTGACTGTCAGGGACGACTGAGAGGGGTCTCTAGTCGGTTAAGGACAAGTGCCAAGCCCCACGGCTTTAGGCAGAGGGGGGAGGTATGTAGCATGGCTAAAGGGTGTCTAATCGACGGGAGATATGTGTCACATAGATGGCTTGCCGCTGTGATGTAACCATAGCTACCTATATGTGTGTCAGGACCTGTGGTGAGGTCACAACCACATGTCTGATCATGTGATGGGTTCTCGGTGTGGTTAGACCTATTAAAGAAAGCCTAGTGCTTAACACAGTGGATGTGTGGAGGTGCTAGCCTCCAGAGTGAGTATGGGAGTCTGTCATGGTGGACAGATTTCCATGTGTCCAGGGCGGACACTACAGACAGGAGTCTGTGTGTGTGGAGGGGCAAGCCTCCACAGTGAGTTAAGGCTTCAGGACTGAGCCTGAAGGAACGGACATTTGTTTCCCTATGCCTGAGCCAAAGGCTATTTGTAAGACTGTTTACCTTTATTTTGCTGACTTAAATGGTTTATGGAGCGAATAAACCTACATGAACACTGAAGAGAATGTGCCTCCTGTTTCATCCTATGCATCTGAGCGAGTGAATCCCTACACATGTGACTTTTCTTTTGCTTTTTTGATCACGTTTATTGCTGCTAAGGGTGGCCCATCACTTTTGCACACAGTGTCCTCTAGGATTGGATTTCTTTTTCCCTTGATTATAAAGACCTTCATTTAAAAACTGCATTTTGTGTTTACTTTATGTTTTCTTTGTCAAATATTTGAATTTGTTTGGTGCTCTGAAACATTTAAGTGTGACAAACATGCAAAATAGGAAATCAGGATGGGGCAAACACTTTTTCACACAACTGTGGCAACTTTTCCAGGGCAAGCAGTCTGGAAATGTGGCTGTTTAGTTTTGTGGATGGACGCATATTTACGCTTGTGTTCCAAGGACTGTGGTAGAGACAACTGAACACTGTGTTGGGACAAGGACATGCACGTGGTTGCTAACGGTGGTTGCAAGTGTGCAACGACAGATGCAGGGTGGGAGGCATCTTCACCTACATCATGGACAGGGGAAGAGGCAGTGATGTTACCCAAAGACACTGTTTCTGGACCCTGGTGTTTTGGCCCATGTAGTCGGGTGTATTGCTTGCATATGCCTGACAGAGGCACGGTGGTTCTTATCGACGGTAACGTTACCACTATTAAGAATGTCGGTCAAGTGTCAGTGTGACCCCACAGAGATACTTAACCCGCAGCTGTGACCCGCATTAAAAAGCTTACCACTGATCAGCAGGTGTGGGCTGATGAGAGACTACTCCTCCCATCAGGCTATGGCAGCTGTCACTGATAACAGGGATAACAGGAGCCACTGATGGGAGAAGTAGACTCTTGTCAGCCGATGCCTGTGCTTACACTTTAAAAAAAAAACACAACATGTAAAATAATTGAATACCTATTAAAATAAAAATAAAAAACAAATTATGCTCGCCTAACACCAAATCCCTGATGCACTTGTGTCCTATAAAAAAAATTAGAAAAGGTAAATCACCATACACTCATCTGTCTGCCGTAGTGCACAAAATCCAGGATGTCCCATGGTGATCTCATGTGTAGAACAGTCACATCGAGAGATGTCAGGGTCAGTAAAGGCGGTCGTATCGGAGCACTGAGGAGGCAGCCCAAAGAACAAGGGGGGTGTCGAGCACCACCATAGCTTCAGCCAAACACCTCTGAGGAAGGACAAAAGCAGGATCAAATAGTGCAAATCAGTCACAGGAGCGCTGAAGGAAACTCTGACACCAGGTAAAGTTTAGCCACAACGTGTTTCACCGGAAGTACTACCTGAGGAAGACTGTACTTCTGTCAAAACGCATTGTGGCTAAACTTTACCTGGTGTGAGAGTTTCCTTCAGCGCTCCTGTGACCGATTTCCACATCGAGAGATGTGACTGCTCTAACCAGCTGCCAGCAATACACTGACAGGAGGTAATCGTTCCTGCAGTGTATCACTGAGCTGCCATGAGAGAGTTCACTGGACTTCATCAGCTGATGAGCTCTGGTGCTCTCACGGCACTACCACAGCATGAGAACTTTCTCACGCAGCAGTGGTGCAGTAAGGGAGATCACCAGAGCTAATCACTGACATCACTGACTGCTCTCAAAGTCATCAGAATCATCGTGGGACATTATGGATTATTTTCTCTGCGGACAGGTGAGGAATATTGTGTTTTAGTATTTTATTTTTGTTGCAGGAGATGTTGGATTCATTGAATTAGGCATCAGCAAGTATGGCTTAATTCAGATTCAATAAAGGAGTCTGTCTCATTATTTTAAATAAAACACTTTATCAGGGTGTGTGTGTTATTATAATATCACTATGGAGTTAGTAATGGGGTGTCTTATAGACACCTCTCCATTACTAACCTGTGGACTTGATGTCAATTGACAATACAAAGGTGACATCAACCACCCCCAACCAGTACCACATTTGCCACCGCTACAGGGCAAGTGGGAAGAGCAAGGCTAAGCACCAGATTTGGTGCATCTTATAATTGCACCTTTTCTGGGGCAGCTGAGAGCTGATATTTTTTGTCTGGGAGGGGGCCAATATCCATGGCCCCTTCCTAGGCTATTAATATCAGCATGCAGCTGTCTGCCTGGCCTTTGCTGGTTAGATTTTATAGGGTGACCCTATGACAATTTTTTTTCTGGGATCCCTCTGTAAACTAGCCAGTGAAGGCTGAGCAAATAGCTGTGAGCTGATATTAATAGCCTGGGAACCTTTATGGCTATTGGCTGCTTCCCAGAACATTAACATCTGCCCTCAGCTGTCGGCTTTCCCTCTGCTGGTTATTAAAATTATGCGGGAGCCCACACAATATATTTTTTTCTTTTTATTAACAGTTGCTGTTTGGTTACAATGTGTGTAGGTTCATTCCTTTAAGGCTCCTACATTGGCTAGTTACAATGTGTGTGTGTATGTGTGTGTGTTTGTGTTTATTTACTGGCTATGCAATCAGGGTGCCTGGCTGACACCTTTTTCATTACTAAACCTAGGGCTTGGTGTCAATGACGGCTGCTGACACCAAGCCCTAATCCAATTACCCTGATGCCACACTGCATCAGAATGAAAAAGGTGGTGTTGAACCAAGAAATTACATCACAAAACTTTTTTACAATATCTTTAGCTAAAAAAGCCTTAATTGCTGTACAAAACACATGCAAAAAACGCATACAAAACCGCAGCAAAAATGCACCCAAAAATGCATGTTTTTGCCGCAGCATTTTTGCTGCCAAGAGATGCAGAAACCTTGCAGAAATTTCTGTAAGAAAATACTCTAAGTGCACACGTACCATAAATGTAATTAAAATATACAATTCAAGCTGCTTGTAGCCCACCACTAGAGGAAATTTACTCCATATAGATTTGCAGAGCTCTCATTTAATCAATGGTTTCTGGGTAAAGATCCCAAATGGCCGAATAATCTCCTTCTTCACCACCTTGTAGCCTAAACAATGCTCCTGGAGCAAATAGTTATTTCCTACTTTTGCTCCGATACTTTGGAACATGGACTTTCCATAATAGGGCTTATGTTCTCTGAAGACAATATTCATGTATTATCCATTTAATGTCAATGGGAGGAGTGCAGTTAGCAGATTCTACCACTTAGAACGAGGTAATTGTACTTTTTAGGACTCCACTAACTTATTATGGTGCGTGTGATTCTTTTCATCATCAAATGAAGAACACAAGTACCGTTAACATTTCTCTATACAAATACCTGTTGGTTGCAGGATAGGAGATATTTTATAATGTCAGGCTCATTCTCCATGAGGATTAATACAGAATTATTACACAGCAGACTCCAATAAACATCATTCTACAGATATCTATTTGGTCTGGTTAATTTACTTGTGAAGCTTCGGCAACATAAATCATGTGAATTGGTCCTTTGCTAGCTATGTTTTCATTAATAGTCCCCCAAAACTGGCAGCCTGTAATATGCCCTGTAGGCACTTTTCAGACATGAAGAATGAACTTGGTGGAAGCAAAGCCCAGTCCTGCTATTGAGCGCAGACAAAAATCCTCTGTTGTGGCTCTCGGAGCCGTCACCGCAGCCCATACACAAACCTTAATTTCAAGTTCAATTAACAGCTGCTAAATTATTCCAAATGACATGAAATGACTGCCTGCAGATTTCGTAGGTAATTTCTAGTTAGTAGAAAATATAGGAATCTTATTTTAGACAGACTGTGCTATTAACATCATGTTTAATGGGTGCTGTGTTTATTGTGTGCCAGAGTGAAATATGGATATTGCTACTTTGGGTTTAGCCTTTCCTGATGGATTTTTTTTTTTTTTTTAATAAAATGTTTATGTCGATAAGACAGCTTTTATGTAGTCTGCAGGTGGCAAAAAATGAATGTGTATTGAATGCATATAGAAACAGTGGAGAACACTGCTTTATTATCAGGCACTCTAAAATAAAATGCCTCCTGCGCTTTCTGCACATGTTTTATATTTCAATAATAAAATGTCACACTGCCGACTGAGAGAGAGCTCAATGTGCGGCACATTTATCTGAATTAAAGTCAATTTATCACGAAAACATAGTTTTTGTGGAAAGTGCGGCTCCTGGATTGTCGTGTTAAGTACGTGTTGCGGATGACAAGTGTCTAGATCATACTTATAAAAAAAAAAAAGCTACTGATCTTACATGTCAGTCTTTCGGCATCTAGTTATTTGTGAAATACTCAAGTGTTTCCCTGTATCATGACAGCTCTATTGTAAGACCACAAGCAAACTGGATGATAAAAACTCAGAAAATAATTTATACATGCTACAAATAATATGTCCTACAAGTAAAACAGTGTAATACTGCCAAACGATCAATAAAAAATAGCATAGAAAACAAAACAGCAAACTTGTCCTATAGATACAAACCCAAGTACCTGTTATTTAAGAATTTCCCATTTCAGTATAGGCCTACTTTTCTCAGATTTCGGTATCCCCTCCTGGTCTTAGTGAAAAAAGAGATTACAAAATCAATCGGCCTTCAGCCATGATGCTTGAGGCAAATATTGATTTTTAAGGGCAATCAATACTGCAACATTATTAAAATGTATTTTAAACACAATATATGGAGTAATTTTCAGATCGAATGTTTCCTCTGGGATAGATTCTAATGTAATCAGGATAGCTGTAAAAGATGACCAAGACTTGTTGAGGATGTTTTATCCAGTTAAAGGGGTTGCCGCATCTCCATAAAATAGGTAAAATTTAAAAGTGCTTATAAAAGCAATTTACCTCTTATTAAAATTGTAGGGAGAAGAGCCAGGCTAACGGTCCCTCTTGCGTGTCTAGGTCGGAGCTGTCGGGGCTGTCACCATTGTTTCAGGGGGAAGAGATTTCTGACCGGAGCAGTTCAGGACACCTGACTGATGGGGGCAGGTCCGACATAAATAGCGGTGTGCGTGAGAAGACGGGGCTTTTGGTGGGGAACCAGCGTGAGAGCTCAGAGGCGGTTGACTCCCTCTCAACTTATCCATGCCTTCTCACCCGGTTAGCAGTGTCTTCCCGACTTACGACCTAGGGCCCAGAGAGACCCCCCCACACCATACAGTGACCAGTATGGACTTCAGAACATCGTTCTGCTCACCACCGCAGAAGCACCGCTGAGTCCTTTCCCTGTGTTGCCAACTGAGTGCCGGCCTGCTCCTGTGGCCGTGACCGCTGGACTGCATACTACTCCTGCTGCCTTGTCTGCTGAACTGTTTGCTACGTCTGCTGTGCCGCGAACCAACACCTCTACAACATCTCATGCCCGGACCAGGAGATCACGTGCCAAAGGACCCGGAGGATTCACCACCGCAAGGAGCCAGCGCATTGCCTTTCTGAGGGACCGGATCGGAGACTTCTCGCGCCACTTGCGGTGCCACCGAGGGATCTTCCAGCTACCTCCTACCAAGGCCCAGAGAGTGATAAGTTGAACTGTTGTTTTCTTTACAGTAATACCCAGCTGCTTAATTTATAATTGTGTTACATAAAATCCCTGTTAACCCTTGCTCTGCCTCCTGTGTGTCACTGCATCCTATGCACCTGCTAGCATCCTACAATATCATCTCCATTCTCTGATCAGCTTCAGTCCCCCTGTAGAGGAAAATATACCTCTGCTACCAACCTGAATGTTCAGTTTAGACTAGCAGCTCAGCCTTGCCTCAGCCACAACTGTCAATCTTCAGGAGCGAAGCTGAAGATAAGAAAATGAGACAGCCCCTTTAAAAGGGCATATAAATGTTTGGAACAAACAATGGTTTCTATGACCCAAGGTGTGTTTTTTTATTGTATTTAAATGTATCCATAGGGCTTGATTCATTAAGAACGGGATTGTTCACACTGGTCTTGATGAGGACTCGTGCTGGAATCAGGTTCACCTGATTCATGAAGAAGTTGGCGCCTCTTCATGAATAAGGAGCGTTGGACGAACATCGTACCCCTCTGTGTGCGCCTGCCACAAAACTTACTCCAGCCCCTACAGAGAGATGCTCCTGATTCACTGTCACAGTAGTAACCTGTATGGCTCAACAACACTGCTCTACTCACCATGGACATCACATGGCTTGCTGAGTTTTGCCTCCTGTGGTGGTTTCCATTTTTCCTTAGGGATGTGGCTGACCTCTGAAAGAATTTAACCCTCCTGTGGCGTTCAGAGATCAGGTTACCCAGACTCTATATCTGGCAGCTACTCCCACCACTTCTGGCCTACAAGTTGTTTCCTATCCTGTTTGTTTCTGTGCATGCTATTCTGTACTCTAATTCTTGTTACCAACCTGTCTAGTTTTGCATCCTATCTGACCTCTCCGCTCCTGTTCCCCGACTATTCATACTGAACCTGTCCTGCCGCAAATTCAGACTGTTGGACCACACGTCTTTGCCCTCCTATAAAGCACTTCTGACCATCCAGTCAGCTCCTGCGGACCCAGGAACTACCTTGAAGTAGCCCCTGTTGATTACCTGCAGCCAAGTCTAACCCACCACCAAGGCTCTTGTGAACATCAGGTAGCTGTTTAGTCCCACCCCTCCAGGGTAAGCCCAGCCTGTGGCACAGTGGATCTATGCCCACCAGCATTACATTATGGCCATGGACCTGGGTGACAAATTGGGACCCAGTGACTCAAAGTCTAAGGTACAAGTCTCATACAAGGAGGTCCATGCTCAATGAGACCATCAAGACCTGCTGATGCAGGTGATTAGTGTGATGGCAGCTCAGTTGCAGGTTTTGTCCACTTCTATGTCCACCCTGTCTCGCACCTCAACTGCGACAGGTCCGTTTTCCTCAGCATCGAGATCATCTCCAGGGGAATGGCCTGGAGTTCCAGTGTCTGGTGGAATAGGTAAGCTTCAGTTTCCACTTCCATCCCACTTTAATGGAGATCTCAAGGAGATCCGCTGCTTTGTTAACCAGTGCCAGTTCCACTTTACTCTCCACGCTCATCTTTTTCCTTCAGACCAGACCAAGAGTGCGTTCATAGTCTCTCTGCTGTCTAGTGGAGACCTGGCCTGGGCAAACCCCATTTGGGGGCATGAGGGTCCTGAGACTCATGATGTTGGGAGATTCTTGGAAATGTTTTGCGTAGTATTCGAGGAATGTGGCAGCTTTTGCCTTGTCCCTGTTGACTCTAAAACTGGGCACGAACACTATGGCTCAGAATGCCTTGCGCTTCCGCACCCTCGCAGCAGAGCTGTTATGGAATAAAGAAGCCCTGGTGGTAACATTCTGGCAAGGTCTGTCTTGTCGTATCATGGATGAGTTGGCAGGCAGAGATCTACCATCCTCTCTGGATGCTTTTATACACCTCGCATGAGCTTGCTCATCTCCTGGTTGTTGCCTCTATTGCTGGTGTGAAAATAGCAAAAGTTACACATTTTTATCGCAACTTGAAGTTGCGCCCTAATTTTGTGACTTTTCAAAACTTTTATGCTAAAATTTGTTTGTGAAAGCTTTGAGGAAATGGATCAAGGGCAATTGAGTCCATTAAAGCCACTATCACTGTGGACAAATAGAAGGATCAAATAAGATTTGTCTGCTTGTTTGTCATCCTTGACTAGACAGCAGGACTTTGATTGGCATATTATTTTTATTATTATTATTATTATTATTATTTATTTATATAGCACCATTAATTCCATGGTGCTGTACATGAGAAAGGGGTTACATACAGAGTTACAGATCTAGTTTACAGTAAACACATTTACAGTGACAGAATGGTACAGAGGGGAGAGGACCCTGTCCTTGCGGACTTACATTCTATGGGATAGTGGGGAAGAGAAAAAAGGTAGGGAGCGAGGCGATGGCGATGCGGTGGCTCTGGCCATGGAGAGGCGGCGGCTCTGGCGATGGCGAGGCGGCAGAATGGTTATTGCAGGCTGTAGGCTTTCTTGAAGAGATGGGTTTTCAGGTTCCGTCTGAAGGATCCAAGGGTGATGGATAGTCGGACGTGTTGAGGCATGGAATTCCAGAGGATGGGGGATATTCGGGAGAAATCTTGGAGGCGGTTGTGTGAGGTACGAATAAGTGTGGAGGAGAGTAGGAGGTCTTGGGAGGATCGAAGATTATGTGAGGGAAGATATTGGGAGATTAGTTCAGAGATATAGGGAGGGGACAGTTTGTGGATGGCTTTGTAGATCAGTGTTAGTAGTTTGAACGGGATTCGTTGGGGAATTGGGAGCCAGTGGAGAAATTTGCAGAGGGGAGAAGCAGGGGAGTAGTGAGGAGAGAGGTGGATTAGCCAGGCAGCAGAGTTGAGGACAGACTGGAGTGGTGCAAGAGAGTTAGCGGGGAGGCCACAGAGGAGGGTTTTGCAGTAGTCGAGGCGGGAGATGATGAGGGCATGCTCAAGAGTTTTGGTAGATTGTGGGCTGAGGAAGGGACGGATTCTGGCAATATTTTTGAGTTGGAGGTGACAGGAGGTGGCAAGAGTTTGGACGTGCGGTTTGAAGGACAGGGCAGAGTCGAGGGTTACCCCGAGGCAGCGGATTTCAGGTGCGGGAGAGAGCGTGATGCTGTTTACCATAATATATAGGTCAGGTAGGGGGGATACGTGAGATGGGGGAAAGATGATGAGTTCGGTTTTGTCTACATTGAGTTTTAGGAAGCGAGAGGTGAAGAAGGAGGATATAGCTGACAGACACTTCGGGATTCTGGACAGCAGAGAGGTGACATCTGGGCCAGAGAGGTAGATCTGAGTGTCGTCCGCATACAGGTGGTACTGGAAGCCATGGGACTTTATGAGTTGTCCTAGGCCAAGGGTATAGATGGAAAAAAGTAGGGGCCCTAGGACAGAGCCTTGAGGGACTCCAACAGAGAGAGGGCGGGTTGAGGAGGTGGTGTTGGTGTGGGAAACACTAAATGTGCGGTCGGATAGGTATGAGGCAATCCAGGACAGGGCAAGGTCTTTGATGCCAAGGGAAGAAAGAATCTGTAGCAGTAGGCAGTGATCGACTGTGTCGAAAGCAGAGGACAGGTCAAGAAGGAGGTGGATGGAGAACTGTCTGTTAGCTTTGGCTGTGACTAAGTCATTAGTAATTTTGGTCAGAGCAGTTTCGGTGGAGTGGTGGGGGCGGAAGCCAGATTGGAGGTTGTCAAGGAGAGAGTTAGATGAGAGGTGGGAGGAAATTTGAGCATAGACATGCTGCTCAAGGAGTTTTGAAGCAAACGGGAGCAGTGATATGGGGCGGTAGCTGGGCATAGCAGTTGGGTCAAGGTTAGTTTTTTTGAGGATGGGTGTGATGGTGGCATGTTTGAAGGCAGAGGGGAAGGTACCAGAAGATAGCGATAGGTTGAAGAGATGGGTTAGGGCTGGAATGAGCATGTTAGTGAGATTGGGGAGCAGGTGGAAGGGGATGGGGTGGTGAGGTGCGATTTGGAAAAGAGGCGAGTAAGCTCTCCTTCAGTGATGTTGGAGAGGGAGGTTATTAGGGAAGGGCAGAGGTCTGGTATATGGAGTGGTTGGGGTGGTGAAACAGTTAGGGTTTGCCTTGTTTGGTTGATCTTGTTTTTGAAGTAGGTGGCAAAGTCCTCGGAAGAGATGAGGGGAGTTGGAGGTGGCAGTGGTGGGCTGAGGAGGGAGGTAAATGTGCTGAATAGTTATTTTGGGT
This sequence comes from Ranitomeya variabilis, assembly GCF_051348905.1. Classification (NCBI taxonomy): domain Eukaryota; kingdom Metazoa; phylum Chordata; class Amphibia; order Anura; family Dendrobatidae; genus Ranitomeya; species Ranitomeya variabilis. The sequence goes on from NC_135233.1 coordinate 826,263,936, forward strand.
TGTAGGATAGTGAAGATACAAGGTTAGTGAAATAGGTCTGTTTAGCGGAGGTGAGGGCTAATTTGAAGTCAAGTGTAGCTTGTTTGAAAGCAGTGATGTCGTCTGGCAGGCGTGTTTTCTTCCAACGCCGCTCCGCAACCCTGGATGCTTGTCAAAGTTTTTTTGTGAGATTGTTATGCCAAGGTTGCCTATTGGTTCTTTGCACTGTGCCATGGATGAGAGGGGCGACTGAGTCTATGGCTGATGTGAGGGTGGAGTTATAAAAAGCGGTGGCGCTGTCCGTGTCGTGGAGTGAAGATATAGAGGACAGAGGTAGAAGAGAGTCTGAGAGTCTGTGAATGTCTAGATGTGCGAGGTTTCTGCGAGGATGTGGTAATGGCTGGACATGGGAGGTGGGTGAGGAGGACAAGGATGAGAAGGTGAGTAGATGGTGGTCAGATAGGGGGAAGGGAGAGGTTGTGAGGTTAGATAAGGAACAGAGGCGGGTGAAGATGAGGTCTAGTGTATGTCCATCTGTGTGGGTGGCTGTGGAGGACCACTGAGTGAGTCCAAAGGATGAAGTAAGGGCCAGTAGCTTGGAGGCTGCTGGCTGGGGGGTGTCAGTAGGGATATTAAAGTCACCCATGATGATGGTAGGGATGTCGGCATATGTTACTCTTAAATGCACATTTGTATGTTCAATGTGCAATGTCCGTGGTAATGCGTTTACAAAATTCTAATCTCCAGGAAAGAAGTGTTGATCCTGTTGTGTTGAACCCTGACCTCTTGGCAATAGAGCTATATACACACAATTCACCAACACATATACTTGTGTGCAGGGCTGCCACTAGGAATTTCAGGGCTTCATACTAGCAAAATTTTATGGCACTCTTGAGACTCGGTAAGAGCTCCACCCCAGCTCCGCCTTCACCCCTCGAACCTTCCACAATCCCACCACCCACTATTGGAAAAGCTCAACTTCTGCATCACGTCCCCACCAATCAGATATTAACAGTTCCTATCAAACACCATATACTGTAATATACAGTAGATAGACATCAACTTTCATTCTGACCAAAAGATTTTGTAAGCTGCCTCCATGACAAGGTAGGCTTTTGGCAGGGCCCTACTTTACTCTAACCTATTAAAAATGTCTTAAAATACTCAATACTCTTTTTATGTATATTTTTATATATTTTTCTTTAAGGCAACGAGCCACATACATTTTTTTTAAATGACCATAAATACCACATAGGGGCAAATACCACCACATAATGATCTAATGTTGCCACATACAAGGGACAACTACCATTACGTCATGACCAGATCACATATTAACATCACATAGCGACCAAATAATATCACATATAAGGAACAAATACTGCCACCATAACCAGATCACATATTACCATCACATAGCGACTGAAAAACACCACGTACGAGGAAAAAATACCGCCACACCATGACCAAATCACATATTATTACCACCACCATGTAGTGACCAAATACTACAATACTGATCATTAATAAAAAAGAAACAAAACACAGCACTAAATACCATTATACACAGAAGCTCTGTATTTATGGTCAGTATACAGGTAATACATCACCAGTGACATTATACCCAGGAGTTCTGTATATAGTGTCAGTGTACAGGTAATACAGTGATCACCAATGACATTAAAAACAGCAGATCTGTACATAGTATACAGTGTATAGTGTCAGTGTACAGGTAACACACTGACTCACCAGTGACATCTCTAGCTGAAGTCCTTCATCTCTGCTTTTCTTTTTCATGCAGCGCAGACCGCCATCACTTCTTTCAGCCAGGACTCATTTCTTTATAAAATAGGACTCATTTCTGTATAAAATAACACATAGTTATCCAGAGCCCCGTTTCCAGAGCACATTACCCACTTTTTCCCTTTCTTCTACACTACACTTCTACACAGCTGAATACAGACAAGCACCCACCATTAATATATAATTAATTCTTACTGTATGCAACCCACTATTCCAAATATAAATTATAATCCACCACTTTGCCCCCACTAACTATACACTTCCATGTTGCCCACCTAATAAATATATAAATTAATTAGCACCTGTACTCTTTCCCCCAATTCATTACCAGTAACTGCATCCTCAACGTCCCTATCATACCGCTGCTGCCTCCTCCCCAGTCCTGTCTTACTTACCTGTCTTTGGCATCCCAGCGCGCCTCTCCTTCTGCAGTGTCTCTCCCTCCACGCTCGCTCCCGGCCTCTGCTTCTTGTGCGCGCGCGCATACCAGGTTCAGTGCTGCGCGTGTGCACTTCTGATCTTCTGTCGGCACTCCTCTTCGTGTCCTCTATGGTTCTGGAGGACTAGTACCCGGGAGTCGGTCCTCCTTATTGTCCTCTCTATGGTTCTGGAGGTCTGTTACCCGGAAGTGCTACCCTGCCTTTAGGTATTTAAACTGCTTCCTGCCGTTCCTCTGTGCCTGGTTATCATTTGTTCCTTCAGTTGTTCCTGGCCGCTCTTAAGGTACCTTCACACGAAACGACTTTGTAACGATATCGCTAGCGATCCGTGACGTTGCAGCGTCCTCGCTAGCGATATCGTTTAGTTTGACACGCAGCAGCGATCAGGATCCTGCTGTGATGTCGCTGGTCGCTGAATAAAGTCCAGAACTTTATTTGGTCGTCCGATCGCCGTGTATCGTTGTGTTTGAAAGCAAAAGCAACGATACCAGCGATGTTTTACACTGGTAACCAGGGTAAACATCGGGTTACCAAGCGCAGGGCCGCGCTTAGTAACCCGATGTTTACCCTGGTTACCAGCGTAAAAGTAAAAAAAACAAACAGTACATACTCACCTGCGCGTCCCCCAGCGTCTGCTTCCTGACACTTACTGAGCGCCGGCCCTAAAGTGAAAGTGAAAGCACAGCGGTGACATCACCGCTGTGCTGTTAGGGCCGGAGCTCAGTCAGTGTCAGGAAGCGGACGCTGGGGGACGCGCAGGTGAGCATGTACTGTTTGTTTTTTTTACTTTTACGCTGGTAACCAGGGTAAACATCGGGTTACTAAGCGCGGCCCTGCGCTTAGTAACCCGATGTTTACCCTGGTTACCCCGGGACCTCGGCATCGTTGGTCGCTGGAGAGCGGTCTGTGTGACAGCTCTCCAGCGATCAAACAGCGACGCTGCAGCGATCGGCATCGTTGTCGCTATCGCTGCAGCGTCGCTTCGTGTGAAGGTACCTTTAGTCTCTGTGTAGTTCGTTTTCCCTCTGACTTTGGGTTTATCCTGTCATTCCTGTATCCTGCTAGCCTCTGCGTTCCCTCAGTTCCTCCGCCAGTCCCTGCACTGCTGCAGTTTACCCATCAGTCCTGTGTCTCTGCAGTACTCACCTATCCTTTGGTCCTCCGCCTCTTCTTTGTCTTCTCCCGTCCTGGTCCTCCTGCTTCCGTGGCGATAGTCCCTCACGGGCCTGCCCCTAACTCTCCCTGTATAGGGGGCGGTCTATCTGGTCAGCTCGTCCGTGAGGGGTTCATCGTCGCGGTCTAGAGGGTCCACTTCCCGTTTTCCCTCTTTGAATCGTCACTCACAATAGGACTGCACTCGGATGACATCTGAGTGCAGCCTGATTCTTAGAGCATAACAGTTCCCCACTCTGTACCTATTGCTCCCCCGAGCCATTATATTTACATGCCCCTTCCGCCCCAATTATTTGTCATCTTCTCTCTCTCCCACCCTCTATTCATTATCAACTGCTCCCCCCTCACATTCAATACATAATTTACTCCCCCACCCTCAAAATTCATCATTATATGCTCTCCCCAGGTCATTATTTGCTCTCCCCACCCCCCACCTTCAATTCAATTGCTTTCCCCATCTTCCCCTCACTTCATTTGCAGTCCCCCTCCCCTCACCATTTGCAGTCCCCCCTCAGATACACTTCATCATGGGCAGCCCCCTCACAGCCCCGCTTCATAATGTGCAGCTCCCCCCAGACACCCTTCATCATGTGCAGTCTCCCCACACACACTTCATCATGTGCAGTTCCCCCCTTAAGGTACCTTCACACTCAGCAACTTTACAACGAGAACGACAACGATCCGTGACGTTGCAGCATCCTGGATAGCGATCTCATTGAGTTTGACACGCAGCAGCAATCTGGATCTCGCTGTGATATCGCTGGTCGGAGCTAGAAGTCCAGAACTTTATTTGGTCGTCAGGTCGGTGTGTATCGTCATGTTTGACAGCAAAAGCAACGATGTCAGCAATGTTTTACATGGAGCTAACGACCTGTGAGAACGATAAGTGAGTCACCATTACGTCACTGGATCACTCCTGCATCGTTGTGGAGCTGCTGTGTTTGACGTCTATACAGCGACCTAAACAGCGACGCTGCAGCGATCGGCTCGTTGTCTATATCGCTGCAGCGTCGCTGAGTGTGACGGTACCTTTAGACACATTTCATCATGTGCAGTCCCCCCTAGACACACTTCATCATGTGCATTTCCCCCCAGACACACTTCATCATGTGCAGTCCGCCCTCAGATACACTGCATCATGTGCAGTTCCCACCTCAGACACACCTCATCATGTGCAGTTTTCCCCCTCTGACACACTTCATAATAATAATTTTTATTTTTATATAGCGCTAACATATTCCGCAGCGCTTTACAGTTTGCACACATTATCATCGCTGTCCCCGATGGGGCTCACAATCTAAATTCCCTATCAGTATGTCTTCGGAATGTGGGAGGAAAACAGAGAATCTGGAGGAAACCCAGGCAAACACTGAGAGAACATACAAACTCTTTGCAGATGTTGTCCTTTTGAACCAGGACTACAGGGCTGCAAGGCTGCAGTGCTATCCACTGAGCCACCGTGCTGCCCTTACTCATAAAATTCATTTTACAAAGAAAATGAAAACGTTTTTCATACTTACCTTACTTAGCGTCCTCTTACATGTTTGCGCATACGTGATGACATCATCGTATAAGTGCCGTTACATGACCGGAAGAACAGAGAAGGCAGAGTGAGTGGGAGCTACGCAGTCATCAAGTTTAGATGGCAGTGGAGCTCCAAGAAAGCTCCCAGGCCCCAGCGCCAACCTGTTCACCGCACCACACAGCACTTCAGTGCACAATGGGGCCCAGTGAGCAGAAGCACAAGAGTGGGGCCCCAGACCTGTGGTGTACTGCTGGTCACAGGGCCCCATATAGCAGTAAGTGCAGCAATGTCACTTTATGAGGTAATAACTTTGGAACGCTTAAACGTATCCCAGTGATTCTGAGATTGTTTTTCATGACACATTGTGCTTCATGTCAGTGGTAAACTTAGGCCGAGATTTATTTTGTTTATTTGTGAAAATATTGGAATTATAGCGAAAATTTTGCAATTTTCACATTTTTATGCTCTCGAAACAGAGTTATGTCAAACAAAATAGTTGATAAATGTAATTTCACATGTCTTCTTGACATCAGCATCATTTTTTAAACATACGTTTTTCATTAGGAAGTGGAAGTGGGAAACAAAATTTACAAAACCAATTTTTTTAGAGACCACATCACATTGATGTGACTTTAAAACCACATTCAAGTATTTATTAACGCTTCAGGTGCTTTATAGGTATTAAAGCAAGGTTGAAGGAGAAAATGGAAGCTTTACTTTTTCCCACAAAAATGTCGAAGTAGCCTCAAATTTTGCATTTTCACAAAAATGTCAGGTGTCAGGAAAAAATGGACCATATAATTTGTTATGCAATTTCTTCACAGTACGCTGATACGCCATATGTTGTGGAAAACTACTGTTTTGGCGCATGGCAGAGCTTGGAAGAGAAGGAACACCATTTGACTTTTGGAATACAAAATTGGCCTGAATAGACAGCGGACTCCATGTTGGGTTTGCAGAGCCCCTTAGGTGCCTAAACAGTGGAAACACCCACACAGTGACCGCATTTAGAAATTACACCCATCAAGTAACTTACCTAGAGGTGTGGTTAGCACCTTGAACCCACAGATGCTTCACAGAATTTTAGAACATTGAGCCATGAAAATAAAACTCCCCAAAAAAGTTGGTTTTGTCCCCAATTTTTCATTTTTTTCATTGAAGAAAACAGGAGAAATTGACCATTCAATTTCTTGTGCAATTTCTTCTGAATACTCTGATGCACCATATGTGGTGGAAAACTACTGTTTGGGCACATGGAAAGGCTCGGAAAGGATGCAGCACAAACTGAAATTTGGAGTCCTATTTTGGGTGGAATAGATTGCAGATGCCATGTCACATTTAACCCCTTTGAGACGGAGCCCTTTTTTGTTTTTGCTATTCTGTTTTTCACTTCCCTTTTTCCAAGAGCCATAACTTTTTTATTTTTCCGTCAATGTGGCCATGTGAGGGCTTGTTTTTTGCAGGACAAGTTGTACTTTTGAACAACACTATTGGTTTTACCATGTCGTGTACTAGAAAGCAGGAAAAAAATTCCAAGTGCGGTGAAATTGCAAAAAAAGTGCAATCCCACACTTGTTTCTTGTTTGGCTTTTTCGCTAGGTTTACTAAATGCTAAAACTAAGCTGCTATTATGATTCTCCAGGTCATTACGTGTTCATAGGCACCAAACATGTCTAGATTTGCTAAAAAAAAAAAAAAAGAAATTGCGTAATTTTCCGTTACCTGTAGCTTCTCCATTTTTCGTGATCTGGGGTTGGGTGAGGGCTTATTTTTTGCTCTGTCAGCTGTCATTTTTGATTATACCATTTTGGAGCAGATAAGTTCTTTTAATCGCCCATTATTTCATTTTATTGCAATGTCGCGGCGACCAAAAAAACGTAATTCTGGCTTTTTCACGTTTTTCTCGCTACTCCGTTTAGCGATCGGGTTAATCCTTTTTTTTTAATTGATAGATCGTGCGATTCTGAACACGACAATACCAAATATGTATAGGTTTGATTTTTTTTTTTTATTGTTTTATTTTGAATAGGGCAAAAGGGGGGTGATTTAAACTTTTATATATTTTTTTCATATTTTTAGAACCATTTTTTTTATTTTGGCCTGCTTCAATAGCCTCCATGGGAGGTCAGTGGTGCGCACCTCCGGTAGCGCGGCCGGGAGCGCTTGTTAAATGCTGCTGTCAGAATTTGACAGCGGCATTTAACTAGTTAATAGGCATGAGCGGATCACGATTCTGTTCAAAACAGCTGACATGTCCCGGCTTTGAGCTGGGCTAACCGCCGGAGCCCACTTCAAAGGGGGAGATGCGACATGCGCCGTACTAGTACGGTGCTCGTCGCAAAGAGGTTAAAAAGCCCCTGACATGCCAAAACAACAGAAACTCCTCTCAAGGTATTCATATTGGGGTGTAGCGAGCATTTTTAACTTTCAGGCAATTCACATCATTGTATAACATCAGGCTGAGTAATGGCAAGTTACCATTTTTTCCACTAAAATTATGCTTTGGCCCCAAGTTTTTATTTTTCAAAAGGGATAATAGTAGAACATAAATGATACAATTTGTTGTGCAATTTCTCCTTAACATGCCAATACCCTATATGTGGTCAAAAACTACTTTTGAGGCACAGTGTGAAGCTCAGAAAGGAAGAAACATCAAATTGGAGTTCAGATATAGATGGAATGGTTTGAGGGCACAATGTCACATTGCAGAGCCCCTGGGATGCCAGAACGGCAGAACCTCCCATAAGTAACTCCATTTTACAAACTACAATTCCCAATTAATTCATCAAAGAGGGAAGTAAGCATGTTGACCCCTGGGCGTTGAATAAAGAATAATTACATTTTTACCATTAAAATGCTGTTTTAGCCCCAAGTTTCTAATTTTTATAAGAGCTAATAGGAAAAAATGGACCTCACGTTTGTTGTGCAATTTCTCCTAAGTGCATGTAGCGCCCCCACTGCCGCAGGGCCGAGGGGTACCCGGTACCGGGCCTCTGAGTCTCTGCTCTGGGGTTGTCACGGTGGCTAGGTCCGGTCCGTGACCCTGCTGAGGGGCGTACAGTAAGTGATGGTTGTAGATGGTGGTGGTGGTGCGGTGCAGTAAATAACGAGGACACCAGGTTGCAGTCTCTTTACCTCTTTACTGAAGGTCTCTGGGTCCTCAGTCCGAAATACGGTTCACCGGGCTGCGCAAGTCCGGCCGGTCCAATGGCACCTCCAGAGTTCTCTTTGCAGGTGGAAATCTGTGCCTACCTGCTAGCACTATGTGTTGTGGTCCTTCCCTGCTGTGCTTACGGAAAGTCCCCACAACTGTTGTGTCTGTTTCTTAAGTTCCCTCACAACTCGATTAGATGATGTTCTGCTAATCTTCCGTCCCTCCCTGATGTTACGGTTAGGACGGCACCCGTATGACGGGTAGGCTCGGAGCTCTTCCGGGACCCTAGAGTCGCCCCTCTCCACAAGTTGCCCCCCAAGACTGCATAGGTGATTTAGGTGAGACAGCCCGCCTATGACTGACTGTCCTGCCGTTGGTTTGAAGTATTGCCTGAAGCTGAATATAGTAATACTTCCTCGGCGCTCCGGCCGCCGGTTGTGCGCCTCAGTAGGATGTTGCCTCGGTCTTACAGCACGACTCCTACTGGTATTTCTCCTTCTTGCTTTGATCTCGTTTCTTACTCAGCACAATATATCTCGCTTCTGTTCCTTTCTTAGGGCACCGCCGCTATGCTGAGCAGGCACGGTCCCGTGACGTTCCTTCTTGTAGCCAGGCCTCTGTCAGGGTCTCAAACCTGACAGGGACCCTACCGAATCTTCCCCCACAACACCCTCTGCCACCAGGTGTTGTCTGGTCCAACCCAGTCAGCTTTCTGTCTAACTTCCTGCCTGACCCCCAGTTTACCCACACGGTGAGGAGTGGCCTAATAAATAGCACCCTTAGCTCCCCCTGGAGGCCCGACTGTGAAATGTATTGGTGTATGTGATACCTGGTCAGATGAACTCCTTCAGTGCCATCAGACGTACCATAGCCCCCCTTAGCGGCGGAGCCACAGTACTGCAACGACCAGGACTCTGGGGCGCTGCATGCACCAATGCCCTACATGAAATCAGGAAATACTTTTCGGGCACAGTGGAAAGCTCAGAAGGGAAGGAGCACCATATCTTATTATCATATTTTATTGTTATAGTTTGGGATGCCATGACCCTCTGAAAGAGCCCTTGAAGTGCCAGAACAGCAGAGTCCCCCTCATAAGTGACCCCATTTTACAAACTACATCTCTCAATGAATTAATCTAAGGATGCAGTGATCATATTTGCACTACGGGTGTCAATATACCATATCTTATACCATTGGGCAGTGAAGGAAAAAAAATGTGTTTTATCCCCAGATTTTACATTTTCACAAGGTAAAAATGGCATAAAACTTTCTCACACAATTTCTGCTGAACATAGCAGTGCCCCATATGTGGCTGTACAGCACTTCTTAGCCACACGGCGAGACTCGGGAGAGACGACGACGATAAATTATAGTAGAATAGTTTACACACTCCATTTACAGAGCCCCTAACTGCCAAAAAAGCAGAATCTCCTCACAATTTAAGTTATCCCATTTTTGAAATTACACCACTCCTCTGGGAATTCCACAGGTGAAGTCACAATTCATGGGTGTTTTCCAGAAACAGCAAGCAATGGATGTTGCCAAATGAACATTGCAAACCTGCAGTGTGGTGCCCAGTACACTGTAGAGCTCAGTATATTGTAGTGTCCAGTACATTACACACAGCTTGTGGTTCTGGAGACACGCACCTGTAAATTAAACAAGCTCTCATCACTACAGAAATGCCAAACATGTGGACCCTAAATGTGGGTTAGGCACACTAGGGCTCAGAAAGGAGGGGGGCATTTGGATTTAGAAATGCAGAATTCATTGGATTGCTTTTGAGGAGCGAGGAGTAACAGCACTTTTCCAGAGCCTTTGAACTATATTTCCATTGACCTGAGTGGTGACTTGCTTTTTTGTGGATTGAGTAGAAGCTTTTATTGGGAAGATTTTACATAACATTTTGGATCACATTTATCCTGTGCTCTACGATGAGCACTTACATTGAAGTTTCCATCAAACTCTAATGACGTGATTTATGTGAAACCCGCAACAGGTCCATTCACTATAATGAGACTGGAGAGTTGTTCTGGATTTCAATTGTAAAAAGAAAAGTCCAGCTCAGCTATGTTCAATTGAGCTTGTGGAGTTAATCTTGGGCGCTGCACGATGCGTTGGCTTCTTCCTGGGGGGTTCCTTTAGTGATATTGTGCTGCTAATACATATAACATGCTGTTAACTACCCTTATAAGGTTTTTTTTACCTATATTTAATTTAATTTATTTGCAGCAAGTATATCTATTTGCACTATATGCTCTAAAAGCACTTTGTGATACCATTCATTTTTCTAATGTATTTGCATAGATTATATACTATCCTTGAAGTATTCCTCAAGATAATTTGGTCAATCATGTAAACATACGTAGTTATTCTTGATGAACTGTAGTACATTTCATGAGTGCAGTAATAATTTGTATTTGTATCCACCCCCAGAAAATTATTTTTTAATATATGTAAGTCCTAATAAAGATTACAATATAATTTCATATACTTGGCATAAGACTTCCTTTTGTTTATAGGTTTACTTTATCTGATGAAAGTGCCATCAATCTAGGCCGCCACTTTTTTGGTTGTGATGTGTGTGCATGTGTTGCATGTACCTAGTGGGCATATGTAAGTTTGCAAAAATGTATGTAGCTAGCATACACTGTATGTAACTGGTTATGTGGCAATGCTGGCATGTAGTGGGTATGTGTAACAGCCCAGGGTCCTGGTTGTTACAGTGGCATTGCTTTCCTCACAAGGAGAGTGATGTCACGCTTGGAAGCGAAGGAAGATCTTCTTTATCAGGTAAACACAAGCATACAACATGTTCACACTCCAGGCCAGAAGGGAGAGTTCTAAACCCAGCTTAAGGGGAACTTCCCTATATATACATTCTGGTTTGGAGGGAAAGTCAGTGAGTAGACAGAGAGAGAGAAGGCCAGACAGCAGACTGGAGCATTCTGAGGCTGAGAGGAGAGTTGGGGAAGGCCAGAGAGGAGCTTGTCATGGAACTTCAGCTGAGGAAGAGCTGGTACGAAAGGAGAATAGCTGAGCAGACAGGAGTCTGCAGCTCCTGGCAGAAAGAGGAAGGAAGAGAGCAGTCAGAAAGACTGAAGAGGCCGTGCAGCCAAGAGGGTGCTGCAGCTCCTGTACAGAGAAACTGAGAAGGAAGAACAGCATGTAGTGAGCGTGCAGGAGAGCGAAGCACAGGAGAGTGACACCAGGGGAGGACAGCAGCCATTGGGCTACCTCCCTGTACTGCGCAGATCCCAGTAGCCAGAATACCGAGGTTGTGTCGGACTCTAACAGGCACAGCAGAAACCGGCAGGACAGCTGGACTACACATAACCTGTCCGCCCTAATACCCAGGAGACACAGAGGCACATAGAGCACGGGTCATGATAGAGACCCTGTGAAAAGGCTCGAGTCACCTGTCATGCGGGTTTGTGTCCCACCTTTAAGGAGGACAGAGAGAACTGTGAGGACCTTGATAGAAGCCACAGGCAGCAAGTGACTATATCAAAGCGCTGGTAGGAAAGCTCCTAGCTCCACCTGGTAAAGGGGACTCTTAACTTGCTTCCAAGCCAGCCGGACCCTGCCTGTACCTGTGATCTGGTGCCCTGGACTATGGATGCCTGAAGTCTCCAGTAAACCAGGTAAAGAGACTGCAAACCTGTGTCCTCCATTTCTTTATACACTACCCACCATCACTAGTACGTGTAGCAAGGTAGAACTGTAGTTAAATCATAAAAAGTAACTTTTAATTATATCTGTTAAAAGAGCCCTCGGGCCCAAAGGACAAACGTAAATAGCAAAAGCATAACACACAATATACATATACTGTCAGATGCTCCTACCGAGCGCTGCAAAGCTCTAGCACGGTGAACAAGAGACACCTTTTCTCTTGGAGACTTTTACAGCATATAGCATAATACCCTTAGGCCTTTTCACTGCTTTTCCTACAGTCTGCATACAATATAAAATTAAAATTAAAGCAGATCCTATGGAAGCAGGTAAAGATTACTGCCAAGGTACATAAAGGAACAATCTCATCCGAGATGTAAGTTCCTTCCTTCACAGCGTAGAGTGGGATGGTCCGAGATGCCCGTACTTATGAGGAAGGACCTCTGCGTGCCCATTCAGAGCCTCATTCCTTCGGATTGCATCCAAACTCTAGTCGCATCCTCCCTCATTAGAGATTCTCCCGACGCGTTTCTTGTGGCTCAGTCATCAGGGGAGAAGCCACTTCAAAAGGTAAAGTGTGTGCCGTCCATTGCACATCACACAGGAGGGTCGGTCAAGAGTCACCTATCATACGGGCTTGTGTCCCACCTTTAAGGAGGACAGAGAGAACTGTGAGGACCTTGATAGAAGCCACAGGGAGCAAGGGACTACATCAAAGTGCTGGTAGGAAGACTTCTAACTCCACCTGGTAAAGGGGACTCTGAACTTGCTTCCAAGCTGGCCGGATCCTGCCTGTACCTGTGATCTGGTGCCCTTGACCGTGGATGCCTGAAGTCTCCAGTAAACCAGGTAAAGAGACTGCAAACCTCTTGTCCTCCGTTTCTTTATACACTACCCACCATCACCAGCTACACACTGGGAGCCCTGGGGACCCAACTTCACCTGTGGGAAGTTATACCATCTAGCTGCCATAACATCACCCCAGAGTACCCCTTTAAGCAGCGTCGGTCCCCACTGACCGAATACCACAGGTGGTGTCACAAACACAAACTTTCACCAAACCCCTTTAAAGATTTTTCCTTTAACAAGGGCGCCCAGGGCCACGGACCGGGTCGCTGCCACCGTGACATCCCCTTTTAAGTACCGGACCCGGTCCCGAGTACCCCACGGCCCTGGCAGGTGTGACTCATGTGTGTTTGGGTATATTTAGTGCCTCGGTATATGTGTGCTTATCTGTGTAGCGTGTATATGCATGCTTGTCTGTGTAGCATGTATATGTGTGCTTATCTTTTTAGCATGTATATGTGTGCTTTTCTGTGTTGCGTGTATACAGTTCTGGCAAAAATTAAGAGACCACCACATCAAAACCCTGTCATGGGCAGCCCAATCCCCAGACCTGAACCCCATTGAAAACCTCTGGAATGTAATCAAGAGGATGAAGGATAGTCACAAGCCATCAAACAAAGAAGAACTGCTGAAATTTTTGCGCCAGAAGCGGTGTAAAAGACTGGTGGAAAGCATGCCAAGACGCATGAAAGCTGTGATCATTGTGGTTATTCCACAAAATATTGATTTCTGAACTGTTCCTGAGTTAAAACATTAGTATTGTTGTTTCTAAATGATTATGAACTTGTTTTGTTTGCATTATTTGAGGTCTGAAAGCACAGGGTTTTTTTTATTTATTTTGACTATTTTTTTTTTTTGTCAGAAAAAAAACAAACAAACTTTATTGCTTGGAAATTCCGAGACATGTTGTCAGAAGTTTACAGAATAAAAGAACAATTTACATTTTACTCAAAAATATACCTATAAAGAGAAAAATCAGACAAACTGAACATTTTGCAGTGGTCTCTTAATTTTTTGCCAAATCTGTATGTGTGCTTGTCTGTGTAGCATGTATATGTGTGTTGTCTGTGTAGCGTGTATATGTGTGCTTGCCTGTGTAGCGTGTATATTTGTGCTTGTCTGTGTAGCATGCATATGTGTGCACTTTCAAACAGCGAATGTTTGTACATGTAATGATTAGTGATGAGCGAATATACTCGTTACTCGAGACTTCTCGAGCACGCTCGGGTGTCCTCCGAGTATTTTTTAGTGCTCCAATAATACTCGGAGGACACGCGAGCGTGCTCGAGAAATCTCGAGTAACGAGTATATTCGCTCATCACTAGTAATGATGTTATATTTTACTATCCTGGGCACTGAGGGTAATTATTTGGGTTCTGGTTGTACCCTGATGCAATATCAGAACTGGAGGGACAGGACCCAATGTTTTTCCGCTACGCACTTGGATTAGGGAAGCTTTTTGTCATGAGACCCCAGATAACCTTGGAATCCGTGTCTCAATTTCTAACTGTGCCGTTCATATATAAGTTACAGACTGATACCTTTATCTATTACGGACATGGGATGCATTTGTGCTGCTGATGCATTTCATTCTCTGCCAGTGTTAGCATTATTCTGTACTGTGCTGACGATAACCAGGATTTCTGTAGCCACTAGATGCCACTGTGAGGCCATCACAAGAATATTAGGAAAGGAATAAAGCTGAGGAAAATGAGAGGTGGCTACTTGTTGTATGAACGCAGCTTAATATACTGCAGGGGAATGTAGTATAGAAGCACAGGAACTGACAGCCTGTGGAATAGATCTACAGACTGCACATCTGTAGGATTTGGCTTAAAGAAGCTCTCCAAATAAGATTGTATTCATTAAATGTGTGTATATGTGAATGCAATGTGGTGTGAAGGTACTAATATACTCACCTACCGCTGCTCTCTCCAGTGTCCAGCGCCATGCTCCTCTTATCAGTGAGGTCACCCGTCTGCAGACTCACGCTGCGCTCTACATGACCTGGAAGAGGCTTTTAGAATGTAAGATTATGGAGCATCAGATCGAGGAACAATGGACTAAAGGTACCTTCACACTAAGCGACTTTGCAGCGAGAATGACGACGATCCGTGACGTTGCAGCGTCCTGGATAGCGATCTCGTTGTGTTTGACACGCAGCAGCGATCTGGATCCCGCTGTGATATCGCTGGTCGGAGCTAGAAGTCCAGAACTTTATTTCGTCGCTAGATCACCCGCTGTCAACGCTGGATCGGCGTGTGTGACGCCGATCCAGTGATGTGTTCACTTGTAACCAGGGTAAATATCGGGTTACTAAGCGCAGGGCCGCGCTTAGTAACCCGATATTTACCCTGGTTACCATTGTAAAAGTAAAAAAAAAAACAGTACATACTCACATTCTGATGTCTGTCATGTCCCCCGGCGTCCACAGGGTTACGTGCTGCTGCTCAGAGCTTCCTGCACTGACTGTGTCAGCACCGGCCGTAAAGCAGAGCACAGCAGTGACATCACCGCTGTGCTCTGCTTTCCGGCCGCGCTGACACATTCAGTGAGTGCAGGAAGCTCTGAGCAGCAGCGCGTAACCCTGTGGACGCCGGGGGACGTGACAGACATCAGAATGTGAGTATGTACTGTTTTTTTTTTTTTACTTTTACAATGGTAACCAGGGTAAATATCGGGTTACTAAGCGCGGCCCTGCGCTTAGCAACCCGATATTTACCCTGGTTACCCGGGTGCTGCAGGGGGACTTCGGCATCGTTGAAGACAGTTTCAACGATGCCGAAGTCGTTCCCCTGATCGTTGGTCGCTGGAGAGAGCTGTCTGTGTGACAGCTCTCCAGCGACCACACAACGACTTACCAACGATCACGGCCAGGTCGTATCGCTGGTCGTGATCGTTGGTAAGTCGTTTAGTGTAACGGTACCTTTACATTGCAAAGAGACTTTATTAACAGAGAATAGAGTGAGCCGACTAGTCGCAATTATGGTGACGTTACTCAAAAGAGGTGAAGAATGGTGCTGGACACCGGAGAGAGCAGCGGTAGGTGAGTATATTAATATACACTACATTACATTCACAAATGTAATAAATAAAAATCATAGCAGCAGTTCTTCTTTAATTGCTTAGTATGGATACAGTATGTAAAGTAAGAATGTGTAGAATAACACAGTACCCTGGCCAGTAACTGCCATATGTTATGTACCCATTGTTTACTTTTCTTGGTAAAGACAGTATAAAACTTAGTTACAATGTTTAGCACAAAAAGAATCAATGATAAGTTCTTAGTAGTGTTGAGCGATACCGTCCGATACTTGAAAGTATCGGTATCGGAAAGTATCGGCCGATACCGGCAAAGTATCGGATCCAATCCGATACCGATACCCGATACCAATACAAGTCAATGGGACTCAAGTATCGGACGGTATTCCTGATGGTTCCCAGGGTCTGAAGGAGAGGAAACTCTCCTTCAGACCCTGGGATCCATATAAATGTGTAAAATAAAGAATTAAAATAAAAAATATTGCTATACTCACCTGTCCGACGCAGCCTGGACCTCAGCGAGGGAACCGGCAGCGTTGTTTGTTTAAAATTCGCGCTTTTACTTGGTTACGTGAAGTCCCGGCTTGTGATTGGTCAGGGCGGCCATGTTGCCGGGACGCGGACCAATCACAGCAAGCCGTGACGAAATTACGTCACGGCTTGCTGTGATTGGTCCGCGTCCCGGCAACATGGCCGCCATTAACCAATCACAAGCCGTGACGTCACGGGAGGCTGGACACGCGCGCTTTTTAAAATACGCGCATGTCCAGCCTCCCGTGACGTCACGGCTTGTGATTGGTCCGCGTCCCGGCAACATGGCCGCCATTAACCAATCACAGCAAGCCGTGACGTAATTTCGTCATGGCTTGCTGTGATTGGTCCGCGTCCCGGCAACATGGCGCCGTGACCAATCATAAGCCGGGACGTCACTGGAGGCTGGACACGCGCGCTTTTTAAAATACGCGCATGTCCAGCCTCCCGTGACGTCACGGCTTGTGATTGGTTAATGGCGGCCATGTTGCCGGGACGCGGACCAATCACAGCAAGCCGTGACGTAATTTCGTCACGGCTTGCTGTGATTGGTCTGCGTCCCGGCAACATGGCCGCCCTGACCAATCACAAGCCGGGACTTCACGTAACCAAGTAAAAGCGCGAAATTTAAACAAACAACGCTGCCGGTTCCCTCGCTGAGGTCCAGGCTGCGTCGGAGAGGTGAGTATAGCAATATTTTTTATTTTAATTCTCTCTTTTACACATTATTACATTAATGTTGTTGCGATACCCGATACCCGATACCACAAAAGTATCGGATCTCGGTATCGGAAATTCCGATACAGCAAATATCGGCCGATACCCGATACTTGCAGTATCGGAATGCTCAACACTAGTTCTTAGGCTACGGGCACACGTCCAGTATTTGGTCAGTATTTTACATCATTATTTGAAAGCCAAAACCAGGAGTGGAACAATCATAGGAAAATAGAAACATATGCACCACTTCTGCGTTTATCACCCACTCCTGGAATTGGCTTACAATAAATGGTATCAAATACTGAGTGGGAATGTAGCCTAATAGGGAATCTGTCAGCAGGATTTCAGCCCCAAAACTATGTATATGTGCATATAAAGCAATCAGACAAAGAGGAGGTTTATGGCGAAAAAGTTAAACACTTTATTGAGCAATCATGAAATAGACAATTACAATTAAAAAAGGAGGACAACCAGACATCTAATCCTAAGTGACATATGTACGAGACCTCATATAATGTCAGCGATATAAATAATAATTCTGTGGGGATAGGGGTATATAAAGGGTATGAGCAATATAATTGTTGTAAAGCATAACTGTGGATATATAGATTACATACCCAAAATAAGCCCTAAGTTATAGTTATCTAGTAGTGATACTCTTAATAATGCACCCTTACCCATGTGGAGCCAAATGGCAGTCACCAGGATTGTAAAACATAGCCCCAATGCCAGGGCCGGCTCCAGGTTTTCGTTGAAAGAGTCTCAGTGGGTCCCTTTAAAACATAGCACAATTCATGATGCACAGATACGGCAGAGAAATATAGGTATAGTACAATGCCAAAGATTTCACTTATTTCTTAGATTACATGAGTGATATCTATTGTACATTCTACATTAGGTCAGAAACCTAACAGCATAGTCCTCCATACAGTATTATGGGCACCATAAAGTGCTCCGTACAGTATTATGAGCACCACATAGTTTTCCTTACAGTATAATGAGCCCCATATAATGCTCCATACAGTATAATGGACTCCATATAATACACCTTACAGAATAATGGATCCCATATAATACTCCATACAGAATAATGGACTCCATCTATTGCTTCATACAGAATGAGCCCCAAATGTTATTAATTGTATGGCCAATCAGTGTATAGCACTAGTAGGATTGTAGATGTATATAGTTGGGTAGGGTACACACCAACATAAAGGATGACATTATCTACTAGCTTGGCCTATGTTATATTGTACAAATAAATATACTGTAACCAATCACTATGAAAATCACTGCGGAGAATGAACAGATAATGAATAATTTATGAAGGCACACAATGAGGTGTTACTGATTATAAATGCTCTTCTCCTTCCATTATTGATTGTCTTTTATATACTGAATCAATTCTTACATAAATAATGTGACATAAAATGTATTTGTCATCTATTTATTTATTATCAGACACAGTTAATATTTAATTTTACTTCTCAGAAACACAATTACCGGTACTAATGTAATATAGCATAATATACAAGTATATCGCAATACATATATTACACGAATGATTAAAATGTAAATCCCATTTTCAAACCTATAATTGATAATATGCCTCATCTTAAATTCTTCCAAATCCTCATCCTGAGGTTGCAAAGTTATGGGATCCTAGTACCAACCAGCCTATCTATTCTGAGACCTTGAGGAGAGGCCGAGTAAATAAGTAAAACATGTAGATAAGGACGTAAGATTACTGAATCTTTAGCTTTGGTATTAGTATAGAAGTGCAGGAGGAGGAGGCAGAGGCATGGGCATGGCACCCCCAGAACTAGAGGTTAACTGGTTACCCAGAAAGGTACCAATAGGTAACTGGAGCTATAAAAAGGGTAAGTGTCATCAGAAAATCACCTATTGTTTAAATCAGCTTT
Organism: Ranitomeya variabilis; assembly: GCF_051348905.1. Lineage (NCBI taxonomy): Eukaryota > Metazoa > Chordata > Amphibia > Anura > Dendrobatidae > Ranitomeya > Ranitomeya variabilis. Next base: position 826,282,743 of record NC_135233.1, read on the forward strand.
TTGTGTTAGATATATATTTTTTAACTCCTTTACGACCTTGGACAAGGTTGCCTCCCCCTGTTTGATGCGGGCTTCGGAGCACTGCACAAGTGTGGGATTCCAGTGACGTCGGCGAAACCAGGGAAAACAATCAAATTGAGCGGGCGGCGACGCTCGTGACTGTACAGAAAATGAAGAACATGGCTAAACAAGCAGGTACGATCTAACTCTATAAAGTGCTTTTTGGACATCATTACAGCACAGGTTTTAATGAAAAAAACGTGTTAGTGATGCTCATTGCATCACTAACAACGCACTGGAGACTGTTTGGATGCTTGAAATGACGTGACAGGTTCCCTTTAAATGTCAGCAGCTACATTTCACCTACAGTAAAACTACAGAAGTGCAGTGCGGAGATTACATGGGTTCCCTGGAGGCAGAGATCTAATAAAGAGCTAATGGATCACAGTGTGCTAAAGTATTAACCCATTAACATCTAGCAATATATTTTACAATAGAGATCATTTGCCCCTTGACTCAAAATACTATACATTTATGGCGCTGTTTATGCTAGCGCAAAGTACCGTAAATGCACAGCACTGAGAAGGTGAAGCTATAGGAACTATATATTATAGCTGATCTGAAGTGCTTAATCCAGTGATGGCGAACCTATGACACGCGTGTCAGTGCTGACACGCGTAGTCATTTTCAGTGACACGCCGGCCGCCGGCCGCGGCCCCATAGAAATTGCTTCTTTCCCAGGGTCTGAAGGAGAGGAAACTCTCCTTCAGGCCCTGGGAACCATATTAATATGTAAAATAAAGAATTAAAATAAAAAATATTGCTATACTCACCTGTCCGACGCAGCCTGGACGTCCGCGAGGGAACCGGCAGCGTTGTTTGCTTAAAAATCGCGGTTTTCCTTCCTTACTTGAAGTCCCGGCTTGTGATTGGTTGCGTGCCGCCCATGTGACCGAGACGCGACCAATCACAGCAAGCCGTGACGTAATTTTAGGTCCTTCAGGATTTTAAAATTACGTTCCGGCGTTGTGATTGGTTGCGTCGCCCATGTGACCGCACGCAACCAATCACAACGCCGGAACGTAATTTTAAAATCCTGAAGGACCTAAAATTACGTCACGGCTTGCTGTGATTGGTCGCGTCTCGGTCACATGGGCGGCACGCAACCAATCACAAGCCGGGACTTCAAGTAAGGAAGGAAAACCGCGATTTTTAAGCAAACAACGCTGCCGGTTCCCTCGCGGACGTCCAGGCTGCGTCGGACAGGTGAGTATAGCAATATTTTTTATTTTAATTCTTTATTTTACACACATTAATGTTGTTTCGATACCGATACCCGATACCACAAAAGTATCGGATCTCGGTATCGGAATTCCGATACAGCAAATATCGGCCGATACCCGATACTTGCGGTATCGGAATACTAAACAATGGCATCCGATCTGATTTTTTATCGGATCGGATGCCATGCAGGAGGTCTGTGGGTCCAAACAACAGAGCTCCGGTGCAGAGCGTCTAGGCCTGGGACTTCCGGTAGGCCAGGCGCAGCTCCCGGAAGTCCCAGGCCTCTGCGTCGGATCTGTGTTGTTTGGGCGACATTGCGCTGCTCCCTGCTGCGCCGACCAGAAGTCCCAGGCTGCACTTCTGAGGCCTGAGGAGATTGCTGTCTGGACTCAGGCCCTGTGATAGCTGTCTGGACTCAGACCCTGTGATTGCTGTCTGGACTCAGGCCCTGTGATAGCTGTCTGGACTCAGGCCCTGTGATAGCTGTCTGGACTCAGGCCCTGTGATAGCTGTCTGGACTCAGGCCCTGTGATTGCTGTCTGGACTCAGGCCCTGTGATTGCTGTCTGGACTCAGGCCCTGTGATTGCTGTCTGGACTCAGGCCCTGTGATTGCTGTCTGGACTCAGGCCCTGTGATTGCTGTCTGGACTCAGGCCCTGTGATTGCTGTCTGGACTCAGGCCCTGTGATTGCTGTCTGGACTCAGGCCCTGTGATTGCTGTCTGGACTCAGGCCCTGTGATTGCTGTCTGGACTCAGGCCCTGTGATTGCTGTCTGGACTCAGGCCCTGTGATTGCTGTCTGGACTCAGGCCCTGTGATTGCTGTCTGGACTCAGGCCCTGTGATAGCTGTCTGGACTCAGGCCCTGTGACTACTACAGCAACCATCATCCAGTGAACTGTGGGGTGTCATTGGCCATTACTGAGATAAGTGAGAGGGAGGCATCAGTGATGGCGAACCTGTGGCAGTCCAGCTGTTGCAAAACTACAATTCCCATCATGGCTGGCCATTCAAAGCAAAGGCTTTGGCTGTAAAGACATGATGGGAATTGTAGTTTTGCAACAGCTGGAGTGCCACAGGTTCGCCATCACTGGAAGAATTCCCCCTCCCCCTCACTTATCTTAGTTCACGGCACCCCACACAAGTTAAATAATAGCAAGACCAACAAAAGAAACCAACTGACAGATGAACAAAGAAGTCACTAAGCAGGTAAGTTAATTCTAATTATACATATTTGTTATTTAAACTATACATGTCGCAAAATTGTTTTTTTATCAAGGTGACACACCACCCAAGTTATGCTCGGTTTTTTGGCGAATTTTGACACACCGAGCTCAAAAGGTTGCCCATCACTGGCTTAATCCCTTAACTATACTGTTATAGACGATTTGGGGAGCAAACAAGATCAATAGCGTATTATATGACAATATAGAAAGAACAATTGGGGAGTGGTTGCTCACTTAATGTAGTTGTGTGATATAGGGTTGAGCGAAACGGATCGGACAAATTTAAAAGTCGCCGACTTTTGGCTAAGTCGGGTTTCATGAAACCCGACCCGACCCCAGTGTGGGATCGGCCATGCGGAACGCGATCTTCGCGCCAAAGTCGCGTTTCGTATGACGTGTTTAGCGCCATTTTTTCAGCCAATGAAGGAGCGTGGGCAGAGTGATGACATAGGTCTTAGGGGCGTGCACGCTTATCGCCATCTTATCGCTTGTGTGCTGTAGCGATTTGCAATGTGTAATACGAGATTTTCAGTGCTGGGACGGAGAGAGAGAGAGAGAGAGAGAGAGAGAGAGAGAGATTTTTCCCATTAAGGTGCATTGGGTTTCGTGTTCCGGCCGATCCCCGACTTTACGCATTAATCGGCCGATTTCACCGACTCGACTTTTCAGATAGTCGGGTTTCGCGAACCCCGACTCGACCCTAAAAAAGTCAAAGTCGCTCAACCCTAGTGTGATATACAACAATTTATGAATTTTGGAAAAAAGAGCTGTTGCAGACAGATCCGCAGATTCGTGCCTATTCATATGATGAGCATTGTAGACCAGCTCTTTTCATGTGAGTAGGAGCTGATCTGCAGTACTTGGCAGAAAAACAGAACTTAATATTGGTACAGAAACCATTGGTTGCAACTACAGAGGTCAGATGTTTCCTGTAGTTGTTGACCAATTGTCATGTTGGAAGACCCAGCCACAACCCATCTTCACTGCTCTTGCTGAGGGAAGGGAGTTTGCTGATGTTTTTGTCTGTACATAGTGAATGAAATGTACTGGGCCAACTACTACTCATGTTGGAGGTTAAGTGGCTTACTCCTACATAGGGGCCCACAAGAAGATTCACCTATTCCCCTGTGGGCCAGTCCAAGGCTGCACGAAAGTGATAAATAGATGTAAAACAGACTAGTGGTACATTTATTTCTGAAAAAAAAAACCTTTCTACCGTATAGTCACAAAAAGTCATTGTATGAATTTTGAGAAAATGATCCTTCTCAGTTGAATACATCAAAACTTTTCCTTCCCAGGTAAAAGGAGAAAGTCTTTAGTAATCTCTGCCAAAAAGATGCAATTTGCTGACTTGGAAGATAGTTCAAAAATCTGTGGAAGTTAAAAGAACCCGAGGATTATGAAATAGAATGTTCCACCAGGGTGTAATAAAGCATTCTAAAATCAGAAAAAGTTGGGGATGTATTTAATGAGGCTCTTGTCTTCTCTACAATAAACAACATAAGAAAAGTAGTCATAAACTTCATGAATTTTATGACTGTGTTTCAAATTACAAAGTAACTGTCATGGGTTACATTCTATAGCTTAAAGGTGCTTCCAAGGATTTCTAAGATGTTCGCAAAGATAGCATTAATATTGATTTTCGAGTATGAAGGGGACATGTACATTTTGCAACTACTTTAAGTTTTTAAAAGACAAATTCCACTTATGCTAGTGGAATCGATCAACTGTCTCATATCTATGGAGGTCTCCCAGCTTTGTAGTAATGGCTGACGTAATAAGAAAGATAGATCGGGCTCATAGGATTTAAGCATTCTCCAACATTAGTTTCTGCTGGAGATAAGACACTGCTAGAGATACAGCTTTTGAAAGACTTTGGGCAATAGAGATAGATATAAAAGAGCAAAACCAAACATATTAGCCAAGAATCTCAACAACAGGATTCAGATATTAGCTGGTAACTAACTAGTAGATTTTAAAATTTTTTTTAAAGTATACCTATACTAATAAATCATTGTGAATTATTGTCTGGAAATACAAAAGTATGATGTAGATGGGTTTCCCAACAAACAACATTTATCACATTTACTCTGGACAGATATCCGTATTCCTTGGGGTCTAGTTTTTAAGAATTACACTAACAGATCTACTGTGTGAATGGAGCAGTAGTTCACGTTTCTGACCATAGAAAGAGGGTCCCAAGTAGAGTTGGGTGGATCGATTTGCTGGTCTCTGGTCTATCGGCCATTTCAGTAGTTTTTGGACACTGGACAGGAGGACACGGATCACTTACCTTACAGGATCTTCAGTATGGCTTTTGATTAGCCAGTCTGGAACGATGAGATCCTGGAATGATGATGTCACACCAGTCCAAATAATAAAAAGCTGCACCAGGGCTCCCGGAAGGTAAGAGATTGGACTACTGACCTGAGTGAAGGGCAAGAGTACTAGGATCCCTCCAACTCTGGTACTAAGTATACAGTATTCTTATGTCCAAATAGGCATATTCATGAGAGAACCCCTTTCTGCTTTATATTTGTTGTATGTAAGCAATGGAAAAAGCAAAGTTTTCTTATCTTTACCTCTGGCTTTTTAAAGAAAAAAAAATAATATGCATTTTATACTATTAAACAGAGTTCAATGTCTACTAAACTGGCCAATAATAGAACTTTTGTCTCATTTCTGAGTGATTATGGAAATGTTAAATGATCAACCATAAAGGGATGATCGATGATTTTCAGATTGGGTAAACTTTCTGAAGGTTTATTTCTCTGCAAGTGAAATAGTAAATTATTCATTTTATTCAGCAAATACATTTTCACATTTTTTTAAGATGAGCACTGAGAGTGTTCTCTTCAATACAGAAAATACATTTGCAGAGAAATGTTTGAAATGCAGATGTCGGTGAAGAAGAAATGCTGGATCATGTTTTGGTTGCAACATGCAGGGATGCTCCCACAAGCCCTTCACAGCTTTCATCGATATCTAACACGGCTTCTAAAGTCTTATTCTCAACTGGGCTTCACACTTAACAAACCATTAGAAGAGCACTGCACAGTGGGACTGAACTTCACATCTCACTAGTCCAACAACTCAGCTGACCCTGAGCATCTCCGCATTACTGTTGGGGGCTACACAACTGTGTCTACAGCTGGCGGAGTTTAGTACCTTCACACCTTTCTCAGTGCCCAGTGCTCTTCATGCCTTGGGCCTTTCCTCTTAGTGTAGAGTATCTTCTAAGGTTTCCCCATTCTTTGATACTGTTAAATAATGCCAGGGATTCTCGCTCCCAATTCCGTCAGTCATGTTATCTTTAGCGGGCATAAGAGATTCCCAAACATATCGCCCTGCAGGTGAATACCAGTTCAATACCATTGATCCTTGTTATGACTCAAATACAATAGTAGTTCAATAGAGTCTAATCCATGTGAACAAGTTAAGCACAATATAAATGTGTCAGCAATGCAGAAGGTTACGTTGTGTGGGATCGTAGGCTGAAAAAATAAGATAAAATGAAATATATAAAAACTGTCTGTGACCATATTTTATTTTGCTTTGTTTTCCAAAATTCTTTTTTTTAAAAAAAAAGAAAGAAATTCAACCATCATTACATAGACGTTGTATTACAAAGTGAATCAAGTTCAGCTGTCCCTAACCAATCATATAGTACATGATCTATCTGTAAATTATTTATAACCCACAATACCACTGGTTATTGGTAAAGCATCCGGCCCTTTTTATATGTAGCATCTGACATTATTATGTCTTGCGGTAGGGCACTCCACAGTCTCACTGCTCTAACCATAAAGAATCCTTTCCTATTTAGATACCAGAATCACTTTTCCTCCACATATAATGAATGTCCCATGTTCCTCTGTAAGGTCCTCGGGAGGAATAAATCCTGGACCATTTTTTTATGGACCACACAAATAATTGATCTAATTTAAAATAAGGCTACATCTTGTTATCAGCAAGATGCAGCACTGGGGAATATACAAATCACTTGGGGCACATACAGTACTTGGGGAGGGGGGATATACAGCACTGGGGGGACAGGCATCACCAGGGAGGCACATAGATCATTGGGTGGGGTTCATAGATCACCAGGGAACACAGAGATTACTGGGGGGACACAGAGATCACGGGGGGCACAGCGATCACAGGTGAGGGAGCACGAAGATCACAGAGGGGCACACAGCTTGGGGGGCACAGAGATCACAGGGGGCACATAACTGGGTGCACAGAAATAACAGGGGGCACATAGCTGGGGGCACAGGGATCACAGGGGACATATAGCGGGGGGCACATGGATTACGGGGGTAGGGCACAAAGCTGGGGCCACAGAGATCACATGGGGGCACATAGCTGGGAGGCACAGAGATCACAGAGGGGCATATAGTATAAGGGCACAGAGATTATATTGGGGCACATAGCTGGGGGCACAGAGATCACAGGGGGCACATAGCTAAGAGGCACAGATCACCTGGCACAGAAATCACCAGCAGACAGGCACTGAGCTGCCGGCACAGAGATCGCTCTGGTCTCTCTGGCAGCAGTTCCTCTTCTGGGACAGTAAGACAGGGGAGCATTGGGCGGTAACCACCCCAGCGCTAACTCCGCCCACCCTGGTGCTAACCACGCCCACCCTGATGACGTCATCATTCATGTACATGCAGCATTCTGTAACGAACGCTGCGTGCACTTGGGGGTTAAAGGGCCAGCAGCTGGCAGGATACGGCTGCCGCCCGAGCATTGTGGACTCAGGGGACCTGCCCGTGGGCTGCATGAAAAGTCACCGCAGGCCGCATATGGCCCGTGGGCCGAAGGTTCCCTACCCCTGGCTTAGAAGATCATCAATTGTGACATGGCATTCACAATCCATTCCAAACAATTTTGCACTCCAAAAATCAAATAGCGCTCCATTCCTTCCAAGCTCGGCTGTGTGCCAAAACAAGGGTTTCTGACAACGTATGGGATATACCTGTACTCAGGATGAATTGCACCAAAAATTACGTTGTCCGTTTTATCCTATTAGCAATTCTGAAAATTAAAAACTGCTATAAACGCAAACTGCCATTTTTTGATCATATGTTGGGTATCATTGCATTCGGGAAAAACTGCATAACATATTATGGATTCAACTTTGTGAAAATTACAAACTTGGGGCTAAATCAACATTTTAGCAGAAAAAAATGTAATTTTCATATCAAAACTTTAAAACCTGTGAAGCACACATGGGTTCAAAATGCTCAACACACCCATACATGAATTTCTTTGAGGTGTCTAGTTTACAAAATGGGGTTACTTGTGTGGGTTTCTACAATTTTGGTACTACTAGGGCTTTGCAAATGTGACATGGTGTCTGCAATCAATTCCAGACAAATGTTTGCTCCAAGTTACAAATAGTGCTTCTTCCATTCTGAGCCCTGCCATGTGCCCAAACAACCATTTGTGACAATATGTGAGAAATTGCCATGTTCAGGAAAATTTGTGTAATACATTTTAGGGTCTATTTTCTCCAATTATGCTTTGTGAAAATGATAAAGCAATATTTAAGTGGAAAACATAATTTTTCATTTTTTCATTCCACATTGCCTTAATTCCTGAGTAGCACCTGAAGGGTTAACACATTTTCTTACAACAGTTTAGAATCTGGTTTAAGTATATAAGCATTCAAGGTTTGAAGATTGCTAATTTTTCTAAATTTTCATCAAATTTGAGATATTTTCACAAAACAATGAAAAACTTAATTATCAAAGTTTACAGTTAACATAAAGTACAATGTCTGTGTCAAGAAAACCAATCTCAGAATCACTGGGATGTATAGAAGAATTCCAGAGTTATTACCACATAAAGTAACACTGGTCAGATTTGAAAAATGAAGCTTGGTTATTAAGGTACAAAGTGGCATTTACACGGCGAGATAATCATAAACTAGCATTGTTATACATGCTTGCTTCACAATTATCTTACCGTGTAAACAGGCTGAACATAGGCTGCCATGAAAACAGTAAGCAGGCTGCTGATCACCCGATGGGCGAGTAAAATGCTTGTTCCTCAGGTGAAATCATCTTCTATGCAGCATAAAAGATCATCGTTCTCAGTGGTGCATTGTCATGTGTAAACAAGACTGCAAAAGCGGAACAATGGCAGCCTATGTTCATTGAGCAGTCTAGTGCAGATCGCCCAGTCTGCATCATTTACTTTGGTTTGCCTATGTTAACAGCCATTCGAACGGTTTACCGATCAGGGATCTTATTGTGCCTCCAGTAGGTCTGTATGAATGGACCCTTAAATGCCAGCTGTAAGATCACTACCAATGTGATATAGATGAAGGATAGGTCCTTAATATGTTAATACTGTACATTTAACAAAGCACAGCTCTCACATCATATCGGGAGACAGGAATTGTGCATTCATAGGAACCAAAAACAGAAAGGAAAAAAATGAAAATATTCAAGGTGCTCTAAACATTTCTTACTGCACTGCATCTAATACATATCTACAGCCAGAGTGTAATATTTTTAGAATGATCGGCAGTCCATAAGGGCTCCTTCAAATCCTGACTTAAAGGGAACCTGTCACCAGTTTTGGCCAATATAAGATACAGACATCACCTTTCATGGCTGATATACAGCATTCTATAATGCTGTATATCTGCCACCAGCCCGACCTGTAAGAGAAGAAAAATAACCTTTATTATACTCACCCACGGGGCAGTCCGGTCAGAGGGGTGTCACCAGGTATGGACTGGGGATGAAATTCAGCCCTGGCATTTGAAATCACACAGGCCCATGTTGTCGCCATTCCCAAGAACCAGAAAGGATATATTACTAACATTACCCTGGATGAAGGAAAGGAAGATTTACTACAAGACCAATATTTCTAATGATACCCATGGCATGTTGGGGTAAGTGACGGAGTCAGCGACTTTGTGCTTCATCACAACTATTAATAGTATGGGTGTCTTGAGGACACCGATTCTGTTAATAATGAAGCAGACAAGGCAGCCCATGACCAGACAGGCCCTTCTGGCATTTGCCAGAATTGCCAGATGGTCCGGTGCCTCCCATCTTCTTGTGATGCCGTCCTCCTGCTTGCTTCTTGTGGATGACGCATCACTGTATCATCCATACAGACTCCTTGGCATCGCACTCCTGCACAGGCGTACTTATCTGCCCATTTTGAGGGCAGAACAAAGTACTGCAGTGCGCAGGTGCCGGGGTGCTTTGAACTTTTCAGGCACCTGCGCACTGCAGTACTTTGCTCTGCCCTCAAAAGGTCAGATAAGTATGCCTGCGCAGGAGCGTGATGCTGAGGAGACTGTGTGGATGATGCAGTGACACATCATCCACACGAACCAGGAAGAAGAACTACATTGCAAAAGGAAGGGAGTCGCTGGACCAAGAAGAGAGACACCCCTCGGACCGGACCGCCCCACAGGTGAGTATAATAAAAGTTATTTTTCTTCTCTTACAGGTCGGGTTGGGGGCTGAAAGGTGATGGCCGAAACTCATATCTGCCAAAACTGGTGACAATTTCCCTTTAATTGACGTCATTTTTAAATGAAACCACAAAGGGCTTAGAATATGACTGACTGCTAACAGCTTACCTTCCACACGTCTTTCCTAAAGCCTTCATCCTACAACAGCCACCGTGACCTGCAGGTTAAGCATTTCCTGCTTAGATTGAGAACTCTCACTGATAAGCTGTCTGGCAATGAAGAATTGAAATACCTGTTCTTAAAGATTGCGTCTAATGGACATATCTGCTGGCAACCTTTGTAGCTATAAAACTAATAAGGCTCTGGCTGTTAGCATTTACAGTACAGTTTTAGCCAATTTTAACAATGCGAACAACAAATAATTTAGGAAGACCAAGTATGTATTTGACTGACTAGAGTTTGTCTCACTATCATGTTTTCATTTTTTGTATAAAATGAATGTCCATGTTTGAGAAACTGCAAAAAAAAAGACTGATGTGTCCGAACACATTAGGGATCTGTGTGAGATGGATCCTGAATATGCAGTCTACTACAGGGTTTCCTCTGTGTTCTTTGGCTTCCTCCCCAAACTCCAAGACATACTAATAGGGAATTCAGAATTGTGGGCCCCATTGGGACAGCAATAATAATGCATGTAAAGCGCTGTGGAATATAAAAGCACTATATAGGCAATGCATAATAAATAAATACTATGTTTGGGTGTCCGCCTCCAGTAGGCATACTCGCCTGAAAATGATGCACAGTAGGGTGCACATTTGCTCTACCAGCATTATTATAGTCTATGGCCCCATTGGCGCATATGTCCGAATCCCATTTTGCGCTGGGGTTTGCACACAAGCCCCAACGGGGCCCATGAACATGAAGATAAGTGCAGTGTGAAAGCACCGTGGTCTCTTAGGGCTCGCTCACACCCAGGGGCGGATTATAATAGGGTCAATCTGGGCGGTAGCACAGGGCCCAGCGGTGTGTGGGGGGGCCCTTGGCTACCGCTCAGATTGCCCACCGCCAGTCAGGGCATTACTGCCCTGACTGGCGTATGGGCCCAGTGGGCAGAGGGGGCCCGCATCGGGACAGGCCCCGTCTCATCTGCTCACCGGGCTCTTACCGGCGCTGCGGCAGTTTCACCTATTGACGTGCGGGCGCGCGCCCGCACGTCAATAGTTAACAACAGCCGCCAGCCAATTGGAGGCAGGCCGCTGAAGTCGGCCGCAGGCACAGCTCACATGTCGCCGGCATCTGACGTCATTGTCAGTCGCCGGCGAGTGCGAGCTGCTGGAGGGAGCTCGCCGCTGGAGCATGGACAGGTGAGGAGAACTCGTTTTTTTTTTTTTGCGAACGGCCAGATTGCTGGACACACTGGGGGCAATGCTGGAGAGGAGACACTGGGGCAGATTGCTGGACAGACTGGGGGCAATATTGGAGACACTGGGGCAGATTGCTGGATCATGCACTGTGGGCAATATGCTGGACAGACTGGGGGCAATATGCTGGAGACACTGGGGCAGATTGCTGGATCATGCACTGTGGGCGATATGCTGGACAGACTGGGGGCAATATGCTGGAGACACTGGGGCAGATTGCTGGACACAGTGGGGCAGATTGCTGGACAGACTGGGGCAGAATGCTGGACACACTGGGGCAGATTGCTGGACACACTGGGGGCAATATGCTGGACACGCTGGGGGCAATATGATGGCGACACTGGGGCAGATTGCTGGACACACTGGGGGCAATATGCTGGACACACTGGGGGCAATATGCTGGACAGACTGGGGCAGAATGCTGAACACACTGGGGCAGAATGCTGGACACACTGGGGGCAATATGCTGGAGACACGAGCAGAATGCTGGACACACTGGGGCAGATTGCTGGACAGACTGGGGGCAATATTGGAGACACTGGGGCAGAATGCTGGACACACTGGGGCAATATGCTGGAGACACTGGGGCAGATTGCTGAACACACTGGGGCAGAATGCTGGACACACTAAGGCAGATTGCTGGACACACTGGGGGCAATGCTGGAGAGGAGACACTGGGGCAGATTGCTGGACAGACTGGGGGCAATGCTGGAGAGGAGACACTGGGGCAGATTGCTGGACAGACTGGGGGCAATATGCTGGACACACTGGGGGCAATATGCTGGACACACTGGGGGCAATATGCTGGACACACTGGGGGCAATATGCTGGACACACTGGGGGCAATATGCTGGACACACTGGGGCAGAATGCTGGACACACTGGGGCAGAATGCTGGAGACACTGGGGCAGATTGCTGGAGACACTGGGGGCAATATGCTGGAGACACTGGGGAAGAATGCTGGACACACTGCGGCAGATTGATGGACAGACTGAGGGCAATATTGGAGACACTGGGGCAATATGCAGAAGACACTGGGGCAGATTGCTGGACACACTGGGGGCAATATGCTGGACACACTGGGGGCAATATGCTGGACAGACTGGGGCAGAATGCTGGACACACTGGGGCAGAATGCTGGACACACTGGGGCATATTGCTGGACAGATTGGGGGCAATATTGGAGACACTGGGGCAGAATGCTGGACACACTGGGGCAGATTGCTGGGCACACTGGGGGCAATATGCTGGACACACTGGGGGCAGGACTGGAGGCATGGGCAGAATGTAGATACGGGGCATGATTGGAGACACGGGGCAGAATGAAAGACATGGGGCAGGATAGGATCATGGGGCAGGATGGATATGATGGAGACAGATGGGGCAGGATGGGGAGATCATATGGGGTAGAATGGATACTCGTGAGGGCAGGATGCGAGAACATATGGCTGGAGCCAGGAATGAGATACACGGGGCAGGATGGGGAATATTATTACCATAGGGGCTAATTAAGGGATATTATTACTGCAGTGATGTATTTATTTTATTTTTTTAGTATATTGTCTTAAATGGGGGGGGCGGTCCTGTTACTGTGCAGAGTGACACTATATCGCCTTTTTTTCTCCATGTGGTGTAATGTAGAAGTTGGGAAAAATTAAGTAATGTGTTCTGCAAGCGGAGCTCGAGATAACTGTGTTATTTCCTGCAGAAACGAGCCCTGGCTGGAAGAAATGATGGCGGTCTGTGCTGGATGAAAGATGAAGGACTTCACCTAGAGACGTCACTGGTGAGTCAGTGTTACCTATACACTGACACTATACACTGTATACTATATACAGAGGTCCTGTGTACAATGTCACCAGTGATCACTGTATTACCTATACACTATATATAGAGCTCCTGTGTATAATGTCACCGGTGATCACTGTATAACCTCTACACAGACACTGCATACTAAGTACAGATCTCCTGTGAATACTGGCACTTATGGTGATAGTATTGTGGGTTTTTTTGTTTGTTTTTTATCACTGATCAGTATTGTAGTATTCAGTCACTATGTGGTGGTAATATGTGGTCTGGAAATGGTGTTGCGGTATTTGTTCCTTGTATGTGATATTATTCGATCACTGTGGTTGTAATTTGTGGTCTGGTCATGGTGCGGTGGTATTTGTTCCTTGTATGTGATATTATTCGATCACTGTGGTGGTAATATGTGGTCTGGTCATGGTGCGGTGGTATTTGTTCCTTGTATGTGATATTATGGGTCATTTTAAAAATTTAAAAATAAATCAAAATATACCTAAATTGTATTGCATATTTTAACAAATATTTAATAGGTTACAGTAGAGTAGGGCCTGGCCAAAAGTGTCTACCGTGTTATGGTGGCGGCTTACAAAATCTTTGTCACATGACCCTGTCACATGACCCCGTCACATGACCGGGGGGGCTCACAGTGTCTGAACAGCCCGGGGCCCTGGCTACCCTTAATCCACCCCTGCTCACACTGCCATATACTTTGGACGAGTGCTATCCAATTTTTTATCTGATGGCACTGGGACCAATGTTATGCAATGGGGCAGTGCTGATGACAGTTTTTTTTATACTTACAGAATCTGTTAATGTAAAAAATCACAGCATGCTGGGATCTTACTCTGAAGTCGGATGCCACTCACCTATTTACCTATCTATGGGTGCGTAGAAAACAATTGCACTGCGCTTGGATGACAATCGAGTGCAGTCCGATTTCCGCTGACTCACACAATGGAAAAGATTGACAAATTTTGTTCTCCATCTTCTCCACAGTGTGCCACGATTCTCTCATTTGAGCAAATCAGATCACACTATGCTGACACTTGAATAAAACTCTCATCAGAGTTTGATCGGGGTATAATTAGCATAATTCACCCTACTGTCGTGTGACTCTGGCCTCATACTGTATTCCTGTTTGCCTTCAATTTTACTTGAAGACTGTTCCTCCTAGACTTTTTTAATTCCTTAGAACAGAAATTGTGTTTTTTTATTTTCTGAAATTGCGTTTTTTAAATTTTTTATTATTTTTTTCTTGCAACTTTTCTATATTAGAGCATACTTGTCATGCTGTAAAAAGCATGCTCTTGCTGCCCTCAACCAACAAGTTAAAACTGCTTTTGGTGAATCTTCGGACGGCGTCACACCTAATGTATAAAAATACGGTCTGTTTTTTATGGCCGAGATACACAGAAAAGTTCCTGAACAGTGATCTATATTCAATGCGAGGATGTGATTTTTTTCTCCAAAAATAATCTGTGTGTCATCCGTATGGCATCTGTATGGCGTGGGAATTTTTCTGAATGTTTTCTCACGCTACAGTTCATATGAGTTTATGCCACCAGGGGGCGCAGCTTCTATGATGGCACCGCAAGTCACCGAAGCTTCCCTGCATTCCATTTGTTCCCCAGTCTTTACAGCCAGGGGTGGCTGCATTACCAGGCTCCTGGTTGTAAATGTATTTAACCCCTTCAGATGGATTTACAGCGTGGGACATGACTGTACGGCAGGCAGGTATGGGATATTGTTGCTTTTTTTTTACCCTTTTTTTCAAGAAGAACGAGGGTCTTCAGGTGGATTGAGCGTACAATAAAGATATTAAAACCCCATGTGTTTATTTATTTCATTAAAATACTTTATTCATAATGTGTGTGTGTGTATTTTTAACCCTTTACTACTATTGGATTAATAATGGATAGGTGTCTTATTGAGTCCTCTCCATTATTAAGCATGCTTAACAATACAATAGCAAGGTAAGGTTGTGAGGTAATGGGGAATATGCCGCTGACGTCACCTACCATTAACCATTTGCATGTAATTTGCAGCTGCTATTCTATTTTGTTAGTAATGCTGAATGCAGATTGGATGGCATTTTCATCTTAATGGGTTCCCTTTTACCCCTTTCCGACATCGGGCATAATAGTACACCGATATCAGACTCCCCCTGTTTGGTGCAGGCACCGGTGCTGAGACCATATCTTTCCAAGCATATGACACCTGATATATACAGCTGACATGTGCCCGAACAGCTGCGGGTGGAATCGCGAACCACCCACAGCTGTTAACTAGTTAAATGCCACTGTCAATCTGTTAACCCAGAATCGCATAGGAAATCCCGCCCCTCCGTGACCCCGTCACATGATCGCAGGTCACCAATGGGATGGCATGACAACCAGAGGTCTCCAGCAGACCTCTATGGTTTTCATTGCCGGATTGCTTTGAGCGCCACCCTGTGGTCGTCGCTCATAGCAAGTGAGCATTTCTGCTACACACAAGTGATCTGATCTTCGCCTGTGTATAGCAGAGCAGATCAAAGTACTGCAGCTTCTAGTCTCCAATGGAAACAATTGAAGCATGCAAAAAGTAAAAAAAAAGTTTTTAAAAATATTAAAATAATAAAAAATTATGAAAGTTCAAATCACATTATTCGAATTGTTGGTAATGTCGTAGACATGTGCTCCTTAATGCGTTACATAATATGTATATTTATGTTTTCATGTTCTTGACTTAGTAAAGACATGTTGATGTATCATACCCTATAGTCAGCATGAATCACACACCATCATATGGTTTTCTATGTAATCATCAAATGTGGGGATGATAACTCATTTTCGTTGATTTCATGCTGACTCATGAATAGATCATGCTTTTACTATTTATCTTGGCGCGTGCCAAAATATTGCCTTGTACTTCCGCTGTAATTCACAAGAACTCGATCAGTATAGGAAAGAACTGAGAAGCAAGGATAAATGATAGTGGTTTATGTGGGTCATGTGAAACGCTTGCTCCCAGGAAAAAAGGACTCTCATCACCATGCACAACAGAAATCTGAGCTTGTGACAATCTGGGAGGACGTTCCCATGCTTCTCTTCAGGCCTGCCAGCTCCGAACTGCAGAGATTCTATGCTGATCTTGATCATGAAATACTAGAAATGCTCCACAGCTGTGAAATACACCACTATCTCTGTAAAATCTCATATGAAACGTCACTTTTCCAGCTGATTATTTTGTAGGTATCTCTAGATGACTTGTACTTATGCTTTCAGGGATAAGCATGAAGTTTTAACCATACTGAGTAGAAATGTGCAACCCTGGTCCATGGTCCTGGACAGTGCTCTCTGGCCATGGACAGGAGCTTCGCTAATTTCCTTATCCCCCGCGATCCCAGGCTCAGCTTATGATTAGCCTGGCTGGTGAGATAGTTATAGTTATTAAGGTTGAAGGAAGACTGTAAGTCCATCTAGTTCAACCCATAGCCTAACCTAACATGCCCTAACATGTTGATCCAGGGGAAGGCAAAAAAAAACCCATGTGGCAAAGAGTAACTCCACCATGGGGAAAAAATTCCTTCCTGCATGCCGCACAGATGTGACACCAGGCCGGCAAATAAAACTCCCTCCATGCAGGTAAACCTGGAAATTCCTGCAGCTTCTGTCCATGGCCAGAGAGAACTGACCTAGCCGTGGTCCGGCATTGCCCAAAGCAATCCGCTCACATCTAATACTGAGGTTTAAGGGAATTTTGCCTGAATTTTTCTCCTCCATCACTCACTCTCCACTGCTCTTGGTCTATAAATCAAATAAGAACAATGTGGATGTGTATATTAAAAATGCATGATATTAGGTATACTTGTACTTACAGAATTGGGCTAATAAAATATGATAGTGCACCACAATTAGTAGAGATATCATATAGAAAATAGAGTGTAAATTAAAAACCAAATAGCCATACTGTAATTGTACTATAAGATAAAACTTTATTAGGTCATATAAAAAATTTGAACAGTTGAACCAAAAATATAAAAGGGCAACAACCCCAGCAGAATAATGGAGTATAAACAACAAGCACTATATGCCACAAGAACACAAGGGGAATGTGCAAGGTTAGAAACTATTTGAACACTCACTAGTCGGGCTCCCCCCACCACTCAAGAAGACCAGCGCCGAAACGCGCGTAGGGGATCTGGTACACATCTTGCAGCACTGGTATCTATGTTTAATTACCTCTAGTACTGCTATGCATAGTCGCTAGTATGTTGCTAAGGGTTATTGGTATGCATACTAACGCTCCTATTATGAGGGATTACTAGCTAGTAAGGGAATGTACAAGGGTAGAAACTAATTGAACACTCACTACATAGGAGAGAAAACAGAACTTGCAGTATCTAAATAGTAATAGGGTAATATAGTACCTTACTAAGCACTGTTATCACTTTATATTACCCTATTACTATTTAGATACTGCAAGTTCTGTTTTATCTCCTATGTAGTGAGTGTTCAATTAGTTTCTACCCTTGTACATTCCCTTTGTGTTATATAGTGCTTATTATTTATACTCCATTATTCTGCTGGGATTGTTGCCCTTTATTATTTTAGGTTCAACTGTTTGTTCAAATTATGGCAGAACAGGATAGGGTCCCGACTGAGACACCCATTGATGGGAAGCTATACAGATTAAATACTTAGCTCAGAAATGGGGGCCACACACCTGTTTGTACAAAGTACAAGATGGATGGTTGTCTCAGCTGGGGCCCTGCCCTGCTCTGCTCTTATTCACATTGAAGTCTTTTACCACATGGTTAGGTTTTAATACTAGAGACAGGATAAAACCTTCCCGACGGGTACACCTTGCCGTGGTGGGATGGATTTAACTAAGTACCCTAACTTATTTACATATATATATCATTACTATTTACTTATTAATTTGCTGTGGGATATTTGCTCATTTTGTTTGTTTTTTTTCTTACGTTTTGTCTGTGATATGGCCACTGTGTGAATGTGTTCTTAAACTTGGAACGTATACCAGCTATTAGTCCATATATCTTGTACTTTGTACAAACAGAGCCATGGCTCCCTTTTCTGAGATAAGTATTTCATCTGTATAGCTTTCCATGGATGGGAGTCTCAGTCGGGGCCCTATCCTGTTCTGCCCTTATTCACATTAAAGTTGTTTGAGACATGGCAAGGTTTTAACACTAGAAACAGGTTAGGACTATCCCAAAGGGTACACCTTGTGGTGGCGGGATTTCTTTTATACTTTTTTGATCAAAATAGCATTAACTAAGTACCCTATGTTATCTACATGTACTCCTATCTACTTATTTATTTGCTGTAGGATATATGCTCATGTTTTATTCTTAGGTTTGATTTCCATACAATGTAAAATACAAAATTTCAAGAAAATATTTAATCTACTAATGTTTTGTTTTGTTTTAGTCCTTCCTTGTGGATTTATAGCCTTTTGAGAATAGAAAACCACCTTCTTCTTACTCAGAAATTGAAAAATTATTGTCTGCAGGGTGACCATAACACAGCCCTACACTGACCCCCATCCTACAGACAGTACAGGGTACCTCCAATGGTGATGATGGCTGCAATTCCAGAAGTTTCAAAGTGAGAGTGCGAGACCGGGCAGAAGTGGGTATTCTACATTCCTAGACATGATGGAGGTTGGCTGTCATTAAATGCTATCAGTACTTGTTAAACACATTTTTTTAAAACTATTTAGCTATTGAGCTGCATGCAATTGGATGGACTGCAGCTGCCACTTAAAGAGAACCTGTCACCAGGTTTGGCCGATGTAAGATATAGCCACCACCTTTCCGAGCTTATCTACTGCATTCTGTAATGCTGTAGATAAGCCCCCGATCCGACCTGCGAGAGAAGAAAAATAAGTTTTATTATACTCACCTGCAGGGTGGTCCAGTCCAATGGGTGTCGCAGGTCCATTTCTAGTGCCTCCCATCTTCTTGTCATACCGCCCTCCTGCTTGCTTCATGGCTCCGCGGCATCACGCTTCTGCTCAGGCGTACTTTTCTGCCCTGCTGAGTGCAGAGCTAGTACTAGCAAGTACTGTAGTGCGCAGGTGCCGGGAAAGGTCAGAGAGGCCCAGCTCCTGCGCACTGCAGTACTTTGCTCTGCACTCAATAGGACAGATAAGTACGCCTGCGCAGGAGCTCGATGCCGGGGAGCAATGAAGCAACAGGAGGGCGTCGTCGCAAGAAGATGGGAGGCACTGGACACGGACTTGCGACACCCATCAGACCGGACCGCCCCTCAGGTGAGTATAATAAAACTTGTTTTTCTTCTCTTGCAGGTCAAGCTGGGGGGTATACCGCATTAGGCCTGTCCCACACGTCCAGATAATTCCGGTACCGGAAAAATCGGTACCGGAGTTATCCATGTCCGTGTGTCCATGAGCGCACGTGGCACATCAGTGTGGCACACGTGCGGCAGCCGTGTGCCGCCCGTGTGCCGACTGGGTACCACACGGACCGTGCAGGAGAGACAGCGCTACAGTAAGCGCTGTCCCCCCGTGTGGTGCTGAAGCCGCCATTCATCCGTTCTCTCCAGCAGCGTTCGCTGGGGAGAAGGGATGAAAAATCTTTTTTTTTTTTGTTTTTTGGGGTTTAAAATAAACTTTCGGGCATCCTCCCCCCTCCCACCCCCTGTGCGCCCAGCCGCCGGCATTAAAATACTCACCCGCCTCCCTCGACGCTTCTTCTCCGCCCCACAGCTTCTCCTGTATGAGCGGTCACGTGGTGCCGCACATTACAGTTGATGAATATGCGGCTCCACCTCCCATAGGGGACACACGGTCCGCAAAAACACGCTGACATGTGCAGAGACACATTGATTTGAATGTGTCTACGTGTGTCAGTGTCTCCGGTACGTGAGAAAACTGACACCTCATGTACCGGAATCACTGACGTGTGAAACCGGCCTTATAGGATGCCGTAGATAAGCCCTGAAAGCCGGTGGCCATATCTTATAATGGCCAAACCTGGTGACAAGTTCACTTTAATAGTCAAAAGTAGCTCTACAAAAAAGTCAGATTATAGCTTGGGCCTGAGAGATACACTATATGGACAAATATACTATGGACTATATGGCCACTTCATCATTGAATTCAGCTTTTTCATTCAGACCTAATGACACAGGTGTTTAAAATCCAGCACCTAGCCATGCAGTCAGCCTTTACTAATGTCAGTTCATGAAATATTTAGGATTGAAGATATTTAACGATTATCTTTTTATGAAATGCAGCAACTCAGTCACAAAGTGGAAAACCACATATAGTTATAGACGGGGATCATGGGATGCTGAGGCACATAATGGATACAAATTGCCAATTCTCAGCTTTGCTGACTCCATTACATGCAGAGTTCCAAACCTTCCCTGGCATTGTCCAGTCACACCATGCTGATGACTTGTCAAACAAAGGGATAGATCATTAATATAAGATCAATATAATATCGGTGGGGGTTTGACACCCGATACCTGTTACAGATGTTATTTGTTCCAGCAGCTACCGAATGTAGACACTTTGAATGGGGTGCAGAGTGTAGCTTCATTCAATATGTAGTGGCCTCTGCCAGGTGCTGCAGAATAGCTCCTGCTCAGAATAATCTTGGAGGCTGTCGGTCTTCTTTCTACAGATTTTGAATGGTGTGTAAGGCTACTTTCACACTTCCGTCGGTACGGGGCCGTCGCAAACCGTCGGCCCGAAGTACCGACGGACGTTCTGCTAAATTTAGCACAACGTGGGCAGCGGATGCAGTTTTACAACGCATCTGCTGCCCATTGTGATGAGCGGGGAGGAGGGGGCGGAGTTCCGGCCACGCATGCACGGTCGGAAATATTTACATTGAACTTTTTTTGTCACGACGGATGCGACGTGTGGCCATCCGTCGCAATCCGTCGTCTATTAAAGTGAATGGCAAAAAAACGGATCCTGCGGGCACATTTGCAGGATTCGTTTTTTTGCCATAAAGACGGATTGCGACGGAGGCAAAAAGACGGAAGTGTGAAAGAGGCCTAAGCCATACGGTATGCAGGTTATGTAGTGCTAATTACCTAGTTCATATGCTCCGTCCCCCTTATTTTATCATTGCTCTATCATTTTATTTCTGAGCAAGGAAGACCATGCAGAACAGAGTTATAGGTCATAACCAGACAGAAGAGTGATTTTACTGTGCGTTGTGTGCATTCGTTGCAAATAAAATTCAATTTGCTTTAGGAAATAGTACTTATTTCAAAATGTTTTTATTATTTCAGCTACATGTGACCTGTCCCGGCATCAGTATATTTGACTAATTATCTAGTGTTTTCCTTGTAAAGTCGTGCTGATTGCAGGACCCTGCTGCCCTTTCCTGTATTACTTGTAATTTTGTACCCACTGAACGAGCCAAGAAAGTACAGAATTATACACAGAATATAAATTATTCTGACTTGCAGGTTTCTAAGGGAACCAAGAAAACCAGACACTGACTACAGGCTGGCATTGTAAATAATGAAAAACATAAGCAGAAGTGACACATACAATCAGATTGAGCTGCCTGCAAAATTCACTTTCTAAAACAGCATTTTTCAACAAGTGGCTTAACTTTCCAAGAGCTATCATATTAATATTGGAACAAGAATATGACTGCTAGATTCTTTTACTGCCCATTAGTAAAGAAAAAAAAAAAAAAGCAACACAAACTATGTCAACGCTTTCGACGTGTTGGCATTCCCAAGTCATTATGATTGTTTGCCAATGCAGTGCGGTAACATAATAGTGAATATCAGATGCTGCACCCACACTGCTGTCACATCCAGATTTCAGCAGTACTGTATATGTGTCTACCTGCTCATGAGTCGCGCTAATGGCTGAATGTTAAGCACATTTTTTTCACAAATAATTTTCACATTTTACCTTAATTTCTTTTAAGTTTTTAGTAGTCAGCAGTGGCGTAACTAGATTCTGATACCCTATCCCCCATCCTCGTATTACATTATACTATATAGAGTCTACCTATGGGGAGTGCATTATACTATGTAGAGGCCTATGGGGAGTGCATTATACTATATGGAGTACTATGGGGTGCATTATACTATAGAGGCCTATGGGGAGTGCATTATACTATATGGAGTACTATGGGTGTGCATTATACTATATGGAGGCCTATGGGGAGTGTATTATACTATATAGAGGTCTATGGGGAGTAGATTATACTATATGGAGGATATGATATGGAGGCTATTTAGGGGGCCATCATACAGTGAGGGGGCCATTATACAGTGTGGGAGCTAATGTGGGGCCCTTGTACAAGGAGGGGGCCACCATACATTTTGGGATTTGCAAAGGGGTCAGTATATTGTGTGGGGGCTACTATACCGTGATAGTGCACCATACTATGTATAAGAGAGCTTCATACTGTGTAGAGGGGGCTGTATGGGGGGACTCGGAAACATTATAAAATGTTAATGGGCACTTATTGTTATAGGGGAAGTCAGGTTACTGTGACTGTCAAAGAGGCACACAGGACATTATTACTTTCTAAGGGCAAAATGTGGGCACTGTTTTCTAGGGCACTTGCACGTGGCATTACTATATTCTAGAGGTTTGTTTTACCATCTAGAGGGCACACAGAATCACACTGTAGGTACAGTAATAGGGACACATACAACAGCAGCGGCTCAGCATTGGGGTATCAGTAGGATGAGGAGTTTATGAAGGTTGGGAATAGATGAGGATGGGGACGGTGCAGGAAATGAGAGAAGTCAGATAGTCCATGAGCCGGGCCAGATATCGGTACCACCCGGAGTGACTAATTTTCTTTGGTATTTTTAGGTAGATGCATGTCTGTAGTTTATTTTTTGATATGATAGCCCTTACATATACGTAGCTTATTAACCCCTTCAGCCCTAGGCCTATTTGTACCCAAGTGCCTAAGCCAATCTGACCTGTGCCACTTCATGGGCTAATAACTTTGGAACACTTTCACCTATCCAAGCCATTCTGAGATTGTTTTCTCGTGACATATTGTACTTCACGTCAGTGCTAAATGGGAGTCAATATATTTTACCTTTCTATATAAAAAAATGCTAAATATTCGGAAATTTTGGAAAAATCGGCAATTTTTTAACTTTGAAATTCTCTGCTTTTTACAAAAATACTGATACCCCCCATAATAGTTATTAATTTACACTCCCCACATGTTTACTTCATATTGGCATCATTTTGAAAATGAAACCTTATTGTTTTACGACGTAATAGGGCTTATAGTTTTATGCGCAATTTTTCACATTTACAGCAAAACCCACTTTTCAAAGGACCAAGTCACTTCTGAAGTCACTTTAAGGGGCTTACATAACAGAAACCACCCATAAATTACCCCATTTTGCAAACTACACCCCTCAAGCTGTTCAAAACTCATTTTTAAAAACTGTTAACCCTTTAGGTGTTCCACAGGAATTTTAGCAGAATGAAGGCGAAATTTCAAAATTTCATTTTTTTTCCAGATATTACATTGTAATCCAATTTTACCTGCAACCTAGCAAGGGTTAACGGCAAACCCAAACTTGGTTACCCTAATTCTGCAGTTTATAGAAACACCCCACATGTACTCGTAAACTAAAGTATGGGCACACAGCACAGCTCAACACGGAAGGAGCGCTATGTGGTTTTTGGGTGGCGGATTCACTGGAAGAAATCTAGGGGGCCATGTCACATTTGAAGGCTGCCTGAGGTACCCCCACAGTGGAAACCCCAAAAAGTGACCCTATTTTGGAAACTACACCCCCAAGGAATCTTTTAGGGGGTATAGTGACCACTTTGACCCAACCAGTGTTTCACAGTAGTTGGAAACACTTGGTTGAGAAAATGGAAAAAGTGCATTTTTTACATGAAGGTGTCATTTTAGGCTCATTTTTTTATTTTTAAGAGGTGTACCAGCAAAAAATGCACCCCACTATTTGTTCACCAATCTCTCCCGAACACAACAACACCCGATATGTTGTCGTACACTGCAGTATTGGGGAACGGCAGGCCTCGGAAGGGAAGGAGCGCCAAATGACTTTTGGAGTGCAAATTTTACTGGAAGAAATCTAGGGGGCTATGTCACATTTGAAGACACCCTGAGGTGCCCCAACACACGCACACACACTGACACATACACGTTCTGTGCTGAACAGGACTCTCCGGTCTTCTCTGCAGAGCTCCTATCTCCCTCTGTAGAGGCTGACACCTCCCAGGCTTGTGACTGATCACATGGCCGTGACATCACCACAGGTCCTGTAGTCCTGTACTGTGTGCTGCTGCTGGTAAGGAACTTGTGGAGAGAGGGGGAACAGTCACCTAGCACCAGCGCTCCCAGCTCTAAGAACGAGCGCCTCATGAAGGTGGGCCCCTGCCTCCTCCTTCCCTGCGCGGCGGCCTTTCCCCCCGGCGGCTGTATTCGGCGTATAAGACAACCGCCCTCTTGGAGCCATGTTTTTCATGGCTAAAAAGTCGTCTTATACGCCAGGAAATACGGTAAATAAAATTTTAATGTTTTTCTTTGTGTTTGCAGGTGTTTACTGACTATCTAACGGCATGATGGAAGTACCAGCAAGGAAGAAATCACGGATCGACTGTATCATACACTGCTCTAATGATGACAGCGATGATCTGGCGTCCCTTAAGGATTTGGACTCCTGGAAAACATTGCTTAGGGCTGCAGAGATCAGGCAGCATGAATCAGTCCTGGTAGCAGCTAAGGGCCTTGAAGAAGGAGAAATACCACACATACAATATCACCGTAAATGTCGTAGTATCTTTACAATGAAGAAGTCACTGGATTCTATCCTTGGCAAGGGTGTCAATGTCGAAACAGCAAGCAAAATCTCCATGAGGAAGCTACCGAGGGGTGCCCCCAGTGATAGCAGGGTGTATGCCAAAGTATGTATCTTCTGTGAGAAGTCAAGCAAGTACCTAAAAGGAAAACAAACAAGGGAGCCAATTGTCCAGTGTGTTGAGCTACGAGCAGATGAGACGATCCGCAGAGCAGCGATAAGGAAAGGCACACAGAGAATACTTGGTTTACTTAGCAGAGACCTTGTTGCTGCAGAGGGGCACTACCACAAGTCGTGCTACAAACTATTCACAAAAGATGATTCCCAAGTGGCCTGTAGGTCTAGTGCAGCTGAAAATCAGGTCGAAAGCGAGGAAGTACGCTACGAAGAGGCAGAGAAAGAGGCCCTTGAAGAACTCTTCTTGTATATAAGGACTAAATTGTTCCCAAACCCAGAAGTACTGCCTATGATAAACCTCACATCTAGGCTTGAGAGATTAATGATATCCCGTGGTATCATCCAACTGAAACCATCGACAAAGAAACATGTTCGACGAAAACTTGAAACAGAGATTGGGGAATCACTCCGCTTTCTCTCAGATGAGAAAGGTAAGCTTCTAGTCTATCCATGTAGCCTATCAATGGACGACCTTGTCCGGCAAGTACACAGCATGACAAAAGATCTGCAAGAAGCAAGAGCTGCTAACTCTGGAGATATCGTAACCAAAGCAGCAATGCAGCTAAGGAATGAGATCAAGAAGCAAGATGTGAGTCAGCCATGGCCTCCCAATACAGATCAGAATGTCGTTCCTGCATTAGTCACTCAATTCCTGCAAACCCTGCTTACAGGAGATTGTGAGTGCCAAACTACCTGTGAAAGAGCTCAACGTCTTGCCACATCCTTCGGCAGTGACTTGGTTTTTGCTGTTACCAATGGAAAGACAAAGCCACCAAAGCACGTACTGCTATCCTTTGCAGTTAAGTCTTTGACCGGCAATACAGAACTGATTCGAACTCTGAATCGTCTTGGCCACTGTGTGTCATATTCAATGGCTGAGGAGATCGATACAGCCCTTTGTATCCAGAAGTTGGAATGTTCAAAGGATGACATCCCAATGCCAGCAAGTATCTACCCAGGTGTGTTCACAACCCTGGCCTGGGATAACATTGACAGACTTGAGGAGACACTAAGTGGAGCAGGTACATCTCATAGAGTCAATGGCATTGCTGTTCAGTCCAATGTTGCATGCTCTGTGACAAAGAAAGTCCTGCCAGATGTAACCAAGTCGAAGAAAAGAAGCATAACTCTGACAGAATTAATGCTACCGATATACAATGTTGGGCAGCGGGGAGAGCCACCCAGGATTGAGACTTCGAATGTTAACACTACCAAGGAGGTCCAGGATTCAAAAACCAAAAACCATATCTGGCTTCTGGCTAGAATGTCAGACCATGAGGATCAGACCACCAGCAGTTGGACTGGGTTCAACATAAAAATCCGCAGCGACATTGTAGTGGCCCAGGACACTGTAAGCTACCTGCCCACTATCAATGCTCCTGCAACAGCCATGTCCACTGTGAATGAAGTCTTGGAGCAAACACATGCCATCATGCAGACCCTGAAGCTTAACAGAATTGTGTGTGTGTTTGATCAAGCACTCTATGCCAAAGCTGCCGAGGTTATCTGGAAACAGGAGAAGTTCAAGAACATTATAATTAGAATGGGTGTCTTCCACACAATCTGTAATCTCCTCTCTATCATAGGGAACAGATTTCAGGATGCAGGCCTTAGAGATCTGTGTGTTGAATCCGGTGTAATCGCTGAAGGATCAGTGTCTGGAGTGATGGACGGCCGGAGGTACAACAGAGCAGTGAGACTACACAAGCTGGTCTATGAAGCACTTATGAGGCTTGCATGGAAAAACTTCCTTCCATGGCTAGAAGAAAACCATGCAAGGGACCTTCACCATCTGGATGAAACACTGAAGAACATCACAAACTTTCGCATCAGTGTGTCGCAGGGATCCTTCGAAAAGCTCTTGGATAATGAATCTTGCACACTTACCCTGAAGCTCTTTCAAGTTTATCTTGAGACCCTCAGAAATGAACAACTCTCAGCATTCTGGATGTCATACTTGGACATGGTCGAGACCATGCTGGCCCTGGTTCGAGCTTCAAGAGAAGGCAACTGGATGCTTCACCTAGGAGCAATCCGACAGATGATACCATGGTGTTTTGCCTATGACAAGGTCAACTATGCCCGATACCTAACCTATTACTATGCCACAATGTCTCGGCTGCCCATAGAACACCCAGAGGTCCATGAATACTTCATGCAAGGTGGCTTTTCGGTCCAGATCGGTAGCAAGAATCCTTTTGGACGAATTCCTGTGGACCAGACCATTGAAGAGACAATCAACAAAGACACCCAGACACCAGGGGGCACAAAAGGCTTCAGCCTCAAAGTTGGAGCTGTTTCCAGGTTCTACCTGACATCAGAGTACCGCAGTATGTACTTGAGGCAGCTGAGGGCCCTGGTAGGCCAACAATATACTGACTTCAGCCATTCAGACCTACAGGTGTCTAGGATTAGAAGAGATGAAGCCGATGTCCAATCTTTCGTTCAACTGCTGGAGACAGGTTGGGTGAACCCCTTCAACAAAGAGCATAATGGTGAACTTATCAGTTTGTCAACAGCGACTGTAGCACCACCAGATGTAGCCAAAGACCTTCAAGGGGCATACAGTATAGGAGAGGATGCATATCAAACATTCAAGGATGAGCGTTTGGGTACCGATAAGCCAACTACATTGTTTCATGACAAGATGACGAAGAACAAACTTAAAACGTTCTCTAACATCCAAATGAAGACACGCAGACAAGGTCTTGGCAAGGAGGTAATTTTGAAGGCTGACAGAAACCTATTTGGCCAGATGATACTTGTAGCTGAGAACAGAAAGCTACAAATGAGTGATGTCTTGACTCATCCCCTGGGTCCATTGCCATGGGCACTTGCCAATGGTGATGGGTCTATCCGCAAGACCAACAAGGCTGCCCTCGCAAGGGAGTTGGAGAGGAATGCTCGTCCTGCAGAAGTGATCCCCGAGCCCTCTGCAACCATCATTGATGGGATGAGCCTGGTTCAGAAACTGAAGGGAAACAATGCAACATTTGGCCAGCTAGCAGGCACAGCAATGAGTCGCGCTATCCATGAGGGTGCTAAGAGCAAGCGCATTGATATTGTCTTTGACGTCTACAAGGAGACATCCATCAAAGATACAGAAAGAGTCAACAGATATGAAGGCACAGGGATCCATTTCAAGAACATTCAACATGGGCACAACATCCAGCAGTGGAAAAAGCTTCTAAGTAGTTCCTCCAACAAGGCAAGTCTCATAAAGTTTCTGGTAGAAGAATGGAAGGCGAAACACCACAGGGAGAAGCTTGAGGAGAAGGAGCTGTATGTCACATGTGAGCAGCTCTGCTTTAAGATCACCAAAGAACAGTGGGAAGAGGCTGCTGACCTTAAGTCAAATCAAGAAGAAGCAGACACACGCCTCCTTCTCCATGCTCTTCATGCAGCAGAATCTGGTTACAAGTCGGTCATCATCACTTCGGAGGATACTGATGTCATGGTCCTGTGTCTGGGCATGTGCCACAAAATCCCATCCCACCTGTTCCAGAAATGCGGTACACAGAACCGGACAAGATTCCTGGATATCACCACTCTGAGCCGAACATTGGGAGGCAGCGTATGTGATTCATTGATTGGTATGCATGCATTTACAGGCTGTGACACCGTCAGTGCATTCGCTGGCCGTGGGAAGATGACGACACTCAAGCAGTTGAAGATGAACAAGACATACCAGGATGCCTTTCAGGAAGTTGGTCGTTCATGGGAAGTGTCTACCGAACTTTTTGAGAAGTTACAGGAAATCACCTGCCACATGTACCTGCCAACTACCCAAACAACTGAGGTAAACAGGCTCCGTTATCAGCTGTTCTGTGCCAGACGTGGAGTGGTAGAGTCAAGTCAACTCCCTCCTTGCCAGGACTGCCTTTTCATGCATGCACTGCGTGCAAACTACCAGGCTGCGATCTGGAGGAGAAGTCTGCAGAGCCAGCCATGGGTTGCAAACCCAACAGACTGCGGTTGGATGATAGATAACGACGGAAAGCTTGTTGTCAAGTGGATGCAAGGGGCACCAGCACCAGAAGCTATTATACAGCTACTGTCCTGCAAGTGTGTGCGGTCATGTGAACTTCCTCAGTGTACTTGCCTCAGCAATGGCCTGAAGTGCACAGACATGTGCAGATTACAGACATGCCAGAACAAGGGTACTGAAGACGAGCCAGTAGAACAACAGTCAGATTCAGAGTCCGATGTTGAAGATATTATGGAGTAACATATATATATATATATATATATATATATATATATATATATATATATATATATATGCACATGACATGTTCAGTGTGTATTTACATAACTTGGATTAAATTTTGTTACAAATACTACATCTAGTCACTCCGGGTGGTACCGATATCGTCATATTTGGTTCTTGGCTCATGCTAAAATTCCTGTGGAACACCTAAAGGGTTAACAGTTTTTAAAAATGAGTTTTGAACAGCTTGAGGGGTGTAGTTTGCAAAATGGGGTAATTTATGGGTGGTTTCTGTTATGTAAGCCCCTTAAAGTGACTTCAGAAGTGACTTGGTCCTTTGAAAAGTGGGTTTTGCTGTAAATGTGAAAAATTGCGCATAAAACTATAAGCCCTATTACGTCGTAAAACAATAAGGTTTCATTTTCAAAATGATGCCAATATGAAGTAAACATGTGGGGAGTGTAAATTAATAACTATTATGGGGGGTATCAGTATTTTTGTAAAAAGCAGAGAATTTCAAAGTTAAAAAATTGCCGATTTTTCCAAAATTTCCGAATATTTAGCATTTTTTTATATAGAAAGGTAAAATATATTGACTCCCATTTAGCACTGACGTGAAGTACAATATGTCACGAGAAAACAATCTCAGAATGGCTTGGATAGGTGAAAGCGTTCCAAAGTTATTAGCCCATGAAGTGGCACAGGTCAGATTGGCTTAGGCACTTGGGTACAAATAGGCCTAGGGCTGAAGGGGTTAATAAGCTACGTATATGTAAGGGCTATCATATCAAAAAATAAACTACAGACATGCATCTACCTAAAAATACCAAAGAGAATTAGTCACTCCGCTTGGTACCGATATCGTCAAATTTGGTTCTTGGCTCATGGACTAAGATGTGTCTTTGCTGTAATCTCTGCAGCCGAGTCCTGGCTGGAGAAGTTCTTGTGTCGGTCTGGGCCAGATGGAAAAGATGGGAAAAGTGAACGATTCCATCAGAAAGATCGTCAGCTGTAAGTCACCATGCATAACTGTGCTGTAATCTATCCCATGTTTGCAGGACTGGTATCTACCACTATATGGTCATTATATTGTGGTAATATCAATGTTGGTCTTGTATAGACATTATTTTCAGTAACAATGTGGTCATCTGCTGAGGTTCTCCTACATCCACTATTAGGATGGTAAGGGGCCCACCCAGAAGTTTTGCACCCCCCTCTCCTGAACCAAAACCCTAGCTATTCCTCTGCTTCTTTTATTATTTCTAACCAGTTTAAAAGTAATTTTAATCAGCTGGAAAACCTCTTTAACTGTTATGGTTTACAGTACAAAGCAACATAATTTGCATAATGATGGAACTTGATCTCTTTGAAACTTCTATATTTTTTTTAAATGAAATCTGTCACTACATTTGTCCTATCTAAACTATTAATATTGCCATACAGGTTATAGACTACTGAAAACAGTCCTACTTGTATGTCTCACATCAGATATGCTGTCGCTGAGAAATCCTCTTTTATCACTTTATATAAATGACCTCATTGAGGCTCCAGGGTGGATGGTGCCTGGAGATAACTCTGCCTCCAGAGCTTGTTTTACATGAAAGGGGAGTTAGCTTACCAGTGTGATGGGACATGGTTACCAGTGTTACCAGTGTGATGTCTAATGGCTGCTCTATGCTCTCCTGATGACTGACACATCTGCAGGTTCAGTTTCCATCTCACAGGCAGACAGGGTTGAAATATTGTTGCAATACAGCAGAGCTGAGAGTAAAGCAAAAAATTTGTTTGCAGGAAGACAAATTTCATTTCTCCTGTCCTGTGTTATTTACTTGTCTCACTCTAACTCCCCTTCATGTAAATTAAGCTCTGGAGGCAGAGTTATCTCCAGGCACCATTCGCCCTGGAGCCTTTAAGAGGTCACTTATATCAAGTCATAGAAGATGATTTGTCAGCAACAACACAACTAATATGAGACAGACAGGGAGGACTTTATTCAGCATTATACAGTATAACCTGTATGACCATATTAATAATTGAGATAGGTCAAATGTGGTGACAGATTTCCTTATAATTGACATCTATTGCTTTTTTATACACAGTAGAGAGTCAGAAAGACAAATACAAATAATGATACAGTAAAGAGATCCTGTCATGTCGGATAACGCTACTAAACTCTCCTTCTGTACCAGTCGTGACTTGTATTGTTTAAGATTATTATGGTGCTTGAACCCTCTAGGTTCAAGCAACATATTGTAATCCGATTTCTTATATTTTCTTATTATTCTTCTCCGCGTTTTCCGCAATTAATGCGGCCCGAACCGCTCGGCGCAGAGACCCCGTTCAGGTGGCGTTTCGAAGGCCTCGGTGGGGACAGGTGTGCTATGACTTTTATAGTCGATCCGATATGTAGTTTTTTTAAAATCGCATTTTAAAAAAAAAATTTCCCATAGGAAATAATGGCGAACTTTCCATTACCCCCCAACTTGACCTTCCAAAGATGGCAGCTATGCAAATGTACGGTGTCCATTTTAGGACATGATCATTTATCAAAGTCAAACATCAGAATAAAGTGACTATGACACCCTCTCGTCCCGTGTGTGAAAAGTAAGTGACCCCCCCCCCCCGCCCTGTGTGTGAAAAGTAAGTGCCCCTCCGGCCCCGTGTGTGAAAAGTAAGTGCGCCCCCGGCCCCGTGTGCAAAAGTAAGTGCCCCTCCGGCCCCGTGTGTGAAAAGTAAGTGCCCCCCGGCCCCGTGTGTGAAAAGTAAGTGCACCCCCGGCCCCGTGTGCACAAGTAAGTGCGCCCCCGGCCCCGTGTGCAAAAGTAAGTGCCCCCCCCGGCCCCGTGTGTGAAAAGTAAGTGCCCCCCCGGCCCCGTGTGTGAAAAGTAAGTGCGCCCCCGGCCCCGTGTGCAAAAGTAAGTGCGCCCCCGGCCCCGTGTGCAAAAGTAAGTGCGCCCCCGGCCCCGTGTGCAAAAGTAAGTGCGCCCCCGGCCCCGTGTGCAAAAGTAAGTGCGCCCCCGGCCCCGTGTGCAAAAGTAAGTGCGCCCCCGGCCCCGTGTGCAAAAGTAAGTGCGCCCCCGGCCCCGTTTGCAAAGGTAAGTGCGCCCCCGGCCCCGTGTGCAAAAGTAAGTGCGCCCCCGGCCCCGTGTGCAAAAGTAAGTGCGCCCCCGGCCCCGTGTGCAAAAGTAAGTGCGCCCCCGGCCCCGTGTGCAAAAGTAAGTGCGCCCCCGGCCCCGTGTGCAACAGTAAGTGCGCCCCCGGCCCCGTGTGCAAAAGTAAGTGCGCCCCCGGCCCCGTGTGCAAAAGTAAGTGCGCCCCCGGCCCCGTGTGCAAAAGTAAGTGCGCCCCCGGCCCCGTGTGCAAAAGTAAGTGCGCCCTGGCCCCGTGTGCAAAAGTAAGTGCCCCCCGGCCCCGTGTGCAAAAGTAAGTGCGCCCCGGTCCCGGGTGTGCAAAAGTAAGTGCGCCCCGGTCCCGGGTGTGCAAAAGTAAGTGCGCCCCGGTCCCGGGTGTGGAAAAGTAAGTGCGCCCCGGTCCCGGGTGTGGAAAAGAAAGTGCTCCCCTGGTCCCGGGTGTGGAAAAGTAAGTGGCCCCCCTGGTCCCGTGTGTGAAAAGTGCTGCTGTAAAGCTGGCAGCGCTGTTCAAGCACCATGTATTTCCTTCAGGAAATGCCCACCTAGTTTTACTTGTTTTTATTATGTATACCCCTCCTCACATGTAAAGCGCCATCGAAAAAAATAAATAATAATAATAAACTGCAGCTAAAAGGCTAATCGGCAGAATGAATAGAGGTAGGAAAGTGCCCGGCCACCATACTGATTGTGCGGCACCCTGAAAGTAAATTACATTTATCCTTCCCAGGAGCCACAAGCAATCAGTCATAGAGGCATGGCGGCGCGGCTTCAGTCACCTCTCTCAGCACTGTGAGCAGCTGTAAGAACATGCTGGCACTTTGACTGACAGTCGGCTTTGCAATGCATCTGTGTAGAGTCTTCTGTCAGCCAAAGTGCCAGCGTGTGCTTACAACTGCCATTCACACCGGCGTGTCTAAGTGACTGAAAGCCGGCAGCTCCTGTGAGGAATAAAGTTCATTTTCTCCCAGGTGCCGCACTTTCAGTATGGTGTCAGGACACCTTGCTAACTCTATTAATTTGCATGCTAACCCTATAGCTTCAGGTTAATAGGTTAATAGTGTTATCCAAACTGACTGGTTTCCTTTAAGAAAGAAGAAACAGTAACATCTTTTATGGTAACTTTGTAAAAACCTTTTGCATGGCCCAATAAAACAACCAAAGTTGGCAACATTAGCACAGAGAGCAGTTTCAGTTTGTTTCCTCCCATAAGTCTACTGTGATGTACTGACCCCATAAATGAAACTTCAAGACAAAATGAATTTGCGCAGATGTTCTTAAAGTTAATTAATTCCAAGCAGTTTATTAAAATGCTCAAAAAGAATTAATCTTTTTCAATAAGATCTCCGAGTTTTTCTTTCTAAGTTCTCATTAGGATTATTGAACACAACCTTGATCTCATATTCAACAAACTGGGAACAAGTTGAAATACAGCCGATTACAAGATGAAATACTAAAGGCAATGAAGCCTTTGGCATAATAATAATATTGGCATAATGGAGTGTCCTGCTAGAATACAAAAGACTGAAAATATTTAAAGGATAAGGAATTTTGTGTGAACAGGCCTCTACTTCTTATGTTTATATTATAACTTAGTACTGGGAATACAGAAGTAAATACTGAATATGTACTGCTCAAAAAAATAAAGGGAACACTTAAACAACAGAATATACTGTAACTCCAAGTAAATCAAACTGTGAAATCAAACTGTCTACTTAGGAAGCAACACTGTTTGACAATCAATTTCACATGCTGTTGTGCAAATGCAACAGACAACAGATGGAAATTATTAGCAAATATCAAGACACATCAAGAACTTTCTGGCTGATGTTTTGGTCACTTTTGAATGTTGGTTCTGCTTTCACACTCGTGGTAGCATGAGACGGACTCTACAACCCACACAAGTGGCTCAGGTAGTGCAGCTCATCCAGGATGGCACATCAATGCGAGCTGTGGCAAGAAGGTTTGCTGTGTCTGTCAGCGTAGTGTCCAGAGGCTGGAGGCGCTACCAGGAGACAGGCCAATACACCAGGAGAGGTGGAGGGGGCCGTAGGAGGGAAGCAACCCAGCAGCAGGACCGCTACCTCAGCCTTTGTGCAAGGAGGAACAGGAGGAGCACTGCCAGAGCCCTGCAAAATGACCTCCAGCAGGCCACAAATGTGCATTTGTCTGTACAAACGGTGAGAAACCAACTCCATGAGGATCGTCTGAGTGCCCGACATCCACAGATGGGGGTTGTACTCACAGCCCAACATCGTACAGGATGCTTGGCATTTGCCACAGAACACCAGGATTGGCAAATTTGCCACTGGCGCCCTGTGCTCGTCACAGATGAAAGCAGGTTCACACTGAGCACATGTGACAGACGTGACAGAGTTTGGAGATGCCGTGGAGAGCGATCTGCTGCCTGCAACATCCTTCAGCATGACCGGTTTGGCAGTGGGTCAGTAATGGTGTGGAGTGTCATTTCTTTGGAGGGCCGCACAGCCCTCCATGTGCTCGCCAGAGGTAGCCTGACTGCCATTAAGAACTGAGATGAGATCCTCAGACCCCTTGTGAGACCTTATGCTGGTGCAGTTGGCCCTGGGTTCCTCCTAACGCAGGACAATGCCAGACCTCATGTGGCTGGAGTGTGTCAGCAGTTCCTGCAAGATGAAGGCATTGAAGCTATGGACTGGCCCGCCCGTTCCCTAGACCTGAATCTGATTGAACACATCTGGGACATCATGTCTCACACCATCCACCAACGTCACGTTGCACCACAGACTGTCCAGGAGTTGGTGGACGCTTTAGTCCAGGTCTGGGAGGAGATCCCTCAGGAGACGATCTGCATCCACATCACTATGTGCCAATGCCCTCCAAATGGATGCATTCCAAAGAAGAGTATTTCTCGTTAACGTACAGTAATAATAATAATCATTTTTATTTATATAGCGCCAACATATTCCGCAGCACTTTACAATTAAGCGGGGACATGTACAAACAATAAATTCTGTACGAGTTAAGACAATTTAAACAGTGACATTAGGAGTGAGGTCCCTGCTCGCAAGCTTACAATCTACAAGGAAATAGGGGGGCCACAATAGGTGAAAAGTGCTTGTTATTTCAGGTCTGGCAATTATAATAAATAGGGATTTTCATACAAAGCTGCATGATCATCAGCCCGTGTGTTTAAGTGCAATAGTCAAGTATCAAGTGCAGTTATTGTGTGCATGGAGGGTGTGGAGACAGATGAATAGTAGGGTGCAGATTCAGAGTAATATTTGGAAGGAGTGAACAGGGCAAAGTTAGTTTACTGAGTAGTTGATGTGGTAGGCTTGTTTGAAGAGATAGGTTTTCAAAGCGTGCTTGAATAGGTCGGGGCTAGGTATCAGTCTGATTGTCTGGGGAAGTGCATTCCAGAGAGCTGGCGCAGCACGAGAGAAGTCTTGGAGACGGAAGTGTGAGGTTCGGATTACAGGGGATGTTAGTCTTAGGTCATTTGTAGAACGGAGGGCACGTGTAGGGCGATAGACAGAGATGAGAGAGGAGATATAAGGCGGTGCAGAACTGTGGAGAGCTTTGTGGGTGAGAGAGATGAGTTTATACTGGACCCTGTAGCGAATGGGTAGCCAATGTAATGACTCGCACAAGATGGAGGCATCGGTGGAGCGGCTGGACAGAAATATGACTCTGGCTGCAACATTCAAGATGGATTGGAGAAGAGAAAGTTTGGTAAGAGGGAGACCGATTAGAAGAGAGTTGCAGTAGTCCAGACGAGAATGAAGAAGAGCGACAGTAAGAGTCTTAGCAGTTTCAAAGGTAAGAAAAGGTTGATTGTGGAGATGTTTTTAAGATGCAGGTGACAGGAGCGAGTGAGTGATCGGATATAGGGAGTAAAGGAAAGTTCGGTGTCGAATATGACCCCAAGACAGCGGGCATGCTGCTTGGGAGTTATGGTTGAACCCTCCAGGGTAATTTCGATGTTGGGTAGAGTGAGGTTAATAGAAGGGAGAAACACAAGAAGTTTTGGAGAGATTTAGTTTCAGGTAGAGGGAGGACATGATGTTAGAGATAGCAGACAGACAATCCTTGGTATTTTGAATTAGGGTAGGGGTGATGTCGGGGGAAGAAGTGTATAATTGGGTGTCATCAGCATAGAGATGATACTGGAACCCAAATCTGCTGATTGTTTGTCCAATAGGCACAGTACCTTCCGTACCTCATTATAGTTCACTGACCTGATCATCCACAGGATCAGTGTCGGACTGGGGTGCCAAGGGACCACCAGTAACCAACTTCAGGGCTCCACTTTTCAGCTACATGCAAATGTGACATTATCCTCAAGCACACATTTATATAACAATGAACTGGGTAGATTGTTAAATGAATAAGATGCCGCCTTTGTCTGTATGGAGCGCCCCCACACCGCCGCAGGGCCGAGGGGTACCCGGAGCCGGGCCTCTGAGTTATCAGTTCTGGGGTTGTCACGGTGGCTAGACCCGGTCCGTGGCCCTGTCTGTCAGTGGGGGACGTCCGGTGCAATAAGTGGTGTTGTAACGGTGCAGTTGTGGGGTGCAGGTCGCGGTAAATAACGAGGACACCAGGTTGCAGTCTCTTTACCTCTTTACTGAAGATCTCTGGGTCCTCAGTCCAGAATACGGTTCACCAGGCTGCGCAAGTCCGGCCGGTCCAATGGCACCTCCAGAGTTCTCTTCACAGGTGGAAATCGGTGCCTTCCTTCTTAGCGCTATGTGTTGTAGTCCTTCCCTGCTATGCTTACGGAAAGTACCCCACAACTGTTGTGTCTGTTTCTTAAGTTCCCTCACAACAACTCGATTAACTGATCTTCTGCTAATCATCCGTCCCTTCCTGATGTCACAGTTAGAACGGCACCCGTTTGTCGGGTAGGCCTGGAGTTCTTCCGGGACCCTAGAGTCGCCCCTCTCCCGCAATTGCCTCCCAAGACTTCATAGGTGATTTAGGTGAGACAGCCCGCCTGAGACTGACTGCCCTGCCGCTGTTTGGAGTATTGCTTGAAGCTGAATGTTATTCCACTCCCTCGGCGTTCCGGCCACCGGTAATGCGCCTCAGTAGGGTGTTGCTCCGGTCTTACAGCATGACCCCTACTGGTATTCTCCTATTGCTTGATCTCGTTTCTCACTCAGCACAATCTATCTCGCTTCTAGTCCTTTCTTGGGTCCCGCCGCTTCCCGGAGCTGGCGCGGACCCGTTACGTTCTTTTCAATGCCAAGCCTCTGTCAGGATCCCACCCCTGACAGAGACCCTATTGTCTCTTCCTCCACAACACCCTCTGCCACCAGGTGTTGCTTCGTCCAATCCAGTCAGCTTTCTGATCTAACTTCCTGCCTGACCCCCAGTTTACCCACTATGGTGGGGAGTGGCCTAATGAATAGAACCCTTAGCTCCCCCCGGAGGCCCAGCTGTGAAATGTATTGGTGTCTGTGATACCTGATCAGATGAACTCCTTCAGTGCCATCGGACGCACCGTAGCTCCCCTTAGTGGCGGAGCCACAGTACTGCAACGACCAGGACTCTGGGGCGCTGCATGTACATAGTGATTCAGTATATAGTGCCAAGTACTGCCCATATAAGATGGTTGTGGACACTTTTTCACAGTGGCCCACCACAGGATTCTCCAGTTCTCCTGTGGGCCAGTCCAATCTTGCGCAGCTGTTCTCCTGTGGACCAGTCTAAGCTTCCAAGTGCTGTATCATACAGATGGTTGGGTGGGGAGGAGTTACATGTAGAGGAAATCTATCTCTATTCAAAGATTTCATTAATAGCACTCGCTAATACTAACTGTACAGTCATTTGAATGCCAAACTAAATTGGTGTTGCTCAGAATAAGATTAGATAACTTAATATAATGACTCAGAGATTCCCAAGTTAGTGCCATTGAAACCCCTAAGGGTGCGACAATATCCTGGTGAAAAAAAAATAGTGACACTTCTTTAATGCTTGGATGTAATTGAATACTGCAGTAGTTCTAGAGGAAGCCATGAGCTTTTTCTTGTACATATCTTACTTAAAGAGATTTTCCCAAGAACAAAGTAAATTTTAAAGTTGATTTTAATCAATAGATCTTGGAATAATAATAACTTCCAGAATTGGATGTGTTTAAATAAAATGTTCCTGTGTTGAGATAATCTTATAATTGTGCCCCTGCTGTGTACTGTGCAATGGCCATGTTTGACCATGCAGGAACATGGTCTGATCGATCATACCACATTTCCTGGGCAGGGTGGGAATGCAGCTGATTCTTTTTGCATGTTTTTAAAAAATGTTTTGCCTCAAAGAAAATATTTATAAGATTATCCCCTACAGGAACATTATTTTTAAAGGGAATCTGTCACCCCATTTTAGGTCTATAAGCTAAGGCCACCGCCATCAGGGGCTTATCTACAGCATTCTATAATGCTGTAGATAAGCCCCCAATGTAACCTGAAAGATAAGAAAAACAAGTTAGATTATACTCACCCAGGGGTGGTCCCGGTTCGGTCCGGTACAATGGGCGTCACAGTCTGGGTCCGGCGCCTCCCATCTTCATACGATGACGTCCTCTTCTTGTCTTCCTGATGCGGCTCCTGCGCAGGTGTACTTTGTCTTCCCTGTTGAGAGCAGAGCAAAGTACTGCACTGGGCAGGCGCCGGGCCTCTCTGACCTTTCAAGAAAGAACAATACCTTATATTATCTTTATATTAATGGGGCATTGTGTTTTATTTTTTAATATTTAGGTGGCACAATATAATTTATTTTAAATTCTAGCCACACAGTCATGATGCACACTACACTAATTTTATATTATGGTGGTGCAATATATTAATTATATATTTAGCAGGCATGGACAGTATATTATTGTATATTTAGGAAGCACAGTATAATCACCTTATATTCAGGGGGCAAAGTATGTTAATTTTATATCCAGGGGGGCAGTATGTTAATTTCTGGCTACAGTCCAGACATCTTGCCATCTCACGGAACAAAGAAACAGTTTGCTTTCTGTTGAAGAAGAATTGAGAGTGTGTCTTCTCAAAACTCCACACATATATAATCAGGACACTTTAGGAATCAGGAATATTTAACAAATGATCTACTCTTAGAAGTCAAATTGCTGGACTTTGGATATGGAATGAAAATAAATTGTTCACAGAACTTTAGTATCACTGATGCGCTGCTGCCCCATATAGCAAGACTTTCCGTCACGCGATGTTTCGGGAGAAGCACGCCCTTCTGCCTGATGAATCTTTGCCTTGCACCACTCCTTTAAAATTGTTTCTCTGTAATGTCTGTAAATGGCAATTATGATAAAAAATAGAATTCTAGCAGACTCTAATGCTATTCATTATGATAAAATTATTGCACAAACCAAACCATAAAGAAAATACAACCCCATAAAGGGATTGTCCGTTACTAGGACAACCCCTTCTTGATCTATACATTTGGCTCCGATGAAATAAAAAAGGCTATACTCACCTCCTGGTGGTGATGAAATAAAAAAGCCTATTGTTACCTCCCATGCCGGCACCATGCCAGTGACGCTGGCACCCACGTTCCCGGGCCTCACGTGCGGTTGTTATGCCTGGCGCCCAATCAGTGCTGGCGTCGCTGGCCCCTCCTTCGACAAATCGAACATCAAGAGAAAGAGAGAGAGCAGCCGCAGTGTGGGGTATGAGAAGGGGTTGTTCTAGTGGTGGTCAAGTTCTTTAAAATTCCCTTAGACCACTTTTACATGATTTACTTTTGAGTAAAAACCAGTGTGAAACATTACAAAAAAAAGTACAATGGAAAGATTTTCACCTATTTGGTGTTTTGAATCTGCTCCTTGCTGTGTCTTACAAAACGCTAATTCAAAATACTGAACTAAATAAACCTGTGTGAATGCGGCCCAAATGGTGGCACTACTACAGAGCTACATACCAATAATAAAGGAGAGGACAGAGAAAAAGACACAAACAAGTGAAAAGGAACTTATCATTGAATTTTCACAAGCAATTACTTATCAATTTAAGAATATTTGTGCAAAATGTCTAACACCTGATTAGTCAGTTTAGCAAAATCATTTTTGTACTGTCTGGAAAACATCTGAATTTAGGCTATGCCAACACAGAACAAAAGATGGCAGCAGCGCCTTGTGCATAGCTTGGCAGCAAAGCCTGATTTTTTAAGGGCACAAAACATCATTATTACTGTATGATTCACATACCTGTGACAAATAAACAGGTCTAGTAGTAACAAACAGTTATAAAATACAAAGACGTCATTGCTAATGACAGTTATCAATAAGGAATCAGGCTGTATGGAATGTAACTACTTATGTTCTCTTACAGCATGTGACGCGTTTATTGCATATAATTTGTTCGTTTTTCCCCTTGTCTACAGAATCGTGTTAGCGAGATCTGAAACTATTATTTGATATTACAAAACTCATGCTACGAAGTGATTGTTTATTAGTCAAAAACTTCAATAATAATAATTATAACAATAATAATAATAACAAAATAACTGATCGACGTATAATAATTATAATGATAAAATAATTAAATGTTTAATATCATGATTTTACCTTTGCAGTGAGTTATCAAATTACGCTGCAAAAAAATAATAAAGTACATTGCTAAATTTTTAGCTATAAAGAGCCAGATATACAGGACCACATGGCATTCAGGCAAATACTATGAAACAACATCGAAAGAAGTGAAGGGGTTGATGTCAGCACCTCTGGCGAT
Source organism: Ranitomeya variabilis (assembly GCF_051348905.1). Classification (NCBI taxonomy): domain Eukaryota; kingdom Metazoa; phylum Chordata; class Amphibia; order Anura; family Dendrobatidae; genus Ranitomeya; species Ranitomeya variabilis. The sequence continues at coordinate 826,323,984 of NC_135233.1, forward strand.
CCAGGGCAGTGAAAACATTAAAGAGGATACCCGGGACTTTAAAAAAAGGCATGTAGATGCTAACAGAGGCAGCTATCTGTCTGCTGTACCACTGCCGGTCATTGACCGCTCCTGCCAGAGATTCAGCTGCTCTCTGTGAACAGAGCAGCAGTTTCTCTTCTGTTGACAGAGCGGGCCTACTGGTGTCATGCTGATTGACAGCTGGCTCTCCTCTGCCTAATTGAAGCAAGTTGGCTGTCAACCAGCATGACACCAGTAGTCCCGCCCTGTCAACAGGTAGAGAAACTGCTTCTCTGCAGAGAGAGAGCAGCTGAATCTCTGGCAGGAGTGGTTAGTGAATGGCGCCGGGTACATCAGAGACAAGAAGTTGCCTCCCAGAAATCCTCTTTAATGTCAGTTGCTGGTCTAGTGCAGAAAAAGGGTTACTGTTAATAATCCTAGTGGTGTAAAACAGAGGTATAGTTCTAAACATTGCTGGCTCAGAGAAATAAAGAGGTTAATATTAGTATCTCTGGTGGTCTAAAGGATACAGGGGGCTAATTCCAATATCACTTGTGGTCTAGGGAAGTGGAAAAGGTTTATGTATAGCTTATCCTATTGTACGAACTCAATGAATGTTTCTAGGGCAAATGTTCCTTTTGGTGGTCTGAAGTTGCTTTTCTGTCTAAGACCTAGTACACAGAGGGTGATCAATGATGATCTGGTAAGACCAGATTAGTCATTAGTGGATTTGGATTTGGAGAAATGAGTTTTCAAGCTAAAATTTCTGTAGAAATGGTGGTGGTCCATTTAAAATTCAAAGGTACTGAATTTGTAGGATGGGCAAAAAGATAACCTTTTCTGCAGTAGGCACCTTTTGGCCAGCCCTAGACTAGTAAAAGAGATATTAACAATCATTGATGATAGCCTACTTAAAGGGAACCTGTCACCTTCCCCCCCAGGCGTTAGTAACTAAAAGAGCATGCGCAGATCGCGCTGCCCGATCACTGACATCACTTGATGTCTAGCTTACTGCGACTGCACGCACGCGCGGCCCGAGATCCAGCCCCGCTGTGTGAATAAATCATAAGAGACTGCGGGGCGGGATCTCAGGCCACGCGTGCGCGCTGGCGCAGTAAGCTAGACATCGAGTGATGTCAGTGGTCGGGCAGCGCGAACTGCGCATGCCTAAGGCAGAATGACAGCGCAGGCGCCTGGAGAATTGAATAACGCCGAGGAGGGGCCGCCCGGCTCGCAGAGTGACGGATGTGGTGCGTCTGGATTAGGGCGGAAAGACCTGCCCCCGTGGCGATTTGAAGGTATGAGGGACAAATTTAAAAAGCGATTATTTCAGCAGTGCAACGAACAATAACTAAAAGTGCCACCTTGTCAGAATGCAGCATTAGTGCAGCACAAGATGGCTCTTTTAGTTACTAACGCCTGGGGGGTGGGGGGGGGTGACAGGTTCCCTTTAAAATCGAGTGATCATCCATGGAACAATGCCCCCCTATTCGTTTCTACCTGACGGTTTCCTTGTGTGGGTAAAGAGATGGGTTGTTTGCTGTAGATGCTTGAAGCAGAATAATCGGTAGTACCCCAAAAAAACTTCCTCCCATGCTTATTTAGACCCCTAATTTAAAAGATAAATTAGTGGGGAAAGACATATGCCCCCATGGCAGGGTTTCAAAACAATAGTTCATCCACACCTTGAAACAGGGTATTTTTTCTTTCTTACAATGTAAAAAGAGTTGCAAAGTGCATTACAGGTGGGCAAAATGGACTTTTCACAAGTGAGTCATCATTTGTGGTTTATATAATCCAATGCCCGTGCAGTCTCATAGATGTTGGGTAGACCACCCAACATTTATGGTGCTGCATCTCAAAGCACAAAGCCACTATTTGCCGCAATAATCTATTCTTGCCACTACCTCACCATTATTACCAAATGCGCAACAATATTTCACAGCTGAAATTTCAGATGACTGAGCAAGTGCAATTGCCTTGTCAAGTTATAAGACAGATTGTGAAGTGGATTGCACACTCTCCCTCATCCTTCTTTATTCTTTTGCATGGATTTCCTCTATATCCTCATTCATACGATCTGAAGATGTTATTGTGTTTCTGGAACGCCCGCCAGGGCCATGGGGTACTCGGTACCGAGTCTGGTACTTAAAGGGGTTGTGTCACGGTGGTGAGTGACCCGGTCCATGGCCCTGGGCGCCCAAGTACAAGGGAATGTCTTTAAAGGGATTTTGTGACTAAAATTTGTTCGTGACGCCACCTGTGGTACTCGGTCAGGGGTGACCGACGCTGCTTAAAGGGGTCCTCTGGGGTGATGTTATGACAGCTAGGATGGTATGGCTTCCCACAGGTGAAGCTGGGTCCCCAGGGCTCCTGGTGAAGTTGGGACTGGTGGTAGGTAGTATAGAAAGAAACAGAGGACACAGTGTTGCAATCTCTTTACCTCTTTACTGAAGGGTTCAGGCATCCACAGTCCAGGGTACCGGACCACAGATGTCGATGGTCCGGCCGGCTTGCAAGCGAGTTGGGAGTCCCACTTACCAGGTGGGGTTAGAAGCGTTCCTTCTAGCGCTGTGATGTAGTCCATTGCTGCCTTAGGCCTCTCGCAAGGTCCTCACTTTTTCTCTCTGTCCCCCAGGTTGGTAGGACACTACCCGTCTATGTCTATATATTGGTTTCAATATACTCATAATATGCTACTATGTTTATTCTACTTTTTTTCACATAGAAACTTGTCTGGTTATTATCTAAATACTGACTGATTACACTGTAAGTTGCGCATGGCGGTAGTCATTGATGAGGGGCTGCTGTGTTACCACACGCTGTTTCCCCACAAATAAACAGGGTCCCTATTCTCCTGTGCTTTGTGTGTGGTGCGTAAGTCTCACATTTTGCTCGAAGTCCTCTTCATTCTCCGGTTCTTCAACTTCAGGAACCGCCGCACACAAATTAGGGGACATCCAGTTTGTTTTATAATAAAGAACTTTATTTAACTGTCCATTTTCATCTTAATGAGACATGCAGTATTGAGCACATACTTTTCTGTTTTCAAAGCCCATAACACAGCGCATTCTGATGTCCGCTGTTCGCTTGCCCTGAGCTATCCCTTCCTGATCTGACATCTGTAGCCTCTGGGATAAGCTGTATGACTCTACAGTAGAGTTGAGTGAATTTGATTGGGTCCCTTGTTGTGAAATTGGATTCTGGGCTCCCCCGGTGGCCACTTGTGGAATTGTACTTGTGTGCATCATCCCCTCTGTTCACCTGCTCCTATCAGGATGTGGGAGTCGCTATATAACCTTGCTCCTCTGTCAGTTTCATGCCGGTCAACAATGTAATCAGAAGCCTTCTGTGCATGTTCCTGCTACTAGACAACTCCTAGCTAAGTTGGACTTTTGTCCTTGTGTGTTTTTGCATTTTGTTCCTGTTCACAGCTGCTGTTTCGTTACTGTGTCTGGAAAGCTCTTGTGAGCGGAAATTGCCACTCTGGTGTTATGAGTTAATGCTAGAGTCTTAAAGTAATTTCTGGATGGTGTTTTGAGAGGGTTTTCTGCTGACCATGAAAGTGCCCTTTCTGTCTTCATGCTATCTAGTAAGCGGACCTCGATTTTGCTAAACCTATTTTCATACTACGTTTGTCATTTCATCTAAAATCACCGCCAATATATGTGGGGGCCTCTGTCTGCCTTTTGGGAAAATTTCTCTAGAGGTGAGCCAGGACTGTCTTTTCCTCTGCTAGGATTAGGTAGTTCTCCGGCTGGCGCTGGGCATCTAGGGATAAAAAACGTAGGCATGCTACCCGGCCACTTCTAGTTGTGCGGCAGGTTTAGTTCATGGTCAGTATAGTTTCCATCTTCCAAGAGCTAGTTCTCATATATGCTGGGCTATGTTCTCTCGCCATTGAGAATCATGACAGTTTGACCGGCCCAAAAAAGGGTTAAATTACTGGCTGAGAAAGGAGAGAAAAAAGAAGTCTGCTACAATTTTTTTTTTTTTTTTTTTTTCCCCTCTAGTTCTGAGTGTGCTCTTAATTGAATCACTTGCTAGTTTGCCTATGCTGCAGCCTTCCTCTCTTTCTCTCCTTCTAATCCTTGAATGGCTCTGTGTTCACCTGTTTCAAATGGATCTTCAGAGTGTAGCTACAGGTTTGAATAATCTCGCCACAAAGGTACAAAATTTGCAAGATTTTGTTGTTCATGCACCTATGTCTGAGCCTAGAATTCCTTTGCCTGAATTCTTCTCGGGGAATAGATCTCACTTTCAAAATTTTAAAAATAATTGCAAATTGTTTTTGTCCCTGAAGTCTCGCTCTGCCGGAGACCCTGCACAGCAGGTCAGGATTGTAATTTCCTTGCTCCGGGGCGACCCTCAGGACTGGGCTTTTGCATTGGCACCAGGGGATCCTGCGTTGCTCAATGTGGATGCGTTTTTTCTGGCCTTGGGGTTGCTTTATGAGGAACCTCATTTAGAGCTTCAGGCGGAAAAGGCCTTGATGTCCTTGTCTCAGGGGCAAGATGAAGCTGAAATATACTGCCAAAAATTCCGCAAATGGTCTGTGCTTACTCAGTGGAATGAGTGCGCCCTGGCGGCGATTTTCAGAGAAGGTCTCTCTGATGCCATTAAGGATGTTATGGTGGGGTTCCCTGTGCCTGCGAGTCTGAATGAGTCCATGACGATGGCTATTCAGATCGATAGGCGTCTGCGGGAGCGCAAACCTGTGCACCATTTGGCGGTGTCTACTGAGAAAACGCCAGAAAATATGCAATGTGATAGAATTCTGTCCAGAAGCGAGCGGCAGAATTTTAGACGAAAAAATGGGTTGTGCTTCTATTGTGGTGATTCAACTCATGTTATATCAGCATGCTTTAAGCGTACTAAGAAGCCTGACAAGTCTGTTTCAATTAGCACTTTACAGTCTAAGTTTATTCTATCTGTGACCCTGATTTGTTCTTTGTCATCTATTACCGCGGACGCCTATGTCGACTCTGGCGCTGCTTTGAGTCTTATGGATTGGTCCTTTGCCAAACGCTGTGGGTATGATTTGGAGCCATTGGAGGCTCCGATACCTCTGAAAGGGATTGACTCCACCCCATTGGCTAGTAATAAACCACAATACTGGACACAAGTGACTATGCGTGTTAATCCGGATCACCAGGAGGTTATTCGCTTTCTGGTACTGTATAATCTACATGATGTTTTGGTGCTGGGATTGCCATGGCTGCAATCTCATAACCCAGTCCTCGACTGGAGAGCTATGTCTGTGTTAAGCTGGGGGTGTAAAGGAACTCATGGGGACGTACCTTTGGTTTCCATTTCATCATCTATTCCCTCTGAGATTCCTGAATTCTTGTCTGACTTTCGTGACGTTTTTGAAGAACCCAAGGTTGGTTCACTACCTCCGCACCGGGAGTGCGATTGTGCCATAGACTTGATCCCGGGTAGTAAATACCCTAAGGGTCGTTTATTTAATCTGTCTGTGCCTGAACACGCGGCTATGCGAGAATATATAAAGGAGTCCTTGGAAAAGGGACATATTCGTCCTTCGTCATCTCCCTTAGGAGCCGGTTTTTTTCTTTGTGTCTAAGAAAGACGGCTCTTTGAGGCCGTGTATTGATTATCGACTTTTGAATAAAATCACGGTTAAATATCAATATCCGTTACCACTGCTTACTGATTTGTTTGCTCGTATAAAGGGGGCCAAGTGGTTCTCTAAGATTGATCTCCGTGGGGCGTATAATTTGGTGCGAATCAAGCAGGGGGATGAGTGGAAAACCGCATTTAATACGCCCGAGGGCCATTTTGAGTATTTGGTGATGCCTTTTGGTCTTTCAAATGCCCCTTCAGTCTTCCAGTCCTTTATGCATCACATTTTCCGCGATTATTTGGATAAATTTATGATTGTGTATCTGGATGATATTCTGATTTTTTCGGATGACTGGGACTCTCATGTCCAGCAGGTCAGGAGGGTTTTTCAGGTTTTGCGGTCTAATTCCTTGTGTGTGAAGGGTTCTAAGTGTGTTTTTGGGGTTCAAAAGATTTCCTTCTTGGGATACATTTTTTCCCCCTCTTCCATCGAGATGGATCCTGTCAAGGTTCAGGCTATTGGTGATTGGACGCAACCCTCTTCTCTTAAGAGTCTTCAGAAATTTTTGGGCTTTGCTAACTTTTATCGTCGATTTATTGCTGGTTTTTCTGATGTTGTAAAACCATTGACTGATTTGACTAAGAAGGGTGCTGATGTTGCTGATTGGTCCCCTGATGCTGTGGAGGCCTTTCGGGAGCTCAAGCGCCGCTTTTCTTCCGCCCCAGTGTTGCGTCAGCCTGATGTTGCTCTTCCTTTTCAGGTTGAGGTCGACGCTTCTGAAATCGGAGCTGGGGCGGTGTTGTCGCAGAGAAGTTCCGACTGCTCCGTGATGAGACCTTGTGCCTTTTTTTCCCGTAAATTTTCGCCCGCCGAGCGGAATTATGATATTGGGAATCGGGAGCTTTTGGCCATGAAGTGGGCTTTTGAGGAGTGGCGTCACTGGCTTGAGGGGGCCAGACATCAGGTGGTGGTATTGACTGACCACAAAAATTTAATTTACCTTGAGTCTGCCAGGTGCCTGAATCCTAGACAGGCGCGCTGGTCGTTGTTTTTCTCTCGGTTTAATTTTGTGGTGTCTTACCTACCGGGTTCTAAGAATGTTAAGGCGGATGCCCTTTCTAGGAGTTTTGAGCCTGACTCCCCTGGTAATTCTGAGCCCACAGGTATCCTTAAAGATGGAGTGATATTGTCTGCCGTTTCTCCAGACCTGCGGCGGGCCTTGCAGGAGTTTCAGGCGGATAGACCTGATCGTTGCCCACCTGGTAGACTGTTTGTTCCTGATGATTGGACCAGTAGAGTCATCTCTGAGGTTCATTCTTCTGCGTTGGCAGGTCATCCTGGAATCTTTGGTACCAGGGATTTGGTGGCAAGGTCCTTCTGGTGGCCTTCCCTGTCACGAGATGTGCGAGGCTTTGTGCAGTCTTGTGACGTTTGTGTTCGGGCCAAGCCTTGTTGTTCTCGGGCTAGTGGATTGTTGTTACCCTTGCCTATCCCGAAGAGGCCTTGGACGCACATCTCGATGGATTTTATTTCGGATCTGCCTGTTTCTCAGAAGATGTCTGTCATCTGGGTGGTGTGTGACCGTTTCTCTAAGATGGTCCATCTGGTTCCCTTGCCTAAGTTGCCTTCTTCTTCCGAGTTGGTTCCTCTGTTTTTTCAAAATGTTGTTCGTTTGCATGGTATTCCGGAGAATATCGTTTCTGACAGAGGGACCCAATTCGTGTCTAGATTTTGGCGGGCATTCTGTGCTAGGATGGGCATAGATTTGTCTTTTTCGTCTGCTTTCCATCCTCAGACTAATGGCCAGACCGAGCGGACTAATCAGACCTTGGAGACATATTTGAGGTGTTTTGTGTCTGCGGATCAGGATGATTGGGTTGCTTTTTTGCCTTTGGCGGAGTTCGCCCTCAATAATCGGGCCAGCTCTGCCACCTTGGTGTCCCCGTTTTTCTGTAATTCGGGGTTTCATCCTCGATTTTCCTCCGGTCAAGTGGAATCTTCGGATTGTCCTGGAGTGGATGCTGTGGTGGAGAGGTTGCATCAGATTTGGGGGCAGGTGGTGGACAATTTGAAGTTGTCCCAGGAGAAGACTCAGCTTTTTGCCAACCGCCGTCGTCGTGTTGGTCCTCGGCTTTGTGTTGGGGACTTGGTGTGGTTGTCTTCTCGTTTTGTCCCTATGAGGGTTTCTTCTCCTAAGTTTAAGCCTCGGTTCATCGGCCCGTACAAGATATTGGAGATTCTTAACCCTGTGTCCTTCCGTTTGGACCTCCCTGCATCCTTTTCGATTCATAATGTTTTTCATCGGTCATTGTTGCGCAGGTATGAGGTACCGGCTGTGCCTTCCGTTGAGCCTCCTGCTCCGGTGTTGGTTGAGGGTGAGTTGGAGTACGTTGTGGAAAAGATCTTAGACTCTCGTGTTTCCAGACGGAAACTCCAGTATCTGGTTAAATGGAAGGGATACGGTCAGGAGGATAATTCTTGGGTCACTGCCTCTGATGTTCATGCCTCCGATCTTGTCCGTGCCTTTCATAGGGCTCATCCTGATCGCCCTGGTGGTTCTGGTGAGGGTTCGGTGCCCCCTCCTTGAGGGGGGGGTACTGTTGTGAAATTGGATTCTGGGCTCCCCCGGTGGCCACTTGTGGAATTGTACTTGTGTGCATCATCCCCTCTGTTCACCTGCTCCTATCAGGATGTGGGAGTCGCTATATAACCTTGCTCCTCTGTCAGTTTCATGCCGGTCAACAATGTAATCAGAAGCCTTCTGTGCATGTTCCTGCTACTAGACAACTCCTAGCTAAGTTGGACTTTTGTCCTTGTGTGTTTTTGCATTTTGTTCCTGTTCACAGCTGCTGTTTCGTTACTGTGTCTGGAAAGCTCTTGTGAGCGGAAATTGCCACTCTGGTGTTATGAGTTAATGCTAGAGTCTTAAAGTAATTTCTGGATGGTGTTTTGAGAGGGTTTTCTGCTGACCATGAAAGTGCCCTTTCTGTCTTCATGCTATCTAGTAAGCGGACCTCGATTTTGCTAAACCTATTTTCATACTACGTTTGTCATTTCATCTAAAATCACCGCCAATATATGTGGGGGCCTCTGTCTGCCTTTTGGGAAAATTTCTCTAGAGGTGAGCCAGGACTGTCTTTTCCTCTGCTAGGATTAGGTAGTTCTCCGGCTGGCACTGGGCATCTAGGGATAAAAAACGTAGGCATGCTACCCGGCCACTTCTAGTTGTGCGGCAGGTTTAGTTCATGGTCAGTATAGTTTCCATCTTCCAAGAGCTAGTTCTCATATATGCTGGGCTATGTTCTCTCGCCATTGAGAATCATGACAGTCCCTGCTTATTTGGCAAGCAGAGGGAACCTGGATACATGGAGCACGCCAGCTGATCAGCTGTTTGGCGCCGCAGCTGCATGTGTCATGGCTGTGTCACTGTCACAGTACGTGCATGGAGAGCCTGTGTGTCCCAACTCCCTTATACGATTCCCCGTCCGACTTCCTCCTAGTAATATATTCAGACATTCTTCTCAGTGCCTCAGTTGTACCATAGGCCCCGGACATTCCAGGACTGTCCACTCCGAGTTTATGACTATTGCTCTGTGGCTGTAGAACAGCCCGTGCTCCTTGTGCCCTCTGGACCTCCAACTACTGCTATCTCTCCATCTCAACCCTCATGCTAACTCTGACTGTCTCTAATCAGGAAGTCTCCTCTTGTTAACGATCCTTCTTCTCCCACATGTTCCTGAATGCATTAAATGTTTCTTAACATGTACCTATCTACTTCCTGATTCTACAGTGCCCACCTCTGCACTTTCCCATTCCTTATCTATATCTAATGCTCTATCTATACCTGAGTCCTATACTTAAGCCTATTTGTTATACAGAAGGAGCAATGTACTTTCTTCACATTACATTAACTGCCCACCTTAGTGCCTAAAAGGCTGTATGCACAATAAAACCACATAACGTTATCTTCAGAGAGGAGGCATTTGACCGTCCCTGTTACACTCTTACAATAATACCAAGTTATATTTGTTGTATGCATTATATTTACCATGATGCTGACACATCATGGCTGTCCATATCTATGTCCATTACTCCGCACCTCCCCTACTTCCTACTTCCCCATCTCACCGGCGACATATTTTATCTCTCATTCGCACTATAAGTGAGAATACAGCTTTCACACAGTAGAGATATTGCTTCACGGATCTCGTCCTATTTACCTTACATGTGGGGTATCTCATCCTACTGTACCTACATAAGGGTTCTCTAATACCTATAATTTTAACATTGTATTTCCCTTTCTACCACACACATTTACATATGAAGCCACATATATTTCTATGTTGTCTGTAACACACATCTTCATCTCCATTTACTTACAGTATGTTGTCATGTTTGATGTTTGGCTGACCCACACTTCTGTATATTTCACAATACTTCTTCATATTATTATTATTATTATTGACATGTTTAGTTTCTTTATGTTATTTTGAGTATTTTTGAAGAAGGTCAAAGTCATTGACCGAAAAGTTCTATAATACAAATGCATGTTGGATTGCAAACAAGTGTCACCATTACCTGGCGGAGTGATCTACAGAACTGGTACAAATCCATCAGAGTTCCTGGTCCTGACAAACCTCAATGCTCTCCCCATTTCTTTTCTCAAACAGAGTATAGTGGAAAGTGGATATTATCCGCACTTCGCTATCGCTGTGAGGCCGGCCTCACACTCAGCGTATGAAAATACGGTCCGTTTTTTACGGCCGTAATACGCAGAAATGTTCCCAAAATAGTGATCCGTATGTCTTCTGTAGGCAGGGTGTGGCAGCGTATTTTGCGCATGGCATCCTCCATATGTAATCCGTATGGCATCCATACTGCAATATTTTCTCGCAGGCTTGCAAAACCGACATCTAATGGATTTATGGGCTCAAATGTTCGTTAAAACATATATACAGTCTATCTACTATATAATTGTCACTTCCGTCTTTCTGTCTGTCTGTCCATCTGTCTGTCACGGATATTCATTGGTTGCGGCCTCTGTCAGCCATGGAAATTCAAGTAGCTGATTGATCATGGCAAAACAGCCTTGACCAATCAGCGACGGGCACAGTCCGGAAGAAAATGGCCGCTCCTTCCTCCCCGCAGTCAGTGCCCGCTCCGTACTCCCCTCCGGTCACAGCGCCTGCTCCGTACTCGCCTCCGGTCACAGCGGTCCCCTCCGGTCACAGCGCCCGCTCCGTACTCCCATCCGGTCACAGCGCCCGCTCCGTACTTCCCTCCGGTCACAGCGCCCGCTCCGTACTCCCCTCCGGTCAGCGCTCACACAGAGTTAATGGCAGCGTTGACCGTGGTGTAATGCACTCGGTTAACGCTGCTATTAACCCTGTGTGACCAACTTTTTACTATTCATGCTGCCTATGCAGCACGAATAGTAAAAATATCTAATGTTAAAAATAATAAAAAATTAAAAAATAGTTACATACTCACCCTCCGGTGGCCCCCCGGATCGAAGCGGCCAGTTACCGATGCTCCTCGCGACGCCCTGGTGACCGCTGCATGCAGTGCAGTCTCGCTACGTCATCATCTCGCAAGACCGAAATGCACTCTTCAGACCGGAGCGCGCGAGGAGCATCGGTAACCGGACGCTTCGATCTGGAGCCTCCAGAAGGTGAGTATGTAACTATTTTTTATTTTATTTCTTTTTTTAACAGGGATATGGTGCATACTACGTGACTGGCCAATATACTACGTGACTGGGCAGTATACTACGTGGCTCTGTGCTGTATACTACGTGACTGGGCAATATACTATGTGGCTGGGCAATATACTACGTGGCTGGGCAATATACTACGTGACTGGGCAATATACTACGTGACTGGGCAATATACTATGTGGCTGGGCAATATACTATATGGGCTGGGCAATATACTATATGGGCTGGGCAATATACTATGTGGCTGGGCAATATACTACGTGACTGGGCAATATACTACGTGACTGGGCAATATACTACGTGAGTGGGCAATATACTATGTGGCTGGGCAATGTACTACGTGGCTGGGCAATATACTACGTGACTGGGCAATATACTACGTGACTGGGCAATATACTATGTGGCTGGGCAATATACTACATGGGCTGGGCAATATACTATGTGGCTGGGCAATATACTACGTGGGCTGCGCAATATACTATGTCACTGGGAAATATACTTCGTCACTGGGCAATATACTATGTGGCTGGGCAATATACAACGTGGGCTGCGCAATACACTACATGGGCTGCGCAATATACAACGTGCGCTGCACAATGTACTATGGGGACTGGGCAATGTACTACGTGGGCTGCGCAATATACAACGTGTACTGTGTGGGCTGCGCAATGTACTGCGTGGGCTGTGCTATACACTACGCATACATACGGTATTCTAGAACACCCGATGCGTTAGAATCGGGCCACCATCTAGTATATATATATATACCTATTCTATGTGTAGACATTTATTCTACCTATTCTATTCTATTCTATTCTGTCAGTGTGATTTTACTGTACACCGCACTGAATTACCGGCTTTTCTAGAGAACACCGGTGCGTATTTCTCGCAAGTCACATGCATGGTCTGTGTGTAATCCGTATTTTTCTCGCCCCCATAGACTTTCATTGGCGATTTTTTTGCGCAATACGGTGACAATCGCAGCATGCTGCGATTTTCTACGGCCGTACAAGACCGTATAATACGGATCAGTAAAATACGGCAGATAGGAGCTGGGCCATAGAGAATCATTGTACTGTATGCAATCCGTATTTTCTGCACCTCTCATACGTCCGTAAAACTTGCTAGTGTGAGGCCGGCCTGATAGTGTAAGATACAGCCCTACGTATAGTCATGTGCATTTTATGTGGAAAGCACCTGGTCCTCATTTCTGCATGAACATAATGGTGGCTACCTCGCGCAATACAGTTTCTCCTTCACATCTACGTGGGTTCGATTCACTCTTGACAAATGTACTCGCACTAACATAAGATCACTAAACCGGTTTTGCCAAATGTGATAATGCTAATACATAATTGGCTGTATGAAACCAAATGACTTGAGAGTATTTTTAATGAGTCAGAATATTTCTAATACCATGTTACATACAGTATATCTCTACAAAGGGAAACACATATGAAATTTATCATACACATTTTTATTAAAAAATTATGTACATTTTTAACAAAATAACTTAACAAAATAATATTTAAAAAAAATAATAAAAAAAAAATAATGTTATAATTTTTATTTTTTTGTTACGCTCTGCGAAAATGTTCTTCAGATGTTAACTATAAATAAAATACGAGTTTTTAAGAATAGTAAATGATTGATGTTTCATGCTTGTGTCTTCGACTCCTCTCATCGGATGTAATAGCTCAATAGATAGAGACAACGTATGTGGAATATTTTTTCTGTCCTCATCTTATTTATACGGATTCTTCTCTCTTCCCCCCCTTTTTTTTCTCTTTCTTAACTGTAAATTGGAAAGAAATATTGTTTCATGTGAATTTACATGTGTTATATAATAAAGATGCTTGTTAACATGTCATGTGCTGTACCATGTGGTGATCCACTGAACTTTGACACTGTTTGTCGTGTGGCTTTATTGGCGCCGATAATCAAAAACTTGACCTATTTAGACATGAATCTCCCCCTGGTTTACTGTATACATGTGGTAATTTCCTGATGAAGAAGTAAGTTATACTGCGAAATGTGTAGAATAAACCACCATCTTTTATTTCATCATTTCTGGATTAATGCTTTATTCTGCAGTGAGGATAATATCCACATTCCACTACAATCTGGTTCTGATACAGTCACTTGCTGACCCATGGATCTGCTGCAGCTGATATCTCCCACGTTATACATTATTTCTCGCTTTATTCAAAGGATCAAACCGGGTTAGTATAATCTTATGACTTACTTGTAATATATATCGGATAAGACCCTATTTGCGCTGATTTCTCCTACAGCTTCATCGTCTCCTAGTCTGAACTAACTGCCTCATTGGCATATATGAGCCTCTTAGTCCAAGCCAGGAAGCCCTCACTTTGGCAGGTTGTTTTGGCAATAACACTTTCATGTGAGTGCAACATTAGAGATAAAAGCTTTGAGGGGTTGAACACAGATGTCCACAGTGTGACGGAAGGGGAAAGAATGTACAGACTCTGGGAGGGCAAGGATAATAGGCTGCAGGTAAGGAGGAAAGCACTTGTAAAGGAAATAAAATCAGTATTAGAGCTGTGCAGTTATATACATTAGGGAAGACAGTACCCTGGAAACACAATAACTCATTTGCAACATATATTTTAGAGGGCATACACACAAAAGGGAAGAAAAAAATCCAAAACTTGGGGAAGGCTGCAAACTGCATACCAGGGGATCTTAACATTATTATTTTTTTTAACTAAAAGTAACTATTTAGGCTACTTTCACACATCAGGTTTTCAGTGTCAGGCTAAATCCGGCTAATTTTCTAAAAACTGGATCAGGCGAATGTTGCCTCCGGATCAGGTTTTTTCCCCATAGACTTGTATTAGTGCCGGATTGCACCGGATGACATTGCGTTTCGTCCGGCTTTCGCTGGATCCGGTAAATCTGCTGCTTCTGGTTTCTTGAAAAAACGTCCATTGCAACGTTTTTTGTCTCCGGCAAAAAAGCCTGAAGCGCCTTCTGGCTGTTTGCTAGAATGGGAGCCTATGGGAGCCAGAAGGTGCCGGATCCGGAAAAAGGCTGATCCGGCGGCCTGATCCATTTTTTTAAACTGAGCATGCTCCAAATTTTTTTTTCCAATAATCTAGATATGCTAGCCGGATCCGTCAAAAAAACAGATCCGTCGCATCAGTTTTTCACAATCTGCGCCAGATCCAGTTTTTCCAACATTCGCTGGTTATAGCCTGACACTGAAAACTTGATGTGTGAAAGTAGCCTTACACATCTAAAATCTTTTAGTCCATGCCAAAAGGTATCCATTCCTAGTGATTTTTTAAGATGCACTTGAAAATGGATCAGTGATTCTTGTTATTTCTCTAAGACACAGTGACACTAATGTGAACAGAAACCTAACAGCTACCACCTATCTATGATGGTTTACCAGACATTGATCATCTTATTTTTTTCAGCAATGTTCATTTACATCAATTTTATTGTTTCCAATTTTTTATCCTATTCTTAATATAGTAAAAAGTAGCAGTATATTAATTTTCTAAAATATGAAGGCAAATAAGTTTAGTTTCATAACTATGTACTGAGACAATGGAAATGCAAAATTCTGGAATTTCTCTGTTCTCCACCGATAAGTCAGCAGTCAACTAATAGGGTGTAAACTCCAGACTAACGTAGAAGCTGTTTCAGCATTCGATAGAGGATTGGCAGCCAGAATTTGTGTAATCATTGTCCTGTTGAGACTTTAATATTTGTTAGCTGCCACTGCACAAAGAAATATCATTATTAAACTAATCTAGTTTCCTTCTCATTATAATTTTAGTCTCCTGGGAAATCAAGGTTTGTATTTGCCGGGAAAATACATGATTTTTTTCTACTTGTTTTTGCGTTACTAATTAAAATAGTAAATGTAAATTATTATGTAATTTTTAGACTTGTATTTTCGTTTATTGCCAAGGGAAAATTAAAAGTTTTCACTTCTAAAATCATGGAAAAATGGAATAAGATAGTTAGGAATCAAGGATGTACATATCATATAGACACACCATGTGGCTCCTATAGGGCCCTTTGATAGAGAAGGACCAGCCCTGTTTGGCTACATCACCTGGCCTCCATTATCTTATGCTATCGAGTAAAAAGGACTACATTGCTAGCAAGGAAGGGTAGAGATTTGTTCCAATGGTCAAGGAAACCACAACTAACAACTAACATAAAATGAAATGTCTTTCTCTAAAGCAGATGTTCTCCTTGAGCCATCCTTGCTGTGAAGATTACACCAACAAGAACAGGCAACCACTGTCAGAGTATCATGGGCACCTTGTGCTCATTAGAAGAAGTTTTCGGTACAAATAGTATATGTGCGTACTTACCGTTATTTGCCCAGGGTTCCAAGCCTTGTAAAATTAAAAAAAAAAACACCACAATATAAAATACATTTACAAAACACATTAATTTGGGCTAAAATTAACAAAAGGGTATAATCATGACGTTCTAGCCGTGACACACAATTTTCATCACAAACGTATATATTTATTTAAGGAATTGGGACAAGATATTTGAAAGAGGCACTGACTGAAAATGGCACCATCCCTCACCCAAAAAGAATCATCCTCCAGTACTCAGGAAAAGAAAAAAAAAACAATGTGAAGAAAACTTTGGATCAGTCCTGTCAAACTAATCTGATACATTTCTATGAGAATGTCAGTACCACATTGGACCAGGGTAAGGCCAGGCATGTAGGCTATCTGGCTTTTTCAACAGCACTTTATGCAGTTCCACATAAAAGATTGGTACATAAAATGAGAACAATGTGACAAGGGGAAAATGTGCAATTGGATTAACAACTGGCTCAGTTATAGGAAAAAAGTCTTGTTTCCGGGCTGCCTGGACTCCTTCTGTACCTGTTGCCAGTGCCCTGGACTGTGGCCTGCTACCAACAGTAAACCAGGTAAAGACTGCAACCCTGAGTCCTCTTATTTACCTGCAACACATCATCCCTGCCATATACCTTGGGAGCCCTAGGGACCCTGCTTCACCTGTCCATCCAGCCGTCATACCATCACCCCAGAGGACCCCTTTAAGCGGCGTCGGTCCCTACTGACCGAGAACCACAGGTGGCGTCACAAGAATAGACTTTCACAATCCCCCTTAAAAGACCGTTCCCCTTTAATTGAGTCCCAGGGCCACGGACCGGGTCGCAGCCACCGTGACATCCCCTTTAAGAGCGACCGGACCTGGTACCGAGTACCCCACTGCCCTGGTGGGCGACTCACAATTTCCTGCTGGCTGCCATCTTACGAATGGGACTACACCTAGTATTGCTGTTAACAATATTTAGGCAGGCTACCACTATTTACCAGCTTAATTCTTTCATCCTTAAAATATGAAACTTTGGAGATCCATAACAGAATGATTTCTCCTCTCTTGGGCTTAGATAGCTATTGTCAAATTCTAACTTAGCATTGTTTTACCACTATTTCTACATTTTAAGGTATTTACAGTCATTGATATACTACAAATTACTACAAATATACTCTAAATAATTTATTAATGACAAACAATAGTTATAAAAGTAATTTTCACATCATTTAGATTACATTGAAAAGCACATACAACAATTTTTGAACTACCTTGGGTACCTTGTGCACATCAGAAGAACTTTCTCATGGCAAACACTTTAGGTACAGATGGTATACATGTATAGCTAGTGCATATGGACACAATGCTATGTCTGGGGTACAACGGCCATGTCCATCTTATGTTTGCCTACAGTCTCTATTTAGATGATATTTCGCATGCAATTACTAATTGCAATTTATTAAGGTTTACTTAACTTTTGCATTTTCTGATCTCCTGACCCGATCATGTGATATTTTTCATTTGTTCTGTGCTTGGTATATTGCAAGGATAAAAATGACATTATTTCATCAGGATAAAGAATGTGGACAATTTATTTTCACTGCATGCGATGTCATTCTGTAAGTTTTGCTGCCAGAGAAAACATCCAATGTGCAAATATGTTTCAGATTATCTAGAGCCTGTCAAAACTAATGGTTGTATTTGACAGGCAATAACGGATTTTTCTTCAAATGTCTTGTGTAAGAGTATGCCGGTAATGAAAGAGTGTCTAAGGCTTTATTCACATCTATGTCATGGCTGCGGGGACTTGAACATAGCATACTAATCTAATTGCCCACCTTTGAACTGACTAACTTTCAAATATACTTTTTAAAATGTGAAGCCCAAAAACGTATCCTATAATTAAGTACTGCTGCTCAGCTTGCTTGTAACCTCAATACCCATGACCTTTCTCCTATTCCGTAGTCCAGAGCATACTTTCATCTAATGTACAGAACAGACCAAAAGTTTGCACACACCTTCTCATTTAAAGATTTTTCTGTAATTTTCATGACTATGAAAATTGTACATTCACACTGAAGGCATCAAAACTCATCAAGAGAATGCCAAGAGTGTGCAAAACAGTCATCAAAGTAAAAGGTGGCTACTTTGATTAACATAGAACATAAGACATTTTTTCAGTTGTTTCACAATTTTTTGTTAAGTATATAATTCCACATGTGTTAATTCATAGTTTTGATGCCTTCAGTGTGAATGTACAATTTTCATAGTCATGAAAATACAGGAAAATCTTTAAATGAGAAGGTGTGTCCAAACTTTTGCTTTGTACTGTATATGCAGCAAGGATTACTCCATCCTAGGTGCATTTCTCTACATTTATCAGTATTAAACCTCATTTGACAAGTGTTTGCTCATGCAAACATCTTATCCAGATTGTACAATCAAGGTCAGTTTTTAATATCCTACATAGTTTGGTGTCATCAGCAAAGACGGACACTTTACTTCAGATCCCATCCACAAAGTCATTAATAAAGAGTTTAAAAAGAATCAGTTCTAGCACAGATCCCTGCGGTAACCCACTGCTCACTATACCCATTTGGAGAACAAACCATTTATGATGACTCTTTGTTTCCTGACTTTTAGCCCGTTCCTTATCCATCTGCATATAGTTTCCCCCGGTTCTTGCTTCTGTCACTTTAGTATAAGGCTGTTATATGGCACAGTATCAAATGCCATTGTGGTCCAGATAAATCACATCGGCAGCATTTCTAAAATCAAGATTTGCACTTGCCTCCTCATAGAAACCCAACATGTTGGTTAGACAAGACATTCTTCATGAATCCATGCTGGTTGTCAGTTACTGTACAACTCTGGAAAAAATTAAGAGACCACCACATAAAAACCCTGTCATGGGCAGCCCAATGTCCAGATCTGAACCTCATTAAAAACCTCTGGAATGTAATCAAGAGGATGATGGATAGTCACAAGCCATCAAACAAAGAAGAACTGCTTACATTTTTGAGCAGGAAGCAGTGTGAAAGACTGATGGAATATTGATTTCTCAACTCTTCCTGAGTTAAAACATTAGTATTGTTGTTTCTAAATGATTATGAACTTGATTTCTTTGCTTTATTTGAGGTCTTAAAGCACTGTTTTTTTTGTTTTTTTTTAACATTTTTATTTGTCAGAAAAAAAATTCGAAAATTATTGCTTGGATATTCGGAGACATGATGTCAGAAGTTTATAGAATAAAAGAACAATTTACATTTTACTCAAAAATATACCTATAAAGAGAAAAATCAGACAAACTGAACATTTTGCAATGGTCTCTTAATATTTGCCAGAGCTGTATTATCCTCTTCAATATATTTCTGAAAGTCATCTACTATATAATTGTCTAAGGGGTACTTCCGTCTTTCTGTCCTTCTGTCTTTCTTTCTGTCACGGATATTCATTGGTCGCGGCCTCTGTCTGTCATGGAATCCAAGTCGCTGATTGGTCGTGGCAAAATGCCCACGACTAGGGTTGAGCGACTTTCATTTTTTTAAGGTCGAGTCGGGTTTTGTGAAACCCGAATTTGTCCAGAGTCGAGTCGAGTGCAGTCGGCCGATTATCGCTAAAAGTCGGGGATCGACCGAAGCACGAAACCCAATGCAAGTCAATGGGGAAGCATAGTCGGCAGTGAGTGGAGGCCAGGAAAACACCTACAGTGCCCATTTTAATGCCAAAAACATCCATTCTTGTTTCTGAAGCTTGTCAATCTTAATTAACTTTATAATAGTTGTTCAATGGAACTTGGGGGTCATTTGGCAAATTTGTGGGGGGTAGGGCTGGTTCAAGGTTTTAGTGGGCCCAGGAATCGTGGACTACATCACGGCGGTGGAGCAGGGAGAGGAAAGTATTTAAACGTTGCAAGTGCTGTGATCCTGAGCAAGCAGGGGGGCACACTTGTTCGCATTGGCACTGGCACAGGGCCCCTCAAAGTACAGCGGTGTGTTTGCACGGCGGGGGCGCCTCCCACCAGCAGCGACACTTTTGCGTACTCTGAGGGGCCATGTGCCAGTGACATCGCCAACGAGTATGCCCCCCCCCACCTGATGAAGGAATCTGCACTTTCATCAGCACCTTCCTCTTTGTCCCTGTGTAAGGTGGTATAACATGCGGGAAGGGGAACCTTACTTTCAGCAGGGTCAGATTCTGGCTGTGTAGAGTGCAAGGGGAATGTAGTGGTCTAGGTCAATGTACCAGCAGACTCATCTGGCAGTGGCTGGGCAATGGGCAGGATGAGGAGGAAACAGATATAGGGCCAAAGAATAAAGTAGGCTAAATGCAGTTCAAAATTGGTAACAGGACAGGACTAAACAGGCGGCATTGCTTTGTTCAGTGGAGTAGCAAACCCAGGAGCAGCAGACACTGTTTTAAGGGCCCAACCACACTAGTAGGCCAAATGCAGTTTAATATCTGATACTATAGGCCCAAAGCCAGAAGGTTGAAGCTCAGCTTTATTCAGTTGAGGGCAAACACCAGGGAGGGGCAGACACCGTTAGTAGGCCCTAACCACCAATTTTTAAAATAACAGCACTTAATGAGAGCCAGAAGGTTGAAGCTCAGCTTTATTCAGTTGAGGACAAACACCAGGGAGCAGCAAACAGAGGTATTAGGCCCCATCCAGCAATTAAAAAAAAAAAAAAAAAAAAAAAAAAAAAAAAGCTTAATCAGAGCCAGAAGGTAGAAGCTCAGCTTTATTCAGTTGAGGACAACACCAGGCAGGGGCAGACACCGTTAGTAGGCCCATAACCACCTATTTTTAAAAGCACAGCACTTAAAGAGAGCAAGAAGGTGGAAGCTCAGCTTTCTTCAGTGGAGGACAACACCAGGCAGGGGCAGACACCGTTAGTAGGCCGGAACCAACAATCTTTTAAAAAACAGCACTTAATGAGAGCCAGAAGGTAGAAGCTCAGCTTTATTCAGTTGAGGACAACACCAGGCAGGGGCAGACACCGTTAGTAGGCCGGAACCAACAATTTTTGAAAACACAGCACTTAATGAGAGCCAGAAGGATGAAGCTCAGCTTTATTCAGTTGAGGGCAAACACCAGGGAGGGGCAGACACCGTTAGTAGGCCCTAACCAGCAATTTTTAAAAAAACAGCACTTAATGAGAGCCAGAAGGTTGAAGCTCAGCTTTATTCAGTTGAGGGCAAACACCAGGGAGGGGCAGACACCGTTAGTAGGCCCTAACCACCAATTTTTAAAAAAACAGCACTTAATGAGAGCCAGAAGGTTGAAGCTCAGCTTTATTCAGTTGAGGGCAAACACCAGGCAGGGGCAGACACCGTTAGTAGGCCGTAACCAATGTTGAAGGCCAAATGCAGTTTAATATCTGATACTATAGGCCCAAAGCCAGAAGGTTGAAGCTCAGCTTTATTCAGTTGAGAGCAAACACCAGGGAGGGGCAGAAACCGTTAGTAGGCCCTAACCACCAATTTTTGAAAACACAGCACTTAATGAGAGCCAGAAGGATGAAGCTCAGCTTTATTCAGTTGAGGGCAAACACCAGGGAGGGGCAGACACCGTTAGTAGGCCCTAACCAGCAATTTTTAAAAAAACAGCACTTAATGAGAGCCAGAAGGTTGAAGCTCAGCTTTATTCAGTTGAGGGCAAACACCAGGGAGGGGCAGACACCGTTAGTAGGCCCTAACCACCAATTTTTAAAAAAACAGCACTTAATGAGAGCCAGAAGGTTGAAGCTCAGCTTTATTCAGTTGAGGGCAAACACCAGGCAGGGGCAGACACCGTTAGTAGGCCGTAACCAATGTTGAAGGCCAAATGCAGTTTAATATCTGATACTATAGGCCCAAAGCCAGAAGGTTGAAGCTCAGCTTTATTCAGTTGAGAGCAAACACCAGGGAGGGGCAGAAACCGTTAGTAGGCCCTAACCACCAATTTTTGAAAACACAGCACTTAATGAGAGCCAGAAGGATGAAGCTCAGCTTTATTCAGTTGAGAGCAAACACCAGGGAGGGGCAGACACCGTTAGTAGGCCCTAACCACCAATTTTTGAAAACACAGCACTTAATGAGAGCCAGAAGGATGAAGCTCAGCTTTATTCAGTTGAGAGCAAACACCAGGGAGGGGCAGACACCGTTAGTAGGCCCTAACCACCAATTTTTGAAAACACAGCACTTAATGAGAGCCAGAAGGTTGAAGCTCAGCTTTATTCAGTTGAGCGCAATCACCAGGGAGGGGCAGACACCGTTAGTAGGCCCTAACCACCAATTTTTAAAATAACAGCACTTAATGAGAGCCAGAAGGTTGAAGCTCAGCTTTATTCAGTTGAGGACAAACACCAGGGAGCAGCAAACAGAGGTATTAGGCCCCATCCAGCAATTAAAAAAAAAAAAAAAAAGCTTAATCAGAGCCAGAAGGTAGAAGCTCAGCTTTATTCAGTTGAGGACAACACCAGGCAGGGGCAGACACCGTTAGTAGACCAGAACCAACAATCTTTTAAAAAACAGCACTTAATGAGAGCCAGAAGGTGGAAGCTCAGATTTATTCATTTGAGGACAACTTGAATTAGGGACTGCAGACAGACTTACCAGGCTGTCCCCTGTGTGGACCATGCATCCAATACATTAACCCATTGCGCCACAAAGGACACGTAACCTTCCGTGGCCATGCCTACAGGTCCATGTGTCTGTTGTCAGGTGTACCTTTGGACTCACAGATTGACAGAATGCAAGGACAATGTGGTCTTTAACATGCTGGTGGAGGGGTGGGATGGCTTTTCTCGCAAAAGAATTGTCAACTGGGTAGCTCATAGCGTGGTACAGCGTAGTCCATCATGGCTTTATTAATATTAAATAAAATAAAAAAATAGGCTCTATGCACTGTAAAATAGGTTCCAGGGGTACACGGGCAGCAGTGGTCTGGTCAATATTGGCCTAGTGGAAGGAGGGACCGCAGACAGGCTTCGAAGGCCTAACATAATAAAATGGGCTGGCTGTAGGCACTTTATAATTGGTTCCAGGGGTACACGGGCAGCAGTGGTCTGGTCAGTGGAGGCCTAGTGGAAGGAGGGACCGCAGACAGGCTTCGAAGGCCTAACATAATAAAATGGGCAGGCTTTATGCACTGTAAAATAGGTTCCAGGGGTACACGGGCAGCAGTGGTCTGGTCAGTGGAGGCCTAGTGGAAGGAGGGACCGCAGACAGGCTTCGAAGGCCTAACATAATAAAATGGGCAGGCTCTATGCACTGTAAAATAGGTTCCAGGGGTACACGGGCAGCAGTGGTCTGGTCAGTGGAGGCCTAGTGGAAGGAGGGACCGCAGACAGGCTTAGAAGGCCTAACATAATAAAATGGGCAGGCTCTATGCACTGTAAAATAGGTTCCAGGGGTACACGGGCAGCAGTGGTCTGGTCAGTGGAGGCCTAGTGGAAGGAGGGACCGCAGACAGGCTTCGAAGGCCTAACATAATAAAATGGGCTGACTGTAGGCACTTTATAATTGGTTCCAGGGGTACACGGGCAGCAGTGGTCTGGTCAGTGGAGGCCTAGTGGAAGGAGGGACCGCAGACAGGCTTCGAAGGCCTAACATAATAAAATGGGCAGGCTCTATGCACTGTAAAATAGGTTCCAGGGGTACACGGGCAGCAGTGGTCTGGTCAGTGGAGGCCTAGTGGAAGGAGGGACCGCAGACAGGCTTCGAAGGCCTAACATAATAAAATGGGCTGGCTGTAGGCACTTTATAATTGGTTCCAGGGGTACACGGGCAGCAGTGGTCTGGTCAGTGGAGGCCTAGTGGAAGGAGGGACCGCAGACAGGCTTCGAAGGCCTAACATAATAAAATGGGCAGGCTCTATGCACTGTAAAATAGGTTCCAGGGGTACACGGGCAGCAGTGGTCTGGTCAGTGGAGGCCTAGTGGAAGGAGGGACCGCAGACAGGCTTCGAAGGCCTAACATAATAAAATGGGCTGGCTGTAGGCACTTTATAATTGGTTCCAGGGGTACACGGGCAGCAGTGGTCTGGTCAGTGGAGGCCGAGTGGAAGGAGGGACCGCAGACAGGCTTCGAAGGCCTAACATAATAAAATGGGCTGGCTGTAGGCACTTTATAATTGGTTCCAGGGGTACACGGGCAGCAGTGGTCTGGTCAAAGGAGGCCGATTGTAATGAGTGTCTGCCAGTTAGTAGTCCAAAACAACAAATAAATGTGAATGTCTCGCATTAAAACAAAACAAAAACACTAAAGGGTGCAATCATTAGGTTCAGGGGTGGGATCCTCTGCGTTGTTTCAGACCTACTAATTTAGCGCAAAGTATTTACTGTGGTAAATAGAGGACACTGCCCCTGACTATGTTAAGTACCATCATACATGTCAACACAATGGTATTGTCAGTGGCAGGTATGGGAGGATGTCAGCGCATAGACTAAACATTGGTGGAAGTGTGAGAGATAACTGTGGAAGTGGTAGAGCAATGTTTGACCTGGGGGTGGGTGAACTCTCTTGTGGCCGGCGGTACAGGCCCAGGGCCCCTCATGTTACAACAGTGTGTCTGACGTTGGGTGCGCACCACCACCGCCAGAGACACTTTATTGTACTATGAGGGACCCAGTAGCAATGCCGTCGACCAAAAGCGAGCACACCCACCTCTTCAGACAAACAGCAGTCTCACGGGTGCTTGCGCCAAGTCGCGATACCACGGCCCCGTGTGGGGAGTTTGGCCATTTAGGGAGGTGTAAACATGTCGTATGCTGGACAATCAGCTGCAGCAAATTAGACATTAGAAAAGTAATTCACAGTAGTCCACAGGCAAGAGCTTTTCATAGGAAAGCTAGGTGTCGGCCGGGCAAGGTGGGGCAAAAGATTTCAAAATCCAGTTGTGGTTCATTTTAACCCCTTCCTGACATCGGACGTACTATCCCGTCGAGGTGGGGTGGGCCCGTATGACCACCGACGGGATAGTACGTCCAGCGCGATCGGCGGCGCTCACGGGGGGAGCGCGGCCGATCGCGGCCGGGTGTCAGCTGCCTATCGCAGCTGACATCCAGCACTATGTGCCAGGAGCGGTCACGGACCGCTCCCGGCACATTAACCCCCGGCACACCGCGATCAAACATGATCGCGATGTGCCGGCGGTGCAGGGAAGCATCGTGCAGGGAGGGGGCTCCCTGCGGGCTTCCCTGAGCCCCCCGCAGCAACGCGATGTGATCGCGTTGCTGCGAGGGTCTTACCTCCCTCCCTGCCTGCTCCAGACCCGGATCCAAGATGGCCGCGGATCCGGGTCCTGCAGGGAGGGAGGTGGCTTCACAGAAGCCTGCTCAGAGCAGGCACTGTGAAGCAGCCTGCACTTCTCTCAGATCGGTGATCTGTCAGAGTGCTATGCAAACTGGCAGATCACCGATCTGTATTGTCCCCCCCTGGGGCAAAGTAAAAAAGTTAAAAAAAATTTTTCCAAATGTGTAAAAAAAAAAAAAATAAAATTCCAAAATAATGAAAAAAAAATAAAAATATTATTCCCATAAATACATTTCTTTATCTAAATAATAAAAAAAAAACAATAAAAGTACACATATTTAGTATCGCCGCGTCCGTAACGACCCGACCTATAAAACTGGCCCACTAGTTAACCCCTTCAGTAAACACCGTAAGAAAAAAAAAAAAAAAACGAGGCAAAAAACAACGCTTTATTATCATACCGCCGAACAAAAAGTGGAATAACACGCGATCAAAAAGACAGATATAAATAACCATGGTACCGCTGAAAGCATCATCTTGTCCCGCAAATAACGAGCCACCATACAGCATGATCAGCAAAAAAATAAAAAAGTTATAGTCCTGAGAATAAAGCGATGCAAAAATAATTATTTTTTCCATAAAATAGTTTTTATCGTATAAAAGCGCCAAAACATAAAAAAATAAGATAAATGAGGTATCGCTGTAATCGTACTGTCCCAAAGAATAAAACTGCTTTATCAATTTTACCAAACGCGGAACAGTATAAACGCCTCTCCCAAAAGAAATTCATGAATAGCTGGTTTTTGGTCATTCTGCCTCACAAAAATCGGAATAAAAAGCGATCAAAAAATGTGACGTGCCCAAAAAGTTACCAATAAAAAAGTCAACTCGTCCCGCAAAAAACAAGACCTCACATGACTATGTGGACCAAAATATGGAAAATTTATAGCTCTCAAAATGTGGTAACGCAAAAAATATTTTTTGCAATAAAAAGCGTCTTTCAGTGTGTGACGGCTGCCAATCATAAAAATCCGATAAAAAACTCGCTATAAAAGTAAATCAAACCCCCCTTCATCACCCCCTTAGTTAGGGAAAAATAAAAAAAATGTATTTATTTCCATTTTCCCATTAGGGTTAGGGTTAGGGCTAGGGTTGGGGCTAGGGTTAAGGCTACAGTTAGGATTGGGGCTTAAGTTAGGGTTAGGGTTGGGGCTAAAGTTACGGTTAGGGTTTAGATTACATTTACGGTTGGGAATAGGGTTGGGATTAGGGTTAGGGGTGTGTCAGGGTTAGAGGTGTGGTTAGGGTTACTGTTGGGATTAGGGTTAGGGGTGTGTTTGGATTAGGGTTTCAGTTATAATTGGGGGGTTTCCACTGTTTCGGCACATCAGGGGCTCTCCAAACGCGACATGGCGTCCGATCTCAATTCCAGCCAATTCTGCGTTGAAAAAGTAAAACAGTGCTCCTTCACTTCCGAGCTCTCCCGTGTGCCCAAACAGGGGTTTACCCCAACATATGGGGTATCAGCGTACTCAGGACAAATAGGACAACAACCTTTGGGGTCCAATTTCTCCTGTTACCCCTGGGAAAATACAAAACTGGGGCTAAAAATTAATTTTTGTGGGAAAAAAAAGGATTTTTTATTTTCACGGCTCTGCGTTATAAACTGTAGTGAAACACTTGGGGGTTCAAAGTTCTTACAGCACATCTAGATAAGTTCCTTGGGGGGTCTAGTTTCCAAAATGGGGTCACTTGTGCGGGGCTTCTACTGTTTAGGTACATTAGGGGCTCTGCAAACGCAATGTGACGCCTGCAGACCATTCCATCTAAGTCTGCATTCCAAATGGCGCTCCTTCCCTTCCGAGCCCTCCCATGCATCCAAACGGTGGTTCTCCCCACATATGGGGTATCAGCGCACTCAGGACAAATTGGACAACAACTTTTGGGGTCCAATTTCTCCTGTTACCCTCGGGAAAATACAAAACTGGGGGCTGAAAAATAATTTTTGTGGGAAAAAATTTTTGTTTTATTTTTACGGCTCTGCATTATAAACTTCTGTGAAGCCCTTGGTGGGTCAAAGCACTCACCACACATCTAGATAAGTTCCTTAGGGGGTCTACTTTCCAACATGGTGTCACTTGTGGGGGGTTTCTACTGTTTAGGTACATTAGGGGCTCTGCAAACGCAATGTGACGCCTGCAGACCATTCCATCTAAGTCTGCATTCCAAATGGCGCTCCTTCATTTCCGAGCTTTTCCATGCGTCCAAACGGTGGTTCCCCCCCACATATGGGGTATCAGCGCACTCAGGACAAATTGGACAACAAATTTTGGGGTCCAATTTCTCCTGCTACCCTCGGGAAAATACAAAACTGGGGGCTGAAAAATAATTTTTGTGGGAAAAAATTTTTGTTTTATTTTTACGGCTCTGCATTATAAACTTCTGTGAAGCCCTTGGTGGGTCAAAGCACTCACCACACATCTAGATAAGTTCCTTAGGGGGTCTACTTTCCAACATGGTGTCACTTGTGGGGGGTTTCTACTGTTTAGGTACATTAGGGGCTCTGCAAACGCAATGTGACGCCTGCAGACCATTCCATCTAAGTCTGCATTCCAAATGGCGCTCCTTCACTTCCGAGCCCTTCCATGCGTCCAAACGGTGGTTCCCCCCCACATATGGGGTATCAGCGCACTCAGGACAAATTGGACAACAAATTTTGGGGTCCAATTTCTCCTGCTACCCTCGGGAAAATACAAAACTGGGGGCTAAAAAAATAATTTTTGTGGGAAAAAATTTTTGTTTTATTTTTACGGCTCTGCATTATTGACTTCTGTGAAGCCCTTGGTGGGTCAAAGCGCTCAAAACACATCTAGATAAGTTCCTTAGGGGGTCTACTTTCCAAAATGGTGTCACTTGGGGGTTTCAATGTTTAGGCACATCAGTGGCTCTCCAAACGCAACATGGCGTCCCATCTCAATTCCTGTCAATTTTGCATTGAAAAGTCAAACGGTGCTACTTCCCTTCCGAGCTCTCCCATGCGCCCAAACAGTGGTTTACCCCCACATATGTGGTATCAGCGTACTCAGGACAAATTGTACAACAACTTTTGGGGTCCAATTTCTTCTCTTACCCTTGGGAAAATAAAAAATTGGGGGCGAAAAATAATTTTTGTGAAAAAATATGATTTTTTATTTTTACAGTTCTGCATTATAAACTTCTGTGAAGCACTTGGTGGGTCAAAGGGCTCCCCACACCTCTAGATAAGTTCCTTAGGGGGTCTACTTTCCAAAATGGTGTCACTTGTGGGGGGTTTCAATGTTTACGCACATCAGGGGCTCTCCAAACGCAACATGACGTCCCATCTCAATTCCTGTCAATTTTGCATTGAAGAGTCAAACGGCGCTCCTTCCCTTCCGAGGTCTCCCATGCGCCCAAACAGTGGTTTATCCCCACATATGGGGTATCAGCGTACTCAGGACAAATTGTACAACAACTTTTGGGGTCCAATTTCTTCTCTTACCCTTGGGAAAATAAAAAATTGGGGGCGAAAAATAATTTTTGTGAAAAAATATGATTTTTTATTTTTACAGTTCTGCATTATAAACTTCTGTGAAGCACTTGGTGGGTCAAAGTGCTCACCACACCTCTAGATAAGTTCCTTATGGGGTCTACTTTCCAAAATGGTGTCACTTGTGGAGGGTTTCAATGATTAGGCACATCAGGGGCTCCCCAAATGCAACATGGCGTCCCATCTCAATTCCAGTCAATTTTGCATTGAAAAGTCAAATGGCGCTCCTTCGCTTCCAAGCTCTGTCATGCGCCCAAACAGTGGTTTACCCCCACATATGGGTTATCGGCGTACTCAGGACAAATTGTACAACAACTTTTGGGGTCCATTTTCTCCTGTTACCCTTGGTAAAATAAAACAAATTGGAGCTGAATTAAATTTTGTGTGAAAAAAAGTTAAATGTTCATTTTTATTTAAACATTCCAAAAATTCCTGTGAAGCACCAGAAGGGTTAATAAACTTCTTGAATATGGTTTTGAGCACCTTGAGGGGTGCAGTTTTTAGAATGGTGTCACACTTGGGTATTTTCTATCATATAGACCCCTCAAAATGACTTCAAATGAGATGAGATGTGGTCCCTAAAAAAAAATGGTGTTGTAAAAATGAGAAATTGCTGGTCAACTTTTAACCCTTATAACTCCCTAACAAAAAAAAATTTTGGTTCCAAAATTGTGCTGATGTAAAGTAGACATGTGGGAAATGTTACTTATTAAGTATTTTGTGTGACATATCTCTGTGATTTAAGGGCATAAAAATTCAAAGTTGGAAAATTGCAAAATTTTCAAAATTTTCCATTTTTTTCGCAAATAAACGCAGGTAATATCAAAGAAATTTTACCACTATCATGAAGTACAATATGTCACGAGAAAACAATGTCAGAATCGCCAAGATCCATTGACGCGTTCCAGAGTTATAACCTCATAATGGGACAGTGGTCAGAATTGTAAAAATTGGCCCGGTCATTAACGTGCAAACCACCCTTGGGGGTGAAGGGGTTAATGAATGTTAGACCATCAACATTTTGGGTAGCCAGACGAGTCCTTTTTTCGGTTAATATTGAACCTGCAGCACTGAATACTCTTTCTGATAGGACACTAGCTGCCGGGCAAGCAAGCTCCTGCAATGCATATTCTGCCAATTCTGGCCAGGTGTCTAATTTTGATGCCCAGTAATCAAATGGGAATGACGGTTGAGGGAGAACATCGATAAGGGATGAAAAATAGTTAGTAACCATACTGGACAAATGTTGTCTCCTGTCACTTTCAATTGATGCAGCAGTACCTGTCCTGTCTGCGGTCATAGCAAAATCACTCCACAACCTGGTCAGAAAACCCCTCTGTCCAACGCCACTTCTGATGTGTGCACCCCTAACACTCCTAGTCTGCTGGCCCCTGGAGCTCGTGTGAGAACGATCACGTGCGCTGTGTGCTGGGAATGCCTGAAGCAAACGGTCAACAAGAGTTGATTGTTTGGTTGCTAGTATTAGTTCCAAGTTCTCATGTGGCATAATATTTTGCAATTTGCCTTTATAGCGTGGATCAAGGAGGCAGGCCAACCAGTAATCGTCATCGTTCATCATTTTCGTAATGCGTGTGTCCCTTTTTAGGATACGTAAGGCATAATCCGCCATGTGGGCCAAAGTTCCAGTTGTCAAATCTCCGGTTGTGATTGGTTGAGGGGCAGTTTCAGGCAAATCTACGTCCCTTGTGTCCCTCAAAAAACCAGAACCCGGCCTTGCCACGCAACCAATTTCTAGTGCCCCCGGGAAAGCTTCCTCATTAAAAATATACTCATCCCCATCATCCTCCTCGTCCTCCACCTCCTCTTCGCCCACTACCTCGTCCTGTACACTGCCCTGACCAGACAATGGCTGACTGTCATCAAGGCTTTCCTCTTCCTCTGGTGCAGATGCCTGATCCTTTATGTGCGTCAAACTTTGCATCAGCAGACACATTAGGGGGATGCTCATGCTTATTATGGTCTCTGAAGCATGTGCAGTGTTGAGTTCCACCTTGTTGCAACGTCTATGATTAGGCGATGCTGGGGAAGGTTCAAAGACCGCTGATAGGTCTGCATACGGCTGGAGTGTACAGGCGAACGTCGGATATGTGAGCAAAGTCCACGCACTTTGAGGAGCAGGTCGGAGAACCCAGGATAAGTTTTCAATAAGCACTGCACCACCAGGTTTAAGGTGTGAGCCAGGCAAGGAATGTGTTTCAGTTGGGAAAGGGAGATGGCAGCCATGAAATTCCTTCCATTATCAATCACTACCTTGCCTGCCTCAAGATCTACTGTGCCCAGCCACGACTGCGTTTCTTGTTGCAAGAACTCGGACAGAACTTCCGCGGGGTGTCTGTTGTCGCCCAAACACTTCATAGCCAATACAGCCTGCTGACGCTTGCCAGTAGCTGGCCCATAATGGGACCACTGGTGTGCAACAGTGTCATCTGCCGATGGAGTGGTTGGCCGACTGCGGTCTGTGGAAGAGCTGTCGCTTCTGCAGGAGGACGAGGAGGAGGAGGAGGGGGTGCGAACGCCTACAGCCAACTGTTTCCTAGACCGTGGGCTAGGCACAACTGTCCCGAAATTGATGTCCCCTGTGGACCCTGCATCCACCACATTCACCCAGTGTGCCGTGATGGACACATAACGTCCCTGGCCATGCCTACTGGTCCATGCATCTGTAGTCAGGTGCACCTTTGTACTCACAGATTGCCTAAGTGCATGGACGATGCGCTGTTTAACATGCTGGTGCAGGGCTGGGATGGCTTTTCTGGCAAAAAAGTGTCGACTGGGTAGCTCGTATCGTGGTTCAGCGTACTCCATCAGGGCTTTGAAAGCTTTGCTTTCAACTAACCGGTAGGGCATCATCTCTAACGAGATTAGTCTAGCTATGTGGGCGTTAAAACCCTGTGTACGCGGATGCGAGGATAAGTACTTCCTTTTTCTAACCAGAGTCTCATGTAGGGTGAGCTGGACTGGAGAGCTGGAGATCGTGGAACTTTCGGGTGTGCCGGTGGACATGGCAGACTGAGAGACGGTTGGAGACGGTATTGTTTCCGCCGGTGCCCTAGATGCAATATTTCCT
Source organism: Ranitomeya variabilis (assembly GCF_051348905.1). NCBI lineage: Eukaryota > Metazoa > Chordata > Amphibia > Anura > Dendrobatidae > Ranitomeya > Ranitomeya variabilis. Next base: position 826,355,521 of record NC_135233.1, read on the forward strand.
CCTACAAAACTGGTGATTCCCTGACCCTGACTGCTTTTGGCTGGCAAAGAAACCTGCACAGATACTGCCGGTGGTGCGGAAAATGGTGGCCTTACAGTGACGGAAGGGATGTTGCGTTGCTGACTAGCTTCATTGGCCGAGGGTGCTACAACCTTAAGGGACGTTTGGTAGTTAGTCCAGGCTTGAAAATGCATGGTGGTTAAGTGTCTATGCATGCAACTAGTATTGAGACTTTTCAGATTCTGACCTCTGCTTAAGCTAGTTGAAAATTTTTGACAGATGACTTTGCGCTGATCAATTGGATGTTGTTTAAAAAAATGCCAGACTGCACTCTTCCTAGCATCGGATCCCTTTTCAGGGATTGCAGACTGAGCTTTAACCGGATGGCCACCCTGTCCTCCAACAGGTTTTGGCTTTGACACGCGTTTTGGCCCAGATACGGGACCGGCAGATGGAACCTGTTGCGATGTTGATGCCTGCTGCGGCCCCTCCTCCACCTCCGCTTCTGAACTACTGCCGCCTGCACCCTGTTCCCCCAATGGCTGCCAATCGGGGTCAACAACTGGGTCATCTATTACCTCCTCTTCGAGCTCGTGTGCAACTTCGTCTGTGTCACCGTGTCGGTCGGTGGTATAGCGTTCGTGGCGGGGCAACATAGTCTCATCAGGGTCTGATTGTGGATCAGTACCCTGAGAGGGCAATGTTGTGGTCTGAGTCAAAGGAGCAGCATAGTACTCTGGCTGTGGCTGTGCATCAGTGCACTCCATGTCAGAATCTACTTGTAATGGGCATGGCCTGTTAAGTGTTTCACTTTCTAAGCCAGGGACGGTATGTGTAAAGAGCTCCATGGAGTAACCCGTTGTGTCGCCTGCTGCATCCTTCTCTCTTGTTGTTTTTGATGAAGAGGACAAGGAAGCGACTTGTCCCTGACCGTGAACATCCACAAGCGACACGCTGTTTTTACATTTACCAGTTTCAGAAGAGGAGGCAAAAGAGCTAGAGGCTGAGTCTGCAAGGTATGCCAAAACTTGCTGTTGCTGCTCCGGCTTTAAAAGCGGTTTTCCTACTCCCAGAAAAGAGAGCGTTCGAGGCCTTGTGTAGCCAGACGACGAACCTGGCTCCACAGCTCCAGACTTAGGTGGAATATTTTTATCCCCACGACCACCTGATGCTCCACTACCACTACCATCATTACCAGCTGACAATGAACGCCCACGGCCACGACCTCTTGCACCAGACGACTTCCTCATTGTTTTAAAAACTTAACCAAAGTAACTTTATTTGTTGCTGTCAAATAACTTACATGGTGAGCTATAACTTCAGTATGATTTCAATATCCCTTTACACCACAAGGAAAATCAGGCCCAATGTTACACACTCTGTTTTCTGTGGCACCAAATCACAGAGATGCCACACACGCAGGACTGTCACTCAAGCACAAATGTCAATATTAATCTCCCACCTATTTTTTTTTTTTTTTCAGGGAGACTTTAGAAACCAAATAAGATAAAATGATTTTTTCAGGGAGACTTTAGAAACCAAATAAGATAAAATGATTTTTTCAGGGACAATTTAGAAACCAAATAATAATTAAAAAAAAGGCTTTCTATGGCCCACTGAGTGAGAGATGGCACACACAGGAGTCAGGAGTGGCACACAAGCCCTGATGCCAATATTTTTCTCCCACTGATTGATGTAGTGATTTTTTTTCAGGTAGATTTTAGAACCCAAATCAAGCAAAAAAATAAATAGGCTTTCTATGGCCCACAATTTGAGAGAGAGAGATGGCACACCCAGGAGTCAAGACTGGCACACAAGCAGAAAGGGCAATATTAATCTCCCACTGTTTTATTTTTTTTTTTTTTCAGGGAGACATTAGAAACCAAATAAGATAAAATGATTTTTTCAGGTAGATTTTAGAACTCAAATCAAGCAAAAAAATAAATAGGCTTTCTATGGCCCACTGAGTGAGAGATGGCACACACAGGAGTCAGGAGTGGCACACAAGCCCTGAGGCCAATATTTTTCTCCCACTGATTGATGTAGTGATTTTTTTTCAGGTAGATTTTAGAACCCAAATCAAGCAAAAAAATAAATAGGCTTTCTATGGCCCACTGAGTGAGAGATGGCACACACAGGAGTCAGGAGTGGCACACAAGCCCTGAGGCCAATATTTTTCTCCCACTGATTGATGTAGTGATTTTTTTTCAGGTAGATTTTAGAACCCAAATCAAGCAAAAAAATAAATAGGCTTTCTATGGCCCACTGAGTGAGAGATGCCACACACAGGAGTCAGGAGTGGCACACAAGCCCTGAGGCCAATATTTTTCTCCCACTGATTGATGTAGTGATTTTTTTCAGGTAGATTTTAGAACCCAAATCAAGCAAAAAAATAAATAGGCTTTCTATGGCCCACTGAGTGAGAGATGGCACACACAGGAGTCAGGAGTGGCACACAAGCCCTGAGGCCAATATTTTTCTCCCACTGATTGATGTAGTGATTTTTTTTCAGGTAGATTTTAGAACCCAAATCAAGCAAAAAAATAAATAGGCTTTCTATGGCCCACAATTTGAGAGAGAGAGATGGCACACCCAGGGATGGCACTCTAGCAGAAATGCCAATCTTAATCTCCCACAAAAAAAAAACAAAAACAGGGACTGTCCTACAATTACTATCTCCCTGCAGTAATCTCAGCCAGGTATGGCAGGCAGCAATAAGGAGTGGACTGATGCACAAATTAAATAAAAAGTGTGGACAAACAAAAAAGATAGCTGTGCAGAAAGGAAGGAACAAGAGGATTTGTGCTTTGAAAAAAGCACTTGGTTTGCACAGTGGCGTACACACAGCAATGCAGCTATCAGGGAGCCTTCTAGGGCAGCCCAATGAGCTACAGCGCTGAGGAAAAAAAAAAAAAATGTAGCTTCCACTGTCCCTGCACACCGAAGGTGGTGTTGGACAGTGGAAATCGCTACAGCACAAGCGGTTTGGTGGTTAATGGACCCTGCCTAACGCTATCCCTGCTTCTGACGAAGCGGCAGCAACCTCTCCCTAAGCTCAGAGCAGCAGCAGTAAGATGGCGGTCGGCGGGAACGCCCCTTTATAGCCCCTTTGACGCTGCAGACAGCAAGCCAATCACTGCAATGCCCTTCTCTAAGATGGTGGGGACCAGGACCTATGTCATCACGCTGCCCACACTCTGCGTTCACCTTCATTGGCTGAGAAATGGCGCTTTTCGCGTCATTGAAACGCGACTTTGGCGCGAAAGTCGCGTACCGCATGGCCGACCCCGCACAGGGGTCGGATCGGGTTTCATGAAACCCGACTTTGCCAAAAGTCGGCGACTTTTGAAAATGAACGACCCGTTTCGCTCAACCCTACCCACGACCATTGCCACGACCAATCAGCGACGCACACAGTCCGGAAGAAAATGGCCGCTCCTTACTCCTCACACTCAGTGCTTGGCGCCCACATACTCCCCTCCGGTCACCGCTCACACAGGGTTAATGCCGGCGGTAATGGACCGCGTTATGCCGCGGGTAACGCACTCTGTAACCGCTGCTATTAACCCTGTGTGTCCCCAATTTTTTACTATTGACGCTGCCTATGCGGCATCAATAGTAAAAAAATGTAATGTTAAAATAATAAAAAAACAAAAAACCTGCTATACTCACACTCTGTAGTCCGCCGAGCCGCTTGCGCCGGCCACCATCTTCCGTTCCTGGCGATGCATTGTGAAATTACCCAGAAGACTTAGCGGTCTCACGAGACCGCTAAGTCTTCTGGGCAATTTCGCAATGCATCCTGGGAACGGAAGGTAGGTGGTAGCCGGCTCGAGCGGCTCGGCGGAGCTTCGGCTGATCCCAAGCATCGGTAACCGCTTCCTGCATCCAGGCGCCAACGGAAGGTGAGTATATAACTATTTTTTATTTTAATTCTTTTTTTTTTAACAGGGAAATCATGCCCACACTATTATATACGTGGGCTGCGCAATATACAACGTGGGCTGCGCAATATACTACGTGGCCTGCACAATATACAATGTGGGCTGCGCAATATACTACGTGGGTTGCGCAATATACAATGTGGGCTGCGCAATATATTACGTGGGTTGCGCAATATACGTGGGCTGCGCAATATACAACGTGGGCTGTGCAATGTACTTTGTGGGCTGCGCAATGTACTACGTAGGCTGCGCAATGTACAACGTGGGCTGCGCAATGTACTATGTGAGCTGCGCAATGTACTGCGTGGGCTGCGCAATGTACTGCCTGGGCTGCGCAATGTACTGCGTGGGCTGCGCAATATACAACGTGGGCTGCGCAATGTACTTTGTGAGCTGCGCAATGTACTACGTGGGCTGCGCAATGTACAACGTGGGCTGCGCAATGTACTGCGTGGGCTGCGCAATATACTGCGTTGGCTGCGCAATGTACTGCCTGGGCTGCGCAATGTACTGCGTGGGCTGCGCAATGTACTGCGTGGCTGTGCAATATACTACGTGGGCTGCGTAATATACTACGTGGGCTGCGTAATATACTACGTGGGCTGTGCTATACACTATGCATACATATTCTAGAATACCCGATGCGTTAGAATCGGGCCACCATCTAGTCTCTTATAATGCCCTCAAACACTTTGCACACTTCTGATGTCAGACTTACCTGATGGTAGTTGCCTGGATCCACTTTCTTAAGTATCAGTACCACATCAGCTATCCTCCAATCCTGTGGCACCAACCCTGTTACAAGAGTATCATCTCAATATCCACGGAAGAATGCCATCTGGCCCATGGATTTATTAATATTTATTAATATTTAGTTTCCTCTGAGGTAGCCAGACTTCTTTTTCAGTAAAACTAATTATATCAGGTGGTGAACTTTGATTTTTGCCTTGTTGAATTATCCCTGCAGCAGTCAGTTCACAGTTGAGCATGGATGGAAAGTGCCTGTATAATATCTCAGGCTTCACTTTGTCCTCTATAATAATCCTATTATTTTTTAAGGAGCTGGTATCATCATTTTTTTTTTCTTTTTGGCATTAATCACACCTGGTTCTGCTTTTCGTTCACTGCATTAAACCTAGTCTGTGAAAAATGGACTGAATGTGGTTTAATAAAGCCTTACTTTTATTGCTTTTTTGAGGTGGGATAAATATTTCTTGTGCAGCAAAGGACATTACAGTCACAGCAAAAATACATAGATTTTTTTTTTTTTATCTTTTCAATAAATGATTTGAGTCTACACCAAATCGCTGCTGTAATCTATTCTTCACACTGTGAAGCTAGAAGGAGTTAAGGTCTGGTTTGGTATAAGATTTTCACTAGAGTCACAAAATCCATTTTTGTGGCAATTCTTGTTGTAGGCTTTTGAGCCAAATACTGGACTAGTGTATATATAAATTTATAAAAAGGTAGTAGTTTTTTATGCTTTTCATTCTATCATTAGTATTGAGTCGCCCACCAGGGCAATGGGGATACTTGGTACCGGGTCCGGTCGCTCTTAAAGGGGATGTCACGGTGGCTACAACCCCGTCCGTGGCCCTGGGCACTCAATTAAAAGGGGAAAAGTCTTTAAAAGGATTATTTAGTAACAAAGCTTATTCGTGATGCCACCTGTGGCTCTCGGTCAGAGGGGAACGATGCTGCTTAAAGGGGTCCTCTGGGGTGATGTTGAAGCAAGATGGTGACGCTTCCCACAGGTGAAGCGGGGTCCCCAGGGCTCCCAAGGTGTGTGGCAGGGATGGTGGGTTGCCGGTAAATAACGGATGATACAGAGTTGCAGTCTCTACCTGGTTTACTGATGGTAACAGGCCTCAGTCTAGGGTACCAGCAACAGGTGCAGAAGCAGTCCAGGCAGCCTGAAAACAAGTAGTAATCTCCCTTGGCAGGTCAGGTTGGGAGCCTTCCTCTATGTACTGGTTCTCTGGTCCCTTGCTACCTGTAGTTTGCTGGCAAGGTGCCCTTTTCTCTCTCCTGTCCTGGGACAGTACCTGCACGGCAGGCAGCTTGAGTTGTACTCTTGGGGGTCTCTGACATGGTGACTCCAGGCTCTATCTGCTGCTGTACCTCAGGTATGGTTTGGGCAATTAACATACAGTCCTATGCCCTCCGATCCTACTGTGGACCTTGCAGTTATCCACAATCTCGGACTCCCGGTGCCCGATTTCTGCGCTCTGGCTCACAGGAAGCTCAATTGCAGCCTCCCTGAGCTCCTAATCACTCCTCTCCCTTCACTGTCTGCTCCAGACTGAACTAACTCTTCCTCCAGACCAGGATGGATATCAGGGAAGTTCCCCTAAAACAGGGTTTTGAGCTCCCCCTTCTGGCCTGGAGTTAGAATATGTTGTGTGTAAGATTTACCTGCCAAAGATCCCACTTGTCTTCAAGCATGGCACTACCCTCCCAGAGAGGAAAGCAGCATCATTGTGGTACCTGAACTCCTGGGGTGACACAGTATCATTTTGGGTATATACAATAGCGTTCAAAATAATGGCAGTGAGTTCAAAAACATGAGTTAACCACAAAATCTTTATACTCGCTTTTTTTTTCCATGCATTGGGAACATTGCAAGCTGTTTTCTAGTTCAAAACATGATGAGAAATGTATAGAATTTTTAACTATTTTACAGAAAATAACAAAAAATGAACATATATTCTATAAAATAGCAGTGTCTGCATTTGTTTTTACAAACTCACAATATGCACTATTTTTGTGGATTTAGCATTCCTGTAAATCACTAACTTAATATTTATTTGTATATCCACAGTTTTTTTTTAGATTTGCTTCACATCTATGTAGCATAGAGTCAACCAACTTCTGGCACCTGTCAACTGTTATTCTAGCCTAGGATGCTTTGACCACATCCCAAAATTTTGGGGCATTTGTTGGCTTTGCCTCAGAAACAAATCGTTGATGTCACTCCACAAGGGTTCTATTGGATTAAGGTTGGACTGGCCACTCCATAAACTCAATTCTATTGGACTGGAACCAAGATTTTGTTTGTTTACTGTTGTGTTTAGGGTTGTTCTCTTGTTGAAACACCTATTTCAAGGGCATATCCTCTTCAGCAGAAGGCAACATGACCTCTTCAAATATTTTAATATATGCAAACTGGTCCATGATCCCTGGTATGCTTTAAATAGGTCCAGCACCACAGTAAGAGAAACATTGCCATATCATGTTGCTTGCACCATCATGCTTCACTGTCTTCAGAGTGCTTGAATGCAGAGTTTGGGGGTCGTCTGACGAATTGTCTGTGGCCCTTGGACCCCACAAAAAGATTTTTACTTTCATCAGTCCAAAAAATGCTTCTCCATTTCTATTTAGGCCAGTTGATGTGTTCTTTGCCAAATTGTATCCACTTCAGTACATTCCTTTTTTTTCCTTTCTTTTTTTTTTTTTTTTTTTTAACAGTAGGACTTTGCGGGGACTTCTTGCTAAGAGATTAGCTTCACACAGGCATCTTCTAACTGTCACAGGTCTCAAATGTAGCTTGAGACTGTCTTTGATCATCCTGGAGCTGATCATTGGCTGCGCCTTTGCCATTTTGGTTATTCTTCCATCCATTAGAATGGTAGTCTTCCATTTTCTTCCAAGTCTCTCTGGTTTGGCTTTCAATTTGAAAGCATTGGAAATCATTTGAGCCTATCATTGTCTACACTTCTTTAAAAGCTTTACCATCTCCAATCAAGTTTTTATTCAAAGTAAGCTCTTCTTCTGAACTTCTGAACAATGTTTTGAACGACCCATATATTTCAGGCTTTCAAGGAGAAATGCATGCACAGCATGTCCTGGCTTCACCCCTAAATAAGGGCCACTTGATTCACACCCGTTTCCTCACAGAATGATTGATCTCACCAATTGAACTCCACACTACTATTAATTTGAACATACTCCTTTTCAATTAATTATTCTAATACATAGACTCAAAACCATGCAGATCATGAATGCTTTGTCTGTTGCTTGTTTTAGAATCTACTGCACCAACTGGTAAATTGTTTGACGTGGTAATATAATTTATACCAAAAACAGTGATTAATCTGGTTATATTGGACTGCTATTATTTTGAACACTACTGTATAACTTATTGATTACATTTTATTCCATCTTTTTGTTCCATGGCTGAATAACATATCTGGAAAAGTTTTTTTACTTTTATTATTTTAAAGCATCAACATGCATTGTAACTAGTACCTTTATTTTATGGTTCACTATTATTAAAAGTGATAACTAATTTATATTTATTTTTCAGGTGCCTCAGTGTGAGATACAGGAATCCATAGGTGGAGTCAACTGTTGCCAGGAGGCTGACACAAAGAATAACTTAAAAAACATCTGTCTCCTTCTCATCTGGCTACACCTGGCTGACAAGCACAAAGTTACTCAGTTTAGTTTATTGTCATCTAGGAGGTAGGGATCCGGCCCTGTTTATGTCTATGGTTTTTCCTGTATTGGGGCTAAGCTTTCTCTCTTTTAGGTCTGGAGAGTACAGTCTGTAGTGGTCAGCAAGATAGCTACACCTAACCTATTAGCATCAAGCTACTCAGTTTAGATTAAAGTCATATAGGAGGAAGGGATCTAGACCTGTTTCTGCCTATACTTTTTCCTGCATTGGGGCCAACCTTTCTTTCTTTTCCCTTTTTTATGTTTCGAGATAAGAGCCTGTAGTTGTCAGTCTATAAGCACTCTCATCTGGATGGCAGGACCACTGTACCTTGACACAGGTATCTAGGTGGACAGTTCTATGACTTTTTGACTATTGCCTGCTTAACCACCAGAGTGGTGCATTGCATAAGCAAGATTAATCCAGAGCTCTCAGGACTATAGAATATAGCATCTTCAGGACAATTATATGTCCCTCAACCTGTTCCTTTTGCGCTAGCTCATTTCCCTATGGCTGCATCTTCCCACTTGCGATGCCGACCCTTAGCAGTTCTGGTCCCCTGTGGTGTGGATCTCTCCCTTGTTGGCCTGCCCACAAGTCTGGTTGACTGCTATGCGACCCTCCTCCACAAACATCTCAACCCCTTCTGAGGCTACACTGCTCCATTACTGTGGGGCTCCTCGTTCTCCAATGGGGCTGGGACTCTAATTCAGTCCCCAAATTAACTTTCAGTCTAACCAGTTACCCCCATTTTTTTCAGCCAATGGTTTTGAGCAGGCTATCTTTCTACCCTCCGACTAGTGCTGTTTTTTTCCTGCATTGCTTTATGGATGCCTGAATCACTGCACACTGACAGCTGTTCACCTTTGCTTCTGCAGCAACCCTCAGCATAGCAGGGTCACCTCTCCAGATCTGGATAGGCTTTCTGCTGGGGGACCGAAGCTAACATAGCTCCAGCTCTGTCTTCTCTTTAGCTGTTTGTTCTCTGTCCCCTATCAAGTCTAACCCTAGAAAAGAGTGTAGTAGCCAGACTACCCCTGGTTATTTTGCTTGCACCCCATGCAAGTGACATTTTTATTCAGGCCAACCCACAGCCACCTGTGCATGTGCATGACAAACTGTCCCTACCTGGGGGCTCTCATTGGCTGGTTGTCTGTCTCCTCTTCTACAAATGCATGACTTTCCACAGTTGACAACACCTAGGTCAGATGGGTTGTCTCCTCAGGTTACAAGACAGTTTACAACTCTCCCACTTGTCTTCCTAGGACTCTACTTCTTGACAGCCATTTTTTCCAGTCCTTCCCTTCTCTTTTTTCAGTCAGGAATTATATCAGTTCCTCCTCGTAAGTGCTTCAGAGGGTTTTACTCGAATCTTTTTGTCATACTGAAGAACAATGGCTTGTCATACTGAAGAACAATGGCTCAGTCCAGCCTAATCTGGAGCTAAGGTTACTAAACAAGAGGGTACAACTGAATCAGGATGGAGTCTCTTTGCCCATCAAAGCCTTCATTGTTCCAAGGGAACTTTTGTCCTTTGTGAATATCCATGATCAGATCTTCACTTTTCTATCGGCCCTGCTGATCAAGAGATTTCTCCATGTTGAGATTTATCAGTTTCTCTTTCAATTAATGGTTCTTCCCTTTGGTTTGGCCATGGCTCCCAGGGTATTCGTGAAGATCTTTGCTGTGGTCATGGATTTTATTCATACCAGGGGGACTGTGGGTATCCCCCTACCTCGATGACATTATTGTCAAGGCTCGTTTTCAAAGAACCTGGAAAGTGTCCAGATTACATTGGACACCATCTCGTTTTGGGTGGGTCATCAAAAGGCCAAATTCAACTCCCAGTTCAGTGATTCATTTTCTTGAGGATATTGTTCAACACAGCTTGGGCAAAAGTCGTTCTTCCAGAAGAAAAGAGAACTATTTTCCAGTCCATCATTTATTCCCTGAAAGGGAAACCATGGTATACCCTCCACTTCTGCACATAAGTGTTGTAAGCAAGATGGTGGCAGCCATCAAGGCAATTCTGTTTGATCAGCTCTACTCCAGGCCCTTGCAGATCACCTTTCTATTTTGTTAAGTCAAGTATGCCCTCTGTCTGAATTGCTTGGTCCTTTTACCGCTCCGGGTCCACCAGTCTCTCAGCAGGTGATTGATTTGGGCCTTGATGCATCAAGGCTGCTCCTTTTTTTCCCATTCATTCGCAGACTCGGATGATGGATGCCAGTCTCCTTAGCTGTGGATAGTTTTCTGACAGTTCACCGTCCAAGTCCATTGGAAGAAGCAGAAGACACTACCCTTCAACCGGCCGGAGGTCAGGGCCAGCCACCTGTTTCTTCTTCACGGACAGCACCTGCTGTTGGGTATGCCCAAGGGGATCAAGTGTGACAATGCCACCGCCATGGCATACATCAATCATCAGGGCAGAAGTCGAAGCTGATCAGTCATGGCAGAAAAGTTGTGGATTCTGGACTGTCAGAGTGAAGAGTTCCATCAATCTTCGCACTTCACATACCCGGAATGGATAACTGGGCTGTGGACTTTTTAAGTTCAGATAGGCTACTCCTCTGGGAGAATTGTCTTTTCATCCGGTCTTTAGCCAGATTTATTATCAGTGGGACCGCTTTGGGCATCTATCTGATGGCATCCAGACTGATAAACAATCCAACGCTCTTGGCCAGGTCTCGCAATCCCCATATGATTGCATCTGATACTTCCTTGTTCTTCATTCTGTTTCTTGTACCTGTGTCAGCCTTTGCCAGTTACCCAGGCTGCTCAAGATGTAAGAGGTTCTCATAATCCTCGCAGCAGACGACTGGCCCAGAAAGTCCAAGTACGTGAACGTTATCAGTCTTGTTGCACAAACCCCATGGGGCCTCCCAGACTGTCCAGATGTTTTCCCAGGGTCCCGTCTTGTACCCAAATACATGGTTGCTCAATGTAACAGTATAGCCATTTAGGTTGCAGTTCTGAAGGCTTGAGACCAGTGGCGTACCGCCAATGGCGGAAGGCCACGTGACTGCTAGGGGTCCTTGAGGGGTGAGGAGGCCTGCCGGAGTCAGACCGCAACGACTGTGCCAGGGGAGAACATACCTCATGTGCAGCTGCTGCATCGGGGCCAGGAGGGTCCAGGGGGCACCTGCAGGGTGGCTAATAATGAGGGCAATTTGGTTTGTTCATCTGGCCCCGAGGCTCCGGGGGGCCCCAGCCAGATTGCCCTCATGTACGGTGGGGCATGGAGATCCCTGCAGCTCCGCTGCCTACAAGAGAAAATGGCACCGGGGCTGCAGTGATCCATCCTGCTTCCTGCCTACGCTACCTGTCTCACACAGCAGTCAGGGGCGTGACTGGATGACATCATTCAGCACCATGGCCACTGTCAGTGAGAGGAAGCTGCCGGCGACTGTGATGCTGTGGCTGCAGGAGTGGGTGCGGAGAGGTAAGAGGTGCTGTCTGCTGTGTGTATAGAGATGAGTGGTGGTGGTATGTGTGTGTTTGTATGTGTGTACATGCGTGGCGCTGAGGGTGAACGTGAAGAGGTGAATGGTGCTGTATGTGTGTGTAGGTGGAGAAGGCAATGATGGGGTGGTGGGGGAGAAAGCAATGATCGGGGTGGGGAGGAGGAAATGATGGAGGTGGTGGAATGGACAATGATGGTGGTGGTGGGGGAGAAGGCAATGATGGAGGTGGTGGAAAGGATAATGATGTTGGTGGTTGAAAGGGCAATAATGGGATGGTGGGGAGGAGGAAATGATGGAGGTGGTGGAATGGGCAATGATGGGGTGGTGGGGGAAAAGACAATGATGGTGGCAGTAGAAAGGACAATGATGGTGGTGGGGAAGAAGGCAATGATTGGGTGGTGGGGGAGAGGGCAATGATGGAGGTGGAGGAAAGGGCAATGATTGGAGTGATGGGGAGAAAGCAACGATTTTAGGTGGTGGAAAGGATAATGATGGGGTGGTGGGAAAAAGGCAATTATGGTAGTGGTGGAAAGGGCAATAAAGGAGTGCTGGGGAGGAGGAAATGATGGAGGTGGTGGAATGGGCAATGATGGGGTGGTAGGGAGAAAGCAATGATTGAGGTGGTGGAAAGGGCAATGGTGGGGGTGCTGGGGGAGAAGGCAATGATGGGGGTGGGGAAGAGGACAATAATGGAGTGCGGGAGAGGACAATGAGGGGTGGGGGATTGGGAAGGGGGATTTATAATGGATTTAGGAACAGGGGGAGGTGGAGGAAGACATTATTATCCCTTGTTTAACAGTCCCTTAGTATATAGTCTACTCGCTTATTATGTATAGCGCCACTCCTCAGTATATAGTTTAGCCACTTTTTTATGAATAGCACAGTCCCATAGTATATAGTGTACTCACTTATGTCTAGCACAGTCCCTTAGTATATAGTGTACTCACTTATTATGTATAACACCATTCTTAGTTACATAGTTTCCTCTTTTATCATGAATAACACCGTCCCTTATTACATTCCATCCTCTCTAGTTATATAACGTGCAGTCCCTTTGTAATATAACTCCTCTGACAGCTCTCCCGTCGCTCTCTGTTCCGAGGCCTTTCTGGTGGGCTTGTTTCCGATACCCTTTTTTCCAAGGTTGGTTTTTACCTTTCACCTCTGAGATTGTTGTTCCTTTTGTATTTATTCGCCCTCACATCGCTGTAGGGTCCTCACACTAGCTGGATGTGTTTAGGGCTGTATGGCGCTGTCTGTCATCACCCATTCAGATGCCTTGTTTGACATTTTAGAGGGCACTTACCCAGGTCTCGTCGACTAAGTCTACTGTTGCTTGCAAAATTCATCTACTATTCTTGGAGGCATATAGGGCTAAGGTCAAAGTGCCCCTTTTTAGGGTAAAGCATTCTGGACTGTACATTACCTGACATCTGTTTTGCAACTCTGTAATGGCACCACTTGGTCATCAGTCCATACTTTTGCATTGGTTTATACAAGTCTGGGCCAAAACGTTCTGCAAGCAGACGCTCGGGTGGCAGCCTAAGAGATTGCAGTTCTTCATTATATTTCTGACTCCAGGGACTGTTTTAGGATATCCCATGGCTTCCAGTCCCCCAATGATGTACCCGAGAAAAGAGGATTTTTTCTGTACTCACTGTAAAATCTTTCTCATAGCCTACATTTGGGGGCAGAGCAGCATCCCTTGTTTTTTCCCTTTGGGCATGCATTTGGTCTTTGCTTTAACAGAGTCATTCTTTTGTTTCTCTTACTGCTTTCTCACTAACTGAGGAGCATGGTGCTGGTAGGATAGGCATAGCCTGCTGGGAGAAGTAGCTGACTGCAAGTTGTTAGTGTCAGTCCCCTGGTGGCAGTAGACTTCACCCATGGTTTCTATGTCCCCCCTAATGAAGGCTCCAAGAAAGTAATTTCATAGATAGTAGTAAAAATACTTTATTACTATTTCTGCAGCAATAAAATCTTTTACATCTTTTTTTTTGGGTAGCCCTAAAGAATAAACTTTTTCTTAAAGTTTATACATTAGGGCCTGTGTGCACTTAGCTTTAACAAAATGGAACTGGAACCTAGCAGACAGAAAATACATACTTTTCAAAGGGATAGATTTACTAGTGAGAAAGTTGTAACATGCACAAACAAAACTCAACATACAGAGGGAATACAGTCTGCAAATACAGTCTTCACAATTCCTGGGACTTCAAGTGGCAATCAAGTGATAGAGGAAATTACCGTTATAAGTTCCGCTCTGACTCCAAACTTTTTGTAGATAAACGACAGGTGTCTTAGAGGGACTATCAAGAACATTTCCCTTGCACATCAAAAGGCAAGAAACTGAAAGGGCATGCGTCAGTATAATCTGGTGCATAGCAAAAAGATGAACCTGTGAGCCAAGCACGTCAATGGAGATTCTAGCCATCTACCTAGTGTATATGGTAATTCATAGATTAACGACTGACACCAGCTATTTGTGATAAAATGTACTTATCAAAAATAGGCACAAATCTGAAGATATTTTTCAACCATAAACACTGCAAAAGTGCTCAAAATTAGCACAAACACTGTGGTTCATGAAGACTTAATGGTTTTGTATTGGTTACCATACAATCTCACATCTGTGTGGCAATTGGTTCTGAGATAGATGTGAATATGCTCTAGATAATGTGTGCGATTTATTTTTGAAAACTCATTTCCAGTGTGCTGGATTTGACCTGCATCAATTTTAGTTCCATGTGTCCGTTTTGAACACCCATGGGGTTCAGTTACTCTCCCGGAAAAAAAAAATACATACAAAAGATTCCAAACTTCTCCTATCAAATAAACAGTTAAAAATAAAAAAATAAAAAAAAGGAAAGCATTCACATAACACACAGATGGCAACCGAGAGCTCTCTGATATTTACACGAATAGGCGATTTTGGTCCGCAAAAAAAGATTAATAGACTTTGACCAATCTGTCCACAACACCCCTCCCAAAATAATAAACGTGGACTTTCCCAAAAACAAGGATGAACGCGTATGTGAATCAATAACGTCTGTCTATTTAATATTTTTGAGCAGGTAGTAAGGTGAGATACTAGAAACTTACCAAAAACAGCAATTCTGCACAATGGCTGCATTTCTGCAGGTCCAAATCTCTTTCGAGTGTGAGTTTCTAACAATTGGCAACTATGTCACACAAAAACACACGGTATAATAGTAACATGAGGAACGCAACTGGTAATATTAAAGGTAGATTTTTATTTTATTTTTTTTTACTTGGCAACACAGCACAGAAACTTTACATTAGGTAATGGGCATTTTATATAAACACAAAATAATTATGAATGAGCATGATGTAATAGTGATACACTTTAATATATATCCTTTTAAACAAATGCATTGTTAAAACTAATATTTGGCAACAGAATGTATTAAATGTGATAAAGAACAGAAGTGCAATCTGCATTTTTTCTACAGAATTCATTATTCCCGACACATGAAAAAGTCTAAGTGCCCACAAAGGCTGGATGTAGTGGAGACATCAAAGAGCCAGAAAGCTCTGGGGCCCTTGGTTATCTAGACAAACAACTTTTACTAATATATCTTCCTCCCACACATTCAAAAAAAATCTGTCAAGTGTCAGCTCAACATGGGTGAAACATGGCTCCCACAATGAATTAGAAATCATGTTTTTCCAGAGTAAATTTCACAAAGAGTCAAATGATACGTAAAAAGCAATGCACCAAATTTTTCTGAGAAACAAGTTTAAAAGAAAGCCAATGAAAACTGCTTATTTCAAGTAAACTTGTAATAAAGGACAAAGCATCTGTCTCCACATTGGAGACAGAAGAGGGTGACAAAGGAGCAAACACGTAACGCGGCTTAAACAAGGGGGAAATGTCCATAGTGCTCCATTATCAGATGGAGGAGGAAGAAACGTCCTTTTGTCCTCACGTCTTCCTGGAGGTATGGGATAGCATTAGTAGACTACGCTATTCCATACCAGAGTCCAGAAAAAAGGTTATAGAAGTTTGCACGTTGCTGAATCAGTTATTACATACAGGAGATACCAATACATAGAGGCAGAAGTTTACAATGGGTAACTGGGGAATGTCAGCAACTATGTCATCAAAAAAAAGGAAAGAACAAAGCTGAACACAAACTATCCTTTAACCTTCAGCCAAATACAAAAAACCCACTTCCATAAAATGTAAGTAAATATTGTCTAAGCCACAGTTGTACCTACAAATTGTCGCTGCCCGACTCTTGCTGCAACAAGCTGATGGACCCTTGCAAAAGAGGGCGACATGGAATGAAACCTTGATGTAAATGCTGATTATTCTACCATAACCGGAGAGAATGATCTATTCCTGGTCTACGTAATGGTTAACTACATATCTATAGCTAAAGATCTGGATATTTACTGCTTGATCGTGCTTACAAATTAAATACTCACCCACCCAGTAACCATGAATTTCATTAAATTATATTCATTTTTATTAAATTTAATATTTAAACTTCAAGGAATAAATTATACAGACTATAAGAATTGTTAATTTAATGTATGCAATCAATGTCTCTCTGATTGTTAAGCATTATATGCAAAAAGGCCATAAACAAAACAGAACGTAAAAAAAAGGCACAAGCATCGATGGGGGATGATGACTCCATATTTCTCTACAGCATCGGCCAGCAGTAAGGCATAGCACCATATCGGACGGTATTGCTTAAACCCATGACACACACTACCAAACAATACTGCATTACTTCATTCATTGCAATTTTTAGAAATGGCAGAATGCTTCCATTGACATGATTGAGCAAAGCAAGGTGTAAAATAGAATGCAAAAAGCCTATAAAATGACAGCGGTTAGAGATGTAACACAGAAGAAAACAAACACGTTTTCTGTTCGTGCAGATGCTAGCACCACAAATTGCTTTTCAATTGTGTTAGACTGAAAATTCACCAAAATCTTCAAAAAAAAAAAAAGGCGTATTGGGCCTTTTAAGAACACTGCTGCTCTGCAACGTTCCTCTAGTTACGTACTAGAATATCCTACAATAACGAAAGCTTTTTATCAGAAATTAATACTAAGCAAGAGTTGCTAAGGTTTAAGAATCCCTCAACTGCATGTCCACAGGGGTCAGAGACATAGCAGATTACTATAATAATGGAGTTATTGATCAGATTTTACAAATCTCATCCAAAGCAGAGAAAATCTGCTGCATAAATTGGGCAGTGCTGTAGAAGTGACATCTGCCGCTTGTCAATTTATGGCTCACATTTCCACTGCAGACTTCATCCTTTGCAATGTAGATGC
Source organism: Ranitomeya variabilis (assembly GCF_051348905.1). Lineage (NCBI taxonomy): Eukaryota > Metazoa > Chordata > Amphibia > Anura > Dendrobatidae > Ranitomeya > Ranitomeya variabilis. The sequence continues at coordinate 826,372,684 of NC_135233.1, forward strand.
TGAAAACTATAGAAAATCCACAAAATGCAGCTGAAATGTCTCATGTGGTAACACCATAAATGTACATATGGGGGAAAATGTATTAGAAGAAGAGACCAAGATGTAATTACAGAAGTCAATCTGTCACCTGTACAGGCATACAATGGCCACATAGTAAAATATGGTGGATAGGCAAAGTCTCCCAACCACCAGGGTTCTTGGCTGACGGTACAAGGCCAACCATACCACTAACATCATGGCAGGGTTAGTCATTGGCACATGTGTGGCTAGCATTAATGGATGTTGCATTCAATAAAATGGTGCTCGGGTTAATGGTAAGCATCTATGTTGATAAAGTTAAGGATGGGTTATAACAATAGGTATTTTGCTGAACTTTGGGACACGAACAAATTATCTCCGCAAATTGCAATTGAGATTAGACACATTTCCAGCACTCTTACATTCTACCGATTTTAATGTAGTCATGAATAAGGCAGATCATACAAGGTGTTCGGTTCTGGACAAAAGATTTGGTATAATGTGCAACTGGTAAAGACTAAAGGTCCGTTTAGGCTTTGATGCTGACCCAAAGGCAGCCAATTAAAGTTCCATATATCCAAGTGTTCATGTAAACTTTCCTCCCAGTTTCTGTGCAAAGCATGCCAGCTGTTATACCAGTCAAAATGAACAAGGATGGAACAGTTTTCTTCAAGCTGAGCTTTGCAATGTCACCTTGTCCAGGAAATTTATTACGTTTTTCAGGATCCGTAGCTTCATAAAACTCTGTAAGTAACCTAGCAATACGGCAAAAAAAATAGATGATTAGATTTTCTTACGGGAACTATATATTCTACCTGGGAGGGGAGTAAAATGTTGATCAATGAAATATGTATGGTTTAAGTGCAAACAGCCTTAAGAGGCCACAAATGCAAAGAACAAATGAGTTCTGATAGCAGACCATGCTTTCAATCAGATGTTTTAAAACAAATGATCTCTGATAGGAAAATACTTAAGGATGTAGTCCAGGCATAATAGTTATGAGCCATCCATAAAATAGGTACTCTATACCATAAAAATCAGGGTCTGACACCCGGCACCCCCGCAGATCAGCTGTAATCAGCGTAAGGAACTGAACATTACATCTCTGCGCATTATGTAGAGGTCACTCCCAAATACTGCAGATCAGTTTTTGTTGAAGAGAATAGTAGCTGATCTGCAGTCCCTGGCAGCGGCTGTTACACAATAAATGGAGGTTTATAGTTCAAGGTTGGTTCACCGTTTATACCTGGCTAGTGCAAGTTAATCAATGGGGGCGGGAGGGTAACCATTATATATGTCTAGACAATCATTTAACGTGTACAATTAGTCCATACTAAATCTGACATGTAAACCAATTTATGTATCCCAATTGATTTACATACCTATCTTTAATCTCAAAGCGTTCATGAAGCCATCTCCTCATGAAGGACTGCTCTGTTGGTATATCCTGAATATCGATACGATCCACATTTATGTGAATTTTTGGACATTCCTTGCAAAGAAAGTCTGCAGACATAATAAAATAATATTAGAAAATAATATTAGACTGAGAGAAGAAAAGAAAGAACAAATAGAAAGGTCTATCGCTGAATTCAAGGACATGTATCTCACACTTCACCAGTATTATAATAAAGACATTAAAACAATTGATAAATGAGACCATATCCTTAGGTAGGTGTAACTAAAAACAGAAGTCTCATTCGAAGAAAGAAATTACATGGAAAAGTTATACTATAAATAATATACCGTAAAAGTTATGTAGACAAACAAGAAGCTAGATAATTATAATAAAGCATTTGCTGTGAAGAAAGTTTAATGTCTGTTTTATATTAAACCCTCCTATCTCTAGGGGAAGTAATTTAGGGCCCATGCCAGTCACCCCAGTTTGGGAACAAATATTGGCCAATACGGTCCATAGAAAAACTGCTAATGGGAAAAGGTCACTTATTTTAACTAGCATCTAACAAGTAATAGTGGGATAATTCTTAAAAAAAAACAAAAAAACTTCATAATATACTTAATATAATATACAAAATTCTCTTATGTTACTGAGCTGCTCCTGCTATAATCTGATCAAAGCACAGAGTTCAGAGATTTCCGGTCTGTGCTGTGATCGGAAGGTATTCTGCCAGTTACGCACAGCCCTTCAGGCAGGAGATGGGCTTCAATGAGCAGCTCACAGTATACTCTAAATGGCAATGACATAGGGAGGAATGGGCAAGAAGAAGCCACAGAAGCAGTGCAGGCTGCTCAGATCTATCAGGTATATGACTCATTGGTCCCCTACAGCTAGTTTGGAGACAATGTCAGAAAATATCCTTCGTTGTACAATAAAGCTGGGAATGCTGGAGTGTCTCAGGGTAGTGTATACCATGTGAAATCTGTGAGAATTGTTAAAGAAATTATGCAGCAATTTATCCATCTTGAGACTTCATAAGAGTCTCAGGATGGTGTTTTGTAGATGGAATGGCTAGGCACTGATGGTGGGAGTGTGAGAGCTGTTGGGCAGATATAGATCTGGTAGAGAAGTCAGACAGCACTGCCTCTAGGAAATGTTGTCTAGATTAAAGATGTGCGAACATGTTCAGAAAACGTTCGCCAATCTCAAATTCGGCACGAACATAGCACATGCGCATTCAAGTTCACTTTCACAAGCATTTTTACTCAAAGTCGGTCACCGTTCGGTAAATCATTGCTACTCCACTAATGCTTTTGTTATTACTTTGGCTAGGATAGTGGTGCTGTATGATGAGCGGGGAAGGATAAGTTTGATGAGGGGAGGGTGTGTGTCTAGGTCAGAGGAGCATGTGGAGAGCTTAAAGCAGCAGCTTTTCTTCCCTTAACTTTATGTGTGTTGCTACAGACAACCAATCAGGGTGCAGAAACCATCCATAACGTCATGACACAAGGTCTTCTGTGATTGGTTGCCGAAGTAACATGTCCCTGGTCATATAAAAAGCGGACATCTTGTTTTGCAGGCGCCATTTGCTCAATGTCACAGTGAAGAGAGTTCTTGCGCTAGTGCTGCTGCTGAAAGTGAACTTATCCTGTGTGAAATCTATCTTCCGGCATCGAAGTAGATGCAAAAACTGTGTGGCAGTCTCCCGAAGCCCCATTAGCTACTCCAAATAGTTTGTGCTAACACTGTTTCAGTGGCAAATTAGGCAGCCAGATTTCCACTTAAAAATCATTAGGCCTACTATAGTGGCACAGCCATGAGGCCCAATTAGCTACTACAAATTGTTTGTGCTAAAACTGTATTTCAGTGACAAATCAGAAGGTTACGTTTCCACTTAAAAATTGTTAGACATAACAGTGTTGTTGAGGCACACTAACTTGGCTGTAAGCCATAATCATCAACATTAACAGAAATAAACACTTGAAATAGAGCACTCTGTTTGTAACGACAATGAGTTTCACTTTTAGTATTGAAGAACTGAAATAAATTAACTTTGCATGAAATTCTAATTTAGTGAGAAGCACTTGTATATACAGTGGAGAAAATAAGTATTTGATACACTGCTGACTTTGCAAGTTTTCCCACCTACAAAAGGTGGAGAGGTCTAAGTTTTATCGTAGGTACACTTCAACTGTGAGACAATCTAAAATAAAAACCAGAAAAATCACATTGTATGAATTGTAAATAATTAAATTGCATTTTATTGCATGATAGTATTATCACCTACCAATCAGCAAGAATTCAGGCTCTTACAGACATCCTCATTCTAGGGCTCCATGCAACATCTCGTGCAGTAATGAGGATTTTGAGAAAGGTCAAAAATTGGCCCAAAACTACACGGGACTACCTGGTCAATGACCTGAAGAGAGCTGGGACCACAGTCTCAAACATTACCGTTAGTAACACACTGTGAAGTCATGGATTAAAATAATGAAGGGCACGCAAGGTCCCCATGCTCACGCCAGCACATGTCCAAGCCCGTTTGAAGTTTGCCAATGACCATCTGGAAGATCCATAGGAGGCATGGGAGAAGGTCATGTGATCAGATGAGACAAAAACAGAACTTTTTGGTATCAACTCCACTCACTGTGTTTAGAGGAAGAAGAAGAAGGATGAGTACAACCCCAAGAAAACCGTACCAACTGTGAAGCATGGTGGTTGACACATCATACATTGTGGGTAATTTTCTGCAAAGGGGACACAATGACAGTACTGTATTGAAGGGAGGATGGATAGGGTCATGCATTGTGAGATTTTGGCCAACAACCTCCTTCCCTCAGTAAGAGCATTGAAGATGGGTCGTAGTTGGGTCTTCAAGAATGACAATTACCAGAAACACACAGTCTGGGCAACTAAGGAATAGCTCCATAAGTAGCATTTTGAGGTCCTAGAGTGGCCTAGCCAGTCTCCAGACCTGAACTCAGTATAAAATCTTTGGAGGGAGCTGAAACTCAATACTGACCAACGACAGGCCTGAAACCTGAAAGATATGGAAAAGAGAGACAAAATCCCTACTGCAGTGTGTGCAAACTTGGTCCCACACACATACAAAATTCTGAATTGCACACTTCAGTGCAGACAAGTAATTCTGAGGCTTTACAACATAGAAGAGCGGTCAAACTGAAGTGAACATGTAAACTACTCACAGTAAAAACAAATGTTATGAATAAAAAGCGATAAAAAATGATTACGGCATTATTCCAACTTTCTTTTTTCTATATTCACGCTTGAGAATATGTTGCTCTAAACCAATGCTTTACATTTCACTGATATATTTAATCCTACTCAAGTTCTCATCATAAACATTATTTCCATACAGAATGGCAGAACAAATGGCCTCTTATCTTCTATTTATAATGTACAGGACAACTCTGCGGGACAATTTGTCTGATGCCATTAAGTCACAATGTCCTATAAGAACAAGGCACTGATAAGAATTTGCAGACCAGACAAGATGCCTATAGTAATTAGTCGCATTAAAAGGTCTATATTATGTATTATACTATACATACTGTTAGGATGTTAAGTATTTTGTCATGGCAGCACAAGAGGTGTTGAACTGTGTTATAGAAATGCCTTCATTTTTATATTTTAGTATTCACTTTGGCACAAGACAATATTTTGCCAAGATGAAAATCTAAAAAGGTAGACAAGAAAGGGTGCCCTACAACCACAAGGATGAATGCTCAATACAGACAACATGATCAGACCCTGGTTTGGAGTTTTGTTAAACAATCTCTTTATTTTACAGAACAGCCTTTTCACCCAAGTCCTGTAATTGAACGGTTCTGCAAAACCAAACCACTACTTTACAACCAGTTAAAAAATAACTCAGCATATGCTTGCTGTTTAAAGGGGTATTCCAATCTTGTCCCAATAGTGAAAAACCATATACTGATTAAAGTCAAACCAAAAGAAACGTTGATATCACAAAGTACAGAAAACCAATTATTAGAAAAGTGCCTTATCACAGGTCAGATATGCCTTTTGGGGTGGAGAAGCAGCTTTGGTACTGTTCCACAGTTACTATATACATAGTAGTTTTCAATTGAACATGTGCACAAAAACAGGACATAGCTTCACAAAATGTCAGAAATTCACGTACGAAATGGAAACAAGAGACACAGCCCTCAGAGATACAAGTACAACCTGCATTTAATTGGACAAACCATGCTGTTGGCAAGTGCCCAAGGGGTAAAAACAGATTTGCATGCCTCAAGCTACCAGTTCAGGTACATTCCTGTGGGGAGCAAATGCAGCCCCCCTACTGTTCAGAAATAGAGAATAGTAGTACCAGAGTTGGGCATGTAAGACAAAAGACTTGTGGCATACCCACAGACTATGACCAATGTCTGAAAAGCAAGTCCCACTTCTGGGGCCCAAACCTATCTCTAGAACGGTGAGTCCTTGATCCCCCATTGTGGACTGCATCTGGCGACCAGTGAATGGAAAGATGACACCACATCTCTCGCCATTCATTGCTATGTGAGTTCCAAATACAGACACTAGTGGCTGGACGCAGACATGAATGGGGGATTAGTGGAACCCCGTTCTAGAAATACAGCTGTGCTCAAACTTACATACCTCGGCAGAATTTTTGCTTTCTTGGTCTTTTTTCAGAGAATATGAATAATACCAAAACTTTTTCCTCCACTCATGGTTAGAGGTTGGGTGAAGCCGTCTATTGTCAAACTACTGTGTTTTCTCTTTTAAAATCATGACAACCCAAAACATTCAAATGATCCTGATCAAAAGTTCAAATATCTCATTTCTTAATACTGTGTATTGCCCCCTCTAACATCAATGACAGCTTGAAGTCTTTTGTGGTAGTTGAAGATGAGGATCTTTGTTTTCTCAGATGGTAAACCTACCCCACTGTTCTTGGCAAAAAGCCTCCAGTTCCTGTAAATTCCTGGGCTGTCTAGCATGAACTGTGCGCTTGAGCTCTCCCCAGAGTGGCTCAATGATATTGAGGTCAGGAGACTGAGATGGCTACCCAAGAACCTTCACTTTGTTCTGCTGTAGCCAATGACAGGTCGGCTTGTGTTTTGGATCATTGTTATGTTGGAAAGTCCAAGTACGTCCCATGCGCAGCTTCTGGGCTGATATGAGCAAATCTGCCCCCAGTATTTGCTCATAACGTGCTGCATGCATCTTTACTTCAACTTTGACCAAATTTCTGTGCCTTTGTAGCTCACGCATCCCCAAAACATCAGCGATCCACCTCTGTGCTTTACAGTAGGAATGGTGTTTCTTTCATCATAGGCCTTGTTGACCTCTCTCCAAATGTAACTGTTACAGAACCCCCCAGCACCCGGAATATGTTATGCAGTTATATGTATGTATAATAGGTTCCATGTGAAATGCATCAGTCCACAGGCTGCGCCCCTGGGCAGAGGGGACAAGATATTCTGCTTCTGACCTCCCCCACCTTTGTAATTCCCACAGTAAATATCGGCAGGCTCCGGCCACCTGCAGCTATTGTAATGTATGTCTGGCCTGACGCTTTTGAATTGGCCTGCCCTCTGTATCTGTTGTGATATATATTCTGTGTCCTGTGAGTAAAGAGTTGTCACACTGGAAATACGTAGAGAAGCAGTGATATTTTATATGCGCCCATGTAATGAAGCCATTCCAGTCAGCGTCCTTCATTCAGAATCCAACCAAAGCAGAGTGGACCTCCTGAACCACGGGGTGGTACTGAAAGAGGTACTCCAGCACAGCAGACCCCATTACACTGGTGGCAGACAGCGGGATATGATACCCAGTCTACAGGAGGAAAGGAATGAATGGAAAACAACTACCAGAAGTTAAAGAGGACTACATTAAAAGACCTGGTGGAAGCTCGAGGGTTAATCGCCAGCAACAAAACAAAAGCAGATTTGATAGCAGCCATCATGGAACACGACAGTGCAGCGCCCCCAATGTGAACGTGGAGACTGATTTCCAGAGGGAGGTAAAGAACAGACTGGCGTTCTATGGCCCAAACCCTGCAGTAGAGATCATACGAGAGGTGATGGCTGATGTGCGTACTGATCTGAAGGAAAAGATGGCCGAGCGGACCAGGATAGAGCTAGCCAAGATGGAGATGGCAGAGCGGACCAAAGTGGAGCTGGCCAAGATGGAGACGGCAGAGCGGAGAGAGGAGAGTCAGCGAGCAGGGGGAGCTCTGGCCTCCGCCCAGGTACCTTCAACAGTAAGCCACAAAAAGATCCAGTATAAGCACAAAAAGATCCAGTATAATGCCTTCCGACAGTTGGGGGAGGCAGAGGAAGACATTGATGGCTTTCTGCAGGACTTTGAGCGGCAGTGTGCCCTGCATCAAGTGAAGCTGGAGGAACAGGTTCAGATTCTGGCCAGCAAGCTGACAGGCCGGGCAGCGGACGCTTATCGCACTGTACCTCATGAGGACTGTATGGACTATGAGCGGATCAAAGAAGTGATCTTGGCCCGGTATGCGCTGACACCAGAGGCATACCACCAAAAGTTCCGCAGACTTATAAAACGGGTAACCGATACCCACGCTGAATGGGCCTGTAAATTACGGCGGTCACTGCTACAGTGGGTACAAGGGAGCCAAGCAACCACTAAGGAGGACGTCCTCCAGCTCTTCTTGTTAGAGCGATTCTTTAATGGACTAACCCCGAGACACAGGAATGGCTTCAGGACAGATGACCAACGACTCTTGAGGAGGCCGCTCGTCTGGCCGACGAACACCATGATGCCAGGAGGTCTCAGTCGGCCGGATCAAAGATGGTCACTAGGGGTCCTCCCATGGGTCTGGAAGCCCCCAAACCACAGAAGATTGCCGGGGGACCAGCTCAAAACCCGACCTACCACAGTCCCCTTGGGGCGCGATGCCACACCTGCCATCAGCTGGGCCACCTGCAAAGACAATGTCCCAACCGGTCTCAGCGTACCCAGTGCCCAAAGGCGGGAACAGCTACCTTCAGCCGGGCCGCTGTACACTGCTACCAAGGTGAAGGTGATCCAGCATTGGGGGCTATGACTAACCAGGGGATGGAAGAGATGGAGGAAGTGCTGCATGAAGTAGAACCCGTGCAGGCGGCCCAGGCAGATAATCGTCAACAGCATCAACAGGTCATGTGGGTTAATGGGAAACGTATGCAGGGACTAAGAGATTCCGGAGCAACTTTGACCCTTGTGAAGCCTCATCTCGTCCGGGACCAAGAGAAGACGGATCGGACAATGGCAGTCCATGTAGCAGGGTGAGCCATACATCGACTGCCCACTGCCAGGATTCACCTGAACTGGGGAGTCGGGGATGGCCTGGTTGAGGTCGGCTTGATGGAGGAATTGCCTGCAGACGTCTTGCTGGGAAATGACTTGGGGCCTATGTTGTCTGCCTTCTCGGTCGGCCCTCTGGCTGAGACATATCCTGTGACCACCCGGAGACAAGCTCGAGCTGCGGAGGCGGAATCACACTCAGAGGAGGCCCAGGTAAGACACCCCAGCCCTACACGTATTCCCATAGCCAGACACATTTCTTGGGCCACCCCAGCTGAGTTTAAGGAGTTACTTGAGGATCCTTCATTAGAGGGATATCGTGTGAAGCCACAGGAGGGGAGAGGAGTACTGGAACGGGAGCAGTTTGTATGGCAGCAGGGACTGCTCTACCGGGTTACCGAGCAGCACCACACAGGGACGAGCCCCAGTATAAAACGACAGCTGGTAGTTCCCAAGAAGTACAGGCAGCAGTTACTGCGAATCTCTCATGACATACCCTTGGCCGGGCACTTCGGCATCAGTCGCACCAGGCAACTTCTTTTGGCCGGGGGTAACCTATGATGTTCGTCAGTGCTGCCAGACCTATGACAGCTGCCAGCACATTGGCAAGAGAGGAGATCGCTGCCAGGCCAAATTACGCCCCCTATTGTGGAGGAGCCATTTAGCTGAGTAGCGGTTGATCTGATAGGGCCGTTAGCCAAACTAAGTCCATCAGGGAAAAGGTATATATTGACAGTGTTATATTCACATTAAATTGCTCAATATTTAAAAAAAAAAAAAACAACAACTCCCTCCCAAACGAAGGGTATATGTACCACTAAACTAGAACCTACACATGAAGTGTGATCTATAAAGTAAATCGATCTCCACTATGGTACTAATGTAAAACAATCAACTTTATTTAGACACAGTTGTAGATTTAGGTTGTAATGATGATGCGTGTAGCAAAGAATTGGTTGTCGTGGGCTTACGGAATACTGTAGTAGATAACTGACCATCTGGCAATGCTGTAATGCAAAGATCCAAAAAATCAATTCTTCGTCCGAACTTATACGTTAACCTGATGTTTCTGTTATTTTGATTTAATCTAGTCATCAAGGCCTCAAGTTCGTCTACTGGACCCTGCCAGATGAACATAATGTCATCAATGAAGCGAATCCAATTATGAATTCGCTCCATGCCCTCAACCTCATTCTCTTGGAATATGGACCATTCCCAGGCGCCCATAAACAAATTAGCATACGAGGGGGCACAAGAGGCCCCCATCGCAGTACCCTGCAATTGTAGGTAGACCCTCCCTGCAAACATAAAGGCATTATGGGTCAAGATGAATTTCAATAATTTCAGAATAAATTCAGATGTATCCCTCTCGATGTTACTTTGAATTAAATATTTTTCCACCGCCTGTAGGCCATCTCGATGTCTGATGCTTGAATATAAGGCCTCCACATCAGCCGTAACTAAGATCATATCATCAGTGAGTTGTACATTTTCCAGATGCCCCAAGGCGGCGGTGGTGTCCTTAATATATGAGGGTAATTGTGTCACCAGAGGTTTGAGATAATGTTCAACTATATCACAAGCTATTTCACACAATCCCTCATTGGCGGCCACTATAGGGCGGCCCGGTGGGTCCGCCGAATTTGTGTGGACCTTGGGTACCAAATAGAAAGTCGCCAATCTAGGATGTATTTTAGCATAGGTATCCAAGAGGTTTTTTTTCAATACATTTGGCACTTTAAATAAGGCACAGAGGTTTACTTTTAAGTCATAATTATTCAAGCGTAACAGTCACTCCGGTTAGTTTTTATGTAGTCATCACTTACACATAAGCTAGGCTACCAAATATATGTAGATTCTTCCCATCAATATACATACGGCACCTTATTTAACATCACTTATGTTTTGTTTCTCTTCTTTTCTTTGTTTTGTTTTCTTTTCCGAGTATCGCTCCAGGGTGTGCGCATGGATGGATTGCAGGCTGGAGGGGAGGGCAGCTAGCGGTCGATTGGGGAACGGGGCAGTAGAGTCGTACTTACTAACGACTGGATGCTCACAACCCCGTGACCGCGACCTGACTCCCCATTGGATACCGGCTTTAGCAAATCTGAGCATGCGCCAGGAGACCCTGGAGCGATATTGTTCCGTACAATGTGCCGGATAGGAAGTTCCTGTATTCAGTTTCCAGGCTCCGTACGGGGGGCGGTACTCACCTAATGACGTCATACAGGCACGACTTGTGTGGGCACATTAGAGATAATAGAGTCTGTTTCGGACGCATGCGCCGCCCCGCTTCCACCCGGCTGGTGGTAAATTATCATTATAATTGTCCAATGAATGACGGGGCTTAGTATATTTAAACCGGCTAACCCCCTGCACCTGACACGCCTCCAGAAGAAGCTAACGCAAAACGCGTGTCGGGGCAGAGGGACGCCGAGGTCTTTGCAATAGGCTGATAGCAAGGTAATATACCGTATTTATTATATATAGAGTGTCAAATATACAGGGAGTCTGGCCTTATAGTATTTACTGGTTCCATATGTTTTCCCTACTAGGGTTTTTTTGAATCTAGGCTTCTTATACTATAGCAGTGATATGTATTTGTTCTCAAGTTAATAGCCTATATCTTTTTCTTGTGCATCTTCTTCAGGCGGATAGTCCCTTTGGTGGATTTGTACCTTTCTAAACATGTAGTAATTCTATTTTTAATGTTTTATATTATTGTGTCTAAATAAAGTTGATTGTTTTACATTAGTACCATAGTGGAGATCGATTTACTTTATAGATCACACTTCATGTGTAGGATATATTGACAGTGGTAGATTATGCCACACGGTATCCAGAGGCGGTTGCGTTACCTAACATATTGGCAGAGACGGTGGCGGCTGCCCTGCTCCAGGTTTTCTCACGGGTTGGATTTCCCTGGGAGATTATCTCGGACCAGTGTACCCAGTTTACAGCAGAAGTGACCAACCAACTGTGGAAGCTGTGCGGCGTAAAGTCCATTAGGAGCGCCCCGTACCACCCGCAAACCAATAGGTTGTGTGAACGCTTTAAAGGAAAGTTGAAACAACTTATTGAGACTTTTACCAGGACCTTTAAGGACTGGGAGAAATTCTTGCCACACCACCTGTTTGCCTATCGGGAGGTACCCCAAGAATCCACGGGTTTCTCCCCGTTTGAACTGGTATACGGGAGGCGGGTAAGGGGACCCCTAGACTTAGTGCTAGAACACTGGGAAGGGGAGGGCACCATAGAAGGGGTACCTATTGTACCTTATGTGGTGGAATTCCAGGACCGCTTACAGGAGCTGACCCAGGCTGTACGTGGGAACATGCAGGTGGCCCAGCGGCGCCAGCGCGTATGGTACGATCAGAGGGCCAGAGAACGCACCTTTGAGATAGGACAGAAGGTCCTGGTGTTAGAACCCACTAGGCAGAACACGTTCCAAGCTGCATGGCAGGGGCCCTACCAGGTAGTGGGGAAAATAGCCGACATCACCTATAATGTCGCCGATTGTGACGACCCCAGGGTTATCTGCATGTTCCACCTGAACATGCTGAAGCCCTACCGGGAGCGCCCTGAAGAGGTAGTGGCCATCTGTGCACCTGAAGCAGAGGATGTAGCCGGACTCCCCTTGCCTGATGTCTTAGGGGAGAGGACTCAGTCTAAAACATGGGACCAGGTACACTGGGATGAAGACCTAGGTCCCCGGGAGAGACAGCATGCAGAGGCGTTGCTGAGGCAGCGACAGAGGATGTTTTCAGGGAGACCGGGGTACACTTACCTGGCACAACACAAGGTTGAGACCCAGGATCAGACCCCCCTGAGACAACCCCCCTTCCGCATCCCTGAGTTTGTACGAGAAGGGATGCGACAAGAGATACGAGAGATGTTGCATTTAGGGGTCATTGAAGAATCAGATAGTACCTGGGCATCCCCCCGTAGTGTTAGTGCCCAATAAGGATGGGACTACACGGGTTTGTGTAGACTATCGAAGGCTCAATGAGAAAACGGTGACGGATGCGTATCCCATGCTGCGCGTGGATGAGCTGTTAGACCGGCTGGCGGGGGCAAAGTATTTGACCACCATCGATCTATGCAAAGGCTACTGGCAGATTCCCCTTGGTCCTGACGCTATTCCCAAGTCGGCATTTGTCACCCCGTTTGGCTTATTTCGGTTTCGAGTTATGCCATTTGGGGTGAAGAATGCCCCTGCAACCTTCCAGAGGCTGGCTGACCGGCTTCTGGATGGTCTCCAGGACTATGCGTGTGCCTACCTGGATGACATCGCCATCTACAGCGCGACATGGGAAGAGCATCTAAATCACCTAGAGACAGTATTAGACAGGATCCACAAGGCCGGAATCACCCTGAACCCAAACAAGTGTCACGTGGGCAAAGCGGAGGTTCAGTATTTAGGACATTGGGTGGGAAGTGGGAAACAGCGACCAGAAACAGCCAAGATTGAGGCCATAGCCAAATGGCCCACCCCACGCACGAAAACCCAGGTCATGGCGTTTCTAGGGACAGCAGGTTATTACAGGAAATTCGTCCCCAATTACAGCAGCGTAGCCAAGCCCCTCACTGATCTGACCCGTAAGAACCAACCCCGTCAGGCAACCTGGACCCCAGAGTGTGAGGAAGCCCTCCGCCAGCTAAAGGACGCCCTCACCAATACCCCTGTATTGGCCGCACCCGATCCAACTAAACGTTTCCTTGTTCACACGGACACTTCTATGTTTGGATTGGGGGCAGTACTGAGCCAAGTCGGGCTGGACGGCCAAGAACACCCGGTAGGTTACCCGAGTCGGAAACTACTGCCCCGTGAAGTAAGCTATGCAGCCATCGAGAAGGAGTGCCTGGCAGTAGTATGGGCACTCAAAAAGTTACAACCATATTTGTATGGACGACAGTTTTCCCTCCTATCGGACCATAATCCCCTAGTGTTGCTTAATCGGGTCTCCGGAGACAATGCCAGATTACTGCGGTGGAGTTTAGCCCTACAACCTCTGGACTTCACCATCCACTACAGACCTGGCAAACAAAACGGTAACGCCGATGGACTAAGTCGACAAACGGAACTTGTACCAACCCCATAAACTTCGGTCATCCCCAAACCGATCCGTTAAGGATCAGACTGTATGCCAATCGCGTCGCTGAAAGGGGGAGCCGTGTTACAGGACCCCCCAGCACCCAGAATATGTTATGGAGTTATATGTATGTATAATAGGTTCCATGTGAAATGCATCAGTCCACAGGCTGCGCCCCTGGGCAGAAGATATTCTCCTTCTGACCTCCCCCACCTTTGTAATTCCCACAGTAAATATCGGCAGGCTCTGGCCACCTGCGGCTATTGTAATGTATGTCTGGCCTGCCGCTTTTAACTTGGCCTGCCCTCTGTATCTGTTGTGATATATATTCTGTGTCCTGTGAGTAAAGAGTTGTCACACTGGAAATACGTGGAGAAGGCAGTGATATTTTATATGAACCATGTAATGAAGCCATTCCAGTCAGCATCCTTCATTCAGAATCCAACCAAAGCAGAGTGGACCTCCTGAACCACGGGGTGGTACTGAAAGAGGTACTCCAGCACAGCAGACCCCGTTACAGTAACATTTATGGTTGTGGACAAAAAGTTAAATTTTGGTCTCATCACTCCAAATTACCTTGTTCCAGAACTTTTGAGGCTTGTCTCTGTGCTGCTTTGCATATTGTAAGCGAGATACTTTGTGGCCTTTGCGCAGTAATGGCTTTCTTCTGGTGACTCGACCATGTAGTCCATTTTTTCCCAAGTACCTCCTTATTGTGCATCTTGAAACAGCCACACCGCTACTTTTCAGAGAGTTCAGTAGTTCAGCTTATGTTATTTGTGGGCTTTTCTTCGCATCGCAAACAAATTTTTTTGCAGTTGTGGACGACATATTTGTTGGTCTACCTGACCGTGGTTTTGTTTTTACAGAGCCCGATTTTCCATTTGTTAATCACAGTATGAACACTGCTGACTGGCATTATCAATTCCTTGGATATCTTTTTGTATCCCTTTCCTGTTTTATACAGTTCAACTACCTTTTCCCGTAGATCCGTTGACAATTCTTTTGCTTTCCCCATGACTCACAATCCAGAAATTTCAGTGGCTGGATGAAAGATGCAAGAGTCTGTCTGGTTCCCAGAAACTCACTCAGCTTTTATGCACACATACTGATTACAAGCAAACAGGTCACAGGCGAGGATGTTACCTTTAGTAGCCATTCAAAACCATTTGTGTCAACTTCTGTGCATGTTATCAGGTCAAAATCACCAGGGTATGTGAACTTTTGATCAGGGTAATTTGGTTCCTTTAGGTTGTCATTATGATTTAAACAGAGAACACAGTAGTTTGACAATAAATGGCTTCACCCAAGCACTAAACATGAATGGAGAAAAAGTTTAGGTGTTATTATTCATATTCTCTGAAAAAAGACCAAGAAAGCGGATCCAAGAGCTGGTACTTGCATCTATCAGACATTTAAGGTATTTTATATCTCACAGGCTGTGTCATAAGTGTACAAGTGTATAAGAGACAGTACCTTTAAAATCCACAGCATATCAATTTATGCTGTGGTTATTTCCACAGGTTTCATTGATAAAGATAAAACCTATAAGGAATGAGTGCAAGGCACAGAGCATTTATAAAATTAATTTTTATTGAAGATTAGATTAAAATGGATAAGAAGTGGAGACACAAGTCATACATAACTGGTGAACAAATATCAACAGTAACAAGCATGATACAAATTCTCAAATTACAGCTATGAATAAAGTGCAATCAAGTAATAAAATAGTGAATACAACAATGTATAACTTACAGTCCTAGTATTGTGGACGTATACCATTGTGTAAAGGACATCATAATGAGGCACATCATGAGAAAGTATACATAGAAAGACCAAGATAGGGTAAACTAGATGATCACAAAGCGATCGAAGGAATAAAATCTATAAATTGGAATAAGTAAACAAGCCCAGTGGCATTTGGCTATGTGCACACGTTCAGGATTTTTCGCGTTTTTTCGGGTGTTTTCCGCGGGAAAAACGCTTAAAAAACGCATACACAAGCATCCCATCATTTTTAATGCATTCTGCAATTTTTGTGCACTTAATGCGTTTTTTCCCGCGAAAAAAAGTCATCGCGGTAAAAAAAAACCAGGGCTGTGGAGTCGGTAAGCCACAGTTGCGACTCCGAGTCCGACTCCTGGATTTTATCAGGTTCCGACTCCTTCATAAATGGCCAATTCGTAACAATAAATTTACTGTTGTAAAATATTAACATCGTGCTTATTCAGTTTCTCACCATCATATAAGTAATCAGACCACTTAGAGCAAAAACTATATTTATTAGAATACAATTAGAATATAGCAAATAACTTTTATAAACTTTTCTAAACTCTTGTAAGTAAATATGCAATAAACACTTATGCAGTTAATAAGAAGAATCTATAAATTTGTCCTCAGAAAAAGTATTGCCTCTGTCAGATCCTCCTTCATGGATGCCCTCAAATCTGATCTAATTATTTTGAGAGCAGAGAACAACCTCTCTACACTAACTTGGGTTGGTGGCAAAGCAGTAACCACTCGGGCAACATCTCTGACAATGTCAGGATACAGAGGAATCGCTTGTTGCACTGTTATTTTTGATGAACGGTCAAATTTCTCAATTTCTTTTAGTGCACATGAAAAATTCTGCTGAAATGTACTGGCTGTGTTCTTTGATGGGGATGACTGTTCTTCTATGCCGGAACGCTTTGCACGGTCCTTGTGATCCAAATATTTTTCGAAATTAAATTCTTCATCAGTTGATGAGGGTGAAGATGTGGCAGGACGACCAAATTCTTCTTGTTCCTCCAGACTGTTCTGCAACCCTTTCATCCTTACTGCTATTTCAAACAGAGCTTCTTTTCCTTTAGTTAGCTGTTGATCATCTAGAATAATCCGATGCATTGGGTCTACATAAACAGCTGCCAAAAGAATGTTATTTTGTAATAATAGCTCCTCTCTCCGTTTCATTGATGTAGCAATGCCACTTGCAATTAACCCTCCTCTTTGGGACAGGCGAAACATCAGGTTCTTCCACTCCTTTAACCCCTTCCCGACCCATGACGCCACGTAGGCGTCATGAAAGTCGGTGCCAATCCGACCCATGACGCCTATGTGGCGTCATGGAATGATCGCGTCCCTGCAGATCGGGTGAAAGGGTTAACTCCAATTTCACCTGATCTGCAGGGACAGGGGGAGTTGTACTTTAGCCCGGGGGGTGGCTTTGCCCCCACGTGGCTACGATCGCTCTGATTGGCTGTTGAAAGTGCAACAGCCAATCAGAGCAATTTGCAATATTTCACCTATGAAAATGGTGAAATATTGCAATCCAGCCATGGCCGATGCTGCAATATCATCGGCCATGGCTGGAAATCCAGATCTGCCCCCCCCCACCGCCACCGATCGCCTCCCCAGTCCTCCGTTCTGTCCCGTACTCCCCTCCGTCCGCCTGTCCGCTCCCCCATCCTCCTGTCCGCTCCCCCCGTGCTCCGATCCACCCCCCCGTGCTCCGATCCACCCCCCCTGTGCTCCGATCCACCCCCCCACCCCCTCATACTTACTGATCCTCCCGGAGTCCGTCCGTCTTCTCCCTGGGTGCCGCCATCTTCCAAAATGGCGGGCACATGCGCAGTGCGCCCGCCGAATCTGCCGGCCGGAAGATTCGTTCCATGTACATTTTTATCACTGTGATAAAACCTATCACAGTGATCAAAATTAAAAAAATAGTAAATGAACCCCCCCCTTTATCACCCCCATAGGTAGGGACAATAATAAAATAAAGAAAGTATTTTTTTTTCCACTAGGGTTAGAACTAAGGTTAGAACTAGGGTTAGGGTTAGGGGTAGGGTTAGAACTAGGGGTAGAACTAAGGTTAGCGTTAGAATTAGGCTATGTGCACACGGTGCGGATTTGGCTGTAAACCTGATGGAACACTGCTACGAATCCGCAGCGGCCAATCCGCTGCGGATTCGTAGCAGTGTTCCATCAGGTTTACAGTACCATGTAAACCTATGGAAAACCAAATCCGCTGTGCCCATGGTGCGGAAAATACAGCGCGGAAATGCTGCGTTGTATTTTCTGCAGCATGTCAATTCTTTGTGCGGATTTCGCCGCGTTTTACACCTGTTCCTCAATAGGAATCCGCAGGTGAAATCCGCATAAAAAACACTGGAAATCCGCGGTAAATCCGCAGGTAAAACGCAGTGCCTTTTACCTGCGGATTTTTCAAAAATGGTGTGGAAAAATCTCACACGAATCCGCAACATGGGCACATAGCCTTAGGGTTGGAATTAGAGTCAGGGTTGGAATTAAGGCTAGGGTTGGAAATAGGGTTAAGAATAGGCTTGTGGTTAGGGTTATGGTTAGGGGTGTGTTGGGGTTAAAGTTGTGGTTAGGGTTGGGATTAGGGTTTGGATTAGGGTTGTGGTTAGGGGTGTGTTGGGGTTAGGGTTGTGACTAGGGTTATGGCTAGAGTTGGGATTAGGGTTAGGGGTGTGTTGGGGTTAGTGTTGGAGTTAGAATTGAGGGGTTTCCACTGTTTAGGCACATCAGGGGTCTCCAAACGCAACATGGCGCCACCACTGATTCCAGCCAATCTTGCGTTCAAAAAGTCAAATGGTGCGCCCAAACCGTGGTTTACCCCCACATATGGGGTACCAGCATACTCAGGACAAACTGGGCAACAATTATTGGGGTCCAATTTCTCCTGTTACCCTTGTGAAAATAAAAAATTGCTTGCTAAAACATAATTTTAGAGGAATTAAAAATTATTTTTTATTTTCACGGCTCTGCGTAATAAACTTCTGTGAAGCACTTGGGGGTTCAAAGTGCTCACCACACATCTAGACAAGTTCCTGGGGGGGTTTAGTTTCCAAAATGGGGTCACTTTTGGGGGGTTTCTACTGTTTATGCACATCAGGGGCTCTGCAAACGTAACATGATGCCCGCAGACCATTCCATCAAAGTCTGCATTCCAAAACGTCACTACTTCCCTTCCGAGCCCCGGCATGTGCCCAAACAGTGGTTTTCCCCCACATATGGGGTATCAGCGTACTCAGGAGAAACTGGACAACAACTTTTGGGGTCCAATTTCTCCTGTTACCCTTGGGAAAATAAAAAATTGTGGGCTAAAAAATCATTTTTGAGAAAAGAAAAATTATTTTTTATTTTCATGGCTCTGCGTTATAAACTTCTGTGAAGCACTTGGGGGTTCAAAGTGCTCACCACACATCTAGATTAGTTCCTTGGGAGGTCTAGTTTCCAAAATGGGGTCACTTGTGGGGGAGCTCCAATGTTTAAGCACACAGGGGCTCTCCAAACGCGACATGGTGTCCGCTAATGATTGGAGCTAATTTTCCATTCAAAAAGCCAAATGGCGCTCCGTCCCTTCCGAGCCCTGCCGTGCGCCCAAACAGTGGTTTACCCCCACATATGAGGTATCAGCATACTCAGGACAAATTGGACAACGTTCGTGGTCCAGTTTCTCCTTTTACCCTTGGGAAAATAAAAAAATTGTTGCTAAAAGATCATTTTTTGTGACTAAAAAGTTAAATGTTCATTTTTTCCTTCCATGTTGCTTCTACTGCTGTGAAACACCTGAAGGGTTAATAAACTTCTTGAATGTGGTTTTGAGCACCTTGAGGGGTGCAGTTTTTAGAATGGTGTCACTTTTGGGTATTTTCAGCCATATAGAACCCTCAAACTGACTTCAGATGTGAGGTGGTCCCTAAAAAAAATGGTTTTGTAAATTTTGTTGTAAAAATGAGAAATCACTGGTCAAATTTTAACCCTTATAACTTCCTAGCAAAATTGTTTCCAAAATTGTGCTGATGTAAAGTAGACATGTGGGAAATGTTATTTATTAACTATTTTGTGTCACATAACTCTCTGGTTTAACAGAATAAAAATTCAAAATGTGAAAATTGTGAAATTTTCAAAATTTTCGCCAAATTTCCGTTTTTTTCACAAATAAACGCAGAAATTATCGACCTAAATTTACCACTAACATGAAGCCCAATATGTCACGAAAAAACTATCTCAGAATCGCTAGGATCCGTTGAAGCGTTCCTGAGTTATTACCTCATAAAGGGACACTGGTCAGAAAAAAACGGCCAGGTCATTAAGGTCAAAATAGGCTGGGTCATGAAGGGGTTAAGAAAATACCTGGAGATAAGTCCTCTGCTTGAGGGTTAGCCATGTCTACAAGAAAGGTTTTCAGTTCAACCAAGCGCTGAATCATTAAGTACTGCCCCATCGTGTGGCTTTATCAATAATTGCCCCTTTTTCAGCACGTCTCTTCAAAATTGAGTCAACTTTAGGGGTTCTGGCAACAGTAGCCAATTTTCTCACCTTGCCAATCAGTGCAGCAGCATGTCCTTCTTGCAGACTGTCTCTTATAGCCAGCTGTAGCGTATGCACAACACAGCGCATGTGATGAATGAAAGAACGTATTGACACAGTTTCAACAAGATCATCTAAACTATCATGTTGCTGTTCATCTGAAGCTACTTCAGTTTGCTCCTCAGTTACAATACTGTGTTCCTCTATTTCAAACATTTCTGTGTCTGTGGACCCAGAATGTTCTTCTAGCTGCTGGTCACCATCATTACTCTCATTCATTAGCTTAATAGTACTTATCATATTTGAAGCATTGTCAGTTACGACAGAAAGAACTTGCTCTTTTTTAAGTTCATAGTCTTGCAGAACTTTTTCCACCAAGACCTGGAGAAACTCACTGGTGTGATGAGCTTTGGTGTCTTTTACTGCCAATGTCTTGGTAACTATTTCATTTTTGTCACAAACAAATCGGACATTGATGGCAAAATAGTTCACTCTGTGACGTGTGCAGGCATCCATTTTAAGAAACAGAAAGCGTCCCTTGAGAGTTTTTTTAAGTTCTTCCTTTTGTTTAAAAGCTTCTTCGATTACTAATTTTCTAATACTCTCTCTCTCTCCAGAGAAACACCAAGCTTGCGGGCCATTTCCCCATTCAGACACATAAAAGCTGGTCGTGAAAATAATGAAATAGGCACACTATCCTTTACAACAAGCTCTATGATCAGTTTTTTAAATGTATCTACTGTCATTGTCACAGTAACTTTGTCACTGACAAAATATCTTGCAACTGATGGCCGCAGTTCTCTGCTCCTTTGTTTGGCTGGAAGAGCTGGGCACTGGTTCATTGGTTTGGATGCAGTCTTCCTCATCCACTGCTTTCAGTACTTCTGGATGAAAGCGCTGTAAATGTCTCTTTAGATTAGAAGCTCTGGTAGGAGCATTTTTATCTTTGCCTGAATATGCACTGATCTTGGCTTCACAGCATTTGTTTTCGTCTGGATCATTTGTCATACACTGACAGACATAATGTTTTCTATCTTGAGTGATGGTGAAATGTTCAAATACAGCTCATTTAATGTGACGCTTCTTTGACATTCTCAGGTTTTTAATTCTGCATTTACAATCCAAATGACAATTGTTTTTCCTAAAAACAATTGTACAAAATTATTGCCAGGTCGTACAACTGATATACTGGTAAGTAATACTGTTATTCCTCATGTACTCACAGTTAACTGATGCAAAGTTTGTTGAAAGGATAATACTTCTTACAGTCTTCCTCTTCTGAGTAGCAGCTGTGAGATGCTTGGAAGACACACACCTAGTAAACATCTAGTCTAGAGTAGGAGCTTTACTACTAAGAATTTGCAACACATTTTCACTTTCAGTTTCATACATTGTAAGTAGGGGGGTTGGGCAGCATGAGGTTAACCAAGTATAAGATTAGATAAGGGCAGTGGAGAACAGTGACACACAAGAAGTAAAGGCACCGTCACATTTAGCGACGCTGCAGCGATCTAGACAACGATGCCGATCGCTGCAGCGTCGCTGTGTGGTCGCTGGAGAGCTGTCACACAGACAGCTCTCCAGCGACCAACGATGCCGAAGTCCCCGGGTAACCAGGGTAAACATCGGGTTACTAAGCGCAGGGCCGCGCTTAGTAACCCGATGTTTACCCTGGTTACCATTGTAAATGTAAAGTAAAAAAACACATACTCACATTCTGGTGCCTGCGTCCGCTTCCCTGCACTCCTCCTGCATCCTGTGTAAGTGCCGGCCGTAAAGCAGAGCACAGCGGTGACGTCACAACGATATCGCTATCCAGGACGCTGCAACGTCACGGATCGCTAGCGATATCGTTGTTAAGTTGTTCAGTGTGAAGGTACCTTAAGAAATGTCTCTATCTCCAGCAGAACTGCTTATCACTGTTGTTCATCGTTTGATACAACATATATATTTGAGTAACATTTATAAAATTCATATCGAAGTTCAATTATGAAATATTAATACATTTTTTTTTAAGCTGGAGTCGGAGTCGGTACATTTCTATCGACTTCGACTCCAACCAAAACGAACTCCGACTCCACGACTGCGACTCCACAGCCCTGAAAAAAATGCAGCATGTTCATTAACTTTGTGGATTTTTTGTGTTTTTCCCGCTATTTAATGCATTGGGAAGCTCCGGAAAAAAACGCGCAAAAATCGTCAAAAGAACCGCATGGTGATTTCTTGCAGAAAATGTCCGGTTTTGTTCAGGAAATTTCTGCACGAAATCCTGATGTGTGCACATAGCCTTGGCAATCTCACCTGTCCATGAAAAAAATGCACCCAATGCGCGTTTCACATCTAGCTTCATCATCAAAGCTGCAAACTTGTTTGTATTGTGACAAAGCTCAGCTCTGCCCCTCCCTCCACAGTGGCCGCTGTTTGATTACACACACCTTTTAGCCTTCATCACATCTCTGTTCCCTACACTTCGTAATCACAGCTTTGCAAAGAAGGCAGGCAGTATGTAATTACATGTCTCACACAAGAGAAAGCCTGTTTTAACCTATTACAGGGGAGTGTACTTTATTCCATTGTATTTTGCTGCCTACTTATAATTGGTTACCGTCATGCAGGGGAAGAAGTACACGCCCACGCTGGTAACTCCCAGCTGCACTATAACAAATGATAACCTAAAATTTACCATCTAATATCTCAGAAACAGAGGAAGAATTAAAAAAGAAAAAAATATATATATTTATATGTACCGTATGTATATAGCTCTCTTTCTCCGTAGCCACTATTCTATGATGTGGCCAATTTAACAAGTTCAAACTGGTGAAACGTTCTCTTTAACAGATCATGGACTACCGTACATTGATGCAGAAAGGCTGCCCTGTACAATAGTGTTATGTCTACAATAAAAAAAAAAAAAGACTTATTCTCAGTAACAGCAGATGGAGATTTTTAGTCTTTTGTCAGCAGATTTTGAGTGTGTGCTGACACAGCTCCTTTACAGTATGTACCTATAAATGTTAATGGCCGCAGATCGAGACGAGCCACAACATTAAATCTCAAACTCTATAGGGAATCTACATTTAAGATTTAATTTAAGGAATGTCATTATTGTAAATTACATATAAAGCAAAATGTGATATATGATCAAAATGTACTGTATTCTATAGTATAAAATGTGATTTCAGACATATTTGTGAACCCTTATTCTCTTGCCAGGGGGAAAAAAAATCATTGCAAGAACTTCGCTTTTCTTAGGTACAGTGTTTGTGAAAATATGAAATACTTGTCAACACATCCATAAACCTAATCCGGAATCCAAACAAATGAAAGAACTGGCAAAGGAACACATTCTGGACTGAGGAACATCCTGAATATAGCTGGAAGAGGCTATATATTTATACGGCACTTTAATAGAGATAATAACTCAAGGGGAAATTACCAGCACACAGTGAACTGCTTGTCCTGGAAGACATTTGGCGGTGGAGCACAAAGTGATGCATCTTATTTAGAAGAAGAGGCTTCACTAACGGATTTACAACTGATTACACAAAGCAGAACTTTTCTGTGAGAAGCTTATGATCATGCTGGAGAATGTAAAGTAGGAATTAAAGTACACCATTATAAATCCATGCAGTGCAGCTCAATGTCTACTAGCTTAATCCAGTTTATTAAAAGATGATTAATAAACTACAGACAGGAGTACATTTAAAGGGTTATTTTTAATTAATGGAAACCAAATATTATTGCAAAGATTGTGTCATGTATAAAATGACATGTAGGAAACAATCTCCTCTTCACAAGGGGGTACTCCAAGGGCAAGACCGTGGGTGATCGGCAGATTGCCGCAGGCACGGCAAACAGCAGATTTTGCAATAGGAAACCAAGGCGGCATATCTCTTTCCATGGCTGATGTAAGGGAAATGTCATATTATATGTAATAATGCATGTAATATAGAAGGATGGCTCAAGTTCACCAGAACTGGAGCCACTTCTACGGAGAGACTTTCCATTATGGCAGAGCAACAGACCCCCTCTATACGGTTCATATGCTCCAATATGGCTGATTACACTGGCCAACAGTGAAAATGTTTCTGAAATGAAAATAGCTGGTTTGTAATAATTTTAGCATCCTAAAAACGAATATGTTACTTAAAAATCATTATTAGCTCTTGTTGCTGAGATACAGGTCATTTAAGATTATTATGCAGGAAAATAGGGAAATTTTGAATTTTCAACAAATGTGTATTGGTAAACCTGATTACAGACCTGTTGAACCAATGTCAGCCATTTTATAAATTGTGTCTGCATAGTTTGTACTAATTGAAGTCTCTTTCTCTTGTTGCAGTAATTTTGTGGAGAGAATTTACACTTTGAAAATGCCTCGTAAATGTGCAAATATTGTTAACAATTTTTGTTACGTGTGTGGTTATGTGACATTTGCCAACCAAAGAAGACCAATTACTCCACTTGTGAAGACTGCTTACCATCATTACTTTGCTTATACGTGGCACTTAAATACGTGGCACTTATACGTGGCACTTAAATACGTGGCACTTATATACGTGGCATTTTGAGACCTATAATTTTTCCACATTTTGGTCCACAGAGTCATGTGAGGTCTTGTTTTTTGCGGGACGAGTTGACGTTTTTATTGGTAACATTTTCGGACACGTGACCATTTTTTATCACTTTTTATTCCGTTTTTTGTGAGGCAGAATAACCAAAAACCAGCTATTCATGAATTTCTTTATACCGTTCTGCGTTTGGTAAAATTGATAAAGCAGTTTTATTCGTCGGGTCAGTACGATTACAGCGATACCTCATTTATATCATTTTTTAATGTTTTGGCGCTTTTATACGATAAAAACTATTTTATAGAAAAAATAATTATTTTGGCATCGCTTTATTCTGAGGACTATAACTTTTTTATTTTTTTGCTGATGATGCTGTATGGCGGCTTGTTTTTTGCGGGACAAGATGACGTTTTCAGCGGTACCATGGTTATTTATATCCATCTTTTTGATCGCGTGTTATTCCACTTTTTGTTCGGCGGTATGGTAATAAAGCGTTGTTTTTTGCCTCGTTTTTTTTTTTTTTTTCTTACGGTGTTTACTGAAGGGGTTAACTAGTGGGACAGTTTTATAGGTTGGGTCGTTACGGACGCGGCGATACTAAATATGTGTACTGTACTGTGCAATTTATACTCTTGTAATGAATTCTTCTCGCTACCTACAGCACATACTTCCATGGCGTGTATCTAAAAAACGAGAGCTAATTAAACAATTCTGTGGGTATATTTGAGTTTCTCGACCCAAAATTAGTAATATTTGCCTATTTTCATCAAAGAAACATAAAAAAAGTTGTTTTTTGTTGGCCTGTGTTATTGTATACACTCATTTTCCACTTTTTTCTCTTTCTTGGGGGAACGTTAAATATATCGTGATACGGAGTGTGACCTTGGTAGCTAAGGTGGTCTATGGACTAATATGTATGCTCACAAGACATTATGTCACATTATCGCTCCAGCCTAGCAGCGGCCCCTGATGGGACGCAGCAGTTTCAGTTCTGACTGATGGTAGTTCTCAGCCCATGAAAGACCACTTGTAACAAAGTAATGTGAGCGGCGCGAGACAAAGCACTGATCCTGACCCGAGTATGTGTAATTTTTATTTGAAGCACTTAAGCATTTAAGAAGCTGTCGGCTAATATTGGACAACATTTGCAGAAAAAACGGCAGAAGAGTAGGGAAAAACTGTAAATATGTAATACATATAATCTATTAAAATGTATAAATTTTAATTACTTTTAAAAGACACCACCCAGCATGTAAGACCAGAATAATGTTGGAATGAACCTATAAAATAACCTAAAGGGTATCTGGTTTAGCCCCAACTGATCACTAGCTAGCTGTGGAGGTTGGCACCCTAGAGAGAACGATTGCTTGGCGCCCCCACTCAACGATGGCTGTCCCTATCTCTCCTTGATTGTCACTGTACTAAACAGGTGGGAAAACATATAGATGTAAAGATAAGTGATGAATTATAGATAAAATTATAATGCAGTGATAAGTTAGGGACACTTTTTAACCAGGAAATTTGAAAACCTTCAGGTGTACTACAGATGATGTAAGGCTTATTTAAAATAAGTCCATAAATTCACGGTGTCCCTATGAGAACAACTCCACAGGCACAGTGACCTTGTGGGTGAAAAATGTTCCTTCCATGGGAACAATCAATACAAGGCCCGAGAGGAAGTGTAACCTAATATTAAAGATACAAACAGATAAGGTATACACAACCAAAGGAAGGCATTTAAACAAAGGGACCTCTCCTATGTAAGGAATCTCACCTCGACGCGTTTCCCTGTCCCTAAGGTTCATCAGGAGGCCCGACAGTTCCTGGCTATGCCAGAGATAGCAGGTGCTCCGATGAGGAAAGCATGCCATGCACCCCTTTATGGCTATTTCCCTCTTCATTGCTGGCTGCAGAATGAGTTTTCTGAGAAACTCAGAGCTCATTCT
Organism: Ranitomeya variabilis; assembly: GCF_051348905.1. Lineage (NCBI taxonomy): Eukaryota > Metazoa > Chordata > Amphibia > Anura > Dendrobatidae > Ranitomeya > Ranitomeya variabilis. Next base: position 826,399,340 of record NC_135233.1, read on the forward strand.
GATAGAGAATTTGTAACTTGTCTTTTACTGAGCTTCTGGTGATTTATGACCATAGACCACAAAGGAGAGCTGAACTTTTATGTGGTCATAAAACAGCTCTATACACCCTCCAAAGTCAATGATACAGCAAACCAATGGATCACAGCCATGTCCGGAAATTGACTGGAGTATACTGTAAAATTACCTGTCATGGAAGGGGCTTCTTTCCTTTGACCACTCTCAGTGGTAGTCTTCTCATAAGCAACAGTCACATCATATACAGCATCCAAGTAGTCATGCATGGTCTCAATCGCTATGTGAGTTGCCTTGACCCGTGGTGTCAGCACGTGTTTAAGAACGGGTAGCCCTAGGAAAAACAATGTATTGTTGAATTAGTTATGGAAACATTATATTAGATATCCAAGTTAGACCACTTAATGATACAAAGAATATATCAGACAAAAATAAACAATTTACACCATCAAAAAAGCATGGAAAAGCAAAGCAAGTATGTACACAGACATTATAATATCTATATATAGAATATACACATAGTAATTATATAATACAGTCATGGCCAAAAGTATTCACACCACTGCAATTCTGTCAGATAATACTCAGTTTCTTCCTGAAGATGATTGCAAACACAAATTCTTTGGTATTATTATCTTCATTTAATTTGTCTTAAATGAAAAAACACAAAAAGAATTGTCCTAAAGCCAAATTGGATATAATTCCACACCAAACATAAAAAAGGGGGTGGACAAAAGTATTGGCACTGTTCGAAAAATCATGTGATGCTTCTCTAATTAGTGTAATTAACAGCACCTGTAACTTACCTGTGGCACCTAACAGGTGTTGGCAATAACTAAATCACACTTGTAGCCAGTTGACATGGATTAAAGTTGACTCACCCTCTGTCCTGTGTCCTTGTGTGTACCACATTGAGCTTGGAGAAAAGAAAGAAGACCAAAGAACTGTCTGTGGACTTGAGAAACCAAATTGTGAGGAAGCATGAGCAATCTCAAGGCTACAAGTCCATCTCCAAAGACCTGAATGTTCCTGTGTCTACCGTGCGCAGTGTCATCAAGAAGTTTAAAGCCCATGGCACTGTGGCTAACCTCCCAAGATGTGGACGGAAAAGAAAAATTGACAAGAGATTTCAACACAAGATTGTGCTGATGTTGGATAAAGAACCTCGACTAACATCCAAACAAGTTCAAGCTGCCCTGCAGTCCAAGGGTACAACAGTGTCAACCCGTACTATCCGTCGGCGTCTGAATGAAAAGGGACTGCATGATAGGAGACCCAGGAAGACCCCACTTCTTACCCCGAGACATAAAAAAGCCAGGCTGGAGTTTGCCAAAATTTACCTAAAAAAGCCCAAAACGTTTTGGAAGAACGTTCTCTGGTCAGATGAGACAAAAGTAGAGCTTTTTGGGCAAAGGCATCAACATAGAGTTTACAGGAGAAAAAAAGAGGCATTCAAAGAAAGGAACATGGTCCCTACAGTCAAACATGGTGGAGGTTTTCTGATGTTTTGGGGTGGCTTTGCTGCCTCTGGCACTGGACTGCTTGACCGTGTGCATGGCATTATGAAGTCTGAAGACTACCAACAAATTTTGCGGCATAATGTAGGGCCCAGTGTGAGAAAGCTGGGTCTCCCTCAGAGGTCATGGGTCTTCCAGCAGGACAATGACCCAAAACACACTTCAAAAAGCACTAGAAAATGGTTTGAGAGAAAGCACTGGAGACTTCTAAGGTGGCAAGCAATGAGTCCAGACCTGAATCCCACAGAACACCTGTAGAGAGATCTAAAAATGGCAGTTTGGGGAAGGCACCCTTCAAATATCAGGGACCTGAAGCAGTTTGCCAAAGAAGAATGGTCTAAAATTCCAGCAGAGCATTGAAAGAAACTCATTGATGGTTACCGGAAGTGGTTGGTCGCAGTTATTTTGGCTAAAGGTTGTGCAACCAAGTATTAGGCTGAGGGTGCCAATACTTTTGTCTGGCCCATTTTTGGAGTTTTGTGTGAAATGATCAATGTTTTGCTTTTTGCGTCATTCTCTTTTTGTGTTTTTTCATTTAAGACAAATTAAATGATGATAATAATAACAAAGAATTTGTGTTTGCAATCATTTTCAGGAAGAAACTGAGTATTATCTGACAGAATTGCAGGGGTGTGAATACTTTTGCCCATGACTGTATCTATATATAAAATATACACACAGTAAATATAAATATATATAATATAAATATATTATATAGTGTGTGGGTGTGCGTGTGTCACACATCACCAATTTTTTAAACAAATCTATTTCTAAAGATGCGCTTGACGTGATATTCTCATCAAATGTCTAACAACCCATCCCATCCAATCCTCACAGGCAAAGAAATCAAACCATAGATGTCCATAAACTAAATTATGTGTAATAATGAGAAACGAGACAGGGAAAAGTATTGAATACATGGAGGTGCAAAAAGCCGTGAAAAGTCTTGACACGAGCTGAATTCTATCAGTAATTAGAAAGCAATCCTGCCACTTAGTGAAAAATAATATCAGCTGGTTCCACTGATGGCCTGTAAAAAGGTGTCTCATTATCAAGGTGCCACACAAGAAACATCGCATGTTGGGTAAAACTAGTGAGAAGACTCAATACCTTTGCAACCTTATTGTTGAAAACATACTGATGACATTGGTTACAGAAGAATTTCTTAACTACTGAAGGTCCCAGAGCACTGTTGAAGCCATAATCCAGAAGTAGAAAGATCATTTCACCATAAACCGGAAATGACCGGGTACTCACAAGAATTCAGACGGAGGATTACACAGAACTGTGTGGATTGGATGGATGTTACCAACATCTGGTGAGAATTTCATTCCTATAGCACCTTTAGAAAATTATTTACTTATAAAATGGGTGAGGGTAATGTTCTTCAACCACCTTTTCATAGCTCATATTCAGCAAATATATCAACAAACAGAGGTGTAACGATATAAACTTCTTAAAGGGGATCTGTCACCAGGTTTTTGCAATATGTCACTTACGGGGCAGCTTAGTGTAGTTTTGATAAAATGACAGCATTAGCTCACTAGAGGACTAGTAAACCTGCTGCCAGGTAGTCACGCTATATACTCATAAGCTGTGTATAAACCCGCCGCCACCTCTGATTGATAGCTTTGTGTACACTGTACATGGGAAGAAACCTGCCAACCAGTGCTGGAGGCCGGGTTATACAGAGCTCAGCATTCAGAGAACTGCTAGATCTGGAGCAGAGAAAAGTTTGATTTTATCAAAATGACAGCAAGGCGCCCACTAAGTGACACATCGCTGGAATCAGGGTTTCTGCTTCCACATTATGCTCCTTTCAGATTGGGTATCAAAAACCTGGTGGCATAGTGCCTATAAAAAAAAAAGAAGAAAACTAAAATATTTTTTTTTCCCAGGCGAAGACAAAAGTACTAGGCTAGAAGGAATGTGTGCAGCCAGCAATTGGCCTCTATTCCATATAGATATGACAGTATACAGACATCATTAGAAACCTCAAGAGCTTAGTGCACCTAGATATGAAATCAGTAATACTAAGCAGAATCAGACAGGATTTTGCTTTACATGATGACTGGCTTATTAATTTACTACTGTCACTTGAAGGTTAATTGAGGACAACTTTGCTTCCTTCCTAGTGGACTGATAAAGGATAATTCTCGGAGACACTTTCTATGACTGTGTATCACTTTGCATATTCTCCGGTGAGACAATAAGTTTTAAGCGTGTATTTTTGGGCACAACGTGCCTTACAAGTCTGCTCTGAGTTTAATATCCTGTTATAAGTCAGTATTTCACATTTCTAAATATAAAAGACTTCAGCACAGAAGTATACCAGAGGCCGACAACAATGGGGCTAAGAATGCCTGTGTTCTTCAGCCAAACCGCTCAGAGTTCTGAAAGAACAAAAACCTGCTTGAAATAAGATAGTCTTTGGCCATGGAGCCATAAACACTCTCAGCACGTATATGGTGAGCGCACAAAGAACATTGCTGGGTCTGAAATGGTTTACCCAAAATAGACACATTCGTGATCAAGGCGTTCAAGAATATTCCACATCTGTGTGGGCGCGCTACGTTTATCGTAGTGGTCTTGTATCACCTAATTCTTAACCTCAGGAAAAAAGCGCTAATGCACGTGACTGCCTCAAGTGAACATACCCCAACATGGACCTAATGTGCCCCAAAAACCCAGCTCCACTGCCCTGAACTGCTCACACAAGAAAAAAATAACCAACATGGAGTGTGCCATCAGGTGCAAGAATAATGCAAAGAATAGAGAAGCATGTAACACACATGAGGATACGGATGGGAATGACAAAGGACCTTGTGTGTAATCCTTGGTGGGGTTTTGTGGTCTTACCCTCTTTCATAGCAAAAGCTTGACTATCGGCAATAACCTTCGGTATATCCGGATTGTATCGTGTTCCTTCCGGGAAAATCACAAGGTACATCTGTAAAATACAAGTGAAAATCATTTTCTGATCTTGTGCTTTTTACCTTTATTGCCAGAATGATAGTTAGTATGTTTATCCACAGTGATGGCGATGAGTGGATCAGTGGTCAGGATAAATGTGTAGCCCATGACAAGGCAAGCAGATTTTACTCTCTCAAAAATGTACCCTTAAAGAATAGAGATCTTAAAGAGGCTGTCCAGGACATGAGGTGTTTGGAGCTTAGATGCTGTACCTGTGAATTGGCAGCCAAGCTGCAGCACCCAAGAATGACCACAATACACTGCAGGTCCTATTCATCAAAGCTTTTAGCCAGTATTCTTAATTGGCAGTGCTGTAGTAGTTCAATAATAAAATAACCAAAAATACAAAATTACCTAATTGTGCACAGCATGTGGAGCTGCACGGTTTCGGACACTGTCTGCAGGTCCTGTGTTGGTTGGAAGCAAACAGCTGACTGTTGCAGGTGCTGTGCCAGGAATCCACCCATTGGATTGATGACCTAGCCTAAGGTAATCCTGGAAAGTCCTTTTAAAAATGTTTCACTTGCATTAAAATAGCAAACTTATGTCTACTGAAAATAGGTCTTTAATTTTGTACTACAGCATCTAAGGATAGTCTCACTGTAAACCTAATGGAAAAATCCATAATATTTCATTGAACATATCGCTTACAAACGTTTCAAGGGTTGTCAATTTGCTGGCATCCACCAGTGGCTACTACTATTAGTGGCAGACCAAGCCGCCGCTGTAGGGCCTGCGAGTTGGGGATGGGGCCGGTGTTAAACAGCACAGCCCCTCTCCCATAGTCTCAATTTCAATGGTAACCGCATCCTCAGGATGCAGATACAGCTGAACACAATGAGCCTGTCACTAGAATTGCGCCTGCTGTGCGGAGCCTCAGTTCATACACTGTACAATACACAGAGCGGAGCAGCACATCAGGGGAACAGGGTTAGGTGAGTAATTACATATCATGTTATATGTGAGCTGCATAATACTCTATGGGGCAATGAAAGGGTTACAATAGTGGGTGAGAACACCAAGGGGCTTCAGCAGGGACCCAATTACTGTACACGTGCTAATACATATGTCCTCCTCTCTGACTTTGAAAGTTGTAAGGTATATGTGACTTCCGCTATGTGCAGAGATCGCATCCATGCCGTTTAATATTTTTTGGGGCAAGAGGTGGATGGTAAGGGTGCCTATATAGGTCTTCACTGGGGGGGCCCAATAAACTCCTTTTTTCCCCAAAGTGCACATCTCCAGTCCCTTTCCCCTGCTGTCACCTCTCACCTAACAAAAATATTCAACCTCTCTCTCTCTTCTGGTATCTTTCCCTCCTCTTTTAAGCATGCTATCATACATCCATTACTTAAAAAACCATTCCTCGACCAAAACTGTGCTGCTAACTATAGACCTGTCTCTAATCTTCCCTTCATCTCTAAACTCCTCGAATGTCTGGTACAGTCACGTCTTATCCACTATCTCTCAGATAACTCCCTTCGCGACCCTCTTCAATCTGGTTTCCGCTTTTTACACTACTGAAACTGCCCTTACCAAAGTCTCTAATGATCTACTAACAGCTAAATGTAATGTTCACTACTCCATGCTAATTCTCTTGCATCTCTCCGCAGCATTCGACACTGTGGATCACCACAGCTCCTTCTCACTATGCTCCGCTCCATTGGCCTTAAGGACACCGTTCTCTCTTGGTTCTCCTCCTATCTCTCTAACCGTTCTTTCACTGTATCTTTTGCTGGCTCTTCCTCCTCTCATCTTCCCCTTACTGTTGGGGTTCCTCAAGGATCAGTCCTAGGCCCCCTTCTGTTCTCATTGTATACCGCCCCTATTGGACAAACAATCAGTAGATTTGGGTTCGAATTCCATCTCTATGCTGATGACACCCAATTATACACTTCTTCTCCTGATATCTCGCCTGCCTTTTTAGAAAACACCAGTGATTGTCTTACCGCTCTCTCTAACTTCATGTCCTCCCTCTATCTGAAACTGAACCTGTCAAAAACTGAACTCCCCGTGTTTACTCCCTCTACTAACCTACCTTTCCCCGACATTGCCATTTCCGTGTGTGGTTCCACCATTACTCCCAAGCAACAAGCCCGCTGCCTTGGGGTCATACTTGATTCCGAGCTTTCATTCACCCCCCACATCCGATCACTGGCTCGCTCTTGTTATATGCACCTCAAAAACATTTCTAGAATTCGACCTTTTCATACTTTTGACTCTGCAAAAACTCTTACCGTTTCTCTTATTCATTCTCGTCTGGACTATTGCAACTCTCTACTAATCGGCCTCCCTCTACCAAAATCTCCCCTCTCCAATCTGTCCTGAATGCTGCAGCCAGAATCATATTCCTCACCAACCGTTATTCCGATGCCCCTACCTTGTGCTAGTCATTACACTGGTTACCCATCCACTCCAGAATCCAGTACAAAAGTACTGGAGTGCCCACAAAGCACTCCATGGGCTCAGCTCCACCCTACATCTCCTCCCTGGTCTCAGCCTACCACCCTACCCGTGCCCTCCGTTCTGCTAATGACCTGAGGTTAACATCCTCAATAATTAGAACCTCCCACTCCCGTCTCCAAGACTTTTCACGTGCTGCACCAATTCTTTGGAATGCACTACCCAGGTTAATACGATTAATCCCCAATCCTCAGTTTTAAGCGTGCCCTAAAAACTAATTTGTTCAGACTGGCCTACCGCCTCAACGCACTAACTTAACTATCCCCATGTGGCCCATTCAAAAAACTTAAACGATAATCAGGTTCCTCGCATCATGTTCTCATACACTTTATGCAGTTAATAGTCCTCTGTGTCTGTACTGTTACATACTTAGGCTGTTATCTGTTTCATGCGGCTTTACATGAAAAACCGATCCTTACACTATGGCTGGTCCGAACAACTAAAGCAATTGTTACCATCCACCTCTCGTGTCTCCCCTTTTTCCTCAGATTGTAAGCTTGCGAGCAGGGCCCTCATTCCTCTTGGTATCTGTTTTGATCTGTGATTATGGCTATGCTGTAATGTCTATTGTCTGTACAAGTCCCCTCTATAATGTAAGGTGCTGAGGAATATGTTGACGCTATATAAATAAAAATGTATTATTATTATGATTATTATTCAGAGATAAAGCACCTAGATTTAAAAGAGGTTTTCCACTTTCAGAAAGTTGGACCCCAAATGATTAATAAACATAAAATAACCAAAACAGATAGTACTCACCTACTACTTCTCTGGTGTTGGCTTCAAAGGTGATGTCACGTCGATAGCTCACATCACCCTGCAACCAGTCACTGAGCTCAGCAGCTCTGCCGATGTACAAGGTACAAGACGCTGAGCTCTGTAATCTGCTGTAGCAACAATGTGCGGTGTCGGTGTGACGTCACAACTGCAGTCAAACACACAAACTGAAGCAGCAGCGGGGAGACGAAGTGGGGGAGAGGGAATAGCATGTTATTTTATCAGAGCCTGTTCGGAGTCCACTTTTCTACAAGTAGAAAACCCCTGTAATAACCTAGCACATAAGTTGGCTCGACATTTCAATATGACAGCCAGAATCCGCATAGCCGCACAACAGAAAACAGCAGCTCTATGAGTCTCTATGGCCAAGGATAAAATGTTGGGCATGATGCTATCTGGAAGACTAAATGCAATCAGGGAAAAAATAATTTCCTTAAATTAAAAAAAAGCTAGTTTTTCCCTGACTTAACATTAATTAGTACAGGTGTAAAGGTATAATAGCCATTGTAACTACCAACTTAACTATTTAATCAACCAACACACAGTACCAGAAGCAGTTTCTTGGCAGGCTTCCTGGTAGATTTATCGCGGAATAATCCTCAGAGAATGCCAGGTCTTTTCATCTACGGATTTACTTGTCTGCAACTGTTTGCTTAATTTTGAGTAACAGGCCTCCTATATGTGAGTCATATGAATCCAATACCTGCTTGGAGGCGATAAATCCAAGTGCAATTACATGCAATTTGGCAGACAACTGATGAACTAACAGTATACCTACTCATTCTTAATTTTGCTGTTTTAGACTGAGTTTGTAGCATTGACCAGAGGTATATGTCACACTGATAAGGAATCTAGATTGTGAGCCCCAACAGTGACCGTGATGATAATACCTCTAAAGATTCCTCAGATACCTCAAGTCAAACTACTAGTCGCGCACTCTGCCTTTACAAACATTACTGAAACAATGGATTGTTCTAAAGAACTTATAAAAATTTGACTTCTTTAGGACACCAACCATTTTAACCAGTCAGTTCATGACATTGCTTCCCTCCTCAATATTCCAAGATCATCTGTGAGTGAAGCATTTAGGACCTACAACAACTTATCTATAAGCACAAGCCTCAGATCAGCAACTATATTAATGCTGTACCATTACACCCTCAGTATTATAGTAAGGGAGGCTAAAATAGCCAGGGACACTCTCAAAGACATGATCACGCCAAATGCGCGTTGGGGTTGCTGCACTAGGTCTCCAGGTGGTAACAAGCATGGGTAAGGGCGGTTTTTGATGCTATTGAGTTCCCTTAAAGGGATATTTACCTTTGTCACTAGTTGGCCTTAACGGTCCTTTTGGGACAAGATTTTCAGTTCCCATCTATCAGATTGCTCTGTGTGAGCTAAAACTGTGATTTCTATATTAAAGTGACCTATCTATTTGGGTGTTATGGCCGTTTTCTGACTGATTGATATCTTTAACGGAACAGCCCAATACGGGTTGCACTTGCACTTTGTCCTGCTAGTGGTCACTTACAAAGCCCCTCCCACCAGCACTCGGGATCATTGTGTTTTACACCTGCCATTCATTTAATTGCTCTATTATTTATTGTATTTATTATGTATTATGATATATGTGTTTTGAATAAACTGTGAAATTGTCATTGGGACGTTTTGTACTCTTTTTTTCTTTTGTGTTTTGAGCAACTTATCTATGAAGTGGAGACAACATAAATTTACAGTACAGTAAAGTGCTGAATGCCATAGTCCATATAAAAAGGTCACCAACCCTCGGCTGACTCAGTAACTGCAGCATTCCAACCAGCACAAAACTGTTGTGCCAGTAGCATGGGTTTCCATGGCTTAGCAGCTGCATGCAAGACTTACAGTGAGGAGCAAAAGGGTAAGGATGCGTGTCCACTGTCCGGATTACATCTGGATTAGCTGCGGATTGAACTCTGCATACCAAAGCAGTGTTCAATCTGCAGCGTCCAGATGTTACAGCATAGTGGAGGGGATTTAATGAAATCCAGTCTCCACTATGCGTGGTAACACGCACCCGGCGGCCCTGCGTTTCCGGACATGCGGCGCGTCTTTAGAATGCAGCAAGTCCGTTTACCCAAGGTAAATCACAGGGCCCTATGAATGGTGTGCGGAGATTCCCGATGTGTGCAATGAACACATCCGGGAATCACCACGCGTATAGAAGGGGGCAGCGCTTTGGGCAGAGCGAGTTTTCTGCTCGGTCCAAAGCGCCGGCAATTCGGAAGGTGGAACCTTACCCTAACAATGTTTTGAACTTCAGACTTTCAGGCTCCATGTCTCATTATCCACTTCTGCTTTGAACTTGAGACTGCCATAATTTTATAGACAATCATCTTGGATATCTTATACTTACGGCAAATTTGACCTGTAACAATTCAGCATATGATTAGTTATGTAAATTCTTGTCACGTCACTGCATTGTTATGGTTTTGTTCCAAGTGGTGGAAAAATATTTTTCTTCCCGAATACTACAAAATTCAGCCTGTTCTTGCGTTCCCTAATAGCTCAGTTTATTATTGGGTTGATTATCTGCCTGACTGAATTTTGCAATGCCAGTGAAGGGATAATTAATACTTCAGCAAGCCAAGACAATTCGATGCATACAACTTCATGGGAAAAACCTTTTCTGCACCAGCACGACACAAAACAAGGTCCATAAAAGGTTTGGTTGAGTGAGCTTGGGGTGGAAGAATTTTACTGGTCACATAAAGCCCTGACCTCAACTCCATCAAACACCTTTGGGATACACTATAACAGAGGCTGCAAATCAGGCCCTCTTAGTTCAGGCCCAAAATCAGTCTCTGACCACACAAATGTTCCTCTGGATGAGTGTTCAAAAATTCCCACAGACAACCCAAAATCTGGTAGAAAGCCTACTCAGAAGAGGAAGAGTAGAAATTAGTTTAGCTGCAAAGGGAAGAAGACCATGTGTTTCATATTGATGCCAATAGCTTTGGAATAAGATGTCAAAGGCTCCTTATAGGTGTAAAGAAGGTGTGTACAACTCCAGTCCCTCAAGTGCCACCAGCAGTGCATGTTCTCAGGATTTTTTTTAGTATTGCACAAATGATGATTCCAACACCTTGGGCAATGCTATGGAAATCCTAAAAATATGCACTGTTGGTTGCCTTATAGGGTATATACAGGGGCGTCTCACAAAATTAGATTATTATTAAAAAGTTAATTTATTTCAGTTCTTCAATACAAAAAGTGAAACGCCTAGAGAGTCATTATAAACAGAGTGATGTATTTCAAGTGTTTATTTCTGTTAATGTTGATGATTATGGCATATAACAAGGGTAACAGGAGAAATTGTACCATACAATTTGTTCTGCAATTTCTCCTGAGTACGTAGATACCTCATAAGGGGGGAGAGGATTACTGTTTGGCCTCACTACAGGGCTCAGAAAGAAGGGGTGACGTTTTGGAACACAGACTGATGGAATGGTCTGCCGGTGTCAGGTTTCAAGAGGCCCTGATGTGCCTAAATAGTGGAAAGTGACCATTTTGGAAGCTAGAATGTATCTAGATGCGTGGCGAGCATCTTGAACCCCCAGCTGCTTCACAGAAATTTATGACGTAGAACCACAAAAATAAAAAAAATAAAACATTTCTCACAAAAGGTATTTTTTTTTAGCCCCAAATATATTATTTTTCATAAAGATAGGAGGACAATGGACCCCAAAATTTGCTGCGCAATTTCTCCCGAGTATGTCGATACCCTATATGTGGTCAAAAACTACTTTTCAGGCACAGTGAAAAGCTCAGAAGTGACGAAGCTCCATATCGAAGTGCAGATTTTGCTGGACTAGTTTGAGAGTGCCACATCACATTGGCAAAGCCCTAAGGTGACAGAAGAGCACAACGCCCCATTAAGTGACCCCATTTTACAAACAACACCATTCAATGAATTCATCTAGGGGTGCAGTGATCATATTGACACTACAGGTGGGTCACAGAATTTTATACCATTGGGCAATGAAGAAAAAATAATTACATTTTTACCATCAAAATGTTTTTAAGCCCCAGATTTCACTTTTTCCTTCTGGAAAATAGGTAAAAATGGCACCAAAATTTGTCCCACAATTTCTGCAGAAAGTAGAAATACCCTATATGTGGCTGTACAGTACTGCTTAGCCATACGGCGAGACTTGGGAGGAATGGAGCACTAGTGGCAAATAGCGTTCTGTCGCTCCCAAATCTCACAGTGTGGCTAAGCAGTATTGTTATACAGGAGGCATCCAGAAGCGCAGAATTTGCTATGATACTTTGCGGACTCCATATACAGAGCCCTTAAATGCTGGAAGAGCAGAATCCCCCCTCAAGTGACCCCATTTTGGAAATTATGCCCATTTGGGAATTTATTGACATGTGTCATGACGATTGTGACTCCATGGGTGTTTTCCAGAAATGGGAAGCAGCGAAAATTGCAAACTGCCAATGTAGTGCCCGTACATTGTACCCAGCTCATGCTTATGGAGATATGCATCTGTAAATTAGGCGGGCTCTCATCACTACAGAAATGCCAAACAAGTGGACACTAACTATGGTCTAAAAAACAAACCTATCTGTGTGAAGCGTCACTTGATGCGCTGCTGCTGAATCTGACCAACAAATAATATCCTTGAAAACTTTATTTTTAATGTTTAAAAGTCAACGCGTTTCGTTTTTGTCTAGGTTTTTGTCCTGATCAAGAGGTCCTGCGCTGACCTTGAAACACGTTGACTTTTAAACCTTAAAAATAACGTTTTCAAGGATATTATTCGCTGGTCAGCATAGGCGGACATACCGCCTGTTCAACCTGTGCAACCGCACAGGGGCCCAGAGCGAGAGGGGGCCCCCGACGGACATACAAAGCAATGAATGTGAATGACAGCCGGCAGCAGTATTATTGCTAACAGGAGAAGCAGGGGGCCCGCTCTGCTGCACGCATGTGAAAGACAGTTAAACGGGCCCCCCTCCTCACCTGCTAACATGTATTATGCTGCTGTCCAGCCGGCTGTCACTGCTGCAGTCTGCGGTGAGGTGATGGGTAGCAGACGCTGGACCAGGAAGAGAGGAGGGGGAGGGCCTCTCAGTCACAGTGAGTCACTGAAGCTTGCTCTGCTTGTGACTCACTGTTGCTGTGCACGTGCACTCTTCCCAGAGCCTCAGTGATCCGCGGGACTGGGTCCTTACATTACACATGAAAATAGGGGGGGTGAGGGGAGGAATGAATTAATCACTGGTCTAGGTAGGGGAAGGGCCGGCCCCCCTGGAATAAATGTATTAAAATAATTGATCCACTATATAGGGGTGGATGGGGATAGAGATCTACAGAGCACCTGGTACATGTTTAAGGTTATATGGAGTGCACAGTGACATTTGTACATGGTTACCTCTCAGCCAATCACACACTGCCTTACAAGCACATCTGTGATTGGCTGACAGGATTATCTGCAAGTGTCTTCTGTGCAGATGACATAAATTACGTGACTGCTTTGTGTTATATTCAGTTGTTAAAGGGAACCTGTCACCCCCAAAATGGAAGTTGAGCTAAGACCACCGGCATCAGGGGCTTATCTGCAGCATTCTGTAATGCTGTAGATAAGCCCCCGATGCAACCTGAAAGATGAGAAAAAGAGGTTAGATTATACTCACCTGGGTGAGCGGTCCGATCCGATGGGTGTCAAGGTCCGTTCGGGAGCCTACCATCTTCTTACGATGACATTTTCTTCTTGTCTTCCTGCCGTGGCTCCAGCGCAGGCGTAGTGATTTGCCCTGTTGAGGGCAGAGCAAAGTACTGCAGTGCGCAGGTACCAGGAAAGGTCAGAGAGGCCTGCCCACTGCAGTACTTTGCTCTGCCCTCAACAGGGCAAACAAAGTACGCCTGCGCCGGGGCTGCGGTGTGAAGACAAGAAGAGGACGTCACCCTATGAAGATAGGAGGCCCCGGATCAGACCACGATGGCCATCGGACCAGAACAGAATCGGGACCACCCCTGGGTGAGTATAATATAACCTCTTTCTCATCTTTCAGGATACATCCGGGGCTTATCTACAGCATTCCAGAATGCTGTAGATAAGCCCCTGATGCCGGTGGGCTTAGCTCAACTTCCATTTTGGGGGTGACAGGTTCCCTTTAAGTATGGAACTTAAATTTATTATTTAGAGTTGATAGTTGTGTTCTAAACTGATAACAGGATTAAAACAGCCACACTCATAGGTGAATGCAATTAGTAGAAAGGCACCTCTCCGCTCCAGGCACTGAGAGCCAGGTGTCAGCTGTCAGAATCAGCTGACACCGGGCAGCGCTCGCACGTGCACATCATCTGCCCATTTATATGTCCAAGGTCGTTAAGTACCAGTCGACCTGGACATATGGATATGTCTAAGGTCGTAAAGGGATTAAAGTACTATACGCTACTAATAGGCGCTTAGAAATGTTACAAAGAAAAAAAAACAACAATATTCGCACTTCCAATAAGCAAATGTAAGGACCCTGGACGTGGGTTGCGAGCTTACCTATTTTGGCCAAAATATAGACCAATGCCCCATGTAATGTAATTATCTTATACATTAGTCATTTTTATATTGCACTTTTCCATTTTTCTGTAGGATGCAGCTAGACCCTTAATGTTGGTTGGGTGAATTGAGGTGTCTGTCCTTGTAGGCGATGCACTTATATAGTGCTGGACAGCCCACCTGATCTAATAGTGTGGGTGTTCTGTCTTCACACACGTTGATACGGTGTGTGATGCAACATACAGCATAAACCACTTCTGTCTTCCAAATAAGCAGACTGTTCTCTGTAATCTAACTTGTTTATTGGTAACAGGTATTGAAAATGCGGTAAAACTATAAGAATACAAATGATATGGATAAGTATTGAGCCAAATAACAGCACAGCTGATACTTTACAACTAGCAAGAAAAATATACATGATGATGCAACTTCTATATATAACTACATACAGCAAGTCACTGATAATAGATTTCCTAAGTACTGCTGCTATACAATAAATCACATTATGTAGAACACTTTATTGCAAGAACAGAGGTAACAATCTTACCGGATAAACTTAACCAGGATGGCAACTATGTGAGGTAGTTCCAACACAGCAGATTAACACATGTGTCCAGGGAAATACACAGAGAAAAAATGGAGTTTCCCTATCCCATGATACCTTGGTGCAATCCCATAATGCAACACTCTATTTATTACTAAGACGCAGGTTATAAATTTAACCCACCACTAGATGGTGCTATAACACAGCAAACCAACACTGCTGTACTAACTTTAATACATATTATGAGCCACACTGTCTTTTCCTGAAATGGACAGAACAGTGGGCATCATCAATAGGCTGTAAGCCAGACACTGTGCATCACAACTATCTGTGTTACTGGCCTGCTAAGCAAGCTCCATCTGGGTGCATGTTTAATACTACACAGCCACCCCCTCCATGAATTGGTAGGTTTGTGAGTGGCTGTCTGCATCAGTAATTTGCACCTGTGCTGCCCCTGCCTTTATCATGGGGGTCTTCTGCATCCTGCAGTGAATTGGTAATCTGACCTGGTAAAGGTAAGGGTGTATCTTTTTTCTGTGATTTTTTTGAAATTTTGTTCTAAGTCAGCAACATTTAGATGATAATATTTTGAAAATAAAATGAGATAAAGACCCTGAAGACCATAGTCGTAATCTAGATAAGAGATATTAGTGCATCATTTACCGTAAATCACTGACGCAACAGTTCAGCTTGATAAGCCTTTCAGTATATCTGAAATGATGACATCATTACATAGTAATAAACAAAAGTCTAATAGGAATCAAGAGTGCACATGTCAAGCAGACAAATTAAGAGAGGCCTTCATATGGAGTGTGCATGCGCAACACAGTGGTTGGGATTGGTAGCAGCAATGGGAGGGGGCAACATTTTGTTAAAAATGTTTTAATAGTTATTTTGCTCACTTAAATAGCACCATTAATTTACCCATTACTGACTGCATCACTGTCCCCATTGGGGCTCACAATCTAGACTGCCTATCAGTATGTCTTTGGAGTGTTGGAGGAAAACTGAACTGTAAATTCAGGGGTAAAATCTGTATTCAGTGAAGACACATTACTGAGACAGGAGGTGGCAGTTGTTTTTTTTTTACATTCTATAGAAGAGTATTAAGAGGCAGATATTCCACTGGAGACTACTGAAACGACAGTTCTCCATAGAACTATATTAGAATCAATTGACAACTCATAACTCAATAATGGGAAATCTGTAATCAAAGACCAATTGCACCAGTGAATTAAGAATGAAATCTCTTTCCAGTAGAAATATATATTACAATGTCTCTTATTTTCAGATGTATTATCGTTTTAATAAAAAAAAAAAAAAAAATTACTAACTCTTTAAACCTCTTCACTACATTTGACGATTTACATCATATGTTGTGTCCCTGACTTTGATCAGGACTCACGACCTCAGCCCACAGCTATCCCTGCACAGGATGACTGATTTAAACAGCTGTCATGGGCCTATATCAGGGGTGCTCCACCAGCGACTGTGGACCAGTTAAATCCCACTGTCAACTACTACCAGCAGGATTTAACAAGCGCCAGCTGGAAGAGTGTCATTCATCCAAGCTATCGGCGTCAGTCATGTGATCGAGAGGCGCCAATGATTTGTCGTAACAGCCGGTGATATTCCGATTACATCAGTGCCTGTCATTATGATACTCCTGTGAATGCTGGCTCGTGGCCAGCGTTCATAGAAGATCGCGATTTCTGCTATAGATAGCAGGGCTGAAGCACAGGCGATCGGACGATCACAGCCTCAAGTCTCCAGCAAATCTAAAGCATAGGAGCTTAGCCTTCGAAAGAAAAAGAAAAATTATTGTTCCTTGGCTACGAAAGACAGAAAGGAAAAACAAAAAACAAAACTACCTTAGCTTCATGAAAAACTAAAAAAAGCTATAGACTATGAAAACCATATAGTGCACCAAGGAGGCATTTCTAGAATGGCTTCCTAACAAACCATGCCTGCAGAATGCAGAAACAATAGGAGGTGTTCCTAGAAGGCTACAGTAATACAGTTGTGGCCAAAAGTATTGACACCCCTGCAATTCTGTCAGATAATGCTCAGTTTCTTCCTGAAAATGATTGCAATCACAAATTCTTTGGTATTATCATCTTCATTTAATTTGTCTTAAATGAAAAAAAACAAAAGAGAATGAAGCAAAAAGCAAAACATTGATCATTTCACACAAAACTCCAAAAATGGGCCAGACAAGAGTATTGGCACCCTCAGCCTAATACTTGGTTGCACAACCTTTAGCCAAAATAACTGCGACCAACCGCTTCCGGTAACATCAATGAGTTTCTTACAATGCTCTGCTGGAATTTTAGACCATTCTTCTTTGGCAAACTGCTCCAGGTCCCTGATATTTGAAGGGTGCCTTCTCCAATCTGCCATTTTTAGATCTATCCACAGGTGTTCTATGGGATTCAGGTCTGGACTCATTGCTGGCCACCTTAGAAGTCTCCAGTGCTTTCTCTCAAACCATTTTCTAGTGCTTTTTGAAGTGTATTTTGGGTCATTGTCCTGCTGGAAGACCCATGACCTCTGAGGGAGACCCAGCTTTCTCACACTGGGCCCTACATTACGCTGCAAAATTTGTTGGTAGTCTTCAGATTTCATAATGCCATGCACACGGTCAAGCAGTCCAGTGCCAGAGGCAGCAAAGCAACCCCAAAACATCAGGGAACCTCCGCCATGTTTGACTGTAGGGACCGTGTTCTTTTCGTTGAATGCCTCTTTTTTCTCCTGTAAACTCTATGTTGATGCCTTTGCCCAAAAAGCTCTACTTTTGTCTCATCTGACCAGAGAACATTCTTCCAAAACATTTTAGGCTTTTTCAAGTAAGTTTTGGCAAACTCAAGCCTGGCTTTTTTTGTCTCAGGGTAAAAAAAGAGGTCTTCCTGGGTCTCCTACCATACAGTCCCTTTTCATTCAGACGCCGACGGATAGTACGGGTTGACACTGTTGTACCCTCGGACTGCAGGGCAGCTTGAACTTGTTTGGATGTTAGTCGAGGTTCTTTATCCAACATCTGCACAATCTTGCGTTGAAATCTCTTGTCAATTTTTATTTTCCGTCCACATCTAGGGAGGTTAGCCACAGTTCCATGGGCTTTAAACTTCTTGATGACACTGCGCACGGTAGACACAGGAACATCCAGATCTTTGGAGATGGACTTGTAGCCTTGAGATTGCTCATACTTCCTCACAATTTGGTTTCTCAAGTCCTCAGACAGTTCTTTGGTCTTCTTTCTTTTCTCCATGCTCAATGTGGTACACACAAGGACACAGGACAGAGGTTGAGTCAACTTTAATCCATGTCAACTGGCTGCAAGTGTGATTTAGTTATTGCCAACACCTGTTAGGTGCCACAGGTAAGTTACAGGTGCTGGTAATTACACAAGTTAGAGAAGCATCACATGATTTTTTCGAACAGTGCCAATACTTTTGTCCACCCCCTTTTTAATGTTTGGTGTGGAATTATATCCAATTTGGCTTTAGGACAATTCTTTTTGTGTTTTTTCATTTAAGACAATCATTTTCAGGAAGAAACTGAGCATTATCTGACAGAACCGCAGGGGTGTCAATACTTTTGGCCATAACTGTATATGAATGAACACTAAATTTATTAGAAATAAAAACAAAAAAAAAAACCACACAAGTGGAAATGTTCATACACAATTTGGTTCAATTCAATGTGAAGGCCAGTCCAAGACCAAATTACAGTTTGTGGGAATATTTAAGGAACCAAGCCATATTCATTTTTTCTCTTTACGGTCACATTTAACACTTTGCTATTAAACTACCTTTCATATTACCATAAATCATAATAGAAAATAGCAGAATTGACATTGCAAATGTTGCAATTTCATATTTTGCAGATTAAATGTGTCAAATATACACTAAAGATTCCATGATATTAAGTCACAGAATCAGATTTACTGAGATACTAATATTATTAGGGAAAATAAGACTACTGGGATTTATCAAATGTTGACAAGTGATTCATGAAGCCAACAACACCGAGAAATCACTGACATCAAGTATAAAAAGTAAAATAATGTGAAGAATTCAGTTACAATCTTTAGGAAAAGTCATGGGAAATGTCATCTGGCACAACAAGTATTCAACTATCAAATTTAATGTACTGTACGTAGCTACAGAAAGAAACTCAACTAGAATCCAGCATTAATACTAAAGTAGAAGAACAAAGATGAGAACATTAAGTGCATTTCACTTGGCACGGCACAGGACCATGTTGGTGACAGACTGCCATCAGGTTCCACAGAAATCCCAAGTGTGTGCTTCATTATCAGAACATTCTCAGCACCTGTGTAGTTTCTCCTGAGACATAGGCTTTTTGTGGGGTAATTCTCAGTAGTGTAAAAATCGAAAAAGTCACATTACTCCAAACAGTCATTAAAAAAATTGGGTTAAGTGCATGTAAATAGTTTTTCATGCAGATTTGCCTCAATCACACAATTAATTTAAAGTTGACATCAATAACAATTACTTTAGATGAATATTTAAGCAGTCCCTCCAGTGCCTATATGAGGGGTATGAAGTAGTGCAAGTTTGTGCTATTGTCTGTAATGGACATAAGCAAAGTTTAAAGAGGACATTCACCACGCTACATGCTAAACTGCCCATATCATGACAAAATGGAAGAAGATCAGTGCTGTGGAGTTGGAATAAAATGGACAAACTTCTAAAATATATAATAAATTGAGTACAGTTGTTCAATGCAGTCTGTGCTGATTTTTTTTTCAGTTATGAAATGTTCTATAAATGTTGTTTCTGTCCTGATTTACCTAAGAATCTAGGCTTTTAGTTGAGATGAATCTGTGCTGCACTTTACGCACATGCTCAAAAGTGACCAGTGCTGTGGGGTTGGTGTTATGAAATGTCCTATAAATGTCTGTTCTTGATCTAAGGATCTCCGCTTTTAGTTGAGATGAATCTGTGCTGCACTTTAAGCACATGCTCACAAGTGAAGCTCCTTCTCTACAGATCAGAGGAAAAAGGCACTAGGAAGGAATAACTGCAGACCTGCACTCATCTCAGAACTGCCGGAGTGAACAGGAAATAACTAGATTACTGCATCATAATGGTGATGAAAAGACTGATTTTAGCATTTTACAACAGTAAATTTATCACTGGCCTTCTTCTTCCCAGGCGGCTGTGTGTGAAGTGCTCAATAAGTTCAGACTTCTTCCAGGTGTAGTAGTATTGTACACACTCCCCCACTGACCGTGTATGGACTTGTTGGCCTGAATAAGATAGAAGCTTTTACCATAGACACGAAACCCTTACTCAAAAGGTCTCAACTCATCCTCACTCCATGTACAAAAGTGACCTTGCACAACTTTGACATTAAAAGACAGCCTTCAGAGAGCCTCACCTGTGTTATATCTACATTTCACTAATTCATAGAGAGCCTGCTCATTATCGTTGACAGTTACTTCATTTTGGCAGCTATATCTTCCACCAACTCTGTGTTGGCACTCCGCTGCCTGACTGAGGTAATTCTTCACTTCTCTTTCTGGCAGAATATTAGGATCCCAAAGCAGCTGATCCTTTTCCTGAGAATCTCTCCCACCTGTTAGAGCATATCTTAGACCTCTCTGTGAATGGAGTGTAGTTGCATGGAGGCTAGCCGGTGATTCACGGAGTGTCAACATGACGTGGTCTCCTTAAAAAAAGCGTTAAGAATAGCTGAGATCCTGGCGCAGGAGGACCAGGGATCATTGTGGGCCTTTGGGGAAACAGCGGAAGCGGAGGCTGAATTTCATGAATTATTGGCATTTTATGGCTATGATGTATCAGATTGGCTATCAGACAGTGAAGTAGATAATACTCATCCTAAAACCGTACTGACTATTGGTTTTCTACAACCGAACAAAGTGTCTGAACCTGCACAGATGTCTGCCTCCTTGACTTCAAGAGGGTCCACTGATCTCTCCCCATGCTTTGCCGACTCTAAAGATGACTGGACCATGGAGTCTGAAACGAGGGCTGAGGAGGCCATGTTTGGGTCTGAGCCTAAGCTGCCATATCTAAAATATACTCCAACAGGTGGGAGAGATTCTCAAAAAAAGAACCAGCTACTTTGGGATCCTAATTTTCTACCTGAAAGAGATGTGGAGAATTTAAAACTTCCATCTTATTCAGGCCAACAAGGTCCATACATGGTCAGTGGAAGAGCGTATACAATACTACTACACCTCGAAGAAGTCTGAACGCTTTGAGCAGTTCACACACAGTCGCCTGGGAAGTAAATTTATCACTTAAATCATGATCCTGTGCCAGTTAGGTTGCATTTACATTTAAAGGGAAACCGTCACCAGATTTGACAGATATGAGATGAAGCTCCCACCTTCCAGGGCTGATGTATTTCTGCCCCCTACACAACCTAGAAACCACCCAGCGGGGTAGTAGAATAAAAGCTGTTTTTTTTGTGTTTCATGTCGGGTTGGGGGCAGATAGACAGGATTTTAGAATGTTATATATCACCCCTGAAAGGTGGTGGCCGTATCTTATAGCGATCAAACCTGGTGAGCAGTTTGCTTTAACAATTCTGCAGCATTCGAGCCAATCAATTAATATTTATCAGTCGGTGGTGTGTTTATATAAGCAGAACACACTTCAGATGCTTATAGGCTGCCATTATTCTCAGCCGCACAAGTTGTTAAGAGAGGATGATGTGCTGCCGAAAAGGATCTTTTTGGCAAAACATAATTTTACCTTATGAATGAGCATTTTGCTTTTTTTGTCGAGTCATCTCCAGCCTGTTTAGACTGCACCATTATCGTAAAACAAGCGCTCCTGGAACACACCTTCCATCTAACACAGACTTCAGGAGCCTCTCCAGACAGACCAAGATGGTACCTGGGCCTCGTCATTAGAAGTTAAAGCCTATATCAAAATGAAAAATACAGCCTAACTTCCCTTTTATTTTTCTCCTGTACAATATAAATCAATTAGTGTCCAGAACCTGGAATAGCTGCAGTTATTTAACTCCTTTACCCCCGAGGGTGGTTTGCATGTTAATGACCGGGCCAATTTTTACAATTCTGACCACTGTCCCTTTATGAGGTTATACTCTAGAACGCTTCCATGGATCTCAGTGATTCTGAGAGACTTTTCTAGTGACATATTGCACTTCATGATAGTGGTAAAATTTCTTTGATATTACCTGCGTTTATTTGTGAAAAAAATAAAAATTTGGTAAAAATTTTGAAAATTTTGCAATTTTCCAACTTTGAATTTTAATGCCCTTAAATCACAGAGATATGTCACACAAAATACTTAATAAGTAACATTTCCCACATGTCTTCTTTACATCAGCACACTTTTGGAGCCAATTTTTTTTTTTTGTTACGGAGTTATAAGGGTTAGAAGTAAAACAGCGATTTCTCATTTTTGCAACACCATTTTTTTTGGGGGGACCACATCACATCTGAACTCACTTTGAGGGGTCTATATGATAGAAAATACCCAAGCGTGACACCATTCTAAAAACTGCGCATCTCAAGGTGCACAAAACCACATTCAAGAAGTTTATTAACCCTTCATGTGCTTCACAGGAAGTTTTTGAATGTTTAAAAAAAAAAAAAAAAAAAATGTTAAACTTTTTTTTTTTTTCCACAAAAGAATTACTGCAGGTCTAATTTTTTTCATTTTCCCAGGGGCAACAGGAGAAAATGGACCCCAAAAATTGTTGTAAAATTTGTCCTGAGTATGCTGATACCCCATATGTGGGAGTAAACCACTGTTTGGGTGTATGGCAGAACTCGGAAGGGAAGGATCGCCGTTTGACTTTTTCAATGCAAAATTGTCAGGAATGGAAATCGGATGCCATGTCCCGTTTGGAGAGCTCCTGGTCTGCCTAAGCAGTGAAACCCCCCACAAGTGACACTCTTTTGGAAACTAGACCCCCCAAGGAACTTATCTAGATGGGTCGTGAGCACTTTGAATCCCCAGGTGCTTCACAGAAGTTTATAAATTTGAGCCGTGAAAATAATAAAATCACATTTTCCTCACAAAAATGTTATTTTACCCCCAAATTTTGCATTTTCATATGGGTAATAGGAGAAATTGCACGATACAATTTGTAGTGCAATTTCTCCTGAGTACGCCAATACCCCATATGTGGGGGAATATTACTTCTGAGGCACAGTGCAAACATCAGAAGGGAAGAGGCGCCATATTGGAGTTCAGATTTTGCGGGAATGGTTTGAGGGTGTCATGTAACATTGGCAGAGCCCCTGAGGTGCCAGAACAGCGAAATCCTCCTATGTGAATTCATTTTACAAACTACACTCCTCAATGAATTCATCTAGGGGTGCAGTGATCATATTGACACCACATGTGCCTCACATAATTTTATGCCACTGAGCTGTGAAGAAAGAATAAATTACACTTTTACCACTAAATTGTTGTTTTAGCCCCAAGATTTTAATTTTTCCAAGGGATAACAGGATTTTTTTTTTTTTTTTTTTAACAGCAAACTGAGGTACATCAACCACACAAATTTGAACCCCACTTGCCACCGCTACAGGGCAAGTGGGAACAGCCGGGCAAAGAGCCAGAATTGGCACATCTTATAGATGTGCCTTTTCTGGGGGACTACGGGCTGCTATTTTTAGGCTGGGGGGACAATATCCATGGCCCCTTACCAGCAGAGGATACCAGCCCCCAGCTGTGAGATTTAGCAAGGCTGGTTATCAAAATTGGGGGGGAACCACACGTAGTTTTTTTCATTTATTTACAGCACAGTCCCCATCAGCAGCCGCCTGCTGTCTCTTATCACTTAAATATAACTCATCATTCTCCCCTGCTCTCACCGATCGCCGGCAGAGCAGGGGAGAATGATGATAGCCGTGTTCCGCACCCGGCGCCGAGGAACAGCGCTTACTGTAACGCTTCTTCCCTGGCGCCCGTCCGTGTGGTACTGATGCGGCACATACATGCCACACATGTGCCACAAGTATTACACACACACAGACACTGACATCTCCGGTACCAGAAACATCAGGATATGTGAAAGAGACCTTATAGCGGGTTTTTATGTTTGGCTGCTGTCACACACTAAAAGACGCGCTTTATTGCAAAAAATTGCTTTTGCATCACCACATTTTGAGAGCTATACTTTTTCCATATTTTGTCCCACAGAGTCATGTGAGGGCTTGTTTTTTGCAGGACGAGTTGACGTTTTTATTGGTACCATTTCCGGGCATATGACATTTTTTGATCGCTTTCTCTTCTGATTTTTTGGGAGGAAGAATGAACAAAAAACAGCAATTCATGAATTTCTTTTGGGGGGGGGCGGGGAGGGGAGCTTAGGTCGTTCCATGTGTGGTAAAATTGATAGGGCAGTTTTATTCTTCGGGTCGGTTTAATTACAGCGATACCTCATTTATATTTTTTTTATGTTTTGGAGCTTTTATACAATAAAAACTATTTTATAGAAAAAATAAATTATTTTTGCATAACTTTATTCTGAGAGCTATACTTATTTTTCGGCTGATGGAGCTGTATGGCGGCTTGTTTTTTGCAGGACACGATGACGTTTTCAGAAGTACCATTTTTATTTATATCCGTCTTTTGACGTGTTATTCCACTTTTTGTTCGGCGGTATGATAAAGCATTGTTTTTTGCCTTGTTTTTTATGGTGTTCACTAAAGGGGTTAACTAGTGGGACAGTTTTATAGGTCGGGTCGTTGCGGACGCGGAGATACCAAATATGTATTTTTATTGTTTTTTTATTCAAATATTTAGAGATAGAATATATTTAGATTTTTTATTATTTTTGATTTTTTTTAAAAAATATTTAAAATTATTTAAAAAAAGGTTTTCACTTTTTTCTAACTTTTTTTTACTTTGTCCTACTATGAGACATTCATATTTTGCAGGCTGATCGCTTCTAGAGCATGCAGCATCTGCATGCTATAGAAACTGTAAGTTCTGCACTGAGACTTGGTGATCATGCACTGCGCATGATCAGTAAGTTTCCTAGCTCTTGTGACACGGATGTTGTCATGACTATATTGGGTCACCATGGCAACGATCAGGACCCCACGTCACGCCGCGGGGTCTCCGGTCCAAAGGCATCGGGGCTGTCAGCCCTCTGTCGGTTTCCGTAATGCAGCGATCGTGTATATCGGGAGTTAAATGCCGGGAGTGGTCTGTGACAGCTCCTGGCACCTAGTGCCGTGTGTCCGCAGTAAAAATCAGCTGACACACGGCGGCGATAGCCCGCGCACTCCCCGTGAGCGTGGGCGATCGTAATGACGTATTATTCCCTCCAGGGTCAAACAGGCAAAGGTGATGGAAGGAATATTACGTCCAATGTCAGAAAGGGGTTAAAGGATAATCCCTTCTGTGAATACTGGACCGCAAGCTGTGCCTCTCCAACAACTAATGGGTGCCTCATAGTTGTAGAAGCACTGCCCTAGCACACTCCTCCATTTTCACATATACATTTTCTTAATATTTAAATATCACACAGCACACATAAGACCTGCTGAGAGAACAAGCCCTACAACACTATACAAAATTCTGATCAGGTTATTCCACAATGAAAAAAAAGTTTATGGAATTTGATTAAAAATGGAAATAGACAATCAGAACAGAAAGCACGCGTTTCTCCTCACTGGCGACACAGTGGGAGGACTACGACTGATCATAGACCATAAACTGCTTTCAGCAGACTATACACATCATTTAGATGCAGAAGGATAAAAAGCGAAGACTCACCTGGAGATATTAAGATCTTCCAAGGAAAATCAAGGAACCAATAGGTTAAAATGCCAACCTACCAGTCTGTTAGACCTGATGTGGCAGGTGTACTTTCTTTGAAAAACTGGGTTAGAATGCATGTATAGTCCCGATATTAAAATTAACATTTTATCATTCCAGCTAACAAATGAGACGGCTCATGAGTGCAATTAAATCTTATCCCACCTACCCTGACAGCTGTAGCTTGGGGGAGGGAGAGACACCAAGTAACTGTCAGACTAGGTGGGTGGAGACTGAATTAACCATTAAAACAGATTTCAAAGCAAGTACGCCACTCATCAGGTTCAAGAGATCCATTTAGTAATATGCGTGCAGTTTGTATGGCAAAATCTGGGAGTCTGTAAGCCAAAACCGATAGAAGAAAATGAGCACGTAGCGTTATAGGGATAAAACGCCTACAACAATCTCAGCTTTAGGGGTCTAATGGCGGTTTCTGTTCTGCAGAAACATGTTAGGGTGCTCAGTGCACTCTGGGCATGGAGAAGAGGTGTAGCTCACTGCTCCGATCGCTGGTTTTCCTTGCCCCTGACCCTGTCACTGGTGACTGACAGTGCTGGCTTGCCTGAGCTTTTTCTGCAGACAATCATTACTCCAGGCAAGGCACAGTTGTCAATCACCAGTAAGGAAACCTAGTGGGGGGACCATTGCCCCGGGCTCCCTAATTAGATCATTGATGAAACTTCATTTTCTGCAGAACAGATGCATCAATATCACTACAGCTGTGGGTTTTATAGGGGCTATGCTTATACGGTCAGTTTGGATTCACATACCTCCTGTAAGGAGTACCTATACGTGGCTTTTATGAAAAACAATTTCTGTTGACTGACAGTCTAGCGCTATAGGTTAGCAAATCATATCAGCTGAAAAGCCTACTACACATTAGAACTTACGGGGGTTTCCGCCTTCATCTGGGACTGCAGTTTGCTTTTCATCCTCATCTCATTAAACTTGGCACTTCTCTTGACATAAATTCCACCATGCTGTCAAAAACAGTTAAGGATCACTGCATTAATACTGTCTAAGGGAACATTTTTTGCCATCATACTAAAAAAAGTTTTTACACAGATTATTAATGAAAACTGACTTCTAGTAAATTAGCTTTTGTTTTTACCACACAGAAAAAAAAACTAGCCAAGTAGAGCGTGTGCCTAGCATTTTGCGGCTTTCATCTTACTGCTTGGTCGTATTCTATTGAGATCTATGGAAACCTTTAACTATTCACTGGGAAAAAAAATAGACATCTTAGATTTAAGACCCTAAGGGTATGTTTCCACGGTCAGGAAACGCTGAGTGTTTGACGCTGCGTAGAGCTGCAGCATCAAACACGCTGCGTCCAGATGTTACAGCATAGTGGAGGGGATTTCATGAAATCCCGTCTCCACTATGCATTAAAAGACGCATGCGGAAGACCCGAGGAAACGGACATGCGGCACGTCTTTTTAGAACGCAGCATGTCCTTACAATGCTGAAACAACGCATGAACACCGCAGGTGACCTGCCAGTGACCACAGGTGCAGATTTGGTCAGGATTTTACTTGCGTAAAATCCTGACCAAATCCTGATGCAATCCTGAATGTGGACACATACCCTTACTGTGCAAAAGAATAGGGGACACTGAGCCTGTCTGCAGGAGAATAGTGAGGAGCGACACTAGAATATGTACTGACGATGTGATTGTCCGTATGGTGGGGTACGCAGGACCACCAATCCATATAAACAACTTCTCATCAGTCTAAGGATTTAAGGCCAGTTTTTCACGTCGGCCTTGATGAGGGGGCTGTCTGAAGTCAGACACTCCTGGTTCATGACGAGATGCCCGTCTCTTCATGAATCTGGAGCATCTGACGAGTATGCCAGAAATCTCACTAGTCAGAGACTGAAGGGCGATTTCTGGTGTATGGAGTGTCACAGCCAGTCATGGATTAGACTAGTTGTGGCGTCACGCACCTGCCACACCCCAGGTCCATCCATTTTGGCAGAGCTGGGGGAAACTGCAGTGAAAATGTCAAAAGTCTTAAGTGCTACTATGAGTTGTGTCTGAAGCTTGTGACTTTTCAAAGCTTTTACACGAGAATTCTGGTGTCAAAGCTTTGATGAATTAATTTAATTTTTGATCACCTATACGATGGAGATACCGGTAGGTGATGTTTGTAGATTGAATATGCCTTTGAAGTGTTCAATAACGTGGCCATCATAAGGTCAGCCCTATAGGTTAATAATTCATGTGTAGTCTGGATGAGTTTTTATCACAATTGATTCAATTAATGTAAAGTGAATGTGGTGCCAAGATGCACAGCTTCCAACGTAGCCTCGTACAGCAGCTTAGAAATGTGTGCTAAGTCACCGCGCCTGCTAAATGCGCACTTCATTCATCTTTTTAGCAGGTATGAGATCAGAATATAATCACTGGGTTGACTACATTATTTTTGTTATTTGGAAGTAGAGTAGAATCTAAACAAAATGTCCCATAATAAAATAAAATTACCTGGGAGAAATACCAGCCATACAGAGGAAGAAATTTCAGACCATCTTTCAGAACGTAGCGAACGTGGCCCAGTGCATTTTGTTGTACAGCCATCATGTTTGCAATAATCCAGTCAACTGCCAAAGAGACACCAATAAATTACTGCCAGCATCCCGTCTCATCTGTACGACCACCTCCGCAGTACCGACACAGTGCTATACTAATGTCACAATCACAGGATAGTGGCTCAGATAATGGCCTTGGTTAACTGCTGGAGCTCACCCTGCATTTATAGAAGCCCACATTTACCTAATTCATTTTACATGGTGCAATAATCACAAAAGATTGCTTAAATGGTTGTTTGTAGGATGGCATATGAAACCTTTCACATTGTCACAGTATATCCCATTCACAAGGGCTGATGTACTGCTGACCAACGAATAACTACAAAATAATCATTCATTTGCTCACCAACATATGCACTTGTCAATGATTGGGAAAGATCATTTAAAGGGAACCTGTCACCAGGTTTGTCCCACATGAGATATGGCCACTACCTTTCAGCCCTCATATAGAGCATTCTAATATGCTGTGTATCTGCCCCCGGTCCAGCCTGCAAAAAAGAAATACACCTTTTACTATACGGGTCACATAGGAGTCGCTGTTCTGGCACCTCCCTCCTCTCGCTGTAGTCCTCATTCTGTGCTTCATGTGGATGACATATGCTACGTCATCCCCAGGAGTCTCCCCAGCGTTACGTTTCTGTACTTCCCTGCCCCGACCAGGGTAAAGTACCGCAGGGTGCATGCGCCAGGTCTCTGACCTTTCCCGGCGCATGTGCACTGCAGTACTTTGCTTTGTCCTGGTCAGGGCAGAGAAGTACGCCTGCGCAGGGGTGAGATGCCAGGGAACACTGTGTGGATAACATAGTATGGGTCATCCCCACAGAAGAGGATGGCATCAAAAGAAGAAGGGAGGCGTCAGACCAAGACCAGCGACACCCATGGGACCAGACTGCCCCGCAGGCGAGTATAATAAAAGGTGTTTTCCTTTTGTAGCAGGCTTGGGGCAGATTAGAAAGCTGTATATCAGGGGTAAAACGTGGTGGATGTATGTCATATAGGACAAATCCGGTGACAGGTTCCCTTTAACAAATAACTGGGAGATAGATTCTCTTTAGAAGCCATAAAATGACTACAGACATGGCAATATTACATCTCCATGTGAGAGAATTATTGACCCCAACATTCAGGATCAGAAAGCCTTTCACGAGTATTTTCTGTGTTCTCCTGACAGCACTGAAACCATTATGTTTCACGTTTGATACATGCCTATACTAAAAAAAATATATATATCTTCATCAAAATGGTGGTTTTAATTGCAGTGGGATCCTACCTACCAACCAATTTGTCTTTAGCTGCTAGGCAGGCATGAATTGGCCAAATTATGTGCCAAGTATCTCCAGTTTGTCTTATTATCTAGAGCGGTAATGCTATTCATATTTCAGATTTGCATGCCTTAGCACTACAGAGTGCACCTTTATTTTTTTGCTACATAGAGATGGCTACTCTTAGTTCGCACCAGGTTTCTGATTTGGAAGTGCACGTCAGTCTTTTGTTACTGAAGGATCGGTGACCTGTCAGAAGCCATACAGATAAATATGTAAGCAGAGCATCACATGAAGACTCCCCCACCCCCACAGGCCGCCCCAGGGCACGAGAAGCTTATTAACTGAAAACTGCAAATAAAGATTAAACAACCACAAGATGGATGTCATCACCCCAGGTATCATTGTAATCAGTATAACGGCGCCAACCTGACACTGTGTGTAGGTTACTGAGCACAATCCTGCTGGCAGGATCCCTTTAAAAACCACACTATGCATGTTGGTATTCTAGTCTATGAAGAAATATCCAGGACAATATTTTTTCTCTCCCTGAAGTACACCTTCAATGTACATTGCATTTTAGTGATATACCAACCTGTACATTGATGATTGGATAAATACAAAATTTTCTCTTTTTCTGGCAACTGTCCGTATATCACTATCTGACAAAAGAAAAGAAAATGGCGATTTTAGTATATGAAAAAGATACTGTGAAACAAGATCTTAGTATATGAAAGGTCACTGTAGCGGTATAATATAGTTAAAAAGAATTTACAAGCAGGCAAAATATACAGAGATCTTCTGATTGTTGTAGTCGATGCGGCTTCAGAAGAATAAGCAAGCAGAGCCCTGCCAGCCTGAGCTTGGAAATCACTAACAGGAATTTCATAGCGAAAGGTAATTTTATGTATCTGACCTAAAAAAAAAAAAAATAAACGCTGTACTAAATCTTTACCAAGCACGTACAGATTAGAAGAAAAAAAGCTGCCTAATGCTTCCTCACATGACCAGGCTCCTAGGACCTGGCACAAGACCGTACAATGATGCTTGCACTTCTCACAACATATGTGTCTACAATTGTATTTATTACTGAAACAAGGGAGTTTAGTAACAATTGATACATTATTGCAAGGAAGAAGAAACATTGTGTAATGGAAGAAAGCGTGGAGCAGGTGATGACTGGGGCCGTCCGTACAGGCAGCCCTATATGATGCCCATATGTTCCACACAAATTAATAACAATTATAGACTTTACTGAATGGTGCCTGCTGGAGATACTCTGAATGACAACTTCCAGAAGAAGTTAACTTTATTAATTTTCCAAACTAATTAAATAGTTAGTAAAATACCAGCAATATTCTTTGCTGTGAATTTGAACATTCTACCTTTTCTAGAACCAATTGTTCTCCCATATTACAGAGGTAATGAGGCTGTATGGTAAGAGATTGTCTGGTGAACACAACCTACATTTAACTCTATATGACTGCCTGTTTTAATGGAGTTCCACGTAGGCAGACCAATTTAATACTTTATAGAAAAAAAAAAAGCAGGAAACCTACAATAAGCCAAGTAAAGGCTGGTTGACACCTGTTTTGGGCATTCCTTTTTCTCCTAAGCTATATTCACAATAGGCTTTTTTTTATGCATTTTATGCAAATTTTCAGCTGTATTTTGCAGCACCAACAACGTCTAGGACATTTCAGAAATCTTATGCACATAACTTGGTTTTTTGTCATCGGGATTTTGTGCTTTGCTTGTTTTTTTTCCCACAATAGAGAATGTCACTTTCAGCGTTTTTCACTCACAAATGAATGGGTGGTGAAAACGCTGAAAAAAACCCAGTTTGTCTTTTTGTTGTCAGGGCGGGGCTACTGGTGTCATGCTGATTGACAGCCACCTTCCACCAATTAGGCAGCGGGTGCTGGCTGTCAATCAGCATGACACCAGTAGTCCCGCCCTGACAGCAGGAGGACAAACTGCTGCTCTGACAGGGAGTAGGTGAATCTCTGGCAGGAGCATTCAATGATCGGTGCCAGGTCCAACAGACAGGTAGGTGCCCATGGGGGATCTGGATGCCTCCACAGAGGCTTAAGGCAAGCTTTGTGGTGGCATAGCTTATTGATAGGACACCCCTTTAAAATATCCACCAAAATTTCTACAACTTTCTAATCGTCACGTTATTTAACTACCTGCCTATTTCAGCATCTTGTCATAAGTGGATGAAAGTATTTTATCAACATATAAAAAAGTTGATTGTATTGAAACTACAACACAGCCTTATAAGTGACATCCCTTTAATCGGGCTCTTGAGCGCTATATTATACTACTCTCAACTTAAAAACCTGCTGATGGATTCCATTTAAACGGAATCTGTCAGCAGGTTTTTGATACCTCATCTGAGAGCAGTATGATGTAGGCAAAGAGAAGCTTAATCCAACAGTGTATCACTTAATTACTGGGTGAAGCCGTTCTCACACAATCAATGCTTTTAGATTTAGGAATGCAGTAGAGCTGAGAAATGTGACCCGACCCCCACCAGGAAGCATGTAGAATGCCCGTAGACAGTGAGCTGCTCACAGGAGGGGGCGTTCCTGGACTAGTTTAGTCCACAATGTTAATCTTCATGAGAAACCCTTCACAGTTAGTAAACAACAGCATTGCACTTTCACAAGTGACACATTCCTGAACTCTATGTTTTAGCCTCTATCTCCTGCTCTCTTCAGATTATAGTAAAAACTTGCTGACAGAGTCCCTTTAAGATTATGAAGCAGACACCACAACACTACCATTACTTGAGAAAAGCAATACAGACAGCAGAACGCAGCCAGCGGCTGGAAATCTGCTCCTTTGCCCAATGAGGAATAGGAGGATTTTTATCTGCGGTCTCTTATAACAGTATTCAATGAAGGTATTGATGCCACTGACTGTCCATCATGTTCCAAAACTGAATCCAACTGACAACCTCCGGGACAATTTGTACCAAAGCATCCAACTCCGCCAAGTAGTGCCACACACTGCCCTGGTGCTCGCAGAAATACCATAAATGAGGTTAGTAATGGCTGTCTGGAATGTTCTGCCACACTGGATGCATTTGGGCAGCTCGCTCTGCCATTCCCTATGTGAATCATTTTTTTATATGATTTGCCTATCAGCAACATGTCTGTTGATCCTGTGACCTCCATAATTGTACCACAATTTTAATGTTGCTGATATAGAAGGGTTAATGTTTTGCCTTTAATTGCCTTTAGTTGCTAGAATGTGTTTAGAATTTGTTCTTATGATGCAGTAGTCTTGTAGTCTAAGATTCAAGGATTTTATACTTATCTTACATGTTTTCAATAGTCAGCAAATAGCATGTTCTGGGAACGTGGGAAATAAAGGTCAGCATGACCCGGGGTAACAAGGGGGCTACATAAATGGTATAAAATACTGCCTCTTGCTTCTTATATCAGATAAAAGTGACTTTGCTCACAATCCGTGTGCGATTTCCTTTTTCTCCAAGCGTGCTTGTCAATGGACGGCGTAATTCCACAATTTGGCCTCATTGGTGATCTGGCATGTCTGACATTGGGTCAGAACGCAAACAGCTACAACATTGCCAAGTGTAGCTATAGGGGGAGGGGTATAATTTTTATTGTAAAATTGTTCCCAATTTCCTTCAATAACTGCCTATTTCTACAAGCTGAATCTTTCCCTATCCGTTCATATATAAGATCGCTTTATGTGCACATGACATACACCAAATAAGAAGATTAGAGGTTTCTATTAAGATCACATTGCTAGCCTGCGGCTATATTCCAGAATGATGACAGACAACATGTTGGTCTCTGCAGACTTTTACTAGTAGGTAAATATACTTTAGACCGGTTCTGAGGTGGAATCTGTAACTACGACGTACAAGAAAATCTGCAGTACTGACAAACCAATGTTCCACTGTCATATTGGAGGGGAGACTCCTATATCAAAAGCTGCTGTAGACCAATCAAGTCAGAAAATAAGCGTCTGGTGGGCCACGGCAATCACATCCCAAATAATAAGACGTCACGAGCCGCCCAGACAAAGTAAGAAGAATAATATGCTTATACAAAAATGTTTAGAATTGAGAGTCCTCAGTGGTTGATACCTTTTAATGGCTTAAAAGATGGTAACAAATTGCTAGCTTTCGAGACTACTCAGGCCTCTTCATCAGGCATAGACTAAAAGAAATTCTGAAGAATCACATAATTATGCACAATACATCACAGAAAAAAAAAAACATGGATAAGACAGGTGACATGAAGCAGAATTACCATGAGTGATAAACACTTATGTCCATAAACTGAGTAGTCTCGAAAGCTTGCAATTTGTTACCATCTTTTCAGTTAGCCATTAAAAGGTATCAACCACTGAGGACTCTCAAAATTTCTAAATATTTTTCTATCTACTGGCTAACACGGTACCAAGATATTTCCTGTATGCTTATACAAAACATCAGGGTGGATTTGATTTAAATCTAACTGATTTAAATCACGATTTAAATCACTAGTCAGTAAAGCTTGATTTAAATCAGTGATTTAAATCAAAGTTTCTACCTAAACTAGTTCTTGCTACTTTAACATGCAAGTAGATGAAGATTTTTAGAATCACTTTTTATATTACTTTTTTCTCCCCAGTTTAATGGGTTAATCATTCATATTTGGACACCACTGTTCTGTTACTTAGGAAGGAGAAAAATAATCCTGACCTTAATAACAATTTAAATAGATTTATTCAACTGAAACAATAACAACATTACAGCATAAGTTATTTGCTTAAACAAACATCCATGTTTGTTAACTAATTTGGCTAAACAAAATATATATATATTTTAAGAAACTTAGACTGTCAGCCCAGCCGACACATGAAAAACTTAAATACTACTGTCCCTGCTGTCCTCTGTAGCTCACTTGTCGTCATCTTCATCTTCTTCTTTGTTCCTATTCATAATCTGGAAAAGAAAAACAAGCTTTCCTGCTTTATTGGGTCCCAACCGATTTCTCAATTTAGAATGAATAAGTCCAAAGGAAGAGAATATTCTTTCAACGCCTGCAGAAGAAGCTACTGCTGTTAAAAGTGAAATCATTACTTGAACAGTCTCTAAATCCAAGCGCTTAAGTGACTTCCACCAGTTTACTGGTGTGACCTTCCTTAAAATATCTTCAGCAAACATATTTCTTGAATGGTTCCCCCTTAGCTCTGAAGTTTATTATAGTTGGCATTAAAGATGGATGATTGCTGGATACCCATGTCATAGCTAACTCCTCTTCTTCAGCACTTAGGTTTTGACCCTGATATTGGATATTGACAATATTTGCCAAAAAATGAGCTGGAGTCAGTGCTTGTCCCATTCGTTTGTTTACTGCTTGTAATTTAATTCTGTCCATGTGTAGTTCTGTTTTTAAGTGTTCACTCAGTTCCTTCCAAATTTCAACTGCATCCGCAATAAAACTGCTATTTTTCTGTATTTTGTTTAAAGCTTGAGAGATGGGTTTCAGGAAGCTCAGCATATGTTCAACATTTCTCTTAAGCCCAATGTTGAGGATTTTGGCTGTGACAGTGCCATCTATTTTATCTCGATTTTCTTCACAAAGTGTCATCAGAATAGGCCAGTTTTTGATATACTGCTCAAAACAGTCCACCACAGAGTTCCATCTAACATCTTGTGGGAGCGTTAGCTTGGTTCCACCCATCCTTTTCAGAGCTGCTGCAGCAAAATGATTATTACGGAAGTATTTAGCAATTTCAACAACATTAGCCTTTATTTCTGGAACACTTAAGTCTTTGGCTAAGAGGTGCAGCAAATGAGCACTGCAACCATATGTTATTAGCAGCTTTGTATTCCCTCCCTGCTCTTCTAAATCTCTTCTCATCTTGGATACGTTTGCAGCATTGTTAGTGACCAAACTGCGTACTAGACATTTGAATTTTTGTTCACATTTCGTTATAGCTTTTACTGCCACTTCTTGTAAGTATTCTGCTGTGTGTGCATTTCCTGACGTATCAGTTGTTTGTGCAAGGAAGACTTTACCTTCTTCTGTTGTTATACAAGCACATACAATAGGATCATTGTGGACATTACTCCACCCAACAATACTTAGGTTAAAAATTTTACCCTCCAGAGCTGTTGCACCTTGCTCCATTTCTCTGTCATACACTTGATCCAGCAGTTTCCCTGCAACATCAGCTCTGCTGGGTGGACTGTATCCTGGTCTCAGTGACTGAACCATATTAATGAAATGTGGGTTCTCAGTCAGACGGAAAGAAGAGTTCGTTGCATAAATAAACTGGGCAATTTTTTCATCAATCAACTCTTTTTCTAATCTGCTAGTTCTTATCACAAACCTATCTATGGTGGTTCCAGGAGGTAAAGGTTTTTTCTTCCTTTTGGGTGATGGTGATATGTGGCTGTGGGTGTCTGATGATGATGCTGCTGCTAATGAAGCACTATCTGACCTGGATGGATAACTCTGAAACTGTAGAACAGGATGATGGTGATCTTGGAGGTGGATAGTTTCCAGAATCCATGAATTCCCCTAAACAAAAAAAGTCAATGCTGTTATTTTATTGTTTATACAATTTCTGCTTATTGTACACAACACATCACTGCCCCTGCCCCAAAAGGAATATTTGTTTTTCTTCATAACTGTACCAAATGACAGTAACATGCAGTAATAATAAGAAATATAATTTTTCTCACACATGACAACTATCAAAAAAGTCTTTAGAAATAGTATTCAATAAAAATGTTTACCAACCTGAAGATCCTGCCTGTTCAGAAGTGTTTCTTTGGTCATCTTCATCACCGCACTTCTCATGATGTTGCCTCATTCGCGCCACCAGGCCTTGCATCTCTTTGTTGCATCGTTTGCATTTTGCACGCATGCCTGCCTTACCGATAGAAGGAGCTTCATTAAAATATTCCCAAACTGGGTCTCTTTTACGGCCTGCTGCCATTATAAGGAAAGAATGTAATAAACCTCAGATCGTATCGTACACACAAACAGATCCAGACTTGTCTGTCTGTGGCTATGCTGCAGTATTGTGCTCAAAGTTTCACTTTCATTTTCTTGTCTGCTTGCCCTTCCTCCTCCTCACACTTAGATTCACATTCTTCTTGTGTTGTGCAGATCTATTCCACTCCAAACAATCAGAAACATATTGTCTAACTTCTTGGACTTGGCACTGAAGGGGTTGATTCTGTATTCATAGGTTTGTAGAACAATAGGATTAAGGTCTTTTTCTCAACTCTGTTCATGTTGTAACATTTTTGCCGTGAAGAAGAGGCTGGGACCTCTGCGGAGTCAAATTCAGTTTTGAGAACTGCGTAAGTAAAGCGAGCGTCTGTGATAATATAGGAGAGAAACTGCCCACTAATCCTACAGAAACCTCTGGAAGAGCATGGCATTGTGAATGTTACACATATACAGCCTTTATTCTACTGAGTTAAACAACTCAGCTTTATCTCATGATGGAAGAACCTTTGGATGGTAAAATATTTTCCTCAAAAAGCAGTTTATTGAAAAAAATCTGATTTAAATAAAAAAAATCCGATTTAAATAAAAAAAAATCCGATTTTTTTGATTTAAAAAAAAAAAAAACATTGATTTTTATCCACCCTGCAAAACATGCACAAAGACCAAAATAATAATAATAATAAAAATAAATAAAACATACATACACATTATATATACACATATACATACACACACACACTAGATGGTGGCCCGATTCTAACGCATCGGGTATTCTAGAATATGTATGTAGTTTATTTATGAAGTAAACGTGAATGAACTATGTGGCAGTGTGACTGACAGAACTTGTTCAGTAAACGTGAGTGAACTATGTCGCGCTGTGAGTGGGGGTTAAATTCCGCGCCAATATCGCTGATTGGTCGCGGCCGGCTGGCGTGACCAATCAGCGACGCGGGATTTCCGTTACAGACAAACAGACAGAATTAGACGATTATATACACTGTGTTCCAAATTATTATGCAAACAATATTTCCGCATATTTTCTCTAAATTACCTATCTGAATTGCAGTCATTGTTATTTTCCAGCCATCTACTATTCTAGTATAATTGCAATGTTTTGGAACAAACTGCCTATGAAAACAGTATCTTTTTAAAAAAAATAAACACTCAAAATGCATGTTCCAAATTATTATGCACAGCAGAGTTTTCAACCTTTTTTTTTTTATTTTGAACAAAAAAATAGGTATTAAGCTTACCATTAATGATGTTTCCAGGAGTCCATCCTGACAGCACCCTGGTGGACGTCCTCCTCCCCTTGCTGGGACAGGAAACACACGAGTTTAAAAGGTCATGTCCCACCCCAATCCTCAGTGTTGTAACAAGAACCGCTACAAGGATATGCAGAGAAAACTGTTTAACCCCTTAGTGACAGAGCCAATTTGGTACTTAATGACCGAGCCAATTTTTACAATTCTGACCAGTGTCACTTTATGAGGTTATAACTCTGGAACGCTTTATCGGATCCCGCTGATTCTGAGATTGTTTTTTCGTGACATGTTGTACTTCAAGTTAGTGGTAACATTTCTTCGATATTACTTGCGATTATTTATCAAAAAAATGGAAATATGGCGAAAATTTTTAAAATTTTGCAATTTTCAAACTTTGTATTTTTATGCCCTTAAATCAGAGAGATATGTCACAAAAAATAGTTAATAAATAACATTTCTCACATGTCTACTTTACATCAGCACAATTTTGGAAACAATTTTTTTTTGTTAGGGAGTTATAAGGGTTAAAAGTTGACCAGCAATTTCTCATTTTTACAACACCATGTTTTTTTTAGGGACCACATCACCTTTGAAGTGATTTTGAGGGGTCTATATGATAGAAAATAACCAAGTGTGACACCATTCTAAAAACTGCACCCCTCAAGCTGCTCAAAACCACATTCAAGAAGTTTATTAACCCTTTACGTACTTCACAGGAACTAAAACAATGTGGAAGAAAAAAATGAACATTTAACTTTTTTTTGCAAACATTTTACTTCAGAACCATTTTTTTTAATTTTCACAAGTGTAAAAACAGAAATTTAACCACAAATTTTGTTGTGCAATTTTTCCTGAGTACGCCGATACCCCATATGTGGAGGTAAACCACTGTTTGGGCGCACCGCAGAGCTTGGAAGTGAAGGAGCACCGTTTGACTGTTTCAATGCAGAATTGGCTGGAATTGAGATCGGACGCCATGTCACGTTTGGAGAGCCCCTAATGTGCCTAAACAGTGGAAACCCCCCACAAGTGACACCATTTTGGAAACTAGACCCCCCAAGGAACTTATCTAGATGTGTGGTGAGCACTTTGAACCCCCAAGTGCTTCACAGAAG
This sequence comes from Ranitomeya variabilis, assembly GCF_051348905.1. Taxonomy (NCBI): domain Eukaryota; kingdom Metazoa; phylum Chordata; class Amphibia; order Anura; family Dendrobatidae; genus Ranitomeya; species Ranitomeya variabilis. The sequence continues at coordinate 826,438,196 of NC_135233.1, forward strand.
TTTATAACGTAGAGCCGTGAAAATAAAAAATCGCATTTGTTTTCACAAAAATGATTTTTTCGCCCACAAATTCTTATTTTCACAAGGGTAACAGGAGAAATTAGACCACAAAAGTTGTTGTGCAATTTCTCCTGAGTACGTCGATACCCCATATGTGGAGGTAAACCACTGTTTGGGCGCACCGCAGAGCTTGGAAGTGAAGGAGCACCGTTTGACTTTTTCAATGCAGAATTGGCTGGAATTGAGATCGGATGCCATGTCGCGTTTGGAGAGTCCCTGATGTGCCTAAACAGTGGAAACCCCCCACAAGTGATACCATTTTGGAAACTAGACCCCTTAAGGAACTTATCTAGATGTGTGGTGAGCACTTTGAACCCCCAAGTGCTTCACAGAAGTTTATAACGTAGAGCCGTGAAAATAAAAAATCTCATTTTTTCTACAAAAATGATCTTTTTGCCCCCAAATTTTTATTTTAACAAGGGTAACAGGAGAAATTAGACCACAAAAGTTGTTGTACAATTTCTCCTGAGTACGTCGATACCCTATATATGGGGGTAAACCACTGTTTGGGCGCACCGCAGAGCTTGGAAGAGAAGGAGTGTCGTTTTACTTTTTCAATGTAGAATTGGCTGGAATTGAGATCGGACGCCATGTCACGTTTGGAGAGCCGCTGATGTGCCTAAACAGTAGAGACCCCCCACATATGACACCATTTTGTAAACTAGACCCCTTAAGGAACTTATCTAGATGTGTGGTGAGCACTTTAAACCCCCAGGTGCTTCACAGAAGTTTATAACGTAGAGCCGTGAAAATAAAAAAAATCGAATTTTTTCTACAAAAATGATCTTTTTGCCTCCAAATTTTTATTTTACCAAGGGTAACAGGAGAAAATGGACCCCAGAAGCTGTTGTACAATTTGTCTTGAGTACGCCGACACCCCATATGTGGGGGTAAACCACTGTTTGGGCGCACGGCAGAGCTCGGAAGGGAAGGAGCGCCATTTTGGAATGCAGACTTTGATAGAATTGTCTGCGGGCGTTATGTTGCGTTTGCAGACCACTAATGTACCTAAACAGTAGAAACCCCCAACAAGTGACCCCATTTTGGAAAATAGACCCCCCAAGGAACTTATCTAGATATGTGGTGAGAACTTTGAATGCCCAAGTGCTTCACAGAAGTTTATAATGCAGAGTAGTGAAAATAAAAAATATTTTTTTTCCCACAAAAAAGATTTTTTTAGCCCCCAAATTTTTATTTTCACAAGGGTAACAAGAGAAATTGGACCCCAAAAGTTGTTGTCCAATTTGTCCTGAGTATGCTGGTACCCCATATGTGGGGGTAAACCACTGTTTGGGCGCACGGCAGAGCTCGGAAGGGAAGGAGCGCCATTTTGGAATGCAGACTTTGATAGAATTGTCTGCGGGCGTTATGTTGCATTTGCAGACCCCTAATGTACCTAAAACAGTAGAAACCCCCACAAGTGACCAAATTTTGGAAACTAGACCCCCTAAGGAACTTATCTAGATATGTGGTGAGAACTTTGAAAGCTCAAGTGCTTCACAGAAATTTATAATGCAGAGTAGTGAAAATAAAAAAATATTTTTCCAACAAAAAAGATTTTTAGCCCCCAAGTTTTTATTTTCACAAGGGTAACAGGAGAAATTGGACCCCAAAGTTGTTGTCCAATTTATCCCGAGTACGCTGATGCCCCATATGTGGGGGTAAACCACTGTTTGGGCGCACGGCAGAGCTCAGAAGGGAGGGAGTACCATTTGACTTTTTTAGCGCAAAATTGGCTGTCGTGTTTGGAGACCCCCTGATGTACCTAAACAGTGGAAACCCCCCAATTCTAACTCCAACCCTAACCCCAACACAGCCCTAACCCTAATCTCAACCCGATCCATAATCCTAATCACAACCCTAACGATAATCACAACCCTAACCCCAAAACAGCCCTAATCTCAACCCTAACCATAACCCTAATCAAAACCCTAAATCCAACACACCCCTAACCCTATTCCCAACCCTAACCCTAATCCCAACCCTAATCCCAAACGTAACACTAATCCCAACCCTAATCCAAACTCTAACCCTAATCCCAACTCTAACCCTAACTTTAGCCCCAACCCTAACTTTAGCCCCAACCCTAACCATAACTTTAGCCCCCGTCGTCACAAAAAAAGTTCAATGTAACCTTTTTTTTGTACGTCGCGTCCGCCATTTCCGCGGATGCGTGGCCGTAACTCTGCCCCCTCCTCCCCAGGACATAGACTGGGCAGCGGATGCGTTGAAAAACTGCATCCGCTGCCCACGTTGTGCACAATTTTCACAACGTGCGTCGGTACATCGGGCCGACGCATTGCGACCGCCCCGTACCGACGCAAGTGTGAAAGAAGCCTAAGGCTACTTTCACACTAGCGTCGTACTCGGCCCATCGCAGTGTGTCGGGCCGACGTACCGAGGCTAGCGTTGTAAGCGCCGCACAACGGGTGCAGCGGATGCTGTTTTTTCAACGCATCCGCTGCCCCATTGTGAGGTGCGGGGGCGGAGTTCCGGCCACGCATGCGCGGTCGGAAATGGCGGACACGTCGCACAAAAAAGTTACATGTAGTTTTTTTTGTGTCGACGGTCCGCCGAAGCACGACGCATCCGTCGCACGATGGATGCGACATGTGGCAATCCGTCGCAATGCGTTGCTAATGCAAGCCAATGGAGAAAAAACGCATCCTGCAAGCACTTTTGCAGGATGCGTTTTTTCTCCAACGACGCATTGCGACGGAAGCCAAAAAACGCTAGTGTGAAAGTAGCCTAACCCTAACCCTAGCCCTAACCCTAAATTTAGCCCCAACCCTAACCCTAACTCTAACCCTAACTCTAACCCTAACTCTAACCCTAACCCTAATTTTAGCCCCAACTTGTCTTCTCCTGCCGGCCGGCAGATGGCAGCAGATGGCGGGCGCACTGCGCATGCGCCCGCCATGATGAAAAAGCCGGCTGGCAGGAGAAGACAGAAGAGGACCCAGGGACCCCGGGTGAGTATGTTAGGGTCCCCGAATCCCCCTATTTCTCTGTCCTCTGATGTGCGATCACATCAGAGGACAGAGAAATAACTGATCGCTTTTTTTTTTTTTTTGCGGTCGCCGGTAAACTGTTAACTACCGGCGATCGCAAAGCAGGGGTCGGTGCAAACCGACCCCGATCATGTTCTTTGAGGTCTCGGCTACCCCCGGCAGCCGAGACCCCAAAGAACATCCGGGTGCCGGGCGGCGGGCGCACTGCGCGTGCGCACGCCATTTTTTCCCGGAAAAAAGATGGCGGCGCCCATGGGGAGACACGAGGAGCACCGGGGGAGGTAGGTAAGTATTGGGGGGCTATTGGGGGCCATCGGGGACCACATTTCTCTGTCCTCCGATGTGCGACCACATCGGAGGACAGAGAAATTAAACGGCAAATCGCGTTTTTTGTTTTTTTTTTGTTGCGACCGCCGGTAAACGGTTAATTACCGGCGATCGCAACTCGGGGGTCGGTAAAAACCCCCCGAATCATGTTCTCTGGGGTCTCGGCTACCCTCGGCAACCGAGACCCCAGAGAAAATCCGACTCTGGGGGGCGCTATTCACTTTTTCCACAGCGCCGTTAATTAACGGCGCTGTGGTTTAAGTACCCTTAGCGGCCGCCGTTAAAAGGCGTATCGGCGGTCGTTAAGGGGTTAATGGTAATGAACATATTACATTGTATCCAAAACATATTACATCATACGTTAGGAACCTGTTTCATACATGATATAGATTACAGGGAGGGAACTACCCGTGCTGTCAGGATGGACTCCTGGAAACATCATTAACGGTAAGCTTAATACCTATTTTCCAGGACGTCCTCCTGACAGCACCCTGGAGAGTACCAAAGCACCTCCTCAGGGTGGGATTACCGCTTGGAGAACTTTTCTCCCAAATACAGTATGTTGACCAGATAAAACATCAAGTTTATAGTGTTTACAAAAGGTGTTGGCACTAGCCCATGTCGCGGCCTTACAGATCTGTTCTAGAGAGGCACCTGCCCTCTATGCCCAAGAAGTAGCTATCCCTCGAGTAGAATGTGCATGGAGACCCTCTGGAGGAGAGACCCCCTCTGACTGGTAGGCCTCCGAGATCACAGACGTGATCCACCGCGCGATAGAGGCCTTAGAGGCCTTCTTACCCCTATTCTTTCCCCCATACAGAATGAATAAGTTTGGGTCAATGCGCCATGAACTGGTGGCTGCCAGGTAGTCAAGGACTGCCTGCCTGACATCCAGCGAATGTAGAGCCTTTTCTTTAGCATTAGCAGGGTTATTGCAGAAGGATGGTAACACGATCTCCTGATTTCTATTTTTAATTGTTCCTACTTTTGGAATAAATGAGGGGTCCAGTTTAAGAATTATACAATCCTCTCTAACCTGGAGGTACGGGTCCCTAGTGCACAGGGCCTGAATTTCCCCCACCCTTTTAGCCGTGGTAATTGCTACTAGAAATGCCGTTTTACGCATGAGGACTGAAATGGGCATATTATCAGTAGAAGCATAGAGGTCTTTACAGAGGAAACGGAGGACCAGATTAAGGTCCCAAGAAGGCGATAAATGTCTAATAGTGGGGCGTAACCTTTGTGTGGCTCTGATAAATCTAACTATCCACGGGTGAGACGCTAGGGGATAGTCAAGAAAGGAGCTAAGTGCCGAGATTTGCACTTTCAAGGTGCTAGGTTTGAGACCTTTGTCAAACCCAGCCTGAAGGAAGTCTAGGATTCTGGGTACGTCGGGAGAGCCTGCCGCAACCTCAGATGTTGTGAAATTGGATTTTGGGCTCCCCCGGTGGCCACTGGTGGAAGTGAACTGGTGTGCATCATCCTCTCTGTTCACCTGTTTCCATCAGGATGTGGGAGTCGCTATTTAGCCTTGCTCCTCTGTCACTTCCATGCCGGTCAACATTGTAATCAGAAGCCTTTCTGTGCATGTTCCTGCTGCTAGACAACTCCCAGCTAAGTTGGACTTAGTCCTTGTTTGTTTTTGCATTTTGTTCCAGTTCACAGCTGTAGTTTCGTTTCTGTGTCTGGAAAGCTCTTGTGATCTGAAATTGCCACTCTGATGTTATGAGTTAATACTAGAGTCTTAAAGTAATTTCAGGATGGTATTTTGATAGGGTTTTCAGCTGACCATGAAAGTGCCCTTTCTGTCTTCCTGCTATCTAGTAAGCGGACCTCAATTTTGCTAAACCTATTTTCATACTACGTTTGTCATTTCATCTAAAATCACCGCCAATATTTGTGGGGGCCTCTGTCTGCCTTTCGGGGAAATTTCTCTAGAGGTGAGCCAGGACTATGTTTTCCTCTGCCAGGATTAGTTAGTCCTCCGGCCGGCGCTGGGCGTCTAGGGATAAAACGCAGGCTACGCTACCCGGCTACTGTTAGTTGTGCGGCAAGTCTAGTTCATGGTCAGTTTAGTTTCCATCCTTCCAAGAGCTAGTTCGTATGTTTGCTGGGCTATGTTCTCTTGCCATTGAGAACCATAACAGTTTGACCGGCCTAAAAGGGTTAAATTAATTGACAGAGAAAGGAGAGAAAAGAGAGGTCTGCTGAAGATTTTTTTTTTTTTTTTCTCTCAGTTCTGAGTGTGCTTGTAATTGAATCTCTTGCAAGTCTGCCTATATTGCAGCCTTTCTCTCTCTCTCTCCTTCTAATCCTGGAATGGCTCTGTGTTCACCTGTTTAAAATGGATATTCAGAGTTTAGCTGCAGGTTTGAATAATCTCACCACGAAAGTTCAAAACTTACAAGATTTTGTTGTTCATGTTCCTATATCTGAACCTAAAATTCCTTTGCCTGAATTTTTCTCGGGGAATAGATCTTGCTTTCAAAATTTCAAAAATAATTGCAAGTTGTTTTTGTCCCTGAAATCTCGCTCTGCTGGAGATCCTGCTCAGCAGGTCAGGATTGTGATTTCTTTGCTCCGGGGCGACCCTCAGGATTGGGCTTTTGCATTGGCTCCAGGGGATCCTGCGTTGCTCAATGTGGATGCGTTTTTTCTGGCCTTGGGGTTGCTTTATGAGGAACCTCAGTTAGAACTTCAGGCGGAAAAGGCCTTGATGTCCCTATCTCAGGGGCAAGACGAAGCTGAAATATACTGCCAGAAATTCCGTAAATGGGCTGTGCTTACTCAGTGGAATGAGTGCGCCCTGGCGGCGAATTTCAGAGAGGGTCTCTCTGATGCCATTAAGGATGTTATGGTGGGGTTCCCTGTGCCTTTGGGTCTGAATGAGTCCATGACAATGGCTATCCAGATCGATAGGCGTCTGCGGGAGCGCAAACCTGTGCACCATTTGGCGGTGTCTACTGAGAAGACGCCAGAGAATATGCAATGTGATAGAATTCTGTCCAGGAGTGAACGGCAGAATTTTAGACGAAAAAATGGGTTGTGCTTCTATTGCGGTGATTCAACTCATGTTATATCAGCATGCTCTAGGCGTACTAAGAAACTTGATAAGTCTGATTCAATTGGCACTTTACAGTCTAAGTTTATTCTATCTGTGACCCTGATTTGTTCTTTATCATCTATTACCGCGGATGCCTATGTCGACTCTGGCGCCGCTTTGAGTCTTATGGATTGGTCCTTTGCCAAACGCTGTGGGTATGATTTGGAGCCTCTTGAAACTCCTATACCCCTGAAGGGGATTGACTCCACCCCATTGGCTAGCAATAAACCACAATACTGGACACAAGTAACTATGCGGATTAATCCGGATCACCAGGAGATTATTCGCTTTCTTGTGCTGTATAACCTACATGATGTGTTGGTGCTTGGATTGCCATGGCTGCAATCTCATAACCCAGTCCTTGACTGGAAAGCTATGTCTGTGTTAAGCTGGGGATGTAAGGGGACGCATGGGGACGTACCTGTGGTTTCCATTTTATCATCTATTCCCTCTGAGATTCCTGAATTCTTGACTGAATATCGTGACGTTTTTGAAGAACCTAAGCTTGGTTCATTACCTCCGCACCGGGAGTGCGATTGTGCCATAGATTTGATTCCGGGTAGTAAATACCCTAAGGGTCGTTTATTTAATCTGTCTGTGCCTGAACATGCTGCTATGCGAGAATATATAAAGGAGTCCTTGGAAAAGGGACATATTCGTCCTTCGTCATCTCCCTTAGGAGCCGGTTTTTTCTTTGTGGCTAAGAAAGATGGCTCTTTGAGGCCGTGCATTGATTATCGGCTTTTGAATAAAATCACGGTTAAATATCAATATCCGTTGCCACTGCTGACTGATTTGTTTGCTCGCATAAAGGGGGCCAAGTGGTTCTCTAAGATAGATCTTCGTGGGGCGTATAATTTGGTGCGAATTAAGCAGGGGGATGAGTGGAAAACCGCATTTAATACGCCCGAGGGCCACTTTGAGTATTTGGTGATGCCTTTTGGTCTTTCAAATGCCCCTTCAGTCTTTCAGTCCTTTATGCATGACATTTTCCGTGATTATTTGGATAAATTTATGATTGTGTATCTGGATGATATTCTGATTTTTTCGGATGACTGGGACTCTCATGTCCAGCAGGTCAGGAGGGTTTTTCAGGTTTTGCGGTCTAATTCCTTGTGTGTGAAGGGTTCTAAGTGCGTTTTTGGGGTTCAAAAGATTTCCTTTTTGGGATATATTTTTTCCCCCTCTTCCATCGAGATGGATCCTGTCAAGGTTCAGGCTATTTGTGATTGGACGCAACCCTCTTCTCTTAAGAGTCTTCAGAAATTTTTGGGCTTTGCTAACTTTTATCGTCGATTTATTGCTGGTTTTTCTGATGTTGTTAAACCATTGACTGATTTGACTAAGAAGGGTGCTGATGTTGCTGATTGGTCCCCTGCTGCTGTGGAGGCCTTTCGGGAGCTTAAGCGCCGCTTTTCTTCCGCCCCTGTGTTGCGTCAGCCTGATGTTGCTCTTCCTTTTCAGGTTGAGGTCGACGCTTCTGAAATCGGAGCTGGGGCGGTTTTGTCGCAGAGAAGTGCCGATTGCTCCGTGATGAGACCTTGTGCTTTTTTCTCGCGTAAATTTTCGCCCGCCGAGCGGAATTAGGATGTTGGGAATCGGGAGCTTTTGGCCATGAAGTGGGCTTTTGAGGAGTGGCGTCATTGGCTTGAGGGGGCTAGACATCAGGTGGTGGTATTGACTGACCACAAAAATCTAATTTATCTTGAGTCTGCCAGACGCCTGAATCCTAGACAGGCGCGCTGGTCGTTGTTTTTCTCTCGGTTTAATTTTGTGGTGTCCTACCTGCCGGGTTCTAAGAATGTTAAGGCGGATGCCCTTTCTAGGAGTTTTGAGCCTGACTCCCCTGGTAATTCTGAACCTACAGGTATCCTTAAGGATGGAGTGATATTGTCTGCCGTTTCTCCAGACCTGCGGCGGGCCTTGCAGGAGTTTCAGGCGGATAGACCTGATCGTTGCCCACCTGGTAGACTGTTTGTTCCTGATGATTGGACCAGTAAAGTCATTTCTGAGGTTCATTCTTCTGCGTTGGCAGGTCATCCTGGAATCTTTGGTACCAGGGATTTGGTGGCAAGGTCCTTCTGGTGGCCTTCCCTGTCTCGAGATGTGCGAGGCTTCGTGCAGTCTTGTGACGTTTGTGCTTGGGCCAAGCCTTGTTGTTCTCGGGCTAGTGGATTGTTGTTGCCCTTGCCTATCCCGAAGAGGCCCTGGACGCACATCTCGATGGATTTTATTTCGGATCTTCCTGTTTCTCAGAAGATGTCTGTCATCTGGGTGGTGTGTGATCGTTTCTCTAAGATGGTCCATTTGGTTCCCCTGCCTAAGTTGCCTTCTTCTTCCGAGTTGGTTCCTCTGTTTTTTCAAAATGTGGTCCGTTTGCATGGTATTCCGGAGAATATCGTTTCTGACAGAGGTACCCAATTCGTGTCTAGATTTTGGCGAGCATTCTGTGCTAGGATGGGCATAGATTTGTCTTTCTTGTCTGCTTTCCATCCTCAGACTAATGGCCAGACCGAGCGGACGAATCAGACCTTGGAGACATATTTGAGGTGTTTTGTGTCTGCAGATCAGGATGATTGGGTTGCTTTTTTGCCTTTAGCGGAGTTTGCCCTCAATAATCGGGCCAGTTCTGCCACCTTGGTGTCTCCCTTTTTCTGTAATTCGGGGTTTCATCCTCGATTTTCTTCTGGTCAGGTGGAATCTTCGGATTGTCCTGGAGTGGATGCTGTGGTGGAGAGGTTGCATCAGATTTGGGGGCAGGTAGTGGACAATTTGAAGTTGTCCCAGGAGAAGACTCAGCTTTTTGCCAACCGCCGGCGTCGGGTTGGTCCTCGGCTTTGTGTTGGGGACTTGGTGTGGTTGTCTTCTCGTTTTGTCCCTATGAGGGTTTCTTCTCCCAAGTTTAAGCCTCGGTTCATCGGCCCGTACAAGATATTGGAGATTCTTAACCCTGTGTCCTTCCGTTTGGACCTCCCTGCATCTTTTTCTATTCATAATGTTTTTCATCGGTCATTATTGCGCAGGTATGAGGTACCGGTTGTGCCTTCCGTTGAGCCTCCTGCTCCGGTGTTGGTTGAGGGCGAGTTGGAGTACGTTGTGGAAAAAATCTTGGACTCCCGTGTTTCCAGACGGAAACTCCAGTATCTGGTCAAATGGAAGGGATACGGTCAGGAGGATAATTCTTGGGTGACTGCCTCTGATGTTCATGCCTCCGATTTGGTCCGTGCCTTTCATAGGGCTCATCCTGATCGCCCTGGTGGTTCTGGTGAGGGTTCGGTGCCCCCTCCTTGAGGGGGGGTACTGTTGTGAAATTGGATTTTGGGCTCCCCCGGTGGCCACTGGTGGAAGTGAACTGGTGTGCATCATCCTCTCTGTTCACCTGTTTCCATCAGGATGTGGGAGTCGCTATTTAGCCTTGCTCCTCTGTCACTTCCATGCCGGTCAACATTGTAATCAGAAGCCTTTCTGTGCATGTTCCTGCTGCTAGACAACTCCCAGCTAAGTTGGACTTAGTCCTTGTTTGTTTTTGCATTTTGTTCCAGTTCACAGCTGTAGTTTCGTTTCTGTGTCTGGAAAGCTCTTGTGATCTGAAATTGCCACTCTGATGTTATGAGTTAATACTAGAGTCTTAAAGTAATTTCAGGATGGTATTTTGATAGGGTTTTCAGCTGACCATGAAAGTGCCCTTTCTGTCTTCCTGCTATCTAGTAAGCGGACCTCAATTTTGCTAAACCTATTTTCATACTACGTTTGTCATTTCATCTAAAATCACCGCCAATATTTGTGGGGGCCTCTGTCTGCCTTTCGGGGAAATTTCTCTAGAGGTGAGCCAGGACTATGTTTTCCTCTGCCAGGATTAGTTAGTCCTCCGGCCGGCGCTGGGCGTCTAGGGATAAAACGCAGGCTACGCTACCCGGCTACTGTTAGTTGTGCGGCAAGTTTAGTTCATGGTCAGTTTAGTTTCCATCCTTCCAAGAGCTAGTTCGTATGTTTGCTGGGCTATGTTCTCTTGCCATTGAGAACCATAACACTCAGACCTGCCACCTTCCAGACAGAATCGCCTCCAGATCTTCAGGTAAATTGCTGATGTAACAGGCTTCCTACTGGACTTGATAGTAGTTATTACTCGGCTCGACAGACCCCTTGCCTTCAAGATGAGCCCTTCAAGATCCATGCCGAGAGATGGAGCTTCTCTGGGTCTGGGTGAAGTACCGGACCCTGGTGGATTACATCCGCTCTGAGAGGAAGCTCTACTGGATTCTCGATCGCCAGCTCTAGTAGAAGGGAGAACCAACTCCTTCTTGGCCAGTATGGAACAATCAATATGACACGAGCTCGATCCTCCTTGATCTTTCTGAGAACAGCCGGGACTAAAGCCAGAGGAGGGAATGCATACGAGAGAGGTTCCGTCCAAACCTGGCTGAGAGCGTCTATTCCTTCCGGAAAATCCCGAGGGTTCAGTGAGAAGAATCTTGAGACCTTCGAATTTCTCCTGCTTGCGAATAGGTCTATACAGGGAGTTCCCCAGCGTAGACACAACTCCTGGAAGATATCCTGGTTGAGTTCCCATTCCGTTGCAAACACTCTTTTCCTGCTGAGGTAGTCTGCTATGACGTTCTGGGAGGGAACCTTCCAGGTGAATTGCCAAAATGGATAGGACTGATGTTTCTGCCCACCGAAATATTCACCCCGCCAATTCCTGAAGCGGATGGTGTCTTGCGCCTCCCTGATGCTTCAGGAAAGAGACTGTTGTCACATTGTCGGACATTATCCTGACATGGCGATTCTTCAGGATGTGTCGGTTCCTTCTCAAAGCTTCCCAAACAGCGTACAGCTCTTTGAAGTTGGAGGAGCTGTGGATAACGTCCTCCGGCCATCTCCCCTGAAGGAACCTGTCTTCTAAGTGAGCTCCCCAGCCCCAGGCGCTGGCGTCTGTAGTAACTACTACGTAGGGTTCGGCAGACCATAACACTCCTTTTCTTAACTTTTCTGGCTCTGTCCACCAGAGGAGAGACCTTCTTACCAGAAGAGGTAGCCTTAAAGTACTGTCCAGAGAAGACAGACGCCGGTCCCATTTGGAAAGGATTAATTTCTGCAGTGGTCTTGAATGGAACTGAGCCCATCTTACACACGGAATGCAGGCCGTCATTAGGCCGAGGACTCTCATGGCCGTCCTTATTGACACCCTGTGCCTTAATAGGAGCCAGATTTGGGACTGTATTGCCTCCAGCTTGGACTCGGGTAGGAGGGATATTGTTTGTTGAGTCCAGACATACTCCCAGAAAGGTCTTCCTGTGTTCTGGGGTTAGGTCGGATTTTTGCCAATTTATGACCCATCCTAACTCTTCCATCAGCGAGAGGGTTCAGTTCCTGTGGTGTGAAAGAATCTCTGGCGTTCTTGCCACTAGAAGGAAGTCGTCGAGATATGGGATTATTATGATCCCCTGATTTCTTAGGAAAGTGACAATCTACGATACCAGCTTTGTAAAGATACGAGGTGCTGAGGCAAGTCCGAACGGAAGGCACTGGAACTGGTAGTGACAGGTCCCGGATGGCAGAACTACCGCAAACCTCAGAAGCTTCTGAGATGAGGGGTGGACGGGAACCTGATAATAGGCACTCTTCAGGTCGAGAGTGCACATCACGGCATTCTGATCTATGAGGAGGATTGCCGATCTAATAGACTCCATGCGGAACCTCTTGTACGTTACCCAGGCATTCAGAGGTTTCAGATTTATTATAGTGCGAGATTCGCCGGATGGTTTTGCTATGGAAAAAAGGGAGGAGTAATGACCCTGGCCTACTTCTAGTGGCGGTACTGGCACTATGACCTCTGAGGAGAGCATATCCATTAGGTCTATCATCATAGGGGAGTTTCGCGTTATTACCGTAGGCATGATAAATCTGTCTGGCGGAGGGGAGTAAAGCTCGATACGATAGCCCTCTGACACAGTCCGGATGACCCACTGGTTTTGGGTGATTCGGGCCCAATTGTGTGCGAAGTGACGGAGCCTTCCCCCTATAAGTGTGGCGTCATTGTGTCTTAGATTTTGAGGAGGGACTGAAGAAGAAACTTCGGTTTCTATTGCCCTGGTTACGGGAACCCCTATAGGATCCTCTATGGGATCTACCTCCTCTAGTATCAGACTGTCTCCGGAAGGGGAATCCCCTCCGAAAGGACTGAGGTTTCCTAAGTTTTTCCTCCGGAAACCCCTTCTTTTTATCGGAAGCTGACTCTAGAATAGTATCTAGGGGGGGACCGAATACCCATGCTCCGGAGAAGGGAATTGAACATAGTTTTGATTTAGAAGCAATATCCCCCGACCAGGATCTCAGCCAGACCGCCCTCCTAGCCGCGTTGGATAGAGAACCGCTTCTAGCCGAAAATCTGACTGACTCAGCAGTCATATCGGACAGAAAGGCCGTGGCGGACCTCATTATAGGGACAGACTTTAGGATCTCAGACCTCGGAGTCTTATTAGACAGGTGCTCTTCTAATTGACCCATCCATAGGTACATAGACCGAGCTACCGAAGTAGCTGCTATGTTGGTCTTCATTAGAGCCGCGGAAGATTCCTATCCATCGGTTTTCCTATCCATGGGATCGCGCAGGCTTGACGAGTCCTCAAATGGTATGGCTGTTTTTTTAGCCACTTTCGCCACCGGGATGTCAACCTTGGGAATTTCTTCCCATAGTTTTACGTCCTCAGGCTCGAACGGTAGACGAGCTTTGAAGTCTTTAGATAACACCAGCCGGCGTTCCGCCTCTTTCCACTCCTCCAGTATCATGGCCTTAATATGCTCGTTAACCGGGAACACTGTCTGCTGACGTGACATAAGTCCCCCGAACATCAGGTCCTGTCTGGATTGTGGCTTAGGTGTCTCTTCTATCTGCATGGTGCATCGCACCGCCTGCACAAGATCATTAGTCTCTTCTGCCTGGAAGAGATATTTCCTTTGGTGGTCCTGGCTTCCTGACAGCTCGCCCTCTTCTTCAGAGACAAAGTCTTCTGAGTCAGACTTGTCTTCAGAAGTAAACTCTGGCTCTCTTAAATCTCGCTCCCGTCTGGCCCTCTTGCGGCTGGGACTAGTGCTGGATTTCTGCACCATAGTAGACAAAGAAGCCTGTACTTCTCGTATAAGGGATCTCATCTCGGACAGCAGTGCAGGTTGTTCGTCCCTCATGACCTTAGATGTACAATCTGCACACAAGGTCCGGGAGCTTCGTATTACAAACAGGGCATCTAGCAGATTTTCCCGAGGCCTTGCCGGATTTCTTAGCTTGACCAGAGGAGCCAGAAGGGGTTCCCTTATCCTTAAATGACATAAGATAGGGATAAGCACTGGGGTAAGCCTGCTCCTGCGAGCGGGTAGGGGAGTCTGCGCTATGCGCACTTACCCCCTCCTCGACAGGCATACTTGCTTCCATGATGAGGGTAGCAGGTCCCCGCAGCTCACAGCGCCGGATCAGGAGCACTTCAGCCGATATGCGATCCACCCTGGAACGCACGCTCTCCCCTTCACATGCAGCGTTACCGGAAGTGACGGTAACGGAAGCCGACAGACCGGAAGTGACGCGTTCCTGGGAACTTCTGCCTGGAGACGCCGTGCTGGACACCACGCTGCTCCTGGAAGCCGTACACAGCGTGGATGGCGTCCGCAGCCGAGAGCCTCCCACTGGGAGGAGCGGCTGCCACCAGGAGTCCCGCCCACTCCTGGTCTTTGGAGCAGAGGGACCCCCCTCCGGAGGGTTTCTGCCCTGAGCCTCTTGACAGGGGGAAGGGTATTGGCAAGCCGCACGATCCCCCTGAGCTCCGGTAAGCCTTGCGCAGCTTTCACTTGTGCGTCCCTTCCTTGCAGGGACAGGAAAAACACTGAGGATTGGGGTGGGACATGACCTTTTAAACTCGTGTGTTTCCTGTCCCAACAAGGGGAGGAGGACGTCCTCCAGGGTGCTGTCAGGAGGACGTCCTGGAAAAATGGTCAATTGTGAAGTTATAAGCATTATCAGATTATTACAAAATGAAATCAAACAGTTTTGAAGTGAAAACTTTATTCTAGGTGATGTTACATTTGCACATAGGACCCCTTGTTCGAAAGAAGCTTCTGAACTCTCTCGTCCATTGAATTTGACAGTTTTTGGATGGTTTCTGCTTCAATTGTTTTGCATGTGGACAGAATACCCTCCTAGAGCTGTTGCTTAGATTTGAACTGCCTCCTGCCATCATAGACACTCCTTTTGATGATGCTCCAGAGGTTCTCAATGGGGTTGAGGTCAGGGGGAAGATGGTGGCCACATTATAAGTTTGTTCTCTTTTATGCCCATAGCAGCCAGAGATGCAGATGTTTTTTGCAGCATGAGACGGTGCATTATCATGCATGAAAATGATCTTGCTGCAGAAAGCACGGTTCTTTCTCTTGAACCATGGCAGGAAGTGTTGTTTTAGAAACTCCACATAGATTATGGAGTTCATCTTTACCCCTTCAGGGATCATAAAGGGGCCGACAATCTCTCTCCCCATGATTCCAGCCCAAAACACTACTCCACCTCCTCCTTGTTGGCGCCTTAGCCGTGTTTTCATGGGGTATCCATCAACCAGCCATCCTCCACTCCATCCATCTGGACCATCGAGCATTGCATGGCACTCATCGGTGAACAAAACAGTTTAGAAGTCAGTCTTCATGTATCGTTTGGCCCACTGGAGCCGTTTCTGCTTGTGTGCAGTGGATAGAGGTGGTCGACAGGGTGGCTTACGCACAGCCGCAAACCTCTGAAGGACCCTGCATCTTGTTGTTCTGCGGACGTTGGAGGCACCAGAAGCTTCAAAAACTTGTCTGCTGCTATGACAAGGCATTTTTGCAGCTGCTCTTTTAACCTTACGCAATTGCCTGTTGGAAAGAGTCCTCAATTTTTCCTTATCAGCACGCACACGCCGTGCAACAGGTCCGTTAGCGCACCCATTGACAGCAATGTGATTTGTCTCTGTAGCGCATCGCTAGCGCATGCCATTTTCGGCACGCGCTAGCGATGTGCCGTTCTTTTGTGACGGACCTCAGACGCTGCTTGCAGCATCCGAAGAGCGTCCGAGGTCCGGTCCTCGCTAACGCAGATCGGGGATCTGCGCTAGCGGGAACGATGAACGCGAACCCTAAAGAAACATTGCGTTAGCGCAATCTGCTAGCGCTATGCGCTTAACGGATTGCCCTAACGCAATGTGAACCTAGCCTTAGGGCAGTGAGAATCTGGAATTCCTTGCCTGAGGAGGTGGTGATGGCGAACTCAGTCGAGGGGTTCATGAGAGGCCTGGATGTCTTCCTGGAGCGTAACAATATTGTGTCTTACAGTTATTAGGTACTTTAGAAGGACGTAGATCTGAGGATTTATTCTGACAGAATATAGGCTGAACTGGATGGACAAATGTCTTTTTTCAGCCTTGCTAACTATGTTACTATGATTTATTAACAATTCAAGGAACACTTATCTACAATGGCTACACAGCATTATGGAAAGACATGACATCCCATATGGTTTGCACTTTGTGAGACATTTGTGTTGTAACAGGACAATAACCCCAAACAGTGCTGCTTCTAATGAAGTGACCTCCACCCAGCTGAGATGGTTTAGGAGGAGTTGGAAGGCAGAGTAAAGATATAGCAGCCAACAAGTGGTCAGCACCTCTGGAAACTCAAAACTGTTGGAAACACACACTTAGGTAGGAAAAAAGGATCATCCCCGCACTGCCGCAAGAAGATATATTTGTGGTATGTCCTAATGAAGGGGTCACCTGAACCCTGAAACGCATAGAATAAACCACATTGAAACCTCTACAATTTTTGGAATTCTTCTTGCGCAGCGCGGGGATGATCCTTTTTTCCTACCTAAGTGTGTGTTTCAATCAGGTCCTGCACTGACCAGTGGATCTGCAGCAGCCGCCATTAATATATGTCCTTCCTTCAATCTCACCAGGTGAGTAGTTCTCTTGGTGGGCAACTTTGTGTAACGTTTGATAAGACCCTATTTGTGCTTTTGTGTCTCCCTCTTTTCTCTGAAAAACTGTTGGAAAGCAATGCCAGCTGACTACCTGATTGACAGAATGCCATTTGTGTACAAAGCAGTCATCAGAGTGGGGTGTTTTTGCGGAATCTAAGGTTCAGCACATACTCTGATTAGTTGCACACCTGGTGTTTCTTTACTCCTTGTTTCCCAAGTTCCTCCCAGGGGTTTTAGGGGTTTCAGTCCAAATCCACAATGTGCACATTCCAATAAGAATAAAGAAAACTATTACATGAAAAGGCATATCCAAACTTTTGACAAATGCTGTACACGCTCTATATTATAGTGTATATTAACCTATACTGGTGATGTATATCCTCTGTGTATTACAGGGAAAATAACACTGGTGATGTACAGTATTGAAAGGAAGAATTCTTTACAAAAAGTAGTGTTAATAGTTTAGATTTATCAATTAACAAAATCCTAAGTGAATAAACAAAATAATCTAAAATCACACCTATATTTGATGTGATCACCCTTGTACAGAGTTTTGGAAAGAACTCGGCACGGAAGTTGTGCCAAACAAACTATCTTCAGCATAAAGAAGAGGAAGTAGTCCTCGAAGTGATGATCTGGCCTCAGAGCCCTGAGCTCAACATCATGGAGGTTGTCTGAGATTACAGTAAGAGACAAAGACTTGTGCAAGCCTATGTCACCAGATCTGTGCTCAGTTCTCCAAGATGCTTGCAACGTCTCTGGAAGGAGTTCCTTCAAAAGGTGTGTGCAAGCGGAGCTAGAAGAACTGATGATTCGATGCTGATAAGATTCGATTTACAGGTTTCATTTGTTAATTCACTTTACAATTTGTTAATTGATACAGAAAAACTATTACTTAAAGCATTATGTTGCAGCAATTTTCCACACATGGCTGAAACTTTTGCATTATACTATATATATTCTGATTATATTGTACATTATAATATACTGGTGACGTACTACCTCCGCTGCGCACTATACGGGGGCGACGTACTACCTCAGCTGTGCCCTATACGGGGCGACGTACTACCTCAGCTGTGCCCTATACGGGGCGACGTACTACCTCAGCTGTGCCCTATACGGGGCGACGTACTACCTCAGCTGTGCCCTATACGGGGCGACGTACTACCTCAGCTGTGCCCTATACGGGGCGACGTACTACCTCAGCTGTGCCCTATACGGGGCGACGTACTACCTCAGCTGTGCCCTATACGGGGCGACGTACTACCTCAGCTGTGCCCTATACGGGGCGACGTACTACCTCAGCTGTGCCCTATACGGGGCGACGTACTACCTCAGCTGTGCCCTATACGGGGCGACGTCAGGGGCGGATTATCAGAGGGTCAATATGGGCGGTAGCCCAGGGCCCAGTGGTGTGGGGGGGCCCTGGGCTACCGCACAGACTGACCACCCGCCTCTGATAATCCGCCTGAGTGTGAGAATGCCCGCTGGCATTTATGTGCCACCGGACCCGGTGGGCAGAGAGAGGGGGCCCGCATCGGGCCCCTTCTCATCTGCTCACCGGGCCCCTTCCGGCGCTGCGGCGGTTTCCTATGGACGTGCGGGCTCGCGCCCGCACGTCAATGGTTAACAACAGCCACCAGCCAATTGGAGGCTGGCAGCTGAAGTCTGCCGCAGCGCACACGTCGCCGGCGTCTGACGTCATTGTCAGTCGCCGGCGAGTGTGCGCTGCTGGAGGGAGCTCAGCGCCGGGAACGCTGGTCAGGTGAGGAGACTGTTTTTTTGTTTTTTTTTGTTTTGTTTTATTGATATACTAACGGACGGTGGACACACTGGGGGCAATGCTGGAGGACACACTGGGGCAGATTGCTGGAGACACTGGGGCAGATTGCTGGAGACACTGGGGCAGATTGCTGGAGACACTGGGGGCAATGCTGGAGACACTGGGGGCAATGCTGGAGACACTGGGGGCAATGCTGGAGACACTGGGGGCAATGCTGGAGACACTGGGGGCAATGCTGGAGACACTGGGGGCAATGCTGGAGACACTGGGGCAGATTGCTGGACACAAGGGGGAAAATTGTTGGAGACAGTGGGGCAATGCTGGAGACAGTGGGGCAGATTGCTGGAGACAGTGGGGCAGATTGCTGGAGACAGTGGGGCAGATTGCTGGAGACAGTGGGGCAATGCTGGAGGACACACTGGGGCAGATTGCTGGAGACAGTGGGGCAGATTGCTGGAGACAGTGGGGCAGATTGCTGGAGACAGTGGGGCAGATTGCTGGAGACAGTGGGGCAGATTGCTGGAGACAGTGGGGCAATGCTGGAGGACACAGGGGCAGATTGCTGGAGACAGTGGGGCAGATTGCTGGAGACAGTGGGGCAGATTGCTGGAGACAGTGGGGCAATGCTGGAGGACACACTGGGGCAGATTGCTGGAGACAGTGGGGCAGATTGCTGGAGACAGTGGGGCAGATTGCTGGAGACAGTGGGGCAGATTGCTGGAGACAGTGGGGCAATGCTGGAGGACACACTGGGGCAGATTGCTGGAGACACTGGGGCAGATTGCTGGAGACAGTGGGGCAATGCTGGAGGACACACTGGGGCAGATTGCTGGAGACACTGGGGCAGATTGCAGGACACAAGGGGGAAAATTGCTGGAGACACTGGGGCAATGCTGGAGACAGTGGGGCAGATTGCTGGAGACAGTGGGGCAGATTGCTGGAGACAGTGGGGCAGATTGCTGGAGACAGTGGGGCAGATTGCTGGAGACACTGGGGCAGATTGCTGGAGACACTGGGGCAGATTGCTGGAGACACTGGGGCAGATTGCTGGAGACACTGGGGCAGATTGCTGGAGACACTGGGGCAGATTGCTGGAGACACTGGGGCAGATTGCTGGAGACACTGTCTGGGGGCAATGCTGGACACACTGGGGGCAATATGCTGGAGTCAGACACTGGGGCAGATTGCTGGAGACACTGGGGGCAATTCTGGACATACTGGGGCAGATTACTGGACATATTGGGGCAATATACTGGACACACTGGGGGCAATATGCTGGACACACTAGGGGTAATATGCTGGACACACTGGAGGCAGGACTGGAGGCATGGGCAGAATGTAGACACGGGCATGATTGGATACACGGGGCAGAATGAAAGACATGGGGCAGGATTGGATCATGGGGCAGGAGAATACGATGGAGACAGATGGGGCAGGATGGGGAGATCATATGGGGCAGAATGGA
This sequence comes from Ranitomeya variabilis, assembly GCF_051348905.1. Taxonomy (NCBI): domain Eukaryota; kingdom Metazoa; phylum Chordata; class Amphibia; order Anura; family Dendrobatidae; genus Ranitomeya; species Ranitomeya variabilis. Next base: position 826,457,936 of record NC_135233.1, read on the forward strand.
TACTCATGAGGGCAGGATGGGAGAACATATGGCTGGAGCCAGGAATGAGACACAGGGGGCCAGGATGTGGGAATATTATTACCATAGGGGCTAATTAAGGGATATTATTACTGCAGTGATGTATTTATTCTATTTTTTGAGTATACTGTTTTAAATGGGGGGACGGTCCTGTTATTGTGCAGAGTGACACTATATCGCCTTTTTTTCTCCATGTGTAATGTAGAAGTTGTGAAAAATTAAGTAATGTGTTCTGCAAGCGGAGCTCGAGATAACTGTGTTATTTCCTGCAGAGACGAGTCCTTGCTGGAAGAAATGATGACGGTCTGTGCTGGATGAAAGATGAAGGACTTCACCTAGAGACGTCACTGGTGAGTCAGTGTTACCCATACACTGACACTATACACTGTATACTATATACAGAGGTCCTGTGTACAATGTCACCCGTGATCACTGTATTACCTATACATTATATACAGAGCTCCTGTGTACAATGTCACCAGTGATCTCTGTATTACCTCTACACAGACACTGCATACTAAGTACAGATCTCCTGTGAATACTGGCACTTATGGTGATAGTATTGTGTTTTTGTTTTTTTTTTATTATTACTGATCAGTATTGTAGTATTCAGTCACTATGTGGTGGTAATATGTGGTCTGGACATGGTGTTGTGGTATTTGTCCCTTGAATGTGCTATTTGGTCACCAAGTGGTGGTAATATGTGGTCTTGACATGGTGCGGTGGTATTTGTTCCTTGTATGTGATATTATTCGATCACTGTGGTTGTAATTTGTGGTCTGGTCACGGCGCGGTGGTATTTGTTCCTTGTATGTGATATTATTGGTCAAAATATACCTAAATTGTATTGCAGATTTTAACAAATATTTAATAGGTTACAGTAGAGTAGGGCCCGGCCATTTTTCTGGAATAATCTGGTTCGGGTATCACATGACCCCCGTCACATGACCGGGGGGTGGGCGGCCCACAGCGTCTGAACAGCCCGGGGCCCTGGCTACCCTTAATCCACCCCTGAGTGACACTATGTCGCCTGTTTTTCTTCATGTGGTGTAATGTAGAAGTTGGGAAAAATTAAGTAATGTGTTCTGCAAGCGAAGCTCGAGATAACTGTGTTATTTCCTGCAGAGACGAGTCCTGGCTGGATGAAGTGATGGCGGTCTGTGCTCGAAGAAAGATGAAGGACTTCACCTAGAGACGTCACTGGTGAGTCTGTGTGACCTATACACTGTATACTATATACTGAACTGAAGGGTAAATTGACTAGATCAATGGATGTTTGACAAGTTATAGTTTCACACAGCAACTATTTTTCTGGAATAATCTGGTTCAGGTATATGATGACCCCGTCGCATGACCCCGTCACATGACCGGGGGGGCCACAGTGTCTGAACAGCCCGGGGCCCTGGCTACCCTTAATCCACCCCTGGGCGACGTACTACCTCCACAGCGCACTATAAGGGGCGACGTACTACCTCCACAGCGCACTACACGGGGCACGTACTACCTCCACAGCGCACTATACGGGGCGACGTACTACCTCCACAGCGCACTATACGGGGCGACGTACTACCTCCACAGCGCACTATACGGGGCGATGTACTACCTCCACAGCGCACTATACGGGGCGACGTACTACCTCCACAGCGCAGTATACGGGGCGACGTACTACCTCCACAGCGCACTATACGGGGCGACGTACTACCTCCACAGCGCACTATACGGGGCGACGTACTACCTCCACAGCGCACTATACGGGGCGATGTACTACCTCCACAGCGCACTATACGGGGCGATGTACTACCTCCACAGCGCACTATACGGCGGCGACGTACTACCTCCGCTGTGCACTATATGGTGGCGACGTACTACCTCCACTGTGCACTATACGGTGGTGACGTACTACCTCCGCTGCGCACTATACGGGGGCAATGTACTACCTCAGTTGTGCACTAAACAGGGCGACGTACTACCTCCGCTGTGCACTATACGGTAGTGACGTACTACCTCAGCTGCGCACTATACGGGGGCAATGTACTACCTCAGCTGTGCACTAAACGGGGCGACGTACTAGCTCCACAGCGCACTATACGTCAGCAACGTACTACCTCAGCTGTGCACTATACAGTGGTGACGTACTACATCCGTTGCGCACTATACGCGGGCGACGTACTACCTCTGCTGCGCACTATACAGGGCGACATACTACCTCAGCTGTGCGCTATACGGGGGCGACATACTACCTCCGCTGCACACTATACGGGGTGACATACTACCTCAGCTGTGCACCGTACGGGGGCGACGTACTACCTCTGCTGCACACTGTACAGAATGACGTACTACCTCAGCTGTGCACTATACGGGGCGACGTACTACCTCTGCTGCGCACTATACAGGTCGACGTACTACCTCCGCTTTGCACTATACAGTGGTGATGTACTACCTCCGTTGCGCACTATACAGGGCGACATACTACCTCAGCTGCGCACTATACGGGGGCGACATACTACCTCCGCTGCGCACTATACGGGGGGCGACATACTACCTCTGCTGCGCACTATACGGGGTGATGTACTACCTCAGCTGTGCACTGTACGGGGGCGACATACTACCTCTGCTGCGCACTATACGGGGTGATGTACTACCTCAGCTGTGCACTGTACGGGGGCGACGTACTTCCTCGGCTGCACACTGTACAGAATGACGTACTACCTCAGCTGCGCACTATACAGGGCGACGTACTACCTCAGCTGTGCACTATACGGGGCGACGTACTACCTATGCTGCGCACTATACGGGGGGCGACATACTACCTCTGCTGCGCACTATACGGGGTGATGTACTACCTCAGCTGTGCACTGTACGGGGGCGACATACTACCTCTGCTGCGCACTATACGGGGTGATGTACTACCTCAGCTGTGCACTGTACGGGGGCGACGTACTTCCTCGGCTGCACACTGTACAGAATGACGTACTACCTCAGCTGCGCACTATACAGGGCGACTGAACACTATATACCCTACGTATATACCGGTGACACGTATACCCTCTGTATATACCGGTGACACGTATACCCTCTGTATATACCGGTGACACGTGTACCCTCTGTATATACCGGTGACACGTATACCCTCTGTATATACCGGTGACACGTATACCCTCTGTATATACCGGTGACACGTATACCCTACGTATATACCGGTGACACGTATACCCTCTGTATATACCGGTGACCTGTATACCCTACGTATATACCGGTGACACGTATACCCTCTGTATATACCGGTGACACATATACCCTCTGTATATACCGGTGACACGTATACCCTCTGTATATACCGGTGACACGTATACCCTCTGTATATACCGGTGACACATATACCCTCTGTATATACCGGTGACATGTACACACACTCTATCAGCAGACCCCATTCGCCAATATTCCATAGCTACCTCCATACCACGTGTTGTACCAGTTCCCGCACCACCTGCCCCCCGTGTCTCCCACCATCCCCGGCAGGGAGCCTGACCTGCACCCCGGTGTAGTGCTGGAAGAAGAAGAGCACCATGCTCTGGTAGACGTTGTACAGCCGGTCGTCCCACCGCCGGTATACGCGTTCCGGCAGCACCGCGCTCAGGGCCCTCCAGCATCCCCATGCCAGAAAGTAGGTGGGCGCCGTGCCCAGCATGACAGTGGCGGGGAGCATGTACCGCAGGGAGTAGGTGTGCAGCACGGCGGAGAGCAGCATGGTGCCGGTCAGTCCTCACCCGGAGGAGACACTTTTGCCCTACACTGCTCCTACTGACACCCGGCAACACGTGAGGGGGAGGGGCCGGGGAGGAGACCCCGTGCTGCTGGCTGACAGCTGACTGAACGGAGCAGCTGCATTGTCCGGACGGATGGAGCTATGGCACACATGTGCCCTGTGCTCATCACTGTGAGGCGAGGTCGCCGGGCTGAAATCCGGGTCACCAGCCTCATAGCATGTTCAGTGATCACCGCAGCGAAGGCGGAGCGTCAGGAGGCAGGATGGCCAGCGCGGTGACGTCACACGTTTCAGGAGTGGGCGCCATTTTTGTTACTGGTAGCAGGGACTTCCTTACGAGAGTTCAGTGAGTGAGGAAACCTACGCGCCGTGTGAAGAAGACAAGGTTCTGTGCACACTGAGTCTTTGGAGCAGAAACCAAACGCCAAGTTTTTGAGAAGTTTTGCATTTTTTGAGGATGATTTGGAGAGTTTCTGCTCTAAAAACTACAAAATCTCGGTGTGCACCTACTCTTAGAGGACAGTTGTTAGGATATGTGCACACACATGTTTACAGGGACTGGAGTAAGATTTCTGGAGTGAAAACTGTATATCGTCAGGAATTTCCAAAAAAACTGCAGTTGCAAAAATTTAGCAAAGCGTTTTATGCCGTAATTCTCGTGAAAACACTGGTGTCAGGGACCAATTCTCTGAGGAGATTTGACTTTCTGAGGAGGCTTTGGAGAGTGTCCACCCAATGGCTGTGTACACGGCAGGTACGGACTGGGGCTGAAATTCAGTCCTGGCATTTGGAATCACACAGGCCCGTGCTGTCACCGTCCCCATGAACCAGATGGGGATATATTACTAATATTACCCTGGATGGAGGAAAGGAAGATTTACTACAAGACCAATATGTCTAATGATACTCGTGGCCTAGTGGGATAAGTGACGGAGTCAGCGACTTTGTGCTCCGTCACAACTCTTAACAGTATGGGTGTCTTGAGAACACCGATTCTGTTAACAACATAGCAGGCAATTCAGCCCACGACTAGACAGGCCCTTCTGGCATTTGCCAGATGGCCAGTCCGGCCCTGGTACAAGGCGTCTCTTAGATGCCAGGGCAGCTGCCTGGTTTTCCGAGCCAAAACCGATTCAGGAGAAAGCTGAAGTGGCTCTGCCGGTGGGCTGGCCCTGCCGGTGGTCGAACCTTCGACCTTGCAGCGCTCCTCAGCCAGCGTCTTTTCCCTTATATCTTCACTAAGAACAGAAGCCACCTGAAAAATGAGCAAGTTTCTTCTGTTATCTGCTCCATGGTTTCTAGACTCCAAGGCCGTTAAAACAAGTAACAAAATACTGCATATGAGCACAGAAATGTCACTTTTCCATTGCTGTGCATTATGTCCATTTTTTACGGCCCTTTTTCATATAGATTCCAGATGTCCTGAAGTGTCTTTTGTTGGGTCAATTGTGGCATATTTTTCTTCAAATTCCATATAATAAAGCGGCCTCCAAACCGTTTGAAGAATGATGGTTTTGAATCCTGAGCGGTTAAAAGAAGTTGCAAAAAAATAGATGCGCAACAAATCTTTTTGACTTTGCAGTGCATATGTTCTTTTTTGTGTTTTTTATTTTAATACTCTTTGAGGCGGGTCCAGGAGCAATCCGTATAATAAATATATTGTGTGTACTCTTAAAGGGAATCTGTCACCCGTGGCTTGCTACCCTATCTGAGAGTAGCATGATATAGGGCCAGAGAGCCTGATTCCAGCAATTTATTACTGAACTGCTTGCTGTCATTTTGATGAAATCATTTGTATCATATGCAGATCTAGCAGTTCTCTAAGGGCTTGTTTCCATTTGTGAGAAACACGTCCGTGTCTCGCATGTGAAAACCAAGCTCTGGCGCCGGCACTCCAGAGCGGAGCGTGTGGCCACATAGCAACACATGGAGCTGCACGCTCCGCTCCCAAGTGCCGGCGCCAGAGCTTGGTTTTCACATGCGAGACACGGACGTGTTTCTCACAAATGGAAACAAGCCCTAATGCTGAGCTCTGTATAACCCCGCCCCCACACCAATGATTGACAGCTTTCTGCTCATGTACATTGTACACTGAAAGCTGCCAATCACTGGTGGATGTAGGTTATACAGAGCTTATGAGTATGGAGGGCCACCTGGCAGCAAGTTCACTAGTCCTCTGCTGATAATCTCCTGCTCATGAAACAGTGATTTAGCTTTTATCAAAACTATGCTAAGCAGCCGAGAAAGTAGCTTTGTAATCAGCCTCTCTGTCTCTACATTATGCTGCTCTCAGATTAGGTGGAAAAAACCTGGTGACAAATTCCCTTTAAGGAGGCTTCCTTCTGAATGCCACTATTAACGCTTTAGTGCAAAATCATATCCATGGTCGTTAGGGGACGTGGTGCATTCATGTACATGATTCAACTAAACTATCACAGCACGAATTTGCACTGTGACAATTTAATGAAAACCGCTGTCCTGGACACCGGAGACGTGCAGTTATGATACTGACACAAAAAATAGAAAAAAGTTAATTTAACCCCTTTACCCCCAAGGGTGGTTGCACGTTAATGACCGGGCCAATTTTTACAATTATGACCACTGTCCCTTTATGAGGTTACAACTCTGGAACGCTTCAACGGATCCCAGTGATTCTGACACTGCTTTCTCGTGACATATTGTACTTCATGTTAGAGGAAAAATTTCCTTGACATTACTTGAGTTTATTTGTGAAATAAACGGAAATTTGGCGAAAATTTTGAAAATTTCGCAATTTTCCAACTCTGAATTTTCATGCCCTTAAATCACAGAGATATGTCACACAAAATACTTAATAAGTAACATTTCCCACATGTCTTCTTTACATCAGCACAGTTTTGGAGCCAAATTTTTTTTTCGTTAGGGAGTTATAAGGGTTAAAAGTTGACCAGCAATTTCTCATTTTTACAACACCATTTTTTTTTAGGGACCACATCTCATTTGAAGTCATTTTGAGGGGTCTATATGATAGAAAATACCCAAGTGTGACACCATTCTAAAAACTGCACCCCTCAAGGTGCTCAAAACCACATTCAAGCGCCGGCGCACTATGTCCCGGAACACAGCGAAATACTTCCGGGACATAGTGCGCTGGCGCATGCGCACTAATGCTTTTCGGCTTTGCCCGCAGTTGAGCAAAGCATACTGTGCGTGCGCAAGGCAAGATTGCCTTGCCCAGGCGTGTACTACGGAGGACCAAGAATGAACATCAATCCAATATTGCGGCCAGCATGCAGCCAGCGAGTATGGAAAGGGTGAATCAAACACCCGAAAACCCCGCCCATATGACCGAAAACCGGTCCCGCCAAATTCCGGTGACAGGTTCCCTTTTACAGAAGAGACAGGAAAATCGCTGAAATGTATGGATACAAATGTAATGGGAACACCATGGGGAAGATGCCTGGACACGTCTCTGACTCCCAGATTGCTGCTGGGAATAATGTTATCAGAATATTACGCCTCTTTTATGGAGTGACAATAAAATATACAAAAGCATAGATAAAATGGATTTTACATAAATTTGTATATAGCATTTTATATAAGGCAAAATTAAAAATAGAAAAAAAGCCTCCTCCACAACTTAGACTATGTTCACACGTAGCATTTATGTTGCGTGTCTGCACTTTCCCATTGCTTTCAGTGGTGAAAAAGCACTGCATAAATGCTGCAAAAATGCTTGACATGCTGCTTGTTTAAAAAATGCAGAAGTTTTCCATTTCAGTCATTAAAATTAAAAATCGTGTGCATGAGATTTCTGAAATCTCATAGCTTTTTGTTGGTACTCATTCTCATTTCTGTTAAAATTGTTAGTAGTGGAACTCCTAGACTCATAAAGCCTACGCACTAAGTGGAAGGGCTGCCAAAAATTAGAAGAAGAGACTGCAATATAACATGGAAGACACATAGAGGAGGGCCACAGAAAACATTTTTTTCCCATTTTTAAGCAGTGGGACTCATAGACTAGTAAAGCCTATGCAATAACTGCAAGAACTGCCAAAAATTAGAACTAAGAGGGACTCTGATACACCCTGTATTAGACATATAGGAGGGCCTCATGCACATTCTGTTAAAATTGTTAGGCAGTGGGACTCCTTGACTAGTAAAGCCTATGCGCTAAGTGCAAGGACTGCCAAAAATTAGATGGAGCGACTGCAATACAGTCCCTGGAAGACACTTGGACGTGGGGCTCAGAAAAAATTTTTTTTTACCCATTATTAAGGAGTGGGACTCCTAGACTGGTAAAGCCTATGCAATAAGTGCAAGAACTGCCAAAAATGATAAGGAAGAGAGATTCTGATACACCCTGTATTAGCTATACAGGAGGGCCTCATACACATTCTGTTATGTAGTGGGATTCTTAGAATCAAAAGGCCTTTGCACTAAGTGCAAGGGCTGACAAAAATTAGAAGGAAGATGACCCTGTTGATATGGTGGTGGTGGTGGAGGAGGAGGAGGACAAGAAAAAAGCAGAAACCGTGAACTGTATACGTTCTTTGGGTGGGATGGGGTGCATGGGAATACACCAGAAAAAAAGGAACATTTTAATTGGCTTGCACTGCTGTGATCCAGAGAGGTTGAGAAGTCTGGGCCAATCCAGGCCTTATTCATTTTGACAAGATTCAGCCTGTTAGCATTTTTAGTTGACAGGTGAATGTGCCTATCAGTTATTATGCCCCTGGCAGCACTAAAAACCCGCTCTGACAATACGCTAGCAGCAGGGCAGGCCAGCAGCTCCAAAGCATAGAGGGACAGATCTTGCCAAGTGTCCAACTTGGATACCCAAAGGTTGTATGGCACAGAAAAATCATGGAGGACTCTGGTGTGGTTGGCTAGGTACTCCTTCACCATCTTCCAAAACTTCTCCCTCCTTAACAGACTTGCCCTTGCTTCAGGACCTGGGTGCTGTGAGGGTCTACTGAAACCGTCCCAGACCCTTGATAGCATTCCTCTGCCTCTGTTAGACCTGGTTTGTGTCTCCCTTGTCTTTCCTCCTTGGTTGCCCAAGGATCTATGACCTCTGCCGCTAGGTTTATCAGATGGGAGTTTTTGTACTACTTGTTTGACTAGGGCTTTCTGGTATTGCACAATTTCACTAGCCCTCTCTGCTACAGGAAGGAGAGATGGAAAGTTCTCCTTGTAGCTTGGGTCCAGAAGGGTAAGCAGTCAGAAATCACTGATCACCAAAATGCATATAACACGAGGGTAATGGCAAAGGCAGCAGGACATAAAATCAGCCATGTGTGCCAGACTCCCAACAGGCAAGACTTCCCTGTCCCCACCAGGAGGATAACTCTCCATCTCCTCCTCTTCTTCAGTCCTTCCAAGCAGAACAGATGGGATAAAGCTGGTGTGGGTAGTACCCTCTGTAGCGCAGGCAACCATCTTCTGTGCCTCCTTCTCATTATCATTCAATCTGCGCTGAGAAGTTGAAATGAGGCTGTGCTGGGTAGTATCACCCTAGGTACTTTCTTCCTCCATCTCCACCAGGTCCACATGCAAAGTTTCCTCTAAAATTGTGAACAGCAAGTGTTTGAGTAGACACAGAAGAGGGATAGTTATGCTGATTATGGCGTTATCACCGTTCACCATCTTGGTTGGTTCCTCAAAGTTTTGTAGAACCTCACAGATGTCAGACATCCATGCCCATTGGTCAGCTGTTACATGCGAAGGCTGACTGGAACACAGACGGGCATGTTTTAGCTGGTATTCAACTACTGCCCTCTGCTGCTCACAAATCATGTGTAATGTGGAGTTCCAGCGAGTTGTCACGTCGCACACCAGTTGGTGAGCTGGCACTTGCAAGCGCTACTGCAGCACTGCCAGACCAGACTACCACTGTAGCTGACTTGCGGAAATGGGTGCACATGCAGCATACCTTCACAAGTAACTCAGGAAAATCTGGGTAGCTTTGCAGACAACTCTGAAAAACCAAGTTGAGCACGTGGGCCAGGCATAGTACGTGTGCGAGCTTGCCAAGCTTCAGAGCCGCCACCAGGTTATATTATCACACACGACCATGCCTGGTTGTAGGTTCAGCAGCGAGAGCCACAAATCTGGTCTGCTACACCTTTCCACACCTTTTCTGAGGCTGTGTGCTGTTTGTCGCCTAAACAAATTTGTTTCAGCAGATCTTGTTGACATTTCACCAAGGCAATGCTGCAGTGCTTCCAGCTTCCAACTGATATTGACAATGTGCTCCGAGATGACAAATGGGATATGGATGATGAGGAGAGGATGATGAAACTGGAGCCCACAATCCTTGGCGTCAATAGCACATATTCTGTCCCAGGGTCTGACTCGGTCCCTGCCTCCATAAGGTTTGCCCAGTGTGCATCAGGGAAATGTAGCCTCCCTGGCCACAAGCATTTGTCCCCGTATTGGTCGTTAAGTAGACCTTTCCAGTTTCTGCTTTGGTCAGGCCTCAGGTGATGTTATGGTACACGCACTGGTGTAAGGCAGGGACGGACAACCGGGAAAAATAGTCGTGGCTGGGGACCGATTACTGCCGCCTTGAGGTTGCGGAAAGCCTCAGTGTACACAAGCCCAAATGACAACATTTCCAAGACAAGCATTCTGAAAACGTGGCCGTATATTGTTTGGGCCTTTGGGTAGGTGGCTGGGTATTTTTCTTTCCAATGCCTGGGGACACCTGAACGCTGTGCTGTCACACGGAATTGGGTGTCGTTGTTGATGGTGCTTGTGAATGTTCAAAGACGTGCAGGGCGCGAGGTATCTGCGCCTGCTTCCTAGACAAGCACGTAGCTCAGGGGAAAAGGCATTCAAAACATACCATAAAAAAATAATAATATTAAAAATTATAATATAACTTTATTATTTCCAATTATACTAGATTGTATAATCACACGTTTATTTTGGCGTTTCAAAAGTAGGGTCCCTTTGGGTTGCTTCATGTGTTTTGGCACATCTAAGCCTGGAAACATTCTAATAAAAAGAGGCTGCTTAACTTTTAGGCTACGTTCACACGATCCGTTTTTCACTGCGGATTTTTCCGGTCCTTTTTCGGGGAAATCCGCAGTGGAAAACGGCGGTGCTTCTCTCGGCGGATTTGTGTCCTTTTTCTTCTGCGGATTCCACTGCGGGTTTCCAACTGCAGTTTCCTATTGGTGCTGTTGGAAACCCGCAGCGGAATCCGCTGAAAGAATTGACATGGTACTTCTTTTTTCCGTTGGCAAATCCGCGCGGATTTTCCAGCGAAAAAAAGGATCGTCGGCACAGCGGGTTTTGTTTTCCATAGGGTAACATTGTACTGTGCCCTGCATGGAAAACGGCTGCGGATCCGTAGCTGCAATTCCGCTACGGATCCGCAGCAAAAAACGGATCGTGTGAACGTAGCCTTAAGCATGCTACTTAATCTTGTGAAAATTGTATGGTCAGGATAAAGTCAGAATAACTCTATGCTGACCAACCCCATTGAATGAGACCAAGGCCAGTTTTGGATATCCGAATATCATGTGTCCATATTGGCCACATATCTCCAGACAAAAGCTCAACAACCTTATGTATGTGTAGTAAATATGTGTCAGTTTGTGTAGTTAGGACAGATTACAATGTAGACAAATATGAATGAAAAGTATAATTTTCTTTTCACACCTAGGCCTGCAACCATGACAGGCAGCATTTTCTTTGTCTAGAAGAAATAAAATTTCACCATCAGCATAAAAGGGAAATTCTTTACTGTATGAGCAGTCGATCTCTGCTACACAATGTTGTGGTAATTGTTTCATTGAACACGTTCTTAAGGAGTTTGGATACCTTTCTCGAAAAACAGATTATTACAAAACTACATTCTGAAGATGACGTTTTGATTCATGGTTTTAGTACAACGGTTATATTTGGAGTCAGGAAGGAATGTTTTCACAAAAACTATTAATATTGGGTAATTAGCATCCATGGTTCTTGCCTTCCACTGAATCAACATGGAACCATTTGAAGTTGGACTTGATAGACCTGTGCCTTTTTTAACTTTATCACGTACATAACTATATGGTGGTGAACATATCGGGATTACAAAATACAGACTGTTGATAAATGACATCAATAAAGTAAGTGAAATTATGCAGGTTCCACTGAGTAACAGAAGGAACAGATTTAAAGCAGATATGCAATTACTAATTAGGGAAGGCAATTAGTGCTAGAGCAAAATATTTTCATTAGTCATTTTTGGTTGAAATCATAGGGATATATTTACAGGGATAATTAGGGGTCATGAACAAGTGGCAAGCTACGGTAGATTGTAATATTAACCTTAAGTAAGAAATGTACTGATAAAGCATATTGTTCCTATTACTGGTATTTAGTGTATACATGTGCATTACATTTACTCTAAATGAGAAGTGCATACTGAAAATGAGACAAAATCAAGGAAATGGCAAAACAATATGGGTATAAAGATTTACATGAACCATGTTGTATATTTTGATTTTTACAAAATTATAGATATACAACCCCTGGCTCAAATTATGAAATCACCGGCCTTGGAGGATTTTCATTCAGCTGTTTAATTTTGTAGAAAAAAAGCAGATCACAGACATGGCACAAAACTAAAGTCATTTCAAATAGCAACTTTCTGGATTTAAGAAACACTAAAAGAAATCAAGAACGAAAAATGTGGTAGTCAGTAATGGTTACTTTTTTTAACCAAGCATAGGGGAAAAATTATGGAATCACCCAATTCTGAGGAAAAAATTATGGAATCACCCTGTAAATTTTCGTACCCAAAAATAACACCTGCATGAAATTAGATCTGCTCGTTAGTCTGCATCTAAAAAGGAGTGATCACACCCTGGAGAGCTGTTGCCAGGGCCGCCATCAGGGCATTACAGCCGTGACTGGCGTATGGGGCCCGGTGGGCAGTGGGGCCCGCATCGGGCCCCGTCTCATCTGCCCATCGGGCCCCTACCGGCAGCCGCAGGCTGAACCGGGCCCTTAGCTGCGGCCGGCGCTGCAGCGCTATTGAAGTGCGGGCCCGAGCCCGCACGCCAATAGTTAACAGCCGCCAGCCAATCTGAGGCTGGCAGCTGACGTCAGCCGCAGCGTGCATGTCGCCGGCGTCTGACGTCATTGTCAGTCGCCGGCGAGTGCACGCTGCAGCTGCGTGCAGAGAGCAGGAGCGCGGGACGGGAGGTAAGTAGAACTTTTTTTTTTTTTTAATTGAGAGCGGCGATCCGGGGGGGGGGCCCAGGGCAGAGCGCTGGACACAGGGGGGCAGAGCGCTGGACACAGGAGGGGGCAGAGCGCTGGACACAGGAGGGGGCAGAATGCTGGACACAGGAGGGGGCAGAACGCTGGACACAGGGGGGGCAGAGCGCTGGACACAGGAGGGGGCAGAACGCTGGACACAGGAGGGGGCAGAACGCTGGACACAGGGGGGGCAGAACGCTGGACACAGGGGGGGCAGAGCGCTGGACACAGGAGGGGGCAGAACGCTGGACACAGGAGGGGGCAGAACGCTGGACACAGGAGGGGGCAGAACGCTGGACACAGGAGGGGGCAGAACGCTGGACACAGGAGGGGGCAGAACGCTGGACACGGGGGGCAGAACGCTGGACACGGGGGGCAGAACGCTGGACACGGGGGGCAGAACGCTGGACACAAGGGTGGCAGAACGCTGGACACGGGGCAGAACGCTGGACACAGGGGGCAGAGCGCTGGACACAGGGGGGGGGGCAGAACGCTGGACACAGGAGGGCAGAACGCTGGACACAGGGGGGGCAGAACGCTGGACACAGGGGGGGCAGAATGCTGGACACAGGGGGGGCAGAACACTGGACACAGGGGGCAGAGCGCTGGACACAGGAGGGCAGAACGCTGGACACAGGAGGGCAGAACGCTGGACACAGGGGGGGCAGAACGCTGGACACAGGGGGGGCAGAACGCTGGACACAGGGGGGGCAGAATGCTGGACACAGGGGGGGCAGAACGCTGGACACGGGGGGCAGAACGCTGGACACAGGGGGGGCAGAACGCTGGACACGGGGGCAGAACGCTGGACACGGGGGGCAGAACGCTGAACACAAGGGGGGCAGAACGCTGGACACAGGGGGGGCAGAACGCTGGACACGGGCAGAACGCTGGACACGGGCAGAATGCTGGACATTGGGGCAGAAAGATGCACACAGGGGCAGAAAGCTGCACACGGGCAGAAAGCTGGGCACAGGGGGGGGCAGAAAGCTGGGCACAGGGGGGGGCAGAAAGCTGGATACAGGGGGGGCAGAAAGCTGGACACAGGGGGGCAGAAAGCTGGGCACAGGGGGGCAGAAAGCTGGACACGGGCAGAAAGCTGGACACAGGGGCAGAAAGCTGGACACAGGGGCAGAAAGCTGGACACAGGGGCAGAAAGCTGGACACGGGCAGAAAGCTGGACACAGGGGCAGAAAGCTGGACACAGGGGCAGAAAGCTGGACACGGGCAGAAAGCTGGACACATGGGGGGCAGAAAGCTGGACACGGGGGCAGAAAGGAGAAATGGGGCATGATTGGAGACACGGGGCAGGATGACAGACACTGGGGCATGACTGGAGACACTGGGGCATGACTGGAGACACTGGGGCAGGAATGGAAACAGATGGGGCAGAATTGAGAAATGGGGGCCTGATTGGAGACGGGGCAGAATGGTGATACGGGCATGATTGGAGACACTGGAGGCAGGATTGGAGACAGATGGGGCAGGATCATGGGGCAGGATGGATACGATGGAGACAGATGGGGCAGGATGGGGAGATCATATGGGGCAGGATGGATACGATGGAGACAGATGGGGCAGGATGGGGAGATCATATGGGGCAGGATGGATACTCATTAGGGCAGGATGGGAGAACATATGGCTGACCCCAGTAATGAGACACACGGGGCCAGGATGGCGAATATTATTACCATAGGGGCTAATTAAGGAATATTATTACTGCAGTGATGTATTTATTTTATTTTTTGAGTACACTGTTTTAAATGGAGGGGCGGTCCTATTACTGTGTAGATTGACACTATGTCGCCTTCTTCATGTGGTGTAATGTAGAAGTTGGGAAAATTAAGTAATGTGTTCTGCAAGTGGAACTCGAGATAACTGTTATTTCCTGCAGAAACGAGTCCTGGCTGCATGAAGTGATGGTGGTCTGTGCGGGATGAAAGATGAAGGACTTCACCTAGAGACGTCACTGGTAAGTCAGTGTGTTACCTATACATTGACACTATACACTGTATACTATATACAGAGGTCCTGTGTATATTATCACCAGTGATCACTGGATTACCTATAGACTATATACAGAGCTCCTGTGTATAATGTCACTGGTGATCACTGTATTACCTGTACACAGACACTGCATACTAAGTACAGATCTCCTGTATATAATGGCACTTATGGTGATAGTATTGTGTTTATTTTTATTTTTGATCAGTATTTTAGTATTCAGTCACTATGTGTTGGTAATATGTGGTCTGGTCATGATGTTGTGGTATTTGTTCCTTGTATTTGATATTATTCGATCACTGTGGTGGTAATATGTGGTCTGGTCATGATGTGGTATTTGTTCCTTGTATTTGATATTATTCGATCACTGGTGGTAATATGTCATCTGGTCATGGTGTGGCGGTATTTGTGCCTTGTAGATAGTATTATAGGTCACTGTGGTGATAATATGGTGTCTGGTCATGGTGCTGTGGTATTTGTTCCTTGTATGTGGTATTATAGGTCATTTTAAAAATTGAAAAATAAAAATATACCTAAATTGTACTGCATATTTTAACAAATATTTAATAGGTTACAGTAGAGTAGGGCCCGGCCAAAAGTGTCTACCTTGTCATTTTGGTGGCTTAAAAAAATCTATTGGCCAAAACAAAAGCTGCCGGCTACATGTGTGATCTGGTGATGGGAACTGTCAATGTGTGATAGGTGAGAAGTGGAGATTTTCCAAGAGAGAGCGGTGGGACTGTGGACAGTTTGAGGGGTGGAGCGTGGAGGCGGGGCTGGGGTGGAGCCTGGGCGGAGTCTCAAGGGGGCCCCAGAAATTTTGCCAGTATGGGGCCCCAAAATTTCTAGTGGCAGCCCTGGCTGTTGCACCAAGTGGACTGACATGAATCATGGCTCCAACACGAGAGATGTCAATTGAAACAAAGGAGAGGATTATCAAAATCTTAAAAGAGGGTAAATCATCATGCAATGTTGCAAAAGATGTTGGTTGTTCACAGTCAGCTGTGTCTAAAATCTGGACCAAATACAAACAACATGGGAAGGTTGTTAAAGGCAAACATACTGGTAGACCAAGGAAGACATCAAAGCGTCAAGACCGGAAACTTAAAGGCAACCTGTCACCCCCAATATCGAAGGTGAGCTAAGCCCACCAGCATCAGGGGCTTTTCTACAGCATTCTGTAATGCTGTAGATAAGCCCCCGATGTATCCTGAAAGATGAGAAAAAGAGGTTAGATTATACTCACCCAGGGGCAGTCCTGATCCAGTTCTGGTCCGATGGGCGTCGTGGTCCGGTCCAGGGCCTCCCATCCTCTTATGATAATGTCCTCTTCTTGTATTCTGCAGTGTGCAGGTGCCGGGAAAGGTCAGAGAGGCCCGGTGCTTGCGCACTGCAGTACTTTGCTCTGCCCTCAACAGGGCAGACAAAGTACGCATGAGCCGGAGCCGCAGCGTGAAGACAAGAAGAGGACGTCATCGTAAGAAGATGGGAGGCCCCGGACCAGACCGCGACGCCCATCGGACCAGAACCAGACCGGGACCACCCTGGGTGAGTATAATCTAACCTCTTTTTCTCATCTTTCAGGATACATCGGGGGCTTATCTACAGCATTACAGAATGCTGTAGATAAGCCCCTGATGCTGGTGGGCTTAGCTCACCTTCGATTTTGGGGGTGACAGGTTCCCTTTAAAGCAATATGTCTCCAAAACAGGAAATGCACAAGAAAACAAATGAGGAATGAATGGGTGGAAACTGGAGTCAACATCTGTGACCGAACTGTAAGAAACCGCCTAAAGGAAATGGGATTTAATAGAGAAAAGCTATACGAAAGCCATCATTAACATCTAAACAGAAAAAAACAAGGTTACAATGGGCTAAGGAAAAGCCATTGTGGACTGTGGATGACTGGATGAAAGTCATATTCAGTGATGAATCGCGAATCTGCATTGGGCAAGGTGATGATGCTGGAACTTTTGTTTGGTGCCATTCCAATGAGATTTATAAAGATGACTGCTTGAAGAGAACATACAAATTTCCACAGTCATTGATATGGGCTGCATGTCAGGTAAAGGCACTGGGGAGATGGCTGTCATTACATCTTCAAAAAATGCACAAGTTTATGTTAATATTTTGGACACTGTCCTTATCCCATCAATTGAAAGGATGTTTGAGGATGATGAAATCATTTTTCAAGATGATAATGCATCCTGCCATAGAGCAAAAACTGTGAAAGCAT
Organism: Ranitomeya variabilis; assembly: GCF_051348905.1. NCBI lineage: Eukaryota > Metazoa > Chordata > Amphibia > Anura > Dendrobatidae > Ranitomeya > Ranitomeya variabilis. The sequence goes on from NC_135233.1 coordinate 826,475,200, forward strand.
TCCTTGAAAAAAGACACATAAGGTCAATGTCATGGCCTGCAAATATTCCGGATCTCCATCCAATTGAAAATCTTTGGTGGAAGTTGAAGAAAATGGTCCATGACAAGGCTCCAACCTGCAAAGCTGATCTGGCAACAGCAATCAGGGAAAGTTGGAGCCAGATTGATGAAGAGTACTGTTTGACACTCATTAAGTTCCTGCCTCAGAGACTGCAAGCTGTTATAAAAGCCAGAGGTGGTGCAACAAAATACTAGTGATATGCTGGAGTGTTTTTTTGTTTGTTTGTTTTTCATGATTCCATAATTTTTTCCTCAGAATTCAGTGATTCCATAATTTTTTCCCTATGCTTGGTTAAAAAAGTAACCATTACTGACTACCACATTTTTTGTTCTTGATTTCTTTTAGTGTTTCTTAAAGCCAGAAAGTTGCCATTTGAAATGACTTTAGTTTTGTGCCATGTCTGTGATCTGCTTTTTTTCTACAAAATTAAACAACTGAATGAACATCCTCCAAGGCCAGTGATTCCATAATTTTTGCCAGGGGTTGTAGATGCTAAATGGAAGAAAAACCTTTTGACTAGCCTATTTTTCTTTTACCTTTTAGCGACATCAGTCATACATGCACATATAGCAGAAGTGTACACTGCATATTTGGAGCAAGCTCAGCTGCTGCAGTCACGTGAAAGATGGACATAACATTATTGCAGAATTGTTGTGGTACATTGGAGTGGGAGATTCAAAATGTAAATAGAATGTGCGCTATAGCTAATCATAGCTGGGTACCAGGACTAGGAGTCTTGCATTCAGTACAGTTGTGAAAAAGTGTTTGCTCCCTTCCTGATTTACTATTCTTTTGCATGTTTGTCACACTTAAATGTTTCAGATCATCAAACTAATTTAATTATTAGACAAAGATAAAACAAGTAAACACAAAGTGCAGTTTTTAAATGAAGGTCTTTATTATTAAAGGAAAAAGAAATCCAAACCTACAGGGCCCTGTGTGAAAAAGTGATTGCCACTTAAAACACAAATTTCCTGTGGTTTATCACATCTTTGGGAAGCTGAGTTCCAATTCCCTAGCCACACCCAGTACTGATTACTGACACCCCTGTTTTTAATCAAGAAATCACTTAAATAGGTCCTGCCTGACAATCTGAAGTAGACCAGAAGATCCTCAAAAGCTAGACATCATGCCGTGATCAATAAAAATTCTGAAACAAATGAGAAACAAAGTAATTGATATCTATCAGTCTGGAAAAGGTTATAAAGCCATTTTTGAAGCTTTGGTACTCCAGAGCCATTATCCACAAATGGTGAAAACACGGAACAGTGGTGAACCTTTCCATGAGTGACTGGCAGACCAAAATTACCCCAAGAGTGGAGCAATGACTCATAGGTTACAAAAGACCCCACAACCACATCCAAAGAAATGCAGGCCTCACTTGCCTCAGTTAAGGTCAGTGTTCATGACGCCATCATAAGAAAGAGACTGGACAAAAATGAACTGCTGTCACTGGTTTACCACAACAGAGAGGAGCCAGAAGACCGCAGAGTCAGATTTCTCTTACTCTTGCATTGAATAGAAGCACTTCACCTTCATATGTCTTTGGGCAGTACAGGGTTTAATCTGCTCTCTTGAGAACTCTTGGAGCTAAGGCTCTCAGCTGAGCACTGTTAGCTACTCCCAGCTCCTATGTAATCTGGGATTTGGCTAAAACTCATCGTCAGAGCTAGCTTTTGCTACATGACTTGGAGGTTGGTGGTGGTTATTTGAGTAGACAGTTGGTGCATTTAACTGTGACTGTTGCTTGGTTTGAGATGTGTGATAATTCACTTTAATTCTCCTACTTTGGTTTAACCCCATCCTCCACTCCCTGATGCATACCTCTATTATATATGTGTATATTTGTATGTTTGGTATTTTCCTTTACCTTTGGGCCTCCCCTTAGCATTAGGGACAGGGAAGGAATCCCTGGTCCAGGGACACCTGACAACAACAGAGTTGTGACTTTAGTGTTAGAATCTGTTTTATTTTGACCATCCGCCATCTTGTTGTGGTTTTCTGGCTGCTGGTCTTTTCCCCCTGGTGCTGGGTTGTCTTGGTCAGGTGATTGGATTACTGGTATTTATTACCGAGCACCTGCCTCCCATTCCTTGCTGGACAACAGTGTTAATCCGCTAGAGTTCTGGCTAGCTGCTTAGACAGCTTTCTGTGTTTGATATTTTGCAGTTCTGGGATCTCTGGTTCTGCAGCCTTCTCTGTGTTTCCTATTAGCAGGTGACCTGTTTTTTGTACCCAGTCCTTAGATCTTTTAGGGACCTCCTTCCCATTATCTATAGGTCTTCGCTGAGTTTAGACTAGGATCGTGGGTGGGTCTATTTGAAAGGAATGGGTCGCCCACTCCATCGTAGGGTTTCAGCCTAGTCTTAGTGCAGGGTCAGCTTTCCCCCCATCTCTCCTAGTTCTGTGCTGCAGTTTCGTAACAATTAGCTCTGACCAAAACTTTTTTCATCCGTTATGGATCCTATCACTGCTCTGACAGAGAGACTGGCCAGGGGAGGTGTATTGCTCTGAGTTTCGCAGGTTGTCCACGGACACTAAGTGGAATGACTCCTGTACTTCATAGCCAGTTCTGTGAAGGGCCATCAGTAAGGGTGCCTTAGCCCTGTATGAGACTCCATACATGGTCTTGATATGGCCATGTCTCGCCAATGTGTGGTAGATCCGGGGCCATGGGAAATCTAGTCTAAGTCATCTGAGGAACCAATGCAGTTGGGTGCAACAACTCGTTCTGGAAAGCAGTCTGTTGTTCAGCGCAAAGGGGAGTATTATTATTATTATTATTTTATATAGCACCATTGGTTCCATGGTGCGGTACATGAGAAGGTGTTACATACAAATTACAGATATTGCTTACAGTAAACTAACAATTGCAGACTGATACAGGGGTGTGAGGACCCTGCCCTTGCGGGCTTACATTCTACAGGATGGTGGGGAAGGAGACAATAGGTTGAGGCCTGTAGGAGCTCCGGTGTTGGTGAGTCGGCAGCTCTGGTGTTGGTGAGGCGGTAGCTTCGGTAGTGGTGAGGAGGCAGCAGGGTCAGTGCAGGCTATAGGCTTTCCTGAAGAGGTTTGTGTTCAGGTTTTGTCTGAAGGATCCGAATGTGGTTGATAGTCGGACGTGTTGGAGCAAAGAATTCCAGAGGATGGGAGATATTCGGGAGAAGTCTTGGAGGCGGTTGGGTGAGGAGCGAATAAGTGTGGAGGAGAGAAGGAGGTCTTGGGAGGACCGGAGATTACGTGAGTGAAGATATCGGGAGATTAGTTCAGAGATATATGGAGGAGACAGGTTATGGATGGCTTTGTAGGTCAGTATTAGTAATTTGAACTGGATACGCTGAGGGAATGGGAGCCAGTGAAGAGATTTGCAGAGGGGGGAAGCGGAGGAGTAGCGAGGAGAGAGATGAATTAGTCGGGCAGCAGAGTTAAGGATGGACTGGAGAGGTGCAAGGGTGTTAGGGAGGCCACAGAAAAGGATGTTGCAGTAGTCAAGGCGGGAGATGATGAGGGCATGCACAAGAATTTTAGTAGATTGACGGTTGAGGAAAGGACGGATTCTGGAGATATTTTTGAGCTGGAGGTGACAGGAGGTGGAAAGAGCTTGGATGTGCGGTTTGAAGGACAGGGCAGAGATGAAGGTTACTCCGAGGCAGCGGACTTCCGGTATGAGGGAAAGCGTGATGTCCTTTAATGGGATAGATAGGTCAGGTAAGGAAGATCTATGAGATGGAGGAAAGATGATGAGTTCAGATTTGTCCACATTGAGTTTGAGGAAGTGAGAGGAGAAGAAGGAGGATATGGCTGATAGACACTCCGGGATTCTGGACAGCAGGGAGGTGACGTCTGGGCCAGAAAGGTAGATCTGAGTGTCATCAGCATAAAGGTGGTACTGGAATCCATAAGACTTTATGAGTTGTCCCAGGCTGAGTGTATAGCTTGAGAAGAGTAGGGTTCCTAGAACAGAGCCTTGGGGGACTCCAACAGAGAGAGGGTGGAATGAGGAGGTAGTGGAGTATGTTTACCTATCTCACGGTAAACAGCTGCTGGAAAACTAAGGAGCCTGAGTTCTGGTGAGGTTAGCAACCCAGGTGTACATATCTCCTCCGTGGGTAGGACACAATTTTTTCTGCCGACTGAAAGACATCTGGGCAAAAATAAGGTGATTATTTCTGGGCAGTGGGGCGGGGTTTAACTTAATTGACGCTGGGTTCATCCAGGTCCAGGGCCTCAAACCACATACACTGTCCAGACCTTTTCCCATAATCGCCATCGACTCTGCACCCTAGTGTCAAGGGTATTTTACTCAAGCTGTCCTAGGGTTATATCTACAGGTAGGGGCCATGCATTCTGAAGGTATTGACTGTTATGTGCTAGAGGAGTCTCCCCTTTCCTGTGGCTCTTGGACTTCCTTGGGTCACTCTGCACAACCCTGTGGTAGCCTTCTGGCTTGCAAAGGTGGATACCAAGTGTGTGCCTAAATACCTGTCTGACTTTAGGCAAGTGTTCTCGGAGCAGGGGTGCCAAGCACTTCTTCCCCATTGTCCTTATGACTGAGCCATTAATCTTGTTCCTGGGGCCAAACTGCCTAAAAGCAGACTATATAATATCTCTGGTCCAGAGAGGCAGGCCATGAAGGACTATATAGCGGAAAGTTTGGCAAAGGGTCATAGCAGGCCATCTTCATCCCCCATTGCTGCAAGGTTTTTCTTTGTAAAGAAGAAAGATGAAGGGGTTACGCCCCTGCCTAGATTTCTGCGAAATCAATCTAATCAAAGTCTGGCATCCGTATCCTCTCCCTCTCATCCCGGATCTCTTTAATCAGATTGTTGGAGCACAATGGTTTTCTAAACTGGATCTCAGGGTATAATCTCATTTATATTAAAGAGGGGGATGAGTAGAAAACAGATTTCAATACACCTGAGGGGTACTATGAGACCCTTGTGATGCCATGTGGGTTGACAAATGCTCACACCGTCTTTCAGCACTTTGTAAATTACATCTTTAGTCACCTGGTAGGTAGATTTGTGGTAATCTATCTTGATGACATATTGATTTATTCACCTGACCTTGAGTCACATCAGGTAGATGTCAGGCAGGTCTTACAGATACTCAGAGAAAATAAATTATTTGTCAAACCTGAGAAATATATGTTCTCGGTTGAGGATATGTTTTATCATCCACCAGTTTTCGCATTTGTTCCGGCGAAAGTCTGGGTGGTACTGGATTCAGATCATCCTGAGGATTTGAGTGTATTGCAAATGTTGTTGAATTTCGCCAACTACTACCATTAAGTTCATCAAAAACTTTTCGGTAGTGGCCAAACCTTTGACGGATATGACCAGGAAAGGGACATACTTTTCCAGGTGGTCCAGTCCAGCCATGGATGCATTCGATACCTTGAAGGAGTGTTTTGCAACTGCGCCGATTCTTATACAGTCTTACGTCATTCATCCTTTTATTGTAGAAGTTGACGAATCTGATGTGGGGTGGGGGCTGTATTGTTGCAAGGTGTGTCTCCTGGTAAATGGTGTCCATGTACATATTTTTCGAAAAAACTCATCTGCAGAGAGAAATTATTACATTGGAAAAAGGGAACTCTTGACCATCAAGTGCGCCTTTGAAGAGTGGTGTCATTTTCTGAAGGGGTCAGTTCATCTGGTTTTGATAATCACGGATCATAAGAATCTCATATATTTAGAGTCTGCGAAACGTCTAATGCCTTGACAAGCAAAATGGGCATTGTTCTTCACCAGGTTTAACTTTTTTGTCACATATAGTTCGGGGAACAAGAACTTTAGGGCGAATGACTTAATTAGTTTTTTCCTGGGGATGGAGGTAATTGTGAACCGGTTCCTATACTACAAAAAGGGGTGGTTATTGTGTCTATATACTCCGATCTTGAAAAAGAGGTTGTTGATGCTCAGGGGGATGCCCCTGCTGCTTGTACATTAGGTACATTGTTTGTACCTGTGAATCTCCATCTGACTGAAAGTTCTTAGTGAACATCATGATTCGGTCTTGGCTTGACATCTTGGTAATAAGGCCACCACTAATCTTCTTACGCTCTGTTTTTGGTGGTCGGGTATATCAGAATGTTCGGGAGTGTGTAGCCTCCTGCAGTGTCTGTCCGCATTCTAAAACTTCTCATACTCGTCCATTGGATGTCTCCAACCATTGATGATTCCCAGTAGACATTGGACTCATTTATTGGTCAATTTTATCACTGATGTACCCGTGTCACCAGATAATACTGTAATTTTGATGATGGTGGACAGATTCAGTAAAATGTCACTTTATTGTGCTATCCGCTTTAAGTAACACCAAGACCTTGGCGCAAATTTTCATCAGAGAGATTTAAATGGGATCCCTATCATTTCTGACCGGGTGGGGGGGGGTGAAGTTTATTTCCAAATTTTAGAGGGCATTTGGCAGCATTTCAACTGCAGTCTAATGGGCAAACTGAACGGGTTAACCAGAATCTTGAGACGTATCTTAGGTGTTTTGTGTCTGAGAATCAGGAGGATTGGGTTACCTACTTACCTCTAGTTTAATTCGCAATAAATAATAGTTTTTTAATGAGTCTACTGGTAAGTCCCCATTTTTCGGGGTGTATGGATTTCATCCAAAAAAGAAAATTTGGATGAACAACCAAGGTTCAAAAAGCCAAGAAAAAAACAAAAAGAAACCTTGTACCCAAACAAGTAATAGATAAAACTACATATTTATTGTTCACTTTAAAACATTGAACACACAATAACCATACAGACAACCGTGCTAGACTAAAACTATCCCTCACACTATTGATTCTCTGGAATTTCTTTGCCTATGCAGTGGAGCTTGGCACCCTACAATTGTTAGGGTACAAGGTTTCTTTTTTTTGGGGGGGGTTTGTATTTATTTCATCCTCAGTTCAGCTTCTTTAATAAGAATTGTTCTTCTGGAATACCTGAAGAAGAACAGTTTTCATCATTATGTCTGTGTTGCAAGGGGTTATTGATAATTTGAGGAAGATGGGGTCCAAATATAAGAGTGTGGCTGGTCAGATATGTATGGTGGGTCCGGACCTGTGTGTTGGTGACTTGGTGCGGTTGTCCTCTTGGAAACTGGGTCTCAGGTTCAACGGCCCTTATAAGATTGTGGCCGTCATCAATTCTGTAGCATTCTGCCTTGCTTTTCCGCCCATTTTTAGGATCCATAATGTGTTTTATCGATCTTTACTCAAAAAATACATTGCGTCCTCTGTACCATCACCGCTACTGCCATCCCCTGTCATTGTGAATGGAAATTTTAAATTGGATCATTAATTCTCACTTAGTTCATTAGTTGCTTCAGTTTCAGGTACACTGGAAGATATATGGTCCTGAAGAAAGGATGTGGGAACCAGCATCTGATGTCCATGTGACCAGTCTGATCCGGTCTTTTCATGTGGCACACCCTGGTTATGAGGTTATGGAGGTCCATTGTAGAAGTGGGGGTACTGTCACAGGTTTACTGTGACAGAGAGGAGCAGTAAAGAACACCACACTGCCCTTGCTTACCGAGGCAGTGCGTGTGTCCTGAGTTGAGCGGATGGTGCCCAGAGATTCCAGAGGAATGGTACGGTCGCGGTGGAGAAGCGTGCTTCAGATAAAGAGGACCTGAAGCACGTAACCACAAGGGGAGTGTCAGGGGGCAGAGACAAGCCCCGGACTCTGGGGACCGGAGCTCAGGCTAGAGAAGCCCAGGGGAATGCCAGACAGATGCGAGTCAACCAGGAGACGACAAGGAGACGACAGTACAGACAGAAACAGACATAGACATGGTCAATAACAATCCAGGGTCAGAAAGCCAGGGATAGCAGCGATGTATCACATGTAAAACACAAAGCGGAAGGTCAGGGACAAGCAGAGGTCAAAACCAAGAGACTAAGAAAGTACAGAATCTGGTTACAAACTCAGAAGCAGGAACGGACTGGGTCATACACAAGCCATCACACACAGGCAGACAGTATCCTCAGATACACGGGGATCAGGAACTCAGCCGAGGTCAAAAGTATCACTGACAATGGGCAGAGCCCAAAAGAGGCTATTTAAAGCCCACCAAAAGCCAGAGAGAGGCCAAGAGCATTAACCTCTGACGCACTAGACAAGAACTTCCATACAGACCATGACAGGAGCCAGAAGACAGAGAGTTCTCTTACTCTTGCACTGAATAGAAGGATTTCATTTTCTTATTAAACGGTGTAAATTTCCTTGGGCAGTGCAGGGGTTAACCTGCTCTATTGAGAACTCTTGTAGCTTAGGCTCTCAGTTGAGCACTGTTAGCTATTCCCATCTGTTATATAATCTGGGTCCTAGCTAACACTCATAGTCAGATCAAGCTTTTGCTGCATGGCTTGGAGGTTGCTGTTGGTGGTTATTTGAGCTGGTGGTTGGTGGATTTATGTGAAACTGTTGCTTGGTTTTGAGTGTGTGATAATTCCCTTCTCCTACTTTGGTTTAATCCTCCACTCCCTGATGGATACCTCTGTTATATGTGTGTGTATATTTGTATGTTTGGCATTTTCCTTTACTCCTAATCGTATTACCTTGTTAAGTCTGGTTGACGAATTAATGGAACACGACTACTCCCCCCTTCCCTCACTGTGTGAGGGAAGGGTAAAGACTGAGGGTGGATTCAGGAGTTAAGCAAAGTACGTGGTCCTGGCCTCAAGCTGAAGCGCACTTGGGTTATGCAGCAGGACAATGGTCCAAAACACACCAGCAAGTTCACCTCTAAAAGGCTTAAAAAAATTTAAGACTTTTGAGTGGCCTAGTCAAAGTCTTGACCTTAAGCCGATTGAGATGCTGTGGCATGACCTTAAAAAGGCAGTTCATGCTCAGAAACCCTCCAATGTGGCTGAATGTACCTGCCAACATGGGTACAACAATTCTGCAAAGATGAGTGGTCCAAAATTCCTCCAGAGCGTTGTTAACCCCTTTCTGCAATTAGACGTACTATTTCATCCATGTGGGGTGGGCCCTACTTCCCAAGGATGGAATAGTACGTCCAGAGCGATCGGCAGCGCTCACGGGGGGAGGGCGGCCAATCGCGGCTGGGTGTCAGCTGTCTATCGTAGCTGACATCCGGCACTATGTGCCAGGAGCGGTCACAGGCTCGCCCCCGGCACATTAACCCTTGGCACACTGCGATCAAACATGATCGCAGTGTTCCAGTGGTATAGGGAAGCATTGCGCAGGGAGGGGGCTCCCTGCGTACTTCCCTGAGACCCTCGGAGCAACGCAATGTGATCGCGTTGCTGCGAGGGTCTCTTACCTCCTCCTTCCTGCAGGCACGGATCCAAAATGTCCGCGGGGCTGCATCCGGGTCCTGCAGGGAGGTGGCTTACCAGCGCATGCTCAGAGCAGGCCCCGGGAAGCCTCCCTGCTGTGCATGTCAGATCACTGATCTGACACAGTGCACAGCAAAGTGTCAGATCAGCGATCTGTCACTTTACTGTGATGTCCCCCCCTGGGGCAAAGTAAAAAAGTAAAAAAAAAAAAAATTACATGTGTGAAAAAAAAAAAAAATCCTAAAAAAATATTGTTCCAATAAATACATTCCTTTATCTAAATAAATAAAAAAAAACAATAAAAGTACACATATTTAGTATCGCTGTGTCTGACCCGACCTATAAAACTGTCTCACTAGTTAACCCCTTCAGTGAACACCGTTAAAAAAAAAAAACAAGGCAAAAAACAAGGCAAAAAACAACACTTTATTATCATACCGCCGAACAAAAAGTGGAATAACACGCGATCAAAAAGACGGATATAAATAACCATGGTCCTGCTGAAAACATCATCTTGTCCCGCAAAAAAACGAGCCGCCATACAGCATAATCAGCGAAAAAATAAAAAAGTTATAGTCCTCTGAATAAAGCGATGCAAAAATAATTATTTTTTCTATAAAATAGTTTTTATCGTATAAAAGCGCCAAAACATAAAAACATGATATAAGTGAGGTATCACTGTAATTGTACTGACGCCAAGAATAAAACTGCTTTATTCATTTTACCAAACACGGAATGGTATAAACGCTCTCCCCCAAAAGAAATTCATGAATAGCTGGTTTTTGGTCATTTTGCCTCACAAAAAATCGGAATAAAAAGCGATCAAAAAATGTCACGTGCCCGAAAATGTTACCAATAAAAACGTCAACTCGTTCCACAAAAAATAAGACCTCACATGACTCTGTGGACCAAAATATGGAAAAAATATAGCTTTCAAAATGTGGTTACGCAAAAAATGTTTTTTTGCAATAAAAAGCGTCTTTTAGTGTGTGACGGCTGCCAATCATAAAAATCCACTAAAAAAAACGCTATAAAAGTAAATCAAACCCCCTTCATCACCCCCTTAGTTAGGGAAAAATTAAAAAAATGTATTTATTTCCATTTTCCCATTAGGGTTAGGGCTAGGGTTAGGGCTAGGGTTAAGGTTAGGGCTAGGGTTAGAGTTAGGGTTGGGGCTAGGGTTAGGGCTACAGTTAGGGTTGGGGCTAAAGTTAGGGTTAGGGTTGGGGCTAAAGTTAGGGTTTGGATTACATTTACGGTTGGAATAGGGTTGGGATTAGGGTTAGGGGTGTGTCAGGGTTAGGGGTGTGGTTAGGGTTACTGTTGAGATTAGGGTTAGAGGTGTGTTTGGATTAGGGTTTCAGTTATAATTGGGGGATTTAGGCACATCAGGGGCTCTCGAAATGCGACATGGCGTCCGATTTCAATTCCAGCCAATTCTGAGTTGAAAAAGTAAAACAGTGCTCCTTCCCTTCCGAGCTCTCCCGTGTGCCCAAACATATGGGGTATCAGCGTACTCAGGACACATTGGACACCAACCTTTGGGGTCCAATTTCTCCTGTTATCCTTGGGAAAATACAAAACTTGGGGCTAAAAAATAATTTTTGTGGAAAAAAAAAGATTTTTTATTTTCACGGCTCTGCGTTATAAACTGTAGTGAAACACTTGGGGGTTCAAAGTTCTCACAACACATCTAGATAAGTTCCTTGGGGAGTCTATTTTCCGGTATGAGGGTCACTTGTGGACGGTTTCTACTGTTTAGTTACATCAGGGGCTCTGCAAATGCAACATGATGCCTGCAGACCAATCCATCTAAGTTTGTATTCCAAATGGCCCTCCTTCCCTTCCAAGCTCTCCCATGCGCCCAAACGGTGCTTCCCCACACATATGGGGTATCAGCGTACTCAGGACAAATTGGACAACAACTTTTGGGGTCCAATTTCTCCTGCTACCATTGGGAAAATACAAAACTGGGGGCTAAGAAATAATTTTTGTGGGAAATTTTTTTTTTTAATTTTTACGGCTCTACATTATAAACTTCTGTGAAGCACTTGGTGGGTCAAAGTGCTCACCACACATCTAGATAAGTTCCTTAGGGGGTCTACTTTCCAAAGTGGTGTCACTTGTGGGGGGTTTCAATGTTTAGGCACATCAGTGGCTCTCCAAAGGCAACATGGTGTCCCATCTCAATTCCTGTCAATTTTGCATTGAAAAGTCAAACGGCGCTCCTTCCCTACCGAGCTCTCCCTTGCGCCCAAACAGTGGTTTACCCTCACATATGAGGTATCATCGTACTCAAGACAAATTGTCCAACGACTTTTGGGGTCCTATTTCTTCTCTTACCCTTGGGAAAATAAAAAATTGGGGGCGAAAAAATCATTTTTGTGAAAAAAATATGATTTTTTATTTTTACGGCTCTGCATTATAAACTTCTGTGAATCACTTAATGGGTCAAAGTGCTCACCACACATCTAGATAAGTTCTTTAGGGGGTCTACTTTCCAAAATGGTGTCACTTGTGGGGGGTTTCAATGTTTAGGCACATCAGGGGCTCTCCAAACGCAACATGGCGTCCCATCTCAATTCCAGTCATTTTGCATTGAAAAGTCAAATAGCGCTCCTTCGCTTCCGAGCTCTGCCATGTGCCCAAACAGTGGTTTACCCCCACATATGGGGTATCGGCATACTCAGGACAAATTGTACAACAACTTTTGGGGTCCATTTTCTCCTGTTACCCTTGGTAAAATAAAACAAATTGGAGCTGAAGTAAATTTTTTGTGAAAAAAAGTTAAATGTTCATTCTTATTTAAACATTCCAAAAATTCCTGTGAAACACCTGAAGGGTTAATAAACTTCTTGAATGTGGTTTTGAGCACCTTGAGGCGTGCAGTTTTTAGAATGGTGTCACACTTGGTTATTTTCCATCATATAGACCCCTAAAAATGACTTCAAATGAGATGTGGTCCCTAAAAAAAAATGGTGTTGTAAAAATGAGAAATTGCTGGTTAACTTTTAACCCTTATGACTCCCTAACACAAAAAAATTTTGGTTATAAAATTGTGCTGATGTAAAGTAGATATGCGGGAAATGTTACTTATTAATTATTTTGTGTGACATATCTCTGTGATTTCATTGCATAAAAATTCAAAGTTGGAAAATTGCGAAATGTTCAAAATTTTCACCAAATTTCCATTTTTTTCACAAATAAACGCAGGTAATATCAAAGAAATTTTACCACTATCATGAAGCACAATATGTCTTGAGAAAACAGTGTCAGAATCACCAGGATCCGTTGAAGCGTTCCAGAGTTATAACCTCATAAAGGGACAGTGGTCAGAATTGTAAAAATTGGCCTGGTCATTAACGTGCAAACCACCCTTGGGGGTAAAGGGGTTAAAGACTCATTGCCAGTTATCGCAATTAGCAGTTGTTGCTGCTAAGGATGGCCTAGCCAGTTATTAGGCTTAGGGGGCTATCACTTTTTTTTCACTCATGGCCCTGTAGGCTTGGATTTCTTTTTCCCCTAATAATAAAGACCTCAATTTAAAAACTTCATTTTGTGTTTACTTGTGTTAGCTTTGTTTAATATTTAAATTTATTTGGTGATCTGAAACATTGAAATGTGACAAAAAAGAATAGGAAATCAGGAAGGGGGCAAACACTTTTTCACTGTATATCTTGTCTTTTTTTTTTTCTTCAAATGACTATACTTTAGCTATGTTTATTTATTTTTTTTTAGCAAAAAAATAAATATCCTTTCTAGTACACGTCTCCCTGCCCTAGTGTCAAAAAATCCTAGTGTCAGTGCATCTCACTTTTTATGGGGCTGGCTAGCTTGCTGCAGACCTGTCAGAGGTCTGACTGGAGTACTGGAAAAAAGTAGTCGTGTCTGATAAATCACATTTGCTATTAGATCACGTAGACAGCTATCTCCAGCATGCATGTAAATCACTTACCTTACGAAAGAATGGCACGAGGATGCACTATGGGAAGAGGGCAAGCTTTGGGAGGCAGTGTAATACACTGAGCCCTGACATTTTGCTTTGGCACATACCACCTACCTAAACATTGTTACAATCTTCTTTATGGTAATGGTATTCCCTTATAGCAGTGTCATTTGTCAGAAAGGTAATAATCCGACCACTCTGAAAAATATTTTCAGGAATGTATTGAAGAACAAGACAAAAGGATCAATGTGTTGACATGGACTCCAATTCTCAAAGTTATCATGCATATGTAGAATGTGCTAGAAAACAAATCTGATTCATCTGGCCTATCACACAACTTACATTATGTCACGGACACATGTGGGGTTGTTACACAGATCCAAGCATTGTTACCAGTTTTATAAGGGGACACAACTCTGCTGCCCCTACTACTAGGCTAGTTATTGGGGAACTCACAGTGAGAGTATGTTATATACACCTCCGATTCCAATGCATGGAATATACATGTTGAATATACTGCCAAGTTTTTACAGGCTGATTGTACACCCATTACAGATAGCATATGGCTTCAGGTGTGTGGTTTACAGAGCAATAGGAATAGAGCAATTAAATGTTATATATTTAATCTGGAAAGGTAGGCAGTGTTTATAAAATATATACAAAGATGATCCAAAATTTGAACAAAACAATATGATTTATACAATTACTTGAAATAAAAAGGAATAACGAAATAAAATTACTAAACCTAATTGTCATGACTCTGGACAGGATGGTGCCGCCTCCACCCTGGTCAGGTCAGGGTTAATTTTAGTCCAACTCTCTTTGGTTCTGGGGCAGCTATTTAATGTTGGCAGTTCCTGGATTCTGTGTCGGTGATACTTCCGGATACTCTGCTTGTGGCTGCTGACCCAGGTTCTCGTCCGTAAATGTTGTGCCCATGTGCTAGTGTGCCTTGCTGTGTATGACTCAGTTTTGTTCTCTGACTTCCATCTTTGCATTCGGCTTTGTACTGCTCTGTCTCTCCTGGTTATCAGACCCCTTGGCTAGTCTCTGTTTTCTCTTTGCCTTATCCCCAGAGCCGCCATCAGGGCATTACAGCCATTACGACAGTATGGGGCCCGGTGATGAGGAGCAAAAAGGGGGGCCCGAGCACGCTGGCTGCCCAGTCCACGCTCCGCTCGGGCCCCCTGACATTTTGTTCATGCTTCCAAACGCCAACAACACTGTGGTGTAAAGACACCTACAGTGTTGTAAATGCAGCGGAAATGGGCACTGTAGCTTTAAGCTGCGGCCCGGGCCCGGTGCATCATGGTCCAGTTCGTGAAGTCACACGCTGCCCTGCTCCCCTTCCTCATTCTGGAGCAGAGCAGCGTGCGGTGTGCCACGTGGCTGCGGTCATGCGGATGGTGGACGGCGGACAAGAAGAGGCAGCAGGGGACCAGACGAGGCAACGGGGGACAGGCCAAGGTCGAAGTGCATGCTGCAGACCGGACAAGCAGGTGGAGGCAGCGGGCGAGCAGGGTGAATACCGTGAGGCGTGAGCTGACTCTAGGCTCAGTGGTGACTGACTGGGTGGGGCAGCCGGCAGGGGGCCCACATTCCAACAGGGCCGGGAGGGGGGAGGGCTGCTGCACATTCCTACAGGACCCGGGGGGGGGCTGCTGCACATTCCAACAGGGCCCGGGGGCTGCTGCACATTCCAACAGGGCCCGGGGGCTGCTGCACATTCCAACAGGGCCCGGGGGCTGCTGCACATTCAAATAGGGCCCGGGGGTGGCTGCACATTCAAATAGGGCCCGGGGGCGGCTGCACATTCCAACAACAACACAGGGCAGGAATGAAAACAACACGGGCAGGAATGAAAACCCAGGGGGCAGGAATGAAAACAACATGGGGCAGGATTCAGGAATGAAAACGGGGCAGGAATGAAAACGGGGTAGGAATGAGGAATGAAAATGGGGCAGGAATGAAAGCGGGGCAGGAATGAAAACAACACGGGCAGGAATGAAAACACAGGGAGCAGGAATGAAAACAACACAGGGCAGGATTCAGGAATAATAACACTGGAGGCAGGAATTAAAACAACACTGGCGGCAGGGATGAAAACAACACTGAGGGCAGGAATGGAAACTATACAGGGGGTAGAATGTGAGACAGGGGCAGAATGTGAGACGGGGCAGAATGTGTGACGGGGCAGAATGTGAGACACGGGACAGGTATGGAAACTACACGGGGGCAGAATGTGAGACACGGGGGCAGAATGTCAAAGAAAAGAAAAAAAGATTGGACTACAAACAGGCCAGCACAACCACAAGGAATAGAAAAATACCAAATAGTTTATTAAACACCACAGCAAAGAACATCTAAAAACATTAAAAATACAACAAGTGTGTATAAAACACCCCTAATCACACATAATATGTCTGCAAGAAATATTTTAACATAATATAGTAAGATAAATAGGGCTGGCAGTATAAATCACCACATGTTTGCAAAGAAGCATATATATATATATATAATAGCTGAAAAGGGAGAGGTCTCTATAACGTGCAAAAGACCTGTAGATAAGGAAAACCAAACCCTATGTGCTGCACTCCCTATAGATGTATCAGCATAGTGAGCCTAAGAAAAAAAAATAAAAAAATTAATTATATATATATATATGTCCAAAAGCTCACCAAAAGACCATCAACCAGGGTAGAAAACAGTCAACAAGATTGATAGCCCATGCAAACAATGAAAGCGATATAATGCCGTATATACTCAGCTGAATGTGGAAGAAAATAAGCCAAAGCCCACAGATAAACTGGCTCTAAAATGCCATGCAGCTATCCATGCCCTAAGAGACTGGCATGGAATCAGAAAAGGGTGTGTGGAGAGAACCCCACGGGGGCAGAATGTGTGACAGGTGGCAGACTGTGAGACACGGGGGCAGAATGTGTGACAGGTGGCAGGATGTGAGACACGGGGCAGGATGGAGACAGATGGGGCAGGATCATAGTGCAGGATGGAGATACATGGTGCAGGATCACGGGGCAGGATAGATACGATGGAGACAGATGGGGCAGCAGGATCATGGGACAGATGGGGCGGCAGGATCATGGGACAGATGGGTCAGGATCATGGGACAGATGGGTCAGGATGGGGAGATCATATGGGGGCAGAATGGATACTCATGAGGCCAGGATGTGAGCCAGGAATGAGATAGATGGGCCAGGATGGGGGATATTATTACCATAGGGTCTAATTAAGGAAAGCAAGGCTGAAGGACTTCACCTAGAGACGTCACTGGTGAGTTAGTGTGTTACCTGTACACAGACACTATACACTGTATATTATATACAGATCTCCTGTGTATAATGGCACTTATGGTGATAGTATAGTGTTTTTTTATTAATGATCAGTATTGCAGTATTCAGTCACTATGTGGTGGTAATATGTTGTCCGGCCATGGTGTGGCGGTATTTGTCCTTTATATGTGCTATTATTTGGTCACTGTGGTGGTAATATGTGGTCTGGTCATGGTGTGGCGGTATTTGTTCCCTGTATGTGGTATTATTGGTCACCATGTGGTGGTAATATGTGATCTGGACATGGTGCCGTGGTATTTGTTCCTTGTATGTGCTATTATTCTGTCATTGTGGTGGTAATATGTGATCTGGACATGATGTGGCGGTATTTTTTCCTTTTATGTGGTATTATAGGTCACTATGTGGTAGTAATATAGTGTCTGATCATGGTGTGGCGGTATTTTTCCTTGTTTGTGATATTATTGGTCATTTTAAAAATTTAAAAATAAATAAAAACATACCTAAATTGTATTGGATATTTTAACAAATGTTTAGTAAGTTACAGTAGAGTCCGGCCAGAAGAGTGTTATGATCCTAGTGGCAAGGATCGCAGGTCGGACTAGCTAAGTAACTGAACAGACTACTAGCTCTGGGGAAGTGGTAACTAGATTGACCGCAACCTGATCCTATCCGCAAACAACTATAGGCAGCCGTGGAACGTTACCTAAAAATCCTAGACGTCTCGTCACGGCCTGAGAAACTGACTATTCCTGGAGGGAAAGTAAGTCCTCACTTGCCTCAGTGGAATGCCCCCAAAGATATAGAATAGCCCCCCACAAATATTAATGGTGAGTTAAGGGGAAAGCACAAACGCAGAGATTAAATCAGATTTAGCAAGTGAGGCCCGCTAATACTAGATAGCAGAAAATAGGAAGGAAACTGTGCGGTCAATAAAAAAAACCCTATTCAAAATATCCACGCAGAGATTGCTCGAGCCCCCGCACCAACTAACGGTGCGGGGGAAGCAACTCCGTACCCCAGAGCTTACCAGCAAAAAGAAATCACATGTTAGCAAGCTGGACTAGACTCATCATACACAGAAATCATATTGCAGGCAGATGAGCAAAAAATATTCAAACAGAACTTAGCTTATCCTGAAGAGGCAGAAAACGAGATAATCAGGAGTAATCAGAATAGCACTGAATACATTGACAGCCGGCAACAAGTGGAAGTGAAGCAGAGCTAAATAGGAGCCTCCCTGGTGAATAACGAGGCAGCTGATCCAGCAGACCCACAGGATAATAACCCAAACCACCAGGGGGAGCCAAAAAACCAAAGTCACACAATACCATCTGTGACCACAAGAGGGAGCCTGAAAACGGAGTTCACAACAGTACCCCCCCTTGAGGAGGGGTCACCGAACCCTCATCAAAACCCCCAGGGCGATCAGGGTGAGCCACATGGAAGGCACGAACCAAATCGGCCGCATGAACATCAGAGGCGACAACCCAGGAATTATCCTCCTGACCATAGCCTTTCCACTTAACCAAATACTGAAGCCTCCGTCTAGAAATACGAGAATCCAAGATCTTCTCCACCACGTATTCCAATTCTCCCTCAACCAGCACAGGGGCAGGAGGCTCAACCGAAGGAACCACAGGCACCACATACCTCCGCAACAACGACCGATGGAACACATTATGAATAGCAAACGATGCCGGGAGGTCCAAACGAAATGACACAGGGTTAAGGACTTCCAAAATCTTATAAGGACCGATAAACCGAGGCTTAAACTTAGGAGAGGAGACCTTCATAGGAACAAAGCGAGAAGACAACCACACCAAATCCCCAACGCGAAGTCGGGGACCCACACAGCGACGGCGGTTGGCAAAGCGCTGAGCCTTCTCTTGTGACAGCTTCAAATTGTCCACCACATGAATGCTTAGCTCCCTCGAGCCAATGTCGCCACTCCTCAAATGCCCACTTCATAGCCAACAACTCCCGATTACCAACATCATAATTCCGCTCGGCAGGCGAAAACTTTCTTGAAAAGAAAGCACATGGCTTCATCACAGAGCCATCAGAGCTTCTCTGCGACAAAACAGCCCCCACTCCAATCTCAGAAGCATCAACCTCGACCTGGAAAGGAAGGGAGACGTCTGGCTGACATAAGACCGGAGCCGAAGAAAACCGGCGCTTCAGCTCCCGAAAGGCCTCCACAGCCGCAGGAGACCAATTAGTAACATCAGAACCCTTCTTGGTCAAATCCGTCAATGGCTTAACAACACCAGAAAAATTAGCGATGAAGCGACGGTAAAAATTAGCAAAACCCAAGAACTTCTGAAGACTCTTAACAGATGTAGGCTGAGTCCAGTCATGAATAGCCTGAACCTTGACTGGGTCCATCTCAATAGCAGAAGGAGAAAAAATGAAACCCAAAAAAGAGACCTTCTGGACTCCAAAAAGACATTTTGAGCCCTTCACAAATAAAGCATTGGCACGCAGGACCTGAAACACCATCCTGACCTGCTTAACATGGGACTCCCAATCATCCGAAAAAAACAGAATATCATCCAGATACACAATCATAAATTTATCCAGATATTCGCGGAAGATGTCGTGCATAAAGGACTGAAAGACAGAAGGAGCGTTAGAAAGTCCAAAAGGCATCACCAAGTACTCAAAATGGCCTTCGGGCGTATTAAATGCAGTTTTCCATTCATCACCCTGCTTAATACGCACAAGGTTATACGCACCACGAAGATCTATCTTGGTGAACCAACTAGACCCCCTAATGCGAGCAAACAGATCAGATAACAATGGCAAAGGATACTGAAATTTGACCGTGATTTTGTTTAGAAGGCAATAATCAATACAAGGTCTCAAGGAACCATCCTTCTTAGCCACAAAAAAGAACCCCGCACCAAGAGGGGAGGAGGAGGGGCGAATAAGTCCTTTCTCCAAAGACTCCTTTATATAACTCCGCATAGCAGCATGCTCCGGCACTGACAAATTGAAAAGTCGTCCCTTAGGAAACTTACTACCAGGAATCAAATTTATAGCACAATCACAATCCCTATGAAGAGGTAAAGAACTGAGTTTGGGCTCATCAAATACATCCTGGTAATCTGACAAAAACGCAGGGACCTCAGAAGGAGTGGATGAAGCAATTGACACCGCAGGAGCATCGCCATGAATTCCCTGACAACCCCAACTTGACACAGACATTGCTTTCCAATCCAGGACTGGATTATGAGTCTGCAACCATGGCAGGCCCAACACGACAACATCATGCAAATTATGCAATACAAGAAAGCGAATCACCTCCTGATGAACAGGAGTCATGCACATGGTCACTTGTGTCCAGTACTGAGGTTTATTCGTAGCCAATGGTGTAGCATCAATTCCCCTTAGTGGAATAGGGAATTTTAAAGGCTCCAAAACAAAACCACAGCGCCTGGCAAATGACAAATCCATCAGACTCAGGGCAGCACCTGAATCCACAAAAGCCATAACTGGGTAAGATGACAGGGAACAAATCAGGGTAACAGACAAAATAAACTTAGGCTGTAAAGTACCGATGGTGACAGATTTATCAATCTTTTTTGTGCGCTTAGAGCATGCTGAGATAACATGAGCTGAGTCACCACAGTAAAAGCACAACCCATTTTGCCGTCTATAATTTTGCCGTTCACTTCTGGTCAGAATTCTATCACATTGCATAGACTCAGGTGTCTGTTCAGAAGACACCGCCAAATGGTGCGCAGGTTTGCGCTCCCGCAAACGCCGATCAATCTGAATGGCCAGAGTCATTGACTCATTCAGACCTGCAGGCGTAGGGAACCCCACCATGACATTCTTAATGGTTTCAGAAAGACTTTTTCTGAAATTTGCAGCCAGGGCACACTCATTCCATTGAGTAAGCACCGACCATTTCCGAAATTTCTGGCAGTACACCTCTGCATCATCTTGCCCCTGAGAGAGGGCCAACAACGCTTTTTCAGCCTGGTTCTCAAGATTAGGTTCCTCATAGAGCAATCCAAGGGCCAGAAAAAACGCATCCACACTGAGCAATGCAGGATCCCCTGGAGCCAATGCGAAAGCCCAATCTTGAGGATCGCCACGCAAGAAAGAAATAATAATCTTAACTTGCTGAACAGAATCCCCAGAGGAACGAGGTTTCAAAGAAAGAAACAACTTGCAATTGTTCTTAAAATTCAGGAACCTAGATCTATCTCCAGAAAACAACTCCGGAATAGGTATTCTAGGCTCTGACATAGGACTGTGCACAACAAAATCCTGAATACTTTGTACCCTTGCAGCAAGATGATCTACACTGGAGGCTAAACTCTGGATATCCATATCAGCAGCTGAACTCAGAGCCACACCAAGATTAAGAGGAGGAGAGAAGCCAGACACACAGCAGCTAGACACACGGCAGCAAAAAAAAAAAATATCTCCAAGCTTCATTTCTCCTGCTTCTGCCATGCAATTAACACTTTATTGGCCGGCTGTACTGTTATGATCCTAGTGGCAAGGATCGCAGGTCGGACTAGCTAAGTAACTGAACAGACTACTAGCTCTGGGGAAGTGGTAACTAGATTGACCGCAACCTGATCCTATCCGCAAACAACTATAGGCAGCCGTGGAACGTTACCTAAAAATCCTAGACGTCTCGTCACGGCCTGAGAAACTGACTATTCCTGGAGGGAAAGTAAGTCCTCACTTGCCTCAGTGGAATGCCCCCAAAGATATAGAATAGCCCCCCACAAATATTAATGGTGAGTTAAGGGGAAAGCACAAACGCAGAGATGAAATCAGATTTAGCAAATGAGGCCCGCTAATACTAGATAGCAGAAAATAGGAAGGAAACTGTGCGGTCAATAAAAAACCCTATTCAAAATATCCACGCAGAGATTGCTCGAGCCCCCGCACCAACTAACGGTGCGGGGGAAGCAACTCCATACCCCAGAGCTTACCAGCAAAAAGAAATCACATGTTAGCAAGCTGGACTAGACTCATCATACACAGAAATCATATTGCAGGCAGATGAGCAAAAAATATTCAAACAGAACTTAGCTTATCCTGAAGAGGCAGAAAACGAGATAATCAGGAGTAATCAGAATAGCCTTGAATACATTGACAGCCGGCAACAAGTGGAAGTGAAGCAGAGCTAAATAGGAGCCTCCCTGGTGAATAACGAGGCAGCTGATCCAGCAGACCCACAGGATAATAAACCAAACCACCAGGGGGAGCCAAAAAACCAAAGTCACACAATACCACCTGTGACCACAAGAGGGAGCCTGAAAACGGAGTTCACAACAGAAGAGTCTACCTTGTCTTGGTGGTGGATTAAAAAATATTTTGGCCAAAACAAAAGCTGCTGGCCATGTATGTGGTGATAGGAAATGTAAATGTGTGATTGGTGAGGATGTGGTGCGGAAGTGGAGTTTTTCCAAGAGAGGGCAATGGGACTGTGGATGGTTTGAGGGATGGAGCCTGGGCGGAGTCTGAAGGGGGCCCCGAAAATGTTGCCAGTATGGGGCCCCGAAATTCCTTGTGGCAGCCCTGCTTAACCCTAAGGTTCTTCACTCCCTCCTGGCTTTGACCATTGGCTCTATTTGCCTATGTTTTCTGTCTGTGCCCTGCACACTGTGTTTGTACAGTGTCTTTCCCTACACTCATGTGCTGTGGCTCCGCCCCCTGGTCATGTGACTGCCCTGTGCCAGGTCCTGTGCTCACTGCATTAGAGTAAGGTCCTTGAGTTCGGCGTGATTTGTTGCTGCACTCACTATGTTTATTCGTGCCCCCCTGATAGCGCCCCCTAGGCAGCACTAGTGACACCTTAGGTGTCACAACAGGACTCACTTACATTATTTACTTGTATAGATTATTTTTTAATAAGTGCTGAAAAAAATGTAATAATTAGTAGAAAAAAAATAGGTTTGTGTCATCATTTTCAGAGACTTGTAACATTTGTATTTTTTCCATTGATGGAACTGTGTGGGGGCTTGTCTGTTGCCTGGCAAGCTGATATAATTTTATTGATAACAATTTGGGGTACATTTCTGCATTTCAGTCGTTTTTTTATTGCATTTTGTAGGGAGGTGTGGCGAGCAAAAAATCATGAGTTACTTAATTTTACATTTTGATAAACCAGACTTTTATGAACGCAGCAATAACAATTATGCTTATTTTTTTGTATTATTATTTTCAGTTGGAGAGAACAAAAATATTTTTATAATTTGTATATGTTTGTAATTATTTTTCTCTCTTAATTTTTTCCTTTTATTTTTTTAGCCCCAACGGTATTTTATCAGTAATTGTCTGATCACTAATTCTATATATTGCAATACTATAGTAATGCAGTATACGGGATGAATTGTCGTCTCCAATTAAGCTCAACCTATGAGAGTGCATGGGCAACAGCTCCTTTCAAATGCTGCAGTCAGACAATGAGCGCGACATCTAAATGGTTAACAGCAGTGGTTGGCACTTAGCTCCCACTACTGGAATGGAATTAAACTGAAAGGGAGAATACACAGATAAGTTTTTAGAAAAAACTTTTTGACAGTAAGGGTGATCAATGAGTGGAACAGGCCGCCATGAGAGGTGGTGAGTTTTCCTTCAGTGGAAGTCTTCAAACAGAGGCTGGACAGACATCTGTCTGAGGCCGGTTTCACACGTCAGTGGCTCCGGTACGTGAGGTGACAGTTTCCTCACGTACCGGAGCCACTGACACACGTAGACACATTGAAATCAATGCATCTGTGCAGATGTCATTGATTTTTTGCGGACCGTGTCTCCGTGTGCCAAACACGGAGACATGTCAGTGTTCGTGGGAGCTCACGGATTACACGGACCCATTAAAGTCAATGGGTCCGTGTAAAACACGTACCGCACACGGACGTTGTCCGTGTGCAGTCCGTGTGCCGTGCAGGAGACAGCGCTACAGTAAACGCTGTCCCCCCCACATGGTGCTGAAGCCGCCATTCATATCTTCTCTGCAGCAGCGTTTGCTGTAGTGAAAATATGAATAATCCTTTTTTTTTTTGTTTCTCGTGTTTAACATAAAGATCCCTTGTCCTACCCCCTGTGCGCCCTCCCGCTGTTATTAAAATACTCACCCGGCTCCCTCGCAGTGTCCTGTCCTGGCCGCAGCTTCTCCTGTATGCGGTCACGTGGGGCCGCCCATTACAGAAATGAATATGCGGCTCCACACCTATGGGAGGTGGAGCCGCATATTCATGACTGTAATGGGCGGCACCACGTGACCGCTCATACAGGAGAAGGTGCGGCGCGGAGAGGACGCTTCGAGGGAGCCAGGTGAGTATTTTATTAACAGCGGGCGGGCGCACAGGGGGTGGGAGGTGGGAGGGGACAGGGATATTTATTTTAAACACGAAAAAAAAAAAAAAAAAAAGGATTTTTCGTATCTTCTCTCCAGCGAACGCTGCTGGAGAGAAGATATGAATGGCCGCTTCAGCACCAGATGCAGGGGACAGCGCATATCTCTAGCGCTGTCTCCTGCAAGCTCCGTGTGGTACCCAGTCGGCACACGGGTGGCACACGTGTGCCGCACGTGTGCCACACGGATGGCCTACGTGAGCTCACGGACACACGTACATGGATAACTCCGGTACCGATTTTTCCGGTACCGGAATTATCTGGACGTGTGGGACAGGCCTGAGATGGTTTAGTAAATTCTGTGCTGCATTGAGCAGGGGGTTGGACACGATGAATCTTGAAGTACCTTCCAACTGTAACATTCTATGATTCTACTACTGCTGAAGACAGATGCTGGCTATGTAAAATGGCTGGCATCTACTTCTTGCGGAAGAAGTTCAGCTCCTGAGCCCGGAACCCACACATTGACCACAGTGCTGACATACATGTATGTGATTTTGGTTAAATGACCAGTTGAGAAAAGAAAGGAAGAAAAAGCTCAGGTGTAAAGATATTCTACTTCATATTTTTATTTTAAAACACTGGAAATGGAAAGAAACGGTAGCCCACCCATCACTAGTCAAGATGAGTCATCCAGTGTTTGGCTGAGCAGGCATTGAGACAAGACCAGGAAATAGAGATTAGTAAGCATTTGAATGGGGAGTGGAGGGTGGTCAGTTAGGCAGGGATTACATTGGGTAATGCGCTGACGGCATCCGTTACACAGCGGCACTAACGCTATGTAACGGATGCGTTAGCGCACTCATTGACTGCCATTATGTAGCGCATCTCTAACGCATGTCATAATCGGCATGCGTTAGCGATGTGCCGTCATTCTGTGATTGTCTGCAGCGTTTCCGGGTCCGTCACCGATAGCGTAGGTGGAGCATCTGCGCTATCGCGATCGCATAACGCGATCGCATAACGCGATCGCATAACACGATCTTTAAAAGGCACTAGCATTGGTGCAGTCCATTTAACACATGCGTTAAACGGACTGCACCAATGCAATGTGAACCCAGCCTTAGTGTGTGTAGTACTGCTTTTATTTTTTTTTAACCTAATTTTTTTATAACCTAATCTAAGCTCTTTTTAACCCCTTAACGAGCAGAGGTATTTTTGTTTTTGCATTTTCTTTTTTGCTCCCCTTCTTCCCAGAGTCATAACTTTTTTATTTTCTTGTCAAAATGGCCATGTGATTGCTTGTTTTTTGTGGGATGAGTTATACGTTTGAACGACACCATTGGTTTAAACACATTGTGTACTGGAAAACGGGAAACAAAAGTCCAAGTGAGGCAAAATTGAAAAAAAGCGCAATCCCACACATGTTTTTTTTTTACCATGTTCACTGAATTCTAAAACTGACCTGCCATTATGATTCTCCAGGTCATTACGACGTCACAGACACCAAACATGTCTAGGTTCTTCTTTATTTAAGTGGTGAAAAAAAACAACAAAATTTTGTTAAAAAAATAAATAAAGTGCACCATTTTCCGATACCTGTAGCGTCTCCATATTTCATGATTTGGGGCTGGGTGAGGGCTTATTTTTTGCATGCCAAGCTGCCATTTTTAATTATACCATTGTGGTGCAGATTTGTTTTTTTTGATCGCCCATTATTGCATTTTAATGCAATGTTGCGGAGACCAAAAAAATGTAATTCTGGCGTTTTGACTTTTTTCCTGTTACGCCATTTAACAATCGGGTTCATTCTTTTCTTATATTGATAGATCGGGCTATTCTGCGATGCCAAATATGTGTATATTTGATTTTTTTATTGTTTTATTTTGAACTAGCTGTACTACCCGGCTTCGCCCGGGTTAATGACTGCTGTTAGCAAAATAGAATGTGTTAACAAAAATTTATTCTGCACACAAAAACCACAAAACAAATAGATAGAAATGTAATTATTAAAAGGCAAAAACTAAGCAAATAGAAGCATTTCACAACATATATTAGCTTTGTTATACTGAGAATGTCTTTGTTGCCTATATTAACCAATCAGAGCTCAGGTTAATTAACTGTAGCAAAATAGAAGCTGAGCTGTGATTGGTTGCTATTGGCAGCCTGATAAATCCCCAGCCAACAGGAAGCCCTCCCCCCTGGCAGTATATATTAGCTCACACATACACATAATAGACAGGTCATGTGACTGACAGCTGCCGTATTTCCTATATGGTACATTTGTTGCTCTTGTAGTTTGCTTATTAATCAGATTTTTATTTTTGAAGGACAATACCAGACTTGTGTGTGTTTTAGGGCGAGTTTTATGTGTCAAGTTGTGTGTGTTGAGTTGCGTGTGGCGACATGCATGTAGCGACTTTTGTGAGATGAGTTTTGTGTGGCGACATGCGTGTAGCAACATTTTGTGTGTTGAGTTGCATGTGACAGGTTAGTGTAGCAAGTTGTGTGCAGCAAGATTTGTGCATGGCGAGTTTTGCGCGTGGCGAGTTTTATGTGTGGTGCATTTTGAGTATGTGCAAG
The DNA here is from genome assembly GCF_051348905.1 of Ranitomeya variabilis. Classification (NCBI taxonomy): domain Eukaryota; kingdom Metazoa; phylum Chordata; class Amphibia; order Anura; family Dendrobatidae; genus Ranitomeya; species Ranitomeya variabilis. The sequence continues at coordinate 826,501,736 of NC_135233.1, forward strand.
TTTTGTGTGAGGCAACTTTTGCATGTGGTGCAACTTTTGTACATGTGGCAATTTTTCTGTGTGTGCAAGTTTTGCATGAGGTGAGTTTTCCATGAGGTGAGTTTTGCACGTGTGGCGAGTTTTGCGTGAGCCTAGTTTTGCATATGGCGAGTTTTGCATGTAGCGAGTTTTGAGTGGTGACTTTTGTGTTTCGACTTTTATGTGGCGAGGTTGGTGTGTGTGTGTGGTGAAATGTGTGCTGAGGGTGGTATATGTGTTCAAGCACGTGGTAGTGTGTGGCGCATTTTGTGTTTGTGTTCATATCCCCGTGTGTGGTGAGTATCCCATGTCGGGGCCCCACCTTAGCAACTGTACGGTATATACTCTTTGTCGCCATCGCTCTCATTCTTTAAGTCCTCATTGTTCACATCTGGCAGCTGTCAATTTTCCTCCAACACTTTTCCCTTCACTTTTTCCCCATTATGTAGATAGGAGCAAAATTGTTTGGTGAATTGGAACGCGCGGGGTTAAAATTTCACCTCACAACATAGCCTATGACGCTCTCGGGGTCCAGACGTGTGACTGTGCAAAATTTTGTGGCTGTAGCTGCGACGGTACAGATGCCAATCCCGGACATACACACATACATACATACACACATTCAGCTTTATATATTAGATATACCTGTATGTAATCTCCTGTATATAGTATATACCTGTGTGTCATCTCACCTATATATAGTATATATCTGTGTGTCATCTCCTGTATATAGTATATACCTGTATGTCATCTCCTCCTATACATAGCATATACCTGTGTCATCTCCTCCTGTATATACTATATACCTGTAGGTAATCTGCTCCTGTATATAGTATATACCTGTGTGTCATCTCCTCCTGTATATAGTATATACCTGTATGTCATCTCCTCCTGTATGTAGTATGTACCTGTATGTCATCTCCTCCTCTATATAGTATATACCTGTGTGTCATCTCTCCTGTATATAGTATATATCTGTGTGTCATCTCCTCCTGTATATAGTATATACCTGTGTGTCATCTCCCCTGTAAATAGTATATACCTGTGTGTCATCTCCTGTATATAGTATATAGCTGTATGCCATCTCCTCCTGTATTAGCCCTCGTTCACACGTTATTTGGTCAGTATTTTTACCTCAGTATTTGTAAGCTAAAATGGCAGCCTGATAAATCCCCAGCCAACAGTAAGCCCACCCCCTGGCAGTATATATTAGCTCACACATACACATAATAGACTGGTCATGTGACTGACAGCTGCCGGATTCCTATATGGTACATTTGTTGCTCTTGTAGTTTGTCTGCTTATTAATCAGATTTTTATTTTTGAAGGATACCAGACTTGTGTGTGTTTTAGGGTGAGTTTCGTGTGTCAAGTTGTGTGTGTTGAGTTGCGTGTGGCGACATGCATGTAGGGACTTTTGTGAGATGAGTTTTGTGTGGCGACATGCGTGTAGCAACTTTTTGTGTGTCGAGTTGCATGTGACAGGTTAGTGTAGCAAGTTGTGTGCAGCAAGTTTTGCGCATGGCGAGTTTTGCGCGTGGCGAGTTTTATGTGTGGTGCCTTTTGAGTATGTGCAAGTTTTGTGTGAGGCAACTTTTGCATGTGTTGCAACTTTTGTGCATGTGGCAATTTTTCTGCGTGTGGCAATTTTTCTGCGTGTGCAAGTTTTGCGTGTGGCGAGTTTTGCACGTGTGGCGAGTTTTGCATGTGGAGAGTTTTGCGCGTGGCGAGTTTTGAGCGGCGACTTTTGTGTTTCTACTTTTATGTGGCGAGGTTGGTGTATGTGTGGTGAAATGTGCACTGAGGGTGGTATATGTGTTCGAGCACGTGGTAGTGTGTGGCGCATTTTGTGTGTGTGTTCATATCCCCGTGGTGGTGTGATTATCCCATGTTGGGGCCCCACCTTAGCAACTGTACAGTATATACTCTTTGGTGCCATCGCTGTCATTCTTTAAGTCCCCCTTGTTCACATCTGGCAGCTGTTAATTTGCCTCCAACACTTTTCCTTTCATTTTTTCCCCATTATGTAGATAGGGGCAAAATTGTTTGGTGACTTGGAAAGCGCGGGGTTAAAATTTCACCTCACAATATAGCTTTGACGCTCTCAGGGTCCAGACGTGTGACTGTGCAAAATTTTGTGCCTGTAGCTGCGACGCCTCCAACACTTTTCCTTTCACTTTTTCCCCATTATGTAGATAGGGGCAAAATTGTTTGGTGAATTGGAAAGCGCGGGGTTAAAATTTCACCTCACAACATAGCCTATGACGCTCTCGGGGTCCAGACGTGTGACTGTGCAAAATTTTGTGGCTGTAGCTGCTACGGTTCAGATGCCAATCCCGGACATACATACATACATACATACATACACACACACACACATTCAGCTTTATATATTAGATGGGACGAAAGGGGGGTGATCTGAACTTTTATAATTTTTTATTTTTTTTATATTTTTAAACTTTTTTTAACTTTTTGCATGCTTCAATAGTTTCCATAGGAGACTAGAAGCTGCATTTGCCTGATTGGCTCTGCTATATACAGGCGATGACTCCAAAGACATACTGATAGGGAATTTAGATTGTGAGCCCTATCAGGGACAGTGATGATAATGTGTGCAAAACTGTAAAGCGCTGCGGAATATGTTAGCGCTATATAAAAATAAAGATTATTTTTATTATTATCAGATCGTATGTACAGTATGTAGCAGAAATGCTCATTTGCTATGAGCGCTGACCACCGGGTGGTGCTCCTAGCAATCCAGCTGTGATGACCATGGAGGTCTGCTGGGGACCTCTGGTTGTCATCCTGACCCATCGGTGACCCTCGATCATGTGACGGGGTCACCGTAAGCGAGAGTTAAATGCCACTGTCAGAGATTAACAGCGACATTTAACTAGTTAACAGCCACAGGTGGATGGGCTGTTGTAGGCACATGTTAGCTATAAATTTCAGCTGTCATGTGCCTGGAAAGGTGCGTTCTCAGCGCCGGAGCCTACCTCAAACAGGGGGAATCCGGCATCAGTGTACTATTACACCCAATGTCGGAAAGGGGTTAAAAAAGTAATAATAATGTTCATCTCCTGGACAGCCCTTTTAGATTTTGGCTGGGGCAATATGAGGTGCTAAATCCTACCATCTGGCAATGGAAAGGTTAATTTGAGTTTTATTTTTTTTAACAAAAAATGGGCTATTCTTACATACTTTTATTGCCTAACCATATGGTTCTAGAGGGATATATTTAGCTTGGCCTAAAACATGATAATTAAAACTTCCTGTGTTATAAATGAGTTTAGGAAACAGCATAAATATGTAGATGGACATCTGTCACTGGGAAAAAGACAAAGGTGTAGACTACACATATTGTGTTATTTAACAAACTATCTACAATGTTTAAAAATTACTTTCTTTTACATTTTGAGACCTTCAGCACAACATTTGCAAACTCACTCTCTCATTGAGAAACACTAGTATTTGTAGACAGTGTTTATTAAGCTGTCTGCAAACAGTTACAAAATATGTTATCATTTCTGGCTACTCATTATAAAGAATAATTTTTACAGCTGAAGTATATAGTTTAAAAGTAAAAAAGGGTGCTAAGGAAGGAGGAGGGGGACAGACAGAAATTTGCTTTTTTTTTTTTTTTTTTAAATCATAACGGGTTTAGCCAATCGTCCACTATCTGGAAAGCATTTACTGTCCGTACTGTACTGTTTATTTAAAATTGTCTTGAGGTAAACTTAGACAAAACTTAAGATTTGACCAACTTGACACAGGTTTATTTTACCTTAGGGTCATTGTCTTGTTGGAAGGTGAACCTTCGGCCAAGTCTGAGGTCCAGAGTACTCTGGAAGAGGTTTTCATCCAGCATATCTCTGTATTTGGCCGCATTGGCCGTTTCCTTCAATGACGACTAGTCGTCCTGTCCCTGCAGCTGAAAAACACCCCCTAGCATGATGCTGCCACCACCTTGTTTCACTGTTGGGCACATAATGAGCAGTGCCTGGGTTTCTCCACACATACAGCTTAGAATTATCACCAAAAAGGTCTATCTTTGCTCAGACCAGAGAATCTTATTTCTCATAGACTGAGAGTCCTTCATGTGTTTTTTAGCAAACACTTTCATATGTCTTGCACTGAGGAGAGGCTTCCGTTGGGCCACTCTGCCATAAAGGCCCGACTAATGGAGGGCTGCAGTAATAGTTGACTTTGTGGAACTTTCACCCATCTCCCTACTGCATCTCTGGACCTCAGCCACAGTGATCTTGGGGTTCTTCTTTACCTCTCTCACCAAGGCTCTTCTCCCACGATTGCTCAGTTTGGCTGGACGGCCAGGGCTAGGAAGACTTCTGGTGATCCCAAACTTCTTCCATTCAAGGATTATGGAGGCCAATCTGCTCTTAGGAACCTTGAGCACTGCAGAAATTCTTTTGTAACTTTGGCTAGATCTGTGCCTTGCCACAATTCTGTCTCTGAGCTCCTTGGACAGTTCCTTTGACCTCATGATTCTCATTTGGTCTGAAATGCACTGTGAGTTGTGAGGTCTTATATAGACAGGTGTGTGCCTTTCCTAATCACGTCCTATTAGTTTAATTAACCCCTGACAGTATACCCCCCAGTGGTGAGCTGTTTTGAACAGCTGACATGTGCCCACAACAGGCATGAGTGGAATTGCGGTGCCTCAGTGGTTAGCACTGCAGCCTTGCAGCGCTGGAGTCCTGGGTTCAAATCCCACCAAGGACAACATCTGCAAGGAGTTTGTATGTTCTCCCCGTGTTTGCGTGGGTTTCCTCTGGGTACTCTGGTTTCCTCTCACATTTCAAAGACATACTGATAGGGAATTTAGATTGTGAGCCCCATTGGGGACAGCAATCATAATGTGTGCAAACTGTAAAGCGCTGCGGATTATGTTAGCGCTATATCAAAATAAATATTAAATTAAAATTAATTAAGTTAAATGCCGCTATTTAACTCTGACAGTGGCATTTAAGAAGCGCCTGCGGCCATCCGGACGGAAATGCGCGCATCGGTGGCCCCGTTACATGATCGGGGGTCTGTTGTGAAATTGGATTCTGGGCTCCCCCGGTGGCCACTTGTGGAATTGAACTTGTGTGCATCATCCCCTCTGTTCACCTGCTCCTATCAGGATGTGGGAGTCGCTATATAACCTTGCTCCTCTGTCAGTTTCTTGCCGGTCAACAATGTAATCAGAAGCCTTCTGTGCTTGTTCCTGCTACTAGACAACTCCCAGCTAAGTTGGACTTTTGTCCTTGTGTGTTTTTGCATTTTGTTCCTGATCACAGCTGCTGTTTCGTTACTGTGTCTGGAAAGCTCTTGTGATCGGAAATTGCCACTCTGGTGTTATGAGTTAATGCTAGAGTCTTAAAGGAATTTCTGGATGGTGTTTTGATAGGGTTTTCTGCTGACCATGAAAGTGTCCTTTCTGTCTTCCTGCTATCTAGAAAGCGGACCTCGATTTTGCTAAACCTATTTTCATACTACGTTTGTCATTTCATCTAAAATCACCGCCAATATATGTGGGGGCCTCTGTCTGCCTTTTGGGAAAATTTCTCTAGAGGTGAGCCAGGACTGTCTTTTCCTCTGCTAGGATTAGGTAGTTCTCCGGCTGGCGCTGGGCATCTAGGGTTAATAACGTAGGCATGCTACCCGGCCACTTCTAGTTGTGCGGCAGGTTTAGTTCATGGTCAGTATAGTTTCCATCTTCCAAGAGCTAGTTCTCATATATGCTGGGCTATGTTCTCTCGCCATTGAGAATCATGACAGTTTGACCGGCCCAAAAAAGGGTTAAATTACTGGCTGAGAAAGGAGAGAAAAAAGAAGTCTGCTACATTTTTTTTTTTTTTTTTTTTTCCTCTAGTTCTGAGTGTGCTCTTAATTGAATCACTTGCTAGTCTGCCTATACTGCAGCCTTCCTCTCTTTCTCTCCTTCTAATCCTTGAATGGCTCTGTGTTCACCTGTTTCAAATGGATCTTCAGAGTGTAGCTACAGGTTTGAATAATCTCGCCACAAAGGTACAAAATTTGCAAGATTTTGTTGTTCATGCACCTATGTCTGAGCCTAGAATTCCTTTGCCTGAATTCTTCTCGGGGAATAGATCTCACTTTCAAAATTTTAAAAATAATTGCAAATTGTTTTTGTCCCTGAAGTCTCGCTCTGCCGGAGACCCTGCACAGCAGGTCAGGATTGTAATTTCCTTGCTCCGGGGCGACCCTCAAGACTGGGCTTTTGCATTGGCACCAGGGGATCCTGCGTTGCTCAATGTGGATGCGTTTTTTCTGGCCTTGGGGTTGCTTTATGAGGAACCTCATTTAGAGCTTCAGGCGGAAAAGGCCTTGATGTCCTTGTCTCAGGGGCAAGATGAAGCTGAAATATACTGCCAAAAATTCCGCAAATGGTCTGTGCTTACTCAGTGGAATGAGTGCGCCCTGGCGGCGATTTTCAGAGAAGGTCTCTCTGATGCCATTAAGGATGTTATGGTGGGGTTCCCTGTGCCTGCGAGTCTGAATGAGTCCATGACGATGGCTATTCAGATCGATAGGCGTCTGCGGGAGCGCAAACCTGTGCACCATTTGGCGGTGTCTACTGAGAAAACGCCAGAAAATATGCAATGTGATAGAATTCTGTCCAGAAGCGAGCGGCAGAATTTTAGACGAAAAAATGGGTTGTGCTTCTATTGTGGTGATTCAACTCATGTTATATCAGCATGCTTTAAGCGTACTAAGAAGCCTGACAAGTCTGTTTCAATTAGCACTTTACAGTCTAAGTTTATTCTATCTGTGACCCTGATTTGTTCTTTGTCATCTATTACCGCGGACGCCTATGTCGACTCTGGCGCTGCTTTGAGTCTTATGGATTGGTCCTTTGCCAAACGCTGTGGGTATGATTTGGAGCCACTGGAGGCTCCGATACCTCTGAAAGGGATTGACTCCACCCCATTGGCTAGTAATAAACCACAATACTGGACACAAGTGACTATGCGTGTTAATCCGGATCACCAGGAGGTTATTCGCTTTCTGGTGCTGTATAATCTACATGATATTGGGAATCGGGAGCTTTTGGCCATGAAGTGGGCTTTTGAGGAGTGGCGTCACTGGCTTGAGGGGGCCAGACATCAGGTGGTGGTATTGACTGACCACAAAAATTTAATTTACCTTGAGTCTGCCAGGCGCCTGAATCCTAGACAGGCGCGCTGGTCGTTGTTTTTCTCTCGGTTTAATTTTGTGGTGTCGTACCTACCGGGTTCTAAGAATGTTAAGGCGGATGCCCTTTCTAGGAGTTTTGAGCCTGACTCCCCTGGTAATTCTGAGCCCACAGGTATCCTTAAAGATGGAGTGATATTGTCTGCCGTTTCTCCAGACCTGCGGCGGGCCTTGCAGGAGTTTCAGGCGGATAGACCTGATCGTTGCCCACCTGGTAGACTGTTTGTTCCTGATGATTGGACCAGTAGAGTCATCTCTGAGGTTCATTCTTCTGCGTTGGCAGGTCATCCTGGAATCTTTGGTACCAGGGATTTGGTGGCAAGGTCCTTCTGGTGGCCTTCCCTGTCACGAGATGTGCGAGGCTTTGTGCAGTCTTGTGACGTTTGTGCTCGGGCCAAGCCTTGTTGTTCTCGGGCTAGTGGATTGTTGTTGCCCTTGCCTATCCCGAAGAGGCCTTGGACGCACATCTCGATGGATTTTATTTCGGATCTGCCTGTTTCTCAGAAGATGTCTGTCATCTGGGTGGTGTGTGACCGTTTCTCTAAGATGGTCCATCTGGTTCCCTTGCCTAAGTTGCCTTCTTCTTCCGAGTTGGTTCCTCTGTTTTTTCAAAATGTTGTTCGTTTGCATGGTATTCCTGAGAATATCGTTTCTGACAGAGGGACCCAATTCGTGTCTAGATTTTGGCGGGCATTCTGTGCTAGGATGGGCATAGATTTGTCTTTTTCGTCTGCTTTCCATCCTCAGACTAATGGCCAGACCGAGCGGACTAATCAGACCTTGGAGACATATTTGAGGTGTTTTGTGTCTGCGGATCAGGATGATTGGGTTGCTTTTTTGCCTTTGGCGGAGTTCGCCCTCAATAATCGGGCCAGCTCTGCCACCTTGGTGTCCCCGTTTTTCTGTAATTTGGGGTTTCATCCTCGATTTTCCTCCGGTCAAGTGGAATCTTCGGATTGTCCTGGAGTGGATGCTGTGGTGGAGAGGTTGCATCAGATTTGGGGGCAGGTGGTGGACAATTTGAAGTTGTCCCAGGAGAAGACTCAGCTTTTTGCCAACCGCCGTCGTCGTGTTGGTCCTCGGCTTTGTGTTGGGGACTTGGTGTGGTTGTCTTCTCGTTTTGTCCCTATGAGGGTTTCTTCTCCTAAGTTTAAGCCTCGGTTCATCGGCCCGTACAAGATATTGGAGATTCTTAACCCTGTGTCCTTCCGTTTGGACCTCCCTGCATCCTTTTCGATTCATAATGTTTTTCATCGGTCATTGTTGCGCAGGTATGAGGTACCGGTTGTGCCTTCCGTTGAGCCTCCTGCTCCGGTGTTGGTTGAGGGTGAGTTGGAGTACGTTGTGGAAAAGATCTTAGACTCTCGTGTTTCCAGACGGAGACTCCAGTATCTGGTCAAATGGAAGGGATACGGTCAGGAGGATAATTCTTGGGTCACTGCCTCTGATGTTCATGCCTCAGATCTTGTCCGTGCCTTTCATAGGGCTCATCCTGATCGCCCTGGTGGTTCTGGTGAGGGTTCGGTGCCCCCTCCTTGAGGGGGGGGTACTGTTGTGAAATTGGATTCTGGGCTCCCCCGGTGGCCACTTGTGGAATTGAACTTGTGTGCATCATCCCCTCTGTTCACCTGCTCCTATCAGGATGTGGGAGTCGCTATATAACCTTGCTCCTCTGTCAGTTTCTTGCCGGTCAACAATGTAATCAGAAGCCTTCTGTGCTTGTTCCTGCTACTAGACAACTCCCAGCTAAGTTGGACTTTTGTCCTTGTGTGTTTTTGCATTTTGTTCCTGTTCACAGCTGCTGTTTCGTTACTGTGTCTGGAAAGCTCTTGTGATCGGAAATTGCCACTCTGGTGTTATGAGTTAATGCTAGAGTCTTAAAGGAATTTCTGGATGGTGTTTTGATAGGGTTTTCTGCTGACCATGAAAGTGTCCTTTCTGTCTTCCTGCTATCTAGAAAGCGGACCTCGATTTTGCTAAACCTATTTTCATACTACGTTTGTCATTTCATCTAAAATCACCGCCAATATATGTGGGGGCCTCTGTCTGCCTTTTGGGAAAATTTCTCTAGAGGTGAGCCAGGACTGTCTTTTCCTCTGCTAGGATTAGGTAGTTCTCCGGCTGGCGCTGGGCATCTAGGGTTAATAACGTAGGCATGCTACCCGGCCACTTCTAGTTGTGCGGCAGGTTTAGTTCATGGTCAGTATAGTTTCCATCTTCCAAGAGCTAGTTCTCATATATGCTGGGCTATGTTCTCTCGCCATTGAGAATCATGACAGGGGTCATTGGTGTGTCAGCATGACAACCAGAGGTCTCCTTGAGACCTCTATGTTTGTTGATGCTGGATTGCTGTGAGCGCCACCCTGTTGTCGGCGCTCATAGCAAGTGTGTATTTCTGCTTCATAGAGGCGATCTGAGCATCGCCTCTATGTAGCAGAGCCGAGCAAGTTCTTGCAGCTTCTAGCCTCCCATGGAGGCTATTGAAGGATGCCAAAAGTAAAAATTATTATTTTTTAAAAAATATGAAAAAAATAAAAAAAATATAAAAGTTCAAATCTCCCCCTTTCGCTCCATTCAAAATAAAACAATTAAAAAAAATCAAACCTACAGATATTTGGTATTGCCGCATTCAGAATCGCCTGATCTATCAATAAAAAAAGGATTAACCTGATCGCTAAGGCTACTTTCACAAATCAGGTTTTTTGTTTCAGGCACAATCCGGCAATTTGTGAAAAAAATGGATCCGGGTTTTTTTTTTCACGCCGGATCCGTTTTTTCCCCATATAGTTGTATTAGCGCCGGATTGTGCCTGATGGCCAGACGTTTCATCCTTTTTTTTCCGGATCCATCCAAATAGTCGTTTCCGGTGGACAGAGAAAACGTCCACTGCAACGTTTTTTTGTCTGGCGGAAAAAAACGCACATTGACGGAATCGGCAAAAAACACATGAAACGGACGTGTGAAACCATGAATCCGGTGCCCAGATCTGGTTTTCAATTCATTTTCCATACAACTCATGCAGATTTGCCGTTCTGGGGTCTCTCTCTCTCTCTCTCTCTCTCTCTCTCTCTCTCTCTCCTTCTCTCTCTCCCTCCCCTCTCTCTCTTTCTCCCTCCCTCTCCCTCTCTCTCCCTCCCTCTCCCTCTCTCTCTCTCCTTCTCTCTCTCCCTCCCCTCTCTCTCTCTCTTTCTCCCTCCCTCCCTCTCCCTCTCCCTCCCTCTCTCTCTCTCTCCTTCTCTCTCTCCCTCCCCTCTCTCTCTCTCTTTCTCCCTCCCTCTCCCTCTCTCTCCCTCCCTCTCTCTCCCTCTCCCTCTCTCTCTCTCTCTCCTTCTCTCTCTCCCTCCCCTCTCTCTCTTTCTCCCTCCCTCTCCCTCTCTCTCCCTCCCTCTCTCTCTCTCCTTCTCTCTCTCCCTCCCCTCTCTCTCTCTTTCTCCCTCCCTCTCCCTCTCTCTCCCTCCCTCTCTCTCCCTCCCTCTCTCTCCCTCTCTCTCTCTCTCTCCCTCTCTCTCTCTCTCTCCTTCTCTCTCTCCCTCCCCTCTCTCTCTCCCTCTCTCTCCCTCTCTCTCTCTCTCTCTCTCCTTCCCCGGAACCAGGAAGTCAAAAAATTAATGTGCATTAAAGAACACCGGATCCAGCTAAAAACCGGATCCGGCGCATCAGTTTTTCGCAATTTAGGTCGGATCCGTTTTTTTAAACATTAGCCGGATTTAGCCTGAAAACAAAAACCTGATGTGTGAAAGTAGCCTAAATGGCGTAACAATAAAAAAAGTTAAAACGCCAGAATTACTTTTTTTGTTCGCCACGACATTGCATTAAAATGCAATAACAGGCTATCAAAAGAATGTATCAGCGCCAAAATGGTGCTTCATATGTCGGGAAGTCACTGTTAATATGATGTACCTCTGATGTACCTGAACGTCATATGTCTGGAAGGGATTAAAAACAGTACTTGATAAAAGTATGAAATTTGTCCCAGCTAACCTATAAATTATGTCTTTTATGAGTTAATAGATTACCTGTCAGCAAATGATAATTATTCATAATACACATTCAATTTTTTCTTCTTTTTTTTTACCAAATGTTGGCTGTGACTTTGGGGTTTCAACTGTAATGTTCCCAGGGGCTGTCTACTAAAGGAAATGAAGAATATTCTTTGAGAAAGGATGAAGTGGGAACATTTTTCAAATTATTTATAGCAGCACTGAGCACTGGGAATCCCAGACATCATCATCTAATAATAGTTGTCCAACAGGCGTAGAGGGCACAGTTACAATACTTTATGAACAAATTGTCCAGTTGGAACTGGTTACAGCTCAAATATTGTTTACTTGTGGTTACCAAAATCACTTGTAGCAATTCGTGGCACTTAAGAGAATCTCAGCAAAGCAAATTCTCAGGAGAAAGCAAATCACTAGTTCTAGTTTATTTGTCTTACGAACCATAATTAACCCTTGGTGTTGAAAAGAATGACTAATGAAAAATATGTTTTGGTTAAACATAGATTTCCATACAGGATACTGAAAATTAGAGATAATTATGTGGGAGAAACAAAAAACGAACTTCTAAAGGGTAAACTCACATGAACTGAACCTTTTATATTAATGATTCACCTTTTTGTGCTAAAGTTTACATACTTGCAATTGCTTATGAAATCTGTTGTTTGTCAAGAACAATTACCATTATTTATCATTCATTTTTTAGCAATTTACATACAATATTAAATAAATCTCTTAGATTAAACAAGGCTGTTGTACTTACTATGAAAATCTATGTCAGAATGGGTGTATAATTTTGACATTAGGATGACCATTTTATGAGTCCAGTTATGGAATGAAAATAATTTAAGGGGTATGCCCATCTCCAAGATCCTTTTCCAACATGTAGTAGGTGTAGTAATAATAATAATTGCAATGCTTTTAATTAGAAATGTAGTATAGTTCTGATAAGCTATGTTGCCTTATGCAGGGGCATTGCAGTAGCTTAGGTATCCATGGTTAAGGCCATTTATGCAGTGCTATACAAACATTTAGTGACATTACGTTAGTCAGGAGAACTATACTACATTTCTAATTGGAGATATTTGCTATTATTATTATTATTATTATTATTGCACCTGCTACATATTATGATATGATCTTGGAGATGGGAATATCTCTTTTATTGAGATGAAGTTTATTCAATCTCCATCCACTCATCCTGACTGATAGCTGCAGCTTGTAGAGAGCAGTGTGAGATCTCAGCAGCAGAAAGGACAGTGATGAGCTAACAGTCAGGAGTGATGTACAGAGATTAGTTAAACACTCATAAAATACCATATAGTCGTTCTGACATGGATTGTCAAAGTAAATATATATTCCCTAAACTGGAATTGACAAAAAAGAAGGAGTAAAAATTGCTGGATGAATCATCAACATTCTTAAATATACAGACAATACAACATTGATAGCAACAAGCATAAATGGAAAGAAGGCCTTACTATGGAGTGTCAAGCTGGAAAGCTCGAACATAGGACTGCCACTCAACACATGAAAGACAAAGATTATGACTACTGCCAAGAATGATCAGGACACATTTGAGATGGACGGTGACGAACTGGAAGTTGTAAAAGACTTCAAACTACTTGGATCAATGAGCTCTCAAGATGCTGCGAGAACACCAGTAGTCAATAAGAGAATAGCTATGGGCAAATCAACAATGAAGTCACCGGACAAGAGAGGAACATTTCACTAGTGATAAAGACACGGCTTGTACAGGTGCTTCTCACAAAATTAGAATATCAGCAAAAAGTTAATTTGTTTCAGTTCTTCCACATAGCGGCGTACTCAGGAGAAATTAACCCCTTCATGACCCAGCCTATTTTGGCCTTAATGACCTTGCCGTTTTTTGCAATTCTGACCAGTGTCCCTTTATGAGGTAATAACTCAGGAACGCTTCAACGGATCCTAGCGATTCTGAGATTGTTTTTTCGTGACATATTGGGCTTCATGTTAGTGGTAAATTTAGGTCAATAATTTCTGAGTTTATTTGTGAAAAAAACGGAAATTTGGCGAAAATTTTGAAAATTTCGCAATTTTCACATTTTGAATTTTTATTCTGTTAAACCAGAGAGTTATGTGACACAAAATAGTTAATAAATAACATTTCCCACATGTCTACTTTACATCAGCACAATTTTGGAAAGAAATTTTTTTTTTGCTAGGAAGTTATAAGGGTTAAAATTTGACCAGTGATTTCTCATTTTTACAACAAAATTTACAAAACCATTTTTTTTAGGGACCACCTCACATTTGAAGTCAGTTTGAGGGTTCTATATGGCTGAAAATACCCAAAAGTGACACCATTCTAAAAACTGCACCCCTCAAGGTGCTCAAAACCACATTCAAGAAGTTTATTAACCCTTCAGGTGTTTCACAACAGCAGAAGCAACATGGAAGGAAAAAGTGAACATTTAACTTTTTAGTCACAAAAATGATCTGTTAGCAACAATTTTTTTATTTTCCCAAGGGTAAAAGGAGAAACTGGACCACAAAAGTTGTTGTCCAATTTGTCCTGAGTACGTTGATACCTCATATGTGGGGGTAAACCACTGTTTGTGGGCACGGCAGGGCTCGGAAGGGAAGGAGCGCCATTTGACTTTTTCAATGAAAAATTGGCTCCAATCTTTAGCAGACACCATGTCGCGTTTGGAGAGCCCCCGTGTGCCTAAACATTGGAGCTCCCCCACAAGTGACCCCATTTTGGAAACTAGACGCCCCAAGGAACTTATCTAGATGCATAGTGAGCACTTTAATCCCCCAGGTGCTTCACAAATTGATCCGTAAAAATGAAAAAGTACTTTTTTTTTCACAAAAAAAATTTTTTGCCTCAATTTTTTCATTGTCACATGGGCAACAGGATAAAATGGATCCTAAAATTTGTTGGGCAATTTCTCCTGAGTACGCCGATACCTCATATGTGGGGGTAAACCACTGTTTGGGTGCACGGCAAGGCTCGGAAGGGAAGGCGCGCCATTTGACTTTTTGAATGAAAAATTATCTCCATCGTTAGCGGACACCATGTCGCGTTTGGAGAGACCCTGTGTGCCTAAACATTGAAGCTCCCCCACATGTGACCCCATTTTGGAAACTAGACCCCCCAAGGAACTTATCTAGATGCATAGTGAGCACTTTAAACTCTCAGGTGCTTCACAAATTGATCCGTAAAAAATGAAAAAGTACTTTTTTTTCACAAAAAAAATTTTTTCGCCTCAATTTTTTCATTTTCACATGGGCAACAGGATAAAATGGATCCTAAAATTTGTTGGGCAATTTCTCTTGAGTACGCCGATACCTCATATGTGGGGGTAAACCACTGTTTGGGTGCACGGCAAGGCTTGGAAGGGAAGGCGCGCCATTTGACTTTTTCAATGGAAAATTAGCTCCAATCGTTAGTGGACACCATGTTGCGTTCGGAGTGCCCCTGTGTGCCTAAACATTAGAGCTCCCCTACAAGTGACCCCATTTTGGAAACTAGACCCCCCAAGGAACTAATCTAGATGTATAGTGAGCACTTAAAACCCCCAGGTGCTTCACAGAAGTTTATAACGCAGAGCCATGAAAATAAAAAAATATTTTTCTTTCCTCAAAAATGATTTTTAGCCCGGAGTTTTTTATTTTCCCAAGGATAATAGGAGAAATTGGACCCCAAATGTTGTTGTCCAGTTTGTCCTGAGTACGATGATACCCCATATGTGGGGGTAAACCACTGTTTGGGCGCACGGCAGGGCTCGGAAGGGAAGGCACGCCATTTGGCTTTTTGAATGGAAAATTAGCTCCAATCATTAGCGGACACCATGTCGCGTTTGGAGAGCCCCTGTGTGCCTAAACATTGGAGCTCCCACACAAGTGACCCCATTTTGGAAACTAGACCTCCTAAGGAACTAATCTAGATGTGTGGTGAGCACTTTGAACCCTCAAGTGCTTCACAGAAGTTTATAACGCAGAGCCATGAAAATATAAAATTATTTTTCTTTCCTCAAAAATGATTTTTTAACCCACAATTTTTTATTTTCCCAAGGGTAACAGGAGAAATTGGACCCCAAAAGTTGTTGTGCAGTTTCTCCTGAGTACGCTGATACCCCATATGTGGGGGTAAACCACTGTTTTGGCACACGTCGGGGAGCGGAAGGGAAGTAGTGACGTTTTGAAATGCAGACTTTAATGGAATGCTCTGCGGGCGTCACGTTGCGTTTGCAGAGCCCCTGATGTGCCTAAACAGTAGGAACTCCCCACAATTGACACCACTTTGGAAACTAGACCCCCAATGGAACTTATCTAGATGTGTGGTGAGCACTTTGAACCCCCAAGTGCTTCACAGAAGTTTATAACGCAGAGACGTGAAAATAAAAAATGTGTTTTCTTTCCTCAAAAATATTTTTTTAGCCCAGAATTTTTTAATTTTCCCAAGGGTAACAGGAAAAATTTGACCCCAAAAGTTGTTGTCCAGTTTCTCCTGAGTACGCTGATACCCCATATGTGGGGGTAAACCACTGTTTGGGCACATGGCGGGGCTCGGAAGGGAAGTAGTGACGATTTGGAATGCAGACTTTGATGGAATGGTCTGCGGGAATCATGTTATGTTTGCAGAGCCCCTGATGTGCCTAAACAGTAGAAACCCCCCACAAGTGACCCCATTTTGGAAACTAGACCCCCCAAGGAACTTATCTAGATGTGTGGTGAGCACGTTCAACCCCCAAGTGCTTCACAGAAGTTTACAACGCAGAGCCGTGAAAATAAAAAATCATTTTTCTTTCCTCAAAAAAGATGTTTTAGCAAGCAATTGTTTATTTTCACAAGGGTAACAGGAGAAATTGGACCCCAATATTTGTTGCCCAGTTTGTTGTGAGTACGCTGGTACCCCATATGTGGGGGTAAACCACTGTTTGGGCGCACGTCAGGGCTCGGAAGGGAAGTAGTGACATTTGAAATGCAGACTTTGATGGAATGGTCTGCGGGCGTCACGTTGCATTTGCAGAGCCCCTGATGTGCCTAAACAGTAGAAACACCCCACAAGTGACCCCATTTTGGAAACTAGACCCCAAAAGGATCTTATCTAGATGTGTGGTGAGCACTTTCAACCCCCAAGTGTTTCACATAAGTTTATAACGTAGAGACGTGAAAATAAAAAATAATTGTTCTTTCCTCAAAATTATGTTTTAGCAAGTATTTTTTTATTTTTGCAAGGGTAACAGGAGAAATTGGACCCCAATAGTTGTTGCCCAGTTTGTCCTGAGTACGCTGGTATCCCATATGTGGGGGTAAACCACTGTTTGGGCGCACGTCGGGGCTTGGAAGGGAGGGCGCACCATTTGACTTTTTGAACGCAAGATTGGCTGGAATCATTGGTGGCGCCATGTTGCGTTTGGAGACCCCTGATGTGCCTAAACAGTGGAAACCCCTCAATTCTAACTTCAACACTAACCCCAACACACCCCTAATCCTAATCCCAACTGTAGCCATAACCCTAATCACAACCCTAAGCCCAACACACCCCTAACCACAACCCTAACCCCAACACACCAGTAACCCTAAATCCAACCCTAATCCTAACCCTAATCCCAACCCTACCCACAACTGTAACCCCAACACAACCCTAACCCTATCCTTAACCCTAACCACAAGCCTAATCTTAACCCTATTTCCAACCCTAGCCCTAATTCCAACCCTAAGGGTACCGTCTCACATAACGATTTACCAACGATCACGACCAGCGATACGACCTGGCCGTGATCGTTGGAAAGTCATTGTGTGGTCGCTGGGGAGCTGTCACACAGACCGCTCTCCAGCGACCAACGATGCCAAGGTCCCGGGTAACCAGGGTAAACATCGGGTTACTAAGCGCAGGGCCGCGCTTAGTAACCCGATGTTTACCGTGGTTACCAGCGTAAAAGTAAAAAAAAAAAACGTACATACTCACATTTTGGTGTCCTTCAGGTCCCTTGCCGTCTGCTTCCCGCTCTGACTGAGTGCCGCCGTACAGTGAGAGCAGAGCGCAGCGGTGACGTCACTGCTGTGCTGTGCTCTCACTTTCCGGCCGGCAGACAGTCAGAGCGGGAAGCAGACGGCAAGGGACCTGAAGGACACCGAAATGTGAGTATGTACGTTTTTTTTTTTTTTTTTTTTTACTTTTACGCTGGTAACCACGGTAAACATAGAGTTACTAAGCGCGGCCCTGCGCTTAGTAACCCGATGTTTACCCTGGTTACAAGTGAACGCATCGCTGGATAGCTGTCACACACAACGATCCAGCGATGACAGCGGGAGATCCAGCGACGAAAGAAAGTTCCAAACGATCTGCTATGACGTACGATTCTCAGCAGGGTCCCTGATCGCTGCTGCGTGTCAGACACAGCGATATCGTATGGATATCCCTGGAACGTCACAGATCGTACCGTCGTAGCGATCAAAGTGCCACTGTGAGACGGTACCCTAACTCTAATTCCAACCCTAACCCTAAGGCTATGTGCCCACTTTGCGGATTCGTGTGAGATTTTTCCGCACCATTTTTGAAAAATCCGCAGGTAAAAGGCACTGCGTTTTACCTACGGATTTCCAGCGGATTTCCAGTGTTTTTTTGTGCGGATTTCACCTGCGGATTCCTATTGAGGAACAGGTGTAAAACGCTGCGGAATCCGCACAAAATTGACATGCTGCGGAAAATACAACGCAGCGTTTCTGCACGGTATTTTCCGCACCATGGGCACAGCAGATTTGGTTTTCCATAGGTGTACATGGTACTGTAAACCTGATGGAAAACTGCTACGAATTCGCAGCGGCCAATCCGCTGCGGATCCGCGGCCAATCCGCTGCGGATCCGCTGCGGATCCGCGGCCGATCCGCGGTCGATCCACGGCCGATCCGCTGCGGATCCGCGGCAATCCGCTGCGGATTCGCAGCCAAATCCGCACTGTGTGCACAAGCCCTAACCCTACCCCTAACCCTAACCCTACCCCTAATTCTAACCCTAATTCTAACCCTAGTTCTAACCCTAACCCTAGCAGAAAAAAAAAATATATTTTATTTATTTTTATTATTGTCCCTATGGGGGTGATAAAGGGGGGTCATTTACTTTTTTTTCCATTTTGATCACTGCGATAGGCTATATCGCAGTGATCAAAATACTTCTGAAATGAATCTGCCAGCCGGCAGACTCTGCGGGCGCAGTGCGCATGCGCCGCCATATTGGAAGATGGCGGCGCCCATGGAGAAGCCGGACGGACATCGGGAGGCCCGGTAAGTATGAAGGGGGGGTGATCGGAGCACGGGGGGGGGACCGGAGCACAGGGGGGGGGGACCGGAGCACAGGGAGGGGGCACCGGAGCACGGGGGGAGCGGACAGGAGGACGGAGGAGCGGACAGAACGAATTAGGGGGGCGGACCGCGCACCGGAGCACTGGGGGGGCGATCGGTGGGGTGGGGTGGGGGCAGATTAGGTTTTCCAGCCATGGCCGATGATATTGCAGCATCGGCCATGGCTGGATTGTAATATTTCACCGTTTTTTTGGGTGAAATATTACAAATCGCTCTGATTGGCAGTTTCACTTTCAACAGCCAATCAGAGCGATCGTAGCCATGGGGGGGTGAAGCCACCCCCCCTGGGCTGAAGTACCACTCCCCCTCTCCCTGCAGATCGGGTAAAATAGGAGTTAACCCTTTCACCCGATCTGCAGGAGCGCGATCATTCCATGACGCATACGCTGCGTCATAGGTCGTTTTGGCACCGACTTTCATGACGCAGCGTATGCGTCAAAGGTCGTTAAGGGGTTAACTTACAGTTGCACAGTCCACTTTTTCCTAATATCTTTGTGAAAGATAAAAAATTGGGGCTAACACAACATTTTCGTGGAAAAGCGTAATTTTTCATATTCACGTACATAGAACATAGACCACGTACATAGAACATAGACCATTTAAAAATCACTTCTTAGGCTATGTTCACACGCTGCGGGTTTTGCTGCGGACCCGCAGCTGTTTTGCAGCTGCGGGTCCGCATCCTTTTTCCATGTAGGTTACAGTACAATGTAACCTAATGGAAAACAAAACCCGCTGTGCCGACGATCCTTTTTTTCTGTGGAAAATCCGCGCGGATTTTCTGCAGAAAAAAAGAAGGACCATGTCACTTCTTGGTGCAGAATCGCAGCGATTCTGCACCCATAGAAATGCATTGAACCGCTAACTTCCCGCATGGGGCTGTGCCCACGTTGCGGGAAGTTAAGCGGATAATGTGCGGGTGGTACCCGGGGTGGAGGAGAGGAGACTCTCCTCCAGGCCCTGGGAACCATATTTGGGTGTAAAAAAAAGAATTAAAATAAAAAATCATGCTATACTCACCTCTCAGCGCTGCCCGCGGCGTCCGGTCTCAGTTGCTGTGCCGAACAGGACCTGTGGTGACGTCGCGGTCACATGACCGTGATGACGCCGCGGTCACATGACCGTGACGTCACGAAGGTCCTTGTCGGCACAGCCACTTGCAGCGCCAGGGAGATCGCGACGTCAGAGGGTGAGTATAACCAATTTTTATTATTTTTTACATTACTATTGATGCTGCATATTGCTGCATATGCAGCATCAATAGTACAGGAGTAATCCCGCAGCGGAAACCGCGGAACAAACCGCGATAAATCTGCAGGGATAACCGCAGCGGTTTTGCCCTGCAGATTTATCAATTCCGCTGCGGGATTAACCCGCAGAGGAACCCGCAGCGTGTGAACGTGGCCTTAACTTAATAAGTCTGTACAAAATTAGACTTTGTAAATATTGTTAAGAAAAGAAAAAAATCTACTAAACTTTTATCCCTTCTAACAAATTAAAGGGTCTTTAAAAAGATGCTAAAGTAAGCTAGACATATGGAAAATGTTATTTATGAACTAGTTTGTGTGATCATATCGCAACCTCTTATAGGGGACAAAGTTTGTAAACTGAAACTTTTCAATATTTTCCTAAATAAACACAAATTTTATCTACCTAAATTCAACACTATCATGAACTGCTATGTGTCACGAAAAACCGTCTCAGAATCACTGGGATATGTAACAGCATTCCAAAGTTACCATATAAAGTGACACATGGCCCAATATCAACATGGGTTTATGAGGTAAGTGGGTTAAGAGCTGGCTCAGGGATAGGAAACAAAGGGTGGTTATTAATGGAGCACACTGGGTCACAGTTAGCAGTGGGGTACCGGAGGGGTCAGTATTGGGCCCATTTCTTTTTAACATATTTATTAATGACTCGGATTCTTTACTGTAAGAGCAGTGAGACTATGGAACTCTCTGCCATATGATGTTGTAATGTGATTCCCTACTAAAATTTAAGAGGGGACTGGATACCTTTCTTGAAAAGTATGTTACAGGTTATATACAGTACAGACCAAAAGTTTGGACACACCTTCTCATTTAAAGATTTTTCTGTATTTTCATGACTATGAAAATTGTACATTCACACTGAAGGCATCAAAACTATGAATTAACGCATGTGAAATTATATTCTTAACAAAAAAGTGTGAAACAGCTGAAATTGTGTCTTATATTCTAGGTTCTTCAAAGTCGTCACCTTTTGCTTTGATGACTGCTTTGCACACTCTTGGCATTCTCTTGATGAGCTTCAAGATGTAGTCACCGGGAATGGTCTTCCAACAATCTTGAAGGAGTTCCCAGAGATGCTTAGCACTTGTTGGTGCTTTTGCCTTCACTCTGCGGTCCAGCTCACCCCAAACCATCTCGATTGGGTTCAGGTCTGGTGACTGTGGAGGCCAGGTCATCTGGCGTAGCACTCCATCACTCTCCTTCTTGGTCAAATAACCCTTACACAGCCTGGAGGTGTGTTTGGGGTCATTGTCCTGTTTAAAAATAAATGATGGTCCAACTAAAGGCAAAGTGGATGGAATAGCATGCCGCTGCAAGATGCTTTGGTAGCCATGCTGGTTCAGTATGCGTTCAATTTTGAATAAATCCCCAACAGTGTCACCAGCAAAGCACCCCCACACCATCATACCTCCTCCTCCATGCTTCACGGTGGAAACCAGGCATGTAGAGTCCATCCGTTGGAACCAAAGATCTCAAATTTGGACTCATCAGGCCAAAGCACAGATTTCTACTGGTCTAATGTCCATTCCTTGTGTTATTTAGCCCAAACAAGTCTCTTCTGCTTGTGCCTGTCCTTAGCAGTGGTTTCCTAGCAGCTATTTTACCATGAAGGCCTGCTGCACAAAGTCTTCTCTTAACAGTTGTTGTAGAGATGTATCTGCTGCTAGAACTCTGTTTGGCATTGACCTGGTCTCTAATCTGAGCTGCTGTTAACCTGCGATTTCTGAGGCTGGTGACTAGGATAACCTTATGCTCAGAAGCAGAGGTGACTCTTGGTCTTCCTCTCCTGGGGCGGTCCTCATGTGAGCCAGTTTCTTTGTAGCGCTTGATGGTTTTTGCCACTGCACTTGGGGACACTTTCAAAGTTTTCCCAATTTTTCGGACTGACTGACCTTCATTTCTTAAAGTAATGATGGCCACTTGTTTTTCTTAACTTAGTTGCTTTTTTCTTGCCATAATACAAATTCTAACAGTCTATTCAGTAGGACTATCAGCTGTGTATCCACTAGACTTCTGCACAACACAACTGATGGTCCCAACCCCATTTATAAGGCAAGAAATCCCACTTATTAAACCTGACAGGGCACACTTGTGAAGTGAAAACCATTCCCGGTGACTACCTCTTGAAGCTCATCAAGAGAATGCCAAGAGTGTGCAAAGCAGTCATCAAAGCAAAAGGTGGTGACTTTGAAGAACCTAGAATATAAGACATGATTTCAGTTGTTTCACATTTTTTTGTTAAGTATATAATTCCACATGTGTTAATTCATAGTTTTGACGCCTTCAGTGTGAATGTACAATTTTCATAGTCATGAAAATACAGAAAAATCTTTAAATGAGAAGGTGCGTCCAAAGTTTTGGTCAGTACTGTACACTATAGAGAAGAAATCAAAAGCCAGCACTCAATTGATGTAGTCTGCGGTGCTAGTGAACGGGATGTTTTGATCCCATATATCATAAAGTCAGAAAAATCACTGCACTCGTATGATTTTTAGATGCATAAATTGAAAAGTTTATTCGAATTGAAGAGGATAAGATACTAGGCGAATTTGACGTTTCGGCCAACTCGTGGCCTTGTTCACAAAAGCCGCTGTAACAAGCAAAGAAACAAAAAAATATATTTACAAAACAGGTAAACATATACATATATACAAATATACATAAAAGAGCAAAGAATCCATATCAAAAGTCGATGAGCTGTCGATGGGCATACTATGTAACGACCAAACGGTAACGTATTCTGCACAACTGGAATATACAGAAAAGGCGGACTGTATAGGAAGAGGGAAGAAGACATAACATTTGCAAACAACGGTACTGGAGGAAGAACATACCCTGTTGAATTTCTCTTGCATTTAAGGAGGGATCCTTTAAATTGTGTTGAGTTATATACAATGATATGGCGATATACCTAAAGGGAACAATGTAGCATGAGATAGCAGCTAAGACTACACATCACCAGACAGCGGGCTAACCAAGACCTTGGTAATATTTAACAGGTGGTATGGGCCAAGCGTCCCTTCGGTAGTATCTATATGGTGTAAGCACCCCGTATAGTGCCCGTGTAGCAAATACAAAGCAAGACACTGACCTAGCTGGAACGCTAAATAACGTATGTCCGTGCAAAAGAGCCGTATCCGCGGCTGGAACAGATCCTGTTATTTAAAATATACATACTTGTGTGAGTATGAGGCATAAATCATGTGTACCAACGGGGTTGTGAAGTATAGAGACATAGTAATACCTGTCCTGTAGATACAGTGGGCAAAATTATAGATCAGGTACTGGTCATCCCGTGTATTCTCATATGCCCTCAAGATCACATAGGGATCTGGTGCTGTAGGCAGAACAGAGTGGAAGATACATAACCTTGTGAGGTGAATAGTCAGTGGGGCTGATACATATATGGCATGGCTCCACTAGATACCTGTGCTGCGTTGGTAAGTACGTGACCCAATGGGTACATACAGGAGACCCTCCCTGGGAATATGATATGCTGCCAGTGGGTAAAACAACCTCGTCTCTGTGGGGGGAGAATAATACATGCTATGAACGATTCCCAAAATGGCAAGACACTTATCTGGTGGTGACTCCGTGGTCTCACGTTTCAGAGGTGCAGGCGAGGCGTACGCGTTGGTGGCGTGGTGGGGGAGGCCGACACAATCCTGTGTCTAGGCAAAGGAACCGCTGAATGAGGTGTATGGTGTCCGGCGTTAAATCCAGCTCCCCGGCCGGTCATGTGACCGGAAGTGCCAGGGGACGCCGGCGCCTGCGCAGAAGCAACGCTTCTGCCGCTGTGAAGTGTAGCCTGGCGCTTGCGCACAAAACCCCATGCTAGGCGCCTGTGTACAGCGCCTGCGTCTCTAGTGTGACGCCTGTACCGTGTCGGGCAGAACGCTCGTGTGTGTTAGTTGGAGGGGGAGCGCCTAGGCGTGATGTTATGTGGCCCCATGTTTGAGTCAGTCCGACGCCCGTGTATACCACACTACTTAGAGTGTAATGAACTGGAGGAAGAGATCTAGTACCTAAATGTCTTTATGGCCATAGATGTTAATGACATATATAAGGGTGCCTGTAAGTGTGCCTAAAAAGGAATGGTGACTTGTCTGGTTGACTTATGTCTTAAAGAACGGGGGAAAAAAGGATTAGACAATAACGGACCATCTTATAGGTACACACCAAGGCACACAACACTATTAATATATATAACATAAATACACTAAATAATGGTAGGAGTCCAAACGAAATAAATAGGAAAAGAAAAGAAATGAAATAACGGAAATAAAAAGAAGAAATGAAAAAGTAAAAGAAAAATGGGGATAATGGTACGAAGGGAGGGAATGATTTAGTTATTAATCGGATATTATGGACTGAATACCAAGGTAAAAATGAAAATGAACCATATAGGGAAAATTAATTGGGTAAAAATTAGAAATAAAAATAAATAAAAATAAATATAAATAAGAATAAAAAATGAAAAAAATAAAAAAAATAAAAATATGAACTGATGTAAGGAAACTTATAAAGGAGGCTATAGGGGTATGCGTCTTACCATCCAGAACGCGTTTGTCATAGAGGTTGGTTGTGCAAAAAGTCAATTGGCCTATATGGGAGAAAGATTAAGTTAGCCAGTCTATCTCGCGGTTCAAGCCACGTGGATGTAGAGTGTCAAGTGTGTAGATCCAAAAGGTCTCACGCTGTTTCAATAGTTTGATATGATTCCCTCCTCGTCTAGGACGAGGAACCCTTTCTATGACCTGGAATCTGAGTTGTGCTATGTTGTGGTTGGCCTCTTTGAAGTGAAAGGGGAGGGGGAGCCAAACTTTACCACACCGAATAGTAGATTTATGGTTAGAGATACGATCTCTAACCGCTTGGGTGGTCTCCCCTACATAAAGTAACCCACAGGGGCACTTGATGATGTACACCACAAAGTTTGTTTCACACGTGTAGTAGTCCTTTATTTTGTAGGATTTACCTGTCCTTGGGTGTACCACTTCGTTGCCCTTAATCACATTCGAGCAGCTCATACATCCCAAACATGGGAAGGTCCCTGTACGTTTCTGGCCTGTGAGTGTTCTATGTGTCGGTGTTTTAAGAGTGCCCAAATCTGCCCTGACGACTCTATCCCTTATGTTCTTAGGCCTTCTTGTACACATCAGGGGGGGTTCCTTAAATATAGGAATCGTGGGGTATGCTCTATTCAAGAGTGGCCAATGTGCCCTGATAAGATTGTGTACCCTGCGCATAGTGGGGTGGTGACTATGTACAAATGGGAGTCTGGGGTTTTTAATTCTAGACGTATCGTCTTCTTTTTCATTGAGAATTTTAGTGGATTCAGTTTCAAGAAGATCCGTGGGGTAGTTACGGGCCTTGAATTTAGTTGACATCTCTTGTAGTCTGGTGGCTTTCAGATCCGGGTCTGAAACAATTCTAGACACCCTTTTAAACTGGGACCTAGGGAGGCTATTTTTTGTGGACTTGGGGTGGCAACTGTTGTAAAGTAAAAGGCTATTGCAATCAGTTGGTTTAGAGTATAAGTCAGTGCTTAGATTACCCAAGGAATTTTTAAGGACTTTGGTGTCTAAGAAGGTGACTTCACTGTTGTGGTAAGTAAGCGTGAAGGTAAGCTCCGGACGAACGGTGTTAATAGCCCTACCCCTAGATGGGATTCTTTTCAACTTGAAAAGGATCTTCAAAGGTTTTATAGAAATATAAGGCTTAAGGTACACTTTAATGAACTTCCAAATACAGTAGTGAATAGATTGGGCACCACATCTAGCCAGAGCAGAGAGACGGGCATTACCTTGGGATCATTAGGCCTGAGGAACCCTAGCTCCTTCGTTCCACCTAAAACCAATCATGCTGTAGAAACTTTCATCAATCTCCTTGATAGAGATATCAAAGAGACCATACATGAACAACATCTTGGTCTCCTCCCGGTCCGTCACAACCTTAGTCCCATAGAAAAACAAGCATTAGACACACTAAGTGAGAACAGGAACATTATAATTAAACCTGCGGACAAGGGGGGAGCCATTGTTATTATGAATAAGGATCACTATGTCACCGAAATAAGACGCCAATTATCTGACACAAATACTTACCAAAGACTCCAGGGGGACCCCACATTTACCATACAACGGAAAATCAACACTGTAATTGACAAATACCTGAATTTAGGCACCATAGACAACAAAACCAAAACTTACCTCATTAACCATTATCCAATCACTCCAGTACTGTACGTGCTGCCTAAAATACACAAAAATCTCCAGAATCCCCCTGGCCGCCCGATCGTCGCTTCAACTGACTCAGTGCTCAATCCTCTTTCAAAATTTTTGGAAAAAATTCTCACACCATATACCAAGTCAACTAAATCCTTTATACTGGACACAAGCGATTTTCTATCTAAAATTCGCAGTATATCTAACATTCCGCCGGACAGCCTTCTTTGTACTTTGGACGTCAACAGCCTCTACACCTCTATCGTACACGATAGGGGTGCTACAGCGGTTTCACTTACACTCCAGGAAGCAGGCATGGATAGGAACACACACGATCTCTGCATAGACCTCTTGAACCTGGTACTTAGGGAGAATTTCTTCCTTTTCGAGGACGATTTCTTTGTACAGACATGCGGTACCGCTATGGGGTCCAATGTGGCCCCAGCGTACGCAAACCTGTACATGGACCACTTCGAGAGGGAATATGTATATGCCAACCCCAGTTTTCAACAAAACGCATTAGTCTGGTACAGATATATCGACGATATATTCTGTATCTGGCAAGGGAACCATACCAGCCTACAGACCTTCTATGAGACTATTAACACCGTTCGTCCGGGGCTTACCTTCACGCTTACTTACCACAACAGTGAAGTCACCTTCTTAGACACCAAAGTCCTTAAAAATTCCTTGGGTAATCTAAGCACTGACTTATACTCTAAACCAACTGATTGCAATAGCCTTTTACTTTACAACAGTTGCCACCCCAAGTCCACAAAAAATAGCCTCCCTAGGTCCCAGTTTAAAAGGGTGTCTAGAATTGTTTCAGACCCGGATCTGAAAGCCACCAGACTACAAGAGATGTCAACTAAATTCAAGGCCCGTAACTACCCCACGGATCTTCTTGAAACTGAATCCACTAAAATTCTCAATGAAAAAGAAGACGATACGTCTAGAATTAAAAACCCCAGACTCCCATTTGTACATAGTCACCACCCCACTATGCGCAGGGTACACAATCTTATCAGGGCACATTGGCCACTCTTGAATAGAGCATACCCCACGATTCCTATATTTAAGGAACCCCCCCTGATGTGTACAAGAAGGCCTAAGAACATAAGGGATAGAGTCGTCAGGGCAGATTTGGGCACTCTTAAAACACCGACACATAGAACACTCACAGGCCAGAAACGTACAGGGACCTTCCCATGTTTGGGATGTATGAGCTGCTCGAATGTGATTAAGGGCAACGAAGTGGTACACCCAAGGACAGGTAAATCCTACAAAATAAAGGACTACTACACGTGTGAAACAAACTTTGTGGTGTACATCATCAAGTGCCCCTGTGGGTTACTTTATGTAGGGGAGACCACCCAAGCGGTTAGAGATCGTATCTCTAACCATAAATCTACTATTCGGTGTGGTAAAGTTTGGCTCCCCCTCCCCTTTCACTTCAAAGAGGCCAACCACAACATAGCACAACTCAGATTCCAGGTCATAGAAAGGGTTCCTCGTCCTAGACGAGGAGGGAATCATATCAAACTATTGAAACAGCGTGAGACCTTTTGGATCTACACACTTGACACTCTACATCCACGTGGCTTGAACCGCGAGATAGACTGGCTAACTTAATCTTTCTCCCATATAGGCCAATTGACTTTTTGCACAACCAACCTCTATGACAAACGCGTTCTGGATGGTAAGACGCATACCCCTATAGCCTCCTTTATAAGTTTCCTTACATCAGTTCATATTTTTATTTTTTTTTATTTTTTTCATTTTTTATTCTTATTTATATTTATTTTTATTTATTTTTATTTCTAATTTTTACCCAATTAATTTTCCCTATATGGTTCATTTTCATTTTTACCTTGGTATTCAGTCCATAATATCCGATTAATAACTAAATCATTCCCTCCCTTCGTACCATTATCCCCATTTTTCTTTTACTTTTTCATTTCTTCTTTTTATTTCCGTTATTTCATTTCTTTTCTTTTCCTATTTATTTCGTTTGGACTCCTACCATTATTTAGTGTATTTATGTTATATATATTAATAGTGTTGTGTGCCTTGGTGTGTACCTATAAGATGGTCCGTTATTGTCTAATCCTTTTTTCCCCCGTTCTTTAAGACATAAGTCAACCAGACAAGTCACCATTCCTTTTTAGGCACACTTACAGGCACCCTTATATATGTCATTAACATCTATGGCCATAAAGACATTTAGGTACTAGATCTCTTCCTCCAGTTCATTACACTCTAAGTAGTGTGGTATACACGGGCGTCGGACTGACTCAAACATGGGGCCACATAACATCACGCCTAGGCGCTCCCCCTCCAACTAACACACACGAGCGTTCTGCCCGACACGGTACAGGCGTCACACTAGAGACGCAGGCGCTGTACACAGGCGCCTAGCATGGGGTTTTGTGCGCAAGCGCCAGGCTACACTTCACAGCGGCAGAAGCGTTGCTTCTGCGCAGGCGCCGGCGTCCCCTGGCACTTCCGGTCACATGACCGGCCGGGGAGCTGGATTTAACGCCGGACACCATACACCTCATTCAGCGGTTCCTTTGCCTAGACACAGGATTGTGTCGGCCTCCCCCACCACGCCACCAACGCGTACGCCTCGCCTGCACCTCTGAAACGTGAGACCACGGAGTCACCACCAGATAAGTGTCTTGCCATTTTGGGAATCGTTCATAGCATGTATTATTCTCCCCCCACAGAGACGAGGTTGTTTTACCCACTGGCAGCATATCATATTCCCAGGGAGGGTCTCCTGTATGTACCCATTGGGTCACGTACTTACCAACGCAGCACAGGTATCTAGTGGAGCCATGCCATATATGTATCAGCCCCACTGACTATTCACCTCACAAGGTTATGTATCTTCCACTCTGTTCTGCCTACAGCACCAGATCCCTATGTGATCTTGAGGGCATATGAGAATACACGGGATGACCAGTACCTGATCTATAATTTTGCCCACTGTATCTACAGGACAGGTATTACTATGTCTCTATACTTCACAACCCCGTTGGTACACATGATTTATGCCTCATACTCACACAAGTATGTATATTTTAAATAACAGGATCTGTTCCAGCCGCGGATACGGCTCTTTTGCACGGACATACGTTATTTAGCGTTCCAGCTAGGTCAGTGTCTTGCTTTGTATTTGCTACACGGGCACTATACGGGGTGCTTACACCATATAGATACTACCGAAGGGACGCTTGGCCCATACCACCTGTTAAATATTACCAAGGTCTTGGTTAGCCCGCTGTCTGGTGATGTGTAGTCTTAGCTGCTATCTCATGCTACATTGTTCCCTTTAGGTATATCGCCATATCATTGTATATAACTCAACACAATTTAAAGGATCCCTCCTTAAATGCAAGAGAAATTCAACAGGGTATGTTCTTCCTCCAGTACCGTTGTTTGCAAATGTTATGTCTTCTTCCCTCTTCCTATACAGTCCGCCTTTTCTGTATATTCCAGTTGTGCAGAATACGTTACCGTTTGGTCGTTACATAGTATGCCCATCGACAGCTCATCGACTTTTGATATGGATTCTTTGCTCTTTTATGTATATTTGTATATATGTATATGTTTACCTGTTTTGTAAATATATTTTTTTGTTTCTTTGCTTGTTACAGCGGCTTTTGTGAACAAGGCCACGAGTTGGCCGAAACGTCAAATTCGCCTAGTATCTTATCCTCTTCAATTCGAATAAACTTTTCAATTTATGCATCTAAAAATCATACGAGTGTAGTACTGTACACTAGTTTGATTGATATTGCGTTGATCCAGTGAACTAGTCTAATTGTCGTATGTGGAGTCGGGAAGGAATTTTTTTCCCCAATGTGAAGCTTACTGTTTGCCACATGGTTTTTTTTGCCTTCCTCTGGATCAACATGTTAGGGCATGTTAGGTTAGGCTATGGGTTGAACTAGATGGACTTAAAGGCTTCCTTCAACCTTAATAACTATGTTACATGTCAAGTTTGAAAATAGGGCTTTGTCAGGAAAGTGAAAACAGGCTTTGGGGGTAATGGGTTAAAACAATCTTATATTTGTCGTTTATTCACTTTAGTTTTTTCATCCTCCTCTTCCAAGAGCCATAACATTTCTCATCAACAAAGCTGTATGAAGGTTTATCTTTTTCTAGACGAGTTGTATTTTAATGGCGCCTATTATCTACCATATTACCAATTTTATACAGTTGTGCTCAAAAGTTTACCCTGGCGGAATTTTTGCTTTTTAGGCCTTTTTCAGAGAATATGAATGATTGCACCATTTCTTCTCCACTCATGGTTAGTGGTTGGGTGAAGCCATTTATTGTCAAGCTACTGTGTTTTATCTTTTTAATTCATAGTGACAACCCAAAACATCCAAATGACCCTGATCAAAACTTCACATACCCTATTTCTTAATACCGTGTATTGCCCCCTCTTATATCAATGACAGCTTGAAGTCTTTTGTGGTAGTTGTAGATGAGGTTCTTTATTTTTTCAGATGGTAAAGCTGCCCACTCTTCTTGGCAAAAAGCATCCAGTTCCTGTAAATTCTTGGGCTGTCTAGCATGAACTGGCTCAATGATATTGAGGTCAGGAGACTGAGATGGCCACTCCAGAACCTACACTTTGTTCTGCTGTAGCCAATGACAGGTCGAATTGGCCTTGTGCTTTGTATCATTGTCATGTTGGAATGTCCAACTACTTCCCATGCGCAGCTTCCAGGCTGATGAGTGCAAATTTGCCTCCATTATTTACTGATAACTTGCTGCATTCATCTTTCCTCCAACTTTGACCAAGTTTCCTGTGTCTTTGTAGCTCACACATCCCCAAAACATCAGCGATCCACCTCCTTTCATCATACACCTTGTTGACCTCTCTCCAAATGTAATGTTTATGGTTGTGGCCAAAAAGTTCAATTTTGGTCTCATCACTCCAAATTACCTTGTTCCAGAACTTTGAGGCTTGTCTATGTGCTGTTTTGCATATTGTAGGCTAGATACTTTGTGGCATTTGTGCAGTAATGGCTTTCTTCTGGTGACTCAACCACGCAGCCCATTTTTCTTCAAGTGCCTCCTTATTGTGCATCTTGAAACAGCCACACCACTAGTTTTCAGAGAGTTCTGTATTTCAACTGATGTTGTTTGTGGGTTTTTCTTTGCATCCCGAACAATTTTCCTGGCAGTTGTGAACAACATTTTTGTTGGTCTACCTGACAGTGGCTTTTACAGAGCCCCTGAATTTCCAGTTTGAACACTGCTGACTGGCATTATCAATTCCTTGGATATCTTTTTGTATCCCTTTCCTGTTTTATAAAGTTCAGCTACCTTTTCCCATAGATCCATTGACAATTCTTTTGCTTTCCCCATGACTCACAATCCAGAAACATCAGTGGCTGGATGAAAGATACAAGAGTCTGTCTGGATCCCCGAAGCTCACCCAGCTTTTATGCTCACACATACTGATTACAAGCAAACAGGTCACAGGTGAGGATGTTACCTATAGTAGTTATTCACACTCATTTGTGTCAACTTCTGTGCATATTATCAGGCCATGATCACCAGGTTATGTGAACTTTTGATCAGGGTCATTTGGATATTTTGGGTTGACATTATGGGTGTCAGGTCCGAGCCTTCCTACATGAACAGTTTCCTGGAAAGTGGATTGGTCATTATGGGCCAGTTGAATGGCCACCAAGGTCTCCAGATCTGACCCCCTTAGACTTTTATCTTTGGGGTCATCTCAAGGTAATTGTCTATGCTGTGAAGATACGAGATGTGCAGCATCTGAAACAACGGATACTGGAAGCCTATGCTAGCATTTCTTCTGCGGTGTTGCTATCAGTATGTCAAGAATGGGAGAAGAGGGTTGCATTGACATTCCAACACAATGGGCAGTGTTTTGAACACATTTTATAAGTGGTCATAAACTCATAAATAACTCATGAAAGAATAAAGTTACATTAAAACCAAGCACACCATTGTTTTTCTTGTGAAATTCTCAATCAGTTTGATGTGTCACATGACCCTTTTACCATTGAAAAAAATAAAGTGGGATCCTAAATGGCCGACTTCAAAATGGCAGCCATGGTCACCACCCTTCTTGAAAAGTTTTTTCCCTCCCATATACTAATGTGCCACAAACAGGAAGTTAATATCACCAACCATTCCCATTTTATTTAGGTGTATCCATATAAATTGCCCACCCTGTACTGTGTTTGGGGGGCTACATTATACAGTGTGTGGGGGGCTGCATTATGCTTTGTGGGGGCTGTATTATACTCTGTGTGGGGCTGCATTATACTCTGAAGGGGCTGCATTATACTGTGTGTATGGGGCTGCAGTATATGCTATGAGGGGGCTGCAATATACTCTATGAAGGGGGTTGCAGTATACTCTGAGGAGGGGCTGCAGTATACTCTGAGGGAGGGCTGCAGTATACTCTATGAGGGGGGCTGCAGTATACTCTATCAAGGACCATGGGGATTGCATTATACTATACACTCACCGGCCACTTTATTAGGTACACCATGCTAGTAACGGGTTGGACCCCCTTTTGCCTTCAGAACTGCCTCAATTCTTCGTGGCATAGATTCAACAAGGTGCTGGAAGCATTCCTCAGAGATTTTGGTCCATATTGACATGATGGCATCACACAGTTGCCGCAGATTTGTCGGCTGCACATCCCAAAGATGCTCCATACAAGGCAGGATGGATCCATGCTTTCATGTTGTTTACGCCAAATTCTGACCCTACCATCCGAATGTCGCAGCAGAAATCGAGACTCATCAGACCAAGCAACGTTTTTCCAATCTTCTACTGTCTAATTTCGATGAGCTTGTACAAATTGTAGCCTCAGTTTCCTGTTCTTAGCTGAAAGGAGTGGTACCCGGTGTGGTCTTCTGCTG
This sequence comes from Ranitomeya variabilis, assembly GCF_051348905.1. Lineage (NCBI taxonomy): Eukaryota > Metazoa > Chordata > Amphibia > Anura > Dendrobatidae > Ranitomeya > Ranitomeya variabilis. The sequence goes on from NC_135233.1 coordinate 826,534,747, forward strand.
CTGTAGCCCATCTGCCTCAAAGTTCGACGCACTGTGCGTTCAGAGATGCTCTTAGGCCTACCTTGGTTGTAACGGGTGGCGATTTGAGTCACTGTTGCCTTTCTATCAGCTCGAACCAGTCTGCCCATTCTCCTCTGACCTCTGGCATCAACAAGGCATTTCCGCCCACAGAACTGCCGCTCACTGGATTTTTTTTCTTTTTCGGACCATTCTCTGTAAACCCTAGAGATGGTTGTGCGTGAAAATCCCAGTAGATCAGCAGTTTCTGAAATACTCAGACCAGCCCTTCTGGCACCAACAACCATGCCACGTTCAAAGGCACTCAAATCACCTTTCTTCCCCATACTGATGCTCGGTTTGAACTGCAGGAGATTGTCTTGACCATGTCTACATGCCTAAATGCACTGAGTTGCCGCCATGTGATTGGCTGATTAGAAATTAAGTGTTAACAAGAAGTTGGACAGGTGTACCTAATAAAGTGGCCAGTGAGTGTATGTACCTGCATTATACTATATCGAGGACTATCTGTCCCCATCATTCTTCCTCAGCCAGTGTAAACTCGGGAATAATCATGGAATGACTTCAATATTATCAATTGCACTCATTTAACGTCCTGAACTCAGCACATGTAAATACAACCGAAATGTTTCTGCTTGATGGTGCAATATGTGAGCATTTGGGGCCCCACTTTAAAATTTTGCCTAGGGCTCCACTTTGTCTAAAAACGGCCCTGTGTGGGACCATCATAGTACAGGTACTTCTCACAAAATTAGAATATCATCAAAAAGTTCATTTATTTCAGTTCTTCCATACAGAAAGTTAAACACATATATTATTATGGGGTCATTACAAACAGAGTGATCAATTTCAAGTGTTTATTCCTGTTAATATTGATTATTATGGCTTACAGCCAATGAAAACCCAAAAGTCATTATCTCAGTAAATTAAAATACTTTATAACACCAGCTTGAAAAATGATTTTAAAATCCGAAATGTTGGCCTACTGAAATGTATGTTGTGTAAATGCACTCAGTACTTGGTTGGGGCTCCTTTTGCATCAGTTACTGCTTCAATTTGGCCTGGCATGGATGCGATCAGCCTGTGGCACTGCTGAGGTATTATGGAAGACCAGGTTCCTTTGATAGCTGCCTTCAGCTCGTCTGAATTGTTGGGTCTGGTGTCTCTTATCTTCCTCTTGACAAAACCCCATAGGTTCTCTATGGGGTTAGTGTCAGCTGAGTTTTCTGGCCAATCAAGCACAGCGATACTGTTGTTTTTAAACCAGGTATTGGTACTTTTGGCAGTGTGGACAGGTGCCAAGTACTGCTGGGGAATGAAATCTCCATCTCCAAAAAGCTTGTAGGCAGTGGAAAGCATGAAGTGCTCTACAATGTTGTGTTAGACGGCTGCGCTGACTTTGGTCTTGAAAAAACACAGTGGGCCTACACCAGCAGATGACATGGCTCCCCAAACCATCACTGATTGTGGAAACGTCACATTAGACCTCAGGCAGCTTGGATTGTGTGCCTCTCCACTCTTCCTCCAAGCTCTGGGACCTTGATTTCCAAATAAAATGCCAAATTTACTTTAATCTGAAAACGACACCTTGTACCACTGAGCAACAGTCCAGTTCTTTTTCTCCTTGGCCCAGGTAAGACGCTTCTGTCGTTGTCTATTGGTCATGAGTGGCTTGACACAAGGAATGCGACACTTGTAGCCCATGTTCTCAATATGTCTGTGTGTTGTGGCTTTTGAAGCAATAACTCCAGCAGCAGTCCACTCCTTGTGAATCTCCCCCAAATTTTTGAATGGCCTTTTCTTAACAATCCGTTCAAGGCTGCGGTTATCCCAGTTGCTTATGCACCTTTTTCTACCACACTTTTTCTTTCCACTCAATTTTCCATTAATATGCTTGGATACAGCACTCTGTGAACAGCCAGCATCTTTAGCAATGACCTTTTGTGGCTTACCCTCCTGTGTGTTAATGACTGCCTTTTAGACATCTGTCAAGTCAGTAGTCATCCCCATGATTGTGGAGCCTAAGGGACCTTAGTCAGCTATGCATGACAGGGGTGACTGAGTCAATGGCTGATGCCAGAGAGGCATTGTAGAAACTAGTGGCAGTGTCTGTGTCGTGGAGTGAAGCTATGGAGGACAGTAGCTGAATAGAGTCAGTGCGAGGGTCTAGATGTGCGAGGTTTCTGCGGGGTTGTGCATGTTGCTGGACATGGGTGACAGGTGTGGTCCAGTGATGAGAAAGTGAGTAGATGGTGGTCAGATAGAGGTAGAGGAAGTTAAATAGGGAGCAGAAATGGGTGAAGACCAGGTCTAATGCGTGTCCGTCTGTTTGGGTGACTGAGGACCACTGAGTAAGTCCAAAAGATGAAGTAAGGGACAGGAGTTTGGAGGCTGCAGACTGGTGGGTGTCGATGGGTATGTTGAAGTCACCCACGATGTGTGTGGGAATGCCAGCAGAAGAAAGTGAAGAAGCCAGGTGGAAAATTGGTCAATAAAGGCAGTAGTTGGGCCCAGAGGTCGGTATATTATGGCCATTTGGAGGCTGGAGGGAGAGTAGATGCGGACAGAGAAGACTTCAAAAGAGGGGAGGATAAGGGAGGGTAGAGGTGGAATTCGGTTAAAGGTACAGTTGAAGAAAGGAGAAGGCCCACTCCACCATGTCTGTTGCCAGGGCAAGGAGTGTGGGTGAAGTGGAGGCCACCGTAACATAGCGCAGCAGGGGAGGCTGCATCAGAGGGTGTCAGCCATGTTTCGGTGAGGCCCAGGAAGGAAAGATTATGAGAGGAAAAGAAGTTGTGAATCACGTGGAGTTTATTGCAGACGGAGCGGGCATTCCAGAGTAGTCCAGAGAGAGGGAGCAGGGTGGTGGGCGTCAATGGCACGGATTTGAGGTGGGCAAGATTTTGGGTGTTTATGTTGGGTTGGGAGCGATGGGAGGGGGTAATGGGAGATATGAGATGTGAAGGTCCAGGATTGGTAGATATGTCGCCAGCAGTGAGGAGAAGCAGAGAGAGACAGAACAAGTGGGAGAAGGAGAGTAGGTGGCTTGTTTTTTGTTTTATTAGGAGAGATCTGAGGTTGAGAAGCAAGTCGGCGGAGTATGTCAGGTGGGGAGGAAAGAGGGAAGGAGAGATTATTGCTTGGTTAGAGAGTGCTGGGGTTTTGGGATAGCGAAGGAGAGTGAGGAGTGCCAAAACTGTTAGAGCGTATGTCAGCATGATGAGAGTAAGTGTGGTGGAAAGGGAAAGAAATTTAGTACATTTATTAACAGTGGTTAGTCGTACCTTCTGTTCACTTCTGGCTCATTTCTGACATATTTCTGCTGTTATCCTTTTAGAGCTATCCTTATAGAGACAGACCATGGTCCAGACAGACCTGCGACTCTGAATTTGTAAGAGGCTAAGTGTTAGGGGTCGAGTTCCTGCCTCTGCACAGGGGGAATCTCGGGCCATCTCCGCTGCGGTCTCCCATTCGTCTCCTGCCGTAGTGGAGTCTGCTCAGCGGAGACGTCGGTCCCAGTGTCTCGCTCAGTCTGACTCTGTACAAAGGGTTACTGCTGCTTTTCCAGCTTCTGCCATTGAAGCCAGTGCTGGGCAGCGGCGAACAGACGCTTTTGGGACTAAGTCCTGCTTTTCTCCTTCTGAGCATGCCCAGGGTAAGATCTCTCATTGGAGATCGAGGGTCACATGCTTGGATACTGCAGCAAAGCCCATTGGTTCTCCAGGAAGGTCCTGAAGGTGCTCAGGCTCTGTGGCAGCCTCTCATTGGTCCTTCTAGGAAGGTCTTGTACTTGCTGCAGCTATAAAAGGCTCGCATGGCCGCACGGCCATGCGTTAGTATCAATCCAAATATGTGCTTTGCGCCAGTGTGGTTATGTATGAATGGATTCAGGGACCTGGCTGAAATAAGCCCCTAGAATACCGGCACCTCCGGTGAGGAGATTGTATGAATGTATTCAGGCACCCGGCTGAAATAAGCCCCTAGAATTCCGGCACCTCCGGTGAGGAGATTGCGTGTGTGCATAACCACTGACTGCTATCAGTTTGGCAGCAAGCTTGTGCTCCTGTGAGGCTAACAGGGCGCAGTGCTTTCTTCTCACGGCTACTCTGTGAAGTAACAGAGCTAGTCTATACCGCCAAACAGTGCCACCATTCACTAGCAGCAGGTTCCTCCTTCACGGTGGACCCCGGGCTGCGAATGCACCATTTATAATAAACAGCTATATTTACTCGGTGCGTTCCGCTAGCCGTAACAGAATACTAGCGCCAGGATCTGGCTAGTAAATGGCGGACGCTCAGCGTTTACAGCGGTACATCCAGCAGCTGGAGGGTAGGTTGGCGGCTCTTGAGCGCACAACCTCAGCTGTGGATGTTACCGCAGTCGCTGTTCAAGCTGCAAGTGTAGCTGCAGCCAGTTTGTCCTCTGCCACCCCTGCTCCGACTTTATCCCATCTCCCGCTTCCAGACAAGTTTGCTGGTGACAGTAAGCTATGTCGGGGATTCATAAGTCAGTGCTCCATACATCTTGAGCTGCTGGCTGCACGTTTTCCTACGGAACTGGCGAAAGTGGGATTTATTTTATCCCTTTTGTCAGGCAGAGTGTTGGAGTGGGCAATGCCGCTATTGGAGCGTAATGATCGTGTGGTGCAGAGTGCTCCTCTTTTCCTGGACGCTCTGAAACAGGTCTTTTTGGGACCTCATGTCACCCACGATACCACGCTCCAATTGTTGGCAATAAAACAGGGTTCGTCCATGGTCAGTCAGTTCGCCGTCCAATTCTGGACTCTGGTCTCAGAGCTGGAGTGGCCAGATAAAGTCCTTATTCCGGTGTTCTGGAAAGGACTGGCAGACCATGTGAAGGACGCTTTGGCCACCAGGGAGATTCCCGCCACACTAGAGGAGCTCATTACTATATCTACCCGCATCGACCTCCGTTTTAACGAGCGGAGGTTAGAGCGGACCCAGTGTAGGCAGAGGTTTCGGCTGGCTCCCACCTTCGCCAGACCTCTAGAATCTTCTGTTCAGGCATCCGACTCCCATGAGGCCATGGAGGTTTCTCGAGCGGGACCTAAATCCCGGCTCGCTCGGGTACCCGTGGTTTGTAAAAATTGCTAACAACTAGGACATTATGCCAATAAATGTCCATGGCGGTCGGGAGAATGATCACATCTAGTAACCATTGGAGGAGGTTCATTAGACACAGTGGCATTTTCCTCCAAGTTGTCCTTTAAAGGGACAATCACGTTAGGCTCATCTTCTCTAACTGTCGACCTTTGTGTGGACTCTGGAGCAGAGGGGAATTTGATGTCCTCTGCTTTTGCTCTGCGCCATGCAATACCTCAGGTGATGCTCGCCAAACCGGTGACTGTTAGAGTAGTGAATGGGTCGACACTTCCCACACAAATCACACACCAGACTGTCCCTTTCACGTTATCCATGTCCCCTTCCCACCAGGAGATTATTTCCCTTCTTGTCCTTCCCGAGGGAATGGACGAGATTCTGCTGGGAATACCCTGGCTCCGTTTCCACTCCCCACATATTGAGTGGACCTCTGGGAGGATATTGGGTTGGAGTGAATCATGTAAGGGCAGATGTGTGAGAGAGTGCGTTCAGGTTTCCACCACTGAGACACCCGCAGATCTTTCTTCTCTTCCCAAATGCTATTGGTCCTATGCAGACGTCTTCTCCAAAAAGGCTGCAGAGACCCTTCTGCCTCACCGTCCCTATGACTGTCGTATTGATCTCTTTCCTGGAGCAGAACCTCCTCGGGGACGTGTCTATCTCCTCTCTCTCCCGGAGACGGAGGCTATGTCCCAATACATCCAGGAGAATTTGGCAAGAGGGTTCATTAGGAAGTCAGTGTCACCTGCAGGGGCGGGGTTCTTCTTCTTGCAGAAGAAGAACGGAGAGTTACGTCCTTGCATAGATTACAGGGGTCTTAACGCCATCACCGTTAAGAATACACTGTGTTCCAAATTATTACGCAAAGTGGATTTAAGTGTGATAAAGATTTAATTGTTTTGTTTTTCAAATAAACTCGTGGATGGTATTGTGTCTCAGGGCTCAATGGATCACTGAAATCAATCTTAAACACATGGGATAATTAGTTTTCCAGGTGATTCTAATTAAAGGAAAACTACTTAAAAATGATGTTCCACATTATAAAGCAGGTCACAGTTTTCAAGTAACATGGGAAAGAAAAAGGATCTCTCTGCTGCTGAAAAGCATCAAATAGTGCAATGCCTTGGTTAAGGGATGAAAACATTAGAAATTTCCCGAAAACTTAAGCGTGATCATCGTACTGTTAAGAGATTTGTGGCTGTATCTGAGCTCAGATGTGTTTGTGCTGATAAAGGCATAATGAGGAAGATTTCTGCCAGGCAAGTTCATCAGATTAAGAGAGCAGCTGCTAAAAAGCCATTACTAAGCAGCAAACAGATATTTGAAGCTGCTGGTGCCTCTGGAGTCCATCGAACCTCAAGGTGTAGGATCCTTCAAAGGCTTGCTGTGGTGCATAAACCTACTATTCGGCCACCCTTAACCCCTTCACCCCCAAGGGTGGTTTGCACGTTATGGACCGGGCCAATTTTTACAATTCTGACCACTGTCCCTTTATGAGGTTATAACTCTGGAACGCTTCAACGGATCCTGGTGATTCTGACATTGTTTTCTCGTGACATATTGTACTTCATGATAGTGGTAACATTTCTTTGATATTACCTGCGTTTATTTGTGAAAAAAATGGAAATTTGGCGAAAATTTTGAAAATTTCGCAATTTTCCAAATTTGAATTTTTATGCAATTAAATCACAGTGATATGTCACACAAAATACTTAATAAGTAACATTTCCCACATGTCTACTTTACATCAGCACCATTTTGGAACCAAAATTTTTTTTTGTTAGGGAGTTATAAGGGTTAAAAGTTGACCAGCAATTTCTCATTTTTACAACACCATTTTTTTTTAGGGACCACATCTCATTTGAAGTCATTTTGAGGGGTCTATATGATAGAAAATACCCAAGTGTGACACCATTCTAAAAACTGCACCCTCAAGGTGCTCAAAACCACATTCAAAAAGTTTATTAACCCTTCAGGTGTTTCACAGGAATTTTTGGAATGTTTAAATAAAAATGAACATTTAACTTTTTTCACACAAAATTTACTTCAGCTCCAATTCGTTTTATTTTACCAAGGGTAACAGGAAAAAATGGACCCCAAAAGATGTTTTACAATTTGTCCTGAGTACGCCGATACTCCATATGTAGGGGTAAACCACTGTTTGGGCGCATCACAGAGCTCGGAAGCGAAGGAGCGCCATTTGACTTTTCAATGCAAAATTGACAGGAATTGAGATGGGACGCCATGTTGCGTTTGGAGAGCCACTGGTGTGCCTAAACATTGAAACCCCCCACAAGTGACACCATTTTGGAAAGTAGACCCCCTAAGGAACTTATCTAGATGTGTGGTGAGCACTTTGACCCACCAAGTGCTTCACACAAGTTTATAATGCAGAACCGTAAAAATAAAAAATCATATTTTTTCACAAAAATGATCTTTTTGCCCCCAATTTTTTATTTTCCCAAGGGTAAGAGAAGAAATTGGACCCCAAAAGTTGTTGTACAATTTGTCCTGAGTACGCTGATACCCCATATGTGGGGGTAAACCACTGTTTGGGCGCATGGGAGAGCTCGGAAGGGAAGAAGCGCCGTTTGACTTTTCACTGCAAAATTGACAGGAATTGAGATGGGACGCCATGTTGCGTTTGGAGAGCCACTGATGTGCCTAAACATTGAAGCCCTCCCACAAGTGACACCATTTTGGAAAGTAGACCCCCTAAGGAACTTATCTAGAGCTGTGGTGAGCACTTTGACCCACCAAGTGCTTCACAGAAGTTTATAATGCAGAGCCATAAAAATAAAACAAAATTTTTTTCCCACAAAAATTATTTTTTAGCCCCCAGTTTTGTATTTTCCCAAGGGTAACAGGAGAAATTGGACCCCAATAGTTGTTGTCCAATTTGTCCTGAGTACGCTGATACCCCATATGTGGGGGGAACCACCGTTTGGGCGCATGGGAGGGCTTGGAATGGATGGAGCGCCATTTGGAATGCAGACTTAGATGGAATGGTCTGCAGGCATCACATTGCGTTTGCAGAGCCCCTAATGTACCTAAACAGTAAAACCCCCCCACAAGTGACACCATTTTGGAAAGTAGACCCCCTAAGGAACTCATCTAGATGTGTTGTGAGAGCTTTGAACCCCCAAGTGTTTCACTACAGTTTATAACGCAGAGCCGTGCAAATAAAAAATATTTTTTTTCCACAAAAATTATTTTTTAGCCCCCAGTTTTGTATTTTTCCAAGGGTAACAGGAGAAATTGGACCCCAAAAGTTGTTCTCCAATGTGTTCCGAGTACGCTGATACCCCATATGTTGGGGTAAACCCCTGTTTGGGCGCACGGGAGAGCTTGGAAGGGAAGAAGCACTGTTTTACTTTTTCAACGCAGAATTGGCTGGAATTGAAATCGGACGCCATGTCACGTTTGGAGAGCCCCTGATGTGCCTAAACAGTGGAAACCCCCCAATTATAACTGAAACCCTAATCCAAACACACCCCTAACCCTAATCCCAACGGTAACCCTAACCACACCTCTAACCCAGACACACCCCTAACCCTAATCCCAACCCTAATCCCAACCGTAAATGTAATCCAAACCCTAACCCTAACTTTAGCCCCAACTCTAGCCCTAACCCTAGCCCTAACCCTAATGGGAAAATGGAAATAAATACATTTTTTAATTTTTTTTAATTTTTCCCTAACTAAGCGGGTGATGAAGGGGGGTTTGATTTACTTTTATAGCGGGTTATTTAGCGGATTTTTATGATTGGCAGCCATCACACATGAAAGACGCTTTTTATTGCAAAAAATATTTTTTGCGTTACCACATTTTGAGAGCTATAATTTTTCCATATTTAAGACCACAGAGTCATGTGAGGTCTTGTTTTTGTGGGACGAGTTGACGTTTTTATTGGTAACATGTTCGGGCACGGGATATTTTTTTGATCGCTTTTTATTCCGATTTTTTGTGAGGCAGAATGACCAAAAAACAGCTATTCATGAATTTCTTTTGGGGGAGGCGTTTATACCGTTCCGCGTTTGGTAAAATTGATAAAGCAGTTTTATTCTTCGGGTCAGTACGATTACAGCGATACCTCATTTATATAATTTTTTTTTGTTTTGGCGCTTTTATACGATAAAAGCTATTTTATAGAAAAAATAATTATTTTGGCATCGCTTTATTCTGAGGACTATAACTTTTTTATTTTTTCGCACATGATGGTGTATGGCGGCTCATTTTTTGCGGGACAAGATGACGTTTTCAGCGGTACCATGGTTATTTATATCCGTCTTTTTGATCGCGTGTTATTCCACTTTTTGTTTGGCGGTATGAGAATAAAGCGTTGTTTTTTGCCTCGTTTTTTTTTTTTTTTTTTTACGGTGTTCACTGAAGGGGTTAACTAGTGATATAGTTTTATAGGTGGGGTCGTTACGGACGTGGCGATACTAAATATGTGTACTTTTATTGTTTGTTTTTTTTTATTTAGATAAAGAAATGTATTTATGGGAATAATATTTTTTTTTAATTTATTTATTTAGGAATTTTTTTTTTATTTTTTTTTTTACACATGTGGACATTTTTTTTTAACTTTTTTACTTTGTCCCAGGGGGGGACATTACAGATCATTGATCTGGCAGTGTGCACAGCACTCTGTCAGATCGACGATCTGCTGTGCAGGGCTGCAGGCTTACCAAGTGTCTGATCTGAGCAGACATTCGGTAAGCCACCTCCCTCCCTGCAGGACCCGGATGCCGCGGCCATCTTGGATCCGGGACCTGCGGCGAGGAGGGAGGTAGGAGACCCTCGGAGCAACGCGATCACATCGCGTTGCTCCGGGGGTCTCAGGGAAGCCCGCAGGGAGCCCCCTCCCTGCGCGATGCTTCCCTATACCGCCGGCACACCGCGATCATGTTTGATCGCGGTGTGCCGGGGGTTAATGTGCCGGGGGCGGTCCGTGACCGCTCCTGGCACATAGTGCCGGATGTCAGCTGCGATAGTCAGCTGACACCCGGCCGCGATCGGCCGCGCTCTCCCCGTGAGCGCGGCCGATCGCGTATGACGTACTATTCCGTCCTTGGGAAGTAGGGCCCACCCCACATGGACGGAATAGTACGTCTAATGACAGAAAGGGGTTAAACAGTGTTCAAAAGCAGAAATGGTTGCATTGGGCCCACACATACATGAAGACTAATTTCCAAACATTCTTGTTTACTGATAAGTGTTGCGCAACCCTGGATGGTCCAAATGGATGGAGTAGTGGATGGTTGGTGTATGGCCACCATGTCCCAACAAGGCTGCAACAACAGCAAGGAGGTGGAGGAGTCATGTTTTGGTCCGGAATCATGGAGAAACAGCTGGTAGGGCCTTTTAGGGTTCCTGAAGGTGTGAAAATGACCTCTGCAAAGTATATAGAGTTTCTGACTGACAACTTTCCTCCATGGTATAAAAAGCAGAAATGTGCCTTCAGGAGCAAAATCATCTTCATGCATGACAATGCACCATCTCATGCTACAAAGAAAACCTCTGAGTCAATGGCTGCTATGGGCATAAAAGGAGATAAACTCATGGTGTGGCCACCATCTTCCCCTGACCTCAACCCTATAGAGAACCTTTGGAGTATCATCAAGCAAAAGATCTATGAGGGTGGGAGGCAGTTCACATCAAAACAGCAGCTTTGGGAGGCTATTCTGACTTCATGCAAAGAAATACAAGCAGAAACTCAATGGATGCAGGAATTGTGAAGGTGATATCAAAAAAGGGTCCCTATGGTAACATGTAACTTGGCTTGTTAGGATGTTTTGGAGTTAAATAGCTTTTTGTTCAGTTAATGTGACCTCCTAATGCTGCAAATTCAACAAATGAGCATTTTCAGTTCTTTAAAACATCAAATGTTTAGAAATTCTACTGTGCATAATAATTTGGAACAGTGCATTTTAAGTTTTTAATCATTTTGGAGATTATACTGTTATCATTGGGAGGTTTGTTCAATAAAATTCGATGTATACTCTAACGGGTGATTACTTTTATTAGACTGACTGTCATTTGCACCAACCATTTAGGAAAATCAGAGAAAAATGTAATTTGCATAATAATTTGGAACATAGTGTAAGTACCCGTTGCCCCTGATTACAGAGCTCTTTGATAGGCTATGGGGAGCAAGGGTATTTACCAAATTAGATCTGCGGGGTGCTTATGACCTGATTCGCATCCATGAGGGGGACGAATGGAAGACGGCGTTTAATACCAGGGATGGGCACTATGAGTATCTAGTGATGCCCTTCGGGCTCTGTAATGCCCCAGCCGTTTTCCAAGACTTTGTCAACGATATCTTCCGGGATATGCTCTCCACCTCGGTCGTAGTCTATCTGGATGATATTCTCATCTTCTCTCCAAATATTGACTCCCACCGGAGAGATGTTGGCAGAGTCTTCGAACTCTTACGGGCAAATTCCCTGTATGCAAAGTTGGAGAAGTGTATGTTTGAGCAGGAGTCTTTACCTTTCCTGGGCTATATCATCTCTGCCCAGGGATTGGCTATGGATCCTGCCAAACTACAGGCTGTGATGGACTGGCAAGAACCCCATTCTCTTAAAGCGGTGCAGGGCTTTATAGGGTTCATTATTTACTATCGCCAGTTCATTCCCCACTTCTCAACTTTGGTAGCTCCCTTGGTATCCCTCACCAAGAAGGGAGCAAATTCCAAATTGGGGTCTGAAGAGGTCTCCAGGGCCTTCTCTTCCATTAAGTCTCATTTTGCTAGCGCTCCCATCCTACATCATCCCGATGTTGATAAGCCGTTTATATTGGAGGTGGATGCCTCATCCGTTGGTGCAGGAGCAGTCCTCTTCCAAAAGGATGCTCAAGGTCGGAAGCATCCTTGCTTCTTCTTCTCCAAGACCTTCACACCAGCGGAGTGGAATTATTCCATCGGGGACAGAGAGTTGCTAGCAATGAAGTTGGCTTTCTCGGAGTGGAGACATCTTTTGGAGGGGGCTCGCTTTCCCTTTCAAAACGGACCACAAAAATCTGGAATATTTGCAAACAGCCCAGCGGCTAAATTCTCGTCAGGCCAGATGGTCCTTGTTCTTCTCCCGGTTCCACTTCACCCTCCATTATCTCGCTGGGGAGAAGAACATTCGTGCTGATGCCCTCTCTCGCTCCATTGTGTCATCTGAGGAGGAGGAAGGGGAGCCTCGCCTTATTGTCCCTTCTGAGAGCCTGAGAACCGTAGCTCCGGTTTCGCTAGAGTCTGTGCCTCCGGGCAAGACTTTTGTACCCATTAATTTGCGACCGGAGGGTCTCTCTTGGGCTCATTCGTCCAGGGTGGGTGGACACTTTGGGACAAAGAGGACATCTGAACTGCTGGGGAGGACGTAGTGGTGGCCACATATGGTCCGTGACGTCGGAGATTATATTTGGGCGTGTGTCTCCTGCGCCAAAAATAAGTCTCCTCGACAATGGCCAGCTGGGTTACTCTATCCCTTACCGGTGGCAAAAAAGGTTGCACTCTATCGTGCCAAAGCATGTCTAATATGAAATACATGAAATATAAATAGCAAAATGGCTTTTGAACATTAGGAAAATATTTAAGAGACGCTTTGCACAGAATTTGATATAATCAAATAGTGTGAGCCCATCAACCATCGTTGACAATGGTTGATGGGCTCACACTATTTGATTATATCAAATTCTGTGCAAAGCGTCTCTTAAATATTTTCCTAATGTTCAAAAGCCATTTTGCTATTCATATTTCATGTATTTCATATTAGACATGCTTTGGCACGATAGAGTGCAACCTTTTTTGTATATTTATGTATGGAGGTAGCTGCTCCTGGTATGCACCTATTCACACTAGTTTGGATGTGCGAGTCTTTTTTCTGTCAATCCTTACCGGTGGCAGACAGGCCCTGGGAGATGGTCGGGATGGACTTTTTGGTGGGTTTGCCCAAGTGTCGTGGCTGTACCATCGTTTGGGTTATCACCGATCATTTTTCTAAAATGGTGCACTTGGTACCGCTTCCACGGCTACCTTCTGCACGGGCCTTGGCAGCGTTGTTTATAAAACACATTTTCCGCCTACACGGTATGCCGGACAAAATTGTCAGTGACCAGGGTCCCCAGTTTGCGTCTCGGTTCTGGAGAGAGCTTTGTCGCCTTCTCAGCATTGAGTTGAATCTCTCTTCCGCATATCATCCCGAGACGAATGGGTTGGTAGAGAGGGCCAACCAGACCTTGGTCAGATATCTGTGACATTTTGTCTCAGCCAGGCAGGATGACTGGGCATCCTTGCTACCGTGGGCAGAGTTTGCGCTGAACAACGCCGTAGCTGATTCCACTGGACAAACCCCATTCCTCCTTAACTATGGTCAGCATCTGCGGGTACCTGTGCCCATGCCCATGTCTTCCGCTGACTCCAGGGTGGCAGACTGGGCTGTGGAGGCACGGGATATTTGGGACCGCACTCAGGATGCCATTCGGGCCTCCAAGGAGAGAATGAGGTCCTCCGCCGATGCACATCGGCGCCCCGCTCCGACCTTTGCTCCTGGCGACTTGGTGTGGCTCTCCACCCGTAACATCAGGCTGCGAGTTGAGTCCACTAAGTTTGCACCTTGCTACTTGGGCCCTTTCAAGGTCCTTGAACAGGTTAACCCTGTGGTCTATCGTTTAGCCCTTCCGCCACGCCTGGGTATCACCGACACCTTTCATGTGTGTTAGGAGTCGAGTTTCCTCTGCTGCACAGGGGGAATCTCGATCCGTGTCTGCTGCGGTCTCCCATTCTGCATCGGCCGCAGTGGAGCCTGCTCAGCGGAGACGTCGGTCCCAGCGTCTCACTATGACTGATACTGTGCAAAGGGTTACTGCTGCCTCTCCAGGCTCTGCTATTGTACCCTGCACTGATCTGCAGCGAGCAGGCTTTTCTGGGACTAAGTCCCGCTTTGCATACACTGAGCATGCCCAGGGTAAGATCTCTCAGTGGAGATCAAGGGTCATATGCTCAGGTACTGCAGCCAAATCTATTGGTCCTTCTAGGAAGGTCCTGTAGGTGCGCAGGCTCTGTAGCAGCCTCTCATTGGTCCTTCTAGGAAGGTCCTGTTCGTGCTGCAGCTATTTAAGGCTCGCATGGCCGCACGGCCATGCGCTAGTATCTTCCTAAGTTATGTGCTTTGCGCCAGTGTGGTCATGTATTTGTATGTGTTCAGGGACCCGGCTGAAATAAGCCCCTAGAATGCTGGCACCTCTGGCGAGGAGATTGTGTTTGTGTGTATTCAGGGACCTGGCTGAAATAAGCCCCTAGAACGCTGGCACCTCCGGCGAGGAGTTTTGTGTGCATGCATGACCACTGACTGCTCTCATTTGGGTAGTTAGCCTGTGCCTCTGTGAAAGTCTAACAGGGCACAGAGCTTTGCTTTCTCAGCCGCTCTGTGAAGCTAACAGAGCTGGTTCATACCGCCATATAGTGCCGCCAATTACTTAACAGCAGGTTCCTTCCTGCACGGTGGATCCCAGGTTGCGAACGCACCAATCCCATCTAATAAATATATTCGGTGCATTCCGCCAACCCTAACAATGTGTCCCTCTTGAAGCCCGTTTACATGTCCCGGTTTTCTGAGTCATCTGCCGGGACATTGGGTTCGTCTACGGACGATTACGAGGTAAACGCTATTTTGGGGTGCAAGGTGGTACGTGGCAAAAAATTTTATTTGGTGGGCTGGAAGGGTTATGGTCCTGAGGACAGGTCCTGGGAGCCTGCTGAGCACATTCAGGCTCCGCAGCTCATTGCTGCCTTCGAGCGTGGTGAGGTCCGGGGGGGGGGGGGCCCTGGGGGGGGGTGATGTTAGGGGTCGAGTTCCCGCCTCTGCACAGTGGGAATCTCAGGCCATCTCCGCTGCGGTCTCCCATTCGTCTCCTGCTGTAGTGGAGTCTGCTCAGCGGAGACGTCGGTCCCAGCATCTCGCTCAGTCTGACTCTGTACAAAGGGTTACTACTGCTTTTCCAGCTTCTGCCATTGAAGCCAGTGCTGGGCAGCGGCGAGCAGACGCTTTTGGGACTAAGTCCTGCTTTTCTCCTTCTGAGCATGCCCAGGGTAAGATCTCTCATTGGAGATCGAGGGTCACATGCTTGGATACTGCAGCAAAGTCCATTGGTTCTCCTGGAGGGTCCTGAAGGTGCTCAGGCTCTGTGGCAGCCTCTCATTGGTCCTTCTGGGAAGGTCTTGTACTTGCTGCAGCTATAAAAGGCTCGCATGGCCCCACAGCCATGCGCTAGTATCAATCCAAATATGTGCTTTGCGCCAGTGTGGTTATGTTTGAATGGATTCAGGGACCTGGCTGAAATAAGCCCCTAGAATACCGGAACCTCCGGTGAGGAGATTGTGTGAACGTATTCAGGGACCCGGCTGAAATAAGCCCCTAGAATTCCGGCACCTCCGGTGAGGAGATTGTATGAACGTATTCAGGGACCCGGCTGAAATAAGCCCCTAGAATACCGGCACCTCCGGTGAGGAGATTGCGTGTGTACATAACCACTGACTGCTATCAGTTCGGCAGCAAGCTTGTGCTCCTGTGAGGCTAACAGGGCGCAGTGCTTTCCTCTCACGGCTACTCTGTGAAGTAACAGCTATTCTATACCGCCAAACAGTGCCACCATTCACTAGCAGCAGGTTCCTCCTGCACGGTGGACCCCGGGCTGCGAACGCACCATTTATAATAAACAGCTATATTTACTCGGTGCGTTCCGCTAGCCGTAACACTAAGTGCACATGAAATAGGCCTGGTGTGATAAAGAGGGAGGGGCAGCAGGGAGACTAATCAAAGTCACAGGAGGGTATTAGAAGTCAGAAGGGAAAATGCTAAATGAAATAGTCAGAACCAAATGGAAAGATAAACCCAACTCTGTGTTAGCATCAAAGAATTATGGTGGAAAAACATGCAGGAAGAAAAAAAAAACAGTAATAGCAACCAGTGGACATACCAGGAATAGCAGACAGATACAGGATGAGAAGGATCAGGAAAGTTGGGTGATGGTGATGAAATTGAAGCCCATGGACATATCAGGAATAGCAGACGGATACAAGGTGAGAAGGATCAGGAAAGTTGGGTGATGGGATTGAAGCCAATGGACATACCAGGAATATGAGACTGATACAGGGTGAGAAAGATCATGAAAGTTTGGTGATGGTGATGGGATTGAAGCCAGTGGACATACCAGGAATATGAGACTGATACAGGGTGAGAAGGATCATGAAAGTTTGGTGATGGTGATGGGATTGAAGCCAGTGGACATACCAGGAATATGAGACTGATACAGGGTGAGAAGGATCATGAAAGTTGGGTGATGGTGATGGGATTGAAGCCAGTGGACATACCAGGAATATGAGACTGATACAGGGTGAGAAGGATCATGAAAGTTGGGTGATGGTGATGGGATTGAAGCCAGTGGACATACCAGGAATGGCAGATGGATACAGGGTGAGAAGGATCATGAAAGTTGGGTGATGGGATTGAAGCCAGTGGACATACCAGGAATAGCAGACGGATACAGGGTGAGAAGGATCAGGAAAGTTTGGTGATGGTGATGTGATTGAAGCCAGTGGACATACCAGGAATATGAGACTGATACAGGGTGAGAAGGATCAGGAAAGTTGGGTGATGGTGATGGGATTGAAGCCAGTGGACATACCAGGAATAGCATTCGGATACAGGGTGAGAAGGATCAGGAAAGTTTGGTGATGGTGATGTGATTGAAGCCAGTGGACATACCAGGAATAGCAGATGGATACTGCTTGAGAAGGATCAGGAAAGTTGGGTGATGGTGATGGGATTGAAGCCAGTGGACATGCCAGGAATAGCAGATGGGTACAGGGTGAGAAGGATCAGGAAAGTTGGGTGATGGTGATGGGATGGAAGCCAGTGGACATACCAGGAATAGCAGACAGATACAGGGTGAGAAGGATCAGGAAAGTTGGGTGATGGGATTGAAGCCAGTGGACATACCAGGAATAGCAGATGGATACAAGGTGAGAAGGATCAGGAAAGTTGGGTGATGGTGATGGGATTGAAGCCAATGGACATACCTGAGGATGAAGCAGATCGATTGTCAGATTGATAGCCGTAATTAAGCATAGTAATTATAATAATGAAGCATCTATAGCAGGGGGTTTTTTTTCTGGCATATTTCTGCTCTTATCCTTTTAGAGCCATCCTTCTAGAGACATCTCCCTACTGCATCTCTGGAGCTCAGCCAGAGTGATTCAGGGGCTTCTTCACTACCTCTCTCACCAAGGCTCTTCTCCCACGATTGCTCAGTTTGGCTGGACGGCCAGGTCTAGCAAGACTTCTGACGGTCCCAAACTTCTTCCATTTACGGATTATGGAGGCCACTGTGCTCCTAGGAACCTTGAGTACTGCAGAAATTCTGTTATAACCTTGGCCAGATTTGTGCCTTGTCACAATTCTGTCTCTGAGCTCCTTGGCCAGTTCCTTTTGACCTCATGATTCTCATTTGGTCTGACATGCACTGTGAGCTGTGAGGTCTTATATAGACAGGTGTGTGCTTTTCCAAATCAAGTCCTATCAGTTTAGTTAAACACAGCTGGACTCCAAAGAAGGAGTAGAACCATCCCAAGGAGGATCACAAGGAAATGGACAGCGTGTGACTTAAAGGGAACCTGTCACCCCGTTTTTTCGATATGAGATAAAAATATGGGTCAATAGTGCCTGAGCTCTGCTTTACATCAGTACCTTTCATATCCCCCGATTCCCCACCTTTGCTGAGAAAATACCTTAGTAATCTCTCCGTTTTCGTATGACAATCACCCCGATCCGGTCCAATGGGCGGGGCGTAATTGCCGTTTCTCCCCACCTCCTGCCTTGCTCTATGAATCTTCTTTCCTGCGTTGGCATTGTTTTCTGCGCCTGCGCATTCAAGTGGCGTCTCACGCGTGCACAGTATGTTTTGCCCAACAGTGGGCAAAGCATACAACTCATTATTGCACATGCGCCGGCATTTTCCCTGACATTCTGTGCCCCGGTCTTTCTATGCAAAGTGTGTTGTGCTGGGTCAAAAGCCGGCGCATGCGCAATAATGATTTCATCATGCTTTGCCCACATTTGGTCAAAGAATACTGCGCAGGCGCTAGAGGCAAATTTAATGCGCACGCGCAGAAACTGGACGGGATCTGTGCTATTCACAGATCTAGTTACGTAAAACACGCCGAGGAGCGGGGGGAGAGACGACGATTAAGCCCCGCCCATCGGACTGGACCGGGGTGATTGACATACGAAAACGGAGAGATTACTAAGGTATTTTCTCAGCAAAGGTGGGGAATCAGGGGATATGAAAGGTACTGATGGAAAGCAGAGCTCAGGCCCTTTTGAACCATATTTTTATCTCATATAGAAAAAACGGGGTGACAGGTTCCCTTTAAATATGAGTGTCTGAGCAAAGGGTCTGAATACTTATGACCATGTGATATTTCAGGTTTATTTTTAATAAATTTGCAAAACTGTCTACATTTCTGTTTTTTTTTCCAGTCAAGATGGCATGCAAAGTGCACAATAATGAGAAAAAAATGAACTTTTTTCAATTTACCAAATGGCTGCAATGAAACAAAGAGTGAAAAATTTAAAGGGGTCTGAATACTTTCCGTGCCCACTGTATGTTAATGATGCTGGGTTGGAGGGCATGGGGGACCCGACAGGTTCCCTTTAACAGATCGACTCCTAATTCTTTTTAAGCCCAAGTCTGAACATATGCAGGTCAGTTGGATGTTTTTCTGATCCACCTCAAGATGTCTTTAATGATATGTCCTCTTAAAAAAACAATAGTTTTGTGTAATTATATACTGTAAGAAATGACAAGTGTTTAGAACATCCTAATGATTTGCAGGATATTCTGAGCTTTAATTTCTAGTAATAGCTACCAATAACCTCTCGTGTATTGTGAAGGCTGCATTATTCTAACTTGCCTGTAATGTGCCACATATGGAGCCATTATGGGGCAAGTTTCCATCTTAAGTTCTACCTAAGTAAACAAATCTCGAGAATGAATCCTTCCCCTGAACGAGCTGCATTTTTAAGGGCGCATTAACCTTTCAGTTCATTATTTCTAAAAGGACATCAAATATTAATACTTTCAGCATCTTGTTTCAATTATGTGCACCCTACCTCACCTTAATGATGTTGCTGCATCACAGATGGCACATAACACGGTTCTAATATAGACTGCATTATCCAGTGCGGACAAAAGCCTGGATTTATGGATCATGTTAAACTAAGGCAATAATGGCTTCTTGCCTAAAAGAGCAATTGATGTTGTTTTCTCTACATTTCCACCATGGGAATAATAATGGCTGAAGTTGTATTCATTATCAATGTCTGAATTTTATTCCACAGTCTTATATCTCTAATGGCATGCTTTTGCAGGGGGACTTATCACGCAGTAATTAATGTTAAAGGGCTTAGAATTGGTGTTAACATGACACATTTTTTGAAGGGTGCATTATCCGAGGCTTCTAGATACATTCAGGTATGGCTTTAACACCCCAAAAGTAAGTTCAGCCATATTTTATGATATAAAAGTGAGCCGACCCATAGATGTTCGCTTTCCACCAAACTGCAGTTCAAATTTCGGTTCGGGTACCAGAACTGTACCCAAACTTGAAACAGAACCCCATAGGAGTCAATGGCGACCCAAACTTTGGCGGTGCAAAGAGGCTGTAAAATAGCCTGCAAATAAATGAGGATAGGGAAATTACTTAAAGTGGTTTTATCACTAACAAAGTTAATTTTAAAGTTGATTTTAAACAATAGATCTTGGAATAACTTGTAGATTGTGAGCCCTCGCGGGCAGGGTCCTCTCTCCTCCTGTACAAGTTGTGACTTGTATTGTTTAAGATTACTGTACTTGTTTTTGTTATGTATACCCCTCCTCACATGTAAAGCGCCATGGAATAAATGGCGCTATAATAATAAATAATAATAATAATAATAATAATAATGTCCACAATTGGATGCGTTTTAAAAAAAATTCCCTGTGCTGAGATAATTTTTATAAATGTTCCCCTGCTGTGTACTGCGTAATGGCTATGTCTGACTGTACAGGGACATGGTCTCATGATACCACATCTAGGCAGAGGAGGAAGCAAAAGAGTATACAGACATCTCAGCTGAATCTTTTTGTGAGGTAAAGCATTTCTTTGCCTGTTTTTAAAAAATGTTTTACCTCAAAGAAAGAATTATATGTGATACCGTGCTGTAATGTCTTTATACTTTTTGGCTTCATCCCCTGCTCAGGAGATGTGGTATGATCAGACCATGTTCCTGTATGGTCAGAAACAACCATTACGCAGTACACAGCAGGGGCACATTTATAAGATTATCACAGCACAGGGACATTTAATTTAAAGGGAATCTGTCACCACATTTGATGTACATAAACTACTAATATGGTCATACAGGTTACAGAATGCTGAAAACAGTCTTCAGTGTGTGTCTCAAATCAGATGTGTTGTTGCTGAGAAATTATCTTTGGTCCATCAGTGGACCATTCCCTGTTGCTGTGGACCCTCTCATCCCTTGGCATCACAGACTTGGCCCTATCCTGGATCTCGTCATACCTAACTGACCGGACATTCAGCGTCTCCCACTCACACACCACCTCCTCACCTCACCCCCTATCTGTCGGAGTCCCGCAAGGTTCAGTTCTAGGGCCCCTGCTCCTCTCCATTTACACTTTTGGCCTGGGACAGCTCAAAGAATCTCACGCTTTTCAGTATCATCTCTATGCTGAAGACACACAGATCTACATCTCTGGGCCAGATATCACCTCCCTACTAACCAGAATCTCTCAATGTCTGTCCACTATTTCATCCTTCTTCTCCGCTAGATTTCTAAAACTTAATATGGATAAAACAGAATTCATCATCTTTCCCCCATCTCACGCGACCCCCCCCCCAACGAACCTATCCATTACAATAAGCGGCTGCCCACTCTCCCCAGTCCCACAAGCTCGCTGTCTCGGGGTAATCCTTGACACTGATCTCTCCTACAAACCACATATCCAAGGCCTTTCCACTTCCTGCCGCCTTCAACTCAAAAATATTTCATGGATCCGTACATTCCTAAACAAAGAATCTGCAAAAACCTTAGCCCATGCCCTCATCATCTCCCTCCTTGACTACTGTAACCTCCTGCTCTGTGGCCTCCCCTCTAACACTCTCGCACCCCTCTAATCTATTCTAAACTCAGCTGCCCGACTAATCCACCTGTCCCCCCACTATTCCCCGGCCTCTCCCCTCTGTCAATCCCTTCACTGGCTCCCCATTACCCAGAGACTCCAGTACAAAAGCCTAACCATGACATATAAAGCCATCCACAACCTGTCTCCTCCATACATCTGTGACCTCGTCTCCTGGTACTTTCCTGCACGCAACCTCCGATCCTCTCAAGATCTCCTTCTCTACTCCCCTCTTATCTCCTCTTCCCACAATCGCATTTAAGATTTCTCTCGTGCATCACTCCTACTCTGGAACGCTCTACCACAACATAGACTCTCACCTACCATCGAAACCTTCAAAAAGAACCTGAAGACCCACCTCTTCTGACAAGGCTACAACCTGCAGTAACCACTGATCGACCAAACCACTGCAGGACCAGCTCTATCCTCACCTACTTTATCCTCACCCATCCCTTGTAGATTGTGAGCCCTCGTGGGCAGGGTCCTCTCTTCTCCTGTACCAGTTGTGACTTGTATTGTTCAAGATTATTGTACTTGTTTTTATTATGTATACCTCTTCTCACATGCATAGCACCATGGAAAAAATGGCGCTATAATAATAATAAATAATAATAATAATAATTTTGTAAGTTTGCCCACTGACAAAGACATGAACGGTCTATAATTTTAAGGGTAGGTTATTTTTAACATTGAGAGATAGAATATCAAAAAGAAAATCCAGAAAATTACATTGTATAAATTATATACATTTATTTGCATTTTGCAGTGAGAAATAAGTATTTGATCCCTCTGGCAAACAAGACAGACTTAATACTTGGTGTCAAAACATTTTGTTGTCAAGCACAGCAGTCAGACTTTTTTGTAGTTGATGATGAGGTTTGCGTACATGTCAGGAGGAATTTTGGTCCACTCCTCTTTGTAGATCATCTCTAAATCATTAAGATTTTGAGGCTGTCGCTTGGCAACTCGGAGCTTCAGCTCCTTTCATAATTTTTCTATGGGATTAAGGTCTGGAGACTGGCTAGGCCACTCCATAACCTTAATGTGCTTCTTTTTGAGACAATCCTTTGTTTCCTTGCCTGTATGTTTTGGGTTAAAATTACCCTACCCTTAAAATTATAGACTGTTCATGTCTTTGTCAATGGGCAAACTTACAAAATCAGCAGGGGATCAAATAATTATTTCCTTCACTGAAAAGTCATAGATGATTTCTCAGCAACAAAGCATCTAACATGAGACATGCAGGTAGGACTCTTCTCAGCATTCTATATTCTGTATGCCTATATTAGTAGAACCATATCAGATGGTGGTACTGGATGTTGTGGTGTGCCGAGGAAGGTTTTCCACATTTCGTCCAGGCTAACCCTCCCTTCCGAGGTGATGGCGGTGTCCCATCTACGTTGGTGACTTCCTCCTCCTATACCTTGTGCTTTCCTGAGTCTCCGCTGTTAGGTGTCAGAAGTGCGGCTACCAGCATGTGCTTGTATTCCCACATTTTCAGCTCATGCTCTAGTGACAGAAGTAAGGATTACACATTGACCTTGATGCCCTAGGGAACAATAAGCTGTCTTTGATGGGAGGTGTATTATCTATGTCCTCTGTATCCTCTCAGCCATGCTCCAGTAATGCCCATGAGCTGCTTTTAGTGCCACCTTGCTGTGAACACGGTTCCACCTCCTTCGCATATTCCAAGACTGTCCCCTGGCTGGAGAGTTGTGTACCTGGCCGCTGTTGGTACAGGAACCCACCCTCTGAGACATGTATTGACGACTAGCCTGATAATGGTGTGAATGGTCACTGTTCTTCCTACTGTTCCACCACCTCATCCATCATCGCCTGAAGGAGGAATACCAGTGGGATAGTAAAGTTGATGATGGTGTCTTCAACACTGGCCATATTCATGGAGTACTTGAAGCAGCGCAACACAGCACAAACGTCCCCCATGAAGGCCCACTCGTTTCCATAGAGTGACTCACCTGTGCGGGCTGCAGATGAAACTCCACTATTGCCTGCTGCTGCTCTCACAGTTTCTCCAGCATTTGCAAGGTGAAATTCTATCATATGGGTACGTTTGCATATTAGGTGGTGAGCGGGCAGGCAGAAGTGACGTTGCAGCGCAGACAGGTGAGCAGCAACAGGGTGAGAACTCCGAAAACGCACACAGACTGCCCACAATTTATGCAGCAACTCTGACATCTCGGAGTAATTTTTCTGCACCACCAAATTTACCACATGCACCAGGCAAGGTGTAACAATTATGAGTATGTGAAATCAGACGCTGCAATCTTTTGCCCCCTCTCTGTCGCCGTAAACTCGAAACATAAGGGATGCGAGTCAAACCAGCAAGGTCCAGAGCTGCTACAACATTTCACCTGTTATTGCATGATACCAGGCCGGGCTTGAGGTTTAGTGGCACGAACCACTCATCGGTCTGTTTTTTGATCCCCATCCACAGCAGCTCCTGCGTGGTGTGGGATTTTTCCCCCAAACAGATGAGTTTCAGAACAGCCTACTGTCATTTCTCCTTAGCTGTGCTTAAAACTCTAGTGCAGTTGTTATGCTGACCCGATGAGGAGGTGGTGGGGGAAGCGCAGTAGATGGAGGAGGCAACATGTACAAAGAAACATACAGCAATCCTCGGTGGTGGTAAGACATGCGCCAAAACGCTTTCTGCCTTAGGCCCAGCCCTCACTACATTTACTCAGTGGACAGTTATGGAGATATAATGATATATTATGTCTCAACCGTGTTTACTGGTCCACGTATTGGTGGTTATGTTGATCTTGCCACTGATGGCGTTGCACAGCGCACACCTGATTTTGTCCGCAACATGTTTGTGCAGGGCAGGGATTGACGGCCTGGAAAAGTAGTGGTGGCTGGAACCAACTTACTGCAGCCTTTCAACAAGCTTAATTGAGCATCTGAACTCCCAACACTAAAAATGACTTCCATGAGAGGAACATGTTCAGAGTTCCGCTCTGGACACTAATTGTCGAAACCCGTACTTCACAGTTCTGGTACGCTCATCTTTATGTACAAGTTAAAGAATGGTTTGACTTTGAAGCAATAAGGAAATAATTGTAAAGCTACACTGCACCTTTGGCTGTGGCAGCTGATGTGCAACTAAATTATGCGCCGTACCGCTTCCACAATGTAGCTGATGTGATTGGTTTCAAATAGCGTTATCTAATCTACCGCAACAAGCGAGTCAGAAATTTTTTTTATTTTTTTGTGCCAAGTTTGTTGCGATCATGGTAGTGTGTTTCAATGGGACACCATTTACTTCTGTTGCATCATGATGTAGTAGCGGAATTGAGTTAGATTTTTTTTTTGTGCCAAGTTAGTTGCAATCGTGGTAGTGTAAGGCCGGATTCACATTAGCGTTTGGGGGCTTTGCGGAGGGCTGTGTATGTCCTCCGTTAAGCCCCACCTACTTCCGCATACTTCTGCATGCGTCCTGCATACCTATCTTTAACATTGGATACTCAGGATGTGCGGATGTATGTGGATGTGTTGTTTTGACGCACCCGCCGACCACACGGGAACGCAACTTGTTGTGTTCCCTTGCGATCGGCGGGCACATCAAAATGATGCATCCGCATACATGCGCATACATCCGCATGTCCTGCGTACCCATTGTTAAAGATAGGTATGCAGGACGCATGCAGAAGTATGTGGAAGTAGGCGGTGCTTAGCAGAGGACGTACGCAGCCCTCCGCAAAGCCCCCGAAAGCTAATGTAAACTTAGCCTTAGTGTTTTAATGTGACCCCATTCACTTCTGTTGCATCACGATGTAGAAGCTGCAGCAAGTCCAACTGATCTGAGTTTTTGCTACTTGTTTGTCATGGTCGTGGTAGTGTTGCGATTGAAGCAGTGGCACTGAGCAAATGTCTGCCACTGCCAAAGTCACTTTGCAGCCCTAAAGTAAAATATTAAGTAAAATATTCAAAGGTGTTCTCTTGAAGAAAGTTCATGTGCTCATACTACTACAGTATATTGAGTTTTGATACCTAAAAGCAGCTCTTTAGTTTTTTTTAGGTCACTCACAACAATGCCACGCATAGTCTGATTCTGATAACACCATTGGGTTCTGCAATTTCTAAAATAATATTTTTATATCACCCCATATGTCAAACCAAGGAACGAGAAAGGAACAGTCTCTTGATTGCTTTTCTTTTCTTGCTGTGATGGTGAAATGTCTTTTTTTTGGAGTGGAGACTGTAGTTGTAAATGCCTCATTTCCTCCATCTCTAATGACACTTGAAGGCAGGGGTCATTGACATGTACTCTCGTCTGAAGATACTCATCCATTTCAGGATCAGCAATTAATGTCCAGATTGTGTATCTTCAAATGATGGAGGTGGCGGTACATGTCAGATTCCTTCCCTCAGACAATCAAATAAACAGTATAGCATTGGCCATGCTTTCATCTGAGATGAAACAAGTAAACTTAAAGGGAGCTACCTCAGGGTCTGAGACATTGTGGTTTATATCCACATTCCTTCTGGACCCCAAGACACATCTGTGTATATCACATAAATAAACTCTGCACTTAGAATTGTTACAGAATTAAAAAAATCTGGTCCTAGAATAAAATGTTATTCATTTGCGTGTTCTAGCAAATGACAAAAGGGCTCGTTGACAAAAAATCACGCCGCGGAGTTTGAAATATGATATGGTATGGAGAAAATACTTTTTGTTCTATTTTCATTATATTCAAGCTTAGTGTTATTTCCTAAATTATCTGTCATATTCTTAAAAGATTTATTGGAAAACTATTTAATAGTGGAAAAGGAAAGAATGTGAAAATGATTTCTATTAAGTCAAGTTTACATACCATTATTTAAGAATGATCTAATAATTATGTATAACCAATATATTTGGAGGAGGTAAGCAGAGAATGTATTGAGACATTATTCATTATTTCAGGCACAAATGCTTGGTTTGCTTCATACAGTGCTTTGAAAAAGTATTCATAACCCGTAAGCTTTTCCAAATTTTTTTCACGTTACACTCAGAAACTTTATTTTATTGGGATTTTATGTGATATGCCAACACAGAGTAGCAAGTGTTTGTGAAGTGTTTAAAGAAATTATATATGGTTTTCAAATTATTTTAAAAATATACCGTATTTTGCAGAGTATAAGACGCACCAGTTTATAAGACGCACCCCAAATTTTGCGGAGGAAAATAGGAAAAAAAATGTTTTTTGAACCCCTTTCCGTCGTTGGGCGTAATAGTAAGCCCAGGTTGGATACAAATTTCAAAAAACTGAGCAACACATCCAAATATAAACTTAGTGTGAAAAGTTGCTAACCTAGAGTCACCAAGTCATATACACTCAAACAAAAAAGGCAGCACTCTGTAGCGCCATAGCATGCAAATATGAAATATGAAAATTGAATTGCATTACTGCACTAGAAATAAGAAAAATTGAGAAAGCTTAGTGCATAAATTGGCCAATTCATGTGTTCCTGGAAGCCATGGTAAGGCATTTTTCTTTTCCAGGACCTAACACTGCCACTCCTCTCTTAGAATAAAGTCTTGATCTGAATGGGAACCTAATGTGAGTCCTCTCTTAGACTAAAATCTTTCTCTGTGGAGGGGTGATCCTGCTGTAATTAAAACATCTGTGGCTAAAAGGCGTAGCACTCAGTCAGAAGGCTAATGAATACAAATTTCAAAAAACTGACCATCACATCCAAATGTAAGCCCAAGTTGGACTCCCTTCCTTTGATGTGGGCTCCAGCGGTG
The DNA here is from genome assembly GCF_051348905.1 of Ranitomeya variabilis. Classification (NCBI taxonomy): domain Eukaryota; kingdom Metazoa; phylum Chordata; class Amphibia; order Anura; family Dendrobatidae; genus Ranitomeya; species Ranitomeya variabilis. The sequence continues at coordinate 826,561,876 of NC_135233.1, forward strand.
AGCCCACATCTTTACCGGCACATGTCAGCTGTTTTGAACAGCTGACATGTGCCCGGAACAGCCGTGGGTGGAATCGCGATCCACTCGCGGCTATTAACCCGTTAAATTCCACTGTCAAACGCTGTGCTTTTGGCAATTGTGACGGAAATCCACCCAACAGTGACCCCCGTCACGTGATCGCAAGTCACCAATGGGTTGATGTGACAACCAGAGGTCTCCTGGAGACCTCTATGGTTGTCACTGCCGGATTGCTATGAGCGCCACCTGGTGGTCGGTGCTCATAGCAAGTGAGGTATTCTGCTGCATGCAGGCAATCTGATCATCGCCTGCATGTAGCAGAGCCGATCAGGTTATGGCATCCCATGGAGACTATTGAAGCATGCAAAAAGTGAAAAAAATGTTTTTAAAAATATAAACATAATTAAAATAATATAAAAGTTCAAATCACCCCCTTTAACCCCATTCAAAATAAAGCAATGAAAAAATCAAACATGCACATATTAGGCATTGCCATGTTCAGAATTGCCCAATCTATCAATAAAAAAAGGATTAACCTGATCGCTAAATGGCGAAGCAAGAAAAAAAGTAAAAACGTCAGAATTACGTTTTTTGGTCACCATTGCATTAAAATGCAATAACGGGCGATCAAAAGATCATATCTGCACCAATATGGTATAATTAAAACTGTGAGCTCGGCATGCAAAAAATAAGCCCTCACCCAACCGGAGATCACAAACAATGGAGACGCTACAGGTATCAGAAAATGGCACAATTTCTTTTTTTTTTCAACAAAGTTTTGAAAAAATTTTCGCCACTTAGATACAAATACAACCTAGACATGTTTAGTGTCTATGAACTTGTAATGACCTGGAGAATTATAATGGGAGGTCAATTTTGACATTTAGTGAACCTAATAAAAAAGCAAAACAAAAAAACAACTGTCGGATTGCACATTTTTTGCAATTTCACCGCACTTTGCCATTTTCCAGTACGTGATATGTTAAAAACCAATGATGTCATTCAAAAGTACAACTTGTCCCTCAAAAAACAAGCCCTCACATGGCCATATTGACAAAAAAATAAAAAAGTTATGGCTCTGGGAAGAAGGGTAATAAAAAACAAAAATGCAAAACCAAAAATATCCTGGTCATGAAGGGGTTAATAAAATGGTGTGTGTTATAATCAACTTTTGCGGTAGCTTGCCTGGGGGTCAGCGATGGTGGAGCAGAGTCCCAGGTGGTAGGGTTGCTGCTGGCAGAAGCAGGAGATGCTGCGGGCTCCAGGCTGGTAGAATGGAGTCTTCGGCGGTGGCAGGCCTCAGGCTAGTATGACGAGGTATTCAGTAATGCGGGGGCTCCACCAACATTTTGTGGCAGCCTGAAACTGGCACCTCCCATACTTTGTAATGCAGTGGACTACGGGAAAATGGCCATCAGAGGCAGCACATACACTAATTGAAATCTTGTCACCGAGAACTCATCTCTCGAGATCTTGGCTTGTGAGATCTCAATTGCATATGCGTTGTCTCCTGCGGCCTTTTTCCTGGAGTCCGCAGCTTTAGAAAGTATGGCTCTGGGCCAGGGCCGGCGTCAGCACCCGGCGCACCCGGGCAAGTGCCGGGGCCCTGGCGAGACGGGGGGGCGCCCACTCACGCTGTCAGAGATCCATCTGGCCGTTCAATTTGTGCTGGCACAAGCATCTTCTCACTGTCAGTGCAGGGCCAGGCACATAGGGGTTAAGAAGGCAGCCAGCGTGACACTGTTTGTGGACGGAGAGAGCACGTTCTCCTGCTCTGCTCTCCCGCCCGCCCCTCGCTGGCTGCACTCACTCACTGACTGCTGAAGTTATCAGATTCAGGCAGCCTGATTCCGGAGGAGCTCCTAACCGCCCTGAGTGAGTGCGATGTATCGCTGTATTCTGACAGTCTGGGTGACCTGGGGCGGCCACAGCTGATATACTGTATATTATATACTTCAGCAGCCGCCCAGGCCCCCAGCACCTGTCCTGTATATGTATATACTGTATCTATACAGCCTGTATGACAGTATATATAATATATATACAGGACAGGTGCTGGGGGCCTGGGCTGCGCGGCTGTTGAAATATATATACACTGCACAGTACCATCACTGCCCTGTATATATACACTGCACTGTACCATCACTGCCCTGTATATATACACTGCACTGTACCGCTCCTCCTGTCCTATATATATACATTGCACTGTACCATCACTGCCCTGTATATATACACTGCACAGTACCGCTCCTCATATCCTGTATATATACACTGCACTGTACCATCACTCCCCTGTATATATACACTGCACAGTACCATCACTCCCCTGTATATATACACTGTACAGTACCGCTCCCCCTGTATATATACACTGCACAGTACCGCTCCTCGTGTCCTGTATATATATACTGCAGAATTTTCAATAGCTATCACTCATGTAAGAAGTGAAATCTGGCATTGTACTATAGCTATATTTCTCTGCTGTATCTGGGCATCATGAATCGTGGTATGTGTTAAAGGGGGTAGGGGCCCACTGAGACTCTTTCGCCCGGGGCCCTCAAAAACCTGGAGACGGCCCTGCTCTGGGCTGTCACAAAATGTTGGCAGAGCCCTCGTACCGCCAACCATCTCATCATACCATCCTGGGGCCGGCAGCCATCACCCAACTCCTGCCTCCGCTGCCAGAAGCTTCCAGCAGCTGCAACCCTGGGGCTACGCTTCACTGCAACTGGTAAGCACCACCGCAGCCAGTAGGCTCCACCGCAGCTAGAATTCGGATTATAAGGCAGATCGCCTTTTTTCTCCCAAATTTTTGGGGAAAAGTGCATCTTATAATCCAAAAAATATGGTATATACAGGTGCTTCTCACAAAACTAGAATGCCATCAAAAAGTTAATTTATTTCCATTCTTCAATACAAAAAGTGAAACTCATATATTATATAGCGTCATTACAGAGTGATCTATTTCAAGTGTTTATTTCTGTTAAGGTTGATGATTATGGTTTCCAGCCAATGAAAACCCAAAAATCATTATCTCAGTAAATTAGAATAATTAACAAAAAACACCTGCAAAGGCTTCTAACCCTTTATCCCATATGACGTACTATCCTGTCGAGGTGACCTGGGACTTAATTCCCAGTGACGGGATAGTACGTCATATGCGATTAGCGGGGGGACCGCGGCCGATCTCCGCCAGATGTCAGCTGACTAACGCAGCTGACATCCGGCACTATGTGCCAGGAGCAGTCACTTACCACCCCCGGCACATTAACCCCCAGCACACTGCGATCAAAGATGACCACCAAAGATTTTCAATTGGATTGAGATCCGGACTATTTGCAGGCCATGACATTGACATTATGTGTCTTTTTTCAAGGAATGTTTTCACAATTTTTGCTCTATGGCAGGATGCATTATCATCTTGAAAAATGATTTCATCATCCCCAAACATCCTTTCAATTGACTGGATAAGAAAAGTGTCCAAAATATCAACATAAACTTGTGCATTTATTGAAGATGTAATGACAGCCATCTCCCCAGTGCCTTTACCTGACATGCAGCCCCATATCATCAATGACTGTGGAAATTTGCATGTTCTCTTCAGGCAGTCATCTTTATAAATCTCATTGGAATGGCACCAAACAAAAGTTCCAGCATCATCACTTTGCCCAATCCAGATTCGTGATTCATCACTGAATGTGACTTTCATCCAGTCATCCACAGTCCACGATTGCTTTTCCTTAGCCCATTGTAACCTTGTTTTTTCTGTTTAGGTGTTAATGATGGCTTTCGTTTAGCTTTTCTGTATGTAAATTCCATTTTCTTTAGGCAGTTTCTTACAATTCGGTCACAGACATTGACTCCAGTTTCCACCCATCCGTTTCTCATTTGTTTTGTTGTGCATTTCCTGTTTTGGAGACATATTGCTTTAATTTTCCGGTCTAGATGCTTTGATGTGTTCCTTGGTCTACCAGTATGTTTGCCTTTAACAACTTTCCCATGTTGTTTGTATTTGGTCCAGATTTTAGACACAGCTGACTGTAAACAACCAACATCTTTTATAACATTGTGATCTTTTATAACATTGTGTGATGATTTACCCTCTTTTAAGAGTTTGATAATCCTCTCCTTTGTTTCAATTGACATCTCCTGTTGGAGCCATGATTCATGTCAGTCCACTTGGTGCAACAGCTCTCCAAGGTGTGATCACTCCTTTTTAGATGCAGACTAATGAGCAGATCTAATTTGATGCAGGTGTTATTTTTGGGTATGAAAATTTACAGGGTGATTCCATAATTTTTTCCTCAGAATTGAGTGATTCCATAATTTTTCCCCTATGCTTGGTTAAAAAACGTAATCATTACTTACTACCACATTTTTTGTTCTTGATTTCTTTTAGTGTTTCTTAAAGCCAGAAAATTGCCAGTTGAAATGACTTTAGTTTTGTGCCATGTCTGTGATCTGCTTTTTTTTTAACAAAATTAAACAACTGAATGAACATCCTCCAAGGCCGGAGATTCCATAATTTTTGCCAGGGGTTGTAGCATAGAGACCCAAGCCTCCATCTGCCACATATAGCATACAGTATATAGACAAGTCTCCCTCACCAATATATAGCATAGAGACCCAAGTCTCCCTCCCCCACATGTAGCATAAAGTCTATACAAGTCCCCCCTCCCCCACATATAGCATATTTAACCAAGTCCCCCTCCCCACATGTAGCCTACAGAGCCAAGTTCCAGGCCAGAAGATCTCATCACCTTGCATGGGATAGGGGCACTTGAAGCTGGTCAGATTGACAGCTCTGCAAAAAAGGTGTCATAGCAACCTAATTAGCTATGCACTGCTCATCTAATCTGCATCCATGGTGACACACAACCTCCTTCCTCTGCTGTGTTACTGTACTCCTGTCACTCTGACTTTGACACCTAGCACAAGTACAGCAGGGGAAGGAATTAGTGTGCTGCTATGGATGTGGATTAGCTGAGCAGTGCATAGCTGTGCTAGGGTAGAAGGGGGAGGAGCCTTTCTTCTCTTGTCAAAGTATGGGCCCTGCAATGGGGCCCACTGGAGGATTCACTGATTAAGGGTATTGCAGCTCTGCTTCCAGGTGGGCCCCTCTGAGCGTGGTGCACGGGGCAACCGCACCCTCTACTTCCTCGGTAGCAATGCAACTGAGCAATGCAACTGACTCTGTAGAATACTACCCGAGAATCCTCGCCTAACTGCTAGGAGAAGCAAAACCACAAAGATATTCTGGTTAGAAGCCACTATGTAGCTACCCCCCATGTGCATTTGGAGGTGGACAGCAGAGGTGGTGCTGTTTCCCATTTGGGGATTACCCTGCATGTAGGAATCTTATTTGTGCCACTTTGTTTACATCGGCAGATGGCACGAAACAATTAAAAATCACAAACTACAGTTAGGTCCATATATATTTGGACAGAGACAACATTTTTCTAGTTTTGGTTATAGACAATACCACAATGAATTTTAAACAAAACAATTCAGATGCAGTTGAAGTTCAGACTTTCAGCTTTCATTTGAGGGTATCCACATTAAAATCGGATGAAGGGTTTAAGAGTTTCAGCTCCTTAACATGTGCCACCCTGTTTTTAAAAGGACCAAAAGTAATTGGACAGATTCAATAATTTTAAATAAAATGTTCATTTTTAGTACTTGGTTGAAAACCCTTGGCTGGCAATGACTGCCTGAAGTCTTGAACTCATGGACATCACCAGACGCTGTGTTTCCTCCTTTTTGATCCTCTGCCAGGCGTTCACTGTGGTGGTTTTCAGTTGCTGTTTGTTTGTGGGCCTTTCTGTCTGAAGTTTAGTCTTTAACAAGTGAAATGCTGCTTAATTTGGTTGAGATCAGGTGACTGACTTGGCCATTCAAGAATATTCCACTTCTTTGATTTAATTAACTCCTGGGTTGCTTTGGCTTCATGTTTTGGGTCATTGTCTATCTGTAGGATGAAACGACGACCAATCAGTTTGGCTGCATTTGGCTGGATCTGAGCACACAGTATGGCTCTGAATACCTCAGAATTCATTCGGCTGCTTCTGTCCTGTGTCACATCATCAATAAACACTAGTGACCCAGGGCGACTGGCAGCCATGCATGCCCAAGCCATCACACTGCATCCGCCGTGTTTTACAGATGATGTGGTATGCTTTGGATCATGAGCTGTACCACGCCTTCGCCATACATTTCTCTTTCCATCATTCTGGTAGAGGTTGATCATGGTTTCATCTGTCCAAAGAATGTTCTTCCAGAACTGTGCCGGCTTTTTTAGATGTTTTATAGCAAAGTCCAGTCTAGCCTTTTTATTCTTGATTCTTATGAGTGGCTTGCACCGTGCAGTGAACCCTCTGTATTTACTTTCATGCAGTCTTCTCTTTATGGTAGATTTGGATATTGATACGCCTACCTCCTGGAGAGTGTTGGTCACTTGGTTGGCTGTTGTGAAGGGGTTTCTCTTCACCATGGAGATTATTCTTCTATCCTTCACCACTGTTGTCTTCCGTGGACGCCCAGGACTTTTTGCATTGATGAGTTCACCAGTGCTTTCTTTCTTTCTCAGGATGTACCAAACTGTAGATTTTGCCACTCCTAATATTGTAGCAATTTCTTGGATGGGTTTTTTCTGTTTTCGCAGCTTAAGGATGGCTTGTTTCACTTGCATGGAGAGCTCCTTTGACCGCATGTTTACTTCACAGCAAAACCTTCCAAATGCAAGCACCACATCTCAAATCAACTCCAGGCCTTTTATCTGCTTAATTGAGAATGACATAACGAAGGGATTGCCCACACCTGTTCATGAAATAGCCTTGGAGTCAATTGTCCAATTACTTTTGGTCCCTTTAAAAACAGGGTCGCACATGTTAAGGAGCTGAAACTCCTAAACCCTTCATCCAATTTTATTGTGGATACCCTCAAATGAAAGCTGAAAGTCTGAACTTCAACTGCATCTGAATTGTTTTGTTTAAAATTCATTGTGGTAATGTCTATAACCAAAATTAGAAAAATGTTGTCTCTGTCCAAATATATATGGACCTAACTGTATGTATCTTACAGCACCGCCTTTGTTGTCTCCTATGCCACATGCACATGCGGGTTGACAGGGCATGTAAAAATGTGGGCATACCTGGTCAAAATGACTGTTATTGTGAACAGTTAGGCAAGTTGAAGATAAAATTATCTCTAAAAGACCTAAAATTAAAGATGATACATTTGCTTTGTATTTTAAGCAAAAAAAAATGTATATTATTTTTTAAATTTTAAAAATTACAAAAAGGAAAATGGGCCAATGCAAAAATTTTGGCACCCTTGGAGATTTGTGTGCTCAAATCACCTTGACCAAGTTTTCAGATCTTAATTAGCCTGTGAGGGTTCTGGTGAGTTTACTATCTTTGTTAGGAACGGCCAGGTGATACAAATTTCCCAGCTTTATAAAAACCCAGCCTCCTCTAACCTTGTACCAAAAAACAGCAGCTTTGGGTACTTATAAGCAGCTGCCCAGCACTTTAAAAATGAAAATGGTGAAGGCCCACAAAGCAGGAGAAGGCTATAAGAATATGGCAAAACATTTTCAAGTTGCCCTTTCCTCAGTTTGAAATGTAATTAATAAATGGCAGTTAACAGGAACAGTGGATGTCAAGACAAGGTCTAGAAGACCAAGCAAAATTTCAGTGAGAGCTGCTCATGGGATTGCTAGAGAGGCAAATCAGAACCCACATTTGACTGTAAAAGACCTTTAGAAAGATTTAGCAGAGTCTGGAGTTGTGTTACATTGTTTTACTGTTCAGAGACAGCTGCACAAATATAGCCTTCACGGAAGAGTCATCAGAAGAAAAGCTCTCCTGAATCCTCATCATAAAATTCAGCTTCAGAAGTGTGCAAAAGAACAATTAAACAAGCCTGATGCATTTTGGAAACAAGTACTGTACACCAATGAGGTTAAAATAGAACTCTTTGGCCACAATGATCAAAAGGTATGTGTGAAGAAAAAGAATTTCAGGAAATGAACATCTCACCAACCATGAAGCATGGAGTGGATCAATCATGCTTTAGGGTTGTGTTGCAGCCAATGGCACGGGGAACATTTCACGGGTAGTGGGAAGAATGAATTCAATGACATTTCAACAAATTCTTGATGCAAACATAACACCGTCTGTAAAAAGCTGAAGTTGAAAAGAGGATGGCTTCTACAAATGGATAATGATCCTAAACACATGTCAAAATCCACAATAGACTACCTCGAAAGGCGCAAGTTGAATGTTTTACAATGGCCCTCACAGTTTCCTGATCTGAACATAACTGAAAGTCTGTGGTTAGACCTCAAAATAGCAGTGCATGCAAGACGACCCAGGAATCTCGCAGAACTGGAAGATTTTTCCAAGGAAGAATGGTTGAAAATCCCTCAAGCAAGAATTAAAAGACTCTTGTCTGGCTACAAAAAGCGCTCACAAGCTGAGATACTTGCAAAAGGGAGTGCTACATACAAACCATGCAGGATGCCTAAATGTTTGCATTGGCCCATTTTCTTTTTTGCAATTTTTAAAATGTAAAAAATGAAAACATATATTTGTTTGCCTAAAATACAAAGTAAATGTGTCATCTTTAACTTTAGCCATTTTAGAGATCATTTGATCTTCAATTTACTTAACTGATCACAATAACAGTAATTTTGACCAGGGCCAGGAGTGCCAAAACTTTTACATGCCACTGTATGCCATAATTGTAATCCCAGCGATTTTAAAATATGCAGGTGCGGAGAAAAAAAAACACGTGTCTCAAAAACTGCATGTGTTCTTAGACTTGGTCTTCTCAACACCTATGAATGCTTCTTTTTTGTCAAACTGCGTGCTCATCACCTTATTTGTTTATTTTCTTCCTATTTTTTATTTTTATGTTTTTTTCTGTTATTTTTTTATTTTATTTCACATCATTCATGCACTTATTATTAATATGTATATATGTATGTTTTTATTTATTTTTATATCGTGGATATTTGCACCATATTAGCAGTTTTCTTATCAATTTATTTTGTATGACATTTCACCTCATTGCCCACTCATATTGTGGTATCCATTGTTGTTGCCCATAAGTATAATGGTGACAGCTTCTCATATCTTTGAGAGGTTTGCCCTTCATTTTCTCTTCTAATATGCCCCCTGCAGGTGCACATGCCCAACACTGCCGTTTCGCACTGTGCATTACCGACGGTATCTGTTTGGGACACGAGTGGGTCACTGACATCACAGGAAACTCTTTCTTTGACCCGCCGTTTCAATAGGATGTCACATTGTGGTTTTCCTGAAGAAGAAGTAACTTTGTACTTCACAACATGCCGAAATAAACCATCATTTTACTACACTTGGATATATGTCTTAAATCCTGTCGGCAGCGCGGAGACTATCCACAAACTCCTTCTGACCTATTGATATGACCTCCTCAAGTAAGCCCATGTGAAATGTGCATCGGGGTCACTGAGTCACATCGGGACAGATTGAGCATGGTTAAGCACTTGTATACATGATTATACCATGTTCATGTAACACCCCAGGTAACCGGTTGTTACAGTAATGTTGCCTTCCATTCGGGCAGGGCGATATCATGCTTGGAGGCAAGGAGGATTCTCTTTAACAGTTAAGCACCTACGCACAACACATTCTGAATCCAGGCCAGAAGGGGGAGCTCAGGGCCTGTATTCAGGGGAGCTTCTCTCAGCTTTAAGTATTCTGGTCTGGAGGAGGAGTTAGGACAGTTGGAGAGAGACACTGAGGAAAAAGGAAGTCTGGAGCAGAGAGCAGACTAAGGAGCCATGCAGCCAGGACTGAGCTGCAGCTCCAGGGAAGGACGAGAACCTGAGGGGTTGTTGTGTGTAGTGGAGCCATTGAGGGAAGGAGCAAAGGAGTGGAAAAGGGCTCAGAGCGGAACTGTGACTGGGCACCCTCAGCGCCGAAGCACAGAAAATGGCACCGGGAGCCTGAGGCTTTTGTGGTATTCTAGGACACATAGCAGAACTGGAGGGCTTAGTACTGTATGGGATTTGCCCACACCACGCCTGGAGGTGAAGCAGCACCTGAAGACCCCGGGTCATGATAGAGACCCTGTAAAATGGTTCAAACTGCCCGCCATACAGGTACCTGTCCCAGGACAGGAGACAGGAAGGGGTACCTTGCCAGCAGGCTTCAGGCAGCAGGGACCTCACACATAAGCGCAAGTAGGAAACGCTTACGGACCTCACCTGTGAGAGGGATCACCTTTGCCTCCAAGCCGGCCGGACCACATCACCACCCGTGCTGGGTATCCTGGACTGTGGACTGCTTCTACCAGTAAACCAGGTAAAGACTTTACAACTTTGTGTCCTCCATTATTTACCGGCAACCCACCATCCTTGCCATACACCTTGGGAGCCCTGAGGACCCCACTTCACCTGTGGGAAGCGTCATCATCTTGCTGCAACATCACCCCAGAGGACCCCTTTAAACAGCGTCGGTCCCTCTGACTGAGAACCACAGGTGGCGTCACGAATAGACTTTATTACCAAATACCCCTTTAAAGACCTTTCCCCTTTTAATTGAGTGCCCAGGGCCACGGACCGGGTCGCAGCCACCGTGACATCCCCTTTAAGTACAACCGGACCCGGTACTGAGTATCCCCATTGCCCTGGTGGGCGACTCATTCATACTTAGTACATGTACAATCTAAACAAAACGCGGATTTAGATGCCATTAACCGCAAGAAGAGAACCATGATATAAAAACATAATATCTTTATTAAATTGATGTATAAAACAACAAAACAATCAAATAAGACTTGATATAATCATAGAGTGTCCTGAGGAATAAAGAGACCAGCATACTATCCCCCAATAGGAAATATACCTGCTATTACTAATATAACAGTCTAATATGCTAGACAAAAGAAGACTAAATGGGTTGCTGTAATATATCAAATGAAAAATATAAGATGTAGGATATATTGTGGATATACGGGGAAAGGTTCTCCTTACAATTAAGGTAATTGCCTCGTCCACATCTCTCATACATTTAGCCAATATTTTTAAACACCCATTAGTTTGTTAAGCATAGAAAGGTATAGAGTATATATATACCGACCAGGTAGTGTATTAGTAGCGCAGGTCCCTTCCTCCTCGTGCGCCCCGCGTTAGTACATGTACAGTCAGTACTCCAACTTAGGATGATCTATGCTATTATTATGCTGCATTAGCTTATGATCATGTACTGTTGTGCTGTTATCATGACTTTTTATTGTATTGCTATTCCTCTATAGATATGCCCTGAATTGTGCCCACTTCTATGTAAATGTGCTGTCTTAGTGTAACTGTGCTATATAATAAAGTGACTTGTATTGTACCTTGCTGCTATAAGGATTCATGACTCCAATTTTTGCAGGAAGCATGTTTATATATATATATATAGGGTGACAGTCAAGTCAAATTTTGTGCAAATTTTTAGTTCTCACACTGGGGAATAATTCCCTTTGGTGTGATTGTAACATACATAAAATTTCGTAGCATTGCAACATTGTTCACTGGTTGGTTCAGTCATTACAAAACTAACAAATATTTGTAATAAATGTCTTGCAGCAAAGTAAATGTCCAATTTTACAGTAGTTTCAGGGTTTCACTTTTTTAACGAAACACGCTTTATTTGGTTCAGGATAGTTATGGCGATGCTTCTCCACATACTGGAGAATAAACTGCTTCTGGTCTTCTTGACTGATTAGTGACAAATTGAATATACTTACAATGCTGCGTTTGGCAGCATCATTCATAATTTTCAATCCGGCTACTTTTGAGGATGCATTGATGTAACTTGCATTAGTGTGTGTTAGGGCTGGCGGAACCCACCGAGTATATTTAGATATAATTATTGGTGCGATCGCAGCCCGGGGTCCACCGTGCAGGAGACGAACCTGCTGCTAGGAAATGGTGGCACAATATGGCGGTATAAGCAAACTCTGTTACTTCACAGAGTTAAACAGAAGGGAAAACATTGTGCCCTGTTAGCGTCACAGCTGAACACAGCTGCCTACCAGAGCAAAAGCAATCAGTGGTCAGGGAGTAGCAAGCACACAAACACCCCCTTCCGGTGGAGCCGGAATTCTAATGGCTTTACGCCGGCCCTGAATTCACCATACAAAACTCCTCACTGGAGGTGCCGGTATTCTAGTGGCTTATTTCAGCCGTACCCTGACCACAAGCAGACAAGACCACTGAATAGCAAAAGCTCATGACATAAGCTGATCCTAGCGCATGGCCGTGCGGCCATACAAACCTTTTATAGCTGCAGCAACTTCAGGACCTTCCTAGAGGACCAATGGGAGCTGCTGCAGTACCTGAGCATGTGACCCTTGTCCTCCAATAAGAGGTCTTACCTTGGGCATGCTCAGAAGGGGAAAAGCAGGACTTAGTCCCAGAGACGTCTGCTCGCTGCTGACCAGTACTGGCTACAATGGCTGAGCCTGGAAAGGAAGCAGTAACCATCCACACAGTATCAGGCTGAGCCAGACGCTGAGACCGACCTCTCCGCTGAGCAGGCTCCACTGCGGCTGGGGAAGAATGGGATACCGTAGTGGAGATGGTGCGAGTCTCCCCCTGTGCAGAGGCGGGAACTTGACCCCTAACAGTGTGCCACAGACAAGGATCTTGATGAATAAAATATGTTTATTTCCAGTGCAACTAACAGTTTGTTTGTGTTGGGTGACATGAAGTGATGAAGCTTCTTGTGTGAAAAGGTCTTCGGCAAGTTGAGCAGACATCGTTGCCTATCTTCTGCAGAGCGAGTAACATCTTAACCTTTTCTGCGGTTGGAACCTCACTGTCAAAAAAGCCAGATGCACCATATTTTCACTGAGGTACCACAGGTTTCTGTTATAAGCTTTTATTGCTGCCTCAGCAACAGGTGCATTGATCGTTTGTATGCTATGAGTTCTTGCAGTAATGTCAAGTCATTTTGCAGCAATGTGGCTGGGATCTGGCAGAGGTATCAAGCCTTCAGGTATAAGCGGACAGTAAAAGTGCAAAATTGATAGAGATTTTTCTTTAAACTCTGTCAAAGTTAAACTAAATTGGTGACGAAACATGAAGATCTTCAGAGCACATATCACTTTGACCATCCATCGGGCCATATGGTAGGCGCCTAGAGAATTGATGTGTATATCTGAATTTCCTGGCGAACCAAGGAACAGGAGCGCAAGTGTTAACAATTCCTTGTAATCATCTCTTGGATGGCATCGTGGAAGCTGGTTGGTGCAAAATTCAACTAAACACTCCTTAACCCCTTCCCGACCTGTGACACAGCGTATGCGTCATGAAAGTCGGTGCCTTCCCGACCTGTGACGCATATGCTGTGTCACAGAATGATCGCGTCCCTGCAGATCGGGTGAAGGGGTTAACTCCGATTTCACCCGATCTGCAGAGACAGGGGGAGTGGTGCTTCAGCCCAGGGGGGGTGGCTTCACCCCCCCGTGGCTACGATCGCTCTGATTGGCTGTTGAAAGTGAAACTGCCAATCAGAGCGATTTGTAATATTTCACCCAAAAAAACGGTGAAATATTACAATCCAGCCATGGCCGATGCTGCAATATCATCGGCCATGGCTGGAAAACCTAATCTGCCCCCACCCCACCCCACCGATCGCCCCCCCAGTGCTCCGGTGCGCGGTCCGCCCCCCTAATTCGTTCTGTCCGCTCCTCCGTCCTCCTGTCCGCTCCCCCCGTGCTCCGGTGCCCCCTCCCTGTGCTCCGGTCCCCCCCCGTGATCCGATCACCCCCCCTTCATACTTACCGGGCCTCCCGATGTCCGTCCAGCTTCTCCATGGGCGCCGCCATCTTCCAATATGGCGGGCGCATGCGCACTGCGCCCGCAGAGTCTGCCGGCTGGCAGATTCATTTCAGAAGTATTTTGATCACTGCGATATAGCCTATCGCAGTGATCAAAATGAAAAAAAAGTAAATGACCCCCTTTATCACCCCCATAGGGACAATAATAAAAATAAATAAAATATTTTTTTTTTTTTCTGCTAGGGTTAGGGTTAGAACTAGGGTTAGAATTAGGGTTAGAATTAGGGGTAGGGTTAGGGTTAGGGGTAGGGTTAGGGCATGTGCACACAGTGCGGATTTGGCTGCGAATCCGCAGCGGATTGCCGCGGATCCGCAGCGGATCGGCCGCGGATCCGCAGTGGATTGGCCGCGGATCCGCAGCGGATTGGCCGCTGCGAATTCGTAGCAGTTTTCCATCAGGTTTACAGTACCATGTACACCTATGGAAAACCAAATCTGCTGTGCCCATGGTGCGGAAAATACCGTGCGGAAACGCTGTGTATTTTCCGCAGCATGTCAATTTTGTGCGGATTCCGCAGCGTTTTACATCTGTTCCTCAATAGGAATCCGCAGGTGAAATCCGCACAAAAAAACACTGGAAATCCGCTGTAAATCCGTAGGTAAAACGCAGTGCCTTTTACCTGCGGATTTTTCAAAAATGGTGCGGAAAAATCTCACACGAATCCGCAAAGTGGGCACATAGCCTTAGGGTTAGGGTTGGAATTAGAGTTAGGGTACCGTCTCACAGTGGCACTTTGATCGCTACGACGGTACGATCTGTGACGTTCCAGGGATATCCATACGATATCGCTGTGTCTGACACGCAGCAGCGATCAGGGACCCTGCTGAGAATCGTACGTCGTAGCAGATCGTTTGGAACTTTCTTTCGTCGCTGGATCTCCCGCTGTCATCGCTGGATCGTTGTGTGTGACAGCTATCCAGCGATGCGTTCACTTGTAACCAGGGTAAACATCGGGTTACTAAGCGCAGGGCCGCGCTTAGTAACCCGATGTTTACCGTGGTTACCAGCGTAAAAGTAAAAAAAAAACAAAAAACGTACATACTCACATTTCGGTGTCCTTCAGGTCCCTTGCCGTCTGCTTCCCGCTCTGACTGTCTGCCGGCCGGAAAGTGAGAGCACAGCACAGCAGTGACGTCACCGCTGCGCTCTGCTCTCACTGTACGGCGGCACTCAGTCAGAGCGGGAAGCAGACGGCAAGGGACCTGAAGGACACTAAAATGTGAGTATGTACGTTTTTTTTTTACTTTTACGCTGGTAACCACGGTAAACATCGGGTTACTAAGCGCGGCCCTGCGCTTAGTAACCCGATGTTTACCCTGGTTACCCGGGACCTTGGCATCGTTGGTCGCTGGAGAGCGGTCTGTGTGACAGCTCCCCAGCGACCACACAATGACTTTCCAACGATCACGGCCAGGTCGTATCGCTGGTCGTGATCGTTGGTAAATCGTTATGTGAGACGGTACCCTTAGGGTTGGAATTAGGGCTAGGGTTGGAAATAGGGTTAAGATTAGGCTTGTGGTTAGGGTTAAGGATAGGGTTAGGGTTGTGTTGGGGTTACAGTTGTGGGTAGGGTTGGGATTAGGGTTAGGATTAGGGTTGGATTTAGGGTTACGGGTGTGTTGGGGTTAGGGTTGTGGTTGGGGGTGTGTTGGGGTTAGGGTTGTGATTAGGGTTATGGCTACAGTTGGGATTAGGGTTAGGGGTGTGTTGGGGTTAGTGTTGAAGTTAGAATTGAGGGGTTTCCACTGTTTAGGCACATCAGGGGTCTCCAAACGCAACATGGCGCCACCAATGATTCCAGCCAATCTTGCGTTCAAAAAGTCAAATGGTGCGCCCTCCCTTCCAAGCCCCGACGTGCGCCCAAACAGTGGTTTACCCCCACATATGGGATACCAGCGTACTCAGGACAAACTGGGCAACAACTATTGGGGTCCAATTTCTCCTGTTACCCTTGCAAAAATAAAAAAATACTTGCTAAAACATAATTTTGAGGAAAGAACAATTATTTTTTATTTTCACGGCTCTACGTTATAAACTTCTGTGAAGCACTTGGGGGTTGAACGTGCTCACCACACATCTAGATAAGTTCCTTGGGGGATCTAGTTTCCAAAATGGGGTCACTTGTGGGGGGTTTCTACTGTTTAGGCACATCAGGGGCTCTGCAAATGCAACGTGACGCCCGCAGACCATTCCATCAAAGTCTGCATTTCAAATGTCACTACTTCCCTTCCGAGCCCTGACGTGCGCCCAAACAGTGGTTTACCCCCACATATGGGGTACCAGCGTACTCACAACAAACTGGGCAACAAATATTGGGGTCCAATTTCTCCTGTTACCCTTGTGAAAATAAGCAATTGCTTGCTAAAACATCTTTTTTGAGGAAAGAAAAATTATTTTTTATTTTCACGGCTCTGCGTTGTAAACTTCTGTGAAGCACTTGGGGGTTGAACGTGCTCACCACACATCTAGATAAGTTCCTTGGGGGATCTAGTTTCCAAAATGGGGTCATTTGTGGGGGGTTTCTACTGTTTAGGCACATCAGGGGCTCTGCAAACATAACATGATTCCCGCAGACCATTCCATCAAAGTCTGCATTCCAAATCGTCACTACTTCCCTTCCGAGCCCCGCCATGTGCCCAAACAGTGGTTTACCCCCACATATGGGGTATCAGCGTACTCAGGAGAAACTGGACAACAACTTTTGGGGTCAAATTTTTCCTGTTACCCTTGGGAAAATTAAAAAATTCTGGGCTAAAAAAATATTTTTGAGGAAAGAAAACACATTTTTTATTTTCACGTCTCTGCGTTATAAACGTCTGTGAAGCACTTGGGGGTTCAAAGTGCTCACCACACATCTAGATAAGTTCCCTTGGGGGTCTAGTTTCCAAAGTGGGGTCAATTGTGGGGAGTTCCTACTGTTTAGGCACATCAGGGGCTCTGCAAACGCAACGTGATGCCCGCAGAGCATTCCATTAAAGTCTGCATTTCAAAACGTCACTACTTCCCTTCCGCTCCCCGACGTGTGCCAAAACAGTGGTTTACCCCCACATATGGGGTATCAGCGTACTCAGGAGAAACTGCACAACAACTTTTGTGGTCCAATTTCTCCTGTTACCCTTGGGAAAATAAAAAATTGTGGGTTAAAAAATCATTTTTGAGGAAAGAAAAATAATTTTATATTTTCATGGCTCTGCGTTATAAACTTCTGTGAAGCACTTGAGGGTTCAAAGTGCTCACCACACATCTAGATTAGTTCCTTGGGAGGTCTAGTTTCCAAAATGGGGTCACTTGTGTGGGAGCTCCAATGTTTAGGCACACAGGGGCTCTCCAAACGCGACATGGTGTCCGCTAATGATTGGAGCTAATTTTCCATTCAAAAAGCCAAATGGCGTGCCTTCCCTTCCGAGCCCTGCCGTGCGCCCAAACAGTGGTTTACCCCCACATATGGGGTATCATCGTACTCAGGACAAACTGGACAACAACATTTGGGGTCCAATTTCTCCTATTATCCTTGGGAAAATAAAAAACTCCGGGCTAAAAATCATTTTTGAGGAAACAAAAATATTTTTTTATTTTCATGGCTCTGCGTTATAAACTTCTGTGAAGCACCTGGGGGTTTTAAGTGCTCACTATACATCTAGATTAGTTCCTTGGGGGGTCTAGTTTCCAAAATGGGGTCACTTGTAGGGGAGCTCTAATGTTTAGGCACACAGGGGCTCTCCGAACGCAACATGGTGTCCACTAACGATTGGAGCTAATTTTCCATTGAAAAAGTCAAATGGCGCGCCTTCCCTTCCAAGCCTTGCCGTGCACCCAAACAGTGGTTTACCCCCACATATGAGATATCGGCGTACTCAAGAGAAATTGCCCAACAAATTTTAGGATCCATTTTATCCTGTTGCCCATGTGAAAATGAAAAAATTGAGGCTAAAAAAAATTTTTTGTGAAAAAAAAGTACTTTTTCATTTTTTACGGATCAATTTGTGAAGCACCTGAGAGTTTAAAGTGCTCACTATGCATCTAGATAAGTTCCTTGGGGGGTCTAGTTTCCAAAATGGGGTCACATGTGGGGGAGCTTCAATGTTTAGGCACACAGGGTCTCTCCAAACGCGACATGGTGTCCGCTAACGATGGAGATAATTTTTCATTCAAAAAGTCAAATGGCGCGCCTTCCCTTCCGAGCCTTGCCGTGCACCCAAACAGTGGTTTACCCCCACATATGAGGTATCGGCGTACTCAGGAGAAATTGCCCAACAAATTTTAGGATCCATTTTATCCTGTTGCCCATGTGAAAATGAAAAAATTGAGGCTAAAAAAATTGTTTGTGAAAAAAAAGTACTTTTTCATTTTTACGGATCAATTTGTGAAGCACCTGGGGGATTAAAGTGCTCACTATGCATCTAGATAAGTTCCTTGGGGCGTCTAGTTTCCAAAATGGGGTCACTTGTGGGGGAGCTCCAATGTTTAGGCACACGGGGGCTCTCCAAACGCGACATGGTGTCCGCTAAAGATTGGAGCCAATTTTTCATTGAAAAAGTCAAATGGCGCTCCTTCGCTTCCGAGCCCTGCCGTGCCCACAAACAGTGGTTTACCCCCACATATGAGGTATCAACGTACTCAGGACAAATTGGACAACAACTTTTGTGGTCCAGTTTCTCCTTTTACCCTTGGGAAAATAAAAAAATTGTTGCTAAAAGATCATTTTTGTGACTAAAAAGTTAAATGTTCACTTTTTCCTTCCATGTTGCTTCTGCTGTTGTGAAACACCTGAAGGGTTAATAAACTTCTTGAATGTGGTTTTGAGCACCTTGAGGGGTGCAGTTTTTAGAATGGTGTCACTTTTGGGTATTTTCAGCCATATAGAACCCTCAAACTGACTTCAAATGTGAGGTGGTCCCTAAAAAAAATGGTTTTGTAAATTTTGTTGTAAAAATGAGAAATCACTGGTCAAATTTTAACCCTTATAACTTCCTAGCAAAAAAAAAATTTCTTTCCAAAATTGTGCTGATGTAAAGTAGACATGTGGGAAATGTTATTTATTAACTATTTTGTGTCACATAACTCTCTGGTTTAACAGAATAAAAATTCAAAATGTGAAAATTGCGAAATTTTCAAAATTTTCGCCAAATTTCCGTTTTTTTTCACAAATAAACTCAGAAATTATCGACCTAAATTTACCACTAACATGAAGCCCAATATGTCACGAAAAAACAATCTCAGAACCGCAAGGATCCGTTGAAGCGTTCCTGAGTTATTACCTCATAAAGGGACACTGGTCAGAATTGCAAAAAATGGCAAGGTCATTAAGGCCAAAATAGGCTGGGTCATGAAGGGGTTAAGCGGACCTAGCTCAGTTGAAACTGTCATCTTCCATTCCAGCTGAAAACTTGGTTTTATGCAGTTGATTCCAGGCAGCCAAAAATCTCTCAACCACTTCATATTTGGACCTGTTGATGTTGGCCACAATTTATCAAACATGCTTGCAATAATTAGCTTGTGAATGTGGTGACTAAATGGCAAACTCAGTAATTCTTTCTGAAGTATATGTTGTAAGAGGATGCCTGCACCAGCATTTGTACCAGTGCTACTACTGGTTGTGTCAAATGACATAAACTTCTCTATCCAAGAGTTGCCAAAGATGCAGAACCTCGAATACAGCCTTAGCTTGTGCTGCTCCTTTGCTGTTAGGTATCTCTGGGAATGACAATATCTTATCAATTCCTCCTCCTGACACTAGTACTGCCAGTAACTCAGCAACATCTGTACAGTCAGTGGACCACTACTATTGAAGGAAGCTTTGATAGCATTTGCTGCAATCTCTCGATGCCAGTGATGAGCCTGTCTGATTGATTCAGCATGATACTGTCTGGATCATGGGCAAGAGACTGAGAAGAAGCAGCACGCAGGTCGTTCACTTTTCTATCACTCGTATTGGTTCTGTCTAGAGCTGCAGCAACTTCCGGAGTCACAATGTTGACAGATCTTCCTGACTTACAATTTCTTGGGACCAGGTAGGACTTGGGCTGAAATTCAGCCCTGGCATTTGAAATAACACAGGCCCATGCTGTTCCTGTCCCCAAGCACCAGGTGGGGATATATTACTAATATTACCCTGGATGGAGGAAAGCAAGATTTACTACAAGACCAATATTTCTAATGATACCCATGGCTAGCTGGGGTAGGTGACGGAGTCAGCCACTTTGTGCTCCGTCACAACTCTTAACAGTATGGGTGTCTTGAGAACACGGATTCTGTTAACAAGGTAGCAGACAAGGCGGCCCACAACCAGACAGGTCCTTCTGGCATTTGCCAAAATTGCTAGACGGCCAGTCCGGCCCTGCTTGGGACTCATCACTATTGTTGTCGGAAGTGCCATTGTCGCTGCAACTGCTACTACTACTGCAAAGTTCAACCGATGCTGTTAACTGCTGAACTCGCTTAGTTTCCTTTTTTCATGCAATTCTCTCATAAATCTTCTTTCCTCAACCTTGGCCAGCTTTCTGTCTAATGGTCCCATGCTTTCTCAATGACATTTTTCATTTTCAGCAAGCAAGAAGTCACAGTCTCTCTTAAGTTTTATAATTTTCATGGTATCAGCATGAGCGACATCAAACAAATCATCATGTTTATGTCACGATCCATTTTTGGATTTGTGGCAGATCTGGTTTCCCTCAGTTTAAGACCTTTTTTCCTTTCTGGTCATTGGGGGTAATGCAGTTTTCCCCCCAGTGGCCGCTGGTGTTATTGCATTGCATAGCTGCTGGGTCAGCTGATGTTGGTGGTGACCACTCCCACCATCCTTTAAGAGGTTACCTGATGCATCAGCTGACTGTCGGTGTTAGTTCATTTTGCAGCGACCAAGCTGGGAGACGGAGCCTGCTGGGAACAGTTGTTCTTCTCCTGAGTCTGGTGAATCTGGTGTTCCTTCCCGCTGTGCTGTGCTTTGCAGCAATAAGCTAAGTGTTGTTTTCCTATACCTTGTCTGTCTTTCCTTACCCCTTGTTGTATTAGTGCAGCGGTGGGACCAGTGCTCTCACCTGCCAGTTCCCTATGTAGGGATAGGTGCAGGGCAAGTGAGGGACTAGGTATCCTGGTCAGCGACGGGGTGAAAGAACCCATATAGGGATGATAGCAAGATCAGGGCTCATCTGCAGGCCAGTGCAGGAAGTGCCCATTCCCCCAGTCCCTACCGACAGGGCCCACTGTTGTAATTGTGTCCCAGGTGTTCCCTTGTTTGTTGTGCTGTTTGTGACAGACCTATGGTTGGGTCGTTTCATACTGGGTCAGTCACATCGTGACATTAACACCGACAGTCACATTTTTTCTGGTGAGCCATGGCTCAAATGCAGACCTTTGCCCAACTGCTCCAGACTCTCACCACTGAGCTTAAGGATCTGCGTGGTGAGGTGGTGCAGCAGCTGCAGCAGTTGTTGGGGTTCTGGGCCTCGGCTCAGGTACAGGCTCAACCAGAACCCAAAATATCTCTCCCTGACAGGTTCTCTGGTGGGAGAGATACATTTTTGGCTTTTAAGAAGCCCTGCAAGCTATAATTCAGGCTCCGCCCTCATTCATCAGGGAGTGAGGAACAATGGGTGAGAATCATTGTTTCCCTTCTTAAGGGTGATCCCCAATACTGGGCCTTCTCCCTGCCGACTGGTTCTCTACGGTCAGTGGATTAGTTTTTTGCGGCTTTGGCACTGGTATATGGTGATCTGGATGGCGTCTCCTTGGCGGAATCCCGACTCCGGAAGATCAATCAGGGGGGCCGGCCAGTTGTGGAGTACTATTCAGAGTTCAGGAGGTGGGCCACTGACACACAGTGGAATGACCCTGCCCTTAGGAGCCATTTTGTCCATGGTCTGTCCCCTAGGTTTCAAGATACTCTGGTGCAGTACGCCGCCCCCTGGTCATTGAGGCCGCCATGTCCCTTGCCATCCAGGTGGATAGTCGATTAAGGGAGAGGCATACACCAAATGTGCCCCCTGTGGTCCTTACTAGGGAGGAGGACACACCTGACCAGGTGGACGAACCCATGCGTTGTGGGAGGAGTTGGTTCCCAAATGGGGTTGCCTGCGGTTCGCTGTGGTGTGGGGGCATGTTTTTACTGTGGGCAGACCGGTCATTTTATCAATGTCTGCTCAGCTCGCGACAAAATACCTGTTCCACCTATGAAGCTGCATCCCCCTGGTCATGTGGAGGGATCCGACCAGGGAGTGTATTTCCTCCATTTTCTCGTCTCAGTGTACCTTACCTGCTGAGGTGGTTGTTGGTGGGGTAACTGAGAATATTCCAGTGCTTGTGGACAATGGAGCAGAAGTCAATTTGGTGGATGCCCATTTTGTCCAGACTCATGGCCTGATGAGTAGGATGCTAGCGAGACCCCTAAGCGTTGAGGCAATTGACTCTGCCCCGCTCAGCCAGGGGAGCATTACCCAAGTTGTAGACAATAAACATCTGCCTATAGGGGCTTGTGACGAAGAGTCCCTGTCATGCTACGTCTGGGAGGGCATACCAACTCCCATGGTTTTAAGACTCCCTTGGTTGAAAAAACACAACCTGGTCATAGACTGGCGGTCCAGGGAAGTAGTCAGCTGGGATCAGTCATGTGAGGACTGCTTCCCGGGAGCTATGATCTCTGCCGTCCTTCTACAACCTATCCCTTCTTTTCCAGTGGGGGCAGAAGAGGTGCTGCCAGGGAGTAGGGGCAAGACTCTACCTTCACTGCATGTTAACCCGGTATGTCAGAGACCTCTTAGGAGGAGGGTTCAGAGGAGTGTGGTGGTTTCCACGGTGCATAGTGGGGCTGTGAGTTTGGTGACACAGGGGGACACCTCTGTTGTCAGTGCTGTAAAGAGTTCACCATCTTGTGGCAGATGCATGTGTGAAAATAAACGTTCAGGTCTGGATCTGTGTGTGAATGAATACGTATGGGTGTCCACCAAAAATATCAGATGGAAGTGTGGTACTGGAATGTGGAGTTCGAGGGTAATCGAGGCCATATCGGGTGTCAGCCATTGTCAACCAGCTGCAGTTACCCTCAGTAATGCCCATACACAACTCATTCCACAGGTCAGCGCTCTGGAGATATGTGCCGCCTACGTTGTCATCTCCACCGTGCTGTGTTCACCGTAAACCTGAGGGTCAGGTGACTGCCGAGGTGAACTCTGGTGAATCGAGACATCCTCACTGTAGGTTGTTTACTGGTGAGGTCCAGTGTTGAGGGTCCAGAGGCCCCTCATTGAAAGGGGGGTACTGTCACAATCCATTTTTGGATTTGTGGCAGATCTGGTTTCCCTTAGTTTAAGACCTTTTATCCTTTCTGGTCATCGGGAGTTAATGCAGTTCCCCCCCTGGTGGCTACTGGTGTTATTGCATTGCATTGCTGCTGGGTCAGCTGATGTTGGTGGTAACCACTCCCACCATCCTTTAAGAGGTCACCTGATGCATCAGCTGACTGTCGGAGTTAGTTCATTCTGCAGCGACCAAGCTGGGAGAAGGAGCTTGCTGGTAACAGTTGTTCTTCTCCTGAGTCTGGTGAATCTGGTGTTTCTTCCCGCTGTGCTGTGCTTTGCAGCAATAAGCTAAGTGTTGTTTTCCTATACCTTGTCTGTCTTTCCTTACCCCTTGTTGTATTAGTGCAGCGGTGGGACCAGTGCTCTCACATGCCAGTTCCCTACGTAGGGATAGGTGCAGGGCAAGTGAGGGACTAGGTATCCTGGTCGGCGACAGGGTGAAAGAACCCGTATAGGGATCATAGCAAGATCAGGGCATATTTGCAGGCCAGTGCAGTGCAGGAGGTGCCCATTCCCCCAGTCCCTACCGACAGGGCCCACCGTTGTAATTGTGTCCTCGGTGTTCCCTTGTTTTTTGTCCTGTTTGTGACAGACCTACGGTTGGGTCGTTTTGTGGCGCCCCCACCGCCGCAGGGCCGAGGGGTACCCGGTACCGGGCCTGGGTGAGTCTCTGCTCTGGGGTTGTCACGGCGGCTGGGCCCCGGTCCGTGACCCTGCCGTGGGGCGCACAGTGAATAACAGGTGTGGATGATGTAGATGGGGGTGAGGCTGTGGTAGTGCGGTGCAGTAAATAACGAGGACACCAGGTTGCAGTCTCTTTACCTCTTTACTGAAGATCTCTGGGTCCTCAGTCCGGAATACGGTTCACCAGGCTGCGCAAGTCCGGCCGGTCCAATGGCACCTCCAGAGTTCTCCTCACAGGTGGAAATCGGTGCCTTCCTTCTAGCGCTATGTGTTGTGGTCCTTCCCTGCTGTGCTTACGGAAAGTCCCCCACAACCGTTGTGTCTGTTTCTTAAGTTCCCTCACAACTCGATTAAATGATGTTCTTCTAATCCTCCGTCCCTCCCTGGTGTTCTGGTTGGGACGGCACCCGTTTGACGGGTAGGCTCGGAGCTCTTCCGGGACCCTAGAGTCGCCCCTCTCCACAAGTTGCCCCCCAAGACTGCATAGGTGATTTTAGTTAGACAGCCCGCCTTAGACTGACTGTCCTGCCGCTGTTTAGAGTATTGCTTGAAGTTGAATGTTATAATACTCCCTCGGCGTTCCGGCCACCGGTAGTGCGCCTCAGTAGGGTGTTGCTCCGGTCTTACAGCATGACCCCTACTGGTATTTCTCCTTTTGCTTGATCTCGTTTCTCACTCAGCACAATCTATCTCGCTTCTAGTTCTTCCTTGGGCACCGCCGCTACCCGGAGCAGGCGCGGTCCCGTTACGTTCGTTCAAGTTGCCAAGCCTCTGTCAGGATCCCACCCCTGACAGAGACCCTACTGTATCTTCCCCCACAACACCCTCTGCCACAAGGTGTTGCCTGGTTCCAACCCAGTCAGCTTTCTGATCTAACTTCCTGCCTGACCCCCAGTTTACCCACTATGGTGGGGAGTGGCCTAATGAATAGAACCCTTAGCTCCCCCCGGAGGCCCAGCTGTGAAATGTATTGGTGTCTGTGATACCTGATCAGGGGAACTCCTTCAGTGCCATCGGACGCACCATGGCTCCCCATAGTGGCGGAGCCACAGTACTGCAACGACCAGGACTCTGGGGCGCTGCACTCCCCCCTGGTTAAACACAGTACTCCGGGACTGGGAAGAAAACAACAATACAAGTTAGCAAAAAGACATACAATTTCGTTGAGTGTAATAACAATAAGTATACTTGAACAGGCTTCCCTTTATGGGAGGTAAGGACACTTGAACGTTACAAACATAGTTAACATTATAAATTACAGGCTATAAATAACTCCTGTTACCCAACCGGGTATTCTACTAAGTGCAAATTTGTTGAACAATAATTTAACATTGCCTTTAAGGACTTACACTCTAAATCCACTAAAGGCCTTCCTATAATCACATTATAAGGCAATTTAACTTTCTCATTCTCCTTCTTTAAATCTGCAGGACCGCCTGTCCTATCGGCACCAGACCTACTGCCTCTCCTTTCAGTTACAGGACCGCCCCGTTCAGCCAGGGCCTACTGCCTTTTCAACTACTATACACAGTATAGAACATAACATTACTTTCAGTTTAAGAGTACTAAGTCATCTCTACATGACTCCTATGAGGACTCAGGGTTTACCTTCTATCCTAACTATCTATCAGCATTATCAAAAACATTTTCTATTGAACATTAAGCCTTCTCATTATCTTTCTCTCTATCATGCATGCTGGACATCACGTCTATACCTACGGGCCCACTGCATCCTTCTTCTATCTTTCATTTTTTTTTTTTTTTCTTTTTAGAGAACATCATCAGCATTTCTTCACAATTAACTAGTCAAATACATATAACTTACTCATGTAAACATTATCATCACGTTCTCTTTATCAAAACATCACTGCTATCTCTCAGTCTTAAAGCAATACCATTCTTTTAAGTGCAACAAGTGAACATCCCCTTTAAGAGGGGACCAAGTCTCTATGAGGTAGCATGTCTTCTCAAGCTACCAGTCCGTACTCAGCAAAGGTTCCAGTGTGGTATCTTCACAAAGAGTCCTTCTTTAAGTAAAACCAGTAAGAAGCCCCTTTAAGAAGGTGCAACTATTTACAAGGAGTTTGTATCATGCATTGTTCATGATCCAGCAGTTCTTTCAGGGATGAATAAACAGGAACAAAACAAAAAGCAGAAGAAGGGATCCCGGGTAAACAAAGGGGATCCCTTTAAGAATAACCCAGGTCGGGTTTAAAGTAGCAAAAAGCAGGGAAACAAACAGTTAACTATGTACAGTTTCAGGTTTCCGAGGTTTAGTTGGACGGCTTCCAGGGCTGCACCTGGCACTTAACCCTTCCTGGCCTGGGAAAAGTGAGGTCCAGGGTTACACCCAGTGCTGGACAAATGCCGTTAATCTGTCTTTCAAGTACGGTGAAATCATGCGCAGCGATGGAGGTCTGCGCAGCTTGAGTATGGGCATTTGCTGCAGCAGAGGTAGCGGCTGCTGCAAGATAAGTCACTGGAACGGAATCAGCAGCTGTGGCACTAGCAGTCACTGGAGTGGTGTTGGTCGTCAGGGCAGGGTCGTCCTTCATACCTGCTTCAGATGCGGTCCCTCCGGTGCCGGTCTGCTCTGCCTCCGCTGGGATCTGGAACGCTAGCTGCAGGGCCTTGCGCTGCGGCGTTGTCATCTCCGTTTGCAGCATCTCGCTTTCCGGCAGGGCCTTGCTTTCTGGCTTCGGAGCGCTGTAACTTCCTTCTTGCTCCGGACCAGACGAGGCTGCCGACAGTTGTCTGGTGAGGCTCCCGGTGATGGTCTTCTTCCACCCGACCTCAGTGCTCAGCTGCGTCTGCGGGAGTCGGTGGATCAGCTCGTCCGCTCCGGTCTGCAGGAGGTCAGCGTCAACTATGGAGGTCTGGCTGCGGTGCCTCTCCGGGTAGCTGGGGGAGTCCTCGGCTCCGACCCCACGCTCCGGCTCCGGGCGGCTGGCCATGGCGTCCTCCATGTCGCTGAATTCTTCTTCCTGGTCCTTTTCCCGCTCTCTCCTTCGTGGGCGGCCCCGTCTCCATGGTCTCCACCCTCCAAACAGGATCAGGAGGCGGACCTCGGCTGTTGACGGACACGTCCGCAGGACACAGAAATATTTGGACTGGGCGGCCATTGTCGTTCGCGCTTTCCAGCCTGCCTCCGCCTACTCCACGCCCTTCTTCTTCTCCTGCGCTCTCCTTAGCGCTGCAATGGCGGCGGTTTTGGCGGTAACTTTTAGCGGCAAGTGGCAACGCACAGTCCTTGTAATAAAGCACAGTCCAAGCACGATAAATCACAGTTCCAAGGCACACATGACCTGATTCTTCAGGCTTAAGTAGATCCTGTTCGTGACGCCAAGTTGTGGCGCCCCCACCGCCGCAGGGCCGAGGGGTACCCGGTACCGGGCCTGGGTGAGTCTCTGCTCTGGGGTTGTCACGGCGGCTAGGCCCCGGTCCGTGACCCTGCCGTGGGGCGCACAGTGAATAACAGGTGTGGATGATGTAGATGGGGGTGAGGCTGTGGTAGTGCGGTGCAGTAAATAACGAGGACACCAGGTTGCAGTCTCTTTACCTCTTTACTGAAGATCTCTGGGTCCTCAGTCCGGAATACGGTTCACCAGGCTGCGCAAGTCCGGCCGGTCCAATGGCACCTCCAGAGTTCTCCTCACAGGTGGAAATCGGTGCCTTCCTTCTAGCGCTATGTGTTGTGGTCCTTCCCTGCTGTGCTTACGGAAAGTCCCCCACAACCGTTGTGTCTGTTTCTTAAGTTCCCTCACAACTCGATTAAATGATGTTCTTCTAATCCTCCGTCCCTCCCTGGTGTTCTGGTTGGGACGGCACCCGTTTGACGGGTAGGCTCGGAGCTCTTCCGGGACCCTAGAGTCGCCCCTCTCCACAAGTTGCCCCCCAAGACTGCATAGGTGATTTTAGTTAGACAGCCCGCCTTAGACTGACTGTCCTGCCGCTGTTTAGAGTATTGCTTGAAGCTGAATGTTATAATACTCCCTCGGCGTTCCGGCCACCGGTAGTGCGCCTCAGTAGGGTGTTGCTCCGGTCTTACAGCACGACCCCTACTGGTATTTCTCCTTTTGCTTGATCTCGTTTCTCACTCAGCACAATCTATCTCGCTTCTAGTCCTTCCTTGGGCACCGCCGCTACCCGGAGCAGGCGCGGTCCCGTTACGTTCGTTCAAGTTGCCAAGCCTCTGTCAGGATCCCACCCCTGACAGAGACCCTACTGTATCTTCCCCCACAACACCCTCTGCCACAAGGTGTTGCCTGGTTCCAACCCAGTCAGCTTTCTGATCTAACTTCCTGCCTGACCCCCAGTTTACCCACTATGGTGGGGAGTGGCCTAATGAATAGCACCCTTAGCTCCCCCCGGAGGCCCAGCTGTGAAATGTATTGGTGTCTGTGATACCTGATCAGGGGAACTCCTTCAGTGCCATCGGACGCACCATGGCTCCCCATAGTGGCGGAGCCACAGTACTGCAACGACCAGGACTCTGGGGCGCTGCAGTTTCATACCGGGTCAGTCACATCGTGATAGTTTATTAACAAATTCCTTCTCCTTTGATTCTTTGTTTTGGTTCACCATTTACCATTCTTCTTGAGACTCTTTCATTGAACAAACAGAATCTTTACCTTTCTGATTACGTGATATTGTTGCCTTGTCGGGATTCTCGCTTTTTCCCAGAACCGAAGTACTTCATTGACTGCGACGGTAGCACTGGTATATGTTGGTTGTGATTCTGTACAGTGCAGGAAATAAAACCTGTCCAATACCTGCCAATTCAAAGACAGCTTTGTCCCTCCAAGTAAGCACGTTCGTCTAACACTACAATTTGAAGACGCCATTTTTTCTGACAACAGTGACTAAACCTGTGGGAGGCCTAAATAGCAAACATAAAACCACATTTTATTAAAGTTTGATACGTTGCTCCTTGGGATGAGCAAATCCCTGTGTATTTCGTTGTGCACCTTCTTCTTTGCCATTAGCAACCTATGCTAATGATGGAGGGAGGGGCTACAGCTGCAAAGTTTGTTGATTGGCTGCCCTGCACTAAGCCTATCGACAAACGTTATTGTCTGGGATGGAAGCCAGGACAGTAAATGGAGCACAAGTGAGCGCTACTGTGCATCTTTGTCCTCCACTCCATTCACTTCCAGTGCAGGCTGGACAACGGCCAAAGCCAAATACACAGGTATTCACTCATCCCTAGTTGCTGCAAATCACCCCAATATAGCTCATCAACACTTGCAAATCTAATATATAAAGCTGAATGTGTGTGTGTGTGTATGTATGTATGTATGTATGTATGTCCGGGATTGGCATCTGAACCGTCGCAGCTACAGCCACAAAATTTTGCACAGTCACACGTCTGGACCCCGAGAGCGTCATAGGCTATGTTGTGAGGTGAAATTTTAACCCCGCGCTTTCCAATTCACCAAACAATTTTGCCCCTATCGACATAATGGGGAAAAAGTGAAAGGAAAAGTGTTGGAGGCGTCGCAGCTACAGGCACAAAATTTTGCACAGTCACACGTCTGGACCCTGAGAGCATCAAAGCTATGTTGTGAGGTGAAATTTTAACCCCGCGCTTTCCAATTCACCAAACAATTTTGCCCCTATCTACATAATGGGGAAAAAATGAAAGGAAAAGTGTTGGAGGCAAATTAACAGCTGCTAGATGTGAACAAGGGGGACTTAAAGAATGACAGCGATGGCGCCAAAGAGTATATACTGTACAGTTGCTAAGGTGGGGCCCCAACATGGGATAATCACCACACCACCACGGGGATATGAACACACACACAAAATGCGCCACATACTACCACGTGCTCGAACACATATACCACCCTCAGCGCACATTTCACCACACATACACCAACCTCGCCACATAAAAGTAGAAACACAAAAGTCGCCGCTCAAAACTCGCCACGCGCAAAACTCTCTACATGCAAAACTCGCCACACGTGCAAAACTCACCTCATGGAAAACTCGCCACACGCAAAACTTGCACACGCAGAAAAATTGCCACACGCAGAAAAATTGCCACATGCACAAAAGTTGCAACACATGCAAAAGTTGCCTCACACAAAACTTGCACATACTCAAAAGGCACCACACATAAAACTCGCCACGCGCAAAACTCGCCATGCGCAAAACTTGCTGCACACAACGCTAACCTGTCACATGCAACTCGACACACAAAAAGTTGCTACACGCATGTCGCCACACAAAACTCATCTCACAAAAGTCCCTACATGCATGTCGCCACACGCAACTCAACACACACAACTTGACACACGAAACTCGCCCTAAAACACACACAAGTCTGGTATTATCCTTCAAAAATAAAAATCTGATTAATAAGCAGACAAACTACAAGAGCAACAAATGTACCATATAGGAATCCGGCAGCTGTCAGTCACATGACCAGTCTATTATGTGTATGTGTGAGCTAATATATACTGCCAGGGGGTGGGCTTACTGTTGGCTGGGGATTTATCAGGCTGCCATTTTAGCTTACAAATACTGAGGTAAAAATACTGACCAAATAACGTGTGAACGAGGTCTAATACAGGAGGAGATGACATACAGATATATACTATATACAGGAGGAGATGACACACAGGTATATACTATTTACAGGGGAGATGACACACAGGTATATACTATATACAGGAGGAGATGACACACAGATATATACTATATACAGGAGAGATGACACACAGGTATATACTATATAGAGGAGGAGATGACATACAGGTACATACTACATACAGGACGAGATGACATACAGGTATATACTATATACAGGAGGAGATGACACACAGGTATATACTATATACAGGAGCAGATTACCTACAGGTATATAGTATATACAGGAGGAGATGACATACAGGTATATGCTATGTATAGGAGGAGATGACATACAGGTATATACTATATACAGGAGGAGATGACACACAGATATATACTATATATAGGCGAGATGACACACAGGTATATACTATATACAGGAGATTACATACAGGTATATCTAATATATAAAGCTGAATGTGTGTATGTATGTATGTGTGTATGTCCGGGATTGGCATCTGCACCGTCGCAGCTACAGCCACAAAATTTTGCACAGTCACACGTCTGGACCCCGAGAGCGTCATAGGCTATGTTGTGAGGTGAAATTTTAACCCCGCGCGTTCCAATTCACCAAACAATTTTGCCCCTATCTACATAATGGGGAAAAAGTGAAGGGAAAAGTGTTGGAGGAAAATTGACAGCTGCCAGATGTGAACAATGAGGACTTAAAGAATGAGAGCGATGGCGCCAAAGGGTATATACCGTACAGTTGCTAAGGTGGGGCCCCGACATGGGATACTCACCACACACGGGGATATGAACACAAACACAAAATGCGCCACACACTACCACGTGCTTGAACACATATACGACCCTCAGCACACATTTCACCACACACACACCAACCTCGCCACATAAAAGTCGAAACACAAAAGTCACCACTCAAAACTCGCAACGCGCAAAACTCGCTACATGCAAAACTCGCCATATGCAAAACTAGGCTCACGCAAAACTCGCCACACGTGCAAAACTCACCTCATGGAAAACTCACCTCATGCAAAACTTGCACACACAGAAAAATTGCCACATGTACAAAAGTTGCACCACATGCAAAAGTTGCCTCACACAAAACTTGCACATACTCAAAACGCACCACACATAAAACTCGCCACGCGCAAAACTCGCCATGCACAAATCTTGCTGCACACAACTTGCTACACTAACCTGTCACATGCAACTCGACACACAAAATGTTGCTACACGCATGTCGCCACACAAAACTCATCTCACAAAAGTCGCTACATGCATGTCGCCACACGCAACTCAACACACACAACTTGACACATGAAACTCGCCCTAAAACACACACAAGTCTGGTATTATCCTTCAAAAATAAAAATCTGATTAATAAGCAGACAAACTACAAGAGCAACAAATGTACCATATAGGAAATACGGCAGCTGTCAGTCACATGACCAGTCTATTATGTGTATGTGTGAGCTAATATATACTGCCAGGGGGTGGGCTTCCTGTTGGCTGGGGATTTATCAGGCTGCCAATAGCAACCAATCACAGCTCAGCTTCTATTTTGCTACAGTTAATTAACCTGAGCTCTGATTGGTTAATATAGGCAACAAAGACATTCTCAGTATAACAAAGCTAATATATGTTGTGAAATGCTTCTATTAGCTTAGTTTTTGCCTTTTAATAATTACATTTCTATCTATTTGTTTTGTGGTTTTTGTGTGCAGAATACATTTTTGTTAACACATTCTATTTTGCTAACAGCAGTCATTAACCCGGGCGAAGCCGGGTAGTACAGCTAGTTACTATTATAAATTAAAGTAAGTGAGTTTCAGGCAAAAATTAGACTTAGAGATTAGACTTACCTAAAACCGTGAATAATACTGAATTTTGTCTGTAATCTGGCAAGTTTACTTTGAAACAGGAAATATAAACTAATATTAATAATAAAGTCCAAAAAAAAAAATGTATATATATCAAGTGGCGCCAAGTATAGCAAAACTGGTAGGGTTAATAAATCTGCTGCAAACACAAACAGTCACCACCCAAGATTGTGCAGCCGCAAACAAGTTAAAAAAGTGATACACCAATGTGTATCCAGGTGTTCGCGCTGATATAACCCCTCTCCAATGGGTTTATGCAAGGAAGTCCATAAAACAGTCCAACATTAGATTCATAAAAAACAGTCCAATAGTGGAATAACTCGCCTATGGAATGGTTGATACAGATGCTCCCTAAAATTTCACACAAGTAATATGTAAGAACAGTGATAGGTATAGTGTTCTTACCACAAACAGGCGGAATCCATGCAGCTGAAAGATATCCTTGTGCGGGGAATATGGATCCTAATGTTTGGCTGGTGAGTGCCAACTGCCCCGGCCGGTGACAGTATGGAGCTCCTCCCAGCCACACGTGCAGCGGCGTAGAATCCGGCAGGCCGACTCGTGCGCAAAGTGAATGCAGCGCCGGAGTAGGACCTGTGTGCCAAAGTGAACCGCGTGACTGTGCACGTGACCAGAGGCTAGGTACGAATGGCGGTAGGGACTAGTGTTGAGCGATACCATCCGATACTTGAAAGTATCGGTATCGGAAAGTATCGGCCGATACCGGCAAAGTATCGGATCCAATCCGATACCGATACCCGATACCAATACAAGTCAATGGGACTCAAGTATCGGACGGTATTCCTGATGGTTCCCAGGGTCTGAAGGAGAGGAAACTCTCCTTCAGGCCCTGGGAACCATATTAATGTGTAAAAGAAAGAATTAAAATAAAAAATATTGCTATACTCACCTCTCCGAGGGAACCGGCAGCGTTGTTTGCTTAAAATTCGCGCTTTTCTTTCCTTACGTGAAGTCCCGGCTTTGTGATTGGTTGCGTCGCAGTCACATGGGCGACGCAACCAATCACAGCAAGCCGTGACGTAATTTCAGGTCCTTAAGGATTTTAAAATTACGTCCCGGCTTTGTGATTGGTTGCGTCGCAGTCACATGGGCGCGACGCAACCAATCACAGCAAGCCGTGACGTAATTTCAGGCCCTTAAGAATTTTAAAATTACGTCCCGGCTTTGTGATTGGTTGCGTCGCAGTCACATGGGTGACGCAACCAATCACAAGCCGTGACGTCACGGGAGGCTGGACACGCGCGCATTTTAAAATGCGCGCTTGTCCAGCCTCCCGTGACGTCCCGGCTTGTGATTGGTTGCGTCGCGGTCAACCAATCACAAGCCGGGAGGCTGGACACGCGCGCATTTTAAAATGCGCGCTTGTCCAGCCTCCCGTGACGTCCCGGCTTGTGATTGGTTGCGTCGCGGTCAACCAATCACAAGCCGGGAGGCTGGACACGCGCGCATCTTAAAATGCGCGCTTGTCCAGCCTCCCGTGACGTCCCGGCTTGTGATTGGTTGACCGCGATGCAACCAATCACAAGCCGGGACGTCACGGGAGGCTGGACAAGCGCGCATTTTAATAAAATGCGCGCGTGTTTAGCCTCCCGTGACGTCACGGCTTGTGATTGGTTGCGTCGCCCATGTGACTGCGACGCAACCAATCACAAAGCCGGGACGTAATTTTAAAATCCTTAAGGACCTGAAATTACGTCACGGCTTGCTGTGATTGGTTGCGTCGCCCATGTGACTGTGACGCAACCAATCACAAGCCGGGACTTCACGTAAAGGAAAGAAAAGCGCGAATTTTAAACAAAGAACGCTGCCGCTTCCCTCGGTAAGGTGCAGGCTGCGTCGGAGAGGTGAGTATAGCAATATTTTTTATTTTAATTCTCTCTTTTACACATTTTTACATTAATGTTGTTTCGATACCGATACCCGATACCACAAAAGTATCGGATCTCGGTATCGGAATTCCGATACCCGCAAGTATCGGCCGATACCCGATACTTGCGGTATCGGAATGCTCAACACTAGTAGGGACCAAACAACTTCTGACGCGTTTCGGAGACGTCCGTCTTCTTCCTCAGGGATGGCCATCTAATGTTGGACTGTTTTATGGACTTCCTTGCATAAACCCATTGGAGAGGGGTTATATCAGCGCAAACACCTGGATACACATTGGTGTATCACTTTTTTTAACTAATATTAATAATATTAAATATTCTTCACAAATTACAGAAAAGTAAATTGGAGAGAGATTCAAGTATCGGTGGGGCCTTTATTGCTTGCTGCTCTATATTACCAAAATCCTATGTTAACGGCTATTAAGTGTTCAAAGGCTGACATTGAGCCACCTTTTAAGCACAACCAAATGAAATTATTTTTTTAAAGAATATTACAGATTATTATGTGTAACAATTATAGGGGGTGAGACTTTAAGAAAAAACATATTTTTTTCTATAGAATGCAGTGTCACCCTAATATATTATATTTTGTACATCGGCTCACTCAACTGCTCATAGAGATAGACACAGGAACACTGTCTCTGTAAAGTTTTCCACTGGTTTATTTAAGTACAATATAAACCAGGGCAGGGCTTGTAACAAAAACACAACCTTTCTGGTCTAGCGGGAAAATAAAACAAATGGCACAGTCTGTGCTGCTATGGGGATCTGTCCGCTCAGGAAACAAACATAGGGAAAAAAAAGTCCAACTTCCTTTTATCTTCACACACAGCTCTGGAGTTCACATCTCCAGCCACACCCAACACCATATGACTCAGGCTGACTATTTAGCTCCTAAACCACACCCTGTGGTGGAGATATGGTGAACAGCTTCCCACCTACTCCAGTTGTTCACTAAACCTAGCCGATTAACCCCTCTCAGCACTTAGTGTGCTGGAGCATTAACAAAATCAGTGATACATATCACCCCTCCAGTACTTTACCAGTGACTTTGTCACTATAAATATATATAGATAATATATATAATATATATATAAAAAACTTTCTTCTCACCCCCAATGGGGGTGGTCTTTTTTGTCCTTTCTCATTCTCGGGTCCTCTACTAGAGGCCTTGGAGTTTAAGGATTCTGCGCAGGATCTTAGTTGTTCCCAGCATTGTGTTTTCTGGACAGAGCTCAGATGTTGCTCCTGGGATCTGTTGTAGCCATTCTTCCAAGTGCTCCAAGTGGTCCTATCACCACTGGAATCACTGTTGCCTTCACCTTCCACATCTTCGCCAGTTCTCCTATGAGGCCCTGGTATTTCTCCAGCTTCTCATATTCCTTCTTTCTGATGTTGCTGTCACTTGACACTGCCACATCTATTGTCATTGCTGTCTTCCGATCCTTGTCTACTATCGCAAGGTCTGGTTGGTTAGCCAACACCTGCTTATCCTTCTGGATCTTGAAGTCCCACAGGATTTTAGCCCTTTCATTCTCCACCACTTTTTCTGGGGTTTCCCTCCTGGACTTAGGGGGACTTAGCCCATATGATGCACAGATGTTCCTGTATACAATTCCTTGTACTTGTTTTGGCGCTCAGTATATGCTGTTCCTGCTTGCATTTTGCATCCTGCTACTATGTGTTGGACGGTTTCTGAGGTTTCTTTGCATAGTCTGCACCTTGGGTGTTGTCTTGTGTGGTAGATTCCTGCTTCTATAGATCTGGTACTTAGTGCTTGCTCTTGTGCCGCTATGATTAGTGCCTTTGTGCTGTCTCAGAGTCCAGCTTTCTCCATCCATTGGTAGGATTTCTCCATGTCAGCCACCTCCATTATCTGTTGATTGTACGTCCCATGCAGCGGCTTGTCTTGCCTTGCCATGGCTCTTCATGTTCCTGTTCATCCTTCCAGATCTGTTGATGATGCCTTAGGCTTTCTCTTAGCATCTCATCTTTTGGTGCCATTTTTCTGATGTATTCCTGTATACTCCTTGTTTCATCGGTGAAGGTGGCTTGGATATTTATCAAGCCTCGCCCACCCTCCTTTCTGTTGGTATACAATCTTTGGGTGCTAGACTTAGGGTGGAGACCTCCATGCATTTGAGGAGCTTTCCTGTCTTCACATCTGCAGCTTCCACCTCTTCTTTTGGCCAGCACACTATGCCAGCAGAGTATCTGATAACTGGTAGAGCATATGTATTGATGGTGTGGAATTTATTCCTCCCATTGAGCTGGCTCTTCAGGACCTGTCTTACCCTTTGATGGTATTTGAATGTTGCTGCTTTCCTTGGCTCCTCCTCATGTTTACCGTAAGCCTGTGGGATGCCAAGGTACTTGTAGCATGTCTGTATATCTGCTATGTGTCCTGCTGGTAATTCCACTCCATCAGTCTTGACTACCTTGCCTCTCTTTATTACCAACCGGCCGCACTTCTCCAGTCCAAAGGATATCCCAATGTCTTCACCGTGGATCCTTGTCAGGTGGATCAGTGAATTGATGTCTCGTTCATTTTTCGCATACAGCTTGATGTCATCCATGTAGAGGAGGTGGCTGATGGTGATTCCACTCTTGAACTTGTATACATAGCCAGACTCTGTAATTATCTGACTGAGCGGGTTCAAGCCTATGCAGAACAGCAATGAGGTATTTGCCGCATTTGATGGTCACTTGTGCTAGTTGACTTCCAATGTTCTCCATAGCTAGGGATGAGTGAGTAGTGAAATATTCGGACTTGCTATACTCATACCGAGTATACCGTAATACTCGGGTATTCAGTACGAGTAGCGAGTCCAATGTTAATCAATGGAAAATGCAAGTAATTGTCTGCTGGACCCTCATTGACACATATATATATATATATATATATATATATATATATATACAGTATATATATATATATATATATATATATATATATATATACAGTAAACCATTGCAGAACAGTTGGATTTTTATATGTCCCTCACTAATAATGTTAGTAGTGTGTGTGTAAAATTTGGGAGCTGTAGGGGTTAAATTAAAGGATTAATTCACAGAAAAAACTGGCGTGGGCTCCCGCACAATTTTCTCCACCAGAGAGGGACAGCCAGTGACTGAGGGCAGATATTAATAGCCTAGAGAGGGACCATGGTTATTGCCCCCCTGGCTAAAAACATCTGCCCTCAGCCACCCCAGAAAAGGTACATCTGTAAGATGTGCCTTTTTCCACACTTTGCCTCTCTCTTCCCATTGCCCTGTGGCATTGGCATATGGGGTAATAAGTGGTTAATGTCACCTTGCTATTGTAAGGTGACATTAAGCCTGGTTAATAATGGAGAGGTGTCAATAAGACACCTATCCATTATTAATCCAATAGTCTGAAAGGGTTAAAAATACACACACACATTAAGAATAAAGTATTTTAATGAAAGAAACACGCAGGTTTTAAGTACATCTTTATTGTACTCTCAATTCAACCGAAGCCCCCATTCTTCTGTAAAAAAAAATCCAAAATAAAAAAGCAACAATATCCCATACCTGTCGGCCGAACAGTCAAGTCCCACGCTGTAAATCCATCTCAAAGGGTTAAATACATTTACAACCGGGAGCGTTGCTAATACGGCCGCTCCCAGCTGTAAAAGACTGGGGAATGAATGAAATGCAGGAGGGAGAAGCTTCAGTGACTAGCGGTGCTGTCACCGAACCTGCGCCCCCTGGCATGAACTCATATGAACTCTGTAGTGTGGGAAAATATATAGAAACTTTCCCACGCTACAGTTCATATGAGTTCTTGCCGCCAGGGGGCTGCGCAGCTTCGGTGAAGCTTTGTTTGGACACTGTAATATGGCGTGCGGTCGCCCCACAGATACTAGACAAGGAGAGGTCCGGCGTGTTTAGGGACTGCAATCTAAAAGCCATATGATATGTAGTGCTATGAAACGGGCACTGAGACGAGATGCAACTGTGTGTATTGAACTTTGATGACGTGTACTATAAAATGCTATGCACCTTTATGTGTGAAGTAACACCATTAATGTGACTTCTGTGTTTGATCTTTGTGGGTCACTGCCTCTTCAAACATCCACACTCTGGCATGTCTGCCTTTTTAAATATTGGTCCCTCATCTTTCAATGCTTCCTTTCCTTCTCTGTCTTTTACAATCTGTATAGCTCTTTTGGATCCCATTGAGGGCGCTGACTGCACACAGAACAAGTTGCCCATGGCTTTATCTTATTCTGCAGACAGCTCACTTTTATTCTGCAAATGCCCTTTTAGTGTGCCTGGATCTTGTCTACGGGCCACACGTAGCAAGTCAGAGTGAGCCTGTCAAGGTGTAGCGGGAATGCTCCTTGCCTCTCACCTGGTAGACCCACAGGATGTAACGAGAATGCTCTTTGACTCTCACCCGTTAGATCAGCTGACTAGAATAGGAAGGCCCAGATGTGATAGGCCTCTAACCTACTAGCAAAGCTCCATGGAACGTGGGAAGGCTCTTTGCCTCTCACCCACAAAAAAACCCCGCTGACTAAAGTAAGAAGGCCCAGATATGATAGGCCACTAACCTACTAGATCAGCCGTGCAGTTGGCTACCTCCTTTTTCTGATCCTCAATTAGCTATAGATCAATCACACAACTAGAAGCAGGTGAATCTTTTACCAATCTTTCAATCACACTGATGACCAACCAATCTTTCACAAATTTCCTCTAAAATAGGCACAGTTATTTTTCCTTTTTCCCATTTAGTACAGTACTGTTGCTTTAAGCGCATATCTCCCAGCGTGTGCTATACTAAGGATAGAAATACAGAGAACTTGCGCAGGGGCATCATTCACCCCTCCCATCAGGCACTTAGCGGAGATAAGAACAGAGAGGAGAAATTCACAAGCAATTGCACAGTGGCTTCATTCACTCCTCCCACCAGAATTTTAGAAATTTAGTGTCCTTCACACAGTAACAGAATGCAGAAGTTCTTAGACTTAATCAAAATCAATTTCTGCAAAACCCTCATCCTCCTCTGGAAACCACGGGATTTCACTGTAAGGGCAAATAACTGTATAATGAGCCTTGCCATCTTCTTGCAAAATGCATCCAGGAAACTGCCAATGTCATGTCACATATAACAGGGGCTATATCATCACTCAATTCATTCAGTCTCAGATGTAGATTGAAATATCTGTAACACATCCATCTTGGACCTCCCACAAGAATTGGAAAGGCAACAATATTAGGAACCCATGAAAAAAATTCTGTAGGGTTCTTCCCTTTGTCTCAGTACTAGTGATGAGCGAGTGTACTTGTTGCTCGGGTTTTCCTGAGCACGCTCGGGTGACCTCCGAGTATTTATGACTGCTCGGAGATTTAGTTTTCATCGCAGCAGCTTAATGATTTACAGCTATTAGCCAGGCTGAGTACATGTGGGGGTTGCCTGGTTGCTAGGGAATCCCCACATGTAATCAAGCAGGCTAGTAGCTGTAAATCATTCAGCTGCCATGATCAAAACTAAATCTCCGAGCAGTCATAAATACTCGGAGGTCACCCGAACGTGCTTGGGAAAACCCGAGCAATGAGTACACTCACTCATCACTACTCAGTACCCCTAGGAATCCTCTGCATCCTTCACAAAATGGTGATAATTCATTCATACGTGCTCATTCTGGGATTTGTTTTTTCTTTCCTTCACTTTTCAGTTGATTTTTACAAGAAGAGAATCAAAATCCCTTATCTCAATCACTCCCCCTGATTCAGCTCAAAGTTAGTTGAATAATGCCCTCTTACACAGGATTACACATAATGGAACCACCCATCAATCAGGGACTTATTTATATCCCTTATACTCAGTTACTCACCTCTCATCTTATTCAGAGGTTCTCATAGACATACATACAAGGATTCGCATAGCCTGCCTATTTTGCACTTTGGAATTAACACAACTTATGTAACTACAGCAGTGACACTCTGAAAGCACCAAGGTCAAACAACAGAAACCACAGCCCTATACAAAATACAGCCTTGCATGATGTACTGCCAATCCAAAATGACCAAAACAACAACACTGCAAAGAGTCTATCCCAGCTCTGTGCTACACAGTACACAACCAGTTAGTATATTGAGATAATACAGATGACAATTATTATCTTATTACTCTATTATTATTATTCAACTCTCCTATAGACATAAACAGACAAAACTCACTGGTGATGTAGGTTCTTTGAGCCGTGTTTGCAGCCTTTACCCAGAGATATGGAGAGATCAAAAGAGATTGCAAGTGCAAAACATAGTGTAAGAATAAAATTATACACCTTGCTGCAGCTGGGTTTTGCATGTCCAATCTCCCAGGAAGCTCCCACATACGGATTCCAAATAGGCTGGTTACCACGGCCCCACAATGGGCGCCAAAACTGTCATAGCTGTTTTCGTTCTGACCCAGAGTCAGATATGCCAGATCACTAGTGAGACCAAATCAGGAAGTTGCACCCCAATTGACAAGCGCTTGGAGAAAAAAGAAACCATACACACGTTGTGAGCAAGTTACTTTATCTGATATACTCAAACAAAAGGCAATATTTTATACCATTTACAAACAAATGTAACTCAGTGTAACTCCTGTAGCCCCCACCATTACCCAGGGTCAAACTTTATTTACCATGTACCCAGAACATGTTGTTGCTGACTATTGAAAACATATATGATAAGAAGTATAGTATCCTTGAAGAGGAGACTACCAGACTGCTTGCATGACTAAACACATTCTAAATACATGCTAGCAATTAAAGGCAAATTAAAGGCAAACATTAACCCTTCTATATAAATAGAAAGAAGGCAGCACTCCAATCCAAAAAATAAAGTTGGAGAAAAGACAGCTTTATGAAGACCAAATGGCAACGTTTCAGTTCATAGAACCTTTCTCAAGCAAGGTAAAAGTCCAAATAGTGAGGTATATAGTTACAAACATTGATTAGTGCAATTACATTTTTTAAGACTAATTAACATTTTCATAAATTTTATAAAAATGTGATTTTATTTAGTTTTACGGCTTTACATTATAAACTTCTGTGAAGCACCCCCCATTTCACTCTACCCCTCCACCAGACCTATCCATCAATGTCAATGGCTGCTCACTTTCCCCAGTCTCACACGCCCGGTGTGTCGGGGTGATCCTCGACTCTGCCCTCTCTTTCAAGCCACATATCTAAGCCTTTGTCTCCTCCTGCCATCTCAAACTCAAAAATATTTCCCGGATCCACACATTCCTTGACCACGAAAGCACAAAAACACTAGTGCATGCCCTTATCATTTCCTGCCTTGACTACTGCAACCTCCTACTCTCTGGCCTCCCCTCTAGCACTCTGGCACCACTCTAATCCATTCTTCACTCTGCTGCCCGGCTAATCTACCTGTCTTTCCGATATTTCCCAGCCTCTCCCCTATGTGAAGCCCTTCATTGGCTTCCTATCACCCAGAGACTGCAGTTCAGAACCCTTACTATTATATACAAAGCCATCCACAACCTATCTCCTCCATACATCTGTGACATGGTCTCCCGGTATTTATCTTCACGCAACCTTCGATCCTCACAAGATCTCATTCTCTACTCCCCTCTTATCTCTTCTTCCCACAACTGCATCCAAGACTTCTCCCGTGCTTCTCCCATACTGTGGAACTCTCTACCCCAGCACATTAGACTCTTGCCTACCATGGAAACCTTCAAAAGGAACCTTAAGACTCACCTCTTCTGACAAGCCTGCAGTGATCTTCAACCTACTTCAACCATGACGTACAAAGCCATCCACAACCTGTCTCCTCCATACATCTGTGACCTCGTCTCCCGGTACTTACCTACATGCAACCTCCGATCCTCACAAGATCTCCTTCTCTACTCCCCTCTTATCTCCTCTTCCCACAATCGTATACAAGATTTCTCTCACGTATGACCCCTACTCTGGAACCCTCTACCACAACACATCAGACTCTCGCCTACCATCGAAACCTTCAAAAAGAGCCTGAAGACCCACCTCTTCTGACAAGCCTACAACCTGCAGTAACCACCGATCGACCAAACCGCTGCATGACCAGCTCTATCCTCACCTACTGTATTCTCACCCATCCCTTGTAGATTGTGAGCCTTCGCGGGCAGGGTCCTCTCTCCTCCTGTACCAGTAATGACTTGTATTGTTTAAGATTATTGTACTTCTTTTTATTATGTATACCCCTCCTCACATGTAAAGCGCCATGGAATAAATGGCGCTATAACAATAAATAATAATAATAATAATAATAACCTACTGAATCGCCACACAGCCAGCTCTACCCTCTTCTAGTGTATCCTCACCCATCCCCTGTAGACTGTGAGCCCTCGCGGGCAGGGTCCTCTCTCTTTCTGTACCTTTTAGTGCCTTGTTTTTGCTCTTGTTTTTTGTACTTGTCTATATTTCCCCCCTTTTCACATGGAAAGCGCCATGGAATAAATGGCACTATAAAAAAAGAATAATAACACCTGGGGGTTCAAGGTGCTCACCACACATCTAGATACATTCCTTGAGGGGGTCTAGTTTCCAAAATGGTGCACTTTGTAGGGGGGTTCCACTGTTTAGGCATATCAAGGACTTTCCAAACGCGACATGGCATCCTCTAATGATTCCAGCCAATTTCGTGTTCAAAAAGTCATACGGTGCTCCTTCCTTTTCGAGCCCTGCCATATGTCCAAACAGTAGTTTGGTGTATCGATGTACTCAGGAGAAATTGCACAATACTTTTTGAGGTTCACATTCCCCTGTTACCCTTGGGAAAATAAAAATTTTGGGGCTAAAAGAAATTTTTTTGTGGAAAAATGTGAATTTTTATTTTCACGGTTCAACATTATATTTCTGTGAAGCATCTTGGGGTTCAAGGTGCTAATTACATATCTAGATAAGTTCATTGAGGGTTCTAGTTTCCAAAATGTGGTCACTTTTGGAGGGTTTCCACTTTTTAGGCACATCAGGGGCTCTAAAAAAACACAACATGGTGCCCTCTCTCGATCCCAGCCAATTTTGTGCTAAAAAAATAAAGCGGTGCACCTTCCCTGTTGAGCTCTGCTGTGTGCCCAAACAGTAGTTTTCCCCCAAATATGGGGTATCAGCATGCTTAGGAGAAATTGCACAAAAAATTTTGGAGCCCATTTTCTCCTCTTCACCTTGTAAAAATGAAAAATTTGAGGTCTAAAGTAAAATTTAAGGTTCATTTTTTTCTTTCACATTCCATTAATTCCTGGGAAGCACCAGCATGTTTAATAAACTTCTTTACTGTGGTTTTGGAGACTTTGTGGAGTGTAGTATTTAGATGATGTAACTTTTGAGTATTTTATAGACCCCTCAAAGTATTTTAAAATGTGATGTGGTCAATAAAACATATGATTTTGTAAATTTTGTGGGAAAAATGAGAAATCGCCAGTCCACTTCTAACTTCCTGACAAAAAAAACAATATATTAAAAAGTATACACTGGCGCTA
The DNA here is from genome assembly GCF_051348905.1 of Ranitomeya variabilis. Taxonomy (NCBI): domain Eukaryota; kingdom Metazoa; phylum Chordata; class Amphibia; order Anura; family Dendrobatidae; genus Ranitomeya; species Ranitomeya variabilis. The sequence continues at coordinate 826,605,645 of NC_135233.1, forward strand.
GAACTACAAATATATGTTTCACAAGTGCTGCCGATATCTCAAACGGATTTTGTGCCCAATCCGATAGCAAGAGAAACCAGTATAAAAACAATCAGAGATGCGGCGCTACAAGTGGTCTGATGAAGGGTATGATGAAGAAGTGCGTGTCACTTTGAAACGCGTAGGTTAGAATTGGCCCAACCAGGCCCCCATAGGCCAGTGACGTCACTCACTGTTTCGCAGTGCCGGCCTTTTTTCCACGTGTATCCAGGGACGCCTCCGGCCGGGACGTACCTGGCACTACACGTAACACCCACGGTCTCCACCGTTAGCACCCGCAGTCACTGACATCGGCTCACGCTGGTATCCACACACTCACCTCCTGTGTGGACGGGAACTGCCTCGGAACGGAGCGCATACCTATGCATGAAGACCTGATACCTGAATTTCAAGCAAGCAGCCTAGCCGTCTAAGGATCTACACACAGTAGGTGATTGAGCACTACTAGTTAGCGACTGTTGTTTTAATATTGTGCTAGGTATATTGAGGCTTGGCGGGTCTAGTTACTAATAGGTGTAACACGTTTACAGAGGAGTCGTGTATATGCTGTAACAGGACCACGGATACAGTCAATATTTTTAGCCACTTGTAGCGCCGCATCTCTGATTGTTTTTATACTAAAAAAAACAATGCTTAAAAATTGTGCTGATGTAAAGTAGACATGTGTGAAATTTTATTTATTAACTATTTTGTGTTACATAACACTCTGATTTAGGGCATCAAAAGTAAAAGTTTGAAAATTGCAAAATTTTACACATTTCTGATTTTTCACAAATAAACGCAAATCATATGAAACAAATTTTACCACTATCCTGAAGTACAAAATGTCACGAATAAACATTTCCATAGTCATTTGGATCCATTGAAGCATTCCATAAGTATTGCGACCTAAAGTGAAACTGGTCAGAATTGTAACATTTGGCCTTGTCATTAAGATCAGAAGCTGGGGTGGTGAAGGGGTTTAAAAGTTCATCTTATCTAGCAAAACTCTTTTGCCATGTTCGTGTTTAGTGAGTGGAAAAAAAAAAAAACGGGTCATACCTCGCATTATTTTCACCCTGCTGATTGACAGCATGTGTCCAGATGATAAATTTTGATGCATATTGCAAGTAGAGAGGACAGTTTAGTGAATAAGCATTGTTAAATCTCCCCCTACAGTTTTGAAATTCCATTTAAAATTTTGCTCAAAAATCAGAAACCACAAAATGTAACAAAAATACAGTGTTACTGTATGTTCGAATTTGTATTTAGGTCAAGTAAGTCTGCTGTAAAAAAATGCATGAAAAAGTGCTCAGAAACCACTGAAAAAAATGAACATATGCATTTTATGGAAAAACGACTTGCGGTGGACATGTGCAGGCTTTTGAGTCTCTTTGAACTGCTTTAGGTTTGCAAAATATGCCAAGTGTTCAAAAGAAGTAGCTTTACCATTCTTCACGTGTTTTTTTCCACATTGAAGATGATCTATACAAGTCAAAGGGAAAACTGAAAGACCCAGGCATCTTGTTGAGCATTTTTGCTTCAAAAACTGTTAGACATTTCTTCATTGTTGAATGGAGTAAAAAGAGGAGCTGGAAAGATGCCAGTGGTAAAAACGCAGGACATCTGCTCTGGAAACTACCAAAAAACTGTAAAAAAACGCTTCAGGTTTACAAAACATCAGAGAAATGAGTTTCTTGAAGCCTCTTCGTCTTGAAAATTGGATGTATTCTCTTCAAAAAAGTTATAGGCCCTGATTCATCATTGGCTGCCCTAGTGCCTATTTATGTCTAGTTTTGTGCATTATTTTTTGTTTAGTCCAAATTCATTATTCTATTTGTACATTTTTTTAAATCTTTTTTTGTGTGTGCTCATTTGTTTTTTTGTGACTTGGCTTCGTGGGCACAATTGAGCAATTCCAAATGTTTTCGACTGATTCATCAATTGTGACTCTTTAAAAAGTTTTAAAACATGGCACAACTCCACTGTAGTCCCTCCCCAGTTTATTTTCGAGTATGACAGTTTTTAAATGCATTATTTGCGCCATTTTGCAAAACGTACTACTTTCAGTGCCAGTAAGTGGTAAAAACAGTTAAAGACAAACAAAATCATATTTCTTTCACTTTGCACCAAATTCATGAACTGCATTTGCAAATAAGAAGTATTTTGAGCCAAAAATGCCAATATGTAAGACTCATCAGATGAGGTGAATCATCCTAGCCCAAGGTCTGGGTGAGTACCCAGACCATGGGTATCAATGCAGCATATAGGTGGGATACATGGGACACAAAAATAGCCGACGGACAGGAAACCTCAGGCAGGTAGGTGGAGTGCGGGAGATTGCAGGCAGTTGGAGGATTTCAGGAAACGGCAGGCTGGCGGACTGCAGGAATTTGCAAGCAGGCGGAGGACGTCAGGAAGCTGCAGGCAGGTGGTGTGCAGGAAACCACAGGTAGGTAGCGGATTCCAGGAAACTGCATGCAGGCGGAAGACATTAGGAAACTGTCAGCAGGCTGTGTGCAGTAGAAGATGTATAGCAAACCAAGGTCCAGCAACACAGAAGTCTTAATGCAATACCAAGACACAAGGGTGTGTCTTAGTGAGCCTTATATAGGCCCGAGCTGATGCTCACATGGGATCACGCAAGGCCATCAATAATGACCGATGTAGAGCACACCAGAGTCTAGTGGACCGGAAATAGGGAAGCAAGACCCCGATCCAGGATAGGTGCATAACATAATACCACAAGGCAAAAAAGGAAAGTGACTTAACAAAAAAATTTAAATGATGAATCTGGGCTGCAATGTGCACATACCCTTATGTGTCTTCCAATACTTTTTTTTTCATAAGACTGCAATTCACTTACACGGTTATACTTTCCAGGGCATCATGGGTATGGTCTACGGGGTATGAATTATTTGCTTACTTTTAGGACTCATGTCATGTATAAAGTAACACAGTTATAGGATATTTATCCTGAATGAAATCATTCCAAAATGGTTTTGACTTTTAATAATGATCTAATAAATACTGTTCTTGATTGATTATATGTATTTATGAGAAGTATCGCTCTGGTACAAATAATGATAGTCATCAGTCTCCCACTTGGTTTTCAGTGTTTTTAAAGCAATTTTGTGTTACTTCTGAGGTGAGACTGCTGACAGCAATGTGTATTTCAAAGGCCAAGTGTCATTCTTACCGCAGGTCTCAATGTGCTGGTTGTGTTTGTTTAGTTCTTGTCCAGCGCAGACATAATCCCGGGACAAAGCAATTAATATCCTCCATGACAGATCTGAGGTTAAACATTTACATCTCAATGCTCCAGAAAAATTCATACTTTTCATTCAGTGCTGGTTGTTGGAAGCTGAGTGTTTTTTCTCCCTCCATAACTCACTAACCCTTATAAATAACAATGGATTAGTTTGTTGTGCTACTGTGTCTTGAAATTGAGTGGTAAGAGGGAAATCCATCAGCCATGTCTGTGCATCCCGCCCATGTGTGGAGTTGTAGAAAGAAAGAAAATTAACACAAATATTATTTGTTTAGGTTTTCTAGTTTTTAATGTCTTTAGTTGAGGGACCCTTCATAATTCAAGTTGAAGCTATCTGGATCCATTTCACAAGGGATCTGTCAAGGCTTTAATGGTTCTGTTAATATCGAATACCATGATGTTAATGTTAACAGAGTCGTGTGCATGGCGCCTGTATGACAGCACATGTTCTCCGCACTGTTCTGTACTATGCTTGTTATCATGCCTGTTTATTACATCATCTTACAGAACTTAGCACATGAAATCGGAGAGACTGAAAAGTATAGCACAGCTCCATAGTTATCTGTAAGCGTTAAGTAAGTTAGGGTGATCCTTTTTTTTGCATTTTCAGCATACACAGCAAAATAATATATGAATCTATGAAAATAATAAATCAAATAACCAAAAAATGTTCCAGGCTCCAGACCAGTTTGGTCGGGTTAGGAGTGGGTGACAAGAGAGAGCTAAGGATAGCTGGAGCATCCAATTACTAAGGATGCTATGACGCATGGCCGGCTCCAGATTTTTGTGGGCCCCGGGTGAAATAGTCTCAGTGGGCACCTTTAACACATACCACGATTCATGATGTACAGATACAGCAGAGAAATATAGGTATAGTACACTGCAAAAAATTTCACTTCTTAAATTACATGAGTGATATAGTGAAGGAAAAAATTATTTGATCCCTTGCTGATTTAGTAAGTTTGCCCACTGACAAAGACATAAACAGTCTATAATTTTAAGGGTAGGTTAATTTTAACATTGAGAGATTGAGAGATAGAATATCAAAAATAAAATCCAGAAAATCACATTGTATAAATTATATAAATTTATTTGCATTTTGCAGTGAGAAAGTATTTGATCCCCTAACAACCATTAAGAGTTCTGGTTCCTACACACTAGTTAGATGCTCCTAATCAACTCGTTACCTGCAGTAAAGACTGCTATCTTACATAGTCACCTTTATAAAAGACTCCTGTCGACAGACTCAATTAATCAGTCAAACTCTAATCTTTACAACGTGGGCAAGACCAAAGAGCTTTCTAAGAATGTCAGGGACAAGATCATAGACCTGCTGTTGTGAATTCTGCTCTTGCGCTCCCTCCGGTGGTTGTTGGTGGTAGTGCAGTTGTCTTGGGGTTGTAATCCAGGGCAGGTGTTTCTGCTGATTGCAGCTCTATTAGGTATTTAGGTGTGCAGGATCCATGAGTCAATGCCAGTTGTCCATTGTACTTGGAGGGATTGCATCTCTCTCTGGCTCCTCATGCCCTGCTGCCAATTCAGCTAAGATAAGTGTCTGTTTTTTTGTCTCTGTGCACACATGCAGTGTGCTTTGCAGTTCAGTGCAATTCATTGTGTTTTTGTCCAGCTTAGACTTTGTTTGGATTTTTCAGTCATGCTGGATTCTCAGGAGATGCAGATATACTTTCTATGTCTTTAGTTAGATGTAGTATATTTGTATTATCTGCTGTGGATATTTTTAGGATTTTAATACTGACCGCTTAGAATTCTGTCCTATCCTTTTCTGTTTAGCTAGAAGTGCCTCTTTTGCTAAATCCTGTTTTTCTGCCTGCGTGTGTTTTTCCTCTTATACTCACAGTCAATATTTGTCGGGGGCTGCCTATCCTCTGGGGTTCTGCTCTGAGGCAAGATAGAATTCCCATTTCCATCTATAGGGGTATTTAGTTCTCCGGCTGTGTCGAGGTGTCTAGGACGTGTTAGGTACATCCCACGGCTACTTCTAGTTGCGGTGTTAGTTTAGGATTTGCGGTCAGTACAGGTACCACCTACTCCTGAGAAAGTCTCTCATGCGGCTCCAAGGTCACTGGATTATAACAACCTGCACAAAGCTGGAATGGGCTACAAAACCATAAGTAAGACGCTGGGTGAGAAGGAGACAACTGTTGGTGCAATAGTAAGAAAATGGAAGAAATACAACAGGATGGTCAATCGACATCGATCTGGGGCACCATGCAAAATCTCACCTCGTTGGGTATCCTTAATCATGGAAGGTGAAACATCAGCCTAAAACTACACGGGGGAACTTGTTAATGATCTCAATGCAACTGGGACCACAGTCACCAAAAAAACATTGGTAACACATTTCGCCGTAAAGGTTTAAAATCCTGCAGCGCCCACAAGGTCCTCCTGCTCAAGAATTCATATGTGGAGGCCCGTCTGAAGTTTGCTAATGAACACCTGGATGATTCTGTGAGTGATTGGGAGAAGGTGCTGCGGTCAGATGAGACAAAAATTGAGGTCTTTAGCATTAACTCAACTCGTCGTGTTTGGAGGAAGAGAAATGCTGCCTATGACCCAAAGAACACCCTCCCCACTGTCAAGCATGGAGGTGGAAACATTATGTTTTGGGGGAGTTTCTCTGCTAAGTGCACAGGACTACTTCACCGCATGAATGGGAGAATAGAAGGAGCCATGTACCCTAAATTCCTGAGTGAAACTTCCTTCCCTCCTCCAGGACATTAAAAATGGGTGGTGGCTGGGTCTTCCAGCAAGAAAATGACCCAAAACATACAGCCAAGGCAACAAAGAAGTGGCTCAAAAAGAAGCACATTAAGGTCATGAAGTGGCCTAGCCATTCTCCAAACCTTAATCCCATAGAAAACTTATGGAGGGAGTTGAAGCTCCGAGTTGCCAAGCGACAGCCTCAAAATCTTAATGATTTAGAGATGATCTGCAAAGAGGAGTGGACTAAAATTGCTCCTGACATGTGCGCAAACCTCATCATCAACTACAAAAAACCCCTGACTGCTGTGCTTGCTAACAAGGGATTTGCCACCAAGTATTAAGTCTTGTTTGTCAGAGGGATCAAATACTTATTTCTCACTGCAAAATGCAAATAAATTTATATAATTTATACAATGTGATTTTCTGGATTTTATTTTTGATATTCTATCTCTCAATGTTAAATTGAACCTACCCTTAAAAATATAGACTGCCCATGTCTTTGTCAGTGGGAATACTTACAAAATCAGCAAGGTATCAAATAATTGTTTCCTTCACTGTATCTATTGTAAATTCTAGAGTAGCTCTGCAACTGGCCAATCCTCACAGCGCACAGTGCATGCCCTGTTAGGATTCAAATGTCTGCAGTCAGAGTGACTGCAGACTTTTCATTTTAGATTGTACGGTTTATCCTCCATACAGTATCATGGGCACCATGATAATCTTCCACACAGTACAATGAACCCCATATATTGCTCCATTCAGTATAATGAGCCCCATGTATTGCTCCATACAGAATAATGGACCCAATATAGCGCTCCATACAGAATAATGGACCCCTTATAATGCTCCATACAGAATAATGGACCATATATATTGCTCCATACAGAATAATATGCTACATCTAATTCTCCATACAGAATAATGGGTTTCATATAATGCTCCATACTGAATGGTGCCCATATATTTCTCCATTCAGTTTAATGAGCCCCATATATTGCGACATACAGAATAATGGGCCCCATATAATGCTCCATGCAGAATAATTGGCCACATAAAATTCTCCAAACAGAATAATAGGCCTTATATAATGCTCCATACAGAATAATGAGCCTCATATAATGCTCCATACAGTATAATGGGCCCCATATAAATCTCTATACTGAATAATTGGTCCCATATAAAGTTCCATACAGAATAATGGGCCCCATATTATGCTCAATACAGAATAATGGGCCCCATATTATGCTCCATACAGAAAAATGGACCCCATATAATGCACCATACAGTATAATTGACCCCATATAATGCTCCATATTCTAGAATAATGGGCCCGATATAATGCTCCATACAGAATAATGGACCCCATATAATGCTCCATACAGAATAATGGTAGCCATATAATATGCCATACAGAATAATGGACCCAATATAATGCTCCATACAGAATAATGGGCCCCATATCATTCTTCATATAGAATAGAGCATTATATGGGCCTATACAGATGGGACAACACTGAAGATCTGACACTTTGATACAGTGTAAATTAGGTAGTGTACAGCTTGTATAACCATGTAAATTTGGTGTGCCCTGTAAATAACGCAACGCGCAGCCATTAACATCAAAACTGGCAACAAAAGTGAGTCCACCCCTAAGTGAAAGTGGCCAAATTGTGTCCAATTAGCCATTTTCCCTTTCCAATGTCATGTGGCTCATTAGTGTAACGAAGTCTCAGGTATGAATGGGGAGCAGATGTGTTAAATTTGGTGTTATCGCTCTCACACTCACAGTGGTCACTGGAAGTTCAACATGGCACCTCATGGCAAAGAACTCTCTGAAGACCTAGAAAAACAATTGTTGATCTACATTAAGATGTAGACTACTTTACATTGTATTAAAGTGTCATATCTTCAGTGTTGTCTCAAATACTAGATAGGGTCACACACAGAAAGTAAAATGCAACACCAAGCCACAGTATAGGTGTGGAGCGTACAGTTGTCAAATTGTGCAAGTAAAACAGGTGTTCAAACACAGACATGCAGAGTTACATTTCTACATTTAAAAAAACAACCTTTTTCTAAACAACATTTAACCCCTTTGATTTGACACACTTTAAAAATTCACAGCATCACCTGAATTTTGCACAGATTTTTCCTAGTACACCTGAATAAGCTTTTCCTGTGAAATTTGCAATAAAAATGTTGTGATAAATCTGATACTCGTGTATTCTCCTCAACTGAATTATTTTGTACAGTGGATGTATGTGTGCATGTATGGCAGTATGTGAGCATGTTTGCATGTTTTTTCACATAGGGATCCAAGTGGTCCTATTAAAGGACTCGATACATGTTGCCCAAACAAAGAGCAACATGAATCAGAGCCTGCCTGCATGTTTGCAGTCATGTATGTTTTTCTGTTAAATGCACTATTGTTTCAAAGAAAATAAGTTTTGAAGAGCTGACAGGGAACCATAGGAATAGAGAAAAGGTCTCGCTCCTGTGGGTTATGAGGGGTTGACATGCTGGTTTATTATGTAACAGCATAAACCGAGGCAGGGTTTAACAAAATAAACATGGCCTTTCTGGCATAACGGCAAACCAAAAGCAAAGTCCTTATGTTTGCGGGATTAGCCCACTCAGACCACCATATATCTTCAGCTCCTGCTGGAGCCAGGTTTGGAGACCTTCCTCTCCAAACACACACACACACACACACAAAACAGTGGCTGCACATTTAACTCCCCAGCCACACCCTTGAGGTGGAGATATGGTGAGTAGGCTTCCCGCCCACCTCTTACCTACTCACCAATAAAACCTGGTCCATTATAATGGCTGATTATCCCCTTCAGCACATATCATGCTGGAGAGAAACTTATGGGCTTTGATATGATGGAAGAAAGCAATCTTCATGACACATATCTCCCCTCACACGCAGCGCCAGTGACCCTGTCACAGTGTATATAAGGAGATATATGTCAATCATCTGGAATGGTGCAAGGAGAAGTCGGCCTGAGGCAGCGCCATCCTATTCACATCTACAGTATTCCTAGAGTCTCCAGCAGTCTCTTCAAACTAATGTATTGCAGCCAAGTATGCTTTTTCGTGAAATGCTCCAGCGCGTCAGAGAAAAACAACATACCAGGCTCCAATTATGTAGCCAGGCTCTGATTGAAGCTACCTGTATTTTGGGCAGCATGAATTGAGTGACAGGTTCCCTTTAAAATAGAATAGAAGTATTATCTATTTTAGGAATTAGTGGTAGTGATACGTTAATTGGCAATGCAAACATAAAACCATTAGGCCTTTATTATTTGTTTTTATTCTGGGCCACTTCACAAAGCCTTATTTCAGAATCGTATCGAAATTTTGACAGCTACTATGGCAGGCAGCTTAAAGTACAATGTAAAAGGGATTCTAGGGGCTCATGCAGACGTCCGTGCAAATTAGTTTTGTCACAGACCGCTAAGGCAAGGACTGGCTGTGGCTCCCCCGACCCCAGCATGACAGCGTCATAGAAATATATGATGCTGACACACTCAGGTCTGCAGACTTGTGGCCAGTCTGTGCATTGCAGTCTGAGATTTGCACAAAAGCATCTGCATGAGCCTAGCCTTTATTTGCAAACCAGAAAAATGTTTACAAGCTTTCATGTGACAAGGCTCTTTAGAGGGACTTTTAGGATTGCTACTTCCTATAGGTGGCACTAGAGTTCTAGTCCTCTTCCTCTCTGAAGAGGCAATGTACATAGGCCAAACCACAGTCTTCCTTTATCTGGTCTTACTGAGCACTAGGTTCAGTTTTATGTGTTAGCTGTAACTCATTTGTATATGGCCAAAGTGTTCCTAATTTTTGAGATAAGCAGTAATTGGAAGCAGATGTCTAGCCTACAGCTGCTTCTACTGCCTTTAAAAGTGCAGCACAATTCTAACCTCCGAAGTGATGGACAGGACTGATCACTCAGCTCTCCTGCCAGTCAGCAAGAAGGATGCAGCTGTGAAATGACAGCAAATTATGTCAGATGATTGCAACTTCATTCGCTTCTTCCTGCACTGACCACAGAGATCTGTGCAGGAACAGGAAGCCTGTAACCAGAGGAGACATTTCTGGAGTAGAAATAATGCTATTTGTCTTCCTATGTAATACACATATGCAATTGACTTAATTAGCTCTCCTTGAAATAATAAATTACAAAGTCCTCAGGACCTCAACCATAATGATTCTTGACTGCATAGAAAGCATCTCAGTCAAGAGGTTTCCATTTGAACAGGAAAAGGCTTTAAACGGAACTTGTCCCTTGATTCATGATTCTGCTTTAACCAGAGGCGGCCTGAACCAGAGCCTGGCTATACAATTGTAATCAAGTATATTTTACTGTGAAAGGCTGTGGCATTTCAGAGAAAATATTGTTACAAAAGCCGTTTGAGAAATATAGGCAGAGACTGGACTCTTCCAGGAAATCCCTGGCTGATTTCTCCCACCGTGCCCCAGCTGATTGATATGTTTCTCCTTATGTATGTACACACATGGAAAACACCATTCCAAAACTTGCTCTCTGCCATGCAACTATCAGAAGCAGCTTTGCTTCTGCTGCATTGGATGAATGCAGAGATACTGAACATGGCCAGATAAAGCCAGCTTAAGAGCTGTACTTGTGAACTCTATTGCAAAGAGCTTGCAGGTGTAAGGAGGTGGTGGAGACCCTCAGTGCTCCCTCTCTCCTATTTGCTGGGCTTGAGTGCCCCGTGCGGTGCCCTGATGGTTTGCCTACATGTCACTGTTTTATTAATGCTATATGTACTGTAAGATGCTCTTTTATTTCATGTTCTTGTATTGTATATACTGTGTTGTAATGAACATGTTAACATTAGGTATAGCAAGAGTAAATTTGGAAGGCTGGGTCAGCAGCCTCAAAGGAAAAGTAAGTTCCTGTCTCCCAGTCAGAGTTCGGGCAGGATTGCCCGAGGCAGGATGTGTGCCGCCGTCTTGGACAGAAGGGACCCCCCATCTGGAGAATACATATGTCCCCATTTGGGACAGAGGACAGAAATGACCCCCGGCTTGGGAAAAGATTGCTGATGGGCTGACGGGCACTAGGACTGAGGAAGTGCCCTCCAATAGACTGTTAGCTTCCGGGAGCCACTCAGGAGCCGATTGCAAGGGGCCAGTGTGCTCACTGATTGTGACTTAGTAGACTCACCCACGCCTACCACCCAGTGCCACCTTGTTACATTTGGCGTAGTCTGCAGGATCGAGCCCAGCAGCCCTGCAACCCCAAGACTGATGGGAGAGATTCCCGAGATTTGTGAAGTGGTGACCACAGTGAAAGAGTCAATGATGGCAGCTGTTGAAGATTGAAAGATGGCGCTGACAGCTACCGAGAAGATGGGGGCTGTTGGCGCAAAAGCTGAGGATGGTGCCGCCTTTTCTGGGCGTCAAAGAAGACATTTTGGGCTGAAATGGAGAAGGCCGTACCCCCGTGAAGAAGACCTGCCCTAAATGGGTGCGGGCGCAGAAGAAGCTGCCACCCTTCTAGCCTGATCAGAAGAAACGGGTGGAGCAACAGAGGTGACACCGCCCACAAACGGGTGGGGCCCAGAAGAGCAAGACCGTGTGTCCGGCAAGGAAACACCATTGCATGACATAATGCAGAGACAAAGCAAATATAGGTAAATTGACTGAACAGCAACCTAGTCTGAACTAGTGCATAACCAAAAAAGACTTACCGTACATAGCAAATAGATCAATGGCTGCACTCAACTGTACTAAAGCAAGGGAATGTGCAATACAGGAAATGTGAATAGCATAATGACGATAAGAATGATTTTGATTACATCCAAACACAGTTGGTTCCGACCTTCCTATAAATGCAGGCTTTACCATGTTATTAGCCAGAGGTAAGTGTTCGCACTAGGCAGTCAGGTCAGGGACCCATCCGATTCATGAGATTACCTTGATGTTTGGTGGATGGGCTCACATTTCTTGGCCAAATCTTGTGCTAAGCATCTCATGTGTTTTTTCATAGATTTCACAAGCCATTATGCTATTCACATTTCCTGTATCGTACATTCCCTTGCTTTAGTACAGTTGAGTGCAGCCATTGATCTATTTGATAATGCAGAGACAAAGCATATCTTTCCATGGTGGCATCGGCCGCCAGGAGTGGAGGCGATCCATGGCCCGGGCGGAGACGGGCCTGCGTTTCGAGGCCTGGTGGTCGGAGGGACTAGACGAGTGGCACCCTTTCCGGTGACCGGACAAGCAGCCAGAGCAGGATGAGGAACGTGCGTGACTTGCTGCGCCAAAACCAGAACCGAAAGGAGCTCAGAACAGAAGGGACCCCCGTCTGGGGAATACGTGTGTCCCCAATTGGGAGCTTATGCTTCTGCTATTGCCGACAAAGCAACATATTTGAATAGGGACAGCTCAGCAGTTGTTAGCACATGTACTTACTTTACCTCATGTTCATTAAAAGTTCAAAGGATGGAACAGAATTGTGGCTTGTGGTGCATCCTGAGTACGCATTCCCAGTGGCTGAAGTGAGCGTGTGATGAAGGTACCGCAGGACTGGAACTTCACCTGTCATTTCATGTGCAAGGGGCCGGGGTGCTCACTGACTGTGATTTAGTAGACGACTACCACCCCGTGCCACCTTGTTACACAAGCATCGCACAAACTCTTTGCCTAGAAAATTGGTTGTATATCTAAACAAAAATGTAACTCTCTTCTTGTTCAGAGCCCTTTAGGGTGACGGTATTCATTTGAGATAATAAATAAGACGACAGTAATCACAATCATACGTTTTCCTGATAAAACACCAGAAACCATGTGAGCCTATAGATAATAGGTCATACCTGCCGATTTTCCTGGAATGTGGAGGAGACGCCCAGAAAAAAGAGTAGGTAACCTGTACAAACCACCAAAAAGAGCTCCAAATCCCATGCATGCAAAAATTAGATGATATCCTTCTTGCTTCTGTGAACCCATGACTAGACAAGTTGGGGGACACTACTCTCTTGAATTGATAAGTCTACAATCCATGGGAAGTTAAGTTAATTCCACAATGGTAATTTAGTATTGAGAAGCGTTGGAAAGTCTCCTGCACAAACCACCTGTAAAGGTCATCACTCCCTCAAAGACCACATCACTCTAACTACAGAATATGTCAAAATAATGTACACGGGTTGTTTTATGAAACCTGAAGCCTAATGTGCACATGGAATATACAAGACGTTACATACATAATCACATATATATATATATATATATATATATATATATATATATACATATATATATATATATATATATTTACTGCAGCATTTGCTGCATACATTTAACTGCAGCATTTGGATCAATTAATGTTTTTCCTAGGAGGCTCCAAACTTTGTTTCTTTGTTGCTTTTCTTATTGCGACAGTCGATAATACAGTATTATGTGGATATTCTATCATGGCTTAGTAGCTTAGTAGCATATACTGATGATCTAGTAATCTGGTTATAGCTATAAATATAAATTAGCCTAATGGAGGGTTAAAATGCACCTTTTATTGATCGATGTATAAAATAATTTAGATGTACATAGAGAATATTACAAATTTTAGCAGCACACAGAAAAGCTGGGTATTCAAAGAAAGAGGTCAGTTGGACCTCTGAGGTCAACTAAACCAGTAAGTGTTAGTAGGATCACTAACAAACCATCACTGGGTTCAAGAAAAATAAATATACACTGTATATGATATGTAGGAGGCATCTTAACTCACAAATCACATAGGTCTAGGGTTAATAAGCAAGAGTTATAATATAGATTTTTGTCCACCAGAGAACCAATGATAACCAAACACTGACTTATTAAATTTTTAGTGTTAGAGTACTTATAAATAGGGTTGAGCGAAACGGATCGAACATTTTCAAAAGTCGCCGACTTTTGGCAAAGTCGGGTTTTGTGAAACCCGACCCGATCCCAGCGTGGGATCGGCCACGCGGTCGGCGATCTTCGCGCCAAAGTCGTGTTTCGTATGACGCTTTCAGCGCCTTTTCTCAGCCAATGAAAGTGGACGCAGAGTGTGGGCAGCGTGATGACATAGCTCTAGCCATCTTAGAGAAGGGCACGGCAGTGATTGGCTTGCTCTCTGCGCGTCACAGGGGCTATAAAGGAGCGTGCACGCCGACCGCCATCTTACTGCTGCCGAGCTGAGCATAGGGAGAGGTTGCTGCCGCTTTGTCAGAAGCAGGGATAATAATCTTTATTTTTATATAGCGCTAACATCTTCCGTGGCGCTTTACAGGTTGCACACATTATCGTCGCTGTCCCCGTTGGGGCTCACAATCTAAATTCCCTATTAGTATTAGCGTTAGGCAGGGTACATTAACCCCCAAACCGCTTGTGCTGTAGCGATTTCCACTGTCGAACACCACCTTTTCTTTGCAGGGACAGTGGAGGCTAGATTTCTCTTCATCAGCTCTGTAGCTTATTGGGCTGCCCTAGAAGGCTCCCTGATAGCTGCATTGCTGTGTGTACGCCGCTGTGCAAACCAACTGCAAACCACCTGTTTTGTTAAAAGCACAAATCCTGTTGCTCCTTCCTTTCTGCACAGCTATCTTGTTTGTTTGTCCACACTTTTTGTGTGCAGCAGTCCTTTTTATTGCTGCCTGCCATACTTTTCAGAGATTATTGTAGGGAGATAGTAATTGTAGTACAGTCCCTTTTATTTTTTTTTTTATATATCTATTATATATCTTCCAGCCACTTTCTGCCCCTGAAACTGTGTAGTGTAAAACAGTGGGCCTGTATTTTTCTGCACTGTCCCACACCTGAAAAGGGAGATTAATATTGCCAATCAGTGCATCTGCGCCAGTCCTGTCTGTGGTATCTCTGTCAGTCATTTTGTGCCACAGAAAATATACTGTAATATAGTGGGCCTGATTTATTCACTAGTCTCCCATATAAAAAAAAATAAAAATAAAGGGAGAATAATATTGCCAAATCTGTGCATCTGTGCCAGTCGTGTCTGTGGTATCTCTGTCAGTCATTTTGTGCCACAGAAACTATACTGTAATATAGTGGGCCTGATTTATTCACTAGTCTCCCCCAAAAAAATAAAAATAAAGGGAGAATAATATTGCCAAATCTGTGCATCTGTGCCAGTCGTGTCTGTGGTATCTCTGTCAGTCATTTTGTGCCACAGAAACTATACTGTAATATAGTGGGCCTGATTTATTGACTAGTCTCCCATATAAAAAAAATAAATAAAGGGAGAATAATATTGCCAAATCTGTGCATCTGTGCCAGTCGTGTCTGTGGTATCTCTGTCAGTCATTTTGTGCCACAGAAACTATACTGTCATACATTGGGCCTGATTTATTCACTAGTCTCCCATTTAAAAAAATAAATAAATAAAGGCAGAATAATATTGCCAAATCTGTGCATCTGTGCCAGTCGTGTCTGTGGTATCTCTGTCAGTCATTTTGTGCCACAGAAACTATACTGTAATATAGTGGGCCTGATTTATTCACTAGTCTCCCCCAAAAAAATAAAAATAAAGGGAGAATAATATTGCCAAATCTGTGCATCTGTGCCAGTCGTGTCTGTGGTATCTCTGTCAGTCATTTTGTGCCACAGAAACTATACTGTAATATAGTGGGCCTGATTTATTGACTAGTCTCCCATATAAAAAAAATAAATAAAGGGAGAATAATATTGCCAAATCTGTGCATCTGTGCCAGTCGTGTCTGTGGTATCTCTGTCAGTCATTTTGTGCCACAGAAACTATACTGTCATACATTGGGCCTGATTTATTCACTAGTCTCCCATTTAAAAAAATAAATAAATAAAGGCAGAATAATATTGCCAAATCTGTGCATCTGTGCCAGTCGTGTCTGTGGTATCTCTGTCAGTCATTTTGTGCCACAGAAACTATACTGTAATATAGTGGGCCTGATTTATTCATTAGTCTCCCCCAAAAAAATAAAAATAAAGGGAGAATAATATTGCCAAATCTGTGCATCTGTGCCAGTCCTGTCTGTGGTATCTCTGTCAGTCATTTTCAGCCACAGAAACTATACTGTCATACATTGGGCCTGATTTATTCACTAATCTCCCATTTAAAAAAAATAAATAAAGGGAGAATAATATTGCCAAATCTGTGCATCTGTGCCAGTCGTGTCTGTGGTATCTCTGTCAGTCATTTTGTGCCACAGAAACTATACTGTCATACATTGGGCCTGATATATTCACTAGTCTCCCATTTAAAAAAATAAAAATAAAGGGAGAATAATATTGCCAAATCTGTGCATCTGTGCTAGTCGTGTCTGTGGTATCTCTGTCAGTCATTTTGTGCCACAGAAACTATACTGTAATATAGTGGGCCTGATTTATTCACTAGTCTCCCCCCAAAAAATAAAAATAAAGGGAGAATAATATTGCCAAATCTGTGCATCTGTGCCAGTCGTGTCTGTGGTATCTCTGTCAGTCATTTTGTGCCAGAGAAACTATACTGTCATACATTGGGCCTGATTTATTCACTAGTCTGCCATTTAAAAAAATAAATAAATAAAGGGAGAATAATATTACCAAATCTGTGCATCTGTGCTAGTCGTGTCTGTGGTATCTCTGTCAGTCATTTTCAGCCACAGAAACTATACTGTCATACATTGGGCCTGATTTATTCACTAATCTCCCATTTAAAAAAAATAAATAAAGGGAGAATAATATTGCCAAATCTGTGCATCTGTGCCAGTCGTGTCTGTGGTATCTCTGTCAGTCATTTTGTGCCACAGAAACTATACTGTCATACATTGGGCCTGATATATTCACTAGTCTCCCATTTAAAAAAATAAAAATAAAGGGAGAATAATATTGCCAAATCTGTGCATCTGTGCTAGTCGTGTCTGTGGTATCTCTGTCAGTCATTTTGTGCCACAGAAACTATACTGTAATATAGTGGGCCTGATTTATTCACTAGTCTCCCCCCAAAAAATAAAAATAAAGGGAGAATAATATTGCCAAATCTGTGCATCTGTGCCAGTCGTGTCTGTGGTATCTCTGTCAGTCATTTTGTGCCAGAGAAACTATACTGTCATACATTGGGCCTGATATATTCACTAGTCTCCCATTTAAAAAAATAAATAAATAAAGGGAGAATAATATTACCAAATCTGTGCATCTGTGCTAGTCGTGTCTGTGGTATCTCTGTCAGTCATTTTGTGCCACAGAAACTATACTGTAATATAGTGGGCCTGATATATTCAGCACTCACCCACACATAAAAAGGGAGATTTATATTCACAACAAGTTAACATACACCTTCTACCTTGTTTTTCAGTACCATATAACAGTTGTTAGTTTGGTTACATTTTCCCAAGAAGGAGGAAGGCTGGTGGAAGAGGTCGTGGCCGTGGGCGGTCATTGCCATCTGGCAATGCTGATGGTGGTGGTGCTGGTGGAGCATCGGGTGGGAGAGGGAAAATCAAAATAGCACCTAAGTCTCGAATTGTTGAGCCAGTGTCATCGTCCAGCTACACAAGGCCTCGAACGCTACCTTTTCTGGGAGTAGGAAAACCGCTGTTAAAGCCGGAGCAGCAGGAAAAAGTTTTGGCTTTCCTTGCTGACTCTGCCTCTAGCTCTTTCGCCTCCTCTTCGGATAGTTCAAAATTGAAAAGTAGCCAGTTGTCGGTGGATGCTACCTGTCAGGAACAAGTTGATTCCTTGTGTCCTTCCCCCAAAACAACAGTGAAGGATGCTTCAGGCCACACAACAGTTTACTCCATGAAGCTCTTTACACATACCGTGCCTGAGTTAGAAAGGGAAATAGTTAACAGCCCACTGGAAGATGATTCGGACATGGAGTGCACTGATGCACAGCCACAGTTAGATTGTCATGCTGTTCCATCGACTCACATAACTACATTGCCCTCGCAGTGTACTGAGCCAGAAACTGACCCTGATGAGACGATGGTGCCCATTCCCGAATGTTATAGCACCTTACACGGTGACACAGAGATAGCTGAACATGAGATTGAAGAGGAGGTGATAGATGACCCAGTTGTTGACCCAGATTGGCAGCCATTGGGGGAAGAGGGTGCCCCTGGCAGTAGCTCAGAAGCGGAGGAGGAGGATCGGCAGCACCCATCTACAGCACATTTGCATTCATCTGGCAGGCCCGTCTCTGGCCAAAAAAGTTTGGCAAAACCAAAACCATTTTTCGGACAGCGTGGCCATCCGGTTAAAGTAGCACAGTGTGCAATGCCTGAAAAGGTATTCAATGGTAGGAAGAGTGCAGTCTGGCAATTTTTTAACCAAGATCCGAATAATCAGTGCAAAGTGATCTGTAAGAAATGCTCAAGGACATTTAGTGGAGGTCAGAATGTCAAAAGTTTAAATACAACTTGCATGCGTCGACATTTAACCACCATGCACTTGCAAGCCTGGACTAGCTACCAATTGTCCCATAACGTTGTTGCACCTGCTGACAATGAAGCTAGTCAGCAACGCTACATTCCTTCCCTCACTGTAAGCCCACCGGTTAGAACAACAACAGCAGCAAATGTGGAGGTGTCGTCGCTAGGGCAAAGCAGTCAGGGAATCACAAGTTTATTGGTAGGAAACACAGCATGTAGGCCTACATCGAGAATACCATCACCAACCCTCTCTCAATCCGCCATGTCCACCACCACCACCACCGCAAGTCCCACCATATGCACCTCGCCAGTCCTAATGAGAGTCTCACCCTCCAAGAGACTCTCATTAGAAAAAGAATGTACTCACCCTCTCATCCACATACACAGGGTTTGAACGCCCACATTGCTAGACTTATATAGTTAGAGATGATGCCCTACCGCTTGGTTGAAAGCGAAGCTTTCAAAGCCTTGATGGCCTACGCAGTACCATGCTATGAGCTACCCAGTCGACGCTTCTTTTCGAGAAAAGCCATCCCAGCCCTCCACCAGCATGTCAAAGACCGCATTCTCCATGCACTGAGGCAATCAGTCAGTAGAAAGGTGCACCTCACAACTGATGCATGGACCAGTAGGTATGGTCAGGGACGTTACATGTCCATCACGGCACACTGGGTTAATGTGGTGGATGCAGGGTCCACAGGGGACAGCCACAGTGGGACAGTTCTGCCTAGCCCACAGTCTAGGAAACAGTTGGCTGTAGGCGTTTGCCACCCCTCCTTCTCCTCCTCCTCCTCTTCGAGCCGAAGCGAAAGCTCATCCACAGAGTGCAGTCGCACGACCACTCCATCCGCAGCTGCCAGTATTGCACACGAGGTGTCCCATTATGGAACAGCTAGTGGTAAGCGTCAGCAGGCTGTGTTGGAAATGAAGTGCTTGGGCGACAACAGACACACCGCGGAAGTTCTGGCCGAGTTCTTGCAGCAAGAAACTCAGTCATGGCTGGGCAGTGTACATCTTGAGGCAGGCAAGGTAGTCAGTGATAACGGGAGGAATTTTATGGCTGCCATAGCCCTTTCAGAACTGAAACACATACCTTGCCTGGCTCACACCTTGAACCTGGTGGTGCAGTGCTTCCTGAAAAGTTATCCGGGGTTACCAGCCCTGCTCCTCAAGGTGTGACGACTTTGCTCTCACATCCGCCGTTCGCCCGTACACTCCAGCCGTATGCAGAACCATCAGCGATCGTTGAAGCTTCCCCAGCACCGCCTAATAATCGACGTTGCAACAAGGTGGAACTCTACACTGCACATTCTTCAGAGGCTGTGCGAACAGAGGCGTGCTTTCATGTATTTGTGGGAGGATACACATACACGGGCAGGCAGTTGGATGGTAGACATGGAGTTGTCTGCTGTGCAGTGGTCGAAGCTCCAAGACCTCTGTCAAGTCCTTCAGTGTTTTGAGGAATGCACACGGCTGGTCAGTGCGGACGACGCCATCATAAGCATGAGCATTCCACTAATGCGTCTGCTGATGCAAAGTTTGACGCACATTAAGGAGCAGGCGTCTGCAGCCGAAGAGGAGGGAAGCCTTGATGACAGTCAGCCATTGTGCACTCAGGGAAGTCTCGGGGACGAGGTTGCGGACGAAGAGGAGGAGGAGGAGGAAGATGGGGATGATTATTTATGGGAGGAGGAAGCATCTCAGGGGGGAATAGAAAGAGTTGGTGGTGCAAGGTCAGGTACAGGTTTTTTGCGGGAGACAAGTGATGTGGATTTGCCAGAAAGTGCTCCTCAACCCAGCACAAGCATTGATTTGACACCTGGAACATTGGCCCACATGGCTGATTATGCCTTGCGTATCCTAAAAAGGGACCCCCCGCATTATCAAAATGATAACCGATGACGGTTACTGGTTGGCCTGCCTCCTGGATCCACGCTATAAAGGGAAATTGCAAAATATCATGCCACATGAGAACCTTGAGCAAATATTGGCTACCAAACAAGCAACTCTTGTAGACCATTTGGTTCAGGCATTCCCAGCACACAGCGGCGGTGATGGTTCTCACACGAGCTGCAGGGGGCAACATGCAAGAGGTGTTAGAGGGGCACAAATCAGAAGTGGCGTTGGACAGAGGGGTTTTATGACCAGGTTGTGGAGTGATTTCGCAATGACCGCAGACACGACAGGTACTGCAGCATCGATTCAAAGTGACAGGAGACAATATTTGTCCAGTATGGTTACTAACTATTTTTCCTCCCTTATCGATGTTCTCCCTCACACATCATTCCCCTTTGATTACTGGGCATCTAAAATAGACACCTGGCCTGAATTGGCAGAATATGCATTACAGGAGCTAGCTTGCCCAGCTGCTAGTGTGCTATCAAAAAGAGTATTCAGTGCTGCTGGTTCAATACTGACCGAAAAAAGGTCTCGTCTGGCTACCCAAAATGTTGATGATCTAACCTTCATTAAAATGAACCAATCATGGATTTCTAATTATTTTGCCCCACCTTTCCCTGCTGACACCTAGCTTTCCTGTTATAAGGTCTTGCTTTTGGACTCATCTTACTGACTGCCCCAATTTCTCCATTTGCAGCTGCTGTATGTCCACCATAGGCCTTTTTTAAATCTCCCTAAATGGGCTGACTCGCCCCACGGGGCCGTGGTCACCACATGGCGAAAGCACCTGTGCGAGTGCCGTTTGGCTAAACAGGTGGGTGTGCCCACTTTTGGGCGAAGACACTGGCACAGGGTCCCTCATAGTACAATGAAGTGTCTCTGGCAGTGGTGGTGCACACCCAACGTCAGACACACCGTCGTAACATGAGGTGCCCTGGGCCAGTACCGCCGCCCACGAGAGAGTGTTCCCCCCAGCTCAAACAGTGCTCTACCACTTGCAAAATTACCTCTCACTGCTCCACCACTGTTTAGTCTGGGCTGTTAAATCCTTCAATGGCACTGCCAATACCAATTTGTTGACATGATTGTTGATAGTAAAAATATTTACACTAGTTAATACTTTGCGCCAACTACCACGGTCTGTGTTATGATCCTTAGTGGTTGAGGATCACAAATTACTCCAGCTAAGTAACAAACATAGGACAAGCTCTAGGGAGGTGGTAAACTGAACTAACCGCAAAACTGAACCTATCCAAACACACTAGAGGTAGCCGGTGAACGTGCCTAAAAATCCTAGACATCTCGAGCCAGCCTGAGGAACTATCTATCCCTAGAGAGAAAGAAAGACCTCTCTTGCCTCCAGAGAAATAATCCCCAAAGATATAGAAGCCCCCAACATGTAATAACGGTGAGGTAAGAGGAAGGCACATACACAGGGGTGAAAACAGATTCAGCAAATGAGGCCCACTAATACTAGATAGCAGAAAATAGAAAAGGGGTCTGTGCGGTCAGTAAAAAACCCTTACAAAATATCCACACTGAGATTTCAAGAACCCCCGCACCAACTAACGGTGTGGGGGGAGAAACTCAGTCCCCTAGAGCAACCAGCAAGCGAGGAGATCACATTTTAGCAAGCTGGACAAGAAACATGATGAATGCTGATAATCAAAAAATGAACAAACAAAAACTTAGCTTGTCTTGGAGAGACTGGGAGCAAGGTAGTCACAAGGAATCTGAAGAGCACTGAATACATTGATAGCAGGCAAGGAACTGAGTATCCAGGTGAGCTAAATAGGAAACCAACCAAGGATAACGAACCAGCTGATGCAGCCAACCTGCAGAAAGACAACACTACACAGTACCGCTTGTGACCACTAGAGGGAGCCTAAAAATAGAGTTCACAACAGTACCCCCCCTTGAGGAGGGGTCACCGAACCCTCATCAAGACCCCCAGGGCGATCAGGATGAGCCGCGTGGAAGGCACGAACCAAATCGGCCGCATGAACATCAGAGGCGACAACCCAGGAATTATCCTCCTGACCATAGCCCTTCCACTTAACCAAATACTGAAGCCTCCGTCTAGAGATACGAGAATCCAAAATCTTCTCCACCACGTACTCCAATTCGCCCTCGACCAGCACCGGAGCAGGAGGCTCAACAGAAGGAACCACAGGTACCACATACCTCCGCAACAAAAACCTATGGAACACATTATGAATGGCAAACGATGCTGGGAGATCCAAACGAAAAGACACCGGGTTAAGGATTTCCAAGATCTTATAAGGACCGATGAAGCAAGGCTTGAATTTAGGAGAGGAGACCTTCATAGGAACATACCGAGAAGACAGCCACACCAAATCCCCAACACGAAGTCGGGGACCCACACCGCGGCGGCGGTTGGCAAAGCGCTGAGCCTTCTCCTGTGACAACCTCAAATTGTCCACCACATGGTTCCAAATCTGCTGCAACCTATCCACCACAGAATCCACCCCAGGACAGTCGGAAGACTCAACATGACCCGAGGAAAAACGAGGATGGAAACCAGAATTGCAGAAAAAAGGCGAAACCAAAGTAGCAAAACTAGCCCGATTATTAAGGGCAAACTCGGCCAATGGCAAAAAAGTCACCCAATCATCCTGATCAGCAGAAACAAAACATCTCAAATAAGTTTCCAGCGTCTGATTAGTTCGCTCGGTTTGGCCATTAGTCTGAGGATGGAAGGCCGACGAAAAAGACAAATCAATGCCCATCTTAGCACAAAAAGTCTGCCAAAACCTGGACACAAACTGGGATCCTCTATCAGACACAATATTTTCAGGAATGCCGTGCAAGCGAACCACATTCTGAAAAAATAGAGGAACCAAATCGGAGGAGGAAGGCAACTTAGGCAAGGGCACCAAATGGACCATCTTGGAAAAACGATCACACACCACCCAGATGACAGACATTTTCTGAGACACTGGAAGATCCGAAATAAAATCTATGGAAATGTGCGTCCAAGGCCTTTTCGGGACAGGCAAAGGCAAAAGCAAACCGCTGGCACGAGAACAGCAAGGCTTAGCCCGAGCACAAATCCCACAAGACTGCACAAAGGAACGCACATCCGGCGACAAGGAAGGCCACCAGAAGGACCTAGCCACCAAATCTCTGGTACCAAAAATCCCAGGATGACCCGCCAACACCGAAGAATGAACCTCGGAAATAACTCTGCTGGTCCATCTATCCGGGACAAACAATCTCTCTGGTGGACAACGGTCAGGTCTATCCGCCTGAAATTTCTGCAGCACTCGTCGCAAATCTGGGGAAATGGCAGACAAAATCACTCCCTCTCTGAGAATACCAGCCGGCTCAGAAACTCCCGGAGAGTCAGGCACAAAACTCCTAGAAAGTGCATCAGCCTTCACGTTCTTCGAACCAGGCAGGTATGAGACCACGAAGTTGAAACGGGAGAAAAACAACGACCAACGAGCCTGTCTAGGATTCAGGCGCTTGGCAGACTCGAGGTAAATCAGATTTTTGTGATCAGTCAGGACCACCACACGATGTTTAGCTCCTTTGAGCCAATGTCGCCACTCCTCAAATGCCCACTTCATAGCCAACAACTCCCGATTACCAACATCATAATTCCGCTCGGCAGGCGAAAATTTTCTTGAAAAGAAAGCACATGGCTTCATCACAGAGCCATCAGAGCTTCTCTGTGACAAAACAGCCCCTGCTCCAATCTCAGAAGCATCAACCTCGACCTGGAAGGGGAGAGAGACATCTGGCTGACATAAGACAGGAGCTGAAGAAAACCAGTGCTTCAGCTCCCGAAAGGCCTCCACGGCCGCAGGAGACCAATTAGTCACATCAGAACCCTTCTTGGTCAAATCCATCAAAGGTTTAACCACGCTAGAAAAATTAGTGATGAAACGACGGTAAAAATTAGCAAAACCCAAGAACTTCTGAAGACTCTTAACAGACGTGGGCTGAGTCCAGTCATGAATAGCCTGGACCTTGACTGGGTCCATCTCCACAGTAGAAGGGGAAAAAATAAAACCCAAAAAGGAGACCTTCTGTACTCCGAAGAGGCATTTTGAGCCCTTCACAAATAAAGCATTAGCACGCAGGACCTGAAACACCATCCTGACCTGCTTCACATGGGACTCCCAATCATCAGAAAAGACCAAAATGTCATCCAGATAAACAATCATAAATTTATCCAGATATTCTCGGAAGATGTCATGCATGAAGGACTGAAACACAGAAGGAGCATTAGAGAGTCCAAAAGGCATCACCAAGTACTCAAAATGGCCTTCGGGCGTATTAAATGCTGTTTTCCATTCATCTCCCTGCTTAATGCGCACCAGGTTATACGCACCACGGAGATCTATCTTGGTGAACCAACTGGCACCCTTAATCCGAGCAAACAAATCAGACAATAATGGCAAAGGATACTGAAATTTGACTGTGATTTTATTCAGAAGACGATAATCTATACAAGGTCTCAAAGAACCGTCCTTCTTGGCCACAAAAAAAAAATCCTGCACCAAGAGAGGAAGAGGATGGGCGAATATGTCCCTTCTCCAAAGACTCCTTTATATAACTCCGCATCGTGGCATGCTCTGGTATAGACAAATTAAAAAGTCGTCCCTTAGGGAATTTACTACCAGGAATTAAATTTATAGCACAGTCACAATCCCTATGAGGGGGCAGGGCACTGGACCTGGGCTCATCAAATACATCCTGGTAGTCAGACAAAAACTCAGGGACCTCAGAAGGAGTGGAAGAAGCAATAGACACCAACGGAGTATCGCCATGAATTTCCTGACAACCCCAACTTGACACAGACATAGCTTTCCAATCTAAAACTGGATTATGAGCCTGCAGCCATGGCAGACCCAAAACGACAACATCATGCAAATTATGCAAAACTAGAAAGCGAATCACCTCCTGATGTACGGGAGTCATGCACATGGTCATTTGCGTCCAATACTGAGGCTTATTCTCAGCCAATGGCGTAGCATCAATTCCCCTCAGAGGAATAGGAAATTCCAAAGGCTCAAGGACAAAACCACAGCGCCTGGCAAACGACAAATCCATCAGATTCAGGGCAGCACCCGAATCCACAAAAGCCATAACCGGGTAAGACGACAAAGAACAAATCAAAGTAACAGACAAAATAAATTTAGGCTGTATAGTACCAATGGTGACAGGTTTAGCGATTTTCTTTAAGCGTTTAGAGCATGCTGAGATAACATGGTAGAATCACCACAGTAAAAGCACAACCCATTTTGACGTCTATGACTTTGTCGCTCAATTCTGGTCAGAGTTCGGTCACATTGCATAGACTCAGGTCTCTGTTCAGAAAATACCGCCAAAGGATGAGCAGATTTGCGCTCCCGCAAACGCCGATCAACCTGAATGGCTAAAGCCATAGAATCACTCAGACTTGTAGGGGTGGGAAACCCCACCATAACATTCTTAATGGCTTCAGAAAGACCTTCTCTGAAATTTGCAGCCAAGGCACACTCATTCCATTGAGTAAGCACCAACCATTTCCGAAACTTTTGACAATACACCTCTGCTTCATCCTGACCCTGAGAGATAGCCAGCAACGCTTTTTCTGCCTGATTCTCAAGATTAGGCTCCTCATAAAGCAGTCCAAGAGCCAGAAAAAATGCATCTACATTAAGCAATGCAGGATCTCCTGGCGCCAGAGAGAAGGCCCAATCTTGAGGGTCGCCACGCAACAAGGAGATAACAATTTTAACTTGCTGAGCGGAATCACCAGAGGAACGAGGTCTCAGAGATAGAAATAACTTAAAATTATTCTTAAAATTCATAAACCTAGATCTATCTCCAGAAAACAACTCAGGAATGGGTATCTTTGGTTCTGACATAGGGCTATGAATAACAAAATCCTGAATACTTTGCACCCGTGCAGTAAGATGATCCACACTAGAAGTCAGAGTCTGAATATTCATGTCTGCAGCTGAGCTCAAAACCACCCAGAGTTCAAGGGGATGAAAGAAGCTAAACAGACTGCAGCAAAGGAAAAGCGGGAGGAAAAAAAAAAAAATGTACTCAGGTCTTCTTTTTATCCCACTTCTGCGATGCATTAAACACTTTTTGGCCTGCTATACTGTTATGATCCTTAGTGGTTGAGGATCACAAATTACTCCAGCTAAGTAACAAACATAGGACAAGCTCTAGGGAGGTGGTAAACTGAACTAACCGCAAAACTGAACCTATCCAAACACACTAGAGGTAGCCGGTGAACGTGCCTAAAAATCCTAGACGTCTCGAGCCAGCCTGAGGAACTAACTACCCCTAGAGAGAAAGAAAGACCTCCTTGCCTCCAGAGAAATAATCCCCAAAGATATAGAAGCCCCCAACATGTAATAACGGTGTGGTAAGAGGAAGGCACATACACAGGGGTGAAAACAGATTCAGCAAATGAGGCCCACTAATACTAGATAGCAGAAAATAGAAAAGGGGTCTGTGCGGTCAGTAAAAAACCCTTACAAAATATCCACACTGAGATTTCAAGAACCCCCGCACCAACTAACGGTGTGGGGGGAGAAACTCAGTCCCCTAGAGCAACCAGCAAGCGAGGAGATCACATTTTAGCAAGCTGGACAAGAAACATGATGAATGCTGATAATCAAAAAATGAACAAACAAAAACTTAGCTTGTCTTGGAGAGACTGGGAGCAAGGTAGTCACAAGGAATCTGAAGAGCACTGAATACATTGATAGCAGGCAAGGAACTGAGTATCCAGGTGAGCTAAATAGGAAACCAACCAAGGCTAACGAACCAGCTGATGCAGCCAACCTGCAGAAAGACAACACTACACAGTACCGCTTGTGACCACTAGAGGGAGCCTAAAAATAGAGTTCACAACAGGTCTGCAAGTCAGCAGAGGAGCCCACTCCTGTACCTAGGTATGCCACCTGTTTATTTGTGAATTTTTTTTGGGGCCAGACATTAACCCCACTTTATTATTTTAGCCTACTAACTGTGTCAGACACTCCTTACAGTTGTCCTCCACTGAACAAAGCTAGGCCGCCTGCGTACTCCTGTAACCTATTTTTAACTGCATTTTGCCTATTACTTTTTTGGCCCTACTAACTGTGTCTGCCCCTCGGTGCAATCGTCCTCCGCTGACCACACCAATGCTGCCTGTGTAACCCTGTAACCTATTTAAACCTGCATAGAGCCTACATTTTTATTTTAGGCCTAGTAAGTCTGTCTGCGGTCCCTCCTTGCAATCGTCCTCCGCTGACAACACCAATGCTGCCTGTGTAACCCTGTAACCTATTTAAACCTGCATAGAGCCTACTTTTTTATTTTAGGCCTAGTAAGTCTGTCTGCGGTCCCTCCTTGCAATCATCCTCCGCTGACTACACCAATGCTGCCTGTGTAACCCTGTAACCTATTTAAACCTGCATAGAGCCTACTTTTTTATTTTAGGCCTAGTAAGTCTGTCTGCGGTCCCTCCTTGCAATCGTCCTCCGCTGACCACACCAATGCTGCCTGTGTAACCCTGTAACCTATTTAAACCTGCATAGAGCCTACATTTTTATTTTAGGCCTAGTAAGTCTGTCTGCGGTCCCTCCTTGCAATCGTCCTCCGCTGACCACACCAATGCTGCCTGTGTAACCCTGTAACCTATTTAAACCTGCATAGACCCTGCATTTTCATTTTAGGCCTAGTAAGTCTGTCTGCGGTCCCTCCTTGCAATCGTCCTCCGCTGACCACACCAATGCTGCCTGTGTAACCCTGCAACCTATTTAAACCTGCATAGAGCCTACTTTTTTATTTTAGGCCTAGTAAGTCTGTCTGCGGTCCCTCCTTGCAATCGTCCTCCGCTGACCACACCAATGCTGGCTGCGTAACCCTGTAACTTATTTAAACCTGCATAGAGCCTACTTTTTTATTTTAGGCCTAGTAAGTCTGTCTGCGGTCCCTCCTTGCAATCGTCCTCCGCTGACCACAACAATGCTGCCTGTGTAACCCTGTAACCTATTTAAACCTGCATAGAGCCTACATTTTTATTTTAGGCCTAGTAAGTCTGTCTGCGGTCCCTCCTTGCAATCGTCCTCTGCTGACCACACCAATGCTGCCTGTGTAACCCTGTAACCTATTTAAACCTGCATAGAGCCTACATTTTTATTTTAGGCCTAGTAAGTCTGTCTGCGATCCCTCCTTGCAATCGTCCTCCGCTGACCACACCAATGCTGCCTGTGTAACCCTGTAACCTATTTAAACCTGCATAGAGCCTACTTTTTTATTTTAGGCCTAGTAAGTCTGTCTGCGGTCCCTCCTTGCAATCATCCTCCGCTGACCACACCAATGCTGCCTGTGTAACCCTGTAACCTATTTAAACCTGCATAGAGCCTACTTTTTTATTTTAGGCCTAGTAAGTCTGTCTGCGGTCCCTCCTTGCAATCGTCCTCCGCTGACCACACCAATGCTGCCTGTGTAACCCTGTAACCTATTTAAACCTGCATAGAGCCTACATTTTTATTTTAGGCCTAGTAAGGCTGTCTGCGGTCCCTCCTTGCAATCGTCCTCCGCTGACCACACCAATGCTGCCTGTGTAACCCTGTAACCTATTTAAACCTGCATAGAGCCTACATTTTTATTTTAGTCCTAGTAAGTCTGTCTGCGGTCCCTCCTTGCAATCGTCCTCCGCTGACCACACCAATGCTGCCTGTGTAACCCTGTAACCTATTTAAACCTGCATAGAGCCTACTTTTTTATTTTAGGCCTAGTAAGTCTGTCTGCGGTCCCTCCTTGCAATCGTCCTCCGCTGACCACACCAATGCTGCCTGTGTAACCCTGTAACCTATTTAAACCTGCATAGAGCCTACATTTTTATTTTAGTCCTAGTAAGTCTGTCTGCGGTCCCTCCTTGCAATCGTCCTCCGCTGACCACACCAATGCTGCCTGTGTAACCCTGTAACCTATTTAAACCTGCATAGAGCCTACTTTTTTATTTTAGGCCTAGTAAGTGTCTGCGGTCCCTCCTTGCAATCGTCCTCTGCTGACCACACCAATGCTGCCTGTGTAACTCTGTAACCTATTTAAACCTGCATAGAGCCTACATTTTTATTTTAGGCCTAGTAAGTCTGTCTGCGGTCCCTCCTTGCAATCGTCCTCCGCTGACCACACCAATGCTGCCTGTGTAACCCTGTAACCTATTTAAACCTGCATAGAGCCTACATTTTTATTTTAGGCCTAGTAAGTCTGTCTGCGGTCCCTCCTTGCAATCGTCCTCCGCTGACCACACCAATGCTGGCTGTGTAACCCTGTAACCTATTTAAACCTGCATAGAGCCTACTTTTTTATTTTAGGCCTAGTAAGTCTGTCTGCGGTCCCTCCTTGCAATCGTCCTCCACTGACCACACCAATGCTGCCTGTGTAACCCTGTAACCTATTTAAACCTGCATAGAGCCTACTTTTTTATTTTAGGCCTAGTAAGTCTGTCTGCGGTCCCTCCTTGCAATCGTCCTCCGCTGACCACACCAATGCTGCCTGTGTAACCCTGTAACCTATTTAAACCTGCATAGAGCCTACTTTTTTATTTCAGGCCTAGTAAGTCTGCGCCACTCCTTCCAATTGTCCTCCGCTGACCACACCAATGCTGCCTGTGTACGCCTGTAACCTTTTTTAAACTGCATTGAGCCAACTTTTTTTTTTGGCCTACTACCTGTGTCTTGTCTGCGCCACTCAATACAGCTGTCCTCCTCTGAAAAAAGTTGAGCTTCAATTGTCAGGTTTTCAGCCTATAGTAGTTTGAAAACTGCATTGGGCCTACTAGTTTGGTTGGGGCCTACTAACGGTGCCTGCCGCTCCTTGGTGTTCTCCTGGTTTTTTTCCTGAGCTTCAATCTTCAGGCTTTCGGCCTATGTTTGAAATATGAAACTGCATTTGGGATACTAGTTGTGTTGGGCCTACTAACGGTGTCTGCCGCTCCCTGGTGTTGTCCTCCACTGAACAAAGCTGAGCTTCAATCTTCAGGCTCTCATTAGGTAGTTGTTAATATAACACTGCAGTTGGCCTACTAGTTTGGTTGGGGCCTACTAACGGTGTCTGTCGCTCCAAGGTGTTCTCCAGGTTTACTTGCCTGAGCTTCAATCTTCAGGCTCTCATTAAGTTGTTGTAAATATAACACGGCATTAGGCCTACTAGTTTGGTTGGGGCCTACTAATGGTGTCTGCCGCTCCAAGGTGTTCTCCAGGTTTACTTGCCTGAGCTTCAATCTTCAGGCTCTCATTAAGTTGTTGTTAATATAACACGGCATTAGGCCTACTAGTTTGGTTGGGGCCTACTAACGCTGTCTGGCGCAGCTTGGTGTTCTCCTGGGTTTTTTTTTCCTGAGCTTCAATCTTCAGGCTTTCGGCCTATATTTGAAATATGAAACTGCATTTGGGATACTAGTTGGGTTGGGCCTACTAACGGTGTCTGCTGCTCCCTGGTGTTGTCCTCCACTGAACAAAGCTGAGCTTCAATCTTCAGGCTCTCATTAGGTAGTTGTTAATATAACACTGCAGTTGGCCTACTAGTTTGGTTGGGGCCTACTAACGGTGTCTGCCGCTCCAAGGTGTTCTCCAGGTTTACTTGCCTGAGCTTCAATCTTCAGGCTCTCATTAAGTTGTTGTTAATATAACACGGCATTAGGCCTACTAGTTTGGTTGGGGCCTACTAACGCTGTCTGGCGCAGCTTGGTGTTCTCCTGGGTTTTTTTTTCCTGAGCTTCAATCTTCAGGCTTTCGGCCTATATTTGAAATATGAAACTGCATTTGGGATACTAGTTGGGTTGGGCCTACTAACGGTGTCTGCTGCTCCCTGGTGTTGTCCTCCACTGAACAAAGCTGAGCTTCAAACTTCAGGCTCTCATTAGGTAGTTGTTAATATAACACTGCAGTTGGCCTACTAGTTTGGTTGGGGCCTACTAACGGTGTCTGTCGCTCCAAGGTGTTCTCCAGGTTTACTTGCCTGAGCTTCAATCTTCAGGCTCTCATTAAGTTGTTGTTAATATAACACTGCAGTTGACCTACTAGTTTGGTTGGGGCCTACTAACGGTGTCTGTCGCTCCAAGGTGTTCTCCAGGTTTACTTGCCTGAGCTTCAATCTTCAGGCTCTCATTAAGTTGTTGTAAATATAACACGGCATTAGGCCTACTAGTTTGGTTGGGGCCTACTAACGGTGTCTGCCGCTCCTTGGTTTTCTCCTGGGTTTTTTTCCTGAGCTTCAATCTTTAGGCTTTCGGCCTATATTTGAAATATGAAACTGCATTTGGGATACTAGTTGGGTTGGGCCTACTAACGGTGGCTGCCGCTCCCTGGTGTTGTCCTCCACTGAACAAAGCTGAGCTTCAATCTTCAGGCTCTCATTAAGTAGTTGTTAATATAACACTGCAGTTGGCCTACTAGTTTGGTTGGGGCCTACTAACGGTGTCTGCCGCTCAAAGGTGTTCTCCTCCACTGAACAAAGCAGTGCCGCCTGTTTACTCCTGTTACCAATTTTTAACTTTATTTTGCCCACTTTATTATTTGGGCCTACTAACTGTGTCTGCCTCTCATTACAGTTGTCCTCCACTGAACTAAGCAATGCCGCCTGGTTAGTCCTGTTACCAATTTTGACCTGCATTTAGCCCACTTTATTATTTGGGCCTATATCTGTGTTTCCTCCTCATCCTGCCCATTGCCCAGCCAGTGCTAAATGACTCTTGTGGTACATTGACCCAGACCACTACATTCCCCTTGCACGCTACACAGCCACAATCTGACCCTGCTGAAATTCAGGTTCCCCTTCCCGCATACTATACCACCTTACACAGGGACAAAGAGGAAGGTGCAGATGAAAGTGCAGGTTCCTTCATCAGGTGGGGGGGCATACTCGGCGACGTCACTGGCACAGGGCCCCCTCATAGTACGCAAAAGTGTTGCTGCCGGTGGGAGGCGCCCCCGCCGTGCAAACACACCGCCGTACTTTGAGGGGCCCTGTGTTGTGAATTTGCTTTTTGCTCCCTCTAGTGGTTACTAGTTTTTTGACTCTGGTTTTTCTGTCATTCCTTTTATCCGCACCTGGGTCGTTAGTTAGGGGTGTTGCTATATAAGCTCCCTGGACCTTCAGTTCAATGCCTGGCAACGTAGTTATCAGAGCTAGTCTGCTGTGCTCTTGTCTACTGATCCTGGTTCCAGTTATATCAGCTAAGTCTGCCTTTTGCTTTTTGCTATTTGTTTTGGTTTTGTATTTTTGTCCAGCTTGTTCCAAATCTATATCCTGACCTTTGCTGGAAGCTCTAGGGGGGCTGGTGTTCTCCCCCCGGACCGTTAGACGGTTCGGGGGTTCTTGAATTTCCAGTGTGGATTTTGATAGGGTTTTTGTTGACCATATAAGTTACCTTTCTTTATTCTGCTATCAGTAAGCGGGCCTCTCTGTGCTAAACCTGGTTCATTTCTGTGTTTGTCATTTCCTCTTACCTCACCGTCATTATTTGTGGGGGGCTTCTATCCAGCTTTGGGGTCCCCTTCTCTGGAGGCAAGAAAGGTCTTTGTTTTCCTCTACTAGGGGTAGCTAGATTCTCCGGCTGGCGCGTGTCATCTAGAATCAACGTAGGAATGATCCCCGGCTACTTCTAGTGTTGGCGTTAGGAGTAGATATATGGTCAACCCAGTTACCACTGCCCTATGAGCTGGATTTTTGTATTCTGCAGACTTCCACGTTCCTCTGAGACTCTCGCCATTGGGGTCATAACAGTTTGCCAGGCCAGTATTAAATGTTTAATGCATTGCAGAAGAGGGATTATAAGAAAGAAGATTCTGAGTTTTTTTTTTTTTTCCTTTTTCCCCTTTACCTCAGAGTGGCTATGCTTGCTGCAGACATGAATGTCCAGACCTTGATTACAAGTGTGGACCAGCTGGCTACTCGTGTGCAGGGCATACAAGACTATGTTATCAGAAATCCTAGGTCAGAACCTAAAATACCGATTCCTGAACTGTTTTCCGGAGACAGGTTTAAGTTTAGGAATTTCGTGAATAATTGTAAATTGTTTTTGTCCCTGAGACCCTGTTCATCTGGAGATTCTGCTCAGCAAGTAAAAATTGTTATTTCGTTCTTACGGGGCGACCCTCAGGATTGGGCTTTTTCGTTGGCGCCAGGAGATCCGGCATTGGCTGATCTTGATACGTTTTTTCTGGCGCTCGGTTTACTTTATGAGGAACCCAATCTTGAGATTCAGGCAGAAAAGGCCTTGCTGGCTATGTCTCAGGGGCAGGACGAGGCTGAGGTGTATTGCCAAAAATTTCGGAAATGGTCCGTGCTGACACATTGGAACGAGTGTGCACTGGCCGCTAATTTTAGAAATGGCCTTTCTGAAGCCATTAAGAATGTTATGGTGGGTTTTCCCATTCCCACAGGTCTGAATGATACTATGGCACTGGCTATTCAAATTGACCGGCGGTTGCGGGAGCGCAAAACCGCAAATTCCCTCATGGTGTTGTCTGAACAGACACCTAATTCGGTGCAATGTGATAGAAAAACCGCAAATTCCCTCATGGTGTTGTCTGAACAGACACCTGATTTAATGCAATGTGATAGAATCCTGACTAGAAATGAGCGAAATTATGATGTGGGCAATCGGGAGTTGTTGGCCATGAAATGGGCATTTGAGGAGTGGCGTCATTGGCTCGAGGGTGCTAAGCATCGTGTGGTGGTCTTGACTGATCACAAAAATCTGATGTATCTCGAGTCTGCTAAACGCCTTAATCCGAGACAGGCCCGCTGGTCATTGTTTTTCTCCCGCTTTGATTTTGTTGTCTCGTATTTACCAGGTTCAAAGAATGTGAAGGCCGATGCTCTTTCTAGGAGCTTTGTGCCTGATGCTCCTGGAGTCACGGATCCTGTTGGTATTCTTTCAATATGTTTATTTAAAGTTTTCATAACAATATATAACAGAAACGACCTTCCATGTAAAGAAGGCATAGTTATTTTCAGAGCATCTTGACAGCAATGTAAAAGTAACCATATCCATAAAGGTCAATCATATAAACCAAACAAGAAAGACGAGACAGGACAGACTAGGGATAAAAATAACAGGGGGAATAGCATCACTTCGATTTACCAAATATGGGGGGAAATCCAACATGTCATGGCATCAGGCGCAGATTATTGGGCGAGTGCTGATTAATCGTGGTATACTAATTATGTTAATGGGCTATTACAGATATAAGATGTAAGAAATTCATGGAGACAGTAGGAGGGTCCGTGTCAGGGGTGTGCTGGAGTCGAAATCGAGCCAAGGGCTCCAGATTCGAAAAAAGGCACTCATGTCATCACACCTTGTTGCTTGGATTCTCTCGCACATTAAAATTTCATTCATTCTGTCTCTCACCATCGAAATGGACAGTGTCTGAGTTCTCCATTTAGAAGCTATATGGATTTTAGCTGCCATGCACAATGTATTCGCTAATCTCTGAAGGTTCTTCGAGAATCCATGTGGCATCTTACCCAATAGGAATATTGTGGGGTCCATGATAATTGGTTTACCAAATAATTGGTTAATAATTGAATTAACTTCTTGCCATAGTTTCTCAACAATCGGACATTTCCACCAAATGTGGAGCATATCCCCAGGGATATTACAGCCCCTAAAGCAATCTTTAGAGATATGCGGATAAATGGCATGTAATTTGGTTGGAACATAGTATGCCCTATGTAACACCTTAAGTGATGTTTCAGTCAGAGATGTTTGATGGCTGCCTCTAGACAAGGTTTCACTGCATTTATGCCACGTCTCCAGAGGCAAGACGAGCTCCAGATCATTCTCCCATTGCAGCATATAATTTAGTTTCCCTGATGTATGAGCAGCATTCATCGTGGAATATATTAGCGAGATTATCCCATTACCCATAGGGTTTCCAGAATACCTTTGTTCAAAACCAGTGAGCCTAAAAGGGGTCCCTCGTGACAGATACTGTCTGGCAAAGTGAAAAACTTGATTGATGCGCATAATCTCCCCAGTCGGAGGGCCATGACATTGTATAAATTCCTGCTTAGTGAGTAAAATATTAAAAGGGGAGCAGAGGTGTTTCAACATGGTAATCCCCTTCCCGATCCACCAGGAGAACAGTGCAGGCTCCAACCCCGGTTGAAACATAGGATTTCGAAACAATGATGTAAGGGGTGAAGACTTAGATTGAAGATTATGCTTAAATCTCTCCTTTCTCCATATGATCATAGAGAGGGCGGAAAATGGAGCTGTGACCTGAATGCCCGGCGGGAGTCTTACCGTAGACCACAAGAGGCCACAAAGAGAATATGGTTGCAGGAAGTAGGATTCTAATTGCACCCACCTGGGAGTATTACTGTTAGAAGAAAGTTTGGACAATTGAGCTATTTGGGCTGCTTTGAAATATATCAAGAGACTAGGCAATGACATGCCTCCATACTTTCTGTGTAAACACATTATGTTTTGTTTGATACGGGGTCCTGTTGGTATTCTTAAAGATGGAGTTATCTTGTCAGCTATTTCTCCGGATCTGCAACGTGTGTTGCAGAGATTTCAGGCTGATAGGCCTGAGTCTTGTCCACCTGACAGACTGTTTGTCCCGGATAAGTGGACCAGCAGAGTCATTTCCGAGGTTCATTCCTCGGTGTTGGCAGGTCACCCGGGAATTTTTGGCACCAGAGATCTGGTGGCCAGGTCCTTTTGGTGGCCTTCCTTGTCAAGGGATGTGCGGTCATTTGTGCAGTCCTGTGGGACTTGTGCTCGAGCTAAGCCTTGCTGTTCTCGTGCCAGCGGTTTGCTCTTGCCCTTGCCTGTCCCGAAGAGACCTTGGACACATATCTCCATGGATTTCATTTCTGATCTTCCGCTATCTCAGGGCATGTCCGTTATCTGGGTGATATGTGATCGCTTCTCCAAGATGGTCCATTTGGTTCCTTTGCCTAAGCTGCCTTCCTCTTCCGATCTGGTTCCTGTGTTTTTCCAGAACGTGGTTCGTTTGCACGGCATCCCTGAGAATATTGTGTCAGACAGAGGATCCCAGTTCGTTTCCAGGTTCTGGCGATCCTTTTGTAGTAGGATGGGCATTGATTTGTCGTTTTCGTCTGCTTTCCATCCTCAGACTAATGGACAGACGGAGCGAACCAATCAGACTTTGGAGGCTTATTTGAGGTGTTTTGTCTCTGCTGATCAGGACGATTGGGTGACATTCTTGCCGTTGGCTGAGTTTGCCCTTAATAATCGGGCTAGTTCCGCCACCTTGGTTTCGCCTTTTTTCTGCAACTCTGGTTTCCATCCTCGCTTTTCTTCGGGTCATGTGGAGCCTTCTGACTGTCCTGGGGTGGATTCTTTGGTGGATAGGTTGCAGCAGATCTGGAATCATGTGGTGGACAACTTGAAGTTGTCACAGGAGAAGGCTCAGCGCTTTGCCAACCGCCGCCGCGGTGTGGGTCCCCGACTACGCGTTGGGGATTTGGTATGGCTTTCTTCCCGCTTTGTTCCTATGAAGGTCTCCTCTCCCAAATTTAAACCTCGTTTTATTGGGCCTTACAAGATATTGGAAATCCTTAATCCTGTATCTTTTCGTCTGGATCTTCCTGTGTCGTTTGCTATTCACAATGTATTTCATAGGTCCTTGTTGCGGCGGTACATTGTGCCTGTAGTTCCTTCTGCTGAGCCTCCTGCTCCGGTGTTGGTTGAGGGCGAGTTGGAGTACGTGGTGGAGAAGATCTTGGATTCTCGCCTCTCCAGGCGGAGGCTTCAGTACCTGGTCAAGTGGAAGGGCTATGGTCAGGAGGATAATTCCTGGGTGGTCGCCTCTGATGTTCATGCGGCCGATTTAGTTCGTGCCTTTCATGCCGCTCATCCTGATCGCCCTGGTGGTCGTGGTGAGGGTTCGGTGACCCCTCACTAAGGGGGGGGTACTGTTGTGAATTTGCTTTTTGCTCCCTCTAGTGGTTACTAGTTTTTTGACTCTGGTTTTTCTGTCATTCCTTTTATCCGCACCTGGGTCGTTAGTTAGGGGTGTTGCTATATAAGCTCCCTGGACCTTCAGTTCAATGCCTGGCAACGTAGTTATCAGAGCTAGTCTGCTGTGCTCTTGTCTACTGATCCTGGTTCCAGTTATATCAGCTAAGTCTGCCTTTTGCTTTTTGCTATTTGTTTTGGTTTTGTATTTTTGTCCAGCTTGTTCCAAATCTATATCCTGACCTTTGCTGGAAGCTCTAGGGGGGCTGGTGTTCTCCCCCCGGACCGTTAGACGGTTCGGGGGTTCTTGAATTTCCAGTGTGGATTTTGATAGGGTTTTTGTTGACCATATAAGTTACCTTTCTTTATTCTGCTATCAGTAAGCGGGCCTCTCTGTGCTAAACCTGGTTCATTTCTGTGTTTGTCATTTCCTCTTACCTCACCGTCATTATTTGTGGGGGGCTTCTATCCAGCTTTGGGGTCCCCTTCTCTGGAGGCAAGAAAGGTCTTTGTTTTCCTCTACTAGGGGTAGCTAGATTCTCCGGCTGGCGCGTGTCATCTAGAATCAACGTAGGAATGATCCCCGGCTACTTCTAGTGTTGGCGTTAGGAGTAGATATATGGTCAACCCAGTTACCACTGCCCTATGAGCTGGATTTTTGTATTCTGCAGACTTCCACATTCCTCTGAGACTCTCGCCATTGGGGTCATAACAGCCCTGTGCCAGTGACAATGCAAACGAGTGGGCCCCCCTGCTTGCTCAGGAACACAGCACTTGCAAAGTTAAAATACTTACCTCTCACTGCTCCACCGCCGTGACGTAGTCCACGTTTCCTGGGCCCACTAAAAACTTGAACCAGCCCTACCCCCCACAACTTTAGCCAAATGACCCCCAATTTCCAATGCCTAACTATTATTATAAAGTAAATTAAGATTGACAAGCTTCAGTAACAAGAATGGATGTTTTTGCCATTAAAATGGGCACTGTAGGTGTTTTCCTGGCCTCCACTCACTGCCGACTATGCTTCCCCATTGACTTGCATTGGGTTTCGTGTTTCGGTCGATCCCCGACTTTTGGCGATAATCGGACGATTTCACTCGACTCGACTTTTGACTAAGTCGGGTTTCGCGAAACCCGACTCGATCCTAAAAAAGTGAAAGTCGCTCAACCCTACTTATAAATAATCCAAATAACAACTCAATGCTGACCTATAAAGTGTATCCATAATAAATGATATGCTGATATCTCATTGTCCAGGCCAGTTATTTTGTTGACTTGCAAAATAGAGGAGGAAAAACTATGTATATAGATTTAATAATCAAATAGTGCAACTTGATCTTGTGACTATTCTTCCATTTTACCCGAGAATTGTTTGTAGGACATTTGTTAACTATAAAAAGGAGATATATATATATATATATATATATATATATATATATATATATATATATATATATATATATATACTGTATATATATATATATATATATATATATATATATTGCAAGTCAACAAAATATCTGGCCTGGACACATCAGGGTGGGATGGACCCTTTTGCTTTTTGGTCTTCAAAAATGCTTGTCAAGCATTGGAGGTTTTGTTATGCGTGGCAGCCAGCGTTTTCTCAGAACGTTACTTCAGCGCTGCTGGTGTTGTCCTGACTGATGAGCGCATCCGGCTGTCCCTTGAAAGAGTATAGACCACCTAACTTTCATCAAAATGAACAAGTCATAAATCTACCATGACTTTTGCACCCCATTCGCAGACTGGGCAGACTAGGCAATGGTGTTGTTTTTAGTTTCATTCATTGGCAAACAACAATGTTAAGACTCCAAGTTGGGTCGCCATCTGGTGGGTTGCCTGTACTGGAAGGTGTGTCAGAGGCCTATTATACTGTTTCTACTCTGTGGAAATTGATAGCACTTT
Organism: Ranitomeya variabilis; assembly: GCF_051348905.1. Classification (NCBI taxonomy): domain Eukaryota; kingdom Metazoa; phylum Chordata; class Amphibia; order Anura; family Dendrobatidae; genus Ranitomeya; species Ranitomeya variabilis. Next base: position 826,644,841 of record NC_135233.1, read on the forward strand.
AGCGGTGTGTGTGACAATATTTTTTTTAAATGTGGAGACTCCAAGTTGTGTCTCCATCTGGTGGGTTGCCTGTAGTGGAAGGGGTGTCAGAGTCCTATTATACTGTTTCTACTCTGTAGAAATTGATGTCACATTAGTGGTGTGCGACAATAATTTTTTGAAATGCGGAGAATTCAAGTTGGGTCTTCTTCATGTGTGTTGTCTGTAGAAGTAGGGCTGGCAGACAGTCGGGCTTGCACTTACTTTCACTCAACTACCTGTGTTACCTTCCTTACATATTTCTACCAGTAGTACTGTATGAAACTGATGTTTGTGCCATCTGAGTGTGGCTGTAAAAAAAAAATTAATTTGGAGGTGTTCCATGAGGTATCAGGGTTTCCAGCTAAGAAGGCTTACACCGCTCCCTTAACCACCAGGTCCTCATTGAAACTTCAATTCAAAGCTGTAAATGCTGGCCCAGACTCTGCTACCTCATGCAAGGCCCATGGCTGTCTGCTGATTTGCAAATTTCTACTGTGGGTCAATTGATGCCACTTTTCATGGTGTCTGCCCCTAATTTTAGCTGTTTGTGAAGCTTTTAGTCACCCCTTAAGGTATTGTGTATACGTTTGGTATGGCCTCCCTTTGAATTTAACTGGGTTCGGGTAGGTTCATCAAATCGTTCTGCGAATTGAACCAATCCGAACCTTGAATGGTTCGCTCATCTCTACTCCTGATGCACTTGCTCTCCTAGATTCATCACAGTAGTTTACGAAGTATTGTGACTCATCCTGCAACCTTCTGACATGGATAATATATATAAAGCTGCTAGTGTGGTTTTGAGCGACACGCTTTGCTCGGTTTTCTGGTCATGTCAACGCAAATTATCTATCCATAACCTGTTGCCAATGTACTTGGTTGGCTTATATGCTAACTCTGTTGTATTTACGTCATGTCAAATAGAAGCACAGTGGGCATGGTATTTCTATAAATATAATACCATCACTGTGCTTGTATCGTAGAACGCAGCCGTTTGTGTGCTGCGTCCAAAATGCCGCTGTTCCTGATTGTTGGCACGTACCCTTAAAATTAGGTAAGTACAACCTCAGAAGAACAACAGATGACAAATTACACTGTTATTATTTAACAACTAGCCCAAACTGCAACCCATGGCTGTTAACCTGGTAAATGTGGCTGACATTCTCTAATAGCGACATTTACAACACGTGGACCGGGGAGGTGCACTGCTCTAACCGCCCATCAGCCCCCCATGTGACACGCAGATGGGTTGCCAAAGTAACCAGATGCCTGATGAAGACCCATGTGATGACATTGCTCCTAGCAATGAAAGGAAAATGAAAAAGTAGAAAAAAGTGTAAAAAAATATTATAAATTAAAATAATTAATTCCTCCTTTTTTTTCCCTATTAAAAATAAAGATCTTAAACAAAGAAACCCAAACACATATGTGGTATTGCTGTTCCCATAAAAGTCCAACTGATCAAAATATAAAATTAATTAGACCAATTACTAAAAACTATAATTTGTTCCAACAACAGACTATAGGTAATTTGAAACAGTGAAAGATTAAAATGGAGAAAAAAAAAAACATCAGGGAAAATAAAAACACCTGCCCAGAATTAGGTGTGTCAGATGATCTGTTGGAGGACTTCAGAGTTCTATTCAGTTTAAGTGACCCGGATCCTAACATGGAAGGAAAAGGCCAATTTACTGATCTGAAGCCAAAGAGTACTAAAATGCCTCCACAACTAAATGATCTTTGCTCGATTGATGTGTTTGTAGAACTGGTGAAGAAAGAGTTGAGAGATATAGAAAATCAGAGTTCAAGGGACAAATTCATTCTGAAAAAAACTGAAATGCAAGAACCCTGCTTTTTGGAGAAGGATCATCATATGATCAGAAAACCATCGGGTAAAGATGGCAACATTGTGATTATGAATTCATATGATTACTACCTTCTGTACAGTGGGCTATTGCAGGATGAGAACTGTTACGAAATTTTGAGGTCTAACCCAACAAAAGCCTTTATGGAGGAACTGACTATGTTGTCCAAGGAAGATCTGGAGAATGGAGTTCTAAGCTAACAATAATTGAATTTATCTGCCCTGATCATCCAATTATGGCCACTTTTTACAGTTTACCCAAGATCCATAAAGGTTTGTATCCCTTAAATTGACGTCCAATCGTGTCAGGGGTTGATAGAATCACTCAAAATCTGGTCATTTACCTAGACAAAGTCTTGAAACCATTAGTCAACAGTCTAAACTCTTACGTCTGAGCCATGAGTGACCTGCTTAGGTGATTGGAAAATATTTCCCTTGAACCCTGTGTCATTTTGGCGAGTATTGAAGATAAGGATATCAAGGCGGTTGAATTTTTTTCTCAAAAGCAGTGGACACCAATTCATTAAACATAATGACTTTGTCATACAGGCATTCGTTTTTTGCTTGCCGAAGAACATCTTTCTTTTGGACTGGAAGTACTTCCACCAGCTTAGGGGTACTGCGATGGGGAGTCCATGTGCCCCATCATATGCCAATTTGTACCTGAGCTGGTGGGTGGAAACCTTGGTGTGGAGAATTGTGAAAAAATCAATTTATGGATCCACTACATAGATGACGTTCTGGTCATGTGGAAGGATAGCTAATTACAGTTTGAGGCTTTTGTGAATAAACTCAATCAAAACAATCTGAATTTACACTTCACTTATGAGATGGACATGGATATATTACCATTCTTAGATATTTTGATACAAAAAAGGAGAATGGTGAAATAGTAACTCGTAGACATAGAAAGGCCACCGCTACAAATTCCCTCCTATGGTGGGAAAGTAACCATCCTGCCCCACTAGAGAAGGGGATTCCAAAGGGCCAATTTCTGACATTGCGCAGAAACTGCTCGGAGGACATCAGGTTTGAACTACAGGCTGTGGACCTCAGAGATAGGTTTCTAGAAAGAGGATATCCCAAGAGGGTCATATCCAGGGCATACAGAAAGACACAGGTGAAGGAGTACATAAACCCACCCCAATAACATTTGTAGATTCATTACTACCTTCTCGAACAAATCAAATGAATTAAAAGGAATACTGCATAAGTACTGGCCAGTCCTTCAAATGGATGATGATGTTGGGGGCTTAGTAAAAGCTTTTTCCCAAAATTACCTACAAAAAAGGTAGATCGTTGAAGGACAGACTTGTGCATAGCCACTACACATCATGGGTTGAAACCAGCTGGCTGCAAAACAATACAATAGGAAGATTTAGATGCAGTGGATGCATGGCATGCAAGTTCATGGTTCAAGGCAAGGAGTTTACAAGCAACGTAACAGGGGAGTCCTTTACCATCAGATCATTTATTAATTGCAAATCTAAAGGAGTTATCTACAAAGCCACATGCCAATATAGTATGGAATATTTCGTAAAGACAAAAAGGCAACTGAGAAGGTGAGTAGGCGAACATCTGAGGGACATTGCAAAAAAAGAGACACACCTTTAGTCAGACATGTAAACAATATGCACCAAGATAAATCAGAAGTAATTAACTTCAAGGGAATTGAGCACATTACAATCCCCATTAGAGGAGAAGACTGGGACGAGAATATTCTTCAAAGGGAAACACTATGGATCTATAGATTGCAAACATCAACATTTAGAAGGTTAAATAAACAAATCTCATATAGATGCTTTCTGTAAGCCCAGGGCATAATAGTGCAAGGAGTGTAGGGGGAGCCTCCGTTGAGCGGAGGCTCTACTGCGCAGGTTATAGGGTGCCAACCTTTACTGGTAGGTAGAGGACACCTTAGTATAGTTCTTAGCTAGGGTATTGATAGATCCCCAATATTCTCTCACCTATACTCATACATTGCCCTTTTAGCTCCCTTCTTCGTCCTGTGTCTCTCTGTTTTTAACCTGAATTTTATTCTATCCTCTCCACTTGTACGTATGAAAAATGGATCGCTACTTCCAACAGGTGGCACTATAGAGTTTAAGTCCTCTTTTTTTCTCAGAAGAGGCAATTTGCATATTATATTTCCCAGAGGAGCATTGCACGGCGAATAAGCCTCCTTACCTTGACAAGCCAGAGATGGTATGTCACTCTCCATAAGGAGAAACGATACCCCTTAGACCCCAGTCCAGAGCCTCTCACTTAGCCAAATCAGTTCTCATGCTTCGCACTGACGAGGGCCAACAGCCCGAAACACCGTGTCTGCGAATTGAGATACTGATTTGGCTTTTATCCTAAGTCATATTGCACGACTCGTTAAAGGGTTGATTGTGACTTGTAGGATCGCTACTTCCAACAGGTGGCGCTATAGAGTTTAAGTCCTCTTTTTTTCTCAGAAGAGGCAATTTGCCTATGCATACATTCATTAATGGTTATCACTGAAGTATGTATGGGTGGGTTATGTGTATTATCTATTTGTACCTATGTGCAATAATATCTAGCACTGATGCACATCAGAATTGTTTGTACACATTTAGCTATTACATATTGCTGTTTTAACCCCTTTTCTGAGATGAGTGTAAAAAACCCATGTCCTTATGCCCCCATATGAATATGGATGCCATGACTACCTGTTAATACTCCTTTAAGGGCACGTATGAATATGGTGATGTTTATATTGTCACTGATCATACCATCCTTTGCCTTTTTCTGAATACTGTCAGTTTAGGTAGAGGTAAACAGTAAATATACTTGTGGCGAGGGTAGCATACCTAATAGGCATAGTAAGTCTGTCACCTCCAAAAGGAAACCCTCCCCTTTTTTGACATCTTATCACATGCAGGACTCACCATATACTTGGGAGCAGGTGATTTTATGATGATACCTCTCTTACATAGTTACATAGTTACATAGTTACATAGTTATTAAGGTTGAAGGAAGACTTTAAGTCCATCTAGTTCAACCCATAGCCTAACCTAACATGCCCTAACATGTTGATCCAGGGGAAGGCAAAAAAACCCCATGTGGTAAGAGTAAGCTCCATCATGGGGAAAAAAATTCCTTCCCGACCCCACATACGGCAATCAGACTAGTTCCCTGGATCAACGCCTTATCAAGGAATCTAATATATATACCCTGTAATATTATACTTTTCCAGAAAGGCATCCAGTCCCCTCTTAAATTTAAGTAAAGAATCACTCATTACAACATCATATGGTAGAGAGTTCCATAGTCTCACTGCTCTTACAGTAAAGAATCCGCGTCTGTTATTATGCTTAACCCCTTCCTGACATCTGACATACTATCCCGTCGAGGTGGGGTGGGCCCGTATGACCACCGACGGGATAGTACGTCATACGCGATCGGACGTGCTCACGGGGGGAGCGCGGCCGATCGCGGCCGGGTGTCGGCTGCATATCGCAGCTGACATCCGGCACTATGTGCCAGGAGCGGTCACGGACTGCCTCCGGCACATTAACCCCCGGCACACCGCGATCAAACATGTATAGGGAAGCATCGCGCAGGGAGGGGGCTCCCTGCGGGCTTCCCTGAGACCCCCGGAGCAACGCGATGTGATCGCGTTGCTCCGAGGGTCTCCTACCTCCTTCCTCGCTGCAGGTCCCGGATCCAAGATGGCCGTGGCATCCGGGTCCTGCAGGGAGAAAGGTGGCTTACCGAGTGCCTGCTCAGAGCAGACGCTGGTAAGCCTGCACCGATGTAGGTGAGATCGGTGATCTGACAGAGTGCTGTGCACACTGTCAAATCACTGATCTGTGATGTCCCCCCCTGGGACAAAGTAAAAAAGTAAAAAAAAAAATTTTCCACATGTGTAAAAAAAAAATAAAAAAAATTCCTAAATAAATAATAATTAAAAAAAAAATATTATTCCCATAAATACATTTCTTTATCTAAATAAAAAAACAAAACAATAAAAGTACACATATTTAGTATCGCCGCGTCCGTAACGACCCAACCTATAAAACTGCCCTACTAGTTAACCCCTTCAGTAAACACCGTAAGAAAAAAAAAAAAAACGAGGCAAAAAACAACGCTTTATTACCATACCGCCGAACAAAAAGTGGAATAACACGCGATCAAAAAGACCGATATAAATAACCATGGTACCGCTGAAAACGGCATCTTGTCCCGCAAAAAACAAGCCGCCACACAGCATCATCAGCAAAAAAATAAAAAAGTTATAGTCCTGAGAATAAAGTGATACCAATATCACAGAAACAAAAAATGTACGTGCCTAATTTAACAATTAATTCATTTATTTAATTTATTTAATTATCTGTCAATTGAGTGCTTTAGTCGGTGAATTAATAAAGTGATACCAAAATAATTATTTTTTCTATAAAATAGTTTTTATCGTATAAAAGCGCCAAAACGTAAAAAAATGATATAAATGAGGTATCGCTGTAATCGTACTGACCCGAAGAATAAAACTGCTTTATCAATTTTACCAAACGCAGAACGGTATAAACGCCTCTCCCAAAAGAAATTCATGAATAGCTGGTTTTTGGTCATTCTGCCTCACAAAAATCGGAATAAAAAGTGATCAAAAATGGTCACGTGTCCGAAAATGTTACCAATAAAAACGTCAACTCGTCCTGCAAAAAACAAGACCTCACATGACTCTGTGGACCAAAATGTGGAAAAATTATAGGTCTCAAAATGTGGAGACGCAAAAACTTTTTTGCTATAAAAAGTGTTGTGAATTAGACTTTTTGGCTCCCTCTTGTGGTCACTAGTGATATGACACTTTGATATTCCTTCCCTTGCTTGGTACCCACCTGGCCTCGTTAGTCCAGGGGTGTCGCTATTTGAACTTCCTGGATTTTCAGTCTGGTGCCTGGCATCGTTGTAATCAGATCCTTCTGTTTGCTCCTTTCTGCTGGTCCTGGTTCTTTGCAAAATTAAGCTAAGTCCTGCTTTCTTGTTTTTGGTTATTTACTGTGCTCTTATTTTTGTCCTGCTTGTACTAAATGTGATTCCTGATACTGCTGGAAGCTCTAGGGGGCGGATGTTCTCCCCCCGTGCCGTTAGACCGTTCGGGGGTTCTTGAATATTCCGCGTGGAGTTTTTGTGAGGGTTTTTGCTGACCATATAAGTCATCTTCCTATATTCTGCTATTAGTTAGTGGGCCTCTCTTTGCTAAAAACCTAGTAAATTTCTTGCGTTTGTCTTTTCTTCTTACCTCACCGTTATTATTTGTTGGGGGCTTGTATCCAACTTTTTGGGGTATTTCCTCTGGAGGCAAGAAAGGTCTTTCTTTTCCCTGCTAGGGTTAGTTAGTTCTCCGGCTGGCGCGAGACGTCTAGAATCAACGTTGGTACGTTCCCCGGCTGCTGTTATTTGTGTGCTAGGTTCAGGTATATGGTCAGCCCAGTTACCACTGCCCTATGAGCTGGGTTTTATGTTTGCAGACTTCGCTATTTGTCTTTGAGACCCCCTGCCATTGGGGTCATAACAGTATGCCAGGCCTTAAGTGAATATTTAATGCATTGCAGAAGTGGGATTATAAGAAAGGAAATTCTGAGGTTTTTTTTTTTTTTTTCCTTCTTTCCTCCCCTTTATCTCAGAGTGGCTGGAGCCTTGCTGCAGACATGAATGTCCAGACCTTGATTACTAGTGTGGATCAGCTTGCTGCTCGTGTGCAGAGTATTCAAGATTTTGTTACTAGCAGTCCTATGTCAGAACCTAAAATACCTATTCCGGAATTGTTCTCTGGAGACCGATTTAAATTTAGAAATTTCAGGAATAATTGTAAATTGTTTCTATCTCTGAGACCTCGTTCGTCTGGAGACTCAGCTCAGCAAGTAAAAATTGTTATCTCTTTCTTACGGGGCGACCCTCAGGATTGGGCCTTCTCGTTAGCGTCAGGCGATCCGGCTTTGGCAGATGTTGATGCGTTTTTTCTGGCGCTTGGGTTGCTATACGAGGAGCCCAATCTTGAAATTCAGGCAGAAAAGGTGTTGTGAAATTGGATTCTGGGCTCCCCCGGTGGCCACTTGTGGAATTACTTGTGTGCATCATCCTCTCTGTTCACCTGCTCCTATCAGGATGTGGGAGTCGCTATATAACCTTGCTCCTCTGTCAGTTTCATGCCGGTCAACAATGTAATCAGAAGCCTTTCTGTGCATGTTCCTGCTACTAGACAACTCCCAGCTAAGTTGGACTTTTGTCCTTGTGTGTTTTTGCATTTTGTTCCTGTTCACAGCTGCTGTTTCGTTACTGTGTCTGGAAAGCTCTTGTGAGCAGAAATTGCCACTCTGGTGTTATGAGTTAATGCTAGAGTCTTAAAGTAATTTCTGGATGGTGTTTTGATAGGGTTTTCTGCTGACCATGAAAGTGCCCTTTCTGTCTTCCGGCTATCTAGTAAGCGGACCTCGATTTTGCTAAACCTATTTTCATACTACGTTTGTCATTTCATCTAAAATCACCGCCAATATATGTGGGGGCCTCTGTCTGCCTTTTGGGAAAATTTCTCTAGAGGTGAGCCAGGACTGTCTTTTCCTCTGCTAGGATTAGGTAGTTCTCCGGCTGGCGCTGGGCATCTAGGGATAAAAAAACGTAGGCATGCTACCCGGCCACTTCTAGTTGTGCGGCAGGTTTAGTTCATGGTCAGTATAGTTTCCATCTTCCAAGAGCTAGTTCTCATATATGCTGGGCTATGTTCTCTCGCCATTGAGAATCATGACAGTTTGACCGGCCCAAAAAAGGGTTAAATTACTGGCTGAGAAAGGAGAGAAAAAAGAAGTCTGCTACAATTTTTTTTTTTTTTTTTCCTCTAGTTCTGAGTGTGCTCTTAATTGAATCACTTGCTAGTCTGCCTATACTGCAGCCTTCCTCTCTTTCTCTCCTTCTAATCCTTGAATGGCTCTGTGTTCACCTGTTTCAAATGGATCTTCAGAGTGTAGCTACAGGTTTGAATAATCTCGCCACAAAGGTACAAAATTTGCAAGATTTTGTTGTTCATGCACCTATGTCTGAGCCTAGAATTCCTTTGCCTGAATTCTTCTCGGGGAATAGATCTCAATTTCAAAATTTTAAAAATAATTGCAAATTGTTTTTGTCCCTGAAGTCTCGCTCTGCCGGAGACCCTGCACAGCAGGTCAGGATTGTAATTTCCTTGCTCCGGGGCGACCCTCAAGACTGGGCTTTTGCATTGGCACCAGGGGATCCTGCGTTGCTCAATGTGGATGCGTTTTTTCTGGCCTTGGGGTTGCTTTATGAGGAACCTCATTTAGAGCTTCAGGCGGAAAAGGCCTTGATGTCCTTGTCTCAGGGGCAAGATGAAGCTGAAATATACTGCCAAAAATTGCGCAAATGGTCTGTGCTTACTCAGTGGAATGAGTGCGCCCTGGCGGCGATTTTCAGAGAAGGTCTCTCTGATGCCATTAAGGATGTTATGGTGGGGTTCCCTGTGCCTGCGAGTCTGAATGAGTCTATGACGATGGCTATTCAGATCGATAGGCGTCTGCGGGAGCGCAAACCTGTGCACCATTTGGCGGTGTCTACTGAGAAAACGCCAGAAAATATGCAATGTGATAGAATTCTGTCCAGAAGCGAGCGGCAGAATTTTAGACGAAAAAATGGGTTGTGCTTCTATTGTGGTGATTCAACTCATGTTATATCAGCATGCTTTAAGCGTACTAAGAAGCCTGACAAGTCTGTTTCAATTAGCACTTTACAGTCTAAGTTTATTCTATCTGTGACCCTGATTTGTTCTTTGTCATCTATTACCGCGGACGCCTATGTCGACTCTGGCGCTGCTTTGAGTCTTATGGATTGGTCCTTTGCCAAACGCTGTGGGTATGATTTGGAGCCATTGGAGGCTCCGATACCTCTGAAAGGGATTGACTCCACCCCATTGGCTAGTAATAAACCACAATACTGGACACAAGTGACTATGCGTGTTAATCCTGATCACCAGGAGGTTATTCGCTTTCTGGTGCTGTATAATCTACATGATGTTTTGGTGCTGGGATTGCCATGGCTGCAATCTCATAACCCAGTCCTCGACTGGAGAGCTATGTCTGTGTTAAGCTGGGGATGTAAAGGAACTCATGGGGACGTACCTTTGGTTTCCATTTCATCATCTATTCCCTCTGAGATTCCTGAATTCTTGTCTGACTTTCGTGACGTTTTTGAAGAACCCAAGGTTGGTTCACTACCTCCGCACCGGGAGTGCAATTGTGCCATAGACTTGATCCCGGGTAGTAAATACCCTAAGGGTCGTTTATTTAATCTGTCTGTGCCTGAACACGCTGCTATGCGAGAATATATAAAGGAGTCCTTGGAAAAGGGACATATTCGTCCTTCGTCATCTCCCTTAGGAGCCGGTTTTTTCTTTGTGTCTAAGAAGGACGGCTCTTTGAGGCCGTGTATTGATTATCGACTTTTGAATAAAATCACGGTTAAATATCAATATCCGTTACCACTGCTTACTGATTTGTTTGCTCGTATAAAGGAGGCCAAGTGGTTCTCTAAGATTGATCTCCGTGGGGCGTATAATTTGGTGCGAATCAAGCAGGGGGATGAGTGGAAAACCGCATTTAATACGCCCGAGGGCCATTTTGAGTATTTGGTGATGCCTTTTGGTCTTTCAAATGCCCCTTCAGTCTTCCAGTCCTTTATGCATGACATTTTCCGCGATTATTTGGATAAATTTATGATTGTGTATCTGGATGATATTCTGATTTTTTCGGATGACTGGGACTCTCATGTCCAGCAGGTCAGGAGGGTTTTTCAGGTTTTGCGGTCTAATTCCTTGTGTGTGAAGGGTTCTAAGTGTGTTTTTGGGGTTCAAAAGATTTCCTTCTTGGGATACATTTTTTCCCCCTCTTCCATCGAGATGGATCCTGTCAAGGTTCAGGCTATTGGTGATTGGACGCAACCCTCTTCTCTTAAGAGTCTTCAGAAATTTTTGGGCTTTGCTAACTTTTATCGTCGATTTATTGCTGGTTTTTCTGATGTTGTAAAACCATTGACTGATTTGACTAAGAAGGGTGCTGATGTTGCTGATTGGTCCCCTGATGCTGTGGAGGCCTTTCGGGAGCTCAAGCGCCGCTTTTCTTCCGCCCCAGTGTTGCGTCAGCCTGATGTTGCTCTTCCTTTTCAGGTTGAGGTCGACGCTTCTGAAATCGGAGCTGGGGCGGTGTTGTCGCAGAGAAGTTCCGACTGCTCCGTGATGAGACCTTGTGCTTTTTTTTCCCGTAAATTTTCGCCCGCCGAGCGGAATTATGATATTGGGAATCGGGAGCTTTTGGCCATGAAGTGGGCTTTTGAGGAGTGGCGTCACTGGCTTGAGGGGGCCAGACATCAGGTGGTGGTATTGGCTGACCACAAAAATTTAATTTACCTTGAGTCTGCCAGGCGCCTGAATCCTAGACAGGCGCGCTGGTCGTTGTTTTTCTCTCGGTTTAATTTTGTGGTGTCTTACCTACCGGGTTCTAAGAATGTTAAGGCGGATGCCCTTTCTAGGAGTTTTGAGCCTGACTCCCCTGGTAATTCTGAGCCCACAGGTATCCTTAAAGATGGAGTGATATTGTCTGCCGTTTCTCCAGACCTGCGGGGGGCCTTGCAGGAGTTTCAAGCGGATAGACCTGATCGTTGCCCACCTGGTAGACTGTTTGTTCCTGATGATTGGACCAGTAGAGTCATCTCTGAGGTTCATTCTTCTGCGTTGGCAGGTCATCCTGGAATCTTTGGTACCAGGGATTTGGTGGCAAGGTCCTTCTGGTGGCCTTCCCTGTCACGAGATGTGCGAGGCTTTGTGCAGTCTTGTGACGTTTGTGCTCGGGCCAAGCCTTGTTGTTCTCGGGCTAGTGGATTGTTGTTACCCTTGCCTATCCCGAAGAGGCCTTGGACGCACATCTCGATGGATTTTATTTCGGATCTGCCTGTTTCTCAGAAGATGTCTGTCATCTGGGTGGTGTGTGACCGTTTCTCTAAGATGGTCCATCTGGTTCCCTTGCCTAAGTTGCCTTCTTCTTCCGAGTTGGTTCCTCTGTTTTTTCAAAGTGTTGTTCGTTTGCATGGTATTCCGGAGAATATCGTTTCTGACAGAGGGACCCAATTCGTGTCTAGATTTTGGCGGGCATTCTGTGCTAGGATGGGCATAGATTTGTCTTTTTCGTCTGCTTTCCATCCTCAGACTAATGGCCAGACCGAGCGGACTAATCAGACCTTGGAGACATATTTGAGGTGTTTTGTGTCTGCGGATCAGGATGATTGGGTTGCTTTTTTGCCTTTGGCGGAGTTCGCCCTCAATAATCGGGCCAGCTCTGCCACCTTGGTGTCCCCGTTTTTCTGTAATTTGGGGTTTCATCCTCGATTTTCCTCCGGTCAAGTGGAATCTTCGGATTGTCCTGGAGTGGATGCTGTGGTGGAGAGGTTGCATCGGATTTGGGGGCAGGTGGTGGACAATTTGAAGTTGTCCCAGGAGAAGACTCAGCTTTTTGCCAACCGCCGTCGTCGTGTTGGTCCTCGGCTTTGTGTTGGGGACTTGGTGTGGTTGTCTTCTCGTTTTGTCCCTATGAGGGTTTCTTCTCCTAAGTTTAAGCCTCGGTTCATCGGCCCGTACAAGATATTGGAGATTCTTAACCCTGTGTCCTTCCGTTTGGACCTCCCTGCATCCTTTTCGATTCATAATGTTTTTCATCGGTCATTGTTGCGCAGGTATGAGGTACCGGCTGTGCCTTCCGTTGAGCCTCCTGCTCCGGTGTTGGTTGAGGGTGAGTTGGAGTACGTTGTGGAAAGGATCTTAGACTCTCGTGTTTCCAGACGGAAACTCCAGTATCTGGTCAAATGGAAGGGATACGGTCAGGAGGATAATTCTTGGGTCACTGCCTCTGATGTTCATGCCTCCGATCTTGTCCGTGCCTTTCATAGGGCTCATCCTGATCGCCCTGGTGGTTCTGGTGAGGGTTCGGTGCCCCCTCCTTGAGGGGGGGGTACTGTTGTGAAATTGGATTCTGGGCTCCCCCGGTGGCCACTTGTGGAATTACTTGTGTGCATCATCCTCTCTGTTCACCTGCTCCTATCAGGATGTGGGAGTCGCTATATAACCTTGCTCCTCTGTCAGTTTCATGCCGGTCAACAATGTAATCAGAAGCCTTTCTGTGCATGTTCCTGCTACTAGACAACTCCCAGCTAAGTTGGACTTTTGTCCTTGTGTGTTTTTGCATTTTGTTCCTGTTCACAGCTGCTGTTTCGTTACTGTGTCTGGAAAGCTCTTGTGAGCAGAAATTGCCACTCTGGTGTTATGAGTTAATGCTAGAGTCTTAAAGTAATTTCTGGATGGTGTTTTGATAGGGTTTTCTGCTGACCATGAAAGTGCCCTTTCTGTCTTCCGGCTATCTAGTAAGCGGACCTCGATTTTGCTAAACCTATTTTCATACTACGTTTGTCATTTCATCTTAAATCACCGCCAATATATGTGGGGGCCTCTGTCTGCCTTTTGGGAAAATTTCTCTAGAGGTGAGCCAGGACTGTCTTTTCCTCTGCTAGGATTAGGTAGTTCTCCGGCTGGCGCTGGGCATCTAGGGATAAAAAAACGTAGGCATGCTACCCGGCCACTTCTAGTTGTGCGGCAGGTTTAGTTCATGGTCAGTATAGTTTCCATCTTCCAAGAGCTAGTTCTCATATATGCTGGGCTATGTTCTCTCACCATTGAGAATCATGACAAAAAGGCCTTGCTGGCTATCTCTCAGGGCCAGGATGAAGCTGAAGTTTATTGCCAAAAATTTCGGAAATGGTCCGTGCTTACTCAGTGGAATGAATGTGCTCTGGCCGCAAATTTCAGAAATGGCCTTTCTGAAGCCATTAAGAATGTGATGGTGGGTTTCTCCGTTCCTACAAGTCTGAATGATTCCATGGCGTTGGCTATTCAAATTGACCGGCGTTTACGGGAGCGCAAAGTCGCTAATACTCTGGTGGTGTTGTCTGAACAGACACCTGAGTTAATGCAATGTGAGAGAGTTCAGACTAGATTTGAACGGAAAAATCATACACGTCAGAATGGGTTGTGTTTCTACTGTGGTGATTCTACACATGTTATATCAGCATGCTCTAAACACTTAACAAAGGTGGTTAGTCCGGTCGCCATTGGTAATTTGCAACCTAAATTTATTTTGTCTGTGACTTTAATTTGCTCATTGTCTTCCTATCCTGTTATGGCGTTTGTGGATTCAGGTGCTGCCCTGAGTCTTATGGATCTGTCGTTTGCCAAGCGCTGTGGTTTTGTTCTGGAGTCTTTGGTTAATCCTATTCCTCTAAGAGGTATTGATGCTACGCCATTGGCGGAAAATAAGCCGCAGTTTTGGACACAGGTGACCATGTGCATGTCTCCTGAACATCGAGAGGTGATTCGTTTTCTTGTTTTGCATAAAATGCATGATTTGGTCGTTTTGGGTCTGCCATGGTTACAAACTCACAATCCAGTTTTGGATTGGAAGGCTATGTCTGTGTCAAGTTGGGGCTATCAGGGAATTCATTGCGATTCCCCGCCGGTGTCTATTGCTTCCTCTACTCCTTCGGATGTTCCTGAGTATTTGTCTGATTATCAGGATGTATTCAGCGAGTCCAGGTCCAGTGCTCTTCCTCCTCATAGGGACTGTGACTGCGCTATAGATTTGATTCCAGGTAGTAAGTTTCCTAAGGGAAGATTATTTAATCTGTCTGTACCTGAGCATACCGCAATGCGTTCGTATATTAAGGAGTCTCTGGAGAAGGGACATATTCGTCCATCCTCTTCCCCTCTTGGTGCGGGATTTTTCTTTGTGGCCAAGAAGGACGGATCTTTGAGACCTTGTATAGACTATCGACTTCTGAATAAAATCACTGTTAAATTTCAGTATCCTTTGCCTCTGTTGTCGGACTTGTTTGCCCGGATTAAGGGTGCCAAGTGGTTCACCAAGATAGACCTTCGTGGTGCGTAAAACCTTGTGCGCATTAAGCAGGGAGATGAATGGAAAACTGCATTTAATACGCCCGAAGGTCATTTTGAGTACTTGGTGATGTGTTGTGAATTTGGATTCTGGGCTCCCCCGGTGGCTACTGGTGGAATTGAACTTGTGTCATCATCTTCCCTGTTCACCTGTTCTCATCAGATCTGGGTGTCGCTATATAACCTGGCTTCTCTGTTAGTTGCTTGCCGGTCAACAATGTTATCAGAAGCCTCTCTGTGCTTGTTCCTGCTCCCAGACATCTACTAGATAAGTTGGACTTTCGTCCTTGTTTGTTTTTGTTTTTTGGTTCCAGTTCACAGCTGCAGTTTCGTTACTGTGTCTGGAAAGCTCTTGTTGATCAGGAATTGCCACTCTGGTATTATGAGTTAATGCCAGAGTCCTAAAGTAATTTCTGGATGGTGTTTTGTTAGGGTTTTCTACTGACCATGAAAGTGTGCTTTCTGTCTTCTGCTATCTAGAAAGCGGACCTCAAATTTGCTAAAACTATTTTCCTGCTGCGTTTGTTATTTCATCTAATATCACCGCCAATATATGTGGGGGGCCTCTGTCTCCTTTTTGGGCATTTCTCTAGAGGTGAGTCAGGTCTTATATTTCCCTCTGCTAGCATTATTTAGTTCTCCGGCCGGCGCTGGGCATATAGGGATAAAAAGTAGGACATGCTACCTGGCTACTTCTAGTTGTGCGGTAGGTTTAGTTCATGGTCAGTACAGTTACCATCTTCCAAGAGCTTGTTCCTATATAGGCTTATGCTAGTTCTCTGGCCATGGAGATCATGACAGTTTGACCGGCCCACTAAAGGGTTAAAATCCTTGGCTGAGAAAGGAGAGAAATAAGAAGTCTGCTGAGAGTTTTTTTTTTTTTTTTTTTTTTGTGCTCTTAATTGGATCACTTGCCAGTCTGTCTATGCTGCAGTCTTTCTTTTTTTTTCTCTCTCCTTCTAATCTTTGAATGGCTCTGTGTTCACCTGTCTATAATGGATCTTCAGAGTGTAACTGCAGGTTTGAATAATCTCGCCACGAAAGTACAAAGTTTGCAAGATTTTGTTGTTCATGCTCCGGTATCAGAGCCGAGAATTCCTTTGCCGGAATTCTTCTCAGGGAATAGATCTGGCTTTCAGAATTTTAGAAATAATTGCAAGTTATTTTTGTCCCTGAAATCTCGTTCTGCTGGAGACCCTGCACAGCAGGTTGGGATTGTGATTTCCTTGCTCCGCGGCGACCCTCAAGACTGGGCTTTTTCATTGGCACCAGGGGATCCTGCGTTGCGCAATGTGGATGCGTTTTTTCTGGCCTTGGGGTTGCTCTATGAGGAACCTCATTTGGAACTTCAGGCAGAAAAAACTTTGATGTCCCTATCGCAGGGGCAAGATGAAGCTGAAATTTACTGCCAAAGATTCCGTAAATGGTCTGTGCTTACTCAGTGGAATGAGTGTGCCTTGGCGGCTACTTTCAGAGAGGGTCTCTCTGATGCCATTAAGGATGTTATGGTGGGGTTCCCTGTGCCTGCGGGTCTGAATGAGTCCATGACAATGGCCATTCAGATCGATAGGCGTCTGCGGGAGCGCAAACCAGTGCACCATCTGGCGGTGTCCACTGAGAAGACGCCAGAAAGCATGCAGTGTGATAGAATTCTGTCCAGAAGCGAGCGGCAGAATTTTAGACGGAAAAATGGGTTGTGTTTCTATTGTGGGGATTCTACTCATGTTATATCAGCATGCTCTAAGCGTACTAAAAAGCTTGATAAATCCGTTTCCATTGGCACTTTACAGTCTAAATTTATTTTGTCTGTGACCCTGATTTGCTCTTTGTCATCTATTACCACGGACGCCTATATCGACTCTGGCGCCGCTTTGAGTCTTATGGATTGGTCCTTTGCCAATCGTTGTGGGTATGATTTAGAGCCTTTGGAGCCTCTTATTCCTCTGAAGGGGATTGACTCCACCCCATTGGCTAATAATAAACCACAATACTGGACACAAGTAACTATGCGTATTAATCCGGATCACCAGGAGACTATTCGTTTTCTGGTGCTGTATAATCTACATGATGATTTGGTGCTAGGATTGCCATGGCTGCAGTCTCACAACCCAGTCCTTGACTGGAGAGCTATGTCTGTGTTGAGCTGCGGATGTAGGGGGACTCATGGGGACGTACCTTTGGTTTCCATTTCATCATCTATTCCCTCTGAAATCCCTGAGTTCCTGTCTGATTATCGTGACGTCTTTGAAGAACCCAAGCTGGGTTCACTACCTCCGCACCGTGAGTGCGATTGTGCTATAGATTTAATTCCGGGTAGTAAATACCCAAAGGGTCGTTTATTTAATCTGTCTGTGCCTGAACATGCTGCTATGCGAGAATATATAAAGGAGTCCTTGGAAAAGGGACATATTCGTCCATCGTCATCTCCCTTAGGAGCCGGTTTTTTCTTTGTGTCAAAAAAAGACGGCTCTTTGAGACCATGTATTGATTATCGGCTTTTGAATAAAATCACGGTTAAATATCAATACCCATTGCCGTTGCTGACTGATTTGTTTGCTCGCATAAAGGGGGCCAAGTGGTTCTCTAAGATTGATCTCCGTGGGGCGTATAATTTGGTGCGGATCAGGCAGGGGGATGAGTGGAAAACCGCATTTAATACGCCCGAGGGCCACTTTGAGTATTTGGTGATGCCTTTTGGTCTTTCTAATGCCCCTTCAGTCTTCCAGTCCTTTATGCATGATATTTTCCGCGATTTTTTGGATAAATTTATGATAGTGTATCTGGATGATATTCTGATTTTTTCGGATGACTGGGACTCTCATGTCCAGCAAGTTAGGAGGGTTTTTCAGGTTTTGCGGTCTAATTCTCTGTGTGTCAAGGGTTCTAAGTGCGTATTTGGGGTTCAGAGAATTTCCTTTTTGGGATATATTTTTTCTCCCTCTTCCATTGAGATGGATCCTGTCAAGGTTCAGGCTATTTGTGATTGGACGCAGCCCTCTTCTCTTAAAAGTCTTCAGAAATTTTTGGGCTTTGCCAACTTTTATCGTCGATTTATTTCTGGTTTTTAGGATGTCGTTAAGCCATTGACCGATTTGACTAGACAGGGTGCTGATGTTGCTAATTGGTCCCCTGATGCTGTGGAGGCCTTTCAGGAGCTTAAGCGCCGTTTTTCTTCTGCCCCTGTGTTGCGTCAGCCTGATGTGGCTCTTCCTTTTCAGGTTGAGGTCGACGCTTCTGAGATCGGAGCTGGGGCAGTGTTGTCGCAGAAAAGTTCTGACTGCTCCGTGATGAGGCCTTGTGCCTTCTTTTCCCGTAAATTTTCGCCCGCTGAGCGGAATTATGATGTTGGGAATCGGGAGCTTTTGGCCATGAAGTGGGCATTTGAGGAGTGGCGCCATTGGCTTGAGGGGGCCAGACATCAGGTGGTGGTATTGACTGACCACAAAAATTTGATTTATCTTGAGACCGCCAGGCGCCTGAATCCTAGACAGGCGCGCTGGTCATTATTTTTTTCTCGGTTTAATTTTGTGGTGTCATACCTACCGGGTTCTAAGAATGTTAAGGCGGATGCCCTTTCTAGGAGTTTTGAGCCTGATTCACCCGGCAACTCTGAGCCCACAGTTATCCTTAAGGATGGAGTTATTTTGTCAGCCGTTTCTCCAGACCTGCGGCGGGCCTTGCAGGAGTTTCAGGCGGATAGACCGGATCGTTGTCCGCCTGATAGGCTGTTTGTTCCTGATGATTGGACCAGTAGAGTCATCTCTGAGGTGCATTCTTCTGCATTGGCAGGTCATCCTGGAATTTTTGGTACCAGGGATTTGGTGGCAAGATCCTTCTGGTGGCCTTCCCTGTCACGAGATGTGCGAGGCTTTGTGCAGTCTTGTGACGTTTGTGCTCGGGCCAAGCCTTGTTGTTCTCGGGCTAGTGGATTATTGTTGCCCTTGCCTATTCCTAAGAGGCCTTGGACGCACATCTCGATGGATTTTATTTCAGATCTGCCTGTTTCCCAGAAGATGTCTGTCATCTGGGTGGTGTGTGACCGTTTTTCTAAGATGGTCCATTTGGTTCCCCTGCCCAAATTGCCTTCTTCTTCCGAGTTGGTTCCCCTGTTTTTTCAAAATGTTGTTCGTTTGCATGGTATTCCTGAGAATATCGTTTCTGACAGAGGAACCCAATTTGTGTCTAGATTTTGGCGGGCATTCTGTGCTAGGATGGGCATAGATTTGTCTTTTTCGTCTGCTTTTCACCCTCAGACTAATGGCCAGACCGAGCGGACTAATCAGACCCTGGAGACATATCTGAGGTGTTTTGTGTCTGCTGACCAGGATGATTGGGTTGCTTTTTTGCCATTGGCGGAGTTCGCCCTCAATAATCGGGCCAGCTCTGCCACCTTGGTGTCCCCGTTTTTCTGTAATTCGGGGTTCCATCCTCGATTTTCCTCCGGTCAGGTGGAATCCTCGGATTGTCCTGGAGTGGATGCGGTGGTGGAGAGATTGCATCATATCTGGGGGCAGGTGATGGACAATTTGAAGTTGTCCCAGGAGAAGACTCAGCTTTTTGCCAACCGTCACCGTCGTGTTGGTCCTCGGCTTTGTGTTGGAGATTTGGTGTGGTTGTCTTCTCGTTTTGTCCCTATGAGGGTCTCATCTCCTAAGTTTAAGCCTCGGTTCATCGGTCCGTATAAAATATTGGAGATTCTTAACCCTGTTTCCTTCCGTTTAGACCTCCCTGCATCCTTTTCTATTCATAACGTTTTTCATCGGTCGTTATTGCGCAGGTATGAGGCACCGGTTGTGCCTTCCGTTGAGCCTCCTGCTCCGGTGTTGGTTGAGGGTGAGTTGGAGTACGTTGTGGAGAAAATCCTAGACTCCCGTGTTTCCAGACGGAGACTCCAGTATCTGGTCAAGTGGAAGGGATACGGCCAGGAGGATAATTCTTGGGTCACTGCATCTGATGTTCATGCCTCCGATCTGGTTCGTGCCTTTCATAGGGCCCATCCTGATCGCCCTGGTGGTTCTGGTGAGGGTTCGGTGCCCCCTCCTTGAGGGGGGGGTACTGTTGTGAATTTGGATTCTGGGCTCCCCCGGTGGCTACTGGTGGAATTGAACTTGTGTCATCATCTTCCCTGTTCACCTGTTCTCATCAGATCTGGGTGTCGCTATATAACCTGGCTTCTCTGTTAGTTGCTTGCCGGTCAACAATGTTATCAGAAGCCTCTCTGTGCTTGTTCCTGCTCCCAGACATCTACTAGATAAGTTGGACTTTCGTCCTTGTTTGTTTTTGTTTTTTGGTTCCAGTTCACAGCTGCAGTTTCGTTACTGTGTCTGGAAAGCTCTTGTTGATCAGGAATTGCCACTCTGGTATTATGAGTTAATGCCAGAGTCCTAAAGTAATTTCTGGATGGTGTTTTGTTAGGGTTTTCTACTGACCATGAAAGTGTGCTTTCTGTCTTCTGCTATCTAGAAAGCGGACCTCAAATTTGCTAAAACTATTTTCCTGCTGCGTTTGTTATTTCATCTAATATCACCGCCAATATATGTGGGGGGCCTCTGTCTCCTTTTTGGGCATTTCTCTAGAGGTGAGTCAGGTCTTATATTTCCCTCTGCTAGCATTATTTAGTTCTCCGGCCGGCGCTGGGCATATAGGGATAAAAAGTAGGACATGCTACCTGGCTACTTCTAGTTGTGCGGTAGGTTTAGTTCATGGTCAGTACAGTTACCATCTTCCAAGAGCTTGTTCCTATATAGGCTTATGCTAGTTCTCTGGCCATGGAGATCATGACAGTGATGCCTTTTGGGCTCTCTAATGCTCCTTCAGTGTTTCAGTCCTTTATGCATGACATCTTCCGGAAGTATCTGGATAAATTTATGATTGTTTATCTGGATGATATTCTGTTTTTTTCTGATGATTGGGACTCCCATGTAAGGCAGGTCAGGATGGTGTTTCAGGTTTTGCGTGAGAATGCTTTGTTTATTAAGGGCTCAAAGTGTCTCTTTGGTGTGCAGAAGGTTCCCTTTTTGGGTTTTATCTTCTCCCCTTCTGCTGTGGAGATGGACCCAGTCAAGGTCCGAGCCATTCATGATTTGACTCAGCCCACGTCGGTTAAGAGTCTTCAGAAGTTCTTGGGTTTTGCTAACTTCTACCGTCGTTTTATCGCTAATTTTTCTAGCGTTGTTAAACCTTTGACGGATATGACCAAGAAAGGTTCTGATGTTGCTAACTGGGCTCCTGCAGCCGTGGAGGCTTTTCAGGAGCTGAAGCGCCGGTTTACTTCGGCGCTTGTTTTGTGTCAGCCTGATGTCTCGCTTCCCTTTCAGGTTGAAGTGGATGCTTCTGAGATCGGTGCAGGGGCCGTTTTGTCGCAGAGAAGCCCTGGTTGCTCAGTAATGAGACCATGTGCTTTTTTTTCTAGGAAATTTTCGCCTGCTGAGCGGAATTATGATGTTGGCAATCGGGAGTTGTTGGCCATGAAGTGGGCATTTGAGGAGTGGCGTCATTGGCTCGAGGGTGCTAAGCATCGTGTGGTGGTTTTGACTGATCACAAAAATCTGATGTATCTCGAGTCTGCTAAACGCCTGAATCCTAGACAGGCCCGTTGGTCATTGTTTTTCTCCCGTTTTGACTTCGTGGTCTCGTACCTGCCTGGTTCAAAGAATGTTAAGGCTGATGCTCTTTCTAGGAGCTTTGTGCCTGACTCTCCTGGAGCCTCAGAGCCAGTTGGTATTCTTAAAGAGGGAGTAATCTTGTCGGCCATTTCTCCGGATTTGCGACGTGTGTTGCAGAGATTTCAGGTTGGTAGACCTGACTCTTGTCCACCTGACAGACTGTTTGTTCCTGATAAATGGACCAGTAGAGTCATTTCCGAGGTTCACTCCTCGGTGTTGTCAGGGCATCCGGGAATTTTTGGCACCAGAGATTTGGTGGCTAGGTCCTTTTGGTGGCCTTCCTTGTCACGGGATGTGCGGTCATTTGTGCAGTCCTGTGGGACTTGTGCTCGGGCTAAGCCTTGCTGTTCTCGTGCCAGCGGGTTGCTTTTGCCCTTGCCTGTCCCGAAGAGGCCTTGGACACACATTTCCATGGATTTCATTTCGGATCTTCCAGTGTCTCGGGGCATGTCTGTCATCTGGGTGGTATGTGATCGCTTTTCCAAGATGGTCCATTTGGTGCCCTTGCCTAAGCTGCCTTCCTCTTCTGATCTGGTTCCGTTATTCTTTCAGAATGTGGTTCGTTTGCATGGCATTCCTGAGAATATCGTGTCTGACAGAGGATCCCAGTTTGTTTCCAGGTTCTGGCGATCCTTTTGTGCTAAGATGGGCATTGATTTGTCGTTTTCATCTGCCTTTCATCCTCAGACTAATGGCCAAACTGAGCGAACAAATCAGACTCTAAAGGCTTATTTGAGTTGTTTTGTTTCTGCAGATCAGGATGATTGGGTGACCTTCTTGCAGTTGGCTGAGTTTGCCCTTAATAATCGGGCTAGTTCCGCTACCTTGGTTTCGCCATTTTTCTGCAACTCTGGTTTCCATCCTCGTTTTTCCTCGGGACATGTGGAGCCGTCTGACTGTCCTGCGGTGGATTCTGTGGTGGATAGGTTGCAGCGGATTTGGGATCATGTGGTGGACAACTTGAAGTTGTCACAGGAGAAGGCTCAGCGTTTTGCCAACCGCCGCCGCGGTGTGGGTCCCCGACTTCGTGTTGGGGATTTGGTGTGGCTGTCTTTTCGGTTTGTTCCTATGAAGGTCTCCTCTCCTAAATTTAAGCCTCGCTTCATCGGTCCTTATAAGATTTTGGAAATTCTTAATCCAGTGTCCTTTCGCTTGGAACTTCCTGTGTCATTTGCCATTCACAACGTGTTCCATAGGTCTTTGTTGCGGCGGTACGTTGTGCCTGTGGTTCCTTCTGTTGAGCCTCCTGCTCCGGTGTTGGTTGGGGGAGAGTTGGAGTACGTGGTGGAAAAGATCTTGGATTCTCATCTCTCCAGGCGGAGGCTTCAGTATCTGGTCAAGTGGAAGGGCTATGGTCAGGAGGATAATTCCTGGGTGGTCGCCTCTGATGTGCATGCGGCCGATTTGGTTCGTGCCTTTCACGCTGCTCATCCTGATCGCCCTGGTGGTCTTGGTGAGGGTTCGGTGACCCCTCCTTAAGGGGGGGGTACTGTTGTGAATTAGACTTTTTGGCTCCCTCTTGTGGTCACTAGTGATATGACACTTTGATATTCCTTCCCTTGCTTGGTACCCACCTGGCCTCGTTAGTCCAGGGGTGTCGCTATTTGAACTTTCTGGATTTTCAGTCTGGTGCCTGGCATCGTTGTAATCAGACCCTTCTGTTTGCTCCTTTCTGCTGGTCCTGGTTCTTTGCAAAATTAAGCTAAGTCCTGCTTTCTTGTTTTTGGTTATTTACTGTGCTCTTATTTTTGTCCTGCTTGTACTAAATGTGATTCCTGATACTGCTGGAAGCTCTAGGGGGCGGATGTTCTCCCCCCGTGCCGTTAGACGGTTCGGGGGTTCTTGAATATTCCGCGTGGAGTTTTTGTGAGGGTTTTTGCTGACCATATAAGTCATCTTCCTATATTCTGCTATTAGTTAGTGGGCCTCTCTTTGCTAAAAACCTAGTAAATTTCTTGCGTTTGTCTTTTCTTCTTACCTCACCGTTATTATTTGTTGGGGGCTTGTATCCAACTTTTTGGGGTATTTCCTTTGGAGGCAAGAAAGGTCTTTCTTTTCCCTGCTAGGGTTAGTTAGTTCTCCGGCTGGCGCGAGACGTCTAGAATCAACGTAGGTACGTTCCCCGGCTGCTGTTATTTGTGTGCTAGGTTCAGGTATATGGTCAGCCCAGTTACCACTGCCCTATGAGCTGGGTTTTATGTTTGCAGACTTCGCTATTTGTCTTTGAGACCCCCTGCCATTGGGGTCATAACAAAAAAGCGTCTTTTATTGTGTGACAGCTGCCAATCATAAAAATCCGATATAAAAAACGCTATAAAAGTAAATCAAACCCCCCTTCATCACCCCCTTAGTTAGGGAAAAATAATAAAATTAAAAAAATGTATTTATTTCCATTTTCCCATTAGGGCTAGGGTTAGGGCTAGGGTTAGGGTTAGGGCTAGGGTTAGGGTTGGAGGTAAAGTTAGGGTTAGGATTACATTTACGGTTGGGATTAGGGTTGGGATTAGAATTATGGGTGTGTCAGGGTTAGGGGTGTGGTTAGGGTTACCGTTGGGATTAGGGTTAGGGGTGTGTTTGGGTTAGGGTTTCAGGTAGAATTGGGGAGTTTCCACTGTTCAGGCACATCAGGGGCTCTCCAAACGCGACATGGCGTCCAATCTCAATTCCAGCCAATTCTGCGTTGAAAAAGTAAAACAGTGCTCCTTCCCTTCCGAGCTCTCCCGTGCGTCCAAAAAGGGGTTTACCCAAACATATGGGGTATCAGCGTACTCGGGACAAATTGAACAACAACTTCTGGGGTCCAAGTTCTCTTGTTATCCTTGGGAAAATAAAAATTTGGGGGGCTAAAAATCATTTTTGTGGGAAAAAAATATGTTTTATTTTCACGGCTCTGCGTTGTAAACTCTAGTGAAACACTTGGGGGTTCAAAGTTCTCTCAACACATCTAGATAAGTTCCTTGGGAGGTCTAGTTTCCAATATGGGGTCACTTGTGTGGGGTTTGTACTGTTTGGGTACATCAGGGGCTCTGCAAATGCAACGTGATGCCTGCAGACCAATCCATTTAAGTCTGCATTCCAAATGGTGCTCCTTCCCTTCCGAGCTCTGTCATGCACCCAAACAGTGGTTCCCCCCATATATGGGGTATCAGCGTACTCAGGACAAATTGGACAACAACTTTTGCGGTCCAGTTTATTCTGTTACCCTTATAAAAATACAAAAGCTGGGGGCTAAAAAATCATTTTTGTGAAAAAAAAAAAGACTTTTTATTTTCACGGCTCTGCGTTATAATCTGTAGTGAAACACTTGGGGGTTCAAAGCTCTCAAAACACATCTAGATAAGTTCCTTAGGGGGTCTAATTTCCAAAATGGTGTCACTTGTGGGGGGTTTCAATGTTTAGGCACATCAGGGGCTCTCCAAACGCAACATGGCGTCCCATCTCAATTCCAGTCAATTTTGCATTGAAAAGTCAAATGGCGCTCCTTCCCTTCCAAGCTCTGCCATGCGCCCAAACAATGGTTTACACCCACATATGGGGTATCAGCGTACTCAGGACAAATTGCACAACATTGTTTGGGGTCCAATTTCTTCTCTTACCCTTGGGAAAATAAAAAATTGGGGGCGAAAAGATAATTTTTGTGAAAAAATATGATTTTTTATTTTTACGGCTCTGCATTATAAACTTCTGTGAAGCACTTGGTGGGTCAAAGTGCTCACCACACATCTAGATAAGTTCCTTAGGGGGTCTACTTTCCAAAATGGTGTCACTTGTAGGAGGTTTCAATGTTTAGGCACATCAGGGGCTCTCCAAACGCAACATGGCGTCCCATCTCAATTCCAGTCAATTTTGCATTGAAAAGTCAAATGGCGCTCCTTCCCTTCCAAGCTCTGCCATGCGCCCAAACAATGGTTTACACCCACATATGGGGTATCAGCGTACTCAGGACAAATTGCACAACATTGTTTGGGGTCCAATTTCTTCTCTTACCCTTGGGAAAATAAAAAATTGGGGGCGAAAAGATAATTTTTGTGAAAAAATATGATTTTTTATTTTTACGGCTCTGCATTATAAACTTCTGTGAAGCACTTGGTGGGTCAAAGTGCTCACCACACATCTAGATAAGTTCCTTAGGGGGTCTACTTTCCAAAATGGTGTCACTTGTAGGAGGTTTCAATGTTTAGGCACATCAGGGGCTCTCCAAACGCAACATGGCGTCCCATCTCAATTCCAGTCAATTTTGCATTGAAAAGTCAAATGGCGCTCCTTCCCTTCCAAGCTCTGCCATGCGCCCAAACAGTGGTTTACCCCCACATATGGGGTATCAACGTACTCAGGACAAATTGCACAACATTTTTTGGGGTCCAATTTCTTCTCTTACCCTTGGGAAAATAAAAAATTGGGGGCGAAAAGATCATTTTTGTGAAAAAATATGATTTTTTATTTTTACGGCTCTGCATTATAAACTTCTGTGAAGCACTTGGTGGGTCAAAGTGCTCACCACACATCTAGATAAGTTCCTTAGGGGGTCTACTTTCCAAAATGGTGTCACTTGTAGGAGGTTTCAATGTTTAGGCACATCAGGGGCTCTCCAAACGCAACATGGCGTCCCATCTCAATTCCAGTCAATTTTGCATTGAAAAGTCAAATGGCGCTCCTTCCCTTCCAAGCTCTGCCATGCGCCCAAACAGTGGTTTACCCCCACATATTGGGTATCAGTGTACTCAGGACAAATTGTACAACTACTTTGGGGGACCATTTTCTCCTGTTACCCTTGGTAAAATAAAACAAATTGGAGCTGAAATAAATTTTGTGTGAAAAAAAATTAAATGTTAATTTTTATTTAAACATTCCAAAAATTCCTGTGAAACACCTGAAGGGTTAATAAACTTCTTGAATGTGGTTTTGAGCACCTTGAGGGGTGCAGTTTTTAGAATGGTGTCACACTTTGGTATTTTCTATCATATAGACCCCTCAAAATGACTTCAAATGAGATGTGGTTCCTAAAAAAATATGGTGTTGTAAAAATGAGAAATTTCTGGTCAAATTTTAACCCTTGTAACTCCCTAACAAAAAAAAATTTTGGTTCCAAAATTGTGCTGATGTAAAGTAGACATGTGGGAAATGTTACTTATTAAGTATTTTGCATGACATATGTCTGTGATTTAAGGGCATAAAAATTCAAAGATGAAAAATGGCGAAATTTTCAAAATTTTCGCCAAATTTCCATTTTTTTCACAAATAAACGCAAGTTATATCGAATAAATTTTACCACTATCATGAAGTACAATATGTCACGAGAAAACAATGTCAGAATCGCCAAGATCCGTTGAACCGTTCCAGAGTTATAACCTCATAAAAGGACAGTGGTCAGAATTGTAAAAATTGGCCCGGTCATTAACGTGCAAACCACCCTTGGGGGTGAAGGGGTTAAACCTTTTTTCCTCCAGACGTAGAGGATCCCGCCTTGTCCCTGTCACCGGTCTATGATTAAAAAGATCAGCAGAAAGGTCTTTGTACTGTCCCCTCATATATTTATACATTAACATAAGATCACCCCTTAGTCTTCTTTTTTCCAAACTAAATAGCCCCAAGTGTAATAACCTATCTTGGTATGGCAGACCCCCCAGTCCTCTAATAACCTTGGTTGCTCTTCTCTGCACCTGCTCCAGTTCAGCTATGTCTTTCTTATACACCGGAGACCAGAACTGTGCACAGTATTCTAAGTGTGGTCGCACTAGTGACTTGTATAGAGGTAAAATTATGTTCTCCTCATGAGCATCTATGCCTCTTTTAATGCATCCCATTATTTTATTTGCCTTTGTAGCAGCTGCCTGACACTGGCCACTGAATATTAGTTTGTCATCCACCCATACACCCAGGTCTTTTTCATTGACGGTTTTGCCCAGAGTTTTAGAATTAAGCACATAGTTATACATCTTATTACTTCTACCCAAGTGCATGACCTTACATTTATCCCCATTAAAGCTCATTTGCCATTTATCAGCCCAAGCTTCTAGTTTACATAAATCAGCCTGTAATATAAAATTGTCCTCCCCTGTATTGATTACCCTGCAGAGTTTAGTGTCATCTGCAAATATTGAAATTCTACTCTGAATGCCCCCTACAAGGTCATTAATAAATATGTTAAAAAGAAGAGGGCCCAATACTGACCCCTGTGGTACCCCACTACTAACCATGACCCAGTCCGAGTGTGCTCCATTAACCCCTTTCTGACATCAGACGTACTATCCCGTCGAGGTGGGGTGGGCCCGTATGACCACCGACGGGATAGTACGTCATCACCGATCGGCGGCGCTCACGGGGGGAGCCGGGTGTCGGCTTCATATCGCAGCTGATATCCGGCACTATGTGCCAGGAGCGGTCACGGACCGCCCCCGGCACATTAACCACCGGCACACCGCGATCAAACATGATCGCGGTGTACCGGCGGTATAGGGAAGCATCGCGCAGGGAGGGGGCTCCCTGCGGGCTTCCCTGAGACCCCCGGAGCAACGCGATGTGATCGCGTTGCTCCGAGGGTCTCCTACCTCCCTCCTCGCCGCAGGTCCCGGATCCAAGATGGCCGCAGCATCCGGGTCCTGCAGGGAGGGAGGTAGCTTACCGAGTGCCTGCTCAGAGCAGGCGCTTGGTAAGCCTGCAGTGCTCTAAGTCAGATCGGTGATCTGACAGAGTGCTGTGCACACTGTCAGATCAATGATCTGTAATGTCCCCCCTGGGACAAAGTAAAAAAGTTAAAAAAAAATTCCCCACATGTGTGTAAAAATATATATATATATATATCCTAAATAAAGAAAAAAAAATATATTATTCCCATAAATACATTTCTTTAGCTAAATAAAATAAAAAAACAATAAAAGTACACATATTTAGTATCGCCGCGTCCGTAACGACCCATCCTATAAAACTGCCCCACTCGTTAACCCCTTCAGTAAACACCGTAAGAAAAAAAAAAAAACAAGGCAAAAAACAACGCTTTATTATCATACCACCGAACAAAAAGTGGAATAACACGCGATCAAAAAGACTGATATAAATAACCATGGTACCGCTGAAAATGTCATCTTGTCCCGCAAAAAACGAGCTGCCATACAGCATCATCAGCAAAAAAATAAAAAAGTTATAGTCCTGAGAATAAAGCGATACCAAAATAATTATTTTTTCTATAAAATAGTTTTTATCGTATAAAAGCGCCAAAATATAAAAAAAATGATATAAATGAGATATCGCTGTAATCGTACTGACCCGACGAATAAATCTGCTTTATCAATTTTACCAAACGCGGAACGGTATAAACGCCTCCCCCAAAAGAAATTCATGAATAGCTGGTGTTTGATCACTCTGCCTCACAAAAATCAGAATAAAAAGCGATCAAAAAATGTCACGTGTCCGAAAATGTTACCAATAAAAACGTCAACTCGTCCCGCAAAAAACAAGATCTCACATGACTCTGTGGACTCAAATATGGAAAAATTACAGCTCTCAAAATGTGCTAATGCAAAAAATATTTTTTGCAATGAAAAGCGTCTTTCAGTGTGTGACGGCTGCCAATCATAAAAATCCGCTAAAAAACCCGCTATAAAAGTAAATCAAACCCCCCTTCATCACCCCCTTAGTTAGGGAAAAATAAAAAAAATTAAAAATGTATTTATTTCCATTTTCCCATTAGGGTTATGTTTAGGGCTAGAGTTAGGACTAGAGTTAGGGCTAGGGTTAGGGTTAGGGCAAGGGTTAGGGTTAGGGCTAAGGTTAGGGCTAGGGTTAGGGCTAGGGTTGGGGCTAGGGTTGGGGCTAGAGTTAGGGCTAGGGTTGGGGCTAGGGTTAGGGCTAGGGTTGGGGCTAGGGTTAGGGCTAGGGTTAGGGCTAGTGTTACGGCTAGTGATAGGGCTAGGGTTATTGCTAGGGTTAGGGCTAGGGTTAGGGCTAGGGTTGGGGCTAGGGTTGGGGCTACAGTTAGGGTTGGGGCTAAAGATAGGGTTAGGGTTTGGATTACATTTACGGTTGGGAATAGGGTTGGGATTAGGGTTAGGGGTGTGTCTGGGTTAGAGGTGTGGTTAGGGTTACTGTTGGGATTAGGGTAAGGGGTGTGTTTGGATTAGGGTTTCAGTTATAATTGGGGGGTTTCCACTGTTTAGGCACATCAGGGGCTCTCCAAACGCGACATGGCATCCGATCTGAATTCCAGCCAATTCTGCGTTGAAAAAGGAAAACAGTGCTCCTTCCCTTCAGAGCTCTCCCGTGTGCCCAAACAGGGGTTTACCCCAACATATGGGGTATCAGCGTACTCAGGACAAATTGGACATCATCTTTTGGGGTCCAATTTCTCCTGGTACCCTTGGGAAAATACAAAACTGGGGGCCAAAAAATAAGTTTTGTGGGAAAATAAAGATTTTTATTTTCACGGCTCTGCGTTGTAAACTGTAGTGAAACACTTGGGGGTTCAAAGTTCTCACAACACATCTAGATAAGTTCCTTGGGGGGTCTAGTTTCCGATATGGGGTCACTTGTGGGGGGTTTGTACTGTTTGGGTACATCAGGGGCTCTGCAAACGCAACGTGACGCCTGCAGACCAATCCATTTAAGTCTGCATTCCAAATGGCGCTCCTTCCCTTCCGAGCTCTGTCATGCGCCCAAACAGTGGTTCCCCCCCCACATATGGGGTATCAGCATACTCAGGACAAATTGGACAACAACTTTTGGGGTCCAATTTATCCTGATACCCTTGTGAAAATACAAAACTGGGGGCTAAAAATAAATCATTTTTGTGAAAAATAAAATAATTTTTATTTTCACGGCTCTGCGTTATAAACTGTAGTGAAACACTTGGGGGTTCAAAGTTCTCACAACACATCTAGATAAGTTCCTTGGGGGGTCTAGTTTCCAATATGGGGTCACTTGTGGGGGGTTTGTACTGTTTGGGTACATCAGGGGCTCTGCAAATGCAAAGTGACGCCTGCAGACCAATCCATTTAAGTCTGCATTCCAAATGGCGCTCCTTCCCTTCCGAGCTCTGTCATGCGCCCAAACAGTGGTTCCCCCCCACATATGGGGTATCAGCGTACTCAGGACAAATTGGACAACAACTTTTGGGGTCCAATTTATCCTGATACCCTTGTGAAAATACAAAACTGGGGGCTAAAAAATAATTTTTGTGAAAAAAAAAAGAATTTTTATTTTCACGGCTCTGCGTTATAAACTGTAGTGAAACACTTGGGGGTTCAAAGCTCTCAAAACACATCTAGATAAGTTCCTTAGGGGGTCTACTTTCCAAAATGGTGTCACTTGTGGGGTTTTTTA
The DNA here is from genome assembly GCF_051348905.1 of Ranitomeya variabilis. Lineage (NCBI taxonomy): Eukaryota > Metazoa > Chordata > Amphibia > Anura > Dendrobatidae > Ranitomeya > Ranitomeya variabilis. The sequence goes on from NC_135233.1 coordinate 826,675,721, forward strand.
ATGTTTAGGCACATCAGGGGCTCTCCAAACGCAACATGGCATCCCATCTTAATTCCAGTCAATTTTGCATTGAAAAGTAAAATAGCGCTCCTTCCCTTCCGAGCTCTGCTATGCGCCAAAACAGTGGTTTACCCCCACATATGGGGTATCGTCGTACTCAGGACAAATTGCACAACAACTTTTGTGGTCTAATTTCCTCTCTTACCCTTGGGGAAATAAAAAAATGGGGGCGAAAAGATCATTTTTGTGAAAAAATATGATTTTTTATTTTTACGGCTCTGCATTATAAACTTCTGTGAAGCACTTGTTGGGTCAAAGTGCTCAACACACATCTAGATAAGTTCCTTAAGGGGTCTACTTTCCAAAATGGTGTCACTTGTGGGGGGTTTCAATGTTTAGGCACATCAGGGGCTCTCCAAACGCAACATGGCGTCCCATCTCAATTCCAGTCAATTTTGCATTGAAAAGTCAAATGGCGCTCCTTCCCTTCCGAGCTCTGCCCTGCGCCCAAACAATGGTTTACACCCACATATGGGGTATCAGCGTACTCAGGACAAATTGCACAACAATTTTTTGGGTCCAATTTCTTCTCTTACCCTTGGGAAAATAAAAAATTGGGGGCGAAAAGATCATTTTTGTGAAAAAATATGATTTTTTATTTTTACGGCTCTGCATTATAAACTTCAGTGAAGCACTTGTTGGGTCAAAGTGCTCACCACACATCTAGATAAGATCCTTAGGGGGTCTACTTTCCAAAATGGTGTCACTTGTGGGGGGTTTCAATGTTTAGGCACATCAGGGGCTCTCCAAATGCAACATGGCGTCCCATCTCAATTCCAGTCAATTTTGCATTGAAAAGTCAAATGGCGCTCCTTTCCTTCCGAGCTCTGCCATGCGCCCAAACAGTGGTTTACCCCCACATATTGGGTATCAGTGTACTCAGGACAAATTGTACAACAACTTTGGGGGTCCATTTTCTCCTGTTACCCTTGGTAAAATAAAACAAATTGGAGCTGAAATAAATTTTGTGTGAAAAAAAATTAAATGTTAATTTTTATTTAAACATTCCAAAAATTCCTGTGAAATACCTGAAGGGTTAATAAACTTCTTGAAAGTGGTTTTGAGTACCTTGAGGGGTGCAGTTTTTAGAATGGTGTCACACTTGGGTATTTTCCATCATATAGACCCCTCAAAATGACTTCAAATGAGATGTGGTCCCTAAAAAAAAATGTTGTTGTAAAAATGAGAAATTGCTGGTCAACTTTTAACCCTTATAACTCCGTCACAAAAAAAATTTTTGGTTCCAAAATTGTGCTGATGTAAAGTAGACATGTGGGAAATGTTACTTATTAAGTATTTTGCGTGACATATGTCTGTGATTTAAGGGCATAAAAATTTAAAGTTGGAAAATTGCGAAATTTTCAAAATTTTCGCCAAATATTCGTTTTTTTCACACATAAACGCAAGTTATATCAAAGAAATTTTACCACTATCATGAAGTACAATATGTCACGAGAAAACAATGTCAGAATCGCCAAGATCCGTTGAAGCGTTCCAGAGTTATAAACTCATAAAGGGACAGTGGTCAGAATTGTAAAAATTGGCCCGGTCATTAACGTGCAAACCACCCTTGGGGGTGAAGGGGTTAATAACCACCCTTTGTTTCCTATCCCTGAGCCAACTCTCAACCCACTTGCACATATTTTCCCCTATCCCCATTATTCTCATTTTATGTATCAACCTTTTGTGTGGCACCGTATCAAAAGTCCATATACACTACATCTACTGGGTTCCCTTGGTCCAGACCGGAACTTACCTCTTCATAGAAGCTGATCAAATTAGTCTGACATGATCGGTCCCTAGTAAACCCGTGCTGATACTGGGTCATGAGGTTATTCCTCTTCAGATACTCCAGTATAGCATCCCTTAGAATGCCCTCCAGGATTTTACCCACAGTAGAGGTTAAACTTACTGGCCTATAATTTCCGAGTTCAGTTTTTGTCCCCTTTTTGAATATTGGCACCACATTTGCTATACACCAGTCCTGTGGTACAGACCCTGTTATTATGGACTCTTTAAAGATTAAAAATAATGGTCTATCAATGACTGTACTTAATTCCTGCAGTACTCGGGGGTGTATCCCATCCGGGCCCGGAGATTTGTCAATTTTTGTGATTTTTAGACGCCGCCGTACTTCCTGCTGGGTTAAGCAGGTAACATTAAATTGGGAATTATTATCACTAGTCATTTTGGCTGCCATGGGATTTTCTTTTGTAAATACTGATGAAAAAAGGTCATTTAGCATATTGGCTTTTTCCTCATCCTCATCCACCATTTCACCCAGACTATTTTTAGGGGGGCCAACACTATCATTTTTTAGTTTCTTACTATTTATGTAGTTAAAGAATATTTTGGGGTTATTTTTGCTCTCTCTAGCAATGAGTCTCTCTGTCTCAATCTTTGCTGCCTTGATTTGCTTTTTACATAATTTATTTAATTTTTTTTATTTATTAAATGCCTCCTCACTACCTACTTCCTTTAATTCTCTAAATGCTTTCTTTTTGTCACTTATTGCGCCCCTTACAGCTTTATTTAGCCATATTGGTTTCCTCCTATTTCTAGTATGTTTATTCCCATACGGTATATACTGTGCACAGGTCCTATCCAGGATGCTAATAAATGTCTCCCATTTTCTTTGTGTACTTTTATGTCTCAGGATATCGTCCCAGTTAATTGCACCAAGATCCTCTCTCATCCGTTGGAAATTTGCCCTCCGGAAGTTTAGTGTCCTTGTCACCCCTCTACTACACATCTTATTAAAGGAGACATGAAAACTTATTATTTTGTGATCACTATTCCCCAAGTGACCCCCAACCCTTATATTTGATATCTTAATACAGATGTTTGCGCTCCAACTACCGTAAGTAGTGGAAGCACTTCCGGAAGAGATGTTCTTGCACACATTGCAGCCGGAAACAGCAAAGGGAGAGCATAGTTTCAGCGTAGGGACAGTGAAAGGAGTGTAGGCAAAGTGATAGGAGGTTACAGTGATAGTTATTTATTCTAAAAAGCTCTTTTAAGAGCTGAAGATTGTCAAGATAAGTTGTTTGTTAGGTGGGGATTTAGTAGGGAGAGATTTCATAGAAGGGAGGGAGGGTGGATCAATGGCAGGCACCTGGGTATTCTCATCATTGCAAGTACATGCTGCAGATCTCTGCTATTTTCCATTGTGTTGTATAGTTTATTATTATGAACAGACTGTGGAATTAGAGTGAAATAGGGAGGGTTTCATCCACTACCAAAATATAAAAATCAGCTATTTGTAGAGTGAAATAATATTAGGTAGTACCAGCATATGCAAACCATTTTTATGGGAGCTACATAATATTTTTCAGTGGCAGCATATAGTAACATCCATTTTAAAATCTAATTGCTAAATAATATTCCTCGTCTATTGCTTATATACCTAATATTTCTCTAGCAGTTGTGCAACTGGGGCAATCCCGGTAGAGATAATCATGCGCAACAATTTAGCAGGGGCAATAATCTTCATTACTCCACATTTGGAGTGTGTCAGCAAGACAATTGAAAAAAAATCATAATTTTCTATTGGTTTAAAAAATAGAAAAAGGAGAGAAAAAGACGATCAAAAGTCCAGTGTTGTAGTGCAAAAAATAACATCTTTATTATTTAAAAGGCATGGGGGAGCCACAACAATATGAGGCACACAAAATGGTGCATAAAGTTACTTGCAGAGGACTTGCAAGACCCAAAAGAGCAGCATATTCGGTAGTTCAAGTTCACTCATATATCATATAACATATAATGATAGTAAATGTAAACATTACAAAAATACCATATAATTAAGATATATGCAGTTACACATGGGACTTCAGGCTACCGAACCATATAATCCCTGTAATCTAGTGTAGGTAAAGATCACATCCTATATGCTTGTTAAATAAACCGCAAAGCCATATTTTTACAACGTTGCATAGTAAGGTGCAACATTGCAATAACATATATGTAAGAATCAGGCAAGCTGAATACAAGGAGGTCAAAGGGTTAAAACCTGAGAAATAACACCATTAGGGGCTCACAGGGTCCACTTGTCCATCCCTATGTGTGTTTCGGATGGCACCGTCTCTCTCTGGTTCAAAAAATAGTGCATCTTTATCTAGCAGTTGCACAACTGGTGCAATCTGGGTAGCGATAATCTTACGTGACAATTTAGCAGGGACAATAACTTTATTACTCCGCTGTTGGAGTGTGTCAGTAAGAGAATCGATAGGGAGTACAAGTTTCACCATTGCACAATGTGCCAAGTTTTCACAAAGTACGAAACATTAGCTGCGTGGGGTATACATACATGATCACTAAGTACTTGTTGCAGAAGCAGGAGGAGGTGATTTCATGAACAAAATGGGTTTGGATGGTAAGGGATGGATGTTAATCCTATCCTTAATGCAGCAGCCAGGGTCGTCCATCTGGCTAATCGTTACTCGGACGTGTCCGCTCTTCGCCAGTCATTACACTGGCTGCCCATTCATTACAGGATACAATTCAAAGTACTTGTTCTCACCCACAAAGCTCTCCACAGTGCGGCACCCCCTTACATCTCCTCCCTCATTTCTGTCTATCGGCCTAACCGACCTCTGCGCTCTGCAAACGACTTTCGACTAACCTCTGCACTAATCCGTACCTCCCACTCCCGACTCCAAGACTTCTCCCGTGCTGCGCCAATCCTCTGGAATGCTCTACCCCAAGATATTAGGACCATCCACAACTTGCATAGCTTTAGGCGCTCACTCAAAACTCATTTGTTCAGAGCGGCCTATCGCGTTCCCTAATCAGTCATTTTATGTTTGTGTGTGTGTGTAGCCCATTCACTATCTCACCTACCCCCCACCCCCTGAAGATGGCTGGACCATCATTGTAAATACATCATTGTAAATACACACCTGTACTTTGTATCTCCCCACCTCATTGTAGATTGTAAGCTCTCACGAGCAGGGTCGTCTTATTTTGCTTTATTGCTGTATTGTTAACATTGTTACCTATGACTGTTGTGTTTGAAACTGTTAAACTGTAAAGCGCTGCGGAATATGTTGGCGCTATATAAATAAAGATTATTATTATTATTATTATTATTATTATGTTAAGACAACTTCCCAAACAAAACATTTGAGCTGCTTTTACATTACGTTGCTGCCATCCGTATGGCTTACAAAGTGGCCGGAAACCCAGCCCTTGTTCAATTTTAGAAGAGTCAACCTGTCTGCATATTCCGTTGACAGGCGGGTGCCTATCCATTATGATTGCACCAGCCAAACTAAAAACCCGCTCAGGCAACAAACTTTCGGCAGGGCATGGCAGCACCTCCAAGGTGTTTAAGGAGAGGTCGGGCCAAATGTGGAGCTTGGACAACCAATAGTTAAAGGGCATTGAAGAATAAGGAAGAGCGCTGGTATGGTCACTTAAGTAGTCCTTCACCATCTTCACTTAAGTAGTCCTTCACCAACTTCTCCCTCCTTGTCATAGTTACACCCACAGATAGCCTTTGCTGATGTGGCGGGCTCATGAAAATGTCACAGTTGGTGGACATTTCCCCCTCCCCTGAGTTGCACCTGGTGTGCGTGGCCTTCCCCTGTAATCATTGTGGGTGAATAGAGCCAGTACCTCTGACAGCAGAGTTATCTGAGGGTAATCTTTTAAGCAAGTCTTCCACAGTGGCCCTCTGGCATGCATGCACTGAAAATGGGACGTCTGCCTCTGACATGAGAGAAGCAAATTTCTTCTTATATCGTGGGTCAAGAAAGGTGCACAGCCAGTATTTCATGTTGGACAAAATGTGTTTCAAGCAGGGGTCTTGGGAAAGGCATCTGGACATGAACTCTGCCATGTGTAGCAGACTACAAAGAGCCAAATATTCAGTGACCTCACCAGGAAGAACATTAACGATCCTTTCCTCCTCACAGCGCATAGCCTCCTCCTTCTCCTCTTCAGGCCATCCATGCTGGGATTGGGAGTCCCCTCTGTAGTAAAGACCAAAAACTCCTGTTCCGCCTCATCCTACTCCTCTTCCTGATGTTACTCATCATCACCCAATGTGACTTGGAATATTGTGTGAGGCTAGACTGTGTGGTATCAGCCACTGTAAAATCTTGCTCCATAGCCACCAGCTCGGCATTCAAAGCTTCCTGTTTGAGATTCTGCAACGAGCGTTTTAATAGACAGAGCAGTGGATGGTTACGCTGACAATAGCTTCATCAGAGCTCACCATCTTGGTGGAGTACTCAAAGTTTTGAAGAACCTCACAAATGTCAACGATCCACACCCACTCGGTAGTTGTGTGTGGGGGCTGAGTGTTACTCTGACGGGTGTTGAGAAGCTTGAATTCAGACACTGCTCTCTGCTGCTCACTATGCCTTGCCAACATGTGAACCACCTACCGCCTCAATACATTTACAGTGGGTACGGAAAGTATTCAGACGCCTTTAAATTTTTCACTCTTTGTTTCATTGCAGCCATTTGGGAAATTCAAAAAAGTTAATTTTTTTTCTCATAAATGTATACTCTGCACCCCATCTTGACTGAAAAAAAACAGAAATGTAGAAAGTTTTGCAAATTTATTAAGAAATAAAAACTGAAATATCACATGGTTATAAGTATTCAGACCATTTGCTCAGTATTGAGTAGAAGCACCCTTTGGAGCTAGTACAGCCATGAGTCTTCTTGGGAATGATGCAACAAGTTTTTCACACCTGGATTTGGGGATCCTCTGCCATTCTTCCTTGCAGATCCTCTCCAGTTCCGTCAGGTTGGATGGTGAACATTGGTGGACAGCCATTTTCAGGTCTCTCCAGGGATGTATTGTTGGGTTTAGGTCAGGTCTCTGGCTGGCCAGTCAAGAATGGTCACAGAGTTGTTCTGAAGCCACTCCTTTGTTATTTTAGCTGTGTGCTTAGGGTCATTGTCTTGTTGGAAGGTGAACCTTCGGCCAAGTCTGAGGTCCAGAGCACTCTGGAAGAGCTTTTCATCCAGGATATCTCTGTACTTGGCCGCATTCATGTTTCCTTCAATTGCAACCAGACATCCTGTCCCTGCAGCTGAAAAACACCCCCATAGCATGCTGCTGCCACCACCATGTATCAAGGTTGGGATTGTATTGGGCAGGTGATGAGCAGTGCCTGGTTTTCTCCACACATACCGCTTAGAATTATCATAGAAAAGTTCTATCTTCACCTCATCAGACCAGAGAATCTTATTTCTCATCGTCTGAGAGTCCCTCATGTGTTTTTTAGCAAACTCTAAGTGGGCTTTCATATGTCTTGCACTGAGGAGAGGCCACTCTGCCATAAAGGCCTGACTGGTGGAGGGCTGCAGTGATAGTTGACATTGTGGAACTTTATAACAACACATAGGAGACTCGTTGGGTATTCCCCCAGGCTCCAAAGAAGAGAACCAAAATTATTCAACATTTACAAATCAATTTTATTAGAACATATGAGAAATAAAAAAGTACAGGACAAAAAATCCAAAAAGTACCCAGGGAAACAATGAGTCACCACCCCAATATATGTTATGGAATATGCTGAAAGAATACACAAAATATCATGGCAGGCAGTGTCCTTTTGTTTATTTCAGCTGGTTATATAAGGTGCATATGCATATATGAATTCAATATCCCAATTCGGGTATAACTATAATGATACTCCCATATGCTTACCAGCACAAATCTACACAAGGGCACTGCATAACAATATAACTGAAATGTTGGAGCACATGGATTCCACAGTGCAACAGAATTAACACGACTGGTGCTTAGAATGGTATATCCTATAACTCAATCTAACAAATAAAATAGCGCTATCCAGAGCATCTATTCAATACATGATATATCATAGTTAGTAAGATCAAATTGCACACAGCGTATTACCCGATATTGGTGATTCAGCCGATATACAGATGGAGAGTGGTGGCGTGTTCCCCTGCTCGCCCCGACGCGCGTTTCACCCTTGGCTTCTTCCGGGGGCGCCCCCGGAAGAAGCCAAGGGTGAAACGCGCGTCGGGGCGAGCAGGGGAACACGCCACCACTCTCCATCTGTATATCGGCTGAATCACCAATATCGGGTAATACGCTGTGTGCAATTTGATCTTACTAACTATGATATATCATGTATTGAATAGATGCTCTGGATAGCGCTATTTTATTTGTTAGATTGAGTTATAGGATATACCATTCTAAGCACCAGTCGTGTTAATTCTGTTGCACTGTGGAATCCATGTGCTCCAACATTTCAGTTATATTGTTATGCAGTGCCCTTGTGTAGATTTGTGCTGGTAAGCATATGGGAGTATCATTATAGTTATACCCGAATTGGGATATTGAATTCATATATGCATATGCACCTTATATAACCAGCTGAAATAAACAAAAGGACACTGCCTGCCATGATATTTTGTGTATTTTTTCAGCATATTCCATAACATATATTGGGGTGGTGACTCATTGTTTCCCTGGGTACTTTTTGGATTTTTTGTCCTGTACTTTTTTATTTCTCATATGTTCTAATAAAATTGATTTGTAAATGTTGAATAATTTTGGTTCTCTTCTTTGGAGCCTGGGGGAATACCCAACGAGTCTCCTATGTGTTGTTATATAGTATGAAGTGCCAATATTCATTTGGGACAATTGTGGTATAAATTGTGGAACTTTACCCCATCTCCCTACTGCATCTCTGGACCTCAGCCACAGTGATCTTGGGGTGGTTCTTTACCTCTCTCACCAAGGCTCTTCTCCCATGATTGCTCAGTTTGGCTGGACCGCCAGGTCTAGGAATACTTCTGGTGGTCCCAAACGTCTTTCATTTAAGGATTATGGAGGCCACTGTGCTCTTAGGAATCTTGAGTACTGCAGAAATTGTTTTGTAACCTTGGCCAGATGTGTTGCTTGCCACAATTCTGTCTCTGAGCTCCTTGGCCAGTTCCTTTTGACCTCATGATTCTCATTTGGTCTGACATGCACTGTGATCTGTGAGGTATTATATAGACAGGTGTGTGCCTTTCCAAATCAAGTCCTATCAGTTTAATTAAACCCAGCTGGACTCCAATGAAGGAGTAAAACCATCTCAAGGAGGATCACAAGGAAATGGACAGCATGTGACTTAAATATAAGTGTCTGAGCAAAAGGTCTGAATATTTATGACCATGTGATAGTTCAGTTTTTATTTTTTAATGAATTTGCAAAAATTTCTACATTTCTGTTTTTTTCAGTCAAGAAGGGGTGCAGGGTGTACATTAATGAGAAAAAAATTAACTTTTTTGAATTTACCAAATGTCTGCAATGAAACAAAGTCAAAAATTTAAAGGAGTCTGAATATTTTCCGTACCCACTGTATCTGTTAGCTGTATGTTGATTTTTGGTTGTGCACTTGGTCATTTTGGTACATGAATGCATTAATATGTTTAATATGTTCCACATAATTCTTCAGGTTTCAGCCTTACACAGAATAATAATATGAGCAATGAAACATGCTCAATATATATGCTGCTAGTTCACAAATCGTACCAACACATCCCTTTATAAAGGTAAATTCTACAAAATACCTCTGTTAGTATACACCATATACTGCTCATATACACAGCACCCCAGTATGTGAGCGGAACACCTGGATACAAAATCTGAGTCAGATGGTGAAACCAGTCGCCCTTCCCCTGTGTTATGTCATTCCCACTCTGCTGTCCAGGAAGGAGGCGCTGAGGCCTCCTGTCCACAACCTGCAGTTGCACAGACACAAAAATCAGCAACCACGTCCAGTTTGTTGTCCCAGGACAGTGTTCAGTTGTTCCTTGTCAGCATATACATCCACGAATTGTTAGATACGACATACATGTTTGTTAGCACTTTACATTGTCCGGTGCTGGACAAAGACCACTGCTGACTTTTCCAGGATCCTAAATGAGACTTCTGTCTCTTTATTAAACTGTTATGTCCCTTACATTTACTATATTTGGGTCCTTACAAATAAAGTGGTGGGCTATTGGCCAGTTTAAATACATTTTAAGCACGTCTAAGAGACTGGGTTAATACGCTCCACAGACCTATTCAGGCCGCAGCCTTCCACATATTGAAACACGCTAAGGCCTATACCTGAGATCTGTAGCACTGCCTTTCGCTTGAGTAATACACTCCACAGACCTCAACACTCTCTGGGACATATCCTCTAATTACACCATTGTGGCTCAAAACCATGCAAAAGATACATTCTGCCTGGTTGGGTAGTTTCCAGAAGAAGTGCTTGGTCTTATGCAGATTGGTGAATGGCACTCCTGTCCCTTGAGGAGGCTGCTTCCAAGTACAATGAGGCTTGTACATGTTCCTGACATGGGTTTCAGGCCTGACAGACTGACCACAATACAGTCCGTCGCTGGCATACACTGTATTCAGAATTTAATTCTAATGCTTTTGGTGTCTGGTAGAATCCAATTTCCTGACATTTATCATACAGCTCCCCAACTCCTGTATTATATTCACCTTACAACAGCTTCACCCGCTATGACAGTGGTTCCATGGGGATCCCGTGGCAAAAATGAACTGTGAACCTTACAATGCAGATTTCACAGCACCTGGTGGCCCTCTGAAAATTAAAAGCGAGGACCGCATAAAGACATGGAGGTGGACATGGCTTGGTGGCGGGCGAAGCTCAAAATTCAAATGGGCATGCTTGAAATGGCATTGTAAAGGCATGGGGAATATGTATTCCACTATCGAGCTAACTATTTGGCATGAGGGAGGGACCTCCCAAATGTAGGAGTGAGAGTTCTCCCAAATGTATGATACAGGGCCATCTGAGGGCCCTTACCAATCTCAAGCTTCATGGCACCTGCTGGCTCTCTGCAAATTGTAAGCAAAGGGCCGCATAACAACATGATGGTGGACATGGTGGTGGTGGCGGACGAAGCCTATAATTCAAATGGGCATGTTTGAAATGACATTGTAAAGGGATGGGGAATATGTATTCCACTATCTTGCTAACTATTTAGCATGAGGGAGGGACCTTTCAAATGTAGGAGAGAGAGCCCTCACAAATGTTAAAGGAAAAACTAAAGCCAAAACACTCCATGTGAACATATGCTAAAGGGGAGGTATAATTTTGTTTTTAATTTTTATTTCGCGTTATATACGGTACATGTAATTATGAATGAAAAAGTGTTTCTTAGCATTTTTCCTTTTAAAACATTTTTTGGCGTTTGGTAGGTCTTTTTAAAAATCCATAAAACTGGCACAATACTCTGACAACATTATTCGCAGATACCATATGTGAGTCAGACAGGCATGCAGAAGATATGGGAAACTAGAAAAAACAGAGCGCAATAGGGTTTTAACTGATAACGCAATAAGGTGCAGAGAAAAAAGGAATCTGCTCACCTGATGAAGTTGCACCTGAGCAACATGTTTAACACATATCAGCCGCTGCAAGACACAGGTCCATAACGAAAGAGTCAAGCAAATAAGGCAGCACACTGCAACGCTGAAACATGCAAACATGAAACACGAAAATTAAACTGCATTACTGCACTAGAAATATGAAAAATGAGAGCGTTTAGCGCATAAAAATGGCCAATTTTATGTGTACCTGGTAGCCACTTTATGGCATCTCTCTTATACCAGGTCCTACGCTTTCTTTTCCTCGCTGAGAATAAACGTCTCCATCTGAATGGGTACCTATGAAAACCTCTTCTTAGACTAACATTCTCTCTCTCTGTGGAGGGGTAATGGACCTGTTGCAATTGAATTTATTGTCTGACGAATTGACTTACAAGAAACTGAGATATGATCCCACTACTGACTTTAAAGAAAAGTTGGACAACATTATTAACGAGGGATTCTCTTTAGGAGTCATCTCAAAAAAACTAAGTAACTCTCTTATAGTTTCTCATCCAGTCACACCCATTTTATATGGGTTACCGAAGATCCATAAAAACAGCACCTCTCCACCCATGCGCCCAATCGTATCTAGTATTGGCTCTACCAACGAACTTATGGGACAATGGTTAGATTCTTTATTACAGCCTTTGGTTCTCAGAGTACCAGGCCACATTAAAGACACGAGAGACATTTTGAACATTTTGTCACAAAAAAAATGGTCATCTAATTTTTCTTGGCTCAGTTGTGACGTGGTTTCCCTTTATACTTGCATACCCCACAACATAGCATTAAAAGCTCTACGATTTCATTTGGAGAAATATAGCGGTTATTCCCAAGATTTAATTGAATATATTTTACAGGTTACATTTTTTTTGTTGACCCATAATTTTTTTTCCTTCAATCGGGATTTTTATTTACAGCACACGGGTGTGGCGATGGGTGCCAAGTTCTCGCCATCCTTAGCCAATTTAGTTATGGCTTTTTGGGAATTTCATTTTCTGTACAGTACATCTAATAAATTTGTTCCTTTCATTGCCTGGTACGGGAGATATATTGATGATACGCTTATAATTTGGAAGGGGGATGTATCAGTTGTACAGGATTTTGTTGATTACATTAATCATAATGAATTTAATATCAGATTCACATATGTTCAGGAAAATTTCAAAATTACTTTTTTAGATCTGGAACTCACGGGAGTAGACAAACATACAATTACCACCCGCACTTTCTCCAAACCGTTGGCAGGGAACACCATTCTTCACGCTCACAGCAGCCATCCAAAGCACACCGTTCAGTCAATTCCGGTAGGAGAATTTACCAGACTAAAACGCAACTGTAATGATGAGGTTGCTCTGCAACAGGATCGGGTCAAATCTTGCACCAGACTTAAACAACGCGGCTATCCAAATTGGATGTTGAATCGCGCTCTTGGTATTGTGTCAAAGAAAAATCATAACGATCTAATAAAATCTCCTGCTGGTAAGAGTGTTCCAGTGAGTATCAAAAAACAATATGCGGAAAAACCTTTTGTATGTCTGCAGTATAGCCCACAATTCAATGCAATTAAAAAAATAATTCACAAGTCTCTACCAATTTTATTTGAGGACCCAACCCTTGCTAAAATTTTACACAATGGCTGTAATATCGTTGCCAGAAAAGCACCCACTTTGGGGAGCATTTTATCACCAAGTGTTTTTGTCTCAGATAGACCGCAATCTACATGGCTAAAATGCAAAGGCTGTTTCAAGTGCAACACAACTAATTGTTCGACATGCAAACACATGGTTACTATGAAGTCTTTTCAAAATTATAACCATACTAACTCATTCCAAATACAAGATTTTATAAATTGCAACACTCGGAATGTTGTTTATAAAATTGACTGTAACGCATGCGACAAGTCCTATATAGGGTGTACTCGACGAAAATTAAAAAATCGCATTACAGAACATCTATATGATATTACAAAAAATACAAATCGCAACATTTCATCTGCGGCTAAACACTTTATTGATCATCACACACGGAATACTTCATTTTTTCGTGTATTGGGTCTGGAGAAAATAAAAAAACCTTACCGGGGTGGAGATATCCATAGAATATTATTAACCCGGGAAGCTTATTGGATTTTTGTTTTGGGCACACGCTTTCCGGGCGGCTTGAATCGTAGAAATGAGATAATGTTTCAATATTGAAATCTGTCTAAAATCCAGTAATCAATATTATATTGTGTTATAAGAAATTTATCTGTGTTTTTTTTCCTTTTTTTTTTTTTTTCCCTTTTCATGTGTTCATTTGTATGCAATTGCTATAGCCTTTCAGGACCTTTTAATCATGTGATGTGTTACTTCCTGTTTATTGGTGCATAGTACTATATATGTCCACATGGGCGTTGGGATAGATCAGCTTGGATAAAGACTGCGGTTGCAGTCGAAAAGCGTCGCTTTCCTCCCGGGGCTATTGTGAGATCCGTGGAGTATGCACTTTTTAAGAATTTTTCAATAAATCTGCAATTTTAGTTTTAAGAAGCTGGAACATGTGTTTTTTTCTGCTGTGAATATTTTCAAAAGCTTTATTGGACAGGTTTCAGGTCAACGCGTTTCGTTACAATCTTTCTCATTGTAAAATGATGGACTCTAAATAATTTGAAAATGACCTTATAACCATTACCAGATTGATGGTCTGCAAGAATTGCTGATGTCTTTCCTGCTTGGTATTGTAAGAGCACACGCCTTAAACTCGGACAAGCCGTGACTCAGAGTAGACAAGGATCAAGAGCAGGAGCCAGGATGGTATGTCATAAACAGAGGGAAGTGACAAAGGCATAGTCAGGTCACAGTCCAGAATCAGAATTCCAAGCTAAGAGTGTGTCATGGCAAAAGGAGTTGTACAAATGGGTAATCAATAGGCGAATCCAAGGTCTATCAGCAAAAGATCAGAATGTCTGAATTCAGAGCACCAAGCACAGAGAACACACCACACTGAGCTGAAGGCTACAACTGGCAGCTATCTGTGACTGACAGATTAGTTAACTAGCTGGATAAATACTTGGAACAGGGAACACCTGAAGGAAGCACAGCACCTCCAAGTCTCAGATTGTGCGCATGTGCGCAAGCCTCATCATCAACTAAAAAATGTCTGATTGCTGTGCTTGCCAATGAGGGTTTTGCCACCAAGTACTAAGTCTTGTTTGCCAGAGGGATCAAATACTTGTTTCTCACTGCAAAATGCAAATAAATTTATATAATTTTTACAATGTGATTTTCTAGATTTTATTTCTGATATTCTATCTCTCAATGTTAAAATTAACCTACCCTTAAAATTATAGACTGTCCATGTGTTTGTCAGTGGGCAAACTTACAAAATCAGCAAAGGATCAAATAATTATTTCCTTCACTGTATTTATATATTGAATTAAAAACAAATATGTTGTACAAACCCTCTAGTAGTGGCTGCAGGCAGGAAGACCTATTCAAGGGATTCGGAACCAAAATAAATCTCTACATTTACAATATAATTGCACTTTGTGCAATTAGAAGTTTTTGGAACCTGTGATTGAAGAATTCAACAATTCATTTGCACAGAAAATAAAATATAATTGTTTGGTTTGAAATTTATTATTGGGAGACAATGACATTACTTTGGAAAAAAAAACCTGAACTGCCATTAATTACACTCTTTGCTAGATTTACCATGTGGTTGGTAATGTAGTGTTGAGAGACTTCAGGGGCACAGAACAAGCACCTATATATCAGTCATGAATATAGAATTAGTAGCAGAGGAATTGCAAAAATCCACTGATAACAGTTTAAAATGGGCCATATATTATTCATGTGGGGAAGTTTTAAATCAGCTACAAAGACAAACCTAAGAAAAGGAATTGCGTAGAAATACTGCTTTATATAACACTAAAGAAACCAATCATAAATTCTCTTGCAGAAGCGACATGAATCAATGTACAGAAATATTTATGGTTATGCAAGAGTAAATGCATATGAGGCTACTTCCAGAAAAATATACATATATTTTAGTGAAATCATATAAGCCTTATATTCAAAACTAGATGGTACCCGATTCTAACATATCGGGTATTCTAGAATATGCAGGTAGTATATAGCACAGGCTACGTACTATATTGCACAGTGACGTAGTATATAACACAACCGACGTAGTATATAACATAGCTACGTAGTATATAACAGAGCTACGTAGTATGTAACACAGCGTATGCAGTATATAGCAGAGCTACATAGTATATAACACAGACACGTAGTATATAACATAGCCATGTAGTGTATTGCACAGGTATGTAGTATATTGGTCAGCCACATAGTATATAGCAGAGCCACGTAGTATATAACATAGCCACGCAGTATATTGTAGAGCCACATAGTATATTGCACAGGCACGTAGTATATTGCATAGACACGTAGTATATAACACAGTCACGTAGTGTATTGCACAGCTACGTAGTGTATTGGTCAGCGACGTAGTATATAGCAGAGTCACATAGTATATAACATAGCCACGTAGTATATTGTAGAGGCATGTAGTATATAACAGAGCCACGAAGTATATTGTAGAGGCACGTAGTATATAACACAGCCACATATATACTACATGGCTGTGCAATATACTACGTGCTCTGTGTTATATACTACATAGCTGTGCAATGTACTAACACAGAGCACGTAGTATAATGCACAGCCATGTAGTATATTGCACAGCCACGTGGTATATTGGACAGTCACGTTGTATATTGCACAGTCACGTTGTATATTGCCCAGCTACATAGCATATAGCACAGAGATGTAGTATATAAGAGCCCACACAGTATGTAACACAGCCCACATAGTATATAGCAATGTGGGCACTATATGCGTGGTTAAAAAAGAGTTAAAATAAAAAATAAACATATACTCACCTTCCGAAGGCCCCTTGAAGTCCTGGCGCCGGTGTGCGGTGCACGCGGCAGCTTCCGGTCCCAGGGTTGGTATGAGTGCAGGACCTGTGATGATGCCACGGTCACATGACCGTGAGGTCATGGCAGGTCCTTCTCGCATAGCATCCTTGGCACCGGAACCTGCCGCTTGTACTGCCGAGGACAGCAGCGATGTCGGAAGGTGAGAATAACCTTTTTTTTATTATTATTTGTAAAATTAGATCTTTTTACTATTGATGCTGCATACGCAGCATCAATACTAAAAAGTTGGTCACACAGGGTTCATAGCTGCGTTAATGGAGTGCGTTACACCGCGGTATAACACGGTCCATTAACGCTGCCATTGACCCTGTATGAGGGCTGACTGGATGGTGTTATGGAGCGGGCACTGACTGTGGGGAGGAAGGAGCGGCCATTTTGCAGCCGGACTGTGCCCGTCGCTGATTGGTCGTGGCAATGGTCGTGGGCGTTTTGCCACGACCAATCAGCGACTTGGATTTCCATGACAGACAGAGGACGTGACCAATGAATATCCGTGACAGACAGAAAGAAAGACAGAAGGACAGACAGAAAGACGGAAGTGACCCTTAGACAATTATATAGTAGATGATGCCATAATAGGACAAGCACATATCTATTGTCCACATATATAAGGGACAAAGGAGAATAAATCTAAAATGTGCAAAATTAAGAGAACAGAAAATGACTTCCTTGCCAATGCCCTGAAGCTTCTTTTCAATACATTAAAAAATACATATATATATATATATATATATATATATATATATATATATATTTATATACACTCACTGGCCACTTTATTAGGTACACCTGTCCAACTTCTTGTTAACACTTAATTTCTAATCAGCCAATCACATGGCGGCAACTCAGTGCATTTAGGCATGTAGACATGGTCAAGACAATCTCCTGCAGTTCAAACCGAGCATCAGTATGGGGAAGAAAGGTGATTTGAGTGCCTTTGAACGTGGCATGGTTGTTGGTGCCAGAAGGGCTGGTCTGAGTATTTCAGAAACTGCTGATCTACTGGGATTTTCACGCACAACCATCTCTAGGGTTTACAGAGAATGGTCCGAAAAAGAAAAAAAATCCAGTGAGCGGCAGTTCTGTGGGCGGAAATGCCTTGTTGATGCCAGAGGTCAGAGGAGAATGGGCAGACTGGTTCGAGCTGATAGAAAGGCAACAGTGACTCAAATCGCCACCCGTTACAACCAAGGTAGGCCTAAGAGCATCTCTGAACGCACAGTGCGTCGAACTTTGAGGCAGATGGGCTACAGCAGCAGAAGACCACACCGGGTACCACTCCTTTCAGCTAAGAACAGGAAACTGAGGCTACAATTTGTACAAGCTCATCGAAATTGGACAGTAGAAGATTGGAAAAACGTTGCTTGGTCTGATGAGTCTCGATTTCTGCTGCGACATTCGGATGGTAGGGTCAGAATTTGGCGTAAACAACATGAAAGCATGGATCCATCCTGCCTTGTATGGAGCATCTTTGGGATGTGCAGCTGACAAATCTGCGGCAACTGTGTGATGCCATCATGTCAATATGGACCAAAATCTCTGAGGAATGCTTCCAGCACCTTGTTGAATCTATGCCACGAAGAATTGAGGCAGTTCTGAAGGCAAAAGGGGGTCCAACCCGTTACTAGCATGGTGTACCTAATAAAGTGGCCGGTGAGTGTATATATATATATATATATATATATATATTTTTTTTTATTTATTTATTTATTTTTTTTAATGCAAAAAAGTAGCCAGTGGGACTGGGTCATGGACTGCCTTAAAGAGTGTTCACACAACCAATTTTTCAGGTTTTCTGTTTGCAATCTGCCTGAAAAAGCACAGCAACTCAATGTCAAAACATGTACTGTCTTATGTAATTTCTTTTAACCGCTTCAGGGTTTGGAAACATTGAAGCAGTTAAAAGACGTAACAAGTTAAATCTTTGGGCGGCTTCACCTTGGAGAAGTCCACTCTATATACTTTAGAGTAAAGATACTGGTGGAGGAGCCACCGAAGAAGTGATGACAAAGTTGTCAGTGTTTTTTACTGAAGCAGCTTTTCCTTGAAATTTTTTTGGTTGGGAGCATACCCTCAGGTTGATTGCTAACTATTGGATATACAGTTCCCAAATTACACTGCTCAAAAAAATAACGGGAACACTCAAATAACACATCCTAGATCTGAATGAATGAAATATTCTCATTGAATACTTTGTTTTCTACAAAGATGAATGTGCTGACAACAAAATCACACAAAAATCATCAATGGAAATCAAATTTATTAACCAATTGAGGCCTGGATTTAGAACAAAACTCAAAATCAAAGTGAAAAATCTAATTACAGGCTGATCCAACTTCAGTGTCAATGCCTCAAAACAAGGAAATGATGCTCAGTAGTGTGTGTGTGTGGCCTCCACATGCCTGTATGACCTCCATACAATGCCTGGGCATGCTCCTGATGAGGTGGCGGATAGTCTCCTGAGGATCTCCTCCCAGACCTGGACTAAAGCATCTGCCAACTCCTGGACAGTTTGTGGTGCAACGTAACATTGGTGGATGGTGCATGACATGATGTCCCAGATGTGTTCAATCAGATTCAGGTCTGGGGAACGGGCGGGCCAGTCCATAGCTTCAATGCCTCCATCTTGCAGGAACTGTGGACACACTCCAGCCACATGAGGTCTGGCATTGTCCTGCATTAGGAAGAGCCCAGGGCCAACCGCACCAGCATATGATCTCACAAGGAGTCTGAGGATCTCATCTCGGTACTTATTGGCAGTCAGGCTACCTCTGGCGAGCACATAGAGGGCTGTGCGGCCCTCCAAAGAAATGCCACCCCACACCATTACTGATCCACTGCCAAACCGGTCATGCTGAAGGATGTTGCAGGCAGCAGATTGCTCTCTATGAAGAGCACTGGGCTCCAGTGGCAAATTTGCCAATCCTGGTGTTCATGGAAATTGCCAAGCGTCCTGCACGGTGTTGGGCTGTGAGCACAACCCCCATCTGTGGATATTGTCAGACCATCCTCATGGAGTTGGTTTCTAACCATTTGTGCAGACACATGCACATTTGTGGCCTGCTGGAGGTCATTTTGCAGGGCTCTGGCAGCACTCCACTTGTTCCTCCTTGCACAAAGGCTGAGTTAGCGGTGCTGCTGCTGGGTTGTGGACCTCCTACGGCCTCCTCCATGTCTCCTGGTGTACTGGCCTGTCTCCTGGTAGCACCTCCAGCCTCTGGACACTACGCTGACAGACACAGCAAACCTTCTTGCCACAGCTCGCATTGATGTACCATCCTGGATGAGCTGCACTATCTGAGCCACTTATGTGGGTTGTAGAGTTCGTCTCATGCTACCACGAGTGTGAAAGAACAACCAACATTCAAAAGTGACCAAAACATCAGCCAGAAAGCATTGGTACTGAGATGTGGTGTGTGGTCCCCACCTGCAGAACCACTCTTTTATTGAGTGTCTTGATAATTGCCAATAATTTCCATCTGTTGTCTACAGTATTTCATTTTCACAACAGCATGCGAAATTGTCAAACAATGTTGCTTCCTATGTGGACAGTTTGATTTCACAGAAGTTTGATTTACTTTGAGCTATATTCTGTTGTTTAAGTGTTCCCTTTATTTTTTCAGCAGTGTATATACCCTGATAAAATGTTATGACTTTTACATGACAAAAGCCTATCAAGAAGCATCATTTCAGAACTTTTTCCACCTATAATATCACCCATAATCTGTACAAAACCATTGAGAAAAAAATAGGAGAAAAATAAAACTGAAAATTTGTGGATGCATAAGTGTAAACACCCTCTTATAATTGGGGATGTGGGTGTGTTTCAGTACACAGAAGCCAAAATTTAAAGTGTTTCTGATCAACAGAATATAATGTTAAGCTCTTCTAATAGGATTTTCCTGACATTTTCTTAGTTGCATTTTACAGCAAAAGTCCATAAATAACTTACAACACAGCAAATGTATCTCATTGTTGAAAGTTGTCAGTCAGGGGAAGGGTACAAAACAATTTCCGAGTTAGTAGATATACCATGGAACACTGTGAAGTCGGTCATAAAGAAGTGCCTTAAATTTGGGATAAAGATGACATTCACTAGAACTGATGAAAAGGCAAGAAGCAAATTAGCATTTGAGGCTCCAAAATGGCCTACAACAACATTAAAGGCGCTGCAGAAATTTCTGGCAAGCACGGGTTGTGTACTGCAAGTGACAACAATCTCCCATATTCTTCGTATATCTGGCCTGTGAGATATGGTGGCAAGATGGAATACTTTTCTTACAAAGAAAAACATCCATGCCAAACTCTGTTTTGCCATACCCTACATCAAATCTGCCAAAAGCATGTTCGAAAACATTTTATGATGCAATGAAACCAAGATTTAACTTTTGTGCCATGATTAAAAAAAATCTAGGTTTGGCACAAAGCCAGCATTGTGCATCACAATAAGAACATCATATCCACAGTGAAATAAGGTGGAGGCAGCATTTTTTCTTTCAGGCTGTTTTTCGACAGTTGGGATTGTGCCTTTAGTCAAGGTTGAGGAACCAAAAACAGTTCCAAATGTTAACCTTGAAGCATATGATACAAAGCTGAAGAAGAGAATGAACTATACCTCTCTGCAAGACAATGATACTAAGCATTTCTCCAAATCATCAAATGAATGGATTCTAAATTGAAAATCTGGGATGTGACCTGAAGAGAGCTGTACACAGGAGATACGCTAGCAATCTCATAGATTTGGAGAACTACTGCTAGAAAGATTGGCAATTCTAGATATGCGATGCTAACAGACTCCTGCCCAAAAAAGAAGCATACTGTACTTCAACAAAGATTTAGTTTGAGGGCGTATAAAAGTTTGCAACCACATTATTTTTCTTTTTCTACTACTAGAAAAAAATATTCAGTTTAATTTTCAATTTAATTGTATAGATTTTGGGTGACATTAACCCTTTTCCGACATGTTCCATAATAATACACACATGTTGGAACCTCGTTGTTTGCTGTGGGCTGCAATGCTGAGCCCGCACCTTTCCCAGCACATGACAGCTGATCTATACAGCTTAGATGTGCCCGCAACAGCCGCTGGTGTAATCGGGTTTCACCAGCAGCTTTTAGCTAGGTAAATGCCGCTGTTAATCTCTGACAGCAGCATTTAACTAGCGCTTACAGGAAGCGCATAACTGGCTCTGCACATCGGTGACCCCGTCACATGATCTCGGATCACCGATGGGTCGGCATGACAACCAGAGGTCTGCAGCAGACCTCTGTGGTTGTCATTGTTGGTTTGCTATTAGTGCTGCCCCGTGATCGGCGCTCACAGCAAGTGAACATTTAAAAATATTAAAAACATTAAAAAGAGATATTAAACAGGCACTTTTCATCCGTGTTCACCAATGAACTGACTGTTACAGGGATCATTCAACAAGGCAAAAATCAAAATTCACAACCTGATTTAACTAGTTTAACACAAAAAGAAGTGAATTTACGTCAGAGCAATTTAAACATTGACAAATCCATCGGCCCAGATCGCATACATCCACGGATACTGAGGGAATTGAACTCAATAATTGACAGACCACTGTACCTCATTTTCTTAGACTCTCTTGTAACAGGGGTGGGGTGCCACAGGATTGGAGGATGGCTCACATGGTACCAATATTTAAGAAAGGTAAGGAGGTGTATCCGGGCAACTACCGTTTGGTAAGCCTGACATCAGCAGTGTGCAAAAATTTTGAGGGCATTATAAGAGATGACTGCAGAAATATATTGCAGAGAATAATATAATAACTGACAACCAGCATGGATTCATGAAGAATAGACTGTGTCTAACTAACATCTTGGGTTTCTATGAGGAGGTGAGTGCATATCTGTATGTAGGTGATGTGGCTGATGTGATTTATCTGGACTTTGCAAAGGCATTTCATACAGTTCCACATAACAGACTTATACTGAAGCTACAGGAGCAAGGACTGGGGGAAACTATATGCAGATGGGAAATGGAATTGGCTAAATGACCGGAAACGAAGTTGTCATAAATGGTACGTTCTCTAGTTGGGATATAGTCAGCAGTGGGGTACCACAAAGATCTGTGCAAGGACCGATTCTTTTTAACCTCTTTATTAATGACCTTGGGGATGGGCTTGAGAGTAAGGTGTCAGTCTTTGCTGAAGACACCAAACTATGTAGGATATTAAAATCTGACCTGGACATTACAATATTGCAAAACAATCTGAATAAAATGACTGAATGGGCAAACACTTGGCAAGTGAGATTTAATATAGATAAATGTAAAGTAATGCACCTAGGACAGAGTAATCCTATTGCTGTATATACATTAAATGGGAATATACTTGGGACTACAGAACAGGAGGACTTGGGTATTCTTGTTACAAGTAAGCTGAGCAGCAGTACTCAATGTCAAGCAGCAGCTGCAAAAGCAAACAAGATTTCAGTATGTATAAAGAGAGATAAAATCCCTCGATCCCAACGTATTATTTCCCCTTTATAAATCACTGGTGAAGCCACATCTAGACTATGGGATCCAGTTTTGGGCTCCACATTTTTAAAACCATATTCAGAAGTTAAAATCAGTTCAATGACGGACAACTAGATTATTACAAGGGATGGAAGACCTCTCATATGATGAGAGGTTGGAAAAGTTGGGCTTGTTTAGCTTAGAAAAAAGATGCCTCAGAGGGGATCTCATTTACATATATAAATATATGTGTGGCATTATAAAACATTGGCACATACTTGTTCCTTCCAAGGACTGTGCTGAGGACTATGTGGCACTCACTACGGGTGGAAGACAGGCGATTCCGACAGCTAAACAGGAAAGGGTTCTTTACAGTTAGAGCAGTCAGGCTGTGGAATGCCCTACCACAGGAGGTAGTAATGGCACACAATATAAGAGCTTTTAAAAAAGGGCTGGACAATTTCCTTGATACACATAACATTGCGGGTTATAGCTAGTTTAGTGACGAAATGTACAGTTGGTGGAGAAAGGTTGAACTTGATGGACCTAGGTCTTTATTCAACCTATGTAACTATGTAACTTGAGAGAGGATTCTTCTCTTCTAGCACTTTGTGGCTCTGTATATGGATTTTGATGCATCTCCGCAGCGTTTTTGGACGTGTGGAATTGCATCAAATGCGCAGTGTAGTGCACAAGCAATGTTAGTCAATGGGAAATCTAGAATTGTTGTGCACATGCTGTGGAAAAAAATGCGTGGATTTGCAGCATATTATTTTCCGCAGCATGTCAAATCTTTTTGCGGATCTGCAACGTTTCTGCACCCATTGACTTCCATTGATTCAGTCAAATCCACAGCAAAGATCTGCGGTTTTGCTGAGGAGTTAGGTGTGAGAAACGCTGCAGATCGGGAGGAGGAAGAGTATGTGAGCGGAGACTGTGTGTGTGTGGAGAAGATGTGCATGTCTGTGTGCAGGTGTTTCTGTGTATCAGTGTGTGTGTGCATGGGTCTGAAGGTGTGTGCGGGGCTGTGTGTGTGTGCAGGGCCGCCATCAGGGCATTACTCCCCTTACTGGTGTATGGGGCCCGGTGAACAGCAGTACACAGAGGGGTCCGCAGGTCTGTGGCCCCGCTTATGTGCTACTGTTCATCGGGCCCCATCCTGCAACAAAGTGGTGCGCGCTGCTGTGCACACGTCGGCGCTGGGGCCCAGAAGCTTTCCCATAGCTGTGCACGGCCGTCTTACCTTGACGGCTGCACAGCTCGTGCTCCCTCCATCTTCTGTGCACTTACTGTCAGATGCCAGGTGCGTATGCGATGACGTCATAGCATACGGGTCGCCAGACATGTACCGGACGCTGGAGGCAGAGCCGCACTGCTAGGGAGCGACTGTGGGGTAAGTATACAAAACTTTTTTGTTTTCTGTACGAAATAAATTAAATGGGTGAGGGGAGGAGGAGGAATTGCACATGATGATGGGGAAAGGAGTAAGGGGGACTGCACATGATGATGTGGTGAGGGGGATAAAGGGGGACTGCACATGATGATATGGGGAGGGGGGTTAAAGGGGGACTGCATATGATGATGTGGGGGTTAAAGTGGGACTGCACATAATGATGTGGGAGGGGGTTAAAGGGGGACTGCACATGATGATGTGGGGAGGTGGGACTGCACATCATGATGTGGGGGGTTAAAAGGGGACTGCACATGGTGTGGGGAGGGGGTTAAAGGGGGCTGCACATGATGATGTGGGGAGGGGGGTTAAAGGGGGACTGCACATCATGATGTGGGGGGGTTAAAGGGGGACTGCACATGGTGTGGGGTGGGGGTTAAAGGGGGGCTGCACATGATGATGTGGGGAGTGGGATTAAAGGGGGACTGCACATGATGTGGGGAGAGGGTTAAAGGGGGACTACACATGATGATGTGAGGAGGGGGGTTAAAAGGGGACTGCACATGATGTGGGGGGTAAAGGAGGACTGAAGTGGGGGGTTAAAAGGAACTGCAAAGGATGACAAGGGGTAAAAGGGACTTCACATGATGAAGTGGGGGGAGGGAGACAGCACAGGATGAATTGGGGGTGGGGGACTGCACATGATAAAGTGGGGGAGGGGACAGGAGATTGCAAATGATGAATTGAGAGTGAGGGAAGAGGGACAGCAATTGAATTGAAGGTGGGGTGTGGGGAAAGCAAATGTTGATCGGGAGAGAGCAAATAATAATGAATTTTGAGGGTGGGGGAGAAAATGATGTACTGAATGTAGGAGTAGAGCTGTTGATAATGAATAGAGGGTGAGAGAGAGAAGACATGACAATGAATTGGGGCAGAAGGGGCATGTAAATATAATGAGTTGGAGGAGCGGGAGGTACATAGTGAGGGACGTTGAGTATGCAGTGACTGGTAATGAATTTGGGGAAAGAGTACAGGTGCTAATTAATTTATATATTTATTAGGTGGGGAAAGTGACTATGTATAGCTAGAAGGAGCTCAGTGGCATAATTTAATTTATATTTGGAATGGTGGGTTGCATAATAACCAATTATGTATTAACGGTGGGTGCATATCTATATTCAGATGTGTAGTGTAGAAGAAAGGGAAAAAGAGGGGAATGTGCTCTGGAAGCCGTGCTCTAGGTAACTGTGTCAAATTATGCAGAGATGAGTCCTGGCTGGAAGAACTGATGGTGGTCTGCGCTGCATGAAAAAGAACAGCAAAGATGAAGGACTTCAGCTAGAAACGTCACTGGTGAGTCAGTGTGTTACCTGTACACTGACAATATACACTGTATACTCTGCACAGAGCTCCTGTGTATAATGTCACCAGTGATCACTATATTATCTGTACACTGACACTGTATATAGAGGTCCTGTGTATAATGTTACTGGTGATCACTGTATTACCTGTAAACTATATACAGAGCTCCTGTATATAATGTCATTTTCACTTTCATTTTTTTAAGATCGAGTCGGGTTTTGCGAAACCCGACTTTGTCCAGAGTCGAGTCGAGTGCAGTCGGCTGATTATCGCTAAAAGTCGGGGATCGACCGAAACACGAAACCCAATGCAAGTCAATGGGGAAGCATAGTCGACAGTGAGTGGAGGCCAGGAAAACACCTACAGTGCCCATTTTAATGCCAAAAACATCCATTCTTGTTTCTGAAGCTTGTCAATCTTAATTAACTTTATAATAATAGTTGGGCATTGGAAATTGGGGGTCATTTGGCAAAAGTTGTGGGGGGTAGGGCTGGTTCAAGGTTTTAGTGGGCCCAGGAAACGTGGACTACGTCACGGCGGTGGAGCAGTGAGAGGTAAGTATGTCAAGTTTGCAAGTGCTGTGATCCTAAGCAAGCAGGGGGGGCCCACTCGTTGGCATTGGCACTGGCACAGGGCCCCTCAAAGTACAGCGGTGTGTTTGCACGGCGGGGGCGCCTCCCACCAGCAGCGACACTTTTGCGTACTCTGAGGGGCCCTGTGCCAGTGACGTCGCCAACGAGTATGCCCCCCCACCTGATGAAGGAACCTGCACTTTCATCTGCACCTTCCTCTTTGTCCCTGTGTAAGGTGGTATAACATGCGGGAAGGGGAACCTTACTTTCAGCAGGGTCAGATTCTGGCTGTGTAGAGTGCAAGGGGAATGTAGTGGTCTAGGTCAATGTACCAGCAGACTCATCTAGCAGTGGCTGGGCAATGGGCAGGATGAGGAGGAAACACAGATATAGGGCCAAAGAATAAAGTAGGCTAAATGCAGTTCAAAATTGGTAACAGGACTAAACAGGCGGCATTGCTTTGTTCAGTGGAGTAGCAAACCCAGGAGCAGCAGACACTGTTTTAAGGGCCCAACCACACTAGTAGGCCAAATGCAGTTTAATATCTGCTACTATAGGCCAAAAGCCTAAAGACTGAAGCTCAGCTTTATACAGTGGAGGACAACACCAGGGAGCGGCAGACCCCGTTAGTAGGCCGTAACCACCAAGCTTTTTAAAAAACAGCACTTAATGAGAGCCAGAAGGTTGAAGCTCAGCTTTATTCAGTTGAGGTCAACACCAGGGAGCGGCAGACACCGTTAGTAGGCCGCAACCAAAGTTGAAGGCCAAATGCTGTTTAATATCTGATACTATAGGCCGAAAGCCAGAAGGTTGAAGCTCAGCTTTATACAGTTGAGGACAAACAACAGGGAGCGGCAAACAGAGGTATTAGGCCCCAACCACCAATTTTTTTTAAAAAAAGAACTTAATGAGAGCCAGAAGGTTGAAGCTCAGCTTTATACAGTTGAGGACAAACACCAGGGAGAGGCAGACACCGTTAGTAGGCCCTACCCACCAATTTTTTAAAAAACAGCACTTAATGAGAGCCAGAAGGTTGAAGCTCAGCTTTATACAGTTGAGGACAAACACCAGGGAGCGGCAGACACCGTTAGTAGGCCGCAACCAAAGTTGAAGGCCAAATGCTGTTTAATATCTGATACTATAGGCCGAAAGCCAGAAGGTTGAAGCTCAGCTTTATACAGTTGAGGACAAACAACAGGGAGCGGCAAACAGAGGTATTAGGCCCCAACCACCAATTTAAAAAAAAAAAAATGAGAGCCAGAAGGTTGAAGCTCAGATTTATTCAGTTGAGGAGAACACCAGTGAGCGGCAAACAGAGGTATTAGGCCCCAAACACCAATTTTTTTTAAAAAAAAGCACTTAATGAGAGCCAGAAGGTTAAAGCTCAGATTTATTCAGTTGAGGAGAACACCAGGGAGCGGCAAACAGAGGTATTAGGCCTCAAACACCAATTTGTTTAAAAAAAGCACTTAATGAGAGCCAGAAGGTTGAAGCTCAGCTTTATACAGTTGAGGACAAACACCAGGGAGCGGCAGACGCCGTTAGTAGGCCGCAACCAAAGTTGAAGGCCAAATGCTGTTTAATATCTGATACTATAGGCCGAAAGCCAGAAGGTTGAAGCTCAGCTTTATACAGTTGAGGACAAACAACAGGGAGCGGCAAACAGAGGTATTAGGCCCCAACCACCAATTTAAAAAAAAAAAATGAGAGCCAGAAGGTTGAAGCTCAGATTTATTCAGTTGAGGAGAACACCAGTGAGCGGCAAACAGAGGTATTAGGCCCCAAACACCAATTTTTTTTTAAAAAAGCACTTAATGAGAGCCAGAAGGTTAAAGCTCAGATTTATTCAGTTGAGGAGAACACCAGGGAGCGGCAAACAGAGGTATTAGGCCCCAAACACCAATTTGTTTATAAAAAGCACTTAATGAGAGCCAGAAGGTTGAAGCTCAGCTTTATACAGTTGAGGACAAACACCAGGGAGCGGCAGACACCGTTAGTAGGCCGCAACCAAAGTTGAAGGCCAAATGCTGTTTAATATCTGATACTATAGGCCGAAAGCCAGAAGGTTGAAGCTCAGCTTTATACAGTTGAGGACAAACAACAGGGAGCGGCAAACAGAGGTATTAGGCCCCAACCACCAATTTAAAAAAAATAAATAAATAAATGAGAGCCAGAAGGTTGAAGCTCAGATTTATTCAGTTGAGGAGAACACCAGTGAGCGGCAAACAGAGGTATTAGGCCCCAAACACCAATTTTTTTTTAAAAAAGCACTTAATGAGAGCCAGAAGGTTAAAGCTCAGATTTATTCAGTTGAGGAGAACACCAGGGAGCGGCAAACAGAGGTATTAGGCCCCAAACACCAATTTTTTTTAAAAAAAGCACTTAATGAGAGCCAGAAGGTTGAAGCTCAGCTTTATACAGTTGAGGACAAACACCAGGGAGAGGCAGACACCGTTAGTAGGCCCTAACCACCAATTTTTTTAAAAACAGCACTTAATGAGAGCCAGAAGGTTGAAGCTCAGCTTTATACAGTTGAGGACAAACACCAGGGAGAGGCAGACACCGTTAGTAGGCCCTAACCACCAATTTTTTAAAAAACAGCACTTAATGAGAGCCAGAAGGTTGAAGCTCAGCTTTATACAGTTGAGTGACAAACACCAGGGAGCGGCAGACACCATTAGTAGGCCGCAACCAAAGTTGAAGGCCAAATGCTGTTTAATATCTGATACTATAGGCCGAAAGCCAGAAGGTTGAAGCTCAGCTTTATACAGTTGAGGACAAACAACAGGGAGCGGCAAACAGAGGTATTAGGCCCCAACCACCAATTTAAAAAAAAAAAAAAAAAAATGAGAGCCAGAAGATTGAAGCTCAGATTTATTCAGTTGAGGAGAACACCAGTGAGCGGCAAACAGAGGTATTAGGCCCCAACCACCAATTTAAAAAAAAAATAAATAAAAAAAAATGAGAGCCAGAAGGTTGAAGCTCAGATTTATTCAGTTGAGGAGAACACCAGTGAGTGGCAAACAGAGGTATTAGGGTATGTTTCCACATTCAGGAAACGCTGCGTTTTTGACGCTGCGGTTTTCCGCAGCGTCAAAAACGCAGCGTCCAGATGTTACAGCATAGTGGAGGGGATTTCATGAAATCCCGACTCCACTATGCATTAAAAAACGCATGCGTTTTTGCCGCGAAAACGCATGCGCGGTGCGTTTTTTCAAAATGCAGCATGTTGCTACAATGAGCAAAACACGCAGGCACACCGCAGGTGACCTGCCAGTGACCTCAGGTGCAGTTTTGGTCAGGATTTTACTTGCATAAAATCCTGACCAAAGCCTGAAGCAAACCTGAACGTGGACACATACCCTTAGGCCCCAACCACCAATTTAAAAAAAAAAAAAAAAAAAAAGAGAGCCAGAAGGTTGAAGCTCAGATTTAGACAGTGGAGGACAATTTGAATTAGGGACTGCAGACAGACTTAGTAGGCTGTCCCCTGTGGACCATGCATCCACCACATTAACCCATTGCGCCGTAATGGACACGTAACCTTCCGTGGCCATGCCTACAGGTCCATGCGTCTGTTGTCAGGTGCACCTTTGTACTCACAGATTGCCAGAGTGCATGGACAATGCGGTCTTTTACATGCTGGTGGAGGGTTGGGATGGCTTTTCTCGCAAAAGAAGTGTCGACTGGTTAGCTTGTAGCATGGTACAGCGTAGTCCATCATGGCTTTATTAATATTAAATAAAATATATAAATAGGCTCTATGAACTTTTAAATAGGTTCCAGGGGGACACGGGCAGCATTGGTGTGGTCAGCGGAGGAGGATTGCAAGGAGGGACCGCAGACAGGCTAACGAAGGCCTAAAATAACAAAAAATAGGCTCATGGCAGTTTTAAATCGGTTACATGGATACACAGGCAGCATTGTGGTCAGTGGAGGAGTATTGCAAGGAGGGACCGCAGACAGGCTAATGAAGGCCCGCAGACAGGCTAATGAAGGCCCGCAGACAGGCTAATGAAGGCCTAAAATAACAAAAATTAGGCTCAAGGCAGTTTTAAATCGGTTACATGGATACACAGGCAGCATTGTGGTCAGCGGAGGAGGATTGCAAGGAGTGTCCGACACAGTTAGTACTCACAAAAAATAAATAGATGTTAATGTCTCGAAAAACAACAAAAAAAAAGTGTGGCATACTTAGGTACAGGGGTGGGCTCATCTGCTGAGTTTCTGACAAAGTAATTTGGCAGTAAGTATTTACTGGTGTCAATATAGGACACTGACCCAGACTACTTTAACTAGCATCATAGATGTCAACAAATTGGTATTGTCAGTGCCAGGCATTGAATGATGTCAGCGCATAGACTAAACATTGGTGTAGCTGTGCGAGATAATTTTGCACGTGGTAGAGCACAGTTTGAGCTGGGGGGGGAACTCTCTTGTGGCCGGCGGTACCGTCCCAGGGCCCCTCATGTTACAACGGTGTGTCTGACGTTGGGTGCGCACCACCACCGCCAGAGACACTTCATTGTACTATGAGGGACCCAGTGGCAGTGCCTTCGACCAAAAGCGGGCACACTCACCTCTTCAGACAAACAGCACTGTAACGGGTGCTTGCGCCAAGTGGTGAGACCACGGCCCTGTGGGGGGAATTTTCCCATTGAGGGAGGTGTAAACATGTCGTATGCTGACAAACAGCTGCTGCAAATTAAGAGATTGGAACACTCAGTAAGACTAGTCCACAAGCAAGACCTTTTTATAGGACAGCTAGGTGTCAGCCGGGAAAGGTGGGGCAAAATAATTTGAAATCCAGGAGTGGTTCATTTTAATGAAGGTGAGATCATCCACATTTTGGGTAGCCAGACGAGTCCTTTTTTCGGTTAATATTGAACCAGCAGCACTGAATACTCTTTCTGATAGCACACTAGCTGCTGGGCAAGCAAGCTCCTGCAATGCATATTCTGCCAATTCAGGCCAGGTGTCTAATTTGGATGCCCAGTAATCAAATGGGAATGACGGTTGAGGGAGAACATCGATAAGGGATGAAAAATAGTTAGTAACCATACTGGACAAACGTTGTCTCCTGTCACTTTGAATAGATGCTGCAGTACCTGTCCTGTCTGCGGTCATTGCGAAATCACTCCACAACCTGGTCAGAAAACCCCTCTGTCCAACGCCACTCCTGATCTGTGCACCTCTAACACCTCTGCCCTGTAGCCCCCTGCAGCTTGTGTGAGAACCATCACCGGCGCTGTGTGCTGGGAATGCCTGAATCAAACGGTCTACAAGATTAGCTTGTTTGGTTGCTAATATTTGTTCGAGGTTCTCATGTGGCATAATATTTTGCAATTTGCCTTTATAGCGAGGGTCAAGGATGCAGGCCAACCAGTAATCGTCATCGCTCATCATTTTAAAAATGCGTGGGTCCCTTTTGAGGATACATAAGGCATAATCCGCCATGTGGGCCAAAGTTCCAGTTGTCAAATCTGCGGTTGTGCTGGTTTGAGGGGCAGTTACAGGCAAATCTACGTCACTTGTCTCCCTTAAAAAAACAGAACCCGGCCTTGCAACGCCACTAATTTCTGTTGGCCCAGGAGAAGCTTCCTCATTAAAAAAGTACTCATCCCCATCATCCTCCTTGTCCTCCTCCTCCTCTTCGCCCGCTACCGCGTCCTCTACATGGCCCTGACCAGACAATGGCTGACTGTCATCAAGGCTTTCCTCTTCCTCGGCTGCAGACGCCTGCTCTTTTATGTGCGTCAAACTTTGCATCAGCAGACGCATTAGGGGGATGCTTATGCTTATTATGGCGTTGTCTGCACTAACCAGCCGTGTGCATTCCTCAAAACACTGAAGGACTTGACACAGGTCTTGTAGCTTCGACCACTGCACACCTGACAACTCCATGTCTGCCATCCAACTGCCTGCCTGTGTATCCTCCCACAAATACATAACAGCACGCCTCTGTTCGCACACTCTCTGAAGCATGTGCAGTGTGGAGTTCCACCTTGTTGCAAGGTCGATGATTAGGCGATGCTGAGGAAGGTTCAAAGAACGCTGATAGTTCTGCATACGGCTGGAGTGTACGGGCGAACGGCGGATATGCGAGCAAAGTCTGCGCACTTTGAGGAGCAGGTCGGGTAACCCCGGATAACTTTTCAGGAAGCACTGCACCACCAGGTTTAAGGTGTGAGCCAGGCAAGGAATGTGTTTCAGTTGGGAAAGGGCTATGGCAGCCATGAAATTCCTTCCGTTATCACTCACTACCTTGCCTGCCTCAAGATGTACAGTGCCCAGCCATGACTGAGTTTCTTTCTGCAAGAACTCAGACAGAACTTCCGCGGTGTGTCTGTTGTCGCCCACACACTTCTTTGCCAATACAGCCTGCTGACGCTTGCCACTAGCTGTCCCATAATGGCACACCTGGTGTGCAACAGTGGCAGCTGCAGATGGAGTGGATTTGCGACTGCGGTCTGTGGACGAGCTCTCGCTTCTGCAGGAGTAGGAGGAAGAGGAGGAGGGGGGGCGAACGCCTACAGCCAACTCTTTCCTTGACCGTGGGCTAGGCAGAACTGTCCCAATATTGCTGTCCCCTGTGGACCCTGCATCCACCACATTCACCCAGTGTGCCGTGATGGACACCTAACGTCCTTGGCCATGCCTACTGGTCCATGCATCTGTTGTCAGGTGCACCTTCGTAGTCACAGACTGCCTGAGTGCATGGACGATGCGGTCTTTAACATGCTGTTGGAGAGCTGGGATGGCTTTTCTAGAAAAGAAGTGCCGACTGGGTAGCTCGTAGCGTGGTACAGCGTAGTCCATCAGCGTTTTGAAAGCTTCGCTTTCAACTAACCGGTAGGGCATCATCTCTAATTAGATTAGTCTAGCAATGTGGGCGTTCAAACCCTGTGTACGCGGATGCGAGGATGAGTACTTCCTTTTCCTAACACGAGTCTCATGTAGGGTGAGCTGGACTGGAGAGCTGGAGATCGTGGAACTAGCAGTGGTGCCGGTGGACATGGGTGACTGAGAGAGGGTTGGAGATGGTATTCTTGCCCGTACCCTACATGCAGTGTTTCCTACTACTAACCTGGTGATTCCCTGACTGCTTTGGCCTGGCGACGAAAGCTGCACAGATACTGCAGGTGGCGCGGGAAATGGTGGGCTTACAGGGAGGGAAGGGATGTAGCGTTGCTGACTAGCTTCATTGGCCGAGAGTGCTGCAATCTTTAGGGACGTTTGGTAGTTAGTCCAGGCTTGCAAATGCATGGTGGATAAATGTCTATGCATGCAACTTGTATTTAGACTTTTAAGATTCTGACCTCTGCTTAAGGTAGTTGAACATTTTTGACAGATGACTTTGCGCTGATCATTTGGATGTTTAAAAAAATGCCAGACTGCACTCTTTCTACTATCGGATACCTTTTCAGGCATTGCAGACTGAGCTTCTTTAACCGGATGGCCACGCTGTCCTCCAACTGGTTTTGCCACGCGTTTTTGGCCAGATACGGCCCGGCAGATGGAACCTGTTGTGATGTTGATGCCTGCTGCGGCTCCTCCTCCTCCACTTCAGAACTACTGCCGCATGCACCCTGTTCCCCCAATGGCTGCCAATCGGGGTCAACAACTGGGTCATCTATGACCTCCTCTTCTATGTCGTGTGCAACTTCGTCTGTGTCACCGTGTAAGCCGGTGGTATTGCGTTCGTGACGGGGCACCATAGTCTCCGCTGGGTTTGATTCTGCCTCATTACACTGCGAGGGCAATGTTCTGGTCTGAGTCAAAGGAACAGCATAGTAATCTGGCTGTGGCTGTGCATCTGTGCACTCCATGTCCGATTCAACTTCTAATGGGCATGGCCTGTTAACTGTTTCACTGTCTAACCCAGGAACGGTATGTGTAAAGAGCTCCATGGAGTAACCTGTTCTGTCGACTGACGCATCCTTCACTGTTGTTCTGGGTGAAGGACACAAGGAAGCGACTTGTTCCTGACCGGGAGCATCCACTGACGATGCACTGCTCTGACATTTGGCACTTTCCGAGGAGGAGGCGAAAGATCTACAGGCAGAGTCAGCAATGAAAGCCAATACTTGTTCCTCCTGCTCCGGCTTCAAAAGTGGTTTTCCTACTCCCAGAAAAGAGAGCGTTCGAGGCCTTGTGTAGCCAGACAACGAACCTGGCTCAACAACTCGAGACTTAGGTGCTGAACTGCTTTTACCACGACCACCTGATGCTCCACCACCACTACCATCATTACCAGCTGACAATGACCGCCCACTGCCACGACCTCTTCCACTAGACTTCCTCATTGTTTGCAAAACGTAACCAAAGTAACGGTATTTGTTACTGTAAAACAACTTATAAGGTGAACTCAAACTTCTGTAGGATTTATATATACCTTTATAGGTGCCTGACACTGAAAGGAAAATCAGGCCCAATGTTACACACTAGGTTTTCTGTGCCCCAATAATTTGAGACAAATGGCACACACAGGACCAGCACTCAAGCAGAAATGCCAATCTTAATCTCCCACTATTTTATTTTTTTTTCTGGGAGAATTTAAAATAAAAAAAAACAAAAAACAAACAATATTACACACTAGGTTTTATGTGGCACACAATGAGAGACAGATGCCACACACAGGACTGGCACAGAGGCAGACTTGCCAATCTTTATCTCCCACTAATTTTTTTTTTTTACAGGGAGAATTTACCCCCCCCAAAAAAATGGCCAAGTATTACACAGTGGTTTTCGGTGGCACACAATGAGAGACAGATGCCACACACAGGACTGGCACAGAGGCAGACTTGCCAATCTTTATCTCCCACTAATTATTTTTTTTTTAAAAGGGAGAATTTAGAAAAAAAAAAAAGGCCCAGTATTACACAGTGGTTTTCGGTGGCACACAATGAGAGACAGATGCCACACACAGGACTGGCACAGAGGCAGACTTGCCAATCTTTATCTCCCACTAATTTTTTTTTTTTTACAGGGAGAATTTACCCCCCCCCCAAAAAAAATGGCCAAGTATTACACAGTGGTTTTCGGTGACACAAAATGAGAGACAGATGCCACACACAGGACTGGCACAGAGGCAGACTTGCCAATCTTTATCTCCCACTAATTATTTTTTTTTTAAAAGGGAGAATTTAGAAAAAAAAAAAAAGGCCCAGTATTACACAGTGGTTTTCGGTGGCACACAATGAGAGACAGATGCCACACACAGGACTAGCACAGAGGCAGACTTGCCAATCTTTATCTCCCACTAATTTTTTTTTTTTACAGGGAGAATTTACCCCCCCCAAAAAAATGGCCAAGTATTACACAGTGGTTTTCGGTGGCACACAATGAGAGACAGATGCCACACACAGGACTGGCACAGAGGCA
Organism: Ranitomeya variabilis; assembly: GCF_051348905.1. Taxonomy (NCBI): domain Eukaryota; kingdom Metazoa; phylum Chordata; class Amphibia; order Anura; family Dendrobatidae; genus Ranitomeya; species Ranitomeya variabilis. The sequence goes on from NC_135233.1 coordinate 826,711,325, forward strand.
GACTTGCCAATCTTTATCTCCCACTAATTATTTTTTTTTTAAAAGGGAGAATTTAGAAAAAAAAAAAAGGCCCAGTATTACACAGTGGTTTTCGGTGGCACACAATGAGAGACAGATGCCACACACAGGACTGGCACAGAGGCAGACTTGCCAATCTTTATCTCCCACTAATTTTTTTTTTTTTACAGGGAGAATTTACCCCCCCCCAAAAAAAAATGGCCAAGTATTACACAGTGGTTTTCGGTGACACAAAATGAGAGACAGATGCCACACACAGGACTGGCACAGAGGCAGACTTGCCAATCTTTATCTCCCACTAATTATTTTTTTTTTAAAAGGGAGAATTTAGAAAAAAAAAAAAAGGCCCAGTATTACACAGTGGTTTTCGGTGGCACACAATGAGAGACAGATGCCACACACAGGACTAGCACAGAGGCAGACTTGCCAATCTTTATCTCCCACTAATTTTTTTTTTTTTACAGGGAGAATTTACCCCCCCCCCAAAAAAAAGGCCCAGTATTACTCAGTGGTTTTCGGTGGCACACAATGAGAGACAGATGCCACACACAGGACTGGCACAGAGGCAGACTTGCCAATCTTTATCTCCCACTAATTTTATTGTTTTTTACAGGGAGAAGTTACCCCCCCCAAAAAAATGGCCAAGTATTACACAGTGGTTTTCGGTGGCACACAATGAGAGACAGATGCCACACACAGGACTGGCACAGAGGCAGACTTGCCAATCTTTATCCCCCACTAATTATTTTTTTTTTAAAGGGAGAATTTAGAAAAAAAAAAAAGGCCCAGTATTACACAGTGGTTTTCGGTGGCACACAATGAGAGACAGATGCCACACACAGGACTGGCACAGAGGCAGACTTGCCAATCTTTATCTCCCACTAATTTTTTTGTTTTTTACAGGGAGAAGTTACCCCCCCAAAAAAATGGCCAAGTATTACACAGTGGTTTTCGGTGGCACACAATGAGAGACAGATGCCACACACAGGACTGGCACAGAGGCAGACTTGCCAATCTTTATCTCCCACTAATTTTTTTGTTTTTTACAGGGAGAAGTTACCCCCCCAAAAAAAAATGGCCAAGTATTACACAGTGGTTTTCGGTGCCACACAATGAGAGACAGATGCCACACACAGGACTGGCACAGAGGCAGACTTGCCAATCTTTATCTCCCACTATTTTTTTTTTTTTACAGGGAGAATTTACCCCCCCCCCCAAAAAAAGGCCCAGTATTACACAGTGGTTTTCGGTGGCACACAATGAGAGACAGATGCCACACACAGGACTGGCACAGAGGCAGACTTGCCAATCTTTGTCTCCCACTATTTTTTTTTTTTTTACAGGGAGAATTTACCCCCAAAAAATAAATGGCCAAGTATTACACAGTGGTTTTCGGTGGCACACAATGAGAGACAGGTGCCACACAGGACTGGCACAGAGGCAGACTTGCCAATCTTTATCTCCCACTAATTATTTTTTTTTTACAGGGAGAATTTACCCCCCCCCAAAAAAAGGCCCAGTATTACACAGTGGTTTTCGGTGGCACACAATGAGAGACAGATGCCACACACAGGACTGGCACAGAGGCAGACTTGCCAATCTTTGTCTCCCACTAATTATTTTTTTTTTAAAGGGAGAATTTAGAAAAAAAAAAAAGGCCCAGTATTACACAGTGGTTTTCGGTGGCACACAATGAGAGACAGATGCCACACACAGGACTGGCACAGAGGCAGACTTGCCAATCTTTATCTCCCACTAATTTTTTTGTTTTTTACAGGGAGAAGTTACCCCCCCCAAAAAAAATGGCCAAGTATTACACAGTGGTTTTCGGTGGCCCACAATGAGAGATAGATGCCACACACAGGACTGGCACAGAGGCAGACTTGCCAATCTTTATCTCCCACTAATTTTTTTGTTTTTTACAGGGAGAAGTTACCCCCCCCAAAAAATGGCCAAGTATTACACAGTGGTTTTCGGTGCCACACAATGAGAGACAGATGCCACACACAGGACTGGCACAGAGGCAGACTTGCCAATCTTTGTCTCCCACTAATTATTTTTTTTTTAAAGGGAGAATTTAGAAAAAAAAAAAAGGCCCAGTATTACACAGTGGTTTTCGGTGGCACACAATGAGAGACAGATGCCACACACAGGACTGGCACAGAGGCAGACTTGCCAATCTTTATCTCCCACTAATTTTTTTGTTTTTTACAGGGAGAAGTTACCCCCCCAAAAAAATGGCCAAGTATTACACAGTGGTTTTCGGTGGCACACAATGAGAGACAGATGCCACACACAGGACTGGCACAGAGGCAGACTTGCCAATCTTTATCTCCCACTAATTTTTTTGTTTTTTACAGGGAGAAGTTACCCCCCCAAAAAAAATGGCCAAGTATTACACAGTGGTTTTCGGTGGCACACAATGAGAGACAGATGCCACACACAGGACTGGTACAGAGGCAGACTTGCCAATCTTTATCTCCCACTAATTATTTTTTTTTTAAAAGGGAGAATTTAGAAAAAAAAAAAAAAAAAGGCCCAGTATTACACAGTGGTTTTCGGTGGCACACAATGAGAGACAGATGCCACACACAGGACTGGCACAGAGGCAGACTTGCCAATCTTTATCTCCCACTATTTTTTTTTTTTTTTTACAGGGAGAATTTACCCCCCCCCCAAAAAAAAAGGCCCAGTATTACACAGTGGTTTTCGGTGGCACACAATGAGAGACAGATGCCACACACAGGACTGGCACAGAGGCAGACTTGCCAATCTTTATCTCCCACTAATTTTTTTTTTTTTTTACACGGAGAATTTACCCCCAAAAAATAAATGGCCAAGTATTACACAGTGGTTTTCGGTGGCACACAATGAGAGACAGGTGCCACACACAGGACTGGCACAGAAGCAGACTTGTCAATCTTTATCTCCCACTATTTTTTTTTTTTTACAGGGAGAATTTACCCCCCCAAAAAAATGGCCAAGTATTACACAGTGGTTTTCGGTGGCACACAATGAGAGACAGATGCCACACACAGGACTGGCACAGAGGCAGACTTGCTAATCTTTATCTCCCACTAATTATTTTTTTTTAAAAGGGAGAATTTAGAAAAAAAAAAAAAAAAGGCCCAGTATTACACAGTGGTTTTCGGTGGCACACAATGAGAGACAGATGCCACACACAGGACTGGCACAGAGGCAGACTTGCCAATCTTTATCTCCCACTAATTATTTTTTTTTTAAAGGGAGAATTTAGGAAAAAAAAAAAAGGCCCAGTATTACACAGTGGTTTTCGGTGGCACACAATGAGAGACAGATGCCACACACAGGACTGGCACAGAGGCAGACTTGCCAATCTTTATCTCCCACTAATTATTTTTTTTTTAAAAGGGAGAATTTAGAAAAAAAAAAAAGGCCCAGTATTACACAGTGGTTTTCGGTGGCACACAATGAGAGACAGATGCCACACACAGGACTGGCACAGAGGCAGACTTGCCAATCTTTATCTCCCACTAATTTTTTTTTTTTTACAGGGAGAATTTACCCCCCCCCCAAAAAAAAATGGCCAAGTATTACACAGTGGTTTTCGGTGACACAAAATGAGAGACAGATGCCACACACAGGACTGGCACAGAGGCAGACTTGCCAATCTTTATCTCCCACTAATTATTTTTTTTTTAAAAGGGAGAATTTAGAAAAAAAAAAAAAGGCCCAGTATTACACAGTGGTTTTCGGTGGCACACAATGAGAGACAGATGCCACACACAGGACTAGCACAGAGGCAGACTTGCCAATCTTTATCTCCCACTAATTTTTTTTTTTTTACAGGGAGAATTTACCCCCCCCCCAAAAAAAAGGCCCAGTATTACTCAGTGGTTTTCGGTGGCACACAATGAGAGACAGATGCCACACACAGGACTGGCACAGAGGCAGACTTGCCAATCTTTATCTCCCACTAATTTTATTGTTTTTTACAGGGAGAAGTTACCCCCCCAAAAAAAATGGCCAAGTATTACACAGTGGTTTTCGGTGGCACACAATGAGAGACAGATGCCACACACAGGACTGGCACAGAGGCAGACTTGCCAATCTTTATCCCCCACTAATTATTTTTTTTTTAAAGGGAGAATTTAGAAAAAAAAAAAAGGCCCAGTATTACACAGTGGTTTTCGGTGGCACACAATGAGAGACAGATGCCACACACAGGACTGGCACAGAGGCAGACTTGCCAATCTTTATCTCCCACTAATTTTTTTGTTTTTTACAGGGAGAAGTTACCCCCCCAAAAAAATGGCCAAGTATTACACAGTGGTTTTCGGTGGCACACAATGAGAGACAGATGCCACACACAGGACTGGCACAGAGGCAGACTTGCCAATCTTTATCTCCCACTAATTTTTTTGTTTTTTACAGGGAGAAGTTACCCCCCCCAAAAAAAATGGCCAAGTATTACACAGTGGTTTTCGGTGCCACACAATGAGAGACAGATGCCACACACAGGACTGGCACAGAGGCAGACTTGCCAATCTTTATCTCCCACTATTTTTTTTTTTTTACAGGGAGAATTTACCCCCCCCCCAAAAAAAAGGCCCAGTATTACACAGTGGTTTTCGGTGGCACACAATGAGAGACAGATGCCACACACAGGACTGGCACAGAGGCAGACTTGCCAATCTTTGTCTCCCACTATTTTTTTTTTTTTTACAGGGAGAATTTACCCCCAAAAAATAAATGGCCAAGTATTACACAGTGGTTTTCGGTGGCACACAATGAGAGACAGGTGCCACACAGGACTGGCACAGAGGCAGACTTGCCAATCTTTATCTCCCACTAATTATTTTTTTTTTACAGGGAGAATTTACCCCCCCCCAAAAAAAGGCCCAGTATTACACAGTGGTTTTCGGTGGCACACAATGAGAGACAGATGCCACACACAGGACTGGCACAGAGGCAGACTTGCCAATCTTTGTCTCCCACTAATTATTTTTTTTTTAAAGGGAGAATTTAGAAAAAAAAAAAAGGCCCAGTATTACACAGTGGTTTTCGGTGGCACACAATGAGAGACAGATGCCACACACAGGACTGGCACAGAGGCAGACTTGCCAATCTTTATCTCCCACTAATTTTTTTGTTTTTTACAGGGAGAAGTTACCCCCCCCAAAAAAAATGGCCAAGTATTACACAGTGGTTTTCGGTGGCCCACAATGAGAGATAGATGCCACACACAGGACTGGCACAGAGGCAGACTTGCCAATCTTTATCTCCCACTAATTTTTTTGTTTTTTACAGGGAGAAGTTACCCCCCCAAAAAAATGGCCAAGTATTACACAGTGGTTTTCGGTGCCACACAATGAGAGACAGATGCCACACACAGGACTGGCACAGAGGCAGACTTGCCAATCTTTGTCTCCCACTAATTATTTTTTTTTTAAAGGGAGAATTTAGAAAAAAAAAAAAGGCCCAGTATTACACAGTGGTTTTCGGTGGCACACAATGAGAGACAGATGCCACACACAGGACTGGCACAGAGGCAGACTTGCCAATCTTTATCTCCCACTAATTTTTTTGTTTTTTACAGGGAGAAGTTACCCCCCCAAAAAAATGGCCAAGTATTACACAGTGGTTTTCGGTGGCACACAATGAGAGACAGATGCCACACACAGGACTGGCACAGAGGCAGACTTGCCAATCTTTATCTCCCACTAATTTTTTTGTTTTTTACAGGGAGAAGTTACCCCCCCCCCAAAAAATGGCCAAGTATTACACAGTGGTTTTCGGTGCCACACAATGAGAGACAGATGCCACACACAGGACTGGCACAGAGGCAGACTTGCCAATCTTTATCTCCCACTAATTTTTTTTTTTTTTACAGGGAGAATTTACCCCCCCCCAAAAAAAATGGCCAAGTATTACACAGTGGTTTTCGGTGGCACACAATGAGAGACAGATGCCACACACAGGACTGGTACAGAGGCAGACTTGCCAATCTTTATCTCCCACTAATTATTTTTTTTTTAAAAGGGAGAATTTAGAAAAAAAAAAAAAAAAAGGCCCAGTATTACACAGTGGTTTTCGGTGGCACACAATGAGAGACAGATGCCACACACAGGACTGGCACAGAGGCAGACTTGCCAATCTTTATCTCCCACTATTTTTTTTTTTTTTTTACAGGGAGAATTTACCCCCCCCAAAAAAAAAAGGCCCAGTATTACACAGTGGTTTTCGGTGGCACACAATGAGAGACAGATGCCACACACAGGACTGGCACAGAAGCAGACTTGCCAATCTTTATCTCCCACTAATTTTTTTTTTTTTTTACACGGAGAATTTACCCCCAAAAAATAAATGGCCAAGTATTACACAGTGGTTTTCGGTGGCACACAATGAGAGACAGGTGCCACACACAGGACTGGCACAGAAGCAGACTTGTCAATCTTTATCTCCCACAATTTTTTTTTTTTTACAGGGAGAATTTACCCCCCCAAAAAAATGGCCAAGTATTACACAGTGGTTTTCGGTGGCACACAATGAGAGACAGATGCCACACACAGGACTGGCACAGAGGCAGACTTGCTAATCTTTATCTCCCACTAATTATTTTTTTTTAAAAGGGAGAATTTAGAAAAAAAAAAAAAAAGGCCCAGTATTACACAGTGGTTTTCGGTGGCACACAATGAGAGACAGATGCCACACACAGGACTGGCACAGAGGCAGACTTGCCAATCTTTATCTCCCACTAATTATTTTTTTTTTAAAGGGAGAATTTAGGAAAAAAAAAAAAGGCCCAGTATTACACAGTGGTTTTCGGTGGCACACAATGAGAGACAGATGCCACACACAGGACTGGCACAGAGGCAGACTTGCCAATCTTTGTCTCCGACTAATTATTTTTTTTTACAGGGAGAATTTACCCCCCCCCAAAAAAAAATGGCCAAGTATTACACAGTGGTTTTCGGTGGCACACAATGAGAGACAGATGCCACACACAGGACTGGCACAGAGGCAGACTTGCCAATCTTTGTCTCCGACTAATTATTTTTTTTTAAAAGGGAGAATTTAGAAAAAAAAAAAAAAAAGGCCCAGTATTACACAGTGGTTTTCGGTGGCACACAATGAGAAACAGATGCCACACACAGGACTGGCACAGAGGCAGACTTGCCAATCTTTATCTCCCACTAATTTTTATTTTTTTTTACAGGGAGAATTTACCCCCAAAAAATAAATGGCCAAGTATTACACAGTGGTTTTCGGTGGCACACAATGAGAGACAGATGCCACACACAGGACTGGCACATAGGCAGACTTGCCAATCTTTATCTCCCACTAATTATTATTTTTTTTTAAAAGGGAGAATTTAGAAAAAAAAAAAAAGGCCCAGTATTACACAGTGGTTTTCGGTGGCACACAATGAGAGACAGATGCCACACACAGGACTGGCACAGAGGCAGACTTGCCAATCTTTATCTCCCTGCAGTAATCTCAGGAAAGTATGGCAGGCAGCTATAAAAAGGACTGCTGCACACAGAAGTGGGGACAAACACACAAGATAGCTGTGCAGAAAGGAAGGAACAACAGTATTTGTGCTTTGAAAAAAGCAGTTGGTTTGCACAGCGTCGTACACACAAAGCAACGCAGCTATCAGGGAGCCTTCTAGGGCAGCCCAATGAGCTACAGCGCTGAGGAAAAAAAAATGTAGCTTCCACTGTCCCTGCAAACAAAAGGTGGTGTTGGACAGTGGAAATTGCTACAGCACAAGCGGTTTGTGGCTTTATGTACCCTGCCTATCACTATCCCTGCTTCTGAAGAAGCGGCAGCAACCTCTCCCTACGCTCAGATCAGCAGCAGTAAGATGGCGGTCGGCGGGAACGCCCCTTTATAGCCCCTGTGACGCGGCAGAAAGCAAGCCAATCACTGCAATGCCCTTCTCTAAGATGGTGGGGACTGAGATCTATGTCATCACGCTGCCCACACTCTGCGTCCACCTTCATTGGCTGAGAAATGGCGCTTTTAGCGTCATTGAAACGCGACTTTGGCGCGAAAGTCGCGTACCGCATGGCCGACCCCACACAGGGATCGGGTCGGTTTCATGAGACGCCGACTTTGCCAAAAGTCGGCGACTTATGAAAATGAACGATCCGTTTTGCTCAACCCTAAATGTCACCAGTGATCACTGTATTACCTGTACAATGACACTGTATGCTATGCACAGAGCTTCTGTGTATAATGTCCCTGGTGGTCACTTTATTACCTGTACACTGACAGTAAATACAGAGTTCCTGTGTATAATGTCACTTAGTATTGTGTTTTATTAATGTTCAGTATTGTAGTATTCAGTTACTATGAGGTGGTAATATGTAGTCTGGTCTTGGTGTGACGGCATTTGTCCCTTGTATGTGGTATTATAGGTCACTATGTGATGGTAATATGTGGTCTAGTCATGGTGTTGTGGTATTTGTTCCTTGTATGTGGTATTATTTGGTCACTATGTGGTGGCAATTTGTGGTCTGGTCATGGTGTGATGGTATTTGTCCCTTGTATATTGTATTAATAGTCATTTTTTTAAAAAATGTATGCGACTCATTCCCTTAAAGAAAAATACATAATATATTTAATAGGTTAGAGTAGAGTAGGGTCTGGCCAAAAGAGTCTACCGTGTTGTGGTGGCAGCTTAAAAATTATTTTGGCCAGAGCAAAAGCTGCTGGCTATGTATGTGATCTGGTGTTTGATGGGAACTGTTCATATCTGATTGATGAGGAAGTGGTGAAGTTGAGTTTTTCCAAGAGTGAGCAGTGGGACTGTGGAAGGTTTGAAGGGTGGAGGTGGAGCTGGGGTGGAGCCTGGGTGGAATCTTAAGGGGGCCCGAAAATTTTGCCAGTATGGGACCCCGAAATTCTTAGTGTCAGCCCTGTGTGTGCGTGTCTGTGTGCGGGTGTCTGTGTGTATCTGTGTGTGGGTCTGCTGGTGTGTGCGGGGCTGTGTGTGTGCTTGTCTTGTGTAGGCAGGCATCGTCTCATGGGACTACTAGTCCCATCCGGCTATGCCTGCTACAGTGACAGCTAGCCAATGATGGGACAGCAGTAGTCCCATCCTCCGGCTACTGTGTAAAAAAAAAACACACACATATACAGCACATACTCACCAATCACCTAGTCCCCGACGCCCTCGATCACCTGTAACAAAAATAAAAATAATAAATCTGCAGTATACTCGCTGGTCCAATGTAATCCAATTAATAACGAGTGTCCCACGACGACCTCCCATGGAGAGCTGTCACATCGTCAGATGTGACCGCTCTCCAGGGGCTCCGGTGATACAATGACAGGAGGTAGTCCTCCACACTGTATCCCTCCACCGCCGTGAGTTCATCAGAGTTCATACTGTCACTTGCGGCGCCGCTGCGTGGAAAAATTTGCACGCAGCAGTGCCGTAAAGTGAGAGCAATGAACTCATTAAACCCTCAGTGATAACAGTGGAGCCATTGTTTCCTGTCCATGTGTTACTGGAGGCCTATAGAGCAGTCACATCTGATGTGACAGCTCTATAGGAGAGATCGTCGTGGAACACTCATTATTAAATGGACTGCATCGGACCAGGGAGTATTTGTGTTGGTTTATTTTATTTTTTTTTTTTGCAGGATATCGAGGGCATCACATGGATTGGCAGAATAATAAAGATGGGAATAATGTGTGGTATTTTATTTCATTAAAATACATTATTCTGGCTGTGTGTTTATTTTTTAACCCTTTAAAATCTATAGGATTAGTAATGTATAGGTGTCTTATTGACACCTATCCATTACTAAGCCGACTTTAAGTCACCTTACAATACAAAGGTGACATTAACCCACTATGCCACTGCTACAGGGCAGTGGGAAGAGAGAGGCTAAGTGCCAGAATTGGCGCATCTTACAGATGCGCCATTTGTGGGGCGGCTGGGAGCTGGTGTTTGTAGCCGGAGGGGAGGGGGGCAATATCCATGGCCCTGTCCTAGGCTATGAATATCAGCCTGCAGCTGTCTGCATAGCCTTTTCTGGCTATTAATTATAGTTGGATCCCATGTTGTTATTTTGGGGGGTCCCCCTATTTTAATAGCCAGTAAAGGCTAATTATACAGCTGCAGGCTGATATTCATAGCCTGGGAAGATCCATGGGTATTAACCACTTCCTAGGCTATAAACATCAGACCCCAGTCGCTGGCTTTCCCTCTTTGGTGCAGAAAATTTTGCGGGAGCACACGCCATTTTTTAAAAATTAAACAGATATTGCGTTTAAGGCTGGGGTCACACTTGCGAGAAATTTGCACGAGTCTCGCACCTCAATACCCGGCACTGCCACCTGCACTTGGGACCAGAGTGTGCGGCTGCATGTATTTCTATGTAGCTGAACGCTCCGGTCCGAGTGCCAGCGGCAGTGCCGGGTATTGATGCGAGAGACTCGTGCAAGTTTCTCTCAAGTGTGACCGCGGCCAAAAGCAGATTGTGTTTGTGTGTGTGTTTCTTTATTTAATTCTTTATGTACCATGTTATTATTTCCCTGGTCATACTATGCACCACTACTGAAGCAAACTTTAACTCTCTAACCTTTGGATAAATGTGCATTGAACTATGGGGATACTGACCAGCGTTCATTATTACTGTGATTGTCGTGTGTGTGCACTTATAATCCTGTTTACCCTGGCCTTATGAAATTTCCTTGGTACTACAGGGTGGGCCATGTATATGGATACACCTAAATAAAATGGGAATGGTCAGTGATATCAACTTCCTGTTTGTGGCACATTAGTATATGGAAGGGGAAAAAGTTTTCAAGATGGGTGGTGACCATGGCGGCCATTTTGAAGTTGGCCATTTTGGATCCAACTTTATTTTTTCCAATGGGAAGAGGGTCATGTGCAAACTTATTGAGAATTTCACAAGAAAAACAATGGTGTGCTTGGTTTTAACGTAACTTTATTCTTTCATGAGTTATTTACAATTTTCTCTTTGTTTACAGCCATTGACATGTCACAGAGGTTAACACATGAGGAGCGGATAGAAATTATATTGATGTCTGGTGAACACAGTGCCCGGGTCATTGCAGCAGATTTCAATGCAAGAGACCCTACGCAAGAAAACTGTCACCATTCCCATTTGATTTAGGTGCATCCATATAAATGGCTCACCCAAAAAAGTTTGCCTCATCACTGAACAAAATGTTCTGTGTAAACTGGGGGTCCTGTTCCAATTTTTGTTTTGCCCATTCTGCAAATTCAGCTTGCCAATCTGGCATCAGTCGCATCCCTTCAGCGGATATTAGCTACTCACAAATGGCACCCTTACAAAATCCAGCTGCTGCAGCATCTCAAGGAGGATGACCCAGATCAGCACGCTGAAAAGTTTTCCGCCTCCCATATACTAATTTGCCACAAACAGGAAGTTGATATCACCAACCACTCCCATGTTATATAGGTGTATCCATATACATGGCTCACCCTTTGTTATACTGTATAAGTAAATTATAATGTCTATTATGCCGGGTTAATGTGAACATTATTTTACTAATTGTAACGACCCCTGTCTTCTCACCCACTATTTTATGTGTCTGTTTGTTGGATTTTAAAATAGATTATAATAACGTTCATTAATTTGACTTTTTGTGATGATACTTGTCCTAGCATTTTTTTTTCTATGGTGTTTATTGCATATAGGCGGTATTATCATCATGCTGCCATTTCAACATGTTATCTGTCTTATCTGATAGACAATGGTTTACCTTTTATGAATTTTACAAGGCACTATATGCCACTTTTTTTTACAACCCCTATGTTTACTCATAGTGATCGGTTTTTTGAATGTGTCAAGGGTCTTATACATGCTGTTTTTATAGGGATGACTCAGCCCTATACATTATATATATTTGTTATGACTATTAACTAGCAAGACACACCCAGTATGGGGAGTAGATAGCCAAATCTTGCTGCTGTGTATCACAGTTTACCTCCACATTGTATATGTTTTTCAGTGACACATATCTGGATATGTTTACAAATGATCAGTTATTGTGATTTGATACAGGTCTGAAAGATATTTAGTTGTGCAGATAACGGGTACAACTCAGTGATCGCATTACAGTGTTCATTGGGACCATCATATGTTCTCTTGGATACTTTTTCAAAAAGATGAATACTGTCTGTAAGGCCGGGGTCACACTTGCGAGTTCAATGCGAGAAACTCGCACGAGTCTCTTGCATCAAGTCCCGGCACTTGGGAATGGAGTGTGCGGCTGCATAGAAATACATACAGCTGCACGCTCTGGTCCCAATTGACGGCGGCAGTGACGGGTATTGAGGCGAGAGACTCGAGTGACCCCGGCCTAATACTTGTTTCATCTTAGCCCAGCATATGCTACACTTTGTAGAAATTGAGTTTGTTATTGTGATTTTCTCAATTAAATTGTATTTATAACATTCAAGTATGCACATCTTTAAATGTATTTCTGTTTTGTTCATAACTTTGAGTCTTGATTAGTGTTGAGCATTCCGATGCTGCAAGTATCGGGTATCGGCCGATACTTGCTGTATCGGAATTCCGATACCGGGATTCCGATACTCTTGTGATATCGGGTATCGGAACAACATTAATGTTAAAATGTGTAAAATAGAGAATTAAAATAAAAAATATTGCTATACTCACCTGTCCGACGCAGCCGGGACCTCAGCGCAGGAACCGGCAGCGTTGTTTGTTTAAAATTCCCGCTTTTACATGGTTACGCGAAGTCCCGGCTTGTGATTGGTCAGGGCGGCCATGTTGCCGGGCCGCGGACCAATCACAGCAAGCCGTGACGAAAATACGTCACGGCTTGCTGTGATTGGTCCGCGTCCCGGCAACATGGCCGCCATTAACCAATCACAAGCCGTGACGTCACGGGAGGCTGGAAACGCGCTCATTTTAAAAAGGGCGCGTGTCCAGCCTCCCGTGACGTCACGGCTTGTGATTGGTTGCGTCGCGGTCAACCAATCACAAGCCGGGAGGCTGGACACGCGCCCATTTCAAAATGAGCGCGTCCAGCCTCCCGGCTTGTGATTGGTTGATCGCGGCGCAACCAATCACAAGCCGTGACGTCACGGGAGGCTGGACACGCGCCCATTTTAAAATGAGCGCGTGTCCAGCCTCCCGTGACGTCCCGGCTTGTGATTGGTCAGGGCGGCCATATTGCCGGGACGCGGACCAATCACAGCAAGCCGTGACGTAATTTCGTCACGGCTTGCTGTGATTGGTCCGCGTCCCGGCAACATGGCCGACCTGACCAATCACAAGCCGGGAATTCACGTAACCAAGTAATAGCGCGATTTTTAAACAAACAACGCTGCCGGTTCCCTCGCTGAAGTCCCGGCTGCGTCGGACAGGTGAGTATAGCAATATTTTTTATTTTAATTCTTTCTTTTACACATTTATATGGTTCCCAGGGCCTGAAGGAGAGTTTCCTCTCCTTCAGACCCTGGGAACCATCAGGGATACCGTCCGATACTTGAGTCCCATTGACTTGTATTGGTATCGGGTATCGGTATCGGATTGGATCCGATATTTTGCCGGTATCGGCCGATACTTTCCGATACCGATACTTTCAAGTATCGGACGGTATCGCTCAACACTGGTCTTGATACATTATGTAGCACCATATAGAGATAATGGTTGTTCACCGGTCTTCTGTTCATGGCATCTGCTAATTATTCCAGAAAATTTTGCATTCAAAAAGTGAAATGGCGCTCCTACCCTTCCAAGCTTTGCAATGCGCCCAAACAGTGGTTTTCCCCCATATATGTTGTATCGGCATGCTCAGGAGAAAGTGCAGTCAATTTTAGAATCCACTTTTTCCTGTTACCCATGTGAAAATAAAAAGAAAAAGAAAATTGGGTCTAAAGTAAAACTTATATGAAAAAAGTTAGATGTTCATTTTTTCCTTCTACAAAAAAAATCTGTGAAGCACCTGAAGGGTTAAACTTCTTGAATGTGGTTTTGAGCAGCTTGAGGGATGCAGTTTATAATAAGGTGTCACTTTTGGGTATTTTCTGTCATATAGGCCCCTCAAAGTCTCTTCAAATGTAATGTGGCCCATAAAAAAATGATTTTGTAAATTTTGTAAAAAAATTAGAAATTGCTGGTCATCTTTTAACCCCTAAAACTTCCTAACAAAAAAAATTATGTCTCAAAATTGTGCTGATGTAAGATAGACATGTGGAAAATGATAATTATTAAGTACTTTGTATGACAACAAATATACACATAAACTGCAAATTTTTCTCAAAATTTTCATTTTTTCAAAAATAAATGCAAGCCATATCGAATACATTTTTAACACTATCATGAAGTATGTTTTTTGAGTCAGTCTTAGAATCAGTGGGATCCGTTGAAGCTATCCAGAGTTATTACCACATAAAGATACACTGGTCAGAAATGTAAAATTTGGCCTGGTCATGAAGGTGAAAAAAGGCTTGGGGGCTGAAAGGGTTAAGGGAGACATTATGGGGCAATTAGGGGGGATTGTGAAAGGGGCATATTATATCAAGGGCAGAGGGGTGGACTTAGAAAGGGGCAGTTTGGGGAGATATGGAAAGGGGCAGTATGCGGGGGGATATTATGGAGCGGGGTTGTGTGAGGATATTATGTGGGGGAAATATTATATAGAGGCAATGTGGGGGGATATTTTGGAGAGAGGCAGTATGGGGGAGGATATTATATAGGGGAGCTTTGTGGGGAATATTTGGTAGAGGGGCATTTAGAGGGGATATTTTGGAGAAAGGCAGTGTGTGGGGGAGTATTTTAGAGAGGAGCAATGTTGGGGAGTATTCTGGAAAGGGGCAGTGTGTGGATTATTATAGCGAGGGACATTGAGGGGGGATCTTTTGGAGAAGGGTAGTGTGTGGAGGATATTTGTGCAGGAAGAACAGTGAGGGAAAATTATTTACTCAGGGGCAAAGCATGGGAAATATTTTTACTTATGGAGAAGTTTAATTATGCTTTTATTTTTAAGGGCACCATGTCTGGATGTGCTGCTGAACACGAAGAAGAGGCAAGTTTGGGGAGAGAAGCCCTAGGCATGAAATCTCATCATGGTGTCTGTGCTTCATGGAGACCAATGGGATGGGAATGACTCCAACAGAGATGTCCCTTAATAGGTACTTGGATGTAAATTTTTTTTGTGATTCTACATCTCATCAGTGCTGTTGTTCCTGTATGGTCCACAGTCTGACGATGGATGGTAGCAACAACTCGAAGCATCTCTTTACCATTGTTAAGCACATACCTGGAATTGTAGGTTCATGCAATACAAATGTATATGGGTCCAACCAGACAACAATTAATCACTGTACTAAGCTTGGCGCTGCATGTACTGATGGAGAAATAACACAAGAATTGAGCTTGGTTTCAGTTGGTATACATGCAGCACATAAATGCATGTTCACATTGGCCATAAAACATACAAAACCTACAAGAAACAAAATGAGCAGAAACCCTACTGTAACTAAATAAGTAAAAAGCAAAAGTGCATTTAAATAACACGGAGTTCTTAGTAATACTGTTTTTGATCAAAAATAGCATAAAAGCCATCCCACCGTCGACATGGTCACTCTGATTGGGATGGTCCTACACTGTTTAATATTAAAAACCTTACCATGTGTCAGAGTTGACCTCAGTGTGTGAATAAGGGTAGGCAAAGGGACCGGGTCCCAATCATTGGACACCGACTAGGGAAGCCTTTAAATGTAATTTCCAGCTCAGGAGAGGGAGGCCACACCCCAACTTGCACAGAATACAAAAACACAAGGAAAAACACAAGAAATGAGCTTGGATTAAGTTGGTATAATAATGTCTCCTGTCTTGTAATAATGTCCCTCGTCATGTAATAATAGTACCCTATCCTGTAATAATGTTCCCAATCCTGTAATACTGTCCCCAAGCCTGTAATAATGATTTCCTATATTGTAATCACCTGCAGTGACAGACTAGGGTGCCAAGGGCCCACCAGTTAAATTGACTTTGGGGGCCCCAGTTTTCACTTGCATAACAATATTACTCTACCCTCGTTCACAAATTAACCTATATCTCTATGTAATAATTTGGGTTAATGAATGATGAGATGCTGTTTTTTTCTGTACAGAAGAGTGAATCAAGTACTACCCATACAGTGGGGTTGGTGACCCAGATCTGCACTGGGGCCCATTGGTGGATTCCTCTGTTCCCCTATGGGCCAATTCTGAGCCTGTTCACCTGTCCTATAGTAATATCCTCATCCTAGTCCCGTCTTATAGTAATGTCCCCTTATTCACACACTGAGGTCAACTCTGACACATTGTAAGGTTTTTAATATTAGACAGTGTAGGACCATCCCAATCAGAGTCACCTTGTCGATGGTGGGTTGGCTTTTATGCTATTTTTGATCAAAAACAGTATTACTAAGAACTCTGTGTTATTTAAATGCACTTTTGCTTTTTACTTATTTAGTTACAGCAAGGTTTATGCTCAGTTTGTTTCTTGTAGGTTTTGTATGTACTAATGGAGTTTCTGTCACACACAGTGTAGGAGAGACTCAGTGCAACATGACGGGATGAGGAGAAGGGAGCCCAATACTAGGGAAGTGGGAGTTGGGACCCCTAGGAAGATCTAAAGTCACTCTGTCTGCCCTAAACGCCCCTATATAGGTTCTGCACCTATTGCCGAGCAGGAACCTAATCCTTATCTGACCCTGTCAATCCCCACTACAAACAATCAAGAGAAACACTTATCGTGAGTAGACTCAGAGGTAACACAGACATCCTTCAGCAGCACCAAAGAGGAAGATAGCTGACTGCTATAGCTCCAAGCCTCAACAGGGGAAAATGGAAATATCACCGGCAATTCCCAGAAGCAGACAGGAAGTCTATAAACACCCTGTCCAGGTGTATCAATTAGAGCCGGGGGAGGTTGCCACTGGGTCCAAGAGTCAGAAGGACTAGGAAGGCATCTGAAAAGTCAATTGCAGAGACCTTCTGCAGTCAGATGCTGTGTGACTGTCTGCAGCCTCTGACACACCCGTGACAGGTTCTTTAGCCACATTAATGTACTGATGGTATTTATGGCGCTGCATTCATGTGCTGACAGTGTTTCTTGTGCTGCATTCATTACTGACTGTAATTCTGATGCTGAATTAATGTACTGATGATGTTTCTGGAGCTGCATTCATGTACTGACAGTCGTTTCGATGTTGCATTCATGTACTGACAGTGGTTGTGATGTTGAATTCAAGTACTGATGGTATGTCTGGTGCTGCATTCAGGTAATGATGGTGTTTCTTATGCATTCATGTACTGATAGTGGTTTTGGTGCCGCACTCATGTGCTAACAGTAGTTCTGATCTTGTACACATGTAGCTATCCATAATGTGTTTCATAGCTAACGTAAAGCTTAAAAAGTGTGAATACATAGAAATTTGAGATTATTTATTTATTTTACTCATTTATATAGTGCCATTAATTCCACAGTGCTTTGCAAACATTATTGACACTGTCCCCATTGGGGCTCACAAACTAGAATCCCTATGATCAGTATGTCTTTGGAATGTAGGAGGAAACCGGAGTACCCATAGGAAAATTACGCAAACACAGGGAGAACATACAAACTCCTTTCAGATGTTGTCCTTGGTGGGATTTGAATCCCAGTGCTACAAGGCTGCAGTGCTAACCTCTGAGCCACCATGCTGCCCATTATGAAGAGGATTTGGCAAATTTCTGCTCCAAAAAAAACTTATTTTGAGTTAGCTTGTGCTCACACTGATTTATTTGTAGCAGAAATTCTCCAAATCCTTCTCACATACCCCAAATTAGCTTCTGTTGTTGAGTTAATGCACGGATGGTGGTTCTGGTGATGTATTCATGTAACTACTCCTTTAAAAAATGTTTGCGGCCGTTGGGATTGGTGCAGTATTTCAATGTGGCCCTTGGACCAAAAAATGTTACTGGATTTACTTTTTAGGCACTTACATGTAGTACTAGTTATTGATATTTTACAAGCAACGAATTAGAAGGAAACTCGACTATATAAATGCTAGTTGTTACTTGCCATGATGCAACAAAACAAAAGCTGGTAAGCTTGTGAGAGAACTACCAATCTGATATTTTTAACTAGATAACTGAAATGCTTGCATTCCATTTTGGCAAGGATCCAGGAAGATAACAATTAGTTATTGGATATATTATAATAATAATCTTTATTTTTATATAGCGCTAACATATTCCGCAGCGCTTTACAGTTTGCACACATTATCATCGCTGTCCCCGATGGGGCTCACAATCTAGATTCCCTGTCAGTATGTCTTTGGAATGTGGGAGGAAACCGGAGAACCCGGAGGAAACCCACGCAAACACGGAGAGAACATACAAACTCTTTGCAGATGTTGTCCTGGGTGGGATTAGAACCCAGGACCCCAGCGCTGCAAGGCTGCAGTGCTAACCACTGAGCCACCGTGCTGCCCATAAAGATAACATTAACATGTTGTACATTTTTCAGCAATGGTTTTTATGTTATTTCTGGAGACTTGGATATTTTTTTCTATCACAAATATGAATAAATAATGTGGCAGTGATAGAACTCTGGCAGAACCTGAAAACTGCTATTATAAGGACTGTTGCCTAAATGTTGATGTTGAACTGGACAAATGATGTAATAATGGTTGCAGAGCAGAAAAAAAAGTTATTACCTTTTTTTATTTCACCTCTCAGATGCAGATATATTAGCGATCAAAAGATTTGGCAGCTAATGAGTTAATTTTCCTTACATCCATGTGTGTCTTATCACTTAGTCTTCAATGGGGGCGTATACTTCTTCCCCTGAATGATGTTACCCAATTATAAGCAGGTAGCAACACACAGCAGAAAAAGAACATGTCACGCCATGGCTTAAAACAGGTTCCTCAGTGTGTGAGATATATCACAGACAAATATTATCTCCTGGTCTAATCTTGAGAATGATTAGTCTGTACTGAAAGAGTAGGGCAGTTTACTAATACTTTTCAGATAAGGAAACAGAAGTCAGTGTGTGTGGGGAGGAGGGGAGCACAGCTGAGTTTAGCAGTGCCACATAACAAACCCTTGTATCAGCTCTCCTCTCATAGCATGGTCAAATCTGCTGTACTGTCCCTCCCCACGCACTGCCTGTCCTGAAGAAAAATCCAAGTTGTCATAATTATACTTATGTCTGTTGTGCTTAGGGCAACATGTAATCACTCTGCAGTGAGATCAGAGCAGGATGTCTTTACATCTCAATCAAGAGTAGCCCAGAACAGCCAGGCTCTTCCTGTGTGAGACATTTAATGATAGACAACCTGGTGTCATTGCAGAGTGAGTACAAGCTTCTGTAAGTACAAGTTTCTGTGAGAACAGCAAGCATACAGTTGAAACCAGAAGTTTACATACACTATGTAAAAGACACGTGCATGTTTTTTCTCAATATCTGACATGAAATTAGAATAAAACTTTCCCTGTTATGAACTGGTGGTTTAGGAGCAACATGGGACGTGCTCTGGAGGAGGTGGTACCTGTACTGACTGCAGTTCCTGAGCTTAACACAACACTAGAAGTAGCCGTGGGATGTTCCTGTCACTCCCTAGACACCTCGTCACAGCCAGAGGACTAACTACCCCTAAAGATAGAAACAGGAAAGCTATCTTGCCTCAGAGAAAATTCCCAAAGGACAGACAGCCCCCCACAAATATTGACTGTGAGTGGAGAGGGAAATTACATACACAGAATGAAACTAGGATGTAGCAAAGGAGGCCAATCTAGATAGATAGATAGAACAGGACAGAATGCTGTGCGGTCAGTATTAAAAACTAGAAAAATCCACCACAGAGTTTACAAAAATCTCCACACCTGACTAAAGGTGCGGAGGGTAAATCTGCTTCCCAGAGCTTCCAGCTTAACTGAATAAATCCATACTGACAAGCTGGACTAAAAAAAAAACATAGAATGTGCTGAACGATTAAGTCCACAACAAGTGGAAAGCAAAAGAACAAAGCAAGGACTTATCTTTGCTGAACTGGTCAGAATATCAGGGAAATCCAAGAGAGATGTGAATCCAAGCAGGAACCATTGACAACTGGCACTAGCTGAAGGATAGAGCCAGGATAAATAGCCGAGCCAGAATAGACGATCAGTGGAAGCAGCTGCTGACTGCTAAATCCAAGGAGCAGTAGTTCCACTTAAATCCACTGGAGGGAGCCCAAGAGCAGAACTCACAAAAGTGCCACTTACAACCACCGGAGGGAGCCCAAGAGCGGAATTCACAACAGTACCCCCCCCTTGAGGAGGGGTCACCGAACCCACACCAGAGCCCCCAGGCCGATCAGGACGAGCCAAGTGAAAGGCACGAACCAAATCGGCGGCATGGACATCGGAGGCAACAACCTAAGAATTATTCTCCTGGCCATAACCCTTCCACTTGACAAGATACTGAAGCCTCCGCCTCGAAAAATGAGAATCCAAAATTTTCTCCACCACATATTCCAACTCCCCATCAACTAACACCGGGGCAGGAGGATCCACAGAGGGAACAACGGGCACCAAATATCTCCGCAACACAGATCTATGGAAAACATTATGGATGGCAAAAGAGGCTGGAAGGGCCAAACGAAAAGATACCGGATTGATAATCTCAGAAATCTTATAAGGACCAATAAACCGAGGTTTGAACTTAGGGGAAGAAACCTTCATAGGAACATGACGAGAAGATAACCAGACTAAATCCCCCACCCGAAGCCGGGGACCAACACACCGACGGCGGTTAGCAAAACGCTGAGCCTTTTCCTGAGACAACGTCAAATTGTCTACCACATGAGTCCAAATCTGCTGTAACCTGTCCACCACAGAATCCACACCAGGACAATCAGAAGGCTCAACCTGCCCCGAAGAAAAACGAGGATGAAAACCAAAATTACAAAAGAAAGGCGAAACCAAAGTAGCCGAACTAGCCCGATTATTAAGGGCAAACTCGGCCAACGGCAAGAAAGCCACCCAATCATCCTGATCAGCAGACACAAAGCATCTCAAATAGGTTTCCAATGTCTGATTAGTTCGCTCAGTTTGGCCATTTGTCTGAGGATGGAACGCCGAAGAAAAAGACAAATCAATGCCCATCCTAGCACAAAAGGCCCACCAAAACCTAGAAACACACTGGGAACCTCTGTCAGACACAATATTCTCCGGAATGCCATGCAAACGAACCACATGCTGAAAAAACAATGGAACCAAATCAGAGGAGGAAGGCAATTTAGGCAAAGGTACCAAATGGACCATTTTAGAGAACCGGTCACAAACCACCCAGATAACAGACATCTTCTGGTAAACAGGAAGATCCGAAATAAAATCCATGGAAATATGCGTCCAGGGCCTCTCAGGGACCGGCAAAGGCAAAAGCAACCCACTAGCGCGGGAACAGCAAGGCTTGGCCCGGGCACAAGTCCCACAGGACTGCACAAAAGAACGCACATCCCGCGACAAGGAAGGCCACCAAAAGGACCTAGCAACCAAATCTCTGGTACCAAAAATCCCAGGATGACCAGCCAACACTGAACAATGAACCTCAGAAATTACCTTACTAGTCCATCTATCAGGAACAAACAGCTTCCCCACTGGACAGCGGTCAGGTTTATCAGCCTGAAATTCCTGAAGCACCCGCCGCAAATCAGGGGAGATGGCAGAAAGAATCACCCCTTCTTTAAGAATGCCAACCGGCTCAAGGACTCCAGGAGAATCAGACAACAAACTCCTAGAGAGGGCATCAGCCTTAACATTCTTAGATCCCGGAAGATACGAGACCACAAAATCAAAACGGGAGAAAAACAGGGACCATCGAGCTTGGCCGACTCGAGGTAAATCAGATTCTTATGATCGGTCAAGACCACAACGCGGTGCTTGGCTCCCTCAAGCCAATGTCGCCACTCCTCAAATGCCAACTTCATAGCCAACAACTCCCGATTGCCAACGTCATAATTGCGCTCCGCAGGCGAAAACTTTCTGGAAAAAAAGCACACGGTTTCATCAAAGAACCATCAGAATTCCTCTGAGACAAAACGGCCCCTGCCCCAATCTCAGAAGCGTCAACCTCAACCTGAAAAGGAAGAGAAACATCCGGCTGACGCAACACAGGGGCAGAAGTAAATCGGCGTTTAAGCTCCTGAAAGGCCTCAACAGCCGCAGAGGACCAATTCGTCACATCAGCGCCTTTCTTCGTCAAATCGGTCAGGGGCTTAACCACACTGGAAAAGTTGGCAATGAAACGGCGATAAAAATTAGCAAAGCCCAAAAATTTCTGAAGGCTCTTCACCGATGTGGGTTGAATCCAGTCATGAATGGCTTGGACCTTAACAGGATCCATTTCTATAGACGAGGGAGAAGAAATAAAACCCAAAAAAGAGACCTTCTGAACTCCAAATAGGCACTTAGACCCCTTCACAAATAAAGCATTATCACGAAGGATCTGGAATACCATCCTGACCTGCTTCACATGAGACTCCCAATCATCGGAAAAAATCAAAATATCATCCAAATACACAATCATGAATTTATCAAGATAATTGCGGAAAATATCATGCATGAAGGACTGAAATACAGAAGGAGCATTAGAAAGCCCGAAAGGCATCACAAGGTATTCAAAATGGCCTTCGGGCGTATTAAATGCAGTTTTCCATTCGTCACCCTGTTTAATACGAACAAGATTATATGCCCCTTGAAGGTCAATCTTAGTAAACCAACTAGCCCCCTTAATCCGAGCAAACAAATCAGAAAGCAAAGGTAAAGGGTATTGGAATTTGACCGTGATCTTATTAAGAAGGCGATAATCAATACAGGGTCTCAAGGAGCCATCCTTCTTGGCAACAAAAAAGAATCCCGCTCCCAATGGTGATGAGGACGGCCGAATATGCCCCTTCTCCAAAGATTACTTGACATAACTCATCATGGCGGCATGCTCTGGCACAGACAGATTGAAAAGTCGGCCCTTAGGGAACTTACAGCCAGGAATCAAGTTAATAGCACAATCACAGTCCCTATGTGGAGGAAGGGAACTGGACTTGGGCTCATCAAATACATCCTGGAAATCCGACAAAAACTCAGGGACTTCAGAAGAGGGAGAAGAGGAAATTGACATCAAAGGAACGTCACAATGTACCCCTTGACAACCCCAACTAGTCACAGACATAGATTTCCAATCCAGCACCGGATTATGTTCCTGTAACCATGGAAAACCCAGTACAACAACATCATGCAAGTTATGCAACACCAGAAAACGGCAATCTTCCTGATGTGCTGGAGCCATGCACATGGTCAGCTGAGTCCAATACTGAGGTTTATTCTTGGCCAATGGTGTAGCATTAATCCCCCTCAAAGGAATAGGGCTCTGCAAAGGCTGCAAGGAAAAACCACAGCGCCTGGCGAATTCCAAGTCCATTAAGTTCAGGGCAGCGCCTGAATCCACAAATGTCATGACAGAAAAGGACGATAATGGGCAAATCAGGGTCACAGATAAGAGAAATTTAGGCTGTACAGTACTGATGGTAACAGACTTAGCGACCCTCTCAGTATGCTTAGGGCAATCAGAAATAACATGAGCAGAATCACCACAGTAAAAACACAGCCCATTCTGACGCCTGAATCCCTGCCGTTCTGCTCTAGTCAAAATCCTATCACATTGCATAGGCTCAGGACTCTGTTGTGAATTTGCTTTTTGCTCCCTCTAGTGGTTACTAGTTTTTTTGACTCTGGTTTTTCTGTCATTCCTTTTATCCGCACCTGGGTCGTTAGTTAGGGGTGTTGCTATATAAGCTCCCTGGACCTTCAGTTCAATGCCTGGCAACGTAGTTATCAGAGCTAGTCTGCTGTGCTCTTGTCTACTGATCCTGGTTCCAGTTATATCAGCTAAGTCTGCCTTTTGCTTTTTGCTATTTGTTTTGGTTTTGTATTTTTGTCCAGCTTGTTCCTAATCTATATCCTGACCTTTGCAGGAAGCTCTAGGGGGCTGGTGTTCTCCCCCCGGACCGTTAGACGGTTCGGGGGTTCTTGAATTTCCAGTGTGGATTTTGATAGGGTTTTTGTTGACCATATAAGTTACCTTTCTTTATTCTGCTATCAGTAAGCGGGCCTCTCTGTGCTAAACCTGGTTCATTTCTGTGTTTGTCATTTCCTCTTACCTCACCGTCATTATTTGTGGGGGGCTTCTATCCAGCTTTGGGGTCCCCTTCTCTGGAGGCAAGAAAGGTCTTTGTTTTCCTCTACTAGGGGTAGCTAGATTCTCCGGCTGGCGCGTGTCATCTAGAATCAACGTAGGAATGATCCCCGGCTACTTCTAGTGTTTGCGTTAGGAGTAGATATATGGTCAACCCAGTTACCACTGCCCTATGAGCTGGATTTTTGTATTCTGCAGACTTCCACGTTCCTCTGAGACCCTCGCCATTGGGGTCATAACAGTTTGCCAGGCCAGTATTAAATGTTTAATGCATTGCAGAAGAGGGATTACAAGAAAGAAGATTCTGAGTTTTTTTTTTCTTCTTCCCCTTTACCTCAGAGTGGCTATGCTTGCTGCAGACATGAATGTCCAGACCTTGATTACAAGTGTGGACCAGCTGGCTACTCGTGTGCAGGGCATACAAGACTATGTTATCAGAAATCCTAGGTCAGAACCTAAAATACCGATTCCTGAACTGTTTTCCGGAGACAGGTTTAAGTTTAGGAATTTCGTGAATAATTGTAAATTGTTTTTTTCCCTGAGACCCTGTTCATCTGGAGATTCTGCTCAGCAAGTAAAAATTGTTATTTCGTTCTTACGGGGCGACCCTCAGGATTGGGCTTTTTCGCTGGCGCCAGGAGATCCGGCATTGGCTGATCTTGATGCGTTTTTTCTGGCGCTCGGTTTACTTTATGAGGAACCCAATCTTGAGATTCAGGCAGAAAAGGCCTTGCTGGCTATGTCTCAGGGGCAGGACGAGGCTGAAGTGTATTGCCAAAAATTTCGGAAATGGTCCGTGCTGACACATTGGAACGAGTGTGCACTGGCCGCTAATTTTAGAAATGGCCTTTCTGAAGCCATTAAGAATGTTATGGTGGGTTTTCCCATTCCCACAGGTCTGAATGATACTATGGCACTGGCTATTCAAATTGACCGGCGGTTGCGGGAGCGCAAAACCGCAAATTCCCTCATGGTGTTGTCTGAACAGACACCTAATTCGGTGCAATGTGATAGAAAAACCGCAAATTCCCTCATGGTGTTGTCTGAACAGACACCTGATTTAATGCAATGTGATAGAATCCTGACTAGAAATGAGCGGAAAATTCATAGACGCCGGAATGGCTTGTGCTACTACTGTGGTGATTCTACACATGTTATCTCAGCATGCTCTAAACGTATAGCTAAGGTTGTTAGTCCTGTCACCGTTGGTAATTTGCAACCTAAATTTATTCTGTCTGTAACTTTGATTTGCTCACTGTCATCTTATCCTGTCATGGCGTTTGTAGATTCAGGTGCTGCCCTGAGTCTCATGGATCTCTCATTTGCTAAGCGCTGTGGTTTTACTCTTGAACCATTAGAAAATCCTATTCCTCTTAGGGGTATTGATGCTACGCCATTGGCAGAAAATAAGCCGCAGTATTGGACACAGGTTACCATGTGCATGACTCCTGAACACCGCGAGGTGATACGTTTTCTGGTTTTACATAAAATGCATGATTTGGTTGTTTTAGGGCTGCCATGGTTACAGACCCATAATCCAGTCCTGGACTGGAAGGCTATGTCAGTCTCAAGTTGGGGCTGTCGTGGTATTCATGGGGATTCCCTGCCTGTGTCTATTGCTTCTTCTACGCCTTCGGAAGTTCCGGAGTATTTGTCTGATTATCAGGACGTCTTCAGTGAGTCTGAGTCCAGTGCACTGCCTCCTCATAGGGACTGTGACTGTGCTATAGATTTGATCCCAGGCAGTAAATTTCCTAAGGGAAGATTGTTTAATCTGTCGGTACCTGAACATACCGCTATGCGTTCATATATCAAGGAGTCTCTGGAGAAAGGACATATTCGTCCGTCTTCTTCCCCTCTTGGTGCGGGATTCTTTTTTGTGGCAAAAAAGGACGGATCTTTGAGACCTTGTATTGATTATCGGCTTTTAAATAAGATCACTGTCAAATTTCAGTATCCTTTACCGCTGTTGTCTGACTTGTTTGCCCGGATTAAGGGTGCCAAGTGGTTCACCAAGATAGACCTTCGTGGTGCGTACAACCTTGTGCGCATTAAGCAAGGTGATGAATGGAAAACCGCATTCAATACGCCCGAAGGTCATTTTGAGTACTTGGTGATGCCTTTTGGGCTCTCCAATGCGCCTTCAGTTTTTCAGTCCTTTATGCATGACATTTTCCGGAAGTATCTGGATAAATTTTTGATTGTTTATCTGGATGATATTTTGGTTTTTTCTGATAATTGGGATTCGCATGTGGAGCAGGTCAGGTTGGTCTTTAAAATTTTGCGTGAAAATTCTTTGTTTGTCAAGGGCTCAAAGTGTCTCTTTGGTGTACAGAAGGTTCCCTTTTTGGGGTTCATTTTTTCCCCTTCTGCTGTGGAGATGGACCCAGTCAAGGTCCGAGCTATTCTTGATTGGACTCAGCCCTCGTCAGTTAAGAGTCTTCAGAAGTTCTTGGGCTTCGCTAACTTCTACCGTCGTTTTATCGCTAATTTTTCTAGCATTGTGAAACCTTTGACGGATATGACCAAGAAGGGCTCCGATGTAGCTAACTGGGCTCCTGCTGCCGTGGAGGCTTTCCAGGAGTTGAAACGCCGGTTTACTTCGGCGCCTGTTTTGTGCCAGCCTGACGTCTCACTTCCCTTTCAGGTTGAGGTGGATGCTTCGGAGATTGGGGCAGGGGCCGTTTTGTCGCAGAGAGGCCCTGGTTGCTCTGTTATGAAACCTTGTGCCTTTTTCTCTAGGAAGTTTTCGCCTGCCGAGCGAAATTATGATGTGGGCAATCGGGAGTTGTTGGCCATGAAATGGGCATTTGAGGAGTGGCGTCATTGGCTCGAGGGTGCTAAGCATCGTGTGGTGGTCTTGACTGATCACAAAAATCTGATGTATCTCGAGTCTGCTAAACGCCTTAATCCGAGACAGGCCCGCTGGTCATTGTTTTTCTCCCGCTTTGATTTTGTTGTCTCGTATTTACCAGGTTCAAAGAATGTGAAGGCCGATGCTCTTTCTAGGAGCTTTGTGCCTGATGCTCCTGGAGTCGCGGATCCTGTTGGTATTCTTAAAGATGGAGTTATCTTGTCAGCCATTTCTCCGGATCTGCGACGTGTGTTGCAGAGATTTCAGGCTGATAGGCCTGAGTCTTGTCCACCTGACAGACTGTTTGTCCCGGATAAGTGGACCAGCAGAGTCATTTCCGAGGTTCATTCCTCGGTGTTGGCAGGTCACCCGGGAATTTTTGGCACCAGAGATCTGGTGGCCAGGTCCTTTTGGTGGCCTTCCTTGTCAAGGGATGTGCGGTCATTTGTGCAGTCCTGTGGGACTTGTGCTCGAGCTAAGCCTTGCTGTTCTCGTGCCAGCGGTTTGCTCTTGCCCTTGCCTGTCCCGAAGAGACCTTGGACACATATCTCCATGGATTTCATTTCTGATCTTCCGCTATCTCAGGGCATGTCCGTTATCTGGGTGATATGTGATCGCTTCTCCAAGATGGTCCATTTGGTTCCTTTGCCTAAGCTGCCTTCCTCTTCCGATCTGGTTCCTGTGTTTTTCCAGAACGTGGTTCGTTTGCACGGTATCCCTGAGAATATTGTGTCAGACAGAGGATCCCAGTTCGTTTCCAGGTTCTGGCGATCCTTTTGTAGTAGGATGGGCATTGATTTGTCGTTTTCGTCTGCTTTCCATCCTCAGACTAATGG
The DNA here is from genome assembly GCF_051348905.1 of Ranitomeya variabilis. NCBI lineage: Eukaryota > Metazoa > Chordata > Amphibia > Anura > Dendrobatidae > Ranitomeya > Ranitomeya variabilis. The sequence continues at coordinate 826,739,263 of NC_135233.1, forward strand.
ACAGACGGAGCGAACCAATCAGACTTTGGAGGCTTATTTGAGGTGTTTTGTCTCTGCTGATCAGGACGATTGGGTGACATTCTTGCCGTTGGCTGAGTTTGCCCTTAATAATCGGGCTAGTTCCGCCACCTTGGTTTCGCCTTTTTTCTGCAACTCTGGTTTCCATCCTCGCTTTTCTTCGGGTCATGTGGAGCCTTCTGACTGTCCTGGGGTGGATTCTGTGGTGGATAGGTTGCAGCAGATCTGGAATCATGTGGTGGACAACTTGAAGTTGTCACAGGAGAAGGCTCAGCGCTTTGCCAACCGCCGCCGCGGTGTGGGTCCCCGACTACGCGTTGGGGATTTGGTATGGCTTTCTTCCCGCTTTGTTCCTATGAAGGTCTCCTCTCCCAAATTTAAACCTCGTTTTATTGGGCCTTACAAGATATTGGAAATCCTTAATCCTGTATCTTTTCGTCTGGATCTTCCTGTGTCGTTTGCTATTCACAATGTATTTCATAGGTCCTTGTTGCGGCGGTACATTGTGCCTGTAGTTCCTTCTGCTGAGCCTCCTGCTCCGGTGTTGGTTGAAGGCGAGTTGGAGTACGTGGTGGAGAAGATCTTGGATTCTCGCCTCTCCAGGCGGAGGCTTCAGTACCTGGTCAAGTGGAAGGGCTATGGTCAGGAGGATAATTCCTGGGTGGTCGCCTCTGATGTTCATGCGGCCGATTTAGTTCGTGCCTTTCATGCCGCTCATCCTGATCGCCCTGGTGGTCGTGGTGAGGGTTCGGTGACCCCTCACTAAGGGGGGGGTACTGTTGTGAATTTGCTTTTTGCTCCCTCTAGTGGTTACTAGTTTTTTTGACTCTGGTTTTTCTGTCATTCCTTTTATCCGCACCTGGGTCGTTAGTTAGGGGTGTTGCTATATAAGCTCCCTGGACCTTCAGTTCAATGCCTGGCAACGTAGTTATCAGAGCTAGTCTGCTGTGCTCTTGTCTACTGATCCTGGTTCCAGTTATATCAGCTAAGTCTGCCTTTTGCTTTTTGCTATTTGTTTTGGTTTTGTATTTTTGTCCAGCTTGTTCCTAATCTATATCCTGACCTTTGCAGGAAGCTCTAGGGGGCTGGTGTTCTCCCCCCGGACCGTTAGACGGTTCGGGGGTTCTTGAATTTCCAGTGTGGATTTTGATAGGGTTTTTGTTGACCATATAAGTTACCTTTCTTTATTCTGCTATCAGTAAGCGGGCCTCTCTGTGCTAAACCTGGTTCATTTCTGTGTTTGTCATTTCCTCTTACCTCACCGTCATTATTTGTGGGGGGCTTCTATCCAGCTTTGGGGTCCCCTTCTCTGGAGGCAAGAAAGGTCTTTGTTTTCCTCTACTAGGGGTAGCTAGATTCTCCGGCTGGCGCGTGTCATCTAGAATCAACGTAGGAATGATCCCCGGCTACTTCTAGTGTTTGCGTTAGGAGTAGATATATGGTCAACCCAGTTACCACTGCCCTATGAGCTGGATTTTTGTATTCTTCAGACTTCCACGTTCCTCTGAGACCCTCGCCATTGGGGTCATAACAGGACTCCGCTCAGAGGACACTGCCATGTGGTGCACAACTTTGCACTCGCGCAGGCGCCGATCAATCTGAATGGCTAGAGACATAGATTCGCTCAAACCAGCAGGCGTGGGGAACCCCACCATAACATCTTTAAGGGCTTCAGAAAGACCCTTTCTGAAAATTGCTGCCAGAGCATCCTCATTCCATTTAGTGAGCACAGACCATTTTCTAAATTTCTGGCAGTATAATTCCGCCGCTGTCAGGGGTGGGGAGGACGCTGCGCTGTTGTGCAGGAGGGAGCTCCCTCCTGCACAACAGCGCAGCGTCCTCCCCACCCCTGACAGCGGCAACATCCAGCGCTCCTCATTTTGCGAGTATCTCGCATTACCACAAGCGCCTATACTGCCGTCCAGTGCTTTCAGACGCATTGCTCTCCCGCTCCTCGGCTACACACACAGTGTGTGACTCATACACACTACCAGTGTCCTCCAGCATTTGACAACTATATCTGATGAAGGTCTCAGTTGTCGAGACCGAAAACGTTTATATGTTGAGCTGGATGCACTAGAATAAAAATCTACTTTTTGAATCATTCTACAAATTTCTCCTGAGTGCCAAGAATTATTATATTTGCTACTACGGGTTGGATCCCCTACTTGAGCACCTCCCAAGAATCCCTGAGTGCCGTGGCCAATACTTTCAGTATAATTCCGCCGCTTCCTGACCCTGACATAGGGCCAACAAGGTTTTTTCTGCATGATCCACAGAATTAGGTTCGTCATACAATAATCCGAGCACTTGAAAAAATGCGTCTACATTAAGCAATGCCGGATTCCCTGATTCAAGGGAGAATGCCCAGTCCTGAGGGTCACCACGCAGCAGAGAGATGACGATTTTAACCTGCTGAATGGGATCACCAGAGGAACGGGGTTTCAAAGCAAAAAACAATTTGCAGTTATTTTTAAAGTTTAAAAACTTGGATCTGTCCCCAAAAAACAAATCAGGAGTAGGAATTTTAGGCTCTAAAGCCGGAGTCTGGACAACATAATTTTGGATACTCTGTACTCTTGCAGCAAGTTGATCCACACGAGAAAACAAACCCTGAACATCCATGCCAGCGCCAAAATCCTGAACCACCCAGAGATTAAGAGGAAAAAAAAGACAAAACAGACTACAGAAAAAAAAATGGCTCAGAATATTTCTTTTTTCCTTCTTTTGAGATGCATTTAATTCATTTTTGGCCAGTTGTACTGTTATAAACTGGTGGTTTCGGAGCAACATGGGACGTGCTCTGGAGGAGGTGATACCTGTACTGACCGCAGTTCCTGAGCTTAACACAACACTAGAAGTAGCCATGGGATGTTCCTGTCACTCCCTAGACACCTTGTCACAGCCGGAGGACTAACTACCCCTAAAGATAGAAACAGGAAAGCTATCTTGCCTCAGAGAAAATTCCCAAAGGACAGACAGCCCCCCACAAATATTGACTGTGAGTGGAGAGGGAAATGACATACACAGAATGAAACTAGGATGTAGCAAAGGAGGCCAATCTAGCTAGATAGATAGAACAGGACAGAATGCTGTGCGGTCAGTATTAATAACTAGAAAAATCCACCACAGAGTTTACAAAAATCTCCACACCTGACTAAAGGTGCGGAGGGTAAATCTGCTTCCCAGAGCTTCCAGCTTAACTGAATAAATCCATACTGACAAGCTGGACTAGAAAAAAAACATAGAATGTGCTGAACAATTAAGTCCACAACAAGTGGAAAGCAAAAGAACAAAACAAGGACTTATGTTTGCTGAACTGGTCAGAATATCAGGGAAATCCAAGACAGATGTGAATCCAAGCAGGAACCATTGACAACTGGCACTAGCTGAAGGATAGAGCCAGGATAAATAGCCGAGCCAGAATAGACGATCAGTGGAAGCAGCTGCTGACTGCTAAATCCAAGGAGCAGCAGTTCCACTTAAATCCACCGGAGGGAGCCCAAGAGCAGAACTCACAAAAGTGCCATTTACAACCACCGGATGGAGCCCAAGAGCGGAATTCACAACATTTCCCGTTTTAGGTCAATTAGGATTACCATAATTACAAATATTTGCCAAATGCCAGAATGAGAGAGAATGCTTTAAGACATTTTTATTACTTACTGCAAATTCAAAAGTTTACACTAAGATTATTTTGCCTATAAACAATTCTGGACCGCCCATATGATGATGTCATGTGTTTGGAAGCCTCTGATAGTTTTTTTTGGCAAAATCTGAGTTAATTAGAGACACACCTTTGGATGTATTTTAATGCACACCTGAAACAGACTGCTTCTTTGTGTAGCACCATGGGATAGTCTCAAGAAATAAGCCAAGATATCAGGAAGAGAATTGCGGACTTTCACAAGTCTGGCTCATCCTTGGGTACAATTTCAAGATACCTGAAGATGTCTCGTTCATCTGTACAAACAATTATATGCAAGAACAAACAAGATGGGAGTGTACAGCCATCATACCGCTCAGGAAGGATATGGGTTCTGTGTCCCAGATATGAACGTGCTTTGGTCAGACGTGCATATCAATCCAAGGACAAAAGCAAAAAGACCTTGTGAAGATTATGGTGGAAGCTGGTAAGATTGCGTCAATATCCACAGTGAAACATGAACTGTATCAACATGGGCTGAAAGGCCACTCTGCCAGGAAGAAGCCGTTACTCCAAAAGAAACTTAAAAAGCCATATTGATGTTTGCAAATGCACACGGAAACAAAGACCTTAATTTTTTGAGACATGTCCTGTGGTCATGGGGCTTTCAAATGGACAATGATCCAAAGCATACTGCCAAAGTGGTAACAAAGTGGCTTAAGGATAACAAAGTCAATGTTTTAGAGTCACCATCACAAAGCCTTGATCTCAATCCTATTGAAAATTTATGGGCAAAGCTGAAAAGGTAGGTGCAAGCAAGACAACCTTCAAACCTGGATCAGTTACACCAGTTTTGTCAGGAGGAACGGGCCAAAATTCCGACCAACTATTGTGAGAAGCTTGTGGAAGAATATCCCAAATGTTTGACCCAAGTCATTCAGTTTAAGGGCAATGGTACCAAATATTAATGAAATGTATGTAAACTTTTAACTTTGCAATAAGTAATAAAAATGCCGTAAAACATTTTCTCTCTCATTATTCTGGCATTTGGAAAATATTAATTATGGAGAAAGTATATATAATAAATACACCGGCGCTCCACACGGTGTTTGGACGTGGAGATGAGGGGAGCTGCTGGTGCCTAGACGGCTACTGTGCCAAGCCTGTCATATAAGAGGGAAAAACTTTGTATAAAAGAATATAGGTCACCGCGCTACCTTACTCCGAGATAGAAAGTTAAATATAGTGCCCCCGAAAGGAAGAGAGTAAGAGACTTACTTGGTCGCTGTAAGTGCCGATAATATGTCTGTGGGAGCGGTTCCTTGGCCGAGGTGGAGCTAAAAGAGAATGGCTGCTCCTCCGTGCATCTGGAGATGAGGATCCGATCAGTGGTGTGGGATGGCAGGGCTGCGGGGAGCGTCCTCCCCTGTTGGCGCCTAGCCACCACGCGCACCAAAGAAGAAAACAGGCGGCGTCTCAGTCAGAGAACGCCGCTACACTGCAGCGGGGGATGAGGGGGCGTGGTCTGGGTGACGTCACCCGGAGCTGCAGGGAATGAGCAGGAGACGGATGCCGAGCAGGGCCTCAATTGCCTACGCGTTTCGAAGGTCTCCGGACCTTCTTCGTCAGGGCTAGAGGTCCCGGCGGTCTCTTGCTCAGTATACAAAGAAAAAGCCCCGCCCACTGCTAGTTGAAAAAAGAGGGGGGATGTGCATGTGTCTGACAGTACTTCAATGTGAGTGTGTCTGGAAGCTAAGAAGGAGAACGGCTAGAGGATTGTTTAAGAACTAGTTCTAAATAACCCATGCAGGGCAGTTGGAAAATGGATTGCCCATGCTCCTTTAGATCAAATATGAGCACAATTATCTAACATTGTGCTATTGATAAAAATGTACTTTTTATTAAATTACATTAAAAGGGGAATATGTATTAAAATCAATTTTAATCACACTGACTAAAAATGCAGGTATTTCTGCATACATGTACGTACCTATATACACACATGTACCGATAAAAATAAAAATAAAAAAATCTAAAAAGTATATACGCACTAGAAAACGAAGAAAAAGAAAGAAATGGTGACCCTATAGTCCAAATGGCCACCCCAGGACAAATATGGGAGGGAGGGAACAATGCGAAGGATTAAGCAAGGAAAGAAAGGTTGCTAAAATTAGATACATGAATAAATAATTATTTAAAAGCATAAAGCTCTAGTTCATGGTTCAGACCCCTAGGGGCCATACTATACAGCAAAAAGATCCACCTGGATTCGGTACGTGACATTAGTTTGATATAGTCACCTCCCCTCCAGTTTTTATGTACTAACTGGATGACACAGAATATTAACCCCTTTGTGGACCTACCGTGATGCTCCCTAAAGTGCCTTGAGAGGGGATGGCCGACAAAGCCTTTTTCTATATTGTTAAAATGTTCTTTCAGTCGGTCCCTTAATTTGCGCTTAGTACGGCCTACATACATTTTACCGCAGGGGCATTTAATCAAATAGATGACTCCCGACGACCAGCATGATATATATTCCTTAATTACAAATTCCTGAGTGCCATTGGAGTTAAAATTTTTTAATTGTTTTGTTTTTTTAAAACTTGTGCGCACACAACAGGAACAAGTGCCACAGGGTACAAAACCTGGACTCTGTGAAGATATACTCTTAATAGGGCCCCTGTTGGTCATTTTGGAACATAATTATTTTATTCATGACGGCCAGTTCTACCTTCAAACATGGGATACGGCCATGGGCACTCGCTTTGCTCCCAGCTACGCAAATATTTACGTAGCCAAATGGGAGGAGCTACACATTACGCTCACCAAAAGCCGGTCTGATTATGTGGAGAAGATTTATTGATGACGTGCTATTCATCTGGAATGGCCCTCAAAACGAACTAGATGCATTTATTACCAACCTTAACTTTAACGACTTCGGGTTGGAATTTACGGCCACCACTAGCAAAACCGAAATTAATTTTTTGGACTTGAATATTTTCATTGAAAACAATCGGATATTAACTAAGTGTCACCGTAAGACAGTGGACTCTAATGGGTTTATCGATATAAATAGCTGTCATCTACCCATTTGGTTGACTAATATCCCCAAAAGTCAATTCACCCGGGTAAGACGCTATTGCACCAAAATTCAGGACTATATGACAGAAGCAGAGTACCTAACTGGACAGTTTTTAGAAAAAGGGTATTCCAAAGATTCTTTAGATGTGGCTAACCAAGAGATATATGAAATACCAAGAGACACTCTGATTCAAAAAACAATGAGGGATAAATCTAATCCAACGGACATTCCTAGACAAATTTATCAGTTACCTATCATTACGCAATTCCATCACGGGTATAAATATTTTACAAAAATTATCTATAAGCATTGGTCAATTCTGCAGTCGGATAAAGTGATAGGGGAGCTGCTACCTAAACATCCAAAGTTTGTTTTTAGAAAATCACAAACAATAGGTAACATTATAGCCCCAACAACCAACAGGGGCCCTATTAAGAGTATATCTTCACAGAGTCCAGGTTTTGTACCCTGTGGCACTTGTTCCTGTTGTGTGCGCACAAGTTTTAAAAAAACAAAACAATTACAATTTTTTAACTCCAATGGCACTCAGGAATTTGTAATTAAGGAATATATATCATGCTGGTCGTCGGGAGTCATCTATTTGATTAAATGCCCCTGCGGTAAAATGTATGTAGGCCGTACTAAGCGCAAATTAAGGGACCGACTGAAAGAACATTTTAACAATATAGAAAAAGGCTTTGTCGGCCATCCCCTCTCAAGGCACTTTAGGGAGCATCACGGTAGGTCCACAAAGGGGTTAATATTCTGTGTCATCCAGTTAGTACATAAAAACTGGAGGGGAGGTGACTATATCAAACTAATGTCACGTACCGAATCCAGGTGGATCTTTTTGCTGTATAGTATGGCCCCTAGGGGTCTGAACCATGAACTAGAGCTTTATGCTTTTAAATAATTATTTATTCATGTATCTAATTTTAGCAACCTTTCTTTCCTTGCTTAATCCTTCGCATTGTTCCCTCCCTCCCATATTTGTCCTGGGGTGGCCATTTGGACTATAGGGTCACCATTTCTTTCTTTTTCTTCGTTTTCTAGTGCGTATATACTTTTTAGATTTTTTTATTTTTATTGGTACATGTGTGTATATAGGTACGTACATGTATGCAGAAATACCTGCATTTTTAGTCAGTGTGATTAAAATTGATTTTAATACATATTCCCCTTTTAATGTAATTTAATAAAAAGTACATTTTTATCAATAGCACAATGTTAGATAATTGTGCTCATATTTGATCTAAAGGAGCATGGGCAATCCATTTTCCAACTGCCCTGCATGGGTTATTTAGAACTAGTTCTTAAACAATCCTCTAGCCGTTCTCCTTCTTAGCTTCCAGACACACTCACATTGAAGTACCGTCAGACACATGCACATCCCCCCTCTTTTTTCAACTAGCAGTGGGCGGGGCTTTTTCTTTATATACTGAGCAAGAGACCGCCGGGACCTCTAGCCCTGATGAAGAAGGCCCGGAGACCTTCGAAACGCGTAGGCAATTAAGGCCCTGCTCGGCATCCGTCTCCTGCTCATTCCCTGCAGCTCCGGGTGACGTCACCCAGACCACGCCCCCTCATCCCCCGCTGCAGTGTAGCGGCGTTCTCTGACTGAGACGCCACCTGTTTTCTTCTTTGGTGCGCGTGGTGGCTAGGCGCCAACAGGGGAGGACGCTCCCCGCAGCCCTGCCATCCCACACCGCTGATCGGATCCTCATCTCCAGATGCACGGAGGAGCAGCCATTCTCTTTTAGCTCCACCTCGGCCAAGGAACCGCTCCCACAGACATATTATCGGCACTTACAGCGACCAAGTAAGTCTCTTACTCTCTTCCTTTCGGGGGCACTATATTTAACTTTCTATCTCGGAGTAAGGTAGCGTGGTGACCTATATTCTTTTATACAAATATTAATTATGCTTATCCTAATTGACTTAAAACGGGAAAGGTTTATTCTGATTTTATGTCAGATATTGAGGAAAACATGCATATGTGTCTTTTTATATAGTGTATATAAACTTCTGGTTTCAACTGAAAGTGTGGTTACTAACATATCTCCAGACAATGTGGGTGGATGGGCATTACAGCAGAGGTGATAATGTTATGAGAGGAGGGGTGATATAAGGGTTTGTAATGTGGCACGGCTGAACTCAACTGTGCTGTCCTCCACCACACTGACTAATGTGACCATATCTGAAGGGTATTTGTCATCTTTGCTCTACTTCCAGCACTTCGTTATCATTCACAAGGCTACACTAGGAGATCAGGGCAGTCTGTAATTACATCTCACACACTAAGAAACCTTCTCTAATCTGTGGCGGAGGCATGTTCGTCTTTCTTAGGCGTGTTGTTTATGATTGCTCATCATTATATAGGAGGAAGTAGTACACCCCCCAGTGAAATCTGATCACACCCACTTGGACTTAACGAACGTTAACCCATTAGGTGCCAAATACTTTGCTAATATCTCTGCAAAGAAGAGGTGAAATTCAAGAAAAAAAGTTATCTTCATCTCTGCAGCCACTATTATTACATTGCGTGTCCAGTTGAACATGAAAACTTTAGTCAAGGGTCCTCTTTAATAATGCTATAAAACAGCAGAGGCTACATAGTCTAGGTAAGATTCAGTTCTCTGAAGGCAAAGGATGTTTATGACCTGTGTATTTTCAGTCCAGTAAAAAAATTAAGGCTAACAGACATGACATATTGCAGGTTTCTCTAGAAGTGAAAAGTTAAAACTATTATTTCCTGAGATCGGAAGGTGATAAATGAGGTTATAAATCAGGTAGTCAAATTTGCACATGTACTTCTTTTAGTCAAGAGATACGTATTGTCCATAAGGGAGACACTTGAATATATAGCGGTTTACTTCTAGCTTAAAAGGGGTGTTAAAAATCACACTGGTCTGTCTGGTATCATGATATATAGCAATTAAATGTAAGAGCCATTAAGGCAACGTGTACAGATAACATATGACTGTTAGGATAGAAGAGCAAAACAATTTGGCTAAAAGGGAATATATTAACTGTGTAAAATGACCTACCTATTTACAATATTATATAGGCAGTAAATTTACTTACTTTCCATCTTAGCCTTGATTTTTAGATGTCTATTAAAGTCTTTTTTGATAATCTAAACGCAACTTTAATCAAAGTGGATTGAGCTGATTATTGGAATATCAATTAGATCAGAAAAAATAAGCAATTGCAGGAAGCAACGCAAGACATACCTCAAGAGATATCAAAGCCCTTTGCAGAGGTATATTAAGAAATTGCTAGCATGGTTATTTCTTAATATCTAGTGAAAAATCTAACATTTTACAATTAATTTGTGTGAGTACAAATTACAATTCAAACAACTTACTAATCATTTGCTTATTTTTGTTCAATAGGCTATGTTCACACAGAGTATTTTCAGGTGTTCAAAAATGATGAGGTTTTCAAATGGAAACGCTCCTCCCCCAATACCCCTCGAATCATGATGTGAAGAATTTTTCATTCTTGGATTTTTTTGTTGCCTTTTGATTTGATGGTACCTAGTTTGGAGAGGATTCTTTCCGGACCTGCTTCAAATAAGTAATGACGTGCAGTTTTTACCACCAAACATTTATTTAAATATATATATATATATATATATACACTCACCGGCCACTTTATTAGGTACACCATGCTAGTAACGGGTTGGACCCCCTTTTGCCTTCAGAACTGCCTCAATTCTTCGTGGCATAGATTCAACAAGGTGCTGGAAGCATTCCTCAGAGATTTTGGTCCATATTGACATGATGGCATCACACAGTTGCCGCAGATTTGTCGGCTGCACATCCCAAAGATGCTCCATACAAGGCAGGATGGATCCATGCTTTCATGTTGTTTACGCCAAATTCTGACCCTACCATCCGAATGTCGCAGCAGAAATCGAGACTCATCAGACCAAGCAACGTTTTTCCAATCTTCTACTGTCCAATTTCGATGAGCTTGTACAAATTGTAGCCTCAGTTTCCTGTTCTTAGCTGAAAGGAGTGGTACCCGGTGTGGTCTTCTGCTGCTGTAGCCCATCTGCCTCAAAGTTCGACGCACTGTGCGTTCAGAGATGCTCTTAGGCCTACCTTGGTTGTAACGGGTGGCGATTTGAGTCACTGTTGCCTTTCTATCAGCTCGAACCAGTCTGCCCATTCTCCTCTGACCTCTGGCATCAACAAGGCATTTCCGCCCACAGAACTGCCGCTCACTGGATTTTTTTTCTTTTTCGGACCATTCTCTGTAAACCCTAGAGATGGTTGTGCGTGAAAATCCCAGTAGATCAGCAGTTTCTGAAATACTCAGACCAGCCCTTCTGGCACCAACAACCATGCCACGTTCAAAGGCACTCAAATCACCTTTCTTCCCCATACTGATGCTCGGTTTGAACTGCAGGAGATTGTCTTGACCATGTCTACATGCCTAAATGCACTGAGTTGCCGCCATGTGATTGGCTGATTAGAAATTAAGTGTTAACAAGAAGTTGGACAGGTGTACCTAATAAAGTGGCCAGTGAGTGTATATATATATATATATATATATATATATATATATATATATATATATATATATACACACAGTACAGACCAAACATTTGGACACACCTTCTCATTTAAAGATTTTTCTGTATTTTCATGACTATGAAAATTATACATTCACACTGAGGACATCAAAACTATGAATTAACACGTGGAATTATATACTTAACAAAAAAGTGAGAAACAATTGAAATTATGTCTTATATTCTAGGTTCTTCAAAGTAGCCACCTTTTGCTTTGATGACTGCTTTGCACACTCTTGGCATTCTCTTGATGAGCTTCAAGAGGTAGTCACCGGAAATGGTTTTCACTTCACAGGTGTGCCCTGTCAGGTTTAATAAGTGGGATTTCTTGCCTTATAAATGGTGTTGGGACCATCAGTTGTGTTGTGCAGAAGTCTGGTGGATACATAGCTGATAGTCCTACTGAATAGACTGTTAGAATTTGTATTATGGCAAGAAAAAAGCAGCTAAGTAAAGAAAAATGAGTGGCCATCATTACTTTAAGAAATGAAGGTCAGTCAGTCCGAAAAATTGGGAAAACTTTGAAAGTGTCCCCAAGTACAGTGGCAAAAACCATCAAGCGCTACAAAGAAACTGGCTCACATGAGGACCGCCCCAGGAAAGGAAGACCAAGAGTCACCTCTGCTTCTGAGGATAAGTCACCAGCCTCAGAAATCGCAGGTTAACAGCAGCTCAGATTAGAGACCAGGTCAATGCCACACAGAGTTCTAGCAGCAGACACATCTCTACAACAACTGTTAAAGGGAACCTGTCACCCCCTTCAGGCGTTTGTAACTAAAAGAGCCACCTTGTGCAGCAGAAATGCTGCATTCTGACAAGGTGGCTCTTTTAGTTATGATGCCTGCACACGCCTTTCAGGCTGTGTAAGGGCTATTTGACCAAGAAAGAGAGTGATGGGGTGCTACGCCAGATGACCTGGCCTCCACAGTCACCAGACCTGAACCCAATCGAGATGGTTTGGGGTGTGCTGGACCGCAGAGTGAAGGCAAAAGGGCCAACAAGTGCTAAGCATCTCTGGGAACTCCTTCAAGATTGTTGGAAGACCATTCCCAGTGACTTCCTCTTGAAGCTCATCAAGAGAATGCCAAGAGTGTGCAAGAAAAATATTTAGAATTGAGAGTCCTCAGTGGTTGATACCTTTTAATGGCTAACTGAAAAGATGGTAACAAATTGCAAGCTTTCGAGACTACATACGTCTCTTCATCAGGCAAAGACTAAAACAAATTCTGAAGAATCACATATTTATGCACAACATAGTATAGAAAAAAAAAAAAAACACTGAGGACTCTCAATTCTAAATATTTTTCTATCTACTGGCTAACACAGTACCAAGATATATTTCTTTCCTGTATCAAGAGTGTGCAAAGCAGTCATCAAAGCAAAAGGTGGCTACTTTGAAGAACCTAGAATATAATAAGACATAATTTCAGTTGATTCACACTTTTTTGTTAAGTATATAATTCCACATGTGTTAATTCATAGTTTTGATGCCTTCAGTGTGAATGTACAATTTTCATAGTCATGAAAATACAGAAAAACATTAAATGAGGTGTGTCCAAACTTTTGTCTGTACTGTATATATATATATATATATATATATATATATATATATATATATATATATATATATATACACTCACCGGCCACTTTATTAGGTACACCATGCTAGTAACGGGTTGGACCCCCTTTTGCCTTCAGAACTGCCTCAATTCTTCGTGGCATAGATTCAACAAGGTGCTGGAAGCATTCCTCAGAGATTTTGGTCCATATTGACATGATGGCATCACACAGTTGCCGCAGATTTGTCGGCTGCACATCCCAAAGATGCTCCATACAAGGCAGGATGGATCCATGCTTTCATGTTGTTTACGCCAAATTCTGACCCTACCATCCGAATGTCGCAGCAGAAATCGAGACTCATCAGACCAAGCAACGTTTTTCCAATCTTCTACTGTCCAATTTCGATGAGCTTGTACAAATTGTAGCCTCAGTTTCCTGTTCTTAGCTGAAAGGAGTGGTACCCGGTGTGGTCTTCTGCTGCTGTAGCCCATCTGCCTCAAAGTTCGACGCACTGTGCGTTCAGAGATGCTCTTAGGCCTACCTTGGTTGTAACGGGTGGCGATTTGAGTCACTGTTGCCTTTCTATCAGCTCGAACCAGTCTGCCCATTCTCCTCTGACCTCTGGCATCAACAAGGCATTTCCGCCCACAGAACTGCCGCTCACTGGATTTTTTTTCTTTTTCGGACCATTCTCTGTAAACCCTAGAGATGGTTGTGCGTGAAAATCCCAGTAGATCAGCAGTTTCTGAAATACTCAGACCAGCCCTTCTGGCACCAACAACCATGCCACGTTCAAAGGCACTCAAATCACCTTTCTTCCCCATACTGATGCTTGGTTTGAACTGCAGGAGATTGTCTTGACCATGTCTACATGCCTAAATGCACTGAGTTGCCGCCATGTGATTGGCTGATTAGAAATTAAGTGTTAACAAGAAGTTGGACAGGTGTACCTAATAAAGTGGCCGGTGAGTGTATATATATATATATATATATATATATATATATATAGCTAAAAGGCTCAAAAACTAAATAAACAAATGTGGATTCCCCATAGAAAGAACTAGTAAATGCAGGTCCCGGGGTGACTTTCTGATGGTAACAGGAAGCTATGGATGGTACTCACATTTTACCACTTAGATTATGTTCACTGTTTCATTTACACCAAAAACCAAAGTGGTTGCAGGAAAAACACTATGTACAATATGTGAACCTTTTTGTGCATTTATGCATAGTTTTTACTTGTCTTTTTCACTTATTCATTTCAATGCGTTAAAAGCACTGAAAAAACAGATGCTGTATTTTGTCGAAAACACAGCAGGGCTCAAAATGTAAGCGAAGAAAAAAGCAGTGTGCGCATGAGATTTTAGAAATCTCATTCATTATACTGGTATTGTAAGGCACCAACTAAAATACACAGCTATGTGTGAAGATACCCTTACAGCCTTGCACAAGGGCTATAAAACAAAGAAAAAAATGCAAGAGACAGTGATACAGAAGTTCTATTTAATCAGAGCTTCCCCTGTTCTTTCCTCTTTTGCATGCGAATATGAATATTGAATACAACCTAAACAACATTTAATATAGTCGAGAGAGGATCTGATGTTGTGGGTTATAAAAGTCACCTATGCAGGTCAACGGTGCAACTATTTTTATTCCATACAGCCATGGTTGTACAACAAATCCATGTAGATGGCCAACATACAATGTCCTCAGTTCACAAGTTCCCAATCGGTGTTTGGTAGTTCCACTGGCCCCAAACAAGGCGATACCCACTGTCTCCCAACTTTTGGTTGGCCCACAGCTTTTGGTAAATCCAGCCGGTTTATAGTGCAATCACAGCCTATGTTCCTCCAGACGATGAATATCACAACCGTAGCTCATGGATACCCCCTCCAGCCAACAATCAATCTCCCAAACTTTATAGATCATCCATTCCAGCTTGGATCCTCTCCCCTCGAAGTCACAACAACTGCCTGATTCAACCCATGTATCTTTTTCTCCCTCCCCCTTAAACAAGCAAGCAAATCACTAATAAAACACAGCAAGAAAATATCTAACAAAACACAACAATATCGACGCAACCGATGCTCTGTGCTGGAAAAAGTCTATTTCGTAGAGCTGTGGACTCCACTCTATGTCCATTTGTCCTATAATCTTTAGTAAGCGGCCATATCATTATATATATATATATATATATATATATATATATATATATATATATATATATACAGTGGGTACGGAAAGTATTCAGACCCCTTTAAATTTTTAACTCTTTGTTTCATTGCAGCCATTTGGTAAATTCAAAAAAGTTCATTTTTTCACATTAATGTACACTCTGCAAACCATCTTGACTGAAAAAAAAACAGAAATGTAGAAATTTTTGCAAATTTAATAAAAAAGAAAAACTGAAATATGACATGGTCATAAGTATTCAGACCTTTTGCTCAGACACTCAAATTTAAGTCACATGCTGCCCATTTCTTAGTGATCCTCCTTGAGATGGTTCTACTCCTTCATTGTAGTCCAGCTGTGTTTAATTAAACTGATAGACCTTGATTTAGAAAGGCATACACCTGTCTATATAAGACCTCACAACTCACAGTGCAGGTCAGACCATATGAGAATCGTGAGGTCAAAGGAACTGGCTAAGGAGCTCAGAGACAGAATTGTGGCAAGGCACAGATCTGGACAACGTTACAAAAGAATTTCTGCAGTACTCAAGGTACCTAAGAGCACAGTGGCCTCCATAATCCTTCAATGGAAGAAGTTTGGGACCACTGGACGTCTTCCTAGACCTGGCCATCCCGTCAAACTGAGCAATCGTGGGAGAAGAGCCTTTTGTGAGAAAGGTAAAGAAGAACCCCAAGATCACTGTGGCTGAGCACCTGATATGCAGTAGGGAGAAAGTTCCACAAAGTCAACTATCACTGCAGCCCTCCATCGGGCCTTCATGGCAGAGTTACCCGACGGAAGCCTCTCCTTAGTGCAAGACATATGAAAGCCCACATAGTTTGCTAAAAACCACATCAAGGACTCCCAGACTATAAGAAATAAGACTCTCTGGTCTGATGAGATGAAGATACTTTTTGGTGATAATTCTAAGCGATATGTGTGGAGAAAACCAGGCATTGGTCATTATAATTATTATAGAGCCATTTATTCCATGGCACTTTACATGTGAGGAGGGCTATACATAGTAAAAACAAGTACAATAATCTGAAACAATACAAGTCACGACTGGTACAGTAGGAGAGAGGACCCTGCCCACGAGGGCTCACAATCTACAAGGGATGGGTGAGGATACAGTAGGTGTGGGTAGAGCTGGTCGTGCAGCGGTTTGGTCAATTGGTGGTTACTGCAGGTTGTAGACTTGTCGGAAGAGGTAGGTCTTCAGGTTCTTTTTGAAGGTTTCGATGGTAGGCGAGTCTGATATGTTGTGATAGAGAGCTCCAGAGTAGGGGTGATGCGCGAGAGAAATCATGTATGCGATTGTGGGAAAAGGAGATAAGAGGGGAGTAGAGAAGGAGATCTTGTGAGGATCGGAGGTTGCGTGCAGGTATCGGGAGACGAGGTCACAGATGTATGGAGGAGACAGGTTGTGGATGGCTTTGTATGTCATGGTTAGGGTTTTGTACTGGAGTCTCTGGGCAATGGGGGAGCCAGTGAAGGGATTGACAGAGGGGAGAGGCCGGGGAATAGCGGGGGAAAGGTGGATTAGTTGGGCAGAAGAGTTTAGAATAGATTGGAGGGGTACGAGAGTGTTCGAGGGGAGACCACAGAGCAGGAGGTTGCAGTAGTGAAGTTGGGAGATGATGAGGGCATGGATTAGGGTTTTTGCAGATTCTTGGATTAGAAATGTACGGATCCGAGAAATATTTTTGAGTTGAAGTCGACAGGAAGTGGAAAGGGCTTGGATATGTGGTTTGAAGGAGAGATCAGTGTCAAGGATTACCCTGAGGCAGCGAGCTTGTGGGACTGGGGAGAAGCCATTTACTGTAATCGATAGGTCCGTTGGGGTGGTCGCGTGAGATGGGGGAAAGATGATGAATTCTGTTTTGTTCATGTTAAGTTTTACAAATCTAGTGGAGAAGGATGAAATAGCGGACAGACATTGAGGGATTCTCATTAGTAAGGGTGGTGATATCTGGTCCAGAGATGTAGATCTGTGTGTCATCAGCATAGATGTGATACTGAAAGCTGTGAGATTCTATGAGCTGTCCCAGGTCAAAGGTGTAAATGGAGAAGAGCAGGGGCCCTAGGACGGAACCTTGCGGGACTCCAACAGATAGGGGGCGAGGTGAGGAGGTGGTGCGTGAATGGGAGATGTTGAATGTCCGGTCTGTTAGTTATGACGATATCCAGGATAGGGCCAGGTCTGTGATGTCCACTGTTTCAATGGCAGAGGACAGGTCCAGGAAGAGGACAGAGTAGTGTCGCTTGCTCTTGGCGGTTAATAGGTCATTGGTGACCTTAGTTAGGGCTGTTTAAGTGGAGTGGTGTGCCCGGAAGCCAGATTGTAAGCGGTCGAAGAGGGAGCAGGAAGAGAGATGGGAGGACAGTTCAAGATGGACGTGTTGTTTCAGTAGTTTTGAGGCATAGGGGAGAAATGACATAGGGCGATAGCTAGATACAGATGATGGGTCAAGAGAGGGCTTTTTGAGGATAGTTGTGAAGTGTCTCACCTCAATCCCAACTGTAAAACATGGTGGTGGTAGCATCATGCTATGGGGATGTTTTTCAGCTGCAGGGACAGGATGACTGGTTGTCACTGAAGGAAACATGAATGCGGCCAAGTACAGAGATATCCTGGATGAAAACCTCTTCCAGAGTGCTCTGGACCTCAGACTTGACCTAAGGTTCACCTTTCAACAAGACAATGACCCTAAGCACACAGCTAAAATAACAAAGGAGTGGCTTCAGAACAACTCTGTTACCATTCTTAACTGGCCCAGCAAGAGCCCTGACCTAAACCCAATTGAGCATCTCTGGAGAGACCTGAAAATGGCTGTCAACCAATGTTCACCATCCAACCTGACGGAACTGGAGGGGAAGAATGGCAGAGGATCCCCAAATCCAGGTGTGAAAAACTTGTTGCATCATTCCCAAGAAGACTCATGGCTGTACTAGCTCAAACGGGTGCTTCTACTCAATACTGAGCAAACGGTCTGAATACTTATGACCATGTGATATTTCAGTTTCTCTTTTTTAATAAATTTGCAAAAATTTCTACCTGTCTTTTTCAGTCAAGATGGGGTGCAGAGTGTACATTAAGGAGACAAAAATGAAGTTTTTTGAATTTACCAAATGGCTGCAATGAAACAGAGTGAAAAATTTGACGAGGTCTGAATACTTTCCATTCACTCTCTTTCTCTCTATATATATACACTAGAAATGTATACTATTTAAAGCATGACTACGGTGGGTTTTTTGTAATTTCAGAGCTGGAACGGTGACACTAATGTAAGTTTCCTGCAATTAGTAACATATTTACCATGCTGTTTGACTCATCGGAAGTCAGAGGAACAGTCACAAGCTCTCAATGCAAGTCTATGAGAGTCTCATTCTGGCTCTCCTACACTTAAATTGAGAAGTGACCTCAGAAAACATTGGAAAACGCTGTGGAATTAATGGCGTTATACAAGTGAGTGAAATAAATAAATATTGCCATCACAGTAATAATTACATCAATGTAGCGCTTAACTTTACTGCACCATTACAACTACGTGCATGCACCCTACATTCCAGTCTTTGTTTCATGTTTATAATGCAGTGATTCATCACTTTTTTTGTAAACGTGCCTGATGCAGGAGCCTCTGTGCTGTGAAAGCTTGCAAATTAGCAATGAGCGAGCATGCTGGGATAAGGTGTTAGGGTATGTGCACACGTCAGGATTTCTTGCAGAAATTTCCTGAAGAAAACCGGAAATTTTCTGCAAGAAATCCGCATGTTTTTTTTTGCATTTTTTTAGCATTTTGCAAGCGTAATTAGCTTGCAGAATGCTAAAGTTTTCCAAGCGATCTGTAGCATCGCTTGGAAAACTGACTGACAGGTTGGTCACACTTGTCAAACATACTGTTTGACAAGTGTGACCAACTTTTTACTATAGATGCTGCTTATGCAGCATCAATAGTAAAAAGATATCATGTTAAAAAAAATAAAAAAATGGTTATACTCACCCTCTGCAGACAGCCGACCTCCTCAGCGGCGTCCGTTCCTATAGATGGTGTGGTTCAGGACCTTCGATGACGTCACAGTCACGTGAGCGGTCACATGAGCGGTCACGCGACCAATCACAAGACAGCGACGTCATCGCAGGTCCTGAACCACACCATCTATAGGAACGGAAGAGAGAGCATGCACCGCTGAGAGGCGGGACCACTCCGGGGCCATCAGAGGGTGAGTATATGACTATTTTTTATTTTAATTCTTTTTTTTGACCAATTATATGGTGCCCTGTCCGTGGAGGAGAGTCTCCTCTCCTCCACCCTGGGTACCAACCGCACATGATCTGCTTACTTCCCGCATGGTGTGCACAGCCACATGCGGAAAGTAAGCAGATCAATGCATTCCTAGGTGTGCGGAACCCCCGCAATTCCGCAAATTTAATGAACATGTTGCTTTTTTTTCCGCGATGCGATTTTTTTGCGGAAAAAAATGCAGCATGTGCACAAAAAATGCGGAATACACTGAAAATAATGGGAGGCATATGTAAGCGTTTTTTCGCGTTTTTATCACGTTTTTATAGCGAGACAACGCGAAAAAAACGCGAAAAATACTGAACGTGTGCACATGGCCTTATTGTAACAGCATGTCCCTTCCCTGGTCTGTGTCCCTGGACTGCAATGTAATCAGGCCTGAGTCAATAACCAGTGGGGGAGTCTGTCATTCTTCTCCTCAGCATAGGTTTTATCCAATACAAGTTTATAGCTTCTGGAAACTTCTTATGTTAGCCACATAGTCAAAAGTAGGTGGGAGCCCTCCCTCATGGAGGAGTGGATCCCAGGACACAGAACAATAGGCACGTTTTGGCCCAAGCAGTAGGGTGTTGACGGGCCCGAATCTTATGCTGAGGTGAGATCCTGGTGCCCGTGTGTGGGTTAAAAGCTGCCATGTGGAATGGTGTTATGTCCCTCATCGGTTGATCCATTGAACTTATCCCAGGATTATTTCTGTCTTTTCCCTGGCATCGGATTACTGGGTGGCGCCCCCGGAACTGTTCCCTTCTTGGTGTGGACTCACTGTGGACTCTAAGAGACGCTATTAATATTTTACGTTCTATGTTCCCTGTCTCAATAAATCCCGTTGGATTGATCATCGGCCTGGTGTCACACACACCGTCACAGTTATCCAAGCATGCTCAGGTGCTAAGGCTGGTTTCTCATTTGCGGTTGTGTCTGCAGCGTTTGTGCTGCAATTTTCTGCATGCGTTGTGTATTCCTATCTTTAACGTTAGGGACACAGGTGCATGTGATTGGTTGTGTTTTGCCGCATTTGATGACGCATGCGTCATTTTGTCGTCTGCAGTTTGGCGCGGTAAACGCTACATGTAGTAATTTCAGAGGCGTCAATTTGCCGCCTAGAAACGTATGTGGTTGTTAGCGGAAGGAATGCGGCAAAAAAATGCATTTAAGTCTATGTGAACGCATGCGTTCGCAAGCATATGCGTTTTCTTGCATTTGTGAACGCATGTGTTTCACCACAGGAAAACCTGACTAGACACTGATTAGCCACACCCACATACAAACTGATAAAAGGTGGGAGTGGGCATTGGCAGGTAACTACACAGCAGACGAGAAGCAGGAAAGCACCTTGGAGGAAAAACAAGACTCTGAACAATGTGAGTATATCAAACCCAATGTCTTCTGGTCTCTATATGTCCTAATTTCTGGCATTTTTGTCATTCTGCATGCATCAGAATGTCATCTTCTTCTTCTGAGGAGCAACGGCCTGGGCCTGCACAAGCTGAAAATGTCAGTGAAGTGGAGTACTCACCTCTTCAGATTGGTAAGTATTCACTGTCACATCTACAAGTGACAATTTTTTTTTCCTTTTTTAGAGCAGTTCTTCCACTGCGGCAGAGGCTGAGCAGCGGAGACACGGTTGGGTGGCAAGGCGGCAGCATGTAAGTATACCTGGCTGACTGTTTATTGTATCCTGACTACTATTCTTGAATGTTCATTTTTTTACTTTCCTCTTTCTTTACCTTTTTCTTGTTGACTCCTTTTTTTTCTTGACTTTCAATATTCATGCGTTTTTTGTCTGTTGTTTTCTTTCTTTTCCTTATGCTAATGTCTCCAACATTAATGTCTTTATTTATTTTTTAGGTTCCAGAACGGGATGAGGACCTCATTGAAAATGACCTCCTAATCTCCCTTGTCCATGAGCGAGTGCTGTTGAGGGACACCCGGGTTCCGCAGCACTTGGACAATGTGACGATCCGGCGGCTATGGAATAAGGTGGCCAAAGCGATGTGGGATGGCTGGGACAATGCTCTGACTCGGGTCCGAAATGCATTTTGTAAGTATTGCAATGCAGTGTGATGCAGCAGTGACCTTGGCCGTGATCACACAACTGTGTGTGATGAGAGAAACTCTCAGGAGTTTCTCTCATCACACACAGTTGTGTGATCACGGTCAAAAGTGCATTGTCTTACCATTATTTATATTTTTCAACAGTGCTCAAAGTCAAAACACGTTGGCGTTCGATGAAGGATCGCTTCAACAAGGACCTTCGTCAAGAGAGCCGGGTTCCTAGTGGTTTTGGAGCAAGGATGCGCAAATATAAATATCACCGCATCCTTGCATTTTTGAGACCGGTCCTTGCCCAGAGAATGTAAGTTTTTTTTTGTGGTGTATTGGATTGTGTTGTATTGCCTAATCTGTATTTTTCTATTCCACAGGAGTTGGTGCCTTTACTATTGTAAATGTTTGGTACTGTTTTTTTTTTTTTTCTTTTCACAGCACATGGAGCAGCACTCTTGACCCTGGTTCTGGAGCGGTCCTTTGTCAAACAGCCACGGACACATCCCAGCCATCCAGCAGCGCTGCAGCAAGTGGGCCTGCAACACAGACTGAAAACCAGGAAGCTGGTCCATCAGGTGTTCCCCTGTCCCAGTCCTCTGCCTTTTTTTTTGGGGGGGGGGCTCTTCCCGGCAGTGGGCCTCGGACAGGACACTCATGCCCGAGTTTTTACACTTGAGCTCGGTCTTTCATGATGGACTCAAGGCAATGGGTGACCGACTGGATAGTGCCATAAACCATATGAATACAATTATCCAGGAGGTAATCAAAAGCCTTGACCAAGTGAAAGTCGACCTCAAGAGGCCAGCACATCATTTTTCAATCAAATAGAGAAGGGCATGTCGGAACACCTTACTCCTGATCTCCATTTTAGTGTCATGCAGGCCTGCAATGCTGCTTATGTGCAGGCTATCCAGCAGAGTCGGTATTTTCAGCAGACAGTGGCGGCATATCCACCTGTGCCAACGCTGTCACGCTCGACCTCAATGCCGAGCTCTGCTGCATACCACTGCACGGCCACCTCCATTCCAAGCACTGCTGGAACTACAGCACCACCACCATGCAGAGTGCTGTTGGACAGCCCACCGCCACCACCATGACAACTGCTGCTCCTGCTTGGACCTCCTCCACTGCCACCACCATGCAGCAGCAGGACCCTGGCATGGCCTTCCGCTCCACCACCACGATGCAGCTGGACCCTGGCATGGCCTTCCGCTCCACCACCACGATGCAGCAGGACTCTGGCATGTCTGTCCTGTCTACGAGCACAATGCAGCAGGACTCTGGCATGGCTGTCCGCTCTATGAGCACAATGCAGCAGCCGGACCCTGACAGGTCGCCCACCACGACCAGGCCACAACAAATGAGCCCACCGAGGCTCCCCAGACTACGTAGATCCCAAAAAGGGAAAAAAAAAATAAAAAGCAGCGGACTATCTGTATTCCTCCCCCCTCACCTTCCAATGTGCCTGTAATGTCAGGTTTGTCTCACCCTTCCGGTGTCTCAGGCCTCTCATCCATCAAGCCCCATCCCCGAACTCCCAGACCCCACTACTTTAATTGCCCCTTCTCCTGCCACCCCTGCATCGTAAACACTTAGCCAGGCCTCACAGCTACACACCCCACAGTTCCGTCACTCTACCCCAAGCAGGTGCAGTTAAATTTTATTTTTTGTTAAAAAATAAATAATAATGTTTTTTGCCCCCAATAATGTTTGATCATGTGTATTTTGCCGCCGGCAACACACACCGCGTGCCAAATATAACACTGCACCATACACTTTATTTTTTTGCCAACTCATAGCTCCAGTAGTTATTAAGTACACCACTGCAGCTTTGTGTGTTTGTTATAGAGCTATGAGGTGGCAAAAAAAAAATATTACTAATATTTTCTCCATAATCTCTTCAGTCTGATTAATCTGTGTTGCAGACTGAAGAGAAAATGGCGGTAATACAAAGCAGAACTATACTCAACAGGTCATGTTTAAAAAAAACTCATTTGTTATGACACCTGACCTGGTAAGTAGAGAACTGCCTTGTATTAACCTCCATTTTTTCTTCAGTGTACGTAATCTAGTTCACACAAACTGAAGAGATGATGGAGGCCATACAAGGCATATCTATACTCACCTGGACATATGTCAGAAATAGTGAATTCATGAGGCTGTTATTTGTGCATCATCAATTTATTATTTCTGACACCTGACTTGATGAGTATAGATCTGCTTTGTATTATACCTCCATCGTCTCTTCAGTCTGCGTCCAATAGATACTGCAGAACAGAATCAGGACGTAATGACGTCAACTACCTTAACACTAAGTGGTTTTTAGAGGAAATACAGAGGAGACTCGGTCAAGATATACAAACATGTAGTTTATTAACAAAAAATATTACCAACTTTTAAAACATAACTGGTACAGACCCAAACACAACAGGACATTTTACACAATGTTGTCTTGCCATGCCACACGTCCAATACCAGAATCAAAACAGGCAGCAAATTCGTCCCGCATGTGGCCAACTTCAACAGTTGACCGCAGCGGGTGATGCTGGTAATCTGGCAATGGGTTTGCAACTGGTTCATCCAGTTCAATGTTGGGTCGCTCCTTAGCCATTATGTAATTGTGGAGAACCACACAGGCTTTGACCACCTCATCGACTGTCTCCATTTTCAGATTAATGGCTGTCCCAGGAATGCGCCA
The DNA here is from genome assembly GCF_051348905.1 of Ranitomeya variabilis. NCBI lineage: Eukaryota > Metazoa > Chordata > Amphibia > Anura > Dendrobatidae > Ranitomeya > Ranitomeya variabilis. The sequence goes on from NC_135233.1 coordinate 826,763,371, forward strand.
TTTTGAGACAAGAATCCCGAAGGTACACTCTACTGTTCTTCGGGCCCTGGTCAGTCTGTAGTTATAAATCCTTTTAGTGTGGTTCAAGTCCCGATTGGAATATGGCTTCAGTAGGTTTTCACACATCTGAAAGGCCTCATCCCCAACCATAACAAATGGCATCGGTGGGCCTTGAGTGTTGGGGAGAGGTCGTGGCAGTGAAAAATTAAAATTTTTGCCATACACACGTTGGCCCATATCAGAGTTCTTGAAAGTCTGTGAGTCATTGCCATGGCCAAAAGCTCCAATGTCCACGGCGATGAAGCGACAGTCTGCATCTGCGATTGCCATGAGCACAACAGAAAAATATTTTTTGTAGTTGAAGTACTCTGATCCAGTTCTGGCAGGTTTGATAATGCGTATGTGCTTTCCATCCACTGCTCCCAAACAGTTGGGGAAATCACACACTCTCCAGAATTTTTCGGCAATTTCCATCCACGTTTCCGCGCTGGGTAGGGGTATAAATTCATCCCGGAGAACATTCCACAAAGCCCGGCAGGTGTCCGCAACTATTGCAGACAAAGTGGAAATTCCAAGCCGGTACTGAAAGTGGAGGGACGATAAGCTCTCTCCGATAGCCAGGAATCTGAAATAAAATTACAATCAATTCCATTTATGGTGGTGTTTAGCTAAAGACATAAAGGAAAATACAAATAAAACATGGCAGACCAATAATAATTATGACTGGCATTTGTTTAGAATTATTACGTACCTTAATGTAACCAGGAGACGTTCCTCTGCAGGAATCGCTCTACGGAGCTGGGTGTCCTGTCTCTGGATGGCTCCTTGGACACGACCAAGCAAATCCCGAAAAGAGTCTTGAGACATCCTGGTATATTCTGGGAATTTGTCCAGGTTGGCATTAAGCTCACCATATAGCATGTGATAGGCTCCACGGCTTTCCCGGAGTTCAATAATGGGGTGTCTCCAAAAACGCCTACGCCGTGTCCTTCTCTTTCTTTCTCTATTTCTTTGTTGCTCCCAAGCAAACGCACAGATAAACAGCTTGATGCTTAAATCCAGGTTGAAATAAAAACTCTCCATGCGAAGAGCCATCATGACACAGGATACAGTAGCAAACTGTTAAGATTTCAGCTGTACAAGGGTCTATATATAGATATCCCATAATACACGCCCACTGTAGTCCCACTGGCGGTGTCTATCTAGATTTTTCTCTTGTTAAATTTTCCACCATGCGCACAGAAAACACAAACGCATGCAAAACGCATGAAAAAGCGTGAAAACGCTGCGTTTTTTAAACCGCATGCGTTACCATATGCGTCTAAAAAACACTGCGTTTGTATGCGTTTTCATGTGGTTTTTCGTGCGTTTGAGGTTGCGGATTAAACGCTGTGGATTCTAACGCAAATGTGAAACTAGCCTAACCGAGTGTCTTTGGCGAGCTCAAAAAATATGTTCGAGTCCCTGCGCCTGTATGTCTCGTGACTGTCCGACAGTCGCAACACATGCAGGGATGGCCTGTTAGGCAATCCCTACATGTGTTGTATTAAACAGCCATGAGACATGCAACTGCAAAAAACATTTTTTTAGCACGCCAAAGATACTCAGTTAGCATCTGAGCATGCTCAGATAATGCCTTATCCGAGCACCTTTTCTCATCACTAATGCAAATATAACTTTTCTGGTTAGCCAATAAGGCCGGCGTCACACTAGTGAGTTTTACGGACGTATGAGCGCAGAAAATACGTCCAGAAAATACGCATTGCACACGGCCCAATGATTCTCTATGGGGCAGCTCCTATCTGCCGTATATTAGGTATCCGTAATATACGGTATGTTACGGGTGTAGAAAATCGCAGCATGCTGCGTTTGTCAGTGTATTGCGTAAAAAATATGCCAATGAAAGTCTATGGGGGCGAGAAAATTACGGATTACACACGGACCATGTGTGAGACTTGTGAGAAATACGCACCGGTGTTCTATAGAAAAGCCGGTAATTCAGTGCAGTGTACAGTAAAATCACACTGACAATAGAATAGGTAGAATAAATGTGTATACATAGAATGTGTCTATTGTTATGGTTCTCAATGGCAAGAGAACATAGCCCAGCATACATAGGAACTAGCTCTTGGAAGGATGGAAACTTAAACTGACCATGAACTAAACCTGCCGCACAACTAACAGTAGCCGGGTAGCGTAGCCTGCGTTTTATCCCTAGACGCCCAGCGCCGGCCGGAGGACTAACTAATCCTGGCAGAGGAAAATATAGTCCTGGCTCACCTCTAGAGAAATTTCCCCGAAAGGCAGACAGAGGCCCCCACATATATTGGCGGTGATTTAAGATGAAAATGACAAACGTAGTATGAAAATAGGTTTAGCAAAATCGAGGTCCGCTTACTAGATAGCAGGAAGACAGAAAGGGTACTTTCATGGTCAGCTGAAAACCCTATCAATACACCATCCTGAAATTACTTTAAGACTCTAGTATTAACTCATAACATCAGAGTGGCAATTTCAGATCACAAGAGCTTTCCAGACACAGAAACGAAACTGCAGCTGTGAACTGGAACAAAATGCAAAAAACAAACAAGGACAAAAGTCCGACTTAGCTGGAAGTTGTCTGGTAGCAGGAACATGCACAGAAAGGCTTCTGATTACAATGTCGACCGGCACGGAAGTGACAGAGGAGCAAGGCCAAACAGCGACTCCCACATCCCGATGGGAACAGGCGAACAGAGGGGACGACGCACACAAGCCCAACTCCACCAGTGGCCACCGGGGGAGCCCAAAATCCAACCCCACAACAGTCTATATGTATAATTGTCTAAGGGTTTTTCTGTCTGTCTGTCTTGGAAATCCCGGGTCTCTGATTGGTCGAGGCCGCCAGGCCTCGACCAATCAGCGACGGGCACAGCATGGCGACGATGATGTCATAAAGGTTGCCTCGACCAATCAGCGACGGGCACAGTCTGCCGCGAATTCGCCTCGACCAATCAGCGACGGGCACAGTATCGACGTAGATGTCATAATGGTTGCCATGGCGACGATGATGTCATAAAGGTTGCCTTGACCAATCAGCGACGGGCACAGTCTGCCGCGAATTCTGGAATCATCATTGTCCATATACTATGGGGACATGCATATTCTAGAATACCCGATGCATTAGAATCGGGCCACAGTCTAGTGTATATATATATATATATATATATATATATATATATATATGTCAGTGAGACACATATATATATATATTTATATTTAATTCAGCGCTAGATAGTAGAAATCCGGTAATTCAATTGCCGGCTTTTGATATCTCCTTCACAAACCCGACAGGATATGAGACATGGTTTACAGACAGTAAACCATCTCATATCCCTTCATTTATTACATATTCCTCTTTACTAATGTAAGAAGTCTTTGTGTAAAATTTTGGGGCTCTAGCTATTAAAGGGTTAAATCCTGGAAAAAATTGGCATGGGCTCCCGCGCAATTTTCTCCACCAGAGTGGAAAAGCCAGTGACTGAGGGCAGATATTAATAGCCTAGAGAGGGACCATGGATACTGCCCCCCCCCTGGCTAAAAACATCTGCCCCCAGCCACCCCAGAAAAGGCACATCTGTATTCTGGCACTTAGCCTCTCTCTTCCCACTCCCCTGTAGCGGTGGGATATGGGGTAATGAAGGGTTAGTGTCACCTTGCTATTGTAAGGTGACATTAAACCAGGTTAATAATGGAGAGGCGTCAATTATGACACCTATCCATTATTAATCCAATAGTGCGAAATGCTTAATAAAACACACACATTATTAAAAAGTATTTTAATGAAATAATGACACATGGTGTTTTAATATTTTATTATACTCAATCCACCTGAAGACCCTTGTCACCTGAAATAAAGTTAAAAAAAACAAACAACAATATTCCATACCTTCCGTCGTTCAGTCTTGTCCCACGCTGTAAATCCATCTGAAGGGGTTAAATTATTTTACACCCAGGAGCTCTGCTAATGCAGCTGTGCTTCTGCCTGTAAAACTTGGTGAATGAATGGAATGCATGCGGAATGTACTGTAGTTACCTCGAGTCGCGGTGATGCGCCCTCTGCTGGATGAACTCATATGAACTCGAGCGTGGGAAAATATTCTGATAAGTTCCCACGCGGACCGTATTTACTTACGCCTAGTGTGACGCCGGCCTAAAGGTAATACTCTTAAAATACTTTTGTCTTTTTAGGTATAAAATTTTTTACAAAGATTTTCCTGTCCAACACAATTTTTATTGTAAATCTTATTTTCCTTATACATTAATATATTGGGTAGAAAGATATGGCATGAAAAAAATGGGAGGGAGAATAGAATTTTAATACAATTTAATATCCCTTATATTAATTGCTGAACACCCTTTGTAAATGAAAACAGTAGGCAAATTAAACCCTTAAGGAAATAACCAATTTTCCTTTGGGCTTGATTTTTGTGGAAGGAGTTGTAGCTTTGGAAGGCACTATTCATTTTAAAATAGAGTAAGAGAAAAATTCCAAGCGCTGAGTTGTGAAAGAAAAAAAAATGCAATACCATCATCATTTTTTTTGGGGTGTTATTGTTAGGTGTTCATTTTGTGTCATGAACACAGTCCTCTTGTTGAGAACATGACTCGGATGCGACTGTAAAGGTGAACTTTTCACACTCACTCATCCACTCACCTATGGCAATAGGCTAACAATGAGCTAAGTGCACCCACAGCCTGTGCACGCATCCACACCATATTTCCTCCTGCTACCCCTTGAAGATTTGTTAGACCACTGACATGCCTACCTTAGGTAACACAGAATAACACACGCACTCCCAGCTTTCCAGCACCAAACAGGTACACTTTTAGCACTCTGACATACACAAGGAAACACAGCTCAGTAATACTTTCCTTCTTCAAGGTTGTGTGTACATTTAAAGCAGTAAGAAACGTATTACATTTTAAATGATTTAATATACAAAAAGAAAAATGCTTAAAAAATGAGAAAAGATGAAATAAAAAGATATACAAACAAAGCAATACAATACAAAAATAAAAGAGCTAAATGAAGAACGCTCCAACGGAACAGATTAATGAGCAATCTTTGTAGAGAAGACATCACAGAAATTGGACAGATTTACAATTCAAGTTGTTTCTCTTGGGTCTGATGTCTCTGGATGAGATATTATAGAGCGTCTCATCCACACCCTTAAGCCCTCCTCCAGGTCAGGTGAAGGACGAATCTATGTACATGACAGGAAAGATAGTTTCAGGAGAAAATTCTAATTTTTCATTTTCCCACAGGAACCTCCTAGTGGAATAAAGTAACAGCCATGTTTCCGAGCATACTTTTACCATCATGACTATGATACATGCAAATTTGAGTTAATATTACACTTTTGTGGTTTCCCAAGGCTGAAAATCTTAGCACTTGAAACAGAAGAAACTATATCCCTTGTCACAAAGTCACTCGCAAAGACCTAGAGGAGAGATATGTAGCACTGAGGTTGTTAGCTTCAGTAATATAAACCTAGGAAAAATCATCCAGCACACTAAGTGATAAGAGGGGTTAATCAGCCATGTTTAGTGCTAGGATGATTGAACACCTGTAGAGTGGGAGGAGTCCAGAGGATAAATACCCAGCTTTCTAGAGCATTTGAGAGTGGGTGGGTCTGGAGGTGCAAGCTCTGTAGATGTGTTTTTGTGCTAAGGAAAACAGGATGTATGGATATTGCAGGTCTCCTTGATTGAATATCCTTTGCTAACGAACATGGAATCTGGACTCTAAGCTGAGTGGTTTAACCAGTACTATTGTATGGACTTGTTACTTTATGTTTTACCTTCTGCCAGACAAAGGCTGTATTTACGTTTTTTGGTGACGTGGTTTATGACGATTGCAATAAATCAGGTGGACTTTAAACAGATATGGTTCCTGTGTCTACTTTTTTAAGAAGCGAGTCGACCCACCACAACCCCAATAACAAATACTTAATGAACTTTTCCACATTTTTTCATGTTACACCCACAAACTTAAACATGCTTTTTATTCACATTGTATGTAACATAGTAACATAGTTATTAAGGTTGAAGGAAGACTTTAAGTCCATCTAGTTGAACCCATAGCTTAACCTAACATGCCCTAACATGTTGATCCAGAGGAAGGCAAAAAAAACCCATGTGGCAAAGAGTAAGCTCCACATTGAGGAAAAAAATTGATATACCAACACAAAGTAGCAAGTATTTGTAAAACGTGAAGAAAATGATATATGGTTTTGGTTTTCTAAATATTTTAAAAATATAAATCGAAAAATTGTAACGTGTATTTGTATTCAGTCATGAGTTAACACTCAATGGGATTTAGGTTTGGACTTTGACTGAGCCATTCAAACACCATTCCATTGTAGCTCTAATAGAATGCTTTGCGTTGTTGTCCTTCTGGAAGGTGAACCTAAGGCCCAATCCCAAGTCTTTTGCAGCCTTTAATAGGCTTTCGACCAGAATTGCCCTGTATTTAGCTCCTTCCATCTTCACACCAACTCTGACCAGTGTATATGACCCTGCTGAAGAAAAGCATCCGAACAGCATGATGCTGCTACCATCATGCTTTCAGGGTGATGTGCAGTGTTAGTTTTCTGCTACACATACCGTTTTGCATTTACCCTTTTGCCAATCTTTCACAATGGCCAGATTTGTGGCATATACGACTAATAGTTGTTCTGTGAACAGATTCTATCACCTAAGCTGTGGATCTCTGCAGCTCAACCAGAGTGACCATGGGCCTTTTGGCTGCCTCTATAATTAGTGTTCTTCTTGCGTGGGATGTCAGTTTAGGTGGACAGCCAAGTCTTGGTAGAAATGCAAATGACAAAAGACTGACTGGCACTTCCAAGCTAGTGTGAACAGGTGCATACTAGGAGCAGCCATCTCCATAAACAATAAACAAAAAAAAGTTGCACTCTGTAGTGATAAAGCATGTCAATATGAAATATGAATAGCAATACTGTTTCTGGATAATAGGAAAAAACAGACGCGTAGCACATAATTTGGCCAATTCATGCATGCCAAGCAGCCAACGACAAGGCGGTCTCAGAACTGGTGGGAAACTACGTGTCTAGTGTGAGCACTATCCTAAGACTGAAGCCTGAATTTCTGAGTAGATGTGAATACCTCTCTTTAAAGCCTGAATTTATGGGTAGGTAGGATACTGTTGAAATTAAAAAACCACCACATGCTGGAGGTCCAAACTATATCAGGATAATTAACATGACAGGACGGGGGCATTCAGCAGTCACAGCGGCCCGTCGATTATAAAAGTTCGCATTACAGGGGATGAGGGTGAAACTAAGCACTTAGACATCTAGGCTCCCTAGCAGCACTTAAATGATGCTGTCAGTGATTGACAGAGGCACTTAAGAGGTTACAGTGGTTTGTGAAAGTATTCACCCTGTTTGTTATTTTTCAAGATTCGCTACCTCACAAGCTGGAATTTCACTTTTTTTTTTTAGAGTTTGCATCTGTTCATGTAAAGAACATGAATACAACTGTGAACATTTGTTTTTCTTTTGTGTGTGACGCAAACAAGAAATAGGACAAAATAACTGAAAACTTCAGTGTGCATAACTATTCACCACCCTAAAGTCACTACTTTTAAAGCCTCCTTTTGCAGTAATTAATTAATTTTGGATAAGTCCACATCATGCAGCTGGGAATTTGGCCCATTCCTCAAGGCAAAATTGCTCCAGCTCCTTCAAGTTAAATGGTTTCCTCTGGTGAACAGCAATCTTCAAGTCTGAAAACAGAATCTCAATTGGATGAAGGTCTGGGCTTTGACTAGGCCACTCCAAAACATTTACACATTTCCCCTTAAACCACTTGAGTGTTGCTTTAGCAGCATCCCTTCAGTCAATCTCTTGTTGGAAGGAAAACTTTCATCCCATTCTCAAATCACTGACAAATAGGTTTTGCTCAAAAATATCCCTGTATTTCGCACCCATCCATCTTCCTCTTAACTAGGACCATTTTCCCTGCCTCTGCTTCTGAAAAACATCCCCACAGCATGATGTTGCCATCACCATATTTCACTGTGAGGATGGTGTTCTTGGGGTGTTGTGCTGTTAGTTTGGCACGTGACATAGCGTGACATGCCAAGGTTGAGAGTTGTAGTGGGTGGCTCTCTCTTGGCAGGTTTGTTGTGGTACCATGTTCTTTTCATTTGATGGTACTGGATTTGATGGTGCTCCTCGAGATCATCAGAAACTGAGATTTTTTTTTATAACACACCCCTGAATTGTAATTCTTAAACTTGTCTCTGACTTATTTAGAGATCTTCTATGCTCTTCATGGTGTTGTTTGGTTAGTGGAACCTCTTGCTTAATGGTGTTGCAGACTCTGTGGCCTTTGTTGTGAATTCTGCTTTTGGGCTCACTCCGGTGGTTGTAGGTGGTAATGCAGTTGTCCCTGAGTTGCAGTCCTGGTCAGCTGTATCTGCTGATTGCAGTTCTGACTGGGGTATTTAGGCGTGCAGGATTCATTAGTCCTTGCCAGTTGTCCATGGTTGTTGGGAGGTTTTGGTCCTGGTTTGGTTCCTTCTGCCTTCTGCCAAATCAGCAAAGATAAGTGTCTGGTTTTGTTTCTGTGGCACACATGCTGTGTGCTTAATAATTCTGTGCTATTCAGTGTTTTTTTTGTCCAGCTTAGATTGTGTCAGTATTTTCTCAGTCTTGTTGGACTCTCTGGAGTGGCAGATATACATTCCATGTATTTAGTTAGATTGTGGAACTTTTTGTATTATCTGCTGTGGATATTTTTGGAAGGGTTTTTAATACTGACCGCTTAGTATTCTGTTCTATCTTTCCCTATTTAGCTAGAGCGGCCTCTTTTGCTGAATCCTGTTTTCTGCCTGCGTGTGTCTTTCCTCTCCTACTCAGTCAATATTCGTGGGGGGCTGCCTATCCTTTGGGGTTCTGCTCTGAGGCAAGGTAGTATTCCTATTTCCATCTATAGGGGTATTTAGTCCTCCGGCTGTGTCGAGGTGTCTAGGGTTTGTTAGGCACACCCCACGGCTACTTCTAGTTGCGGTGTTAGTTCAGGTTTTGTGGTCAGTACAGTTTCCACCTACTCCAGAGAAAGTTCATGCGGCTCCAAAGTCACCGGATCATAACAGTACAACTGGCCCACTATGAGTTAAATGCATCTCAGAAGAAGGGAAGAAAGGTGTTGAGTCATTTTTTTTTCTGTAGTTTGCTTTGCCTTATCTTCCCTCTTTTTCTCTGGGTGACTAAGGAGTCTTGGTGTTAACATGGATGTTCAGGAATTAGCTTCTCGTGTAGACCAGCTTGCTGCTAGGGTACAGGGAATTTCTGATTATATTGTTCAGACTCCTGTTTTAGAGCCGAAGATTCCTACTCCTGATTTGTTTTTTGGTGACAGGTCCAAATTTTTGAGTTTTAAAAACTGTAAACTGTTTTTTGCTTTGAGACCTCGATCCTCTGGGGATTCTATTCAGCAGGTTAAAATCGTTATTTCCCTGCTGCGTGGTGACCCACAGGATTGGGCATTTTCCCTGGAATCTGGGAATCCGGCTTTGCTTAATGTAGATTCCTTTTTTCAGGCTTTAGGACTATTATATGATGAACCTAATTCTGTGGATCAAGCGGAGAAGACCTTGTTGGCCCTATTTCAGGGTCAAGATGCGGCAGAATTGTATTGTCAGAAATTTAGAAAATGGTCTGTGTTGACTAAATGGAATGATGATGCTTTGGCTGCAATTTTCAGAAAGGGTCTTTCTGAATCCGTTAAAAATGTTATGGTGGGGTTTCCCACGCCTGTCGGTCTGAGTGATTCTATGTCTTTGGCCATTCAGATTGATCGGCGCTTGCGGGAGCGCAGAACTGTGCGCGCTGTGGCGTTGTCCTCAGAGCAGAGTCCTGAGCCAATGCAGTGTGATAGGATTCTGTCTAGGACAGAACGACAAGGACTCAGACGTCAGAATAGGTTGTGTTATTATTGTGGCGACGCTTCTCATGTCATTTCAGTCTGCCCTAAGCGGACAAAGAGGATCGCTAGTTCATTGACCATCAGTACTGTACAACCTAAATTTCTGTTATCGGTGTCCTTGATCTGCTCATTGTCATCATTTTCTGTCTTGGCGTTTGTGGATTCAGGCGCCGCTTTGAACTTAATGGACCTTGAGTTTGCCAGGCGTTGTGGTTTTCCCTTGCAGCCTTTGAAGAACCTTATTCCTTTAAGGGGCATTGATGCTACACCTTTTGCTAAAAATAAACCCCAGTTTTGGACACAGGTGACCATGCGCATGGCGCTAGCCCATCAGGAAGATTGTCGATTTCTGGTATTGCATAATTTACATGATGCTATCGTGTTGGGTTTTCCGTGGTTGCAGGTACATAATCCTGTGTTGGATTGAAAGTAGTCTATGTCTGTGACTAGTTGGGGTTGTCAGGGGGTTCATAATGATGTTCCTTTAATGTCTATCTCCTCTTCTTCCTCTTCCGAAATTCCAGAGTTTTTGTCTGATTTTCAGGATGAATTCGATGAGCCCAAGTCCAGTTCTCTTCCACCGCACAGGGACTGTGATTGTGCTATTGATTTGATTCCAGGCTGTAAGTTTCCTAAGGGCCGACTCTTCAACCTGTCTGTGCCTGAACATACCGCTATGCGGAGTTATGTTAAGGAGTCTTTGGAGAAAGGGCATATTCGACCATCTTCTTCACCGATGGGAGCGGGATTTTTTTTTGTTGCTAAGAAGGATGGCTCCTTGAGACCCTGTATTGATTATCGCCTCTTGAATAAGATCACGGTCAAGTTTCAATACCCTTTACGTTTGCTTTCCGATTTGTTTGCTAGGATTAAGGGGGCTAGTTGGTTTACGAAGATTGACCTTCGGGGGGCGTATAATCTTGTTCGTATTAAGCAGGGTAATGAATGGAAAACTGCGTTCAATATGCCCGAAGGCCATTTTGAATACCTTGTGATGCCGTTCGGGCTCACTAATGCTCCATCTGTTTTTCAATCTTTCATGCATGATATCTTCCGGACTTATATTGATAAATTCTTGATTGTATATTTGGACGATATTTTGATTTTTTCTGATGATTGGGAGTCTCATGTGGAACAGGTCAGGATGGTATTTCAGATCCTTCGTGACAATGCTTTGTTTGTGAAGGGGTCTAAGTGTCTCTTTGGGGTGCAGAAGGTTTCTTTTTTGGGTTTTATTTTTTCTCCTTCATCTATTGAGATGGATCCGGTTAAGGTTCAGGCCATTCATGATTGGATTCAACCCACGTCCGTAAAGAGCCTTCAGAAATTTTTGGGTTTTGCAAATTTTTATCGCCGTATCATTGTTAACTTTTCCAGCGTGGTTAAACCATTGACCAATTTGACGAAGGCGCTGATGTGGCGAATTGGTCCTCTGCGGCTGTTTCTGCCTTTCAGGAGCTTAAACGTCGATTTACTTCTGCTCCAGTGTTGCGCCAACCGGATGTTTCTCTTCCGTTTCAGGTTGAGATTGACGCTTCTGAGATTGGCGCAGGGGCCGTTTTGTCCCAGAGGGATCATGTTGGTTCCTTTTTTCCCGTAAATTTTCGCCTGCTGAACGCAATTATGATGTCGGCAATCGGGAGTTGTTGGCTATGAAGTGGGCATTTGAGGAGTGGCGACATTGGCTTGAGGGAGCTAAGCACCATATTGTGGTCTTGACCGATCATAAGAATTTGATTTACCTCGAGTCTGCCAAGCGGCTGAATCCTAGACAGGCTCGATGGTCCTTGTTTTTCCCCGTTTTGATTTTGTGGTCTCGTATCTTCCGGGTTCCAAGAATATTAAGGCTGATGCCCTTTCTAGGAGTTTTTTGCCTGATTCTCCTGAGGTCCTTGAACCGGTCGGCATTCTGAAAGAAGGGGTGGTTCTTTCTGCTATTTCCCCTGATTTACGACGGGTTCTTCAGGAATTTCAGGCTGACAGACCTGATCATTGTCCAGTGGGGAAACTGTTTGTTCCTGACAGATGGACTAGTAGAGTGATTTCTGAGGTTCACTGTTCTGTGTTGGCTGGTCATCCTGGTATTTTTGGTACCAGAGATTTGGTTGGTAGGTCCTTTTGGTGGCCTTCTTTATCACGTGATGTGTGTTCTTTTGTGCAGTCCTGTGGGACTTGTGCGCGGGCCAAGCCTTGTTGTTCCCGTGCTAGTGGGTTGCTTTTGCCATTGCCGGTCCCTGAGAGGCCCTGGACGCATATTTCTATGGATTTTATTTCTGATCTTCCTGTTTCTCAGAGGATGTCGGTTATCTGGGTTGTTTGTGACCGGTTTTCTAAGATGGTTCATTTGGTGCCTTTGCCTAAATTGCCTTCCTCTTCAGATTTAGTTTCGTTGTTTTTTCAGCATGTGGTTCGTTTGCATGGTATTCCGGAGAATATTGTGTCTGACAGAGGTTCCCAGTTTGTTTCTAGGTTTTGGCGGGCCTTTTGTGCTAGGCTGGGCATTGATTTATCTTTTTCCTCTGCATTTCATCCTCAGACAAATGGCCAAACCGAGCGAACTAATCAGACCTTGGAGACTTATTTGAGATGCTTTGTGTCTGCTGATCAGGATGATTGGGTGGCCTTTTTGCCATTGGCCGAGTTTGCCCTTAATGACCGGGCTACTTCGGCTACTTTAGATTCGCCTTTTTTTTGTAATTTTGGTTTTCATCCTCGTTTTTCTTCTGGGAAGGTTGAGCCTTCTGACTGTCCTGGTGTGGATTCGGTGGTTGACAGGTTGCAGCAGATTTGGGCTCATGTGGTGGACAATTTGGTTTTGTCTTAGGAGGAGGCTCAACGTTTTGCTAACCGTCGTCGGTGTGTTGGTTCCCGGCTTCAGGTTGGGGATCTGGTCTGGTTGTCTTCCTGTCATGTTCCTATGAAGGTTTCTTCTCCTAAGTTTAAGCCTCGGTTTATTGGTCCTTATAGGATTTCTGGGATTATTAATCCGGTGTCTTTTCGATTGGCACTTCCGGCCTCTTTTGCTATCCATAATGTCTTCCATAGATCTTTATTGCGGAAATATGTGGTACCCGTTGTTCCCTCTGTTGATCCTCCGGCCCCTGTGTTGGTTGATGGGGAGTTGGAGTATGTGGTTGAGAAGATTTTGGATTCTCGTTTTTCGAGGCGGAGGCTTCAGTATCTTGTCAAATGGAAGGGTTATGACCAGGAGGATAATTCTTGGGTTTGTGCCTCTGATGTCCATGCTGCTGATTTGGTTCATGCTTTTCATCTGGCTCGTCCTGATTGGCCTGGGGGCTCTGGTGAGGGTTCGGTGACCCCTCCTCAAGGGGGGGGGGTTACTGTTGTGAATTCTGCTTTTGGGCTCCCTCCGGTGGTTGTAGGTGGTAATGCAGTTGACCCTGAGTTGCAGTCCTGGTCAGGTGTATCTGCTGATTGCAGTTCTGACTGGGGTATTTAGGCGTGCAGGATTCATTAGTCCTTGCCAGTTGTCCATGGTTGTTGGGAGGTTTTGGTCCTGGTTTGGTTCCTTCTGCCAAATCAGCAAAGATAAGTGTCTGGTTTTGTTTCTGTGGCACACATGCTGTGTGCTTAATAATTCTGTGCTATTCAGTGTTTTTTTGTCCAGCTTAGATTGTGTCAGTATTTTCTCAGTCTTGTTGGACTCTCTGGAGTGGCAGATATACATTCCATGTCTTTAGTTAGATTGTGGAACTTTTTGTATTATCTGCTGTGGATATTTTTGGAAGGGTTTTTAATACTGACCGCTTAGTATTCTGTCCTATCTTTCCCTATTTAGCTAGAGTGGCCTCTTTTGCTGAATCCTGTTTTCTGCCTGCGTGTGTCTTTCCTCTCCTACTCACAGTCAATATTCGTGGGGGGCTGCCTATCCTTTGGGGTTCTGCTCTGAGGCAAGGTAGTATTCCTATTTCCATCTATAGGGGTATTTAGTCCTCCGGCTGTGTCGAGGTGTCTAGGGTTTGTTAGGCACACCCCACGGCTACTTCTAGTTGCGGTGTTAGTTCAGGTTTTGCGGTCAGTACAGTTTCCACCTACTCCAGAGAAAGTTCATGCGGCTCCAAAGTCACCGGATCATAACAGGCCTTACAGAAAATGTGTGTATATACTGACAGACCATGTGACACATAGATTGCACACAGGTGGGCTTAATTTCACCAAGCATGTGACTTATGAAGGCAATTGCTTGCAGCAAAAACATTTCGGGGATTAATCGCAATGGGAGTGAATATATATGCTCATACCAATTTTTAGTTATTTGATCCAAAAAATTTAACTTATGCCTATATTTTTCTCACTTCACTTAACCAACTTAGGCTTAGTGCTTATGTATCACACAGAAATTAGATTACAAACATATTTAAACACAGGTTGTATTGTAACAAAATAGGCAACAAACTAAGGAGGGTGAATACTTTTGCAAGCCAGTGTAACTGCAGCAATTAGCAGTGACCCCAATCGCCCCTTTTAAAGGCAGATACCAGCTTTGTAATATAACCAGTATTTGCCCTTTGTGGAGCATGCTCCGCTTGTGAGCCAGTTCTAAACGCCCTGTATGTCAAGAATTGTCAAGGCGATTAACGCTACATGCTATATGATTAACTGTCAGCACCATTTCCACAGAAGTAAAAAAAGATCAGTCGTATTTTTTTTATCATACGGTACTTGTTTACTGCGGCTGCCAGATCTGTCTAGCAGGAATTGGCTTCCCTTTCCTAGCGTATGCAGAAATAAGCATACGTAGCATGTAAATCGGTAGTCGGCTGTTTACCCCAACCTCCAGGAGTAGTATTTTCTACTGACAGTGTATATGGCTAGTAGCCAAACAAGATAATAGCTATCTCTCCTCAATCCCAATATTCAGGAGTGCTCAGTTCAGCTAAGTCTGTGTGTTCTCAACAGGGAGAGAAGAGAAAGTCACTGCCAGAATCCTATGGCAGAGGATTATCTCCCTTGAGGAAAAAAAAAGATCATCTGTTGAAATTCAAATGTCCTAATCCTTCTTTTCCCCAATATCATCTATCAGGTGAGGGGGTATGGAGGCTCCCATACAAATCAGCAGGTCAGTTGAGTTATTTAATGTGAATGGGGGCCTTCAGGCTCACCACAGCTGGGTACTGATTAAAAAAACAACCTACAGATAACAGTATGCTGTGAAAGTATAGGAAAGTATTAGATTACAGAGGCTGCTAATGCTGAAAAACTTTCTGTTACAATCAATATGCTATTTGAAGCGTCACTCCCCAAATGGATTGTATTCTCAGACCGTGAAGTTCATACAGAGGAGATTTCTTTGTTTATACTGGCAATTTAGTAATATCTATGCATTACTTGCATTTATTTTATAACTCTCTAGTGAACAAGTTCATATCCCTTCAATAAGTTAACATTATTATGTCTTAATATTATGTAACTTCTTCAATTAATTTCTAAGGACAAAAAAGACAGAGCTCAGATCTGTTCTTGAAAGCGATGACTGTACAGAAGTATTAGAGAAATAACTTAATTCCCAATGGGCAGATTAACAGAACAACAATTTATCATAAAAATATGGGAACAGTCTCCCCTGTGTGTGTATTTTATTAGTAGAAAATATTCAAACAATTCACGTCCAGTTGAGACATTGTTTGAAATCTGCAACATGTTAGACAATAAAAGACTGTAAGTATAAAAAAACATTTTCTGGAATGTCTAGCAATTATCCAAGCAAGCAATTTCATTTATTCACAGTTGAGTTCTCGGGTCTTTGGCCCCTGGGGGCCTCAGACATTGTGCATGGGCATCATCACTGTTCCAGGAGGTAGTTGTGAAGTGGGAGTAATTTATGTTGGGTGATGGAATCTAGAAAACACAAATTAAAAATATATTAATAGAAAAATTGAAAGTTGAACACCTACATACTACAATCCAAATAAGAACAGAACCACATAAGATCTTTTCCCTACATATTTAACAGACAACTCTTTCAATTATTAACCACTTTCTGACCTCGGACGGGATAGTACGTCCAAGGTCTGATCCCCTGGTTTGATTTGGGCTCCGGCGGTGAGCCCGCATCAAACCGGGACATGTCAGCTGTTTTGAATAGCTGACATGTGCGCACAATAGCGGCGGGTGGAATCGCGATCCACCCACCGCAATTAACTAGTCATGTGATCGAGGGTCAGCGATGCATCAGCATGACAACCAGAGGTCTCATTGAGACCTCTACGGTTGTTGATGCAGGATTGCTGTGAGCGCCACCCTGTGGTCAGCACTCATATGTAGCTGAGCCGATAAAGTTGTGCCAGTTTCTAGCCTACCATGGAGGCTATTGAAGCATGGCAAAAGTAAAAAAAAAATGTTTTTAAAAAAATATAGGTTTAAATCACCCCCCCTTTCGGCCCATTCAAAATAAAACAATAAAAAACTTAAATATCTGCATATTTGGTATCAACGCGTTTAGAATCGCCCGATCTATCAATAAAAAAAGGATTAACCTGATCGCTAAAGGGCGTAGCGAGAAAAAAATAAGAAACGCCAGAATTACGTTTTTTTGGTCGCCGCGACATTGCATTAAAAGGGCTGTTCAAAAGAACGTATCTGCACCAAAATGGTATAATTAAAAAGTCAACTCTGCATGCAAAAAAATAAGCCCTCACGCAACCCAAGATCACGAAAAACGGAGACGCTACGGGTATCGGAAAATTGCGCAATATTTATTTATTTTTTTTTAGCAAAGTTTGAAATTTTTTTTCACCACTTAGATAAAAAAGAACCTAGACATGTTTGGTATCTATGAACTTGTAATGACCTGGAGAATCATTGTGGGAGGTCAGTTTTAGCATTTAGCGAACCTAGCAAAAAAGCCAATCAAAAACCAGTGTGGGATTGCACTTCTTTTTGTAATTTCACTGCACTTGGATTTTTTTTTCCTCGTTTTCTAGTACACGACATGATAAAACCAATGATGTCTTTCAAAAGTACAACTTGTCCCGCAAAAAATAAGCCCTCACATGGCCATATTGAGGAAAAATAAAAAAAGTTATGGCTCTGGGAAGGAGGGGAGCGAAAAACGAAAATACCCCGGGTCATGAAGGGGTTAATAATCACTAAGGAATTCAGCACAAAGAAAGGAAGTAAATATACTTATAAAACACTAAAATGTAAAAATTAGAGTAGTCTAGATTTTAAATAAGGATTTTTTTAAATAAATATTTCCAAAGAAAAAGCTGATGACAAGCAGCACCAGAAGGGGTCCAATCTTATCCAATTTTTTCTACATGTAGTACTAAGGGACCAGATAAAGGGGGGAGCACAGGTAACAGTCACCTCTGATATACCTGAGCATTATTTAATGGCTGATGTGTTTTTCATGCTTTGTTCACTCTCTCAATAACTAATCTAATAAAAAAGAGAGAATGTATTATGAGACCACCACTTTATCCGTAGTTATAAAACTCCTTGGGATCAAGAAGATGGCCAGAAAATTTGTGAACTAAGTTTTAATAAGACTGAATTGCCTATAAGCTGTGTAAATGATTAGTCTACTGGAGGATTGAGCAACATCATATTTAAAAAAAAAAAAAAACAGGCCGTCTGGAAAGCCAAAAACTGACTATCATAAATCAACGTAAACTGTAGGAGAATGTAAGCGTATTTCATGCACGTCATATAATAAAAGCTTATTGTCATAAATGATAAATCATTGGCTACTTCCTGATGTTGTGCTATACATTGCTGCTTCTCATTAGCTTTATTATCTCTATAAATAACGCTACCCTGGGAGATGTACAGCTCTGGAAGACAAAAGAATGTGACATTGCCGCTTTCCTTTATATCGTTCCCTTTTGAAGTAAGTGATGTGTTTGGCTCACGCTCGGATTCATTTTGTGTATAATATACACATATGCTATACATGATGTACTTTCTAATCGGGAGACATAATAAGCAAGGTTCTAAAAAGAAGAAAAGCGAATAAACAAAAGATAATTAGTTGCCAACTGCAAATGACAGGAATTAGATTTCATTAAAGGGAACCGGTCACCCCGAAAATCTGATCAGCTGCTCCAGTTTTGGTAAATCTCCAGGATTCATATGGTTTTGGATACGGACTGTGAATTTTCAGTAAAAATACGGATTTAACACATATGTGGAAAAACAGACATCTGAATGAGGTCTGAAAAGGATTCTCGTTTCTTTTTAACAATCAGTAGTGAAAAAACTAAATGGAAAACCTTGTTAAATACAATACAAACTGCATAGAATGTGGCAAGGAGGAGCACTAGTACTAGATTAATATCTCACAGGGAATGTATCACAATTTTCATTTATTATATAAACATTTATATTAAAAATACATTTTACTGTAGTATCATTTATTCTTGTACTTAGTCTAGGTTCACATTAGCGTTCTGCGCCGCAGCGTCGGGCGCCGCAGCGTCGCCGCATGCGTCATGCACCCCTATATTTAACATGGGGACATGCAACATGCGTTGCACTTGCGTTTTGCGACGCATGCGTCCCTGCGGCGCACGCGTCATGGCGCAGAGGACGCTACAAGTTGCATTTTTTGTGCGGCCAAAATCAAGCAAAAAAAGGACGCATGCGTCGCAAAACACAGCGTTGTGCATGCGTTTTGCTGCGTTTTTGTTTGCGTTGTGCGTTGCGTCGCCGACGCTGCGGCGCACAACGCAAATGTGAACGTAGCCGTAGCTGCCATTTTTATTTGCTTATGTGAAAGTCAGGTAACGACATGATGAGTGGACATCTGAATGAGGCTGTAGTCATGAGGCTTTCTTTTCCCTATAAAAAAATGTATAGGAAAAAATACAATTTGAATAAGCCAATGTCAACATGTCGGTATGTCATTTCAATCAACAAACTAGCTCTGTGATCCAAAACTTTATCCCCCCTCCATTTACAAACACCCAGAAGTGGAGGAGAGGAGTGACATCAGACGTGAGCAGAGCCTGCCCTTATTTACTGCAGTCATAATGTGGGCTAGCATTACACTAGTGTTAGCAGCTGCTCCCCCTTGTGTTTAAAAGTTGAAAATGTCAAAACTTTTAAAACATGCTTTTCATGTTTTATTCTATTTTTTTTTATACTAAAAAACTAAACCATGTAATATTTTACACTTCTAATGAGTGTGTCGGATTACATGATAGAACGTGTCAACTGAGTAAACTACTATCTTCTTATATATCTCTATGTGAAGACAAACCTTTAGCAAGCATCGCCACAGCCGTGGATATCCACAACACCCCTGATTGTATAAATACACACAACACAATTTACATGGGAATACACGCGGTTCAGCAAATACAAATGTAAATATTCACTTTACAAGGCTACACCACTCACCAAGAGCGGCCTAACTCTAAAGGTACCTTCACACGAAACGACATCGCTAGCGATCCGTGACGTTGCAGCGTCCTGGCTAGCGATATCGTTTCGTTTGACACGCAGCAGTGATCAGGATCCTGCTGTGATGTCGCTGGTCGCTGAATAAAGTCCAGAACTTTATTTGGTCGTCCGATCGCTGTGTATCGTTGTGTTTGAAAGCAAAAGCAACGATACCAGCGATGTTTTACACTGGTAACCAGGGTAAACATCGGGTTACCAAGCGCAGGGCCGCGCTTAGTAACCCGATGTTTACCCTGGTTACCAGCGTAAAAGTAAAAAAAACAAACAGTACATGCTCACCTGCGCGTCCCCCAGCCTCTGCTTCCTGACACTGACTGAGCGCCGGCCCTAAAGTGAAAGTGAAAGCAGAGCGGTGACGTCACCGCTGTGCTGTTAGGGCCGGAGCTCAGTCAGTGTCAGGAAGCAGACGCCGGGGGACGCGCAGGTGAGCATGTACTGTTTGTTTTTTTTACTTTTACGCTGGTAACCAGGGTAAACATCGGGTTACTAAGCGCGGCCCTGCGCTTAGCAACCCGATGTTTACCCTGGTTACCCGGGGGCCTCGGCATCGTTGGTCGCTGGAGAGCGGTCTGTGTGACAGCTCTCCAGCGATCAAACAGCGATGCTGCAGCGATCGGCATCGTTGTCGCTATCGCTGCAGCGTCGCTTCGTGTGAAGGTACCTTAACCCCTTCATGACCTTGCCGTTTTTTGCAATTCTGACCAGTGTCCCTTTATGAGGTAATAACTCAGGAACGCTTCAACGGATCCTAGCGATTCTGAGATTGTTTTTTCGTGACATATTGGGCTTCATGTTAGTGGTAAATTTAGGTCGATAATTTCTGAGTTTATTTGTGAAAAAAACGGAAATTTGGCAAAAATTTTGAAAATTTTGCAATTTTCACATTTTGAATTTTTATTCTGTTAAACCAGAAAGTTATGTGACACAAAATAGTTAATAAATAACATTTCCCACATGTCTACTTTACATCAGCACAATTTTGGAAACAAATTTTTTTTTTGCTAGGAAGTTATAAGGGTTAAAATTTGACCAGTGATTTCTCATTTTTACAACAAAATTTACAAAACCATTTTTTTTAGGGATCACCTCACATTTGAAGTCAGTTTGAGGGTTCTATATGGCTGAAAATACCCAAAAGTGACACCATTCTAAAAACTGCACCCCTCAAGGTGCTCAAAACCACATTCAAGAAGTTTATTAACCCTTCAGGTGTTTCACAGCAGCAGAAGCAACATGGAAGTAAAAAATGAACATTTAACTTTTTAGTCACAAAAATGATATTTTAGCGAAAATTTTTTTATTTTCCCAAGGGTAAAAGGAGAAACTGGACCACGGACGTTGTTGTCCAATTTGTCCTGAGTACGCTGATACCTCATATGTGGGGGTAAACCACTGTTTGGGCGCACGGCAGGGCTCGGAAGGGAAGGAGCGCCATTTGACTTTTTCAATGAAAAATTGGCTCCAATCTTTAGCGGACACCATGTCGCGTTTGGAGAGCCCCCGTGTGCCTAAACATTGGAGCTCCCCCACAAGTGACCCCATTTTGGAAACTAGACCCCCCAAGGAACTTATCTAGAAGCATAGTGAGCACTTTAAACCCCCAGGTGCTTCACAAATTGATCCGTAAAAATGAAAAAGTACTTTTTTTTCACGAAAAAATTATTTTAGCCTCAATTTTTTCATTTTCACATGGGCAACAGGATAAAATGGATCCTAAATTTTGTTGGGCAATTTCTCCTGAGTACACCAATACCTCACATGTGGGGGTAAACCACTGTTTGGGCACATGGTAAGGCTCGGAAGGGAAGGAGCGCCATTTGACTTTTTGAATGAAAAATTATCTCCATCGTTAGCGGACACCATGTCGCGTTTGGAAAGCCCCTGTGTGCCTAAACATTGGAGCTCCTCCACAAGTGACCCCATTTTGGAAAGTAGACCCCCCAAGGAACTCATCTAGAGGCATAGTGAGCACTTTAAACCCCCAGGTGCTTCACAAATTGATCCGCAAAAATGAAAAAGTACTTTTTTTTCACACAATTTCTTTTAGCCTCAATTCTTTCATTTTCACATGGGCAACAGGATAAAATGGATCCTAAAATTTGTTGGGCAATTTCTCCTGAGTATGCCGATACCTCATATGTGGGGGTAAACCACTGTTTGGGTGCACGGCAAGGCTCGGAAGGGGAGGCGTGCCATTTGACTTTTTGAATGGAAAATTAGCTCCAATCGTTAGCGGACACCATGTCGCGTTTGGAGAGCCCCTGTGTGCCTAAACATTGGAGCTCCCCTACAAGTGACCCCATTTTGGAAACTAGACCCCCCAAGGAACTTATCTAGATGCATAGTAAACACTTATAACCCCCAGGTGCTTCACAGAAGTTTATAACGCAGAGCCGTGAAAATAAAAAAATAATTTTTCTTTCCTCAAAAATGATTTTTAGCCCAGAATTTTTTATTTTCCCAAGGGTAATAGGAGAAATTGGACCCCAAATGTTGTTGTCCAGTTTGTCCTGAGTACGATGATACCCCATATGTGGGGGTAAACCACTGTTTGGGCGCACGGCAGGGCTCGGAAGGGAAGGCACGCCATTTGGCTTTTTGAATGGAAAATTAGCTCCAATCATTAGCGGACACCATGTCGCGTTTGGAGAGCCCCTGTGTGCCTAAACATTGGAGCTCCCGCACAAGTGGCCCCATTTTGGAAACTAGACCTCCCAAGGAACTAATCTAGATGTGTGGTGAGCACTTTGAACCCCCAAGTGCTTCACAGAAGTTTATAACGCAGAGCCATGAAAATAAAAAATAATTTTTCTTTTCTCAAAAATGATTTTTTAGCCCACAATTTTTTATTTTCCCAAGGGTAATAGGAGAAATTGGACCCCAAAAGTTGTTGTCCAGTTTCTCCTGAGTACGCTGATACCCCATATGTGGGGGTAAACCACTGTTTTGGCACACGTCGGGGTTCGGAAGGGAAGTAGTGACGTTTTGGAATGCAGACTTTGATGGAATGGTCTGCGGGCATCATGTTACGTTTGCAGAGCCCCTGATATGCCTAAACAGTAGAAACCCCCCACAAGTGACCCCATTTTGGAAACTAGACCCCCCAAGGAACTTATCTAGATGTGTGGTGAGCACGTTCAACCCCCAAGTGCTTCACAGAAGTTTACAACGCAGAGCCGTGAAAATAAAAAATAATTGTTCTTTCCTCAAAAATTATGTTTTAGCAAGTAATTTTTTATTTTTGCAAGGGTAACAGGAGAAATTGGACCCCAACAGTTGTTGCCCAGTTTGTCCTGAGTACGCTGGTACCCCAAATGTGGGGGTAAACCACTGTTTGGGCGCACGTCGGGGCTTGGAAGGGCGGGAGCACCATTTGACTTTTTGAACGCAAGATTGGCTGGAATCAATGGTGGCGCCATGTTGCGTTTGGAGACCCCTGATGTGCCTAAAACAGTGGAAACCCCTCAATTCTAACTTCAACACTAACCCCAACACACCCCTAATCCTAATCCCAACTGTAGCCATAACCCTAATCACAACCCTAACCCCAACACACCCCTAACCACAACCCTAACCGCAACACAACCGTAACCCTAATTCCAACCCTAATCCTAACCCTAATCCCAACCGTAACCCTAATCCCAACCCTAACCACAACTGTAACCCCAACACACCCCTAACCCTATCCGTAACCCTAACCACAAGCCTATTCTTAACCCTATTTCCAACCCTAGCCCTAATTCCAACCCTAACCCTAAGGGTATGTGCCCACGTTGCGGATTCGTGTGAGATTTTTCCGCACGATTTTTGAAAAATCTGCAGGTAAAAGGCACTGCGTTTTGCCTGCGGATTTACAGCAGATTTCCAGTGTTTTTTTGTGCGGATTTCACCTGCGGATTCCTATTGAGGAACAGGTGTAAACCGCTGCGGAATCCGCACAAAGAATTGACATGCTGCGGAAAATACAATGCAGCGTTTCTGCACGGAATTTTCCGCACCATGGGCACAGCAGATTTGGTTTTCCTTAGGTGTACATGGTACTGTAAACCTGATGGAAAACTGCTTCGAATTCGCAGCGGCCAATCCGCTGCGGATCCGCGGCCAATCCGCTGCGGATCCGCGGCCAATCCGCTGCAGATCCGCGGCCAATCCGCTGCGGATCCGCTGCGGATCCGCGGCCAATCCGCTGCGGATCCGCTGCGGATCCGCGGCCAATCCGCTGCAGATCCGCGGCCAATCTGCTGCGGATCCGCTGCCGATCCGCTACGGATCCGCGGCCGATCCGCTGCAGATCCGCGGCCGATCCGCTGCGGATCCGCGGCCGATCCGCTGCGGATCCGCGGCCGATCCGCTGCGGATCCGCGGCCGATCCGCTGCGGATCCGCGGCCGATCCGCTGCGGATCCGCTGCGATCCGCGGCCGATCCGCTGCGGATCCGCGGCCGATCCGCTCTGTGTGCACATGCCAAACCCTACCCCTAACCCTAACCCTACCCGTAACCCTAACCCTACCCCTAACCCTACCCCTAGTTCTAACCCTAACCCTAGTGGTAAAAGAAAAAAATATATTTTCTTTATTTTATTATTGTCCCTACCTATGGGGGTGATAAAGCGGGGGGTTTATTTATTATTTTTTTATTTTGATCGCTGTGGTAGAACCTACCACAGCGATCAAAATGTACCTGTAACGAATCTGCCAGCCTGCAGATTCGGCGGGCGTACTGAGCATGCGCCCGCCATTTTCCAAGATGGCGGCGCCCAGCGAGGACACGGCCGGACACCGGGAGGATCGGTAAGTATGAGGGGGTGGTGGGGGGGTGGATCGGAGCACAGGGGGGGGGGGATCGGAGGACGGGGGGAGGGGACAGGAGCACGGGGGAGCGGACAGGAGCACGGGGGAGCGAACAGGGGGACGGAGGGGGGTACCTGACAGAACGGACGACTGGGGAGGAGATCGGGGGCGGTGGGGGGGGCCAGTACATGATTTCCAGCCATGGCAGATGCTATTGCAGCATCGGCCATGGCTGGATTGCAATATTTCACCATTTTCATAGGTGAAATATTGCAAATTGCTCTGATTGGCTGTTGCACTTTCAACAGCCAATCAGAGCGATCGTAGCCACGTGGGGGCAAAGCCACCCCCCCTAGGCTGAAGTACAACTCCCCCTCTCCCTGCAGATCGGGTAAAATAGGAATTAACCCTTTCACCCGATCTGCAGGGATGCGATCATTCCATGACGCCGCATAGGCGTCATGGGTCGGGAAGGGGTTAATATATCTACAGTTCTATCTGGCAAAGATTACTGTTCTTAAAGGAAAGGTGTAATCAGTTTTATGTGTTAGGCTACTTTCACACTAGCGTTTTTTGCAATACGTCGTTTTGGCGAAAAAACGCATCCTGCAAAAGTGCTTGCAGGATGTGTTTTTTCACCATTGACTAACATTAGCGATGCATTTGCGACGCATTGCCACACGTCGCAACCGTCGTGCGACGGTTGCACCGTGTTGTGGCGGACCGTCGGCTGCAAAAAACGTTACATGTAACTTTTTTGCTGCCGACGGACCGCCATTTCCGACCGAGCATGCGCGGCCGGAACTCCGCCCCCACCTCCCCGCACCTCACAATGGGGCGGCGGATGCGCTGGAAAAATGCATCCGCTGCCCCCATTGTGCGGCGCATACAACGCTAGCGTCGGTACGTCGGCCCGACGCACTGCGACGGGCCGAGTACGACGCTAGTGTCAAAGTAGCCTTCAGTGTATTTTATTAAACATTTTTTGGCAAGGTATTTTTTTCTTGCAATTTTCACACTGACACTATTCTATAATCATACTTCCTGTCCTTTCAGTAGAGTTTACGGGAGTTTTCTTATCAGAAGAGGCAGGATTCCAGTGAAAGGTAACACCTCTGTACACAGCTGATAACACAGGGTCCACAACCACAATAGGCGATCAGGACTGACCCTGCTCCTCCCGTGCCTCCGCAATGAGTATTGGACAGGCTCACTATACACCTCAATACAAAAGATAGGGTCTTGTTACAACAGCAAGCTAGAGTCTTAAAGAAAACCCAGTATAAAAATTGCAAGATTTCTCATTTTTATTTTTTAATAAATTTGACCCCATCCTGGATCTCTTCATACCTAACAGACTGGACATTAAAAGTCTCCCACTCACACACCACTGATCTCTCCTTCAAGCCACTCATCCAAGCACTTTCCAATTCCTGCCAACTCCAACTCAAAATATCTCTGATTCGCACATTCCTCAACCAAGATTCTACAATAACACTAATGCATACCCTCATCATCTCTCGCCTCGACTATTGCAACCTCCGGCTTTGTGGACTCCCATCTAACACTCTCGCATCCCTCCAATCTGTCCTAAATTCTGCTGCCTGACTAATCCACCTGTCCCCCCACCCAGAGACTTCAGTTCAAAACCCAAACCTTGGCATACAAAGCCATCCACAACCTGTCTCCCTCCATACATCTGTGACCTCGTCTCCCAATACTTACCTGCACGCAACCTTCGATCCTCACAAGATCTCCTTCTCTACTCCCCTCTTATCTCCCACAGTCGCATACCAGCTTTCTCCCGCGCATCCCCCCACTCTAGAACTCTCTACCCCAACATATCAGACTATAATCTACTGTGGAAACCTTCAAAAAGAATCTGAAATCTACCTCTTCCGACAAGCGCACAACCTGCAGTAACCCTTGTTCAACCATATCACTGCATGACCAGCTCTATTCCTCACCTTCTGTATTCTCACCCATCCTTTGTAGATTGTGAGCCCTCACAGGCAGGTTCCTCTCTCCTCTTGTACCAGTCGGTGACTCATTTTGTTGAAGACATTGTACTTGTTTTTTGTTATGTATACTCCTTTTCATATGTAAAGCACCATGGAAGAAATGGTGCTATAATAATAATTTATCCCTTACTAAAAATCCTCTCTGTTCCCCATATTGTAGGGATTATTAATGCTGTAGTATACATTTCATTCTCTGCAGTCTAACCTGGCTGGTTACCAAGGCAAGGAGCGCACAGCACTAACAGGCTCTATGTTTTACGATCTACCCCCGCGGCTATGAAGTTACCTAGATTCACTGGATGCAACTAGCCTCAGCCTGCCTGCAATACTACTATTCTGCAGAGGCAAAGCTGCCTCTGCCAGTCGCTTGGGAAAAAGCACAGTTTGGACTAGAGGCGGTCTGAACTGTCAATCTTCAGGAGGGCACCACCTCCGGCGCAGAGTTGAGATCGGGGCCAGGATAAGTGCACTTATGTACATGCTTGTTGAGAAAAGCCCTTTAAGGACGCAGGTATTTTGGGACGGGAGGACACAGCAATTTCATCTGAGTTCTTTTTTTTTAATTACTATGTTTCATAGCGTTTTAATTTTTCAGTTGACGTAGCCACGTAAGAACTTTTTTTTATTAACGAGTTCTATTTTTAATCTCATTGTTTTGGGTTACATGTGTTGAAAACGTAGTTTTCTTGGAAGGTGGAGAATGGAAAAAAAACAGCAATTCTGCAATTTTGGGGGTATTTTGTTACTTTTATTTTACATGGATTACGGTGTGGTAAAAGTGCCATTTTAACTTTATTCTAATGGGTCAGCACATTTAAGGTAACACCAAAATACAATAGATTTTTATATTTTTTTACTAGGTTATATAAAATTCAGGTCTTTAAAAAAATAATTAGCTTTTTTGTCTTGGCAAATTGTGAAAGGTATACCTTTTGAGTTAATGGAGCTGGCCATGGACATAATTTTATATCGTCTAAAAGAAATCTCTCTCTGTCTAACCACTTTTTTAAGGAGTAGTCCACTATTAGACAACAGCATCATCAAATCAGGACTCCAATTAAAATAGTGCATGGTATATATAATATAAAATAATTAAAGGGAAGTGATGTGACTTGTGTCACGTGCAGGTGGCAGCCAATAAGCAGATGCTTGCCAACTGCAGTCAATACATTTTCATCAGAGCGGACATCCCCTTCTGACCGAATATTGATGAGCTTCATTTGATGAGAGGCTGCTCACTAACTGCAGCCTGCACACAACACAACACAACAAGCCATGTCATTCTCCGGGAACCACTTCACAGACATTGCCTCTAGAGCAGGTGAGTATACACTGTTTTTAATGTAAATGGGATCCTGAATGGATTAACTTATTAAAGGAGTTGTTCTCTATTTCACAACCCCAACATAATCTGCCTGGATCAATTTTCTAACAAGTATAAAACTTGAATACTACTTTTAGCTTATTTTTACATATAAAATGGTATTCAACTGTGAAACTATACATTTAGGTCTCATTCAATAGTCATTACTTTTGCATCAGTGTTTGTATGACAAAGCCAGGAGAGGAACTTACAGGAAAAACTATAATCGAAAGATTGACACCTGTGCTGTGTTTTGGAGACACTCCTGGTTTTAGCATACAAATACTAATGAGATACTGATAAAAAAATACTGATGTGTGAGTGAGGCCTTAAGGTACCTTCACACTCAGCAACTTTACAACGAGAACGACAACGATCCGTGACGTTGCAGCGTCCTGGATAGCGATCTCGTTGTGTTTGACACGCAACAGCGATCTGGATCCCGCTGTGAT
Organism: Ranitomeya variabilis; assembly: GCF_051348905.1. Taxonomy (NCBI): domain Eukaryota; kingdom Metazoa; phylum Chordata; class Amphibia; order Anura; family Dendrobatidae; genus Ranitomeya; species Ranitomeya variabilis. The sequence continues at coordinate 826,791,423 of NC_135233.1, forward strand.
ATCGCTGGTCGGAGCTAGAAGTCCAGAACTTTATTTGGTCGTCAGGTCAGCGTGTATCGTCGTGTTTGACAGCAAAAGCAACGATGCCAGCAATGTTTTACATGGAGCTAACAACCAGCTACAACGATAAGTGAGTCGCCGTTACGTCACAGGATCGCTCCTGCATAGTTCTGGAGCTGCTGTGTTTGACATCTCTACAGCGACCTAAACAGCGACGCTGCAGCGAACAGGCTCGTTGTCTATATCGCTGCAGCGTCGCTGAGTGTGACGGTACCTTTAGGAAGTTAGGTGTGAAGCTAGTAACCTTCCCACAGTTTTGTTCAATGTGTAGCAGCCACTGCTGAGTACTGCAGAACAGTTCTTATTTCCATAATTAAATTCCCAAGCCTTTAAGTCTCCCTACACTAATTTAGGGCTTTCCACAAGGAGAAACTTTACCCCTTAGATTCACTTGAATAGGAGCTGATCTTCAGCACTCCACAGCAGCTACACATAGAATGCAGCTGTGAAGTGCAGTGTACAGTGGGGAAAAAAGTATTTTGTCAGCCACCAATTGTGCAAGTTCTCAAAATGAGAAAACAAATCCAGAAAATAACCTTGTCTGATTTGGCAAGATATATTTTGCAAATTATGGTGGAAAATAAGTATTTGGTCATTAACAACAGTTCATCTCAATATTTTGTTATATATACTTTGTTGGCGATGACACAGGTCAAACGTTTTCTGTAAGTCTTCACAAGGTTGGCACACACTGTTGGTGGTATGTTGGCCCATTCCTCCATGCAGATCTCCTCTAGAGCAGTGATATTTTGGGCCTGTCACTGGGGAACACGGACTTTCAACTCCCTCCAAAGGTTTTCTATGGGGTTGAGATCTGGAGACTGGACTAGGCCACTCCAAGACCTTCATATGCTTCTCACGAAGCCACTCCTTCGTTGCCCTGGTGGTATGCTTGGGAACATTATCATGCTGAAAGACCCATCCACGTTTCATCTTCAATGCCCTTGCTGATAGAAGGAGGTCTGCACTCAAAATCTCACGAAATATGGCCCCATTCATTGTTTCATGTACACAGATCAGTCATCCTGATCCCTTTGCAGAGAAATAGAACCAAAACATGATGTTGCTACCCCCATGCTTCACAGTAGGTATGGTGTTCTTTGGATGCAACTCAGCATTCTGTCTCCTCCAAACACAACAACTTTTACTTCTACCAAACAGTTCTACCATGGTTTCATCAGACCATATGACATTCCCCCAATTCTCTTCTGGATAATCCAAATGCGCTCTAGCAAACTTCAGACGGGCCCGGACATGTACTGGCTTAAGCAGGGGGACACATCTGGCACTGCAGGATCTGAGTCCCTGGCAGCGCAGTGTGTTACCGATGGTAGCTTTTGTTACTGTAATCCCAGCTCTATGCAGGTCATTCACTAGTTTCCCCCGTGTGGTTCTGGGATTTTTGCTCACTTCTTGTGATCATTTTGACCCCACGGGGTGAGATCTTGCGTGGAGACCCAGATCGAGGGAGATTATCAGTGATCTTGTATGTCTTCCATTTTCTTATTATTGCTTCCACAGTTGATTTCGTCACACCAAGCTGCTGGCCTATTGCAAAATCAGTCTTCCTAGCCTGGTGAGGGGCTACAATTTTGTTTCTGGTCTCCTTCGACAGCTCTTTGGTCTTCACCATAGTGGTGTTTGGAGTGTGACTGTTTGAGGTTGTGGACAGGTGTCTTTTATAATAAGTTCAAACAGGTGCCATTACTACAGGCAATGAGTGGAGGACAGAGGATGAGGTTGTGGACAGGTGCCTTTTATAATAAGTTCAAACAGGTGCCATTACTACAGGTAATGAGTGGAGGACAGAGGAGCCTCTTAAAGAAAAAGTTACAGGTCTGTGAGAGCCAGAAATCTTGCATGTTTTTAGGTGACCAAATGCTTATTTTCCACCATAATTTTCAAAATAAATCTTGCGAAATCAGACAAGGTGATTTTCTGGATTTGTTTTCTCATTTTGACTCTCATAGTTGCGGTCTACCTATGATGTCAATTACAGGCCTCTCTCACCTTTTTGAGTGGGAGAACTTGCACAATTGGTGGCTGACTAAATACCTTTTTCCCCACTGTTGTTTTTTTTTAACGTTTATATCCGGCAGCCACTGGAGGCATTAACAGCTGATTGGTGAGGGTGTCACACCAATGCTAGTATGATATTGATATTCTAAACATAGGTCACCAAATTTTGACCCCTTTAAGAATGCTCCCTTTTTCAATCAACCCCTAAATGTATAAAGTTCTTTATTTAATCCCTTCCCAACATGGTCAATTTCCTTTTTTTAGTTTTTCCTTCCCATCTTCCAAAAGCTACTTTTATACTTTTCTGTCTACAGACACATGAGGGTTTGTTTTCGGGGGACGAGTTGCACTTTTGAATGTCACCACTCATTTTACCACATAGTGTACTGGAAAAAGGGATACTCTCTGGCCCAGATGTCACCTCCCTGCTGTCCAGAATCCCGAAGTGTCTGTCAGCCATATTCTCCTTCTTCACCTCTCGCTTCCTAAAACTCAATGTAGACAAAACCGAATTCATCATCTTTCCCCCACCTCACGTATCCCCCCTACCCAATATATCTATTATGGTGAACGGCATCACGCTCTCTCCCGCTCCTGAAATCCGCTGCCTCGGGGTAACTCTTGACTCTGCCCTGTCCTTCAAACCTCACGTCCAAGCTCTTGCCACCTCCTGTCGCCTCCAACTCAAAAATATTGCCAGAATCCATTCCTTCCTCAGCCCACAATCTACCAAAACTCTTGCGCATGCTCTCATCATCTCCCGCCTCGATTACTGCAACACCCTCCTCTGTGGCCTCCCCGCTAACTCTCTTGCACCACTCCAGTCTGTCCTCAACTCTGCTGCCCGCCTAATCCACCTCTCTCCTCGCTACTCCCCTGCTTCTCCCCTCTGCAAATCCCTCCACTGGCTCCCAATCCCCCAACGAATCCAGTTCAAACTACTAACACTGATCTACAAAGCCATCCACAACCTGTCCCCTCCCTATATCTCTGAACTAATCTCCCACTATCTTCCCTCACGTAATCTTCGTTCATCCCAAGACGTCCTACTCTCCTCCACACTTATTCGTTCCTCACACAATCGCCTCCAAGATTTCTCCCGAATATCCCCCATCCTCTGGAATTCCATGCCTCAACACGTCCGATTATCCACCACCCTCGGATCCTTCAGACGGAACCTGAAAACCCATCTCTTCAGGAAAACCTACAATAACTGAGCTGCCGCCTCACCACCGCCAGAGCCGCCGCCGCCTCACCCCTACCTTCTGTCTCTTCCCCACTATCCCATAGAATGTAAGTCCGCAAGGACAGGGTCCTCTCTCCCCTTTGTACCAGTGTGTCACTGTAAACCTGTTTACTGTAAATGATATCTATAACTCTGTATGTAACCCCTTTCTCATGTACAGCACCATGGAATTAATGGTGCTATATAAATGAATAATAATAATAAATAATAATAAATACAAATTTCAAGTGCAGTGACATTGTGAAAAAAAACACAATTCATTGTTTTTTGAATAATAATATAAAAAAAGTTTCTGATTGTGTCGCCATTTTCCAAGACCTGTAAAACTTTCATTTTTCAGTTAATAGAACTGCATAATAGCTTTTTTGTTTTGCAAAAAAAGATGAAAACCGAGTTCAATAAAATCTAAGTTTATTATTACACAAAAATAATTCCAAAGAAAGAAGAAAATTACACAAAATAATATTCATAATATTGTATATATAGTTAATACATGGGTTAAATCTGAAGACAGTGATTGACTCCATGGGTGTGAATAAGGGCCGAAGGAAAGGTCAGGATTAAGGATTATAAATGCAAACTGAAGGGCAAAGTAAAAAAGGGTATATGATTCCATTAAAATCTAATGCAATCTTCTTCTTCTACTCCTCCTCTTTCTTCCTACTTTTATATCCAAAAGAATTTATATATCCTTCTTAGGTAAGCGATATTCACCAATGTTGTGGTATGTTTTCCGTTTGTATTTTTTTTTCTGTACTTGATATATCTTTAACATAATACAGAGAAAAGAGTATAATGTATAAATTTTCTTAAATGCATCTATGATTAACCTGGATATACCGGAGCAATATTATAATTTTCAGGTCATTGTATGCAATGAAGCCCTGCGTGGCCCAAATGAAAATTTATTTTTTATTTTGTTTTGTTATGTATAACCAATAAAATCTGATTAAACTAAAATCTAATGCAATGGTTCATTCAGTGTTTGTGCACATCCTATATAATAAATCGCCAGTTGGGACTTCCGGCTGCTGTCACCGAATCCCATAAGGCACCGCGGCAGTGTCACTTGCGCCTGCACAAGTGAAATACACGTCTCCGCTATTCCCAGACAGGCGCAGTAACAGCCACAACTGCATGCTCTACCCGTGCATGAACAGTAACGACATGGCTGTTACTGCGCCTGCGTGGGGAATAGCGGTGACGTCCATTTCACCGCACTCCCGATGCCATAACATCGGGCCTATTTCTAGTAGATATATAGGCATTAGACATGTGAATAGTCATAAAGATAACATGCACTCAATATAGCTTTTTTTAATACCCTGCGTTATGCATTGTTGTTATAAAAATTAGGAAGCAACAGCTAAAGCGAAACGCGTGACAGGATACGTGGCCGATGTTAAGGCAGGACGGAGGACCTATAATGGGTAATTATCTTATTTTATTAAAACTAATTTTTATAACAATGCATAACGTAAGGTATTAAAGAACGCTATATTGAGTGCATGTTACCTTTATGACTATCCACATATCTAATGCTTATATGTCTTTGTGCACAAGCACTGAATGAACCATTGCATTAGATTTTAATGGAATCATATACCCATTTTACTTTGCCCTTCAGTTTGCATTTATAATCATTAATCCTGACCTTTCCTTCAGCCCTTATTCACACTCATGGAGTCAATAACTGTCTTCAGATTTAACCCATGTATTATATATATATATATATATATATATATATATATATATATATATATATATATCTTGTAGATTGTGAGCCCTCGCGGGCAGGGTCCTCTCTCCTCCTGTACCAGCTGTGACTTGAATTGTTCAAGATTATTGTACTTGTTTTTATTATGTATACCCCTCCTCACATGTAAAGCGCCATGAAATAAATGGTGCTATAATAATAATAATATATAATATTATGAATATAATTTTGAGTAATTTTCTTCTTTTTATGGAATTGTTATTTATATATGTGTAATTAACTGATTTTTTGGACTCAGTTTTCTCCTTTTTTGCTATTGATTGATGAGTTGCTTTTTTGGGGGTATATACGGACATACTACTGGTATTTATATATGGCTATTTTTTTATGTAGAGTGAGACGTTTTTATTGATACCATTTTAAAATAAATAAAATGTTTTTCATCACTTCTTATGGCATTTTTTGTGGTATTGCGGCAACTCCCCTCCACCCACGGCAAAAAAAAAATAAATTGCAATTTTAATGTTTTTGAATTTATTTTAATGGTGTTTACCAATTGGGTTAATTATATTTCAATAGATAGGGCTTTTTTGGACGCAGCGATGCCACGTGTATATTTTTTATTATCTTTATTTTTCCCTGTGGGGAAAGGGGAGTAATTTGAGCTTATTCATATTTATGTATTATTTTCATATTATGTGAAACTTTTTTTTTTTCAATTTGCACTGTATTGGTTCTTTTCCTTAGGGGACTTAAACCTGTGATGGTCTGATCGCTTGTACTTTACACAGCAATACAACAGTGTTGCTGCATATAGTAAAAATCACCATCTCCTATGAAGGGTATCAAAGGAGCTGCATGATGGGCATGGAGGCCTTCAACAGAACATCAGCTGTCATAGCAATCCATTGGCACCCCTCATGCCCGCGGATAATGCTGCTGTCAGTTTGACAGAGGCATTTAACTGGTTAACAGTCATGAGAAGAGCTCCGCTCCAACCGTGGCTGTTAGTCACAGTCATTATGTACCGGGTTTGGGTCAGGGTCACATGTGACCTTGCTCCATACAGCCGCTACTGCCTTGAACTATACATATACAGCGGATATCAGTAAGGGGTTAAGATATATAATACAGCATTTACAAGTGCCAGTTTGTAATGACCCCTATAATCTAGTTCTGTCCCCCTCAGCCTCACTGCCGCTTTAGATGTATTAGACCTTTGAATTCTTCCTATTCCTTGGAATTCTCACTAGTTGTGATATTCTGAGGGTTTAAGACTCTCAATATCTATTTGTGCCAGATTCTCATTATAACTCAATTCTCAAACATTTTTCTTAAGGAATTTTATGTTTCATTTTTTTTTGTTTAGTTACCTTATTTGACTCCTACATCTTTTACATTTCTATACAGATACTCCTCTTGAAAATAGAGTTTCCAGTAGAGACAAGCAGGGTACGTTAAAGAACCGTGTCCATCTAAATCCCTTGTTAAAAAAGGTAATAATGTATATTAGCTTAGAGCTTTAGTAAGTATAAATAATTGATCATTCTCCTCACATACAGCACATTATATCATTGTATATGACACTCCTGCCTGGTTTCTCGCCAGAGTTAATACACCTGAGGCCGGCCTCACACTAGCGAGTTTTACGGACGTATGAGCGCATAAACTACGTCCGTAAAATTCGCATTACACACGGCCCAATGATTCCCTATGTCCCAGCTTCTATCTGCCGTATATTACGCATCCGTAATATACGGTCTTGTATGGCCGGAGAAAATCGCAGCATGCTGCGTTTGTCACCGTATTGCGCAAAAAAAATCGCCAATGAAAGTCTATGGGGGCGAGAAAAATACGGATTCCACACGGACCAGCAGTGTGACTTGCGAGAAATACGCAGCGGTGTTAGTGAAAAGCCGGTAATTCAATTGCCGGCTTTTCATTTCTCCTTCCCAAACCCGACAGGATATGAGACATGGTTTACATACAGTAAACCATCTCATATCCCCCTTTTTTTTGCATATTCCACACTACTAATGTTAGTAGTGTGTATGTGCAAAATTTGGGCGCTGTAGCTGCTAAAATAAAGGGTTAAATGGCGGAAAAAATTGGCATGGGCTCCAGCGCAATTTTCTCCGCCAGAGTGGTAAAGCCAGTGACTGAGGGCAGATATTAATAGCCAGGAGAGGGTCCATGGTTATTGGCCCCCCCCCGGCTACAAACATCTGCCCCCAGCCACCCCAGAAAAGGCACATCTGGAAGATGCGCCTATTCTGGCACTTGGCCACTCTCTTCCCACTCCCGTGTAGCGGTGGGATATGGGGTAATGAAGGGTTAATGCCACCTTGCTATTGTAAGGTGACATTAAGCCGGGTTAATAATGGAGAGGCGTCAATTATGTCACCTATCCATTATTAATCCAATTGTATGAAAGGGTTAAAAAACACACACACACATTATTAAAAAGTATTTTAATGAAATAAACACACAGGTTGTTTTAATATTTTATTGCTCTCTCAATCCACCAGAAGACCCTCGCTTGGCAAAATAATAAACCCACAATATACATACCCTCTGATGAACTGTCACGTCCCACGAAGTAATCCATCTGAAGGGGTTAACTCATTTTACAGGCAGGAGCTGCGCTAAAGCACTCGCTCGTGTCTGTAATCCCCCGGGTGCTGAAAGGAAAGCTGAGTGATCTTTACTTACATTGAGTTGCGGTGAGGCGCCCTCTGGTGGATGTTCTCATGAACTGGAGCCTTGGAAAAGTTCCCACGCTCGAGTTCATATGAGTTCATCCACCAGAGGGCGCCTCACCGCGACTCAATGTAAGTACAGATCACTCAGCTTTCCTTCATTCGCCGGGGATTACAGACACGAGCGAGTGCTTTAGAATACATTCTTGTGACTACATCTTTGAGCAGCTGAGTAAGCTGATCTACCATAGAACATTTAGAGCAGAAAGGAATAAACTTATTACATCGGGGCGTGTCCTAGCTGGCCATGTGAGTGGACGCATAGGAGAGCGCTCCCGCTGCTATTAACGTTAAAATCCAGTGCAGGCCCTGCTGTATATTCTAAATTGTGCCATACCTGCTGGCTGAAGGTCCTGGGAGCGGAGCGGTGTGGTATTGGAGGCCCGGTAAAGGAGGAGATGACCCGACAGAGGCAGAGAGACGCGGGTGCTGGGGATGCAGGAGCTATCCAAGATGGCGCTGCGGCCAGAGAAGACGCCGATAAAGCTAACGCCGCATGTCAGCGGTACATGGAGGTGGCGGCAAAGCTAAAACAGTTTGCCCGGGGGAAGAAGCGGAGGAGGCAGAGACACTTGCCGGAGATGGATCTGATAAGGAGGAAGCGATCTCTGCAGGGGAGAATGAGGTACAGAAGGGGGCAGGGGAAAGCAATATGGCGGTGGTAACGGGCTCCAGAAGAAGTGATGCCGGGAGGAGAGCCGACCCTGAAGGATGTTTTTGCATTAGTCTCCTCATGTAAGCAATCCTTAAATGCATTAACCCTCCAGATGCAGGAGGTTAAAGGGGAAACTACGCAGATAAATGCTGCCCTACAAAAGATGGGCAGACGCGTGGGTGTAGTGGAGGAGAGGGTGAGCACTGCAGAAGATCATGTAGAAAAGCTGCAAAAGGCGGAGAAAAAGTTTGCTCAAGTGATATCAGAACTGGCTGCAAAAAATGAGGACCTGGAAAATAGATCCAAAAAAAAACAACCTCTCTATAGTGGGTCTGCCTGAAAAAACGGAGGGGAGAAACCCTACTGAGTTTATTGACAGTTGGCTGAGAGAAAAAATTGGGGTCGAGGTGCTGACAAAAGTTTTTGCTGTTGAGAGAGCTCATAGGGTCCCACCGCAGACCCCTGCCCCTGGAGCTAATCCCTGTACCATGCTGGCCAAAATACTGAACTATAGAGACAGGGACATTGTTCTCAGGAAGGCCAGAGAAATGGAGGATCTAACGGTTGGAGGACAGAGGATTGTCATTTACCCAGATTATTCTGCTGCGGTCCAGAAACAGAGAATGAAGTTTACTGGTGTCAAGAGACGACTGAGGGAGCTGGGGGTGCAATATTCTATGTTGTTTCCCGTGAAGCTAAGAGTGGTGGCTTTTGACAAAATCCATTTTTTTCTGACACCAGAGGACACTACCCAGTGGATTGACATTAATGCTAAGAAATTAAAAGCTAAAGGAGACTGAGAATCTGTGGAGACCCAGATTCGTGTTATTTCTTTGTGGAGGAGAACTGTGTATATAATATACCTGCTCAATAATTGGGCTATTTTCAATTTTTGAGGTGTTGAGCTTGGCCATCTTAATTGATTGGCCAGATGGTGCAGTAATAGTTAATATGGAGGGAGAAGGGCTTAAATGGTGTACTGCAATTATGTTTTGTAATTTCTTTACTTTGTTATATGTGCTGGCATGCTTTTGGTAATTGTAAAGAGTTGTTTTTTTTATGGTGGCGGGAGGTGAGGGTAAACCAAGGAAGAGTGTTTGCAACGGGCAGAAGAGCCCCGCTCTTGATGAGAGGAAGAAGCTTTAGTTGTGGGGGGGTTAGGGTTGGGAGCTGGGATTTGAAAGGGCGGGAGGGGGGTTAGACAGCTTGCATTTGGGAGTGAGGATATTTTGAAAAATGATGAGTGGCATAATGGGGGACCGTATTAAAATAATGAGCTGGAATGTAAGAGGCCTAGTGGATAAGACCAGACGGGCGGCGAGCTTACAGTATGCTCGAGATCAAAGGGTCTCTATGATATGTCTGCTTGAGACACACTTGATGCATGAGAGGGTTGATGTGCTATGTAGGCGCTGGATACAGAAAGCATATTATTCTACTTTTTCTACGTATTCAAGGGGAGTGTTAGTATTGGTTCCCGCGGGTGTGCGTTATGAAAAGGTGGAAGTGTATGTTGACGCGGATGGTCAATATATGGTGGTGAAATGTATGGAGTGCTGCTGTGTGTAGCAGTGGTGTACATTCCGCCTCCCTATTCCAGCAAGAAAATTAGAGAAGTGTTGGAGCTGGTTGGACGTGGGGGCTCGATACCGCTTTTAATTATTGGAGACCTTAATAATATATGTGATGATTTTTGGGACAGAACTAAAAATATTCAGAATAGGTCTGAAGGTCACATTACTGCGTTTGGTACCTACGTTCGGGAAGTTGGCATGATTGATTTATGGAGAGTAAGACATGTTGGGGAGAGGGGGTATTCTTGTTATTCACAGGCTCATGATACCCTGTCTAGAACAAATATGGCTCTTGGCAATCGAATGTTAGACACAATGGTAGGGGTTGTGAGGTATCTACCAAGGGCTTTTTCAGATCATAGTCCAATTGAGGTGGAGTTTCGATCGATGGGGACACAAGCCATAAGCAGGAGAGAGTGGAAGATTCACCCTAATTGGTTGCATAGTATGGATCTGGACAACATAAAGCGGGAGGTGGAGGAATTTTTTTACTTTAATTACGGGAGTGCGGATATTCTCACTATATGGGAAGCCATGAAAGCGTATTTGAGAGGGTTGCTGTTTAGAGATATCAGTAGATGTAAGCGGCGGGCAAAACTAGCAGAGAAAGCAGGGGTTGATGGGCTAAGGGCAGCGGAAGATGAGATGGCTATACTGGGTACCCCTGAGGCTGGGAAAAGGAAGAAGCTCAAAATCATATGGATAAAATTATTTTGGAAAAGACAGAGGAAACGGGAAATTCAGAGATTAGCTTATTACAAGGAGGGGGAGACTGTGGGTCACATGCTGTCGCTTGTGGCTTCTGCCCAGAGGAGTACTTCGTTTGTCCATTCGCTGGTTTCGGGGAGTGGCACGAAGGTTTCGGAGACTCCGGAGATTTTGAAAGTCTTCTCTGATTTTTACGCAGACCTATACTCCTCTCGGGTGGATGCATCGGTGGGAGACACAGTGGCATTTTTAGAGGGACGGGTTGCCTAGGTTGGATGATGATGATAGGGAAAGTTTAGAGGCACCTATTACAGATAAGGAGTTGTGTTGGGCATTACAGTCTATGGCAAATGGAAAGGCGCCACGAGTGGACGGGCTACCTGCTGAAATTTATAAAAGTATGGGGGAAGTGTTAGTGCCTAGATTAAGGGTGGTTTTGGAGGAGGCTAAGAGTAGAGGGACTTTGCCTGCTTCCATGAGAGAAGCCATAATAGTGGTAATTCCGAAGGAAGATAAAGATTTACGGCAACCTGAGTCATACCGCCCAATTTTTTTGCTCACAATGGATGTCAAGCTTCTGGCTAGGGTGTTGACAACCCGACTAACGAGTGTTATCTCCAAGCTGGTACATTCAGATCAATCTGGCTTTATGCCTGACAGATCTACGGCAGTTAATCTGAGAAGGTTTTTTATGAATTTTCAGCTAGGGGGGCCGACAACTATGGTCAGAGAGTTATCGCATCCTTAGATACCCACAAGGCATTTGATAGTGTAGAATGGGGATATTTGTGGCAGATCTTACACTGTTTGGGCTTTGGTTCACAGTTTGTGTCCTGGATTCAGCTGCTGTATACGCAACCAGAAGCTAGAATTAGAGTGAACAGTCAGCTGAGGTGTCTGGGTTCAAGTATGGGTCAATAAAAGAAAAGATTGCGCTATACGCGGACGATATACTACGGTTTTTGGGTGATCCAATTGTTTCCTTGGGAAGTGCCATCGGGGTTATTGAGAGATTTGGGTCTTTATCGGGGTTGACGATAAGCTGGAATAAGTCAGTTTTGTTTAAAGTTGATGTAGGGGATGAGGCGAGTGAGTCCGTAGATGGAGGACGACTTAAGGTGGTAGATCAATTTAAATATTTGGGGATATTGATCTCTACGCCGGTTACAGACTATCTGCATAAGAATCTGACTCCTGTTCTGGGGGTTCTTAAGGCGAAGGTGGGTGCTTGGATTAAACTGCATTTGTCAGTGGTGGGCCGAGTCAATCTCATTAAAATCATTCTGATACCTAAGATATTATATGCTCTCAATAACGCGCCTATTTGGATACCATGTGGGAAATTTCAGCAGATTAACTCCTTATTTAGGAGTTTAGTATGGGGGAAACAGCATCCTCATATCAGATTGGAGACGCTTCAGCGACCCAAGGAAGATGGAGGATTGGCTTTGCCCAACCCTCAAATATATTTTCTTGCGGCCCAGTGCCAACATTTAAAGGGCTGGGCGCATGAGGCGTCTTCCAGTGCGGTACAGCACCTGATGGAGGAGGTGACGAAAAGATGTCCAGTGATACAGTGCTTAGAAGATGGATCCTTGGGTGCGCTTGGGAAAATTTACCCAACGATATTTCTGATACATAAGCTGTGGGGTAGACTCAAACAAATTCGTGGGGTTACATGTCTGACTAGGTTTTCTCCGTTATGGTATAATAATAATCTACTGGAGTTTATGGCGTTAGGAGTTCTATCAGAGTGGAAGACCAAGGGAATACGATATGTTTATCAGATGGTAGAGCAGCGGGAGCTGAAATCCTTTTCCCAGTTGCAATTGGAATATGGTCTTTTTTTTTTTAATCAGATAATTTTTATTAACAATATTCAAATTGACAACTACACACAATTGTGTCAGCAAAGGAGAATAAACATGTTTACAAACATTTTGAAACAATCCTCTCCATCCAAGGTTTCCAAAGTGTTTCAAAAGTTTTCAGACTTTTCCTTTTTCATAAATACCCTTTTCCATATTAATAACCATATCAGACTGTCTATAAAATTCCTGCAGAGTCGGCGGTACCTCACTCAACCAGTGCCTGGCAATTCGCTTTCGTGCAACATACAATAATCTAGCTATGGCCACTTTATGATGATTTGGAACTCGGATCTCTTCCACATATCCCAAAATATATATCACAGGATCGCTTGCGATTGTACAGCCAGACGATTTACCAATTGCTTCTCCCACCTCCAACCAGTATGAATTCAATCTCGTACATTGCCATAACATGTGTAGATTCCCTGCCCCCTCGGACTGGCACCTAGGACACTCGGAAGTCTGTCTCAATCCTGACTTACATAGCCTATCTGGAGTTCTATATACTCTGTGAAGTACATATAATTGCAAAAGTCTACCCGGCTCACTTAATGATAATTGGAGAATATACTCCATGATATCCTCCCATTTAACCTCCTCTATCCTTCCCAACTCTTCCTCCTATTTCTCTTTTGCCTTAATAGGGAATCTATTAATAAAGGTATATAACAAATCCCTATAAATATCCAAGACTACCCCTTTCTTTCCTCCCGTCGCAGACATAGTTCACCAGAATGTCTCTATAAATTCCCATATCGATCGTTTTACTCTGCGCAAGATAGGCATGTCTCAACTGTCCATATTGAAACCTACAGGTCTCCTGCAACCCGTAACTCTCCTGCAGTGCCTCAAAGGATAACAGTCCTTGTGCGTCCTGAATCTGAGCCACATATTGAATACCTAATGATGTCCAATTTTTGAATTCCCCCATTTTAATAAATTCAGGTAGTATTTCATTATGCCATATTGGGGAGAGATTTGTTAAAAGTCCCACTTCTCTTGTCTTTTTAATTGCCTCCCATACTTTTTGAACCAGTATCAAAGTAGGATAGGCCGTTCCAAACTTCCCAAATCCCTCTGCCTCCAATCCCTGAACCAATGGGTCCCTTCCCACCAGCCAAACCAAAATCCGCTGAACCGAACCCAGTCCATTCACCTCTCTCCAACCTCTCATCTGCTGACCCTGCGCTGCCAAAAAGTAGATCCAGGGATTCGGAAGGGCCAATCCCCCCAATCTTTAGGCCTCTGAAGCAATTCCAGCCTAAATCTTGGCTGTTTCTTCCCCCAAACAAGGTCTCGAAATATAGAGTTAATGGTATGAAACCACTTCTGGGGCAACCAAACGGGGGAATTATGCAATATATACAATAACTGGAGCATAAGAATCATTTTAATTAAGTTCATAGAAATGAAAGACAAAAGAAGTGGCACTCACCCGATGATGCTGTACAAAAAAAATGTCCTTTATTCAGAGCATACGCTCACAGACATATAGTGGAGAGGCGGCTTGGTAAGGAGAGGAGTGCAAAGGGAGGCAAGAGGACGACAGCCGTTTCGCGCCTGCGCGCTTCCACGGGTCCAGGTGCGTGAATTAGAAACATCACATCCTATATAGGAACTAAACATCATGATGTGAACAGGTGACACAATTAAAAACACATTTGGATGCTTGCACCAAATTTCGCTGATAAGCACAATAGAAAATTCATTTATAATATACATATAAAGAATACAAAGAATCTTAATTTTTTACATTATTAAAGAAAGATGGACATATCCAATTTGTCGTTCAATCCAGTAGCGCCCTGCGCATTCGTTTCAATGATCCACCTTGCCTCGCATTGCAAAAGTTTTTTTCCGCGATCACCCCCATTTGGAGGATTGTTTACAATTTCTAAACCCGCAAACCGCAATATATTTGGATCGGCACAATGCATATCGCGTATATGCTTAATAAAACGAGGACAACCTTTTCCAGAGGAGACCGAATTATAGTGCTCCCTGAACCTGTGAAACAAAGGGCGAATAGTCTTGCCAATATAAAAGAAATGGCATGGGCATACTATTATATAAACCACATATCGTGATTTACATGTTATCAATTGATGGACTGTATGACAAATGGAACCAATACGAATGGGATTATCTATCAATCTGAACTGACAATAGCTACAGTTTCCACATTTGTGGTTGCCTGTAGGTTGCAGTTTTCTCAACCAATTAGGATTTTCATTAGATGACAGACGATTTTTAACAAGAAGATCCCCCAAATTTTTTGTGCGCTTATAGGCGAAAATCGGGTGGCTCATTGTTAAAGATGAAAGCTCCCTATCAGATTGTAGTATGTGCCAATTTTTTTGTATAGCCGCATGGATTGCTTTATTCATTGGGCTATGTGTGAACGTAAAAACAAACTTATCATTGGCACCAACATTAGGAGCGTTTTTAGTTTTTTTATCTTTTTTGCGGCTTTTAAGTAGATCTTCCTGAGTTAATTTTCTAACTCTGTTTTCAGCTGTAGCTAAAATTTTTGGGGGATAATTCCTTTTCAAAAAACTGGTTTTGAGTTCAGTTATTTGCTTATCAAAAACTTCCTCATTGTTAGTGATTTTCCTATATCTAACCATCTGGCTATAGGGTATGCTGTTTTTTGTGTGGAAAGGGTGGGCGCTATTAAAGTGCAATAAACTGTTTGTCGCTGTGGGTTTTTTATGTACACATGTGTTAATTTCCCCTTCCACTACTTCAATTTTAACATCTAAAAACTCCAGCGACAATCCACCAAAGCAGGCAGTAAACTGCATATTCTCCTCATTATTGTTATTGAGGTAAGACACAAAATTCTCAAAGTCTGATTCTGAACTATCCCACACAATAAAGACATCGTCAGCGAATCTGTAGTAGGCACGAATGAACCGCAAAAAAGGATTATTAATTGAAGTTATGTATTTTTCTTCAAATGCTTCAAGGAACAAATTTGCGAATACACACGCGACAGGCGTCCCCATTGCGGTTCCAGTGCGTTGCAAAAACTATTTATTAATAAATCTAAATGCATTATGCGTTAAAACAAAGTCCAGGCTTTCAGCGATAAAATCAATGAAGTCCTGGTCTTTGTTGCAATTTTGTAAGATTGTGCATATAGCTGCGATGCCCTTATTGTGGGGGATTCGTGTGTACAGATTGACAATGTCGATCGAGACAAGTGAAAAAGTGGGTTGCCACTCTAAAGTACGTAAAGCCAGTAAAAAATCTCCTGAATCTTTAATAAAGGAGGGAATTTTATGCAGCAAGGGCTTGAGTAACCAATCCAGGAATTTGGACAAGGGTTCCGTTAAAGAGCCAATACCGGCTATAATGGGCCTTCCGGGTGGTTTCGTGGCATGTTTATGAATTTTTGGCAAACTGTACCAGTTAGGAATAGTGGGGTGTTCTGGAAGCAGTTTTTCTGCTTTATTTTTAGATAATACACCTTTTACAACAAATTTGTTTAAAAGTTTTCTCAACTTCTCTTTGAATTTCAGAATAGGGTTGGAATCCAATGGGGTGTAAGTACATACATCGTTTAACTGGGACATTGCTTCCTCAATATAGTACGTTCTATCTAAAATAACTATATTGCCACCCTTGTCCGCTTTCCTTATGATTGTGTCACTCCAGTGCTGCATTTCATATATCGCATTCATCTCCTTTTTAGATAAATTGTTCAAAGGGGGACAATAAAGAATGGCTTCCACGTCCTTTATAACCAGATCCTGGAACAAGTCAACAGCATTTCCAGGAGAAATAGGGGGCATAAACGTTGATTTGATGCCTCCTTTGAAAGGTTCTATAGTAGGATTAATTTCTGTAGTAGTCTTAAAGTCATATGAGGTCGACTCGTTCAAGTCTGCAAGAAGCCACGCATCTTCAATGTCGTTCAAATCGCTGGGCGGAAAAGCCATAAAGCCTAAATTCCCAATAAGGGCAGGACTATCCGTAGCGGTATTAATAGAAGTTTTTTTCTCTTTAACGCCCGAGAAGAATTTTTTTAGATGCAGTTTTCTTGTGGCTTTAAACAGGTCCACCTTAAAGTCCGTAAAATTAAACTCTTCGGGAACACAGAAATTTAAACCTAACGATAATACATATTTTTGATCTTGAGTAAGAATTCTTTTAGAAAGATTTATTATTTGCAATTCATTATTATCAGTTGTTACTTCCTCCAGGAGACTTGCTTTCGTTTCTTTTGTGGGTTTCTTTTTTCGTCCGCCTCGTCGAATCTTTTTCCTAAAGGGATATCCTCCTGAGAGGAGGCAGCTGTAACTCCTTTATTATCCGAGATCTCTTCGACCCCACTGGAGTCGGTTACCCATCCGTCTCTTTGCATTTTACGTTTATTAAATTTTCTAAAAGATTGATTCCTCTGAAAATTTCTCCTCTTATTGCCAGATTTATTCCAGGAAAAAATCTGCCCTGTGGCAAAATCATTTTTGTCTCTCAAGAACTTGTCTTTTTTCTTTTGTTTCGTTTCAATCTGTATTAAAACCAATTTTTTATTCAATTTTTTTTAAAAATGCCTTATATTGAGCTTCTATAATGCGTGAACTCAATTCTTGTTTAGCGCCGTCCAATTGCTCACACAAAGCAGCATATTCCTTTTCATTCTGCATAATTACTAATGCCAGAAGGCTCCGGGAGCATTGCAAATGAATTTCCTCCCAAGCCTTTTGAAATGATACATCACCACTAAATTGTAACTTTTAAACAAATTTGTTGTAAAAGGTGTATTATCTAAAAATAAAGCAGAAAAACTGCTTCCAGAACACCCCACTATTCCTAACTGGTACAGTTTGCCAAAAATTCATAAACATGCCACGAAACCACCCGGAAGGCCCATTATAGCCGGTATTGGCTCTTTAACGGAACCCTTGTCCAAATTCCTGGATTGGTTACTCAAGCCCTTGCTGCATAAAATTCCCTCCTTTATTAAAGATTCAGGAGATTTTTTACTGGCTTTACGTACTTTAGAGTGGCAACCCACTTTTTCACTTGTCTCGATCGACATTGTCAATCTGTACACACGAATCCCCCACAATAAGGGCATCGCAGCTATATGCACAATCTTACAAAATTGCAACAAAGACCAGGACTTCTTTGATTTTATCGCTGAAAGCCTGGACTTTGTTTTAACGCATAATGCATTTAGATTTATTAATAAATGGTTTTTGCAACGCACTGGAACCGCAATGGGGACGCCTGTCGCGTGTGTATTCGCAAATTTGTTCCTTGCAGCATTTGAAGAAAAATACATAACTTCAATTAATAATCCTTTTTTGCGGTTCATTCGTGCCTACTACAGATTCGCTGACGATGTCTTTATTGTGTGGGATAGTTCAGAATCAGACTTTGAGAATTTTGTGTCTTACCTCAATAACAATAATGAGGAGAATATGCAGTTTACTGCCTGCTTTGGTGGATTGTCGCTGGAGTTTTTAGATGTTAAAATTGAAGTAGTGGAAGGGGAAATTAACACATGTGTACATAAAAAACCCACAGCGACAAACAGTTTATTGCACTTTAATAGCGCCCACCCTTTCCACACAAAAAACAGCATACCCTATAGCCAGATGGTTAGATATAGGAAAATCACTAACAATGAGGAAGTTTTTGATAAGCAAATAACTGAACTCAAAACCAGTTTTTTGAAAAGGAATTATCCCCCAAAAATTTTAGCTACAGCTGAAAACAGAGTTAGAAAATTAACTCAGGAAGATCTACTTAAAAGCCGCAAAAAAGATAAAAAAACTAAAAACGCTCCTAATGTTGGTGCCAATGATAAGTTCGTTTTTACGTTCACACATAGCCCAATGAATAAAGCAATCCATGCGGCTATACAAAAAAATTGGCACATACTACAATCTGATAGGGAGCTTTCATCTTTAACAATGAGCCACCCGATTTTCGCCTATAAGCGCACAAAAAATTTGGGGGATCTTCTTGTTAAAAATCGTCTGTCATCTAATGAAAATCCTAATTGGTTGAGAAAACTGCAACCTACAGGCAACCACAAATGTGGAAACTGTAGCTATTGTCAGTTCAGATTGATAGATAATCCCATTCGTATTGGTTCCATTTGTCATACAGTCCATCAATTGATAACATGTAAATCACGATATGTGGTTTATATAATAGTATGCCCATGCCATTTCTTTTATATTGGCAAGACTATTCGCCCTTTGTTTCACAGGTTCAGGGAGCACTATAATTCGGTCTCCTCTGGAAAAGGTTGTCCTCGTTTTATTAAGCATATACGCGATATGCATTGTGCCGATCCAAATATATTGCGGTTTGCGGGTTTAGAAATTGTAAACAATCCTCCAAATGGGGGTGATCGCGGAAAAAAACTTTTGCAATGCGAGGCAAGGTGGATCATTGAAACGAATGCGCAGGGCGCTACTGGATTGAACGACAAATTGGATATGTCCATCTTTCTTTAATAATGTAAAAAATTAAGATTCTTTGTATTCTTTATATGTATATTATAAATGAATTTTCTATTGTGCTTATCAGCGAAATTTGGTGCAAGCATCCAAATGTGTTTTTAATTGTGTCACCTGTTCACATCATGATGTTTAGTTCCTATATAGGATGTGATGTTTCTAATTCACGCACCTGGACCCGTGGAAGCGCGCAGGCGCGAAACGGCTGTCGTCCTCTTGCCTCCCTTTGCACTCCTCTCCTTACCAAGCCGCCTCTCCACTATATGTCTGTGAGCGTATGCTCTGAATAAAGGACATTTTTTTTGTACAGCATCATCGGGTGAGTGCCACTTCTTTTGTCTTTCATTTCTATGGACTTACATTGCTGTTAATGTTGAGCACCACCCTTATGCTATTGCTAACTGCATGCCGCAGTGGATTTTGATCGGGTCTCATATGCCCATATGCCTAGTGACGATAATCTGAAATTCAGACATATCTCAGCTGTGAGTTCAACACCTAGTGCCATTCCTTTTCTATCTTTACACACATTTTAATTAAGTTTATCCTTCCCACCACTGAGAGATATAACTTGCACCAGGCCCCTATTTTCTTCCTAAATCTGTCCAACAATGGGGATAGATTCAGATCGACGTAGCTAGAGAGAGGAAAAGACACTTGAACACCTAAATATTTGAACTGAGAAACCACTGTCAGCTTGCTACCTTCCCCTGATATTGGGATGTCAACGCCCCTTTATCCACTATCAAGATATTTGACTTCGCCCAATTGATTTCAAGACCCGATATATCACCAAATATCCTAAGAATATGCATCACACCCTCCAAGGCCTCTCCAGAATTTTCTAAAAAGAGTAACATGTCATCTGCATATAGGGCTATTTTCTCCTCTATCATGCCATACTGGAACCCCCTAACCGAAGTCGAGCTCCTAATTGACTATGCCAGGGGCTCCACTGCCAACGCAAATAGCAGCGGAGACAGCGGACACCCCTGCCTAGTCCCCCTATATAAACCAAAACTCCCAGACAACTCTCCATTAACTCTCACCCTAGCAGTCGGAGAAGAATACAATACCCTCACCCACGAGATAAAAGTCGGCCTGAAACCAAAAGATCTCAAAACCTCCTAAAGATAGCACCATTCAACACTATCAAACGCTTTACGCACATCCAGTGAGACTACAACTCTATTACCCTCGTTGTCCGACGGCAGCTGCAAGTTCAGGAATAATCTACTTAAGTTTATCGCTGTAGACTTATTTGGCGTAAAACCAGATTGGTAAGGATGGACCAGATTCTGGACCACACTTGCCAAACGGTTAACCACTACTTTAGCCAAAATCTTAACATCCGCCGTCAGCAACAAAATTGGCCTATAGGATTCCGCCAATTCCGGGTCCAGAATATGGTCTTAAGGCTTCTGGGGATTATCAATATGCGCAGATGAGGCACACATTTGGAGCTCAAAACAGGGGGGACTGTCTTAAAATTCAAGGCGACTTAGTGCTGGAATATGTGTGTGGAGATGGGACTACGAGGGGGGTTATCTCCTCCTTATATAGAGATCTATTATATACTTATTTATTGGGCTTTCCGATCAATGCGAGGGCTAAATGGGAAAGAGGGCTGGGCCACTTGGAGGATGAAACGTGGGAATCTGTGCTGGAATGGATACCAAAATTGTCACTGAGTGAATCGTATAGGTTGTCTCAGCTCTATATTTTACATAGAGTGTATAAGTCTCCGGATGTTTTGTATAAGGCAGGGTTGTGAGCTAACTCTGAATGCCCGAGGTGTAAGAATGAAAATGCTGGAATATTTCACATGATGTGGACGTGTCCAAGATTGGCTGTTTTTAGTTGGTGGTTTTGAGTAGTGTGGAAGGAGCTTATAGATGTGTGGTACCAAGGGAACCGGTGGTTTGTTTGCTGGGTTATGTAGAGGAAATTAAAGTGGATAACACCCTGAAAATGGCAATCGCTAGATTAATATATATGGCTCGAAAGGTAATAGCGAGGAATTGGATAAAAGAGGAATCGCCTTCAAGAGGAGAATACCTTAAATATGTGAAGCATGGATTTGCTCTGGAAAAAGGGGTTTACAAGAAAAGGGGGAAAATGGAAGTGTTTGATAAATTGTGGTCTCCTTGGCTGGAAATGGACTAGAAGGTGGATAAGAGGGGAAAGGCTTCGGGGGCCTTTATCTGGAGGAAATATTGTCTACGCGGTTACGGTTGGGGATAATGGCTAATATGCATCTTTGGAGGATATATTAATGAAAGAGTGTGAGCTGTCTAAATGGGATGGGGGAGGGGGGGATAAGTTGGTGATGTTGGGGTCTGTTACTGTTAAAATCTAAAATGGAAGTATTATTGTACTATGCATACTGTGATATTATTCTTAATAAAAATTTATTTGATTTAAAAAAAACTTATTACATCATAAATTTAATAATAAAAAAATACAGAGCTAACAAGATCGAAAAAATCTGCAATAAAAAAGAACATTCATAAAAGACAAACAATAAAAAAAAATAAAAGGGATAAAATACAGAAACGTACAGATTAAATCTGAGACCTTTTAATCAGAGTAGACACCGCAGCAATTTGGACAAATCTATGATACTCATAATTTCTCTTGGGTCTGACAATGAGTTTTTCTGGATAAGATATTTTGAAGGGTATAATCCCCATCTCTCATCCCTCATCCTGATCAGGTGAGAGGAGGATGGCTAATTGTATACAAAGAATTCCTAATTCTAATATACATATTTTCCCATCGGAACCTCCTAGTGGAATAATAGGACAGCTATATTTACGAGCATACAGTTAAGTCGAGAAATATTTGGAAACTCACACCAATTTTGGCTGTTTACCAAAACATATCCAAGGAACAGTTATATAATCAATAAGGGCTTAACCCCTAAGTGACAGAGCCAATTTGGTACTTAATGACCGAGCCAATTTTTACAATTCTGACCACTGTCACTTTATGAGGTTATAACTCTGGAACGCTTCAACGGATCCTGCTGATTCTGAGATTGTTTTTTCGTGACATACTGTACTTCATGTTAGTGGTAACATTTCTTCGATATTACTGGCGATTATTTATGAAAAAAATGGAAATATGGCGAAAATTTTTAAAATTTTGCAATTTTCAAACTTGGTATTTTTATGCCCTTAAATCAGAGAGATATGTCACAAAAAATAGTTAATAAATAACATTTCCCACATGTCTACTTTACATCAGCACAATTTTGGAAACAACATTTTTTTTTGTTAGGGAGTTATAAGGGTTAAAAGTTGACCAGCAATTTCTCATTTTTACAACACCATTTTTTTTTTAGGGACCACATCTCATTTGAAGTAATTTTGAGGGGTCTATATGATAGAAAATAACCAAGTGTGACACCATTGTAAAAACTGCACCCCTCAATGTGCTCAAAACCACATTCAAGAAGTTTATTAACCCTTTACGTGCTTCACAGGAACTGAAACAATGTGGAAGGCAAAAATGAACATTTAACTTTTTTTTGCAAACATTTTACTTCAGAACCATTTTTTTTTTATTTTCACAAGTGTAAAAACAGAAATTTAATGTTGTTGTGCAATTTCTCCTGAATACGCCGATACCCCATATGTGGGGGTAAACCACTGTTTGGGCGCACCACAGAGCTTGGAAGAGAAGGAGCGCCGTTTGACTTTTTCAATGCAGAATTGGCTGGAATTGAGATCGGATGCCATGTCACGTTTAGAGAGCCCTTGATGTGCCTAAACAGTGGAAACCCCCCACAAGTGACCCCATTTTGGAAACTAGACCCCTTAAGGAACTTAACTAGATGTGTGGTGAGCACTTTAAACCCCCAGGTGCTTCACAGAAGTTTATAACGTAGAGCCGTGAAAATAAAAAATCTCATTTTTTCTACAAAAATGATCTTTTTGCCCCCAAATTTTTATTTTGAAAAGGGTAACAGGAGAAATTAGACCACAAAAGTTGTTGTGCAATTTCTTCTGAGTACTGTACGTCTATACCCCATATGTGGGGGTAAACCACTGTTTGGGCGCACCGCAGAGCTTGGAAGAGAAGGAGTGCCGTTTCACTTTTTCAATGTAGAATTGGCTGGAATTGAGATCGGACACCATGTCGCGTTTGGAGAGCCCCTGATGTGCCTAAACAGTAAAAACTCCCCACAAGTGACACCATTTTGGAAACTAGACCCCCCCAAAGAGCTTATCTAGATGTGTGGTGAGCACTATGAACCCCCAACTGCTTCACAGAAGTTTATAACGTAGAGCCATGAAAATAAAAAAAATCATATTTTTTCCACAAAAATGATTTTTCACCCCCAAATTTTTACTTTCACAAGGGTAACAGGAGAAATTGGACCCCAAAATTTATTGTGCAATTTATGCTGAGTAGGCTGATACCCCATATGTGGGGTAAACCACTGTTTGGGCGCATGGCAGAGCTCGGAAGGGAAGGAGCGCCGTTTTGGAAAGCAGACTTTGATAGAATGGTCTGCGGGCATGATGTTGCGTTTGCTGAGCCCCTGATGTACCTAAACAGTAGAAACCCCCCACAAGTGACCCCATTTTGGAAACTAGACCCCCCAAGGAACTTATCTAGATGTGTGGTGAGAACTTTGAATGCCCAAGGGCTTCACAGAAGTTTATAATGCAGAGTTGTGAAAATAAAAAATATATTTTTTTTTTTACAAAAAAGATTTTTTAGCACCCCCAATTTTTATTTTGACAAGGGTAACAAGAGAAATTGGACCCCAAAAGTTGTTGTCCAATTTGTCCTGAGTACACTGATACCCCATGTGTTGGGGGGACCACTGTTTGGGCGCATGGCAGAGCTCGGAAGGGAAGAAACGCCATTTTGGAATGCAGACTTTGATAGAATGGTCTGCGGGCATGATGTTGCGTTTGCAGAGACCCTGATGTACCTAAACAGTAGAAACCCCCCACAAGTGACCCCATTTTGGAAACTAGACCCCCCCAAGGAACTTATCTAGATGTGTGGTGAGAACTTTGAATGCCCAAGGGCTTCACAGAAGTTTATAATGCAGAGTTGTGAAAATAAAAAATATATTTTTTTTCCACAAAAGATTTTTTAGCCCCCACGTTTTTATTTTCACAAGGGTAACAGGAGAAATTGGATCCTAAAAGTTGTTGTCCAATTTATCCCGAGTACGCTGATGCCCCATATGTGGGGGTAAACCACTGTTTGGGCGCACAGCAGAGCTCGGAAGGGAGGGAGCACCATTTGACTTTTTGAGCGCAAAATTGACTATGGCGTTTAGAGACCCCCTGATGTACCTAAGCAGTGGAAACCCCCCAAATCTAACTCCAACCCTAACACACCCCTAACCCTAATGCCAACCCGATCCATAATCCTAATGACAACCCTAACGATAATCACAACCCTATTCCCAAAACAACCATAACCCTAATCAGAACCCTAAATCCCACACACCCCTAATCCTAATCTCAACCCTAACCCTAATCCCAATACACCCCTAATCCCAACCCTAATCTTAACCCTAATCCCAAACCTAACCCTAATCCCAAACGTAACCCTAATGCCAACCCTAATCCAAACCCTAATCCCAACTCTAACCCTAACTTTAGCTGCAACCCTAGTCCTAACTTTAGCCCCAACCCTAGCCCTAACTTTAGCCCCAACCCTAGCCCTAACTTTAGCCCCAACCCCAACCCTAAATTTAGCCCCAACCCTAACCCTAGCCCTAAATTTAGCCCCAACCCTAACCCTAAATTTAGCCCCAACCCTAACCCTAAATTTAGCCCCAACCCTAAATTTAGCCCTAACCCTAACCCTAAATTTAGCCCCAACTCCTCTAGCTGCCGGCCGGCAGATCATGGTGGGCGCACTGCGCATGCGCCCGCCATTTTCTTACAGAAGGAAGAAGCCGGCGGCCAGGACAGGACACAGGAGGACCCAGGGACACCGGTAAGTATGATAGGGTCCCCGAATCCCCCTATTTCTCTGTCCTCTGATGTGTGATCACATCAGAGGACAGAGAATTACACATCGCTTTTTTTTTGTTTTTTTGCGGTCGCCGGTAAACAGTTAATTACCGGAGATCGCAAAACAGGGGTCGGTAAAAACCAATCCCGATCATGTTCTTTGGGGTCTCGGCTACCCCCAGCAGCCGAGACCCCAAAGATCTCCCGGGTGCCGGCCGGCGGGCGCACTGCACATGCGCCCGCCATTTTTTGGCTGGAAGAAGATGGTGGCGCCCATCGGGAGCCACGAGGAGCACCGGGGGAGACAGGTGAGTATCGGGGGACTATTGGGGGCGATCGGGGACCCCATTTCTCTGTCCTCTGATGTGCGGTCACATCGGAGGACAGAGAAATTAAATGGCAAATCGCGTCTTTTTTTTTGCGACCGCCGGTAAACGGTTAATTACCGGCGATCGCAACTCGGGGGTCGGTAAAACCCCCCCGAATCATGTTCTCTGTGGTCTCGGCTACCCCGGTAACCGAGACCCCAGAGAAAATCCGACTCTGGGGGGCGCTATTCACTTTTTCCACAGCGCCGTTAATTAACGGCGCTGTGGTTTAAGTACCCTTAACTGCCGCCGTTAAAAGGCGTATCGGCGGTCGTTAAGGGGTTAAAGTGCAGACTCTGAGCTTAAATTTGATGGTATTCACATCCTAACTGGAGTAAGGGTTTAGGAATTACAGCTCTTTAACATGTAGCTACCTCTTTGTAAAAAGACCAGAAGTATTTGGACAAAAATAAGCCAAAAGACATCTAAAGAAGCTTGTCCAGTTCTGGAAGAGCATTCTTTGGACAGATCAAATGAAGATCAACCTGTACCAGAATGATAAGAAGAAAATATGGAGAAGGCTTGGAACGACTCCTGATTAGTGATGAGCGAATATACTCATTACTTGAGATTTCTCGAGGGTCCTCTGAGTATTTTTTAATGCTCGGAGATTTAGTTTTTCTTGCCGCAGCTGAATGATTTACATCTGTTAGCCAGCATAAGTACATGTGGGGATTCTCTAGCAACCAGGCAACCCCCACATGTACTTATGCTGGCTAACAGATGTAAATCATCCAGCTGCGGCAATAAAAACTAAAACTCCGAGCACTAAAAAATACTCGGAGGACCCCCGAGCATGCTCGAGAAATCTCGAGTAAC
Organism: Ranitomeya variabilis; assembly: GCF_051348905.1. Classification (NCBI taxonomy): domain Eukaryota; kingdom Metazoa; phylum Chordata; class Amphibia; order Anura; family Dendrobatidae; genus Ranitomeya; species Ranitomeya variabilis. The sequence goes on from NC_135233.1 coordinate 826,817,691, forward strand.
GAGTATATTCGCTCATCACTACTCATGATCCAATGCACACCACATCCTCTGTAAAACATGGTGGAGGCAGTGTGATGACATGGGTATGCTGTTTCTGGGATTTTCAGTGGGTGGTTTTATCAGAGACTGACAAAGGTCTGTGTATGCACACTTTTTTATACAAGTGAAGCTGTCACTGATAGGACCACCCACTGGACCCTGAAACACCAGAGGTTTAAATGATGAAAACAGAGGTTATACTGAATCTTTTCACACAAAACTATATATTAATCTACTCCGCTCTGTAACATGGTGCCTGCAGATTGGACTGCATTTTCATGGTGACAGGCTTCCTTTAACCCCTTTCTGACCTCGGACGGGATAGTAAGTCAGAGGTTAGAACCCCCGCTTTGATGCGGGCGCCGGCGGTGAGCCCGCATCAAAGCCGGGACATGTCAGCTGTTTTGAACAGCTGACATGTGCCCGCAATAGCGGCGGGTGAAATCGCAATTCACCAGCCGCTATTAACTAGTTAAATTCCGGTGTCAAACGCAGACAGCGGCATTTAACCGGCGCTTCCGGCCATCGGGCCGGAAATGAGCGCAACGCCGACCCCTTCACATGATCGGGGTCAGCGATGCTTCTGCATAGTTAATGATGTTGGCTTGCTGTGAGCGCCACCCTGTGGTCGGCGCTCATAGCAAGCCTGCAATTCAGCTACATAGCAGCGATCTGATGATCGCTACTATGTAGTAGAGCCGATCGAGTTGTGCCAGCTCCCATGGAGGCTATTGAAGCATGGCAAAAGTAAAAAAAAAAAAAACAGTAAAAAAAAGTGAAAAAAATAAAAAAAAGTAAAAGTTTAAATCAACCCCCTTTCGCCCCATTCGGAATAATAAAAAAAAAAAAATCAAACCTACACATATTTGGTATCGCCGTTCAGAATCGCCCGATCTATCAATAAATAAAAAGCATTAACCTGATCGCTAAACAGCGTAGTGAGAAAAAAATTCAAAATGCCAAATTTACGTTTTTTTGGTCGCCGCGACATTGCATTAAAATGCAATAACGGGTGATCAAAAGAACGTATCTGCACAAAAGTGGTATCAATAAAAACGTCAGCTTGGAATGCAAAAAATAAGCCCTCAACCGACCCCAAATCACGAAAAATGGAGACGCTACAAATATCTGAAAATGGCGCAATTTGTTATTTTTATTTTTTTCGCAAAGTTTGGATTTTTTTTTTCACCACTTAGATAAAAGAGAACCTATACATGTTTGGTGTCTATGAACTCGTAATGACCTGGATAATCATAATATCAGGTCAGTTTTAGTATTTAGTGAACCTAGCAAAAAAGCCAAACAAAAAACAAGTGTGGGATTGCACTTTTTTTGCAATTTCACCGCACTTGGAATTTTTTTCCCGTTTTCTAGTACACAACATGGTAAAACCAATTATGTCGTTCAAAAGTACAACTCGTCCCGCAAAAAATAAGCCCTCACATGGCCATATTGATGGAAAAATAAAAAAGTTATGGCTCTGGGAAGGAGGGGAGCGAAAAACGAACACGGAAAAACGGAAAATCCCAAGGTCATGAAGGGGTTAAGCCAAAATTCAAGAGCAATGTCTGATTTTCATTAGTCGATGTTCAGTAACTTTAGATTGAAAAGTGCATTAATTAAAGTTATTTCAGTGACCACTGAGGGTTTTTCTTACTTTACCAGAAAGGTATGAATAATTTTGCCCACATGTGTAGTTTACTAAATTTAACCCCATAAACAGTGATGTGTGTGTCTTAACATCTTACAGTTATCCTGTAGATTAATATACACTGTAATAAAGTTTTTCGCTTACCTAGCACCCATTTCTCTGAGACTAACTCCAACTCTGGTGGTTTCTTTCCAGGAAACATCCCAATGCAAATCTTGGCTTGGCGTAGTGCCTTGCACACCTTGCCACCACATAGCTGCACTGCTTGAGAAAGTTTATCACAAGGAGGCTGGCTTGTTGGAGATATGAAGAAGGTTGGAAGACTAGAGAACAAATTCTGATGGTACTCTCCTGCCGATAGATGACACTGCAACCTAGAGATCTGATAAAGAAAAACAAGGTGTTAATTCATATGATCAAACACCGCTTTTCTAAAACACACACTGTAAAATAATGCCATACTACAGCACTGTACAGGAATTGGTAATGGACAACTGTATCCGTTTTAGTATTATTGTCTTCATTTGCTGTGCTTAATATTGCTGGCTTCCAAATCTTATTTCTTCCTCTTCCTATCACCTCTATTGGGAAAAGGGAAATTGTTTATCTGACCATCTATGAGCCAAATGTTTCCTGTACATAAACTTTCTCCATTGCCCAAGCTCCCACCAATAACAAAATAACAAATGCATTCTCATTTAAAAAAAAAAAAAAAAAAAACATTAAAAAGTATTTAATACACTTTCTAACATTTAAAATTGCAATACCAGGAAGGAAAAGTCATGACATTTTAAAAATCACAGGATAAATAAACATGTTAATAACATGAAAATGATGAAAAAGTGGCAATAATGTTTCCAAAAAGTCTCAATTTATTCAGTACCTAGTGTGAATGACATACCCAGAAATACATGCACTTAACATCAGTGATGTCAAGGTGTGCAATGGCTTTCTGAAGAATGTTCTAGCACCCTAAATGCACTTGGGCAAACCATCAAGGTCCACTGCTGGCAGCTTATTTTACAATTGCCAACAAATTACATCCCAGATGTGCTCAAAGGGAGTCAAGTCTAGAGACGCTGCAACCCACTGTAGCACATTTGGGCCACGCAGAAGCTCCAGGGAAACATTAGTTTGATGGGAGCTAGTAGTACAGCCATTTCTCCAGTCTCCCATCGAGCACATCTGAGTCGGCAATTGCAAAGGGAGCTGCCAGTAGCAGATCTTGATGATTTGAGTGCCCAAGAGCTTTCACCGTGGCAAAACATTCATCAGACAACTAGTAATAACCTCACTGTTAGCATGCCACGGTGTCTAAGTGCATATGTTTCTGCATGTTGTGCTCATATACAATATTAAATAAATCAAGATATTTTAAAAATGTCTCCATTTTTTCATTATTTGGATATCATTAACAAGTCTATCAATCTTGTAACTTCCAGAATTCCAGAACTTCTCCTTCTTGTTATTGCAATGCCAATATTAAAGGGAATCTGTCAGTATCATAATCCCTCCTAGCCTTCTATATGGTCATGCTGCTCCTAAAAAAATAAATAAAATGACCTTCATATCAACGATTCAATGTCTTATTCCAAATTAATCCGTGATAGACATTCTGTAGTATGCACTCAGTTGGGTGAAAGGAAAATTTGCACCATTATTACTGGGGTGCATAATTTTAGAATGGAGGGGCACAGAAGAAAAAAAATCAGTGGAGCAGCGGAAATTGAAAGAGGTACTCAGTTTCAGGGCCTTTCTGCCTTTACTGGTGTATGGGCTTGGTGAGCAGGAGCAAGGAGGGGGGCAAGGAATTAAGACACTATGGGCCAGGAATGGAAACCCTGGGGGTTATGAATGAAGACACTAGTAGCCAGGAATGGAGACACTGGGGGCCTGAAATGAAGATGGGGACACGGAGTATATGGCTGTTTAACAAGGGCTAAGGGTGTATGGGCATGGGTCAACCTGACAAGTTGATTGGAGCTCATGTACAGAAAAAAAAACATCTTGTCAGAAAATATAATAGATTTTTTTTAAGACATGGAAGAATTAAAAATAATAAACACTGCTGGAACCCGCAAAGCCCCTCAGGGAAGCTGGAATGGGAATGTACCTCTGCTTATTATTTTTACTCAATTCAGGTCTCCCCCCAAAAAAATACATGGAGAAGTGTTGCTGACAACAATTTTAGAGCTCATGTGCATGAGTCAGATCAGATGGTAAATAAGGTGTTTTGTGCATTCATAGTGCAGCGCCCCAGAGTCCTGGTCGTTGCAGTATCATGGCTCAGCCACTAAGGGGGGCCATGGTGCGTTCGATGGCACTGAAGGAGTTCTCTGAGCAGGTATCACAGTCACCAATACATTTCACAGCTGGGCCTCCGGGGGGAGCTAAGGGTGCTATTCATTAGGCCACTCCCCACCATAGTGGGTAAACTGGGGGTCAGGCAGGAAGTTAGAGAGAACGCTGACGGGATTGAACGGAGCAACACCCTGTGGCAGGGGGTGTTGTGAAGGGAGAGACTGTAGGGTCTCTGCCAGGGGTGGGATCCTGGCAGAGGCTTGGCATTGAAAGAACGTAACGGGTCCGCGCAGGCTCCTGGAAGCGGCGGGACTCAAGAAAGGACTAGAAGCGAGATAGATTGTGCTGAGTGAGAAACGAAATCAAGCGAAAGGAGATACCAGTGAGGGTTGTGCTGAAAGAGGCAGCACCTTACTGAGGCGCACTACCGGTGGCCGGAACACCGAGGAGGTAAAGAGTTTCAAGCCATACCTCAGACCTACGGCAGGGCAGTTAGCTTGAGGCGGACTGTCTCACGCATCACCCAGGAAGGCAAAGGGAGGTACCAACAGGAGAGGGGCGCAGATAGAGTCCCGGAAGATCTCCGAGCCTCCCCGTCATACGGGTGCGTTCCTACCATAGTATCTGGAGGGACGAGGAAGATCATTGCGAATTAAGTTGTTGTGAGGGAACACGAGAAACAGACACAACAGTTGTGGGGTACTTTCCGTAAGCACAGCAGGGAAGGACTGCAACACATAGCGCTAGAAGGAAGGCACCGATTTCCACCTGCAAGGAGAGCTCTGGAAGTGCCATTGGACCGGCCGGACTTGCGCAGCCTGGTGAGCCGTATTCCGGACTGAGGACCCAGAGAGCTTCAGTAAAGAGGTAAAGAGACTGCAACCTGGTGTCCTCGTTATTTACCGCGACCTGCACCCCACAACTGCACCGCTACATCGCTACCATTACAACATCACTTATTGCACCGGACGTTCCCCACTGACGGACAGGGCCACGGACCGGGTCTAGCCACCGTGACAACCCCAGGACTGAGACCTAGAGGCCCGGCTCCGGGTACCCCTCGGCCCTGCGGCGGTGTGGGGGCGCTCCAACTTGGCGTCACGAACAGGATTTACTTAAGCCTGAAGAATCAGGTCATGTGTGCCTAGAGACTGTGATTTGTTGTGCTTGGACTGTACTTTATTGAGAGAACTGTGTGCTACTGCTTGCCGTTGAGAGTTCGCGCCAAAATCCGCCGCCATTGCAGCGCTGAGAAGAGCGCAGGAAGAGAAGAGGGGCGTGGAGTGGGCGTAGACGAGCTGCAGAGCGCGAACAACAATGGCCGCCCAGTCTAAGTATTTCTGTGTCCTGAGGACGTGCCCGTCAACAGCCGAGGTACGCCTCCTGATCCTGGTTGGAGGGTGGAGACCATGGGGACGGGGCCGCCCACGAAAGAGACCGCGGGAAGAAAACGCGGAAGAGGAGAAAAAGATGGCGACATCCAGAGTGCCACGCGGAGCTGACCCGGCTCGGCCTGAGGATACGCAGCCTGAGGTAGCCTCAGGGACGCCCACACTGCGGGGTTCGGCCTTGGCAGGGCCACCGATGGGACGACCCCCTCCGCCGATGTCCGCGGAGTGTGCGGCTGCAGCCGAGACCCGACAGCTGGCACGCCGCCTAAAGGTTGACACCCGTGTGCTAGCTCGGATGGGGCAGCCAACAGAAATCCGCCTGTCCCCAGTGTCCCTTGCTCCTTCCCACCTGGCCGCATCCAAAGATACACCACCGACGCCGGACTTGAAAATAATCCCGGATGCGGAACACTACCGGCGTCCGATGGCAGCCTGGCGGAGCCGGCCCCAGCCCGCTGAGCAGATTGACCTGGTAAGCCCCCCAGAGATCCCACCGTCGCACTGGGGTGTAGTGGTGGCCTTCAATCCCCAGTCTGGACGGGGAATAATCCAGGAGATCGGGGAGCTACTACAGGTCCGTGTGGATCGGATAGAGGTGGAACCAAGCAGCGGGAGGTTTGATTGCAACTTAGAGCCAGGTGATGCTGTCACCTACACGCGGTGGAGGAGGGCCGCGGGTGAGACGGGCTGGATAGCCCGAGGCGTGCAGCGATGCGTTGCCCTCCAAGCTGCTGCAGGAGCACCGGAAGACGATACTCCGGCGAGGAAAGCTGCAGAGCCCGGTCCCGCGGAACCATCAGAAGCTCGACCTCACCGTGCCCCGGGGGAACGTGTACGGTTACCGACCAAGAGGATCTCCCAGCGGGGGATTCTGGCACTGCTGGGACCGGAACGACGCCCTGGCTCACCAGAACGATCTGTTGGTTTGGTGAGGCCGGAGAGAAGACCCCCCGCCACATCTCAACGGTAAAGTAATACCATTGAAAAATGTACATAGTTACTGTTCTTCTAAGTTGCTGCTAAACCCGTTTAGGGTTAAAGGTGACCCCTTGTTGACCCGGGGCCACTATTGTTGTTCTCAAAGTTTTGCACAAGTTTAAAAAAAAAAAAAAAAAAACTGCAGAAATCATGAACTGCGCATGATTCAAACTCTCCCTTGTAAAAAAGTTGCACCTTCTTAAGGGTGCTCCCTACTGGTTTTAGTTAAAGACACTTTGCGAAGAAACCTTTCCTACTAGTCCTAGTTAAAGACACTTTGTGAAGATCCCGGGCTGGAACTTTGCATAAGACTGGTAGGCTGAGAAGACGAGCTACCTCAGAAAGACTTGGTCCCCTCTTAAAGGGGATGTGACGAAGTAAATTTGAAAGAGATACTGTTACCGAACAGTAATGTGATAATGATGCCTTGAAAAAGAAAATGTAACTGTTTTACATGCCGAGTTATATGTGTTGAAGTTGTTGAAATGTGAAATCTGAATAATGTTTTGTAGAAAGGAAAGATGCAGAGAGCCCGTAGGGGTAGATGTAGAAGCCTGCATAGTTGAAAGTAAAAGAAGTAATAATGAAGGTGAGGATAGAAGGTAAACCCCGCGTCCCCATTGAAAAGTTACTTTGTTACTAAGGACAGAGAGTGAACCCGTAGGGGTTAGAGAGTGAGTCCTTAAAGGAGCCGAGTAGAGCGGGCTCAGAGTTCTTTAAATGAAAGGAATGTTATGTCTATACTGTGTATAGTAGCGAAAGGCAGTAGGCCCTGGCTGAACAGGGCGGTCCTGTAAAAGAAAGGAGAGGCAGTAGGTCTGGTGCCGTAGGGACAGGCGGTCCTGCAGGTTCACAAGAAGGAGAATGTAAAGTTGAAATGCCTTATAATGTGATTATAGGAAGGCCTTTGATAGACTAAGAGTGTGAGTTTCTTAAAGGCAATGTTAAGTTATTGTTCCAAAAATTGCACTAAGTAGAATACCCGGTTGGGTAACAGAAGTTATTTATGCTCTGTAATTTATAATGTTGATTATGTTTGTAACGTTAAAAGTGTCCTCACCTCCCATAAAGGGAAGCTTACTTAAGTATACTTACTGTTATTTGCACTCAACAAAATTGTATGTCTTTTTGCTAACCTGTATTGTTGTTTTTCTTCCCAGTCCCGGAGTACTGTGTTTAACCAGGGGGGAGTGCAGCGCCCCAGAGTCCTGGTCGTTGCAGTATCATGGCTCAGCCACTAAGGGGGGCCATGGTGCGTTCGATGGCACTGAAGGAGTTCTCTGAGCAGGTATCACAGTCACCAATACATTTCACAGCTGGGCCTCCGGGGGGAGCTAAGGGTGCTATTCATTACGCCACTCCCCACCATAGTGGGTAAACTGGGGGTCAGGCAGGAAGTTAGAGAGAACGCTGACGGGATTGAACGGAGCAACACCCTGTGGCAGGGGGTGTTGTGAAGGGAGAGACTGTAGGGTCTCTGCCAGGGGTGGGATCCTGGCAGAGGCTTGGCATTGAAAGAACGTAACGGGTCCGCGCAGGCTCCTGGAAGCGGCGGGACTCAAGAAAGGACTAGAAGCGAGATAGATTGTGCTGAGTGAGAAACGAAATCAAGCGAAAGGAGATACCAGTGAGGGTTGTGCTGAAAGAGGCAGCACCTTACTGAGGCGCACTACCGGTGGCCGGAACGCCGAGGAGGTAAAGAGTTTCAAGCCATACCTCAGACCTACGGCAGGGCAGTTAGCTTGAGGCGGACTGTCTCACGCATCACCCAGGAAGGCAAAGGGAGGTACCAACAGGAGAGGGGCGCAGATAGAGTCCCGGAAGATCTCCGAGCCTCCCCGTCATACGGGTGCGTTCCTACCATAGTATCTGGAGGGACGAGGAAGATCATTGCGAATTAAGTTGTTGTGAGGGAACACGAGAAACAGACACAACAGTTGTGGGGTACTTTCCGTAAGCACAGCAGGGAAGGACTGCAACACATAGCGCTAGAAGGAAGGCACCGATTTCCACCTGCAAGGAGAGCTCTGGAAGTGCCATTGGACCGGCCGGACTTGCGCAGCCTGGTGAGCCGTATTCCGGACTGAGGACCCAGAGAGCTTCAGTAAAGAGGTAAAGAGACTGCAACCTGGTGTCCTCGTTATTTACCGCGACCTGCACCCCACAACTGCACCGCTACATCGCTACCATTACAACATCACTTATTGCACCGGACGTTCCCCACTGACGGACAGGGCCACGGACCGGGTCTAGCCACCGTGACAACCCCAGGACTGAGACCTAGAGGCCCGGCTCCGGGTACCCCTCGGCCCTGCGGCGGTGTGGGGGCGCTCCAACTCCACAGATTGGTGGCATGTTAACTAATGTGTAAGGTTGGAAACAAGCATCTTGAAGACTATCTGTTCAGTCAATGTGATATGTAAGACTTAGTATAATGGCAAGTAGATATAAAAGGAAATATTACTAAAGGGCCTGTCCACCACTTGGACAACCCCTTCTCAATCACCATATTCCCCACATAAAATAATCACAGTCAGTACTCACCTTCAGTGCCAGAGCCATTCCAGTGACACCTGCACTGAGTCTCTTGTGACATTATATTATGTGAGCCCTGCAGCCAATCAGACGCCACTACTGGATCACTTCACTCATGTCCAGTGGAAGTCAAGAGAGCCGCAGCTCTCGTTTATTCCAGATGTCAGGTTCGACCAAAGGAAGAGAGCGTTAAGCAGTCCATTAGTGGCCATTGACTGACTGCAGGGCACCAGTGATGTAACATCACATGGGCGCACACACAAGAGACGCGTACAGGCTGTTATTTTACATGGAGTTATCCGAGTAAAATTGTTTAAAAATGTTCAATTCACTATTAAAGAGTGCTTCTCCATCCAAAGTTAGTCCATTGCTTTCCTCAATTGTAGCTTACAGGCAATTTTAAATCAAATTTATCAGAAAACTCTGCACTGTTTATTTCCTGTAGCCTATGTAATGCCAATATATTTTACAACGCAGCCAGGAAATAGTCATCATCTATCTATCCCATTCTCCAGTGGGTCTCACAATGTAAATTTTCTATGTCAGACACATATTTTATAAGACACCAGTTACCCTAACATTATGTTTTAAATACAAGGAGTATCCATGGAAAACTGTAGAAAACAGACTATACAAACTCAAAACAGTGGTTGTCCATGGTTAGATTCCAACCTAGGATCCCATGGTTGATAAACTACAGTGCTAACCATTTAGTTAATGCTGTCCACAAATCCATTTTATTTCATTTCAGTTTTTATTTTTTTTTCGCCTTATTTTGAGGGATATTTGTATTACCACAAGATGATGTTGGAAAGGGCTGAACTAACTAGTTTAAAAAAATAGAAAAGACAAAGTGGATTAGTTAAAAATGAATCCTTCAAGTCAGCCAGGACAATATACTGATAAATCACGGACCATTTGGAAAAAGAAAAGAAAGCAATTTGTTAGCCATTTCTGAAAACATGACCGACCTCAGATGAAGAGCATTTTTCAGTATTAAGAATGTGTGGTGAGGTTAACATGAATAATGTTTGGATTGGACACGTAAGACTTCCTCTGTGTGCCAAGTTAGTGAACTGTGCTAATAGGGTAATTCATCAAATCTAGAAGATGTGCTCTACCTCTCATGTCTGTGAACTTCTCGAAGTTCTGTGCTCAGCAGAGCAGTTACAGAGAGTCCACAATGACAAGTCTCTTTATTAAGCAATATAAACAACTACTTCATCTTACCGTCTCATGTCATAACATGGACCAATAGAAAGGATCAGTAGCCGGAAAATTAATGGCTTGAAAGACATATCTTGCATACCAATCTCACCCAACACGGAAGGACAAAGTTTTTCCTAATATCCAAATCTAATCAATGTTATATTCAAATCTGTCACATCTATAACCTCATTTATACAAAGTGACTTCACTACAATAAATCCCCAAAAAATCGGCCACGGTCCATACTCTGCCTCACATCAGAACGCTACATCACATGGTGACATGTTGTAGGCATGACATTAGTGACCTGAAGTTTATTTCACTTGTTTGGAATTATTCATTATTCAAGGGGTTCTTCATCCCTTTTTATTTTAAAAATGTGCCCGTGCTGCACATTTTGAAAATAAGAGGCCTGAAAAAAAGAACCACCACCACATAGTATACAAAACTACTATACCACAGGTCCCAAACTCAGGCGGATAAATGAGATGCACATAAAAAAATTTTTTGAAGTTGACGGGCTGCATTTCTTGAAGGATCTGATGACATTTTTTTTCTGCACAACATTTTGATCACTTTTTATTCCATTTTGCGTGTCAGTATACTGAAAAAAATTAGATATTTTATACAGTGTAAATTCTATGAATTATGGTACAGTTCCATATCTTGGGTCATTCCAAATATGGCAATACCAAACGTACTTTGTTCACTTTCTCATAAAATGGTTTTAGTGGATAAATGTTTTTTCATTATTTTTTTCATACTTTATTTTGATTTTTTAACGTTTACAAACTTTACAAAAAAATTCTTTACACACTGTAGTAGCTATATGGGATCTTAACTTTTACTTGTCTGATCGCTAATGTAATATCCTGCAATACTTCTGTACAGCAGGATAATATATCTAAGTTTTACACTGATATTTTGCAGGTCAAACCCTGTGTCTTCCTATCAATAATATTCCCCTATAGGCCAATCCTAGACATCATTCTGGAATAATGTCCTCCATCCTGGCCCCTATCCTATTATAATGTCCCCCATCCTGTAATAAGGTCCTCAGTCCTGGTCCCCATTCTGTAATAATGTCCCCGATTCTGTAATAATTTCCCCAGTACTATCCTCCATCCTGTAATAATGTCCTCCATCCTGGCCCCCATACTGTAATAATGTCCCCAGCCCTGGCCCCCTCCATCCTGTAATAAGGACCTCTTTCCTGGCCTTTGTCTTGCAAGGGCTCATTCATACGTCAGTTTTTCATGCACAAGTACTATCTGTTATTTTTTCATGGATAGCACTAGTACTTGTGAGACTAATAGGGTTGTTCAGGCCAATTTTTTTTTCTCAGACCGAATGGTCCATGGAAAATTGCGAAAACATGTCAGATGTTGATCCAAGTTTCAAATCAAGATCAATAATGCAAGTCTATTGGTAAGTGAAAAAATCTGACAGCATTAGGATGCCATCCTTGTTCTGTTTTTCACTGACTGATAGCAAAGGGTGGAGAAACATTTCTCTTAGTGAAAAAAAAACTGACCAAACTTTGATAAAAGTCCCTGATGAAACGCTGATACAAATCCCCGATGAAACACTGGTGAAAATCCCCAATGAAACGCTGCTGAAAATGCACAATTAAACTCATTGATGAAAATACCCAATGAAAATCAGTCCAGTTTTCTCATTTGTAAAAAAAAAAAAAAAGACATCTGAAATGAGGCCTAATAACGACCCCTATCCTGTAATAACATCCTCAGTCCTGACCCCCATTCTACAATAATGTTCCCTGTTCCGGCCCCTAGTAATATCCTCTGTTTTGGCCCCCATCCTGTAATAATGGCTCATGTCCTGAACCCCATTCTGTAACAATTTCCAGAACCCTAGGCCCCATCCTGCCACTTTGCACATACTAAAAAAATAAATAAAAATAAATGATTCTTCTCACCAGCCTTTGTTCCCATAATGTGCCGAATACGCTTCCTGCTTCATAGCCAGTGTAGAGGAGTGGGGTGGCACAGCCTCTGACTGGCCAGTGGCACGTATAGCCATTGCGGTGCAGAGAGATAAATGTACGTCCAAAGAAGCCCCCATTCCTCCCTGGTCCCAGTTATCGTTATGTGCTTCTGGTCTCCAGAGTCCCACGGACTCAGGGGTCACATACAATAAAAATAGTATATGAAGACTAGGAGTAGACATCCCCAGTGACCGTTTACCACCATGCAAAAAGAGATAAAGACAAGAAAAATGCTTGTTTTATAATGCTAATGAGCATGAAAGATGCCTGTCAATTAAATAGCGAGGGCAAAAATTTTTATTTTTATTGTATGTGGTAATTTGACGATCTATTGTATATTATCAGGTATATACTTTTTTCCTAGACAAATGGTATATATACAGTACATTTGTTCTAATATAATATATATGTGTTTACAACTATTATCTACTGGTATATGTTCTGGTATTTATTCCATACCAATTACATCCCCCCCAGCCCATACATAGGGCTTATTCCAGCCTTGCCATTTTTGAGGCTTAGAGGTTTTTTCATTGTGATACCTTATATTCATGTGTTTACTGTGAGTCTCTACCATGCTTCCCTTTTTATGTATTTTTAAATGCTATTAACCCCTTCATGACCTTGGGATTTTCCGTTTTTCCGTGTTCGTTTTTCGCTCCCCTCCTTCCCAGAGCCATAACTTTTTTTATTTTTCTGTCAATATGGCCATGTGAGGGCTTATTTTTTGTGAAACAGGTTGTACTTTTGAACGACATCATTGGTTTTAGCATGTCGTGTACTAGAAAACGGGAAAAAAATTCCAAGTGCGATGAAATTGCAAAAAAAGTGCAATCCCACACTTGTTTTTTGTTTGTCTTTTTTGCTAGGTTCACTAAATGCTAAAACTGACCTGCCATTATGATTCTCCAGGTCATTATGAGTTCATACACACCTAACTTGACTAGGTTATTTTTTATCTAAGTGGTGAAAAAAAAATCCAAACTTTGCTTAAAAAAAAAAAAAAAGCCATTTTCCGATACCCGTAGCGTCTCCATTGTTCATGATCTGGGGTCGGTTGAGGGCTTATTTTTTGTGTGCCGAGATGGCGTTTTTAATGATACCATTTCGGTGCAGATACGTTCTTTTGATCGCCCGTTATTGCATTTTAATGCAATGTCGCGGCGACTAAAAAAACGGAATTCTGGCGTTTCAATTTTTTTCTTGCTACGCTGTTTAGCGATCAGGTTAATGCTTTTTTTATTGATAGATCGAGCGATTCTGAACGCAGCGATACCAAATATGTGTAGGTTTGATTTTTTTTATTGATTTATTTTGAATGGGGCGAAAGGGGGGTGATTTAAACTTTTATATATTTTTTTTAAATTTTTTCCATTTTTTTTTCACTTTTGCCATGCTTTAATAGCCTCCATGGGAGGCTAGAAGCTGGCACAACGCGATCGGGCCTGCTACATAGCAGCGATCATCAGGTCACTGCTATGCAGCAGAAATGCAGGTGTGCTATGAGCGCCGACCACAGGGTGGCGCTCACAGCTATCCGGGATCAGTAACCATAGAGGTCTCAAGGACCTCTATGGTTACTCTGCAGAAGTATCGCTGACCCCCGATCATGTGACGGGGGTCAGCGATGCGCTCATTTCTGGCCGCCCGGCCGGAAGCGCCGGTTAAATGCTGCTGTCAGCGTTTGACAGCGGCATTTAACTAGTTAATAGCGGCGGGTGAATCGCGATTTCACCCGCCGCTATTGCGGGCACATGTCAGCTGTTCAAAACAGCTGACATGTCCTGGCTTTGATGCGGGCTCACCGCCGGAGCCCTGCATCAAAGCAGGGGAGCTGACCTCGGACGTTCTATCCCGTCCAAGGTCAGAAAGGGGTTAATAAATAGGGTTAATAAATTATCACAAAATGATCTGCTAAAAAATCGTAAAAAAATAAGACAATCGCAACAAAAACAGCAGAGATTTACTTTTGCTTTCACACACAGCCAAATGGACAAAGAAATATACTCTGCGATTGGCATGTCTTGCAAAGTGACAGGGATCTTTCCAAAATAACATCCACCCAACCCCAATTTGCATATAAATGCACTAAAAATCTGGGAGATCTTCTTGTCCAAAATCATCTATTGCCAGAAAATTTTAATTGGCTAGAGAAATCCCTGCCTAAAGGAAATCACAAATGTGGGAATTGTAATTATTGCCATCTCCATTTAACACATAATCCCCTGCTTATAGGTTCTATAACTCACACGGTTCAGGATTTTATTTTGTGTAAAAGCAAGTACGTAGTGTATATAATTTTCTGTCCATGTCTATTCTTTTACATTGGCAAAACAATCCGCCCGCTAGCAACAAGATTTAGAGAACACTATAGGTCGATTTCCACAGGAAAAGGTTCTTTACGGTTGATTGAACATATTAAAAAGCGGCATAATGCAAATCCTGATGTTTTGCGATTTGCTGGTTTGGAAGTGGTTAAAACCCCTTTCCAAGGTGGCGATCGCAATAAAATTCTACTTCAACATGAAGCAAGGTGGATTATAAAAACAAACGCCCAAGGTCCAATTGGCCTCAACGACAAGCTTGATATGGCGGTATTTTTATAAGCATTTAATTGGCTCTTTATAATGTAAGCAACATGTCTTTGTACTCATTTCTATTGCAAAATGTACATTTTATTAATTTTATTAGTTTTTGCACCCATGTACGTTTTTTCACTATATTGTCTACCCCTTTAAAAGGAAGTGACATGTGTGTTTTTTGCACTTGGACCCGTGGAAGCGCACCTGCGCGAAACGGCCGTCATCCTCACCTGTCTCCCCGCACCTCTCTCCTTCCTTCCCCCTGCCGCCTCTCCATGAATGTCTAAATGCTGGATGTAGCAAATAACGGACATTAATTACAGCATCTTCAGGCTTGAGTGCCATATCTGTTACATTGGTTGCCAGAAAGGGGTTAATGTTTGCACTTGTTGTTCACTCAATAAAGCTTTTTCACATTTCAATTTTTCGCCTTCTTTTCTTCGTTGTTTCCAGTAATTGGCTGCAGCAGTCACATGCATCCATGCTGGAAGAGAGACCAGAGAGTGTCTTGAAGCTTAGATTGCACTTGTCTGCTGCAGCCATTCAGAGATTGCAGTAATGATTTATTGGTCACTGATAAAATACTGTTTCTGCCTTCTCAGCTGCATGCTTGGCTGTCTCTGATGTCCTCCATAACGCTTAATGATTAGCATAACTTGCACTAGTGAGTATATTGCCATCAGTCTCAACGGTGGTAGTGCAGAATGATCAAAAGCTGGAACCCTGGTGGGATAAATCGTGGACAACCCCTAAAAAGAACAAATGTCTTATATCATTCCACATGACTGCTATGGACCCTCAATGCCATTAGAAGCAAAGGAAGTACATACAATAGACCCTAACACTGATGTGCACACGTTAGGTATTTACTGCAGACATTTATGTACCACAAAACGTGTCTCTTGGAAGGAAAAACACAGTGTAAAATAATTACATTTTCCCCTGTTTTTTTACTTGTGTTTTATACTTGCGTTTTTTCCCCATACATGGGTGAAAGACACTGTAAAGATGCTGAAAGAACTGACATGCAACAAATTTGAAACTGCTACAAATCTGCAAGGAAAAAATAAGCAACGTGAGCATGAGACTTCAGGAATCTTATTCACTTTGCGTGACAACTGCACGGAAAAAACATGACAAAAAGGCAGCAAATACTGATAATGTAAATATAGCCTCAGGCTATGTTGACACGTTGCATTTTTGCTTTTTTATGCAAATTAAAAGCTGCTTTTTACAGTACCAACAAAAGCGAAGACATTTCAGAAATCTCATGCACACATTGTTTTTTTCCTGACTAAATTGGAAAACTGCTGTTTTTTTTTAAACTACAGCATGTCAATTCTTTCAGCATTTTTGCAACATTTTTACCCACAAAGAAAGCAATGAGTAGGTGCAAAAAAGCAGCAAAAAAAGTTGCCATCAGTGTTTTTGCTGCGTTTTTAGGGAAAAAAGCAGGTACAGCAGGATGTGAAACTCATTTAATGTCTTGGTTGTCTCACCTGAGAATGCTAGCTAGTATTAGTACAGTTAAATTACATTAGTGATATGTGTTAAAGTAAACAAAGCCTGACCAATGTGTGAGATTGAATAATACCTGACCAACTCAAGGGCTGACCAATGTTTGAAAGTAAACAGTGCCTGACCTACAAAATGCACTCCCATTGTCTTAGGCTACTTTCACACTAGCGACGTGCCGACGCAACTACGCTAGTGTTGAAAGCGCCGCACAACGGGGGCAGCGGATGCAGTTTTTCAACGCATCCGCTGCCCCATTGTAAGGTCCGGGGAGGAGGGGGCGGAGTTCTGGCCGCGCATGCGCGGTCGGAAATGGCGGACACATCGCACAAAAAAGTTACATGTAGCTTTTTTTGTGCCGACGGTCCGACAAAACACGACGCATCCGTCGCACGACGGATGCGACGTGTGGCAATCCGTCGCAATGCGTCGCTAATGCAAGTCAATGGAGAAAAAACGCATCCTGCAAGCACTTTTGCAAGATGCGTTTTTTTTTCCAAAACGACACATTGCGACGGAGGCCAAACGACGCTAGTGTGAAAGTAGCCTTAGGTAAACTATGCCTCACCAATTCAACTCCCCCCACTTCTTTTACATTTGCAGTTGTGTATTTTTTAATGAACTCGGGACCTTTTTTTGCTCAGAACATTTAATAATTTTTCAGACATTAAAAATCTTTTTCCATTAAATAATTTGATCAATTTGCCCTTTTATCCAAAAATGTTTTATGGTGTCACATACGTCTTGCACTGGTGGCCTATCAGCTAGCATTGTTCATGCTGGTATGGTGGAGGCAAAGCTGAACTTTGGGATCCTGAAAAATACAGGAAAAACAGGTTTTGCCTGCAGAAAAAAACAAGCATAAAAAAAACATGTGAACATAGCCTTAAACTATGTTCACATGCAATGTTTTTGCTGCATTTTTATGCAAAGAAAAAGCTATCTTTATGGCTATGTTCACACTATGCGGTTTTTACTGCGGATCCGCAGCGGATTTGCAGCTGCGGATCCGCATCCTTTTTCCATGCAGGGTACAGTACAATGTTACCCAATGGAAAAAAAAACCCGCTGTTCCCACGATCCTTTTTTCCGCCGGAAAATACGCGCTGATTTTCTGCGGAAAAAAAGAAGTACCATGTCAATTCTTTCTGCGGATTCCGCTGCTGTTTTCCACCTGCACCAATAGGAAAAAGCAGCTGAAAACCGCAGTGAAAACCACCGCAGGTTTTGCACTGCGGTTTTCACAAATCAGGACCTGAAAAATCCGCAGGGAAAAAAGGATCGTGTGAACAAGGCCTTACAGTACCAGAAAAAAAGCTACTTAATCTCATGAACACACTTGTTTTATTTACCTGAATGAATTTGAGAACTACAGTTTTTTTAAATCTGCAGCATGTCAATTCTTTCAATGTTTCTGCAGCATTTTCTCATCTACAGAAAGCAATAAGCGAAAAAACGCAACAAACGGTTTTAGTGAATGAGACTACATTTATTAAACATGTACTGTAAACAATGCACATATGTAATCTGCATGTAGCGCCGGCGTCCCTGCCTCCTCTCCTCTTTCCTTGGCATTGAAGCTCGCTTACTCACCGACACGTCTCCCCTTCAACACTTCCTTCTCCATCTCCTCTGGCTGCTGCCTGGGGTCTGTGCACAGCTCACAGGGCACTGTGCTAAGGGTGCATGTGCACTCCCTCCCTCTTGAAGGGACAATGTGAGCCGTACTAGAATGTCCCCAGCCAATGGCTGGGAGACACTTATTATTTAAGGCACCTCCACCTGATGGGAGGTTCCTCAGCAACGTGGTTAGTCTGTTCACAGCATGCTTGCTAGTTCACAGGTTACCAGCGTCTGCTAGTCTCTGCCCATACCTGTCCGTACCCGCTCGCTCTTGCCTCGTTCCTGACTGTCCTTGCTGGTGCCTTCCAGTGCACCTGCCTGTGCCTACCTGTATACCAGTCATAGCCGCCTGCACCTGCCTGCTCCCACCTGTATACCAGACATATGGACTGTACGACTACCATCCTGCAGTCTGTTTCAAAACAAAAGCCCAGAGCAGTTTTTCCCTAAATCTGCCTTAGACAACCAGCATGTCCAGGACCTATACTCACTTTAGTCTGCATTGCAACCACAGCTACGCCTGTGACTGCAATGCACTCTCATGGCCTCAATACGCCTTCGTGCGCATCCTTAATCTTCTTTATCTTAAAAGCCAAGAGAAATAGTTGAGAAAATTTGTGCCAAGGAGTCATCATGACTGAACCGTCTAAATGAGTACCTTCTATTCCACCACTATCCAGAAACCAATTTTAAGTTATGTGACTGACCAAGTCATGTTAAGATAAAATAAAATGATTGCAGGATTAGTCTGTTTATTATAATATCGACTAATACTTGAGATAACATTTGGTTCTTCTTGAAACTATTTGGATATTATTTTCACTCATCCTGGTTTGAGTGGCAAAGTCTTTGTTCGACTTCTTGAAGCAACCCTACTGTTTCTTTAGGCAGTAAAGCTATTTTGTAAAGGATATACCAAATTAATAATGTTATTTTGACCTTTTTGGGGTATTCCAACAATTTATTAAAGAAAAATAAACCCTGCTTAGAAATGTAATGAAACGTGAAATTGTTGCATAAAAAAAGCTGGAAAATCTTACCATTCTTTTTATAAATATCAATAACATTTATGCTCTGGTTAAATAGCTTTCTTAACATAGGATCCGTCAATAAAACTCAAACCCCCACGTGGTACAATTTCCTATAGAGTTACACATACATACTGTACGTGTGTTTCGAAGTACACAGTAAAAAATAAATATGCTGGGAACAAAAAGTACCCAGTTTATTTCTGCATTACTTGACAGCACTACACAGTCTCCTCAAAACATTCCTACCTAATATAACGGGCCAAAGGGAGCCAGGATTTGAAAAGCAGAATCTATCACAAATTCATTGCACTGACGTATTTCAGAATGATGCCATCAGTATGACAACAGGGATGAAAAACCATTCCCACATCTAGTCTGGAGAAAAATAAAAATACTGAAAACAGACAAGAAGTAATATACACCTTAAAGGAAAGGTGCCGCATTTTATTTTTTGTATTAAAAATGATTGTTTATATAAACAATTATTTTTAATACAAATTTACATTTTTTAACTTTAACATTTTTTTTATTATTAATTTTTTTTTCAGCCACTGGGCGCCGCCATTTTGCTTTGCAGGAGTGTAAGTGTAGCTGCACGGCACTTTCACTCTGCATTTACGGCAGCCCAGGGCATAGAGATCTGCAGTCGGGAGCCGACTCTATACCTACCATTATAAGCTGCTTTCTGCTGTGTCTGGCCACGCCCCCTGAGCCGTCCACAGCACGGCAGAGGCAGGAGACCAGCGCCATCTTCCTGGAGCTCACACTGCCTCTGTGGGCTCCAGGCCAGCTTTCCAGGATGATCGCAGGAGCCCTGCAGTCATAGGAGGAGGAGGAGACCATGGACGGGAGGGAGAAGGACTCAGCAGGCAGCCGTGAGTATCAGTGGGGAGGGAATCTAATCCTCTCCTTTGTGGTGCTGACTCTGAGCAGTTATCTCCTCCTTTGTGTGTTACTGTGCTGTGTATCTACTCCTCTCCTGTGTGATACTGTCTGCTTAGCCATGCATCTAATCATCTCCTGTGTGATACTAACTGAGCTGTGTACCTAATCCTCTACTGTGTGCTGAGCCATGCATCTAATCCTATACTGTGTGATACTATGCTGAGCCATGCATCTAATCCTATACTGTGTGATACTTTGCTGAGCTGTGTACCTAATCCTATCCTGTGTGATACTGTGTGTTGAGCCATGTATCTAATCCTATACTGTGTGATACTGTATGCTGACCTGTGTATCTAATCCTATCCTGTGTGATACTATGTTGAGCCGTGTATCTAATCCTATCCTGTGTGATACTGTCTGCTGAGCCGTGTATCTAATCCTATACTGTGTGATACTGTCTGCTGAGCCGTGTATCTAATCCTATCCTGTGTGATACTGTCTGCTGCGCCGTGTATCTAATCCTGTGTGATACTGTGTTGAGCCATGCATCTAATCCTATACTGTGTGATACTATGCTGAGCCGTGCATCTAATCCTCTCCTGTGTGATACTAACTGAGCCGTGTATCTAATCCTATCCTGTGTGATACTATGTTGAGCTGTATTTCTAATCCTATACTGTGTGATACTGTCTGCTGAGCCGTGTATCTAATCCTATCCTGTGTGATACTGTCTGCTGCGCCGTGTATCTAATCCTGTGTGATACTGTGTTGAGCCATGCATCTAATCCTATACTGTGTGATACTATGCTGAGCCGTGTATCTAATCCTATCCTGTGTGATACTATGTTGAGCCGTGTATCTAATCCTCTCCTGTGTCATACTGTCTGCTGAGCCGTGTATCTAATCCTATCCTGTGTGATACTGTCTGCTGTGCCGTGTATCTAATCCTGTGTGATACTGTGTTGAGCCATGCATCTAATCCTATACTGTGTGATACTATGCTGAGCCGTGTATCTAATCCTATCCTGTGTGATACTATGTTGAGCCGTGTATCTAATCCTCTCCTGTGTCATACTGTCTGCTGAGCCGTGTATCTAATCCTATCCTGTGTGATACTGTCTGCTGCGCCGTGTATCTAATCCTGTGTGATACTGTGTTGAGCCATGCATCTAATCCTATACTGTGTGATACTATGCTGAGCCGTGTATCTAATCCTATCTTGTATGATACTGTTTGCTGAGCCGTGTAGCTAATCCTGTCCTGTGTGATACTGACTGCTGAGCTGTGTATCTAATCCTCTCCTGTGTGATACTGTGCTGAGCCGTGTATCTAATCCTATACTGTGATACTGTATGCTGACCTGTGTATCTAATCCTATACTGTGCTGACCTGTGTATCTAATCCTCCTGTGGAATACTGACTGCTGAGCCGTGTATCTAATCTGCTCCTGTGTGATACTGTCTGCTGAGATGTGTATCTAATCCTCTCCTGTGTGATACTCTCTGCTGAGCCGTGTATCTTATCCTATCCTGTGTGATACTATTACAGAGCCGTGTATCTAATCCTATCCTGTGTGATACTGTCTGGTGAACAGTGTATCTAATCCTTTCCCCCTGCATGTCTTTCCCCATTGCACACACAACTCTATGCGTGCGATAACAGGAGCTGCAGGGGTCATGCTGTATTATGGCATTATGTGAGATCTATATGACGGTATTATGTGATCTGTATGGTGGTATTATGCTTGATCAGAATTGTGAGAATTATATGGTGGTATTGTGTGTGATCTATATGGCGGTATTATGTGAGAACACTATGGCGGCATTGTGAGAAGTATGTGGCGGTATTGTGTGATCTATATGGCGGTATGCGAGAACACTGGCGGTATGTGTGATCTATATGGTGGTATTATGTGAACTGTATGACAGTATTGTGTGATCTATTTGATAGTATTGTGTGTGATCTATATGGCGGTATTATGTGTGATCTATATGGCGGTATTATGTGAGAACACTATGGCAGTATTATCTTCAGAAAGCGGACCCATTCTATGGTGGTTCTGGCTGAGCACCTGCACGCGGGTCTGGGGTAATAGAGGGGGCAGCATGACCTCCAGTTAGGTGCAGTCATGGCTGGTGAGGCAGCTTTAGAGAGGGGTCTCATTTTTATCGTTACTATATGGCTACATTTCCCCCCAGCGTCACCCCAGACTGCGCCTGTCGTCTCACTTTCACACATCGCCAAGACAGGATCTGAGGAGCCCGACGTACCGACGCATGCTGTGAAAGAAATGCCCGACGTGGGCAGCGGAAGCAGTCTTACAACGCTTCCGCTGCCCCATTGTAAGGTCTGGGTAGGAGGGGGCGGAGTTTCGGCCGTGCATGCGCGGTCGAAAATGGTGGGACTCGACAAACAAAAAAAGTTACATGTAACTTTTTTTGTGGCGGCGGTCGCACGACGGTTGCGACGTGTGGCAATACATCGCAATGCGTCGGTAATGTTAGTCTATGGGGAAAAAACGCATCCTGCAGACAACTTTGCAGGATGCGTTTTTTCTCCTAAACGACGCATTGCGACGTATTGCAAACAACGCTAGTGTGAAAGTAGCCTAAGGCTGCGGTCACACTATCAGTATTTGGTCAGTATTTTACCTCAGTATTTGTAAGCCCAAACCAGGAGTGGGTGATAAATGCAGAAGTGGTGCATATGTTTCTATTATACTTCTCTAAGTGTTCCACTCCTGGTTTTGGCTTACAAATACTGAGGTAAAATACTGACCAAATACTGATAGTGTGACGGCAGCCTTACTCTGCAGTCACCAACAAAATGGCTGCTCACTGGGTTCCTGAATATCATCCTCATCCCTTAGCAGACACCCAGAAGGGAAGGAGAGGAGACATCACACACGTCAGCAGACTCCGCCCATAATTACTGCAGTGCTGTAATGTGAGCTATTTGTACACGAGGTTTTTCTGAAATTTCAGCAGCTGCTCCCCCTAGTGTTTAAAAGTGGAAATTCCAAAACTTTTAAAATTATTTTTCATATTTTACTAAATTATAAACAAATGATAATATTTTTTAAGAAAATGTAAACATTAATTCTTTACATTTTTACAATTGCTGTAAAAAATTTTTTTTTGATGGCACCTTCCCTTTAAAGTTCTAAGACCTGCAATGATGTTTGGAAAGAACTTTGGCCCCAATTCATTAAGGCTGGCATTCAGAAATAACAAATTTACAAACTCACAATATGTACTTTTTTGTAGATTTAGTATTCCTGTGAATCACTAACCTAATATTTAGTTGTATATCCACAGTTTTTTAGAACTGCTTCAATTCTATGTTGCATAGAGTCAACCAACTTCTGGCATCTGCCAACAGTTATTACAGCCCAGGATGCTTGGACTACATCCCACAATTCTTTGTCATTTGTTGGCTTTGCCTCAGAAACGGCATGTCACCCCACAAGTGTTCTATCGGATTAAGGTCCAGGGATTGGGCTGGCCACTCCATAACCTCAATTTTGTTGGACTGGAACCAAGATTTTGCTCCTTTACTAGTGTTTTAGGGTCATTGTCTTGTTAAAACACCCATTTTAAGGGCATACCCTCTTCAGCATAAGGCAACATGATCTCCAAGTATTTTAATATATGCAAACAGGTCCATCCATGATTCCCGGTATGAGGTAAATTGGTCCGGCACCATAATAAGAGAAACATGCCCATATTATGATGCTTGCCCCACCATACTTCACTGTCTTCAGAGTGTACTGTGGCTTGAATGCAGAGTTTGCGGCTCACTGCACTCCTAGAAGAACTCTTTAAGGGGTGTAATTCATAAAATTGGGTCACTTATGGGGGGTTCTGCTGTTTTGGCATCTCAGGCAGCCTGCTAATGTGACAGGATACCCTCAAACCATTCCAACAAAATCTGATCTCCTTCCTGTGTGAGCTTTGCACTGTGCCTCAAAAGTAATTTTTCACCACATAAGGGGTATTGGCGTATTCAGGAGAAATTGCGTAAGAAATTGTATCATTCATTTTCTCCTATTATCCCTTTTGAAAATTAAAAACTTGGGGCCAAAGCAACATTTTAGTTGATAAAAGGGTAATTTTCCATATACCGGTACTAAGCAAAATGTTATACAATTCTGTGAATCACCTGAAGGTTAAAAATAATCACCACAACCCTAGATGAATAGAAGAGGAGAAGTTTCCAAAATGGGGTAACGTTTTTTGCTAAACTAATTTGGCATGTCACGGGCTCTTCAAATGTGACATGGCATTCACAATCTATTCCAGTCAAAACTGATCTCCATAATTCAGGTGGCCCTCCTTCACTTTCTGAGCGCTACAATGTGCCCAACACATAACATGTATCGCTGTACTCAGGAGAAATTGCACAACAAAAAGCATGGTCCATTTTCTCCTGTTACCCTAGTGAAAATGAAAAATTTCAGGCATAACCAATATTTTTGTGGTTAAAGTGTATTTTTTCATTTTCATGGTTCAACATTTTAAAAATTCCAGGAGGCACCTGTGGGTACAAAGTGCTCAATGCACCTTTAGGTAAGTTCTTTGAGGGGTGTAGTTTCCAAAATGGATTAATTTGTGAGGGGTTTCCACCGTTTAGGCACATCTAAGGCTCTTCAAATGCAACATGGTGTCTGCTATCTATGCCAGACAGTTTTGCACTCCAAAAGTCAAACGGTGCTCCTTACCTTCCAAACCCTGCTTTGTGCCCAAACAGTAGTTTTCTACCACATATGCAGTATTGGCATATGCAGGAGAACTTGAACTAAAAATAATAATTTTATGTTCCATTTGAAGGGTTAATAAACTTATTGAATGTGGCTTTGAGAACTATGATGGGTGCAGTTTTTAAAATTGTATCACTTTTGGGTATTTTCTGTCAAATAGACCCCTCAAAGTCACTTCAAATGTAATGTGGTCCCTAAAAAATTGGTTTTGAAAATTTTGTTGGAAAATTAAGAAATTGCTGATCAACTTTTAACCCATCTAACGTCCTAAAAAAAATCATGTTTAAAAAATTATTCTGATGTAAAGTAGATATGTGGCAAATATTATTTAAAAAGGGTGAAATAACTATTGAACAAGTCTATTTAACTTAATTTATACACATCTATGGCTTGATTTCTTTTGCCTGTGTGGATTAGGATGGGTTGTTACTGACATCTGGTGAGAATTTCATGTCAATAGCACCTTTATAAATATATTTCCTTACAAAATCTGTGATGAGTTCAAGTTCAATACTTATTTCACCCACTCTACTAACTATATTATGTGATACAAATATCTGGGTTAAGGGCATAAAAATTATAATTTTGAAAACAGCAAAATTTTCTAATTTTTTGCCAAAATTGTCACCAATAAATGCAAAAAATATCGACCTAAATTTACTAATTACTTGAAGTACAATGTGTCTCGAAAAAAAACAATCTCAGAATCACTGGGAAACATTTAAGCGTTCTAGAGTTGCTACCACATAAAATGACACTGGTCAGAATTGTAAAATTTGCCCTGGTCAGGAAGGTGAAAACAGGCTTGAGGGTAAAGGGGTTAATGGGAAAAAATAAATTTTAACTCGCAAAATGGGTAAGGACTAACAAAAAATCCTATTAAGGCTATGTGTCCATGTTGCGTTTTTGCTGCGTTTTTCAGCTGCGGAAATGCTTAAAAACGCTTACAAAACGCATCCCATTATCTTTAATGGCATTCCGCAATTGTTGTGCCCATGCTGCATTTTTATCCGCAGCGGAAACGCATCGCGGAAAAAAACACAGCATGTTCATTAATTTTGCGGAATCGCGGCAATTTCGCCCGTATAGAATTGTATTGTGACGCATGAAAAAAAAACACATGAAAAACGCAACAAATATGCGATAAAAATGCAAAAAAAAAAATGCAAGAAAAATGCAAGCGGATTTCCTGGCAAGGGAATCCGGTTTTGATGAGGAAAATTCTGCTTAGATTCTGCAACGTGGGCACATAGCCTTAAGAGAAAACAAACAAAAAAACCAAAACATTCTATTTAAAAATTACAAATGTTCATAAAAAATAAGTGATACTATAAAAGTAAACTTTTAGGAGGAAAAAAAATTCTCTGCAAACGATAGCTCAGTGTCATGATCTCCATGGCCAGAGAACTAGCATAAGCCTCTATAGGAACAAGCTCTTGGAAGATGTAACTGTACTGACCATGAACTAAACCTACCGCATCATCTAGAAGTAGCCAGGTAGCATGTCCTACTTTTTATCCCTATATGCCCAGCGCCGGCCGGAGAACTAAATAATGCTAGCAGAGGGAAATATAAGACCTGACTCACCTCTAGAGAAATGCCCAAAAGGAGACAGAAGCCCCCCACATATATTGGCGGTGATATGAGATGAAACAACAAACGCAGCAGGAAAATAGTTTTAGCAAATTTGAGGTCCGCTTTCTAGATAGCAGAAGACAGAAAGCATACTTTCATGGTCAGTAGAAAACCCTAACAAAACACATCCAGAAATTACTTTAGGACTCTGGCATTAACTCATAATACCAGAGTGGCAATTCCTGATCAACAAGAGCTTTCCAGACACAGTAACGAAACTGCAGCTGTGAACTGGAACCAAAATACAAAAACAAAACATGGACGAATGTCCAACTTATCTAGTAGATGTCTGGGAGCAGGAACAAGCACAGAGAGGCTTCTGATAACATTGTTGACCGGCAAGCATCTAACAGAGAAGCCAGGTTATATAGCGACACCCAGATCTAATCAGAACAGGTGAACAGGGAAGATGATGTCACAAGTTCAATTCCACCAGTAGCCACCGGGGGAGCCCAGAATCCAAATTCACAACAGTACCCCCCCCTCAAGGAGGGGGCACCGAACCCTCACCAGAACCACCAGGGCGATCAGGATGGGCCCTATGAAAGGCACGAACCAGATCAGAGGCATGAACATCAGATGCAGTGACCCAAGAATTATCCTCCTGGCCGTATCCCTTCCACTTGACCAGATACTGGAGTCTCCGTCTGGAAACACGGGAGTCTAGGATTTTTTCCACAACGTACTCCAACTCACCCTCAACCAACACCGGAGCAGGAGGCTCAACGGAAGGCACAACCGGTGCCTCATACCTGCGCAATAACGACCGATGAAAAACGTTATGAATAGAAAAGGATGCAGGGAGGTCCAAACGGAAGGAAACAGGGTTAAGAATCTCCAATATTTTATACGGACCGATGAACCGAGGCTTAAACTTAGGAGATGAGACCCTCATAGGGACAAAACGAGAAGACAACCACACCAAATCTCCAACACAAAGCCGAGGACCAACACGACGGTGACGGTTGGCAAAAAGCTGAGTCTTCTCCTGGGACAACTTTAAATTGTCCATCACCTGCCCCCAGATATGATGCAATCTCTCCACCACCGCATCCACTCCAGGACAATCCGAGGATTCCATCTGACCGGAGGAAAATCGAGGATGGAACCCCGAATTACAGAAAAACGGGGAAACCAAGGTGGCAGAGCTGGCCCGATTATTGAGGGCGAACTCCGCCAATGGCAAAAAAGCAACCCAATCATCCTGGTCAGCAGACACAAAACATCTCAGATATGTCTCCAGGGTCTGATTAGTCTGCTCGGTCTGGCCATTAGTCTGAGGGTGAAAAGCAGACGAAAAAGACAAATCTATGCCCATCCTAGCACAAAATGCCCGCCAAAATCTAGACACAAATTGGGTTCCTCTGTCAGAAACGATATTCTCAGGAATACCATGCAAACGAACAACATTTTGAAAAAACAGGGGCACCAACTCGGAAGAAGAAGGCAATTTGGGCAGGGGAACCAAATGAACCATCTTCGAAAAACGGTCACACACCACCCAGATGACAGACATCTTCTGAGAAACAGGCAGATCTGAAATAAAATCCATCGAGATGTGTGTCCAAGGCCTCTTAGGAATAGGCAAGGGCAACAATAATCCACTAGCCCGAGAACAACAAGGCTTGGCCCGAGCACAAACGTCACAAGACTGCACAAAGCCTCGCACATCTCGTGACAGGGAAGGCCACCAGAAGGATCTTGCCACCAAATCCCTGGTACCAAAAATTCCAGGATGACCTGCCAACGCAGAAGAATGCACCTCAGAGATGACTTTACTGGTCCAATCATCAGGAACAAACAGCCTATCAGGCGGACAACGATCCGGTCTATCCGCCTGAAACTCCTGCAAGGCCCGCCGCAGGTCTGGAGAAACAGCTGACAAGATAACTCCCTCCTTAAGAATACCTGTGGGGTCAGCGTTGCCAGGTGAATCAGGCTCAAAACTCCTAGAAAGGGCATCCGCCTTAACATTCTTAGAACCTGGTAGGTACGATACCACAAAATTAAACCGAGAAAAAAATAATGACCAGCGCGCCTGTCTAGGATTCAGGCGCCTGGCGGTCTCAAGATAAATCAAATTTTTGTGGTCAGTCAATACCACCACCTGATGTCTGGCCCCCTCGAGCCAATGGCGCCACTCCTCAAACGCCCACTTCATGGCCAAAAGCTCCCGATTCCCAACATCATAATTCCGCTCAGCGGGCGAAAATTTACGGGAAAAGAAGGCACAAGGCCTCATCACGGCGCAGTCAGAACTTTTCTGCGACAACACTGCCCCAGCTCCGATCTCAGAAGCGTCGACCTCAACCTGAAAAGGAAGAGTCACATCAGGCTGACGCAACACAGGGGCAGAAGAAAAACGGCGCTTAAGCTCCTGAAAGGCCTCCACAGCATCAGGGGACCAATTAGCAACATCAGCACCCTGTCTAGTCAAATCGGTCAATGGCTTAACGACATCCGAAAAACCAGAAATAAATCGACGATAAAAGTTGGCAAAGCCCAAAAATTTCTGAAGACTTTTAAGAGAAGAGGGCTGCGTCCAATCACAAATAGCTTGAACCTTGACAGGATCCATCTCAATGGAAGAGGGAGAAAAAATATATCCCAAAAAGGAAATTCTCTGAACCCCAAAAACGCACTTAGAACCCTTGACACACAGAGAATTAGACCGCAAAACCTGAAAAACCCTCTTAACTTGCCGGACATGAGAGTCCCAGTCATCCGAAAAAATCAGAATATCATCCAGATACACTATCATAAATTTATCCAAAAAATCGCGGAAAATATCATGCATAAAGGACTGGAAGACTGAAGGGGCATTAGAAAGACCAAAAGGCATCACCAAATACTCAAAGTGGCCCTCGGGCGTATTAAATGCGGTTTTCCACTCATCCCCCTGCCTGATCCGCACCAAATTATACGCCCCACGGAGATCAATCTTAGAGAACCACTTGGCCCCCTTTATGCGAGCAAACAAATCAGTCAGCAACGGCAATGGGTATTGATATTTAACCGTGATTTTATTCAAAAGCCGATAATCAATACATGGTCTCAAAGAGCCGTCTTTTTTTGACACAAAGAAAAAACCGGCTCCTAAGGGAGATGACGATGGACGAATATGTCCCTTTTCCAAGGACTCCTTTATATATTCTCGCATAGCAGTATGTTCAGGCACAGACAGATTAAATAAACGACCCTTTGGGTATTTACTACCCGGAATTAAATCTATAGCACAATCGCACTCACGGTGCGGAGGTAGTGAACCCAGCTTGGGTTCTTCAAAGACGTCACGATAATCAGACAGGAACTCAGGGATTTCAGAGGGAATAGATGATGAAATGGACACCAAAGGTACGTCCCCATGAGTCCCCTTACATCCCCAGCTCAACACAGACATAGCTCTCCAGTCAAGGACTGGGTTGTGAGACTGCAGCCATGGCAATCCCAGCACCAAATCCTCATGTAGATTATACAGCACTAGAAAACGAATAGTCTCCTGGTGATCCGGATTAATACACATAGTCACTTGTGTCCAGTATTGTGGTTTATTATTAGCCAATGGGGTGGAGTCAATCCCCTTCAGAGGAATAAGAGTTTCCAAAGGCTCTAAATCATACCCACAACGATTGGCAAAGGACCAATCCATAAGACTCAAAGCGGCGCCAGAGTCGATATAGGCGTCAGTAGTAATAGATGACAAAGAGCAAATCAGGGTCACAGACAAAATAAATTTAGACTGTAAAGTGCCAATGGAAACGGATTTATCAAGCTTTTTAGTACGCTTAGAGCAC
This sequence comes from Ranitomeya variabilis, assembly GCF_051348905.1. NCBI lineage: Eukaryota > Metazoa > Chordata > Amphibia > Anura > Dendrobatidae > Ranitomeya > Ranitomeya variabilis. Next base: position 826,847,627 of record NC_135233.1, read on the forward strand.
GCTGATATAACATGAGTAGAATCCCCACAATAGAAACACAACCCATTTTTCCGTCTAAAATTCTGCCGCTCGCTTCTGGACAGAATTCTATCACACTGCATGCTTTCTGGCGTCTTCTCAGTGGACACCGCCAGATGGTGCACAGGTTTGCGCTCCCGCAGACGCCTATCGATCTGAATGGCCATTGTCATGGACTCATTCAGACCCGCAGGCACAGGGAACCCCACCATAACATCCTTAATGGCATCAGAGAGACCCTCTCTGAAAGTAGCCGCCAAGGCACACTCATTCCACTGAGTAAGCACAGACCATTTACGGAATCTTTGGCAGTAAATTTCAGCTTCATCTTGCCCCTGCGATAGGGACATCAAAGTTTTTTCTGCCTGAAGTTCCAAATGAGGTTCCTCATACAGCAAGCCCAAGGCCAAAAAAAACGCATCCACATTGCGCAACGCAGGATCCCCTGGTGCCAATGCAAAAGCCCAGTCTTGAGGGTCGCCGCGGAGCAAGGAAATCACAATCCCAACCTGCTGTGCAGAGTCTCCAGCAGAACGAGATTTCAGGGACAAAAATAGCTTACAATTATTTCTAAAATTCTGAAAGCTAGATCTATTCCCTGAGAAGAATTCCGGCAAAGGAATTCTCGGCTCAGATACCGGAGCATGAATAATAAAATCTTGCAAATTTTGTACTTTCGTGGTGAGATTATTCAAACCTGCAGTTACACTCTGAAGATCCATTATTAACAGGTGAACACAAAGCCATTCAAAGATTATAAGGAGAGAGAAAAAAAAGAAAGACTGCAGCATAGACAGACTGGCAAGTGATCCAATTAAGAGCACAGAGGAAAAAAAAAAAAAAAAAAAAAACTCTCAGCAGACTTCTTATTTCTCTCCTTTCTCAGCCAAGGATTTTAACCCTTTAGTGGGCCGGTCAAACTGTCATGATCTCCATGGCCAGAGAACTAGCATAAGCCTCTATAGGAACAAGCTCTTGGAAGATGTAACTGTACTGACCATGAACTAAACCTACCGCATCATCTAGAAGTAGCCAGGTAGCATGTCCTACTTTTTATCCCTATATGCCCAGCGCCGGCCGGAGAACTAAATAATGCTAGCAGAGGGAAATATAAGACCTGACTCACCTCTAGAGAAATGCCCAAAAGGAGACAGAAGCCCCCCACATATATTGGCGGTGATATGAGATGAAACAACAAACGCAGCAGGAAAATAGTTTTAGCAAATTTGAGGTCCGCTTTCTAGATAGCAGAAGACAGAAAGCATACTTTCATGGTCAGTAGAAAACCCTAACAAAACACATCCAGAAATTACTTTAGGACTCTGGCATTAACTCATAATACCAGAGTGGCAATTCCTGATCAACAAGAGCTTTCCAGACACAGTAACGAAACTGCAGCTGTGAACTGGAACCAAAATACAAAAACAAAACATGGACGAATGTCCAACTTATCTAGTAGATGTCTGGGAGCAGGAACAAGCACAGAGAGGCTTCTGATAACATTGTTGACCGGCAAGCATCTAACAGAGAAGCCAGGTTATATAGCGACACCCAGATCTAATCAGAACAGGTGAACAGGGAAGATGATGTCACAAGTTCAATTCCACCAGTAGCCACCGGGGGAGCCCAGAATCCAAATTCACAACAGCTCAGGTTCCTTATAGCATTCATGAAGGATTGACATTTCTTCATTAATTAAAGTTAACTTTGGAGATGTGGAAGGTCACTTGGAGACATCAAGAGACGTTCCACCATGTTAATTGACTTCTAAACATAAAACAATGGGGTCTGTAGCCTCTAGTAAAGATAATGTGCCATTTCCTTGGTGTAAAAGGTACAGAGTAAAGGTCATAGAAAAAGATTTCATATATGCCTGCTAACAATTAAGGTTATCCCACACACAAGGTGTTTTCCACATAATCCGTAGGAAACATGGGGTTGGTTGTTTACAATGACCAGGCTAGTTTTGCTGCAGAAAGCATTTTATACATGGAAATTCCACATTGGCGGTAAGCAACAAACGTTCTGCCAACAGAGACCTGCAAAGAGGATATAATATAGAGGTCGTGATGGAAAAAATACAATAACAAGATCAAGGTCTACTGTAAAAACTAGTGCACAAAAATAGGAAGCTATGTCTGAAAAAATAAAAAACTACTGAATATGGACAATAACATCAATAATTACTAACCTTATAATTAAAAACACTTGGATGAACGGAGCCATAGCTATTATATTCTGCATGCAAATTCCCAATGCAAACATGGATGTCCAGACAAAATACGCACAATTACACAAGGTGTCTCTGTTTATTTCAGCAAAGGTTAAGGGACATGAACTACTAATACAAAAACTTCCTTTTTATCTAATAAAACGCTCATCAGTCTCAGGTTACCTGGCAACATAAGGATGGATATTGTACAGATAATGAAAACATGTTTCTTTCCAGGACAAACAGAAATCAGCCTTGTTACTGAAAGAGAAAGTCTGGCAATAGTGGCGGGTCATGGATATAGCGATAGGAAGGGTCACTCACAGATAGAACTCTAGATTCTTTCTCAAGACACATTCTTTCCCTATCTGCTAGCTAATCTGACATGACACTAGAAAGGCCTTTCTGATTTATCTGACCACACTCACATGCAGTGGAGACCACTCGTTATCCAAACAAGGCTCACACAGAACATATGGCACCGAGAGCATTTTTAATCAGTAGTAAAGGCATCACACAGTGTATTTAGCATGTGCCAAAGGCCACAGTTTGTTATGAAAGCAGTAAAAAGAGATGGGAACATAATCATCTCAAGTCCATAAATAACTTAAAAAAAGGTCATAAATCTGACTTCCAAGACCACTCATTTCAGCAAATGTATGAAATGTGCCAATACAAGGAAAAACAACCTCAGAACCTGAAGTTTGAAATAAGAGATCTGGTGTGGAATCGAAATAATCCCTGGGATCTTGGGAATGAAGGTCACCTTCCCGACCCTATCCACTGGACTCAAAGCCAATAAAGTACAGAGAGCATGCTCAATTAACTAGAAGCCACGTCTGTGCACTACTCGCTAATGTGATTGACAACTCGGGGCCATTAGAAAGTTGTAGCATGACACCTTTATTGGGATTTGGATGTTGTAGAACAAACAATGGAGCCTATTCATACTCACACAGCTGTTACTAGTATACTCGGTGAATCATAAATCATCGGACTCCTAACCCTAATTACAACCCATCATTCTTTAATATCATCTGCCAAAACTGCTGCTCCGTCTTGGTCACACAACATGGAGCCATTTACTATATTTAGATGAAACATTTCTTGCCAGCAGCATACAAGCAGAATTTGTTACGTTAATGTAAGACTCTTCATGATTGTGAAAAAAACAATTGTGACTTACAGTACGTGTTGCCTCGGGGACAAAGAAAGCAACCTACCTAAGAAACAGTTGTTATTCCCCCTCAACCAAGTCACAGTAACAGTGGGGTTGGTCCAACGATAAAATACAAGGTGGGAGTGTATCTGATCATATCTGAATCTTACACCTGAAATGTGATAGAAGGATATTACTGGAAAAATGAAATGTGATATATTCACTTATTTTACCTTGAATTTTAACTTCAAGGGTGATGAAGAGGAAATTTAAATCCTTACATACAGTGGGGGAAATAAGTCTCCAATAAAATGCAAAATAATTATGTAAGAATCATGCAATGCGATTTTCTAGTTTTTATTTATGGATTCTGTCTCTCACAGTTGAAGTGTACCTACAATAAAAATTACAGCCCTCTCCATTCTTTGTAGGTGGGAAAACTTGCAAAATTGGAAGTGTATCAAATACTTATTTTCCCCACTGTACGTACAAAGATGACAATGACTTTCATGTAAAGGCTTATATCATTGTTCACTTCAAATTAGGAAAGGCTAGGATATGTTGGCAAAATATAGGAGTCTATAAACGGCTATGAGGCTCAAGCCAATGGATATAATAGTTGGGTCTGTCAGTGTGCTTCTCTTGCAATTTTCCAAAGATAAATATTAAGTAAGAAACCCAGAAATCGAGCTTTACCTCCTCTTCCACTTAAAGAGTTACCGTTTTATTTTTTATTTAGTTCACATATAAATAAGCAACTTTGTAATGTATCTTTTCAGAGCAATCTACTTCTTTCTCTTCCAGGACTGATCATTCATTCTAAAAATTGTCAATTCCTGAGTAAAATCTGCAGTTGGTGAAGACAGATTGTTACATTTCTGGGATAGGAGAGGACAATTGCAACTAATAAGTTTATATGTAGATAGGAGGCAGGAGCTGGAGACAGAGCTCCTCCCTTCTCCCGTCTACATAGAATCTTCTAAAAACCTACTGCCATCTCCTATCTCATTAATGCTAAAGTCTGTCTTCCCTGATTACAGGTTTTACCCGTGAATTGAGAATTTTGATAATGATCGATCAGTCCTGGAGGAGGGAAAGCAGATTTCTCTGATAAAATAGATTAGAAAGTTGCTTATTTTCAGGTCAACTATAGATTTATCAAATAAAAAATAAAACACCAGTAACTCTTTCAAGAGGTATTTACATTTCATACATTTATGGTATAACCACAAGATATGCCAAAAGTTTGTAGATGTTGGTCCCACCTATGAAACGCGCATCTATCTCATGCACAGGGCCTCATGACACGCTGCTGTCAGTGGAGAGGTGGTTGGATTCCACCACTGACGGAGGCATTCATCAGTGCCCAGTGCCCAAGACCCATGAAGATCCCATTGGTGGGACCAGCATCTACTATACATTTAACGCTTTACCTGTGGATTTACCACAAATGTAAGAGATGGGAATCAATAACAAATATTTGTACTTACTAGACGCCAGACTGAGCTGGAAGCATAGGACTAACCTGGATCGATTAACAGTTTAGCTTGCTGTTTGTATAGACTGGACTTGAGACTAATCTATGCATTTAACTTGAAATACTTAGGAACCTTTTTTAGGCTTCGGCCCAAATTAAAAAAAATAAATAAATAAAAAAAAATAAATAAATCACAAAAAGAGGAACAAACCTTGAAAAGAATATTCAGAAATATAGAGCATGAGAACTGGAACTCTGCTTCAACTATGTTGACCTTGATTGATCAGAAAAATATCAGGGGGATAAAATTAAAATTATGGGTAAGCATTATGATAAACTGGCATGACAAATGATATGGCAAGGGAGCAGATAAAATGCTGCTTTCAATTAGCCTGGGAAAGTACCAGCCTGGGCTTGTTTGGTCTGAGGGAATGGTTATTCACTACTTGATGTTTTGAAACATAATACTGTTCCATAACTGCTCTATAAACAAATGTAGCCTATCTATCTGTAACCGGTGTCATACACTACAAATAAACCGGTCTCTTATCACATGGATTGTATATCAGGTTAATCAATGCGAAAGAACCAGTTCTCAGAATGCTCTTAATTTTGTAGGCTCCATTCTCATTAGCACTTTGCACAAAGATTCATAAGAAACCTTTAGGGCTTGTTCAGAAAATGTATTTTTTTTTTTTTTACACACATTCTCCAGGGTGAGAAACGCTGCAATTTACAGTACCAGCAAAGTGAATGAGATTTCTAAAAATCTCATGTACATGCTGCTTATTTTTTTCTTGGTGAATTTGAACCACCAAACAGTTTGCAGTATGTCAATTCTTTCATGATTTTTCAACAATTCACATTAATGGTAAAAAAAAAAGTTTGTTAAAATGCATGTTAGAACACACCAAAAAGTATTTATTTTATGCAGCGTATTACCTGTCAACATTTGGGTATCTGCAGCAGATTTTTCTACACCCCAAACCAAATGTGTATACATATCCTTTGTGGTAGTGCAGCTCACTTGGCTGAACACAGAGGTAGAAATTGAACACTGTCTCTTTAAGAAAATGCTTTGTTTATTAAAGGGAACCTGTCGCCCCAAAAATGGAAGTTGAGCTAAGCCCACCGGCATCCGGGCTTATCTACAGCATTCTGGAATGCTGTAGATAAGCCCCCGATGTATCCTGAAAGAGAAAAAGAGGTTAGATTATACTCACAAAGGGGCGGTCCGGTCCGATGGGCGTCGCGGTCCGGGGCCTCCCATCTTCACAGGATGACATCCTCTTCTTGTCTTCACGCTGTGGCTCCGGCGCAGGCGTACTTTGTCTGTCTTGTTGAGGGCAGACCAAAGTACTGCAGTGCGCAGGCGCCGGGCCTCTCTGACCTTGCCCGGTGCCTGCACACTGCAGTACTTTGCTCTGCCCTCAACAGGGCAGACAAAGTACGCCTGCGCCGGAGCCACAGCGTGAAGACAAGAAGAGGACGCCATCGTAAGAAGATGGGAGGCCCCGGACCGCGATGCCCATCGGATCGGACTGCCCGCGTGAATATAATCTAACCTCTTTTTCTCATCTTTCACGATACATCGGGGGCTTATCTACAGCATTCCAGACTGCTGTAGATAAGCCCCTGATGCCGGTGGGCTTAGCTCAACTTCCATTTTGGGGGTGACAGGTTCCCTTTAACCCCTTAGTGACAGAGCCAATTTGGTACTTAATGACCGAGCCAATTTTTACAATTCTGACCAGTGTCACTTTAAGAGGTTATAACTCTGGAACGCTTTATCGGATCCCGCTGATTCTGACATTGTTTTTTCGTGACATATTGTACTTCAAGTGAGTGGTAACATTTCTTCGATATTACTTGCGATTATTTATGAAAAAAATGGAAATATGGCGAAAATTTTTAAAATTTTGCAATTTTCAAATTTTGTATTTTTATGCCCTTAAATCAGAGATATGTCACAAAAAATAGTTCATAAATAACATTTCCCACATGTCTACTTTACATCAGCACAATTATGGAAACAATTTTTTTTTTGTTAGGGAGTTATAAGGGTTAAAAGTTGACCAGCAATTTCTCATTTTTACAACACCATGTTTTTTTTAGGGACCACATCACCTTTGAAGTCATTTTGAGGGGTCTATATGATAGAAAATAACCAAGTGTGACATTATTCTAAAAACTGCACCCCTCAAGCTGCTCAAAACCACATTCAAGAAGTTTATTAACCCTTTACGTACTTCACAGGAACTGAAACAATGTGGAAGAAAAAAATGAACATTTAACTTTTTTTTGCAAACATTTTACTTCAGAACCATTTTTTTTAATTTTCACAAGTGTAAAAACAGAAATTTAACCACAAATTTTGTTGTGCAATTTTTCCTGAGTACGCCGATACCCCATATGTGGAGGTAAACCACTGTTTGGGCGCATCGCAGAGCTTGGAAGTGAAGGAGCACCGTTTGACTGTTTCAATGCAGAATTGGCTGGAATTGAGATCGGACGCCATGTCGCGTTTGGAGAGCCCCTAATGTGCCTAAACAGTGGAAACCCCCCACAAGTGACACCATTTTGGAAACTAGACCCTTAAGGAACTTATCTAGATGTGTGGTGAGCACTTTGAACCCCCAAGTGCTTCACAGAAGTTTATAACGTAGACCCGTGAAAATAAAAAATCTAATTTTTTCTACAAAAATGATCTTTTTGCCCCCAAATTTTTATTTTCACAAGGGTAACAGGAGAAATTAGACCACAAAAGTTGTTGTGCAATTTCTCCTGAGTACGTCGATACCCCATATGTGGGGGTAAACCACTGTTTGGGCGCACCGCAGAGCTTGGAAGAGAAGGAGTGTCGTTTTACTTTTTCAATGTAGAATTGGCCGGAATTGAGATCGGACGCCATGTCACGTTTGGAGAGCCGCTGATGTGCCTAAACAGTGGAGACCCCCCACAAATGACACCATTTTGGAAACTAGACCCCTTAAGGAACTTATCTAGATGTGTGGTGAGCACTTTAAACCCCCAGGTGCTTCACAGAAGTTTATAATGTAGAGCCGTGAAAATAAAAAAATCGCATTTTTTCTACAAAAATGATCTTTTTGCCTCCAAATTTTTATTTTACCAAGGGTAACAGGAGAAAATGGACCCCAAAAGTTCTTGTACAATTTGTCTTGAGTACGCCGACACCCCATATGTGGGGGTAAACCACTGTTTGGGCGCATGGCTGAGCTCGGAAGCAAAGGAGCGCCATTTGACTTTTCAATGCAAAATTGACTGGAATTGAGATCGGACGCCATGTCGCGTTTGGAGAGCCCCTGATGTGCCTAAACAGTAGAAACCCCCCAAAAGTGACCCCATTTTGGAAACTAGACCCCCCATGGAATTTATCTAGATGTGTAGTGAGAACTTTGAATGCCCAAGTGCATCACAGAAGTTTATAATGCAGAGTCGTGAAAATAAAAAATATATTTTTTTTAACAATAAAGATTTTTTAGCCCCCAAGTTTTTATTTTCACAAGGGTAACAAGAGAAATTGGACCCCAAAAGTTGTTGTCCAATTTGTCCTGAGTTTGCTGGTACCCCATATGTGGGGGTAAACCACTGTTTGGGCGCACGGCAGAGCTCGGAAGGGAAGGAGCGCCATTTTGGAATGCAGACTTTGATAGAATTGTCTGCGGGCGTTATGTTGCGTTTGCAGACCCCTAATGTACCTAAACAGTAGAAACCCCCAACAAGTGACCCCATTTTGGAAAATAGACCCCCCAAGGAACTTATCTAGATATGTGGTGAGAACTTTGAATGCCCAAGTGCTTCACAGAAGTTTATAATGCAGAGTAGTGAAAATAAAAAATATTTTTTTTTCCCACAAAAAAGATTTTTTAGCCCCCAAATTTTTATTTTCACAAGGGTAACAAGAGAAATTGGATGCCAATATTTGTTCTCCAATTTGTCCTGAGTATGCTGGTACCCCATATGTGGGGGTAAACCACTGTTTTGGCACACGGCAGAGCTCGGAAGAGAAGGAGCGCCATTTTGTAATTCAGACTTTGATAGAATTGTCTGTGGGTGTTATGTTGTGTTTGCAGAGCCCCTGATGTACCTAAACAGTAGAAACCCCCCACAAGTGACCACATTTTGGAAACTAGACCCCCTAAGAAACTTATCTAGATATGTGGTGAGAACTTTGAATTCTCAAGTGCTTCACAGAAGTTTATAATGCAGAGTAGCGAAAATAAAAAAAATTTTTTTTTTCCCACAAAAAAGATTTTTAGCCCCCAAGTTTTTATTTTCACAAGGGTAACAGGAGAAATTGGACCCCAAAAGTTGTTGTCCAATTTATCCCGAGTACGCTGATGCCCCATATGTGGGGGTAAACCACTGTTTGGGCGCACGGCAGAGCTCAGAAGGGAGGGAGCACCATTTGACTTTTTTAGCGCAAAATTGGCTGTCGTGTTTGGAGACCCCCTGATGTACCTAAACAGTGGAAACCCCCAAATTATAACTCCAACCCTAACTCCAACACACCCCTAACCCTAATCTCAACCCAATCCATAATCCTAATCACAACCCTAACGATAATCACAACCCTAACCCCAAAACAGCCCTAATCTCAACCCTAACCATAACCCTAATCAAAACCCTAAATCCAACACACCCCTAACCCTAATCCCAACCCTAATCCCAAACGTAACCTAATCCCAACCCTAATCCAAACCCTAACTTTAGCCCCAACCCTAACTTTAGCCCCAACCCTAACCATAACTTTAGCCCCGTCGTCACAAAAAAGTTCAATGTAACCTTTTTTTTGTACGTCGAGTCCGCCATTTCCGCGCATGCGTGGCCGTAACTCTGCCCCCTCCTCCCCAGGACATAGACTGGGCAGCGGCTGCGTTGAAAAACTGCATCCGCTGCCCACGTTGTGCACAATTTTCACAACGTGCGTCGGTACGTCGGGCCGACGCATTGCGACCGCCCCGTACCGACGCAAGTGTGAAAGAAGCCAAAGGCTACTTTCACACTAGCGTCGTACTCGGCCCATCGCAGTGTGTCGGGCCGACGTACCGACGCTAGCGTTGTAAGCGCCGCACAACGGGTGCACCGGATGCTGTTTTTTCAACGCCTCCGCTGCCCCATTGTGAGGTGCGGGGAGGCGGGGGCGGAGTTCCGGCCGCGCACGCGCGGTCGGAAATGGCGGACACGTCGCACAAAAAAGTTACATGTAGCTTTTTTTGTGCCGACGGTCCACCAAAGCACGACGCATCCGTCGCACGACGGATGCGACGTGTGGCAATCCGTCGCAATGCGTCGCTAATGCAAGCCAATGGAGCAAAAACGCATCCTGCAAGCACTTTTGCAGGATGCGTTTTTTCTCCAAAGACGCATTGCGACGGAAGCCAAAAAACGCTAGTGTGAAAGTAGCCTAACCCTAAATTTAGCCCCAACCCTAACCCTAACTCTAACCCTAGCCCTAACCCTAGCCCTAAATTTAGCCCCAACCCTAACCCTAGCCCTAACCCTAACTCTAACCCTAGCCCTAACCCTAATTTTAGCCCCAACTCGTCAGGAGGAGACAGAAGAGGACCCAGGGACACCGGGTGAGTATGATAGGGTCCCCGAATCCCCCTATTTCTCTGTCCTCTGATGTGCGATCACATCAGAGGACAGAGAATTACAGATCGCTTCTTTTTTTTTTGCGGTCGCCGGTAAACTGTTAATTACCGGCGATCGCAAAACAGGGGTCGGTGCAAACCGACCCCGATCATGTTCTTTGGGGTCTCGGCTACCTCCGGCAGCCGAGACCCCAAAGATCTTCCGGGTGCCGGGCGGCGGGCGCACTGCGAGTGCGCCCGCCATTTTTTCCCCGGAAAAAAGATGGCGGCGCCCATCGGGAGCCACGAGGAGCACCGGGGGAGATAGGTGAGTATTGGGGGGCTATCGGGGGCCATCGGGGAGCCTATTTCTCTGTCCTCCGATGTGCGATCACATCGGAGGACAGAGAAATTAAATGGCAAATCGCGGTTTGTTTTTTTTTGTTGCGACCGCTGGTAAACGGTTAATTACCGGCGATCGCAACTCGGGGGTCGGTAAAAAACCCCCGAATCATGTTCTCTGGGGTCTCGGCTACCCTCGGCAACCGAGACCCCAGAGAAAATCCTACTCTGGGGGGCGCTATTCACTTTTTCCACAGCGCCGTTAATTAACGGCGCTGTGGTTTAAGTACCCTTAGCGGCCGCCGTTAAAAGGCGTATCGGCGGTCGTTAAGGGGTTAAAGGCAGCATAAACAAAGCTTGGAAAAATAAACACGGTCCTTTGGGCAAAACAAAACACAGTCCTTCTTTTATCAGGGTTCAGCTCGCTCACGGTTAGCAACGTCCTCAGTTCAGGTCCTTTAACCAACAACACGGGCACAAACACTTTCCTGGAGTGCTTCCTATCCAGGCACACTGAACACTGCTGCCTTAAGAAGCCAGCTACTTAAGCCCCAGACCATGTGACTCCTCCATCATGTGAATAATCACGATTGTGACATCACACAGGTCCTTTCAGAACACGATGATGCAGGCTCTGCAGGTGGAGATAAGGTGGACATTCTCCCACTCGCTCCATGAATGTCCACATAAAACCAGCCCATTTATGCAACTTTAGTTTAAGCCTCACAACACTTTAGTGTGCTGGAGGAAAATGCTCTGGCTTTATATCACTAATGTTATTAAGCATAATGACACACATCCCCCCTCTAGTATTCACCAGTGAATTTGTCACACCTTATAGTGAAAATGAACCCCTTTCCGACATTGGGCGTAATAGTAAGCCAATGATGGAATTCAGTGTTGAGCCCACATCTTTCACAGCACATGTCAGCTGTTTTGAACAGCTGACATGTGCCTCTAACAGCTAAGGGTGGAATCGCGATCCATCCGCAGCTGTTAATCTGTTAAATGCCGCTGTCAAACTGTGACAGCGGCAATTAGCTTGCGCTTCCGGCAAGCACACCGGAAATCCCGCCCATCTGTGACCCCGTCACGTGATTGTGGGTCACCGACGAGTTGGCATGACAACCAGAGGTCTCGAGCAGACCTCCAGATCTCTATGGTTGTCACTGCCAGATTGTTATGAGCGCCGCCTGGTGGTCGGTGCTCATAGCAAGTGAGCAATTCTGCTACATACAAGCGATCTGATCATGGCCTGTATGTAGCAGAGCCGATCGTATTATGGCAGCTTCTAGTTTCAATTCTGGAGACTACTGAAGCATGCCAGAAGTAAAAAAAATTAATAAAATGTTTTTAAAAATATAAAAAAAAATAAAAGAAATATAAAACTTCAAATCACCACCCTTTTGCCCCATTCAAAATAAAACAATAGAAAAATTTCAAACATACACATATTTGGTATCGCCGCATTCAATTTACCAATATAAAGAAAGAATTAACCCAAACGCTAAACGGCGTAACGAGAAAAACAGTCAAAACACTAGAAATGCGTTTTTTTGGTTGCCGCAACATTGCATTAACCCCTTCCTGACATCAGATGTACTATCCCGTCGAGGTGGGGTGGGCCCGTATGACCGCCGACGGGATAGTACGTCATCACCGATCAGCGGCGCTCACGGGGGGAGCGCGGCCGATCGCGGCCGGGTGTCAGCTGCATATCGCAGCTGACATCCGGCACTATGTGCCAGGAGCGGTCATGGACCGCCCCCGGCACATTAACCCCCGGCACACCGCGATCAAACATGATCGCAGTGTACCGGCGGTATAGGGAAGCATCGCGCAGGGAGGGGGCTCCCTGCGTGCTTCCCTGAGACCCCTGGAGCAACGCGATGTGATCGCGTTGCTGCGAGGGTCTCCTACCTCCTTCCTGGCTGCAGGTCCCGGATCCAAGATGGCCGCGGCATCCGGGTCCTGCAGGGAAGGAGGTGGCTTACCGAGTGTCTGCTCAGAGCAGACACTTGGTAAGCCTGCAGCCCTGCACAGCAGATCGTCGATCTGGCAGAGTGCTGTGCACACTGCCAGATCAATGATCTGTGATGTCCCCCCCTGGGACAAAGTAAAAAAGTAAAAAAAAAATTTGTCCACATGTGTAAAAAAAAATAAAAAAAAATTCCTTAATAAATAATAAAAAAAATATATATTATTCCCATAAATACATTTCTTTATCTAAATAAAAAAAACAAAACAATAAAAGTACACATATTTAGTATCGCCGCGTCCGTAACGACCCAACCTATAAAACTGCCCCACTAGTTAACCCCTTCAGTAAACACCGTAAGAAAAAAAAAAAAAAAACGAGGCAAAAAACAACGCTTTATTACCATACCGCCGAACAAAAAGTGGAATAACACGCGATCAAAAAGACTGATATAAATATCCATGGTACCGCTGAAAACGTCATCTTGTCCCGCAAAAAACAAGCCGCCATACAGCATCATCAGCAAAAAAATTAAAAAGTTATAGTCCTGAGAATAAAGCGATACCAAAATAATTATTTTTTCTATATTTTAGTTTTTATCGTATAAAAGCGCCAAAACATAAAAAATGATATAAATGAGATATCGCTGTAATCATACTGACCCGACGAATAAAAATGCTTTATCAATTTTACCAAACGCGGAACGGTATAAACGCCTCCCCCAAAAGAAATTCATGAATAGCTGGTTTTTGGTCATTCTGCCTCACAAAAATCGGAATAAAAAGCGATCAAAAACGGTCACGTGTCCGAAAATGTTACCAATAAAAACGTCAACTCGTCCCGCAAAAAACAAGACCTCACATGACTCTGTGGAGCAAAATGTGGAAAAATTATAGGTCTCAAAATGTGGAGACGCAAAAACTTTTTTGCTATAAAAAGCGTCGCTGGTTTCACACTTGCGTTTTTGTCTGCAGCGTTTTTTGCACAAAAAAACGCATGCGGTTTTTCCCTATATTTAACATTGAAAACGCATGCGGTTTTTTTGTACGCGTTTGGTCGCGTTTTCAAACGCATGCGGTTTTTTTCTGCATGCGTTCATTTTCAGAAATACAACCTGCAGTATTTTCTTGCGTTTTTAAGCACATGCGTTTGTTTGCGTTAAAAACGCATGCATTTTTATCGAAAAAAAACAGAAAACACACTGAAAAGCCACCCACCACCATCAAGGTGATAAAGGGATCCAAACCCTAACCCTAACTCTACCCCTAACCTCACCCCTAACCGTTTAATGAACATTTTCTGACAGTCATAGTGCCACGTATTTCAGTGCCACGTATTTCAGTGCCACGTATTTCAGTGCCACGTATTTCAGTGCCACGTATCACGTATTTCAGTGCCACATATCACGTATTTCAGTGCCACATATTTTAGTACCACGTATTTCAGTTGCACGTATTTCAGTGCCACGTATTTCAGTGCCACGTATTTCAGTGCCACGTATTTCAGTGCCACGTATCACGTATTTCAGTGCCACGTGTTTCAGTGCCATGTATTTAAGTGCCACGTATCACATAGTTCAGTGCCACGTATTTCAGTGCCACGTATTTCAGTGCCACGTATTTCAGTGCCACGTATTTCAGTGCCACGTATCACATATTTCAGTGCCATGTATTTCAGTGCCATGTATTTAAGTGCCACGTATTTAAGTGCCACGTATTTAAGTGCCACGTATTTCAGTGCCACGTATTTCAGTGCCACGTATCACGTATTTCAGTGCCACGTGTTTCAGTGCCACGTATTTAAGTGCCACGTATCACGTATTTCAGTGCCACGTATTTCAGTGCCACGTATTTCAGTGCCACGTATTTCAGTCACGTTTAGGGTTAGGGCTAGGGTTGGAGGTAAAGTTAGGGTTGGGGCTAAAGTTAGGGTTGGGGCTAAAGTTAGGGTTTGGATTACATTTACCTTTGGATTAGGGTTGGGATTAGAATTATGGGTGTGTCAGGGCTAGGGGTGTGGTTAGGTGTTGTGAATTTGGATTCTGGGCTCCCCCGGTGGCTACTGGTGGAATTGAACTGGTGTCTTCATCTTCTCTGTTCACCTGTTCCCATCAAGATGTGGGAGTCGCTATATAACCTTGCTGCTCTGTTAGTTGCTTGCCGGTCAACAATGTTATCAGAAGCCTCTCTGTGCTTGTTCCTGCTCCTAGACAACTACTAGATAAGTTGGACTCTTGTCCATGTTTGTTTTTGCATTTTTGTTCCAGTTCACAGCTGTAGTTTCGTTACTGTGTCTGGAAAGCTCTTGTGAACAGGAATTGCCACTCTGGTGTTATGAGTTAATGCCAGAGTTTTAAAGTAATTTCTGGATGGTGTTTTTGATAGGGTTTTCAGCTGACCATGAAAGTGTCCTTTCTGTCTTCTGCTATGTAGTAAGTGGACCTCAAATTTGCTAAACCTATTTTCATACTACGTTTGTTATTTCATCTCTACTCACCGCCAATACATGTGGGGGGCCTCTGTCTCCTTTCGGGGTATTTCTCTAGAGGTGAGCTAGGACTAATATTTTCCTCTGCTAGCTTTATTTAGTCCTCCGGCTGGTGCTGGGCATCTAGAATCAACGTAGGCATGCTACCCGGCCACTGCTAGTTGTGCGTTAGGTTTAGTTCATGGTCAGCTCAGTTCCCATCTTCCAAGAGCTAGTTCCTATATATGCTTATGCTATGTTCTCTTGCCATTGAGATCATGACAGTTAGGGTTACCGTTGGGATTAGGGGTGTGTTTGGGTTAGGGTTTCAGGTAGAATTGGGGAGTTTCCACTGTCCAGGCACATCAGGGGCTCTCCAAGCGCGACATGGCGTCCAATCTCAATTCCAGCCAATTCTGCGTTGAAAAAGTAAAACAGTGCTCCTTCCCTTCCGAGCTCTCCCGTGCGCCCAAAAAGGGGTTTACCCCAACATATGTGTTATCAGCGTACTCGGGACAAATTGAACAACAACTTCTGGGGTCCAAGTTCTCTTGTTATCCTTAGGAAAATAAAAATTTGGGGGGCTAAAAATCATTTTTGTGGGAAAAAAAAGATGTTTTATTTTCACGGCTTTGCGCTATAAACTTTAGTGAAACACTTGGGGGTTCAAAGTTCTCAAAACACATCTAGATAAGTTCCTTGGGAGGTCTAGTTTCCAATATGGGGTCACTTGTGGGGGGTTTGTACTGTTTGGGTACATCAGGGGCTCTGCAAATGCAACGTGACGGCTGCTGACCAATCCATTTAAGTCTGCATTCCAAATGGCGCTCCTTCCCTTCCGAGCTCTGTCATGCGCCCAAACAGTGGTTCCCCCCCACATATGGGGTATCAGCGTACTCAGGACAAATTGGAAAACAAATTTTGGGGTCCAATTTATTCTGTTACCCTTGTAAAAATACAAAGCTGGGTGCTAAAAAATCATTTTTGAGAAAAAAAATAAAAATTATTTTCACGGCTCTGCGTTATAATCTGTAGTGAAACACTTGGGGGTTCAAAGCTCTCAAAACACATCTAGATAAGTTCCTTATGGGGGTCTACTTTCCAAAATGGTGTCACTTGTAGGGAGTTTCAATGTTTAGGCACATCAGGGGCTCTCCAAACGCAACATGGCGTCCCATCTCAATTCCAGTCAATTTTGCATTGAAAAGTCAAATGGCGCTCCTTCCCTTCCAAGCTCTGCCATGCGCCCAAACAATGGTTTACACCCACATATGGGGTATCATCGTACTCAGGACAAATTGCACAACATTTTTTGGGGTCCAATTTCTTCTCTTACCCTTGGGAAAATAAAAAATTGGGGGCAAAAAGATCATTTTTGTGAAAAAATATGATTTTTTATTTTTACGGCTCTGCATTATAAACTTCTGTGAAGCACTTGGAGGGTCAAAGTGCTCACCACACATCTAGATAAGTTCCTTAGGGGGTCTACGTTCCAAAATGGTGTCACTTGTAGGGAGTTTCAATGTTTAGGCACATCAGGGGCTCTCCAAACGCAACATGGCGTCCCATCTCAATTCCAGTCAATTTTGCATTGAAAAGTCAAATGGCGCTCCTTCCCTTCCAAGCTCTGCCATGCGCCCAAACAATGGTTTACACCCACATATGGGGTATCATCGTACTCAGGACAAATTGCACAACATTTTCTGGGGTCCAATTTCTTCTCTTACCCTTGGGAAAATAAAAAATTGGGGGCGAAAAGATAATTTTTGTGAAAAAATATGATTTTTTATTTTTACGGCTCTGCATTATAAACTTCTGTGAAGCACTTGGTGGGTCAAAGTGCTCACCACACATCAAGATAAGTTCCTTAGGGGGTCTACTTTCCAAAATGGTGTCACTTGTAGGGGGTTTCAGTGTTTAGGCACATCAGGGGCTCTCCAAACGCAACATGGCGTCCCATCTCAATTCCAGTCAATTTTGCATTGAAAAGTCAAATGGCGCTCCTTTCCTTCCGAGCTCTGCCATACGCCCAAACAGTGGTTTACCCTCACATATGGGGTATCAGCGTACTCAGGACAAATTGTACAACAACTTTGGGGGTCCATTTTCTCCTGTTACCCTTGGTAAAATAAAACAAATTGGAGCTGAAATAAATTGTGTGTGAAAAAAAGTTAAATGTTCATTTTTATTTAAACATTCCAAAAATTCCTGTGAAACACCTGAAGGGTTAATGAACTTCTTGAATGTGGTTTTGAGCACCTTGAGGGGTGCAGTTTTTAGAATGGTGTCACACTTGAGTATTTTCTATCATATAGACCCCTCAAAATGACTTCAAATGAGATGTGGTCCCTAAAAAAAAATGGTGTTGTAAAAATGAGAAATTGCTGGTCAACTTTTAACCCTTATAACTCCGTCACAAAAAAAAATTTTGGTTCCAAAATTGTACTGATGTAAAGTAGACATGTGGGAAATGTTACTTATTAAGTATTTTGCGTGACATATGTCTGTGATTTAAGGGCATAAAAATTCAAAGTTGGAAAATTGCAAAATTTTCAAAATTTTCGCCAAATTTCCATTTTTTTCACAAATAAACGCAAGTTATATCGAATAAATTTTACCACTAACATGAAGTACAATATGTCACGAGAAAACAATGTCAGAATCGCCAAGATCCGTCAAAGCGTTCCAGAGTTATAGCCTCATAAAGGGACAGTGGTCAGAATTGTAAAAATTGGCCCGGTCATTAACGTGCAAACCACCCTTGGGGGTGAAGGGGTTAAAATGCAATAACGGGTGATCAAATGATCGTATCTGCACCAAAATGGTATAATTAAAAACGTCAGCTCGGCTTGCAAAAAATAAGCCCTTACCCATCCCGAGATCACGAAAAATGATATCGGGTTGGAAAATGGGGCTTTTTTTCTTATTTTTTTTTTTTTACAGTCTTTGGAATTTAATGTTTTTCACCACTTAAATGAAAAATAACCTATACATATTTGATGTCTTTGAACTCTGAATGACCCGGACAATCATAATGGAAGGTCAGTTTTAGCATTTAGTGGACACGGTAAAAAAAAACCCAACAAACTGTGGAATTGCACTATTTTTGCAATTTGACCGTACTTGGAATTTTTTCCCCGTTTTCGAGTACACAACATGGTAAAGCCAATGGTGATGTTCAAAAGTACAGCTCATCCCGCAAACTACAAGCCCTCAAATGGCCATTTTGACCAAAAACTAAAAAAGTTATGGCTCTAGGAAGAACGGGAGCAAAAAAATGTGAAACCAAAAATATCTCTGGTCATTAAGGGGGTAATTAAACAGTTTTCTGATATATAAAATTCACACATTTTTGTGCAACATGTAATACTACAAAAATCTTGTGACTTTTGGTGGTTTCATACTGGCACTGACATTTTTGTATTAAGTGGGTGTCACGATTCCTTCTGAGTGTCTAGATGCAGTGAATGAAAGTTCTGCTGTCCAATCTAGGAATGAGGCATGATGAGATGTCAGTATGGTTATGGAATGCTGAGCTGTCACAATCTGGAGTGACAGTTTAACCATCCATTCAGGACCAGGAAGTAATGACCTGGCTATTTACCCAGCTCTCTCCCTTTGATTGCTGCCAATTGTAGCTTTACTCATGAGGTGTGTGCTTGCCCTGTACTCCTTCTCTTCTATTCTGATCTTTGCTACTCAACCTAGGATTTGTCTTAACATTTGTTTCCCTAGGCTTTTTGTCGTCATCAGCTACCTTCTTGGAATGTACTGAACTCAGACTGTTTCCTGACTACACATTTGTCTTAGGGTACCGTCACACAGTGCCATTTTCATCGCTACGACGGCACGATTCGTGACGTTCTAGCGATATCGTTACGATATCGTTGTGTCTGACACGCTACTGCGATCCGGATCCCCGCTGAGAATCGTACGTCGTAGCAGATCGTTTGAAACTTTCTTTCGTCGTCTAGTGTCCCGCTGTGGCGGCATGATTGCATCGTGTGACACAGGTTGTATACGATGTGCGCACAGTAACCAACGTCTTCTACATCGCAAATACGTCATGAAATTATCGCTCCAGCGCCGTGTATTGCAACGTGTGACCGCAGTCTACGACGCTGGAGCGATAATCATACGACGCTGCAACGTCACGAATCGTGCAGTCGTAGCGATGAAAATGGCACTGTGTGACGGTACCCTTACTCCTCTGTCTATGAAGTACTCTCTTAGCTTTTGACCTTGGTCCTCTTGACTACCCAGTCTCACGGCCTAGCATTGAGAAGTGACTAGTATCACAGTGGGCTTCGGTTAGAGGTAATAGGTATGGCCAACCATGGCTTGACATATTTACTGTGATTTACACCATAAAGAAATTTACACCACTGGTGTAGATTTCAGATTGTGAGGCACAGGCAGCTGGATGATGTACCAAATTTATTAAGACGTCTGTGGTTGTACATTTGGCGCATCTTACTACAATAAACTTTTCCTTAAGACTGGTGTACAAAGCACTAGTCTTGAGGATTCAGACCCATATTGGGTCTTTTGTTACATTAGTAGAGTAGAATTCAACTGAAGCTTATTAAACTGTCTGTTCCATTTCCACAGAAAAACAAACAACCAAAGAAACCTGTGATGGTATTTAGAATCATGGGATCAATGACAGGAGAGGTGACAAGTACTCTTTAAAAATCGATGGGAACCCAACAGTCCATTATTGATCATGGGATCTATTCCGTCATAATTTTTGTAAGAATGATAGAAATGCCACCACCAAATCAGTTGTAGACATTTCTGAGACTAATTATATATCCAACACATTTGAATGGGGATGTTTCTACAGCTCGTGTGCATCCACCATCTTGAAGAGCCACTCCAGTGTTGTTACTTTTTATTGCAGCACTGGAGTTGGAGTAGTTCTACTAATCTAAGTTCCCTGCCCTAGTCTTTTACTTCCCAGCCGCCGTCTTCAGCTGTTCCCAAAGCCGCTCCGGTCGGACTCCAGCAGTTTATGACCTAATGGAGTGATCCAGAAGTCACAACTCAATGGTATTCCATGAGAGCCAGAAGGAGACGAGAACAAGACTCTCAGACTTACATTGAGAGCTTGCGACTGTTATTTCGGACTTTCAGTCAGTCAGAAGTTGTGGTCGCAAGTTGGTGGCAAGGTACCAGAGCGGTGCCGGGAAGAGCTGAAAAAGGCAGCTGGTAAGTATAAGACTAGGGTCAGGGAATTTAGATGACCAGCACCACTCCAGCACTGAAATAAAGTGGAATGGTGCTTTAAATTGCAGTCAAAACGATTATTGCTCAAAATTTGCTTAATACAATTTTTTTTTTTAATTTTTAAAGCTATAAGCTGCTGATGACAGATTTGCATTATGAACAGCAATGGGAAGTGATCTAACATTCAACCTGCTTTACCTTCTTCTGACAGTTTGCCGTAAACATGACTGACCATGTGTATTAGACAACTGCAACTTGTCAGCAATTTCCTTCCGCACATTTTTTAGTATTTGCTTTAAAAGCAACTTGAGAGGAAAATTACACTTGTAAACTTCTAACAACAGATGACTCAGTAGCACCTGAAAATATGTTATATTGGCATTCTGAACTTCCTGCTTCAAGAAATACCAAACAAGTTGTGTTTCCTTTACAAATAAGCTATTACATCAAACCTTGTCCCTATAACTTCCGTGTGCGTCTCTGATCCAACATTTTTGTTGGCAGACTTATGGATATTCTAATTAAAAAGCAGGGGAAAACAAGCATCAGTCATCTGCACTGACTGACAAAAACAAGCCAGCGCTTCAGTGGTGGAGAAAACAACAAAAAACAGAACTGAAAAGAGAAAGCCTACAAAAGACAAAAAGTAGCAAGATGTAACAGAAATTATTTTCATAGATTATTTATAAATATAACCAATTGAAATATACAGGGCTCTTTATTACTGCAAGTAACCATATGTCACTTTATTACTTCTATATACTCTTCTAACCCTATTTGTTAATCCAGATAATGTAATCGTTAACCCTTTAGTTAACCTTTTTCCCTGAAAGAAATCTGGGTATGGGCTCAAAACAGTGTACGTGCCCATACACCGCTCTGCGTTTGTGCTCATGCAGGAGAACAGTGACTTCGCTTCCTGAGCAGCACACGTGACAAGTATTTTAAGAGATTATTGGGGTATTCTAACACCCACTGATGTGTATGGCTTTTCAGGTCTGTCACAAATGAGTAAAAAAAAAGTGTAGATAATGATATGCTTTAATGTCCACTATAGTTTTTCCAATTTTCATTTGTTTTCTGCTTGAGCTGCTGCATTTTTTTTTCTGAGGTCATTAAAATAATGTTTATAGCTTTTTTTCTGAGTAATAGGACATTATAATTTCACTAGGTATGAACCTTTTTTTTTCTGGAATTTTTTCAACTGTGCAAAAGTTTCAGGCAGCTTGGGAAAAAAATGCCGCAAATTGAGTAAACTTTCAAAAACTGAAGTGCTAATAGTTTCATTTTATCAATTCATAAAATGCAAAGTGAAGTTGGAGAACTAACCACAGATGTTCTGTGGATGTAGGTTTGAGTAAATCTTCGTGTCTTTGTGTAATCCCAGACAGACTGCGTACAGATCAAGGCTTTGTGAGGGCTATATCTGCACTTCCATTACTCCTTGTTCTTCTTTAGACCAGATAGCTCTTAATGTTACTGGCAAGTTGTCAGGACCATTGTCCTGCTGCAAAATAAATTTAAAGGGACTTAAAGGAACAGCGTACACCATTCATTGGCACTTATTTAAGGTACCTCAACCAGGTGGGAGGTGCCTGTGCGATGTTCTGTGTTCTTAAACATTCTTGACAGTTCTCAGGTCCCAGCTGTCTATCAGCTGTGCCCGCCTGCCTGTCTGTCAACCGATCTAGCCTGCACCTGCTCATCTTCTCGCCAGCCCGTCTCGTCTGCTCCCGTGGTACCAGTTTTCTTACTCAGCGTGCCTGCATCTATTTGACATTCCTTTGCGCCATCCCAGCTACCCATTTCTAGGGGGTCAGCTGCCAATTACCCAAGGTCAGTCCTGGAGTAGCACCTGGACCACTTTGCTTGTCGCTCCTTGGATCTTGGCATTTTATGCTGCTGCATATCCAAGGTCAGATTGGGTGGGGCTCCTAGTCACACTCCTCCAGGCCTTCCTTGAGCATTGGCACAGTGGTTCCACCAGCCAGTCCGTTACAGTGTGCACAGGCCATGGAATCCACTGGCTTTCAGGTATCCTCCATCTCAGATCTATACCAGGAGGTCTCTCGCCAGACGGATCAACAGGATAAGATTTTATCTAACCAACGAACTGTGAATACCCCTCCGCCTGCATCTGCATCCTCTCAGACGACAGTCTCCACGACAGTAAACCATCAGGCGACCAGTTAAGTACTCTGTTCTGGACCTTTGGCGGAGGTCTCACCCTATGTCTGGAGTTCTTTAAACAATGCACGATGCACTTCAAACACCTGGCTCATCAGATTGCCTCAGACAGACCTGAAGTGGCCTTCATCATGTCCCATCTATCTGGTGAAGCCCTGGCATGGCTCAATCTTCTGTGGGAGAGGGAATCTGTTGTTCTTGAATCTCCAGTCCTTCTTAGAAGCCTTTCATAAAGTCTTTGACGAGCCGTGTTTCTTCTGCAGCTTCTTCTCTACTCAGTTTACACAGGGTAATATCTCTGTGGGCCAGTATGCGGTCCGTTTTCGTACCCTTAGAATAATGAGTGTCTTTTGGCAACATTCTGGGAGTGTCTCTCCAGATGAATGAAGGATGAACTCGCAGGTAGGGAGATACCCACCTCACTAGATCATCTGATGTCTCTAGCACCCCAGATAAACATTAGGTTCCAAGAGCGGACCAAGGAGGTGACCCACGAGAGGAGATCCATGCACTTGGCCCCCACCTTAGAAAGGCCCATCTCCAAGCAAGTTCCTGCTGCGACATCACTACTTGAACCTATGCAGGTTGACCAGGTGAAGCTGACTAAGCATCGCCAAGAAGTTCGCTGCACTGAAGAAACTTATTTCTATTGTGGCCACTCCGAACATTTCATCCGATCCTGTCCCGAGAGACCAGGAAAAGCCAGTGCCTAGGGTCTGTTGGAGATGCTACCTTGGGCAATACTCCCTCCTCTCCATCCTGGACTCTTATAGTATTGGTCTTCTGTGGCAAAAGATCTTTTATTGAGTTAGCCCACTTGGACTCTGGTGTAGCAGGTAATTTTGTTCAACAGGCTGTGGTCGAGCAGCACAAGATTCCGATCCAACGCTTTCCGGATCCAATGGTGATTTCTTTGGTGGATGGAAAGCCTCTTCCTGAGACCACCCAGTTAGTTACGGAGCCCGTGGAGCTTCAGGTGGGGGTGATAAATTCTGAGATTTCTCTTTGTGCGCTGTTCGGTGTATCTCACTCTCTGCTCTTAGGTTTGCCGTGGATGTGGATACACAAGCCCGTCTTGGAGTTCTGTAGAGGTCCCTCGTTGGGGACAGGGATGTCACAAAACCTGTCTGGTTCCCATTTGTCCAGTTTGACCTCCAGTTTCTCCATCTAGCCTACCTGGTCTGCCTACACCTTATTGGATGTACACTGACATCTTTGACAAAAAGGAGGCAATGACATTACCCCTCTATTGGCTGTATGGCTGTCCTATTGACTTTCTGCTGGGTGCATCCGTCCCTGGAGGTCGAATCTATTTCCTGTCTCAGGCTGAGACCCGTGCTATATCTGACTATATTGAGTAGAATTTTGCCAGGGATTTTATACAGATGTCATTTTCCTCTGTGGAGCAGGATTTTTTTTTCATAAAGAAGGACAGCTCTCTGCGACTCTGCATCGACTATAGTGGTCTTAACCAAATCACGGTTAAGAATAAATATCTCTTGCCTCCCATTTCTGAGTTGTTTCATCACCTGAGGGCATCTCGAGTCTTTACAAAGATTGACCTACGAGGGGCAAATAACCTGATTCGAAGTTGCCAGGGAGACTAATGGAAGTTGGCCTTTAACACCAGCGACGGCCATTACAAGCATCATGTTATGCCGTTTGGCCTCTGTAACCCCAGCCGTATTCCAAGAACTGGTAAATGACATCTTCCGTGACCTCCTCTACATGTGTGTGGTAGTATACCTAGATGACATCTTGGCATTCTCTCCCGATCTGCCTACACACAGTAGGGATTTTTGTCAGGTTCTGTTAAGGTTAAGAGTTAACAGTTTGTATGCTAAATTCGAAAAATGTATCTTCGAACAAACATTTCTTCCATTTCTGGGTTTCATATCCTCAGAGACCGGTTTGAAGATGGATCCTGAGTAGGCATCTGCCGTCCTGAATTGGCTTAGTCCAGAAGGTCTCAAGGCTATCCAGCAGTTTCATGGGTTTGCGAATTACTATTGCCAATTTATCCCGCATTTTTCCTCCTGGACGGCTCCCATTTCTGTCATGACCTATAAAGGGGACAATCCCTAGGTGTGGACTACAGAAGCTGAAGAAGTCTTCATATCCCTTAAGCAGGCATTCGCCTCGGCCTCGTGCTGCATTGTCCTAACCATAACAACTAATTCTTCTTGGAGATGGACACTTCCTCCTTGGGCTAAGATGTTAAGACGTGGTAAGACATTCATTGCTGAACCTGACAGGAAGCGGGTTCTGATCTAGGGCCACTTGTCTAAGTTAGCGGGACATGCCGGACAGAAGATGATTCTCCTTATTTTGTGACAATACTGGTGGCCTATTCTGCGCAAGGACATTGCAATTTTAATCTCTGCCTGTACCTCTTGTGCCCGGAACAAGACCCCAGAACAGATTTCCTCCAGTCGTCTACTTCTTTTGCCTGTATATTGGCACTCTGGCAACATATTGGAATTGACTTCATCACCGATATCCCACTGTCGGCTGGTGTGCCGTTATCTGGGTGGTTGTGGATCATTTCTCTAAGATGGCACATTTTTCTGTGCTGTGTTGTATAAATATACATATACTGTGTTGTGCATAAATATGTGATTCTTCAGAATTTCTATTAGTCTATGCCTGATGAAGAGACCAGAGTAGTCTCGAAAGCTTTTCAGTTAGCCATTAAAAAAGGTATCAACCACTGAGGACTCTCAATTCTAAATATTATAATTTCTTTCACTGATGGTGTAAAGGAAAGTATTAAGAGCTGTTCAGTGCACTGCCTGCTCCCACAAGATCTGCAGTTGTGGTTGGTCTGCCTCTAATGTGTGTACCGTCACCGCTTTCCCTTTTCCTAAAGATATGTGCTATTTGGGATAAAATGTCTTAGAGAACAATTTGATTACTTGTCAGAGTCAAGCTAATATCCAGCATATATTTAAAATATTGTATTAACTGTGTTTTTCCATACAACTGCAGACACAGCGCCTGCTGGGTTATCTTCGCTCAGTGGGTGATCATAGGTTGCAAAAGAAAAAGTTTAATGACAACTTCATCTTTGTTACCATCTAAGGCTGGTTTCACACTTGCGTTTTGATCTGCAGCGTTTTAACGCTAAAAAACGCATGCGTTTTTTTCTCCTATATTTAACATTAAAAAAACGCATGCGTTTTTTAGCATGCGTTTTGACGCGTTTTCGGCAACACATGCGTTTTTTGACGCGTGCGTTCAGTTGCAGAAATGCAACCTGTAGTAATTTCTAGCGGCGTTTTTTTGCCGCAAAAAAACGCATGCATTTTTTCGTGGCAAAAAAATGTATTGCTGTCTATGTAAACGCATGCGTTTTTAAGCACATGCATTTGCTTGTGTTAAAAACGCATGCATTTTTATAGAAAAACACAAGAAAACACAAGAAAAAACAAGAAAAAACAAGAAAACCCTAACCCTAAACACAAGAAAAAACAAGAAAACCCTAACCCTACCCCTGATAAGCCACCCCCACCATCAAGGTGATAAAGGGATCCAAACCCTAACCCTATATGACAGTCAATACTCTACGAGTTTATATTTTTAGTACTCTATAGCAATACCGTATATCTTGGGGTGTCCACATTGAACAAAGCTTTTTATTAGAAGAATGTCCTGGTCACCAGGTCAACATAATAGCCAATTCCTATGGATCCCTAGGGGTAGGGTTAGGGGTAGGGTTTGGATCCCTTTATCACCTTGATGGTGGGGGGTGGCTTGTCAGGGTTAGGGGTAGGGTTTGGATCCCTTTATCACCTTGATGGTGGGGGGTGGCTTGTCAGGGTTAGGGTTTGGATCCCTTTATAACTTTGATGGTGGGGGGTGGCTTGTCAGGGTTAAGGTACCGTCACACTAGGCGATATCGCCAGCGATCCGTGACGTTGCAGCGACCTGGATAGCGATATCGCTGTATTTGACACGCAGCAGCGATCTGGATCCCGCTGTGAAATTGCTGGTCGCTGCTAGAAGGTCTGCACTTTATTTGGTCGCTAGGTCGCCGTGTATCGCCGTGTTTGACAGCAAAAGCAAGGATACCAGCGATATTTTACACTGGTAACCAGGGTAAACATCGGGTTACTAAGCGCAGGGCCGCGCTTAGTAACCCGATGTTTACCCTGGTTACCAGCGTAAAAGTTAAAAAAACAAACAGCACATACTCACCAGCGCGTCCCCCAGCCTCTGCTTCCTGACACTGACTGAGCGCCGGCCCTAAACTGAAAGTGAAAGCACAGCGGTGACGTCACCGCTGTGCTGTTAGGGCCGGAGCTCAGTCAGTGTCAGGAAGCAGAGGCTGGGGGACGCGCTGGTGAGTATGTGCTGTTTGTTTTTTTAACTTTTACGCTGGTAACCAGGGTAAACATCGGGTTACTAAGCGCGGCCCTGCGCTTAGCAACCCGATGCTTACCCTGGTTACCCGGGGACCTCGGCATCGTTGGTCGCTGGAGAGCGGTCTGTGTGACAGCTCTCCAGCGATCAAACAGCGACGCTGCAGCGATCGGCATCGCTGTCGCTATCGCTGCAGCGTCGCTTAATGTGACGGTACCTTTAGGGTTTGGATCCCTTTATCACCTTGATGGTGGGGGGTGGCTTGTCAGTGTTAGGATCCCTTTATCACCTTGATGGTGGGGGGTGGCTTATTAGTGACCTGGTGACCAGGACATTCTTCTAATAAAAAGCTACCCCTAACCCTAACCCTAGGGATCCTAACCCTATCCATAACCCTAACCCTAGCTATTTCTGTTTATAGTGGGTTTCCTAGTTGATTTTGATGATTGGCAGCTGTCACACACTTCTCAGCATGCGTTTAAAAAACGCAAACGCAGGAAAAAACGCATGTAAACGCGGCAAAACGCCGCGTTTTTTTCTGCATGCAAAAACGCATGCGTCTAAAAAACGCAGTGTTTTGCCGCGTTTACATGCGTTTTTTCACCACATGCGTTTTTTTTAAAAGCGCTGCAGATCAAAACGCAAGTGTGAAACCAGCCTAACAACGTTTAAATTATTTAACTAGAAGCAATAATTGTACCATTAGTTTCTAACCATCAGCACCATGAGGCAATGAAGATGAGTGAAAGCTGGGAAATACCGTTTTTATCTGCAGTTTTATCTTTCTGTAAACTGTACTTTCAGTCTATTAATATCTTCCTCTTATCTGTTGTTTTGCATACTGTAACACTCAATCTTTTTTTTTTCTCCTGTATAGAATTTATTTCCCTTGCCAACCTATGATATATGTTTGTCTAACTAAAAGACCTGTAAACTATAAGTTTAACCTCTCAAGGTCCTGAAAATTGATGTGTATTTAGGAGGTATCATGTAAATGTTTCTTTTCAGAATTTAAAGGGAACCTGTCACCCCCAAATTCGTAGATGAGCTAAGCCCAACGGCATCAGGGGCTTATCTACAGCATTCTGTAATGCTGTAGATAATCCCCCGATGTAACCTGAAAGATGAGAAAAAGAGGTTAGATTATACTCACCTGGGCGGGCGGTTCTTTCCGATGGGCGTCGCGGTCCGGTCTGGGGCCTCCCGTTGAGCTAAAGCTCAATATCCAAATAACCTGTTCTAACACCCCTTTTGCAGAGCAAGAAAACAGTGTTTTGGTGGTTTACACAACAGAGAATATAAAATTATTGATTTTCTTTTGCTTATATGGGACCAACATATTTTAAGGTGGTTTACACAGGCTAGGAGGCAATAGTGATAGAATTAAGAAAGGCATCACAGTAGGCCCATGGCTGCCATTGTAACATTTTGGCACCACAGGATTTGGCTGAAAAGACGATGGGCATGTAGGTCAATCTCAAAATCAAAACGCCAGAATTACATTTTTGGTCGCTGCAACATTGCATTAAAATGCAATAATGGGCGATCAAAAGATCGTATCTACACCAAAATGGTATCAATAAAAATGTCAAGTTGGGCAAAAGATAAGCCCTCACCCAGCCCGAGGTCACGAAAAATGGAAAATTATGACTTTTTTTTTTTTTTTAAACTTTGGATTTTTTTAACCACTTAAAGGGAATCTGTCACCCCCAAAATCAAGGGTGAGGTAAGCAGACCGGCATCAGGGCCTTATCTACAGCATTCTGTAATGCTGTAGATAAGCCCCCGATGTATCCTTAAAGATGAGAAAAAAAGGTTAGATTATACTCACCTGCGCGGGCCGTCCGATCCGATGGGCGTCGCGGTCTGGTCCGAGGCCTCCCATCTTCTTACGATGACGTCCTCTTCTGGTCTTCATGCTGCGGCTCCGGTGCACTTTGTCTGCCCTGTTGAGGGCAGAGCAAAGTATTGCAGTGCACAGGCGCCGGGAAAGGTCAGAGAGGCCCGGCGCCCGCGCACTGCAGTACTTTGCTCTAAAAAAGAACAGAATGTCCAGCTTCACCGAATCCGTAAAAAAGAGTTTTCTTTATTCACATACTTTTAAGCATAGAGGATACAGACTTCAGCACAAGCCATATGGGTAAGAATCTCAATGCGTTTCTGGAGACTAAGCTCCCTTAATCATGACATGTCTTGATTAAGGGAGCTTAGTCTCCAGAAACGCGTTGAGATTCTTACCCATATGGCTTGTGCTGAAGTCTGTATCCTCTATGCTTAAAAGTATGTGAATAAAGAAAACTCTTTTTTACGGATTCGGTGAAGCTGGACATTCTTTTCTTTTTTGGACTCTATACGCCTGAACACAGCGGGTCCGTGCTCCCGAGGATTGGTTTATGCATCACGGGTGAGCTGGTTTATATTCCTTCTTTCAAAGTACTTTGCTCTGCCCTCAACAGGGCAGACAAACTACGCCTGTGCAGGAGCCACAGCCTAAAGACAAGAAGAGGACGTCATCTGATGAAGATAGGAGGTGCCGGACCGGACCAGCAGTGGGACCGCCTCTGGGTGAGTATAACATAACCTCTTTTTCTCATCTTTTAGGATACATCGGGGGCTTATCTACAGCATTACAGAATGCTTACCTCACCCTCGATTTTGGGGGTGACAGGCTCCCTTTAAATAAAAAAGAACCTATACATGTTTGGTATGAAAGAATTCGTAATGATCTGGAGACTCATGTCAGGTCAGTTTAAGTATTTAGTAAACATGGTAAAAAAGAAAAAAATTGTAAAGTTGCACTTTTTTTGCAATTTCACCCCACTTTTAATTTTTTTCTTATTTTCCAGTACACTATTTGGCAAAACCAATCACGTCACTCAAAAGTACAACTCATCTTGCAAAAAAAAAGCCCTCAAATGGCCATATTGATGGAAAAATAAAAAAAAATTATGGCTCAGAGAAGAAGATGCAAAAATGGAAATACCCCTGGTCTTTAAGGGGTTAATTTGGACTTGTTTCAGTTCAAAACTACACAATATTTAAGGATTGTTGCAAGCTGCATTCAGAAATCTACGACAGCCTTAAAAGCAACAAATCTGCCATGAGTGAATTTACACTTGGAATAGTCAACATGATTCCCCAGATAAAAAAGAAACCCAAACTGTTATTTTTTAACCTTTTCCTGTTAAATGACAGACTACCATGTCATAGCGTGGGTGTTCTGTGCAGGCTTCAGAGCTGAGCCCGCTCCAAACCAGGAAGGTACCAGCTGTGTTATACAGGCAGCATCTACCTCTAACAGCAGTAATTGGAACTTGTGTTGTTTTGTAACAAGGTGGCACAGGGTGGTAGTCGTGGGCGAGCTCACTAAGGCACAGTCAGTGAGCACCCCAGCACCTTGCACATGAAAAGACAAATGAAGTCCCAGTCCTGCGGTACAGTCAGTTACCTTCAACACACGTTCAATTAAGTTGCAGGGGATGAGATCTCAGGAAACACCACAAGTCACAGTTCTGTTCCAACGGTAAAACTTTACTGAACACGGTGCAAACAAGACAAGGTTTCCTGCACTTTCCCTGCAGCCTCTGTATGTTGCATGACACCAGCTCCTATCCTGGTTCTAGACCCCATATTTCTCCTGGGGGAGATCCTGCAGAGCCAGTGTCCGTCCATGCTGCCCGACAAACTAGGGCAGCTTTTATCCCCACAACCGAGGAATCCTCTGTCCTCGCTATGGCACAGGTCTCCCCCTGGGCAAGCCTGCCTGGGCTCTGCTCTAAGAGAAGGAACTGCCTTCCTCAAGTCCCAGAGGCTTTGCACCGTCCCCCTTTTAACTCTTCCCAACAGTTTAACCCTTCTAAACCCCATTCTGTCCCTGAACTAAAGCACATAGGTAAAATACATTAACATTTTAGTAATAAGACATTAAAGGGAACCTGTCACCACTTTTTTGCTCTATCAGCTAAAAATATCATTTAATTGATTGTCAGGTATGCATTCCACATCTACATTTGAAACCCCCTGACACCCCATGCATCACCTATAAAAACCTTTTTTATTTGTCCCATGCTGTATGTTAATCTGTTCAGTCTGGTCCGATGGGCGTTACCTCTGTTCCCTCACTCCACCCCTCCTCGGCTTGCTGTACGCATTCTTCGCCGTGAATCTCGCAGAGTGTGTACAGATTTTGCGCGTGCGCATTGCAATGTGACCTCGCGCGTGCACAGTATGCTTTGCCCAATTGTGGGCAAAGCCGAAAAGCAGTATGACGCATGCGCCAGTACTGCGCCGTACTGCTCTTTGGCTTTGCACGCAGTTGGGCAAGCATACTGTGCATGGTCACATTGCAATGCGCACGCGCAAAGTCTGTATGCGCTCTGCGAGATTCATGACGAAGAATGCGTACAGCAAACTGGGGAGGGGTGGAGTGAGGGAACAGAGGCAACGCCCATCGGACCGGACTGAACAGATTAACATACAGCGTGGAAAAAATTAAAAAGGTTTTTATGGGTGATGCATGGGGTGTCAGGGGGTTTCAAATGTAGATGTGGAATGCATACCTGACAATTAAATGATATTTTTAGCTGATAGAGCAAAAAAGTGGTGACAGGTTCCCTTTAAGAGAACATAACATTATTAAACCGCAAATTACATTAATAAAACGTTAGGAAGCCGCACGTAACACTTGTGCTCGGTGTTCAGGAGAGGGAAAGCAATTGAGGGTCCCCACCACTTCCTTACAGTTTAACCACTTAAATGCAGCTGTCAATCTCTAGTAAAGTGTTTGATTAGATGAATATCACCCCCACCTCTCCCCCATACAACGCGATTGTGGGCTGGCATTGAGTAGCCATGCCTGCTAAAGGAATCTGTTTCTGTCATTTTGGTACTCTTCTAAACTCCAACCATAAACTGGGCTTCACATGAGAAATTTTTTTTTTTTTTTTTACTACACACAGTAGTGTTCAAAATAGCATAAAGATTTTGTGATTAACTCATGTTTTGAAACACACTGCTATTTTGAACACTACTGTATACAATACTAAAATGTTACAGTAAATAGTACAAGGATCAAATGTTCAAGTCCTCTACAGGGTTACTAAAAAATTATGTGAAACGTAAGAAAAAAAAAGAATTCAATTAAATAAAAACAGCTCCCTTTTTCATATTCAAAAACAAATATATATTTTAAATAAAGTATATTTATTATCCCTGTATTTGTAAACGAACAATCAAAATAGAAAATTAGTTATAACTGGCGGTTAATGCCATAAAGAAAGAATCCAAATGTCAGAGTTGCTGTTTTTCAGTTGTCACACCTCACCCAAAAAGCAGCAATAGAAAGTATTGAACATGTCATTTGAACCCCAAAAGGGTACCAATATAGCTCAACATGTAAGATACATGCACTCTTACAGCTCCATTAATAAAAAAAATATATAAATATATGGTTCCGTAAATAACAAACCGCCAGCAACATTTTGCTAGAGAAAATAAAAATAGGCTCCATCAAGATGGTGCCTGCATAGTAGCATCTATTGGAACGCGATAGATGCTACTGCACAGGTGTGGCTGCATGCGCCATTTTGATTAAGTTAGTTTTGTTGGAAAAAAAATAAAAAATGATGTGTCTAAATAAAATGAATACATGCATGTTATCCACTATATCTTGCTACAGCGCAGGCGTCTGCCTGATGAATGTGGATGAGCATAAATATGTAAGCAGAGCACCACATGAAGAGCCCCACAGGCCGCCCCGAAGCACGAGCATATCATTAACTGAAAGCTGAAAATAAAGATTAAACAACCACAAGACGGATTTCATCACCCAAGGTATCATTGTAATCAGTGTAATGGACCCAACCTGACACTGTCTGTAGGTTACTGTGCACAATCCTGCTGACAGGTTACCTTTAATGGGGCTTTCTAAGAGTTCTTAGTCTCATAAGTGACTTTTTTTTAATTTTCTGGTAATCTAGAATATCTGCTATATCAAGTTTTATTGACAGCAGATTAAAGGGAGCCCACTGTATACTTTTCTGTACAAGTCACTTGCTTTATTTCAGTTCTGTTAAATGTATAAACCTTTGCCCTAAAACTACAGCTGCACTTTATTCCATGCACATATTAAATCATTACATGAAACACATTCCTGAACACTCCATCACTTACTGAATGTTTGTCCTGTTTAGAGAGCAAATGCTGGAGTTGTAATTGGCCAAGTCTGGATTGTGCTCATTCAGCGGTGGTGCAGGGCACAGTCTGTCGTGTATATGTGGGGACTGCAGCCATGGAGTTAGGTGGATGTTCCACTTATTAAATGGAGCGGGCGTGCTATGCAGCTGCACGTAGTTGGACTCAAGTTATGCCTCTAGTCGCCTCTCTTATCTGTGTACTCATTACTCACCATATTTCTCTCTTTACTCCTTATTCTGCATTCTTTTACATACCCATAAATCAGCAGCCATGCTCCATAAACTCTAGTCCTAGAATCCACTAGTTTTACTTCTCACTTAGTTTCCATATAAATGTTATATAAGAGAAATTGAACTCTATAGTGCCACCTGTTGGAAGCAGCAATCCTACAAGTCATTATCGACCCTTTAAAGGGAAACTGTCAGCAGGATTGTGCTAAGTTACCTACAGACAGTGTCAAATTGGCGCGGTGTTACTTATTAAAATAATACCTTGTGGTAGTTGTTGTTTAATATTTATTTTCAGTTTTGAGTTAATGAGATTCTCGTGCTCAGGGCAAGGCTGTGGGGGTTTTCATGTGGTGGTCTGCTTCGCTATTCAGACCGACGGCTTCTGACAGGTCACTGATCCCTCAGTAACCTTCCCACTATTTTACATATTGAATATTTAGTTTATTGGAAAAAAAAATCAATTAAGTAGGTAGGTGCCAATATCTGCGCTGCAGCTTGATCTCATGTATAATGTGCATTAAAAAAATTTTTTTTGCTGGTATAAATAAAGAAAAGAAAATCAGTCTCAAACTGGCACTGGCCCCACCATCTTTATAGAGGAAAAAGAAAAAATTGACTCCACTAAGATGGTGCCGGACGCGCCTGAAAAATATCATCTATCGGCGATCCGATAGATGTTACTGCACAGGCTCCGCCATCGACATGTTGCTACAGAAAAAAAATTGTCTTCACCAAGATGGTGCTGCCGGCGCCTGCGCAGTAGCATCTATCGGATTGCTGATAGATGCAGCGCCATCTTAGTGGAGACAATTTTCTTTTTCTCTAGTAAGATGGCGCCGGCGGAGCCTGTGCAGTACCATCTATCGGATCGCCGATTGATGCTATTTTGCAAGCGCGGCCGGCGCCATCTTAGTGGAGTCAATTTTTTCTTTTTCCTCTAGCAAGATGGCGTGGCCGGTGCCAAGTTGAGACAGAATTTTTTTTTCTTTATTTATACCAGCAAAAAAAAAATTAAATGCACATTATACATGAGATCATGCTGCAGAATTGAGATTTTTTTTTTATAGCATCTAAACAGGTAAGACAGTAGCTTCCATTAAAGCTAAGAAGACAATCATCTGAATAAGAAATACAAATTATAATACAAATGATCACAAACTGGTTTCAATTAGTTTAAAAATGTATCTCCCCATCCATCTCACCTCCTCCTCAGAACTGTTCCTTAACATACAATCCTCTGTGTCAAAGCACAGGCAGCCCCCTCACGCCCTCTCCTGCTCCCACCTGCTAACACTTTCTCTGCTACTTCTCACTGCTGGTGATATCTCTCCAAATCCTGGTCCTCCTCACCATATTCCCACAGTCATTTCTACCTCCCACCCACGCTCCATCACAAACTTCCGTAACCTCTCTAACCTTATACCCATTCACCCAGCCCCCGCTTCCCCAGTCCCACTAACAGGAGCTCTGTGGAACGCTCGCTCTGTCTGTAACAAGCTTCCCTACATCCATGATCTTTTTGTTACTACCAATCTTTCCTTCCTCGCCATCACCGAAACCTGGCTCACCCCTTCTGACACAGCCTCCCCTGCTGCACTCTCTTACGGTGGCTTCCACCTTTCTCACACACCCCGCCCCAGCAGCAAGCATGGCGGAGGAGTTGGTTTTCTCCTGTCAGATAACTGCTCCTTCACCCCAATCCCACTGCCACCCTCTGTTACCCTCCCTTCCTTTGAGGTGCACTCTGTGCGCATCTACTCCCCCTCCAACCTCCAACTGGCTGTCATTTACCGCCCCCCAGGGCCAGCCACCATCTTATTTGACCACTTCACCACCTGGCTACTTCATTTCCTTTCTGCAGACATCCCCACTATCATCATGGGCGATTTCAACATCCCCATTGACACTTCCCTCTCAGCTGCCACTAAACTTCTATCTCTGACTTCCTCCTTCGGCCTCACTCAATGGTCTTCTGCAGCCACTCACAAAGATGGTCACACACTGGACCTCATCTTCACCTGCCTCTGCTCCCTATCTAACCTCTCTAACTCACCTCTTCCTCTCTCTGACCACAACCTTCTCACATTCTCATCTCTCTCCACTCCATGTCTACAATCCCCACCCCACAAACTTTCACACCCTCGCAGAAATCTTAAACATCTTGACCTACATTCATTCTCTGAATCCCTCCTCCCTCTCACAGACATAAGTTCCATACACAATGCGGATGACGCTGCCACTCTATATAACACCACAATAGCTGTAGCTCTGGAATCTGCTGCCCCACTTACACATACCAAAGCTCGCAAAATCAACAGACAGCCCTGGCACACCAGCCTGACCAAAGAACTGAGGCGAGCTTCCAGGGCTGCTGAGCGCAGATGGAAAAGATCCCACTCCAACGACCACTTCATCGCATTCAAACAGTCCCTCACTACTTTCAAGACCACACTCGCCACAGCAAAAGAAACCTACTTCTCATCTCTCATATCCTCCCTGTCTCACAACCCTAAACAGTTATTCAACACCTTCAATTCTCTCCTCCGTCCCCCAGCACCTCCTCCCTCCCCACTTATCTCCGCTGAAGACTTTGCCTCATTCTTCAAGCAGAAGATTGATAACATCAGAGACAGTTTTGGTCAACAAGCCCCAGAGCCCTTCCTCCCAACTTCCCTACCCTCCACCTCCAAAACCAACTTCTCCACCATTACAGAAGATCAACTCGCCACTCTACTCTCAAGATCGCATCTCACCACCTGTGCACTTGACCCGCTCCAATCCAACCTCATCCCAATCTTCATCCCAACCCTAACCCATCTATTCAACCTATCACTAACAACTGGTGTTTTCCCCTCAAGCTTTAAACATGCTTCCATCACACCTATCCTCAAAAAGCCCTCTCTTGACCCATCCTCTGTATCTAGCTATCACCATATATCACTTCTCCCGTATGCCTCAAAACTACTGGAACACCACGTCTACCTTGAACTGTCCTCCCATCTCTCTTCTTGCTCCCTCTTTAACCCCTTACAATCTGGCTTCCGGTCACACCATTCCACTGAAACTGCCCTAACTAAGGTCACCAATGACCTCTTAACCGCCAAGAACAAGCGACACTACTCCGTTCTCCTCCTCCTCGACCTGTCGGCTGCCTTTGACACAGTGGACCATTCCCTATTATTACAGACGCTCTCATCCCTTGGCATCACAGACTTGGCCCTATCCTGGATCTCCTCATACCTAACAGACCGGACATTCAGCGTCTCCCACTCACAAACCACCTCCTCACCTCGCCCCCTATCTGTCGGAGTCCCACAAGGTTCAGTCCTTGGGCCCCTGCTCTTCTCCATTTACACCTTTGGCCTGGGACAGCTCATAGAATCTCATGGCTTTCAGTATCACCTCTATGCTGATGACACACAGATCTACATCTCTGGACCAGATATCACCTCCCTACTAACCAGAATCCCTCAATGTCTGTCCACTATTTCATCCTTCTTCTCCGCTAGATTTCTCAAACTTAACATGGACAAAACAGAATTCATCATCTTTCCCCCATCTCACGCGACCCCCCCAACGAACCTATCCATTACAGTAAATGGCTGCCCACTCTCCCCAGTCCCACAAGCTCGCTGCCTCGGGGTAATCCTTGATGCTGATCTCTCCTTCAAACCACATATCCAAGCCCTTTCCACTTCCTGCCGACTTCAACTCAAAAATATTTCACAAATCCGTTCATTCCTCAACCAAGAATCTGCAAAAACCCTAGTCCATGCCCTCATCATCTCTCGCCTCGACTACTGCAACCTCCTGCTCTGTGGCCTCCCCTCGAACACTCTCACACCCCTCCAATCTATTCTAAACTCTGCTGCCCGACTAATCCACCTGTCCCCCCGCTATTCTCCGGCCTCTCCCCTCTGTCAATCCCTTCACTGGCTCCCCATTGCCCAGAGACTCCAGTACAAAACCCTAACGATGACATACAAAGCCATCCACAACCTGTCTCCTCCATACATCTGTGACCTCGTCTCCCGGTACTTACCTACACGCAACCTCCGATCCTCACAAGATCTCCTTCTCTACTCCCCTCTTATCTCCTCTTCCCACAATCGTATACAAGATTTCTCTCGCGTATCACCCCTACTCTGGAACCTTCTACCACAACACATCAGACTCTCGCCTACCATCAGAATCTTCAAAAAGAAGACCCACCTCTTCCGACAAGCCTACAAGCTGCAGTAACCACCGATCAACCAACCGCTGCACGATCAGCTCTATCCTCACCTACTGTATTCTCACCCATCTCTTGTAGATTGTGAGCCTTCGCGGGCAGGGTCCTCACTCCTCCTGTACCAGTTATGACTTGTATTGTTTAAGATTATTGTACTTGTTTTATTTATGTATACCCCTCCTCACTTGTAAAGCGCCATGGAATAA
Organism: Ranitomeya variabilis; assembly: GCF_051348905.1. Classification (NCBI taxonomy): domain Eukaryota; kingdom Metazoa; phylum Chordata; class Amphibia; order Anura; family Dendrobatidae; genus Ranitomeya; species Ranitomeya variabilis. The sequence goes on from NC_135233.1 coordinate 826,885,516, forward strand.
ATGGCGCTATAACAATAAATAATAATAAATAATATGTGACTCATTCCCTTTGAAAAAAAAATAATTAAAAATATACCTAAAACGTGTATTGGATTTTTTAAGAAATGTTTAATAGGTTTGAGAAGAGTAGGGCCCTGTCAAAAGAGTCTACCTTGTCATGGTGGAAGGCTTAAAAAAATCATTTGGCCAAAACAAAAGCTGACAGCAATGTATGGCTACTTTCACACTAGCGTCGTGCACTGCACGTCGCTATGCGACGTTGCAGCGCAGCGACGCATAGTGTGGAAGCGCTGCACAACGGGGGCAGCGGATGCTGTTTTTCCACACATCCACAGCCCCATTGTGATGTGCGGGGAGGCGGGGGCGGAGTTCCGGCCGCGCATGCGAGGTCGGAAAAGACGCTATCGACGCACAAAAAAACGTTACATGTAACTTTTTTTGTGCCGACGGTCCGAAGCGACATGTGGCAATCGTCGCACTGTGTCGCTAATTCAAGTCTATGGACAAAAAACGCATCCTGCAATTTTGCAGGATGCGTTTTTTCTACAGAACGACGCATAGTGACGTGCAGTGCACGATGCTAGTGTGAAAGAGGCCTATGTGATATGCTGTTCTATGGGAACTGTTAATGTGTGATTGGTGAGGATGTGGAAAATGTTGCCAGTATAGGGCCTTGGTCACAGCTAGTGCTACTATCCTAGGCTGTCATGCTGTCAATATTTCATAAATCACTGCCCAATGAAGAAACTCCTACCAGTGAATTGGTGATGGAAAACTATTTTTGTTAGGGGGAGAAACTAGAATTTTCCTATAATATATATATATATATATATATATATATTGGATAATGAGATATCAACCTCCTAATATACATTTGTTGTCTAAGCTGTCCCCTGTATCAGTAAACGGAACAACACATTACTAAATGTATATGGCAGCACCCTATGGTCTACAATGATAGAAATATAGCTGCTCACTTCCTCTTATTCTCTCAACAATGTGGACTGACATCATGTTCTCTGTGGATGCCAGGAGCAGGTTGTACATGTTGTGTCTCTCATGTGTCCGGATTTTCCAAAGCTGTTCCTGTTTCCCACCATAAATCAAGTGAATTGATATTGTAAAAGTAGCCCTGACTAAACGTGAATCCCCCTACTCCATTTCTGTACTTACAAATAGGTGTGTTATAGGGGCATTAGGATGAAAACAATAAAAAATGTTGTACATGAGGTATAACTTCAGTCCAATGATAGGTTAGTAATTTGAAGAGTAACTTGTTTAGAAAAATTGCGATGCTTGAACCTCTGGCTTGGACAACCCCCAAGGCACATTCATATCCATGGTTTAGTTTACGACTTAGGGAAGAGTTAAAACAGAAATCTTCAGACATTCCCTAAATTACCTACCCTTCTTTTTTGGAAATTTTAGGAAAAGTATTCTAGAAAAAGTACAATCATACTTCACTTTAAAATGACCTGATCAAAGAAGTGTGAAGTATAGAGCTCCTAGAGAACGCTGATGTAAATTATGCATTTTTTCCTTAAGGCCATGTTCACACTTTGCGGTTTTTACCGCGGAACCACCGCGATTTTGATGCTGCGGGTCCGCAGCAGTTTCCATAGCATTTACATTAACATGTAAACCCTATGGAAACCGCAAACCGCAGTGCACATGCTGCGGGAAAAACCGCGCAGAAACGCAGCGGTTTACAACCCGCAGCATGTCACTTCTTTGTGCAGAATCGCTGCGATTCTGCACCCATAGGAATGCATTGAACCGCTTACTTCCCGCATGGGGCTGTGCCCACGTTGCGGGAAGTAAGCGGTTAATGTGCGGGTGGTACCCGGGGTGGAGGAGAGGAGACTCTCCTCCAGGCCCTGGGGAAGCATATTTGGGTGTAAAAAAAAGAATTAAAATAAAAAATCATGTTATACTCACCTCTCAGCGCTGCCCGCGGCGTCCGGTCTGGGTTGATGTGCGAACAGGACCTGCGGTGACGTCGCGGTCACATGACCGTGATGACGCCGCGGTCACATGACCGTGACGTCACGAAGGGTCCTTCTCGCACATCATCTTTGGAAGCGGACCGCCGAGTGCAGCGCCGAGGAGATCGGGACGTCAGAGAGGGTGAGTATAACCAATTTTTATTATTTTAACATTATACTATTGATGCTGCATATTGCTGCATATGCAGCATCAATAGTATAGGCGGAAACCCGCAGCGGAAACCGCGGAACAAGCCGCGATAAATCTGCAGGGATAACCGCAGCGGGTTTGCCCTGCAGATTTATCAATTCCGCTGCGGGAGAACCCGCAGAGCACACCGCAAAGTGTGCACATAGCCTAAGGCTATGTGCACACGTCCGGAATTGCAGAAAATTCCGCGGCAATTCCGCAACTGTGCCAGGGATAAAACGCATGCGGAATTGGCATGCATTTTCCCGCTGAACACTAGCGTTTTACAAGAATAATTAGCTTTCAGAATGCTAGCGTTTTCCAAGCTATCTGTAGCTTTGACAAGTGTTACCAACTTTTACTATTTATGCGGCCTATGCAGCATCAATAGTAAAAAGATCTAATGTTAAAAAAAAAAAAATCGTGATATTCTCACTTTCCGGCGTCCCTCGCAGCCTTCCTGCTCCTCGCGATGCTTCCGTTCCCAATAATGCCTCGCGGCAATGACCCCAGATGACGTAGCGGTCTTGCGAGACCGCTACGTCATCACAGGCATTGCCGCAAAGCATCCCTGGGAACGAGAGCATCGCGAGGAGCGGGAAGGCTGCCGGGGCCACCAGAAGGTGAGGATATCACAATTTTTTATTTTATTTCTTTTTTTTTTTTTTTTTTAACAATTATATGGTTCCCAGGGCCTGGAGGAGAGTCTCCTCTCCTCCACCCTGGATACCAACCGCACATGATCCGCTTACTTCCCGCATGGTGGGCATAGCCACATGCAGAAAGTAAGTGCATCAATGCATTCCTGTGTGTGAGAAATCCCCGCGATTCCACACAAAGAATGAACATGCTGCGTTTTTTCAAGAATGCGATTCCGCTGTGGAAAAACGCAACATGTGCACAAAAATTGCAGATTGCATTCTAATAATAGGATGCTTAATGTATGCGCTTTTTTCACGTTTTTATAGCGAAAATAAAATACTGAGCGTGTGCACACAGCCTAAATGTTGAAAATTAGAAAGCTTATTTGCCTATAAAATTCAGCCTACCCAAAGCACTTGTGTAATGCAGCTGCATGAACATTATCCCTCCCGAAAACCTCAGTTCCAGTATGTCTGAACATTGCTCTAGCCCTAATCATTGTCAGTGTACCTGACCCCTGTGGTCAGCAGCTGCAGCAACGGGCTCCGCCCAGGAGTGGTATCTGGAGGCTACCTGAAGCATAAGCCTGACCTCACCACTAGAAGCTCCAGTGAACACCAAACTAGCCTCATAATTATACCCTAAGGCCGGGTTCACATTAGTGTTTGAGTCGGCAGCGTGATGTCGCGGACTTCTTTCCTTAAGCTCCACCTACTTCCACATGCATCCTGTATACCTATCTTTAACATTGTTTACGCAGGGAGCTCACTTAAGTGATTGTCGAAGTCCGGATGTCACGGGCCGAAGCGGTGACTGCACCGCCCCAGGCTGTTCAACCCCCTAAATGCCGCAATCAATAGCGAGCGCAGCATTTAGGAGACTGGGAGAGGGAGGGGGTTCCCTCTCCTGCACGATTGGAACCCTCCACAACATCTTTGTCGGCTGACGGTCGTTGCCATGGAAACCCGAGGTCACATGATGACCTCCAGGTCAGCCAGCTATGGCATGCCTGTTAGAAAATTCTGAGAGCATAGTCTAAAAAGGCATTCTGTCAGTGTCTGCCAGGTATTATGCATTGACTAAGGACACACATTTGGTATTGCCTCATTTTAAACGGCCCGATCTATAAAACAGTCACACTGTTTAACCCCTTCAGCGAACTTGGAAAAAAAGGAAAAAAACGTGGCAAAAAACTATGCTTTATTATTACACCACTGAACAAGTGGAATAAAATGCAGGGCTCTGTTGTGTTATCTTTGTAATATTTAAATTAGCTTGGTGATCTGAAACATTTAAGTGTGAAAAACATGCAAAAGAATAGGAAAACAGGCAAGCACTTTTTCACACAACTGTAAGTGCTCAGTGTAAAGCACAGGATAAATGTTAACTGATCCAAAACATTGATATATATAAAGAGGGTTGCCGCGCTGAAGGCACTTACAGATTGAAGCTTCTAGTCCTGAGTGAAATAATTTCCGTTTATATCGCGATGTCTTCTCCACTATTCAGTGGTGTTGAGGAATGGGAGCGTCCTCCCCGTGATTGCAGTCCCCTGAAAAAACACCCGCCGCTGTGGTACAGCGATAGCCTCGGCCGATGGCGCCGCCGTCAGCGTAGCGGGGTTAGCGAGGGGCGTGGTGTATTGGTGACGTCACCTGTCCGAAGTTGACGGACGTGTGCAAGGGCCAATCCCGACGCGTTTCGAGGGAAACGTCCCTCTTTCTCAAGGTATGGCGCCTGCACTGCTGCTGTTCTTATATATCCACACCTCCATCGCCCTGCAATCTTGCCCCCAAACGATATATTATACTAAACAGCTCCGGCCGGATCAGACTTAGTACAGTCAGCCCGGCTGCTACTCTCGGACCTTGAGCTATCTGGGTACAACTACAATAAGTGTGTGAACCTATAAACATACAAATTATAATAACTATAAACTCCCTCCACCTCATAAAATTGCAATCTTTATTAATTTAATACAAATATAAATATATAAAAAAGATGTAAGTGCTCAGTGTAAAGCACAGGATAAATGTAAACTGATTCAAAACATTCTCCATTCCAAAATTCCACCAATAAAAGACTCAACTCAACCCACAAAAAAAACAAGTCTTCACTGGGGTCTGTCACCTGGTAACAGAAATAAAGGGCGTGTCCAAGTTAATGGTAGCAAATAGGCGCTGGAAAAGTGACATGGCTCCCACCAAAAGAAATGTAGCAAAATCTATGCTAGTAAAATCCAAATGTCACCTCCCTTTTAACCCCACAATGTGACTAAACTGCAGTTGGCACCCACATGTTTAACATTAACTTAGTGAGGAGAACTCACTTAATTTACGGGTGCGTGGTTCCAGAAGCACAAGCTGAGCACAATGTATTTGGTACTACAATGTACTGGGCACTACAATGGCATAATTGCAATTTTCACTCTGCAACTTTCACTGCATGTTTCTGGAAAATACCCATAGCGTAAAAATCATCATTATACCCATTGATGAATTCCCAGAGGGGTGTAAATTCCAAAAAAGAGCCATGTGAGAAGGTTTCCAATGTTTAGGCACATCATGGGCTCTGAAAATGGAGTCTGCAAGCTTTTGTAGAAAAATCTGTGCAGCAATAGTCAAATAGCGCTCCTTCCCTCCGAACCCCTGCCGTATGGGAAATAGTACTTGTACAGACTTATATGAGGTATTGCCACATTCAGGAGAAATTGCACAACAAATGATGTGGCCTTTTTTATACCCATTTTCATTTCTGAAAATAATTCTAGGGCCAAAACAATATTTTAGTATTCTCCACCTTAGAATGGTATAAAATTCTGCTACACACCACTAGTGTCAATATCCTCACTGCATCACAAGATGTATTTCACTGAGGGGTGCAGTTTGTAAAATGGGGTCACTTATAGAGGGTCCTGCTCTTCTGGCACCTCAGAGACTCTGCCAATGTGACATGACGCCCGCAAATCATTCCAGCACAATCTGCATTTCGATATGGCGCTCCTTCCCTTCTGAACTTTGCACTGTGCCTGAAAAGTAGTTTTCAACCACATATAGGATATTGGCGAACTCAGGAGAAATACCGCAGCAAATTATGTGGTCCATTTCCTCCTGATAGCACTTTTAAAAATGAAAAACAGCCCAATATTACACAATTCTGCGAATCATCTGTGGCTCTAAAATACTCACTACACCAATAGATAAATTTCTCAAGAGGTGCACTTTCCAAAATGAGTTCAAGTGTGTGGTTTCTGCTGTTTTGGCACCATAACAGCTCTTCAAATGCAATATGGCGCCTGAAATAATTTTTTTTAATAATTGATTAGCAAACAGCTAAAAATGTATAACACTTCTCTAGAAACCTAATTTGCAATGGTGGTTAAGTAAATTTGATTGCAACTTTATGAAAGAAACATTGACTGCAACCTTGTATGGAAGAAACATTTATTGTAATCTTCTCTATTAACATCTACTATAGGCAGGCTCAAAAGTAAATTTCACTCACTATATATATTAAAAAAGATTTAATCTAAAAAGTTCAAGTTTATCAGCAGAGCTATAGATGTTAAGGGGAATACTCCCAGAAGAACAGACAATAGTAGAACGTGTTGATAGACTGAAGAAAGGGTTAGATCTTACAAGAACACAAGTTATGGGGTTATTGGTATTACAAGTGCAGAATGTTTAACCAGATTTGACAAATTGTCATTAGGGAGTCTGGCTAATATTTTCCACTACTACATCAGATTGGACCATGTCAATCAAATATGTGGTTTCTTGTTTTACACTAAATCAAATGTTTTTTAGTTCTGAAAGGTTGTATTAGATGGATAGATGTGTTCAATTATTGGGCCAGATGAAGGTTCAATTCTGTGGACCGAAATGTCAATAGACTTATATTATTTTGGATTGTTCAATAACGTACTTGTACTTGCATCACTTCAATCTTAAGGAGTGCAAAGTTTATTAAATTAATAGCTTTTATGAAGTGGAACCCTACCCAGCTACTGACCCTCCAACCCAAGCTCTATATCACTGGTCACAGTATCATGTGGTTATTCCAACAGAAACAAACATCTCCTAATATATTCTGTGCAGCTATTAGGAATCTCTGAGGTCTAGCATGCCATTACTCAGTTTTTCAAAACAAAACTTCATTGACTAAAAGGCCTCTCTAACCTTTCAAAAATAAAATTAGTCCAAACATAAGAATGTAACAAACTTTAGGCAAATATACAAAGGCGAAGGATTGAGTTAAAAAAAAGGATTTTTCGTTGTTGACGTTTAAATCAATTTATGGCTTGAAAACCAATACCTCTTGTACTTCATATCCATACATATATAATTTATAGAACATTTCTTCAAAAGTTACGGTATATTCTTTATTAAACACATTCATTTCCAGTGACAAATAAGCAATGTGGGACTTTATTAGCATTCTAAGAAATGGAAAAGGGAAACTTTAGGAAGAAAGTTTTCAAAGACTCAACAATTGTTTTTAAGGTAAGCGGATTGGACAAAAAAAAAATATTTGCACTTTATTTATGTAAAGTTAAGAATATAGTTAAACTGGAGCATGATAGACTAGAAAATTCAACATCTGACCAAGAAAAGTCTCAATAACAAAATATTGGCATATGAGTCTATGATCAGACATGTTGTAACATGCAATAAAATAGGGCAGGGAGGCTTGACATCATTGTCACTAAGTTCAGATTATAATTTGAAGTTCCTGTACCACATTGCAAAAGCTGGAACAGCTACAAGTTAACTATAAAGTATACAACAGGAAAGAACAGAAGAAAAACAGACAGGATGACCAGGAGCCACTTGTGGCCGCCCACTGTGTGCAACAAAGGTGTTAATTTATTTGAAAGACAGGATACAGTAACAGATACCAGGATTACTGTGCATCCAAGCACTTCCTTTGCTTCATAAACCAATGAGTCAGAAAAATGAAGAAACTGGTTGCCATAAGAGTCACACGTCCTTTACAATATTAATTAGGAAAGAAGAGCTTTTTTGTTACACGTCTAACATTTGTCTATTATTACAGTGAACCCCACTAAATATAACAAGAATATACCACAACATCACTACTATAGAAGGTGTTAATCTAATTTACGGGTCGTAAGCTAAATCTGGGTTGGATAGCCAATTTTCCAATACAGCCTGTAGGTTCGTCCAATCATGTTGACTTTGCATATTTTCATATGATGCATGTTACACTTTTACGTATCTGCTGAAATACCTATTGACAGTTATTCCCACTATTCGTAGCAAAGTCTCAGGTGTATGTATGAGTATTGTGTCTATGATCTTCAAATGATTAAGGATGGTTCACGATCCACCTAATATTGCATTATGTAATTGATGCATCAGCATTTTATATTCACACGATATATTGCACTGTGTATCAGAATTGTTATCCCCATGTATGTTAGATATTTCTTGATGTTCTTTTGTATATACTGCACATGATTCTATAGCTCGTAAACTGTAATTGTTTGATTATACAAATCAAATAATCTTATGGTTTTACCTTTATAAATTCGTATAAGACTTCATTGTAATGCTCGAAAAAGGCCTGTAGACACTGGGTATCACAATGTTCATCCTATATAATAATCACCAGTTGGGACTTCCGGCCGCTGTCCCCGAATCCCATAAGGCACCACGGCAGTGTCACTTGCACAGGCGCAGTTCGTGGCCATAAGGCTGTTACTGCAGCTGCACAAATAAAACAGACGTCACCGCTATTCCCACGCATGCGCAGTAACAGCCACAACTGCGCACTCTACCTGCGCATGCGCGGTAACGACGCGGCTGTTACTGCACCTGCGTGGGGAATAGCGGTGACATCTATGTTTTACTTGTGCAGCCGCATTAACAGCCTTACGGCCACGAACTGTGCCTGCGCAAGTGACAGATATATGTCACTGCACTCCCGATGCGGTAGCATCGGGCCTATTTCTAGTTGTTTAAAAAAGTCACTTTGCACTTAAGACTTTCATGTGGGTCTGTCTCTTTTTGCACATGGATTTATGTTAGTGTAAGCTATGAAACTGGGTGTCTTGCAGCCACTATTTGGTTTGACTTGTGCTGCTTTTTGGTTTCTATCGATATAATTATTTATTTTGCTTGCTTATATAGCACAACCAGATTTCACAGGGTCCTTTGGGGCTCAATCTAAAATTTCCTACGCAAACACATAAAAAACATACAAAATCCTTGCAAATTGTTTCATGGGTGGGGTTTAGTTCTCCGCCAAACATGGCGTTTTGCATTTAGCTAAAAAACAAAAAAAGTTCTACTATGGTCTCGCCTGACTATAGCAGCTTGTGCTACATGGTGGCTGTGTCTCTTACATGACTTTTTGCAAACTGCAAAAGAGCTTCTTATGGTTTCCATCCAGAAATGGCTTTCTTCTTGCCACTCTTCTAAAGTCCAGATGTGTGGAGTATGTGACTAATAGTAGTCATGTGAACAGTTTCTCCCACCTAGCTGTTGATCTCTGCAACTCCTCCAGAGAGACAATGGTAGGTTGGTAGTTGTGCCATACGTTTATTTTTGGATGATGGATTGAACAGTGCTCTGTAAGATGTTCCGAGCTTAGGCTGTATTTTTTTTCTTATACATAACCTAACCCTTCTTTACTCTTCTCCACAACATTATTCCTGAACTGTCTGCTGCGTTCCTTGCTTTTCTCGATACTATTTGATCCCTAATTTTCTCAAACAAACCTCTGAGGCCTTCACAGAACAGCTGTTTGTATACTGAGAACTACACAAAGGTGGACTCAATTTACTAATTATGTGACTCCTGGAGGCAATTGGTCAATGAGGATTTTATTTAGGTGTATTAAACTACACGGAGGCTGAATACAAATGAACGTCACAATTTTCAGATTCATATATTTTTTTAATTTGTAGAAAACCATGTATAATTTCCTTTACACTTCACAAATACTTGCTACTTTGTGTTGGTATATCACATGAAATCCCAATAAAATACATTTAAGTTTTTGGGTGTAACTTGAAAAAAATGTGGAAATGTTGTTTCTTTCAGAGCTTTTACATATGTACATAATTTTTTTTTATATATTTCGATCCCAATTAGACCATTGGACTTCAGAATATGCAATAAAATATGTATACCATATGTCAGTGAAACCTAAAAGCATAGTTTGTTATTTAATCCATGCTATTTATAAAACATAAGGAAAAAACAAATTCCACAACAAATAACGACTCCAGTAAACAAGTCCCGACACGCTGTTCCGGTAAACGCTTTACAGAATTGACACGTATCACTTCCTAAAGAAGCCCAGGAGACCAACTCCAGTCGCTTTGGCATTTCTGTCAGGAAGTTGCTGCGTTCAAAGAATGAGGAAGAGAAATGTCACCTCTTCACAATTCGATACAGGCATGCAAGCAGCGCAATGTCTTACGACATGAGAACTTCTAGGGGCTTACCGGCTTGTTGGTTAATTATGGATACGGAGTTACATTAATAAATTCATCATTTTACCACGGCTTACATTTTATTCTGAGAAGAAAGCATTCTACATAATAGAGGATGATTTAGATTCAGTGCGATGGGTGATAACTTATATGGGAAGCATTACAGATCTCAGAAGGTTGTCACTCCGTTTTCCCCAGTTCCAGAATGACTCATTTGTGTAGTTATCCATTGGTGCATCTTAGCCAGAACCCACAGGTCTGTTTTAAATGGACTGCACACAAATGGCATAGGTCTGCCGTCCGGAAACATCACGAAACCCTTCATTGAAATATGTCAGCTTATTCCACAAATCAAACCATCAGTCAGCAAATAAACACTCTTGTGAAAAGTCAATGTTTTGTGTTCCGTGCTTTAAAAAAAAAAAAAAAAAGACAGCACATATACATGTCCGTTTTTAGTATAAGTGAGACCTTAAAAGGGCTTGTAAAGTTCTGGACAACCCCCCCTCTTAATTCAAGGGGCCTATAATAAAACAAAAAGGGTATACTCACCTCCTGCAATGGCGTAGTTCCAGTAATGATGGCACCATTCCAGGTGGTGAGGTGACATTGTTGTGTCGCGTGTAGACTGTAGCCAATGGGCAGCCGCTAGTCAGCTGGAGCTCATGTTTCTGGGAAATTTAGGTAACAGGTCTGGAGATCAGTTGAGCTCACTGTCCTTTTGGGCATATGGACTTTATGAAAGTTGGTTGCTCATACTTGGCATTTTGCTTTATGTGCAAGAATGAATCTTTCAGAGTATGTTCACAAGGTGTCTTTTAGATGCTGGTGTGCCTGTTGAGTATTTTCTGAAATGTTGTCTGGCAGTTCATTTGACTGTTTCACAGCAGCATTTTTTAACACCTTAACGTCCGACGATACGCATAAAAAAATAAAAAGAGGCCACTGAAGGGCCTTATTTATTATTGGGAATAAGGTAATAGCTCCCCTCAGACTTGGATAATCTCTGTGGTTTCAGCCACCGGTGGTAGCAGAGACCCTGGAGAACACAATCAGGGCCGTTTTTTTAATCACAAATACAACAAATAACAGCGATCATGACAAACTTTACAAATTCTCCATCTTAAAGGTAACAAGGCCTGTTCTATAAGAACATAGATCACTCAGCACATTCAAGACCTTGAGTTTAGAAGGTTTGAAAAGAAAGAAAAAAAAAAACCAAAACAAAACAAGGCCATTTCCCCCCTGGAACAGTCTTAATTTTGCCCACACTATTTCTGGGGCATTTCAGATCGCCCACTTTGGCTGAGATGCAGTACTGGGCACTGCCAGAACTTTTGTTTTTCTGTTTCGTTTGTAGACACTTAAAATAGGTGCACTTCACTTTATCTGCTGTTTCCACTTAATATCTGCTGAAGCCAGATATAATATAAGTACCCATTATTCTGAAAATTAATATAAATTACATTCAATTATTAGGAAAGGAAACGTGTATTATTTCCTATGAGAGGAAAAGGCAACCATTTTATATTCACTCCACCCCATAAAAAATAGATAGATATCTCTGCAGCTAAATGAACCACAAATTGAATGGACACATGCCAAGAAGACATTTCCGTTATGTAAAACTCATGATTCTTACAATGTAGACTTTTAGTCCCTGGAGCAATGAAGTGGTTAACAAAATGGGAAGCAGGCACTTATTAGCATGGACTTGCTTTTTTCTGCGTCCACTCTTCCAACCAATATTCAGATCTGTTAGCCTAACCTGTCCAGCTCCTTTCTGTTCCCACAAAATGTTTAGGTAAAATATGGTAGATGGAGGATTGCTAAAAACGTGAAAGTTTGGAGGATTGAAGCAAGCAGGGAAAGGACGATATTTTGCCAGACCAATTGTAGAATAAAGAAATATATGGGTGTAGAAATATAATCACTTAACCCCTTCATGACCTTGGGATTTTTCATTTTTCCGTGTTAGTTTTTTACTCCCCTCCTTCCCAGAGCCATAACTTTTTTATTTTTCCGTCAATTTGGCCATGTGAGGGCTTATTTTTTGCGGGACGAGTTGTACTTTTGAACGACATCATTGGTTTTACCATGTCGTGTACTAGAAAACGGGAAAAAAATTCCAAGTGCGGTGAAATTGCAAAAAAAGTGCAATCCCACACTTGTTTTTTGTTTGGCTTTTTTGCTAGGTTCACTAAATGCTAAAACTGACCTAAGTGGTGAAAAAAAATTCCAAACTTTGCTAAAATAAAAAAATAAAAAAAAAAAATTGCGCCATTTTCCGATACTTGTAGCGTCTCCATTTTTCTTGATCTGGGGTCGGTTGAGGGCTTATTATTTGCGTGCTGAGCTGGCGTTTTTAATGATTCCAATTCGGTGCAGATACGTTCTTTTGATCGCCCGTTATTGCATTTTAATGCAATGTCGTGGCGACCAAAAAAAACGTAATTCTGGCGTTTCGATTTTTTTTCTCGTTACGCCGTTTAGCGATCAGGTTAATGCTTTTTTTAATTGATATATCGGGCGATTCTGAACACGGCGATACCAAATATGTGTAGGTTTGATTTTTTTTTATTGATTTATTTTGATTGGGGCGAAAGGGGGGTGATTTAAACTTTTATATTTTTTTTATTTTTTTCACTTTTTTTTTTTTTTTTATACTTTTGCCATGCTTCAATAGCCTCCATGGGAGGCTAGAAGCAGGCACAGCACGATCGCCTCTGCTACATAGCAGCGACCTGCTGTTGCTGCTATGTAGCAGAAAATCAGGTGTGCTGTGAGCGCCGACCACAGGGTGGCGCTCACAGCTGAGGTGTCAAGGACCTCTATGGTTACAATGGAGAAGTATCGCCGACCTCCGATCATGTGACGGGGTCGGCGATGCGCTCATATCCGGCTGCCCGGCCGGATGCGGTAGTTAAATGCCGCTGTCTGCGTTTGACAGCGGCATTTAACTAGTTAATAGCGGCGGGTGAATTGCGATTTCACCCGCCGCTATTGCGGGCACATGTCAGCTGTTCAAAACATTTGAAAAAACTGACCGTCACATCCAAACATAGATTAAGTGTGAACAGGTGCTGAACCTTAGAGTCACCAACTCCTATACAGTCAAGCAAAAAAGGCAGCACACTGCAGCGCTAACACATGCAAACATGAAACACGGAAATTGAACTGCATTACTGCACTAGAAATATGAAAAATGAGAGCGTTTAGCGCATAAAAAAGGCCTCCTAGTCACAGGTGTTTTAATTGCAGCAGGTCCAGTACCCCTCCACAGAGAGAGAGAATGTTGTCTAAGAAGAGGTTTTCATAGGTACCCATTCACATGGAGACGTTTATTCTCAGCGAGGAAGGAAAGCGTAGGACCTGGTATAAGAGAGATGCCGTAAAGTGGCTACCAGGTACACATAAAATTGGTATTTTTCATGCACTTAACGCTCTCATTTTTCATATTTCTAGTGCAGTAATGCAGTTCAATTTCCGTGTTTCATGTTTGCATGTGTTAGCGCTGCAGTGTGCTGCCTTTTTTGCTTAGCTGTTCAAAACAGCTGACATGTCCCGGCTTTGATGCAGGCTCACCGCGGAGCCCTGCATCAAAGCAGGGGAGCTGACCTCGGACGTACTATCCCGTCCGAGGTCAGTAAGGGGTTAAATATAATATATATATAACAATTGCAATGCAATGTATCAAGGGAACAAGATGTTAAAGGGGTCAACTACTTTTACATTGCCAATCTCTTTAGGCTTTCCTTAGATCCCTGTGGATTACTGATGATATAAATAATCTGCTGCATGTTTAGTAGAAGTTTGGGTTAACATGAATTTAGCATTTTTACACCTGTATGGAAATGCCCGTTGTTGATAGGACTTAAAATTGGTGTGTTCTGAAAATTGGAAAAAGTTAAAAGAGGGAGGGGGATTTGAAGACAGTTTTGAAAATATGACCAACAGGGTGACTCAGTGGTTAATACTGTAGTATTGCAGTGCAGTGGGTTCAACAGGGTGACTCAGTGGTTAATACTGTAGTATTGCAGTGCAGTGGGTTCAAATCCCACCAAGGACAACATCGGTCCCAATGTAGACAGAGATGATGAGGTCTGTAAAGCCCTGTGGAATGTGATGGTGCTATATAAACATGCACAATAAATAAATTATATAACGGGGGCCGTGTCCTAAATTACCTATATGAGAAAAGTTGCAATATTTACAGAAATAGTTATCCATTTATAAACAAGGCTTAAATATCAAACTATACTTATAGATTTCCTTTCACCCAGAGCTGATAACAGCAGATTGGTGCGGTTGCTGACAGTGTCGGACTGGGGTGCCAAGGGCTCACCAGTAACCAACTTCAGGGCCCCATTTTTCAGCCACATGCAAATATGACCTTATCCTCAATCACAAATTTATATAACAATGAGCTGGGTAGATTTTTAGATGAATAAGATGCTGCCCTTGTTTGTACATAGCGATTCAGTATATATTGCCAAGTACTGCCCATGTAAGAGGGTGGTGGCTCAATCTTGCACTGGGGCCCACCGGAGGACTCTACTTTACTCCTGTGGGCCAGTCCAAGCCTGGTTGCTGGACTTCTGACCCCTCCGATCTGAGGCTGATGATGATTTGGTGATCAATATAAAAGTAGAGGACAAACTCTTTAATAGGGCTCGTGAGAAATAGACCCAAGTTTCCACAAAGAATATTGCAAAAGGTACCGAATTATACTCTGCCATTGTATAAATTTTGGGGTCAGAAAACTTCAAAATTGTGTGTTCTCTTATAAATCTTAAGTGGAAGTGTCCAGAGATAAAATTATAACGTGTTGGAAAACTAAATTAAACTTATTCACTAAACATGGAAATTAAATGAAGGACTGGGAATTTTAAGATCTATTTTTGCAGCTTGTAAAACTATTTGAAGACAATGGATATCCAAGAAGAGCTCATGTTCTGAAATGTGGTTTTCTGGTTTCACTAACGCAATTATGAGAGAAAAGATATATCATCTATTCAAGAGTAAATTGGATGTTTTCTTGAAGATCTGGGGAACGCGGTTGACCTGTGTAAGAATTCCACATGCTAAGAGTTTGAAAGTAAAAAAAAAAAAAAAAAGAGAAGGAAGATTTTTTTTCTTTATTCTCATGCCAAAACTGGAATTATGTATTCTGAGTTACTATATTTTATCTTTGTGTAAGCTACATATAACTTTTTCTAAATTTTTGAAAATCCCCAAAAATAAAAAGCTAAAAAAATGTATAATAGGTCCAGGTTTCAACAGGTTCCATGATGTAAATAAACTGCCCCAGTCTTGTCTGGGCATTATTTGCTCATTTTGCCAATTGAATGGTGTATTATAAATTATGGATTGTTCAAAATGGGCCACATGTAAACTAGACTTGTGAAGTCCCAAATATCATCTGTTCCCTTCAGTTCAAACTGTTCTCTCTCTAGACATTCCACATACCGTAGCAAGATATTTTGCCATGATCTTTCATTCTTAAAATGTTCACTTCACAGGTAAAACCTGTCTTGAGTGAATATAGATTTTCCCGATAAACAAATTACAGTGAGTGCTCATTAAAGGGACTCTGTCACCTGAATTTGGAGGGAACAATTTTCAGCCATAGGGGCGGGGTTTTCGGGTGTTTGATTCACCCTTTCCTTGCCCGCTGGCTGCATGCTGGCTGCAATATTGGATTGAAGTTCATTCTCTGTCCTCCGTAGTACACGCCTGCGTAAGGCAAGATTGCCTTGTGCAGGCATGTACTACGGAGGACAGAGAATGAACTTCAATCCAATATTGCAGCCAGCGGGTAACGAAAGGGTGAATCAAACACCCGATAACTGACTACCTATCAGATCGGCCACAGTTTGTACAGATGGGAGCAGTTGTGTCAAGCAGATTATTGAGCAGTGTAGGTGCCCCCCAGGGAACGGTGCTTGCGCCCTTTCTTTTCACACTGTATACTTCAGACTTTCAGTATAAATCTGATCTTTGCCACCTTCAAAAATTTTCTGATGACTCTGTGGTTGTGGGATGCATTAGGGGAGATCAGGGGGATGAGGAATACAGAAGGATGGTGTCGAATTTCGTGGATTGGTGCAATGGTAACTATCTATAACTAAATGTTAAGAAAACTAAGGAGTTGGTGGCCAACTATAGCAGGATAAAGATGGAATGCTTACCGATCACTATTGCTGGGCAGGAGGTAGAGCAGGTGGAGAGTTACAAATATTTGGGGGTCCATTTGGATAGCAAACTGGACTGGAGATGCCACTCAGAGTTTGTCTACAAGAAGGGGATGAGCAGATTGTATTTCCTAAGGAAACTGAGGTCTTTTAATGTGTGCAGCAAAATGTTAGAAATGTTCTACCAGTCTGTGGTGGCAAGTGCCATCTTTTTTGCAATCATATGCTGGGGTAGTAGTGTTCGGGCCTCTGATGCTAATAAGCTGAATAAGATTATCAAGAAGGCAAGTTCTGCTGTGGGCTGCAATCTGGACTCTTTTGAGGAGGTAGTGGAGAGAAGAACTCTGAGAAAGTGTAGGGCAATTATGAACAATAATGCACATCCATTATATGAGCTATTCATGAGACAGAAGAGCACCTTCAGTAACCGGCTAATACTTCTGAGGTGTAAGAAGGAAAAATATAGGAAATCGTTTGTGCCAACTGCCATGGTAATGTACAACAATAACATTAGGGTTAAATCATAAAGGGGATTGTCTACTTTATTTCTCTACATTTCAGTCCACTCATTGTGTATGTCCTATTCTAATGTATAATATATAATGTTCTTCTGTCAACCCCACTGTCATGTCAATTAAGTAATTCATTTATGATTTTTATGATTTAAGTTGTGCTGCTGTGATACGATAATTTCCCACGGGATCAATAAAGTGTATCATATCATATCATATATCATATCGTAAACCCCGCCCCTATGGCTGAAAATTGTTCCCTCCAAATTCAGGTGACAGAGTCCCTTTAAGTTCTATGGAGAACTGTAAAATTTCAGCAGAATATAGATAAGTTATAGGAATGTCCAGTGAGAAGCAGTCTATAGAAAATAAAACTTTACATTTATTAAATACATACAAACCTACAAAAGAGTGAATAACCACAAAAGGAAATATCTATAAATGTAAATTTGATTGGTGCATACAAAATTTTAAGTTTACACAAAAAATGTGTGTGTGTGTGTGTGTGTGTGTGTGTGTGTGTGTGTGTGTGTGTGTGGGGGGGGGGGGGGCAATACACAAAAGAAAGGGCATGACACATTTCAGATATGGGTGTCATAAGTAGTTAGTGTTATATTCTCTGACAAATTAAAGATGGTAGGTATACAAAATATGGCCTTGTTAGATAATAGAAAAAGTGCTATGTATGTATATTTATATCTATGCCTGATAATTGGATTAAGGATGATGTAAATAAAAAAGATAAGGCAAGAAAATGTAGATGCAAGTATCACACCGACATACCGTATAATCAGAGAGAGACCAACGCAGTAATCAGGATCCCAAGACTCGAACATATGTTCGCCTTTGGCTTTCTCAAGGAAAAATTCACTATATTATATCATACCATGAATAAGGCTGCACGCCAAAACATGCAGATCGTATTCATCTGTCCCTTGTTGTGCATTTAACTACTGGATGGACTTTTCATTATCTCTAATACATGTGAAGTTTTATTGAGCACTTCTTGCTAGACAGCCCTCTGACTTATCTATGTTCACTGAAGCTACCCTAGCTGGTCTGTGCGTAGTCTCCTGCTTTCATGTCTATGTTTCAGCAGAATCTCTGTCTGATTCATGAGCCTCTCCATCCCGTAGAGCTTTATGAGCACCAACTGTCATCTATCACAGTAATTGAGATATATTCCAAAGTTTCTAATTTTAATTTGTATTATTGATTTATAAAACAAACATTAAAATGTTTACCCTAAGTGGCTAAACTATACTTTAAGCAGATGGCTAGTTATGTGTAGTGAGCAGCATTTCTTTAAGGAATGCAGTAAAAATGTCTTTTTACATATATTCTCTGATAAGAGCTTTGCTGGCAAGCTAAAAACCAACATAGCAGTACAGTGCATGAGGCTGGCATATAATGACACTGTGCAGAACCAACATTTAGACGTTTGGAATGTGTATACACTATACTAACAAAAAGTTTTCATCATTATAATCAGGTTTTTCATTCAGCCCCATTGGCACAGGTATATAACATCCAGCGCCTCGCCCTGCAGTCTGCCCTTACAGACATATGTGAAAAAATTGGGCTTTAAATCACTCTAAAGAGCTCCCCGAGTTCCAGCTTTGTGCGGTAATCTGATAATACAGTAAGGTCACAACATTATTGGCCTCCTAAATATTGTACCATTATCTGTGAGTGGTATAGTGAAAAGTGGAAGCGTTTAGGAGAGCAACTCATCCACGAAGTGGCAGACCACCATATGTTACAGAGCGGGTTTCCCAAGTGCTGAGGCACAAAGTGCAGAAAGGTTGCCAACCCTCAAAAATTGGTTAGTGCTACACCTCCTCAGGCATTAACATCAGCACAAAAACTGGGCGGCAGGAGCATCACGGCATGGATTTCCAGAATGATTAGCTGCATCCAAGTCTTAACCCCCTAATGACTGACAATACATCTTTTTAGCATCCCCATACAGGTGACAATCCAGCAGCTGTCGGCTCTACACTATAGCTGACAACTTGCTGCATCAGCCACGATCAGTGTCCGAACCGTCAAAATCTGTTTAACTCCTTAGATGCTGCTGTAAATAGTGACTACATCATATAAATGGTTATCAGAGTGTGGGGGCTTCCTATTTATCCCCAACATCACCCTGAGAACTTGACCGCCCTGATGTTTGTGATGGCAGTTCACTGCCAAATAGTGGCCTTAGAGTCTGCCGGCTATACTAACCTGTTCAGACGTTACCGACAATTAGGTGGTAAAAATACACTTTTTCATTCCTGTCATGTTACTTTGCATTAATTCCAGAAAATCACCTAAAAGGTTAATAAACTACCTGATACAAGGTTTCAACATGTCAGGGGGTGCTGCTTTTAAAATGCTAGCACTTTTGGGGGGTTTCCAATATATAGGACCCTCAAAGTCACTTCAAACTTGGATAGGTCCCTAAAAAAATAACTTTGTAAATTTCCTGGCAAAAAGGAAAAATTACAGCTACATTTTTACACCTCCTAAAATGCGAACAAAATAAAAACATTTTTCAAATGGGGCCGATTTAAAGCAGACATGAGGGAAATGTTATTTATTAATGTTTTGCCATGTTATGACAATATGGATTAAAGAGATAATCAATCATAGTTTGAAAATTCTAATTTTTTTGTACATTTTTGTCAAATTTTTGATATTTTTTTATAAACACAAAACATAACCTAAATATACCATTATCATAAACTATAGTGTGTCACAAAAAAAAAAAATCTCCAAAACAATGGGATATGTTGAAGCGTTCAAGAGTTATTACTACGTAAAGTGACATTGGTCAGATTTACAAAAATTTGGCCTGGTCACCAATGGATTTTAAAACACTAAGCACAATTACTAATGTCAGATTAGTCTATCACAGTGGACGCAACACTAGAGCTATAGTGATTGTTCTGTGGAATCATGAGTCAATCTGATGGATGACTGGATTGGGCAAATGTCAGGAGGATGTTACCTGCCTGACTATATTGATCCATTTATAAAGTTTAATCTATTTATAAAGTTTGATGGAGGAGGAATAATGTTAGTGGACTGTTCTTCAGGGGTTGGTCTAAGTCTCTAATGCTGATGGAAATCTTAAAGTGGTAGTGTAGTAATATAAACTATTTTCTAATATACTTGCATTAAAATTTCCCTGCCATTCCCTACTATAACTGATATTCAATTTTTTTCTTCATTTCCTGTGTAATGATTTGTTTGCGTTTCCCAGAGTATGTTGGGATACGCAAACAAAGTATCTACAGTGAGCAGAGGCTGCAGTCACTGTTGCAGCCCCTGTCCCCTCCCTGAAAAGAAGCATAATCCGTGGCACTCTTTCCGGGGCTGGGCTAGTCTCTGCCTGCTGTGGTCTGTGTGATAAACACAATCACAGTGCGTGCTCTGTTGTCCACTGATGTCAGTAGTAACCAGCCGGTAATAGAGTGGAGTCAGAATACTCGATCTGCAGAAAACCTGCGCTATAATAATAATAATCTTTATTTTTATATAGCGCTAACATATTCCACAGCGCTTTACAGTTTTGCACACATTATCGCTGTCCTCGATGGGGCTCACAATCTAAATTCCCTATCAGTATGTCTTTGAAATGTGGGAGGAAACCGGAGTACCCGGAGGAAACCCACGCAAACACGGAGAGAACATACAAACTCTTTGCAGATGTTGCCCTTGGTGGGATTTGTATCCAGGACTCCAGCGCTGCAAAGCTGCGGTGCTAACCACTGCGCCACCATGCGCTATCCCCCACAAATGAAGTCATTGGTGTTTTGCAGGCCTGGCATTGTGATACCCTTCTGTTACCGGCTTGTTACTCAGCTGACAACAGAGCACGCACTGTGATTGTGCTTATCACAGTTCACAGCGCTCAGGGACAAAGCAAGGACTAGCCCCGTCCCTGAAACAAGTGTCACTGGGATACTCAAATTGTCATTTCAAAAGACATGAACAAAAAAAATAGAATAGCAGTTTGATAGTGTAGTTAGGGAACACTAGGGAACCTTTAATGTAAGTATAAAAGAAAATAGTCTAGATTATGGCACTAAAGAGATAAGGATTTAGGATGAAATTTACTTTGACTTCAGACCAATACCTTTAATGCTTCAGCATACTAAGACATTTTGGACAATTTTATGCTTCCATCTTTGTGAGAACAGTTTGGGGAGGGTCCTTCTGTGTTCCAGCAAAACTGCAATCAAGGTACATAAATGCATGGTTGGTCGAGTTTGGTTTGGAAAAACTTGACTGGCCTGAACACAAACTCATCAAACATCTTTGGGATGAACTAGAACAGAGATTTCAATTCAGGTTCTCTCGTTTAATATTCGCTTCTGAACTCAGAAAAACTGGATGAGTGAGCAAAAATTCCAGAAGTCACACTCTAAAATCTTGTAGAAAGCCTTCCTGAAGGAGTGGAATATGTTTTAGCTATAAACAAGGAGAGGACTTACTTCATGTTAATGGAAATTGATTTAGAATGTGAGGTCAAAAAGATCCTGTAAGTATAATGTGCAAGTGCCTCAATATTTTTGTCCTTATAGTGTAATTCTGAATAGAAAAAAATAAAAATAAAAAAGTGATTTTATAGGCATGTATCACTGATGGGTTCCTGATGATAAATCTTTCCATGGGCATTCCATGGGGAAAAATGTATGTAGGAATAAGCATCTGCACATTGTGTTTTCAGATGCAAATGTTAGATATACAAGTTATAAGGTAGGATACAACACAACATATTTAAAAGACAAGGTGTTGCTTATTTGTAGGAGGTCTAGCAACTTGCAACATTTTGTTCCAACTTCCAAGTCATGATCCAGATGAATAATAATAAAATTACAATATATAAATGCCTTTCTCATCTCTTACTTTATGTTGGAACATTGTCACTGATGCCTAAGGCTCCTATTATGCCTAATCTTCTGTGGGCGACAATAGTTTCCGTCGAAAGGATTTCCCAACGAAAACCCCAAACATACACAATTAACCCACAGGCTATAAGGGCAACTGTTTAACATATGGGTCATGAAAAGTTGCTTACACTAAACGGATGTCTTTGATGGAAGCCATATTGTTGCCTATATACAGCAACCACAACTAATACTGTCCTCTGTGAATTTAGTTTTGTGATTGAGACAGATCTGCTTTTCTTGGCTGACACTTTTCTCCTTTATATGTGGCTTATGGATAGAACTCTAAAAATCATATGTTCACACCAACAAGTGTCTCACAAGAAAAAAAATTAAGTGCTTTTAAAATGTTACATCATGCATTAGAACTATAGGGAACACAACATTGTAAACCTCAAAAATTAGAAATAAGCAATCTAAAACCACATACACATTATGGGATTTAATACATGTCTCAGACGCAGAATATAAAGCCTACACATGGACCCACATTACAGATATGAATTAAGGAACGTAAGACAGAGTTAAAAAATGACCCTTTAAACAAAAAACCCTATGATGCTCGGACAGCTTTTATGTCAGACATAAGCAAACTATTACTGTAATAGAGAAATTAGCACAACTATAACAATGTACAATTAAAGTGGTTATCCAGGACTTTTTTTGCAATGACAGTTGGGTTGGCGCTAACCAGCTGTCTGTTCTGCCTCAGAGTGGCCATAAACTGCTCTGGCCAGCGCTTCTCTTGCTTTCAGTAATATTACATTGAAAGAGCAGCTACTCTCTTCTGCTCTGTTAACAGGGCAGGGGTCACTACCGATGTCATACTGATTGACAGCTGGCTCCCCTCTGCCCAACTGCGGGGAGCCGGCTGTTAATCAGCATGACGTTGTTAGGGCTAGCGGAACGTAACAAGTAATAGAGAGATTGATACGCCGTGCGTTCGCAGCCTGGGGTTCACCGTGCAGAGATACTTGCTACAAAGTAATGGCGGATAGACACTGAGCTCACACGTGGGTTAAACTTCACCCCCGTGTGAAATGAAAGCGAGCTCTGTTGCCTCACAGAGTTGCGCTGTACACATGGAATAATACTCTAACTAGGGTTGTGCTTGCTCTGGAATTCTGTGCTAACCGCACACATGAAGGAACCAGATGCTAAGCCAAGGCTAATTGCCCCCACTGACGCTAGCTGCTTGCCTGAGTGTACAGCCCCAAAGCTAAACAGACTCACACCACATGTGAACTGAGTGGTATTGTATCCACTCGCAACAGCCAAACACAAATGATACTAGCGCATGGCTGTGCGGCCATGCAAACCTCTTAGTTGTAGCTCTCCAGGACCTTCCTAGGGGACCAATAGGAGCTGCTACAGGACCTGAGCGTGTGACCCCCGACCTCCAATGAGAGGTCTTCTTTTGGGCATGCTCAGAAGGAGAAAAGCAGGACTTAGTCCCAGGAGCGCCTGCTCACCGCCGAACAGTACTGGTTATAATGGCTGAACCTGGAAGGGCAGCAGTAACCAAACGTGCAGTATATGTCCGAGCCAGGCGTTGGGACCGACGTCTCCACTGGGCAGGTTCCACTGCGGCTGGAGAAGAATGGGAGACCGCAGCGGACATGGTTTGAGATTCCCCCTGTGCATCGGCAGGAACTCGACACCTAACAGACGTCACATAGGCCATGTCAACAGAGGACACCAAAAGGAAAACAGCTGATTTGTTGATGTCAAATGAAGCCATAAAATCGCTGCCCAAGATGTCACAGAACAGGCAGGTACTTAGCAACTACCTGCTGGTAAGTTCTTAGCCCCATCAAGAAAAAAAAAAATACAAAGTCCCGGATAACCCCTATAAGAAACCTAAGCATAGTGCTTTCGTATGTGTTGCTGAACTATTGTCTGGTCTTCAGGGGTTCTGTAAGAAGCTTAGTAAGTAATAAATTCAGAGAAAGTGTTAACAGAAACAGTCAAGGAAATTCATAATGATTAGGCAATGTTGGGGGGAGTCTGATGATTACATTAGAGGCAATAAATAAATTACTACAAACCTCACTCCTTACCTTTCAGATGCTTAGCAGAAGTGAAACATCTGGTTCCTAGAAACTCTTGTTACCACACTGGAATATTCAATGAGAGTGGAGCAGCTTATTATTTGCTAAATATTTTGTCCGCTACGTTCTAAGTGCAAAATTGGAGGATTCTTAACTTTAAACAGGAGACCTGTATGGCAGTAATATGGCGGTGTTGTATGAAGTCCCCACGGAGGATCACCCATAGAAGGATCTGTGGGCTCTGTTTGCACCCGAATAGGTCTTTGAGTTAATAATATGGCTTTCTTAAAAAAAATCTGACGGAAAATGTGATTTTCTCTTTTACATGTCATATTATGGAGATACTACAAAACAATAGTTTCCAGGGGGTGATCGTTCCAAGAAAAGGCACCAGACAGAGCAATGAGGCTCTATCATCTGAGGCCTCAACAGATCAACCAAAATAATGCGGAGCCTCTCCATCGGTACTGGAAGTCAATACTACATGGAAAAATCTCTCTCAATGATCATTTTTGTGTCCTCTAAACCCAATATAGGATTAGAATACGTACAAAATGAGTCAGTTATGTTACTAAATATTACTGCAGCCATAGAAAGGACTGTCTAGCGTAAGATCACTTCTGTAAAAACTGATCCCCAGCTGCACTTCACCAGCATTTAACGGGTGCCGCACTGGTGAGGCCAGCCACACAGTTTGAGAAGCCCAGCTCTATACTACAGAGACAATGGGACTTGGTGAATCACCGTAAAACCCCTATAAAACCCCTATAAAACCTTCATTTTTTATTTTAATACATAGATCATCAATATCAGAATGGTGGCTGTCGTGATTCTCAATGGCGAGAGAACATAGCCCAGCATATATGAGAACTAGCTCTTGGAAGATGGAAACTATACTGACCATGAACTAAACCTGCCGCACAACTAGAAGTGGCCGGGTAGCATGCCTACGTTTCTTTTATCCCTAGATGCCCAGCGCCAGCCGGAGAACTACCTAATCCTAGCAGAGGAAAAGACAGTCCTGGCTCACCTCTAGAGAAATTTTCCCAAAAGGCAGACAGAGGCCCCCACATATATTGGCGGTGATTTTAGATGAAATGACAAACGTAGTATGAAAATAGGTTTAGCAAAATCGAGGTCCGCTTACTAGATAGCAGGAAGACAGAAAGGGCACTTTCATGGTCAGCAGAAAACCCTATCAAAACACCATCCAGAAATTACTTTAAGACTCTAGCATTAACTCATAACACCAGAGTGGCAATTTCCGATCACTAGAGCTTTCCAGAAACAGTAACGAAACAGCAGCTGTGAACAGGAACAAAATGCAAAAACACACAAGGACAAAAGTCCAACTTAGCTGGGGGTTGTCTAGTAGCAGGAACAAGCACAGAAGGCTTCTGATTACATTGTTGACCGGCATGAAACTGACAGAGGAGCAAGGTTATATAGCGACTCCCACATCCTGATAGGAGCAGGTGAACAGAGGGGATGATGCACACAAGTTCAATTCCACAAGTGGCCACCGGGGGAGCCCAGAATCCAATTTCACAACAGGTGGCGGTCCAAAGTGAATGGAGCTTAGCTGCATTACCTACATAGCCTCAACACGATGTAAAGAGCTGTGCTACTCTGGCTTTGTACAAAGTGTACATTCTGCGGTTTCAGGAGCAGCAAATAAATGATTGGTGGAAGTACGGGGTGTCAGACCCCAAGGATCCATAGGATAGATCATAAATAGCAAAGTCCTGGAAAACCCCCTTTTAGATTGAATGCACGATTGTTAATAGTCCTGATAATAAAGCTACTGGCTCCAAAGCAAAGAACAGCACTGTCCTCAAAAGAAACTGGAAGGTCTACTTGACCTGGAACAAAAAATTGGCTCCATTATAAAGGTGGATCAAACCGTTTTAAGATAACAGTAAGTTGTCACAGTCACGGAGACTCATTGAGCGATGCAGCTTGCTTTGTACCTTAGTGTGCCGGCACAGACGAAATAGAGAATCTCTCACACTTTGAGGGAAGAGAAAATGAAATTGTGTCATGTAATTTAAGCTGTCATGACAAGGAAATCAGTCTGGGAAAAGCTCAGGAAGACAGGATTGCCATAGTCAATTTGTGTAATGTAAATAATAACTACGGGACTGCTGAAAGAATTGAGGAAAATGGGCGGCTGGGACTTCTTGGATAGGAAATTCTACTTGGGGTTAAGTTATTCAGCCCAGGGCCGATCAGCACGGAGTGGAGAATTCTCATGGGGAAAGTTGGGGAAGTCTGACCCAAATCAGTAACTGTATAATCCACGCTGACTAATAGAGCACTGAAGTCTCTTACTAGCCTGGGAGATTACACTTTCACCAGGAAGTGCCAAGCTGTCCAGAGCAGAGAACGGCAAATTACACGGTCTGACACACTCTTCCTGAATCAAATCAGAGGTGACAGTCACTTTTGTGATCAAAACACCTTCATTTTCCCCTTAATCTGTTTGCACAAAATGCCTCATTAAACCCACTAGAGTGTTTGCACCACTCTGTTGCGCTTATGCGGAAGTCACACAGTAGGCGCTATAGAAAATGACTGATGAAGTGGAAAATCAACGTTTTCATATTTGCGGGTATCAGTGGTTTAGCTGTATCAACAAGCGACAAACACAAACAACACACAGAGCCACAATTCTGCAGCAGATTTCGCACAAGCTCCCACTTATGATTTCACACCATTCATCATTGTTTGATTATCACAGTTTGAATATTTCTATAAATTATAATGTCCAGCAGCACATAATTCAAAGCAAGCCAATATTTCATATGGACTAAATGTCTCACATTGTCTTGCAAGGAATTTTGCTTTTGAATAAAACTCAACACTTAAAAGGGGTTGTCCTGTCTAAAGCTACAAGTTTGCAGTCACTGTATGTGACTGCAGACTTGTGAATCGTCACATCATGCACGCTGTGAGGATTCTGAGGTGTCTGCACCGGCCCGACATGTGACTACAAGTATGTCATATGTATACTCCCGACCACAATCCGACTTGACAGTTTCCGGTCTCACTATGTGTCTGCATTTCATTACAATTGTGTGTCAGGAGCCACACAGTCATCATCAGTAACTGTGATAGCGGTTTGCCAGTAAATGGAAAAAAAAAAATAAAATGTTCCAGCTCTTCTTGATAAAATACTTGACTTTATTTCATGCACTTAAAATACAAACAGCCCCATAGACAACGCAGAGGAGGACATGAGCTACGCGTTTCGATTGCTACCACGATCTTTATCAAAGCTTTGATAAAGATCATGGAGAGGTTCAAAACGCGGAGCTCATGTCCTCCTGTGCGTTGTCCGTGGGCCTGTTTGTATTTTAAATGCATGAAATAAAGTCAAGTATTTTATCAAGAAGAGCTGGAACATTTTTTTTTCCATATGCTATTGGATCGTCTCATCAGGACAGGGGTTCCGTGCACCTTCTGAAGATCGGTGAGCTGGATTTTTCTTTCCTTTTTTCTTGTAAGATTAATAGCTGTTTGTCCCCTACTGTGCTTCTGGAGCGCCCCCACCGCCGCAGGGCCGAGGGGTACCCGGTACCGGGCCTCTGAGTCTCTGCTCCTGGGGTTGTCACGG
This sequence comes from Ranitomeya variabilis, assembly GCF_051348905.1. Classification (NCBI taxonomy): domain Eukaryota; kingdom Metazoa; phylum Chordata; class Amphibia; order Anura; family Dendrobatidae; genus Ranitomeya; species Ranitomeya variabilis. The sequence continues at coordinate 826,913,108 of NC_135233.1, forward strand.
TGGCTAGACCCGGTCCGTGGCCCTGTCTGTCAGTGGGGGACGTCCGGTGTAACAAGTGGTGTTGTAACGGTGCAGTTGTGGGGTGCAGGTCGCGGTAAATAACGAGGACACCAGGTTGCAGTCTCTTTACTGGAGATCTCTGAGTCCTCAGTCCAGAATACGGTTCACCAGGCTGCGCAAGTCCGGCCGGTCCAATGGCACCTCCAGAGTTCACTTCACAGGTGGAAATCGGTGCCTTCCTTCTTAGCGCTATGTGTTGTAGTCCTTCCCTGCTGTGCTTACGGAAAGTACCCCACAACTGTTGTGTCTGTTTCTTAAGTTCCCTCACAACTCGATTAAATGATGTTCTTCTAATCGTCCGTCCCTTCCTGATGTTACAGTTAGAACGGCACCCGTTTGTCGGGTAGGCCTGGAGTTCTTCCGGGACCCTAGAGACGCCCCTCTCCCGCAATTGCCTCCCAAGACTTCATAGGTGATATGTGTTAGACAGCCCGCCTTAAACTGACTGTCCTGCCGCTGTTTAGAGTATTGCTTGAAGCTGAATGTTATAATACTCCCTTGGCGTTCCGGCCACCGGTAGTGCGCCTCAGTAGGGTGTTGCTCCGGTCTTACAGCACGACCCCTACTGGAATTCTCCTATCGCTTGATCTCTTTTCTCACTCAGCACAATCTATCTCGCTTCTAGTCCTTTCTTGGGCCCCGCCGCTTCCCGGAGCTGGCGCGGACCCGTTACGTTCTTTCCAATGCCAAGCCTCTGTCAGGATCCCACCCCTGACAGAGACCCTACTGTCTCTTCCTCCACAACACCCTCTGCCACAAGGTGTTGCTTCGTCCAATCCAGTCAGCTTTCTGATCTAACTTCCTGCCTGACCCCCGGTTTACCCACTATGGTGGGGAGTGGCCTAATGAATAGCACCCTTAGCTCCCCCCGGAGGCCCTGCTGTGAAATGTATTGGTGTCTGTGATACCTGGTCAGATGAACTCCTTCAGTGCCATCGGACGCACCATGGCTCCCCATAGTGGCGGAGCCACAGTACTGCAACGACCAGGACTCTGGGGCGCTGCACTTCTGTGGTACAGTCCATGCAAATTTAATCATACAGGAAGTTGCAGTATCAGAATTAATGCCTCCTTCAGAGGACAAAAAGGCATGTAATTCTGAGAGGTCACCATGAGATCTCATGACCTACCTGCAGAAGGGTAGTTAACCATGAATTTCCAGATTCATCGTAACAACTAAATAAGGTGATGCTAGCTGAATTCTATATACTGAGGAACTAGTAAAATAATGAATAACAAAAAGAATACATAGCTACCTGCTACTTTAAGGGTATGTGCACACGCTGCGGATTTTGCTGCGGAACCGCAGCGTTTCCGCACCTGCGGGTCCGCAGCGGTTTCCCATGAGTTTACAGTACAATGTAAACCTATGGGAAACGAAATCCGCAGTGCACATGCGGCGGAAAAAAACGGGCGGAATAGAAAACTGCAGGTGAAAACCCGCAGAGGATACCGCAATAGAAACCGCGATAAATCCGCAGTAAAAACCGCAGCGGTTTTGCACTGCAGATTTACCAAATCCGCTGCGGAAAATTCCGCAATGGAATCCGCAGCGTGGGCACAAGCCCTTAATGTAGGATTTTGTATTAGTCAACATTTTTGATCTGTTAGTGGCAGGCAGCCAATACTGACTTACATATAAAGAGGGAAGAGGACAGGAGAGAGAAGGGATGGCATACAGACTGACTATGAGACATCATAAACTCCAGAAGTATCAAATGACTGAATGATTGTAACTACTTTCTGAGAACAATTACAGAAGGAAATGTCATCGGTTGCATACATTTTGCTATCTATTGTCCAATTTATTTTCATTGTACAGAAAAATGGTAGCTTTTCTCCCATTAAATCTGTCAATAGATTTTAATATTCCATAACACCATTGTTATAATGAAAGGAAGAAAGTGACATAATTAACATTTTCTTATCCACTGTATCCATCTCTTCACTGAATTCAATGTTACAACAACTGATCTGATGCAAGATGTCCAACCGGCTGTGCAGTTTTTGCTACAACACTCAAATAGCTAAATCATGTGCATTACACCTGCAGTCCCCTCATAGCCTAATGGCTACATTGTTGTGATAGTGTTTACATTCTAATTTCTTAACAAGTTGAATGTGAGTGGACCATGGGAACACCAGAGAAAAGTAGAATCCAAAAGACAATGAATGCAGCGGTTGTGCACATGAGGGAGCATCACTCCATTCAAACAGGGGACCCCATTTTAGAAATCCATGGCAGTTCCAGATGTGGGATCTTGGCGATTCTTATCATTATAGGTGAACTTATCACCTATTCTGTGTGGAGATAGATTGTATTTATGGTTCAACTCCTTTAAGGACATATATGACAATGTAATTTGTAGCCAGTTAAAGGGTTTGTCCACTACTAGCAAGTGCCGACACAGCGGGAACGGCACCAGAACGGGAAGTGATTATAGGATTAATTATTTTATTGGGGCCAAACATTTAGTATAAGAAGGGGTTGTCCTACTAGTGGGCAACCCCTTTAACATTGCCATAGGTTTTTCTTATAGCGGTATAACTTACCCGGACTGATTTGAACAAAAATGAAACATTCATGATCCCTCGCTCGCACTGCCAACATCTTGACTTTTGCCCCTCATGTTCTAGGATGACTTACATGGGAAATAAAACGTAACTTACTTGTAATATAGACGCATACATAAAAACATTCAGGAAAAAAGCCAAGTGGATATAAAAAGCCAAACACACCACTGTTAAAATTGCCAGATTATTGTAAAGTAAAAAAACAAACAAATCACACTAAGGAGAATCTTAATCTTTATCCACTTTTTAAAGGAGACTATTTTATTTTATTTTTTAATTATGGGCCTAAAAACGAACTGGTCGGTAGTTACTATTTGCCTGTTCTATCCGATCCCCTGCTCAGAGCAGTCACTGACCGCTCCTGCTGCTTCAAGTTAATCGAGCAGCTCTTCTCTTCCGGGCTGCTCTGTCAACGAGGCATGACTGCCAGCGTCATGCTGATTGACAGTTGGCTTACCGCCTTTAGGAACTAGCTGTCAGTCAGCATGGCATCGTCAGTGACACCCTGTCAACAGAGCAGAGCGGTAGAAAAGCAGATGATCTCCAGCAGCAGTGATCTGTGACCATTGTGAACCGGCAGAGATTATCAGCCTGTTAGTTCTTAGGCTCATAGTAAAAAATGAATACGTCCAAGATAGTCTATTTGAAAGGGGTTAATCAATATGACAAAAAAATGATGGCAGTTGTGTACTGACAACTATGAATGTGCTTGGCTAATTCTGAACACAACCACATCGGTTATTTTTATTTCCCCCTTCAAAATGATCTCAATTTGTCAATGGATTTATACAGATTATGCATGATATTAAAGTTTAGCTGTTCTAAGATTTTCTTGACATTTTCTTAGGTGTATTTTTAAAGGAGCTGCAAGAATCTCTGGCAAGTACAGGCTGTGTACTGCATGTGACAACAATCTCCGGTATTCTTCATATATCTGGCCTGCAGGAAGGAATGGTAAGTTGGAAGTCTTTTCTTACCAAGAAAATCATTCAAGCCCGGCTATGTTTTGACAAAAACTACATCAAGTCTATCAACAGCAAGTGGGAAAACATGTCACGGCCCGAGGAAACCAAGGGTGAACATTTTATCCATAATTCCAAAAGGTATGTTTAGCCAACACTGCACATCACCAAGAGAACACCATACCCATAGTGATGCATGGTAGAGGTAGCATTATGCTTTGGGACTCTTTTTTGGCAGCTGGAACTAGGTCTTCAGTTAAGGTAGAGGAAATTATGAACAGTTCCAAATATTTGTCAATTTTGCATCAAAACTTTCAAGCTTCTACTAAAAAGGTGAAGACGAATTTCATCTTTCAGCACAACAACAACCCTAAGCATTCCTCCAAATTAACAAAAGAATCAAGGATCAAAGCTTTGGAAGAGCCCAAATTGAATCAAATTAAATATCTGTGGGTTGACCTAAAGAGGGCTGTACACAGGAGATGACTTCCCAATCTTACAGATTGTAGACTACTGCAAGGAAGAGTGGGCAAATATTACCAATTCTAGATGTGCCATGCTGATAGATTCTTACCCAAAAAGACTGAATAGTGTCATAAATGCAAAAAGTGAAAGTAAAAGTGGAAAAAATCCCGAAATTATTCCTTATTGTAATTTTTTCATGTGATAAAAACCTAGGCTATGTAGATTTTTTATGCCCAATATATATAATAAGCTTTTCCCAATAAATACATTTTATACTTATTTACAGGATAGGGGATAAATATATGATAGCTGAGGGTCCAACGTCCACTAATCAAGAGAATGGGAAATTCCCAAATCTCCTATGTGAATGGCATGTCCACGCATTTAAAATGCTCCAGTTACTGTCTATAGCACTTATGGAGATAGTCGACTCCTTCAGTACCATAGAGATTAAAGAGAGTGAAGGTCAGACATGGGCCCAACTGCTCCACTCACAATGGGGACATTTAAATCTCCTCGCCCGTCCTGTGATCATACATTTATCATCTATTCTGAGGAAAAGTGATACACTTATTTAGTGGCACAGTGGGACATTCCTTTAAGCCTTGTTCACACAATGCATATTTTTATGTAAAACCAGTGAAAGAAAAATAAAGTCTTCCCTTTATACGGTATGTCCTCTTTCTAGTAATGCACTGAGTTTTAGCTACCATATTTTTCGGACTAAAGACGCACCGGACCATAAGACGCACCCCAAATTTTGGGATGGAAAATAGCAGAAAAAAGATTTTTATAAGATGAGGGTCGGTCTTATTGTCCGAATTTAAGGTATCTTACCTGAGGGCCGGTGGTGGTAGAACGGGGTCACAGGAGACATGGTCCCGTCCTCAGAAAGCCGGCGGCGGCAGAAGTGAGGCAATGCTGCAGTCCCGGGGTATCCGAGCGGTGCGATGCTCTGGGTCCAGTGTCGGCAATGAGGCAGAGCATATGCCCATCCTCAGGATGCCGGCGGCAGAAATGTGACGATGCCGTGGCCCGGTGTCCAAGGTGAGCAGAGCCGAGTGCATCACTGGTTTCTCGGCCGCCATCTTCCTGAGGCCGCGCGTACGCAGATTGAGATCTCGGTGGCCCTCAGATTCATTTTCCTGAATCCGAGGGCCGCTGAATCTCAAGCCCACAGCCTCAGGAAAATGGAGCGTGAGAGGTCAGCAGAGATCTCAATCCGTGTATGGGCCACCTCTGGCGGCTCATGGCTTCAGGAAGATGGCCGCAGGCAAACCAACGATGCACTCCGCACCGCCGACACCAAGCCTCGGCATCGCCACACCTCTGCCGCCGCCGGTTCCCTGAGGAAGGGACGCTGCTACACCACTGCCGCAACCCCCTGGTAAGCCTGCGCTTGTACTATAAGACACCCCCCCATTTTCCTCCCAAATTCTTTTGGGAAAAAGTGCATCTTATAGTACGAAAATTACAGTTAATAATACAATATATATATATATATATATATATATATATATATATATATATATATATATATATATATATATATATATATATATATATAAGCTGCACAAATTGTAACTCATCCCAAGTATTAGCCATGTACAGTACAGACCAAAAGTTTGGACACGCCTTCTCATTTAAAGATTTTTCTGTATTTTCATGACTATGAAACTTGTACATTCACACTGAAGGCATCAAAACTATGAATTAACAAATGTGGAATTATATACTTAACAAAAAAGTGTGAAACAACTGAAAATATGTCTTATATTCTAGGTTTTTCAAAGTAGCCACCCTTTGCTTTGATGACTGCTTTGCACACTCTTGGCATTCTCTTAATGAGCTTCAAGAGGTAGTCACCGGAAATGGTCTTCCAACAGTCTTGAAGGAGTTCCCAGAGATGCTTAGCACTTGTTGGCCCTTTTGCCTTCACTCTGCGGTCCAGCTCACCCCAAACCATCCTGTTTGGGCTCAGGTCTGGCGTAGCACCTCATCACTCTCCTTTGTCAAATATCCATTACACAGCCTGGAGGTGTGTTTGGGGTCATTGTCCTGTTGAAAAATAAATGATGGTCCAACTAAACGCAAACCGGATGGAATAGCATGCCGCTGCAAGATGCTGTGGTAGCCATGCTGGTTCAGTATGCCTTCAATTTTGAATAAATCCCCAACAGTGTCACCAGCAAAGCACCCCCACACCATCACACCTCCTCCTCCATGCTTCACGGTGGGAACCAGGCATGTAGAGTCCATCCGTTCACCTTTTTCTGCGTCGCACAAAGACACAGTAGTTGGAACTAAAGATTTCAAATTTGGACACATCAGACCAAAGCACAGATTTCTACTGGTCTAATGTCCATTCCGTGTGTTCTTTAGCCCAAACAAGTCTCTTCTGCTTGTTGCCTGTCCTTAGCAGTGGTTTCATAGCAGCTATTTTACCATGAAGGAATGCTGCACAAAGTCTCCTCTTAACAGTTGTTATAGAGATGTGTCTGTTGCTAGAACTCTGTGTGGCATTGATCTTGTCTCTAATCTGAGCTGCTATTAACCTGCGATTTCTGATGCTGGTGACTCGGATAAACTTATCCTCAGAAGCAGAGGTGACTCTTGGTCTTCCTTTCCTGGGGCGGTCCTCGTGTGAGCCAGTTTCTTTGTAGCGCTTGATGGTTTTTGCAACTGCACTTGGGGACACTTTCAAAGTTTTCCCAATTTTTTGGACTGACTGACCTTCATTTCTTAAAGTAATGATGGACACTCATTTTTCTTTTCTTAGCTGCTTTTTTCTTGCCATAATACAAATTCTGACATATGAGAAAAACTCCGGCACACTACAACTGAAAAATCTCAAAGTTTATTTTTAACATACTCAAAGTTTGTTCAAGAAATAGGGTTTCCCCACTTAATTCAGGATACAGGGTTTCCAAAAATAGAAAAAAACGAATATGCTTCTTCAATACACCTTGTTTGGACATATACAATTTCCTTCTCAACGTTTCGGCTAAAAAGCCTTTTTCAAGAGATTAAATGTCCCTTTGCTGGTATGTGAAGCCGGGCACGGAAACCCACTTGGTTCAGAAGTCACACATAAGCACGGTGTCCAGTACGGAGGACCAGGGAACTGTGACCGGGTAAAAGGCACAGAAATCCCACTTATTAAACCTGACAGGGCACACCTGTGAAGTGAAAACCATTCCCGGTGACTACCTCTTGAAGCTCATCAAGAGAATGCCAAGAGTGTGCAAAGCAGTCATCAAAGCAAAAGGTGGCTACTTTGAAGAACCTACAATATAAGACATATTTTCAGTTGTTTCACACTTTTTTGTTAAGTACATAATTCCACATGTGTTAATTCATAGTTTTGATGCCTTCAGTGTGAATTTACAATTTTCATAGTCATGAAAATACAGAAAAATCTTTAAATGAGAAGGTGTGTCCAAACTTTTGGTCTGTACTGTATGTAACCCTTGAAGCTTCATACATGAACATTTCTGGGTTAAGCTTTTCTTTCAGACAGGGTCGAAGAGACCAAACGTTTTCATTGGCAACAGAGTGTGATTGAAATAGACTATGACGGCTAACCACTAGCACATGAGCATAATCGTGTAGTTTATCATCAAGTCCTTCTAATTTCGTGGATAAAAAATATGCACAGCCACATCCAAAATATATTTATTGTATTTCAGCTGTTTGGGTACAGAGTTGTTTGCTTAAGTCATTTTCACATGGAGTGCAATGAAATGAAAACGGTTTCATCTCTATAGAAAGACCTAGGAATGGGATCGTATATAAATGTTAGTGAACTAGCTTAACCCAAACAGCCCTCACTTAAGACAAATCCCATATTACACAACCAAGAAAAAAAGTATTCCAGATCCGCAAAATATAATATGTTTATATAGTGTGTTCCAAAAAAAGGCTTATTGGGATGCCTAGGTTCAGAAGAGTTTAAGGATGTTTACAGATATGTACTAAATATTTTATGTGATTACCAAGCAATAATGTGAACCATGCACAAGTTCTTACAATGAAATGTTGGGTGATACTTGAAATAATTGAGGTTACCCAGCCAACAACTGTGCTCATCACCCAAAATCAGCTTGTCCTTTAATCCTAACCATTGTTGAGGAATTCGACGAATAAAAGGCTTCATGTGCAACTCCTTCTGCAACAAATAAGACATCCTATTTGGGTGACTACCATCTAAACAGATGCTATAAAGGAAAGATCTGCTCAATCACGGAAGGTTTAACCATGACACAAAGTTAAAGAACCTCTAGGGAGTTACTATAGCACTTCTTATGGCACGTCACTAAAGGGCGATCTTTTGAATATAATATATGTATATTTATGTACATACACACACCCCCCCACACATACATACCTACACACATACATACACACACACACACACAGGTTCAAATGTATTTTAAGATATGTTCACACAGCCTTTTGAAGCAGATTTTGGAGCAGATTTTGGAGCAGATTTGGAGAAGTGACATGTCAGCACTTTGTTATGGATTGCTCTCAGAGTTTGCACTATACTTTAAGTCAAAGGTTTTTCTTAAATATAAAGATTAAATCTTGTGTGAAAAAAAATCTCTCAAAAACTATATATTAAAAAGTTGAAAAATAACAGGTATTTCTGAAGTGGATTTCTTAAAAAAAAAAAAAGTTTGCTTTTTTCCTACCTTAAAAAACCATTGCGACCTAAGATAAAAACAAAATATACCATATCGTAAGTAAATTAATACATAGTAATAGTAGATGGAAATAACATAGGGGACTTAGTTAACACTATTTTGATTAAAAAAAAATCAAAATTAAAAAAAAAATCAAAATAAAAAATCAGTGACTTATGATTTATTCACATTGCGGGGCTGGGATTCACAGGCAGGGCGGCCACGCAGGCGCAGTCAGCTGGACTGCGTATGAGGACAGACGGGCAGCGCTCACTGCGCCTGCACCAGGCAGGGGATAAGAGCGCAGGAACCGGCTATTTCCAAAACAGCGCTGAGGAGGAGGCGCCAAGAAGATGTGAGTGACAGCTGTGTGCTGTCTGAAGCAGGGGGGAAACGCCGGCCTACTTGACTGAGGACCAGGTACTTCAGACAAATTATAAAACTGATTATTTCTCAAGCTACAGCAGCCAGAACTAAAAGAGCCACCTTGTCAGAATGCAGCACAAGGTGGCTCTTTTAGTTTGAAACGACTGGGGGCGGGGGGGGGGGGGGTGACAGGTTCCCTTTAAATAGATCATCTACAAATTCCAGAGATTTTGCACAGAAATTCACAATGATGCAGGTTTCAAAATCCAAAGCCTGACAATTATGTTTGCACATTTTCACTCTCTTGCAATGCAAAGGCAAATCTACATCAAAATCCACAAGTAAGACATGCTAATTTTTTCAGAAGACAAATCTGTTGTGTGTGCAGGCTCCCTGAGGTGGACAAGTGCTGGACAGCATACTTCTCCACAGCAGTGTACCCAGCAATCATCATTTCTAAATTTAGTTACGCCACTGATGTTGATGTTACACTACACCTGCACCTATGAATCGATGTACCCCAAATATTGGACCTGCTTTATGAAAGTTGCAGCATAGCAAGGTTATGCAAATTAAAGTAGTTCCCTGTAACGTTGACATGATCAATTCATAATACACTATTGGTTCTTATACTTGACTATTGTCAGTGATTAACTAGAAAACTGGCTTTTATTTCATCTGGACAAAGATTACCATCAGATCAAGAAGGTAGAAATTTGTCAAGTTAATAAAAAAAAAAAAGCACTAAAGTTTTCCTTAAAATCTGCAGTGTATTCTCAGCTTTTGTCCTGCTCTACGATCTAAATATTGCCAAACTCTCTATGGGCTTGTCTGCGGAGAGTGATTTATTGGCACCTATCACTGGATAAGTTAGGGAAAACTACATACAAGCACTTCAGTAATCCAATTATATAAGTGACACATAACATCCATCAGAGCTACACTTTTTTGTTTTTTACAGACCCTCTTGCAGCTTATTTCTTTTTAAGTAGTGCAGATTGGTTTCTTTTTTTCTCCAAAACTAAAAGGTAAAGCTATACTATATATATATATTTAATTTGACACAGTTCCAGAGATATGGGTCTTTTTATTTAGTGTGCCCATTATGCTCATTTTTATAGTCTTTACAAGGGGGCATTGCTTACAGTGCATATGGGGAGTGCTAAATACAAATTTCCAAACTTCTGGAACCATATGGTGGATTTAAAACAAAGAAAAAAAAAAACAAAGACAGGCAAACAAATAAAATATTAGTCATTAGAGTAGCAGGAATAATACAAGAGAAAAAAATGGCCACTTTTGACTTGGTGATGGATCCATTTAGGCATTTGAAGATGTTGAATATCTTTGGTCAGTTTGAATTGACAGCTTAGGATTAGCTATGTCTTACTTCTCCAAGAAGTAATTCAAGATTGACTTATCAGGCTGCATCCCGTTCTATGCATGAATTTGAGGGGTGCAGCCTGCAGATGATAGCAGAGTACAGCCCACGGGCCATATCCGGCTCTTTGGTAGTTCCAGTCTGGCCTGCAGACCGAAACAGCCAAGGAGCTGAAAACAGTGACCCACAGGCCGCACCATGCCGCCTTCTGCCACCCGTCGGCTGTCACCACTATCAGCATCATCAAGATGCGAATAACGGTGATAAAAATTATTGGAGGACAAAACCGCTGGGTCCTTCTTTCACCCATCAGTGTGTGAGACGGCAGACGTGATGGCGTCACTTCATCATGCTGCTGCTGAGACTCTAGGAGCGGGACACAGGAGCAGAGTACCGGAGAAATGGGAGCGAGGTGAGTATATGTTTTACTTAATTTGTGCAAGGGATGTTTACATGTATATAGGAGGCTATGTGGTGGCTTATTCTGAATATTGGAGGCATAGTGAGGGCTCATACTGTATATAGGAGGGTTATGTGGGGGTCACATCCTGTATATAGGAGGCTGTACCTGCTGACAGATTCTCTAACGATATACAATCACTTATCAAAACTGTCTAAAAGACAAACTGTCTCTTTTGCTCTTAGCAACTAGAGCACAATTTACATTTCTGAAACAGTTTTGGCAAAATTAAAGTTGAGGTTCGATTGGCTGCTATGAGCCACAAAGACAGTTTTTCTTTTATAGAGGTTTTATAAAAGGTTTTTAAAGTTTTAAGTTGATGACAGGGGTGCATGGATGGATCACCCTCGGTGTCCCTGGCAGGAAAGGTTATAGTAAGAATTATTTGATGAAAAAACAAACTAAATACACAAATCACTATCGCTGCAGTGATTCTGGCCAGACCTGATACACTGATGTCTTGTCCATCATTCACAGAACCACTGCCACTAATCACTGGCCGCAAAGGTTCACATGCCAGTGTACATGGATGTGAAGTCTGGGACAATGGGGACCACTGGAAGGGTACCATTCTATTAGCTCAGTTTTGACAAATCCTGCACAACCCCTTTAAAAAATGTGCGAGCAGTATGCGTTATCAAACATTATACATGAAAAAATAGAACTGTTTGTCAGATGTTTCCTTCCTCAGGGAATTAACTCAAACTTTGACTTCCTGTCCGAGCATATGGAAATAAATAATACTTGTCAATAGCAGCCGTGCACAACAGACTGTGAGGAAGAGACAGGCTAAAGCGCAGAACAGCGCTCTAAAAGTTACTATAAGATTGGAAATTATGTTACTGATTTTGCTTATTTATATAGCGCCATCATATTTCACAGCACTTTAGAACAAATTTATGAAAGCGATTTATACACAGAAAATGTCAGCGATGTAATATAGGGAAATGAATCATTCAATAAGCCGAGGAAGAGAGCTGCTTTCTGGGTCTCTTTCTCTAGAGAAACTAGTCTGGCCATGATTCCTGGGCTGACCATTGATGTCCATTGGCCCCAAATAAAGCTTCAGTTCCCGTTATAATACTACAGTAAAACTGAACACTTTGCCTTCAAGTGATTGCTGGAAGTCACGTTAGCTAGGGACGGAGACTGGCAAGGTAATGCCAGGAAGAGCCCACCATAAAATAGGATGCTAATCTAATTAATAATGGGGGAAAGCGTAAGAATAGTTCAATTCGCTATTGGGTGGGGTTTATTTCTAGGTTGAAGTAAAACCTAACAGGATTTAAAACAAAAACAAAACAAAGGATTTCATTACTTCTTTAGCAGCACACATCAAATCTCTCTGCCGGTATTTGGGTCTGAACAGATCTTTGCTCTTGTAGATCAGTTGCATCATATAAAATCGACCTTTCCCTGGGGCAGCACCTTACATTTGAGAGGCCAGTTGGGCATCACTGCTCTCATATGACACAATATGACCATGTAATGATCAGAAAAGATATTCTGTTAACTTACAGGTTATTCATGAAAAGTTGCCAAAGGAATAACATTTATGGCCATTTTATCCCTTGCAACCTACACTTTGGCCAGTTATCTCTCTCTGATTTCCATTTGTCTCTGAGCTATGGGGTAAAGACTACAGTAATTTGAAAAAGTGTGGAAAAATGCTGCATAGTAAGAATACTTTCAAAATTATAAATAGTTTATTTTAATTAAACTGCTAATTACTTATGCTAGTTATGGAATATCAAACCACTACCATGTTTCGGTTTCTTTTCTCTTTCACACCTATACTACTCTATTTTTCCCTACCTCCTGTAATCCCCCCACCTAGTAAGGAATAAGTCATTTCACCCTCCATCCTCCCCAGCCATGGGTTACTTCAATATCCCCATTGACACTTCCACCTCAGCTGCCTCTAAACTTTTATCGCTTACTGCCTCCTTTGGCCTCACTTAATGGTCTTCTGGGGCCACTCACAAAGATGGTCACACACTAGACTTTATCTTTACCTGATTCTGTTCCTTTACCAATCTCACTAACTCGCCCCCCTGTCTGACCACAACCTACTGACATTCTCTTACCTCTCCTCGTGCGCAAACCCCACTCCACAAACTCACTCACCCTCGCAGAAATCTCAAATACCTCAATTTACAATCACTCTCTGAGTCCCTTCTCCCTTTAAGGCTACTTTCACACTTGCGTCGGTATGGGTCTGTCGCTAAGCGTCGGTGCAAAGTACCGACGCACGTTGTGAAAATTTGGCACGACGTGGGCAGCGAATGCAATTTTTCAACACATCCGCTGCCCATTCTAAAGTCCGGGGAGGAGGGGGCGGAGTTCCGGCCGCGCATGCGCGGTAAGAAAAGGCGGATCCGACGTACAAGAAAACGTTACATTGAACATTTTTTCGTGACGACGGTCCGCCAAAACACGACGGATCTAGTGCACGATGGACGCGACGTATGGCCATACGTCGCGATCCGTCAGCAATACAAGTCTATGGGCAAAAAACGCATCCTGTGGGCACATTTGCAGGATCTGTTTTTTCCCAAAACGACGCATTGCGACGAACGTCACAAGACGCAAGTGTGAAAGTATCCTTACATGACACAGATGCTGCTGTCACTTTTTATAACACCACAATAACAGCTACACTCGATTGGGCCGCTCCCCCTCACGCATAGCAAAACTCGTACAATCAACAGACAGCCCTGCCTGACCAGCCTTACCAAAAAACTGAGACGGGCTTCCAGGGTCGCTGAGCGGAGATGGAAGAGATCTGACGAGCACTTCAGCGCATACAAGCAGTCCCTCGCCAGCTTTAAGTCTACGCTCACTGCCGCAAAAAAAACTTAATTCTCATCTCTCATATCCTCCCTGTCTCACAACCCTAAACAGCTTTTCAACACTTTCAATTCTTTACTACGTCCCCCAGCACCTCCTGCCTCATTTCTGCTGAAGACTTTGCCTCTTTCTTTAAACAGAAGATTGATACAATCTGAGAAAGCTTTGGCCCACAGCGCCCAAAGCCCCTCTTAGCTGCTCAACCCTGTTCCTCCAAAACCAGCTTCTCCACCATGACAGAAGATCAGCTCTCCATCCTCCTGTCTAGATCACATCTCACCACTTGCACGCTTGATCCGCTCCCGTCCCACCTCATCCCTAACCTCACCACAGTCTTCATCCCAACCCTAACACAACTCTTCAACCTCTCACTCACAACTGGTGTCTTCCCCTCATCCTTCAAACATGCCAAGATCACACCCATCATCAAAAAGCCCTCCCTCGACCCATCCTCTGTGTCTAGCCCAATATCTTTTCTCCATTATGCCTCTAAACTACTGGAACAGCATGTCCATCTTGAACTGTCCTCCCACCTCTCCTCCTGCTTCCTCTTTGACTGGTTACAATCTGGCTTCTGACCCCATCACTCAACTGAAACTGCCCTAACTAAAGTCACTAATGACCTACTAACCGCCATGAGCAAGAGACACTACTCTGTCCTCTCTCCTGGACCTGTCTCCTGCCTTTGACACTGTGGACCATTCCCTCTTGCTACAGATTCTATCATCTCTTGGCATCACAGATTTGGCCCTATCCTGGATCTCGTCATATCTAACAGACCGAACTTTCAGTGTCTCCCTCTCCCACACCACCTCCTCACCTCACCCCTTGTCTGTCGGTGTCCCTCAAGGCTCAGTTCTGGGACCCCTACTCTTCTCCATATACACCTTCGGCCTGGGACAGCTCATAGAATCCCACGGTTTGCAGTATCATCTCTACACCGATGACACGCAGATCTACCTATCCGGACCTGACCTCACCTCCTTACTCACCAAAATCCCACACTGTGTCTGCTATCCTGGCCTTCTTTTCTGCTCACTTTCTAAAACTGAACATGGACAAAACAGAATTCATCATCTTTCCCCCATCTCACTCTACCCCTCCACAAGACCTATCCATCAATGTCAATGGCGCTCACTTTCCCCAGTCCCACATGCTCAGTGCCTCGGGGTGATCCTCGACTCTGCCCTCTCTTTCAAGCCACATATCAAAGCCCTTGCCTCCTCCTGCCATCTCAAACTAAAAAATATTTTCCGGATCCGCGCATTCCTCGACAACGAAACCACAAAAACACTAGTGCACACCCTTATCTCCCACCTTGACTACTGCAACATCCTACTCTCTGGCCTCCCCTCTACCAATCTTGCACCACTCCAATCTATCTTAAACTCTGCTGCCCGACCAATCCACCTGTCTACCCGCTATTCCCCAGCCCCTCCTCTATGCCAAGCCCTTCAATGGCTTCCTATTGTCCAGAGAATCCAGTTCAAAACCCTTACTGTGACATACAAAGCCATCCACAACCAGTTTCCTCCATACAACTGCGACATGGTCTCCCGGTACTTACCTACATGCAACCTTAGATCCTCACAAGATCTCCTTCTCTACTCCCCTCATCTCTTGTTCCCACATCCAAGACCTCCCGTGCTTCCCCCATACTCTGGAACTCTCTACCCCAACACATCAGACTCTCGCCTACCATAGAAACCTTCAATAAAAACCTGACGACTCACCTCTTCTGACAAGCCTACAAGCCTGCAGTGATCCTCAACCTACTGAACCCCTGCACGACCAGCTCTACCCTCTCCTAGTGTATCCTCACCCATCCCCTGCAGACTGAGCCCTCTTGAGCAGGGTCCTCCAACCTTCTGTACCTGTTAGTGCCTTGTTTTTCCCTCATGTTTATTGTAATTGTTTATATTTGCCCCCTTTTCACATGTAAAGTGCCATGGAATAAATTGCGCTATAAAAATGAATAATAATAATACTTGATAATAGATATGTGTTGATGGATTTGCACTTAAAAGAAAAGTTTGCCCATATTTGCAAACTTTGGGGGAGAGGGCATTGATTTTACTAACAGATTCCATTTATTGACTGTTCAAACCTACATATGAAAATGATAATCATTATCACCTCTTTGGTATAATTAGTTACTCATACATCTAACTATAATCCTACAAAACCTCTGACATTGTGCAATTATACCTAGAAGAATTGATGTTGTTATGAAGACACTAGGGGATGAAACCAAATACTTATATGTATCTTGTTAATTCACTTTGCATTTTGTAATTGATAAAAATAAACTTTGAAACTTTTTGTTCTTGAAAGCATTCTTACTTTGCAGCAATTCTTGCCAAAAGCTTTTGCACAGTACAGTAGTTACTTTGAGTCCTTACAGCAGCATTGAGCATTGTAGCTGTGAATTCAGCACTGTAGTTAGACTAAACACTTGAAAGCAGCAATACTGAAACATTAGCATTATTATTTGTGTTTCTGTGCTTTTCTCACTTCGACTCCTCCCTCCTCCTCCTCTCCCACCCCTCTCCAAAGACTTTAATAAGTAGCTGTAATCTGTACCCTCAGTGATCTGGCAGCTCTTCTGGTCTTAAGCAAGATACATTTTAACTGTTTTTTTTTTTTTTTTACAGTGAATGTCGAATTCTGGAAAAAGGAGAAGTGGTTCCTGATTTACGCACAGCTGATTTATGCAAAGCGTTTTGAAATGAAAGACACCATTTAAATGTACCAAAAGCTTTTGGGCCCCTGGAAGTAACCTTGATCACACAGAGTCAAATTGTGATTGCAGTTTTTGGCAAAATTTTCAAAAAGACCATGTATTCTTTTGCCTTAGGTAAAAATATGGTATTGTTTTTCCTTGAACATGAACCACATAAACCAGGCATAAGTGATGTCTTCAAAGGCAGATACAGTAATAAGGACTCCCATATAAGAACAGCTTACTTTCATATAACAAACCATGAAGGATTGTGAGCTGCTATTGAGGCCGTAGTGGGAACATGTGCAGCTGCACATTATGTATGTAGGCCTTCTAGTCCTACAACTACTACGCCGTAGCAATTTGCGGTATGTAGACATTTGCCATTTTCCTCTTCCACATTAGATATGGATTTTTTTTATTATATACCCCCTCCCAGTGTGTAAATTTATAGTATAAAGGCGGCATGTCTTCAAGAGGTCTGTACTCCAAATTCTCCATAATATGTCGGGTGCTGAAGTATAAACTACCAACATATACAGACTAGAGAATGTGTTCTGACAAGAACGTGCGAGGTGACGGCTCACCAAGCAGAACAGACTGTATATCTATCTCCGTAAACACGCTTATCGAGACTCAAATAATCGCTTCTTTTTACGCTGCAAGTAACAGTGGAAGTAAAGCATGCTGGTATGTGGAAAATGCTGGTTTGGTTCAAGGCTGAAGCGCTTGTCATGTATGAGGATAGCCTGTTTTATGTTCCAGGAAAGGCAAACTGTTTGAATAAAAGTGAACAGATAAGATGAGATTAGGTTAAGCGATGAACAATTCATTATGTAGACGACGTTCTAAGACCCGACATCCGCTACAAGCCAAGTTATGATGAAATCTAAATATCACAGGGCAGAGCGGCAAGCGCTTTTATAAATACACATCAAAAACTAGGTTCTTTGGCAGACTCAGAGCCCCAGGGGTTGATTATTTGATTATTTTATACTAGGCTGTCTGAAGTACAAGATTACATTTACGTATTATATAAATCTATACATGATGAACATCACATTTTCATGCTTTTGCGCATAAACAAATCATTTTATATAAAAATCATTGCAAATGACTGATATATAGATGATCAATTCTTAGGATACCTACTTCTGTGGTGGTGGTGCCATTGTAAACAGTGTATGGAGCCGAAATAGCACAGCTCCTTACACCGTGTAGTGGCCGTTTCTTGGTATTGCAGCTCAATTATTCAAATAAATGGAGGCAGAGATGCCCCAGAATGGCTACCGGACATTATATAGAGTCAAATTGTTCCGGCTCGTTGTATGATTTACATTTGGGCACAACCAAAGCTGTTAACAAGTGTCAGACCCCCACCGATTTTCCATCCTGTGGATAGATCATCAATATGTTAATCCTGGACAACCCTTTTAAATGTAAGCATATATTCTATACATTGTATATTTATAGAGCCATGTTTTTTTTACGTGTTGTGTAGTGAAACTGGTGAATTTTTTTAATTTTTATCTATCTAGTCTAAGTTTATACCACTTATTAGTTGGCTTACTTTATACCAAAAATTAATGCCAAAATTCCAAAGCAATACTGGTGCACAGTCGCGTTACAAGGCCACACCACTTTTTGAGAGGCAAATAATGATTGCGTATTTAGCCAGGCAGCTCTCCCATTATGTTTGCTCTTCACGTTAAGAAAGCCACATGTAAATATGTCTTTTATCACTGTGTAATTGAAATGTAAAAGTGTCAATAGGAGTTGCCAAGCTGCTGTCTATGGGTGTTAAAAAGGGTGTTATGCAGTTACACCAACGTCCTCATGTTCCTTATTGCAGTCTTAACAGTTGCTTTTCGAAGACTGGGGCTACATGGCATATTTAGTTGCAACACAAACGTTAGAGAAAAATCACTTTAAACCGCTGCTACATTGCAATATAATGCAGGTAAAAGGGGTTATTGTGTGGCCTGTATAACAATATGACAAGCAAGTCGGAACCAGTTGGATTTTTTATGAAATACTTGTTGAGACTCTATTGTGACCCCATTTACCTGCATGACGCTGCATGTTGCGGAAACAATCTATGTGCGTAGAGAAAAACAGAACTGTTAATGGTGCAGCAATGCACTTTGAGCATCGCAGTGTGATGCAGGTAAATAGGGTCGACCTTCAACTGAAACAATTAAGTTACAGAAAATCCAGCTGGTTCAGATTTTTTGCAACCTTCTTGTAGATGTATGTAGAGCCGCCTGCATTACGTTGTAATAAAGGAACGTCATAGATTGATATTTGGCCGCGTGACATAGGTCACAGCCAAAATCTTTGTGTAGCCCCAGCCCTTATCAGTAGTGATGAGCGATAAGGTCTTATCCAGGCATGCTCGTGTGAGGAGTGTCTTCGGCGTGCTCGAAAAATATGTTCGAGTCCCCGAGGCTGCTCAACAGCCGCAACATATGCAGGGATTGCCTGTTTGTTAAGCAATCCTGGCATGTTTTGCAGCTAACAGCCAAGAGACACGCAGCCGCGGGGGCACAAACATAATTTTTAAGCACGCCGATGACACCTGGCTAGCACACGAGCATGCCTGAATAAAGCCTTAGCCGAGCATGTTCGCTCATCACTATTAATCAGCAAGGAGGCTGAAATCAACAAGGCATGTTAAATAAGGCAAGGCATTTTTTGACTGCGCAACACAAATTTAATTGGAATAAAAAGGACTACGAATCACTTCTCTCAGGGTCCACAAATAGGATTCCACTCCAATATAATAAAAAATGAGAATTCGGCCCTCCTACAAAATTGATGACATTTTTTATTAAATACCGCGTTCAACTAACGTTTCGGCCTATATTTGACCTTCTTCAGAACTGTAAATTATCGAAAAATACATATCGATATGTACCCTTATTAATAGAATCTCTTCAAATGCACATAGATATAGTTTGTAAATATTTAATTTATATGATACATGTATATTTCGGTAATTATTTACATTTCTGAAGAAGGCCAATATAGGCCGAAATGTCCGTGGAACACGTTCCTTAACAAAATCGCTAATTTTTTGCACCAATTCTTTGGAGTGCCGAATTCTCATTTTTTACCAAATTTAATTGGTACATTTGATCAACGCGCACCACTAATGGTAATTACCCAGCTAAATAAGCTCGGTCAAAACATGATTATTTATGCAAAAATAGTATTGACCATATCACAGGTGCACCATCTGGTCTTACCCTCTTATATAGTCAGTAAGGGACACCAATGCTGCATCTGATGGTACAATGTATTTGTACGATGAAAGTGTGTCATTCACATTTCATGAAGAGTTAAAGGAAAAAAAATTGTTGAAAGTGATAGCGACCCAAAGTATACTGTTGAAAATAGAAATGTAAACCAATCCATACTGACAATATACACAAAGTGTCCTCCAATAAAAACACAAGGGACCGTGGCAGACAAGAGCTTCCACGCTGGCAGTGTTCATACTGTATCACGCACTCCGCAGCCGTCTTATCTTCTAGACTAGCTGTCAGTGCGCTCTTCAGATGACAGAGGCTCCCATACAAACAAACCCTGAGCACTATAGATCTTCACTACATAATCCCTTCATGTGTTCCCAGGGGAATCCAAGCAGTCTGGTTTCTTTCTCAACAGTGGGCAAACGATACCTCAAAAACACTAGTTTTTATCATATATTTAAGTGGCCCAGAAATAGGACTCATGTTTCAAGTCTTCCACAAGGGCCGGCACTACTTCATATTATAGTGCTGCCTTTAATGGAAAAATAGGATGTGCAGGAGCAGAGGGAGCGCAGAAAATGATTGGCTCAAGCAATGGAGTGGATAGATCTAATACCAAAAGCCAAACAAACCAGAGCTCTATGTAACTGTGTGCTGTAATGACTGCCTGACAACTGGGAGGATTGGTAAGTTATCAGTTTGCTCCTTCTAGGACAGGTGGTACGTTAGACTACGTCCAACAGGTCTACTTCATGTATCATGTGCCTACACACATATCAGGCATCTCCTGCACCCAACCTATATACATGCTCTAGTCTGGTCTGATAATTGGTCCAGACTAGGGCTTGCTGCTAATAACTAACTTGAGGTCCACGTGAGAAATTTAATGTGTACACCTTGTCATGGCGGGATTGTTTAATGCTTTTTTGATAAAAAAGTCTAAGTACGGGATGTTTCTTTTTTTTAAATGTATTACTATTATTTATTCACTTACTGCAGAATATCTGTTGTGAATTCTGCTCTTGGGCTCCCTCCGGTGGTTGTTAATGATAGTGCAGTTGTCTTGGGGTTGTAGTCCTGGGCAGGTGTTTCTGCTGATTGCAGCTCTACTAGGTATTTAGGTGTGCAGGATCCATTACTCCTGGCCAGTTGTCCATTGTTCTTAGAGGGATTACATCTCTCTCTGGTTCCTCATACTTTGCTGCCAATTCAGCTAAGATAAGTGTCTGTTTTTTTTGTCTCTGTGCACACATGCAGTGTGCTTTGCAATTCAGTGCAATTCATTGTGTTTTGTCCAGCTTAGACTTTGTTTGGATTTTTCAGTCATGCTGGATTCTCAGGAGTTGCAGATATACTTGCTATGTCTTTAGTTAGATGTAGAATATTTGTATTTTCTGCTGTGGAGATTTTTAGGATTTTAATACTGACCGCTTAGAATTCTGTCCTATCCTTTTCTATTTAGCTAGAAGTGCCTCTTTTGCTAAATTCTGTTTTTCTGCCTGCGTGTGTCTTTCCTCTTATACTCACAGTCAATATTTGTGGAGGGCTGCCTATCCTTTGGGGTTCTGCTCTGAGGCAAGATAGAATTCCCATTTCCACCTATAGGGGTATTTAGTCCTCCGGCTGTGTCGAGGTGTCTAGGACGTTAGGCACACCCCACGGCTACTTCTAGTTGCGGTGTCAGTTTAGGGTTTGCGGTCAGTACAGATACCACTTACTCCTGAGAAAGTGTCTCATGCGGCTCCAAGGTCACCGGATCATAACAAATATCTATACATTGTTTATATTCTAGGTTATATTGGTGTGAAAAATGGCACATATAAACTGGCACAAAGGTCAACATTGGGTTCATGTGCTGTCTGTTTTACAGACATTCATCTGAATGCACTCTTTATCGGAGGCTTTTTGTAAGATAGTTTATTATTAACCCTTATTTGCTGTGTGCAAGTCTATTATACAAAGCCATGCAAAAATCATATTGTCACTGATTCCATATTACTTTGTTTTAATTATTAATGGGACTTGCAAATTTATTTTTATTCTAATACATGGACAAAAATATGGGGACCCACATCTTAATTATTATAGGGAACCTGTCAGCATTGTGCACAGTAACCTACAGACACTGTCAGGTCGGTGCCGTTATACTGATTACAAACATACCTTGGTGATGAAATCCGTCTTGTGGTTGTTGTGTAATCTTTATTTTCAGTTAATGAGATTCTTGTGCTCCGGGGGGAGGGGGTCTTAATGTGGTGCTCTGCTTATATATCAATCCTTATAGGCTTATGACAGCTCACCGATCCCTCAGTGACCTGCCCCTATTTTACATAATGATTATTATATGTATTGAAAAGAAACACTTTCAGCAGGCAAACAGCGGTGGTGCCTGCACTGTAGCATGATTGCATGTTTAATATGCATTAAATCGTTTTACTTAGTCTTATACATTGAATCTGAAAAAAAAAAACTTTCTCAGATGCTACTAGGTAGGCGGCGCCATTTTGCTAGAGGAAAAAAAGTGTCTCCACCAAAGTGGCACAGTAGGATCTATTGAATCGCTGATAGATGCTACTGCGCAGGTGTTACCGGCGCCATCTTGGTGCAATTTTTTTTCCCTAGCAAAATGGCACCGCCTGAGTAGTAGTATCTATCGGATCGCCGACTGATGCTACTGCACAGGCGCCGCCGTTGCTATTTTGAGAACCTTTTTTTTTCTCACAATCACTCTATATTACTAAACAAAACAATTTAATGAACTTTATACATGCGGTCATGTTGCATCGAAGGCGCCGCGGCTTGCCTGCTGAAGGTGATTTTTTTTCTATGCATATAATCAGTATACTGTAAAATAGGGAGAAGGTCACTGAGGGATCAGTGACCTGTCATAAGCCATCAATATGAACAGCTAAGCAAAGCGCCACATGAAGACCCCCCCACAGGCCGTCCCAGAGCACGAGAATCTCATTAACTGACAATTGAAAATAAAGATTACACAACAACCACAAGACAGATTTCATCAACAAAGGTATAATTTTATTCAGTATAACGGCGACGACCTGACACTGTCTGTAGGTTACTGAGCACAATCCTGATGACAGGTTCCCTTTAAACTCAGTTTTTTTACTAAGACCCATTGCCACAGTAATATTAAACCAACCATGCACTCTGCCTTTACAAACATTTGTGAAAGAATGAGTTATTCCCTGAATTCAAATCTGGTACTGTAATAGGATGCCACCATTGTAAGAAGTCAGTTAACTTGTCCCTCCTATATAATTCACGATCATCTGTGAGTATTATTGAAAGTGGAAGCATTTAGAAACAGTAACTCAGCCATGAGGTGGAGACCAAGTAATGTTACAGAGCCCCAAACCTCTTCTGGAAATAGCAGCCCAAAAGCCGTGTACTGGGAGTTTCATAGCATGGATTCGCGAGCATTTGGTTGCATGCCTTACCCGAGCATAATGCCTAGCAGACAGAAACTTTAAAAATGTTGCCACTAGATTTTGCAGCCATGGAAATGTCCAAAGCTTCTTTATCTGGCAGTCTCAGGGCTGAGGCCATTCGGCAAATGCCTGGAGAAAGTTGCGTGCTACAATGCACGTTGCTGACTGTACAGGAGGAGGAGGGATAAGGCTATGGCCTTTTTCCCCAGAGGCTGGCCTAGCCTCCTTAGCTCCAGTGAAAGAAAATCTTAAAGGGGTTCTCCATGAAATTTAATAAAACAAATAAAATACATTTAAATACTACATATTTTACTAAATGCCTATATTTAGAAAAAATTATCAAAAAGGCAAGATTAAGTGTACTGTCAGGATTTTAAATATGGTATGTCACCTACCATCTATAGCTGTTTCCCAGCTGACACATAGTAGGATGGGTTGTGTAAAGACATCTGCTGGTGACCGACATTGGGTGACAGCAGTGTCCTGTCAGGCATCATGATCGCGCAATAACCCCATTAACTGAACCTGACAGGACACCAAGGCGGAGCAGAGCTGACTAAAGCAGAAGAAACATCCTTTAGCTCACTGAGATAGAACATTTATCCAAGTCAGCCTGACAGGAACAGTGGAGGACATGACAGCATGGAGTGCTGCAATAAACAATGCCTACATTTTTACTCAGGATACTTATGGTACTGAGAGGATTCTGTCAGTTACTGAGCAGAAATGCCTGGAAGGCTGAGGACAGTATGTGTTGTTTATTTCGGCAGCTCCTGACATGGTTTAGTGAACAGAGAAATGCGCGATCACGATACCTGACAGAACACTGCTCTCACCAGACGTCTGTCTCGAGCGGAAGTCTTTACGCAGTTGGTCCTACTACGTCTCAGCTAGGACGTCTGGGAAACGGCTATAGATGGCTTTTGACAGTTACAATCCTGAAATTAAGAGTAACTTTTTGGTAAATTTAGGTATTTAGTTAAATTAGTAATATTTAAATTATTTTATTACCTTTCTTGGAGACCTCCTTTAAAGAGCTTGGCAACTACTTTTTTTATTCATGACCAACCCATATGATAGGATGTCAATATCAAATCGGTGGTGGCCTGCAATCTATCATCCTGGACGATCAGCTGTTAGCGGCTATGTTCGGAAGTTATCGGATACTGTCAGAACACAGAACTTTCGTCAAAACTAAAGTGGCCACATACTGCAGATCTTCCCTTTTAGATTTGAATAGGGGGTGGAAATGAAGTACACGGCCATGACCAGTACAGAAACGATGGAGCTGCTGTGTTTCGGAAGCTCGAAACTTCTGCTCGAAGCTCGTAACAGCTGATCGTCGGGGGTGGTGGGTGTAGCACCCTCAAGGATCAGATTTTAATAGCCAGTCCTAAAGACAGCCCACAAAATAAAAGCAGTGTTCACCTCCTTTAATACTTGAGCATACCAAGACATTTTTGTCAATTCTATGTTTCCAGCTTTCTGGAAACAGTTAAGCAAAGGCCCCTTCTTTTTCCAGCATGACTGTAAACCAGTTCCCAAATCAAGGTCCATAAAAGCATGGTTGGGATTAGTTGTGTGTGGAAGAACAAGACTGGCAAGACTGACTTTAGAATAGGATGTCATAAAAGCTTGGTGTAAAAGGTTGGTGTCCCTGTAGACTTGCAGAGATCGGGATATCGTCATGGACAGGAGGCAAATCAAGAGTTAAATTTATTAACAGATTAATACTCGACGCAGGGACAGAATGGGTATGGGAGACAAAGGATATAATGATATGGGTACTGGAGGGGAGAAGGGTAAACAGGTGTTAGGCGAATGTTCAGAAAGGGGAAAGAAGAGTACAAATTCAGTCTGTCGGCTTCTTGATTGCAGTGTCTCAGTTTCCAACAGTGGCACCGACAACAGCGGCACATGATGTCTCGGGGTTGTCCTGGATGGATGGAGGTCCGGTCCCTCGATGCAGATGGAGACTGATACACTAGTCAGGTTCCCGTACTCGCGGTTTCCTCGTACTGGTCTCAGTTCTTTATACGGTATCACCGGAGCGTGGCTCTGCTCCCCAGTGCAAGCGGGGAAGGGGTCGGTATGTGCTGCTTCAGTCACTGGTACAAGGCTAGGCCGCACACACGCAGCAGTCGCAGGTCTTAAGTATGAGTAACCTCCTGGCACGGGGAACGTCGGGAGAGTCGCTGTCTGATGTCCGTGAGCAGTGGACACAATTACAGGGGTTGCACTTAGTGGGTCTACGCTTACAAGTTGTCCCGACTGAAAGGCCTGCACCTCACCCTGCTGCGCGCTCTGTCTTCCCGCCAGAACTCCTGCCTTTCTCCCGCACACAATCCTTTTTATCTCTGACCCGCCCCCTGATGACAAGTGTAAAGGTCGGACTGGGCCAGAAAGCTCTCCCTCATGCAACAATGGTGACAGTCCCAGAACCGGCGCAAGAGAGGTACCCCCGGACCAGTTCATCTTACATTCCAATACTTTTGCCCATATAGTATATCATTAATATGGTCATTGTGAATATTATAAGCAGGTCAGCTAAATTACATGACACTAGTATTATTATTATAGCATACCAAATAGTCTAACAACTATATAATACTTGAAGTATCCATGGGTTAGTGAAAGAGCAGCTGTTGTACTAAAATGGCCCAAAGTTTTTTTTTTTTTTTTTAAATTGTAGTACACCATTAGGCCGAGTTCTGTTGTTGTGGACTTGGTGCAGACATTGTCAACAATAGTTCCAGTTTGCAGATTTCTCCAACAAGTAGAATATGGATTTTTACTTTCAGAGTAATGTACTAAACATACACATCAAAAGAGACCATCAACGGCTTGATGGTTGACTCCAAGTAAGAGCAAGAAATTATTTCTACACAGCAAATTAAATAGATACTTTTAGCGTATGTTTCCACGGTCAGCCGCAGCGTCCAATCAGCAGCATCCAGATGTTACAGCATAATGGATGGGATTTTATGAAATCCCATCTCCACTATGCGTGCAGGGATGCCTCCAGCTTCCCTGAGTATCCCCACATGCGGCGCGTCTTTCTAGACCGCAGCATGTCAATTTAACTTGCGGAGACGCTCCGTGAACACATGTGGAATCACCGCGCGTACAAAGGCCGGCAGCACTTTGGATGGAGCTGCGTCCAAAGCACTGACAGTACTGACCATGGAAATAAACCCTAAGGATTCTTGCCTCATGGCTTAGTATAAGAAGCCAAACCAAAAACTTAAATTTGCAGACAGGTGTGTCCTGGGCCAAACCCAAATTTCTGATTTGCACTAATGAGGAGCAAGCACCCCAAAAGACATGTCTGCAAATGGAGTTTCTGGTTTGGCTTCTTGTACTAAGTCATGTGGAAAGGCCCTTTAAAGAGTCAATATTGAATTTTAGAGGTCAAAATTGAATTTTGAATGTTAGACAGCTGCAACTCATGCAAGTATTGCCTAACAAACAGCAGTGTGCCGAACATCTGTCTGTTAGGCAATCCTTGCATGAGTTCTGGCTATATAACAGCTGCGAGACATGCAGCCGCGGGGACTTGAACATATTTTTCTCGAGCACGCCGAAGACAGTCTGTTGGCACACAAGCATTCTCGGGTAACGCCTTATCCGAGCACGTTCACTCACCAATATTCCCGTCCTCTCTCTTTCTGTGGAAGCCATTTACAAATTTTACATGTGCACAATTAGTTTAATCACTGGTTTGTTATTGTTCTTTTTGTACATTCAGATTTGACAATCATCAAAAATAGTTTCCAGTTGAAAAGTTAAGTTTAAAAAAAAGAGAGAGACTTAATTTCGCAGGACACCCCTCTGAGGCCTTGTCTAGAGTCTCCTTACAGAGATAAAAAGCTGAAATTGAACTTCACTTCAATGCGATAAGAAGCCTAAAATAGCAAAACAGTCGAGCTCCATAGCTTGAAGTAACATGACAGGGTTGTGAATAGGTCATTAAGCGCTGTTAAAAGTGTGATAATGTACAAGCAACACAATCCAGAATGTCAGATCAATAACCACTGCTAGACTGGTGGTGCTGTACCTCAGAAAGGTCTGGGTGAACAGCAGCACTAGAGTTACACCTCTGGAACTTAGAGGTGTAAAAGTCTTCCCAATAACATGCAGAGTCAGTGTGAAAGGGAAAGGAGAACATGTCCCTATTTTCATAGCGAGTCCAAGACTTCTATTAGTAATAGGAGACCACAGAATCTAATGTGAAGTCCAAATTGATGCTACAGCAGTCTCTTGTAGATTTCGGGAGTCATAAAATCAGGCAGAAAGTTGCTGGGCCACAACAATTAAAAGGAAACCTGTCATTTTAAAAATTCTATGAGACCAATGAGCGGCATGTTATAGAGCAGACATAGGTCAATAGGAAAATATTCAGTATAACTTGTATTTAATTCCTGTTCATTTCGAGCTAAGGAGTCCATTGGACAAGTCACCTAACGAGTGAATTGACTGATTAGGACAGCAAACCAGACTCCTACACATAGAAAGTGCAGAGATCTCAGAGATACAAGCGCTACTGAAAGAAAACTTTATGTCAATCATGGGAGCTCTTTCTGCTCTATAGGAATCTAATCTGCTGTCAAACCAAAGAACTGAGCAGGAACACATGTTGGCATAAGTGTGATGTGAAGGTGCTAGTGATAAGCGAACATGCTCGGATAACGCGTTATCGCAGCATGCTCGGGTGTTATCCAAGTATCTTGGGTGTGCCCGGATGTGTGAGTCCCTGCTGCTGAATGATTTGCGGCTATTAAGACAGCTGCAACACATGCGGGGATTGTCTATTTCTAAGGGAATCCTCACATGTGTTTTGCGGCAGTCTAACAGCAGGAAAACATGCAGCCGCAGGGACTGGAACACATTATCCGAGCACGCCCAGATACTCGGATATTCCCGAGCATGCTCGGATAACATGTTATCAGAGCACGTTCGCTCATCACCAGTAGGTGCACATTCACTCTGTTGCCATTTAACAGGCAAAATGATCTTTTGATCAAAATAGTGTAAACTAAGTACCTTATGCTATTTACATGTTCCATTTATTTACTTAGGCTGGTTTCACACTAGCGTTTGGCAGGGCTGCGGATGAAATCCTTCTTCCTCCGTTAAACCCTGGCCATTGCCGTGCTTCTTCCTTCACTCCGCCTATGTCTGCATGCGTCCTGCGTACCCTATCTTTAACATTGGGTACGCAGGCCATGTGGATGTATGTGTAACACTCCAGGTAACTGGTTGTTACAGTGATGTTGCCTTCCTTTCGGGGAGGGCAATATCATGCGTGGAGGCAATGGAGTTCTCTTTATCAGGTAGGGCACCCACATGCAACACATTCCAAATCTAGGCCAGAAGGGGGAGCTCAGGACCCGGATTCAGGGGAGCTTCCTTGGACTTTATGTATCCTGGCTTGGAGGAGGAGCGAGTTAGTCTCCAGGAGGGAGAGAGAGAGGAAGGACGTCTGGAACAGACAGAGAGGCAGCCAAATGAGAGCTGCAGCCTCTGGAAAGAGTGAACTTGAAGGAGTTAAATAGTGGAGGACCTTAGAGGAAAGGAGCACAGAGGAGGAAGAGGCTCAGGAGGGGAACAGCGGCAGGACACCCTCAGAGCCAGAGCGCAGCAACCGGGCACCGGGAGCCCGAGGCTTTAGTGGGACTCTAGAACACTTAGCAGAACCGGAGGGCTAAGATCTTTTTTTTTTTTTTTTTTTAAATCAAATAGATTTTTATTAAGAATAACATTGCATTTTACATGTAACATCCTTGTTTTCATTTCAAATTTTAACAGTATCAAACCCCGTTAACCCTAACTTATCCCCCCTTCCAGTAGACAGCTCACATCTTTTATTAAAGCTTCCTCAAGCGACAAATAATAGATCTCATCACAATTAAGACCGCATGTATAAAATTCCTTCCGTCCACAGGCCCTCAACCTCCTTTCCCCCTTTATCCAGCGTCTAGCCCATTTCAAGCCACGAAGACCACAGTTTGTCAAACATTTCTACTTTCCCTCTTTTCTTATAGACCCCTTTTTCCAATGCCAGACCCTGCTTCACATATTGAAGGAATTCTCCTCTTGTGGGCGGTTCCTCCTTTATCCAATTTCTCGCTATTACCTTTCAGGCCATATACAATAATCTGGCAATTGCTATCTTCAGGGTGTTGTCCACTCCAATCTCATCCCCATAGCCCAGCAAACACACCACCGGTTTGGTTCCCTTGGTACTGAGCATCTATACCCTCCTTCAACACGACTCAGAACCACCAGCCAAAAAGCAGCCAATGTCAGACACGTCCACATCATGTGAAATATTCCGGCATTTTCATTCTTACACCTCGGGCATTCAGAATTAGCTCGCAATCCTGCTTTGTACAATAATTCCGGAGATTTGTACACTCTGTGTATTACATAAAGCTGCGACAGCCTATACGGTTCACTCAGTGACAGTTTTGGAACCCATTCCAACACAGATTCCCATGTTTCATCCTCCAGGGGGCCCAGCTCACTTTCCCACCTAATTCTCTCATTTATCGGGAATCCCAAGAGGTGCGTATGTAGCAAGTCTTTATATAAAGTGGAGATAACCCCTCCCGTAGTCCCTTCACCGCACACATATCTCCTTGGATTCTAAGGCTTTCCCCCCTGTTTTGAGCTCTAAATGCGTGTCTCATCTGCGCATACTGGTATTCCCCCGAGGACCTGAGACCAAACTCCAACCGCAATTGGGAAAAGGATTTCAGCTCTCGCTGCTCAATTATCTGATACATGTAAGGAATTCCCTTGGCCTGCCACTCTGGTAGGGCTAAGATCTTTATGTGATTGGCCCACACCTGAGACACAGCAGCACCTGAAGAGCCTGGGGCATGATAGAGTACTTATAAAACAACTCAAGCTGCCCGCCATGCAGGTACCTGTTCTAGGACAGGGGAAAGAGGACTTTGCCAGTAAGCTTCAGGCAGCAGGGACCTCATACAACAGCGCAAGGAGGAAAGGCTCACGGACTTCAACTGGGAAAGGGATCCTCTATTACCTCCATGCCGTCCGGACCACAGCTGCACCTGTACCTGGTACTCTGGACTGAGATGTACTACTACCATCAGTACACCACGTAAAGACTTTCAACTTGTGTCCTCCACTTATTCGTCGGCATACAACATCCTTGCCACACACCTTGGGAGCCCTGGGGAGCCCACTTCACCTGTGGGAAGAGTCACCATCCAGACGCCATACCATCAGACCAGAGGACCTCTTTAAGCGGCGTCGGTCCCCACTGACCGAAAACCACTAGTGGCGTCACGAACAATAGACTTTATACCATATTCCCTTTAAAAACCTTTCCCCTTTAATTGGGTGCCCAGGGCAACGGACCGGGCCACAGCCACCGTGACATCCCCTTTAAGAGCAATCGGACCCGTGCAGAGTACCCCACGGCCCAGGCAGGCGTTCTATATGCGGATGCCTCCGCATGCGTCGTCTTGACGCTGCACTGACCTGCATCGAACGCAACATGTTGCATTTTGTTGCGGCCGGCACAGGGTCAAAACGACGCATGCGAAGGCATTTGCATGGCCTGTGTACCCAATGTTAACCCCTTCCTGACATCAGACGTACTATCCCGTCGAGGTGGGGTGGGCCCGTATGACCACCGACGGGATAGTACGTCATACGCGATTGGCCGCGCTCACGGGGGGAGCGCGGCCGGGTGTCAGCTGCATATCGCAGCTGACATCCGGCACTATGTGCCAGGAGCGGTCACGGACCGCCCCCGGCACATTAACCCCCGGCACACCGCGATCAAACATGATCGCGGTGTACCGGCGGTATAGGGAAGCATCGCGCAGGGAGGGGGCTCCCTGCGGGCTTCCCTGAGACCCCCGGAGCAACGCGATGTGATCGCGTTGCTCCGAGGGTCTCCTACCTCCCTCCTCGCCGCAGGTCCCGGATCCAAGATGGCCGCGGCATCCAGGTCCTGCAGGGAGGGAGGTGGCTTACCGAGTGCCTGCTCAGAGCAGACACTTGGTAAGCCTGCAGCCCTGCACAGCAGATCGTCAATCTGACAGAGTGCTGTGCACACTGTCAGATCAATGATCTGTAATGTCACCCCCTGGGAGAAAGTAAAAAAGTAAGAAAAAAATTCCCCACATGTGTGTAAAAAAAAAAATATATATATATATCCTAAATAAAGAAAAAGAAAAATTATTATTCCCATAAATACATTTCTTTAGCTAAATAAAATAAAAAAAAACAATAAAAGTACACATATTTAGTATCGCCGCGTCCGTAACGACCCAACCTATAAAAATGCCCCACTAGTTAACCCCTTCAGTAAACACCGTAAGAAAAAAAAAAAAACGAGGCAAAAACCAACGCTTTATTATCATACCGCCGAACAAAAAGTGGAATAACACGCGATCAAAAAGACTGATATAAATAACCATGGTACCGCTGAAAACGTCATCTTGTCCCGCAAAAAATGAGCTGCCATACAGCATCATCAGCAAAAAAATAAAAAAGTTATAGTCCTGAGAATAAAGCGATACCAAAATAATTATTTTTTCTATAAAATAGTTTTTATCGTATAAAAGCTCCAAAACATAAAAAAAATGATATAAATGAGATATCGCTGTAATCGTACTGACCCGACGAATAAAACTGCTTTATCAATTTTACCAAACGCGGAACGGTATAAACGCCTCCCCCAAAAGAAATTCATTAATAGCTGGTTTTTGATCACTCTGCCTCACAAAAATCGGAATAAAAAGCGATCAAAAAATGTCATGTATCCGAAAATGTTACCAATAAAAACATCAACTCGTCCCGCAAAAAACAAGATCTCACATGACTCTGTGGACTCAAATATGGAAAAATTACAGCTCTCAAAATGTGGTAACGCAAAAAATATTTTTTGCAATGAAAAGCGTCTTTCAGTGTGTGATGGCTGCCAATCATAAAAATCCGCTAAAAAACCCGCTATAAAAGTAAATCAAACCCCCCTTCATCACCCCCTTAGTTAGGGAAAAATAAAAAAATTTAAAAATGTATTTATTTCCATTTTCCCATTAGGGTTAGGGTTAGGGCTAGGGCTAGAGTTAGGACTAGAGTTAGGGCTAGGGTTAGGGCAAGGGTTAGGGCTAGGGTTGGGGCTAGGGTTGGGGCTAGGGTTGGGGCTAGGGTTGGGGCTAGGGTTGGGGCTAGGGTTGGGGCTAGGGTTGGGGCTAGGGTTGGGGCTAGGGTTGGGGCTAGGGTTGGGGCTAGGGTTGGGGCTAGGGTTGGGGCTAGGGTTAGGGCTAGGGTTGGGGCTAGGGTTAGGGCTAGTGTTACGGCTAGTGTTAGGGCTAGTGATAGGGCTAGGGTTATTGCTAGGGTTAGGGCTAGGGTTGGGGCTACAGTTAGGGTTGGGGCTAAAGATAGGGTTAGGGTTTGGATTACATTTACGGTTGGGAATAGGGTTGGGTGTGTCTGGGTTAGAGGAGTGGTTAGGGTTACTGTTGGGATTAGGGTAAGGGGTGTGTTTGGATTAGGGTTTCAGTTATAATTGGGGGGTTTCCACTGTTTAGGCACATCAGGGGCTCTCCAAACGGGACATGGCATCCGATCTGAATTCCAGCCAATTCTGCGTTGAAAAAGGAAAACAGTGCTCCTTCCCTTCAGAGCTCTCCCGTGTGCCCAAACAGGGGTATACCCCAACATATGGGGTATCAGCGTACTCAGGACAAATTGGACATCATCTTTTGGGGTCCAATTTCTCCTGCTACCCTTGGGAAAATACAAAACTGGGGGCCAAAAAATAAGTTTTGTGGGAAAAAAAAGATTTTTTATTTTCACGGCTCTGCGTTGTAAACTGTAGTGAAACACTTGGGGGTTCAAAGCTCTCAAAACACATCTAGATAAGTTCCTTGGGGGGTCTTGTTTCCAATATGGGGTCACTTGTGGGGGGGTTGTACTGTTTGGGTACATCAGGGGCTCTGCAAATGCAATGTGACGCCTGCAGACCAATCCATTTAAGTCTGCATTCCAAATGGCGCTCCTTCCCTTCCGAGCTCTGTCATGCGCCCAAACAGTGGTTCCCCCCACATATGGGGTATCATCGTACTCAGGACAAATTGGACAACAACGTTTGGGGTCCAATTTATCCTGATACCCTTGTGAAAATACAAAACTGGGGGCTAAAAAAATCATTTTTGTGAAAAAAAAAAGAATTTTTATTTTCACGGCTCTGCGTTATAAACTGTAGTGAAACACTTGGGGGTTCAAAGCTCTCAAAACACATCTAGATAAGTTCCTTAGGGGGTCTACTTTCCAAAATGGTGTCACATGTGGGGGTTTTTAATGTTTAGGCACATCAGGGGCTCTCCAAACGCAACATGGCATCCCATCTTAATTCCAGTCAATTTTGCATTGAAAAGTAAAATAGCGCTCCTTCCCTTCCGAGCTCTGCTATGCGCCCAAACAGTGGTTTACCCCCACATATGGGGTATCGTCGTACTCAGGACAAATTGCACAACAACTTTTGTGGTCTAATTTCTTCTCTTACCCTTGGGGAAATAAAAAAATGGGGGCGAAAAGATCATTTTTGTGAAAAAATATGATTTTTTATTTTTACGGCTCTGCATTATAAACTTCTGTGAAGCACTTGTTGGGTCAAAGTGCTCACCACACATCTAGATAAGATCCTTAGGGGGTCTACTTTCCAAAATGGTGTCACTTGTGGGGGGTTTCAATGTTTAGGCACATCAGGGGCTCTCCAAACGCAACATGGCGTCCCATCTCAATTCCAGTCTATTTTGCATTGAAAAGTCAAATGGCGCTCCTTCCCTTCCGAGCTCTGCCCTGCGCCCAAACAATGGTTTACACCCACATATGGGGTATCAGCGTACTCAGGACAAATTGTACAACAAATTTTGGGGTCTATTTTCTCCTGTTACCCTTGGTAAAATAAAACAAATTGGAGCTGAAATAAATTTTGTGTGAAAAAAAGTTAAATGTTTATTTTTATTTAAACATTCCAAAAATTCCTGTGAAACACCTGAAGGGTTAATAAACTTCTTGAAAGTGGTTTTGAGTACCTTGAGGGGTGCAGTTTTTAGAATGGTGTCACACTTGGGTATTTTCTATCATATAGACCCCTCAAAATGACTTCAAATGAGATGTGGTCCCTAAAAAAAAATGGTGTTGTAAAAATGAGAAATTGCTGGTCAACTTTTAACCCTTATAACTCCGTCACAAAAAAAAATTTTGGTTCCAAAATTGTGCTGATGTAAAGTAGACATGTGGGAAATGTTACTTATTAAGTATTTTGCGTGACATATGTCTGTGATTTAAGGACATAAAAATTCAAAGTTGTAAAATTGCAAAATTTTTAAAATTTTCGCCAAATATTCGTTTTTTTCACAAATAAACGCAAGTTATATCGAAGAAATTTTACCACTATCATGAAGTACAATATGTCACGAGAAAATGTCAAAATCGCCAAGATCCGTTGAAGCGTTCCAGAGTTATAACCTCATAAAGGGACAGTGGTCAGAATTGTAAAAATTGGCCCGGTCATTAACGTGCAAACCAACCTTGGGGGTGAAGGGGTTAAAGATAGGGTACACAGGATGCATGCAGACGTAGGCGAAGCTGAAGGAAGAGGCACGGCAGTGGGCGGGGCTTAATGGCAGAAGGATTTCAATAAAGCTGGATACAAAATGGCCGCCAAGGTCACCACCCATCTTGAAAAGCTTTCTCTTTCCCATATACTAATGTACCACAAACAGGAAGTTGATATCACCAACCATTGCCATATTATTTAGGTGTATCCATATACAGTGTAAGTGGCCCACCCTGTATAGATCATAAATGGGTTGTCTGGTGAACACAAGTTAAGTTGTACTTTAGTTATAATAAAGTAAGAACACCCCAAACTGCATCAGTGCACTCTGGATCTTATAAGGCACATATCCATTTGTTGATGGGCAGTTGCTTGACTCTCTCAATGACTCCTCTATGAGAAAGTGGTGGGACAGGTGGACCTTCTTGGACAACTAACAGAGTTATGTGCTTTTTTACACCGAAATGAGCGCCTACACAAAAAGGATGCTTATGGCGTGATCTTCAGCTCTGCATGAGACCCTTTATCATCCAGATGAGGTGCTGACAGATGTACATCTTTAACCACTTTCCCAAGATAGTATCATATGCTTGTACTTCATTATGGTTGACCTGTCATTAGACAGCTGCTATTTTCTGTTAAAAGTAACAGAGTATAAAGATAACCTATAACTTAGTGAGATAGGGTTTACCTACACAGATATAATAAACCCTCAGGGGAGAGGAGAGAATTGTACTGCTGATAGGTTTAGCTCACAGAGGATTGTCGAGAATAAATACATAATAACCAACTTCTATAAGCAATTGAGTCTATATAGGTTTTTTTGGTCTCTGGACATAAATAATGTTACCATTCACTGATACCAAACACTTACCGTATCTTGGAAATGGTGAGGAACTGAAAAGTTAGTGTTGGCAAAAAAAAACAGATTAACATAAAACTAGAAAATGCTTTTTCTAAATATCTGTATGATAATGGGCAACCATTCTTCTATGAGAGCTGCTGGGCCAATCAGCTGATCAACACAGATCCAGGTCCTGAACAAGATCCACAATGATAGATGTTAGATCTCGTGATTCCCATATTAAAGGGTTATCTATAAAATGTCCTCAAGCTTGTCATTTTCCCAACAATTGCCACTCGATTGAAATTGTAATATCATGTACAGCTATTCAAATGCATGGCTACTCATCTACTACAACACTGCTTGATAGGGGCTCTCAGCTCTGGCTCATAAAGGGAGTTTTGCAAGAAACCTTGGTTTTTGTCATTTAAAGGGAATCCATCACCAGGTTTTTTCTACCTCGTCTGAGAGCCGCAAGGTGTATGAAAACAGATCCTGACCTGGGAGTGATAATGTCCTGGTGATTAAACCATCATTTTAAGTAAACAACAGCACAGAGCCTAATAAATGACATCAATGAATTCAGTATTTCACCCCCTATCTCCTGCTGTCTTCAGATTACATAGCAAAAACCTGCTGACGGATTCCATTTAAATATATGCTTATTCTGTGCTTTATAGTCATATGGGAGGTCCTATCAGTGACTGGCAGCCTTCCCAGTATAAGTGCAGAAAGAGATAGCAGTCACTTGGTAGGGCTGCTCACTGCAAAAGTTTGAATGACTAATACACAAGTTGTACTTAATCTTTTTCCTAAAAATTAAAGATCCATCTGCTCAGCACTTCAGGCTGTATAAACATGGTGCCTGCAGACTAGACTGCATTTTCAATGTTAAAGCAACACTCCAGCATTTTTTTTTTATTTCAGAGCTGGAGCGGTGGCACTACTGGAAGTTCCCTGACCATAGTGTTATACCAGACACTGTCTTCAGCTTTTCCCGATGCGGCTTCAGTCCTGTGCTGCCATTTATGGAGCGCTACTTCTGACTGACCAGAAGTCAGAGGAAACAGTCACAAGCTCTCAATGTAAGTCTACGAGGGCCCTCGCTCTGGCCACAATCTGGTTCTGATAGACTTACATTGAATTGTGACTTCTGGATTGTCTGGCAAACAACGGATAGACCCAGCAGGTCACAAACCGGTAAAGGATGAAGACGGCAGTTGGTAAGTAAGAGACTAAATGTAGGGAACTTAGATTAGAGCCACCACTCCAGCGCTGCACTAAAAAAACAAACACTGGAGTGTAGCTTTAAAGATTCTCATTAAAGAGATTGAAAACTACTTAATTGTTGATGAAATATCCTTAGGATAGGTCATCAATGTCTGATTGGTCAGGTCTGACTCACGGCACCCCCGTTGATCAGCTGCTCTCAGTGGCCATGGCCACCACTGCTCAATCGCAGAGATACTCAGGCTTCTGATAGTGGCCGTGGCAGGGGGATTTGACTAGGAGGCGGATGTGCAGTACCCTTCTCGGCCACTACCAGAAGACGAAGCCGCTCCACAAATGAGCAATTCCGGTTACTGTCACCTAAAACAGCCAATAGGTGGGGGTGCCTGGTGTTGGACCCCAAACAATCAGACATTGATGGCCTATCCTAAGGATAGGTTATCAATGATAAAGTAGTAGACAACCTCTTTAAGTGTAGCAAGCACAACAGAAAATACAAACCCCCCCCCCAAAAGTCAGTGACTGTCCTCAAACAGGTCACACAATACAGAAAGAGCATATAGCACTTCTGCATATTGTGAACTCGTACATCAGACAAAATCCCACCCAGAGAAAACTGAGCAGTCAGTCTCACGCAGACATGAAGATAGCAGCAGAAACGTGATTTTCTGTGTAGTAGGAGGAAGGAGGGGTGACAGATGAGAAGGGAGAATGCCGAAATTCTGCTGCTATGTTCCTGGAACTTGAACTTTGTGGACATAACTGGTTCACAATTACTTTTGTATTTATGATTGACTATTCTATATCATCATGCAGAGGAACAAATCCCCAAAAATTATATAAAAAAAAGATTAAAAGGAGTGTTGTAATATTCCTAGCAAATCGTTATAACTCCTACATTACCTACCATATGTGGAGCAGAAAAGCCGGTGGACATTTGTGGCCTTCAACATAAAAAATCATTTCTGGAGGCTTTTAAGCACAAAGTTTTTTGGTACAGTTTTTTTTTTTAATTTTTCAAGACAAAACTAGCTGCTATGGTGAAACATGTACTGTTCATGACCCGTCTCACATCCACGTACATTAACTACTAGTGATGAGAGAACGTGCTCGGATAAGGTGTTTTCCGTCATGCTTGTGTGCTAACCGAGTGTCTTCAGCGTGCTCGAATAATATGTTCCGAGTCCCCGCGGCTGCATGTCTCGTAGCAGCTGAAGGACTCGAACATAGTTTTTGAACACGCTGAAGACACTCTGTAACACCTTATCAGAGCACGTTCGCTCATCTCTATTAACTGCCTTTGGGACCCATTTTGGGGAACCCCAGGTATACTGCAAGATTTCAGGATGACACATTGCACAAAGATAAAGTCCTATCGACAACAGAAAATTGTTCTGCTTGAAAACAGAAGTGCTGCAGTGCCTTTACTTTAGTAGATGGATCTCTTATGACGCGCACGCCACTTGGTGCATTTCTCAATGACCGGATAGATCATTGTATACGGCTCCAGAGCGCACGTGTGATAAGACAGTATCATTATTTTCGCACATTTTTAACCCCAAGATAGCACTCTGCTAGGATGAGTGGCCGGCAATGCACTTAGCCCATGCTTGCCAGCATGCCACTAGTTATTAGCAGATACTCGCTCCCTGAATTGTCAGCTCTCCAGATCTCTGCTGTTTAGTAGATTTGCAATCGGAACTTAGACTGCTCTGGATTCTCAGTTACTTAAGCAAAAGGGAAGCGGCTGTCTTCCTTTACAGAACAGTTCAGCGGACTGAAATGCTTTGGTTTAAAGACATTTTCATCTGACCTTCCCCAGGGTCTCTGGTGAGAGTCCCTCAAAAGCCTATGAAACAGGCGTGGTGTAGTAGAGTTCTCCTATGGCAGGAGAGGGGTGGTCCTGCCAGGCTGTCCACATGTCATCTGCTTGCTGTTTGAGACTAAGTATTTCAGGCTCCAAATCTCTCACCCACAAGCAACACTGCTTTGATTTGGAAATACTAAGACCACTCTTGTTCGCACATTTTCTATAACTAAAACCCTGAGTTTATTAGCTTTGAGATATTTGAATATACATTATTTTATTTTTTTTTAGATTTTAAACTTTTTAATACGCAAAAATGATCATGTGGCTTTCTGCGATCACCATGCTGCTGCTGGTCTTTGGGAGCTTTGACGGGTGTCTGGCAACAATTCGGAAAAATGCGGAAAGTCCAGGAAAAAAGCAATATCAGGTGCAGCATGGAGCTTGTAGCTATACCTTTCTACTGCCAGAGGTGGACAGCTGCCGCTCTGCTCCGGCCAGTCCTTATGTGTCCAATTCTGTACAAAGGGATGCTCCCCTGGACTATGATGATTCTGTGCAGAGATTACAGCTTTTGGAGAACATCATGGAGAATAACACACAGTGGCTTCTAAAGGTGAGCTAGATAAAGAGTGCTACAAAATGTCACTCATGTGAGAACTTTTTCTCATATCTAATGAACCAAACAATATGCAGATGTAGCAGAGCTGAATTTATCATCTAATATTTAGGACAAGTGTGCATCATTCATCACTATGTAGATCAAGGAGAACATTACCATTAAAGCAAAAAACTGCTAAATTGTGTCTCCATTTTACCCAATAACCTAACATCCAGTATGTCAGGACCACCAGACTCATAGGATAGGATTCTGAAGAAGAGCAGACAAGGATGTAAAAGATATTGGTAACTGTTATGGTTGCGTGTAAAATCTATCTATTTATATATAATAGCATTGTGCTAGATCTGACCAATTTCTGTCCAATCAGACCAACAGGGATTTAAATTGGTGTGTGGAAACGACCAATTGATCTGACTGAAATCGGTCTCATCTGCCAGAAAACTGACAAGCCTAAAAACCTAACTGTAGTGTTCAACAGAATCTATAGGATGACCCCACTATAGATAATATTAAGGTTTTATTGTAGGACAATTGTAACTGATGAACAAGATGACTGGTTCTATCCTTACAAAATATTTGTGGGTGTAAATGGTCTACTCCGACCGATTTCACCATCCATCACAGGTGAGAAATCTATTAAAGGGTTATTTTATTGGATAATTAATAACTTACTGATCGCTGAGGATCCATTCACTGGGGCTCATAGTCAATGAATGGATAGGATGTCGAGCATGCGCACCGCACCGTCACTGTATGCAAGAAGGTGCCCTGCGGAGACTGTCCTTGGGATTCACAGCCTAATGTCTGATATTGTTTGGACAGGTTCTCTCAGAATTGTAAAGTGCTGCAGAATATATTGGTGCTACATAATAAAAATATATTGATTATGCTCTGGATAGGGGAAAACTTCATATTTTTGAGTATAACCCTTTAAGCACAGGGTAATTACAGGGGGCACAGAGGCAAGCTGTAAATGATGGAACCGTGTGGAAATTAGGAGTTATCGGTGCCTATATATCATGTCTATAACATATTGGGGGCAGTATGCAAGAGGTGATTGCACACGTCATATTCAGAATCTCAGACTTTATTATTAGACTGTTTCATGATTCTAAGAGGGTTGGGACATTTTTATTGAGTCAAGTACAAAAGCAAAAGCAGGAGAATTATTATATTTCAACTACTATTTGCTGAAAGTATAATATATACAGTACTGTATACTAATAAATATGCCGTATACTACAGATAACACTAAATAAACCAATATCTACATATTACCGATGGCCAAATAGTAGTTACTGCTATTAGATACCATCAGAAAGCAGGAAATAAAGCTTTGCTTTGGGGACATAATAGAGGAATTGTAATCTAAGCAGTTTTCTGAGTTTCCAATAGAAAGTGATTCCAATTAATGACTGAAGAAACTAAATTTGGGAATGGACATCAGAGCTTCTGGCTCATTCCCTATAATTTCCACATCCTCTGTGTAGATCGATCAGAGGGGACACGGACATTTGTATTCTGATGGTGTCTGCTGGAGGACTAGGATTTCTTCTGAACGCTGGTAGGGAAACAATTCAGATAAGAGTATTATACTAGGGAAATGCCTCTTGTGAAATTCCCTGATGTATCACAGATGTAGCAGAGCTGAGCTTGCCATTTGGCACAGAATAACACAATATGTCGCTTTCCATAGTGCCTACTATCATACTCTTATTAATAAGCACAGGCAAGTTGCCAAACAGGTCAATGACACATTGTGCTCCATCTGCATTCATAATAGCCTGACTTTAAGTGATTCTGTCAGCTAGTTGTATGGGACATCTTATAAGTAGAGGTACCATGTGGTCATGGCTGCACATAGGTGCCATGGGTGCGACTAAAGGCTCCCTAAGCCAATCACTCTGGAAGGCACCATAATTAGTGCCTCAATGAGCTACATTATAGGGCATCCTCTATATGCTCTTTCTTAAAGGGGTCTGTTGACTGATTTTATATCAATCCAGTGGCTAGAGAAATGCCAGAATAACAAATACTAAAGAAAATGGAGCACTTGGCCACCCACACAGGTAAGCCACATAAACCAGCTGCTATCCTTCTGCCATGGAGGTTTTACCTTTTAGTGCAGACCATAAAGCCGAACAAGTCCCTTGTTGCCGTTGTGAAGTCACCCTTTTCCATATCTCATAACGATTAGAAAGAAAAATACAGTTTGTACAGTACTAAGAGTGCAAGATAATAAATCATGTTTATGATTGTCACATGAGGGTCATGTAAATGGAGGCATGGAGCAGGGTTCACTGAAGGTCCACAAAAGAAATATTCTCATGGTGAATGCAAGACCGTTCTCCAGAGCAGAGCTACACAATCTGCTTGCTTATAAAATAGTCTAATAGTTTTAGGGTCAGTTTCTGTTTTTTACTTAACTACCCTAAACATTAATGAACAAGATATTTATTTGCGTGCAATGGGTGGCTCCTGGTGGTGAGCACCCTCTGGTCCTTGATGGTGCGTACCCACTGATCACAGTGGCGAACACCCTCTTGCGTGTGGACAATATCAGGACTATGACAGGGTGTCTTCTGTGGTTCATATTTATAGCATACCTATACAGAGAGGGAAATAAGCATTTGATCCCTTGCTGATTTTGTAAGTTTGCCCACTGACAAAGACATGAACAGTCTATATAATTTTAAGGGTAGGTTAGTTTTAACATTGAGAGATAGAATATCAAAAATAAAATCCAGAAAGTCACAATGTATAAATTATATAATTTTTTTTGCATTTTGCAGTGAGAAATAAGTATTTGATCCCTCTGGCAAACAAGACTTAATACTTGGTGGCAAAACCCTTATTGGCAAGCACAGCAGTCAGACGGTTTTTGTAGTTTAAGATGAGGTTTGCGCACATGTCAGGAGGAATTTTGGTCCACTCCTCTTTGCCGGATCATCTCTAAATCATTAAGATTTTGAGGCTGTCGCTTGGCAACTCGGAGCTTCAACTCTCTCCATACGTTTTCTATGGGATTAAGGTCTGGAGACTGGCTAGGCCTCCCCATGACCTTAATGTGCTTCTTTTTGAGCCACTCCTTTGTTGCCTTAGCAGTATATTTTGGGTCATTGTCTTGCTGGAAGACCCAGCCACGACCCATTTTTCATGTCCTGGCGAAGGGAAGGAGGTTGTCACTCAGGATTTTACAGTACATGGCTCCATCCATTTTCCCATTGATGCAGTGAAGCAGTCCTGTGCACTTAGCAGAGAAACACCCCCAAAAACATGTTTCCACCTCCATGCTTGACAATGGGGACAGTGTTCTTTGGGTCATAGGCAGCATTTCTCTTCCTCCAAACATGTCGAGTTGAGTTAATGCCAAAGACCTCAATTTTAAACTCATCTGACCACACCTTCTCCCAATCACTCACAGAATCATCTAAGTGTTCATTGGCAAACTTCACACGGGCCTGCACATGCGCCTTCTTTAGCTGGGGGACCTTGCGGGAGCTGCAGGAGTTTAAACCTTTATGGAGTAATGTGTTACCAATGGATTTTTGGGGATTGTGGTCCCAGCTGCCTGGAGATCATTAACAAGTTCCCCCGGGTAGTTTTAGGCTGATCACTCACCTTCCACATTATCAATGATACCCCACGAGGTGAGATTTTGCATGGTGCCCCGATGTAGATTGAGTCATTTTGTATTTCTTCCATTTTCTTACTATTGCACCAACAGTTGTCTCCTTCTCACCCAGCGTCTTATGGTTTTGCAGCCCATTTCAGATTTGTGCAGGTCTTTGATCTTGTCCCTGACATCCTTATAAAGCTCTTTGGTCTTGCCCATGTT
The DNA here is from genome assembly GCF_051348905.1 of Ranitomeya variabilis. NCBI lineage: Eukaryota > Metazoa > Chordata > Amphibia > Anura > Dendrobatidae > Ranitomeya > Ranitomeya variabilis. The sequence continues at coordinate 826,956,291 of NC_135233.1, forward strand.
GTAGAGGTTAGAGTCTGACTGATTCATTAAGTCTGTATACAGGAATCTTTTATAAAGGTTACTATGTATAACAGCTGTCTTTAGTGAAGGTAATGAGTTGATTAGGAATGTCTAACTGGTCTGTAGGAGCCAGAACTCTTAATGGTTAGTAGGGGATCAAATACTTATTTCTCACTGTAAAAAACAAACAAATTTATATAATTTATACAATGTGATTTTCTGGGTTTTATTTTGATACTTTATATCTCAATGTTAAAATTAACCTAGCCTTAACATTATAGACTGCTCATGTCTTTGTCAGTGGGCAAACTTACAAAATCAGCAAGGGATCAAATACTTATTTCCCCCACTGCAGACCCCCAATTTGCAGTAGAGAGGTGGTTTGCCCTTACCCCATACAGATGAAATTTCAAGGCCGGATCCATTTGTTTTCAGAGGACATAGGCTGCTGCCAGAGTAATCTGGCAACGGACCTTCTATTCTCTCCTCATTTAAAACATATGAACATTTGACCAATCACTCAGGAGTATGGAGGAGTTGGGAGAGATCGTGGTCTGCCAAATGAACGCATGGCCAACTTAAGAACAGCATACTGAATTAAGTTTGGTGATGTCACTTTTTAGAATCCCCCCATTTGCAATCTTGAATTACTGCTTTTAGGTCTGCATACATTAAGGTTACACACTTGCTCAGATGGGCACCAATAAAATGAAACACCTTTAAACAGTTAGAAAGCGATCCATTCTAATATCATAATTGGTCCATCTGTTTCCATTTTACTGGACCAATTTGCTTTTAGTCTGTATTTTATGTATTCCATTATATCTTTTGCAACTCCTAGTATCTTAGGAGCTCCTCGGGTTACTGTTGTAGCCATAGGTCAAGTGGAATTAGGATGAAAGACTAGTTTATTAGCATTAAGAATCCTAGTACCAGCTTCCATCCTGACCTTGGGCAATTACTTTACCTCCATTTATCATGTGCCTAAATTGCACAATCATAAATTAATCTAGCTAACCTTCTCTTACCTTACAGTTTGTTTATACTGTTAGAATGAAAATCATTTATAAAATATTTGTACACTTAAAAGGTAATTTTTTAAGCCACAAATTACCTCCAAATCTAGCACACGTGTTCTTACCTAAACACTGGAACGTATTCTACTTGACATACCATACATTTCTGTAGTCATCAGAGTGTAATAAATGAATCTTTAAATAAAAAAAAACAAAAAAAAACCTAATTTTTGTTTAGTGTCAAGAACAATCATAATACAAAAAGAAGTCCCAGATGGAACTAACATATGGTACTCCATTTACAAATTAAATCGGGTTGCCCACACACAAATTCGATTGCCAATCATCAAAAAACAAATACAATAGCATTTGCAACAAACTAATCACAAATTATTTTTTTTTGTGGAATTTCAAGGAAAATCCACAAGAATCAGTGTGAACTTATTTTAAGGGAATGAATAGATGCAATTTGTGTGCCTATCGTCACTATTTACAATATTTCTACTAAGGCTAGTGGGTGTAATACATTCGAAAGGGAGCAAAATCTTTAAACACAGCAGGTTATCAAGTAGCTTTACAAGAATGCGTGCAGATACCTTTACAAATTCTTAGCCCAGGTTCACATTGCGCTAAAGCAGCCCGTTCAACGCTTAGCGTTGACGGGCTGCGTTAACGCAATAGCATACACGCCATCGCATTATGCTATACGGAGCCTCAGACACTGCAGCCCACGTCCGGGGCTCCGTCACTGAATGACGGCACATCGCTAGCGCATGCCGATTATGGCATGCACATGCATTGGCGATGCGCCCGATAATAGGGGTTAATGGCAGCGTTTTCTTCCTTTTCCTTTTTGGAAGTGCATTTGAACAGCAAGGTGGATTGCTGTTGAGGGGAAATAGAGAAAAAAAAAATCTATAAATCTTCAGCATAGCGAGTGTGAGCGAAGTGAGTGTGACCTGAGCGTAAGTGTGATTGGCGGTAAGTGTGACTTGTGATTCAGTGAAGAGGTATTTGGAAAGCCTTTAACAAATACCTGTGGGAATTGGTGTGAGTTGCTGAATTGGGAGTAGCTATATTCACAAGGGGTTAACTTAGGGTGGGGGCTCATAATTAAGGGTTTATAAGGGGCAGCTGTTTGGGGCTCAAGTCCTTTTTGGAAGTGCATTTGAACAGCAAGGTGGATTGCTGTTGAGGGGAAATAGAGAAAAAAAATATTTAAATCTTCAGCTTTGCGAGTGTGAACGAGCTGAGTGTGACCTGAGCGCAAGTGTGAACGGCGGTAAGTGTGACTTGTGATTCAGTGAATTTGGAATCAGGGAGTTTCCAAGGGAGGAATTGCTGTCTGTTTTTTATTAATACTTTGTATTTATTTTTTATTTAACGTTTCTGTGTGGTGCAATCCCCATTCGGAAATGTGCTCCACTATTGTTAATGCCATCCAGTGCACATCTTGCCACATGTATGCAATCCTTGATCAGCCGGTCGAGGGTGCATACTGCTGTGCGAGATGTGAGCACGTTGAGCATTTGGAAGCCCAGATTCTGGATTTAAATGTGCAGCTGGCAACATTGAGATCCATTGACAACATGGAAAGGAGTCTTCTGCTCACTGAGCAGATGCTCAATGGGATAGATGAGGGGGGATGGTAGGATGGAGCTGCAGGACAGTGAAGAAGCAAGCTGGGTGACAATTAGGAAGCGGGGTAGAGGGAAGAGTGCCAGGGAGGCTAGTCCTGATCTGGCACACCCTAACAAGTTTGCTAAGTTGGCAGATGAGGGGGGTGCCAGTACAGGGGTAGCACTGCTGCAGCCAGGCATGTCCTCTGAAAGCCGGAGGAGTGACTGCTCCAGTAAGGAGGGAAATAGGAGAGCAGGGCAGGCCAGACAGGTGCTGGTAGTGGGGGACTCAATTATTAGGGGAACAGATAGGGCAATCTGTCACAAAGACAGGGATCGTCGAACGGTGTGCTGCCTACTTGGCGCTCGAGTCCGACACATCGCTGATCGGGTGAACAGATTACTGGGAGGGGCTGGTGAGGACCCAGCGGTCATGGTGCACATTGGCACAAATGACAAAGTTAGAGGTAGGTGGAAGGTCCTTAAAGATGATTTCAGGGAATTAGGTTGCAAGCTGAAAGCAAGGACCTCCAACGTGGTATTTTCCGAAATACTGCCTGTACCACGTGCTACGCCAGAGAGGCAACGGGAGATTAGGGAGGTTAATAAGTGGCTCAAGAATTGGTGTAGGAAGGAGGGGTTTGGGTTCCTGTAGAACTGGGCCGACTGGCTCTACGCTAGGGACGGGCTGCACCTCAATGGGGAAGGTGCAGCTGTGCTGGGGGAGAAAATGGCTAGAAGGTTGGAGGAGTGTTTAAACTAGGGATTGGGGGAGAGGGTATTCAATTTATAGGAGGGGAAGATAGTGCAGATAGAGACCTGGGCACAGGTAAGGAAGTTTGGGGTGGCAGTGGCATGGGGGGGTGGGGTTAGTACAGTTAATAATTTAATAAAGAACAGAGGTGCAGAGAGATACAAAAAGTGCATGTATACTAATGCCAGAAGCCTCACCAACAAAACGGACGAATTAGAACTAATGTTGTTGGAGCATAATTATGACATGGTGGGGATATCTGAAACATGGCTGGATGAGAGCCATGACTGGGCTGTTAACTTGCAGGGCTATAGCCTGTTCAGAAATGACCGTACATATAAGCGAGGGGGTGGGGTGTGTCTATATGTAAAATCATCTTTAAAACCCATCCTGCGTGATAATATAGGTGAATTTAATGAAAATGTAGAGTCCCTGTGGGTGGAGATAAGGGGAGGGGGAAAAATAATAAATTACTGATAGGGGTTTGTTATAAATCTCCAAAAATAATGGAAGCAATGGAGAATATCCTCGTAAAGCAAATAGATGAAGCTGCGACTCAAGGAGAAGTCATTATTATGGGGGACTTCGACTACCCTGAAATAGATTGGGGAACAGAAACCTGCAGTTCCAGCAAAGGTAATCGGTTTTTGACAACTATGAGAGACAATTACCTTTTACAACTGGTTCAGGACCCAACAAGAAGGGGGGCACTGCTAGACCTAATATTAACCAACAGGCCAGACCGCATATCAAATATAAGGGTTGGGCGTCACTTGGGGAATAGTGATCACAAAATAATAAGTTTTCATGTATCCTTTAATAAGATGTGTAGTAGAGGGGTTACACGGACACTAAACTTCAGGAGGGCAAATTTCCAACGGATAAGAGAGGATCTTGGTGCAATTAACTGGGACGATATCCTGAGACATAAAAATACACAAAGAAAATGAGAGACATTTATTAGCATCCTGGGTGGGACCTGTGCACAGTATATACCGTATGGGAATAAACATACTAGAAATAGGAGGAAACCAATATGGCTAAATAGAGCTGTAAGGGGCGCAATAAGTGACAAAAAAAAAGCATTTAGAGAATTAAAGGAAGTAGGTAGTGATGAGGCATTAAATAAATACAGAAAATTAAATAAATTCTGTAAAGAGCAAATCAAGGCAGCAAAGATTGAGACAGAGAGACTCATTGCCAGAGAGAGTAAAAATAATCCCAAAATATTCTTTAACTACATAAATAGTAAGAAACTAAAAAATGATAGTGTTGGCCCCCTTAAAAATAGTCTGGGTGAAATGGTGGATGAGGATGAGGAAAAAGCCAACATGCTAAATGACTGTTTTTCATCAGTATTTACAAAAGAAAATCCCATGGCAGACAAAATGACTAGTGATAAAAATTCCCAATTAAATGTCACCTGCTTAACCCAGCAGGAAGTACGGCGGCGTCTAAAAATCACTAAAATTGACAAATCTCCGGGCCCGGATGGGATACACCCCCGAGTACTGCAGGAATTAAGTACAGTCATTGATAGACCATTATTTTTAATCTTTAAAGAGTCCATAATAACAGGGTCTGTACCACAGGACTGGCGTATAGCAAATGTGGTGCCAATATTCAAAAAGGGGACAAAAACTGAACTCGGTAATTATAGGCCAGTAAGCTTAACCTCTACTGTGGGTAAAATCCTGGAGGGCATTCTAAGGGATACTATACTGGAGTATCTGAAGAGGAATAACCTTATGACCCAGTATCAGCACGGGTTTACTAGGGACCGTTCATGTCAGACTAATTTGATCAGCTTCTATGAAGAGGTAAGTTCCGGACTGGACTAAGGGAGCCCAGTGGATGTAGTGTATATGGACTTTTCAAAAGCTTTTGATACGGTGCCACACAAAAGGTTGTTACATAAAATGAGAATAATGGGGATAGGGGAAAATATGTGTAAGTGGATTGAGAGCTGGCTCAGGGATAGGAAACAAAGGGTGGTTATTAATGGAGCACACTCGGACTGGGTCGCGGTTAGCAGTGGGGTACCACAGGGGTCAGTATTGGGCCCTCTTCTTTTTAACATATTTATTAATGACCTTGTAGGGGGCATTCAGATTAGAATTTCAATATTTGCAGATGATACTAAACTCTGCAGGGTAATCAATACAGGGGAGGACAATTTTATATTACAGGATGATGTATGTAAACTAGAAGCTTGGGCTGATAAATGGCAAATGACCTTTAATGGGGATAAATGTAAGGTCATGCACTTGGGTAGAAGTAATAAGATGTATAACTATGTGCTTAATTCTAAAACTCTGGGCAAAACCGTCAATGAAAAAGACCTGGGTGTATGGGTGGATGACAAACTCATATTCAGTGGCCAGTGTCAGGCAGCTGCTACAAAGGCAAATAAAATAATGGGATGCATTAAAAGAGGCATAGATGCTCATGAGGAGAACATAATTTTACCTCTATACAAGTCACTAGTTCGACCACACTTAGAATACTGTGCACAGTTCTGGTCTCCGGTGTATAAGAAAGACATAGCTGAACTGGAGAGGGTGCAGAGAAGAGCGACCAAGGTTATTAGAGGACTGGGGGGTCTGCAATACCAAGATAGGTTATTACACTTGGGGCTATTTAGTTTGGGAAAAACGAAGGCTAAGGGGTGATCTTATGTTAATGTATAAATATATGAGGGGACAGTACAAAGACCTTTCTGATGATCTTTAATCATAGACCGGTGACAGGGACAAAGGGGCATCCTCTACGTCTGGAGGAAAGAAGGTTTAAGCATAATAACAGACGCGGATTCTTTACTGTAAGAGCAGTGAGACTATGGAACTCTCTGCCGTATGATGTTGTAATGAGTGATTCATTACTTAAACTTAAGAGGGGACTGGATACCTTTCTGGAAAAGTATAATGTTACAGGGTATATACACTAGATTCCTTGATAGGGCGTTGATCCAGGGAACTAGTCTGATTGCCGTATGTGGAGTCGGGAAGGAATTTTTTTCTCCAAGGTGGAGCTTACTCTTTGCCACATGTTTTTTTTTTGCCTTCCTCTGGATCAACATGTTAGGGCATGTTAGGTTAGGCTATGGGTTGAACTAGATGGACTTAAAGGCTTCCTTCAACCTTAATAACTATGTAACATGCTATGTTAACGGACTGCCATAACGCAATGTAAACCCAGCCTACACAACGTTTTTCTAAATGGCATTGCCGCAGAGTTTTGCAAGCAGAAGACGTTTCAGGGAAAATACCGGCAGAGTCCTCTTTGGCATCATAGTGGTCTTTTTTTTTTTGCATATATAAAATAGTGAGTGCAGGGCCGGCTCCAGGTTTTTGAGGGCCCCGGGCAAAAGAGTCTCAGTGGGCCCCCCCTTTCACACATACCACGATTCATGATGCACAGATACAGCAGAGAAATATAGGTATAGTACAAAGCCAGATTTCACTTCTTACATGAGTGATAGCTATTGTAAATTCTACAATACCATACAGCAGAGGGGCTTTATATAAGTCAACCCCATATATGCCAATTTTGTGACCTACTCCCTCTTCCTCAGTTACCAGTAGGCATTTTATTGTTAGTTGAACTTGCTGCAAAGAAAAAACTGTATACATTGAATATGACAATTTTTTTAATGGAAAACTTTTTAAAGTAAACATTAGAAAGTATTAAAGTAGAACATTTGTAAAAGTGCAAAATGGGTAGCATATAGAACAGCCACGTAGTATATAACAGCTCATGTAGCATATAGCACAGCCACGTAGCATATAACACAGCCCACATAGTATATAACACAGCCCACGTAGCATATAGCACAGCCACGTAGCATATAGCACAGCCACATAGCATATAGCACAGCCACGTAGCATATAACACAGCCCAAGTATATAACACAATAATAAACCAATGAGAGAAGAAGCACCAGGAAAACCAAGGGTAAAATATAGTAACAACTTTATTGAAGACAAAAATGTAGACATGTAAAAACACAGAGGAAACACAGGATAGATGACAGGGAACACACCATGAAGGTGGCACCACAGGAACCAACAGGTACACCACAGTATAAGAGCATCAGTAAGCCTAAATTATGTGCACCCAATCAAAGTAAGCATATATGTATCCCAATAATACTTGGACAAATGCCAGTAAAGAGGGGCACCATTAAGGAGTGACTATATCCAAAAGAGGACATGTAAGGATGCAAGAGGTAACAATAACGAGGAAAATACCTGTGGGACCGTGATGCCACCCACCCCAACGCCGCGTTTCGGCACATAATTTAGGCTTACTGATGCTCTTATACTGTGGTGTACCTGTTGGTTCCTGTGGTGCCACCTTCATGGTGTGTTCCCTGTCATCTATCCTGTGTTTCCTCTGTGTTTTTACATGTCTACATTTTTGTCTTCAATAAAGTTGTTACTATATTTTACCCTTGGTTTTCCTGGTGCTTCTTCTCTCATTGGTTTATTATATTCAATTAGCACTGAACCTTACTAGATATACCCTGGCACCCCGTTTATATATTTTTTTGGTGTGGTGTGTATATTTTGCTTTTGGATTTATACAAGTATATAACACAGCCACGTAGCATATAACACTGCCACGCAGCATATAACACAGCCACATAGCATATAACACAGCCCACATAGTATATAGCACAGCCCACATAGTATATAACACAGCCCATGTAGTATATAGCACAGCCTACGTAGTATATAGCACAGCCCACGTAGTATATAATACAACCACGTAGTATATAACACAGCCACGTAGTATATAGCAGTGTGGGCACCATATCCCTGTTAAGAAAAAGAATTAAAATAAAAAGTTATATACGCACCTTCTAGCGACCCTCGGATCCAGCCCACTCCTTAGCGATGCTCCCTCCAGCTCCCGTTCCCAGTGATGCTTTGCGACAATGACCTGTGATGACATAGTGGTCTCGCGTGATCCTACGTCATCTGGGGTCATTTCGCAAAGAATTACTGGGAATGGGAGCACCGCGAGGATCGGGAAGGCTGCGGGGGCCGCCGGAAGGTGAGAATAGTACGAATTTTTATTTTTTTAAATTATTTTTAACATTATATCTTTTTACTATTGATGCTGCATAGGCAGCTTCAATAGTAAAAAGTTGGTCACACTTGTCAAAATGGACCCCCCATCTTGCTAGGGCCACGTCACTTGCCCGGGTGCTGACACCGACCCTGAGTGAGCGCAGTGGCGGACAAACACAGGAAAGGACTCCTGTGCAAGAACAATATAAGAACCCATTTCAGTCCAATAGTTGGGCTTTTTTTCATTAAAATGTTCAATTCCACTTGCTTTGGAAGTGGAAATGGGCCCCCTTACCTCTTAGGCCCCTGTGCGGCTGCACAGGTTGAACCAATCATATGTCCACCCTTGAGTGAGCCACTTCTAAGCAGAAGCTGCCTGATGAATTGGACATGGCACTTCTCCTAACCGATTTACGTCTTTAGAAACATTAAGCAGTTAAAAAAAAACCTCAAAAGTCTGTACACATGAGCAGTGGGTTGTTTTTACACTGCAGTGCTTATATACATTCTTGTTAACATAAGAGTATTACCTGCCTAAAAAAGACATTGTGTGCACATTAAATCTTTATAAATACAAAAACAAGAAAAATCATCATCTTCATTGGCTCCTATTCACACGCTGTGGTTTATAGTGTTCTATCGCTCTGGTTTAGCAAAAATGACTACAGGAAATTTTATAATCGCTCTTGTGTTTTATTAATAGAATTAGACTAGTTTTACATTAAATATGATTTTGTTTTTCTTTTTACATAAGTCAATAGTGATTGTGAATATCTCTGTAATAGATATTTATACTACTGTTTTTTATTCTTGCAAAATATCTGTAAATGTTATATAATACCACATTTAGCAAACAATTCAAGATAACACAATAAAAAGCATAAAAGTACAAGTGGGAGAAGGTGATACCATAGATGGGGAAAGCCAATCACGTGGGACTTTATGTAAAAAGGGTCAAAACGTCCAATAGGCTTCCAGTATATTCCGCCATCTGCCCAATCAGTGCCACCTTCCTAAACAGGTCAACTCATCGGAGGAGGCAGCGCATCTTTCACTTCTATGTCAGTCTATAAATATGTCCTATTAAATCTATTATAGCAGAACTGAATCGAATACGCAACTGATCTACACTAGTGATGAGGGAACGTGCTGGGATAAGGTGTTACCTGAGCATGCTCAGTTGCTAACCGAGTTTTTTCGGCGTTCTTGAAAAATATGTACGAGTCCCCGCGGCTGCACATCTCAATATGTTCAAGTCCCCGATGGCTCTTTGTTAGGCTATCCCTGAATACATTGCGGCTGTCAAAAATAGCTGCAAAACATGCAGCTGTGGGGACTCAAACATATTTTTCGAGCACGCCGAAGACCCTCTTAGCACCTGAGCATGCTCTGATAACACTTTATCCAAGCACGTTCGCTAGTTATCACTAATATACACAAATAGGTTTAGCTGGGTCATATACCTGCATTGGTAACAACTACTGCAAAAATTCCAACTAATGTAAACTCTGAGCTTCTGCAAACAGACTTAAGCTATGCTTACATGTGCTAGAGTCTCCAATTGCATCCTCTGTCATAGAATCAATCATATTTAACGGGATTGCCCTTTCAAAAGATTATCCCTCCAGAATATCAAGGTAGCTGTAGCCAATCACTGAGATCATATTGTGGTGTGTACATCGGTAGGAGAGCTAAGCTTAGCGACTGGATACAGAACGGTCATTTTGACTGCTGCCAGCATATATACAATCACTGGGGCAGTGGCGAGAGGCAGCGCCGGACCCCAGGAGAGCGAGTGACAGCTCAGCTTTAATTTCTTGCTTCTCTGAGCCCCTGGAATGATAACCTTTGAAAAGGAATAACCCCTTATACAGAGAAATTAGCTCAGCATGCTGCTAAATTCTTTAGCTAAAATGCCAAACACCATAAAGGTAACCAACAGACCTCACTAAGAGTCAAATGAGGTCCACTGGGTGTAGTGGGTGTCCCTTTAGAGACTAATCTGGGCCATCCCTTCAAATTCAATGGGTGTCCATCACTTTCACTTCCTAGAGGCTCTTCCAAAATGGTAGAATTGTTACAGTTTCTTAAAAAACAATACAGGTTTATCGTGATGGATTATTTTCTTGTAACAAACATTCAAAAGAAAGACAGACATTCCATCAGAAATAGTATTCCTATAATCTGCAGCACATTCCTGCGCGGCAAGTGTTCAGTGACGGGGGGGGGGGGGTCAAAGGGATTTTGTGTTTTGGGATTAGCTGAGGCAAGTGGCAATCACTAGAAAATGCTGGGACAGAAAGGTGAGGCCAGGCAATCACTGCAAGAGTGTCATGTGGAATCTGCATGCTCATATGTAGACACTAAACATGTGCTTGGTGGAATGGGATTCGATTTCTCATAAAATCAGCTTCGTTCTGGCTAGAAACATGAGAGAAATGGTTTAGGTAGCATGATACGACAACCTGTTGACCTCTGCCGCTTTCACTATAATTGTAGGATACTCCGAGGAAAAACAGTGTTAATAAATATAATTAGAAAATATTGCGATTCTTCCATACAAGAAATTAGGAACAATTTTTTCAACACTGCACTAAAACGTACTGAAAGTAAGGCTACATTCACACATCTGCTGTATACGTTAGTGTGCGCTCTGGTTTTTGGTCTCAGAGAGGGGCACTAATCCATACACACATCAGTTTTAAACACTGAACTATGTGTCTGGTCTGTGGAATACCAAACATGTCCTATTCTGAACAGTTTTGCAAATCAGACTCGGTTATTACGGTCTTTGGGGATCCGGGCAAAACGTACGGAAGACATAATTTGCACATCAGTGTTTCATCTGTTATCCACTAATCCACTGTTAAGATTAAATGGAGAAAAAAATCAGTTTATCTCCTGCAGTTATTAGAAATGGATGAGAATATGCAAAGTCAACAAAACACGGATGACACAAAGAAAATCGGCCCCTATCTCACAGATGTAGAAGCGTACACCCAGCTTCAGAGACGCACTGATGCTCCCGGAATGAGCGGCGCGCATTCGCTAGATTTGCATGAGCACCGACGACGTCGGCTCGTGCAAATTATGTTAGAATGCCAATTTCAAAGATTTGTAAAAACGAAATTTTTTGGGTTTTCCGCCATTTTCCTAGAAACCTCACTTTTTTTTTCCCATTGATTGAGCTACGTGGGGTTTGATTTTTGCGTGACAAGATGACGGTTTTATTGACACCAATTTGGGGTACAATGAGATGCTTGGATCTGTTTTTGCAGATTTTTTTTTTTGGCTATGTTGACCGAAGAACTGCAATTCTGGCATTTTGACTTTTATTCTTGCAACGGCATTTGCCAATCTGGTTTATGATTTTTTTTTTCATAAATATGACTTTTATGAACGTGGTGATACTATATGTTTATTTTTAATGGGGGTAAAGGTGGGTGATAATTTTTTTTAAACAATTTTTTTTACTTAATATTTTAGTCCCCACAGGGGACTACAGCCTGCAATCGTCCTATCATATACTATGTAATGCAATACCTAGTATTCAAGTATATAGTGAAAATTGAGGTCTCCTTCAAGGACCAAGTTGGCAGTTACATGGTACTTCATCAGGCCCCCTGGCTGTTATGGTAACCCATTGGCCTAGTGTCACGGGGTACCAATGGGAGCTGATAAAGGAGAACAATGGTACGTGTTCCATTTACACACCACTTTGAGTGATTGACAGTGGTGCTTAATTGGCTGACAGCCACAGTCAAAGCTGTCAAAGCTTAGGTCTGGCCATGGCTGTTAGAAACAGATGCTGGCTATTTAATATAGGAGTTATCTGCAGCATATGGAGATTTCTGTACTACTTAGCCTTCTCCACAGACGATCACCCTCGAAATCACGTACAGGTACATTCTATTGTGTAAAAAAGATAAATCAATAGGTCATTTTCTGATGGTAATTTCCCTTTATGCATTGGTAATACTTTTGTTTGTCAGCTCTATAGTATACTGTTAAAGTTGTATTATATCTCCCAGATTGGAGAACCTGATAACTGTATAGAGATTATTAAATGTATTTACAATACTATATCCAAGCTGATAAGTTAACTCTGATGATCTCAGTCAGCTCTTTTCAGCTGATTGGTTTCTAGCTGATCGCCTCACTCCTGTTACCTCTCAACTCCTAAGCTGTTCTCAGTCCGGCAAAAGTCACCAGCTTCCACATTAGCATTTTCCAGAGCAGTTCTCCTAATCATGGCTGCTTACTTTCCTGAGCCATGTGCTTGTTCAAAGGGCATGTTTTCTCTATATGTAAATATAGTGACAAAAGTCTACACTTCAGGACAATGACAACAAATTAACGTGTTAGGCTACTTTCACACTAGCGTTAACTGCAATACGTCGCAAATGCGTCGTTTTGCCGAAAATACGCATCCAGCAAAAGTTCTTGCTGGATACGTTTTTTCGTCATAGACTAACATTAGCGACGCATTTGCGACGCATTGCCAAACGTCGCGTCCGTTTTGCGACGCTTGGGCGTGTGGTAGCGGACCGTCGGGAGAAAAAAACGTTACATGTAACGTTTTTTGCTCCCGACGGTCCGCTTTTTCCGACCGCGCATGCGCGGCCGGAACTCCGCCCCCACCTCCCCGCACCTCACAATGGGGCAGCGGATGCGTGGGAAAAATGCATCCGCTGCCCCCGTTGTGCGGCGGAGACCACGCTAGCGTCGGGAACGTCGGCCCGACGCACAGCGACGGGTTGTTCCCGACGCTAGTGTGAAAGTAGCCTTACAGTAGCAGGAGAAGCTCCTAACCAACCAAGACACAACTTGAGCATACTCCTTTAAGTATGACTGTTACTGATAAAGAAGTTGACAGGCCCACAGAATCATGCATTTAAATTCACCATTGACCAAACAAATGGCAAAAAAGAGCAACCTTTTAAATGTGTACTCGGAGTGTTACTCGAACATGTCAGTAGATACTTTGTCAGTGGGGTACCAAATCTGTGATGCCCTCAAATGACTACATAAAGTTCAACTTTCCATGCACAGTGTTTGTTTGTGGTACGTGACAGTGAAATAAAAGATCACTTTAGACATTTGAACTTTGACATGCTTCTCATTCTTCATTACATACTTTTTGTAAACCAAGGTCAAACATTTGTTAAGGGTAACACATCCAACAGACCTGTTTCTGCTTTATCTATAATCCCTTCCATGTTTTGTACAAGCAGGGCTTTTGATCACTTGTCCACATTATTTATTTTATAGACTCCTGTGCACCTTTGAGCATGCAAAACTAAATGCTCAAGAATATGGATCCAAGGGATGACAATATGCAAAATACAAACCGATGCTGTACCAACCATTTTCACAACAACCCCATCATTAGTATTTCTACTATTAGAGAAATGTCTTACTAGATGTTAAGAAGAAAACTCATGGCTGACAACTTTATTAGGCCTTAGTTAAAAAGTTTCCAAAACTTCATGCTGGTGGCAAGAAAAGTACCATGTGATAATCTATTGTTGATTAAAAAAAACAACTAAAGGCCCCACAGTTTATAAGATCATATATGTAACAATCTGTTCCCATGTCTCTGAGCCAGTGCATTCAGATTAGCCCTTACATTTCAGGCTCAATTTCAGCTCTCTGCAACGTGAAGGTTTTCCCCGTTTGTCGCTCTCCCTGTAAGTCCTTGTTTGTAACAATTATTTGGAAAATTCAGTTAAGGAAAATAATACAATAACAGAACTCTAATATATCCTAAAACAAAGTTGTTTTTTTAATATTCCTTATGGAAATTTATGAATTGACATCTGAGTGGTAACATTCTGCTTTGTTAAAAGGGCATGTCCCTACAAAGTCGCCACCACATGGTCAATGTTAAACTGTGTAGGGATACCATCTCCCCAGTTGTTCATTTATTCCTAAATTCCTGCTAGGAATAACCGAAGCAGTGTTCTAGGAAAAGGTACTTCTGAACTCTTATTTCATTGGGATTACTTACCAAACAGACATATCACGGTAGCTAATTATGGCAGTCCTCTCCAACAAGCTGCCAGTATTGAAAGTTACGGGGCTAGTGTAGCTTTTCAAGATATCTACCTGAATAGAACATCCTGCCCGATTCATGGAACATGTATGTACACAAAATACCACTTGAAATATCAAAAGATGTTTGGGATGTTTTTGTTTAGGCTCTTGCTGCAGAAGACAAGTTGCAACCCTCAAAACTATATAACATCAATTGGATAATGACTGACAAAAAGGAATATTATCAGAATAGCCACTATGGTAGAAAACGAACAGCATAAATAAATATCTTCCTACCCTTAAAAAACAAGCAACATTATATTCATAATCATACAAAGACATAGAATACACTGAGTTATTAAAAAAAACAAAACTTTTAAAATTGTGAAGAATACCAGCATATTCGCACCATCTCATTAATCTTTTCACGTCAGTTTTGTGTAAAAATGACAGGTGGCACATGATCCAAACATAACATTGTCAAATCCAAATATCTCCAGTGGGCCATAAAATGTGCACATTCCTACAAGAACAGATGACAAATGGCTTTCAAAAGAGAAAATTTGGCATTTATGCCCATGTACCTGCTGTGCACTACATGCATTAGTAAATAGGAACTTATGTTGCTACTTTAGAATTCTTCTCGGGTTACTCTTTTTGCTAGTTACCTGTATTGGAATAAGCAGTCTGAGGGCTCTGCATAGAAAAATAGTAATGAATCCTGAACCCTGACCCAGAACTAAATACTCCCCAGCCTCTCTGCAATTTTCTATATAACTCTATGTCAGTCAACTCTCATCACAGAATTCAAAGTTTATAGTCAATTTAGTTGACAAGTTGCAAGTTGTGCATTACCATGGAATAATATGCGGTTAGAATATCCTAACAGAATAATGAGTTCAATCACTCATGTTTGTTTGTGTAACACCAACCGTATATATTTCAGGTCTTCAATATTACACATGTTTGAAATTAGGCTGCATGTCAAATGCGTGGCATTCATTTATTCCAGATCGTTAAAATATTCTGGGCCACTTCTAAACTGGTGATAAATAACGTCAACATGGGCTTATTTAATCAGAATCTTGATTTATTCCACTAGTGCAGTGCGTTGGTGGCAGGATGAACACATGGCTCTGTCAATTTTCAACAGTGCGTTGGTGGCAGGATAAACATATGGTTATGTCACTTTTCGACAGTGTGTTGGTGGCTGGATGAACACATGGCAAAGTCAATTTTCGACAGTGCGTTGGTGGCAGGATAAACATATGGTTATGTCAATTTTCGACAGTGTGTTGGTGGCTGGATGAACACATGGCAAAGTCAATTTTCGACAGTGTGTTGGTGGCTGGATGAACACACGGCAAAGTCAATTTTCGACAGTGTGTTGGTGGCTGGATGAACACACGGCTAAGTCAATTTTCGACAGTGTGTTGGTGGCTGGATGAACACATGGCTAAGTCAATTTTCGACAGTGTGTTGGTGGCTGGATGAACACATGGCTAAGTCAATTTTCGACAGTGTGTTGGTGGCTGGATGAACACATGGCTATGTAAATTTTCGACATTTACAGTATGCCCAAAAGGGGAGTAAATTTAGGGAAAAAACTCCAACCGATCCAAGGCAAAAATCAGTAACATACTCATTAGTTGTATATTTTTGTGTCAGATATGCATAGCAAAGAGTGAAAATCAGCAGCAGAAACTGACATGCTGCAGAATTAAAATCTGTACCCACAGGTCAATTTTCAAGCAGATTAAAGTTGTTAAAAGAAAAAAAAAAAGAAAGATGCAACTGTACTGTATGTTGTTAAGGCACTACACATCTAAATTATTTTCAGGATACAGTTCTTTAAAGATTGAGAAAGGATGCGCTATCTCCTCCGAGATCAAAGAGAAATCGGTGTAAAGCTAAGGAAAACAATGTAATGCAATACATTACAGCATCAGCGCTCCAATCCCTTGCAGTGCTCAACTAGCAGATGATGGTCTACAAGCTTTCACACAAGCACTTCTTTAGATGAGAACTAGTAATAGAACAGATGCAACATGTACAATACAAGACATACTGATGACCTATGGCCAACGACTGGCAAGTAACAACTAACAGGCTTTGTACTGCTACTGTAACAGGCCGGCTACTGTACATTAGTACTCAATTCAAAAGACTTTATCACTGCGGAAGACATTCTAAAAATGTCTGCCTTTCTTCTGTCTTTAAGATTCTGGCATAGAAGCTATGAAACTGTAACTAAGGTGACCTGCATTAACCCCCCCCCCCCCCCAAAAAAAAAAAAACAAAAAAAAAAACAAAAAAAAAACACAACATAAAATTAGTCTTGACCCTTCCCCATCACAGTTAGCAATGACTGATGGTAATGTTCTAAAGGAAAACCTGTGAAATAAGCTTACTTAAAAGGGAATCTGTCGCCAGTTTTTTTAAACCTAATTTGAGAGCAACATAACAGAGAGATGTTGATTCCAGCGATGAGTCACTTACTGGGCTGATTGGTGTAGTTTTGATAAAAATCACTATTTTATCACCAGGAGATTATCACAAGAGGACTAGTAAATCTGCTGTCATCTAGTCCAATTGCACACCCACTAGTGATTAGCAGCTTTTTGCCTATGCACAGTGGACACAGTAAGCTGTCAATCAGTGGTGTGGGCGGGGTTATACAGCTAGATCTGAAATATTTAAAATAGTGATTGTATTAAAGCTGCAGCAAGCAGCCTAGTAAGTGATACATCACTGGAATCAGGGACTCTGCCCGTATAATAATTCTTCTGATGGGGTAGCAAATACCTGGTGACAGATTCCCTTTAAAGACAACACTGAACAAATCCAAATAAGCAGGAAACAAACGGATCTCAAAATTTGCTGCCAATGAATCACTTTCTATGTTGTGTCCTATAGATATGTTTGTATGGGCATCTAAAACATTGCACTCTTCTGGGTTAGCCTAAAACGAAAACTGGTATGACTTGATGTATGGTTATTAACCACCTCCATTGCGTCCAAACACAAGTGGACTTTTTCCAATATGGACTGTTAGTACTTGTGCCTCACAAGGCAGTCATGATCCAAGATGTCACTTGTAGGTAGCATTGTCCGACATCCAGAAACCTTTCATGTTTTTTCTCTTTGGCAGCTTGAAAACTACGTCCAAGACAGCATGAAAAAAGAGATGGTGGAGATGCAAAAACACGCAGTGCAGAATCACACTGCTATGATGATGGAGATTGGGACAAATCTGCTCAATCAAACTGCAGAGCAGACGAAGAAGCTAACAGACGTCGAAGCCCAGGTAAATGGGCACAGCAACATTTCGTGCAGTCTGCCATATGAGTACCAGGGTGGTGCTGCACCTCAAAATATGCCCGAACAAAGGAGAATATTGTCTTAGGGGCAGTCATACAGTTTGTGATGTTTATGTAAAATGTGTGTACTATTAACCCACTCCGGAAGAAACATGGTCTGTAAAATGCTCCATTAATCTCTGGTTCAGAGCTGAGCATCCACTCTCGCCAGACTAAAGCATTTCTGTTCTCCATAAATCACCTTAATCACAAGAGTTGCTATTACCACCCAGACCTAAACCCTCGCCCCCACCTTTTGTATGACCATCCGAGAAACTAGAACAAGGCAAGATGGACATAGTTATTTAACTCCAGAAAACCTAATTAAATAACTCTCAAAACTTAAAAAAAATTAGCTGTATACTTGAATCTAGATATTTCCAGTTTAATAACCGGTGATTAATAAGGCTACTTCCCCAAGGTCAATAATCAGCTGCCGGCTTTTGAACGCAGGTGATTCCGCATGTGTTCATTGAACCGTGCGGAATCACAGCACCCAATACATTGGACTGGTGATATTTATCTTGCGGAGAATGAGCGTCTCCGCAAGACAAATAGACATGCTGCGGTCTGGAAAGACGCGCCGCATGTCCGTCTCCGCAGGGAAGCCAGAGGCGTCTGTGCACGCATAGTGAAGATGGGATTTCTTGAAATCCCATCACCTATGCTGTAACATCTGGCTGCTGCAGGTTGGAGGCTGTGGTTGTACGCAGCATCCAACCCGCAGCGTTTACATGGGAACATACCCTAACCGGTTTGGCCTGTAACAGTCTGAGCACATTTCCATATGCACAACAATCATTCTGTGCGCATAGAATATCAGTTCACGGCAGCACATGTCCTGCTTACACATGACAATCATTTTTAAGCAAGGTGTTTGCCAGCCTATTAAGGGGAACCTGTCACCTTCCCCCCCAGGTGTTTTTAACTAAAAGAGCCACCTTGTGCAGCACTAATGATGCATTTTGTCAAGGTGGCTCTTTTAGTTGTGGTCCCTTTCAAGGCTAAAATAATAGTTTTTCTAATTTGTCCCCGATACCTCGAATTTGTCAGGGGAGAATTGTCTTTTCCCCCTGGACACAAACGCCTCCCAGCCATCACTCAATACTCTGCGTGCCGGGCTCCGCCTCCTCTGCCTTCATTAACGTCCCACTGGGGCTCTCGGATTTACCGCCTTGTCAGTGACCACCGCGGTGCATGCCTCGCTTCCGCAGCAGTCGTCCGTGTGTTCTGCTGTGGCCCCGGCGCCTGCGCTGTAAATTCAAAGGGCAGCGAAAACTGCGCATGCCCGAAAAAAAATGTACAGCGCAGGCACCGGGGCGACTGCTGCGTGTTGACTTCCTCAAAGTGGTCGCTGTTGCGGCTGCTGCTCCGACCGCGGAAGGTCGTCTGGGAAGCGAGGGACGCACCGCAGTGGTCACTGACAAGGCGGTAAATCCGGGAGTGCGAGTGGGACGTTAATGAAGGCAGAGGAGGCGGAGCCTAGGCCACAGAGTACTGAGTGATGGCTGGGAGGCGTTTGGGTCCGGTGGGAAAAAACATGCCCCCCTGACAAATTCGAGGTATCAGGGACAAATTATAAAAACAATTATTTTAGCATTGAAAGGGACCACAACTAAAAGAGCCACCTTGACAGAATGCTGCATTAGTGCTGCACAAGATGGCTCTTTCAGTTAAAAACGCCTGGGGGGTGACAGGTTCCCTTTAAGACCATTCCCGATTATTGGCCAATGTAAATGGGCGCTTGGTTTTCTAACTTGTAGTGAAAAAATAACAATAGGCTGGCTGCTATAAGGTAGGCAATTTCCTGCCTATAAGTTGCTCAATAATGTCCTAATTATAAACTATTGCTAAATGTTTCCTTTTTTTCCAAGAAAGGGGAACGGTGTCAAGTACTAGTCATACATCATGTCCCAAAATTGACAGCAGTAGTTTTCAAATTACTGATAACATAGGCCATTACCTCCAGTGTAATCAAAGCAGTTTACTTGTCAAATTACTGCTTTTTTGGGGATTAAGACATTTATATTGCAACCCTGAAGACAGAAAGATACAGACACCAATCAACGATTCACAGAGCCCTGTTTAGTGGTAGCTCCACTTCATAAATGCAATAATATGTATTTAATAACAACTATACTAATCTTAAAAGAAATATGTTGTTTAAAATTATCAATTACATTTTAAAGGTTTTTAGATTTTTTATATAGAAAAAAATAAAATAAAATGTTTCCATATTTCCCACTGTTAGAAACTAGAGCAGAAATTCCAAACCTTTCTAGCCTTGAGAGCCACATTCAGCTCAGAGAGGGTCGCGAGCCACATCCAAGATTCATCCTCACCACCCTCTCCCACCAAGTAGTGACATCCAGCTCTATTATTGGCATACTGACAGTCAAAGCTTCCCAGCAGAAATCACACCAAGGCCTAGAATTGCATCCAGGGGAGCCCACCTCGCACTCATTCACTAGTCTTGCATGAAGCCCTACAACCACGCTATTGCATCCACCCTTAAAAAGGGACATTCCTTTTAAATGTGAACAGAGCATGTTAATAAACACATAATAGCACTTGTGAATTGAATCTACTCTTTTTTTGCGCTCCTTTGGAAAATGTGTCGGGATCATAGTAAAGAGCTTTCTTTTTCCAAGGAACCTAAAAATGTGAAATCTTATCCTCAAGTAAAAATTTAGCATGACGGATATGAGTAATGAGGTCTTCCTGTCAACAGACACAGGCTCCAGATAAAAGCAGAAAATGTAACAATTACACAAATAGTATTGTCTGAACAGCATGTAGCATGATGATGCAAAATGTACAAACGTCTATCGCAGCGTTTTCCTTCCGAGACATTCTCATCAATGGAATAAATAACATTCCTAAGAATGATCTAAGCAGAAGACAAAAATCTTGAACTATTTCTCATATAAAAACATAGTCATTTCTTAGGTATGCCATGCTTTTCACGTAGGTTTAATAAATCAGCATTAGATTAAAGGGGATTTTCCAACCACTGAAAATGATTAATTATCCACAAAATATTATGTAATTAGTGGTGGCTTCACATGAGTCCACAGTGCTAAGTCTTTTTTTTTGATGGTTATTGGGGTGTCGACCTGGTGCCAAGTTAGTTTGATCATTAAAGTGGTAAACTCACTTTCACTTTTTAGGTGTGCACCACTTCTGTCTCCCAGCACTGCATAAAGGGGGTGGCGCACTGATCATGATTGATACTCAAGTCAGCGGGATGGCTGAGCCGCCAGCCTAAACTGTGTATTCTCCGTAGCTCAGGAGCACTAAATCAAGAAGTCCGGCCAGCGCCTGCAGTATAGCATACAAGCCCGTGCTTCTTGTCTAGGAAATCAGCTACTTCAGATTATAACCACAATTAGAAAACAAATAATGTGGTCACAAGATAAAAACATTGCAGTTAAATGAAAGATTAACTTTGATTATAAAAAATAAGTAATATGTATCACAGCCCATGCAGTATACAACACAGCCCACACAGTATATAGCAGCCACGTAGTATAACACAGGCGATGTAGTGTATAACACAGGCCACGCAGTATATACCACTGGCCATGTAATATATAGCACAGCCCACGCAGTATATAACAGCCCACGCAGTATATAACACAGCCCACGCAGTATATAACACAGCCCACGCAGTATATAACACAGCCCACGCAGTATATAACACAGCCCACGCAGTATATAACACTGCCCACATAGTATCTAACACTAGCCAGGTAGTATATAGCAGCCTCGCGGTATATAACACAGCCCACGTAGTGTATTAGCAGTGTGGGCACCATATCCCTGTAAAAAAAATAATTAAAATAAAAAATAGTTATATACTCACCGCTAAGACCGCTAAGTCTTCTGGGTAATTTCGCAATGCATCTCTGGGAACGGAAGATGGCGGCAGCCGCGCGCGCCTCGGCAGACTACGGAAGGTGAGAATAGCATGTTTTTTTGTTTTTTTAAATTATTTTTAACATGACATCTTTTTACTATTGATGCTGCATAGGCAGCATCAATAGTAAAAAATTGGGGACACACAGGGTAAATAGCAGCGTTAACGGAGTGCGTTACCTGTTGCATAACGCGGTCCGTTAACACAGGCATTAACCCTGTGTGAGCGCTGACTGGAGTGGAGTATGCGGGCGCCAGGCACTGACTGGACGGAAGTAGGGAGGGACTAATTCTCGGCCGGACTGTGCCCGTCGCTGATTGGTCACGGCAGCCTGGACAGACAGAAGGAGAGACAGAAAGACGGAAGTCCCCCTTCACAATTATATAGTAGATTACTCCAAGTACACATGATGCAAGAGACTACAATAGACTTAATGCTGCCTCGTCCGAAGGTTGATGACCACTGGTATAGCAAATGCAACAGTGCCAGTGTAAGCCTATGAGTCTAAAATTGCATCAGCAATATGAAATCGCATTCAGCACCCATTTTCATTTATTTTAACAGGTATTTAATCAAACAAGCCGTCTTGAACTTCAGCTTCTGGAAAACTCATTTTCGACTAACAAACTGGAAAAGCAAATAACAGATCAAACCACTGAAATAAACAAATTACAAGACAAGAACAGGTAAAGCATTGGACTTGTTTCTTTATTTACACAACAACTTAAATGCGCTGTCCGAAATCAAAGGTGAATTTCTTAAATGTTTATGTATTTAATCTAACCACTTTTCTATTGTACGGTACTTCAATTAAAAATTCCTTATGATTCCCTCTCTATTGTAAATATTCCGATGATTTTTTAAAAAAAACTTGCATTGACATTTTGTTTGAGTAATCTAGCATACAATGAGGATTTTTACACATGATGTCATCAGGGGCCAGGGCTGTGTTCACTGCCGCAGCTGCAATCCCCACCACGAAATGAAGCGTCATCAGTGATGTCCGTTTCAGGGTTGGGCTCGTCCCTACTCTACGGAGCATGCCCTGTTGTCATTTACAACGCTTGCTCAGTATATGCGCTGTGTGCTATATTCCTTTAAATGTGCACTCTCACCTGGTCTAAAGTAAAGAGACATGCCGGAAAGAGAGCACATTGTCAGTGCACACTGAAAAGGCGAGAAATTGGAAAGCAGGGAGAACAGAAACCAGACAAGCCCTCGAAACAGACGTCACTGATGTTTCCGGCCTCAAGGTGGTGGTGTCCATTACAGGGGCTGGTCTCGGTTCTCCCTGCTTACTGCTTTCTGTCCTTTTCCATAGACAATGACAGTGTGCTCTCTTGCCGGTTTGTTATTTCACATTAGATCCTGACAGTGAGCACAATGTTAGTGCACATTCTAACCAAACTAGCGCATTCTGAGCATGTGATGTAATTGACAACCGACGCATGGTCAGTAGAGACGGACATCACCAATACAGCTTCGTTTAAGGGTGGGAGGCAGCAGCTGTGGCAGTGACTCCCACCTCAGCCCCATGATGATGACTCCTTTAAGAGTCCCAGCATGCACTGGAAATTCTCAAAAGGGAGGTAATGAAAAATTTTAGATATAAAAAAAAGTAGAGTAGAGAAAGAATGGTAGGAAAGGTTTAATTGAAGTATATTAGAAAAGTGAATAGTTTATTAAGTTAAATGGATAGACATTTAGTGTGAAATTCACCTTTGGTTTCAGACAACACCTTTAAACTAGTCGGACGCACTTTCTTACACGGCAGTAACGAGAAACAAAGTAGTCTTCATTAGGGGTTGTAAACCTCTATAAACATTATCAGCAATGAACTTGAACACAACAGATCATAATATAGTCTTATTGTGCATAAGGATTTATTATTTATGAGTTTGGAAATCTAAATGTTTTCTAATATATCTGAAAGCAGAATTAATTTTTAAAACAAAATTTTACAATCTGATATGACTCAAAGTAAAGTGCTTTGCAATTTAATTATCTGGCTAATTTGTGAAACTTAAAAAGAAAAAGTACAAGTGCCCAGATATTAAAGCAACCATGAAAATGTTTCACTAGTTGGTACTTTCCTGACGAGCTGCAGGACTTGGCCAGAGTTGCTTTGAGCACAGTGCAGTAGTATTGGGTAACACAAGTCTATTCATTGTGCACTGCCGGTGTCCAAAAGCCATAGACAATGTTTTTTACAAGGTGATTATTACGGTGATCATGCTCATTTCCCCAGTGATCAATAGAGGAAATACCATCTGTTTTCATAAAACAGCAATTGTGCCAGAGTTCAGGGGTTCTTCCTCAGGACGGAGATAAAAAGCATTTCCACAGACACAATGACATATTATTCTCTCTTTCTGTCTATTACATCCCATCCTGTGCCTGGAATACGTGTATTTATGCAGTCTGAATGAACTATATTGCAAGATAAACAAGATCCAACTATACTCTGCACATCTAGATAGAAACATACCGTATATCACTATTCTTTACACCATACATCACTAATCAATACAGCATGTTTGTGCAGCTTGCCTCTATATATTCTCAAATTATCAAAAATAAAATTCTACATTGTCACATCTGTAACACAGATCTAAACTGCATGCCATTTTCACATCTGTATTATGAATGTGAATATTATGGATCTTTGCCTTCTATGGACAATTGTCGGCCAGAAATCAACATTTAATGGTGTACAGTGCAACATTTAATGTAAAAACATAAAAAAGTAAAATTACTATCGTAATATAACTATAGGACCAGTGTGCAGACAGTAGGGTATACGAGGATACCAGACAGACATTAAACATTGCTGTGTTGAGTAGCCCTTGGGGTAATGCTACAGGATTTTGGTTGGGTTGAAAGCATCACAGAACACAATTTTTCAGATGTGCAGTATTACTACATAGTTACAGACCTCGGCATATTTGCACATCTTTTTTTATTACAGTTCAAATACTGTTACACTATTTATAAAAAAAAAAATATTGATATTCACCGCATGTTTCCCCCTCTGCACTGATATTTCCGAGGTTTCTGGCTACTTTTGTTTCTGGTCTCTCTCCAAACAAGAAATGACTGCCCAGTACAATTGAGCCAAAACTTTCGTAGGACCTTGGTCCCGTTGCTTGTCTGTGGCCACTAGGCCAGAGCCCTCAGAACCTTTTCCTCTTACATCTTTCCCAGCAAATCTTTTGATTGGCAAGTCTGGCATGACATTACTGTTGCGAATCGATGGATAAGTGACATTGCGCTTAACCTACTGGTCAGAAGTGACAAGGATGTAGAAGTAGGAGGAGGTTTGCAGAACTCTGGTTTATACGCCACAGACTATCAATGTGGCTGCCGGAACAAGGCCATGTGAATCTTTTTTTCTCAACTCTGCTCAGTGTTTGGCTGTAGTAATTATTTTTGGTTTGTCGAGGGGGACTAGAAGGTAGAGACCAGGAGAACCCAGGAAGACTCTTTGAAGGGAAATCAATGGAGTATAAATTATTTGTTGCCATACTGACCCCTCAAAGAAAAAACTCCCTCCCACATCCAAAAAAAATAATAAAAATGAAATACATTTTCATTTAATATTTGCTTATGTTAACTTTCAGTCTCTGTATTTAATCCTAGCAGGCTGACCGAGCAATTTTTTTAAATCTGTTATCACTTGCAGTTGGTCCACTTCTCATAGTTGTACACATTTATACTGGGTTGGGTTCGCACATGGATTATGACTACATTTCAACAAATCTTCCGTTTATTGAATTTTCTTTATCTTTTTTAAAATCGTCTTTAGAATCTCAGTGGAAGCTACAACAAACTGGTTTAACTTTCTGTACCGGGATTCCAAGAATCAGAAGCTCGGTCTTTCTAGTAACCCCTATTTGTCATTACTGCATACCAGCGAATGGTACAAACCCACATCTGAAATAAATACAACTTGACACAATAAAGATGTGATAACACAGACTTTATCACTATTAGCTTGTAAAAGGGCCTTTCAATGCCAGGGTTAAACCATGTTATCTAGGTTGCCATATGTATTAGGTTAGTGAACATTTTTAACATTCCAGTAGCTCCATCTGTTATAAATAGAAAGTAATAAATACCTAATGTGGACTGAACAGACAACTGACATGGCTGTCGCCTTTCTAATGCTTGAAGAATAAAATACTAGAGTGTGCAAGACAACACGGCTTAAGTAACCTCAATCAATAGCCTTCCCACAGGGATTTGGGCATGACACAACAAATTACTATTACGCCAGGTCTAATGCTGAACATATTAAATGTCCAATACATACAAGACCCAATAAAAATAAAGTTATTTAACCCATGTAGATGTGCTGCGTTTTGATCCATACCTAAACCAATCTCCCCATACACATTAGCCTAATGCTATAAAGTATTGGAGCCCCAGATGATTTTCGGAGGAGTTAAGGATCCCATCCCATTAGATTTTCGGAGGAGTTAAAAATCCCGTAGTTCTCCCTTAGAGATGGCTGGCAGCAGCTCATTCATGGAGAAAACAGGAGCACTAGGCAAAGCAATAGCACCTGTGTATAGGAGTCAGGCAAGATCACTTCAGGCTGAATATAAGGCTTTAAAAAAAAATAACCAGCAGACTGAATTATCAGCCAAATCATTGTTCGTCTGACGGTCATAAAAGATGTGGACTAAATTATAAAAGGTTCAGTTGACCCAAATATTGCTTACGTCAGGGGTGCAAACTTTATTTTCAGCAACCAGTTTCAACATTTCAATGTGACTATTTTTGTGGAATTAAACATCAATGAAGAAGTACTCAAAATGCAAGGTGTGCCTTCAGCAAAGTCCTATTACAGTTAGGTCCATATACATTTGGACAGAGACAACATTTTTCTAATTTTGGTTCTAGACATTACCACAATGAATTTTAAACAAAACAATTCAGATGCAATTGAAGTTCAGACTTTCAGCTTTCATTTGAGGGTATCCACATTAAAATTGGATGAAGGGTTTAGGAGTTTCAGCTCCCTAACATGTGCCACCCTGTTTTTAAAGGGACCAAAAGAAATTGGACAATTGACTCCAAGGCTATTTCATGGACAGGTGTGGGCAATTCCTTTGTTACGTCATTCTCAATTAAGCAGATAAAAGGCCTGGAGTTGATTTGAAGTGTGGTGCTTGCATTTGGGAGGTTTTGCTGTGAAGTAAACATGTGGTCAAAGGAGCTCTCCATGCAGGTGAAACAAGCCATCCTTAAGCTGCGAAAACAGAAAAAACCCATCCGAGAAATTGCTACAATATTAGGAGTGGCAAAATCTACAGTTTGGTACATCCTGAGAAAGAAAGAAAGCACTGGTGAACTCATCAATGCAAAAAGACCTGGGTGCCCATGGAAGGCAACAGTGGTGGATGATCGCAGAATAATCTCCATGGTGAAGAGAAACCCCTTCAAAACAGCCGACCAAGTGAACAACACTCTCCAGGAGGTCGGCGTATCAATATCCAAATCTACCATAATGAGAAGACTGCATGAAAGTAAGTACAGAGGGTTCACTGCACGGTGCAAGCCAGTCATAAGCATCAAGAATAAAAAGGCTAGACTGGACTTTGCTTAAAAAACATCTAAGGCTTCTTTCACACTAGTGTCGGCACGGGGCCGTCGCTATGCCATTGTAATGTCCGGGGAGGAGGGGGCGGAGTTTCGGCATCACATGCGCGGTCAAAAATGGCAGACACGATGCACAAAAAAAGTTACATGTAACTTTTTTTGTCCGCCAAAACACGACGCAACCGTCGCACAACGGTTGTGACATGTGGCACTCCATCGTAATGCGTCGCTAATGAAAGTCTATGGAGAAAAAGCGCATCCTGCGGGCAACTTTGCAGGATGCGTTTTTTCTACACAACGACGCATTGCGATGCTAATGTGAAAGTAGCCTTAAAAAGCCAGCACAGTTCTGGAATAACATTCTTTGGACAGATGAAACCAAGATCAACCTCTACCAGAATGATGGAAAGAGAAAAGTATGGCGAAGGCGTGGTACAGCTCATGATCCAAAGCATACCACATCATCTGTAAAACACGGCGGAGGCAGTGTGATGGCTTGGGCATGCATGGCTGCCAGTGGCTCTGGGTCACTAGTGTTTATTGATGATGTGACACAGGACAGAAGCAGCCGAATGAATTCTGAAATATTCAGAGCCATACTGTGTGCTCAGATCCAGCCAAATGCAGAAAAACTGATTGGTCGTCGTTTCATACTACAGATGGATAATGACCCAAAACATAAAGCCAAAGCAACCCAGGAGTTTATTAAAGCAAAGAAGTGGAACATTCTTGAATGGCCAAGTCAGTCACCTGATCTCAACCCAATTGAGCAGCATTTCACTTGTTAAAAACTAAACTTCAGACAGAAAGGCCCACAAACAAACAGCAACTGAAAACCACTGCAGTGAAGGCCTGGCAGAGCATCAAAAAGGAGGAAACACAGCGTCTGGTGATGTCCATGAGTTCAAGACTTCAGGCAGTCATTACCAACAAAGGGTTTTCAACCATAAATATGAACATCTTATTTAAAATTATTGAATCTGTCCAATTACTTTTGGTCCCTTTAAAAACAGGGTGGCACATGTTAAGGAGCTGAAACTCCTAAAACCCTTCATTAAAATTTTAATGTGGATACCCTCAAATGAAAGCTGAAAGTCTGACCTTCAACTGCATCTGAATTGTTTGGTTTAAAATTCATTGTGGTAATGTCTATAACCAATATTAGAAAAATGTTGTCTCTGTTCAAATATATATGGACCTAACTGTATATTAGGCATATGGGTACGACCTGTGCGCTGTTCTTGTAGATACATGACCTAAGATTTATCCCAAAAAACAGGAAAAGATAAGAACTTACCGTAGTTTTTTTTTACCTACTCCATGGAATCTGTACATACAGTTCAATGAATAAATAAAAAATAGAAAACCATTTTTGTTTGGTAACAACTTCTGAATTTTTTACACTAACAAAAAGCAAATAAATTGCTAATTTGGTATTATCAAAATCATACTGACCTGGATAATCATGTTGTAATGTAAGGTAAAATGGATTATGCCATTCAAAACTAGAATTTACCCCATGAAAAACAAGTCCTCATATGGCTATGTCGATGGAAAACATAAAAGTAGTAATGGCAAATAGGCAAGGTCAAAACTAAAATGCAAAAATGAAAAATCTCCAGGTCCTCAAAGAGGTTGTCTACTACTCGGACAGCCCCTTCTCAATTACTATAATCCTCCAGTATAAAATAAATACAGCATATACTCACTTTCGGTGACAGCGCCATTCCATCAGAGTAGGCGCTGGTCTCCCGGGAAGTTGTTGTAGCATGTCAGCCCTGTAGCCAATCAGTGGCTGCTCCACTCGCAATTCCTTCAGAAGTACGGTAATTGACCACCGGAGGTAATGAGAGTGGCAGCTCCCATTTTTTCAGGGTATTATTTTTGTCCGAAGGTAGTGAGAGCAAAGCAGCCACTGATTGACTGCAGGGCTCACATGGTGTAACAACGTCCTAGGAACCTAGGGAGACCCGAAGCTAGGCGGTTATTATATTATATGGGGGAATATAGCAATTGAGAAGGGGTACAATACCATGTCAGCTTTAATTGTAAACATGATATTCACATCTGCTTTCGTGATGAATAATATTTTTTTTTTGTTCCAGCTATTTAGAGAAGAAAGTTCTAAGCATGGAAGATAAGCATTCTCAACAACTGCAATCAATGAAAGAAGAAAAGGATAAACTTCAAGTCTTGGTGCTGAAACAAAACTCGATAATTGAAGACCTAGAAAAGCAGCTCATCACAGCATCAGCAAATAATTCCCTTCTACAAAAACAGCAGCATGACTTGATGCAGACCGTTGACAATTTGTTAACACGGATGGCACCTCAAACAGGTACGATACACACACCCAGGAAATACAAGGCATGACAAGTTTTTGTATTTTTTTAAGACATTTTGAAGATTTTTAAAAGGCTTTTGGACAAGAAAGACATTTATCACCTAACTAATTATGGACCCTCCATTGATCACCATGATGGGGATCCTGATCCTTTGCTTATCCTTACTGCAGTCATATCTAAAGTGGCTTCATCATATATGACCATGTAGCTCCATGAATGTAGGACTACAGTGAGGAGAAACAAATGATCAGGACCTTGTTCCAGTGATTGATGGAGGCCCTAATTGTAGGGCCCCAAGTGAATAGACATTTATTAACTATCCTACAGAAAAAAATCTAAAGATTGTCCAAGACTAAATACATATTAAATTAATAACAATGTATCCACATAGATTTCAGATATCATGTGAAATTAGATACAGATTTTCCAGATCTACATTTCTAGACTAGTAGGAATATGTAAATTATTGTCAAGAATTAATATTTTGTCCAATAACTGAAGTTCTTTTTAAAGGGAAAGTTGTGTTAAAAGTAAATTTTTCCCATCATTTTTAAAGGGAACCTGTCACCCCCCTAGGCGTTTTTAACTAAAAGAGCCACCTTGTGCAGCACTAATGCTGCATTCTGTCAAGGTGGCTCTTTTAGTTCGGGTCCCTGCAAACGCTGCAATAATCGCTTTTAGAATTTGTCCCTGATACCTTGAAATAGACCCGGGGGCAGGTCTTTTCCCCCGGACTGAATTGTCTCCCAGCCGTCACTCAGGGCCTCAGCGCGCCGCCTCCTCTTCCTTCATTAGCGTCCCCAGCGCCTGCGCTGTAAGTTCGAAGGGCAGCGCAATTGTGCATGCCTGAAAAAAACTTACAGTGCAGGCGCCGATGCGCAGCATTTGGCGAGCACCGAAATGTTTGCTGTTCGCGCATACACCCATGCCAACCATGCTTCAGATGTGCTTTTAATCTGTAACATTTCATTCAGTGCACGCAGGCTACAATTGTTCTCGGCAGCACAAGTCCTATTTACACATGAAAATGTGCAGCTGAATTCAATGGTCTATTGTGTAAATCAAAAGATCATTTCACCCAGTGAATGAGCAGGTAATTGGCAGCCTGTTTAGACTACACGACTACCGTAAAACTAGCATACACAGGAATGCATGTCCATGCTAATCGTGCAGTGTAAATGCACTTTAAACTATAACACTAAAAGGGATGTGGATCCATTTGTCCTATTAGTTGGGTGTTAACTAACAATTTAAAATGTATAGAAACAGCATGAAGACGACATATTGGGCATGTTCAAATTCGATGTACTAAGCCTTTTCTTCAGATAATAATAATAATTTTTTTTATTTATATAGCGCCAACATATTCCGCAGCACTTTACAATTAAGCGGGGACATGTACAAACAAATTCAGTACAAGTTAAGACAATTTAAACAGTGACATTAGGGGTGAGGTCCCTGCAGTCAACTATTGTGTCTAAACATTTTTTAAAATGTGTTAAACTTTGTAAGACAGCCATTCCTTAGTCCATAAATGTTTTATCTATAGCAAGACTTTCTATGTATTGTTCTATAGTGTGATAAATGGATACATGCCTACAACAGCAGAACAGCTAATGTTACATTTTACAACCCCATTAAATGAAGCATGTAATAAATGACTTTGCATGTGCACACCATACTCACATAAACATGCATGCATTTTATCATCCTATATCCCCTTGTAAACTACTTTGAAACTAATGGTTTTCAATTGAAAGCAGTGAAAAAAAAATTGTCTGATGAAAACAAAATTTTGGACCAAGCAGTTGTGTTTTTCTGGACGGTTACCAAGCAAGATTAGCCTAGCACAATAACAAAACTGTTATTTCAAGTGTTCTTAAACTTTGGATCACAAACTTAAGAACATAATACTTTCCAGAAACAGATGGGTATTAAATTTAGAAATTGACTTGGTGCCCTGTAAGATATTGATATTTATTTCAAACAGGAAACTAATAACAAAGAATACTAGTATCAGATTTCACAGGATTGCAAAACCCCCAAATGGGAAAAAATATAATAAAAAAATGTAATATAATACGTATATGCATGAAGACAAGCAACTTATCTAACTGGCAAACAAGCATAAATATCAGTGAATAATGCGGAGTGATTAGTCAGACAGGATGGAGCGACAAGTA
The DNA here is from genome assembly GCF_051348905.1 of Ranitomeya variabilis. Lineage (NCBI taxonomy): Eukaryota > Metazoa > Chordata > Amphibia > Anura > Dendrobatidae > Ranitomeya > Ranitomeya variabilis. Next base: position 826,988,201 of record NC_135233.1, read on the forward strand.
CATTGGTCTCATAAAAGCAAAGGATAAAATTAAAACCAAAATATTAGAAATAAAATATGAAAGTGAATATTAGAATAAAAGCTGAATTTTCATAGTAAAATGTTATCAACATAAAAATCTAAAAGCCTCAATATCTTAGATAAAAATACATGTAAGTAGATAATATTGGCCTTAAATTCATGACGTTTACAACTAGAGTAGGCAGAGAGAAGATGCGCTAAATTGTTCAAGAAGCACTCCCATCAAAGTTTTATCCTCTTAATATATTGCAATTATATTATATAGCATTGTGCACTTACAATTGCTCATTTTGTCTTTCCACCCAGTTAATTATTCTCTTTTCTGTTCTCTATGTAGAAACAGGAAGTATCTAGTCCCTGCATTTATCATTCCCCTCTTCAATTCCTGACCCAGCTGCACCATCTGCCATAGACCTTCGCAGTGACTCATGACTTGTACAGAGAAAATGAAAATTGACCTCCTGTTTTCCACATAGAGCTTAGAAGGATTCAGCTAGTCAGTTTATACTCACGTGATGTCATAGACATAGTGGAAAACAGGAGAATTTATTGGGTATATGGGCAAAATGAGCAATTGTAAGCGCACAGTGCTATATAATATGATAACTGAAATATATTAAGATGATAAAAACTTTAATGAGAGTATTTCTTCCACTGTGGTCTACTCTGTGTGGTGGAACCTGGGCATCTTGCTAGACATTTTACTTTTTCTCAAGCTCTTAGCGGAGATCAATATTTAGCTTGGTATTTGCCTGTCAACACAGAATGACTGTTCAAGCCAAGTACAAGCGTTGGGGGCATCATGTGGAGATAAACAGAAAACAAGCAAGTGGAGAGGTGCACTTAAACTTTTGGCCATAAAGCATCAAGTACCTGTACTTGTTTTGAACTGTTCAGTGCTAACAGAGTCCTTTTAAAAGGGTGTCTGTCAGTACAAAATGACTGTTCAAACCAAGCACAAGTGCTCAGTGCAACCTGATGTGAGGGCAGTTTGCTGCACCTTCTCAGAGGGAGAAGGGAGGAGAAATATGGAAAAAAAAAATAAAATGACTTATGACCTTATTGTTGGTCAAATTTGCCATTGCTATTGTGACTAAATGTTGCTGTGGCTTTATTATAATCGACTAAAATTATAGTTTTAATGTTTTCTTTTTCACATTTTCCCGAGATAGAGGGAAAATAAGACAGTGGAAAGGTGCACTGATTTGTTTGTCCAAGCCAAGGATGCACTGAGCGACTGTGCTTGGTTTGATCAGTCATTTTGTGGTTATAGACTCCATTTAACTATGGTTTGAATACCCAGATATACCAGCTAGACGAAAAGGCTTTGTTAGAGGCTCAACCAAATTAATAATGTTTCCGCATCCAATCTATAGCCACTGGTACATATGTGAGACAGTTCATATTGTTGCTGATTTATATACCATAAGTCTCTGTTTCAATTTAATTTTAGCATCGAGATCGTCATTTGTTGCCAAAGAAGAGCAAATAACATTCAAAGACTGTGCTGAAGCCTATAAATCTGGGTTGACTTCAAATGGCATTTATACATTGATGATAGCAAATACCACTGAGCAGGTCAAGGTAAGCAAATTGCAAGCAGTCGTCAAACAGCGGTCCGTAAATAGTCACTCACGATTGGCCAATTTTTTAAGCTATATAATTCCCGATTCGCTACAAACAAACTGAATTCCAACATGCCCAGTACCTTGTGGAGGTACTCTAGAAGTCACCAATAGGGTTGAGCGAAACGGGTCGTTCATTTTCATAAGTCGCCGACTTTTGGCAAAGTCGGCGTCTCATGAAACCCGACCTGATCCCTGTGCGGGGTCGGCCATGCGGTACGCGATCTTGGCGCTAAAGTCGCGTTTCGTATGACGCGTTTAGCGCCATTTTTTCAGCCAATGAATGAGCGTGGGCAGAGTGATGACGTAGGTCTTAGGGGAGTGAACGCCTATCGTCATGTTATCGCTTGTGCGCAGTAGGGATTTGGAATGTGCAATACGAAATTTTCTGTGCTGGGACGGAGGGGAGAGAGAGAGAGAGAGAGAGAAGAAGAAAAAAAAAAAAAAGAAAAAAAAAATAATTCTTCATTGGGTTTCGTGTTTCGGCCGAAACCCGACTTTTCACGGTGGTCGGCCGATTTCACTCGACTCGACTTTTAAGACAGTCGGGTTTCACAAAACCCGACTCGACCCTAAAAAACTAAAGGTCGCTCAACCCTAGTCACCAACACTCCATCATAAAGAGTTTCCCTACTTCAGGATCATTAATGATAAGTGTGTGTCTTGTGATCAGTAATGGCAATACCAGAACAAGCTTTTCAAGAAAGGACTTTGGACATAGAATGACTGCTGACTCTCCATAGACACAGTCTGGAGTCCAGATACCAGCTACTTTGTAATATTTTCACTGTAGAGTAAAAGAACGGGTCAGTTCCTTATTAGTACTATAAAATCAAAGAGCTCTTAAGTGCCCCTCAGCAGACTTACTTTCCCCTACAGTTGCTCCCCTGGGAACAACTATTTTGATGTGCATCTGCAAGTCATTTAACACCTCTGCAGCTTAAGGTTTTGTGAAAACTGATGACTCATTTATTCAATGCTTCCTTCAACACTTGGCAAAGGTTCCAGATTTTTTTTCTATTCTATATGTTAAAAATTTAACGTATTAATGATTGGTCTTATAATAATAAAAAAAAAATTGCTTATTTTACTTTATAAGAGCTCACACGCAAGATGTGGGACTTTATTAAAAAAAAAAACATCATCAATATTAATATTGAGCCAAGAAAAAACAACAAAGGAAAAACCCAAGTGAAAAAAAACAAACCATGATTTGAGGACCAGCATGTCTTTCAGTCCCCTAAAAGAACAAGACGTCATTTGTTCCAAATCTACTATGGGGTGCATTTGCACCAGTATATGAGCCTTCAGCCTCTCAGTAAACATGGCTCAAACTTGCAGGTCATGCCCAAACTGTTATAATCATGCCCATTTTCAATACTGGCAAGTGCTGAAGAAAAATTTCTGCACGATTTGTGAGATTAAAATCATGAATTACACTGATCCTTCAAGTGTCCATTTTAGTGTTTCAAATTAAATTATAAAGTACAAATTATCCAAAAGTATACAGCTCCATATACTTTGGATGACTTGGCCTGGATTCATCATATGCTTTCATTTATTTTTTATTCACTTATCTTTTTTATCTTCTGGTATTTGAGAACTTTATTTCTTTTTTTTTTTTTTTTTTTTTTTGGGGGGGGGGGGTTGTTTAAATGATTCACGTGGTTCATGAATTTTGAGTCAAAAATGGTCTGTCTTTTGTCTCTGACACCCTTTGTCACTTTTTAGCACAGAAAGTGGCATGTTTCAGAAAAAAAAAAAATTGCACTAAAATAATTGACTTACGTTATGTGCGTCACATTTTGCGACTTTCTAAAAAGTTGCAATTTATGACTCGCTCAAAAACATCTGGAAACCCCAAACTTTAGCCACAATGACAACAGGTGAACTCATAAAAAGGACTCCAAGGCCTCCGTCACACATCTGTATAAAACACGTATGTGAAAAACTCGTACCAGTGTCATCAGCATTTTCCAATAGTGGTTCCTTTTATACCATCAGTGTGGTCATCAGTGTTTTCCCAGTATGGATAAAGAAAGAAATCACAAAGCTTCTCCTACACTTTGCAATGTTAAATGCCATCCGGATGCCATCAGTGTGCTGTACACGATTTTTCACAGACTCAGTCACTTGTGTTGGCCCTTGTCACCCGTGCTGCCTGAAAAAAACAGACATGTCTGTTTTTTGCACTGACATACGGTCCGTATAAAAAAACGCAAATTTAACACAAAAAAATAGGCACGAATGAAAATCAAAAAAACAGGCGCAAATCCAATAAATGGGGCCCAAAATGTGCAAACAACTGGTTGCAAATAGATCAATTTGTTGTCAACTTTTCATGTGGGTGTGACATTTCTGTGTATTACCTTATGGCTGTATTTCAATACTATACTTATTTTGGTCATAAAAATCTAAAAATACTTTTTTCAACGTGGAAATAATAAGCATGGATTAAACATTTGCAAATTATGTCATATTTTTTTCTTTGAAAAGAAACATGTTTTGATCAGCATCCTATGGCATTGTGTGCTGGGCCAAACTCATATAGTGAAACTATGAAACGGAGATCCTGTTTTCATTTTCCATTGTTTATGCTATTCGCATTGCATTCATAAGATGCTACCAGACAAGTGCCGGATTTTGTTTCCAGAATTCCCTCTTGTTTTTTCCTAAGCTGCTTAGGTGGCTTCCTAACCGGCAAGGCTTATTAAGCGAGGCCATGTGTCAGGCGGAGGAAGAATAAAATGTTAGGGCCGTGATAAGTGTGTAGCACTTAGAGGTTAAAAAATAAAATCATTGTAAATATTTTTTCAGCGAATAACGAGGCAAAACTGTGACCATCAATCAGAAACGCAAAGAAGTTTGATAAGTTGCTTAAAAACATAACGGTGGGGAGGACGACATGTCTCACCACTCTACTATTGTGGAGATCAAGCAGGGACACAGTAGAAAGGCAATTTGCCCACTAAGGTCTCAGACGTCAGTATTTTACTTTTTTTTTGCAAAAAAATGATTCCGGTGTCATCAGTGTTTTTCACATATTGATAAGCAAAAACGTGCCAAAGCCTCTCCTATCCTTTGAAATGTTAAACACGAACAGCACACGGATGACATACATGTGTTGCCTGTGTTTTTCACGGACTCGTAGACTTGTTTTTTTATTTTTGTCTTTAACTTTTTACTTACGATTTTTTGGAGAAAAGTTGCATCTTCTGGTAAAATGACTCAAAATAGGCAGATAAAATTACAGACGTGCCTAAAAGCACTCAAAACTGGAATGGAGCACGTTTTTATTATTTAAAAAAGGTCACTTTTTAAAAAGTCACAATTAATAAGTCACCTGAAAGAGGAAGAAGATGAAAAATAGGCGAAAACCATCAATAACAAAAAAATAATGCAATAATGAATCAGGCCCTATATGTTCACATTAAACATACAGACAGGAAGGGCGGACTGAACTATGTAAATATATACAAAATTGCAGTTATTTTATTTTGATTATTGTAGAGGAAAGACATTTAATATTTTTCTTTCTGCATTTAACACTTTGCATGCTGGTTAGTAAAAAAAGGATCACCTGCTAGATTCTACATGAGATTGTAATAAAAGTTTAAAAAAAAATCATGTATGCTCTTATTACAGACATACTGCGACATGAAAAATGCCGGTGGTGGTTGGACCGTTATTCAAAAACGCTTTGATGGCAGTGTGGATTTCCACAGAACATGGAAAGAATATAAAAAGGTAACGAGAAAGACAATTATTTTTGGCTTGGGGTTGTCAACGGGGACAAAGTATTTCTATATATATTTTCATTTTAAGTGCACATATTTGGGGCTAAAAATCAATTTTGCAATTGGGTTCCATCAAAAATTTTGCCTTGCACATTCAACTTTGTTATAGTATGTGGTCATAAATCAGATGAGAGGAGCTCAGAAAAAGAGTTACAAACTCTCCAGTCAGACTTTTAAGCCCTTATACACATTAGACCAACAACCCCTCTTATATCAATGAGTTTGGCTGGCCGTCTAATGTGCATGGAGCACCGGACAACTGATGGTTGGGGAATATGTTGAAAGCGGATGTCCGATTTTGGACTGCTGTGCGCATTGTTTCCTGTTGATAAAATCGGCAGGTTTCTCACAAAAAACATAGGAGCACTCCTATGTATGGCGAGTCGGTTAAGATGGTGGTCAACTGAATGATTGCCCGAAGCAACGTTCAGCCGACAACCATGTAATGTGTATGTCCAGCCTTGAAACGGGTTCACTAATAAATTTTTCGTTAACTTATACTGCATTTGCCAATATTTTGAGTGAAACCCAATTTCAAAAAAGATATTTAGCACTAATTACTATTACTTTAAAAAAATTGTACCAGAGGTAGACAATTCCTTTAACATCTATTAAAAAAACCCTGCAAAACATATAAATAGCTCTCAACAACTCCTCCCTTGATCTCCTTCTGCAATCTGAAAGAATTAAAAAACCGCAGCAACTACGCGATCAAAGATACCCAGAAGAATCTATTAATGTTGAATACAAAATTGACTTTATTAGAAAAAATTAATCAGGACAGGAGACATAGGGAAGCAAGGCTTACATCGTTTCACACATGTTTGGAAACGCTAGGGTGCACACCGTAGGATTGGTATTAAATATATAAAAAAGTGCAGAAAATTGCATACTTAAAAAGTATATACACTGTCGTCACAGGTGAGTATACTGACAATCTGAAAGAATTGTATATAATTATATAGAATTGTACTGTACATAAACGTGTCACCGGAGAGCAGTCATTTTCCCTGCATATTCCTGTATTTTCAGCATCTGTAAGGCTACGTTCACATTTGCGTTGTTGGTCGCAGCGTCGTCGACGCAACGCACAATTCATGTCAAACGCATACACAACGCAGCGTTTTTTGACGCATGCGTTGTCCTATACAATTGAAGATCCAAAACGCCCCCCAAAAAATACATTTAGTCAAAAGGCGCATGCGTCAAAAAACGCAGCTCAACGCAGGCAACTGCGCCCTATGCATTTTTCATAGACACTAATGTATTTTTTGGCGCATTTACGACGCAGGTGCGTTGCATGCGTTTTTCTTCGGAAATGTGACGCATCAAAACTGCAACCTGTAGCGTCGTCCGCGCCCTGTCTGGTGTGCCCAAAAAACGCATGCGTCATACAACGCATGACAACGCATACCGGCGCATGTCTATGCGCCACCCATGTTAAAGATAGGGGCGCATGACGCATGCGTCGGTATCCGTCGACGACGCTGTGCCCAAAGACGCAAATGTGAACGTAGCCTAAGGTAATTAGTTGCATCAGGTCACCGCCCCACTTTTCTGTCAGCATTGGAAATCATGTTAAGCCCCACCCTCTTGGCTAAGCCCCATCTCCTTGGCTATCTAAAGAAATCACAGCGAAATTAAGTCTATTGTTCGCTGCAAGATGTCTGCTAGACTGTTTTGTTATCGAAATATGTAGATAATCCTGCACTATCCATGCACATCTATGCATGTTTATTATTAATTTATAAGTTGATTTCCTTTAAAAAAACACAAAAAAAACCAAACCTTTGCTGAGTAAAATAAAAGATTGTCCACTGCCTGACAATAACTTTTTCCATAAACTATCGTTTATGCATGTTTTACACAGTTTGAAAAAGATAAAGCCAAGACAACTCAAAAGCTGTGCTTAGTTTTGGACACCTATTAAGCACAAACATTTGTTTTATTTTTGCTGAAGATATTAATAGTTCTTTATGAAATGATAATTATTTCCTAGGGATTTGGTGACCCATCTGGAGAATACTGGCTGGGCAATGAGCTCGTCTCCCAACTAACAAATCTACAGCGCTATGTTCTCAAGATCCAGCTTAAAGACTGGGAGGGAAATGAAGCCTATTCGCTCTACGACCAGTTTTATTTAGGAACGGAGGCCCAGAAATTCAGGTGAGAATCGGTAAGAGACGGTAGAAAAGGTAGTAGGTAAAATGAGATAACATGTATGCCATAGAACAGAAAGTGCTTGTCTACATAATTAGCAGCAGTAAAATAAATAGACCACATACAAATCTACACAACGTACCGTAAAAAATAGTAACTACTGCACATCTCATTACCAAATCATATATTAAAGCAATATGGCATTAAAGAGATTGTCTATCTAAAGCTTAACGATTGATGATCTATCCATCGAATGTGTCATCAACATGAAAGTGGAGATTTGGGAGTGAAGGCAAATACGATCAGTGATCAGCTGAAATCTGCTCCGGTAGAAGTTAGTTATAAGCTAAGTATGGGGCGTAACATGCCAGACCTATACATTGTTAATTGGCCGCTGCATACACGATCCTTTAACCCCATTCACTTACTGCCAGAGCAGAGGTGCCAGTTGACAATCTTGTATTGATGACATTCTATAGACAGATTATAAACTGTTCTGGACAACATTAGGGCAGCACGGTGGATCAATAGTTAACCTTGCAGCACTGGGGTCGTGGGTTCAAATCCCACCAAGGACAACATGTTTGTATGTTCTCCCCGTGTTTGCTACATTTCTTCTGGGTTCTCTGGTCTCCTCCCACACTCCAAAGATGTACTGATGGGGAATTTAGTTACTGTATATACTTGTGTATAAGCTGAGATTTTCAGCACACTTTTTGTGCTGAAAATGCCCCCCTTGGCTTATACACGCGTCATTGTCCCAGAAAGTCAGCAGGGGAGGGGGAGAGGAGTGGCAGAGCAGCGGCAGGGACATCATATTCACCCTCCTCGGTCCGTTGCTGCACGTCCCTGCAATCTCTATTGTACCAGCGTGGCACTGGCAGCTCTCCTGTGCTGAGTGGTCACGTGGTACCGCTCACTAAGGTGATGAATATGGACGCATCTCCACTCCCATAGGCGTGGAGCGCATATTCATTGCCTTAATGAGCGGTACCACGTGACCACTCAGCACAGTAGAGCTGCTAGTGCCGTGCCGGTACAAAGGAGGTTGCAGGGACAGGCAGCAACAGACGGAGGAGGACGAGTATGACGGGGAAGACACGCATACGAGGGGACCGGGAAAGACACGCATATGACGGGAGAGCCACGCATATGACGGGAGAGCCATGCATATGACGGGGGAAGGTGCCGCGGCTTATACTTGGGTCGGCTTATACTCGAGTATATACAGTAAGTTGTTTTTTTTTTTTTAAATCTTCTGTTTGAACCACAATTAAAAAGTAATGTCTGATATTCATTAGTTGATATTCAGTAAATATAAAGTGAAAAATAATTTTGCCAGTTTTAATTATTTTAGGGACCATTGTGGGTTTTTCTTACTTTAAAAGAAAGGTATAAACAATTTTTTCCATGTGTGTACTGTATTTTGTGGATTATAAGACGCACCCCAAATTTTTGGGAGGAAAATAGGAAAAAACTTTACTAATAATCTTGTCATTCAGCACTCACTATCTTCAGTCAAAACTAAATCTTTGTCATTTGGTGCTAGTTAGAACTTATACAGTATATATATATATATATATATATATATATATATATATATATATATATATTTTTTTTTTTTTAACATCAGACACTCAAATGCTTTTGGGAGCAAAGGACAGCGATGGGTCATTACAGTCAGCCAATAGCACAGCTTCCAAGTAAATGCCAAAGATTAGGCTGCTAAGACGGCATTTCCTCTCGAAATATAAGCAAATATGTGATAGATCATGGATGGAGGCTCTATAAATAGCTCCAATACTTTATGTTTCTGAGGACCAGCTTGTTTCTACATTTATGTTCATGGACAAGTTTACACTTGATGTAACGTTACTTTTGATGATCTGTCTGTGAGAGTATAGTGTAAACAGTAAATGCGAAAAGCCTTTCAGTCAAGGATAATAATACACATTTATAACAGAAAGCAATATCCAACAGTTGGAAGAAACGAGAATACAGGAACCAACATATTCAATATGAAGCCAGACACGGAAAGCTTTTCTGTATACACGGTGATAGATTTTTCCATTAATGTGAACCAGCAAAACACTTTACTTCCAACATCAATTCTCTTTCCATTTTCAATTACCGCAGGATTCACCTCAAAGGATATACTGGGACAGCGGGCAAAATAAACAGTATAAGCCAACCAGGAAATGAGTTTAGCACAAAGGATGCAGACAATGACAAATGTATCTGCAAGTGCTCACAAATGGCGACAGGAGGTAGGAACGGTTTTCAATTTTATGGTCTTCCTATTTTTACTGGCATTTGAACACTGCTATGTTCTTGGAACGTGAGATGGCCGAAATGTTGCGTCTGCCTCTGAACTGTGAAATCAGAATCTCTCTTTTATGCTGGGATTACAAGACAAGTCTGGTTGCAGATTTATTTAAAAAAAAAAAAAAAACAAGCAAAAAAGCGAAAAAACAAAAGACTTTGGTAAACAACCTCACAGCAATCAGTCACAGGTTGGGACCTTGCTTTCCTATAAAGAAACATTGAGGTTGCATTACAATTGGGTGATTTTTGGGGGCGGTGTCATCCCTGCCTAAAATAGTTTTTCTAATCCAATTTAGGTCCCATTTACTTAATTTTCAAGCAAGTCTATAACTTTTTCTATATAATATAGTTTATAGTAATCTGCTGTAGTAAATTAAAATAAATTGCTTACAAATGCTAAAATGTGTCAATACTAAAGTGAAGCAAAAAAAATTAGTGCTTCGCTAGTCCGATGTCTAATCTGTCCCTGTTTTAGCTGGATCAGTGCAGTCTTCATCTCTGTGGCCAGCATTCTGGGGGCCTCTGGCATTTATTATGCTCAGTGGCATCGTTATGGCGTGATGCATGTCATGACATCGCATGAAGCTTAGTCAAAACAAAGAGGTGCCCAAGATGCAGGGCTGTGGATGGACGATGGACTAGAGCAGCATGAGCCCTTTTGCTAAACTCTCATCACTGCTCATCTGATGAGTTTATTCAATTGAAAAGACTCATAGAAAAATTGCCATAGCGTTCATACTGCACCTGGTCGGGTTGGCACTGGTTACTTTGATGAGTGGAATCTAAGGGACTACCTCTCAAATTTACCTTGAACCTCCACAAAGAGGTTTGAATGTTGGCACACGGTAACTCTGAAGTAGACTTCTACCTGTGCAACTGCAGCAAGAGATTTTTTTTTTTATTTGCCTGAAAAAGCTTTTTGTTGAAGTGTCAATAGTTCCACATTTAAGAAAATAGGTTTTCAATTCTTAAGACAAATTTGATTACAATCTTTAATTAACAAGTTATAGGCTACTTAGCCAATGAACTATGGAGTTAAACTAAAATGTTTGGTGTCCTTTCTTCCAGGTTGGTGGTTTGATGCCTGTGGTCCTTCTAACTTGAATGGGATGTATTACTCATTGGGGCAGAATACAAATAAATTTAATGGAATCAAATGGTACTACTGGAAAGGATCGGGGTATTCTCTGAAAGCGACAACAATGATGATCCGACCAGTTGACTTTCAAATACAAAACTAAAACGTTCCTTCCATTATGGAAACAGTTGCAAGATCAATAAACATTAAAAAGTCATACCTGCCGCCATGTTGATTGGAAATCGAGAAACAATACTCCAGAAAGTGGACTACTTTACTAAAGGGAAGAATTATTAAAACTCATATCTATAAGACTTCAAGGCAGCTTTGACACGGCCTGTGAGAAACTTTCTGCTGTGATCAACATTTATTTGGATGTAAATAACTGGAACTGTGAAGTATACAGAAACCCAAAGTTGTGCCTCTCTGCAGACACATACTTGCAGTCTTCATGGCAGCCTACCTGCAAACCACTTTGTATGATATTTTGTATTATGTGGTGTACATATGACTGTAAATTAACTGTATACAGATTTTGATAATGTGTTAAGCATATAAATAAGAGTAGCCCAGATTATATTTTATGACTTGTTTACATATTTTAGATAATTATAGGTAATCCCATTACTTAATGGTTAAAAAAGCAAACATGCAAATTCCACATGTAATCGAGGTACGATTCAAATTGCCAAAGAATCTTGACTTCTCGCAAAGACTCAATGGTTTGTGTGACCTGCATAACACAGAAGTAAACTGGTGAACAAACGTTACTGATATAGTAGATGAGATTATATTTACATATACACATAAGAGTAGAATTCACAAAAGATAATCATTACTTCTGTTTATAGAGTCAAATATGGCTAATGTGTGCCGCTATGGTTTCATGAGATTGAGGGGGAAGTCAGCAAAAGTCATTTGACTTCAGCATGACCTGTTACATTGCATCTGCATATAAGAAGGTTTTATTTGTATATTAATTTGGATTATTTTACAATTCTATAAAAAAACATCAGAGATTGGGAAAAAAAACAACTTCACACAAACTAGTTGTAGCCGGAGTAGGAGGTTAAGCAAAGTCTAGTCAAAAAAATGATTTTGAATGTTATAATAACCTATATTAAGAAAGTATTCTCAACCTCGCTCTAGAGCAGTTCCGAGCAATACAGTCTACTTACTTCTTGGTTTCTAGCAGGGCGGGCTCTCCTTCTTAACAGCTTTGGAGAATAGAACTGCAGTATTAGTAGAACTATAAACCCCAGCACAAGTTCTGCTATAACACCTTCAGCTATCAGTAGTTTGTTCTGAGTCTACATGGTCATCCCTAGACTTACACATAGAGATAACAAAGCATTTAAACAAGTACACAGCTCCAGACAGTAAGAGCAGAGAGTCTTGTTTAGGAGGACCTGCAGTGAAAGCTGCCGGGCTGCTGATCTATAACCATCTCTTCAGAAGATGAGAAAAACAGGAGGAAGGTGAGAAACTATTTGCTGTATAGAGCAGTGTTCCCCAACTCCGGTCCTCAAGAGCCACCAACAGGTCATGTGTTCAGGATTTCCTTAGTGTTTCACAGGTGATGGAATTATTGCCTGTGAAGGTGATGCAATTATCACCTGGGCAACACTAAGGAAATCCTGAAAACATGACCTGTTGGTGGCTCTTGAGGACCGGAGTTGGGGAACATTGGTATAGAGAGTTGACTGGAATAAGAGTTAACCCCATCCTGGATTGTAACTACTGCCCACTTTCCAATCAGGCACTTGCCGGCTGGGCTCCATGTAAACCATCTGTACACTATAAAAGAATAAATCTTTCATTACAGAAAGAAGAATGGCAGTAGATAGAAAAAGCAAGTCAATCGCAAACTTGCTTATTTTCATGCTGTCCAACTAATTAAAGCAATTTAGGAACCTAAAAACACCCCTCTAATTCTCTGTATTAATTATAACAATTTGAAAGCCTACATAATTAGAAAATTATAAAGGATCTATCCAGTCTTTCAGACAGAATCAGCGCCATTCTTCTGCATGGCATATGACTAGTAAAGTAAAATGGGATAAGCTGAAATACTGGGGATGACTCATGGGCAAAAGTATGGGCATTTCTTAAAAACAGCATAAAAAACAAACACCCTATTTTCTAAAAAAACAAAAACCCCTTCAACTTGTGTTTGCAAAATTTCACAGCTTGCAGTAGAAAAAATACTTTGCTATATTACAGCCAACTGCATATTAAAGCAATTTTCTCTAAAATATCTAGTCTATGCAAGATCCATTTAATTTGCATTTTATAATTTTTTTTTATACTTTGTTATGAAGTGTATGTCCTTTGTGAACACTGTCTTTTTTTCTGTAAACATAGACCTACTTCAATAAATGAGTAATTATTTATTTTCCGGTTTTCATAGAATTTGCCAGTCTCAAAAGTTTGATTTTTTTTTTTGCATTGCTGATAGTCGTTTCTATAGATTTCTTAATTATATGTTGATGTACAATAACAAATTGTATTGTGGTACCGGGTTAGCCAGAAAATTCGATATGAATACTTTTTTGCCCAATGATGACGAAAGTATTCTAGGAGTGATACCTTTATTGGCTAACCAGAAAATAATATGTCTGCAAGCTTTTAGAGCACAGTGGCTCCTTCTTCAGGCAGGATTACAAATAAATTAATAAGAAAAAAGCACAACATGGTGTCTTTCGAAAGTACAACTCGTCCCGCAACAAACAAGCCCTCATATGGCCATATTGACCGGAAAATTAAAAAACGAAAATATCTCCAGAGGTTAAATGGAGAGTTTCAGCTGTATTTGTAAAAAAGTTATATACTTTTGAAGTCTCATAAAAGAGCACAAAGGTAAGAAAGGGTAACATATACAGAAGTTGTGTTAGGGCACTGTAGTAGTCCAACTCACGTGGCGGTATGCGGAGGTAGAAAAATAGGAACACTGTCTCTTTAAATCTTGGTTGGCTTATTAAAAGGCAGCATAAACCAACACAAGGGCAAAAATAAACACAGCCCTTCAGGCTATAATAGAAAATAACAAAGAAAACAAACACTGCAACACAGTCCGCACTTATGCGGATGGCACCCCGCTCTGGAGCAACACAGGATCAGTCCGTCCTTCTACAAGACACAGAAAGCCACTGAAAACTCCTCTCCCCAAGCTTGATGAACCTAGACTGTCTGTAGAACTCGGTTATTTAAGCCCACGCCTGACACATGTACAATATATATATTAAAGAAGAAAAATTGGAACAGCATCGATTATTACCTCAAATGTCATGCAGAGCTTTCCCAACCAGCAATCCAATGGTTTCCAATAGTAGAGTAAAAAAAAGGAAAGCAGCACAAAAAAAGGTTAGAAAAAAAAAAGTTGACTTTATTGCCCAAATGGCATGGCAACATTTCGGATGTAATATCCTTTCTCAAGCAATGAACACATTAGTGGTATATTTATAGGGTGCACATACATTTCTCATTAGTAAATTGATTATAAGCAAACATTAAAAAAATATAATAATAGTGCATTCATAATAGGTGACTATTAAAGTGCTTTAATAAACCTTTGGGGCATCCTCTTTCGGAAATTTTTTTAAAATATTTTTTTTCATGAAGTTATCATGGTCTTGTAATGTATTCACTAAGCATGCATTAATGGGAATTAAGATAACAGATGCCAAAGATGTGTGGTCATTCTGTGTCACAGGTTATGGATAAGAGAAACACGGGGGAACGTGGGATTAGCCTCCCCTTAAGGTCTCTATGTCCGTCCATAGGAATGGGATGCCCCACTTAATTTGGGAGGGTTTCCCAGACCTAGTGATACTATATTGGGCTTACGTCCTGACCCGTTGTTTCTGCGGCATATATAAATCTGTCCCTCAAGAGAATTGCAGTGCATTTGACATATGACCAATGATAATACAGGTGTTTTTTATTTAAAAGTAATTACCGTATATACTCGAGTATAAGCCGACCCGAGTATAAGCCGACCCCCCTAATTTTGCCTCAAAAAACTGGGAAAACTTATTGACTCGAGTATAAGCCTAGGGTGGAAAATGCAGCAGCTACTGGTGAATTTCAAAAATAAAAATAGATGCACCATACCGTTCATTATGGCCCCATAGCTGTGCCATATAGTGCTCTGCACCATTCATTATTGCCCCATAGCTGTACAATAGAAAGCTGTGCCATATAGTGCTCTGCACCGTTCATTATTGCCCCATAGCTGTGCCATATAGTGCTCTGCACCGTTCATTATTGCCCCATAGCTGTGCCATATAGTGCTCTGCACCGTTCATTATTGCCCCATAGCTGTGCCATATAGTGCTCTGCACCGTTCATTATTGCCCCATAGCTGTACAATAGAAAGCTGTGCCATATAGTGCTCTGCACCGTTCATTATTGCCCCATAGCTGTGCCATATAGTGCTCTGCACCGCTCCTTATTGCCCCATAGCTGTGCCATATAGTGCTCTGCACCGCTCCTTATTGCCCCATAGCTGTGCCATATAGTGCTCTGCACCGCTCCTTATTGCCCCATAGCTGTGCCATATAGTGCTCTGCACCGTTCATTACTGCCCCATAGATGCTCCATAGAAAGCTGTGCTGCTGCTGCAATAAAAATAATAAAACACATACTCACCTCTCTTGCTTGCAGCTCCTCAGCGTCCCGTCCCGGCGTCTCTCCGCACTGACTGATCAGGCAGAGGGCGGCGCGCACACTATATGCGTCATCGCGCCCTCTGACCTGCACAGTCAGTGCGGAGAGAGAGACGCTGGGAAGACAGAGCGGCACCCGGCGTGTGGAACGCGGACAGGTGAATATATAATACTTACCTGCTCCCGGCGTCCCGCTCCTTCCCCCGGACAGCTGGTCTTCGGTGCCGCAGCCTCTTCCTCTGTCAGCGGTCACCGGCACCGCTGATTAGAGAAATGAATAGGCGGCTCCGCCCCTATGGGAGTGGAGTCCATATTAATTTCTCTAATGAGCGGTCCCACGTGACCGCTGAACAGGGGAAGAGCTGCGGCACCTGGAGACCGTGGGACTGCAGGGACAGCGCCAGGAGCCTCGGAAGCAGGTAAGTATGCCTCAAAGCCCTCTCCCCCTCACCCGCCGACCGTGACTCGAGTATAAGCCGAGAGGGGCACTTTCAGCCCAAAAATTTGGGCTGAAAATCTCGGCTTATACTCGAGTATATACGGTAATATATAAATATTTGCAATCTCATATGCTTTACTGTATGGTGATGCCACGGCCCATGTATGTGTAGTTTCTATGTAACTATATGCTCATGCACTAGCTATACATCTATATACCTTAACAAACATGATCTTCAGAGCGGGTCTGCGCAGTAAACTCCACTTTTTTTCAAACCTTCCTTTGTGCGGTTTTACACACACACACACACACACACACACACACACACACACACACACACACACACACACACACACAAACAAATATGCGGCCAAGAAGAAAAATGCAGATAGCACTCACCGGTCCTTAAAACTTCATCCTTTATTGAAACTTTAAAATGTCATGGCCAGAGGAACAGGTTGCTGGGATGTGCGAGCTGTGTAAGTCTTACACCAGCTCGCACATCCCAGCAACCTGTACCTCTGGCCATGACATTTTAAAGTTTCAATAAAGGATGAAGTTTTAAGGACCGGTGAGTGCTATCTGCATTTTTCTTCTTTGCTGCATACACCCTGTTTTTGCATGAGCACCTGGAGTCCATAGAGGCGGTCTCTATCCGGAAAGCACTCCATTCAGCATATGGTTGTCTGGCCCCACAGCAGTGCCGTTATATTTTTCTTTTTTTGCATACACACATAAATATATACACACCGCCGAGACCCATAATTTTGCCACAAAGAACTGGGAAAACTTAATGACTCGAGTATAAGCCTAGGGTGGGAAAAGCAGCAGCTAGTGGTAAATTTCAAAACAAAAATAGATACCAATAAAAGTAAAATTAATTGAGACATCAGTAGGTTAAGTGTTTTTGAATATCCATATTGCATCAGGAGCCCCATATAATGCTCCATACAGTTCATGATGGGCCCCATAAGATGCTCCATACAAAATACGCCCCATATAATGCTGCATAAAAGGTTAATGATGGCCTCATTATATGCTCCATAGAATATTATGCCCCATATAATGCTGCACAAAGGTTGATGGCCCCATAAGATGCTCCATAGAATAATATGCCCCACATGCTGCTCCATAAAGGTTGATGGCTCCATAAGATGCTCCATAGAATATTATGCCTCAAATAACGCTGCACAAAGGTTGTGGCCCCATAAGATGCTCAATAGAATAATATGCCCCATATGCTGCTGCATAAAGGTTGATGGCCCCATAAGATGCTCCATAGAATAATATGGTCCGTATGCTGTTGGTGCGATTAAAAAAATAAAAAAAAAAAAAAAAATTACATACCTCTCGTCCTGAGCAGGCTGGGACACCGGCGCGCTATGGGGGCCAAGTGCCGGAGTCGCCACTGGCTCAGGGCATCGGCACTTGCGATATTCACCTGTCCCCATTCCACTGCCGTGCGCCGCTGTGTCTTCCAGGTCTCTGCAGTGACTGTTCAGGCAGAGGGCGCGCACTAACCACATAATCGCGCCCTTTGACCAGAACGTCACAGTCAGAGGACGCGGAAGACAGAGCCGGGTGGTGGAACGAGGACAGGTGAATATCGCATGGCTCACCCTCCCCCGTCATACTCACCCTCTCCTCTCTGCAAGTCCCTGCTTCTCCGATGGTCTCCGACGCGTCAGAAGCTTGTTCCTGTTTTCAGCGGTCACATGGTACCGCTCATTAAAGTAATGAATATGGGTGCCACACCTATGGGAGTGTAGTTGCTTCCATATTCATTACTTTAATAAGAGGTACCGCATGACCGCTGAACACAGGAAGAGCTGTGGGCGCCGAAGACCATCGGAGAAGCATGGAAGTGCAGAGACTGAGCAGGGAGCAGGTGAGTATGATGTGACAGCCGCCACTCCTGCCGCTTCCCCTCCTCTGCCAACCCCCTGGGACAATGACTCGAGTATAAGCCGAGAGAGGCACTTTCAGCCTAAAAAAATGGGCTGAAAAACTCAGCTTATGCTCAAGTATATACGGTATATAGTCAGTGGGTAGAAAGCGTAGTATAGTCCGGCACAGGCTCAAAAGTCGGTCCCAATGCACCTGACTGGAACAGCACCTGGAGGGTCCGGTATGGTAATGTGTGATAATCAGGGTGCCAACCCAAAAAAAACATAGCAACGAAAATGTCCAGTGAAGAGAAAAGGCAGCACTCACCCTACCGGTCGTTTGTTCTTTATTCAAGAGCAGATGAACACATACTGGAAGAGGAGAGATGTGGACTCCGCCTCTTCTCCCCTGCCGCTATGTATTCATCTGCGCTTGAGTAAAGAACAAATGGCTGGACTAACATACACAGGAGGGCTTTTCCCGCCAGACACAGATCATATGCCAAACAGCCTCCATTATGTAGCTTTACCCAACACCCACAGGTGAGGTATGTGGGTAGCCAGACCCCCCCATCTCTCATAGCTACCTGGACAAAGGTGCACCAAACAACATCCTAGTGCTTACGTGCACTAGAGAAAAATACTCCGGGTTACATCACAGGGAGCAGCCATTCCTGTGACACATACCTCCCATTGATTATGCGGCCATTAGTCTCCTCACTATATATACAGTCATGGCCAAAAGTATTCACACCCCTGCAATTCTGTCAGATAATGCTCAGTTTCTTCCGGAAAATGATTGCAAACACAAATTCTTTGGTATTATTATCTTCATTTAATTTGTCTTAAATGAAAAAACACAAAAGAGAAAGAAGCAAAAAGCAAAACATTGATCATTTCACACAAAACTCCAAAAATGGGCCAGACAAAAGTATTGGCACCCTCAGCCTAATACTTGGTTGCACAACCTTTAGCCAAAATAACTGCGACTAACCGCTACCGGTAACCATCAATGAGTTTCTTACAATGCTCTGCTGGAATTTTAGACCATTCTTCTTTGGCAAACTGCTTCAGGTCCCTGATATTTGAAGGGTGCCTTCTCCAAACTGCCATTTTTAGATCTCTCCACAGGTGTTCTATGGGATTCAGGTCTGGACTCATTGCTGGCCACCTTAGAAGTCTCCAGTGCTTTCTCTCAAACCATTTTCTAGCGTTTTTTGAAGTGTGTTTTGGGTCATTGTCCTGCTGGAAGACCCATGACCTCTGAGGGAGACCCAGCTTTCTCACACTGGGCCCTACATTATGCTGCAAAATTTGTTGGTAGTCTTCAGACTTCATAATGCCATGCACACGGTCAAGCAGTCCAGTGCCAGAGGCAGCAAAGCAACCCAAAAACATCAGGGAACCTCCGCCATGTTTGACTGTAGGGACCGTGTTCTTTTCTTTGAATGCCTCTTCTTTTCTCCTGTAAACTCTATGTTAATGCCTTTGCCCAAAAAGCTCCACTTTTGTCTCATCTGACCAGAGAACATTCTTCCAAAACGGTTTAGGCTTTTTCAGGTAAGTTTTGGCAAACTCCAGCCTGGCTTGTTTATGTCTCAGGGTAAGAAGTGGGGTCTTCCTGGGTCTCCTACCATACAGTCCCTTTTCATTCAGACGCCGACGGATAGTACGGGTTGACACTGTTGTACCCTCGGACTGCAGGGCAGCTTGAACTTGGATGTTAGTCGAGGTTCTTTATCCAACATCCGCACAATTTTGCGATGAAATCTCTTGTCAATTTTTCTTTTCCGTCCACATCTAGGGAGGTTAGCCACAGTGCCATGGGCTTTAAACTTCTTGATGACACTGCGCACGGTAGACACAGGAACATTCAGGTCTTTGGAGATGGACTTGTAGCCTTGAGATTGCTCATGCTTCCTCACAATTTGGTTTCTCAAGTCCTCAGACAGTTCTTTGGTCTTCTTTCTTTTCTCCATGCTCAATGTGGTACACACAAGGACACAGGACAGAGGTTGAGTCAACTTTAATCCATGTCAACTGGCTGCAAGTGTGATTTAGTTATTGCCAACACCTGTTAGGTGCCACAGGTAAGTTAGAGGTGCTGTTAGTTACACAAATTAGAGAAGCATCACATGATTTTTCGAACAGTGCCAATACTTTTGTCCACCCCCTTTTTTATGTTTGGTGTGGAATTATATCCAATTTGGCTTTAGAACAATTCTTTTTGTGTTTTATCCAATTTGGCTTTAGAACAATTCTTTTTGTGTTTTTTTCATTTAAGACAAATTAAATGAAGATAATAATACCAGAAAATTTGTGTTTGCAATCATTTTCAGGAAGAAACTGAGTATTATCTGACAGAATTGCAGGGGTGTGAATACTTTTGGCCATAACTGTATGTATATTAGTCATCTCCTTAGAATTAATAATCATCAACAAGATTAAAGTATACAATAATACCAATAAAAGGTGTAATATACATATGAAATCTTTGAATATGGGCAGTACGGTGGCGCAGTGGATAGCACAGCAGCCTTGCAGCGCTGGAGTCCTGGGTTCAAACCCCACCAAGGACATCATTTGCAAAGAGTTTGTATGTTCTCTCCGTGTTTGGGTGGGTTTCCTCTGGGTTCTCCGGTTCTTGATAGGGAATTTAGATTGTGAGCCCCATCGGGGACAGTGATGATAATGTGTGCACACTGTAAAGCGCTGCGGAATATGTTGGCGCTATATAAAAATAAAGATTATTATTATTATAATATTCTATTGTAAGCACTAAAAAGTTACAAATAAAATTAAATGGTTTACATGGTACATTACATGTTTTCTCAATAGCAGATTATGAACTGAATTAATGGAAAAACAAAGCTCTGTTTATAACTTCAGGTTTTACTTTGATAAGGATTTTGGGTATTCTTTCAATGTTTCTTTGGAAATAATAGGTGGAACCATTCATAGCAATACCATAATGAAAGAGTCCATGGCATAAGCTCTCCAACGACACTGTGGTTCTAATGTTTTGACCTTTACAAGCCATTAGGCTTTGAAGTTATAGAGTTTTTCGGTTTTTAATGAATATCCTGCTGAGGTACTTGAGCCCATAACTGCATAACTATCTTAATAGCCAGTGATTAAGGCTGTTTCATAATTTCCTTTCAGCTATAAACAACAGTGTAACTTTTCCTTTGTTAAAAAGGAGTCTGAAAAGTAGACTTCAGTATTCACTAACTTTAGACAAGTTAATCCCCAAGATCAGTCTTATTATACACAGCACGTGTAAGAATGCAACCTCATAATAGGTTCAAATGTAATAAAAATAAAAGTAAACATTATCACCATTGCTTAAAGGGAAGGTGCCGCATTTTATTTTTTGTATTAAAAATGATTGTTTATATAAACAATTATTTTTAATTCAAATTTACATTTTTTAACTTTAACATTTTTTTTGTTATTAATTTTTTTTTCAGCCACTGGGCGCAACCATTTTGCTTTGCGGGAGTGTAAGTGCAGCTGCACGACACTTACACTCTGCAAATACGGCCGCCCTGGGCATAGACATCTGCAGTCGGCTTCCGACCATATAGTTTACATTGAGCTGCTCTCTGCTGTGTTCTGGCCACTCCCCGAGCCGTCCACATCACAGCAGAGGCAGGAGATCGGCGCCATCTTCCTGGAGCTTACAGTGCATCTGTGAGCTCCTGTTTCCCAGTATAATCGCAGGAGCCCTGCGGTTATAGGAGGAGGAGAAGGAGGAGACCAAGGACGGGAGGGAGAAAGGACTCCGCAGGGAGCAGTGAAGTAAGTATCAGTGGGGAGGGGGAGAGGGAATCTAATCCTGTCCTTTGTGGTGCTGACTGTGTATCTAATCCTCTCCTGTGTGATACTGTCTGCTGAGCCATGCATCTAATCCTATCCTGTGTGATACTAACTGAGCTGTGTATCTAATCCTCTCCTGTGTGATACTTTGCTTAGCTATGTATCTAATCCTCTCCTGTGTGATACTTTGCTGAGACGTGTATCTAATCCTCTCCTGTGTGATACTGTCTGCTGAGCCATGCATCTAATCCTATCCTGTGTGATACTAACTGAGCTGTGTATCTAATCCTCTCCTGTGTGATACTTTGCTGAGCTGTGTATCTAATCCTCTCGTGTGATACTTTGCTGAGCTGTTTATCTACTCTTCTGTGTGATAGTCTGCTGAGCCATGCATCTAATCCTATACTGTGTGATACTGACTGAGCTGTGTATCTAATCCTCTCCTGTGTGATACTTTGCTGAGATGTGTATCTAATCCTCTCCTGTGTGATACTGTCTGCTGAGCCATGCATCTAATCCTATCCTGTATGATACTGTCTGCTGCACCATGTATCTAATCCTATCCTGTGTGATACTGACTGAGCTGTGTATCTAATCCTATCCTGTGTGATACTGTCTGCTGAGCCATGTACCTAATCCTGTCCTGTGTGATACCATCTGCTGAGCCGTGTATCTAATCCTATCCTGTGTGATACTGTCTGCTGAGCCATGTATCTAATCCTATCCTGTGTGATACTGACTGAGCTGTGTATCTAATCCTCTCCTGTGTGATACTGTCTGCTGAGCCGTGTATCTAATCCTATCCTGTGTGATACTGACTGAGCTGTGTATCTAATCCTCTCCTGTGTGATGCTGTCTGCTGAGCCATGTATCTAATCCTATCCTGTGTGATACTGACTGAGCTGTGTATCTAATCCTCTCCTGTGTGATACTGTCTGCTGAGCCGTGTATCTAATCCTATCCTGTGTGATACTGTCTGCTGAGCGGTGTATCTAATCCTATCATGTGTGATACTGACTGCTGAGCCATGTATCTAATCCTATCCTGTGTGATACTGACTGAGCTGTGTATCTAATCCTCTCCTGTGTGATACTGTCTGCTGAGCCGTGTATCTAATCCTATCCTGTGTGATACTGTCTGCTGAGCCGTGCATCTAGTCCTATTCTGTGTGTTACTGTGCAGAGATGTGTATCTAATCCTCCCCTGTGTGATATTGACTGCTGAGCTGTGTATCTAATGCTATCCTTTGTGATACTGACGGCTGAGCCATGTATCTAATCCTATCCTGTATGATACTGACTGAGCTGTGTATCTAATACTGTCCTGTGTTATACTGACTGCTGAGCTGTGTATCTAATCCTCTCCTATGCACTCCTCTCCCCCGTTATGTGTGATCTATATGGCGGTATTATGTGAGATCTATATGTCGGTATTATGTGAGAACACTATGGCGTCGTTATTTGCGATCTATATGATGGTATTATGTGACAACTATAGAACAGTATTATGTGTGCTCTATATGGCGGTATTATGTGTGCTCTATATGGCGGTATTATGTGAGAACACTGGCTGTATTATGTGAGATCTATATGGTGGTATTATGTGTGCTCTATATGGCGGTATTATGTGTGCTCTATATGGCGGTATTATGTGAGATCTATATGTCGGTATTATGTGAGAACACTGTGGCGTCGTTATTTGCGATCTATATGATGGTATTATGTGAGAACTATAGAACAGTATTATGTGTGCTCTATATGGCAGTATTATGAGTGATCTATATGGCGATATGTGTGATCTATATGGCGATATTATGTGTGATCTATATGGCGATATGTGTGAACTATATGGCGATATTATGTGTGATCTATATGGCGGTATTATGTGAGAACACTATGGCATCGTTATTTGCGATCTATATGATGGTATTATGTGAGAACTATAGGACAGTATTGTGTGTGATATATATGGCGGTATTATGTGAGAACACTATGGCAGTATTATCTTCAGAAAGCGGACCCATTCTATGGTGGTTCTGGCTGAGCACCTGCACACGGGTCTGGGGTGATAGAGGGGGCAGCATGACCTCCAGTTAGGTGCAGTCAGGGGAGGGCTGGTGAGGCAGCTGAAGAGAGGGGTCTCATTTTTATCGTTACTATATGGCTACTTTTCCTTCCCAGCGTCACCCCGTACTTCGCCTGTCGCCTCGCTTTCACACATCGCCAGGTCAGGATGGAGAAGACAGGATCTGAGGAGGGGAATGGGGTCTTTGCAAGCAAAGTCTGGATCAGAACAGGCCGTCAATCCGCAGAAATGTTTCCTGGATTTCTGTGGAGCAGACAAGCAGACGGTCTATCCATGTTTATAAAAGACAGCGCTCTATGTAAATCCCTGGCTGCTCCGCGCACTGAACATGGTGCCCCCCCATAGACCAGCACACTGCTCTCCTGAAATACTCTGTGCTGCTGTCACCCTGCTCCCTCCACCACATATCTCCCAGAATCCTTGCTGCCTGCCATCCTCGGTGACTGTCTACTTGTCAGTATAAGGCTGCGGTCACACGATCAGTATTTGGTCAGTATTTTACATCAGTATTTTTAAGCCAAAACCAGGAGTGGGTGATAAATACAGAAGTGGTGCATATGTTTCTATTATACTTTTCCTCTATTTGTTCCACTCCTGGTTTTGGCTTACAAATACTGATGTAAAATACTGACCAAATACTGATCGTGTGACCGCAGCCTTACTCTGCAGTCACCAACAAAATGGCTGCTCACTGGGTTCCTGAATATCATCCTCTCTTATCCCTTAGCAAACACCCAGAAGGTGAGGAGAGGAGACATCACACACGTCAGCAGACTCCGCCCATAATTACTGCAGTGCAGTAATGTGAGCTAGTTGTACACACTGTTTTTATCAAATTTCATTAGCTGCTCCCCCTAGTGTTTAAAAGTGGAAATGCCAAACCTTTCAAAATTATTTTTCACATTTTACTAAATTATAAACAAATGATAATATTTTTTAAGAAAATGTAAACATTAATTCTTTACATTTTTTCAATCGCTGGAAAATTATTTTTTTTTATGGCACCTTCCCTTTAAGGATAATGTGAAATAGTTTGTCAGAAGTAGATGCCTATGAAGATGTGTTTCTTGTCACATGACAATCAATCCATGACAATAAATGTACAAACTAGTAAGATGCTGTGGGGAAAGACAATCATCAAGTCAACGTCAGAGACTTCTAGACAATTAAAAGAAATATCTGTTGGAAGTCTCTGCCAGAGCGGACGAACCAAGAGTATGTGGGAAATCGTACATTTGGCAATTTATACATTTTTTTTTTCAAAGTATTATAATTGTTCAGTTATAGCATTATATATTAAATGGATGAAGAATGAATATTTATGCACACATGTAAAAAAAAATAACACAAAATATTTGTTATGGGATGCCAATAACACGAACCACTGTCTGTTAAAAATATTGTAACTTGAGGCATGGCTGCATATACATAACCCGAAGTGATGTGGTGTACAAGGTTCTTAAAAAGGACCATTCACCAAATTTTTCATGTTGAACTGGACCAAAAGATGCAATAGTGGCCACAGAGCCGAATAAAGCTTTTGTTTTATAAATTTTGCCTCTGTTACTGAGATATTAAAGTATTAGGTTTCCAATGAGTTAACAGAAGTTAGGCCCAAGTTGATGTTATCAGATCGATATCACTGGGGGCTTGTACTACTTTTACCTGTATGATGCTGACCAATCATGAGCAGGCACTTATACTCCAAGGAAAGAAAAACAGGCCCCCACAAAAGCTCAGAGCATGTTTCTCAATGTGAGATAATAATAATCTTTATTTTTATATAGCGCTAACATATTCCGCAGCGCTTTACAGTTTGCACACATTATCATCACTGTCCCCGATGGGGCTCACAATCTAAATTCCCTATCAGTATGTCTTTGGAATGTGGGAGGAAACCCACACAAACACGGGGAGAACATACAAACTCCTTGCAGATCTCCTTGGTTGGATTTGAACCCAGGACTCCAGCGCTGTAAGGCTGCAGTGCTAACCACTGAGCCACCGTGAGATGCAATACAATGCTAACATTTCTGCAATGGAAAAGCAAAATAAAAGTATAAAAGTTAAATTCCACTCGGCAGCCACTATTACATCTTGTGTCCAGTTCAACATGAACAATGTGTTAAAGGTCCTTGCTAAAAAAGACCTTTTATGACTTTTTACAGTAGCTATATTATGATATAGGGAAGAGCTGCTTAACACATTTTTTGCATTTTGCAATAGTCCTTGTAGTTTTCGAAATATGAGCTTAAAGTTTTTATCTAAATTTTTCCTTCAGCCACATGGACTGTAACCAGGGCTGTGGAGTTGTTAAGACAAACCTCCGACTCCTCAGCACTGCCTCACTAATGAGCATGTACTGTACATAAAGTGCAGCACAGATTAAGCTCAACTAACAGCCAAGATCCTTAGATGAGGAATAAGATGAGGAATAGAACAGACATTTATAGGACATTTCCTAACTTTCCGAAATAATGAAAAAATGTTCAGCACATCCTACACTGAACTACTGTACCAAATGTATTATAAATATTAGGAGTCTGTCCATTTTATACCGACTCCACCAAAATGGACACTGACTCCACAGCCCTGGCTGTAACCAGATTCTTCTCAGGTGGCATGTACTTTTTCTACCTTTGTGATGCTGACCAATACGGGCAGGAAGCGTCACAAAGGTGGCACATACAAAATACGCCCCAGAGTCGGTAAATCCAAGGATTCTCAGAGAGAATTGTCCTCAAAGATTATATTTCTTGGTTCATATAGTATGGAAACAGGAAGAGAGCAGCAGCAGGAGGTGCAGATTATTGTAGGAGCTAGTAATAGGCAGTCTAGCACTTTTTGGTGAGCTGCCTCATTTGGCATGCTCAACAAAATGAACCGGCTTCTTTGGATACCAAAGGGATCCCTATCAAATATGTATTCACACAGGTGAGTACATATTTAAAGGGAATCTGTCAGCAGGTTTTTGCTACTTTATCTGAGAGGAGCGTAATGTAGGCAAAGAGAAGCTGAATCCAACAATGTATGACTTAGTTTAATGGGTGCAGCCGTTCTCATACAATTGGAGCTTTTAAATTTAGAATGAAGTAGAGCTGTGAAAGCTAACCCACCCACACCAGTCTAAACCCGCCCACACCAGGCTCTCGCTGTCCATAGATAGTGTGGTGCTTCTCGCAGGTGGGGCGTTGTCAGACTACTCCAGCAATGTTATCCTCTTAGTGATAAATCCTTCACAGTTAGTAAACAACAGCACTGTGTTTGACACATCCCTGAACTCTGTGTTTCACCCTCTATCTCCTGCTGTCTTCAGATTACACAGCAAAAACCTGATGACAGATTCCCTTTAGCATAAAAACTCGGCAACCAAAACCATGGTCACCTACAGCCAACCAATGAAATCACTGGCTGGGAGGTGTTTCGGCTGCCGGACATGACCATTTTGTTTTGTTTTGGCCACTGGTGGGCATAATTTTGGTTGCTAAATGCAGCTGATTTTGTTAAATATGTGCTCATCTGCTACTCTCCCTCCTGTATTCATGCTGAATGAACCTGGAAATATAGGCAGCGAAGACTAATTAAACGGAGAATCCCTTGTCTGAATGTGTCTGGGATTGTTTTCTGAATGCTCCATCTAAGACTTCTGAGACACATCCTGTTTTATGATTGGCCAGTGTAACATAGGTGAAAAAAGGACACACCCCCTGAGAGGAATCGGATATCACCCATGTGACTTGGGAAAATGTTGATAAAAATTTTATAAGCGCATACCTCTGGAATTACCAGGTCTATTACAAATCAAAAAATAAGCAAAAAACTTGGTAATCCGCTCTTCCACACCTATCTCAGGATATAGCCAGTTTAAAAAGGTAGATTATCATGAAAGGTCCTATTTATACGGAGTCTGTGAACAAAAAATACCTGTTCTTTCCCTCTTCCTTGCTCAAAAGCTCTGACTTAGCAGGAGGTAGAGCAGGGCTTAAGAAAAGCAAAAATATGTTGCTGTATTAACAAATTTGTCAAAAAGTTCTGAAACACTTTTTTTTCAGCAGCCAATTAAGCAAATGACATTTTGCATAGAAAGAGTTTAATTTTGTGTCTTGGGATATCAAGAAAATGTATGTGCTTTGAAATATTCTCTGTCTGCACAGAATGACTGTTCAAACCAAGCACTGGTGCTCGGTGCACTATTGGTGAGGTTAAAAAACGAGTGCACCTTCTCATCTAATTGTTTTACATTTATAACAGCCCCCTATTCCTTAATTGTCTGATCTGACATTGCATGAGCCACACATGAGCAGAGATCAATGGAAAACAAGTAGGCGCACACGTGCATTTAACTACTTGGCCATACTATGGGTGCATTGAGCGCGTAAGCTTGGTCATTTTGTGCTGATAGAATCGTATTTTAAAAGGACCACCATGCTTTCCCCCTTTTCCTACACTTCTTTGTACTAACTGTGGAATAGAAATGAAAAGAACAGGGGGTTATAATTAGAGATGAGTGAATATATTCACAAAATGATAGCCATATTTGCCTTATATGTGCCACATTGGGGCCCTGTTCGTGCCGAATTTATGTTAGACGATCGTTTCCGAACATATTTGCTCATCTCTACTCCCATTGACCCCAATGGCGTTCGGCGAATAATGCAAATACGGTGATCATAATCCGAACCGAATATTGAAAAATGTGCTCATCTCTAGTTATAATACCAGAATTAGGAGATAGGGTTCTGGATTTTTAATTGTTTAGATACACCAAATTGTTGACTGGTAGTGTGAATTTCAGATCTGTATCATCTTCTAGAACTGCTTATTGTACTGAATATCAGAAGCAAATCACTTGGACAAAATTGCTTGTTAAATAAAATTGAAAACTTACAGGAGCTCCAGGAAAATGGTCAGACAGCTCGTAGGGTTCCTCTGGAATCCAGTGCCCACGTTCTAGAGACCACAGCACCTTTATATTTAATAAAAAGGGCCATGAGTTATTAGTGTAATTAACAGTTACACAAGTTTTTTTTTTCAGGTTATAGCCATTTAAAAATGTGAGTGCTTTAAGACATCTATATAGGTGCTTTAAGGCAGAGTCAGTAAAGACCAGTGATGAGCGCAAGTGCTCGTTACTCAAGTTTGCCTAGGGTGCTCGGGTAGGCACAGGGTCTCGTGGTTGCTCGAGCGAAATGTTTGAGTCCTCGCAGCTGCATGTTTAGAGGCTGTTAGCTATAAAACATGTGGGGATTGCCTGACAAACACGGGCAATCCCTGCACAGTTTGTGGTTATCAAACAGCTGCGAAACATGCGGCCGCGAACATCTCACTCGAGCACTCATACTCAGTGCTTAGTCGAGCACCCTCAGCAAGCTTTAGTAACGAGAACTTGCGCTCATCCCTAGTAAGGACTCACTCAGATGTCCGTGTTTCATGTACGTGTTCTATCCGTATTTTTCACATGTACACATTATAATCTATGGTGCTATTCATATATATGTGCTTTTTCCTGGACCGTATATCTGTGCAAAGATCACAGAGACATGTCCGTTATATTCCGGCAGCACAGATGAAAAGTGTCAAAACAAGTCAATGCGTTGACGAAAAACACGTACAGCCCACGGATGATATCAGAGTACAATCTGTGAGCGGTCCATATTTAACATTTCAGATAGAAGCTTTGTAATTTATTTATCCGGAAGTGAAAACCGGTACCATTTTCTAAAAACAGTGATGTCTGACTGTGGCCTAAGACCCATCTAAACCAGAGTCCAACAGTTTTGTAGTCTGTGGCTCTATTCCAATCTGTGCTGCTTAAAAATGATCAACAATCTTTTGTAGTACACAATGCCATTATAGGTTTAGAGGTTTTCATAAGGAGGAGAGGAGATGCAGTAAAAAAAATTTTTTTACATGGTATCTTTCTGAAAAGCAAAAATATGCTGATATTTCAACATGTTCATCAAGTTCTAAAATGCCTTTAAGTAGCCAATTAAGCAGAGTACATTTTGGTTGGAAATCGTTACTCTCAGGTCATGGGAGATCTAGCACATTTCTATGCTTTGGAATGAATTAGCAACAATTGTCACTGATTTATGCCCAGCTTTAAAAAACATGTGAAACCCTGCAAGTCCTCTGGTGATGCTTAATTTGTGGCACAGCACAATAAACAATCCAGCTGTCATTACAAAAGAAAACAAATTGATGTCAGAGATTAATGATGGGATGCACACGAAGACATGCAATCATTTTGTAATGGTTTTAACATTATTTTAAAAGAACACAGCAATTTAATTGTTGGTTTTAACCCCATTCACCATCATTTGGTAGAATTAATTGTAAAGGAATATGACCTCAAAGTGGCTACTATCGAGAAAAAAAGAAACAGAACTCATATGGTCCGCATTTATTATGAGCAGAAATTGCACAGGTTACAAAGTTGCAACTATAATTGTGCCATATTTGCAATATTTGTCTTCTTACACCAAAACAGGCAAGAGAAAAAATAGGCATGGTTAGGCTCTTTTGCTTTTTATTTTTGCTCTCCTTTCAAGAGAAATCACTTTTTCCATTACCGTAATATAGCCAATACAAGCACTTGTTTTATTTTTAGACAAACGGAAGTCTGAATAATACCATTCATTTAACATTAAATATACCGAAGAAAGGGGAAAAAAATTTACGGTAATAGGATGACATTGTAAAAAAAACTGCAATTCGGGTTTTGTTTTCATTGTGTTAATAGTGCACTAAAAATAATCTGCTACCATGATTCCCAGGTCAGTACAATTATGAAGATACCAAATTTCTGTCACTATATTTTCAAAGTAAAAAAATACAGCGACATCATCATCTAAATGCTTCAATGAGCTTGGGCGCACCTTCTTTAACTCCAATATTGTGATTGTGTGGTCCTGACAGTTACTATGGCAATCCAAGACCAAGTAATGATTATAGAGTCTGCCAGCTTTAGTAAGCCATTTATATTTTTACTACTAAAATCTGTGGAGAAAATCCAATCACGACGAACATTTCATCCATTAGAATTTTATGCTTAAAACATACAACTCTGCCCTTCACCTCTCCCCACAAAACTACTTCATCACCCTTATCACTGCACTATCCAACAATCCTAAATGACTCTTGTACTATTCATTCTCTCCTCAATCCAAGAGTGCAGGTCCCCATCAACAGTGCTGATGATTTGTCCAATTGTTTAAAATAAAAAAAATTACAATATCCGACAGGAATTTTTCTCGAAATTCCCCAATATCAAGCATCCTCTTTCCTCCTGCACTGCATCTAGCTAACTTTCTGTCTTTGAACCGGTCATGGCAGAAGTGACCAGGCTCCTTGCATCTTCTCGGCCTACTACCTGCACCAGCGACCCTATTACCCCACATCTCCTCCAGTCCCTTTCTATGAAAGTCACCACTCACATAACTAAAATATTTAAGCACTCTCATCTGCTTTCTTTCCCTCATTTAAATAAGCCAGCATACATCCATTAGTTTAAAAACCATCCCTCAACCAGAACCGTGCTCCTAACTACAGACCTGTCTTCAATCTTCACTTCGTCCCTTAACTCCGGGAATTCTTGGTCCACTTCCGTCTAATCCACTATCCCTGATATCACTCTTTTCTTGACCCTTTTCTATCTGGATTCTGCTGCTTACACTCTACTGAAACTACCCTTACTAAAGTCTCTAATGATCTACTAACAGCTAAATCTAACGGTCCTTACAGCATGCTGATTCTCGTGGATCCCTCTGCAGGATTCACCACTGTCGATCACAAGCTCCTCCTCACTATTCTCCATTCTATTGGTCGCAAAGATATCGCTTTTTCTTGATTCTCCTCCTACCTCTCCTTCACTCTATCTTTTGCTGGCGCCTCTTCCCTTTACGGTCGAGGTTCCTCAAGGCTCAGTCCTAGTTCCCCTCCTCTAATTCTTATCCAATGCCCTTACTGGACAAACAATCCATAGTTTTTATTTTCAGTACCATCTCTATGCTGATGACACCCAATTATATGCATCATGTCCTATCATCATCAAACTCCTTGTGTTTCCTCCCTCCACTAATCTACCTAATCCAAATATTGCCATATCCGTGTGTGGTTCTACCATTACTCCCCAGTGGCTGTCTTGGGGTTATATTTGATTCAGATCTCTCATTCATTCCTCCACATCCGATCACTCACTCTCTCTTGTTGCTTACACTTTAAAAAACATTTCTAGATTCTAGAATTCGACCTTTTCTAACCCTTGACTTGGTAAAAACTGTTACGGTTGAGCATATTCTTTGTAGTCTGGACTCTTGCAACTCTCTACTAAAACCCTCTTACTAAACTCTAAAACGCCACAACAATGCCTCTATCCTGTGCCAGTCATTTCACTGGTTGCCCATCTGTTACAGAGTTCAATATAAACTTATCAATCTCACCCACAATGTGCTCCATGATTCAGCACCACCCTACATCTCTTCTCTTGTCTCAATTTACCACCCTACCCGTGCTCTGTTCTGCTAATGATGTAAAACTAACATCCCCAATAATCCAAACCTCCCACTGCGCCTGCAGCTCTTCAAGCCAAGCGATCACGTGGCACGGCTCATTAAGGTCATGAATATGCACACCTCTCCACTCCCATAGGTGAGGCGTGCATATTAATTACTTTAATGAGTGGAGCCACATGATCGCTCAGCAGGAAGAGCAGCTGGAAGCCGGAACAAAAGGAAGTGTCACGGAGGGGCGCAAGCAGGTTGAAAGGATGACTTTTTTTATAAGATGAATCATACATAGGAATAAGAGGATCAGGATCCATGCACACCAGGACAGGGACTGTGGGGAGCCATGCTCACCAGGTCAGGGACTGGGGGGAGCCATGCACACCAGGACAGGGACTGGGGAGAGCCATGCACACCAGGACAGGCACTGGGGGGACCATACACACCAGGACAGGCACTGGGTGGAGCCATGCACACCAAGACATGGACTGGGGGAGCCATGCACACCAGGACAGGGACTGGGGAGAGCCATGCACACCAGGACAGGGACTTTGGGGGCGCCATGCACAACAGGTCAGGGACTGGGGAGCCATGCACAGCAGGACAGGGACTGGGGAGACATGCACAGCAGGCTAGGGACTGGGGAGCCATGCATAGCAGGACAGGGATTGAAATGCCATGCATACATTGACAGGGACTGGGGAGCCATGCATACAATGACAAGGACGGGGGAGCCATGCATACAATGACAGGGACTGGGGAGCCATGCCTTCAATGACTGAGGAGCCATGCATACAATGACTGGGACGGGGGAGCCATGCATACAATGACAGGGATGGGGGGAGCCATGCATACAATGACAGGGATGGGGGGAGCCATGCACACAATGACTGGGAAGGGAGCCATGCATACAATGACAGGGACGGGGGAAGCCATGCATACAATGACAGGGATGGGGGAGCCATGCATACCACAATAGGGATGAGGGGACAATGCACACCCAGCTTATATTGAGTCAATAAGCTTACCCAGTTTTTCATTGCAAAAGTTGGTGCCTCGGCTTAAACTCGGGTCGGCTTATACTCGAGTATATACGGTATATATACACTGCTCAAAAAAATAAAGGGAACACTTAAACAGAATATAACTCCAAGAAAAATCAAACTTCTGTGAAATCAAACTGTCCATTTAGGAAGCAACGCTGTTTGACAATCAATTTCACATGCTGTCGTGCAAATGGTATAGACAACAGATGGAAATTATTGGCAATTATCAAGACACACTCAATAAAGGAGTGGTTCGGCAGGTGGGGACCACAGACCACATCTCAGTACCAATGCTTTCTGGCTGATGTTTTGGTCACTTTTGAATGTTGGTTGTGCTTTCATTCTCGTGGTAGAATGAGACGGACTCCACAACCCACACAAGTGGCTCAGGCAGTGCAGGTCATCCAGGATGGCACATCAATGTAAGCTGTGGCAAGAAGGTTTGCTGTGTCTGTCAGCGTAGTGTCGAGAGGCTGGAGGCACTATGAGGAGACAGGCCAGTACACCAGGAGACGTGGAGTGGGCCATAGGAGGGCAACAACCCAGCAGCAGGACCGCTACCTCAGCCTTTATGCATGGTGGAACAGGAGGAGCACTGCCAGAGCCCTGCAAAATTACCTCCAGCAGGTCACAAATGTGCATGTGTCTGTACAAACGGTTAGAAACCGACTCCATGAGGATGGTCCGAGTGCCCAACGTCCACAGATGGGGGTTGTGTTCACAACCCAACACTGTGCAGGACGCTTGGCATTTGCCACAGAACACCAGGATTGGCAAATACGCCACTGGCGCCCTGTGCTCCTCACAGATGAAAGCAGGTTCACACTGTGCACATGTGATAGACGTGACAGAGTCTGGAGATGCCGTGGAGAGCGATCTGCTGCTTGCTACATCCTTCAGCATGACCGGTTTGTCAGTGGGTCAGTAATGGTGTGGGGTGGCATTTCTTTGGAAGGCCGCACAACCCTCCATGTGCTCGCCAGAGGTAGCCTTGCTGCCATTAGGTACCGAGATGAGATCCTCAGACCCCTTGTGAGACCATATGCTGGTGCGGTTGGCCCTGGTTTCCTCCTAATGCAGGACAATGCCAGACATCATGTGGCTGGAGTGTGTCAGCAGTTCCTGCAAGATGAAGGCATTGAAGCTATGGACTGGCCCACCCACTCCCCAGACCTGAATCCAACTGAACACATCTGGGATATCATGTCTCGCACCATCCACCAATGTCACGTTGCACCACAGACTGTCCAGGAGTTGGTGATGTTTTAGTCCAGGTCTGGGAGGAGATCCCCCAGGAGACCATCCGCCGCCTCATCCGGAGCATGCCCAGGCGTTGTAGGGAGATCATACAGGCACGTGGAGGCCACACACACTACTGAGCATCATTTCCTTGTCTTGAAGCATTTCCACTGAAGTTGGACCAGCCTGTAACTTCATTTTCCACTTTGATTTTGAGCATCATTCCAACTCCAGACCTCCGTGGGATATTAGTTGTGATTTACATTGATCATTTTTAGGTTTTATTGTTCTCAACACATTCCACTATGTAATGAATAAAGATTTGTTCCCTTTATTTTTTTGAGCAGTGCATATATACACACACACACATATATCAGGGAAGGTGCCATGGACAAAGTCTGTTGGAGCTGAATCACTGCTCTACCTTATATTGTCCCACAAAGGAAACCCTCTTCCAGCAGAACAGAGAGGAAAATGCAAGTCTTGTCTGGGGTTTGTGGTGTGCTGTGTCAGCACCTAAATGTAGAATCCTTAGTTACTGTACAGCACGAAAACGTAGTGAAAAATCTAGGGTTTCTGGCCATTGATTCTGGTAGGAAAATGTGGTCCATAAAGTCAATATACCTAACTAAAGGATTTGTCCCGGCCGCATGTCTCTTGGCATCAAAATATAGTGATGCGTGCACGTTTATTTACTGCGGCGTCGCAGTGGGCTTTTAGTGTTTCTTACTGCCAGGACTGCTTCGAACTACACAATCAGGACACGCAGGCGGCTGCACAGTTCTTCCAGCCGGTGAGCAATACTAAGGAGGCTTGTGCTATAAGGCTTCCACAGGATGCGGCACCTTTCACTTCACAGGTCCAAGGCGCCTTCTGCTCTTCCAACAACTTTTCCAGCAGGAATTCCCCGTGCATCTGGACAGGTTCGGATACCGTTTCAGTTCAGCTTCAACCTGCCGCTGCTCTTTACTCATTCGGGTGCTGTCACGAGGGGATGTCTCCGTATCCCTTTCCAGCTCAGCCTCATACACTTCTCATTCCTGTAGGCTCCGACAAAGAAGGCAACGCTTTATCTTCCTGTCTTTCACTTTAAAAAGCCCTCCCTTTCACATCTTACAGACATATCACAGTCTCTTAACCATGTTCAAACAACAGTGAAATCTTGTGGCATGTTAACAACATTAAGGGTAATGTCACACAGTGGCACTTTGGTCGCTACAACGGCACGATCCGTGACGTTCCAGCGATATAGTTACGATATCGCTGTGTCTGACACGCTACTGCGATCAGGGACCCCGCTGAGAATCATACGTCGTAGCAGATTGTTTGAAACTTTATTTCGTCGTCAAGTGTCCCGCTGTGGCGGCATGATCGCAGCGTGTAACAAAGGTGTGCACGATATTCCCAATGTCCCGTATGACTTCTACATCGCAACTACGTCATGAAATTATCGCTCCAGCGCCGTGCATTGCAAAGTGTGACCGCAGTCTACGACGCTGGAGCGATAATCAAGCGACGCTGCAACGTCACGGATCGTGCCGTCGGAGCGATCAAAGTGCCACTGTGTGACAGTACCCTAACTATAAAGAAACAAATCCTTTGACAACAAATACAAAGATTATTCAGGAGTGAGTACAATTACATTTATCTTCAATTATACCACCCTGGTGAGCTGACACACATCTCACACATTCACTTACTGTAAAATGCTGTGTTTTCTCCTGGGGCAAAAACACTCAGTGTGAACAAGCCCTTAATATTTAACTCAGATGCGTTTAATATCACTAGTTAATGACATGTTTTAAAATACAGAGCAAGATATTATTTGGCTTCTACGGTGCAGTCTATATTGAAAATGATATATCAGCGCGTGGAGAATGGCTGTTATGTCATACATCGCTTTCTATGTTTTCCCTCAGTGGCACCTCAATTCTCAGCATTTTATACTGTTTCTTTTGCGCTGTAAAGTAATTGAAATGATTAATATTGAAGTGATGATCAACTGGGATACTCAGTGTTATGAATACACGAGTGTCTGCTGATTGATCCAGGTTCAGAGTTTATGCTTTAGGAAAGTTATCATTTTACTGTTGTGTATTTTAGCAGCATGGATGACTGACAAAGCACAGACAGAACTGGTTCTTATGCAGCAACTACCGAACATTACGCAGATAAGCCACACAAATAAACACAGAAGCTAATGACTTTTTAGCAAGCTTTAATATACAATGACTGGATTCATTTTAAAAAGCCAAAGACCTAACGGGAAAAAAAGAAACAAAAATGATCAACTATCAGAATCTTTTTTGTTAAGATCACCCTTTATACAATAATATAAAATGCTTAGGCCAACTGTATCTAACACACATTTCTATACTTGCTTACATTAATTGAAAGTGTTTGAGAAAGTACTCATTATCCATTGCTTGTGTCTAGTTTGTGTGTACAAACTGCAAGCAATTTAAATAAAAGTACAACGATCGTAAAAAGCATGGAGAAAGTACAAAAATACTATGACTCAATTAAGATGTGGACCGGCCTGAGGTTTCTTGCCTTTCTTTATTGTTATTACATTTTAGTTTTTAGTCTATGTAAATAATGAAGGATGTCACCAGAGAGAATCACGCAGAATCCCTCTGCTGCCATCACACGTGAAGGATCCGCACCTCGCCTCACGTCAATATAACGTCATCGGGATCATTTGGTAACGTCTCCCAACACGTACCAACGTGACGTTCCGCACCCGGTGGGGACACGCAAGGTCAGCTTGGCATAGTTTTACACAGACACTGGCCCAGGGAGTGAGGGGATGCGGCCAACACAGATGTGGCCCACACAGATGTCGCACCACGCTCACCCACAACCTTGGCATGCTAAGAGGTCGCTTTCACTAGCCCCAGTGAAACAGAGCGCTGCCACCAGTTCCTAATTTTATATAAACCTAGTCCGTTAACAGCGTTATATTGGGCCAGCAGCGAACCCCGGTAGTACGGAACATTAAACCGAGAAAAGGACATGTGGATTCGTAAATTGAGATAAAACAGCAGCCCAAGGTTAAATTATATATTTGATCCCCTTAAGTGCACACTAGACAATACACTGTATACACAATGGTTATACATATATCATGGTCAGATATGCAAATACAATAGTGGTAGGACAAAAGATATAAGCAGAATATATGGGTCAGTTACAAGTAGGTGAAAGGTCTGGCTTGTGGAGGAGGGGCTGCCACATGGGAGGTTTGTGGTCCCCTCGGTTCCTGAACTTCTCACATGATATTTTGTCTTAACCTCCCCAGAGAAAATGCAATAGGCCAATCTCTGCAGAAGCATTTAACCCTCTGGGTCGCTCCCTTTCTGCCTTCTGGGCTTAACCTAAATCCCCTCTGCAGCTGCAAAACTCCAAAACTTATAAAAGTTCATAACTCCTTTCTGGGCGGTCCTAACGCCATCAGATCCAGATGGGCTCCTGCTACACGTTCAGACCTAACACAGCTTTACTATCTGGTTTGGCTGTTCAAGGTATCTCCCCAATCAGTGAGGCTTGGACGGTTCACAACCCAGCCGGGCACTTGCCATGTTCTGGGTATCTCAGAAATATAACCGGTGAGTGGCCAAAGCATACGATAAGCCCATATTCTCCTTATGAAATCCTAGTTGTCCAAACACAGCAGACCACATGGTTTGAATTGACAGGGGGTCTTGGTCTTCCTGTAGGAGCTGGATTATAGCTAGCTGGTGGGGGTGTGAGTTCTGTCACTCACAGCCCTTTGACTCTCAGGACCCTCCCTGCTGCTTGGCTTTCGGGTACAAATACACACTGAAGGGCTTTTATAATCCCACTGGATTGTGGCCCGATTCTAACGCATCGGGTATTCTAGAATATGCATGTCCCCGAAGTATATGGACAATGATGATTCCAGAATTTGCGGCAGACTGTGCCCGTCGCTGATTGGTCGAGGAAACCTTTATGACATCATCGTCGCCATGGCAACCATTATGACATCTACGTCGATACTGTGCCCGTCGCTGATTGGTCGAGGCGTATTCGCGGCAGACTGTGCCCATCGCTGATTGGTCGAGGCAACCTTTATGACATCATCGTCGCCATGCTGTGCCCGTCGCTGATTGGTCGAGGCCTGGGGGCCTCGACCAATCAGACGCGCGGGATTTCCAGGACAGACAGACAGAAAAACCCTTAGACAATTATATATATAGATAGATGCCAAATAGGATACAAATGATTGATAAGGAATTAGATCTCCAATATTCTTCACAGTTCACTTAACCCCTTAATGACCACTAATACGTCTTTTTACTGACCTGAGATATAAGAGAATAGCATCCCCATACAGGTGACAATCCAGCAGCTGTCAGCTGTACACTATAGCTGACAACTTGTTGCATTAGCCACAATCAGTGTTGTCACCGTCCATATCTGTTTAACCCCCTAGATGCTGCTGTCAATAGTGACTATATCATATAAATGTTTAACAGAGTGTGGGGGCTTCCTCTCTATCCCCATCGGCACCCTGAGATTATGATTGTGTGGTCCTGTGTTTGCCATGGCAGTTCACAACCAAATAGCGGCCTTATTGTCTGTCGGCTATAGCGGCCTGTTCAGAAGTTAGCGACATATAGGTGGTAAAAATACATTTTTTTATTCCGGTCATGTCACTTTGCATTAATACCTGAAAATCACCTGAAGGGTTAATAAACTACCTGACAGCGGTTTTCAATATGTCGAGGGGTGCAGTTTTAAAATGCTATCACTTTTGGGGGTTTTCAAATATATAGGATCCCTAAAGTCACTTCAAACCTGGATAGGTCCCTCAAAAAACAAATTTTGTAAATTTCCTTGAAAAAATAAAAAATTGCTGCTACATTTTTAAACTTCCTAAAATGCTAACAAAAGAAAATAACATTTTACAAATGGTGCTGATGTAAAGCAGACATGAGGGAAATGTTATTTATAAAAAAATTTCTGCAGTATGACTAGCTGGATTAAAGGGATAATCAAAGTTTTATAAATAAACACAAAACATATTGACCTAAATTTACCACCATCAGAAATTATAATGTGCCATGAAAAAACAATCTCAAAATCACTGGGAATTGTTGAGTTATTGCCACATAAAAGGGACACTGGTCAGATTTCAACAATTTTACATGGTTACTAAGGGGTTAAAGGGAATGTGTCACAAGGTTCTCTCTATTTTAAAAGCAGGAAATTATTACTAGAGGACTAGTAAACCTGCTGCCAGGTAGTCAGGCATATTCAGGAGCTCTGTATAACCCCGCCCCCACTACTGGCTGGTAGCTGTCTGCGTATTTTACACATGGGCAGAGAACTGTAAATCAGTGGTGTGGGTGGGGTTATACAAAGCTCAGTATTCAGAGAACTGCTAGATCTGCAGCAAATATCAAAATGACAGTAAGCAGCTCAGTAAGTGACACATCGCTAGAATCAGGGTCTCTACCCCTATGTTATGCAACTCTCAAATGGGGTAGAAAAAGCCTGGTGACAAATTATTTTTAACATAGTGTGATCTTTATATACAATGATTCATTGTTAGCTATTTAGTCATTTCACACGCCTTAGCACTTTATGCATTTTTATGCCAAATAGTCCATGCACATATAACTGTAATTTATGCACCTTATTACATACACTCACACATTTCTATGCGAAATATAACATTCAACAGATATGTTTTTCATTCATCCTTGTTTTCTAGCTACACATGTTCTTTTCTTTGGCATATTTTGTAGGTCCTGTAGGTAGTATGCGCTCTGTCTTCCCTCTCCGGGTCTTCGGATCAGCTAGCACTAGTATCATGATGAGCCTGCGTCACTATGGAGAAGGTTTCCTTGGTGTCACCAAGCGTTATGATCATATCCAACGAGCGGAAGTTCCCGTGATGGGGAGACTCTCAGACAGCGCAATCTCCAATGTCATGGTTCTGGCACACGCCAGATGACGACTCTGACGTAGACATGACGTGTTTTGTTGCTATTGGCCACACGCGCTTTATATACTTGCCTTCCTGACAAACCCCCTGATGAAGTTGGGTGAAACGCACATTGGGGCACCAGGCTAAATACCATCAGGCCTTCACACTTGTACCATGTAAGTTTACTTATGAATACTTTGCAATATTGAGGATATGCAACACACTGTGGGATCAAAATATATCCTCTGTCTATTAAATGATATATGTTTTATAACCCTTGGTGTGACTTTTTTAGCCCTCCGTTGAGTTATTCTGTTTTTATCTTCTTTTTCTGTATTCTTTTCAAATATAAAGGTTGTGATATAAGTGAAATCTATTGCAGCACATCCTTTTTTTGTTTGGTTTATTTAATGATACACAGGAGCATTTCTGTTACTTAGCCTGCTAGATTGGTTGTAGGTAGTTACCTGTTCTTACATTGTTTGCTATCTAAAATGATTGGAAATATCAATGTAAGCAGTTACCTACCCAGTCAGAGGACAAGATCCAACAGCCTCTGGCAATGCCCAAGATAATATTTAAAGTTCGCCGAGGACTTCCAGCGATCACATGAGAGGTGGTCTCAGAGACTTCATCTGAAAACACAAAGCCTCCAAACTTTTTCACAACTTGGATTATAGTGCTCTGCTTCCTGAAAATATAAAAATGTAAGAATATGTGAAGTGATGCAATAATATTATGCTTACAGTATATTGACTGTAGTATCACATTATGCTATGATTGTCTACTTGTACGATATATCCATTTTCCAAACGCCTTCATATAAAAATGTAATATTGGAAATTAAAAGAATGGTTTTAGACACACAGGTATGGTGTAAATTGTGTGCGCGATTAAAGACATAAGCAATGATGAACAAATTAATATAACTAAGACTGCACCAAGTAAAAATATGATATATATCCTAAGAGCTACAACAGATATGTATATTTGTAAAGCAAATACATGAATTTTTGCAGTCAGGCAGGAGAACTGTCGTACCCGATAAAGTTCTTTGACCAAGCACTTATTTAGATACAGATTGAGATGATTTAGTCAGATAATCCCCTTAACCGTAGAAAACGTCCTAATAATTTGCACTGTGCTAAGCCAACATGGGGTTTTTGTTAGTGGACCATGCCAATTTCTAGAGGGAAACACTGTCCCCTTTAACATTGGTCGGATTTCAACAGTGCTGCCCAATGTGTCTGTGATCAGTATTTTGCCGCTCCCATTAGAAAAAAAAAAAAAAAAAAAAGAATAGAAACAAACGAAAACAGGCTATGTTTATGGCAGACACAGACATGGCTGTGAACAGATATTTCTATGATAAGCGTACAAGGGTTCCTTATATGACCTATTAATAATATAATAATCTTTATTTTTATATAGCGCTAACATATTCCGCAGCGCTTTACACACATTATCATTAGGAGAGTTCATCCACTGCAAGGGAAATATCAGAGGCATACTTTTAGGGGTGCTCTTTATGGGAGTGTCTTTGTCTTTGGATATTGCATTTAACATCACAGAAGGACTTTACGTTTTTAGCTTTAAAAGTCCCATGTCCACAGGATAGATGATAAATGTACAGTACTATGCAACATTTGCAAATTATGAATGCTTTTAAAAAACAGTGTTAATATTTTCGTCTTTTTTTCAATCATACAATATAAAGTGAATGAAAAAAGAGAAGTTCAATCAGGATTTGTTGCCATCTTCCTTTGTCTTCAAAGCATCATCAGTACTTCTAGGTACACTGGCACAAAGTCAGGGATTTTGTAGGATTATAGTGAGATGAAGGAGTCATCAATTATGATAGTGATTTTCATATACGGTATAGGTCGTAACACGGTGGGTTGAAAAAAAAAACTCATCTGTGTAGGAAACTTAAAACTTGGTGACGGACAGCCAAACTGCTGTTTCATACCTACCTCTCCATACATGCACACGCATTAGGGGCACACATAATAGGGCCTATTAATAGGTGTTTTTTGTACCAACTTTGAGGATGCCTAATCTTGGATGTTCATATATATTTAAATCTGCTTCAAGTACTTTGTACAGATATAATTCAATTGTTGCTCAGAGACAGTCTTTGTCATGATCCCACCAGGAGGTCGGTCAGTGGATGACACACACAAC
Organism: Ranitomeya variabilis; assembly: GCF_051348905.1. Lineage (NCBI taxonomy): Eukaryota > Metazoa > Chordata > Amphibia > Anura > Dendrobatidae > Ranitomeya > Ranitomeya variabilis. The sequence continues at coordinate 827,031,031 of NC_135233.1, forward strand.
GGGATGGTACAGGGGAGAGGAAGGCCCTACCGATAGGGAATGATGGATGGGACACCTTAGCTCCAACATGAGCCTGTCCCTGCACACCCCTAACGCCCTAAGCGGATCCTTCCCCCTTCTGCCATCACGAGCCCCGTCCCTCGCTGACTCTTTGCACGGCCCTGGCTAGTGCACTGGCTAGCAAGGGCGCTAGCCTCACCACTGCAGATGGTACAACACAGGGGGTGGTGACAAACACGAGACAAACAAGGTATAAACACACTACTTCGCTTCCAGACTCCGCTGCCAAGCTCCACACCGCAGATGACACAGAAACAGGACTCCAAATTACAGAAGTAGCTGACACCAGACAGCTGCAACAGCAAGGCTGGTCTCCATAGAGAAACTATCACCAACAGCTGATGCATCAGGTGACCATTTAAAGGATGGTGCAAGTGGACCACCCACATCAGCTGACCTAGCAACTCTGCAGTTGCAGCAGGCTGCCAGTAGGGGAAACTGACATTAACTCCCGCTGGCCTAAAAGGAAAAAAGCTACATTAAAAACATAGATCATCATAGATCGCTGCTAAGCAGCAGAAATGCAGGTGTGCTATGAGCGCCGCCCACAGGGTGGCGCTCACAGCTACCGGGGATCAGTAACCATAGAGGTCTCAAGGACCTCTATGGTTACTATACAGAAGCATCGGTGACCCCCGATCATGTGACGGGGGTCAGCGATGCGCTCATTTCCGGCCGCCCGGCCGGAAGCGCCCGTTAAATGCCGCTGTCAGCGTTTGACAGCGGCATTTAACTAGTTAATAGGCGCAGGCGAATCGCGTTTCTGTCCGCGCCTATTGCGGGCACATGTCAGCTGTTCAAAACAGCTAACATGTCCCGGCTTTGATGCGGGCTCACCGCCGGAGCCCGCATCAAAGTGGGGGTTCTGACCTCGGACGTACTATCCCGTCCGAGGTCAGAAAGGGGTTATCTAGATCCTTAATTCTATTCATATTTCATATTTACATGCTTTAGCACTACAGAGTGCAACTTTGTTATCTATAGAGAAGGCTACTCCTAGATAGCACATGTAAACACCAGTTTTCTGATTTGGAAGAGCCAGTCAGTTTTTTGTTATTACAAAATCTGAAGAGTCACATATTTATACACAATTCCTGTGTCTTTTAGTGAATAAATATGTGACACCTCAAAATATGTGTTATTTTTTTGCAGCTTGTTACTGTGGTGTCCCATGATTGGGAACAACTTGTTATGTATTTTCTATGTTATGCATTTCATTCTGCTGTTGCTAGGGAGAAGCTCTGCCCTTAGAAGTTTGTCCCTTTTTCTCTCCTGTAGTTGATGATGTCAGCCTATGCTCCCCCCTTCTTTCTCATTATCAGTTTGCTGTAGCCATTTTGGATGTACATGTGTACTTCTCTGTTTGGGATTACTCGTTCCACCTGCTGCACTGTGCTTAAATACAAGATTTCAGAGAAAATCAACTCTTTCTCCTGGACTCTTATTACAAGTCAGTGTGGCTGAGTTGGAACTATCTGTGGACGCATTGCATGTGAGTACAACAATCATACAGTAATCTAAGGGATTGATGGCTAAGGATTTAGAGACTCATACTGCCTTAAAAAGCCAGAATAGTTACCATCTTTTTCGTTAGCCATTAAAAGGTATCAACCACTGAGGACGAAAACCATAAGAACTGTAATGCAGAAAAATGGCAACATGTGTTCTGGACTGATCAGTCAAAATGTGAAATACACAAATGTATGTGTTTGCCAAAGAACTTTAGAGCGGTAGACTAATTAATGTCTGCAGGCAACAGAGAAGCATGGTGGAGGGACATTGCAAGTGAGAGACTAGAAATAGATTTGGTCAGGATTAATGGTGTCCTCAATGCTGCAAAAAAAAATAAATGGCAGAAACGTATCCATCACACAAAACAATCAGACACGCATCTGATTGGATTAAAGTTTATTCTTAAGTAGGACAATGATCTAAAACTTACAGGCAAAGCCATTAAGAACCATATTCAGCATAAAGAAAAACAAGGAGTCCTGGAATTAATGATCTGGCCTCCACATAGCCTTGATCTCAACATTGATTCTCCCTGGGATTACTTGAAGAGACTGAAGGATTTACACAAGGCTAAATCCACAGAAGGTCTGTGGATACTACTCCAAGATGTTTGGATCAACGATCCTAATGAGTCCCTTTAAAAACCGTGCACAAGTGCACTTGAGAAGAATTGATGCATATTTGAAGACAAAATTTCTGCCCCACCAAATACGGATTTGATTTCTATTTTGTTCATTCATGTCGCAATTTGTTAATTGATAAAATTAAACTATTAACACTTTTTTTTTTTTTTAAGACATTCTTAATTTGCAGCATTTTTGCCACACCTGACAAATGTTTGCACAGTATTGTATATTCACCAAGTCAATGTTTCCTGGTTAAATGCAGCAGTGGTCACACACGTGCACTACCTCTCCATTCAAAACAATGGGACTCGGCTATATATGGTGGGTACAGAAAGTATTCGGACTCCTTAAAATTTTTCACTCTGTTTCATTGCAGCCATCTGGTAAATTCACAAAAAGTTCATTTTTTCTCATTAATGTACACTCTGTACCCCATCTCGACAGAAAATAAAAATAGAAATGTAGAAAATTTTGCAAATTTTATAAAAAAGTAAAACAAATATCACATGGTCATAAGTATTCAGACCGTTTGCTCAGACACTCATATTTAAGTCACATGCTGTCCATTTCCTTGTGATCCTCCTTGTGATAGTTCTACTCCTTCTTTGGAGTCCAGCTGTGTTTAATTAAAATGATAGGACTTGATTTGGAAAGGCATACACCTGTCTATATAAGACCTCACAGCTAACAGTGCATGTCAGGCCAAATGAGAATCATGAGGTCAAAGAAACTGGCCAAGGAGCTCAGAGACAGAATTGTGGGAAGGCACAGATCTAGCCAAAGTTACAAAAGAATTTCTGCAGTAGTCAAGGGTCCTAAGAGCACAGTGGCCTCAATAATCCTTAAATGGAAGAAGTTTGGGACCACCAGAAGCCTTCCTAGACCTGGCCGTCCAGCCAAGCTGAGCAATCGTGGGAGAAGAGCCTTGGTGAGAGAGGTAAAAAGCCCTAAGATCACTGTGGCTGACCTCCAGAGATGCAGTAGGGAGATGGGAGTAGTTCCAAAAAATAACTATCACTGCAACCCTCCACCAGTCAGGCCTTTATGGCCATGCTAACGCAGCGCTTTTTATCAGCATCAGCTTACACAGAAAGGCAAAAAAAAGCAGCGTTTGCGCTTTTTATGAGCATGCGTTCGATATTTCCAGGAGGGTGTGTCTCAAAACAGTTCCTGGACATGCGCAGTCCGAAACAGCGCATCGAACGCATGAGTATGCAGGTCCTTGCATACGTATGCGTTCCCATAGACAGTAATGTGTTTTTTTGACGCACGGATCCGCATGCCTGCGCATATTTGACTGATTTTTGACGCTTCCAAAACTGCAACATGTTGCGTTCGCCACGCTCCGCCTCACAAAGTGAAAAAACGCATGCGTACGCAAAAGCTTGCGAACGCATGTCCATGCATACACCATGTTAAACATAGGCAAGCATGACGCATGTGGATCGTATGCTGCGCGCACAGACGCAAATGTGAAACCAGCCTAAGGCAAAGGGTCTGAATAATCATGGCTATGTGATGTTTCACTTTTTCTTTTTTAATAAATTTGCAAAAATTACTACATTTCGTTTTTTTCAGACAAGATGGGGTGCAGAGTGTACATTAATGAAAAAAAAATGAACATTTTTGAATTTACCAAATGGCTGCAATGAAACAAAGAGTGAAAAATGTAAAGGGGTCTGAACACTATGTACCCATTGTCACTCTCATAGACAATAAAGCTAGTGCGTATGTGTGACCACAGCTCCATTTAAGGGGCTATGGTGGAGGGCAGGACCTCTGCTCTAGTAATTGGTGGGGCATTTAGAGATCAAACATTTATCCTCTGATTAATTGATAAGGGTGGTTTATGGGTCACCTACACTTAAAAAGCTTGAGTTTGGATGAACTGTTTAACCCCTTAGTGATGGAGCTAATTTTGACCGTAATGACCAGGTCAATTTTGTTTTTTATCTGACTAGTGTCACTTTATATGGTAACTCTGGAACAAGTCAAAGGATACCCAATGAGTCTGAGCTTGTTTTCTTCTGACACTTCATGCTAGTGGTAAATTTTGGTTGCTATGATTTGCACATATTCATGAAAAGATAGAAAATTTGACACAAAGTTTGAAAATTGTGAAATGTTCAAATTTTAATTTTTATGCCTTTAAATCAAGAGAGTTATACCACACAAAAGTTAATAAATAACATTTTCTGCATGTCTACTTTACATCTGCATCATTTTTTTTTAAACATAATTTTATTTTCTTAGGAAGTTGACCAGCAGTTTCTCATTTTTCCAACAAAATTTACAAAGCCATTTTTTATCGCAGCTGACATCCGGCACTATGTGCCAGGAGTGGTCACGGACCGCCCCTGGCACATTAACTCCCCGGCACACCGAAGCATCGCGCAGGGAGGGGGCTCCCTGCGGGCTTCCCTGAGACGATCGGTACAAGGTGATGTACTCACTTTGTACCGAGCGTCTTCTCCCTGCAGGCCCCGGATCCAAAATGGCCGCGGGGCTGCATCCGGGTCCTGCAGGGAGTACTTCCGGGTCAGGGTCCGGAGCAGGCTGCAGAGCAGCCTGCTCTGATGAAAGATCGCCCATCTGACAGAGTGCTGTGCAAACTGTCAGATGGGCGATCTGTGATGTCCCCGCCTGGGACAAAGTAAAAAAAAAAAAATTCCTAAATAAAGAAAAAAAAAATATATTATTCCCATAAATACATTTCTTTATCTAAAAAAAAAACAAAAAAAACAATAAAAGTACACATATTTAGTATCGCCGCATCCGTAATGACCCAACCTATAAAAGTGTCCCACTAGTTAACCCCTTCAGTGAACACCGTAAAAAAAAAAAAAAAAAAACGAGCCAAAAAACAACGCTTTATTATCATACCGCGGAACAAAAAGTGGAATAACACGCAATCAAAAAGACGGATATAAATAACCATGGTACCGCTGAAAACGTCATCTTGTCCTGCAAAAAACGAGCCACCATACAGCATCATAAGCAAAAAAATAAAAAAGTTATAGTCCTCAGAATAAAGCGATGCCAAAATAATTATTTTTTCTATAAAATAGCTTTTATCGTATAAAAGCGCCAAAACATAAAAAAATGATATAAATGAGAATATCGCTGTAATCGTACTGACCCGAAGAATAAAACTGCTTTATCAATTTTACCAAACGTGGAACGGTATAAACGCCTCCCCCAAAAGAAATTCATGAATAGCTGGTTTTTGGTCATTCTGCCTCACAAAAATCGAAATAAAAAGTGATCAAAAACTGTCACGTGTCTGAAAATGTTACCAATAAAAACGTTAACTCGTCCCGCAAAAAACAAGACCTCACATGACTCTGTGGACCAAAATATGGAAAAATTATAGGTCTCAAAATGTGGCAACGCAAAAAATATTTTTTGCAATAAAAAGCGTCTTTCAGTGTGTGACAGCTGCCAATCATAAAAATCCGCTAAAAAGCCCGCTATAAAAGTAAATCAAACCCCCCTTCATCACCCCCTTAGTTAGCGAAAAATAAAAAAAATTTAAAAAATGTATTTATTTCCATTTTCCCATTAGGGCTAAGGTTAGGGTTAGGGCTAGGGTTAGGGTTAGAGCTAGGGTTAGAGTTAGGGTTGGGGCTAAAGTTAGGGTTAGGGTTGGGGCTAAAGTTAGGGTTGGGGCTAAAGTTAGGGTTAGGATTACATTTACGGTTGGGATTAGGGTTGGGATTAGAGTTAGGGGTGTGTCAGGGTTAGGGGTGTGGTAAGGGTTACCGTTGGGATTAGGGTTAGGGGTGTGTTTGGATTAGGGTTTCAGGTAGAATTGGGGGGTTTCCACTGTTTAGGCACATCAGGGGCTCTCCAAACGCGACATGGCGTTCGATCTCAATTCCAGCCATTTCTGCGTTGAAAAGTAAAACAGTGCTCCTTCCCTTCCGAGCTTTCCCGTGCGCCCAAACAGGGGTTTACCCCAACATATGGGGTATCAGAGTACTCGGGACAAATTGGACAACAACTTTTGGGGTCGAAGTTCCCTTGTTATCCTTGGGAAAATAAAAATTTGGGGGGCTAAAAATCATTTTTGTGGGAAAAAAAAGGATTTTTTATTTTCACGGCTCTGCGTTGTAAACTGTAGTGAAACACTTGGGGGTTCAAAGTTCTCACAACACAGCTAGATAAGTTCCTTGGGAGGTTTAGTTTCCAATATGGGGTCACTTGTGGGGGGTTTCTACTGTTTGGGTACATCAGGGGCTCTGCAAATGCAATGTGACGCCTGCAGACCAATCCATCTAAGTCTGCATTCCAAATGGCGCTCCTTCCCTTCCGAGCTCTGCCATGCGCCCAGACAGTGGTTCCCCCTCACATATGGGGTATCAGCGTACTCAGGACAAATTGGACAACAACTTTTGTGGTCTAATTTCTTCTCTTACCCTTGGGAAAATAAAAAATTGGGGGCAAAAAGATCACTTTTGTGAAAAAATGTGATTTTTTATTTTTACGGCTCTGCATTATAAACTTCTGTGAAGCACTTGTTGGGTCAAAGTGCTCACCACACATCTAGATAAGTTCCTTAAGGGGTCTACTTTCCAAAATGGTGTCACTTGTGGGGGGTTTCAATGTTTAGGCACATCAGGGGCTCTCCAAACCCAACATAGCGTCCCATCTCAATTCCAGTCAATTTTGCATTGAAAAGTCAAATGGCGCTCCTTCCCTTCCGAGCTCTGTCATGCGCCCAAACAATGGTTTACACCCACATATGTGGTATCAGCGTACTCAGGACAAATTGTACAACAACTTTTGGGGTCCATTTTCTCCTGTTACCCTTGGTAAAATAAAACAAATTGCAGCTGAAACAAATTTTGTGTGAAAAAAAGTTAAATGTTCATTTTTATTTAAACATTCCAAAAATTCCTGTGAAGCACCTGAAGGGTTAATAAAGTTCTTGAATGTGGTTTTGAGCACCTTGAGGGGTGCAGTTTTTAGAATGGTGTCACACTTGGGTATTTTCTATCATATAGACCCCTCAAAATGACTTCAAATGAGATGTGGTCCCTAAAAAAAAATGGTGTTGTAAAAATGAGAAATTTCTGGTCAACTTTTAACCCTTATAACTCCCTAACAAAAAAAAATTTTGGTTCCAAAATTCTGCTGATGTAAAATAGACATGTGGGGAATGTTACTTATTAAGTATTTTGCGTGACATATCTCTGTGATTTAAGGGCATAAAAATTCAAAGTTGGAAAATTGCGAAATTTTCTAAATTTTCGCCAAATATCTGTTTTTTTCACAAATAAACGCAAGTTATATCGAATAAATTTTACCATTAACATGAAGTACAATATGTCACGAGAAAACAATGTCAGAATCGCCAAGATCCGTTGAAGAGTTCCAGAGTTATAACCTCATAAAGGGACAGTGGTCAGAATTGTAAAAATTGGCCTGGTCATTAACGTGCAAACCACCCTTGGGGGTGAAGGGGTTAAAGTGATTTTGAGGGGCTTATATGACAGAAAATACCCAAAAGTGACACCATTCAAAAAACTGCACCCCCTCAAAACCACATTCAAGAAGTTTATTAACCCTTAAGGTGCTTCACAGGAATTAATAGAATGTGGAAGGAAAAAATTAACACTTGCTTTCACAAAAATGTTAATTTAACCCCAATTTCTTTTATATTTACAAGGGTAACAAGAGAAAACAAACCCCAAAATTTGTTGGGGAACTTCTCCGGAGTAGGCTGATGCCTCATTTGTGGGAGAAAACTACTATTTCGGGGCATGTCAGAGCTCAGAGCGCCATTTGACTTTTTGAATGCAAAAATAGCTGGAATCGAGAGCAGACGCCATGTCCCGTAGGGAGAGCCTCTGATGTGCCTATACAGTGAAAATCCTCCCACAAGCGATCTCATATTGGAAACCAGATATGTGTATCATGGCAGAGGAGAGAAGAGAAGAATGATTTTAATAGCGGGCACTTTTTTTTTTTTTTTTTACATGAACGCCATTATAAATTGAATAACGGCGATCACGTGATTGGGAAAAGGAAAATTCGGCCCTGATCATTTCCCCGTGTCTCAGCTACCCCCTGTAGCTGAAACCCAGGAGATTTTTGGGCGCTATACCCTTATTCCCGATGAGGGAATAAGGCCTCTTAGCGGGTGCCGTTTAAATGCTCATCGGCATTTGTTAAGTGGTTAAATGGCCTTTTTATGAACACAAGGGAGGATCATTTGGTAGTAATCCTATCTGATAGCTCCCAAGTATATGAATAATACTGCACCGCAAATGTGTGGCAAACATTACCATTAGGGTCAAACTTCTGCTCTTTTAGCAGCAACAGAATGTGCTGTAACATTTGACGACTGCAGTAATTGAGCGCATAGTGCACCCTGTATTATGTCTATGGAGCAGCGGGCAGGCCATCATAAAACAGCCTGATTTTACAAATGGGATTCACATAAGACACAGAATATTATAGACTTCCAGCTAATTGTAAACAAGACTGTCAAATAAACTTTACATTAATCGAATCAACACATGGACAAATAAGGATATTGATCTTTAAAAGGAAGCTATCATCCTGTTTAGGCTACCCTATCTGAGAGCAGTATAATGTGGGGAGCAGACCCTGATTCCATGGATGTGTCACTTACTGGGCCGCTTTCTGCATTATTTATAAAATCACTCATTTATGTGCATAAAATGTGTATTACAACCCCCCCACATCACTGATTAGCAGTTTTCTGTGTATACTGTGCATAGGCAGAAACCAGCCAAATAGTGTAGGTGGTGTGACTATACAAAGCTCATGAATATTGAGGACTACATGTGAGCAGGTTTACTAGTCCTCTAGTGATCATTTCTTGCTAATAAAAAAGGGATTTTATCAAAACTACAGTAAGCAGCACAGTAAGTGACACATGTATGTCTTTTCTTCTACAATCAAAAGAAGGCCTATATGTTTCCAGAAAAAAAAAAATCAAAATAGGAAAAAAAGAAAATAGCTAGCTGGTAATAAAATAACACATCCACTGCATAACACTACTATATTTCTACTCTTTATAAACGGAAGATAAAAGACTGTGTAGAACAGTATACTATAGACATTGCCGTGCGTTACATAGAGGGGTTCCATCACTTGAAAGACCCACGTTCAGCTTAAATCACTAAATAAGGATGTGGATAAGTTTATGAATACATTCTGTGAATAGACAGCAAGTCACTTCAGACATTGTATAACGAGACATCAACTGTAATATAAACACTTTAATTTGCTCCTATTATGATTTATTATGTAAGAACTGACCTTTAAGAGGGTCATATATTGCTCATTAACAATAGTGTAGCTTAAGGGCTCTTGGTTTATTCAAATACATTGCCCTCACCCAATTATTAATTTGACAAATACGCACAACTTCTCTTCCATCTGCTTAATTCTTATTTAATCCATCTAGAGCATTCCATGTGAAAAGTTCAACGAACGTCCTATCTTTATGTGGTACATTGCAATAATGCTGGTAAAGTGAAATGGAAAAAGTACGGTAAAATTAATTCAAACCCCCAACCCCTGGTAATGACTACACAAGCTTGAGCTCAGCAGTGATTATGGTAGCCTTCTGTATAAGGCAACATACACACATTCATGTGAGTGTTACCATTCAAGAGAAACAGAGTGATTTTTTCAACGTCCTAGTTACATCTTAAGGCCACATTTTTATCTGGTACATTAAGAGGCAATGGATATATATTTTTTTTTTAGGAAAATCTAATGCAATTAGGCCACATTCACACGTTCAGTATTTGAACATCAGTATCTGCAAGCCAAAACCAGGAGTGGGTGATAAATACAGAAGTGGCGACGTGTTTCTATTATACTTTTTGGCTTAAAAATACAGATGTAAAATACTGACCAAATACTGAACGTGTGAATGTGGCTTAATTGCATTAGATTTTCCTACATTTTTTTTTGTCACTGAAGCAGGTAGACTTTCTGAACTTTTTATAATCCCATGCCTCTTAATGTACCGGATAAAAACTAGGATGGAGGTCTGAAGTACACAGTCTGTCTTCCTAGTTTCATCTGTGTCTCACGGATCCTCAGATTTTAAAGGCCAAGTTTGATCCACAAAATGTGCTGAGAATAGTACATGCTCTGGGTCACACATACCCATGGTTAAAACCAACATGTGTATGGATCAATGACAGGCTAGCTTGACCAGGAGCTTGTTACCAGAAACCCTTGAAAAGTTATCTTACAGAGTTGTCTACAGTGGCCGGAGTTCTCAGAGGATTTGTATGAAGCCCATAGATGGCCAGTTTAAGAACTCTACAGATGACGGCTTCATTTCATCAATGTATTTGAATAAACCAAGAGCACAGACGGGTGTTCGCAAGTTTAAAAATTATTGTCCAGCCATAGGATAGGGAATGACGATCTGATCCCTGAGGGTGAAACCGCTGATGATCCCCAATGATACAGAGATCTCTTCAGAGCCAAGGCTGAATGGAGTAGGAATCATCATGCGCAATGCCTCTCCATTCATTCTTAATGGCAGCACCAGAGTATTGCTCGTCTGATCTTCAGCACTCTATTGGACTGAATGAAAAGGCAGTGTGCTGATTGACCTCCGCTGTTCAGAGCCCTAGTTCATGGATTCTTGGTTTATTCAAGTACATTGAAGGAATGGATCAGTCATCTGTAGGGATCTTAGAGAACTGCTCTGAGAAATGTTTTAAAACAAATAAATAATATTTAAACATTTCCCCCTTTTGGCGTTTCTTTTTCTCTCCCCTTCTTCCCAGAGCCATAACTTTTTTATTTTTCCATCAATATGGCCATGTGAGGGCTTATTTTTTGTGGGACTAGTTGTACTTTTAAATGACACCATTGGTTTTGCCATGTCATGCACTGGAAAACGGGAAAAAAAAATTCCAGTACGGTAATATTGCAACAATGTGCAATTCCACAACTGTTTTTTGGAATTTTTTTTACCATGTTCACCAAATGCTAAAACTGACCTGCCATTATGATTCTCCAGGTCATTGCAAGTTCATAGATACCAAACATGTACAGATTTTTTTTTTTACCATTTAAATAAAAAACAAACAAAGTTTTCCAAGACCCATAGCGTCTCCATTTTTCATGACCTGGGGCTAAGCGAGCTCTTATTTTTTGCGTGCCGAGCTAGTGTTTTTAAATATACCATTTTGGTGCAGATACAATCTTTTGAACGCCCGGTATTGCATTTTAATGCAATGTTGTGGGAACCAAAAAACCGTAATTCTGGCTTTGACTTTTGACTTTTACGCTACGCAGTTTACCGATCGGATTAATTCTTTTCATAGCTTTTTTTTTTTTTTTTTTTTTTTTTATTTTATTGAAATTTTTGCATGCTTCAATAGTCTCCAGGGGAGACTGGAAGCTGCAGTTATCCGATCGCTACACACAGGCGATGACCAGATGTGTGTAGCAGAAATGCTCACTTGCTATGAGCGCCGATCACCAGGCAGTGCTCATAGCAATCTGGCTATGACAACCATAGAGGTCTGGTGGAGATGTCTGGTTGTCATGCCGACCCACCGTGACCAGCGATCATGTGACGGGTCACAGATGGGCGGAATTAGTGACGCGCTTCCGGTGCGATCACATTAAATGCCGTTGTCAGAGATTGACAATGGCATTTAATGGGTTAACAGCTGCGAGTGGATCGCAATTCCACCAGCAGCTGTTGCGGGCACATGTCAGCTGTTCAAAGCTACTTCCAATAGGTGGCACTAGAGTTCTAGCGCTCTTCCTCTCTGAAGAGACAATTTCCTAAAAATCTACATTGTTATTATTTAGTTAGTATTTTGTAAATCCACCTTTGGCTTTCAACACTGTCAGAATCCTTCTAGGCTTCCTATTGATCAGATTCATGCATGTTTTGACCAAAAGCAGATACCAAGTCTCTTCTACACGTTCCCATGTTGAAGCATACTGGTCGACTCACTTGGGTATGTCTACAGCTTTTTCTTCAACTCTACCCATACGTATTCAATTGGGTTGAGATCTGTTGACTGTGGGGACCAATCCACCACCTCTACTTCATTGTCATGGAACCATTTCTTCGCCAATCTTGTCGTTGCCCTCCTGGAACACTGTCGTCATTTTCATATCCATAGTACCCGAGTGTGCGAAATAACTTGTCTTGTAGGATACTCACATATAGCTCAGAACTGAGAACAACATCGATCCTGGTTAAGTATACAATGCTTTTTGAAACAACCACATATCATCAGGTTTCCACCATCGAACTTATCGACTTAACAGTTTCTTCAATTTCCCAATCAGTGAGCCCCTTTTCCCCTTGTTCCTTTCAGACCCAATTCCACCCACCAGAGCCTAGATCAATTGACTTTCGTCTCATCGCTCCAAATCACCTGTTTCCAATCTCCTACTTTCCTCTTTTTCAACTTTTTTGCAAACTCGAACCGACGTTTCTTACAACAATAATGAAGTTGAGGCTTCTTCATCACTTTTTGGGGCACCAGTCCAGACTTGTGTAACGAGCGTCTCAAGGTGCTTGCATGGACATCTGATCTCACTATTACCAAGCAAATAAACCACCTCCACTGCTGTGTTTGTCGCCCCAGTACCAATAGACTTTGTGATGATCCGACTTGTTGACTTGGCTATTTTGCCTGGGCGTCGTCCTTTTGGCTTTTGAATGGATGATAGACTTTATTTCATATTTCTCCAACTGTCATGGCACTCACATGATGCAATTTGGCAATATTCTTGGCCAAGAGAACGCTATCGATGAGGTAGATGATGCAGTTTCTCTTTTCTTGGGAAATCTTTTTCATGACTGCTAATCAATTCAAACCAGTGACCTTGGGAATCAACCTAGTAACACCCTGAGCTAATAGGGTATGTGAAAAAAGGTTGCAATGTGTAGTATGCATGAAGAAAAAGATCGTTCCGCCACCAGGAGCAAAACATTAACAATGCACTGACATGACAACTGCACAACTAATAATATGCTACATAGTTGCAAGTCAAATTTATGTATGAGTTATTCAAGATGATTGTCTATAAAATGATGGTAGACGAAGCAGTAGAGGAAGTCAAAAGTTCAAAACACTGTTACCCTTTTCCTTATCAGTGTAATTTTATATAGCAAAAGTTATGCTTTGTCTATTGTACTAGGTCAGGATTCAAATATGGCAGCTACCATCCATCACAACTCCTCCTCGATCTCAGTAGGAGTATGACGGGCTGTGTGAAGCTCCAGACAGAGGTCACATCAGAGCAGTTTCCTATCAGGCATTGTGAATGTACATTCCTCTGTTCAGTCATCCTGACAGGACACTGAGTGGAGAGGAACTAAAGAAAAAGATAAATAAGGTTTCTTTAGCTGATGGAGAATGAGCATCTATCTCAGTCAGCTTGACAGTTTTCATGCATCTGTCTCATGCAGCCTGTCCTACTGCGTGTTCTGGCAGTTGCCATGTTTAAGATACTGACAGAGTGCAGTAGATAAAGCATACCTTTTTGCTATATAAAGTATATTTATAAAATATTTAATATTTAAATATGTATTTCAGTATTTATTTTTACATTTCTTGGAGAACCCCTTTAAACTGACAATCTATGGGCGCATACAGATTTATGATACTATAGCTCTGGCCATTGTAAACATCTCTGTAAAATAACTTTTCAAGGGTTTCTGATAAGCTCTTGCGCCTAAGGGTATGTGCGCATGTTGCGGACTGGTGTGCGGATTTTTCCGCACAGAGTTTGATAAATCTGCAGGGCAAAAACACTGCGTTTTTCCTGCGGATTTTCCACGGTTTTTGTGCGGATTCTACTGCGGTTTTGCAGTAAAAACAGCAACGTGTGCACATACCCTAAGGCTACATTCACATATCTGTGTGACATGTGATGTCAGTTTTTCACAGAGAGCACACTGACCTGTAGACTCTTATTGAGCCATACACATCAGCTTTAACCACGGCCCTGTGTCTCCGGTCTGTGAGACTCAGAGCACGTCCAATTCTCAACAGATTTTGTGGTGGATCTAGCAATGGAGGGGAGTGATTTGTATTTTATTTTACTGTAATAAGATGTAAATTATAAAGTTGGCATGAGAAATCTGTTATGCTAGCAAACAAACCATGTGGCACCTGGGTAGCACTTAGGGAAGAAGGTATGCTCACAGCTATAGTTAAAGGGTTTTTTCCTATATTCATAAACAAGTGTTGTCGAATTGTGCTTTCAAGGGCTCATACTCAGTTGCGAGAAACTTGGATGAGTCTTGCACGACAATACCCGGTACAGCACACGGCACTCAGGAGCGGAGCGTGCGGCTGCATGTATTGCTATGCGGCCGCACGCTCCGATCTGAGTGATGGGTATTGCCGTGCGAGACTCATCCGAGTTTCTCGCAAATGAGTATGAGCCCAAAAGACAACCACTTTTGCAATTTACTGCTTATTTAAATTTTCAGCCATTCTTGAGATATTAAACACTTTTGTTTAAGGAACGCTAGTGTGCTTTGTTATCTCCTAACTATGGAGAGAATATATCAAGAACAGATGCAAATTTTAACAAGCAGTAAGTGGCAAAAGCCTTTTATGTACAAGCACTATCCGATAACATCCATCTGTGAAGATGAGAAATATTCTTCTAATGATAATGTTTTTCCGTATGTTTCAGGGCAAGTATTTTGTAATGAAATTGACTTACCAAGTGATGACAATGAGCTAAAATGCCTTTTGCATCAGTGTACTTTCGGTGTGGAATTCAGTGTGTTCCTTGGTCTTCATGATGCTCTCAGTGCTTCAAACAGAACCCTGAGACTATCACAGAGCAGATGCATTTATACGGATTACACACAGGTTATATTTATCATCATTAGGCATTTAGGATAACATTGGATCATTCAGAGATCCACAATGAACTTCTGGAGTGAGTTTCCTGCCCTGAAAGTAAAAGGGGCCGAATAATATTGCACACCCCACTTTTCAGTTTTTGAATTTCCACAAAAATGTAAAATAACCAATACATTTCGTTCAACTTCACAATTGTGTTCCACTTGTTGTTGATTCTTCACCAAAAATTTACATTTGGTATCTTTATGCTTGATATGTGGGAAAAGGTTGAAAAGTTCCAGGGAGCCGAATACTTTCGCAAGGCACTGTATATTACAGGTGATTGTAACAAAAATTAGAATATCATCAAAAAGTTAATTTATTTAAGTTCTTCAATACAAAAAGTTATTATAGTCATTACAGAGTAATCTATTTCAAGTGTTTATTTCTGATGATTATGGGTTACAGCCAATGAAAACCCGAAAGTCGTTATATCAGTAAATTAGAATACTTTATAACACCAGCTTGAAAACTGATTATAAAATCCGAAATGTTGTCATACTGAAACCTATGTTCAGTAAATGCACTCAAAACTTGGTTGGGGCTCCTTTTGCATCAATTACTGCATAAATGCGGCGTGGCATAGAGGCGATCAGTGTGTGACACTGCTGAGGTGTTATGGAAGGTTGCTTTGATAGCAGCCTTCAGCTCGTCTGCATTGTTGGGTTGGTGTCTCATCTTCCTCTTGACAATACCCCACAGATTCTCTATGGGGTTAAGGTCAGACGAGTTTGCTGGCCAATCAAGCCTTCCACTCAACTTTCCATTAATATTCTTGGATACAGCACTCTATGAACATTCAGCTTTTTTTTAGCAATGACCTTTTGTGGCTTTACCTCCTTGTGGAGTGTGTCAATGACTGCCTTCTGGACATCTGTCAAGTCAGCGGTCATCCCCACAATTCTGGAGCCTACTGAAACAGACTAAGGGACCTTTTTAAACACTTAGGAAACCTTTTCAGGTGGTTTTTGTTAATAAATTCTAATTTACTGAGATAACGACTTTTGGGTTTTCATTGGCGGTAAGCCATAATCATCAACATAAACAGAAATAAACACTTGAAATAGATCACTCTGTTTACAATGACTCTATACGATTTATGAGTATCACTTTTTGTATTGAAGAACTAAAATAAATTAACTTGTTGATGATATTCTAATTTTGTGAGAAGCACCTGTTCTTTCCTACTTCACAAATCGGTTTTGCTGTTGCCTAGTAGTATTACCTTTAACTTTTTCAAACCGTGTTTGACTGCACCTAACTGCAGAGTATCACCATATTAATTCCTGGGTGCATGCTCAATCTTGACTCGCGTCTGATGTAGCAGTGCCAACCACGTTCTATCTACTGATGAACAGAAAAAGTTAAAACTTTTGTATGCTTGATATGCACAATGCTATATTAATTGTATGAGTGTAAGTTGAATGTCATTGTATTGCCCCTGGGGTCCAGTCGCCAGATAGGTACTGCACCTCATCCAGAGGTGTGGTATCCCACTCTCTGGTAAGGAGGGAGCACTACCCAGGACTCTAACACTCGCACCCAACACACACCAGTTCAGTCGGGGCACCTGGGTGTACCCTTAGGGAGGAAGGCCTCATCCCAGGCTGGAATGGACTGGGTGGTGGAGTGGGTGGGGTAAATAGAAAAAGGGGAGGAGTTTAGAAGGTGGGAAAAACAGTGCAGAGAGGAGTCTGAAAGGAGAAGTGGAGCTGAGCAGAATTTTGGGTCTGCACCTCCTGACAGACAGAACAGAGAAGTGTGAGAGAGACAGAAATAAGCTCCCAGAAGAATAGAAGGGGTCCTATGGGCACGGGACGTGCAGAATCCACCCGTGGGGCCCGCATCCAGATGTGGAGGGACCAGGTCGCAGTTAGGGGACTGGCCCCAACTTAGTGGAATACTTCAAGTTCAGCTAAGAAACCAGAGGCTGTGGCTTTTGCAAGAAGCACAGCCAAATCCACCCATACTTCGCCACAAAGGCAGTCGTATACAATCCATGGGACTCCGAAAATGTCGCCCAACCAGATTCGTTCGTGGCTGTTGGCTTGGGACACTGTGGGTTAGGTGCTGGGCAGGAGAAGTGGAGGCAAGCGTAGTGAGACGGCCAAACAACGGCATACGAAAGGAGTCCTGGAAAGGTGCATCCCAATCTACAAGGGAGTTTGCTGGATCACTGACCTGAAGGACACAGCACCAGGCTGGCATTTGTGGACTGGAAAACTGTGAGTAAAGTGGAAACTGCACCTCACAGTGTTCTTTGAGTTATTGCTGCGTCACATGCCCCGCATAACCACAACCACCATCTTAATACCTAATTTTACATCTGCCCTGGGGTTAGCTCTACCTGTGGGGAGCTGTACCAACTCTGCTGCATCACCATCTGCCCCAGAGGATCTGAACTGTAGCGTCGGCCATCATCTCATTGCCGAATACCACGGGTGACGTCACGAGCCATCGACTATATAAACTTTATTTTTCCCCTTTAATTTCAATTTACACTTTAATTGGACGCCAAGGGCCATGGATCGGGTCACTGCTGCTGTGACCTTCCCCTTTAAGAACTGCTGTGTCGGACCCGGTACCAAGTACCCCACGGCCCTGGCAGGGAGCTACATTATCTCTGTACAATAGGTGCCTTTTTGCATCATCTACATCATGATTGGCAGAGTATTAACATGTAACATAGGGACATGTCATAACAGACCCACAAGGATCTCAGCAAAGCAGGAGTCTCAACAGATCCAGGAGATAAAGTTGCTAATGGTAGAGGTGTGCTGTACTCTGCAGAAAAAGTATTTCCTTTAAGTTCTGCCTCATTTGTTTTGCCTTCAACACCAGTCTTTCCTGGGTGCCCTGGAGGTCAGGATTTTAGAAATCGGAATCATAAAGACTGTTTAATGTTTACTCGGGAGTCTAATTGTGTGAAACTGTCCCCTATACCACATACCACCCAGACCCCATCACGATAAATTAACTGTAGGACACAGCTGAAGTCTGTACGTCTGACCAATGTTATACGCCATTAATACTAGAATCAGCCTTAGTACACTAGGGAAAGCTACAGCAATAAATATACTCTCTGCCACAAGCGATTCATTTACGTTTTGCTTATGAAACAAAAGAGGGTTTACACTCATTAAATACAAAGCAAGTGTAGCACAAAATGATATAAAAGACGATGTTTAACGAAAACATGTTTGATGGAAAACATAAAAGCAATAGCAAACATTTCCTGTTAAAGAAAAAAAATCTAAGATTTATCTTGCCACCTTACTCAGGTATGTGATTATTAACTGAATGCCAATA
Organism: Ranitomeya variabilis; assembly: GCF_051348905.1. NCBI lineage: Eukaryota > Metazoa > Chordata > Amphibia > Anura > Dendrobatidae > Ranitomeya > Ranitomeya variabilis. The sequence continues at coordinate 827,049,437 of NC_135233.1, forward strand.
TGGCAACCAAGTATAAAAAAGAAATTGGAAGCGCAGGGCATAAAGACACTAATGTGGCACCTATACATCCATATTAACGAGGGATTGCCTTCACTGTCTATAAGATCTGATAGTATTATTGTTGGGGTATAAAATGGACAGGCAGCATAACCCTAGGTCAACCTTTACCTGTTTGGCGCAGGGGTAACTGGTTTAGCTCTGACACAGTGGCATGCCAGCCTCAAAAGACAAAAAAACAAAACAAAACAACAGTTTTGCTGGCCTTCAGTAAGCGAATACCCCCTTCACAGAGAAAGAGCAGGGACTCTAGTGTCACTTACTGGAAGCAGCAATCCAGAAATGTGAAAATATGGACACTTTAAAGGGAACCTGTCACCAGAAAAAAATTCTGGTAATCTGTCGATATGGGATTAATAAGGTTTTTAACCTACCCGCACTTAGCCAAACGCTGCAAGAAGAAATACTCAGAGCAGTGCCTGAACTAGTGTAGCACCGTGACTGAAACCGGAACACTACGGGGCTGGAGGTTGGGGGGGGGGGGGGGGGGGAGATACAGTTAATTGTCTCCTTGTAACATTAGGCCAAGAGCAGGTGCCAGACAGCTTAATTACGCTATTAACCTGAAGAATAACCACACATCTGCAGGTCAATAGGGTTTTATTCTGGTGACAGGTTCCCTTTAACCACCTTGGGTTTTTCCGTTTTGGAGTTTCCGTTTTTTTGCTGTCCTTCCTTCCAGAGCCGTAACTTTTATACTTCAGTCATTATGGCCATGTGAAGGCTTGTTTTTGCGGGACGAGTTGTACTTTGGAAAGACATCATTGGTTTTACAATATCGTGTACTGGAAAAATGGGGAAAAAATTCAAATTGAGATGAAATTGAAAAAAAAAGTGCAATTCCACAACTGTGGGTTTTTTTCTCTTTTTTTTTACCATGTTCAATTAATGCTAAAATTTATCTGCCATTATAACTCTCCAGGTCATTATGAGTTCACAGACACCAAACATATCTAGGTTATTTTATTTACCGTATTTTCCGGCGTATAAGACGACTTTTTAACCCCTCAAAATCTTCTTAAAAGTCGGGGGTCGTCTTATACGCCGGGTACAGACAAATGTGCATATGGTGGGTGGGGGGGGAGTGGTCCCGATGACGAAGAGAGGGGGCGTCTCACAGGAAAGTGTGAGTGGAGTAGCCTCCTGTTACCTCATTGCGGCAGCGTGGGGGTCTCTGTGCTGGGGAGCGGCGGCTCCTCATTGCGGTAGCATAGGGTTCCTGTGCTGGGAGCGGCAGCTCCTCTTCGTGCCGTGGGGGCTCTGTGCTGTGGGGCGGTGCATCTTCTCGCAGCGTCGGGGCTCCTCCGGCATCTCCGCAAGGTCCGAAGGCACCGGCAGCTCCATTATTACGATGCGGTGGCCTCCGGGAAAATGGCCACTGGGGGCAGCGCATGCTCAGATTCAGATCTCGTCTCCCGAGATCTCGGGACGAGATCTGAATCTGAGCATGCGCCGTCCCCAGCGGCCATTTTCCCGGAGGCCACCGCATCGAAGCAATGGAGCTGCCAGTGCCTCCGGGCCTTGAGGAGATGCCGGAGGAGCCCCGACGCTGCAAGAAGATGCACCGCCCCACAGCACCCACGGCACGAAGAGGAGCTGCCGCTCCCAGCACAGGAACCCTATGCTACCGCAATGAGGAGCCGCCGCTCCCCAGCACAGAGACCCCCATGCTGCCGCAATGAGGTAACAGGGGGGCTACTCCACTCACACTTTCCTGTGAGACGCCCCCTCTCTTCGTCATCGGGACCACAACCCACCCCAAAAGGCACATTAGTCACCGGCCCTATAAGAAGACATACGGCATATAAGAAGACCCCCGACTTAAGATGATTTCATATTTTAACTGGAAAAGTTGGGGGGTCGTCTTATACGCCCAGTCGTCTTATATGCCGGAAAATACGGTAAGTGCTGAAAAAAGTCCAAAGTTTCTTAAAGAAAAAAGTTGCTATTTCCCGAGACCTGCAGAGTATCCATTGTTCAGGATCTCGGGTTGGGTGAGGGCTTATTTTTTAGTGCTGAGCTGACATTTGTATTGATACCATTTTGGCGTAGATATGATCTTCTGATCGCCCGTTGTTGCATTTTATTGCAATGTTGCTGTGACCCCCCGAAAAACGTAATTCTGGCGTTTTGTTTTTTTTTATCGTTACACCGTTTACCGATCGGATTAACTCGTTTTATACATTGATAGACCGGGCAATTCTGAATGCAGCGATACCAAACGTGCACTTTTTATTGTTTTATTTTGTGTGGTGCGATTTAAACTTTTTTTCTTTTAAACATTTTATTTACTTTTCACTTGCTTAAATAGTCTCCATGGGAGACTAGAAGCTGGGACCATCCGATCACCTGTGCTACACAGCAGGGCTGCAGACCTGCTATGTGCAGCTAAAATGCTCATTTGCTTTGAGTTCCAGCCACTGGACGGCGCCCATCGCTATCCAGCAGCTACCCTGTCTCCAGTGACACCGCACCAGAGTCACTGGCCCCCGGTAAGTGTACTTCGGATTATATGACACATTCCCATTTTCCTCCCAAATTTGGAGGAAAAAAGTGCATCTTATGATCTGAAAAATTCAGTGTAATTGCTCTCTGTCAAATCAGTTTTATGGGCAGGGTTACACCGAGCTCAGAATTCAGAGAACTAGTAGATCAGCAGAGAACACAATGATCATACCTGCAGCAAGCAGCTCAGCATAGTGTGATATATCACTTTAATCATGGCCTCTGTCTCTAAATCGTGTTGTTCCCAGATGCAGTAGCAAAACACCCGGTGACAGATTCCCTTTAAAAAGCCATGACCAAGGCTAAGAGTTTTTAAATTTGGCTATACATCCTGTTAGCATACATTTAGTTCAGAGTTTTTGCCCCTCATCAGTGCATAGCAGTACCGATGAAGGACAAAATAAATCCCCAAAACGTGCTTGCAAATTAATTTTTTGGTTTGGCTATATATCTTAAGTCATGTGCCAATGCTATTTAAAGGGATGTTAATGAATTTTATGATTGCTGCTTCCAGTAGGTGGCACTAGAGACTCTGCTCTCTTCCACGTCTAAGACCTGTTCGCATAACTGATTTTCTGGGGGGAGCATTGCATGGCCTATATGTCTCCCTACACCAACTTGTGCTTTCCACAAGGAGAAACTTTCCCCATTTAGCAGCTCTTTAAGACACATAGAAAAATGAGATTGCAATAATGGCAAAATTAAGCTTTGTTAGGTACAGGGTACAGATGCATAGAAGTCACAAATATAAGTGAGTGCTGTGTCTGCTTGATCTTCAGGCGGCTGGAAAATAGAGTTTAAGTGTAGAGTATTAGTTGGCTAAGACGTATGGAATATGGAGGAGTTCCATAATTCTTAAAATTGTAATTGTATCCTTCAGATATGGGATAAAGAATAATATTTATTGGCCACACAGACTTATGGTCACCAGTAGTGTTGAGCATTCCGATACCGCAAGTATCGGGTATCGGCCGATACTTGCGGTATCGGAATTCCGATACCGAGATCCGATACTTGCCGCGTATCGGATACCGGAATCGGAAGTTCCAAGATTCAAAATGCAGAAATTCAGCCAATGAGAATGATTCCAAGTGTGGGCACATCCTGTTTAGCATGGAGGGCATGAAACTACTGGCAAGGCTGTGATTGGCTGCTGAAATGATGTCATGATGCAGTTTAAAAGTCGCTGGCGCCATTTTGCGATTACTCTGCTGTGAATTCAGTTAGTGACAGGACGCTGTTTGCTGACTGAGGGACAGTTTAGAGATAGCGATTTGCTTCTTTGTGCTTTCCAAAGGCTAATTTAGCAACCGCTGTGTTCACCTACTATTCACCTTGCTTTTGCCTTGTAGCGCTGTTTTCACAGCGATCTGCAAGGTCTGTGTGTGTGTGTGTGTGTGAGTGCAGCCCACTCTCTAGTCTGAGTGCAGCCACATAGGCCATCCATAGCTGGTTGTATTCAGTTCAGGGAGGGTGGTTCATTGCCTCATACTGTTCTTTTTTTTTTTTTTTTCAAGTAGTGTAGTCTGCTGCTAATTTATTCAAAAAAATCCTATTAGTGTCTTTCCACCCGTCTCCAGCTAATTTGTGGAAAAACACTACATAGGATAACGTAGAGGAGGGTTTTTGGGCCTTGCAGCGCCGTTTACGTCTGTCTGCACGGTCTCCGTGTGACTGCAGCTCTATCCGTTGTCAGTTCAGCCCCCCAAAAATAAATAAATAATAAAGTTCACCAAACACACCAGTTACACCACTTTACATTTGTGTAGGCCACATTAGCTCATATTAAAGTCTAGTCCACACTTTAGAAAATTAGTGTTTCTTATACCTGTTAGGAGGAGTTGCTCAGGAATAAGCACACAAAGCCATTAGTACTTTTCTGCTTATCTTTATCAGTCAACCAAGATGAAGAAGGCAGTGAGTAAGGCACGTGGGCGTGGGCGCGGAGCAGGGAGGGGACGTGGGGATTCTGTGCCTGCTGCGGGCACCGGTGACTCATCAGCACCCACTTTCACCAGGCAACAGTCATTCATGCGCAGCTTTGTGTCAGAGCGCCGTACACCGCTGCTGCGTGAAGAACAAATTGAAGCCGTTGTCGGATGGATGGCAGCTAATGCATCAACTTCAATTAGTGCCACATCCTCTCAGACACAGAGCACTGGAGAGCAGCCATCTGTCTCTTCACCACCTGCCAAATTGCCCAGGCAGACAGAGAGCCCAGGACAGGAGCCGTCTCTACTTCTGTTCTCTGAATCTCTTGGCTTGGAAACAGGGGGCCAGCCAAGCAGCATTGGAGAAATGGAAGAAGAGGCAGGGTGCAGTGATGCCCAACAGCTTTTTCTCTCTTCCTCTGAAGAGGCGGGTGGGCCAGTGGCTCCGGTCACCACATCGCAGGCCGCATCAGCTGATGATGACACTCAGGTGCCACTTACTGGTGCGTGCTCTGCTGCTGAGACTACCCAGGAGGAGCAGTTGGGGGCAGAGGGTAGTGTAGATGATGAGGTCCTTGACCCATCTTGGCGTGAGGGACAGGAAGGTGGTGGGAGCAGCTCTGAGGAAGAGATTCCCCGTACGGCCCAAAGAGGGAGAGGGAGGGGGAAGACTGCGGATCCTGCAGCCTCCGCTTTGGCACCCGTTAGGAGCATGTCTCTTCCAAAAGCCAAAAAGGGCGCTCCCAAGACTTGCAGTGCCTGGTCCTTTTTTGACACAGTTGCAGATGACATTTGCTATGTCAGATGCAAGGTGTGTCATCAAAAAGTCAAAAGAGGTCGAAATGTCAGCAACCTCAATACCTCCAACATGTGGAAACATGTGCACAACAGGCACCCGGCGGAGTTAGAAAAACACACTGAAGAGCTAGGCCAACCAACAGCGGCAGCTACCACCTCTTCAGCTCGTGTTGCCTCTTCCTCTAGCTCACACGCAGCTGGTTCGGCTTCCTCCCAGGATCGCCGTGGAAGAACCTCTGGCCCTGTTGTCCAGAGACCCGCTGTAATTCCACCCGCAGCACCACTTTCCCAGTCATCCACACACTCCCAGCCCAGTCTACAGCCATCGGTAGTACAGGCATGGGAGAAAAGGCGGCCTTTCTCGTCAAACCACCCACGAGCACAGGCTCTGACTGCAGGCATTGCCAAACTTCTGTCACTGGAAATGCTGTCATTCAGGCTGGTGGAGACTGACAGCTTCCGTGACTTGATGTCATTGGCAGTCCCACAGTACAATGTGCCCAGCCGCTTTTACTTCAGCAGGCAAGCCGTCCCTGCCCTGCACAAGCATGTGGAGGGACACATAAAACACGCGCTACTGAACGCCGTCAGTAGCAAGGTCCACCTCACCACCGATGCGTGGACCAGTCAACATGGACAGGGGCGATACCTTTCCCTCACTGCCCATTGGGTTAATGTCGTTGAGCCGGGTACAGACCGTGCGAGTGGCGCAGGACGTGTCCTGCCCACTCCAAGGATTGCAGGAATCCATTCTGTACGCATTGACTCCTCCTCTTACACCAGTTCCTCAGAATCATCGCTGCAGGAGCCGTCACAGTCCACCTCCACATGGACCCGTGATGAACGTGTACCTGTTACGACCGACATGAGCACAGCCGTGGCCAAACGTCAACAGGCCGTCTTGAAATTAATTTTTTTGGGGAATCGTAGCCACACAGCGCAGGAGCTCTGGAATGCCATCAAGCAGGAGAGCGATGTGTGGTTTGTGCCAGCGAATCTCCAGCCAGGCATGGTAGTGTGTGATAATGGCCGAAATCTGGTGGCAGCTCTGGGCCTCGGCAACCTCACTCACATCCCATGTCTGGCACATGTGCTCAATTTGGTCGTGCAGAGCTTTTTGAGGGACTATCCGGATCTTGATGCACTGCTGCACAAGGTCCGCCTAGAGTGTGCTCACTTGCGGCGTTCCAGCACGGCAAAAGCGCGCATTGCGGCTCTGCAGCGCCGACACCGCCTGCCGGAACATCGCATCATATGTGACCTACCTACCAGGTGGAATTCCACGTTACATATGTTGGAGCGGTTGTGTGAGCAGCAGCAAGCTGTAATGGAGTACCAGCTGCTTCAGGCGCAAAGAAGTCGCACTCAGCGCCGTACAGACTTCACAACCACAGAGTGGGCCACTATGAATGACGTCTGCCAGGTTTTGCGTCCCTTTGATTATTCCACGCGGATGGCGAGTGCAGATGATGCACTAGTCAGCATGACTGTCCCCCTTATCTGCCTGCTTGAAAAATCACTGCAAGCGCTAAGGGATGATGTTGTGGAAGAGGTGGAGGATGAGGATTCACCATTTCCATCATCTTCTGGACAGTCAGCGCCACGTGGTTCCTCACAAACGCGTAGGCAGGGGACAGTTTGTGAGGAGGATGAGGAGGAGTCAATGGAGGAGGAAGACATCCGTCCAGAGGAGGGAGTTACCGAATTGTCCAGTACTCAGTGTGTACAGCAAGGTTGGGGTGATGACGAGCGGGCAGATATCACGCCTCCAGCAGGGGACAGCGTTTCTTGGGCAGTTGGCAGTCTGCAGCACATGGTGGATTACATGCTGCAGTGCCTGAGAAACGACCGCCGCATCGCCCACATTCTCAACATGTCTGATTATTGGGTGTTCACCCTCCTCGATCCTCGCTACCGGGACAACGTAGAAAGCCTCATCACACCGTTGAACCGGGAGCGAAAAATGCGGGAGTACCAAGACACACTGGTCAATTCCATCATCTTCTCCATTCCAACTGAGAGAAGTGCTGCTAGTGCATTCCAAAGCAGCTCAGTGCGTCCAGGCAGTGGTGGAGGCTCTGCACAAAGAGGGAGCAGAAGCAGTGCCTCTGCCCAAGGCAAGACCAGTATGGCCCAACTGTGGCACAGTTTTCTGTGCCCCCCACAAAAGTCTACACCATCACAGACGGCTCCAGTCAGCAGGAGGCAACGGTTCCGTCAGATGGTGACAGACTACATGTCTTGCCCTCTTGCTGTACTCCCAGACGGCTCTTCCCCTTTCAAGTTTTGGGTCTCAAAGCTGGATACATGGCCAGAGCTAAGCCAGTATGCATTGGAGGTGCTGTCTTGCCCTGCGGCCAGTGTATTATCGGAACGTGTCTTTAGTGCTGCAGGTGGTGTACTAACTGACCGTCGCATGCGACTATCCTCCGATAACGTTGACCGGCTTACTTTCCTGAAAATGAACAAGGCCTGGATCTCGCAGGAATTTGCCACTCCTCCTCCTGATTAAATAATTAGGTCAATGTATACGTTATCCAGGTCTCCTGTTGTGTTCATCTTTCTACCACCTGAACTTAAATTCCTGGGCTCCAACACCGCCAGTTGAGGCTCAGAAGTGCCGTCTGCACAGTCAAAACATACGACCCAGTGTTATTGGGTTTCAGTAACGTCAGCTGATCCCCAGCTGTGTAGCCGGCAATGTGTCATGCGACCGCCACGCTGACACAACAACTGAAATGTAAGGGAATCTGTCCCCCCCCAAGGCGTTTGTTACTGAAAGAGCCTCCTTGTGCAGCAGTAATGCTGCACAAGGAAAAGGTAGCTATTTTGGTTTAGCTCCTTGCACACGCAGAACTTAACACTTATAAAATGTGTCCACTGATACCGTAAAACCGTCCCGGAGGTGGGACTTTCCTTCGTAATATGACGCAGCACAGCCGTCATTCCTCCCCCCCCCGGCGCCGCGCCCCGGCTCCTCAGCGTTGTTTGATTCCGTCCCGGAGCCTGCGCTGTTATGTTATCCCGTGGCCAGGCACACTTAGCGCTGCCCGTCTTCTGGCATCATTTGGTGTCAGGATGGCTGCGCCTGTGCGGCCGCGCTGGCCGAGAGCCCGCCTCGCAGTGTCTTCTGATTTAATCCCACTGGGGGCCTGGGATCCATGGACATGCGCAGTGCATATCTGAACCTCCACCTCTCACTCATCTCCCTATGGCTTCTTCAGACTGTTCGGTGTCAGCTGGTCCCTAATAGCATGCCACGGCCGTGACACCGCACAGTCTTAAGAAGCCGTAGGGAGGGGAGTGAGAGGCGAGGATATGCACTGCGCATGGCCATGGATCCCAGGCCCCCAGTGGGATAAAATCAGAAGACACTGCGAGGCAGGCTCTCGGCCAGCGCGGCCGCACAGGCGCAGCCAGCCTGACACCAAATGATATCAGAAGATGGGCAGCGCTAAGTGTGCCTGGCCAAGGGATAACATAACAGCGCAGGCTCCGGGACGGAATCAAACTACGCTGAGGAGCCGGGGTGCGGCGCCCGGGGGGGAGGAATGACGGCTGTGCTGCGTCATATTATGAAGGAAAGTCCCACCTCCGGGACGGTTTCACGGTTTCAGGGGACACATTTTATAAGTGTTTAGTTCTGTGTTTGCAAGGAGCATGATGAAAAGAGCCACCTTTTCCTTTTGCATCTTTTGTGCTGCACAAGCTGGCTCTTTCAGCTACAAACGCCTTGGGGGGGGGTTAAAGGTTCCCTTTCGACTTTCTCAGGCTTCGGCCTACATTGTGTTCCTCTGCTTTTCCACCTGTCCCTGGGCTCCAACACCGCTAGTTGCCGTCCAGAAGTGCTGTCCGCACAGTCCCAACAGTCGCTCCTCTGTTATTGGGGTTCAGTAACGTCAGCTGTTCCCCTGCTGTGTGTGTGGCAATCCCTCCTATCTCCTCCACCTCCTCCTCCACCTGTCCCTGGGCTCCAACACAGCTAGTTGTTGCCTGGTAGTGCTGTACGCACAGTCAACAGTCCCTCCTCTGTTATTGGGGTTCAGTAATGTCAGCTGTTCCCCTGCTGTGTGTGTGGCAATCCCTCCTACCTCCTCCACCTCCTCCTCCTCCACCTGTCCCTGGGCTCCAACACCGCTAGTTGTTGCCTGGTAGTGCTGTACGCACAGTTCCAACAGTCGCTCCTCTGTTATTGGGGTTCAGTAACGTCAGCTGTTCCCCTGCTGTGTGTGTGGCAATCCCTCCTACCTCCTCCACCTCCTCCTCCACCTGTCCCTGGGCTCCAACACCGCTAGTTGTTGCCTGGTAGTGCTGTACGCACAGTCCCAACAGTCCCTCCTCTGTTATTGGGGTTCAGTAACGTCAGCTGTTCCCCTGCTGTGTGTGTGGCAATCCCTCCTACCTCCTCCACCTCCTCCTCCACCTGTCCCTGGGATCCAACACCGCTAGTTGTTGCCTGGTAGTGCTGTACGCACAGTCAACAGTCCCTCCTCTGTTATTGGGGTTCAGTAATGTCAGCTGTTCCCCTGCTGTGTGTGTGGCAATCCCTCCTACCTCCTCCACCTCCTCCTCCTCCACCTGTCCCTGGGCTCCAACACCGCTAGTTGTTGCCTGGTAGTGCTGTACGCACAGTCCCAACAGTCCCTCCTCTGTTATTGGGGTTCAGTAACGTCAGCTGTTCCCCTGCTGTGTGTGTGGCAATCCCTCCTACCTCCTCCACCTCCTCCTCCACCTGTCCCTGGGCTCCAACACCGCTAGTTGTTGCCTGGTAGTGCTGTACGCACAGTCCCAACAGTCCCTCCTCTGTTATTGGGGTTCAGTAACGTCCGCTGTTCCCCTGCTGTGTGTGTGGCAATCCCTCCTACCTCCTCCACCTCCTCCTCCTCCACCTGTCCCTGGGCTCCAACACCGCTAGTTGTTGCCTGGTAGTGCTGTACGCGCAGTCCAGACAGTCCCTCCTCTGTTATTGGGGTTCAGTAACGTCAGCTGTTCCCCTGCTGTGTGTGTGGCAATCCCTCCTACCTCCTCCACCTCCTCCACCTGTCCCTGGGCTCCAACACCGCTAGTTGTTGCCTGGTAGTGCTGTACGCGCAGTCCCAACAGTCCCTCCTCTGTTATTGGGGTTCAGTAACGTCAGCTGTTCCCCTGCTGTGTGTGTGGCAATCCCTCCTACCTCCTCCACCTCCTCCACCTGTCCCTGGGCTCCAACACCGCTAGTTGTTGCCTGGTAGTGCTGTACGCACAGTCCCAACAGTCCCTCCTCTGTTATTGGGGTTCAGTAACGTCAGCTGTTCCCCTGCTGTGTGTGTGGCAATCCCTCCTACCTCCTCCACCTCCTCCTCCTCCACCTGTCCCTGGGCTCCAACACCGCTAGTTGTTGCCTGGTAGTGCTGTACGCGCAGTCCCGATAGTCCCTCCTCTGTTATTGGGGTTCAGTAACGTCAGCTGTTCCCCTGCTGTGTGTGTGGCAATCCCTCCTACCTCCTCCTACCTCCACCACCTCCTCCACCTGTCCCTGGGCTCCAACACCGCTAGTTGTTGCCTGGTAGTGCTGTACGCGCAGTCCCGACAGTCCCTCCTCTGTTATTGGGGTTCAGTAACGTCAGCTGTTCCCCTGCTGTGTGTGTGGCAATCCCTCCTACCTCCTCCACCTCCTCCACCTGTCCCTGGGCTCCAACACCGCTAGTTGTTGCCTGGTAGTGCTGTACGCGCAGTCCCGACAGTCCCTCCTCTGTTATTGGGGTTCAGTAACGTCAGCTGTTCCCCTGCTGTGTGTGTGGCAATCCCTCCTACCTCCTCCTACCTCCTCCACCTCCTCCACCTGTCCCTGGGCTCCAACACCGCTAGTTGTTGCCTGGTAGTGCTGTACGCACAGTCCCAACAGTCCCTCCTCTGTTATTGGGGTTCAGTAACGTCAGCTGTTCCCCTGCTGTGTGTGTGGCAATCCCTCCTACCTCCTCCACCTCCTCTTCCTCCACCTGTCCCTGGGCTCCAACACCGCTAGTTGCCGTCCAGAAGTGCTGTCCGCACAGAGCCAAACACCTCGCCAATGTGTTAGTGGGGTTCAGCACCGCCAGCTGTTCCCCTGCTGTGCAGCCGGCAACGTGTACTGCGACCGCCACGCAGGCACAACAAGTTAAATTTAAGGGAACCTGTCCCCCCCCCCAGGCGTTTGTTACTGAAGGAGCCACCTTGTGCAGCAGTAATGATGCAAAGGGAAAAAGTGCCTCTTTTCGTGGTGCTCCTTGCACATGCTGATCCTAACACTTATGAAAAGTGTCCCCTCCTACCGTGATACCGTTCGGTTGGTGGAACTTTCCTTTGTGATGTGACGCAGCACAGCCGTCATTCTTACCCCCTTAGAGCCGTGCGCCACCTCCTCAGCGTTGTTTGAATCAGTCCCGGAGCCTGCGCTGTTAGGTTAGCCCTTGGCCATGCACACATTTTGCGCTGCCCGTCTTCTGACATCATTTGGTGTCAGGCTGGCTGCGCCTGTGCGGCCGCGCTGGCCGAGATCCCGCCTCGTACTGTCTTCTGATTTCATCCCACTGGGGGCCTGAGATCCATGGACATGCGCAGTGCATATCTGAACCTCCACCTCTCACTCATCTCCCTACGGCTTCTTCAAACTGTGCGGTGTCAGCTGGTCCCTAATAGCATGCCACGGCCGTGACACCGCACAGTCTGAAGAAGCCGTAGGGAGGGGAGTGAGAGGCGAGGATATGCACTGCGCATGGCCACGGATCTCAGGCCCCCAGTGGGATTAAATCAGAAGACAGTACGAGGCGGGATCTCGGCCAGCGCGGCCGCACAGGCGCAGCCAGCCTGACACCAAATGATGTCAGAAGACGGGCAGCGCAAAATGTGTGCATGGCCAAGGGCTAACCTAACAGCGCAGGCTCCGGGACTGATTCAAACAACGCTGAGGAGGCGGCGCACGGCGCCAAGGGGGTAAAAGTGACGGCTGTGCTGCGTCACATCACAAAGGAAAGTTCCACCTACCGGACGGTATCACGGTAGGAGGGGACACTTTTCATAAGTGTTAGGTTCAGCATGTGCAAGGACCATAATTAAAAGAGCTAAGTTTACCTTTTCCAGCATTAGTGCTGTACACGATGGCTCTTTCAGCTACAAACGCCTGGGGGGGGGGGTTAAAGTTTCCCTTTCAACTTGCTCCAGTGCAGGCTTCGGCCTACACTCTGCTCCCTCTCCTCCTCCTGCTGACCCTGGGCTCTAACACCGCCAGTTGGGGCCCAGATGTGCTAGCTGCACAGAGAAAAACACCAGCCAATGTGTCAGTGTGGTTCAGCACCGCCAGCTGTTCCCCTGCTGTGCAGCCAGCAACGTGTCCTGCAACAGCCACGCAGACACAAGAACTGGAATTGAAGGAAACCTGTCCCCCCTCCCCCAGGTGTTTCTACGTTTTACAGCCACCTTGTACGACAGTAATGCTGCATGTGTGCAAGGTGGCTCAGAAACTTATTCTCCTTGCCCATGTTGAACTGAACACGTCTAAAATGAGTCCTCTGCGACCATTAAAACGTCCCTCAGGTGTGATTTTCCTTTGTTTTGACACGCAACAAGCTCCTTGGTAGCGCTGCCCGTCTTCTGGCATCATTGTTTGGCTGCCTGCGCCTCTGCGGCCGCCTTGCCCCACACAACGCCCCTCGGTGTCTTATTTATTTGGACTGCGAGGGTGTGATTGATGGGCATGAACGGTGCATTTCTTCGCCTGTCCCTCATCTCCTTCCGCCTTCTTCGGACTGTGCGGCTTCATGGCCGTGGCATGCGATAAGGGATCAGCTGACGCCGCATAGTCTGAAGCGGGTGTAAGAACCCAAGCGAGAGGCGAACATATGTGCTGCGCCAGGCCATGAATCCCAGCCCCGCAGTGTTTTAACAATGTTAAGACACTGCGGGGCTGGGATTCATGGTCATCGCGAACCGCACCGGCCGACATTAAATTAGGTCAGAAGATGGGCAGCGCTAACAGCGCAAGGCTAAGGGATAACGCGACAGCGCAGACTCCTGTGCAACAAATAACGATGCTCAGGAGGTCGCGCCAAGCACCAAGGTGGCATTTTTGCCAGCTGTACTGCGTCTCTTTACGAAGGGAACTCACGCCTCAAAATCAGTTTGACTGTGTAAGGGCCTAAATGTTATACGTGTTCCTTTCAGCGTGTGCAAGGAGCAAAATTAAAAGAGCAACCTTTGACTTGTGCAGCACTACTGCTGCATAAGCTGTGGCTCTTCTACTTTGTAACCCCTGAGGGGGGGTTAAAGGTTACCTTTGAAATTGGTTCAAGTAGGCTTCGGCCTACACTCTGCTCCCCCTGCAGAGCCCGGGCTCCAACACCGCCAGTTGGGGCCCGGTACTGCTAGCTGCACAGAGCCAAACACCAGCCAATGTGTCAGTGGGGTTCAGCACCGCCAGCTGTTCCCCTGCTGTGCAGCCGGCAACGTGTCCTGCAACTGCCACGCAGGCACAACAGACCCAAAGCTGCCGCCAGTGCAGGCTTCGGCCTACACTCTGCTCCATCTCCTCCTCCTGCTGACCCCGGGCTCTAACACCGCCAGTTGGGGCCCGGTACTGCTAGCTGCACAGAGAAAAACACCAGCCAATGTGTCAGTGGGGTTCAGCACCGCCAGCTGTTCCCCTGCTGTGCAGCCGGCATCGTGTCCTGCAAAAGCCACTCAGACACAAGAACTTAAATTGAAGGGAACCTGTCCCCCCTCCCCCAGGCGTTTGTACGTTTTTAAGGCCACCTTGTACAGCGGTAATGCTGCATGTGTGCAAGGTGGCTCATAAACGTATTCTCCTCGCACATGTGGAACTGAAAACACGTCTAAAATGTGTCCTCTGTGTGACCATTTAACCGTCCCGGTGGTGTGACTTTCCTTTGTAATGACACGCTGCACCCCCTTGGTAGCGCTGCCCGTCTTCTGGCATCATTGTTTGGCTGCCTGCGCCTCTGCGGCCGCCCTGACCCACACAACGCCCCTCGGTGTCTTATTTCTTGGGACTGCGAGGGTGTGATTGATGGGCATGAGCGGTGCATCACTTCGCCTGTCCCTCATCTCCTTCCGCCTTCTTCAGACTGTGCGGCTTCATGGCCGCGGCATGCGATAAGGGATCAGCTGACGCCGCACAGTCTGAAGCGGGTGTAAGGACCCGAGTGCGAGAGGCGAACATATGTGCTGCGCCAGGCCATGAATCCCAGCCCCGCAGTGTTTTAACAATGTTAAGACACTGCGGGGCTGGGATTCATGGTCATCGCGAACCGCACCGGCCGACATTAAATTAGGTCAGAAGATGGGCAGCGCTAACAGCGCTAGGCCAGGGGATAACACGACAGTGCAGACTCCTGTACAGCAAATAACAACGCTCAGGAGGCTGCACCCAGCACCAAGGTGGGATTCTTGACATCTGTGCTGCGTCTCATTACGAAGGGAACTCGCGCCTCCAACACAGTTTGACTGTATAAAGGGCTAAATGTTATACGTGTTTCATTCAGCGTGTGCAAGGAGCAAAATTAAAAGAGCAACCTTTGACTTGTGCAGCACTACTGCTGCATAAGCTGTGGCTCTTCTACTTTGTAACCCCTGAGGGGGGGTTAAAGGTTACCTTTGAAATTGGTTCAAGTAGGCTTCGGCCTACACTCTGCTCCCCCTGCAGAGCCCGGGCTCCAACACCGCCAGTTGGGGCCCGGTACTGCTAGCTGCACAGAGCCAAACACCAGCCAATGTGTCAGTGGGGTTCAGCACCGCCAGCTGTTCCTCTGCTGTGCAGTCGGCAACGTGTCCTGCAACTGCCACGCAGGCACAACAGACCCAAAGCTGCCGCCAGTGCAGGCTTCGGCCTACACTCTGCTCCATCTCCTCCTCCTGCTGACCCCGGGCTCTAACACCGCCAGTTGGGGCCCGGTACTGCTAGCTGCACAGAGAAAAACACCAGCCAATGTGTCAGTGGGGTTCAGCACCGCCAGCTGTTCCCCTGCTGTGCAGCCGGCATCGTGTCCTGCAAAAGCCACGCAGACACTTGCTCTTGTACCTTCTGCTCCCCATCCTGGTTCCAGTACCGTCAGCTGGTTCTGGGCAGAGCCTTTGGCTTAGGTGCCTCCCTCTGGGTATCCGAGTTCCACCGTCAGGTGGTCCTTGGTAGTGCTTTCAGGCACGGGTACCTCCTGCTTAGTAACCGGGTTCCAGTAACGTCAGCTGGTCCTCGGTAGTTCCATTGGCTCTTGGACCTTCGGCTACCCATCCGGGTTCCAGTACCGTCAGCTGGTTCTCGGCAGTGTCTTTTGCTCTTGTACCTTCTGCTCCCCATCCTGGTTCCAGTACAGTCAGCTGGTTCCGGGCAGAGCCTTTGGCTTAGGTGCCTCCCTCTGGGTATCCGAGTTCCACCAACGTCAGGTGGTCCTTGGTAGTGCTTTCAGGCATGGGTACCTCCTGCTTAGTAACCGGGTTCCAGTAACGTCAGCTGGTCCACGGTAGTTCCATTGGCTCTTGGACCTTCGGGTAGCCATCCGAGTTCAAGATCCATCAGCTGTTTCTCGGCATTTTCTCAGCCTTCTTGTACCTTCTGCTACATTTCCAAGTTCAAGACCCTAAAGACGATGACCCGGAAGACCACCCCTAAGATGATGACGACACCAGAGACGACAACCACCGAGATGACGATGACCCTGGAGACGATGACCCTGAAGACGACCCCGATGACGACGACCCCGATGACGACGACCCCGGAGACGACGACCCTGGAGACGACGACGACATGGGAGACCGAGAAGCAGAAGAACAAGAGGCTGCAGAACAAAGAGCAGAAGAACATTAAGCATAAGACTAAATATCAGAGCAAAAGATATTATCTAAATTATAAGCAGAAGACGACTAAGCAGTGTATGGGGGTGAGTCCGTTCCTCCTCGTGGTGCCCCTGGATAAAGCCTGATGCTGCAGGCCAAACTGAACGCGGACAAATGTAACTCTTTTGTGACAGGCAGAACGGAAGGTGTAATCTTCAAACTTTTATAGATAACAACTACGGGAATGCCTGTCACAAATAAGAATATGATGAAGAAGTAGAATATGATGAAGATAATAGTAAAATAAAAAGAATATGAACAATGTAACCAAAAAAAATAATAGGTAGAAGATGAAGAAGAAGATGAATAAGGTGAAGAAGTTGATGTCAAAGAAGCTGATGATGAGGATAATGAGGAAGAAAGTGTGGGAGAAGTAAAAAAGAAGGTGAAGGGCGTGGAAGTAGTGAAACATCAATATCTGACAAAATTTAAAAAAAAATAACAGTCAAAATCTTTCTACCGCCGAACGTCATAAAAAAAAACAAAATCCTGCTATTCTATTACATTGGGCTAAACCTCTGTGCCTTTAATGTCTCCGCCACGTCCCCCAATACATCCTACATTATTCTTAGTTGTTTTCCTTCATGTAGAATGAACCTACAAGTTTATAAAGGGTTTATTTTAATTCCGATATTTTCGTCCCATTGACTTGCATTGGGATCGGGTATCGGTATCAGATTAGATCCGATATTTTGACGGTATCGGCCGATACTTTCCGATACCGATACTTTCCGATATCGGAAAGTATCGCTCAACACTAGTCACCAGTGATGATACTTCAAATAAGTCCAACAACATTTTACTTTTGAACGGCTTTTTGGTTAATGGTATAAATAAATCGCTATACAGTCATTGTTTTTTGAGGTATCTATGAGTGGCACATGATTTTAATTTGCCATACTTCTCATTTTCTGCTCTATTTATATAAATACAATATATCATCCTTAAAGAGAACCTGATACGTCGTTTTGGGCTATTAAAGTGGTCCCAGTGTGCTGCTAGTGAGGCATTGTGCAACCTGCTGACAGATTTGCTTAAAGTTATCTTTGGCAATATTCACTTTAGATGATCTTGTGAATTGCTATAATATTTATTATTGATTTGTTGAGCTTACTTACATATATTGTGATGATGTAGAACAGTGTATCGCTTCTTCCAGGTGTACAAACCATTAGCCTCATTGGTATTGTCTAGCATGTGTAAGCGAGGGTCGATATTTGTCCCCGAGGATGCGGACCGAGTACTATTAAACCCGCTGGAGTGCCTTGTGTTCACAGCAGCATACGTGCGAGTCACAAGTCAAAGTAAAAGAAAGAGTGGATTGGGTCCAAGTAGCGACTCAGCTGGATTTTTAAATAAACCCATTAAGGGCTTTTATTTTTAGAGGGATTTGCTGTTTTGGTAGTGGGGCGAATCCCTGTCTCCACTTCGGATTTTGGAAGTGGCTCTATGGCCACAATTCCATTTAAAAATCTGTCAGTTTTGCCTTGGGTGCGTCAGTGTTGGAGTTTGCAAACTGCAGAGCAGGTGGCTCTGTGCAACCCAGATCTGTATGGAGCTGACACAGAGCCAGGGACTTCCAGGCGGCTGCCGTACCCAAGAGACACGGCAGTGCCATTGTTCATGGCAACGGGTTTTGAGTTCTAGACTGAGATTGTGGAAACCTGGCTGCAATCTGGAGGATATCACCCATGCGTGCGAGCCCTGAAAATAAAGGCTCCATTTATGTTGAACTTTCTGTGGTCCCTGCCTATCTGTCACATTGCACCAGCGCCACTGTACTACAATATTAGTTGAGAAAGGCTCCGTGTGAGCAGAAACGTTGCCACACCATGTGGGTTTGAAATAAACCACATTTTTTCATCTAAATCTATGGAGTGCTGCCTTAATTTTTTCCTCTGTCTGGATTGGGGCAAGTATTGGATGCTTTGTTGAGGAGGCGTGCACCCACTTAATGGTATTGTGCTGTTCTATTTTTTTGTACCTTTCTCCTTCTTTGAAAAGTCACTCTTCTCAGAGGTTATTTGTATTTCTGCTTTGTTGGCCTAGTTACAGGGATTGTGGTTTTAGGAGTGCAAAAACTTGTGCTGCAAACAACATTCTTACAAATATATGCATTTTTTGTTAACGGATCAAGTTATATATCACTCCAGGGCTGTGGTAATAGAAACTCAACTCTAAAGCATACCTAAACCCTTATAATTATGATTTCTTGTCTGATTTTTTGTGCAAAAAAACACAATGGTTATGGCAAATATCTTGAGACATGGAGCCACTGTTCCAATCCCCCTGCATAGGAAAGAAAAAGTACAAACAAATATCTTGCCCCTGCGTGAGTAATATAAAGGTTATTGACTCCCAACATTGGATCAAATCTATATTTGTAAAGAACAGCAGTAAGAAAAAATGACAAATGACATGACTGAACTGAGTAAAGCCAAACCCAATGGTATCTTATTGATAAAGAAGTTGGGTGATCATATGGATTCCACCATTATTACTCAATATACAGTAGAATGATTTTCTATAAGTCCCAGTTCACAATTCTGCAGGCCATTGTGGTTTACACAGGCAAGAGCAAAATGAGGAATAGATCCTAGCTAGGGACAAGAGACACTCTGGTCTGTCAAGGACAAAAAGGCAACACTGCAAATAATATCAAAATTAGCAGCTGCCCATTTTTTTGCAATTTTGGGCTCGTTCACACATCCTTTTTCCGGTACTGGAAAAAACAGTATCAGAGATATCCATGTCTGTGTGTACGTGTGTTTAATTTATGTGCCGCATCAGTATCACACGTACCGGCACCTGGGAATCAGCGGTACTGTTCACGCTGGTTCCTAGGTGCCGGTACGTGGGACAATGATGACACACAAGTGTTCATTTGTGTGTCATCAATGTGCAAGTCTGCGGGACATTTTGTGCTGGACATGTCAGTGTGTTTTGCCCACGGACACACAGTCTGTGGAAACAAACTGACATGTGCACAGACCCATACACTTGAATGAGTGTACTTGTGTAAATGTCTCCGGTACGTGTGAAAACTGTCACCACACGTACCTGAGACACTGATGTCCAAAAGAGCCCTTAAAAGTAGTATTTTACAAAACCAAATGGGCAAGAGGTTTTCCCAAACTCAACAAAATATTGAAAGGAAAATATTAGTTGACTATGCAACTTCTCCCTTTAGTCACTGTTAAATAAGTGAATATTTGGATTTAAGTCACAGAGATGATAGCTTGGTTTGTCTGTGGCAAGCAGCTTTATTATTGTGCAATATGATGAAGCAAAGATATTCCATCAAATATACTTGATGTACTCTATGTGAAGAGATGGCTCTCTTTGGAGGAGTCAGACTTTGGAAACATGGTATTTTAGGGATACCATACTAGCTGTTGACAATTCTAGCCCATAAGCAATGTTCCTAATCGAAAATGCAAGTCCTTAAATGCAATGGCACCCTAGTAGATTGTCAAAATCATGAGTTATCCTGAATCCGCAGAATAGTCAATAATTGCACATCGCTCGTGGACACACTCATGAAATTTTCAACGATCCTTAGATCAGAGTGCTGGAGCCCCAAGAACGGGACTCTGCAGTCCCTTCCTGAATGGAATGAAGGTGCTCATGCTAGACACCTCCACTCATTCTCTGGGTCTGACAGAGCACTGTACACCATTTTCTATAGTCCCATTGACAATGAATGGCACAAGGTCAAATGTGCACCCCCACTCCATTCAAGACAAAACTGCAGGGCCTGTCCTCAGGGTCCTAAATCCCCGAATCACTGAATGTCATAGAAGTTAGATCCCCAACAATCAGTAAGTTATTCCCTATCCTATGGGTAGGGGATAACTTGTGGAAATAACCCTTTCAATTGCTTGTCATGTTACAAGAGCCACCTAAGAGTATACCTTGATGAACTTCTGAAGTCTAAAATGCAACATTGGTTAAATCTGCCTCATCTCATTGTATAATGACTCTAAACCAGAACTCAAGTTTTATGCATGGTAGTGTAAATTTTCTGGTAATATTCTAAAATATGTTTGTCTATACCAATTTAAAAAATATATAAAAATGGTATACTTCTTACAGAATGCAAATGTTAAGCAATCAATTTTCTAAGTACTAAAGTATTTATACAAAATTTTGGATACATATGTGGCACAATTAAGACTTACATTAATAAGATTCTTGAAAAATAATTTTGTTAAGCATGATCAGTTACATTTTAGAGAAGGGAGATCCTTGATTTAATCTAATATATAAAGCTGAATGTGTGTGTGTGTGTATGTATGTATGTATGTATGTATGTCCGGGATTGGCATCTGAACCGTAGCAGCTACAGCCACAAAATTTTGCACAGTCACACGTCTGGACCCCGAGAGCGTCATAGGCTATGTTGTGAGGTGAAATTTTAACCCCGCGCTTTCCAATTCACCAAACAATTTTGCCCCTATCTACATAATGGGGAAAAAGTGAAAGGAAAAGTGTTGGAGGCGTCGCAGCTACAGGCACAAAATTTTGCACAGTCACACGTCTGGACCCTGAGAGCGTCAAAGCTATATTGTGAGGTGAAATTTTAACCCCGCGCTTTCCAAGTCACCAAACAATTTTGCCCCTATCTACATAATGGGGAAAAAATGAAAGGAAAAGTGTTGGAGGCAAATTAACAGCTGCCAGATGTGAACAAGGGGGACTTAAAGAATGACAGCGATGGCACCAAAGAGTATATACTGTACAGTTGCTAAGGTGGGGCCCCAACATGGGATAATCACACCACCACGGGGATATGAACACACACACAAAATGCGCCACACACTACCACGTGCTCGAACACATATACCACCCTCAGTGCACATTTCACCACACATACACCAACCTCGCCACATAAAAGTAGAAACACAAAAGTCGCCGCTCAAAACTCGCCACGCGCAAAACTCTCCACATGCAAAACTCGCCACACGTGCAAAACTCGCCACACGCAAAACTTGCACACGCAGAAAAATTGCCACACGCAGAAAAATTGCCACATGCACAAAAGTTGCAACACATGCAAAAGTTGCCTCACACAAAACTTGCACATACTCAAAAGGCACCACACATAAAACTCGCCACGCGCAAAACTCGCCATGCGCAAAACTTGCTGCACACAACTTGCTACACTAACCTGTCACATGCAACTCGACACACAAAAAGTTGCTACACGCATGTCGCCACACAAAACTCATCTCACAAAAGTCCCTACATGCATGTCGCCACACGCAACTCAACACACACAACTTGACACACGAAACTCGCCCTAAAACACACACAAGTCTGGTATCCTTCAAAAATAAAAATCTGATTAATAAGCAGACAAACTACAAGAGCAACAAATGTACCATATAGGAATCCGGCAGCTGTCAGTCACATGACCAGTCTATTATGTGTATGTGTGAGCTAATATATACTGCCAGGGGGTGGGCTTACTGTTGGCTGGGGATTTATCAGGCTGCCATTTTAGCTTACAAATACTGAGGTAAAAATACTGACCAAATAACGTGTGAACGAGGGCTAATACAGGAGGAGATGGCATACAGCTATATACTATATACAGGAGATGACACACAGGTATATACTATTTACAGGGGAGATGACACACAGGTATATACTATATACAGGAGGAGATGACACACAGATATATACTATATACAGGAGAGATGACACACAGGTATATACTATATAGAGGAGGAGATGACATACAGGTACATACTACATACAGGAGGAGATGACATACAGGTATATACTATATACAGGAGGAGATGACACACAGGTATATACTATATACAGGAGCAGATTACCTACAGGTATATAGTATATACAGGAGGAGATGACACAGGTATATGCTATGTATAGGAGGAGATGACATACAGGTATATACTATATACAGGAGATGACACACAGATATATACTATATATAGGTGAGATGACACACAGGTATATACTATATACAGGAGATTACATACAGGTATATCTAATATATAAAGCTGAATGTGTGTATGTATGTATGTGTGTATGTCCGGGATTGGCATCTGTACCGTCGCAGCTACAGCCACAAAATTTTGCACAGTCACACGTCTGGACCCCGAGAGCGTCATAGGCTATGTTGTGAGGTGAAATTTTAACCCCGCGCGTTCCAATTCACCAAACAATTTTGCTCCTATCTACATAATGGGGAAAAAGTGAAGGGAAAAGTGTTGGAGGAAAATTGACAGCTGCCAGATGTGAACAATGAGGACTTAAAGAATGAGAGCGATGGCGACAAAGAGTATATACCGTACAGTTGCTAAGGTGGGGCCCCGACATGGGATACTCACCACACACGGGGATATGAACACAAACACAAAATGCGCCACACACTACCACGTGCTTGAACACATATACCACCCTCAGCACACATTTCACCACACACACACACCAACCTCGCCACATAAAAGTCGAAACACAAAAGTCACCACTCAAAACTCGCTACATGCAAAACTCGCCATATGCAAAACTAGGCTCACGCAAAACTCGCCACACGTGCAAAACTCACCTCATGGAAAACTCACCTCATGCAAAACTTGCACACACAGAAAAATTGCCACATGTACAAAAGTTGCACCACATGCAAAAGTTGCCTCACACAAAACTTGCACATACTCAAAATGCACCACACATAAAACTCGCCACGCGCAAAACTCGCCATGCACAAATCTTGCTGCACACAACTTGCTACACTAACCTGTCACATGCAACTCAACACACAAAATGTTGCTACACGCATGTCGCCACACAAAACTCATCTCACAAAAGTCGCTACATGCATGTCGCCACACGCAACTCAACACACACAACTTGACACATGAAACTCGCCGTAAAACACACACAAGTCTGGTATTGTCCTTCAAAAATAAAAATCTGATTAATAAGCAAACTACAAGAGCAACAAATGTACCATATAGGAAATACGGCAGCTGTCAGTCACATGACCTGTCTATTATGTGTATGTGTGAGCTAATATATACTGCCAGGGGGGAGGGCTTCCTGTTGGCTGGGGATTTATCAGGCTGCCAATAGCAACCAATCACAGCTCAGCTTCTATTTTGCTACAGTTAATTAACCTGAGCTCTGATTGGTTAATATAGGCAACAAAGACATTCTCAGTATAACAAAGCTAATATATGTTGTGAAATGCTTCTATTTGCTTAGTTTTTGCCTTTTAATAATTACATTTCTATCTATTTGTTTTGTGGTTTTTGTGTGCAGAATAAATTTTTGTTAACACATTCTATTTTGCTAACAGCAGTCATTAACCCGGGCGAAGCCGGGTAGTACAGCTAGTCTAATATATAAAGCTGAATGTGTGTGTGTGTGTATGTATGTATGTATGTATGTATGTCCGGGATTGGCATCTGAACCGTAGCAGCTACAGCCACAAAATTTTGCACAGTCACACGTCTGGACCCCGAGAGCGTCATAGGCTATGTTGTGAGGTGAAATTTTAACCCCGCGCTTTCCAATTCACCAAACAATTTTGCCCCTATCTACATAATGGGGAAAAAGTGAAAGGAAAAGTGTTGGAGGCGTCGCAGCTACAGGCACAAAATTTTGCACAGTCACACGTCTGGACCCTGAGAGCGTCAAAGCTATATTGTGAGGTGAAATTTTAACCCCGCGCTTTCCAAGTCACCAAACAATTTTGCCCCTATCTACATAATGGGGAAAAAATGAAAGGAAAAGTGTTGGAGGCAAATTAACAGCTGCCAGATGTGAACAAGGGGGACTTAAAGAATGACAGCGATGGCACCAAAGAGTATATACTGTACAGTTGCTAAGGTGGGGCCCCAACATGGGATAATCACACCACCACGGGGATATGAACACACACACAAAATGCGCCACACACTACCACGTGCTCGAACACATATACCACCCTCAGTGCACATTTCACCACACATACACCAACCTCGCCACATAAAAGTAGAAACGCAAAAGTCGCCGCTCAAAACTCGCCACGCGCAAAACTCTCCACATGCAAAACTCGCCACACGTGCAAAACTCGCCACACGCAAAACTTGCACACGCAGAAAAATTGCCACACGCAGAAAAATTGCCACATG
Organism: Ranitomeya variabilis; assembly: GCF_051348905.1. Taxonomy (NCBI): domain Eukaryota; kingdom Metazoa; phylum Chordata; class Amphibia; order Anura; family Dendrobatidae; genus Ranitomeya; species Ranitomeya variabilis. The sequence continues at coordinate 827,073,735 of NC_135233.1, forward strand.
CACAAAAGTTGCAACACATGCAAAAGTTGCCTCACACAAAACTTGCACATACTCAAAAGGCACCACACATAAAACTCGCCACGCGCAAAACTCGCCATGCGCAAAACTTGCTGCACACAACTTGCTACACTAACCTGTCACATGCAACTCGACACACAAAAAGTTGCTACACGCATGTCGCCACACAAAACTCATCTCACAAAAGTCCCTACATGCATGTCGCCACACGCAACTCAACACACACAACTTGACACACGAAACTCGCCCTAAAACACACACAAGTCTGGTATCCTTCAAAAATAAAAATCTGATTAATAAGCAGACAAACTACAAGAGCAACAAATGTACCATATAGGAATCCGGCAGCTGTCAGTCACATGACCAGTCTATTATGTGTATGTGTGAGCTAATATATACTGCCAGGGGGTGGGCTTACTGTTGGCTGGGGATTTATCAGGCTGCCATTTTAGCTTACAAATACTGAGGTAAAAATACTGACCAAATAACGTGTGAACGAGGGCTAATACAGGAGGAGATGGCATACAGCTATATACTATATACAGGAGATGACACACAGGTATATACTATTTACAGGGGAGATGACACACAGGTATATACTATATACAGGAGGAGATGACACACAGATATATACTATATACAGGAGAGATGACACACAGGTATATACTATATAGAGGAGGAGATGACATACAGGTACATACTACATACAGGAGGAGATGACATACAGGTATATACTATATACAGGAGGAGATGACACACAGGTATATACTATATACAGGAGCAGATTACCTACAGGTATATAGTATATACAGGAGGAGATGACACAGGTATATGCTATGTATAGGAGGAGATGACATACAGGTATATACTATATACAGGAGATGACACACAGATATATACTATATATAGGTGAGATGACACACAGGTATATACTATATACAGGAGATTACATACAGGTATATCTAATATATAAAGCTGAATGTGTGTATGTATGTATGTGTGTATGTCCGGGATTGGCATCTGTACCGTCGCAGCTACAGCCACAAAATTTTGCACAGTCACACGTCTGGACCCCGAGAGCGTCATAGGCTATGTTGTGAGGTGAAATTTTAACCCCGCGCGTTCCAATTCACCAAACAATTTTGCTCCTATCTACATAATGGGGAAAAAGTGAAGGGAAAAGTGTTGGAGGAAAATTGACAGCTGCCAGATGTGAACAATGAGGACTTAAAGAATGAGAGCGATGGCGACAAAGAGTATATACCGTACAGTTGCTAAGGTGGGGCCCCGACATGGGATACTCACCACACACGGGGATATGAACACAAACACAAAATGCGCCACACACTACCACGTGCTTGAACACATATACCACCCTCAGCACACATTTCACCACACACACACACCAACCTCGCCACATAAAAGTCGAAACACAAAAGTCACCACTCAAAACTCGCTACATGCAAAACTCGCCATATGCAAAACTAGGCTCACGCAAAACTCGCCACACGTGCAAAACTCACCTCATGGAAAACTCACCTCATGCAAAACTTGCACACACAGAAAAATTGCCACATGTACAAAAGTTGCACCACATGCAAAAGTTGCCTCACACAAAACTTGCACATACTCAAAATGCACCACACATAAAACTCGCCACGCGCAAAACTCGCCATGCACAAATCTTGCTGCACACAACTTGCTACACTAACCTGTCACATGCAACTCAACACACAAAATGTTGCTACACGCATGTCGCCACACAAAACTCATCTCACAAAAGTCGCTACATGCATGTCGCCACACGCAACTCAACACACACAACTTGACACATAAAACTCGCCCTAAAACACACACAAGTCTGGTATTGTCCTTCAAAAATAAAAATCTGATTAATAAGCAAACTACAAGAGCAACAAATGTACCATATAGGAAATACGGCAGCTGTCAGTCACATGACCTGTCTATTATGTGTATGTGTGAGCTAATATATACTGCCAGGGGGGAGGGCTTCCTGTTGGCTGGGGATTTATCAGGCTGCCAATAGCAACCAATCACAGCTCAGCTTCTATTTTGCTACAGTTAATTAACCTGAGCTCTGATTGGTTAATATAGGCAACAAAGACATTCTCAGTATAACAAAGCTAATATATGTTGTGAAATGCTTCTATTTGCTTAGTTTTTGCCTTTTAATAATTACATTTCTATCTATTTGTTTTGTGGTTTTTGTGTGCAGAATAAATTTTTGTTAACACATTCTATTTTGCTAACAGCAGTCATTAACCCGGGCGAAGCCGGGTAGTACAGCTAGTAAGTAATAAAATCAAGTATTGATATCCTTATCCTTACTGCTGTACACTCCAAAGAACATATCTTGCTTATACGTCTTACACTCGGGGTCGGCAGCCCTAAGGCGACTCCATTTCAACTTGCCAAGTTTAATCAGACAGATTATAAGAAAAATAATGATTTCATTGCAAGAAATGTCATTTAACCTATCACTAAATCACTGAGCTTCTGAAATCACGTAATGATATCCTGCTCTCTATTGGATAAGATTAAGGGGGATTAGTTTATATTATTATTATTTATTATTATAGCACCATTTATTCCATGGCACTTTACATGTGAGGAGGGTTATACATAAAAACAAGTACAATAATCTTAAACAATACAAGTCACAACTGTACAGGAGGAGAGAGGACCATGCCCGCGAGGGCTCACAATCTACAAGGGATGGGTGAGAATACAGTAGGCGAGGGTAGAGTTGGTCGTGCAGCGGTTTGGTCGATCGGTGGTTACTGCAGGTTGTAGGCTTGTCAGAAGAGGTGGGTCTTCAGGCTCTTTTTGAAGGTTTCGATCGTAGGCGAGAGTCTGATATGTTGTGGTAGAGAGTTCCAGAGTAGGGGTGATGCGAGAGAGAAATCTTGTATGCGATTGTGGGAAGAGGAGGTAAGAGGGGAGTAGAGAAGGAGATCTTGTGAGGATCGGAGGCTGCGTGCAGGTAAGTACCGGGAGACGAAGTCACAGATGTATGGAGGAGACAGGTTGTGGATGGCTTTGTATGTCATGGTTAGGGTTTTGTACTGGAGTCTCTGGGCAATGGGGAGCCAGTGAAGGGATTGACAGAGAAGAGTGGCCGGGGAATAGCGGGGGGACAGGTGGATTAGTCGGGCAGCAGAGTTTAGAATAGACTGGAGGGGTGCAAGAGTGTTAGAGGGGAGGCCACAGAGCAGGAGGTTGCAGTAGTCAAGGCGAGAGATTATGAGGGCATGGACTAGGGTTCTTGCCGATTCTTGGTTTAGGAATGTACGGATCTGTGAAATATTTTTGAGTTGAAGGCGGCAGGAAGTGGAAAGGGCTTGGATATGTGGTTTGAAGGAGAGATCAGTGTCAAGGATTACCCCAAGACAGCGAGCTTGTGGGACTGGGGAGAGTGGGCAGCTGTTTACTGTAATGGATAGGTTCGTTTGGGGGGGGGGGGTCGCGTGAGATGGGGGAAAGATGATTAATTCTGTTTTGTCCATGTTAAGTTTCAGAAATCTAGTGGAGAAGGATAAAATATCAGACAGACATTGAGGGATTCTGGTTAGTAGGGTGGTGATATCTGGTCCAGAGATGTAGATCTGTGTGTCGACGGCATAGAGATACTGAAAGCCGTGAGATTCTATGAGCTGCCCCAGGCCAAAGGTGTAAATGGAGAAGAGCAGGGGCCCTAGGACTGAACCTTGCGGGACTCAGACGGATAGGGGCGAGGTGACGAGGTGGTGTGTGAGTGGGAGACGCTGAATGTCCGGTCTGTTAGGTATGACGAGATCCAGGATAGGGCCAAGTCTGTGATGCCAAGGGATGAGAGGGTCTGTAGTAATAGGGAATGGTCCACTGTGTCAAAGGCAGAGGACAGGTCAAGGAGGAGGACAGAGTAGTGTCGCTTGCTCTTGGCGGTTAATAGGTAATTGGTGACCTTAGTTAGGGCACTTTCAGTGGAGTGGTGTGACCGGAAGCCAGATTGCAAGTGGTCGAAGAGGGAGCAAGAAGAGAGATGGGAGGACAGTTCAAGATGGTCGTGTTGTTCCAGTAGTTTGGAGGCATAGAGGAGAAGTGATATAGGGCGATAGCTAGATACAGAGGATGGGTCAAGAGAGGGCTTTTTGAGGATAGGTGTGATTGAGGCATGTTTAAAGCTTGAGGGGAAAACACCAGTTGTTAGTGATAGGTTGAAGAGATGGGTTAGGGTTGGGAAGAAAACTTTGGCGAGGTTTGGGATGAAGTGGGATGGGATCGGGTCAAGTGCACAGGTGGTGAGATGCGATCTTGAGAGTTGATCTATTGTAATGGTGGAGAAGTTGGTTTTGGAGTTGGAGGGCTGGGAAGTTGGGAGGACGGGCTCTGGGGGTTTTTGACCAAAACTGTCTCTGATGTTATCAATCTTCTGCTTGAAAAATGAGTCAAAGTCTTCAGCTGAGATGAGTGGGGAGGGAGGAGGTGCTGGGGACGGAGGAGAGAATTGAAGGTGTTGAATTACTGTTTAGGGTTGTGAGACAGGGAGGATATGAGAGATGAGAAGTAGGTTTGTTTTGTTGAGGCGAGTGTGGTCTTGAAAGTAGTGAGGGACTGTTTGAATGCGATGAAGTGCTCGTTGGAGTGGGATCTTTTCCATCTCCGCTCAGCAGCCCTGGAAGCTTGCCTCAGTTCTTTGGTCAGGCTGGTGTCCCAGGGCTGTCTGTTGATTTTGCAAGCTTTGGTATGTGTGAGAGGGGCAACAGATTCCAAAGTTACAGCTATTGTGGTGTTATATAGAGCGGCAGCGTCATCCGCATTGTGTAGGGAACTTATATCTGTGAGAGGGAGGAGGGATTCAGAGAATGAATATAGGTCAAGGTATTTAAGATTTCTGCGAGGGTGTGCAAGTTTGTGGGGTGGGGATTGTAGACAAGGAGTGGAGAGGGAAGAGAATGTGAGTAAGTTGTGGTCAGAAAGAGGAAGAGGCGAGTTAGAGAGGTTAGATAGGGAGCAGAGGCGGTTGAAGATTAGGTCCAGTGTGTGACCGTCTTTGTGGGAGGCTGTTGAAGACCACTGAGTGAGGAAGAAGGAGGAAGTGAGAGATAGAAGTTTAGTGGCAGCTGAGAGGGAAGTGTCAATGGGGATGTTGAAGTCGCCCAAGATGATAATGGGGATGTCAGTGGAGGAAATGAAGTAGCCAGGTGGTGAAGTGGTCAAAGAAGGTGGTGACTGGCCCTGGGGGGCGGTAAATGACAGCCAGTTGGAGGGAGAGTAGATGCGCAGAGTGTGCACCTCAAAGGAAGGGAGGGTAACAGAAGGAGGAAGTGGGATTGGGGTGAACGAGCAGTTATCTGACAAGAGAAAACCAACTCCTCCGCCATGCTTGCTGCTGGGGCGGGGTGTGTGAGAAAGGTGGAAGCCACCATACGAAAGTGGAGCAGGAGAGGCTGTGTCAGAAGGGGTGAGCCAGGTGTCGATGATGGCGAGGAGGGAAAGTTTGGTAGTAACAAAAAGATCATGGATGTAGGAAAGCTTGTTGCAGACAGAGTGAGCGTTCAACAGAGCTCCTTTTAGTGGGACTGGGGAATCGGGCTCGGCGAATGGGTATAAGGCTAGAGAGGTTACGGAAGTTTGTGATAGAGCGTGGATGGGAGGTAAAAATAACTGTGGGGATGTGGCGAGGAGGATCAGGATTTGGAGAGATATCACCAGCAGTGAGAAGGAGCAGAGAAAGTGTTAGCAGGTGAGAGCAGGATAGGGCATGAGGGGCCTGTCTGTGCTTGGAGACAGAGGATTGTATGTTGAGGAACAGTTCAGACGAGGAGGTGAGATGGATGGGGAGGATTGAAGAGGAGATGAACAGTTCCTTACTAGGAGTAGGGATTAGGGGAGTTAGCAGAAAGTGAAGGATTATAGGGGTGAGAGTTAAAACTAACAGAAACATGGTTTACAGTGACTGTGTCTAGTTACCTTCAGTTCCCTTCTGGTTCAATTCTGGTTTTAATTCTACAGTAAACTTCACACTTCAATGACACACTTATAGGATACACACTGCAGACTAAAGTCTTTGCAAACTTGAGCTATGCAATATATGTGCTACAAAGTGCATTCAGGCGTGAAGCAGAGAGGAGTGGTCTCTGTTCATCTTGGTCAGAGAATTAAGAGTGGACCAGATGCATATAGTGAAGCCAAAGTAAACAAGGTCATAAATAACACTGGGGTAAAGCTGGGGTTAGTTCAAAGACATACCATGTGAATGCTAGGAGCAGAGGCAAGTCTGTGTGGAAAGTTGGGTGATGTACTATATGTACTTCATAGACAGACAAAGCAGGAGAGCTGGGTGGATGAACATACCATGTGAATGCTAGGAGCAGAGGCAAGTCTGTGTGGAAAAATGGGTGATGTACTATATGCACTTCATAGACAGACAAAGCAGGAGAGCTGGGTGGGATTCTACTATACCTATACTTAAACTTTGATTTATATAAATCTCATTTATTCAATAGGTTATTCATTCTTCATAAATAATCCCATATCCAGTGAATTAGTAATAATTGTTCTCTCAATGTAGGTCCTGCCATTGGGATCCCCACTAATCTTCCTCTGACCACCAGGCTATGGTAAGGAGAACATTTTCCATTTAAAGTCGATGCACTGACAAAACTTGCTAACGGTAATTCAGCGCAGTGCTCAGCTTCTTTTTTTTTTTTTGACTGTAAGTGCTATTTGGCAATCGGTTAGGTCCCAGTGGAGCGACCCCTACCAATCTGTTTTTGGCTATCTAATGCACGGCGAATAAGCCACCTTACCTTGATAAGCAAGAGCTGGTATGTCACTCTCCACAAGGAGAAACCTTACCTCTTACACCTCAGTCCAGAGCCTCTCACCTAGTCAAATCAGTTCTCATGCTTCGCACTGACGAGGGCCAACAGCCCGAAACACCGTGTCTGCGAATTGAGATACTGATTTGGCTCTTATCCTAAATCCTAAGTCATATTGCACGACTCGTTAAAGGGTTGATTGTGACTTGTAGGATTGCTACTTCCAATAGGTGGTGCTATAGAGTTCAAGCCCTCTTTTTCTCTGAAAAGGCAATTTGCATATTAAATTTCCCAGAGGAGCATTGCACGGCTAATAAGCCTCCTTACCTTGACAAGCCAGAGCTGGTATGTCATGCTCCACAAGGAGAAACCTTACCACCTCTTAGACCTCAGTCCAGAGCCTCTCATCTAGCCAAATCAGTTCTCATGCTTCACGCTGATGAGGGCCAACAGCCCGAAACACCATGTCTGCGAATTGAAATACTGATTTGGCTCTTATCCTAAGTCATGTTGCAAGACTCGTTACAGGGTTGATTGTGACTTGTAGGATCGCTACTTCCAATAGGTGGCGCTATAGAGTTCAAGTCCTCTTTTTTTCTGAAGAGGCAATTTGCATAATAGATAGGTGTTACTTTATGAAGACACAAGTATCCCTTTAATAGTAAAGGTAAAAGTGCAAGTGAAGCCACCGATTTGTTCCTTTTCTGTATAATTTACAATAAACTTCTGCTTAAAACTGGAAAGTCGGAATTGAACAGCAAGGCTTGTATTGCAATTATTATAGGCTTCCAGTAATCAACAGATTACACAGACAATACATTAAGGGTATGTGCACACGTCCGGATTTCTTGCAGAAATTTCCTTAAGAAAACCGAAAATTTTCTGCAAGAAATCCGCCTTTTTTTTGTTTTTTTTCCTGTTTTTTCGCGGTTTTTTTAGCATTCTGCCAGCGTAATTAGCTTGCAGAATGCTAAAGTTTTCCAAGCGACCAATCACAAGACAGCGACGTCATCACAGGTCCTGAACCACACCATCTATAGGAACGGAAGAGAGAGCATGCACCGGAGAGGCGGGAACACTTCGGGGGCCATCAGAAGGTAAGTATATCACTATTTTTTATTTTAATTCTTTTTTTTTTACCAATTATATGGTGCCCAGTCCGTGGAGGAGAGTCTCCTCTCCTCCACCCTGGGTACCAACCGCACATAATCTGCTTACTTCCCGCATGGTGGGCATAGCCCCGTGCGGGAAGTAAGCAGATCAATGCACTCCTAGGTGTGTGGAATCCCCACAATTCCACATTTTTAATGAACATGTTGCTTTTTTTTCCGCGATGTGATTTTTTCGCGGAAAAAAATGCAACATTTGCACAAAAAATGCGGAATACCCTGTAAATAATAGGAGGCATATGTAAGCGTTTTTTTCGCGTTTTTATCACGTTTTTATAGCGAAAAAACGCGAAAAAAACGCGAAAAATCCTGAACGTGTGCACATGGCCTAATAGTACTTCTATTTGGAGGAACCATCACTGTACATCATGAAAAAAAATACAAAACAGGAATGGAGTGGAGGAACTTACTCAGTGGACATGCTTGTCATAACTAGTGATCTTGTAACCTAAAAAAAATACAAAAGAAAAAAAAATAAGAATAGAGATTATTAATATGCTAAATACAAGTAGTATGCATCTGTCTAAAAAGACAATATTTTGCAAACTGCCATTAAATTGACTATTCGTTAAAGGATATTCTCAAGTATAAAAGCTAAATTCAATCCCTGGGATAGGGGATAATTTTCCACTCGCTGAGTGTCTGACCATCGTGGCCACCAGTGATTTACAGAACTGTAGATCTGAAAGGCCCCGGCTGAACGGAGTGGTAGTCAATCATGCACCCCGCAGCTCCTCTCACTCCTTAGGGGAGATGGCCGAGCCGTGCGCTCTGCTGATGTTCGACACTCTTATTAGCACAAATGAAGTGGCTGTGCACATGATTGTCCCATTTTTCTAGAAGAAACTGACTGATTTTTTTTAGATTACCCTGAGAGGTAGGTTCACATGAGCGTATAGAATAATTATTCAGTGCTTCATCCAGAAAAATGGGATGATTTCCTTCTCACTTGTCATTTGTATGCAATTCGTATATAATCCATTTTTTATAGCAGCTATTGAATAACTGGTCCGAGTGTTGCCCTATTCCACGTACAGCACTTGGACCAAAAATACGGCCATGTGAATGAGCCCTCCATGGGGTTATCCAGCCACGAGACATCGATGGCCTATCCTTAAATGAGACTTGTTCGGCAGTATCCAGCATTCGCCTCGGCTTATAACAGCTTATGGGTGGGGGTGCCAGAAGTCTGTTTCTCACTGATCTGGTATTGATGACCTATCCTTGGGATGTCAACAAAATTTTGCTAACATACAACCCTTTTAATGCGTTTACACCTTACCCCATATGTCCAGCTTTTTTTTTAAAAAAAAAATCACCCCCTCCAAAAACAAAACATCACCAGGCAAATACAATACTAAGACGTGATACCGGCTAACCTCTAGTTTAGGTTGCACACGGTATATTTTTGTCACAGATGCCACCATATTTATTACTAGGATTTCCAGAAATACAGTATTTCATATAGATCAATAAAAACATACCTTACAATACCAGCTGCTGCTAAGAGTCCTTAAAAAGTATTCAGCTTATGGAATTGTCTTACAAGAACCATTACAAAGTACAGTACATCACTGCATTAAAAACTTTCAAAAGATGGTAAAAAATACATGGGAGTAAAAATGTTAAGCCTCATGGGGCAGTAGGACCCAATTAAAGAAATAAAATGAGCCAAGCCGCAAGCTCAACACTGTACACAAGTGGTAATTTTGCTGCGTACAGAGAAATAATGGCACATAGGAATGTTTCGCTTTTTTGTTAAGAGTAATACTTGGCAGAAAAAGAAGATGTAAAACAGAGCCAGAGTCAATCCATCATCAATTTACAGATCTGTTCTCGCAAAAGCATGATCTTGCACTGTAGTGTGTGACTTTTGACAGAAGGGATTGCAAAATTACATGTGAGCCATCGAGAGGACCTTGAAAAAACTCTCTTAGATCCAAATTGTTATTCACAAAGAATTTGTTTTGGCTTAAAGTCTCTTGGCTTCAACCCATTTAGCGAAGAGCGGAAGATCATGAACTCCTGCTTCAATTAGATTGATGTAAGGCAACAATGACAGGCTAAGTGTCCTAATGGGACAAATGGGAAAAGGAATAGATAGGCCTAACATTAAAGCAAGGGAACCTGTCAGCAGGATTGTGCTCAGTAACCTACAGACAGTGTCAGGTTGGCGTCTTTATACTGAATAAAATGATACCTGGTGATGAAATCCGTTCTGTGGTTGTTTAATTTTTATTTTCAGTTTTGAGTTAATGATGTGCTCGTGCTTAGGGGAGGTCAGTTAGGGGGGGTCTTCATGTGGTGGTCTGCTTAGATATTAATACTGATGGCTCAGTGATCCCTCAGTGACCTGCCCCTATTTTACATATTGAATATTTTATGTTTAAAAAAAAAAAATCCCACAGGGACGTGATAACATGCTTAGTAGGCAGACTAGTCGGGGGGAAACCAACGTCCTATGGACTAGTCAAAGGCTTTATTTACATATTGTGATGCAGCGGTAGCACCGTACGCAGTGAAACGCCAGTGACCCAAGCAAGTTCAAACAAAATGTTTCTTTAATGTGTTACTTCACACAGTCCATTAGAAATACACAATACTCGGCTTTAGTTTGCAGTCCATAAACAGGCCGGACTTCCCTTGGACCAGTTTCCCTGGGCGACCGCAAGACGATACCAAGTCTCTGTACTCACGCAGTGCACAGCACTCTTTATCCTCCGGATTGCTGCCGGGTAAGCACATGACAGCCCAAGACGAAGGGTGTCAGTCTCTTTGGTTCCTTTTGCCCCTGTGTTACTCCACAGAGAGAGAGCTCTGCAGACAACTGCTCTGTCTGCTTCCAGACCAACACTGACACACCTCCCCCTCTACTACAGGGCTTTTTAATCAGTCACTGCTTCACCATCCTAATCACAGCCACACCTGTGACTGCCATACACCCTCATGGACTCACTACGCCTCCATGCGCATTCTGGAGCACAAGCAGCGCTCCCCTAGCTGTAACAGGGGTCACTGCCTCACAATATCAAAATCTGCTTTCAGAAATACTTTTTTTAAAGATCTGTTTATGCGTGTAATGTAATACAGGGACTGAGGCAAGGAATTAAGCGATGTAGACAACTGCTGGTGGTTCTGGGGGCACGGGGAACATGACAGGCTCCCTTAAAAAAAAATATATAAATCTGTTTCAGCATCTTCATATTCTGACCACTATAACTTTACTGCCACTAAAGCCCCTTATCAGAATAAAGCACTTATCAGAATATTTTTTGGACTTTATAGGCACCGATAGTACTTTTTATAGAAATATGTCATTAACCCCTTTCTGACATTGGACGTACTATCCCGTCGAGGTGGGGTGGGCCCGTATGACCACCGACGGGATAGTACATCCCGCGCGATCGGGGCCGGGTGTCAGCTGACTATTGCAGCTGACATCTGACACTATGTGCCAGGAGCGGTCACGGACCGCCCCCGGCACATTAACCCCCGGCACACCGCGATCAAAAATGATCGCGGTGTGCCGGCGGTACAGGGAAGCATCGCGCAGGGAGGGGCTCCATGCGTGCTTCCCTGAGACCCCCGGAGCAACGCGATGTGATTGCGTTGCTGCGCGGGTCTCTTACCTCCTCCTCGCTGCAGGTGCCCGGATCCAAGATGGCCGCGGCATCCGAGTCCTGCAGGGAGGGAGGTGGCTTACAGAGTGCATGCTCGGAGTAGGCGCTTGGTAAGCCTGCAGTGCAGATCGGTGATCTGACAGAGTGCTGTGCAAACTGTCAGATCAGTGATCTGTGATGTCCCCCCCTGGGACAAAGTAAAAAAGTTAAAAAAAAAATTTCCACATGTGTAAAAAAATAAAAAATAAAAATTCCTAATTAAAAAAAAAAATAAAAAATAATTCCCATAAATACATTTCTTTATCTAAATAAAAAAAAAACAAAAAAGGTACACATTTAGTATCGCCGCGTCCGTAACGACCCCACCTATAAAACTATATCACTAATTAACCCCTTCAGTGAACACAGTAGGAAAAAAAAAAAACGAGGCAAAAAACAACGCTTTATTATCATACCGCCGAACAAAAAGTGGAATAACACGCGATCAAAAAGACAGATATAAATAACCATGGTACCGCTGAAAACGTCATCTTGTCCCGCAAAAAACGAGCCGCCATACAGCATCATCAAAGAAAAGATAAAAAAGTTATAGTCCTCAGAATAAAGCGATGCCAAAATAATTATTTATTCTATAAAATAGTTTTTATCGTATAAAAGCGCCAAAGCATAAAAAAATGATATAAATGAGGCATCGCTGTAATTGTACTAACCCGAAGAATAAAACTGCTTTATCAATTTTACCAAACGTGGAACGGTATAAACGCCTCCCAAAAAAGAAATTCATGAATAGCTGTTTTTTTGTCATTCTGCCTCACAAAAATCGGAATAAAAAGCGATCAAAAACTGTCACATGTCCGAAAATGTTACCAATAAAAAAGTCAACTCGTCCTGCAAAAAACAAGACCTCACATGACTCTGTGGACTCAAATATGGAAAAACTTAGCGTCTTTTAGTGTTTGACGGCTGCCAATCATATAAATCCACTATAAAAATGCTATAAAAGTAAATCAAACCCCCCTTCATCACCCCCTTAGTTAGGGAAAAATAATAAAATTAAAAAAATTTATTTATTTCCATTTGGGTTAGGGTTAGGGCTAGGGTTAGGGTTGGAGCTAAAGTTAGGGTTTCAAAGTATATTTTTTTTCTAAGTATGACGCAGTTATAACATGGCAGTTAGACAGGGCAGGAGACAGGTAAGACAATCTAAACCTACTCCCTATTCACTTGAAACAGAACAAATACACACCATATGTATCTGTATAATCTATATCCTGGCTGCTGCATTCACTCACCGCCCTTGCATAAACTCTTTAAACTCCATCCATATCGGCCCCTCTGTCCTTGCCTCTCCTATGTATAGCACTCATGCTCTGTTCACATTGCTTAACAGCGCAGATCCATTCAGTCCCACCATCCAACACAAAAGACGCTCTCACAAATCACTTAACCATCTGCTCACTCTTTCTATCCTCCTCCTAGTCGCTGGAGACATCTCTCCAAACCCCGGCCCCCCATGTTATAGCCAGTCAAACCTCCCAACTGCTACACCCAGAAACCCCTCTAACCTTATTAATATTCCATGCATTCTGTCTCTTTCAATTGTGCTCTTTGGAATTCTCGCTCTTTGTGTAATAAACTCTCCTTCACCCATGATTACTTCCTTTCTAAGGCTCTTAATCTCCTGGCTCTTACTGAAACCTGGATCCAGCAGTCAGACACAACCGCTGCTGCTGCTCTCTCCTATGGTGGACTACACTTTTCTCATACCCCAAGATCAGACAACAGAGCAGGTGGAGGCGTTGGGCTGCTCCTTTCACCCAAATGTACCTTCCAAGTTATCCCCCAAGTACCCTCACTTGTATTCCCTTCCTTTGAGGTCCATGCTGTCAGACTCTACGTCCCCTTCTCCATGCGAGTGGCGGTGGTGTATCGTCCTCCTGGCCCCTCTCATCAGTTCCTGGATCACTTTGCCACCTGGCTTCCACACTTTCTCTCCTGTGACACCACCACCCTTATCATGGGTGATTTCAACATCCCCATTGCTTCTCCCCTTTCCCCGTCTGCTTCTCACCTTTTATCTCTAACCTCCTCTTTCGGCCTCTCGTAGCATACTAACTCTCCAACGCATGAAGATGGAAACTCCCTTGACTTGGTCTTCTCCCGACTTTGCTCAGTGGATGATTTCACAAACACCCCTCTCCCGCTCTCTGACCACAACCTTCTTTCATTCTCTATCAAGAACTGCCATCCCGCTCAGGTCACCCCCACTTTCCACACTTATAGAAACATACAGGCCATTAACACCCAGAAACTTATGAAGAACTTGCAGTCCTCATTGGCCCCAATCTCCTCCATCTCATGTCCTGATTCTGCTCTGAACCATTACAATGAAACCCTGCAAAGTGCCCTGGATGAAGCTGCTCCTTCTATACATAGAGCAACTCGACACAGACGGCGACAACCGTGGCACACGCTGCAAACACGCTTCCTGCAGCAATGCTCCAGGTGCGCCGAACGTCTGTGGAGTAAATCTAATCTACCCGAAGATTTCATCCATTATAAGTTCATGCTAAAAACATACAACTCTGCCCTTCACCTCTCCAAACAAACCTATTTCAACACCCTCATCACCTCACTGTCCAATAACCCTAAACGTCTCTTCGACACTTTCCAGTCCCTACTCAACCCAAGAGAGCAGGCCCCAACCACAGATCTCCGCGCTGACGATCTGGCCAATTACTTCAAAGAAAAAATTGACCACATTCGACAGGAAATCATCTCCCAATCTCTTCATACCAGGCACTGTCCTCCCTCCCCACTGCATTTAGTTCACTCTCTGACTTTGAACCAGTTACTGAAGAAGTAAGCAGGCTCCTTGCATCTTCTCGCCCGACCACTTGCACCAGTGACCCCATTCCGTCACATCTCCTCCAGTCCCTTTCCCCGGCTGTCACCTCTCACATAACAAAAATATTCAACCTTTCCCTCACTTCCGGTATTTTTCCCTCCTCATTTAAGCATGCCATCATACATCCATTACTTAAAAAACCCTCCCTCGACCAAAACTGTGCCGCTAATTATAGACCTGTCTCTAATCTTCCCTTCATCTCTAAACTCCTGGAACGCCTGGTCCACTCCCATCTTACCCGCTATCTCTCAGATAACTCTCTTCTCGACCCTCTTCAATCTGGCTTCCGCTCTTTACACTCTACTGAAACTGCCCTCACTAAAGTCTCTAATGACCTACTAACAGCTAAATCTAATGGTCACTACTCCATGCTAATTCTATTGGATCTTTCCGCAGCATTCAACACTGTGGATCATCAGCTCCTCCTCACTATGCTCCGCTCCATCGGCATCAAGGACACCGTTCTCTCTTGGTTCTCCTCCTATCTCTCTGACCGATCCTTCACTGTATGTTTTGCTGGTTCCTCCTCCTCTCACCTTCCCCTTACTGTTGGGGTTCCTCAAGGATCAGTCCTAGGCCCCCTCCTCTTCTCTTTGTTTGTCCAATAGGGGCAGTATACGATCAGTAGATTTGGGTTCCAGTACCATCTCTATGCTGATGACACCCAATTATACACCTCTTCTCCTGCTTTCACTCCGACCTTCTTGGAAAACACCACTGATTGTCTTACCGCTGTCTCTAACATCATGTCCTCCCTCTATCTGAAACTGAACCTGTCAAAAACTGAACTCCTCGTGTTCTCTCCCTCTACTAACCTACCTTTGCCTGACATTGCCATCTCCGTGTGCGGTTCAATCATTACTCCAAAGCAACATGCCCGCTGCCTTGGGGTCATCCTTGATTCCGAGCTTTCATTCACCCCCCACATCCGATCACTGGCTCGCTCTTCTTATCTGCATCTCAAAAACATTTCTAGAATTCGCCCTTTTCTTACTTTCGACTCTGCAAAAACTCTTACTGTTTCTCTTATTCATTCCCGTCTGGACTATTGTAACTCTCTACTAATCGGCCTCCCTCTTACCAAACTCTCCCCGCTCCAATCTGTCCTGAATGCTGCTGCCAGGATCATATTCCTCACCAACCGTTACACCGATGCCTCTACCTTGTGCCAGTCATTACACTGGCTACCCATCGACTCCAGAATCCAGTACAAAACTACTACCCTCATCCACAAAGCACTCCATGGCTCAGCACCACCCTACATCTCCTCTCTGGTCTCAGTCTACCACTCTACCCGTGCCCTCCGCTCCGCTAATGACCTCAGGTTAGCATCCTCAATAATCAGAACCTCCCACTCCCGTCTCCAAGACTTTACACGTGCTGCGCCGATTCTTTGGAATGCACTACCTAGGTTAATACGATTAATCCCCAATCCCCACAGTTTTAAGCGTGCCCTAAAAACGCATTTGTTCAGACTGGCCTACCGCCTCAACGCATTAACCTAACTATCCCTGTGTGGCCTATTAAAAATAGAAAAAAAAAAACACATAATCAGGTTCCTTGCATCGTGTTCTCATACACTTTATGCAGTTAATAGCCCTCTGTGTCTGTACTGCTACATACTTAGGCTGTTAACTGGTTCATGCAGCTTTACATGAACACCCGAGCCTTACACTATGGCTGGTCCAAATAACTAAAGCAATTGTTACCATCCACCTCTCGTGTCTCCCCTTTTCCTCATAGTTTGTAAGCTTGCGAGCAGGGCCCTCATTCCTCCTGGTATCTATTTTGAACTGTGATTTCTGTTATGCTGTAATGTCTATTGTCTGTACAAGTCCCCTCTATAAGTTGTAAAGCGCTGCGGAATATGTTGGCGCTATATAAATAAGAATTATTATTATATTATTATTAGAAAGTTAGGGTTAGGATTACATTTACGGTTGGGATTAGGGTTGGGATTAGAGTTAGGGGTGTGTCAGGGTTAGGGTTGTGGTTAGGGTTACCATTGGGATTAGGGTTAGGGGTGTGTTTGGATTAGGGTTTCAGTTAGAATTAGGGAGTTTCCACTGTTTAGGCACATCAGGGGCTCTCCAAACGCGACATGGCGTCCGATCTCAATTCCAGCCAATTCTGCATTGAAAAAGTAAAACAGTGCTCCTTCCCTTCCGAGCTTTCCCGTGCGCCCAAACAGGGGTTTACCCCAACATATGGGGCATCAGCGTACTCGGGACAAGTTGGATATCAACTTTTGGGGTCCAAGTTCTCTTGTTACCCTTGGGAAAATATAAATTTGGGGGGCTAAAAATAATTTTTGTGGGAAAAAAAGATTTTTTATTTTCACGGCTCTGCGTTGTAAACTGTAGTGAAACACTTGGGGGTTCAAAGTTCTCACAACACATCTAGATAAGTTCCTTGGGGGGTCTAGTTTCCAATATGGGGTCACTTGTGGGGGGTTTCTACTGTTTGGGTACATCAGGGGCTCTGCAAATGCAATGCGATGCCTGCAGACCAATCCATCTAAGTCTGCATTCCAAATGGCGCTCCTTCCCTTCCGAGCTCTGCCATGCGCCCAAACAGTGGTTCCCTCCCACATATGGGGTATCAGCATACTCAGAACAAATTGGACAACAACTTTTGGGGTCCAATTTATCCTGTTACCCTTGTGAAAATACAAAACTGGGGGCTAAAAAATCATTTTTGTGAAAAAAAGAAGAATTTTTATTTTCACGGCTCTGCGTTATAAACTCTAGTGAAACACCTGGGGGATCAAAGTGCTCACCACACATCTAGATAAGTTCCTTAGGGGGTCTACTTTCCAAAATGGTGTCACTTGTGGGGGGTTTCAATGTTTAGGCACATCAGGGGCTCTCCAAACGCAACATAGCGTTCCATCTCAATTCCAGTCAATTTTGCATTGAAAAGTCAAATGGCGCTCCTTCCCTTCCGAGCTCTGCGGTGCGCCCAAACAGTGGTTTACCCCCACATATGGGGTATCAGCGTACTCAGCACAAATTGTACAATAACTTTCGGTGTCCATTTTCTCCTGTTACCCTTGGTAAAATAAAACAAATTGGAGCTGAAATAAATTGTGTAAAAAAAATTTTAATGTTAATTTTTATGTAAACATTCCAAAAATTCCTGTGAAACACCTGAAGTGTTAATACATTTCTTGAATGTGGTTTTGAGCACCTTGAGGGGTGCAGTTTTTAGAATGGTGTCACATTTGGGTATTTTCTATCATATAGACCCCTCAAAATGACTTCAAATGAGATGTGGTCCCTAAAAAAAATGGTGTTGTAAAAATGAGAAATTGCTGGTCAAATTTTAACCCTTATAACTCCCTAACAAAAAAAAATTTGGTTCCTAAATTGTGCTGATGTAAAGTAGACATGTGGGAAATGTTACCTATTAAGTATTTTGCGTGACATATCTCTGTGATTTAAGGGCATAAAAATGAAAAGTTGGAAAATTGCGAGATTTTCAAAATTTTCGCCAAATTTCTGTTTTTTTTTCACAAATAAACGCAAGTTATATCGAAGAAATTTTACCACTATCATGAAGTACAATATGTCACGAGAAAACAGTGTCAGAATCGCCAAGATCCGTTGAAGCGTTCCAGAGTTATAACCTCATAAAGGGACAGTGGTCAGAATTGTAAAAATTGGCCCGGTCATTAACGTGCAAACCACCCTTGGGGGTAAAGGGGTTAAAAACGTAAACAAGTGGAAAAAATTTAAAAAGGTGTATTTTTTCCATAATCGTATTTTCATTTTTTAAAATGGTATAGCACATGAAAAAAAAAAATTTTGATATTTTCAAACATTTAAAAATTAGGCCAAGAAGCTGTTAAAATTGTCCATGAAAACCTAACGTGTTGCTGACTCGCATTACGATTGCAGCAAATGTGGACAGGGTCTGCTCATTTGTGTCCGACGTCACTGCTCCCCGCATTCTGGGTGCAAAGGGATAAGGGAGAATGAACTTTGTGATCACAGTGTGAAGCCTTTTTGGTGATTGAAAAATGATAATGACATGTGGACAGTGTCACCAAGGACGGCTGGCAGCACGGATTCTGCTCATCGTATTATAGGATAGGATGTGTCACACATGACAGGATTAAATACATGGCTTAGCGGGCTTTATCACACATAATAGGATTGTAACTACTGCTCTGCTCAGTGTAAAGCCTCATTCAGATGTCTATGATGACTTCAAAAGAGATTGTGACAAAGTCAGCTCTTCCGATACACTTTGCAGATGCAGCTGTAAAGCCTTATTCAGACATCCCTACATCAGAGACATCTTACCCCTTAACGACCACCGATACACCTTTTAAAGGTGGCCGTTAAGGGGCCTTATTCCTCAGCGCCGCTTTTTACCAACACTGAGGAATAAGAGTATAGCACCGCCCCGAGTCTGAAATTCCTACGGGTGTCAGTTGTACATGACAACTAACACCCTACGGTATCAGCCCCGTTCGGTTTTGGAGCTGATCGTGGCAGATTAACCCCTTAAATACCACTGAATTGCAACAGCGGTATTTAATTGGTTACACGGGGGTTACAAGACCCCCTTATAAACCACTGGACCAACGCGATGAGAATTGCGTGTTCCGATGGTTAACATGATACCATGAGGTCATGTGATGACTCCAGGGTATGGTGACCTGTGTCAGTGAGACACGGACAGTCTCATGCACTGCAGTATACGAGTACTGCAGTATATGAGACCAGAGATCAAAATGAATAGGTCAGTTTTCAAAGTAGACCCATCTTTATATACCATCGTGTCTAAAAATTGGACACGCTCGTTAGAGTACGTCACTGTAAAGTCAAGTTCTGGATAGATATTGTTTAATTCATGATGGAAATCTAGGAGCTCACCAAGCTGCCCCTCCCACACTACAAATACATCGTCAATGTAGCGCCACCAGGCCTGGACATGGGGCCAAAACCGGGAGACATACACGTGCTGGTCCTCGAGTACCGCCATGTAGATGTTAGCATAAGTGGGGGCCATGATTTCCATCATGAATTAAACAATATCTATCCAGAACTTGACTTTACAGTGACGTACTCTAACGAGCGTGTCCAATTTTTAGACAAAATGGTATATAAAGATGGGTCTACTTTGAAAACTGACCTATTTGTGAAAAGCACGGACAAGAATAGCCTACTACAATTTAATAGTCACCATCCAAGAAAGATGGTTGAATCTTTGCCCTGGAGCCAGATGCTCAGAGTGCGTAAAATAATTTCGGATGATTCACTTTTAGACTCTAGACTAGAGGAGATGTGCAATAAATTTTTTGATAGGGGCTATCCCGATGCTAGTGTCAAGGAACAGAAGAAAAGGGCAAGAGAGACATCGAGATCCGATGTGAGAAAAAAGAAGGTCAAGATGAGAGAAAAACGTATCCCTTTTGTGTCTACTTACAACACAGTCAGTGGTTTGATGAGAAGCATAATATTGAAACAAGTATTAATGAACTTCTCGAATGTGGTGTGGTTTTGGGGACTTTCAGGAGTGCAGTTTTTAGGGTAGTTTCACACCAGCGTTTTGAGGGGCTGCGGACTTCCTCCATGAAGCCCCGCCCTCGGCCGCACCTCCGCCGCTAGCTCCGCCTACTTCTGCATGCAGCCTGCGTACCTATCTTTAACATTAGGTACGCAGGTCGTGTGGCTGTATGCGGATGCATACAAAAAAGAAATTGCTACCAGCTGCGTCCTACGCTGGTCGCCGCATCGTCAAAACGACGCATGCGGAAGCATCCGCATACACCCGCACGACCTGCGTACCTAATGTTAAAGATAGGTATACAGGCCGCATGCAGAAGTAGGCGGAGCTAGCGGCGGAGGTGCAGCCGAGAGCAGGGCTTCACGGAGGAAGTCCGCAGCTCCTCAAAACGCTAATGTGAAATCGGCCTTAGAATGGTGTCACTTTTGGGTATTTTTTGTCATATAGGCACCCAAAGTCACTTCAAATGTGATTGCGGTCCCTACAAAAATTGTTTTGTGAATTTTGTTGGAAACATAAGTAATTGCTGATCAACTTTTAACCCTTCTAACGTCTTAAAAAATAATGTTTTAATAATGGTACATATGCAAGGTAGACATGTGGTACATGTTATTTATTAACTATTATGTGTGGCATAAGTCTTTGGTTTAAGGACATAAGAATTAAAAGTTTGGAAATTGCGAAATTTCCTCCAAATTTCGGATATTTTCACAAATAAACGTAAGTCATAACGAGCAAATTTTACCACTATTATGAAGTACAGTATGTCACAAAAAAAAAAAAACAATCTCCGAATCAGTGGGATCTGTTGAACCGTTCCAGAGATATTACCAAATAAAGTGATACTGGTAAGATTTAAAAAATTTGAACTGGTCATCATGGTCAAAGCTGGCTTTAATCTGACTGAGCAGAGCTAATTCAGTGTTCAGAGCACAGCAGCACAATGGTTACACTGCTCATTTCTAAGCAATGCAGAATGGAGAACTGGTCGAGCAGCCTGACACTGTACTACTAATGCCAGGCTACCGAGTTGGAAGAAGTCACCGCCACAGCACTGCTCTCACCATTTAGAGCAGGACTGCAGTCAGCAGTGTCTTCTTCCAGTTGTGAGAACAACTTGTCATTAGTAGTACTTTGTCAGGCTGCCCTAACTGTGCTCACCACCACTGCTCTGGCCTCCTGTCACCACTGAACACTGCAAGAGTGGTGACAGGGGGAAATTGTACCTATGTGCACAGCAAAGGGCCAACATAAAGTGGTGCATGGCCTCCCCCACAGCTGTACCCAGTTCATAGCTGTGGCAGCCACAATTATAGGTGATGCGGTTGGACATCAGCTGCATGGCCTGGGGCTGCCATATTTGCAGTGTGTGAGTGTCGTGCTCAGACACTGGCACAGCAGCAAATTAAAATGGCTCCAGTGGCTGCAGAAAGAAATGAATGTTAAAACGGTATATTTAGTTTTGTATAAAAAATAAATTCTAAAAATAAAAAATGAATACAAAAATAAACATTGCAACACATATCCTTTAATTTTTTAAGCATTTGGTACTACCACCACGAGTCTAACACCTGATAAAGATCAGCTTACTGGTTCGTAAACATGTTCGGTTAATATAGACATGCTTTTTATTAATTTGATTTTTACATATTTAATAAACATGAAGATTCTGTTTGGAACTAGAGGTTTTTATGAGAAGTGCCTGAGATTTACCTCCCTAGAGTGGTGTCATTAAGGGGTGAAGGGTATGTGAACATGTTGCGGTTTTCCTGCGGATCCGCAGCGTTTTTTGCCTTGCAGAAACGCTGCAGATCCGCAAGTGATTTACAGTACAAAGTAAATCAATAGGAAAAAAAAAATGCTGTGCTGATGGTGCGGAAACGCTGCGGATTAAAAGCAGTAGCGTGTCACTTCTTTTGTGCGGATCTGCAGCGTTTTTGTACCCATTCCATTACAGAAATCCGCAGGGGTAAAAACGCATGAAATCCTCACAAAATCCGCAGGAAATCCGCAGCAAATCCGCACAAAATAAGCGTCAAATCCACACCAGTGTTTTCTGCCAAGAGATGCAGAATCCGCACAAAAAAATTCCTGAGGCTAATCCGCAATGTGGGCACATAGCCTTAAAGTAGTCCTTACCACTGCTAATGATAGGCAGAACTGGAAAACATGGATCCCGATTCGTATGTGAATTGGGTCCCACACACTACATTATGATCATCTCCAGTAGCAAGATATTTCAGAAAATGAAAGGCTAAGGCTGTGTGCACACGTAGCAGATTTTATGCGTTTTTTTCGCGTTTTTTCGCTATAAAAACGCTATAAAACCGTGAAAAAAACGCTAACATTAAGCATCCTATGTAACAGAATGCAATCCGCATTTTTTGTGCACATGCTGTATTTTTTTCCTGAGCGGAATCGCAATCCAAAAAAAACGCAGCATGTTCATTAAAATTGCGGATTGTGGCGATTCTGCACACATAGGAGTGCATTGATCTGCTTACTTCCCGCACGGGGCTGTGCACACCATGCGGGAAGTAAGCAGATCATGTGCGGTTGGTACCCAGGGTGGAGGAGAGGAGACTCTCCTCCACGGACTGGGCACCATATAAGTGGTAAAAAAAAAAAGAATTAAAATAAAAAATAGCGATATACTCACCCTCTGGCGGCCCGACCTTCTCTTCCGGCTTCCGAGGTGTGTGTGAAGGACCTGCGATGACGTCGCGGTCACATGACCCGCGGTCACGTCAATGGAAGGTCCTGAACACACAGCATTAGGAACGGACGCCGCTGAGGTGAGTATAACCTTTTTTTTTTCTTTTTTTTATTAATTTAAACATTCTATCTTTTACTATAGATGCTGCATAGGCTGCATCTATAGTAAAAAGTTGGTCACACTTGTCAAACACTATGTTTGACAAGTGTGACCAACCTGTCAAACAGTTTTCCAAGCGATGCTACAGATCACTTGGAAAACGCTAGCATTCTGCAAGCTAATTATGCTTGCAGAACGCTAGTTTTCTGCGGGAATATGCATGCCAATTCCGCATGCGATATACCCGCGGCAGGAGGCGCAGAATTGCCGCGGAAATTTCCGCGGCAATTCTGCTACGTGTGAACTCAGCCTTTTGGTTATTCTGTCCTGTAATATGAAGGTCTCTCTACCCAAGGCACAGGGCAATGACCACGTTGATGTCACTCAGTAAACATTACCAGTCAGTTTAGATTTCACCCCACTGCAAAAAAAATGTATTACTTATCCCGGAATCATTTTACAGCATTGAAATTATGATTCTTCTGTGATGACCTACTGTATAACATGGAAGTACCATGTAATAGTGGTGGGACAACCCCCTTAAGTTAAAAAGTAGTCAATTGCAAATCAAATTTTTAATATCCAAAGGCAGCTACATCACCTTGCATCATATAATCTTGTGAGAAAAAAAAATCAGTGATTGGCAACTCTCTATACGCACACTTCTATAAAGACAGCTGTCAGTCACTAATAGGATCGCCCACTGGACCCAGAAAGAGCAGTGGTTTAACCCCTTCAAGTCGCGGCCCTTTTTCGTTTTTGTGTTTTCGTTTTTCACTCCCCTCCTTCCCAGAGCCATAACTTTTTTATTTTTCCGTCAATATGGTCGTGTGAGGGTTTTACCATGTCTTTTACTAGAAAACAGGAAAAAAATTCCAAGTGCGGTGAAATTGCAAAAAAAGTGCAATCCCACACTTGTTTTTTGTTTGGCTTTTTTGCTAGGTTCACTAAATGCTAAAACTGACCTGATATTATGATTCTCCAGGTCATTACGAGTTCATAGACACCTAACATGACTAGGTTATTTTTTATCCAAGTGGTGAAAAAAAATTCAAAACTTTGCTTAAAAAAAAAATAAAAAAAAAATGCAATTTTCCGATACCCGTAGCGTCTCCATTTTTCGTGATCTGGGGTCGGGTGAGGGCTTATTTTATGCGTGCCGAGCTGACGTTTTTAATAATATCACTTTTGTGCAGATACGTTCTTTTGATCGCCCGTTATTGCATTTTAATGCAATGTTGTGGCGACCAAAAAAAACCTAATTCTGGCGTTTTGAATTTTTTTCTCGCTACGCTGTTTAGCGATCAGGTGAATGTTTTTTTTTTATTGATAGATCGGGCGATTCTGAACGCGGCGATACCAAATACGTGTAGGTTTGATTTTTTTTTAATTGTTTTATTTAGGATGGGGCGAAAGGGGGGTGATTTAAACTTTTATGTTTTATACATTTTTTTCATATTTTTAAAAACATTTTTTTTTACCTGTGCCATGCTTCAATAGTCTCCATGGGAGGCTAGAAGCAGGCACAATTCAATTGGCTCAGCTACATAGCAGCGATCATCAGATCGCTCCTATGTAGCTGAAATGCAGGTGTGCTGTGAGCGCCGACCACAGGGGGGCCACTCACAGCAGGCCGGCATCAGTAACCATTGAGGTCTCAAGGACCTCTATGGTTACCATCCTGACACATCGCCGACCCCCGATCATGTGACGGGGGTCGGCGATGATGTCATTTCCGGCCGCCCGGCCGGATGCGGTAGTTAAATGCCGCTGTCTGCGTTTGACAGTGGCATTTAACAGGTTAATAGCGGCGGGTGAATAGCAATTTCACCCGCCGCTATTGCGCGCACATGTCAGCTGTACAAAACAGCTGACATGTCGCGACTTTGATGTGGGCTCAGCGCCGGAGCCCACATCAAAGGGGGAGACACGGCATGCGCAGTACATGTACGGCGCATGTCCTGAAGGGGTTAAATGAATAAATAAGTACTGAGTCTTTTTCACAAAACAATTTATCAATCTACTCGGATCCCCTGTTCTATAACATGGTGCCTGTAGATTGGACTGTATTTTCATGGTGACAGGTTTTCTTTAATCAATCACTTAGAAACTACACAAATCTTAAAACATAATGATACTAGTAAAACTAAGACTGTAGTTCTCAAACAAGCCCCGAGAGCTATACAACCAGTGTGAGGCATAAGGGCTATACAACCAATGTGAAGTCTGAGCGCTATACAACCAATGCGAGGCCTGATGGCTATACAACCAATGCGATCACTGTGCGCTATACAACTAATGCGAGGCCTGAGGGCTATACAACCAATGCGAGGACTGAGCACTATACAACCAATGTGAAGTCTGAGCACTATACAACCAACGCGAGGCCTGAGGGCTATACAACCAACGCAAGGTCTGAGCGCTATACAACCAATGTGAAGTCTGAGTGCTATACAACCAATGCGAGGCCTGAGAGCTATATAACCAACGCGAGGCCCGAGCGCTCTACAACCAACGCAAGGCCTGAGGGCTATACAACCAATGCTAGGCCTGAGCGCTATACAACCAATGTGAGGTCTGAGCGCTATACAACCAATGCGAGGTCTGAGGGCTATACAACCAACGTGAGGTCTGAGCGCTATACAACCAATGCGAGGCCTGAGGGCTATACAACCAACGCGAGGACTGAGGGCTATACAACCAACGCGAGGACTGAGGGCTATACAACCAACGTGAGGCCTGAGGGCTATACAACCAACGCGAGGCCTGAGAGCTATATAACCAACGCGAGGCCTGAGCACTATACAACCAATGCGAGGCCTGAGGGCTATACAACCAATGCGAGGTCTGAGCGTTATACAACCAATGCGAGGCCTGAGGGCTATACAACCAACGTGAGGTCTGAGCGCTATACAACCAATGCGAGTCCTGAGGGCTATACAACCAACGTGAGGTCTGAGCGCTATACAACCAATGCGAGGCCTGAGCGCTATACAACCAGCGAGCCCTGAGCGCTATAAAACCAAAGTGAAGTCTGAGCGCTATACAACCAATGCGAGGCCTGAGCGCTATACAACCAACGCGAGGCCTGAGCGCTATACAACCAATGCGAGGCCTGAGCGCTATACAACCAATGCTAGGCCTGAGCGCTATACAACCAATGCGAGGCCTGAGCGCTATACAACCAATGCTAGGCCTGAGCGCTATACAACCAATGCTAGGCCTGAGCGCTATACAACCAATGCGAGGCCTGAGCGCTATACAACCAATGTGAGCTTTGACCAGCAGGAATTCTGTATGACCAATACAAGACCTGAACCCTGTATTAGCTATTCGAGCCACAAGCCAAGTTATGATACCTTTTAATGGCTAACAAAAATAAAAGTAAATGATGCTACAAGGTAAGCTTTTGGTATTTCTTAGGTGCCTTTCTCAGGCATGGTATAACAAAGTTTCTGAAGAAACAAACAAGTTGAACACAAAGTCCTTAATTGGATTAGATTAGTGGTGTGAAAGTTTTATAAAACTCAAATTTTTTTTTTTTTTGCTTGTGTGTAAATATTTGTGTTTTTTTTTCAGAAACTTCGTTATACCATGCCTGAGGAAGAGGCCTAAGAAATACCGAAAGCTTGCTTTGGAACATCATTTATTTTATTTTTGATAGCCATTAAAAGGTATCATAACTACAAGATGATCTTGTTGTTCACACTGAGAACATTATTTTTTCAACTGGCTAACACGGTACCAAACCCCTTTTCTTCTATACAAGCCCTGAACTCTGTGTTACCAATGCAATCTATGAACACTATATTACCAATACAACAGCACAACCTAGTGGCGGTACCTCTTTATGTCAGTACATAAAGTTATTGTTCACTGCCGAAAGAAAAACATGCATCAGCCTTAATTGAACATTTTAGAAGATTCAGAAACTAGGCCATTAAAACACTTGAGAATCAACAATTTGATTTCAATTCCTTTCTCAGAAGCTCCAGATGAATCATTTGCTGATAGCTGGAACCTCAAACAGAATGTTCAAATATACTTATTAATGTTTCACTCGCGTTAGGCTTGTAAAGACTTTACAGTGCATCGCTCTCAGGTGCTGCGCCTTCAAAAGCGTTCTGAAGAGACAGAAAATGAGGCTTTATTAGCTGCTGCAGTGCATATTTTATGTAGGGACACATACTGTGACTTGTAACGATACATTGTTTTCCAGCCGCTGCTGTAAATAGGTATATAGGAGACAACCTGATGCTAAGCCTAAAGTTATGGTCACACCTAGCAGCTAGAGAATATATCCATATATCCATACAGAGAGAGAGAGAGAGATATTCTCTGCTTGAGAAAGGTCCGCACCTAGGACCAAAACGTCGCCACATGGGCTATTAAAGACCCAGCAGCACAAACACAAAATCAACAGCCTTCAGATCTGGCAAACACCACATAACAGTCCTTTAACCGGGCTCTCTGTTCCCTCAGGCCTGTGGACACACAGGCTAGGGCAATGTCCAGGCCTGAGGCTCGGCCTGGAGCCACACACAGGAGGCCTACTACCTCCCAAGTCACCGACCACTCTGTAGTGTCCTGCCTGGACACATGGAAATCCGCCCACCCTGACAGACTCCAAACACGTCCATTACATATGCTGTAACCACACCTTTCAGTGAGGCATGTGGCACAAGGGCTGGTCATGTGATCGTGACATCACTGCAGGTCCCCAACCACCTGCAGGGAAAAGGGTGGTGAGGTATGCGGGTAACCAGACCCTCCCATCTCTCATAGCTACCCGCAACCCGGACCCAGGTGCACCAAACAACATCCTAGTGCTCAGGTGCAGTAAAGACAAAATACTCCTGGTTGCATCGCAGGGAGCAGCCATCTCTGCAACACCTACCTCCCACTGATTACACAGCCACCAGCCTCCTTACAATAAATATATATATCTTTTATTCCCCCACGCTGTATAGGTGAATGAAAAGCTCTTTCCACCTTGCTGGATGAGCTGCTCCACTATATATACTGTGGACCAAGCCCATAGAGGAGGAGTACACCACCCGTTTTACATTGCCAAAGTTGCTGGTTTTGTATATTATATATTTGTTCATAAACATACAAAGTAAAATGTATATTATATATGTTAGGCCTGGGTGATTTTTTTTTTTTTTTTTTTAATTATAGACTATTTTTCATTGTTTTCCTAAACAGTATAAATAATAATAATATATATATATATATATATATATACTCTCCTAAGGATGTGTTCAAAATACATTGCAATTTACAGTACCAGTAAAAGCTATGAGAGTTCAGAAATCTCATGCACATTGGGTTTTTTTCCTGACTGAATTGGAAAACTGATGCATTTTTACAAACTGCAGCATGTCCCTTCTATCAGCGTTTTTTCACCCATAGAAAGTAATGAGTAAGTGGAAAAATGCAGCAAAAGTGCAGCCATCGGGTTTTGCTGGGTTTTTAGTGCAAAACCTAAAGAAGTTGCATCATGATTTTGTTGGGGCACTAAACTTTATCAGCATGTACAAAAGATGAAACAAAACCTTCTTTTTGTAAGCAGCTTCTTTACTGCCAAGAGAGCAGTTTTGGCTTCTGAAAGAAAAACACTTTGGAGTCTCTGAGTCTTTGGCCTCAGTAATGCTGTGTCCTCACGTGTGGATGCCAAAGAAGCGCCAGGGGCGGAAAGTATATGGCAGTGTTAACATGCAGAGTGTGTATTCTGCAGTGGATACCAACAAAATACACAAAAATCATCTGATTATTGTGTTTTTGTAGATTTTCTTTATAACACTTTTTTTTCACCTTTTTTGATGCAGATTTGAAGCAGCGTCGTTTTTGTATCAAAAAGCTCTAATTCTGCACTTAAAAACACAACCATGTTTTTTTTTTTTTTTCCAATAATTTTGTCGGGCTCCATATAATAGACTATAGGGTCATGATTAGGGTTTAAAAAAAAACAACAAAAAAAAAAAAAAAACCAGCAAAGGTTGCAGTGATAGGCCGCTGCTCCCATATTTAAAGCACCGCTTCCGCATTTTTTTTTATTGCAGAGATGGAGTGGTATTACTGATGTAAAGCTCCTTCTCTTAGTCTTAAACTCATGCTGTTATGGGCGCCATTCTGATCGGTCTCTGTCAGTTTGTGACCTGCCAGATCGCTTCACTGTTTGCTGCAGCAAGTCAGTGGTCACTTTTCAATGCATGTCTCGGAGATTCGTTCTGGCTCTCATAGACTTGCATTGAGAACTTGTGACCGTTACCTCTGACTTCCACATTTTATTCAGTATGGAGTAGCAGCCCCACACACAGAAGTACCCGCACTTACAGGTCTGTATACTGCACACATATAGTACAAGCATCGTACATGTGGTACACACACCAGGCGTGCATACATATACACCATGTATAATGTATATATACACTATATATAATGTACACAGGGTGGGAGTTTGTGACGCCCTACCATGGGTTTAATACTTGAGATTCATTTTTATTTAAGAGCAAACTACAGATTTCCATAGTAAACACAGGACACAGAAGTTCATCTAATGATAGAGGCCACCGTTGGATATTAATCGAATACTTGCCTCTAGCCATAACCTGGTTTGGGGAAATAGATACTGAACAGCATGTGATATGCTTTAGCATTTTACTAATTAAATGTATCAGCGCCCGCGGCCCAAAATATTAATGTCAAGCTGTGAATATCAATCAGGGTACTGTGCTGAACATTGTTGGATGATTTGTAACAAGATCATGTTTTCCTTAGAAAATCTGAACCTAATAATTACTAGTAAAGCAATAAAGAGGACTTCAAAGAAATGTAGAAACAACCAACAATTTGGAAGGTGTCTATGACTGCGTGCAGTATGAGAGTAGCAGGCGGAATAACAGACAAGTATACTGATACGGAACATAGCAGCCTACAAGCTAGGTAACAGCATGATGGCAGTAATGCACAGGACATGAAAGAAACCGCAGGATAGAGAAGCTGCGGAACAATGCGGAGACACAGGACGTCAGGGCCAAAGTTTTGTGTTCTTGTCAATCTTCCTTCCATGTGCACTTGATATTAAGAATTCATTCTTGTATCAAGAGAAATAACAATATTTTCTGCCAGCTGACAACAGCATGTGTTACAATATAATAATACAAAAAAATAAAATAAAACGTTTTTCAACCCACTCTAAAAGCATAGGACAGTGTCAAGTCAAGACTGGGAACAGAGTAGGTGTGCCTATGAGACAGAAGTATGTGAATCCAGGGCTGCACCAGGCCATTGATTAGCTGTGTGCACATCTAGAGATGAGCGAACCCGACTTGGTGCTAAACTCTGAACACAGACAGAGAGAGAGACAGAGAGATACATAGAGAGAAAGAGACAGAGGCAGAGAGAGAGAGACAGAGGCAGAGAGAGACATAGAAAGATCCAGAGAGACAGAGGCAGAGAGAAACAGAGAGAGAGACATAGGCAGAGAGAAACAGAGAGAGACAGGCAGAGAGAAACAGAGAGAGAGAGAGACATAAAGACACAGAGAGAGACAGAGGCAGAGAGAGAGGCAGAGAGACAGAGGCAGAGAGAGACACATACAGAGGCAGAGACATACAGAGGCAGAGAGAGACAGAGGCAGAGTGAGACACCGAGAGAAGGAGCAAGAGAGACAGATAGAAACAGAGAAAGGCCAGTCACACTGCCGTACAACACGGCCAAGTGCTATGCGATAAAACATCACACAGCACTCGGCACAGTGTTACTCTATGGGACAGCTCCCATCTGCGATTATTTTCTCATGCAGAATCAGCATGCTGCGATTGGCAGCGAGACTCCGCTCACTCGCACTCATATAGTCTATGCGTGCAAGTGACAATGCACAACACTCGGTTATCACCCGAGAGAGGGAGACAGGCAGAGACAAGATGACATTTTCAGCTATACCATTTTAATTTACATTCATCTTTTGTTTGCATTTTATTCCACTTTTTTCAAGCGATATGATGAAAAATCATAGTTTGCCACTGGATCGCCCCCAAGGGCTATGGGGTACTCGGTACCAGGTCCTTCAGTTCTCAAGGGGGATGTCACGGTGGCTGACCCGGTCCGTGGCCCTCGGGAGGTCCGTTGTAAAAAAGGAAAGGTCTTTAAAGGGGAAATGTTTGTGACGCCACCTGTGGTATTCGGTCAGGGTGACCGACGCTGCTTAGGGGTCTGCTGGGATGATGTTATGGCAGCAAGATGGTATACCTTCCCACAGGTGAAGTGTGTCCCCAGGGCTTCCCAGTGTGTAGATGGTGGATGGTGTGAGACGCAGTGAAGAACGAGCACACAAGGTTGCAGTCTCTTTACCTTTACTGAAGGCTTCAGCATCCACAGTCCAGAGCACCAGATCACAGGGCAGGCAGAGTCCGGCCGGTCTGAAGGCAAATCCAGAGTCCCCTTATCCAGGTGGAAATCAGTAGCCTTCCTCTAGCGCCTAGGTGTTGTAGTACCTTACTGCTGAGCCTCTCATAAGGTCCTCACAACTGTTATAGATGTTCTAGATGTTATGTCTCTTTCTCTCTGTCCCCCAGATGGATAGGACAAACCCGTATGACTGGTGGCCTGAGGCTTTTTACAGGGACTCTAGCACGCCCCGGCATCCACAAGTTGCCACCGTGCCTCCTGGGTGTTGGGCGGATCAGTAACTTGCAATTAGCTGTCCTGCCAGTCTCTGAAGTAAAGCGTAGAGATCCTTACTCCCTCGGTATTCTGGCTACTGGATTTCTGCGCCTTAGAAGGGAGCAGCCTGCTCCTGGCTGATCTCCCTCTGATATCCTCTCCTTTGCTCTGCTTTCCTGCACACTCTCTGCAATATGTTCGCTTTAGTGTCTTCTTCCAGGAGCTGCAGCACTTCATGCCACAGGGCTCCTATGCTTCCTCTCTCCCTGTCTCCCTGACAGGAACTGAACCCTTTCCCTCCAGATCAGGATGTTCTTATAGGGGAGTTCACCTTAAACAGGCTTAGAGCTCCCCCTTCTGGTCTGGAGTGTGAACATGTTGCATGCATTGTGTTTGCCTGGTGAAGAGATCTCCTTTATTGCCTCCAAACGTAACATCACTCCCCCCCTAGAGGAGAATGATATTACTGCAATGACCAGGACCCTGGGGCGCTGCACCACTTTTTACGGTGTTCACTGAAGGGGGTTAACTAGTGTGACAGTGTTATAGGTGGTTCCGGACGCAGCGATACGTGTTAATTTACTTATTTTTTTTACATTAAAAGGTGAATTTAATGGTATAATATTTAAAAAATAATAAATTTACTTTTTTTTCTTTACTTTTTTTTTTTTTTTTTTTACTTTGTCCCCCTACGTGACTTTCAATTTTTTTTACTTTGATAGCTGATATAAAGCATTGCTGTGCACCAGCAGTGCAATGATTTATACCACCGGTCAGTGGGGCACTGCCAGAAGCATCTTAGACCACGCTCTGAGCATTGTCTACGATGCTTTCCATAGCTTGGTGACCCAGGGGCACCAACCTAACGGGAGAGATGGCCCCCTCACTCTTCTCTCCTTGTAAATGCTGCGATCACTCTTGATAGCAGCATTTAGGGGGATAAACAACCAGGGGCTTTGCTGGCATGGTCTCTGGCTGTTACTGCAGAAACTTGGCCAAGAGCAGCGCCATGCTCCTTCTTTGATCGTGCGGGAGCTGCTGGTATTACAGCACTTCCTGCGCAATCATGCTGTGATCGGTCCGTCAGATTGACTGACCAATCACAGAGCCCAGAGTGCGGAGACCGATGGCATGAGTACCCACACCTCTTCTCGTGTCGCTTGGCACGGAACGGTCACCGCGTGTCTATGCACACACACACAGTGACCGTTTAACCCCTTAGTGACCGAGCCAATTTTGACCTTAAAGACCAAGCCAATTCTTACAATTCTGACCAGTGTCACTTTATGAGGTTATAACTCTGTAACGCTTCAACAGCTTCCATTGATTCGTGACATATTGAACATTTCCCAATTTTTTTTTTTGCTAGGATGTTATAAGGGTAAAAAGTTGGCCCTGCAATTTCTCATTTTTCCAACAAAATTGACAAAACCATTTTTTTAGGGACGATCTCACATTTGAAGTTACTTTGGGGGGTCAATATAACATAAAACATGCAAAAGTGACACCATTCTAAAAACTGCACCCCTCAAGGTGCACAAAACCACATTAAAGTAGTTTATTAACCCTTCAGGTGTTTCACGAGAACTAAAGCAATGTGGAAGAAAAAAATTACAGGGAACTTGTAACCACTTTTGTGTCCTACCAGCTAAAAATATCATTTTATTCAGTGTCAGCTATGCATTCCCTAAATACTTATGTAACCCCCTGACTCACCATGAATCACTCATAAAAACCTTTTATATTTCTCTCGCGACGTATGCTTATAGGGTCCATTCGATCCAATGGGCGTAGCTTCGGTTCACTCACTCCACCCCTCTCCTCGGCTGCTGCACGCAGTCATTGATGACGTAAATCGCTGTGAGATATCGCGCCCGCGCAGTTAAATGGTACAATTATCAAAATAAGCTTGAAAGCATTTGCAGCGTCTATAAATGTTTATATGTGCAAGAGTAAGGATTTTGTGTAGTATAAAAACACAAAGAAAGAATGAATGAATGAATGAATGAATGAATGAATAAAAGAAGAGAGAAAACAAAAAAGTCTAATAAATATATCTAGAAACTGAAAAATGTCAGCGTCATCAAAGGCAATGGCTGTGATGAACACCATTAGCAGATTGTTTTAGACACACCTCATTGACGCTCCCTTAACAAATGTTGAAACACAAGAAGTCATGTACACATAAATCATATCATTCATGAAGGGAGGTATTTGAAAACTAGGCTGGAAGAATAATAAAAATTGCAAAGGAAAAAAAAGAAGTCCAGACTAAAAATGAGCAGATCTTCTGAAATTCAAATTCGCCAACTTCACCGAATTATCTCAAAAAGTTTGATTTACAGCTAATAAATTAATCGCAAACTGAAATACTGCACAGCCACTAAATGCCATAATAATACATGTAAATCACTCCGAGGACTCCTAGGACCGAACTGAAGTACTGTTGAGCTAATTAAACACAAACACACCCTTAGTAACGTACAACTGACCCCAACCTATCTGGCTAGGGAAAAATAGATGGCACTCAACAGCCTATTTAGCAACACACTGTAGTAACAGGCTTTTTAGGCAACTTAAAAACTGTAAAACTAGTACAAAAATGCTGCAGAAACGCACAAAGAATTGACATGCTGCAGAAAAAAAACACACTGCAAATACTCAAAGGAAATTTACTGATCATGTGCACAACATTCCAGGATTGTCATTAAATTAGCTTGACTAAGGATTCCATAGCATTTTTTGGCCCATATTGGAGCGGAAAAAACGCAGCAAAAACGCACCGTGTGCATACAGCCTAAAACAAAGTACGCAGCCAAAAGATATGTGACTGGGGTGGCTGTGCAGACGCTGTATCATAGGAAAATAAGAAGGGGTAGAAAAGGAGATGTGTGGCAGTGTAGGGTCAGCAATACCACAACAGCGGCAGTACTATGGTACAGATGAGATTGTGGACAGCGAGAAGATGTCGAGCAGAGCATGGGGTATCGGCAGTGATAAAAGCAGAACTGTAAAGAAGCAGATAACTGGCAGGCAGATGGTACATAGTCAGGAGATCCAGCTCAATGGAGTAACAGGCTTCAGCTTTATTGCTAAAAGGAACTTTATATGCATCTGTAGTTCATTAATTAGATGTGAAGATTTTTACTCAGTTTAAAGGTATCTCTTGACTATTTACCTAATTGTTTTAATCTCTGAAAGTGATGCTTCCTCTGTGCTCCGGAGAGAAACTAGCAGGCACAGCAAGCTCGCATTTTCCCCTTCCTTTGTTTCCTGAGGCAGATGATATAACTGATCTAATATTTGACATTAATCGTAGTTGAATGAAAGTCACCACCAGGGCCGGTTTTAGACAAAGTGAGGCCCTAGGCAAAAATTTAAAGTGGGGGCCCCAAATGAAAACATTGCACTGTGGCCCCCATATTTAGGGGCCTTATATCGGCCAACGGGTCTGCCACTATTAGCTGTACGCAGGGGTGTTGCTAGGGTCAAAAAAGATTGGGGGCCCAAGACAAAGAGTTGCTCCCAACCCCCTCTTAATTTTTTTTTAAGGCTGCCGTCACACTAGCAGTATTTGGTCAGTATTTTACATCAGTATTTGTAAGCCAAAACCAGGAGTGGATGATAAATACAGAAGTGGTGCATATGTTTCTGTTATACTTTTCCTCTATTTGTTCCACTCCTGGTTTTGGCTTACAAATACTGATGTAAAATACTGACCAAATACTGATAGTGTGACGGCAGCCTAACTCTTCAGATAAAACAGTGCTAAAGGTACCTTCACACGAAACGACTTTGTAACGATATCGCTAGCAATCCGTGACGTTGCAGCGTCCTGGCTAGCGATATCGTTTAGTTTGACAGGCAGCAGCGATCAGGATCCTGCTGTGATATCGCTGGTCGCTGAATAAAGTTCAGAACTTTATTTGGTCGTCCGATCGCCGTGTATCGTTGTGTTTGACAGCAAAAGCAATGATACCAGCGATATTTTACACTGGTAACCAGGGTAAACATCGGGTTACTAAGCGCAGGGCCGCGCTTAGTAACCCGATGTTTACCCTGGTTACCAGCGTAAAATGTAAAAAAAACAAACAGTGCATACTTAAATGCGTCCCCCGGCAACCGCTTCCCACACTGACTGAGCGCCGCAAAGTGAAAGTGAAAGCACAGCACAGCGGTGACGTCACCGCTGTGCCCTGCTACTGCCGGCGCTCAGTCAGTGCAGGAAGCGGACGCCGGGGGACGCATGTAAGTATGTACTGTTTGGTTTTTTTACATTTTACGCTGGTAACCAGGGTAAACATCGGGTTACTAAGCGCGGCCCTGCGCTTAGTAACCCGATGTTTACCCTGGTTACCCGGGGACCTCGGCATCGTTGGTCGCTGGAGAGCAGTCTGTGTGACAGCTCTCCAGCGATCAAACAGCGACGCTGCAGCGATCGGCATCGTTGTCGCTATCGCTGCAGCGTCGCTTCGTGTGAAGGTACCTTAACTCTCTGAGAACAGATAATGTAGTACAGTAGATGTCACATGCAGTCCTATGTAACACCACAGATAGACATAGCATTTCAGACTAAGACTATGTTCACATGCAGCATTTTTTTTCAGTAGCCAAAACCTTTTCTATTAGCAGTAAAAATGTTGCGTTCAAAACGCCTGTTTTTCAGCTTGTTTTGTGGTGTTCTTCACACTTTTTTCAGCTTTTTTTTGGAGTGAGGATGTTTGGTCAGTATTTCAAATCGGCATATGTATGCCAAAACCAGGAGGGCGAGAAATACAGAAGTGGTGAAGTGTTTCTCAGGCTATGTGAACACGTTGCGGATTTTGCTGTGGATCTGCAGCAGTTTTCCATGCGTTGTACAGTACCATGTAAACGTATGGAAAACAAAATCTGCAGTACACATGCTGCGGAAAATACCGCGCGGAAATGCTGTGTTGTATTTTCTGCAGCATGTCAATTCTTTGTGCGGATTCCGCAGCGTTTTACACCTGCTCCATAATAGGAATCCGCAGGGGTAAAAACGCTGTTGAAAACCGCACAAAAAACGCTGTAATTCCACGATAAATCTGCGGTAAATCTGCCGGTAAGACTGAGGTCACGAAAATCCTGTATTATCATTGCCCATAGTTTCTGTCCTAGTTGTCTATAGTACAGTACACTTTGAAGTTCAAATACAAGTCAAAAGAGCAGTCCTGCATGTGGGAGCAGAGTGGGCACCTCTTTCTGCAAGATTATGGCGGCTTGGTACCTTCCAGTGAGCATGAGCACATGCCACCATTCCTCGAAAGGCAGCAGACTCCACAAGGTGGTACGGCATTGAATTCCCCACCAGAAACTTGTCCAGGGGAGAGTTTTGTTGGCAAACCAGTGGCTGATTGGCAGTATATGCCTGGTTTCCTCAAAACATATGCCTATTTCCTTGAAACACCATCAGAAATGTATTTTTGCCGGCGCAACAGAGCAGGAGGGATTCTCTGAGAAAGACAAGCAGTAGTGCATGATGATGATAATGAGGATATAGATTAGATACTATTTCATCGTGTGTCATGGCTGACAGAAAGACTAGCATGATGAGAAGGGGAGGAGGACAACTTGAGACTAGTTGGCCGATGGTGCTTATCCTAGCGGATCCCATTCTTTTGCGGTGGTATGTTTTTTTTTTTCTCTCACACTACCACTTTTTGTTTAACATCCATTTTGGAAAGAGGTGTAATGTTTATGACCTTTACAAAAATGTTACACACTTATCCAAGTTTGGACTCAAAAAGGAATGCTAAGTAGGGTACACGTGAAAGGATAAAGATTAGTGATGAGCGAATGACCTCAGATAAGGTGTCATCCAAGCATGCTCATGGCGTGCTCGAAAAACATGTTTGAGTCCCCGCAGATGCATGTCTCGTGCCTGTTTGGCATAGTCAAGGCAAGGAATTGACAACATAAAACAAAAAAAATAATAATCAATAGATGGCAAAGCAAGGCAGAATGGAAATCACACTTGCTGATAATGAAGAGATGGCTCACATACATAAAATAGGGAAGAGGATCAAGGGGTCAATGAATGAATCATATAAATCAATATAAATAATATAAATAAGGTTGTGAGGTAAAGAAAGACAATATGTAAACATTATTGGATAAACCCAAAATCGAGTCCCACAAGTGGAGACCATGGTCCATCAAAAGGATGTAACTGGCCGAGCCAATAGTAGGTGATATATGTAAGCAATACTAGAAAGTGCTACGTGCAGTTTTTACCTTATGCAAGAGAAAGAATAGCATCCAGGTTTTGCGTGAAAACTCAGACGTCCCCTCACCCCTGACATGCGTTTGCCTCCAGCTTCTTCTTTTGGTTAAAGCAAATTAATTGCCCTTCCCAAAAAGGACCATGTAAGGAGGTGGCAGAACACTGCATCAAAATTCAACAGTATAGTTGCGGGGTGTACAGTTGCCAAATTTGAGTAGTAAAACCAGTATTCACAAAGTAAATACATGTATGAGGATTTCAAATTAAATGTTTATGTTTTTAAACACTTATCCAACCGCAACAAAAAATATAACCAAGAATACTATAGGTACAGCCACCAGTTTTGTTGTGGTACAAATGCTTATTAAATTAGACCAGAAAAAACTATTAAAATACAAAAAGTTGTTTTTGCATAATTTTTTAAAAACTATCTTTAAAATTATCCCCCCATGGCTATAAAGGCAACGTAATGTACTAAGGCCCTTTGTATGTCATGGTATAGAGACTCTGACATATAGAATTCTACCACCAAGAAGCATTGTGGATTGGAGGTTATTACGCTCTTTATGGCTTAAAATAACAAAAGAAGCATTACTTACTTGAGGATACCAATACTCCAGCACCGCATCTCCACTATTACCCACATCAGGTTTTGTTTACAGGGCTGCAGCGGTAATGGCTCGATGCAGCCAATAAGGCCTAGCCATAAAAATGAGCAAATCTATTCAAAGCATGATGGCCCAGTGGCTACGTCAGTAGTCCATGGCCACTGGATGGGAGACCTTCAAACTGCCTCCTACCTGCCAGAGTCAGTGCTTTTGCTGATCTGTAGATATGGGGTGATGTACGCCTGACGTTGCACCAGGCCTACTAATCAGAAAACCTGGAATGCTGGTAAGCAGGAAGCAGTTAGCAGGGTCTCTGAGTATGGTCTATTAGGCAGCCTGTCAGGGTACTACTGACAGGCTGGATAACACTCAGAACTACAAACGCAATATGTAGTAGTTGAGCCTCTGATCTAGCTTAGCTTTTTTTCTCCTGACTCACTGTCCAGATACTAATCCATTACAAGGCCTTATATATTTAATAACATACGCTAAACAAGTCCTGAAGCGGTGATCTAACCTAGAACATATAGCTTTACAAGATATACTATTATCTGGAAGATAGACTCACAGATTCACTTGATACACACATTGGGTCTAAAGTGAATCTGTTCTTTTCTGTTGTGTATATTATCATTAGGTAGGGGGTAATAGGCAACTAAGGGACAGCCGTCAAGGAGCGGGGGCGCTCATATAGGGTGCCAACACCCGCTGACAGGTAGGCCATCAGCCTATAGGGCCTAGTAGAGCAATACAGGTATAAATTCTATTATTTTACCTCGTTAGACTGTACCCAATGTTCCCTCAGTGTATCTCATTTTTTGTGTGTGTTTGAATACTATTCTAGTTCTTAACTATTATAAATAAAATATTGTTTTAGAGGTTTCTTTAGTTTTTGTTTTGTTTTTTTTGTTTTTTTTAGTACCAATGCAAACAAGGCATTGTGTATTCAAAAAAGTATATAATATATACTCATATATGTAAACACAATGCCAGATTTGCATTTTCTTGTTCAAAAGGTTTAATGTATCCCAACATGGTACTAGTTAAAGCTTCAGCTTGACCCACAAGAAATAAACCCTCACAAAGCTCTGTTGGCAGGAAAATATTAGTTATGACTCTCACCGTATAGCAATACAAAGACAAATGATCCTTTAAAAAAAAAAAAATATATATATATTATTATTGAATAAAAATAAAAGTAATAAATAAAAGCGAAATAACTTTGGTATCACCATATTTGTGCTTACTGACAGAATAAACACTTTATCTGCTGCACAAATAGTGTAAAATAACAAATGTCAAAGAACAGGAGCAGAATTGGTATTGTTTTTATATCTTCGCATGCAGAGTTAATAAAAGTAATGAATTAGATTGCATATACCCTAAAATGGTGCCACAGACAAATACAACTTTTCCTATGGAAAAAATAAAACTTCATTAAGCTACATCTATAAAAAAATAATGCTATAGCTCCAGGAATGTAACAGTGGTAATTAGTATGGACATTAGAGCAAAATTAAAGGGAACCTGTCACCCCCCTCAGGCGTTTGTAACTAAAAGAGCCACCTTGTGCAGCACAAATGCTGCGTTCTGACAAGGTGGCTCTTTTAGTTATGATGCCTGCACAGGCGGAAATAAACGTTTATAAAATGTGCCCCCTCATACCATGAAACCGTCCGGGAGGCGGGACTTTCCTTCCTTGTCAGACGCAGCACAGCCGTCACTCCGGGCCTGTGTGCGCCAGGCGCCGCCGCCTCTTGCAGCGTTATCGTCCCCGGCGCCTGCGCATTAAGTTTTTTTTTCAGTCATGAGCAGTTACGCTGCCCTTCGTACTTACAGCGCAGGCGCCGGGGACGATAATGCTGGAAGAGGAGGCGGCGCTCGGTGCGCACAGGCCCAGAGTGACGGCTGTGCTGCGTCTGACAAGGAAGGAAAGTCCCGCCTCCCGGACGGTTTCACGGTATGAGGGGGCACATTTTATAAACGCTTATTTCAGCGTGTGCAGGCATCATAACTAAAAGAGCCACCTAGTCAGAACGCAGCATTAGTGCTGCACAATATGGCTCTTTTAGTTACAAACGCCTGAGGGGGGTGACAGGTTCCCTTTAAGCCTGGTCCTTATGGAGTTCATGACCCCCAATGGCGCTCCAACCACACAAAAAAGATAATACAACTGATGCCACCGAGTTAGTCCTAATTAACTTGTGCGGCTCCATACAGGAAAATGGCGGATTGAAACCAGGCGACAGGAACTCTTAAATTATTAAAGTGTTTAAATTGTTAAAATCTGTTCATTCCTGGTCTGATTTCTGCATTTCTCTTAATAGCACTTTCATGTATTTAAAGTGTTTTTTTTTTCCTTCTATACGATTATCTTTTTATTTTGTGTATGTCATTTTGTTCAGACTATTCTATGACTAAAGGCTCATAACGCACTAAAGGCAGGTCAGTTTTAGCATTTAGTGAACATAGTAAAAAAGCAAAACAAAAAACAACTGTGGGATTGCACTTTTTTGCAATTTCACCGTACTTTGATTTTTTTTTCCCTTTTTCCAGTACACGATATGTTAAAACCAATGGTGTCGTTCAAAAGTACAATTTGTCCCACAAAAACAAGCTCCTAACATGACCATTTTGACCAAAAAGTAAAAAAGTTATGGCTCTGGGAAAAAGGAAAACAAAAAAATGAAAATAAAAAACTAACAAAATAGCTCTGGTCTTTTAAGGGGTTAAAAACAACAGTATCACTGTGCTTGATTGGCCAGCAAATTTGTCTGATCTTAACCCTATGGGGAATTGTCAACAGGAAGATGAGAGACACCAGACCCAACAATGCAGATGAGCTGAAGGCTGCTATCAAAGCAACCTGGCCTTCCAAAAAGTATTCTAATTTACTGAGATAATGACATTTGGGTTTTCATTGGCTATAAGCCATAATCATCAACATTAACAGAAATGAACACTTGAAATAGATCACTCTGTTTGTAATGACTCTATATAATATGAATTTCACTTTTTGTATTGAAGATCTGAAAATTAACTTTTTGATGATATTCTAATTTAGCGAGAAGCACCTGTATATAGCATTTTACATCTTCGCATTTGAATCCTCAGGTTTGAGTGTAAAATGGAACCTCAGTTTTATAGGCAGTGCATCTTAATTCTTTCAGCTGCTGCTGCGATCCCTGCCTGTTTTACACATGCCGAACACTCCCTGCCATCAGGCTTGTTAGAATAGGTGATTTAAGTAGTTACGGCAATGACAGAGATACAGCAGATGTTTCTCTGCTTCTTGTGCAAAGTAGACAGCAATGTAATAACTGGTTTATGTATTGTTTTTTATGCTTTTCACCTCCATTCTCATTGCATACAATGTACAAATTATTCTCACGGCTTTGTCATTCCTGGTCAGAAGAGACGAGTCAATAAGCTGTCGGCATTAGCGGCATATTCAACGGCTTCAGTACTTTACCCAATCAATACAGATTTGTGCTACACATTCAGAAATCCACTGCTGAGCAAAACACTAAAAAAGGACCAATCAAAGTAATTTACAGTTCAACTGACCTTTCTGCTTTTCTCCGCTTTCCTTGAATCCTCTGTGCATTTATTTCTTTGTTCATTAAACATTTCAGACAGACCGCCTATTGCATCAGAAGCAGAAGTTTTACTTCCTGCACCTAAAAAAAGAATCAATTAAATGAAACATCTAATTAGGGCTCAAAAATATAAACCTTGAACAGTTCACCGTTCTGAACGGTATTGACAAAATGAATGAGACAAAACGCTATAATCTCCCCAATCGCTCTTGCGTAGGCACATGTAAGGCCATTATATCTATTTTCATGCCCAAGTATGACAGACGTCTAGAGAACATGAAAGACTCCTCCACAAAGAGACATCTTATGCAAAAGGCCATATATAAATCACGTTAAAAAAAAGTAGGCGGAACACGTATAGTGCTACATAAAATCAATCTACCGTAAGAACTAAAATCACAGAGAAGGACGGAGAACACGTCAGATCACCCGTCAAGCCTTTAAGCCCCCTGCTCACATACATAGTATAGAAGGGATTTGAAAAGCCATAACCCAAAAACTGAAAGGAAGCTTTAATATCCCGCCACCTTCTTCTCTCCACAACATAACAGATATATTAGGACAATAAAGTAAAGAGAGAAAGAGGAAAAAAAAAGAACGTTTTATTGATTTAGATTAAAACACGCAATAGATAAGATGCATCTGAGTGTTCGGGACTAAAGCCCATTACATGGCTCTCCTGCTGTGCAGTACATCTCTGCATGCCTGCATTCCAGATACCAGTTCTCTACTTTGGCTTTAAAGGGAACCTGTCACCCCCAAAATGGCTGGTGAGGTAAGCTCACCGGCATCAGGGGCTTATCTACAGCATTCTGTAATGCTGTA
Source organism: Ranitomeya variabilis (assembly GCF_051348905.1). Classification (NCBI taxonomy): domain Eukaryota; kingdom Metazoa; phylum Chordata; class Amphibia; order Anura; family Dendrobatidae; genus Ranitomeya; species Ranitomeya variabilis. Next base: position 827,116,552 of record NC_135233.1, read on the forward strand.
GATAAGCCGCCGATGTTACCTGAAAGAGGAGAAAAAGACGTTAGATTATACTCACCCAGGGGCGGTCCCGCTCTGGTCCGCGTCCGATGGGTGTCTCCGGTCCGCTCCGGCGCCTCCCATCTTCATTCCATGGCGTCCTCTTCGGGTCTTTACGCCGCGGCTCCGGCGCAGGCGTACTTTGTCTGCCCTGTTGAGGGCAGAGCAAAGTACTGCAGTGCGCAGGCGCCGGAAAGGTCAGAGAGGCCCGGCGCCTGCGCAATGCAGTACTTTGCTCTGCCCTCAATAGGGCAGACAAAGTACGCCTGCGCCGGAGCCGCGGCGCGAAGACCCGAAGAGGACGTCATGGAACGAAGATGGGAGGCGCCGGAGCGGACCGGAGACACCCATCAGACGCGGACCAGAGCGGGACCGCCCCTGGGTGAGTATAATCTAACGTCTTTTTCTCCTCTTTCAGGTAACATCGGCGGCTTATCTACAGCATTACAGAATGCTGTAGATAAGCCCCTGATGCCGGTGAGCTTACCTCACCAGCCATTTTGGGGGTGACAGGTGCCCTTTAAACATGAATCAATATAGTCTTTGTTTGCCCTTTACTTTCCGGTTCTAAAAGTGTCATTTACTTTGTGGCGGAGTGTACTTCTATGAACTATCAAAAAGTGAAGTAAAACATATAAATAAAAGGGACATTATTAAAGGTAATGTGTCCGTAGGATCAACCCTCCTAAGCCATCTATATGGGCATGCAGGTCAAAGGAAGCTGAATAAAATAATACCTTGATATCGCTAATCCAATGTCTCGTTCCCGAAAAATCTACATCTTTTCTTAATATGTAATTGAGATCATACGGAGATCCATGTCCGGCCCACAGACCTTCAGTATCTGACTCCAGTGCTTATTGTAAATGAAAAGGGGCGTTACCAGTGTGAGACATGTAATGACTTACTGTCTTGATACTGAAGATCTGTGGGCCGGACATGGATCTCCTTACGAGTTCATTTACATATTAAGAAAAGATGTAGATTTCTCAGCAGCACGGAGTATATAACACAGCCCACGGAGTACGGTATATAACACAGCCCACGCAGGATATAACACAGACCACGTAGTATATTGCACAGCCACATAGTAAATAGCACAGCGACGTAGTATATAACACAGGCCATGCAGTATAAAACACAGCCCACACAGTATATAACACAGCCCACGCATTATAACATAGCCCACGCAGTATATAACACAGCCCACGCAGTATATAACACAGCCCACGCAGTATATAACACAGCCCACGCAGTATATAACACAGCCCACATAGTATATAACACACCCCACGTAGTATATAGCACAGCAACATAGTATATACCACAGGCCACACAGTATATAACACAGGCCACGGAGCATATAACAGGCCACGTAGTATATAACAGCTCACGAAGTATATTGCACAGCCACGTAGTATATAACACCCCACGTAGCATATAGCACAGCGATGTAGTATATAACACAGGCCACGCAGTATATAACACAGCCCACACAGTCTATAACACAGCCCACACAGTATATAACACAGCCCACACAGTATATAACACAGCCCACACAGTATATAACACAGCCCACAGTATATACACAGCCCACTTAGTATATTGCACAGCCATGTAGTATATAATACACCCCACATATCATATAACTCAGCCCGCGCAGTATATAACACAGCCCGCGCAGTATATAACACAGCCCGCGCAGTATATAACACAGCCCGCGCAGTATATAACACAGCCCGCGCAGTATATAACACAGCCCGCGCAGTATATAACACAGCCCGCGCAGTATATAACACAGCCCGCGCAGTATATAACACAGCCCGCGCAGTATATAACACAGCCCGCGCAGTATATAACACAGCCCGCGCAGTATATAACACAGCCCACGCAGTATATAACACAGCCCACGCAGTATATAACAGCCCACGCAGTATATAACACAGCCCACGCAGTATATAACACAGCCCACATAGTATATAACACACCCCACGTAGTATATAGCACAGCAACATAGTATATACCACAGGCCACACAGTATATAACACAGGCCACGGAGCATATAACAGGCCACGTAGTATATAACAGCTCACGAAGTATATTGCACAGCCACGTAGTATATAACACCCCACGTAGCATATAGCACAGCGATGTAGTATATAACACAGGCCACGCAGTATATAACACAGCCCACACAGTCTATAACACAGCCCACACAGTATATAACACAGCCCACACAGTATATAACACAGCCCACACAGTATATAACACAGCCCACACAGTATATAACACAGCCCACAGTATATACACAGCCCACTTAGTATATTGCACAGCCATGTAGTATATAATACACCCCACATATCATATAACTCAGCCCGCGCAGTATATAACACAGCCCGCGCAGTATATAACACAGCCCGCGCAGTATATAACACAGCCCGCGCAGTATATAACACAGCCCGCGCAGTATATAACACAGCCCGCGCAGTATATAACACAGCCCGCGCAGTATATAACACAGCCCGCGCAGTATATAACACAGCCCGCGCAGTATATAACACAGCCCGCGCAGTATATAACACAGCCCGCGCAGTATATAACACAGCCCGCGCAGTATATAACACAGCCCGCGCAGTATATAACACAGCCCGCGCAGTATATAACACAGCCCGCGCAGTATATAACACAGCCCGCGCAGTATATAACACAGCCCGCGCAGTATATAACACAGCCCGCGCAGTATATAACACAGCCCGCGCAGTATATAACACAGCCCGCGCAGTATATAACACAGCCCGCGCAGTATATAACACAGCCCGCGCAGTATATAACACAGCCCGCGCAGTATATAACACAGCCCACGCAGTATATAACACAGCCCACGCAGTATATAACACAGCCCACGCAGTATATAACACAGCCCACGCAGTATATAACACAGCCCACGCAGTATATAACATTGTGGGCACAATATCCTTGTTAAAAAAATAATTAAAATAAATATAGTTACAGTGGGGCAAAAAAGTATTTAGTCAGTCAGCAATAGTGCAAGTTCCACCACTTAAAAAGATGAGAGGCGTCTGTAATTTACATCATAGTTAGACCTCAACTATGGGAGACAAACTGAGAAATAAAAATCCAGAAAATCACATTGTCTGTTTTTTTATCATTTTATTTGCATATTATGGTGGAAAATAAGTATTTGGTCAGAAACAAAATTTCATCTCAATACTTTGTAATATATCCTTTGTTGGCAATGACAGAGGTCAAACGTTTTCTGTAAGTCTTCACAAGGTTGCCACACACTGTTGTTGGTATGTTGGCCCATTCCTCCATGCAGATCTCCTCTAGAGCAGTGATATTTTTGGCTTTTCGCTTGGCAACATGGACTTTCAACTCCCTCCAAAGGTTTTCTATAGGGTTGAGATCTGGAGACTGGCTAGGCCACTCCAGGACCTTGAAATGCTTCTTACGAAGCCAATCCTTCATTGCCCTGGCGGTGTGCTTTGGATCATTGTCATGTTGAAAGACCCAGCCACGTTTCATCTTCAATGCCCTTGCTGATGGAAGGAGGTTTGCACTCAAAATCTCACGATACATGGCCCCATTCATTCTTTCATGTACCCGGATCAGTCGTCCTAGCCCCTTTGCAGAGAAACAGCCCCAAAGCATGATGTTTCCACCACCATGCTTTACAGTAGGTATGGTGTTTGATGGATGCAACTCAGTATTCTTTTTCCTCCAAACACGACAAGTTGTGTTTCTACCAAACAGTTCCAGTTTGGTTTCATCAGACCATAGGACATTCTCCCAAAACTCCTCTGGATCATCCAAATGCTCTCTAGCAAACTTCAGACGGGCCCGGACATGTACTGGCTTAAGCAGTGGGACACGACTGGCACTGCAGGATCTGAGTCCATGGTGGCGTAGTGTGTTACTTATGGTAGGCCTTGTTACATTGGTCCCAGCTCTCTGCAGTTCATTCACTAGGTCCCCCCGCGTGGTTCTGGGATTTTTGCTCACCGTTCTTGTGATCATTCTGACCCCACGGGGTGGGATTTTGCGTGGAGCCCCAGATCGAGGGAGATTATCAGTGGTCTTGAATGTCTTCCATTTTCTAATTATTGCTCCCACTGTTGATTTCTTCACTCCAAGCTGGTTGGCTATTGCAGATTTAGTCTTCCCAGCCTGGTGCAGGGCTACAATTTTGTTTCTGGTGTCCTTTGACAGCTCTTTGGTCTTCACCATAGTGGAGTTTGGAGTCAGACTGTTTGAGGGTGTGCACAGGTGTCTTTTTATACTGATAACAAGTTTAAACAGGTGCCATTACTACAGGTAATGAGTGGAGGAAAGAGGAGACTCTTAAAGAAGAAGTTACAGGTCTGTGAGAGCAAGAAATCTTGATTGTTTGTTTCTGATCAAATACTTATTTTCCACCATAATATGCAAATAAAATGATAAAAAAACAGACAGTGATTTTCTGGATTTTTATTTCTGTTTGTCTCCCATAGTTGAGGTCTAACTATGATGTAAATTACAGACGCCTCTCATCTTTTTAAGTGGTGGAACTTGCACTATTGCTGACTGACTAAATACTTTTTTGCCCCACTGTATATACTCACCTTTCAGCGGCCCCCGGATCCAGCCCAGGACTTTAGCGATGCTCCTCGCGACGCTCCGTTCCCAGTAATGCCTTTCGGTAATAACTCGTGATCATGTAGCGGTCTCGCAAGACCGCTAAGTCATCATCTCGCGAGACCGCTACGTGATCTCGAGTCACTGCCGCAATGCATTCTTGGGACCGGAGCGTCGCGAGGAGCGGGAAAGGGTGCTGCGGACGCCGGAAGGTGAGAATATAATGTTTTTTTTTAATTATTATTTTTAACATTATCTGTTTTTACTATTGATGCTGCATAGGCAGCATCAATAGTAAAAAGTGAAGCGGTGTTTAACTCCCGCCCCAATAACGCTCATTTGTCACGGCCGGCCGGACGCGACCAATCAGCGACTCGGGATTTCCGTTACGGAAGTTACAGACAAACAGACGGAAGTACCCCTTAGACAATTATATATAGATAGCTCTGGAACGCTTCAAGGTATCACACTGATTCAAAGACTATTTTTTCGTGACATATTGTACTTCATGATAGTGGTAAAATTTCTCCGATATAACTTGCATTTATGAAAAAACGGAAATTTCGCAAAAATGTTGAAAATGTTGCCATTTTCAAACTTTAAATTTTTGTACCCTTAAATCAGAGAGTGGTGTCACACAAAATAGTTAATAAATAACATTTCCTACATGTCAACTTTGCATCAGCACAATTTTGGAAACAACTTTTTTGTTAGGACGTTATAAGGCTTAAAAGTTGACCAGCGATTTCTCATTTTTCCAACAAAATTTACAAAGCCATTTTTGTTAGGGACCACCTAACATTTGAAGTGACTTTGGGGGGTCATTGTAACAGAAAATACCCAAAAGTGACACCATTCTAAAAACTGCACCCCTCAAAGTGCGCAAAACCACATTGAAGAAGTTTATTAACCCTTCAGATGCTTCACAAGAACTAAAGCAATGTGGAAGGAAAAAATTTACATTTTACTTTTTTCACAAAAAATTTACTTAGGAACTATTTTTTTTTATTTTCACAAGGGTATCAGGAGTAAATGAAGGCACAAAATTTGTTGTGCAATTTCTCTTTAGTACGCCGATACCCGTGGGGGAAAGCCACTGTTTGGGCGCATTGCAGGGCTCAGAAGGGACGGAGCACAGTTTGACTTTCTGAATGCAAAATTGTCTGGAATCAAATGGTGGCGCCATGTCACGTTTGGAGAGCCCCGGATGTACCTAAACAGTGGAAACCCCCTCTAACTCCAACCCTAACCCCAACACGCCCCTAATCCTAATCCCAAACATAACCACAACCCTAGCCCAATCCTTACCCCAACCCTAACTTTAGCCCAACTCACTTTAGCCCAACCCTAAATTTATCCCAACTCACATTAGCCCAACTCAGTTTAGCTCAACCCTAATCCTCACTTTAGACCAACTCACTTTAGCCAAACCCTAACCCTCACTTTAGCCCAGCTCACTTTAGCCAAGCCCAACTCACTTTAGCCCAACTCACTTTAGCCCAACTCACTTTAGCCCAACTCACTTTAGCCCAACTCACTTTAGCCCAACTCACTTTAGCCCAACTCTAACCCTAATGGAAAAAGAGAAATACATTTTTTATTTTATTATTTTTAGCTGACTAAGGGGTGATAAAGGGGGGTTTGATTTACTATTATTTTTATTTTGATCACTGTGATAGGGTCTATCCCCGTGATCAAAATCAATCTATAGGAAAAATGTCCTATTGTTGCCAGGTGTCGGCCGGCAGATCTCGGCGGGCGCACTGCGCCGCCATTTACTCCCAGGAGAAGATGCCGGTGACCAGAGGGATTTCACGGGGGGAAGGAGGAGTTTCAGGGACAACGGAGATACCGGGGGTGGGGGGGACCCTATTTCTCTCTCCTCTGATGTGCGATCACATCAGGGGAGAGAGAAATTAAATGGAAAATCTGACTTTTTTGCGGCAGCCGTTATATCTTTAATAACGGCGACCGCAACACCGGGGTCAGTAAAAACTGACCCAAATCACGTTCTCTGGGGTCTCAGCTACCCCCCGGTAGCCAAGACTCCAGAGAAACTCTTGGATTCGTCTGTCCATAACCCTTTTTTCCAATGTTCCTCTGTCCACTGTCAGTGTTCTTGAATCCAAGTTTAAGGCATTTGTATCACACAGAAGAACATTTGTGAGACGCAGAACAACAGAAAAGTTGCTGGAAGAGTGCCTGACGCCATCTGTCAAGCATGGTGGAAGTAATGTGATGGTCTGGGGTTGCTTTGGTGCTGGTAAAGTGGGAGATTTGTACAAGGTAAAAGTGATTTTGAATAAGGAAGGCTATCACTCCATTTTTGCAACGCCATGCCATACCCTGTGGACAGCCCTTGATTGGAGCCAATTTCATCCTGCAACAGGACAATGACCCAAAGCACACCTCCAAATTATGGAAGAACTATTTAGGGAAGAACCATTAAAAAACCGTATTGCTTCGTCTAAGGGAAAGTGTGTATTGAATGTATGTTGCCGGTTACTTAAATAACAGGAGTTTAATTGGCATTGGTGGCAGTCTGATGACGGCGCTTCCGTCGGCGATCCCGCGTGATGTCACTGCTAGTCGGCGTCACGTGACGCCTGACCACTCCCCCGCGCACTTTCCCTTAGACGAAGCAATACGCGAAACGCGCGTCGGGTTGCTGCCACCACCTTGAGGTAATATCCCAGGCTGTTTTTCTTTATACATGTTACTTTGTAAATTTCTTCACATGTGAATTAACCTTTTTGTAGGCTGCTGCATCACTCAGGTCACGGTATGCACTTTGAACCAATTAGTTTCACTATTGGTATGAGACTGGCTCACTATATATTAAGGATTACATTCCTTTTATGCAGGCTACTATACTATACAGGCTGTTATATTATTTAGATCACTGTATGCACTTTGAACCAATCAGTTTTACTATTGGTATGAGACTGGCTCATTATACATTAAGGACTATATTCCCTTTATGTAGGCTACTATACTATATAGGCTGCTATACTACTTAGATCACTGTATGCACTTTAAATTATTTTGGTTTTTTGTATGATTTTTTTGTTCATTTAAGGATTATATTCCTTTTGATTTCTGCTGTAGCCTTCATACAAAATAGATAATGCCACATGTTTTTTGGAGTCTGCATTTTCTTTGGTAGGCCCTATTATTAATATGCCTGGGTTTATATTTATATGCGCATAGTGCCATTTATTATCTCATTTTTAACATTGTTTTTTTTGGCGAAGGGAAGTACCTTGTTTGGACCCCATTAAATTGATCCTTGCGCACATTTGTATTAGAATTAAACACTTGTTCATTAACCCTGTGTATATTTAACATCATTGCATTGTATTACCTCTTGGTGGTTTTTTTGCATATTTTCTTCCTCCATTTTTTTATTTTTGTTTATTGATGTTGTACCTTTGTAGGTCTTTAACAAAACTGTTATTTTATGGCTAAATAGCTTCTAGGTTCGTTTTTTTGATGGTTATATTGATTTGAAGCTTTGCCATTTATCTAGGCAGGTATTTTCCTTTTTGATGTATTTAGGGAAGAAGCAGGCAGCTGGTATTCTATCTGTAATGGAGTGGCCAGCGCAGTCACCAGATCTCAACCCCATTGAGCTGTTGTGGGAGCAGCTTGACCGTATGGTATGTAAAAAGTGCCCATCAAGCCAAACCAACTTGTGGGAGTGGCTTTTGGAAGCATGGGGTGAAATTTCTCCAGATTACCTCAGCAAATTAACTGCTAGCATGCCAATGGTCTGCAATGCTGTAATTGCTACAAAGGGAGCATTCTTTGAAGTTTGAAGGAGAAAATTATTATTTCAAAAAATCTTTTTTTTCGAACCTTGTCAATGTCTGGACTAGATTTTCAATTCATTTGGCAACTCATTTGATTAATAAAAGTATGAGTTTTCATGGAAAACACAAAATTGTCTGGGTGACCCTATACTTTTGAACGGTAGTGTACATTCGCTATGCGGCTTGTTTAAAAAAAAAAACGAGCATTCGGTCCTATTGGTCCAACTACCCTGTTCAAGCTACCCCTATGTTTTCTGCCTTTCTTCCTAGGACCAGTTATGAAATGCTCATGAGATTTTGGCATTTTAACAACAATAGTCGATGCCTGCCCAAAAATGCCCCAGAACATGACAGACTATTCAATATCAGACTCATCATTGAAGACTTAACAGAAAAGTTCTTAAACAAACAGAAAACATTTCCATTGAGGAGTCCCTTGTAACATTCAAAGGAAGACTGCACCTCAAGCAATTTATTCCTTCTAAGAGGGCAAGGTTCGGAATAAAGCTTTACAAAATGTGCGAGAGTTCAACTGGATATACATCAGCTTTTCGCATTTATGAGGGGAAAGACAGCCAACTAAACCCACCAGGATGCCCTACTTATATGGGAACATCTGGAAAAGTCGTTTGGGAGCAGATAACTCCATTTTTACAAAAAGGCTACAATCTGAATGTTGACAACTACTACAACTAGGATACCCCTATTTAAAAGTCTAGTTGAACATAACATAGGGGCTTGTGGGACCATTTGCAAAAACCGTCAGCGGTTTCCACAATCGTTGGTCAACGAAAAGTTCCAAAAGGGGCAGTCAGGGTCTTTATGCAATGGAGAGCAGCTTTCCCTTAAGTATAAGGATAAAAAGAGATTTTTATCTTGAGCTCGATCCACACAGATGCCATTGAAGAACAGTTATCCACTACTCGAAAACCTGTGTCTGTCATTGACAACAAATATATGTGGGGTGTGGACCTTGCAGATCAGGTTCTACAGCCATACAAGGTATCAAGAAAATCATATACCTGGTATAAGAAGTTAGTCATTTATTTGTTTCAAGTGGCCACATAAAATTCTTTCGTGATATACAAAAAAGCCGGAAATGCAGATAATTTCCTTGATTATCAGGAAAAGGTAATTGAAAATCTTGTTTTTGAAAATGTTGTCCCCACCCATCCTTTAGAATCTGAAGAGGTCAGAAGACTCACTGAGCGACATTTTATTGCACTCATCCCAGTAACAGGAATAAAAAAGAACCCCCCAAAGATGTCGTATATGTTCCAAGAGAGGAATGAGGCATGATACCCATTATTGCCCACAATGCCCATCATTACCAGCCTTATGCCTCCATGACTGCTTTAAAATCTTCCACACAGAACCACGTTTTTAAACTGTTTTGACATTCAAGTATTTGGTTTATTTAGTGACCGACACATTTGAGTAGAGCTGTCTTAATTTTCAAGGGTAGGTGGAGGGATATCTCCAGAGACACAAACTGTGCATAATATATTGGGCACTACCATGACACTTTTGCTCTAAAACTTCCAATATGTGTTTCTGGAAATCATCCATGTAGTGCAAATGGTCACTATATCCATAGATGAATTCCCAGAGGGGTATCATTTCCAAAATGGGGTCACTTCAGGGGGATTCTGTTGTTCTGGCATGTAGCGGCTCTCCAAAATACCCCTCTGCAAATTCATCTATGGGTGAAGTGACCATTTACCTATTTACCTATTTTCCAATGTAAATTCTGGGGTTAAAAAAAACATTTTAGTGGTAAAAATGTAATTATTGATTGGTTCTCTTACTGATTATTATAATAATAACTAACGTTATTAAACGGAAGAAGAGATAATCTTGGCTCTGGCCAATAAAGATCTTGAAAATGATAGGTCATTAACCTTATGCCAGAAATATAAGTATGATTCTATTAATTAGACTGATTATGTTCTTATTCTACTTTGTTTATGTATTGTTTACTCGCTTTAATAAACATGATTTACACAAAAATGTAATTATTTTTTCTTCACTGCCCAATGGTATAATTGTCTATGGAATAGCCGTGGTGCCAGTTTGCTCACTGCAGCACTAGAAGAATTTATTCAGGGAAGTATTTTGTAAAATGCAGTCATTTGGGGGGGCTTATGCTGTTCTGGCACCTTAGGGGCTCTGACAATGTGACATGTCACCCACAAACAATTCCAGCAAAATCTGCTCTCCAATATGGTGCTCCTTCCCTTTCGAGCTCGGCCATGCACCCAAACAGTGATTTACCCCCACATATGAGGTGTCAGCATACTCAGGATAAATTGCACAACAACTTTTGGAGTCCAAGTTCTCCTGTTACCCTTTGGAAAATAAAAAATTGAGGTCGAAAAATCATTTTTGTGGAGAAAACATGATTTTTTTATTTTCACGGCTCTACGTTATTAACTTCTGTGAAGCACTTGGGGGTTCAGAGTGCTCACCACACATCTAGATAAGTTCCTTGGGGGGGGTCTAGTTTCCAAAATGGGGTCACTTGTTGGGGGTTTCCACTGTTTAGGCACGTCAGGGGCACACCAAACGCAACATGACATCAGCTATCGATTCCAGCCAATTTTGTATTCCAAAAGTCAAATGGTGCTCCTTCTCTTTCATGCTCTGCCATGCTCCCAGACAGTTTTCCACCAAATACTGGGTATTGTCATACTCAGGAGAAATGCACAACAAACCTTGGGGACCACTTTTTCTTGCTACCCTTGTAAAAATAAAAAATTGAGGTCGAAAAGATAATTTTTGTGGAAAAAATATGATTTTTTATTTTCACAGCTCTACGTTATTATCTTCTGTAAAGCACTTTGGGGTTCACCACACATCTAGATAAGTTCCTTGGGGGGTCTAGTTTCCAAAATGGGGTCACTTGATGGGGGTTTCCACTGTTTAGTCATGTCTGGCACTCTCCAAACGCGACACGGTGTCCACTATTGATTCCAACCAATATTGTATTCCAAAAGTCAAATGGTGCTTCTTGGATTCCGAGCCCTGCCGTGACTTCAAACTGTAGCTTTCTATCACATTTGCGGTATCGACGTATTCAGGAGAAATCGCACAACAAGTTTTATTATGCTTTTTTCTCCCTTGTGAAAATGAAAAATTTGCAGTTGAAGTAAAAGTTTTGTGGGAAAAAGTAAAACTTTCATTTTTTCATTCCACATCTCACTAATTCCTGTGAAGCACCAGAAGGGTTAATAAACTTCTTGAATGTGGTTTTGAGTACCTTGAGGGGTGCAGGTTAGTGATGAGTATGCTCGTTACTCAGGTTTCTACGAGCATGCTCGGGTGCTCTCCGAATATTTTGGCGTGCTCGGAGATTTAGTTTAGGTCAACGCAGCTGCCTGATTTGCGGCTACTTGACAGCTTGAATACATGTGGGGGTTGCATAACAAACAGGGAAATGTTTTTTAAATATTTTGTGCAATATGACTCTCTGATTTAAGGGCATAAAAATTTAAAGTTTGAAAATTGTGAAATTTTCAAGATTTTTACCAAATTTCCTTTTTTTTTTCCCACAAATAAACGCAAGTCATATCGAAGAAATTTTACCACTATCATAAAGTACAATATGTCACGAGAAAAGAGTCTCAGAATCACCGGGATCCGTTCAAGCATTCCAGAGTTATTCATAAAGTGTAAAAATTGCCCCGGTCACGAAGGCAAAAACAGGCTCGGGCGCGAAAGGGATAAAAACATAGTAGGCTGCTGGGAAAGAGGTTGGATGGAGTTTAAAGTGACTCCATCTGCATCAAAGTGAATGGTTCTGTACAGGGATTTGTCTAAATCCTGTTTTTTTTTAGCGATTTAGATGGAAACACCAAACATAAGGCATGGGATAAATGATCAGAGTCTAATGAGATTTTTGGGCAGAATGAACAAATCAATAGCAGTTCAAGAAGCGTTTTTATTTTTATATGCAGTCCACTCTGCGGTATAAGTGATAACACGACTTTATACTCCAGGTTAGAACAATCACAGCAATAACAGATTTAAAGCGGTTATGTTTTGCTACTTATGCATACTAAAAATTTACATTTAGATTTTATACTTCTTACTATCCAGTAAAAGTAATAAAACAACTTTATTCTTTGGGTGAGAGTGATCAGAATGAGCGTGAAATTGGGCATGATCACCATTCAGTCTTTGCAGCAGGAAAATCTGCTGAAAATACTGGACTGTCCTCAGGAAAAAAAATGGACGCTTTTCGCATGTGTTTTTTCTTGTTCATTGGAATCAGTGAAAAATGCTGCAGATCTGAAACTACTTCAAATCTGCAAAGAAAATAAGCAGCATGTGCATGAGATTTCAAAAATGTAATTCACCTTTGCTGGTACTATAAAATGGTGTGTTTTTTTTCCACAGGCAAAATGCAACACCCTTAGTTAGCTTTTTTTGTTTTTATGTATGGTTACTTTTGCACACAAATATTTTTTAGGAAAAAAACAAAATTGTTTATAAATTGCGATATACAGAGCTGTAAAGTTATTTTTCCAACATGTCTTTTAGGCGATGAGATGATATTTTTAGCTGTACCAGTTTGTTGTGATTATTTATGGTGTTCACTGTAGGGATTAAATGGTGTAACAAAGCTATAGATCAGGTTGACCAAGACAATACCAAAAATCTGTACTACGCATATTTATTGGCAAAACAGTTTTAGGTTTTGGGTTTTTTTTACAGTTTCATTTTACTTGGTCTTTATGGGACTTGAACATGTTAGTGTTTGATTACTAGTCTAACACCCAGCAATATTGATGCATTGCAGAGTATTAGACCTACCAGTCATACACTGACAAGAGGCCTGCTGGATCCTGCCATAAGCTGGGTCTAACAAGCCACAGAGCTGGAAGTCATAGTTTGACCTCTAAATGTAAAGACATCCATCAGTTTCCTTCAGCCACGTCACTAGGGTTGGAATGGGCCATTCCGTTAAAATAGGGAGTCCCCTCTCTCTTACAACTTTCTAAATGCTGCGATCGCTATTGATTTAGAAGGTTTGAAGTGAACCTGTCAGCAGGATTTTGCTCAGTAAACTACAAGTATTGTCACGTTAGCGCTGTTACATTGATTCTCCACAGAGATATAGATTTTAGTCTGAGAGAGGAATCACAGGTTCCCATACAGATGAGGACTGTATTCTAAGAGAGGATTGGCATTGATAGGTCCTAGTAATGAGAAACGCCTTACCGTGGCTTCCAGGTACACATGAATTGGCCAATTTATGCGCTAAGCTTTCTCAAATTTTCATATTTCTAGTGCAGTAATGCAATTAAATTTTCATATTTGCAAGCTATGGCGCTACAGAGTACTGCCTTATTTATTGGATTTCCTTGGTTTCTCTGGCCTAGAGCTCAGAGATAAGACTCTGCTTACAGTCCCGCCCTGAAGCACGGGCATCTCATTAACTGAAAACTTCTAACACTGATTATACAAGAACCACCAGACTGATTTCTTCACCCGAGGTATCATTTTAATCAGTGTAACAACGCCAACATGAAAATGCCTGTATTTTACTTCGTAAAATCACGCTGACAGGTTCACTTTAACAGCCAGGAATGGTGTCAGCAACGTCCCTGGCTGTCACTATAGAGACTCAGTGTCAGTTAAGCCATGCTCCTGGCAGCAATTACGCCAACTTTTTCCTCCATTATGACATAGACCTTCCCCATTATAATGTACATATACATCAAATATCAGGGAAGGAGGAAGGAAACCATACAACACTGTAAAGCAAAACCGAAATGCCAAAATTGCTGTTTTGCTTTTTTTTTTGTCATTGCACCTCCCCTTAAAAATGCAATAAAAAGTAATAAAACATTGTATGGACCCCAAAATGGTTTAAAAACATCAGATGGGTCATTCCATGGTAACTTACGTTACATTCACAAGCCAAAAAATGGCACAAAAAGGAGTGAATGTACATTGTACATTAAACTATTCTCATTAGATTTCAACACAGTTTGATTTTTCACCAATAAAATTAAATACAAAATACAGTGTTATTACTTGGTAACTTACATTACAAAAAAAGGAAAGGCAATTGTCCTTCATGAGTCTGCCAAATTTTCTGTTCTGGTAAACAGGGGAGAAACACTATTTTTATTGTATTAAAACACCATAGTCCCAGCAACTTTAAAAAATTAAATTTAACCTCTCAAGTTAAAAGCAACAATTTGCAACAATTTTTATTACAAGAAATATAGATAACTTATGTTACTAAGCTGATAGTAACTTACGTTACAATATGTTACCATCCATTGGATTAAACTTATTATAAGGTGAGTTACCACCATCTTTGTAACGTAAGTTACTATATTGTGATGTAACGTAAGCTACAATGGAATGACCCAGTTGAACAAGCAAAAAAATACAAATCAATTCCCTTACACAGCTCCAACAATTGGAAAAAAATAGATTGCAACAAACCATTTTTTAATTTTTAATAGTTTCCACATTTTTCTCAACACAAACATAAATAACCACTTCTTTAAGTTTCGTCTTGCTTGATTGATCCATGGTCTCTCAGACTCAAAATAAAACAGCCACACTCAATTTAACACGCAATCATTAACTTTACAAAACATATTGTGTTTTATTGTATAAGACCATTGAATTATAAACACTAAAATCAAGAAAGATAGTAAGAGATATCTATTTCACAGTACTAATGATAGCAAATCAACAGTAAACGCAACTGTACTAGTGATTGTCAATGCTGAAACATGAAAAGAAAAAAATTATAGCTCATCTTTAGATGTTGTTTTAGCTAATATTTTCATGCTCTTGTGGCACATGGTTAAAAAAGTGCACTCTAAAGCTTTGGCCACAAGATTTGGGCTTCATCACTATAGAAACATCTATGGGCTCATGCAGACAATCGTATACATCGGACGTGCGATGTCCAATTTCTAACCGGATAGCACACGTACAACACACTGACCCATGTCATTCAATAGTGTTGTGCAAATGTACGACTCTTCTCGGTCCAAGTGTCCGTGAGCACCAAGAAAAAACTGAAAAAAAAACCCTGCAACATGCACTCCTTTCTTGGGAGACTCATCCATTTAAGTCTATGAGTTTGTAAAAACAAAACAAAAAAAAAACGGATTTCACACAAAAAATAACATGGTATTTGATTTTTAAGGATACATTTCTATTATAAACTTAGAACAGTATTTGCTCATGTACATTTTTTAATGTAGTTATATGAAAACGCACACGGATGTGAAACGGACATAAACTGACAAACGGAAAATCGGACCATAAATTAGAAAAAAAATCTTTTCTTATGTTCATCTGCAGCCGCCCTAAAAACTGAAGCATCAAACCCTGTAAAAAACAAAATTTGTGTCAGTCTCAAAACGTGGCCATGACTGTACTTTGCTGCCTATCATATCACACCTTTGACTAATTTCTAAAGGTGGCGCATTGAAAAAGTAAGGAGGTCCTTCTATTGCATATGCCAAGGTTACATGAAGATTTGGTTTTAGGCTAAAATCAAACTTTATGCAAGCATGATGAAGCCATGGCCAATGAAAAAAAAAAAAACTCCTAACTTATGAAAGTCTTCTGTCCATTTTTTTTTAAATTGTTAACTGCATAAATTGATGGAATATTCCAGTTTGGGAATATTCCGTAAACACTCGAGTAAAGCAGAATGTTTCAGCACACTCTTTTGTGCTAAAAACGCAAGACCCCCCCCCCCCCCACCCCGGCTTATACTCAAGTGAGGTGTCCAGAAAATGGAGGGGGAGCAGCACATCACGTGGGAAGGAGCCGGCTGCTGCGGCTAAAACCTGTGCCCGCTGCTAAAGAGAAATGAATATTCACTGCGCTGGCAGTAAATACTCATTTCCCTGTAATCGCACGCAGTGTTAGCCACAGCAGCCGGCTCCTGAAGCTGCCGGGCAGTCACGTGTGCCCGCTTACCTAAGAGAAATGAATATTTACCTCTCTCCACTCCCATGGGCATGGAGAGACGTGAATATTCATTTCTTTTAAGTAGTGGGCACACATGACCTCCCGGAGGCTGACACTGTGCGCGCTACTAAATACTCACTGCTCTCGACGCACGTAGTTCCGGCCTGGGGATCAGTGAGCATTCCGGCAGCTGTGCTCTGCTTGTGAGCAGTGCAAGTCCCTTCCATGCACTGCTTACAAGGAACTGCTGGCACCGGAACAAAACGCTGCGAGGGAGCGCAGGAAGGTACCGTATATACTCGAGTATAAGCCGAGATTTTCAGCCCAAATTTTTGGGCTGAAAGTGCCCCTCTCGGCTTATACTCGAGTCACGGTCTGTGGCAGGGTCGGCGGGTGAGGGGGAGAGGGCGCTGAGGCATACTTACCTAGTCCCGGCGATCCTGACGCTCCCCCTGCCCGTCACACTGTCTCCGGGTGCCGCAGCTCTTCCCCTGTACAGCGGTCACGTGGGACCGCTCATTAAACTTATGAATATGTACTCCACTCCCATAGGGGTGGAGCCCCATATTCATTTCTCTAATCAGCGGTGCCGGTGACCGCTGATAGAGGAAGAGGCTGCGGCACCCGGAGACCAGCTGTCCGGGGGAAGGAGCGGGACGCCGGGAGCAGGTAAGTATCGCATATTTACCTGTCCTCGTTCCACACGCCGGGCGCCGCTCTGTCTTCCCGGCGTCTCTCCGCTCTGACTGTTCAGGTCAGAGGGCGCGATGACGCATATAGTGTGCGCGGCGCCCTCTGCCTGATCAGTCAGTGCGGAGAGACGCCGGGACGGGATGCTGAGGAGCTGCAAGCAAGAGAGGTGAGTATGTGTTTTTTTTATTGCAGCAGCAGCACCAGCGTTATATATGGCACAGATTTATGTGGAGCATCTATGGGGCCAAACTGAACGCTGCAGAGCATATAGGGCACAGCTATATATGGATCATCTATGGGGCCAAACTGAACAGTGCAGAGCATATAGGGCACAGCTTTATAAGGAGCATCTATGGGGCCATAATGAACGGTGCAGAGCATATATGGCACAGCTTTATAAGGAGCATCTATGGGGCCATAATGAACGGTGCAGAGCATATATGGCACAGCTTTATAAGGAGCATCTATGGGGCTATAATGAACGGTGCAGAGCATATATGGCACAGCTATATAAGGAGCATCTATGGGGCCATAATGAACGGTGCAGAGCATATATGGCACAGCTTTATATGGAGCATCTATAGGGCCATAATGAACGGTGCAGAGCATATATGGCACAGCTTTATGTGGAGCATCTATAGGGCCATAATGAACGGTGCAGAGCATATATGGCACAGCTTTATGTGGAGCATCTATGGGGCCATAATGAACGGTGCAGAGCATATATGGCACAGCATATATGGCACAGCTTTATAAGGAGCATCTATGGGGCCATAATGAACGGTGCAGAGCATATATGGCACAGCTTTATATGGAGCATCTATAGGGCCATAATGAACGGTGCAGAGCATATATGGCACAGCTTTATGTGGAGCATCTATAGGGCCATAATGAACGGTGCAGAGCATATATGGCACAGCTTTATATGGAGCATCTATGGGGCCATAATGAACGGTGCAGAGCATATATGGCACAGCTTTATATGGAGCATCTATAGGGCCATAATGAACGGTGCAGAGCATTGTATATGTGGCACAGCTTTATATGGAGCATCTATGGGGCCATAATGAACGGTGCAGAGCATTCTATATGGCACAGCTATATATGGATAATATATGGGGCAATAATCAATGGTATGGAGCATTATATATGGCACAGCTTTATATGGAGCATCTATGGGGCAATAATGAATGGTATGGAGCATCTATTTTTATTTTTGAAATTCACCGGTAGCTGCTGCATTTTCCACCCTAGGCTTATACTCGAGTCAATAAGTTTTCCCAGTTTTTTGTGGCAAAATTAGGGGGGTCGGCTTATACTCGAGTATATACGGTAAGTATGATGATTTAATTTTTTTCATGTTTTTGATGGGGGCTAATAATACCAGGATAAGGATGGGGCCATGCAAACAAGGCTAGGCATGGGGCCATGCAAACAAGGCTAGGCATGGAGCCATGCATACATGGATAGGGATGGGGCCATGCATTTAAAGATAGGGATGGGGTCATGCATACCAGGATAGGGATGAGGAGCCATGCATACCAGGATAGGGATGAGGAGCCATGCATACTAGGATAGGGATGGGAGCTATGTAAACAGGATAGGGATGGGAGCTATGCATACCAGGATAGGGATGGGAGCAATCAATACCAGAATAGGGATGGGGCCATGCATACCAGGACAGGGATGGGGCCATGCATACCAGGATAGGGATGGGGCCATGCATACAAGTATAGGGATGGGCCATGCATACAAGGATAGGAATGGAGCCATGAATACAAGAATAGGGATGAGGAGCCATGCAGACAAGGATAAGGATAAGGAGCCATGCAGACAAGGAAAGGGATGAAGAGCCATGCAGACAAGGATAGGGATGAGGAGCCATGCAGACAAGGATAGGGATGAGGAGCCATGCAGACAAGGATAGGGATGAGGAGCCATGCATACCAGGATAGGAATGAAGAGCCATGCATACCAGGATAGGGATGAGGAGGGCATGCATACCAGGATGGGGATGTTGAGGCTGTGGGCACCAGGATGTGAATGAGGGGACAATGCATACCAGGATGGGAATGAGGGAACAATGCATACCAGGCTTATACTTGAGCAGTGAATGAAGCTGAACATCACAGCCTTGATAAATATGTAGCAGCCGCTGTACAAAGCTGCAGAGCTGCTCCTATGCTCTTAAATAGGAGCTGATCTGCAGCACCCGGGAGTGATTCCTGCACATTGAACACAGCTCTGATGTTACACATCATACAATGTTTATATCCAGCTAAAGCAAAAGTTAATAACGGATCAGTGGGGAGTGCTGGGTGTCAGACACCCACCAATAATAATATTCATGAACTATCCTTAGGGGAGATCTTCAAATATCACACCCAAGACAATCCCTTTAACAGTCCATGACATACATTTTTGTCACAGGTCATGTGAGGGATGTATAAAACTGGATCAGTAACTGAACCTGCTCTATATTGGTCAGATGCTGGCTGTGGTAAACAGCCAGCATCTGCCTCTAAGAGCAGTGATCGAAGCGACCAGCAATTACTGCTCTTTAGCCATTTAAATACTGCTGTCAATCACTGACTCTGATGCCGGGGTGCTGATGGGTTACATAGCAGCCAGTCCCTGCTCTAAAGGGACCTGACAATTATGTGAACCCGGCAATACATGAACGCTTCTTTCAAGTTTTGTAAAGTTAAAGGGGTATTCACATCGCCAATATCATATCCCAATATGTAGTAGGTGCAACAATAATAATAATTTTAGCAAATGCCTCCAATTAGAAATGTAATATAATTCTTTTGATTTGCGATGTCACTTACCCCATGTGCAGGGCATTGCAGGATCTTAGTTATTCATGGTAATGACCACTAATTATCACTATATGAGTGGTTATAACCATCTACTATATAATTGTCTAAGGGTCACTTCCGTCTGTCCTTCTGTCTGTCATGGATATTCATTGGTCGCGGCCTCTGTCTGTCATGGAAATCCAAGTCGCTGATTGGTCGTGGCAAAACGCCCACGACCATTGCCACGACCAATCAGCGGCGGGCACAGTCCGGCGGCAACATGGCCGCTCCTTCCTCCCTGCAGTCAGTGCCCGCTCCATACTCCCCTCCAGTCAGCGCTCACACAGGGTTAATGCCAGCGTTAATGGACCGCGGTGTAACGCACTCCATTAACGCAGCTATTAACCCTGTGTGACCAACTTTTTACTATTGATGCAGCGCATGCAGCATCAATAGTAAAAAGATCTGTTACAAATAATAATTAAAAAAAAAAGGTTATTCTCACCCTCCGACGTGGCGCGCTGTCTTC
Source organism: Ranitomeya variabilis (assembly GCF_051348905.1). NCBI lineage: Eukaryota > Metazoa > Chordata > Amphibia > Anura > Dendrobatidae > Ranitomeya > Ranitomeya variabilis. The sequence goes on from NC_135233.1 coordinate 827,137,014, forward strand.
GGCAGTGCAAGCGGCAGGTTCCGGTGCCAAGGATGTTATGCGAGAAGGACCTGCCATGACGTCACGGTCATGTGACCGCGACGTCATCACAGGTCCTGCGCTCATACCAACCCTGGGACCGGAAGCGGACGCGTGCACCGTACACAGGCGCCAGGGCTTCAACGGCACTTCAGAAGGTGAGTATATGTTTATTTTACGTCACTGGGCAATATACTACGTGGCTGGGCAATATACTACGTGGCTGACCAATATACTACATACTACGTGGCTGAGCAATATACTACATACTACGTGGCTGGGTGTCTGGGCAATATACATGACTGGGCAATATACTACGTGGCTGGGCAATATACTACGTGGCTGGGCAATATACTAAGTGGCTGGGCAATATACTACGTGGCTGGGCAATATACTACGTGGCTGGGCAATATACTACGTGGCAGGGCAATATACTACGTGGCTGGGCAATATACTACGTGACTGGGCAATATACTACGTGGCTGGGCAATATACTACATCGCTGGGCAATATACTACGTGGCTGGGCAATATACTACGTGGCTGGGCAATATACTACGTGGCTGGGCAATATACTACGTGGCTGTGCAATATACCACGTGGGCTGTGCAATATACCACGTGACTGGGCAATATACCACGTGGCTGTGCTATATACCACGTGGCTGGGCAATATACCACGTGGCTGGGCAATATACCACGTGGCTGGGCAATATACCACGTGGCTGGGCAATATACCACGTGGCTGGGCAATATACCACGTGGCTGGGCAATATACTACGTGGCTGGGCAATATACTACGTGGCTGGGCAATATACTACGTGGCTTGGCAATATACTACGTGGCTGGGCAATATACTACGTGGCTGGGCAATATACTACGTGGCTGGGCAATATACTACGTGGCTGGGCAATATACTACGTGGCTGGGCAATATACTACGTGGCTGGGCAATATACTACGTGGCTGGGCAATATACTACGTGGCTGGGCAATATACTACGTGGCTGGGCAATATACTACGTGGCTGGGCAATATACTACGTGGCTGGGCAATATACTACGTGGCTGGGCAATATACTACGTGGCTGGGCAATATACTACGTGGCTGGGCAATATACTACGTGGCTGGGCAATATACTACGTGGCTGGGCAATATACTACGTGACTTGGCAATATACTACGTGGCTGGGCAATATACTACGTGGCTGGGCAATATACTACATCGCTGGGCAATATACTACGTGGCTGGGCAATATACTACGTGGCTGGGCAATATACTACGTGGCTGTGCAATATACCACGTGGGCTGTGCAATATACCACGTGACTGGGCAATATACCACGTGGCTGTGCTATATACCACGTGGCTGGGCAATATACCACGTGGCTGGGCAATATACCACGTGGCTGGGCAATATACCACGTGGCTGGGCAATATACTACGTGGCTGGGCAATATACTACGTGGCTGGGCAATATACTACGTGGCTGGGCAATATACTACGTGGCTGGGCAATATACTACGTGGCTGGGCAATATACTACGTGGCTGGGCAATATACTACGTGGCTGGGCAATATACTACGTGGCTGGGCAATATACTACGTGGCTGGGCAATATACTACGTGGCTGGGCAATATACTACGTGGCTGGGCAATATACTACGTGGCTGGGCAATATACTACGTGGCTGGGCAATATACTACGTGGCTGGGCAATATACTACGTGGCTGGGCAATATACTACGTGGCTGGGCAACATACTACGTGGCTGGGCAACATACTACGTGGCTGGGCAACATACTACGTGGCTGGGCAACATACTACGTGGCTGGGCAACATACTACGTGGGCTGTGGAATATACTACGTGCACATGCATATTCTAGAACACCCGATGCGTTCGAATCGGGCAACCATCTAGTGGATATATAAGTAACAGAAATGTCCTGCACATGGGGTAAGTGACATAGCAAATCAAAAAAATTATATTACATTTCTAATTAGAGATATTTGATATTGCTATTATTACTATTACACCTTCTACATATTGTGATAGGATCTTGGAGATGTGAGTACCCCATTAACTTGAAACTGGACATATAAAACCTATTAAGACCTCATTCAGATATCAGTGATTTTTCTTGTATGCAAAAAATGGTATAGTTTCCATCAGTTTTTACTATTCGTGACATTTTTTCATAAAAAAAAATCATATAAAGTGTAAAGTTCTTCCTACCCATTGCAATGTTAAAAACAGACATTATACATTATAGAGAAAAAATGATAATTACTTACCGGTAATTTGATTTTCCCCTCACTCATGACAATACACATGAGAGAGATAAAGGATACGCCCCAACTACTGGACAGGAAGCCTCTAGCACAAAATAAAAAGACAGCTCCCACGTCCTCCTTCATTGTTTTTTCCAAGGAGTCAAGGGATCTTCTAATAGAGAGGGAGCACCCGTATAGGATATTACACCTGAAGAAAGATCCCCAGAATATCCTAATTCAATGAATTGTGCTTCAGTAGGGAAGATTGTGAAAGTTTCAGCTATTCAATCAAGAAAATGTTTCTCTATCGATTTGGAGCTTCAACAAAAAAGCACCAACAAGAGTAAAAAAAGAAAAGAATTCTTTTTACAGTTTCCAACTTTTTGCTCTTTTTTCCCAGAGAGGGTCTATATTTAGATACTTCACTTCACAACCCCTGGAAAAATTATGGAATCACCGGTCTTTGGAGGATGTTCATTCAATTGTTTAATTTTGTAGAAAAAAAGCAGATCACAGACATTGCACAAAACTAAAGTAATTTCAAACGGCAACTTTCCTGCTTTAAGAAACACTAAAAGAAATCAAGAACAAAAAATGTGGTAGTCAGTAATGGTTACTTTTTTTAACCAAGCATAGGGGAAAAATTATGAAATCACTCAATTCTGAGGAAAAAATTATGGAATCACCCTGTCAATTTTCATAACCAAAACTAACACCTGCATCAAATTAGATTTGCTTGTTAGTCTGCATCTAAAAAGGAGTGATCACACCTTAGGCTACGTTCACATTTGCGTTGTGCGCCGCAGCGTCGGCGACGCAACGCACAACGCAAACAAAAAAGCAACAAAACGCACACTAAAACACTGCGTTTTGCGACGCATGCGTCCTTTTTTGCCGAAAGTTGGACGCAAAAAAAATGCAACTTGCTGCGTTCTCTGCGCCCAACGCTTGCGGCCATGCGTCGCAAAACGCAGCACAACGCATGTCCATGCGCCCCCATGTTAAATATAGGGGCGCATGACGCATGCGGCGACGCTGCGGCGCCCGACGCATGCGGCGACAAACGCTAATGCGAACTTAGACTTAGAGAGCTGTTGCACCAAGTGGACTGACATGAATCATGGCCCCAACACGAGAGATGTCAATTGAAACAAAGGAGAGGATTATCAAACTCTTAATAGGGTAAATCATCACGCAAAAGATGTTGGTTGTTCACAGTCAGCTGTGTCTAAAATCTGGACCAAATACAAACAACATGGGAAGGTTGTTAAAGGCAAACATACTGGTAGACCAAGGAAGACATCAAAGCGTCAAGACCGGAAACTTAAAGCAATATGTCTCCAAAACAGGAAATGCACAACAAAACAAATGAGGAACGAATGGGTGGAAACTGGAGTTAACGTATCGAACTGTAAGAAACCGCCTAAAGGAAATGGGATTTACATATAGAACAGCTAAACGAAAGCCATCATTAACCCCTTAGTGATAGAGCCAATTTGGTTCTTAATGACCAGGCCAATTTTTATAATTCTGACCAGTGTCACTTTATGAGGTTATAACTCTGGAACACTTCAACGGATCCTGCTGATTCTGAGACTGTTTTTTCGTGACATATTGTACTTCATGTTAGTGGTAAAATTTCTTCGATATTACTTGCGATTATTTATGAAAAAAACAGAAATATGGCAAAAAATTTTTAAATTTTGCAATTTTCAAACTTTGTATTTTTATCCCCTTAAATCAGAGAGATATGTCACAAAAAATAGTTAATAAATAACATTTCCCACATGTCTACTTTACATCAGCACAATTTTGGAAACAAAATTTTTTTTTGTTAGGGAGTTATAAGGGTTAAAAGTTGACCAGCAATTTCTCATTTTTACAACACCATTTTTTTTTTTAGGGACCACATCACATTTGAAGTCATTTTGAGGGGTCTATATGATAGAAAATAACCAACCATTCTAAAAACTGCACCCCTCAAGGTGCTCTAAACCACATTCAAGAAGTTTATTAACCCTTTACGTGCTTCACAGGAACTGAAACAATGTGGAAGGCAAAAATGAACATTTAACTTTTTTTTGCAAACATTTTACTTCAGAACCATTTTTTTTTATTTTCACAAGTGTAAAAACAGAAATTTAACCATAAATGTTGTTGTGCAATTTCTCCTGAATACGCCGATACCCCATATGTGGGGGTAAACCACTGTTTGGGCGCACCACAGAGCTTGGAAGAGAAGGAGCGCCGTTTGACTTTTTCGATGTAGAATTGGCTGGAATTGAGATCGGACGCCATGTCGCGTTTGGAGAGCCCCTGATGTGCCTAAACAGTGGAATCCCCCCACAAGTGACACCATTTTGGAAACTGGACCCCTTAAGGAACTTATCTAGATGTGTGGTGAGCACTTTAAACCCCCAGGTGCTTCACGGAAGTTTATAGCGTTGAGACGTGAAAATAAAAAGTCGCATTTTTTCTACAAAAATGATCTTTTTGCCCCAAAATTTTTATTTTGACAAGGGTAACAGGAGAAATTAGACCACAAAAGTTGCTGTGCAATTTCTCCTGAGTACATCGATACCCCATATGTGGGGGTAAACCACTGTTTGGGCGCACTGCAGAGCTTGGAAGAGAAGGAGTGCCATTTTACTTTTTCAATGTAGAATTGGCTGGAATTGAGATCGGACACCATGTCGCGTTTGGAGAGCCCCTGATGTGCCTAAACAGTAGAAACCCCCCACAAGTGACCCCATTTTGGAAACTAGACCACTTATGGAACTTATCTAGATGTGTGGTGAGCACTTTAAACCCCCAAGTGCTTCACAGAAATTTATAAAGTAGAGCCGTGAAAATAAAAAATCCTTTTTTTTCCCTCAAAAATGATTTTTTTTTAGCCTGCAATTTTTAATTTTCTCAAGGGTAACAGGAGACATTGGACCCCAAAATCTGTTGACCAGTTTGTCCTGAGTACGCTGATACCCCATATGTGGGTGGGGGCACTGTTTGGGCACCCATCGGGGCTCGGAAGGGAAGGAGCGCCGCTTGGAATGCAGACTTTGATGGGATGGTCTGCGGGCGTCATGATGCAGAGCTCCTGATGTACCTAAACAGTAGAAACAGTAGAAACCCCCCACAAGTGACCCCATTTTGGAAACTAGACCCCCCAAAGAGCTTATCTAGATGTGTGATGAGGACTATGAACCCCCAACTGCTTCACAGAAGTTAATAATGTAGAGCCATGAAAATAAAAAAAATAATATTTTTTCCACAAAAATGATTTTTCACCCCCAAATTTTTGCTTTCACAAGGGTAGCAGGAGAAATTGGACCCCAAAATGTATTGTGCAATTTATTTAAACAGTTAATTACCGGCGATCGCAAAACAGGGGTCGGTAAAAACTGACCCCGATCATGTTCTTTGGGGTCTCGGCTACCCCCGGCAGCCGAGACCCCAAAGATCTCCCAGGTGCCGGCCGGCATGCACCCGCCATTTTTTTGCCGGAAGAAGATGGCGGCACCCATCGGGAGCCACGAGGAGCACCGGGGGAGACAGGTGAGTATGGGGGGGCTATCGGGGGCGATCGGGGACCCCATTTCTCTGTCCTCTGATGTGCGATCACATCGGAGGACAGAGAAATTAAATAGGAAATCGCGTTTTGTTTTTTTTTTGCGACCGCCGGTAAACGGTAAATTACCAGCGATCGCAACTCGGGGGTCGGTAAAAAAAACCCCGAATCATGTTCTCTGGGGTCTCGGCTACCCCCGGCAGCCGAGACCCCAAATATCTCCCGGGTGCCGGCCTGCGGGCCCACTGCGCATTCGCCCGCCATTTTTTTGCCGGAAAAAGATGGCGACGCCCATCGGGAGCCACGAGGAGCACCGGGGGACACAGGTGAGTATGGGGGGCTATCGGGGGCGATCGGGGACCCCATTTCTCTGTCCTCTGATGTGCGTTTTTTTGGGGTTTTTTGCGACCGCCGGTAAACGGTTAATTACCGACGATCGCAACTCGGGGGTCGGTAAAAAAACCCCGAATCATGTTCTCTGGGGTCTCGTGTACCCCCGGTAACCGAGACCCCAGAGAAAATCCGACTCTGGGGGGCACTATTCACTTTTTCCACAGCGCCGTTAATTAACGCCGCTGTGGTTTAAGTACCCTTAGCGGCCGCCGTTAAAAGGCGTATCGGCGGTCGTTAAGGGGTTAACACCTTATCAGAAAGAAAACAAGGTTACAATGGGCTAAGGAAAAGCAATCGTGGACTGCGGATGACTGGATGAAAGTCATATTCAGTGATGAATCACTAATCTGCATTGAGCAAGGTGATGATGCTGGAACTTTTGTTTGGTGCCGTTCCAATGAGATTTATAAAGATGACTGCCTGAAGAGAACATGCAAGTTTCCACAGTCATTGATATGGGACTGCATGTCAGGTAAAGGCACTGGGGAGATGGCTGTCACTACATCTTCAATAAATGCACAAGTTCATGTTGATATTTTGGACACTTTTCTTATCCCATCAATTGAAAGGATGTTTGGGGATGATGAAATAATTTTTCAAGATGATAAAGCATCCTGCCATAGAACAAAAACTGTGAAAACATTCCTTGAAAAAAGACACATAAGGTTAATGTCTTGGCATGCAAATAGTCCAGATCTCAATTCAATTGAAAATCTTTCGTGGAAGTTGAAGAAAAAGGTCCATGACAAGGCTCCAACCTGCAAAGCTGATCTAGCAACAGCAATCAGAAAGTTGGAGCCAGATTGATGAAGAGTACTGTTTGGCACTCATTAAGTTCCTGCCTCGGAGACTACAAGCTGTCATAAAAGCCAGAGGTGGTGCAACAAAATACTAGTGATGTTTTGGGGTGTTTTTTTTTTGTTTTTCATGATTCCATAATTTTTTCCTCAGAATTGAGTGATTCTATATTTTTCCCTCCATGCTTGGTTAAAAAAAAAGTAACCATCACTGACTACCACATTCTTTGTTCTTGATTTCTTTTAGTGTTTCTTAAAGCCAGAAAGTTGCCATTTGAAATGACTTTAGTTTTGTGCCATGTCTGTAATCTGCTTTTTTTCTACAAAATTAAACAATTGAATGAACATCCTCCAAGGCCGGTGATTCCATCATTTTTGCCAGGGGTTGTATGTATGGTTGGTTGGTTGGTTGGTTGGTTGGTTGGTTATCTTCCTCAGATTTGATTAGATATTCTGTACTTATTAAATAACCTAACCAATAAGTGAAGTATATAGGAACTGGTATTAGGACTGAGCATGTTAATGGAAACAGGAATTTAAGCTATTCAAAGAACCTGGTAACCTTAACAAGGATTTGAATAGGGTTTCTACCCTATATTGTTGACATTTTCCATTGAAAGCCCCCCCCCCCCCCCTTAAGGCCTGTACGAAACCCATCTTGTGTCAATCATCACTTAATTGTTCAAAATCCATCCCAACTCTATGCTATCAAGTGTAGATTGGGCATCCCAGAATGCCAACGCGGTTACAGAAACCAGCAGAAATATTTATTACTTTGTTATAAACCCTAGGATGTAACATTAAGACCCCCAAGAAATGTATTTAGTTCACTTATAGTTTCAGATTTCAATCATGGTGAATTTCTGGATACCGCATCCTAGCCAAGTACTAAGAGTTGATACAACTCGAACAGGCAAACTACAGATACAGGCTTCACATACACATAATCTACTATATAATTGTCTAAGTGTCACTTCAGTCTTTCTGTCCTCCTGTCTTTCTTTCTATCACGGATATTCATTGGTCGCGGCCTCTGTCTGTCATGGAATCCAAGTCGCTGATTGGTCTCGCCAGCTGCCTGTCATGGCTGCCGCGACCAATCAGCGACGGCCACAGTCCAATTAGTCCCTCCCTACTCCCCTGCAGTCAGTGCCCGGCGCCCGCTCCATACTCCCATCCAGTCACCACTCACACAGGGTTAATGCCGGCGGTAACGGACCGCGTTATGCCGCGGGTAACTCACTCCGTTACCGCCGCTATTAACCCTGTGTGACCAAGTTTTTACTATTGATGCTGCCTATGCAGCGTCAATAGTAAAAACATCTAATGTTAAAAATAATTTAAAAAATAAAAAATCATTATATACTCACCTTCCGCCGCCTTTCCCGCTCCTCGCGACGCTCCGGTGACCGCTCCATGCAAGCGGCAGGTTCCGGTGGCAAGGATGGTCTGCGAGAAGGACCTGCCATGACGTCATGGTCATGTGACCGTGACGTCATCACAGGTCCTGCGCGCCTGCGCAAGAAGGACCTGCCATGACGTCACGGTCATGTGACCGCGACACGGTCATGTGACCGCGACACGGTCATGTGACCGCGACACGGTCATGTGACCGCGACGTCATCACATGGCCTGCGCGAGAAGGAGGCGACAGGACTACAAGGGGCCCTCCGAAGGTGAGTATATGTTTATTTTTTAACCTGTGACATAAGTGGCTGGGCAATATACTACGTGACTGGCCAATATACTACGTGGCTCTGTGCTGTATACTACGTCGCTGTGCAATATACTACGTGGCTCTGTGCTGTATACTACGCCACTGGGCAATATACTACGTGGCTCTGTGCTGTATACTACGCCACTGGGCAATATACTACGTAACTGGGCAATATACTACGTAACTGGGCAATATACTACGTGGCTGGGCAATATACTACGTCACTGGGCAATATACTACGTAACTGGGCAATATACTACGTGGCTGGGCAATATACTACGTGACTGGCCAATATACTACGTGGCTCTGTGCTGTATACTACGTCGCTGTGCAATATACTACGTGGCTCTGTGCTGTATACTACGCCACTGGGCAATATACTACGTAACTGGGCAATATACTACGTAACTGGGCAATATACTACGTGGCTGGGCAATATACTACGTCACTGGGCAATATACTACGTAACTGGGCAATATACTACGTGACTGGCCAATATACTACGTGACTGGCCAATATACTACGTGGCTGGGCAATATACTACATGGCTGGGCAATATAAAACGTGGCTGGGCAATATACTATGTGGCTATGTGCTGTATACTACGTCACTGGGCAATATACTACGTTACTGGGCAATATACTACGTGGCTGGGCAATATACTACGTCACTGGGCAATATACTACGTGGCTCTGTGCTGTAAACTACGTCACTGGGCAATAAACTACGTGGCTGGGCAATATACTACGTCGCTGGGCAATATACTACGTGGCTGGGCAATATACTACGTGGGCTGGGCAATATACTACGTGGGCTGGGCAATATACTACGTGGGCTGGGCAATATACTACGTGGGCTGGGCAATATACTACGTGGGCTGGGCAATATACTACGTGGGCTGGGCAATATACTACGTGGATTGGGCAATATACTACGTGGGCTGGGCAATATACTACGTGGGCTGGGCAATATACTACGTGGATTGGGCAATATACTACGTGGGCTGGGCAATATACTACGTGGGCTGGGCAATATACTACGTGGGCTGGGCAATATACTACGTGGGCTGGGCAATATACTACGTGGACATGCATATTCTAGAATACCCGATACGTTAGACCCGGGGCATCATCTAGTAAATAGTATAAGGACCCCTGGACGAAGCATTTCAATGCGAAACGCACGTCGGGTGTGGTGGGTCCTTTGAGTGCTTCCCTCTTGGTAATTATACTTATACTATTTATGTGTATGTGAACTGTGTATGGAATTTATTTTCTCCGCCTTCGCTGTGCCTACGTAGGTAATCTATCACATTTAATGATAGTATATTTCACTCTTACTTCAATTATTATTGTTCCTATGTTTGCACATCAAGGGTGATGTGTAGTAATGCTTGACGCTCTGATGTATCTGCCGGGAACTGGGACAAACGGTGCGCATGCCCCGCTCAAACCATTAGCATTGGTTCTTTATGCATCATGTGTCGGGTCACATGGCCATAAAAGGTCCTGTTTGCAATATCTACACATTCCCCTTGATAAAGCAGTGCATTTGACACGCAAAACGCGCATCGGGTCCTCCACACCTGGCCCAGGGTCCTTCTACCTCTGCCCTTGGTAAGTTCTGCCCCTCTTTGTTACTAATTTTTGATCAATTCGATCGTTTGATACTTTTTCAGAGCGGTGGTCTTACCATCCTAGTTACTATTGCATTAGCACTTTATATAGCAAAACTCTTTGGCAGTTGCAATTGTTGGTATCCTGTTTTCATCCTGCTGTTGTCTCATGTTGTATATTTTTGATTGTTATGTTGGATATATATCCTTTTATTGAACCACCAATAAAATGTTTTTTACTAGTTACAACTGAATGCTCTCTTTCTCCTTTCATGCATGCTTAATTTCCAATTAGTCCATTTTCCCACTTTAACAGAGAGGATACAATGGTCTTGAAATACTTTTACCAAATCCCATATAACCATGTCTGTTGTGCAACTCTATTTATTAGGGGGATTGACTGTGATAATGCTGGTTTGACAGTCCCATACCGGCAAGTCCAGCTCGACCCTCCCTTAGGAGGGCAGGCCGGTTTAGTGCCACTCGACAATCAGGTTTATCTTGCCATTCCATACCAGGAGCGTAGATTTGGGCAACTGGTGATTTATCAGCCCCCAATACCGGCGAGTTCAACTTGCACCTGCCTTAGGAGGGCAGGCCGGTATAGTGACGCCAGACTTGGCACAATCAAGTTTACTTTACCACTCCATACCAGGAGAGTAGATTGGGGCAATTGGTGGCTTATCAGCCCCCCTACCAGCAAGTACCACCATGCACCTCCGCTAGGAGGGCACACCAGTAAAATTCAGCTCCACTTGGCAAAATCATCTTACCACTCCATACCAGGAGGGTAGATTGGGGTAATTGGTGGTTTATCAGCCCTCGATAACGGCAAGACCAGCTCACACCTCCCTTTGAAAAGCAGACTGGTATAGTGCTGCCCGAATTGGCACTATCAGTATCATCTTACCACTCCATATCAGAGGGGTAGTTTGGGGAATTGAGAGTTTTAATCACTTAGCGTCCAGAAGGCCATTTGAAGACTCCAGCTAGGAACCTTATCTGGATTAAAGGTGGTTTAATTCAGATTAGCGCAGCCAAGTCCATCTTGCACCTCAAACTCGGTGGGTGAATTGAGCTGTAGATGTTTATTAGCTGAAATGCTTTACAGTCAATCTTATGATCCCAGACTGGAAAGATCAACTGGGCTTAAATTGGCATTCTGATTAGAGCCATCATTTACACCTCTTACCAAGAGGTCCGCAGGGATATAAATGTTAAATGCAGACCAGTTCAATATACTATCCAAGTATGACGGATTGACTAGAATCTGTTGGACTCATCAGCTACCCTTTATATTAATAGAGTCACCACAGACAGAGAACATCGTTCGGAAGCCATCCTTACCAACATGACCAATATTGACAAAGGGTAGTTAAGCTTTGAGATCTTAGGGAAACAGTTCTACAAGCGCCAATTCGGCTGGATAACCAGGCAAAAGCCATAGCCCCCACACTGTACATACCACTGAAAGTTATACTCCACCAAAAACCCCATCAAGTCCCATCATGAAAAAGACAGCTTTGGAAAATCCTAGACCTAACATGGAAGGCTCTTCCACAACTATGAAGTGACCCGAAAACCTTTAGGCAGGCTAAACACGAAACCTGAGGTGTCATGTTAACCATGAGACACAAGGCCGGAGTTTAAATGGTAGGCAAACCACCAGACATGATGATCAATACCCAAGAAAAGAGGCCAGTTATGAGGCTCAATACACACGACACGAGGCCAGTCATGAGGTTCAATACACAAGCCATGAGGGCTGCCATGAGGCTCATTATACAAGGCTTGAGGCCAGCTATGAGTCTGAATAATTATAAAAACTTGATTCCAGCTCACCCAGTTGCTCTATGCTCATCTACCTGGGGCTCAGACAATGGCCTCGCCCTGGCCTCACATCAAGGAAAATAGAAAAAATTGGAGTCCGTCTCAACAGGATTGGATTTTCCTTTCCTTTTTATTTTTCAAAAGAAAATATGGTGCATACAAAAGAAAAATTTACATGGTCGACATGACCCAGTCACACGCTTCGACTGCACTAGGCAGTCTTACTCATGACTAATGGTCAAATAACATGCAGTCATTTATATATTCTTTTACAAGGTATAACACAGTGTTCTTAATTCACTTAACTGGGTGTATAGCAAGCGATGTAGCAAATACTAGAATTACAAAACTGCAAATTATTAGTGTCCATGAATTTTTCCACAGTGCAGGTGTAAAAAATTATATATAAAGTCACACACCAAAATTATAATAAACACATGCAATAGTGTGATGTTGAAATGGGAAAAATTAAATCATACACCAGAATAAAAAGCCCAAAGTGTATTTAATAATGACATGATATAATTATACCATGTTATGGAGGTTAATGTGAATTCTACCAAAGAAAAAAGTAAAAAAAAAAATTGACATTAAATTATATATATATATATATATATATATATATATATATATATATATATATATATATATATATATATATATATATATATATATATATATATATAGTGTAACTTTGGTGTTTCAATTATTATTGCAATTTTTGCAATACACGAGCCATGAGGCTCATTACACGAGCCATGAGGCCAGTCATGAGGCTCAATACCCAAGCCATGAGGCTCAATACCCAAGCCATGAGGTCAGCCGTGAGGCTCAATACCCAAACCCTGAGGTCAGCCGTGAGGCTCAAACCCCAAACCATGAGGCCAGCCATGAGGCTCAATACTAAAACCATAAGGCCAGCCATGAGGCTCAATACCCAAGCCACGAGGCCAGCCGTGAGGCTCAATACCCAAGCACTATGCAAGAGTTTACTAAAAATCGAATACAGCATATGTTTACAAGACAGGCTCTTTGAGCCAACTAAGCCAAAGCAGAGAGAAACGCCGGGCTGCAAGCCACCTTTCCAGGCTGTGCGACGCAAAGCACTAGGCCAAAATCAACCATAGGAAGGTACTGAATCATTAAATGTAGATTCTCCCAATATTGTTGTTAGCATTTCAGAGCCCAACTGGGCCCCTGTACGCACTGCCTGGTTTACTAGAGGTTGTTAACTTGCTATAGAACACCATGGTGTTACATGATTCACAGCTGGTCCAGCCGTGTAGTTAAGTCTCCTCCATCCAGAGGACATGAAACCACATTGAACAAGGAAGTGGGAGCTTCCTTTTTATACTGTGCGTGGGGTTTCTGCACAGGAATAGTGACAGATCCTAATTACTCACGTGTGCTGTCATGAGTGAGGGGAAAATGGACAATGTTCAAATGATATTTTGCAGGAAGTTCACAAAAGAAAATACAAAGGTTAACATAATTATAGTTTATGTTTAGTTGATGGGTACATGTTCTATATTTTAAAAAAAACATTTACGAGAAATATGGATGTGTGACTGAAGCCTAAAACTACAGATTACAAAGCTCACGTACTTGGAGAAAAAAGTTTCAGCTGTTCGCCATCATCTGTACCAGTTGTCAGAAGCAAGATCTCTTGATCAACAGTGACATCCTGGTTTCCGCATTTCTTTATACAGACACTCTTTTCAGGCTTACTAACAACTGGAGACTCCTTTCTTGTTGAAGCTGCACATTTTTTAGAATCTTCTAATGGGCTTGAATCTGAATGCGATACTAAATGTATGGTTCTCCTCTTTTTCAGAGTGCACTTTTCTGGAAGGGCATTGCCCAAGGATCTTCTTCGTTTGCTCCTGTCTTTATCATTTGACACAAGTGGAGGGAGGCTGGGTGACGTTCTTGAATCCTTAGTCAGTGAAAACGGACTAATTTTGTTTTGATGGGTATTTTCATCTATCGAAGTAAAAAAATCTTCAAAACTAGGATAAGTCGCATCAGAGTCTGCATTACATGATGATAAACGTGATTTTGTTTCCATCTTAATAGCTTTATTTTTACCATGGGAAAACGGAATTTCGGGTTTCAGGCTGCGACGTCCTGTTTTCTTGGACTGGTTCTTCTCTTCACACAATGCAATAAGTCGATTTGCCATAGATGAATATTCCGAGCCTGTGATTCTGTCCTTTTCTGGAGAGGTATTCAAAAAACCATCACTCCTACTGTTAGTCGTGCTATAAGCAGCGTCCACTTTTCTATTGCACTTTTGGTTCTTAGGTGAAGTTAGTATAGAAAAGTTTGTAGTTTCCCCTTTTTCAGCATCAACACTGAGATTTGAAATAGCTCTACATCCCGTAGCTGTAAAATCCATATCCGGATCATTCATGGTAAAGAGTGCTGCGCTATTTGTACGATGTTCAAGTTTGAAAAGATTTGTTTTCCGGATCTTGGTTTGAGGTCGTGATCGCCTCTTTACTCTTTCAGGACTAGATTTAAATCCCTTGGTTTTTTGAGGCGTTATTAAACCTGATCCTGAAGCTATTGAGTTGACTGAGTCTTTTTTAGCGGTGTGGATTTTATTATTGATTGGAGAGCTAGGAACATTGTCTTTTGTCAAAACACTTTGGAAAACTTCCTCATAGCTAGTATCAAGCAAGCTGCTGTCATTCACTAATATAAAACAGAAAAAAAAAACAATTAATAGGTTTAGAAATAAGGGCTTAAAGGGGATAGACCTAAATCTTTGTTGAAAATAATTCCAAATAAAACACAATTTCACACATTGTTAGATTGTCTCTCAATTACTCACCACACTCGGATATAAGATAAGAAAAACAATTATATGTACTGTAAACTGTACTATAAATCCCAATTACTTAGTATAATATATAATATAGGTGATCAAATCCCTGTAGTAGGCAATGCATCTAAAAACAGTGCCAATTTGGATTTTGTATTAAGAGGTTGTCCACGACTGGGGTAACTCCTTCTCTTTCTGAATGTATACCCCCGTGAAAATTTAAAACACTTCTACTGACCTCCTGTGCCGGGGCCTTTTCAGCAGTTTCAGCACTCTCGTTCATGTGGCTCACATACGGTTATGATGCTCTGGCGTTACTGTCCTCATCTTTGGATGTATACATAATCAAAAGGAAGTAAAAGCTGCAGCCGGCTGATTACTTATTTTTCGGACTATAAGACGCACTTTTTTCCTCCCAAAATGTGGAGGAAATGAGGGGTGCGTCTTATAGTCCAGATGCATGAGATCTGGCTGTGGTGGCGCCGTTTCGGCGGAGCATTGGGTCACATGAGGCTGGAGTTGGCGGCTCCGGCTAACTCCTGTGCCCGCTGCTGAAGAGAAATTAATATGCACTGCATTCCACGCCCATGGGCGTGGAGGACAATGCAGATTCATTTTTCTGGCATCCTGATATAAATGGTTCCATCATTTTTTCTTTTATAATTGGCCCCATCAGGAAAGATTAAAAAAAAAAAAAAATAAAAAAAAAACACTCTCTCACGTTCACGGACCTCCCTCGCAGCTCCTGCTCCAGTGCCAGCAGCTGCTTATTGCTTGTAAGCAGTGCATGGCAGGGACGTCATGCGCTGCTCACAAGTAAAGCACAGCTGCCGGAATACTCACTAGGACCGTTCATCGCAGAGAGCAGTGAGTATCCATTCCTCTTCAGTAGTGCGCAGTATCAGCCACCGGCTTCCTGCTGGGGCCGGCGGTCACATGTGCCGATACTTAAAATAAATTTATATTCTGAATATTCATTTCTTAAGTATCGGCACACGTGACCGCCGGCCACAGCAAGAAGTCTCCAGGTGACAGTGCATGCTACTGAAGAGGAATGGATACTCACCATTCTCTGCGATGAACGGTCCCCCAGTGAGTATTCCGGCAGCTGTGCTCTGCATGTGAGCAGCGCATGACGTCCCTGCCATGCACTGCTTACAAGCATTAAGCAGCTGCTCGCACCGGAGCAGGACGCTGCACGGGAGCGCCGTAAAGGTGAGTGTAATGGATTTTTTGTTTTTAATCTTTCGGGATGGGGCCGTGCATGCCAGGACCGGGACGGGGCCGTGCATGCCAGGACCGGGACGGGGCCGTGCATGCCAGGACCGGGACGGGGCCGTGCATGCCAGGACCGGGACGGGGCCGTGCATGCCAGGACCGGGACGGGGCCGTGCATGCCAGGACCGAGACGGGGCCGTGCATGCCAGGACCGGGACGGGGCCGTGCATGCCAGGACCGGGACGGGGCCGTGCATGCCAGGACCGGGACGGGGCCGTGCATGCCAGGACCGGGATGGGGCCGTGCATGCCAGGACCGGGACGGGGCCGTGCATGCCAGGACCGACCAGGACCGGGATGGGGCCGTGCATGCCAGGACCGGGATAGGGCCCGTGCATACTAGGACCGACCAGGACCGGGAAGGGGTACCAGGACCGGGATGGGGCCGTGCATACCAGGACTGGGATGGGGCCGTGCATACCAGGATAGGGATGAGGGTGCCATGTGTATCAGAATGGGGATGAGGGGACCATATATACCAGGATAGGGGATATTACAGTACAGATTTGACCATTTTTTTTAATTCAAATTAATTTTTTCATAATTTCCTCCTCTAAACCTAGGTGCGTCTTATCGTCCGATGAGCCTTATAGTCCAAAAACTACGGTACTTTCTCTTATTTACTCATACATCCGAAGGTGGGAACAGTGAAGCGAGAGCTGACCTTTCAAAGGGCTCACGTGTCTTAACCGCACGAGCCCCAAAAGTTTACATGAGTGCCGACACCGGAGGCGAGTATAAGTGTTTTCATTTTCACGGGAGCAAATGTTCAGATCGAGAAGGGGTTGTCCCAATAGTGGATAACCCCCTTAATTGAGAAATATAAATGTTTTTACCTAGGCAATAACATTAAACAACATTACAGTTTTAGGGTATGTGCACACGTTCCGGATTATTCGCGGATTTTTCACGTTTTTTCGCCGTATTCCGTGGCAAAAACGCATAAAAAACACATACATTATGCATCCCACCATTTTCAATGCATTCTGCAATTTTTGTGCACATGTTGCGGATTTTTCCGCCAAAAAAACGCATGTGGAAAAATACGCAGCATGTTCATTAATTTTGAGGATTTTTTTGCGGATTTCCCACTATGTTATTGAATTGGGAAGCTCCGGAATAAAACGCAAAAAATCCGCATAAAATCAGCGCAAAAAAACGCGAGAAAAACGCATGCGGATTTTATGAGGAAAATCTCCGGTTTTGCTCAGGAAATTTCTGCATAAAATCCTGACGTGTGCACATACCCTTACTCTGGGTTTTGTCTAACATACATAGACTTTTTTCAAAAATAAATTAACAATAATAACGCAAAAATATCAACTTGCAGCATGTACCAGTTTCTTCCATAAATTGGATGAGACTCATCCATTCAAATCTAAGGGTGTGCCCATATTTTACAAATACATTGCAATTCTGTAATATACAGTGGGTTCGGAAAGTATTCAGACCCCTTTAAATTTTTCAGTCTTTGTTTCATTTCAGCCATTTGGTAAATTCAAAAAAGTTCATTTTTTCGCAATAATGTACACTGAAAGCTGTGATTAAAAATCATAGTTATTC
Organism: Ranitomeya variabilis; assembly: GCF_051348905.1. NCBI lineage: Eukaryota > Metazoa > Chordata > Amphibia > Anura > Dendrobatidae > Ranitomeya > Ranitomeya variabilis. The sequence continues at coordinate 827,154,884 of NC_135233.1, forward strand.
CACAAAATATTGATTTCTGAACTCTTCCTGAGTTAAAACATTAGTATTGTTGTTTCTAAATGATTATGAACTGGTTTTCTTTGCATTATTTGAGGTCTGCAAGCAATGCACTTTTTTGTTATTTTGACCATTTCTCATTTTCAGAAAATAAATACAAAATGTATTGCTTGGAACTTCGGAGACATGTTGTCAGTAGTTTATAGAATAAAAGAACAATTTACATTTTACTCAAAAATATACCTATAAAGAGAAAAATCAGACTAACTGAAAATTCTGCAGTGGTCTTAATTTTTGCCAGAGCTGTATATGATCTCAAGTTGTTTTTCAGTTTATACAGTCATGGCCAAAAGTATTCACACCCGTGCAATTCTGTCAGATAATACTCAGTTTCGTCCTGAAAATGATTGCAAACACAAATTCTTTGGTATAATTATCTTCATTTAATTTGTCTTAAATGAAAAAACACAAAAAGAATTGTCCTAAAGCCAAATTGGATATAATTCCACACCAAACATAAAAAAGGGGTGGACAAAAGTATTGGCGCTGTTCGAAAAATCATGTGACGCTTCTCTAATTTGTGTAATTAACAGCACCTGTAACTTACCTGTGGCACCTAACAGGTGTTGGCAATAACTAAATCACACTTGCAGCCAGTTGACATGGATTAAAGTTGACTCAACCTCTGTCCTGTGTCCTTGTGTGTACCACATTGAGCATGGAGAAAAGAAAGAAGACCAAAGAACTGTCTGAGGACTTGAGAAACCAAATTGTGAGGAAGCATGAGCAATCTCAAGGCTACAAGTCCATCTCCAAAGACCTGAATGTTCCTGTGTCTACCGTGCGCAGAGTCAACAAGAAGTTTAAAGCCCATGGCACTGTGGCTAACCTCCCTAGATGTGGACGGAAAAGAAAAATTGACAAGAGATTTCAACGCAAGATTGTGCGGATGTTGGATAAAGAACCTCGACTAACATCCAAACAAGTTCAAGCTGCCCTGTAGTCCGAGGGTACAACAGTGTCAACCCGTACTATCCGTCGGCATCTGAATGAAAAGGGACTGTATGGTAGGAGACCCAGGAAGACCCCACTTCTTACCCTGAGACATAAAAAAGCCAGGCTGGAGTTTGCCAAAACTTACCTGAAAAAGCCTAAAACGTTTTGGAAGAATGTTCTCTGGTCAGATGAGACAAAAGTAGAGCTTTTTGGGCAAAGGCATCAACATAGAGTTTACAGGAGAAAAAAAAAAGAGGCATTCAAAGAAAAGAACACGGTCCCTACAGTCAAACATGGAGGAGGTTCCCTGATGTTTTGGGGTTGCTTTGCTGCCTCTGGCACTGGACTGCTTGACCGTGTGCATGGGATTATGAAGTCTGAAGACTCCCAACAAATTTTGCAGCATAATGTAGGGCCCAGTGTGAGAAAGCTGGGTCTCCCTCAGAGGTCATGGGTCTTCCAGCAGGACAATGACCCAAAACACACTTCAAAATACACTAGAAAATGGTTTGAGATAAAGCACTGGAGACTTCTAAGGTGGCCAGCAATGAGTCCAGACCTCAATCCCATAGAACACCTGTGGAGAGATCTAAAAATGGCAGTTTGGAGAAGGCACCCTTCAAATATCAGGGACCTGGAGCAGTTTGCCAAGGAAGAATGGTCTAAAATTCCAGCAGAGCATTGTAAGAAACTCAGTGATGGTTACCGTAAGCGGTTGGTCGCAGTTATTTTGGCTAAAGGTTGTGCAACCAAGTATTAGGCTGAGGGTGCCAATACTTTTGTCTGGCCCATTTTTGGAGTTTTGTGTGAAATGATCAATGTTTTGCTTTTTGCTTCATTCTCTTTTGTGTTTTTTCATTTAAGACAAATTAAATGAAGATAATAATACCAAAGAATTTGTGTTTGCAATCATTTTCAAGAAGAAACTGAGTATTATCTGACAGAATTGCAGGGGTGTGAATACTTTTGGCCATGACTGTAATGGCCATTACTAAAACTGTCATTTTCAGTTACTAATGTGGTCTGCCACCTCAATCAGCAATCTGTTAAAGGGAATCGAGCATTTTCAGTTCCTCAAACCTGCAGATGATTAATAATAAAAGGTATTTTTTTACCATTTTGAAAAGGTTAAAAATACCAATCGCAATATTCACCCATCGCTGTTTTAGTGATTGTAAGGGTTATTATCATGTGTGGCAGAGAGCTCAGGAGCTGAACTCTCTCAACACGTCAGATACGGGCTAAACTAAATAACCCGCATCTGTCACTAAGAGCTCATCTCCAGCCACAGCTGTTAACTACAGTTGTGCTCAAAAGTTTACATACCCCAGCAGAATTTTTTGCTTTCTTGGCCTTTTTTGAGAGAAAATGAATGGCGGCACCAAAACTTTTTTCTTCACTCATGGTTAGTGGTTGGGTGAAGCCATTTATTGTCAAACTACTGTGTTTTCTCTTTTAAAATCACAGTGACGACCCAAAACATCCAAATGACCCTGATCAAAAGTTCACATACCCCATTTCTTAATACCATGTATTGCCCCACACTAACATCAATGACAGCTTGAAGTTTTTTGTGGTAGTTGTGGATGAGGTTCTTTATTTTCTCAGATGGTACAGCTGCCCACTCTTCATGGCAAAAACCCTCCGATTCCTGTAAATTGCTGTGTTGTCTAGCATGAACTGCAACCTTGAGCTCTCCGCAGAGTGTCTCAATGATATTGAGGTCAGGAGACTGAGATGGCCACTCCAGAACCTGCACTTTGTTCTGCTGTAGCCAATGACAGGTCAACTTGGCCTTATGTTTTGGAAAATGAAATAGTCCAGCTCACCATAGTCGGCATCCTATGGAACTCGGAGCACGGAACCGCTGTTTCAGGGTGTAGAAGAATTAAGGAAATGATGAGGAATCCAGCTCAACGAGGTAGTGAAAAAAATCATAATGATTAAGGGTTCTTGTTCACCAGAAACGCGTTGATATCGCATTTTAATCCATGTTGTTGCTGATGTTTTATCCTCCACTGAATATGATTTGAAGTGAATAAAGGAAGGGGTTTTTTTTTCCACTACCTCGTTGAGCTGGATTCCTCATCATTTCCTTATGTTTTGGAACATTGTCATGTTGGAACGTCCAAGTATGTCCCATGCGCAGCTTCCAGGTTGATTGCAAATTTGCCTCCAGTATTTGCTGATAACATGCAGCATTCATCTTTCCTTCAACTTTGACCAAGTTTCCTGTGCCTTTGTAGCTCACACATCCCCAAAACATCAGCGATTCACGTCCGTGCTTTACAGTAGAAATGGTGTTCCTTTCATCATAGGCCTTCCTGGCCTCTCTCCAAATATAACTTTTATGGTTGTGGCCAAAATGTTCAAATTTTTGTCTCATCACTCCAAATTACCTTGTTCCAGAAGTTTTGAGGCTTGTCTCTGTGCTGTTTTGCGTATTATAGGTGTGATACTTTGTGGAATTTGCACAGTAATGGCTTTCTTCTGGCAACTCAACCATGCAGCCATTTTTCTTCCAAGTGCCTCCTTATTGTGCATCTTGAAACAGCCACATTGCTAGCTTTCAGAGAGTTCAGTATTTCAGCTGATGTTTTTTGTGAGTTTTTCTTTGCATCCCGAACAATTTTCCTGGTGGTTGTGGACAAAATTTCTGTTGGTCTACCTGACAGTGGTTTTGTTTTTACAGAACCCCTGATTTTCCATTTGTTAATCACAGCTTGAACGCTGCAGACTGGCATTATCAATTACTTGGATATCTTTTTTGTATCCCTTTCCTGTTTTATACAGTTCAACTACCTTTTCCCGTAGATCCATTGAGAATTCTTTTGCTTTACCCATGACTCACAATCCAGAAACATCAGTGTTTCGATGAAAGATGCAAGAGGCTGTCTGGATCCCAGAAACTCACTCAGCTGTTATGCTCACATTCATTACAAGCAAACAGGTCACGGGTGAGGATGTTACCGTTTGTAGCCATTCAAACACATTTGTGTCAACTTCTGTGCATGTTTTCAGGCCAAAATCACCAGGGTATGTGAACTTTTGATCAGGGTCATTTGGATGTTTTGGGTTGTCATTATGGTTTAAAAATAGAAAACACAGTAGTTTGACAATAAATGGCTTCACCCAACCACTAACCATGAGTGGAGATAAAGTTTTGGTGTTATCATTTATATAATCTGGAAAAAGGCCAAGAAAGCAAAAATTATGCCGGGGTATGTAAACTTTTGAGCACAACTGTATTTAAACATCACCGTCAATATCTTAACAGAGAAATTTACGCTAAATGGTACACAGCTCGTCTTTAACGGCTCTGGGATGGAATTGGAGGGTGTCGAAGGGCTACTATGTCTGACAGAGACCTGCTGAACGACCTTGTTGCTACCATCTTAGTATCGTTCTAACAGCTCAGCTATATGAAGGAGACCAAGATTTACACTATGTAACAAATACTGGGGTATTCCAGTATATAGTATAAGATCAGAAGATCACAGGTTCAAGTTTACTTTAGAAGTAAAATTAGAAAAAAAAAAAAGAAGACAGAAAACATTTTGCACTGACTGACACAGCTTCATGTGCAGCGATTGAGTGGATTGGGGGAGGGTCTGCCTTCTACAGAGGGCCACTAAAAAGTTTTTAAGGGCATTTCCCTCTGATCAGGCATTTCGTTATTTTGACGTACCGTGTGGAGAGATTGAGAAGATGGTAGGACTATTTCCAAGTGATGGTTCATGTGATGAAGTATTAAATATCTGTGACATCTGAGAAGCTGAAAGAAAAAAAAGAAAAAAAATGATTATTTTTCTATTAATATAAAAAAAGTCACAATAGATAGAGCAACTTCAGCACTAAAAACAGCAACTGGCAACGGCAAACAAGACTGGCAGTAAAAGAAGAGCGGCTGAGAAAGCCAATTAGACAGTGTGGACACAGGTTTTGGAAATTTTCTTATCGGTTTCAAAGGGAATCTGTCGCCAAGTTTTTGTTACCTAATCAGAGCAGACTCATGTAGGGGCAGAAGACAAAGACAAGAGTCACCGGATTTTGCAGACTATAAGACTCACTGGACCATAAGACGTACCCCAAATTTTGGGGAGGAGGATAGAGAAACTTTTTTTTTAATAAAATGCTGGCGCACTTTACTAGTCCAATTTTAGTGTAGCCTACCGGGGATAGGGCGGCTGTGGTGGAGCAAGGTCACTCTCTAACAAGGAGCTTAATGGCAAAATTTGCAAAATGATCAGGCAATAAATTTGGGTGGTCGATTAGAATTGGTATTAAACAGTCCTCCACATCATGCTGTTCACATTTTGACATCATGAGACCAAGATGACAGTTAACAATTGATCAACAGTACCACGTCATTGAGAGGCTTCAAGCAGGATGTTCTCAGACGGAAGTGGCCCCTGAGCTTAGAGTGTCACATAATGTCATCAGCAGGTTGCAAGTGATACAGAGAGACTGGATGAGTCACGTAAAGGCATTAAGTGGGCATCATTTAGTCACATCCCACACTGATGACAGCTTCATTGTGAATAATGTCCTTTGGAAACAGATGATGAATGCCACACAACTCCAGGCACATTTAAGGGAGGTCAAAGACACCCAAGTGTCAAGTCAGATCATTGTTAATGTGAAGAGCAGAACAAAAATGATTACCTCAATGAACAAAAATATTGACCTGTCCATTCAAGGACATTTTAGCTATAGTATGAAATCCTGTTTTTCTTGTCTGTGGAATTGCCTTTGTACTGTTTGTTGTGAAACTGCCGCCCACGAAACTGTTTTCTTTTCTTTTCTTTCTTTCCTGTTTTGTCTCTTTGTTTAAACATGCAAAACTTGTATAACCACTAAACCTACCGAAACAACTATATAAAGAAGGGATAGCACCTTGAAGGCAGGCGTGCTTCAGAGACTTCCCAGTGATACACTATACAAGACGTGTCTTGTGTATTATTTCTGGTGATTCCCCATTTCCAAAGGCTTCTCCGACTGAGTGTGATCCTGACATTTCCTGGCGCCTGAACAGGGACCCGAGGTCTGTGTATTCCTTCAAGAACACCGGCAGAATACGAACGAAAAGAGAATCTGGGATAATGGACGGCAGATGAACAAAAACCTGGCCAGGTAAGAGACACTGTTAGATCTCTTATATCTGCCCTGCACTGTCCGTAAGATTTTCTGTGTCGTGTTCTTTAGCGGGTAGTTCTAGTAGAGGAGGATACCTATAGCTCGGGTTCTTGAACTATTTAGGAATTGATCACCTCACGGAGTACGGCATTGAATGAGAGTGAATGTGAATAGAAGGTGTGTGGAAGTTGGGAATAGCCCTATAAGCCGCCCAGGGGGTTGAAACAGAAGAAGTGACTGTCCCACTGGGCAACGTGGTTGCGTCCTTTCGGGGAGACCTCCGCGCCTATGTTCAATCTCTGATCCTGTCTTTGACAAAAACCTGGTGACAGATAAGTGTATGATAGTATGAGCCCAGGACAGATAAATTAGCCTGGGACAAGAATACGTTGTGTATGATAGTATGAGCCCAGGACAGATAAATTAGCCTGGGACAAGATACGTTGTATGTTCTTTTTCTGTCTGGTTGCATTTGTGTTGTTTGCTATAGGTGTAGGAATCAGGATTTTCTTACATCAACACAGTTTAAACATCCTAGCTCCTTAGGAAGAAGGTAACGAGGTATTCTCATACCCAAACGCCACCTAGGGCAAGAAAAAGACATCCTAGCTCCTTAGGAAGAAGGTAACGAGGTATTCTCATACCCAAACGCCACCTAGGGCAAGAAAGCTCAGGATAAGAAAATGGGGAATAAGCAAACAAAGTCGGAACCAGAAGAATTAGATATCTATACTATCATAAAGGAGAGAAGTGGTGAAGATGCCACTAAGGGGCTGAAAAAGATTTTTAGTAAGTTTGGAGTTACTAGGGCAGAAGCTTTTAGTAGAAAACTATGGGAAGGAATTCAGGAAAGAAAAAAAGGCATAATCAGAGACAAGAAATGGATAGATCAGATCCAAGCATTGATTGATGTCTCTAGGGTAGCAGAAAATGAGGGATGGACATATAATCAACAGAGTAAAAAGTGGTGTATTAGACCCACAGGCTGTGGAGAAAAACAAAATGTGGAATCTAAAAATACCCCACCCCCATACCTTAACCCACATGCCCCATCTTTTCTCCAAACACTACCTCAAAGTTTAGCCGGACCAGGAGGATGGGTATGTCCGCACTGTGGACAACAAAATCCAGACTGGAGAAATGATTGCCTAGCCTGTGGTACACCTAGACATGGCGCTGTACTTGCCCCTGTTAGGGTAGTACCAAGACCCTTTAGGGAACCTGGTGCTGACGGAGTAATGGGAACTAGATATCACCAAACTCGACAATATTTCCCTTGGTCCCCCGCTGAAGGCATGTCTCTCTTGCATAACGCACCAGATCCCACCCAGTGTCCAGTTAGATTTGCACAATATATACAGCAAATTATGCAGACTCACGCTGGAGTTTGGGCAGATGGAGAAGAATTATGTAGAATGAAAATGACTCCTGGACTCTTCCAGGAGCTATTAGCAAATCTACAGGTACATAGGCCCCAAGCAGGAGATGGTGCCTTACAAACGATAGAATCAGGTACGCAATTTGTAGATCACTTAATGGTTTTCATGAGGGAGAGACAGAGGCAGAGAGGAACAACGGGAGTGGTGGCTCAGAAATCTGGACAATCAGTAGACGAATATTATCTAAGTGTAGAAAATAATTTCAGAGATGAAGGCATGGATCTAACCGCTCCAGGAATGATGAGGTTAGTTACAAAAACCTTTATAGATGGATTGTCTCCAAAAGTGAAGGAAAAGCTTAAGGCCGCAACCCCTGATTGGAGAACCTTGGAAGACCCACACCTGGCTAGACAGAAAGCTGTAGGGATAGAAATGGACTTAAGAGAAAATTCTAAGCCAGTAAGAATTGCACAGGCTAATACTGGCTCTGCTAATCAAAAGTTTACTTGTCATTACTGTAAGAAGCCAGGACATTTCCAAAGGGAATGTAGGAAGAGAAAAGCAGATATAGATTCAGGAACCTTTGTACCCAAAAATAGGATAAATAACCCAGTGCCTGATCAAACAGACAGCTCAGAATGACTGAAAGTTATGCAGGTCTCTCTTCCTTCTAGAAGACCAATAATACAAGTTGAGGTTGAGGGTAAAAATGTACCTTTTCTGATAGATACGGGAGCAACATCCTCCATTTTAAATCAGGACTTTTTACCATATCCTGACAATATATCCTCAAAGGTTACATATGCAGAAGGGTATGATGGTAAAATTCAAGCGTTGCCCTTTACAAAACCTTTAAATGTGAGCTTTGGCCCTAAAACTTTTGTATCCAAATTTTTATTTGCTAAAGGTGCACCTACCTGCTTGTTGGGTACTGATGTCTTAAGTAAAATGCATGCAAACATCCATTTTAGAGAAGATGGCACAGTTATGCTGACCATCCCTGAAGATGCAGAATCTCTGGAACCATATGTTAGAATACAGGCAATGGAGGATTTTCCCGAAATTTACACTCAACAAGCAAAAATTGACTTGTCTCGGGTTCCTGACAGCCTATGGGCAAAAGGAGACACTGATGTAGGATTTTTATCAGTAGCTCCTATACTGTTAGAAACTGCCCCGGGAACCATTTTACCTCAGCTCAGGCAATACCCCATCAGCGCCCAGCAAGAACAGGCGATTTCTCAACAAATTCAGGATTATGTGTTACAAGGTGTTTTGGTAGAAATCAGGTCACCCGCCAATACACCCTTATATCCTGTTAAAAAGAAAGTGTCCTCCAAAGAAACTATGGTGAAATATCGCATGGTGCACGACTTACGGGAAATCAATAAGGTTTTGGCACCGGTCACCCCTGTGGTACCGAATCCTCATACCTTACTGTTTCAAATTCCCAGCACTGCTGCATATTTTACGGTAATTGACTTATCAAACGCATTTTTTTCTGTGCCACTACATAAGAACTGTTGGCATTTGTTTGCCTTTACATTCAAGGGTAAACAATTAGCATGGACAAGATTGCCACAAGGTATGGTACACTCACCAACTTTGTACTCTGAAGCAATGCAGACCGTGCTGAAAAATTTCACCCCAGAACCAGGAGTAGTCATTCTACAGTATGTAGATGACTTACTTATTTGTTGCCCTGATGAGCAGACGGCAGTTACCTCAACTGTTAATTTCTTAATTTTCCTAGCGCAAGAAGGCTGTAAAGTAAATAGACAGAAACTCCAGGCTTGTCAACAAACAGTCGTGTTTTTAGGTCACTGCATATCACAGGGCATCAGACACCTCACACCTCAACGTACGGAAGCCATACGTAACATGCTTGAACCCAGGAATCACAAACAGCTGCGTGCTTTCCTAGGTATTGTTTCACACTGTAGACAGTGGATCATACATGCAAGTCAACTCATGCAGTCTTTATATGACTGTATTGCCAACACGCCATATTCACTCAGTGAAGAGGCTAAACAGTCATTTTCCTCTTTGAAAACAGCACTGGTATCAGCTCCGGCTTTGGGACTCCCAGACTACACTAAACCTTTTCAATTGATGGCAGCTGAGATATCCTCACATGCTACAGGGGTGCTCACACAAAAACATGGAAACAAACAGAGACCGGTGGCATACATATCAGCTCATCTGGACCCTGTAGCTAGAGCCGCACCTTCTTGTGTAAGAGTAGTAGCCGCAATTTCACTGTTATTAGATAAAGCTTCTGAGATTGTTCTTGATCACCCACTTCTAGTTCAGACCACTCATGATGTACATGGCATTCTTAACCAGGTCCAACCTAAACATATTTCAATGGCCAGACACCTCCGTCTCCAATGTTCCCTACTACTGCCGCCCAACATTTCCTTTGCCAGGATTCAGACTCTTAATCTCGCGTCTTTGCTCCCTTTAGAGTCTGAGGGGGGTACCATACCTGAGGAAACTGCACTCTCCAACTCCTTTGACCCATCAAAGTCAATGCATGATTGTGTACAATTAATGGAACAAGAGACTCAGGGCTTATGTAATGTACGTGACAAGCCACTCTGTAATGCTACATTTGAACTTTTCATAGATGGCAGTAGATATGCAGATATGAATGGACAATTTCATACAGGTTATGCGGTAGTAACTCAGCATGAAGTGCTGAAAGCAGAACCTCTCCCTGCTAATCAGTCTGCACAAGAAGCAGAACTTACGGCATTGGTTGAAGCTCTATAAATAGCCAAAGATCAGACAGCAAACATATACACTGATTCTAGATATGCACATGGCATTATTTTCGATTTTGGCGTAATATGGAGTTATATGACTGCTTCAGGCCAACCTGTTAAACATGCCTCCCTCATTAGACAGATTCTGGAGGCAGCACAAGAAACTAAAGAAATAGCGGTGATAAAGGTAGCTGCACATGTGAGACTCGACACCGAGGAAGCCAGGGGTAACGATAAAGCCGATAAGGCAGCAAAACAGGCAGCACGTAAACCCTTACATCATGCCCACACACTAGATAGCTCTGAAGATGATGAGGAGAGATTGAAGGAAGCTCAGAAACAGGTAGACGACGAAGAACGAGGGCAGTGGCAGAAAAAAGGGGCAGAAGATCAGCAAGGATTATGGAAAAAAGGAACTTTGTTGTGTTTACCCAGAGCCTGGTACCCCGCAGTGGCAAGTGACCTCCACCTACCCACGCATGTGTCGGCAAATGGTATGACGCTCAAGGTAAAAGAAAGGTGGTTGGCTCCAGGCTTTGGTAATTTTGCTCGGAACATGTGTGCTGCATGCGCTATATGCCTGGCACACAATCCAGGTCAGGCCATTAAAACCCCAACCAAGCATCATGTAAGACCACTGTATCCCTTTCAAAGACTCCAGATCGACTACATCCAACTTCCTAGGTACAATGGATACGAATATGTGCTTGTGTGTGTGGACATGTTCTCAGGGTGGCCAGAGGCTTATCCAGTTCGTAAAGCCTCAGCAAAAACTACTGCCATTAAAATAGCACATGAACTGATACCCCGTTACGGCATGCCTGAGGTGATCGAGTCAGATAGGGGTACCCATTTTACTGGGGAAATATTCCAGAATGTTATGAAAATGTTGGGAGTAGAAAACCAGTTTCACACTCCGTATCACCCACAGAGTTCAGGTAAAGTGGAAAGATTAAATGGAACAATAAAATTAAAAATCCAGAAGGCCATGGCAGAAACAGGAAAGCCTTGGACCGAGTGTCTACCACTTGCCCTGTATTCCATCCGAAACGCCCCAAGGGGGAAGGCTAAGCTGTCATCACATGAGATTCTTTTTGGTAGAGCAGCAAATTTGGGTTGTTATTTTCCACAACAACTGATGTTGATACTGAGACTTTAACTGCTTATGTACAAGAATTACAAAAACGTTTAACTAAAGTGCATTCGCAAGTTTTTGCTTCCCTTCCAGATCCAGAAAATCTCGAAGGAGGCCACAAGTTGGAACCTGGTGATCAAGTCTACGTGAAAAGACACACCAGAAAGACTCTGGAACCGAGATTTGACGGACCTTTCCAAGTCCTGTTAACAACTCCAACAGCAGTCAAGCTTGAAGGAAAGGCATCATGGATACATGCAAGCCATTGCAAAAAAGCAGTATAAGACTCATGATATTGATGTTAATAATGTTAACCTCAACGGAGGCATGGGAAAGACTGAATTCTCTAGCCCCTTTGAACAATAGATTCGTACAACATCATAGAAAATTAGTGCATGACTTGTTAAATAATACGCAACCCCTGGCAGATTGTTGGATCTGTACCCATTCACCAGTATCAGCCACAAGTATACCTTTTCTAGCAGTTCCCGTGTCAGCTGAAGAAATATTCGCTTGGCCTAATTGTTCAGACAACCTGGCCAACAACCAACCTGGCAATACTAGACTATGGAATACTACAATCGCCATACCAGTTGTGGGATGGGTAGAATTTCCTTGGTGGCAGGGCAATCTTTCAGGAAAAATAGACAACTTACAATATTTAGCATTCAAGGGAGGAAAATGGGTACCTAGGAATAAGACTGGATTAACTGATTTAGGACAGGTCCCCACTGAAAATCTACAGCTCTGTTTCAGTACAACCACCCCTTCCTCTGATGCTTTCAAACCTACAGTATTGAAAAGATACATACATAATAGAAAATGGGAACATTCTGAGTTGTTCCCCCAAGGTGATGCAAACAGTTGTACAAGTAAGCCGGGGAACCTGGTTTGTAATGAATCCAATGAGTATGTCAACGGAATGCATGTATGTGGGAATCCCGCAGCCGGGTACTGTAGCCCCTTGGGACAAAAACCCTCTTGGTGTATGCTTCAGAATGTATCTAGTTTTGTGGATTTGGCTCACAGATTGGTATTGCAGCACTCAGCTTTGTGGGACCTGCCTGAGGGTACATTTTGGATATGCGGAGAAGGAGCATATAAATGGCTTCCCGTAGGTATAAAGGGTACTTGTACATTAGGACGCCTAACCCCGGCTACTTTCATAATTTCAAATAAACAAGTGAATATGCAAGCCGTGCCCAAGCACACACTGTATAAAAGAGCTGCAGATAACTCACCACGTCCCTCGGGGAGGCCGCATATAGTACAAATGGGAATTCCCAACAAAATTGCTAGTACCATTTTTATTTATCCTATGTTAACACAGATGTGGGATAAATTAGTTAGAGCCACGGATTATCTAGATGATCAGATTTGGGATATATTGGACATATTAAATACTAGTATAGCTGTACAGAATCAGCTTATAATAGTCACTAACCAACATACCCTGGTATTGGATTACCTAACTGCCTCACAAGGGGGTATGTGTCAAATCATCGGACCCACCTGCTATCATTATATAGACCCGAATAGTACTATGAGTATGAGATTTAAATTAAAAGACGTACAACGACTCAGGGATCAGTATGACAAAGACAATGACCAAAATAAGGATAGCTGGTGGTCAGATACCTTTTCTTTTCTTAACCCGGCCAATTGGTTCAGAGGGATCGGTGGGTGGGTTACCGGGATTATGCAAAGCCTAATACATACAGTTATGGTTATTGTAATTATATATGTATTATTCAAGGTTGTACTCAAGGGTATCTCGGTATGCACAAATAAATTTTGTGTAATGGATGCGAGAATATAAAGTTTTTTTTGTAATATCACAAAAAGAATGACTAAAATGATCGACAAGGTTTTGAATGGAATATGTCAAAGGGGGGATTGTGAAGAGCAGAACAAAAATGATTACCTCAATGAACAAAAATAAAAAAAAAGAATTTGTGATAAATATTGACCTGTCCATTCAAGGACATTTTAGCTATAGTATGAAATCCTGTTTTTCTTGTCTGTGGAATTGCCTTTGTACTGTTTGTTGTGAAACTGCCGCCCACGAAACTGTTTTCTTTTCTTTTCTTTCTTTCCTCTTTTGTCTCTTTGTTTAAACATGCAAAACTTGTATAACCACTAAACCTACCGAAACAACTATATAAAGAAGGGATAGCACCTTGAAGGCAGGCGTGCTTCAGAGACTTCCCAGTGATACACTATACAAGACGTGTCTTGTGTATTATTTCTGGTGATTCCCCATTTCCAAAGGCTGCTCCGACTGAGTGTGATCCTGACATTAACATCAGCATGGTCTTTGCCCTAAATGACCTGCAAGGGTACCTAAACACACCATTGTCTTGCCTGGGCCAGGGAGCATTTACGTTGGACGTGGATGAAAGTCAAATCACACTGAGCAGAAATTATGTCCGCCAACGATGTTGGAGATGTTAAGGAGAGAGCTATGCATCAGCCACTGTCACCAAATGAGCCTTTGGTGGTGTTACAGTTACAGTGTGGGCTGGTGTGTCTAGTAAATACAGAATTGCCTTACACTTTGAGAAAAGCTCCTATTACTTGAATAACATCATTAATCCAGTCAGTGTGCCTCTCCATGAACAAAGGCCTAATTTCATCTTCATGGATGACAATGCTCCAGCTCGTTGAGGTCGCATTGGCGTGGTCTGAATTTTTTCCAGACTGAATCTCATAGAAAACCTATGGGATCTGCTTAGTAGATGTGTAGAGGCTGGTAACGCTGTACCCCAGAACCTTAACCCCTTCACCCCCGGAGCTTTTTCAGTTTTAGTTTTTCGCTCCCCTCCTTCCCAGAGCCATAACTTTTTTATTTTTCCGTCAATTTGGCCATGTGAGGGCTTATTTTTTGCAGGACGAGTTGTACTTTTGAACGACATCATTGGTTTTACCATGTCGTGTACTAGAAAACGGGAAAAAAATTCAAAGTGCAGTGAAATTGCAAAAAAAGTGCAATCCCACACTTGTTTTTTGCTTTCCTATTTTGCTAGGTTCACTAAATGCTAAAACTGACCTGCCATTATGATTCTCCAGGTCAGTACGAGTTCATAGACAGCTAACATGACTAGGTTATTTTTTACCTAAGTGGTGAAAAAAAATTCCAAACTTTGCAAAAAACAAAACAAAACAAAATTGCGCCATTTTCCGATACTCGTAGCGTCTCCATTTTTCGTGATCTGGGGTCAGGTGAGGGCTTATTTTTTGCGTGCCGAGCTGGCATTTTTAATGATAGCATTTTGGTGCAGATACGTTCTTTTGATCGCCCGTTATTGCATTTTAATGCAATGTCGTGGCGACCAAAAAAACGTAAATCTGGCGTTTCGATTTTTTTTCTCATTACGCCGTTTAGCGATCAGGTTAATGCTTTTTTTTTTTATTGATAGATCGGGCGATTCTGAACGTGGCGATACCAAATATGTGTAGGTTGGGGTTTTTTTTTTATTTATTTATTTTGATTGGGGCGAAAGGGGGGTGATTTAAACTTTTATATTTTTTTTATTTTTTTCACATTTTTTTTTACTTTTTTTTTTTTACTTTTGCCATGCTTCTATAGCCTCCATGGGAGGCTAGAAGCAGGCACAACGCGATCGGCTCTGCTATGCAGCAGCGATCATAAGATCGCTGCTACACAGCAGAAATGCTGGTGTGCTGTGAGGGGACCCGACATCTGACGTACTATAACGTCAGATGTCGGGAAGGGGTTAATGACCTGAGGGCCGCCCTTCAAGAATGGAATGCTATGCCCCAGCAGACAATAACTCCACTTCTGAACAGCATGAGACACCATTGTCAGGCTGTAAATGATGCTCAAGGCCACATGACAAGTTATTGAGACAGTCACTTTATTTTAATTTAATTCATTTATTTTTTCTGGGGAGTGAATACCTTCCACTGTTGGCTTTAGTTTCAAGAAATT
This sequence comes from Ranitomeya variabilis, assembly GCF_051348905.1. NCBI lineage: Eukaryota > Metazoa > Chordata > Amphibia > Anura > Dendrobatidae > Ranitomeya > Ranitomeya variabilis. The sequence continues at coordinate 827,170,247 of NC_135233.1, forward strand.
GTTTGAGAAAAGGAAATCACCATTGCTTCTACTTAAATATTCTACTTTCATGATAAAATATCACTGTAGCATGAACTTTTCACATTTTCTATAAATTTCACAGGAAATGGAAAAGAGCAGGATATAAAAAAAAAAAAAAACCATGCTAGATACAGCAGAACAGCAGCATTCACGGTGGGTAAAAATTACACATCTATGGCAAGTGACAAGTCATTTTAAAGAACCAGCATTTTTCCTACCTGTAGGAGATAAATTTTCCCTTTTATCCTTCATGTCTTGTATTCTTTTTTCCATGGCATTGAAGCGATCTGCAACCACTGATTTAGGGCTGTACAACAGTGTACCATCATCGTCAAATGTTAAAATAGGGATATCTGTCGAGGAAGAGCAAATTCTATAAGAGAGCAAGCCCGAACTATCACCTTATATGCTAAGGCTACTTTCACACTAGCGTTAACTGCAATCCGCCACAATGCGTCGTTTTGCCGAAAAAACGCATCCTGCAAAAGTGCTTGCAGGATGCGTTTTTTCCCCATAGACTTACATTAAGCGATGTATTGCGACGGATTGACACACGTCGCAACCGTCGTGCGACGGTTGCGCCGTGTTGTGGCGGACCGTCGGGACCAAAAAACGCTACATGTAACGTTTTTTACTCACGACGGTCCGCTTTTTGCAACCGCGCATGCGCGGCCGGAACTCCGCCCCCACCTCCCCGCACCTCACAATGGGGCAGCGGATGCGCTGGAAAAATGCATCCGCTGCCCCCGTTGTGCGGCGGAGACAACGCTAGCGTCGTGAACCTCGGCCCGACGCACCGCGACGGGCCGAGCCCGACGCTAGTGTGAAAGTAGCCTAACAGTCAAATTCTTGATAGCTTGTTTTTTTGTGGAACGTGTTGAAGTTTTGAATGATACAATTCATTACATTATACGATGTACTTTAACACGAGCAGAACATTTTAAATTATGATGAAATGGCAAAATATACACTTATAATTTCGCAATCATTGTTGGGTGTGTGTGTGTGTGTGTGTGTGTGTGTGTGTGTGTGTGTGTGTGTGTGTGTGTGTGTGTGTGTGTGTGTGTGTGTGTGTGTGCGCGCTTTTATGGTGTTGATTGTGCGGTAAAAATAACCTGGCACCATAATTTCCCTGATTTCCCAGGTCGGTATGATTACAATGCTAATAAACATGTATAGGTTTTTTTTTTCCTTAAACAAGAAATCTGTCAGCCAATTCATGCTGCCCAAATGTTAGGCAACCTGGCTGCACGATTGCAAGTACCGTATATAATTCTCAGAAACGCTCTGGCATTTCAGCTACATATACTTTGAAGAACCAGATAGGAAACATAGCCAGAGAACAGTCTGTTGCCGCTGCAGGTAATTGACAGCTCTCTCCGCCATAAAGAGATCTGTCAAACACCTGCAGCAGTGCCGGAAAGAGCTGGCTAGGGCCTTTCCCAGACTAGTCTCGTCTCCTGCTACGGTCCTTTAAAGTATGTTTTCTCTGAAATATTGGAGCGCTTCAGAGGACTATGCCTGGCAGGAATCATATAATCAGGCGCTGATTCCTTCTGCCTGCACAAACAGCATAAATTGAATAACAGATTCCCTTTAAATTGTGAAAAAAGGGGTTTGTGCCATCTTCTGAGACTTGTAACTTGAATGTTTCCAATGATAGAATAGTGTTGCATTTCCTTGCGGTCTGTGGGCACGTCAAAACTACGTATCCGCAATGCCGCATGTCCTGCGTACCCAATGTTAAAGATAGGTACGCAGGACGCATGCAGAAGTAGGTGGACCTAAACGGAAGTGGGCAGAGCGTCAGGGAGGAAGTACGCAGCCGTACGCAAAGCCCCGGTATGCAAGTGTGAATGTAGCCTTAGGCTACTTTCACACTAGCGTTAACTGCAATACGTTAAAATGCGTCGTTTAGCAGAAAAAACGCATCCTGCAAAAGTGTTTGCAGGATGCGTTTTTTCCCCATAGACTTGTATTGGCGACGCATTGCGATGGATTGTCATACGTCGTGTACGTCGTACGACGTATGCGTCGAAATTTGGCAACACGTCGTCGGCAAAAAACGTTGATTGTAACGTTTTTGTCTCCGCCTAAAAAACGTGTTGCGACGCATCCTGCGGCATGCGTCGTTGGCTACAATGGAAGCCTATGAGCGACGGATGCGTCGGGAAACGTCGTACGACGCAATGCAGCGCTGCAATACGTTTTTTTACACTGAGCATGCTCAGAAGCAGGATTTTGTTGCCAATTGGCCAGACACCCCCAAATCTATATAAACCTGGCCTGGGCCTTCAACCCCACATATGCAAGCAAGAAGCCTACATGAAAGAAGACTGACAGCAAGACTCCAGACTGACAGCAAGACTCCAGACTGACAGCAAGACTCCAGACTGACAGCAAGACTCCAGACTGACAGCAAGACTCCAGACTGACAGCAAGACTCCAGACTGACAGCAAGACTCCAGACTGACAGCAAGACTCCAGACTGACAGCAAGACTCCAGACTGACAGCAAGACTCCAGACTGACAGCAAGACTCCAGACTGACAGCAAGACTCCAGACTGACAGCAAGACTCCAGACTGACAGCAAGACTCCAGACTGACAGCAAGACTCCAGACTGACAGCAAGACTCCAGACTGACAGCAAGACTCCAGACTGACAGCAAGACTCCAGACTGACAGCAAGACTCCAGACTGACAGCAAGACTCCAGACTGACAGCAAGACTCCAGACTGACAGCAAGACTCCAGACTGACAGCAAGACTCCAGACTGACAGCAAGACTCCAGACTGACAGCAAGACTCCAGACTGACAGCAAGACTCCAGACTGACAGCAAGACTCCAGACTGACAGCAAGACTCCAGACTGACAGCAAGACTCCAGACTGACAGCAAGACTCCAGACTGACAGCAAGACTCCAGACTGACAGCAAGACTCCAGACTGACAGCAAGACTCCAGACTGACAGCAAGACTCCAGACTGACAGCAAGACTCCAGACTGACAGCAAGACTCCAGACTGACAGCAAGACTCCAGACTGACAGCAAGACTCCAGACTGACAGCAAGACTCCAGACTGACAGCAAGACTCCAGACTGACAGCAAGACTCCAGACTGACAGCAAGACTCCAGACTGACAGCAAGACTCCAGACTGACAGCAAGACTCCAGACTGACAGCAAGACTCCAGACTGACAGCAAGACTCCAGACTGACAGCAAGACTCCAGACTGACAGCAAGACTCCAGACTGACAGCAAGACTCCAGACTGACAGCAAGACTCCAGACTGACAGCAAGACTCCAGACTGACAGCAAGACTCCAGACTGACAGCAAGACTCCAGACTGACAGCAAGACTCCAGACTGACAGCAAGACTCCAGACTGACAGCAAGACTCCAGACTGACAGCAAGACTCCAGACTGACAGCAAGACTCCAGACTGACAGCAAGACTCCAGACTGACAGCAAGACTCCAGACTGACAGCAAGACTCCAGACTGACAGCAAGACTCCAGACTGACAGCAAGACTCCAGACTGACAGCAAGACTCCAGACTGACAGCAAGACTCCAGACTGACAGCAAGACTCCAGACTGACAGCAAGACTCCAGACTGACAGCAAGACTCCAGACTGACAGCAAGACTCCAGACTGACAGCAAGACTCCAGACTGACAGCAAGACTCCAGACTGACAGCAAGACTCCAGACTGACAGCAAGACTCCAGACTGACAGCAAGACTCCAGACTGACAGCAAGACTCCAGACTGACAGCAAGACTCCAGACTGACAGCAAGACTCCAGACTGACAGCAAGACTCCAGACTGACAGCAAGACTCCAGACTGACAGCAAGACTCCAGACTGACAGCAAGACTCCAGACTGACAGCAAGACTCCAGACTGACAGCAAGACTCCAGACTGACAGCAAGACTCCAGACTGACAGCAAGACTCCAGACTGACAGCAAGACTCCAGACTGACAGCAAGACTCCAGACTGACAGCAAGACTCCAGACTGACAGCAAGACTCCAGACTGACAGCAAGACTCCAGACTGACAGCAAGACTCCAGACTGACAGCAAGACTCCAGACTGACAGCAAGACTCCAGACTGACAGCAAGACTCCAGACTGACAGCAAGACTCCAGACTGACAGCAAGACTCCAGACTGACAGCAAGACTCCAGACTGACAGCAAGACTCCAGACTGACAGCAAGACTCCAGACTGACAGCAAGACTCCAGACTGACAGCAAGACTCCAGACTGACAGCAAGACTCCAGACTGACAGCAAGACTCCAGACTGACAGCAAGACTCCAGACTGACAGCAAGACTCCAGACTGACAGCAAGACTCCAGACTGACAGCAAGACTCCAGACTGACAGCAAGACTCCAGACTGACAGCAAGACTCCAGACTGACAGCAAGACTCCAGACTGACAGCAAGACTCCAGACTGACAGCAAGACTCCAGACTGACAGCAAGACTCCAGACTGACAGCAAGACTCCAGACTGACAGCAAGACTCCAGACTGACAGCAAGACTCCAGACTGACAGCAAGACTCCAGACTGACAGCAAGACTCCAGACTGACAGCAAGACTCCAGACTGACAGCAAGACTCCAGACTGACAGCAAGACTCCAGACTGACAGCAAGACTCCAGACTGACAGCAAGACTCCAGACTGACAGCAAGACTCCAGACTGACAGCAAGACTCCAGACTGACAGCAAGACTCCAGACTGACAGCAAGACTCCAGACTGACAGCAAGACTCCAGACTGACAGCAAGACTCCAGACTGACAGCAAGACTCCAGACTGACAGCAAGACTCCAGACTGACAGCAAGACTCCAGACTGACAGCAAGACTCCAGACTGACAGCAAGACTCCAGACTGACAGCAAGACTCCAGACTGACAGCAAGACTCCAGACTGACAGCAAGACTCCAGACTGACAGCAAGACTCCAGACTGACAGCAAGACTCCAGACTGACAGCAAGACTCCAGACTGACAGCAAGACTCCAGACTGACAGCAAGACTCCAGACTGACAGCAAGACTCCAGACTGACAGCAAGACTCCAGACTGACAGCAAGACTCCAGACTGACAGCAAGACTCCAGACTGACAGCAAGACTCCAGACTGACAGCAAGACTCCAGACTGACAGCAAGACTCCAGACTGACAGCAAGACTCCAGACTGACAGCAAGACTCCAGACTGACAGCAAGACTCCAGACTGACAGCAAGACTCCAGACTGACAGCAAGACTCCAGACTGACAGCAAGACTCCAGACTGACAGCAAGACTCCAGACTGACAGCAAGACTCCAGACTGACAGCAAGACTCCAGACTGACAGCAAGACTCCAGACTGACAGCAAGACTCCAGACTGACAGCAAGACTCCAGACTGACAGCAAGACTCCAGACTGACAGCAAGACTCCAGACTGACAGCAAGACTCCAGACTGACAGCAAGACTCCAGACTGACAGCAAGACTCCAGACTGACAGCAAGACTCCAGACTGACAGCAAGACTCCAGACTGACAGCAAGACTCCAGACTGACAGCAAGACTCCAGACTGACAGCAAGACTCCAGACTGACAGCAAGACTCCAGACTGACAGCAAGACTCCAGACTGACAGCAAGACTCCAGACTGACAGCAAGACTCCAGACTGACAGCAAGACTCCAGACTGACAGCAAGACTCCAGACTGACAGCAAGACTCCAGACTGACAGCAAGACTCCAGACTGACAGCAAGACTCCAGACTGACAGCAAGACTCCAGACTGACAGCAAGACTCCAGACTGACAGCAAGACTCCAGACTGACAGCAAGACTCCAGACTGACAGCAAGACTCCAGACTGACAGCAAGACTCCAGACTGACAGCAAGACTCCAGACTGACAGCAAGACTCCAGACTGACAGCAAGACTCCAGACTGACAGCAAGACTCCAGACTGACAGCAAGACTCCAGACTGACAGCAAGACTCCAGACTGACAGCAAGACTCCAGACTGACAGCAAGACTCCAGACTGACAGCAAGACTCCAGACTGACAGCAAGACTCCAGACTGACAGCAAGACTCCAGACTGACAGCAAGACTCCAGACTGACAGCAAGACTCCAGACTGACAGCAAGACTCCAGACTGACAGCAAGACTCCAGACTGACAGCAAGACTCCAGACTGACAGCAAGACTCCAGACTGACAGCAAGACTCCAGACTGACAGCAAGACTCCAGACTGACAGCAAGACTCCAGACTGACAGCAAGACTCCAGACTGACAGCAAGACTCCAGACTGACAGCAAGACTCCAGACTGACAGCAAGACTCCAGACTGACAGCAAGACTCCAGACTGACAGCAAGACTCCAGACTGACAGCAAGACTCCAGACTGACAGCAAGACTCCAGACTGACAGCAAGACTCCAGACTGACAGCAAGACTCCAGACTGACAGCAAGACTCCAGACTGACAGCAAGACTCCAGACTGACAGCAAGACTCCAGACTGACAGCAAGACTCCAGACTGACAGCAAGACTCCAGACTGACAGCAAGACTCCAGACTGACAGCAAGACTCCAGACTGACAGCAAGACTCCAGACTGACAGCAAGACTCCAGACTGACAGCAAGACTCCAGACTGACAGCAAGACTCCAGACTGACAGCAAGACTCCAGACTGACAGCAAGACTCCAGACTGACAGCAAGACTCCAGACTGACAGCAAGACTCCAGACTGACAGCAAGACTCCAGACTGACAGCAAGACTCCAGACTGACAGCAAGACTCCAGACTGACAGCAAGACTCCAGACTGACAGCAAGACTCCAGACTGACAGCAAGACTCCAGACTGACAGCAAGACTCCAGACTGACAGCAAGACTCCAGACTGACAGCAAGACTCCAGACTGACAGCAAGACTCCAGACTGACAGCAAGACTCCAGACTGACAGCAAGACTCCAGACTGACAGCAAGACTCCAGACTGACAGCAAGACTCCAGACTGACAGCAAGACTCCAGACTGACAGCAAGACTCCAGACTGACAGCAAGACTCCAGACTGACAGCAAGACTCCAGACTGACAGCAAGACTCCAGACTGACAGCAAGACTCCAGACTGACAGCAAGACTCCAGACTGACAGCAAGACTCCAGACTGACAGCAAGACTCCAGACTGACAGCAAGACTCCAGACTGACAGCAAGACTCCAGACTGACAGCAAGACTCCAGACTGACAGCAAGACTCCAGACTGACAGCAAGACTCCAGACTGACAGCAAGACTCCAGACTGACAGCAAGACTCCAGACTGACAGCAAGACTCCAGACTGACAGCAAGACTCCAGACTGACAGCAAGACTCCAGACTGACAGCAAGACTCCAGACTGACAGCAAGACTCCAGACTGACAGCAAGACTCCAGACTGACAGCAAGACTCCAGACTGACAGCAAGACTCCAGACTGACAGCAAGACTCCAGACTGACAGCAAGACTCCAGACTGACAGCAAGACTCCAGACTGACAGCAAGACTCCAGACTGACAGCAAGACTCCAGACTGACAGCAAGACTCCAGACTGACAGCAAGACTCCAGACTGACAGCAAGACTCCAGACTGACAGCAAGACTCCAGACTGACAGCAAGACTCCAGACTGACAGCAAGACTCCAGACTGACAGCAAGACTCCAGACTGACAGCAAGACTCCAGACTGACAGCAAGACTCCAGACTGACAGCAAGACTCCAGACTGACAGCAAGACTCCAGACTGACAGCAAGACTCCAGACTGACAGCAAGACTCCAGACTGACAGCAAGACTCCAGACTGACAGCAAGACTCCAGACTGACAGCAAGACTCCAGACTGACAGCAAGACTCCAGACTGACAGCAAGACTCCAGACTGACAGCAAGACTCCAGCCACCATAGAGCCAGTGTGAGTATTGCAATTTTTTTGTGCGTCTGTGTGCCTGTGCATTTGTGTGTGTATGAGGTACTGACTACAGCAAGAGCTTAAAACCTGAAGAGAAACAGAGGCCTGCCATCGTCCTGCAACAGCCAGTGCCATGCTAGAGTCCAGATCCACCCTGATGCCAGCCACTGTGAAGACATGCAGCTCCAGCCGGAGGACTGTCAGCCTTTTTTACGTTTGTGTGTGTATGTGTGTGCGTATGCGTCTTCTGTTTGGGTCCGCCTTTGTGCATTTGTACATATGTGTGTGTATTTTCGTACGGCTGTGTGCTTTTGTATGTATGTCTTCATGTGCCTGCACCTTATTATGCCTTTGCCAATCTTATGCCTGTTCATGTGTTATGCTTGTATTATGACTGCGCCTCTGTGCTTACAGGCATGTTTGTGTGCGTCTTGTTGATTGCATGTGCATTTGTCCATGCCTTAATTGGTTAATTGCCTTTTTCTGATGTATTTACTAAGTATAGTGGTCTGTGCAGCATGTGGTTTAAATGTGTTTTTTTTTTCTCTTAAAATTTTTTTTTTTTTTTAAATCGGATGTATTTTTGCAAAGTCTAGTGGTTTGAATGTGTGAGCGTGCGTTTTTTTTTTCTATTAAAAGTGTTGATTTTCTTATTACTGTTGAAACCATTCCCAGTTGATGTACTTGTATTTAAAATAAAGAGCATTTCAGCTCCTAATTGTGATGTAAAAAAAAAAAAAGAAAAAAAAAAAAAACTAATAAAATGTTTATTAAAAAAATGTCCGTAGTATCATTTCAGAAAAGTAAATTTAAAACTGGTGTATGTACCAATGGTTACACATGCAATACAGAGTTGGTTGAGGGCTCATTTTTTAATAAAGGTTATACTTTAAAGGTTTTTTGGGGGAGGTGATTTTTGAAAATAAAATGTGGTAAATATATTTTTACATGGTGGGTTCACATTTCAAAATTTTTTTTGGGGGACATGGAAATGAATGGTATAACGTGCACCTGTGTTTGGGTTTTGGTGTTCACCTTTAATTAAAATTTCTCACATCATTTTAGCAGGGTGTTTATCGTTAAACATTACCTAGTTCGGGGGGTGGTCTAACTATAAATCCATTATACTTATTACAGAGACACCAGGACCACAGCCGCCGCCTGTCTTCATACCAGGACCAGCCCACCAGGACCACATCCACAAATCTTTAAAAGTAAGTTTTGAAGACCCCAAATCTGCTACTTCAATGTGTAGAGCAGATTGCAAGTGTCTTTTAACCCCTTCATGACCCAGCCTATTTTGGCCTTAATGACCTTGCCGTTTTTTGCAATTCTGACCAGTGTCCCTTTATGAGGTAATAACTCAGGAACGCTTCAACGGATCCTAGCGATTCTGAGACTGTTTTTTCGTGACATATTGAGCTTCATGTTAGTGGTAAATTTAGGTCGATAATTTCTGAGTTTATTTGTGAAAAAAACAGAAATTTGGCGAAAATTTAGAAAATTTCTCAATTTTCACATTTTGAATTTTTATTCTGTTAAACCAGAGAGTTATGTGACACAAAATAGTTGATAAATAACATTTCCCACATGTCTACTTTACATCAGCACAATTTTGGAAACAAATTTTTTTTTTGCTAGGAAGTTATAAGGGTTAAAATTTGACCAGTGATTTCTCATTCTTACAACAACATTTACAAAACCATTTTTTTTAGGGACCACCTCACATTTGAAGTCAGTTTGAGGGTTCTATATGGCAGAAAATACCCAAAAGTGACACCATTCTAAAAACTGCACCCCTCAAGGTGCTCAAAACCACATTCAAGAAGTTTATTAACCCTTCAGGTGTTTCACAGCAGCAGAAGCAACATGGAAGGAAAAAATGAACATTTAACTTTTTAGTCACAAAAATTATCTTTTAGCAACAATTTTGTTATTTTCCCAAGGGTAAAAGGAGAAACTGGACCACGAATGTTGTTGTGCAATTTGTCCTGAGTACGCTGATACCTCATATGTGTGGGTAAACCACTGTTTGGGCGCACGGCAGGGCTCGGAAGGGAAGGAGCGCCATTTGACTTTTTGAATGAAAAATTGGCTCCAATCTTTAGCGGACACCATGTCGCGTTTGGAGAGCCCCCGTGTGCCTAAACATTGGAGCTCCCCCACAAGTGACCCCATTTTGGAAACTAGACCCCCCAAGGAACTTATCTAGAAGCATAGTGAGCACTTTAAACCCCCATGTGCTTCACAAATTAATCCGTAAAAATGAAAAAGTACTTTTTTTTCGCAAAAAAATTATTTTAGCCTCAATTTTTTAATTTTCACATGGGCAACAGGATAAAATGGATCCTAAAATTTGTTGGACAATTTCTCCTGAGTACACCGATACCTCACATGTGGGGGTAAACCACTGTTTGGGCACATGGTAAGGCTCGGAAGGGAAGGAGCGCCATTTGACTTTTTGAATGAAAAATCATCTCCATCGCTAGCGGACACCATGTCAGGTTTGGAGAGCCCCTGTGTGCCTAAACATTGGAGCTCCCCCACAAGTGACCCCATTTTGGAAACTAGACCCCCAAGGAACTTATCTAGAAGCATCGTGAGCACTTTAAACCCTCAGGTGCTTCACAAATTGATCCGTAAAAATTAAAAAGTACTTTTTTTTCACACAAAATTTCTTTTAGCCTCAATTTTTTCATTTTCACATGGGCAACAGGATAAAATGGATCCTAAAATTTGTTGTGCAATTTCTCCCGAGTACGCCGATACCTCATATGTGGGGGTAAACCACTGTTTGGGTGCACGGCAAGGCTCGGAAGGGAAGGCGCGCCATTTGACTTTTTGAATGGAAAATTAGCTCCAATCGTTAGCGGACACCATGTCACGTTTGGAGAGCCCCTCTGTGCCTAAACATTGGAGCTCCCCTACAAGTGACCCCATTTTGGAAACTAGACCCCCCAAGGAACTTATCTAGATGCATAGTGAGCACTTATAACCCCCAGGTGCTTCACAGAAGTTTATAACGTAGAGCCATGAAAATAAAAAAAATATTTTTCTTTCCTCAAAAATGATTTTTAGCCCGGAATTTTTTATTTTCCCAAGGATAATAGGAGAAATTGGACCCCAAATGTTGTTGTCCAGTTTGTCCTGAGTACGATGATACCCCATATGTGGGGGTAAACCACTGTTTGGGCGCACGGCAGGGCTCGGAAGGGAAGGCACGCCATTTGGCTTTTTGAATGGAAAATTAGCTTCAATCATTAGCGGACACCATGTAGCGTTTGGAGAGCCCCTGTGTGCCTAAACATTGGAGCTCCCGCACAATTGACCCCATTTTGGAAACTAGACCTCCCATGGAACTAATCTAGATGTGTGGTGAGCACTTTGAACCCCCAAGTGCTTCACAGATGTTTATAACGCAGAGCCATGAAAATAAAAAATATTTTTTTTTTCTCAAAAATGATTTTTTAGCCCACAATTTTTTATTTTCCCAAGGGTAACAGGAGAAATTGGACCCCAAAATTTGTTGTCCAGTTTCTCCTGAGTACGCTGACACCCCATATGTGGGGGTAAACCACTGTTTGGGCACATGCCGGGGCTCGGAAGGGAAGTAGTGATGATTTGGAATGCAGACTTTGATGGAATGGTCTGCGGGCATCATGTTACGTTTGCAGAGCCCCTGATGTGCCTAAACAGTAGAAACACCCCACAAGTGACCCCATTTTGGAAACTAGACCCCCCAAGGAACTTATCTAGATGTGTGGTGAGCACGTTCAACCCCCAAGTGCTTCACAGAAGTTTACAACGCAGAGCCGTGAAAATAAAAAATCATTTTTCTTTCCTCAAAAAAGATGTTTTAGCAAGCAATTTTTAATTTTCACAAGGGTAACAGGAGAAATTGGACCCCAATATTTGTTGCCCAGTTTGTTGTGAGTACGCTGATACCCCATATGTGGGGGTAAACCACTGTTTGGGCGCACGTCAGGGCTCGGAAGGAAAGTAGGGACATTTGAAATGCAGACTTTGATGGAATGGTCTGCGGGCGTCACGTTGCATTTGCAGAGCCCCTGATGTACTTAAACAGTAGAAACACCCCACAAGTGACCCCATTTTGGAAACTAGACCCCCCAAGGAACTTATCTAGATGTGTGGTGAGCACTTTCAAACCCCAAGTGCTTCACAGAAGTTTATAACGCAGAGCCGTGAAAATAAAAAATAATTGTTCTTTCCTCAAAAATTATGTTTTAGCAAGTCATTTTTTATTTTCGCAAGGGTAACAGGAGAAATTGGACCCCAATATTTGTTGCCCAGTTTGTCCTGAGTACGCTTGTACCCCATATGTGGGGGTAAACCACTGTTTGGGCGCACGTCGGGGCTTGGAAGGGAGGGAGCACCATTTGACTTTTTGAACGCAAGATTGGCTGGAATCAATGGTGGCGCCATGTTGCGTTTGGAGACCCCTGATGTGCCTAAACAGTGGAAACCCCTCAATTCTAACTTCAACACTAACCCCAACACAACCCCTAACCCTAATCCCAACTGTAGCCATAAACCTAATCACAACCCTAACCCCAACACACCCCTAACCACAACCCTAACCCCAACACACCCGTAACCCTAATCCCAACCCTAACCCTAATCCTAACCCTAATCCCAACCCTTACCCTAATCCCAACCCTAACCACAACTGTAACCCCAACACACCCCTAACCCTATCCGTAACCCTAACCACTAGCCTAATCTTAACCCTATTTCCAACCCTAGCCCTAATTCCAACCCTAAATCTAATTCCAACCCTAACCCTAAGGCTATGTGCCCACGTTGCGGATTCGTGTGAGATTTTTCTGCACCATTTTTGAAAAATCCGCAGGTAAAAGGCACTGCGTTTTACCTGCGGATTTACAGCGGATTTCACCTGCGGATTCCTATTGAGGAACAGGTGTAAAACGCTGCGGAATCCGCACAAAATTGACATGCTGTGGAAAATACAACACAGCGTTTCCGCACGGTATTTTCCGCACCATGGGCACAGCGGACTTGATTTTCCATAGGTGTACATGGTACTGTAAACCTGATGGAAAACTGCTACGAATTCGCAGCGGCCGATCCGCTGCAGATCCGCGGCCAATCCGCTGCGGATCCGCATCCAAATCCGCACTGTGTGCACATGCCCTAACCCTAACCCTACCCCTAGTTCTAACCCTAACCCTAGTGGAAAAAGAAAAAAAAATATTTTCTTTTTTTTATTATTGTCCCTACCTATGGGGGTGATAAAGGGGGGGGGTCATTTACTATTTTTTTTATTTTGATCACTTTGATAGGTTATATCGCAGTGATCAAAATATACCTGGAACGAATCTGCCGGCCGATTCGGCGGCCGCACTGCGCATGCGCCCGCCATTTTGGAAGATGGCGGCGCCCATGGAGAAGACGGACGGACGCCCGGAGGCTCGGTAAGTATGAGGGGGGGGGGATCTGAGCATGGGGGGTGGATCGGAGGACAGGGGGGGGGCATCGGAGCACGGGGGGAGCGGGCAGGAGGACTTAGGGGGGCGGACCACATAACGGAGGACTGGGGAGGAGATCGGTGGGTGTGGGGGGGGGGGGCAGATTAGGTTTTCCAGCCATGGCCGATGATATTGCAGCATCGGCCATGGCTGGCTTGTAATATTTCACCAGTTTTTTAGGTGAAATATTAAAAATCGCTCTGATTGGCAGTTTCACTTTCAACAGCCAATCAGAGTGATCGTAGCCACAGGGGGGTGAAGCCACCCCCCCTGGGCTGAAGTACCACTCCCCATGTCCCTGCAGATCGGGTGAAATTGGAGTTAACCCTTTCACCCGATCTGCAGGGACGCGATCATTCCATGACGCCACATAGGCGTCATGGGTCGGATTGGCACGGGTTTTCATGACGCCTACGTGGCGTCAAAGGTCGGGAAGGGGTTAACTTACAGAGACACCAGGGCCACAGCCGCCGCCTGTCTTCATACCAGGACCAGCCCACCAGGACCACATCCACAAATCTTTAAAAGTAAGTTTTGAAGACCCCAAATCTGCTACCTCAATGTGTAGAGCAGATTGCAAGTGTCTTTTAACTTACAGAGACACCAGGACCACAGCCGCCGGCCTTGCTACCGCCACAATGTCCTCTTCTGACAGCCCTCCTCCACAACAATAGCGTGTATCGGTAAGTTAACACAAAAATTGTTTTTTTGGGTTTTTTTTGGTTTTGTACTTTACATTTTTGTTGATCACTACATGCATGAATTATGTTTAAACAGGAAGCTAAATCAGATGAGGAGCTGTCAGAAGGGGGCGAAATGGGTGGAGAGATGCAAGTGGAGGAGGAACCAAGTGTAAGTAGTGGTAAAACAGTTGCTTCACACATCACACTGCATCATACACAAAACAGATTTTCATACATAACTAAACATAGAAAACATATGCCTACATTAAAGAGAATTTGTTTCCTTTATTTCAGTCTCCTGCTGCTCCTGCTGCTGCTGCTGCTGAACATTCAGCAAACCGTGAAGGTTCTCCCAGCCGCTCCCAGAGTCGGCGGAATCGTCGCCGCGGTCGGCCATCAGTGAGGTTTTTTTGGGGGGGATTCTATTGGTACTTTTGTGTTTCAGTGTACTAATTTTTTTGTTTTTCTTCTTTTTTCTGCACAGGCTTCACAGCGTGCTCCCGCCGAAGACTTTGATGATGACATAGATATCGACTGTCTCATTGAGGAGGTTCGCGAGCGGGAGCCGCTGTGGAACATGGCTGACCGCAGGCATGCCGATAGCAGTGTAACCCGTCGGCTCTGGGACGAAGTGTGCCATAACATCTTTCCGAGGTGGGAGGACCTTCTTCCACAGCAGCAGAGCAAACTATGTAAGTATTCACTTTTCAGTGATGTTTTGAGCTGAATGTAATGTATTGCATTTAACAAATTTTTTTTTTTCTTTTCATTCTTGTTTTCACAGGTGGAAAGGTTAGGAAGCGGTGGCGGTCACTGAGGGATCGCTTTAAAAGGGAATTTAACGAGGAGATGCAGGCCCCGAGTGGCTCAGCAGGAAGGAAGAGGGGCAAATATAAACACGGCCCTGCCCTCTCTCGAATCTGATGCTCAACAGATAGCGTTCCCTTTACCCCACCCCTCTGATCCTGCCACCTCTAGACCACCATTAGGTTCGTGGCGGCAGCGACAGAGGGGTCAGGAAAGGAGCTATGCTCCTGAGTTCTTACATCTGAATGCATCCTTCCAAAGCTCTTTCAAAATTTTGGGAGAGCAAGTGACTGCTGGTTTCAACATGGTGCAATCACGCATCAGTGAAACAAGCCATGAAACCAGCAGTCGCTTGGATAGGCTGCATTCAGATGTAAGTCAATCTCCGGCCAATCTTTTTTTCCAATCCATGCTCAGGAGCATGGAGAAGCTTTCTTTTGAGCAACAGATGCGGGTAATGAATACCTGCCATAATGCTCTACTTAAGGCCCTTCACGAACCCCAATCTACCCCCACATATCCACTATATTTCCACCCCAGGCTCCATTTCCACCCCAGGCCCCATTTCCACACCATGCCCCACCCCAGGCCCCATTTCCACACCATGCCCCACCCCAGGCCCCATTTCCACACCATGCCCCCCATTAACCAACCCAGTCCCAATACCCACGCCAGTCCCAATACCCACGCCAGTCCCAATACCCACGCCAGTCCCAATACCCAACCCAGCCCCAATACCCAACCCAGTCCCAATACCCATCCCGGCCCCCAAACCAAATTTCTTCCCCAATGTTTTCTTCCTTGCCCAGCTTTTCTTCCCCATTAAGTATTCCCCCTACCACAACACCACCCCCCCCCCCCCCTCTGGTCAGCCTCCTGCTTTTACCCCCCTTCCACTGCACCCCAACCAAGTAGGGTTTCCCCACCTATCGACGTGGTCCAACCTTCCAGCCCCTCCTCCCCTCGTATCTCCACCCCCAGACTTTGAAGATTTGTAACACATGTACAAATGTTAAATTTTTTCTAATTTTATTTAAAAAAAATTGAAAATTTAAGAAAAATTTTTTGAAAATAACAAAAATATGTTTATGTTTTTTGCAAAGAAAAAAAACAATTTTTTTTAAAAAAAAGAGTTCAAATAAAAAATTCGGTCTGATTTAAATTCTACTCTGTGTGTGTGTGGATTCATTAAGGTAATATGGTAACTAATAAAAAAGTTAAAATAAAAATAAACACCAGACGTTTGAAAGGTAAAACCTATTGGTTTTATTACCAAGAAAACCACGCTTTTGGATTTTTTTTTGTGAGAAACACAATTTTTACATAAAAAAAACCCATGAAAAACATGTCACACAATGATGTCTTGCCATGGAATCCGCCCAACAGGTGACACAAAATAATCCGCAAACTGGTCTCTCATCCTGGTAACAGAACCTGTGGAGCGAACCAAGCTGCTGCGGTAATCCCACAAGGCTGTCTCCAATTCTTCGTCATCCAAGGAAACGGGCTCCTTTGAAAGGACAAAGTTATGGAGCACCACACATGCCTTAACAACCTCGTCTACAGTTTTGGTTTGCAGTTTGATTGCCGTCAGCAGAACTCTCCACTTTGCCGTCAATATACCAAAAGAACACTCTACTACTCTTCTTGCTCTAGTAAGCCGGTAATTAAATACCCGTTTGGTACGGTTTAAGTCCCGGCTACTATATGGTTTCAGTAGGTGCGGCGAAAGTTGAAACGCTTTATCAACTACACAAACATATTGCATGGCTGGTTCACTTGTTCCTGGCAGTGGTCTGGCTGGCGGGAAATCGTATGTCTCTCCATACAGGCAACGGCCCATTGGAGAGTTTTTAAAAACTTGAGAATCGTTGGACCGGCCATACGCTCCTATGTCCACAGCAAGGAACTTGCAGTTGGCGTCTGCTATAGCCATGAGTACTATGGAGAAATATTTCTTGTAATTGTAGTACTCAGAGCCTGTTCCTGCCGGTTTTGCAATCCTTATGTGTTTCCCGTCAACGGCACCCACACAATTTGGGAAATGGCAAATTTGCTCAATCTGTTCTGCACTTCTCAACCAGATGTCCATTGATGGTTGGGGGATATACTCCGGCTGTAAAATGTCCCAAATAGCCCGACATGTCTCCTTCACTATTCCGGAAATAGTGGAAATGCCCAGCCGGAATTGGTAATGGAGCGAAGTCAGAGATTCACCCGTAGCTAGGAAGCTGTAGAAAAAAAAATAAATGTTAGAAAAAAATTGAAAAAAAATTGAAAAAAAAAAAAAAAGCAGTGGAATGGCCGCAAACAATACAAAAATTACATGCTGCAGAAAATGGTACGCAATGTGTCAGCGCAGTATTGTCTGCAGCATGTAATATAACATTAAATATGAGCAATGACATTAAAAAAAAGGAGTGGAATGTCCACAAAACAACAACAAAAAAAAACATTCTGCAGAAAATGCAACGCAATGTTTCAGCGCAGTATTTTCTGCAGTATGTTATATGACATTCAATATGAGCAATGACATAAAAAAAAGAGGCTTACCGCAGGGTCACCATCAGCCGCTCCGCCGGTGTGATGGCAAGCCTCATCCTTGTGTCCTGCCTTTGGATGACATCCCCTAGTTTTTCAAGCAAATAGTCAAAATGTTCCATCCTCATCCGTACGTAATTGTAGAATTTGTCTGGGTTCTGCCGCAACTCCAGGTAGAGAGTGGACTGGACACCCCGGGTCATCCGCAGTTCATTTATCGGATGTATCCAGAGTCGTCTCAGTCTCCGTTCCTGCAGAAGCATCCTCCGTCTTTCTGCTGCCGCCTCCTTCTCCCGCACTATGATATCCAGGCGATTCGTCTCAAACATAACGTCAGTAACCAAACTCGCAATCCTACCAAGTACTCCTTCCATCTCTGCCACTAAACTAAAACCCTCAAAGATGGGCTGTAAAAACAGTCACTATATAGTTTTCCATATTTTCGAGTAGCCAATCAAATTTGGGAGCCTCCCATTTTAAAAACGGATCCGTCGTAAAAACAGATGCAACGGATGGTAAAAACGTATGCAACGCATCCAGTATTTCGACGGAACCGTTTAGCGGATTTGCGACGGATCCGTCTAAATGCTGTATGCGTTGCATACGTTTTTCACTTTTTTTGACGCATCCGTTTTTTCTGCAAAAAGACGATTTGTGACGGTTTGCAGTTAACGCTAGTGTGAAAGTAGCCTTAGAGGCTTTTTTTTGTGTGTGGCAAGATGACATTTTATTGATACAAATTTGGGGTACAAAAAAAGTTAATTTCATCCTGGCTGCGTGGATCTAAATGTCAGCCCCGGGCAGGTTCACAACGTTATTAAGTTGCATATTAACCCCATATCTGCAGATAACAGCTTTTTTTTCAGGTGACAGGTTCCCTTTAAGGACATGTAGATTCCAAATATTCTTATTTTATTTCTTCATTATAAAGAGGGTGGATTTGAATTGCATCATCAATCATGCTATTTAAAAGTTGGTCAGTGATGGATAGCAGCATTTAAATGGTTAAAGTGAAGCAATAGGAGCAAGCAAGTGTATTACAGCCGTCTTCTCCCAACTAATGGCGCAGACTCAGCTCCCACGGCGTTCCATATACTGGCACCTGACGTAATATTATGTCAAACATTGATAAGGGACAACCCCTTAAACTAAATGTTAGGCCCCGATAAAATAATAAAACCTATACTCATATGGGCTTTGGTTAGTGGTGCCTCTTGCTTAATGGTGTTGCAGCCTCGATGGCTTTTCAGAAAAAGTGTGGATATGACAGACCAGGTGGCACTTAGGGTAAGTTCACACTAAGCGTTTTTTTCATTCAGTTCAATGGGTGAAAAACACTGCAACATTACGTAGAAAAAAACGCCGAAAGAAGTGACATGTTCCACTGTGCAAAAAACGATGCAAAGCACAAAATCCCGATGATCAAAAAAAAGCCGTTCACATGAATTTCTGAAATCTTAAACTTTGCTGGTACTGTAAAACGCAGCTCAAAATGTGCATAAAAAAGCGCTGCAAAAACCGCCTTAGATTGCCCACAGGTGGATTTCCTTTCACTAAGAATGTGGCTTATGAAGGTAACTGCTTGCACCAGAAAATTTTTAGGGACTTCATAGAAAAAGGAGTGAATACATATGCTAAAGCCTGTGCCCTCTGCTAAAGAGAAATTAATATTCACTGCGCTGGCAGTGAATATTCATTTCTCTTATAGCACGCACAGTTACAGCCACAGCCACCGGCTTCCAGCACACATCCAACTTCGCTTCCCTGCGTGCCCTCACCGCATCTAGTTCTGGTGCCAGCAGCTCTTCTGGCCGAGCGATCACGTGTCCCCCACTCATTAAGGTAATAAATATTCACCTCTCTCCCTTCCATAGGCATGGAGTGAATATTCATTACCTTAATGAGCGAGGACATGTGATCGCTCGGCTGGAAGAGCTGCTGGCGCAGGAAAAAGATGAAGCGAGGGTGCGCAGAGAAGGTAAGTTGGATGTGTTTTTTTATAGGAACCATGCATACAAGGACAGGGATGGGGAGCCATGCATACAAGGATAGGAAATAAAGAGCCATGCATACAGGGACCCATGCATACAAGGACAGGGATGGGAAGCCATGCATACAAGGACATGGATGGGGAGCCATGCATGCAAGGATAGGGGATAAGGAGCCATGCATACAAGGACAGGGGGGCCACGCATACATGGACTGGGATGGGGAGCCACGCATACAAGGACATGGATGAGGAGCCATGCATACAAGCACAGAGATGGGGAGCCATGGATACAAGGACAGGGATGGGGAGCCATGGATACAAGGACAGGGATGGGGAGCCATGCATACAAGGACAGGGATAAGAGGACAATGCATACTCTGCTTATATTCGAGTCAATAAGTTCTCCCAGTTTTTCGTGGCAAAATCAGGTGCCTCGGGTCAACTTATACACGAGTATATACAGTATTTGATCCCATAAATTTAAATTATGTCTATAATTTTCTCACTTTACCAACTTAACCTATTTTGTGCTGATGCATCAGACACAAATTTGATTACTAAACTATTTAAACAGTTTTCAATGTAACAAAATATGTAAATTGCCAAGAGGGAGGGGGTGAATACTTTTGCAAGCCACATAGCCTCCATATATACAGTGTGAGGCCCACATAGCCTCCATATATACAGTGTGAGCCCAACATAGCCTCCTATATACATACAAATATCTCATACACATGGATAAAAACAACACATACTTGCCTCACTCCTGTCCCTCCAATGCTCTGATCCTCCCCCGGTGCAGCGAGTCTCATCAGCAGCGTAATTAAATGACGTCAGTGTCTGCTGTCTCACACAACGAATTTTGGAAGATGGAGCCGATGGCCCCGTCCACCACCAATGTATTCACCGCTGTCTGCATCCTGAGGATGCAGGCAGCAGCGACAGATGGTCGGTGAACGGGGAAGGGAATGGTACTGCCCATGGACCACAGTTTCAGTACTTCAGAGCTGTTTTGGTTCGTGGGACAAACTTGGAACAGCCAGAGGGCCAGATGTGGTCAGCGGACCACAGCTTGCCCAGGTCTGTCCTACTACAATTCCTCTGGTACCCATTTAACAACATGTGCAGCTCTGTGTTGGAAATAAAATTCACCAGGGCAGATAGTGTGACGCCCAGTCACAAACCACAAGTAAACATCACGTCATATGTGTTTCAGGCTACAAGCCATATATAAAAAAAAAAAAAAAAAAAAAGGTGGCACTTTGCTGTAAAATACGGGGTTTTGCAATGCTGCACACATTTAGTGGCTATACCCTTAGGTCAACTCTGAGTTATACTGACAAGCAAAAGGGTAACAATGTTTTGAACTTTTGACTTTAAGGCTCCATATCTCACCATCCACTACTGCTTCGAAGGCGAGTTATGCAGATTCTGGTCATGTCACAGCATGGTTACTGCTTTGCCTTTTAAAATCTAAATTTACATTTTTATTATTCTGTCAGTATATTGTAAATCCAACTTTGGCTTTCAACACTGCCTGAATCCTTCTGAGCATGCTCTTGATCAGATTCAAACGTGTCTCTTCTACACGTTCCCAAAGTTGGTGCATACTGGTCGACTCACGTGGGTATGTATACAGTTTTTCTTCAACTCTACCCTTAAGTGTTCGATTGGTTTGAGGTGTTGGGGCAATCCAGCACCTCTACTTCATGTTTACTGAACCATTTGTTTGCCAATCTCGATGTATGCTTCGGGTTGTTGTCCTATTGGAACTCTATGTCATCCTTTTCATACCCATCCTACTCAAGTGTACAAAGTAACTCTTCTTGTAGGATACTCAAGAATAGCTTAACACAGAGACCACCATCAATTCTGGTCTAGTATCCAACGCCTTTGGCTGTGAAACAAACCCATATTATCAGTCTTTCTCCACCGAACTTGACATTTCCTTAAATTTTTCGATTCGTTAGCCCACTCGAAAGCACCCGTTTTATCACTCTAAATCACCTGTTTCCAATTTCTAATGTCAACTACTCGTACTTTTTTGCAAACTGGAGCGGATGCTTCTTATGACGACATTTAAGTCGAAGGTCCTTCATCTTTTTTCTGGCCACCATTCCAGACTTGTGTAACATGCATCACACGGTGGTTGCATGGATGTCTGTGATCACACTATTCCAAAGCATACGAGCCACCTCCACTGCTGTGTTTGTGACACCAGAACGGATAGACCTTGTGTTGAGCCGACTTGTTGACTCCGATATTTTGCCTGGATGTCCACCTGTTGGCTTTTGAATGTACAGAGTTCATTTCGTATTCTTCCGACTGTCATGGCACTCACATGATGCAGGTTGGCAACTTCGTTGGCTAACAGACCGCCATCGATGAGCTGAATGATTCGGTTTTTCTTTTCTTGGGAAAACTTCTTCGAATTGAGGAGCAACCATGAACCAGTGACCTTTCGCTTGGGAATTAACCTAATAACATACTGAGCTATTAAAGGAATGTAAGAACAGGCTGTATTTTTTAATATACAGGAAGAAAAATATTTTTCAACCACCAGGAGCAAAACAGTGACAACGCAGTGATATGACAAGAATCTACACAATTAATCACATGCTAAATAGTTACAAGTAAAATTTATGTATGAGATAGCCAAGATGATGGTAGTCTCATGTTCGAAGCAGGAGTTGATGATGAGATATGGAGCCTGAAAGTCAAAAGTTCAAAACATTGTTACCCTTTTACTCGTCAGTGTACACCAAAATATTGCAACTTTTGGTGCTTTCATGCCAGTCTCTCCCAGTTCCGCCAAAATGGAGCTGGGGCATGACGCCGCAGTTAATTTAGTTCATGAAAAGTTGTAGCGTCCCCTACACCAGAAATCTCACTTTAGTCCCATTCGCTTCATATTCATGCACAGGCATGCACCTCTTGAATCAGGAGTGTCTGACTGCAGCATGACCCCTCATAAATTGGGCACTGAGTATGTATTATGTACTTATGATAAACAGAGAACAGCGACTTAAGACAAGAATTTAACTGAAGAACCAGGTTTTATGTTGCCAGTCCTTCCAATGATCAACTCCATTGAAACCATGAAATAGCATTTGTCAAAGCAATACAACATAGAGGTGGATAAAATGCAAAGCCTAGTAGGCAACTGGTCAATTATACTTTGAGCAGCAACTCACCAACAGATGCTTTTTGTACATCAAGGTCCTTGCACATTTTATCAAATTTTCGTGCAAGCCATTTGCAATTTTCTGGTGTTCTTTCAACAAAATCCTTGGGTTGCATACATTTTCTCTGTAGGAGTAGAAACATATTTTTTGCAATTTTTTCCAAGACAGCAGAAATCCATAATTCACAATATTCATCAAGCTCAAATGTAAGTAAGAGGCCAATATAATTTCTGGCATTTAATTCAATGGAAAGAGTGAATCCCGATGAACATTTATAACAGACATAGTTTATCCCAAACACAGTTTACAAATATAGTGCACCAACTGAAAACCGGATTGCCGAGGAACAAATAGCCTATAAGGCCACAAGTATTATGACACTAAACTATTAGACCTATAGGAGCTTAAAGGGGACCCTGTCACTTACCATGAAAATGTATTTTTTTTCCTGCTTTGCCCGATATAAATCCCTCTCTGCTCCTGAATGTCTTTTTTTCCCCTGATCCACTCTGCTTTTGAGATATGCCCCCCCTTCTCTGTATGTAAACCTAATATTTTTAGCTGAGTGGGTGTGGTTCTCAACTCCTCTGTGGGAGGCTTCTTGAGGGCCACGCCCAGTTGTCTAACAAGACTATATTTCTATACATGAACAATAGGACCGTCTCTCAAGAAAATAGAAACAAATATAATGCCAAACACAGCAGCATTTACACCAGAAAAAAAGGATCTATTTATTTTTTACAGCAAATGTCAGGTCCTCTTAAAAACACCTCCCATATAGTTAGGTGCGGTGTTCTGAGACGTCAGCCTTCGTGTACTGATGGTTACATAGTTAAAGTACAAATTAGATGTATATTAAAATGTAGTTTCACCTACTTTTTTCTTCATAATTTGAGGTAAGTCATCATTTGTATTTATAGCTGGATACCCAGATTCTTCTACATGCACAGAAGTCTCCCGACATCTGTAAAAGATTTAGGCAAGACATGTACTGGACGCAAAATTGTCATGCAACCCAACTGGATGATCCAGTATCCATTTACTAAGCACGGCAGCCCATTGCTGTAAGGATCCTAGTGTTCAGGTTGCTTTTGTATTACCTGAATGCTTCACTCCTTGCTTTAAAGATATAGAAATCAGTTACAAAAAAATACAGATATTTTTTGTAACATTTCTTGTCCTTAGGAGCAATACTTACTTGTCCACCCAAAGGACAGACACCAGTTGGACTTTATTCTTCACTGCCTTCTCCCATGTACTTTGACTGCCATCTTTATAAATGACGTGAGTAACTTGCTTATTGAATGTCTTTGAGACCTACAGATGCAAATCACCAAGATGATTCAGTAGAAACGTCACCCTTTACAATAAGTATACAGCGCAAACATAAAAGTTACACAAAACTGGGTCAGAGGATACATAAATCAGAGGCTCTGCCCCATAAGCATATATTATAAGATAGACGCAGTAAGAAAACATTATCATTATACAGGCTTTATGCATTTAAATCGTCTGTAGACCATCTGTGAATCCATACACGCTGTCCGAGAAGAGCGAAGTGGCAAAGCTCTTAAACAGCTCCATCAACAACAACAAAAAACAATGGGTTTCAGCAAAATGGCGTCAGAGAATTGTCTAATACAAACAATTCCAAGAGATGTGCAATGGTGGAAAAAAACGCAAATTCTTTTATCACTTTTTTTTTCAGGGTCATATATACGGCATTATTTCTGTGGTAAAAATGACATGGCAACATGATTCACCACTTCAGTACAATCACAGAGATAGCAAATTTGTATTTTTTTTGCTATTTAAGTGGATTACAAAAAAAACGTGACCTGTAACTTTTTCATTTTGCTTTCTATGGAGCTGTGTGAGGCCTGAGGCTTTGCTTTCTTTAGGTGAATGGTAGATATTATCGGTACACACTATGGATTCTATCTATCAAAGCTTTTACTCCAGAAAGTTTAGATAAGTTGTAAATGTTTGGTGCAACCCGAGATAGCCATACTATTTTTCAATTTTTGGTGTTCTCACAGCATTTTCACCAAGCTCCAACAAAGTGGCTGTGCTGGGACATTCTGCTAGATGCAGAATGAGTGACTTGGGTCGGCCACATTCTCTTTATTTTAACAGCCGTGTTGAGGACATGATTTTGTGGCACTTACTATTATACAGGTATGACAGGTTCTCTTCCTTCTCGTTAGTGCAGCTTTCCTCACACACTGCACAGCTCTCCAGTCCATACAATGGCTAATGAAGGAGCATGTGACCAGATCAGTTTATCAGCCGTGTCCAATTGAAAACCTCACATGAGAAAATTGCTTTTCTATTGGAGGAGACTGATAAACTGATCTGGTCACGTGCTCCTCCATCAGCAGCCACTGTATGGACTGGAGAGCTGTGCAGTGTGTGAGGAAAGCTGCACTAACGAGACGGAAGAGAACCTGTCATACCTGTATAATAGTAAGTGCCACAAAATCATGTCCTCAACACAGCTGTTAAAATAAAGAGAATGTGGCCGACCCAAGTCACTCTGCAGCCAGCAAAAGACAATGTAATACTGAGGCAATAGTAGGAAAATGATGCAACATTTATTATAAAATGCAATTGCAAAACTTATTTCTTCCCCAATTGCATGCATTTAAGAAAAAAAAGTCCCCAAAAGGTAGATATCCCCTTTAATGTATCAGGCGCATCTGACTACAGCATGGCCCCTCACCAAGACTGGCATGAAACACGCTGGTCTTGATTGCATCATTTCTGGGTGGTGTGGTGGCAAAAAAAAAAGGAGATTTTTGTGTACTCACCGTAAAATCTCTCTTAGCCTCTAATTGGGGGACACAGGACCATGGGACCATGGGTGTTATGCTGCTGTCCACTAGGAGGCGACACTATGCATAATCTGAAAAAGATTAACTGTGGCTCCTCCTGTGCAGTATACACCCCTGGACGGCATCAGCCTTCTCCAGTTTTGTGCAAAAGCAGTAGGAGGAACGTAACATGAATAACATAATTATGCCTGTAAGAAGGCAACTATGTAACATGAATAACATAATTATGCCTGTAAGAAGGCAACTATGTACGAGCTCAAGAAAACAATATGAGAACTCAACAGTTACAACGGCCCGAAAAGGGCAACAGGGTGGGAGCTGTGTCCCCCAATTAGAGGCTAAGAGAAAGAGATTTTACGGTGAGTACACAAAAATCTCCTTTACTCTGTCGCCTCATTGGGGGACACAGGACCATGGGACGTCCTAAAGCAGTCCCTGGGTGGGAAGCAATGGACGAATATTGTGCAGACAGGCCCCTGTTATGATCCTAGTGGCAAGGATCGCAAGTAGGACTAGCTAAGTAACTAAACCGACTACAAACTCTGGGGAAGTGGTAACTGAATTGACCGCAACCTGATCCTATCCGCAAACAACTATAGGCAGCCGTGGAACGTACCTGAAAATCCTAGACGTCTCTTCACGGCCTGAGAAACTGACTATTCCTAGAGGGAACGAAAGTCCTCACTTGCCTCAGTGAAATGACCCCAAAGATATAGAATAGCCCCCCACAAATATTAACGGTGAGTCAAGGGGAAAGCACAAACGCAGAGATGAAATTAGATTAAGCAAATGAGGCCCGCTAACACTAGAAAGCAGAAAATAGGAAGGGAACTGTGCGGTCAATTAAAAACCCTATTCAAAAATATCCACGCAGAGATCGCTCGAGCCCCCGCACCAACTAACGGTGCGGGGAAAGCAACTCTGTACCCCAGAGCAAACCAGCAGAAGAAATCACATATTAGCAAGCTGGACTAAACTCATCATACACAGAAATCATATTGCAGACTGATGAGCAAAAAATAAATAAACAGAACTTAGCTTCTCCTGAAGAGACTGAAACCGAAGATAATCAGGAGTAATCAGAATAGCACTGAGTACATTGCCAGCCGGCAACAAGTGGAAGTGGAACAGAGCTAAATAGGAAACTCCCAAGTGCATAACGAGGCAGCTGATCAGCCACAGACCCGCAGGATAACAAACAAAGCCACCAGGGGGAGCCCAAAACAAAAGTCACACAATACCATCTGTGACCACAAGAGGGAGCCTGAAAACAGAGTTCACAACAGGCCCCTACACTTAGGGCACCGCCGCCTGCAGGACACATCTACCCAGGCTCGCGTCCGCTGAGGACTGGGTATGAACCCTGCAGTGTTTAGTAAACGTGTGTAAGCTAGTCCAAGTGGCCGCCTTACACACTTGTTGTGCCGAATGGCCCAGGAGGCCCCTACCGCCCGTGTAGAGTGTGCCTTAATACCGGCTGGAAGAGGAGAATTCTTAAGGCGGTAGGCCTCTTGTATGGTGGATTTGATCCACCTGGCAAGGGTAGCTTTGGAAGCTGGCAGACCCTTGTGGCCGCCTTCCGGAAGGAGGAAAAGAGAATCAGACCTCCGGAAGGACGCAGTCCTAGACACGTATATACGCAATGCTCTGACAAGGTCAAGCGTATGCAGAGCCTTCTCCACTCTATGAACCGGAACCGGACAAAGGGATGGAAGTGAAATTTCCTCATTGAGGTGGAAGTCGGACACAACCTTCGGAAGGAAGGATGGGACCGTACGAAGAACTACCTTGTCCTGGTGAAAAGCCAGGAAGGGCCGTCTGCAGGAGAGTGCTGTCAGTTCAGACACCCTGCGTAGCGAGGTGATTGCCACCAGGAAAACCACCTTCTGGGAAAGAAGGCAGAGCGGGACCTCCTTAAGGGGTTCGAAGGGTGGTTCCTGCAATGCTGTCAGGACCAGGTTGAGGTCCCACGTTTCTAGTGGTCGTCTGTAGGGGGGAACCAATCGGGAAACCCCCTGAAGGAAAGTCCTTACTTGCGGCTTGGTAGCAATGCGTCTTTGAAAAAGCACTGAGAGGGCTGACACCTGGCTCTTAAGCGAGCCCAATGACAGCCTGGCCTCCAGACCCGATTGGAGAAAACCAAGTACTTTGGGTAGGGAATAAGGGAGTGGGATCTGGCCACGAGATTCGCACCAGGTAAAGAAAGCTTTCCAGGTACGGTAATAAATCTTGGCAGAGGCTGGTTTCCGTGCTCTGATCATGGTTCCAATGACGTCCGTCGAGAGCCCTGCCTGGGTTAGAATCCAGGTCTCAAGGGCCACGCCGTCAAATTGAGAGCCCCTGAGTTCTGGTGGTAGAACGGGCCTTGTGATAGAAGATCGTGGCGGTCGGGGAGACACCAGGGGGCGTCTGCTGTGAGTTGTACGATGTCGGCGTACCATGTGCGTCTGGCCCAGTCCGGTGCAATTAGGATGGTTGGAACTCCCTCTTGTTTGATCTTCCTCACCACTCTGGATATCAGGGGGAGAGGTGGAAAAATATACAGAAGCTGGAACTGGGTCCAGTCCTGAACCAGAGCGTCTGCTCCGAGCGACCGCGGATCGTGTGTTCTGGCCATGAAGTTGGAGACCTTGGCATTGAAGTGGGATGCCATTAGGTCCACATCCGGGGTCCCCCATCGGAGACAGATCTGGTGAAAAAATTTCGGGATGGAGAGACCACTCTCCCGAGTCTATTCCTTGTTGGCTGAGGAAGTCTGCTTCCCAGTTGTCCACACCCGGAATGTGGACCGCCGAAAGAACCGACCCTGTGTCCTCCGCCCAGCGGAGGATATGTGACACTTCTCGCATCGCCTGGGTACTGCAGGTCCCCCCTTGGTGATTCACATATGCCACAGCCGTGGCATTGTCCGACTGTATTCTGATGTGAGAGGCTGCCAGTAAGTGATGGAAGGCCCTCAATGCCAGAAGGATGGCACGAATTTCCAGGATGTTGATGGGCATGGTCGCTTCTACTGGGGACCACTTGCCCTGTGGTGTAGGTGCACCGCACCCCAACCCGTCAGGCTCGCGTCGGTGGTCAGAACCTTCCATTGACCTGTGAGAAAGGATTTCCCCTTTGCTAGCGAGGTTGGCTTGAGCCACCAGTGCAGGGACCTCCTGGTTGACGACGTTAGCTGGAACTCCCTGTCGAGAGAAAAGGGATTCCTGTCCCAGGACTTGAGAATGGCTAGTTGGAGAGGTCTGAGGTGAAACTGGGCAAATGGGACAGCTTCTATTGCTGCTGCCATCTTGCCGAGGACTCTCATGGCAAACCGGAGAGATCGAGGGGGTTTGCGGAGGAGGGTGCGAACTGCTAGTCGGAGAGCCAGTGCCTTGTCCTTGGGAAGGAGCACTAGACCCCTGGAGGTGTTGAATAACATTCCCAGGAAGGTCAGGGACTGACTCGGGGTTGGTGATGACTTTTGTAGGTTGATTAACCAGCCCATGCGACTGAGAGTATCGGTTGTGATTGAGACGCTGAGCTCGCAGTCCTTGAAGGTGGGAGCCTTGATGAGTAGATCGTCCAGGTATGGAACGACTACTATGCCTCAGGCGTGCAGGACGTCCATGGTGGCTGCCATGACCTTGGTGAACACTCTGGGAGCCGTGGCGAGTCCGAAAGGGAGAGCCACGAATTGCTAGTGGTCCTGGCCTATTGCGAACCTGAGAAACCTCTGATGGGCAGGTGCAATGGGTATATGCAGGTATACGTCTTGTATGTCTATGGAGGCGAGATATTCTCCCTTCTCCATGAACGCAATGATGGACCGAAGGGACTCCATGCGGAAATAACGGACCCGTAAATATTTGTTGAGCTGTTTTAGGTCTAGTATGGGCCGTACGCTACCTCCTTTCTTGGGAACTACGAACAGATTGGAGTAGAACCCTCGGAAGCGGTCGGTCGTGGGTACCGGTACTATGACTCCTGCTTGAAAAAGCGAGGAGACCGCTTGGTGGTAGGCACGAGCCTTGGCTGGCGGTTTTGGGGGGACAGAGAGGAAGAATCGGTCCGGTGGGTTGGAGGTGAAGTCTATTTTGTATCCGGAAGACACTAGTTCCATGACCCACCTGTCTTCTGTAATAGGCAGCCAGACTTGATGAAAGAGCAAAAGTCGGCCGCCTACTGGTGTGGTGTCTTCCGGAGTCCGTGAGTCATGATGAGGAGAAAGTCTGAGATTTTCCTCCTCTGGGATTAGGCTGGCCTGCTTTTGACTGCCAGGTCTTGTCCGACCTTTGCGTCGATCGTGAGTTGTCCCTGCGTGGGGAACGGTTACGATTTTGTGCTGGACGCGAGACGGACCAGCCGGAGGAATTCCGAAAGGATCGGAATCGAGTTTGGTTACGCTTCTTGTAAGTGCGTTTAGGTTTCAGTTGGCGTTATAATAGATGAATGTGATTATAATCTGCGCTGCTGTAACAAGTAATGAATCCAGATATAGTTGTAAGGTGTTCGGGTGGTTTATTCAACGCGTTTCGAAGCTCATGGCTTCTTCTTCAGGAAGTTTCCACACAGAGTGGACTCTGTGTGGAAACTTCCTGAAGAAGAAGCCATGAGCTTCGAAACGCGTTGAATAAACCACCCGAACACCTTACAACTATATCTGGATTCATTACTTGTTACAGCAGCGCAGATTATAACCACATTCATCTATTATAACGTCTCTAAGAGGTCGCAGCGCCGACCTGTGGATCTGCAGCAGCTGACAAATTACACGCCTTTTCTTTGCACCATCAGGTGAGCAGTTCTCTTATAAATCTTTAAGAGCAGTCCTGAGGATAAGACCCTATTTGCGCTTTTTTGTCTCCTATTTCTTCTATACTAGGTTTCAGTTGGGGAAGAGAAGTACTCTTACCCCCGGTGGCGTTGGATATCATAGTGTCCAACTGTTCACCGAAAAGTCTCCCAGAGGTAGGGGAGGTGCGTGAGGGACTTCTTTGAGGCTGCGTCCGCTTTCCATTCCCGCAGCCAGAGGATGAACCGAATCGTGATGGCGTTTGATGCTATCCCCGCTACTCCCCTTGCTGAATCCAGAGCTGCATGGAGCATGTAGTCTGCTACAACTGCTATTCGAACCGCTTGGTCCGACAGCTCAGGAGCGGATGCTTGGAGAGCTTGTAAATTCTTTGCCCAGGCCAGAATGGCCTTGGCAGCCCAAACTGAGGCGAACGCGGGAGCCAGGGATGCCCCTGCTGCCTCGAAAATTGAACGAGCCATGCGATCTACCTGCCGGTCTGCTGCGTCCCTGAGGGTTGAGCTATCTGGAAGTGAAAGGAGGGTCTGTGCTGCTAGCCTAGAGACTGGGGGGTCCACTTCAGGTGGATCTGTCCATTCCTTGGTGTCCTTCTGTGGGAAGGGGTACCTCGCCTCCAGATATTTGCGATTAGCGAATTTTTTCTCAGGCTGTGAGAGCTGCTTTTTAAGGATCGCCTTAAACTCTGGGCGGTTAGAGAAAACCTTAGGCGGCTTCAGAGGTCCTTCAAAGGAAATCTTATGTTCTAGGGCCTCTGGTGGCAGATCAGAAATGTCCAGCACCCGATGGATGGATGAAATTATGTCCTCAACTAGCGCTGTATTGCTAGGAGGGATTGGGATCAGGGACCCCTCCGTTTCTCTGTCTGAGTCAGAGTCGCAGATGCCTTCCGAGGCGTCCCCTGCTGAGTGGGCCGGGGAGGAGGCCTTCTCTGGTCGGGGATTGCGGAGATCTGCATTGTCTGTCCCCGGAATGGGACGGTCTAGATGACCTGGAGCTACGGTGTCTATCCCTAGAGGGGGATGACCGTGTGCTATGGGATGACGCAGATGGACTTGATCTACGGGTCCGCTTGCGTCCTGACTTAGACGTGGATGTGCCAGGGTCATCTTGTTCCTGAGTCAAGCTCTCCCTTTGCTGGGTAACGGTCATAGCCGGGGCATGACCCTGCGGAGCTTGAAGCAATGTGGAGGTTAGGTTATCTATAGACTGCGTCATAGATTGCGATATCTGAGTAGCCCATTCCGGCGTGGCATTGGCAGGGGCTTCTTGGGGCTCCGACACATTAGTTTGTATACAGTTCTGACAATGCGGGTACGTGCTACTACTGGGGAGAGCGGTCCCGCAGGCTGTGCAGAATGCATAATAGCAGTTCTGCCTCGTTCTCTTGGACCTTGAGCCTGGCATAGTGCACAGAGTGCAGAAGTGCTGCCAGCAGAGGACCTTACAGGGGTAGAGAAACCTATAGGGGAGCCTTATAGGTAATATGGATTCACAGCTGAGTAAAAAACCCAGCTGTGATCTTACCCCACCAGTGTGCCCCTAGGTCCAGCGCCGAAGATCCACAGTCCTGTGCCCCCCGGAGACTGGCTGCCTGGTCCTGGTCCTGCAGACCGGGAGATGCAGGGTTAATCTGCAGCCGAAAATGGCTGCTGAGACAGAGAGGAAAGGAGGAGAATGGGGCGGAGAGCTGGAAAAAGGCGGCAAGGCTGTGTAAAAACACACCCTTTCTGTCTCGATCCACCCACTTTATGACACTGTAGAGTGTCATATTTGTCATCCGGGGGGCGGGGAGGAGGCGGCAGCTTCAGCTGGGCCAAAGCCGGGGCCTAAATTAGATGCCTGAGGCCCAGAAGGGCTCCAGGCTGGCGCGAAAGTCCGGGAGGGGGTCGGATCTGAACCGGACCCCTCCGGATTTAAAGGCAGGATGGCGGTGGGGCTATAAGCGGAAGGGGGAGCCCGGTAGGGGTCTCCCTGAGGCAGTATAGAGCTGGTGCTGCCGCAGAGACAGGGGCGCAGGGAGCCCTGTGTCTGTATTGTGCCATGCCTGCCTGCACTCCCCCCGGCCCCAACAGGAGCCCGCAGCTGGGCTGGGGTCCCTGGATGCAGGCGCAGTGTGCTGGCCCATTGCTGGGAGCTGTAGAATGCTGCCTGTACAGGCCCTACCTGAGGTGTCTCAACCTAATACCCCCCGGAGGGGGGATAGGGAGGGTGCTGTTGTCACCTTCAGGGGCCTTTATCCTCGCCTCGACCTCAACCCAGAAACCAAAAGGAATTGGGGAAGGAGGGGGGTCTCGACTTCGAACCAGCACCCGAGGGACTGGGGAAGGAGCAACATGGGGAATAGCCATCTCTACTTCAACTGGGCACCCCATAATAGGGGGCCGAGGAAGGAGCCATGCCGGGAGTCTCACAGGAGACCCTCTTTTCTTCATCTGTAATCCCGTCGGAAAAAACGGAGTAAAAATCTTTTAGGTGTGCCTCCTATGCGACACTAAGCAAAAACTGGAGAAGGCTGATGCCGTCCAGGGGTGTATACTGCACAGGAGGAGCCACAGTTAATCTTTTTCAGATTATGCATAGTGTCGCCTCCTAGTGGACAGCAGCATAACACCCATGGTCCCATGGTCCTGTGTCCCCCAATGAGGCGACAGAGTAATAAAAAATAAAAATAATTTTCTTAAAGGGAACCTGTCAGCAGGATTGTGCACAGTAGCCTACAGACAGTGTCAGGTTGGTACCGTTATATTGAATAAAATGATACCTTGGTTGATGAAATCCATATTTTGGTTGTTCTTTAATCTTTATTTTCAGTTTCGTGTTAACGAGATTCTCGTGCCCTAAGGCAGGGTTGGTGTATGCGGTGCTCGGATTATATATTCATAATGCAGACTGATGACAGGTCACTGCTCCCTCACTGACCTGCCCCCTCGTTTGCATAATAAATACCTAACGTACTGAAGAGAAAGGGACAAAAAACGCTTCATCAGGCAGGTGGCAGCCGTGGCACCTGCCTGCAGCACAATCGCATGGCTAGTGTGCCAATAATACATTTTCTTGATGTTATCCAGCTAGGGGGAAAAAAAACTATTTGAAAATGGTGCCGGCTGCACAGTTATAGGTGTCTAGCTGTGATCCGATAGCTGCTACTGCGCAGGCGCCGACATCTTACTGGAGAAAGAAAAAAAAAATCCTCCTCCAAGATGGTGCCGCCCGCGCAGTAGCAGCTATCTTGGAGGAGGATTTTTTTTCTTCTCCAGTGAGATGGCGGCGCCTGCGCAGTGGCAGTCCTCAGATAACAGCTATAGACACTGATGGCAGCTACTGCGCAGGCTCCATTTTCACATTCCCCCCCCCCCCCCCCAGCTGGATAACATCAAGAAAATGTATTATTGGCACACTAACCATGCGACTGTGCTGCAGAGCAGGGGCCACGACTGCCACCTGCCTGATGAAGCGTTTTTTTGTCTCTTTCTCTTCAGTATGTGCTGGTATTCATTATGCAAACGAGGGGGCAGGTCAGTGAGGGATCAGAGAACTGTCAGCAGTCTGCATTATGAATATATAATCAGAGCACCATATACACCGACCCCGCCTAAGGGCATGAGAATCTTATTAACTACAAACTGAAAATAAAGATTAAAGAACAACCACAAGATGGATTTAATCACCCAAGGTATAATTTTAATCAGTATAACGGCGCCGACCTGACACTGTGTGTAGGTTACTATGCACAATCCTGCTGACAGGCTCCCTTTAATGAAATTTTCTGTGCAGGATGAAAATTTTAGGACTTAAGGAGGCAGCAATACCAAAACATGCTTATTTTAATTACGGTTAATTACGGTGAATTGTATAAAAAGGGGAGAGGGTTGATTCGTACTTTTATGTTTTATTCTCCTGTATAGTCCCCCCAGAGGACTTGAACCTGCAATCAGTCCATCACTTGTACTATATTCTGCATTTCTTCAATATATAGTTCATATCACTGTCTTCTATGATGCCCAGCAAAAGCCTGGTCTAACCAGGAGCACCATTATAGTAGTCACAGGGCTACTAACTGCCACCACCCACTGATTAAAAGAAGAAACATCAGCATCTTACCTTCGCCCCCAAGTTAAGAAGTTGCTGTGAAAACATTTTGGAGTAATTTTCTGTGCGGTTGGATGACCACACATCTATAAATGCGATGACTCCTAAAAAAGGACAAATGATTGTAGATGTCAGAAGAATGAAATGGCTTCTGTTGTGGATTCTATTATGCAGGTATTCCTCTCCTCATCCTATCAGCTGTGATCTGAGGGGCAGATGTCCCCAGTGACGATCACAAGAACATGGTAATTTAATAGTCACTCACTGAGAATTCTGGAGACCTCCCTAATGAACATGATATGTACTTAGGACTTTTTTAAAAAAAAACTATTCATATGAGGACAAGTATAAAAATTACAAGGAGAAACTCTTGTTGCCATTGGCAACCAATAATAGAGCAAATTCCATTTTGTATTTCGCTCTTAAACAGAACCTTCCAGGTCAGATAACGCTATTAGGAGCAAAAGAAACTACTCAGAGTAATAGAAAATAAATATAACAAGATTAATTATCTAATCCATCATTTTTCATTAAAGAAGTTGTCCACTACTATAACTTTTTTTTTTCCATAAATCTTGCTATTATGTGCCACTGAAAACATCTACTGTGTTTATTTTAGCAATATTACCTTTTATCATGCTGTAGCAGCACATCTTTAGTGCTGGATCCAGCTCTCATGGGGTTAATCAACAACTTCCTTTCTCCTGAGTTATTGTGCTCTAATACTACAAGTTCCATGATGCATTGCACTCGCCTGTAACTCTGCACCTGGCACACCCACTCCAAAACACACCCCAACCCCTCCCTCCTCTATCTTCAAAAAGATTTGTGATGTCATTTCTGTCCAACCTCCCCTTTTACATTCGTCCAACCCACACTCCATTACAGATAGATAGATAGATAGATAGATAGATAGATAGATAGATAGATAGATAGATAGATAGATAGATAGATAGATAGATAGATAGATAGATAGATAGATAGATACCCACACTCCATTACACACGGATGGATGGATGGATGACAAATAGATAGATAAATATATAGATATATCTGTATGTATTCATCTATGTCTATTTCTATATATATGTCCATATCCATGTTTCTAAACCCCTTCACCCCTGGAGCTTTTTTCGTTTATCGCTCCCCTTCTTTCCAGAGCCATAATTTTTCCATCAATATGGCCATGTGGGGGCTTATTTTTTGCGGGACAAGTTCTACTTTTGAACGACACCATTGGATTTAGCATGTCGTGTAACAGAAAATGTGAAAAAAATTCAAAGTGCAATGAAATTGCAAATAAAGTGCAATCCCACACTTGTTTTTTGCTTGGCTTTTTTGCTAGGTTCACTAAGGCTGTGTGCACACGTTGCGGATTTGATTGCAGATCCGCAGGGTTTTTTGCTGCACAGAATTGCATCAAATCCACAGTGTAGTGCTCAACCAATGTAAGTCTATGGGTGCCGCAGACTTGTTGTGCACATGCTGCGGAAAAGGCCGCACCGAAACGCAGCTTTTTTTTCTCGCAGCATGTCACTTCTTTTGTGCGGAACTGCAGCGTTTCTGCACCTTTAGATTTTCATTGAGTCGGGCACATCCGCAGCAAAACCGCAGATGTAAAAAAGATCTGCAGTTTTGCTGCGGATGTGGGTCCGAGAAACGCTGCAGTTCGGGAGGAGGGAAGTGTTGGGCGGAAAGTGGGCGGTGACGGCGTGCGTGTGGGTGGGTGCGGGGCGTGCGTGTGGGTGGGTGCGGGGCTGTTCGGGTGGGTGCGGGGCTGTTCGGGTGGGTGCGGGGCTGTTCGGGTGGGTGCGGGGCTGTTCGGGTGGGTGCGGGGGGTCTTTTGGGGGGTGTGTGCAGGCATCATCCGATAGGACTACAAGTACACAGCATCCAATCTGCAGCTAATTCGGATGTAATCCTGACAGTGGACACACACCCTACGCTATCCATACATCTATCAATAGATATATCTATCCAGATATATCTATAGATAGATATAGGAATAGATAGATGTATGCATCTATAGATCTATCTATATATAGATCTGTCTATCCATTTCATCTATCATCTATCTGTCTATCCGTGTGTGTAATGGAGTGTGGGTTGGACAAATATAAAAGAGGAGGTTGGACAATAATGACATCACAAATCTTTTTTTTTTTGTTCAATAATACATTTTTTTTAGCTTTCCAAAACGCATAAAAACCGCGCAAAAAATGCACCAAAAGCGAATTAAAAAATGCATCAAAACCGCGCAAAAACTGCATCAAAAACCAAACCAAAAACGGCATCAAAACCGCACTAGGTTTTGATGCAGTTTTTGGTGATTTTGATGCTGTTTTTGGTGCGGTTTTTGCGTGGTTTTGATGCAGTTTTTGGAAATAAATAAACGGAAAATGTGCATGATTTGAATGGAAACATGCATGAAAAAATGGATTCGGAGGCCGGATTCATCATTTCACATCTCAGTTTCATACGGTTTTTGCCGGATCCGTCACTGTGCGTTTTTTTTGCCGGACAGAAAAAACGTTCCTCTGTATGTGTTTTCCGTCCGGCGGAAACAGCTTTTTTTGACTGATCCGGCAAAAAACGGATGAAACGTGTGGTCATCAGGCGCAATCCGGCGCTAATACAACTCTATGAGAAAAAAACGGCTCCGGCGGAAAAAAATGGATCCGTTTTTTACAAAACTCGCCGGATTGTGCCTGACGGCAAAAACCTGATGTGTGAAAGCAGCCAGATATATGGATAGATACATCTATGTATCTATAGATATATCTATCTATAAATATATCTATAGATAGATATATCCATAGATATATAATAGAAAGGCCGATGTTTGTTGAATTTAATTTAAAAAAATGGAAAAAAACGGAGTGGGCTCCAGCGCAATTTTCTGCGCCAGAGGGGGAAAGCCGACGGCCAATATTTGTAGCCTGCTATGAATATCAGCCCGCAGCTGTCTGCGTAGCCTTTACTGTCTATTAAAATAGGGGGACCCCCAAAAAAATGACGTGGGGTCCCCCTATATTTTATAGCCAGAAAGGCTACGCAGACAGCTGCGGGCTGATATTCATAGCCTAGGGAGGGGCCATGGATATTGGTCCCCCCCGGCTACAAATACCAGTCCGCAGCTGCCCCAGAAATGGCGCATCTGTAAGCACTTCCAAATCCAGCACTTAGCCCCTCTCGGGTTAATAACGGAGAGGCGTCAATAAGACGCCTATCCATTATTAATTCAATACTAATAAAGGGTTAATAAAACACACACACACATTAGGAAAAAAGTATTTTAATATTATTCATTTAACCATACTGACCATACTTCAGCGCCTGCAAAAAACGTAAAATAATAAACCGTATACTACCTGTCCGTCGTAGTCCAATTAATAACGAGTGTCCCACGACGATCTCCCCTATAGAACAGTGACATCGGGTGATGTCACTGCTCTATAGGACCCTCAGTGACACACTGACAGGAGACAATGGCTCCTGCAGTGCATCACTGAGAGGTTACCTTAGGACAAAGTCTCACTTTATGGCAATTGCTGCCTGGGAAAATTTCTCAAACAGCAATGGCATAAAGTGAGACTAGGGACTATTTTCTCACAGGGGCGTAGGAATACATTGTGAGGCATACATAGTGGAAGGATACCTTCCATCATTGTATTCCTGAAGCCCCTGGAGAGCGGTCGCATCAGCTGATGCTCCTGCTCTCCACGGGAGATCGTCGAGGGACACTCGTTTTAATTGGATTTCTGCGGATCAGGGAGTATAGTGTTTGTTTATTATTTTAATATTTTTTACAGATGACACTGGCTTCGGGGATCAAAGTGACAAGTGATGGTGAGTATGTACTCTATGTTATATGTACTGTATGTCTGTATGTATGTTGTATGTATGTACGTACTGTATGTGGCATGTTGCATGTCACATGTTGCATGTCGTCGCATGTCATTGCATGTTGCATGCTGCATGTTGCCGCATGTCACATGTTGTCGCATGCTGCATGTCATATGTTGCATGTCGTCGCATGGTGCATGTCATCACATGGTGCATGTCGCCAAATGGTGCATGTTGCATGTCGTCGAATGGTGCATGTCGTCGCATGGTGCATGTCGTCACATGGTGCATGTCGTCACATGGTGCATGCTGCATGTCGTCGCATGTTGCATGTCGTCGCATGTTGCATGTCGTCGCATGGTGCATGTCGTCGCATGGTGCATGTCGTCGCATGGTGCATGTCGTCGCATGGTGCATGTCGTCGCATGGTGCATGTCGTCGCATGGTGCATGTCGTCGCATGGTGCATGTCGCCGCATGGTGCATGTCGTCGCATGGACTGTGCCCGTCGCTGCCTGTCATGGCTGCCGCGACCAATCAGCGATGGGCACAGTCCAATTAGTCCCTCCCTACTCCCCTGCAGTCAGTGCCGGCCGGCCGCTCCATACTCCCCGCAGTCACGGCTCACACAGGGTTAATGCCAGTGGTAACGGACCGCGTTATGCCGCGGGTAACTCACTCCGTTACCGCCGCTATTAACCCTGTGTGACCAAGTTTTTACTATTGACGCTGCCTATGCAGCGTCAATAGTAAAAGGATCTAATGTTAAAAATGTTTAAAAAAAATAAAAAAATCATTATATACTCACCTTTCGCTGCCTTTCCCGTTCCTCGCCACCCTCCGGTAACCGCTCTGTGCAAGCGGCAGGTTCCGGTACCAATTATCGTATGGCAGAAGGACCTGCCATGACGTCACGGTCATGTGACCGTGACGTCATCACAGGCCCTGCGCGAGCAGGACCTGCCATGACGTCACGATCATGTGACCGCGACGTCATCACAGGCCCTGTGCGAGCAGGACCTGTCATGACGTCACTGTCATGTGACCGCGACGTCATCACACCCTGGGACCGGAAGCTGCCGCGGCAATATACTACGTGGCTCTGTGCTGTATACTACGTCACTGGGCAATATACTACATAGCTGGGCAATATACTACATGGCTGGGCAATATACTACGTCACTGGGCCACGTCACTAGGCAATATACTACGTCACTGGGCAATATACTACGTGGCTCTGTGCTGTATACTACGTCACTGGGCAATATACTACGTGGCTGAGCTATACACTATGTGGCTGAGCAATATACCACGTGGGCTCTGCAATATACTACGTGGACATGCATATTCTAGAATTCTAGATAAAACTATCATTACAATATCAGTAGGGTGTCCCAGGGTCAGCCATTGATGAGTGGGGGCGCCATATCCGCTGACAAGTAGGGTGCCAACCCCCACAGTCAGGCAGGGCTTATATCAGCAGGAGACAGAGGTAGTGAGGTTTACTTTTAAGCACGAGCACCTTTTTGTTTTGCACTTATTGTCTTTGTCCGTGTATCTCACCCTGCCACAAATAGGCCTATATGTATGTTATGTATGTATATGTATGATATGTGTGTTATGTATGTATATATATATACATACACACTAATTGCTCCTCAATCCCGCCTATCATTTCCGGTTAAGTATAAATGCTGGCGCATATGAGACACGTATGTCAGGGCGTACAATAGGAGTCATAGGGTCAGCCGACGGTGAGTGGGGGCACCAATCTCGTATCTGTGTTTAGGGTGCCAACCGCCGCTGTAGCCGCGCTGGTACATATGTATGACTGACAGCTGGCTGTGCATCACTGCTGGAGCGTGCGTACAACCGTCACTCTCAGTACTGTGACTGTAGCCGCGCTGGTACACATGTATGACTGACAGTCGGCTGTGCATCAGTGCTGGAGCGCGCGTACAACCATCACTCAATGCTGTGACTGTAGCTACGCTGGTACGCCTGTATGACTGACAGCCGGCAGTGCATCAGTGCTGGAGCGTGCGTACAACCATCACTCTCAGTGCGGTGACTGTAGCCGCGCTGGTACGCCTGTATGACTGACAGCCGGCTGTGCATCAGTGCTGGAGCGTGCGTACAACCGTCACTCAATGCTGTGACTGTAGCTACGCTGGTACGCCTGTATGACTGACAGCCGGCTGTACATCAGGGCTGGAGCGGGCGTACAACCGTCACTCAATGCTGTGACTGTAGCCGCGCTGGTACGCCTGTATGACTGACAGCCGGCTGTGCATCAGTGCTGGAGCGTGCGTACAACCATCACTCTCAGTGCGGTGACTGTAGCCGCGCTGGTACGCCTGTATGACTGACAGCCGGCTGTACATCAGTGCTGGAGCGTGTGTACAACCGTCACTCAATGCTGTGACTGTAGCTACGCTGGTACGCCTGTATGACTGACAGCCGGCTGTACATCAGGGCTGGAGCGGGCGTACAACCGTCACTCAATGCTGTGACTGTAGCCGCGCTGGTACGCCTGTATGACTGACAGCCGGCTGTGCATCAGTGCTGGAGCGTGCGTACAACCATCACTCTCAGTGCGGTGACTGTAGCCGCGCTGGTACGCCTGTATGACTGACAGCCGGCTGTACATCAGTGCTGGAGCGTGTGTACAACCGTCACTCAATGCTGTGACTGTAGCTACGCTGGTACGCCTGTATGACTGACAGCCGGCAGCTCCCTGAAGGAATAAAGCTCACTTTCTCCCACAGCCAACCTGCTGCCAGCCTGAAGAGTAACCCAATATCTGCAGGCCAATAGCATTACCCGACAGGTTGCCTTAAAAAATGAGAGCTGTGCTGTGATTGGTTGCAATAGGCAAGGAAATTTTGTCTTAGTTCTCATAGTCTGTCCCTACAGTGTACAGTGCTCCTAGTAGTCATGGCAACGCTGCACGACAGGAGATAAAGCATGCACAGAAACCGTATGTGAGCTGGGAAGCACCGGGCGCTACCTGTAAGGATGCCGCTATCACCGCCGCCCGGGGACAGCTCCATGAGCGCCGCCACAGCCGCCTCCTCGCCCGCCACAGCTTCAAACCTGACTTCCGCTGTATGACGTCATCACTCGGCGCCGCCGCCGCACACAGCGAGGTGAGGGCGGAAGTTGCTAGTTAGAAGTGCTCATGCACGTGGAAGGCAGGATTGGCCATTGCTTCACAGTGTCAGTGCCGCAGGCACGCCGGTCCCGCGCTGACTCCTGTGTGTGGGGGCCATAGCATAGCTTCACTGCTGGTGAATGGTGTGAGTCTGCCAGCACAACTGAGGGCTCTGTGTGCACAAGGAGAACAGTTACCGCCATGTCACCTGCAGGTCGGATAGTATGGGACAGCTTTTATAGTGTAGGTCAGGGCTCCCTAACATGTGGCTCACGGCTGTCAGCTTGGCGCATTAGCTCCAGTTGCAGCAAACAGTTATGAAGAGCACATCTGAAAATGGTGAAGTTTGTGCGTATCCCTGCATGGAAGAACAGATCTGGATGCGCATAGACAGGGCTTGGGGTTTTGAGAGGATTTAAGTATGGTTTGCTGGAGAGCAGATGATAAACCTGGCAGAGGAGGTGCTTGAAGCTGGATGCGACACTGTCTTGGGAGTGCTTTATAAGGCTAGGTTCACATTGCGTTAGCAGCAGCCCGTTCAACACATGCGTTAACGGGCTGCTGTTAACGCAAGTGCCAATTTGTCATCGCGCTAGCGCAGATGGAGCATCTGCTAGCTCTATTTGCGCTAGCAGTGACGGACCCGGAAACGCTACAGCCCACGTCTCAGGGTCCGTCACTCAATGACTGCACATGGCTAGTGCACGCCCATTGTGGGTCCGACATTGCATTCAATGGCGGCGTTAACGGACTACGTGGCTGATGTGAGAAGCCACTTATGTTGTATGGCGCAGAACATCGCTGGGTCCATCCCTGTAGACCCTATATACCCTCTATGGGTCCATCCCTGTAGACCCTATATACCCTCTATGGGTCCATCCCTGTAGATCCTATATACCCTCTGGGTCCATCCCTGTAGATCCTATATATCCTCTATGGGTCTATCCCTGTAGACCCTTTATACCCTTTGTGGGTTCATCGCTGTAGACCCTATATATACTCTCTATGGGTCCATCCCAGGATACCCTATATACCCGCTATGATGATGGATGAGATTGCACTGCATTACTGCTGTCACAGGGGACATACCTGCTGCAAAGGCAGATGTAAAGAGAACGTGGCATCACAAGTAAAGCCATGGCTATAATGGCGCAGTTATACAGAGTCAATAGATAATTTTAGTGAAGTAATCTGTATCCTGATTGTTCTTTAATCTGCACTTGAAGTCTGTAATGACCTTTTTGGTGCAACATGGCGGGACTGTGAGAAGGGTCTTCAGGTCTGCCCAGCCCCTCCATCTGCCTCTGATGTCTGTAATATCCTCCTTTTCTAAATTTCGCCATAGCGGCGTC
This sequence comes from Ranitomeya variabilis, assembly GCF_051348905.1. Taxonomy (NCBI): domain Eukaryota; kingdom Metazoa; phylum Chordata; class Amphibia; order Anura; family Dendrobatidae; genus Ranitomeya; species Ranitomeya variabilis. The sequence continues at coordinate 827,212,965 of NC_135233.1, forward strand.
CTTGCCACGGTTAGCGTTTGTGCTGCTTCATCTCCTGGCATTGATGGCGACGCGTGCACAGAGGAAGATGTCTGCTCATCAATGAGCTGAGATCTAAATCTGAGCTGTCAGCGGCACCATTTAACTAAAGACTGCTGGGAGAGAAATCTGCGCAAACTCTGCTCGAGGCAAGAACGGTGCTGTCGCAAACTTTATGAAAGGAGGACAGACACCACATGAGCCAAGGCTGACCTGAAAACCCTACACACAGTCCCATCTCTAAACACAAGAAGGTTACAACTCCCGAACCTCAAAGGCACATGTAGACTGCGGTCACACGTTGCAATCACGGAGCTGGAGCGATGCCAAAGTCCCCGGGTAACCAGGGTAAACATCGGGTTACTAAGCGCAGGGCCGCGCTTAGTAACCCGATGTTTACCCTGGTTACCAGCGTAAACGTAAAAAAAACAAACAGTACATACTCACATTCCGGTGTCTGTCCCCCGGCGTCTCAGCTTCTCTGCACTGTGTAAGCACAGCGGCCGGAAAGCACAGCGGTGACGTCAAACGTCACCGCTGTGCTCGCTTTCTGGCTGGCCGGCGCTCACAGTGCAAAGAAGCTGAGACGCCGGAGGACAGACACCGGAATGTGAGTATGTACTGTTTGTTTGTTTTTTTACGTTTACGCTGGTAACCACGGTAAACATCGGGTTACTAAGCGCGGCCGTGCGCTTAGTTACCCGATGTTTACCCTGGTTACAAGCGAACACATCGCTGGATCGCTGTCACACACAACGATCCAGCGATGTCAGCGGGTGATCAAGCGACGAAAGAAAGTTCCAAACGATCTGCTACGACGTACGATTCTCAGCAGGGTCCCTGATCGCTGCTGCGTGTCAGACACTGCGATATCGTAACGATATCGCTAGAACGTCACGAATCGTACCGTCGTAGCGATCAAAATGGCACTGTGTGACAGTACCCTAACCCTCCGTCAGGGGCAACTGATCTGACAGGCGCAGCTCACTTAGGGTACTGTCACACAGTGCCATTTTGATCGCTACGACGGTACGATTCGTGACGTTCTAGCGATATCGTTACGATATCGCAGTGTCTGACACGCAGCAGCGATCAGGGACCCTGCTGAGAATCGTACGTCGTAGCAGATCGTTTGGAACTTTCTTTCGTCGCTTGATCACCCGCTGACATCGCTGGATCGTTGTGTGTGACAGCGATCCAGCGATGTGTTCGCTTGTAACCAGGGTAAACATCGGGTAACTAAGCGCAGGGCCGCGCTTAGTAACCCGATGTTTACCGTGGTTACCAGCGTAAACGTAAAAAAAACAAACAGTACATACTCACATTCCGGTGTCTGTCCTCCGGCGTCTCAGCTTCTCTGCACTGTGAGCGCCGGCCAGCCAGAAAGCGAGCACAGCGGTGACGTCTGACGTCACCGCTGTGCTTTCCAGCCGCTGTGCTTACACAGTGCAGAGAAGCTGAGACGCCGGAGGACAGACACCGGAATGTGAGTATGTACTGTTTGTTTTTTTTACGTTTACGCTGGTAACCAGGGTAAACATCGGGTTACTAAGCGCGGCCCTGCGCTTAGTAACCCGATGTTTACCCTGGTTACCCGGGGACTTCGGCATCGCTCCAGCGCCGTGATTGCAACGTGTGACCGCAGTCTACAACGCTGGAGCGATAATCATACGATCGCTGCGACGTCACGGATCGTGCCGTCGTAGCGATCAAAATGGCACTGTGTGACAGTACCCTTAGGCTAGGTTCAGATTGCGTTAGTGCAATCCGTTTAGCGCTAGCGGATTGCGCTAACGCAATGTCTTTTTCGGGGCCGCGTTCAGGGGTCGCGTTAACGTCCCCGCTCTCGCAGATCCCCGATCTGCGAGAGCGGGGAACGGACCTCTGGCGTGCCGCGGACGCTGCAAGCAGCGTCCGAGGCGCGCTACAAAAGACCGGCACATCGCTAGCGCGTGCCGAAAATGACACGCGCTAGCAATGCGCTCTAACATTGCCGGCAATGGGAGCGCTAACGGACGCGGTGCACGGCGTTAATTTCGCCGTGCAACGCTGTCCGTTAGCGCTATCCCATTAACGCAATGGGAACCTAGCCTTAGGGTACCGTCACACAGTGCCATTTTGATCGCTACGACGGTACGATTCGTGACGTTCTAGCGATATCGTTACGATATCGCAGTGTCTGACACGCAGCAGCGATCAGGGATCCTGCTGAGAATCGTACGTCGCAGCAGATCGTTTGGAACTTTCTTTCGTCGCTTGATCACCCGCTGACATCGCTGGATCGTTGTGTGTGACAGCGATCCAGCGATGCGTTCGCTGGTAACCAGGGTAAACATCGGGTAACTAAGCGCAGGGCCGCGCTTAGTGACCCGATGTTTACCGTGGTTACCAGCGTAAAAGTAAAAAAAACCAAACCGTACATGCTCACCATCTGATGTCCGTCCGGTCCCTTGCCGTCCGCTTCCCGCTCTGACTGTCTGCCGGCCGGAAAGTGAGAGCAGATCACAGCGGTGACGTCACCGCTGCACTCTGCTCTCACTGTACGGCCGGATCTGTCAGAGCAGGAAGCGGACGGCAAGGGACCGGACGGACATCAGATGGTGAGCATGTACGGTTTGTTTTTTTTTACTTTTACGCTGGTAACCACGGTAAACATCGGGTTACTAAGCGCGGCCCTGCGCTTAGTAACCCGATGTTTACCCTGGTTACCCGGGGACTTCGGCATCGCTCCAGCGCCGTGATTGCAACGTGTGACCGCAGTCTACGACGCTGGAGCGATAATCATATGATCGCTGCGACGTCACGGATCGTGCCGTCGTAGCGATCAAAATTGCACTGTGTGACGGTACCCTTAGTTTCATTTCTCTATTTTCAGTGGTTTGTCTGGGAAACACCCTCCTCCCAGTACCTTCCTAACTTTAAAGGCTGTGTGAAACCTGAGAAGCCTCTTGTGCTGCAGAGCTGTAGGAGATCAGATATCAGTGTTTTGGCTTCTCCGGCTCATTGCCCCTGAACACGTCACACCTTTGACGATTAGAATTTGCTGTTTTTATTCATCCCAATTGTTTTTTTAGCTTGTTTTATGAATAGCTAGTGCTAAATTTGTGGATTTGTCATAAAAGGTTTTGTTAGAAATAAGATTGTGCTTCTCAGGCACATTGCGCCCTAACACATATTCTCTCTCTTGCTTCAGCTTTTCTTCTGAAATGGCGAGGAGAATATTTGACTTGTCCAATGCCCTTCATGTTGAGCAAGTGCAAAATATACTGATTGATGATGAGACAGACCCCATACAGCTAGAAGATTTAGGGGAAGAAAGTGACATTGATTCAGAAGATGATGTGGAAGAATGTCCAGATGTGTCTGATACAGATCAAGATGGAGAGAGTGAGGAGGATGCTCAAGACATAGAAACATATTACTTTTCTGGTTCTTAAACATTTTTTTTTACACCTGATTATATGTATTCTCATTTATTACATTCCTATTAAGGTAACTGATCACTTTTAGAGCATTGAAATTTAAAAAAAAAGGAAAATATAGCCAATTTTCTAGCCTGTGCCGGACAGGCGCAATGCCCCTAAACTCGTTATGAAACATATTGCCCTTGCCCCTGACAGAGGGTTAAACAACCAGGAGGTGGATTTCTTCATTAAGGCTGCACTCACAGCTGCGTATAAAGTCGACAAGGGAGAAAAAAATTGCATTGCATTCACAACAGTTTTTTCAATTAGGCAGTTTTAATGGAATTGAGGTAAGGAAAAATCACAGCCTGGTACGTAAAATGGCTGAGACTCACCAATGCAAAGTCAATGGATGGAAGAAAAAAAATCGCACGGCATACGGACGATGCGTGTGCCATACAATTTTTAAAATGCAAATAGTCTCTTCAGAGAGGAAGAGGATTAGAACTCTAGTGACACCTACTGGAAGTAGCTATCCTAAAAGTCAATGTCAACCCTTTAACAAGCCTTGTCACATGACTTAGGATACTTTTAGGATTGCTACTTCCAATAGGTGGCACTAGAGTTCTAGTTCTCTTCCTCCCTGAAGAGACAATTTGCATATTTCCCAGAGGAGCATTGCGGCTTTAAGTCTCCTCATCTCTTCATACTTAGCATGTCAATCTCTGCAAGGAGAAACAATACTTCTTGGATACCTAATTTTTACGCAAACATGTAGAAAACCCGACATTTCATTAACCGAGTACAGTCAAATCACAGAGTGAACCCTCAGAATAGATAGATGTCAGTGAGATAAATAATTAGTGCAGTGCATGTGTAGTTTACTGTACATGTGTTTACCTAGTAAATATAAATGAGAAAAAAATGGCATGGGATCCCCTCATTTTTAATAAGCAGACAAGGGAAAGCTGACAGCTGGGGGCTGGTGTTATTATTCTGGCAAGGGCCACTGTCCATGGATCTTTCCAGCCTATTATTAAAAGCTTTCAAAAATATAATCACTGCACACGTACTATGGAATATGCTTGATGCAGGTGAACAAGTTTATTGAAATAATTGTTGCAGTAAGGTGAACTGAAGAAGCGATAGGCGTAAATGACGTTTCGGCCAGCTCGTGGCCTTGATCACATCATCGCTAAAAATAAATCATACAAAAGTAATGAATAACTATATACAAAAAGTAATAAATAACAATATACATAACATATCTACATATATACAGTTCTAGAATACATGTCAAAACACCATAGTCAGAGTGATTCATATGATGCCAAAACTAGTACATCTACCATGTATGGTGAAATGGACGAAAAATAGAACAACCAGGAGAACTGGAGGTAGATATGGCGTGCATTGGAGCTGGAGAATAAGGAGATGATAAACATAATGTAACATAATGTAACATACCCTGGTGAAAGGTTCCTTGTATACTGCCGTATTAGAGTGTTTACTAAGGGTGTCAGCCAAAGATAGAGGAATAAGGTAATCCTATAAAGAATGATGGAATATAGTCAGTAGTGGCCATGGTACAGGAAGGCTGTAACGTACTCGCAGATCTATACTTTTGCTGCTACTCATAAACGTGACCGTATGATGTAAAATGGGGCATACGTGCACCCATTGCTGTAAAACAGACAGGAATATGATATCCGCTAGGTTCATAATGAGGGGACTACGGTATACTTGCCAATTGAGTGCCTTTGTTGTAACAATTGCACCAGGCTGGTCGTCGTAGTATGCGGCACCTGTATAGGTATGGCTATGGGGATATACAGACATATAGTGAGATGAATCTGTAGGTTCAGTTCATAAAAGGTCAGAACAGAGAACTATAGTGTACTTGCCAATGTGATTTTAATGTTGTATGTCCTATAGTCCATCAGACGCCCCGAATAAACGGATCGTGTACATAAGTATAGCTGTGGGAATAGACATACACAGGGTAAATGAGTAGTCAGATAGGCTTATAAGATAATTGTATGTTATATGCGCTACCTGCCAGTATGCAGACCCAGTCCTGGCCCAATTATACGGATCCCCTGCTCTAGAATCAGTGAGAGCTGTGGTGCACGGATGTTTTGCTATAAGAGAAAAAGATGTAAGGATGGGGTTTAATGGATGTCCCGAGTAACTTATCTGGTAAGTGAAGTCTCACATCCGCAGTCCGCTGGTGGCGTTCGTGGCTGGGAGGCAGCGTAGGTGGCCAAATGGAGGATGCAGACACAGACAGTGTCGTTGCTGAGGAATGGCTGCCATGTTCAGTCTGGCAGTACTCTATAAAGCCCGGCCGGGGCTTTATAGAGTACTGCCAGACTGAACATGGCAGCCATTCCTCAGCAACGACACTGTCTGTGTCTGCATCCTCCATTTGGCCACCTACGCTGCCTCCCAGCCACGAACGCCACCAGCGGACTGCGGATGTGAGACTTCACTTACCAGATAAGTTACTCGGGACATCCATTAAACCCCATCCTTACATCTTTTTCTCTTATAGCAAAACATCCGTGCACCACAGCTCTCACTGATTCTAGAGCAGGGGATCCGTATAATTGGGCCAGGACTGGGTCTGCATACTGGCAGGTAGCGCATATAACATACAATTATCTTATAAGCCTATCTGACTACTCATTTACCCTGTGTATGTCTATTCCCACAGCTATACTTATGTACACGATCCGTTTATTCGGGGCGTCTGATGGACTATAGGACATACAACATTAAAATCACATTGGCAAGTACACTATAGTTCTCTGTTCTGACCTTTTATGAACTGAACCTACAGATTCATCTCACTATATGTCTGTATATCCCCATAGCCATACCTATACAGGTGCCGCATACTACGACGACCAGCCTGGTGCAATTGTTACAACAAAGGCACTCAATTGGCAAGTATACCGTAGTCCCCTCATTATGAACCTAGCGGATATCATATTCCTGTCTGTTTTACAGCAATGGGTGCACGTATGCCCCATTTTACATCATACGGTCACGTTTATGAGTAGCAGCAAAAGTATAGATCTGCGAGTACGTTACAGCCTTCCTGTACCATGGCCACTACTGACTATATTCCATCATTCTTTATAGGATTACCTTATTCCTCTATCTTTGGCTGACACCCTTAGTAAACACTCTAATACGGCAGTATACAAGGAACCTTTCACCAGGGTATGTTACATTATGTTACATTATGTTTATCATCTCCTTATTCTCCAGCTCCAATGCACGCCATATCTACCTCCAGTTCTCCTGGTTGTTCTATTTTTCGTCCATTTCACCATACATGGTAGATGTACTAGTATTTGGCATCATATGAATCACTCTGACTATGGTGTTTTGACATGTATTCTAGAACTGTATATATGTAGATATGTTATGTATATTGTTATTTATTACTTTTTGTATATAGTTATTCATTACTTTTGTATGATTTATTTTTAGCGATGATGTGATCAAGGCCACGAGCTGGCCGAAACGTCATTTACGCCTATCGCTTCTTCAGTTCACCTTACTGCAACAATTATTTCAATAAACTTGTTCACCTGCATCAAGCATATTCCATAGTACGTGTGCAGTGATTATATATTTGGATGGTTCATGGGACTACTGGTTCCGTTCACTTGCACCGTCATATCCTCAACAGTCGAGTGCTAGCCTTTCGTACCTTCTATATTATTAAAAGCTCACAGCTAACTGCGTAGCCTTTACTGGTTATTAAAAAGGGGGGCCCTAAAAATAAAATGTGGGGTCACCCTGATTTTTAACCCGTTCTCAACATGAGCCGTATATGTATGGGGCTGTGGGAGCTATGTTCCTGCAAACCTCTGTAATAAATATATATATATATATATATATATATATATATATATATATATATATAGCTTCACGATCGCGCTGGGTAATGCTGAGCGCCACCTCGATCATATATTTGTGTCAGTTCTATATGAGAGCTAACACCCTGTAGCAACACCTGTGATTGGTGCTAGCACCAATCGTGGACATGTAACCCTTCTGATGATTCTGTTAATTGTGACAGCGATGTTGATGGGCATAACATGACTGCGATCGCGTTCTGACGATGGTCTCCGTGGTGACCTTGGGCCGAAAGATGGCCGCCGGATCACCCAGGGAAGGTTACCTTTTAGCTCATACTGAGAGCACGAGCTGACACGCTTCCTACCTGCATGTCAGACGCTGATCTAATGCTCTGCAATGCAGAAGCATTGCAGAGTATTGGATCAGCGATCTGTCAGTGTGAAGCTGATGTCCCATCCTGGGGCAATATAAAAAAAAGTTATTAAAAATGTTTTTTTAAAAATCACGAAAAAACCTGAAAAAAATATGAATCCAGTAAATACATTTATTTATGTAAAAACAAAAAAGTACACATATTTGGTATTGCCGCGTCCGAAATAACCTGACCTATAAAACAATCTCACTAGTTAACCCCTTCAATGAACACCATAAAAAAGCAAAAAATGATGCTTTACTATCATACCGCCAATCAAAAAGTTGAATAAAGACGGATTTAAATAAAAATGATATCGCTGAAAACATACCGTGATCTTGTCCTGCAAAAACAAGCTGCCACACAGCTCCGTCAGCAAAAAGAAAAAAAAAATATAGCTCTCAGAACAAAGCGATACAAAATTATTTTCTCTAAAATAATTTTTATTGTGTAAAAGATCCAGAACATAAAAAAAACTATATAAATGTGGTATTGCTGTAATAGTACTGACCCGAAGAATAAAGCTGTCTTATCAATTTTACCACACACAAAACGGCATTAAAAAAAAAAAACGATTCCAGAACTGCTTGTGTTTGTTCATTTTTAGTGATGAGCGAATATACTCGTTACTCAAGTCCTCCGAGTATTTGTTAGTGCTCGGAGATTTAGTTTTCTTCGCCGCAGCTGAATGATTTACATCTGTTAGCCAGCATGAGTACATGTGGGGGTTGCCTGGTTGCTAGGGAATCCCCACATGTAATCAAGCTGGCTAACAGATGTAAATCATTCAGCTGCGGCAAGAAAAACTAAATCTCCGAGCACTAAAAAATACTCGGAGGACCCCTGAGCGTGCTCGGGAAATCTCGAGTAACGAGTATATTCGCTCATCACTAGTGTTAATATAATCACTGCTCTCCTAGATGAATTCGTTTAGAGTGTAGTTTGTAAAATCGTTACACTTATGCTTGTTCTGCTGTCTGGCACCTCAGGGATTCTACCATTGTGACATGGAACTCTCAAATGAGTCCAGCAAAATCTGAATTCCAGTATGGCGCTTCTTCCCTTTTTGAGCTTTGCATTGTGCCTCAGAAGTAGTTTTTGACCACATATGGGGTATCGGTGTACTCAGGAGAAATTGCACAACAAATTTTTGGGTCCATTTTCTACTGCTATCCTTGTGAAAATGAAAAAAATTGGGGCTAAAATAAGATGTTTGTTGGAATTTTTTTTTCATATTCACAGATCAACGTTGTAAAATTCTGTGAAGCATCTGTGAGTTGAAGGTGCTCAACACAGTTCTAGATAAATTCCTTGAGGGGTCTAGTTTCCAAAATGGTGTCACTTGTTGGGGTTTTCCAATGTTTAGGCACATCAGGGGCTCTCCAAACACAGCATAACCCCATCAGACCATTCCATCAAAATCTGTGTTTTATTCCTTCCTTTCTGAGCCCTGTGTGTACCCAAACAGTGGTTTTCCCCCACATATGGGGTGTCTGCATAGTCAGGAGAAATTGCACAACAAATTTTAGGGTCCATTTTCTCTTGTTACCCTTGTGAAAATAAAAAAGTTGGGGCTAAAGGACATTTTTGTGGGAAAAATGTGATTTATTTTCACGGCTCAACGTTATAAACTTCTGTGAAGCACCTGGAAGTTCAAGATGGTCACCAATTGGGTCACTTGTGGGGGTTTCCACTGTTTCGGCAAATTAAGGGCTTTCCAAATGCAACATGGCATCTGCTAATCATTCCAGCTAATTTTGCATTCAGTAAGCCAAATGACTCCTTTCCTTCTGAGCCCTTCTGTGCGCCCAAACAGTAGTTTTTCTCATCATATTGGGTATTGGCATACTCAGGAGAAATTGCACAACAAATGATATGGTACATGTTCTCACATGGTACATTTTCTCACATTACCTAGGTGAAAATAAAAAAATTGGGGCTAAAGGAACATTTTTGCTGGAAAAATTTGACTTTTTATGTTTACCGCTCAACATTATAAACTTCTGTGAAGCACCTAGGGATTCAAAGTGCTCACCACATATCTAGATAAGTAACTTGAAGGGTCTAGTTTCCAAAATGGGGTCACTTGTGGGGGGTTTCCACTGTTTCGGCACTCCAGCAAATTTTGCATGCAAAAAGTCAAATTGAGCTCCTTCCCTTCCAAGTCCTGCCATGCACCCAAACAGTAATGTTTCCCCACATATAGACATATTCAGGAGAGATTGCACCACAAACTGTATTGTGCAATTTCTCCTGTTATCTTTATGGAAATGCAAAATTTGGGGCTAAAAAACATTTTTGTGGGAAAAATGTGATTTGTGTTTTATTATCACGGCCCTACGTTATAAACTTCTTTGAAGCTCCTGGGGGTTCAAGGTGCTCACCACACATTTAGATAAGTTCCTTGAAGGATCAAGTTTCCAAAATGGTGTCACTTGTTGAGGGTTTCCACTGTTTAGGCACATCAGGGGCTCTTAAAACGCGACATGGCGCCTGCCAATGATTCCAGCAAATTTTGCATTCAAAAAGTCAAATTGCACTCCTTCTCTTCTAAGTCCTGCCATTAGTCCAAACAGTAGTTTTCCCCCACATATGGGGTATTGGCGTACTCCGGAAAAATTGCACCACAACCTATTGTCCTGCCTATTTTCTCCTTTTGAAAATAAAAAGGGGTCTGAAGTAAAATTTTTGTGAAAAAAGGTAAATGTTAATTTTTTCCTTCCACATTGCTTCAGTTCCTGTGAAGCACCCAAAGGGTTAATAAACTTCTTGAGCTGTGCAGTTTTTAGAATGGCGTCACATTTGGGTATTTTCTGTCATATAGAATTTTCTCGTAAAAATGAGAAATCGTTGGTGAACTTTTAACCCTTCTACCTAACAAAAAAAATATGATTCAAAAATTGTGCTGATGCAAAGTAGACATGTGGAAAATGTCATTTATTAACTCTTTTGTATGACATAACTCTGATTTAATGGCAGAAGAATTAAAAGTTTGAAAATTGCAAAACTTTCTCCAAATTTCTGATTTTTTTCACAAATAAATGCAAGTCATAGCAAAAATTTTTTACCACTGTCATGAATTACAATATGTCATATAAAACATTCTCAAAATCAGTGGGATCCGTTGAAGCGTTCCAGAGTTATTTAAGTGACCCTGGTTAGAATTGTAAAATTTGGCTTAGTCATGAAGGTGAAAACTGTCTCGGGGTTGAAAGGGTTAATAACCAGCAAAGGCTAAGCAGATAGCTGCGGGCTAATATTAATCTGATATTAATAGGCTGGAAAGGGGCCATGGATATTGGCCCCCTCCCAGACTAATAACACTATCCTTCCACTGCCCCAGAAATAGCACATCTATTAGATGGCATATTCTGGCGCTTAGCCTTGTCATAACTTAGCATAAGTTAGAGACATAGACCCTGATTCTAGCAAAGTGTCACTTATTGGTTTGCTTGACTTTGATGTAATCACAGTTTTATCAATAGATTAAAGTGAATCTGTCACCAGATTTTTGCTATGTAATGTGAGAGCACCATGATGTGTGGAAGAGAGCTTGATTACAGCAATGTATTACTTGCTTTACTGTTTGATCTTTCAGTATAATCAGTGTTTTATCAGCAGGAGATTATCACTACATGACAACTGAGCTAGTCAAACCATGTCCCCAGCACCGATTAGCAGCTTACTGTCATTATATAATATACACAGAAAGCGGCAAACCAGTAGTATAGGTAAGTCTAAACACAAATCAGCATGTTATCTCTAAATAAATAATCTTTATTTTAATAATCTTTATTTTTATATAGCGCTAACCTATTCCGCAGCTCTTTACAGGTTGCACATATATTATCATCGCTGTCCCCGTTGGGGCTCACAATCTAAATTTCCTATCAGTATGTCTTTGGAATCTGGGAGGAAACCGGAGAACCCGGAGGAAACCCACGCAAACACGGAGAGAACATACAAACTCTTTGCAGATGTTGTCCTTGGTGGGGTTTGAACCCAGGACTCCAGCGCTGCTGTGCTAACCACTGAGCCACCGTGCTGCCCTATTAGCTCATCAGCAGAGAAAACTGTAACTCTATTATAACTGCAACACTCAGTAAACTAAGTGATACATCACTGGAATCCAGGTCTCTACCCTTACCTCATGTTGTCAGATTCCCTTTAACACTAGGAACTAGTAAACCTGCCATTTAGTCCTCCATACTCATGCTCTCTATATAACCCCACCACTGATTGGCAGATTTCTGCCTATGCACAGTGTACCCAGAAAGCTGCCAATTGGGTGTTGGCGGAGTTATACAGAGCTCAGGATTCAGAGAACTGGTAGATCTGCAGCAGGTAAAACAGTGATTTTATAAAAATAAATAACATAGCCCAGTAAGTGAAACATCACTGGAATCAGGGTCTCTTCTCTTACATTATGTTGTTCTCCAATGGGGTAGCAAAATCTGGTGACAAATTCTCTTTAACCCCTTCCCGACCTGTGACACAGCGTATGCGTCATGAAAGTCGGTGCCAATCCGACCTGTGACGCATATGCTGTGTCACAGAATTATCGCGTCCCTGCAGATCGGGTGAAGGGGTTAACTCCCATTTTACCCGATCTGCAGAGACAGGGGGACTGGTACTTCAGCCCAGGGGGGGTGGCTTCAACCCCCGTGGCTACGATCGCTCTGATTGGCTGTTGAAAGTGAAACTGCCAATCAGAGCGATTTGTAATATTTCACCTATGAAAATGGTGAAATATTACAATCCAGCCATGGCCGATGCTGCAATAGCATCTGCCATGGCTGGAGACCCCGATCTGCCCCCACCCCACCGATCACCTCCCCAGTCGTCCTTTTTGCCCCGATCTCCGTTCCGCTCCCCTCCTCCCTCCTGTCGGCTCCCCCGGTCCTCCTGTCCGCTCCCCAGGTCCTCCGATTTCCCCCCCCCCCCCCCGTGTTCCAATCCCACCCCCCCATACTTACCTAGCTCCGATGTCCCTCCCGGTGTCCGGCCGTCTTCTTCATGGGCGCCGCCATCTTGGAAAATGGCGAGCGCATGCGCAGTGCGCCCGCCGAATCTGCCAGCCGGCAGATTCGTTCCTGCACATTTTGGTCGCTGTGATAAGTTCTATCACAGCGATCAAAATAAAAAAAATAGTAAATAAATCCCCCCCCTTTATCACCCCCATAAAATATAGAAAATATAATTATTTTTATTGTTTTTCCATTAGGGTTAGGGGTACGGTTAGGGGTAGGGTTGCACTTAGGGTTGCACTTAGGGTTGCACTTAGGGCTAGGGTTGCACTTAGGGCTAGGGTTGCACTTAGGGTTGCACTTAGGGCTAGGGTTGCACTTAGGGTTGCACTTAGGGCTAGGGTTGCACTTAGGGTTGCACTTAGGGCTAGGGTTGCACTTAGGGTTGCACTTAGGGTTGCACTTAGGGCTAGGGTTGCACTTAGGGCTAGGGATGCACTTAGGGCTAGGGATGCACTTAGGGCTAGGGTTGCACCTAGGGCTAGGGTTGCACCTAGGGCTAGGGTTGCACTTAGGGCTAGGGTTAGAATTAGGGTTAGAATTAGGGTTAGAATTAGGGTTAGGGTTGGAATTAGGGTTAGAATTAGGCTATGTGCACATGGTGCGGATTTGGCTGCGGATCCGCAGCGGATTGGTCGCTGCGGATTCGTATCAGTTTTCCATCACGTTTACAGTACCACGTAAACCTATGGAAAACCAAATCCGCTGTGCCCATGGTGCGGAAAATACAGCGTGGAAACGCTGCGTTGTATTTTCCGCAGCATGTCAATTCTTTGTGCAATTCCGCAGCGTTTTACACCTGCTCCATAATAGGAATCCGCAAGTGAAATCCACACAAAAAAACACTGGAAATCCGCGGTAAATCAGCAGGTAAAGCGCAGTGCGTTTTACCTGCAGATTTTTCAAAAACTGCGGAAAAATCCACACAAATCCGCAACGTGAGCACATAGCCTTAGGGTTAGGGTTGGAATTAGGGGTAAGACTAGGGTTAGGGGTGTGTTGGGGTTAGGGTTGTAGTTAGGGTTGGGATTAGAGTTAGGGGTGTGTTGGGGTTAGTGCTGGAGTTAGAATTGAGGGGTTTCCACTTTTTAGGCACATCAGGGGGTCTCCAAACGCGACACGGCGCCACCATTGATTCCAGCCAATCCTGCGTTGAAAAAGTAAAATGGTGCTCTCTCCCTTCCGAGCCCCGACGTGTGCCCAAACAGTGGTTTACCCCCACATATGGGGTACCAGCGTACTCAGGAGAAACTGATCAACAACTTTTGGGGTCCAATTTCTCCTGTAACCCTTGGGAAAATAAAAAATTGCGGGCTAAAAAATTATTTTTGAGGAAAGAAAAATGATTTTTTATTTTCACGGCTCTGCGTTATAAACTTCTGTGAAGCACTTGGGGGTTCAAGGTGCTCACCACACATCTAGATAAGTTCCCTTGGGGGTTTAGTTTCCAAAATGGGGTCACTTGTGGGGGGTTTCTACTGTTTAGGCACATCAGGGGCTCTGCAAACGCAATGTGATGCCCGCAGAGCATTCCATCAAAGTCTGCATTTCAAAACGTCACTACTTCCTTTCCGAACCCCGACGTGTGCCCAAACAGTGGTTTACCCCCACATATGGGGTATCAGCGTACTCAGGAGAAACTGGACAACAATTCTTGGGGTCAAATTTCTCCTGTTACCCTTGGGAAAATAAAAAAATCAGGGCTAAAAAAAATTTTTTTGAGGAAAGAAAACGTATTTATTATTTTCACGGCTCTGCGTTATAAACTTCTGTGAAGCACTTAGGGGTTCAAAGTGCTCACCACACATCTAGATAAGTTCCTTTGGGGGTCTAGTTTCCAAAATGGGGTCACTTGTGGGGGGGTTTCTACTGTTTAGGCACATCAGGGGCTCTGCAAATGCAACGTGACGCCCGCAGAGCATTCCATCAAAGTCTGCATTTCAAAACGTCACTACTTCCTTTCCGAACCCCGACGTGTGCCCAAACAGTGGTTTACCCCCACATATGGGGTATCAGCGTACTCAGGAGAAACTGGACAACAACTCTTGGGGTCAAATTTCTCCTGTTACCCTTGGAAAAATAAAAAAATCAGGTCTAAAAAATTTTTTTTTGAGGAAAGAAAACGTATTTATTATTTTCACGGCTCTGCGTTATAAACTTCTGTGAAGCACTTAGGGGTTCAAAGTGCTCACCACACATCTAGATAAGTTCCTTTGGGGGTCTAGTTTCCAAAATGGGGTCACTTGTGGGGGGGTTTCTACTGTTTAGGCACATCAGGGGCTCTGCAAATGCAACGTGACGCCCGCAGAGCATTCCATCAAAGTCTGCATTTCAAAACGTCACTACTTCCTTTCCGAACCCCGACGTGTGCCCAAACAGTGGTTTACCCCCACATATGGGGTATCAGCGTACTCAGGAGAAACTGGACAACAACTATTGGGGTCAAATTTCCCCTGTTACCCTTTGTAAAATAAAAAATTCAGGGCTAAAAAAAATTTTTTGAGAAAAGAAATTTTTTTTTTATTTTCATGGCTCTGCGTTATAAACTTCTGTGAAGTACTTGGGGGTTCAAAGTGCTCACCACACATCTAGATTAGTTCCTTGGGAGGTCTAGTTTCCAAAATGGGGGCACTTATGGGGAAGCTCCAATGTTTAGGCACACAGGGGCTCTCCAAACGCGACATGGTGTCCGCTAATGATTGGAGCTAATTTTCCATTCAAAAAGCCAAATGGCGTGCCTTCCCTTCCAAGCCCTGCCGTGCACCCAAACAGTGGTTTACCCCCACATATGGGGTATCATCGTACTCAGGACAAACTGGACAACAACATTTGGGGTCCAATTTCTCCTGTTACCCTTGGGAAAATAAAAAATTCTGGGCTAAAAATCATTTTTGAGGAAAGAAAAATTATTTTTTATTTTCACGGCTCTGCGTTATAAACTTCTGTGAAGCACTTGTTGGTTTAAAGTGCTCACTATGCATCTAGATAAGTTCCTTGGGGGGTCTAGTTTCCAAAATGGGGTCACTTGTGGGGGAGCTCCAATGTTTAGGCACACAGGGGCTCTCCAAACGCGACATGGTGTCCGCTAACGATTGGAGCTCATTTTCCATTCAAAAAGTCAAATGGCGCGCCTTCCCTTCCGAGCCTTGCCATGCGCCCAAACAGTGGTTTACCCCCACATATGAGGTATCGGCGTACTCAGGAGAAATTGCCCAACAAATTTTAGGATCCATTTTATCCTGTCGCCCATGTGAAAATAAAAAAATTGAGGCTAAAAGAATTTTTTTGTGAAAAAAAAGTACTTTTTCATTTTTACAGATCAATTTGTGAAGCTCCAATGTTTAGGCACACAGGGGCACTCCAAACGCGACATGGTGTCCGCTAACGATGGAGATAATTTTTCATTCAAAAAGTCAAATGGCGCTCCTTCCCTTCCAAGCCTTACCTTGTGCCCAAACAGTGGTTTACTCCCACATGTGAGGTATCAGTGTACTCAGGAGAAATTGCCCAACAAATTTTAGGATCCATTTTATCCTGTTGCCCATGTGAAAATTAAAAAATTGAGGCTAAAATAATTCTTTTGTGAAAAAAAAGTACTTTTTCATTTTTACGGATCAATTTGTGAAGCACCTGGGGGTTTAAAGTGCTCACTATGCATCTAGATAAGTTCCTTGGGGCGTCTAGTTTCCAAAATGGGGTCACTTGTGGGGGAGCTCCAATGTTTAGGCACACAGGGGCTCTCCAAACGCGACATGGTGTCCGCTAAAGATTGGAGCCAATTTTTCATTCAAAAAGTCAAATGGCGCTCCTTCCCTTCCGAGTTCTGCCGTGCGCCCAAACAGTGGTTTACCCCCACATATGAGGTATCAGCGTACTCAGAACAAATTGGACAACAACTTTTGTGGTCCAGTTTCTCCTTTTACCCTTGGGAAAATAAAAAAATTGTTGCTAAAAGATAATTTTTGTGACTAAAAAGTTAAATGTTCATTTTTTCCTTCCATGTTGCTTCTGCTGCTGTGAAACACCTGAAGGGTTAATAAACTTCTTAACTTCTTGAATGTGGTTTTGAGCACCTTGAGGGGTGCAGTTTTTAGAATGGTGTCACTTTTGGGTATTTTCAGCCATATAGAACCCTCAAAATGACTTCAAATGTGAGGTGGTCCCTAAAAGAAATGGTTTTGTAAATTTTGTTGTAAAAATGAGAAATCACTGGTCAAATTTTAACCCTTATAACTTCCTAGCAAAAAAAAAATGTTTTTTCCAAAATTGTGCTGATGTAAAGTAGACATGTGGGAAATGTTATTTATTAACTATTTTGTGTCACATAACTCTCTGGTTTAACAGAATAAAAATTCAAAATGTGAAAATTGCAAAATTTTCAAAATTTTCGCCAAATTTCCATTTTTTTCACAAATAAACGCAGAAATTATCGACCTAAATTTACCACTAACATGAAGCCCAATATGTCACGAAAAAACAATCTCAGAATCGCTAGGATCCGTTGAAGCGTTCCCGAGTTATTACAGTACATCATAAAGGGACACTGGTCAGAATTGCAAAAAACGGCAAGGTCATTAAGGCCAAAATAGGCTGGGTCATGAAGGGGTTAAGGCATGCACTGATACCTGTGTTCCTTCATCAAACACTTTTCTATATTTTGCGGTGGTTGCATTAGGTTTCAACAACATATGAATATGCCGACTGTGAAGTGATGTCAGTTAGAAACGTGCACCTACTTATTGTAAATGTAGGACGTGGCTCAATTGTCACTGCTCCTAGGAATATTTTTTATATACACCAGTTCTGTCTATATGTGTTTCCTTAGATGTACACTGCTCAAAAAAATAAAGGGAACACTAAAATACCACATTCTGGATATCACTGAATGAAATATTCCAGTTGTAATTCTTTATTCATTACATAGTGGAATGTGTTGAGAACAATAAAACCTAAAAATAATCAAGGTAAATCACAACTAATATCCCACGGACGTCTGGTGTAATAATTATAGGGGATAACTCAGGAGACTCTTTGCATGGAAAAAGACAACTACAGGACACAGTTTTATAACTGGTAAAGTCTATATTATCACACGGTGATTCAAACAGGTGCAGAGAGAAACTCAAGTCCACAACACTTGGTGTAAATATTAAACGCAGCTTAGCAGTCTATAGGGAGCTTCATAGGAAAATGCAATCACGCAGAAAGTCTATGAAGCACAATTATTCTTGAGGATACTTGACACAAATGAGTCCTTCCTTAGTCCAAAACCCAGATACATATGTTTATAAGGCAGTTCACATAATATCTTAGCTCAACCAGGGTGGCCTGGATAATAGTCTCAGGTTTTTGCAGAGCAGCAGCAGCTTACATGTCCAGCAAATGCAGATGGAAGTAAACATGAGCAGCAGATGACGGAGGATTACTGGAAACTGGTGAATGCAGCAGGAACTCAGACCAGAGTAGCAGGATCACCACACAGGAGCAGGTATACAGCCAGGGAGTAATCGGAGTCAGGAGCTGGATGCAAGGCAGAATACTCTAGCACGGACTGAAGGCTGGGGTGGAGTTTTATAGCAGGAAGACATAGTGCACATGAGACCAAAGACGCCATCTTGGAAAAGGGCAGTAATGCATAAAAGCTAAAAAAAAAAAAAAATGTTCAGAGTCCTGACATCTGGATTTGGAATGATGCTCAAAATCAAGGTGCAAAATGAAGTTACAGGCTGATCCAACTTTAGTGGAAATGCCTCAAGACAAGGAAATGATGCTCAGTAGTGTGTGTGGCCTCCACGTGCCTGTATGACCTCCCTACAAAGCCTGGGCATGCTCCTGATGAGGTGGCGGATGGTCTCCTGAGGGATCTCCTCCCTGATCTGGATTAAAGCATCTGCCAACTCCTGGACAGTCTGTGGTGCAACGTGATGGTGGTGGATGGTGCGAGACATGATGTCCCAGATGTGTTCAATTGGATTCAGGTCTGGGGAACGGGCAGGCCAGTCCATAGCTTCAATGCCTTCATCTTGCAGGAACTGCTGACATACTCCAGCCACATGAGGTCTGGCATTGTCCTACATTAGGAGGACCCAGGGCCAACCGCACCAGCATATGGTCTCCCAAGGGGCCTGAGGATCTCATCTCGGTCCCTAAAGGCAGTCAGATACCTCTGGCGAACACATGGAGGGCTGTGCGGCCCTCCAAAGAAATGCCACCCCACATCATTACTGACCCACTGCCAAACCGGTCATGCTGAAGGATGTTGCAGGCAGCAGATTGCTCTCCATGGCATCTCCAGACTCTCACGTCTGTCACACGTGCTCAGTGTGAACCTGCTTTCATCTATGAAGATCACGGCGCCAGTGGTGAATTTGCCAATCCTGGTGTTCTGTGGCAAATGCCAATCGTCCTGCACGATGTTGGGCTGTGAGCACAACCCCCATATGTGGACGTCGGGCACTCAGACCATCCTCATGGAGTCGGTTTCTAACCGTTTATGCAGACATATGCACATTTGTGGCCTGCTGGAGGTCATTTTGCAGGGCACAGGCAGTGCTCCTCCTGTTCCTCCTTGCACAAAGGCTGAGGTAGCGGTCTTGCTGCTGGGTTGTTGCCCTCCTACGGCCCCCTCCACATCTCCTGGTGTACTAGCCTGTCTCCTGGTAGCACCTCCAGCCTCTGGACACTACGCTGACAGACACAGCAAACATTGCCACAGCTCACATTGATGTGCTATCCTGGATGAGCTTCACTACCTGGGCCACTTGTGTGGGTTGTAAAGTCCATCTCATGCTACCACGAGTGTGAAAGCACAACCAACATTCAAAAGTGACCAAACCATCAGCCAGAAAGCATTGGTACTGAGATGTGGTCTGTGGTCCCCACCTGCAGAACCACTCCTTTATTGAGTGTGTCTTGATAATTGCCAATAATTTCCATCTGTTATCTATTCCATTTACACAACAGCATGTGAAATTGATTGTCAAACAGTGTATACTATGCATGTGTTTCTATATCCATCACAGTATTTTTCTTGGTGCTTTTCAATGAATGTGTGTGTTTTGTGTGTAAGCTTTTACTTTGCCGGTGTGTATATTCTGCCATCAATGTGTCTGAAAGAACAGAGCGACGATCTCTGTACTTCTCTCGCCACACCAGCTGCATGTACGCAATCCAGTGAGGAAGGTGCAATGGAAACCACTTAGGTAGTTTATTGATCGTATCTACATGATGAGATGGAGAGGTCTAGAGAAATTGAAGGGATGAAGTTTACAGGAAAATTGTCCTTCCTGCTTCCCGCTTCGATGCATATCTCTCCCTAGATGGCAGTGTAAGAACAGGATGTGAGATAATAGAATAGGAGGCGTTACAGAGACAAGGGCACAATGGGAAATTACAGCTGCACATACAGTACAAGTGTATTATCACAATGGCCAGGAGATGGCAGCAAAGGCTTCCTAAACACTGCAAAAAAGCACAACTAGACATAATGAATACAGCACATCTATATATATAATTGTCTAAGGGGTACTTCCGTCTGTCTGTCCTCAACTTCCGTAACGGTTATTCATTCGCTGATTGGTCTCGCCAGCTGCCTGTCATGGCTTCCGCGACCAATCAGTGACGGGCACAGTCCAATTAGTCCCTCCCTACTCCCCTGCAGTCAGTGCCGGGCGGCTGCTCCATACTCCCCACAGGGTTAATGCCAGCGGTAATGGACCGCGTTATGCCGCGGGTAACTCACTCCGTTACCGCCGGTATTAACCCTGTGTGACCAAGTTTTTACTATTGACGCAGCCTATGCAGCGTCAATAGTAAAAGGATCTAATGTTAAAAATAATAAAAATAATTTAAAAAAAATCATTATATACTCACTTTCCGCCGCCTTTCCCGTTCCTCGCCACCCTCCGGTAACCGCTGTGTGCAAGCGGCAGGTTCCGGTATCAAGGATCGTATGGCAGAAGGACCTGCCATGACGTCACGGTCATGTGACCGCAACGTCATCACAGGCCCTGTGCACCTGCGCGAGCAGGACCTGCCATGACGTCACGGTCATGTGACCGCGACGTCATCACACCCTGGGACCGGAAGCTGCCGCCTGTACCGCGCACAGGCGACAGAACTACAAGTATGGGGAGTATGTTGGAACTACAAGGGGCCCTCGGATCGGAAGGTGAGTATGTGTATTTTTTAACCTGTGACATACGTGGCTGGGCAATATACAACGTGGCTGGGCAATATACTACGTGGCTGGGCAGTACGTGGCTCTGTGCTGTATACTACGTCTCTGGGCAATATACTACGTCACTGGGCAATATACTGCGTGGCTCTTTGCTGTATACTACGTCGCTGTGCAATATACTACGTCGCTGTGCAATATACTACGTCACTGGGCAATATACTATGTCGCTGTGCAATACAGTACGTGGCTCTGTGCTGTATACTACGTCGCTGTGCAATATACTACGTCGCTGTGCAATATACTACGTGGCTCTTTGCTGTATACTACATCACTGGGCAATATACTACGTGGCTGGGCTATATACTACGTCGCTGGGCAATATACTACGTGGCTGGGCTATATACTACGTGGCTGGGCTATATACTACGTGGCTGGGCAATATACTACGTCGCTGGGCAATATACTACGTGGCTGTGCAATATACTACGTGGACATGCATATTCTAGAATACCCGATGCGTTAGAATCGGGCCACCATCTAGTAGTTGATAAATGGCTTGGACAGCACAGTGTACTGTACATCAGGGGTACCAAACAGACAGCCACTGAGGCGTCATCATGTGGCTCGCAGACAGCGGGGCTCCCCCTGATGATCGTGTCCCAGGTTCAAGGGCCACAGACTCCAGCATTTTGTTTCAGCTGAATGTGCGTCCTTGGATGCACATTCACTAGAAATGTATTGCGGCACAGCTGTGCAGAGAGAAAAGGATTCTGTTCACCGAGAGAGCAAAGTCAGGTCAGGAAGATCTTTTTTTGTTTGTGTATGTGACATTGCTACAAGAAAGGAACCAGTATAAGGTAACATTACTACAAGATGGGGACCAGGATGGAGAGATATTACTACATGGATGGGAACAAGGACACAGCTACAAGATGGGGATTGTTACTACAAGATGGGAGCCAGGATGGGGACATTGCTAAAAGGATTGGAGACATCATCTCCAGGATTGGAGACATTCCTACAAGATTGGGACCAGGATGGGAACATTGCTACATGAAGGTGACCAGGATGGGGACATTTCTACATGAAGGTGACCAGGAAGGGGACATTTCTACAAGAAGGTGACCAGGATGGGGGCATTGCTACAAGAAGGCGACAAGGGAGGGGACATTTCTACAAGAACGTGACCAGGATGGGGGCATTGCTACAAGAAGGCGACAAGGGAGGGGGCATTTCTACAAGAAGGTGACCAGGATGGGGGCATTGGTACAAGAAGGTGACCAGGGTAGGAACATTTCTACAAGAAGGTGACCAGGATGGGGCATTGCCACAAGAAAGGGACCAGTATGATGCAACATTACTACAAGATTGGGACTATGATGGAGAGAGATATTACAACATGGATGGGGACAGGGACACTGCTACAAGATGGGGGTTGTTACTACAAGATGGAGACCAGTATGGGGACAGTGCTAAAAGATGGGGACTGACCAGGATTGGAGACATTCCTACAAGATGGGACCAGGAAGGGGAACACTGTTAGAAGATGTTGGCCATAATTACTATATGGTGCTAATTGTAAGAAAACATTACTGTATAGGGTCAATTAGAGGACAGAAAAAGGAAAAAAATATAAAATAATTCCAAATACAGTATGAAAAAATAATCAAAAATTATTTGCGACTAAAAATGCTGTTTTATGCACAAACTAAAGAAGTAAATGTTTGTTGGCACTGCATCCGTAACAAGCCAAGTTTTAAATCTGTACTATAAACTATACAAAGAAGTATATTAAAAAAACACAGCAAGAATCATCAAAGAGTTGTATAGAAAAAAATGGAATGACTGAAAATGTCATCTTGCCCTGCAAAGAATGTGGCCCGTCAAATTTTTCTATGTGCGGCTCATTTAGCCAGTCAAGTTTGAGACCCCTGAGGTACTTGGTCTTGACCCCTCCCCCACAACCTCACAAAATTCTGTATGTGCCTCTCATATTCTTGTCTGGAGTCATACAGTTCTAGATTCTGTTGGCAAAAAAACAAAGGTCTGCTAGAAAAGAAGACTAGATAACACTTTAGGGCTTTGGTCATATCTACTGCATCTAAAGCCCCCGTCACACTAAGCGAGGTCGCTAGCGAGATCGCTGCTGAGTCACAAGTTTTGTCACGCAACAGCGACCTCAGTAGCGATCTCGCTATGTTTGACACGTACCAGCGACCAGGCCCCTGCTGTGAGATCGCTGGTCGTGTTGGAATGGCCTGGACCTTTTTTTGATCGTTGAGGTCCCGCTGGGTAGCACACATCGCTGTGTTTGACACCTTACCAACGACCTCGTTGACTACAACGTCACACAGGACGTCCCTCATCGAGGTCTGAATCGTCATAATAGCTGCCATGTGACAGGGTCACAACGACCAACGACATCGTTGTACAGGTCGCCGCATCGCTGCTGCGTCGTTGGGAAGATCTCACTGTTTGACATCTCACCAGCGACCACATAGCGACGCAGCAACGATCCCTGACAGGTCGTATCGTTGTCGGGATCGCTTTAGCGTCGCTAAGTGTGACGGGGCCTTAAGACTATAGTCAGCCTATTGTGTGTAAATTAGTATGCAGGTAAACAGATGGTCACAGTGATGGTAACTTGATGGGCCATCTTAGTTCATGGGGTCCATTGGGTGATTTCAGTGACCGCCATGATTCGGATCAAACACTGCCATAATGTTATTGCTCTTCTTTTTTTTTTTTGTAAAGTCCTCCAACATTTTAGCTCCTGAATATTTAGGTAATGATGTTTGCTCCCCACAATGGTTACAATGCTGGCACTACATCCTATGTCTTCTTCTCCTGGGTCCTACAGCATCCAGATGTGTTCTAATGACCTCATCCTCCCAGGCCAGTTTCCCTTCCCTGAATCATCTCTGCTACATCATCGTGCCAAACCTGCTATATTGAACCTCTCCAGGCAACTCGGTTTTTCTACTGTGGTTCCCCTTTGCCAAGGTAACTCTGCTACATAGCTCTTCTACCTCAGCCGCATTCAACCATCATTACAAAATCAGCTCTGTTGTATCAGCTCCACATTTCTATGTCAATTCGGCTGCATTAGAGGTTCTCCTACCCCCAAATCCAATTTTTTAAGCTAATCTGTACTGTGGTCTATTATACAACACCTCTATATATTTTGCTTTTTTCTTTTGTTCCTCCTGAATTTCACTTCATTCCGTTCACCCACTTTGTTTACCTGCGGCTCTACTAAACATGACAGCTCCATGTGTTGTATTATCTAACCTCACAGTCAGAGTTGGCACCACCCAGCCTCAGTATCCAGCACCTTCCTCTGCCCACCCACTGCACACTCATTGGCTGTCAGTAATCTGCACCTTCTCTGACCTTTGTCATCACTTCAGTATTGGAAAGAGAGCAGTGATCCTGCATCCGAATCTGTGGAAAGCAGCACAGTCACTACATTCCACATCACATCCACAGTGGTGATAGCGCATCACATGTCCCCACCTCACATCCACAGTGGTGATAGCGCATCACATGCCCCCACCTCACATCCACAGTGGTGATAGAGCTTCACATGTCCCCACATCACATCCACACTGGTGATAGAGCTTCACATGTCCCCACATCACATCCACAGTGGTGATAGCGCATCACATGTCCCCACATCACATCCACAGTGGTGATAGAGCTTCACATGTCCCCACATCACATCCACAGTGGTGATAGAGCTTCACATGTCCCCACCTCACATCCACAGTGGTGATAGCGCATCACATGTCCCCACCTCACATCCACAGTGGTGATAGAGCTTCACATGTTCCCACATCACATCCACAGTGGTGATAGAGCTTCACATGTCCCCTCATCACATCCACAGTGGTGATAGAGCTTCACATGTCCCCACATCACATCCACAGTGGTGATAGAGCTTCACATGTCCGCACCTCACATCCACAGTGGTGATAGAGCTTCACATGTCCACACATCACATCCACAGTGGTGATAGAGCTTCACATGTCCCCACCTCACATCTACAGTGGTTATAGAGCTTCACATGTCCCCACCTCACATCCACACTGGTGATAGCGCATCACATGTCCCCACCTCACATCCTCAGTGGTGATAGCGCATCACATGTCCCCACATCACATCCACAGTGGTGATAGAGCTTCACATGTCCCCACCTCACATCCACAGTGGTGATAGCGCATCACATGTCCCCACATCACATCCACACTGGTGATAGAGCTTCACATGTCCTCACCTCACATCTACAGTGGTGATAGAGCTTCACATGTCCCCACATCACATCCACACTGGTGATAGAGCTTCACATGTCCCCACATCACATCCACACTGGTGATAGAGCTTCACATGTCCCAACATCACATCCACAGTGGTGATAGAGCTTCACATGTCCACACCACATCCACAGTGGTGATAGAGCTTCACATGTCCCCACATCACATCCACAGTGGTGATAGAGCTTCACATGTCCCCACATCACATCCACAGTGGTAATAGAGCTTCACATATCTCCACATCACATCCACAGTGGTGATAGTGCATCACATGTCCCCACATCACTTCCACAGTGGTGATAGAGCTTCACATGTCCCCACCTCACATCCACACTGGTGATAGCGCATCACATGTCCCCACATCACATCCACAGTGGTGTTAGAGATTCACATGTCCCCACATCACATCCACAGTGGTGATAGAGCTTCACATGTCCCCACATCACATCCACACTGGTGATAGAGCTTCACATGTCCCCACATCACATCCACAGTGGTGATAACGCATCACATGTCTCCACATCACATCCACACTGGTGATAGAGCTTCACATGTCCCCACCTCACATCCACAGTGGTGATAGAGCTTCACATGTCCACACCTCACATCCACAGTGTTATAGAGCTTCACGTGTCCCCACATCCACAGTGGTTATAGAGCTTCACATGTCCCCACCTCACATCCACAGTGGTTGTAGAGCTTCAAATGTCCCCACATCACATCCACAGTGGTTATAGAGCTTCACATGTCCCCACCTCACATCCACAGTGGTTATAGAGCTTCACATGTCCCCACATCACATCCACAGTGGTGATAGCGCATCACATGTCCCCACATCACATCCACACTGGTGATAGAGCTTCACTTGTCCCCACATCACATCCACAGTGGTTATAGAGCTTCACATTTCCCCACATCACATCCACAGTGGTGATAGCGCATCACATGCCCCCACATCACATCCACACTGGTGATAGAGCTTCACATGTCCCCACATCACATCCACAGTGGATATAGACCTTCACATGTCCCCACATCACTGTTATGACCCCAATGGCAGAGGGTCTCAAGAGTAAATACCAAGTCTGCAAACACAAAAAACCAGCTCATAGGGCAGTGGTAACTGGGCTGACCGTATATCTAAACCTAGCACCACAAATAGCAGCAGCCGGGGAACGTGCCTACGTTGGTTCTAGACGTCTCGCGCCAGCCGGAGAACTAACTAACCCTAGAAGGGAAAAGATAGACCTTTCTTGCCTCCAGAGAAAAGACCCCAAAAGTTGGATACAAGCCCCCAACAAATAATAACGGTGAGGTAAGGAGAAAAGACAAACGTAAGAATGAACTAGATATTTAGCAAAGAGAGGCCCACTGACTAATAGCAGAATATAGTAAGATGACTTATACGGTCAGCAAAAACCCTATCAAAATTCCCACGCTGGATATTCAAGAACCCCCGAACCGTCTAACGGCCCGGGGGGAGAATACCAGCCCCCTAGAGCTTCCAGCAAAATCAGGAATCACATTTAGTACAAGCTGGACAAAAAATAAGAGCAATGCAAATAACCAAAAAACAAAGAAGCAGGACTTAGCTTAATTTTGCAAGATCCAGGACCAGCAGACAGGAGTAAACAGAAAGGAACTGATTACAACGATGCCAGGCACCAGACTGAGAATTCAGGAAGTTTATATAGCAACACCCCTGGACTAACGACCCAGGTGGGTGCCAAAACTGAAGAAAGACAATCCCAGAGTCATATCACTAGTGACCACAAGAGGGAGCAAAAAAAGTCTAATTCACAACAGTACCCCCCCTTTAAGGAGGGGTCACCGAACCCTCACCAAGACCACCAGGGCGATCAGGATGAGCAGCGTGAAAGGCACGAACTAAATCGGCCGCATGCACATCAGAGGCAACCACCCAGGAATTATCCTCCTGACCATAGCCCTTCCACTTGACCAGATACTGAAGCCTCCGCCTGGAGAGACGAAAATCCAAGATCTTCTCCACTACGTACTCCAACTCGCCCTCAACCAACACCGGAGCAGGAGGCTCAACAGAAGTAACCACAGGTACAACGTACCGCCGCAACAAAGACCTATGGAACACGTTGTGAATGGCAAACGACACCGGAAGATCCAAGCGAAAGGACACAGGATTAAGGATTTCCAATATCTTGTAAGGACCGATGAAGCGAGGCTTAAATTTAGGAGAGGAGACCTTCATAGGAACAAATCGAGAAGACAGCCATACCAAATCCCCAACACGAAGTCGGGGACCCACACCGCGGCGGCGGTTGGCAAAACGCTGAGCCTTCTCCTGTGACAACTTTAAGTTGTCCACCACATGATTCCAAATCTGCTGCAACCTATCCACCACAGAATCCACCCCAGGACAGTCAGAAGGCTCCACATGTCCCGAGGAAAAACGAGGATGGAAACCAGAGTTGCAAAAAAATGGCGAAACCAAAGTAGCGGAACTAGCCCGATTATTAAGGGCAAACTCAGCCAACGGCAAGAAGGTCACCCAATCATCCTGATCTGCAGAAACAAAACACCTCAAATAAGCCTCCAGAGTCTGATTAGTTCGCTCCGTTTGTCCATTAGTCTGAGGATGAAAGGCAGACGAAAACGACAAATCAATGCCCATCTTAGCACAAAAGGATCGCCAGAACCTGGAAACAAACTGGGATCCTCTGTCAGACACAATATTCTCAGGAATGCCGTGTAAACGAACCACATTCTGAAAGAACAAAGGAACCAGATCGGAAGAGGAAGGCAGCTTAGGCAAAGATACCAAATGGACCATCTTGGAAAAGCGATCACATACCACCCAGATGACAGACATGCCCTGAGACACCGGAAGATCTGAAATGAAATCCATGGAAATGTGTGTCCAGGGCCTCTTCGGGACAGGCAAGATCAAGAGCAACCCGCTGGCACGAGAACAGCAAGGCTTAGCTCGAGCACAAGTCCCACAGGACTGCACAAATGACCGCACATCCCGTGACAAGGAAGGCCACCAAAAGGACCTAGCCACCAAATCTCTGGTGCCAAAAATTCCCGGATGCCCTGCCAACACCGAGGAATGAACCTCGGAAATGACTCTGCTGGTCCACTTATCAGGAACAAACAGTCTGTCAGGTGGACAAGAGTCAGGTCTACCAGCCTGAAATCTCTGCAACACACGTCGCAAATCCGGAGAAATGGCTGACAAGATAACTCCCTCTTTAAGAATACCAACTGGTTCTGCGACTCCAGGAGAGTCCGGCACAAAGCTCCTTGAAAGAGCATCAGCCTTCACATTCTTTGAACCTGGTAAATACGAGACCACAAAGTCAAAACGGGAGAAAAACAATGACCAACGGGCCTGTCTAGGATTCAGGCGTTTAGCAGACTCGAGATACATCAGATTTTTGTGATCAGTCAAGACCACCACACGATGCTTAGCACCCTCGAGCCAATGACGCCACTCCTCAAATGCCCACTTCATGGCCAACAACTCCCGATTGCCAACATCATAATTCCGCTCAGCAGGCGAAAACTTCCTAGAGAAAAAAGCACATGGTCTCATTACAGAGCAACCAGGGCCTCTCTGCGACAAAACGGCCCCTGCCCCAATCTCAGAAGCATCCACTTCAACCTGAAAGGGAAGTGAGACATCAGGCTGGCACAAAACAGGCGCCGAAGTAAACCGGCGCTTCAACTCCTGGAAAGCCTCCACGGCTGCAGGAGCCCAGTTAGCAACATCAGAACCTTTCTTGGTCATATCCGTCAAAGGTTTAACAACGCTAGAAAAATTAACGATAAAACGACGGTAGAAGTTAGCAAAACCCAAGAACTTCTGAAGACTCTTAACTGACGTGGGTTGAGTCCAATCATGAATAGCTCGGACCTTGACTGGGTCCATCTCCACCGCAGAAGGGGAAAAAATAAAACCCAAAAAGGGAACCTTCTGTACTCCAAAGAGACACTTTGAGCCCTTAACAAACAAAGCATTCTCACGCAAAACCTGAAACACCATCCTGACCTGCTCTACATGCGAGTCCCAATCATCAGAAAAAAACAGAATATCATCCAGATAAACAATCATAAATTTATCCAGATACTTCCGGAAAATATCATGCATAAAGGACTGAAACACTGAAGGAGCATTAGAGAGCCCAAAAGGCATCACCAAGTACTCAAAATGACCTTCGCGCGTATTAAATGCAGTTTTCCATTCATCTCCTTGCTTAATGCGCACAAGGTTGTACGCACCACGAAGATCTATCTTGGTGAACCACTTGGCACCTTTAATCCGGGCAAACAAGTCCGACAACAGAGGCAAAGGATACTGAAATTTAACAGTGATTTTATTCAGAAGCCGATAGTCAATACAAGGTCTCAAAGATCCGTCCTTCTTGGCCACAAAAAAGAATCCCGCACCAAGAGGGGAAGAGGATGGACGGATATGCCCCTTCTCCAGAGATTCCTTGATATACGAACGCATTGCGGTATGCTCAGGTACAGACAGATTAAATAATCTTCCCTTAGGAAATTTACTACCTGGAATCAAATCTATAGCACAGTCACAGTCCCTATGAGGAGGAAGAGCACTGGACCTGGACTCGCTGAATACATCCTGATAATCAGACAAATACTCAGGAACTTCCGAAGGAGTAGAGGAAGCAATAGACACCGGTGGGGAATCACCATGAATTCCCTGACAGCCCCAACTTGACACAGACATTGCCTTCCAATCCAAGACTGGATTGTGGGTCTGTAACCATGGCAGACCCAAAACGACCAAATCATGCATTTTATGCAGAACAAGAAAACGAATCACATCCCGATGTTCAGGAGTCATGCACATGGTTACCTGCGTCCAAAACTGCGGTTTATTTTCCGCCAATGGCGTAGCATCAATACCTCTAAGAGGGATAGGATTTACCAACGGCTCAAGAACAAAACCACAGCGCTTGGCAAATGACAGATCCATAAGACTCAGGGCAGCACCTGAATCCACAAACGCCATAACAGGGTAGGAGGACAATGAGCAAATTAAAGTCACAGACAAAATAAATTTAGGTTGCAAATTACCAATGGCGACAGGACTAACAACCCTTGTTGGGCGTTTAGAGCATGCTGATATAACATGTGTTGAATCACCACAGTAAAAACACAACCCATTCTGACGTCTATGATTTTTCCGTTCATTTCTAGTCTGAATTCTACCACATTGCATTAAATCAGGTGTTTGTTCAGACAACACCACCAGAGAATTAGCGGCTTTGCGCTCCCGCAAACGCCGGTCAATTTGAATAGCCAGCGCCATTGAATCATTCAGACTTGTAGGAATGGAGAAACACACCATCACATTCTTAATGGCTTCAGAAAGGCCATTTCTGAAATTTGCGGCCAGAGCACACTCATTCCACTGAGTAAGCACGGACCATTTCCGAAATTTTTGGCAATACACTTCAGCTTCATCCTGGCCCTGAGAAATAGCCAGCAAGGCTTTTTCTGCCTGAATTTCAAGATTGGGTTCCTCGTAAAGCAATCCGAGCGCCAGAAAAAACGCATCAATATTTGCCAATGCTGGATCTCCTGGCGCTAGCGAGAAGGCCCAATCCTGAGGGTCGCCCCGTAAGAAAGAGATAACAATTTTAACTTGCTGAGCTGAGTCTCCAGATGAACGGGGTCTCAGAGATAGAAACAATTTACAATTATTCCTGAAATTCCTAAACTTAAATCGGTCTCCAGTGAACAGTTCAGGAATAGGTATTTTAGGTTCAGACATTGGACTACTGGTAACAAAATCTTGTATGCCCTGCACACGAGCAGCAAGCTGATCTACACTTGTAATCAAGGTCTGGACATTCATGTCTGCAGCAAGCTCAAGCCACTCAGAGGTAAAGGGGAGAAAGAAAGAGAGGAAAAAAAACAAACTCAGAATTTCTTTTCTTATTATCCCACTTCTGCAATGCATTAAACATTCAACTTGGGCCTGGCATACTGTTATGACCCCAATGGCAGAGGGTCTCAAGAGTAAATACCAAGTCTGCAAACACAAAAAAACAGCTCATAGGGCAGTGGTAACTGGGCTGACCGTATATCTAAACCTAGCACCACAAATAGCAGCAGCCGGGGAACGTGCCTACGTTGGTTCTAGACGTCTCGCGCCAGCCGGAGAACTAACTAACCCTAGAAGGGAAAAGATAGACCTTTCTTGCCTCCAGAGAAAAGACCCCAAAAGTTGGATACAAGCCCCCAACAAATAATAACGGTGAGGTAAGGAGAAAAGACAAACGTAAGAATGAACTAGATATTTAGCAAAGAGAGGCCCACTGACTAATAGCAGAATATAGTAAGATGACTTATACGGTCAGCAAAAACCCTATCAAAATTCCCACACTGGATATTCAAGAATACCAGCCCCCTAGAGCTTCCAGCAAAATCAGGAATCACATTTAGTACAAGCTGGACAAAAAATAAGAGCAATGCAAATAACCAAAAAACAAAGAAGCAGGACTTAGCTTAATTTTGCAAGATCCAGGACCAGCAGACAGGAGCAAACAGAAAGGAACTGATTACAACGATGCCAGGCACCAGACTGAGAATTCAGGAAGTTTATATAGCAAAACCCCTGGACTAACGACCCAGGTGGGTGCCAAAACTGAAGAAAGAAAATCCCAGAGTCATATCACTAGTGACCACAAGAGGGAGCCAAAAAAGTCTAATTCACAACACATCACATCCACAGTGGTGGTAGCGCATCACATGTCCCCACATCACATCCACAGTGGTGATAGCGCATCACATGTCCCCACATCACATCCACAGTGATGATAGAGCTTCACATGTCCCCACCTCACATCTACAGTGGTTATAGAGCTTCACATGTCCCCACCTCACATCCACAGTGGTGATAGAGCTTCTCATGTCCACACCTCACATCCACAGTGGTGATAGAGATTCACATGTCCCCACCTCACATCTACAGTGGTGATAGAGCTTCACATGTCCACACATCACATCCACAGTGGTGATAGAGCTTCACATGTCCCCACCTCACATCCACAGTGGTGATAGAGATTCACATGTCCACACATCACATCCACAGTGGTGATAGAGCTTCACATGTCCCCACCTCACATCCACAGTGGTGATAGGCTAGCGCATCACATATCCCCACCTCACATCCACAGTGGTGATAAAGCTTCATATGTTCCCACATCACATCCACAGTGGTGATAGAGCTTCACATGTCCCCACCTCACATCCACAGTGGTGATAGAGCTTCACATGTCCACACATCACATCCACAGTGATGATAGAGCTTCACATGTCCCCACCTCACATCCACAGTGGTGATAGCGCATCACATGTCCCCACATCACATCCACACTGGTGATAGCACATCACATTGTCACGGGGAGACTAGGTGAGCGAGAGCTAATAACCCAGGCCCCTACAATTTCCCTGAGACTAGGGAAATCCTGACTGACCCTCTACCTGGAGTTTACACTGATGGTGTGCATGTCCAGGCCTCGAACCTCACCCTGTCTCCTGTTTCAACCCTAGGCTGAAACCTCCACCCACCACCCAGTGAAGAGGTAATACACCAATACCCACAGTTAGCACAGACAAGGATAAAGGAAAATATACACCACGCCGCAGTCACTCAGGAATACACTATAAATGTGCAGGGCAAAATAAATACATATATAGGAAGGAGTGAATAAGACTAAGGAAAATACACCACCAGCAACGAATCTCCAACAACCAGCTCTCCACTCCAGACAGAGATAACAACGCACAAGACAGAAGCTATAATCGGCGACGCCCAATGATCAGGAGAACTATTTAAAGGCAATGGGCATGGCCCAGCTTCCAATTCGAGGATCAGGTAAATTAACCCCGGAACAGCTAGATAAAATCTAGCCGATGCCAATGAGCAAATAGTGGTCAAAAGCGGAATTACCGCTGTCTGTCGAACGACCTGGTCTGAACAGCGTCCGACATGACAGTACCCCGCCCTCACGGCTTATAGGACCCGGCTCGTCTGGATGGCGACGATGAAAAAACCTGACCAGCCGATCCGCATGAATATCCGAGGCTGGTACCCAGGACCTCTCCTCAGGCCCATAACCATGCCAGTGTACCAAGTACTGTAAAGTGCGACGCACTACACGAGAGTCAACCACCTTGGAGACTTCAAACTCCAAATTACCATCCACCAAGACTGGAGGTGGCATAGGCGCCGCGTCCAGAGAACCCACCACCTTCTTAAGAAGAGACCTGTGGAACACGTTGTGTATCTTATACACCGTAGGGAGCTCCAATCGGTACGCTACTGGGTTAATGACGGCGGTGACCCTAAATGGACCAATAAACCGTGGACCCAATTTAAGGGACGGTATTTTGAGTCTCATGTTTTTTGTGGATAACCACACCCAGTCATCCACACTTAGGTCCGGACCTGGCACACGCCTACTGTCAGCCACACGTTTGTACCTAGCACCCACATTCAACAGGCGCTGTTTAACTCTCCTCCAGACTGATGACAATTGTGCTCCTAACTGATCCTCCTCCAGAACGCCGGAAGAGCCCCTCTGACTCAAGGTACAAAATTGAGGATGGAGCCCGTAAACACAAAAAAACGGAGACTCCCCAGACGACTCCTGGCGGTGATTATTGATGGGAAACTCAGCCAAAGGAAGAAAGGTAGACCACTCCCCCTGGTTATCAGAGACAAAGCAGAGTAGGTACTGTTCCAAATTTTGGTTCATACGCTCAGTCTGACCATTTGACTGAGGATGGAACGCCGAAGAATGAGACAACTTGATCCTCAGCCGTGAGCAAAATGCTTTCCAAAATTTTGCCACAAACTGAGACCCCCTATCAGACACGATGTCAGACGGAACCCCATGAAGTCTGACCACCTCCTGCACAAATACCTGAGACAGAGTCTTAGCGTTAGGCAATGAAGGCAAAGACACAAAGTGCGACATTTTAGAAAACCGATCAACAATCACCAAGATGACCGTGTTCCCAGCTGATGAGGGCAAATCAGTGATGAAATCCATGGAGATTTCTGTCCATGGCTTACTAGGTACTTCAAGAGGAAGTAGTGTGCCAACAGGACGGGAGCGGGGCGTCTTAGCCCTAGCGCACGTGGTACAAGCTGACACGTATGAGACCACGTCCTGTCGGATCTTGGGCCACCAAAACCGACGTGACACCAACTCCAAGGTACCTCTAACCCCTGGGTGGCCAGCCAGGACAGCATCATGATGCTCCGCCAAAACCTTTAAGCGGAGATGAAGCGGTACAAAAGATTTGTTGATGGGAAGCTCAGATGATACCTCCTCCTGAGCCTCGGCAATCTCAGCCTCAACCTCGGTAGTGAGAGCCAAAACTACAACACCCTTTTGGAGGATGGGTACTGGATCCTCCCGAGGTTCACCCCCCGGAAAACACCTGGACAGAGCATTCGCCTTAGTGTTTTTAGACCCCGGTCTGTAAGTGACAACAAAATTGAACCGCGTGAAAAACAATGCCCAGCGAGCCTGCTTGGGGGACAGACGCTTGGCTGACTCCAAATACAGCAGATTCTTATGATTGGTAATAAAAGTAACCTGATGTACCGACCCCTCCAAGAAGTGTCGCCATTCCTCAAAGGCCAACTTCATTGCCAACAGCTCCCTGTTGCCGATATCGTAGTTACGTTCGGCGGACGACAGTTTCTTGGAGAAATAGGCGCACGGACGCAAACCACTCAAAGATGAGCCTTGAGATAGTACCGCCCCCACACCAACCTCAGACGCATCGACTTCCACAACAAAGGGTTTTGATACGTCTGGCTGCACAAGAATGGGGGCTGAAACAAAACTGTTCTTAAGAAACTCAAATGCGCGCACAGCAGCCTCAGGCCAAACGGAGAAATTGGTACCCTTTTTAGTCATGTCAGTTAGCGGTTTAGCAATGATGGAAAAATCCTTGATAAATTTCCTATAGTAGTTAGAAAACCCAAGGAACCGCTGAAGTGCTTTCAGGTTATCAGGACGTTCCCAATGCAGCACCGCTTGCACCTTAGCGGCGTCCATTTTAAAACCAGAAGCAGACACAATATAACCCAAGAAAGGCAACTCTTGAACAGAAAATACACATTTCTCAAGTTTAGCATACAGCTTATTCTCTCTGAGAAGCTGTAACAACTGCCTGACATGATTTAAATGAGTATCACGGTCGCAAGAATATATGAGGATGTCATCTAGGTACACGATAACGAATTTCCCCAAAACATGCGAGAACACATCATTGATGAAATGTTGGAACACTGCAGGTGCGTTAGTCAACCCAAAAGGCATCACCAAATTTTCAAAATGACCCTCAGGGGTATTAAAAGCCGTCTTCCACTCATCACCTTGACGGACTCTTATGAGGTTGTACGCCCCCCTGAGGTCAAGCTTGGTAAACCACTTAGCACCCGCCACCTGGTTGAACAAATCTGGTATCAGTGGCATCGGTTATGGATCACAAACCGTAATCTGGTTCAACTCCCTGAAATCCAAACACGGGCGTAATCCACCATCTTTCTTCTTCACAAAGAAGAACCCTGCTGCCACTGGCGAGGATGACGGCCTGATGTGCCCTTTGCTCAAGCTTTCAGCAATATAATCTTTTAACGCTTGTCTCTCCGGACCGATGATGTTAAACATCCTTGCTTTAGGCAACTTGGCCCCTGGTTTAAACCTGATAGAACAGTCATAGGGACGATGTGGCGGCAACTCTGAACAACCCTTTTCAGAGAACACATCCACAAAATCCAGAAGTGACTCCGGAACGCTTGAAGTCACCGCAGCCACACATGTGGCCAGGCAATTCTCCTGGCAGAACTCGCTCCACTGAATTATGTCCTGAGTTTTCCAGTCAATTACCGGGTTGTGCATGGACAACCAAGGAAAACCCAAAACCAGCTGAGCAGGAAGATTCCTGAGCACCTTACATGTAACCCGCTCGGAATGTAGAACCCCAATGTGGAGTTTCACCTCAGCCACAAATTCAGTAATCTCCCCCTGAGAGAGAGGAGCAGCATTGATGGTGACCACGTGGATAGGATGAGACAGTTTTTCAATCTTAAAACCTGCTGTGCGCGCAAACTCCTCATCAATGAGATTTGTGGCTGAACCACTATCCACAAAAACAGTAATTGGCAGCTCACTGCCAGCGATAAAAACCTTAGCAGGGAGCATGCATTGAGAAACCACCATGTAGGATATACATAAGCTCAGATTGGTCTCCTCCACACCCTCTGAGCTTAGAAGTTTTCTGCCGTTGCGTTTTTCTTAGACAGCAGAGGACAGATGTTAATAAAATGACCAGATTTACCACAGTAAAAACAGGCTCCCTGCTTCCTGAGCTCAGGGGCTCGACGCTTCACATGTGACACCCCTGCGATTTGCATAGGCTCCGTGGGCTCACCTGCAGCAACCTCACGTGAACCTAAACCCTCTCCCATAGGCGGTGTCTCATGCTCCCCCTGACGCAAACGGCGATCAATGCGGACAACCAGACTCATAGCGGAATCTAGAGAAGCAGGAGTCTCGTACATCAGAAGGGCTTTTTTAACCCTTCCAGAAACCCCATGAATAAACTGACTCCGCAATGCTGGATCATTCCATTGTGTATCGATCGCCCAGCGACGAAATTCAGAACAGTAATCCTCTGCAACTCGCTCCCCCTGGCGAATAGTGCGTATCTTAGATTCTGCTAGAGCCATTCTGTCAGGTTCATCGTAGATTTTTCCAAGAGAGGAAAAAAAACTCTCCACAGAGTCAAATGCAGCAGAATCAGATGGCAAAGAAAATGCCCATGCTTGGGGATCCCCGCTTAACAATGACAACATCAGGCCCACACGCTGAGCCTCATTACCCGAGGAGATCGGGCGCATACGGAAATATAGTTTGCAAGCTTCACGAAAAGAAGCAAATTTACTGCGTTCCCCAGCAAATTTTTCAGGCAAAGGGAATTTAGGCTCAGCAACTCTTCCTGTTGCTCCAGCTTGCACATTAGATACTGCTAGTCCCTGTTGCTGAACTGCCCCCCTCAACTCAGTGACCTGTAGGGACAGCGCCTCCAACTGGCGGGTTATGGAAGTCATGGGATCCATGACAAAAGAAAAAAAAATAAACCCCTTTTTTTTTTTCTCTTTTTTGTTGTTGGGCCGATTATAATGTCACGGGGAGACTAGGTGAGCGAGAGCTAATAACCCGGGCCCCTGCAATTTCTCTCAGACTAGGGAAATCCTGACTGACCCTCTACCTGGAGTTTACACTGATGGTGTGCATGTCCAGGCCTCGAACCTCACCCTTTCTCCTGTTTCAACCCTAGGCTGAAACCTCCGCCCACCACCCAGTGAAGAGGTAATACACCAATACCCACAGTTAGCACAGACAAGGATAAAGGAAAATATACACCACGCCGCAGTCACTCAGGAATACACTATAAGCAGGGCAAAATAAATACAAATATAGGAAGGAGTGAATAAGACTAAGGAAAATACACCACCAGCAACGAATCTCCAACAACCAGCTCTCCACTTCAGACCAAGATAACAACGCACAAGACAGAAGCTATAATCTGCGACGCCCAATGATCAGGAGAACTATTTAAAGGCAATGGGCATGGCACAGCTTCCAATCCGAGGATCAGGTAAATTAACCCTGGAACAGCTAGAAAAAATCTAGCCGACGCCAGTGAGCAAATAGTGGTCAAAAGCGGAATTACCGCTGTCTGTCGAACGACCTGGTCTGAACAGCGTCTGACATGACACACATGTCCCCACCTCACATCCACAGTGGTGATAGCGCATCACATGTCCCCACCTCACATCCACAGTGGTGATAGAGCTTCACATGTCCCCACCTCACATCCACAGTGGTGATAGCACATCACATGTCCCCACCTCACATCCACAGTGGTGATAGAGCTTCACATGTTCCCACATCACATCCACAGTGGTGATAGAGCTTCCCATGTCCCCACATCACATCCACAGTGGTGATAGAGCTTCACATGTCCCCACATCACATCCACAGTGGTGATAGAGCTTCTCATGTCCCGACCTCACATCCACAGTGGTGATAGAGCTTCACATGTCCACACCTCACATCCACAGTGGTGATAGAGCTTCACATGTCCACACATCACATCCACAGTGGTGATAGAGCTTCACATGTCCCCACCTCACATCCACAGTGGTGATAGAGCTTCACATGTCCCCACATCACATTCACACTGGTGATAGCGCATCACATGTCCCCACCTCACATCCACAGTGGTTATAGAGCTTCACATGTCCCCACCTCACATCCACAGTGGTGATAGCGCATCACATGTCCCCACCTCACATCCTCAGTGGTGATAGAGCTTCACATATCCACACATCACATCCACAGTGGTGATAGAGCTTCACATGTCCCCACATCACATCCACAGTGGTGATAGAGCTTCACATCTCCACAACACCCCTGGCATATGAGTACTGTGAAGTGAAAAGTCTATAGAAGTCTTGGCTCTGCCTCCTGCTCTTGGCCCCGCCTTCTGCATTTCTGTGTTTGGCTCCGCCTCCTGCTTTTGGCTCCGCCTCCTGCGTTTCTGTTATTGGCTCTAGCTCCTGTGCTTCCGCTTTGCATCCGCTCTTGCGGTCTTTCTCTACTTATTCATAAGTCCTCCTGTCTGAACAGGTTCTTACCTGTTTTACATACCTGCCTGCAGACCGGTCCCTCCCAGTTCTTCCAGTGTACCAGCCTTGTTCGCCAGTCCTGCTAGAGCCAGCCGTACCTGCCTGCCAACCAGAGAGCCAGCCGTGCCCGCCTGCCTGCCAGTGTCTCTGTTGTACCCATCCGCCTGCCTGTGTCCCAGCCATGCCCACCTGTCTGCCAGAGTGCCAGCTGTGCCCGCTTGCCTGTCTGTGTTCCGTTCTCCGGTGGGATCAGCAGTCACAGCCAGACGCCACCCTGGAGTGGTACCTGGTAGCTTCCTGCCGCACAAGTCTGACCTCACCATCAGAGTCTCCAGCGAATACCAAGGAAGCTACTTAGTTACGCCCCTTCCAGGGTAGTCTGGTCTGTGGTCCAGTGGGGCCACACCCACGCACGCCCACGCCAACCAGTCTGGACGCGAGCATGACAATTACTTGCACTCCTTCATATCCTTTTTTATTGTGCCCTTTGGAATCCACGGTCTGTATGTAACAAACTTTCTTTTCTGCACAATTACTTTCTGAACAACTCTGTATCTGTTAGCCCTCTCTGAACCCTGGATCCAGGACTCTGACACTGTCTCTCCTGCTGCCATTTCCTATGGTGACTTACAATTCTCCCATTCCCTGAGACCCACAAACAGACATGGTGGTGTAGTCGGCATATTCCTGTCTCCACAATGCACCTTCCAGGTCATCCCCCCAGTTCCATCACTCTCATTCCCTTCTTTTGAGGTCCACACCATCAGTTTCTTTCGTCCCCTCTCCCTCAGAGTAGCGGTCATATATCGGCCCCCCGGCTCGCCTACCCAGTTCCTTGACCCCTTCTCAGCCTGGCTGCCACACTTCATGTCCTCAGAACTCCCAACCCTTATCCTGGGAGACTTCAACAACCCCATAAACAGCCCCACTTCCACATCTGCATCCCAGCTTCTATCACTAACCACTTCTCTCGGCCTCTCACAGCTCTCAACCTCTGAAACACACAAAGACGATAACACCCCTGACCAGGTCTTCGCCCGGTTTTGCTCAATCTCCTACCTACAGGTCCTTCTCAAAAAATTAGCATATAGTGTTAAATTTCATTATTTACCATAATGTAATGATTACAATTAAACTTTCATATATTATAGATTCATTATCCACCAACTGAAATTTGTCAGGTCTTTTATTGTTTTAATACTGATGATTTTGGCCTACAACTCCTGATAACCCAAAAAACCTGTCTCAATAAATTAGCATATTTCACCCGTCCAATCAAATAAAAGTGTTTTTTAATAACAAACAAAAAAACCATCAAATAATAATGTTCAGTTATGCACTCAATACTTGGTCGGGAATCCTTTGGCAGAAATGACTGCTTCAATGCGGCGTGGCATGGAGGCAATCAGCCTGTGACACTGCTGAGATGTTATGGAGGCCCAGGATGCTTCAATAGCGGCCTTAAGCTCATCCAGAGTGTTGGGTCTTGCGTCTCTCAACTTTCTCTTCACAATATCCCACAGATTCTCTATGGGGTTCAGGTCAGGAGAGTTGGCAGGCCAATTGAGAGCAGGTGCCAGGTCGTGCTGAAAAATGAAATCTTCATCTCCATAAAGCATTTCAGCCGATGGAAGCATGAAGTGCTCCAAAATCTCCTGATAGCTAGCTGCATTGACCCTGCCCTTGATGAAACAGTGGACCAACACCAGCAGCTGACATGGCACCCCACACCATCACTGACTGTGGGTACTTGACACTGGACTTCAGGCATTTTGGCATTTCCTTCTCCCCAGTCTTCCTCCAGACTCTGGCACCTTGATTTCCGAATGACATGCAAAATTTGCTTTCATCAGAAAAAAGTACTTGGGACCACTTAGCAACAGTCCAGTGCTGCTTCTCTGTAGCCCAGGTCAGGCGCTTCTGCCGCTGTTTATGGTTCAAAAGTGGCTTTACCTGGGGAATACGGCACCTGTAGCCCATTTCCTGCACACGCCTGTGCACGGTGGCTCTGGATGTTTCCACACCAGACTCAGTCCACTGCTTCCTCAGGTTCCCCAAGGTCTGGAATCGGTCCTTCTCCACAATCTTCCTCAGGGTCCGGTCACCTCTTCTCGTTGTACAGCGTTTTCTGCCACATTGTTTCCTTCCAACAGACTTACCATTGAGGTGCCTTGATACAGCACTCTGGGAACAGCCTATTTGTTGAGAAATTTCTTTCTGGGTCTTACCCTCTTGCTTGAGGGTGTCAATGATGGCCTTCTTGACATCTGTCAGGTCGCTAGTCTTACCCATGATGGGGGTTTTGAGTAATGAACCAGGCAGGGAATTTTTAAAAGCCTCAGGTATCTTTTGCATGTGTTTAGAGTTAATTAGTTGATTCAGAAGATTAGGGTAATAGGTCGTTTAGAGAACCTTTTCTTGATATGCTAATTTATTGAGACAGGTTTTTTGGGTTATCAGGAGTTGTAGGCCAAAATCATCAGTATTAAAACAATAAAAGACCTGACAAATTTCAGTTGGTGGATAATGAATCTATAATATATGAAATTTTAATTGTAATCATTACATTATGGTAAATAATGAAATTTAACACTATATGCTAATTTTTTGAGAAGGACCTGTAGATAACTCACCACTTCCCCTCTCTGACCACAATATTCTCTCCTTCACACTCACAATTCCTCACCCACCCCAGCACACTCCTACCTACCACACATTCAGAAATCTACATGCTATTAACCCTCATACACTTTCAGACTCCCTTCACTCATCATGGTCCCCAATCTCCTCTTTTTCCGTCCTGATCTGGCTGTACACGTGTAGCGTGGCCAAAGGTTGTATAGTCAACGGGAGGTATGTATCACAGAGAAGGCTTGTCGCTGTGATGTAACCCGGAGTGTTTTATTTAATGCACATAAAGCAATAAGGAATTGTTTAGTATATTTGGGTCCGGGTTACGGGTAGCTATGAGAGATGGGAGGGTCTGGCTACCCATATACCTCACCCCTGGGTAAGGGGCATAACCATGCCTATCTATGTGTGTTTCAGGACCTGTGGTGATGTCATAACCACATGTCTAATCATGTGATGGCTTCCTGTTTGTGGTTAGATCCATAAAAGATAGGCTAGTGTTTAGCACATGGAGTGAGTGTTTGGGAGTCTGTCAGGGTGGACAGATTTCCATGTGTCCAGGTGGACACTACAGACAGGAGTCTGTGTTTTGAGAGGAAGAAGCCCTTCTGTGTCTGTGGCTTCAGATAGAGCCTGAGTGCTGGACATTGCACAGCCTGTGTGACGTCAGGCCTGAGAAGAGCAGAGCTCTTCTATGGACTTTTATGCTGTGTCGGCCTGATATACGGACTGCTTTCCTTATTGTTGCTGCCTTGCTGGTTTATGGAGCAAATAAATCCACATGGACATTAAAGAGAATGTGCCTCCTGTTTCCTCCAACGCACCTGAGTGAGTACAAACCTTACATC
Organism: Ranitomeya variabilis; assembly: GCF_051348905.1. NCBI lineage: Eukaryota > Metazoa > Chordata > Amphibia > Anura > Dendrobatidae > Ranitomeya > Ranitomeya variabilis. Next base: position 827,255,405 of record NC_135233.1, read on the forward strand.
CACTAAAGTGACACTCTTAGAAGCACCCTGGACCAAGTAGCGCCCCTCTCTCTCAGAACCTCCAAGCACAGAGTAAAACAGCCCTGGTTGTCTTCCAGGTTCATTCGTCTTAAAATTCCTTCGTATAAATTGGGTCCTTGGTACATTGGTCCTTTCGAGATTTTGGCTCGTATTAACGACGTTGCCTACAAATTGAAATTGCCCGCTTCTCTTCGCATACCCAACTCTTTTCACGTTTCCCTTCTGAAACCAGTCGTTTTCAATCAGTTCCATGCTTCTCTTGCTCAAACTCCTTTGCCGGTTTCTGACCCGGACGTTTTTGAGGTTAAAGATATTCTTGCCATGAAAAGGTCTAGAGGTAAAACTCTTTTTGGTTGATTGGAAGGGTTTTGGTCCTGAGGAGAGGTCTTGGAAACCCTGTGAAAACATACAGGTTCCTCGTATTTTAGCCAGATTCCTTTCTGGTCTTAGAAAGAGGGGGAGTAAGGAGAGGGGTACTGTCACGGCACCACTCAGCGCCGCCGCTTCTGCCGCCCCGCCTGCCGCTCCGCCCACTGTTCGCCCGCATACTTACTCGACCCTGCGCGCTCCTGCGGTGTGCGCGCGCCTTCCGGTCTCTTCTCCAGTCTCACCGCCGGCACCTGGCTCCCATCGGGTGCGCATGCGCACTCCTCTCTCCACCTCCTTCCGCGCACGCGCACTTCCTTCCTCTGCTCTACTGACGCTCCCTTCCTCCTCTCTCTGACCCTGGAGGACCCTGACCCGGAAGTCCTTCTGCGTCTCTCCTATTTAAGGTAACTCCTTCCTCTGCTCCATGCCTGATTGTCATTTGTCCTCATTTGACCCAGGTCCCTCTGTGCCTTGCTCTGTCCTGTGCATTCGTCGTGCCTTGCCTGTCTTGTGTTTCCGCCATACGCTGCCTGTCCTGTGTTCCCGCCATATCCAGTCTGTCCTGGTCGTCCGCCATACCCTGCCTATTCTTTGTCTCGGTCATTGCCAGTCAGTCCTGTGTCTCCGTTTTAGCCAGTTCTGCGTCTTTTCCCTCCTACTTCCTGTCCCCGGGTATCAGCTTCTGCGGCAATATTCTCCCTCAGGCCTGCCCCTAACGCTCCCTGTATTGGGGGTGGTCTACCTGGCCAGCTCGCCCTTGGGAGGTTTGTTGTTGTGGTTCTGTGGGTTCACCTTAGGAGTTCCGAAAGAGCTAACATTAAGAACCTATAATTCTGCCCTTCACCTCGCCAAACAGACCTACTTCACCACCCTGATCTCACTATCCAACAGCCCCAAGAAACATTTTCACACCTTTCATTCCCTCCTCAGGCCAAAAGCACAAGCCCCTATCACAGACATATGTGCTGATGACCTGGCCTCCCACTTTATAGAGAAAATAGATAATATCCATCAGGAAATCCACTCCCAGCCACTAAGTGCTGTGACTCCCATCCCTCCCTGCATTTCCCATGGCTCACTCTCCACATTTGATCCCATCACAGAAGAAGTCTCCAGGCTCCTCTCTTCTTCTCGTCTGACTACATGCACTACTGACCCCATTCCCTCACACCTCCTCCAGTCGCTCTCTGCAGTCGTCACAACTCACCTAACTACAATCTTTAATCTCTACCTCTCCTCTGGCATCTTCCCATCCTCCTTCAAACACTCTATCATTACTCCACACTAAGAAACCCTTTGTCGATCCATCCTGCACAAATAACTACAGACCAGTCTCCAACCTCCACTTCATCTCTAAACTCTTGGAGCACCTGGTCTACTCCCGCCTTACCCATTACCTCTCCACAATCTCTTTTCCGCTCATGCCGCTTACACCTAAAAGAACATCTCTAGAATCTGCCCTTTTCTCACCATGGTAACAACGAAAACCCTCACTGTTGCCCTGATACACTCCCGCCTGGACTACTGTAACTCTATTAATTGGCCTCCCCGTTACTCGACTTTCCCCTCTTCAGTCTATCCTTAATGCAGCAGCCAGGGTCATTTACCTGGCTAATCAGTATTCAGATGCAGCTGCTCTTCGCCAGTCGTTACACTGGCTACCTATTCATTATAGGATCCAATTCAAAGTACTTGTTCTCACCCACAAAGCTCTTCACGGTGCAGCACCCCCTTACATCTCCTCCCTCATTTCGGTCTATTGGCCTAGCCAACCGCTGCGCTCTGAAAATGACTTTCAACTAACCTCTGCACTAATCCGTACCTCCCACTCCTGTCTCCAAGACTTCTCCTGCGCTGCATCAATCCTCTGGAATGCTCTACCCCAAGAAGTTAGGACCATTCACAATTTGCATAGTTTTAGAGCGGCCTATCACGTTCCCTAATAAAAGTCATTTTATGTGTAAGGGCTTGTGTGTAGCCCAATTCACTACTTCCATCTATCCCTCACCCCTGAAGATGGCTGGGCCATCGTAAATACATCATTGTAAATAAGCTCCTGTACTTTGTATCTCCCCCACCTCATTGTAGATTGTAAGCTCTCACAAGTAGGGTCATCTTATTGTGCTTTAATTATTGTATTGTTAACGTTGTTACTTATGACTTGCGTTTGAAACTGTTAAACTGCAGCGTGCCCCCTCTCCTCTGCTCAGGGAGCCCCAGTGGCAGGATTCTGCAGGCTCAGTAACTGCCCATGCATGGTCAGACGCCCGGGCAGTTAGAATTTGTTGCCATGTGGGAGATTCCTCTCGCACAGCAACAGTTAGCCGCCAGCCAATCACAGGCTGGCAGCTGACGTCGGTGGGCACATCGCCAGTGTATGACATCACTGTCATACTCCGGAACGAAGATCCGCGCCTCAGATGTATCAAGCGGAGGACACCGCTGGATATCAGCCAGTTAAAGAGAAACTGTTTTATTTTTTTGTAAAGCCGCACTATGGGGTGCATTATACCACTATGGGGGTGCATTATACGCTGGGTATGGAAAGTATTCATACCCCTTTAAATTTTTCACTCTTTGTTTCATTGCAGCCATTTGATAAATTCAAAAAAGTTAATTTTTTTACTCCTTAACCCCTTCCCGACATCGGACGTACTATACCGTCCGATGTCGGGTCCCCTGCTTTGATGTGCGCTCCGGCGGTAAGCGCACATCAAAGTCGCGACATGTCAGCTGTTTTTTACAGCTGACATGTGCGCGCAATAGCGGCGGGTGAAATCGCGATCACCCGCCGCTATTAACTAGTTAAATGCCGCTGTCAAACGCAGACAGCGGCATTTAACTACCGCATCCGGCTGGGCGGCCGGAAATGAGCGCATCGCCGACCCCCGTCACATGATCGGGGGTCGGCGATGAGTCAGGAAGGTAACCATAGAGGTCCTTGAGACCTCTATGGTTACTGATCGCCGGTGGCTGTGAGCGCCCCCCTGTGGTCGGCACTCACAGCACACCTGCATTTTAGCTACATAACAGCGATCTGATGATCGCTGTTATGTAGCAGAGCCGATCGGGCTGTGCCTGCTTCTAGCCTCCCATGGAGGCTATAGAAGCATGGCAAAATTTAAAAAAAATAGTTAAAAAAAATGTGAAAAAAATACTAAAAATATAAAAGTTTAAATCACCCCCCTTTCGCCCCAATCAAAATAAATCAATAAAAAAAATATCAAATCTACACATATTTGGTATCGCCGCGTTCAGAATCGCCCGATCTATCAATAAAAAAAAAGCATTAACCTGATCGCAAAACGGCGTAACGAGAAAAAAAATCGAAACGCCAGAATTACGTTTTTTTGGTCGCCACGACATTGCATTAAAATGCAATAACGGGCGATCAAAAGAACGTATCTGCACTGAAATGCTATTATTAAAAACGCAAGCTCGGCACGCAAAAAATAAGCCCTCAACCGACCCCAGATCACGAAAAATGGAGACGCTACGGGTATCGGAAAATGTCGCAATTTTATTTATTTTTTTTTTTGCAAAGTTTGGAATTTTTTTTCACCACTTAGGTAAAACATAACCTAGACATGTGAGGTGTCTATGAACTCGTACTGACCTGGAGAATCATAATGGCAGGTCAGTTTTATCATTTAGTGAACCTAGCAAAAAAAAAACAACCAAAAAACAAGTGTGGGATTGCACTTTTTTTGCAATTTCACCGCACTTGGAATTTTTTTCCCGTTTTCTAGTACACGCCATGGTAAAACCAATGGTGTCATTCAAAAGTACAACTCGTCCCGCAAAAAATAAGCCCTCACATGGCCAAATTGACAGAAAAATAAAAAAGTTATGGCTCTGGGAAGGAGGGGAGTGAAAAACGAAAATGGAAAAACGAAAAATCCCACGGTCATGAAGGGGTTAATGTACACTCTGCACCACATCTTGACAGAAAGAAACAAATGTAGAAATTTTTGCAAATTTATTAAAAAAGAAAACCTGAAATATCACATGATCATAAGTATTCAGTCCCTTTGCTCAGTATTGAGTAGAAGCACCCTTTTGAGCTAGTACAGCCATGAGTCTTCTTGGGAATGATGCAACAAGTTTTTCACACCTGGATCTTGGGATCCTGTGCCACTCTTCCTTGCAGATCCTTTTCAGTTCCTTCAGGTTGGATGGTGAATGTTGGTGGACAGCCATTTTCAGGTCCCTCCAGAGATGCTCAATTGTGTTTAGGTCAGGGCTGGGCCAGTCAAGAATGGTCACAGAGTTGTTCTGAAGCCACTCCTTTGTTATTTTAGCTGTGTGCTTAGGGTCATTGTCTTGTTGGAAGGTGAACCTTTGGCCAAGTCTGAGGTCCAGAGCACTCTGGAAGAGGTTTTCAACCAGGATATCTCTCTACTTGGCCGCATTCATGTTTTCTTCAATAACAACCAGTCGTCCTGTCCCTGCAGCTGAAACTCCTCCATAGCATAATGCTGCCACAACCATGTTTTACTGTTGGGATTGTATTGGGCATGTGATGAGCAGTGCCTGGTTTTCTTCACACATACCGCTTAGAATTATCACCAAAAAGGCCTATCTTCATCTCATCAGACCAGAGAATCTTTTTTCTTATAGTCTGGGAGTCCTTCATGTGTTTTTTTTATCAAACTCTATGCGGGCTTTCATTTGTCTTGCACTGAGGAAAGGCTTCCGTCTAGCCACTCTGTCATAAAGGCCCAACTGATGAAGGTCTGCAGTGACAGTTGACTTTGTGGAACTTTCTCCCATCTCCCTACTACATCTCTGGAGCTCAGCCACGAATGCTCAGTTTGGCTGGACGGCCAGGTCTAGGAAGACTTCTGGTGGTCCCAAACTTTTTCCATTTAAGGATTATTGAGGCCACTGTGCTCTTTGGAACCTTGAGTACTGCAAAAATTCTGTTGTAACCTTGGCCAGATCTGTTGCTTGCCTCAATTCTGTATCTGAGCCCCTTGGCCAGTTCCTTTGACCTCATGATTCTCATTTGGTCTGACATTCACTTTAAGCTGTGCGGTCTTATATAGACAGGTGTGTGCCTTTCCAAATCACATCCTATTAGTTTAATTAAACACAGCTGGACTCCATTGAAGGAGTAGAACCATCTCAAGGAGGATCACAAGGAAATGGACAGCATGTGACTTAAATATGAGTGTCCGAGCAAAGGGTCTGAGTGCTTATGACCATGTGATATTTCAGTTTTTCTTTTCTATTAAATTTGCAAAAATCTCTTTATTTCTGGTTTTTTTCAGTCAAGATGGGGTGCAGAGTGTATATTAATGTGAAAAAAATGAACTTTTTTCGAATTTGCTAAATGGCTGCAATGAAACAAAAAGTTAAAAATTTAAAGGGGTCTGAATAGTTTGCGTACCCACTGTACATCTTTAGGAGTGCATTATACCCCTATGGTAGTGCATTATGCCACTATGGGGGTGCATTATACCACTATGGGGGTGCATTATATTATGGGGTGCATTATATTACTATAGGGCTGCATTATACTGTTGGGTGCATTATACCACTATCGGGGTGCATTATAATATGGGGTGCATTATACTACTATGGGGCTGCATTATACCATGAGGGGCATTATACTACAATGGGCTGCATTATACTGCCATAGGGCTGCATTATACTATGGGGTGCATTATACCACTATGGGGGTGCATTATACTATGAAGTGCACTATACCCCTATGGGGGTGCATTATACTATGGGGTGCATTATACCCCTATAGGGGTGCATTATATGACTATTTATGGCTATGGGGCTGCATTATACTATTATGGCTGACTATGGGGGGCAATATGGAGAGACATGAGGCAGAATGGGAGGACATGTGGGGTCCAGAATGTGGGATATTATTACTGTTGAGGCCAATTAAAGGATATTATTTTTGAGGATACTGCTTTCATTGTGGGGAGGAGAGGTCCTGTTACTGTGCAGGGTGACACGGTCGCTTTTTTCTTCATCTGGGGTAGTGTAGAGGTTGGGGAAAAATTGGGGAATGTGCTCTAGGTAACTGTTATGTTCTGCAGAGACAAGTCCTGGTTAGAAGAAGTGATGGTGGTCTGAACTGGAGGAAGAAGAAAAGCGAAGATGAAGGACTTCAATTAGAGACGTCACTGGTGAGTCAGTGTGTTACCTGTACAATGACATTATATGCTGTACACTATATACGGAACTCCTGTGTATAATGTCACTAGTGATCACTGTATTACCTGTACACTGACATTATATATGCAGAGCTCCTGTGTGTAATGTCACTGCTGATCACTGTATTACCTCTACACTATATACAGTGGGACGAGTAGTGTGGCGAGCTCTTTGCGGAGATCCGAGTTGCTGCTGAAGTGGGATGGCAATCCCCGTAATAGTGTAATGTTCCATCACCGTACACTCTTGATAGATGCTTGTGAGGACTTTATTGTACAGATATAGATGCAGCAATAACACAATTCATGAATAAGGAATTAGCGCAGGGATAGAGAAAATGGTGAGGCGACAAGAACATAACGTTTCGACCCTCATAGGATCTTATTCATATAGTCGCTGTTGGCAAAGGTCACTGAATGGTATAAAGGATATTCTGCTTGCAAAAGGACACCTGGGTCCAGGGTAGGTCCGGCAAACCTGCATCTTGGATTGTAGGCTGCAATGTGACATTGGCATCCCAGTAACTGAAAACAGAATGCTGTGGGGGATAAAGTTAATTTTCTTCCCACAGTTTTTTGAAAAGTGCAGGCGCCAGGCAGTATTATGCTTGTGACAGGGTCACTGGCACAGTGCATGAGGTGAGATATGCGCCACTGCACATATTGGCATCAGTGATGTGAAACAGAATATTTTTCCTCCTGCACACTATGTGTTGAGAGGGTTAATTTAAAGTTGCATACATGGGCTGGTTTTATGTGGGCATCCATTGAGTGGGTGGGAGGATGCCTGCTATATCTCCACCTGCAGAGCCAACACCGGCAGGTGTACTGACAGGACCTGGGATGATGTCACGGTCAGGTGATCATCAGATGGTCTAGCTTAAATAGCTGGTCTAGAGAGTTAGTGGGGTGTTGTCTCTTTGGAGAGCAGGAACTCCCATGTAGCCTGCAGGAAAAGGACTCTTTTGCACTTTATCTTTGTTCTGTTTTATCATTATGCCAGAAAGGCTTTGTTATTATGCTGAACCCTGCTAAGGTTTATGCTGTCCATAACAAACCAGCAGGTGATCCACTAACAGAACCGTTCCTGTGTACCTTGTGGAAGCAGCTGAGTGTGTCAACCCCTCACACTCTGCAGATTATCCCCATATCTGCAAGTTAATAGCGTTTCTTGCTGGTCACAGGTTCCCTTTAAAGATGTGCAAAGATTAGTATAGAGAGATAGATAATTAATAGATAGAAACAGTCATGGCCGAAAGTGTTGGCACTCTTGAAATAGTTCCAGAAAATGAAGTATTTTTCCCAGAAAATTATTGCAATTAAACTTGTTTTGTTACACGTATGTTTGTATGTTTATTTTATTTGGAACAACACAGAAAAACAGAGTAAAAGATAGGCAAATTGGATGTAATTTCACACAAAACCCCCAAAATGGGCAAGATAAAATCGTTGGAACATTTCCAAAATAGTAGGTAAACAACTTTGTTTCAAGCTTGTGATGCTCATTCAAACTCATCTGTGGCAAGTAACAGATATGGTCAATATGAAAATTACACCTGAAACCATATAAAAAGGAGAGAAGTTAGTTGACTCAATCTTTGAATTGTGTGTCTGTGTGTACCACACTAAGTATGGAGAACAGAAAGAGGAGAAGACAACTGTCAGAGGACTTGAGAAACAAAATTGTGGAAAAATATCAATAATCTCAAGGTTACAAGTCCATCTTTAGATATTTTGATACTCCTTTGTCCAGGGTGCGCAACATAATCAAAAGGTTTACAACCCATGGCACTGTAACTAATTTCCTTGGACGAGGACAGTAGAGAAAAATTAATGAAAGGTTGCAACGCAGGACAATCCGGATGGTGCATAAGCAGCCCCAATCAAGTTCTCAAGAAAATCAAGCTGTCATGCAGGCTCAAAGTGCATCAATTTCAGCACTAACTATCCATTGAGATTTAAATTAAATGAAACGCTATGGCGGGAGACATAAAAAAGCTAGACTGCAATTTGTCAAAATGTGCGTGAGTAACCCGAAATCCTTCTAGGAGAGCGTCATGTGGACAGATGAAACCATGATAGAGCTTTTTGGTAAAGCACATCATTCTAATGTTTACCCAAAACGGAATGAGGCCTACAAAGAAAAGAACACAATACCTATTGTCAAATATGATGGAAGTTCAATGATGTTTTGGGATTGTTTTGCTGCCTCTGGCACTGTGTGTCTTGACTGCGTTGGGCAGCATGGTGGTGCAGTGGTTAGCACTGTAGCCTTGCAGCGCTGGAGGCCTGGGTTCAAACCCCACCAAGGGCAACATCTGCAAAGAGTTTGTATGTTCTCTCCGTGTTTGCGTGGGTTTCCTCCGGGTACTCCAGTTTCCTCCCACATTCCAAAGACATACTGATAGGAAATCTAGATTGTGATCCCCAATGGGGACAGCGATGATAATGTATACAAAACTGTAAAGTGCTGCGGAATATGTTAGCGCAATATGAAAATAAAGATTATTATTATTATTACTGCGTTCAAGGCACCATGAAATCTGAAGATTACCAAAGGATTTGAGAATTGCCTTTTCGCAGCTGCTGAGTATACATGAATTGGCCAATTTAGGCGCTAAGTATTCTAATTTCTTCCTATTTTCTAGGGCTGTGATGCAATTCAAATTTCATATGTTTAATGTTTTCATGCTATAGCACTACTAAGTGCAGCTTTATTAGTTGTGTGAAATTATGTTGTGGCACCCCAGGAGTTCAGGTACCAGAAGTGTATCTAGCCTTTCCTGCACCCGGGGCAAAGGATCAGTTTGGTGCCCCCCCTTCCCCCTCCAAACCCCCCCCTCCAAACCTCCTCCCCCAAAAAACCTCCCCCATTTGAACCTTAACTCTATTGAAACTGTATGACCAAGCCAAGGTACATTCCTGAATCTCCATAATGTTAAAATAGATACCAATAAAAGTAAATTTAATTGAGACATCAGTAGGTTAAGTGTTTTTGAATATCCATATTGAATCAGGAGCCCCATATAATCCTGCATAAAGGTTAATAATGGCCCCATAAGATGCTCCATAGAGACATTTTCCCAATATAATGCTGCAGAAACGTTGATTATGGCCCCATAAGATGCTCCATAGAGACATTTGCCCCATATAGTGCTGCACAAACGTTATGGCCCCATAAGATGCTCTATACAGACGCTTGCCCCATTATAGTGCTGCACAAACGTTATGGCCCCATAAGATGCTCTATACAGATACTTGCCCCATATAGTGCTGCACAAATGTTATGGCCCCATAGATGCTCCATACAGACACTTGCCCCGTTATAGTGCTGCACAAATGTTATGGCCCCCATATAGTGCTGCACAAATGTTATGGCCCCCATATAGTGCTGCACAAACATGGCCCCCATATAGTGCTGCACAAACATTATGGCCCCCATATAGTGCTGCACAAATGTTATAGCCCCATAAGATGCCCCATACAGATATTTGCCCCATTTGCTGTTGATGCGATAAAAAAAAAAAATCACATACTCACCTCTCCGTCGCTCAGGCCCCCGACACTTTCAATATTGACCTGCTCCTCGTTCCATTCGCCGCTCCATCTTCCGCCTCCTCTGCACTGACGTTCAGACAGAGGGTGCGCACTAACTACGCCATCGCGCCCTCTGACCTCAGCGTCACTGCAGAAAACGGAGCGGCGGCTGGAACGAGGAGCAGGTGAATATCGCGCAGTGCAGCGCTCCCCCTCCCCGTTATACTCACCTACTCCTGGCGCTGTGCAGTCCCTGCTTCCCCGGCGCTGTTGCTTCTTCCTGTACTGAGCTGTCACCATTACCGCTCATTACAGTCATGAATATGCGGCTCCACCCCTATGGGAGGTGGAGCCGCATATTCATTACTGTAATGAGCGGTACCATGTGACCGCTCAGTACAGGAAGAAGCCGGGGCGCCGGGCAGCCAGGGACCTGCAGGGACCGCACCAGGAGGTGAGTATAATTAGACAGCCCCCGCTCCCTGGCCCTGCCAACCCCCTCCTTGGACCGCCGCATCATCAGGCGGCCCACTGGCTCCTCCCTGTCGGCTGCGCCCGGGGCACATGCCCCGGCTGCCCCCCCCTGGATACGCCACTGTCAGGTACCACAGAGGTATTGCCCTCCTCTCGGGGAGGGTGATGCCATGCTTGGAAACGAGGAGGATCCCTTTGGCAGGTAAGCTGTACATTCAACACATTCTGACTCAAGGCCAGAAGGGGAGCTCTGAACCCGGTTTTCAGGGGAACTTCCCTTTATACATTCTGGTCTGGAGGATGAGCTAGTTAGTCTGGGGCAGACAAGGAAGAGAGAAGGAGCACAGGAGAACCAAAGAGCTTGAAGGGCAGAGGCGCAGAAATTGGGCACCAGGAGCCCAAGGCCGTGTGGAACTACAAGTCCCACGGCAGAACCGGAGGGCAGGAAGCTGAAAGTGACTTGCTCACACTACACCTGAGGTACAGCAACATCCAAAGCCCGGAGTCACCGTGTATAGAGACCCCAAGGGAATGGCTCGCGTTGCCTACCATGCAGGGACTGTCCCAGGACAGAGAGTAAATGAGGACCTTGTCAGTAAGCCATAGGCAGCAAGGGACTAGTAACCAGCGCATAGTGGAAGGCTCCCAAACTGACCTGGCTAAGGGATTCCCACTTGTTTTCAGGCTGCCTGGACTCCATCAACACCTGTTGCCAATATCCTGGACTGAGGCTGTCTACAACAGTAAACCAGGTAAAGAAACTGCAACCCCATGTCCTCCGTTTATTACCAGCACCACACCATCCCTGCCTAGCACACCAGGAGCCCTGGGGACCCAGCTTCACCTGTGGGAAGCGATACCATCTTGCTGCCGTACCATCACCCCCAGAGGACCCCTTTAAGCAGCGTCGGTCACCCCTGACCGAGTACCACAGGTGGCGTCACAAACTTTTATTGCTTTACAACTCCCTTTAAAAACTTTCCCTTTTACTTGGGCGCCCAGGGCCACGGACCGGATCGCCGCCACTGTGACCTCCCCTTTAATGACGACCGGACCCGTACCGAGTACCCCTAGGCCTTGGCGGGCGACTCAACTTCCAATTTTACTTTTTTTTCTGTTTCTTTGTGTTGTTCCAATACACACAAAGGAAAAACATATACATGTGTAATTGCAATAATTTTCTGGAACAATTTCAAGGGTACTAATATACAATGAAAAAGAGGGCACCACTAAAAATGAATATGGGATCACCGTATTCCTTCTTGACGTTTTAATTGTTTTTAACTATTTGTTGTAAGTTGTGTTAATAAAGAACGCAGGTGGTAAATTAACTTAAAATGAAGTTAATAACAATAGTGTGGTGATGTGTTGGGGGCAGGATTATGTGTGGTGATGTGTTGGGGGGCGGGATTATGTGTGGTGATGTGGTGGGGGGCAGGATTATGTGTGGTGGGGGGCGGGACTATGTGTGGTAATATGGTGGGGGGCAGGATTATGTGTAGTAATGTGGGGGGCGGGATTATGTATGGTGATGTGGTGGGGGGCGGGATTATGTGTGGTGATGTGGGGGGCGGAATTATGTGTGATGATGTGGGGGGGCGGGATTATGTGTGGTGATGGGGTGGGGGGGTGGGATTATGTGGTGATGGGGTGGGGGGGGCGGGATTATGTGTGGTAATGTGGTGGGGGGCGAGATTATGTGTGGTAATGTGGTGGGGAAGTGGGATTATGTGTGGTGATGAAGTGGGGGGCGGGATTATATTTGGTAATGTGGTGGGCGGGATTATGTGTGGTAATGTGGTGGGGGGGTGGGATTATGTGTGGTAATGTGGTGGGGTGGCGGGATTATGTGTGGTAATGTGGTGGGGGCGGGATTATGTGTGGTAATGTGGTGGGGGGCGGGATTATGTGTGGTAATGTGGGGGGTGGGATTATGTGTGGTAATGTGGTGGGGGGCGGGGTTATGTGTGTAATGTGGGGGGTGGGATTATGTGTGGTAATGTGGGGGCGGGATTATGTGTGGTAATGTGGTGGTGGGGCGGGATTATGTGTGGTGATGTGGTGGAGGGACGGGATTATGTATGGTGATGTGATGGTGGGCGAGATTATATGTGGTAATGTGGGGGACGAGTTTATGTGTGGTAATGTGGTGGGGGAGCGGGATTATGTGTGGTAATGTGGTGGGGGTGGGATTATATTTGGTAATGTGGTGGGTGGGATCATGTGTGGTAATGTAGTGGTGGGGTGGGATTATGTGTGGTGATGTGGTGGGGGGGGCGGGATTGTGTGGTGATGGGGTGGGGGGCAGGATTATGTGTGGTGATGGGGTGGGGGGATGGGATTATGTGTGGTGATGTGGTGGGGGGCAGGATTATGTGTGGTGATGAGGTGGGGGGGCACGATTATGTGTGGTAATGTGGTGGGGGGAGGGATTATCTGTGGTAACGTGGTGGGGGCGGGATTATGTGTGGTAATGTAGTGGGGGGGTGGGATTATGTGTAATAATGTGGGGGCGGGATTATGTGTGGTAATGGGGTGGGGGGCGGGATTATGTGTGGTGTTGGGGTGGGAGGGCGGGATTATGTGTGGTGATGAGGTGGGGGGGCACGATTATGTGTGGTAATGTGGTGGGGGGAGGGATTATCTGTGGTAATGTGGTGGGGGCGGGATTATGTGTGGTAATGTGGTGGGGGGATTATGTGTGGTAATGGGGTGGGGGGCGGGATTATGTGTGGTGATGTGGTGGGGGCCAGGATTATGTGTGGTGATGGGGTGGGGGGGCGGGATTATGTGTGGTGATGGGATGGGGGGCGGGCTTATGTGGGGGGGTGGGGTGGGATTATGTGTGGTAATGTGGTGGGGGCAGGATTATCTGTGGTAATGTGATGGGGCGGGATTATGTGTGGTAATGTGGTGGGGGGTGGGATTATGTGGTAATGTGGTGGGAGGGCGGGATTATGTGTGGTAATGGGGTGGGAGGGCGGGATTATGTGGTGATGGGGTTGGGGGGTGGGATTATGTGTGGTGGTGGGGTGGGGAGAGGGATTATGTGTGGTGATGGGGTGGGGGGGCGGGATTGTGGTGATGGGGTGGGGGGGCGGGATTATGTGTGGTGATGGGGTGGGGGGGCGGGATTATGTGTGGTGATGGGGTGGGGGGGTGGGATTATGTGTGGTGATGGGGTGGGGGGGCGGGATTATGCGTGGTGATGGGGTGGGGGGACGGGATTATGCGTGGTGATGTGGTGGGGGGCGGGATTATGTGTGGTAATGGGGTGGGGTGGCGGGATTATGTGTGGTGATGTGTTGAGGAGGTGGGATGTGTGGTGATGTGTTGGGGGGCGGGATTGTGTGGTGATGTGGAGGGGCGGGATTATGTGTGGTGGGGGGTGGGATTTGTGGGGGGGCGGGAATGTGTGTGGTGATGTGGTGCGGATTGTGTGTGGTAATGTGTTGAGGGTGGGATTGTGTGTGGTAATGGGGTGGGGGGCAGGATTATGTGTAGTAATGTGGTGGGGTGGCGGGATTGTGTGTGGTGATGTGGTGGGGGGTGGGATTATGTGGTAATGGGTTGGTGTGGCGGGATTATGTGTGGTGATGTGTTGGGGAGGCAGGATTGTGTGGTGATATGTTGGGGGCGGGATTATGTGTGGTGATGTGTTGAAGGGGCGGGATTGTGTGTGGTGATGTGGTGGGGACGGGATTATGTGTGGTGATGGGGTGGGGGGCGGGATTACGTGTGGTGATGGGATGGGGGGGCGGGATTATGTGTGGTGATGGGGTGGGGGGCGGGCTTATGTGTGGTGATGGGGTGGGGGGCGGGCTTATGTGTGGTGATGGGGTGGGGGGCGGGCTTATGTGGGGTGGTGGGGTGGGATTATGTGTGGTAATGTGGTGGGGGGCGGGATTATGTGTGGTAATAGGGTGGGGGCGGGATTATGTGTGGTAATGTGGTGGGGGTGGGATTATCTGTGGTAATGTGATGGGGCGGGATTATGTGGTAATGTGGTGGGGGTGCGGGATTTGTTGTGAATTAGACTTTTTTGGCTCCCTCTTGTGGTCACTAGTGATATGACTCTGGGATTGTCTTTCCTCAGTTTGGCACCCACCTGGGTCGTTAGTCCAGGGGTGTTGCTATATAAACTTCCTGAATTCTCAGTCTGGTGCCTGGCATCGTTGTAATCAGTTACTTTCTGTTTGCTCCTGTCTGCTGGTCCTGGATCTTGCAAAATTTAGCTAAGTCCTGCTTCTTTGTTTTTTGGTTTTTGCTTTGCTCTTATTTTTTGTCCAGCTTGTACTAAATGTGATTCCTGATTTTGCTGGAAGCTCTAGGGGGCTGGTATTCTCCCCCCGGGCCGTTAGACGGTTCGGGGGTTCTTGAATATCCAGCATGGAAATTTTGATAGGGTTTTTGCTGACCGTATAAGTCATCTTACTATATTCTGCTATTAGTCAGTGGGCCTCTCTTTGCTAAATATCTAGTTCATTCTTACGTTTGTCTTTTCTTCTTACCTCACCGTTATTATTTGTTGGGGGCTTGTATCCAACTTTTGGGGTCTTTTCTCTGGAGGCAAGAAAGGTCTATCTTTTCCCTTCTAGGGTTAGTTAGTTCTCCGGCTGGCGCGAGACGTCTAGAACCAACGTAGGCACGTTCCCCGGCTGCTGCTATTTGTGGTGCTAGGATTAGATATACGGTCAGCCCAGTTACCACTGCCCTATGAGCTGGTTTTTTGTGTTTGCAGACTTGGTATTTATTTCTGAGACCCTCTGCCATTGGGGTCATAACAGTATGCCAGGCCAAAGTTGAATGTTTAATGCATTGCAGAAGTGGGATAATAAGAAAGGAAATTCTGAGTTTTTTTTTGTTTTTTTTTTCCTCTCTTTCTTCCTCCCCTTTACCTCTGAGTGGCTTAAGCTTGCTGCAGACATGAATGTCCAGACTTTGATTACAAGTGTGGATCAGCTTGCTGCTCGTGTGCAGGGCATACAAGATTTTGTTACCAGTAGTCCCATGTCTGAACCTAAAATACCTATTCCTGAACTGTTCTCTGGAGACCGATTTGAGTTTAGGAATTTCAGGAATAATTGTAAATTGTTTCTATCTCTGAGACCCCGTTCATCTGGAGACTCAGCTCAGCAAGTTAAAATTGTTATCTCTTTCTTACGGGGCGACCCTCAGGATTGGGCTTTCTCGCTAGCGCCAGGAGATCCGGCATTGGCAAATATTGATGCGTTTTTTCTGGCGCTCGGATTGCTTTACGAGGAACCCAATCTTGAAATTCAGGCAGAAAAAGCCTTGCTGGCTATTTCTCAGGGCCAGGATGAAGCTGAAGTGTACTGCCAAAAATTTCGGAAATGGTCCGTGCTTACTCAGTGGAATGAGTGTGCTCTGGCCGCAAATTTCAGAAATGGCCTTTCTGAAGCCATTAAGAATGTGATGGTGGGTTTCTCCATTCCTACAAGTCTGAATGATTCCATGGCGCTGGCTATTCAAATTGACCGCCGTTTGCGGGAGCGCAAATCCGCTAATCCTCTGGTGGTTTTGTCTGAACAAACACCTGATTTAATGCAATGTGGTAAAATTCAGACTAGAAATGAACGGAAAAATCATAGACGTCAGAATGGGCTGTGTTTTTACTGTGGTGATTCTACACATGTTATATCAGCATGCTCTAAACGCCTAACAAGGGTTGTTAGTCCTGTCGCCATTGGTAATTTGCAACCTAAATTTATTTTGTCTGTGACTTTAATTTGCTCATTGTCCTCCTACCCTGTTATGGCGTTTGTGGATTCAGGTGCTGCCCTGAGTCTTATGGATCTGTCATTTGCCAAGCGCTGTGGTTTTGCTCTTGAGCCGTTGGTAAATCCTATCCCTCTTAGAGGTATTGATGCTACGCCATTGGCGGAAAATAAACCGCAGTTTTGGACACAGGTAACCATGTGCATGACTCCTGAACATCGGGAGGTGATTCGTTTTCTTGTTCTGCATAAAATGCATGATTTGGTCGTTTTGGGTCTGCCATGGTTACAGACCCATAATCCAGTCTTGGATTGGAAGGCAATGTCTGTGTCAAGTTGGGGCTGTCAGGGAATTCATGGTGATTCCCCGCCGGTGTCTATTGCTTCCTCTACTCCTTCGGAAGTTCCTGAGTATTTGTCTGATTATCAGGATGTATTCAGCGAGTCCAGGTCCAGTGCTCTGCCTCCTCATAGGGACTGTGACTGCGCTATAGATTTGATTCCAGGTAGTAAATTTCCTAAGGGAAGATTATTTAATCTGTCTGTACCTGAGCATACCGCAATGCGTTCGTATATCAAGGAATCTCTGGAGAAGGGGCAT
This sequence comes from Ranitomeya variabilis, assembly GCF_051348905.1. Lineage (NCBI taxonomy): Eukaryota > Metazoa > Chordata > Amphibia > Anura > Dendrobatidae > Ranitomeya > Ranitomeya variabilis. The sequence continues at coordinate 827,272,321 of NC_135233.1, forward strand.
ATCCGTCCATCCTCTTCCCCTCTTGGTGCGGGATTCTTTTTTGTGGCCAAGAAGGACGGATCTTTGAGACCTTGTATTGACTATCGGCTTCTGAATAAAATCACTGTTAAATTTCAGTATCCTTTGCCTCTGTTGTCGGACTTGTTTGCCCGGATTAAAGGTGCCAAGTGGTTCACCAAGATAGATCTTCGTGGTGCGTACAACCTTGTGCGCATTAAGCAAGGAGATGAATGGAAAACTGCATTTAATACGCCCGAAGGTCATTTTGAGTACTTGGTGATGCCTTTTGGGCTCTCTAATGCTCCTTCAGTGTTTCAGTCCTTTATGCATGATATTTTCCGGAAGTATCTGGATAAATTTATGATTGTTTATCTGGATGATATTCTGGTTTTTTCTGATGATTGGGACTCGCATGTGGAGCAGGTCAGGATGGTGTTTCAGGTTTTGCGTGAGAATGCTTTGTTTGTTAAGGGCTCAACGTGTCTCTTTGGAGTACAGAAGGTTCCCTTTTTGGGTTTTATTTTTTCCCCTTCTGCGGTGGAGATGGACCCAGTCAAGGTCCGAGCTATTCATGATTGGACTCAACCCACGTCAGTTAAGAGTCTTCAGAAGTTCTTGGGTTTTGCTAACTTCTACCGTCGTTTTATCGCTAACTTTTCTAGCGTTGTTAAACCTTTGACGGATATGACCAAGAAAGGTTCAGATGTTTCTAACTGGGCTCCTGCAGTCGTGGAAGCTTTCCAAGAGTTGTTTTGTGCCAGCCTGATGTCTCACTTCCCTTTCAGGTTGAGGTGGATGCTTCTGAGATTGGGGCAGGGGCCGTTTTGTCGCAGAGAGGCCCTGGTTGCTCTGTAATGAGACCATGTGCTTTTTTCTCTAGGAAGTTTTCGCCTGCTGAGCGGAATGATGATGTTGGCAATCGGGAGTTGTTGGCCATGAAGTGGGCATTTGAGGAGTGGCGTCATTGGCTCGAGGGTGCTAAGCATCGTGTGGTGGTCTTGACTGATCACAAAAATCTGATGTATCTCGAGTCTGCTAAACGCCTGAATCCTAGACAGGCCCGTTGGTCATTGTTTTTCTCCCGTTTTGACTTTGTGGTCTCGTATTTACCAGCTTCAAAGAATGTGAAGGCTGATGCTCTTTCAAGGAGCTTTGTGCCTGACTCTCCTGGAGTCGCAGAACCAGTTGGTATTCTTAAGGAGGGAGTTATTTTGTCGGCCATTTCTCCGGATTTGCGACGTGTGTTGCAGAGATTTCAGGCTGGTAGACCTGATTCTTGTCCACCTGACAGACTGTTCGTTCCTGATAAGTGGACCAGCAGAGTCATTTCCGAGGTTCATTCCTCGGTGTTGGCAGGGCATCCGGGAATTTTTGGCACCAGAGATTTGGTGGCTAGGTCCTTTTGGTGGCCTTCCTTGTCACGGGATGTGCGGTCTTTTGTGCAGTCCTGTGGGACTTGTGCTCGAGCTAAGCCTTGCTGTTCTCGTGCCAGCGGGTTGCTCTTGCCCTTGCCTGTCCCGAAGAGGCCTTGGACACACATTTCCATGGATTTCATTTCAGATCTTCCGGTGTCTCAGGGCATGTCTGTCATCTGGGTGGTATGTGATCGGTTTTCCAAGATGGTCCATTTGGTATCTTTGCCTAAGCTGCCTTCCTCTTCCGATCTGGTTCCTTTGTTCTTTCAGAATGTGGTTCGTTTACACGGCATTCCTGAGAATATTGTGTCTGACAGAGGATCCCAGTTTGTTTCCAGGTTCTGGCGATCCTTTTGTGCTAAGATGGGCATTGATTTGTCGTTTTCGTCTGCCTTTCATCCTCAGACTAATGGACAAACGGAGCGAACTAATCAGACTCTGGAGGCTTATTTGAGGTGTTTTGTTTCTGCAGATCAGGATGATTGGGTGACCTTCTTGCCGTTGGCTGAGTTTGCCCTTAATAATCGGGCTAGTTCCACTACTTTGGTTTCGCCATTTTTCTGCAACTCTGGTTTCCATCCTCGTTTTTCCTCGGGACATTTGGAGCCTTCTAACTGTCCTGGGGTAGATTCCGTGGTGGATAGGTTGCAGCAGATTTGGAATCATGTGGTGGACAACTTAAAGTTGTCACAGGAGAAGGCTCAGCGGTTTGCCAACCGCCGCCGCGGTGTGGGTCCCCGACTTCGTGTTGCGGATTTGGTATGGCTGTCTTCTCGATTTGTTCCTATGAAGGTCTCCTCTCCTAAATTTAAGCCTCGCTTCATCGGTCCTTACAAGATATTGGAAATCCTTAATCCTGTGTCCTTTCGCTTGGATCTTCCGGTGTCGTTTGCCATTCACAACGTGTTCCATAGGTCTTTGTTGCGGCGGTACGTTGTACCTGTGGTTCCTTCTGTTGAGCCTCCTGCTCCGGTCTTGGTTGAGGGAGAGTTGGAGTATGTGGTGGAGAAGATCTTGGATTCTCGTCTCTCCAGGCGGAGGCTTCAGTATCTGGTCAAGTGGAAGGGCTATGGTCAGGAGGATAATTCCTGGGTGGTTGCCTCTGATGTGCATGCGGCCGATTTAGTTCGTGCCTTTCACGCTGCTCATCCTGATCGCCCTGGTGGTCTTGGTGAGGGTTCGGTGACCCCTCCTTAAAGGGGGGGTACTGTTGTGAATTAGACTTTTTTGGCTCCCTCTTGTGGTCACTAGTGATATGACTCTGGGATTGTCTTTCCTCAGTTTGGCACCCACCTGGGTCGTTAGTCCAGGGGTGTTGCTATATAAACTTCCTGAATTCTCAGTCTGGTGCCTGGCATCATTGTAATCAGTTCCTTTCTGTTTGCTCCTGTCTGCTGGTCCTGGATCTTGCAAAATTTAGCTAAGTCCTGCTTCTTTGTTTTTTGGTTTTTGCTTTGCTCTTATTTTTTGTCCAGCTTGTACTAAATGTGATTCCTGATTTTGCTGGAAGCTCTAGGGGGCTGGTATTCTCCCCCCGGGCCGTTAGACGGTACGGGGGTTCTTGAATATCCAGCATGGAAATTTTGATAGGGTTTTTGCTGACCGTATAAGTCATCTTACTATATTCTGCTATTAGTCAGTGGGCCTCTCTTTGCTAAATATCTAGTTCATTCTTACGTTTGTCTTTTCTTCTTACCTCACCGTTATTATTTGTTGGGGGCTTGTATCCAACTTTTGGGGTCTTTTCTCTGGAGGCAAGAAAGGTCTATCTTTTCCCTTCTAGGGTTAGTTAGTTCTCCGGCTGGCGCGAGACGTCTAGAACCAACGTAGGCACATTCCCCGGCTGCTGCTATTTGTGGTGCTAGGATTAGATATACGGTCAGCCCAGTTACCACTGCCCTATGAGCTGGTTTTTTGTGTTTGCAGACTTGGTATTTATTTCTGAGACCCTCTGCCATTGGGGTCATAACAGGGATTATGTGGTAATGGGGTGGGAGGGCGGGAATATGTGTGGTATTGGGGTGGGAGGGCGGGATTATGTGTGGTGATGCAGTGGGGGGCGGGATTATGTGTGGTGATGGGCTGGGGGGAGGGATTATATGTGGTGATGGGGTGGGGGAGAGGGATTATGTGTGGTGATGGGGTGGGGGGAGGGATTATGTGTGGTGATGGGGTGGGGGGGAGGGATTATGTGTGGTGATGGGGTGGGGGGGCGGGATTATGTGTGGTGATGTGGTGGGGGGCGGGATTATGTGTGGTAATGGGGTGGGGTGGCGGGATTATGTGCGATGATGTGTTGAGGAGGTGGGATTGTGTGGTGATGTGTTCGGGGGCGGGATTGTGTGGTGATGTGTTGAAGGGGCAGGATTGTGTGGTGATGTGGGGGGCAGGATTATGTGTGGTGATGTGGTGGGGGGTGGGATTTGTGGGGGGCGGGAATGTGTGTGGTGATGTGGTGCGGATTGTGTGTGGTAATGTGGTGGGGGTGGGATTGTGTGTGGTAATGGGGTGGGGGGCAGGATTATGTGTAATGTGGTGGGGTGGCGGGATTGTGTGTGGTGATGTGGTGGGGGGGCGAGATTATGTGTGGTAATGTGGTGGGGGGCGGGATTATGTGTGGTAATGTGGTGGGGGGTGGGATTATGTGTGGTAATGTGGTGGGGGGGCGGGATTATGTGTAGTAATGTGGTGGGGGGATTATGTGTGGTGATGTGGTGGGGCGCCTGGATTATGTGTGGTGATGTGTTGGGGGGCGGGATTATGTGTGGTGATGTGTTGAAGGGGCGGGATTGTGTGTTAATGTGGTGGGGGGTGGGATTATGTGTGGTAATGTGGTGGGAGGGCGGGATTATGCGTGGTAATGGGGTGGGAGGGCGGGATTATGTGGTGATGGGGTTGGGGGGCGGGATTATGTGTGGTGGTGGGGTGGGGAGAGGGATTATGTGTGGTGATGGGGTGGGGGGGCGGGATTGTGTGGTGATGGGGTGGGGGGGCGGGATTATGTGTGGTGATGGGGTGGGGGGACGGGATTATGTGTGGTGATGGGGTGGGGGGACGGGATTATATGTGGTGGGGGGCGGGATTATGTGTGGTAATGGGGTGGGGTGGCGGGATTATGTGTGGTGATGTGTTGAGGAGGTGGGATGTGTGGTGATGTGTTGGGGGGCGGGATTGTGTGGTGATGTGGAGGGGCGGGATTATGTGTGGTGATGTGGTGGGGGGTGGGATTTGTGGGGGGGCGGTAATGTGTGTGGTGATGTGGTGCGGATTGTGTGTGGTAATGTGTTGAGGGTGGGATTGTGTGTGGTAATGGGGTGGGGGGCAGGATTATGTGTAGTAATGTGGTGGGGTGGCGGGATTGTGTGTGGTGATGTGGTGGGGGGTGGGATTATGTGTGGTAATGTGGTGGGGGGCGGGATTATGTGTGGTAATGTGGTGGGGGGCGGGATTATGTGTGGTAATGTGGTGGGGGGGTGGGATTATGTGTGGTAATGTGAGGGGGCGGGATTATGTGTGGTGATGTGGTGGGGGGCAGGATTATGTGGTAATGGGTTGGTGTGGCGGGATTATGTGTGGTGATGTGTTGGGGAGGCGGGATTGTGTGGTGATATGTTGGGGGCGGGATTATGTGTGGTGATGTGTTGAAGGGGCGGGATTGTGTGTGGTGATGTGGTGGGGACGGGATTATGTGTGGTGATGGGGTGGGGGGCGGGATTACGTGTGGTGATGGGATGAGAGGGCGGGATTATGTGTGGTGATGGGGTGGGGGGCGGGCTTATGTGTGGTGATGGGGTGGGGGGCGGGCTTATGTGGGGTGGTGGGGTGGGATTGTGTGTGGTAATGTGGTGGGGGGCGGGATTATGTGTGGTAATAGGGTGGGGGCGGGATTATGTGTGGTAATGTGGTGGGGGTGGGATTATCTGTGGTAATGTGATGGGGCGGGATTATGTGGTAATGTGGTGGGGGTGCGGGATTATGTGGTAATGGGGTGGGAGGGCGGGAATATGTGTGGTATTGGGGTGGGAGGGCGGGATTATGTGTGGTGATGCGGTGGGGGGCGGGATTATGTGTGGTGATGGGCTGGGGGGAGGGATTATATGTGGTGATGGGGTGGGGGAGAGGGATTATGTGTGGTGATGGGGTGGGGGGAGGGATTATGTGTGGTGATGGGGTGGGGGGGAGGGATTATGTGTGGTGATGGGGTGGGGGGGAGGGATTATGTGTGGTGATGGGGTGGGGGGGCGGGATTATGTGTGGTGAAGTGGTGGGGGGCGGGATTATGTGTGGTAATGGGGTGGGGTGGCGGGATTATGTGCGATGATGTGTTGAGGAGGTGGGATTGTGTGGTGATGTGTTGAAGGGGCAGGATTGTGTGGTGATGTGGGGGGCAGGATTATGTGTGGTGATGTGGTGGGGGGTGGGATTTGTGGGGGGCGGGAATGTGTGTGGTGATGTGGTGCGGATTGTGTGTGGTAATGTGGTGGGGGTGGGATTGTGTGTGGTAATGGGGTGGGGGGCAGGATTATGTGTAATGTGGTGGGGTGGCGTGATTGTGTGTGGTGATGTGGTGGGGGGGCGGGATTATGTGTGGTAATGTGGTGGGGGGCGGGATTATGTGTGGTAATGTGGTGGGGGGTGGGATTATGTGTGGTAATGTGGTGGGGGGGCGGGATTATGTGTAGTAATGTGGTGGGGGGATTATGTGTGGTGATGTGGTGGGGCGCCTGGATTATGTGTGGTGATGTGTTGGGCGGGATTATGTGTGGTGATGTGTTGAAGGGGCGGGATTGTGTGGTGATGTGGTGGGGGGGCGGGATTATGTGTGGTGATGTGGGGGGCAGGATTTGTGGGGGGGTGGGAATGTGTGGTGATGTGGTGCGGATTGTGTGTGGCAATGTGGTGGGGGCGGGATTGTGTGTGGTAATGGGGTGGGGGTCAGGATTATGTGTAGTAATGTGGTGGGGTGGCGGTATTGTGTGTGGTGATGTGGTGGGCGCCGGATTATGTGTGGTAATGGGGTGAGGGGTGGGCTTATGTGTGGTAATGGGGTGGGGGATGGGATTATGTGTGGTAATGGGGTGGGGGGTGGGATTATGTGTGGTAATGGGGTGGGGGGTGGGATTATGTGTGGTAATGGGGTGGGGGGGTGGGATTATGTGTGGTAATGTGGTGGGGGCCGGATTATGTGTGGTAATGTGGTGGGGGGCGGGATTATGTGTGGTAATGTGGTGGGGGGGCGGGATTATGTGTAGTAATGTGGTGGGGTCGCGGGATTATGTGTGGTGATGTGGTGGGGGGCAGGATTATGTGTGTTAATGGGGTGGGGTGGCGGGATTATGTGTGGTGATGTGGTGGGGGCCGGATTATGTGTGGTAATGGGGTGGGGGTGGGATTATGTGTGGTAATGTGGTGGGGGCAGGATTATGTGTGGTAATGTGGTGGGGGGCGGGATTATGTGTGGTAATGTGGTGGGGGGGATTATGTGTGGTAATGGGGTGGGGTGGCGGGATTATGTGTGGTGATGGGGTGGGGTGGTGGGATTATGTGTGGTAATGGGGTGGGGGGGTGGGATTATGTGTGGTAAATTTTATGTGTGGTAATGTGGTGGGGGCAGGATTATGTGTGGTAATGTGGTGGGGGATTATGTGTAGTAATGTGGTGGAGTGGCGGGATTATGTGTGGTGATGTGGTGGGGGGCGGCATTATGTGTGGTAATGTGGTGGGGGCAGGATTATGTGTGGTAATGTGGGGGATTATGTGTAGTAATGTGGTGGGGTGGCGGGATTATGTGTGGTGATGTGGTGGGGGGCGGCATTATGTGTGGTAATGTGGTGGGGGCAGGATTATGTGTGGTAATGTGGTGGGGGATTATGTGTAGTAATGTGGTGGGGTGGCGGGATTATGTGTGGTGATGTGGTGGGGGGCGGCATTATGTGTGGTAATGGGGTGGGGTGGCGGGATTATGTGTGGTGATGTGGTGGAGAGGCGGGATTGTGTGGTGATGTGTTGGGGGCGGGATTATGTGTGGTGATGTGTTGAAGGGGCGGGATTATGTGTGGTGATATGGTGGGGGGCGGAGCTACTGTGCAGGGGGTGGGATTAGCGAGTAATCACGATGCCTCATATATATAGATAAAGAGATTGATAAATAAAGGGATAGGTAGATGATTGCTAGATTAATAGATAGATTTTGGATAGATAGGTGAGTATAATGTGCTGTGTGTGTCTATGTAGAAGCCTTTTCCTTCCTGGAGTTTCAGGAGAGGACTGGGTGTTCAGCACCTTCTTATTTCTGTTTTCCAGTCACATGAGGCGGTCATGTGACCCAAAGGTCCTTCACACACATTCCCCTGCTGTCTTAACCCTGCTGCCTGTGTGCTGCAAGGGCAGGCTGGAGCAGGAGGAGAATGTGGCAGATACTGGGGGTATAGCTTCAGCTGTGACATTATGTCCAGTTTCTGCCGACTGGAAAACTCTAGTAAGGGTGTGATCAGCTTTTCCAGAATCAAGAGAGAGCTGCTCGCATGACTAATTGCTGACATGGGGCTCTTCACACTGCCGACACATGCTCGCTATAGAAGGGAATGTTCAGTCCTTACCATTGGAGCCTTACATTGTGCTGACTATTTCCTACAGGAATATGCACATTGATCTGGAGTCCTGGCTGATCACACTGCCGACACATGCTCGCTATAGAAGGGAATGTTCAGTTCTTACTGTCGGAGCCTTACATTGTACTGACTGTTTCCTACAGGAATATGCACGTTGCTCTGGAGTCCTGGCTGATCACACTGCTGACACATGCTCGCTATAGAAGGGAATGTTCAGTTCTTACTGTCGGAGCCTTACATTGTACTGACTGTTTCCTACAGGAATATGCACGTTGCTCTGGAGTCCTGGCTGATCACACTGCTGACACATGCTCGCTATAGAAGGGAATGTTCAGTTCTTACTGTCGGAGCCTTACATTGTACTGACTGTTTCCTACAGGAATATGCACGTTGCTCTGGAGTCCTGGCTGATCACACTGCTGACACATGCTCGCTATAGAAGGAAATGTTCAGTTCTTACTGTCAGAGCCTTACATTGTACTGACTGTTTCCTACAGGAATATGCACGTTGCTCTGGAGTCCTGGCTGATCACACTGCTGACACATGCTCGCTATAGAAGGGAATGTTCAGTTCTTACTGTCGGAGCCTTACATTGTACTGACTGTTTCCTACAGGAATATGCACGTTGCTCTGGAGTCCTGGCTGATCACACTGCTGACACATGCTCGCTCATAGAATTGAATGTTCAGATCTCACTGTCAGAGCCTTACTTTGTACATTCATAACGTGGCTCAGTTCTTCAGCGTTCCCTCAAAACCTGCTTCCTCATCTGAATATTTACTACCTTGGTCTAAAACTGTATGAACTGCAGTAGGAATTACTGTTCATTTTGTAATGAGACTAAATCTTTGTGTTTAGCAGAGGAATTTACATCTGTAGACATTAATATGATATTATTTCTTCTTAATGAATGCAGTATTTTGCATTTGAATTGTTCCATTTTTGCATCGGGGAACCTTTGAAGCATAATACCCCAAATAAGGATGTGGCGTGAACGCTGCTGAGTGCTCTAAATTGGCAATGTAATGACTTGCTTACATTTCAGTTGCCTCATCTAAGGGAGATTGTGATAGACTTTTCTCTTTGATCTTGGCAGCCATTTCTCTTTTAATACCGGCTCTTGCATAATGCACTCTGCTGTCTAAACAGCAGTCTGCGATGGAACGGTGATTGCTTCACTGTCTTCCACTTGCAGAATCATCCGTTAATGCTTTTCCTGCAGTTTTAGGCTTTATTTGTCTGGAGGCAAAAGAACCTACTCTTTTCAAACCATTAGTTTTACATTTCTTAAGAGCTAAAAGTCGCATAAGTGGCAACACTTAGGTGGCATCACGTGACATTCAACTAATCTAAAGATACTTTCGTTATTTTTCCCTTTTTTTGTTAATAGGAAACTGAAAAATGTAATAATAACTCATACTAAAGAAAAAATACCATCATACGTGCAGTATTGACCCAAGGCGAACATTAAATAGAGAAATACATATGTCCTTTAAACTCATTTTATCTGATAGGAGGCAATTTTGTGGTTATGATCAGGAACTAGACAAGATGCTTCCAACTACAGCTCTGCAAATGCAAGGCTTGTTAACTCTTTGGTTTTTGCTCATCTCTTTAAAATAAGTATAATGTTTTTAATGGGGTTTTTCTTACATAGCTGACATGAGGGACAAGTTATATTTTTGCATCACTCTATTCATTTCACCATGTAATGTACTGAAAGATTGGAAAAAAAATAAAATTTTGCTCATTTTTTTTTGGGGGGGGGGGGGGGGGGAATTGTTTTTACACAGCCAAATACTCTAGTAATTTTTTCCTTGGGTTAGTAAGGTTATGGCAATGACAACTATACAAGCATAGGGGCCAGTTCATCATGGATTTTATGCCAGAAAAGTAGCGAAAAAGCTGTGTAAAGTCACCAATTTTTGCGTAATGTGCAGTTGTGCAAACATTTTCTGACTTTTGGCATTTCCGCGCCAGTGTGAATAAGCTCTGCAGAATTGAGTGATGATAGGAGACTGTCCACTTTGCCACCCGATAAGTTCATAAAAAATGCCAGCGATTTGCACAGCAGAAATGCTATTGCAGTCTTTTTTTTGGAGTAGCATTTCTAGTGCAACACATGCCATATTTATACATGCCAGTTATTTATTTTTTATCTGAACCATACTGCCCTAACTTTTTAAGGTTTTTTGGGGGGGCTTTTTTGTACTGTCTTTCTCTCACTGTGTGATTTTTGTAATAAAGATTACTCTGTTTAATCATGAAACTATTTCGATCTATATTTCTCTTTGATATATTTAAAGTCGCGGTATTAGTCTGATCTGGATTCTTATAGTTGTTACGCCCCATATTACTATTTCTTGATGCATTATGGGTTTACAAAGCCTTTTTATTGCAGATTCTCAGGGAGATCTATGTCCATCCCATAGTTCTGGACAGCTCATTTACAATTAATAAAAACATGGATATCTGTGGAATAAGACATTGGATCACATATATTTAGGTAGTTTTTTAATTCAGCTTCCTACGACCTGCGCACCCATATAGATGGTTTAAGAGGGTTGATCCTATGGATAGATTCCCTTTAAGGTGCTGTGTTGTAAATTGTTACATAGTGGAAGTAGTATAATTGTTAGGAAATTCTGTGCTGAGTGTTTGCTTCACACTACTTCGCGTTATTTTCAGATTCTGGAGCTCCCAGAATTCATAACACCACAGATGAGGAAATTACAATATATTCTAGTGACATGTTATAAACTTAGAATGTCACTAAGCTCTTTACAGTGTTTGTTACTGGTGGTTCATGAACATTTATTGTTAAGTCACAATTGTCATCCAGTCCTTGATTTTCAGCCCTACCGTATTTGCCTGTATCTGGTGGTCAGTGAAAGTGCCTGATTCCTGGGGGTCTAATCATCTTATATTTTATATTTAGTCTTTTCTCTCATTTAGCGGTCTAGAATTTCTCTTCAGTTCATTTGCCCGAAGGCTCCTATACCTCGTGTCTAGCAGAGAGCGAAAACTGAAAAGAAGCTGCAGAAGCAAACCTACTTTGCCGGATTTAATACCATGACCAGGCTGACAGCTCAATTTCTTGTTGCTCATGTCACCGTGCATTCCTTAGCCCTGGAACCTGTTAAAGAAAGTAATTACTCCTGAAGGATCCTGCTCCTAGCCACTGCACATGAAATTCCCTCTTGTACAGGTTCAATGTAAGGGGGACACACATGGCCGAGAATTGTGACAAGTGCTACTTAAAAAAGCCATCTCAATTATAAACTGAATAACGTAATACACCTCTACTAGACTTTATAAGTTTGCACATTCTTTTACCACCTTTATACTGAAACAGTTACTATTTTATGTTATCTATCTTTGTTCACCTGATTTAGAACTAACTAATAAAAACATCTTAAGACAATAAACATGGAAGAGCGCAGCATGAGAAGCACCAGGTGGTTTAATTGGGATGTTTCAATGAAAGGTGGGGGGATTAGCCTCTCACCTGGAAGGGTTGTGCACCCCTCCGTGCATACGTCTCCGAGAACTCCGTCTGTGTTGCTCCGGGACTGCTCCTCTGCTGCGCTTCCTGGTCTGGTCACATGGGCCCAAGATCCAGTCCCGTGATGCCACTACACAGGATGTGACGTCACTTCAGGTTCTGTTTTCTGGAGATGAACTCTATGGCTCCAAGCTGCTCCAGCCACAATCCCTCAAGGGAATATCAACGGTTTTTGGAAAAAATATGTATGTGGTCAATTTAAGGAGCGCTATGGCTATAGAGCACACTGCAATAGATTAGGGATAAACAAACCTTCTATTAAACCACTACACGTTTCAGCAGCAGACTGCTACCTTCCTCAGGTAAATTTACAGACAGTGTAGGAAGTGACACATTAAATAGTTGTAGTGACCAACAGGATGGAAGCATTCAATGATGTTGATTAACCCTTTCTATGCAAGTGGTCAGCTGTCAGAAATACAGCAATAAAACAAAATGAATAGTCAAAAAGTGCTCAAAAAATAAAGTGATATAAAATGATATAAAATATAAAATGTACAATATATAGATGTAAAATATGTAAAATATAGCAGTACCATGATACAATGAAATATAATATTTGATCTAAAGATAATATATTTCAAAGTGGTTCAAACACCTAATCACCTGCAAAATGTTTTTTACAAAAAAAAATTTTAAGCGATTTAATTAGGATTAGAAATAAAGACAATACTAATATTGATTCAACCGGCATTTTCAATCTTTCCAGCTATGAGTTAAATAGTGGAGAAACCTCCCTCCTGAAAAAGCGTCTTTCATTTTGCCCTAATTCCATGTTAAATACTTTTAAGTTGTATTTAGACCTAAATGAATTCTTCAGAAAAATTACAATTAAACGTCATTTTATCATAGAAGAGCAAGACTAATTCAACTCCCTCGTTAGCTATAGGTGTTGGTGGAAATAACCTCACGACTCCTGACATTCAATTTGCACATGTACCGGTAAAGGGGACTTCAAATAATTTTTATCCCCTACACCATAAAGGTGCTCATGTTGAAACCTTCCAACAATTAGTACTAATAAATTTGCGCTCGATTGAACACTGTAAAAAAGTGGATAATCTTAAAGTGGAAGAAAGGAAAGCAATAACATCCCTAAGGGAGAACAAAGAGATTATAATAAAAAGTCCAGATAATGGACATAACCTGGTATTTGAATGAGGGCAAATGAATTTTGGGTGATCAGAATTACTACCAGAAGTTAGGTTCAGATCCTGCCATATCAATTTATTTGAATTATAATACTCTGGTAAAGAAAGCTTGGGAAAAAGGGATCCTGAATAAAAATGAGAAATTTTTTTGGGATATCCCCCGTTATAGAACACCCTTTTTTTATTACCTCCTGAAATTACACAAGAACGCAACCAACCCCCCTGGCCGCCCTATCATCTTGGGTATTAACTCAATAACTTCAAACTTAATACATTATGTTGATCTATTTCTTCAAAAGTTTGTATTGAATTTGGACTCCTATTTGAAAGATTCTTCTGAATTTATCAAATTAGTGAGGGATCTACCCCCTCAGAGTAATTGTTTATTGCTAACTTTAGATGTGGCTTCACTGTATAGCAGTATATCACCCATGAATTGGGTATGCAAGCAGTGGATCATTTTCTAAGTACTGACATATCCATGCCGGAGGAACAAAGGAATTTTATTTTAGCAGCCATCAGTTTTATCTTAAACAATAATGTCTTCACTTTTGATGGCACAATATACAGACAGGTCAGGGGCTGTGCGATGGGGACGAGATTCGCCCCAAGTTTTGCCAACTTGTATATGGGCCCTTTTGAGTCCGTTTTCATCGCGCAGTCCCCCCCCTGGCAATGGGCCGTATTAATTTTTACCATTGTTTCATAGACGATTTGATTTTGATTTGGAATGGCCCCTAAATTACGGCCCTTGATTTCATTGATGAATTAAATAGGAATCCATGGGGCTTATCATTTACAGCATCCATGACCAACTTATCCATCCAATTTCTTGATCTCATTAAAGTGGATGATCTGGGGAGGTTGTCCACGTTAACACATTTCAAACCTGTTTATGTAAACAGCTATCTCAGGTTTGATAGTAGGCACCTCCCCAGATGGATCAAGAATCTATATATAATTCAACAACTGTGTCCGAAAATATAGTATGGCACTTCCCAGCACAAGAAACAACAATTTGGAAGTTCAGTGGAATTAACCCCTGACTCCAATGAAGAGATCCATAAGAGACTGAATAAAATCCATTATTTATTTAATCAAATTTATAAAAACAATGGTTTATGGAACATATAGAACAAAGAAATACCCAGAGGACCGGAAAATACCCTCCAAATATGTATATACCGTCATAAAAAAATAAATAATAAATATGCCATCAGAAAAACATAGAAAATAGAACGGCCCACATGATTAGAAACATTATAAACCATTACAGTGTATAGCTCAATCAGCCCAATGCATGCCTACTAGCCATATTTCATTACACGGTGAATCCGTTCTATGTTGCTTAGGCAAACAGGTACAAAAATTAAAAGATATAAGTTATCTCACCGCTGCAACACCTAGGTAGGTGGGTACAATGTATTCAGTGGTATCGGGTAGTCCGGCGTTCCCCTGTCGCCCCAGGGGAATAATACAACTATTTGAAGCATCTTTTTTAGGGATGGGTTTTTTATCGGTTTTAACAGTATTTTGCATCATAATCTTGTACTAATTTTAACATTATATTCTTTTTAAGATTCCACAAGTGGTTAATCGCTGTCAGCGAGATTGGGGCGGGATTTGAACACCGCTTCACTTAGAATGTTAAAAATAATAAAAAAAAACCAAACATTATATTCTCACCTTCCAAAGTCCGCCGCAGCCTTTCCCGCTCCTCGCGCTCCGGTCCTAAGAATGCATTGCGGCACTGACTCAAGATCACGTAGCAGTCTCGCAAGGTGATGACGTGACGGTCTTGCGAGACCGCTACATGATCTCGACTCATTGCCGCAATGCATTCTTAGGACCAGAGCGCGTTATATACTACATGGGCTGTTATATACTGCGTGGGCTGTGCTATATACTATGTGGGCTGTTATATACTGCATGGGCTGTGTTATATACAGCGTGGACTGTGTTATATACTGCATGGGCTGTGTTATATATTACGTGGGCTGTGTTATATACTACGTGGCCTGTGTTATATACTACGTGAGCTGTGCTGTATACTACGTGGTTGTGCTATATACTACGTGGCTGTGCTATATACTACATGGGCTGTGCTATATACTACGTGGCCTGTGCTATATAGTAGGTGCCTGTGCAATATGCTACGTGGCTATGCTATATACTACGTGGGGTGTGTTATATACTACGTGGCTGTGCATTCTAGAATACCCGATGCGTTAGAATCGGGCCACCATCTAATATTCCATATGGCCAGTATTGGAGGGTTCATAAAAAATGCACAAACGATCAGGATTTCATGAAGGAATCGAGAATTCTTAGGCAGAGATTCCTACAGAAAGGATATCCTAAGAAGTTATCAATAGATGCCTATAAGAGAACTCAACCTCTCACACAAGATTCTTTCATTGCAAAAATCCTTTCCGATAATAAGATCAATGAAATTAAATCTAGGGAATGGAGTATGGTAACCACTTACAACCAATCTCGAGCAAGAATTCAAAGGTTATTAAGCAAGTATTGGGGAGAGCTTCACCATCAATTGCAGGGTGGACTGTCAGTCCACTTATATTGTTTATCTCCTGCAATGCACATGTGGCCTACAATATGTGGGTCGCACTATTGAGACGATGCATGCTAGATTAAACAAGCATCGTCACAATATATGCAATAGGTGTCAACAACATAGTGTGTCCAAACATTTTTGCACTTTCCAAAAATATCCCAAATTCTTAAAACTTATAATTATAGATAAAAGCAGCTGTTACTGGTCTGAATCGTTATAGCAGCTTGATAAAGAAGGAACGTTTTTGGATCTTTAAATTGGGTACTTTGAGTCCTGAGGGTCTGAACTTAGCCATTGAGAATGTGGCTAAGTAACAGTAGTAAGGATAAAAGAAATGCATTGCATGGTAATGATTAGAAAAGGATAGGAGGGAAGGACTGAATATGCATTTCCTTGTCAGATTGTAGATGCTAAACACGTTGAGGCTGGGTCAGCACTAGCATGGGAGATAGGCTGGGAGTCTCTGGTTATGACATTAATAAAGAAAAAAGATAAAATGGATCAATTCATATTTCCTTTGTGTTCTTATAGTTTTTAAATAAGAATTTTATATGCTACAGTTTAATCTGTTATTAGTATTTTTAGATTGTGTATGATAAATATTTTGTAAAAAACATTTTGTAAAAAGAGTTTTGTAGGTGATTAGGTGGTTGAATCACTTTGAAATATATTATTTTTAGGTCAAATATTATATTTCATTTTATCATGATATTGCTATATTTTACATATTTTTACATCTATATATTGTACATTTTATATCATTTTATTTTTTTAGCATTTTTTTACTTTGTTTTTTATATTTTTTGTTTTATTGCTGCATTTCTGACAGCTGACTGCTTGTATAGAAAGGGTTAATCGACAACATTAAATGCTTCCATCCTATTGGTCACTACCCCTATTTAATGTGTCACTTCCTACACTATCTGTAAATCCACCTGAGGAAGGTAGCAGTCCGCTGCCGAAACGCGTAGTGGTTTAATAAACGGTTTGTTTACCACTAATCTATTGCAGTGTGCTCTATAGCCATAGCGCTCCTTAAATTGACCACATACATATTTTTTCCAAAAAACCTTAATAAAAATATCTTGACTTAGCAAAGGCATTAGATACTGTCCTACATAACAACGCTTCATAAGCAGAGACTAGAGGTCACTATGTGCACCTGACTAGGGAATAGGAAATTGAGTAATTGTAAATGGTACATTCTCTAAATGGAAAAAAGTCAGCAGTGGGAACTGTGCTCGTTACTCGAGTTTTCCTGAGCATGCTCGGGTGTTCTCCGAGTATCTTGGGTGTGCTCGTAGATTATGTTTGTGTCCCCGCAGCTGCATGATTTGTGGCTGCTAGACAGCCTGAATACATGTGAGGATTCCGTAACAAACAGGCAATCCCTGCATGCGTTCAGGTTGTCTAACAGCCGCAAATCATGCAGCTGCGGTGACTCAAACATAATTTCCGAGCACTCCCAAGAAACTCGGAGACCACCCGAGCATGCTCGGAAATCTCGAGTAACGAGCACACTTGCTCATCACTAGTGGGAACCACAAGAATCTGTGTTAGGCCCAATTATTTTTAATCTTTTTATTAATGATTCTAAAAACTGAGCTTGACTCTATTATATTGATAAACTCTCTAGATAAGCTGGCCATAGGGGCAAAAAACATGGCAAATAGATTTTAATGTTGATAAATGTAGAGTAATGCCAAAGTAATCCAATTGCTGCATATACAGGGGTTGGACAAAATAATGGAAACACCTAACGTTTTGGCATCATAATCTTTGAACATGTGATAAACATGCAAACCGTGACATATGGTAATGTTTTGTAGCTGATTATTTGTGTTATGTGATATGTGTATGTAAATTAACTGTTTGTTTTGCATAATTGTAAGAACATTGATGAGAACCTGATACCAATGGCAGACCTCTTGGATTTTCAAAGAGGTCAAATTGTTGGTGCTCGTATGGCAGGCGCTAGTGTAACAGAAAGTGCCCGAATGCTTAGCGTGTCAAGACATACTGTCTCCAAAGTAATGCCTGCATTTGAAAGAGAAGGAAAAACGTCCGCAGCAAAGCACAGGTCCGGCCGAAAGTCAAAGTTGACTGAGAGAGACCGTCGGACTCTAAAGCGAATTGTGAGAGAGGATCGCAAGACCACGGCTCCGAAAATCACTGCTGAGCTCAATGAACACCTATAGAACCCAGTTTCCACGAAAACTGTTAGTCGGGAGCTGCACAAATCTGGATTCCATGGAAGAGCTGCAATTAGAAAACCGCTGCTCTCAATGACAAATGTTTCCAAGCGTTTAGAGTGGTGTAGAAACCTCCAGAATTGGTCCCTCGAGCAGTGGAAACATGTGATATTCTCAGACATCGTTTACCCTATTTCCGACCTCTGGCCAAGTGTACGTTTGGAGACAGCCAAAAGAAGCATTCCATCCAGACTGCCTTCTCCTAACCGAAAACATGGTGGAGGTTCTGTGATGATCTGGGGTGCTATTTTGTGGAGATCCGCTGGGCCAATGATATCCCTTCATGGAAGAATTAACAGCTGAGATTATTTAGGCATTTTGTGCGACCAAGTGCATCCAATGTTTGAAACACTGTTCCCGGAGGGGAACGCCATCTTTCAGGATGATAATGCACCAATTCATACAGCTAGAATCATTAAAGCATGGCACAAGGAACATTTTAATGAAGTTGAGCATTTCATCTGGCCCCCACAATCCCCAGACCTCAAAATTATTGAGCATTTATGGTCGATTTTAGACATTCAAGTTAGACGTTGATTTCCGCCACCATCGTCGCTCAAAGAGCTGGGGGGTGTTTTAACTGCAGAATGGGATAAAATTCCTTTGGAAACAATTCACTCCTTGTATGAATCCATACCTCGGAGTATTGAGGCTGTAATCGCCGCAAAAGGTGGACCGACACCATATTAAATTAACTTAACAGTACTCAATGTCAAGCAGCAGCTGCAAAAGAAAATCAGATTTTAATGTGTATTAAGAGAGATACAATTCTGTGATCCAAATGTATTGTTACCCCTCTATAAATCATTTGTATGGCCATATCTAGAATATGGGCTCCACATTTTTAAAAAGGATTTTGGAAAGCTAGAGTCGGTTTTGAGGTGGGCAACAAGATTATTTTATACAGGGCTGCCACCAGGAATTTCAGGACACATACTGTAAATTTTTTTTCTTGGAGCCCCCTTGATACTCCGCCCAGGCTCCACCCCCAGCTCTGCCTCGGTAATCAGGTTGCAGGATGCAGTGACAGACAGAAGGCAGAGCAAGGGTTAACAAATTTAACATTTTTAATTTAACAGCGGTTTAACTCCTTGCAGGGAGATAAATGGTTAAATGAGGGATAAACAGTTCAATGGCAAGCAATAGTCAAAGTTAATGAGCAATAAACAGCATAACGGCAGTTCTTTAAATCACTTATTGTGTCAGAGGCTCCCCAGTTCACAACTGAAGCTCTGAAGGTAGTGACGCCAACAACGGCTGGCGCAGTGCTGTTCCAGTGGGGTCCTGCAAACAACGGTCCGTCTTATGGAGGCAGCGGTCGATCTCCGGCACCTTCCACTGAGCCCCTAGTCCATAATTTGGTGCAGCCAAAGCAAACAGGGTCGCAGCACTGACAGAGCCCAACGTGGACTGGCCAGTGTCAACTGGCAAGGTAGGCCGCAGATGTCTGTCCAGTGCTCAGCTTTCTCTATGTGGCACATGCTTTGTATTCACAGTCACGGAGCACACGTGTTTCTCTCTGAGCGCCCGGCGCCTGTGCACTGCAGTACTTTGCTCTGCCCTCAACAGGGCAGACAAAGTACGCCGGAGCCGCAGCGTGAAGACAAGAAGAGGATGTCATCCTATGAAGATGGGAGGCCCCAGACCGGACCGCGACGCCCATTGGATCGGACCGCCTGCCCAGGTGAGTATAATCTAACCTCTTTTTCTCATCTTTCAGGATACATCGGGGGCTTATCTACAGCATTACAGAATGCTGTAGATAAGCCCCTGATGCCGGTGGGCTTAGCTCACCTTCATTTTTGGGGGTGACAGGTTCCCTTTAATAGATAGGGAGTTAGGAGAAAAATGTTTTGCCTTCGGACCTCCCCTTTAACACCTTCGCGACATGCACCTTATATGTACGGCACTGCAAAGGCTGCGTTCCTGCAAACCACCGAATATATATACTTCATGACGATTGTGCTGGCTCACGCCGAGCACCGCCACGATCAAATGCTGGTGTCAGCTCAAAATGAAAGCTAACACCCTGCAGCAATGCCCACAATCAGTGCTAGCACCGATCGCGTATGTTTGACCCCCCTGATGCTGCTGTAAAAAGTGACAATATCAATGGGCATCGCAGAGGGAGGAAACTCCCTCTCTGCTCCCATCGGCACAGCGCAATGCATTATGCTGATGGTCTCCATGGTGACCCCAGGCTGAAAAATGGCTGCACAGTCACCCAAGGATGGGAGCCTGTAAGCTCCTACTCAGAGCAGAAGCTGACACGCCTCCTCCCTGACTGCCAAATGCTGTATTACAAAAGCATTGCAGAGTATTAGATCAGTGATCAGGGCAGAAAAATTGATGTCCCATCCTGGGACAAGGTAAAAAAGTAAACAAAAAAGATCTAAAAATATTTTTTTTAAAAAATCACAAAATAAAGAACAAAAAAAGAAAAAATGTGAATCCAATAAATACATATACAATATGTAAAAGCAAAAATAAACTAATAAAGCACACATATTTGATATAGATGCGTCCATAACGACTCAACCTATTAACCCCTTTCTGACATCGGGCGTAATAGTACACCGATGTCAGACTCCTTCCCTTTGATGTGGGCTCCGGCAGTGAGTCCACATCTTTTCCGGCACATGTCAGCTGTTTTGAACAGCTGACATGTGCCCGGAACAGCCGGGTGGAATCGTGATCCACCAGCTGCTATTAACCCGTTAAATGCCTCTGTGAAACTCTGACAGCGGCGTTTAACATGCGATTCTGGTAATTGTGCCAGAAATCCGCCCATCGGTGACCCCCGTCACGTGATGGCGGGTCATCGATGAGTTGGCATGACAAACGAAGGTCTCCTGCAGACCTCTTTGGTTGTCACTGCTGGATTGCTATGAGCGACGCCCGGTGGTAGGCTCTCTTTGCAGGTCAGCAATTCTGCTACATATAGGCGATCTGATCATTGCCAGTATGTAGCAGAGCCGATCGGGTTATGGCAGCTTCTAGTCTTCCATGGAGCCCATTGAAACATGCAAAAAGTAAAAAAAATGTTTTTAAAAATATGAAAAGAATATAAAAGTACAAATCATCCCCCTTTCACCCCATTCAAAATAAAACAATAAAAAAATCAAACATTCACATATTTGGTATCGCCGTGTTCAGAATCGCTCGATCTATCAATAAGAAAATGGATTACCCTGATCACTAAATGGCATAGTGAGAAAAAGAAGTAAAAACTCCAGAATTACGTTTTTTGGGGGACATTGCAATAAAATGCAATAACGGGCCATCAAAATATCATATCTGCACTAATATGGTATTATTAAAAACATCAGCTCGGCATGCAAAAAATAAGCCCTCACCCAACCCCAGATCAAAAGAAAAATGGAGATGCTACGGGTATTGGAAAATGGTGCAATTTTTATTTCATTTTATTTTTTTTAAGAAAGTTTAGGATTTTTTTTCACCACTTAGATAAAAAAGAACCTAGACATGTTTAATGTCACTGAACTCATAATGAACTGGAGAATCATAATAACAGGTCAGTTTTAGCATTTAGTGAACATAGTAAAAAAGCAAAACAAAAAACAACTGTGGGATAGCACATTTTTTGCAATTTCACTGCACTTTGAATTTTTTTCCCATTTTCCAGTACATGATATGTTAAATCCAATGATGTTGTTCAAAAGTACAACTCATTCAGCAAAAAACAAGCCATCACATGGCCATTTTTACCCAAAAAATTAAAAAGTTATGGCTCTGGGAAGAAGGGGAGCAAAAATGAAAATCCAAAACCAAACTTACCTCTGGTCGTTAAGGGTCCCACTAGTAAACCCCTTCAGTAAACACTGTAAAAAAATGGCAACAAAATATGATTTTTCATCATACTGCTAAACAAAAGTAGAATAAAATGCGATATAATAGACGAATGTTAATAAAAATGGTATCGCTGAAAATGTCATCTTGTCCTGCGAAAAACAATCCTCCTTACAGCTCCATCAATGCCAAAATAAAAAAGTTATAGCTTTCAGAATAAAGTTATGCAAAAACAATTCTTTTTTTATATGAAATAGTTTTTATTGTGCAAAAGAGCCAAAACATAAAAAAATCTATAATTGTTGTATCGCTCTAATAGTACTGACCCAAAAAAGAAAGCTGCGCTATCACTTTTACCACACAATGAACAGCATTAAAAGACAACAAAAAATTCCTGAATTGCTGATTTTTGTTCATTCTGCCTCCCAAAAATCAGAATAGAAAGCGATCAAAAAATCTTATGTGAACGAAAATCATGCCAATAAAAATGTCAACTCGTTCCGCAAAAAACAAACCATCACATGACTCTGTCGGCAAAAATATAGAAAAATTATAGCTTTCAAAATATGGCAATGCAAAAACTTTATTTTGCAAAACAAAGCATCTTTTAGTGTGTAACAAAACAAAAACAAAACTGATATAAACCAGGTATTGCTGTAGTTGCAACTACATACAGAATAAAGTCATCTAACCACTTATACCGCAGGAGAAATTCTTTACCTGCTGTTGATTTTTTTTCATTTTGCCTCCCAAAGATTGCAGTTAGGCTCAGCTCACAATAATCCTGTGCTCTACGCTAAGCGCTTACACCAGGGTTCCCATGGAAAGAATTCATTTAAAAGTGTAGTTTCTAAAATGAAGTCACTTATGGGGGATTAGTACTTTGGAAAACTGAGAAATGAATGCCAAAATAACATTTTAGTGGAAAAATAGTAATTTTCCATTGACTCAATCTCATACAATTCTGTGAAGCGTTTGAAGGTTAAAAATGCTCACTATACCACTAGATGAATTCCTCAATATGTATAGTTTCCAAAATGGGGTCACTTGTGGGACATTTTGCTGTTTTGGCATGTCAGGCAATCTGTTCCAGACAAAATTGAGATCCAGAATTTAATTGGCTCTGCTTCCCTTCTGAGCCCTGTTGTGTGCCCAAACAGTAGTTTTCCACCACATATGGGATATCTTTGTAATCAGGACAAATTACACTACAAATTTTGTAGTCCATTTTCTCCTATTTCTCCTACTACCCTTGTGAAAATAAAAAATGGGGATAATTGTTTGTTTTGTTATTGTGGATTTCTGTAAGAAAAATGTATTTTTTCATTTTCATGGCTCAATGATATTAAATTATGTGAAGCACCTGTG
Source organism: Ranitomeya variabilis (assembly GCF_051348905.1). Lineage (NCBI taxonomy): Eukaryota > Metazoa > Chordata > Amphibia > Anura > Dendrobatidae > Ranitomeya > Ranitomeya variabilis. The sequence continues at coordinate 827,295,069 of NC_135233.1, forward strand.
GGTTGAAGGTGCTTAACACACCTGTATATATGTTCCTTGAGGGGTGTAGTTTCAAAAATGGGGTCACTTGCGGGGGGTTTCCACTGTTTAGGCACATCAAGGGCTCTGCAAACATGGCATGGTGTCCGCTATATACTTAAGCAATTTAGCATTCCAAAAACCAGTTGCCGCTCCTTCCCTTCCGAGCCCTGCCGTGCGCCCAAACAGTAGTTTTCACCCACATATTGAGTATCTGCATAGTCAAAAGAAATTGCACAAGAAATTTTTTGAAAATAAAAAAAATTGGGGTTTGGGGGTTATAATAAAATTTTTGTAAAATGTTCATTTTTTCCTTCTACATTGCATTAATGCCTGTGAAGCACATGAAGAGGAGGAGAACAGTTTTAGAATAGTGTCACTTTTATGTTTTATGTGTCATAAAGGCCTCTTCAAAGTCACTTCATATGTGATGTGGTCCCCCCAAAAATGGTTTTGTAAATATTGTTAGAAAAATGAGAAATTGCTGATCAAATTTTAACCCATCTAACTTCCTAACAAAAAAAAATCTGTTTCAAAAATTGTACTGATGTAAACATGTGAGAAATGTTATGTATTAACTATATTGTGTGACAAAACTCTCTAGTTTAAGGCCATAAAAATGAAACGTTTAAAAATTGTGAAATTTTAAAGATTTTTGCCAAATTTCCTATATTTTCACAAATAAATGCAAGTCACATTGAACAAATTTTACTACTATCATGAAGTATAATATGTCTCAAGAAAATGTTCTCAGAATCACTAGGATCCGTGGAAGCCTTCCAGAGTTTTTACCATATAAAGTGACACTGGTCAGAATTGTAAAAATTGGCCCGGTCAGGAAGGTGTAAACAGGCACGGAGTGATGGGGCTAATGTTGCACTGCTCTCTTTCTAGGCACAACATGGACATTTGTTGCTTATTTACTGTATAGAGGGATTCCTGAGTGGCATAGTTTCTCTGCACTCATTCTTCTTTTGAGATGTTTGTATTTTATATCATTTTTGTAATATAATAAAGGTGTAATTATTGTATTAATTATTGTAGTTTACTACATAAGATGAAAGGTCTCTCCTATAAAGAGAGGTTGGAAAAATTGAGCCATTATGGATTATAAATAATCTAGTGATAGAGAATGTACAACTGGTAGAGAAATGATGAACTTTATGGACCTGTGTCTTTTTTCAGCCTATGTAACTAGCTAATAAAAAACGGAAACAATATTTTCTATTCTAATAATGTTATTCTAAAGGGAAAAATTATCTTTAGATTCAATGTCCAATATTAGTTTCTAAATATATATAAGAATATATATAAGAGGAGCCAAGAGAGTACGTAAAACAATGTTTTATTCTTTTATTATATAGGATTATGACTTTTTTAATTCCTGCCTTATAAATGTAAAACATCATACTAATTAATGGTAAATTACCGTATGTCCCAACTAACACTTTTCATTTAATGTGATTAATAGTTTTAATAATGCTCACAATATACAGATTGACTTTCATATCTGATTATATTACATACAATTATGCCTGATATGTAACAATATCACTTTTATATGCAGCTAACTACTAAAGCTTAGCAGGCACAATTGCTTTTTCATGAAATGCTACGGCTGCTGGGGCATTGGGATATAAAACTACTTTAAGAAGGTCATGTGGAGTTGGCACCTGCTCTTGAATTGATGTCTACCATTTCAAAGGAAAGTTTCTTAATTATAAGCTGGTTTCTTCAATTAATCAGTTTTACACAGTTAAAATCTCTAATTAGTGCAGTGCCACCTGTTACTTCAGAAACATTTTCCTCCCACATTGTGATGATTTGTATTCATTAATTGTACAGATTTCTGCTATGCAAGTGTCATGAGCAACATAGATAAGAACCATCTTTCTTCTAAAAGACATGTACAGTTTTAACTGATTTAATCTTTGCAGTTACACTAGGAATGCTTGTTTTCTTAATCAGTAGTTTTGAGCGATACCTTCCGATATCGGAAAGTATCGGTATCGGAAAGTATCGGCCGATACCGTCAAAGTATCGGATCTAATCCGATACCGATACCCGATCCCAATGCAAGTCAATGGGACGAAAATATCGGAATTAAAATAAACCCTTTATAAACTTGTAGGTTCATTCTACATGAAGGAAAACAACTAAGAATAATGTAGGATGTATTGGGGGAGGTGGCGGAGACATTAAAGGCACAGAGGTTTAGCCCAATCAAATAGAATAGCAGGATTTTTATTTTTTTTTATGACGTTCGGCGTTAGAAAGATTTTGACTGTTATTTTTTTTTATTTTATTTTGTCAGATATTGATGTTTCACTACTTCCACGCCCTTCACCTTCTTTTTTACTTCTCCCACACTTTCTTCTTCATTATCCTCATCATCAGCTTCTTTGACATCAACTTCTTCACCTTATTCATCTTCTTCATCTTCTACCTATTATTTTTTTTGTTACATTGTTCATATTCTTTTTATTTTACTATTACACTGGTCAACAGCATTTTTGGTGCCAAAGATATTTAATCGAATTTAGGGTATTTTTGGGGTGCTGATTCTGAATATGTCATCAGTTTTGCCAGATTGGCTCAAGTTTTTGAGATTTTTGGTATCTTATTTATAGCACTTGTTGGTAAATGCGACGCATCATCTCATTAATTTCTTTGGATTAGTACTTGAACTGAGCAGTTCTCAATATAGTTTTGTGTTAATTAGTGTTCTAAAAGTTTGTTCATAGCTTGATTTTTGCACTAACTTTATGTTGTTGTCTGTTTTCCAGTGAAAAGCATGAACTCATCAAGAAGAAGTTGTCTTAACGATCCAGACTCATTCTGTTACATTTGTGGTGAATACACACTGCCAAAACATAGAAGAAACATAACAGACTTCGTAAAAAAAGTGTATTTTGCCTATTTTGGGGTTATGCTTGGGGACCAAGACAAGTTTTGGGCACCACACATAGTGTGCAAAGCATGTATCGAATTATTACGAAAATGGAGCAAAGGACAAAGAAAAAGCTTCAAATTTGGTGTTCCAATGGTGTGGAGAGAGCCAAAAAATCATCATGATGACTGTTATTTATGGTAAACACAGGTACAGGCACATCTTCACAATGAGGGACAGGCCTTCTTGCAGATTCCATGTTACTCCCATTTTCGTTTCTTATGCTTATTGAATCCTTGCACTTGCACTGCACAGAAATAACAGTCATCATGATGATTTTTTGGCTCTCTCCACACCATTGGAACACCAAATTTGAAGCTTTTTCTTTGTCCTTTGCTCCATTTTCGTAATAATTCGATACATGCTTTGCACACTATGTGTGGTGCCCAAAACTTGTCTTGGTCCCCAAGCATAACCCCAAAATAGGCAAAATACACTTTTTTTTACGAAGTCTGTTATGTTTCTTCTATGTTTTGGCAGTGTGTATTCACCACAAATGTAACAGAATGAGTCTGGATCGTTAAGACAACTTCTTCTTGATGAGTTCATGCTTTTCACTGGAAAACAGACAACAACATAAAGTTAGTGCAAAAATCAAGCTATGAACAAACTTTTAGAACACTAATTAACACAAAACTATATTGAGAACTGCTCAGTTCAAGTACTAATCCAAAGAAATTAATGAGATGATGCGTCGCATTTACCAACAAGTGAAATAAATAAGATACCAAAAATCTCAAAAACTTGAGCCAATCTGGCAAAACTGATAGCATATTCAGAATCAGCACCCCAAAAATACCCCAAATTCATTAAAATATTTTGGACACCAGAAAAAAAATTTTTTTTTTTGTTGACCTGTGTTATCTTCTTCATATTCAACTTCTTCATCATATTCTTATTTGTGACAGGCATTCCCGTAGTTGTTATCTATAAAAGTTTGAAGATTACACCTTCCGTTCTGCCTGTCACAAAACAGTTACATTTGTCCGCGTTCAGTTTGGCCTGCAGCATCAGGCTTTATCCAGGGGCACTACGAGGAGGAACGGACTCACCCCCATACACTGCTTAGTCTTCTTCTGCTTATAATTTAGATAATATCTTTTGCTCTGATATTTAGTCTTATGCTTAATGTTCTTCTGCTCTTTGTTCTGCAGCCTCTTGTTCTTCTGCTTCTCGGTCTTCCAGGTCGTCGTCGTCTCCAGGGTCGTCGTCTCCGGGGTCGTCGTCATCGGGGTGGTCTTCAGGGTCATCGTCTCCAGGGTCGTCGTCATCACGGTGGTTGTCGTCTCCGGGGTCGTCGTCATCGGGGTGGTCTTCAGGGTCATCGTCTCCAGGGTCGTCGTCATCACGGTGGTTGTCGTCTCTGGTGTCGTCGTCATCTTAGGGGTGGTCTTCCGGGTCATCGTGTTTAGTCTCTTGAACTTGGAAATGTAGCAGAAGGTACAAGAAGGCTGAGAAAATGCCGAGAAACAGCTGATGGAACTGGAACTCGGATGGCTACCCGAAGGTCCAAGAGCCAATGGAACTACCGAGGACCAGCTGACGTTACTGGAACCCGGTTACTAAGCAGGAGGTACCCGTGCCTGAAAGCACTACCAAGGACCACCTGACGTTGGTGGAACTCGGATACCTGTCATGAATCCCCAATGGCTAGGGATAGCACAGGATAAGCAAAGTATAATAAATATCGGACGAGCTCTAGGGTGATGGAACCTGGGCTGACCGCTGCCCTACGCCTGACAAACGCAACTAGAGATAGCCAGGGAGCGTGCCTACGTTGGTTCTAGACGCCACGCACGAGCCTAAGAGCTAACTAGTACTGCAGAGAAAACAAAGACCTCACTTGCCTCCAGAGGAATTAACCCCAAAGATATAGTTGCCCCCCACATGTATTGACGGTGAAATGAGAGGAAGGCACACACATAGAGATGATGTATATAGCTTTAGCAAATAGAGGCCCGCTGAAAACTAGAAAGCAGAATGACACAAAAGGGGACTGAGCGGTCAACAAAAAACCCTAATCAAAAAAACCATCCTGAGATTACAAGAACCCATGTGCCAACTCATGGCACATGGGGAGAACCTCAGTCCACTAGAGCAACCAGCTAACAAAGAGACATTCTAAGCAAGCTGGACAAAAAAACCAAACAACTGAAAATCAGCACTTAGCTTATCCTGAAAGATCTGGGAGCAGGTAGGCAGGAACCAAACAGAGCACATCTGAACACATTGATAGCCGGCAAGGGAAATGACAGAGAGGCCAGGTAAAATAGGAAACACCCAGCCTCTGATGGACAGATGGAAACCAAAGGCCGCAACCCACCAAAGTCACCCAGTACCAGCAGTAACCACCAGAGGGAGCCCGCAAACAGAATCCACAACAGTACCCCCCCCTTGAGGAGGGGTCACCGAACCCTCACGAGAACCCCCAGGGCGATCAGGGTGAGCTCTATGGAAGGCGCGGACCAAATCAGTCGCATGAACATCGGAGGCGACCACCCAGGCATTGTCCTCCTGACCATAACCCTTCCACTTAACCAAATACTGGAGTTTGCGTCTGGAAACACGAGAATCCAAGATCTTTTCAACAACATACTCCAATTCTCCCTCCACCAGCACCGGAGCAGGAGGCTCGACCGAAGGAACAACAGGCACCTCATACCTCCGCAACAACGACCGATGGAACACATTATGAATAGCGAACGATGCTGGGAGATCCAAACGGAAAGATACAGGGTTAAGAATCTCCGAGATCCTATAAGGACCGATGAACCGAGGCTTGAACTTAGGAGAAGAGACCTTCATAGGGACAAAACGAGAAGACAACCACACCAAGTCCCCAACAAGAAGTCGGGGACCCACGCGGCGACGGCGATTAGCAAACTGCTGAGTCTTCTCCTGAGATAACTTCAAATTGTCCACCACCTGATTCCAAATGTGATGTAGCCTGTCCACCACCACGTCCACTCCCGGACAATCCGAAGACTCCACCTGACCAGAGGAAAAACGAGGATGAAACCCCGAATTACAAAAAAAAGGAGAGACCAACGTGGCCGAACTAGCCCGATTATTAAGAGCAAATTCGGCCAGTGGCAAAAAAGCAACCCAGTCATCCTGATCAGCAGAAACAAAACACCTCAAATAAGTTTCCAAGGTCTGATTAGTTCGCTCCGTCTGGCCATTCGTCTGAGGATGGAATGCAGACGAGAAAGACAAATCAATGCCCATCTTGGCACAAAACATCCGCCAAAATCTAGACACAAACTGGGATCCCCTGTCAGAAACGATATTCTCCGGAATCCCATGCAAACGAACCACGTTCTGAAAAAACAAAGGAACCAACTCAGAGGAGGAGGGCAACTTAGGCAAGGGCACCAAATGAACCATCTTAGAAAAGCGGTCACACACAACCCAGATAACGGACATTTTCTGTGAAACCGGGAGATCAGAAATAAAATCCATGGAAATGTGCGTCCAAGGCCTCTTCGGGATGGGCAAGGATAACAACAACCCACTAGCCCGTGAACAGCAAGGCTTAGCTCGAGCACACACTTCACAAGACTGCACAAAGGTACGCACATCCCTAGACAAGGAAGGCCACCAAAAAGACCTGGCCACCAAGTCTCTTGTACCAAATATTCCAGGATGACCAGCCAACACAGAAGAATGGACCTCGGAGATGACTCTACTGGTCCAATCATCCGGAACAAACAGTCTTTCTGGTGGACATCGATCCGGTTTATCCACCTGAAACTCCTGCAATGCGCGTCGCAAGTCTGGGGATACGGCGGACAATATTACCCCATCCCTAAGGATACCAGCAGGCCCAGTGTCTCCAGGAGAGTCAGGCACAAAACTCCTGGAAAGCGCATCTGCCTTCACATTCTTTGAACCTGGCAGGTATGAAACCACGAAATTGAAACGAGAAAAAAATAACGACCAACGAGCCTGTCTAGGATTCAAACGCCTGGCAGACTCAAGGTAAATGAGATTCTTGTGATCAGTCAAGACCACCACACGATGTTTAGCACCCTCAAGCCAATGACGCCACTCCTCAAATGCCCACTTCATGGCCAAAAGCTCCCGATTACCCACATCATAATTGCGCTCGGCGGGCGAGAATTTTCTAGAGAAGAAAGCACATGGCTTCATCACCGAGCCATTAGAACTTCTCTGTGACAAAACCGCCCCCGCTCCAATCTCGGAAGCATCAACCTCCACCTGGAAAGGAAGTGAAACATCTGGTTGACACAACACAGGAGCAGAAGAAAACCGGCGCTTAAGTTCCCGAAAGGCCTCCACGGCCGCAGGAGACCAATCAGCAACATCAGCACCCTTTTTAGTCAAATCAGTCAAAGGTTTAACAATACTGGAAAAATTAGCAATGAACCGACGATAAAAATTAGCAAACCCCAAGAACTTCTGAAGGCTCTTAACAGATGTAGGTTGTGTCCAGTCACAAATAGCCTGAACCTTAACGGGATCCATCTCAATAGTAGAAGGAGAAAAAATGTACCCCAAAAAAGAAATCTTCTGGACTCCGAAGAGACACTTTGAGCCCTTCACAAACAGAGAATTGGCCCGCAAAACCTGAAACACCTTCCTGACCTGTAGAACATGAGACTCCCAGTCATCAGAAAACACCAAAATATCATCCAAATACACAATCATAAACTTATCCAGATATTCACGGAAAATATTGTGCATAAAGGACTGAAAGACTGACGGAGCATTGGAGAGTCCAAAAGGCATTACCAAATACTCAAAATGGCCCTCAGGCGTATTAAATGCGGTTTTCCACTCATCACCCTGTTTTATCCGCACCAGATTATACGCACCACGAAGATCTATTTTAGTGAACCACCTAGCCCCCTTAATGCGAGCAAACAAATCAGTAAATAATGGCAATGGATACTGGTATTTGACTGTAATCTTATTCAGAAGGCGATAATCTATACAAGGCCTCAGGGAACCATCTTTTTTTGCCACGAAAAAAAAACCTGCTCCCAGAGGGGACGAAGATGGACGAATATGTCCCTTTTCCAAGGACTCCTTAATATAATTCCGCATAGCAGTATGCTCTGGCAGTGACAGATTAAATAAACGACCCTTAGGGAACTTACTGCCAGGAATCAATTCTATAGCACAGTCACACTCTCTATGGGGAGGGAGCGAATTGAGCTTAGGCTCCTCAAAAACATCCCTATAATCCGACAAAAACGCAGGGATCTCCGAAGGAGTAGATGAAGCTATAGAAATCGGAGGTGCATCATCATGAACCCCGTGACATCCCCAGCTTAGCACAGACATTGTTTTCCAGTCCAGGACAGGATTATGAGTTTGTAACCATGGCAGACCAAGCACTAGTACATCATGTAAATTATACAGTACAAGGAAGCGAATCACCTCCTGATGAACGGGAGTCATGCGCATGGTCACTTGTGTCCAATACTGCGGTTTATTCATAGCCAATGGTGTAGAATCAATTCCTTTCAGAGGAATAGGAACTTCCAGAGGCTCTAGACTAAAACCGCAGCGTTTAGCAAATGACCAATCCATAAGACTCAGGGCAGCGCCTGAATCCACATAGGCATCGACGGAAATGGAAGACAGTGAAAAAATCAGAGTCACAGACAAAATGAACTTAGACTGCAGAGTATCAATGGCAAAAGATTTATCAACCCTTTTTGTGCGTTTAGAGCATGCTGATATAACATGAGCTGAATCACCACAATAAAAACACAAACCATTTTTCCGCCTATAATTTTGCCGTTCACTTCTGGACATCCATGATAAACAGCTAAGATCAGAGCCATTCAAGGGTTAAGAGGAGGTAAGAAGCAGCTAGACAGCAATTAAGGGCTAGGCAGCAAAACTCTGAAGGAAAAAAAAAAAAAAATTTTCCTTGAACACTTCTTTTTCTCTTCTGCCCAAACAATTAACACTTTGTGGGCCGGCTATACTGTCATGAATCCCCAATGGCTAGGGATAGCACAGGATAAGCAAAGTATAATAAATATCGGATGAGCTCTAGGGTGATGGAACCTGGGCTGACCGCTGCCCTACACCTGACAAACGCAACTAGAGATAGCCAGGGAGCGTGCCTACGTTGGTTCTAGACGCCACGCACCAGCCTAAGAGCTAACTAGTACTGCAGAGAAAACAAAGACCTCACTTGCCTCCAGAGGAATTAACCCCAAAGATATAGTTGCCCCCCACATGTATTGACGGTGAAATGAGAGGAAGGCACACACATAGAGATGATGTATATAGCTTTAGCAAATAGAGGCCCGCTGAAAACTAGAAAGCAGAATGACACAAAAGGGGACTGAGCGGTCAGCAAAAAACCCTAATCAAAAAAACCATCCTGAGATTACAAGAACCCATGTGCCAACTCATGGCACATGGGGAGAACCTCAGTCCACTAGAGCAACCAGCTAACAAAGAGACATTCTAAGCAAGCTGGACAAAAAAACCAAACAACTGAAAATCAGCACTTAGCTTATCCTGAAAGATCTGGGAGCAGGTAGGCAGGAACCAAACAGAGCACATCTGAACACATTGATAGCCGGCAAGGGAAATGACAGAGAGGCCAGGTAAAATAGGAAACACCCAGCCTCTGATGTACAGATGGAAACCAAAGGCCGCAACCCACCAAAGTCACCCAGTACCAGCAGTAACCACCAGAGGGAGCCCGCAAACAGAATCCACAACAGATACCCAGAGGGAGGCACCTAAGCCAAAGGCTCTGCCCGGAACCAGCTGACGGTACTGGAACCAGGATGGGGAGCAGAAGGTACAAGAGCAAAAGACACTGCCGAGAACCAGCTGACGGTGCTGGAACCTGGATGGGTAGCCGAAGGTCCAAGAGCCAATGGAACTACCGAGGACCAGCTGATGTTACTGGAACCCGGTTACTAAGCAGGAGGTACCCATGCCTGAAAGCACTACCAAGGACCACCTGACGTTGGTGGAACTCGGATACCCAGAGGGAGGCACCTAAGCCAAAGGCTCTGCCCGGAACCAGCTGACGGTACTGGAACCAGGATGGGGAGCAAAAGGTATAAGAGCAAAAGACACTGCCGAGAACCAGCTGACGGTGCTGGAACCCGGATGGGTAGCCGAAGGTCCAAGAGCCAATGGAATGACCGAGGACCAGCTGACGTTACTGGAACCCGGTTACTAAGCAGGAGGTACCCGTGCCTGAAAGCACTACCAAGGACCACCTGACGTTGGTGGAACTCGGATACCCAGAGGGAGGCACCTAAGCCAAAGGCTCTGCCCGAAACCAGCTGACGGTGCTGGAACCAGGATGGGGACCTATTCAAGCTTGTCTTCCTAGAGCCCCAACTGGTGGTGTTGGAGCCCAGGGTCAGCAGGAGGAGGAGAGGGAGCAGAGTGTAGGCCGAAGCCTGCACTGGCGGCAGCTTTGGGTCTGTTGTGCCTGCGTGGCTGTTGCAGGACACGTTGCCGGCTGCACAGCAGGGGAACAGCTGGCGGTGCTGAACCCCACTGACACATTGGCTGGTGTTTGGCTCTGTGCAGCTAGCAGTACCGGGCCCCAACTGGCGGTGTTGGAGCCCGGGCTCTGCAGGGGGAGCAGAGTGTAGGCCGAAGCCTAATTGAACCAATTTCAAAGGTAACCTTTAACCCCCCCTCAGGGGTTACAAAGTAGAAGAGCCACAGCTTATGCAGCAGTAGTGCTGCACAAGTCAAAGGTTGCTCTTTTAATGTTTCTCCTTGCACACGCTGAATGAAACACGTATAACATTTAGCCCTTTATACAGTCAAACTGTGTTGGAGGCGCGAGTTCCCTTCGTAATGAGACGCAGCACAGATGTCAAGAATCCCACCTTGGTGCTGGGTGCAGCCTCCTGAGCGTTGTTATTTGCTGTACAGGAGTCTGCGCTGTCGTGTTATCCCCTGGCCTAGCGCTGTTAGCGCTGCCCATCTTCTGACATCATTTAATGTCGGCCGGTGCGGTTCGCGATGACCATGAATCCCAGCCCCGCAGTGTCTTAACATTGTTAAAACACTGCGGGTCTGGGATTCATGGCCTGGCGCAGCACATATGTTCGCCTCTCACACTCGGGTCCTTACACCCGCTTCAGACTGTGCGGCGTCAGCTGATCCCTTATCGCATGCCACGGCCATGAAGCCGCACAGTCTGAAGAAGGCGGAAGGAGATGAGGGACAGGCGAACTGATGCACTGCTCATGCCCATCAATCACACCCTCGCAGTCCCAATAAATAAGACACCGAGGGGCGTTGTGTGGGTCAGGGCGGCCGCAGAGGCGCAGGCAGCCAAACAATGATGCCAGAAGACGGGCAGCGCTACCAAGGGGGTTGCAGCGTGTCATTACAAAGGAAAGTCACACCACCGGGACGGTTAAATGGTCACACAGAGGACACATTTTAGACGTGTTTTCAGTTCCACATGGGGGAGGGGGGACAGGTTCCCTTCAATTTCAGTTCTTGTGTCTGCGTGGCTTTTGCAGGACACGATGCCGGCTACATAGCAGGGGAACAGCTGGCGGTGCTGAACCCCACTGACACATTGGCTGGTGTTTTCCTCTGTGCAGCTAGCAGTACCGGGCCCCAACTGGCGGTGTTAGAGCCCAGGGTCAGCAGGAGGAGGAGAGGGAGCAGAGTGTAGGCCGAAGCCTGCACTGGCGGCAGCTTTGGGTCTGTTGTGCCTGCGTGGCTGTTGCAGGACACGTTGCCGGCTGCACAGCAGGGGAACAGCTGGCGGTGCTGAACCCCACTGACACATTGGCTGGTGTTTGGCTCTGTGCAGCTAGCAGTACCGGGCCCCAACTGGCAGTGTTGGAGCCCGAGCTCTGCAGGGGGAGCAGAGTGTAGGCCGAAGCCTAATTGAACCAATTTCAAAGGTAACCTTTAACCCCCCCTCAGGGGTTACAAAGTAGAAGAGCCACAGCTTATGCAGCAGTAATGCTGCACAAGTCAAAGGTTGCTCTTTTAATTTTGCTCCTTGCACACGCTGAAAGGAACACGTATAACATTTAGGCCCTTACACAGTCAAACTGATTTTGAGGCGTGAGTTCCCTTCGTAAAGAGACGCAGTACAGCTGGCAAAAATGCCACCTTGGTGCTTTGCGCGGCCTCCTGAGCATCGTTATTTGTTGCACAGGAGTCTGCGCTTTTGTGTTATCCCTTGGCCTTGTGCTGTTAGCGCTGCCCATCCTCTGACATCATGTTATGTCGGCCGTTGCGGTTTGCGATGACCATGAATCCCAGCCCCCCAGTGTCTTAACATTGTTAAAACACTGCGGGGTTGGGATTCATGGCCTGGCGCAGTACATATGTTCGCCTCTCGCTTGGGTTCTTACACCCGCTTCAGACTATGCGGCGTCAGCTGATCCCTTATCGCATGCCACGGCCATGAAGACGCACAGTCCGAAGAAGGCGGAAGGAGATGAGGGACAGGCGAAGAAATGCACCGTTCATGCCCATCAATCACACCCTCGCAGTCCCAATAAATAAGACACCGAGGGGCGTTGTGTGGGGCAAGGCGGCCGCAGAGGCGCAGGCAGCCAAACAATGATGCCAGAAGACGGGCAGCGCTACCAAGGAGCTTGTTGCGTGTCAATACAAAGGAAAATCACACCTGAGGGACGTTTTAATGGTCGCAGAGGATTCATTTTTAGACGTGTTCACTTCAACATGGGCAAGGAGAATAAGTTTCTGAGCCACCTTGCACACATGCAGCATTACTGTCGTACAAGGTGGCTGTAAAACATAGAAACACCTGTGGGAGGGGGGACAGGTTTCCTTCAATTTCAGTTCTTGTGTCTGCGTGGCTGTTGCAGGACACGTTGCCGGCTACACAGCAGGGGAACAGCTGGCGGTGCTGAACCCCACTGACACATTGGCTGGTGTTTGGCTCTGTGCAGCTAGCAGTACCGGGCCCCAACTGGCGGTGTTGGAGCCCGGGCTCTGCAGGGGGAGCAGAGTGTAGGCCGAAGCCTAATTGAACCAATTTCAAAGGTAACCTTTAACCCCCCCTCAGGGGTTACAAAGTAGAAGAGCCACAGCTTATGCAGCAGTAGTGCTGCACAAGTCAAAGGTTGCTCTTTTAATGTTTCTCCTTGCACACGCTGAATGAAACACGTATAACATTTAGCCCTTTATACAGTCAAACTGTGTTGGAGGCACGAGTTCCCTTCGTAATGAGACGCAGCACAGATGTCAAGAATCCCACCTTGGTGCTGGGTGCAGCCTCCTGAGCGTTGTTATTTGCTGTACAGGAGTCTGCGCTGTCGTGTTATCCCCTGGCCTAGCGCTGTTAGCGCTGCCCATCTTCTGACATCATTTAATGTCGGCCGGTGCGGTTCGCGATGACCATGAATCCCAGCCCCGCAGTGTCTTAACATTGTTAAAACACTGCGGGTCTGGGATTCATGGCCTGGCGCAGCACATATGTTCGCCTCTCACACTCGGGTCCTTACACCCGCTTCAGACTGTGCGGCGTCAGCTGATCCCTTATCGCATGCCACGGCCATGAAGCCGCACAGTCTGAAGAAGGCGGAAGGAGATGAGGGACAGGCGAACTGATGCACTGCTCATGCCCATCAATCACACCCTCGCAGTCCCAATAAATAAGACACCGAGGGGCGTTGTGTGGGTCAGGGCGGCCGCAGAGGCGCAGGCAGCCAAACAATGATGCCAGAAGACGGGCAGTGCTACCAAGGGGGTTGCAGCGTGTCATTACAAAGGAAAGTCACACCACCGGGACGGTTAAATGGTCACACAGAGGACACATTTTAGACGTGTTTTCAGTTCCACATGTGCGAGGAGAATACGTTTATGAGCCACCTTGCACACATGCAGCATTACCGCTGTACAAGGTGGCTGTAAAACGTACAAACGCCTGGGGGAGGGGGGACAGGTTCCCTTCAATTTCAGTTCTTGTGTCTGCGTGGCTTTTGCAGGACACGATGCCGGCTACACAGCAGGGGAACAGCTGGCGGTGCTGAACCCCACTGACACATTGGCTGGTGTTTTCCTCTGTGCAGCTAGCAGTAGCGGGCCCCAACTGGCGGTGTTAGAGCCCAGGGTCAGCAGGAGGAGGAGAGGGAGCAGAGTGTAGGCCGAAGCCTGCACTGGCGGCAGCTTTGGGTCTGTTGTGCCTGCGTGGCTGTTGCAGGACACGTTGCCGGCTGCACAGCAGGGGAACAGCTGGCGGTGCTGAACCCCACTGACACATTGGCTGGTGTTTGGCTCTGTGCAGCTAGCAGTACCGGGCCCCAACTGGCGGTGTTGGAGCCCGAGCTCTGCAGGGGGAGCAGAGTGTAGGCCGAAGCCTAATTGAACCAATTTCAAAGGTAACCTTTAACCCCCCCTCAGGGGTTACAAAGTAGAAGAGCCACAGCTTATGCAGCAGTAATGCTGCACAAGTCAAAGGTTGCTCTTTTAATTTTGCTCCTTGCACACACTGAAAGGAACACGTATAACATTTAGGCCCTTACACAGTCAAACTGATTTTGAGGCGTGAGTTCCCTTCGTAAAGAGACGCAGTACAGCTGGCAAAAATGCCACCTTGGTGCTTTGCGCGGCCTCCTGAGCATCGTTATTTGTTGCACAGGAGTCTGCGCTTTTGTGTTATCCCTTGGCCTTGTGCTGTTAGCGCTGCCCATCCTCTGACATCATGTTATGTCGGCCGTTGCGGTTTGCGATGACCATGAATCCCAGCCCCCCAGTGTCTTAACATTGTTAAAACACTGCGGGGTTGGGATTCATGGCCTGGCGCAGTACATATGTTCGCCTCTCGCTTGGGTTCTTACACCCGCTTCAGACTATGCGGCGTCAGCTGATCCCTTATCGCATGCCACGGCCATGAAGACGCACAGTCCGAAGAAGGCGGAAGGAGATGAGGGACAGGCGAAGAAATGCACCGTTCATGCCCATCAATCACACCCTCGCAGTCCCAATAAATAAGACACCGAGGGGCGTTGTGTGGGGCAAGGCGGCCGCAGAGGCGCAGGCAGCCAAACAATGATGCCAGAAGACGGGCAGCGCTACCAAGGAGCTTGTTGCGTGTCAATACAAAGGAAAATCACACCTGAGGGACGTTTTAATGGTCGCAGAGGATTCATTTTTAGACGTGTTCACTTCAACATGGGCAAGGAGAATAAGTTTCTGAGCCACCTTGCACACATGCAGCATTACTGTCGTACAAGGTGGCTGTAAAACATAGAAACACCT
Source organism: Ranitomeya variabilis (assembly GCF_051348905.1). NCBI lineage: Eukaryota > Metazoa > Chordata > Amphibia > Anura > Dendrobatidae > Ranitomeya > Ranitomeya variabilis. Next base: position 827,310,262 of record NC_135233.1, read on the forward strand.
GTGGGAGGGGGGACAGGTTTCCTTCAATTTCAGTTCTTGTGTCTGCGTGGCTGTTGCAGGACACGTTGCCGGCTACACAGCAGGGGAACAGCTGGCGGTGCTGAACCCCACTGACACATTGGCTGGTGTTTGGCTCTGTGCAGCTAGCAGTACCGGGCCCCAACTGGCGGTGTTGGAGCCCGGGCTCTGCAGGGGGAGCAGAGTGTAGGCCGAAGCCTAATTGAACCAATTTCAAAGGTAACCTTTAACCCCCCCTCAGGGGTTACAAAGTAGAAGAGCCACAGCTTATGCAGCAGTAGTGCTGCACAAGTCAAAGGTTGCTCTTTTAATGTTTCTCCTTGCACACGCTGAATGAAACACGTATAACATTTAGCCCTTTATACAGTCAAACTGTGTTGGAGGCGCGAGTTCCCTTCGTAATGAGACGCAGCACAGATGTCAAGAATCCCACCTTGGTGCTGGGTGCAGCCTCCTGAGCGTTGTTATTTGCTGTACAGGAGTCTGCGCTGTCGTGTTATCCCCTGGCCTAGCGCTGTTAGCGCTGCCCATCTTCTGACATCATTTAATGTCGGCCGGTGCGGTTCGCGATGACCATGAATCCCAGCCCCGCAGTGTCTTAACATTGTTAAAACACTGCGGGTCTGGGATTCATGGCCTGGCGCAGCACATATGTTCGCCTCTCACACTCGGGTCCTTACACCCGCTTCAGACTGTGCGGCGTCAGCTGATCCCTTATCGCATGCCACGGCCATGAAGCCGCACAGTCTGAAGAAGGCGGAAGGAGATGAGGGACAGGCGAACTGATGCACTGCTCATGCCCATCAATCACACCCTCGCAGTCCCAATAAATAAGACACCGAGGGGCGTTGTGTGGGTCAGGGCGGCCGCAGAGGCGCAGGCAGCCAAACAATGATGCCAGAAGACGGGCAGTGCTACCAAGGGGGTTGCAGCGTGTCATTACAAAGGAAAGTCACACCACCGGGACGGTTAAATGGTCACACAGAGGACACATTTTAGACGTGTTTTCAGTTCCACATGTGCGAGGAGAATACGTTTATGAGCCACCTTGCACACATGCAGCATTACCGCTGTACAAGGTGGCTGTAAAACGTACAAACGCCTGGGGGAGGGGGGACAGGTTCCCTTCAATTTCAGTTCTTGTGTCTGCGTGGCTTTTGCAGGACACGATGCCGGCTACACAGCAGGGGAACAGCTGGCGGTGCTGAACCCCACTGACACATTGGCTGGTGTTTTTCTCTGTGCAGCTAGCAGTACCGGGCCCCAACTGGCGGTGTTAGAGCCCAGGGTCAGCAGGAGGAGGAGAGGGAGCAGAGTGTAGGCCGAAGCCTGCACTGGCGGCAGCTTTGGGTCTGTTGTGCCTGCGTGGCTGTTGCAGGACACGTTGCCGGCTGCACAGCAGGGGAACAGCTGGCGGTGCTGAACCCCACTGACACATTGGCTGGTGTTTGGCTCTGTGCAGCTAGCAGTACCGGGCCCCAACTGGCGGTTTTGGAGCCCGGGCTCTGCAGGGGGAGCAGAGTGTAGGCCGAAGCCTAATTGAACCAATTTCAAAGGTAACCTTTAACCCCCCCTCAGGGGTTACAAAGTAGAAGAGCCACAGCTTATGCAGCAGTAATGCTGCACAAGTCAAAGGTTGCTCTTTTAATTTTGCTCCTTGCACACGCTGAAAGGAACACGTATAACATTTAGGCCCTTACACAGTCAAACTGATTTTGAGGCGTGAGTTCCCTTCGTAAAGAGACGCAGTACAGCTGGCAAAAATGCCACCTTGGTGCTTTGCGCGGCCTCCTGAGCATCGTTATTTGTTGCACAGGAGTCTGCGCTTTTGTGTTATCCCTTGGCCTTGCGCTGTTAGCGCTGCCCATCCTCTGACATCATGTTATGTCGGCCGTTGCGGTTTGCGATGACCATGAATCCCAGCCCCCCAGTGTCTTAACATTGTTAAAACACTGCGGGGCTGGGATTCATGGCCTGGCGCAGTACATATGTTCGCCTCTCGCTTGGGTTCTTACACCCGCTTCAGACTATGCGGCGTCAGCTGATCCCTTATCGCATGCCACGGCCATGAAGACGCACAGTCCGAAGAAGGCGGAAGGAGATGAGGGACAGGCGAAGAAATGCACCGTTCATGCCCATCAATCACACCCTCGCAGTCCCAATAAATAAGACACCGAGGGGCGTTGTGTGGGGCAAGGCGGCCGCAGAGGCGCAGGCAGCCAAACAATGATGCCAGAAGACGGGCAGCGCTACCAAGGAGCTTGTTGCGTGTCAATACAAAGGAAAATCACACCTGAGGGACGTTTTAATGGTCGCAGAGGACTCATTTTTAGACGTGTTCACTTCAACATGGGCAAGGAGAATAAGTTTCTGAGCCATCTTGCACACATGCAGCATTACTGTCGTACAAGGTGGCTGTAAAACGTAAAAACGCCTGGGGGAGGGGGGACAGGTTTCCTTCAATTTCAGTTCTTGTGTCTGCGTGGCTGTTGCAGGACACGTTGCCGGCTACACAGCAGGGGAACAGCTGGCGGTGCTGAACCCCACTGACACATTGGCTGGTGTTTAGCTCTGTGCAGCTAGCACATCTGGGCCCCAACTGGCGGTGTTAGAGCCCAGGGTCAGCAGGAGGAGGAGAGGGAGCAGAGTGTAGGCCGAAGCCTGCACTGGAGCAAGTTGAAAGGGAAACTTTAACCCCCCCCCCCAGGCGTTTGTAGCTGAAAGAGCCATCGTGTACAGCACTAATGCTGGAAAAGGTAAACTTAGCTCTTTTAATTATGGTCCTTGCACATGCTGAACCTAACACTTATGAAAAGTGTCCCCTCCTACCGTGATACCGTCCGGTAGGTGGAACTTTCCTTTGTGATGTGACGCAGCACAGCCGTCATTCTTACCCCCTTGGCGCCGTGCGCCGCCTCCTCAGCGTTGTTTGAATCAGTCCCGGAGCCTGCGCTGTTAGGTTAGCCCTTGGCCATGCACACATTTTGCGCTGCCCGTCTTCTGACATCATTTGGTGTCAGGCTGGCTGTGCCTGTGCGGCCGCGCTGGCCGAGATCCCGCCTCGTACTGTCTTCTGATTTAATCCCACTGGGGGCCTGAGATCTGTGGCCATGCGCAGTGCATATCCTCGCCTCTCACTCCCCTCCCTACGGCTTCTTCAGACTGTGCGGTGTCACGGCCGTGGCATGCTATTAGGGACCAGCTGACACCGCACAGTTTGAAGAAGCCGTAGGGAGATGAGTGAGAGGTGGAGGTTCAGATATGCACTGCGCATGTCCATGGATCTCAGGCCCCCAGTGGGATTAAATCAGAAGACAGTACGAGGCGGGATCTCGGCCAGCGCGGCCGCACAGGCGCAGCCAGCCTGACACCAAATGATGTCAGAAGACGGGCAGCGCAAAATGTGTGCATGGCCAAGGGCTAACCTAACAGCGCAGGCTCCGGGACTGATTCAAACAACGCTGAGGAGGCGGCGCCAAGGGGGTAAGAATGACGGCTGTGCTGCGTCACATCACAAAGGAAAGTTCCACCAACCGGACGGTATCACGGTAGGAGGGGACACTTTTCATAAGTGTTAGGTTCAGCATGTGCAAGGAGCACCACGAAAAGAGGCACTTTTTCCCTTTGCATCATTACTGCTGCACAAGGTGGCTCCTTCAGTAACAAACGCCTGGGGGGGGGGGACAGGTTCCCTTAAATTTAACTTGTTGTGCCTGCGTGGCGGTCGCAGTACACGTTGCCGTATACACAGCAGGGGAACAGCTGGTGGTGCTGAACCCCACTAACACATTGGCGAGGTGTTTGGCTCTGTGCGGACAGCACTTCTGGACGGCAACTAGCGGTGTTGGAGCCCAGGGACAGGAGGGGGAGGTGGAGGTGGAGGAGATAGGAGGGATTGCCACACACACAGCAGGGGAACAGCTGACGTTAATGAACCCCAATAACAGAGGAGGGACTGTTGACTGTGCGTACAGCACTACTGGACGGCAACTAGCGGTGTTGGAGCCCAGGGACAGGAGGGGGAGGTGGAGGTGGAGGAGATAGGAGGGATTGCCACACACACAGCAGGGGAACAGCTGACGTTAATGAACCCCAATAACAGAGGAGGGACTGTTGACTGTGCGTACAGCACTACTGGACGGCAACTAGCGGTGTTGGAGCCCAGGGACAGGAGGGGGAGGTGGAGGAGATAGGAGGGATTGCCACACACACAGCAGGGGAACAGCTGACGTTACTGAACCCCAATAACAGAGGAGCGACTGTTGGGACTGTGCGGACAGCACTTCTGGACGGCAACTAGCGGTGTTGGAGCCCAGGGACAGGTGGAGGAGGTGGAGGAGGTAGGAGGAGGTAGGAGGGATTGCCACACACACAGCAGGGGAACAGCTGACGTTACTGAACCCCAATAACAGAGGAGGGACTGTTGACTGTGCGTACAGCACTACTGGACGGCAACTAGCAGTGTTGGAGCCCAGGGACAGGAGGGGGAGGTGGAGGTGGAGGAGATAGGAGGGATTGCCACACACACAGCAGGGGAACAGCTGACGTTACTGAACCCCAATAACAGAGGAGGGACTGTTGACTGTGCGTACAGCACTACTGGACGGCAACTAGCGGTGTTGGAGCCCAGGGACAGGAGGGGGAGGTGGAGGTGGAGGAGATAGGAGGGATTGCCACACACACAGCAGGGGAACAGCTGACGTTACTGAACCCCAATAACAGAGGAGCGACTGTTGGGACTGTGCGGACAGCACTTCTGGACGGCAACTAGCGGTGTTGGAGCCCAGGGACAGGTGGAGGAGGAGGAGGTGGAGGAGGTAGGAGGAGGTAGGAGGGATTGCCACACACACAGCAGGGGAACAGCTGACGTTACTGAACCCCAATAACAGAGGAGGGACTGTTGACTGTGCGTACAGCACTACTGGACGGCAACTAGCGGTGTTGGAGCCCAGGGACAGGAGGGGGAGGTGGAGGTGGAGGAGATAGGAGGGATTGCCACACACACAGCAGGGGAACAGCTGACGTTACTGAACCCCAATAACAGAGGAGGGACTGTTGACTGTGCGTACAGCACTACTGGACGGCAACTAGCGGTGTTGGAGCCCAGGGACAGGTGGAGGAGGAGGAGGTGGAGGAGGTAGGAGGAGGTAGGAGGGATTGCCACACACACAGCAGGGGAACAGCTGACGTTACTGAACCCCAATAACAGAGGAGGGACTGTTGACTGTGCGTACAGCACTACTGGACGGCAACTAGCGGTGTTGGAGCCCAGGGACAGGAGGGGGAGGTGGAGGTGGAGGAGATAGGAGGGATTGCCACACACACAGCAGGGGAACAGCTGACGTTACTGAACCCCAATAAAAGAGGAGGGACTGTTGACTGTGCGTACAGCACTACTGGACGGCAACTAGCGGTGTTGGAGCCCAGGGACAGGAGGGGGAGGTGGAGGTGGAGGAGATAGGAGGGATTGCCACACACACAGCAGGGGAACAGCAGACGTTACTGAACCCCAATAACAGAGGAGCGACTGTTGGGACTGTGCGGACAGCACTTCTGGACGGCAACTAGCGGTGTTGGAGCCCAGGGACAGGTGGAGGAGGAGGAGGTGGAGGAGGTAGGAGGAGGTAGGAGGGATTGCCACACACACAGCAGGGGAACAGCTGACGTTACTGAACCCCAATAACAGAGGAGCGACTGTTGGGACTGTGCGGACAGCACTTCTGGACGGCAACTAGCGGTGTTGGAGCCCAGGGACAGGTGGAGGAGGAGGAGGTGGAGGAGGTAGGAGGAGGTAGGAGGGATTGCCACACACACAGCAGGGGAACAGCTGACGTTACTGAACCCCAATAACAGAGGAGGGACTGTTGACTGTGCGTACAGCACTACTGGACGGCAACTAGCGGTGTTGGAGCCCAGGGACAGGAGGGGGAGGTGGAGGTGGAGGAGATAGGAGGGATTGCCACACACACAGCAGGGGAACAGCTGACGTTACTGAACCCCAATAAAAGAGGAGGGACTGTTGACTGTGCGTACAGCACTACTGGACGGCAACTAGCGGTGTTGGAGCCCAGGGACAGGAGGGGGAGGTGGAGGTGGAGGAGATAGGAGGGATTGCCACACACACAGCAGGGGAACAGCAGACGTTACTGAACCCCAATAACAGAGGAGCGACTGTTGGGACTGTGCGGACAGCACTTCTGGACGGCAACTAGCGGTGTTGGAGCCCAGGGACAGGTGGAGGAGGAGGAGGTGGAGGAGGTAGGAGGAGGTAGGAGGGATTGCCACACACACAGCAGGGGAACAGCTGACGTTACTGAACCCCAATAACAGAGGAGCGACTGTTGGGACTGTGCGGACAGCACTTCTGGACGGCAACTAGCGGTGTTGGAGCCCAGGGACAGGTGGAGGAGGAGGAGGTGGAGGAGGTAGGAGGAGGTAGGAGGGATTGCCACACACACAGCAGGGGAACAGCTGACGTTACTGAACCCCAATAACAGAGGAGGGACTGTTGACTGTGCGTACAGCACTACTGGATGGCAACTAGTGGTGTTGGAGCCCAGGGACAGGAGGGGGAGGTGGAGGTGGAGGAGATAGGAGGGACTGCCACACACACAGCAGGGGGACAGCTGACGTTACTGAACCCCAATAACAGGAGGGACTGTTGACTGTGCGTACAGCACTACTGGACGGCAACTAGCGGTGTTGGAGCCCAGGGACAGGAGGGGGAGGTGGAGGTGGAGGAGATAGGAGGGATTGCCACACACACAGCAGGGGAACAGCTGACGTTACTGAACCCCAATAACAGAGGAGCGACTGTTGGGACTGTGCGGACAGCACTTCTGGACGGCAACTAGCGGTGTTGGAGCCCAGGGACAGGTGGAGGAGGAGGAGGTGGAAGAGGTAGGAGGAGGTAGGAGGGATTGCTACACACACAGCAGGGGAACAGCTAACGTTACTGAACCCCAATAACAGAGGAGGGACTGTTGACTGTGCGTACAGCACTACTGGACGGCAACTAGCGGTGTTGGAGCCCAGGGACAGGAGGGGGAGGTGGAGGAGATAGGAGGGATTGCCACACACACAGCAGGGGAACAGCTGACGTTACTGAACCCCAATAACAGAGGAGGGACTGTTGACTGTGCGTACAGCACTACTGGACAGCAACTAGCGGTGTTGGAGCCCAGGGACAGGAGGGGGAGGTGGAGGTGGAGGAGATAGGAGGGATTGCCACACACACAGCAGGGGAACAGCAGACGTTACTGAACCCCAATAACAGAGGAGCGACTGTTGGGACTGTGCGGACAGCACTTCTGGACGGCAACTAGCGGTGTTGGAGCCCAGGGACAGGTGGAGGAGGAGGAGGTGGAGGAGGTAGGAGGAGGTAGGAGGGATTGCCACACACACAGCAGGGGAACAGCTGACGTTACTGAACCCCAATAACAGAGGAGCGACTGTTGGGACTGTGCGGACAGCACTTCTGGACGGCAACTAGCGGTGTTGGAGCCCAGGGACAGGTGGAGGAGGAGGAGGTGGAGGAGGTAGGAGGAGGTAGGAGGGATTGCCACACACACAGCAGGGGAACAGCTGACATTACTGAACCCCAATAACAGAGGAGGGACTGTTGACTGTGCGTACAGCACTACTGGACGGCAACTAGTGGTGTTGGAGCCCAGGGACAGGAGGGGGAGGTGGAGGTGGAGGAGATAGGAGGGATTGCCACACACACAGCAGGGGAACAGCTGACGTTACTGAACCCCAATAACAGAGGAGGGACTGTTGACTGTGCGTACAGCACTACTGGACGGCAACTAGCGGTGTTGGAGCCCAGGGACAGGAGGGGGAGGTGGAGGTGGAGGAGATAGGAGGGATTGCCACACACACAGCAGGGGATTAGCTGACGTTACTGAACCCCAATAACAGAGGAGCGACTGTTGGGACTGTGCGGACAGCACTTCTGGATGGCAACTAGCCGTGGTGTTGGAGCCCAGGGACAGGTGGAGGAGGAGGAGGTGGAGGAGGTAGGAGGAGGTAGGAGGGATTGCCACACACACAGCAGGGGAACAGCTGACGTTACTGAACCCCAATAACAGAGGAGGGACTGTTGACTGTGCGTACAGCACTACTGGATGGCAACTAGCGGTGTTGGAGCCCAGGGACAGGAGGGGGAGGTGGAGGTGGAGGAGATAGGAGGGATTGCCACACACACAGCAGGGGAACAGCTGACGTTACTGAACCCCAATAACAGAGGAGGGACTGTTGACTGTGCGTACAGCACTACTGGACGGCAACTAGCGGTGTTGGAGCCCAGGGACAGGAGGGGGAGGTGGAGGTGGAGGAGATAGGAGGGATTGCCACACACACAGCAGGGGAACAGCAGACGTTACTGAACCCCAATAACAGAGGAGTGACTGTTGGGACTGTGCGGACAGCACTTCTGGACGGCAACTAGCGGTGTTGGAGCCCAGGGACAGGTGGAGGAGGAGGAGGTGGAGGAGGTAGGAGGAGATAGGAGGGATTGCCACACACACAGCAGGGGAACAGCTGACGTTACTGAACCCCAATAACAGAGGAGGGACTGTTGACTGTGCGTACAGCACTACTGGACGGCAAGTAGCGGTGTTGGAGCCCAGGGACAGGAGGGGGAGGTGGAGGAGATAGGAGGGATTGCCACACACACAGCAGGGGAACAGCTGACGTTACTGAACCCCAATAACAGAGGAGGGACTGTTGACTGTGCGTACAGCACTACTGGACGGCAACTAGCGGTGTTGGAGCCCAGGGACAGAAGGGGGAGGTGGAGGTGGAGGAGATAGGAGGGATTGCCACACACACAGCAGGGGAACAGCTGACGTTACTGAACCCCAATAACAGAGGAGGGACTGTTGACTGTGCGTACAGCACTACTGGACGGCAACTAGCGGTGTTGGAGCCCAGGGACAGGAGGGGGAGGTGGAGGTGGAGGAGATAGGAGGGATTGCCACACACACAGCAGGGGAACAGCTGACGTTACTGAACCCCAATAACAGAGGAGGGACTGTTGACTGTGCGTACAGCACTACTGGACGGCAACTAGCGGTGTTGGAGCCCAGGGACAGGAGGGGGAGGTGGAGGTGGAGGAGATAGGAGGGATTGCCACACACACAGCAGGGGAACAGCTGACGTTACTGAACCCCAATAACAGAGGAGCGACTGTTGGGACTGTGCGGACAGCACTTCTGGACGGCAACTAGCGGTGTTGGAGCCCAGGGACAGGAGGGGGAGGTGGAGGTGGAGGAGATAGGAGGGATTGCCACACCCACAGCAGGGGAACAGCTGATGTTACTGAACCCCAATAACAGAGGAGCGACTGTTGGGACTGTGCGGACAGCACTTCTGGACGGCAACTAGCGGTGTTGGAGCCCAGGGACAGGAGGAGAAGCAGAGGAACACAATGTAGGCCGAAGCCTGATTGGAGACAGTCGAAAGGGAACCTTTAACCCCCCCCCCAAGGCGTTTGTAGCTGAAAGAGCCAGCTTGTGCAGCAAAAAAGATGCAAAAGGAAAATGTGGCTCTTTTCATGATGCTCCTTGCAAACACAGAACTAAACACTTATAAAATGTGTCCCCTGATACCGTGAGACCGTCCCGGAGGTGGGACTTTCCTTCGTAATATGACGCAGCACAGCCGTCATTCCTACCTCCTTGGCGCCGTTCCCCGGCTCCTCAGCGTTGTTTGATTCCATCCCGGAGCCTGCGCTGTTATGTTATCCCTTGGCCAGGCACACTTAGCGCTGCCCATCTTCTGACATCATTTGGTGTCAGGCTGGCTGCGCCTGTGCGGCCGCGCTGGCCGAGAGCCCGCCTTGCAGTGTCGTCTAATGTAATCCCACCGCGGGCCTGGGATCCGTGGCCATGCGCAGTGCATATCCTCGCCTCTCACTCCCCTCCCTACGGCTTCTTAAGACTGTGCGGTGTCACGGCCGTGGCATGCTATTAGGGACCAGCTGACACCGCACAGTCTGAAGAAGCCGTAGGGAGATGAGTGAGAGGTGGAGGTTCAGATATGCACTGCGCATGTCCATGGATCTCAGGCCCCCAGTGGGATTAAATCAGAAGACACTGCGAGGCGGGCTCTCGGCCAGCGCGGCCGCACAGGTGCAGCCATCCTGACACCAAATGATGTCAGAAGACGGGCAGCGCTAAGTGTGCCTGGCCAAGGGATAACATATCAGCGCAGGCTCCGGGACGGAATCAAACAACGCTGAGGAGCCGGGGCACGGCGCCAAGGGGGTAGGAATGACGGCTGTGCTGCGTCATATTACGAAGGAAAGTCCCACCTCCGGGACGGTTTTACGGTATCAGTGGACACATTTTATAAGTGTTAAGTTCTGCGTGTGCAAGGAGCTAAACAAAAATAGCTACCTTTTCCTTGTGCAGCATTACTGCTGTACAAGGTGGCTCTTTCAGTAACAAACGCCTTGAGGGGGGGGGGACAGGTTCCCTTACATTTCAGTTGTTGTGTCAGCGTGGCGGTCGCAGGACACATTGCCGGCTACACAGCTGGGGATCAGCTGACGTTACTGAAACCCAATAACACTGGGTCGTATGTTTTGACTGTGCAGATGGCACTTCTGAGCCTCAACTGGCGGTGTTGGAGCCCAGGAATTTAAGTTCAGGTGGTAGAAAGATGAACACAACAGGAGACCTGGATACTGTAGACAGTCACCTAATTATTTAATCAGAAAGAGGAGTGGCAAATTCCTGCGAGATCCAGGCCTTGTTCATTTTCAGGAAAGTAAGCTTGTCAACGTTATCGGAGGATAGTCGCATGCGACGGTCAGTTAGTACACCACCTGCAGCACTAAAGACACGTTCCGATAATACACTGGCCGCAGGGCAAGACAGCACCTCCAATGCATACTGGCTTAGCTCTGGCCATGTATCCAGCTTTGAGACCCAAAACTTGAAAGGGGAAGAGCCGTCTGGGAGTACAGCAAGAGGGCAAGACATGTAGTCTGTCACCATCTGACGGAACCGTTGCCTCCTGCTGACTGGAGCCGTCTGTGATGGTGTAGACTTTTGTGGCGGGCACAGAAAACTGTGCCACAGTTGGGCCATACTGGTCTTGCCTTGGGCAGAGGCACTGCTTCTGCTCCCTCTTTGTGCAGAGCCTCCATCACTGCCTGGACGCACTGAACTGCTTTGGAATGCACTAGCAGCACTTCTCTCAGTTGGAATGGAGAAGATGATGGAATTCACCAGTGTGTCTTGGTACTCCCGCATTTTTCGCTCCCGGTTCAACGGTTTGATGAGGCTTTCTACGTTGTCCCGGTAGCGAGGATCGAGGAGGGTGAACAACCAATAATCAGACATGTTGAGAATGTGGGCGATGCGGCGGTCGTTTCTCAGGCACTGCAGCATGTAATCCACCATGTGCTGCAGACTGCCAACTGCCCAAGAAACGCTGTCCCCTGCTGGAGGCGTGATCTCTGCCCGCTCGTCATCACCCCACCCTCGCTGTACACACTGAGTACTGGACAATTGTTTAACTCCCTCCTCTGGACGGATGTCTTCCTCCTCCATTGACTCCTCCTCATCCTCCTCACAAACTGTCCCCTGCCTACGCGTTTGTGAGGAACCACGTGGCGCTGACTGTCCAGAAGATGATGGAAATGCTGAATCCTCATCCTCCACCTCTTCCACAACATCATCCCTTAGCGCTTGCAGTGATTTTTCAAGCAGGCAGATAAGGGGGACAGTCATGCTGACTAGTGCATCATCTGCACTCGCCATTTGCGTGGAATAATCAAAGGGACGCAAAACCTGGCAGACGTCATTCATAGTGGCCCACTCTGTGGTTGTGAAGTCTGTACAGCGCTGACTGCGACTTCTTTGCGCCTGAAGCAGCTGGTACTCCATTACAGCTTGCTGCTGCTCACACAACCGCTCCAACATATGTAACGTGGAATTCCACCTGGTAGGTAGGTCACATATGATGCGATGTTCCGGCAGGCGGTGTCGGCGCTGCAGAGCCGCAATGCGCGCTTTTGCCGTGCTGGAACGCCGCAAGTGAGCACACTCTAGGCGGACCTTGTGCAGCAGTGCATCAAGATCCGGATAGTCCCTCAAAAAACTCTGCACGACCAAATTGAGCACATGTGCCAGACATGGGATGTGAGTGAGGTTGCCGAGGCCCAGAGCTGCCACCAGATTTCGGCCATTATCACACACTACCATGCCTGGCTGGAGATTCGCTGGCACAAACCACACATCGCTCTCCTGCTTGATGGCATTCCAGAGCTCCTGCGCTGTGTGGCTTCGATTCCCCAAAGAAATTAATTTCAAGACGGCCTGTTGACGTTTGGCCACGGCTGTGCTCATGTCGGTCGTAACAGGTAAACGTTCATCACGGGTCCATGTGGAGGTGGACTGTGACGGCTCCTGCAGTGATGATTCTGAGGAACTGGTGTAAGAGGAGGAGTCAATGCGTACAGAATGGATTCCTGCAATCCTTGGAGTGGGCAGGGCACGTCCTGCGCCACTCGCACGATCTGTACCCGGCTCAATGACATTAACCCAATGGGCAGTGAGGGAAAGGTATCGCCCCTGTCCATGTTGACTGGTCCACGCATCGGTGGTGAGGTGGACCTTGCTACTGACGGCATTCAGTAGCGCGTGTTTTATGTGTCCCTCCACATGCTTGTGCAGGGCAGGGACGGCTTGCCTGCTGAAGTAAAAGCGGCTGGGCACATTGTACTGTGGGACTGCCAATGACATCAAGTCACGGAAGCTGTCAGTCTCCACCGGCCTGAATGACAGCATTTCCAGTGACAGAAGTTTGGCAATGCCTGCAGTCAGAGCCTGTGCTCGTGGGTGGTTTGACGAGAAAGGCCGCCTTTTCTCCCATGCCTGTACTACCGATGGCTGTAGACTGGGCTGGGAGTGTGTGGATGACTGGGAAAGTGGTGCTGCGGGTGGAATTACAGCGGGTCTCTGGACAACAGGGCCAGAGGTTCTTCCACGGCGATCCTGGGAGGAAGCCGAACCAGCTGCGTGTGAGCTGGAGGAAGAAGAAGCAACACGAGCTGAAGAGGTGGTAGCTGCCGCTGTTGGTTGGCCTAGCTCTTCAGTGTGTTTTTCTAACTCCGCCTGGTGCGCACATGTTTCCACATGTTGGAGGTATTGACGTTGCTGACATTTTTCCCTCTTTTGACTTTGTGATGACACACCTTGCATTTGACATAGCAAATGTCATCTGCAACTGTGTCAAAAAAGGACCAGGCACTGCAAGTCTTGGGAGCGCCCTTTTTGGCTTTTGGAAGAGACATGCTCCTAACGGGTGCCAAAGCGGAGGCTGCAGGATCCGCAGTCTTCCCCCTCCCTCTCCCTCTCCCTCTTTGGGCCGTACGGGGAATCTCTTCCTCAGAGCTGCTCCCACCACCTTCCTGTCCCTCACGCCAAGATGGGCTATGAACTTTACTATACTTACTTTATGAACTATGAACTTTACTATACATTGCTGTGAAGTATACCTATAAAGCTAGGGGATTGTTGTTAGAGTGTAGGATTGATGTCGGCAGTATTTGACATCCACATGGATCTGCACTAGCGGCAGCTATATTTGCCACCACTCTTTCTAGCAGCCTCTAACTTCTAAATGTTTTGTGACATTTAGCTTTGTACATTGTTTGCTACACAGCATCTTTTACACTTTATGTTATCCCATTTGTGCAGGCATGCTTTACCAGCACTCACCTAGTTGGTAACTCTGTCACTTACCTCATAAAATCATGCCATACATTGGTTGCTGAATGAATTTTGTGCGTTACATTCTAAATGGTTTTTAACTTTTGTATGTGTGATTTAATAAAGTTTGTTTACTTTTTTCAAATACTAGCATTCTTTTGACTCATTTTCTCCTGTTTAATCTAGGAGTGTATTCATCCAGGAATAATCCCATTGCAGTCGGCAGCGGATGAGTTGCCCCTGCGTGTACTTGATGACGACGAAGAAGAGACAGTGACCCATAAGGATGAGATTCCTGAGTTGGAGGTTTCTAGGTGGAATTTTGTGACTGCTCAAATGGAGGACCTTAAGTTATAAGGGGCATGGGACAATGTGACTGTGATAAATTGGGTTGCCCAAGAGCCGGGGGCCAATACCAGTTTCCCTTATTTCGCTGTTAATTAAGATTTGTTTTATCGTTTCACTAAACAGCGAGGGGAAGTATGAGAACAGCTGTTAGTCCCAGGACCTTATAAGCATAGGGTACTAGATCTGGAGCATTCTCATGTCTTGGGGGGGGGATCTAGGCATAGATAAAACCAAGAGTGGGCCCCTGAAAGCTTCTACTGGCCTGGGTGTCACAGAGAGATTGTTAATTATTGTTGATCTTGTCCTACATGTCAGTTATCTTCTCCCGTTACCCACTTCCACAGTCCCCTAGTTCCATTACCCATTTTAGGGGTCCCATATGACCGGATTGCCATGGACCTTGTAGTGCCCCTAGTTAAGTCTGTCAGAGGCCAATAATACAGCTTGGTGATCATGGACTATGCAACATGGTACCCAGAAGCCTTGCCACTGAGGAATTCCTCAGCCAGGAGTATAGCTCAAGAGTTCTTCCATATTTTCTTCCAGATGGACATGCAAAGAGAGATTCTGACAGACCAAGGAATGTCCAAGGTAATGAAATATTTATGAAAGGCCCTCCAGATTCCCCAACTCAGGACATCTCTGTACCATCTGCAGACTGATGGCCTCATGGAGAGGTTCAACAAGACCTTAAAATCTATGCTTAAAGGGAACCTGTCACCAGGTTTGGGCCGATACGAGTTACGGCCACACCATTTCAGGGCTTATATACAGCATTCTATAATGCTGCATATAAGCCCCCGGTCCGACCTGTAAGATAAGAAAAATAACTTTTGTTTTTTATGTCCGGCGCCTCCCTTCTTCTTAAAATCCCTGTCCTCCTGCTTGCTTCATGTGGATGATGCATCCCTGCATCATCCATACAGTCTCCTCAACACTGCGCTCCTGCGCAGGCATACTTATCTGCCCTGTTGAGAGTCCTGGGCCTTTCGAGGTGCCTGCGCACTGCAGTACTTTGCTCTTCCCTCCACAGGGCAGGTAAGTACGCCTGCACAGGAGCATGATTCTGGGGATCCTGTGTGGGTGAAGCAGGGTGCATCATCCACATAAAGCAAGCAGGAGGACGGGTATCGTAAGAAGATGGGAGGTGCCAGACCAAGACGAGTGACACCCATCGGACCAGACCACCCCCAGGTGAGTATAATAAAAAGTTATTTTTCTTCTCTTACAGGTTGTATCGGGGGCATATACTGTATACAGCATTATGGAATGCTGTATATAAGCACTGAAAGGGGGTGGCCTTAACTTGTATCGGCCAACCTGGTGACAGGTTCCCTTAAAGAAGTTTGTGGAGAAGGATGGCTAGGACTGGGATTACCTATTACCATACCTACTGTTCTCCATGAGAGAAGTCCTATAGGCCTTTACGGGAATCTTGCCGTTCGAGCTGCTATACAGACAGCACCCTTGGAGACTTCTGGACATTGCAATGGAGAACTAGGAAGCGGAGATAACACCCCACCGAATGGTCATTGAGCATGTGGTTCACATGCAGGACAGGATCACGAAGATGATGACGATTGTGAGGGAGAGCCTCCTTCAAGCTCAAGAGGTTCAGGCAAGGGTCAGTTGGCAAGACTGAGATAGTTTAGCGCTGGAGACCAGGTGTTGTTGTTGATCCCCACGGTGGAAAGTTCGTTCCTGGCCAAGTGGCAAGGGCCATATGAAGTGGTTGAAAAATTGAGTGATGTCAACAGCAAGGTTAACCAACCAGGGAGAAGAAAGCTGTACCAGGTGTACCACATTAACCTGCTCAAACCATGGCGAGACAGGAAACCAGTAGAAGCTACATGCCTGGGGCAACCGGGACCTGTTTTCGGAGTTGCCATGTTGTATGCAGGTTGTGGAGCATGAAATCCTGACAGAACCACATGTGAGGGTGAACGCAAAGCCATTTCGGATTCCTGAAGTTCGCCTCAAGGTGATCTCTAAGGAGGTGAGGAGAATGTTGAGTCTTGGCGTCATCAAGTAGTCAAAGAGTGGTTGGTACAGCCCTATTGTCCTTGGGCCGAAGCCGAATAGAAAATGGCGTTTCTGTGAAGACTACAGGAAGCTGAATGAGGTGTCCAAGTTCAATGCATATCCGATGCCCTGGGTCGACGAGCTCATTGAGAGGCTAGGGCAAATTCTCCTGTCTCCAAGTGCCAAGGAGAAGACAGCTTTCTCTACACCTGATGGGTGCTTTCAGTATACCAGGATGCCATTTGATCTGCAGGGAGCCTGGGGCTACCTTCCAGAGGGCTATAGACTGGATCATAGCCACTCACAAAAAGTATGCTGTAGCTTATCTGTACAGCATTGTGATTTTCAGCCCGGATTGGGGAAGTCACCTGTGGAATATCCAGGCGATAATACTGGATGCACTGAGGAAGACAGGGTTTACCATAAACCCCCAAAAATGCACCGTGGGGAAAGAAGAGGCAAAATCTTTGGCTACATCGTTGGGAGGGGCGAAATAAAGCCGCAAATATATAAGGTGGAGGCAAGCCAAAAGTGGCCGCAACTGGTCTCCAAAAAGCAAGTTAGGGCGTTTCTAGGAATGTGTGATACTGTCGTTGATTTATCCTGAATTTCACCATGATGGCTGCTCCCCTGACTGAACTTCCCAAGAGCACAAAGACGTCAATGGCCAAATGGTCCTCTGAAGCACAGATGGCATTGCAGGAGTTGAAGCTCTCCCTGTGCAAATAGCTGATCTTGGTCGCACCTGACTTCACTAAGGAGTAAGTGGTCCAGACGGATGCCTCCGAGGTCTGGGAGCTATACTGTCCCAGGAAAAAGATTGGGATGATCATCCAGTCCTATTCCTGAGTGAGAAGCTCTCCTCCTGTGAAAAGAACTATGCCATCTTAGAGAAAGAGTGCTTGTCTATCAATTGGGCAATTGACACCCTGAGATATTACCTGTTAGGCTGAAAGTTCAGGCTAGTGTCAGATCATGTGTCCCTGAGATGGATGAGGAAAAATAAGTGGAAAAATGCCCGGGTGACAAGGTGGTTTCTAGCGCTCCAGGACTGTAGTTTTCATGTGGAGCACAGGCCCAGGAAGCTAGATGGTAAAGCAGATGCCCTGTCCAGACTTCCCTGTTTAGTGAGTGAAGGTGCGAAAACCCCCGACTTTGGGCAGAGGGGGCGATATGTGATAAAATCACTGGCAAAGTGCTGGAAAGGAGTTATGTGTCGCTGAGGCTATTGGCTTCAGTGATTTGAAACCCAGAGGTTTTTCTCCAGCACACTAAGTGTTGAGAGGTGTTAATCAGCCATTTAGTTTGATTGCTGGGTTTTTGTGGACAACTACAGTATAGAGCGGGTGGGAGGTTGTCCACTTTATCTCCACCCCAGCGTGTGGTCTGGAGCTTAAACAGCCTCCAGAGGCATTCAGTGTTTGGTAGGCCTGGAGAGTGGAGTTCCAGTGCTTTGTGTCCTGTTAAGGAAAGCTGAACCTTTGGATGCTGAATTCTCCTGAGCTGGCAGATCCCCGCAGATGTATGGACTGTGATAAATGATTTAGCTTTGTTTTCCTGTTTTGAACTAAGGGCCGTGTTTATTTTTCTTTACCGTGGTTTATTCCCCATGTACATAATAAAACCGTGAAGGACTTAAAGAGATAGCATTCCTGTGCCTACCTCTGTGTACAGCTGAGGCTAGTTTCACATTTGCGTTTAAATCTGCAGCGTTTAAAACGCATTCGCAAGTGGTGGAAAAAACGCATATAAACGAGTACAAATGCGGCGTTTTTTTGACGCATGCGGTTAAAAAAACGCCACGTTTGTATGCGTTTACATGCTTTTTTTCCTGCGTTTGCGTTTTTGGTGCGCATGATGAGAAATTTCACAAGAGAAAAATCTAGATAACCAGACAACGCCAATGGGACTACAGAGGGTGTGTATTATGGAATCTCTATATATAGACCCTAGGGCTACTGAAATTTTAACAGTTTGCTACTGTATCCTGGGTCATGATGGATCTTCGCATGGAGAGCTTTTATTTCAACCTGGATTTCAGCTTCAAACTGTTTCTTGTCTGTGCTTTTGCTTGGGAGCAAGACAGAAATCGCCAAAGATGGAGAAGGAGACAACGTAGGCGTTTTTGGAGGCACCCCATTATCGAACTACGTGAGAGCTGTGGAGCCTACCACATACTCTATGCCGAGCTTAATGCCAACCCGGAGAAATTCCAGGAATACACACGAATGTCGCAAGGCTCATTCCGGGATTTGCTTTCTCGTGTCCAAGGAGCCATACGGCGACAGGACACCCAGCTCCGTAGAGCGATTTCACCCAAGGAACGTCTGCTGGTTACATTAAGGTACGTTCAAAATCTAAACCAATGACAGTCCAAATTTAGTGTTTTCAGACATGTATTTTTTGGGTATTTTCCTTTCTTTCTTTAGCGTAACCACACCATAAAAAGAATAGATTGTAATGTTTTTTGTGTTTGTTTTTCTTCCAGATTTCTGGCCACCGGAGAGAGTTTATCATCCCTCCACTTCCAAACCGGCTTGGAATATCCGCCCTGTCCGGAATAGTTGTGGACACCTGCCGGGCTTTGTGGAATGTACTCCGGGATGAGTTTATACCCCTACCCACCATGGACATGTGGCTAGAAATTGCGGAGAAATTCTGGAGTGTGTGTGATTTCCCCAACTGTTTAGGAGCAGAGGATGGAAAGCACATTCGCATTATCAAACCAGCCAGAACAGGATCAGAGTACTTCAATTACAAAAAATATTTTTCTGTTGTGCTCATGGCAATTGCCGATGCGAACTGTCGCTTCATCGCCGTGGACATTGGAGCTTTTGGACGTGGCAACGATTCCCAGACTTTCAAGAACTTGGATATGGGACGCCATGTGTATGGCAACAATTTCAATTTTCCCCCGCCACAACCTCTCCACAACACTCAAGGACCACCAATGCCATTTGTTATGGTTGGGGATGAGGCCTTTCAGATGTGTGAAAACCTACTGAAGCCCTATTCCAGTAGGGACTTGAACCACACTAGAAGGATCATTAACTACAGACTGACCAGGGCCCGAAGAACTGTAGAGTGTACCTTTTGCATTCTGGTCACTAAATGGCGCATTCTTGCATCAGCCATAAATCTAAAAGTGGAAACAGATGACGAGGTGGTCAAAGCCTGTGTGGTTCTGCATAATTATATAATGGTTAAGGAGCAACCCAACATTGAACTGGATGAACCAGTTGCACACCCACTGCCCAATTTCCAGCATCACCCTCTGCGGTCAACTGCAGCAGTTGGTCACATGCGGGACCAATTTGCAGCCTTTTTTGATTCAGATATTGGACGTGTGTCATGGCAGGACAATGTTGTGTAAATGTCCAGTTGTAATTCGATCTGTACCAGTTATTTTCTACAATGATAATAATATTTCTCATTAATAAACTTTATAATATTTCTCATTAATAAACTTTAGTTTTGGTTGAGTTGACCGTGTCTTCTATCTTTTTCCTCTCCAAACCAAGGCTGTCCTAAACTTGCAATATTTGATCTGTATTTAATATAATTTTTTGTAATCTCAAACCAGGAGTGGGTGATAAAAGCCGAGGTGCTAGTTATTATGTTAATATCATAATTTACCTCTAATTGTTCACTCCTTGTTTTGGCTTACAAATACTGATATACAACACTGGGCACATACTGCTTGTAATGGCAGCCATGTTTCTTTATTGGTAAGCTTGTTGACGTCATTGCGTCATGATTCTCTTCTCCTGTACCAATTGGACACAAACTGAACAGACAATCACTGTCACACTATCTATACTCATCAAGTCAGGTGTCAGAAATAATGAATTCATGATAAACATATACATGCTCATGAATTCACTATTTCTGACACCTGTGCAGGTGAGCATAGATATGTAGTGTGTGACCACCATTGTCCCTCAAGTTGTGTGTAATAGATTATGTATGAAGAAGAGAAAATGGTGGTTATACAAGGCAGTTCTCTAATCAACAGGTCAGGTGTCATAACTAATGAGTTTTTTGACACCTGACCTGTTCAGTAGAGGTCTGCACTGTATTTCCACCATTTTCTCTTCAGACTGCCACACTAGGCACAGACAAAAAGAGATTATGGAGATACATGTAATATTCTTTGGCCCACCTCATATCTGTATACTAAAGACACACAAAGCTGCAGTTTTTTATTTTTAACTACTGGAGATATGATGTGGCCCAAAAAGTAAGTGTGTGGCGAAGTTTCTTGGCGCACGGTGTGTGTTGCCGGCGGCGGAAGACACAAGAAACCAAACATAATTGTGGCAAATCAAACTTTTTTTATTTTGTAAACAACTCAAAAAATTATTTACTGCGCCGGCTTGGGGTAGAGTGATGTAAACAGGGGGTGTGAAGAACAGAGGCCTGGCTAACCGTGGACGAAGCAGAGGTGGCAGGAGTAGGGGCAATGAAAGTAGAAGGGTCTGGAAGTTCGGGGATGGGGCTTGACACATGAGAGGCTTGAGATGCACTGGAAGGGTGAGACAAACCTGACATTACAGACACATTGGGAGATGAAGGGGGAGGAATGCTAAGAGTCCTTTGTTGTTTTTTTTTCTGTGTTTTCTTTTTGGTTTGCCTGGTTGTGGGAGGTCTTGGTGGGCTCATATGGTGTGGCGTGGCGGCGGGTGACCTGTCAGGGTCCGGCTGCACTGTGTCAGAGTCCATAGTGCTCGTAGATCGTGCAGCCATGCCAGAGTCCATAGTGCTTGTAGAGCGTGCAGCCATGCCAGAGTCCATAGTGCTCGTAGAGCGTGCAGCCATGCCAGAGTCCATAGTGCTCGTAGAGCGTGCAGCCATGCCAGAGTCCATAGTGCTTGTAGAGCGTGCAGCCATGCCAGAGTCCATAGCGCTTGTAGAGCGGAAGGCCATGCCAGGGTCCTGCTGCATCGTGGAGGTGGCGGTACGGAAGGCCATGCCAGGGTCCTGCTGCATCATGGTGGTGGCGGTACGGAAGGCCATGCCAGGGTCCTGCTGCATTGTGGTGGTGGCGGTACGGAAGGCCATGCCAGGGTCCTGCTGCATCGTGGTGGTGGCGGTACGGAAGGCCATGCCAGGGTCCTGCTGCATCGTGGAGGTGGCGGTACGAAAGGCCATGCCAGGGTCCTGCTGCATCATGGTGTCAGTGGAGGAGGTCCAAGCAGGAGCAGCGGAAGTCATGGTGGTGGCGGTGGGATGTCCAACTGCACTTGGCATGGTGGTGGTGCTGTAGTGGTGTCCGGCTGCAGAAGGAATTGACGTGGCCGTGCAGTGGGATGCAGCAGAGGTCGACATTGTGGTCAAGCATGACAGTGAAGGCACAGGTGGATATGCCCCCACTGTCTGCTGGAAATACCAACTCTGCTGCATAGCCTGCACGTAAGCAGCATTGCAGACCTGCATGACACTCAGCTGGAGATCAGGAGTAAGGTGTTCCGACATGCCCTGCTCAATTTGGTTAAAAAAATGATGTGCTGGCCTCTGGAGGTTGGCTTTCACTTGATCAAGGCTTTTGCTGACCTCCTGGATACGTGCATTCAAGAGGCTATGTGACACATCCATTCGGTCACCCAAAGCCTTGATTGCTTCGTGTAAAACCGAGCTCAAGTGCAAAAACTCGGGCATGAGTGACCTGTCCGAAGCCCTCTGCCGCTGCAGAGAGGAGCCCCCCGAAAAAAGGGGCAGTGGAAGAGGACTGCGAAAGGGGAAAACCTGATGGACCAGCTCCCTGGTCTCCAGTTAGTGTGGAAGGCCCACTTGCTGCTGCGCTGCTGGATGGCTGGGACGGGTCTGTGGCTGTCGGATGAAGGACCGCTCCAGAACCTGGGCCAACAGTAGTGCTGTATGTGCTGTGAAAAAAGGAAAAAGAAAATTACTATCAAAAATTTAACAGACACAAAATCCTGTGGAATGTAAAAATACAGATTATGGCAATACAATACAACCTAATGCACGTGATAAATACTTACGTTCTCTGGGCAAGGACCAGTCTTAAAAATGCCAGAACTCAATGGTATTTGTATCTTCTGATCCTTGCTCCTGAACCACTGGGAACATGGCTCTCTTGACGCAGGTCCTTGTTGAAGCGGTCCTTCATCGAACGCCAACGTGTTTTGACTTTGGATACTGTTAAAAAAAAAATGGTGGTCAGAAAAAGTACTTTTGGCCGTGCTCACACAACTGTGTGTGATGAGAGAAACTCCAGAAAGTTTATTTCATCACACACAGTCGAGTGAGCATGGCCAAGGTCTCTGGTGCTTCACACTGCAGTGCAATACTTACCAAATGCAGCTCGGACCCATGTCGGGGCGTTGTTCCAGCCATCCCACATCGCTTGGGCCACCTCATTCCATACCCGCCGGATCGTCATGTTGTTTGAGTGCAGTGGATCCCGGGTGTCCCACAACGGAACTCTCTCCTGGACCAGGGGGATGAGGAGGTCATTCTCGATAAGATCATCCTCCCGTTGTGAAACCTAAAAATTAAAGAAAGTCATTACAGTTTGCTCAATTAACAGAAGGAAAAGAAAGAAAAAAGATGCTGAGAAATGACATGAATAGTAAAGTCAACATACAAAAGGATTCCACAAGAAAAAAGTAAAGAAATAAGAATGGAAAGAAAGGAAGATTCAAGAATATTACACTGAGGACAGTCAGCCTTGTATACATACCCGCTGCCGTCTTTCCACCGGACCTTGACTCCGCTGCTCCTGCCCTGTCTCTGCCGCAGTAGAAGAGCTCTAAAAAAAGAAAAATGTAAATTGTCACATATGTCGATGTGACAGTGAATACTTACCAATCTGACGAGGCAAGTACTCACCTCACTGACATGCTCCACTTCCGACTGTCCTGGCCGAAACTCCTCACGAGATGAAGAATCCGAAGACATTCTGATGCATGTAGAAAGAAAGAAATTGCAGAAATTAGGACATGGAGAGACAGAAAATAGAAAATAAAGGCATTGGCTAGGATATACTCACATTGTTCTGAGCCTTGTTTGCTCCAAGGTGCTGTGGTCCGTCTGCTCAGCTTGGCTGTCCGCCGTGGGCCGTCTGCTCTGCTTGGCTGTCCGCTGTGGGCCGTCTGCTCTGCTTGGCTGTCTGCTGTGGGCCGTCTGCTCTGCTTGGCTGTCCGCCATGGGCCGTCTGCTCTGCTTGGCTGTCCACTGTGGTCCGTCTGCTCTGCTTGGCTGTCTGGTGAGAAGTGACCTGCAACTGTCAACACCCTCCCTTTTATCACCTTGATGGTGGGGGGTGGCTTATCAGTGTCTAGACATGTTTTTCTCAATTGAAACGCATGCGTTCAAAAACGCAACCAAACGCATGTGCTAAAAAACTCTCCATAAGGAGAAACGATACCCCTTAGACCCCAGTCTAGAGCCTCTCACCTAGCCAAATCAGTTCTCATGCTTCGCACTAACGAGGGCCTACAGCCCGAAACACCGTGTCTGCGAATTGAGATACTGATTTGGCTTTTATCCTAAGTCATATTGCACGACTCGTTAGAGGGTTGATTGTGACTTGTAGGATCGCTACTTCCAACAGGTGGCGCTATAGAGTTAAGTCCTCTTTTTCTCAGAAGAGGCAATTTGCATATTTAATTTCCCAGAGGAGCATTGTACGGCAAATAAGCCTCCTTACCTTGACAAGCCAGAGATGGTATGTCACTCTCCATAAGGAGAAACGATACCCCTTAGACCCCAGTCCAGAGCCTCTCACCTAGCCAAATCAGTTCTCATGCTTCGCACTGACGAGGGCCAACAGCCCGAAACACCGTGTCTGCGAATTGAGATACTGATTTGGCTTTTATCCTAAGTCATATTGCACGACTCGTTAGAGGGTTGATTGTGACTTGTAGGATCGCTACTTCCAACAGGTGGCGCTATAGAGTTAAGTCCTCATTTTCTCAGAAGAGGCAATTTGCATATTTAATTTCCCAGAGGAGCATTGTATGGCAAATAAGCCTCCTTACCTTGACAAGCCAGAGATGGTATGTCACTCTCCATAAGGAGAAACGATACCCCTTAGACCCCAGTCCAGAGCCTCTCACCTAGCCAAATCAGTTCTCATGCTTTGCACTGACGAGGGCCAACAGCCCGAAACACTGTGTCTGCGAATTGAGATACTGATTTGGCTTTTATCCTAAGTCATATTGCACGACTCGTTAGGGGGTTGATTGTGACTTGTAGGATCGCTACTTCCAACAGGTGGCGCTATAGAGTTAAGTCCTCTTTTTCTCAGAAGAGGCAATTTGCATATTTAGTTTCCCAGAGGAGCATTGTACGGCAAATAAGCCTCCCTACCTTGACAAGCCAGAGATGGTATGTCACTCTCCATAAGGAGAAACGATACCCCTTAGACCCCAGTCCAGAGCTTCTCACCTAGCCAAATCAGTTCTCATGCTTCGCACTGATGAGGGCCAACAGCCCGAAACACCGTGTCTGCGAATTGAGATACTGATTTGGCTTTTATCCTAAGTCATATTGCACGACTCGTTAGAGGGTTGATTGTGACTTGTAGGATCGCTACCTCCAACTGGTGGCGCTATAGAGTTAAATCCTCTTTTCTCAGAAGAGGCAATTTGCATATTTAATTTCCCAGAGGAGCATTGTATGGCAAATAAGCCTCCTTACCTTGACAAGCCAGAGATGGTATGTCACTCTCCTTAAGGAGAAACGATACCCCTTAGACCCCAGTCCAGAGCCTCTCACCTAGCCAAATCAGTTCTCATGCTTCGCACTGACGAGGGCCAACAGCCCGAAACACCATGTCTGTGAATTGAGATACTGATTTGGCTTTTATCCTAAGTCATATTTCACGACTCGTTAGAGGGTTGATTGTGACTTGTAGGATCGCTACTTCCAACAGGTGGCGCTATAGAGTTAAGTCCTCTTTTTCTCAGAAGAGGCAATTTGCATATTTAATTTTCCAGAGGAGCATTGTACGGCAAATAAGCCTCCTTACCTTGACAAGCCAGAGATGGTATGTCACTCTCCATAAGGAGAAACGATACCCCTTAGACCCCAGTCCAGAGCCTCTCACCTAGCCAAATCGACTTGTTAGAGGGTTGATTGTGATTTGTAGGATCGCTACTTCCAACAGGTGGCGCTATAGAGTTAAGTCCTCTTTTTCTCAGAAGAGGCAATTTGCGTTTACATAGACAGCAATGCGTTTTTTGGTCGCAATCCTTGCGCAATGGACCACATGCGTTTCCTGGTGGCAAATAGATGCCTCTAGAAATTACTACATGTTGCATTTCCGCGCCAAGCTGCAAACGACGAGACGACGCATGCGTCGTCAAACGCGGCAAAACATGAACAAAAAAAACCGCATGCGTTTTTAATGTTAAATATAGGAAAACATGACGCATGCGTTTATATGCGGTACAAACGCTGCAGCAACAAACGCAAATGTGAAACCAGCCTGAGTGAGCCACTCTACCACAGCAGCTATTAAATCTCCGCCTTCTTTTTTGCAGGATAAACATTCCCAGATCCTTTAACCATTCCTTGTACGACATAGTTGGCAGTCAACTTACCATTGTGGTAGCTCTACTCTGAACTTGCTCCAGTTTTTCAATGTCTTTTTTAAAATGTGGTGCCCAGAACTTGACACAGTATTCCAAATGAGGCCTGACCAACGAGGAGTAGAGTGGGATAATTACTTCAAGTGATTTAGAATCTATGCTTCTCTTAATACATCCCAGAACTGTGTTTGCCTTTTTTGCTGCTGCATCACACTGTTGACTGATGTGCAATCTGTGATCTATTAGTATACCCAAGTCTTTTTGACACGTGCTGTTGCTTGGTTCTATTACTCCCATTTTGTAGACGTTGTTTTATTTTTTCTTGTCCAGATCTGAAATCTTGCACTTCCCCCTTTTAAATACCATTCTATTAGTCACTGCCCATCGTTCAAGCATATCTAGATCCTTCTGAATCCTTTTTGTATCTTCTCTAGTATTAGCTATCCCTCCTAGTTTTGTGTCATCTGCAAATTTGATTATAATAATCTTAATAATAATAATAATAATAATAATAATAATAATAGTTCTCCTAGCTACATCATTTATAAAAATGTTGAACAACACTGGGGCCAAGACAGAGTCTTGTTGTACCCAACTTGAAACACTCTTCCAATTGGAAGGACTGAGAAATGATGTACTGCATTTAGAGGCTTTGAATAGAGGGACTCAGGAGTGTACTGCATATGGAGACTATTAAAGCTAAGGAGTGATGAAGTGCATGTGAAGGCTGTATATATAGGTGCTGAGGAGTTTTGTTCTGCACATGGAGGCAGTGTATACAGTGGCTGAGGAGTGATGTACTGCATATGGAGCTTGTGTTTAGATAGGCTGAGGAGAAATGTACTGCATATAGAAGCTGCGTATGCAGGATGTGAGGTAGTGAGGGGATCATATGCGAAGGTCGATATGTGTCCCCCAGGATGCGGATGGAGTCCTATTAAGCTCGTTGGAGTGTCTTGTGTTCACAGCAGGACGCCTGTGAGTCACAAGGCAAAATAAAAGAAAGTATGGATTGGGTCCAAGTAGTGACTCAGTCAGATTTTTAGGAAAACCCATTAAGGGCTTTTATTTTTAGAGGGATTTGCAGGTTTGATAGTGGGGTAAATCCCTCTCTCCACTCCAGGATTTGGAAGTGGCTCTATGGCCACGATTCCATATAAATCTGTCATTTTTGCTTTGGGTGTGTTAGTGTTGGAGTTTGCAAGCTGCAGAGCAAGTGGCTCTGTGCAACCCAGGTCTATGTGGAGCTATCACAGAGCCAGGGACTTCTAGGCGACTGACACACCCAAAAGACATGGAGGTGCCATTGTCCATGGCAACATGTTGTTGTGAGTTCTGGACTGTGTTTATGGAAACCCGGCTGCGATCTGGAGGACATCACTCCTATGTGTTAGTTCTGAGAATAAAGACTCCATTTATATTGAACTTTCTTTGGTCCCTGCCTATCTGTTGCACTGCACCAACCCCACTGCACTACAGTGAGTTGCCAAATAATGTACTGCATAAGGAGGCTGTGTATAGATGGGCTGTGATAAGGAGGCTGTATATAGATGGGCTGTGATAAAGAGGCTGTGTATACTGTAGATGGGCTGAGATAAGGAGGCTGTGTATAGATAGGCTTAGACAGGGTTCACATTTGCGTTGGGGGCTTTGCGGAGGGTTGTGTACTTCCTCCGTTAAGCTCCGCCTACTTACGTATACTTCTGCATGCGTCCTGCGTACCTATCTTTAACATTGGGTACACAGGACATGCGGATGTAAGTGGTTGCATTGTTTTGATGCGCATGCCGTCCACACAAGATGCAACTTGTTACGTTCCCAATGCACATGGCGGGCATGTCAAAACAACACATCCGCATACATCCGCATACATCTGCATGTCCTGCGTACCCAATGTTAAAGATAGGTATGCAGGACGCATGCAGGAGTATGCGGAAGTAGACGGAGCTTAACAGTGGAAGTACACAGCCCTCCGCAAAGCCCTCAAATGCAAATGGCGTGCCCCATCGTGCCGTGGGATACTTGGGTATCGGATCCGACACAGCACTTAAAGAGGAAGGTCCCGGCAGCAGTGACCCGGTACATGGCCCTGGGAATCCATAAAGAAGTTGTAGTGTTGTAGTATAAAGGTTATGGGAAAATGTTTGTGACGCCACCTGTGGTGTTCGGCTATAAAAGCCGATGCTGTGGTCAGATCCTTTGGGGTGATGGTAGCGCAGCAAAGATGGTGTAGCTCTCCACAGGTAGATCTAACCCCAGGGCAGATGTAATGTTGTTATATAAGATGGCGGTGGTGGTTAGGCTGGGCAGGTGTGGTAGGAATAATGCAAAGGACACAGCAAGATGCCGTTTCCAGACTTTTTCTGACAGTTCTTTATGGCACCCAGCTGGGTGTGCTGTGTCCTCCGGATATGTGGCTCAGCAAACTCCCAGGTAAATTGGGATGCACCTTTCCAGGACTCCTTTCATATGCCTTTCTCTGGCAATCTCACAAAGCTGGCTTCCCCTTCTCCTGCCCAGCGCATTACCCACAGTGTCCCAAGCCAGCAGCCACGAACCTGGTCGGGCGACGTCCTCTAAGTCCC
This sequence comes from Ranitomeya variabilis, assembly GCF_051348905.1. Lineage (NCBI taxonomy): Eukaryota > Metazoa > Chordata > Amphibia > Anura > Dendrobatidae > Ranitomeya > Ranitomeya variabilis. The sequence goes on from NC_135233.1 coordinate 827,338,516, forward strand.
CTGGATTCTATATGGCTGCCTTTTTGGCAAATATGGGTGGATGTGGCTGTGACCCTTGCAAAAGCCACAGCCTCTGGTTTCTTAGCTGAATTTGCAGTTTTCCACTAAGTTGGGGCCAGTCCCCTGACTGCGACCCATATAGACAATGCATGGAGCAGAGGCTGCATTTGTGAAACTGCACTCTTGAGAATGGAGTTTTAGAGCGCTTAGTCCTGGGTAGTGCCCCCTCCTTACCTGAGAGTGGGATACCACACCTCTGGATGAGGTGCAGTACCTCTGTGGCGATTGGACCCCAGGGGCGCCACATAAATGTGAACTTAGCCTTAGATAAGGAGGTTGTGTATAGATGGACTGAGATGAGGAGGCTGTGTATAAATAGGCTGAGGAGTAGTGTTGAGCATTCCGATACCGCAAGTATCGGGTATCGGCCGATACTTGCGGTATCGGAATTCCGATACCGGGATTCCGATACTTGCCGCGTATCGGATACCGGAATCGGAAGTTCTAAGATTCAAAAAGCAGAAATTCAGCCAATGAGATTGATTCCAAGTGTGGGCACATCCTGTTTAGCATGGAGGGCATGAAACTACTGGCAAGGCTGTGATTGGCTGGTGTAATGATGTCATGATGCAGTTTAAAAGTCGCTGGCGCCATTTTGCGATCACTCTGCTGTGAATTCAGTTAGTGACAGGACGCTGTTTGCTGACTGAGGGACAGTTTAGAGATAGCGATTTGCTTCTTTGTGCTTTCCAAAGGCTAATTTAGCAACCGCTGTGTTCACCTACTATTCACCTTGCTTTTGCCTTGTAGCGCTGTTTTCACAGCGATCTGCAGGGTCTGTGTGTGTGTGTGTGTGAGTGCAGCCCAGTCTCCAGTCTGAGTGCAGCCACATAGGCCATCCATAGTTGGTTGTATTCAGTTCAGGGAGGGTGGTTCATTGCCTCATACTGTTCCTTTTTTTTTTTTTTTTCCCAAGTAGTGTAGTCTGCTGCTAATTTATTCAAAAAAATCCTATTAGTGTCTTTCCACCCGTCTCCAGCTAATTTGTGGAAAAACACTACATAGGATAAAGTAGAGGAGGGTTTTTGGGCCTTGCAGCGCCGTTTACGGCTGTCTGCACGGTCTCCGTGTGACTGCAGCTCGCCCTGTAATCTGTGAGCAGCTGTAGCCTGGTTGTCTCCAGCTCAGGGTTTTTCACTGCGTCATACCGCCAAATCAATTTTCTTTTTTTTCAAAGTAGTGTAGTCTGCTGCTAATTAATTTTAAAAAATCCTATTAGTGTCTTTCCACCCGTCTCCAGCTAATTTGTGGAAAAACACTACATAGGATAAAGTAGAGGAGGGTTTTTGGGCCTTGCAGCGCCGTTTACGGCTGTCTGCACGGTCTCCGTGTGACTGCAGCTCGCCCTGTAATCTGTGAGCAGCTGTAGCCTGGTTGTCTCCAGCTCAGGGTTTTTCACTGCGTCATACCGCCAAATCAATTTTCTTTTTTTTCAAAGTAGTGTAGTCTGCTGCTAATTAATTTAAAAAAATCCTATTAGTGTCTTTCCACCCGTCTCCAGCTAATTTGTGGAAAAACACTACATAGGATAAAGTAGAGGAGGGTTTTTGGGCCTTGCAGCGCCGTTTACGGCTGTCTGCACGGTCTCCGTGTGACTGCAGCTCGCCCTGTAATCTGTGAGCAGCTATAGCCTGGTTGTCTCCAGCTCAGGGTTTTTCACTGCGTCATACTGCCAAATCAATTTTCTTTTTTTTCAAAGTAGTGTAGTCTGCTGCTAATTAATTTAAAAAAATCCTATTAGTGTCTTTCCACCCGTCTCCAGCTAATTTGTGGAAAAACACTACATAGGATAAAGTAGAGGAGGGTTTTTGGGCCTTGCAGCGCCGTTTACGGCTGTCTGCACGGTCTCCGTGTGACTGCAGCTCGCCCTGTAATCTGTGAGCAGCTATAGCCTGGTTGTCTCCAGCTCAGGGTTTTTCACTGCGTCATACCGCCAAATCAATTTTCTTTTTTTTCCAAATAGTGTAGTCTGCTGCTAATTTATTCAAAAAAATCCTATTAGTGTCTTTCCACCCGTCTCCAGCTAATTTGTGGAAAAACACTACATAGGATAAAGTAGAGGAGGGTTTTTGGGCCTTGTAGCGCCGTTTACGTCTGTCTGCACGGTCTCCGTGTGACTGCAGCTCTATCTGTTGTCAGTTCAGCCCCCAAAAAATAAATAAATAATAAAGTTCACCAAACACACCAGTTACACCACTTTACATTTCTGTAGGCCACATTAGCTCATATTAAAGTCTAGTCCACACTTTAGATAATTAGTGCTTCTTATACCTGTTAGGAGGAGTTGCTCAGGAATAAGCACACAAATCCGTTAGTACTTTTCTGCTTATCTTTATCAGTCAACCAAGATGAAGAAGGCAGTGAGTAAGGCACGGGGGCGTGGGAGCCGTCGCGGAGCAGGGAGGGGACGTGGGGATTCTGTGCCTGCTGCGGGCACCGGTGACTCATCAGCACCCACTTTCACCAGGCAACAGTCGTTCATGCGAAGCTTTGTGTCCGAGCGCCGTACACCGCTGCTGCGTGAAGAACAAATTGAAGCTGTTGTCGGATGGATGGCAGCTAATGCATCAACTTCCATTAGTGCCACATCCTCTCAGACACAGAGCACTGGAGAGCAGCCATCTGTCTCTTCACCACCTGCCAAATTGCCCAGGCAGACAGAGAGCCCAGGACAGGAGCCGTCTCTACTTCTGTTCTCTGAATCTCTTGGCTTGGAAACAGGGGGCCAGCCAAGCAGCATTGGAGAAATGGAAGAAGAGGCAGGGTGCAGTGATGCCCAACAGCTTTTTCTGTCTTCCTCTGAAGAGGCGGGTGGGCCAGTGGCTCCGGTCACCACATCGCAGGCCGCATCAGCTGATGATGACACTCAGGTGCCACTTACTGGTGCGTGCTCTGCTGCTGAGACTACCCAGGAGGAGCAGTTGGGGGCAGAGGGTAGTGTAGATGATGAGGTCCTCGACCCATCTTGGCGTGAGGGACAGGAAGGTGGTGGGAGCAGCTCTGAGGAAGAGATTCCCCGTACGGCCCAAAGAGGGAGAGGGAGGGGGAAGACTGCGGATCCTGCAGCCTCCGCTTTGGCACCCGTTAGGAGCATGTCTCTTCCAAAAGCCAAAAAGGGCGCTCCCAAGACTTGCAGTGCCTGGTCCTTTTTTGACACAGTTGCAGATGACATTTGCTATGTCAGATGCAACGTGTGTCATCAAAAAGTCAAAAGAGGGAAAAATGTCAGCAACCTCAATACCTCCAACATGTGGAAACATGTGCGCAACAGGCACCCGGCGGAGTTAGAAAAACACACTGAAGAGGTAGGCCAACCAACAGCGGCAGCTACCACCTCTTCAGCTCGTGTTGCCTCTTCCTCTACCTCACACGCAGCTGGTTCGGCGTCCTCCCAGGATCGCCGTGGAAGAACCTCTGCCCCTGTTGTCCAGAGACCCGCTGTAATTCCACCCGCAGCGCCACTTTCCCAGTCATCCACACACTCCCAGCCCAGTCTACAGCCATCGGTAGTACAGGCATGGGAGAAAAGGCGGCCTTTCTCGTCAAACCACCCACGAGCACAGGCTCTGACTGCAGGCATTGCCAAACTTCTGTCACTGGAAATGCTGTCATTCAGGCTGGTGGAGACTGACAGCTTCCGTGACTTGATGTCATTGGCAGTCCCACAGTACAATGTGCCCAGCCGCTTTTACTTCAGCAGGCAAGCCGTCCCTGCCCTGCAGAAGCATGTGGAGGGACACATAAAACACGCGCTACTGAACGCCGTCAGTAGCAAGGTCCACCTCACCACCGATGCGTGGACCAGTCAACATGGACAGGGGCGATACCTTTCCCTCACTGCCCATTGGGTTAATGTCGTTGAGCCGGGTACAGACCGTGCGAGTGGCGCAGGACGTGTCCTGCCCACTCCAAGGATTGCAGGAATCCATTCTGTACGCATTGACTCCTCCTCTTACACCAGTTCCTCAGAATCATCGCTGCAGGAGCCGTCACAGTCCACCTCCACATGGACCCGTGATGAACGTGTACCTGTTACGACCGACATGAGCACAGCCGTGGCCAAACGTCAACAGGCCGTCTTGAAATTAATTTTCTTGGGGAATCGTAGCCACACAGCGCAGGAGCTCTGGAATGCCATCAAGCAGGAGAGCGATGTGTGGTTTGTGCCAGCGAATCTCCAGCCAGGCATGGTAGTGTGTGATAATGGCCGAAATCTGGTGGCAGCTCTGGGCCTCGGCAACCTCACTCACATCCCATGTCTGGCACATGTGCTCAATTTGGTCGTGCAGAGCTTTTTGAGGGACTATCCGGATCTTGATGCACTGCTGCACAAGGTCCGCCTAGAGTGTGCTCACTTGCGGCGTTCCAGCACGGCAAAAGCGCGCATTGCGGCTCTGCAGCGCCGACACCGCCTGCCGGAACATCGCATCATATGTGACCTACCTACCAGGTGGAATTCCACGTTACATATGTTGGAGCGGTTGTGTGAGCAGCAGCAAGCTGTAATGGAGTACCAGCTGCTTCAGGCGCAAAAAAGTCGCAGTCAGCGCCGTACAGACTTCACAACCACAGAGTGGGCCACTATGAATGACGTCTGCCAGGTTTTGCGTCCCTTTGATTATTCCACGCGGATGGCGAGTGCAGATGATGCACTAGTCAGCATGACTGTCCCCCTTATCTGCCTGCTTGAAAAATCACTGCAAGCGCTAAGGGATGATGTTGTGGAAGAGGTGGAGGATGAGGATTCACCATTTCCATCATCTTCTGGACAGTCAGCGCCACGTGGTTCCTCACAAACGCGTAGGCAGGGGACCGTTTGTGAGGAGGATGAGGAGGAGTCAATGGAGGAGGAAGACATCCGTCCAGAGGAGGGAGTTACACAATTGTCCAGTACTCAGTGTGTACAGCGAGGGTGGGGTGATGACGAGCGGGCAGAGATCACGCCTCCAGCAGGGGACAGCGTTTCTTGGGCAGTTGGCAGTCTGCAGCACATGGTGGATTACATGCTGCAGTGCCTGAGAAACGACCGCCGCATCGCCCACATTCTCAACATGTCTGATTATTGGGTGTTCACCCTCCTCGATCCTCGCTACCGGGACAACGTAGAAAGCCTCATCACACCGTTGAACCGGGAGCGAAAAATGCGGGAGTACCAAGACACACTGGTCAATTCCATCATCTTCTCCATTCCAACTGAGAGAAGTGCTGCTAGTGCATTCCAAAGCAGCTCAGTGCGTCCAGGCCGTGGTGGAGGCTCTGCACAAAGAGGGAGCAGAAGCAGTGCCTCTGCCCAAGGCAAGACCAGTATGGCCGAACTGTGGCACAGTTTTCTGTGCCCGCCACAAAAGTCTACACCATCACAGACGGCTCCAGTCAGCAGGAGGCAACGGTTCCGTCAGATGGTGACAGACTACATGTCTTGCCCTCTTGCTGTACTCCCAGACGGCTCTTCCCCTTTCAAGTTTTGGGTCTCAAAGCTGGATACATGGCCAGAGCTAAGCCAGTATGCATTGGAGGTGCTGTCTTGCCCTGCGGCCAGTGTATTATCGGAACGTGTCTTTAGTGCTGCAGGTGGTGTACTAACTGACCGTCGCATGCGACTATCCTCCGATAACGTTGACCGGCTTACTTTCCTGAAAATGAACAAGGCCTGGATATCGCCGGAATTTGCCACTCCTCCTCCTGATTGAATAATTAGGTCACTGTATACGTTATCCAGGTCTCCTGTTGTGTTCATCTTTCTACCACCTGAACTTAAATTCCTGGGCTCCAACACCGCCAGTTGAGGCTCAGACGTGCCGTCTGCACAGTCAAAACATACGACCCAGTGTTATTGGGTTTCAGTAACGTCAGCTGATCCCCAGCTGTGTAGCCGGCAATGTGTCATGCGACCGCCACGCTGACACAACAACTGAAATGTAAGGGAATCTGTCCCCCCCCCCCCAAGGCGTTTGTTACTGAAAGAGCCACCTTGTGCAGCAGTAATGCTGCCCAAGGAAAAGGTAGCTATTTTTGTTTAGCTCCTTGCACACGCAGAACTTAACACTTATAAAATGTGTCCACTGATACCGTAAAACCGTCCCGGAGGTGGGACTTTCCTTCGTAATGTGACGCAGCCCAGCCGTCATTCCTACCCCCCCGGCGCCGCGCACCGGCTCCTCAGCGTTGTTTTATTCCGTCCAGGAGCCTGCGCTGTTATGTTATCCCGTGGCCAGGCACACTTAGCGCTGCCCGTCTTCTGGCATCATTTGGTGTCTGGATGGCTGCGCCTGTGCGGCCGCGCTGGCAGAGAGCCCGCCTCGCAGTGTCTTCTGATTTAATCCCACTGGGGGCCTGGGATCCATGGACATGCGCAGTGCATATCTGAACCTCCACCTCTCACTCATTTCCCTATGGCTTCTTCAGACTGTTCGGTGTCAGCTGGTCCCTAACAGCATGCCACGGCCGTGACACCGCACAGTCTGAAGAAGCCATAGGGAGATGAGTGAGAGGTGGAGGTTCAGATATGCACTGCGCATGTCCATGGATCCCAGGCCCCCAGTGGGATTAAATCAGAAGACACTGCGAGGCGGGCTCTCTGCCAGCGCGGCCGCACAGGCGCAGCCATCCAGACACCAAATGATGCCAGAAGACGGGCAGCGCTAAGTGTGCCTGGCCACGGGATAACATAACAGCGCAGGCTCCTGGACGGAATAAAACAACGCTGAGGAGCCGGTGCGCGGCGCCGGGGGGGTAGGAATGACGGCTGGGCTGCGTCACATTACGAAGGAAAGTCCCACCTCCGGGACGGTTTTACGGTTGCAGGGGACACATTTTATAAGTGTTTAGTTCTGTGTTTGCAAGGAGCATGATGAAAAGAGCCACCTTTTCCTTTTGCATCTTTTGTGCTGCACAAGCTGGCTCTTTCAGCTACAAACGCCTTGGGGGGGGGTTAAAGGTTCCCTTTCGACTTTCTCAGGCTTCGGCCTACATTGTGTTCCTCTGCTTTTCCACCTGTCCCTGGGCTCCAACACCGCTAGTTGTTGCCTGGTAGTGCTGTACGCACAGTCCCAACAGTCGCTCCTCTGTTATTGGGGTTCAGTAACGTCAGCTGTTCCCCTGCTGTGTGTGTGGCAATCCCTCCTACCTCCTCCTACCTCCTCCTCCTCCACCTGTCCCTGGGCTCCAACACCGCCAGTTGCCGTCCAGAAGTGCTGTACGCACAGTCAACAGTCCCTCCTCTGTTATTGGGGTTCAGTAACGTCAGCTGTTCCCCTGCTGTGTGTGTGGCAATCCCTCCTACCTCCTCCTACCTCCTCCAACCTCCTCCTCCTCCACCTGTCCCTGGGCTCCAACACCGCCAGTTGCCGTCCAGAAGTGCTGTACGCACAGTCAACAGTCGCTCCTCTGTTATTGGGGTTCAGTAACGTCAGCTGTTCCCCTGCTGTGTGTGTGGCAATCCCTCCTACCTCCTCCTACCTCCTCCAACCTCCTCCTCCTCCACCTGTCCCTGGGCTCCAACACCGCCAGTTGCCGTCCAGAAGTGCTGTACGCACAGTCAACAGTCCCTCCTCTGTTATTGGGGTTCAGTAACGTCAGCTGTTCCCCTGCTGTGTGTGTGGCAATCCCTCCTACCTCCTCCTACCTCCTCCTCCTCCACCTGCCCCTGGGCTCCAACACCGCCAGTTGCCGTCCAGAAGTGCTGTACGCACAGTCAACAGTCCCTCCTCTGTTATTGGGGTTCAGTAACGTCAGCTGTTCCCCTGCTGTGTGTGTGGCAATCCCTCCTACCTCCTCCTACCTCCTCCTCCTCCACCTGCCCCTGGGCTCCAACACCGCCAGTTGCCGTCCAGAAGTGCTGTACGCACAGTCAACAGTCCCTCCTCTGTTATTGGGGTTCAGTAACATCAGCTGTTCCCCTGCTGTGTGTGTGGCAATCCCTCCTACCTCCTCCTACCTCCTCCAACCTCCTCCTCCTCCACCTGTCCCTGGGCTCCAACACCGCCAGTTGCCGTCCAGAAGTGCTGTACGCACAGTCAACAGTCCCTCCTCTGTTATTGGGGTTCAGTAACGTCAGCTGTTCCCCTGCTGTGTGTGTGGCAATCCCTCCTACCTCCTCCTACCTCCTCCTCCTCCACCTGCCCCTGGGCTCCAACACCGCCAGTTGCCGTCCAGAAGTGCTGTACGCACAGTCAACAGTCCCTCCTCTGTTATTGGGGTTCAGTAACGTCAGCTGTTCCCCTGCTGTGTGTGTGGCAATCCCTCCTACCTCCTCCTACCTCCTCCAACCTCCTCCTCCTCCACCTGTCCCTGGGCTCCAACACCGCCAGTTGCCGTCCAGAAGTGCTGTACGCACAGTCAACAGTCCCTCCTCTGTTATTGGGGTTCAGTAACGTCAGCTGTTCCCCTGCTGTGTGTGTGGCAATCCCTCCTACCTCCTCCTACCTCCTCCTCCTCCACCTGCCCCTGGGCTCCAACACCGCCAGTTGCCGTCCAGAAGTGCTGTACGCACAGTCAACAGTCCCTCCTCTGTTATTGGGGTTCAGTAACGTCAGCTGTTCCCCTGCTGTGTGTGTGGCAATCCCTCCTACCTCCTCCTACCTCCTCCAACCTCCTCCTCCTCCACCTGTCCCTGGGCTCCAACACCGCCAGTTGCCGTCCAGAAGTGCTGTACGCACAGTCAACAGTCCCTCCTCTGTTATTGGGGTTCAGTAACGTCAGCTGTTCCCCTGCTGTGTGTGTGGCAATCCCTCCTACCTCCTCCAACCTCCTCCTCCTCCACCTGTCCCTGGGCTCCAACACCGCCAGTTGCCGTCCAGAAGTGCTGTACGCACAGTCAACAGTCCCTCCTCTGTTATTGGGGTTCAGTAACGTCAGCTGTTCCCCTGCTGTGTGTGTGGCAATCCCTCCTACCTCCTCCTACCTCCTCCTCCTCCACCTGCCCCTGGGCTCCAACACCGCCAGTTGCCGTCCAGAAGTGCTGTACGCACAGTCAACAGTCCCTCCTCTGTTATTGGGGTTCAGTAACGTCAGCTGTTCCCCTGCTGTGTGTGTGGCAATCCCTCCTACCTCCTCCTACCTCCTCCAACCTCCTCCTCCTCCACCTGTCCCTGGGCTCCAACACCGCCAGTTGCCGTCCAGAAGTGCTGTACGCACAGTCAACAGTCCCTCCTCTGTTATTGGGGTTCAGTAACGTCAGCTGTTCCCCTGCTGTGTGTGTGGCAATCCCTCCTACCTCCTCCTACCTCCTCCTCCTCCACCTGCCCCTGGGCTCCAACACCGCCAGTTGCCGTCCAGAAGTGCTGTACGCACAGTCAACAGTCCCTCCTCTGTTATTGGGGTTCAGTAACGTCAGCTGTTCCCCTGCTGTGTGTGTGGCAATCCCTCCTACCTCCTCCTACCTCCTCCAACCTCCTCCTCCTCCACCTGTCCCTGGGCTCCAACACCGCCAGTTGCCGTCCAGAAGTGCTGTACGCACAGTCAACAGTCCCTCCTCTGTTATTGGGGTTCAGTAACGTCAGCTGTTCCCCTGCTGTGTGTGTGGCAATCCCTCCTACCTCCTCCAACCTCCTCCTCCTCCACCTGTCCCTGGGCTCCAACACCGCCAGTTGCCGTCCAGAAGTGCTGTACGCACAGAGCCAAACACCTCGCCAATGTGTTAGTGGGGTTCAGCACCGCCAGCTGTTCCCCTGCTGTGTATACGGCAACGTGTACTGCGACCGCCACGCAGTCACAACAAGTTTACTTTAAGGGAACCTGTCCCCCCCCCCCCAGGCGTTTGTTACTGAAGGAGCCACCTTGTGCAGCAGTAATGATGCAAAGGGAAAAAGTGCCTCTTTTCGTGATGCTCCTTGCACATGCTGAACCAAACACTTATGAAATGTGTCCCCACACAGCGTTACACCGTCCGGTAGGTGGAACTTTCCTTTGTCGTGTGACGCAGCACAGCCATCATTTTTACCCCCTTGGCGCCGTGCGCCCCCTCCTCAGCGTTGTTTGAATCTGTCCCGGAGCCTGCGCTGTTAGGTTAGCCCTTGGCCATGCACACATGTTGCGCTGCCCGTCTTCTGACCTCATTTGGTGTCAGGCTGGCTGCGCCTGTGCGGGTGCGCTGGCCGAGATCCCGCCTCGCAGTGTCGTCTAATGTAATCCCACCGCGGGCCTGTGATCCGTGCCCGTGCGCAGTGCATATCCTCTCCTCTCACTCCCCTCCCTATGGCTTCTTCAGACTGTGCGATGTCAGCTGGTCCCTAATAGCATGCCACGGCCGTGACACCGCACAGTCTGAAAAAGCCGTAGGGAGGGGAGTGAGAGGAGAGGATATGCACTGCGCACGGGCACGGATCACAGGCCCGCGGTGGGATTACATGAGACGACACTGCGAGGCGGGATCTCGGCCAGCGCACCCGCACAGGCGCAGCCAGCCTGACACCAAATGAGGTCAGAAGACGGGCAGCGCAACATGTGTGCATGGCCATGGGCTAACCTAACAGCGCAGGCTCCGGGACAGATTCAAACAACGCTGAGGAGGGGGCGAACGGCGACAAGGGGGTAAAAATGATGGCTGTGCTGCGTCACACGACAAAGGAAAGTTCCACCTACCGGACGGTTTAACGCTGTGTGGGGACACATTTCATAAATGTTAGGTTCCGCATGTACAAGGACCATAATTAAAAGAGCTAAGTTTACCTTTTCCAGCATTAGTGCTGTACACAATGGCTCTTTCAGCTACAAACGCCTGGGGGGGGGGGGGGTTAAAGGTTTCCTTTCAACTTGCTCGAGTGCAGGCTTCGGCCTACACTCCGCTCCCCCTGCTCCTCCTGCTGACCCTGGGCTCTAACACCGCCAGTTTTTTGCCCAGATGTGCTAGCTGCACAGAGAAAAACACCAGCCAATGTGTCAGTGGGGTCCAGCACCGCCAGCTGTTCCCCTGCTGTGCAGCCGGCAACGTGTCCTGCAAAAGCCACGCAGACACAAGAACTGAAATTGAAGGGAACCTTTCCCCCCTCCCCCAGGTGTTTCTATGTTTTACAGCTACCTTGAACAGCAGTAATGCTGCATGTGTTCAAGGTGGCTCAGAAACTTATTCTCCTTGCCCATGTTGAAGTGAACACGTCTAAAATGTGTCCTCTGTGACCATTAAAACGTCCCTCAGGTGTGATTTGACTTTGTATTGACACACGCAACAAGCTCCTTGGTAACGCTGCCCGTCTTCTGGCATCATTGTTTGGCTGGCTGCGCTTCTGCGGCCGCCCTGACCCACACAACAGCCCTCGTTGTCTTATTTAATGGGACTGCGAGGGTGTGATTGATGGGCAGGATCAGTGCATCAGTTCGCCTGTCCCTCCTCTCCTTCCGCCTTCTTCGGACTGTGCGGCTTCATGGCCGTGGCATGCGATAAGGGATCAGATGACGCCGCACAGTCTGAAGCGGGTGTAAGGACCCGAGTGTGAGAGGCGAACATATGTGCTGCGCCAGGCCCTGAATCCCAGCCCCGCAGTGTTTTAACAATGTTAAGACACTGCGGGGCTGGGATTCATGGTCATCGCGAACCGCACCGGCCGACATTACATGATGCCAGAAGATGGGCAGCGCTAACGGCGCTAGGCCAGGGGATAACACGACAGCGCAGACTCCTGTACAGCAAATAACAACGCTCGGGAGGCTGCACCCAGCACCAAGGTGGGATTCTTGACACCTGTGCTGCGTCTCATTACAAAGGGAACTCTCGCCTCCATTACACAGTTTGACTGTATAAAGGGCTAAATGTTATACGTGTTCCATTCAGCGTGTGCAAGGAGAAAAATTACAAGAGCAACCTTTGACTTGCGCAGCACTGCTGCTGCATAAGCTGTGGCTCTTCTACTTTGTAACCCCTGAGGGGGGGTTAAAGGTGACTTTTGAAATCGGTTCAATTAGGCTTCGGCCTACACTCTGCTCCACCTGCAGAGCCCGGGCTCCAACAACGCTAGTTGCTGTCCGGAAGTGCTGGCTGCACAGAGCCAAACACCTCGCCAATGTGTCAGTGGGGTCCAGCACCGCCAGCTGTTCCCCTGCTGTGTAGCCGGCAACGTGTCCTGCAAAAGCCACGCAGACACAACACACCCAAAGCTGCCGCCTGTGCAGGCTTCGGCCTACACTCCCCTCCCCCTGCTCCTCCTCCTCCTGCTCCTCCTCCTGCTGTCCCTGGGCTCTAACACACCGCCAGTTTTTGCCCAGATGTGCTAGCTGCACAGAGAAAAACACCAGCCAATGTGTCAGTGGGGTCCAGCACCGCCAGCTGTTCCCCTGCTGTGCAGCCGGCAACGTGTCCTGCAAAAGCCACGCAGACACAAGAACTGAAATTGAAGGGAACCTGTCCCCCCTCCCCCAGGCGTTTTTACGTTATCCAGCCACCTTGTACAGCGGTAATGCTGCATGTGTGCAAGGTGGCTCAGAAACGTATTCTCCTCGCACATGTGGAACTGAAAACACGTCTGCAATGTGTCCTCTGTGTGACCATTTAACCGTCCCGGTGGTGTGACTTTCCTTTGTAATGACACGCTGCAACCCCCTTGGTAGCGCTGCCCGTCTTCTGGCATCATTGTTTGGCTGCCTGCGCCTCTGCGGCCGCCCTGACCCACACAACGCCCCTCGGTGTCTTATTTATTGGGACTGCGAGGGTGTGATTGATGGGCAGGATCAGTGCATCAGTTCGCCTGTCCCTCCTCTCCTTCCGCCTTCTTCGGACTGTGCGGCTTCATGGCCGTGGCATGCGATAAGGGATCAGATGACGCCGCACAGTCTGAAGCGGGTGTAAGGACCCGAGTGTGAGAGGCCAACATATGTGCTGCGCCAGGCCCTGAATCCCAGCCCCGCAGTGTTTTAACAATGTTAAGACACTGCGGGGCTGGGATTCATGGTCATCGCGAACCGCACCGGCCGACATTACATGATGCCAGAAGATGGGCAGCGCTAACGGCGCTAGGCCAGGGGATAACACGACAGCGCAGACTCCTGTACAGCAAATAACAACGCTCGGGAGGCTGCACCCAGCACCAAGGTGGGATTCTTGACACCTGTGCTGCGTCTCATTACAAAGGGAACTCTCGCCTCCATTACACAGTTTGACTGTATAAAGGGCTAAATGTTATACGTGTTCCATTCAGCGTGTGCAAGGAGAAAAATTACAAGAGCAACCTTTGACTTGCGCAGCACTGCTGCTGCATAAGCTGTGGCTCTTCTACTTTGTAACCCCTGAGGGGGGGTTAAAGGTGACTTTTGAAATCGGTTCAATTAGGCTTCGGCCTACACTCTGCTCCACCTGCAGAGCCCGGGCTCCAACAACGCTAGTTGCTGTCCGGAAGTGCTGGCTGCACAGAGCCAAACACCTCGCCAATGTGTCAGTGGGGTCCAGCACCGCCAGCTGTTCCCCTGCTGTGTAGCCGGCAACGTGTCCTGCAAAAGCCACGCAGACACAACACACCCAAAGCTGCCGCCTGTGCAGGCTTCGGCCTACACTCCCCTCCCCCTGCTCCTCCTCCTCCTGCTCCTCCTCCTGCTGTCCCTGGGCTCTAACACACCGCCAGTTTTTGCCCAGATGTGCTAGCTGCACAGAGAAAAACACCAGCCAATGTGTCAGTGGGGTCCAGCACCACCAGCTGTTCCCCTGCTGTGCAGCCGGCAACGTGTCCTGCAAAAGCCACGCAGACACAAGAACTGAAATTGAAGGGAACCTGTCCCCCCTCCCCCAGGCGTTTTTACGTTATCCAGCCACCTTGTACAGCGGTAATGCTGCATGTGTGCAAGGTGGCTCAGAAACGTATTCTCCTCGCACATGTGGAACTGAAAACACGTCTGCAATGTGTCCTCTGTGTGACCATTTAACCGTCCCGGTGGTGTGACTTTCCTTTGTAATGACACGCTGCAACCCCCTTGGTAGCGCTGCCCGTCTTCTGGCATCATTGTTTGGCTGCCTGCGCCTCTGCGGCCGCCCTGACCCACACAACGCCCCTCGGTGTCTTATTTATTGGGACTGCGAGGGTGTGATTGATGGGCAGGATCAGTGCATCAGTTCGCCTGTCCCTCCTCTCCTTCCGCCTTCTTCGGACTGTGCGGCTTCATGGCCGTGGCATGCGATAAGGGATCAGATGACGCCGCACAGTCTGAAGCGGGTGTAAGGACCCGAGTGTGAGAGGCCAACATATGTGCTGCGCCAGGCCCTGAATCCCAGCCCCGCAGTGTTTTAACAATGTTAAGACACTGCGGGGCTGGGATTCATGGTCATCGCGAACCGCACCGGCCGACATTACATGATGCCAGAAGATGGGCAGCGCTAACGGCGCTAGGCCAGGGGATAACACGACAGCGCAGACTCCTGTACAGCAAATAACAACGCTCGGGAGGCTGCACCCAGCACCAAGGTGGGATTCTTGACACCTGTGCTGCGTCTCATTACAAAGGGAACTCTCGCCTCCATTACACAGTTTGACTGTATAAAGGGCTAAATGTTATACGTGTTCCATTCAGCGTGTGCAAGGAGAAAAATTACAAGAGCAACCTTTGACTTGCGCAGCACTGCTGCTGCATAAGCTGTGGCTCTTCTACTTTGTAACCCCTGAGGGGGGGTTAAAGGTGACTTTTGAAATCGGTTCAATTAGGCTTCGGCCTACACTCTGCTCCACCTGCAGAGCCCGGGCTCCAACAACGCTAGTTGCTGTCCGGAAGTGCTGGCTGCACAGAGCCAAACACCTCGCCAATGTGTCAGTGGGGTCCAGCACCGCCAGCTGTTCCCCTGCTGTGTAGCCGGCAACGTGTCCTGCAAAAGCCACGCAGACACAACACACCCAAAGCTGCCGCCTGTGCAGGCTTCGGCCTACACTCCCCTCCCCCTGCTCCTCCTCCTCCTGCTCCTCCTCCTGCTGTCCCTGGGCTCTAACACACCGCCAGTTTTTGCCCAGATGTGCTAGCTGCACAGAGAAAAACACCAGCCAATGTGTCAGTGGGGTCCAGCACCGCCAGCTGTTCCCCTGCTGTGCAGCCGGCAACGTGTCCTGCAAAAGCCACGCAGACACAAGAACTGAAATTGAAGGGAACCTGTCCCCCCTCCCCCAGGCGTTTTTACGTTATCCAGCCACCTTGTACAGCGGTAATGCTGCATGTGTGCAAGGTGGCTCAGAAACGTATTCTCCTCGCACATGTGGAACTGAAAACACGTCTGCAATGTGTCCTCTGTGTGACCATTTAACCGTCCCGGTGGTGTGACTTTCCTTTGTAATGACACGCTGCAACCCCCTTGGTAGCGCTGCCCGTCTTCTGGCATCATTGTTTGGCTGCCTGCGCCTCTGCGGCCGCCCTGACCCACACAACGCCCCTCGGTGTCTTATTTATTGGGACTGCGAGGGTGTGATTGATGGGCAGGATCAGTGCATCAGTTCGCCTGTCCCTCCTCTCCTTCCGCCTTCTTCGGACTGTGCGGCTTCATGGCCGTGGCATGCGATAAGGGATCAGATGACGCCGCACAGTCTGAAGCGGGTGTAAGGACCCGAGTGTGAGAGGCCAACATATGTGCTGCGCCAGGCCCTGAATCCCAGCCCCGCAGTGTTTTAACAATGTTAAGACACTGCGGGGCTGGGATTCATGGTCATCGCGAACCGCACCGGCCGACATTACATGATGCCAGAAGATGGGCAGCGCTAACGGCGCTAGGCCAGGGGATAACACGACAGCGCAGACTCCTGTACAGCAAATAACAACGCTCGGGAGGCTGCACCCAGCACCAAGGTGGGATTCTTGACACCTGTGCTGCGTCTCATTACAAAGGGAACTCTCGCCTCCATTACACAGTTTGACTGTATAAAGGGCTAAATGTTATACGTGTTCCATTCAGCGTGTGCAAGGAGAAAAATTACAAGAGCAACCTTTGACTTGCGCAGCACTGCTGCTGCATAAGCTGTGGCTCTTCTACTTTGTAACCCCTGAGGGGGGGTTAAAGGTGACTTTTGAAATCGGTTCAATTAGGCTTCGGCCTACACTCTGCTCCACCTGCAGAGCCCGGGCTCCAACAACGCTAGTTGCTGTCCGGAAGTGCTGGCTGCACAGAGCCAAACACCTCGCCAATGTGTCAGTGGGGTCCAGCACCGCCAGCTGTTCCCCTGCTGTGTAGCCGGCAACGTGTCCTGCAAAAGCCACGCAGACACAACACACCCAAAGCTGCCGCCTGTGCAGGCTTCGGCCTACACTCCCCTCCCCCTGCTCCTCCTCCTCCTGCTCCTCCTCCTGCTGTCCCTGGGCTCTAACACACCGCCAGTTTTTGCCCAGATGTGCTAGCTGCACAGAGAAAAACACCAGCCAATGTGTCAGTGGGGTCCAGCACCGCCAGCTGTTCCCCTGCTGTGCAGCCGGCAACGTGTCCTGCAAAAGCCACGCAGACACAAGAACTGAAATTGAAGGGAACCTGTCCCCCCTCCCCCAGGCGTTTTTACGTTATCCAGCCACCTTGTACAGCGGTAATGCTGCATGTGTGCAAGGTGGCTCAGAAACGTATTCTCCTCGCACATGTGGAACTGAAAACACGTCTGCAATGTGTCCTCTGTGTGACCATTTAACCGTCCCGGTGGTGTGACTTTCCTTTGTAATGACACGCTGCAACCCCCTTGGTAGCGCTGCCCGTCTTCTGGCATCATTGTTTGGCTGCCTGCGCCTCTGCGGCCGCCCTGACCCACACAACGCCCCTCGGTGTCTTATTTATTGGGACTGCGAGGGTGTGATTGATGGGCAGGATCAGTGCATCAGTTCGCCTGTCCCTCCTCTCCTTCCGCCTTCTTCGGACTGTGCGGCTTCATGGCCGTGGCATGCGATAAGGGATCAGATGACGCCACATAGTCTGAAGCGGGTGTAAGAACCCAAGCGAGAGGCGAACATATGTACTGCGCCAGGCCATGAATCCCAGCCCCGCAGTGTTTAAACTATGTCAATACACTGCGGGGCTGTGATTCATGGGCATCGCGAACCGCACCGGCCAACATTAAATGAGGTCAGAAGATGGGCAGCGCTAACAGCGCTAGGCCAGGGGATAACACGACAGCGCAGACTCCTGTACAGCAAATAACAACGCTCTGGAGGCTGCACCCAGCACCAAGGTGGGATTCTTGACATCTGTGCTGCGTCTCATTACAAAGGGAACTCGCGCCTCCAACACAGTTTGACTGTATAAAGGGCTAAATGTTATACGTGTTTCATTCAGCGTGTGCAAGGAGCGAAATTAAAAGAGCAACCTTTGACTTGTGCAGCACTACTGCTGCATAAGCTGTGGCTCTTCTACTTTCTAACCCCTGAGGGGGGGTTAAAGGTTACCTTTGAAATTGGTTCAAGTAGGCTTCGGCCTACACTCTGCTCCCCCTGCAGAGCCCGGGCTACAACACCGCTCGTTGCTGTCCGGAAGTGCTGGCTGCACAGAGCCAAACACCTCGCCAATGTGTCAGTGGGGTCCAGCACCGCCAGCTGTTCCCCTGCTGTGCAGCCGGCAACGTGTCCTGCAAAAGCCACGCAGACACTTGCTCTTGTACCTTCTGCTCCACATCCTGGTTCCAGTACCGTCAGCTGGTTCCGGGCAGAGCCTTTGGCTTAGGTGCCTCCCTCTGGGTATCCGAGTTCCACCAACGTCAGGTGGTCCTTGGTAGTGCTTTCAGGCACGGGTACCTCCTGCTTAGTAACCGGGTTCCAGTAACGTCAGCTGGTCCTCGGTAGTTCCATTGGCTCTTGGACCTTCGGCTACCCATCCGGGTTCCAGCACCGTCAGCTGGTTCTCGGCAGTGTCTTTTGCTCTTGTACCTTCTGCTCCCCATCCTGGTTCCAGTACCGTCAGCTGGTTCCGGGCAGAGCCTTTGGCTTAGGTGCCTCCCTCTGGGTATCCGAGTTCCACCAACGTCAGGTGGTCCTTGGTAGTGCTTTCAGGCACGGGTACCTCCTGCTTAGTAACCGGGTTCCAGTAACGTCAGCTGGTCCTCGGTAGTTCCATTGGCTCTTGGACCTTCGGGTAGCCATCCGAGTTCCAGTTCCATCAGCTGGTTCTCGGCATTTTCTCAGCCTTCTTGTACCTTCTGCTACATTTCCAAGTTCAAGAGACTAAACACGATGACCCGGAAGAACACCCCTAAGATGACGACGACACCAGAGACGACAACCACCGTGATGACGACGACCCTGGAGACGATGACCCTGAAGACCACCCCGATGACGACGACCCCGGAGACCACCCCGATGACGACGACCCCGGAGACGACGACCCTGGAGACGACGACGACCTGGAAGACCGAGAAGCAGAAGAACAAGAGGCTGCAGAACAAAGAGCAGAAGGACATTAAGCATAACACAAAATATCAGAGCAAAAAAATATTATGTAAATTATAAGCAGAAGAAGACTAAGCAGTGTATGGGGGTGAGTCCGTTCCTCCTCGTGGTGCCCCTGGATAAAGCCTGATGCTGCAGGCCAAACTGAACGCGGACAAATGTAACTGGTTTGTGACAGGCAGAACGGAAGGTGTAATCTTCAAACTTTTATAGATAACAACTACGGGAATGCCTGTCACAAATAAGAATATGATGAAGAAGTTGAATATGATGAAGATAATAGTAAAATAAAAAGAATATGAACAATGTAACCCAAAAAATAATAGGTAGAAGATGAAGAAGAAGATGAATAAGGTGAAGAAGTTGATGTCAAAGAAGCTGATGATGAGGATAATTAAGAAGAAAGCGTGGGAGAAGTAAAAAAGAAGGTGAAGGGCGTGGAAGTAGTGAAACATCAATATCTGACATAAAAAAAAAAAAAAATAACATAGTCAAATTCTTTCTAACGCCGAACTTCATAAAAAAAAATTAAAAATCCTGCTATTCTATTACATTGGGCTAAACCTCTGTCCCTTTAATATCTCCGCCACGTCCCCCAAT
The DNA here is from genome assembly GCF_051348905.1 of Ranitomeya variabilis. Lineage (NCBI taxonomy): Eukaryota > Metazoa > Chordata > Amphibia > Anura > Dendrobatidae > Ranitomeya > Ranitomeya variabilis. Next base: position 827,357,485 of record NC_135233.1, read on the forward strand.
ACATCCTACATTATTCTTAGTTGTTTTCCTTCATGTAGAATGAACCTACAAGTTTATAAAGGGTTTATTTTAATTCCGATATTTTCGTCCCATTGACTTGCATTGGGATCGGGTATCGGTATCGGATTGGATCCGATATTTTGACGGTATCGGCTGATACTTTCCGATACCGATACTTTCCGATATCGGAAAGTATCGCTCAACACTACTGAGGAGTGATCTAATGTATACTGTATATGGAAGCTACATCTACAGAGGCTGAGGGGTGGTGTACTGTATATGGATGCTGTGTGTACAGAGTATGAGCTGTGATGTACTACATATGCAGCTATGAATAGAGGGGTTGAAAAGCAATGTACTGCATATACAGGCTTTATATGTAAGTAATAGAAATAACTGAACACTGTGCTTTGCAGTCCCATATAGACAATGCATGGAGCAGAGGCTGCATTTGTGAAACTGCACTCTTGAGAATGGAGTTTTAGAGCGCTCATCTTGGGATTCCAGAACCCCCTAGTAGTTGAACCACCAGCAATCAGCATCTTATCCTCTAACCTTTTATATAGGATAACTTCATTCTTTTTGCAATTGCTCTTTAACCCCTTAGTGACAGAGCCAATTTGGTACTTAATGACCGAGCCAATTTTTACAATTCTGACCAGTGTCACTTTATGAGGTTATAACTCTGGAACGCTTTATCGGATCCCGCTGATTCTGAGATTGTTTTTTCGTGACATGTTGTACTTCAAGTTAGTGGTAACATTTCTTCGATATTACTTGCGATTATTTATGAAAAAAATGGAAATATGGCGAAAATTTTTAAAATTTTGCAATTTTCAAACTTTGTATTTTTATGCCCTTAAATCAGAGAGATATGTCACAAAAAATAGTTAATAAATAACATTTCTCACATGTCTACTTTACATCAGCACAATTTTGGAAACAATTTTTTTTTTTGTTAGGGAGTTATAAGGGATAAAAGTTGACCAGCAATTTCTCATTTTTACAACACCATGTTTTTTTTAGGGACCACATCACCTTTGAAGTGATTTTGAGGGGTCTATATGATAGAAAATAACCAAGTGTGACAACATTCTAAAAACTGCACCCCTCAAGCTGCTCAAAACCACATTCAAGAAGTTTATTAACCCTTTACGTACTTCACAGGAACTAAAACAATGTGGAAGAAAAAAATGAACATTTTACTTTTTTTTGCAAACATTTTACTTCAGAACCTTTTTTTTAATTTTCACAAGTGTAAAAACAGAAATTTAACCACAAATTTTGTTGTGCAATTTTTCCTGAGTACGCCGATACCCCATATGTGGAGGTAAACCACTGTTTGGGCGTACCGCAGAGCTTGGAAGTGAAGGAGCACCGTTTGACTGTTTCAATGCAGAATTGGCTGGAATTGAGATCGGACGCCATGTCGCGTTTGGAGAGCCCCTAATGTGCCTAAACAGTGGAAACCCCCCACAAGTGACACCATTTTGGAAACTAGACCCCCCAAGGAACTTATCTAGATGTGTGGTGAGCACTTTGAACCCCCAAGTGCTTCACAGAAGTTTATAACATAGAGCCGTGAAAATAAAAAAATCGCATTTGTTTTCACAAAAATGATTTTTTCGCCCACAAATTCTTATTTTCACAAGGGTAACAGGAGAAATTAGACCACAAAAGTTGTTGTGCAATTTCTCCTGAGTACGTCGATACCCCATATGTGGAGGTAAACCACTGTTTGGGCGCACCGCAGAGCTTGGAAGTGAAGGAGTGCTGTTTGACTTTTTCAATGCAGAATTGGCTGGAATTGAAATCGGATGCCATGTCGCGTTTGGAGAGTCCCTGATGTGCCTAAACAGTGGAAACCCCCCACAAGTGATACCATTTTGGAAACTAGACCCCCTAAGGAACTTATCTAGATATGTGGTGAGAACTTTGAAAGCTCAAGTGCTTCACAGAAATTTATAATGCAGAGTAGTGAAAATAAAAAAATATATTTTTTTCCAACAAAAAAGATTTTTAGCCCCCAAGTTTTTATTTTCACAAGGGTAACAGGAGAAATTGGACCCCAAAAGTTGTTGTCCAATTTATCCCGAGTACGCTGATGCCCCATATGTGGGGGTAAACCACTGTTTGGGCGCACGGCAGAGCTCAGAAGGGAGGGAGTACCATTTGACTTTTTTAGCGCAAAATTGGCTGTCGTGTTTGGAGACCCCCTGATGTACCTAAACAGTGGAAACCCCCCAATTCTAACTCCAACCCTAACCCCAACACAGCCCTAACCCTAATCTCAACCCGATCCATAATCCTAATCACAACCCTAACGATAATCACAACCCTAACCCCAAAACAGCCCTAATCTCAACCCTAACCATAACCCTAAATCCAACACACCCCTAACCCTAATCCCAACCCTAACCCTAATCCCAACCCTAATCCCAAACGTAACACTAATCCCAACCCTAATCCAAACCCTAACCATAATCCCAACTCTAACCCTAACTTTAGCCCCAACCCTAACTTTAGCCCCAACCCTAACCATAACTTTAGCCCCCGTCATCACAAAAAAAGTTCAATGTAACCTTTTTTTTGTACGTCGCGTCCGCCATTTCCGCGGATGCGTGGCCGTAACTCTGCCCCCTCCTCCCCAGGACATAGACTGGGCAGCGGATGCGTTGAAAAACTGCATCCGCTGCCCACGTTGTGCACAATTTTCACAACGTGCGTCGGTACATCGGGCCGACGCATTGCGACCGCCCCGTACCGACGCAAGTGTGAAAGAAGCCTAAGGCTACTTTCACACTAGCGTCGTACTCGGCCCATCGCAGTGTGTCGGGCCGACGTACCGACGCTAGCGTTGTAAGCGCCGCACAACGGGTGCAGCAGATGCTGTTTTTTCAACGCATCCGCTGCCCCATTGTGAGGTGCGGGGAGGCGGGGGCGGAGTTCCGGCCACGCATGCGCGGTCGGAAATGGCGGACACGTCGCACAAAAAAGTTACATGTAGTTTTTTTTGTGTCGACGGTCCGCCGAAGCACGACGCATCCGTCGCACGACGGATGCGACATGTGGCAATCCGTCGCAATGCATCGCTAATGCAAGCCAATGGAGAAAAAACGCATCCTGCAAGCACTTTTGCAGGATGCGTTTTTTCTCCAACGACGCATTGCGACGGAAGCCAAAAAACGCTAGTGTGAAAGTAGCCTAACCCTAGCCCTAACCCTAACCCTAAATTTAGCCCCAACCCTAACCCTAACTCTAACCCTAACCCTAACTCTAACCCTAACCCTAACCCTAACCCTAACTCTAACCCTAACCCTAACCCTAACTCTAACCCTAACCCTAACCCTAATTTTAGCCCCAACTTGTCTTCTCCTGCCGGCCGGCAGATGGCAGCAGATGGCGGGCGCACTGCGCATGCGCCCGCCATGATGAAAAAGCCGGCTGGCAGGAGAAGACAGAAGAGGACCCAGGGACCCCGGGTGAGTATGATAGGGTCCCCGAATCCCCCTATTTCTCTGTCCTCTGATGTGCGATCACATCAGAGGACAGAGAAATAACTGATCGCTTTTTTTTTTTTTTTTGCGGTCGCCGGTAAACTGTTAATTACCGGCGATCGCAAAGCAGGGGTCGGTGCAAACCGACCCCGATCATGTTCTTTGGGGTCTCGGCTACCCCCGGCAGCCGAGACCCCAAAGAACATCCGGGTGCTGGGCGGCGGGCGCACTGCGCGTGCGCCCGCCATTTTTTCCCGGAAAAAAGATGGCGGCGCCCATGGGGAGACACGAGGAGCACCGGGGGAGGTAGGTAAGTATCGGGGGGCTATTGGGGGCCATCGGGGACCACATTTCTCTGTCCTCCGATGTGCGATCACATCGGAGGACAGAGAAATTAAACGGCAAATCGCGTTTTTTTTTTTTTGTTGCGACCGCCAGTAAACGGTTAATTACCGGCGATCGCAACTCGGGGGTCGGTAAAAAACCCCCGAATCATGTTCTCTGGGGTCTCGGCTACCCTCGGCAACCGAGACCCCAGAGAAAATCCGACTCTGGGGGGCGCTATTCACTTTTTCCACAGCGCCGTTAATTAACGGCGCTGTGGATTAAGTACCCTTAGCGGCCGCCGTTAAAAGGCGTATCGGCGGTCGTTAAGGGGTTAATTATTACATTGTAGGAAGTGTGTGATTATAATTCCAGGTGAAGGGGAATGATTATTTTGCAGGGGGTATGTTACAGATACTGTGATTGATTAAAAAAAATAGGTGTGACAGGGGGCATGTGACTAAAATCCGAGGGAAGGGACGGCCAATTACTGCAAAGGAGCTGATTTGTTCTAACCTGGGTGTGGGGATTAATTATTATACTATGAGTGATTTTATGGGATATAAAATTATAATCAAAGAGGGTGGTGTTTATTTTTATGGGGGGGGGGTTATTACTGCAAAGGTGTTCATAGATTTCTATAGAACTCAATGCAATCCATAGAAACTTCTAGACTACAGTATACACTCTCTGACAGAAGTTATGTCGCTTATCCATGTTATGTAAATAAAAGCTTATAACCTGACGTTAAATTCATCCATTGGTTGTATAATTGATTCTTTTGAAAGCTGAAACCCTCCGAAATGTGGTTAAGGTTAAGAAAATAAATTGGCATCAATGCAGAAATATTGATCAGTTAAGCGACACAGAATGGTCAGATTTTGGCAAGACAAAAGTTTTGTCGCCCACAGAAAGTAATGTGATATTCAAACAAATAATTAACTTAAAATACAAATATATGTTGCATAACATTGGTGAATGAAGTTGTGGTGCTATTAGAGTCATATTTAATATTTTGTGTGACTTCCATGAGCTTGAAGGACTGCATCCATGCGGTTCAACAATGATTCATACAATTTATTAACAAATTCATCAGGAATAGCAATGAATGTAGTCTTACATGCCTCCCATAGTTCATTCTAGATTCTTTAGTTTTGTCTTCCAAGCTTCCTCTTTCATCCTACCCCAAACATGCTCAATGATGTTCATGTCTGGTGACTGGTCTGGCCAGTCCTTGAGCACCTTGATCTTTTTTGCCTGGAGGAACTTTGTTGTAGAGATGGATGTATGAGATGGAGCACCATCCTGCTGCAGAATTTGACCCCTTTTATGATTTGGAATATACAGTAAGAGGTAGCTAATACTTCTTGATATTTTAGGCTATTGATATTGGCTCCACCTTGCAAATGTTTTGCACACCCCCATACTAAATGTAACCCCAGACCATGATCTTTCCACCACCAAATTTAACTGTTTTCTGGGTGTATTTTGGATCCATACGAGCTCCAGTAGGTCTCCTGCAGTATTTGCAGCGGCTGTGATGTAATTCTACTGAAGATTCATCAGAGAAATCCACCTTCTGCCACTTTTCCAGAGTCCATCTGTTTAGCAGGCTGTGAGACTTTGCAAATGCCACATGATTTATTATTTGCCTTTTGTTTAGTGCTGGCTTCTGGGCAATGATTCGTCCATGGAGGCCATTTCGAGACAGAATCCTACAAACTGTTTAGGACCTTAGGGACCTCAAGTCCCTGTGCCTAGTTGACACAGGGACTTGAGAGCTCTGCTGCAGTGGAAGAGGGGCTTGCTTTGGATTTTTTAACCAACAAACGTTCCTCCTGAGCAGATGTCTTGTGGGGTCTGCCGGACCTGGGCTTGTCAAGCACATCTCCAGTCTCTTAAAATCTTTTTTTAATTCTTTGTACTAATGCTGAGACACATTAAAGGTGCCAGCCACCTCTACAGTGGATCTGGTCTTCAGCCTCTTGATAATCCAGGCTTTGGTCGCAGGGTGGATTTTTGGCATGTTGTCAGAGCTCAAGTTGCAGTTCAATTGAAGGTCTGGGGTGCTGGGTTTCATTTTATACACACACACTAATTACGGTAACCGATTATTTACTTAGCACAGGTGAGGATGTAAACTAGGATTGAGTGCATTATATGACCAGGCGACAAAACGTTTGTCTTGCCAAAATGTGACCATTCTGTGTTTATTAACAGATCAATATTTCTGCATTGATGCCAATTTATTTTGTTAACCTAAACCACATTTCGGAGGGTTTCAGTTTTCAAAAGAATAATTTATACAACCAATGGATGAATTTAGCGTCAGGTTATAAGCTTTTATTTGCATAACATGGATAAGCGACATAACTTCTGTCAGGGAGCGTAAGGTGCATGCACTTTAATCACTTGTTACAGCACATTTTCACTTTTTTGGGTTCCATTGCTAGTGTAGGTGATGTCTAAGGGTAGGATATTGATGACCTTCCTTCAGAAAAGGTCATCAATATCAAAATGGTACCAATATCTATACCCATTGATCAAAGTACAAAAAAGCAAACATACATCAGAGAGTACATCCTTTTTCACACTTTCCCCACTGATCAACTCCAGGGTGGACACAAACAGGAGAGGGCCATGGAATAAGAACAGTTTATGGGCCATTTGCAGTCCAATAGTTCATCATAATGCACTTCTTTATGTGTATGTCATAGAAGCTGCTTGTAGCTTTGGAGGTAGAAGTGGGCCTCTTACATATTGCACCGCTATGCGACTGCACAAATTGCAACAATGGTACTTCTGACCCTGAATCAGCTATCGTCAGGTTTGACAGTGATCAGAACTAACTTCAATACAATACATGAAAGTCTATGTTTTCCTGAGCAAACTCGAATTCGAGCAGACTGCTGTTCAGGAAGCAAAAGGGTAATGTGCAAACTTGACTTGGCGGCATTCTGACTCAGGAAGCACTTCTTCAATTTTTACAAGGGGCTAAAAATGCTCTTTATCCCACAAGAGGCACAATATCGTCAAATGAAGTAAATTACAAGGTGATTTAATTAAAATAAGCAGTTTATTAAAGTTGTGTTCTCCACTGTTATACAAGTTAAACAGGCACTCCCATGAACTTATTTCCCCTAAGCTTAATTTTTATAGTAGTGGATAACCCCTTAAACCTCAAAAATGAATCATGTGAACAAGATTTGAATTATTGTGGAACTAGATAAGAAATATGAATAAAAAAATGGGTATTCTAAGTATATGGGTATGTAAGTAATTTTAAAATGTTATTTTGTATTGAAAAACTGACAAAATGGCTTTAAAGATTAGGCTGACACTGATGACTGGGTTTAATTGTTGAGCTAGTTTGACTTTTAAATGCCCTATGAAATCAATTGTGACTTGTCAGTATGTTTATGGATGGTTGGCAAGGCCGCTTAGTGACAAAATACATTCCAAAAGACCAATTCTCTTGCATCAGCTTTGAGCTAAATGGGTTTAACTAGCATTAAATTGTATGCACAACTGTCTATAAAGGAGATCTTCTCTATTTGTGGCTCACAAGAGGGTTGACCTCACCAGATTTATCAAAACTGACATTAAATCCCAGTTGAAGTTGCAATAACACAAACTTAAGAATATGAAATGTAAGCTTTGTTCTGTCAATCTGAGGCTCCCATTGTAATTTATCATAAATCGTCAACATACTTTCAGAAATGGCTTTGTTCAGAAAATGGAAAAAATTAATATTTAACTAGGGTAGATTGAAGACTTTTAAACATGCTTATAGCCCTGATATTCAGTTGTATTACCTCACACAGTTTTGAATCAGTATAATTTTTCTTTTCTACACTGTTTGACTTAGAAGGAAAGAGATTATGATGTCCAGTTAATTTAGAGAAGAGGTCCGTATTTTTCAGACTATAAAACTTTTTTTCAGCAAAAATGTCCAGATGTACCTGCTCTGGCTGTGGTGGGGAGGTGGGGGAGTGGCAGCAGCGGAGCAGTGGGTCAGAGGAGGCAGGAGCCGGCATCTGTGGCTAACTCCTGTCCCCGCTGCTAAAGAGAAATGAATATTTACTGCATGCTACGCCCATGGGCATGGAGGGCAGTGAATATTAATTTCTCTTTAATAGCATCCTGCTATGCATAGCCACATCCTTATTTTGGTATGATTGGCCCCATCCCCATCCTGGTATGCATGGCCCCATTCTTATCCTGGTATTATTGCCCCCCACCCTGGTATGCATGGCGCCCTCATCCCTATCCTATCCTGGTATGTATGGCCCCATCAGAAAAACATAAAAAGAAAAATAAACAATTATACTTACCTTTTCTGCGCTCCCTCGCAGCTTCCTGTTCCGATGACAGCAGCTGATTTGTGCTTGTATGGCAGTAACATCATGCGCTGCTTACAAGCTGAGGATAACTGCCAGAATACTTACTGCTCTGCACGCCTGGACTATGTGCGTGGAGAGCAGTAAACATTCATTTCTCATTAATAGCAAGCACAGTGTTAGCCGCAGCTGCTGGCTTCCTGCAGTTGCCAGACTTTCGTGTGTCCCTGCTACTTAAGGCAATGAATATTCTCTGCTTTCCACTCCCATAGGGGTGGAATGCACTTTGTTTGTGCAAACAGATTTTTTCAAAAACAGATTTGTTACAATAAAAGTTCTTGTATTTTAAATTTCATTTTTCTAATAACTTGTATTGGTGTAGAATTATAGAGAAAAAAACTCATAGGAGATGCCTCTCTTTTTGAGCACACATATTTTCAGAAACATTTTGTTACACTAAAAATTCTTGTATTTTTATTTTTTTTTTACATTTTTATTAACTTGTATTGGTGTGAATGTCTCGACAGTTAGGTTCATTACCCTATTATCTGGTAATTTATTCTTATTTCGTTTTTTTCTTATTTTGATTTGAATTGGTTTCTTTTAATATTCCATGTCTTACCTATACAAGAATTTTTAGTGTAAAATGAATGAATGAATGAAATTTACAAAACAAGAACTTTTATTGTAGCAAAACGGTTTTTGGAAAAAATATGTATGCACAAACAAAGAGGAATCTTCTGACAGGGTCTTCTTCCTCTGCAAAGTGAATATATATTTTTGAAAAGAAATCAATTTGATACGTCTCTTTGAATCCCTCAACCAGAATCTATGGCTTTGTTAAAACATGTATGATTCAACTTCAAGAAATCAGAAAGGATTAGAACTCCCAAGGTTTAAACCATAATTGATGGCGATGTACTGTATATAAAACTCTCCATAAGTCATATTGCTTCATACACCTGAGGAAGGCTCTTTCAGAGCAGAAACACGTTGTGTAATTTCACTGATTTTATAGCTTTTTCACGCTATTGTTTTACCTTCTGTAACCAGTATGCAGAAACCAACTTATGTCTGCGGACTTTTAGAATAAATACAATTTTACAAATACGTAAGTGGTTTAATCACTACTCCGAACACCCGGAGGCATGTTTTCAACCTGACGTCTATTCGGGATCTATCTCACAATTAACAAACTTCAGCGCCTTCGCCCCGAAGCCTGTTTTCACCTTCCTGAACAGGCCATTTTTTAACCCCTTAAGCCCCGAGGGTGGTTTGCACGTAAATAACTGGGCCAAATTTTACAATTCTGACCACTGTCCCTTTATGAGGTTATAACTCTGGAACGCTTCAACAGATCTTAGCGATTCTGACATTGTTTTCTCGTGACATATTGTACTTCATGATAGTGGTAAAATTTCTTCTATATAACTTGCGTTTATTTGTGAAAAAAACGGAAATTTGGCGAAAATTTTGAAAATGTTGCAATTTTCCAAATTTGAATTTTTATGCCCTTAAATCACAGAGATATGTCACACAAAATACTTAGTAAGTAACATTTCCCACATGTCTACTTTACATCAGCACAATTTTGGAACCAAAAATTTTTTTGTTAGGGAGTTATAAGGGTTAAAAGTTGACCAGAAATTTCTCATTTTTACAACACCATTTTTTTTAGGGACCACATCTCATTTGAAGTCATTTTGAGGGGTCTATATGATAGAAAATACCCAAGTGTGACACCATTCTAAAAACTGCACCCCTCAAGGTGCTCAAAACCACATTCAAGAAGTTTATTAACCCTTCAGGTGTTTCAGAGGAATTTTTGGAATGTTTAAAAAAAATGAACATTTAACTTTTTTTCACACAAAATTTATTTCAGCTCCAATTTGTTTTATTTTACCAAGGGTAACAGGAGAAAATGGACCTCAAGAGTTGTTGTATAATTTGTCCTGAGTACGCTGATACCCCATATGTGGGGGTAAACCACTGTTTGGGCGCATGGCAGAGCTCGGAAGGAAAGGAGCGCCATTTTACTTTTCAATGCAAAATTGACCGGAATTGAGATGGGACGCCATGTTGCTTTTGGAGAGCCCCTGATGTGCCTAAACATTGAAACCCCCCACAAGTGACACCATTTTGGAAAGTAGACCCCTTAAGGAACTTATCTAGATGTGTGGTGAGCACTTTGACCCACCAAGTGCTTCACAGAAGTTTATAATGCAGAGCCGTAAAAATACAAAATCATATTTTTTCACAAAAATGATCTTTTCGCCCCCAATTTTTTATTTTCCCAAGGGTAAGAGAAGAAATTGGACCGCAAAAGTTTTTGTGCAATTTGTCCTGAGTACGCTGATACCCTATATGTGGGTGTAAAGCACTGTTTGGGCTCATGGCAGAGCTCGGAAGGGAAGGAGTGCCATTTGACTTTTCAATGCAAAATTGACTGGAATTGAGATGGGACGCCATGTTGCATTTGGAGAGCCCCTGATGTGCGTAAACATTGAAACCCCCCACAAGTGACACCATTTTGGAAAGTAGACCCCTTAAGGAACTTATCTAGATGTGTGGTGAGCATTTTGACCCAACAAGTGCTTCACAGAAGTTTATAATGCAGAGCCGTAAAAATAAAAAATCATATTTTTTCACAAAAATGATTTTTGCCCCCCAATTTTTTATTTTCCCAAGGGTAAGAGAAGAAATTAGACCACGAAAGTTGTTGTGCAATTTGTCCTGAGTACGACGATACCCCATATATGGGGGTAAACCACTGTTTGGGCACATAGCAGAGCTCGGAAGGGAAAGAGCACCATTTTACTTTTCAATGCAAAATTGACGGGAATTAAGATGGGACGCCATGTTGCGTTTAGAGAGCCCCTGATGTGCCTAAACATTGAAACCCCCCACAAGTGACACCATTTTGGAAAGTAGACCCCTTAAGGAACTTATCTAGATGTGTAGTGAGCACTTTGACCCAACAAGTGCTTCACAGAAGTTTATAATGCAGAGCCGTAAAAATAAAAAATCATATTTTTTCACAAAAATGATATTTTTGCCCCCAAATTTGTATTTTCCCAAGGGTAAGAGAAGAAATAGGACCTCAAAAGTTGTTGTGCAATTTGTCCTGAGTACGCTGATACCCCATATGTGGGGGTAAACGACTGTTTGGGCGCATGGCAGAGCTCGGAAGGGAAGGAGCGCCAATTGACTTTTCAATGTAAAATTAACTGGAATTGAGATGGGACACCATGTCGCGTTTGGAGAGCCCCTGATGTGCCTAAACATTAAAACCCCCCACAAGGGACACCATTTTGGAAAGTAGACCCCCTAAGGAACTTATCTAGATGTGTTTTGAGAGCTTTGAACCCCCAAGTGTTTCACTACAGTTTATAACGCAGAGCCGTGAAAATAAATTTTTTCCACAAAAATGATTTTTAGCCCCCGGTTTTGTATTTTTCCAAGGGTAACAGGAGAAATTGGACCCCAAAAGTTGTTGTCCAATTTGTCCTGAGTACGCTGATATCCCGTATGTGGGAGGAACTACTGTTTGGGCGCATGGCAGAGCTCGGAAGGGAAGGAGCGCCATTTGGAATGCAGACTTAGATGAATTGGTCTGCAGGCATCACGTTGCATTTGCAGAGCCCCTGATGTACCCAAACAGTACAAACCCCCACAAGTGACCCCATATTGGAAACTAGACCTCCCAAGGAACTTATCTAGATGTGTTGTGAGAACTTTGAACCCCCAAGTGTTTCACTACAGTTTATATCGCAGAGCCATGAAAATAAAAATTCCTTTTTTTTTTCTTCACAAAAATGATTTTTTAGCCCCCAGTTTTGTATTTTCACAAGGGTAACAGGATAAATTGGACACCAAAAGTTGTTGTCCAATTTGTCCTGAGTACGCTGATACCCCATATGTGGGGGGAACCACTGTTTGGGCGCATGGCAGAGCTCGGAAGGGAAGGAGCGCCATTTGGAATGCAGACTTAGATGGATTAGTCTGCAGGCGTCACGTTGCATTTGCAGAGCCCCTGATGTACCCAAACAGTAGAAACCCCCCACAAGTGACCCCATATTGGAAACTAGACCTCCCAAGGAACTTATCTAGATGTGTTGTGAGAACTTTGAACCCCCAAGTGTTTCACTACAGTTTACAACGCAGAGCCGTGAAAATAAAAAATCCTTTTTTTTCCCACAAAAATGATTTTTAGCCCCCCAAATTTTTATTTTCCCAAGGATAACAAGAGAAGTTGGACCCCAAAAGTTGTTGTCCAATTTGTCACGAGTACGCTGATACCCCATATGTTGGGGTAAACCCCTGTTTGGGCGCATGGGAAAGCTCGGAAGGGATTGAGCACTGTTTTACTTTTTCAACGCAGAATTGGCTGGAATTGAGATCAGACACCATGTCACGTTTGGAGAGTCCCTGATGTGCCTGAACAGTGGAAACTCCCCAATTCTACCTGAAACCCTAATCCAAACACACCCCTAATCCTAATCCCAACAGTAACCCTAACCACACCCCTTACCCTGACACACCCCTAACTCTAATCCCAACCCTAATCCCAACCGTAAATGTAATCCAAACCCTAACTTTAGCCCCAACCCTAACCCTAACTTTAGCCCCAACAATAACCCTAACTTTAGCCCCATCCCTAACCCTAAATTTAGCCCCAACCCTAACCCTAACTTTAGCTCCAACCCTAGCCCCAACCTTAGCCCTAACCCTAACCCTAACCCTAGCCCTAACCCTAACCCTAGCCCTAACCCTAGCCCCAACCCTAACCCTAGCCCCAACCCTAACCCTAGCCCTAACCCTAACCCTAGCCCTAACCCTAATGGGAAAATGGAAATAAATACATTTTTTTAATTTTTTAATTTTTCGCTAACTGAGGGGGTAATGAATGGGGGTTTGATTTACTTTTATAGCGGGATTTTTAGCAGATTTTTATGATTGGCAGACGTCACACACTGAAAGACGCTTTTTATTGCAAAAAATATTTTTTGCGTTACCACATTTTGAGAGCTATAATTTTTCCATATTTTGGTCCACAGAGTCATGTGAGGTCTTGTTTTTTGTGGGACGAGTTGACGTTTTTATTTGTATCATTTTTGGGCACGTGACATTTTTTGATCGCTTTTTACTCCGATTTTTGTGAGGCAGAATGACCAAAAACCAGCTATTCATGAATTTCTTTTGGGGGAGGCATTTATACCGTTCCGCATTTGGTAAAATGGATAAAGCAGTTTTATTCTTCGGGTCAGTATGATTACAGTGATACCTCATTTATATCATTTTTTTATGTTTTGGTGCTTTTATACGATAAAAACTATTTTATAGAAAAAATAATTATTTTTGCATTGCTTTATTCTGAGGACTATAACTTTTTTTATTTTTTCTTTGATTACGCTGTATGGCAGCTCGTTTTTTGCGGGACAAGATGACGTTTTCAGCGGTACCATGGTTATTTATATCCGTCTTTTTGATCGCGTGTTATTCCACTTTTTATTTGGTGGTATGATAATAAAGCGTTGTTTTTTGCCTCGGTTTTTTTTTTACGGTGTTCACTGAAGGGGTTAACTAGTGGGAAAGTTTTATAGGTCGGGTCGCTACGGACACGGCGATACTAAATATGTGTACTTTTATTGTTTTTTTATTATTTAGATAAAGAAATGTATTTATAGGAACAATTTTTTTTTTTTGCATTTTTTTGGATTTTTTTTTTTTACACATGTGAAATTTTTTTTTTTATACTATAACATTGCCCCAGGGGGGGCATGATGTTATAGTGTAAGATCGCCGATCTGACACTTTGCTGTGCACTGTGTCAGATCGGCGATCTGACGTGCACAGCTCCTGGAGGCTTCCCAGCGCCTGCTCTGAGCAGGCGCAGTGAAGCCACCTCCCTGCAGTCCCTGGATGCCGTGGCCATCTTGGATCTGGGCCTGCTGCAGGAAGGAGGAGGTAAGAGACCCTCAGAGCAACGCGATTACATCGCGTTGTTCCGGGGTCTCAGAGAAGCCCGCAGGGAGCCTCATCCCTGCGCTATGCTTCCCTATACCGGGGGTTAATGTGCCAGGGGCGGTCCGTGACCACTCCTGGCATATAGTGCCAGATGTCAGCTGCGATAGTCAGCTGACACCCGGCCACGATCGGCCGCGCTCCAACCGTGAGCACGGCCGATCGCATATGACATACTATCCCATCACTGGAAATTACGTCCCAGGTCACCTTGACGGGATAGTACGTCATATGGGATTAAGGAGTTAAATTCTGACCACTGTCACTTTATGAGGTAATAATTCTGGAACGCTTCAATGAATCCTGTTGTGAATTCCGTCCTTGGGCTCCCTCCTGTGGTTGTGAATGGTACTTTTGTGAGTTCTGCCCTTGGGCTCCCTCTGGTGGTTTCGAGTGGAACTGCTGCTCCTTGAGTTTAGCTGTAGCAGCTGCTTTCACTGATCGTCTCTCCTGGCTTTGCTATTTAACCTGGCTCTGGTCTTCAGTTCATGCCAGCTGTCAATGTTTCTGGTTTGGGATTCAGATCTCTCTTTGGATTTCTCTGATGGCCTGTCCATTTCAGCAAAAGATACGTTTTACTAGTTCTTTGTTGTCCATTTGCTTTTGGACTTTATTGCTCAGCTCATGTTATGTTTCCTTTTGTCCAGCTTGTCATTATGATATATTCAGGCTAGCTGGAAGCTCTGGGGAAGCAGATTTGCCCTCCAGACCATGAGTTGGTGTGGAGATCATTTTTGTAAACTCTAGGTGGATTTTTAGTTTTTAATACTGACCGCACAGTATCCTTTCCTATTCTGTCTATTTAGGTTAGTATTGGCCTCCTTTGCTAAAATCTGTTTTCATTTCTGTGTATGTTATTTCCCTCTCCACTCACAGTCAATATTTGTGGGGGGCTATCTTTCCTTTTGGGAATTTCTCTGAGGCAAGATAGCTTTCTGTTTCCATCTTTAGGGGTAGTTAGTTCTCAGGCTGTGACGAGGTGTCTAGGGAGAGACAGGAACACTCCACGGCTATTTCTAGTGTTGGTGTTAGGATTAGGAACTGCGGTCAGTAAAGATACCACCTCCTCAGAGCTTGTCCCATGTTGCTCTTTAACCACCAGGTCATATCAGTGTTGCTCCTTAACCACCAGGTCATAACAGTACAGCTGGCCCGCAATGTGTTGAATGCATCTCAAAAGATGGAAAAAAAAGTTCTGAGCCATTTTTTTTTCTTTTCCTTTGCAGCCTGTTTTGTCTTTTTTTCCCCTTAATCTCTGGGTGGTTCAGATTCCGGTGCTGATATGGAGGTTCAGAGTCTGTCCTCGCGTGTGGATCAACTCGCTGCAAGGGTACAGAGTATCCAAGATTATGTTGTTCACACTCCAGTTTTAGAGCCTAGAATTCCTATTCCTGATTTGTTTTCTGGGGATAGATCTAAATTTTTGAACTTTAAAAATAACTGCAGATTGTTTTTTGCTCTGATACCCCGTTCCTCTGGTGACCCCATTCAGCAGGTGAAGATTGTCATTTCTCTGCTGCGTGGAGACCCGCAGGACTGGGCATTCTCCCTTGAGCCAGGAAATCCTGCATTGCTCAATATAGACGCATTTTTTCAAGCGCTCGGATTGCTGTATGACGAACCTAATTCTGTGGATCAGGCAGAAAAAACCTTGCTGGCTCTGTGTCAGGGTCAGGAAGCGGCAGAAGTATCCTGCCAGAAATTTAGAAAGTGGTCTGTGCTCACAAAATGGAATGAGTATGCCCTGGCAGCAATTTTCAGAAAGGGTCTTTCTGAAGCCCTTAAAGATGTTATGGTGGGGTTCCCCACGCCTGCTGGTTTGAACGAATCAATGTCTTTGGCCATTCAGATTGATCGGCGCCTGCGCGAGCGCAAGGTGGTGCACCATATGGCGGTGTCCTCTAGGCAGAGTCCTGAGCCTATGCAATGTGATAGGATTTTGACTAGAGCGGAACGGCAGGAATTCAGACGTCAGAATGGGCTGTGTTTTTACTGTGGTGACTCTGCTCATGCTATTTCTGATTGTCTTAAGCGTACTAAGAGGGTCGCTAGGTCTGTTACCATTAGTACTGTACAGCCTAAATTTCTCTTGTCTGTTACCCTGATTTGCTCATTGTCGTCCTTTTCTGTTATGGCATTTGTGGATTCAGGTGCTGCCCTGAACTTAATAGACTTGGAATTTGCCAAACACTGTGGTTTTTCCTTGGAGCCTTTGCGGAGCCCTATTCCCTTGAGGGGGATTGATGCTACACCATTGGCCAAGAATAAACCTCAGTACTGGACACAGTTGACCATGTACATGGCTCCAGCACATCAGGAAAAGTTTCAATTTTTGGTGTTGCATAATTTGCACGATGTTGTTGTGCTGGGTTTTCCATGGTTACAGGTACATAATCCAGTGCTGGATTGGAAATCTATGTCTGTGACTAGTTGGGGTTGTCAGCGGAACAAAGTAGAACAAAGTGTATGCATGAGGAATGGGATCACCACAACAATTTAAGTTTATACAAAAAACATCTTTATTTAAGGAAACATAAACACAAAAACATAAAAACATTTAACCCCTTCACCCCAAAGCCTGTTTTCACCTAAGTGACACGGCCAATTTTTACAATTCTGACCACTGTCACTTTATGAGGTCATAACTCTGAAACGCTTCAACGGATCCTGGTGATTCTGAGATTGTTTTCTCGTGACATATTGTACTTTATGATAGTGGTAAAACTTCTTTGATATGACTTGCATTTATTTGTGAAAAAAACTGAAATTTGTCAAAAATTATGAAAATTTAGCAATTTTTTATGCCCTTAAATTAGAGAGTTATATCACATAATATAGTTAATAAACAACATTTCCCACATGTCTGCTTTACATCAGCACAATTTTGGAAACATCATTTTTTTTTGTTAGGGAGTTATAAGGGTTAAAAGTTGACCAGCGATTTCTCATTTTTGCAACAAAATTTGCAAAACCATTTTTTTTACGGACCACCTCACACTTGAAGTGACTTTGAGGAATCTATATGACAGAAAATGCCCAAAAGTGACACCATTCTAAAATCTGCACCCCTCAAGGTACTCAAAACCACATTCAAAAAGTTTATTCACCCTTCAGGTGTTTCACAGGAATTTTTGGAATGTTTAAAAAAAATTGAACATTTAACTTTTTTTCACAAAATTTTTACTTCAGATCCAATTTGTTTTATTTTACCAAGGGTAACAGGAGAAATTGGACCAAAAAAGTTGTTGTACAATTTGTCTTGAGTATGCCGATACCCCACATGTTGGGGTAAACCATTGATTGGGCACATGGCAGAGCTCGGAAGGGAAGGAGCGCCATTTGACTTTTCAATGCAAAATTGGCTGGAATTGAGATCGGAACCCATGTCGTCTTTGGAGAGCCCCTGACGTACCTAAACAGTGGAAACCCCCACAAGTGACTCCATTTTGGAAAGTAGACCCTCTAAGGAACTAATCTAGATGTGTGGTAAGCACTTTGAACCTCCAAGTGCTTCACAGAAGTTTATAATGTAGAGCCGTAAAAAAAATTAATATTAATTTTCACAAAAAATGATCTTTTTGCCCCAAATTTTTTATTTTCCCAAGGGTAGCAGGATAAATTGGACCCCAAAAGTTGTTGTGCAATTTGTCCTGAGTACGCTGATACTTCATATATGGGGATAAACCACTGTTTGAGCGCATGGCAGAGCTCGGAAGGGAAGGAGCGCCATTTGACTTTTCAATGCAAAATTGGCTGGAATTGAGATCGGAACCCATGTCGTGTTTGGAGAGCCCCTGACGTGCCTAAACAGTGGAAACCCCCACAAGTGACACCATTTTGGAAAGAAGACCCTCTAAGGAACTTATCTAGATGTGTGATGAGCACTTTTAACCCCCAGTTGTTTCACTAAAGTTTAGAATGTAGCGCTGTGAAAATTAAAAAATATTTTTTTCTTTCCACAAAATGATGTTTTAGCCCACAATTTTTTTTTCCCCAAGGGTAACAGGAGAAATTGGACCACAAAAGTTATTGTACAATTTGTCCTGAGTACGCTGATTCCCCATACATTGGGGGGAACCACTGTTTGGGCGCACGGCAGAGCTCGGAAGGGAAGGAGCGCCATTTGAAATGCAGACTTAGATGGATTGGTCTGCAGGTGTCATGTTGCATTTGCAGAGCCCCTGATGTACCTAAACAGTACAAACCCCCCACAAGCGACCCCATATTGGAAACTAGACCCCCCACGGAACTTATCTAGATGTGTTGTGAGAACTTTGAACCAACAAGTGTTTCACTACAGTTTATCACGCAGAGCCGTGAAAATAAAAAATATTTTTTTTTCCACGAAAATTATATTTTAGCCCCCACGTTTTTATTTTCCCAAGGGTAACAGGATAAATTGGACACCAAAGGTTGTTGTCCAATTTGTCCTGAGTACGCTGATACTCCATATATGGGGGGGAACCACTGTTTGTGCGCACGGCAGAGCTCGGAAGGGAAGGAGCGCCGTTTGAAATGCAGACTTAGATGGATTGGTCTGCAGGTGTCATGTTGCATTTGCAGAGCCCCTGATGTACCTAAACAGTAGAAACCCCCCAAAAGTGACCCCATATTGGAAACTAGACCCCCCACGGAACTTATCTAGATGTGTTGTGAGAACTTTGAACCCCCAAGTGCTTCACTACAGTTTATAATGCAGAGCCACGAAAATAAAAAATATATTTTTTTCCACGAAAATTATATTTTAGCCCCCATGTTTTTATTTTCCCAAGGGTAAGGCTGGTTTCACACTTGCGTTTTTATCTGCATGCGTTTTTAAAAAAAACGCATGTGTGAAAAAACGCATGTAAACGCGGTAAAACGCATGCGTTTTTTAGACGCATGCGTTTTTTAGACGCATGCGTTTTTATAGAAAAACACAAGAAAACAAGAAAAAACCAAATAACCCTAACCCTACCCCTACCCCTACCCCTAACCCTACCCTTAACCCTACCCCTAACCCTAACCCTACCCCTAACCCTAACCTGAAATACGTGGCACTGAAATACGTGGCACTGAAATACGTTTATATACGTATATACGTATATAAGTGCCACGATATTTCAGTGGCCACGTATATAAGTGCCATGTATATAAGTGACACGTATATAAGTGCCACGTATATAAGTGCCACGTTTTTCACGTAAATGCCACGATATTTCAGTGGCCACATATTTAAGTGCCACATATATAATTGCCACGTATACAAGTGCCACGTATATAAGTGCCACGTATTTAAGTGCCATGTATTTCACGTAAATGCCACGATATTATTTCACTGAAATATCGTGGCACTTAAATACGTGGCACTGAAAGACGTGGCACTGAAAGACGTGGCACTGAAATACGTGGCACTGAAATACGTGGCACTGAAATATCGTGGCACTGAAATATCATGGCACTGAAAGACGTGGCACTGAAATACGTGGCACTGAAATACGTGGCACTGAAATATCGTGACACTGAAAGACGTGGCACTGAAATATCGTGGCACTGAAAGACGTGGCACTGAAATATCGTGGCACTGAAATACGTGGCACTCAAATACGTGGCACTGAAATACGTGGCACTGAAATATCGTGGCACTGAAACACGTGGCACTGAAATACGTGGCACTGAAATATCGTGGCACTGAAATACATGGCACTGAAATATGTGGCACTGAAATACGTGGCACTGAAATATCGTGGCACTGAAATACGTGGCGCTGAAATACGTGGCACTATGACTGTCAGAAAATGTTCATTAAACGGTTAGGAGTGAGTTTAGGGGTAGGGTTAGGGTTAGGGTTTTGATCCCTTTATCACCTTGATGGTGGTGGGTGACTTTTCAGTGTGTGTTCTGTTTTTTTTCTATAAAAATGCATGCGTTTTTAACGCAAACGCGTTGAGATCGGACACCATGTCGCGTTTGGAGAGCCCCTGATGTGCCTAAACAGTGAAAACTCCCCAATTCTAACTGAAACCCTAACCCCAACCCTAACCCCAGCCCCTAACCCTAGCCCTAACCCCAACCCTAACCCTAGCCCTAACCCTAATCCTAACCCTAGCGCTACTTTCACACTAGCGTTTTTTTGCATACGTCGCAATGCGTCATTTTGGCGAAAAAACGCATCCTGCAAAGTCATCTGCAGGATGCGTTTTTTCCCCATAGACTAACATTAGCGCATGCGCGGCTGGAACTCCGCCCCCACCTCCCCGCACCTCACAATGGGGCAGACGATGCGTGGAAAAACAGCATCCGCTGCCCCCGTTGTGCGGCGCTTGCACAGTATGCGTCGGTATGTCGGGCCGATGCAGCGCGACGGCCCCGTACAGACGCTAGTGTGAAAGTAGCCTAACGGGAAAATGGAAATAAATATATTTTTTTAAATTTTATTATTTTTCCCTAACTAAGGGGGTGATGAAGGGGGATTTGATTTACTTTTATAGCGTTTTTTGGGCGGATTTTTATGGTTGGCAGCCATCACACACTAAAAGACGCTTTTTATTGCAAAAAATAGTTTTTGCATCACCGCATTTTGAGAGCTATAATTTTTCCATATTTTGGTCCACAGAGTCATGTGAGATCTTGTTTTTTGCAGGACGAGTTGACGTTTTTATTGGTACCAATTTCGGGTACATGACATTTTTTGATCACTTTTTATTCCAATTTTTGGGAGGCGGAATGAACAAAAACCAGCAATTCCTGAAATTCTTTTAGGGGGGGCGTTATACCGTTCCGCGTTTGGTAAAAAGGATAAAGCAGTTTTATTCTTCGGGTCAGTACGATTACAGCGATACCTCATTTATGTAATTTTTTTATGTTTTGGCGCTTTTACACAATAAAAACTATTTTATATAAAAAAATAATTGTTTTTGCATCGCTTTATTCTGAGGACTATAACTTTTTTATTTTTCTGCTGATGATGCTGTATGGCAGCTTTTTTTTTGCGGGACAAGATGACGTTTTCAGCGGTACCATGGTTATTTATATCCGTCTTTTTGATCGCGTGTTATTCCACTTTTTGTTTGGCGGTATGAGAATAAAGCGTTGTTTTTTGCCTCGTTTTTTTTTTTTTTTTTACGGTGTTCACTGAAGGGGTTAACTAGTGATAAAGTTTTATAGGTGGGGTCGTTACGGACGCGGCGATACTAAATATGTGTACTTTTATTGTGTGATTTTTTTTTTATTTAGATAAAGAAATGTATTTATGGGAATATTTTTTTTTTTTCTTTATTTAGGAATTTTTTTTTTAATTTTTTTTTACACATGTGGAAAATTTTTTTTTTTACTTTTTTACTTTGTCCCAGGGGGGAACATCACAGATCGGTGATCTGACAGTGTGCACAGCACTCTGTCAGATCACCGATGTGACAGGCACTTTACAGAGGCTTGCCGGCGCCTGCTATGAGGAATTCTCAGCAGACGCCGGCAAGCAGGGTCATCTCATGACCCGGAAGGAGTCCCGCGGCCATCTTGGATCCGGGGACTCCTTCCAGGTCACCGGAGCAGCGCGATCTCATCGCGTTGCTCCGGTGGGAGAGCGCAGGGAGCCCTGTCCCTGCGCGATCCCCCTCTATGCCGCTGTCACTATTGACAGCGGCATCAGAGGGGTTAAATGCCCGCGATCGGCAACAGCGCCGATCGTGGGCATTGCTGCGGGGTGTCAGCTGTCATATACAGCTGACACCCGCACCCGATCACCGCGGCGCTCAGCGCGAGACCGCGGTGATCGATGCGCCGTACTAGTACTGCGGCTGGCACTAATGCAGTGTCGGCAGCGCCGTACTAGTACGGCGCATGACAAGAAGGGGTTAAAAACCCCAAAATATTACCTGGGGTAACGGGTCCATATAAATACCAGATAAATGCTGTAATATTACACACAACATTATACAGCCTATGCACATTAATATATAAATAACACAACCACTATTCCCAGCATATGGGCATTATACAATAAAGTATGATATTATAAATCAGATTATACACTCTTGGATAGAGGTTGACACCCCGTTCCATGCCCCATGTACCAGGAGCCAGCAAGGAGAATAGTGAATGGAATAATCAAAAAAATACTAGGCACCAAGCAAATCCCTCAACCCTGCTACTACACTGACCTATATCTTACCCTACCCAGCAGATAGGCAGTAACAAGGTTCCTGGAATGGTGGGTTTAGTGAGTGTCGGTCAGGCTGTATTGTTTGCTGAGACCCACGCGTATCGACACCTGTGGCGTATTCCTCAAGGTCAATATAACACAAGCGTTATGTTCCCTAACTTATATAACTGAATAATTTCTTGTTACACCTACCAGGTGGGGTTGTCAAGGGATACATAGTGATGTTCCTTTGATGTCAATTTCCTCTTCCCCCTCTTCTGAAGTTCCAGAGTTTTTGTCAGATTTCCAGGATATATTTGATGAGCCCAAGTCCATAGTTACATAGTTACATAGTTATTAAGGTTGAAGGAAGACTTTAAGTCCATCTAGTTCAACCCATAGCCTAACCTAACATGCCCTAACATGTTGATCCAGGGGAAGGCAAAAAAAAACCCATGTGGTAAGAGTAAGCTCCATCATGGGGAAAAAAATTCCTTCCCGACCCCACATACGGCAATCAGACTAGTTCCCTGGATCAACGCCTTATCAAGGAATCTAATATATATACCCTGTAATATTATACTTTTCCAGAAAGGTATCCAGTCCCCTCTTAAATTGAAGCAATGAGTCACTCATTACAACATCATATGGCAGAGAGTTCCATAGTCTCACTGCTCTTACAGTAAAGAATCCGCGTCTGTTATTATGCTTAAACCTTTTTTCCTCCAGACGTAGAGGATGCCCCCTTGTCCCTGTCACCGGTCTATGATTAAAAAGATCAGCAGAAAGGTCTTTGTACTGTCCCCTCATATATTTATACATTAACATAAGATCACCCCTTAGTCTTCTTTTTTCCAAATTAAATAGCCCCAAGTGTAATAACCTATCTTGGTATTGCAGACCCCCCAGTCCTCTAATAACCTTGGTCGCTCTTCTCTGCACCCGCTCCAGTTTAGCTGTGTCTTTCTTATACACCGGAGACCAGAACTGTGCACAGTATTCTAAGTGTGGTCGCACTAGTGACTTGTATAGAGGTAAAACTATGTTCTCCTCATGAGCATCTATGCCTCTTTTAATGCATCCCATTATTTTATTTGCCTTTGTAGCAGCTGCCTGACACTGGCCACTGAATATTAGTTTGTCATCCACCCATACACCCAGGTCTTTTTCATTGATGGTTTTGCCCAGAGTTTTAGAATTAAGTACATAGTTATACATCTTATTACTTCTACCCAAGTGCATGACCTTACATTTATCCCCATTAAAGCTCATTTGCCATTTATCAGCCCAAGCTTCTAGTTTACATAAATCAGCCTGTAATATAAAATTGTCCTCCCCTGTATTGATTACCCTGCAGAGTTTAGTGTCATCTGCAAATATTGAAATTCTACTCTGAATGCCCCCTACAAGGTCATTAATAAATATGTTAAAAAGAAGAGGGCCCAATACTGACCCCTGTGGTACCCCACTACTAACCGTGACCCAGTCCGAGTGTGCTCCATTAATAACCACCCTTTGATTCCTATCCCTGAGCCAACTCTCAACCCACTTGCACATATTTTCCCCTATCCCCATTATTCTCATTTTATGTATCAACCTTTTGTGTGGCACCGTATCAAAAGCTTTTGAAAAGTCCATATACACTACATCCACTGGGCTCCCTTGGTCCAGTCCGGAACTTACCTCTTCATAGAAGCTGATCAAATTAGTCTGACATGAACGGTCCCTAGTAAACCCGTGCTGATACTGGGTCATGAGGTTATTCCTCTTCAGATACTCCAGTATAGCATCCCTTAGAATGCCCTCCAGGATTTTACCCACAGTAGAGGTTAAACTTACTGGCCTATAATATCCGAGTTCAGTTTTTGTCCCCTTTTTGAATATTGGCACCACATTTGCTATACGCCAGTCCTGTGGTACAGACCCTGTTATTATGGACTCTTTAAAGATTAAAAATAATGGTCTATCAATGACTGTACTTAATTCCTGCAGTACTCGGGGGTGTATCCCATCCGGGCCCGGAGATTTGTCAATTTTTGTGATTTTTAGACGCCGCCGTACTTCCTGCTGGGTTAAGCAGGTAACATTAAATTGGGAATTATTATCACTAGTCATATTGGCTGCCATGGGATTTTCTTTTGTAAATACTGATGAAAAAAAGTCATTTACCATATTGGCTTTTTCCTCATCCTCATCCACCATTTCACCCAGACTATTTTTAAGGGGGCCAACACTATCATTTTTTAGTTTCTTACTATTTATGTAGTTAAAGAATATTTTGGGGTTATTTTTGCTCTCTCTAGCAATGAGTCTCTCTGTCTCAATCTTTGCTGCCTTGATTTGCTTTTTACATAATTTATTTAAATTTTTGTATTTATTTAATGCCTCCTCACTACCTACTTCCTTTAATTCTCTAAATGCTTTCTTTTTGTCACTTATTGCGCCCCTTACAGCTTTATTTAGCCATATTGGTTTCCTCCTATTTCTAGTATGTTTATTCCCATACGGTATATACTGTGCACAGGTCCTATCCAGGATACTAATAAATGTCTCCCATTTTCTTTGTGTACTTTTATGTCTCAGGATATCGTCCCAGTTAATTGCACCAAGATCCTCTCTCATCCGTTGGAAATTTGCCCTCCGGAAGTTTAGTGTCCTTGTCACCCCTCTACTACACATCTTATTAAAGGAGACATGAAAACTTATTATTTTGTGATCACTATTCCCCAAGTGACCCCCAACCCTTATATTTGATATGCGGTCTGGCCTGTTGGTTAATATTAGGTCTAGCAGTGCCCCCCTTCTTGTTGGGTCCTGAACCAGTTGTGAAAGGTAATTGTCTCTCATAGTTGTCAAAAACCGATTACCTTTACTGGAACTGCAGGTTTCTGTTCCCCAATCTATTTCAGGGTAGTTGAAGTCCCCCATAATAATGACTTCTCCTTGAGTCGCAGCTTCATCTATTTGCTTTACAAGGATATTCTCCGTTGCTTCCATTATTTTTGGAGATTTATAACAAACCCCTATCAGTAATTTATTATTTTTTCCCCCTCCCCTTATCTCCACCCACAGGGACTCTACATTTTCATTAGATTCACCTATATTATCACGCAGGATGGGTTTTAAGGTCGATTTTACAAACAGACACACCCCACCCCCTCGCTTATCTGTACGGTCATTTCTGAAAAGGCTATAGCCCTGCAAGTTAACAGCCCAGTCATGTCTCTCATCCAGCCATGTTTCAGATATCCCCACCATGTCATAATTATGTTCCAACAACATTAGTTCTAATTCGTCCATTTTGTTGGCAAGGCTTCTGGCATTAGTATACATGCACTTGATGTTCCTCTCTGTACCTCTATTCTTTCTTAAATTACTAACTGTTCTAACCCCACCCCCCATGAACTCCAGTCCAGTTCCCTTCCTCCTCATAGGGACTGCGATTGTGCTATTAACTTGATTCCTGGCTGTAAGTTCCCTAAGGGTCGACTTTTCAATCTGTCTGTGCCAGAGCATGCCGCTATGCGGAGTTATGTAAAAGGAGTCTTTGGAGAAGGGGCATATTCACCCGTCTTCGTCACCGTTGGGAGCGGGGTTCTTTTTTGTTGCCAAGAAGGATGGCTCCTTGAGGCACTGTATAGATTATCGCCTTCTCAATAAGATCACGGTCAAATTCCAGTACCCTTTACCTTTGCTTTCTGATTTGTTTGCTCGGATTAAGGGGGCTAGTTGGTTTACCA
This sequence comes from Ranitomeya variabilis, assembly GCF_051348905.1. Classification (NCBI taxonomy): domain Eukaryota; kingdom Metazoa; phylum Chordata; class Amphibia; order Anura; family Dendrobatidae; genus Ranitomeya; species Ranitomeya variabilis. Next base: position 827,383,532 of record NC_135233.1, read on the forward strand.
AGATTGACCTTCGAGGGGCGTATAATCTTGTTCGTATTAAACAGGGTGATGAATGGAAAACAGCATTTAATACGCCCGAAGGCCATTTTGAATACTTTGTGATGCCATTCGGGCTCTCTAATGCTCCATCTGTGTTTCAGTCCTTTATGCATGATATCTTCCGGAATTATCTGGATAAATTTATGATTGTATATTTGGATGATATTTTGGTTTTTTCCGATGATTGGGAGTCTCATGTGAAGCAGGTCAGGATGGTATTTCAGATCCTTCGTGCTAATGCGTTGTTTGTGAAGGGGTCTAAGTGCCTCTTTGGAGTTCAGAAGGTTTCATTTTTGGGTTTCATTTTTTCTCCCTCGGCTATTGAGATGGACCCTGTTAAGGTCCAGGCCATTCATGATTGGACTCAACCCACATTTGTGAAGAGCCTTCAGAAATTTTTGGGCTTTGCTAATTTTTATCGCCGCTTCATTGCTAATTTTTCCAGTGTGGTTAAGCCTCTGACCGATTTGACGAAGAAAGGCGCTGATGTGATGAATTGGTCCTCTGCGGCTGTTGAGGCCTTTCAGGAGCTTAAACGTCGTTTTACTTCTGCCCCTGTGTTGCGTCAGCCAGATGTTTCTCTCCCTTTTCAGGTTGAGGTTGACGCTTCTGAGATTGGGGCAGGGGCCGTTTTGTCTCAGAGAAGTTCTGATGGCTCTTTGATGAAACTGTGTGCTTTCTTCTCCAGAAAGTTTTCGCCTGCTGAGCGTAATTATGATGTCGGCAATCGGGAGTTGTTGGCTATGAAGTGGGCATTTGAGGAGTGGCGACATTGGCTTGAGGGAGCCAAGCATTGTGTTGTGGTCTTGACCGATCATAAAAATCTGATTTACCTTGAGTCTGCCAAGCGGTTGAGTCCTAGACAGGCTCGATGGTCTCTGTTTTTCTCCCGTTTTGATTTTGTGGTCTCGTATTATTATTATTATTATTATTTATTGTTATAGCGCCATTTATTCCATGGCGCTTTACAAGTGAGGAGGGGTATACATAATAAAAACAAGTACAATAATCTTGAACAATACAAGTCATAACTGGTACAGGAGGAGTGAGGACCCTGCCCGCGAGGGCTCACAATCTACAAGGGATGGGTGAGAATACAGTAGGTGAGGATAGAGCTGATCGTGCAGCGGTTGGTTGATCGGTGGTTACTGCAGGTTGTAGGCTTGTCGGAAGAGGTGGGTCTTCAGATTCTTTTTGAAGGTTTCGATGGTGGGCGAGAGTCTGATGTGTTGTGGTAGAGGGTTCCAGAGTAGGGGTGATACGCGAGAGAAATCTTGTATACGATTGTGGGAAGAGGAGATAAGAGGGGAGTAGAGAAGGAGATCTTGTGAGGATCGGAGGTTGCGTGTAGGAAAGTACCGGGAGATGAGGTCACAGATGTAAGGAGGAGACAGGTTGTGGATGGCTTTGTACGTCATGGTTAGGGTTTTGTACTGGAGTCTCTGGGCAATGGGGAGCCAGTGAAGGGATTGACAGAGGGGAGAGGCCAGAGAATAGCGGGGGGACAGGTGGATTAGTCGGGCAGCAGAGTTTAGAATAGATTGGAGGGGTGCGAGAGTGTTTGAGGGGAGGCCACAGAGCAGGAGGTTGCAGTAGTCAAGACGAGAGATGATGAGGGCATGGACTAGGGTTTTTGCAGATTCTTGGTTGAGGAATGAACGGATTCGTGCAATATTTTTGAGTTGAAGTCGGCAGGAAGTGGAAAGGGCTTGGATATGTGGTTTGAAGGAGAGATCAGCGTCAAGGATAACCCCGAGGCAGCGAGCTTGTGGGACTGGGGAGAGTGGGCAGCCATTTACTGTAATGGATAGGTTCGTTGGGGGGGTCACGTGAGATGGGGGAAAGATGATGAATTCTGTTTTGTCCATGTTAAGTTTCAGAAATTTAGCGGAGAAGAAGGATGAAATAGTGGACAGACATTGAGGGATTCTGGTTAGTAGGGATGTGATATCTGGTCCAGAGATGTAGATCTGTGTGTCATCAGCATAGAGGTGATACTGAAAGCCATGAGATTCTATGAGCTGTCCCAGGCCAAAGGTGTAAATGGAGAAGAGCAGGGGCCCAAGGACTGAACCTTGTGGGACTCCGACAGAGAGGGGGCGAGGTGAGGAGGTGGTGTGTGAGTGGGAGACGCTGAATGTCCGGTCTGTTAGGTATGATGAGATCCAGGATAGGGCCAAGTCTGTGATGCCAAGGGATGAGAGGGTCTGTAATAATAGGGAATGGTCCACTGTGTCAAAGGCAGCCGACAGGTCGAGGAGGAGGAGAACAGAGTAGTGTCGCTTGCTCTTGGCGGTTAAAAGGTCAGTGGTGACCTTAGTTAGGGCAGTTTCAGTGGAATGGTGTGACCGGAAGCCAGATTGTAAGCGGTCAAAGAGGGAGCAAGAAGAGAGATGGGAGGACAGTTCAAGGTAGACTTGTTGTTGCAGTAGTTTTGAGGCATAGGGGAGAAGTGATATAGGGCGATAGCTAGATACAGAGGATGGGTCAAGAGAGGGCTTTTTGAGGATAGGTGTGATGGAGGCATGTTTAAAGCTTGAGGGGAAAACACCATTTGTTAGTGATAGGTTGAAGAGATGGGTTAGGGTTGGGATGAAGATTGTGGTGAGGTTTGGGATGAGGTGGGTTGGGAGCGGGTCAAGTGCACAGGTGGTGAGATGCGATCTTGAGAGTAGAGTGGCGAGTTGATCTTCTGTAATGGTGGAGTAGTTGGTTTTGGAGGTGGAGGGTAGGGAAGTTGGGAGGAAGGGCTCTGGGGCTTGTTGACCAAAACTGTCTCTGATGTTATCAATCTTCTGCTTGAAGAATGAGGCAAAGTCTTCAGCAGAGATAAGTGAGGAGGGAGGAGGTGCTGGGGGACGGAGGAGAGAATTGAAGGTGTTGAATAACTGTTTAGGGTTGTGAGACAGGGAGGATATGAGAGATGAGAAGTAGGTTTGTTTAGCTGTGGCGAGTGCGGTCTTGAAAGTAGTGAGGGACTGTTTGAATGCGATTAAGTGGTCGTTGGAGTGGGATCTTTTCCATCTGCGCTCAGCAGCCCTGGAAGCTTGCCTCAGTTCTTTGGTCAGGCTGGTGTGCCAGGGCTGTCTGTTGATTTTGCGAGCTTTGGTATGTGTAAGTGGGGCAGCAGATTCCAAAGCTACAGCTATTGTGGTGTTATATAGAGCGGCAGCGTCATCCGCATTGTGTATGGAACTTATGTCTGTGAGAGGGAGGAGGGATTCAGAGAATGAATGTAGGTCAAGATGTTTAAGATTTCTGCGAGGGTGTGAAAGTTTGTGGGGTGGGGACTCTAGACATGGAGTGGAGAGAGATGAGAATGTGAGAAGGTTGTGGTCAGAGAGAGGAAGAGGCGAGTTAGAGAGGTTAGATAGGGAGCAGAGGCGGGTGAAGATGAGGTCCAGTGTGTGACCATCTTTGTGAGTGGCTGCAGAAGACCATTGAGTGAGGCCGAAGGAGGAAGAGAGAGATAGAAGTTTAGTGGCAGCTGAGAGGGAAGTGTCAATGGGTATGTTGAAATCGCCCATGATGATAGTGGGGATGTCCGCAGAAAGGAAATGAAGTAGCCAGGTGGTGAAGTGGTCAAAGAAGGTGGTGGCTGGCCCTGGGGGGCGGTAAATGACAGCCAGTTGGAGGTTGGAGGGGGAGTAGATGCGCACAGAGTGCACCTCAAAGGAAGGGAGGGTAACAGAGGGTGGCAGTGGGATTGGGGTGAAGGAGCAGTTATCTGACAGGAGAAAACCAACTCCTCCACCATGCTTGCTGCTGGGGTGGGGTGTGTGAGAAAGGTGGAAGCCACCGTAAGAGAGTGCAGCAGGGGAGGCCGTGTCAGAAGGGGTGAGCCAGGTTTCGGTGATGGCGAGGAAGGAAAGTTTGGTAGTAACAAAAAGATCATGGATGTAGGAAAGCTTGTTACAGACAGAGCGAGCGTTCCACAGAGCTCCTGTTAGTGGGACTGGGGAAGCGGGGGCTGGGCGAATGGGTATAAGGTTAGAGAGGTTACGGAAGTTTGTGATGGAGCGTGGATGGGAGGTAGAAATGACTGTGGTAATATGGTGAGGAGGACCAGGATTTGGAGAGATATCACCAGCAGTGAGAAGGAGCAGAGATAGTGTTAGCAGGTGGGAGCAGGAGAGAGCGTGAGGGGGCTGCCTGTGCTTTGAGACAGAGGATTGTATGTTAAGGAACAGTTCTGAGGAGGAGGTGAGATGGATGGGGAGGATTGAAGAGGAGATGAACAGTTCCTTACTTGGTGTGGGGATTGGGGGAGGTTGCAGAAAGTGAAAGATTATAGGGGTAAAAGTGACAACAAACAGAAACATTGTTTGCAGTGACTGGCCAGTTACCTTCAGTTCCCTTCAGGTTCAATTCAGGTTTTAATTCTAATGTAATCCACACTTTTAGAACACACTTCTAGAAATCACACTGCAGACTAAAGTCCTGCAGACTTGTGCTATGCAATATATGGAAAACTAAGTGCGGTCAGGTGTGGAGCAGAGAGGAGTGGTCTCTGCTCATCTTGGTCAGAGAATTAAGGGTCGACCAGATGCATACAATCAAGACTAAGTAAACAAGGTCATAAATATCACAGAGTAAGTTGGGGGTTAGCTGAAAGGCATACCATCACAATGCTAGGAGCAGGGGAAAGTCTATGCGCAAAGCTGGGTGATGTATTATGTGCGCTTCATAGGAGAGCTGGATGAACATACCATCACAATGCTAGGAGCAGGGGAAAGTCTATGCGCAAAGCTGGGTGATGTATTATGTGCGCTTCATAGGAGAGCTGGATGAACATACCATCACAATGCTAGGAGCAGGGGAAAGTCTATGCGCAAAGCTGGGTGATGTATTATGTGCGCTTCATAGGAGAGCTGGATGAACATACCATCACAATGCTAGGAGCAGGGGAAAGTCTATGCGCAAAGCTGGGTGATGTATTATGTGCGCTTCATAGGAGAGCTGGATGAACATACCATCACAATGCTAGGAGCAGGGGAAAGTCTATGCGCAAAGCTGGGTGATGTATTATGTGCGCTTCATAGGAGAGCTGGATGAACATACCATCACAATGCTAGGAGCAGGGGAAAGTCTATGCGCAAAGCTGGGTGATGTATTATGTGCGCTTCATAGGAGAGCTGGATGGATGTATCTTCCGGGATCTAAGAATGTGAAGGCTGATGCCCTTTCTAGGAGTTTTTTGCCTGATTCTCCGGGAGTCCTTGAGCCTATTGGTATTCTCAAGGAGGGGGTGATTCTTTCTGCCATCTCTCCTGATTTACGGCGGGTGCTTCGGGAGTTTCAGGCTAATAATCCTGACCGCTGTCCAGTGGGGAAACTGTTTGTTCCTGATAGATGGACTAGTAAGGTAATTTCTGAGGTCCATTGTTCAGTATTGGCTGGTCATCCTGGGATTTTTGGTACCAGAGAGTTGGTTGCTAGGCCCTTTTGGTGGCCTTCCTTGTCGCGGGATGTGCGTTCTTTTGTGCAGTCCTGTGGGACTTGTGCTCGGGCCAAGCCTTGCTGTTCCCGTGCTAGTGGGTTGCTTTTGCCTTTGCCAGTCCCTGAGAGGCCCTGGACGCATATTTCCATGGATTTTATTTCTGATCTTCCTGTTTCCCAGAAGATGTCTGTCATCTGGGTGGTTTGTGACCGGTTTTCTAAGATGGTCCATTTGGTACCTTTGCCTAAGTTGCCTTCCTCCTCTGATTTGGTTCCATTATTTTTTCAGCATGTGGTTCGTTTGCATGGCATTCCGGAGAATATTGTGTCTGACAGAGGTTCCCAGTTTGTTTCTAGGTTTTGGCGGTCCTTTTGTGCTAGAATGGGCATTGATTTGTCTTTTCCTCAGACAAATGGCCAAATGGAGCGAACCAATCAGACCTTGGAAACCTATTTGAGATGCTTTGTGTCTGCTGATCAGGATGATTGGGTGACCTTCTTGCCGTTGGCCGAGTTTGCCCTTAATAATCGGGCTAGTTCGGCTACCTTGGTTTCGCCTTTCTTTTGTAACTTTGGTTTTCATTCCCGTTTTTCTTCAGGGCAGGTTGAGCCTTCTGACTGTCCTGGTGTGGATTCTGTGGTGGACAGGTTACAGCAGATTTGGACTCATGTGGTGGACAATTTAACATTGTCTCAGGAAAAGGCTCAACGTTTTGCTAACCGTCGTCGGTGTGTTGGTCCCCGGCTTCGTGTTGGGGATTTGGTCTGGTTGTCTTCTCGTCATGTTCCTATGAAGGTTTCTTCCCCTAAGTTCAAGCCCCGCTTTATTGGTCCTTATAAGATTTCTGATATTATCAATCCGGTGTCTTTTCGTTTGGCCCTTCCAGCTTCTTTTTCCATTCATAACGTTTTTCATAGATCTTTGTTGCGGAGATATGTGGTGCCCATGGTTCCCTCCGTTGATCCTCCTGCTCCAGTGTTGGTTGAGGGGGAGTTGGAATATGTGGTGGAAAAGATTTTGGATTCTCGTTTTTCGAGGCGGAAGCTTCAGTATCTGGTCAAGTGGAAGGGTTATGGCCAGGAGGATAATTCTTGGGTTGTTGCCTCCGATGTCCATGCTGCCGATTTGGTTTGTGCTTTTCACTTGGCTCGTCCTGATCGGCCTGGGGGCTCTGGTGAGGGTTCAGTGACCCCTCCTCAAGGGGGGGGTACTGTTGTGAATTCCGTCCTTGGGCTCCCTCCTGTGGTTGTGAATGGTACTTTTGTGAGTTCTGCCCTTGGGCTCCCTCTGGTGGTTTCGAGTGGAACTGCTGCTCCTTGAGTTTAGCTGTAGCAGCTGCTTTCACTGATCGTCTCTCCTGGCTTTGCTATTTAACCTGGCTCTGGTCTTCAGTTCATGCCAGCTGTCAATGTTTCTGGTTTGGGATTCAGATCTCTCTTTGGATTTCTCTGATGGCCTGTCCATTTCAGCAAAAGATAAGTTTTTGCTAGTTCTTTGTTGTCCATTTGCTTTGGACTTTATTGCTCAGCTCATGTTATGTTTCCTTTTGTCCAGCTTATCATTATGATATATTCAGGCTAGCTGGAAGCTCTGGGGAAGCAGATTTGCCCTCCACACCGTGAGTCGGTGTGGAGATAATTTTTGTAAACTCTGCGTGGATTTTTAGTTTTTAATACTGACCGCACAGTATCCTTTCCTATTCTGTCTATTTAGATTAGTATTGGCCTCCTTTGCTAAAATCTGTTTTCATTTCTGTGTATGTTATTTCCCTCTCCACTCACAGTCAGTATTTGTGGGGGGCTATCTTTCCTTTTGGGAATTTCTCTGAGGCAAGATAGCTTTCTGTTTCCATCTTTAGGGGTAGTTAGTTCTCAGGCTGTGACGAGGTGTCTAGGGAGAGACAGGAACACTCCACGGCTATTTCTAGTGTTGGTGTTAGGATTAGGAACTGCGGTCAGTAAAGATACCACCTCCTCAGAGCTTGTCCCATGTTGCTCTTTAGCCACCAGGTCATATCAGTGTTGCTCCTTAACCACCAGGTCATAACAGAATCCCACTCATTCTGAGTTAGTTTTCTCAAGACATATTGTACTTTATGATAGAGGTAAAATTTCTTTGATATGACTTGCTTAAATTTGTTAAAAAGTCAAAAAGTTGCCGAAAATGTAACAAATTTAGCAATTTTTGAAGTTTTAATTTTTATGCCCTTAAATCAGACAGTTATGTCTCACAAAATAATTAATAAATAACATTTCCTACATTTCTACTTTACACCAGCACAATTTTGGAACCAAAATTTTTTATGTTAGAAAGCTATAAGGGATAAAATTTGACCAGCGATTTTTCATTTTTTCAAAAAAATTTACAAAACAATTTTTTTTAGGGACCACATCACATTTGAAGTCACTTTGAGGGGTCTATTTGAAAGAAAATACCCTAAGCAACACCATTCTAAAAACTGCACCCTTAAAAATGCTCAAAATCACATTCAAGAAGTTTACTGACCCTTCCGGTGCTTCACAGTATCGGAAGCAACGTGGAAAAAATGAACATTTAACTTTTTAGTCACAAAAATGATCTTTCAGCCCTGATTTTTTTATTTTCACAAGGGTAACAGGAGAAAATGGACCACAAAAGATGTGCAATTACTCCTGAGTACGCAGATACTCCACATGTGGGGGAAAGCCACTGTTTGGGCACACAGCAGGGCTCAGAATGGAAGGAGCACCTTTTAACTTTTTGAGAGCGGACGCAATGTCACGTTTGAAAAGCCCCTGATGTGCCTAAACAGTGGAAAAAACCCATAAGTAATCGCATTTTGGAAACTAAAACCCATAAGTAATCGCATTTTGGAAACTAGACTCTTCAAGGAACTTATCTAGCTGTGTGCTGTGTGGTGAGCACTTTGAACCCCAGGTGCTACACAGAAGTTTATAATATAGAGCTGTGAAAATAAAAAAATAAAATTTTATCCCCCAAAATTGTATTTTAGCAATGATTTTTTTATTTTCACAAGAGTAACATGTGAAAATGGACCAATAACGTTGTTGTGCAATTTCTCCTGAGTACGCTGATATTTCATATGTGGGGGAAAACCACTGTTTAGTCGCATGGCAGGGCTCGGAAGGGAAGGAGCACCTTTTGACTTTTTGAACGCAAAATTGCCTAGAATTCAGAGCTGACGCCATGTCATGTTTGAAGAGCCCCTGATGTGCCTAAACAGTGGAAAACCCCAACAAGTGACCCTATTTTGGAAACTAGACCCTTCATGGAAATGATCTAGCTTTGTGATGAGCACTTTGAACCCCCAGGTGCTTCATAGAAGTTTATAATGTAGAGCCGTGAAAATAAAAAATCTAATTTTTCCCCCAAAATGGTATTTTAGCAATGATTTTTCATTTTCAAAATAGTTACATTAGAAAATGGAGTTGTGCAATTTCTCCTGAGTACGTCGATACCTCATATGTGGGGGAAAACCACTGTTTCGCAGCACGGCAGGGTTCGGAAGGGAAGGAACACCTATTCACTTTTTGAACGCAAAATTGCCTGCATTTGAGAGCTGACGTCATGTCACATTTGAAGAGCCCCTGATGTGCCTAAACAGTGGAAAACCCCCACATGTGACTCCATTTTGGAAACTAGACCCTTCAAGTAACTTATTTAGCTGTGTGGTGAGCACTTTGAACCTCCAGATGTTTCACAAAAGTTTATAACGTAGTGCCGTAAAAATAAAAAATCACATTTTTTTCCCCAAAAATGATCTTTTAGCAACATTTTTTTATTTTCACAAAGGTAGAAGGAGAAAATGAACCACTAAAGTTGTTGTGCAATTTCTCCTGAGTGCGTCAATACCTTATATGTGGGGGGAAATCACTATTTGGGCACACGGCAGGGCTCAGAAGAGAAGGAGTGACGTTTTGGATTTCAGATTTTGATGGAATTGTCTGCAGGCATCTCCCACAAGTGACCCCATTTTGGAAACTTCACCCCTGAAGGAATTTATCTAGAGGCATAGTTTTATTAGTAATGATTATAATGCTTTTGGTTTTACAGGTGTATAAATTTGTAATGTAGCGGTATGTGTAAGTTATGTGGAGTACATCAGATTATAAAAGTGTGTTGTGTCAACAGGGTAAAAACAAATTTTATTAATTTGTGGACTAGTGGTAGGCTTTGAAGCAATCCTTAATGCAAAGGCCAGGTTTCTCAGGGCAGGTTTCAAACTGGTAAATTGTGTCCTTTTGGATTCCCATCTTGGAGCACTCTCTGCACCATTTTTGTGATCGTTCTTTCCTCACTGTTTTGGGAACCTCTCTTGGGAAATGCTGACCTGGGACAATATAGACACTATCAGTTTCAGAAGTACTGGGATGCTCACCTTCCTGAGTGTCAAACAGAACGCACCTCCTGCAGAACAGTATGGAGTAGGGAAGGGGTTAATATGTCAGGTCATATTGGCCCAAACAGTCCAAGTATATAACCAATAAGAACAGAACAGCAGGGTTACAAGACTAATATAATGCTCTGCAGCAGTTCTATGGCCAGTAACTATGACATTACAGTAGTTACACAATATCCCTGTAAACTCAGTGAAATGTAAGTATTTCATTTTTTGAAGTTGACTGATTTGTTATATTACCTTAAATCCTAATTGATATTTTGAGATTAGACCATGGTTCATTGGAAATGAAAAGGCTCAATGAATTAGTTGGTTTGTAACAGATTGAATCAATAGTTTTAGAGATGTGTTGCTTGCATGCAGTTCCTAGTAATAGACAAAACTCTTCTGTCAGGAGAAATAATTATTTCACTTCACCATGCACTCTGCGGGATTAATGTGGGAAAGGAGATATATCAAAATATGGAATGAGGAAATCGATAAGATACAGGATGAAAGCATTTTTCATGCAAAACAGGAGAGCACAAGAAATGATTCAAGAGAGATGGGTATAGATGTCTCATGGGAAATGTTAGTAAATGCTCTTTACCCTTTATTGATGGCTCACGTGTCTTGAAGATGCTGTGAAACGTAGCATGGAATTTAATTCTATTTTTTTTTGTGATTTTTTTTAATTATCTCTGGTTTATCTTGCCTCATTAGTTAAGTTCAAAAACCATAGCCACAACAATGTAAAACAGCCAACAAAGTACTCTGATCAAGTGCCACTTACAGGGTAGTCATTGTAAGGGCAAATTACTAAGTTGTACATTAGACGACTGCTGTCTGAATATCTGGGGAGAGAAAGTATTGGCATAACATACTTACCTGATGCGCTCCCGTGATGTTCTTTTCTGACAGTTGTTGTCAGTCCAGTTTTTTTGGCTTGCAGTAATATTGGTCTTCATGTGCTCTCTGCTGCCATGTCAGGTTGATTGGCACTCCTCCTGGCACTGGGCACTCTAGCATTCGGAGCGTCTGACTGACCTGCCAACCAAGAAGATCATTCAGCTGAGCAATTAGTGGAGCTGGCATCCTATACAGGTTCTATGTACATTATTGCCACTTTTCCACTGCCAGATACTGTATTGCTTGCATACTACTCGCAGTGGTGTAACTTGGAACTCATAGGCCCCAAAGAAAAACCTTTGCATAGAACTGGAGAAACAAATGTTCACACAACCCATCCAGGTGTGCACAATCGTGCATATCCTTCTATATTGTTACCCATATGAGACTCTATTTGTGCGTTGTCTCCTCTCGTTTCTCTCTTTTGGATCTTTAAAGAAAAACCTTTAACAGGGTCCCCAACTATCACGAATCTTCAATAGTATTAATCTTAATACATGGGCTAAAGGGACCTTTTTGACGTTTGACGCGGTATCCGCCGGTATCCTCCACTTGCGGCGGATACCGCGTGGCTCTTGTGCCTCTTCCTCTCCCACTAGCTGGACTGACCTACTGTATTTTCTGGTGTATAAGACGACTGGGCGTATAAGACGACCCCCAACTTTTCCATATAAAATATGGAATTTGGGATATGCCCGCTGTATAAGACGGGGGTCATCTTATACGCCCAGTCATCTTATACGGCGTGTGGTTCCCAGGGTCTGAAGGAGAGGAGACTCTCCTTCAGGCCCTGGGATCCATATTCATGTAAAAAATAAAGAATAAAAATAAAAAATATGGATATACTCACCTCTCCGAGAAGCCTGGCTGTCACCGCTGCAAGCGTCTGCCTCCGTTCCTAAGAATTGCAGAGCGTGAAGGACCTTCGATGACGTCGCGGTCTTGTGATTGGTCCGTGACCGCTCTTTTAGGCTGTGCTGAACATTTTCTATATCCTGCTCTCACTATTAGTGATGAGCAAATATACTCATTACTCGCTCGGGGGTCCTCCGAGTATTTTTTAGTGCTCGGAGATTTAGTTTTTCTTTCTGCAGCTGAATGATTTACATCTGATAGCCAGCATAAGTACATGTGGGGGTTGCCTGGTTGCTAGGGAATCCCCACATGTACTTATCCAGGTTTATAATGTAAGTTCATATATCAACTTGGCAACTTGGGCTGCCTACACACAGTTATATTGGTAGACCCTGTTTTTTCTCAGGACTTGCTGTGGAGCCCTTTATACAATTAACATAAACTTTCACACTATGCATGTTATTGATGAAAATGGTTGATAGTTAGGAACCATCCTTTTTCACGTGGTTCTTATATGTTTCATTCTCACGTATTTTGTCTTGGAAAGCAATATATATTCTAAAAAAATATTGATACTTGATGTGTCCCACTGCAGTTAATGAATTCAATGTTGCAGTAAACGTTACAAACGTAAGGTACTTGGTGTTATTTTTATCAAATAGCGCAAAAGTCATCCAACCATGTCAAGGTGTACCTTATATTATGGATGTTCTCTAACCACTATACATCCTAATTCTCTATGTTCTAAAAAAGCCTCATCTGAATGGGGAGTGAAAAAGAGACATAGTTTGCTATTAAAGCCTTGTGTTGGAAAGATGGGTGGATATGGGTGCTGAGGCCTGAAGGGGGCTATACCCCCGATATGTACTACAAAAAAGAAAAAATAGGACCTGCACACTCCTTTTCAGTTCTCATTCAGATGATGCCTGGTTTGTCATATGGTGAGGTAGGATATTTAGTGGTTAGGGACCATCCATATTAAAGGTATACCTTGAAGTGGTTGGATGGCTTTTGCAGTCTTTGATCAAAAGTATCTTATGTTTTTAATGTTTATAGAATTATTGGAGTTCATATATTCATTAATAGCAGTGTGCTGGCACATCGTGTATGTATATGTTTATATAATAACCACATAGTATATAGTATATTTGTGCAACAGTACATTAATTTAATATTAAAGGTGTGCAGGCCCTTTTCTGTCTTTTTCTCTTTTATACTAAAAAAAGATATGCTGGTTGTGGGTATATTATGTGTATTAGTGTAGTTTAAGGCAGTTTGTGCTTATTAGGACTCACATAACAATGTTAAGGATACATGTGAATACAGTAGTATCATTTTTCAATAAAGATATTGTAACGAATGGAAGCGGAGGCACAGATGGTGAAGTGCACATTCGTTTATTGAATTTATTGTGGAACCACTGGACCACTACCTGGGGGCTCCGAAGGGGGTGTAACTAAGCGAGCCCTGGACTCCCATACTAAGACCCCTCAAACAGAGCTAGAATGGATTTCAGGAAACGCAAGGTGCTACCTCCAGTTAGACCCCGGGTACGTGGTAACTGACTCGGCCGGACTTGCGGGCAGTCAGGTGCTCCAAGTAACAAAGAACCAGAGAGGAGACGGGTGGCACAGGCGGATAGCAGGCGTAGTTCCAGGAGGCGTGGAAGCACGGTGGACACACTGAGGAAACAAACAGTGTAAGCAAGATGCAAGCTGAGCAAACACACTGCTGTTGTGAAATTGGATTTTGGGCTCCCCCGGTGGCCACTGGTGGAATTGAACTTGTGTGCATCATCCCCTCTGTTCACCTGTTCCCATCAGGATGTGGGAGTCGCTATTTAACCTTGCTCCTCTGTCACTTCCATGCCGGTCAACATTGTAATCAGAAGCCTTTCTGTGCATGTTCCTGCTACCAGACAACTTCCAGCTAAGTCGGACTTTTGTCCTTGTTTGTTTTTTGCATTTTGTTCCAGTTCACAGCTGCAGTTTCGTTTCTGTGTCTGGAAAGCTCTTGTGATCTGAAATTGCCACTCTGATGTTATGAGTTAATACTAGAGTCTTAAAGTAATTTCAGGATGGTGTATTGATAGGGTTTTCAGCTGACCATGAAAGTACCCTTTCTGTCTTCCTGCTATCTAGTAAGCGGACCTCGATTTTGCTAAACCTATTTTCATACTACGTTTGTCATTTTCATCTTAAATCACCGCCAATATATGTGGGGGCCTCTGTCTGCCTTTAGGGGAAATTTCTCTAGAGGTGAGCCAGGACTATATTTTCCTCTGCCAGGATTAGTTAGTCCTCCGGCCGGCGCTGGGCGTCTAGGGATAAAACGCAGGCTACGCTACCCGGCTACTGTTAGTTGTGCGGCAGGTTTAGTTCATGGTCAGTTTAAGTTTCCATCCTTCCAAGAGCTAGTTCCTATGTATGCTGGGCTATGTTCTCTTGCCATTGAGAACCATAACAGTTTGACCGGCCCACAAAGGGTTAAATTAATTGGCAGAGAAAGGAGAGAAAAATGAAGTCTGCTGAAAATTTTTTTTTTTTTTTTTTTTTTTTCCCTTCAGTTCTGAGTGTGCTTTCAATTGAATCACTTGCAAGTCTGCCTATATTGCAGCCTTCCTCTCTCTCTCTCCTTCTAATCCTGGAATGGCTCGGTGTTCACCTGTTTAAAATGGATATTCAGAGTTTAGCTGCAGGTTTGAATAATCTCACCACGAAAGTTCAAAATTTACAAGATTTTGTTGTTCATGTTCCTATATCTGAACCTAGAATTCCTTTGCCTGAATTTTTCTCGGGGAATAGATCTTGCTTTCAAAATTTCAAAAATAATTGCAAGTTGTTTTTGTCCCTGAAATCTCGCTCTGCTGGAGATCCTGCTCAGCAGGTCAGGATTGTGATTTCCTTGCTCCGGGGCGACCCTCAAGATTGGGCTTTTGCATTGGCTCCAGGGGATCCTGCGTTGCTCAATGTGGATGCGTTTTTTCTGGCCTTGGGGTTGCTTTATGAGGAACCTCATTTAGAGCTTCAGGCGGAAAAAGCCTTGATGTCCCTATCTCAGGGGCAAGATGAAGTTGAAATATACTGCCAAAAATTCCGTAAATGGTCTGTGCTTACTCAGTGGAATGAGTGCGCCCTGGCGGCGAATTTCAGAGAGGGTCTCTCTGATGCCGTTAAGGATGTTATGGTGGGGTTCCCTGTGCCTGCGGGTCTGAATGAGTCCATGACAATGGCTATCCAGATCGATAGACGTCTGCGGGAGCGCAAACCTGTGCACCATTTGGCGGTGTCTACTGAGAAGACGCCAGATAATATGCAATGTGATAGAATTCTGTCCAGAAGCGAACGGCAGAATTTTAGACGAAAAAATGGGTTGTGCTTTTATTGTGGTGATTCAACTCATGTTATATCAGCATGCTCTAAGCGTACTAAGAAGCTTGATAAGTCAGTTTCAATTGGCACTTTTCAGTCTAAGTTTATTCTATCTGTGACCCTGATTTGTTCTTTATCATCTATTACCGCGGATGCCTATGTCGACTCTGGCGCCGCTTTGAGTCTTATGGATTGGTCCTTTGCCAAACGCTGTGGGTATGATTTAGAGCCTCTTGAAACTCCTATACCTCTGAAGGGGATTGACTCCACCCCATTGGCTAGTAATAAACCACAATACTGGACACAAGTAACTATGCGAATTAATCCGGATCATCAGGAGATTATTCGCTTTCTTGTGCTGTATAATCTACATGATGTGTTGGTGCTTGGATTGCCATGGCTGCAATCTCATAACCCAGTCCTCGACTGGAACGCTATGTCTGTGTTAAGCTGGGGATGTAAGGGGATGCATGGGGACGTACCTTTGGTTTCCATTTCGTCATCTATTCCCTCTGAGATTCCTGAATTCTTGTCTGACTATCGTGACGTTTTTGAAGAACCTAAGCTTGGTTCATTACCTCCGCACCGGGAGTGCGATTGTGCCATAGATTTGATTCCGGGTAGTAAATACCCTAAGGGTCGTTTATTTAATCTGTCTGTGCCTGAACATGCTGCTATGCGAGAATATATAAAGGAGTCCTTGGAAAAGGGACATATTCGTCCTTCGTCATCTCCCTTAGGAGCCGGTTTTTTCTTTGTGTCTAAGAAAGATGGCTCTTTGAGGCCGTGTATTGATTATCGGCTTTTGAATAAAATCACGGTTAAATATCAATATCCGTTGCCACTGCTGACTGATTTGTTTGCTCGCATAAAGGGGGCCAAGTGGTTCTCTAAGATAGATCTCCGTGGGGCGTATAATTTGGTGCGAATTAAGCAGGGGGATGAGTGGAAAACCGCATTTAATACGCCCGAGGGCCACTTTGAGTATTTGGTGATGCCTTTTGGCCTTTCAAATGCCCCTTCAGTCTTTCAGTCCTTTATGCATGACATTTTCCGTGATTATTTGGATAAATTTATGATCGTGTATCTGGATGATATTCTGATTTTTTCGGATGACTGGGACTCTCATGTCCAGCAGGTCAGGAGGGTTTTTCAGGTTTTGCGGTCTAATTCCTTGTGTGTGAAGGGTTCTAAGTGCGTTTTTGGGGTTCAAAAGATTTCCTTCTTGGGATACATTTTTTCCCCCTCTTCCATCGAGATGGATCCTGTCAAGGTTCGGGCTATTTGTGATTGGACGCAACCCTCTTCTCTTAAGAGTCTTCAGAAATTTTTGGGCTTTGCTAACTTTTATCGTCGATTTATTGCTGGTTTTTCTGATGTTGTTAAACCATTGACTGATTTGACTAAGAAGGGTGCTGATGTTGCTGATTGGTCCCCTGCTGCTGTGGAGGCCT
This sequence comes from Ranitomeya variabilis, assembly GCF_051348905.1. Classification (NCBI taxonomy): domain Eukaryota; kingdom Metazoa; phylum Chordata; class Amphibia; order Anura; family Dendrobatidae; genus Ranitomeya; species Ranitomeya variabilis. Next base: position 827,399,978 of record NC_135233.1, read on the forward strand.
TTCGGGAGCTTAAGCGCCGCTTTTCTTCCGCCCCTGTGTTGCGTCAGCCTGATGTTGCTCTTCCTTTTCAGGTTGAGGTCGACGCTTCTGAAATCGGAGCTGGGGCGGTTTTGTCGCAAAGAAGTTCCGACTGCTCCGTGATGAAACCTTGTGCTTTTTTTTCTCGTAAATTTTCGCCCGCCGAGCGGAATTATGATATTGGGAATCGGGAGCTTTTGGCCATGAAGTGGGCTTTTGAGGAGTGGCGTCATTGGCTTGAGGGGGCTAGACATCAGGTGGTGGTATTGACCGACCACAAAAATTTAATTTATCTTGAGTCCGCCAGACGCCTGAATCCTAGACAGGCGCGCTGGTCGTTGTTTTTCTCTCGGTTTAATTTTGTGGTGTCATACCTACCGGGTTCTAAGAATGTTAAGGCGGATGCCCTTTCTAGGAGTTTTGAGCCTGACTCCCCTGGTAATTCTGAACCTACAGGTATCCTTAAGGATGGAGTGATATTGTCTGCCGTTTCTCCAGACCTGCGGCGGGCCTTGCAGGATTTTCAGGCGGATAGACCTGATCGTTGCCCACCTGGTAGACTGTTTGTTCCTGATGATTGGACCAGTAAAGTCATTTCTGAGGTTCATTCTTCTGCGTTGGCAGGTCATCCTGGAATCTTTGGTACCAGGGATTTGGTGGCAAGGTCCTTCTGGTGGCCTTCCCTGTCACGAGATGTACGAGGCTTTGTGCAGTCTTGTGACGTTTGTGCTCGGGCCAAGCCTTGTTGTTCTCAGGCTAGTGGATTGTTGTTGCCCTTGCCTATCCCGAAGAGGCCTTGGACGCACATCTCGATGGATTTTATTTCGGATCTTCCTGTTTCTCAGAAGATGTCTGTCATCTGGGTGGTGTGTGACCGTTTCTCTAAGATGGTCCATTTGGTTCCCCTGCCTAAGTTGCCTTCTTCTTCCGAGTTGGTTCCTCTGTTTTTTCAAAATGTGGTTCGTTTGCATGGTATTCCGGAGAATATCGTTTCTGACAGAGGAACCCAATTCGTGTCTAGATTTTGGCGGGCATTCTGTGCTAGGATGGGCATAGATTTGTCTTTCTCGTCTGCTTTCCATCCTCAGACTAATGGCCAGACCGAGCGGACGAATCAGACTTTGGAGACATATTTGAGGTGTTTTGTGTCTGCAGATCAGGATGATTGGGTTGCTTTTTTGCCTTTAGCGGAGTTTGCCCTCAATAATCGGGCCAGCTCTGCCACCTTGGTGTCTCCTTTTTTCTGTAATTCGGGGTTTCATCCTCGATTTTCCTCCGGTCAGGTGGAATCTTCGGATTGTCCTGGAGTGGATGCTGTGGTGGAGAGGTTGCATCAGATTTGGGGGCAGGTGGTGGACAATTTGAAGTTGTCCCAGGAGAAGACTCAGCTTTTTGCCAACCGCCGGTGTCGGGTTGGTCCTCGGCTTTGTGTCGGGGACTTGGTGTGGTTGTCTTCTCGTTTTGTCCCTATGAGGGTTTCTTCTCCTAAGTTTAAGCCTCGGTTCATCGGCCCGTACAAGATATTGGAGATTCTTAACCCTGTGTCCTTCCGTTTGGACCTCCCTGCATCTTTTTCTATTCATAATGTTTTTCATCGGTCATTGTTGCGCAGGTATGAGGTACCGGTTGTGCCTTCCGTTGAGCCTCCTGCTCCGGTGTTGGTTGAGGGCGAGTTGGAGTACGTTGTGGAAAAAATCTTGGACTCCCGTGTTTCCAGACGGAAACTCCAGTATCTGGTCAAATGGAAGGGATACGGTCAGGAGGATAATTCTTGGGTGACTGCCTCTGATGTTCATGCCTCCGATCTGGTCCGTGCCTTTCATAGGGCTCATCCTGATCGCCCTGGTGGTTCTGGTGAGGGTTCGGTGCCCCCTCCTTGAGGGGGGGGTACTGTTGTGAAATTGGATTTTGGGCTCCCCCGGTGGCCACTGGTGGAATTGAACTTGTGTGCATCATCCCCTCTGTTCACCTGTTCCCATCAGGATGTGGGAGTCGCTATTTAACCTTGCTCCTCTGTCACTTCCATGCCGGTCAACATTGTAATCAGAAGCCTTTCTGTGCATGTTCCTGCTACCAGACAACTTCCAGCTAAGTCGGACTTTTGTCCTTGTTTGTTTTTTGCATTTTGTTCCAGTTCACAGCTGCAGTTTCGTTTCTGTGTCTGGAAAGCTCTTGTGATCTGAAATTGCCACTCTGATGTTATGAGTTAATACTAGAGTCTTAAAGTAATTTCAGGATGGTGTATTGATAGGGTTTTCAGCTGACCATGAAAGTACCCTTTCTGTCTTCCTGCTATCTAGTAAGCGGACCTCGATTTTGCTAAACCTATTTTCATACTACGTTTGTCATTTTCATCTTAAATCACCGCCAATATATGTGGGGGCCTCTGTCTGCCTTTCGGGGAAATTTCTCTAGAGGTGAGCCAGGACTATATTTTCCTCTGCCAGGATTAGTTAGTCCTCCGGCCGGCGCTGGGCGTCTAGGGATAAAACGCAGGCTACGCTACCCGGCTACTGTTAGTTGTGCGGCAGGTTTAGTTCATGGTCAGTTTAAGTTTCCATCCTTCCAAGAGCTAGTTCCTATGTATGCTGGGCTATGTTCTCTTGCCATTGAGAACCATAACACACTGCCACAGGAAACCTGAAAACTAGCAACAGGAAACACTTGTTGCTCAGGCACCTCCCTAAAGGCAGAGGTGCCTAAAGTAGTACAAGACACTCAGCCATTGGCTGACACATAATTAGGAAATAGCACACTGTCTCTTTAAGAGACCGGGAGTGTGCGTGAGCGCGCGCGCCGTTAGTGGTGTGCTAGGAGGCCTGTGGGGAGTGCGCAGCATCCCAGAAGCAGCAGCAGAAACAGGCAGCACTGGACATGGGAGGGGAGCCCCAGGAGAGGGAGCCCCCCCCGGCACCGCGCCAAAGCAACAGCCCTGAGGCAACAGGTGAGGGCTGAGGGGCAGACCGTGGATGGGACGGAGGCGCTACAGACATGAACTCAGCCCTATGTTCATGAAATTTTGTCTGATCTCATGTTACAGTCTGTACTATAGCCCAGAGAAGCATTCAGAACTTTTCAGTCTTTAGAGCAGAAAACTGTGAAATACTGCTAAAAGGGGAGAAACACTTTAACCTTATAAAGACCCGTAAGGCACTTTTTTTAACAGGTCACTTTGGGGTATATGGTTCGGGCTCAGGAGCTGAGCCTGCTTCATAAGTGGGAGATGCTGGGTATGTCACATGGCTTACATCTGTCTATAATAGCATTGGCCAGAGCACTGGGGATTACCTTTTACATTCTGCTGTCAAACGCTGAAATCAACATATAAATAAAAGCTGTGATTGCCTGTGTGCTCCCACACTAACTCTCTTTGGCACCTCCGTGATGTGATCACAGGCAGCCATTGGGTCACTATGGTGGCCGGGGGCTGGAATGTTTCCTGCCATAGATGGTGGTGGTGCTGAATGTGTTTGTGACACCAAATGTGGGTTAGTAGAATCTGAGGGTAAAGGAGCCTTCTGTGGCTGGGGCTTCAGAGTAAATGGTATGGCCCACTTCTGCAATAATAGGTGCCTTCATTAGGCCCATTTCTGTATCATCATGGTAGCTGCATCTGTCGCCCAATGTAGCCAGGCATTGAAGCTTCTGGCCCAGCCCACCTCCCTTGCCTTCAGCCAATCATGTGGCCATAGTGGATAAGTGATGGTTGAGGCACTTCGGGTGGTGGTAGTGTTGTTGGAATCTGTTGGCAGGCTGTATTTTGGCTGGACTCCACATGCTGATAATTTTCCTCTGGCAGGCGAAGATGGTTACTGTCAGACCGATGTCAGCTTTCAAGGCAGTCAAATGCCTCACGTTGATGTGGTACATGCATGCAGCACAATCTTGATGGCGTTCCTATCAAGCAGCCGTGCAGGTCTAGCAATATCACTCAAATACTGTGCCAGTCTATGTGCAAAAGCCTCATCCCCATCATCATTCACCATGCATGAGGGATAATCTAAAACACCTGCACCTGCACCTTTCGCCTGGTGGTGATGATGGGCAGCTCCATTCTGCGCTGAACTGCGAAATCTCAAACTGGATCCAACACAACATTTGATTCCTCCCAGTCACCTAAGTTGGATTCCGTTCTGCAAGTGAAAGAATTATGTTATGATGGCTGAAATTACGCAACATAACAAGTGTAGAATCTTGGAGAATAAAGAAACAAGACAAAACTTACGGACGTAGGTCCATAATGTTTGGCCAGGTAATTTAGGCGGTCCATATAGATACAGGACAGTTTCTTGGTGGCTGCAAAGCCAATTTTTGCCCACTGTTGGCACTCATACCTACAGTTATATGAAAAAGTTTGGGCACCCCTTTTAATCTTAAGCTTAATGTTTTATAAAAATTGTTTTTTTTGCAACAGCTATTTCAGTTTCATATATCTAATAACTGTTGGACACAGTAATGTTTCTGCCTTGAAATGAGTTTTATTGTACTAACAGAAAATGTGCAATCTGCATTCAAACAAAATTTGACAGGTGCATAAGTATGGGCACCCTTATCATTTTCTTGTTTTAAATACTCCTACCTACTTTTTACTGACTTACTAAAGCACTTTTTTTGGTTTTGTAACCTCATTGAGGTTTGAACTTCATAGCTAGGTGTATGCAATCATGAGAAAAGCTACTTAAAGTGGCCACTTGCAAATTGTTCTCCTGTTTGAATCTCCTCTGAAGAGTTGCATCATGGGCTCCTCAAAACAACTGTCAAATGGTCTGAAAACAAAGATTATTCAACATAGTTGTTCAGGGGAAGGATACAAAAAGCTGTCTCAGAGATTTAACCTGTCAATTTCCACTGTGAGGAACATAGTAAGGAAATGGAAGAACACAGGTACAGTTTTTGTTAAGGCCAGAAGTGGCAGGCCAAGAAAAACATCAGAAAGGCAGAGAAGAAGAATGGTGAGATCAGTCAAGGACAATCCTCAGACCACCTACAGAGAGCTGCAGCATCAACTTGCTGCTGATGGTGTCACTGTGCATCGGTCAACTATACAACGCACTTTGCACAAGGAGAAGCTGTATGGGAGAGTGATGCGAAAGAAGCCGTTTCTGCAAACACGCCACAAACAGAGTCGGCTGAGGGTTGCAAAAGCACATTTGGAGAAGCCAATTTCTTTTTGGAAGAAGATCCTGTGGACTGATGAAACCAAGATTGAGTTGTTTGGTCATACAAAAAGGCGTTATGCATGGCGGCAAAAAAACACAGCATTCCAAGAAAAACACTTGCTACCCACAGTAAAATTTGGTGGAGGTTCCATCATGCTTTGGGGCTGTGTGGCCAATGCCGGCACCGGGAATCTTGTTAACGTTGAGGGACGCATGGATTCCTCTCAGTATCAGCAGATTCTTGACAATAATGTTCATGAATTAGTGACAAAGTTGAAGTTACGCAGGGGATGGATCTTTCAGCAAGACAATGATCCAAAACACCGCTCCAAATCTACTCAGGCATTCATGCAGAGGAACAATTACACTGTTCTGGAATGGCCATCCCAGTCCCCAGACCTGAATATCATTGAACATCTGTGGGATCATTTGAAGAGGGCTGTCCATGCTCAGCGACCATCAAACTTAACTGAACTGGAATTGTTTTGCAAAGAGGAATGGTCAAAAATACCTTTATCCAGGATCCAGGAACTCATTAAAAGCTACAGGAAGCGACTAGAGGCTGTTATTTTTGCAAAAGGAGGATCTACTAAATATTAATGTCACTTTTCTGGTGAGGTGCCCATACTTATGCACCTGTCAAATTTTGTTTGAATGCAGATTGCACATTTTCTGTTAGTACAATAAACCTCATTTCAAGGCATAAACCTTACTGTGTCCAACAGTTATTAGGTATATGAAACTGAAATAGCTGTTGCAAAAAAAGCAATTTTTATAAAACATTAAGCTTAAGATTAATAGGGGTGCCCAAACTTTTTCATATAACTGTATACAGTATGTGTCCTGACAGCTGCATCAGCATTGGGTGATATCATTCATTGTAATAACAAAAAAGTAGAACATATGAAATAGTTTACAAAAAATTACTATTCCATATGTTTTAAAAAATGACCAGTGTGAGCCATGATTTTGACATTCAAAATTACAACTGGCCTAATGAATTGTTGGCAGGCTGATACTGAAGACCACATGCAACTACCCAAAAATTGCCTACAGGCTTACATCGATAATGCATTATGCAACTGTACATGTGTGTTAAATTAAATAGTAATGATGAAGTGCTGACGTCCATGTATAAATTTACAGCAGAAATTTGTTACATCAAAGATGCTGCTTGCTAATAAACTCAGCGTACTGACATGGTTTGTTTTGGACATACAGACACGAGACTTTATAAATTATGGGTTACTTACTCATTGTTGTTTGCTCCTCTTGTGAGCTGTCCTCATAGTTTGGATACATCTGGCATCAGATGTCTGTCCAGGATGCATCTTGACGGGAACGATCCTGGTAGCTGGTGTCACGTTTGTTGTACAGTTCTGGCTGCTCTTGGACCATGAGGATATGCATCTTGGCATTGATGTGCGGTGCCATGGTCCTGGTCTCTGTGGAGGCGTGTTTATGAGGTTTTTTTATAGGTTGCCTGGATGCTTTGGGCTTACAACTTCCTGCAAGGTGCTAATGCAATTTCCTGGCCCATTGGGGAAATTTGCAAAACAATCGCATGAAATTCCCCTTGTCCATGTGCCGTCTGATTTTAAAATTGCTTCAATTGACTTGCATTAGGAATTGCGATACAATTTTATCATTCACTCCTAGCATGCTGCAATTTTTTTCTCACCACAATCTCAGTCTGATCCGAGCTGATTAAAAAATTGTTGATGAGCACTGAATCATTGAACAACATTGGTATGAATGCTATCCGATTTTTTTATCGGATTGATCTCATCCTTTTTATTTGCTCGTGAGAGCGAGCTAATAGATTGAAACCCTGATGTTAGTGCTCAGCATACAGCACGGGATAAACATGGCCCAAAATGTTATGTGAAATGAATCACCACTCACATTCATCATCTTTTAACAGAAATATAGGGGGCTTCCACGTTACTGGTAACAAAAAAGCTCTGGAAAAGTGAAACGCCAACCCCCAAAAGAAATTCGGCGAATTCTACTCTTCAAAATCCAAATGCCCCGTCCCTTCAATATACAGTTAGGTCCATATGCATTTGGACAGACACAATATTTTTCTAATTTTGGTTATAGACATTACCACAATGAATTTTAAATAAAACAATTCAGATGCAGTTGAAGTTCAGACTTTCAGCTTTCATTTGAGGGTATCCACATTAAAATTGGATGAAGGGTTTAGGAGTTTCAGCTCCTTAACCTGTGCCACTCTGTTTTTAAAGGGATCAAAAATAATTGGACATATTCAATAATTTTAAATAAAATGTTCATTTCTAGTACTTGGTTGAAAACTCTTTGTTGCCAATGACTGCCTGAAGTCTTGAACTCATGGACATCACCAGACGCTGTGTTTCCTCCTTTTTGATGCTCTGCAAGGCCTTCACTGCGGTGGTTTTCAGTTGCTGTTTGTTTGTGGGCCTTTCTGTCTGAAGTTTAGTCTTTAACCCCTTTCCGACCTCGGACGGGATAGTGCGTCCGAGGTCAGAAGCCCCGCTTTGATGCCGGCTCCGGCGGTGAGCCCGCATCAAAGCCGGGACTTGTCAGCTGTTTTGAACAGCTGACATGTGCCCGTAATAGGTGCGGGCAGAATTGCAATCTGCACGCGCCTATTAACTAGTTCAATTCCGCTGTCAAACACAGACAGCGGCATTTAACTACCGCATCCGGCCGGGCGGCCGGAAATGATGGCATCACCAACCCCCGTCACATGATCGGAGGTCGGCGATGCTTCAGAATAGTAACCATAGAGGTCCTTGAGACCTCTATGGTTACTGATCTCCGGCAGCTGTGAGCGCCACCCTGTGGTCGGCGCTCACAACACACCAGATTTTCTGCTACATAGCAGCGAACAGCCGATTGCTGCTATGTAGCAGAGCCGATCGTGCTGTGCCTGCTTCTAGCCTCCCATGGAGACTATTGAAGCATGGCAAAAGTAAACAAAAAAAGTAAAAAAAAATGTGAAAAAAATAAAAAAAATAAAAAAGTTTAACCCCTTCATGACCCAGCCTATTTTGACCTTAATGACCTGGCCGTTTTTTGCAATTCTGACCAGTGTCCCTTTATGAGGTAATAACTCAGGAACGCTTCAACGGATCCTAGCGGTTCGGAGATTGTTTTTTCGTGACATATTGGGCTTCATGTTAGTCATAAATTTAGGTCGATAATTTCTGAGTTTATTTGTGAAAAAAAAGGAAATTTGGCGAAAATTTTGAAAATTTCGCAATTTTCACATTTTGAATTTTTATTCTGTTAAACCAGAGAGTTATGTGACACAAAATAGTTAATAAATAACATTTCTCACATGTCTACTTTACATCAGCACAATTTTGGAAACAACATTTTTTTTTGCTAGGAAGTTATAAGGGTTAAAATTTGACCAGTGATTTCTCATTTTTACAACAAAATTTACAAAACCATTTTTTTTAGGGACCACCTCACATTTGAAGTCAGTTTGAGGGTTTTATATGTCTGAAAATACCCAAAAGTGACACCATTCTAAAACTGCACCCCTCAAGGTGCTCAAAACCACATTCAAGAAGTTTATTAACCCTTCAGGTGTTTCACAGCAGCAGAAGCAACATGGAAGGAAAAAATGAACATTTAACTTTTTAGTCACAAAAATGATTTTTAGCAACAATTTTTTATTTTCCCAAGGGTAAAAGGAGAAACTGGACCATGAAAGTTGTTGTGCAATTTGTCCTGAGTACGCTGATACCTCATATGTGGGGGTAAACCACTGTTTGGGCACACGGCAGAACTCGGAAGGGAAGGAGCGCCATTTGACTTTTTGAATTAAAAATTGGCTCCAATCTTTAGCGGTCACCATGTCGCGTTTGGAGAGCCCCCGTGTGCCTAAACATTGGAGCTAACCCACAAGTGACCCCATTTTCGAATCTAGACTCCCCAAGGAACTTATCTAGATGCATAGTGAGCACTTTAAACCCCCAGGTGTTTCACAAATTGATCCGTAAAAACGAAAAAGTACTTTTTTTTCACAAAAAAATTCTTTTAGCCTCAATTTTTTCATTTTCACATGGGTAACAGGATAAAATGGATCCTAAAATATTTTGGGCAATTTCTCCTGAGTATACCGATACCTCACATGTGGGGGTAAACCACTGTTTGGGCACATGGTAAGGCTCGGAAGGGAAGGAGCGCCATTTGACTTTTTGAATGAAAAATTATCTCCATCGTTAGCGGACACCATGTCGCGTTTGGAGAGCCCCTGTGTGCCTAAACATTGGAGCTCCCCCACAAGTGACCCCATTTTGGAAACTAGACCCCCCAAGGAACTTATCTAGATGCATAGTGAGCACTTTAAAACCTCAGGTGCTTCACAAATTGATCCGTAAGAATGAAAAAGTACTTTTTTTTCACAAAAAATTTCTTTTAGCCTCAATTTTTTCATTTTTACATGGGCAACAGGATAAAATGGATCATAAAATGTGTTGGGCAATTTTTCCTGAGTACGCCGATACCTCATATGTGGGGGTAAACCACTGTTTGGGCGCACGGCAAGGCTCGGAAGGGAAGGGGCGCCATTTGACTTTTTGAATTGAAAATTAGCTCCAATCGTTAGCGGACACCATGTCGCATTTGGAGAGCCCTTGTGTGCCTAAACATTGGAGCTTCCCCACAAGTGACCCCATTTTGGAAACTAGACCCCCCAAGGAACTTACCTAGATTCATAGTAAGCACTTTAAACCCCCAGGTACTCCACAGAAGTTTATAACGCAGAGCCGTGAAAATAAAAATTAATTTTTCTTTTCTCAAAAATGATTTTTTAGCCCGCAATTTGTTATTTTCCCAAAGGTAACAGGAGAAATTTGACCCCAAACGTTGTTGTCCAGTTTCTCCTGAGTACGCTCATACCCCATATGTGGGGGTAAACCACTGTTTGGGCGCACAGCAGGGCTCGGAAGGGAAGGCACGCCATTTGGCTTTTTGAATGGAAACTTAGCTCCAATCATTAGCGGACATCATGTCGCATTTGGAGAGCACCTGTGTGCCTAAACATTGGAGCTCCCCAACAAGTGACCCCATTTTGGAAACTAGACCTCCCAAGGAACTAATCTAGATGTGTGGTGAGCACTTTGAACCCCCAAGTGCTTCGCAGAAGTTTATAACGCAGAGCCATGAAAATAAAAAATAATTTTTCTTTTCTCAAAAATGATTTTTTAGCCTTCAATTTTTTATTTTCCCAAGGGTAACAGGAGAAGTTTGACCCCAAAAGTTGTTTTCCAGTTTCTCCTGAGTACGCTGGTACCCCATATGTGGGGGTAAACCACTGTTTGGGCACACATCAGGGTTCGGAAGGGAAGTAGTGACATTTTGAAATGCAGACTTTGATGGAATGCTCTGTGGGCATCACGTTGCGTTTGCAGAGCCCCTGATGTGCCTAAACAGTAGAAACCTACCACAACTGACCCCATTTTGGAAACTAGACCCCCCAAGGAACTTATCTAGATATGTGGTGAGCACTTTGAACCCCCAAGTGCTTCACAGAAGTTTACAACGCAGAGCCGTGAAAATAAAAAATAATTTTTCTTTCCTCAAAAATGATGTTTTAGCAAGCATTTTTTTATTTTCACAAGGATAACAGGAGAAATTGGACCACAATAGTTGTTGCCCAGTTTGTCCTGAGTATGCTGATACCCCATATGTGGGGGTAAACCACTGTTTGGGCACACGTCGGGGCTCGGAAAGGAAGTAGTGACGTTTTGAAATGCAGACTTTGATGGAACGGTCTGCGGGCGTCATATTGCATTTGCAGAGCCCATGATGTGCCTAAACAGTAGAAACCCCCCACAGGTGACCCTATTTTGGAAACTAGACCCCCAAAGGATCTTATCTAGATATGTGGTGAGCACTTTGAACCCCCAAGTGCTTCACAGAAGTTTACAACGCAGAGCCGTGAAAATAAAAAATCATTTTTCTTTCCTCAAAAATGTTGTTTAGCAAGCAATTTTTTATTTTCACAAGGGTAAAAGATGAAATTGGACCCCAATAGTTGTTACACAGTTTGTCCCGAGTATGCTGGTACCCCATATGTGGGGGTAAACCACTGTTTGGGCGCACGTTGGGGCTCAGAAGGGAGGGAGCACCATTTGACTTTTTGAACGCAAGATTGGCTGGAATCAATGGTGGCGCCATGTTGCGTTTGGAGACCCCTGATGTGCCTAAACAGTGGAAACCCCTCAATTCTAACCCCAACACTAACCCCAACACACTCCAAACCCTAATCCCAACCCTAACCACAACCCTAACCCCAACACAACCCTAACCCCAACACACCCCTAACCCTAATCCAAACCCTAACCCTAATCCCAACCCTAACCACAACCCTAACCCCAACACACCCCTAACCTTAGCCCTAACCACAAGCCTAATCTTAACCCTATTTCCAACCCTAGCCCTAATTCCAACCCTAACTCTAATTCCAACCCTAACCCTAAGGCTATGTGCCCACGTTGCGGATTCGTGTGAGATTTTTCCGCACCATTTTTGAAAAATCCGCAGGTAAAAGGCACTGCGTTTTACCTGCGGATTTACCACGGATTTCCAGTGTTTTTTGTGTGGATTTCACCTGCGGATTCCTATTGAGGAACAGGTGTAAAACGCTGCGGCATCCGCACAAAGAATTGACATGCTGCGGAAAATACAACACAGCGTTTCCGCGCTGTATTTTCCGCACCATGGGCACAGCGGATTTGGTTTTCTATAGGCTTACATGGAACTGTAAACCTGTTGGAAAACTGATACGAATCCGCAGCGGCCAATCCGCTGCAGATCCGCAGCCAAATCCGCACCGTGTGCACATAGCCTAATTCTAAGGCTATGTGCACACGCTGCGGAAAACGCTGCGAATCCGCAGCGTTTCCGCAGCTGCGGGTCCGCAGCTGCGGGTCCGCAGCAGTTTCCCATGAGTTTATAGTTCAATGTAAACCTATGGGAAACAAAAAATGCTGTGCACATGCTGCGGAAAAACTGCGCGGAAACGCAGCGATTTACATTCCGCAGCATGTGCACTTTCTGCGGATTCCGCAGCGGTTTTACAACTGCTCCAATAGAAAACCGCAGTTGTAAAACCGCAGTGAAATCTGCAGAAATACCACGTTGAATCCGCGATAAGTCCGCAGCGGTTTTGCACTGCGGATTTATCAAATCTGCTGCGGAAAAATCCGCAGAGGACCAGAATACGTGTGCATAGCCATAGCCATAACGTAACCCTAACCCCAGTTCTAACCCTTGTTCTAACCCTAACCCTAACCCTAGTTCTAACCCTAGTTCTAACCCTAGTTCTAACCCTAACCCTAACCCTAACCCTAGTTCTAACCCTAGTGGAAAAAAAAAATATTTATTTTATTGTTGTCCCTACCTATGGGGGTGATAAAGGGGGGTGTTCATTTACTATTTTTTTTATTTTGATCACTGTGAGGTTTTATCACAGTGATCAAAATGTACATGGAAGGAATCTGCCGGTCGTCAGATTCGGCGGGCGCACTGCGCATGCGCCCGCCATTTTGGAAGATGGCGGCACCCATGGAGGAGACGAACGGACACCGGGAGGCTGGGTAAGTATGAGGGGGTGGGGGGGAGCACGGGGGGGGGGGGGAATCGGAGCATGGGGGGAGCAGGCGGGAGGATGGGGGAGCGGACAGGCGGACGGAGGGGACTACGGGACAGATCGGAGGACTGGGGAGGCGATCGGTGGCAGTGGGGGGGACAGATCAGGGTTTCCAGCCATGGCCGATGATATTGCAGCATCGGCCATGGCTGGATTGTAATATTTCACCACTTTCATAGGTGAAATATTACAAATTGCTCTGATTGGCTGTTGCACTTTCAACAGCCAATCAGAGCGATTGTAGCCACGGGGGGGTGAAGCCACCCCCCCTGGGCTGAAGCACCACTCCCCTTGTCCCTGCAGATCGGGTGAAATTGGAGTTAACTCTTTCACCCGATCTGCAGGGACGCGATCATTCCATGACGCCACATAGGCGTCATGGGTCGGATTGGCACCGACTTTCATGACGCCTACGTGGCGTCATGGGTCGGGAAGGGGTTAAATCACCCCCCTTTCGCCCCAATTAAAATAAATCAATAAAAAAAAATCACACCTACACATATTTGGTATCACCGCATTCAGAATCGCTTGATCTATCAATAAAAAAAGCATTAACCTGATCGCTAAACGGCGTAGCGAGAAAAATTTTGAAACGCCAGAATTAAGTTTTTTTGGTCGCCGCAACATTGCATTAAAATGCAATAACGGGCGATCAAAAGAATGTATCTGCACCAAAATGCTATCATTAAAAACGTCAGCTCGGCATGCAAAAAATAAGCCCTCAACCGACCCCAGATCATGAAAAATGGAGACGCTACGAGTATCGGAAAATGGCGCAATTTTTTTTTTTTTTTAGCAAAGTTTGGAATTTTTTTTCACCACTTAGGTAAAAAATAACCTAGTCATGTTAGGTGTCTATGAACTCATAATGACCTGAAGAATCATAATGGCAGGTTAGTTTTAGCATTTAGTGAACCTAGCAAAAAAGCCAACCAAAAAAGAAGTGTGAGATTGCACTTTTTTTGCAATTTCACTGCACTTGGAATTTTTTTCCCGTTTTCTAGTACACGACAGGCTAAAACCAATGATGTCATTCAAAAGTACAACTCGTCCCGCAAAAAATAAGCCCTCACATGGCCAAATTGACGGAAGAATAAAAAAGTTATGGCTCTGGGAAGGAGGGGAGTGAAAAACGAACACGGAAAAACGGAAAATCCCAAGATCATGAAGGGGTTAACAAATGAAATGCATGCTCAATTGGGTTGAGATCAGGTGACTGACTTGGCCATTCAAGAATATTTCACTTCTTTGCTTTAATAAACTCCTGGGTTGCTTTGGCTTTATGTTTTGGGTCATTGTCCATCTGTAGTATGAAACGACGACCAATCAGTTTGGCTGCATTTGGCTGGATCTGAGCACACAGTATGGCTCTGAATATCTCAGACTTCATTCGGCTGCTTCTGTCCTGTGTCACATCATCAATCAACACTAGTGACCCAGTGCCACTGGCAGCCATGCATGCCCAAGCCATCACACTGCCTCCGCCGTGTTTTACAGATTATTATTATTATTATTTATTGTTATAGCGCCATTTATTCCATGGCGCTTTACATGTGGTATGCTTTGGATCATGAGCTGTACCACGCCTTCGCCATACTTTTCTCTTTCCATCATTCTGGTAGAGGTTGATCTTGGTTTCATTTGTCCAAAGAATGTTCTTCCAGAACTGTGATGGCTTTTTTAGATGTTTTTTAGCAAAGTCCAGTCTAGCCTTTTTATTCTTGATGTTTATAAGTGGCTTGCACCGTGCAGTGAACCCTCTGTATTTACTTTCATGCAGTCTTCTCTTTATGGTAGATTTGGATATTGATACGCCTACCTCCTGGAGAGTGTTGTTCACTTGGTCGGCTGTTGTGAAGGGGTTTCTCTTCACCATGGAGATTATTCTGCGATCATCCACCACTGTTGTCTTCCGTGGGCGCTCAGGTCTTTTTGCATTGATGAGTTCACCAGTGCTTTCTTTCTTTCTCAGGATGTACCAAACTGTAGATTTAGCCACTCCTAATATTGTAGCAATTTCTCGGATGGGTTTTTTCTGTTTTCGCAGCTTAAGGATGGCTTGTTTCACCTGTATGGAGTGCTCCTTTGACTGCATGTTTACTTCACAGCAAAACCTTCCAAATGCAAGCACCACACCTCAAATCAACTCCAGGCCTTTTATCTGCTTAATTGAGAATGACATAACGAAGGGATTGCCCACACCTGTCCTGAAATAACCTTGGAGTGAATTGTCCAATTACTTTTGTTCCCTTTAAAAACAGGGTGGCACATGTTAAGGAGCTGAAACTCCTAAACCCTTCATCCAATTTTAATGTGGATACCCTCAAATGAAAGCTGAAAGTCTGAACTTCAACTGAATCTGAATTGTTTTGTTTAAAATTCATTGTGGTAATGTCTATAACCAAAATTAGAAAAATGTTGTCTCTGTCCAAATGCATATGACCTAACTGTAATCACTGCACCTTTAGATGAATACACTGACAGCTGTAGTTTTTAAAATGGGTTCACTTACGGGAGGTTATGCTGTTCTGAAACCTTAGGGGTTCTTCCAGTGGGTCATGGGACCTGCAAACCGTAACAATAAAATCTGCACTATAATATTCTTCCCTTCTGAGCTTTCCACTGTGCCTGAAATAAATTTTCTGATTACAGGTAAGGTATTGTCACAATCAGGAAAAAATCTGCAATAAACTGTGAGGTCCATTTTTTCCCATTAGCAATTATAAAAATTAATAACTGGGGGCTAAAATCAACATTTAATGGAAAAAAATTTTGAATTATTCTTTCTTCTCCACCCAATGGTATAAAATTCTGGGAGGCACATGTGTCAATATCCTCACTGCACACCTAGACTTGGGGGTGTTGTTTGTAAAATGTGGTAACTTATGGGGGATCCGTTGTTCTCACACCTCAGGGTCTCTGCCAATCTGGCATGGCACCCCCAAACATTCCAGCAACATCTGAACTCCAATATGGCACCTATTCCATTCTTTTTGTTTTGTACTGTGCCTAAAAAGTAGTTTTTGACCACATATGAGGTATTGACGAACTCTGGTGAAATTGTGCAACATATTGCACTGTTCAATTTCTCCTATTATAGCTTTTGAAAATTAACAAAACAACCTTTTAGTGGAAAAAAATAGTAATTTTCCATTTACTCAGCCAAGTGTTATACAATTTCATGAATTACCTGAGGGTTAAAAATGCTCACTCCACCCCTGGATGAATTCCACAAGAGGTGTACTTTACAAAAATGGGGGGGTTTCTGCTGTTTTGGCATGTCAGGAGCTATTCAAATGTGACATGGCGTCCGCAATCTATTTCAGGCAAAATTGAACTATAGAATTCAATTTGCGCTCCTTCCCTTCCGATCCTTGCCATTTGCCGAAACAGTAGACTAACGTCACACATAGGATATCTATGTACTCAGGAGCAATTGCACAACAAGCTGCATTTCCATTTTCTTCTGTTACCCTTGTAAAAATTAAAAATTTGGGATAGATTGCCTGTATGTAGCAGAATTGCTGACTTGCTATGAGCGCCGACCCCTCTTGGAACATGCAGGGTGAGAGGCTCCAGTCAAGAAATTATGTTGTAAAGAGCTCCGTGGAGTGTCCTAGCGTGAGATCACACTCACAGCATTACAGTGACTGGCAGGCAATTCCCCCATGTTTATTTGGCTGTGTAACAGCCGCCAAACATAAGGAGTGGGGATTTGAGCTTCAAATCCAAGCACTAGCCAATGCTCATCAAGTGCCGAGCACATCCGAGCTCCCAGATACTCGAGTGATAGCCGAGTATCACTGAGCACCTTCCCTCATCCCTAGTCATGTTGGCCCCTCAAAGTCACTTCAAATGTGATATGGTCCCTAAAAAATGTGGTTTTGTAAATTTTGATGGAAAAATTAGAAATTGCTTGTAAAATATTAACCTTTTTAATTTTCTGACAAAAAATATTATGTTTCAAAAATAATTCTGATGTAGATGTGTGGTAAATGTAATTTATTAAATATTTTGTGTGATATAACTCTCTGGTTGAAGGGCATAAAACATAAAAGTTTGATTATTGCAACATTTTCGCCCAAATTGCAATATTTTCTCAAGTAAACGCAAAAAATACCAACCTAAATTTACCACTACCATTAAGTACAATGTGTCATGAAGAAAAACAATCTTAGAATCATTGAATATGTTGAAGCTGGTCAGAATTGTAAAATTTGGCCTGGTCATGAAGGTGAAAGCAGACTAGGGGGTGAAAGGATCAAGGAATGTCCGTCCCACCTGGAGGCACATTAGATGTTTCTGTTGCACTCAGTAATTCACTCATAATAACAGCATTTTATGGAAACTGATTAAGACACCATTTTAATAATTATAATAATTTACTTTGGCTTGTCTGTTTAAATTCTCAGTGCATATGGAACTATTCATTAACATCTTAAGATTGAAAAGTTAGCTATAGAATACCCTGCTCCAAGTAGCAGCCAGAACAATTTTCAAGTAATGGTTTTGGCAGTTCAAACTCAAGGTCATTTAGGAAGTAAAACAAAACCTGGCAAATTGCTGAAATGTTATATTCTACTTGAAAGCAGAAAAGAAACTGCAGCTTGTTTCTTAATAGGAATGTAGAACAGTATATTATCATGTAGACACGTGCCACTCTAGCGTTATCTGAGGGCCAATAATACCTAAAAGAACTATACAAAGTGCAGAAATAGCAAGCATAAAAATTATAACATGATCCTTCATCAGAAAGGAAGAAGGGGAAGGCTCAAAATCAAACGGAAATCTAATATTAGAAAATACTGGCCATGCTTATATTAATATATGCGGCGGTGGACACAGAAGAGGGCGTCTGTGAAAGAACAGTATGTGGGTGCTTTGCTGTCCAATAGCTCATCATAATGGATACGATAATCTGTGACTGAAGCTAGTTGCTGCTTTGCAGATGTAAGTGATATTATTTATATTTGCTTTCTTGCTTATTAAAGGAAATCTGTCATGTTCCCCAAGGACCCCAAACTACTATCAGTATCTTACAGAGTCCTATTCCTTTGTTTTAATCAGATGTCTGGTTTGACAAAACTCTGGAGAAATGAGCAGCAGAAATACTTTTATTTTACGGCTCATAAGCTCATGATATGTTAATTAGCCAGGACTAGCCCATCAGGATGTCTACTTTCCATGACTAGTCCCAGCCTCAGGTGCTGTAATCAAGTGGTCTTAGCATGATTGAAATCTTCTTCCGGTGTCCTCCATTCTAGCTTCTATGCAGTAGCTCTCACGGGGGTGCACAATATCCAGCACTGAAGCTATAATGTGGGACAGTGAAGCAGATGTCAATCATGCTGAGTGGGTGTGCAGCACCTGAGGCTAGGCTAGCAGCAAAGTTTTGTCACATCACACAATTAAAACACAGGAATTGGGCTTCAGTATAAGGGCACATTCAGACGTCCATTGATCTAGTGCATGTAGAAAAGCCGCGGAGACACCATCACATGTTTCTCAACGCAAGTAATGAATAGCCAGGTCTTTCATCGGGAAGAAACAACCACGGGAAGGGCAGCATCCAATAAAGGAAAACCACCTATGCCAAAACATGGTATCCATCCACAGACAGCTGTTTCGGGGTATTTGCCCCTCATCAGTGTGGAGTAGGAAACTGGCAATCAACTATCAACAAAGATAGGCAAGAAAAAGCAGAGAAGTGGCACTGGAGCTCCAAGGGCTTCAGTAGATAGGTATAAATGTGAGCTAAGCCCACCAGCATCAGGGACTTATCTACAGCATTCTGGAATGATGTAGATAAGCCCCCAATGTATCCTAAAAGATGAGAAAAAGAGGTTAGATTATACTCACCCAGGGGCAGTCCTGGTGCGATGGGCGTCGCTGTCTGGTCCGGGGCCTCTCATCTTCATACGATGACTTCCTCTTCCTGTCTTCACGCTGTGGCTTCGTCGCAGCCGTACTTTGTCTGCCCTGTTGAGGGCAGAGCAAAGTACTGCAGTGCGCAGGGCCTCTCTGACCTTTCCCGGCGCCTGAGCACTGCAGTACTTTGCTCTGCCCTCAACAGGGTGACGGAGCCACGTCGTGAAGACAAGAAGAAATCATCTGATGAAGATAGGACCGAGATGCCCATCAGATCGGAAGGCTGTAGATAAGCCCCTGATGCTGGTGGGCTTAGCTCACCTTCCATTTTGGGGGTGTCAGGTTCCCTTTAAAGCATAAGCAACTTTGGCTCAGATTTTATTGCAACAGTGTCCCCCGCTTAAAATTTTTTCTTTAGTGAAATGCTATCCATATTGCTTCCTATTTTTTAGGGTCCAATCTGGATTTGGCAAAAAAGAACCAATCCAAAAATATTTATTACATTTTCCTGTGTTTTTTCTACTTACATTTTAAGCAAATCTGAGAGAAAATCACAGCCTTAGAGTTTTATGTTAAAATTGGATAGAGGAAATCCTGAATGACAGGACATAAAGCTCAGCCAATGCTAACCTTGTACATTTCTGTTGTCATCTAAATGAAAGTGTTTATGCTGACATGCATGGAAAATCCTACACTTTACCATGTCTCTGGTATTGCTCCGTCTGAAATTCAATGAGTCTTACCTCCTTAGATTGTGATGTAATCATTCAAGGAGAAAAATGCTGTAGATGCGTTGAGATGACACTGAGTGTGTCAAGGGACAATCTGTCAAGGGAAAGCAACTTCTTGTATTCAGGCCTGTTTTCCTGTGTCATGATGTGCTAACTACCATTACCAGGAGTCTTGCAGGACAAAAGATACAAGTCATTTTTCTGGCACATTCTCTATGAAATGCTAACATTTTATGTCACTGTCTAAGATGTGGATAAGCTAAATTTACCAGCACTCAAAAATAATACACAATTGACTACAGAAGTCATTCATTCTTGTGTTGCACCCAAAAAGATCCATAGACTTTATCTCTTTGCTGGTAAATATATACCTGTCAGGATCATATGTACAAGTACTAGACAATAGTGACATAAAAAGTAAAATAGAAAAAGAATATAAATATTAAAGGGAACCTGTCACCAGATAAAAACAAAAAAAAAACCACGCTATTAACGTCTTAAGGACCAAGCCACTTTGTAGGTTAATGACTGAGTCTCATATTTTTTAAATCTGGCCTGTGTCATTTTATGGGGTAATAACTCTGGAATGCTTCAACGGATCCCACTGATCCTGAGACATATTGTACTTCTTGACAATGGTGAAATTTGTTGAATATGACTTGTTTATTTGTGAGAAAATATTAGAAATTTGGAGAAGATTTGGAAAATTTCACAGTTTTCAAACTTTTAATTCTTGTGCGGTGAGAATTTCAATCAGCAAAATCTCCCATCCTTCTTTGACATTTTTGTCCTTTAGAATATCCAGCCATTAGACCCAGTAGCGTAGCTACCAGGGGGGGCAGAGGGTGCGGGTGACCTGGGCCCGGTGCTCTGAGGGGGCCCACCCGGATCTATGCTACTGTAACTGTATCGGCACACACAGTGCGCCGATACAGTTACCTTCTGCGGCAGAGCAGGGAGAATCGATCTCCCTGCTCTGCTACTAAGGGGCCCCTGAGCTGGCGGGGGGCTCGGTGCCAGCAGTGGGCCCCCCGCCATCATCGGAAGATCAGCTGTACCGGCATTTAGCCGATACAGCTGATCGCAATGATGGGAGAAGGAGCGCTACGCTCCTTCTTCCATCATCCCCCTGTCAGTGTCGGCGTCTGACGTCGCCGACACTGACAGCGGGCGCGATGACATCAGTGCCCGGTGCCCGCTGTCAGGAGATCAGCGGGAGCAGCGCAGGAACCAGGAAGAGAGAGGTGAGTATTTATTTTTTTAATGGGTGCTGCTGCCTTATTACAGGGTCTGACTATAGGGGTGCTGCCTTATTACAGGGTCTGACTGTGGGGGGCTGCCTTATTACAGGGTCTGACTATAGGGGTGCTGCCTCATTACTGGGTCTGACTATGGGGGTGCTGCCTTATTACATGGTCTGCCTGTAGGGGTGCTGCCTTATTACAGGGTCTGTCTTTAGGGTTGCTGCCTTATTACAGGGTCTGACTATGGGGGTGCTGCCTTATTACAGGGTCTGACTAAGGGGGCTGCCTTATTACAGGGTCTGACTATGGGGGCTGCCTACTTACAGGGTCTGACTATGGGGGTGATGCCTCATTACAGGGTCTGACTATAGGGGTGCTGCCTCATTACAGGGTCTGAATATGGGGTGCTGCCTTATTACAGGGTCTGACTATAGGGGTGCTGCCTCATTACAGGGTCTGCCTATAGGGGTGCTGCCTTATTACAGCGTCTGACTATGGGCGCTGCCTTATTACAGAGTCTGACTATGGGGGTGCTGCCTTATTACAGGGTCTGCCGCCTTATTACAGGGTCTGCCTATGGGGGTGCTGCCTTATTACAGGGTCTGACTAAGGGGGCTGCCTTATCACAGGGTCTGACTATGGGGGTGCTGCCTTATTACAGGGTCTGACTATAGGGGTGTTGCCTCATTACAGCTTCTGACTATGGGGGTGCTGCCTTATTACAGGGTCTGCCGCCTTATTACAGATAAAACAAATTGCAAAGAAATTGATCACCTATGTAAAAATTATATCAATAAATAGTTTTATAAAAATTCTTACTAAAATATTATCAATAAATATGGACCAATATATAGATACGTGGATAGTCGTGAAAAAACACAAAGAAGAACAACAAGAGAAAACGACCATAAATCCACTAAAATCAATTTATTATTAATATATAATTACAGGATTTATGAATAATAATAAAGAGGAAAGTACAGGTTTCAAAATTTTAAGACGCTGTTAAAAATCAATATTTCCTATAGCACTGAAAGGAAAAATATACTTTTTTTTAAAAACATTTTGTGCAGAAAAAAATCATGTGCAAAAAAAATTTTTTTCAAAAAAATCAATGTGCAATCACATAAATGGAAAAAGACTGTAAAAACAAAACTTTGTTTGATAATAAGGTGTTAGTGCATTGTGCAAATATGCAAAAAGGAAAAAAGGTGTATGGGATGTGCAAAACAACGATCAGTATATAACACTGTCAGTGCCAGATAATATGTGCTGGGAATCCACAAAAAGTACTGCAAATATTCACAAAAAATAGTTAAACTTACTGAATGTGATATGTGGCCCAGGATATAAAGAAACAGCGTCTGCCCCAACGCGCGTTTCGGCGCTATTGCCTTCGTCAGGAGGTGACGTAAGGAGGATCAGTGGGGTTTTTATGCGGGGAGCGGCCAATGAAATGAAAGTAAAGCGCAATGAATAGAGTGGGCGGGGTATCTGTAAAAAAGCCGGTCATGTGATTAGACACATGACGCGGTAGGTGGTTACCAAGAGATGCCGTACCGAGTGTGGAAACAAGTGTCCGGCGGCGCATGCGCGGCAGGACGCCGACAGGTAACTATGGACGCCGCGTCATGCCATGGAAGGTGCGAAGGATTTCGCAACCTCCGTTGGCATAGTGACGCGACCTCGCATCGTCAGCCGAAGGGGACACTGCATCACATGCGCACTGCTGTTCCAACACAGGTAGGAAAGTATATGAGATTAAAAATAACAACAGGACTATACCGCAAAAGAAGCTTAGAAAAGTGTAAAAAATGAGAATATATGTGATCACTAAAAGAAACTACTGTGTGATGAATTTCTATCCAATATGTGGAAAAAAAAAAATATGTGTGATAAATGAAAGTGATGAAGAATTGCATATATATTAGTGTATAAACAATTAATAAGGTGAAAAAATATTAAAGAAAATAATAAAGGAAATTATGATAATCACGAACCAAAAAAATAATGAAACTAATAAGAAAATCAATGAAAATATAAAAAAAAAATATATTGAAATAATATAAGAAAAATAATTAAATAAAAATAAATAATATTTAATAAATTATGAATAAAAAAAAAATATATAAATAAATAATAATAAAAAATAATAATAAATAATAAATAAAAAATAATAATAAATAATAATATAAAAATAATAATAAATAATAAATAATAAATAATAAATAATAAATAATAAATAAGAAAATAATAATAATAAAAAAATGAAGAAATAATCAATTAGTAAAAAATGTAACAAAAAAATAATATACTTAAATGTGACTATTTAGTGAATAAAATATACACTATAACAAAAAGATAAATTGTGATTAAAAAGAAGTATGAAAAATAATGATTTGTTCATTCTTTCTTTGCAGAGTCCCGATTATCAATTATCCGAAAAAGAACCAACGTAGAACAGCATGGGTCCACCCAAGAATCCGGAGAGACCAACAGTCCAACACAATGTGCGGAAGTCTTTCCTCTTCATCCTATCTAAATGAAGACACTGCTATTCATCCAGAAGGGAATCAGCCCGTTTAAAGGTAAGAATTCGCCCAATATTCATCATAGCATAGCTGAAGAATGAAGATAAAAGGGATTACTATAAAATACATACATAATGTAAAACAATATACGAATAAAAACACTAAAATCGGCATAAAAACAGGAATTTAAAAACTAATCAAAGAAAAGAGACGAAGCTATTATTTTCATTAAGACCTGAAGGTTGAATGGTATTAAGGGTCCATATCCATTTGGTTTCGCGTTGAGCGAGTCTACGAGTCACTTTGCCACCTCTAATATCTGAAAAAATCCCATCTATCCCACGTACTTTAAAAAGAGTTGGGTCACAATTATGGTGCATTTTAAAGTGTCTGGGAATATTTTTAAGAACATTCAAATTCTCCTCACTCCGAGCATCAAGAATTCCTAGGACATGTTCTCGTACCCGAACTTTTAGTTGCCTCGTAGTCATGCCAATGTAGATCTTTTGACATGGGCATGTTGCAAAATAGATCACAGCCTTAGTGGTACAGGTAATATGTTGTTTAATCTGAAAAGTTTTTGTACCATCGGCATTAGAAAAAGAATTGCTATGTTCAATATTCGGGCAAGCAACACACTTTCCACAGGGACGACATCCTGGATTGGAACTGGAAAAATTATCCAAAAATGTAAGTCTAGGTGTTGTTTTGTAATGACTTCTAACCAAAACATCCTTTAAATTTTTAGCACGGCGAAAAGTCCTCTGTGGTTTATCCGGTAAATATTTGGTTAAAATAGGGTCGGCTTGGAGGAGAGGCCAAAATTTTGTGAGACATTGTCTCATGGATTCTGCCTGTGTATTAAATCTCGATATAAATCTGACCACATTATTGTTGTTCCGATTTGTAGTAGAGTATAAAAGTTCATTGCGAGAGCAATGTTTGGCTCTGTGGTAAGCTTTTTTAATTATCCGACGGCTGTATCCTCTATCAATAAATCTTAATTTGAGTTCATCAGCCTGTTTCTCAAAATCTTCGTCTGAGGAGCATATCCTACGTAACCGAAGGAATTGTCCAGTTGGAACTGCTTTAACAACTGGAACTGGATGTGCAGAATTATAGTGTAGAAGAGAGTTCACAGACGTGGCCTTACGGAAAATGTCCGTTTGTAAAGTATTAGATATATCACGTTTGATATGGACATCAAGGAAATCAATTGAAGTCTGATGTACCGCATACGTGAGGTGGATATTAAGGTGATTATCATTGATGGTGGAAAAAAATACTTTAAGTGATTCCAAGTCACCCTGCCAGATCAAAAAAATGTCATCGATGTAGCGCGTCCAAAAGAGGACGCGCTCCACCGATGACAGTCGATCCGACAGGAAGAGGTCCCTCTCCCACAACCCCAGGAACAGATTAGCGTACGAGGGCGCATAGGAGGCCCCCATAGCTGTGCCCCGGAGCTGCAGGTAGAAGGACCCCTTAAAAGTAAAAAAATTGTGAGATAATGCAAATTCAAGAAGTTGTAAAATAAAGGAAGACATCACTGTAGAATTGTCTGAGGCTTTCAAAAAATATTCAGTAGCTTTAATACCATCACTATGACTAATACTAGTGTATAAAGATTCTACGTCACACGTGACGAGTAGACAATCATCGTCAACGTGTAAACCATCAATTTTTCTCAGAAAATCAGTTGTATCTTTGGTATGAGATGGAAGGGATTCAACTAGTGGTTGCAATTTGGCGTCAATGAATCTATTAACGTTTTCCAGGTAATTATTTGAGCCGGAGACAATAGGTCTACCTGGCGGAATCTCCTTATTTTTGTGTATCTTCGGTAGAAGATAAAACGTTGGAATAACTGGTTCAATGACTTGTAAGGCCAGAAATAGTTCTTTTGATATGACGCCATTGTTTTTAGCTAGTACTAGTAAATCCTGAAGTTGTTTACAAAATGTTATCGCTGGATTGTATGTCAATTTTTTGTAACAGTTATTATCTCTGAGTTGGCGAAATACTTCCTGTTCATATAGATTTGTGGGCCATATGACAATATTTCCCCCTTTATCTGAAGGTTTTATAACTACGTTATCTAATTTTTGAAGTTTGGTAAGGGATGCACGTTCACTTAGAGACAAATTATCACGTATGATATTTTTAGGTATTTTTTCGAACTCTTTAGATACTAGTTGGACAAAAAGGTCAATATTAGGGCATAGTGAGAAAGAAGGGAATTTTTTAGATTTTGGACGTATGGAGGAAGGAATCTTACCACACTCCGGGGTATCTTGTTCCATAACTAATTCCTCTAAATTTCTCAGTGCTTCCTGTTCTGTTTCTGTTGGAAACATATCATAAAGAGTCGGATCGTGAAAATGTTTTTTAAACATAAGGGTGCGTGCAAAGATGTGCAAGTCTTTTACGGCAGTGAATGTATCAAAACTAGCTTGTGGGGAAAAAGACAAACCTTTAAGTAAGACAGACTGATCAGTGGGAGAGAGATCATGCGTACTGAGGTTAATTACCTTCATATCGCGTTGATGTCTCTCAGGGGAAATCTCCAAATTACGTTTATATGGGAAATGTCTCTGGTCTCGAGTAAATCTATTTCTATTGCCAAAACGAGTTCTCATAGTGGAGGGTTGATGGTCGGAAGTATCACTCATAGATGACACTGATGAGGCAGATGGTGTGCGGGATGCCTGTCTAGCCAATTGGTGGTATTGTGTCGCTTTTCTCCAGCGATAAACAGTCTTCTGTTGAAAATCTTTAAGATCACGGTTATATTTACTAATCTGATTTTCTTGTATCCCTTTGACTAGTGTCTCAATATATTTTTCGATTTGTATATTAGCAGTCTGAAACATATCTGCTGATGTTTCAATTTTCAATTGATTGAACATAGAATCCAACTGTTTGTCCAAATCTACCAAAGTTTTGTTATTTAAATCAATTAATAGCTCCATGAACCTCTTAGATGCATCATTACATACTTCTTCCCAAGTTTTAATAAAATCTTCGTTATCTATTGGAAAGGATGGTATTACTTTAATACGCAAGCCCCTTGGAATTAACTGTCTTGTAATATAATTTTCCAGGAAAGTTTTATTCCACCATAACCTTGTTCTTTTGGACAAAATTTGTTTGATATTTTGAATAAGATCGTCACTTTTCTGATTAGTATTAAATAAAATATTGGATCCATTATTGAAAACCTGGTTTATTTTCCCCAGCCAGTTTTGTTCACTAGCCTTAAGGTCCATGTCCTTTGCAAGGAAACCTGTGCGGAACACAGCAATATGAGAGATAAAACAAATTGCAAAGAAATTGATCACCTATGTAAAAATTATATCAATAAATAGTTTTATAAAAATTCTTACTAAAATATTATCAATAAATATGGACCAATATATAGATACGTGGATAGTCGTGAAAAAACACAAAGAAGAACAACAAGAGAAAACGACCATAAATCCACTAAAATCAATTTTATTATTAATATATAATTACAGGGTTTATGAATAATAATAAAGAGGAAAGTACAGGTTTCAAAATTTTAAGACGCTGTTAAAAATCAATATTTCCTATAGCACTGAAAGGAAAAATATACTTTTTTTAAAAAACATTTTGTGCAGAAAAAAATCATGTGCAAAAAAAATTTTTTTCAAAAAAATCAATGTGCAATCACATAAATGGAAAAAGACTGTAAAAACAAAACTTTGTTTGATAATAAGGTGTTAGTGCATTGTGCAAATATGCAAAAAGGAAAAAAGGTGTATGGGATGTGCAAAACAACGATCAGTATATAACACTGTCAGTGCCAGATAATATGTGCTGGGAATCCACAAAAAGTACTGCAAATATTCACAAAAAATAGTTAAACTTACTGAATGTGATATGTGGCCCAGGATATAAAGAAACAGCGTCTGCCCCAACGCGCGTTTCGGCGCTATTGCCTTCGTCAGGAGGTGACGTAAGGAGGATCAGTGGGGTTTTTATGCGGGGAGCGGCCAATGAAATGAAAGTAAAGCGCAATGAATAGAGTGGGCGGGGTATCTGTAAAAAAGCCGGTCATGTGATTAGACACATGACGCGGTAGGTGGTTACCAAGAGATGCCGTACCGAGTGTGGAAACAAGTGTCCGGCGGCGCATGCGCGGCAGGACGCCGACAGGTAACTATGGACGCCGCGTCATGCCATGGAAGGTGCATGTGATGCAGTGTCCCCTTCGGCTGACGATGCGAGGTCGCGTCACTATGCCAACGGAGGTTGCGAAATCCTTCGCACCTTCCATGGCATGACGCGGCGTCCATAGTTACCTGTCGGCGTCCTGCCACGCATGCGCCGCCGGACACTTGTTTCCACACTCGGTACGGCATCTCTTGGTAACCACCTACCGCGTCATGTGTCTAATCACATGACCGGCTTTTTTACAGATACCCCGCCCACTCTATTCATTGCGCTTTACTTTCATTTCATTGGCCGCTCCCCGCATAAAAACCCCACTGATCCTCCTTACGTCACCTCCTGACGAAGGCAATAGCGCCGAAACGCGCGTTGGGGCAGACGCTGTTTCTTTATATCCTGGGCCACATATCACATTCAGTAAGTTTAACTATTTTTTGTGAATATTTGCAGTACTTTTTGTGGATTCCCAGCACATATTATCTGGCACTGACAGTGTTATATACTGATCGTTGTTTTGCACATCCCATACACCTTTTTTCCTTTTTGCATATTTGCACAATGCACTAACACCTTATTATCAAACAAAGTTTTGTTTTTACAGTCTTTTTCCATTTATGTGATTGCACATTGATTTTTTTGAAAAAAATTTTTTTTGCACATGATTTTTTTCTGCACAAAATGTTTTTAAAAAAAAGTATATTTTTCCTTTCAGTGCTATAGGAAATATTGATTTTTAACAGCGTCTTAAAATTTTGAAACCTGTACTTTCCTCTTTATTATTATTCATAAACCCTGTAATTATATATTAATAATAAAATTGATTTTAGTGGATTTATGGTCGTTTTCTCTTGTTGTTCTTCTTCGCCTTATTACAGAGTCTGCCTATGGGGGTACTGCCTTATTACAGGGTCTGCCTATATGGGGGTGCTGCCTTATTACAGTGTTTGCCTATGGGGGCTGCCATATGCTATAGAGTCTGCCTATGGGGAGTGCATTATACTATATTGCTCGGCTCCAGTTGAAACACCCCAACTCGCTTACTGTAATCTCTGGGGATTTTAATCGGGCTAAAATTTCTACTGCCTTACCTAAATTCTATTAATTTGTTAAATGTACTACATGTGACAAAATTATTTTGGACAAGGTACCTTCACACTAAGCGACTTTACAACGATATCGCTAGCGATCCGTGACGTTGCAGCGTCCTGGATAGCGATATCGTTGTGTTTGACACGCAGCAGCGATCTGGATCCCGCTGTGAGATCGCTGGTCGTTGCTGAAAGTCCACAACTTTATTTCGTCGCTGGATCTCCCGCTGACATCGCTGAATCGGTGTGTGTGACACCGATCCAGCGATGTCTTCACTGGTAACCGGGGTAAACATCGGGTTACTAAGTCATGATTAAGGGAGCTTAGTCTCCAGAAACGCGTTGAGATTCTTACCCATATGGCTTGTGCTGAAGTCTGTATCCTCTATGCTTAAAAGTATGTGAATAAAGAAAACCCTTTTTTACGGATTCGGTGAAGCTGGACATTCTTTTCTTTTTTGTAGTGGCAAGTGCCATCTTTTTTGCAATCATATGCTGGGGTAATAGTGTTCGGGCCTCTGATGCTAATAAGCTGAATAAGATTATCAAGAAGGCAAGTTCTGCTGTGGGCTGCAATCTGGACTCTTTTGAGGAGGTAGTGGAGAGAAGAACTCTGAAAAAGTGTATGGCAATTATGAACAATAATGCACATCCATTATATGAGCTATTCATGAGACAGAAGAGCACCTTCAGTAACCGGCTAATACTTCTGAGATGTAAGAAGGAAAAATATAGGAAATCGTTTGTGCCAACTGCCATGGGAATGTACAACAATAACATTAGGGTTAAATCATCAAGGTGAATGTCTACTTAATTTCTCTACATTTCAGTTCACTCGTTGTGTATGTCTATCCTAATGTATAATGTATAATGTTCTTCTGTCAACTCCACTGTCATGTCAATTAAGTAATTCATTTTATGATTTTTATGATTTAAGTTGTGCTGCTGTGATACCATAATTTCCCACGGGATCAATAAAGTGTATCGTATCGTATCGTATCGTATTGTGGACTATTTGGTGTATTATGCTACTGTATATGGGGGCTGCCATATGCTATAGAGTCTGCCTATGGGGAGTGCATTATACTATATTGTGGACTATTTGGTGCATTATGCTACTGTATATGGAGGCTATCTAGGGGGCCATCATACAGTATGGAGATTACAGTGTGGGGGTCATTATACATTGTTGGAGCCATCAAACAGTTTGGGGGCTACTAAGGAGTCAGTATACTGTGTGGGTGCATTATACTGTGTATAAGAGAGCATCATGCTGTGTAAAGGGGAGCTGTACAGGGGTAGACTCGGGACTTTATTAAATGTAAAGTGGGCACTTATTGTTATAGGGGAACTCAGGTTACTGTGACTATCAAAGGGGCACACAGGGTATTATTACTTTCTAGGAGCAAAATATGGGCATTGTTTTCTAGGGCACTTGCACCTGGCATTACTATATTGTAGAGAGTTGCTTTAGAATTTAGAGGGCACAGAGAACCACACAGCAGGTGCAGTAATGGGGACACATACGGCAGCAGCGGCTCAGTATTTGGGTATCAGGGGCAGTAATAGGGACACATATGGCAGCAGCGGCTCAGTATTGGGTTATCAGTAAGATGAGGAGTTTGTGCAGGTTGGCAATAGATGGTGATGGGGCTGGAATATGAGAAGTGAAACGTTTCTTTGTTGTATTCTCTGCAGGTGAGTCGTTGCTGGAAGAAGTTGTTATGTCGGTCTGGGCCAGATGGAAAAGAAAAATGAACAATTCCATCAGCAGTAAGACATTATCTGTAACTGTGCAGTGATCTGTTATATCTTCTGTTGGACTGGTATCTACCACTGACCATATGGCGGTAATATCCATATTGGTCTTTATATAGAGATTATCTTCAGTAATATCGCGGTCATCTGCTGAGGTTCTCCTCCAGTATCAGGGCGTGTTACCGAGTTGTAATCAAGGTTACCTGGTTAGGGGCCCACTCAAGAAGCTTCGCCCCCCCTGGACCAAAACCCTAGCTACGCCTCTGATTAGACCTTTCCTACCCTACAGAGTAAAGTACTGCAGTGAGCAGGTGCGAGGTCTCTCTGACCTTTCCTAGTGCCTACGCACTGCAGAACTTTACTCTGCCCTCCACAGGGCACAGAAGTACGCCTGTACAGAATCGCCGATGCTGGGGACCATGAAGCAAGCAGGAGGGCCGGCATTGCAAGAAGATGGGAGGCGCCCGACCCATCAGACCAGACCCCTCCTCGGGTGAGTATAATAAAACTTATTTTTCTTCACTTGCAGGTCGGTCCAGGGGCTTATCTACAGCATTATAGAATGCTGTAGATAAGCCCTGAAAGGCAGTGGCAGCATCTTATAGCTGCAAAATCTGCTAACCGGTTCCATTTAAGACTACGCAGAGATAGAGGACGCTTCAGTCTAAAAGCCACTGGAATGACCACCTCCAGAATCTAATAGGGCCCAATGTACATCAGACCCAACTTCGCCAACAGGTACTTTTTTGGATGACAGCCAAACTTTATCACCTGCTTTTAAGAGAGCACCCACTAAATGGTTTTGACCAACTTTACATTTTTGGCGAATCAGAGCGCCCCCAGTATTCTTTTCAACCTCCCTTCAGACATTCCCGAGTTTCTCAATGAAAACCTCCACCCCAGAACATTTAGAACTTATCCTAGAAAATTCACAAAAAATAGGTATGAAAACCAGAATTACAAAAGCAAGTGAGGTTTCAGTGCACTGATTGACCAGACTGTTAAAGGCAAACTCAGCGAGGAGCGTGGCCTGGGCACTGAGTGGAGAGGACAAGTGTATGCACTGCTCCTGCTCTAAGGCTACAGTTTATGGACTTTTCCATGCCGGGAAGTGGATCAACACTGATTCAATGGACTTGTATGTCCTCCTGGATATGCTTACAGATCTGCTCTGCCTGCCACTTGTGGTCAGAGGGCCGAAAGACTGACTTTACAATCTGGAGACTGCACACCTTGCTAGCTGGGTCTCGTGGATCAAGAGACCGTGGACATCCCTCCCCGCTGGCTAGGGCACAGGGCTGCAGCCAACTTTTTGTGGGATTGCCCCACGGCGAACTGCGGCTACACGCAGTTGTGGTGAGGAGACTGGGGTTCATTAGTGTAGTTGGGAGGACACAGCGCTCAGCTCATGCTGGAATGGAGGTGAAGATTTTTCTGAGACTACTAAATGTAAAAGTCACTGCTTTGTAACCCACAAGACTGCGCACAGTGATTTTGAACCCCGAAACAAGTGCCAATGGTGTTTGGAGTGAATCTCCTGTGCCTCCATGCTCAGGGGCTCCTTGTATCAGATGCCATTACACAACTTTTGGTGCCAAAATGGCCATTTTGAGAGTCAGTGGATTCAGTTGCACACTGAATCACTGGCTGTATGTAACAGGCTGGGTGGTGAATCACTGTGCCCAAACCTAAGGAAGACCTGGAGGGGCATGACTAGGAGCCTCACCCAATCTGACCATGGACATGCAACAGCTAATGACTAGTGTTGAGCGATACCGTCCGATACTTGAAAGTATTGGTATCGGAAAGTATCGGCCGATACCGGCAAAATATCGGATCTAATCCGATACCGATACCCGATACCAATACAAGTCAATGGGACTCATGTATCGGACGGTATTCCTGATGGTTCCCAGGGTCTGAAGGAGAGGAAACTCTCCTTCAGGCCCTGGGAACCATATAAATGTGTAAAAGAAAGAATTAAAATAAAAAATATCGCTATACTCACCTCTCCGACGCAGCCGGGACTTCAGCGAGGGAACCGGCAGCGTTGTTTGTTTAAAATTCGCGCTATTACTTGGTTACGTGAATTCCCGGCTTGTGATTGGTCAGGTCGGCCATGTTGCCGGGACGCGGACCAATCACAGCAAGCCGTGACGAAATTACGTCACGGCTTGCTGTGATTGGTCCGCGTCCCGGCAATATGGCCGCCCTGACCAATCACAAGCCGTGACGTCACGGGAGGCTGGACACGCGCTCATTTTAAAATGGGCGCGTGTCCAGCCTCCCGTTACGTCACGGCTTGTGATTGGTTGCGCCGCGGTCAACCAATCACAAGCCGGGAGGCTGGACGCGCTCATTTTAAAATGGGCGCGTGTCCAGCCTCCCGTGACGTCACGGCTTGTGATTGGTTGCGCCGCGGTCAACCAATCACAAGCCGGGAGGCTGGACGCGCTCATTTTAAAATGGGCGCGTGTCCAGCCTCCCGTGACGTCACGGCTTGTGATTGGTTGCGCCGCGGTCAACCAATCACAAGCCGGGAGGCTGGACGCGCTCATTTTAAAATGGGCGCGTGTCCAGCCTCCCGTGACGTCACGGCTTGTGATTGGTTGCGCCGCGGTCAACCAATCACAAGCCGGGAGGCTGGACGCGCTCATTTTAAAATGGGCGCGTGTCCAGCCTCCCGTGACGTCACGGCTTGTGATTGGTCAGGGCGGCCATATTGCCGGGACGCGGACCAATCACAGCAAGCCGTGACGTAATTTCGTCACGGCTTGCTGTGATTGGTCCGCGCCCCGGCAACGTGGCCGACCTGACCAATCACAAGCCGGGAATTCACGTAACCAAGTAATAGCGCGAATTTTAAACAAACAACGCTGCCGGTTCCCTCGCTGAAGTCCCGGCTGCGTCGGAGAGGTGAGTATAGCGATATTTTTTATTTTAATTCTCTCTTTTACACATTTTAACATTAATGTTGTTGCGATACCCGATACCCGATACCACAAGAGTATCGGAATCCCGGTATCGGAATTCCGATACAGCAAGTATCGGCCGATACCCGATACTTGCAGCATCGGAATGCTCAACACTACTAATGACACTGCGGTCCATGGAGAGACAAGGGAGGTGATCCAGGTGCTACTCCAGGACTGACCTTGGGTAGATGGCAGCTGACACCTAAGAACAGGTAGCTGGGATGGCCCGGGGGACATGTCCAACAGATGCAGGCAGAGAAGATGACAGGAACTGCAGGTCCTAACAGGACAGTCTGATGGAGAGATGAGCACTGGCGGGTGCAGCTGTCTTGGCTGCAATTGAGGTAAGCACTGGAGGGTGCAGCAGGCAGAGATGCAAGTACTGGGACCTGAGAACTGACAAGCATGTTAGGAACAAACTCACAACATTGCACAGGCACCTCCATGTTGGAGGAGGTGCTTTAAATAGTAAGAAACATCCAGCTATTGGCTGGGGACACCTTAAAGGAATGCGCAGGGCACCTTTAAGAAAGAGGAAGTGTACGCACGCGCGCTCTAAGCACAGTGCTTGGAGACTTGCTAGGAGTGCATGCATCCCGGGCAAGTATTACACATGCGGACACTGACACATTTTTTTATTGATGGAGGATACATATATATATATTTTATATTAAGAAATATATCTAAGTATTGAAGTGTTTTTCCTTTCTTTTCTGTAATGTTACTTTGAAAAACTTAATAAAAACTAAATTGTAAAAAAAGCAAACTCAGCAATAGTTAAGAATGAAGACCAGTCCTCCTGCTGAGCCTCAATAAAATATCTTAAAATTTGTTCCAAAGATTGATTTGTCCTTTCGGTATTACCATTGGTTTGAGGATGGTAGGCAGAGGAAAATGACAAGTCAATCCCCAGTTTACTACAAAAGGCTCTCCAGAATTGGGAGACAAATTGCACTCACTTACCAAAATGAGCCTGTTTGCTTAATTGGTCAACAACCACCCAAATAACAGTTTTAACATCAGACAAAGGAAAATCCATGTTGAAATCCATGGACAGATGAGTTCATGGTCTTTCTGGAATTTGCAATTGAGCCAATTCTCCGGCTGGTTATGAACCAATGACTGGACTATACATTTCTCCTCTTTCAACGATGATAACATAGAAATCACAATACTCAATGGAAGAATAGAGGATGGAGTTTCTGGAGGAGAAATTGAATCAAAACTGCATGATAATGAGTCAGCCTTCACGTTCTTGGATCCCGGTCTGAACGTATAAAAGAAATTGAATCCAGAGAAAAACACCATCTGACCTGTTTGGGGGTAACCTTTTAGCTGATTCAATGTAAGCTAAATTATTATGATCAATAACCACAGTGACCTGATGAACCACTCCCTCCAAAAAATGCCTCCATTCCTCAAAGGCTTATTTAATGGTGAGTAACTCACGATTCCCAACAACATAGTTTCTTTCTGCAAATGAAAATTTTCTTGAAAACAAAATGCACATGGCTGGAAGTTTGTCAGAGTTTTGGATCCCTGAGATAATCAGGCCCCTAAGCCGAATTCCGAAGAGTCCACCTCCACAATGAATGGTTCCTGGAGGTTGGGTTGGATTAACCCCTTTACCCCCAAGGGTGGTTTGCACGTTAATGACCAGGCCAATTTTTACAATTCTGACCACTGTCCCTTTATGAGGTTATAACTCTGGAACACTTCAACGGATCCCGGTGATTCTGACATTTTTTTCTCGTTACATATTGTAATGCATGATATTGGTAAAATTTCTTTGATATTACCTGTCTTTATTTGTGAAAAAAATGGAAATTTGGCGAAAATTTTGAAAATTTCACAATTTTCCAACTTTGAATTTGTATGTAATTAAATCACAGAGATATGTCACACAAAATAATTAATAAGTACAATTTCCCACATGTCTACTTTACATCAGCACAATTTTGGAACCAAATTTTTTATGGGAGTTATAAGGGTTAAAAGTTGACCAGCAATTTCTAATTTTTACAACACCATTTTTTTTCGGGACCACATCTCATTTGAAGTCATTTTGAGGGGTCTATTTGATAGAAAATAACCAAGTGTGACACCATTCTAAAACCTGCACCCCTCAAGGTGCTCAAACCCACATTCAAGAAGTTTATTAACCCTTCAGGTGTTTCACAGGAATTTTTGGAATGTTTAAATAAAAATGAACATTTAACTTTTTTTCACACAAAATTTATTTCAGCTCCAATTTGTTTTATTTTACCAAGGGTAACAGGAGAAAATGGACCCCAAAAGTTGTTGTACAATTTGTCCTTAGAACGCCGATAACCCATATATGGGGGTAAACCACTGTTTGGGCGCATGGCATAGCTCGGAAGCGAAGGAGCGCCATTTGACTTTTCAATGCAAAATTGACAGGAATTGAGATGGGACGCCATGTTGCGTTTGGAGAGCCACTGATGTGCCTAAACATTAACACCCCCCAAAAGTGACACCATTTTGGAAAGTAGACCCCCTAAGGAACTTATCTAGATGTGTGGTGAGCACTTTGTTCCATTAAATGATTCACAGAAGTTTATAATGCAGAGCCGTAAAAATTAAAAATCATATTTTTTCACAAAAATGAACTTTTCGCCCCAATTTTTATTTTCCCAAGGTTAAGAGAAGAAATTGGACCCCAAAAGTTGTTGTAAAATTTGTCCTGAGTACGCTGATACCCCATATGTGGGGGTAGAGCACTGTTTGGGAGCATGGGAAAGCTCGGAAGGGAAGGAGCGCTGTTGTGAATTTGGATTCTGGGCTCCCCCGGTGGCTACTGGTGGAATTGAACTGGTGTTGTCATCTTCTCTGTTCACCTGTTCCCATCAAGATGTGGGAGTCGCTATATAACCTTGCTGCTCTGTTAGTTGCTTGCCGGTCAACAATGTTATCAGAAGCCTCTCTGTGCTTGTTCCTGCTCCTAGACAACTACTAGTTAAGTTGGACTCTTGTCCATGTTTGTTTTTGCAGTTTTGTTCCAGTTCACAGCTGAAGTTTCGTTACTGTGTCTGGAAAGCTCTTGTGAACAGGAATTGCCACTCTGGTGTTATGAGTTAATGCCAGAGTTTTAAAGTAATTCCTGGATGGTGTTTTGATAGGGTTTTCAGCTGACCATGAAAGTGTCCTTTCTGTCTTCTGCTATGTAGTAAGTGGACCTCAAATTTGCTAAACCTATTTTCATACTACGTTTGTAATTTCATCTTAATTCACCGCCAATACATGTGGGGGGCCTCTGTCTCCTTTCGGGGTATTTCTCTAGAGGTGAGCTAGGACTAATATTTTCCTCTGCTAGCATTATTTAGTCCTCCGGCTGGTGCTGGGCATCTAGAATCAACGTAGGCATGCTACCCGGCCACTGCTAGTTGTGCGTTAGGTTTAGTTCATGGTCAGCTCAGTTTCCATCTTCCAAGAGCTAGTTCCTATATATGCTGATGCTATGTTCTCTTGCCATTGAGAACATGACAGTTTGACCGGCCCACTAAAGGGTTAAAATCCTTGGCTAAGAAAGGAGAGAAATAAGAAGTCTGCTGAGAATTTTTTTTTTTTTTTTTTCTCCTTCTAATCTTTGAATGGCTCTGTGTCCACCTGTTTGTAATGGATCTTCAGAGTGTGACTGCAGGTTTGAATAATCTCGCCACGAAGGTACAACATTTGCAAGACTTTGTTTGTCATGCACCTGTATCTGAGCCGAGAATTCCTTTGCCGGAATTTTTCTCGGGGAATAGATCTGGGTTTCAGAATTTTCGAAATAATTGCAAATTATTTTTGTCCCTGAAATTTCGCTCTGCCGGAGACCCTGCACAGCAGGTCAGGATTGTGATTTCCTTGCTCCGGGGCGACCCTCAAGACTGGGCTTTTTCATTGACACCAGGGGATCCTGCGTTGCTCAATGTGGATGCGTTTTTTCTGGCCTTGGGGTTGCTTTATGACGAACCTCATTTGGAGCTTCAGGCAGAAAAAACTTTGATGTCCCTATCTCAGGGGCAAGATGAAGCGGAAATTTACTGTCAAAGATTCCGTAAATGGTCTGTGCTTACTCAGTGGAATGAGTGCGCCCTGGCGGCGACTTTCAGAGAGGGTCTCTCTGATGCCATTAAGGATGTTATGGTGGGGTTCCCTGTGCCTGCGGGTCTGAATGAGTCCATGACAATGGCTATTCAGATCGATAGGCGTTTGCGGGAGCGCAAACCAGTGCACCATCTGGCGGTGTCCATTGAGAAGTCGCCAGAGAGTATGCAGTGTGATAGAATTCTGTCCCGAAGCGAGCGGCAGAATTTTAGACGGAAAAATGGGTTGTGTTTCTATTGTGGTGATTCTACTCATGTTATATCAGCATGCTCTAAGCGCACTAAAAAGCTTGATAAATCTGTTTCCATTTGCACCTTACCGTCTAAGTTTATTCTATCTGTGACCCTGATTTGCTCTTTGTCATCTATTACTACGGACGCCTATGTCGACTCTGGCGCCGCTTTGAGTCTTATGGATTGGTCCTTTGCTAAACGCTGTGGGTATGATTTAGAGCCTTTGGAGACTCTTATTCCTCTGAAGGGGATTGACTCCACCCCATTGGCTAATAATAAACCACAATACTGGACCCAAGTAACTATGCGTATTAATCCGGATCACCAGGAGATTATTCGCTTTCTGGTGCTGCATAATCTACATGATGATTTGGTGCTAGGATTGCCTTGGCTGCAATCTCACAACCCAGTCCTCGACTGGAAAGCTATGTCTGTGTTGAGCTGGGGATGTAAGGGGGCTCATGGGGATGTACCTGTGGTTTCCATTTCATCATCTATTCCCTCTGAAATTCCTGAGTTCCTGTCTGACTATCGTGACGTCTTTGAAGAATCCAAGCTTGGTTCATTACCTCCGCACCGAGAGTGCGATTGTGCCATAGATTTAATCCCGGGTAGTAAATACCCAAAGGGTCGTTTATTTAATCTGTCTGTGCCTGAACATGCTGCTATGCGAGAATATATAAAGGAGTCCTTGGAAAAGGGACATATTCGTCCATCGTCATCTCCCTTAGGAGCCGGTTTTTTCTTTGTGTCAAAAAAAGACGGCTCTTTGAGACCATGTATCGATTATCGGCTTTTGAATAAAATCACTATAAAATATCAATACCCATTGCCGTTGCTGACTGATTTGTTTGCTCGCATAAAGGGGGCCAAGTGGTTCTCTAAGATTGACCTTCGTGGGGCGTATAATTTGGTGCGTATCAGGCAGGGGGATGAGTGGAAAACCGCATTTAATACGCCCGAGGGCCACTTTGAGTATTTAGTGATGCCTTTTGGTCTTTCAAATGCTCCGTCAGTTTTCCAGTCCTTTATGCATGATATTTTTCGCGATTATTTGGATAAATTTATGATTGTGTATCTGGATGATATTCTGATTTTTTCGGATGACTGGGACTCTCATGTCCAGCAAGTCAGGAGGGTTTTCCAGGTTTTGCGGTCTAATTCTTTGTGTGTGAAGGGTTCTAAGTGTGTTTTTGGGGTACAGAGGATTTCCTTTTTGGGATATATTTTTTCTCCCTCTTCCATTGAAATGGATCCTGTCAAGGTTCAAGCTATTTGTGATTGGACGCAGCCCTCTTCTCTTAAGAGTCTTCAGAAATTTTTGGGCTTTGCTAACTTTTATCGTCGATTTATTGCTGGTTTTTCGGATATTGCTAAACCATTGACCGATTTGACTAAGAAGGGTGCTGATGTTGCTGATTGGTCCCCTGACGCTGTGGAGGCCTTTCGGGAGCTTAAGCGCCGTTTTTCCTCTGCCCCTGTGTTGCGTCAGCCTGATGTTGCTCTACCTTTTCAGGTTGAGGTCGACGCTTCTGAGATCGGAGCTGGGGCAGTGTTGTCGCAGAAAAGTTCTGACTGCTCCGTGATGAGGCCTTGTGCCTTCTTTTCCCGTAAATTTTCGCCCGCTGAGCGGAATTATGATGTTGGGAATCGGGAGCTTTTGGCCATGAAGTGGGCTTTTGAGGAGTGGCGCCATTGGCTTGAGGGGGCCAGACATCAGGTGGTGGTATTGACTGACCACAAAAACTTGATTTATCTTGAGACCGCCAGGCGCCTGAATCCTAGACAGGCGCGCTGGTCATTATTTTTCTCTCGGTTTAATTTTGTGGTGTCATACCTACCGGGTTCTAAGAATGTTAAGGCGGATGCCCTTTCTAGGAGTTTTGAGCCTGACTCGCCTGGTAACTCTGAGCCCACAGGTATCCTTAAGGATGGAGTGGTATTGTCAGCCGTTTCTCCAGACCTGCGGCGGGCCTTGCAGGAGTTTCAGGCGGATAGACCGGATCGTTGCCCACCTGATAAACTGTTTGTTCCTGATGATTGGACCAGTAGAGTCATCTCTGAGGTTCATTCTTCTGCGTTGGCAGGTCATCCTGGCATTTTTGGAACCAGGGATTTGGTGGCAAGGTCCTTCTGGTGGC
Source organism: Ranitomeya variabilis (assembly GCF_051348905.1). Lineage (NCBI taxonomy): Eukaryota > Metazoa > Chordata > Amphibia > Anura > Dendrobatidae > Ranitomeya > Ranitomeya variabilis. Next base: position 827,439,682 of record NC_135233.1, read on the forward strand.
CTTCCCTGTCACGAGATGTGCGAGGCTTTGTGCAGTCTTGTGACGTTTGTGCTCGGGCCAAGCCTTGTTGCTCTCGGGCTAGTGGATTATTGTTGCCCTTGCCTATTCCTAAGAGGCCTTGGACGCACATCTCGATGGATTTTATTTCAGATCTGCCTGTTTCTCAGAAGATGTCTGTCATCTGGGTGGTGTGTGACCGTTTCTCTAAGATGGTCCATTTGGTTCCTCTGCCCAAGTTGCCTTCTTCTTCCGAGTTGGTTCCTCTGTTTTTTCAAAATGTTGTTCGTTTGCATGGTATTCCTGAGAATATCATTTCTGACAGAGGGACCCAATTCGTGTCTAGATTTTGGCGGGCATTCTGTGCTAGGATGGGCATAGATTTGTCTTTTTCGTCCGCTTTCCATCCTCAGACGAATGGCCAGACCGAGCGGACTAATCAGACCCTGGAGACATATCTGAGGTGTTTTGTGTCTGCTGACCAGGATGATTGGGTTGCTTTTTTGCCATTGGCGGAGTTCGCTCTCAATAATCGGGCCAGCTCTGCCACTTTGGTGTCCCCGTTTTTCTGTAATTCGGGGTTTCATCCTCGATTTTCCTCTGGTCAGGTGGAAACTTCGGATTGTCCTGGAGTGGATGCTGTGGTGGAGAGATTGCATCAGATCTGGGGACAGGTGGTGGACAATTTGAGGTTGTCCCAGGAGAAGACTCAGCTTTTTGCCAACCGCCACCGTCGTGTTGGTCCTCGGCTTTGTGTTGGGGATTTGGTGTGGTTGTCTTCTCGTTTTGTCCCTATGAGGGTCTCTTCTCCTAAGTTTAAGCCTCGGTTCATCGGCCCGTATAAGATATTGGAGATTCTTAACCCTGTTTCCTTCCGTTTGGACCTCCCTGCATCCTTTTCTATTCATAACGTTTTTCATCGGTCATTATTGCGCAGGTATGAGGTACCGGTTGTGCCTTCCGTTGAGCCTCCTGCTCCGGTGTTGGTTGAGGGTGAGTTGGAGTACGTTGTGGAGAAAATCTTAGACTCTCGTGTTTCCAGACGGAGACTCCAGTATCTGGTCAAGTGGAAGGGATACGGCCAGGAGGATAATTCTTGGGTGAATGCATCTGATGTTCATGCCTCTGATCTGGTTCGTGCCTTTCATAGGGCCCATCCTGATCGCCCTGGTGGTTCTGGTGAGGGTTCGGTGCCCCCTCCTTGAGGGGGGGGTACTGTTGTGAATTTGGATTCTGGGCTCCCCCGGTGGCTACTGGTGGAATTGAACTGGTGTTGTCATCTTCTCTGTTCACCTGTTCCCATCAAGATGTGGGAGTCGCTATATAACCTTGCTGCTCTGTTAGTTGCTTGCCGGTCAACAATGTTATCAGAAGCCTCTCTGTGCTTGTTCCTGCTCCTAGACAACTACTAGTTAAGTTGGACTCTTGTCCATGTTTGTTTTTGCATTTTTGTTCCAGTTCACAGCTGAAGTTTCGTTACTGTGTCTGGAAAGCTCTTGTGAACAGGAATTGCCACTCTGGTGTTATGAGTTAATGCCAGAGTTTTAAAGTAATTCCTGGATGGTGTTTTGATAGGGTTTTCAGCTGACCATGAAAGTGTCCTTTCTGTCTTCTGCTATGTAGTAAGTGGACCTCAAATTTGCTAAACCTATTTTCATACTACGTTTGTAATTTCATCTTAATTCACCGCCAATACATGTGGGGGGCCTCTGTCTCCTTTCGGGGTATTTCTCTAGAGGTGAGCTAGGACTAATATTTTCCTCTGCTAGCATTATTTAGTCCTCCGGCTGGTGCTGGGCATCTAGAATCAACGTAGGCATGCTACCCGGCCACTGCTAGTTGTGCGTTAGGTTTAGTTCATGGTCAGCTCAGTTTCCATCTTCCAAGAGCTAGTTCCTATATATGCTGATGCTATGTTCTCTTGCCATTGAGAACATGACAGAGCGCCGTTTGACTTTTCAATGCAAAATTGACAGGAATTGAGATGGGACGCCATGTTGCATTTGGAGAGCCACTGAGGTGCCTAAACAATGAAACCCCCCACAAGTGACACCATTTTGGAAAGTAGACCCCCTAAGGAACTCATCTAGATGTGTTGTGAGAGCTTTGAACCCCCAAGTGTTTCACTACAGTTTATAACGCAGAGCCGTGAAAATAAAAATTCTTTTTTTTCCACAAAAATTATTTTTTAGCCCCCAGTTTTGTATTTTTCCAAGGGTAACAGTTGAAATTAGACTCCAAAAGTTGTTGTCCAATTTGTGCTGAGTACGCTGATACCCCATATGTGAGGGGAAACCACCGTTTGAGCTCATGGCAGAGCTCGGAAGGGAAGGAGCGTCATTTGGAATGCAGACTTAGATGGATTGGTCTGCAGAGGTCACATTGCGTTTGCAGAGCCCCTAATGTACCTAAACCGTAGAAACCCCCCACAAGTGACCCCATATTGGAAACTAGACCCCCCAAGGAACTTATCTAGATGTGTTGTGCAAACTTTGAACCCCCAAGTATTTTACTACAGTTTATAATGCAGAGCCGTGAAAATAAAAAATCCTTTTTTTTCCACAAAAATTATTTTTTATCCCCCAGTTTTGTATTTTCCCAAGGGTAACAGGAGAAATTGGACCCCAAAAGTTGTTGTCCAATGTGTCTTGAGTACGCTGATACCCCATATGTTGGGGTAAACCCCTGTTTGGGCACACAGGAGAGCTCAGAAGTAGGGTTGAGCGACTTTTGCTTTTTTAGGATCGAGTTGGGTTTTGTGAAACCCGACCTTCTCGAAAGTCGGATCGCGTGAAATCGGCCGATTCTACTGTAAAGTCGGGTTCCGGACCGGAACATGAAACCCAATGCAAGTCAATGTGGATTATTTTTTACATTCTCTCTCTCTCTCTCTCCTCCGTGCAAAGCATATGTTGTGTTTGACTGCGGAAATCACTGCAGCCCAAACGGTGATATGGCTCTATGACGCCGCAGGAACCAGGCCGGAACCTATGTCATCGCACTGTCCACACTCCTTAATTGGCTGAAAAAATGGCAGGGAAGGCGTCATACAAAACGCGACTTTGGCGCCAAGATCGCCGACCATGTGGCCGATCCCACGCTGGAGTCGGGTCGGGTTTCACGAAACCCGACTTTGCCAAAAGTCGGCGACTTTTCAAAATGAATGATCCGTTTCGCTCAACCCTACTCAGAAGGGAAGGAGCACTGTTTTACTTTTTCAACGCAGAATTGGCTGGAATTGAGATTGGACGCCATGTCGCGTTTGGAGAGCCCCTGATGTGCCTACACAGTGGAAACCCCCCAATTATAACTTAAACCCTAATCCAAACACATCCCTAACCCTAATCCCAATGGTAACCCTAACCACACCCCTAACCCTGACACACCCGTAACCCTAATCCCAACCCTCTTCCCAACCGTAAATGTAATCCAAACCCTAACCCTAACTTTAGCCCCAGCCCTAACCCTAACTTTAGCCCCAACCCTAACTGTAGCCTTAACCCTAGCCCCAACCCTAACCCTAGCCCTAAACCTTGCCCTAACCCTAGCCCTAACCCTTGCCCTAACCCTAGCCCTAACCCTAGCCCTAACCCTAACCCTTGCCCTAACCCTAGTCCTAACCCTAGCCCTAACCCTTGCCCTAGCCCTAACCCTAGCCCTAACCCTAACCCTTGCCCTAACCCTAACCCTAGCCCTAACCCTAACCCTAAGGGGAAAATGGAAATAAATACATTTTTACATTTTTTTAATTTTTTGCTAACTAGGGGGGTTTGATTTACTTTTATAGCGGGTTTTTTAGTGGATTTTTATGATTGGCAGACGTCACACACTGAAAGACGCTTTTTATTGCAAAAAATATTTTTTGCATTACCACATTTTGAGAGCTATAATTTTTCCATATTTTGGTCCACAGAGTCATATCAGGTCTTGTTTTTTGCAGGACGAGTTGATGTTTTTATTGGTACCTTTTCGGGCACGTGACATTTTTTGATCGCTTTTTATTCTGATTTTTGTGAGGCAGAATGACCAAAAACCAGCTATTCATGAATTTCTTTTGGGGGAGGCTTTTATACCGTTCCGCGTTTGGTAAAATAAAGCAGTTTTATTCTTTGGGTCAGTACGATTACAGCGATACCTCATTTATATTTTTTTATGTTTTGGCGCTTTTATACGATAAAAACTATTTTATATAAAAAATAATTATTTTTGCATCGCTTTATTCTGATGACTATAACTTTTTTATTTTTTCTTTGATGACGATGTTTCATGGCTCGTTTTTTGCGGGACAAGATGACGTTTTCAGAGGTACCATGTTTATTTATATCCGTCTTTTTGATCGCATGTTATTCCACTTTTTATTTGGCGGTATGATAGTAAAGCATAGTTTTTTGCCTCGTTTTTGTTTTAAAACAGGATCTGACATGAAATACTTTTAAAAAATTTTAAAAGCCCTTATGGCATCCGGCAAACCAAACCTTGAGATCTGCCCCCTTACATGCAAGTTCAGTATGAGGTTTAGCAATCTGAAAAAATAAGAATGGTCTGCTCCTTCCTAGGATCTGTCTTAAACCATTCAGTTGATAAAATAAACCCCAGGAATTAAATTTCCTGAACAGAAAAAAAAAATTCTCTAAATTAGCAAACAAAGAATTCGACCTTCAACCTTTGTAATACCGCACGGATATGTTCCTGATGAAAATCAAAATCAGGCGAAAAATTTAAATATCATCAAGGTATATAACAATAAATCTTCCAATGAAATCAGAAATAAATATCTTTCATTAAAGTTTTTAATCCCTTTCTGACCTCGGATGGAATAGTACGTCTGAGGTCAGATCCCCTGCTTTGATGTGAGCTCCAACGGTGAGCCCGCATCAAAGCCGCGACATGTCATCTTTTTTACAGCTGACATGTGCCCGCAATATTAACTATTAAGTAGTTAAATGCCGCTGTTAAATGCTGACAGTGGCATTTAACTAGCGCTTCCGGCCATCGGGCCGGAAATGAGTGCATCCCTGACCCACGTCACGTGATCGGGGGTCAGCGATGCATTGGCATGACAACCATAGGTCTATTGTAGACTTCTAAGGATGTTGATGCCGGATTGCTATGAGCGCTGTTATGACCCCAATGGCGAGGGTCTCAGAGGAACGTGGAAGTCTGCAGAATACAAAAATCCAGCTCATAGGGCAGTGGTAACTGGGTTGACCATATATCTACTCCTAACGCCAACACTAGAAGTAGCCGGGGATCATTCCTACGTTGATTCTAGATGACACGCGCCAGCCGGAGAATCTAGCTACCCCTAGTAGAGGAAAACAAAGACCTTTCTTGCCTCCAGAGAAGGGGACCCCAAAGCTGGATAGAAGCCCCCCACAAATAATGACGGTGAGGTAAGAGGAAATGACAAACACAGAAATGAACCAGGTTTAGCACAGAGAGGCCCGCTTACTGATAGCAGAATAAAGAAAGGTAACTTATATGGTCAACAAAAACCCTATCAAAATCCACACTGGAAATTCAAGAACCCCCGAACCGTCTAACGGTCCGGGGGGAGAACACCAGCCCCCTAGAGCTTCCAGCAAAGGTCAGGATATAGATTTGGAACAAGCTGGACAAAAATACAAAACCAAAACAAATAGCAAAAAACAAAAGGCAGACTTAGCTGATAAAACTGGAACCAGGATCAGTAGACAAGAGCACAGCAGACTAGCTCTGATAACTACGTTGCCAGGCATTGAACTGAAGGTCCAGGGAGCTTATATAGCAACACCCCTAACTAACGACCCAGGTGCGGATAAAAGGAATAACAGAAAAACCAGAGTCAAAAAACTAGTAACCACTAGAGGGAGCAAAAAGCAAATTCACAACAGTACCCCCCCCTTAGTGAGGGGTCACCGAACCCTCACCACGACCACCAGGGCGATCAGGATGAGCGGCATGAAAGGCACGAACTAAATCGGCCGCATGAACATCAGAGGCGACCACCCAGGAATTATCCTCCTGACCATAGCCCTTCCACTTGACCAGGTACTGAAGCCTCCGCCTGGAGAGGCGAGAATCCAAGATCTTCTCCACCACGTACTCCAACTCGCCCTCAACCAACACCGGAGCAGGAGGCTCAGCAGAAGGAACTACAGGCACAATGTACCGCCGCAACAAGGACCTATGAAATACATTGTGAATAGCAAACGACACAGGAAGATCCAGACGAAAAGATACAGGATTAAGGATTTCCAATATCTTGTAAGGCCCAATAAAACGAGGTTTAAATTTGGGAGAGGAGACCTTCATAGGAACAAAGCGGGAAGAAAGCCATACCAAATCCCCAACGCGTAGTCGGGGACCCACACCGCGGCGGCGGTTGGCAAAGCGCTGAGCCTTCTCCTGTGACAACTTCAAGTTGTCCACCACATGATTCCAGATCTGCTGCAACCTATCCACCACAGAATCCACCCCAGGACAGTCAGAAGGCTCCACATGACCCGAAGAAAAGCGAGGATGGAAACCAGAGTTGCAGAAAAAAGGCGAAACCAAGGTGGCGGAACTAGCCCGATTATTAAGGGCAAACTCAGCCAACGGCAAGAATGTCACCCAATCGTCCTGATCAGCAGAGACAAAACACCTCAAATAAGCCTCCAAAGTCTGATTGGTTCGCTCCGTCTGTCCATTAGTCTGAGGATGGAAAGCAGACGAAAACGACAAATCAATGCCCATCCTACTACAAAAGGATCGCCAGAACCTGGAAACGAACTGGGATCCTCTGTCTGACACAATATTCTCAGGGATGCCGTGCAAACGAACCACGTTCTGGAAAAACACAGGAACCAGATCGGAAGAGGAAGGCAGCTTAGGCAAAGGAACCAAATGGACCATCTTGGAGAAGCGATCACATATCACCCAGATAACGGACATGCCCTGAGATAGCGGAAGATCAGAAATGAAATCCATGGAGATATGTGTCCAAGGTCTCTTCGGGACAGGCAAGGGCAAGAGCAAACCGCTGGCACGAGAACAGCAAGGCTTAGCTCGAGCACAAGTCCCACAGGACTGCACAAATGACCGCACATCCCTTGACAAGGAAGGCCACCAAAAGGACCTGGCCACCAGATCTCTGGTGCCAAAAATTCCCGGGTGACCTGCCAACACCGAGGAATGAACCTCGGAAATGACTCTGCTGGTCCACTTATCCGGGACAAACAGTCTGTCAGGTGGACAAGACTCAGGCCTATCAGCCTGAAATCTCTGCAACACACGTCGCAGATCCGGAGAAATAGCTGACAAGATAACTCCATCTTTAAGAATACCAACAGGATCAGCGACTCCAGGAGCATCAGGCACAAAGCTCCTAGAAAGAGCATCGGCCTTCACATTCTTTGAACCTGGTAAATACGAGACAACAAAATCAAAGCGGGAGAAAAACAATGACCAGCGGGCCTGTCTCGGATTAAGGCGTTTAGCAGACTCGAGATACATCAGATTTTTGTGATCAGTCAAGACCACCACACGATGCTTAGCACCCTCGAGCCAATGACGCCACTCCTCAAATGCCCATTTCATGGCCAACAACTCCCGATTGCCCACATCATAATTTCGCTCGGCAGGCGAAAACTTCCTAGAGAAAAAGGCACAAGGTTTCATAACAGAGCAACCAGGGCCTCTCTGCGACAAAACGGCCCCTGCCCCAATCTCCGAAGCATCCACCTCAACCTGAAAGGGAAGTGAGACGTCAGGCTGGCACAAAACAGGCGCCGAAGTAAACCGGCGTTTCAACTCCTGGAAAGCCTCCACGGCAGCAGGAGCCCAGTTAGCTACATCGGAGCCCTTCTTGGTCATATCCGTCAAAGGTTTCACAATGCTAGAAAAATTAGCGATAAAACGACGGTAGAAGTTAGCGAAGCCCAAGAACTTCTGAAGACTCTTAACTGACGAGGGCTGAGTCCAATCAAGAATAGCTCGGACCTTGACTGGGTCCATCTCCACAGCAGAAGGGGAAAAAATGAACCCCAAAAAGGGAACCTTCTGTACACCAAAGAGACACTTTGAGCTCTTGACAAACAAAGAATTTTCACGCAAAATTTTAAAGACCAACCTGACCTGCTCCACATGCGAATCCCAATCATCAGAAAAAACCAAAATATCATCCAGATAAACAATCAAAAATTTATCCAGATATTTCCGGAAAATGTCATGCATAAAGGACTGAAAAACTGAAGGCGCATTGGAGAGCCCAAAAGGCATCACCAAGTACTCAAAATGACCTTCGGGCGTATTGAATGCGGTTTTCCATTCATCACCTTGCTTAATGCGCACAAGGTTGTACGCACCACGAAGGTCTATCTTGGTGAACCACTTGGCACCCTTAATCCGGGCAAACAAGTCAGACAACAGCGGTAAAGGATACTGAAATTTGACAGTGATCTTGTTTAAAAGCCGATAATCAATACAAGGTCTCAAAGATCCGTCCTTTTTTGCCACAAAAAAGAATCCCGCACCAAGAGGGGAAGAAGACGGACGAATATGTCCTTTCTCCAGAGACTCCTTGATATATGAACGCATAGCGGTATGTTCAGGTACCGACAGATTAAACAGTCTTCCCTTAGGAAATTTACTGCCTGGGATCAAATCTATAGCACAGTCACAGTCCCTATGAGGAGGCAGTGCACTGGACTCAGACTCACTGAAGACATCCTGATAATCAGACAAATACTCCGGAACTTCCGAAGGCGTAGAAGAAGCAATAGACACAGGCAGGGAATCCCCATGAATACCACGACAGCCCCAACTTGAGACTGACATAGCTTTCCAGTCCAGGACTGGATTATGGGTCTGTAACCATGGCAGCCCTAAAACAACCAAATCATGCATTTTATGTAAAACCAGGAAACGTATCACCTCGCGGTGTTCAGGAGTCATGCACATGGTAACCTGTGTCCAATACTGCGGTTTATTTGCTGCCAATGGTGTAGCATCAATACCCCTAAGAGGTATGGGATTTTCTAATGGTTCAAGAGTAAAACCACAGCGCTTAGCAAATGAGAGATCCATGAGACTCAGGGCAGCACCTGAATCTACAAACGCCATGACAGGATAAGATGACAGTGAGCAAATCAAAGTTACAGACAGAATAAATTTAGGTTGCAAATTACCAATGGTGACAGGACTAACAACCTTAGCTATACGTTTAGAGCATGCTGAGATAACATGTGTAGAATCACCACAGTAGTAGCACAAGCCATTCCGGCGTCTATGAATTTTCCGCTCATTTCTAGTCAGGATTCTATCTCATTGCATTAAATCAGGTGTCTGTTCAGACAACACCATGAGGGAATTTGCGGTTTTTCTATCACATTGCACCGAATTAGGTGTCTGTTCAGACAACACCATGAGGGAATTTGCGGTTTTGCGCTCCCGCAACCGCCGGTCAATTTGAATAGCCAGTGCCATAGTATCATTCAGACCTGTGGGAATGGGAAAACCCACCATAACATTCTTAATGGCTTCAGAAAGGCCATTTCTAAAATTAGCGGCCAGTGCACACTCGTTCCAATGTGTCAGCACGGACCATTTCCGAAATTTTTGGCAATACACTTCAGCCTCGTCCTGCCCCTGAGACATAGCCAGCAAGGCCTTTTCTGCCTGAATCTCAAGATTGGGTTCCTCATAAAGTAAACCGAGCGCCGGAAAAAACGCATCAAGATCAGCCAATGCCGGATCTCCTGGCGCCAGCGAAAAAGCCCAATCCTGAGGGTCACCCCGTAAGAACGAAATAACAATTTTTACTTGCTGAGCAGAATCTCCAGATGAACAGGGTCTCAGGGACAAAAACAATTTACAATTATTCACGAAATTCCTAAACTTAAACCTGTCTCCGGAAAACAGTTCAGGAATCGGTATTTTAGGTTCTGACCTAGGATTTCTGATAACATAGTCTTGTATGCCCTGCACACGAGTAGCCAGCTGGTCCACACTTGTAATCAAGGTCTGGACATTCATGTCTGCAGCAAGCATAGCCACTCTGAGGTAAAGGGGAAGAAGAAAAAAAAAAAAAAAAAAACTCAGAATCTTCTTTCTTATAATCCCTCTTCTGCAATGCATTAAACATTTAATATCGGCCTGGCAAACTGTTATGACCCCAATGGCGAGGGTCTCAGAGGAACGTGGAAGTCTGCAGAATACAAAAATCCAGCTCATAGGGCAGTGGTAACTGGGTTGACCATATATCTACTCCTAACGCCAACACTAGAAGTAGCCGGGGATCATTCCTACGTTGATTCTAGATGACACGCGCCAGCCGGAGAATCTAGCTACCCCTAGTAGAGGAAAACAAAGACCTTTCTTGCCTCCAGAGAAGGGGACCCCAAAGCTGGATAGAAGCCCCCCACAAATAATGACGGTGAGGTAAGAGGAAATGACAAACACAGAAATGAACCAGGTTTAGCACAGAGAGGCCCGCTTACTGATAGCAGAATAAAGAAAGGTAACTTATATGGTCAACAAAAACCCTATCAAAATCCACACTGGAAATTCAAGAACCCCCGAACCGTCTAACGGTCCGGGGGGAGAACACCAGCCCCCTAGAGCTTCCAGCAAAGGTCAGGATATAGATTTGGAACAAGCTGGACAAAAATACAAAACCAAAACAAATAGCAAAAAACAAAAGGCAGACTTAGCTGATAAAACTGGAACCAGGATCAGTAGACAAGAGCACAGCAGACTAGCTCTGATAACTACGTTGCCAGGCATTGAACTGAAGGTCCAGGGAGCTTATATAGCAACACCCCTAACTAACGACCCAGGTGCGGATAAAAGGAATAACAGAAAAACCAGAGTCAAAAAACTAGTAACCACTAGAGGGAGCAAAAAGCAAATTCACAACAGAGCGCCACCCTGTGGTCTGCGCTCATAGCAATACAGCAACTCTACTACATAGGAGCAATCTGAGCATTGCTCCTATGTAGCAGAGCCGATCAGGCTATGCCAGCTTCTAGCCTCCCATGGAGGCTATTGAAGCATGGCAAAAATAAAAAAATGTTTTAAAAAATATATATATACAAAAAAAAGTTTAAATCACCCCCCTTTCGTCCCATTCAAAATAAAGCAATAAAAAAAAAAATCAAACATACCCATATTTGGTATCGCCTGATCTATCAATCAAAAAAAGGATTAACCTGATCGCTAAATGGCGTAGAGAGAAAAAAATTTGAAAAGCCGGAATTAAGTTTTTTTTTGTTGCCGTGACATTTCATTAAAATGTAATAACGGGTGATCAAAAGAATGTATCTGCACCAAAATGTTATCACTAAAAATGTCAGCTTGGCACACAAAAAATAAGTCCTCACCTGACCCCAGATCACAAAAAATGGAGACGCTACGGGTATCGGAAAATTAAGCAATTTTTTTTATTTTAGCAAAGTTTGGAATTTTTTTTGCCACTTAGATAAAAGATAACCTGGACATATTTGGTGTCTATGAACTCGTAATGACCTGAAGAATCATAATGGCAGGTCAGTTTTAGGATTTAGTGAATGTAGCAAAAAAACAAACAAAAAAACAAGTGTGGGATTGCACTTTTTTTTCAATTTCACCCCACTTGGAATTTTTTTTCCTGTTTTCTAGTACATGACATGCAAAAACTAATGATGTCTTTCAAAAGTACAGCTTGTCCTGCAAAAAATAAGCCCTCATATAGCCATATTGACGTAAAAATAAAAAAGTTACGGCTCTGGGAAGGATGGGAGCGAAAAACGAAAATGCAAAACCGAAAAAAGCTGGGGTGATGAAGGGGTTAAATACTGCTGGTGCATTTGTTAACCCAAATTGCATGACAAGATTTTCAAGTAAATCCTCAGACATTAAAAATGCAGTTTTTTATTCATCACTCTTCCGGATGCATATCAAATTGTGAGCCCCTCTAAATTCAGGTTTAGAAAATCACTTAGCCACCATAAGCTGATGATTATATAGGTCGGGGCTGAGTGGAAGTGGAATGTATTCTTTATCATGATTTGGTTCAGTTCTTGGAAATCGAGGCAAGGATGGAGACATCTATGTTTATTTATTTTTTACTAAAAAAACCCAAGCAGCTGCAGAGGAGGAGGAAGGACGGATATGACCCTTCTGTAAGCTTTCGTTCACATAGTTTTTCATCGCAGTACATTCAGGCGAGTTTTAGATGATTTGGCATTAGGGACAGGAATAATAGCGCAATCATAGGAACAATGGGAAGGTAGTATCTCCTCCTCTTTTTCCCTAAAAAAATCTCTGAAGCATTTTCGGTACCCTGTCAGATCCTCTTGTCTACCGAAGCATATTTGTACTGAAGTTATACATTTCTTTTGACACTTAACAAGTTCCTTCTGACACCAATCAATAACAGGATTGTGAATAAGCAGCCATAGAAGTTCCAGTATCAACCCAGCAGGCAAATTATTCAAAACAAAACAGGAGATGGATTCAGAGTGTACTGCTCCCATTTGGAGTGTGAGTTCCACTGAAACCCGTTTATCCCAATTCTGAAGTAACAGTGTCTTGTCAATTGCAAAAATTCACATATGGGAGTTTCTGTTGTTCTGGCACCTCAGGGGATCTGTCAATGTAACATGGCACCCTCAAACCATTCCAGCAAAATCTGAACTCTAATATGGCATCTTTTCCTTCTGAGCTTTGCACTGTGCCTCAGAAGTAATATTCCCCCACATATGGGGTATTGGAGTACTCAGGAGAAATTGCACTACAAATTTTATGGTGCAATTTCTCATGTTTCCCTTATGAAAATTAAAAATTTGGGGCTTAACCCCTTCACCCCCGGAGCTTTTTCCGTTTTTCCGTTTTCGTTTTTCACTACCCTCCTTCCCAGAGCCATAACTTTTTTATTTTTCCGTCAATTTGGCCATGTGAGGGCTTATTTTTTGCGGGACGAGTTGTACTTTTGAACGACATCATTGGTTTTAGCATGTCGTGTACTAGAAAACGGGAAAAAAATTCCAAGTGCAGTGAAATTGCAAAAAAAGTGCAATCCCACACTTGTTTTTTGCTTGCCTATTTTGCTAGGTTCACTAAATGCTAAAACTGACCTGCCATTATGATTCTCCAGGTCACTACGAGTTCATAGACACCTAACATGACTAGGTTATTTTTCACCTAAGTGGTGAAAAAAAATTCCAAACTTTGCAAAAAACAAAACAAAACAAAATTGCGCCATTTTCCGATACTCGTAGCGTCTCCATTTTTCATGATCTGGGGTCAGGTGAGGGCTTATTTTTTGCGTGCCGAGCTGGCGTTTTTAATGATAGCATTTTGGTGTAGATACGTTCTTTTGATCGCCCGTTATTGCATTTTAATGCAATGTCGTGGCGACCAAAAAAACGTAAATCTGGCGTTTCGAATTTTTTTCTCATTACGCCATTTAGCGATCAGGTTAATGCTTTTTTTATTGATAGATCGGGCGATTCTGAACGCGGCGATACCAAATATGTGTAGGTTGGGTTTTTTTTTTATTGATTTATTTTGATTGGGGCGAAAGGGGGGTGATTTAAACTTTTATATTTTTTTTATTTTTTTCACATTTTTAAAAACTTTTTTTTTTTACTTTTGCCATGCTTCTATAGCCTCCATGGGAGGCTAGAAGCAGGCACAGCCCGATCGGCTCTGCTATGCAGCAGTGATCATAAGATCGCTGCTACACAGCAGATTTGCAGGTGTGCTGTGAGCGCCGACCACAGGGGGGCGCTCACAGCCACCGGCAATCAGTAACCATAGAGGTCTCAAGGACCTCTATGGTTACAATGGAGGAGCATCACCGACCCCCGATCATGTGACAGGGGTCTGCGATGCGCTCATATCCGGCCGCACGGCCGGATGCGGTAGTTAAATGCCGCTGTCTGCGTTTGACAGCGGCATTTAACTAGTTAATAGCGGCGGGTGATCGCGATTTCACCCGCCGCTATTGCGCGCACATGTCAGCTGTAAAAAACAGCTGACATGTCGCGACTTTGATGTGCGCTCACCGCCGGAGCGCACATCAAAGCGGGGGTCCCGACATGTGACGTACTATTCCGTCACATGTCGGGAAGGGGTTAAATACCATAACTTTTTTTGGGGGAAAATGTGATTTAATTATTTTCACGGCTCAACGTTTTAAATTTCTGTGAAGCACCTGGGGGTGCAAGATGCTCACTACACATTTAAATCCATTCCTAGAGGAGTCTAATTTCCAAAATGGGGTCTCTTGTGGGGGGTTTCACTGTTTAGGCACATCAGAGCTCTCCAAACAGGACATGATGTCCACTAATGATGCCAGGAAAGTTTACATACAAAAAGTCAAACGTTCCTTCCCTTCCGAGCCCTGCCATTCAATCTAATAGTAGTTTTTGTCCTTCATATGGGATATTGGTGTACTCAGGAGAAATTGCACTACAAATTATATGGTGCAATTTCTCCTGTTATCCTTATGAAAATGCAAAATTTGGCGCTAAAAATATTTTTGCGGGAAAATGTGATTTTTTATATTTTCATGGCTCAATGTTATAAACTTCTGTAAAGCACCTGAGGGTTCAATGTGCTCACAACACATCTAGACCAGTTCCTTGAGGAGTCTAGTTTCCAAAATGGTGTCATTTGTCTGGGATTTTCACTGTTTTGACACATCAGAGGCTTTTCAAACGTGACATGGTATCCACCAATTGTTCCAGAAATTTTGCGTTGAAATTCCCTTTTGAGCTCTGCTGTGCGCCCAAACAGTGGTTTTCTCGTTCATATGGGGTATCAACGTGCTCATGAGAAATTACACAACAAATTTTTTCCTGTTACCCTTGTCAAAATAAAAAAAATTGGATCTGAAGTAAATTTTTTGTTCAATATTCGAGGCTCCTTTAATGTGAGAGCAATGGGCACCCCACTGGATGAGTTCAAACTAATTAGCATATCATGATCAGTGAAACTAAATTGTTTTCGCTGCTCATAGCATTAGAGATTTCTAACACTACACACTTAAATGGTATATCTGGGACTTTCTGAAAAACAAAAAAATGTGCCTAAGCACTGACAGGCAAGTAGTTTCTAATTACCTGTCTGTTGTGCCCTGCGCCATTCTTTCCCATCACAGAGAAGTCACACACCTCTCCTGCCGGGGATTCAGCTGTCTCTGTTGACGTCACGTCAACAGAGTGACTGCTTCTTTTCCGCTCTGCTCTGTCGACAGGGCGGGACTTCCAACATCATTCTGATTCACAGCTGACTTCCCCGGTTAGGCATTGGTAATCCTGCTGTCAATCACAATGACATCGGAATTCCCAACACGGTCAACAGAGCAGAGGGGAAAAGAATCCGCCGCTCTGTCGGCTTGACGTCAGCAGAGGCCACTGAATCGCCAGGAGAAGTGGTCTGTTGCCGCTCTGTGCAGGAAAAGATCAGCACCGTGTACAAACGGCAAGTAAATAGCAACTTCCTGCCTGTTAGTATTAAGGCACATTTGTTGTTTTTTCAGAAAGTCCCGAATACACCCTTTAATTAAAATGCATAAGTAATGCTCTGTTTGATACTAATGGTAGTTTGGGAATCTTGGGAAACCTAACAGGTTCCATTTAAGAGATATTTTACAAGCCATGAGCCTCATTTTTTTTTATCAGCATGTGGAAGATATTGTGGGAATCATCTCCAATGAATGAGAGGCAAAATGCAAATAGGCCTCTCATAAATTTACAAAACCCAATTAAAAAGTAAATAAGATTGCTTCCGAACATTTTGTACCAATATTTCTCTTTTTATCACTTTCACGTTTCCCGCCACCTACTTATTGCCAGATTTCATCTCTAGCTCTGTCTGTCAGATGTGCTGGAACCTCGGGCAAGCTTTCCTTCCACTGTATCAGGAAATTAACAAGTTACTTACTTTGTCTCAAGTTTTAAGGTGACTTTCTAAACTTTATCCAATATGAAAAGTTATTTAAGGATAGTGAGAAAAAAATGAAGTTTCGGCTTTCCTGAAGCAATGTTGAGTTGATCTGGCTCAAAGATTAATGATACTTCTCATTCTATGTTTATGACCAGAAGCATTGATCTGCTTTGATTTAGTAAGATGAGAACCCAGTTGTTTCAATTGTTCCTTTGAGCACAAAAGCTGCATTAAATTATAGGCATTATCTGTTAGAACAACATGTATTTGCTGAATTCTCTTGTTTTACTAAATCTAATTAATCAAATATTTATCCCATGATTTAAATATGCAGAAAAGAAATTTAACATGAAGTAACTTGATAAAAAAAAAATTGTAAGTCATATATTGTGTATGATTAGTACAGCGGCGGCCTCTAACATAATGGAAAACATTTTACTGTGGTCCTAATGAGACATTTGATCTGCATTGTCATGTTTAGTGTAATTTGCATCATAAACACAATGCTAAACAACCATGAGCTTTTATTTCAGATCTAGTAAATGCAAAGCTTCTCTGTGATTAGTCCTTAAGGATGAAAAGACCAAACAATTTTTTCTGTTAAAACCTAAGATAAAAACAAAATAAGCAAATACCCAGCAGTAAATAAATAAATAAATAAATAGCAATAGTGCATTAAAATAATATAGGGTACTTAGTTAATATAATTGTGATAAAAAAATATAAACTCCATCCCATTACGTCAAGGTGACTCTATTCGGGACAGCCCTAACCTCTAGTATTAATACCTTACCATATGTTAAGTGATGTAATGTGAATAAGAACTGAGAAAAACAGAGACTCAGCTAGTGGACACGCAGCCATGTGGAACTATATGAGTGTGTAATGACCATGGGTCCTAATAAGATCCAGTGGGTCACAAACTGAGACTGAGGCAGAAATCTCAATATTGTCTTTACTAAAATAACAGTAGGGGTGAGATTTATTATTTGAAAGAAACAGACTGAAATCCCCTTATTGAATACACTCACTCAGCGGGAGCTGAAATCAATATGCCAATCCCAAGGTTTCCTTTTTGAGTGTGTTACACTGGGATATAGAATAAATGTACCTGTCCAAAATGTAAAATCAGGTACTAAGCACTAAGTACTAAAACAGGTGTAAATCGGCTGAGGTGATGTTATGGGACCTCCCTGGGATGGCACACTGAGTATAAATAGATCAAAACCCACAATACAATACCTATAAATATAACAGGAGGTCTAAAACACTTAATCTGAGAATACCCGGGTATCTATTACTATGGTACTGTTAACCTGAGAGAAGTCTCTACTCAGGCTTATAACCTGCATCTGATGCAGCCAGTTCCAAGATCTTTGGCGCCAAAACAGCTATAGAAAAATAAAGCTCCGCATCTTGTCAGCCAATGCGGAGCCCACATGGCGGAGTCTTACAGTTCTGTAGCCTCAAGATATGGTACGGTATAGCACTTCAATGGGGCTTGTCTGGATCCCTCTCAACAAGGAAGGTACAGGATACTGTCTCTCTTCTAGCAGTCACTCACAAATTCTCCTGAGAGCAAACCACCTGAATCTGCACAGGATGTTTTCTATTGCTACTCAGCGCACTACAAAAGGGACTCTTACAGAGCTCCACAGTCACTGAGCTCTCAAGAATGCTCTGTCCTTGTTCCACAGCAGAACCACAGGTTCCCAAAATGAAGGGGTTAATGAAGTGGCTTCAATGAAGGGGAAATGAAGGGGCTTCACACACATGCTGGCAGCAAACAGTCTTTACAGAGTCCAGTATCCTTGCTTTTTATCAGCTGCCTCACACACAGCGTCTATCATAGCAGTCTCTTCTTCAGGAAGCTTCAATTCACAGCATTCCTAAACAGCAGACACTAGACCCCACCCCCCTGCACACACACTTGCCCGGGCTTTTTCTCGTTAGCTCAGATCTGCAGAACTAGGGTCCTAATGCTCTCCTGATATTATCACAGATCATCCTCTTACAAGTGTAATGTCCACCTCAAGAAAGTGAGAGGCCACACTCTTAGGCCGGGGACACACACAATGTATAAAAAAAGGTCTGTTTTTCACGGACGAGAATCGCAATAATGTTAACAAAACAGTGATCTGTGTGCAGTGCGAGGATGCGTTTTTCTCGCATCAAATGATCCGTGTGACATCCGTGTGACATCCGTATGCCATCCGTCTTGCGAGATTTTCTCTCAAGCTTGCAAAATGGACATATAACGGTTTTTGCACCTGTAAAAATTTAAATCATCACCAAGAACATTATTTAATGGCCCTAAAACAGGTGGCAGCCACCAATCTAGGCAGCAGAGTCCCTGCTTGTGTTGGTGCACTTCTGCTTGATGAGCAACATGTCGGATCTACTGACTTTTAACACCACAGAGCGTGTGCTTTACAACTGGGTACTTTCCCAATGTTTTGGAGAACCATACCCAGTTATTGTAGATCCGAGGAGGCGGAGACGGATGTGGGTACATCCACTTATGAAGCAACGGATCAATAACGGCCATTTCAACCGTCTGTATGCTGCTCTGAGGACAAATCCAGACAAGTTCTTCAACTATTGTCGGATGAGGATACAAACGTTTGATATTTTGTTGGAGATTTTGCGACCAGGGATTACCAAGAAGGACACCAGGATGCGAAAATCAATTTCTGCAGAGGAACGCCTTATCCTTACTTTACGGTATGTATAAATCCTCTGTTTCCAAACAATGTTTTGTGTTTAATGGTCTTACCCATTGTGAAAATTAGCTAATTAACTGGTTAGGAAACTTCGACATAATTTAGGCTTATTTTAGAATATTTTATTGTATCGAACATCAAAGCTATCGCATGTCCTTAATGTTTGATGAATCATGGCATATTATTTATCTAATTGTAGTTTTGGCCCAGAGAACACTGTAATGTGTTAATTTTGTAGGCTGAAAAAATTCTCTTTTTTCTTTTAGCTTCCTTGCCACTGGACTATCATATGCGGCACTGCATTTAGAGTTTTTACTTGGCAAATCGACAATTTCGGGAATTGTGCGGGATACATGCACGGAAATATGGAGAAGACTCCATCAAGAGGTGATGCCTGAGCCGAAAATGTCCAATTGGTTACGTATTGCCCAAGGATTTCAGGACACCTGCCAGTTTCCGCACTGTATTGGGGCTCTGGACGGAAAGCACATCCGTGTGCGTAAGCCGCCGGGATCAGGGATCCAATTCTATAATTATAAACAGTTTTTCTCTGTAGTGCTGTTGGCCCTAGTCGACAGCAACTACAGGTTTATAATTGTAGATATTGGGGCCTATGGGAGAACTGGAGACTCTAGAGTCTTCAGTTCTTCCATTATAGGTCGGCGGCTGCGCAACAATGATTTGGATGTCCCACCCCCAAGTAACCTACCAGGGGCAAATTTGGATGCGGTGCCTTACATGATGGTAGCAGATGAGGCGTTTCAATTATCAAGGAACGTCATGAGGCCATATCCACGGAGAGGCCTGGACTACCGGCGTCAAATTTTTAATTTGCACCTTTCCCGTGCCCGCCGTCTGGTAGAGTGTTCATTCGGCATTCTCACTGCAAAATGGCGGGTACTTCAGTCCGCAATACAACTGAATGAAGGCAATGTCAATGGTGTAATCAAAGCATGTGTTGTTCTTCACAACTTTACTAGATACCATGATTGCCCATCATCTGCTGCTGTTGAAATTGATTATGCTAATACTGTTTTGACTACTCCACGTGTTCTTCCTTCTCGTCGTCAGCCCTCAGGCCTAAAAGTTCGTGATCTGTTAACAAATTATTTTGTGTCACCAGAGGGAGCGACTGATTGGCAAGACAATGCTGTTGTGCTTTAAAGTTTAGTTATATTGTTAGTTAATAAATAGCATAATGTTCATGTTTGAATTGTGTAGTATGTTTCTCCTTTTAAAAAAAAAAAAATTGTTAAGTTGCCACATCATCTTTTTAGTCCGAAGAATACATAACACTCATATTTGGAAAAACATTTTTACTGCTCAAAGCATATATATATTTGCCAAAAACATATTGACATCATATGTAATTGTAGGCATATTAACCAGAGTAAACCAGAAACCAGAACATGCCAATGGCGCAAATAACTTTTCACATTAAAAAGCATAAATGACCTGCCAAAACTTTTGTTACAGAAATTACAGGTTCTGGTAGGTTGGGGGTGGCGATGGTGATGGCGGGTGTCCAGCATGTGCTGAACTTGGCCTAGGTGGTGGACCAACCAGACTGTCAACCTGTGGTATGGCAGATATATATGTAGGGTGTTGTTGCAAGTTTCTATCCTGTGTGTGAGGTAAGACTTGATGTTGAGGGTAGAAGGGCATCAAGTCCTGTGTACTGTATTGACCCATTTCGAGCAGACACATGTTGGGACCAGCCTCCAAACATGTGTCTGTTCAAGTGGTCAGATTGGGCATTTGCTGGATATTCATTAATTGGCCTGTTTTGGTGTTGTTGGGTGTTTTGGGCAGGCTGTTGTTGTGGAGCTATACGTGGCAAGGGTGGTGCTGCAACTGTTTGAGAACATTTGTAGGTGACATTTGCCACCGTTCAAGGTAGTTGAACACATGAGTGGGGTTGTTTGGGGGTGTTGCCGCATCAATAACAATTTGTAGACAACCTCTGGTCCGCAGCCTGAGCGAGCATGGAATGGGGCGTAAATAGCGGGCAAGACTGCGGAAGTATGCTTCCTCCCCATCGTCATGTGCAGCCCTTGACAAATAGTCCAACACCCCTGTATCCACTTGCCTCCTGGTGCCAGGGTTAGAAGCCACCCTTCTGCGCCGACCACGGTTTGGTCTTGTAGTAGGCTGTGGTGATGTATCCAGAGCCAAGGTTGGACTGCTGCTCTGGCCTCCTTCCTCAACCTCTGGATTGGCCTCCTGTGTGGCAGAAGACGCTGTTGCTGGTTGTGGTGGTGGTTGGTTGCTGCTTGGTGCTTGCCCTGATGGTCCAGCCATTTCGGAACCTTCACCAACGGGGTCAATCACCAACTCCGAGTCAGATGCAGTCTCTCTTTCTGTCAGATTGGACTCTGTTCTGTATTTCACAAATGATTTTAGAGGAAAAAATTAGAAACATATTCACGTTAGAAGATGTGTAAAAGATTTTGGGACATGCATGCACTTACGGTCTGAGCTCCATCACCGGTGCAAGAAAATTCAGCCGATCAAAATAAAGATATTTCCTTTTTTTGGGTGCTGCATAACCACTCCGCCCAGAAACTTGACGTTCACGCCGGTATTGATCCCGGCAACTCCGCCAGCGTCTAGTGACATCATTCACTGCAAAGAATCAAAAGTTGTTTTGGGACTAACAAATAATAATAAATAATCTTTATTTTTAGATACCGATAACATATTCTGCAGTTTTTTACAGACTGTAGCGTGGCTAAAGGGTGTCTAATCGACGGGAGATATGTGTCGCATAGATGGCTTGCCACTGTGATGTAACCATAGCTACCTATATGTCTGTCAGGACCTGTGGTGTTGTCAGACCATATGGCTAATCATGTGATGGGTTACTGGGTGTGGTTAGCTCTATATAAGACAGGCTAATGTTTAACACAGGGGATATGTGTGGAGGTGCTAGCCTCCAGTGTGTTAAGGCTCCAGCACTGAGCCAGAAGGAATGGACACTTGTTTTTTCCCTTTTGCCTGAGTTAAAGGCTATATGTTTTTCCTGTTTATGCTAAACTGGTTTATGAAGCAATAAACCTTTGAACTTTTGTTGGAACCTGCCTCCTAAGTGTCAGCCGTCGCACCTGAGTGAGTGAAATCCCTACAAGACATTATCATTGCTGTCACCAATGGGGCTCCCAATCTAAATTCCCTATCAGTATGTCTTTGGATTGTGTGAGGAAAGCGGAGTGCCCAGAGGAAACCCACGCAAACACGGAGAGAACATACAAACTCTTTGCAGATTTTGTCATTGGCGGGATTTGAACCCAGGACTCCTATCCACTGAGCCACCATGCTGGCCAAGCACATAACTCCAACAGGTCCAGGGTTTGCAATCACACACAGGCCCTGGAGCCTAAGGGGACATAAAACTCCCTTGGTAATATATGAAAGGACTATAGCTACTATATTTGAACCATATTGGTGTGTCTTGTTAATGTTTTTGTAGCCTCAACCAAGAGCTTTGAACATTTACATCACTCATAAACACACCACATATGATGTGTTCATGCCTATTTTTCTCAGGAAACCAATATAAAAGCCCATTTTTTGGTAAAGGATGGTACTTACAAATTTCTTGCTGAACCTCTTGAGGTCGCTCATCAAAATCGGGGAACATGTGGCGACAGATTGCCCTCCATGCTGCGTCTTTACGTGCACGGTCCGCATAATGTGCGTCGCGTTGGTCCCATAATTCTGGTCTATCATGGACCAGAGCAATCAGCATCTCAACATTTATATGCCTGGCCATGCTGCTACACAGTACACTCCGTGGAGGCGTGCTTCCTGCTTTGCAATCCAGCGTGGGCCATAAATTAGCATGCCAAAGCTTCCTGATAATGGATGATTCAATTTCCTGTCACCTGGAGAAGTCTTCCGTATTTCTCGCAATGCACACGCCTGGTCCGTGTGTAATCCGATTTTTTTGCGCACCCATAGACTTGCATTGGCGATTCTCGGCCGAGACACGCTGACAATCGCAGCATGCTGCGATTTCACTCGGATCCGGAATACGGGTGAGAAAATATTGGATGATGGGAGCTGCACCATAGATTAACATTGGGCCGAGTGCTATGCGATTTTTTATCGCATAGCACTCGTCCGTATTACGGTCTAGTGTGACCCCGGCCTTATTTGCATAGAGTGCTAAAAAACCTGAAACAAAACCTAAAGAGATGAACTGGAATATACAGTTTTGTTAGTATGCATGCAGCGTGTAAGTGCATGTTCACACTGGCCATTAAACAGACAAAACCTAAGATAAAAACAAAATAAACAAATACCATGCAGTAAATAAATAGCAATAGTGCATGAAAATAATATAGGGTACTTAGTTAACAAAATTTTGTTGAAAAAAATGTAAAAGCCATCCCACCACATCAAGGTGACCCTATTTGGGACGGTCTTAGGTTTTGTCTGTATAGTGGCAAGTGTGAACATGCGCTTACATGCTGCATGCATACCAACTTATATTCCAGTCCATCTCTGTAGGTTTTTTGATTGAGTTATTTTGCGCTCTGTGTAAATAAGGTTGTGACCTCCATTTTCTTTGAGCTGGACTTTACATTCAAATACACTGCTCAAAAAAAATAAAGGGAACACTTAAACAACAGAATATAACTCCAATTAAATCAAGCTTATGTGAAAATAAACTATCCACTAAGGAAACAACACTATTTGACAATCAATTTCACATGCTGTTGTGCAAATGGAATAGACAACAGATGTAAATTATTGGCAATTATCAAGACACACTCAATAAAGGAGTGGTTCTGCAGGTGGGGACCACAGACCACATCTCAGTACCAATGCTTTCTGGCTGATGTTTTGGTCACTTTTGAATGTGGGTTGTGCTTTCACACTTGTGGTAGCATGAGACGGACTCTACATCCCACACAAGTGGCTCAGTTAGTGCAGCTCATCCAGGATGGCACATGAATGCGAGCTGTGGCAAAAAGTTTGCTGTGACTGTCAGCGTAGTGTCCAGAGACTGGAGGCGCTACCAGGAGACAGGCCACTACACCAGGAGATGTGGAGGCTGTAGGAGGGCAACAACCCAGCAGCAAGACCGCTACCTCAGCCTTTGTGCAAGGAGGAACAGGAGGAGCACTGCCAGAGCCCTGCAAAATGACCTCCAGCAGGCCACAAATGTGTATGTGTCTGCACAAACGGTTAGAAACCAACTACATGAGGATGGTCTGAATGCCCGATGTCCACAGATGGGGGTTGTGCTCACAACCCAACACCATGCAGAATGCTTGGCATTTGCCACAGAACACTAGGATTGGCAAATTCACCACTGGTGCCCTGTACTCTTCACAGATGAAAGCAGGTTCACACTGAGCACATGTGACAGACATGACAGAGTCTGAAGATGCCATGGAGAGTGATCTGCTGCCTGCAACATCCTCCAGCATGACCGGTTTGGCAGTGGTCAGTAATGGTGTGGGGTGGCATTTATTTGGAGGGCTGCACAGCCCTCCATGTGCTCGCCAGAGGTAGCCTGACTGCCATTAGGTAGCGAGATGAGATCCTCAGACCCTTTGTGAGTCCATATGCTGGTGCCTGGGTTCTTCCTAATGTAGGACAATGCCAGACCTCATGTGGCTGGAGTGTGCCAGCAGTTCCTGCAAGATGAAGGCATCGAAGCTATGGACTGGCCCGCCTGTTCCCCAGACCTGAATCTGATTGAACACATCTGGGACATCATGTCTCGCTGTTGTGAATTAGACTTTTTGGCTCCCTCTTGTGGTCACTAGTGGTATGACTCTGGGATTGTCTTTTTTCTGTTTGGCACTCACCTGGGTCGTTAGTCCAGGGGTGTCGCTATATTAACTTCCTGGATCCTTAGTCCAGTGCCTGGCATCGTTGTAATCAGATCCTTCTGTTGCTCCTGTCTGCTGGTCCTGGCTCTTGCAAAATTAAGCTAAGTCTTGCTTCTTTGTTTTTTGAGTTACTTGCTTTGCTACTATTTTTGTCCAGCTTGTACTAAATGTGATTTCTGACCTTGCTGGAAGCTCTAGGGGGCTGGTGTTCTCCCCCCGGCCGTTAGACGGTTCGGGGGTTCTTGAATATCCAGCGTGGATATTTTAATAGGGTTTTTGCTGACCATATAAGTCATCTTACTATATTCTGCTATTAGCTAGTGGGCCTCTCTTTGCTAAATACCTAGCTCATTCTTATGTTTGTCTTTTCCTCTTACCTCACCGTTATTATTTGTTGGGGGCTTGTATCCAACTTTTGGGGTCTTTTCTCTGGAGGCAAGAAAGGTCTTTCTTTTCCCTTCTAGGGTTAGTTAGTTCTCCGGCTGGCGCGAGACGTCTAGAACTAACGTAGGCACGTTCCCCGGCTACTTCTATTTGTGGTGCTAGGATTAGATATATGGTCAGCCCAGTTACCACTGCCCTATGAGCTGTTTTTTTGTGTTTGCAGACTTGGTATTGATTCCTGAGACCCTCTGCCATTGGGGTCATAACAGTATGCCAGGCCAACATTGAATGTTTAATGCATTGCAGAAGTGGGATATAAGAAAGGAAATTCTGATTTTTTTTTTTTTTCCTCTCTTCCTCCCCTTTACCTCTGAGTGGCTTGAGCTTGCTGCAGACATGAATGTCCAGACCTTGATTACAAGTGTGGACCAGCTTGCTGCTCGTGTGCAAAGCATACAAGATTTTGTTACCAGTAGTCCTATGTCTGAACCTAAAATACCTATTCCTGAACTGTTTTCTGGAGACCGATTTAAGTTTAGGAATTTCAGGGATAATTGTAAATTGTTTCTATCTCTGAGACCCCGTTCATCTGGAGACTCAGTTCAGCAAGTTAAAATTGTTATCTCTTTTTTACGGGGCGACCCTCAGGATTGGGCTTTCTCGCTAGCGCCGGGAGATCCGGCATTGGCAAATATTGATGCGTTTTTTCTGGCGCTCGGATTGCTTTACGAGGAACCCAATCTTGAGGTTCAGGCAGAAAAAGCCTTGCTGGCTATTTCTCAGGGCCAGGATGAAGCTGAAGTGTATTGCCAAAAATTTCGGAAATGGTCCGTGATTACTCAGTGGAATGAGTGTGCTCTGGCCGCAAACTTCAGAAATGGCCTTTCTGAAGCCATTAAGAATGTGATGGTGGGTTTCTCCATTCCTGCAAGTCCGAATGATTCCATGGCGCTGGCTATTCAGATTGACCGGCGTTTGCGGGAGCGCAAAACCGCTAATCCTCTGGTGGTGTTGTCTAAACAAACACCTGATTTGATGCAATGTGATAGAATTCAGACCAGAAATGAGCGGAAAAATCATAGACGTCAGAATGGGTTGTGTTTTTACTGTGGTGATTCTACACATGTTATATCAGCATGCTCTAAACGCCTAACAAGGGTTGTTAGTCCTGTCGCCATTGGTAATTTGCAACCTAAATTTATTTTGTCTGTGACTTTAATTTGCTCATTGTCCTCTTACCCTGTTATGGTGTTTGTGGATTCAGGTGCTGCCCTGAGTCTTATGGATCTGTCATTTGCCAAGCGCTGTGGTTTTGTTCTTGAGCCGTTGGTTAATCCTATCCCTCTGAGGGGTATTGATGCTACGCCATTGGCGGAAAATAAACCGCAGTTTTGGACACAGGTAACCATGTGCATGACTCCTGAACATCGGGAGGTGATTCGTTTTCTTGTTCTGCATAAAATGCATGATTTGGTCGTTTTGGGTTTGCCATGGTTACAGACTCATAATCCAGTCTTGGATTGGAAAGCAATGTCTGTGTCAAGTTGGGGCTGTCAGGGTATTCATGGTGATTCCCCGCCGGTGTCTATTGCTTCCTCTACTCCTTCGGAAGTTCCTGAGTATTTGTCTGATTATCAGGATGTGTTCAGCGAGTCCAGGTCCAGTGTTCTGCCTCCTCATAGGGACTGTGACTGTGCCATAGATTTGATTCCAGGTAGCAAATTTCCTAAGGGAAGACTATTTAATCTGTCTGTACCTGAGCATACCGCAATGTGTTCGTATATCAAGGAATCTCTGGAGAAGGGGCATATCCGTCCTTCCTCTTCCCCTCTTGGTGCGGGATTCTTTTTTGTGGCCAAGAAGGACGGATCTTTGAGACCTTGTATTGACTATCGGCTTTTGAATAAAATCACTGTTAAATTTCAGTATCCTTTGCCTCTGTTGTCAGACTTGTTTACCCGAATTAAAGGTGCCAAGTGGTTCACCAAGATAGATCTTCGTGGTGCGTACAACCTTGTGCGCATTAAGCGAGGAGATGAATGGAAAACCGCGTTTAATACGCCCGAAGGTCATTTTGAGTACTTGGTGATGCCTTTTGGGCTCTCTAATGCTCCTTCAGTGTTTCAGTCCTTTATGCATGATATTTTCCGGAAGTATCTGGATAAATTTATGATCGTTTATCTGGATGATATTCTGTTTTTTTCTGATGACTGGGACTCGCATGTAGATCAGGTCAGGATGGTGTTTCAGGTTTTGCGTGAGAATGCTTTATTTGTTAAGGGCTCAAAGTGTCTCTTTGGAGTACAGAAGGTTCCCTTTTTGGGGTTTATTTTTTCCCCTTCTGCGGTGGAGATGGACCCAGTCAAGGTCCGTGCTATTCATGATTGGACTCAACCCACGTCAGTTAAGAGTCTTCAGAAGTTCTTAGGTTTTGCTAACTTCTACCGTCGTTTTATTGCTAATTTTTCTAGCATTGCTAAACCTTTAACGGATATGACCAAGAAAGGTTCTGATGTTGCTAACTGGGCACCTGCAGCCGTGGAGGCTTTCCAGGAGTTGAAGCGCCGGTGTTGTGAAATTGGATTTTGGGCTCCCCCGGTGGCCACTGGTGGAATTGAACTTGTGTGCATCATCCCCTCTGTTCACCTGTTCCCATCAGGATGTGGGAGTCGCTATTTAACCTTGCTCCTCTGTCACTTCCATGCCGGTCAACATTGTTATCAGAAGCCTTTCTGTGCATGTTCCTGCTACCAGACAACTTCCAGCTAAGTCGGACTTTTGTCCTTGTTTGTTTTTTGCATTTTGTTCCAGTTCACAGCTGCAGTTTCGTTTCTGTGTCTGGAAAGCTCTTGTGATCTGAAATTGCCACTCTGATGTTATGAGTTAATACTAGAGTCTTAAAGTAATTTCAGGATGGTGTATTGATAGGGTTTTCAGCTGACCATGAAAGTACCCTTTCTGTCTTCCTGCTATCTAGTAAGCGGACCTCGATTTTGCTAAACCTATTTTCATACTACGTTTGTCATTTTCATCTTAAATCACCGCCAATATATGTGGGGGCCTCTGTCTGCCTTTCGGGGAAATTTCTCTAGAGGTGAGCCAGGACTATATTTTCCTCTGCCAGGATTAGTTAGTCCTCCGGCCGGCGCTGGGCGTCTAGGGATAAAACGCAGGCTACGCTACCCGGCTACTGTTAGTTGTGCGGCAGGTTTAGTTCATGGTCAGTTTAAGTTTCCATCCTTCCAAGAGCTAGTTCCTATGTATGCTGGGCTATGTTCTCTTGCCATTGAGAACCATAACAGTTTGACCGGCCCACAAAGGGTTAAATTAATTGGCAGAGAAAGGAGAGAAAAAAGAAGTCTGCTAAAATTTTTTTTTTTTTTTTTCCTTCAGTTCTGAGTGTGCTTTCAATTGAATCACTTGCAAGTCTGCCTATATTGCAGCCTTCCTCTCTCTCTCTCCTTCTAATCCTGGAATGGCTCTGTGTTCACCTGTTTAAAATGGATATTCAGAGTTTAGCTGCAGGTTTGAATAATCTCACCACGAAAGTTCAAAATTTACAAGATTTTGTTGTTCATGTTCCTATATCTGAACCTAGAATTCCTTTGCCTGAATTTTTCTCGGGGAATAGATCTTGCTTTCAAAATTTCAAAAAGAATTGCAAGTTGTTTTTGTCCCTGAAATCTCGCTCTGCTGGAGATCCTGCTCAGCAGGTCAGGATTGTGATTTCCTTGCTCCGGGGCGACCCTCAAGATTGGGCTTTTGCATTGGCTCCAGGGGATCCTGCGTTGCTCAATGTGGATGCGTTTTTTCTGGCCTTGGGGTTGCTTTATGAGGAACCTCATTTAGAGCTTCAGGCGGAAAAAGCCTTGATGTCCCTATCTCAGGGGCAAGATGAAGTTGAAATATACTGCCAAAAATTCCGTAAATGGTCTGTGCTTACTCAGTGGAATGAGTGCGCCCTGGCGGCTAATTTCAGAGAGGGTCTCTCTGATGCCGTTAAGGATGTTATGGTGGGGTTCCCTGTGCCTGCGGGTCTGAATGAGTCCATGACAATGGCTATCCAGATCGATAGACGTCTGCGGGAGCGCAAACCTGTGCACCATTTGGCGGTGTCTACTGAGAAGACGCCAGAGAATATGCAATGTGATAGAATTCTGTCCAGAAGCGAACGGCAGAATTTTAGACGAAAAAATGGGTTGTGCTTTTATTGTGGTGATTCAACTCATGTTATATCAGCATGCTCTAAGCGTACTAAGAAGCTTGATAAGTCAGTTTCTATTGGCACTTTTCAGTCTAAGTTTATTCTATCTGTGACCCTGATTTGTTCTTTATCATCTATTACCGCGGATGCCTATGTCGACTCTGGCGCCGCTTTGAGTCTTATGGATTGGTCCTTTGCCAAACGCTGTGGGTATGATTTAGAGCCTCTTGAAACTCCTATACCTCTGAAGGGGATTGACTCCACCCCATTGGCTAGTAATAAACCACAATACTGGACACAAGTAACTATGCGAATTAATCCGGATCATCAGGAGATTATTCGCTTTCTTGTGCTGTATAATCTACATGATGTGTTGGTGCTTGGATTGCCATGGCTGCAATCTCATAACCCAGTCCTCGACTGGAACGCTATGTCTGTGTTAAGCTGGGGATGTAAGGGGATGCATGGGGACGTACCTTTGGTTTCCATTTCGTCATCTATTCCCTCTGAGATTCCTGAATTCTTGTCTGACTATCGTGACGTTTTTGAAGAACCTAAGCTTGGTTCATTACCTCCGCACCGGGAGTGCGATTGTGCCATAGATTTGATTCCGGGTAGTAAATACCCTAAGGGTCGTTTATTTAATCTGTCTGTGCCTGAACATGCTGCTATGCGAGAATATATAAAGGAGTCCTTGGAAAAGGGACATATTCGTCCTTCGTCATCTCCCTTAGGAGCCGGTTTTTTCTTTGTGTCTAAGAAAGATGGCTCTTTGAGGCCGTGTATTGATTATCGGCTTTTGAATAAAATCACGGTTAAATATCAATATCCGTTGCCACTGCTGACTGATTTGTTTGCTCGCATAAAGGGGGCCAAGTGGTTCTCTAAGATAGATCTCCGTGGGGCGTATAATTTGGTGCGAATTAAGCAGGGGGATGAGTGGAAAACCGCATTTAATACGCCCGAGGGCCACTTTGAGTATTTGGTGATGCCTTTTGGCCTTTCAAATGCCCCTTCAGTCTTTCAGTCCTTTATGCATGACATTTTCCGTGATTTTTTGGATAAATTTATGATCGTGTATCTGGATGATATTCTGATTTTTTCGGATGACTGGGACTCTCATGTCCAGCAGGTCAGGAGGGTTTTTCAGGTTTTGCGGTCTAATTCCTTGTGTGTGAAGGGTTCTAAGTGCGTTTTTGGGGTTCAAAAGATTTCCTTCTTGGGATACATTTTTTCCCCCTCTTCCATCGAGATGGATCCTGTCAAGGTTCGGGCTATTTGTGATTGGACGCAACCCTCTTCTCTTAAGAGTCTTCAGAAATTTTTGGGCTTTGCTAACTTTTATCGTCGATTTATTGCTGGTTTTTCTGATGTTGTTAAACCATTGACTGATTTGACTAAGAAGGGTGCTGATGTTGCTGATTGGTCCCCTGCTGCTGTGGAGGCCTTTCGGGAGCTTAAGCGCCGCTTTTCTTCCGCCCCTGTGTTGCGTCAGCCTGATGTTGCTCTTCCTTTTCAGGTTGAGGTCGACGCTTCTGAAATCGGAGCTGGGGCGGTTTTGTCGCAAAGAAGTTCCGACTGCTCCGTGATGAAACCTTGTGCTTTTTTTTCTCGTAAATTTTCGCCCGCCGAGCGGAATTATGATATTGGGAATCGGGAGCTTTTGGCCATGAAGTGGGCTTTTGAGGAGTGGCGTCATTGGCTTGAGGGGGCTAGACATCAGGTGGTGGTATTGACCGACCACAAAAATTTAATTTATCTTGAGTCCGCCAGACGCCTGAATCCTAGACAGGCGCGCTGGTCGTTGTTTTTCTCTCGGTTTAATTTTGTGGTGTCATACCTACCGGGTTCTAAGAATGTTAAGGCGGATGCCCTTTCTAGGAGTTTTGAGCCTGACTCCCCTGGTAATTCTGAACCTACAGGTATCCTTAAGGATGGAGTGATATTGTCTGCCGTTTCTCCAGACCTGCGGCGGGCCTTGCAGGATTTTCAGGCGGATAGACCTGATCGTTGCCCACCTGGTAGACTGTTTGTTCCTGATGATTGGACCAGTAAAGTCATTTCTGAGGTTCATTCTTCTGCGTTGGCAGGTCATCCTGGAATCTTTGGTACCAGGGATTTGGTGGCAAGGTCCTTCTGGTGGCCTTCCCTGTCACGAGATGTACGAGGCTTTGTGCAGTCTTGTGACGTTTGTGCTCGGGCCAAGCCTTGTTGTTCTCGGGCTAGTGGATTGTTGTTGCCCTTGCCTATCCCGAAGAGGCCTTGGACGCACATCTCGATGGATTTTATTTCGGATCTTCCTGTTTCTCAGAAGATGTCTGTCATCTGGGTGGTGTGTGACCGTTTCTCTAAGATGGTCCATTTGGTTCCCCTGCCTAAGTTGCCTTCTTCTTCCGAGTTGGTTCCTCTGTTTTTTCAAAATGTGGTTCGTTTGCATGGTATTCCGGAGAATATCGTTTCTGACAGAGGAACCCAATTCGTGTCTAGATTTTGGCGGGCATTCTGTGCTAGGATGGGCATAGATTTGTCTTTCTCGTCTGCTTTCCATCCTCAGACTAATGGCCAGACCGAGCGGACGAATCAGACTTTGGAGACATATTTGAGGTGTTTTGTGTCTGCAGATCAGGATGATTGGGTTGCTTTTTTGCCTTTAGCGGAGTTTGCCCTCAATAATCGGGCCAGCTCTGCCACCTTGGTGTCTCCTTTTTTCTGTAATTCGGGGTTTCATCCTCGATTTTCCTCCGGTCAGGTGGAATCTTCGGATTGTCCTGGAGTGGATGCTGTGGTGGAGAGGTTGCATCAGATTTGGGGGCAGGTGGTGGACAATTTGAAGTTGTCCCAGGAGAAGACTCAGCTTTTTGCCAACCGCCGGCGTCGGGTTGGTCCTCGGCTTTGTGTCGGGGACTTGGTGTGGTTGTCTTCTCGTTTTGTCCCTATGAGGGTTTCTTCTCCTAAGTTTAAACCTCGGTTCATCGGCCCGTACAAGATATTGGAGATTCTTAACCCTGTGTCCTTCCGTTTGGACCTCCCTGCATCTTTTTCTATTCATAATGTTTTTCATCGGTCATTGTTGCGCAGGTATGAGGTACCGGTTGTGCCTTCCGTTGAGCCTCCTGCTCCGGTGTTGGTTGAGGGCGAGTTGGAGTACGTTGTGGAAAAAATCTTGGACTCCCGTGTTTCCAGACGGAAACTCCAGTATCTGGTCAAATGGAAGGGATACGGTCAGGAGGATAATTCTTGGGTGACTGCCTCTGATGTTCATGCCTCCGATCTGGTCCGTGCCTTTCATAGGGCTCATCCTGATCGCCCTGGTGGTTCTGGTGAGGGTTCGGTGCCCCCTCCTTGAGGGGGGGGTACTGTTGTGAAATTGGATTTTGGGCTCCCCCGGTGGCCACTGGTGGAATTGAACTTGTGTGCATCATCCCCTCTGTTCACCTGTTCCCATCAGGATGTGGGAGTCGCTATTTAACCTTGCTCCTCTGTCACTTCCATGCCGGTCAACATTGTTATCAGAAGCCTTTCTGTGCATGTTCCTGCTACCAGACAAATTCCAGCTAAGTCGGACTTTTGTCCTTGTTTGTTTTTTGCATTTTGTTCCAGTTCACAGCTGCAGTTTCGTTTCTGTGTCTGGAAAGCTCTTGTGATCTGAAATTGCCACTCTGATGTTATGAGTTAATACTAGAGTCTTAAAGTAATTTCAGGATGGTGTATTGATAGGGTTTTCAGCTGACCATGAAAGTACCCTTTCTGTCTTCCTGCTATCTAGTAAGCGGACCTCGATTTTGCTAAACCTATTTTCATACTACGTTTGTCATTTTCATCTTAAATCACCGCCAATATATGTGGGGGCCTCTGTCTGCCTTTCGGGGAAATTTCTCTAGAGGTGAGCCAGGACTATATTTTCCTCTGCCAGGATTAGTTAGTCCTCCGGCCGGCGCTGGGCGTCTAGGGATAAAACGCAGGCTACGCTACCCGGCTACTGTTAGTTGTGCGGCAGGTTTAGTTCATGGTCAGTTTAAGTTTCCATCCTTCCAAGAGCTAGTTCCTATGTATACTGGGCTATGTTCTCTTGCCATTGAGAACCATAACACGCCGGTTTACTTCGGCGCCTGTTTTGTGCCAGCCTGATGTCTCACTTCCCTTTCAGGTGGAAGTGGATGCTTCTGAGATTGGGGCAGGGGCCGTTTTGTCGCAGAGAAGCCCTGGTTGCTCTGTGATGAGACCTTGTGCCTTTTTCTCGAGGAAGTTTTCGCCTGCTGAGCGGAATTATGATGTTGGCAATCGGGAGTTGTTGGCCATGAAGTGGGCATTTGAGGAGTGGCGTCATTGGCTCGAGGGTGCTAAGCATCGTGTGGTGGTCTTGACTGATCACAAAAATTTGATGTATCTCGAGTCTGCTAAACGCCTGAATCCTAGACAGGCCCGCTGGTCATTGTTTTTCTCCCGTTTTGACTTTGTGGTCTCGTATTTACCAGGTTCAAAGAATGTGAAGGCTGATGCTCTTTCAAGGAGCTTTGTGCCTGACTCTCCGGGAGTCGCAGAACCAGTTGGTATTCTTAAAGAGGGAGTTATCTTGTCAGCCATTTCTCCGGATTTGCGACGTGTGTTGCAGAGATTTCAGGCTGGTAGACCTGACTCTTGTCCACCTGACAGACTGTTTGTTCCTGATAAGTGGACCAGCAGAGTCATTTCCGAGGTTCATTCCTCGGTGTTGGCAGGGCATCCGGGAATTTTTGGCACCAGAGATCTGGTGGCTAGGTCCTTTTGGTGGCCTTCCTTGTCACGGGATGTGCGGTCGTTTGTGCAGTCCTGTGGGACTTGTGCTCGAGCTAAGCCTTGCTGTTCGCGTGCCAGCGGGTTGCTCTTGCCCTTGCCTGTCCCGAAGAGGCCTTGGACACACATTTCCATGGATTTCATTTCAGATCTCCCGGTGTCTCAGGGCATGTCTGTCATCTGGGTGGTATGTGATCGCTTTTCTAAGATGGTCCATTTGGTACCTTTGCCTAAGCTGCCTTCCTCTTCCGATCTGGTTCCTTTGTTCTTTCAGAATGTGGTTCGTTTACACGGCATTCCTGAGAATATTGTGTCTGACAGAGGATCCCAGTTTGTTTCCAGGTTCTGGCGATCCTTTTGTGCTAGGATGGGCATTGAGTTGTCGTTTTCGTCTGCCTTTCATCCTCAGACTAATGGACAAACGGAGCGAACTAATCAGACTCTGGAGGCTTATTTGAGGTGTTTTGTTTCTGCGGATCAGGATGATTGGGTGACCTTCTTGCCGTTGGCTGAGTTTGCCCTTAATAATCGGGCTAGTTCCGCTACATTGGTTTCGCCATTTTTCTGCAACTCTGGTTTCCATCCTCGTTTTTCCTTGGGACATGTGGAGCCTTCTGACTGTCCTGGGGTAGATTCTGTGGTGGATAGGTTGCAGCAGATCTGGAATCATGTGGTGGACAACTTAAAGTTGTCACAAGAGAAGGCTCAGCGTTTTGCCAACCGCCGCCGCGGTGTGGGTCCCCGACTTCGTGTTGGGGATTTGGTATGGCTGTCTTCTCGATTTGTTCCTATGAAGGTCTCCTCTCCTAAATTTAAGCCTCGCTTCATCGGTCCTTACAAGATATTGGAAATCCTTAATCCTGTATCCTTTCGCTTGGATCTTCCTGTGTCGTTTGCCATTCACAACGTGTTCCATAGGTCTTTGTTGCGGCGGTACGTTGTACCTGTGGTTCCTTCTGTTGAGCCTCCTGCTCCGGTGTTGGTTGAGGGCGAGTTGGAGTACGTGGTGGAGAAGATCTTGGATTCTCGTCTCTCCAGGCGGAGGCTTCAGTATCTGGTCAAGTGGAAGGGCTATGGTCAGGAGGATAATTCCTGGGTGGTTGCCTCTGATGTGCATGCGGCCGATTTAGTTCGTGCCTTTCACGCTGCTCATCCTGATCGCCCTGGTGGTCTTGGTGAGGGTTCAGTGACCCCTCCTTAAGGGGGGGGTACTGTTGTGAATTAGACTTTTTGGCTCCCTCTTGTGGTCACTAGTGGTATGACTCTGGGATTGTCTTTTTTCTGTTTGGCACTCACCTGGGTCGTTATTCCAGGGGTGTCGCTATATTAACTTCCTGGATCCTTAGTCCAGTGCCTGGCATCGTTGTAATCAGATCCTTCTGTTGCTCCTGTCTGCTGGTCCTGGCTCTTGCAAAATTAAGCTAAGTCTTGCTTCTTTGTTTTTTGAGTTACTTGCTTTGCTACTATTTTTGTCCAGCTTGTACTAAATGTGATTTCTGACCTTGCTGGAAGCTCTAGGGGGCTGGTGTTCTCCCCCCGGCCGTTAGACGGTTCGGGGGTTCTTGAATATCCAGCGTGGATATTTTAATAGGGTTTTTGCTGACCATATAAGTCATCTTACTATATTCTGCTATTAGCTAGTGGGCCTCTCTTTGCTAAATACCTAGCTCATTCTTATGTTTGTCTTTTCCTCTTACCTCACCGTTATTATTTGTTGGGGGCTTGTATCCAACTTTTGGGGTCTTTTCTCTGGAGGCAAGAAAGGTCTTTCTTTTCCCTTCTAGGGTTAGTTAGTTCTCCGGCTGGCGCGAGACGTCTAGAACCAACGTAGGCACGTTCCCCGGCTACTTCTATTTGTGGTGCTAGGATTAGATATATGGTCAGCCCAGTTACCACTGCCCTATGAGCTGGTTTTTTGTGTTTGCAGACTTGGTATTGATTCCTGAGACCCTCTGCCATTGGGGTCATAACATCTCGCATCATCCACCAACGTCACATTGCACCACAGACTGTCCAGGAGTTGGTGGATGCTTTAGTCCAGGTCTGGGAGGAGATCCCTCAGGAGACCATCAGGAGCATGCCCAGGCATTGTAGGGAGGTCATACCGGCACATGGAGGCAACACACACAACTGAACATCATTTCCTTGTCTTGAGGCATTTCCACTGAAGTTGGATCAGCCTGTAATTTGATTTTCCACTTTGATTTTGAGTATCATTCCAAATCCAGATCTCCATGGGATATTCATTTTGATGTACATTGATCATTTTTAGGTTTTATTGTTCTCAACACATTCCACTATGTAATGAATAAAGATTTGCAACTGGAATATTTCATTCAGTGATATCTAGGGTGTGGTATTTTAGTGTTCCCTTTATTTTTTTGAGCAGTGTAGTTCCCATGGCTGGGTGTCGATTAGCCAAGTCTCAATTCTTCTCAGCCCTTATTCACATTATGACATATGTTAAGGTTTTAATACTAGAGGTTAGGACCGTCCCGAAAAGGGCTACCTTGACATCGTAGGCTGGTTTTTACGTTTCATTGTTCAAAATTATGTCAACTAAGCACCTATAATATTTTCTTTCATTATTGCTATTTTTTTTTTATTGCAGGACATTTGCTTGTTTTGTTTTTATCTTAGGTTTTGTCTGTTTAGTGGCCAGTGTGAACATGCACCTATACTATACATGCACACCAACATATATTTCAGTTCATCTCTTTAGGTTTTTGTTTCAAGTTTTTCTGTTGGTAAGTTTTGCTAAATGATGCCCATAGTTGCAAATTGTTTGTTTTATGTAATGTGTGCATGTCATAAGTGTAGTTATGACTTATACAGATCAAAGGCTGGGGTCATTGGAACACTACCTACACCTGCCTCTGTAAATAAGTAATAAAAGCAGGTCTGAGGAGGAGAGAGAGTAGACATGTAGTGGGTATACAGAGTAATTAACAAGTAGCTGACAGTTGTTGGAAGGGCAAACTTTGACTATATACATTCTTATTACCAAAGAGGTTCTATTAAATGCAAGTTGAAGATATCTACTAGTAAGGCAGATGGTATGGCTCCATATCAGAGACCTCATATGGCAATGGAAGTACAATATTTCCATGCCATATCTGTAAAAATCCAAGTTTGACACAATCCATGGATATATCCATGACCAGGGAACCAATTTGCATCTGTGGGTAAACTCGCAAAAGTTTTGGTTGCTGGCAACGCACTGGAATACAGTATCTCCCTGAATTATGGATATATCACATTCATGTGTAGCATCATGTATAATATGCTTGAAGGATGTTCAGTAGTATGACAGCCATATTGTTTCTGCAGGAGGTCCCTAGGGGAAAATAAAATCCTAGCAAAAATAAGGACTAAAACTGGATTAGAATGTAATCTAATCCGCTCTCCCTCTCTTACCTCATCGGAGGGAGGAGTAAGAGTTCTCATGAGACCCTTTAAAGCATTTCATCTCATTCATATCTGTGTCAGACCCCAGAAGAAGTAGCGAGTATTGCAGATCTGTTGATATTTCACATGGTGTTCTCCTCCGCCAGAAACTGTCAAGGATCTTATTTGTGAGACATATCTGTATTATATCCCTGTTGTTTTATACTGTTTTTTTCCTCTATGCAAGTCTTTTGTTATTTCACATTTTGTAACTTTTTTAAGCACTGTACTTCTTTTTGTATATTTACTGTGGGCTCCAGGCTGGTAGGACGGGGTGTTGAGTGGCGTCAGGAGTTATGTCATGGCTGCAGGCCCCATGCTGGTATGAGCTCGATCGATATTTTGTGAAAGTCCGGAGCCCCTCAGTGTGATTTTACAGGGTGATTCCATAATTTTTTCCTCAGAATTCAGTGATTCCATAATTTTTTCTCTATGCTTGGATAAAAAAAGTAACCATTACTGACTACCACATTTTTGTTCTTGATTTCTTTTAGTGTTTCTTAAAGCCAGAAAGTTGCCATTTGAAATGACTTTAGTTTTGTGCCAAGTCTGTGATCTGCTTTTTTTCTACAAAATTAAACAACTGAATGAACATCCTCCAAGGCCGGTGATTCCAAAATTTTTGACAGGGGTTGTATAAGGAAAGTGGGAAAAATAAGTTTTTGATACACTGCTGATTTTGCAAGTGTTTTTTACCTGAAAAGAATGGAGAGTTCTGTCATTTTTATTGTATTTACACTTCAACTGACAGAGACAGAATCTTAAAAAAAATCCATAAAATCACATTGTATGATTTTTACATAATTCATTTGCATTTTTTGCATGAAATAGGTATTTGATACAATAGAAACACAGGGCTCAATATTTGTTACAGAAACCCTTGTTTGCAATTACAGAGGTCAGACTTTTTCTGTAGTTATTGAGCAAGTTTGCACACACTGCAACAGGGATTTTAGCCCACTCTTTCATACAGATCTTCTCCAGATCTTTCAGGTTTCTGGGCTGCCCCTGGGGAACATTGTGTTTCAGCTCCCTCCAAAGATTTTCTATTGGGGTCAGATCTGGAGACAAGCTAGGCCACTTCAGGACCTTGAAATGCTTCTTACAGAGCCACTCCTTAGTTTCCCTGGGTGTGCGTTTTGGGCTATTGTCATTCTGGAAGACCCAGCCACGAACCATCTCCAATGCTCTTACTGAGGAAAGGAGGTTGTTGGCCAAAATAATGCGTTACATAACCCCATCCTAGCTTCGACACAGTACAATCGTCCTGTTGACTTTGCAGAAAAGCACCCCCAAAATATGATGTTTACCCCACCATGCTTCATGGTTGGAACTGTGTTCTTGGGGTTGTACTCATCTTTCTTATTCCTCAAAAAAGTCCTGTTTTGGGCTAATCTGAGCACATGACCTTCTCCCATGCCTCCTCTGAATCATCCAATCCAGATTGTCATTGGAAAACTTCAAACAGGCAAGGACATGTGCTTTCAGAGCATGGGGACATTGCATGCCCTGCAGGATTTTAATCCATGACGACGTAGTTTGTTACTAATGGTAATGTTTAAGACCATGGTCCCAGCTCTCCCCAGGTCATTGATCAAGTCCTCCTGTGTAGTTCTTTGCTGATTCCTGACCATTCTCAGAATCATCCTTACCCCACAAGGTGAGATCTTGCATGGAGCCCCAGACTGATTGACAGTCATCTTGCGTTTTTTCCATTTTCTAATAATTGTGCCAACAGTTATTGCCTTCTCGCCAAGCTACTTGCCTATTGTCCTGTAGCCCATCCCAAACTTGTGCAGGTCTACAATTTTGTCCCTGGTGTTTTTAGACAGCTCTTTGCTCTTGGCCATTATGGAGAGGTTGGAATGTAATTGATTGAGTGTGTGGACAGATGTCTTTTACACAGGGAAGGAGTTCAAACAGGTGCAATTAATACAGTTAATGAGTGCAGAGTAGGATGGCTTCTTAAAGAAAAACTAACTGGTCTGTGAGAGCTAGAATTCATGCTGGTTGGAAGGTGATCAAATATTTATTTAATGCAATAAAATGCAATCTAATTATTTAACAATCATATAATGTGATTTTCTGGGTTTTTTTTTAGATTCTGTCTCTCGCAGTTGAAGTGTACCTGCAGTTAAAATTACAGGCCTCTCCATTCTTTGTAGGTGGGAAAACTTGCAAAATCAGCAATGTATCAAATTATTTTTTGATACATTGATAGAAAAAGAGCATCGCTATTCGATTTGAGGACAGAAGTTCCTTGTTCTGGCGATGGATTAAATTTGGTCCCCTCCTAACTAGAAGTTATCACTTATGCTGTGGATACTTGATAACTTTATGATTTGTGTTCCCAAGTGCTCTGAGTGGCCGAACATACCTCAAACAACCTTTAATAATCTCATTGCTAGCAGCAAAGGTGTGTAGCTGTGTCTACTGTATATCTGCACATCATGGTCATACTCGATACTGAGTAGATCGAGATGTTTTGAAAATGTATCCATGTTTTCACCATTTGCATAATATCATGTCTGTTGATTCCGTGATTTCCATAATTCTATTACTTTTCCTTCTTTGTGTGGCAACTTCTTTCTGGATTTTGTAGTCCACGCTGGGACCAGCATCCATCTGCAGATCTGGCAAGATTTATATTTTTTAAGCCCACGCTACTATTTTAATAAAGTCTTAAAGTAGTTTTGATTTTAATTTGCTTTGCTGGATTGAAAACTTCTTTTCACAAATTGGTGCATTTCTTCCTGTTACAAGATGGCGCAGCTGGTTGGACTCCTAACCTCCGCTCAATTCATTCTCTATGATGTCAGTGGAAAAAATCAAGTGCAATGCTTGGTAGACCCATGGGGTCTAAATTAAGCACTGGTTGAGCAGGCTCTCTACTGCTTCATTTTAACAATGCTCGACCTTGCCCTCCCCACACAACAGTCTACTTTTCAATAGTTGCTAATGCTGGCCAGGACTGGCATAACATTTCCCAATTTTGTAGAATTTGAGACAGTTTTAATCTAGAATTCTGGTCGAAAACTGGGTGATGAATCGGGGCTACTGACGTCACAGCATAAGTACCACCTGATAGGCCCCATAGACCAGTTATTTTCACAAGTAGCCTCTGATACAGACGTGACCCGAGCTTTATACTGGAAATTATATATCCTCAGAAATAATCATTCTTAGGGTATATTTCCACGTGGCATATTTGCTGCGGATTGGACGCTGCGCACAACCTCAGCATCCAATCCACAGTGGCCAGTTGTTACAGCATAGTGGATGGGAGTTTATGAAATCCCATCTCCACTATGCGTACAAACATACAGGTGGCAGACCTGCGTAACCGGACATGTGGCGCGTCTTTATAGACTACAGCATGTCTATTTATCTTGCAGAGACGCTCAGTCTCTGCAAGATAAATAGCACCGTTCTATGTATAGGATGCAGTGATTCCGCAAGTGTTCAATGAGCACATGCGGAATCACCACGTGTACAAATGCCGGCAGCGCTTGGGACGGAGCTGGGATCCACTGCGTTCAAAGCGTTGCTGGTACGCCACGTGGAAACATAGCCTTATAGATTTCTTAGCAGCAGAGAACATTTCATACTTTGATCATCTATAGTCTTCAGAATAATATTATTGTAAACCAGGGATGCCTTGGAAGCTTTAGTACACTTCTGGTTCTACTTTATAAATGATCTGCCTCCGCATTCAATGTAGCAAAACTTCACTTTAATTAAAGACTCAAATGTTCTTTCTGTGCGCAATCTCTTCATATCGGTGCCTGCGTTGTGTTAATGACTGCACCAATGGTGGACCCACAGGACAATAAAATGTAGTATAATTGCCCTTATCAAATATTTGTCTAATTATTCTATAACGGCTGCCCTAAGTCCATGGCACGATTGTAGCCTAATTATGCAAAGCAAATTGTTGCTCCGATGAAATGTCAAATGTTCACAGCTATGTGACATGTGGCATTTTACGGGCCAGTAATGCCTGATGTACCAACTGAAACATTTTAGAACTAATGGGGTAATTAGACAATAATGTGTTATTTTTTCTCATCATTTTTGACAAGTGGAAAAAATCTAATTAAACTGGTTTAATTTTTTAATATCCATATTTATTCAGCATAAGGCAATCCTAGCCAAAACTCCATTGCCACATGTCAGGAATCCTACATATAATTGGTAAACTTAGTTATTTGTCAATGCTGACATTAAACAGCAGTAATGGCATCTTAACAAAAAGCGTAATATGTTAAAGTCTCAGCGCATTTGGTTTAGAAGGTAATATGGATACCTCTGACTGTGAAAGCATACACGACTCCCATTATATGGCTGGTGTGCCATCTTGCACTGTAGAAGGGGGTAACTGATGCTCTATTAGCAAGTCATTAAACATTATCTCTCAATGTGTTACTAATAAGCTTGTTTATTTTTGTAAATACCTGAGATGAACCATCTGGCAAAGACTCCTTGCTACTTTAGCTAATTTGTTCATAACTGTAAGATCGCTAATTGTAGGCTCCCATGAAAAGATCGTTACATTTCCAATAGCCTCCTGCGTGTTTTATTTACTTATACATTTATTTTTGTAGCTATTGTTTTAATTAAATATCAGATGAAACATTCCCTTTTAATGTTGTGACTATTTTCTTGTTCCTCTCAGAAATACCCAAGGAATATTGTGAAAATTCATTCTTGTGCAGTTCACATTTATAGTATGTATGATACGAAGATGTCAGGATGGGCTTTTTTTTCTATAGAAATGTCAGGCTCCTAAATATACCAGTTTCACCAAATTTTAAAATACAAACTGTTCTTACTTTTACATAGATCTCTTAGACCTGGTTAGACTGATGTACTTACGTTGACAATATGTCACAACGGCTGTATAATCCTTTATGAAATTAATCAGTCTCTACCCGCCTTTCCTGGTTGACAGCTCCTCAGTGTCCCTTTCCTTCTGCTGAATCTCACACTGCTTAGAAGAAGCTTCAGCTGTCAGTCATGCTGAGTGGGTATAGATTGAATACACCTGTACATATGAGCTGTTTTACTTTTTATACTCATTTTATTATCAGTAGTGTTGAGCATTCCGATACCGCAAGTATCGGGTATCGGCCGATATTTGCTGTATCGGAATTCCGATACCGAGATCCGATACTTTTGTGATATCGGGAATCGGTATCGGGATCGATATTAATGTGTAAAATAAAGAATAAAAATAAAAAATATTGATATACTCACCTCTCCGACACAGCCTGGACCTTACCGATGTAACCGGCAGCTTCCGTTCCTAAGAATGAGCGCTTGAAAGACCTTAGATGACTGTTGTGAACTCCGTTTTCAGGCTCCCTCTTGTGGTCACAGATGGTATTGTGTGACTTTGGTTTTTTGGCTCCCCCTGGTGGTTTGGTTTATTATCCTGCGGGTCTGCTGGATCAGCTGCCTCGTTATTCACCAGGGAGGCTCCTATTTAGCTCTGCTTCACTTCCACTTGTTGCCGGCTGTCAATGTATTCAGTGCTATTCTGATTACTCCTGATTATCTCATTTTCTGCCTCTTCAGGATAAGCTAAGTTCTGTTTGAATATTTTTTGCTCATCTGCCTGCAATATGATTTCTGTGTATGATGAGTCTAGTCCAGCTTGCTAACATGTGATTTCTTTTTGCTGGTAAGCTCTGGGGTACGGAGTTGCTTCCCCCGCACCGTTAGTTGGTGCTGGGGCCCGAGCAATCTCTGCGTGGATATTTGAATAGGGTTTTTTATTGACCGCACAGTT
Source organism: Ranitomeya variabilis (assembly GCF_051348905.1). Classification (NCBI taxonomy): domain Eukaryota; kingdom Metazoa; phylum Chordata; class Amphibia; order Anura; family Dendrobatidae; genus Ranitomeya; species Ranitomeya variabilis. Next base: position 827,482,741 of record NC_135233.1, read on the forward strand.
TCCTTCCTATTTTCTGCTATCTAGTATTAGCGGGCCTCATTTGCTAAATCTGATTTCATCTCTGCGTTTGTGCTTTCCCCTTAACTCACCGTTAATATTTGTGGGGGGCTATTCTATATCTTTGGGGTCTTCCACTGAGGCAAGTGAGGACTTACTTTCCCTCCAGGAATAGTCAGTTTCTCAGGCCGTGACGAGACGTCTAGGATTTTTAGGTAACGTTCCACGGCTGCCTATAGTTGTTTGCGGATAGGATCAGGTTGCGGTCAATCTAGTTACCACTTCCCCAGAGCTAGTAGTCTGTTCAGTTACTTAGCTAGTACGACCTGCGATCCTTGCCACTAGGATCATAACAGTACAGCCGGCCTTTAAAGTGTTAATTGCATGGCAGAAGCAGGAGAAAGGAAGCTTGGAGATATTTTTATTTTTTTTAATTTATTTTTTTTTTTTTGCTGCCGTGTGTCTAGCTGCTGTGTGTCTGGCTTCTCTCCTCCTCTTAATCTTGGTGTGGCTCTGAGTTCAGCTGCTGATATGGATATCCAGAGTTTAGCCTCCAGTGTAGATCATCTTGCTGCAAGGGTACAAAGTATTCAGGATTTTGTTATGCACAGTCCTATGTCAGAGCCTAGAATACCTATTCCGGAGTTGTTTTCTGGAGATAGATCTAGGTTCCTGAATTTTAAGAACAATTGCAAGTTGTTTCTTTCTTTGAAACCTCGTTCCTCTGGGGATTCTGTTCAGCAAGTTAAGATTATTATTTCTTTTTTGCGTGGCGATCCTCAAGATTGGGCTTTCGCATTGGCTCCAGGGGATCCTGCATTGCTCAGTGTGGATGCATTTTTTCTGGCCCTTGGATTGCTCTATGAGGAACCTAATCTTGAGAACCAGGCTGAAAAAGCGTTGTTGGCCCTCTCTCAGGGGCAAGATGATGCAGAGGTGTACTGCCAGAAATTTCGGAAATGGTCGGTGCTTACTCAATGGAATGAGTGTGCCCTGGCTGCAAATTTCAGAAAAGGTCTTTCTGAAGCCATTAAGAATGTCATGGTGGGGTTCCCTACGCCTGCAGGTCTGAATGAGTCAATGACTCTGGCCATTCAGATTGATCGGCGTTTGCGGGAGCGCAAACCTGCGCACCATTTGGCGGTGTCTTCTGAACAGACACCTGAGTCTATGCAATGTGATAGAATTCTGACCAGAAGTGAACGGCAAAATTATAGACGGCAAAATGGGTTGTGCTTTTACTGTGGTGACTCAGCTCATGTTATCTCAGCATGCTCTAAGCGCACAAAAAAGATTGATAAATCTGTCACCATCGGTACTTTACAGCCTAAGTTTATTTTGTCTGTTACCCTGATTTGTTCCCTGTCATCTTACCCGGTTATGGCTTTTGTGGATTCAGGTGCTGCCCTGAGTCTGATGGATTTGTCATTTGCCAGGCGCTGTGGTTTTGTTTTGGAGCCTTTAAAATTCCCTATTCCACTAAGGGGAATTGATGCTGCACCATTAGCTACGAATAAACCTCAGTACTGGACACAAGTGACCATGTGCATGACTCCTGTTCATCAGGAGGTGATTCGCTTTCTTGTATTGCATAATTTGCATGATGTTGTCGTGTTGGGCCTGCCATGGTTGCAGACTCATAATCCAGTCCTGGATTGGAAAGCAATGTCTGTGTCAAGTTGGGGTTGTCAGGGAATTCATGGCGACGCTCCTGTGGTGTCAATTGCTTCATCCACTCCTTCTGAGGTCCCTGCGTTTTTGTCAGATTACCAGGATGTATTTGATGAGCCCAAACTCAGTTCTCTACCTCCTCATAGGGATTGTGATTGTGCTATAAATTTGATTCCTGGTAGTAAGTTTCCTAAGGGACGACTTTTCAATTTGTCAGTGCCGGAGCATGCTGCTATGCGGAGTTATATAAAGGATTCTTTGGAGAAAGGACTTATTCGCCCCTCCTCCTCCCCTCTTGGTGCGGGGTTCTTTTTTGTGGCTAAGAAGGATGGTTCCTTGAGACCTTGTATTGATTATCGCCTTCTAAACAAAATCACGGTCAAATTTCAGTATCCTTTGCCATTGTTATCTGATCTGTTTGCTCGCATTAGGGGGTCTAGTTGGTTCACCAAGATAGATCTTCGTGGTGCGTATAACCTTGTGCGTATTAAGCAGGGTGATGAATGGAAAACTGCATTTAATACGCCCGAAGGCCATTTTGAGTACTTGGTGATGCCTTTTGGACTTTCTAACGCTCCTTCTGTCTTTCAGTCCATTATGCACGACATCTTCCGTGAATATCTGGATAAATTTATGATTGTGTATCTGGATGATATTCTGTTTTTTTCGGATGATTGGGAGTCCCATGTTAAGCAGGTCAGGATGGTGTTTCAGGTCCTGCGTGCCAATGCTTTATTTGTGAAGGGCTCAAAATGTCTTTTTGGAGTCCAGAAGGTCTCTTTTTTGGGTTTCATTTTTTCTCCTTCTGCTATTGAGATGGACCCAGTCAAGGTTCAGGCTATTCATGACTGGACTCAGCCTACATCTGTTAAGAGTCTTCAGAAGTTCTTGGGTTTTGCTAATTTTTACCGTCGCTTCATCGCTAATTTTTCTGGTGTTGTTAAGCCATTGACGGATTTGACCAAGAAGGGTTCTGATGTTACTAATTGGTCTCCTGCGGTTGTGGAGGCCTTTCGGGAGCTGAAGCGCCGGTTTTCTTCGGCTCCGGTCTTATGTCAGCCAGACGTCTCCCTTCCTTTCCAGGTCGAGGTTGATGCTTCTGAGATTGGAGCGGGGGCTGTTTTGTCGCAGAGAAGCTCTGATGGCTCTGTGATGAAGCCATGTGCTTTCTTTTCAAGAAAGTTTTCGCCTGCCGAGCGGAATTATGATGTTGGTAATCGGGAGTTGTTGGCTATGAAGTGGGCATTTGAGGAGTGGCGACTGTTGTGAATCCACTTTTTGGGCTCCCCTGGTGGTTGCTGGTGGTACTGGTGACTTGTGTGTGCTTTGCTGTCTCAGTTCACCTGCTCCCATCAGTGTTTGGGAGTTTCCTATTTAGCCTTGCTCTTCAGTCATTTCCTTGCCGGTCATCATTGTAACCAGAGCCTTCGGTTGCATGTTCCTGCTACTAGTCTGCTGATCAGCTAAGTGGACTTTGTCCTTTTGTTTTGTATCTTTTGTCCAGTTTGCAGTTTTTGTTATTCTCTGTAGCTGGAAGCTCTTGCGGGCTGAAATTGCCACTCCTGTGTCATGAGTTGACACAGGAGTCTTAAAGTAATTTCAGGATGGTTTTTTGAAAGGGTTTTCAGTTGACCGTGAAGTCCTCTTTTGTATCCTTCTGCTATCTAGTAAGTGGACCTCTCTTTGCTAAATCTACTTTCATACTGTGTATGTCTTTTCCCCTTAACTCACCGTTATTACTTGTGGGGGGCTGCTATCATCTTTTGGGGTATTTCCCTAGAGGTAAGCCAGGTCTGTTCTTTCCTCTACCAGGCGTAGTTAGTCCTCCGGCTGGCGCGTGCCATCTAGGAAGTCGTAGGTATGCTCCCTGGCTACTGTTAGTTGTGTGGTAGATTTAGCTCACGGTCAGCTCGAGATTCCATCACCCAGAGCTCGTCCATTATTTTTGTGTTCTGATGTTTCCCTGCCATTGGGAATCATGACAGTATGACCGGCCCGTGTTAAAGTTATTGGCAGAAGAAAGGAGAGAAAAAAGAAGTCTGTAGATTTTTTTTTTTTTTCCCTATTCTTGCTCCATAGTTGGATCAGTTGTATTTCAGCTCTAATTACAGCCTTTGCCTTTCTCTCCTTCTAATCCTTGAATGGCTCTGATCTCACCTGTTTAAAGATGGACCCTCAGAGTTTGGCTGTAGGTTTAAATAATCTTGCTACCAAGGTTCAAAATTTACAAGATTTTGTTATACATACTCCGATGTCTGAACCTAAAATTCCTACACCAGAGGTGTTTTCCGGAGATAGATCTCGGTTCCTGAATTTCAAATATAATTGTAAATTGTTCCTTTCTCTCAGACCTCACTCCTCTGGAGATCCTGTCCAGCAGGTTAAGATTGTAATCTCTTTGCTGCGAGGTGACCCTCAAAATTGGGCATTTTCATTGACACCAGGGGATCCTGCGTTGCTCAATGTGGATGCGTTTTTTCTGGCTTTAGGGTTGCTTTATGAGGAACCTAATTTGGAGATTCAAGCTGAAAAAGCTTTGATAGCCCTATCTCAAGGGCAAGATGAAGCTGAGATATACTGCCAAAAATTTCGTAGATGGTCTGTGCTTACTCAGTGGAATGAGTGCGCCCTAGCGGCAAATTTCAGAGAGGGCCTTTCTGATGCCGTTAAAGATGTTATGGTCGGGTTCCCTGCGCCCACAGGTCTGAATGAGTCCATGACAATGGCTATTCGGATTGATCGTCGTTTGCGGGAGCGCAAACCCGTGCACCATTTGGCGGTATCTTCTGAAGAGACGCCAGAGAAGATGCAATGTGACAGAATTCTGTCCAGAAGCGAGCGGCAGAATTATAGGCATAAAAATGGGTTATGCTTCTATTGTGGTGATTCTGCTCATGTTATATCAGCATGCTCTAAACGTACAAGGAAGGTTGACAAGTCTATTTCAATTGGCACTTTACAGTCTAAATTTATTCTGTCTGTAACCTTGATTTGTTCATTATCAGTAGTGTTGAGCGATACTTTCCGATATCGGAAAGTATCGGTATCGGAAAGTATCGGCCGATACCGTCAAAATATCGGATCCAATCCGATACCGATACCCGATCCCAATGCAAGTCAATGGGACGAAAATATCGGAATTAAAATAAACCCTTTATAAACTTGTAGGTTCATTCTACATGAAGGAAAACAACTAAGAATAATGTAGGATGTATTGGGGGACGTGGCGGAGACATTAAAGGCACAGAGGTTTAGCCCAATGTAATAGAATAGCAGGATTTTGGGGGTTTTTTATGACGTTCGGCGGTAGAAAGATTTTGACTATGTTAATTTTTTTTTTAATTTTGTCAGATATTGATGTTTCACTACTTCCACGCCCTTCACCTTCTTTTTTACTTCTCCCACACTTTCTTCTTCATTATCCTCATCATCAGCTTCTTTGACATCAACTTCTTCACCTTATTCATCTTCTTCTTCATCTTCTACCTATTATTTTTTTGGTTACATTGTTCATATTCTTTTTATTTTACTATTATCTTCATCATATTCTACTTCTTCATCATATTCTTATTTGTGACAGGCATTCCCGTAGTTGTTATCTATAAAACTTTGAAGATTACACCTTCCGTTCTGCCTGTCACAAAAGAGTTACATTTGTCCGCGTTCAGTTTGGCCTGCAGCATCAGGCTTTATCCAGGGGCACCACGAGGAGGAACGGACTCACCCCCATACACTGCTTAGTCTTCTTCTGCTTATAATTTAGATAATATTTTTTGCTCTGATATTTAGTGTTATGCTTAATGTTCTTCTGCTCTTTGTTCTGCAGCCTCTTGTTCTTCTGCTTCTCGGTCTTCCAGGTCGTCGTCGTCTCCAGGGTCGTCGTCTCCGGGGTCGTCGTCATCGGGGTGGTCTTCAGGGTCGTCGTCTCCGGGGTCGTCGTCATCGGGGTGGTCTTCGGGGTCATCGTCTCCAGGGTCGTCGTCATCACGGTGGTTGTCGTCTCTGGTGTCGTCGTCATCTTAGGGGTGGTCTTCCGGGTCATCGTGTTTAGTCTCTTGAACTTGGAAATGTAGCAGAAGGTACAAGAAGGCTGAGAAAATGCCGAGAACCAGCTGATGGAACTGGAACTCGGATGGCTACCCGAAGGTCCAAGAGCCAATGGAACTACCGAGGACCAGCTGACGTTACTGGAACCCAGTTACTAAGCAGGAGGTACCCGTGCCTGAAAGCACTACCAAGGACCACCTGACGTTGGTGGAACTCGGATACCCAGAGGGAGGCACCTAAGCCAAAGGCTCTGCCCGGAACCAGCTGACGGTACTGGAACCAGGATGGGGAGCAGAAGGTACAAGAGCAAAAGACACTGCCGAGAACCAGCTGACGGTGCTGGAACCCGGATGGGTAGCCGAAGGTCCAAGAGCCAATGGAACTACCGAGGACCAGCTGACGTTACTGGAACCCGGTTACTAAGCAGGAGGTACCCGTGCCTGAAAGCACTACCAAGGACCACCTGACGTTGGTGGAACTCGGATACCCAGAGGGAGGCACCTAAGCCAAAGGCTCTGCCCGGAACCAGCTGACGGTACTGGAACCAGGATGGGGAGCAGAAGGTACAAGAGCAAGTGTCTGCGTGGCTTTTGCAGGACACGATGCCGGCTGCACAGCAGGGGAACAGCTGGCGGTGCTGAACCCCACTGACACATTGGCTGGTGTTTTTCTCTGTGCAGCTAGCAGTACCGGGCCCCAACTGGCGGTGTTGGAGCCCGGGGTCAGCAGGAGGAGGAGATGGAGCAGAGTGTAGGCCGAAGCCTGCACTGGCGGCAGCTTTGGGTCTGTTGTGCCTGCGTGGCTGTTGCAGGACACGTTGCCGGCTGCACAGCAGGGGAACAGCTGGCGGTGCTGAACCCCACTGACACATTGGCTGGTGTTTTTCTCTGTGCAGCTAGCAGTACCGGGCCCCAACTGGCGGTGTTGGAGCCCAGGGCTCTGCAGGGGGAGCAGAGTGTAGGCCGAAGCCTAATCGAACCAATTTCAAAGGTAACCTTTAACCCCCCCTCAGGGGTTACAAAGTAGAAGAGCCACAGCTTATGCAGCAGTAGTGGTGCACAAGTCAAAGGTTGCTCTTTTAATTTGGCTCCTTGCACACGCTGAATGGAACACGTATAACATTTAGCCCTTTATACAGTCAAACTGTGTTGGAGGCGCGAGTTCCCTTTGTAATGAGACGCAGCACAGATGTCAAGAATCCCACCTTGGTGCTGGGTGCAGCCTCCTGAGCGTTGTTATTTGCTGTACAGGAGTCTGCGCTGTCGTGTTATCCCCTGGCCTAGCGCTGTTAGCGCTGCCCATCTTCTGACCTCATTTAATGTTGGCTGGTGCGGTTCGCGATGCCCATGAATCACAGCCCCGCAGTGTATTGACATAGTTAAAACACTGCGGGGCTGGGATTCATGGCCTGGCGCAGTACATATGTTCGCCTCTCGCTTGGGTTCTTACACCTGCTTCAGACTATGTGGCGTCAGCTGATCCCTTATCGCATGCCACGGCCATGAAGCCGCACAGTCTGAAGAAGGCGGAAGGAGATGAGGGACAGGCGAACTGATGCACTGCTCATGCCCATCAAACACACCCTCGCAGTCCCAAGAAATAAGACACCGAGGGGCGTTGTGTGGGTCAGGGCGGCCGCAGAGGCGCAGGCAGCCAAACAATGATGCCAGAAGACGGGCAGCGCTACCAAGGGGGTTGCAGCATGTCATTACAAAGGAAAGTCACACCACCGGGACGGTTAAATGGTCACACAGAGGACACATTTTAGACGTGTTTTCCGTTCCACATGTGCGAGGAGAATACGTTTATGAGCCACCTTGCACACATGCAGCATTACCGCTGTACAAGGTGGCCTTAAAAACGTACAAACGCCTGGGGGAGGGGGGACAGGTTCCCTTCAATTTCAGTTCTTGTGTCTGCGTGGCTTTTGCAGGACACGATGCCGGCTGCACAGCAGGGGAACAGCTGGCGGTGCTGAACCCCACTGACACATTGGCTGGTGTTTTTCTCTGTGCAGCTAGCAGTACCGGGCCCCAACTGGCGGTGTTGGAGCCCGGGGTCAGCAGGAGGAGGAGATGGAGCAGAGTGTAGGCCGAAGCCTGCACTGGCGGCAGCTTTGGGTCTGTTGTGCCTGCGTGGCTGTTGCAGGACACGTTGCCGGCTGCACAGCAGGGGAACAGCTGGCGGTGCTGAACCCCACTGACACATTGGCTGGTGTTTTTCTCTGTGCAGCTAGCAGTACCGGGCCCCAACTGGCGGTGTTGGAGCCCAGGGCTCTGCAGGGGGAGCAGAGTGTAGGCCGAAGCCTAATCGAACCAATTTCAAAGGTAACCTTTAACCCCCCCTCAGGGGTTACAAAGTAGAAGAGCCACAGCTTATGCAGCAGTAGTGGTGCACAAGTCAAAGGTTGCTCTTTTAATTTGGCTCCTTGCACACGCTGAATGGAACACGTATAACATTTAGCCCTTTATACAGTCAAACTGTGTTGGAGGCGCGAGTTCCCTTTGTAATGAGACGCAGCACAGATGTCAAGAATCCCACCTTGGTGCTGGGTGCAGCCTCCTGAGCGTTGTTATTTGCTGTACAGGAGTCTGCGCTGTCGTGTTATCCCCTGGCCTAGCGCTGTTAGCGCTGCCCATCTTCTGACCTCATTTAATGTTGGCTGGTGCGGTTCGCGATGCCCATGAATCACAGCCCCGCAGTGTATTGACATAGTTAAAACACTGCGGGGCTGGGATTCATGGCCTGGCGCAGTACATATGTTCGCCTCTCGCTTGGGTTCTTACACCTGCTTCAGACTATGTGGCGTCAGCTGATCCCTTATCGCATGCCACGGCCATGAAGCCGCACAGTCTGAAGAAGGCGGAAGGAGATGAGGGACAGGCGAACTGATGCACTGCTCATGCCCATCAAACACACCCTCGCAGTCCCAAGAAATAAGACACCGAGGGGCGTTGTGTGGGTCAGGGCGGCCGCAGAGGCGCAGGCAGCCAAACAATGATGCCAGAAGACGGGCAGCGCTACCAAGGGGGTTGCAGCGTGTCATTACAAAGGAAAGTCACACCACCGGGACGGTTAAATGGTCACACAGAGGACACATTTTAGACGTGTTTTCCGTTCCACATGTGCGAGGAGAATACGTTTATGAGCCACCTTGCACACATGCAGCATTACCGCTGTACAAGGTGGCCTTAAAAACGTACAAACGCCTGGGGGAGGGGGGACAGGTTCCCTTCAATTTCAGTTCTTGTGTCTGCGTGGCTTTTGCAGGACACGATGCCGGCTGCACAGCAGGGGAACAGCTGGCGGTGCTGAACCCCACTGACACATTGGCGAGGTGTTTTTCTCTGTGCAGCTAGCTGTACCGGGCCCCAACTGGCGGTGTTGGAGCCCGGGCTCTGCAGGGGGAGCAGAGTGTAGGCCGAAGCCTGCACTGGAGCAAGTTGAAAGGAAACCTTTAACCCCCCCCCAGGCGTTTGTAGCTGGAAGAGCCATCGTGTACAGCACTAATGCTGGAAAAGGTAAACTTAGCTCTTTTAATTATGGTCCTTGCAGATGCTGAACCTAACACTTATGAAATGTGTCCCCTCACAGCGTTCAACCGTCCGGTAGGTGGAACTTTCCTTTGTCATGTGACGCAGCACAGCCGTCATTTTTACCCCCTTGTCGCCGTGCGCCGCCTCCTCAGCGTTGTTTGAATCTGTCCCGGAGCCTGCGCTGTTAGGTTACCCCTTGGCCATGCACACATTTTGCGCTGCCCGTCTTCTGACATCATTTGCTGTCAGGCTGGCTGCGCCTGTGCGGGTGCGCTGTCCGAGATTCAGCCTCGCGGTGTCGTCTAATGTAATCCCACCGCGGGCCTGGGATCTGTGTCCATGCGCAGTGCATATCCTCGCCTCTCACACCCCTCCCAACGGCTTCTTAAGACTGTGCGGTGTCACGGCCGTGGCATGCTATTAGGGATCAGCTGACACCGAACAGTCTGAAGAAGCCGTAGGGAGGGGAGTGAGAGGCGAGGATATGCACTGCGCATGGACACGGATCCCAGGCCCGCGGTGGGATTACATTAGACGACACCGCGAGGCTGAATCTCGGACAGGGCACCCGCACAGGCGCAGCCAGCCTGACAGCAAATGATGTCAGAAGACGGGCAGCGCAAAATGTGTGCATGGCCAAGGGGTAACCTAACAGCGCAGGCTCCGGGACAGATTCAAACAACGCTGAGGAGGCGGCGCACGGCGACAAGGGGGTAAAAATGACGGCTGTGCTGCGTCACATGACAAAGGAAAGTTCCACCTACCGGACGGTTGAACGCTGTGAGGGGACACATTTCATAAGTGTTAGGTTCAGCATCTGCAAGGAGCACCACGAAAAGAGGCACTTTTTCCCTTTGCATCATTACTGCTGCACAAGGTGGCTCCTTCAGTAACAAACGCCTGGGGGGGGGGGGACAGGTTCCCTTAAATTTAACTTGTTGTGCCTGCGTGGCGGTCGCAGTACACGTTGCCGTATACACAGCAGGGGAACAGCTGGCGGTGCTGAACCCCACTAACACATTGGCGAGGTGTTTGGCTCTGTGCGTACAGCACTTCTGGACGGCAACTGGCGGTGTTGGAGCCCAGGGACAGGTGGAGGAGGAGGAGGTTGGAGGAGGTTGGAGGAGGGATTGCCACACACACAGCAGGGGAACAGCTGACGTTACTGAACCCCAATAACAGAGGAGGGACTGTTGACTGTGCGTACAGCACTTCTGGACGGCAACTGGCGGTGTTGGAGCCCAGGGACAGGTGGAGGAGGAGGAGGTTGGAGGAGGTTGGAGGAGGTAGGAGGGATTGCCACACACACAGCAGGGGAACAGCTGACGTTACTGAACCCCAATAACAGAGGAGGGACTGTTGACTGTGCGTACAGCACTTCTGGACGGCAACTGGCGGTGTTGGAGCCCAGGGACAGGTGGAGGAGGAGGTAGGAGGAGGTAGGAGGGATTACAACACACACAGCAGGGGAACAGCTGACGTTACTGAACCCCAATAACAGAGGAGGGACTGTTGACTGTGCGTACAGCACTTCTGGACGGCAACTGGCGGTGTTGGAGCCCAGGGACAGGTGGAGGAGGAGGAGGTTGGAGGAGGTTGGAGGAGGGATTGCCACACACACAGCAGGGGAACAGCTGACGTTACTGAACCCCAATAACAGAGGAGGGACTGTTGACTGTGCGTACAGCACTTCTGGACGGCAACTGGCGGTGTTGGAGCCCAGGGACAGGTGGAGGAGGAGGAGGTTGGAGGAGGTTGGAGGAGGTAGGAGGGATTGCCACACACACAGCAGGGGAACAGCTGACGTTACTGAACCCCAATAACAGAGGAGGGACTGTTGACTGTGCGTACAGCACTTCTGGACGGCAACTGGCGGTGTTGGAGCCCAGGGACAGGTGGAGGAGGAGGTAGGAGGAGGTAGGAGGGATTGCCACACACACAGCTGGGGAACAGCTGACGTTACTGAACCCCAATAACAGAGGAGGGACTGTTGACTGTGCGTACAGCACTTCTGGACGGCAACTGGCGGTGTTGGAGCCCAGGGACAGGTGGAGGAGGAGGAGGTTGGAGGAGGTTGGAGGAGGGATTGCCACACACACAGCAGGGGAACAGCTGACGTTACTGAACCCCAATAACAGAGGAGGGACTGTTGACTGTGCGTACAGCACTTCTGGACGGCAACTGGCGGTGTTGGAGCCCAGGGACAGGTGGAGGAGGAGGAGGTTGGAGGAGGTTGGAGGAGGTAGGAGGGATTGCCACACACACAGCAGGGGAACAGCTGACGTTACTGAACCCCAATAACAGAGGAGGGACTGTTGACTGTGCGTACAGCACTTCTGGACGGCAACTGGCGGTGTTGGAGCCCAGGGACAGGTGGAGGAGGAGGTAGGAGGAGGTAGGAGGGATTGCCACACACACAGCAGGGGAACAGCTGACGTTACTGAACCCCAATAACAGAGGAGGGACTGTTGACTGTGCGTACAGCACTTCTGGACGGCAACTGGCGGTGTTGGAGCCCAGGGACAGGTGGAGGAGGAGGAGGTTGGAGGAGGTTGGAGGAGGGATTGCCACACACACAGCAGGGGAACAGCTGACGTTACTGAACCCCAATAACAGAGGAGGGACTGTTGACTGTGCGTACAGCACTTCTGGACGGCAACTGGCGGTGTTGGAGCCCAGGGACAGGTGGAGGAGGAGGAGGTTGGAGGAGGTTGGAGGAGGTAGGAGGGATTGCCACACACACAGCAGGGGAACAGCTGACGTTACTGAACCCCAATAACAGAGGAGGGACTGTTGACTGTGCGTACAGCACTTCTGGACGGCAACTGGCGGTGTTGGAGCCCAGGGACAGGTGGAGGAGGAGGTAGGAGGAGGTAGGAGGGATTGCCACACACACAGCTGGGGAACAGCTGACGTTACTGAACCCCAATAACAGAGGAGGGACTGTTGACTGTGCGTACAGCACTTCTGGACGGCAACTGGCGGTGTTGGAGCCCAGGGACAGGTGGAGGAGGAGGAGGTTGGAGGAGGTTGGAGGAGGGATTGCCACACACACAGCAGGGGAACAGCTGACGTTACTGAACCCCAATAACAGAGGAGGGACTGTTGACTGTGCGTACAGCACTTCTGGACGGCAACTGGCGGTGTTGGAGCCCAGGGACAGGTGGAGGAGGAGGAGGTTGGAGGAGGTTGGAGGAGGTAGGAGGGATTGCCACACACACAGCAGGGGAACAGCTGACGTTACTGAACCCCAATAACAGAGGAGGGACTGTTGACTGTGCGTACAGCACTTCTGGACGGCAACTGGCGGTGTTGGAGCCCAGGGACAGGTGGAGGAGGAGGTAGGAGGAGGTAGGAGGGATTGCCACACACACAGCTGGGGAACAGCTGACGTTACTGAACCCCAATAACAGAGGAGGGACTGTTGACTGTGCGTACAGCACTTCTGGACGGCAACTGGCGGTGTTGGAGCCCAGGGACAGGTGGAGGAGGAGGAGGTTGGAGGAGGTTGGAGGAGGGATTGCCACACACACAGCAGGGGAACAGCTGACGTTACTGAACCCCAATAACAGAGGAGGGACTGTTGACTGTGCGTACAGCACTTCTGGACGGCAACTGGTGGTGTTGGAGCCCAGGGACAGGTGGAGGAGGAGGAGGTTGGAGGAGGTTGGAGGAGGTAGGAGGGATTGCCACACACACAGCAGGGGAACAGCTGACGTTACTGAACCCCAATAACAGAGGAGGGACTGTTGACTGTGCGTACAGCACTTCTGGACGGCAACTGGCGGTGTTGGAGCCCAGGGACAGGTGGAGGAGGAGGAGGTTGGAGGAGGTTGGAGGAGGTAGGAGGGATTGCCACACACACAGCAGGGGAACAGCTGACGTTACTGAACCCCAATAACAGAGGAGGGACTGTTGACTGTGCGTACAGCACTTCTGGACGGCAACTGGCGGTGTTGGAGCCCAGGGACAGGTGGAGGAGGAGGAGGTTGGAGGAGGTTGGAGGAGGTAGGAGGGATTGCCACACACACAGCAGGGGAACAGCTGACGTTACTGAACCCCAATAACAGAGGAGGGACTGTTGACTGTGCGTACAGCACTTCTGGACGGCAACTGGCGGTGTTGGAGCCCAGGGACAGGTGGAGGAGGAGGTAGGAGGAGGTAGGAGGGATTGCCACACACACAGCTGGGGAACAGCTGACGTTACTGAACCCCAATAACAGAGGAGGGACTGTTGACTGTGCGTACAGCACTTCTGGACGGCAACTGGCGGTGTTGGAGCCCAGGGACAGGTGGAGGAGGAGGAGGTTGGAGGAGGTTGGAGGAGGGATTGCCACACACACAGCAGGGGAACAGCTGACGTTACTGAACCCCAATAACAGAGGAGGGACTGTTGACTGTGCGTACAGCACTTCTGGACGGCAACTGGCGGTGTTGGAGCCCAGGGACAGGTGGAAAAGCAGAGGAACACAATGTAGGCCGAAGCCTGAGAAAGTCGAAAGGGAACCTTTAACCCCCCCCAAGGCGTTTGTAGCTGAAAGAGCCAGCTTGTGCAGCACAAAAGATGCAAAAGGAAAAGGTGGCTCTTTTCATCATGCTCCTTGCAAACACAGAACTAAACACTTATAAAATGTGTCCCCTGCAACCGTAAAACCGTCCCGGAGGTGGGACTTTCCTTCGTAATGTGACGCAGCACAGCCGTCATTCCTACCCCCCCGGCGCCGCGCACCGGCTCCTCAGCGTTGGTTTATTCCGTCCCGGAGCCTGCGCTGTTATGTTATCCCGTGGCCAGGCACACTTAGCGCTGCCCGTCTTCTGGCATCATTTGGTGTCAGGATGGCTGCGCCTGTGCGGCCGCGCTGGCAGAGAGCCCGCCTCGCAGTGTCTTCTGATTTAATCCCACTGGGGGCCTGGGATCCATGGACATGCGCAGTGCATATCCTCGCCTCTCACTCCCCTCCCTACGGCTTCTTAAGACTGTGCGGTGTCACGGCCGTGGCATGCTATTAGGGACCAGCTGACACCTAACAGTCTGAAGAAGCCATAGGGAAATGAGTGAGAGGTGGAGGTTCAGATATGCACTGCGCATGTCCATGGATCCCAGGCCCCCAGTGGGATTAAATCAGAAGACACTGCGAGGCGGGCTCTCTGCCACCAAATGATGCCAGAAGACGGGCAGCGCTAAGTGTGCCTGGCCACGGGATAACATAACAGCGCAGGCTCCGGGACGGAATAAAACAACGCTGAGGAGCCGGTGCGCGGCGCCGTGGGGGTAGGAATGACGGCTGTGCTGCGTCACATTACGAAGGAAAGTCCCACCTCCGGGACGGTTTTACGGTATCAGTGGACACATTTTATAAGTGTTAAGTTCTGCGTGTGCAAGGAGCTAAACAAAAATAGCTACCTTTTCCTTGTGCAGCATTACTGCTGCACAAGGTGGCTCTTTCAGTAACAAACGCCTTGGGGGGGGGGGACAGATTCCCTTACATTTCAGTTGTTGTGTCAGCGTGGCGGTCGCATGACACATTGCCGGCTACACAGCTGGGGATCAGCTGACGTTACTGAAACCCAATAACACTGGGTCGTATGTTTTGACTGTGCAGACGGCACTTCTGAGCCTCAACTGGCGGTGTTGGAGCACAGGAATTTAAGTTCAGGTGGTAGAAAGATGAACACAACAGGAGACCTGGATAACGTATACAGTGACCTAATTATTTAATCAGGAGGAGGAGTGGCAAATTCCTGCGAGATCCAGGCCTTGTTCATTTTCAGGAAAGTAAGCCGGTCAACGTTATCGGAGGATAGTCGCATGCGACGGTCAGTTAGTACACCACCTGCAGCACTAAAGACACGTTCCGATAATACACTGGCCGCAGGGCAAGACAGCACCTCCAATGCATACTGGCTTAGCTGTGGCCATGTATCCAGCTTTGAGACCCAAAACTTGAAAGGGGAAGAGCCGTCTGGGAGTACAGCAAGAGGGCAAGACATGTAGTCTGTCACCATCTGACGGAACCGTTGCCTCCTGCTGACTGGAGCCGTCTGTGATGGTGTAGACTTTTGTGGGGGGCACAGAAAACTGTGCCACAGTTGGGCCATACTGGTCTTGCCTTGGGCAGAGGCACTGCTTCTGCTCCCTCTTTGTGCAGAGCCTCCTCCACTGCCTGGACGCACTGAGCTGCTTTGTAATGCACTAGCAGCACTTCTCTCAGTTGGAATGGAGAAGATGATGGAATTGACCAGTGTGTCTTGGTACTCCCGCATTTTTCGCTCCCGGTTCAACGGTGTGATGAGGCTTTCTACGTTGTCCCGGTAGCGAGGATCGAGGAGGGTGAACACCCAATAATCAGACATGTTGAGAATGTGGGCGATGCGGCGGTCGTTTCTCAGGCACTGCAGCATGTAATCCACCATGTGCTGCAGACTGCCAACTGCCCAAGAAACGCTGTCCCCTGCTGGAGGCGTGATCTCTGCCTGCTCGTCATCACCCCACCCTCGCTGTACACACTGAGTACTGGACAATTCGGTAACTCCCTCCTCTGGACGGACGTCTTCCTCCTCCATTGACTCCTCCTCATCCTCCTCACAAACTGTCCCCTGCCTACGCGTTTGTGAGGAACCACGTGGCGCTGACTGTCCAGAAGATGATGGAAATGGTGAATCCTCATCCTCCACCTCTTCCACAACATCATCCCTTAGCGCTTGCAGTGATTTTTCAAGCAGGCAGATAAGGGGGACAGTCATGCTGACTAGTGCATCATCTGCACTCGCCATCCGCGTGGAATAATCAAAGGGACGCAAAACCTGGCAGACGTCATTCATAGTGGCCCACTCTGTGGTTGTGAAGTCTGTATGGCGCTGACTGCGACTTTTTTGCGCCTGAAGCAGCTGGTACTCCATTACAGCTTGCTGCTGCTCACACAACCGCTCCAACATATGTAACGTGGAATTCCACCTGGTAGGTAGGTCACATATGATGCGATGTTCCGGCAGGCGGTGTCGGCGCTGCAGAGCCGCAATGCGCGCTTTTGCCGTGCTGGAACGCCGCAAGTGAGCACACTCTAGGCGGACCTTGTGCAGCAGTGCATCAAGATCCGGATAGTCCCTCAAAAAGCTCTGCACGACCAAATTGAGCACATGTGCCAGACATGGGATGTGAGTGAGGTTGCCGAGGCCCAGAGCTGCCACCAGATTTCGGCCATTATCACACACTACCATGCCTGGCTGGAGATTCGCTGGCACAAACCACACATCGCTCTCCTGCTTGATGGCATTCCAGAGCTCCTGCGCTGTGTGGCTACGATTCCCCAAAAAAATTAATTTCAACACGGCCTGTTGACGTTTGGCCACGGCTGTGCTCATGTCGGTCGTAACAGGTACACGTTCATCACGGGTCCATGTGGAGGTGGACTGTGACGGCAGCGATGATTCTGAGGAACTGGTGTAAGAGGAGGAGTCAATGCGTACAGAATGGATTCCTGCAATCCTTGGAGTGGGCAGGACACATCCTGCGCCACTCGCACGGTCTGTACCTGGCTCAACGACATTAACCCAATGGGCAGTGAGGGAAAGGTATCGCCCCTGTCCATGTTGACTGGTCCACGCATCGGTGGTGAGGTGGACCTTGCTACTGACGGCGTTCAGAAGCGCGTGTTTTATGTGTCCCTCCACATGCTTGTGCAGGGCAGGGACGGCTTGCCTGCTGAAGTAAAAGCGGCTGGGCACATTGTACTGTGGGACTGCCAATGACATCAAGTCACGGAAGCTGTCAGTCTCCACCAGCCTGAATGACAGCATTTCCAGTGACAGCAGTTTGGCAATGCCTGCAGTCAGAGCCTGTGCTCGTGGGTGGTTTGACGAGAAAGGCCGCCTTTTCTCCCATGCCTGTACTACCGATGGCTGTAGACTGGGCTGGGAGTGTGTGGATGACTGGGAAAGTGGTGCTGCGGGTGGAATTACAGCGGGTCTCTGGACAACAGGGCCAGAGGCTCTTCCACGGCGATCCTGGGAGGAAGCCGAACCAGCTGCGTGTGAGCTAGAGGAAGAGGCAACACGAGCTGAAGAGGTGGTAGCTGCCGCTGTTGGTTGGCCTACCTCTTCAGTGTGTTTTTCTAACTCCGCCGGGTGCCTGTTGCGCACATGTTTCCACATGTTGGAGGTATTGAGGTTGGTGACATTTCGACCTCTTTTGACTTTTTGATGACACACGTTGCATCTGACATAGCAAATGTCATCTGCAACTGTGTCAAAAAAGGACCAGGCACTGCAAGTCTTGGGAGCGCCCTTTTTGGCCTTTGGAAGAGACATGCTCCTAACGGGTGCCAAAGCGGAGGCTGCAGGATCCGCGGTCTTCCCCCTCCCTCTCCCTCTTTGGGCCGTACGGGGAATCTCTTCCTCAGAGCTGCTCCCACCACCTTCCTGTCCCTCACGCCAAGATGGGTCGAGGACCTCATCATCTACACTACCCTCTGCCCCCAACTGCTCCTCCTGGGTAGTCTCAGCAGCAGAGCACGCACCAGTAAGTGGCACCTGAGTGTCATCATCAGCTGATGCGGCCTGCGATGTGGTGACCGGAGCCACTGGCCCACCCGCCTCTTCAGAGGAAGACAGAAAAAGCTGTTGGGCATCACTGCACCCTGCCTCTTCTTCCATTTCTCCAATGCTGCTTGGCTGGCCCCCTGTTTCCAAGCCAAGAGATTCAGAGAACAGAAGTAGAGACGGCTCCTGTCCTGGGCTCTCTGTCTGCCTGGGCAATTTGGCAGGTGGTGAAGAGACAGATGGCTGCTCTCCAGTGCTCTGTGTCTGAGAGGATGTGGCACTAATGGAAGTTGATGCATTAGCTGCCATCCATCCGACAACAGCTTCAATTTGGTCTTGACGCAGCAGCGGTGTACGACGCTCTGACACAAAGCTGCGCATGAACGACTGTTGCCTGGTGAAAGTGGGTGCTGATGAGTCACCGGTGCCCGCAGCAGGCACAGAATCCCCACGTCCCCTCCCTGCTCCGCGCCCACGCCCACGTGCCTTACTCACTGCCTTCTTCATCTTGGTTGACTGATAAAGATAAGCAGAAAAGTACTAACGGATTTGTGTGCTTATTCCTGAGCAACTCCTCCTAACAGGTATAAGAAACACTAATTTTCTAAAGTGTGGACTAGACTTTAATATGAGCTAATGTGGCCTACAGAAATGTAAAGTGGTGTCACTGGTGTGTTTGGTGAACTTTATTATTTCTTTTTTGGGGGTTGAACTGACAACAGATAGAGCTGCAGTCACACAGAGACCGTGCAGACAGCCGTAAACGGCGCTGCAAGGCCCAAAAACCCTCCTCTACTTTATCCTATGTAGTGTTTTTCCACAAATTAGCTGGAGACGGGTGGAAAGACACTAATAGGATTTTTTTAAATTAATTAGCAGCAGACTACACTACTTGAAAAAAAATTTAAAATTGATTTGGCGGTATGACGCAGTGAACAACCCTGAGCTGGAGACAACCAGGCTACGGCTGCTCACAGACTACAGGGCGAGCTGCAGTCACACAGAGACCGTGCAGACAGCCGTAAACGGCGCTGCAAGGCCCAAAAACCCTCCTCTACTTTATCCTATGTAGTGTTTTTCCACAAATTAGCTGGAGACGGGTGGAAAGACACTAATAGGATTTTTTTAAATTAATTAGCAGCAGACTACACTACTTGAAAAAAAATTAAAATTGATTTGGCGGTATGACGCAGTGAACAACCCTGAGCTGGAGACAACCAGGCTACGGCTGCTCACAGACTACAGGGCGAGCTGCAGTCACACGGAGACCGTGCAGACAGCCGTAAACGGCGCTGCAAGGCCCAAAAACCCTCCTCTACTTTATCCTATGTAGTGTTTTTCCACAAATTAGCTGGAGACGGGTGGAAAGACACTAATAGGATTTTTTAAAATTAATTAGCAGCAGACTACACTACTTGAAAAAAAATTAAAATTGATTTGGCGGTATGACGCAGTGAACAACCCTGAGCTGGAGACAACCAGGCTACGGCTGCTCACAGACTACAGGGCGAGCTGCAGTCACACGGAGACCGTGCAGACAGCCGTAAACGGCGCTGCAAGGCCCAAAAACCCTCCTCTACTTTATCCTATGTAGTGTTTTTCCACAAATTAGCTGGAGACGGGTGGAAAGACACTAATAGGATTTTTTTAAATTAATTAGCAGCAGACTACACTACTTGAAAAAAAATTAAAATTGATTTGGCGGTATGACGCAGTGAACAACCCTGAGCTGGAGACAACCAGGCTACGGCTGCTCACAGACTACAGGGCGAGCTGCAGTCACACGGAGACCGTGCAGACAGCCGTAAACGGCGCTGCAAGGCCCAAAAACCCTCCTCTACTTTATCCTATGTAGTGTTTTTCCACAAATTAGCTGGAGACGGGTGGAAAGACACTAATAGGATTTTTTTAAATTAATTAGCAGCAGACTACACTACTTGAAAAAAAATTAAAATTGATTTGGCGGTATGACGCAGTGAACAACCCTGAGCTGGAGACAACCAGGCTACGGCTGCTCACAGACTACAGGGCGAGCTGCAGTCACACGGAGACCGTGCAGACAGCCGTAAACGGCGCTGCAAGGCCCAAAAACCCTCCTCTACTTTATCCTATGTAGTGTTTTTCCACAAATTAGCTGGAGACGGGTGGAAAGACACTAATAGGATTTTTTTGAATAAATTAGCAGCAGACTACACTACTTGAAAAAAAAAAAAAAAAAAGAACAGTATGAGGCAATGAACCACCCTCCCTGAACTGAATACAACCAGCTATGGATGGCCTATGTGGCTGCACTCAGACTAGAGAGTGGGCTGCACTCACACACACACACACACACAGACCTTGCAGATCGCTGTGAAAACAGCGCTACAAGGCAAAAGCAAGGTGAATAGTAGGTGAACACAGCGGTTGCTAAATTAGCCTTTGGAAAGCACAAAGAAGCAAATCGCTATCTCTAAACTGTCCCTCAGTCAGCAAACAGCGTCCTGTCACTAACTGAATTCACAGCAGAGTGATCGGAAAATGGCGCCAGCGACTTTTAAACTGCATCATGACATCATTTCAGCAGCCAATCACAGCCTTGCCAGTAGTTTCATGCCCTCCATGCTAAACAGGATGTGCCCACACTTGGAATCATTCTCATTGGCTGAATTTCGGAATTTTGAATCTGGGAACTTCCGATTCCGGTATCCGATACACGGCAAGTATCGGAATCCCGGTATCGGAATTCCGATACCGCAAGTATCGGCCGATACCCGATACTTGCGGTATCGGAATGCTCAACACTAATTATCAGTTATTACCGTGGATGCCTATGTGGACTCTGGCGCCGCTCTGAGTCTTATGGATTGGTCCTTTGCCAGGCGCTGTGGGTTTGATTTCCTATACCTCTGAAGGGTATTGATTCTACGCCTTTGGCTTGTAATAAACCACAATTCTGGACGCAAGTGACTATGCGTATGACTCCAGACCATCAGGAGGTGATTCGCTTCCTTGTGTTGTACAATTTGCATGATGTTTTGGTGCTTGGATTACCATGGTTACAATCTCATAACCCAGTCCTTGACTGGAAAACAATGTCTGTGTTAAGCTGGGGATGTCGGGGGGCTCATGGGGATATACCTTTGGTTTCCATTTCGTCATCTATTCCCTCTGAGATTCCGGCATTTTTGTCTGATTATCGTGATATTTTTGAGGAGCCAAAAATTGGTTCACTCCCTCCCCACAGAGATTGTGATTGCGCCATAGATCGGATTCCTGGCAGTAAATTTCCAAAGGGTCGTTTGTTTAACTTATCTGTACCTGAACATGCTGCTATGCGAGAGTATATTAAGGAGTCCCTGGAAAAGGGACATATTCGTCCTTCTTCATCTTCTTTAGGAGCTGGTTTTTTCTTTGTATCTAAAAAGGATGGCTCTCTGAGGCATTGTATTGATTATCGACTCCTGAATAAAATTACAGTCAAATATCAGTATTCGTTGCCTTTGCTGACTGATTTGTTTGCTCGCATAAGGGGGGCTAAGTGGTTCTCTAAGATTGATCTTCGTGGGGTGTATAATTTGGTGCGAATTAAGCAGGGGGATGAGTGGAAAACCGCATTTAATACGCCTGAGGGCCATTTTGAGTATTTAGTAATGCCTTTCGGCCTTTCTAATGCACCTTCAGTCTTTCAGTCCTTAATGCATGATATTTTCCGTGAATATTTGGATAAATTTATGATTGTGTATTTGGATGATATTTTGATTTTTTCTGATGACTGGGAGTCTCATGTTCAACAGGTCAGGAGGGTTTTTCAGGTTTTGCGGGAGAATTCTTTGTGTGTAAAGGGTTCAAAGTGTGTTTTTGGGGTTCAAAAGATTTCCTTTTTGGGGTACATTTTTTCCCCTTCTTCTATTGAGATGGACCCTGTCAAGGTTCGGGCTATTTGTGACTGGACGCAGCCTACTTCTCTTAAGAGTCTTCAGAAATTCTTGGGCTTTGCTAATTTTTATCGTCGATTTATAACTGTTTTTTCTGGCGTTGCTAAACCTCTGACGGATTTGACCAAGAAGGGTGCTGATGTTGCCAATTGGTCCCCTGCTGCTGTGGAGGCCTTTCGGGAGCTTAAGCGCCGCTTTTTGTCTGCCCCTGTGTTGCGCCAGCCTGATGTTTCTCTTCCCTTTCAGGTTGAGCTCGATGCTTCCGAGATCGGAGCGGGGGCGGTTTTGTCGCAGAAAAGTTCCGACTGCTCAGTGATGAGACCTTGTGCGTTCTTTTCTCGAAAATTTTCGGCCGCCGAGCGAAACTATGATGTTGGTAATCGGGAGCTTTTGGCCATGAAGTGGGCATTTGAGGAGTGGCGTCATTGGCTTGAGGGTGCCAGACATCAGGTGGTAGTTTTGACTGATCACAAGAATCTGATTTATCTAGAGTCTGCCAGGCGCCTGAATCCTAGACAGGCACGATGGTCGTTGTTTTTTTCTCGGTTTAATTTTGTGGTTTCATACTTACCGGGTTCTAAAAATGTTAAGGCAGATGCTCTTTCTAGGAGTTTTGAGCCTGACTCTCCTGGGGATTCTGAACCTGCTGGTGTCCTTAAGGACGGGGTGGTTTTGTCTGCTGTCTCCCCAGATCTGCGACGTGCTTTGCAAGAATTTCAGGCGGATAGACCTGATCGTTGTCCGCCTGGTAGACTGTTTGTTCCTGATGATTGGACCAGTAGACTTATCTCGGAAGTTCATTCTTCTTCGCTGGCAGGTCATCCTGGAATTTTTGGTACCAGAGATTTGGTGGCTAGATCCTTTTGGTGGCCTTCCCTGTCTCGGGATGTGCGTGTTTTTGTGCAGTCTTGTGATGTGTGTGCTCGGGCCAAGCCTTGTTGTTCTAGGGCTAGTGGGTTATTGTTGCCCTTGCCTGTTCCGAAGAGGCCTTGGACGCACATCTCTATGGACTTTATTTCTAATCTCCCTGTTTCTCAGAAGATGTCTGTCATCTGGGTGGTGTGTGACCGTTTTTCTAAAATGGTTCATTTGGTACCATTGCCTAAGTTGCCTTCCTCATCTGAGTTGGTCCCTCTATTTTTTCAAAATGTGGTTCGCTTGCATGGTATTCCGGAAAACATCGTTTCTGACAGGGGAACCCAGTTCGTGTCTAGATTTTGGCGGGCATTCTGTGCCAGGTTGGGCATTGATTTGTCTTTTTCGTCTGCATTCCATCCTCAGACTAATGGCCAGACGGAGCGAACTAATCAAACTTTGGAGACTTATTTGAGGTGTTTTGTGTCTGCGGATCAGGATGACTGGGTTGCCTTTTTGCCGTTGGCAGAATTTGCTCTTAATAATCGGGCTAGTTCTGCCACTTTGGTTTCTCCTTTCTTTTGCAATTCAGGGTTTCATCCTCGTTTTTCATCTGGTCAGGTGGAATCTTCGGATTGTCCTGGAGTGGATGCGGTGGTGGATCGGTTGCATCAGATTTGGGGACAAGTGGTGGACAATTTGAAGTTGTCCCAGGAGAGGACTCAGCAGTTTGCTAACCGCCGTCGTCGTGTTGGTCCTCGCCTTCGTGTTGGGGACTTGGTGTGGTTGTCTTCCCGTTTTGTCCCTATGAGGGTTTCTTCTCCTAAGTTTAAGCCTCGGTTCATCGGTCTTTATAGGATTTTGGAGATACTTAACCCTGTGTCCTTTCGTTTGGACCTCCCGGCATCTTTCGCTATCCATAATGTATTCCATCGGTCGTTGTTGCGGAGATATGAGGTACCGGAGGTTCTTTCTACTGAACCTCCTGCTCCTGTGCTGGTGGAGGGTGAATTGGAGTACATTGTAGAAAAGATCTTGGATTCCCGTATTTCCAGACGGAGACTTCAATATCTGGTTAAATGGAAGGGCTATGGTCAGGAAGATAATTCTTGGGTAACTGCCTCTGATGTTCATGCCTCGGATTTGGTTCGTGCCTTTCATAGGGCTCATCCAGATCGCCCTGGCGGTTCTCGTGAGGGTTCGGTGCCCCCTCCTTAAGGGGGGGGGTACTGTTGTGAATCCACTTTTTGGGCTCCCCTGGTGGTTGCTGGTGGTACTGGTGACTTGTGTGTGCTTTGCTGTCTCAGTTCACCTGCTCCCATCAGTGTTTGGGAGTTTCCTATTTAGCCTTGCTCTTCAGTAATTTCCTTGCCGGTCATCATTGTAACCAGAGCCTTCGGTTGCATGTTCCTGCTACTAGTCTGCTGATCAGCTAAGTGGACTTTGTCCTTTTGGTTCATATCTTTTGTCCATTTTGCAGTTTTTGTTATTCTCTGTAGCTGGAAGCTCTTGCGGGCTGAAATTGCCACTCCTGTGTCATGAGTTGACACAGGAGTCTTAAAGTAATTTCAGGATGGTTTTTTGAAAGGGTTTTCAGTTGACCGTGAAGTCCTCTTTTGTATCCTTCTGCTATCTAGTAAGTGGACCTCTCTTTGCTAAATCTACTTTCATACTGTGTATGTCTTTTCCCCTTAACTCACCGTTATTACTTGTGGGGGGCTGCTATCATCTTTTAGGGTATTTCCCTAGAGGTAAGCCAGGTCTGTTCTTTCCTCTACCAGGCGTAGTTAGTCCTCCGGCTGGCGCATGGCATCTAGGAAGTCGTAGGTATGCTCCCTGGCTACTGTTAGTTGTGTGGTAGATTTAGCTCACGGTCAGCTCGAGATTCCATCACCCAGAGCTCGTCCGTTATTTTTGTGTTCTGATGTTTCCCTGCCATTGGGAATCATGACAGGCGACATTGGCTCGAGGGAGCTAAGCATCGTGTGGTGGTCTTGACTGATCACAAGAATTTGATTTATCTCGAGTTGGCCAAGCGGCTGAATCCTAGACAGGCTCGTTGGTCGTTGTTTTTCTCTCGTTTTGATTTCGTGGTCTCATACCTGCCTGGTTCGAAGAATGTGAAGGCTGATGCTCTTTCTAGGAGTTTTGTGCCTGACTCTCCTGGTGATTCAGAGCCAGCTGGTATCCTCAGAGAAGGGGTGATTTTGTCTGCCATCTCCCCAGATTTGCGACGAGTGCTGCAGGAGTTTCAGACCTGACCGTTGTCCACCGGAGAGACTGTTTGTCCTGGATAGATGGACCAGCAGAGTTATTTCTGAGGTTCTTTCTTCGGTGTTGGCAGGCCATCTTGGGATTTTTGGTACCAGAGATTTGGTGGCTAGGTCCTTCTGGTGGCCTTCCTTGTCGTGGGATGTGCGTTCCTTTGTGCAGTCTTGTGGAATTTGTGCTCGGGCTAAGCCTTGCTGTTCTCGTGCCAGTGGCTTGTTGTTGCCTTTGCCTGTCCCGAAGAAGCCTTGGACGCACATTTCCATGGATTTTATTTCAGATCTCCCTGTCTCTCAGAGAATGTCGGTCATTTGGGTGGTGTGTGATCGTTTTTCCAAAATGGTCCATTTGGTACCCTTGCCTAAGTTGCCTTCCTCCTCCGAGTTGGTTCCTCTGTTTTTTCAAAATGTGGTTCGTTTGCACGGGATCCCTGAAAATATTGTTTCCGACAGAGGATCCCAGTTTGTGTCTAGATTTTGGCTGACCCTTTGTGCTAAGATGGGCATTAATTTGTCTTTTTCGTCGGCCTTCCATCCTCAGACGAATGGCCAAACCGAGCGCACTAATCAGATTTTGGAAACCTGTTATGACCCCAATGGCGAGGGTCTCAGAGGAACGTGGAAGTCTGCAGAATACAAAAATCCAGCTCATAGGGCAGTGGTAACTGGGTTGACCATATATCTACTCCTAACGCCAACACTAGAAGTAGCCGGGGATCATTCCTACGTTGATTCTAGATGACACGCGCCAGCCGGAGAATCTAGCTACCCCTAGTAGAGGAAAACAAAGACCTTTCTTGCCTCCAGAGAAGGGGACCCCAAAGCTGGATAGAAGCCCCCCACAAATAATGACGGTGAGGTAAGAGGAAATGACAAACACAGAAATGAACCAGGTTTAGCACAGAGAGGCCCGCTTACTGATAGCAGAATAAAGAAAGGTAACTTATATGGTCAACAAAAACCCTATCAAAATCCACACTGGAAATTCAAGAACCCCCGAACCGTCTAACGGTCCGGGGGGAGAACACCAGCCCCCTAGAGCTTCCAGAGAAGGTCAGGATATAGATTTGGAACAAGCTGGACAAAAATACAAAACCAAAACAAATAGCAAAAGGCAAAAGGCAGACTTAGCTGATATAACTGGAACCAGGATCAGTAGACAAGAGCACAGCAGACTAGCTCTGATAACTACGTTGCCAGGCATTGAACTGAAGGTCCAGGGAGCTTATATAGCAACACCCCTAACTAACGACCCAGGTGCGGATAAAAGGAATGACAGAAAAACCAGAGTCAAAAAACTAGTAACCACTAGAGGGAGCAAAAAGCAAATTCACAACAGTACTCCCCCCTTAGTGAGGGGTCACCGAACCCTCACCACGACCACCAGGGCGATCAGGATGAGCGGCATGAAAGGCACGAACTAAATCGGCCGCATGAACATCAGAGGCGACCACCCAGGAATTATCCTCCTGACCATAGCCCTTCCACTTGACCAGGTACTGAAGCCTCCGCCTGGAGAGGCGAGAATCCAAGATCTTCTCCACCACGTACTCCAACTCGCCCTCAACCAACACCGGAGCAGGAGGCTCAGCAGAAGGAACTACAGGCACAATGTACCGCCGCAACAAGGACCTATGAAATACATTGTGAATAGCAAACGACACAGGAAGATCCAGACGAAAAGATACAGGATTAAGGATTTCCAATATCTTGTAAGGCCCAATAAAACGAGGTTTAAATTTGGGAGAGGAGACCTTCATAGGAACAAAGCGGGAAGAAAGCCATACCAAATCCCCAACGCGTAGTCGGGGACCCACATCGCGACGGCGGTTGGCAAAGCGCTGAGCCTTCTCCTGTGACAACTTCAAGTTGTCCACCACATGATTCCAGATCTGCTGCAACCTATCCACCACAGAATCCACCCCAGGACAGTCAGAAGGCTCCACATGACCCGAAGAAAAGCGAGGATGGAAACCAGAGTTGCAGAAAAAAGGCGAAACCAAGGTGGCGGAACTAGCCCGATTATTAAGGGCAAACTCAGCCAATGGCAAGAATGTCACCCAATCGTCCTGATCAGCAGAGACAAAACACCTCAAATAAGCCTCCAAAGTCTGATTGGTTCGCTCCGTCTGTCCATTAGTCTGAGGATGGAAAGCAGACGAAAACGACAAATCAATGCCCATCCTACTACAAAAGGATCGCCAGAACCTGGAAACGAACTGGGATCCTCTGTCTGACACAATATTCTCAGGGATAGCGTGCAAACGAACCACGTTCTGGAAAAACACAGGAACCAGATCGGAAGAGGAAGGCAGCTTAGGCAAAGGAACCAAATGGACCATCTTGGAGAAGCGATCACATATCACCCAGATAACGGACATGCCCTGAGATAGCGGAAGATCAGAAATGAAAACCATGGAGATATGTGTCCAAGGTCTCTTCGGGACAGGCAAGGGCAAGAGCAAACCACTGGCACGAGAACAGCAAGGCTTAGCTCGAGCACAAGTCCCACAGGACTGCACAAATGACCGCACATCCCTTGACAAGGAAGGCCACCAAAAGGACCTGGCCACCAGATCTCTGGTGCCAAAAATTCCCGGGTGACCTGCCAACACCGAGGAATGAACCTCGGAAATGACTCTGCTGGTCCACTTATCCGGGACAAACAGTCTGTCTGGTGGACAAGACTCAGGCCTATCAGCCTGAAATCTCTGCAACACACGTCGCAGATCCGGAGAAATAGCTGACAAGATAACTCCATCTTTAAGAATACCAACAGGATCAGTGACTCCAGGAGCATCAGGCACAAAGCTCCTAGAAAGAGCATCGGCCTTCACATTCTTTGAACCTGGTAAATACGAGACAACAAAATCAAAGCGGGAGAAAAACAATGACCAGCGGGCCTGTCTCGGATTAAGGCGTTTAGCAGACTCGAGATACATCAGATTTTTGTGATCAGTCAAGACCACCACACGATGCTTAGCACCCTCGAGCCAATGACGCCACTCCTCAAATGCCCATTTCATGGCCAACAACTCCCGATTGCCCACATCATAATTTCGCTCGGCAGGCGAAAACTTCCTAGAGAAAAAGGCACAAGGTTTCATAACAGAGCAACCAGGGCCTCTCTGCGACAAAACGGCCCCTGCCCCAATCTCCGAAGCATCCACCTCAACCTGAAAGGGAAGTGAGACGTCAGGCTGGCACAAAACAGGCGCCGAAGTAAACCGGCGTTTCAACTCCTGGAAAGCCTCCACGGCAGCAGGAGCCCAGTTAGCTACATCGGAGCCCTTCTTGGTCATATCCGTCAAAGGTTTCACAATGCTAGAAAAATTAGCGATAAAACGACGGTAGAAGTTAGCGAAGCCCAAGAACTTCTGAAGACTCTTAACTGACGAGGGCTGAGTCCAATCAAGAATAGCTCGGACCTTGACTGGGTCCATCTCCACAGCAGAAGGGGAAAAAATGAACCCTAAAAAGGGAACCTTCTGTACACCAAAGAGACACTTTGAGCCCTTGACAAACAAAGAATTTTCACGCAAAATTTTAAAGACCAACCTGACCTGCTCCACATGCGAATCCCAATTATCAGAAAAAACCAAAATATCATCCAGATAAACAATCAAAAATTTATCCCGATACTTCCGGAAAATGTCATGCATAAAGGACTGAAAAACTGAAGGCGCATTGGAGAGCCCAAAAGGCATCACTAAGTACTCAAAATGACCTTCGGGCGTATTGAATGCGGTTTTCCATTCATCACCTTGCTTAATGCGCACAAGGTTGTACGCACCACGAAGGTCTATCTTGGTGAACCACTTGGCACCCTTAATCCGGGCAAACAAGTCAGACAACAGCGGTAAAGGATACTGAAATTTGACAGTGATCTTATTCAAAAGCCGATAATCAATACAAGGTCTCAAAGATCCGTCCTTTTTTGCCACAAAAAAGAATCCCGCACCAAGAGGGGAAGAAGACGGACGAATATGTCCTTTTTCCAGAGACTCCTTGATATATGAACGCATAGCGGTATGTTCAGGTACCGACAGATTAAACAGTCTTCCCTTAGGAAATTTACTGCCCGGGATCAAATCTATAGCACAGTCACAGTCCCTATGAGGAGGCAGTGCACTGGACTCAGACTCACTGAAGACATCCTGATAATCAGACAAATACTCCGGAACTTCCGAAGGCGTAGAAGAAGCAATAGACACAGGCAGGGAATCCCCATGAATACCACGACAGCCCCAACTTGAGACTGACATAGCCTTCCAGTCCAGGACTGGATTATGGGTCTATAACCATGGCAGCCCTAAAACAACCAAATCATGCATTTTATGTAAAACCAGGAAACGTATCACCTCGCGGTGTTCAGGAGTCATGCACATGGTAACCTGTGTCCAATACTGCGGTTTATTTGCTGCCAATGGTGTAGCATCAATACCCCTAAGAGGAATAGGATTTTCTAATGGTTCAAGAGTAAAACCACAGCGCTTAGCAAATGAGAGATCCATGAGACTCAGGGCAGCACCTGAATCTACAAACGCCATGACAGGATAAGATGACAGTGAGCAAATCAAAGTTACAGACAGAATAAATTTAGGTTGCAAATTACCAACGGTGACAGGACTAACAACCTTAGCTATACGTTTAGAGCATGCTGAGATAACATGTGTAGAATCACCACAGTAGTAGCACAAGCCATTCTGGCGTCTATGAATTTTCCGCTCATTTCTAGTCAGGATTCTATCACATTGCATTAAATCAGGTGTCTGTTCAGACAACACCATGAGGGAATTTGCGGTTTTTCTATCACATTGCACCGAATTAGGTGTCTGTTCAGACAACACCATGAGGGAATTTGCGGTTTTGCGCTCCCGCAACCGCCGGTCAATTTGAATAGCCAGTGCCATAGTATCATTCAGACCTGTGGGAATGGGAAAACCCACCATAACATTCTTAATGGCTTCAGAAAGGCCATTTCTAAAATTAGCGGCCAGTGCACACTCGTTCCAATGTGTCAGCACGGACCATTTCCGAAATTTTTGGCAATACACTTCAGCCTCGTCCTGCCCCTGAGACATAGCCAGCAAGGCCTTTTCTGCCTGAATCTCAAGATTGGGTTCCTCATAAAGTAAACCGAGCGCCAGAAAAAACGCATCAAGATCAGCCAATGCCGGATCTCCTGGCGCCAGCGAAAAAGCCCAATCCTGAGGGTCGCCCCGTAAGAACGAAATAACAATTTTTACTTGCTGAGCAGAATCTCCAGATGAACAGGGTCTCAGGGACAAAAACAATTTACAATTATTCACGAAATTCCTAAACTTAAACCTGTCTCCGGAAAACAGTTCAGGAATCGGTATTTTAGGTTCTGACCTAGGATTTCTGATAACATAGTCTTGTATGCCCTGCACACGAGTAGCCAGCTGGTCCACACTTGTAATCAAGGTCTGGACATTCATGTCTGCAGCAAGCATAGCCACTCTGAGGTAAAGGGGAAGAAGAAAAAAAAAAAAAAACTCAGAATCTTCTT
Organism: Ranitomeya variabilis; assembly: GCF_051348905.1. Classification (NCBI taxonomy): domain Eukaryota; kingdom Metazoa; phylum Chordata; class Amphibia; order Anura; family Dendrobatidae; genus Ranitomeya; species Ranitomeya variabilis. The sequence goes on from NC_135233.1 coordinate 827,513,102, forward strand.
TCTTATAATCCCTCTTCTGCAATGCATTAAACATTTAATACTGGCCTAGCAAACTGTTATGACCCCAATGGCGAGGGTCTCAGAGGAACGTGGAAGTCTGCAGAATACAAAAATCCAGCTCATAGGGCAGTGGTAACTGGGTTGACCATATATCTACTCCTAACGCCAACACTAGAAGTAGCCGGGGATCATTCCTACGTTGATTCTAGATGACACGCGCCAGCCGGAGAATCTAGCTACCCCTAGTAGAGGAAAACAAAGACCTTTCTTGCCTCCAGAGAAGGGGACCCCAAAGCTGGATAGAAGCCCCCCACAAATAATGACGGTGAGGTAAGAGGAAATGACAAACACAGAAATGAACCAGGTTTAGCACAGAGAGGCCCGCTTACTGATAGCAGAATAAAGAAAGGTAACTTATATGGTCAACAAAAACCCTATCAAAATCCACACTGGAAATTCAAGAACCCCCGAACCGTCTAACGGTCCGGGGGGAGAACACCAGCCCCCTAGAGCTTCCAGAGAAGGTCAGGATATAGATTTGGAACAAGCTGGACAAAAATACAAAACCAAAACAAATAGCAAAAGGCAAAAGGCAGACTTAGCTGATATAACTGGAACCAGGATCAGTAGACAAGAGCACAGCAGACTAGCTCTGATAACTACGTTGCCAGGCATTGAACTGAAGGTCCAGGGAGCTTATATAGCAACACCCCTAACTAACGACCCAGGTGCGGATAAAAGGAATGACAGAAAAACCAGAGTCAAAAAACTAGTAACCACTAGAGGGAGCAAAAAGCAAATTCACAACAGTACTCCCCCCTTAGTGAGGGGTCACCGAACCCTCACCACGACCACCAGGGCGATCAGGATGAGCGGCATGAAAGGCACGAACTAAATCGGCCGCATGAACATCAGAGGCGACCACCCAGGAATTATCCTCCTGACCATAGCCCTTCCACTTGACCAGGTACTGAAGCCTCCGCCTGGAGAGGCGAGAATCCAAGATCTTCTCCACCACGTACTCCAACTCGCCCTCAACCAACACCGGAGCAGGAGGCTCAGCAGAAGGAACTACAGGCACAATGTACCGCCGCAACAAGGACCTATGAAATACATTGTGAATAGCAAACGACACAGGAAGATCCAGACGAAAAGATACAGGATTAAGGATTTCCAATATCTTGTAAGGCCCAATAAAACGAGGTTTAAATTTGGGAGAGGAGACCTTCATAGGAACAAAGCGGGAAGAAAGCCATACCAAATCCCCAACGCGTAGTCGGGGACCCACATCGCGACGGCGGTTGGCAAAGCGCTGAGCCTTCTCCTGTGACAACTTCAAGTTGTCCACCACATGATTCCAGATCTGCTGCAACCTATCCACCACAGAATCCACCCCAGGACAGTCAGAAGGCTCCACATGACCCGAAGAAAAGCGAGGATGGAAACCAGAGTTGCAGAAAAAAGGCGAAACCAAGGTGGCGGAACTAGCCCGATTATTAAGGGCAAACTCAGCCAATGGCAAGAATGTCACCCAATCGTCCTGATCAGCAGAGACAAAACACCTCAAATAAGCCTCCAAAGTCTGATTGGTTCGCTCCGTCTGTCCATTAGTCTGAGGATGGAAAGCAGACGAAAACGACAAATCAATGCCCATCCTACTACAAAAGGATCGCCAGAACCTGGAAACGAACTGGGATCCTCTGTCTGACACAATATTCTCAGGGATAGCGTGCAAACGAACCACGTTCTGGAAAAACACAGGAACCAGATCGGAAGAGGAAGGCAGCTTAGGCAAAGGAACCAAATGGACCATCTTGGAGAAGCGATCACATATCACCCAGATAACGGACATGCCCTGAGATAGCGGAAGATCAGAAATGAAAACCATGGAGATATGTGTCCAAGGTCTCTTCGGGACAGGCAAGGGCAAGAGCAAACCACTGGCACGAGAACAGCAAGGCTTAGCTCGAGCACAAGTCCCACAGGACTGCACAAATGACCGCACATCCCTTGACAAGGAAGGCCACCAAAAGGACCTGGCCACCAGATCTCTGGTGCCAAAAATTCCCGGGTGACCTGCCAACACCGAGGAATGAACCTCGGAAATGACTCTGCTGGTCCACTTATCCGGGACAAACAGTCTGTCTGGTGGACAAGACTCAGGCCTATCAGCCTGAAATCTCTGCAACACACGTCGCAGATCCGGAGAAATAGCTGACAAGATAACTCCATCTTTAAGAATACCAACAGGATCAGTGACTCCAGGAGCATCAGGCACAAAGCTCCTAGAAAGAGCATCGGCCTTCACATTCTTTGAACCTGGTAAATACGAGACAACAAAATCAAAGCGGGAGAAAAACAATGACCAGTGGGCCTGTCTCGGATTAAGGCATTTAGCAGACTCGAGATACATCAGATTTTTGTGATCAGTCAAGACCACCACACGATGCTTAGCACCCTCGAGCCAATGACGCCACTCCTCAAATGCCCATTTCATGGCCAACAACTCCCGATTGCCCACATCATAATTTCGCTCGGCAGGCGAAAACTTCCTAGAGAAAAAGGCACAAGGTTTCATAACAGAGCAACCAGGGCCTCTCTGCGACAAAACGGCCCCTGCCCCAATCTCCGAAGCATCCACCTCAACCTGAAAGGGAAGTGAGACGTCAGGCTGGCACAAAACAGGCGCCGAAGTAAACCGGCGTTTCAACTCCTGGAAAGCCTCCACGGCAGCAGGAGCCCAGTTAGCTACATCGGAGCCCTTCTTGGTCATATCCGTCAAAGGTTTCACAATGCTAGAAAAATTAGCGATAAAACGACGGTAGAAGTTAGCGAAGCCCAAGAACTTCTGAAGACTCTTAACTGACGAGGGCTGAGTCCAATCAAGAATAGCTCGGACCTTGACTGGGTCCATCTCCACAGCAGAAGGGGAAAAAATGAACCCTAAAAAGGGAACCTTCTGTACACCAAAGAGACACTTTGAGCCCTTGACAAACAAAGAATTTTCACGCAAAATTTTAAAGACCAACCTGACCTGCTCCACATGCGAATCCCAATTATCAGAAAAAACCAAAATATCATCCAGATAAACAATCAAAAATTTATCCCGATACTTCCGGAAAATGTCATGCATAAAGGACTGAAAAACTGAAGGCGCATTGGAGAGCCCAAAAGGCATCACTAAGTACTCAAAATGACCTTCGGGCGTATTGAATGCGGTTTTCCATTCATCACCTTGCTTAATGCGCACAAGGTTGTACGCACCACGAAGGTCTATCTTGGTGAACCACTTGGCACCCTTAATCCGGGCAAACAAGTCAGACAACAGCGGTAAAGGATACTGAAATTTGACAGTGATCTTATTCAAAAGCCGATAATCAATACAAGGTCTCAAAGATCCGTCCTTTTTTGCCACAAAAAAGAATCCCGCACCAAGAGGGGAAGAAGACGGACGAATATGTCCTTTTTCCAGAGACTCCTTGATATATGAACGCATAGCGGTATGTTCAGGTACCGACAGATTAAACAGTCTTCCCTTAGGAAATTTACTGCCCGGGATCAAATCTATAGCACAGTCACAGTCCCTATGAGGAGGCAGTGCACTGGACTCAGACTCACTGAAGACATCCTGATAATCAGACAAATACTCCGGAACTTCCGAAGGCGTAGAAGAAGCAATAGACACAGGCAGGGAATCCCCATGAATACCACGACAGCCCCAACTTGAGACTGACATAGCCTTCCAGTCCAGGACTGGATTATGGGTCTATAACCATGGCAGCCCTAAAACAACCAAATCATGCATTTTATGTAAAACCAGGAAACGTATCACCTCGCGGTGTTCAGGAGTCATGCACATGGTAACCTGTGTCCAATACTGCGGTTTATTTGCTGCCAATGGTGTAGCATCAATACCCCTAAGAGGAATAGGATTTTCTAATGGTTCAAGAGTAAAACCACAGCGCTTAGCAAATGAGAGATCCATGAGACTCAGGGCAGCACCTGAATCTACAAACGCCATGACAGGATAAGATGACAGTGAGCAAATCAAAGTTACAGACAGAATAAATTTAGGTTGCAAATTACCAACGGTGACAGGACTAACAACCTTAGCTATACGTTTAGAGCATGCTGAGATAACATGTGTAGAATCACCACAGTAGTAGCACAAGCCATTCTGGCGTCTATGAATTTTCCGCTCATTTCTAGTCAGGATTCTATCACATTGCATTAAATCAGGTGTCTGTTCAGACAACACCATGAGGGAATTTGCGGTTTTTCTATCACATTGCACCGAATTAGGTGTCTGTTCAGACAACACCATGAGGGAATTTGCGGTTTTGCGCTCCCGCAACCGCCGGTCAATTTGAATAGCCAGTGCCATAGTATCATTCAGACCTGTGGGAATGGGAAAACCCACCATAACATTCTTAATGGCTTCAGAAAGGCCATTTCTAAAATTAGCGGCCAGTGCACACTCGTTCCAATGTGTCAGCACGGACCATTTCCGAAATTTTTGGCAATACACTTCAGCCTCGTCCTGCCCCTGAGACATAGCCAGCAAGGCCTTTTCTGCCTGAATCTCAAGATTGGGTTCCTCATAAAGTAAACCGAGCGCCAGAAAAAACGCATCAAGATCAGCCAATGCCGGATCTCCTGGCGCCAGCGAAAAAGCCCAATCCTGAGGGTCGCCCCGTAAGAACGAAATAACAATTTTTACTTGCTGAGCAGAATCTCCAGATGAACAGGGTCTCAGGGACAAAAACAATTTACAATTATTCACGAAATTCCTAAACTTAAACCTGTCTCCGGAAAACAGTTCAGGAATCGGTATTTTAGGTTCTGACCTAGGATTTCTGATAACATAGTCTTGTATGCCCTGCACACGAGTAGCCAGCTGGTCCACACTTGTAATCAAGGTCTGGACATTCATGTCTGCAGCAAGCATAGCCACTCTGAGGTAAAGGGGAAGAAGAAAAAAAAAAAAAAACTCAGAATCTTCTTTCTTATAATCCCTCTTCTGCAATGCATTAAACATTTAATACTGGCCTAGCAAACTGTTATGACCCCAATGGCGAGGGTCTCAGAGGAACGTGGAAGTCTGCAGAATACAAAAATCCAGCTCATAGGGCAGTGGTAACTGGGTTGACCATATATCTACTCCTAACGCCAACACTAGAAGTAGCCGGGGATCATTCCTACGTTGATTCTAGATGACACGCGCCAGCCGGAGAATCTAGCTACCCCTAGTAGAGGAAAACAAAGACCTTTCTTGCCTCCAGAGAAGGGGACCCCAAAGCTGGATAGAAGCCCCCCACAAATAATGACGGTGAGGTAAGAGGAAATGACAAACACAGAAATGAACCAGGTTTAGCACAGAGAGGCCCGCTTACTGATAGCAGAATAAAGAAAGGTAACTTATATGGTCAACAAAAACCCTATCAAAATCCACACTGGAAATTCAAGAACCCCCGAACCGTCTAACGGTCCGGGGGGAGAACACCAGCCCCCTAGAGCTTCCAGAGAAGGTCAGGATATAGATTTGGAACAAGCTGGACAAAAATACAAAACCAAAACAAATAGCAAAAGGCAAAAGGCAGACTTAGCTGATATAACTGGAACCAGGATCAGTAGACAAGAGCACAGCAGACTAGCTCTGATAACTACGTTGCCAGGCATTGAACTGAAGGTCCAGGGAGCTTATATAACAACACCCCTAACTAACGACCCAGGTGCGGATAAAAGGAATGACAGAAAAACCAGAGTCAAAAAACTAGTAACCACTAGAGGGAGCAAAAAGCAAATTCACAACAGAAACCTATTTAAGATGTTTTGTTTCTGCTGATCAGGACGACTGGGTGACTTTTTTGCCATTGGCCGAGTTTGCCCGTAATAATCGGGCTAGTTCTGCTACTTTGGTTTCGCCTTTTTTTTGTAATTCAGGGTTTCATCCTCGTTTTTCCTCGGGTCAGGTGGAGTCTTCTGACTGTCCTGGAGTGGATGTTGTGGTGGATAGGTTGCATCAGATTTGGAATCATGTGGTGGACAATTTGAAGCTGTCACAAGAGAAGGCTCAGCGCTTTGCCAACCGCCGTCACTGTGTGGGTCCCCGACTTTGCGTTGGGGATTTGGTGTGGTTGTCTTCTCGCTTTGTTCCTATGAAGGTCTCTTCTCCTAAGTTTAGGCCTCGGTTTATCGGTCCTTATAAGATTTTGGAAGTCCTTAACCTTGTGTCATTTCGTTTGGACCTCCCGGCATCGTTTGCTATTCATAATGTGTTCCATCGGTCGTTGTTGCGGAGGTATGTGGTGCCTGTGGTTCCTTCGGTTGAGCCTCCTGCCCCTGTGCTGGTTGAGGGAGAATTGGAATACGTGGTGGAGAAGATCTTGGATTCTCGTATTTCTAGACGGAGGCTTCAGTATTTGGTTAAGTGGAAAGGCTATGGTCAGGAGGATAATTCCTGGGTTGTCGCCTCTGATGTTCATGCGGCTTACTTTCAAGTATCGGACGGTATCGCTCAACACTAATTATCAGGATTATATAGCTTTCTGACATGGATTTTCAAAGCACGGCAGTCTGATCAGGTATAAGAGATCTATTCATTATCATATATGATTTGTATTGTTAACCCCTTAGTGATGAAACTAATTTTGACCTTAATTACCAGGCCAAATTTTTTTTAAATCTCACCACTGTCACTTTATGTGGTAATAACCCTGAAACGCTTCAACAGATCCCAGTGATTCTAAGAATGTTTTTTTTGGGGACATATTGTACTTAATGTTAGTGGTAAATTTTGGTTGATATGATTTGCATATATTTATGAAAATATAAAAAAAATTTGACAAAACATTTCGCAATTTTCAAACTTTTAATTTGTATTCCCTTAAATCAGATAGTTATTCCACACAAAATATTAAATAACGTTTCCCACATGTCTACATCTGCATCATTTTTAAAACATGTTTTTTTGTTAGGAAGTTAGAAAGGTTAAAAATGGATCAGCAATTTCTAATTTTTCCAGCAAAATTTAGAAAAACATTTATTTTACGGACCATCTCACATTTGAAGTGACTTCAGGGGCATATATGACAAAAAATACCCAAGTGTGACACCATTCTAAAAACTGCACCCATAGAAGTCCTCAAAATCACATTCAAGAAGTTTATTAACCCTTCAGGTGCTTCACTTGAATTAATGGAATGTGGAAGGAAAAGGAACATTTTACTTTTTTTCACAACAATTTTAGTTTAGCCCCAAATTTTTTTACTTTGACAAGAGTAACAGGAGAAATTGAACCCCAAAATGTATTGTGCAATTTCTCCTCAGTATGCCGATACCCCAAATGGGGGGGGGGGGAAATTACTATTTGGGCACATGGCAGGGCTCGGAAGGGAAGCAGCACCGTTTGACTTTTTGAAAAGAAAACTGGCTGGAATCAAGAGCCCACAACATATCGTGTTTGAATAGCCCCTGTTGTGCCTAAACAGTGGAAACCCCCCACAAGTGACTCCATTTTGCTTATCTGTCTGCTGGGTACCTTGAACCCCCTAATTCTTCCCAGAAGTTTACAACGTAGATCATTGAAAATAAATTAAAATCACATTTTTACCACAAAAATGTTCTTTTAACCACAAAGTTTTTAACTTTCACAAGGGTAACAGGAGAGAATATACCTCAAAATTTATTCACGCCGATATCCCGTATATGGGAGAAAACTACTGTTTGGTACCACGGCAGGGCTCAGAAGGGAAGGAGCACCTTTTGACTAGCTGGAATCGAGAACCGACACATGTCGTGTTTGGAGAGCCCCTGATGTGCCTAGACAGTGGAAACTCCCCACAAGTGACCCGATTTTGGAGACTAAAGAGAAAAAAGCAAAAGCATGGTGACAGGAACGCTTCCAAAGATGAGAACATCTAGAGGTATAAGTAGCAGTCTTTTATTCATGCAACGTGTTTCAGAGTTGGGAAGGAGGAAGGGAATTTCCAGCACGTCCATCCAGTGTAGGTAAAATTTCCAAGTTTATTAGAACATTTTAAAAAACTATTTTTTAAAAAGAAGAGCACATCCAGCACACAATTCAGCGTCTCTCAGCAGCGACCGCCAGTGCTGCGCCGTACGTCGTGGCCCTAGTTAGGGTGGTTAGTGGCGTCTGCCAGAGCGGCGTTGTACACACTCTTGTGTGATAAATTATGAGTTCAGTACTATCCCTGACACCACAGTAGCGGTGTCCAGCGTAAGAGGTCTAGAGGAACTCATTCCCCATGTCTTGGGACTTGTGCTCTCTGTGCGGTATCATTTACCTGTGATGCAACAGGGTTCGCTTCCTTCATACCGGGTGAAGCTAACCCGTGTGTGTATTCACATTATATCGCCATCTAGTCCGCCATTACCGAGCAGCAGGTGTTCTTTCTGCACGGTGGACCCCAGACTTTGAACGCACCTCAAATCCTCTCTAATTATTATTTGGTGCGTTCCGCCAGTCCCAATAGAGCATTGCAAACCTGGAGAGGTGTTTAGAGCTCACTGAGCATGCACTGGCTGGGGCCAGTGATATGGAGGACATTGGAGGTAGGGAAGATCAGAATCTAGAAGTAGGTAGCTGGGTAACAGTAACAAGAAGGGGTAGAGGTAAATCTGCTAGGGAGCTCAGTCCGGATCTGGCAAAACGTAGTGTATATATACCTGTTTGGCTGATATTATGAATATAAACCCAGGACTAGGATTACTAAAGTAGGACATTGCTCCTAGCGACCAGGAAAATGACTGCAGTAGGAAGGAGGGAAATAGGAGTGTAGCAAAGGCAAGACAGATGTTGGTGGAAGGAGACTTTATAATTTGGAGGACAGACAGGGTCATCTGTCTCTGAGACCATGAATATCAAACAGGGTGTTGTCTTAGGGAGATAAATATGTGGCTTAGAAATTGGTGCAGGAAGGAAGGGTTTGAGTTCATGGAGAACTGGGCTCACTTCTCTGTCGGCTAGAGGCTCTATGGTAGGGACTGGCTGCACCTCAATGGGGAGTGTGCAGCTGTGCTTGGGGAAAAAATGATCAGAGAGTGGAGGAGTTTTAAAGTACGATCCTGGGGAAGGGAGGGTAGATTTGCTAAAAAGGGGATAGAGTAGACAGAGAGAGTGTGACAGATTTTACCTATCTAGACATTCAATGGGACATAGAATGTTCTGGTTGTGCTAAAAGCTGCAATTTCTTATCCGCACTTCAAGACAATTACCTCTGTCAGCTGGTAGATGCACCAACTATGGGAGATAATCTGCTGGATCTGGTTCTATCATATAGACCAGATTCAATTTCAAATCTACAAGTCAGGAAGCATTTGGGATGCAGCGACCGTAATATGGTAAGTTTCAATGTAATTTTCAATCAAACATTCGAAGGTAGTGCTGAGCAAACTCATGGATGTTTGAGTTCGTCCGGACTTTTGAAAATAGGCCTGAACTTGACTAGAACTTGACTCCGGATACTGAACCCCATATAACTCAATGAGGACCCGAACTTCAGTGATGAAAAATCATCGGAGGGGGCTGCAAAAAGAAGAGAAATGGAGATAAGAGCAGGACAATTGCCCTGTAAGCAAATGTGGATAGGAAAATGACTTAAAGGAGTTATTTAACCATAGCAATCAGGGTGAAATAGGAAGTAAATAAATAACAAATATTTTAGCAGTTCCCCCACAGAGACTAAGGCTTGGTACCGCCAGTCAGTCCAGTTAAAAATTTCACCCACAGAGTATGGGGAGAGAATCTCAATAGAAGCAGCTTACAAACTTCATCCCCAGAACACGGGACACAGTACCCCCACAGAAGATTATTGAAACTTTCAGCCACAGAGCATAGTGCACATTATCCCCACAGAAGAAGTGTAAAAATTTTAGCCTCAGAGCATGGGGAGAAATACCCCCACATAAGATTACAGTAAATTTCTCCAATAGAGCATGTTTTCATATTTTCCTAAGAAAGTTGATTAAAAATGTTACTCCTACACAGGTTCTTTTGGCATAGTACTACCACAAACATGGTTGCTTCAGAGTAGAAAAATATGTTTAGATGCACATCACTAACACAGTTTAAGATTATTAATACTTTTGGTTTCACACCGTACTATCACAGACATGGGTGCAGAGTACACATAGAGAGTGTTTTTTAAAACTGCTTACGCAAAACGTAACACTGTCCCTCACAACAGCTGTGTCCTGTCCCTATGCTAAGCAGAACAGAATTAATAAATAAGAATCTTGAACCAGGAGAAACAGGTCCAAATAGTGGAGGAGGAGGACGTGGCAGTATAGGTGGAAGAGGCTGGGCAGCTTGGTGGGTCATGCTTTCAGTGCTGGGTTCAAATCCATCCAAGGATAACATCTGCAAGGAGTTTATATCTTCTCTATTTATGTGGGTTTCATCCCACACTCCAAAGATATACTGACAGGGAAATTAGATTTTGAGCTCAAATGGGGACAGTGCTGATAATGTAAGTAAAGCACTGTGGAATTAATGGTGCTATATAACTGAGTAAAATAAATGAATAAAGATTCAAGGATGTGTGGGGGAGTGCCAGGGCCGTAGTTGTGGCTGAGAATATCTGTTTAAATGCGCCCTGGTCTCCCGCCACATGAAAACACTGTCCCCTTTTTAGCGTACCTTCAGCTACACCATCTGCACCATCAGGGTCCCATCTGGTTGACCGAAGGTCTGCTGCTGGCATTGTTGCACAAATACAGCATCAACACAGAGTTCTGCACTGTTCACATCCTTCACTTTCCCTGTGCTCTTCCCTGTGTCCTTCAGTTTGTACCCAGTTTGTCCCGTCTCAACCTGTACTGCAGCGACCTCCCTGTTCAGCTTCACTATGTTCAGGCATTCCCTTGTCTGTTTCGCACCAGACATGAGGGCATCTGCCTATGTAGAACGCTGCCACATCTCGGAGCAACCTGCTCACTTATTCTGTTGCACTTCTGCTGTAGCCTTCACTTGCAGCTTCTGGCCACTGCAGACCCGGGACGGCTGGGCTCTTAGCTCTTAACGTTGCTGAATCACTATGCTGTCCCAGGGCTCTAAAGCCCATCCAGACTGATTTGGCTCCCTGGCCCTTCTGCCTATGAAGGCAAGTTAGATGGACCTATAAATGAGGCCTAAATTTTCACCACATAGTTACCATATATCCCGCTCTGCTCAGACCCAGGATAAGGCCATAATTGAAATCACATGGATGCAATATCCAAATAAGAGAAGAAAAAGAGGGGAGAGGACTTTATGGCTGTTTAGTCTACTATTTTTGTCTCCACTTACCATTCTGTTTCATCTATATTCTGGTTATAAAAAATAATGTAATACCTGCGCTGGATTGAATCGTTCACTACCTCTAAAGATCAATAAAAAATTGCCGTTAGGGATACACAGAAATACCAAAAAGGTGACCAGAAGAGTAACTACGCTGTGGTGGAGTATACCACACATGTGGAAAAATTGGAGCCCTTGTGCTGTTAAATAGACTATGATGGCATTACTAGTCTCATAACAAATAGGTACAAGCTCCAAAAGCGCACAACCACCATGTAGAAGGTAGAAGAAAGTGGATTTACCTAGTGCTCCAAGAATGGTGATATGAAGTCTTCTGCTTTTTTTCTCCGTGTGCGGTATGGGAGTCCGACTTTACAGAAATACCACGAGTTGCCTTCAGATAGGCGGGCGGAATTGGTCCATTTAGCTGTCTTTAGCCAGTCACGTGAGTAATCACGTGACCGTGATGTCACGTAAGGTCCTGCATTGTCAGAGAACCAAGCGGCTTAACGTAGCAGCGTTTATCTACTCCACGTGGAGGGCGAGTTTAGGGTGTTCTGCCGCCGGCCGGGGCAGCACCCACAGCCCGCCTAGCCGAAGGCAACTCGTGGTTATTTTATGTTCCCTCTCCAGTGATGGAAGTAATGATTTCCTTGTAGCAGTTCCAGCAGGGTTGCCATCCAGTAATCTGCACTGGTAACAATGCTGGCAACTCGGCAGTCATTGCACATGCACTGTAGAATGTATTGGCTCATGTGTGCCAGGCTGCCGAGAGGCAATGACAAGTTGTCCTTGGTGGGAGGTATATCGTCTGGGTACTCTGTATCCCCCTAGAAACACTCCAGTGACGCCCGTGAGCTGATCAGAGTGTCACCCTGATTTGAACACTGTTAGTTCTCCTCTCCAGCCTCCTCTTTCCCCTCATCATTCTCTCAAACTGTCCTTTGGCTGTACAGTTGGGTCCCTGTTCGATATTGAGAAAGTATCCCACCCTGCGAGCCATGCGTGGATGACAGGCCTGATAATGTTGTGAATTGGGTCTGCTTCTCTAACTGCTCCTCTTCCTCCTGTGCCACCAACTCATTCATCATGGCCTCAATTGTTTTTTGCAGCAGTCAAATAAGTAGTATAATAACACTGATGATTGAGTAAGCAATGATGGCCATATTGGTGGAATATTTGAAACCGTGCAACATGGCACATGCGTCCCGCATGAAGGTTCACTCATTGGTGGTGAAGAGGTGTTGTTCTGCAGAGCAACTTATGCATGTGTGCTGCAGCTGAAATTCTACTATTGCCTGGTGCTGCTTGCCCAGACTCTCCAGCATATGCAAGGTGGAGTTCCACATTGTTGGTACGTCGAATATCAGCAGGTGAGCGGAAAGGCAGAAGTGACACTATGTCGCAGACAGGCGAGCAGCAGAAGGATGAGAGCACTGAAAGTGCACACACCCTACTGGCTCTTTTAACAGCAGCTCCAACATGTGTGGGTGGTTTTCCAGGAAGCTCTGCACCACCAAGTTCAGCACAAGCACCAGCAAAGGGATGTGCATCAAACCGACTAAGCTCAGAGCTGCTATGAGATTTCAGCAGTTATTGCACATCACCAGGCCAGACTTGAAGTTCACCGGCACCAACCACTCATCTGTCTGCTGCTCCTGCACGTTGTGGGATTTGCCCCCCAAACAGAGAAGTTTAAGAACAGCCTGCTGTTGTTTACCCCTGGCTGTGATCAAGTTGATGGTGCAGGTCTTCCTGTGACTGAATGAGGAGGCAGTGGAAGAAGTGGAGTAGGAGGAGGAATCCCGGACATATACACTCACCGGCCACTTTATTAGGTACACCATGCTAGTAACGGGTTGGACCCCTTTTGCTTTCAGAACTGCCTCAATTCTTCGTGGCATAGATTCAACAAGGTGCTGGAAGCATTCCTCAGAGATTTTGGTCCATATTGACATGATGGCATCACACAGTTGCCGCAGATTTGTCGGCTGCACATCCCAAAGATGCTCCATACAAGGCAGGATGGATCCATGCTTTCATGTTGTTTACGCCAAATTCTGACCCTACCATCCGAATGTCGCAGCAGAAATTGAGACTCATCAGACCAAGCAACGTTTTTCCAATCTTCTACTGTCCAATTTCGATGAGCTTGTACAAATTGTAGCCTCAGTTTCCTGTTCTTAGCTGAAAGGAGTGGTACCCGGTGTGGTCTTCTGCTGCTGTAGCCCATCTGCCTCAAAGTTCGACGCACTGTGCGTTCAGAGATGCTCTTAGGCCTACCTTGGTTGTAACGGGTGGCGATTTGAGTCACTGTTGCCTTTCTATCAGCTCGAACCAGTCTGCCCATTCTCCTCTGACCTCTGGCATCAACAAGGCATTTCCGCCCACAGAACTGCCGCTCACTGGATTTTTTTTCTTTTTCGGACCATTCTCTGTAAACCCTAGAGATGGTTGTGCGTGAAAATCCCAGTAGATCAGCAGTTTCTGAAATACTCAGACCAGCCCTTCTGGCACCAACAACCATGCCACGTTCAAAGGCACTCAAATCACCTTTCTTCCCCATACTGATGCTCGGTTTGAGCTGCAGGAGATTGTCTTGACCATGTCTACATGCCTAAATGCACTGAGTTGCCGCCATGTGATTGGCTGATTAGAACTTAAGTGTTAACAAGAAGTTGGACAGGTGTACCTAATAAAGTGGCCAGTGAGTGTAAATGTCAGCAATCCTAGGTGGTGGTATGACATGAGCTAAAACTCCTTCTGCATCTGTCCCAGCATTTACTCAGTGGGCAGATAGATAGACGTTAAAGGTACCGTCACACTAAACGTTATCGCTAGCAATCTGTGACGTTGCAGCGTCCTGGCTAGCGATATCGTTGTGTTTGACACGCAGCAGCGATCAGGATCCTGCTGTGATATCGCTGGTCGTTGATTAAAGTTCAGAACTTTATTTGGTCATCAGATCGCCGTGTATCGTTGTGTTTGACAGCAAAAGCAACGATACCAGCGATGTTTTACAGTGGTAACCAGGGTAAATATCGGGTTACTAAGCGCAGGGCCGCGCTTAGTAACCCGATATTTACCCTGGTTACCATTGTAAAATGTAAAAAAACAAACAGTACATACTCACCTTCTGATGTCTGTCACACGTCCCTCGCTGTCCGCTTCCTGCACTGACTGAGCGCTGGCCGTAAGTGAAAGCACAGCACAGCGGTGACGTCACCGCTCTGCTGTTAGGGCCGGCGCTCAGTCAGTGCAGGTAGCGGACGCCGGGGGACGTGTGACAGACATCAGAAGGTGAGTATGTAGTGTTTGTTTTTTTACATTTTACACTGGTAACCAGGGTAAACATCGGGTTACTAAGTGCGGCCCTGCGCTTAGCAACCCGATGTTTTCCCTGGTTACCCAGGGACCTCAGCATCGTTGGTCGCTGGAGAGCTGTCTGTGTGACAGCTCCTCAGCGACCACACAGCGACCAAACAGCGACGCTGCAGCGATCGGCATCGTTGTCTGTATCGCTGCAGCGTCGCTTAGTGTGACGGTACCTTAAGTCCATGGCTGTGCTGATGGTCTATGTAACAGAGGTTGTCATAGAATATATTTAAAATCCTCTATGTCCCTCATGTCTCATGTACTCCCGCCCACTTCCTTCTCTTTCTTTCATGTACCAGTTGACAAGATAGGAGCTGTAAACTGTGTCACACCTCTCTTTATGCAAAATGGCAGTGACACAGCTATGTAAAGCAGATTGATTAAAATACAAGGACTTCTCTTTATGTCCAGGACACTTCAAAGAAAGTCTACTATTATGCCCACAGAGACAGAGAGACAGGAAAAGGTAATTAGGATCCGAGTGGATCAAAAGAAAATCTCACACCATTTACAACTAGACAGGAGATAGACAGGAGAAAATATGGAATATCGGAAATTCTATCCATTCGATATTAATGAGACATATATTGTCGGCACCGGAATAACTAGGCTATCATACACACATTTTCTCCTAATCATAACCCCCACCAAGAGGGGGGGGGGCATATAACCACCAGCAGATAAGCCATTTTTGGTCTCTAAGCGTAGCTAAAATACTGACAGAAAATATGACATCGGTTTCAAACTTCTGCGGTCATCTTAGGAGTTATTACACAAATTGTGATTGCATAAAATTATGAAGGGCTGAGTCTGGCCCACAACTGGGACCTTGTGAGGTCATCATAGAGGGGTGTGTGGGTGGGGCTCAGGGTCTGATAAAAGATTGATCCCAATTATCATCAGTGTTCATACACGAGAATTATATTTTCATGTATGTAGGGACCCTGTCCTGACGGCCAAATCGAAGCGTTCTTCTTCAGCTAAACTGAATCATCTCTGCCATCAGCATAGTAAGTTCTTCTATTAATCCCTTTTATTTTATGTAACTGTTTATACTGTATTGTTTTGTCCCCTTTGTAAAATCTTTTGTATATTTTTCATAAACACTGCTTCCCTTTGGATTAAATATAAAATGTAGTAGTTCTGTTCCTTCTGTTCTGTAACTTACGCCCCGAAGCCATTAGCTACCATTTTAATGGTAATTGACTAAAACAGATTAGTGGTGGTGGTGAATAGTCTGGGGTTGTCAGAGGTAGCCGTGATCGTACCAGAGTGTGTACACATATTCCATGTGTTGGAATTTGGAGGTTCATATGCCATACGTTCAAGGGTAATTTTATGACAGTCGGCCTAGTCGTGCGAACAGGCTGCAGCCTTCTCTGTTGATCGTCGGCAATCATGTAATTGTCCAAATGATAGGGGGCAGCAGAGAGCTGTTCACTTCAAAGATCACAGCGGGTGGTACTTGTGACCTTCCTGGCCTGTGATATCAAGGATTTATGGGATTAGAAAAGTCCTGACAAATATTCGGGTTCCTGATTGAGGTTATGTAGACATTTTCACTGATGGCGTTGTGCAGTGCACACCTGATTTGGTCCGCAACATGTTTGTGCAGGGCAGGGTTGGCCCGATAGGAAAAGCTGGTCCGTCACCACTAGCCAGAAAGGCAGCATTTCAAAGGCCAATAATTTTGAAATCCTGTCATTTAGGACCATGGCTCATGGGTGTCTAGGGGAGTATCTCCTATTTCTATTGAGGATTTGGGGGAGGGGAACTGTGTGGACAGCAGTGTGTGAAGTAGCAGGCCTAGGGCAAGAGGCGGCTAGGGACAGCTTGGGCCTAGTACTCGGGGCAGTGGATTGCCGAAAATATCCTTCCATGTAATTCCGCCTAATGGCCTTGGGCAACCTTGAGATGGATGTCAGGGGCCTGGAGCAAACTCAGCCTTTGAAGCTACAAGGAAAGATGGACTTAGACAACATGGGGTGGAAGGTATTGCAATCAAAATATACTACTAGTGCTAGAGAAGACTCCCTAGGGCTAAAAAAGCCATTCTACCTATACTGAACCAGGGCTCAAGTTGCTCTACATTTTCCTGTAAATAGTGCTATTCACCAAGTAAAAGTTTGGTTGTTTTTATGAACCTTGTGTCTCCTGGATTAATTGCTGCCCTGGTTCCAGAAGAGGGATTCCTAGACTCAGAAGAAGAAGAGGTCTACAGTCCTAAAGTGTAGAAGCACTCTTTTGAGCTAGTACAGCCATGAGTCTTCTTCGAAATGATGCAACAAGTTTTTCACACCTGGATTTGGGGATCCTCTGCCATTCTTCCTTGCAGATCCTCTCCAGTTCTGTCAGGTTGGATGGTGAATATTGGTGGACTGCCATTTTCAGGTCTCTCCAGAGATGCTCAATTGGATTTAGGTCAGGGCTCTGGCTGGGCCACTGAAGAATGGTCACAGAGTTGTTCTGAAGCCACTCCTTTGTTATTTTAGCTGTGTGCTTAGGGTCATTGTCTTGTTGGAAGGTGAACCTTCGACTAAATCTGAAGTCCAGAGCACTCTGGAAGAGGTTTTCATCCAGGATATCCCTGTACTTGGCCACATTCATATTTCCTTCAATGACAACCAGTCGTCCTGTCCCTGCAGCTGAAAAACACCCCCATAGTATGATGCTGCCGTTTCACTGTTGGGATTGTATTAGGCAGGTGATGAGCAGTGCCTGGTTTTCTCCACACAAACAGCTTAGAATTATCAACAAAAAGGTCTATCTTTGTCTCATCAGACCAGAGAATCTTATTTCTCATAGTCTGGAAGTCCTTCATGTGTTTTTAGCAAACTATGCTGGCTTTCATCTGTCTTGCACTGAGGAGAGGCTTCCATTGGGCCACTCTTAAATAAAGGCCCGGCTGGTGGAGGACTGCAGTGATAGTTGACTTTGTGGCACTTTCTCCCATCTCCCTACTGCATCTCTGGAGCTCAGCCACAGTGATCTTGGGGTTCTTCTTTACCTCTCTCACCATGGCTCTTCTCCCACAATTGCTCAGTTTGGCTGGACAGCAAGGTCTAGAAAGACTTCTGGTGGTCCCAAACTTCTTTCATTTAAGGATTTTGAAGGTCACTGTGCTCTTAGGAACCTTGAGTACTGCAGAAATTCTGTTGTAACCTCGGCCAGATCTGTGCCTTGCCACAATTTTGTCTCTGAGTTCCTTGGCCAGTTCCTTTGACCTCATGATTCTCATTTGGCCTGACAGGCACTGTGAGCTGCGAGGTCTTATATAGACAGGTGTGTGCCTTTCCAAATCAAGTCCTATCAGTTTAATTAAACACAGCTGGACTCCAATGAAGGAGTAGAACCATCTCAAGGATGATCACAAGGAAATGGACAGAATGTGACTTAAATATGAGTGTCTGAGAAAAGGGTCTGAAAACTTATGACCATATGATATTTAAATTTTTCTTTTTTATTAAATTTGCTAAAATTTCTACATTTCTGTTTTTTTTTTAGTCAAGATGAGTACACTAATGTGAAAAAAATGAACTTTTTTGAATTTGCCAAATGGCTGCAATGAAACAAAGAGTAAAAAATTTAAGGGGTCTGAATACTTTCCGTACCCACTGTATACCGTATTTTTTGGACTATAAGAAGCACCGGACCATAAGACGCATCCAAAATTTTCAGAAAGAAAATAGGGAAAAAAAAATTAATGAGTCAAATCGGGGTCCATCTTACAGTCTGAATTCAGCTTACCAGGGGGTATCGGCAGCGCTGGTGTAGCATTGCCACAGGGGGTGTTCCGGCTGTGGTCTGGCAATGATATGATGATACCACAGGTTTGGTGGTGCTAGTGGTGCAGGGGCTCCGCCTACATTTCTGAAAGTCCAGAGCCCCCATACATCCATTGCTGTCATGTGGTAGCTTCCGGGAAATCCCATCCCAGGCTGATGCAGCAGGTTCGGCAGTACCCAGTGGTGCAGGGGCTCAACTGACATTTTGTGAAAGCCCGGAGCTCCCGCACTTCCATTGCTACAATGCAGTGGCCTCCGGGAAAATAGCGGCCAGGGGCGGCGCATGCGCAGACTGAGATCTCGCACTGAGATCTCGTTGCCGAGATTTCAATCTGTGCATGCGACGCTTCCGGCAGCCATTTTCCTGGAGGCCACCCATCGCAGCACCACAAAGCACCTCCGAATACTGCTGCACCAGCCTGGGAAGGGAGTGTGATCATAGCCCTGCAGCGTCAGACCGCCGCAGAATCGCCCGACCCCTGCTGTTGCCACACTACTGGTAAGCATATTCTGACTTTAAGACGCACCCCCATTTTCACAAAAACATTTTTGGGAAAAAAGTGCATCTTATAGTCTGAAAAATATGGTATATATATATATATATATATATATATATATATATATATATATACAGTATTTTTATAAGAGAGAATAAAAGTCGTCAATTCAGAAGCCGTGTAGTGTAAAATCACAGCAGGAGCTGATGACAGGATAGAATGGATGGGTTACATACAGTAAATACACATAGAAGAGGTAGATATATAGATATCAGTGACATATACAGTTAGTGCAGTGTGTGCAGCTTACTGTACATGTATTTAATTCATGAAAGATTATTTTTCTGATAAAAATGGTGTGGGCTCCCACATAATATTGTTAGCCAGAAGAGGAAAAGCCAATGACTGGGGGGTCGATGTTTATAGCTTGGGAAGGGGGTAATACCTATGGAGCTTGCCAGGCTATTAATTTCAGCTCACAGCTGTATAATTAGCCTTTACTGGCCATTAAAATGGGGCACTGCTGAACCTGCCACACAAGCCTGGGATGGGATTTTCAGGTTCTGCTACCGCAGCACAGCAGTTGATGTGCGGGGGGCTCTGGGCTTTCTCACGCTCGCAGTGCCCTCAGACAGGGAATACAACTTCACAGGGAGATACTAAGCACAGGGTGCTCAGTGTCTGCTGGATGACAGGCTGTATGGTCGCATCATGCAACCTGCCATCTAGAAGTAGCAGAGCTGGACCGTCATGAGACAAATGGATTAGCAGCATCTCTGCAGAAAGGTGAGGAATATTGTGTTTTTTTTTAACCTTTTTGCAGATGATAAGGGCGACAAAGGAATGGGCGAGGTCCTAAGTATGGTTTAATTAAGATTATTAAAGGAGTCTGTGTCATTCCTTCAATTAATACAGAAACACTCTATGGGAGAGAAAGTGCCAATAGGGTCTTATCTGATGACAATACAAAATTCACACTTTAGTTTGCACTCACCTAGTTTTCGTAGTGTTAGCGCATATACAGGTCCTTCTCAAAAAATTAGCATTTAGTGTTAAATTTGATTATTTACCATAATGTAATGATTACAATTAAACTTTCATATATTATAGATTCATTATCCACCAACTGAAATTTGTCAGGTCTTTTATTGTTTTAATACTGATGATTTTGGCATACAACTCCTGAAAACCCAAAAAACCTGTCTCAATAAATTAGCATATTTCACCCGTCCAATCAAATAAAAGTGTTTTTTAATAACAAACAAAAAAACCATCAAATAATAATGTTCAGTTATGCACTCAATACTTGGTCGGGAATCCTTTGGCAGAAATGACTGCTTCAATGCGGCGTGGCATGGAGGCAATCAGCCTGTGACACTGCTGAGATGTTATGGAGGCCCAGGATGCTTCAATAGCGGCCTTAAGCTCATCCAGAGTGTTGGGTCTTGCGTCTCTCAACTTTCTCTTCACAATATCCCACAGATTCTCTATGGGGTTCAGGTCAGGAGAGTTGGCAGGCCAATTGAGCACAGTAATACCATGGTCAGTAAACCGTTTATCAGTGGTTTTGGCACTGTGAGCAGGTGCCAGGTCGTGCTGAAAAATGAAATCTTCATCTCCATAAAGCATTTCAGGCGATGGAAGCATGAAGTGCTCCAAAATCTCCTGATAGCTAGCTGCATTGACCCTGCCCTTGATGAAACACAGTGGACCAACACCAGCAGCTGACATGGCACCCCACACCATCACTGACTGTGGGTACTTGACACTGGACTTCAGGCATTTTGGCATTTCCTTCTCCCCAGTCTTCCTCCAGACTCTGGCACCTTGATTTCCGAATGACATGCAAAATTTGCTTTCATCAGAAAAAAGTACTTGGGACCACTTAGCAACAGTCCAGTGCTGCTTCTCTGTAGCCCAGGTCAGGCGCTTCTGCCGCTGTTTATGGTTCAAAAGTGGCTTTACCTGGGGAATGCGGCACCTGTAGCCCATTTCCTGCACACGCCTGTGCACGGTGGCTCTGGATGTTTCCACACCAGACTCAGTCCACTGCTTCCTCAGGTTCCCCAAGGTCTGGAATCGGTCCTTCTCCACAATCTTCCTCAGGGTCCGGTCACCTCTTCTCGTTGTACAGCGTTTTCTGCCACATTGTTTCCTTCCAACAGACTTACCATTGAGGTGCCTTGATACAGCACTCTGGGAACAGCCTATTTGTTGAGAAATTTCTTTCTGGGTCTTACCCTCTTGCTTGAGGGTGTCAATGATGGCCTTCTTGACATCTGTCAGGTCGCTAGTCTTACCCATGATGGGGGTTTTGAGTAATGAACCAGGCAGGGAGTTTTTAAAAGCCTCAGGTATCTTGTGCATGTGTTTAGAGTTAATTAGTTGATTCAGAAGATTAGGGTAATAGGTCGTTTAGAGAACCTTTTCTTGATATGCTAATTTATTGAGACAGGTTTTTTGGGTTTTCAGGAGTTGTATGCCAAAATCATCAGTATTAAAACAATAAAAGACCTGACAAATTTCAGTTGGTGGATAATGAATCTATAATATATGAAAGTTTAATTGTAATCATTACATTATGGTAAATAATGAAATTTAACACTATATGCTAATTTTTTGAGAAGGACCTGTATGACTGGTCAGAGTCAACAGATGGTACGGATCCACAGGCCAGTAAACTGACAGATTCAGGACATCATCATGGAGAAAAAAAACATGGATATTACCCGTACTGCTGTGCCAATAAAGATCCAAGCATTGGATGATGAGAACATAGTGATTTTATTCTCTATTCTCAATGCGTTTCAAAGTCAGTTTGACTTCTTCCTCAGGGCGGCTGAGAGCTGATATTTTTAGCCTGGGGGGCAGTATCCATGTCCCCTTATAAGGCAGTTAATATCAGCCCGCAGCTGTCTGCATAGCCTTTGCTGGTTAGTAATTATAGGGGGACCCCATGTCATTTTTTTTGGTCTCCCATTTTAATAGCCAGTAAAGGCTAATTATACAGCTGTGAGCTGATATTAATATCCTGGGAAGCTCCATAGGTGTTAATCCCTTCCCAGGCTATAAACATTGGCCCCCCAGCGGTTGGCTTTCCCTCTGCTGGTTAATAAAATTAATTAAATAAAATACATGTACTAAATACATGTACTAAATACATGAATTAAATACATGTACTGTAAGTTGCACACACTGTACTAATTGTATATGTCACTGACATCTATATATCCTATTATATGTGTATTTACTGTATGTAATCCATCTCTTCTATCCTGTCAGCTCCTGCAGTGATTTTACAGTACACGGCTGCTGAATTGCTGGCCTTTGTTCTATCTATGTAATATATATATGTGGCGCCCCTAGGGGTATTTGTCACAAAAATAGTTATTGACACCAAATACAAATATTAAAATAGCAAGACTGCACTACCATCTCCGGCCAGAAGGGGGAGCTCCAGAGACTCCCCTTGATCTATTCTGGTCTGAGAGAGGGACTGGCAGTTGGGTTGAGGAGCTGAAAGTGAGAGGTCGTATAACTGGACTCCTAACAGCCCTATGACGGATTATAGGCCCGTAATACCCATAGTAGGAAAAGAAGAATAGAGAAAAAGGACATTGTGAGAACCGGGTAGCAATAACCTCTACCCAGAATAGGCGCAGAGATGGATACCGGATCCGTGGCTATATTTATTATATATAATACAGCAACCGGAAGGAAGTGAGGTGATATCAGCTTCACCAGGGTAAGACGCAGCAACAGACACAGAGTTCAGCGGTACTCCCAGAGGGGGTAAGCCGACAAAAAGGACTTGGGTTGTCCGTCAAACCAGAGCACAGAAGAGACAGATTGTGTCGGCAGCCAGTTCACAAACAGCAGCAGGGCCATATAGAAACTGCGCATAATAAGAGGTGGAAATCCTGACAGGGTCAGAGTAATTCAGAATTCTCATACAGACTCCGGTGACAGTATTGATTGCAATTCCCTTTTTGTTGAAGTAAACTGGTTAAACGTTTCAGCGCCTCAGTCTTTCATTTGGACAATAGCCATCGATCCAGGATCGGGGTCATCACAACTGAGAGGACCTGCTGCTGATCAAGTAAGTGTCTGTTCCTTCATGATACCCCTTACATTGTGCATCGCCTGAGGCCACAGCATTGGGTCAAGCCACTAGTGACATCCCCCTCAAGAGATGGACCTCATTGATCTGGTGCTGGGTACCTCGGTCTCCCGGGCGTCACAACTGGCGTCACGAACAGGATATGGGCCAGCCCATACACCGGGTATTGTGTGCCGTAATTGGAGTCTGAAACTGTGAAAATTTGGATGAAAAATCTTGGAAATTGACTTTGTTAAAGAAAATCCCGTTCCCCATTGAAAACTATTGAAAGTGACTTTTCTCCATTGGTTATAATGGGGTAAAAATGGCCGCCATCCCCTGATGTAATCATCTCATAACCGTTAGGCACAAAACTGTTAATCGAGCTACGTCATTACCCAAGCCCCAGTCTAACTGAAAAACTTCAAAATCCATCATCACAGAGCGTGCGGCAGTTAGAGGCAGCAGGGGGCGTGTCATTGTGAGCGGTACCAAGCAGAGTGCTCTGACATCAGAGCAAGGGGAAAACCAATCCTGCTGCACAGAGGAACGAATCTACATTATCTAGACGGAAGCTGGGACCGGAGGGGTCTGGATTAACTAAGGGGGTACAGTATGTCGCAGCACGGAGACGCCGCAGCTCCTGGTGACGCTAATGCAGCTGAAAGACAGAGTGTCGATAGAGAGCCTGGCAGCGCAGCAGTGCAAGGGGTGGCGCCCATCATGCCGGTGTTGATGCCATATACCCCGGGTGGCCCGTGGCTTCCAATGTATGAAGGTGAACCTAATACCCTTGACGGTTTCAGGGAAAAGATGCTGGCTCATTTTGATATGTTCCCCGTGGGTGAAGCTCAGCGTGTTAGTCTCCTGATGATGCAGTTAAGTGGCCATGCTAAGCGAGAAGTCACGACATGGGCAACTGATCTAAAAGGTACTGTTGAACGCATATTTGCTGGATTAAAAGCTACATTTCAAACCACTGCCAGCAGCAAAGCTAAAGTACGATTCTTTAATTGCAAACAAAAAGCTAATGAGGGCGTGAGAGATTTTGCCTTAAACCTGCAGGAAGCCCTTAAATCACTTACACTGGCTGAACCCATTTTTAACACAGGAGCCGATAAACTGCTAAGAGATCAATTTATTGAGGGACTCTACACCCCTTCTCACCGGGGGCATGTGAGCATGCTTGTTTTTAAGAACCCTGAATTGACATTTGCCCAATTAAAGGAGAGCGCTATACGTCTCCAGCTGGCAGAGGCACCTCGGGATCAGGATCTCACACAACCCATGGCAGATGCACTTCAGCAATGGGGAAAGCCAGTGACATCAGCTATGTCCAGTGCCAGTGCTAAGTCCCTGGGGCCCATTACTAATGAGGCTCTTCAGCAAAAGCTTGACTCTTTAACTGATGTTGTTGCTTCAATGGCTAAAACCATGCAGGAGATGAGAGAACCCAAGATGGAGTTGGTAAACCGTAGAGAGGATGTTCCATGGATGAGGTCCCGGAGATACCCGACATGGAGAGGACGGCCCCTTGACTGCTACCAACCAGATGGACAGCCCATTTGCCGCCGTTGCCAGCAGCCAGGCCACTTTGCACGAAATTGTGATTTAAATGGGAATCCCCTGGGAATGCGGGCCGCTTCGCAGGAATGAATTTTCAAGGCCCAACACCCTGGCACGACAGGTACATCGAAGGGCGACCCATCATCCCTATCGTGCTGGACGGAATTCCCCTCAACGCTTTGCTGGATACAGGTTCCCAGATTTCCTCTATACCATATATCCTTTATAAGAGGTACTGGGCTGAGGTAGATATTGATAAAGGACCCTCTGATGTTGAACTAGATATATGGGCCAGTAATGGTAAGTTGGTACCGAAACTAGGATTCAGGGAGATGACTATAAAGATTGGTAAAGCAGAATTGAAGAAACAGGGTATATTTGTCGTTGATGTTGACCGACAGAACTGTGAACCAACTGTTTTGATAGGAATGAATGTGTTAGAGAACTTTTTCCGAAGTTATTTCTGTCTTACAACAAATTGCTGAAACTGCCCGATCCTGCCAGCAGAGAGTTCTCCGGAGGGAAATAAAAGTGTTGATGTTAAGGCAACAGATAGAAGTTGCAGGTGGAGAAATCGGCAGTGTGAGGGTGAGTGATCCAACATCTATTGTAATCCCACCAAAAACAGAAATGCTGGTATGGTGTAGAGCGGCCATTGGTACTAAAGGACGAGACTATCAAGCCTTAATAGAACCAGCGTACACCGACAGCAGGCCCACTATACTCACGGCACAAGGGGTGGTCAAGGTACACCGGGGATGGGTGCCGGTACGACTTTTGAACTGTGGAGAGGAAGAGGTCACTTTGCCAAGGTATGCTACAGTGGCAAAGTTATATACTGTTGACAACAATGCCATCACAACCGTTGAGCCCTTAGAATCAACCTGTCAGGTGGAAGATAATGGCTCAGATGGAGAATCGGAGGATTGGTGCCAACAGCAAGACGTGGGTGTAGATTCAACACCTACCTATCAAAGACAAGGGGTGTATAGATTAGTGACGGAATATGAACAGGTCTTCAGTAAACACCCATTGGACTTCGGACGGATAGAAGGGGTGGAACATACAATCCCCACCGGTGACCATCCCCCGATAAAAGAAAGATATAGACCCATACCGCCCGCTCACTATCAATGCGCGAAGGACATGCTGAGAGAGATGAAACAGGCCGGGGTAATAAGAGATAGTTGTAGCCCTTGGGCGGCCCCTCTGGTGATTGTCAAAAAAAAGGACGGAACCATGAGAATGTGCGTAGACTACCGGCGGATTAATAACATCACCCATAAAGACGCCTATCCCTTGCCTAGGATAGAAGAGTCCTTGACTGCTTTAAAATCTGCTAATTATTTTTCCACCTTAGACTTAACAATCGGGTATTGGCAAGTCCCTGTGGCTGAGAGAGATAAAGAAAAAACGGCATTCACCACACCAATGGGTCTAAGCGAATTTAATCGCATGCCGTTCGGACTCTGCAATGCATCCGGTACTTTCCAGCGACTGATGGAATGTTGCCTCGGACACAAGAACTTCGAGACCGTCCTCCTGTACCTAGATGATGTGATCGTCTACTCAAAGACTTACGAACAGCACTTAACAGACCTGGCAGAGGTGTTCGAAGCCTTATCCAAGTATGGTATGAAAATCAAACCATCCAAATGTCACCTTCTCAAACCAAAGGTACAATACTTAGGGCACATCGTGAGTTCGGAGGGAGTAGCACCGGATCCCGAGAAAATAACTGCCATAAGGGATTGGCCAAGACCTACCAACGCAAAAGAAGTGAGGCAATTCTTGGGATTAGTGGGTTACTATCGTAGATTTATAAAAGGATTTACCAAATTGGCAGCACCCTTGCAAGATGCTTTGATAGGGCAGACGAAGAAACCTTCAAACCGAAACCCTCCTTTTCAGTGGAACGACGAAAGAGAAGACTCCTTTGAACAACTAAAGAAGGCACTAACCGGAGAAGAAGTTCTGGCATACCCGGATTACCATCAACCTTTCATCCTCTACACCGATGCCAGTAATGTGGGATTGGGAGCGGTGCTGTCACAAAAGCAAGAAGGTCAGGAGAAAGTCATCGCCTTTGCAAGTAGAAAACTCCGGCCTACTGAAAGAAATTCTGAAAATTATAGTTCCTTCAAATTGGAGCTACTGGCAGTAGTTTGGGCTGTGACTGAACGTTTCAAACACTATTTGACTGGTGCAGAATTTATTGTCTATACTGACAATAATCCATTGACCCACCTAGACACGGATAAATTAGGTGCGTTAGAACAGCGATGGATAGCCCGGTTATCTAATTACAACTTCGTGATCAAGTATCGAGCAGGTCGCAAGAATGGAAATGCCGATGCCCTATCCCGGATGCCACACTTGAGAGATGTAGAAGAAGAAACGGGGGAGCTTGAAGAAATTGAACTACCAGCCTTTCATCAGCCCAAGGTAAAACATCGTCAGTCAAATACCTATCAGAAACAACAAGAAGTGAATTTTAATCCGTTAGCACACCATAGATGGGCTGACACCCAAGATAGTAATCCGGCTGTGAAGCTAGTGAAGGAACTATTGACTGAGCAAAGTGCATATCCCGATGAGGATGCCCCAGAAGAGACGCATCAAACTCTGGAAAGAGAGAGGCAAAATGTTCCTGTATCAAGGGAAACTCTGTAGAAGATACACCAATCCGAAAACACATGAATTGGTTTGGCAGATTATCGTGCCTAAACAAGATGTGAGGATGGTCCTCGAGGCTTACCACAATGGTGCTGGTCACTTTGGTTGGAAAAAGCTAGAAGTACTTCTGAGAGAAAGATTTTATTGGGTCGGGATGAGAAAATCAATCGAACAGTGGTGTAGAAACTGTGGCCCGTGCAACCTCAGGAGGAACGATCAAAAGAGCCAAAGAGCACCACTGCAGCCCATAATCACCAAACAACCACTTGAACTGGTAGCCATGGACCACGTGAAGTTGACACCGAGCCGGTCCGGTTACGTCTATGCCTTGACCATCGTGGACCATTATTCACGTTTCTTGGTAGTAGTACCTGTAAAAGATCTGACTGCAAAAACAGCAGCCAAAGCGTTCCAAACGTACTTTTGTAGACCCCATGGATATCCGGAACAGGTTCTCACTGACCAGGGTACAGCCTTTGAATCAGAGATCTTCAGAGAATTCTGTAATATGTATGGTTGTAAAAAGATCCGGACGACGGCCTATCATCCGCAAACAAATGGCTTATGTGAGAAGATGAACCATATTGTGATAGACCTACTAAAGACTTTACCTGAAGCAGAAAGGAATCAATGGCCAGAGAAATTGCCTGACTTGGTGGATCTGTATAATCATGTCCCGGTGAGCTCTACCAACTGCACCCCAGCTTATCTTATGCGTGCAAGACCCGGCCAATTGCCAATCGATCTAGAAAGGGGAATTCTGAAACCAGACGCAGAAGTTCAAGACTCCAATTGGGATGTCGTACGGCACAAGCAGTATCGCCAAGTGCAAGAGAGTGTGGAAAGAAGCCTCCAGCAAACCAGAGAAAGACAAGAGCGAACTTTCAACCAGAATGCTCTAGCAACTCCATTAAGACCGGGTGACCAAGTACTCAAGAGGAATCGTCGAACCAATAAACTGGATAATCAATGGGAAGCCGTACCCTACACAGTTTTACCAACAAGAATGGATAATCCTAAAATGTGTCTCATTAGCAAAAACGGAGGTTTAACATCTGTACTAGTGTCAAGAGACAATCTTAAATTATGTCCGGAAACATTGAAAGAGCCAGAAGTTGTCCAGCCAGAACCAGAAGTTATTCAACCCATTCACGGTGGACTTGCCAACCCCATAGTGGTGGAATTATCTTTAGCAGATAGGGCAGATACTATATCCGCAGTAGACAGTAGTACACCACATAAAGAGACACCGCTATTACGTAGATCCCAGCGTAGTACCCAGGGTCAATTACCGGCCAGGTATGCGGATTACCAACTATAAGACTATAGTCATTGTTATCGTTCTGTAACGTTTAAGCCCAGTACCTACAGAGACTTACCTGTATGAACTTCTTGCATATTCTTGAACTTTTTATCAGCCCGGAAACACTAAATCAAAGCTCCGGAAAGACTGCTTTGTGAACTTTGCTTCCTAGTACCTTCAAGGATAGAACTGTATTAATGGACGCTATTTGAAGTGACTTTTTACAGAATTCCATTTTTTTTTGTTTCTTTGAGTGGTTTTTGTAACTTTTCATTTTTAAGACTCTGTACATATCAACTGTTATTTCAAAATGTTATCATCCCACAGTCCCGGAGTACTGTTCTTAACTAAGGGGGAATGTGGCGCCCCTAGGGGTATTTGTCACAAAAATAGTTATTGACACCAAATACAAATATTAAAATAGCAAGACTGCACTACCATCTCCGGCCAGAAGGGGGAGCTCCAGAGACTCCCCTTGATCTATTCTGGTCTGAGAGAGGGACTGGCAGTTGGGTTGAGGAGCTGAAAGTGAGAGGTCGTATAACTGGACTCCTAACAGCCCTATGACGGATTATAGGCCCGTAATACCCATAGTAGGAAAAGAGGAATAGAGAAAAAGGACATTGTGAGAACCGGGTAGCAATAACCTCTACCCAGAATAGGCGCAGAGATGGATACCGGATCCGTGGCTAAATTTATTATATATAATACAGCAACCGGAAGGAAGTGAGGTGATATCAGCTTCACCAGGGTAAGACGCAGCAACAGACACAGAGTTCAGCGGTACTCCCAGAGGGGGTAAGCCGACAAAAAGGACTTGGGTTGTCCGTCAAACCAGAGCACAGAAGAGACAGATTGGGTCGGCAGCCAGTTCACAAACAGCAGCAGGGCCGTACAGAAACTGCGCATAATAAGAGGTGGAAATCCTGACAGGGTCAAAGTAATTCAGAATTCTCATACAGACTCCGGTGACAGTATTGATTGCAATTCCCTTTTTGTTGAAGTAAACTGGTTAAACGTTTCAGCGCCTCAGTCTTTCATTTGGACAATAGCCATCGATCCAGGATCGGGGTCATCACAACTGAGAGGACCTGCTGCTGATCAAGTAAGTGTCTGTTCCTTCATGATACCCCTTACATTGTGCATCGCCTGAGGCCACAGCATCGGGTCAAGCCACTAGTGACATCCCCCTCAAGAGATGGACCTCATTGATCTGGTGCTGGGTACCTCGGTCTCCCGGGCGTCACATATATATATATATATATATATATATATATATATATATATATATATACATACATACATACATGTGTTTGTCACTGACATCCATATATCTATACATTCTATGTGTATATACTGTATTTATTCTATCTGTTATATTCTAACCTGTCATGCTGTGATATTACTGTATGCCTCAGTTGAATTGCTGGCTTTTCAAATGTGATCGGTGTGTAAAAATCAGACAGCACTCGCATGGTCTGAGTGCTGTGCGATTTTTTTTTTCGCACCCATTGACTTCTATTGCGGGATGCGATCCGATTTCCGATTACAATAGCAGCATGCAGCAATTTTTTTTAGAGTCCGATCATGATATGATACAAGCTGAAAAAAAAATGCAAATGAACACTCAATGATAGAATAAAATTTGTCCGAATGCAATCCGATTTTTTATCGGATTGTATTAGTCCAATTTCATCACAAATGGGAATGAGCCCTTAAGGTGAGTGGATCTCTTCATTCAACCCCAGTCCATGATCCAGATTAGTTCTCTTTGGCCGTGAACAGGAGCTGCTACAATTTCTTGAACTTAAAAGATCCCGGGCTCATAGTATGATGTGCTGGCGCATGGTCACCTCTGCGCCACATGGCCCACTGATGATGACATACCAAGCCTGTGAATCAAACGCTGCACCGAGGAATGTGACAGCACAGGAAATTCATACAGCTCCTGTCCATGGTGAGAGGGCACTGACCTGAACCGTGGATCAAGGTTGTGCCAAGCGATCCACTCATCTCTAGCTGTGAATTTGTGAATTCCTGTAACTATCCAGTTTATATTAACCACAACATGGCTGCTGTGTTGCCATCCACATTCATACAGGGTTTTGAGAGTTCCTCCCAATTGGCTGTGTTGTACCATATTATATGATAGCTTCAAGGCATTAATGTGAAGCCCACCTATGGTCATGTGATCATTTACTGACTCTTGCAATCTTCTGCAATATGTAAAGTGGCAGCAGTCATTTTAGGTGAAACACAAGAAGTGAATAGCCTCTGTCGTATGTCGTAACAAGCTTTGAAAACTTGCAAAAATTCTGTGGCTTTTGGAGTTCTCCCAACATTTTCGCTCAAGTCCGACAAAGTACAGCTGAGGTAGTACAGGTGAGTGGCAACTCCCGTTCATCAAATTCATGAAGAGTTGTAGATTCATGAATCATTATTAGTGATGAGCGAATATATTCGTTACTCGAGATTTCCCGAGCACGCTCGGGTGTCCTCCGAGTATTTGTAAGTGCTCGGAGATTTAGTTTTCATCCCTGCAGCTGAATGATTTACAGCTACTAGCCAGCATAAGTACATGTGGGGGTTGCCTGGTTGCTAGGGAATCCCCACATGTACTCAAGCTGGCTAGTAGCTGTAAATCATTCAGCTGCGGTGATGAAAACTAAATCTCCGAGCACTTACAAATACTCGGAGGACCCCCGAGCGTGCTCGGGAAATCTCGAGTCATGAGTATATTCACTCATCACTAATCATTATTGCATTTGCACCAGTTTTTTGTCAAGTTTTTAGTATTTTGTGACTTTTTTCTAGTTTGCATCAAATTCATCTTTCAACATTTTTACACTTTTCAGCGTCACTTTATTTGCTCATCTGTTTTTGTTTTTTTTTAGTTTGCCACTGTGGGGAGAGTTTAGATTTTGCAAATATTTCACCATATTCATCAATTGTACCTTTTTGAAAAATCACATATTTCTTGCAAACGTTCTCCAGTGCCCTCAGGAGTGATTTTATTCACAAAAGAAAACTTGCCACAATTTTTGTGACATTTTAACATGTGATTTTTAGCACAAATGCACTAAAATAAAAGAAATTTTTTTTATTTCGAGCAAAACTCATGCAGCATTTTAATGAATTTTGTGCAAGAAATATTAGCAAATACTATAAAATAATGGAAAGTAACTGCAGAAAATTGTAAATGGTGAATCAGGACAAAAGTACACAAACAGTACTTCACTTGGCAGTAATTTTGAACTATTTTCATAGCTTGAATAAAGTTTTAGTCGTTTAGTAGGTGCTCCCAGGTTTTAATCTAAAATTCTAAATATTTCCCTTAGTCATTTTATAGATTATGTGAAAGGTACAAATTTAAATGACTTCTGAAGCTAAATAAAAAATTAACACAATGTTTAACATGAAAACATAAATCAAGTATAGTAAATTGTATTTGGCCCACTCTTTCTTTAAGCATAGTTTCACCATATTTCGTGCAAATATCAATATGTCATTAGTGACATAAGGTAATAAAGACTGTGCACTTGTGCAGCAAATACTGACTTCAATTATTGAAGGTTTCATCTTCTAAGTCCTTGTAGTGTTTGAAAAGCTACACATTTTCCCTGACTTGTTAACTATAATTATACAGATCATTAATTTTACCCAATTCTCGCTGATTTTTTTTTTCTCTATAGGAAATACATTTTAACAAGAAAGGAGTCAATATTTCATACAAGGCAGTTTATTTCTAAAACTTAATCTTAAACATCACATAGTTCTGCTCTAAATCAATATCTTTGAAACAATACTGTAAATTAAATTTAGTTTTGCAAGTACTTTTTTTACGAGATTATTTTATTATGCTGGATTAAAGCTATTTTTTTTGTAGATTTTTTTTGCTTGCTCATGTAGACAAGAACACTTAGAGAAAAGGACAGTGTTGCAAGAGGAAGGCATTGCACCTACCTTTACTAACTTTACTGATGCAGATCAGCCAGAAAATTGCCATTAGGTAAGTTCAAATATATTGGCTCCAGCTGCTGATATACTTGCTCACTGGGAAAGATTACTTAAAGCAAATGCTCCATTACCTAAGTCCATTAACTTCTCCATGATCTCCTGTAAACAGTTACCTACTCTACACTAGAAGGGATCTGACATTGATCACTTCTGCCTGACAAAATGACATGGCATCCCAATGCAGAGAATGGGATAAGAAGTAAAGCTAAATTTCAATGAATTCTGATGGGCTGCTGGATAAAAAAGTAGAGAGGATGAATTGAATATGCATATTTTATTACTGGACCAATGTTACTGGCATATTTTGGGAGCAATTTATGGGCTTCCACAAATATATCAAAGAATGAGTTATTTTTTTAGCGAGTTGCACTACTACTGGCAGAACTGTTGTTGTATGGTATAGGAAGTGGCCATAGTTGTTACTGCAAGGTCTGCCACTTGACAGGTCCCACTCTTGCCATGTGCTGCATTTAGATCATGTTACAAATCTACCTGTATTTACCTACACCAGGTCACAATAGTAATGAACTACAAGATGCAGCAGGCCATCTTGATTAAGGTTAAGTCAACGCAGGTGCAAAATACTGACCAAATGACTCCTCGCACTCCTATATTTCATAGAGGAGACTGTTGCCTAGCATTAATAATAATAATAATAATAATAATATTTATCTTTGTTTATATAGCGCCAACATATTCCGCAGCACTTTACAATGCAGCAGTTCATATACAAATCATAAGTAACAACATTCAAAGTAATACAATAATTAAAGCAAAATAATGATGACCCTGCCCATAAGAGCTTACAATCTACAATGAGGTGGGGGAGACACAAAATACAGGGGCTTATTAACAATGATGGTCCAGCCATCTTGAGGGAATGGGGATGGACAAAGGCTGCATGAGGTAGCTAACAGCCAGTTTTTTTGGTGCTGTTGGGTGCGGTGGAGTTTGATGGAGGTTTATTCTCAGATAGATGGTGAATGGGCTACACACACACACACATAAAAGGACATTGATTAGGGAACATGATAGGCCGCTTTGAACAAATGTGTTTTGAGGGAGCGCCAAAGCTGTGTAAGTTGTGGATAGCCCTAATTTCTTGGGGTAGAGCATTCCAGAGGATTGGCGCAACTTGGGAGAAGTCTTGGAGCCAGGAGTGGGAGGTGCGGATTAGTGCAGAGGTTAGGCCTCTTTCACACTTCCGTCTTCTGGCGGGCGCCATAATGCGTTGTTGCGACATATCGACGAATGTTTTGAAAATAATGAAAAACGTGTGTAAGGCATCCAGTGTTTTGACGGATGCGCCGTTTGTGATCTTGCATGAATTTCAATGGAGAAATTTCTGGGGAGACGAGAGAGAGAGAAAATGCTTCCAGGCATGCTCAGATGTAAAAACAGGATCCGTCACTGGATTCCTGCGTTTCACAGTGACTGCAGGATCCTGAGTCCATAGGCTCCCATTCTGTGGAACGACGTATGACGCAGGAGGCGTCCTGGCATTTTTTTCCACTGCAGACAAAAAAAATGTTCCTTTGAACGCTTTTTCCAAACGACAGGCCGTCAAATTCCACAGGATCCAGTGCACGACGGACGAAACGCGTCCATAAATCTCTAATACGTCGCTAATCCAAGTCTATAAGAAAATGCAGGATCCTGCAAATATTTTTGCAGGATCCTGTTTTCTCAAAAAATGACATATCTTGACGGAAGCTCAAGGACAGAAGTGTGAAAGAAGCCTTAGTCGAAAGTTGTTTGCAGAGCGTAACGAGTGGGTAGGCCGATAAACAGAAATGAGGGAGGAGATGTAGGGGGGTGCCGCACTGTGAACAGCTTTGTGGGTGAGGACAAGCAGTTTGAATTGGATTCTATAATGAATGGGCAGCCAATGCAATGTCTCGCACAGTGCGGACGCGTCCGAGTACCGATTAGCCAGATAGACGACCCTGGCTGCTAGATTAAGAATGGACTGGAGAAGGGAAAGTTGAGTGAGGGGGAGGCCAATTAATCGAGCATTACAGTAGTCCAGTTGGGAGTGGATCAGGGCGACAGTGAGGATTTTTGCTGTTTCCATGGTGAGAAAGGTGCCTTTTCTAGAGATGTTCTTTAAGTGTAATCGGCAAGAGCGGGCAAGAGATTGTGTAAGGGAGGTGAAGGAAAGATTTGTGTCAAACATAACACCCAGACAGCGTGCCTGCTGCTTAGGTGTTATTATGGTGCCCCCCGATAAGGCTTGCATAGGGCATCAGTAACATGTAAAGTACAGTGTCCAGCTTACAGCCCGTTAGGTGATGCCTATACTATTAGGTAATGTGGGCTGCCCAGAACTAAGTAATTTCACTCCATAGGGTGACAGAGGCAAGGTGCGTGCGTGGTGGGCTCTGGGGAGTGTCCAGACGGGCCGCAATAACATGCTGCCAATCCGTTTCCGGGATGCTGCCGGAGCCCACCGCAGTAATAAGGAAAGAGCTGGGAGCTCTGTTCAGCTAAACACGGCACTCCAGCCTAAGAGTCAGGGCAGAGTTCAGGACTGTTTGCTGCTGCCCTCGTCGTCAGACCATTGTATTCGGGACCTTTTTGGAGAACCGTCGCGCCAGCTGTTGTCAGCGCTACAGACATGGAATAGGCAGTGCGCCCGGTAGCTGGCAGAGAGCAAGGTGCCGTGTGCTTAGTGACCATGAGTACAGCGCATGTGCCGCAAAGAGAGAACTGAATACTGGACAGATGTTTTCAGCCCACCTTACCAGCATATACCTTCCCGCTGATGGGAGACCCTGATCATGATGCGGCCTTGTTTGCTCTGGCCGCATATGTTCATGGACTAGAAGCTCAGCGGAAGATACCGGAAACCGACCGCTGCAGCCAGAGGACGGACTACCATTACCAGCTGAACCTTCTTGTACAAGCACCGCGCTAGCCATTGTTGGCGCTATTGACTCCCCCACATCATTCACAAGAACTGTCGTTATCTGATTCATTGTTCCTTAACTCTGCATATTCTTTCAATTGGACTGTTATTTTCCCCTTTAACCCTGCACCTCTCCGCGAGGAGTTAACCGCCTGTTCAATTAAAACTGTTAAATTTGTTAACGTTTGCTCTGCCTTTTGTCTGTCACTGCATCCCACAACCTGCTTACAAAATCATTATACTTATAGCAAAAATGAACAGAAAAAAGGTACATAATCAGGAAACAACCAGGATGACATCATACAATAGGCATTGCCTGAAAGGTGACAGGTCACCCCAGGAAGGAAAATAAAAAAAGGGAAGAATAAGAGATATAATTACATAGATGACAATTTAGTATTGATAAAAATATTTGGTGGTCAATTCCAGACCTGATTTATCCTCCCTTTCTTCCTCGTTTTTGGAACTTCCCAGCACAAGCCTTAGAGCTTTTGGAGAAATGAGAAACTAAGGACACCACTTCTGGACATCAAACTGAAAAATTGCATCAAACCATGAAAACTTTTAATAGGAAAATATATTGGGTCTGAACACTCAGCAGCCTAGGAGGAAGACACTTATGCAAGGTATGACTATACAGAGGAACATACACCAATTATGACTCAATTATTCAATGAACTTGAGAATACCATAAAAGATTAACTGTTTCAAAGTACTGACATTTTATTTCTAAATATTTACCTATGAAAAGATAAATCGGAGGGGCCTGAAAATGCCTTTCACAGCCTCCTTTATAGAGACGGTGAGGACTGCCTCCACCTGCTTCCCGGGGCCCGATTCCCAGGTACCTGGGATCCAGCTTTGGGTACTGTTGGGTCCCCTAACATGTAAAAATGGGTTACAGCCCCCTGCATCACCTGTACAGTGACCTGGTCTCATGTGGGAAAAGGGGACCACCAGGTCTGATGTCCTGGAGGTGGTGGCCCTAATTTGAGTTGCCTGGATGACTCTTTCCCAGGCTCTTTCTTTGTGTAGGAAGGGTTCATCTGGTTTATCATCTTCCTAGATCACACTGACAGCATGCCACCTCTACTGACACTCCATTTTGAGAAAGGTGCCCTAGTACAGGCCGCCAGTTGTTGCAGCCTTTGAGGCAGGTGCTCAGTTTCCACCATTCTCTGGTCAAAGAGGATATTATGGTGGGTGCCAGATTCCTCTATGAACTACTTACTGCGCTGTGGGTCATAGGTGACTACGATCCCCAGGAAGCCAGTTCACGACACCCTGAGGCTAACGGACCCACTATAATATCCCCAGCCTGGGTTCTGGCTCATCTCTTCTTCACTTCCGACCAGCCCAGCCCTCTTAGATAGCCCACCAGTTGCTGGATTGTGGCCCTTCCATCCACTGCTATCAGAAACCCCAATGGTGAAGGCTGCGGTCTAAATTCAGGCCTTGGTGGCTCCATGAAGTTGGCTGGTCCCACACCACAGGCTCAGGCCATCTCCACTGTTGTGCCAGCTTGGTCTGGCTTTGATATTCCTCCAGTTGCCTCATTGGGAGTCTTGTGGGATTCCGTCAATATCTCACCTTGCTGTATCTTTGCCGCCTTGTCACTCACAAATGGCATAGTCTCATTTGGCCCCTGGAGCCCATCATTGTTCCGTTCATTCCTGGGTGGATCTCCTTCCGACTCACCTGCTTTCCGTCAGTCTCCGTGTGTTCCCCATTGACTCGCTGTGACAGTCCGTTTGGAGCGGATACTACTCATCATGGGTTGGTCACGTTGGACAAGACCCTTCTTGGGCTAAATGGAGCTTCATGCACTTTCTCTTTGGGTACGCCCAGGAGGTGCATCTTCACATTTCGCACCACTCACCTCCATCTTATTATCGGTGTTCAGTGCCATCTTTATTTCAGCTGGATCCTTCTCCACATCTTTCGAGCTTGCTTGATGCATGGATCCATCCGGCTGACTACGCCAAATGTTAGGTGCCCGAGAAAGGTAATCATGGACAAGCTGCTGCTTCTGCATGCTCCCGCACCCTACAGGAACATCGTGTTCCATTACCAGTATGCTGTTAGGTGTAGGGTGCATCACACTCACTTGTGTGCCATAGGCCTCTGCTGACTACAGGCTTCCCTATTCAGGAACCACCACACACAATCCAGGGTACACCAAGTGCTTTTCAACAGTCAAACTTTTACTGGACAGTTCACAGTTTTTACAGAGGAGCATGTGGGATAGGACACAACAGGTTCTATTCTTTCCCTCAGGTTCCAGACATAACTTGAGCCCTAAGGCCGGGGTCACACTTGCGAGTGCAATGCGAGGAACTCACACGAGTCTCTCGCATCAATACCCAGCACTGCTACTGGCACTTGGGATCGGAGTGTTCAGCTGCATAGAAATACATGCAGCTGCACATGCCGGTCCCGAGTGCCGGCGGCACTGCCGGGTATTGATGCGAGAGATTCGTGCAAGTTTCTCGCATTGCACTCGCAAGTGTGATCCCGGCCTTACTCTCAGTCCCAATAGAGTATCCCTTTTCCTGCTGTCTCTACCACCTCTAGGGATCCCTCTCAAACAATGGAAGTGCACCCAGATTCCATCATTTTCCACGTTTCAGGATCCATTTCAGTCTTCCCTGTAGGCATGCAGGTACAATGTGCGCGATGGCCCCGGTGCCAATCTCGAGCTCACTGGTCTGACAAATGGATCTGCATGGAGTAGTTTTATGGCAATCCACTGCCTCAAGTGATAGGCCCATGTTGGCCCTAGCAGCCCACTGTACTTAATCTTCAAGAAGTACTTGCTTAAATCTTCCACTACTCTTAACCACACATAATCAGGAAGAACCTCTCCTTTTATTAACAGTATTCCCCTCCTATCTGTGAGCCTGTACCTAACATTAACTGTTCCGTATCTATTTCCTATCCCTACCGTACATTACTAATAATCCTTGATTCCTTTTATCAATAAAACACTTATCCTTATACACTATCGTGGAGATCCCATATATTCCCCTCTATTTTACACATTGCCTTAACATATTACATAGGGATAATACACATACACATTAGATGCATAAAACTCATAACAC
This sequence comes from Ranitomeya variabilis, assembly GCF_051348905.1. Lineage (NCBI taxonomy): Eukaryota > Metazoa > Chordata > Amphibia > Anura > Dendrobatidae > Ranitomeya > Ranitomeya variabilis. The sequence continues at coordinate 827,551,731 of NC_135233.1, forward strand.
TGTTCACATTACAAGTAAGCATAGGCCGTTGTCTTCAGGGTAGAGACAAGTTGGGTAAGACAGGCCACATCCTCACAAATACGCTTTGAATCGTGACAAATATGTGGAGGAATGTTCTTTGGGAATGTTAAATAAAGCATAAAAGAAAAGAGCGCGTAGCAAAACGAATCTGTCATTGAGAAACATACACTCACCGGCCACTTTATTAGGTACACCTGTCCAACTTCTTGTTAACACTTAATTTCTAATCAGCCAATCACATGGCGGCAACTCAGTGCATTTAGGCATGTAGACATGGTCAAGACAATCTCCTGCAGTTCAAACCGAGCATCAGTATGGGGAAGAAAGGTGATTTGAGTGCCTTTGAACGTGGCATGGTTGTTGGTGCCAGAAGGGCTGGTCTGAGTATTTCAGAAACTGCTGATCTACTGGGATTTTCATGCACAACCATCTCTAGGGTTTACAGAGAATGGTCCGAAAAAGAAAAAAAATCCAGTGAGCGGCAGTTCTGTGGGCAGAAATGCCTTGTTGATGCCAGAGGTCAGAGGAGAATGGGCAGACTGGTTCGAGCTGATAGAAAGGCAAGAGTGACTCAAATCGCCACCCGTTACAACCAAGGTAGGCCTAAGAGCATCTCTGAATGCACAGTTCATCGAACTTTGAGGCAGATGGACTACAGCAGCAGAAGACCACACCGGGTACCACTCCTTTCAGCTAAGAACAGGAAACTGAGGCTACAATTTGTACAAGCTCATCGAAATTGGACAGTAGAAGATTGGAAAAACGTTGCTTGGTCTGATGAGTCTCGATTTCTGCTGCGACATTCGAATGGTAGGGTCAGAATTTGGCATAAACAACATGAAAGCATGGATCCATCCTGCCTTGTATGGAGCATCTTTGGGATGTGCAGCCGACAAATCTGCGGCAACTGTGTGATGCCATCATGTCAATATGGACCAAAATCTCTGAGGAATGCTTCCAGCACCTTGTTGAATCTATGCCACGAAGAATTGAGGCAGTTCTGAAGGCAAAAGGGGGTCCAACCCGTTACTAGCATGGTGTACCTAATAAAGTGGCCGGTGAGTGTATATTACCCACCAAGTTTTTTTTAATCAGTCAAAATATCACCATGAGCATGCTTAAACTTTAACATGAAGTAGAGAAAAAATCCAACACTCTCACTAGAGACCGGTCCGACTACGAGACCGAGTATTCTCAAGTTATCTTTTAAGCAGACCAAAGCAATGCAGTCTCCTTACTTCTTGGCTGATTTGGGGGTGGGCACTCCTCTTTGAGTGAAAATTTTGATCAGGAACTCCATCCTGCTACAACTCAACAGTCTGTCAGTGCTTGTTCTGAGTCTATATTGTTATCACCCTATTTGCATATAGAGATAAAAGTACATTCAAACAAGCACAAAGCTCAAGAAAGTGGGAGCTTTGATTAAGAGAACTGCTCTGGAAACTACTGAGGGTACCGTCACACAGTGCAATTTTCGTCGCTACGACGGCACGATCCGTGACGTCGCAGCGTCGTACGATTATCGCTCCAGCGTCGTAGACTGCGGTCACACTTTGCAATCACGGCGCTGGAGCGATGCCGAAGTCCCCGGGTAACCAGGGTAAACATCGGGTAACTAAGCGCAGGGCCGCGCTTAGTAATCCGATGTTTACCCTGGTTACCAGTGTAAACGTAAAAAAAACAAACAGTACATACTCACATTCCGGTGTCTGTCCCCCGGCGTTCTACTTCTCTCCACTGTGTAAGCACCATAGCCGGAAAGCACAGCGGTGACGTCAGACGTCACCGCTGTGCTCGCTTTCCGGCTGGCAGGCGCTCACAGTGCAGAGAAGCTGAGACGCCGGGGGACAGACACCGGAATGTGAGTATGTACTGTTTGTTTTTTTTACGTTTACGCTGGTAACCAGGGTAAACATCGGGTTACTAAGCGCGGCCCTGCGCTTAGTTACCCGATGTTTACCCTGGTTACAAGCGAACACATCGCTGGATCGCTGTCACACACAACGATCCAGCGATGTCAGTGGGTGATCAAGCGACGAAAGAAAGTTCCATACGATCTGCTACGACGTACGATTCTCAGCAGGGTCCCTGATCGCTGCTGCGTGTCAGACACTGCGATATCGTATGGATATCGCTAGAACGTCACGAATCGTACCGTCGTAGCGATCAAAATGGCACTGTGTGACAGTACCCTGAGTCTGGGTGTCAGTTGAGGATTTTGATTAAGCAGGATTGATAAGATCCCTGTCAGAAGCAGAGAGAGATGAGGAGGGAGGTGAGAAGCTAACTGTTATAAAAAAAAATTCATTAGACTGGAGAGAGGTGATTGGGTCTTAAGCGTTAACTCCTCTCCTGGAATGTAACTACTATACATACTTGAAAAGGCACTGCTGGTTAATGTCAACTACTAGTTGTGGTTGGAACTAAGGCTACTTTCACACTTCCATTTTTGAGGTGAAATGACGTATCGACGGATGTCATGAAAATAGTGGAAAACGTGTGCGACGGATCCTGTGAAATGACAGATGGGTCGTTCGGATTTGTCAATTGAAAAATTTCCGGAATTCAAATATCCGGGGACAAGAGAGAGAGAGAAAGAGATATTTCCGGACTCGAAAATCCTTCCGGGCATGCTCAGAAGGGAAAAACTGGATCCGTCGCTGGATTCCTGTGTGTGACGGTCAGCGACGGATCCTGCGTCCATAGGCTTCCATTGTAGCCGACGACAGGCAGCGCAGGAAGCATCGCTGACCGATTTTCCGACGTGCACAAAAAACATTACAATGAACGTTTTCTCTGCACGATGGACCGCTATTTTACGACGGATCCAGTGCACGACGGATGAAACGGATGAAACGGATGGCCATCCGTCACAATCCGTCGCTAATACAAGTCTATGGGAAAATGCAGGATCCTGCAAATTTTTTAGCAGGATCCTGCATTCTCAAAAATCGACGGATTGTGACGGATCTGAAAAGACGGAAGTGTGAAAGAGGCCTAAGCTGTACACTATGCATGATAAAAACACTCACAGCAGGAGAATATCAGGAGTAAGGAAAATAAAGTTAAATGTAAGCTTGCTCATTTTCATGCTGTCCTTCAAACTCACTTTTAAAATATGCAGATAATCCTTAGGACACAAGATCAACAAACTACCATGAGCCATACTCACCCTGTCTTATAAAAAAAAACAAGCAGAAACATAAGAAGGGTCATATATTACACAACATTTAGAAAGGAGGGGAACACCAAGGAGGGTAAGCTATTTATTAACATAATCATAACAAAATAAATCACTACCCCATTAATAGCTCACTTAGTTCCAAAAACGATCAACCAAACATGGCATAGACCACACTAAGGAATCAGAAAATTCAAGGAAATATACCGAATTCAAACTACAACTAATAGATAACAATCTGGAAACTTAACACAAATATATAATAAAATTAATTTAAAAAATCCAAAATTCAATACGCTTCCACTCTGTCAAATAAATGGATGAAAAGAACAGCAATACTGACATCCCACTTCTAAAGGTATCTAACATCAAAATGCATGACACTCAAAGAAACCAGAGCTGTATCACAAATCTTCCCACCAACACTTCCAAAAGTATGACTAGAGAACGCTAAAACTAGAGTAGAAGCCTTAAGGTACCTTCACACGAAGCGACGCTGCAGCGATAGAGACAACGATGCCGATCGCTGCAGCGTCGCTGTTTGATCGCTGGGGAGCTGTCACACAGACCGCTCTCCAGCGACCAACGATGCCGAGGTCCCCGGGTAACCAGGGTAAACATCGGGTTGCTAAGCGCAGGGCCGCGCTTAGTAACCCGATGTTTACCCTGGTTACCAGCGTAAAAGTAAAAAAAACAAACAGTACATACTCACCTGCGCGTCATCCAGCGTCTGCTTCCTGACACTGACTGAGCTCCGGCCCTAACAGCACAGCGGTGACGTCACCGCTGTGCTTTCACTTTCACTTTAGGGCCGGCGCTCAGTAAGTGTCAGGAAGCAGACGCTGGGGGATGCGCAGGTGAGTATGTACTGTTTGTTTTTTTTACTTTTACGCTGGTAACCAGGGTAAACATCGGGTTACTAAGCGCGGCCCTGCGCTTAGTAACCCGATGTTTACCCTGGTTACCAGTGTAAAACATCGCTGGTATCGTTGCTTTTGCTTTCAAACACAACGATACACGGCGATCGGACGACCAAATAAAGTTCTGGACTTTATTCAGCGACCAGCGACATCACAGCAGGATCCTGATCGCTGCTGCGTGTCAAACTAAACGATATCGCTAGCGAGGACACTGCAACGTCACGGATCGCTAGCGATATCGTTACAAAGTCGTTTCGTGTGAAGGTACCTTTAGAACCTTTCTGTAGCAAACATAGATGGGAGGAAGCAGGAGGCAGAAAATCATTGTCTATAACAAACATCTTTTTACCGAACTGAACCAAAAGAAAAACTGGCAGAGAGGAAAGAGGGGGATAAAAAAGAGGAAAAGTGGATGACCTAATGGGTCACTAGATGAGAAACCAGAGCGGTCTGTAAAAGTCTTCAATTTATCCAACCTAAAGCTTGACCAAGCAGTACTTAAAAAGGGATTATTAAGCCCAACCAATTATATCAACCATCTAATATATAAAGCTGAATGTGTATGTGTGTATGTCCGGGATTGGCATCTGAACCGTCGCAGCTACAGCCACAACATTTTGCACAGTCACACGTCTGGACCCCGAGAGCGTCAAAGCTATGTTGTGAGGTGAAATTTTAACCCCGCGCTTTCCAATTCACCAAACAATTTTGCCCCTATCTACATAATGGGGAAAAAGTGAAAGGAAAAGTGTTGGAGGCGTCGCAGCTACAGGCACAAAATTTTGCACAGTCACACGTCCGGACCCCGAGAGCGTCAAAGCTATGTTGTGAGGTGAAATTTTAACCCTGCACTTTCCAATTCACCAAACAATTTTGCCCCTATCTACATAATGGGGAAAAAATGAAAGGAAAAGTGTTGGAGGCAAATTAACAGCTGCCAGATGTGAACAAGGGGGACTTAAAGAGTGAGAGCGATGGCGCCAAAGAGTATATACTGTACAGTTGCTAAGGTGAGGCCCCGACATGGGATAATCACCACACCACCACGGGGATATGAACACACACACAAAATGCGCCACACACTACCACGTGCTCGAACACATATACCACCCTCAGCGCACATTTCACCACACATACACCAACCTCGCCACATAAAAGTCGAAACACAAAAGTCACCGCTCAAAACTCGCCACGCGCAAAACTCTCCACATGCAAAACTCGCCACACGTGCAAAACTCACCTCATGGAAAACTCGCCACACGCAAAACTTGCACACGCGGAAAAATTGCCACATGCACAAAAGTTGCAACACATGCAAAAGTTGCCTCACACAAAACTTGCACATACTCAAAAGGCACCACACATAAAACTCGCCACGCGCAAAACTCGCCATGCGCAAAACTTGCTGCACACAACTTGCTACACTAACCTGTCACATGCAACTCGACACACAAAAAGTTGCTACACGCATGTCGCAAAAATCATATAAAACCCAATAAATGTATTTTAAGATAGCTAAAATGCCACCAACCTGTGGCTGCACCAAAGAAAAACCAAAAACACACAGTGAAAAAACTAATGTTGGGGGCCTGGTAATGTCCCTGTCAAGATTGCTGTGCTTGTGGCTACCTGACAGTGGGGGTTGGCGCCCTATGGGATGCGCTATGGTGCCCCAACTCCTCGTCGTCTTGCCCTAGGATCCTGCAAGGCCCTACCAATGGAACTGGGTTCCCCTACCCACACAATAGATTTATCTAAAGGTACCCCTATGGACTAGACAGAGGTAAGCCTACAAATAGGGAATCCTGGACCCCAACATCGTGAAATTTAAAAACAATTGAGTACTTTTTTTTTATGTATCTCCCCTTCCGTTGGGGAAATGAGCATAGATCAGTGTGCCCTTTATCTTAAAACATTCCTCAATTCTATGGAATATGCTGGCTACTAATATATGAATATCTCTATATCGAATAGCCATTTATCACATTAGCTTAGATGCACATCTATGTATGTCCCGAAAAATTTAAAATTTATTTTTTTTGTCTATCTGTAGGATGTGAGCAATAAATTAGTCTATCAAGTGCTCCACTCCTATATCATGGTCCTTCTCGGCGCTCCAGTATAACAAGATAACAGGATATTCTACAAAGAGTGCCGAGTAATAGGTTAGCACATTTGGCAGTAAAGACGTGACGGGACTAATGTTAGAAATGTAACTATTGATAACCTTAGGGGCGGCACTACCTAGGCTTTTAGCTTTTAGCGTGCGCGGTAAATAGTGTATCTCGCTAATTAAGTTCTACTCAGGCACAGCAACGGGGACGATATAGACACCACTGGGGACACACAAGTTACGTAGCGGCACTATTTAAGCTTATTATTTGCGTCGTTTGCGCTGAAATTATTGCATCTTGCTAATAACCTCCACGCATGCGCAGCATTTGGACCGCCAGAGTTACCATAGGTGACACGTAAGCAGTGGTGTCTCTGTGCGTTCCACTCTGCGCATGCGGTGTAATCCATCGCATCTGCCCTGTACCATCTTATAACTTCCGGGTTTCCTAACCGGACGTACTAGCACGGGCGGGTTTTCCGGCGTCCAAATAGATAAATTGAGGTAATACACAATAGAATTCACTTTTATCTTTCATCATCGAGATACATGACACCACGATCAGGCCTCCTGATGAGCCAGAGGGGCGAAATGCGTCGAGGCGAACTATGTTAGGTGGCAGACGGCGCGACATCTAGAGAACGATGAGTATCAGCCGCACTGATTCATGCATATGACGTGCTTTATTTTTGTCTATTGGGCTATAGCAATATTATGCACTATGACACTTTAAATGACTAATCATAGCACTCTACAGGCTGTTATTACATAAATTGGTGCTGGAAATTTCATCGTAGATTAATCTAATCTTTTGGCTATAGCATTCTTGTGCTCATTTTGGCACCGCAAACTTTTTTTCGGGCAGTGTGCCCTTGATTGGACTAATCTATATGATCCTGAATGCATGATGCAGGCTGGTACTGCATAAATAGGTGCCGTGAATATATTCCTAGACAAACACCGATCGATAGCAATAGGAGTAGACACAATATGGCACTTTAAATAATATAACAAGCTGCCTATTTATAACAGTGTGTGCTGTTTAACTCATTTGTTCTCTAGCTACGGCAATTTTTTTGTGCCCATCGTGGCACTGGATGCTCTCCCCCCCTTTTTTTTGGGGCAGCTGGCCATTTATAGGACTGATCTAAAAGGGTCCTGAATACATTTATAGGCCGGCATTGCATAAAACAGGTGCCGTATATTTATTTTCCTAGGCAAATATTGGCCTTCCCGGGAAATTATTTTGCAAACGAGCCATCATAAGTCCACCACATGTACTCAATTGTTTTTAAATTTCACGATGTTGGGGTCCAGGATTCCCTATTTGTAGGCTTACCTCTGTCTAGTCCATAGGGGTACCTTTAGATAAATCCACTGTGTGGGTAGGGGAACCCAGTTCCATTGGTAGGGCCTTGCAGGATCCTAGGGCAAGACGACGAGGAGTGGGGGCGCCATAACGCATCCCATAGGGCGCCAACCCCCACTGTCAGGTAGCCACAAGCACAGCAATCTTGACAGGGACATTACCAGGCCCCCAACATTAGTTTTTTCACTGTGTGTTTTTGTTTTTTCTTTGGTGCAGCCACAGGTTGGTGGCATTTTAGCTATCTTAAAATAAATTTATTGGGTTTTATATGATTTTTGCATTAAGGTACCCTAATTTTTCATTTATTTACTCTGAAATACACGCATGTCGCCACACAAAACTTATCTCACAAAAGTCGCTACATGCATCTCGCCATACGCAACTCAACACACACAACTTGACACACGAAACTCGCCCTAAAACACACACAAGTCTGGTATTATCCTTCAAAAATAAAAATCTGATTAATAAGCAGACAAACTACAAGAGCAACAAATGTACCATATAGGAATCCGGCAGCTGTCAGTCACATGACCAGTCTATTATGTGTATGTGTGAGCTAATATATACTGCCAGGGGGTGGACTTACTGTTGGCTGGGGATTTATCAGGCTGCCAATTTAGCTTACAAATACTGAGGTAAAAATACTGACCAAATAATGTGTGAACGAGGTCTAATACAGGAGGAGATGACATACAGATATATACTATATACAGGAGGAGATGACACACAGGTATATACTATTTACAGGGGAGATGACACACAGGTATATACTATATACAGGAGGAGATGACACACAGATATATACTATATACAGGAGAGATGACACACAAGTATATACTATATAGAGGAGGAGATGACATACAGGTACATACTACATACAGGAGGAGATGACATACAGGTATATACTATATACAGGAGGAGATGACACACAGGTATATACTATATACAGGAGCAGATTACCTACAGGTATATAGTATATACAGGAGATGATATACAGGTATATGCTATGTATAGGAGGAGATGACATACAGGTATATACTATATACAGGAGGAGATGACACACAGATATATACTATATACAGGAGGAGATTACATACAGGTATATACTATATATAGGAGGAGATGACATACAGGTATATACTATATACAGGGGAGATGACACACAGCAGGTATATACTATATACAGGGGAGATGACATACAGGTATATACTATATACAGGAGATGACATACAGGTGTATACTATATATAAGGGAGATGACAAACATGTATATACTGAGGTGAAAATGAGAGGTGTGAGGTGAAAATGAAAAGGTGTGAGTGCAAAATGAGAGGAGTGAGGGAAAATAGTGGAGAGATCGGAAAATGACAGATGTCAGGTCGAAATGACAAGTGTTAGGGGGGAATGAGAGGAGTGAGGGGGAAAATAAGAGGAGTGAGGTTGAAAATGAGAGGTGTGAGGGAGAAAATGAGAGATGTGAGGGGGAAAATGAAAGATGTGATGGGAAAATGAGAGGCGTGAGGTGCTATAACTAACCACAGATATTTACTATGCCCAGGCAACGCCGGGCTCTTCAGCTAGTTATTCATATATTTATACATCAACAATAACAAAAAATAAAAATATAAAATCATTTTGCACTAAACAACAAGAAGGGGCAGTACCATACTGTTACATACAGCGGGCTCACAAGTTGAGGTGAATGCTCTAAGCCTAAGGTCCAGATCTGACCTTAGACAGCAGAGTTACTGAATACCTTGGACAGATAGCAGAGTTACTGAAGATGTCAGATAGATAGCAGAGTAGGCCGGAGTCACACTACCGTAGAATACAGCCCAGTGCTATGTGAGAAAACATCTCATAGCACTCAGACCAGTGTTAATCTATGGGGCAGCTCACATCAGCGTTTATTTTCTCAGCCATATTTCTGAAAGCACTGCGAGCGTGAGAAAGTTATCCTGCTCGTGGTACCATCGGACAGATCCTGGGAGTTCACAGCCAATTCTCTCACTTCACCTATGTGACATCACCATGAGTGCGGTGGGAGATTTTCCCACCGCGCTCGCGCTGATGTCAGAAAGGGGAAGTGAGTTAATTGGCTGTAAAACTCTCAGGACCTGACTGACAACACCGCAAGCAGGAGAACTTTCTCACTCTCGCGGTGCCCTCAGACAGGGAATAGGAGTTCGCAGGGAGACATTGAGCACACGGTGCTCAGTGTCTCTGCTGGATGGCAGGCTGAATGGTCGCATCATGCAACCATGCAGGCTGCCATCTAGATGTAGCAGAGTTAGAGCCATCATGGGACAAATGGATTACATCATCTCTGCGGAAAGGTGAGGAATATTGTTGTTTTTTATTTTTAACTGTTTTGCAGATGACAAGGGTGTTGGTGGAATGGGCGAGGTCGTAAGTATGGTTTAATTAAGATTTACTAAAGGAGTTTGCCTCATTCTTTCAATTAAAGAATTGCAGAGTCCTGTAATTCTTTAATAATTCAATTAAAGAATTGAAGACCAGACAGATAGCAGAGTAACTGAAAACCTCAGACAGATAACAGAGTTACTGAAGACTGAAGGTAGGAGGCGTCATGGACAAGTAGACAAGCAGCAGAGAAAAACTCTGAAGTAACAAGAAGTCTAAGGGTATGTTTCCATGGTCAGGAAATGCTGTGGGTTTGATGAATATATCCGCAGCGTCAAACCCGCAGTGTCCGTCCAGATGTTACAGCATAGTGGAGGGGACTTCATGAAATCCCATCTCCACCATGTATTCGGAGACGCAGGCGGCAGACCTGCATATGTGGGCATGCAGCGCATCTTTATAGACCGTCCCCACAGTGTAAATTTCCCATTGACTATCATTAGATGCGGTAAAACCGCATCTAATTATTAGTTACATGTGTCATAACTGCGTAAACGCAGCTTACTACGCATGCAAACTAATTTAAATAATGTCTTACCTTGTGACCGCCGGAAGTCTGGGTCCACTGCAGTTCTCGCGATGACTGAGCTCACCCTGAGAACTGCCATGCACGTGACCGCTGGGGTTACCTCCGGTCACTAGGCTGGTTCTCACAATCAGCTGGTCAGCTGATTGTGAGAACTGCAGTGCAGGTGACCGCCGGAAAGTTATCTCTGGTGGTCATCTACAAACTGCTACATCTGGATGTCAGGCATCCAGATGTAGCAGACCTGGACTCGTCGTGGGACATTCCTTATTAAGGACTACGTCGGAACAGGGAGTATTTGTGTTGTTGTTTTTATTTTGCAGGTGATTGAGGGATTCGGGGAATTAGCAGAAAAATAAAGATGGGAAAACTGTGTGATGTTTTATGTAATTAAAATACTTTATTCTGACTGTGTCTTTATTTAACCTGTAACAACTATAGGATTAGTAATGGATAGGTGTCTTATAGACGCATGTCCATTACTAAACCGGCTTGATGTCACCTTTTACAATACAAAGGTGACATTAACCCCCAAACTGCTACCCCACTTGCCACCGCTACAGGGCAAGTGGGAAGAGTGAGGCTAAGTGCCGGAATTGACGCATCTTAGAGATGTGCTATTTCTGGGGTGGCTGGGAGCTGGTATTTGTAGCTGGGGGCAATATCCATGGTCCCTTCCAAGGCTATTAATATCAGCCCGCAGCTGTCTGCCTTGCCTTTGCTGGTAATTAATTATAGGGGGACCCCACATCATTTTTTGGGGGGCCCCCTATTTTAATAGCCAGTAAAGGCTAAGTATACAGCTGTGAGCTGATATTAATAGCTTGGGAAGCTCCATGGGTATTACCCCCTTCCCAGGCTATAAACATCAGCCCCCAGTCGCTGGCTTTCCCTCTGCTGTTTTTGAAAATTGAGCGGGAGCCCACGCCATTTAAAAACATTTTTTTTTATTTAGTTAGCAAAAAAAAGGAAAGGACATTACATATTTCTGTGTGGCCAGTGTCACACTTGCGAGTGTGATGTGAGACACTCGCGCGAGTTTCTCACATCACTCTCGCAAGCGTGACAGCGGTCCGTCTCGTACTTCCAGATGTGACACAAGATTCAACATATGTAAATTAGTACACATGCGTAGTAAGCTGCGTTCCCGCAGTTATTACGCATGTGACTAATAACTAAATGCGGTTTTACCTAATGATAGTCTATGGGAAATTTATGCTGCGGGGACTGAGCATCTCCATATGGTAAATAGACATGCTGTGGTCTGGAAAGATGCTCCGCATGTCCGTTTACGCAGGCCTACCGCCTGCGTCTTTGATTGCATAGTGGAGATGGCATTTCTTGAAATCCCATCCACTATGCTGTAACATCTGGCTGCTGCGGGTTGGACGCTGAAGATGTACACAGCAGCCAACCTGCAGCGTTTACTAACTGTGTGCACGTACCCTATCTGCAAACAGGAAATCGCCTTTTTTCCTTCCCAGAAGCCAACTTTCAATAAGCTTTATTTCAAGTGGCAAAAAACGCATGTAATGAAAAAACGCATCAAAAACGCATGTAAAAAACGCATCAAACTGCAGGTGACCTGCCAGTGACCTCAGATGCAGATTTTACCGGCGTCAAATCCTGAGCAAATACTGAGCCATTCCTGACCATGGAAACATACCATGGAAGCACACAGTCAGGAATATGTGCAGAAAATCACAGGAGGACACGTAGAAGAGATCCTAGAAGATCAGTGACAGGTAGCAGGCAGAACTCTGGAAAAACTAAAGAGTCTGAGTACCTTGGAAGCCACAGACAACCAGAAAGACATCTTGGAAACTGCAAGCAGGTTGCAAAACTGGAAACCACATACAAGTACGTAGCGATACTGGAAACACAGGAAAATAGGTAGCAATACTAGAAACCGCAGGCAGGTTGCATAACTGGAAAGCGCAGGCAAGTAGGAAGAGATACTACAAACTGGAGGCAAGAAGGTAGCGATACTGGTAAATGCAAGCAAGTAGGTAGCGATATTGGAAACCGCAGGCAAGTAGGTAGTGATATTTGACACCGCAGGCAAGTAGGGAGCAATATTGTAAACCACAGGCAGATAGGTAAAGTCCTCCACTGACAGGTAGAAAGGTTACTGGAAACCACAGGCAAGCAGGTTAAGTCCTCTACTGACTTGTAGCAAGATAACTGAAAACTGCAGACAAACAGGCGAAGTCCTGAAGACCACTGGCAGGTAGAAGGGTTACTGGAAACCACAAAGCAGTAACTCATGGACAGGAAACGACAGACATCTAGGAGACATCCTGATTACTGTGGACTGGATCTGTTCACCGACAACTAACAGAGTTACTAGCAAGTCTTAGAGCACTAACAGGACCCAGGTGTTAGTCTCGGAAGGCCTTAAATAGGCCTAGGAAATACAATACATGGCAGCATGTCAGGCTACTTGCACATCCCTAAGTGGAACACAAAAAAATCAAATGGATTGGACATGTGCGTAACACATATTATCACCAGTAGTCCAACAGAGAAAGAAACAGAATTAAACCCCTTTCTACATGCTACACTGAAACATTACCCTTTAAATCCCAGGCTTAAGCCTCTCATACTGTGCACTAATGAAAGGCAATACTCAGAAACATTGTGTCTGCAAACTGAGATTTTGATTTGGCTTTTATCCTAAGTCATATAGTAAGACTCTTTAAAGGGTTGATATTGACTTTTAGGATGGCTACTTTCAATAGGTGGCACTAGAGTTCCAGTCCTCTTCCTCTCTGAAGAAGTAATTTGCATATTTAATTTCCCAGAGGAACATGCATGGCGCATATAAGTCTCCTCACTCTGACATGCTAGGTCTGGCTTGTCACTGTCCACAAGGAGAAACGTTACCCCTTAGATTATATGCTACACTGATACCCAAATGTAATTTTTTAGTCTATAGACAGCCAAGGACCTTATATAGTAATATTTTATGAAACAGTAGCCCAAAAATTCAACTGTATTAAAAATCCTGTTAACAAAGACAAAAATAATCTCAATAAATCAGAGAAACTTGCATTTAGAAACCTATAAAACCATAATTCTATTGTTATAAGAGCAGCCGACAAAGAGTGAGAAACAGTGACACAAAAGCCCTCTGATTATGTGAAGGAGATAATGAACCTACTTTCAGACAATAAATTCTTCATTTCCAACAATAGATAAAGAATTGCTAGAAGCGATAAATGAGGCATATCATTAACTGAACATCAATACAATGAAGAGGGATTTCTTTTAATCTCCCAATTGAATAAACCCTTCTTGAACCATCTCCCAAAGGAACATAAATCAGTAACACACCCACCAGGATGTCCCATAATCTTAGGGATAAATTTCATTACTAGTAGTAATCTATCCCAATATATTGATTTTTATCCTACAAGAACATGTGAAATATCTACCCATTCAATACAACTGAATTGACAGACATCAAATGGGTGGAGAACTACATTCATTGCTATAGATGTATGTGTGTACAATATACCGATAAGAAAGACTCTCAAATATGTGAATCACTTTAAAGGATGTTTCAAAATTCCACACATGCAGAGAAACTTTATAATCATGATATTAAAATATATTTTGCATAAGTACTACTTCACATTCAACAACATCATCTACCATCAAACGAACAGTGCCATGATCGGTACACGTCTAGCACCCAGTTTCACAAATCTTTTCATGGGGTGCTTCAAAAGTAAATGCATTTTGGAAAAACATAATGACCCAAAAATATAATTTCTTACCATCCTTTTATTGACTACCTATATCTGGTTTAGATGGATCCATTTGGAAGTACCCAGTTCCATATAAAAGATCTAAAGAAAAATACGTAGGTATATACCCTTTATTATGCACACCAACATGGAAAGAATTTGTAATGGGAGTGGTGGAACCACTGGCCGTGGTCTGAGGAGAACCTGGAGGGGTGTGATTGGTGAGCAACTGACTTTTCATTAGAGCCTCTGATGGTGGGGTTATGCTTGGCTGCCAATGAACACCAGGTGCTACTCCAGGACAGACCACGGCAGCTGACCTCCAAGGGACTGGTAGTTGGAACGGCTCAGAAGGAGAGGACAGCAGATACAGGCAGGCACCATCAGGTGCAGGCTGGTGCAGCTGGTATACAGATTGGCACAGCAAATACTGGCGGGTCTGGCTGATATACAGACTGACACGGAAGGTTCAGGTGGGTCCGGCTGATATACAGACTGGCACGGCAGGTGTAGGGGTGTGCGGTTGATATACAGACTGACACAGGAGGTGTAGACTGACACGGTATATTTAACAACTCACACTTACCCTAATCAACAATCATTATACTGTCTTAGGATATAGAGAGATTCCAGCAACATAATTTAAAAAAATAAGAGTTTATTGACACATAGTAAAAAATATAGAAAAAACAAGGTGGGAATAAACCTCCAAAATGAGGATGTGTTTAGTCAAAGGCTGGGCATCCTACACAATGTAAGGCTCATAGCACCCCTCCCGGAAGAAGCTATTGCGAATCAGCGTTGGGGTTGGGGATGTGTGGCTACTCTTGCCTCCTGCTATATCTCGTTACTCCTCATGGTCTCAGGTGATGTAGTCTTTTGTCTTACCACCCCTCTTCTGTACTGATGATATTTGGTATCTAAAATTTGTCAACTTGTATTTATGACAATTAATTCAGTAAATATTTTTTCATGTTTGCCAGTGCTATATTCTGTCCTCAATAATTATATTTAAATTAAACTTCCTTGTTGCACTAAGCATTGTCTGCACTATGCACTTTCTTGGAGTCTGTAACAGATAAGAAATTTCTTCATGAGGATGGAACTGGATTTTCTGGCATATATGATAAGATTTCAGACAATAGATTCCTGACTATGAGAACTATATCTTTTTAAAATTTTAATTTATGTATATCTTTATTTAAGTAATGGTTGAAAAAGACTCGGGTTGGGTCGAAAAGTAACCTACCGATATACCAATTTCCATTTGTGAACACCGTGGTGAATTGATTTTATAATAAAAATAAGCATCATTTGAAACATATTTGTGAGTGCAATCCAAAGTCAAAGAAAAGATGATGTGCACTCACCGGTCCCATAAAATGCTTTCCTTTATTTGGACATAAGAGCAGTTACAAGCGGGAGGAAGAAACGTGCAGGAAAAAAGGACGACAGCTGTTTCGCGCGGATGCGCTTCTACAAGTCCCAGTGAGTAAAGGAAGTGGGGGGTTGGATTTATAATTAGATCCAAAACTTGTATCCATTTAAAAATGTGTGATATTCAAAAAAATCCTAATGAGCAATAAGAACACAAGAAAAATGCTCAACTATAAGGAATTTTTTATCGGGCACTGCTGCTTATAGGAAAACTGACATGTCAATTCTTTCGTTCAGGCCAATTGGCCCTGTTGCGCATGTGCGCAATATCCACCTTGCTTCTCGTCTCAAGAGTAGCTGGTTTAGGTTTCCTTCTTGCTGCGGTGGGCTCACCCTTTCAATGCCTGCAAAGCGAAGTGTTTGAACATTACCTGCATGGTATTGCCTTACATGATTCACCAGGCGAGGAACTCCCTTTCCTGTCCGTACCGAGTTAAAATGTTCTCTTATTCGCACATAAAGAGGGCGAATAGTTTTGCCTATGTAGTAGAAGCCACAGGGGCAAAATATAACATACACCACGTATGCTGACTTGCAAGAGATAAACTCCCTAACTGCATGGTTAATTGGCCCAATTTTTATACTATTACCTGTTAGGTGGTAGGAACAAAAATTACATTGCCCACACCTGAAATTCGCTTTCGGGATGCCTTTATCTAACCAGCTTGTATGGTCATTGCGAATACGATTACGCACTAACAAGTCTTTTATGTTTTTTCCCCGCCGACTAGCAAACAAAGGGCCCTTCTCGAATCTCTCTATTAGATCAGTATCTTTCCCTAGAATGTGCCAGTTTTTTCTAATTATAGATCTAATGTACGTGTCCATCGGACCATATTTAAAACTGAACACAAACTGTTTCTCTTTGTTTGTTTTTTTATCTGATCTTTTTATGGAAAAATCTTCTTTTTCTGCCCTTGCTAGGGCTGCATTTAATAATGGACGTGGATAACCCCGATTTTCAAAACGTTTGTACAGCTCCTGCGATTGTTTAATGAAACCACTATGACACTATGACGTATTATCGAGCACGCTGCAAGCAAAAAACCCCACTGATTGTCAACCAATTGGTGATTGAATCACCAGCTGTTTTTCTCCAAGCATGGAGTCAGAAACTCTGCCTCTGTCCTATGGACTACTAGCGGGACGAGAGAACGTGGATGGTTATTTCACAGAATGTGATACACGTGATGATATGTTTTCTTTGAGCACAAGAACTTTAGAACACAAGTTATTCAGTGTTGCTGAAAGAGAAGTAAATTTGCTTTGGACAAATAATTCGTTAAAATCTTACATAGACTGTGGCCGAGTACCACGCGGCTTGACAGTGGTCAAGGATATGTCGCAATTTCAAGATAACCCGCAGTTCACAAAAGACTGGGAAAAAATTATTTTGAAATGCTCACAAGACCTTTTGCAATTGGTTTTACAACAAAACATGATAAATTATGAAGTAACAAAAACAGAACTGAGCAAAACTAAAAATGAACTAAAATCTAGATTAACAGAAGCCCAATGGGCGGTATTGGACAAAAAATTGGATAATAAACTGGTGAATAGTGTTGAGCGATACCGTCTGATACTTGAAAGTATCGGTATCGGATAGTATCGGCCGATACCCGAAAAGTATCGGATATCGCCGATACCCGATTCTAATACAAGTCAATGGGACACCAAGTATCGGAAGGTATCCTGATGGTTCCCAGGGTCTGAAGGAGAGGAAACTCTCCTTCAGGCCCTGAGATCCATATTACTGTGTAAAATAAAGAATTAAAATAAAAAATATTGATATACTCATCTCTCCGGAGGCCCCTGGACATCACCGCTGGTAACCGTCAGCCTTCTTTGCTTAAAATGAGCGCGTTTAGGGCCTTCCATGACGTCACGGCTTCTGATTGGTCGCGTGCCGCTCATGTGACCGCCACGTGACCAATCACAAGCCGCGACGTCATTCTCAGGTCCTAAAT
The DNA here is from genome assembly GCF_051348905.1 of Ranitomeya variabilis. Classification (NCBI taxonomy): domain Eukaryota; kingdom Metazoa; phylum Chordata; class Amphibia; order Anura; family Dendrobatidae; genus Ranitomeya; species Ranitomeya variabilis. The sequence goes on from NC_135233.1 coordinate 827,569,443, forward strand.
TCCTAGAATGAGGAGTTTAGGGCCTGAGAATGACGTCACGGCTTGTGATTGGTCGAGTGGCGGTCACATGAGCGGCACGCGACCAATCAGAAGCCGTGACATCATGGAAGGCCCTAAACGCGCTCATTTTAAGCAAAGAAGTCTGCCGGTTACCAGCGGTGATGTCCAGGGGCCTCCGGAGAGGTGAGTATATCAATATTTTTTATTTTAATTCTTTATTTTACACAGTAATATGGATCCGATACCGATTCCCGATACCACAAAAGTATCGGATCTCGGTATCGGAATTCCGATACCGCAAGTATCGGCTGATACCCGATACTTGCGGTATCGGAATGCTCAACACTACTGGTGAACCTTCAAATAGAAATAAAACAAAGGAAAATAGATAAATTTATCCGAGATAAAGGTGATTTTGAATCAGGTAAAATATTTAATTGGAATAAGCGAGGTCCAGCACAGGGCAATCGAAAATTTGTAAGAAAGAACTTCAGAAATAAATCTCATAGCAAAAAGAACAAGAAGGATTACCTAACCACGGACTCAGATTCAAGTATAAATGAAGAACTTACTCCAGAAGTGGGACTTACAGGAGCACATTCTTCAACACCGCACCCTTTAAACGGAGGACGCGGCGAGGAGGGAGAAGAAACCGCATCAAAAACGCCAAGAAAAGGGAAAAGGAAAAAAGTCTCTTGGAGACCGTTCACATAGAGGAAACATCAACCAATACAGTAATTAATCTGACGGACCATAGCTTGAATGTGACACATTATTCGGTATTGTCTAAAGGTTTAAACTATTGTCTCCCAGAATGTTTTGATCCTGTTGAATTTAAAATAGATTTATACAAAGCAGTGAGAAAAATACACCTGTATAAAATGTATAAAACTTCCAAAAATAATGTCGGAACAACTCCGATGGGAGAAGTCCCATGCCATGTGGGTCCTTTGGGCTTCATGGCAATGGAACATCCCGCAGACAATATACGGGAAGATGCTTTACTATTATTAAGTTTAACAGACCCTGTGGTAGATACAATAAATAAGCGTAGTATTCCAGTTGAGCCGTTTATGGGTGGAGTTAAATCTTCCTTTATGCCCCCAGTCTCCCCAGGCAACCCTGTTGATATCTTTGAGGCACAAGTAAATAAAGACATGGAAGCTCTGCTTTACCAGACTGCGCCATCTAATTTGACTCCAGCAGAACAAAAAGCCCTTAAAGAGATACAGGGTTGGCGGGATACTGTGGTACGTGCAGCAGACAAAGGGGGCAATATCGTTTTACTAACTAAGGAATATTACATAATGGAAGCTTTAAGACAATTATCAGATGATACAACTTATAAAAAGATACAAAATTACCCTACATTGAAATATCAAAACGAACTTAGAACCTTATTAAGGGAATACGTCGAGAGGGGTATATTATCAACAAAACAGGCAGAAAAATTGATGCCTGATACCCCCAAAAGGCCACATTGGTACCATGTACCAAAAATACATAAATCAATAAATAGTCCACCAGGACGACCGATTGTGTCTGGGATAGGTTCCTTAACGGAACCACTATCCCAATATTTAGATTGGCTATTATGTCCGCTCTTACCAGACATTCCGTCGTATGTCAAGAATACAAACGATTTTTTACGTATAATGAAGGGTTTCACTTGGCAAGATAGTTTTAACCTACCGTCAATAGACGTAGAAAGTTTGTATACTAGGATCCCGCAAGATCTAGGGGTCGCGGCAATAAGAGAAGTTTTACTAAAAACACCAACAGATAGCAATACTATTGATTTTATCTGTGATGGCTTGACATTTGTTCTTAAACATAATGCCTTTAAATTTGATGAACAAAGGTACGCACAATGCGAGGGGACTGCCATGGGTACGTCAGTCGCATGTACACTGGCAAACCTTTTCTTGGCACTTTTGGAAGAAAAATTTGTTTACCCCATGACTAGTGTTGAGCGATACCGTCCGATACTTGAAAGTATCGGTATCGGAAAGTATCGGCCGATACCGGCAAAGTATCGGATCTAATCCGATACCGATACCCGATACCAATACAAGTCAATGGGACTCATGTATCGGACGGTATTCCTGATGGTTCCCAGGGTCTGAAGGAGAGGAAACTCTCCTTCAGGCCCTGGGAACCATATTAATGTGTAAAAGAAAGAATTAAAATAAAAAATATTGCTATACTCACCTCTCCGACGCAGCCTGGAGCTTACCGAGGGAACCGGCAGCGTTGTTTGCTTAAAATTCGCGCTTTTTCTCCCTTACGTGATGTCCCGGCTTGTGATTGGTCGCGTGCCGCCCATGTGGCCGCGACGCGACCAATCACAGCAAGCCGTGACGTAATTTTAGGTCCTTCAGGATTTTAAAATTACGTTCTGGCTTGTGATTGGTCGCGTCGCGGTCACATGGGCGACGCGACCAATCACAAGCCGTGACGTCACGGGAGGCTGGACACGCGCGCATTTTAAAAGGTTTTTGGGCCTTGCAGCGCCGTTTACGGCTGTCTGCACGGTCTCCGTGTGACTGCAGCTCTCTCTGTTGTCAGTTCAGTCCCCAAAAAATAAATAAATAATAAAGTTCACCAAACACACCAGTGACACCACTTAACATTTGTGTAGGCCACATTAGCTCATATTAAAGTCTAGTCCACACTTTAGAAAATTAGTGTTTCTTATACCTGTTAGGAGTTGTTCAGGAATAAGCACACAAAGCCTTTAGTAATTTTCTGCTTATCTTTATCAGTCAACCAAGATGAAGAAGGCAGTGAGTAAGGCACGTGGGCGTGGGCACGGAGCAGGGAGAGGACGTGGGGATTCTGTGCCTGCTGCGGGCACCGGTGACTCCTCAGCACCCAGTTTCACTAGGGAACAGTCGTTCATGCGCAGCTTTGTCGCAGAGCGCCGTACACCGCTGCTGCGTGAAGAACAAATTGAAGCCGTTGTCGGATGGATGGCAGCTAATGCATCAACTTCAATTAGTGTCACATCCTCTCAGACACAGAGCACTGGAGAGCAGCCATCTGTCTCTTCACCACCTGCCAAATTGCCCAGGCAGACAGAGAGCCCAGGACAGGAGCCGTCTCTACTTCTGTTCTCTGAATCTCTTGGCTTGGAAACAGGGGGCCAGCCAAGCAGCATTGGAGAAATGGAAGAAGAGGCAGGGTGCAGTGATGCCCAACAGCTTTTTCTCTCTTCCTCTGAAGAGGCGGGTGGGCCAGTGCTTCCGGTCACCACATCGCAGGCCGCATCCGCTGATGATGACACTCAGGTGCCACTTTCTGGTGCGTGCTCTGCTGCTGAGACTACCCAGGAGGAGCAGTTGGGGGCAGAGGGTAGTGTAGATGATGAGGTCCTTGACCCATCTTGGCATGAGGGACAGGAAGGTGGTGGGAGCAGCTCTGAGGAAGAGATTCCCCGTACGGCCCAAAGAGGGAGAGGGAGGGGGAAGACTGCAGATCCTGCAGCCTCCGCTTTGGCACCCGTTAGGAGCATGTCTCTTCCAAAAGCCAAAAAGGGCGCTCCCAAGACTTGCAGTGCCTGGTCCTTTTTTGACACAGTTGCAGATGACATTTGCTATGTCAAATGCAAGGTGTGTCATCACAAAGTAAAAAGAGGTCGAAATGTCAGCAACCTCAATACCTCCAACATGTGGAAACATGTGCGCAACAGGCACGCGGCGGAGTTACAAAAACACACTGAAGAGCTAGGCCAAACAACAGCGGCAGCTACCACCACTTCAGCTCGTGTTGCCTCTTCCTCCAGCTCACACGCAGCTGGTTCGGCTTCCTCCCAGGATCGCCGTGGAAGAACCTCTGGCCCTGTTGTCCAGAGACCCGCTGTAATTCCACCCGCAGCACCACGTTCCCAGTCATCCACACACTCCCAGCCCAGTCTACAGCCATCGGTAGTACAGGCATGGGAGAAAAGGCGGCCTTTCTCGTCAAACCACCCACGAGCACAGGCTCTGACTGCAGGCATTGCCAAACTTCTGTCACTGGAAATGCTGTCATTCAGGCTGGTGGAGACTGACAGCTTCCGTGACTTGATGTCATTGGCAGTCCCACAGTACAATGTGCCCAGCCGCTTTTACTTCAGCAGGCAAGCCGTCCCTGCCCTGCACAAGCATGTGGAGGGACACATAAAACACGTGCTACTGAATGCCGTCAGTAGCAAGGTCCACCTCACCACCGATGCGTGGACCAGTCAACATGGACAGGGGCGATACCTTTCCCTCACTGCCCATTGGGTTAATGTCATTGAGCCGGGTACAGATCGTGCGAGTGGCGCAGGACGTGCCCTGCCCACTCCAAGGATTGCAGGAATCCATTCTGTACGCATTGACTCCTCCTCTTACACCAGTTCCTCAGAATCATCACTGCAGGAGCCGTCACAGTCCACCTCCACATGGACCCGTGATGAACGTTTACCTGTTACGACCGACATGAGCACAGCCGTGGCCAAACGTCAACAGGCCGTCTTGAAATTAATTTCTTTGGGGAATCGAAGCCACACAGCGCAGGAGCTCTGGAATGCCATCAAGCAGGAGAGCGATGTGTGGTTTGTGCCAGCGAACCTCCAGCCAGGCATGGTAGTGTGTGATAATGGCCGAAATCTGGTGGCAGCTCTGGGCCTCGGCAACCTCACTCACATCCCATGTCTGGCACATGTGCTCAATTTGGTCGTGCAGAGTTTTTTGAGGGACTATCCGGATCTTGATGCACTGCTGCACAAGGTCCGCCTAGAGTGTGCTCACTTGCGGCGTTCCAGCACGGCAAAAGCGCGCATTGCGGCTCTGCAGCGCCGACACCGCCTGCCGGAACATTGCATCATATGTGACCTACCTACCAGGTGGAATTCCACGTTACATATGTTGGAGCGGTTGTGTGAGCAGCAGCAAGCTGTAATGGAGTACCAGCTGCATCAGGCACAAAGAAGTCGCACTCCGCGCTGTTCTGACTTCACAACCACAGAGTGGGCCGCCACTATGAAGGACGTCTGCCAGGTTTTGCGTCCCTTCGATTATTCCACGCGGATGGCGAGTGCAGATGATGCACTAGTCAGCATGACTGTCCCCCTTATCTGCCTGCTTGAAAAATCACTGCAAGCGCTAAGGGATGATGTTGTGGAAGAGGTGGAGGATGAGGATTCACCATTTCCATCATCTTCTGGACAGTCAGCGCCACGTGGTTCCTCACAAACGCGTAGGCAGGGGACAGTTTGTGAGGAGGATGAGGAGGAGTCAATGGAGGAGGAAGACATCCGTCCAGAGGAGGGAGTTACACAATTGTCCAGTACTCAGTGTGTACAGCGAGGGTGGGGTGATGACGAGCGGGCAGAGATCACGCCTCCAGCAGGGGACAGCGTTTCTTGGGCAGTTGGCAGTCTGCAGTGCCTGAGAAACGACCGCCGCATCGCCCACATTCTCAACATGTCTGATTATTGGGTGTTCACCCTCCTCGATCCTCGCTACCGGGACAACGTAGAAAGCCTCATCACACCGTTGAACCGGGAGCGAAAAATGCGGGAGTACCAAGACACACTGGTGAATTCCATCATCTTCTCCATTCCAACTGAGAGAAGTGCTGCTAGTGCATTACAAAGCAGCTCAGTGCGTCCAGGCAGTGGTGGAGGCTCTGCACAAAGAGGGAGCAGAAGCAGTGCCTCTGCCCAAGGCAAGACCAGTATGGCCCAACTGTGGCACAGTTTTCTGTGCCCGCCACAAAAGTCTACACCATCACAGACGGCTCCAGTCAGCAGGAGGCAACGGTTCCGTCAGATGGTGACAGACTACATGTCTTGCCCTCTTGCTGTACTCCCAGACGGCTCTTCCCCTTTCAAGTTTTGGGTCTCAAAGCTGGATACATGGCCAGAGCTAAGCCAGTATGCATTGGAGGTGCTGGCTTGCCCTGCGGCTAGTGTATTATCGGAACGCGTCTTTAGTGCTGCAGGTGGTGTACTAACTGACCGTCGCATGCGACTATCCTCCGATAACGTTGACTGGCTTACTTTCCTGAAAATGAACAAGGCCTGGATCTCGCAGGAATTTGCCACTCCTCTTCCTGATTAAATAATTAGGTCACTGTCTACGTTATCCAGGTCTCCTGTTGTGTTCATCTTTCTACCACCTGAACTTAAATTCCTGGGCTCCAACACCGCCAGTTGAGGCTCAGAAGTGCCGTCTGCACAGTCAAAACATACGACCCAGTGTTATTGTTTTTCTATAACGTCAGCTGATCCCCAGCTGTGTAGCCGGCAATGTGTCCTGCGACCGCCACGCTGACACAACAACTGAAATGTAAGGGAACCTGTCCCCCCCCAAGGCGTTTGTTACTGAAGGAGCCACCTTGTGCAGCAGTAATGCTGCACAAGGAAAAGGTAGCTATTTTTGTTTAGCTCCTTGCACACGCAGAACTTAACACTTATAAAATGTGTCCACTGATAAAGTAAAAACCGTCCCGGAGGTGGGACTTTCCTTCGTAATGTGACGCAGCACAGCCGTCATTCTTACCCCCCCGGCGCGGTGCGCCGGCTGCTCAGCGTTGTTTGATTCCGTCCCAGAGCCTGCGCTGTTATGTTATCCCTTGGCCAGGCACACTTAGCGCTGCCCATCTTCTGACATCATTTGTGTCAGGCTGGCTGCGCCTGTGCGGCCGCGCTGGCCGAGAGCCCGCCTCGCAGTGTCTTCTGATTTAATCCCACTGGGGGCCTGAGATCCATGGACATGCGCAGTGCATATCTGAACCTCCACCTCTCACTCATCTCCCTACGGCTTCTTCAGACTGTGCGGTGTCAGCTGGTCCCTAATAGCATGCCACGGCCGTGACACCGCACAGTCTGAAGAAGCCGTAGGGAGGGGAGTGAGAGGCGAGGATATGCACTGCGCATGGCCATGGATCCCAGGCCCGCGGTGGGATTACATTAGACGACACTGCGAGGCGGGCTCTCGGCCAGCGCGTCCGGACAGGCGCAGCCAGCCTGACACCAAATGATGCCAGAAGATGGGCAGCGCTAAGTGTGCCTGGCCAAGGGATAACATAACAGCGCAGGCTCCGGGAAGGAATCAAACAACGCTGAGGAGCCGGGGCACGGCGCCAAGTGGGTAGGAATGACGGCTGTGCTGCGTCATATTACGAAGGAAAGTCCCACCTCCGGGACGGTCTCACGGTATCAGGGGACACATTTTATAAGTGTTCAGTTCTGTGTTTGCAAGGAGCATAATGAAAAGAGCCACCTTTTCCTTTTGCATCCTTTGTGCTGCACAAGCTGGCTCTTTCAGCTACAAACGCCTTGGGGGGGGGGGGTTAAAGGTTCCCTTTCGACTTTCTCCAATCAGGCTTCGGCCTACACTGTGTTCCTCTCCTCCTCCTCCTGTCCCTGGGCTCCAACACCGCTAGTTGTTGCCTGGTAGTGCTGTACGCACAGTCAACAGTCGCTCCTCTGTTATTGGGGTTCAGTAACGTCAGCTGTTCCCCAGCTGTGTGTGTGGCAATCCCTCCTATCTCCTCCACCTCCTCCTCCTCCTCCTCCTGTCCCTGGGCTCCAACACCGCTAGTTGTTGCCTGATAGTGCTGTCCGCACAGTCCCAACAGTCCCTCCTCTGTTATTGGGGTTCAGTAACGTCAGCTGTTCCCCAGCTGTGTGTGTGGCAATCCCTCCTATCTCCTCCACCTCCTCCTCCTCCTCCTGTCCCTGGGCTCCAACACCGCTAGTTTTTGCCTGGTAGTGCTGTCCGCACAGTCCCAACAGTCCCTCCTCTGTTATTGGGGTTCAGTAACGTCAGCTGTTCCCCAGCTGTGTGTGTGGCAATCCCTCCTATCTCCTCCACCTCCTCCTCCTGTCCCTGGGCTCCAACACCGCTAGTTGGCGTCCAGAAGTGCTGTCCGCACAGTCCCAACAGTCCCTCCTCTGTTATTTGGGGTTCAGTAACGTCAGCTGTTCCCCAGCTGTGTGTGTGGCAATCCCTCCTATCTCCTCCACCTCCTCCTCTTCCTCCTGTCCCTGGGCTCCAACACCGCTAGTTGCCGTCCAGAAGTGCTGTCCGCACAGTCCCATCAGTCCCTCCTCTGTTATTGGGGTTCAGTAACGTCAGCTGTTCCCCAGCTGTGTGTGTGGCAATCCCTCCTATCTCCTCCACCTCCTCCTCCTCCTCCTCCTGTCCCTGGGCTCCAACACCGCTAGTTGTTGCCTGGTAGTGCTGTACGCACAGTCCCAACAGTCCCTCCTCTGTTATTGGGGTTCAGTAACGTCAGCTGTTCCCCAGCTGTGTGTGTGGCAATCCCTCCTATCTCCTCCACCTCCTCCTCCTCCTCCTGTCCCTGGGCTCCAACACCGCTAGTTGTTGCCTGGTAGTGCTGTACGCACAGTCCCAACAGTCCCTCCTCTGTTATTGGGGTTCAGTAACGTCAGCTGTTCCCCAGCTGTGTGTGTGGCAATCCCTCCTATCTCCTCCACCTCCTCCTCCTGTCCCTGGGCTCCAACACCGCTAGTTGTTGCCTGGTAGTGCTGTACGCACAGTCCCAACAGTCCCTCCTCTGTTATTGGGGTTCAGTAACGTCAGCTGTTCCCCAGCTGTGTGTGTGGCAATCCCTCCTATCTCCTCCACCTCCTCCTCCTCCTCCTGTCCCTGGGCTCCAACACCGCTAGTTGCCGTCCAGAAGTGCTGTCCGCACAGAGCCAAACACCTCGCCAATGTGTTAGTGGGGTTCAGCACCGCCAGCTGTTCCCCTGCTGTGTATACGGCAACGAGTACTGCGACCGCCACGCAGGCACAACAAGTTAAATTTAAGGGAACCTGTCCCCCCCCCCAGGCGTTTGTTACTGAAGGAACCACCTTGTGCAGCAGTAATGATGCAAAGGGAAAAAGTGCCTCTTTTCGTGGTGCTCCTTGCACATGCTGAACCTAACACTTATGAAATGTGTCCCCTCCTACCGTGATACCGTCCGGTAGGTGGAACTTTCCTTTGTGATGTGACGCAGCACAGCCGTCATTCTTACCCCCTTGGCGCCGTGCGCCGCCTCCTCAGCGTTGTTTGAATCAGTCCCAGAGCCTGCGCTGTTAGGTTAGCCCTTGGCCATGCACACATTTTGCGCTGCCCGTCTTCTGACATCATTTGGTGTCAGGCTGGCTGCGCCTGTGCGGCTGCGCTGGACGAGATCCCGCCTCGTAGTGTCTTCTGATTTAATCCCACTGGGGGCCTGAGATCCATGGACATGCGCAGTGCATATCTGAACCTCCACCTCTCACTCATCTCCCTACGGCTTCTTCAGACTGTGCGGTGTCAGCTGATCCCTAATAGCATGCCACGGCCGTGACACCGCCCAGTCTGAATAAGCCGTAGGGAGGGGAGTGAGAGGTGAGGATATGCACTGCGCATGGCCACGGATCCCAGGCCCGCGGTGGGATTACATTAGACGACACTGCGAGGCGGGATCTCGGCCAGCGCAGCCGCACAGGCGCAGCCAGCCTGACACCAAATGATGTCAGATGACGGGCAGCGCAAAATGTGTGCATGGCCAAGGGCTAACCTAACAGCGCAGGCTCCGGGACTGATTCAAACAACGCTGAGGAGGCGGCGCACGGCGCCAAGGGGGTAAGAATGACGGCTGTGCTGCGTCACATCACAAAGGAAAGTTCCACCAACCGGACGGTATCACGGTAGGAGGGGACACTTTTCATAAGTGTTAGGTTCAGCATGTGCAAGGACCATAATTAAAAGAGCTAAGTTTACCTTTTCCAGCATTAGTGCTGTACACGATGGCTCTTTCAGCTACAAACGCCTGGGGGGGGGTTAAAGTTTCCCTTTCAACTTGCTCCAGTGCAGGCTTCGGCCTACACTCTGCTCCCTCTCCTCCTCCTGCTGACCCTGGGCTCTAACACTGCCAGTTGGGGCCCAGATGTGCTAGCTGCACAGAGCCAAACACCAGCCAATGTGTCAGTGGGGTTCAGCACCGCCAGCTGTTCCCCTGCTGTGTAGCCGGCAACGTGTCCTGCAACAGCCACGCAGACACAAGAACTGAAATTGAAGGAAACCTGTCCCCCCTCCCCCAGGCGTTTCTACATTTTACAGCCACCTTGTACGACAGTAATGCTGCATGTGTGCAAGGTGGCTCAGAAACTTATTCTCCTTGCCCATGTTGAACTGAACACATCTAAAATGAGTCCTCTGCGACCATTAAAACGTCCCTCAGGTGTGATTTTCCTTTGTATTGACACGCAACAAGCTCCTTGGTAGCGCTGCCCGTCTTCTGGCATCATTGTTTGGCTGCCTGCGCCTCTGCAGCCGCCTTGCCCCACACAACGCCCCTCGGTGTCTTATTTATTTGGACTGCGAGGGTGTGATTGATGGGCATGAATGGTGCATTTCTTCGCCTGTCCCTCATCTCCTTCCGCCTTCTTTGGACTGTGCGTCTTCATGGCCATGGCATGCGATAAGGGATCAGCTGACGCCGCATAGTCTGAAGCGGGTGTAAGAACCCAAGCGAGAGGCGAACATATGTACTGCGCCAGGCCATGAATCCCAGCCCCGCAGTGTTTTAACAATGTTAAGACACTGCGGGGCTGGGATTCATGGTCATCGCAAACCGCAACGGCCGACATTACATGATGTCAGAGGATGGGCAGCGCTAACAGCGCAAGGCCAAGGGATAAAACGAAAGCGCAGACTCCTGTGCAACAAATAACGATGCTCAGGAGGCCGCGCAAAGCACCAAGGTGGCATTTTTGCCAGCTGTACTGCGTCTCTTTACGAAGGGAACTCACGCCTCAAAATCAGTTTGACTGTGTAAGGGCCTAAATGTTATACGTGTTCCTTTCAGCGTGTGCAAGGAGCAAAATTAAAAGAGCAACCTTTGACTTGTGCAGCATTACTGCTGCATAAGCTGTGGCTCTTCTACTTTGTAACACCTGAGGGGGGGTTAAAGGTTACCTTTGAAATTGGTTCAATTAGGCTTCGGCCTACACTCCGCTCCCTCTCCTCCTCCTGCTGACCCTGGGCTCTAACACCGCCAGTTGGGGCCCAGATGTGCTGGCTGCACAGAGCCAAACACCTCGCCAATGTGTCAGTGGGGTTCAGCACCGCCAGCTGTTCCCCTGCTGTGTAGCCGGCAACGTGTCCTGCAACTGCCACGCAGACACAACAGACCCAAAGCTGCCGCCAGTGCAGGCTTCGGCCTACACTCTGCTCCCTCTCCTCCTCCTGCTGACCCTGGGCTCTAACACCGCCAGTTGGGGCCCAGATGTGCTAGCTGCACAGAGAAAAACACCAGCCAATGTGTCAGTGGGGTTCAGCACCGCCAGCTGTTCCCCTGCTGTGCAGCCGGCAACGTGTCCTGCAACAGCCACGCAGACACAAGAACTGAACTTGAAGGGAACCTGTCCCCCCTCCCCCAGGCGTTTGTATGTTTTCCAGCCACCTTGTACAGCAGTAATGCTGCATGTGTGCAAGGTGGCTCATAAACTTATTCTCCTCGCATATGTGGAACTGAAAACACGTCTAAAATGTGTCCTCTGTGTTACCATTTAACCGTCCCGGAGGTGTGACTTTCCTTTGTAATGACACGCAACAACCCCCTTGGTAGCACAGCCCTTCTTCTGACATCGTTGTTTGGCTGGCTGCGCCTCTGCGGCCGCCCTGCCTGACACAACGCCCCTCGGTGTCTTATTTATTTTGACTGCGAGGGTGTGATTGACGGGCAGTGCTTATCCAAGGGAGTTGTGACCTATCACAACCAGACCAGGTGAGTCTGTTTTGTGGGGGTCCAGGTGATTGCGATACCTGAAGGTATTACTCTATGTGCGCTTCTTTTTCTTGTTTTTAGAGATCTCTGTGCAGCTAGCAGTACCGGGCCCCAACTGGCGGTGTTAGAGCCCAGGCTCCGCAGGGGGAGCAGAGTGTAGGCCGAAGCCTGTGCGGCTTCATGGCCGTGGCATGCGATAAGGGATCAGCTGACGCCGCACAGTCTGTAGCAGGTGTAAGGACACGAGCGAGAGGCGAACCTATGTACTGCGCCAGGCCATGAATCCCAGCCCCGCAGTGTTTTAACTATGTAAAGACACTGCGGGGCTGGCATTCATGGGCATCGCGAACTGCACCAGCCGACATGAAATGATGTCAGAAGATGGGCAGCGCATGGCCAAGGGATAACGCAACAACGCAAACTCCTGTACATCAAAATGCGATGCTCAGGAGGCCGTGCCACGCACCAAGGTGGTGTTTTTGCCAGCTGTGCTGCGTCTCATTATGAAGGGAACTCCCGCCTCCAAGACAGATTGACTGTATAAGGGCCAAAATGTTGTACGTGTTTCATTCAGCTTGTGCAAGGAACAAAATTAAAAGAGCAACCTTTGACTTGGGCAGCACTACTGCTGCATAAGGTGTGGCTCTTCTACTTTGTAACACCTGAGGGGGGTTTAAAGGTTACCTTTAAAATTGGTTCAATTAGGCTTCGGCCTACACTCTGCTCCCCCTGCAGATCCTGGGCTCTAACACCGCCAGTTGGTGCCCGGTACTGCTAGCTGCACAGAGAAAAACACCAGCCAATGTGTCAGTGGGGTTCAGCACCGCCAGCTGTTCCCCTGCTGTGTAGCTGGCAACGTGTCCTGCAAATGCCACGCAGACACAAAGCTGCTGCCAGTGCAGGCTTCGGCCTACACTCTGCTCCCTCTCCTCCTCCTGCTGACCCTGGGCTCTAACACCGCCAGTTGGTGCCCAGTACTGCTAGCTGCACAGAGAAAAACACCAGCCAATGTGTCAGTGGGGTTCAGCACCGCCAGCTGTTCCCCTGCTGTGCAGCCGGCAATGTGTCCTGCAACAGCCACGCAGACACAAGAACTGAAATTGAAGTGAATCTGTCCCCCCTCCCCCAGGTGTTTGTATGTTTTCCAGCCACCTTGTACAGCAGTAATGCTGCATGTGTGCAAGGTGGCTCATAAACTTATTCTCCTTGCACACGTGGAACAGAACACGTCTACAATGTGTCCCCTGAGACCATTAAAATGTCCCTGAGGTGTGACTTTACTTTGTAATGACACGCAACAACCCCCTTGGTAGCACAGCCCTTCTTCTGACATCATTGTTTGGCTGGCTGCGCCTCTGCGGCTGCCCTGCCCGACACAACGCCCCTCGGTGTCTTATTTATTTTGACTGCGAGGGTGTGATTGATGGGCATGAGCAGTGCATATCTTCGCCAGGCTGTCACTCAGCTCCTTCCGCCTTCTTCAGACGGTGCGGCTTCATGGCCGCGGCATGCGATAAGGGATCAGCTGACGCCGCACAGTCTGTAGCAGGTGTAAGGACCCGAGCGAGAGGCGAACATATGTACTGCGCCAGGCCATGAATCCCAGCCCCGCAGTGTGAAACACTGTAAAGACACTGCAGGGCTGGGATTCATGGGCATCGCGAACCGCACCAGCCGACATGAAATGATGTCATAAGACGGGCAGCACATGGCCAAGGGATAACGCAACAACACAGACTCCTGTACAGCAAAATGCGATGCTCAGGAGGCCGCACCAAGCACCAAGGTGTGATTTTTGACATCTGTGCTGCGTCTCATTACGAAGGGAACTCTCGCCTCCAACACAGTTTGACTGTATAAAGGGCTAAATGTTATACGTGTTTCATTCAGCGTGTGCAAGGAGAAAAATTAAAAGAGCAACCTTTGACTTGTGCAGCACTACTGCTGCATAAGCTGTGGCTCTTCTACTTTGTAACACCTGAGGGGGGGTTAAAGGTTACCTTTAAAATTGGTTCAATTAGGCTTCGGCCTACACTCTGCTCCCCCTGCAGAGCCTGGGCTCTAACACCGCCAGTTGGGGCCCGGTACTGCTAGCTGCACAGAGAAAAACACCAGCCAATGAGTCAGTGGGGTTCAGCAACGCCAGCTGTTCCCCTGCTGTGTAGCCGGCATCGTGTCCTGCAACAGCCACGCAGACACAAAGCTGCCACCAGTGCAGGCTTCGGCCTACACTCTGCTCCCTCTCCTCCTCCTGCTGACCCTGGGCTCTAACACCGCCAGTTGGGGCCCGCTACTGCTAGCTGCACAGAGATAAACACCAGCCAATGTGTCAGTGGGGTTCAGCACCGCCAGCTGTTCCCCTGCTGTGTAGCCGGCAACGTGTCCTGCAACAGCCACGCAGACACAACAGACCTACAAATGCCTCCAGTGCAGGCTTCGGCCTACACTCTTCTCCCCCTGCTGACCCTTTGCTCCAACACCGCTAGTTGGGGCTCTAGGAAGACAAGCTTAAATAGGTCCCCATCCTGGTTCCAGCACCGTCAGCTGGTTCCGGGCAGAGCCTTTTGCTTAGGTGCCTCCCTCTGGGTATCCGAGTTCCACCAACGTCAGGTGGTCCTTGGTAGTGCTTTCAGGCACGGGTACCTCCTGCTTAGTAACCGGGTTCCAGTAACGTCAGCTGGTCCTAGGTAGTTCCATTGGCTTTTGGACCTTCGGCTACCCATCCGGGTTCCAGTACCGTCAGCTGGTTCTCGGCAGTGTCTTTTGCTCTTGTACCTTCTGCTCCCCATCCTGGTTCCAGTACCGTCAGCTGGTTCCGGGCAGAGCCTTTGGCTTAGGTGCCTCCCTCTGGGTATCTGAGTTCCACCAACGTCAGGTGGTCCTTGGTAGTGCTTTCAGCACGGGTACCTCCTGCTTAGTAACCGGGTTCCAGTAACGTCAGCTGGTCCTCGGTAGTTCCATTGGCTCTTGGACCTTCGGCTACCCATCCGGGTTCCAGTACCATCAGCTGGTTCTCGACAGTGTCTTTTGCTCTTGTACCTTCTGCTCCCCATCCTGGTTCCAGTACCGTCAGCTGGTTCCGGGCAGAGCCTTTGGCTTAGGTGCCTCCCTCTGGGTATCCGAGTTCCACCAACGTCAGGTGGTCCTTGGTAGTGCTTTCAGGCACGGGTACCTCCTGCTTAGTAACCGGGTTCCAGTAACGTCAGCTGGTCCTCAGTAGTTCCATTGGCTCTTGGACCTTCGGGTAGCCATCCGAGTTCCAGTTCCATCAGCTGTTTCTCGGCATTTTCTCAGCCTTCTTGTACCTTCTGCTACATTTCCAAGTTCAAGACCCTAAAGACGACGACCCGGAAGACCACCCCTAAGATGACGACGACACCAGAGACGACGACCACTGAGATGACGACGACCCTGGAGACGATGACCCTGAAGACCACCCCGATGACGACGACCCCGGAGACGACGACCCTGGAGACGACGACCCTGGAGACGACGACGACATGGGAGACCGTGAAGCAGAAGAACAAGAGGCTGCAGAACAAAGAGCAGAAGAACATTAAGCATAAGACTAAATATCAGAGCAAAAGATATTATCTAAATTATAAGCAGAAGAAGACTAAGCAGTGTATGGGGGTGAGTCCGTTCCTCCTCGTGGTGCCCCTGGATAAAGCCTGATGCTGCAGGCCAAACTGAACGCGGACAAATGTAACTCTTTTGTGACAGGCAGAACGGAAGGTGTAATCTTCAAACTTTTATAGATAACAACTACGGGAATGCCTGTCACAAATAAGAATATGATGAAGAAGTTGAATATGAAAAAGATAATAGTTAAATAAAAAGAATATGAACAATGTAAAAAAAAAAAATATAGGTAGAAGAAGAAGAAGATGAATAAGGTGAAGATAGTTGATGTCAAAGAAGCTGATGATGAGGATAATGAAGAAGAAAGTGGGAGAAGTAAAAAAGAAGGTGAAGGACGTGGAAGTAGTGAAACATCAATATCTGAAAAAAAAAAAAAAAACATAGTCAAAATCTTTCTAACGCCGAACGTCATAAAAAACCCCCCAAAAACCTGCTATTCTATTTGTTTGGGCTAAACCTCTGTGCCTTTAATGTCTCCGCCACCTCCCCCAATACATCCTACATTATTCTTAGTTGTTTTCCTTCATGTAGAATTAACCTACAAGGAAAGAAAGGGTTTATTTTAATTCCGATATTTTCGTCCCATTGACTTGCATTGGGATCGGGTATCGGTATTGGATTAGATCCGATACTTTGACGGTATCGGCCGATAGTTTCCGATACCGATACTTTCCGATATCGGAAGGTATCGCTCTCAACACTAACTACAACCCCTAGCAAAAATTATCGAATCATCGTCCTTGGAGGATGTTCATTCCGTTGTTTAATTTTGTAGAAAAAAAAGCAGATCACAGACATGGCACAAAACTAAAGTCATTTCAAATGGCAATTTTCTGGCTTTAAGAAACACTAAAAGAAATCAAGAACAAAAAATGTGGTAGTCAGTAATGGTTACTTTTTTAACCAAGCATAGGGGAAAAATTATGGAATCACTCAATTCTGAGGAAAAAATTATGGAATCATGAAAAACAAGCAAACAAAAAAATACTCCAAAACATCACTAGTATTTTGTTGCACCATTTCTGGCTTTTATAACAGCTTGCAGTCTCTGAGGCATGGACTTAATGAGTGCCAAACAGTACTCTTCATCAATCTAGCTCCAACTTTCTCTGATTGCTGTAACAAGATCAGCTTTGCAGGTTGGAGCCTTGTCATGGACCATTTTCTTCAACTTCCACCAAAGATTTTCAATTGGATTGAAATCCGGGCTAAATGCAGGCTATGACATTGACCTTATGTGTCTTTTTCAAGGAATGTTTTCACAGTTTTTGCTCTATGGCAGGATGCATTATCATCTTGAAAAATCATCATCCCCAAACATCCTTTCAATTGATGGGATAAGAAAAGTGTCCAGAATATCAACATGACTTGGGCATTTATTGAAGATGTAATGACAGCCATCTGCCCAGTGCCTTTATCTGACATGCAGCCCCATATCATCAATGACTGTGGAAGTTTGCATGTTCTCTACAGGCAGTCATCTTTATAAATCTCATTGGAACGGCACCAAACAAAAGTTCCAGCATCATCACCTATCCCCCATTGCAGAATCGTGATTCATCACTGAATATGACTTTCATCCAGTCATCCACAGTCCACGATTGCTTTTCCTTAGCCCATTGTAAACTTGTTTTTTTCTGTTTAGGTATTAATGATGGCTTTCGTTTAGCTTTTCTGTATGTAAATCCCATTTCCTTTAGGCGGTTTCTTACAGTTCTGTCACAGACGTTGACTCCAGTTTCCACCTATTCATTCCTCATTTGTTTTGTTGTGCATTTCCTGCTTTTGAGACATATTGCTTTAAGTTTCTGGTCTTGACGCTTTGATGTTTTCCTTGGTCTACCAGTATGTTTGCCTTTAACAACCTTCCCATGTTGTTTGTATTTGGTCCAGACTTTAGACACAGCTGACTCTGAACAACCAACATATTTTGCAACATTGCGTGATGATTTACCCTCTTTTAAGATTTTGATAATCCTCTCTTTTGTTTCAATTGACATCTCTCGTGTTGGAGCCATGATTCATGTCAGTCAACTTGGTGCAACAGCTCTCCAAGTTGTGATCACTCCTTTTTAGATGCAGACTAATATCTAATTTGATGCAGGTGTTAGTTTTGAGTATGAAAATTTACAGGGTAATTCAATAATTTTTTCCTCAGAATTGAGTGACTCCATAATTTTTCCCCTATGCTTGGTTAAAAAAAAGTAACCATTACTGACTACCACATTTTTTGTCCTTGATTTTTGTTTTAGTGTTTCTTAAAGCCAGAAAGTTGCCATTTGAAATTACTTTAGTTTTGTGCCATGTGTGTGATCTGCTTTTCTTCTACAAAATTAAACAACTGAATGAATATCCTCAAAGGCCGGTGAATCTATAATTTTTGCCAGTGGTTGTAGTATAAAATGTGCATGTCACTCGCATGACACTTGCATTACACTCATCCGACTCTCCTGCATCAAAATTGGACCAATTTTAAAATCGCTAGTGTGACTGCAGCCTTAGGATGAGATCCTATCGCCACACGATTACAGACAAAGCAATTTATTTACCTGTGGCCAACATGAACCATATGGAAATGATCATATTAGAAAGAAATTTCAATCCATAAAAAGTAGGAAGAGCTTGGGAATGCAAATTTATGACTGTCTTCAATACATTTAAGACATTGTTAAATCTGTCATAAGGATTTATTTCAAACTACAACATCTGAGAAAATATGTAATGAAATTGCCGATCTTAAATCAACCGAGGGACTATTAAACATTTACATATCTCATCTTTACTAATTAAGGATTTACTAGCAAACTAATTTTTATTTTTTTTAAATGGCTATTTGTTATGCTATGTCTTTGCTGTTTTGTGAATGTATATTTGTTTCTTGTTTCTTCTGATGTACCTAAACAGTGGAAACTCTCCATAAGTGACACCATTTTGGAAACTAGACCCCTCACGGAACTTATCTAAGTGTGTGGTGAGCACCTTGATCCTCCAGGTGCTTATCAGAAGTTTATAAAATTGAGCCCTGAACATAAAAACATCACATTTTTCCCACAAAAGTGTTTTTTAGCCCCAAATTTTTCTTTTTCATAAGGATAACATGAGAAATTGCACCATACAATTTGTTGTGAAATTTCTCTTGAGTATGCTGATACCCAGTATGTGAAAGAAAACTACTGTTTAAGCGCACAGCAGGACTTGGAAGGGAAGGAGCGCCATTTGAAGTTTTGAATGCAAAATTTGCTATGTAAAATTTGCTGGAATAATTAGCAGACACCATGTCGCATTTTGAAAGCCCCTGTTATTCCTAAACAGTGGAAAACCCCAAGTGAGCCAATTTTGGAAACTAGATCCCTCAAGGAACTTACATAGATGTGTGATGAGCAGAATTTTACAAAATTGATCTATGAAAATGAAAAAAAAAAACATTTTTCCCACAAAACTGTTGTTTTAGCCCCAATTTGTTTTAATTTTCACAAGAATAGCAAGGGAAAATGGAACCCAAAATTTGTTGAGAAATTTCTCCTGAGAACAATGATACCCCATATGTGGTCAAAAACTGCTTTTACAAACTGCAAATTTCAGAAGGGAAGAAGCAGCATATTCAGATTTTACTGGAAAGGCTTTAGGGTGCCATGTCACATTGGCAGTACCCCTGAGGTGCCAGAACAGAAGAAAACCCCATATATGACATAATTTTATAAACTGCACTCCATATGAATTCATCAAGTGGGGCAGTGATCATATTGACACTATATGTGCCTCACAGATTTTTATACTATTTAGTGGTGAAGAAAGAATAATTATATTTTTACGCAGATCTACCTATCCGGACCTGACCTCACCTCCTTACTTGCCAAAATCCCGCACTGTCTGTCTGCTATTTCAGCCTTCTTTTCTGCTCGCTTTCTACAACTGAACATGGACAAAACAGAATTCATCATCTTTCCCCCATCTCACTCTACACCTCCACCAGACCTATCCATCAATGTCAATGGCTGCTCACTTTCCCCAGTCCCACACGCCCGGTGCCTCGGGGTGATCCTCGACTCTGCCCTCTCTTTCAAGCCACATATCCAAGCCCTTGCCTCCTCCTGCCGCCTCAAACTCAAAAACATTTCCCGGATCCGCGCATTCCTTGACCGTGACACCGCAAAAACACTAGTGCATGCCCTTATCATCTCCCGCCTCGACTACTGCAACCTCCTACTCTCTGGACTCCCCTCTAGCACTCTGGCACCACTCCAATCCATCCTACACTCTGCTGCTCGACTAATCTACCTGTCTCCCCGCTATTCCCCAGCCTCTCCCCTATGCCAAGCCCTTCACTGGCTTCCTATTGCCCAGAGACTCCAGTTCAAAACCCTCACAATTACCTACAAAGCCATCCACAACCTATCTCCTCCATACATCTGTGACATGATCAACCGGTACCTACCAACACGCAACCTCCGCTCCTCTCAAGACCTCCTTCTCTACTCCCCTCTCATCTCTTCTTCCCACAACCGCATCCAAGACTTCTCCCGTGCTTCCCCCATACTCTGGAACTCTCTACCCCAGCACATCAGACTCTCGCCTACCATAGAAACTTTCAAAAAGAACCTGAAGACTCACCTCTTCCGACAAGCCTAGAGCCTGCAGTGATCCTGAACCTACTGAACCGCCGCACAACCAGCTCTGCCCTCTCCTAGTGTATCATCGCCCATCCCCTGCAGATTGTGAGCCCTCGCGGGCAGGGTCCTCCCTCCTTATGTACCCGTGTGCCTTGTTTTTTGCTCATGTTTAATGTATTTGTCTATATTTGCCCCGTATTTCACATGTAAAGCGCCATGGAATAAATGGCGCTATAAAAATGAATAATAATAATAAAATAATAATATTTTTACCACTGAAATGTTGTTGTAGCACAAAGTTTTTTAATTTTTCTAAGGGCAATAATGGAAAATATGGACTTAAGCTTGTTGTAAAAATTTCTCCTGAGTGCACCAATACCCTACATATAAATTGGAAATACTTTTCATGCACAGTGCAAAGTTCAGAAGTAGTGTTGAGCGATACCGTCCGATACTTGAAAGTATCGGTATCGGATAGTATCGGCCGATACCCGAAAAGTATCGGATCTCGCCGATACCGATACCCGATACCAATACAAGTCAATGGGACTCAAGTATCGGAAGTTATCCCTTATGGTTCCCAGGGTCTGAAGGAGAGGAAACTGAATGTGTAAAATAAAGAATTAAAATAAAAAATATTGATATACTCACCTGTCCGGAGGCCCCTGCACCTTACCGCTGTTAACCGGCAGCTTCCGTTGCTTAAAATGAGCGCGTTTAGGGCCTTCCATGACGTCACGGCTTCTGATTGGTTGCGTGCCGCTCATGTGACCGCCACGCGACCAATCACAAGCCGTGACGTCATGGAAGGTGCTGAACGCGCTCATTTTAAGCAAAGCTGGCTGCCGGTTACTACCAGGGCGCGTCAGAGGGTGAGTATATCCCTATTTTTTATTTTAATTCTTTATTTTTTACATGGATATGGATCCCAGGGCCTGAAGGAGAGTTTCCTCTCCTTCAGACCCTAGGAACCATAAACTGGGAACTTCCGATTCCGATTCCCGATACCACAAAAGTATTGGATCTCGGTATCGGAATTCCGATACCGCAAGTATCGGCCGATACCCGATACTTGCGGTATCGGAATGCTCAACACTACTCAGAAGGGAAGGAGCTCCATATTATAGTGCAGATTTTACTGTTATGGTTTGCGGGTGCCATGACTCATTGGGAGAACCCCTGAGATGTCAGAATAGCAAAACTCCTCATAAGTGACCCCATTTTACAAAATACACATTTTGATGAATTAATACAGGGGTGCAGTGATCATATTGACACCACAGGCCTGTGTTCTGCCATTTCCTTCATTTCAGAAGTGCACAAAACTGTGGCGGACCATGGTTTTATACACGTCTAAAAAGACTGACGCCAGATCATAGTCCAGACAGTGTCCACAGTGCCTCCATCTGCCTTGTTATAGGGAAACTTCTGCCAGGGATTCCGTGTGAATCACATATTTCAGGGAATTATACAGAAACTCCGATTCAAGCACTCAGCGCAGAGTGCAGGATAAATGTGAGCCAAGCCTTACTGCAATGTTTGGGAGGCACAATTAACAAATCAACAACAGCTGAAGAATTGGTCTTATTTATTTTTTACACTATTCCTGGTGTGGCATAAATGATTAGGTGACTTTATTCTTCCGGACGTGCGATTACAGCAATGCCAGGTTTATAAAGTTCTTTTATGTTTGGCTGTTGTCACAAAAATTGCTCTTTATACAAAAAGGTTTTTGCATCGCATGTGATGGCTTTGTCAGGACTCTGAACATTTTTTACCTTTTGTGCATTACTGCCCTTTTCCAAGATGGCGTCTTTGGTCTCATGTGCACTGTGTCTTCCTGCTATAAACCCCAGCCTTCAGTCTGTGCTAGAGTATTCTGCCTTGCATCCAGCTCCTGACCTCTGATTACTCTCTGGCTATATACCTGCTCCTGTGAACCTGTGTGGTGATCCTGCTACTCTGAGTTCCTGCTGCTTACACCAGTTTCCAGTAATCCTCCTTCATCTGCTGCTCGTGTTTACTTCCATCTGCATTTGCTGGACATGTAAGCTTTGCTGCTCTGCTAAAACCTGAGACTATTAACCAGACCTCCCTGGTTGAGCTAAGATATGATTTGAACTGCCTAATAAGCATATCTATCTGTGCCTGGACTAAGACAAGGATTTATTCATGTCAAGTATCCTCAAGAATAAGTGTGCTTCATAGACTTTCTGCTTGATTGCATTTTCCTCTGAAGTTTCCTATAGACTGCTAAGCTGCGTTTAATATTTACACCAAGTATTGTGGACTTGAGTTTCTCTCTGCACCTGTTTGAATCACCGTGTGATAATATAGACTTTACCACTTATAAAACTGTGTCCTGTAGTTGTCTTGTTCCACGCAAAGAGTCTCCTGAGTTATCCCCTATAATTATTACAGGATACTCTAGCCTAAAAAAAAGGAGACTGCTGGAGCAATGACTGCAGAAAGCAGATTAGAGCAGATGTTTTCCATAATTAGATCACTGCAGAAAGATGTGGAAGGTCTGCAAAGGAAGTTTGGAAGCTTTGAACACAATCAACAAGTGTTTGGACAAACTTTGCAGGACTTAAGCAACCGCATGGCAGCCCAGGAAAACAAACTTGCTGGACATAAGCACGCAAATAGCTGCACAAGTGACTTTACCCTCTGGGCAACCGCCACCAGCTAGCCCACCTAAGTTGCCCCATTCAGATTTAATGGTGATCGCAACAAATTTCGTGGCTTTGTGAATCAATGTATGCGATATTTTGATGTGCATGCTGACTGTTTTCCTACTGATAGATCCAAAGTATTGTGTGTAATAATGCTACTGACCTCACAAGCGCTCGCCTGGGCGAATCCGTTGATTGAGTCTCGTGACCCACGGTTAAATAACTTGGATGATTTCTTGGCCGCTATGGCATTAATGTTTGATGACCCTAATCGCTGTGTAACCGCTGAATCTGCTTTGTTGTCTTTACGCCAGGCTAAACGTTCTGTTATTGAGTATGCCACTGAATTCAAGAGATTAGCGGTAGATACCAATTGGGACAGTTATGCACAATTGCCTATTTTTAAAAGGGGTCTGTCTAGTATTATAAAAGATGAACTAGCTCGCTCTGAGTCACCACAAGAGCTAGAGACATTTATACAGCATTCTGTGCGCATAGACATTCGCCTTACTGAGCGTAGGCAGGAGAAATTTGCTGCATATAACCGTATTTTTAACTTTTCTCTTCCTTCCAAAGAGCCTGCAGGTAAAACATCTCGGGAGGTGGAGGAGGTGCCCATGCAAATTGATTCCGTTCAGAGGCGTGAGATCAATGAGCGCCGGGAGCATCGCCTTCATGAAAGTCTATGTTTCTACTGCGGCCAGTCTGACCACTTCTTGATCAATTGTCCTAAGTGTCCTAGATGGCCTAACAAGGTGCTAGCAGCAGTAGGGGAGTATGACAACTGTGATGATGAATCTGACATCTCTGAATGTAGCCTGCCTTTAAACGCTGTATTCCATTCACTTTCTATGACTTCACCCCCCAAGGTGCTGAAGGAGAAGAACTCTCACTGTTCTCTCCCTATTAAGATCCTGTGTTCAGGACAATGGATTTCCAGTGCAGCTATGATTGACTCTGGTGCAGGTGGCAATTTCATGGATATCGCATTTGCCAAGGAACATGGTATTAAAGTTCAGCAAAGAGCCTCTCCAATTACCATGGAAACAGTGGATGGGTCACCTTTAATCTCTGGGCCTGTGGATCAGGAAACCGTACCCCTTGAAATTTTGTTGGAGCCTAAGCATCAGGAGCAACTTTCTTTCTTGCTAATTTCTTCTCATTTTCCTGTGATTTTAGGCATTCCTTGGTTGCGTTCTCAGAACCCAATTATCAACTGGGAGACCAAGGAGATTATCTTTCCAACAAGGAGCAACTCAGCGTTAACAGAAGCTGTCCCTGAATCCACGGCTACGGAACCACATGTACAGGTATTTTCTTTATCTCCAGCATATAAAGAGTTCTCTGACATCTGTGACAAGAAGAATGCAGATCAGCTTCCTCCACACAGGCATTATGACTGTCCCATTGAGCTGCTTCCTGGGGTAGCTATTCCTTTTGGTAACGTATACCCTTTGGCGGCACCTGAGCTTCAAGCCTTAAAGGAGTATATTGATGAAAATCTGGCCAAAGGCTTCATGCGTCCTTCTTCCTCACCAGCAGGGGCACCTATATTTTTTGTAAAAAAGAAGGATGGGACCCTGAGACCCTGTGTTGACTATCGGGAACTCAATAAGGTAACCGTACGAAACCGTTACCCTTTGCCTCTGATTCCCGAATTACTGGAAAGAGTCCACCATGCTAAGGTGTTCTCTAAACTGGATCTTCGTGGGGCTTATAATTTGGTGCGTATTTGTGCAGGGGATGAGTGGAAGACAGCCTTCCGATGCCGGTTTGGACACTTTGAATATCTCGTGATGCCCTTCGGGCTTTGTAATGCCCCTGCAACGTTTCAACACCTTGCTAATGACATTTTCAGAGATTTGTTGGACCAGTTTGTAGTGATCTATTTGGACGATATACTAATCTTTTCTGACTCTCTACAGGAACATGAAGAACATGTCAAAGCTGTTTTAAGACGTCTGAAAGAGAGCCATCTGTATATCAAGCCGGAGAAATGCGAGTTCCATCGTTCTGAGATACAGTTCTTAGGTTATATCATCTCTCCCCAGGGGCTGAACATGGAATCTGGTAAGATTCAGGCTATCCTTGACTAGCCGGTACCCAAGAACGTTAAGGAGGTCCAACGTTTTATTGGTTTTGCAAATTTCTACAGACGCTTCATTCAAAATTTTTCTGATATTGTCCGTTCTATTACTTCCTTGACAAAGAAGGAAAAGCCCTTTAAGTGGTCATCACAGGCTCAAGAAGCTTTTGATCGGCTTAAGATCTGTTTCACATCAACACCGCTGTTGATACACCCAGATCCAACACTTTCATTCATTGAGGAGGTGGACGCTTCTGATAATGCTTTGGGGGCTATTCTCTCCCAAAGAACTGGAGAGAAGGGTCTGCTACATCCGTGTGCTTTCTTTTCCCATCAACTAACCTCAACAGAGAAGAATTACGATGTGGGAGACAAGGAATTGCTGGCTATTATTGCAGCTTTCAAAGAATGGAGGCATCATCTGCAAGGAGCTGCACAACAGATCATAGTGCTAACTGACCATCGCAATTTAGAGTTGCTTAGATCCGCTAGATGTCTTTCCCCTCGTAAGGCTCGTTGGAACTTATTTTTAAATCAGTTTAAATTTGTTATCTTGTACCGTCCAGGTTCTCGTAATGGGAAGGCTGATGCTTTATCCCAAATCCATGCTGCGGATTCCGTACCTGGAGCCCCATCCAAGACCATTCTATCTGATGCCAATTTCATCGGAGTTATCCACGATCAGGACTTGTGGAAGGAGTTCAGCGAGGCCTATGACGGTGATGTATTTCTGGCCAACCCACCTGTGGATATTAATCTTGTCTTTAAGGGTGGCATGTGGTTCAGAGATCGACGTATCTACGCCCCTGAGGTCGTCCGTCTGCAGATCCTCAAGTTGGTACATGACTCCAAGTTGGCTGGTCACAAGGGGGTACAGAAGACACAAGAGTTCCTGAGCCAATTCTTCTGGTGGCCAACTTGCCTGAAGGATACCAAGGACTATGTTCTCCCTTGCGAGGTATGTGCCCGTTACAAGACTCCTCATGTGGCACCTACGGGTCTTCTACAACCATTACCTGTTCCGTCCCACCCTTGGGGGTCTATATCAATGGACTTTATTGTGGAGCTGCCTACATCGGGGGGCATGAATACAATCATGGTGGTAGTTGATCGCCTGACTAAAGCTGCTGATTTTGTTCCGTGCACCGGCCTCCCCTCAGCTAAAGATACAGTGAACTTGGTTATACAGAATGTCTTTCGGTTGCATGGGGTTCCGGATGAGATCATCTCTGACTGTGGAGTGCAGTTCACTTCAAGATTCTGGAAGGGGTTTTGCTCTGCACTCAATATTAATGTCTGTCTCTCTTCCTCTTACCATCCCCAGACAAATGGTAAGACTGAGCGTACCAACCAGACGCTGGAGCAATATCTAAGATGCTATGTCCGCCATCTCCAGGATAATTGGTTGGAGTTGCTGCTGTTAGCCGAATTTTCATATAACAATTCTCAGTGCTCCTCCACTAAATTTACACCTTTCTTTGCCAATCTGGGTTATCATCCGTGTATTTTACCTAGGTCTCCAATTAATTCTCCGGTTCCGGCAGTGGAGGAAAGGCTGACTGCAATGAGACAAAATCTGGAGGTTCTGAAGGAATCCCTGACCACAGCTCAAGAACGTTATAAGAGATCGGCTGATAGATTCCGTAAACCTGCACCCATGTTCAAGGTAGGAGATTCCGTGTGGTTAACTACGAATCTGAAGTTAAACGTTCCTTCACAAAAACTTGGACAGAAATTCATTGGCTTTTTCAAGATCAATGGTATTGTGAACTCTGTGGCCTGCCGGCTGAAGCTGCCTAGGACTATGAAGGTACACCCAGTTTTTCATGTATCTTTACTAAAGCCTGTATCTCTTAATACCTTCCAGGGACATGTTGTGCCACCTCCGCAGCCTGTGGTGATTGATAGCAAGAACAATTTGTGGTGGAGGAAATTATTGATTCCAGGATTCGCAAGAATCGGCTCCAATATCTGATAAGATGGCAGGGATATCCCCCTGAGGAAGACTCTTGGGAACCTGTGGAAAACATCAATGCCCAACAGAATATTTCTCGTTTTCATCAGAGATTCCCTGAGAAACCAGGTCCAGGATCGTCCTGAGGCCACTTCTAAGGAGGGAGTAATGTCAGGACTCTGAACATTTTTTACCTTTTGGGCATTACTGCCCTTTTCCTAGATGGTGTCTTTGGTCTCATGTGCACTGTGTCTTCCTGCTATAAACCCCAGCCTTCAGTCTGTGCTAGAGTATTCTGCCTTGCATCCAGCTCCTGACCTCTGATTACTCCCTGGCTATATACCTGCTCCTGTGAACCTGTGTGGTGATCCTGCTACTCTGCTCTGAGTTCCTGCTGCTTACACCAGTTTCCAGTAATCCTCCTTCATCTGCTGCTCGTGTTTACTTCCATCTGCATTTGTTGGACATGTAAGTTTTGCTGCTCTGCTAAAACCTGAGACTATTAACCAGGCCTCCCTGGTTGAGATAAGATATGATTTGAACTGCCTTATAAGCTTATCTATCTGTGTTTGGACTAATACAAGGATTTATTCATGTCAAGTATCCTCAAGAATAAGTGTGCTTCATAGACTTTCTGCTTGATTGCATTTTCCTCTGAAGTTTCCTGTAGACTGCTAAGCTGCGTATAATATTTACACCAAGTGTTGTGGACTGTTGTGAACTCTATTTTTAGGCTCCGTCTAGTGGTCACAAGCGGTACTGTGTAGTGTTGTCTTCTGCAGGTTGGCTGCATCAGCTGGTTCTTTATCCTTGGTTCGTTTCCTATTTAACTCACCTGGATACTCAGTTCCTTGCCTGCTATCAATGTATTCAGTGCTCTTCAGATTCCTTGTGATTACCTTGCTCCCAGCCTCTCCAAGACAAGCTAAGTTTTTGTCCGTTCATTTTTTGATTATCAGCATTCATCATGTTTCTTGTCCAGCTTGCTAAGATGTGATTTCCTCGCTTGCTGGTTGCTCTAGGGGACTGAGTTTCTCCCCCCACACCGTTAGTTGGTGCGGGGGTTCTTGAAATCTCAGTGTGGATATTTTGTTAGGGTTTTTTACTGACCGCACAGACCCCTTACTATTTTCTGCTATCTAGTATTAGTGGGCCTCATTTGCTGAATCTGTTTTCACCCCTGTGTATGTGCCTTCCTCTTACCTCACCGTTATTATTTGTTGGGGGCTTCTATATCTTTGGGGATTATTTCTCTGGAGGAAAGAGAGGTCTTTCTTTCTCTCTAGGGGTAGTTAGTTCCTCAGGCTGGCTCGAGACGTCTAGGATTTTTTAGGCACGTTCACCAGCTACTTCTAGTGTGTTTGGATAGGTTCAGATTTGCGGTTAGTCCAGTTTGCCACCTCCCTAGAGCTTGTTCTATGTTTGTTACTTAGCTGGAGTAATTCGTGATCCTCAACCACTAAGGATCATAACAGTATAGCAGGCCAAAAAAAGTGTTTAATGCATCGCAGAAGTGGGATAAAAAGAAGACCTGAGTACATTTTTTTTTTCCCGCTTTTCCTTTGCTGCAGTCTGTTTAGTTTCTTTCATCCCCTTGAACTCTGGGTGGTTTTGAGCTCAGCTGCAGACATGAATATTCAGACTCTGACTTCTAGTGTGGATCATCTTACTGCACGGGTGCAAAGTATTCAGGATTTTGTTATCCATAGCCCTATGTCAGAACCAAAGATACCCATTCCTGAGTTGTTTTCTGGAGATAGATCTAGGTTTCAGAATTTTAAAAATAATTGTAAGTTATTTCTGTCTCTGAGACCTCGTTCCTCTGGTGATTCCGCTCAGCAAGTTAAAATTGTTATCTCCTTGTTGCGCGGCGACCCTCAAGATTGGGCCTTCTCTCTGGCGCCAGGAGATCCTGCATTGCTTAATGTAGATGCATTTTTTCTGGCTCTTGGACTGCTTTATGAGGAGCCTAATCTTGAGAATCAGGCAGAAAAAGCGTTGCTGGCTATCTCTCAAGGTCTGGATGAAGCAGAGGTGTATTGTCAAAATTTTCGGAAATGGTCGGTGCTTACTCAATGGAATGAGTGTGCCCTGGCTGCAAATTTCAGAGAAGGTCTTTCTGAGGCCGTTAAGAATGTTATGGTGGGGTTTCCCACCCCTACAAGTCTGAGTGATTCTATGGCTTTAGCCATTCAGGTTGATCGGCGTTTGTGGGAGCGCAAATCTGTTCATCCTTTGGCGGTATTTTCTGAACAGAGACCTGAGTCTATGCAATATGACCGAACTCTGACCAGAATTGAGCGACAAAGTCATAGACGTCAAAATGGGTTGTGCTTTTACTGTGGTGATTCTACTCATGTTATCTCAGCATGCTCTAAACGTTTAAAAAAAATCGCTAAACCTGTTACCATTGGTACGATACAGCCTAAATTTATTTTGTCTGTTACTTTGATTTGTTCTTTGTCGTCCTACCCGGTTATGGCTTTTGTGGATTCGGGTGCTGCCCTGAATCTGATGGATTTGTCGTTTGCCAGGCGCTGTGGTTTTGTCCTGGAGCCTTTGGAATTTCCTATTCCTCTGAGGGGAATTGATGCTACGCCATTGGCTGAGAATAAGCCTCAGTATTGGATGCAAATGACCATGTGCATGACTCCCGTACATCAGGAGGTGATTCGTTTTCTCGTTCTGCATAATTTGCATGATGTTGTCGTTTTGGGTCTGCCATGGCTGCAGGCTCATAATCCAGTTTTAGATTGGAAAGCTATGTCTGTGTCAAGTTGGGGTTGTCAGGGAATTCATGGCGATACTCCGTTGGTGTCTATTGCTTCTTCCACTCCTTCTGAGGTCCCTGAGTTTTTGTCTGACTACCAGGATGTATTTAATGAGCCCAGGTCCAGTGCCCTGCCCCCTCATAGGGATTGTGACTGTGCTATAAATTTAATTCCTGGTAGTAAATTCCCTAAGGGACGACTTTTTAATTTGTCTATACCAGAGCATGTCGCGATGCGGAGTTATATAAAGGAGTCTTTGGAGAAGGGACATATTCGCCCATCCTCTTCCCCTCTTGGTGCAGGATTTTTTTTTGTGGCCAAGAAGGACGGTTCTTTGAGACCTTGTATAGATTATCGTCTTCTGAATAAAATCACAGTCAAATTTCAGTATCCTTTGCCACTATTGTCTGATTTGTTTGCTCGGATTAAGGGGGCCAGTTGGTTCACTAAGATAGATCTCCGTGGTGCGTATAACCTTGTGCGCATTAAGCAGGGAGATGAATGGAAAACAGCATTTAATACGCCCGAAGGCCATTTTGAGTACTTAGTGATGCCTTTTGGACTCTCTAATGCTCCTTCTGTGTTTCAGTCCTTCATGCATGACATCTTCTGAGAATATCTGGATAAATTTATGATTGTTTATCTGGATTACATTTTGGTCTTTTCTGATGATTGGGAGTCCCATGTGAAGCAGGTCAGGATGGTGTTTCAGGTCCTGCGTGCTAATGCTTTATTTGTGAAGGGCTCAAAATGCCTCTTCGGAGTACAGAAGGTCTCCTTTTTGGGTTTTATTTTTTCTCCTTCTACTGTGGAGATGGACCCAGTCAAGGTTCAGGCTATTCATGACTGGACTCAGCCTACGTCTGTTAAGAGTCTTCAGAAGTTCTTGGGTTTTGCTAATTTTTACCGTCGTTTCATCGATAATTTTTCTAGTGTGGTTAAACCTTTGACAGATTTGACCAAGAAGGGTTCTGATGTGACTAATTGGTCTCCTGCGGCCGTGGAGGCCTTTCGGGAACTGAAGCATCGGTTTTCTTCAGCTCCAGTCTTATGTCAACCAGATGTCTCTCTCCCCTTCCAGGTCGAGGTTGATGCTTCTGAGATTGGAGCAGGGGCTGTTTTGTTGCAGAGAAGCTCTGATGGCTCTGTGATGAAGCCATGTGCTTTCTTTTCAAGAAAGTTTTCGCCTGCCGAGCGGAATTATGTTGGTAATTGGGAGTTGTTGGCTATGAATTGGGCATTTGAGGAGTGGCGACATTGGCTCGAAGGAGCTAAACATCGTGTGGTGGTCTTGACTGATCACAAAAACCTGATTTACCTCGAATCTGCTAAGCGCCTGAATCCTAGACAGGCTCGTTGGTCGCTGTTTTTCTCCCGTTTCAACTTTGTGGTCTCATACCTGCCTGGTTCGAAGAACGTGAAGGCTGATGCACTTTCTAGGAGTTTTGTGCCTGACTCTCCGGGAGTTTCTGAGCCGGCTGGTATTCTCAGAGAGGGAGTGATTTTGTCTGCCATTTCCCCAGATTTGCGACGAGTGCTGCAGAAATTTCAGGCGGATAGACCTGACCGTTGTCCACCTGAGAGACTGTTTGTTCCGGATAGATGGACCAGCAGAGTTATTTCCGACGTTCATTCTTCGGTGTTGGCGGGTCATCCTGGGATTTTTGGTACCAGAGATTTGGTGGCTAGGTCCTTCTGGTGGCCTTCCTTGTCGCGGGATGTGCGTTCCTTTGTGCAGTCTTGTGGGATTTGTGCTCGGGCTAAGCCTTGCTGTTCTCGTGCCAGCGGTTTACTTTTGCCTTTGCCTGTCCCGAAGAGGCCTTGGATGCACATTTCCATGGATTTTATTTCGGATCTTCCAGTATCTCAGAAAATGTCTGTCATCTGGGTGGTGTGTGATCGTTTTTCCAAGATGGTCCATTTGGTGCCCTTGCCTAAGTTGCCTTCCTCCTCCGATTTGGTTCCTCTATTTTTTCAGAATGTGGTTCGCTTGCATGGCATTCCTGAAAATATTGTGTCTGATAGAGGATCCCAGTTTGTGTCCAGGTTTTGGCGGACTTTTTTTGCTAAGATGGGCATTGATTTATCGTTTTCGTCGGCCTTCCATCCTCAGACTAATGGCCAAACCGAGCGAACTAATCAGACTTTGGAAACTTATTTGAGATGTTTTGTTTCTGCTGATCAGGATGATTGGGTGACTTTTTTGCCATTGGCCGAGTTTGCCCTTAATAATCGGGCTAGTTCTGCTACTTTGGTTTCGCCTTTTTTCTGCAATTCTGGTTTCCATCCTCGTTTTTCCTCGGGTCAGGTTGAGTCTTCTGACTGTCCTGGGGTGGATTCTGTGGTGGATAGGTTGCAGCAGATTTGGAACCATGTGGTGGACAATTTGAGGTTGTCACAGGAGAAGGCTCAGCGCTTTGCCAACCGCCGCCGCGGTGTGGGTCCCCGACTTCGTGTTGGGGATTTGGTGTGGCTGTCTTCTCGGTATGTTCCTATGAAGGTCTCCTCTCCTAAATTCAAGCCTCGCTTCATCGGTCCTTATAAGATCTTGGAAATCCTTAACCCGGTGTCTTTTCGTTTGGATCTCCCAGCATCGTTTGCCATTCATAATGTGTTCCATAGGTCTTTGTTGCGGAGGTATGTGGTACCTGTGGTTCCTTCTGTTGACCCTCCTGCTCCGGTGCTGGTCGAGGGTGAATTGGAGTACGTGGTGGAGAAGATTTTGGATTCTCGTATCTCTAGACGGAGGCTTCAGTATTTGGTGAAGTGGAAGGGCTATGGTCAGGAGGATAATTCCTGGGTTGTCGCCTCTGATGTTCATGCGGCCGATTTGGTTCGTGCCTTCCACGCGGCTCATCCTGATCGCCCTGGGGGTCTTGATGAGGGTTCGGTGACCCCTCCTCAAGGGGGGGGTACTGTTGTGAACTCTATTTTTAGGCTCCGTCTAGTGGTCACAAGCGGTACTGTGTAGTGTTGTCTTCTGCAGGTTGGCTGCATCAGCTGGTTCGTTATCCTTGGTTCATTTCCTATTTAACTCACCTGGATACTCAGTTCCTTGCCTGCTATCAATGTATTCAGTGCTCTTCAGATTCCTTGTGATTACCTTGCTCCCAGCCTCTCCAAGACAAGCTAAGTTTTTGTCCGTTCATTTTTTGATTATCAGCATTCATCATGTTTCTTGTCCAGCTTGCTAAGATGTGATTTCCTCGCTTGCTGGTTGCTCTAGGGGACTGAGTTTCTCCCCCCACACCGTTAGTTGGTGCGGGGGTTCTTGAAATCTCAGTGTGGATATTTTGTTAGGGTTTTTTACTGACCGCACAGACCCCTTACTATTTTCTGCTATCTAGTATTAGTGGGCCTCATTTGCTGAATCTGTTTTCACCCCTGTGTATGTGCCTTCCTCTTACCTCACCGTTATTATTTGTTGGGAGCTTCTATATCTTTGGGGATTATTTCTCTGGAGGCAAGAGAGGTCTTTCTTTCTCTCTAGGGGTAGTTAGTTCCTCAGGCTGGCTCGAGACGTCTAGGATTTTTTAGGCACGTTCACCGGCTACTTCTAGTGTGTTTGGATAGGTTCAGATTTGCGGTTAGTCCAGTTTGCCACCTCCCTAGAGCTTGTTCTATGTTTGTTACTTAGCTGGAGTAATTCGTGATCCTCAACCACTAAGGATCATAACAGTGGACTTGAGTTTCTCTCTGCACCTGTTTGAATCACCGTGTGATAATATAGACTTTACCACTTATAAAACTGTGTCCTGTAGTTGTCTTGTTCCACGCAAAGAGTCTCCTGAGTTATCCCCTATAATTATTACAGGCTTGTTTTCTGCGGGACAAGTTGATGTTTTTATTGTTACTGTTTTCAGTCACATAACATTTTTTGATCGCTTTCTATTCTCACTTTTGAGAGAGAGAATGAACAAAAACCAGTAATTCAAGAATTGTTTTTTGTTTTGTTTTTTCTGCCATTCCATGTCTCGTAAAATTGATAAGGTGGCTTTATTCTTTTGGTGAGTACAATTACAGCAATACCACATTTATATCTTTTTTAATGTTTTGCCGTTTTTACTCTGTAAAAGCTATTTTATTAAAAAAAAAATATTTTTACATCACTGTTTTCTGAGAACTATAACTTTTTTATTTTTCCACTGACTGAGCTGTATGCAGCATGTTTTTTGCGGGACAAGATGACATTTTCAGAGAATCCATTTGTATTCCATTTGTTTTTTTTAATCGTTTTTTTTTTTTGGCGATATGATGAAAAAGCATGGTTTTTCCGTTTTTTTCTTTATGGCGTTCACTAAAGGGGTTAACTAGTTGGACAGTTTTATGGGGTGGGTTGTCACGGGCACGGCAATACCAAATGTGTTCTTTTTTTGTTTATTTATTTATTTTTTAACATAAAATATAAATGTATCAGTACAGAATATTTTTATTTTTTTATTTTCTGATTAAAAAAAAATATATATATACATATATTTTTTTTTACGTTTGTAAACTTTTTTACTTTGTGCCACTATGGAACTTTCACTTTCAACAGCCTGTTCGCAGTTATAATCCATTTCAATGCATGAGCATTGCAATGGATTATAACTGTCAGTGCTGCACTGACACAAGCTTCTAAGACCGTGCTCTGTGCATGGTCTGTCGAGCTTACTGCAGCCTGGAGACCTGGATGTCGTCATGATGTAATAGGGCCACCATGGTAACGATCGGACTATGACGCCGCGGAGGCGCCGATTGGAGTGCAGTGGGGGCTCCCTTCCTCTGCACGCCTGCTAAATGATGCGATCGCCGGTACCCTT
The DNA here is from genome assembly GCF_051348905.1 of Ranitomeya variabilis. Classification (NCBI taxonomy): domain Eukaryota; kingdom Metazoa; phylum Chordata; class Amphibia; order Anura; family Dendrobatidae; genus Ranitomeya; species Ranitomeya variabilis. Next base: position 827,603,741 of record NC_135233.1, read on the forward strand.
CCTGCACTAAGTGATGAGTGTCAGCTGTCAGAATCAGCTGACACCTGGCAGCGTTTGCGCGCGCACAACCTCAATTCTTCAATTCTTTAGGTGCTCACTGGCCTCTTCGTAGGTTCTATTGTTTTATAGTGGTCCAGTGGACTTGGTGGTGTATTATTTCTTTACTGGAGAGTACCCCTCTGATTATAGTTGTTCTTTAATGTGTATGGGAGCCTCCATGTTGGATTTCAACAATCCTGGTCCTTTTGTTCTGCTAGAATATAAACCTTGGCGAAAGATACTTTGAGCTACTAACCTAAAGGAAACATTAAGTTCTATAAAACTAGTCCATAAATGTAATTTCTATATACTATTTCTATAACTACTATTTCTGTATCTATTATTAATCTATTATTACATCCAATGGACTAAAGCGTTTATTTTCTTATGTCTCACAAATACCAGCAATTTCTACAACAATATAAGTACTAACATCTATGACACAAATAGCAGAATGATAACAACACAAAAGGTTAGAAGTTTCTGCTTAAAAAATGAACAAGAGAATTACATATTTAGTTACTAATATGTCAGCTTGTTGGGTGACAGCTTTTTAATTTAGTAGTAAGCTGAAAAACAAAAAGTCTAAATGTGAATGTACTCTTTCTTTTCTGATTTCCTCTTTCTATGTTATGTCTTGTAAGACACATTAGTCACATTGCTCTCCAGACAATTTCAAACATCTTAAAAGGTTCATGTTCAACGCACTCCTTGGTCATAATAACAAGATGCCATTAACTGCAGTCTTTACCATATTGAATCTACTGTAATTTACTGATCATATATCTAAAGTAGGCTTTAAGGTGCAGCACAGTTACCTGAAGGCAATACTTATGACATGAATTCTTGCTAGAATTCTATTATGTACATTTTTAACAGTGTGACGAAAACGAAACCCTGGAGTGAAATAATGAGCATAATTACTTACTGAAATATATTTTTTTATATATCTTGGAATTTCATTCTGCTTAGAGTGGTAGAAAATGTGAGTCCAAAATAGATCCTAATGGTCATAATTTGGCAATTATAAAATTTACAATTGTATTACTGATATGTTCGGCTTTATTATAAGATAGTATTTCTTCAGAAAAAGCAAATTAATCCATTAATATTAATTTCATCTCAAGATTTGAAAATAGAATTTTCTCATACATTTACAGATCACAAAAATCTATGCTGTGGCAGACAATATTTTCCTTTATTTAGGAGAAAAGGAACACACAATAGTTTAAACAGAGAAACTAGGATTTCCTTGTAAGTACAATGAAAATATTTCCTAAAACTCTCTTCCCATCATGTTTTATACATTTTGTTAATATATATCTAATGACTTATAAATTAGTTTAATTGGATACCTACAGTGGATGAGATGAAGTAGCATTCGTCAACCATAGGGTCTCAGTGTACAGAAGTCTATCTGTGCATGCTTATATTATTTACTGAATAATACTTTATGGAATACCATAGTCTGCTACACTATTCAGTGCTTATTTGCCATTTACTGGCCAAATGGAAGCCATAACACCTTTCTGTTAACCTTCCTCAGGCTAATGTAATCATTTGGCTACATGCAGGTAGGTGTATGTCAGGAACTTTCCTGGCATAGACTTTAGACACGCATAACACGTTTTTACTAATGCACAAGTAGAGAAGTGCCACAGTTTTTGGTATCCACTGGGTAAGGCTAAGTGCATATTTGTGTATCTGTCCGCAGCGTATCATCTGCATGCGCAAACACATGCCAAAACATATTCAAATGTATGGGGGTGCGCTGCATTTTTTATCCACATCAGCTTATGCATGACGCCAAACAAACGCTGCGTGTGCAAGCATTTGTGCATGTGTTTGCATTGTTTCTGCGCATGCGTTCGAAATTTCTATGTGGCAAATGCTGTTCCAGGAGAATTTGCTTGACAAAGGCCACACACAATGGGCGTGTCTCATGGGGATTCTGTATACCCTACACAGATGAAATCCTCATCTTTTGCTGCTGTACCCAGCTGCAAGATGGATCTGGGCATGGAGAACTTCTATCGTAATCTGGATTTGGAATTGAAACTGGCTTTAGCCTTTGCTGTGGCTTGTGAAGAAGAAAGAAAAAGAGCAAGATGGAGAAGATGTCGTTGTCACTACTGGCAACACCCCATCGTTGAAGTCCGAGAGAGCCGTGGAGCCTACTACTTGTTGTACAGCAAGCTGCGTGAAAACCCGGAGAAGTTTTTCAACTACACGAGAATGTCGGAAGAGAGCTTCGATGACTTGCTGCAAAGTGTCCGAGGATCCATCAGCAGGCAGAACACACAACTACATTGAGCAATTCCTGCTAAGGAACATCTGTTGGTGACGTTGAGGTACGTAATTTTGAAAAATGAACACATTTCGTTTGTATTAATGTTATAACAGCCATGTGCTGAATTTTTTTTCCATTTTCTGTTTGGCAGACTCCTGGCTACCGGAGAGACCTTATCATCTCTACATTTTCAATTCCAGATTGGAGTGTCCACCCTTTCTGGGATTTTTTGAGGCACCTGCCGTGCTTTATGTGACATTCTGTGTGCAGAATTCCTCCCCCAACCCACAACTGATCTCTGGCTGAAAAATGCTGCAAAATTCCATGAAATTTGTAATTTTCCAAACTGTTTGGGTGCTGTGGACGGCAAACACATTTGGATTATGAAACCTGCTGGAAGTGGATCCGAGTATTTAAATTACAAAAAATACTTTTTGATTGTTCTCATGGCAATTGCAGATGCTAAGTGTCGATTTGCCGCCGTTGACCTTGGCTCATTTGGATGAGGAAATGACTCACAGACTTTCAAAAACTCTGACATGGGCCTACGTTTCTATGGTAATAACTTAAATTTTCCACCACCACAAATTCTTCTGAACACTGAAGGACCGCCAATGCTATTTGTTGTAGTTGGGGATGAGGCATTTCAAATTTGTGCCAAACTCATAAAACCATACTAGAGTCGGGACTTGAATCACACCAAAAAGATTTTTAACTACCGACTGACAAGGGCACCAAGAACTGTGGAGTGTAGCTTTGGTTTGCTGGCATCTAAATAGTGCATTTTTGGAACACCAAGCAATCTAAAAACTGAGACAATTGATCATGTGGTCACCCTCTGAGGACTACAGTGGAGGTTGCCCAGATGAGTGATAAGTTTGCTGCTTACTTTGTTTCTGAAATTGGACGTCTTGCATGGAAAGAAGATATGGTTTAATACACTTTAAGTAAATGTACCTGTAATGTTTGCTGACTTTACTACTAATAAAACACCTCCAGTTAAATACGCGTTACAACTAGTGTTGAGCGATACCGTCCGATACTTGAAAGTATCGGTATCGGAAAGTATCGGCCGATACCGGCAAAGTATCGGATCCAATCCGATACCGATACCCGATACCAATACAAGTCAATGGGACTCAGGTATCGGACGGTATTCCTGATGGTTCCCAGGGTCTGAAGGAGAGGAAACTCTCCTTCAGGCCCTGGGAACCATATTAATGTGTAAAAGAAAGAATTAAAATAAAAAATATCGCTATACTCACCTGTCCGACGCAGCCGGGACCTCAGCGAGGGAACCGGCAGCGTTGTTTGTTTAAAATTCGCGCTTTTACTTGGTTACGTGAGGTCCCGGCTTGTGATTGGTCAGGGCGGCCATGTTGCCGGGACGCGGACCAATCACAGCAAGCCGTGACGAAATTACGTCACGGCTTGCTGTGATTGGTCCGCGTCCCGGCAACATGGCCGCCATTAACCAATCACAAGCCGTGACGTCACGGGAGGCTGGACATGCGCATATTTTGAAAAGCGCGCGTGTCCAGCCTCCAGTGACGTCCCGGCTTGTGATTGGTTAATGGCGGCCATGTTGCCGGGACGTCACTGGAGGCTGGACACGCGCGCTTTTCAAAATACGCGCATGTCCAGCCTCCCGTGACGTCACGGCTTGTGATTGGTTAATGGCGGCCATGTTGCCGGGACGCGGACCAATCACAGCAAGCCGTGACGTAATTTCGTCACGGCTTGCTGTGATTGGTCCGCGTCCCGGCAACATGGCCGCCCTGACCAATCACAAGCCGTGACGTCACGGGAGGCTGGACACGCGCGCTTTTCAAAATACGCGCATGTCCAGCCTCCCGTGACGTCACGGCTTGTGATTGGTTAATGGCGGCCATGTTGCCGGGACGTCACTGGAGGCTGGACACGCGCGCTTTTCAAAATACGCGCATGTCCAGCCTCCCGTGACGTCACGGCTTGTGATTGGTTAATGGCGGCCATGTTGCCGGGACGCGGACCAATCACAGCAAGCCGTGACGTAATTTCGTCACGGCTTGCTGTGATTGGTCCGCGTCCCGGCAACATGGCCGCCCTGACCAATCACAAGCCGGGACTTCACGTAACCAAGTAAAAGCGCGAAATTTAAACAAACAACGCTGCCGGTTCCCTCGCTGAGGTCCCGGCTGCGTCGGACAGGTGAGTATAGCGATATTTTTTATTTTAATTCTCTTTTTTACACATTATTACATTAATGTTGTTGCGATACCCGATACCCGATACCACAAAAGTATCGGATCTCGGTATCGGAAATTCCGATACAGCAAGTATCGGCCGATACCCGATACTTGCAGTATCGGAATGCTCAACACTAGTTACAACTTCAGTCAACAATACAATACACACATGTGTGTGTTTTCACATAAAGAGACAAAAAAAACACAGGGATTGTGCAAACAAAATAAAAAATGTATTTAACAATCATAACCAACTGTTTATTTTGCATTAAACAGCAATTGGGTTTATGTTCGGAGTTTGTCTGACTGTGAGATATTGTGGACCTTGGGGATGTTGAGTTGTGATGATTGGGTAGCATTCAATGATGAATGGGTTACAGGGGAAGGGGCAATAAATTGCAGGATTGGCTCCTGGATGGAATTGGACACATTGGGAGTAGACGAGAAATTAGGAGTTGATTCATGGGAATGGATAGATAAATTGGAAGTGAGAGAACCAAGAGGAGATAGTGACAAATTTGACAGCATAGACACATTTGGAGGTGAGGGTGGAGGTGGTGGGTCAACTTTTGGCTGACATTTTTGGCTCCATGTCATCTTTATCCTGTGCGGCGCAGAGGCACTAGTGGTAGTCTGTTTTTTGTAGGTACCTCTGCATTTCTTGCTTGGCTGAGTGCGAGTGGTGGCCTCTGTAGCAGTGTACTGGCATGGTGCTGGACTGGGCAGCGTGGTGGATGCTGCTTGCTGCAGGGGTGCTGCTCTCTGGAGCATGTTGGATGCTGCTTACTGCAGGGGTGCTTATCTCTGGAGCCTGGATATTGCTGCTTGTTGCAGGGGTGCTGAACTCTGGAGCGTGGTGGCTGCTGCATGCTGCAGTGGTGCTGTTTTCTGGAGCGTGATGTAGCTGTGTCCTGGGGGAAAAGCCGTAATGTCCAGCGGTGGTGGTGCAGGATAGTTCGGTGCTGGCATCTTTGCCCACTGATGCTGTGCTTGGCTTTGTTGCTATGTCAGAAAAGAAATGTTCGCCTGCTGGTAAAATCCAGCCTGCGGATGGTAGCTTTGGGACTGCTGCAATGCCTGGTTGTTAGCAGCCTGGCAGGCATGCATGATGTTCAGCTGGAGCTCAGGCATAAGGTTTTCCGACACACCCCAATCTATTGCGGAAATAAAATGTTACGCCAGTCTCTGTAGGTCGGATTCTAGGTGGTCAAGGCATCTGTGGACATCCTGGAAAAGTGTGTTCCCCTGAGTGAACCCACTGTCCAGTCTATCTCCAATCACCTTCATCCCATCCTGGAAGACTGAGCTTAAGTGAATAAACTCGGGCATGACTGACCTCTCCCAGGCCCTCTGCCACTAACGAGAAGCCCCAACAAAACCAGTGGCAAAGGGCTGGGAGAGGGGAAAACCTGATGGACCGGCTGCCTGTTCCCCAGCCTGTGAAGCCTGCCTGGTTGCTCCATTGCTGGTTGATGATTGGGACAGTTTGTTGGCTGGTCGATGAGGGGCCACTCTAACAGAGGAAGATCCAGGTTGTGTTGTACTGCTCCAGGTTCTGTGTGGAAAATAAAAGAATAACATTTTTTTAAAAAGTTTATAGCTTATATAATAGTAAGACAACAGAAAAGATACTCATGTTCGCTGAGCAACCTCAGGCCTCAAAAAAGACAGCATACGATTGTATTTATACACTGCTCAAATACCACATCCTAGATGTCACGATTCACACCGTGACTGTCAAGATCCCTCAGCCGCTGCCCACAATATGTCACGGATTGGGGTGACTTTAAACCAACAGACGGCTATCACATGTGCAGGGGGCTTATCCCAGGTATCCCTCCACTGCCACAATGTGATGAAAAAACACACACGAGGCTATTGACCTCTTAGTTTACAGCAGGGGCTTATTCTAGGTATCCCACTGCTCTTCAATATACCATGAACTGCAGGGATTTGTGTCTATCCCGCTTACAGTTCCACTTAACACTTGCAGCTCTCTGGCGCCCCCCTTACTCTCAGGTCAGATTAGGTACTGCACCTGGGGTAATTAGTCGCCAGAAACGCTGCCTGCTATGTACTGGCTATTGGGAACACTGCAGCGATGCGATAACTACTCCCACTCAGGCAGGAACAATAATTATCAAGCCGCAGTCGCTACAGGGACCCCCAAAAGCCGGCACACGGTCGCTGCCACCAGCTCCAATTGAAGGGGTCTGGAGCAAACCCCCAAAAACAGTAGCGTAATTCCCTTCAGAGACAGGGTACGGTTTAGGGCAGGAAGAACGAACTAGTATTAAATAATATACCCCATAAATGATTTTTAGGCAGTGTTTATAAAAATATTTTACAAAGATGTTACAAATGAGACAATTGCAAATATGTACAAGGTAATTATGAAAATAAAAGGATTAAAGGAAGAAAAAGATAACTCACATGTTCTCAGATCATTGCATTGCAGGCAACCACACGTCCCAGCTCATTGGGCGTGCTCAGGTCTGTCCAGGAAAAACTCCAAATCTGCCTCCTGAAAGTCTCCCAGCAACTTAAAACCTGCAGGCTGTGACCTCACAGAAAGGGCTGGCTCTTCCAACCCCTCCTACCTCTTCAGTATCACTCACTGGGCATTAAATATATCTGATGCCCGTAACTTCGCCACAGAACATAAAATAATCGCACCATACCCATCACTCATCTCGCAGTACCGTGGGCACTCCGACGAGACCAAACAAGTCCTATTTGTCACGCACACTGACTGAGAAATCCCTACTTCTTCACCAGATGGAGCTACATGCCTGTGATTATAGTGATGCGTAGATCCTCCGAGTGTGATTATGACGATATATTTTGGTGTTCGTAACTTAAACGGTTTGCATAATATCTTTCAAAAACAGAACAAAGGATTTTCATGATTCTAGAAGTTTCTCTAACAGTTCCTGCTAACACAAATTTCTCTTGCAGCTATGCTAGTCGTAAATACCTTTCGTCAATAAAACTCCCCCACAAGGCAAGCTCTTCTACACAGACAGATAGAAACACAGGGAAGGAAAGAGAACCAGAGAGAGGGGGGGGGGTTTTAGCCCCCGCATGCTAGCAAGAAAACTAACTTATGATATTTCATACCATATCGTGACACCTCCCCCTTTTGGCGTGCGCTACGGCGGCAGGACCTCTCGGTATGCCTCCATGCGCACCTCCGTGGGTTCACCCTGGCGGGAGAGTCCATCTGCATTACCATGCTCTTTGCCCGCTTTGTGTTTAACGGTGAAGTCAAATTGCTGAAGGGCAAGGCTCCAGCGTAGCAACCTGCCATTGGTTCCACACATGGTGCTTAGCCAGCGCAGAGGGTTGTGGTCGGTCACCACGGTGAAGGTGCGACCGTACAAGTAGGGCTGCAAACGCTGCAGGGCCCAGACTATGGCCAGGCACTCCTTCTCGATGGTGGAGTAGGCCACTTCCCTCGGCAAAAGTTTCCGGCTCAGGTACAACACGGGGTGCTCTTGGTCCTCCGAGTCAACCTGGCTGAGCACAGCACCAAGGCCAAACTCACTGGCGTCAGTCTGTACCAAGAACGGTCGACTGCTGTCGACGGCTTTCAACACAGGGGCGTTGCACAGTGCTGTTTTCAACGCCTGGAAGGCCCCCTCACAGCCATCTGTCCAGTTGACGATGTGGGGTAGCTTCTTCCTGGTGAGGTCCGTCAAAGGTTTTGCCAGGCTACTATAGTGCTGCACGAAGCGCCTATAGTACCCTGCAGTGCCCAGGAAGGACATCACCTGTTTCTTGTTCCTGGGAGTGGGCCAGTTCACGATCACGCCCACTTTGTCAGGCTCCGGTTTTAGGGTGTTTCCGCCTACCCGGTGCCCCAGGTAGTGAACCTCCCTCATGCCCATCTGGCACTTTCCCGGCTTGATAGTCAGGCCTGCTTGGTGAATTCGCCCGAGCACCTCCTCGAGATGCTGCAGGTGTTCATCCCAGGAGGGACTGAAGATGGCAATGTCATCTAAGTACGCCACTGCGTACTTCTCCAGTCCCTGAAGCAGGAGATTGACCATCCGCTGGAAAGTGGCAGGGGCATTCTTCATGCCGAAGGGCATGACCGTGGACTCGTACAGTCCAAAGGGTGTGATAAAGGCGGACTTCTCCTGCGCCTCGGGGCTCAGGGGAATCTGCCAGTATCCGCGACTCAGATCCATTATTGTCAGGTATTCTGTGCCAGCTAACTTCTCAAGCAGCTCCTCGATGCGCGGCATTGGGTGCGCGTCAGAGGCTGTAATGGCGTTGAGCCCCCTGTAGTCCACGCAGAACCGGGTGGTCCGGTCCTTCTTTGGCACGAGAACTACAGGTGAGGCCCACGCGCTCTTTGACCGTCGAATCACCCCCAGCTGTAACATCTCATCGATCTCCTGGCGCATAATCTGCTGCACCTGGTCAGAGATTCGATAGGGTGTTCGCCGTAGTGGGGCGTGATTCCCGGTGTCCACCTCGTGGATGGCTAACTCAGTCTGTCCAGGCCGGTTGGAGAACACGACCCGGAAGGGTTCCAGCATGGTTTGCAACTGCAACCGCTGTGGTTCATCTAGCGAGGCGCTTACCTCCACGTCCTCAATGGACCCACGGGCCTTGGCTTGGGCCAGCATGTCCAGGAGGGTGTCTTCCTCCCCGTCTTCGGGTAAGCTGCAGACCGGTAGGACGAAAGGTTCACGTTCGTGATGAGCCTTCATCATGTTGACGTGAAAGGCCTTTCGCCTACCCCGAGTGTGGTCAAGCGTGACCACATAGGTGACCGGGTTGAGCTGTTGGTGGACGACGTACGGGCCCTCCCAGGCTGCCTGAAGCTTATCCGTTGGTACAGGAACCAGCACCCACACCTTTTGACCCACGTGGTAGGTCCGCTCCCGGGCGTTCTGGTCGTACCAGTGCTTCTGATCAGCCTGAGCCTGCGTCATGTTGTCATGCACCAACTGCGTCAAGGTCTGCATCTTGTCACGGAAGCGCATGACATACTCCACTATGGACACTTCAGAAGGGTTCGACTCCTCTTCCCAGGATTCTCTTATCAACCCAAGGGGTCCCCGGACTCGCCTGCCGTACAGGAGCTCGAAGGGGGAGAACCCCGTCGAGGCCTGCGGAACCTCTCGGTAAGCAAATAGCAGGTGTGGGAGGTACCGCTCCCAGTCGCGCCCTTGTGTCTCAACCAGCATGCGTAGCATCTGTTTGAGGGTACCATTGAAGCGTTCACACAAGCCATTGGTCTGTGGGTGATATGCACTCGATACCAGGTGCTTCACCTGCATTTTCTTACAGAGAGCCTCCATTAGGTGAGACATAAATTGGGTCCCTCGATCAGTAAGCATTTCCCTGGGAAATCCTACACGTGAAAAGATGGCCAACAGGGCATCCGCCACCTTATCTGCCCTAATTGACGACAGAGCTACTGCCTCTGGGTACCGGGTAGCGTAGTCTACCACAGTAAGAATATATTGCTTTCCAGAGCTGCTGGTGACGGCCAGCGGGCCCACAATGTCCACCGCAATCCTCTGGAAAGGCTCCTCTATCACTGGCAAAGGGATCAGGGGAGCCTTAAGAGCAGGCCCCGCCTTCCCCACTCTTTGACAGGTGACACAGGAGCGGCAGTAGTTTGACACATCTGTCCCCATCTTAGGCCAATAGAAGTGTTGAGACAGCCGGGCCTTAGTTTTGCTGATCCCCAAGTGTCCAGCTAGTGGGATCTCATGGGCAATCCGCAACAACTCACCCCGGAATTGCTGCGGGACGACCAGCTGTCTTTCCCTCAACCACTCCTTTTGTGATTCTCCGGGTACTGTCTCCCGGTACAACCTTCCTCCTTCCCAGAACACCTTCTCCTTATCAGTCTCGGAGAATGACGTCCCGGCGAGTTGTCTCAAACTCTCTAGGCTCGCATCTGTGTGCAGAGCGGCCTGAAACTCCTGGCTAGGGGAAGCCAGAAGCGACGTCAGGGTCCCTTGCCCACGGGAGCCCTCTGGGACCTGCACTGGGTCCACCTCTGGTTCAGTCACACTGATGACTGAGGAGGGTCCGGAAGGCAGACAGGTATCTGCGTTCCGGGCACTCTGACTGCGGGTGACAGCAGCTACGTAGGCTGTCTCCCCGGGGGTTTCTACAGACCCATCAGCTGACGCTGCTATGGGCTCTACCTCCCCATCCTCCCCCATTACCTCAGGAGCATTGCTACTTAGGGGCCAGTTACCTTCCTCGGTGGCACTGGTCAATTTCATGGCGTCACCTGTCTCACAGTTCCCATGTATCTCCCCATTTCTTGTAGCACCGACACTTGCCCCTGCTAGGGGTTCCTCAGCCGTCTCACTCCGCAGAGCAACGTGGCTGAGCACTCCTGTACCTATGGACACATCAACTTTTACAGAAACATCATTATCAGATACAGTTGGCACAGGTACAACATTTTCACCATCAATCCTAGGGAAAAATTGGTTAGCAGATGCATCACTACAAGATAAAGCATGGTCAGGTAACACATGCGATTTCCCATCATCATCATCATCATCATCATCATCAGGGTTAACGTTACCCTTATTAGCAGATTGGGGAGGGGTGTCAGGGACGTAGTATGCAAACAACCTCCCCAAATCAGTCCCCAACAAAACATCAGTGGGCAAATTATCAGATAGCCCCACTTCTTTCCCCCCGCTCCCGGCACCCCAATCAATAAAAACCCGGGCCATCGGTAAGGGACAGCTGATGCCCCCAATCCCAGTGACAGTTAGGGTTTTCCCCGGAATGATTTCTTCAGGGGCCGCCAGTTCGGGTCGGATGAGGGTTCGTTCAGCCCCGGTGTCCTTGAGGCCGGTAGCAACACGACCTCCCACAGTGACGGGCTGTACGTTGTCACACACCCTCCCAACCACACCACCCACCAAAAGAATGGCTGCATTAGGCCCTGGGGCCTGGGATGAGGGGTTCTTCTGCTTGGCTTGACATTGGTGACTGAGGTGTCCAGTCTGCCTGCAGTGGTAACACTGGCGAAGTTCGGTGGTAGGCCTGGTGCTGTTGGCCACGGGGACAGGACCTCTGGTGTGTTGGCTGGCAGGGGTACCGGCGTTGGCTGCAGGCTTACCCCCTCTCCAGCTGGTGGTGACTGGCTTCCGCACTTCCGATCTACGGTTGGCCTCATAGGCATCGGCAATCTGCGCTGCTTTCGTCACATCGTTGGGTTCTCTGTCCATCACGAACTGTCGCACTTCAGTTGGGCAAAGACGGAAGAACTGGTCTTTGATCATCAGGTCTCGCAGCTGTGCAAAGGTGGTCACTGACAGTCCTTGGGTCCACTGGTCAAAGTGGGTCCCCAGTCTATGCACCACATCACTGTAACTGTCGTGTGGGCCACGTAGGAGGGTCCGAAACTTTTTACGGTACACCTCGGGTGTAAGCTGGTACTTGGCTATCAGAGCCTGCTTGATGGCCTCATAGTCACCATCTTGTTCTTGAGGGAGGACAGCAAACGCCTCCAGAGCTTTTCCTCTCAGCCCTGGTGTCAGGTACCGTGCCCATTCTTGTGTAGGCAGCTGGTACTGTCTGCAGGCCTTCTCAAAGGCCCGCAGAAACGTGTCCAAGTCCCCATCCTTTTCCATAACAGGAAAGTGGTCGGGCCGGGGCTTTGGTGTCTGAGCGCTGCTGGATTCACGGCTCTGGGACGACCCCTGCATTTGCAGTTGGGCCATCTGCAGCTGGTACTCCCGCTGCGCTTGGGCCTCTCGCTCGGCTCGCTGGGCCTGGGCCTCTCGCTCGGCTCTCTCAGCCTCTCGCTCGGCTCTCTCTTGGTATTGCTGGATCAGCTGCAGACGTCGGTCCAGGTCATCTGCGGGGCATTGTTGCAGAGCCAGCTGCAGGAGGAGGTCTGCACCCCCCTGGTTGCCAGTAGGGCCCGTATTCAGTGGTTGGACCTCTGCTGCAGCACCATGTTCGCTTGTGCCGGCTTCTGCGGCCTCTGGGCTCTGTGGCCTGGCTTGGTCTGCTTCACATTGCACCAGTTCAGCGACCATTTGAGCCTTGGTTTTGTTTGTACAGTCAATCTGCTGTGACATGCACAACGCCATAAGAGTGTCCTTGGACTGCTTCTTATAAAAGGTTTCTCCCAGCACAACCATGGTTGCCAAATAAAAGATAGGATAGAAAAACGAAGAAAAAGGGAGGGGATAATTACCAGTACACAATTGTCTCACAACTAATAAACACTGAGTTCGTTCTCCAAACTTATTTGCGCAGAGTTCTCGCAAGAAGTTTCTGCAAGTTTTTAGTGAGAGGAATGATTGCTCAAACCAAATCACTAATGCTCTAATATCCCACCGCCTTGCCACCAATTTGTCACGATTCACACCGTGACTGTCAAGATCCCTCAGCCGCTGCCCACAATATGTCACGGATTGGGGTGACTTTAAACCAACAGACGGCTATCACATGTGCAGGGGGCTTATCCCAGGTATCCCTCCACTGCCACAATGTGATGAAAAAACACACACGAGGCTATTGACCTCTTAGTTTACAGCAGGGGCTTATTCTAGGTATCCCACTGCTCTTCAATATACCATGAACTGCAGGGATTTGTGTCTATCCCGCTTACAGTTCCACTTAACACTTGCAGCTCTCTGGCGCCCCCCTTACTCTCAGGTCAGATTAGGTACTGCACCTGGGGTAATTAGTCGCCAGAAACGCTGCCTGCTATGTACTGGCTATTGGGAACACTGCAGCGATGCGATAACTACTCCCACTCAGGCAGGAACAATAATTATCAAGCCGCAGTCGCTACAGGGACCCCCAAAAGCCGGCACACGGTCGCTGCCACCAGCTCCAATTGAAGGGGTCTGGAGCAAACCCCCAAAAACAGTAGCGTAATTCCCTTCAGAGACAGGGTACGGTTTAGGGCAGGAAGAACGAACTAGTATTAAATAATATACCCCATAAATGATTTTTAGGCAGTGTTTATAAAAATATTTTACAAAGATGTTACAAATGAGACAATTGCAAATATGTACAAGGTAATTATGAAAATAAAAGGATTAAAGGAAGAAAAAGATAACTCACATGTTCTCAGATCATTGCATTGCAGGCAACCACACGTCCCAGCTCATTGGGCGTGCTCAGGTCTGTCCAGGAAAAACTCCAAATCTGCCTCCTGAAAGTCTCCCAGCAACTTAAAACCTGCAGGCTGTGACCTCACAGAAAGGGCTGGCTCTTCCAACCCCTCCTACCTCTTCAGTATCACTCACTGGGCATTAAATATATCTGATGCCCGTAACTTCGCCACAGAACATAAAATAATCGCACCATACCCATCACTCATCTCGCAGTACCGTGGGCACTCCGACGAGACCAAACAAGTCCTATTTGTCACGCACACTGACTGAGAAATCCCTACTTCGTCACCAGATGGAGCTACATGCCTGTGATTATAGTGATGCGTAGATCCTCCGAGTGTGATTATGACGATATATTTTGGTGTTCGTAACTTAAACGGTTTGCATAATATCTTTCAAAAACAGAACAAAGGATTTTCATGATTCTAGAAGTTTCTCTAACAGTTCCTGCTAACACAAATTTCTCTTGCAGCTATGCTAGTCGTAAATACCTTTCGTCAATAAAACTCCCCCACAAGGCAAGCTCTTCTACACAGACAGATAGAAACACAGGGAAGGAAAGAGAACCAGAGAGAGGGGGGGGGGTTTTAGCCCCCGCATGCTAGCAAGAAAACTAACTTATGATATTTCATACCATATCGTGACACTAGATATCACTGAATAAAATATTCCAGTTGTAAATCTTTATTCACTACATAGTGGAAAGCGTTGAGAACAATAAAACATAAAAATTATCAATGTAAATTAAAATTAATATCTCACGGAGGCCTGGATTTGAATGGTACTCAAAATCAAAGTGGAAAATCAAATTACAGGCTGATCCAACTTTAGTGGAAATGCCTCAAAACAAGGAAATTATGCTCAGTTGTGTGTGTGTGTGTGTGTGTGGCCTTCATGTGCCTGTATGACCTCCCTACAATTCCTGGGCATGCTACTGATGAGGCAGTGGATGGTCTCCTTAGGGATTATCTCCCAGACCTGGACTAAAGCATCCGCCAACTCCTGGACAGTCTGTGGTGCAACTTGATGTTGGTGGATGGTGTGAGACATGATGTTCCAGATGTATTCAATCGGATTCAGGTCTGGGGAACAGGCGGGCCAGTCCATAATTTCAATGCCTTCATCTTGCAGGAACTGCTGACACACTCCAGCCACACGAGGCCTGGCATTGTCCTGCATTAAGAAAAACCCAGGGCCAACCGCACCAGCATATGGTCTCACAAGGGGTTTGAGGATCTCATCTCGGTACCTAATGGCAGTCAGGCTACCTCTGGTGAGCACATGGAGGGCTGTGCGGCACTCCAAATAAATGCCACCTCACACCATTACTGGCCCACTGCGAAACTGGTCATGCTGAAGGATGTTGCAGGCAGCCGATCGCCCTCCATGGCATCTACAGACTCTGTCACGTCTGTCACATGTGCTCAGTGTGAACCTGCTTTCATCTGTAAAGAGCACAAGCATCCCGCATGGTGTTGGGCTGTGAGCACAACCTCCATCTGTGAACATCGGGCCCTCAGACCATCCTCATTGAGTTGGTTTCTAACCATTTGTGCAGACACATGCACATTTGTGGTCTGCTGGAGGTCATTTTGCAGGGCTCTGGCAGTGCTCCTCCTGTTCCTTCTTGCATAAAGGCTGAGGTAGCGGTCCTGCTGCTGGGTTGTTGCCCTCCTACAGCCCCCTCAATGTCTCCTGGTGTACTTGCCTGTCTTCTGGTAGTGCCTCCAGCCTCTGGACACTACACTGACAGACACAGCAAACCTTGCCACAGCTCGAATTGATGTGCCATCCTGGATGAGCTGCACTACTTGAGCCACTTGTGTGGGTTGTAAAGTCCGTCTCATGCTACCACAAATGTGAAAGCACAACCAACATTCAAAAGTGACCAAAAAATCAGCCAGAAAGCATTGGTACTGAGATGTGGTCTGTGGTCCCCACCTGGAGAACCACTCGTTTATTAAGTATGTCTTGATAATTGCCAATAATTATAGTGCTTTGGAACAAAGCACTATACTGTTATTCCATCGTGGTAAACTTCTTATTTATAGTGCTTTGGAACAAAGCACTATACTGTTATTCCATCGTGGTAAACTTCTTCTTATTATAGTGCTTTGGAACAAAGCACTATACTGTTATTCCACCGTGGTAAACTTCTTCTTATTCTTATTATTCAGTCCGCACGTAATGCGGCCCGAACCGCTAAACTCACAGACTCCAGTGAGGTGTCATTTCGAAGCCAGCGTCCCCAAGAGGTGTGCTAAGTATTTTTCGTGCCGATCGGATTTGTAGTTTTTGCGCAATTTGTGTTTGAAAAAAGTCTTTCAATGCGTTTCAATAGAGAAATTTTCCTATACGTTTATAATGGGCTGGTTTCTGAGGCAATTTCTAAAAATAACTGCCACCTGGCCGATTAGCTCATTGATATGCGCAGTCAGACACAGTTACTATGCCAACGCCTATGAAGTCTACATCAGCTCACCAGGTCACAAGTTTTGTCAGATAATATCAGCTCTTAAAGTGACAGTACAGCACAATTCCAAACCACTATCTGTAGTCTTATAATTATTAGACTGTGGCCCGATTCTAACTCATCGGG
Organism: Ranitomeya variabilis; assembly: GCF_051348905.1. Taxonomy (NCBI): domain Eukaryota; kingdom Metazoa; phylum Chordata; class Amphibia; order Anura; family Dendrobatidae; genus Ranitomeya; species Ranitomeya variabilis. The sequence goes on from NC_135233.1 coordinate 827,620,028, forward strand.
TATTCTAGAATATGTATGTCCACGTAGTATATTGCACAGCCACACAGTACAAAGCGCAGAGCCACGCAGTACACAGTGCAGAGCCACGCAGTACACAGCGCAGAGCCGCGCAGTACACAGCGCAGAGCCGCGCAGTATAAAGCGCAGAGCCGCGCAGTACACAGCGCAGAGCCGCGCAGTATAAAGCGCAGAGCCGCGCAGTATAAAGCGCAGAGCCGTGCAGTATAAAGCGCAGAGCCGTGCAGTACACAGTGCAGAGCCGCGCAGTACACAGCGCAGAGCCGTGCAGTACACAGCGCAGAGCCGTGCAGTATAAAGCGCAGAGCCGTGCAGTACACAGCGCAGAGCCGCGCAGTACACAGCGCAGAGCCGCGCAGTACACAGCGCAGAGCCGCGCAGTACACAGCGCAGAGCCGCGCAGTACACAGCGCAGAGCCGCGCAGTACACAGCGCAGAGCCATGCAGTACACAGCGCAAAGCCGCGCAGTATAAAGCGCAGAGCCGCGCAGTACACAGCGCAGAGCCGCGCAGTACACAGCGCAGAGCCGCGCAGTACACAGCGCAGAGCCGCGCAGTATAAAGCGGAGAGCCGCGTAGTACACAGCGCAGAGCCGCGCAGTACACAGCACAGAGCCGCGCAGTACACAGCGCAGAGCCACGCAGTACACAGCGCAGAGCCGAGCAGTACACAGCGCAGAGCCGCGCAGTACACAGCGCAGAGCCGCGCAGTACACAGCACAGAGCCGCGTAGTACACAGCGCAGAGCCGAGCAGTACACAGCGCAGAGCCGCGCAGTACACAGCGCAGAGCCGCGCAGTACACAGCACAGAGCCGCGTAGTACACAGCACAGAGCCACGCAGTACACAGCGCAGAGCCGCGCAGTACACAGCGCAGAGCCGCGCAGTATAAAGGGGAGAGCCGCGCAGTACACAGTGCAGAGCCGAGCAGTACACAGCGCAGAGCTGCGCAATACACAGCGCAGAGCCGCGCAGTACACAGCGCAGAGCCGCGCAGTACACAGCGCAGAGCCGCGCAGTATAAAGCGGAGAGCCGCGTAGTACACAGCGCAGAGCCGCGCAGTACACAGCACAGAGCCGCGCAGTACACAGCGCAGAGCCACGCAGTACACAGCGCAGAGCCGAGCAGTACACAGCGCAGAGCCGCGCAGTACACAGCGCAGAGCCGCGCAGTACACAGCACAGAGCCGCGTAGTACACAGCGCAGAGCCGAGCAGTACACAGCGCAGAGCCGCGCAGTACACAGCGCAGAGCCGCGCAGTACACAGCACAGAGCCGCGTAGTACACAGCACAGAGCCACGCAGTACACAGCGCAGAGCCGCGCAGTACACAGCGCAGAGCCGCGCAGTATAAAGGGGAGAGCCGCGCAGTACACAGTGCAGAGCCGAGCAGTACACAGCGCAGAGCTGCGCAATACACAGCACAGAGCCGCGCAGTACACAGCGCAGAGCCGCGCAGTACACAGCGCAGAGCCGCGCAGTACACAGCGCAGAGCCGCGCAGTATAAAGCGGAGAGCCACGCAGTACACAGCGCAGAGCCGAGCAGTACACAGCGCAGAGCCGCGCAGTACACAGCACAGAGCCGCGCAGTACACAGCGCAGAGCCGCGCAGTACACAGCGGAGAGCCGCGCAGTACACAGCGCAGAGCCGAGCAGTACACAGCGCAGAGCCGCGCAGTACACAGCGCAGAGCCGCGCAGTACACAGAGCAGAGCCGCGCAGTACACAGCGGAGAGCCGCGCAGTACACAGCGCAGAGCCGCGCAGTACAGAGCGCAGAGCCGCGCAGTATAAAGCGCAGAGCCGCGCAGTACACAGCGCAGAGCCGCGCAGTACACAGCGCAGAGCCGCGCAGTACACAGTGCAGAGCCGCGCAGTACACAGCACAGAGCCGCGCAGTACACAGCGCAGAGCCACCCAGTATACAGCGCAGAGCCGCGCAGTATACAGCGCAGAGCCGCGCAGTACACAGCGTAGAGCCACGCAGTATGCAGCGCAGAGCCGCGCAGTATACAGCGCAGAGCCGCGTAGTATACTGTGCAGAGCCCCGCAGTAAACAGCGCAGAGCCGCGCAGTACACAGCGCAGAGCCGTGCAGTACACAGCGCAGAGCCGTGCAGTATAAAGCGCAGAGCCGTGCAGTACACAGCGCAGAGCCGCGCAGTACACAGCGCAGAGCCGCGCAGTACACAGCGCAGAGCCGCGCAGTACACAGCGCAGAGCCGCGCAGTACACAGCGCAGAGCCATGCAGTACACAGCGCAAAGCCACGCAGTATAAAGCGCAGAGCCGCGCAGTACACAGCGCAGAGCCGCGCAGTACACAGCGCAGAGCCGCGCAGTACACAGCGCAGAGCCGCGCAGTATAAAGCGGAGAGCCGCGTAGTACACAGCGCAGAGCCGCGCAGTACACAGCACAGAGCCGCGCAGTACACAGCGCAGAGCCACGCAGTACACAGCGCAGAGCCGAGCAGTACACAGCGCAGAGCCGCGCAGTACACAGCGCAGAGCCGCGCAGTACACAGCACAGAGCCGCGTAGTACACAGCGCAGAGCCGAGCAGTACACAGCGCAGAGCCGCGCAGTACACAGCGCAGAGCCGCGCAGTACACAGCACAGAGCCGCGTAGTACACAGCGCAGAGCCGAGCAGTACACAGCGCAGAACCGCGCAGTACACAGCACAGAGCCACGCAGTACACGGCGCAGAGCCGCGCAGTACACAGCGCAGAGCCGCACAGTATAAAGCGGAGAGCCGCGCAGTACACAGTGCAGAGCCGAGCAGTACACAGCGCAGAGCTGCGCAATACACAGCGCAGAGCCGCGCAGTACACAGCGCAGAGCCGCGCAGTACACAGCGCAGAGCCGCGGAGTACACAGCGCAGAGCCGCGCAGTACACAGCGCAGAGCCGCGCAGTATAAAGCGGAGAGCCACGCAGTACACAGCGCAGAGCCGAGCAGTACACAGCGCAGAGCCGCGCAGTACACAGCACAGAGCCGCGCAGTACACAGCGCAGAGCCGCGCAGTACACAGCGGAGAGCCGCGCAGTACACAGCGCAGAGCCGAGCAGTACACAGCGCAGAGCCGCGCAGTACACAGCGCAGAGCCGCGCAGTACACAGCGCAGAGCCGCGCAGTACACAGCGGAGAGCCGCGCAGTACACAGCGCAGAGCCGCGCAGTACAGAGCGCAGAGCCGCGCAGTATAAAGCGCAGAGCCGCGCAGTACACAGCGCAGAGCTGCGCAGTACACAGCGCAGAGCCGCGCAGTACACAGTGCAGAGCCGCGCAGTACACAGCACAGAGCCGCGCAGTACACAGCGCAGAGCCACCCAGTATACAGCGCAGAGCCGCGCAGTATACAGCGCAGAGCCGCGCAGTACACAGCGTAGAGCCACGCAGTATGCAGCGCAGAGCCGCGCAGTATACAGCGCAGAGCCGCGTAAGTATACTGTGCAGAGCCCCGCAGTAAACAGCGCAGAGCCGCGCAGTACACAGCGTAGAGCCACGCAGTATGCAGCGCAGAGCCGCGCAGTATACAGTGCAGAGCCCCGCAGTATACAGCGCAGAGCCGCGCAGTACAAAGCGCAGAGCCGCGCAGTATACAGCGCAGAGCCGCGCAGTATACAGCGCAGAACGCGCAGTACACAGTGCAGAGCCGCGCAGTACACAGCGCAGAGCCGTGCAGTACAGAGCGCAGAGCCGCGCAGTACACAGCGCAGAGCCACGCAGTATACAGCGCAGAGCCGCGTAGTATACAGCGCAGAGCCGCGTAGTATACAGCGCAGAGCCGCGTAGTATACAGCGCAGAGCCACGCAGTATACAGCGCAGAGCCACGCAGTATACAGCACAGAGCCACGTAGTTATACTGCCCAGTCACGTAGTATATTGTCCAGTCACATAGTATACTGCATATCCCTGTTAAAAAAAAAAAAGAATTAAAATAAAAAAGTTACATACTCACCTCCTGGAGCGGCCGGTATCTGATGGTTGTTGCACCTCCTAGAGCGGCCGGTACACGATGCTTGTTGCACCTGGAGTGGCCGGTACCCGATGCTTGTTGCGCGCTCCGGTCCCAAGAGTGCATTGCGGTCTCACGAGATGATGACGTAGCGGTGTTGTGAGACAGAAAGACGGAAGTGCCCTTAGACAATTATATAGTAGATTACCCCGCTCACCAAATCGGACCCCGAGGGGCCCGGCTCACCAAATCAGACCCAGAGTGACCCCGCCCCCTAAATCAGTCCCAGAGTGACCCCGCCCACCAAATCGGACCCAGAGTGGCTCCGCCCACCAAATCGGACCCAGAGTGACCCCTTCCACCAAATCAGACCCAGAGTGACCCCTTCCACCAAATCGGACCCAGAGTGACCCCTTCCACCAAATCAGGCACAGAGTGACCCCGCCCACCAAATCGGACCCAGAGTGACCCCACCCACCAAATCGGACCCTGAGGTGCCCAGCCCACCAAATCAGACCCTGAGGTGCCCAGCCCACCAAATCGGACCGAGTGACCCCACCCACCAAATTGGTCCCTAAGGTGCCCCGCCCACCAAATCGGACCCAGAGTGGCTCCGCCCACCGAATCGGACCCAGAGTGGCCGCGCCCACAGAATCGGACCAAAAGTGACCCCGCCCACCGAATCGGACCTAGATTTACCCCGCCCACAAAATCAGACCCAGATTGACCCAACCCACCAAATCGGACCGCCTGAGGGGCACCCAAGTGTCAAAGTCTTGCAGGGGCAGCCCGGGCACCATTCCAAAGCACTATCTGTAGTTCCTTCAGGAAATACCCATCTAGTTCTTCTTATTATTATTCAGTCCGCACGTAATGCGGCCCGAACCGCTTCACTCACAGACTCCAGTGAGGTGTCATTTCGAAGCCAGCGTCCCCAAGAGGTGTGCTAAGTATTTTTCGCGTCGATCGGATTTGTAGTTTTGGCGCAATTTGCGTTTGAAAATGTTTTTTCCCCTCATTGTAATACATTTCAATAGGGAAATTTTCCCATAGGTTATAATGGCCGGGTTTCTGAGGCAATTTAAAATGTACCTGCCACCTGGCTGATTAGCTCATTGATATGCGCAGTCAGGCCCAGTTACTATGCCAACGCCTGCGAACTGTACATGACCCCAGCACAGTTTTTTTTGCCAGATATCAGCTCTTAAAGTGATAGCACAGCACAATTTCAAAGCACTATCTGTAGTCTTATTATAGTGCTTTGGAACAAAGCACTATACTGTTATTCCACCGTGGTAAACTTCTTCTTATTCTTATTATTCAGTCCGCACGTAATGCGGCCCGAACCGCTTCACTCACAGACTCCAGTGAGGTGTCATTTCGAAGCCAGCGTCCCCAAGAGGTGTGCTAAGTATTTTTCGTGTCGATCGGATTTGTAGTTTTGGCGCAATTTGCGTTTGAAAAAAGTGTTTCAATGCATTTCAATACGGAAATTTTACCATACGTTTATAATGGGCCTGATTTCTGAGGCAATTTCTAAAAATAACTGCCAACTGCCACCTGGCTGATTGGCTCATTGATATGCGCAGTCAGACTCAGTTACTATGCCAACGCCTACGAACTCTACCATGACAGTTTTGCCAGATAATATCAACTCTTAAAGTGACCCACCCACCAATCGGATCCCGAGGTGCGCAGCCCACCAAATTGGACCCCGAGTGGCCTCGCCCAACAAATCGGACCCAGAGTGGCCTCGCCCGCCAAATCGGACCCAGAGTGGCGCCGCCCGCCAAATCGGACCCAGAGTGGCGCAGCACGCCAAATCGGACCCAGAGTGGCGCCGCCCGCCAAGTCGGACCCAGAGTGACCCGGCCCGCCAAGTCGGACCCAGAGTGACCCGGACCGCCAAGTCGGACCCAGAGTGGCGCCGCCCGCCAAGTCGGACCCAGAGTGGCGCCGCCCGCCAAGTCGGACCCAGAGTGGCGCCGCCCGCCAAGTCGGACCCAGAGTGGCGCCGCCCGCCAAGTCGGACCCAGAGTGGCGCCGCCCGCCGAGTCGGACCCAGAGTGGCGCCGCCCGCCAAGTCGGACCCAGAGTGGCGCCGCCCGCCAAGTCGGACCCAGAGTGGCGCCGCCCGCCAAATCGGACCCAGAGTGGCGCCGCCCGCCAAGTCGGACCCAGAGTGACCCGGCCCGCCAAGTTGGACCCAGTGACCCGGCCCGCCAAGTCGGACCCAGAGTGGCGCCGCCCGCCAAGTCGGACCCAGAGTGGCGCCGCCCGCCAAGTCGGACCCAGAGTGGCGCCGCCCGCCAAGTCGGACCCAGAGTGGCGCCGCCCGTCAAATCGGACCCAGAGTGACCCGGGCCACCAAATCGGACCCAGAGTGACCCGGGCCACCAAATCGGACCCAGAGTGACCCGGGCCACCAAATCGGACCCAGAGTGACCCGGGCCACCAAATCGGACCCAGAGTGACCCGGGCCACCAAATCGGACCCAGAGTGACCCGGGCCACCAAATCGGACCCAGAGTGACCCGGGCCACCAAATCGGACCCAGAGTGTCCCGGGCCACCAAATCGGACCCAGAGTGACCCGGCCCACCAAGCCTCAACCCTGAGGGGCTACAACTACCAAACCAGCGCCTGAGGGGCACCCAAGTGTGAAAGTCTTGCAGGGGCAGCCCGGGCACCATTCCAAAGCACTATCTGTAGTTCCTTCAGGAAATACCCATCTAGTTATAATTATTGCCCCGCTCACCAAATTGGACCCAGAGTGGCGCCGCCCGCCAAATCGGACCCAGAGTGGCGCCGCCCGCCAAATCGGACCCAGAGTGGCGCCGCCCGCCAAATCGGACCCAGAGTGGCGCCGCCCGCCAAATCGGACCCAGAGTGGCGCCGAACGCCAAATCGGACCCAGTGTGGCACCGCCCGCCAAATCGGACCCAGTGTGGCGCCGCCCGCCAAATCGGACCCAGAGTGGCGCCACCCGCAAAATCGGACCCAGAGTGGCGCCGCCCGCCAAATCGGACCCAGAGTGGCGCCGCCCGCCAAATCGGACCCAGAGTGGCAACGCCCGCCAAATCGGACCCAGAGTGGCGCCGGCCGCCAAATCGGACCCAGAGTGGCGCCGAACACCAAATCGGACCCAGAGTGGCGCCGCCCGCCAAATCGGGCCCAGAGTGGCACCGCCCGCCAAATCGGACCCAGAGTGGCGCCGCCCGCCAAATCGGACCCAGAGTGGCGCCGCCCACCAAATCGGACCCAGAGTTGCGCCGCCCGCCAAATCGGACCCAGAGTGGCGCCGCCCGCCAAATCGGACCCAGAGTGGCGCCGCCCGCCAAATCGGACCCAGAGTGGCGCCGCCCGCCAAATCGGACCCAGAGTGGCGCCGCCCGCCAAATCGGACCCAGAGTGGCGCCGCCCGCCAAATCGGACCCAGAGTGGCGCCGAACGCCAAATCGGACCCAGTGTGGCACCGCCCGCCAAATCGGACCCAGTGTGGCGCCGCCCGCCAAATCAGACCCAGAGTGGCGCCACCCGCAAAATCGGACCCAGAGTGGCGCCGCCCGCCAAATCGGACCCAGAGTGGCGCCGCCCGCCAAATCGGACCCAGAGTGGCAACGCCCGCCAAATCGGACCCAGAGTGGCGCCGGCCGCCAAATCGGACCCAGAGTGGCGCCGAACACCAAATCGGACCCAGAGTGGCGCCGCCCGCCAAATCGGGCCCAGAGTGGCACCGCCCGCCAAATCGGACCCAGAGTGGCGCCGCCCGCCAAATCGGACCCAGAGTGGCGCCGCCCACCAAATCGGACCCAGAGTTGCGCCGCCCGCCAAATCGGACCCAGAGTGGCGCCGCCCGCCAAATCCGACCCAGAGTGGCGCCGCCCGCCAAATCGGACCCAGAGTGGCGCCGCCCGCCAAATCGGACCCAGAGTGGCGCCGCCCGCCAAATCGGACTCAGAGTGGCGCCGCCCGCCAAATCGGACCCAGAGTGGTGCCGCCCGCCAAATCGGACCCAGAGTGGCGCCACCCGCCAAATCGGACCCAGAGTGGCGCTGCCCGCCAAATCGGACCCAGAGTGGCGCCGCGCGCCAAATCGGACCCAGAGTGGCGCCGCCCGCCAAATCGGACCCAGAGTGGCGCCGCCCACCAAATCGGACCCAGAGTGGCGCCGCCCGCCAAATCGGACCCAGAGTGGCGCCACCCGCCAAATCGGACCCAGAGTGGCACCGCCCGCCAAATCGGACCCAGAGTGGCGCCGCCAGCCAAATCAGACCCCGAGTGGCGCCGCCCGCCAAATCGGACCCAGAGTGGCGCCGCCTGCCAAATCAGACCCCGAGTGGCGCCGCCCGCCAAATCGGACCCAGAGTGGCGCCGCCTGCCAAATCAGACCCCGAGTGGCGCCGCCCGCCAAATCGGACCCAGAGTGGCTACAACTACCAAACCAGCGCCTGAGGGGCACCCAAGTGTGAAAGTCTTGCTGGGGCAACCCGGGCACCATTCCAAAGCACTATCTGTAGTTCCTTCAGGAAATACCCATCTAGTTCTTATTATGGTGCTTGAACCTCCTAGGTTCAAGCAACATATTGTAATCCGATTGCTTATATTTTATTACTATTATTATGGTGCTTGAACCTCCTAGGTTCAAGCAACATATTGTAATCCGATTTCTTATATTTTATTATGGTGCTTGAAAAAAAAAAAAAAAAAAAAAAAAAAAAAAAAAAACCCTCCTAGGTTCAAGCAACATATTGTAATCCGATTTCTTATATTTATGGTGCTTGAACCTCCTAGGTTCAAGCAACATATTGTAATCCGATTTCTTATATTTATGGTGCTTGAACCCTCCTAGGTTCAAGCAACATATTGTAATCCGATTTCTTATATTTTATTCTTCTTCTTCTCCGCGTTTTCCGCAATTAATGCGGCCCGAACCGCTCGGCGCAGAGACCCCGTTCATGCGGCGTTTCGAAGGCCTTGGTGGGGACAGGTGTGCTATGACTTTTATAGTCGATCCGATATGTAGATTTTATTTAAATCGCATTTAAAAAAAAAAATTTCCCATAGGAAATAATGGCGAACTTTCCATTACCCCGAACTTGACCTTCCAAAGATGGCAGCTATGCAAATGTACGGTGTCTATTTTAGGACATGATCATTTATCAAAGTCAAACATCAGAATAAAGTGACTATGACACCCTCTCGTCCCGTGTGTGAAAAGTAAGTGCCCCCCCGGCCCCGTGTGTGAAAAGTAAGTGCCCCCCGGCCCCGTGTGTGAAAAGTAAGTGCCCCCCCGGCCCCGTGTGTCAAAAGTAAGTGCCCCCCCGGCCCCGTGTGTGAAAAGCAAGTGCCCTCCCGGCCCCGTGTGCAAAAGTAAGTGCGCCCCCGGCCCCGTGTGCAAAAGTAAGTGCGCCCCCGGCCCCGTGTGCAAAAGTAAGTGCGCCCCCGGCCCCATGTGCAAAAGTAAGTGCGCCCCCGGCCCCGTGTGCAAAAGTAAGTGCGCCCCCAGCCCCGTGTGCAAAAGTAAGTGCGCCCCCGGCCCCGTGTGCAAAAGTAAGAGCGCCCCCGGCCCCGTGTGCAAAAGTAAGTGCGCCCCCGGCCCCATGTGCAAAAGTAAGTGCGCCCCCGGCCTCGTGTGCAAAAGTAAGTGCGCCCCCGGCCCCGTGTGCAAAAGTAAGTGCGCCCCCGGCCCCGTGTGCAAAAGTAAGTGCGCCCCCGGCCCCGTGTGCAAAAGTAAGTGCGCCCCCGGCCCCGTGTGCAAAAGTAAGTGCGCCCCCGGCCCCGTGTGCAAAAGTAAGTGCGCCCCCGGCCCCGTGTGCAAAAGTAAGTGCGCCCCCGGCCCCGTGTGCAAAAGTAAGTGCGCCCCCGGCCCCGTGTGCAAAAGTAAGTGCGCCCCCGGCCCCGTGTGCAAAAGTAAGTGCGCCCCCGGCCCCGTGTGCAAAAGTAAGTGCGCCCCCGGCCCCGTGTGTGAAAAGTAAGTGCCCCCTGGCCCCGTGTGTGAAAAGTAAGTGCCCCCCGGCCCCGTGTGTGAAAAGTAAGTGCCCCCCGGCCCCGTGTGTGAAAAGTAAGTTCCGCCCTGTGTGTGAAAAGTAAGTGCCCCCCGGCCCCGTGTGTGAAAAGTAAGTGCCCCCCGGCCCCGTGTGTGAAAAGTAAGTGCCCCCCCGGCCCCGTGTGTGAAAAGTAAGTGACCCACAACTCTGACCTGTATATAGGAGTCTGTATATAGGGGGATGTCTGTATATAGGAGTGGTGTCTGTATTTAGAGGGATGTCTGTATATAGGAGTGGTGTCTGTATATAGGGGAATGTCTGTATATAGGAGTGGTGTCTGTATATAGGGGATTGTCTGTATATAGGAGTGGTGTCTGTATATAGAGGGATGTCTGTATGTAGGAGTGGTGTCTGTATATAGAGGGATGTCTGTATATAGGAGTGATGTCTGTATATAGGGGGATGTCTGTATATAGGAGTGGTGTCTGTATATAGAGGGATGTCTGTATATAAGAGTGGTGTCTGTATATAGAGGGATGTCTGTATATAGGAGTGGTGTCTGTATATAGAGGGATGTCTGTATATAGGAGTGGTGTCTGTATATAGAGGGATGTCTGTATATAAGAGTGGTGTCTGTATATAGGAGTGGTGTCTGTATATAAGAGTGGTGTCTGTATATAGGAGTGGTGTCTGTATATAGAGTGATGTCTGTATATAGGAGTGGTGTCTGTATATAGGGGGATGTCTCTATATAGGAGTGGTGTCTGTATATAGGGGGATGTCTGTATATAGGAGTGGTGTCTCTATATAGGGGGATGTCTGAATATAGGAGATATGTCTGTATATAGAGGGATGTCAGTATATAGGAGTGGTGTCTGTATATAGAGGGATGTCTGTATATAGGAGTGGTGTCTGTATATAGAGGGATGTCTGTATGTAGGAGTGGTGTCTGTATATAGAGGGATGTCTGTATATAGGAGTGGTGTCTGTATATAGGGGGATGTCTGTATATAGGAGTGGTGTCTGTATATAGGGGGATGTCTGTATATAGGAGTGGTGTCTGTATATAGAGGGATGTCTGTATATAGGAGTGGTGTCTGTATACAGAGGGATGTCTGTATATAGGAGTGGTGTCTGTATATAGAGGGATGTCTGTATATAAGAATGGTGTCTGTATATAGAGGGATGTTTGTATATAGGAGTGGTGTCTGTATATAGAGGGATGTCTGTATATAGGAGTGGTGTCTGTATATAGAGGGATGTCTGTATATAGGAGTGGTGTCTGTATACAGGGGGATGTCTGTATATAGGAGTGGTGTCTGTATACAGGGGGATGTCTGTATATAGGAGTGGTGTCTGTATGTAGAGGGATGTCTGTATATAGGAGAGATGTCTGTATATAGAGGGATGTCTGTATATAGGAGTGGTGTCTGTATATAGAGGGATGTCTGTATATAGGAAAGGTGCCTGCATATAGGAGTGGTGTCTGTATATAGAGGGATGTCTTTATATAGAAGTGGTGTCTGTATATAGAGGGATGTCTGTATATAGGAGTGGTGTCTGTATACAGAGGGATGTCTGTATATAGGAGTGGTGTCTGTATATAGAGGGATGTCTGTATATAGGAGTGTTGTCTGTATATAGAGGGATGTCTGTATATAGGAGTGGTGTCTGTATATAGAGGGATGTTTGTATATAGGAGTGGTGTCTGTATATAGAGGGATGTCTGTATATAGAGGGATGTCTGTATATAGGAATGGTGTCTGTATATAGGGGGATGTCTGTATATAGGAGTGGTGTCTGTATATAGAGGGATGTCTGTTTATAGGAGAGATGTCTGTATATAGAGGGATGTCTGTATATAGGAGTGGTGTCTGTATATAGAGGGATGTCTGTATATAGGAGAGATGTCTGTATATAGAGGGATGTCTGTATATAGGAGTGGTGTCTGTATATAGGGGGATGTCTGTATATAGGAGTGGTGTCTGTATATAGGGGGATGTCTGTATATAGGAGTGGTGTCTGTATTTAGAGGGATGTCTGTATATAGGAGTGGTGTCTGTATATAGGGGGATGTCTGTATATAGGAGTGGTGTCTGTATATAGAGGGATGTCTGTATATAGGAGTGGTGTCTGTATATAGAGGGATGTCTGTATATAGGAGTGGTGTCTGTATAGAGGGATGTCTGTATATAGGGGTGGTGTCTGTATATAGAGGGATGTCTGTATATAAGAATGGTGTCTGTATATAGAGGGATGTTTGTATATAGGAGTGGTGTCTGTATATAGAGGGATGTCTGTATATAGGAGTGGTGTCTGTATAGAGGGATGTCTGTATATAGGGGTGGTGTCTGTATATAGAGGGATGTCTGTATATAAGAATGGTGTCTGTATATAGAGGGATGTTTGTATATAGGAGTGGTGTCTGTATATAGAGGGATGTCTGTATATAGGAGTGGTGGCTGTATATAGAGGGATGTCTATATATAGGAGTGGTGTCTGTATACAGAGGGATGTCTGTATATAGGAGTGGTGTCTGTATATAGGGGGATGTCTGTATATAGGAGTGGTGTCTGTATATAGGGGGATGTCTGTATATAGGAGTGGTGTCTGTATATAGGGGGATGTCTGTATATAGGAGTGGTGTCTGTATACAGGGGGATGTCTGTATATAGGAGTGGTGTCTGTATGTAGAGGGATGTCTGTATATAGGAGAGATGTCTGTATATAGAGGGATGTCTGTATATAGGAGTGGTGTCTGTATATAGAGGGATGTCTGCATATATTCCTGCAAAAGCAAGGGACTGCAATGGGGGCGTCTTGTGCGCCCTCATATGCAAACTTGTTCTTGGGGGCCTGGGAACGGGAAGTTTTTTCCAGTAATCCTGTCTTGGGTACCGAAAATATCCATCAATGGATTAGATATATTGATGACATATGGTTCATCTGGGAGGGCCCAAGACAGGATCTGGATGCTTTCATGAACCGGCTTAATGAGAACGATCAAAATATTAGGCTAACATACAAAGCGGGGCGAGAATTAGAGTTCCTAGATATTCAAATCAAAACTGCCTCCAGCGGTAATTTGACAACTGAGGTTTACAGGAAACCAACGGCAACCAATACGTTGCTACATGCCACATCGTCTCACCCAAGTTCAACAATAAGAGGCATACCAATAGGCCAGTTCCTTAGGCTAAAAAGAATTTGTTCTGATAATTCTTCATTTGAGGAACAGGCAAAGGGTCTTAGAGAGAGATTTAGGGAGAGAGGGTACGGTAAAAAAGCTATAAAAAATAGCTACCATCGAGCTAAATATACTCCCAGGAACGAGCTGCTGTATAAAAATAAAATAAAAAAAGATGGAGATTATGACCAACCAAGACTTGTTACAACGTACAGTAGTCAATGGGCGGAGTTTAGGGAAATTGTCAATAGACACTGGCCCATTCTATTGTCAGACACCACCCTGAAAAAATGTTTGCCATTGACTCCATTAATAACAGCACGTAGGTCTAAAAATCTCAAAGATCTGCTGGTACACAGCCACTATGAACCCCCGGCTAAGAAGAGCCAAACTTGGCTTGAGACAAAAGGATGTTTCCCGTGCGGACATTGTAAAGGGTGTGCCAATATAGAAAAAAGCAGAGAATTCCTTAATGCAAGTGGCAATCGTTCTTTTAAAATCTTACATTTTATTACGTGCTCTACTAAAGGAGTTATATACAGCGCTCAATGCCCATGTGGCAAGCTGTATATTGGATTGACAACCAGAGAACTACGCATACGCGTGAGAGAGCATGTTAGGGATGTCGAGAAGGCAAAGACATGCGAAGACCCTTCTCAGTTAAAAACGATACCACGGCATTTCCATCGATACCATAACTGTGATTCTAGTCTCCTCAAAATCAAAGGCATTGATATAGTCCAGATGGGCCCAAGAGGGGGAGATTTGGCTAAAATGCTTGCGAGACTAGAATGCAAATGGATATACAGACTAGGAACAATGACCCCAGAGGGTCTCAATGAGAGTTTTGGTTTCAGTGCGTTCTTATGATTTCCTTATACTGTCTAATTCTCTGTCGTTGTACTTGATTTTAGGGGTAGAGGGGTTTTTTTATGTGTTTTTAATCATTTAATAAATTCTTATTTCTTAAGATTTCTATAGAATATTTGCCCTGCCTGATCTTATGCCATGAGCGGAATTGCACGATGAAAATTCAATCTATGGAGGAGAAAATCAGCGGGAAATGAAAAATGAAAAATAGTTACTTGCTGGTTAACTATGGATCAAAGTCCAATATGCTGCTTATATATTGATGTGTAGTAATGATTTTGCACGTTTTTTATTGCAATGTATTCTTAATGTAATTGTAGGCTATTTTAGGATGGTTAGAAGATATACTTGTGTTTATGTAATGTGCATGTGTGTTTTTTACTAAGTATGTTTAATTATTTTTATACACTATTTATTAATTATGATATGAATCTTTTTCACTATTATTATAACTATACTGTTATATTTTTTCACTGTAGAAGTGGACGTGTAGCGTCAATCATGTAGCGTTAATGTTTCACGTTATTTATGTTTGATTGATTTACTAATTTATTATAAATATATAGAAGAAATATTGTATATATGTAGTATGCTGTTTTATTCTAAATTAATATATATTTAATTATACTATGCACTTATTATGAATTAATTTTTATAAATAATTTTCTGTTTTTGCTGTATAGATATTTATTCACCATATGTAGTGATACACAGCACCAATTAGGCACTTTAAATATATTTATGCTATTCTATATTTGGCAGCCGCCTGACAATCGATTCGTTATAATTATATAAAGAAAGATATTGTTTAAATTATATATCTGCCGGCTTTTAGCGATGTAGAAGTAACTGTTTATGCTCCATTTCTCTTTGTTCATTGTGTTTTATGCAAATCCATTATTCCTCCGGCTCATATATATATATATTCTGGTGTCATCGTATGGCCAAGGGAGGGAGCGCACTGATTTGTATTTACCTGACCGCAGACTCATAAGACTTCGGTCGCTGGAGGTAGCTGATTGGCACGTGAGCTGAATAGCTCTAGCATGCCATATCGGCGTCTCACCTGACCGAGGTATATGAGTCATCAGAGCGCGGCGGGTGAACGTTTCAATGCGCCGTATTATCCTGACGGCCAGCGATCACATGGTTTGAGAGACTGAAGGGGCATTGGATGCAGGGCGCTATAAGAGCATGTACTTCCCTCTTCCCCGACACGCCCCCTGATGAAGTAGAGGCACGAAACGCGCGTCGGGGTAAGAAGGACCGGACACTCCTCTTCAAGCTAAGTAAGCACGGCACCTTGTGTATGTTATACTAAGTACAGCACAGATCCCCAGGATATTGGTAGGGATATTGGTGCGCTATAGATTTAATTGCGGCAGTAGTTCACTATTAACATAGCGAGTAGCTGCAGCATATGGGTCCTTATCTATAAAGAGGTTCTATAAATTTCAATTGTTATAGGAACCTGGTGATCCCTGTTGTATAGCGTATTTGTTTATTGAACACTCGCGATTTTTTGCTGAGGCTGAGGAGTAGTCTGTCGGTCCCCATTTTGAGATATTTAGGTTTATATGTCTAATGTTTTAAGAGATTATCATTATGTATGTATTCAATAAAAAAAGATTGTTTTAATTCCTTAAAAACGTGTGCTTTCTGTGTCACTGCTCAAGTGAGTAATTAGTGGTACGGACGGAATTATATGTAAGTGTTAGCATACACTAATATTGGATCATTGTTTGAATTGATTGTATATAGGAAAGGTGCCTGCATATAGGAGTGGTGTCTGTATATAGGAGTGTTGTCTGTATATAGAGGGATGTCTTTATATAGAAGTGGTGTCTGTATATAGGGGGATGTCTGTATAAGGGAGAGATGTCTGTATATAGAGGGATGTCTGTATATAGGAGAGATGTCTGTATATAGAAGGATGTCTGTATATTGTAGTGGTGTCTGTATATAGAGGGATGTCTGTATATAGGAGTGGTATCTGTATATAGAGGGATCTCTGTATATGTTAGTGGTGTCTGTATATAGAGGGATGTCTGTATGTAGGAGTTGTGTCTGTATATAGGAGTGGTGTCTGTATATAGGAATGATGTCTGTATATAAGAGGATGTGGCCAAAGTGGCTACCGAGAGACTGTGTGCTCCAAAGTGGCTACCAATATATATAGGGGGATGTCTGTATATAGGAGTGGTGTCTGTATATAGGGGGATATCTGTATATAGGAGTGGTGTCTGTATATAGAGGGATGTCTGTATATAGGAGTGGTGTCTGTATATAGAGGGATGTCTGTATATAGGAGTGTTGTCTGTATATAGAGGGATGTCTGTATATAGGAGTGGTGTCTGTATATAGAGGGATGTTTGTATATAGGAGTGGTGTCTGTATATAGAGGGATGTCTGTATATAGAGGGATGTCTGTATATAGGAGTGGTGTCTGTATATAGGGGGATGTCTGTATATAGGAGTGGTGTCTGTATATAGAGGGATGTCTGTTTATAGGAGAGATGTCTGTATATAGAGGGATGTCTGTATATAGGAGTGGTGTCTGTATATAGAGGGATGTCTGTATATAGGAGAGATGTCTGTATATAGAGGGATGTCTGTATATAGGAGTGGTGTCTGTATATAGAGGGATGTCTGTATATAGGAGTGGTGGCTGTATATAGAGGGATGTCTATATATAGGAGTGGTGTCTGTATACAGAGGGATGTCTGTATATAGGAGTGGTGTCTGTATATAGGGGGATGTCTGTATATAGGAGTGGGGTCTGTATATAGGGGGATGTCTGTATATAGGAGTGGTGTCTGTATATAGGGGGATGTCTGTATATAGGAGTGGTGTCTGTATATAGAGGGATGTCTATATATAGGAGTGGTGTCTGTATATAGAGGGATGTCTGCATATAAGAGTGGTGTCTGTATATAGAGGGATGTCTGTATATAGGAGTGGTGTCTGTATATAGAGGGATGTCTGTATATAGGAGTGGTGTCTGTATATAGAGGGATGTCTGTATATAGGAGTGGTGTCTGTATATAGGGGGATGTCTGTATATAGGAGTGGTGTCTGTATATAGAGGGATGTCTGTATATAGGAGAGATGTCTGTATATAGAGGGATGTCTGTATATAGGAGTGGTGTCTGTATATAGAGGGATGTCTGTATATAGGAGAGATGTCTGTATATAGAGGGATGTCTGTATATAGAATTGGTGTCTGTATATAGAGGGATGTCTGTATATAGGAGTGGTGTCTGTATACAGAGGGATGTCTGTATATAGGAGTGGTGTCTGTATATAGAGGGATGTCTGTATATAAGAATGGTGTCTGTATATAGAGGGATGTTTGTATATAGGAGTGGTGTCTGTATATAGAGGGATGTCTGTATATAGGAGTGGTGTCTGTATATAGAGGGATGTCTGTATATAGGAGTGGTGTCTGTATATAGAGGGATGTCTGTATATAGGAGTGGTGTCTGTATACAGGGGGATGTCTGTATATAGGAGTGGTGTCTGTATGTAGAGGGATGTCTGTATATAGGAGAGATGTCTGTATATAGAGGGATGTCTGTATATAGGAGTGGTGTCTGTATATAGAGGGATGTCTGTATATAGGAAAGGTGCCTGCATATAGGAGTGGTGTCTGTATATAGGAGTGGTGTCTGTATATAGAGGGATGTCTTTATATAGAAGTGGTGTCTGTATATAGGGGGATGTCTGTATAAGGGAGAGATGTCTGTATATAGAGGGATGTCTGTATATAGGAGAGATGTCTGTATATAGGAGTGGTGTCTGTATATAGAAGGATGTCTGTATATTGTAGTGGTGTCTGTATATAGAGGGATGTCTGTATATAGGAGTGGTATCTGTATATAGAGGGATCTCTGTATATGTTAGTGGTGTCTGTATATAGAGGGATGTCTGTATGTAGGAGTTGTGTCTGTATATAGGAGTGGTGTCTGTATATAGGAATGATGTCTGTATTTAAGAGGATGTGGCCAAAGTGGCTACCGAGAGACTGTGTGCTCCAAAGTGGCTACCAAGGATTCCTGCATGCCAAAATGGCTACCAAGGGGCCAAAGTTGCTAACAAGGGGCCCCGCACATCAAAGTGGCTACCAAGGGGCCAAATTGGATACCCAGGGGCAGGGCCCTGCATGCCAGACTTGCTCCTGAGGTTCATTGGCAGCTGGCAGCGCTGTTCAAGCACCATGTATTTCCTTCAGGAAATGCCCATCTAGTTATGGTGCTTGAACCCTCCTAGGTTCAAGCAACATATTGTAATCCGATTTCTTATATTTTATTCTTCTTCTTCTCCGTGTTTTCCGCAATTAATGCGGCCCGAACCGCTCGGCGCAGAGACCCCGTTCAGGCGGCGTTTCGAAGGCCTCGGTGGGGACAGGTGTGCTATGACTTTTATAATCGATCCGATATGTAGATTTTATTTAAATCGCATTTTAAAAAAAAAATTTCCCATAGGAAATAATGGCGAACTTTCCATTACCCCCCAACTTGACCTTCCAAAGATGGCAGCTATGCAAATGTACGGTGTCCATTTTAGGACATGATCATTTATCAAAGTCAAACATCAGAATAAAGTGACTATGACACCCTCTCGTCCCGTGTGCAAAAGTAAGTGCGCCCCCGGCCCCGTGTGCAAAAGTAAGTGCGCCCCCGGCCCCGTGTGCAAAAGTAAGTGCGCCCCCGGCCCCGTGTGCAAAAGTAAGTTCGCCCCCGGCCCCGTGTGCAAAAGTAAGTGCGCCCCCGGCCCCGTGTGCAAAAGTAAGTGCGCCCCCGGCCCCGTGTGCAAAAGTAAGTTCGCCCCCGGCCCCGTGTGTGAAAAGTAAGTGCGCCCCCGGCCCCGTGTGTGAAAAGTAAGTTCCCCCCGGCCCCATGTGTGAAAAGTAAGTGCCCCCCGGCCCCGTGTGTGAAAAGTAAGTGCCCCCCGGCCCCGTATGTGAAAAGTAAGTGCCCCCCCGGCCCCGTATGTGAAAAGTAAGTGCCCCCCGGCCCTGTGTTTGAAAATTAAGTGCCCACCGGCCCCGTGTGTGAAAAGTAAGTGACCCACAACTCTGACCTGTATATAGGAGTCTGTATATAGGGGGATGTCTGTATATAGGAGTGGTGTCTGTATTTAGAGGGATGTCTGTATATAGGAGTGGTGTCTTTATATAGGGGGATGTCTGTATATAGGAGTGGTGTCTGTATATAGAGGGATGTCTGTATATAGGAGAGATGTCTGTATATAGAGGGATGTCTGTATATAGGAGTGGTGTCTGTATATAGAGGGATGTCTGTATATAGGAGTGGTGTCTGTATATAGAGGGATGTCTGTATATAGGAGTGGTGTCTGTATTTAGAGGGATGTCTGTATATAGGAGTGGTGTCTTTATATAGGGGGATGTCTGTATATAGGAGTGGTGTCTGTATATAGAGGGATGTCTGTATATAGGAGAGATGTCTGTATATAGAGGGATGTCTGTATATAGGAGTGGTGTCTGTATATAGAGGGATGTCTGTATATAGGAGTGGTGTCTGTATACAGAGGGATGTCTGTATATAGGAGTGGTGTCTGTATATAGGGGGATGTCTGTATATAGGAGTGTTGTCTGTATATAGAGGGATGTCTGTATATAGGAGAGGTGTCTGTATATAGAGGGATGTCTGTATATAGGAATGGTGTCTGTATATAGGGGATGTCTGTATATAGGAGTGGTGTCTGTATATAGAGGGATGTCTGTATATAGGAGTGGTGTCTGTATATAGAGGGATGTCTGTATATAGGAGTGGTGTCTGTATACAGAGGGATGTCTGTATATAGGAGTGGTGTCTGTATACAGGGGGATGTCTGTATATAGGGGGATGTCTGTATATAGGAGTGTTGTCTGTATATAGAGGGATGTCTGTATATAGGAGAGGTGTCTGTATAGAGGGATGTCTGTATATAGGAGTGGTGTCTGTATATAGGGGGATGTCTGTATATAGGGGGATGTCTGTATATAGGAGTGGTGTCTGTATATAGAGGGATGTCTGTATGTAGGAGTGGTGTCTGTATATAGAGGGATGTCTGTATATAGGAGTAGTGTCTGTATATAGGGGGATGTCTGTATATAGGAGTGGTGTCTCTATATAGAGGGATGTCTGTATATAGGAGAGATGTCTATATAGAGGGATGTCTGTATATAGGAGTGGTGTCTGTATATAGAGGGATGTCTGTATATAGGAGTGGTGTCTGTATATAGAGGGATGTCTGTATATAGGAGTGGTGTCTGTATATAGAGGGATGTCTGTATATAGGAGTGCTGTCTGTATATAGAGGGATGTCTGTATATAGGAGTGGTGTCTGTATATAGAGGGATGTCTGTATATAGGAGTGGTGTCTGTATATAGGGGGATGTCTGTATATAGGAGTGGTGTATGTATATAGAGGGATGTCTGTATATAGGAGTGGTGTCTGTATATAGAGGGATGTCTGTATATAGGAGTGGTGTCTGTATATATGGGGATGTCTGTATATAGGAGTGGTGTCTGTATATAGAGGGATGTCTGTATATACGAGTGGTGTCTGTATATAGTGGGATGTCTATATAGGAGTGGTGTCTGTATACAGAGGGATGTCTGTATATAGGAGTGGTGTCTGTATATAGAGGGATGTCTGTATATAAGAGTGGTGTCTGTATATAGAGGGATGTCTGTATATAGGAGTGGTGTCTGTATATAGAGGGATGTCTGTATATAGGGGGATGTCTGTATATAGGAGTGGTTTCTGTATATAGGGGGATGTCTGTATATAGGAGTGGTGTCTGTATATAGGGGGATGTCTGTATATAGGAGTGGTGTCTGTATATAAGAGTGGTGTCTGTATATAGGGGGATGACTGTATATAGGAGTGGTGTCTGTATATAGAGGGATATCTGTATAAAGGAGAGATGTCTGTACATAGAGGGATGTCTGTATATAGGAGTGGTGTCTGTATATAGAGGGATGTCTGTATATAGGAGAGATGTCTGTATATAGAGGGATGTCTGTATATGGGAGTGGTGTCTGTACATAGAGGGATGTTTGTATATAGGAGTGGTGTCTGTATATAGAGGGATGTCTGTATATAGTAGTGGTGTCTGTATACAGAGGGATGTCTGTATATAGGAGTTGTGTCTGTATACAGAGGGATGTCTGTATATAAGAGTGGTGTCTGTATATAGGGGGATGTCTGTATATAGGAGTGGTGTCTGTATATAGAGGGATGTCTGTATATAGGAGTGGTGTCTGTATATAGAGGGATGTCTGTATATAGGAGTGGTGTCTGTATACAGAGGGATGTCTGTATATAGGAGTGGTGTCTGTATATAGGGGGATGTCTGTATATAGGAGTGGTGTCTGTATATAGAGGGATGTCTGTATATAGGAGAGATGTCTGTATATACAGGGATGTCTGTATATAGGAGTGGTGTCTGTATATAGAGGGATGTCTGTATATAGGAGTGGTGTCTGTATATAGAGGGATGTCTGTATATAGGAGTGGTGTCTGTATATAGAGGGATGTCTGTATATAGGAGTGGTGTCTGTATACAGAGGGATGTCTGTATATAGGAGTGGTGTCTGTATATAGAGGGATTTCTGTATATAGGAGTGGTGTCTGTATATAGAGGGATGTCTGTATATAGGAGTGGTGTCTGTATACAGAGGGATGTCTGTATATAGGAGTGGTGTCTGTATATAGAGGGATGTCTGTATATAGGATTGGTGTCTGTATATAGGGGGATGTCTGTATATAGGAGTGGTGTCTGTATATAGAGGGATGTCTGTATATAGGAGTGGTGTCTGTATATAGAGGGATGTCTGTATATAGGAGTGGTGTCTGTATACAGAGGGATGTCTGTATATAGGAGTGGTGTCTGTATATAGGGGGATGTCTGTATATAGGGGGATGTCTGTATATAGGAGTGGTGTCTGTATATAGGGGGATGTCTGTATATAGGATTGGTGTCTGTATATAGAGGGATGTCTCTATATAGGAGAGATGTCTGTATATACAGGGATGTCTGTATATAGGAGTGGTGTCTGTATATAGAGGGATGTCTGTATATAGGAGTGGTGTCCGTATATAGAGGGATGTCTGTATATAGGAGTGGTGTCTGTATATAGAGGGATGTCTGTATATAGGAGTGGTGTCTGTATATAGAGGGATGTCTGTATATAGGAGTGGTTTCTGTATACAGAGGGATGTCTGTATATAGGAGTGGTGTCTGTATATAGGGGGATGTCTGTATATAGGAGTGGTGTCTGTATATAGAGGGATGTCTGTATATAGGAGAGATGTCTGTAAATAGAGGGATGTCTGTATATAGGAGTGGTGTCTCTATATTGGGGGATGTCTGTATATAGGAGTGGTGTCTGTATATAGAGGGATGTCTGTATATAGGAGAGATGTCTGTATATAGAGGGATGTCTGTATATAGGAGTTGTGTCTGTATACAGAGGGATGTCTGTATATAAGAGTGGTGTCTGTATATAGGGGGATGTCTGTATATAGGAGTGGTGTCTGTATATAGAGGGATGTCTGTATATAGGAGTGGTGTCTGTATATAGAGGGATGTCTGTATATAGGAGTGGTGTCTGTATACAGAGGGATGTCTGTATATAGGAGTGGTGTCTGTATATAGGGGGATGTCTGTATATAGGAGTGTTGTCTGTATATAGGGGGATGTCTGTATATAGGAGTGGTGTCTGTATATAGAGGGATGTCTGTATATAGGAGAGATGTCTGTATATACAGGGATGTCTGTATATAGGAGTGGTGTCTGTATATAGAGGGATGTCTGTATATAGGAGTGGTGTCTGTATATAGAGGGATGTCTGTATATAGGAGTGGTGTCTGTATATAGAGGGATGTCTGTATATAGGAGTGGTGTCTGTATACAGAGGGATGTCTGTATATAGGAGTGGTGTCTGTATATAGAGGGATTTCTGTATATAGGAGTGGTGTCTGTATATAGAGGGATGTCTGTATATAGGAGTGGTGTCTGTATACAGAGGGATGTCTGTATATAGGAGTGGTGTCTGTATATAGAGGGATGTCTGTATATAGGATTGGTGTCTGTATATAGGGGGATGTCTGTATATAGGAGTGGTGTCTGTATATAGAGGGATGTCTGTATATAGGAGTGGTGTCTGTATATAGAGGGATGTCTGTATATAGGAGTGGTGTCTGTATACAGAGGGATGTCTGTATATAGGAGTGGTGTCTGTATATAGGGGGATGTCTGTATATAGGGGGATGTCTGTATATAGGAGTGGTGTCTGTATATAGGGGGATGTCTGTATATAGGATTGGTGTCTGTATATAGAGGGATGTCTCTATATAGGAGAGATGTCTGTATATACAGGGATGTCTGTATATAGGAGTGGTGTCTGTATATAGAGGGATGTCTGTATATAGGAGTGGTGTCCGTATATAGAGGGATGTCTGTATATAGGAGTGGTGTCTGTATATAGAGGGATGTCTGTATATAGGAGTGGTGTCTGTATATAGAGGGATGTCTGTATATAGGAGTGGTGTCTGTATACAGAGGGATGTCTGTATATAGGAGTGGTGTCTGTATATAGGGGGATGTCTGTATATAGGAGTGGTGTCTGTATATAGAGGGATGTCTGTATATAGGAGAGATGTCTGTAAATAGAGGGATGTCTGTATATAGGAGTGGTGTCTCTATATTGGGGGATGTCTGTATATAGGAGTGGTGTCTGTATATAGAGGGATGTCTGTATATAGGAGAGATGTCTGTATATAGAGGGATGTCTGTATATAGGAGTGGTGTCTGCTTATAGGGGGATATCTGTATATAGGAGTGGTGTCTGTATATAGAGGGATGTCTGTATATAGGAGTGGTGTCTGTATACAGAGGGATGTCTGTATATAGGAGTGGTGTCTGTATATAGAGGGATGTCTGTATATAGGAGTGGTGTCTGTATATAGAGGGATGTCTGTATATAGGAGTGGTGTCTGTATATAGAGGGATGTCTGTATATAGGAGTGGTGTCTGTATATAGAGGGATGTCTCTATATAGGAGAGATGTCTGTATATACAGGGATGTCTGTATATAGGAGTGGTGTCTGTATATAGAGGGATGTCTGTATATAGGAGTGGTGTCCGTATATAGAGGGATGTCTGTATATAGGAGTGGTGTCTGTATACAGAGGGATGTCTGTATATCGGAGTGGTGTCTGTATATAGGGGGATGTCTGTATATAGTAGAGGTGCCTGCATATAGGAGTGGTGTCTGTATATAGGGGGATGTCTGTAAATAGGAGTGGTGTCTGTATATAGAGGGATGTCTGTATATAGGAGAGATGTCTGTATATAGAGGGATGTCTGTATATAGGATTGGTGTCTGTATATAGAGGGATGTCTGTATATAGGAGTGGTGTCTGTATATAGAGGTATGTCTGTATATAGGAGAGATGTCTGTATATAGAGGGATGTCTGTATATAGGAGTTCTGTCTGTATACAGAGGGATGTCTGTATATAGGAGTGGTGTCTCCATATAGGGGGATGTCTGAATATAGGAGATATGTCTGTATATAGAGTGATGTCTGTATATAGGAGTGGTGTCTGTATATAGAGGGATGTCTGTATATAGGAGTGGTGTCTGTATATAGAGGTATGTCTGTATATAGAAGTGGTGTCTGTATACAGAGGGATGTCTGTATATAGGAGTGGTGTCTGTATATAGGGGGATGTCTGTATATAGGAGTGGTGTCTGTATATAGGGGGATGTCTGTATATAGGAGTGGTGTCTGTATATAGAGGGATGTCTGTATATAGGAGTGGTGTCTGTATATAGAGGGATGTCTGTTTATAGGAGTGGTGTATGTATATAGAGGGATGTCTGTATATAGGAGTGGTGTCTGTATATAGAGGGATGTCTGTATATAGGAGTGGTGTCTGTATATAGGGGAATGTCTGTATATAGGACAGATGTCTGTATATAGAGGGATGTCTGTATATAGGAGTGGTGTCTGTATATAGAGGGATGTCTGTATATAGGAGTGGTGTCTGTATATAGGGGGATGTCTGTATATAGGAGAGATGTCTGTATATAGAGGGATGTCTGTATATAGGAGTGGTGTCTGTATATAGAGGGATGTCTGTATATAGGAGTGGTGTCTGTATATAGGGGGATGTCTGTATATAGGAGTGGTGTCTGTATATAGAGGGATGTCTGTATATAGGAGTGGTGTCTGTATATAGGGGGATGTCTGTATATAGGAGTGGTGTCTGTATATAGAGGGATGTCTGTATATAGGAGAGATGTCTGTATATAGAGGGATGTCTGTATATAGGAGTGGTGTCTGTATATAGAGGGATGTCTGTATATAGGAGAGATGTCTGTATATAGAGGGATGTCTGTATATCGGAGTGGTGTCTGTATATAGAGGGGTGTCTGTATATAAGAGTGGTGTCTGTATATAGGGGGATGTCTGTATATAGGAGTGGTGTCTGTATATAGAGGGATGTCTGTGTATAGGAGAGGTGCCTGCATATAGGAGTGGTGTCTGTATATAGGAGTGGTGTCTGTATACAGAGGGATGTCTGTATATAGGAGTGGTGTCTGTATATAGGAGTAATGTCTGTATATAAGAGGATGTGGCCAAAGTGGCTACCATGGACTCCTGCATGCCAAAATGGCTACCAAGGGGCCAATGTTGCTAACAAGGGCCCCCGCACATCAAAGTGGCTACCAAGGGGCCAAATTGGATACCCAGGGGCAGGGCCCTGCATGCCAGACTTGCTCCTGAGGTTCATTGGCAGCTGGCAGCGCTGTTCAAGCACCATGTATTTCCTTCAGGAAATGCCCATCTAGTTATTATTCTTCTTCTTCTCCGCGTTTTCCGCAATTAATGCGGCCCGAACCGCTCGGCGCAGAGACCCCGTTCAGGCGGCGTTTCGAAGGCCTCGGTGGGGACAGGTGTGCTATGACTTTTATAGTCGATCCGATATGTAGATTTTATTTAAATCGCATTTAAAAAAAAAAATTTCCCATAGGAAATAATGGCGAACTTTCCATTACCCCCAACTTGACCTTCCAAAGATGGCAGCTATGCAAATGTACGGTGTCCATTTTAGGACATGATCATTTATCAAAGTCAAACATCAGAATAAAGTGACTATGACACCCTCTTGTCCCGTGTGTGAAAAGTAAGTGCCCCCCCGGCCCCGTGTGTGAAAAGTAAGTGCCCCCCCGACCCCGTGTGTGAAAAGTAAGTGCCCCCCCGGCCCCGTGTGTGAAAAGTAAGTGCCCCCCGGCCCCGTGTGTGAAAAGTAAGTGCCCCCCGGCCCCGTGTGCAAAAGTAAGTGCGCCCCCGGCCCCGTGTGTGAAAAGTAAGTGCGCCCCCGGCCCCGTGTGTGAAAAGTAAGTGCCCCCCCGGCCCCGTGTGCAAAAGTAAGCGTGCCCCCGGCCCCGTGTGCAAAAGTAAGCGCGCCCCCGGCCCCGTGTGCAAAAGTAAGCGCGCCCCCGGCCCCGTGTGCAAAAGTAATGGCGCCCCCGGCCCCGTGTGCAAAAGTAATGGCGCCCCCGGCCCCGTGTGCAAAAGTAATGGCGCCCCCGGCCCCGTGTGCAAAAGTAATGGGGGCCCCGTGTGCAAAAGTAATGGAGCCCCCGGCCCCGTGTGCAAAAGTAAGCGCGCCCCCGGCCCCGTGTGCAAAAGTAATGGCGCCCCCGGCCGTGTGCAAAAGTAAGCGCGCCCCCGGCCCCGTGTGCAAAAGTAAGCGCGCCCCCGGCCCCGTGTGCAAAAGTAAGCGCGCCCCCGGCCCCGTGTGCAAAAGTAAGCGCGCCCCCGGCCCCGTGTGCAAAAGTAAGCACGCCCCCGGCCCCGTGTGCAAAAGTAATGGCGCCCCCGGCTCCGTGTGCAAAAGTAATGGCGCCCCCGGTCCCGTGTGCAAAAGTAATGGCGCCCCCGGCCCCGTGTGCAAAAGTAAGCACGCCCCCGGCCCCGTGTGCAAAAGTAATGGCGCCCCCGGCCCCGTGTGCAAAAGTAATGGCGCCCCCGGCCCCGTGTGCAAAAGTAATGGCGCCCCCGGCCCCGTGTGCAAAAGTAATGGCGCCCCCGGCCCCGTGTGCAAAAGTAATGGCGCCCCCGTCCCCGTGTGCAAAAGTAATGGCGCCCCCGTCCCCGTGTCCAAAAGTATTGGCGCCCCCGGCCCCGTGTGCAAAAGTAATGGCGCCCCCGGCCCCGTGTGCAAAAGTAATGGCGCCCCCGTCCCCGTGTGCAAAAGTAATGGCGCCCCCGGCCCCGTGTGCAAAAGTATTGGCGCCCCCGGCCCCGTGTGCAAAAGTAAGCGCGCCCCCGGCCCCGTGTGCAAAAGTAAGCGCGCCCCCGGCCCCGTGTGCAAAAGTAAGCGCGCCCCCGGCCCCGTGTGCAAAAGTAAGCGCGCCCCCGGCCCCGTGTGCAAAAGTAAGCGCGCCCCCGGCCCCGTGTGCAAAAGTAATGGCGCCTCCGGCCCCGTGTGCAAAAGTAATGGCGCCCCCGGTCCCGTGTGCAAAAGTAATGGCGCCCCCGGTCCCGTGTGCAAAAGTAATGGCGCCCCCGGCCCCGTGTGCAAAAGTAATGGCGCCCCCGGCCCCGTGTGCAAAAGTAATGGCGCCCCCGGCCCCGTGTGCAAAAGTAATGGCGCCCCCGGCCCCGTGTGCAAAAGTAATGGCGCCCCCGGCCCCGTGTGCAAAAGTAATGGCGCCCCCGGCCCCGTGTGCAAAAGTAATGGCGCCCCCGGCCCCGTGTGCAAATGTAATGGCGCCCCCGGCCCCGTGTGCAAAAGTAATGGCGCCCCCGGCCCCGTGTGCAAAAATAATGGCGCCCCCGGCCCCGTGTGCAAAAATAATGGCGCCCCCGGCCCCGTGTGCAAAAATAATGGCGCCCCCGGCCCCGTGTGCAAAAGTAATGGCGCCCCCGGCCCCGTGTGCAAAAGTAATGGCGGCCCCGGCCCCGTGTGCAAAAGTAATGGCGCCCCCGGCCCCGTGTGCAAAAGTAATGGCGCCCCCGGCCCCGTGTGCAAAAGTAATGGCGCCCCCGGCCCCGTGTGCAAAAGTAATGGCGCCCCCGGCCCCGTGTGCAAAAGTAATGGCGCCCCCGGCTCCGTGTGCAAAAGTAAGCGTGCCCCCGTCCCCGTGTGCAAAAGTAATGGCGCCCCCGGCCCCGTGTGCAAAAGTAATGGCGCCCCCCGGCCCCGTGTGCAAAAGTAATGGCGCCCCCGGCCCCGTGTGCAAAAGTAAGCGCGCCCTTGGCCCCGTGTGCAAAAGTGCGCGCCCCCGGCCCCGTGTGCAAAAGTAATGGCACCCCCGGCCCCGTGTGCAAAAGTAAGCGCGCCCTTGGCCCCGTGTGCAAAAGTGCGCGCCCCCGGCCCCGTGTGCAAAAGTAAGCGCGCCCCCGGCCCTGTGTGCAAAAGTAATGGCGCCCCAGGCCCCGTGTGCAACAGTAATGGCGCCCCCGGCCCCGTGTGCAAAAGTAATGGCGCCCCCGGCCCCGTGTGCAAAAGTAATGGCGCCCCCGGCCCCGTGTGCAAAAGTAATGGCGCCCCCGGCCCCGTGTGCAAAAGTAAGCGCGCCCCCGTCCCCGTGTGCAAAAGTAATGGCACCCCCGGCCCCGTGTGCAAAAGTAATGGCGCCCCCGGCCCCGTGTGCAAAAGTAATGGCGCCCCCCGACCCCGTGTGTGAAAAGTAAGTGCCCCCCGGCCCCGTGTGTGAAAAGTAAGTGACCCACAACTATGACCTGTATATAGGAGTCTGTATATAGGGGGATGTCTGTATATAGGAGTGGTGTCTGTATTTAGAGGGATGTCTGTGTATAGGAGTGGTGTCTGTATATAGGGGGATGTCTGTATATAGGAGTGGTGTTTGTATATAGAGGGATGTCTGTATATAGGAGTGGTGTCTGTATATAGAGGGATGTCTGTATATAGGAGTGATGTCTGTATATAGGGGGATGTCTGTATATAGGAGTGGTGTCTGTATATAGAGGGATGTCTGTATATAAGAGTGGTGTCTGTATATAGAGGGATGACTGTATATGAGTGGTGTCTGTATATAGTGGGATGTCTGTATATAGGAGTGGTGTCTGTATATAGAGGGATGTCTGTATATAAGAGTGGTGTCTGTATATAGGGGGATGTCTGTATATAGGAGTGGTGTCTGTATATAGAGGGATATCTGTATAAAGGAGAGATGTCTGTATATAGAGGGATGTCTGTATATAGGAGTGGTGTCTGTATATAGAGGGATGTCTGTATATAGGAGAGATGTCTGTATATAGAGGGATGTCTGTATATAGGAGTGGTTTCTGTACATAGAGGGATGTCTGTATATAGGAGTGGTGTCTGTATATAGAGGGATGTCTGTATATAGTAGTGGTGTCTGTATACAGAGGGATGTCTGTATATAGGAGTGGTGTCTGTATATAGAGGGATATCTGTATATAAGAGTGGTGTCTGTATATAGAGGGATGTCTGTATATAAGAGTGGTGTCTGTATATAGGGGGATGTCTGTATATAGGAGTGGTGTCTGTATATAGAGGGATATCTGTATAAAGGAGAGATGTCTGTATATAGAGGGATGTCTGTATATAGGAGTGGTGTCTGTATATAGAGGGATGTCTGTATATAGGAGAGATGTCTGTATATAGAGGGATGTCTGTATATAGGAGTGGTTTCTGTACATAGAGGGATGTCTGTATATAGGAGTGGTGTCTGTATATAGAGGGATGTCTGTATATAGTAGTGGTGTCTGTATATAGAGGGATGTCTCTATATAGGAGAGATGTCTGTATATACAGGGATGTCTGTATATAGGAGTGGTGTCTGTATATAGAGGGATGTCTGTATATAGGAGTGGTGTCTGTATATAGAGGGATGTCTCTATATAGGAGAGATGTCTGTATATACAGGGATGTCTGTATATAGGAGTGGTGTCTGTATATAGAGGGATGTCTGTATATAGGAGTGGTGTCTGTGTATAGAGGGATGTCAGTATATAGGAGTGGTGTATGTATACAGAGGGATGTCTGTATATAGGAGTGGTGTTTGTATATAGAGGGATGTCTGTATATAGGAGTGGTGCCTGTATATAGGGGGATGTCTGTATATAGGAGTGGTGTCTGTACATAGGGGGATATCTGTATATAGGAGTGGTGTCTGTATATAGAGGGATGTCTGTATATAGGAGTGGTGACTGTATACAGAGGGATGTCTGTATATAGGAGTGGTGTCTGTATATAGGGGGATGTCTCTATATAGGAGTGGTGTCTGTATATAGGGGGATGTCTGTATATAGGAGTGGTGTCTGTATATAGAGGGATGTCTCTATGTAGGAGAGATGTCTGTATATACAGGGATGTCTGTATATAAGAGTGGTGTCTGTATATAGAGGGATGTCTGTATATAGGAGTGGTGTCTGTATATAGAGGGATGTCTGTATATAGGAGTGGTGTCTGTATATAGAGGGATGTCTGTATATAGGAGTGGTGTCTGTATACAGAGGGATGTCTGTATATAGGAGTGGTGTCTGTATATAGGGGGATGTCTGTATATAGGAGTGGTGTCTGTATATAGAGGGATGTCTGTATATAGGAGTGGTGTCTGTATATAGAGGGATGTCTGTATATAGGAGTGGTGTCTGTATATAGAGGGATGTCTGTATATAGGAGTTGTGTCTGTATACAGAGGGATGTCTGTATATAGGAGTGGTGTCTATATATAGGGGGATGTCTGAATATAGGAGATATGTCTGTATATAAAGGGATGTCTGTATATAGGAGTGGTGTCTGTATATAGAGGGATGTCTGTATATAGGAGTGGTGTCTGTATATAGAGGGATGTCTGTATATAGGAGTGGTGTCTGTATACAGAGGGATGTCTGTATATAGGAGTGGTGTCTGTATATAGGGGGATGTCTGTATATAGGAGTGGTGTCTGTATATAGAGGGATGTCTGTATATAGGAGTGGTGTCTGTATATAGAGGGATGTCTGTATATAGGAGTGGTGTCTGTATATAGAGGGATGTCTGTATATAGGAGTTGTGTCTGTATACAGAGGGATGTCTGTATATAGGAGTGGTGTCTATATATAGGGGGATGTCTGAATATAGGAGATATGTCTGTATATAAAGGGATGTCTGTATATAGGAGTGGTGTCTGTATATAGAGGGATGTCTGTATATAGGAGTGGTGTCTGTATATAGAGGGATGTCTGTATATAGGAGTGGTGTCTGTATACAGAGGGATGTCTGTATATAGGAGTGGTGTCTGTATATAGGGGGATGTCTGTATATAGGAGTGGTGTCTGTATATAGGGGGATGTCTGGATATAGGAGTGGTGTCTGTATATAGAGGGATGTCTGTATATAGGAGTGGTGTCTGTATATAGAGGGATGTCTGTATATAAGAGTGTTGTCTGTATATAGAGGGATGTCTGTATATAGGAGTGGTGTCTGTATATAGAGGGATGTCTGTATATAGGAGTGGTGTCTGTATATAGAGGGATGTCTGTATATAGGAGTGGTGTCTGTATATAGGGGGATGTCTGTATATAGGAGAGATGTCTGTATATAGAGGGATGTCTGTATATAGGATTGGTGTCTGTATATAGAGGGATGTCTGTATATAGGAGTGGTGTCTGTATATAGGGGGATGTCTGTATATAGGAGAGATGTCTGTATGTAGAAGGATGTCTGTATATAGGAGTGGTGTCTGTATATAGAGGGATGTCTGTATATAGGAGTGGTGTCTGTATATAGGGGAATGTCTGTATATAGGAGTGGTGTCTGTATATAGAGGGATGTCTGTATATAGGAGTGGTGTCTGTATATAGGGGGATGTCTGTATATAGGAGTGGTGTCTGTATATAGAGGGATGTCTGTATATAGGAGATGTCTGTATATAGAGGGATGTCTGTATATAGGAGTGGTGTCTGTATATAGAGGGATGTCTGTATATAGGAGAGATGTCTGTATATAGAGGGATGTCTGTATATAGGAGTGGTGTCTGTATATAGAGGGATGTCTGTATATAGGAGTGGTGTCTGTATATAGGGGGATGTCTGTATATAGGAGTGGTGTCTGTATATAAAGGGATGTCTGTATATAGGAGAGATGTCTGTATATAGAGGGATGTCTGTATATAGGAGTGGTGTCTGTATATAGAGGGATGTCTGTATATGAGAGGCATGTCTGTATATAGGAGACATGTCTGTATATAGAGGGATGTCTGTATATAGGAGTGATGTCTGTATATAGAGGGATGTCTGTATATAGGAGTGGTGTCTGTATATAGGGGGATGTCTGTATATAGGACTGGTGTCTGTATATAGAGGGATGTCTGTATATAGGAGTGGTGTCTGTATATAGAGGGATGTCTGTATATAGGAGTGGTGTCTGTATACAGAGGGATGTCTGTATATAGGAGTGGTGTCTGTATATAGAGGGATGTCTGTATATAAGAGTGGTGTCTGTATATAGAGGGATGTCTGTATATAGGAGTGGTGTCTGTATATATAGGGATGTCTGTATATAGGAGAGATGTCTGTATATAGAGGGATGTCTGTATATAGTAGTGGTGTCTGTATATAGAGGGATGTCTGTATATAGGAGAGGTGCCTGCATATAGGAGTGGTGTCTGTATATAGGAGTGGTGTCTGTATATAGAGGGATGTCTTTATATAGAAGTGGTGTCTGTATATAGGGGGATGTCTGTATATAAGAGTGGTGTCTGTATATAGAGGGATGTCTTTATATAGAAGTGGTGTCTGTATATAGAGGGATGTCTGTATATAGGAGAGATGTCTGTATATAGGAGTGGTGTCTGTATATAGGGGGATGTCTGTATATAGGAGTGGTGTCAGTATAAAGAAGGATGTCTGTATATTGTAGTGGTGTCTGTATATAGAGGGATGTCTGTATATAGGAGTGGTATCTGTATATAGAGGGATCTCTGTATATGGTAGTGGTGTCTGTATATAGAAGGATGTCTGTATGTAGGAGTTGTGTCTGTATATAGGAGTGGTGTCTGTATATAGGAGTGATGTCTGTATATAAGAGGATGTGGCCAAAGTGGCTACCGAGAGACTGTGTGATCCAAAGTGGCTACCAAGGATTCCTGCATGCCAAAATGGCTACCAAGGGGCCAAAGTTGCTAACAAGGGGCCCCGCACATCAAAGTGGCTACCAAGGGGCCAAATTGGATACCCAGGGGCAGGGCCCTGCATGCCAGACTTGCTCCTGAGGTTCATTGGCAGCTGGCAGCGCTGTTCAAGCACCATGTATTTCCTTCAGGAAATGCCCATCTAGTTATGGTGCTTGAACCTCCTAGGTTCAAGCAACATATTGTAATCCGATTTCTTATATTTTATTCTTCTTCTTCTCCGCGTTTTCCGCAATTAATGCGGCCCGAACCGCTCGGCGCAGAGACCCCGTTCAGGCGGCGTTTCGAAGGCCTCGGTGGGGACAGGTGTGCTATGACTTTTATAGTTGATCCGATATGTAGATTTTATTTAAATCGCATTTAAAAAAAAAAATTTCCCATAGGAAATAATGGCGAACTTTCCATTACCCCGAACTTGACCTTCCAAAGATGGCAGCTATGCAAATGTACGGTGTCCATTTTAGGACATGATCATTTATCAAAGTCAAACATCAGAATAAAGTGACTATTACACCCTCTCGTCCCGTGTGTGAAAAGTAAGTGCCCCCCCGGCCCCGTGTGTGAAAAGTAAGTGCCCCCCCCCGGCCCCGTGTGTGAAAAGTAAGTGCCCCCCCGGCCCCGTGTGTGAAAAGTAAGTGCCCCCCCGGCCCCGTGTGTGAAAAGTAAGTGCCCCCCCCGGCCCCGTGTGTGAAAAGTAAGTGCCCCCCCGGCCCCATGTGTGAAAAGTAAGTGCCCCCCCGGCCCCGTGTGTGAAAAGTAAGTGCCCCCCCGGCCCCGTGTGTGAAAAGTAAGTGCCCCCCCGGCCCCGTGTGTGAAAAGTAAGTGCCCCCCCGGCCCCGTGTGTGAAAAGTAAGTGCCCCCCGGCCCCGTGTGTGAAAAGTAAGTGCCCCCCCGGCCCCGTGTGTGAAAAGTAAGTGCGCCCCCGGCCCCGTGTGCAAAAGTAAGTGCGCCCCCGGCCCCGTGTGCAAAAGTAAGTGCGCCCCCGGCCCCGTGTGCAAAAGTAAGTGCGCCCCCGGCCCCGTGTGCAAAAGTAAGTGCGCCCCCGGCCCCGTGTGCAAAAGTAAGTGCGCCCCCGGCCCCGTGTGCAAAAGTAAGTGCGCCCCCGGCCCCGTGTGCAAAAGTAAGTGCGCCCCCGGCCCCGTGTGCAAAAGTAAGTGCGCCCCCGGCCCCGTGTGCAAAAGTAAGTGCGCCCCCGGCCCCGTGTGCAAAAGTAAGTGCGCCCCCGGCCCCGTGTGCAAAAGTAAGTGCGCCCCCGGCCCCGTGTGCAAAAGTAAGTGCGCCCCCGGCCCCGTGTGCAAAAGTAAGTGCGCCCCCGGCCCCGTGTGCAAAAGTAAGTGCGCCCCCGGCCCCGTGTGCAAAAGTAAGTGCGCCCCCGGCCCCGTGTGCAAAAGTAAGTGCGCCCCCGGCCCCTTGTGCAAAAGTAAGTGCGCCCCCGGCCCCGTGTGCAAAAGTAAGTGCGCCCCCGGCCCCGTGTGCAAAAGTAAGTGCGCCCCCGGCCCCGTGTGCAAAAGTAAGTGCGCCCCCGGCCCCGTGTGCAAAAGTAAGTGCGCCCCCGGCCCCGTGTGCAAAAGTAAGTGCGCCCCCGGCCCCGTGTGCAAAAGTAAGTGCGCCCCCGGCCCCGTGTGCAAAAGTAAGTGCGCCCCCGGCCCCGTGTGCAAAAGTAAGTGCGCCCCCGGCCCCGTGTGCAAAAGTAAGTGCGCCCCCGGCCCCGTGTGCAAAAGTAAGTGCGCCCCCGGCCCCGTGTGCAAAAGTAAGTGCGCCCCCGGCCCCGTGTGCAAAAGTAAGTGCGCCCCCGGCCCCGTGTGCAAAAGTAAGTGCGCCCCCGGCCCCGTGTGCAAAAGTAAGTGCGCCCCCGGCCCCGTGTGCAAAAGTAAGTGCGCCCCCGGCCCCGTGTGCAAAAGTAAGTGCGCCCCCGGCCCCGTGTGCAAAAGTAAGTGCGCCCCCGGCCCCGTGTGCAAAAGTAAGTGCGCCCCCGGCCCCGTGTGCAAAAGTAAGTGCGCCCCCGGCCCCGTGTGCAAAAGTAAGTGCGCCCCCGGCCCCGTGTGCAAAAGTAAGTGCGCCCCCGGCCCCGTGTGCAAAAGTAAGTGCGCCCCCGTGTGCAAAAGTAAGTGCGCCCCCGTGTGCAAAAGTAAGTGCGCCCCCGTGTGCAAAAGTAAGTGCGCCCCCGTGTGCAAAAGTAAGTGCGCCCCCGTGTGCAAAAGTAAGTGCGCCCCCGTGTGCAAAAGTAAGTGCGCCCCCGGCCCCGTGTGCAAAAGTAAGTGCGCCCCCGGCCCCGTGTGCAAAAGTAAGTGCGCCCCCGGCCCCGTGTGCAAAAGTAAGTGCGCCCCCGGCCCCGTGTGCAAAAGTAAGTGCGCCCCCGGCCCCGTGTGCAAAAGTAAGCGCGCCCCCGGCCCCGTGTGCAAAAGTAAGCGCGCCCCCGGCCCCGTGTGCAAAAGTAAGCGCGCCCCCGGCCCCGTGTGCAAAAGTAAGCGCGCCCCCGGCCCCGTGTGCGAAAAGTAAGCGCCCCCCCGGCCCCGTGTGCGAAAAGTAAGCGCCCCCCCGGCCCCGTGTGTGAAAAGTAAGTGACCCACAACTCTGACCTGTATATAGGAGTCTGTATATAGGGGGATGTCTGTATATAGGAGTGGTGTCTGTATATAGGAGTGGTGTCTGTATATAGGAGTGATGTCTGTATATAGGAGTGGTGTCTGTATATAGAGGGATGTCTGTATATAGGAGTGGTGTCTCTATATAGGAGTGGTGTCTGTATATAGGAGTGATGTCTGTATATAGGAGTGATGTCTGTATATAGGAGTGGTGTCTGTATATAGAGGGATGTCTGTATATAGGAGTGGTGTCTCTATATAGGGGATGTCTATATATAGGAGTGGTGTCTGTATATAGAGGGATGTCTCTATATAGGAGAGGTGTCTGTATATAGAGGGATGTCTATATATAGGAGTGGTGTCTGTATATAGAGGGATGTCTGTATATAGGAGTGGTGTCTGTATACAGAGGGATGTCTGTATATAGGAGTGGTGTCTGTATACAGAGGGATGTCTGTTTATAGGAGTGGTGTCTGTATATAGGGGGATGTCTGTATATAGGAGTGGTGTCTGTATATAGGGGGATGTCTGTTTATAGGAGTGGTGTCTGTATATAGAGGGATGTCTTTATATAGGAGTGGTGTCTGTATATAGGGGGATGTCTGAATATAGGAGATATGTCTGTATATATAGGGATGTCTGTATATAAGGGGATGTCTGTATATAGGAGTGGTTTCTGTATATAGGAGGATTTTTGTATATAGCAGTGGTGTCTATATAGAGGGATGTCTGTATTTAGGAGAGATGTCTGTATATAGAGGGATGTCTGTATATAAGAGTGGTGCCTGTATATAGAGGGATGTCTGTATATAGAAGTGGTGTCTGTATATAGGGGGATGTCTGTATATAGGAGTGGTGTCTGTATATAGGAGTGGTGTCTGTATATAGGGGGATGTCTGTATATAGGAGTGGTGTCTGTATATAGAGGGATGTCTGTATATAGGAGGGATGTCTGTATATAGGAGTGGTGTCTGTATATAGTGGGATGTCTGTATATAGGAGTGGTGTCTGTATATAGGGGGATGTCTGAATATAGGAGAGATGTCTGTATATAGAGGGATGTCTGTATATAGGAGTGGTGTCTGTATACAGCGGGATGTCTGTATATAGGAGTGGTGTCTGTATATAG
Organism: Ranitomeya variabilis; assembly: GCF_051348905.1. Classification (NCBI taxonomy): domain Eukaryota; kingdom Metazoa; phylum Chordata; class Amphibia; order Anura; family Dendrobatidae; genus Ranitomeya; species Ranitomeya variabilis. Next base: position 827,656,954 of record NC_135233.1, read on the forward strand.
GGGGATGTCTGTATATAGGAGTGGTGTCTGTATACAGAGGGATGTCTGTATATAGGAGTCGTGTCTGTATATAGAGGGATGTCTGTATATAGGAGTGGTGTCTGTATATAGGGGGATGTCTGTATATAGGAGTGGTGTCTGTATATAGAGGGATGTCTGTATATAGGAGTGGTGTCTGTATATAGAGGGATGTCTATATATAGGAGTGGTGTCTGTATACAGAGGGATGTCTGTATATAGGAGTGGTGTCTGTATATAGGGGAATGTCTGTATATAGGGGGATGTCTGTATATAGGAGTGGTGTCTGTATATAGTGGGATGTCTGTATATAGGAGTGGTGTCTGTATACAGAGGGATGTCTGTATATAGGAGTGGTGTCTGTATATAGAGGGATGTCTGTATATAGGAGTGGTGTCTGTATATAGAGGGATGTCTGTATATAGGAGTGGTGTCTGTACATAGAGGGATGTCTGTATATAGGAGTGGTGTCTGTATATAGGGGGATGTCTGTATATAGGAGAGATGTCTGTATATAGAGTGATGTCTGTATATAGGAGTGGTGTCTGTATATAGAGGGATGTCTGTATATATGAGAGATGTCTGTATATAGAGGGATGTCTGTATATAGGAGTGGTGTCTGTACATAGAGGGATGTCTGTATATAGGAGTGGTGTCTGTATATAGAGGGATGTCTGTATATAGTAGTGGTGTCTGTATACAGAGGGATGTCTATATAGGAGTGGTGTCTGTATATAGAGGGATGTCTGTATATAAGAGTGGTGTCTGTATATAGGGGGATGTCTGTATATAGGAGTGGTGTCTGTATATAGAGGGATGTCTGTATATAGGAGTGGTGTCTGTATACAGAGGGATGTCTGTATATAGGAGTGGTGTCTGTATACAGAGGGATGTCTGTATATTGGAGTGGTGTCTGTATATAGGGGGATGTCTGTATATAGGAGTGTTGTCTGTATATTGGGGGATGTCTGTATATAGGAGTGGTGTCTGTATATGGAGGGATGTCTGTATATAGGAGTGGTGTCTGTATATACAGGGATGTCTGTATATAGGAGTGGTGTCTGTATACACAGGGATGTCTGTATATAGGAGTGGTGTCTGTATATAGGGGGATGTCTGTATATAGGAGTGGTGTCTGTATATAGAGTGATGTCTGTATATAGGAGTGGTGTCTGTATATAGAGGGATGTCTGTATATAGGAGTGGTGTCTGTATATAGGGGGATGTCTGTATATAGGAGTGGTGTCTGTATACAGAGGGATGTCTGTATATAGGAGTCGTGTCTGTATATAGGGGGATGTCTGTATATAGGAGTGGTGTCTGTATATAGAGGGATGTCTGTATATAGGAGTGGTGTCTGTATACAGAGGGATGTCTGTATATAGGAGTGGTGTCTGTATATAGGGGGATGTCTGTATATAGGAGTGGTGTCTGTATACAGAGGGATGTCTGTATATAGTAGTCGTGTCTGTATATAGAGGGATGTCTGTATATAGGAGTGGTGTCTGTATATAGGGGGATGTCTGTATATAGGAGTGGTGTCTGTATATAGAGGGATGTCTGTATATAGGAGTGGTGTCTGTATATAGAGGGATGTCTGTATATAGGAGTGGTGTCTGTATACAGAGGGATGTCTGTATATAGGAGTGGTGTCTGTATATAGGGGAATGTCTATATAGGGGGATGTCTGTATATAGGAGTGGTGTCTGTATATAGTGGGATGTCTGTATATAGGAGTGGTGTCTGTATACAGAGGGATGTCTGTATATAGGAGTGGTGTCTGTATATAGAGGGATGTCTGTATATAGGAGTGGTGTCTGTATATAGAGGGATGTCTGTATATAGGAGTGGTGTCTGTACATAGAGGGATGTCTGTATATAGGAGTGGTGTCTGTATATAGGGGGATGTCTGTATATAGGAGAGATGTCTGTATATAGAGTGATGTCTGTATATAGGAGTGGTGTCTGTATATAGAGGGATGTCTGTATATATGAGAGATGTCTGTATATAGAGGGATGTCTGTATATAGGAGTGGTGTCTGTACATAGAGGGATGTCTGTATATAGGAGTGGTGTCTGTATATAGAGGGATGTCTGTATATAGTAGTGGTGTCTGTATACAGAGGGATGTCTATATAGGAGTGGTGTCTGTATATAGAGGGATGTCTGTATATAAGAGTGGTGTCTGTATATAGGGGGATGTCTGTATATAGGAGTGGTGTCTGTATATAGAGGGATGTCTGTATATAGGAGTGGTGTCTGTATACAGAGGGATGTCTGTATATAGGAGTGGTGTCTGTATACAGAGGGATGTCTGTATATTGGAGTGGTGTCTCTATATAGGGGGATGTCTGAATATAGAAGATATGTCTGTATATAGAGGGATGTCTGTATATAGGAGTGGTGTCTGTATATAGAGGGATGTCTGTATATAGGAGTGGTGTCTGTATATAGAGGGATGTCTGTGTATAGGAGTGGTGTCTGTATACAGAGGGATGTCTGTATATAGGAGTGGTGTCTGTATATAGGGGGATGTCTGTATATAGGAGTGGTGTCTGTATATAGAGGGATGTCTGTATATAGGAGTGGTGTCTGTATATAGAGGGATGTCTGTATATAGGAGTGGTGTCTGTATATAGGGGGATGTCTGTATATCGGAGTGGTGTCTGTATATAGAGGGATGTCTGTATATAGGAGAGATGTCTGTATATAGAGGGATGTCTGTATATAGGAGTGGTGTCTGTATATAGAGGGATATCTGTATATAGGAGAGATGTCTGTATATAGAGGGATGTCTGTATATAGAGGGATGTCTGTATATAGGAGTGGTGTCTGTATATAGAGGGATGTCTGTATATAGGAGTGGTGTCTGTATATAGGGGGATGTCTGTATATAGGAGTGGTGTCTGTATATATAGGGATGTCTGTATATAGGAGTGGTGTCTGTATATAGAGGGATGTCTATATAGGAGTGGTGTCTGTATATAGAGGGATGTCTGTATATAGGAGTGGTGTCTGTATACAGAGGGATGTCTGTATATAGGAGTGGTGTCTGTATATAGAGGGATGTCTGTATATAAGAGTGGTGTCTGTATATAGAGGGATGTCTGTATATAGGAGTGGTGTCTGTATATATAGGGATGTCTGTATATAGGAGTGGTGTCTGTATATAGGGGGATGTCTGTATATAGGAGTGGTGTCTGTATATAGGGGGATGTTTGTATATAGGAGTGGTGTCTGTATATAGGGGGATGTCTGTATATAGGAGTGGTGTCTGTATATAGAGGGATGTCTGTATATAGGAGAGGTGCCTGCATATAGGAGTGGTGTCTGTATATAGGAGTGTTGTCTGTATATAGGGGGATGTCTGTATATAGGAGTGGTGTCTGTATATAGAGGGATGTCTGTATATAGGAGAGATTTCTGTATATAGATGGATGTCTGTATATAGGAGTGGTGTCTCTATATTGGGGGATGTCTGTATATATTAGAGATGTCTGTATATAGGGGGATGTCTGTATATAGGGGGATGTCTGAATATAGGAGTGGTGTCTGTATATAGGGGGATGTCTGTATATAGGAGTGGTGTCTGTATATAGAGGGATGTCTGTATATAGGAGAGGTGCCTGATTATAGGAGTGGTGTCTGTATATAGGAGTGGTGTCTGTATATAGAGGGATGTCTTTATATAGAAGTGGTGTCTGTATATAGGGGGATTTCTGTATATTGTAGTGCTGTCTGTATATAGGGGTATGTCTGTATATAGGAGTTGTATCTGTATATAGAGGGATCTCTGTATATGGTAGTGGTGTCTGTATATAGAGGGATGTCTGTATATAGGAGTGGTGTCTGTATATAGGAGTGATGTTTGTATATAAGAGGATGTGGCCAAAGTGGCTACCAAGGATTCCTGCTTGCCAAAATGGCTACCAAGGGGCCAAAGTTGCTAACAAGGGGCCCCGCACATCAAAGTGGCTACTAAGGGGCCAAATTGGATACCCAGGGGCAGGGCCCTGCATGCCAGACTTGCTCCTGAGGTCCATTGGCAGCTGGCAGCGCTGTTCAAGCACCATGTATTTCCTTCAGGAAATGCCCATCTAGTTTATTATTCTTCTTCTTCTCCGCGTTTTCTGCAATTAATGCGGCCCGAACCGCTCGGCGCAGAGACCCCGTTCAGGCGACGTTTCGAAGGCCTCGGTGGGGACAGGTGTGCTATGACTTTTATAGTCGATCCGATATGTAGATTTTATTTAAATCGCATTTTAAAAAAAAAATTTCCCATAGGAAATAATGGCGAACTTTCCATTACCCCGAACTTGACCTTCCAAAGATGGCAGCTATGCAAATGTACGGTGTCCATTTTAGGACATGATCATTTATCAAAGTAAAACATCAGAATAAAGTGACTGACACCCTCCCATCCCGTGTGTGAAAAGTAAGTGCCCCCCGGCCCCGTGTGTGAAAAGTAAGTGCCCCCCGGCCCCGTGTGTGAAAAGTAAGTGCCCCCCCGGCCCCGTGTGTGAAAAGTAAGTGCCCCCCCGGCCCCGTGTGTGAAAAGTAAGTGCCCCCCCGGCCCCGTGTGTGAAAAGTAAGTGCCCCCCGGCCCCGTGTGTGAAAAGTAAGTGCCCCCCGGCCCCGTGTGTCAAAAGTAAGTGCCCCCCCCGGCCCCGTGTGTGAAAAGTAAGTGCCCCCCCGGCCCCGTGTGTGAAAAGTAAGTGCCCCCCCGGCCCCGTGTGTGAAAAGTAAGTGCCCTCCCGGCCCCGTGTGCAAAAGTAAGTGCGCCCCCGGCCCCGTGTGCAAAAGTAAGTGCGCCCCCGGCCCCGTGTGCAAAAGTAAGTGCGCCCCCGGCCCCGTGTGCAAAAGTAAGTGCGCCCCCGGCCCCGTGTGCAAAAGTAAGTGCGCCCCCGGCCCCGTGTGCAAAAGTAAGTGTGCCCTCGGCCCCGTGTGCAAAAGTAAGTGCGCCCCCGGCCCCGTGTGCAACAGTAAGTGCGCCCCCGGCCCCGTGTGTGAAAAGTAAGTGCGCCCCCGGCCCCGTGTGTGAAAAGTAAGTGCCCCCCCGGCCCCGTGTGTGAAAAGTAAGTGCCCCCCCGGCCCCGTGTGTGAAAAGTAAATGCCCCCGGCCCTGTGTGTGAAAAGTAAGTGCCCCCCGGCCCCGTGTGTGAAAAGTAAGTGCTCCCCGGCCCCGTGTGTGAAAAGTAAGTGCCCCCCGGCCCCGTGTGTGAAAAGTAAGTGCCCCCCGGCCCCGTGTGTGAAAAGTAAGTGCCCCCCCGGCCCCGCCCACCGAATCGGAGGCCGAGGGTCCCCGCCCACCGAATCGGAGGCCGAGGGTCCCCGGCCACCGAATCGGAGGCCGAGGGTCCCCGGCCTCCAAATCGGAGGCCGAGGGTCCCCGGGCACCGAATCGGAGGCCGAGGGTCCCCGGCCACCGAATCGGAGGCCGAGGGTCCCCGGCCTCCAAATCGGAGGCCGAGGGTCCCCGGGCACCAAATCGGAGGCCGAGGGTCCCCGGCCTCCAAATCGGAGGCCGAGGGTCCCCGGCCTCCAAATCGGAGGCCGAGGGTCCCCGGCCACCAAATCGGAGGCCGAGGGTCCCCGGCCACCAAATCGGAGGCCGAGGGTCCCCGGCCTCCAAATCGGAGGCCGAGGGTCCCCGGCCTCCAAATCGGAGGCCGAGGGTCCCCGGCCTCCAAATCGGAGGCCGAGGGTCCCCGGCCACCAAATCGGAGGCCGAGGGTCCCCGGCCTCCAAATCGGAGGCCGAGGGTCCCCGGCCTCCAAATCGGAGGCCGAGGGTCCCCGGCCTCCAAATCGGAGGCCGAGGGTCCCCGGCCTCCAAATCGGAGGCCGAGGGTCCCCGGCCTCCAAATCGGAGGCCGAGCGTCCCCGGCCTCCAAATCGGAGGCCGAGGGTCCCCGGCCTCCAAATCGGAGGCCGAGGGTCCCCGGCCACCAAATCGGAGGCCGAGCGTCCCCGGCCTCCAAATCGGAGGCCGAGGGTCCCCGGCCTCCAAATCGGAGGCCGAGGGTCCCCGGCCTCCAAATCGGAGGCCGAGGGTCCCCGGCCACCAAATCGGAGGCCGAGGGTCCCCGGCCTCCAAATCGGAGGCCGAGGGTCCCCGGCCTCCAAATCGGAGGCCGAGGGTCCCCGGCCTCCAAATCGGAGGCCGAGGGTCCCCGGCCTCCAAATCGGAGGCCGAGGGTCCCCGGCCACCAAATCGGAGGCCGATGGTCCCCGGCCTCCAAATCGGAGGCCGAGGGTCCCCGGCCTCCAAATCGGAGGCCGAGGGTCCCCGGCCTCCAAATCGGAGGCCGAGGGTCCCCGGCCACCAAATCGGAGGCCGAGGGTCCCCGGCCTCCAAATCGGAGGCCGAGGGTCCCCGGCCTCCAAATCGGAGGCCGAGGGTCCCCGGCCTCCAAATCGGAGGCCGAGGGTCCCCGGCCACCAAATCGGAGGCCGAGGGTCCCCGGCCTCCAAATCGGAGGCCGAGGGTCCCCGGCCTCCAAATCGGAGGCCGAGGGTCCCCGGCCTCCAAATCGGAGGCCGAGGGTCCCCGGCCACCAAATCGGAGGCCGAGGGTCCCCGGCCTCCAAATCGGAGGCCGAGGGTCCCCGGCCACCAAATCGGAGGCCGAGGGTCCCCGGCCTCCAAATCGGAGGCCGAGGGTCCCCGGCCTCCAAATCGGAGGCCGAGGGTCCCCGGCCACCAAATCGGAGGCCGAGGGTCCCCGGCCTCCAAATCAGAGGCCGAGGGTCCCCGGCCTCCAAATCGGAGGCCGAGGGTCCCCGGCCTCCAAATCGGAGGCCGAGGGTCCCCGGCCACCAAATCGGAGGCCGAGGGTCCCCGGCCTCCAAATCGGAGGCCGAGGGTCCCCGGCCTCCAAATCGGAGGCCGAGGGTCCCCGGCCACCAAATCGGAGGCCGAGGGTCCCCGGCCTCCAAATCGGAGGCCGAGGGTCCCCGGCCTCCAAATCGGAGGCCGAGGGTCCCCGGCCTCCAAATCGGAGGCCGAGGGTCCCCGGCCACCAAATCGGAGGCCGAGTGTCCCCGGCCTCCAAATCGGAGGCCGAGGGTCCCCGGCCTCCAAATCGGAGGCCGAGGGTCCCCGGCCACCAAATCGGAGGCCGAGGGTCCCCGGCCTCCAAATCGGAGGCCGAGGGTCCCCGGCCTCCAAATCGGAGGCCGAGGGTCCCCGGCCTCCAAATCGGAGGCCGAGGGTCCCCGGCCTCCAAATCGGAGGCCGAGGGTCCCCGGCCTCCAAATCGGAGGCCGAGGGTCCCCGGCCTCCGATTAAAGTGGCTACCGAGGATTCCTAAATGCCAAAATGGCTACCAAGGATTCCTGCATGCCAAAATGGCTACCAAGGGGCCAAAGTTGCTAACAAGGGGCCCCGCATATCAAAGTTTCTACCAAGGGGTCAAAGTTGCTAACAAGGGGCCCCGCACATCAAAGTGGCTACCAAGGGGCCAAATTGGATACCCAGGGGCAGGGCCCTGCATGCCAGACTTGCTCCTGAGGTTCATTGGCAGCTGGCAGCGCTGTTCAAGCACCATGTATTTCCTTCAGGAAATGCCCATCTAGTTTATTATTCTTCTTCTTCTCCGCGTTTTCCGCAATTAATGCGGCCCGAACCGCTCGGCGCAGAGACCCCGTTCAGGCGGCGTTTCGAAGGCCTCGGTGGGGACAGGTGTGCTATGACTTTTATAGTCGATCCGATATGTAGATTTTATTTAAATCGCATTTAAAAAAAAAAATTTCCCATAGGAAATAATGGCGAACTTTCCATTACCCCCAGCTTGACCTTCCAAAGATGGCAGCTATGCAAATGTACGGTGTCCATTTTAGGACATGATCATTTATCAAAGTCAAACATCAGAATAAAGTGAATATGACACCCTCTCGTCCCGTGTGTGAAAAGTAAGTGCCCCCCCGGCCCCGTGTGTGAAAAGTAAGTGCCCCCCGGCCCCGTGTGTGAAAAGTAAGTGCCCCCCTGGCCCCGTGTGTGAAAAGTAAGTGCCCCCCCGGCCCCGTGTGTGAAAATTAAGTGCCTCCCGGCCCCGTGTGTGAAAAGTAAGTGCCCCCCCGGGCCCGTGTGTGAAAAGTAAGTGCCCCCCCGGCCCCGTGTGTGAAAAGTAAGTGCCCCCCAGCCCCGTGTGTGAAAAGTAAGTGCCCCCCGGCCCCGTGTGTGAAAAGTAAGTGCCCCCCCGGCCCCGTGTTAAAGTAAGTGCCCCCCCGGCCCCGTGTGTGAAAAGTAAGTGACCCCCGGCCCCGTGTGTGAAAAGTAAGTGCCCCCCCGGCCCCGTGTGTGAAAAGTAAGTGCCCCCCCCGGCCCCGTGTGTGAAAAGTAAGTGCCCCCCCGGCCCCGTGTGTGAAAAGTAAGTGCCCCCCCGGCCCCGTGTGTGAAAAGTAAGTGCCCCCCGGCCCCGTGTGTGAAAAGTAAGTGCTCCCCGGCCCCGTGTGTGAAAAGTAAGTGCCCCCCGGCCCCGTGTGTGAAAAGTAAGTGCCCCCCGGCCCCGTGTGTGAAAAGTAAGTGCCCCCCCTGCCCAGTGTGTGAAAAGTAAGTGCCCCCCGGCCCCGTGTGTGAAAAGTAAGTGCCCCCCGGCCCCGTGTGTGAAAAGTAAGTGCCCCCCCGGCCCCGTGTGTGAAAAGTAAGTGCCCCCCGGCCCCGTGTGTGAAACGTAAGTGCCCCCGGCCCCGTGTGTGAAAAGTAAGTGACCCACAACTCTGACCTGTATATAGGAGTCTGTATATAGGTGGATGTCTGTATATAGGAGTGGTGTCTGTATTTAGAGGGATGTCTGTATATAGGAGTGGTGTCTGTATATAGGGGGATGTCTGTGTATTGGAGTGGTGTCTGTATATAGGGGGATGTCTGTATATAGGAGTGGTGTCTGTATATAGAGGGATGTCTGTATATAGGAGTTGTGTCTGTATATAGAGGGATGTCTGTATATAGTAGTGATGTCTGTATATAGGGGGATGTCTGTATATAGGAGTGGTGTCTTTATATAGGGGGATGTCTGAAAATAGGAGAGATGTCTGTATATAGAGGGATGTCTGTATATAGGAGTGGTGTCTGTATATAGGGGGATGTCTGTATATAGGAGTGGTGTCTGTATATAGAGGGATTTCTGTATATAGGAGTGGTGTCTGTATATAGGGGGATGTCTGTATATAGGAGTGATGTCTCTATATTGGGGGATGTCTGAATATAGGAGAGATGTCTGTATATAGAGGGATGTCTGTATATAGGAGTGGTGTCTGTATATAAGGGGATGTCTGAATATAGGAAAGATGTCTGTATATAGAGGGATGTCTGTATATAGGAGTGGTGTCTGTATATAGGGGGATGTCTGTATATAGGAGTGGTGTCTGTATATAGAGGGATGTCTGTATATAGGAGTGGTGTCTTTATATAGAGGGAAGTCTGTATATAGGAGTGGTGTCTGTATACAGAGGGATGTCTGTATATAGGAGTGGTGTCTGTATATAGGGGGATGTCTGTATATAGGGGGATGTCTGTATATAGGAGTGGTGTCTGTATATAGGGGGATGTCTGTATATAGGAGTGGTGTCTGTATAAAGGGGGATGTCTGTATATAGGAGTGGTGTCTGTATATAGAGGGATGTCTGTATATAGGAGTGGTGTCTGTATATAGAGGGATGTCTGTATATAGGAGTGGTGTCTGTATATAGAGGGATGTCTGTATATAGGAGTGGTGTCTGTATATAGGGGGATGTCTGTATATAGGAGTGGTGTCTGTATATAGAGGGATGTCTGTATATAGGAGTGATGTCTGTATATAGGGGGATGTCTGTATATAGGAGTGGTGTCTGTATATAGGGGAATGTCTGTATATAGGAGAGGTGTCTCTATATAGAGGGATGTCTGAATATAGGAGAGATGTCTGTATATAGAGGGATGTCTGTATATAGGAGTGGTGTCTGTATATAGGGGGATGTCTGTATATAGGAGTGGTGTCTGTATATAGAGGGATTTCTGTATATAGGAGTGGTGTCTGTATATATGGGGATGTCTGTATATAGGAGTGGTGTCTGTATATAGGGGATGTCTGTATATAGGAGTGGTGTATGTATATAGGGGGATGTCTTTATATAGGAGCGGTGTCTCTATATAGGGGGATGTCTGAATATAGGAGATATGTCTGTATATAGAGGGATGTCTGTATATAGGAGTGGTGTCTGTATATAGAGGGAAGTCTGTATATAGTAGTGGTGTCTGTATACAGAGGGATGTCTGTATATAGGAGTGGTGTCTGTATATAGGGGGATGTCTGTATATAGGAGTGGTGTCTGTATATAGGGGGCTGTCTGTATATAGGAGTGATGTCTGTATAAAGGGGGATGTCTGTATATATGAGTGGTGTCTGTATATAGAGGGATATCTGTATATAGGAGTGGTGTCTGTATATAAGGGATGTCTGTATATAGGAGTGGTGTCTGTATATAGAGGGATGTCTGTATATATGAGTGGTGTCTGTATATAGGGGGATGTCTGTATATAGCAGTGGTGTCTGTATATAGAGGGATGTCTGTATATAGGAGTGATGTCTGTATATAGGGGGATGTCTGTATATAGGAGTGGTGTCTGTATATAGGGGAATGTCTGTATATAGGAGAGGTGTCTCTATATAGGGGGATGTCTGAATATAGGAGAGATGTCTGTATATAGAGGGATGTCTGTATATAGGAGTGGTGTCTGTATATAGGGGGATGTCTGTATATAGGAGTGGTGTCTGTATATAGAGGGATTTCTGTATATAGGAGTGGTGTCTGTACATAGGGGGATGTCTGTATATGAGTGGTGTCTCTATATAGGGGGATGTCTGAATATATGAGATATGTCTATATACAGAGGGATGTCTCTATATAGGAGTGGTGTCTGTATATAGAGGGATGTCTGTATATAGGAGAGATGTCTGTATATAGAGGGATGTCTGTATATAGGAGTGGTGTCTATATAGGGGGATGTCTGTATATAGGAGTGGTGTCTGTATATAGGGGGATGTCTGTATATAGGAGTGGTGTCTGTATATAGAGGGATGTCTGTATATAGGAGTGGTGTCTGTATATAGGGGGATGTCTGTATATAGGAGTGGTGTCTGTATATAGAGGGATGTCTGTATATAGGAGTGGTGTCTGTATATAGGGGGATGTCTGTATATAGGAGTGGTGTCTGTATATAGAGGGATGTCTGTATATAGGAGTGGTGTCTGTATATAGAGGGATGTCTGTATATAGGAGTGATGTCTGTATATAGGGGGATGTCTGTATATAGGAGTGGTGTCTGTATATAGGGGGATGTATGTATATAGGAGTGGTGTCTCTATATAGGGGGATGTCTGAATATAGGAGAGATGTCTGTATATAGAGGGATGTCTGTATATAGGAGTGGTGTCTGTATATAGGGGGATGTCTGTATATAGGAGTGGTGTCTGTATATAGAGGGATTTCTGTAGATAGCAGTTGTGTCTGTATATAGGGGGATGTCTGTATATAGGAGTGGTGTCTGTATATAGGGGGATTTCTGTATATAGGAGTGGTGTCTCTATATAGGGGGATGTCTGAATATAGGAGAGATGTCTGTATATAGAGGGATGTCTGTATATAGGAGTGGTGTCTGTACACAGAGGGATGTCTGTATATAGGAGTGGTGTCTTTATATAGGGGGATGTCTGTATATAGGAGTGGTGTCTGTATATAGAGGGATGTCTGTATATAGGAGTGGTGTCTGTATATAGAGGGATGTCTGTATATAGGAGTGGTGTCTGTATATAGAGGGATGTCTGTATATAGGAGTGGTGTCTGTATATAGAGGGATGTCTGTATATAGGAGTGGTGTCTGTATATAGGGGATGTCTGTATATAGGAGTGGTGTCTGTATATAGAGGGATGTCTGTATATAGGAGTGGTGTCTCTATATCGGGGGATGTCTGAATATAGGATATATGTTTGTATATAGAGGGATGTCTGTATATAGGAGTGGTGTCTGTATATAGAGGGATGTCTGTATATAGGAGTGGTGGCTGTATTTAGAGGGATGTCTGTATATAGGAGTGGTGTCTGTATACAGAGGGATGTCTGTATATAGGAGTGGTGTCTGTATATAGGGGGATGTCTGTATATAGGAGTGGTGTCTGTATATAGGGGGATGTCTGTATATAGGAGTGGTGTCTGTATATAGAGGGATGTCTGTATATAGGAGTGGTGTCTGTATATAGAGGGATGTCTGCGTATAAGAGTGGTGTCTGTATATAGAGGGATGTCTGTATATAGGAGTGGTGTCTGTATATAGAGGGATGTCTGTATATAGGAGTGGTGTCTGTATATAGAGGGATGTCTGTATATAGGAGTGGTGTCTGTATATAGAGGGATGTCTGTATATAGGAGTGGTGTCTGTATACAGAGGGATGTCTGTATATAGGAGTGGTGTCTTGATATAGGGGGATGTCTGTATATAGGAGTGGTGTCTGTATATAGAGGGATGTCTGTATATAGGAGTGGTTTCTGTATATAGAGGGATGTCTGTATATAGGAGTGGTATCTGTATATAGAGGGATCTCTGTATATGGTAGTGGTGTCTGTATATAGAGGTATGTCTGTATGTAGGAGTTGTGTCTGTATATAGGAGTGGTGTCTGTATATAGGAGTGATGTCTGTATATAAGAGGATGTGGCCAAAGTGGCTACCAAGGATTCCTGCATACCAAAATGGCTACCAAGGGGCCAAAGTTGCTAACAAGGGGCCCCGCACATCAAAGTGGCTACCAAGGGGCCAAATTGGATACCCAGGGTCAGGGCCCTGCATGCCAGACTTGCTCCTGAGGTTCATTGGCATCTGGCAGCGCTGTTCAAGCACCATGTATTTCCTTCAGGAAATGCCCATCTAGTTATTATTATTCTTCTTCTCCGCATTTTCCGCAATTAATGCGGACCGAACTGCTCGGCGCAGAGACCCCGTTCAGGCGGCGTTTCGAAGGCCTCGGTGGGGACAGGTGTGCTATGACTTTTATAGTCGATCCGATATGTAGATTTTATTTCAATCGCATTTTAAAAAAAAAAATTTCCCATAGGAAATAATGGCGAACTTTCCATTACCCCCCAACTTGACCTTCCAAAGATGGCAGCTATGCAAATGTACGGTGTCCATTTTAGGACATGATCATTTATCAAAGTCAAGCATCAGAATAAAGTGACTATGACACCCTCTCGTCCCGTGTGTGAAAAGTAAGTGCCCCCCCGGCCCCGTGTGTGAAAAGTAAGTGCCCCCCCCCCCCCGGCCCCGTGTGTGAAAAGTAAGTGCCCCGGCCCCGTGTGTGAAAAGCAAGTGCCCCCCGGCCCCGTGTGTGAAAAGTAAGTGCGCCCCCGGCCCCGTGTGCAAAAGTAAGTGTGCCCCCGGCCCCGTGTGCAAAAGTAAGTGCGCCCCCGGCCCCGTGTGCAAAAGTAAGTGCGCCCCCGGCCCCGTGTGCAAAAGTAAGTGCGCCCCCGGCCCCGTGTGCAAAAGTAAGTGCGCCCCCGGCCCCGTGTGCAAAAGTAAGTGCGCCCCCGGCCCCGTGTGCAAAAGTAAGTGCGCCCCCGGCCCCGTGTGCAAAAGTAAGTGCCCCCCTGGTCCCGGGTGTGAAAAGTAAGTGCCCCCCGGCCCCGTGTGTGAAAAGTAAGTGCCCCCCCGGCCCCGTGTGTGAAAAGTAAGTGCCCCCCGGCCCCGTGTGTGAAAAGTAAGTGCCCCCCGGCCCCGTGTGTGAAAAGTAAGTGCCCCCCGGCCCCGTGTGTGAAAAGTCAGTGCCCCCCCGGCCCCGTGTGTGAAAAGTAAGTGACCCACAACTCTGACCTGTATATAGGAGTCTGTATATAGGGGGATGTCTGTATATAGGAGTGGTGTCTGTATTTACAGAAATGTCTGTATATAGGAGTGGTGTCTGTATATAGGGGGATGTCTGTATATAGGAGTGGTGTCTGTATATAGGGGATTGTCTGTATATAGGAGTGGTGTCTGTATATAGAGGGATGTCTGTATATAGGAGTGGTGTCTGTATATAGAGGGATGTCTGTATATAGGAGTGATGTCTGTATATAGGGGGATGTCTGTATATAGGAGTGGTGTCTGTATATAGAGGGATGTCTGTATATAAGAGTGGTGTCTGTATATAGAGGGATGTCTGTATATAGGAGTGGTGTCTGTATATAGAGGGATGTCTGTATATAGGAGTGGTGTCTGTATATAGAGGGATGTCTGTATATAAGAGTGGTGTCGGTATATAGGGGGATGTCTGTATATAGGAGTGGTGTCTGTATATAGAGGGATATCTGTATAAAGGAGAGATGTCTGTATATAGAGAGATGTCTGTATATAGGAGTGGTGTCTGTATATAGAGGGATGTCTGTATATAGGAGAGATGTCTGTATATAGAGGGATGACTGTATATAGGAGTGGTGTCTGTACATAGAGGGAAGTCTGTATATAGGAGTGGTGTCTGTATATAGAGGGATGTCTGTATATAGTAGTGGTGTCTGTATACAGAGGGATGTCTGTATATAGGAGTGGTGTCTGTATATAGAGGGATGTCTGTATATAAGAGTGGTGTCTGTATATAGGGGGATGTCTGTATATAGGAGTATTTTCTGTATATGGAGGGATGTCTGTATATAGGAGTGGTGTCTGTATATAGAGGGATGTCTGTATATAGGAGTGGTGTCTGTATATAGAGGGATGTCTGTATATAGGAGTGGTGTCTGTATACAGAGGGATGTCTGTATATAGGAGTGGTGTCTGTATATAGGGGGATGTCTGTATATAGGAGTGGTGTCTGTATATGGAGGGATATCTGTATATAGGAGTGGTGTCTGTATACAGAGGGATGTCTGTATATAGGAGTGGTGTCTGTATACAGAGGGATGTCTGTATATAGGAGTGGTGTCTGTATATAGGGGGATGTCTGTATATAGGAGTGGTGTCTGTATATGGAGGGATATCTGTATATAGGAGTGGTGTCTGTATATAGTGGGATGTCTGTATATAGGAGTGGTGTCTGTATACAGAGGGATGTCTGTATATAGGAGTGGTGTCTGTATATAGAGGGATGTCTGTATATAGGAGTGGTGTCTGTATATAGAGGGATGTCTGTATATAGGAGTGGTGTCTGTACATAGAGGGATGTCTGTATATAGGAGTGGTGTCTGTATATAGGGGGATGTCTGTATATAGGAGAGATGTCTGTATATAGAGTGATGTCTGTATATAGGAGTGGTGTCTGTATATAGAGGGATGTCTGTATATATGAGAGATGTCTGTATATAGAGGGATGTCTGTATATAGGAGTGGTGTCTGTACATAGAGGGATGTCTGTATATAGGAGTGGTGTCTGTATATAGAGGGATGTCTGTATATAGTAGTGGTGTCTGTATACAGAGGGATGTCTATATAGGAGTGGTGTCTGTATATAGAGGGATGTCTGTATATAAGAGTGGTGTCTGTATATAGGGGGATGTCTGTATATAGGAGTGGTGTCTGTATATAGAGGGATGTCTGTATATAGGAGTGGTGTCTGTATACAGAGGGATGTCTGTATATAGGAGTGGTGTCTGTATACAGAGGGATGTCTGTATATTGGAGTGGTGTCTGTATATAGGGGGATGTCTGTATATAGGAGTGTTGTCTGTATATTGGGGGATGTCTGTATATAGGAGTGGTGTCTGTATATGGAGGGATGTCTGTATATAGGAGTGGTGTCTGTATATACAGGGATGTCTGTATATAGGAGTGGTGTCTGTATACACAGGGATGTCTGTATATAGGAGTGGTGTCTGTATATAGGGGGATGTCTGTATATAGGAGTGGTGTCTGTATATAGAGTGATGTCTGTATATAGGAGTGGTGTCTGTATATAGAGGGATGTCTGTATATAGGAGTGGTGTCTGTATATAGGGGGATGTCTGTATATAGGAGTGGTGTCTGTATACAGAGGGATGTCTGTATATAGGAGTCGTGTCTGTATATAGGGGGATGTCTGTATATAGGAGTGGTGTCTGTATATAGAGGGATGTCTGTATATAGGAGTGGTGTCTGTATACAGAGGGATGTCTGTATATAGGAGTGGTGTCTGTATATAGGGGGATGTCTGTATATAGGAGTGGTGTCTGTATACAGAGGGATGTCTGTATATAGGAGTCGTGTCTGTATATAGAGGGATGTCTGTATATAGGAGTGGTGTCTGTATATAGGGGGATGTCTGTATATAGGAGTGGTGTCTGTATATAGAGGGATGTCTGTATATAGGAGTGGTGTCTGTATATAGAGGGATGTCTGTATATAGGAGTGGTGTCTGTATACAGAGGGATGTCTGTATATAGGAGTGGTGTCTGTATATAGGGGAATGTCTATATAGGGGGATGTCTGTATATAGGAGTGGTGTCTGTATATAGTGGGATGTCTGTATATAGGAGTGGTGTCTGTATACAGAGGGATGTCTGTATATAGGAGTGGTGTCTGTATATAGAGGGATGTCTGTATATAGGAGTGGTGTCTGTATATAGAGGGATGTCTGTATATAGGAGTGGTGTCTGTACATAGAGGGATGTCTGTATATAGGAGTGGTGTCTGTATATAGGGGGATGTCTGTATATAGGAGAGATGTCTGTATATAGAGTGATGTCTGTATATAGGAGTGGTGTCTGTATATAGAGGGATGTCTGTATATATGAGAGATGTCTGTATATAGAGGGATGTCTGTATATAGGAGTGGTGTCTGTACATAGAGGGATGTCTGTATATAGGAGTGGTGTCTGTATATAGAGGGATGTCTGTATATAGTAGTGGTGTCTGTATACAGAGGGATGTCTATATAGGAGTGGTGTCTGTATATAGAGGGATGTCTGTATATAAGAGTGGTGTCTGTATATAGGGGGATGTCTGTATATAGGAGTGGTGTCTGTATATAGAGGGATGTCTGTATATAGGAGTGGTGTCTGTATACAGAGGGATGTCTGTATATAGGAGTGGTGTCTGTATACAGAGGGATGTCTGTATATTGGAGTGGTGTCTCTATATAGGGGGATGTCTGAATATAGAAGATATGTCTGTATATAGAGGGATGTCTGTATATAGGAGTGGTGTCTGTATATAGAGGGATGTCTGTATATAGGAGTGGTGTCTGTATATAGAGGGATGTCTGTGTATAGGAGTGGTGTCTGTATACAGAGGGATGTCTGTATATAGGAGTGGTGTCTGTATATAGGGGGATGTCTGTATATAGGAGTGGTGTCTGTATATAGAGGGATGTCTGTATATAGGAGTGGTGTCTGTATATAGAGGGATGTCTGTATATAGGAGTGGTGTCTGTATATAGGGGGATGTCTGTATATCGGAGTGGTGTCTGTATATAGAGGGATGTCTGTATATAGGAGAGATGTCTGTATATAGAGGGATGTCTGTATATAGGAGTGGTGTCTGTATATAGAGGGATATCTGTATATAGGAGAGATGTCTGTATATAGAGGGATGTCTGTATATAGAGGGATGTCTGTATATAGGAGTGGTGTCTGTATATAGAGGGATGTCTGTATATAGGAGTGGTGTCTGTATATAGGGGGATGTCTGTATATAGGAGTGGTGTCTGTATATATAGGGATGTCTGTATATAGGAGTGGTGTCTGTATATAGAGGGATGTCTATATAGGAGTGGTGTCTGTATATAGAGGGATGTCTGTATATAGGAGTGGTGTCTGTATACAGAGGGATGTCTGTATATAGGAGTGGTGTCTGTATATAGAGGGATGTCTGTATATAAGAGTGGTGTCTGTATATAGAGAGATGTCTGTATATAGGAGTGGTGTCTGTATATATAGGGATGTCTGTATATAGGAGTGGTGTCTGTATATAGGGGGATGTCTGTATATAGGAGTGGTGTCTGTATATAGGGGGATGTTTGTATATAGGAGTGGTGTCTGTATATAGGGGGATGTCTGTATATAGGAGTGGTGTCTGTATATAGAGGGATGTCTGTATATAGGAGAGGTGCCTGCATATAGGAGTGGTGTCTGTATATAGGAGTGTTGTCTGTATATAGGGGGATGTCTGTATATAGGAGTGGTGTCTGTATATAGAGGGATGTCTGTATATAGGAGAGATTTCTGTATATAGATGGATGTCTGTATATAGGAGTGGTGTCTCTATATTGGGGGATGTCTGTATATATTAGAGATGTCTGTATATAGGGGGATGTCTGTATATAGGGGGATGTCTGAATATAGGAGTGGTGTCTGTATATAGGGGGATGTCTGTATATAGGAGTGGTGTCTGTATATAGAGGGATGTCTGTATATAGGAGAGGTGCCTGATTATAGGAGTGGTGTCTGTATATAGGAGTGGTGTCTGTATATAGAGGGATGTCTTTATATAGAAGTGGTGTCTGTATATAGGGGGATTTCTGTATATTGTAGTGCTGTCTGTATATAGGGGTATGTCTGTATATAGGAGTTGTATCTGTATATAGAGGGATCTCTGTATATGGTAGTGGTGTCTGTATATAGAGGGATGTCTGTATATAGGAGTGGTGTCTGTATATAGGAGTGATGTTTGTATATAAGAGGATGTGGCCAAAGTGGCTACCAAGGATTCCTGCTTGCCAAAATGGCTACCAAGGGGCCAAAGTTGCTAACAAGGGGCCCCGCACATCAAAGTGGCTACTAAGGGGCCAAATTGGATACCCAGGGGCAGGGCCCTGCATGCCAGACTTGCTCCTGAGGTCCATTGGCAGCTGGCAGCGCTGTTCAAGCACCATGTATTTCCTTCAGGAAATGCCCATCTAGTTTATTATTCTTCTTCTTCTCCGCGTTTTCTGCAATTAATGCGGCCCGAACCGCTCGGCGCAGAGACCCCGTTCAGGCGACGTTTCGAAGGCCTCGGTGGGGACAGGTGTGCTATGACTTTTATAGTCGATCCGATATGTAGATTTTATTTAAATCGCATTTTAAAAAAAAAATTTCCCATAGGAAATAATGGCGAACTTTCCATTACCCCGAACTTGACCTTCCAAAGATGGCAGCTATGCAAATGTACGGTGTCCATTTTAGGACATGATCATTTATCAAAGTAAAACATCAGAATAAAGTGACTGACACCCTCCCATCCCGTGTGTGAAAAGTAAGTGCCCCCCGGCCCCGTGTGTGAAAAGTAAGTGCCCCCCGGCCCCGTGTGTGAAAAGTAAGTGCCCCCCCGGCCCCGTGTGTGAAAAGTAAGTGCCCCCCCGGCCCCGTGTGTGAAAAGTAAGTGCCCCCCCGGCCCCGTGTGTGAAAAGTAAGTGCCCCCCGGCCCCGTGTGTGAAAAGTAAGTGCCCCCCGGCCCCGTGTGTCAAAAGTAAGTGCCCCCCCCGGCCCCGTGTGTGAAAAGTAAGTGCCCCCCCGGCCCCGTGTGTGAAAAGTAAGTGCCCCCCCGGCCCCGTGTGTGAAAAGTAAGTGCCCTCCCGGCCCCGTGTGCAAAAGTAAGTGCGCCCCCGGCCCCGTGTGCAAAAGTAAGTGCGCCCCCGGCCCCGTGTGCAAAAGTAAGTGCGCCCCCGGCCCCGTGTGCAAAAGTAAGTGCGCCCCCGGCCCCGTGTGCAAAAGTAAGTGCGCCCCCGGCCCCGTGTGCAAAAGTAAGTGTGCCCTCGGCCCCGTGTGCAAAAGTAAGTGCGCCCCCGGCCCCGTGTGCAACAGTAAGTGCGCCCCCGGCCCCGTGTGTGAAAAGTAAGTGCGCCCCCGGCCCCGTGTGTGAAAAGTAAGTGCCCCCCCGGCCCCGTGTGTGAAAAGTAAGTGCCCCCCCGGCCCCGTGTGTGAAAAGTAAATGCCCCCGGCCCTGTGTGTGAAAAGTAAGTGCCCCCCGGCCCCGTGTGTGAAAAGTAAGTGCTCCCCGGCCCCGTGTGTGAAAAGTAAGTGCCCCCCGGCCCCGTGTGTGAAAAGTAAGTGCCCCCCGGCCCCGTGTGTGAAAAGTAAGTGCCCCCCCGGCCCCGCCCACCGAATCGGAGGCCGAGGGTCCCCGCCCACCGAATCGGAGGCCGAGGGTCCCCGGCCACCGAATCGGAGGCCGAGGGTCCCCGGCCTCCAAATCGGAGGCCGAGGGTCCCCGGGCACCGAATCGGAGGCCGAGGGTCCCCGGCCACCGAATCGGAGGCCGAGGGTCCCCGGCCTCCAAATCGGAGGCCGAGGGTCCCCGGGCACCAAATCGGAGGCCGAGGGTCCCCGGCCTCCAAATCGGAGGCCGAGGGTCCCCGGCCTCCAAATCGGAGGCCGAGGGTCCCCGGCCACCAAATCGGAGGCCGAGGGTCCCCGGCCACCAAATCGGAGGCCGAGGGTCCCCGGCCTCCAAATCGGAGGCCGAGGGTCCCCGGCCTCCAAATCGGAGGCCGAGGGTCCCCGGCCTCCAAATCGGAGGCCGAGGGTCCCCGGCCTCCAAATCGGAGGCCGAGGGTCCCCGGCCTCCAAATCGGAGGCCGAGCGTCCCCGGCCTCCAAATCGGAGGCCGAGGGTCCCCGGCCTCCAAATCGGAGGCCGAGGGTCCCCGGCCACCAAATCGGAGGCCGAGCGTCCCCGGCCTCCAAATCGGAGGCCGAGGGTCCCCGGCCTCCAAATCGGAGGCCGAGGGTCCCCGGCCTCCAAATCGGAGGCCGAGGGTCCCCGGCCACCAAATCGGAGGCCGAGGGTCCCCGGCCTCCAAATCGGAGGCCGAGGGTCCCCGGCCTCCAAATCGGAGGCCGAGGGTCCCCGGCCTCCAAATCGGAGGCCGAGGGTCCCCGGCCTCCAAATCGGAGGCCGAGGGTCCCCGGCCACCAAATCGGAGGCCGATGGTCCCCGGCCTCCAAATCGGAGGCCGAGGGTCCCCGGCCTCCAAATCGGAGGCCGAGGGTCCCCGGCCACCAAATCGGAGGCCGAGGGTCCCCGGCCTCCAAATCGGAGGCCGAGGGTCCCCGGCCTCCAAATCGGAGGCCGAGGGTCCCCGGCCTCCAAATCGGAGGCCGAGGGTCCCCGGCCTCCAAATCGGAGGCCGAGGGTCCCCGGCCACCAAATCGGAGGCCGAGGGTCCCCGGCCTCCAAATCGGAGGCCGAGGGTCCCCGGCCTCCAAATCGGAGGCCGAGGGTCCCCGGCCTCCAAATCGGAGGCCGAGGGTCCCCGGCCACCAAATCGGAGGCCGAGGGTCCCCGGCCTCCAAATCGGAGGCCGAGGGTCCCCGGCCTCCAAATCGGAGGCCGAGGGTCCCCGGCCTCCAAATCGGAGGCCGAGGGTCCCCGGCCACCAAATCGGAGGCCGAGGGTCCCCGGCCTCCAAATCGGAGGCCGAGGGTCCCCGGCCACCAAATCGGAGGCCGAGGGTCCCCGGCCTCCAAATCGGAGGCCGAGGGTCCCCGGCCTCCAAATCGGAGGCCGAGGGTCCCCGGCCACCAAATCGGAGGCCGAGGGTCCCCGGCCTCCAAATCAGAGGCCGAGGGTCCCCGGCCTCCAAATCGGAGGCCGAGGGTCCCCGGCCTCCAAATCGGAGGCCGAGGGTCCCCGGCCACCAAATCGGAGGCCGAGGGTCCCCGGCCTCCAAATCGGAGGCCGAGGGTCCCCGGCCTCCAAATCGGAGGCCGAGGGTCCCCGGCCACCAAATCGGAGGCCGAGGGTCCCCGGCCTCCAAATCGGAGGCCGAGGGTCCCCGGCCTCCAAATCGGAGGCCGAGGGTCCCCGGCCTCCAAATCGGAGGCCGAGGGTCCCCGGCCACCAAATCGGAGGCCGAGTGTCCCCGGCCTCCAAATCGGAGGCCGAGGGTCCCCGGCCTCCAAATCGGAGGCCGAGGGTCCCCGGCCACCAAATCGGAGGCCGAGGGTCCCCGGCCTCCAAATCGGAGGCCGAGGGTCCCCGGCCTCCAAATCGGAGGCCGAGGGTCCCCGGCCTCCAAATCGGAGGCCGAGGGTCCCCGGCCTCCAAATCGGAGGCCGAGGGTCCCCGGCCTCCAAATCGGAGGCCGAGGGTCCCCGGCCTCCGATTAAAGTGGCTACCGAGGATTCCTAAATGCCAAAATGGCTACCAAGGATTCCTGCATGCCAAAATGGCTACCAAGGGGCCAAAGTTGCTAACAAGGGGCCCCGCATATCAAAGTTTCTACCAAGGGGTCAAAGTTGCTAACAAGGGGCCCCGCACATCAAAGTGGCTACCAAGGGGCCAAATTGGATACCCAGGGGCAGGGCCCTGCATGCCAGACTTGCTCCTGAGGTTCATTGGCAGCTGGCAGCGCTGTTCAAGCACCATGTATTTCCTTCAGGAAATGCCCATCTAGTTTATTATTCTTCTTCTTCTCCGCGTTTTCCGCAATTAATGCGGCCCGAACCGCTCGGCGCAGAGACCCCGTTCAGGCGGCGTTTCGAAGGCCTCGGTGGGGACAGGTGTGCTATGACTTTTATAGTCGATCCGATATGTAGATTTTATTTAAATCGCATTTAAAAAAAAAAATTTCCCATAGGAAATAATGGCGAACTTTCCATTACCCCCAGCTTGACCTTCCAAAGATGGCAGCTATGCAAATGTACGGTGTCCATTTTAGGACATGATCATTTATCAAAGTCAAACATCAGAATAAAGTGAATATGACACCCTCTCGTCCCGTGTGTGAAAAGTAAGTGCCCCCCCGGCCCCGTGTGTGAAAAGTAAGTGCCCCCCGGCCCCGTGTGTGAAAAGTAAGTGCCCCCCTGGCCCCGTGTGTGAAAAGTAAGTGCCCCCCCGGCCCCGTGTGTGAAAATTAAGTGCCTCCCGGCCCCGTGTGTGAAAAGTAAGTGCCCCCCCGGGCCCGTGTGTGAAAAGTAAGTGCCCCCCCGGCCCCGTGTGTGAAAAGTAAGTGCCCCCCAGCCCCGTGTGTGAAAAGTAAGTGCCCCCCGGCCCCGTGTGTGAAAAGTAAGTGCCCCCCCGGCCCCGTGTTAAAGTAAGTGCCCCCCCGGCCCCGTGTGTGAAAAGTAAGTGACCCCCGGCCCCGTGTGTGAAAAGTAAGTGCCCCCCCGGCCCCGTGTGTGAAAAGTAAGTGCCCCCCCGGCCCCGTGTGTGAAAAGTAAGTGCCCCCCCGGCCCCGTGTGTGAAAAGTAAGTGCCCCCCCGGCCCCGTGTGTGAAAAGTAAGTGCCCCCCGGCCCCGTGTGTGAAAAGTAAGTGCTCCCCGGCCCCGTGTGTGAAAAGTAAGTGCCCCCCGGCCCCGTGTGTGAAAAGTAAGTGCCCCCCGGCCCCGTGTGTGAAAAGTAAGTGCCCCCCCTGCCCAGTGTGTGAAAAGTAAGTGCCCCCCGGCCCCGTGTGTGAAAAGTAAGTGCCCCCCGGCCCCGTGTGTGAAAAGTAAGTGCCCCCCCGGCCCCGTGTGTGAAAAGTAAGTGCCCCCCGGCCCCGTGTGTGAAACGTAAGTGCCCCCGGCCCCGTGTGTGAAAAGTAAGTGACCCACAACTCTGACCTGTATATAGGAGTCTGTATATAGGTGGATGTCTGTATATAGGAGTGGTGTCTGTATTTAGAGGGATGTCTGTATATAGGAGTGGTGTCTGTATATAGGGGGATGTCTGTGTATTGGAGTGGTGTCTGTATATAGGGGGATGTCTGTATATAGGAGTGGTGTCTGTATATAGAGGGATGTCTGTATATAGGAGTTGTGTCTGTATATAGAGGGATGTCTGTATATAGTAGTGATGTCTGTATATAGGGGGATGTCTGTATATAGGAGTGGTGTCTTTATATAGGGGGATGTCTGAAAATAGGAGAGATGTCTGTATATAGAGGGATGTCTGTATATAGGAGTGGTGTCTGTATATAGGGGGATGTCTGTATATAGGAGTGGTGTCTGTATATAGAGGGATTTCTGTATATAGGAGTGGTGTCTGTATATAGGGGGATGTCTGTATATAGGAGTGATGTCTCTATATTGGGGGATGTCTGAATATAGGAGAGATGTCTGTATATAGAGGGATGTCTGTATATAGGAGTGGTGTCTGTATATAAGGGGATGTCTGAATATAGGAAAGATGTCTGTATATAGAGGGATGTCTGTATATAGGAGTGGTGTCTGTATATAGGGGGATGTCTGTATATAGGAGTGGTGTCTGTATATAGAGGGATGTCTGTATATAGGAGTGGTGTCTTTATATAGAGGGAAGTCTGTATATAGGAGTGGTGTCTGTATACAGAGGGATGTCTGTATATAGGAGTGGTGTCTGTATATAGGGGGATGTCTGTATATAGGGGGATGTCTGTATATAGGAGTGGTGTCTGTATATAGGGGGATGTCTGTATATAGGAGTGGTGTCTGTATAAAGGGGGATGTCTGTATATAGGAGTGGTGTCTGTATATAGAGGGATGTCTGTATATAGGAGTGGTGTCTGTATATAGAGGGATGTCTGTATATAGGAGTGGTGTCTGTATATAGAGGGATGTCTGTATATAGGAGTGGTGTCTGTATATAGGGGGATGTCTGTATATAGGAGTGGTGTCTGTATATAGAGGGATGTCTGTATATAGGAGTGATGTCTGTATATAGGGGGATGTCTGTATATAGGAGTGGTGTCTGTATATAGGGGAATGTCTGTATATAGGAGAGGTGTCTCTATATAGAGGGATGTCTGAATATAGGAGAGATGTCTGTATATAGAGGGATGTCTGTATATAGGAGTGGTGTCTGTATATAGGGGGATGTCTGTATATAGGAGTGGTGTCTGTATATAGAGGGATTTCTGTATATAGGAGTGGTGTCTGTATATATGGGGATGTCTGTATATAGGAGTGGTGTCTGTATATAGGGGATGTCTGTATATAGGAGTGGTGTATGTATATAGGGGGATGTCTTTATATAGGAGCGGTGTCTCTATATAGGGGGATGTCTGAATATAGGAGATATGTCTGTATATAGAGGGATGTCTGTATATAGGAGTGGTGTCTGTATATAGAGGGAAGTCTGTATATAGTAGTGGTGTCTGTATACAGAGGGATGTCTGTATATAGGAGTGGTGTCTGTATATAGGGGGATGTCTGTATATAGGAGTGGTGTCTGTATATAGGGGGCTGTCTGTATATAGGAGTGATGTCTGTATAAAGGGGGATGTCTGTATATATGAGTGGTGTCTGTATATAGAGGGATATCTGTATATAGGAGTGGTGTCTGTATATAAGGGATGTCTGTATATAGGAGTGGTGTCTGTATATAGAGGGATGTCTGTATATATGAGTGGTGTCTGTATATAGGGGGATGTCTGTATATAGCAGTGGTGTCTGTATATAGAGGGATGTCTGTATATAGGAGTGATGTCTGTATATAGGGGGATGTCTGTATATAGGAGTGGTGTCTGTATATAGGGGAATGTCTGTATATAGGAGAGGTGTCTCTATATAGGGGGATGTCTGAATATAGGAGAGATGTCTGTATATAGAGGGATGTCTGTATATAGGAGTGGTGTCTGTATATAGGGGGATGTCTGTATATAGGAGTGGTGTCTGTATATAGAGGGATTTCTGTATATAGGAGTGGTGTCTGTACATAGGGGGATGTCTGTATATGAGTGGTGTCTCTATATAGGGGGATGTCTGAATATATGAGATATGTCTATATACAGAGGGATGTCTCTATATAGGAGTGGTGTCTGTATATAGAGGGATGTCTGTATATAGGAGAGATGTCTGTATATAGAGGGATGTCTGTATATAGGAGTGGTGTCTATATAGGGGGATGTCTGTATATAGGAGTGGTGTCTGTATATAGGGGGATGTCTGTATATAGGAGTGGTGTCTGTATATAGAGGGATGTCTGTATATAGGAGTGGTGTCTGTATATAGGGGGATGTCTGTATATAGGAGTGGTGTCTGTATATAGAGGGATGTCTGTATATAGGAGTGGTGTCTGTATATAGGGGGATGTCTGTATATAGGAGTGGTGTCTGTATATAGAGGGATGTCTGTATATAGGAGTGGTGTCTGTATATAGAGGGATGTCTGTATATAGGAGTGATGTCTGTATATAGGGGGATGTCTGTATATAGGAGTGGTGTCTGTATATAGGGGGATGTATGTATATAGGAGTGGTGTCTCTATATAGGGGGATGTCTGAATATAGGAGAGATGTCTGTATATAGAGGGATGTCTGTATATAGGAGTGGTGTCTGTATATAGGGGGATGTCTGTATATAGGAGTGGTGTCTGTATATAGAGGGATTTCTGTAGATAGCAGTTGTGTCTGTATATAGGGGGATGTCTGTATATAGGAGTGGTGTCTGTATATAGGGGGATTTCTGTATATAGGAGTGGTGTCTCTATATAGGGGGATGTCTGAATATAGGAGAGATGTCTGTATATAGAGGGATGTCTGTATATAGGAGTGGTGTCTGTACACAGAGGGATGTCTGTATATAGGAGTGGTGTCTTTATATAGGGGGATGTCTGTATATAGGAGTGGTGTCTGTATATAGAGGGATGTCTGTATATAGGAGTGGTGTCTGTATATAGAGGGATGTCTGTATATAGGAGTGGTGTCTGTATATAGAGGGATGTCTGTATATAGGAGTGGTGTCTGTATATAGAGGGATGTCTGTATATAGGAGTGGTGTCTGTATATAGGGGATGTCTGTATATAGGAGTGGTGTCTGTATATAGAGGGATGTCTGTATATAGGAGTGGTGTCTCTATATCGGGGGATGTCTGAATATAGGATATATGTTTGTATATAGAGGGATGTCTGTATATAGGAGTGGTGTCTGTATATAGAGGGATGTCTGTATATAGGAGTGGTGGCTGTATTTAGAGGGATGTCTGTATATAGGAGTGGTGTCTGTATACAGAGGGATGTCTGTATATAGGAGTGGTGTCTGTATATAGGGGGATGTCTGTATATAGGAGTGGTGTCTGTATATAGGGGGATGTCTGTATATAGGAGTGGTGTCTGTATATAGAGGGATGTCTGTATATAGGAGTGGTGTCTGTATATAGAGGGATGTCTGCGTATAAGAGTGGTGTCTGTATATAGAGGGATGTCTGTATATAGGAGTGGTGTCTGTATATAGAGGGATGTCTGTATATAGGAGTGGTGTCTGTATATAGAGGGATGTCTGTATATAGGAGTGGTGTCTGTATATAGAGGGATGTCTGTATATAGGAGTGGTGTCTGTATACAGAGGGATGTCTGTATATAGGAGTGGTGTCTTGATATAGGGGGATGTCTGTATATAGGAGTGGTGTCTGTATATAGAGGGATGTCTGTATATAGGAGTGGTTTCTGTATATAGAGGGATGTCTGTATATAGGAGTGGTATCTGTATATAGAGGGATCTCTGTATATGGTAGTGGTGTCTGTATATAGAGGTATGTCTGTATGTAGGAGTTGTGTCTGTATATAGGAGTGGTGTCTGTATATAGGAGTGATGTCTGTATATAAGAGGATGTGGCCAAAGTGGCTACCAAGGATTCCTGCATACCAAAATGGCTACCAAGGGGCCAAAGTTGCTAACAAGGGGCCCCGCACATCAAAGTGGCTACCAAGGGGCCAAATTGGATACCCAGGGTCAGGGCCCTGCATGCCAGACTTGCTCCTGAGGTTCATTGGCATCTGGCAGCGCTGTTCAAGCACCATGTATTTCCTTCAGGAAATGCCCATCTAGTTATTATTATTCTTCTTCTCCGCATTTTCCGCAATTAATGCGGACCGAACTGCTCGGCGCAGAGACCCCGTTCAGGCGGCGTTTCGAAGGCCTCGGTGGGGACAGGTGTGCTATGACTTTTATAGTCGATCCGATATGTAGATTTTATTTCAATCGCATTTAAAAAAAAAAAATTTCCCATAGGAAATAATGGCGAACTTTCCATTACCCCCCAACTTGACCTTCCAAAGATGGCAGCTATGCAAATGTACGGTGTCCATTTTAGGACATGATCATTTATCAAAGTCAAGCATCAGAATAAAGTGACTATGACACCCTCTCGTCCCGTGTGTGAAAAGTAAGTGCCCCCCCGGCCCCGTGTGTGAAAAGTAAGTGCCCCCCCCCCCCCGGCCCCGTGTGTGAAAAGTAAGTGCCCCGGCCCCGTGTGTGAAAAGCAAGTGCCCCCCGGCCCCGTGTGTGAAAAGTAAGTGCGCCCCCGGCCCCGTGTGCAAAAGTAAGTGTGCCCCCGGCCCCGTGTGCAAAAGTAAGTGCGCCCCCGGCCCCGTGTGCAAAAGTAAGTGCGCCCCCGGCCCCGTGTGCAAAAGTAAGTGCGCCCCCGGCCCCGTGTGCAAAAGTAAGTGCGCCCCCGGCCCCGTGTGCAAAAGTAAGTGCGCCCCCGGCCCCGTGTGCAAAAGTAAGTGCGCCCCCGGCCCCGTGTGCAAAAGTAAGTGCCCCCCTGGTCCCGGGTGTGAAAAGTAAGTGCCCCCCGGCCCCGTGTGTGAAAAGTAAGTGCCCCCCCGGCCCCGTGTGTGAAAAGTAAGTGCCCCCCGGCCCCGTGTGTGAAAAGTAAGTGCCCCCCGGCCCCGTGTGTCAAAAGTAAGTGCCCCCCGGCCCCGTGTGTGAAAAGTCAGTGCCCCCCCGGCCCCGTGTGTGAAAAGTAAGTGACCCACAACTCTGACCTGTATATAGGAGTCTGTATATAGGGGGATGTCTGTATATAGGAGTGGTGTCTGTATTTACAGAAATGTCTGTATATAGGAGTGGTGTCTGTATATAGGGGGATGTCTGTATATAGGAGTGGTGTCTGTATATAGGGGATTGTCTGTATATAGGAGTGGTGTCTGTATATAGAGGGATGTCTGTATATAGGAGTGGTGTCTGTATATAGAGGGATGTCTGTATATAGGAGTGATGTCTGTATATAGGGGGATGTCTGTATATAGGAGTGGTGTCTGTATATAGAGGGATGTCTGTATATAAGAGTGGTGTCTGTATATAGAGGGATGTCTGTATATAGGAGTGGTGTCTGTATATAGAGGGATGTCTGTATATAGGAGTGGTGTCTGTATATAGAGGGATGTCTGTATATAAGAGTGGTGTCGGTATATAGGGGGATGTCTGTATATAGGAGTGGTGTCTGTATATAGAGGGATATCTGTATAAAGGAGAGATGTCTGTATATAGAGAGATGTCTGTATATAGGAGTGGTGTCTGTATATAGAGGGATGTCTGTATATAGGAGAGATGTCTGTATATAGAGGGATGACTGTATATAGGAGTGGTGTCTGTACATAGAGGGAAGTCTGTATATAGGAGTGGTGTCTGTATATAGAGGGATGTCTGTATATAGTAGTGGTGTCTGTATACAGAGGGATGTCTGTATATAGGAGTGGTGTCTGTATATAGAGGGATGTCTGTATATAAGAGTGGTGTCTGTATATAGGGGGATGTCTGTATATAGGAGTATTTTCTGTATATGGAGGGATGTCTGTATATAGGAGTGGTGTCTGTATATAGAGGGATGTCTGTATATAGGAGTGGTGTCTGTATATAGAGGGATGTCTGTATATAGGAGTGGTGTCTGTATACAGAGGGATGTCTGTATATAGGAGTGGTGTCTGTATATAGGGGGATGTCTGTATATAGGAGTGGTGTCTGTATATGGAGGGATATCTGTATATAGGAGTGGTGTCTGTATATAGAGGGATGTCTGTATATAGGAGTGGTGTCTGTATACAGAGGGATGTCTATATATAGGAGTGGTGTCTGTATATAGAGGGATGTCTGTATATAGGAGTGGTGTCTGTATATAGGGGGATGTCTGTATATAGGAGTGGTGTCTGTATATAGAGGGATGTCTGTATATAGGATTGTTGTCTGTATATAGAGGGATGTCTGTATATAGGAGTGGTGTCAGTATACAGAGGGATGTCTGTATATAGGAGTGGTGTCTGTATATAGGGGGATGTCTGTATATAGGAGTGGTGTCTGTATATAGAGGGATGTCTGTATATAGGAGTGGTGTCTGTATATAGAGGGATGTCTGCATATAGGAGTGGTGTCTCTATATAGGGGGATGTCTGTATATAGGAGTGGTGTCTGTATATAGAGGGATGTCTGTATATAGGAGTGGTGTCTGTATATAGAGGGATGTCTGCATATAGGAGTGGTGTCTCTATATAGGGGGATGTCTGTATATAGGAGTTGTGTCTGTATACAGAGGGATGTCTGCATATAGGAGTGGTGTCTCTATATAGGGGGATGTCTGAATATAGCAGATATGTCTGTATATAGAGGGATGTCTGTATATAGGAGTGGTGTCTGTATACAGAGGGATGTCTGTATATAGGAGTGGTGTCTGTATATAGGGGGATGTCTGTATATAGGAGTGGTGTCTGTATATAGGGGGATGTCTGTATATAGGAGTGGTGTCTGTATATAGGGGGATGTCTGTATATAGGAGTGGTGTCTGTATATAGAGGGGTGTCTGTATATAGGAGAGATGTCTGTATATAGAGGGATGTCTGTATATAGGAGTGGTGTTTGTATATAGAGGGATGTCTGTATATAGGAGAGATGTCTGTATATAGAGGGATGCCTGTATATAGGATTGGTGTCTGTATATAGAGGGATGTCTGTATATAGGAGTGGTGTCTATATAGGGGGATGTCTGTATATAGGAGAGATGTCTGTATATAGAGGGATGTCTGTATATAGGAGTGGTGTCTGTATATAGAGGGATGTCTGTATATAGGAGTGGTGTCTGTATATAGGGGGATGTCTGTATATATGAGTGGTGTCTGTATATAGAGGGATGTCTGTATATAGGAGAGATGTCTGTATATAAGGGGATGTCTGTATATAGGAGTGTTGTCTGTATATAGAGGGATGTCCGTATATAGGAGTGGTGTCTGTATATAGGGGGATGTCTGTATATAGGAGAGGTGTCTGTATATAGAGGGATGTCTGTATATAGGAGTGGTGTCTGTATATAGAGGGATGTCTGTATATAGGAGTGGTGTCTGTATACAGAGGGATGTCTGTATATAGGAGTGGTGTCTGTATATAGAGGGATGTCTGTATATAAGAGTGGTGTCTGTATATAGAGGGATGTCTGTATATAGGAGTGGTGTCTGTATATAGAGAGATGTCTGTATATAGGAGTGGTGTCTGTATATAGGGGGATGTCTGTATATAGGAGTGGTGTCTGTATATAGGGGGATGTCTGTATATTAGAGTGGTGTCTGTATATAGGGGGATGTCTGTATATAGGAGTGGTGTCTGTATATAGAGGGATGTCTGTATATAGGAGAGGTGCCTGCACATAGGAGTGGTGTCTGTATATAGGAGTGGTGTCTGTATATAGGGGGATGTCTGTATATAGGAGTGGTGTCTGTATATAGAGGGATGTCTGTATATAGGAGAGATGTCTGTATATAGAGGGATGTCTGTATATAGGAGTGGTGTCTATATTGGGGATGTCTGTATATAGTAGAGATGTCTGTATATAGGGGGATGTCTGTATATAGGGGGATGTCTGAAAATAGGAGTGGTGTCTGTATATAGAGGGATGTCTGTATATAGGAGTGGTGTCTGTATATAGAGGGATGTCTGTATATAGGAGAGGTGCCTGCATATAGGAGTGGTGTCTGTATATAGGAGTGCTGTCTGTATATAGGGGGATGTCTGTATATAGGAGTGGTGTCTGTATATAGAGGGATGTCTGTATATAGGAGAGATGTCTGTATATAGAGGGATGTCTGTATATAGGAGTGGTGTCTCTATATTGGGGGATGTCTGTATATAGTAGAGATGTCTGTATATAGGGGGATGTCTGTATATAGGGGGATGTCTGAATATAGGAGTGATATCTGTATATAGAGGGATCTCTGTATATGGTAGTGGTGTCTGTATATAGAGGGATGTCTGTATATAGGAGTGGTGTCTGTATATAGGAGTGATGTTTGTATATAAGAGGATGTGGCCAAAGTGGCTACCAAGGATTCCTGCATGCCAAAATGGCTACCAAGGGGCCAAAGTTGCTAACAAGGGGCCCCGCACATCAAAGTGGCTACCAAGGGGCCAAATTGGATACCCAGGGGCAGGGCCCTGCATGCCAGACTTGCTCCTGAGGTTCATTGGCAGCTGGCAGCGCTGTTCAAGCACCATGTATTTCCTTCAGGAAATGCCCATCTAGTTATTATCGTGCTTTGGAACAAAGCACTATACTGTTATTCCACCGTGGTAAACTTCTTATTATAGTGCTTTGGAACAAAGCACTATACTGTTATTCCACCGTGGATAACTTCTTATTCTTATTATTATTATTCAGTCCGCACGTAATGCGGCCCGAACCGCTAAACTCACAGACTCCAGTGAGGTGTCATTTCGAAGCCAGCGTTCCTGAGAGGTGTGCTAAGTATTTTTCGTGTCGATCGGATTTGTAGTTTTGGCGCAATTTGCGTTTGAAAAAAGTGTCTCAATGCGTTTCAATAGGGAAATTTTCCAATACGTTTATAATGGGCCTGATTTCTGAGGCAATTTCTAAAAATAACTGCCACCTGGCTGATTAGCTCATTGATATGCGCAGTGAGACCCAGTTACTATGCCAACACCTATAAACTCTACATCAGTCCACCAGGTCACAAGTTTTGTCAGATAATGTCCGCTCTTAAAGTGACAGTAGAGCACAATTCCAAAACACTATCTGTAGTCTTATAATTATTGCCCCGCTCACCAAATCGGACCCAGCCCACCAAATCGGACCAGAGTGCCCCCTCTTGCCAAATCGGACCCGGAGTGGCGCCGCCCGCCAAATCGGACCCGGAGTGGCGCCGCCCGCCAAATCGGACCCGGAGTGGCGTCGCTCACCAAATCGGACCCGGAGTGGCGCCGCCCGCCAAATCGGACCCGGAGTGGCGCCGCCTGCCAAATCGGACCCAGAGTGGCGCCGCCCGCCAAATCGGACCCAGAGTGGCTACAACTACCAAAACAGCGCCTGAGGGGCACCCAAGTGTGAAAGTCTTGCTGGGACAACCCGGGCACCATTCCAAAGCACTATCTGTAGTTCCTTCAGGAAATACCCATCTAGTTATAGTGCTTTGGAACAAAGCACTATACTGTTATTCCACCGTGGTAAACTTCTTCTTATTATTATTATTATTATTCAGTCCGCACGTAATGCGGCCCGAACCGCTTCACTCACAGACTCCAGTGAGGTGTCTGTCATGATTCTCAATGGCGAGAGAACATAGCCCAGCATATATGAGAACTAGCTCTTGGAAGATGGAAACTATACTGACCATGAACTAAACCTGCCGCACAACTAGAAGTGGCCGGGTAGCATGCCTACGTTTTTTAACCCTAGATGCCCAGCGCCAGCCGGAGAACTACCTAATCCTAGCAGAGGAAAAGACAGTCCTGGCTCACCTCTAGAGAAATTTTCCCAAAAGGCAGACAGAGGCCCCCACATATATTGGCGGTGATTTAAGATGAAATGACAAACGTAGTATGAAAATAGGTTTAGCAAAATCGAGGTCCGCTTTCTAGATAGCAGGAAGACAGAAAGGACACTTTCATGGTCAGCAGAAAACCCTATCAAAACACCATCCAGAAATTCCTTTAAGACTCTAGCATTAACTCATAACACCAGAGTGGCAATTTCCGATCACAAGAGCTTTCCAGACACAGTAACGAAACAGCAGCTGTGAACAGGAACAAAATGCAAAAACACACAAGGACAAAAGTCCAACTTAGCTGGGAGTTGTCTAGTAGCAGGGACAAGCACAGAAGGCTTCTGATTACATTGTTGACCGGCAAGAAACTGACAGAGGAGCAAGGTTATATAGCGACTTCCACATCCTGATAGGAGCAGGTGAACAGAGGGGATGATGCACACAAGTTCAATTCCACAAGTGGCCACCGGGGGAGCCCAGAATCCAATTTCACAACAGTACCCCCCCCTCAAGGAGGGGGCACCGAACCCTCACCAGAACCACCAGGGCGATCAGGATGAGCCCTATGAAAGGCACGGACAAGATCGGGGACAAGATCGGAGGCATGAACATCAGAGGCAGTGACCCAAGAATTATCCTCCTGACCGTATCCCTTCCATTTGACCAGATACTGGAGTCTCCGTCTGGAAACACGAGAGTCTAAGATCTTTTCCACAACGTACTCCAACTCACCCTCAACCAACACCGGAGCAGGAGGCTCAACGGAAGGCACAACCGGTACCTCATACCTGCGCAACAATGACCGATGAAAAACATTATGAATCGAAAAGGATGCAGGGAGGTCCAAACGGAAGGACACAGGGTTAAGAATCTCCAATATCTTGTACGGGCCGATGAACCGAGGCTTAAACTTAGGAGAAGAAACCCTCATAGGGACAAAACGAGAAGACAACCACACCAAGTCCCCAACACAAAGCCGAGGACCAACACGACGACGGCGGTTGGCAAAAAGCTGAGTCTTCTCCTGGGACAACTTCAAATTGTCCACCACCTGCCCCCAAATCTGATGCAACCTCTCCACCACAGCATCCACTCCAGGACAGTCCGAAGATTCCACTTGACCGGAGGAAAATCGAGGATGAAACCCCAAATTACAGAAAAACGGGGACACCAAGGTGGCAGAGCTGGCCCGATTATTGAGGGCGAACTCCGCCAAAGGCAAAAAAGCAACCCAATCATCCTGATCCGCAGACACAAAACACCTCAAATATGTCTCCAAGGTCTGATTAGTCCGCTCGGTCTGGCCATTAGTCTGAGGATGGAAAGCAGACGAAAAAGACAAATCTATGCCCATCCTAGCACAGAATGCCCGCCAAAATCTAGACACGAATTGGGTCCCTCTGTCAGAAACGATATTCTCAGGAATACCATGCAAACGAACAACATTTTGAAAAAACAGAGGAACCAACTCGGAAGAAGAAGGCAACTTAGGCAAGGGAACCAGATGGACCATCTTAGAGAAACGGTCACACACCACCCAGATGACAGACATCTTCTGAGAAACAGGCAGATCCGAAATAAAATCCATCGAGATGTGCGTCCAAGGCCTCTTCGGGATAGGCAAGGGCAACAACAATCCACTAGCCCGAGAACAACAAGGCTTGGCCCGAGCACAAACGTCACAAGACTGCACAAAGCCTCGCACATCTCGTGACAGGGAAGGCCACCAGAAGGACCTTGCCACCAAATCCCTGGTACCAAAGATTCCAGGATGACCTGCCAACGCAGAAGAATGAACCTCAGAGATGACTCTACTGGTCCAATCATCAGGAACAAACAGTCTACCAGGTGGGCAACGATCAGGTCTATCCGCCTGAAACTCCTGCAAGGCCCGCCGCAGGTCTGGAGAAACGGCAGACAATATCACTCCATCTTTAAGGATACCTGTGGGCTCAGAATTACCAGGGGAGTCAGGCTCAAAACTCCTAGAAAGGGCATCCGCCTTAACATTCTTAGAACCCGGTAGGTACGACACCACAAAATTAAACCGAGAGAAAAACAACGACCAGCGCGCCTGTCTAGGATTCAGGCGCCTGGCAGACTCAAGGTAAATTAAATTTTTGTGGTCAGTCAATACCACCACCTGATGTCTGGCCCCCTCAAGCCAGTGACGCCACTCCTCAAAAGCCCACTTCATGGCCAAAAGCTCCCGATTCCCAATATCATAATTCCGCTCGGCGGGCGAAAATTTACGGGAAAAAAAAGCACAAGGTCTCATCACGGAGCAGTCGGAACTTCTCTGCGACAACACCGCCCCAGCTCCGATTTCAGAAGCGTCGACCTCAACCTGAAAAGGAAGAGCAACATCAGGCTGACGCAACACTGGGGCGGAAGAAAAGCGGCGCTTGAGCTCCCGAAAGGCCTCCACAGCATCAGGGGACCAATCAGCAACATCAGCACCCTTCTTAGTCAAATCAGTCAATGGTTTTACAACATCAGAAAAACCAGCAGTAAATCGACGATAAAAGTTAGCAAAGCCCAAAAATTTCTGAAGACTCTTAAGAGAAGAGGGTTGCGTCCAATCACCAATAGCCTGAACCTTGACAGGATCCATCTCGATGGAAGAGGGGGGAAAAAATGTATCCCAAGAAAGAAATCTTTTGAACCCCAAAAACACACTTAGAACCCTTCACACACAAGGAATTAGACCGCAAAACCTGAAAAACCCTCCTGACCTGCTGGACATGAGAGTCCCAGTCATCCGAAAAAAATCAGAATATCATCCAGATACACAATCATAAATTTATCCAAATAATCGCGGAAAATGTCATGCATAAAGGACTGGAAGACTGAAGGGGCATTTGAAAGACCAAAAGGCATCACCAAATACTCAAAATGGCCCTCGGGCGTATTAAATGCGGTTTTCCACTCATCCCCCTGCTTGATTCGCACCAAATTATACGCCCCACGGAGATCAATCTTAGAGAACCACTTGGCCCCCTTTATACGAGCAAACAAATCAGTAAGCAGTGGTAACGGATATTGATATTTAACCGTGATTTTATTCAAAAGTCGATAATCAATACACGGCCTCAAAGAGCCGTCTTTCTTAGACACAAAGAAAAAACCGGCTCCTAAGGGAGATGACGAAGGACGAATATGTCCCTTTTCCAAGGACTCCTTTATATATTCTCGCATAGCAGCGTGTTCAGGCACAGACAGATTAAATAAACGACCCTTAGGGTATTTACTACCCGGAATCAAGTCTATGGCACAATCGCACTCCCGGTGCGGAGGTAGTGAACCAACCTTGGGTTCTTCAAAAACTTCACGAAAGTCAGACAAGAATTCAGGAATCTCAGAGGGAATAGATGATGAAATGGAAACCAAAGGTACGTCCCCATGAGTTCCTTTACATCCCCAGCTTAACACAGACATAGCTCTCCAGTCGAGGACTGGGTTATGAGATTGCAGCCATGGCAATCCCAGCACCAAAACATCATGTAGATTATACAGCACCAGAAAGCGAATAACCTCCTGGTGATCCGGATTAACACGCATAGTCACTTGTGTCCAGTATTGTG
Source organism: Ranitomeya variabilis (assembly GCF_051348905.1). Lineage (NCBI taxonomy): Eukaryota > Metazoa > Chordata > Amphibia > Anura > Dendrobatidae > Ranitomeya > Ranitomeya variabilis. Next base: position 827,693,892 of record NC_135233.1, read on the forward strand.
GTTTATTACTAGCCAATGGGGTGGAGTCAATCCCTTTCAGAGGTATTGGAGCCTCCAGTGGCTCCAAATCATACCCACAGCGTTTGGCAAAGGACCAATCCATAAGACTCAAAGCAGCGCCAGAGTCGACATAGGCGTCCGCGGTAATAGATGACAAAGAACAAATCAGGGTCACAGATAGAATAAACTTAGACTGTAAAGTGCTAATTGAAACAGACTTGTCAGGCTTCTTAGTACGCTTAAAGCATGCTGATATAACATGAGTTGAATCACCACAATAGAAGCACAACCCATTTTTTCGTCTAAAATTCTGCCGCTCGCTTCTGGACAGAATTCTATCACATTGCATATTTTCTGGCGTTTTCTCAGTAGACACCGCCAAATGGTGCACAGGTTTGCGCTCCCGCAGACGCCTATCGATCTGAATAGCCATCGTCATGGACTCATTCAGACTCGCAGGCACAGGGAACCCCACCATAACATCCTTAAAGGGAACCTGTCACCACGTTTTTGGAAGATGGGATAAAAATAGCGTTAAATAGGGGCAGAGGTGGGCGTTACATTAGTGTGTGTGTTATGCGTTTATTACCCACCTAAGTTGCCGAAATAACTTTGCAAAGTCTCCGTTTTCGCCTGTCAATCAGGCTGGTCAGGTCACATGGGCGTGGTGTCTTCACCCAGATTTGGCGTAGTTTTCCGTTGGTGGCGTAGTGGTGTGCGCATGCCCAAAGTCCGGAATCCTCTTCCAGGGGATTTAAAATAGCGCGGTGTTCGTTATTGCATTGGTGATCGGTGGGCGCGGCCATCTTCCTTTGGCCGCGCGTGCGCAGAAGCGGCGCTCTGCTGGCCGCGGCTTCAGGAAAATGGCCGCGGGATGCCGCGCGTGCGCAGATGGATATCGCGGCGGCCATTTTCCTGAAGCCGCGGCCAGCAGAGCGCCGCTTCTGCGCACGCGCGGCCAAAGGAAGATGGCCGCGCCCACCGATCACCAATGCAATAACGAACACCGCGCTATTTTAAATCCCCTGGAAGAGGATTCCGGACTTTGGGCATGCGCACACCACTACGCCACCAACGGAAAACTACGCCAAATCTGGGGGAAGACAACGCCCATGCGACCTGACCAGCCTGATTGACAGGCGAAAACGGAGACTTTGCAAAGTTATTTCGGCAACTTAGGTGGGTAATAAACGCATAACACACACACTAATGTAACGCCCACCTCTGCCCCTATTTAACGCTATTTTTATCCCATCTTCCAAAAACGTGGTGACAGGTTCCCTTTAATGGCATCAGAGAGACCTTCTCTGAAAATCGCCGCCAGGGCGCACTCATTCCACTGAGTAAGCACAGACCATTTGCGGAATTTTTGGCAGTATATTTCAGCTTCATCTTGCCCCTGAGACAAGGACATCAAGGCCTTTTCCGCCTGAAGCTCTAAATGAGGTTCCTCATAAAGCAACCCCAAGGCCAGAAAAAACGCATCCACATTGAGCAACGCAGGATCCCCTGGTGCCAATGCAAAAGCCCAGTCTTGAGGGTCGCCCCGGAGCAAGGAAATTACAATCCTGACCTTCTGTGCAGGGTCTCCGGCAGAGCGAGACTTCAGGGACAAAAACAATTTGCAATTATTTTTAAAATTTTGAAAGTGAGATCTATTCCCCGAGAAGAATTCAGGCAAAGGAATTCTAGGCACAGACATAGGTGCATGAACAACAAAATCTTGCAAATTTTGTACCTTTGTGGCGAGATTATTCAAACCTGTAGCTACACTCTGAAGATCCATTTGAAACAGGTGAACAAAGAGCCATTCAAGGATTAGAAGGAGAGAAAGAGAGGAAGGCTGCAGTATAGGCAGACTAGCAAGTGATTCAATTAAGAGCACACTCAGAACTAGAGGAAAAAAAAAAAAAAATTGTAGCAGACTTCTTTTTTCTCTCCTTTCTCAGCCAGTAATTTAACCCTTTTTTGGTCCGGTCAAACTGTCATGATTCTCAATGGCGAGAGAACATAGCCCAGCATATATGAGAACTAGCTCTTGGAAGATGGAAACTATACTGACCATGAACTAAACCTGCCGCACAACTAGAAGTGGCCGGGTAGCATGCCTACGTTTTTTAACCCTAGATGCCCAGCGCCAGCCGGAGAACTACCTAATCCTAGCAGAGGAAAAGACAGTCCTGGCTCACCTCTAGAGAAATTTTCCCAAAAGGCAGACAGAGGCCCCCACATATATTGGCGGTGATTTAAGATGAAATGACAAACGTAGTATGAAAATAGGTTTAGCAAAATCGAGGTCCGCTTTCTAGATAGCAGGAAGACAGAAAGGACACTTTCATGGTCAGCAGAAAACCCTATCAAAACACCATCCAGAAATTCCTTTAAGACTCTAGCATTAACTCATAACACCAGAGTGGCAATTTCCGATCACAAGAGCTTTCCAGACACAGTAACGAAACAGCAGCTGTGAACAGGAACAAAATGCAAAAACACACAAGGACAAAAGTCCAACTTAGCTGGGAGTTGTCTAGTAGCAGGGACAAGCACAGAAGGCTTCTGATTACATTGTTGACCGGCAAGAAACTGACAGAGGAGCAAGGTTATATAGCGACTCCCACATCCTGATAGGAGCAGGTGAACAGAGGGGATGATGCACACAAGTTCAATTCCACAAGTGGCCACCGGGGGAGCCCAGAATCCAATTTCACAACAGGTGTCATTTCGAAGCCAGCGTTCCTGAGAGGTGTGCTAAGTATTTTTCGTGCTGATCGGATTTGTAGTTTTTGCGCAATTTGTGTTTGAAAAAAGTGTTTCAATGCATTTCAATAGAGAAATTTTCCAATACGTTTATAATGGGCTGGTTTCTGAGGCAATTTCTAAAAATAACTGCCACCTGGCTGATTAGCTCATTGATATGCGCAGTGAGACCCAGTTACTATGCCAACGCCTATGAACTCTACATCAGCTCACCAGGTCACAAGTTTTGTCAGATAATATCAGCTCTTAAAGTGACAGTACAGCACAATTCCAAACCACTATCCGTAGTCTTATGATTATTAGACTGTGGCCCGATTCTAACTCATCGGGTATTCTAGAATATGCATGTCCACGTAGTATATTGCACAGCCGCGCAGTATACAGTGCAGAGCCGCGCAGTATACAGCGCAGAGCCGCGCAGTACACAGCGCAGAGCCGTGCAGTACACAGCGCAGAGCCGCGCAGTACACAGCGCAGAGCCGCGCAGTACACAGCGCAGAGCCGCGCAGTACACAGCGCAGAGCCGCGCAGTATAAAGCGCAGAGCCGTGCAGTACACAGCGCAGAGCCGCGCAGTATACCGCGCAGAGCCGCGCAGTACACAGCGCAGAGCCGCGCAGTACACAGTGCAGAGCCGCGCAGAGCCGCGCAGTACACAGTGCAGAGCCGCGCAGTACACAGCGCAGAGCCGCGCAGTACAGAGCGCAGAGCCGCACAGTATAAAGAGCAGAGCCACGCAGTATACCGCGCAGAGCCGCGCAGTACACAGCGCAGAGCCGCGCAGTACACAGCGCAGAGCCGCGCAGTACACAGCGCAGAGCCGCGCAGTATACAGCGCAGAGCCGCGTAGTATACAGCGCAGAGCCGCGTAGTATACAGCGCAGAGCCACGCAGTATACAGCGCAGAGCCACGCAGTATACAGCGCAGAGCCACGTAGTTATACTGCCCAGTCACGTAGTATATTGTCCAGTCACATAGTATACTGCATATCCCTGTTAAAAAAAAAAAAAAGAATTAAAATAAAAAAGTTACATGCTCACCTCCTGGAGCGGCCGGTATCTGATGGTTGTTGCACCTCCTAGAGCGGCCGGTACACGATGCATGTTGCACCTGGAGTGGCCGGTACCCGATGCTTGTTGCGCGCTCCGGTCCCAAGAGTGCATTGCGGTCTCACGAGATGATGACGTAGCGGTGTTGTGAGACAGAAAGACGGAAGTGCCCTTAGACAATTATAAAGTAGATTACCCCGCTCACCAATTCGGAACCCGAGGGGCCCGGCCCACCAAATCGGACCCCGAGGGGCCCGGCCCACCAAATCGGACCCAGAGTGACCCCGCCCACCAAATCGGACCCAGAGTGACCCCGCCCACCAAATCGGACCCAGAGTGACCCCTTCCACCAAATCAGACCCAGAGTGACCCCTTCCACCAAATCAGACCCAGAGTGACCCCTTCCACCAAATCGGACCCAGAGTGACCCCGCCCACCAAATCGGACCCAGAGTGACCCCACCCACCAAATCGGACCCTGAGGTGCCCAGCCCACCAAATCAGACCCTGAGGTGCCCAGCCCACCAAATCCGACCGAGTGACCCCACCCACCAAATTGGTCCCTAAGGTGCCCCGCCCACCAAATCGGACCCAGAGTGGCTCCGCCCACAGAATCGGACCAAAAGTGACCCCGCCCACCGAATCGGACCTAGATTTACCCCGCCCACAAAATCAGACCCAGATTGACCCAACCCACCAAATCGGACCGCCTGAGGGGCACCCAAGTGTGAAAGTCTTGCTGGGGCAGCCCGGGCACCATTCCAAAGCACTATCTGTAGTTCCTTCAGGAAATACCCATCTAGTTCTTCTTATTATTATTCAGTCCGCACGTAATGCGGCCCGAACCGCTAAACTCACAGACTCCAGTGAGGTGTCATTTCGAAGCCAGCGTTCCTGAGAGGTGTGCTAAGTATTTTTCGTGTCGATCGGATTTGTAGTTTTGGCGCAATTTACGTTTGAAAAAAGTGTCTCAATGCATTTCAATAGGGAAATTTTCCAATACGTTTATAATGGGCCTGATTTCTGAGGCAATTTCTAAAAATAACTGCCACCTGGCTGATTACCTCATTGATATGCGCAGTGAGACCCAGTTACTATGCCAACGCCTATAAACTCTACCAGCCCACAGGTCACAAGTTTTGTCAGATAATATCAGCTCTTAAAGTGACAGTACAGCACAATTACAAAGCACTATCTGTAGTCTTATCATTATTGCCCCGCTCACCAAATCGGACCCAGCCCACCAAATCGGACCAGAGTGCCCCCGCTTGCCAAATCGGACCCAGAGTGCCCCCGCCGGCCAAATCGGACCCAGAGTGGCGCCGCCCGTCAAGTCGGACCCAGAGTGGCACCGCCCGCCAAATCGGACCCAGAGTGGCGCCGCCCGCCAAATCGGACCCAGAGTGGCGCCGCCCGCCAAATCGGACCCAGAGTGGCGCCGCCCGCCAAATCGGACCCAGAGTGGCGCCGCCCGCCAAATCGGACCCAGAGTGGCGCCGCCCGCCAAATCGGACCCAGAGTGGCGCCGCCCGCCAAATCGGACCCAGAGTGGCGCCGCCCGCCAAATCGGACCCAGAGTGGCGCCGCCCGCCAAATCGGACCCAGAGAGGCGCCGCCCGCCAAATCGGACCCAGAGTGGCGCCGCCCGCAAAATCGGACCCAGAGTGGCGCCGCCCGCCAAATCGGACCCAGAGTGACCCGGGCCACCAAATCGGACCCAGAGTGACCCGGGCCACCAAATCGGACCCAGAGTGACCCGGGCCACCAAATCGGACCCAGAGTGACCCGGGCCACCAAATCGGACCCAGAGTGACCCGGGCCACCAAATCGGACCCAGAGTGACCCGGGCCACCAAATCGGACCCAGAGTGACCCGGGCCACCAAATCGGCCCCAGAGTGACCCGGGCCACCAAATCGGGCCCAGAGTGACCCGGGCCACCAAATCGGGCCCAGAGTGACCCGGGTTGACCAAATCGGGCCCAGAGTGACCCGGGCCACCAAATCGGGCCCAGAGTGACCCGGGCCACCAAATGGGACCCAGAGTGACCCGGGCCACCAAATGGGACCCAGAGTGACCCGGGCCACCAAATGGGACCCAGAGTGACCCGGGCCACCAAATGGGACCCAGAGTGACCCGGCCCAGCAAATGGTACCCAGAGTGACCCGGCCCACCAAATGGGACCCAGAGTGACCCGGCCCACCAAATGGGACCCAGAGTGACCCGGCCCACCAAATGGGACCCAGAGTGACCTGGCCCACCAAATGGGACCCAGAGTGACCCGGCCCACCAAATCGGACCCAGAGTGACCCGGCCCACCAAATCGGACCCAGAGTGACCCGGCCCACCAAATCGGACCCAGAGTGACCCGGCCCACCAAGCCTCAACCCTGAGGGGCTACAACTACCAAACCAGCGCCTGAGGGGCACCCAAGTGTGAGAGTCTTGCAGGGGCAGCCCGGGCACCATTCCAAAGCACTATCTGTAGTTCCTTCAGGAAATACCCATCTAGTTATAGTGCTTTGGAACAAAGCACTATACTGTTATTCCACCGTGGTAAACTTCTTATTCTTATTATTATTATTCAGTCCGCACGTAATGCGGCCCGAACCGCTAAACTCACAGACTCCAGTGAGGAGTCATTTCGAAGCCAGCGTTCCTGAGAGGTGTGCTAAGTATTTTTTGTGTCGATCGGATTTGTAGTTTTGGCGCAATTTGCGTTTGAAAAAAGTGTCTCAATGCATTTCAATAGGGAAATTTTCCAATACGCTTATAATGGGCCTGATTTCTGAGGCAATTTCTAAAAATAACTGCCACCTGGCTGATTACCTCATTGATATGCGCAGTGAGACCCAGTTACTATGCCAACGCCTATAAACTCTACCAGCCCACCAGGTCACAAGTTTTGTCAGATAATATCAGCTCTTAAAGTGACAGTACAGCACAATTACAAAGCACTATCTGTAGTCTTATCATTATTGCCCCGCTCACCAAATCGGACCCAGCCCACCAAATCGGACCAGAGTGCCCCCGCTTGCCAAATCGGACCCAGAGTGCCCCCGCCCGCCAAATCGGACCCAGAGTGGCGCCGCCCGTCACGTCAGACCCAGAGTGGCGCCGCCCGCCAAATCGGACCCAGAGTGGCGCCGCCCGCCAAATCGGACCCAGAGTGGCGCCGCCCGCCAAATCGGACCCAGAGTGGCGCCGCCCGCCAAATCGGACCCAGAGTGGCGCCGCCCGCCAAATCGGACCCAGAGTTGCGCCGCCCGCCAAATCGGACCCAGAGAGGCGCCGCCCGCCAAATCGGACCCAGAGTGGCGCCGCCCGCCAAATCGGACCCAGAGTGGCGCCGCCCGCCAAATCGGACCCAGAGTGACCCGGGCCGCCAAATCGGACCCAGAGTGACCCGGGCCGCCAAATCGGACCCAGAGTGACCCGGGCCGCCAAATCGGACCCAGAGTGGCGCCGCCCGCCAAATCGGACCCAGAGTGGCGCCGCCCGCCAAATCGGACCCAGAGTGGCGCCGCCCGCCAAATCGGACCCAGAGTGGCGCCGCCCGCCAAATCGGACCCAGAGTGACCCGGCCCGCCAAATCGGACCCAGAGTGACCCGGCCCGCCAAATCGGACCCAGAGTGACCCGGCCCGCCAAATCGGACCCAGAGTGACCTGGCCCGCCAAATCGGACCCAGAGTGACCCTGCCCGCCAAATCGGACCCAGAGTGACCCGGCCCACCAAATCGGACCCAGAGTGACCCGGCCCGCCAAATCGGACCCAGAGTGGCGCCGCCCGCCAAATCGGACCCAGAGTGGCGCCGCCCGCCAAGTCGGACCCAGAGTGGCGCCGCCCGCCAAGTCGGACCCAGAGTGGCGCCGCCCGCCAAGTCGGACCCAGAGTGGCGCCGCCCACCAAGTCGGACCCAGAGTGGCGTCGCCCGTCAAATCGGACCCAGAGTGGCGCCGCCCGTCAAATCGGACCCAGAGTGACCCGGGCCACCAAATCGGACCCAGAGTGACCCGGGCCACCAAATCGGACCCAGAGTGACCCGGGCCACCAAATCGGACCCAGAGTGACCCGGGCCACCAAATCGGACCCAGAGTGACCCGGGCCACCAAATCGGACCCAGAGTGACCCGGGCCACCAAATCGGACCCAGAGTTACCCGGCCCACCAAATCGGACCCAGAGTGACCCGGCCCACCAAATCGGACCCAGAGTGACCCGGGCCTCCAAATCGGACCCAGAGTGACCCGGGCCACCAAATCGGACCCAGAGTGACCCGGGCCACCAAATCGGACCCAGAGTGACCCGGGCCACCAAATCGGGCCCAGAGTGACCCGGGCCACCAAATCGGGCCCAGAGTGACCCGGGCCACCAAATCGGGCCCAGAGTGACCCGGGTTGACCAAATCGGGCCCAGAGTGACCCGGGCCACCAAATCGGGCCCAGAGTGACCCGGGTCACCAAATCGGACCCAGAGTGACCCGGCCCACCAAATCGGACCCAGAGTGACCCGGCCCACCAAATCGGACCCAGAGTGACCCGGCCCACCAAGCCTCAACCCTGAGGGGCTACAACTACCAAACCAGCGCCTGAGGGGCACCCAAGTGTGAAAGTCTTGCAGGGGCAGCCCGGGCACCATTCCAAAGCACTATCTGTAGTTCCTTCAGGAAATACCCATCTAGTTATTATTATTATTCAGTCCGCACGTAATGCGGCCCGAACCGCTTCACTCACAGACTCCAGTGAGGTGTCATTTCGAAGCCAGCGTCCCCAAGAGGTGTGCTAAGTATTTTTCGTGTCGATCGGATTTGTAGTTTTGGCGCAATTTGCGTTTGAAAATGTTTTTTCCCCTCATTGTAATGCATTTCAATAGGGAAATTTTCCTATACGTTTAAAATGGGCTGGTTTCTGAGGCAATTTCTAAAAATAACTTAACTGCCAAATGCCACCTGGCTGATTAGCTCATTGATATGCGCAGTCAGACACAGTTACTATGCCAACGCCTACCAAGCCACAGTTTTGTCAGATAATATCAGCTCTTAAAGTGACAGCACAGCACAATTTCAAAGCACTATCTGTAGTCTTATTATTATTACAGTATACAGCGCAGAGCCCCGCAGCATACAGCGCAGAGCCGCGCATTATACAGCGCGGAGCCCCGCAGCATACAGCGCAGAGCCGCGCATTATACAGCGCGGAGCCGCGCAGCATACAGCGCGGAGCCGCGCAGCATACAGCGCGGAGCCGCGCAGCATACAGCGCGGAGCCCCGCAGCATACAGCGCGGAGCCGCGCAGCATACAGCGCGGAGCCCCGCAGCATACAGCGCAGAGCCCCGCAGCATACAGCGCAGAGCCGCGCAGTATACAGCGCAGAGCCCCGCAGCATACAGCGCAGAGCCCCGCAGCATACAGCGCAGAGCCGCGCAGCATACAGCGCAGAGCCGCGCAGTATACAGCGTAGAGCCCCGCAGTATACAGCGCAGAGCCGCGCAGTATACAACGCAGAGCCGCGCAGTATACAGCGTCCACCAAATCGGCCCCTGAGGGGCCCCACCCACCAAATCGGACCCAGAGTGGCTACAACTACCAAACCAGCGCCTGAGGGGCACCCAAGTGTGAAAGTCTTGCTGGGGCAGCCCGGGCACCATTCCAAAGCACTATCTGTAGTTCCTTCAGGAAATACCCATCTATTTCTCTCTGTTATCAGCCATTCCCCGTACTGCTGTCAGTCTATTTCTCTCTGTTATCAGCCATTCCCCTGTCCTGCTGTCAGTCTATTCTCTCTGTTATCAGCCATTCCCTGTCCTGCTGTCAGTCTATTCTCTCTGTTATCAGCCATTCCCCGTCCTGCTGTCAGTCTATTTCTCTCTGTTATCAGCCATTCCCCGTACTGCAGTCAGTCTATTTTTCTCTGTTATCAGCCATTCCCCGTCCTGATGTCAGTCTATTTCTCTCTATCAGCAATTCCCCTGTCCTGCTGTCAGTCTATTCTCTCTGTTATCAGCCATTCCCCGTCCTGCTGTCAGTCTATTTCTCTCTGTTATCAGCCATTCCCCGTACTGCAGTCAGTCTATTTTTCTCTGTTATCAGCCATTCCCCGTCCTGATGTCAGTCTATTTCTCTCTATCAGCAATTCCCCTGTCCTGCTGTCAGTCTATTCTCTCTGTTATCAGCCATTCCCTTGTCCTGCTGTCAGTCTATTCTCTGTTATCAGCCATTCCCTTATCCTGCTGTCAGTCAGAGTGACCCGGCCCACCAAATCGGACCCAGAGTGACCCGGCCCACCAAATCGGACCCAGAGTGACCCGGCCCACCAAATCGGACCCAGAGTGACCCGGCCCACCAAATCGGACCCAGAGTGACCCGGCCCACCAAATCGGACCCAGAGTGACCCGGCCCACCAAACCGGACCCAGAGTGACCCGGCCCACCAAACCGGACCCAGAGTGACCCGGCCCACCAAACCGGACCCAGAGTGACCCGGCCCACCAAATCGGACCCAGAGTGACCCGGCCCACCAAATCGGACCCAGAGTGACCCGGCCCACCAAATCGGACCCAGAGTGACCCGGCCCACCAAATCGGACCCAGAGTGACCCGGCCCACCAAATCGGACCCAGAGTGACCCGGGCCACCAAATCGGACCCAGAGTGACCCGGGCCACCAAATCGGACCCAGAGTGACCCGGCCCACCAAATCAGACCCAGAGTGACCCGGGCCACCAAATCGGACCCAGAGTGACCCAGGCCACCAAATCGGACCCAGAGTGACCCGGCCCACCAAATCGGACCCAGAGTGACCCGGCCCACCAAATCGGACCCAGAGTGACCCGGGCCACCAAATCGGACCCAGAGTGACCCGGGCCACCAAATCGGACCCAGAGTGACCCGGGCCACCAAATCGGACCCAGAGTGACCCGGGCCACCAAATCGGACCCAGAGTGACCCGGGCCACCAAATCGGACCCAGAGTGACCCGGCCCACCAAATCGGACCCAGAGTGACCCGGCCCACCAAATCGGACCCAGAGTGACCCGGCCCACCAAATCGGACCCAGAGTGACCCGGCCCACCAAATCGGACCCAGAGTGACCCGGGCCACCAAATCGGACCCAGTGACCCGGGCCACCAAATCGGACCCAGAGTGACCCGGGCCACCAAATCGGACCCAGAGTGACCCGGGCCACCAAATCGGACCCAGAGTGACCCGGGCCACCAAATCGGACCCGGAGTGACCCGGGCCACCAAACCGGACCCGGAGTGACCCGGGCCACCAAATCGGACCCGGAGTGACCCGGGCCACCAAATCGGACCCGGAGTGACCCGGGCCACCAAATCGGACCCGGAGTGACCCGGGCCACCAAATCGGACCCGGAGTGACCCGGGCCACCAAATCGGACCCGGAGTGGCCCGGGTCACCAAATCGGACCCGGAGTGGCCCGGGCCACCAAATCGGACCCGGAGTGGCCCGGGCCACCAAATCGGACCCGGAGTGGCCCGGGCCACCAAATCGGACCCGGAGTGGCCCGGGCCACCAAATCGGACCCGGAGTGGCCCGGGCCACCAAATCGGACCCGGAGTGGCCCGGGCCACCAAATCGGACCCGGAGTGGCCCGGGCCACCAAATCGGACCCGGAGTGGCCCGGGCCACCAAATCGGACCCGGAGTGGCCCGGCCCACCAAATCGGACCCTGTGTGGCGCCGCCCGCCAAATCGGACCCAGAGTGGCGCCGCCCGCCAAATCGGACCCAGAGTGGCGCCGCCCGCCAAATCGGACCCAGAGTGGCGCCGCCCGCCAAATCGGACCCAGTGTGGCGCCGCCCGCCAAATCGGACCCAGTGTGGCGCCGCCCGCCAAATCGGACCCAGAGTGGCACCGCCCGCCAAATCGGACCCAGAATGGCGCCGCCCGCCAAATCGGACCCAGAGTGGCGCCGCCCGCCAAATCGGACCCAGAGTGACCCCGCCCGCCAAATCGGACCCAGAGTGACCCCGCCCACCAAATCAGACCCAGAGTGGCGCCGCCCGCCAAATCGGACCCAGAGTGACCCCGCCCACCAAATCGGACCCGGAGTGACCCCGCCCACCAAATCGGACCCAGAGTGACCCCGCCCACCAAATCGGACCCAGAGTGGCCTCAACCCTGAGGGGTTACAACTACCAAACCAGCGCCTGAGGGGCACCCAAGTGTGAAAGTCTTGCAGGGGCAGCCCGGGCACCATTCCAAAGCACTATCTGTAGTTCCTTCAGGAAATACCCATCTAGTCTTATTATTATAGTGCTTTGGAACAAAGCACTATACTGTTATTCCATCGTGGATAACTTCTTCTTATTATTATAGTGCTTTGGAACAAAGCACTATACTGTTATTCCACCGTGGTAAACTTCTTCTTATTCTTATTATTCAGTCCGCACGTAATGCGGCCCGAACCGCTAAACTCACAGACTCCAGTGAGGTGTCATTTCGAAGCCAGCGTCCCCAAGAGGTGTGCTAAGTATTTTTCGTGCCGATCGGATTTGTAGTTTTTGCGCAATTTGTGTTTGAAAAAAGTCTTTCAATGCGTTTCAATAGAGAAATTTTCCTATACGTTTATAATGGGCTGGTTTCTGAGGCAATTTCTAAAAATAACTGCCACCTGGCCGATTAGCTCATTGATATGTGCAGTCAGACACAGTTACTATGCCAACGCCTATGAAGTCTACATCAGCTCACCAGGTCACAAGTTTTGTCAGATAATATCAGCTCTTAAAGTGACAGTACAGCACAATTCCAAACCACTATCTGTAGTCTTATGATTATTAGACTGTGGCCCGATTCTAACTCATCGGGTATTCTAGAATATGCATGTCCACGTAGTATATTGCACAGCCACACAGTACAAAGCGCAGAGCCACGCAGTACACAGCGCAGAGCCACGCAGTACACAGCGCAGAGCCGCGCAGTACACAGCGCAGAGCCGCGCAGTATAAAGCGCAGAGCCGCGCAGTATAAAGCGCAGAGCCGTGCAGTATAAAGCGCAGAGCCGTGCAGTACACAGCGCAGAGCCGCGCAGTACACAGCGCAGAGCCGTGCAGTACACAGCGCAGAGCCGTGCAGTATAAAGCGCAGAGCCGTGCAGTACACAGCGCAGAGCCGCACAGTACACAGCGCAGAGCCGCGCAGTATAAAGCGCAGAGCCGCGCAGTATAAAGCGCAGAGCCGTGCAGTATAAAGCGCAGAGCCGTGCAGTACACAGCGCAGAGCCGCGCAGTACACAGCGCAGAGCCGTGCAGTACACAGCGCAGAGCCGTGCAGTATAAAGCGCAGAGCCGTGCAGTACACAGCGCAGAGCCGCGCAGTACACAGCGCAGAGCCGCGCAGTATAAAGCGCAGAGCCACGCAGTACACAGCGCAGAGCCGCGCTGTACACAGCGCAGAGCCGTGCAGTACACAGTGCAGAGCCGCGCAGTATACAGCGCAGAGCCGCGCAGTACACAGCGCAGAGCCGCGCAGTACACAGCGCAGAGCCGCGCAGTACACAGCGCAGAGCCGCGCAGTACACAGCGCAGAGCCATGCAGTACACAGCGCAAAGCCGCGCAGTATAAAGCGCAGAGCCGCGCAGTACACAGCGCAGAGCCGCGCAGTACACAGCGCAGAGCCGCGCAGTACACAGCGCAGAGCCGCGCAGTATAAAGCGGAGAGCCGCGTAGTACACAGCGCAGAGCCGCGCAGTACACAGCACAGAGCCGCGCAGTACACAGCGCAGAGCCACGCAGTACACAGCGCAGAGCCGAGCAGTACACAGCGCAGAGCCGCGCAGTACACAGCGCAGAGCCGCGCAGTACACAGCACAGAGCCGCGTAGTACACAGCGCAGAGCCGAGCAGTACACAGCGCAGAGCCGCGCAGTACACAGCGCAGAGCCGCGCAGTACACAGCACAGAGCCGCGTAGAACACAGCGCAGAGCCGAGCAGTACACAGCGCAGAACCGCGCAGTACACAGCACAGAGCCACGCAGTACACAGCGCAGAGCCGCGCAGTACACAGCGCAGAGCCGCGCAGTATAAAGCGGAGAGCCGCGCAGTACACAGTGCAGAGCCGAGCAGTACACAGCGCAGAGCTGCGCAATACACAGCGCAGAGCCGCGCAGTACACAGCGCAGAGCCGCGCAGTACACAGCGCAGAGCCGCGCAGTACACAGCGCAGAGCCGCGCAGTATAAAGCGGAGAGCCACGCAGTACACAGCGCAGAGCCGAGCAGTACACAGCGCAGAGCCGCGCAGTACACAGCACAGAGCCGCGCAGTACACAGCGCAGAGCCGCGCAGTACACAGCGGAGAGCCGCGCAGTACACAGCGCAGAGCCGAGCAGTACACAGCGCAGAGCCGCGCAGTACACAGCGCAGAGCCGCGCAGTACACAGCGCAGAGCCGCGCAGTACACAGCGGAGAGCCGCGCAGTACACAGCGCAGAGCCGCGCAGTACAGAGCACAGAGCCGCGCAGTATAAAGCGCAGAGCCGCGCAGTACACAGCGCAGAGCCGCGCAGTACACAGCGCAGAGCCGCGCAGTACACAGCGCAGAGCCGCGCAGTACACAGCACAGAGCTGCGCAGTACACAGCGCAGAGCCACCCAGTATACAGCGCAGAGCCGCGCAGTATACAGCGCAGAGCCGCGCAGTACACAGCGTAGAGCCACGCAGTATGCAGCGCAGAGCCACCCAGTATACAGCGCAGAGCCGCGCAGTATACAGCGCAGAGCCGCGCAGTACACAGCGTAGAGCCACCCAGTATACAGCGCAGAGCCGCGCAGTATACAGCGCAGAGCCGCGCAGTACACAGTGCAGAGCCCCGCAGTATACAGCGCAGAGCCGCGCAGTACAAAGCGCAGAGCCGCGCAGTATACAGCGCAGTATACAGCGCAGAACGCGCAGTACACAGTGCAGAGCCGCGCAGTATACAGCGCAGAGCCACGTAGTATACTGTGCAGAGCCCCGCAGTAAACAGCGCAGAGCCGCGCAGTACACAGCATAGAGCCACGCAGTATGCAGCGCAGAGCCGCGCAGTATACAGTGCAGAGCCCCGCAGTATACAGCGCAGAGCCGCGCAGTACAAAGCGCAGAGCCGCGCAGTATACAGCGCAGAGCCGCGCAGTATACAGCGCAGAGCCGCGCAGTACACAGTGCAGAGCCGCGCAGTACACAGCGCAGAGCCGTGCAGTACACAGCGCAGAGCCACGCAGTACACAGCGCAGAGCCACGCAGTATACAGCGCAGAGCCGCGTAGTATACAGCGCAGAGCCGCGTAGTATACAGCGCAGAGCCGCGTAGTATACAGCGCAGAGCCACGCAGTATACAGCGCAGAGCCACGCAGTATACAGCACAGAGCTACGTAGTTATACTGCCCAGTCACGTAGTATATTGTCCAGTCACATAGTATACTGCATATCCCTGTTAAAAAAAAAAAAGAATTAAAATAAAAAAGTTACATACTCACCTCCTGGAGCGGCCGGTATCTGATGGTTGTTGCACCTCCTAGAGCGGCCGGTACACGATGCTTGTTGCACCTGGAGTGGACGGTACCCGATGCTTGTTGCGCGCTCCGGTCCCAAGAGTGCATTGCGGTCTCACGAGATGATGACGTAGCGGTGTTGTGAGACAGAAAGACGGAAGTGCCCTTAGACAATTATATAGTAGATTACCCCGCTCACCAAATCGGACCCCGAGGGGCCCGGCTCACCAAATCAGACCCAGAGTGACCCCGCCCCCTAAATCAGTCCCAGAGTGATTCCGCCCACCAAATCGGACCCAGAGTGGCTCCGCCCACCAAATCGGACCCAGAGTGACCCCTTCCACCAAATCAGACCCAGAGTGACCCCTTCCACCAAATCGGACCCAGAGTGACCCCTTCCACC
Organism: Ranitomeya variabilis; assembly: GCF_051348905.1. Classification (NCBI taxonomy): domain Eukaryota; kingdom Metazoa; phylum Chordata; class Amphibia; order Anura; family Dendrobatidae; genus Ranitomeya; species Ranitomeya variabilis. The sequence continues at coordinate 827,709,581 of NC_135233.1, forward strand.
AAATCAGGCCCAGAGTGACCCCGCCCACCAAATCGGACCCAGAGTGACCCCACCCACCAAATCGGACCCTGAGGTGCCCAGCCCACCAAATCAGACCCTGAGGTGCCCAGCCCACCAAATCGGACCGAGTGACCCCACCCACCAAATTGGTCCCTAAGGTGCCCCGCCCACCAAATCGGACCCAGAGTGGCTCCGCCCACCGAATCGGACCCAGAGTGGCCGCGCCCACAGAATCGGACCAAAAGTGACCCCGCCCACCGAATCGGACCTAGATTTACCCCGCCCACAAAATCAGACCCAGATTGACCCAACCCACCAAATCGGACCGCCTGAGGGGCACCCAAGTGTCAAAGTCTTGCAGGGGCAGCCCGGGCACCATTCCAAAGCACTATCTGTAGTTCCTTCAGGAAATACCCATCTAGTTATAGTGCTTTGGAACAAAGCACTATACTGTTATTCCACCGTGGTAAACTTCTTCTTATTCTTATTATTCAGTCCGCACGTAATGCGGCCCGAACCGCTAAACTCACAGACTCCAGTGAGGTGTCATTTCGAAGCCAGCGTCCCCAAGAGGTGTGCTAAGTATTTTTCGTGCCGATCGGATTTGTAGTTTTTGCGCAATTTGTGTTTGAAAAAAGTCTTTCAATGCGTTTCAATAGAGAAATTTTCCTATACGTTTATAATGGGCTGGTTTCTGAGGCAATTTCTAAAAATAACTGCCACCTGGCCGATTAGCTCATTGATATGCGCAGTCAGACACAGTTACTATGCCAACGCCTATGAAGTCTACATCAGCTCACCAGGTCACAAGTTTTGTCAGATAATATCAGCTCTTAAAGTGACAGTACAGCACAATTCCAAACCACTATCTGTAGTCTTATAATTATTAGACTGTGGCCCGATTCTAACTCATCGGGTATTCTAGAATATGTATGTCCACGTAGTATATTGCACAGCCACACAGTACAAAGCGCAGAGCCACGCAGTACACAGCGCAGAGCCACGCAGTACACAGCGCAGAGCCGCGCAGTACACAGCGCAGAGCCGCGCAGTATAAAGCGCAGAGCCGCGCAGTACACAGCGCAGAGCCGCGCAGTATAAAGCGCAGAGCCGCGCAGTATAAAGCGCAGAGCCGCGCAGTATAAAGCGCAGAGCCGTGCAGTACACAGCGCAGAGCTGCGCAATACACAGCGCAGAGCCGCGCAGTACACAGCGCAGAGCCGCGCAGTACACAGCGCAGAGCCGCGCAGTACACAGCGCAGAGCCGCGCAGTACACAGCGCAGAGCCGCGCAGTATAAAGCGGAGAGCCGCGCAGTACACAGTGCAGAGCCGAGCTGTACACAGCACAGAGCCGCGCAGTACACAGCGCAGAGCCGCGCAGTACACAGCGGAGAGCCGCGCAGTACACAGCGCAGAGCCGAGCAGTACACAGCGCAGAGCCGCGCAGTACAGAGCGCAGAGCCGCGCAGTATAAAGCGCAGAGCCGCGCAGTACACAGCGCAGAGCCGCGCAGTACACAGCGCAGAGCCGCGCAGTACACAGTGCAGAGCCGCGCAGTACACAGCACAGAGCCGCGCAGTACACAGCGCAGAGCCACCCAGTATACAGCGCAGAGCCGCGCAGTATACAGCGCAGAGCCGCGCAGTACACAGCGTAGAGCCACGCAGTATGCAGAGCAGAGCCGCGCAGTATACAGCGCAGAGCCACGTAGTATACTGTGCAGAGCCCCGCAGTAAACAGCGCAGAGCCGCGCAGTACACAGCGTAGAGCCACGCAGTATGCAGCGCAGAGCCGCGCAGTATACAGTGCAGAGCCCCGCAGTATACAGCGCAGAGCCGCGCAGTACAAAGCGCAGAGCCGCGCAGTATACAGCGCAGAGCAGCGCAGAACGCGTAGTACACAGTGCAGAGCCGCGCAGTACACAGCGCAGAGCCGTGCAGTACACAGCGCAGAGCCGCGCAGTACACAGCGCAGAGCCACGCAGTATACAGCGCAGAGCCGCGTAGTATACAGCGCAGAGCCGCGTAGTATACAACGCAGAGCCGCGTAGTATACAGCGCAGAGCCACGCAGTATACAGCGCAGAGCCACGCAGTATACAGCACAGAGCCACGTAGTTATACTGCCCAGTCACGTAGTATATTGTCCAGTCACATAGTATACTGCATATCCCTGTTAAAAATAAAAAAGAATTAAAATAAAAAAGTTACATACTCACCTCCTGGAGCGGCCGGTATCTGATGGTTGTTGCACCTCCTAGAGCGGCCGGTACACGATGCTTGTTGCACCTGGAGTGGCCGGTACCCGATGCTTGTTGCGCGCTCCGGTCCCAAGAGTGCATTGCGGTCTCACGAGATGACGACGTAGCGGTGTTGTGAGACAGAAAGACGGAAGTGCCCTTAGACAATTATATAGTAGATTACCCCGCTCACCAAATCGGACCCAGAGTGACCCCTTCCACCAAATCGGGCCCAGAGTGACCCCGCCCACCAAATCGGACCCAGAGTGACCCCACCCACCAAATCGGACCCTGAGGTGCCCAGCCCACCAAATCAGACCCTGAGGTGCCCAGCCCACCAAATTGGTCCCTAAGGTGCCCCGCCCACCAAATCGGACCCAGAGTGGCTCCGCCCACCGAATCGGACCCAGAGTGGCCGCGCCCACAGAATCGGACCAAAAGTGACCCCGCCCACCGAATCGGACCTAGATTTACCCCGCCCACAAAATCAGACCCAGATTGACCCAACCCACCAAATCGGACCGCCTGAGGGGCACCCAAGTGTGAAAGTCTTGCAGGGGCAGCCCGGGCACCATTCCAAAGCACAATCTGTAGTTCCTTCAGGAAATACCCATCTAGTTATAGTGCTTTGGAACAAAGCACTATACTGTTATTCCACCGTGGTAAACTTCTTCTTATTCTTATTATTCAGTCCGCACGTAATGCGGCCCGAACCGCTTCACTCACAGACTCCAGTGAGGTGTCATTTCGAAGCCAGCGTCCCCAAGAGGTGTGCTAAGTATTTTTCGTGTCGATCGGATTTGTAGTTTTGGCGCAATTTGCGTTTGAAAAAAGTGTTTCAATGCATTTCAATACGGAAATTTTACCATACGTTTATAATGGGCCTGATTTCTGAGGCAATTTCTAAAAATAACTGCCAACTGCCACCTGGCTGATTGGCTCATTGATATGCGCAGTCAGACTCAGTTACTATGCCAACGCCTACGAACTCTACCATGACAGTTTTGCCAGATAATATCAACTCTTAAAGTGACCCACCCACCAATCGGATCCCGAGGTGCGTAGCCCACCAAATTGGACCCCGAGTGGCCTCGCCCAACAAATCGGACCCAGAGTGGCCTCGCCCACCAAATCGGACCCGGAGTGGCGCCGCCCGCCAAATCGGACCCGGAGTGACTCCGCCCGCCAAATCAGACCCGGAGTGACTCCGCCCGCCAAATCGGACCCGGAGTGGCGCCGCCCGCCAAATCGGACCCGGAGTGGCGCCGCCCGCCAAATCGGACCCGGGGTGGCGCCGCCCGCCAAATCGGACCCGGGGTGGCGCCGCCCGCCAAATCGGACCCGGAGTGGCGCCGCCCGCCAAATCGGACCCGGAGTGGCGCCGCCCGCCAAATCGGACCCGGAGTGGCGCCGCTCGCCAAATCGGACCCGGAGTGGCGCCGCCCGCCAAATCGGACCCGGAGTGGCGCCGCCCGCCAAATCGGACCCGGAGTGGCGCCGCCCGCCAAATCGGACCCGGAGTGGCGCCACCCGCCAAATCGGACCCGGAGTGGCCGCGCCCACAGAATCGGACCAAAAGTGACCCCGCCCACCGAATCGGACCTAGATTTACCCCGCCCACAAAATCAGACCCAGATTGACCCAACCCACCAAATCGGACCGCCTGAGGGGCACCCAAGTGTGAAAGTCTTGCAGGGGCAGCCCGGGCACCATTCCAAAGCACTATCTGTAGTTCCTTCAGGAAATACCCATCTAGTATTATTATTGTAATCCGAACGTTATTATTATTAGGCTTTTTTCTGCAATTAATGCTGCCCGAACCACTGCACGCACAGACTCCATTGAGGCGTCGTTTCGGAGCCAGCGTCCACGAGAGGTGTGCTAAGTATTTTTCGTGTCGATCGTATTTGTAGTTTTGGTGCAGTTTGCATTTGAAAATTGTTTTCCCCTCATTGGAAAGCATTGTCTCAATGCGTTTCAATAGGGAAATTTCCTCGTAGGGTATAATGGCCTGGTTTCTGAGGCAATTTCTAAAAATAACTGCCAACTGCCACCTGGCTGATTAGCTCATTGATATGCGCAGTCAGATCCAGTTACTATGCCAACGCCTAGGAGCCCACTAGGAAACAGGTTTTGTCAGTCAGATAATATCAGCTCCTCTCTGTTATCAGTCATTCCCCTGTCCTGCTGTCAGTCTATTTCTCTCTGTTATCAGCCATTCCCTGTACTGCTGTCAGTCTATTTCTCTCTGTTATCAGCCATTCCCCTGTCCTGCTGTCAGTCTATTCTCTCTGTTATCAGCCATTCCCCGTCCTGCTGTCAGCCTATTCTCTCTGTTATCAGCCATTCCCCCATCCTGCTGTCAGTCTATTTCTCTCTGTTATCAGCCATTCCCCTGTCCTGCTGTCAGTCTATTCTCTCTGTTATCAGCCATTCCCTTGTCCTGCTGTCAGTCTATTCTCTGTTATCAGCCATTCCCTTATCCTGCTGTCAGTCAGAGTGACCCGGCCCACCAAATCGGACCCAGAGTGACCCGGCCCACCAAATCGGACCCAGAGTGACCCGGCCCACCAAATCGGACCCAGAGTGACCCGGCCCACCAAATCGGACCCAGAGTGACCCGGCCCACCAAATCGGACCCAGAGTGACCCGGCCCACCAAATCGGACCCAGAGTGAGCCGGCCCACCAAATCGGACCCAGAGTGACCCGGCCCACCAAATCGGACCCAGAGTGACCCGGCCCACCAAATCGGACCCAGAGTGACCCGGCCCACCAAATCGAACCCAGAGTGACCCCGCCTATCAAATCGGACCCTGAGTGACCCTGTCCACCAAATCGGACCCTGAGTGACCCCGCCCACCAAATCGGTCCCTGAGGTGCCCCGCCCACCAAATCGGTCCCTGAGGTGCCCCGCCCACCAAATCGGACCCAGAGTGACCCGGCCCACCAACTCGGACCCAGAGTGACCCGGCCCACCAAATCGGACCCAGAGGGACCCGGGCCACCAAATCGGACCCAGAGTGACCCGGGCCACCAAATCGGACCCAGAGTGACCCGGGCCACCAAATCGGACCCAGAGTGACCCGGGCCACCAAATCGGACCCAGAGTGACCCGGGCCACCAAATCGGACCCAGAGTGACCCGGGCCACCAAATCGGACCCAGAGTGACCCGGGCCACCAAATCGGACCCAGAGTGACCCGGGCCACCAAATCGGACCCAGAGTGACCCGGGCCACCAAATCGGACCCAGAGTGACCCGGGCCACCAAATCGGACCCAGAGTGACCCGGGCCACCAAATCGGACCCAGAGTGACCCGGCCCACCAAATCAGACCCAGAGTGACCCGGCCCACCAAATCGGACCCAGAGAGACCCGGCCCACCAAATCGGACCCAGAGTGGCCTCAACCCTGAGGGGCTACAACTACCAAGCCAGCGCCTGAGGGGCACCCAAGTGTGAAAGTCTTGCAGGGGCAGCCCGGGCACCATTCCAAAGCACAATCTGTAGTTCCTTCAGGAAATACCCATCTAGTTATAGTGCTTTGGAACAAAGCACTATACTGTTATTCCACCGTGGTAAACTTCTTCTTATTCTTATTATTCAGTCCGCACGTAATGCGGCCCGAACCGCTTCACTCACAGACTCCAGTGAGGTGTCATTTCGAAGCCAGCGTCCCCAGGAGGTGTGCTAAGTATTTTTCGTGTCGATCGGATTTGTAGTTTTGGCGCAATTTGCGTTTGAAAAAAGTGTTTCAATGCATTTCAATACGGAAATTTTACCATACGTTTATAATGGGCCTGATTTCTGAGGCAATTTCTAAAAATAACTGCCAACTGCCACCTGGCTGATTGGCTCATTGATATGCGCAGTCAGACTCAGTTACTATGCCAACGCCTACGAACTCTACCATGACAGTTTTGCCAGATAATATCAACTCTTAAAGTGACCCACCCACCAATCGGATCCCGAGGTGCGTAGCCCACCAAATTGGACCCCGAGTGGCCTCGCCCAACAAATCGGACCCAGAGTGGCCTCGCCCACCAAATCGGACCCGGAGTGGCGCCGCCCGCCAAATCGGACCCGGAGTGACTCCGCCCGCCAAATCAGACCCGGAGTGACTCCGCCCGCCAAATCGGACCCGGAGTGGCGCCGCCCGCCAAATCGGACCCGGAGTGGCGCCGCCCGCCAAATCGGACCCGGGGTGGCGCCGCCCGCCAAATCGGACCCGGGGTGGCGCCGCCCGCCAAATCGGACCCGGAGTGGCGCCGCCCGCCAAATCGGACCCGGAGTGGCGCCGCCCGCCAAATCGGACCCGGAGTGGCGCCGCTCGCCAAATCGGACCCGGAGTGGCGCCGCCCGCCAAATCGGACCCGGAGTGGCGCCGCCCGCCAAATCGGACCCGGAGTGGCGCCGCCCGCCAAATCGGACCCGGAGTGGCGCCACCCGCCAAATCGGACCCGGAGTGGCCGCGCCCACAGAATCGGACCAAAAGTGACCCCGCCCACCGAATCGGACCTAGATTTACCCCGCCCACAAAATCAGACCCAGATTGACCCAACCCACCAAATCGGACCGCCTGAGGGGCACCCAAGTGTGAAAGTCTTGCAGGGGCAGCCCGGGCACCATTCCAAAGCACTATCTGTAGTTCCTTCAGGAAATACCCATCTAGTATTATTATTGTAATCCGAACGTTATTATTATTAGGCTTTTTTCTGCAATTAATGCTGCCCGAACCACTGCACGCACAGACTCCATTGAGGCGTCGTTTCGGAGCCAGCGTCCACGAGAGGTGTGCTAAGTATTTTTCGTGTCGATCGTATTTGTAGTTTTGGTGCAGTTTGCATTTGAAAATTGTTTTCCCCTCATTGGAAAGCATTGTCTCAATGCGTTTCAATAGGGAAATTTCCTCGTAGGGTATAATGGCCTGGTTTCTGAGGCAATTTCTAAAAATAACTGCCAACTGCCACCTGGCTGATTAGCTCATTGATATGCGCAGTCAGATCCAGTTACTATGCCAACGCCTAGGAGCCCACTAGGAAACAGGTTTTGTCAGTCAGATAATATCAGCTCCTCTCTGTTATCAGTCATTCCCCTGTCCTGCTGTCAGTCTATTTCTCTCTGTTATCAGCCATTCCCTGTACTGCTGTCAGTCTATTTCTCTCTGTTATCAGCCATTCCCCTGTCCTGCTGTCAGTCTATTCTCTCTGTTATCAGCCATTCCCCGTCCTGCTGTCAGCCTATTCTCTCTGTTATCAGCCATTCCCCCATCCTGCTGTCAGTCTATTTCTCTCTGTTATCAGCCATTCCCCTGTCCTGCTGTCAGTCTATTCTCTCTGTTATCAGCCATTCCCTTGTCCTGCTGTCAGTCTATTCTCTGTTATCAGCCATTCCCTTATCCTGCTGTCAGTCAGAGTGACCCGGCCCACCAAATCGGACCCAGAGTGACCCGGCCCACCAAATCGGACCCAGAGTGACCCGGCCCACCAAATCGGACCCAGAGTGACCCGGCCCACCAAATCGGACCCAGAGTGACCCGGCCCACCAAATCGGACCCAGAGTGACCCGGCCCACCAAATCGGACCCAGAGTGAGCCGGCCCACCAAATCGGACCCAGAGTGACCCGGCCCACCAAATCGGACCCAGAGTGACCCGGCCCACCAAATCGGACCCAGAGTGACCCGGCCCACCAAATCGAACCCAGAGTGACCCCGCCTATCAAATCGGACCCTGAGTGACCCTGTCCACCAAATCGGACCCTGAGTGACCCCGCCCACCAAATCGGTCCCTGAGGTGCCCCGCCCACCAAATCGGTCCCTGAGGTGCCCCGCCCACCAAATCGGACCCAGAGTGACCCGGCCCACCAACTCGGACCCAGAGTGACCCGGCCCACCAAATCGGACCCAGAGGGACCCGGGCCACCAAATCGGACCCAGAGTGACCCGGGCCACCAAATCGGACCCAGAGTGACCCGGGCCACCAAATCGGACCCAGAGTGACCCGGGCCACCAAATCGGACCCAGAGTGACCCGGGCCACCAAATCGGACCCAGAGTGACCCGGGCCACCAAATCGGACCCAGAGTGACCCGGGCCACCAAATCGGACCCAGAGTGACCCGGGCCACCAAATCGGACCCAGAGTGACCCGGGCCACCAAATCGGACCCAGAGTGACCCGGGCCACCAAATCGGACCCAGAGTGACCCGGGCCACCAAATCGGACCCAGAGTGACCCGGCCCACCAAATCAGACCCAGAGTGACCCGGCCCACCAAATCGGACCCAGAGAGACCCGGCCCACCAAATCGGACCCAGAGTGGCCTCAACCCTGAGGGGCTACAACTACCAAGCCAGCGCCTGAGGGGCACCCAAGTGTGAAAGTCTTGCAGGGGCAGCCCGGGCACCATTCCAAAGCACAATCTGTAGTTCCTTCAGGAAATACCCATCTAGTTATAGTGCTTTGGAACAAAGCACTATACTGTTATTCCACCGTGGTAAACTTCTTCTTATTCTTATTATTCAGTCCGCACGTAATGCGGCCCGAACCGCTTCACTCACAGACTCCAGTGAGGTGTCATTTCGAAGCCAGCGTCCCCAGGAGGTGTGCTAAGTATTTTTCGTGTCGATCGGATTTGTAGTTTTGGCGCAATTTGCGTTTGAAAAAAGTGTTTCAATGCATTTCAATACGGAAATTTTACCATACGTTTATAATGGGCCTGATTTCTGAGGCAATTTCTAAAAATAACTGCCAACTGCCACCTGGCTGATTGGCTCATTGATATGCGCAGTCAGACTCAGTTACTATGCCAACGCCTACGAACTCTACCATGACAGTTTTGCCAGATAATATCAACTCTTAAAGTGACCCACCCACCAATCGGATCCCGAGGTGCGCAGCCCACCAAATTGGACCCCGAGTGGCCTCGCCCAACAAATCGGACCCAGAGTGGCCTCGCCCGCCAAATCGGACCCAGAGTGGCGCCGCCCGCCAAATCGGACCCAGAGTGGCGCAGCACGCCAAATCGGACCCAGAGTGGCGCCGCCCGCCAAGTCGGACCCAGAGTGACCCGGCCCGCCAAGTCGGACCCAGAGTGACCCGGACCGCCAAGTCGGACCCAGAGTGGCGCCGCCCGCCAAGTCGGACCCAGAGTGGCGCCGCCCGCCAAGTCGGACCCAGAGTGGCGCCGCCCGCCAAGTCGGACCCAGAGTGGCGCCGCCCGCCAAGTCGGACCCAGAGTGGCGCCGCCCGCCGAGTCGGACCCAGAGTGGCGCCGCCCGCCAAGTCGGACCCAGAGTGGCGCCGCCCGCCAAGTCGGACCCAGAGTGGCGCCGCCCGCCAAATCGGACCCAGAGTGGCGCCGCCCGCCAAGTCGGACCCAGAGTGACCCGGCCCGCCAAGTTGGACCCAGTGACCCGGCCCGCCAAGTCGGACCCAGAGTGGTGCCGCCCGCCAAGTCGGACCCAGAGTGGCGCCGCCCGCCAAGTCGGACCCAGAGTGGCGCCGCCCGCCAAGTCGGACCCAGAGTGGCGCCGCCCACCAAGTCGGACCCAGAGTGGCGCCGCCCGCCAAGTCGGACCCAGAGTGGCGCCGCCCGTCAAATCGGACCCAGAGTGACCCGGGCCACCAAATCGGACCCAGAGTGACCCGGGCCACCAAATCGGACCCAGAGTGACCCGGGCCACCAAATCGGACCCAGAGTGACCCGGGCCACCAAATCGGACCCAGAGTGACCCGGGCCACCAAATCGGACCCAGAGTGACCCGGGCCACCAAATCGGACCCAGAGTGACCCGGGCCACCAAATCGGACCCAGAGTGTCCCGGGCCACCAAATCGGACCCAGAGTGACCCGGCCCACCAAGCCTCAACCCTGAGGGGCTACAACTACCAAACCAGCGCCTGAGGGGCACCCAAGTGTGAAAGTCTTGCAGGGGCAGCCCGGGCACCATTCCAAAGCACTATCTGTAGTTCCTTCAGGAAATACCCATCTAGTTATAGTGCTTTGGAACAAAGCACTATACTGTTATTCCACCGTGGTAAACTTCTTCTTATTCTTATTATTCAGTCCGCACGTAATGCGGCCCGAACCGCTTCACTCACAGACTCCAGTGAGGTGTCATTTCGAAGCCAGCGTCCCCAAGAGGTGTGCTAAGTATTTTTCGTGTCGATCGGATTTGTAGTTTTGGCGCAATTTGCGTTTGAAAAAAGTGTTTCAATGCATTTCAATACGGAAATTTTACCATACGTTTATAATGGGCCTGATTTCTGAGGCAATTTCTAAAAATAACTGCCAACTGCCACCTGGCTGATTGGCTCATTGATATGCGCAGTCAGACTCAGTTACTATGCCAACGCCTACGAACTCTACCATGACAGTTTTGCCAGATAATATCAACTCTTAAAGTGACCCACCCACCAATCGGATCCCGAGGTGCGCAGCCCACCAAATTGGACCCCGAGTGGCCTCGCCCAACAAATCGGACCCAGAGTGGCCTCGCCCGCCAAATCGGACCCAGAGTGGCGCCGCCCGCCAAATCGGACCCAGAGTGGCGCAGCACGCCAAATCGGACCCAGAGTGGCGCCGCCCGCCAAGTCGGACCCAGAGTGACCCGGCCCGCCAAGTCGGACCCAGAGTGACCCGGACCGCCAAGTCGGACCCAGAGTGGCGCCGCCCGCCAAGTCGGACCCAGAGTGGCGCCGCCCGCCAAGTCGGACCCAGAGTGGCGCCGCCCGCCAAGTCGGACCCAGAGTGGCGCCGCCCGCCAAGTCGGACCCAGAGTGGCGCCGCCCGCCGAGTCGGACCCAGAGTGGCGCCGCCCGCCAAGTCGGACCCAGAGTGGCGCCGCCCGCCAAGTCGGACCCAGAGTGGCGCCGCCCGCCAAATCGGACCCAGAGTGGTGCCGCCCGCCAAGTCGGACCCAGAGTGACCCGGCCCGCCAAGTTGGACCCAGTGACCCGGCCCGCCAAGTCGGACCCAGAGTGGCGCCGCCCGCCAAGTCGGACCCAGAGTGGCGCCGCCCGCCAAGTCGGACCCAGAGTGGCGCCGCCCGCCAAGTCGGACCCAGAGTGGCGCCGCCCGCCAAGTCGGACCCAGAGTGGCGCCGCCCGCCAAGTCGGACCCAGAGTGGCGCCGCCCGTCAAATCGGACCCAGAGTGACCCGGGCCACCAAATCGGACCCAGAGTGACCCGGGCCACCAAATCGGACCCAGAGTGACCCGGGCCACCAAATCGGACCCAGAGTGACCCGGGCCACCAAATCGGACCCAGAGTGACCCGGGCCACCAAATCGGACCCAGAGTGACCCGGGCCACCAAATCGGACCCAGAGTGACCCGGGCCACCAAATCGGACCCAGAGTGTCCCGGGCCACCAAATCGGACCCAGAGTGACCCGGCCCACCAAGCCTCAACCCTGAGGGGCTACAACTACCAAACCAGCGCCTGAGGGGCACCCAAGTGTGAAAGTCTTGCAGGGGCAGCCCGGGCACCATTCCAAAGCACTATCTGTAGTTCCTTCAGGAAATACCCATCTAGTATTATTATTGTAGTCCGAACTTGGTAAGCTTATTCTTATTATTATTATTCAGTCCGCACGTAATGCGGCCCGAACCGCTAAACTCACAGACTCCAGTGAGGTGTCATTTCGAAGCCAGCGTTCCTGAGAGGTGTGCTAAGTATTTTTCGTGTCGATCGGATTTGTAGTTTTGGCGCAATTTGCGTTTGAAAAAAGTGTCTCAATGCATTTCAATAGGGAAATTTTCCAATACGTTTACAATGGGCCTGATTTCTGAGGCAATTTCTAAAAATAACTGCCACCTGGCTGATTACCTCATTGATATGCGCAGTGAGACCCAGTTACTATGCCAATGCCTATAAACTCTACCAGCCCACCAGGTCACAAGTTTTGTCAGATAATATCAGCTCTTAAAGTGACAGTACAGCACAATTACAAAGCACTATCTGTAGTCTTATCATTATTGCCCCGCTCACCAAATCGGACCCAGCCCACCAAATCGGACCAGAGTGCCCCCGCTTGCCAAATCGGACCCAGAGTGCCCCCGCCCGCCAAATCGGACCCAGAGTGGCGCCGCCCGTCAAGTCGGACCCAGAGTGGCGCCGCCCGCCAAATCGGACCCAGAGTGGCGCCGCCCGCCAAATCGGACCCAGAGTGGCGCCGCCCGCCAAATCGGACCCAGAGTGGCGCCGCCCGCCAAATCGGACCCAGAGTGGCGCCGCCCGCCAAATCGGACCCAGAGTGGCGCCGCCCGCCAAATCGGACCCAGAGTGGCGCCGCCCGCCAAATCGGACCCAGAGTGGCGCCGCCCGCCAAATCGGACCCAGAGTGGCGCCGCCCGCCAAATCGGACCCAGAGTGGCGCCGCCCGCCAAGTCCGACCCAGAGTAGCGCCGCCCGCCAAGTCCGACCCAGAGTGGCGCCGCCCGCCAAGTCGGACCCAGAGTGGCGCCGCCCGCCAAGTCGGACCCAGAGTGGCGCCGCCCGCCAAATCAGACCCAGAGTGGCGCCGCCCGTCAAATCGGACCCAGAGTGGCGCCGCCCGTCAAATCGGACCCAGAGTGACCCGGGCCACCAAATCGGACCCAGAGTGACCCGGGCCACCAAATCGAACCCAGAGTGACCCGGGCCACCAAATCGGACCCAGAGTGACCCGGGCCACCAAATCGGACCCAGAGTGACCCGGGCCACCAAATCGGACCCAGAGTGACCCGGGCCACCAAATCGGGCCCAGAGTGACCCGGGTTGACCAAATCGGGCCCAGAGTGACCCGGGCCACCAAATCGGGCCCAGAGTGACCCGGGCCACCAAATCGGACCAAGAGTGACCCGGGCCACCAAATGGGACCCAGAGTGACCCGGGCCACCAAATGGGACCCAGAGTGACCCGGGCCACCAAATGGGACCCAGAGTGACCCGGCCCACCAAATGGGACCCAGAGTGACCCGGCCCACCAAATGGGACCCAGAGTGACCCGGCCCACCAAATCGGACCCAGAGTGACCCGGCCCACCAAATCGGACCCAGAGTGACCCGGCCCACCAAATCGGACCCAGAGTGACCCGGCCCACCAAGCCTCAACCCTGAGGGGCTACAACTACCAAACCAGTGCCTGAGGGGCACCCAAGTGTGAAAGTCTTGCAGGGGCAGCCCAGGCACCATTCCAAAGCACTATCTGTAGTTCCTTCAGGAAATACCCATCTAGTTATAGTGCTTTGGAACAAAGCACTATACTGTTATTCCACCGTGGTAAACTTCTTCTTATTCTTATTATTCAGTCCGCACGTAATGCGGCCCGAACCGCTAAACTCACAGACTCCAGTGAGGTGTCATTTCGAAGCCAGCGTTCCTGAGAGGTGTGCTAAGTATTTTTCGTGTCGATCGGATTTGTAGTTTTTGCGCAATTTGTGTTTGAAAAAAGTCTTTCAATGCGTTTCAATGGAGAAATTTTCCTATACGTTTATAATGGGCTGGTTTCTGAGGCAATTTCTAAAAATAACTGCCACCTGGCTGATTAGCTCATTGATATGCGCAGTCAGACACAGTTACTATGCCAACGCCTATGAAATCTACATCAGCTCACCAGGTCACAAGTTTTGTCAGATAATATCAGCTCTTAAAGTGACAGTACAGCACAATTCCAAACCACTATCCGTAGTCTTATGATTATTAGACTGTGGCCCGATTCTAACTCATCGGGTATTCTAGAATATGCATGTCCACGTAGTATATTGCACAGCCACGCAGTATACAGTGCAGAGCCGTGCAGTACACAGCGCAGAGCCGCGCAGTACACAGCGCAGAGCCGCGCAGTACACAGCGCAGAGCCGTGCAGTACACAGCGCAGAGCCGCGCAGTATAAAGCGCAGAGCCGTGCAGTACACAGCGCAGAGCCGCGCAGTACACAGCGCAGAGCCGTGCAGTACACAGCGCAGAGCCGCGCAGTATAAAGCGCAGAGCCGTGCAGTACACAGCGCAGAGCCGCGCAGTACACAGCGCAGAGCCGCGCAGTACACAGCGCAGAGCCGCACAGTATAAAGCGCAGAGCCGCGTAGTACATAGCGCAGAGCCGCGCAGTACACAGCGCAGAGCCGTGCAGTACACAGCGCAGAGCCGCGCAGTTTAAAGCGCAGAGCCGTGCAGTACACAGCGCAGAGCCGCGCAGTACACAGCGCAGAGCCGTGCAGTACACAGCGCAGAGCCGCGCAGTATAAAGCGCAGAGCCGTGCAGTACACAGCGCAGAGCCGCGCAGTACACAGCGCAGAGCCGCGCAGTACACAGCGCAGAGCCGCGCAGTATAAAGCGCAGAGCCGCGCAGTATAAAGCGCAGAGCCGCGCAGTACACAGCGCAGAGCCGCGCAGTACACAGCGCAGAGCCGTGCAGTACACAGCGCAGAGCCGCGCAGTATAAAGCGCAGAGCCGTGCAGTACACAGCGCAGAGCCGCGCAGTACACAGCGCAGAGCCGTGCAGTACACAGCACAGAGCCGCGCAGTATAAAGCGCAGAGCCGTGCAGTACACAGCGCAGAGCCGTGCAGTACACAGCGCAGAGCCGCGCAGTACACAGCGCAGAGCCATGCAGTACACAGCGCAAAGCCGCGCAGTATAAAGCGCAGAGCCGCGCAGTAGAAAGCGGAGAGCCGCGCAGTACACAGCGCAGAGCCGAGCAGTACACAGCGCAGAGCCGCGCAGTAGACAGCGCAGAGCCGTGCAGTACAGAGCGCAGAGCCGCACAGTATAAAGCGCAGAGCCGCGCAGTATACCGCGCAGAGCCGTGCAGTACACAGCGCAGAGCCGCGCAGTACACAGCGCAGAGCCGTGCAGTACACAGCGCAGAGCCGCGCAGTATAAAGCGCAGAGCCGTGCAGTACACAGCGCAGAGCCGCGCAGTACACAGCGCAGAGCCGTGCAGTACACAGCGCAGAGCCGCGCAGTATAAAGCGCAGAGCCGTGCAGTACACAGCGCAGAGCCGTGCAGTACACAGCGCAGAGCCGCGCAGTACACAGCGCAGAGCCATGCAGTACACAGCGCAAAGCCGCGCAGTATAAAGCGCAGAGCCGCGCAGTATAAAGCGGAGAGCCGCGCAGTACACAGCGCAGAGCCGAGCAGTACACAGCGCAGAGCCGCGCAGTAGACAGCGCAGAGCCGTGCAGTACAGAGCGCAGAGCCGCACAGTATACCGCGCAGAGCCGCGCAGTACACAGCGCAGAGCCGCGCAGTACACAGCGCAGAGCCATGCAGTACACAGCGCAGAGCCGCGCAGTACACAGCGCAGAGCCGCGCAGTACACAGCGCAGAGCCGCGCAGTATACAGCGCAGAGCTGCGCAGTACACAGCGCAGAGCCGCGCAGTACAGAGCGCAGAGCCGCACAGTATAAAGCGCAGAGCCGCGCAGTACACAGCGCAGAGCCGCGCAGTACACAGCGCAGAGCCGCGCAGTACACAGTGCAGAGCCGCACAGTACACAGCACAGAGCCGCGCAGTACACAGCGCAGAGCCACCCAGTATACAGCGCAGAGCCGCGCAGTACGCAGCGTAGAGCCACGCAGTATGCAGCGCAGAGCCGCGCAGTATAGAGCGCTGAGCCGCGTAGTATACAGCGCAGAGCCCCGCAGTATACAGTGCAGAGCCCCGCAGTATACAGCGCAGACACGCGCAGTACACAGCACGGACACGCGCAGTACACAGCGCAGAGCCGCGCAGTACACAGCGCAGAGCCGCGTAGTATACAGCGAAGAGCCACGCAGTATATAGCGCAGAGCCGCGCAGTACAAAGCGCAGAGCTGCGCAGAGCTGCGCAGTATACAGCGCAGAGCCGCGCAGTATACAGCGCAGAACGCGCAGTACACAGTGCAGAGCCGCGCAGTACACAGCGCAGAGCCGTGCAGTACACAGCGCAGAGCCGCGCAGTACACAGCGCAGAGCCACGCAGTATACAGCGCAGAGCCGCGTAGTATACAGCGCAGAGCCGCGTAGTATACAGCGCAGAGCCACGCAGTATACAGCACAGAGCCACGCAGTATACAGCGCAGAGCCACGTAGTTATATTGCCCAGTCACGTAGTATATTGTCCAGTCACATAGTATACTGCATATCCCTGTTAAAAAAAAAAAGAATTAAAATAAAAAAGTTACATACTCACCTCCTGGAGCGGCCGGTATCTGATGGTTGTTGCACCTCCTAGAGCGGCCGGTACACGATGCTTGTTGCACCTGGAGTGGCCGGTACCCGATGCTTGTTGCGCGCTCCGGTCCCAAGAGTGCATTGCGGTCTCACGAGATGATGACGTAGCGGTGTTGTGAGACAGAAAGACGGAAGTGCCCTTAGATAATTAGATAGTAGATTACCCCGCTCACCAATTCGGAACCCGAGAGGCCCGGCCCACCAAATCGGACCCCGAGGGGCCCGGCCCACCAAATCGGACCCAGAGTGACCCCGCCCCCTAAATCAGACCCAGAGTGACCCCGCCCACCAAATCGGACCCAGAGTGGCTCCGCCCACCAAATCGGACCCAGAGTGACCCCTTCCACCAAATCAGACCCAGAGTGACCCCTTCCACCAAATCGGACCCAGAGTGACCCCTTCCACCAAATCGGGCCCAGAGTGACCCCGCCCACCAAATCGGACCCAGAGTGACCCCACCCACCAAATCGGACCCTGAGGTGCCCAGCCCACCAAATCAGACCCTGAGGTGCCCAGCCCACCAAATCGGACCGAGTGACCCCACCCACCAAATTGGTCCCTAAGGTGCCCCGCCCACCAAATCGGACCCAGAGTGGCTCCGCCCACCGAATCGGACCCAGAGTGGCCGCGCCCACAGAATCGGACCAAAAGTGACCCCGCCCACCGAATCGGACCTAGATTTACCCCGCCCACAAAATCAGACCCAGATTGACCCAACCCACCAAATCGGACCGCCTGAGGGGCACCCAAGTGTGAAAGTCTTGCAGGGGCAGCCCGGGCACCATTCCAAAGCACTATCTGTAGTTCCTTCAGGAAATACCCATCTAGTATTATTATTGTAGTCCGAACTTGGTAAGCTTATTCTTATTATTATTATTCAGTCCGCACGTAATGCGGCCCGAACCGCTAAACTCACAGACTCCAGTGAGGTGTCATTTCGAAGCCAGCGTTCCTGAGAGGTGTGCTAAGTATTTTTCGTGTCGATCGGATTTGTAGTTTTGGCGCAATTTGCGTTTGAAAAAAGTGTCTCAATGCATTTCAATAGGGAAATTTTCCAATACGTTTACAATGGGCCTGATTTCTGAGGCAATTTCTAAAAATAACTGCCACCTGGCTGATTACCTCATTGATATGCGCAGTGAGACCCAGTTACTATGCCAATGCCTATAAACTCTACCAGCCCACCAGGTCACAAGTTTTGTCAGATAATATCAGCTCTTAAAGTGACAGTACAGCACAATTACAAAGCACTATCTGTAGTCTTATCATTATTGCCCCGCTCACCAAATCGGACCCAGCCCACCAAATCGGACCAGAGTGCCCCCGCTTGCCAAATCGGACCCAGAGTGCCCCCGCCCGCCAAATCGGACCCAGAGTGGCGCCGCCCGTCAAGTCGGACCCAGAGTGGCGCCGCCCGCCAAATCGGACCCAGAGTGGCGCCGCCCGCCAAATCGGACCCAGAGTGGCGCCGCCCGCCAAATCGGACCCAGAGTGGCGCCGCCCGCCAAATCGGACCCAGAGTGGCGCCGCCCGCCAAATCGGACCCAGAGTGGCGCCGCCCGCCAAATCGGACCCAGAGTGGCGCCGCCCGCCAAATCGGACCCAGAGTGGCGCCGCCCGCCAAATCGGACCCAGAGTGGCGCCGCCCGCCAAATCGGACCCAGAGTGGCGCCGCCCGCCAAATCGGACCCAGAGAGGCGCCGCCCGCCAAATCGGACCCAGAGAGGCGCCGCCCGCCAAATCGGACCCAGAGTGGCGCCGCCCGCCAAATCGGACCCAGAGTGGCGCCGCCCGCCAAATCGGACCCAGAGTGGCGCCACCCGCCAAGTCGGACCCAGAGTAGCGCCGCCCGCCAAGTCCGACCCAGAGTGGCGCCGCCCGCCAAGTCAGACCCAGAGTGGCGCCGCCCGCCAAGTCGGACCCAGAGTGTCGCCGCCCGCCAAATCAGACCCAGAGTGGCGCCGCCCGTCAAATCGGACCCAGAGTGGCGCCGCCCGTCAAATCGGACCCAGAGTGACCCGGGCCACCAAATCGGACCCAGAGTGACCCGGGCCACCAAATCGAACCCAGAGTGACCCGGGCCACCAAATCGGACCCAGAGTGACCCGGGCCACCAAATCGGACCCAGAGTGACCCGGGCCACCAAATCGGACCCAGAGTGACCCGGGCCACCAAATCGGGCCCAGAGTGACCCGGGTTGACCAAATCGGGCCCAGAGTGACCCGGGCCACCAAATCGGGCCCAGAGTGACCCGGGCCACCAAATCGGACCAAGAGTGACCCGGGCCACCAAATGGGACCCAGAGTGACCCGGGCCACCAAATGGGACCCAGAGTGACCCGGGCCACCAAATGGGACCCAGAGTGACCCGGCCCACCAAATGGGACCCAGAGTGACCCGGCCCACCAAATGGGACCCAGAGTGACCCGGCCCACCAAATCGGACCCAGAGTGACCCGGCCCACCAAATCGGACCCAGAGTGACCCGGCCCACCAAATCGGACCCAGAGTGACCCGGCCCACCAAGCCTCAACCCTGAGGGGCTACAACTACCAAACCAGTGCCTGAGGGGCACCCAAGTGTGAAAGTCTTGCAGGGGCAGCCTGGGCACCATTCCAAAGCACTATCTGTAGTTCCTTCAGGAAATACCCATCTAGTTATAGTGCTTTGGAACAAAGCACTATACTGTTATTCCACCGTGGTAAACTTCTTCTTATTCTTATTATTCAGTCCGCACGTAATGCGGCCCGAACCGCTAAACTCACAGACTCCAGTGAGGTGTCATTTCGAAGCCAGCGTTCCTGAGAGGTGTGCTAAGTATTTTTCGTGCCGATCGGATTTGTAGTTTTTGCGCAATTTGTGTTTGAAAAAAGTCTTTCAATGCGTTTCAGTAGAGAAATTTTCCTATACGTTTTTAATGGGCTGGTTTCTGAGGCAATTTCTTAAAATAACTGCCACCTGGCCGATTAGCTCATTGATATGCGCAGTCAGACACAGTTACTATGCCAACGCCTATGAAGTCTACATCAGCTCACCAGGTCACAAGTTTTGTCAGATAATATCAGCTCTTAAAGTGACAGTACAGCACAATTCCAAACCACTATCTGTAGTCTTATAATTATTAGACTGTGGCCCGATTCTAACTCATCGGGTATTCTAGAATATGTATGTCCACGTAGTATATTGCACAGCCACACAGTACAAAGCGCAGAGCCACGCAGTACACAGCGCAGAGCCACGCAGTACACAGGGCAGAGCCGCGCAGTACACAGCGCAGAGCCGCGCAGTATAAAGCGCAGAGCCGCGCAGTATAAAGCGCAGAGCCGTGCAGTATAAAGCGCAGAGCCGTGCAGTACACAGCGCAGAGCCGTGCAGTATAAAGCGCAGAGCCATGCAGTACACAGCGCAGAGCCGCGCAGTACACAGCGCAGAGCCGCGCAGTATAAAGCGCAGAGCCGCGCAGTATAAAGCGCAGAGCCGTGCAGTATAAAGCGCAGAGCCGTGCAGTACACAGCGGAGAGCCGCGCAGTACACAGCGCAGAGCCGTGCAGTACACAGCGCAGAGCCGTGCAGTATAAAGCGCAGAGCCGTGCAGTACACAGCGCAGAGCCGCGCAGTACACAGCGCAGAGCCGCGCAGTATAAAGCGCAGAGCCGCGCAGTACACAGCGCAGAGCCGCGCAGTACACAGCGCAGAGCCGTGCAGTACACAGCGCAGAGCCGCGCAGTATACAGCGCAGAGCCGCGCAGTACACAGCGCAGAGCCGCGCAGTACACAGCGCAGAGCCGCGCAGTACACAGCGCAGAGCCGCGCAGTACACAGCGCAGAGCCATGCAGTACACAGTGCAAAGCCGCGCAGTATAAAGCGCAGAGCCGCGCAGTACACAGCGCAGAGCCGCGCAGTACACAGCGCAGAGCCGCACAGTATAAAGCGGAGAGCTGCGTAGTACACAGCGCAGAGCCGCGCAGTACACAGCACAGAGCCGCGCAGTACACAGCGCAGAGCCACGCAGTACACAGCGCAGAGCCGAGCAGTACACAGCGCAGAGTCGCGCAGTACACAGCGCAGAGCCGCGCAGTACACAGCACAGAGCCGCGTAGTACACAGCGCAGAGCCGAGCAGTACACAGCGCAGAGCCGCGCAGTACACAGCGCAGAGCCGCGCAGTACACAGCACAGAGCCGCGTAGTACACAGCGCAGAGCCGAGCAGTACACAGCGCAGAACCGCGCAGTACACAGCACAGAGCCACGCAGTACACAGCGCAGAGCCGCGCAGTACACAGCGCAGAGCCGCGCAGTATAAAGCGGAGAGCCGCGCAGTACACAGTGCAGAGCCGAGCAGTACACAGCGCAGAGCTGCGCAATACACAGCGCAGAGCCCCGCAGTACACAGCGCAGAGCCGCGCAGTACACAGCGCAGAGCCGCGCAGTACACAGCGCAGAGCCGCGCAGTATAAAGCGGAGAGCCACGCAGTACACAGCGCAGAGCCGAGCAGTATACAGCGCAGAGCCGCGCAGTACACAGCACAGAGCCGCGCAGTACACAGCGCAGAGCCGCGCAGTACACAGCGGAGAGCCGCGCAGTACACAGCGCAGAGCCGAGCAGTACACAGCGCAGAGCCGCGCAGTACACAGCGCAGAGCCGCGCAGTACACAGCGCAGAGCCGCGCAGTACACAGCGGAGAGCCGCGCAGTACACAGCGCAGAGCCGCGCAGTACAGAGCGCAGAGCCGCGCAGTATAAAGCGCAGAGCCGCGCAGTACACAGCGCAGAGCCGCGCAGTACACAGCGCAGAGCCGCGCAGTACACAGTGCAGAGCCGCGCAGTACACAGCACAGAGCCGCGCAGTACACAGCGCAGAGCCACCCAGTATACAGCGCAGAGCCGCGCAGTATACAGCGCAGAGCCGCGCAGTACACAGCGTAGAGCCACGCAGTATGCAGCGCAGAGCCGCGCAGTATACAGCGCAGAGCCGCGTAGTATACTGTGCAGAGCCCCGCAGTAAACAGCGCAGAGCCGCGCAGTACACAGCGTAGAGCCACGCAGTATGCAGCGCAGAGCCGCGCAGTATACAGTGCAGAGCCCCGCAGTATACAGCGCAGAGCCGCGCAGTACAAAGCGCAGAGCCGCGCAGTATACAGCGCAGAGCCGCGCAGTATACAGCGCAGAACGCGCAGTACACAGTGCAGAGCCGCGCAGTACACAGCGCAGAGCCGTGCAGTACACAGCGCAGAGCCACGCAGTACACAGCGCAGAGCCACGCAGTATACAGCGCAGAGCCGCGTAGTATACAGCGCAGAGCCGCGTAGTATACAGCGCCGAGCCGCGTAGTATACAGCGCAGAGCCACGCAGTATACAGCGCAGAGCCACGCAGTATACAGCACAGAGCCACGTAGTTATACTGCCCAGTCACGTAGTATATTGTCCAGTCACATAGTATACTGCATATCCCTGTTAAAAAAAAAAAAGAATTAAAATAAAAAAGTTACATACTCACCTCCTGGAGCGGCCGGTATCTGATGGTTGTTGCACCTCCTAGAGCGGCCGGTACACGATGCTTGTTGCACCTGGAGTGGCCGGTACCCGATGCTTGTTGCGCGCTCCGGTCCCAAGAGTGCATTGCGGTCTCACGAGATGATGACGTAGCGGTGTTGTGAGACAGAAAGACGGAAGTGCCCTTAGACAATTATATAGTAGATTACCCCGCTCACCAAATCGGACCCCGAGGGGCCCGGCTCACCAAATCAGACCCAGAGTGACCCCGCCCCCTAAATCAGTCCCAGAGTGACCCCGCCCACCAAATCGGACCCAGAGTGGCTCCGCCCACCAAATCGGACCCAGAGTGACCCCTTCCACCAAATCAGACCCAGAGTGACCCCTTCCACCAAATCGGACCCAGAGTGACCCCTTCCACCAAATCAGGCCCAGAGTGACCCCGCCCACCAAATCGGACCCAGAGTGATCCCACCCACCAAATCGGACCCTGAGGTGCCCAGCCCACCAAATCAGACCCTGAGGTGCCCAGCCCACCAAATCGGACCGAGTGACCCCACCCACCAAATTGGTCCCTAAGGTGCCCCGCCCACCAAATCGGACCCAGAGTGGCTCCGCCCACCGAATCGGACCCAGAGTGGCCGCGCCCACAGAATCGGACCAAAAGTGACCCCGCCCACCGAATCGGACCTAGATTTACCCCGCCCACAAAATCAGACCCAGATTGACCCAACCCACCAAATCGGACCGCCTGAGGGGCACCCAAGTGTCAAAGTCTTGCAGGGGCAGCCCGGGCACCATTCCAAAGCACTATCTGTAGTTCCTTCAGGAAATACCCATCTAGTATTATTATTGTAATCCGAACGTGGAAATCTTATTATTCAGTTTTTTTCCGCAATTAATGTGGCCCGAACCGCTGCACACACAGACTCCAGTGAGGCGTCATTTCGAAGCCAGCGTCCACGAGAGGTGTGCTAAGTATTTTTCGTGTCGATCCGATTTGTAGTTTTTAAAAAAATTGCATTTAAAAAAAAAAAATTCCCATAGGAAATAATGGTGAACTTTCCATTACCCCCAACTTGACCTTCCAAAGATGGCAGCTATGCAAATGTATGGTGTCCATTTTAGGACATGATCATTTATCAAAGTCAAACATCAGAATAAAGTGACTATGACACCCTCTCGTCCCGTGTGTGAAAAGTAAGTGCACCCCCGATCCCGTGTGTGAAAAGTAAGTGCACCGAGTGGGCCCGCCCCACAAATCGGACCCAGAGTGACCCGGCCCACCAAATCGGACCCAGAGTGGCCTCAACCCTGAGGGGCTACAACTACCAAACCAGCGCCTGAGGGGCACCCAAGTGTGAAAGTCTTGCTGGGGCAACCCGGGCACCATTCCAAAGCACTATCTGTAGTTCCTTCAGGAAATACCCATCTATTTCTCTCTGTTATCAGACATTCCCCGTACTGCTGTCAGTCTATTTCTCTCTGTTATCACCCATTCCCCTGTCCTGCTGTCAGTCTATTCTCTCTGTTATCAGCCATTACCCATCCTGCTGTCAGTCTATTCTCTCTGTTATCAGCCATTCCCCCATCCTGCTGTCAGTCTATTTCTCTGTTATCAGCCGTTCCCCTGTCCTGCTGTCAGTCTATTTCTCTCTGTTATCAGCCATTCCCCGTCCTGCTGTCAGTCTCTTTCTCTCTGTTATCAGCCATTCCCCTGTCCTGCTGTCAGTCTATTCTCTCTGTTATCAGCCATTCCCTTGTCCTGCTGTCAGTCTATTCTCTGTTATCAGCCATTCCCTTATCCTGCTGTCAGTCAGAGTGACCCGGCCCACCAAATCGGACCCAGAGTGACCCGGGCCACCAAATCGGACCCAGAGTGACCCGGGCCACCAAATCGGACCCAGAGTGACCCGGGCCACCAAATCGGACCCAGAGTGACCCGGGCCACCAAATCGGACCCAGAGTGACCCGGGCCACCAAATCGGACCCAGAGTGACCCGGCCCACCAAATCGGACCCAGAGTGACCCGGGCCACCAAATCGGACCCAGAGTGACCCGGCCCACCAAATCGGACCCAGAGTGACCCGGCCCACCAAATCGGACCCAGAGTGACGCGGGCCACCAAATCGGACCCAGAGTGACGTGGGCCACCAAATCGGACCCAGAGTGACGCGGCCCACCAAATCGGACCCAGAATGACGCGGGCCACCAAATCGGACCCAGAGTGACGCGGGCCACCAAATCGGACCCAGAGTGACGCGGGCCACCAAATGGGACCCAGGGTGACCCGGGCCACCAAATGGGACCCAGGGTGACCCGGGCCACCAAATGGGACCCAGGGTGACCCGGGCCACCAAATGGGACCCAGGGTGACCCGGGCCACCAAATGGGACCCAGGGTGACCCGGGCCACCAAATGGGACCCAGGGTGACCCGGCCCACCAAATGGGACCCAGGGTGACCCGGCCCACCAAATGGGACCCAGGGTGATCCGGCCCACCAAATGGGTCCCAGAGTGACCCGGCCCACCAAATGGGACCCAGAGTGACCCGGCCCACCAAATGGGACCCAGAGTGACCCGGCCCACCAAATGGGACCCAGAGTGACCCGGCCCACCAAATGGGACCCAAAGTGACCCGGCCCACCAAATGGGACCCAGGGTGACCCGGGCCACCAAATGGGACCCAGGGTGACCCGGCCCACCAAATGGGACCCAGGGTGACCCAGCCCACCAAATGGGACCCAGGGTGACCCGGCCCACCAAATGGGACCCAGGGTGACCCGGCCCACCAAATGGGACCCAGGGTGACCCGGCCCACCAAATGGGACCCAGGGTGACCCGGCCCACCAAATGGGACCCAGGGTGACCCGGCCCACCAAATGGGACCCAGAGTGACCCGGCCCACCAAATGGGACCCAGAGTGACCCGGCCCACCAAATGGGACCCAGAGTGACCCGGCCCACCAAATGGGTCCCAGAGTGACCCGGCCCACCAAATGGGACCCAGAGTGACCCGGCCCACCAAATGGGACCCAGAGTGACCCGGCCCACCAAATGGGACCCAGAGTGACCCGGCCCACCAAATGGGACCCAGAGTGACCCGGCCCACCAAATGGGACCCAGAGTGACCCAGCCCACCAAATGGGACCCAGAGTGACCCGGCCCACCAAATGGGACCCAAAGTGACCCGGCCCACCAAATGGGACCCAGAGTGACCCGGCCCACCAAATGGGACCCAGAGTGACCCGGCCCACCAAATGGGACCCAGAGTGACCCGGCCCACCAAATGGGACCCAGAGTGACCCGGCCCACCAAATGAGACCCAGAGTGACCCGGCCCACCAAAGGGGACCCAGAGTGACCCGGCCCACCAAATGAGACCCAGAATGACCCGGCCCACCAAATGGGACCCAGAGTGACCCGGCCCACCAAATGGGACCCAGAGTGACCCGGCCCACCAAATGGGACCCAGAGTGACCCGGCCCACCAAATGGGACCCAGAGTGACCCGGCCCACCAAAGGGGACCCAGAGTGACCCGGGCCACCAAATGAGACCCAGAGTGACCCGGCCCACCAAATGGGACCCAGAGTGACCCGGCCCACCAAATGGGACCCAGAGTGACCCGGCCCACCAAATGGGACCCAGAGTGACCCGGCCCACCAAATGGGACCCAGAGTGGCCCCGCCCACCAAATCCTCAACTACCAAACCAGTGTCTGAGGGGCACCCAAGTGTGAAAGTCTTGCAGGGGCAGCCCGGGCACCATTCCAAAGCACTATCTGTAGTTCCTTCAGGAAATACCCATCTAGTTATTATTATTATTCAGTCCGCACGTAATGCGGCCCGAACCGCTTCACTCACAGACTCCAGTGAGGTGTCATTTCGAAGCCAGCGTTCCTGAGAGGTGTGCTAAGTATTTTTCGTGCCGATCGGATTTGTAGTTTTTGCGCAATTTGTGTTTGAAAAAAGTGTTTCAATGCATTTCAATAGAGAAATTTTCCAATACGTTTATAATGGGCCTGATTTCTGAGGCAATTTCTAAAAATAACTGCCACCTGGCTGATTAGCTCATTGATATGCGCAGTGAGACCCAGTTACTATGCCAACGCCTATGAACTCTACATCAGCTCACCAGGTCACAAGTTTTGTCAGATAATATCAGCTCTTAAAGTGACAGTACAGCACAATTACAAAACACTATCCGTAGTCTTATGATTATTAGACTGTGGCCCGATTCTAACTCATCGGGTATTCTAGAATATGCATGTCCACGTAGTATATTGCACAGCCACGCAGTATACAGTGCAGAGCCGCGCAGCACACAGCGCAGAGCCGCGCAGTACACAGCGCAGAGCCACGCAGTATAAAGCGCAGAGCCGCGCAGTACACAGCGCAGAGCCGCGCAGTACACAGCGCAGAGCCGCGCAGTACACAGCGCAGAGCCGCGCAGTATAAAGCGCAGAGCCGTGCAGTACACAGCGCAGAGCCGCGCAGTATACCGCGCAGAGCCGCGCAGTACACAGCGCAGAGCCGCGCAGTACACAGCGCAGAGCCGCACAGTATAAAGAGCAGAGCCGCGCAGTATACCACGCAGAGCCGCGCAGTACACAGTGCAGAGCCGCGCAGTACACAGCGCAGAGCCGCGCAGTACACAGCGCAGAGCCGCGCAGTACACAGCGCAGAGCGGTGCAGTGCAAAGCGCAGAGCCGTGCAGTACACAGCGCAGAGCCGCGCAGTACACAGTGCAGACCGCGCAGTACACAGCGCAGAGCCGCGCAGTATAAAGCGCAGAGCCGCGCAGTACACAGCGCAGAGCCGCGCAGTACACAGCGCAGAGCCGCGCAGTACACAGCGCAGAGCCGCGCAGTACACAGCGCAGAGCCGCACAGTATAAAGAGCAGAGCCGCGCAGTACACAGTGCAGAGCCGCACAGTACACAGCGCAGAGCCGCGCAGTACACAGCGCAGAGCCGCGCAGTACACAACGCAGAGCGGCGCAGTGCAAAGCGCAGAGCCGCGCAGTACACAGCGCAGAGCCACGCAGTACACAGCGCAGAGCCGTGCAGTACACAGCGCAGAGCCGCGCAGTACACAGCGCAGAGCTGCGCAGTACACAGCGCAGAGCCGCGCAGTATAAAGCGCAGAGCCGTGCAGTACACAGCGCAGAGCCGCGCAGTATACCGCGCAGAGCCGCGCAGTACACAGCGCAGAGCCGGGCAGTACACAGCGCAGAGCCGCGCAGTACAGAGCGCAGAGCCGCACAGTATAAAGAGCAGAGCCGCGCAGTATACCGCGCAGAGCCGCGCAGTACACAGTGCAGAGCCGCGCAGTACACAGCGCAGAGCCGTGCAGTACACAGCGCAGAGCCGCGCAGTACACAGCGCAGAGCGGCGCAGTGCAAAGCGCAGAGCCGCGCAGTATACAGCGCAGAGCCGCGCAGTACACAGCGCAGAGCGGCGCAGTGCAAAGCGCAGAGCCGCGCAGTACACAGCGCAGAGCCGCGCAGTACACAGCGCAGAGCCGCACAGTACACAGCGCAGAGCCGCGCAGTACACAGCGCAGAGCCGCACAGTATAAAGAGCAGAGCCGCGCAGTATACCGCGCAGAGCCGCGCAGTACACAGTGCAGAGCCGCGCAGTACACAGCGCAGAGCCGCGCAGTACACAGCGCAGAGCGGCACAGGGCAAAGCGCAGAGCCACGCAGTACACAGCGCAGAGCCGCGCAGTACACAGCGCAGAGCCACGCAGTACACAGCGCAGAGCCGCGCAGTATAAAGCGCAGAGCCGTGCAGTACACAGCGCAGAGCCGCGCAGTATACCGCGCAGAGCCGCGCAGTACACAGCGCAGAGCCGCGCAGTACACAGCGCAGAGCCGGGCAGTACACAGCGCAGAGCCGCGCAGTACAGAGCGCAGAGCCGCACAGTATAAAGAGCAGAGCCGCGCAGTATACCGCACAGAGCCGCGCAGTACACAGTGCAGAGCCGTGCAGTACACAGCACAGAGCCGCGCAGTATACAGCGCAGACACGCGCAGTACACAGCACGGACACGCGCATTACACAGCGCAGAGCCGCGCAGTACACAGCGCAGAGCCGCGTAGTATACAGCGAAGAGCCACGCAGTATATAGCGCAGAGCCGCACAGTACAAAGCGCAGAGCCGCGCAGTATACAGCGCAGAGCCGCGCAGTATACAGCGCAGAACGCGCAGTATACAGCGCAGAGCCGCGTAGTATACAGCGCAGAGCCGCGTAGTATACAGCGCAGAGCCACGCAGTATACAGCGCAGAGCCACGCAGTATACAGCGCAGAGCCACGTAGTTATACTGCCCAGTCACGTAGTAAATTGTCCAGTCACATAGTATACTGCATATCCCTGTTAAAAAAAAAAAAAAGAATTAAAATAAAAAAGTTACATACTCACCTCCTGGAGCGGCCGGTATCTGATGGTTGTTGCACCTCCTAGAGCGGCCGGTACACGATGCTTGTTGCACCTGGAGTGGCCGGTACCCGATGCTTGTTGCGCGCTCCGGTCCCAAGAGTGCATTGCGGTCTCACGAGATGATGACGTAGCGGTGTTGTGAGACAGAAAGACGGAAGTGCCCTTAGACAATTATATAGTAGATTACCCCGCTCACCAATTCGGAACCCGAGGGGCCCGGCCCACCAAATCGGACCCCGAGGGGCCCGGCCCACCAAATCGGACCCAGAGTGACCCCGCCCACCAAATCGGACCCAGAGTGACCCCGCCCACCAAATCGGACCCAGAGTGGCTCCGCCCACCAAATCGGACCCAGAGTGACCCCTTCCACCAAATCAGACCCAGAGTGACCCCTTCCACCAAATCAGACCCAGAGTGACCCCGTCCACCAAATCGGACCCAGAGTGACCCCGCCCACCAAATCGGACCCAGAGTGACCCCACCCACCAAATCGGACCCTGAGGTGCCCAGCCCACCAAATCAGACCCTGAGGTGCCCAGCCCACCAAATCGGACCGAGTGACCCCACCCACCAAATTGGTCCCTAAGGTGCCCCGCCCACCAAATCGGACCCAGAGTGGCTCCGCCCACCGAATCGGACCCAGAGTGGCCGCGCCCACAGAATCGGACCAAAAGTGACCCCGCCCACCGAATCGGACCTAGATTTACCCCGCCCACAAAATCAGACCCAGATTGACCCAACCCACCAAATCGGACCGCCTGAGGGGCACCCAAGTGTGAAAGTCTTGCAGGGGCAGCCCGGGCACCATTCCAAAGCACTATCTGTAGTTCCTTCAGGAAATACCCATCTAGTTATAGTGCTTTGGAACAAAGCACTATACTGTTATTCCACCGTGGTAAACTTCTTCTTATTCTTATTATTCAGTCCGCACGTAATGCGGCCCGAACCGCTAAACTCACAGACTCCAGTGAGGTGTCATTTCGAAGCCAGCGTCCCCAAGAGGTGTGCTAAGTATTTTTCGTGCCGATCGGATTTGTAGTTTTTGCGCAATTTGTGTTTGAAAAAAGTCTTTCAATGCGTTTCAATAGAGAAATTTTCCTATACGTTTATAATGGGCTGGTTTCTGAGGCAATTTCTAAAAATAACTGCCACCTGGCCGATTAGCTCATTGATATGCGCAGTCAGACACAGTTACTATGCCAACGCCTATGAAGTCTACATCAGCTCACCAGGTCACAAGTTTTGTCAGATAATATCAGCTCTTAAAGTGACAGTACAGCACAATTCCAAACCACTATCTGTAGTCTTATAATTATTAGACTGTGGCCCGATTCTAACTCATCGGGTATTCTAGAATATGTATGTCCACGTAGTATATTGCACAGCCACACAGTACAAAGCGCAGAGCCACGCAGTACACAGCGCAGAGCCACGCAGTACACAGCGCAGAGCCGCGCAGTACACAGCGCAGAGCCGCGCAGTATAAAGCGCAGAGCCGCGCAGTACACAGCGCAGAGCCGCGCAGTATAAAGCGCAGAGCCGCGCAGTATAAAGCGCAGAGCCGCGCAGTATAAAGCGCAGAGCCGTGCAGTACACAGCGCAGAGCCGCGCAGTACACAGCGCAGAGCCGCGCAGTACACAGCGCAGAGCCGCGCAGTACACAGCGCAGAGCCGCGCAGTACACAGCGCAGAGCCATGCAGTACACAGCGCAAAGCCGCGCAGTATAAAGCGCAGAGCCGCGCAGTACACAGCGCAGAGCCGCGCAGTACACAGCGCAGAGCCGCGCAGTACACAGCGCAGAGCCGCGCAGTATAAAGCGGAGAGCCGCGTAGTACACAGCGCAGAGCCGCGCAGTACACAGCACAGAGCCGCGCAGTACACAGCGCAGAGCCACGCAGTACACAGCGCAGAGCCGAGCAGTACACAGCGCAGAGCCGCGCAGTACACAGCGCAGAGCCGCGCAGTACACAGCACAGAGCCGCGTAGTACACAGCGCAGAGCCGAGCAGTACACAGCGCAGAGCCGCGCAGTACACAGCGCAGAGCCGCGCAGTACACAGCACAGAGCCGCGTAGTACACAGCGCAGAGCCGAGCAGTACACAGCGCAGAACCGCGCAGTACACAGCACAGAGCCACGCAGTACACAGCGCAGAGCCGCGCAGTACACAGCGCAGAGCCGCGCAGTATAAAGCGGAGAGCCGCGCAGTACACAGTGCAGAGCCGAGCAGTACACAGCGCAGAGCTGCGCAATACACAGCGCAGAGCCGCGCAGTACACAGCGCAGAGCCGCGCAGTACACAGCGCAGAGCCGCGCAGTACACAGCGCAGAGCCGCGCAGTACACAGCGGAGAGCCGCGCAGTACACAGCGCAGAGCCGCGCAGTACAGAGCGCAGAGCCGCGCAGTATAAAGCGCAGAGCCGCGCAGTACACAGCGCAGAGCCGCGCAGTACACAGCGCAGAGCCGCGCAGTACACAGTGCAGAGCCGCGCAGTACACAGCACAGAGCCGCGCAGTACACAGCGCAGAGCCACCCAGTATACAGCGCAGAGCCGCGCAGTATACAGCGCAGAGCCGCGCAGTACACAGCGTAGAGCCACGCAGTATGCAGCGCAGAGCCGCGCAGTATACAGCGCAGAGCCGCGTAGTATACTGTGCAGAGCCCCGCAGTAAACAGCGCAGAGCCGCGCAGTACACAGCGTAGAGCCACGCAGTATGCAGCGCAGAGCCGCGCAGTATACAGTGCAGAGCCCCGCAGTATACAGCGCAGAGCCGCGCAGTACAAAGTGCAGAGCCGCGCAGTATACAGCGCAGAGCCGCGCAGTATACAGCGCAGAACGCGCAGTACACAGTGCAGAGCCGCGCAGTACACAGCGCAGAGCCGTGCAGTACACAGCGCAGAGCCACGCAGTACACAGCGCAGAGCCACGCAGTATACAGCGCAGAGCCGCGTAGTATACAGCGCAGAGCCGCGTAGTATACAGCGCAGAGCCGCGTAGTATACAGCGCAGAGCCACGCAGTATACAGCGCAGAGCCACGCAGTATACAGCACAGAGCCACGTAGTTATACTGCCCAGTCACGTAGTATATTGTCCAGTCACATAGTATACTGCATATCCCTGTTAAAAAAAAAAAAGAATTAAAATAAAAAAGTTACATACTCACCTCCTGGAGCGGCCGGTATCTGATGGTTGTTGCACCTCCTAGAGCGGCCGGTACACGATGCTTGTTGCACCTGGAGTGGCCGGTACCCGATGCTTGTTGCGCGCTCCGGTCCCAAGAGTGCATTGCGGTCTCACGAGATGATGA
The DNA here is from genome assembly GCF_051348905.1 of Ranitomeya variabilis. Classification (NCBI taxonomy): domain Eukaryota; kingdom Metazoa; phylum Chordata; class Amphibia; order Anura; family Dendrobatidae; genus Ranitomeya; species Ranitomeya variabilis. The sequence continues at coordinate 827,741,252 of NC_135233.1, forward strand.
CGTAGCGGTGTTGTGAGACAGAAAGACGGAAGTGCCCTTAGACAATTATATAGTAGATTACCCCGCTCACCAAATCGGACCCCGAGGGGCCCGGCTCACCAAATCAGACCCAGAGTGACCCCGCCCCCTAAATCAGTCCCAGAGTGACCCCGCCCACCAAATCGGACCCAGAGTGGCTCCGCCCACCAAATCGGACCCAGAGTGACCCCTTCCACCAAATCAGACCCAGAGTGACCCCTTCCACCAAATCGGACCCAGAGTGACCCCTTCCACCAAATCAGGCCCAGAGTGACCCCGCCCACCAAATCGGACCCAGAGTGACCCCACCCACCAAATCGGACCCTGAGGTGCCCAGCCCACCAAATCAGACCCTGAGGTGCCCAGCCCACCAAATCGGACCGAGTGACCCCACCCACCAAATTGGTCCCTAAGGTGCCCCGCCCACCAAATCGGACCCAGAGTGGCTCCGCCCACCGAATCGGACCCAGAGTGGCCGCGCCCACAGAATCGGACCAAAAGTGACCCCGCCCACCGAATCGGACCTAGATTTACCCCGCCCACAAAATCAGACCCAGATTGACCCAACCCACCAAATCGGACCGCCTGAGGGGCACCCAAGTGTCAAAGTCTTGCAGGGGCAGCCCGGGCACCATTCCAAAGCACTATCTGTAGTTCCTTCAGGAAATACCCATCTAGTTCTTATTATTATTCAGTCCGCACGTAATGCGGCCCAAACCGCTTCACTCACAGACTCCAGTGGGTGTCATTTCGAAGCCAGCGTCCCTGAGAGGTGTGCTAAGTATTTTTCGTGTCGATCGGATTTGTAGTTTTGGCGCAATTTGCGTTTGAAAATGTTTTTTCCCCTCATTGTAATGCATTTCAATAGGGAAATTTTCCCATAGGTTATAATGGCCGGGTTTCTGAGGCAATTTGAAATGTACCTGCCACCTGCCACCTGGCTGATTAGCTCATTGATATGCGCAGTCAGGCCCAGTTAAGGCCCCCTCTCACATAGCGAGATCGCTAGCGAGATCGCTGCTGAGTCACAAGTTTTGTGACGCAACAGCGACCTCAGTAGCGATCTCGCTATGTGTGACACGTACCAGCGATCAGGCCCCTGCTGCGAGATCGCTGGTCATGTCAGAATGGCCTGGACCTTTTTTTGGTTGTTGAGGTCCCACTGACATCGCTGAATCGGTGTGTGTGACACCGATCCAGCGATGTCTTCACTGGTAACCAGGGTAAACATTGGGTTACTAAGCGCAGGGCCGCGCTTAGTAACCCGATGTTTACCCTGGTTACCAGCGTAAATGTAAAAAAACCAAACACTACATACTCACGATCTGTTGCCCGTCAGGTCCCTTGGCGTCTGCTTCCTGCTCTGAGTGCCGCCGTAAAGTGAAAGCACAGCAGTGACGTCACCGCTGCGCTCTGCTCTCAGTGTACGGCGGCTCACTCAGAGCAGGAAGCAGACGGCAAGGGACCTGACGGGCAACAGATGGTGAGTATGTAGTGTTTGTTTTTTTTGGTAACCAGGGTAAACATCGGGTTACTAAGCGCGGCCCTGCGCTTAGTAACCCGATGTTTACCCTGGTTACCCGGGTGCTGCAGGGGGACTTCGGCATCGTTGAAGACAGTTTCAACGATGCCGAAGTCGTTCCCCTGATCGTTGGTCGCTGGAGAGAGCTGTCTGTGTGACAGCTCCCCAGCGACCACACAGCGACAAAACAGCGACGCTGCAGCGATCAGCATCGTTGTCTGTATCGCTGCAGCGTCGCTGTGTGAGACGGGGCCTTTACTATGCCAACGCCTGCGAACTGTATATGACCTCACCAGCACAGTTTTGCCAGATAATATCAGCTCTTAAAGTGATAGCACAGCACAATTTCAAAGCACTATCTGTAGTGTTATTATAATTATTGCCCCGCTCACCAAATCGGACCCAGAGTGGCGCCACCCGCCAAATCGGACCCAGAGTGGCGCCGCCCGCCAAATCGGACCCAGAGTGGCGCCGCCCACCAAATCAGACCCAGAGTGGCGCCGCCCGCCAAATCGGACCCAGAGTGGCGCCGCCCGCCAAATCGGACCCAGAGTGGCGCCGCCCGCCAAATCGGACCCAGTGTGGCGCCGCCCGCCAAATCGGACGCAGAGTGGCGCCGCCCGCCAAATCGGACCCAGAGTGGCGCCGCCCACCAAATCGGACCCAGAGTGGCGCCGCCCGCCAAATCGGACCCAGAGTGGCGCCGCCCGCCAAATCGGACCCAGAGTGGCGCCGCCCGCCAAATCGGACCCAGAGTGGCGCCGCCCGCCAAATCGGACCCAGAGTGGCGCCGCCCGCCAAATCGGACCCAGAGTGGCGCCGCCCGCCAAATCGGACCCAAGAGTGGCACCGCCCGCCAAATCGGACCCGGAGTGGCGCCGCCCGCCAAATCGGACCCGGAGTGGCGCCGCCCACCAGAGTGGCGCTGCCCGCCGAATCGGACCCGGAGTGGCGCCGCCCGCCAAATCGGACCCAGAGTGGCGCCGCCCGCCAAATCGGACCCAGAGTGGCGCCGCCCGCCAAATCGGACCCAGAGTGGCACCGCCCGCCAAATCGGACCCAGTGTGGCGCCGCCCGCCAAATCGGACCCAGAGTGGCGCCGCCCGCCAAATCGGACCCAGAGTGGCACCGCCCGCCAAATCGGACCCGGAGTGGCGCCGCCCACCAAATCGTACCCGGAGTGGCGCCGCCCGCCAAATCGTACCCGGAGTGGCGCCGCCCGCCAAATCGGACCCGGAGTGGCGCCACCCGCCAGAGTGGCGGCGCCCGCCTAATCGGACCCGGAGTGGCGCCACCAGCCAAATCGGACCCGGAGTGGCGCCACCCACCAAATCGGACCCGGAGTGGCGCCGCCCGCCAAATCGGACCCGGAGTGGCGCCGCCCAACAAATCGGACCCGGAGTGGCGCCGCCCGCCAAATCGGACCCAGAGTAACGCCGCCTGCCAAATCGGACCCAGAGTGGCGCCGCCCGCCAAATCAGACCCGGGGTGGCGCCGCCCGCCAAATCGGACCCAGGGTGGCGCCGCCCGCCAAATCGGACCCAGTGTGGCGCCGCCCGCCAAATCGGACCCAGAGTGGCGCCGCCCGCCAAATCGGACCCAGAGTGACCCGGCCCACCAAATCGGACCCAGAGTGACCCGGGCCACCAAATCGGACCCAGAGTGACCCGGCCCACCAAATCGGACCCAGAGTGGCCTCAACCCTGAGGGGCTACAACTACCAAACCAGCACCTGAGGGGCACCCAAGTGTGATAGTCTTGCAGGGGCAGCCCGGGCACCATTCCAAAGCACTATCTGTAGTTCCTCCAGGAAATACCCATCTAGTTATAGTGCTTTGGAACAAAGCACTATACTGTTATTCCACCGTGGTAAACTTCTTCTTCTTCTTATTATTATTATTAGGCTTTTTTTCGCAGTTAATGCGGCCCGAACCGCTGAACGCACAGACTCCAGTGAGGTGTCATTTCGAAGCCAGCGTCCACGAGAGGTGTGCTAAGTTATTTTCATGTCGATCGCATTTGTAGTTTTGGTGCAATTTGCATTTGAAAATTGTTTCCCCCTCATTGGAAAGCATTGTTTCAATGCATTTCAATAGGGAAATTTTCCTATACGTTCAAAATGGGCTGATTTCTGAGGCAATTTCTAAAAATAACTTAACTGCCAAATGCCACCTGGCTGATTAGCTCATTGATATGCGCAGTCAGACACAGTTACTATGCCAACGCCTACCAACTCCACCAGGTCACAGTTTTGTCAGATAATATCAGCTCTTAAAGTGACAGTACAGCACAATTCCAAAGCACTATCTGTAGTCTTATTATTATTACAGTATACAGCGCGGAGCCGTGCAGTATACAGCGCAGAGCCCCACAGTATACAGCGCAGAGCCCCACAGTATACAGCACAGAGCCGCGCAGCATACAGCGCAGAGCCCCGCAGCATACAGCGCAGAGCCCCACAGTATACAGCGCAGAGCCGCGCAGCATACAGCGCAGAGCCGCGCAGCATACAGCGCGGAGCCACGCAGCATACAGCGTAGAGCTGCGCAGCATACAGCGCAGAGCCGCGCAGTATAAAGCGCAGAACCGCGCATTATACAGCGCAGAGCCACGCAGCATACAGCGCGGAGCCGCGCAGCATACAGCGCAGAGCCCCGCAGCATACAGCGCAGAGCCCCACAGTATACAGCGCAGAGCCGCGCAGCATACAGCGCAGAGCCGCACAGCATACAGCGCAGAGCCCCGCAGCATACAGCGCAGAGCCCGCAGTATACAGAGCGGAGCTGCGCAGTATACAGCGCGGAGCCGCGCATTATACAGCACGGAGCCGCGCAGCATACAGCGTGGAGCCGCGCAGCATACAGCGCAGAGCCGTGCAGCATACAGCGCAGAGCCGCGCAGCATACAGCGCAGAGCCGCGCAGCATACAGCTCAGAGCCCCGCAGCATACAGCGCAGAGCCCCGCAGCATACAGCGCAGAGCCCCGCAGCATACAGCGCAGAGCCCCGCAGTATACAGCGCAGAGCCCCGCAGTATACAGCGCAGAGCCGCGCAGTATACAGCGCCCACCAAATCGGCCCCTGAGGGGCCCCACCCACCAAATCGGACCCAGAGTGGCTACAACTACCAAACCAGCGCCTGAGGGGCATCCAAGTGTGAAAGTCTTGCTGGGGCAACCCGGGCACCATTCCAAAGCACTATCTGTAGTTCCTTCAGGAAATACCCATCTATTTCTCTCTGTTATCAGCCATTCCCCGTCCTGCTGTCAGTCTATTTCTCTCTGTTATCAGCCATTTCCCGTACTGCTGTCAGTCTATTTTTCTCTGTTATCAGCCATTCCCCTGTCCTGCTGTCAGTCTATTCTCTCTGTTATCAGCCATTCCCCGTCCTGCTGTCAGTCTATTTCTCGCTGTTATCAGCAATTCCCCTGTCCTGCTGTCAGTCTATTCTCTCTGCTATCAGCCATTCCCTTGTCTTGCTGTCAGTCTATTCTCTGTTATCAGCCATTCCCTTATCCTGCTGTCAGTCAGAGTGACCCGGCCCACCAAATCGGACCCAGAGTGACCCGGCCCACCAAATCGGACCCAGAGTGACCCGGCCCACCAAATCGGACCCAGAGTGACCCGGCCCACCAAATCGGACCCAGAGTGACCCGGACCACCAAATCGGACCCAGAGTGACCCGGCCCACCAAATCGGACCCAGAGTGACCCGGCCCACCAAATCGGACCCAGAGTGACCCGGCCCACCAAATCGGACCCAGAGTGACCCGGCAAACCAAATCGGACCCAGAGTGACCCGGCCCACCAAATCGGACCCAGAGTGACCCGGGCCACCAAATCGGACCCAGAGTGACCCGAGCCACCAAATCAGACCCAGAGTGACCCGGGCCACCAAATCAGACCCAGAGTGACCCGGGCCACCAAATCGGACCCAGAGTGACCCGGGCCACCAAATCGGACCCAGAGTGACCCGGGCCACCAAATCGGACCCAGAGTGGCCTCAACCCTGAGGGGCTACAACTACCAAACCAGCGCCTGAGGGGCACCCAAGTGTGAAAGTCTTGCAGGGGCAGCCCGGGCACCATTCCAAAGCACTATCTGTAGTTCCTTCAGGAAATACCCATCTAGTTCTTATTATTATTCAGTCCGCACGTAATGCGGCCCGAACCGCTTCACTGACAGACTCCAGTGAGGTGTCATTTCGAAGCCAGCGTCCCCAAGAGGTGTGCTAAGTATTTTTCGTGTCGATCGGATTTGTAGTTTTGGCGCAATTTGCGTTTGAAAATGTTTTTCCCCTCATTGTAATGCATTTCAATAGGGAAATTTTCCCATAGGTTATAATGGCCGGGTTTCTGAGGCAATTTGAAATGTACCTGCCACCTGGCTGATTAGCTCATTGATATGCGCAGTCAGGCCCAGTTACTATGCCAACGCCTGCGAACTGTACATGACCACACCAGCACAGTTTTGCCAGATAATATCAGCTCTTAAAGTGATAGCACAGCACAATTTCAAAGCACTATCTGCAGTCTTATTATTACAGTACACAGCGCAGAGCCGCTCATTATACAGCGCAGAGCCGCGCAGCATACAGCGCAGAGCCGCGCAGTATACAGCGCAGAGCCGCGCATTATACAGCGCAGAGCCACGCAGCATACAGCGCGGAGCAGCGCAGCATACAGCGCAGAGCCCCGCAGCATACAGCGCAGAGCCCCACAGTATACAGCGCAGAGCCGCGCAGCATACAGCGCAGAGCTGCGCAGTATACAGCGCAGAGCCGCGCAGCATACAGCGCAGTTCCCCGCAGCATACAGCGCAGAGCCCCGCAGCATACAGCGCAGAGCCCCGCAGCATACAGCGCAGAGCCGCGCAGTATACAGCGCAGAGCCCCGCAGCATACAGCGCAGAGCCCCGCAGTATACAGCGCAGAGCCCCGCAGTATACAGCGCCCACCAAATCGGCCCCTGAGGGGCCCCACCCACCAAATCGGACCCAGAGTGGCTACAACTACCAAACCAGCGCCTGAGGGGCACCCAAGTGTGAAAGTCTTGCTGGGGCAACCCGGGCACCATTCCAAAGCACTATCTGTAGTTCCTTCAGGAAATACCCATCTATTTTTCTCTGTTATCAGCCATTCCCCGTACTGCTGTCAGTCTATTTCTCTCTGTTATCAGCCATTCCCCTGTCCTGCTGTCAGTCTATTCTCTCTGTTATCAGCCATTCCCCGTCCTGCTGTCAGTCTATTCTCTCTGTTATCAGCCATTCCCCTGTCCTGCTGTCAGTCTATTCTCTCTGTTATCAGCCATTCCCCGTCCTGCTGTCAGTCTATTTCTCTCTCTGTTATCAGCCATTCCCCGTACTGCTGTCAGTCTATTTCTCTCTGTTATCAGCCATTCCCCTGTCCTGCTGTCAGTCTATTCTCTCTGTTATCAGCCATTCCCCGTCCTGCTGTCAGTCTTTTCTCTCTGTTATCAGCCATTCCCCTGTCCTGCTGTCAGTCTATTCTCTCTTTTATCAGCCATTCCCCATCCTGCTGTCAGTCTATTTCTCTCTGTTATCAGCCATTCCCCGTACTGCTGTCAGTCTATTCTTCTCTGTTATCAGCCATTCCCCTGTCCTGCTGTCAGTCTATTCTCTCTGTTATCAGCCATTCCCCGTCCTGCTGTCAGTCTATTTCTCTCTGTTATCAGCAATTCCCCTGTCCTGCTGTCAGTCTATTCTCTCTGTTATCAGCCATTCCCTTGTCCTGCTGTCAGTCTATTCTCTGTTATCAGCCATTCCCTTATCCTGCTGTCAGTCAGAGTGACCCGGCCCACCAAATCGGACCCAGAGTGACCCGGCCCACCAAATCGGACCCAGAGTGACCCGGCCCACCAAATCGGACCCAGAGTGACCCGGCCCACCAAATCGGACCCAGAGTGACCCGGCCCACCAAATCGGACCCAGAGTGACCCGGCCCACCAAACCGGACCCAGAGTGACCCGGCCCACCAAACCGGACCCAGAGTGACCCGGCCCACCAAATCGGACCCAGAGTGACCCGGCCCACCAAATCGGACCCAGAGTGACCCGGCCCACCAAAGCGGACCCAGAGTGACCCGGCCCACCAAATCGGACCCAGAGTGACCCGGACCACCAAATCGGACCCAGAGTGACCCGGCCCACCAAATCGGACCCAGAGTGACCCGGCCCACCAAATCGGACCCAGAGTGACCCGGGCCACCAAATCGGACCCAGAGTGACCCGGCCCACCAAATCGGACCCAGAATGACCCGGCCCACCAAATCGGACCCAGAGTGACCCGGGCCACCAAATCAAACCCAGAGTGACCCGGGCCACCAAATCGGACCCAGAGTGACCCGGGCCACCAAATCGGACCCAGAGTGACCCAGGCCACCAAATCGGACCCAGAGTGACCCGGGCCACCAAATCGGACCCAGAGTGACCCGGGCCACCAAATCGGACCCAGAGTGACCCGGGCCACCAAATCGGACCCAGAGTGACCCGGGCCACCAAATCGGGCCCAGAGTGACCCGGGCCACCAAATCGGGCCCAGAGTGACCCGGGCCACCAAATCGGGCCCAGAGTGACCCGGGCCACCAAATCGGGCCCAGAGTGACCCGGGCCACCAAATCGGACCCAGAGTGACCCGGCCCACCAAATCGGACCCAGAGTGACCCGGTCCACCAAATCGGACCCAGAGTGACCCGGCCCACCAAATCGGACCCAGAGTGACCCGGCCCACCAAATCGGACCCAGAGTGACCCGGCCCACCAAATCGGACCCAGAGTGACCCGGGCCACCAAATCGGACCCAGAGTGACCCGGGCCACCAAATCGGACCCAGAGTGACCCGGGCCACGAAATCGGACCCAGAGTGACCCGGGCCACCAAATCGGACCCAGAGTGATCCGGGCCACCAAATCGGACCCAGAGTGACCCAGCCCACCAATTCGGACCCAGAATGACCCGGCCCACCAAATCGGATCCAGAGTGACCCGGCCCACCAATTCGGACCCAGAATGACCCGGCCCACCAAATCGGATCCAGAGTGACCCGGGCCACCAAATCGGGCCCAGAATGACCCGGGCCACCAAATCGGACCCAGAGTGACCCGGGCCACCAAATCGGACCCAGAGTGACCCGGGCCACCAAATCGGACCCAGAGTGGCGCCGTTCGCCAAATCGGACCCAGAGTGGCGCCGCCCGCCAAATCGGACCCAGAGTGGCGCCACCCCCCAAATCGAACCCAGAGTGGCGCCGCCTGCCAAATCGGACCCAGAGTGGCGCCGCCCGCCAAATCGGACCCAGAGTGGCGCCGCCCGCCAAATCAGACCCAGAGTGGCGCCGCCCGCCAAATCGGACCCAGAGTGGCGTCGCCCGCCAAATCGGTCTCAGAGTGACCCCGCCCACCAAATCGGTCCCAGAGTGACCCCGCCCACCAAATCGGACCCAGAGTGGCCTCACCCCTTTAGGGGCTACAACTACTAAGCCAGCGCCTGAGGGGCACCCAAGTGTGAAAGTCTTGCAGGGGCAGCCCGGGCACCATTCCAAAGCACTATCTGTAGTTCCTTCAGGAAATACCCATCTAGTTATAGTGCTTTGGAACAAAGCACTATACTGTTATTCCACCGTGGTAAACTTCTTCTTATTCTTATTATTCAGTCCGCACGTAATGCGGCCCGAACCGCTAAACTCACAGACTCCAGTGAGGTGTCATTTCGAAGCCAGCGTTCCTGAGAGGTGTGCTAAGTATTTTTCGTGTCGATCGGATTTGTAGTTTTTGCGCAATTTGTGTTTGAAAAAAGTCTTTCAATGCGTTTCAATGGAGAAATTTTCCTATACGTTTATAATGGGCTGGTTTCTGAGGCAATTTCTAAAAATAACTGCCACCTGGCTGATTAGCTCATTGATATGCGCAGTCAGACACAGTTACTATGCCAACGCCTATGAAATCTACATCAGCTCACCAGGTCACAAGTTTTGTCAGATAATATCAGCTCTTAAAGTGACAGTACAGCACAATTCCAAACCACTATCCGTAGTCTTATGATTATTAGACTGTGGCCCGATTCTAACTCATCGGGTATTCTAGAATATGCATGTCCACGTAGTATATTGCACAGCCACGCAGTATACAGTGCAGAGCCGTGCAGTACACAGCGCAGAGCCGCGCAGTACACAGCGCAGAGCCGCGCAGTACACAGCGCAGAGCCGTGCAGTACACAGCGCAGAGCCGCGCAGTATAAAGCGCAGAGCCGTGCAGTACACAGCGCAGAGCCGCGCAGTACACAGCGCAGAGCCGTGCAGTACACAGCGCAGAGCCGCGCAGTATAAAGCGCAGAGCCGTGCAGTACACAGCGCAGAGCCGCGCAGTACACAGCGCAGAGCCGCGCAGTACACAGCGCAGAGCCGCACAGTATAAAGCGCAGAGCCGCGTAGTACATAGCGCAGAGCCGCGCAGTACACAGCGCAGAGCCGTGCAGTACACAGCGCAGAGCCGCGCAGTTTAAAGCGCAGAGCCGTGCAGTACACAGCGCAGAGCCGCGCAGTACACAGCGCAGAGCCGTGCAGTACACAGCGCAGAGCCGCGCAGTATAAAGCGCAGAGCCGTGCAGTACACAGCGCAGAGCCGCGCAGTACACAGCGCAGAGCCGCGCAGTACACAGCGCAGAGCCGCGCAGTATAAAGCGCAGAGCCGCGCAGTATAAAGCGCAGAGCCGCGCAGTACACAGCGCAGAGCCGCGCAGTACACAGCGCAGAGCCGTGCAGTACACAGCGCAGAGCCGCGCAGTATAAAGCGCAGAGCCGTGCAGTACACAGCGCAGAGCCGCGCAGTACACAGCGCAGAGCCGTGCAGTACACAGCACAGAGCCGCGCAGTATAAAGCGCAGAGCCGTGCAGTACACAGCGCAGAGCCGTGCAGTACACAGCGCAGAGCCGCGCAGTACACAGCGCAGAGCCATGCAGTACACAGCGCAAAGCCGCGCAGTATAAAGCGCAGAGCCGCGCAGTAGAAAGCGGAGAGCCGCGCAGTACACAGCGCAGAGCCGAGCAGTACACAGCGCAGAGCCGCGCAGTAGACAGCGCAGAGCCGTGCAGTACAGAGCGCAGAGCCGCACAGTATAAAGCGCAGAGCCGCGCAGTATACCGCGCAGAGCCGTGCAGTACACAGCGCAGAGCCGCGCAGTACACAGCGCAGAGCCGTGCAGTACACAGCGCAGAGCCGCGCAGTATAAAGCGCAGAGCCGTGCAGTACACAGCGCAGAGCCGCGCAGTACACAGCGCAGAGCCGTGCAGTACACAGCGCAGAGCCGCGCAGTATAAAGCGCAGAGCCGTGCAGTACACAGCGCAGAGCCGTGCAGTACACAGCGCAGAGCCGCGCAGTACACAGCGCAGAGCCATGCAGTACACAGCGCAAAGCCGCGCAGTATAAAGCGCAGAGCCGCGCAGTATAAAGCGGAGAGCCGCGCAGTACACAGCGCAGAGCCGAGCAGTACACAGCGCAGAGCCGCGCAGTAGACAGCGCAGAGCCGTGCAGTACAGAGCGCAGAGCCGCACAGTATACCGCGCAGAGCCGCGCAGTACACAGCGCAGAGCCGCGCAGTACACAGCGCAGAGCCATGCAGTACACAGCGCAGAGCCGCGCAGTACACAGCGCAGAGCCGCGCAGTACACAGCGCAGAGCCGCGCAGTATACAGCGCAGAGCTGCGCAGTACACAGCGCAGAGCCGCGCAGTACAGAGCGCAGAGCCGCACAGTATAAAGTGCAGAGCCGCGCAGTACACAGCGCAGAGCCGCGCAGTACACAGCGCAGAGCCGCGCAGTACACAGTGCAGAGCCGCACAGTACACAGCACAGAGCCGCGCAGTACACAGCGCAGAGCCACCCAGTATACAGCGCAGAGCCGCGCAGTACGCAGCGTAGAGCCACGCAGTATGCAGCGCAGAGCCGCGCAGTATAGAGCGCTGAGCCGCGTAGTATACAGCGCAGAGCCCCGCAGTATACAGTGCAGAGCCCCGCAGTATACAGCGCAGACACGCGCAGTACACAGCACGGACACGCGCAGTACACAGCGCAGAGCCGCGCAGTACACAGCGCAGAGCCGCGTAGTATACAGCGAAGAGCCACGCAGTATATAGCGCAGAGCCGCGCAGTACAAAGCACAGAGCTGCGCAGAGCTGCGCAGTATACAGCGCAGAGCCGCGCAGTATACAGCGCAGAACGCGCAGTACACAGTGCAGAGCCGCGCAGTACACAGCGCAGAGCCGTGCAGTACACAGCGCAGAGCCGCGCAGTACACAGCGCAGAGCCACGCAGTATACAGCGCAGAGCCGCGTAGTATACAGCGCAGAGCCGCGTAGTATACAGCGCAGAGCCACGCAGTATACAGCACAGAGCCACGCAGTATACAGCGCAGAGCCACGTAGTTATATTGCCCAGTCACGTAGTATATTGTCCAGTCACATAGTATACTGCATATCCCTGTTAAAAAAAAAAAGAATTAAAATAAAAAAGTTACATACTCACCTCCTGGAGCGGCCGGTATCTGATGGTTGTTGCACCTCCTAGAGCGGCCGGTACACGATGCTTGTTGCACCTGGAGTGGCCGGTACCCGATGCTTGTTGCGCGCTCCGGTCCCAAGAGTGCATTGCGGTCTCACGAGATGATGACGTAGCGGTGTTGTGAGACAGAAAGACGGAAGTGCCCTTAGATAATTAGATAGTAGATTACCCCGCTCACCAATTCGGAACCCGAGAGGCCCGGCCCACCAAATCGGACCCCGAGGGGCCCGGCCCACCAAATCGGACCCAGAGTGACCCCGCCCCCTAAATCAGACCCAGAGTGACCCCGCCCACCAAATCGGACCCAGAGTGGCTCCGCCCACCAAATCGGACCCAGAGTGACCCCTTCCACCAAATCAGACCCAGAGTGACCCCTTCCACCAAATCGGACCCAGAGTGACCCCTTCCACCAAATCGGGCCCAGAGTGACCCCGCCCACCAAATCGGACCCAGAGTGACCCCACCCACCAAATCGGACCCTGAGGTGCCCAGCCCACCAAATCAGACCCTGAGGTGCCCAGCCCACCAAATCGGACCGAGTGACCCCACCCACCAAATTGGTCCCTAAGGTGCCCCGCCCACCAAATCGGACCCAGAGTGGCTCCGCCCACCGAATCGGACCCAGAGTGGCCGCGCCCACAGAATCGGACCAAAAGTGACCCCGCCCACCGAATCGGACCTAGATTTACCCCGCCCACAAAATCAGACCCAGATTGACCCAACCCACCAAATCGGACCGCCTGAGGGGCACCCAAGTGTGAAAGTCTTGCAGGGGCAGCCCGGGCACCATTCCAAAGCACTATCTGTAGTTCCTTCAGGAAATACCCATCTAGTATTATTATTGTAATCCGAACGTTATTATTATTAGGCTTTTTTCTGCAATTAATGCTGCCCGAACCACTGCACGCACAGACTCCATTGAGGCGTCGTTTCGGAGCCAGCGTCCACGAGAGGTGTGCTAAGTATTTTTCGTGTCGATCGTATTTGTAGTTTTGGTGCAGTTTGCATTTGAAAATTGTTTTCCCCTCATTGGAAAGCATTGTCTCAATGCGTTTCAATAGGGAAATTTCCTCGTAGGGTATAATGGCCTGGTTTCTGAGGCAATTTCTAAAAATAACTGCCAACTGCCACCTGGCTGATTAGCTCATTGATATGCGCAGTCAGATCCAGTTACTATGCCAACGCCTAGGAGCCCACTAGGAAACAGGTTTTGTCAGTCAGATAATATCAGCTCCTCTCTGTTATCAGTCATTCCCCTGTCCTGCTGTCAGTCTATTTCTCTCTGTTATCAGCCATTCCCTGTACTGCTGTCAGTCTATTTCTCTCTGTTATCAGCCATTCCCCTGTCCTGCTGTCAGTCTATTCTCTCTGTTATCAGCCATTCCCCGTCCTGCTGTCAGCCTATTCTCTCTGTTATCAGCCATTCCCCCATCCTGCTGTCAGTCTATTTCTCTCTGTTATCAGCCATTCCCCTGTCCTGCTGTCAGTCTATTCTCTCTGTTATCAGCCATTCCCTTGTCCTGCTGTCAGTCTATTCTCTGTTATCAGCCATTCCCTTATCCTGCTGTCAGTCAGAGTGACCCGGCCCACCAAATCGGACCCAGAGTGACCCGGCCCACCAAATCGGACCCAGAGTGACCCGGCCCACCAAATCGGACCCAGAGTGACCCGGCCCACCAAATCGGACCCAGAGTGACCCGGCCCACCAAATCGGACCCAGAGTGACCCGGCCCACCAAATCGGACCCAGAGTGAGCCGGCCCACCAAATCGGACCCAGAGTGACCCGGCCCACCAAATCGGACCCAGAGTGACCCGGCCCACCAAATCGGACCCAGAGTGACCCGGCCCACCAAATCGAACCCAGAGTGACCCCGCCTATCAAATCGGACCCTGAGTGACCCTGTCCACCAAATCGGACCCTGAGTGACCCCGCCCACCAAATCGGTCCCTGAGGTGCCCCGCCCACCAAATCGGTCCCTGAGGTGCCCCGCCCACCAAATCGGACCCAGAGTGACCCGGCCCACCAACTCGGACCCAGAGTGACCCGGCCCACCAAATCGGACCCAGAGGGACCCGGGCCACCAAATCGGACCCAGAGTGACCCGGGCCACCAAATCGGACCCAGAGTGACCCGGGCCACCAAATCGGACCCAGAGTGACCCGGGCCACCAAATCGGACCCAGAGTGACCCGGGCCACCAAATCGGACCCAGAGTGACCTGGGCCACCAAATCGGACCCAGAGTGACCCGGGCCACCAAATCGGACCCAGAGTGACCCGGGCCACCAAATCGGACCCAGAGTGACCCGGGCCACCAAATCGGACCCAGAGTGACCCGGGCCACCAAATCGGACCCAGAGTGACCCGGGCCACCAAATCGGACCCAGAGTGACCCGGCCCACCAAATCAGACCCAGAGTGACCCGGCCCACCAAATCGGACCCAGAGAGACCCGGCCCACCAAATCGGACCCAGAGTGGCCTCAACCCTGAGGGGCTACAACTACCAAGCCAGCGCCTGAGGGGCACCCAAGTGTGAAAGTCTTGCAGGGGCAGCCCGGGCACCATTCCAAAGCACAATCTGTAGTTCCTTCAGGAAATACCCATCTAGTTATAGTGCTTTGGAACAAAGCACTATACTGTTATTCCACCGTGGTAAACTTCTTCTTATTCTTATTATTCAGTCCGCACGTAATGCGGCCCGAACCGCTTCACTCACAGACTCCAGTGAGGTGTCATTTCGAAGCCAGCGTCCCCAAGAGGTGTGCTAAGTATTTTTCGTGTCGATCGGATTTGTAGTTTTGGCGCAATTTGCGTTTGAAAAAAGTGTTTCAATGCATTTCAATACGGAAATTTTACCATACGTTTATAATGGGCCTGATTTCTGAGGCAATTTCTAAAAATAACTGCCAACTGCCACCTGGCTGATTGGCTCATTGATATGCGCAGTCAGACTCAGTTACTATGCCAACGCCTACGAACTCTACCATGACAGTTTTGCCAGATAATATCAACTCTTAAAGTGACCCACCCACCAATCGGATCCCGAGGTGCGCAGCCCACCAAATTGGACCCCGAGTGGCCTCGCCCAACAAATCGGACCCAGAGTGGCCTCGCCCGCCAAATCGGACCCAGAGTGGCGCCGCCCGCCAAATCGGACCCAGAGTGGCGCAGCACGCCAAATCGGACCCAGAGTGGCGCCGCCCGCCAAGTCGGACCCAGAGTGACCCGGCCCGCCAAGTCGGACCCAGAGTGACCCGGACCGCCAAGTCGGACCCAGAGTGGCGCCGCCCGCCAAGTCGGACCCAGAGTGGCGCCGCCCGCCAAGTCGGACCCAGAGTGGCGCCGCCCGCCAAGTCGGACCCAGAGTGGCGCCGCCCGCCAAGTCGGACCCAGAGTGGCGCCGCCCGCCGAGTCGGACCCAGAGTGGCGCCGCCCGCCAAGTCGGACCCAGAGTGGCGCCGCCCGCCAAGTCGGACCCAGAGTGGCGCCGCCCGCCAAATCGGACCCAGAGTGGCGCCGCCCGCCAAGTCGGACCCAGAGTGACCCGGCCCGCCAAGTTGGACCCAGTGACCCGGCCCGCCAAGTCGGACCCAGAGTGGTGCCGCCCGCCAAGTCGGACCCAGAGTGGCGCCGCCCGCCAAGTCGGACCCAGAGTGGCGCCGCCCGCCAAGTCGGACCCAGAGTGGCGCCGCCCGCCAAGTCGGACCCAGAGTGGCGCCGCCCGCCAAGTCGGACCCAGAGTGGCGCCGCCCGTCAAATCGGACCCAGAGTGACCCGGGCCACCAAATCGGACCCAGAGTGACCCGGGCCACCAAATCGGACCCAGAGTGACCCGGGCCACCAAATCGGACCCAGAGTGACCCGGGCCACCAAATCGGACCCAGAGTGACCCGGGCCACCAAATCGGACCCAGAGTGACCCGGGCCACCAAATCGGACCCAGAGTGACCCGGGCCACCAAATCGGACCCAGAGTGTCCCGGGCCACCAAATCGGACCCAGAGTGACCCGGCCCACCAAGCCTCAACCCTGAGGGGCTACAACTACCAAACCAGCGCCTGAGGGGCACCCAAGTGTGAAAGTCTTGCAGGGGCAGCCCGGGCACCATTCCAAAGCACTATCTGTAGTTCCTTCAGGAAATACCCATCTAGTATTATTATTGTAATCCGAACGTGGTAAACTTATTATTATTCAGTTTTTTTCCGCAATTAATGCGGCCCAAACCGCTGCACGCAAAGACTCCAGTGAGGCGTCATTTCGAAGCCAGCGTCCACGAGAGGTGTGCTAAGTATTTTTCGTGTCGATCCAATTTGTAGTGTTTTAAAAAATTGCATTTAAAAAAAAAAATTCCCATAGGAAATAATGGCGAACTTTCCATTACCTCCAACTTGACCTTCCAAAGATGACAGCTATCCAAATGTATGATTTCCATTTTAGGACATGATCATTTATCAAAGTCAAACATCAGAATAAAGTGACTATGACACCCTCTCGTCTCCGTGTGTTAAAAGTAAGTGCACCCCCGTTCCCGTGGGTGAAAAGTAAGTGCACCGAGTGGCCCCGCCCCCCAAATCGGACCCAGAGTGGCCCCGCCCCCCAAATCGGACCCAGAGTGGCCCCGCCCACCAAATTGGACCCAGAGTGGCCCCGCTCACTAAATCGGACCCGGAGTGGCCCCGCCCACCAAATCGGACCCGGAGTGGTCCCGCCCACCAAATCGGACCTTGAGCTGCCCAGCCCAACAAATCCTCAACCCTGAGGGGCTACAACTACCAAACCAGCGCCTGAGGGGCACCCAAGTGTGAAAGTCTTGCAGGGGCAGCCCGGGCACCATTCCAAAGCACTATCTGTAGTTCCTTCAGGAAATACCCATCTAGTTCTTATTCTTATTATTATTCAGTCCGCACGTAATGCAGCCCGAACCGCTTCACTCACAGACTCCAGTGAGGTGTCATTTCGAAGCCAGCGTCCCCAAGAGGTGTGCTAAGTATTTTTCGTGTCGATCAGATTTGTAGTTTTGGCGCAATTTGCGTTTGAAAATGTTTTTTTCCCTCATTGTAATGCATTTCAATAGGGAAATTTTCCCATAGGTTATAATGGCCGGGTTTCTGAGGCAATTTGAAATGTACCTGTCACCTGCCACCTGGCTGATTAGCTCATTGATATGCGCAGTCAGGCCCAGTTACTATGCCAACGCCTGCGAACTGTACATGACCTCACCAGCACAGTTTTGCCAGATAATATCAGCTCTTAAAATGATAGCACAGCACAATTTCAAAGCACTATCTGTAGTGTTATTATAATTATTGCCCCGCTCACCAAATCGGACCCAGAGTGGCGCCGCCCGCCAAATCGGACCCAGAGTGGCGCCGCCCGCCAAATCGGACCCAGAGTGGCGCCGAACGCCAAATCGGACCCAGAGTGGCGCCGCCCGCCAAATCGGACCCAGAGTGGCGCTGCCCGCCAAATCGGACCCAGAGTGGCGCCGCCCGCCAAATCGGACCCAGTGTGGCGCCGAACGCCAAATCGGACCCAGAGTGGCGCCGCCCGCCAAATCGGACCCAGAGTGGCGCCACCCGCCAAATCGGACCCAGAGTGGCGCCGCCCGCCAAATCGGACCCAGAGTGGCGCCGCCCGCCAAATCAGACCCAGAGTGGCGCCGCCCGCCAAATCGGACCCAGTGTGGCGCCGCCCGCCAAATCGGACCCAGAGTGGCGCCGCCCGCCAAATCGGACCCAGAGTGGCGCCGCCCGCCAAATCGGACCCAGAGAGGCGCCGCCCGCCAAATCGGACCCAGAGTGGCGCCGCCCGCCAAATCAGCCCCTGAGGGGCCCCGCCCATGAAATTGGCCCCAGAGTGGCCCCGCCCACCAAATCGGCCCAAGAGTGGCCCCGCCCACCAAATCGGCCCCAGAGTGGCCCCGCCCACCAAATCGGCCTGAGGGGCCCCGCCCACCAAATTGGCACCTGAGGTGCCCCACACCAAATCAGTCCTGAGGGGCATGCAAGTGTAAAACTCTTGCAGGGGCAGCCTGGGTACCATTCCAAAGCACTATCTGTAGTTCCTTCAGGAAATACCCATCTAGTTTCCATCTTTTGTCTATTCAATTTGCACAACAGCATGTGAAATTGATTGTAAAACAGTGTTGCTTCCTAAGTGGACAATTTGATTTCACAGAAGTTTGATTTACTTGGAGTTATTTTCTATTGTTTAAGTGTTCCTTTTATTTTTTTGAGCAGTGTATTTGGAGAGCTTTGGAGCAGCACCACTTCTAACCCGAATCTCCTCTCTTATATCCTTGTTGAAGCGATCCTTCATCGAATGCCAATGGACTTTTACTCTCTTCACTGTGAAGGGGGAAGAAAAAAAATTAATTGTAAAAAAAGACACCAACATTTAGAGCAAAACAGACGTGTCAGACCACATTGCAATACTTAAAAAATCCTTTCTGACTTGTGGCCTTGCATGGTCCCAATCATCCATCAGCGATCTGGCCACTTCTTCCCAGAGTCGTCGAATCAATACTGAGTCGGAATGATTACAATCACGGGGGTCCCACAACGCTACTCGTCCTTGCACCATTATGTCATTGTCAATGACAGGCTGGCCCTCTTCATGTTGTCGAACCTATAGATCAAATAAAATAATAAAACAAAAATTAATAAGTCATATAGTTTTAAAGATACAAGACTGAAAATAAAAAACAATTTCAAGTCTGATACTGAAATGAATACTTACACCCTGTCTTTCCTCCTCAGGAATTTGAACCCGACGACCGTGGGAAGATTCATTTCCACTTGACTGCTACTGCTCTTCCCGCACTGGAAGGTTCCTGTAAAGAAAATACATGATTTACCACATGTGTAGTATTGTCAGTCAATACATACCAATCAGTATATCAAATGTGATTACAAACGATCCACCAAACCGCTACATGACCAGCTCTGCCCTCACCTATTGTATCCTCACCCATCCCTTGTAGACTGTGAGCCCTCGCGGGCAGGGTCCTCTACTTTCCTGTACCAGTCGTGACTTGTATTGATTAAGATTATTGTACCTTTTTTTTATTATTTATACCCCTTCTCACATGTAAAGCGCCATGGAATAAATGGCGCTATAATAATAAATAATGATAATCAGTGTCATGTCCACTCTGGGAAGCATTCAGGTCTTCACTGGAGGACATGTTGGAACAGCAGGCAGCAGTCAAGTGAAACACTACAGAAAAGAACAGATAAGAAAAATTAATCTTGATAAAAGAGCCAAAGCAAACAAAAACATTTTTTGAAGGCCAATACTTACATTACAGACAGCAGTCCAACAGCACAGCAGGCAGCACAGACCCATGACAGAAGCACAGCACCAGGACAGCAGCACAACACCACAACATTGGGACAGCACCACAACACTGGAACAGCAGCACAACTCGGGGACAGCAGCACCACACAGTCTACAAGGAAAAACAAAAGAGTGTGAGACTGGGCAGAGCAACATAGTAATTGAAAAGTACACACATACATAGTAACACAGGGCCACAGTAGCAATCAATAGCAGAAAAAAGAAAAATATACCAGCTCACCTGTAGGCATGTGTTGTGGGGAAGCACGGATATCGTGTAGTCATCACGTGAGCAAGTAATCCAAAAAAGAGAAAAAAATCCAGCTTCCAAAAACTTACAAATTTATTAAGGATAAAAGGCAAAGTCCAGTCCAATCCAATAAATTACATAGTGAAGAGTAGCAAGCAACGCGTTTCGAACAATGGCATGTTCTTTCTCAAAGCTTCTTTGAGAAAGAACATACCATTGTTCGAAACGCGTTGCTTGCTACTCTTTACTATGTAATTTATTGGATTGGACTGGACTTTGCCTTTTATCCTTAATAAATTTGTAAGTTTTTGGAAGCTGGATTTTTTTCTCTTTTTTGGATTAGTAGCAATCAATGACAGGTTATCCAGGACAGGCAGCAGCAATCCAGGCAAGGAAGAGTCCAGTACAGAAGCACATCACAGTGTAGAAGGAACAGAAAGCAAAACATAGGTACAGAGTACAGACTGCAGTGAGAGAGACACAGACATTTTCAAAGCTTCTATGCTTACATGCAGAGTCTTGTGCTCGCATCCAGAGTCTTGAGTGTAATGGACTTCCTGTGTCCTGCATCCCTTTTATAAAGCTGGGATTTTGCAGGTGGTGAAATCATTTCCTGGACATGATTAGTCTGAAGTACGCATGCGTATTGAACGCATGCGTACACATGTCTTTGCGTAACAATGCGTTCCCATAGATAGTAATGCGTTGTTTTATAAAAAGACAAGCAAGGGTGCACTATTGTTGATATAGAGCCAATCTAAAGAAAAGGGGTTCTTTACCTAGTCCATAATCATGGATAAATGTTCCATGTCAAAATGTGAGCCTACTAACCAAAACAGTATACACAATACAGAAAATTCTATATTGATAAATACATGAAGAGAGCTATGTACATGTCAATAAATAGTTGCTTAAACTCAAGCTATAAACCACTAAGAATTAGAAAGACATGTTCATAATTCATATTCAAAGACCCTACAGGTACTTTGGATAAATGCCACATACAATGGACCCTTAGGGAGCTCGCATAGTATTGGTCACATACATACAACCAGATAGTTGATCGCAGAATCGTACTTCATAGCCTTATATTCTTAGAACAACCGTATAGGCCACATAGCCCATAATCTGCATACAGAAGCCATCATGTAGCAGGCTCAAAGATAAGGCTCAAAAGAAATGGAGACAAATAGGTACAATAACCCAACAATAGAGTGGGAGGTGAAGGGAAGGAACCTTATATATTACAGATTTTTTAAGATAAAACATAACTTTTATTCTATCTAAAAGCATACATGAATCAAACAACCATGCTGGCTACCAACAATCTATTATTTTTCACCTAATAGACAAGAACCAGCGGAGGTCGGCACCCTAAACACAAAGTGCGAGAATGGCGCCCCCGCTCCTCGACGGCTAAACCTCAGTCTCCTAGATATCCCTGTATTAGTGGGTCATGCAGATACCCATTTATGCAAACATGGAAAAGGAGTGTATAGGGATTGCCATTAGAGGACTGATGATGAGGTAGGAAAAAAGATAGAAAAAATGTGCAAAAAAAGTGAAGACAATACTACAGAAATAAGGTGACAAGTGCAAACAATTGATCCCTTGCTATACTATTCCCTGTAACTGTATGACCTACCTAAAGCAGAAGTTGGCACCCTACTGGACAGCAGAATGGCGCCCCCACTCCCAGCGGCTATCCCTTAAAATCCCTTAAAAAGTTGCTAATACAAGGGCAGCCATTAACAAAGTGTAAGGTAAGTATACATACAGAACAAGGCTACAATCAGATGCCCTAATTGGCATGTAAAGCACAGGATAAGTGCCAAATATTGATACCAGTAAGCTTGGGGATACTTAACTTTTATTCTATCTAAAGATAGAATAAGATTAGATGATGATTAGCTGATTAAGATTAGATGATGGTCATGAAACCTCAACATGTTTCTCCATAATGGATTATCAGGAGGTTAGATATGTAGATGCAGCATCAGGGACAAATATTGACAAATTTGATTTTTTGACCTTATAAGCATATTTAATATTTAGTTTTCTCAGGTGAAGGGAAGGCCCCACGCGTATCGCTGCCGCAGCAGCTTCATCAGGGGAAGTGACTCTAAGGTGAGAAGATATGGTTTAAATATACTTAAAAATTAGTTAAGAGCCATACCGCTGTGTCAGAGTAGGACCGGAAGGTGCCAGGAGGGACGCTGACCGCGTGGAGAGCAAGCGTATATCCGGGATACAGAGCGGGAGTGTGTATCGTATCCATGGTGAGAGCTGCGCGTGCGCACCTGCGGCTGACTATAGAGTCGCATTGCGCATGTGCCTGTTGGAAAGGAAAAGGGGAGGGTTCGCAAGCGCTGGTACAAGCTGGGATAAATGGCCAGGAGAGTGGGCTAGTGTCCCCAGGAGTAAATAAACAGTAACCACCCCCTGTGCCACAATAGCCTTAGGCATAGGGGACCTGCATCTAGCACCCGGTGAAAACAAGAGAAAGAATCTATTAATAAAAAAAATAAAAATAATAAAGTAAAGCAAGATTTCCAAAATAAATAAATAAATGAAAAAATCTGAAAAAATATATATGTGTGGAAAATCTAATATATAAAGCTGAATGTGTGTATGTGGGTATGTATGTGTGTATGTCCGGGATTGGCATCTGAACCGTCGCAGCTACAGCCACAAAATTTTGCACAGTCACACGTCTGGACCCCGAGAGCGTCATAGGCTATGTTCTGAGGTGAAATTTTAACCCCGCGCTTTCCAATTCACCAAACAATTTTGCCCCTATCTACATAATGGGGAAAAAGTGAAAGGAAAAGTGTTGGAGGCGTCGCAGCTACAGGCACAACATTTTGCACAGTCACACGTCTGGACTCCGAGAGCGTCAAAGCTATGTTGTGAGGTGAAATTTTAACCCCGCGCTTTCCAATTCACCAAACAATTTTGCCCCTATCTACATAATGAGGAAAAAATGAAAGGAAAAGTGTTGGAGGCAAATTAACAGCTGCCAGATGTGAACAAGGGGGACTTAAAGAATGACAGCGATGGCGCCAAAGAGTATATACTGTACAGTTGCTAAGGTGGGGCCCCAACATGGGATAATCACACCACCACGGGGATATGAACACACACACAAAATGCGCCACACACTACCACGTGCTCGAACACATATACCACCGTCAGCGCACATTTCCCCACACATACACCAACCTCGCCACATAAAAGTCGAAACACAAAAGTCGCCGCTCAAAACTCGCCACGCGCAAAACTCTCCACATGCAAAACTCGCCACACGTGCAAAACTCGCCACATGGAAAACTCGCCACACGCAAAACTTGCACACGCGGAAAAATTGCTACATGCACAAAAGTTGCAACACATGCAAAAGTTGCCTCACACAAAACTTGCACATACTCAAAAGGCACCACACAAAACTCGCCACGCGCAAAACTCGCCATGCGCAAAACTTGCTGCACACAACTTGCTACACTAACCTGTCACCTGCAACTCGACACACAAAAAGTTGCTACACGCATGTCGCCACACAAAACTCATCTCACAAAAGTCGCTACATGCATGTCGCCACACGCAACTCAACACACACAACTTGACACACGAAACTCGCCCTAAAACACACACAAGTCTGGTATTATCCTTCAAAAATAAAAATCTGATTAATAAGCAGACAAACTACAAGAGCAACAAATGTACCATATAGGAATCCGGCAGCTGTCAGTCACATGACCAGTCTATTATGTGTATGTGTGAGCTAATATATACTGCCAGGGGGTGGGCTTCCTGTAGGCTGGGGATTTATCAGGCTGCCAATTTAGCTTACAAATACTGAGGTAAAAATACTGACCAAATAACGTGTGAACAAGGTCTAATACAGGAGGAGATGACATACAGATATATACTATATACAGGAGGAGATGACATACAGGTATATACTATATACAGGAGGAGATGACACACAGGTATATACTATATACAGGAGGAGATGACACACAGATATATACTATATACAGGAGAGATGACACACAGGTATATACTATATACAGGGGAGATGACACACAGGCATATACTATATACAGGAGAGATGACACACAGGTATAAAGTATATACAGGAGGAGATGACATACAGGTATATACTATATACAGGAGGAGATGACACACAGGTATATACTATTTACAGGGGAGATGACACACAGGTATATACTATATACAGGAGGAGATGACACACAGATATATACTATATACAGGAGAGATGACACACAGGTTTATACTATATAGAGGAGGAGATGACATACAGGTACATACTACATACAGCAGGAGATGACATACACGTATGTTATGACCCCAATGGCGAGGGTCTCAGAGATATCAGCAAGTCTGCGAAGCACAAAAATCGAGCTCATAGGGCAGTGGTAACTGGGTTGACCATATATCTACTCCTAACGCCAACACTAGAAGTAGCCGGGGAACATGCCTACATTGGTCGCTAGATGTCTCGCGCCAGCCGGAGAGCTAACTACCCCTAGAAGAGGAAAACAAAGACCTCTCTTGCCTCCAGAGAAAAGACCCCAAAAGTAGGATACCAGCCCCCCACAAATAATAACGGTGAGGTAAGAGGAAATGACAAACACAGAGATGAACTAGGTTTTAGCAAAGAGAGGCCCACTTACTAATAGCAGAATGTAGTAAGATAACTTATATGGTCAACAAAAACCCTATCAAAATCCACGCTGGAGATTCAAGAACCCCCGAACCGTCTAACGGCCCGGGGGGAGAACACCAGCCACCCTAGAGCTTCCAGCAAGGTCAGGAAACAGATTATATACAAGCTGGACAAAAATGCAAACAAAAACAAATAGCAAAAAGCAAGAAAGCAGACTTAGCTTAATCAAGCAGGAACCAGGATCAGTAGACAAGAGCACTACAGATTAGCTCTGATATCAACGTTGCCAGGCATTGAACTGAAGGTCCAGGGAGCTTATATAGCAACACCCCAGACCTAACGACCCAGGTGAGCATACAAGGGATGAATGACATACCCAGAGTCAAATCACTAGTAGCCACTAGAGGGAGCCAAAAGGTAAATTCACAACACACGTATATACTATATAATATAGTATATACAGGAGGAGATGACATACAGGTATATGCTATGTATAGGAGGAGATGACATACAGGTATATACTATATACAGGAGATGACACACAGATATATACTATATATAGGTGAGATGACACACAGGTATATACTATATACAGGAGATTACATACAGGTATATCTAATATATAAAGCTAAATGTGTGTATGTATGTATGTGTGTATGTCCGGGATTGGCATCTGCACCGTCGCAGCTACAGCCACAAAATATTGCACAGTCACACGTCTGGACCCCGAGAGCGTCATAGGCTATGTTGTGAGGTGAAATTTTAACCCCGCGTGTTCCAATTCACCAACAATTTTGCCCCTATCTACATAATGGGGAAAAAGTGAAGGGAAAAGTGTTGGAGGAAAATTGACAGCTGCCAGATGTGAACAATGGGGACTTAAAGAATGAGAGCGATGGCGCCAAAGAGTATATACCGCACAGTTGCTAAGGTGGGGCCCCGACATGGGATACTCACCACACACGGGGATATGAACACACACACAAAATGCGCCACACACTACCACGTGCTTGAACACATATACCCCCCTCAGCACACATTTCACCACACACACACCAACCTCGCCACATAAAAGTTGAAACACAAAAGTCACCACTCAAAACTCGCCACGCGCAAAACTCGCTACATGCAAAACTTGCCATATGCAAAACTAGGCTCACGCAAAACTCGCCACACGTGCAAAACTCACCTCATGGAAAACTCACCTCATGCAAAACTTGCACACACAGAAAAATTGCCACATGTACAAAAGTTGCACCACATGCAAAAGTTGCCTCACACAAAACTTGCACATACTCAAAACGCACCACACATAAAACTCGCCACGCGCAAAACTTGCCATGCACAAATCTTGCTGCACACAACTTGTTACACTAACCTGTCACATGCAACTCGACACACAAAAAGTTGCTACACGCATGTCGCCACACAAAACTCATCTCACAAAAGTCGCTACACGCATGTCGCCACACGCAACTCAACACACACAACTTGACACATGAAACTCGCCCTAAAACACACAGAAGTCTGGTATTATCCTTCAAAAAAAAAATCTGATTAATAAGCAGACAAACTACAAGAGCAACAATTGTACCATATAGAAATACGGCAGCTGTCAGTCACATGACCTGTCTATTATGTGTATGTGTGAGCTAATATATACTGCCAGGGGGGAGGGCTTCCTGTTGGCTGGGGATTTATCAGGCTGCCAATAGCAACCAATCACAGCTCAGCTTCTATTTTGCTACAGGTAATTAATCTGAGCACTGATTGGTTAATATAGGCAACAAAAACATTCTCAGTATAACAAAGCTAATATATGTTAAGAAATGCTTCTATTAGCTTAGTTTTTGCCTTTTAATAATTACATTTCTATCTATTTGTTTTGTGGTTTTTGTGTGCAGAATAAATTTTTGTTAACACATTCTATTTTGCTAACAGCAGTCATTAACCCGGGCGAAGCCGCGTAGTACAGCTAGTATATATATATAGCTGAAAAATATACATAATAGTAAATTATACATATAAATAAATAAGAAAACAAATGAATAAAAAATAAAAATAATAATAATTAATCAAAAAATAATAAAAAGTGAAAAATAAATAAAAAGTGATAAATGAAAAATAAGAAATAAAATATACAGTATAATATATATATATATATATATATATATATATATATATATATATATATATATATAATGTGTAAATATGAATGGATGAATCTATATAATGCCACATAATTTTATTATGATACATGAGAAGTATATATGTAGGGACAGATATGTATCCACCCCATAACTTCTGTTCACACACCGGATGAGAAGCGATGCTGTCTAGGTGTCTTTGAGTATTTACCCTGCAAGTCTATAGTCATAATAAGATGGTTTCATCATCCAAAGTAATCCTATGCCATCAATGCAGTAAACCCAATGGACCACCTGCTTCCACCAATATCCTTCTTCCCCTTCGCATTTCATAATAAGTGTAAATTCTCCATGTTTACTCATGCCACCTGGTATAGGGATATTTCAGATCCATGGTTAAAAGGTCCATAAATGCCCTCAATAGGGTTCACTGGATATTTCACCAGTACTTGTGGATATCCTCCCCTATTGAAGTCTTTACAATTTCCTCCCTTAATCCAATATATTGGTCCATAGTACTTGCAAATGAGTTGTATCCATTGTATGAAGTAAAGGAGGAATGCTGAAAAGATAAGCCATCCAATGAAAGGAGAAGGGCAATGCCAATATGAATTGTCCAGGATCCCTCAATGCCAAAAGAATGTGATCCGGTTCATCCCTAGATCCACCTGTTATAGATACAAATGGAAATAAAAATCTCAACACGGAAATATCTATATAACCTTGCCATAATTCATCCCAAGAAACCCGTAAAAGGAAGCTCCTCATTCAGCCCTGTGGGTGCCACTGAATGAAGTTCATAAATCCACCTAGATTCAGTTCGTAGTAGGTGTTTACGTATATTGCCACCCATAAATCTTCTCTAATCCTACAATCCTCAAATTTGAGGGAAAGCCCGTGTGTTGCTAAAAATTGAGCGGCCACAGGAGTAAGGGTTTTGCCTTTCCTTTGGTCCGTGGCAGCCAGATGTATGGTAGATATATGTTTTTGGGCCCTCTTCCTCAACTCCTGAGAGGTTTGCCCCACATATACCATATTGCAGGGACAGATAAGGGCGTAAATCACATCCCTAGATTTACAGTTAATATATGTTTTTAATGGATGCCTTTTGTGGTTGACCGGATTTCTAAATGTATCCTGAGTTGGGATCATAAAAGAGCAGATATTACAATCCCCACATGGGAATGACCCCCTCAGGATTATGCCCCTATTTAGCCTAGTGGTGGGTCTAGAAAAGTGACTCCTGGTCAATAAGTCGCTTAGATTTGGGGCCCTTCTTGCTGTGAGAAGCGGCCTATCACTAGTGACTTCAATAGTTTGGACGTCTGCTCGGATTATCGACCAATGCTTAGATAAGATCTCCCTCACCTGCTGCCAGTTGCTGTTATAGTCTGTAACAAATATTGTCTGTGATTCCCGGCAGCGTTGTCCAGATGATAGAAGCGATGATTGGTCATGTTGTCTCACACGTTGAAAAGCTGTGGATATCACACGTGTGTGTAGCCTCTTTTTTTCAAGCGATCCGTGACACCACGAGCCTGCAGTAGAAAGTCTTGGTCAAGGGTGCAATTGAGTCTGATGCACAAAAATTGTCCCGTGGGTACTCCCACCTTAGTATGCCAAGGATGGAAACTGTTGAACTCTAAAAGTGCATTCGTTGCAGTCGGTTTACGGAAGAGGTCAGTGGCCAGTCGATGGTCCTACACAAATATCTTCAAATCCAAGAAGGTGACAGAACTGTTGGAAATAGAGTTCGTGAAAATAATGTTGTGGGAATGATGTTAAGTTCATTAAGAAACTCAATGCAGCCACCCCTCATACCCATCCACAGAAAAAATATGCCATCTATATAGCAATGCCAGTGTTGGACCCAGTTTTGAAAAGTTGTAGATGCGTACACGACATTCTCCTCCCACCAGCCTAAGAAAATATTTGCAAAAGCTGGCGCGCACTTAACACCCATCGCCACTCCTGATGTTTGTAGAAAAAATGACCCATCAAACAGAAAAAAATTGTGATGTAGAACAAACCTCAAAAGGTCTAAAAGAAAGTAATCGTGTCCACAATCAGTATGTCTATTTTTGTCCAGGAAAAAAGTCATTGCATCCATGCCATCCTTATGGCTGATGTTGGAGTATAGTGACTCCACATCACAAATGACTAAATAGAATTCTGCTGGTAGTTCAATCTGTCCGCAAATTTCAATAATGTGAGCAGAGTCCCTAGCAAAGGAGGGTAAGGAGGAGGCTAGTGGTTGGAGAAAAAAATCCAAATACTCACTTGCTCTCTCACAAATGCTACCAATACTGGAGACTATTGGTCTGCCGGGTGGTCTCTTATCATCCTTATGGATCTTCGGCAGCATATAAAACATTGCAATAACCGGATCCTCCACCCATAAGTATTTATTTTCTTGAGAAGAGATGATACCAAACTGCAGAGCCCTGCAGAGTAATGACTCAAATTTAGAAAGAAATACCTGTGTGGGGTCTGACGGTAATTTCTGGTAACCCCGTGAGTTACTAAGCTGTCTATTGGCCTCAGCTAAATAAAGATGAACCAACCATAAGACAACATTTCCCCCTTTGTCGGCCTCTTTGATGACAAATTCCTTATTATTTTGTAGGTCCAAGAGGGCTCGTTTTTCTGTTGGCTTAAGATTGGAAAATGTACCTACCTGAACTGGTATGGTGAGGATGTCCTGCTTAACCAATTAGAAAAATATTTTGATGGCAGGTACCAAGGAAAAAGAAGGCGATTTCAAGGATTTATTTCTGTATGGAAATTTTCTCCTTTTCAGACCAGACTCATTCTCTTCCAACAATTCCAATAAATCTTTAAAGGCTTGATGTTCATTCAAAGGGATTGGTTGCATAAGATCAGGTTTTTTGTAGATGACCTGGAAAGTGAGATTCCTACAAAAAAGGTAAAGGTCCTTAACCAAGGTAAATTAATCCACTGCATGTGTGGGAACAAAAGTCAGGCCTTTTTGGAGAACAGAAAGTTCTGCGGTAGTCAATATATGGTCCGAGTTGTCAACACGACTTACTTCCGTCTGGTCTGGTAGGGGGATGTGCGACCCCTGTAACGTGGTGGTCGCTTTTTTACAGTACTTTCGTCCCCTACCCCATCTGGTGCGCTGTCTATTTCGCTTCTGGTGGATGATAAAAAAATCACTCGAGCTTTCTTCCCTGCAGGAAGATGTGATGGCTACTGGTGGAGAATTATTCCTAACAGGTTTAGTGTGAAGAGGGTTTCCCCTATGTCTCCATTTATAGAGTGTATGTTGTTCATAATCAGTCTTGTCCCTCTGGAATTTCTTACTTTTTCTATGTGTTACTTCTGCTTCGTATTTATCCAGAGTGTCTTTAAGTTTAATTTTAAAGGCAGTTGTCTGAGTTTCCTCAAAAGTACCTAGTTTGGTCTCCAACTCTTTGATAAGTGTTTTAGTGGAAGTAAACAAACTCTTATGCTCCAAGAGCAAATTTATCAATATATTTGAGCAACACGTAAGCCCCTGTTCCCATATCTGCTGAAAAGAGACTGAGGGTTCCCAAGCTGGGAAAATGGGGACTCGGAGGCCACGTGGTATGAAGCCTGATTTTAGATATTCTTCTAGGCTTCTCATATTCCACCAGAGCCTAACTCCCGTCTTGTGAGCCCTGGTCAAATCAGAGCACAATGCAGAGAAGCCTGTATCAGATTCAACAGTCAATGTCCCTGTCATCTCAAAAACAGTGGAGGGTTTAGCATGCGTATGTCTGTGCTTAATAGACGCTTCAAAAAATGCAACATATTGCATTCGCCGTACACCGCAAAACGGCGCATGCGTACGCATCTGCAGGTGAACTGATGCAAACGTATGTCCCTGCGTACACAATGTTATACATAGAGTAGGACTGGCAAGCGTGAGGGCCCGTGATGTGTGTTGCCAGCTTACATATTGTGGCCATAATATTAACTAACACCTTACATATTTTGATATGTTCTTGTGCACTTTTTTATTTTTACTTTTGAGGTGCAGTTGGGCCCTGATGGCTTTGTAAGTTGTGGCCTTTGTTCACGCAGGATGCATTACAGTTAGTACTGGGCAGCCCGCCACAGGGTGTTACTAATAGGCTATGATCCAGATGCTTTGCATACTCTGTGTGAACACTGCTGAAGATTATTTATTTGCACTGGTGTGCCAAGCGGCCAATCCCTGATTGTAGGCTGGCTGCCTCATTTGGTATTACCGCACCTGTGCAGTCGCCATCTTTACTTGGGCCCACTGCACCATGACAATGCATTTGATTTGAGGCATGGACAGGTAAGCACCTTTGCCTGTTTTTTCTGTGGTGTTTTCTCTAGAATAGTGGAGGATTTTTCCTTTTTTTTTTCCTCCTGTTGTGGTTTTTGCTTTTAGAGTAGGACTGGCAAGCGTGAGGACCCGTGACGTGGGTTGCCAGCTTACGTATTGTAGCCATAATATTAACTAATACCTTACATATTTTGATATGTTCTTGTGCACTTTTTTATTTTTACTTTTTGAGGTGCAGTTGGGCCCTGATGGCTTTGTAAGTTGTGGCCTTTGTTCACACAGGACGCATTACAGTTAGTACTGGGCAGCCTGCCACAGGGCTTTACTAATAGGCTATGATCCAGATGCTTTGCATACTCTGTGTGAACACTGCTGCAGATTATTTATTTGCACTGGTGTGCCAAGCAGCCAATCCCTGATTGTAGGCTGGCTGTCTCATTTGGTATTACCGCACCTGTGCAGTTGCCATCTTTATTGAACTTCATCTGCTCCCGCCATCTACCATCCTCCCTAAATCTGACATCTCCCTTTCCATGGGTGGCACCATAATAACACCCGGGCAGCAGGTACGCTGTCTGAGTGTTATGTTTGACTCCGATCTCTCCTTCACATCCCATATACAATCTTTTGCCCGCTCTTGCCGCTTACACCTAAAGAACATCTCTAGAATCCGCCCTTTTCTCACTATGGAAACAACAAAACCCCTCACTCTCGCCCTGATCCACTCCCGCCTGGATTACTGCAATGCTCTATTAATTGGCTTCCCCCTTACTCGACTTTCCCCTCTTCAGTCCATCCTTAATGCAGAAGCCAGGGTTGTCCATCTGGCTAATCAGTATTCAGAGGTGTCCGCTCTTCGCCAGTTGTTACAATGGCTGCCCATTCATTATAGGATCTAATTCAAAGTACTTGTTCTCACCCACAAAGCTCTCCACAGTGCGGCACCCCCTTACATCTCCTCCCTCAATTCGGTCTATCGGCTTAACCGACTACTGCGCTCTGCAAACGACTTTTGACTAACCTCTGCACTAATCCGTACCTCCCACTCCCGACTCCAAGGCTTCTCCCGTGCTGCGCCAATCCTCTGGAATGGACAAAGAGTAAAGTACTAGCGCACTACCAATCCTATATAATGAAAAAGACAGGGGTGCAGCACAGTGGAGAAAGAATCACCATGCAAAACAAGAAAAGGAACCACTGAAAATTGCTGCACACCACAATCGGTATATATAATATAAAAGGCAAACTTTATTGACACAATAAAAACATTAAAAACATATAACACACCACAATTCCCCACAATGATCCATGGTGATTACAAGTAGCCAAACAAGGGCAAATATCCTGTAGAAAATGTATACAAGGTAAAAAGTAGTATACCTAGGTGATACACCCATACAAGAACTTATAGCATATCAGTGAAATAGTTAAATACTAGATAGAGCCTAGGTATAACACAAATATAGCCCATGTATGTGGCCCTATATCTCTATGCCTCCTAGATGAAAGATATGATGCCAAAAGCACCGGAAATATTTACATATATGCCACATATACAAATAAAAGCATGGATCTTGTACTCTGGTGAGCGCCTGATTGTCAATATATCATTTGGGAAGCCCTATGGGGCTTATGCCCGGTGGCAATGTGCACGAAAAGATAAGAATATGTAGCGCCCAAGAATGTAGGGCAATAGTAGCCACATACCCACCAAATAGGTGAAGATCCTGAGCTCGACCGAGCAGAACAAATTCAGATAGGCACCGCCAGGAATGCAGCGTACAGAGAGGCAGGGATCAAAGTGGGGAGAGACCCCACGCGTATCGCCGTTACTGGGACGGCTTCGTCAGGGGAAGGGAATCCTCTGGAATGCTCTACCCCAAGATATTAGGACCATTCACAATTTGCATAGTTTTAGGCGCTCCCTCAAAACACATTTGTTCAGAGCGGCCTATCACATTCCCTAATCAAAGTCATTTTATGTTTGTGTGTAGACCATTCACTACTTCCATCTATCCCCCACCCCCTGAAGATGGCTGGACCATCATTGTAAATACATAATTGTAAATACACACCTGTACTTTGTATCTCCCCCACCTCATTGTAGATTGTAAGCTCTCACGAGCAGTGTCGTCTTATTTTGCTTTATGTATTGTATTTTTTAACATTGTTACTTATTACTGTTGTGTTTGAAACTGTTAAACTGCAAAGCGCTGCGGAATATGTTGGCGCTATATAAATAAAGATTGTTATCATTATTATTATTTATTTGGGTCCACTGCACCATGACAGTGCATTTGATTTGAGGCATGGACAGGTAAGCACCTTTGCCTGTTTTTTCTGTGGTGTTTTCTCTAGAATAGTGGAGGTATTTTTCATCTCTAGAATAGTGGAGGTTTTTTCCTCCTTTTTTCCTCCTGTTGTGGTTTTTGCTATTAGAGTAGGACTGGTAAGCGTGAGGACCCATGATGTGGGTTGCCAGCTTATGTATTGTGGCCATAATATTAACTAATACCTTACATATTTTGATATGTTCTTATGCACAATTATTTTAACTTATTAAGGTGCCATTGGGCCCTGATGGCTTTGTAAGTTGTGGCCTCTGTTCACACGGGATGCATTACAGTTAGCACTGGGCAGCCCGCCACAGGGCGTTACTAATAGGCTATGATCCAGATGCTGTCATACTCTGTGTGAACACTGCTGCAGATTATTTATTTGCACTGGTGAGCCAAGCGGCCAATCCCTGATTGTAGGCTGGCTGCCTCATTTGGTATTACCGCACCTGTGCAGTCGCCATCTTTACTTGGGCCCACTGCACCATGACAATATATTTGATTTGAGGCATGGACAGATAAGCACCTTTGCCTGTTTTTTCTGTAATGTAAAATATATGTACGCAAGATGCATGCGGATCGCTATGCAGGTATACGCTGCGCACACATACGCTAATGTGAACCCGGCCTAAGTGCACCAGTGTTTGGTTCCCAGCAGATTATTGAACCAGGCCCAATAACCACCAATCATGACAATGTCAACACCTGGCTTCTACACTTTCTCTCATTCCCACTGTTATCATAGGTGATTTCAATATCCTCATTGATACCAACCAGGCAGCAGCCTCCAAACTCTTGTCACTTCTTTGTTCTCACACAATGGCCATCCACATCCACCCATAATGATGGACATGTTCTTTATTTATTAACTTGCCTCTGTTCCATATCTAACATTATAACCTCATCTCTCACCCTATCTAGCTACTATCTACTTAATCTCTCATACTTTTTAACTACCTCTCATTTCCAGCAATTACGCCCCCACATAAACTTTTCTAATTGATAAACTCACACATCCTCTTACTCTCTTCTACCATTGTTCACGATACCATCACTCCTTCTACAACACCACACTCATATCATCTATTGATTTTGTTGCCTCTTTTGTGCATAGCAGAAGGCATTGAATCACCAGAGAACTCTGAACACCAACTTCACTGCTGGATGCGTCCAGGGTTGCAGAGTGATATGGGAGGAAAACACACTTCCAGGAAGAACTGGGTCACATTCAAGCAACCAATTTTCAAATTCAAGTCAACTTCTCATATATTCTCTATCTTACAGCCACAAACAATTTTTCAACACCCTTAATTCCCTCCTTCATACACCATTGAACCCCCATTTTTCTCATTTCCACAAAAGACTTTGCAGTATATTTCAATTATAAAATTGACCACATCAGAAATAACTTTAATGTACAACCCCCACAACCCCTCCATATAATAGACCAATGCCATTCCGACATAAGCTTCTTTCCTACCATTAATAAAGAAAATCTTTCTAATTTACTCTCCAAAATGCACCACACCAATTGTTTGCTTGACCCTATCCCATCCCAACACTTCCCTGATATCACCACCCTGTTTATCTCTGCCCTTACCCATCTCTTCAACTTATTATTAACCTTTGGTGTTTTTCCTTTTTCTTTCAAACATGCAACCATCACACCCAACCTGAAGAAGCTATTCCTTGATCCAACTTTTAAATACAGCTATGATCCTTATTCCCTTTCCATTCATAATTCTTTGAACAGCATGCCCACTTTCCTCCTATCTCTTATCCAAAATGGTCCATGAGAGCCATGAATATGGCTTCCATCCCCACCACTACACTGAAACTGCCCTAACCAAAGTTACTAACAACCTCCTAACTGCCAAGCCAAAGTTAACAGACAATACTCTGTACTACCCCTCCTAGACTTGTCCTCTGCATGTGACTGTTGGTGTCTCCCAAGACTCTGTCCTAGAACCTCAACTTTTCTCCATATATACCTTTGGTGTTGGACAAATCATTAAGTCCCAGAGCTTCCATTACCGCCTATATGCTGATGATACCCAAATCTATCTTTCTAGCATATATGTCACCTCTCTGCTGTCCAGAATCCCATAATTTCTCTTAGCCACCTCCTCCATCTTATCACACTTTGTAAAACTGAAAGCAAACAAAACCAAAGTCATCATCTTTCCCGTCTCATTCAACCCTCCTAACTTATCTATCTATCTATCTATTGCAAAAAAATGAGAGCAGCACAGAAAAGAAAAACAAAGATCAGGGTGCAAGGCCCCTCAGGCATGTACCAAACCTTGTCATAGAAGTCCAAAAATCAGAGGCAGCACACCATTGTGGATAAGGTTATGAAGGTATGGCCGAAACGTTGCCATGATGGGCTATTAAATTTGAATACCTTCATGACCTTATCCACAATGGTGTGCTGCCTCTGATTTTTGGACTTCTATCTATCTATCTATCTATCTATCTATCTATCTATCTATCTATCTATCTATCATTTTCGCAATCCAGAATCAGCTAATATTTTATTTTAGTACATGCCCTCATCATCTCCCACCTTGACTTTTGCAACATTCTTTTCTATGTCCTCTTTTTCTTTCACTTGCGGCCCTCCAGTCCATCTTTAACTTTGCTGTTCAATTAATCTACCTCTGCCCTCTCTACTCCCCCACCTCTACCTTCTGCATATCACTTAACTGGCATCAAATTTTCAAACTAATCCAGTTTCAATTACAATTACAAACTTTGATTTACAATGCCATCCCTAATCTGTCTCCTCCATCATTTCCAAACTAGTCTCTCAGTGCCTTCCCACATATAGTCTACCGTTCTCACAAGATCTTTTTCTCCACCTATGAATGTTCCTCACCCAATCATCTGCAAGATTTTTCCTTTTTCTTACTCCATCTTCTAGAAATCAGTTTCTGAACAACTTGGAATGTCTTAGACAATTGAAACCTTCACATGCAACCTTAAATATCCTCCGAAAAGTCTACAGCCAGTGATAATCCGGCTGCCACCTCAATACCACTGAATCTGCTGCTATACAGTAGCATACCACTAATAGTGGCAGGCCACGAGGCCACTTTGTTGACCATGAGTCCAGCCCATGACACTAAGGAGCTTCAATAGGGGCTACTCTCCTTCCCCATTACCATGTAGACTGTAAGCCCGTGAAGGTCCTCTCCATCATAGTGTCAATGTTAGTTTGTTCACTGTAATTTCTATATGTTTTTTGCATGTAAGCCCTCTTCTCATGTACCTTATCATGGAATTAATGGAATTTAAACCTATAAGAAGTTGGGGACATGTAGGTGTGAAGAGCTTTGAACAACAGATAGGCGATTATATGCAAAGTTGTTTAATTTTTCATATATTTTGAAGCATTACACTTTTCTTAAAGGAGAACATACAGTAATCTTTAAAGTAAAGTAGACAGAACAGCCTATTGCAAATCAGATTACTAACCAATGAACATAATGAGTGGTTTATTACACAGATGTTAAAGTAGGAAAGTTTTCCATAGTAAGAATAAAATGCATAAAAAGTGTGTTTACTTAAACTAAAATATTACCGTATTTTCCGGCGTATAAGACGACTTTTTAACCCCCGAAAATCTTCTTAAAAGTCGGGGGTCGTCTTATACGCCGGGAATCGTCTTGTACGCCGGTGTATATGGTGGGTGGGGAGGGGGAGTGATCCTGATGACGAGGGGGCGTCTCACAGGAAAGTGAGTAATCCCCATTACCTTATCCTAGCGGTGCAGCGTGGGGGTGTCAGTGCCGGGAGCGGCGGCGGCTGCTGTGTTCTGGTGCGGCGGCTCCTCTTCTGTGTGGGGCCTCTGTGCTGTGGGGTGGCGGCGGCGGCGGCGTATCTTTATCCAGTTGGGGCTCCTCCGGCATCTCCTTAGCCCTGGAGGCCCCGCCGCAACTCCATCGGTGCAATGTGGTGGCCTCCGGGAAAATGGCCGCTGCTCAGATTCAGATCTCGTGTCCCGAGATTTCGGGACGAGATCTGAATCTGAGCAGCGGCCATTTTCCTGGAGGCCACCGCATCGCACCTATTGAGCTGCCTCCGGGAAAATGGCCGCTGCATTGCACCGATGGAGTTGCGGCGGGGCCTCCAGGGCTAAGGAGATGCCGGAGGAGCCCCAACTGGATAAAGATATGCCGCCGCCACCGCCACCTCACAGCACAGAGGCCCCACACAGAAGAGGAGCCGCCGCACCAGAGCACAGCAGCCGCCGCACCAGAGCACAGCAGCCGCCGCCGCCACTCCCAGCACTGAGACCCCCACGCTGCACCGCTACGATAAGGTAATGGGGGATACTCACTTTCCTGTGAGACGCCCCCTCGTCATCAGGATCACTCCCCCCCCCCCCCAAAAGGCACATATTCACCGGCCCTATAAGACGACATAGGGTGTATAAGAAGACCCCCGACTTTTAAGAAGATTTTATATTTTAACTGGTAAAGTTGGGGGGTCGTCTTATACGCCCAGTCGTCTTATACGCCGGAAAATACGGTAATATAGTTCTTTATTGTACATGAGCATATTGTAGATAAGTATAAGTATTCTTTTTTAGAATGCCTGATTTTATGCATTATTTGCCTTATATAATTTTCTGGAAAATGTATCAAAAAATCACAAACACCCAACATATTTTATGGCTACATTGGAAAACCATAAGTCATAAGGATTTTAATTGATATACCTTTCCAGCCCATATTTTTTATATGAAGACATTAGCTGTACTCACTATGACCTGGAAAATGATTCTAATTATAATCATAATAATCTGTCTGAGGTTCTGCTGCATCATCATGGAGACAGCAATTTTTTATTTTACGTGCATGGGAAAAAGTGGCCTGTTTCTATGGACTGTACCTAAACTTCTGAATAGTGATGAGCGAGTGTACTCGTTGCTCGGGTTTTCCCTAGCACGCTCGAGTGGTCTCCGAGTGTTTGTAACTGCTTGGAGATTTAGTTTTTGTTGATGCAGCTGCATGATTTACGGCTGCTAGCCAGCCTGAGTACATGTGGGGGTTGCTTGGTTGCTAGGGAATCCCTACCTGTATTCAGCCTGTCTATCAGCTGTAAATCATGCAGCAGAGGCAAAGAAAACTAAATATCCTAGCACTTACAAATACTCGGAGATCACCCGAGCGCGCTCGGGAAAACCAGAGCGATGAGTATACTCGCTCATCACTACTTCTGAGACAAATCATTTTCAAATCACCAGAGATTTGTCACTGACATTATATATGATGCTTTCTTTCTTTCTCAGGATGTACCAAACTGTAGATTTTGCCACTCCTAATATTGTAGCAATATCTCGGATGGTTTTTTTCTGTTTTCGCAGCCTAAGGATATCTTGTTTCACCTGCATGGAGAGCTCCTTTGACCGCATGTTTACTTCACAGCAAAACCTTCCAAATGCAAGCACCACACCTCAAATCAACTCCAGGCCTTTTATCTATTATTGAGAATGACATAACGAAGGGATTGCCCACACCTGTCCATGAAATAGACTTGGAATCAATTGTCCAATTACTTTTGGTCCCTTTAAAAACAGGGTGGCACATGTTAAAGAGCTGAAACTCCTAAAACCTTCATCCAATTTTAATGTGGATACCCTCAAATGAAAGCTGAAAGTCTGAACTTCAACTGCATCTGAATTGTTTTGTTTAAAATTCATTGTGGTAATGTCTATAACCAAAATTAGAAAAATGTTGTCTCTGTCCAAATATATATGGACCTAACTGTATCTATCTATCTATCTATCTATCTATCTATCTATCTATCTATCTATCTATCTATCTATCTATCTATAGATCTATCTATCTCTGTGTGTGTAAACATTCTTCAATGGAGTAAGTAAATGAAGAGGTTGGACAAGAAATTACATCACAATTCTTTTTTTTGTTGTTCGATAATAGATCTTTATTTAGCTTTCAAAAAATGCATACAAATCTACATGACAAAAATGCATGAAAATCCGCACCAAAAAAGTGCGGATTTTTACCTGTGTTTTCTGCCAAGAGAGGCAGAATCTGCACATAAAATTCCACAGGCAAATCTGCAACGTGTGCACATACCCTGAATGATGACCTGTTCTCAGTGGACTGATAGTGGCCATGCTGGGAGTTGTAGTCCCACTGTTTCTATAAGTGATGAGCTGTTCTCTGCTACATGTGTCAGATTTTCTTTGAGTGATCACATCTGTTTATTGTAAACCTTCCCTGCCCCATTATTAGGGAGCTGATGGGGATGGCACAGACTGACGATGGGGCTGATCTACCCACAATGTGTTTAGTCCCTTCTAAATCTCTACAACTTTGAGACTTTTTTCTTGTTTCCAAGCTAAGGATCACAGATCAGGAACCCATAAGGATATTCTGGCCCTGGATCTGCCATAGACTTCGGGTTTCAGTCCCTGATGTCCGGTCAGTGGCCCCTGACATCTGCCTTGGGGACTCTCTGACCACCTGGTCCTTTGTTCCCTATGAGGATGATCGGAGCCATATGTCCATGACGCTGATCGTCCCCTGACCCCAGCTGACTGCAGTAATGGAGACATCAGCAGGAGCCGTCTATGGGCGATTTATTATGGCCGAGGACTGATAGTAATGATCCTCCTGAGTGACAGTGTTGGTGTATACTGTATGGATCCCAGGAAGATATAGACAGCAGGGGGGTCCCAGCCCATGGTCCGTACTAGCTTCTTCCATGGGACGCCCTTCATTGGTCAGCAATGTGTCCACTGCAGATCCTTCCATGTATTTCAATGTAAGTAGCAAATACTTCTTAAAGCCGCCATACACATTAGGTGGCCATTATCCGTCTCTCCCGACTCCTCCAAACCCATTGATATTGGCAGCTTTGGTGAACATTGGTTCAAGGTTGAACTTGATGGCACTAGGTCTTTTTTCAACCTATGCAACTATGGTTGTAAGTTACAAAAAACTAATTTAGATTTTTCGTCGTTAGCGCATCACAGGTTGCACCATGACCCTAATTGCTTGCATTGCGCTATGTGACATAGCGGGGTCTTTGGCCAGTTGTGGCCCCACCCTAAGCATACTGCATGATTTAGGGACTACTTTCCAAATGTTGCATCCTGTCCTCATCACAATGTTACTATAGACCCGGTCTATAGATACACGTCCAACCATGGAGGAACGGGCACTATTGTAACTCCCTAAACACTGTAACGTGTGTTCTGGGGCTTCTCCCGGCAAAGCGTCTACAGAGGAAGGGACCAGATTCCCTTAGGCTTGTGCAGACAAGGGTGCACTGTACTGCTCCGTCATGCATTATTAATATTATTGTTATTTATTGTTAATTGCTATTGCTATTTGGACAGCCCCTTCTCATTCCCCAGGTTTGCTCCCATTAAAAGGAAAATGCCTATGCTGACTCCTTGTGTTGGCTCTGTTCCACCAATATCAGCACTTGTGGTGAGACAAACAAAACACTGCTAGCAACGTTTTTTTTCCGCTGCTGCAAGTACCGCCTTTGCTACATTGCAGCAAAACCGCAAATGCTGCACATGTCCGCAAGTCCCATAGGGAATGAATGAGGCCGAATGCAGTGTTGCCGTAAGTGATCCGTTATGCGGCAGATGCGGAGAAACTGCTGAATCTGCCGCAAATGGCAAAAATGCTGGTGTGAATGTAGCCTAAGTCACTGCCGACAGTGTCTGCTTTAGTCATACTCACCAATGGGGAGGCAGCAAGAAAAGGGCCTAGGGCAGCATAAACTCTAAATACGGCCCTGAAGATTGTGCCACAAAGCTCTTTGCATTATTGTAGGTAAAATTCTTCAACTGGCAACTGTGTGTACCTGCACCCTTCAATCATTCCAGGCTACTACATCCTACTATACTTTAATTTCATTACCCTCCTATATCTCTTGTACATGGTTTCCAGTCCATCTCCATACAGCATTCAATGACCAAACTACATATTTTTACCATGGGATATAGCTACATATAAAACACTGATATGAAAGGTGAGGGGCAAATTTGTGAAAACAAGTTTCAATGATTATAATCATTGCATTAAAAATGGTCTATTGATAATAGAAGACAATATTATTATTAAAGTTACATACTTAACAGATACAATTTACAATCTAACAGCAACATATTTTTATTCTTCAATGCCTGTTGCATAAAAATACAGGGAGGAATCAGGCATCTATTCACGGCTACAGTCCCTTCTTCTTTAATAAATCTCAATTGATCTGGATTATCTGTAAGATTCATTTGAAGGTGCTTCAGTAGTTTAAGGTTTGTATTTGTCTTTTTAACAGCCCCAAGGTGTTTCACCTATTCCCCGACTCATTTGTCTAGAGCTTGTATTCATGTACATTAAACAGCATGGTCACTTAAGTAGGCGCGCAACAAAAGATGTACAACATTTAATAAAATCTCTGTACTGGGATATGCTCTGTGAAATGTTTCCATATAAAAGTCACCTTGGGAAGAATAGAACAAATATCCAGAACATGCAATGAACGGTAGAGTGCACAAGCTCTCTAATGGAATGTTCCTGGAGTTATTCTTCAGAGGAAACTGCTTCATGGCTGAAATGTAATTGGGTTAAGCTTACACTTTTAACCTGTATGTCCTGATTGGGATTCTAGTAGGAGATGACTTTTTAAATTGTAATACTATGAAGTTCTATTTCTTGCAGATTGATTGAGATAAATAGTTAATGTGCTGGATAGCAGACTGTCACAAAGTGCTCCGGCTCTGACTGTAATCCTAAGCCTGCATGTGTGTGTAGGTTTCAGCTTTCCTTACCCTACGGCGGAGGCTGGATGTGTCTCCTAGTGCTAGCATGAACTCAAGCATGCTGTTTTCTGCAAATAGCACAGCAGCAACTGGTGCCTTTAGAGGAGAACAGCTGTTCAGTAGCATAAAGCCTTGTGCTAGTTAGAAGCTGACATACTAATGAGTGACTAGCTCCATTAACTTTGCAGGGTAAGATCAATCAGACCTTTCCTATGTTTTTGCACCATTGCACTGTAAAACATTGCTTCTAACCAAGTAACAATTTTAACAAGTATATATTTTGAGTTTTTCAATCCCTTTGATTATCAGTTGTGGATTTCCCCCTTACTTTCACCGTTGGTATCCTTTCTATTTGTTCAGTACATGCGTATATTTTTAATACATGACAATTACTGTGTTTTTTCTCATGTTGGTTTTATTTTTGTTGCCTTTGTTTAAGTGTTCTGTCCCTTTCTTGCTTTTGTGCACCTTTTTTGTTTTAGACTCAAACGTATATTTCAGATTCTAAAATGAAAGGTTGAATTATAAATGTACACTTTCTTTTATGTGGACCCAGTCTTCCAACATCTAATAGCTGACTAAGGTCTAAATGTGAGATGATTAGTGGCAGGAGGGGACATAAAAATCTTATTTAGACTGTGGTGAGCCAAACGTCTCAATTTCTCACAAACCCCATTTATTAGCCATCTGATCACACAGGACATAACCAACCTTATGAGAACAAAAACAAAAATCTAAAGGGATGAACTGGAATTTACATTGGTATTTATGCAATGTGTAGGTGCATGTTCACACTGACCAATAAACAGACAAAACCTAAGATATAAAAGAAAATGAGCAAATACCCTGCAGTAAATAAATAGAAACAGTGCATGAAAATAAGATAGGGTACTTAGTTAACATAATTTTGATTAAAAAAAGTAAAAGCCATCCCACCACGTCAAGGTGACCCTAAAGAAATGTACTGGAGTGCAAGTTGGTGGGCATGCAATGTGTAGGCGCATGTTCACATTGGCCACTAAACAGACAAAACCTAAGATAAAAACAAAATGAGCAAATACCCTGGAGCAAATAAACCTTATGAGAAGACAATGCATCTTCATAGGGAACCTTCAAGCCCACAACGGTCAGAGAAAAAAAATTAACATGCTCTCTGCATATAATTTCTTTGACTTTTAAAACATTTTTTTATGAGTGAACTGGGAAAAACAGACATTGTTTTATGTATTTGCTTCCTTGCTAGATGCCATGCTGTATAAAGTTGTCTTTTTGTTTCTTTTTGGTATTGCAATTTTAATGAGGCCATATGCATGCTTTTTTTTTTTGCAGGTTTTTAATGATTTTATATTCATGTATTTTGCATGGCAGACTTTTTTCATGAAGTTGTATTGATCGTAATTCAATTTATTTTTATCCCAACTATGAAACTAGGTAATTTGTTCCCTGTACATTGCTTACTTAGTATTCCAAAGCTTTAGTTCTAATCTGTGTTACACTGCCATGGTCTAATAGGCTTTCACCTATGGCAAAGCTAGGTACTTTTGTCAGGTTCCTGGCTGTTGTGGTGATCTCTTGTCACCCACCATCTCTTCACACCAATAGATTAGCTTGATTCTTTAGATATCACAGTTACTATTGACCATGGCATCTGACATGTGGTTACATTGGCAAAAACAGAGATAACTCCAGTCTTCACAGTTGCAATGATATGTTGGCTGTATATTAAGAACCCGTTGCTGATGGCATGGGCAGTGGGCATAGCTTCGATACCATTACTGCTTACTGGATGTACTACCATACCCTATTGTGGACAGAATGCTGTAGTAGAATAAAGTATGTCTATTTGCTGAAATATTATATTAACTAGAGTCCAGGAGTCCAGATTGTAAACTGCCAGACCAGAGCCCTGAAAAACCCATCCTACCTCATGGCATCCTCAGGCCATGTGCACACGTTAAGTATTTTTTGCATTTTTTTCGCGTTTTTTCGCTATAAAAACGTGATAAAAACGCGAAAAAAACGCTTACATATGCCTCCCATTATTTTAAGTGTATTCCGCATTTTTTGTGCAAATGTAGCCTTTTTTTCCGCGAAAAAATCGCATCGCGGAAAAAAAA
Organism: Ranitomeya variabilis; assembly: GCF_051348905.1. Taxonomy (NCBI): domain Eukaryota; kingdom Metazoa; phylum Chordata; class Amphibia; order Anura; family Dendrobatidae; genus Ranitomeya; species Ranitomeya variabilis. The sequence goes on from NC_135233.1 coordinate 827,785,344, forward strand.
GCAACATGTTCATTAAAATGCGGAATTGCAGGGGATTCCGCACACCTAGGGGTCCATTGATCTGCTTAATTCCCGCACGGGGCTGTGCACACCATGCGGGAAGTAAGCAGATTATGTGCGGTTGGTACCCAGGGTGGAGGAGAGGAGACTCTCCTCCACGGACTGGGCACCATATAAGTGGTCAAAAAATAAGAATTAAAATAAAAAATAGCGATATACTCACCCTCGATGTCTTCCCGCCTCCACTGCATGCTGTCGCTTCGGTTCCTGTAGCTGATGTGTGGCGAAGGACCTTGCCGATGACGTCACTGTCCTGTGATTGGTCGTGAGCGGTCATGTGACCGCTCACGTGACCGTGACGTCACGCTAGGTCCTGTGCGCACAGACCAGCTATAGGAAGACGAACGGACGCCGCTGATGAGATGTCTGGGTGAGTATAAGCATTTTTTTTATTATTTTTAAACATTCTATCTTTTACTATAGATGCTGCATAAGCTGCATCTATAGTAAAAAGTTGGTCACACTTGTCAAACAGTATGTTTGACAAGTGTGACCAACTTGTCAGTCAGTTTTCCAAGCGATGCTACAGATCGCTTGGAAAACTTTAGCATTCTGCAAGCTAATTACGCTTGCAGAATGCTAAAAAAACGCGAAAAAAACGGAAAAAAACCGCAAAAAAAAAAATGCGGATTTCTTGCAGAAAATTTCCGGTTTTCTTCAGGAAATTTCTGCAAGAAATCCGCAACGTGTGCACATACCCTCAGCCTTTCTTCTGATTAGTAGTAGAGATAAGCAAAAATCGTTGGCTCCCTCCTTATCTGGCATGCTATAGCGCTTACCAAAGAAGCTGTATTGGGGACCCTGATACCTGGAGTGCTTTTGATGATCAGCTGTTCGGCACTGCAGCTGCATGTGTCGCGGCTGTGTGTCAGTCACAATGCATGTGTAACAACCCAGGTTCCTGGTTTTTACAGTGGCATTGCTTTCCTCACGGGCCGAGTGATGTCACGCTTGGAAGTGAGGAAGGATCTCTCTTATCAGATAACCACAAGCATGCAGCATGTTCATACTCCAAACCAGAAGGGGAAGCTCTGATCCAGTTTGTGGGTGGCTGCCCTATATATATACTGGTCTGGAGGAAAAGTGAGTTGAGTTCAGTCAGTGAGTGCCAGACAGCAGACTAGAGCAGTCTGAGGCAGAGAGGAAGGAGAGGGGCCATGCAGCCACGAGAAGTGCTGCAGCTCCTGGAAGGAGATATAACAGATAAGAGAACAAGCTGTAGTGAGCGTGTAGGGAAGAACTGGGGAGTTAGCTGCGACTGGGCTACCTCCCTACTGAGCCCAGACAACGGTAGCCGGAAGACTGAAGTTGTGAGGGACTTCACATCTCACAGCAGAAACCGGCAGGACAGCTAGATTACAAGTCACCTGTCTGCGCTTACACCTGAGAACACAGTAGCACATAGAGCCCGGGTCGTGATAGAGACCCTGTAAAAAGGCTCGAGCTACCTGTTGTATGGGTAGTGTCCTACCAACCTGGAGAACAAGTGAGGACCTTGCGAGAGGCTTAAGACAGCAAGGGACCACACCACAGCGCTAGAAGGAAGGCTTCTAACCCCACCTGGTAAGGGGAACTCCCATCTCGCTTCCAAGCCGGCCAGACTATTGACACCTGTGATCTGGTACCCTGGACTGTGGCTGCCTGAATTCATCAGTAAACCAGGTAAAGAGACTGCAAACCTGTGTCCTCTGTTTCTTGCTATACCACCCACCATCTTCATCTATACACTGGGAGCCCTGGGGACCCAGCTTCACCTGTGGGAAGCCATATCATCTTAGCTGCCATAACATCACCTCAGTGGACCCTGTTGTGAATTCTGCTTTTGGGTTCCCTCCGGTGGTGGTAGGTGGTAATGCAGTTGTCCCTGAGTTGCAGTCCTGGTCAGGTGTTTCTGCTGATTGCAGTTCTGACTGGGGTATTTAGGTGTGCAGGATCCATTAGTCCTTGCCAGTTGTCAATTGTTGTTGGGAGGTGTTGGACCTCTGCCTGGTTCCTCCTGCCTTTCTGCCAAATCAGCAAAGATAAGTGTCTGGTTTTTTTTTCTGTGGCACACATGCTGTGTGCTTCATGATTCAGTGCTATTCTTTTGTGTTTTCTTGTCCAGCTTAGATTGTGTCAGTATTTTCTCAGTCTTGTTGGATTCTCTGGGGTTGCAGATATTCATTCCACGTCTTTAGTTAGATTGTGGAATTTTTTGTATTATCTGCTGTGGATATTTTTTGAAGGGTTTTAATACTGACCGCCTAGTATTCTGTCCTATCCTTTCCTATTTAGCTAGAGTGGACTCTTTTGCTAAATCTTGTTTTCTGCCTGCGTGTGTCTTTTCTTCTCCTACTCACAGTCAATATTCGTGGGGGCTGCCTATCCTTTGAGGTTCTGCTCTGAGGCAATGTAGTATTCCTATTTCCATCTATAGGGGTATTTAGTCCTCCGGCTGTGTCGAGGTGTCTAGGGTTTGTTAGGCACACCCCACGGCTACATCTAGTTGCGGTGTTAGTTCAGGATCTGCGGTCAGTATAGTTTCCACCTACTCCAGAGAAAGTTTCATGCGGCTCCAAGGTCACCGGATCATAACAGGACCCCTTTAAGCAGCGTCGATCATCCCTGACCGAGAACCACAGGTGGCATCAAGAACAAACTCTATTCCTAAAAACCCCTTTAAAAACTTTTCCCTTAACATGGGCCCCCAGGGCCACGGACTGGGCCTTTGCCGCCATGACACATCCCTTTAAGTACCAGACCCAGTACCTAGCATTCCACGGCCCTGGCAGGCGTTCCACATGCATGGAGAGCCTGTGTGTTGTGACTGTTACACAGTCGCGACACATGCAGCTACGGCGCTGAACACCTGATTATTGGCTGCGCTCCAGGTAGCTGGGTTCCCGCAGCAGCTTCTTCGGTAAGCGCTATAGCTTGCCAAATAAGGTGGGAGCCGACGATGTTCGCTCATCTCTAATTAGTAGTCTCAGCACACTGTCATCATAGTAGCACAGCACACAAGTTACATGAATCTTAGTCTACTGTTTAGAAGAAGTGCCGGGGATGCCGGTAGTTGGGCGGAGGTTTGCACAGTTCTTGTCAGGCAGTCAAAGAATACCAAAGTCACAGCTGGGCTTGGGTCCTACAAATATTTGTTCTCAATTGTAATATTTAAATGAATACATATTGACCAATTTATTATCAACTCCAGTAACACATTATATGTAAGATGTATATCAAACAGATATTTCTGATGTCAGATGATCTTGGGAAGATGGTGAATGTAAAATTGAGTAGCAATTGCCATATAATGTATGATAAGACATAATGAGAAAGAAATGTGAGCTCCTGAACTTTGAACATGAGATAATTGTGGGTACAGCTCTGGTGCTGGTATAAATAAAACAGCTCCACTTCTGAAATGCCACAGAACAGCAACAGCTTTCACAGAGCGGAGTATAAGACACTATACAAGGGGTGAATGCAATGTCTATGATGGTAAATGGCTATTGTGTAGTGAAGCCGAGAAAGAATTGTTCTACAGACATATAGATGCTTATATCACAAGTAATCAGAATTGGAGACCAAATCATATACCGTAGGTAAGAGGAAAAGTTTATCTACCAATATCAAGATGATCATTATCATCTACTCCGTGGGAAGCAAATATCGTTTGTCCTTGCAGAGAGTGACATGTTAAGCATATTGAGATGAGAGGACTTAAATCCTCAAAGCTCCTCTGGGAAATACTGGGGAACCAATTCATTGAGACCAGCATTTTTCACACCAGGGGGCATGATTCTCGTCAGGGACTGGAATAAGATTTGTGGGGTAAGGAACGCCATGGGAGTTGCCATGCCTCCGTTCTACCACAATTACACCCACTATGTTAGAGCTAGGTGAAAATAGTGAGAACATCAAAAGTCACAAAATGTTTGCGCCTTCGCATTGCGCCAACATTTTATGACCTTTCAATGTTTTCTATGCTAACTCTTTGATGAATTTGGCGCTAAGTGTCTGAATATTGACAGATCTGAATGAAAAGTCCAAAAATCCTTTTTCTTTCTATTCACTACTGTCTACTGTTTATTGTCCTGCACATGGCTAGCAGTGTGATTGACAACTGTCCTGTTATATCATACTTTAATTAAAAAAAATAATAAAAAAAAAAGAACAGCATCGAACAATCATTACTCTTCTCAGGTTGGCATATTATTACTTCTTTGAAAATGTTGTTTTGATTTCCTTGTTTTCTGAAATAAAAGAATAATTTGTTTACAACCTCATGTACGGTTTATTGCAATGTAAGCAGCCTTTTAGGAGCGAGGTTTTCCATTAGGTTACATGAGCTGCCAAGTAACTACAGTATGTCTCGAAAGTATACAAAGACAGTGTGACCGGAACTTGGAAGCCACAAAGCTTATAAGGCGTAAGGAAATGCAGAGATTAAATGCTACATTTCTTTCTGCGATGAGACACTTGAGGTTTGGAGCTTGTGTGACACAGGCTTAACGCTCTGCCTTCTGTGATAAGAATGATTGTATATGAAAACATGCCAGTTCTGGAAACATTATCTGTCTTGCCGAAGCAATTTCCAGTACCCTGTAGAAAGAATTAGATATGAAAATGAATGCATGGCACTGACACTTTTAGGATGGACAAAATAAGAAATGCATTATTGATTGTCGGTGGCTTTCTGCCCTCTTGTTCTGCGTTATCTAGGTTGCACTTCTCTTAGACCTTACCCTATAAAAATCAAATGATATGTACCGTACTCTTTCATGACTCACAAATCTTGGTACACAGCTTGAACACAGTGCTCATAATAAGTTATTAATAGGAACAGCTGTCATCGCTGTGCCATTGAAGCGAAGGGCTTTCAGAGGAGCGGATTTTGTGGCCTCATGCTATGGCACAGTTTAATGAGCAGGCTCTGATTATTTATTTTAATTAGAAGAAAACATTTATTCAGAGATAATGTAGGTTTAACATTCCATCTGCATTCCATTGCTGAAAACCTGGCTGGAATTAAACAATTGTGTGTCAGGGTGAATGGAAGAATGTGTCAGAATGACATGAGTAGAGAGAGAGAAAAGGATAAAACGGGAGCGAACAAAAACAGCAGGTAGAACGAAGAGTGATTTCAAAGTTCCATGATGTGACAGATGCTTTAAATCAAGTATTTCGTATCAAGAAGTGCACACATATTAATTAGAAAGCAGATATATATTGCAGGCAATATGTTAAAGAATTGAAAGAACACACGCACCAAAGTAGTAAATATTAAATGGTCACTAATCTGAAAAATATTCTTCTTTCTCTACTAAAGAACAACTTCTTCTTCTTGCCTTATAATCTGATTGTTTACCTATAAATACATCTTAAATCAGTCTTGCACAAGACAAGATGGGTTACCAGTTCACTGAGGGATCAGGTTACAGTGCCTATTGTGTCTGTCTGTCCCTTTTTTCTCTACACAAAACCAGTGCCCAAAATGGGACATAAAAGTTCTAGCACATATAGTTCTGGCAGACTTCAGAGCTGTGGACCTGTCATTAGAACTTCAGTGAAAAATAATGATGCTGCTGGAATGTCTCCCAGATAAAAAAATATTGGGTCTCAGATAATATCTTGGCTTACAAAATGCTGATGTAAAATACTGACCAAATGCTGATAGCGTGAACAAGCCATCCAAGGGTTAGCGACAAGGTAGATGACCATAAGATGGTCTTCCATATAACTTAGGTATTTATTTACTAAGCTACTTCATGTATTTTCCAAAGTTTTATGGCATTAGTTTGGAAACCACATATATAAATCTGCTTCCTTACCAATCTTAATTGATTCCAATTCTGAGCAATTCTTCATGCTATTTTTGGCATTATATCGCTAAAAGAGGGCATCAATTAAATATATAATGAGCCAAAGCTATTATGTACATACAAATTCAGATAAATATTTCATCAGAACATGCAATATTAAACAGCATGCAGTAAGATATCAGATTAAATGTCTTCGTTAAGGAAAACATGATAATTACAGATAATGCACTTATTATAAATTCTGATGCGTTTAGAGGAAATGAAATGTGTGTTGCTGAAGAAACAGCGATGTTTACTAAAGTGTTCCTTAAGGATATCTGGTGATTATGTCCTATCAGTGCAAAAAAAAAAAAGCTTTAAGTGGGCGCTAGAGGCCGGAGTGACAGCTAGGTGGCGCTGCTCCGCTGTGGATGGAGTGGAGCTGCGGAGATTGGTATGGCAGAAGAGGAAAATAGAGAAATGTGTGATCAGCATATTCTCACTGCTTCATCTCTACAGCATGGTAACACATCAATACTATTTGCAGAATTTTACATTGTAATTTTTGAATTATAGTTCAGATGTTAGGCGAAATATTGCTGTAGGAGATTTGGCATAATGATTTGCACATTTGCACATTTTACTATAAATAAAAATCCATTTTCAGACTGTCTTATTTTTGCTCACTCTTATTATTCATTCTGATTTACTGCTTAAACGTGGCCTTTCTGCAGTTGTTATAGTCGTGTATGATTATACGTTCTGGACAGACTGCAAAAAGGAAAGTCTTTTATATCTTGTCTCACAGCCTCAGTAGAGTCATGGCTGAAATGTCCTAGGGCATCATTTACCAAGCAGCGCTATAATGTGAGCCTTGTAATTGCTGGCATTTATAAATGGCTCAGTAATTACAGCATGACTTTGGGATTTTATTTTAAGCCTAAGCATTGTTGCAGAAATATAGTCATTGGAGGTTAATTATGAAAATGCAACGGAAAAGTAAGGATTACCCATAGCATCAAATTGGATAACAGCTGCTAGTTTACTAGGGCAAAAAAACCTCCTTGATTAAAGACTTTATATTAGCAACAGAAAAATTATCCCTTTAAAAATGGATACATTTTTATTAGATAGATGATAAAAATATACATATAAAGAGGAAGAACAAGAGGATCACATAAAAACAATAGTGTCGGATGGCGCAAGCTGAAGGCTTTACAATGGCTCTCTGTCACGGATATGTCAGAGGCTGCAGACCGTTGCACTTAATCTGTCTGCAGAAGGTCTCAACAGTTTGCTTTGCAGACTTCTGCCTAGTCCTTCTGACGCTAGGACCCAATGGCCACCTTCCCCAGCTCTAATGGTCACACCTGGATCTGGGTGTTCATAACTCCCAACTTGCTGTTGGGAGTTGTGGGTGATATTTTCTATTTGCACTTCCCTGTTGAGGCTTGGAGTTGTAGCAGTCGGCTAGTGTCTTCTTTGGAGTTTGAAGGATGACAGGGTTTATCTCTACTCAAGCTAAGTTTCCCCTTGTTTTGTGTATCCTAGCTGTTAGTGTTAGTGGGGTTCGACCAGCGTACACCCATTCCTTAGGGTATTTCAGGGCAGACAGAGTGACATTAGATCTGCCTAGGGGTCCCCACTCCTCGCTTCCCTAGTGTTGGGTTCCCTTCCCCTCATCCCTTTGTGTTGCACTTAGTCTGTCCTACACTGTGCATGACACGCTCACAGTCCCCTGATCTGAACATCATTGAAAATCTGTGGCTAGACCTCAAAATAGCAGTGCATTCAAGACGACCCAGGAATCTCACAGAACTGGAAGAATTTTTAAGGGAAGAATGGATGAAAATCCCTCAAACAAGAATCAAAAGACTCTTGGATGGCTACAAAAAGCATTTACAAGCTGTGATACTTTCAAAAAGGAGTGTTAATAGGTACTAACCCCACAGTTTGTCCAAGCTTTTGCATTGGCCCATTGTCCTTTGTGTAATTTTTAAAATATAAAAGATGAAAAAAAATATTTTTTTGCCTAAAATACAAAGGAAATGTGTCAACTTTAACTTTTGGCCTTTTAGAGATCATTTCACCTTCAACTTGCTTAACTGTTCACAATAACACTAATTTTGACCAGAGGTGCGCAAACATTTGCATGTCACTGTATTTGCCATGATGGAAGATATATATCACGATGGGGTCTAGGATAAGGGACATATATCCCAGGATGGGATAAATATATATATATGTACCAGGATAGGGGGACCCTGGTCCAAATCTTGCACCGGGGCCCATTGGACGCTAATTACGCCACTGGCCAGGAGATACAGTAGGTATGGAAAGTATTCAGAACCCTTTAAATTTTTCACTCTTTGTTTCATTGCATGCTTCTAATCATATACTGTAGAGTTGGGATTTAACCCTGTACTTCTCAGCTATGCTACAGAACATGCAAGAAAAAAATATAAAAAAGAGTGATCTCACAGGAACATTAATATACCACTTATAAAAAAAAGTTTTCCATTGAGCATAAGGTGGCATTCACTTTTTGTGGGGGCAACTTGTTCCTATGCCCAACTGTAGGTAGGCGACTTATAGACTCATACTTGTCAAAAAGTGGACAGGGTACAGTATGTATTGCTTTTCACAGTCCAAATAGGAATGTGTATAAAAACAAGACCCCCTAGCTGCTCACACTCTCCTCCTCTGTGCCATCTTTTTGCTGTGGAGATCACCTGCCAGGATCACTGATATGCCACTTGTTATGCAAAACGTTCATTTCGTAAAGGAGTCACTCACTTTTTGAGAGCGGAACTGCTCTTATGTGCAGCTGAATGTAGACTCGTAATAAATCTCTGTAAACAGACTCACACTTCTACAAAAATCAACAGGATGTTTGTTGCTTTCCATACTCCAAATGGGATTGTTAAAAAAAGACCCTAGGTAATTCTCTTTCTCTTCTCCTCTGTGAGGTTTGCAGCTCCATCTTTTTTGCCGTACAGGTCAGTAGCACTGTGTAAATGATTTTTTTTATTTGTTTGGCTCAGTATGAAAATGTACAAAATGTATTGGAAAAACCAAAATATTGTTGTTCTTCCATCACAATTCATCCAAGGCACCATCAGAAGCATAAATCATTGATTTGACAGAGAAACAGTTATGGAAAGAAAAACTTGTCCGAATACTTGAAGGTTTGGAGAATGTTTGATCCTTATTTCTGAAGTTCTCTTTTTAGTAGCAGCCTTTTCTGCTTTTTGTCAGTGTCCTCACCTACTGCATGTCACAGATCTTTCTATTTCTTAGTCAAACACTAAGTTGCCTTCTTACACTTTTATCCCCTGACTCTTAACTCTCATTCTCTTGTCATCATCGCTCAGGCACCACCAGTCTATAACCCGCTCCTTACTTTGCTACTGGGGTTGTCTTTGAGTATTGTCCTATAGTAATAGTATAGTACTTTAAAATATATTTAATAGTACATTTAGTGGAACAACATATAAATTTAACTGAAATATTGTGAATAAGATAATGTATACAGTTTTAACCAAGCATTGTCATTTGTGCAATGCGAAGCATATATGGTACCGATATTTGTGTTCTAAATATGCTGTTGGTGGTATTAGGTGGCATTATTACCTCATTCTGGGCATACAAATGATATACAAACACATATAGTATTCTTTGTTGCTTACATTTCCTAAAAATGTTCTGTATAAAATAACTTTCATTGTGACAATCTACATCTTAAATGAAACCTGACAGGCAGGGCCGGCATCACCACCTGGCAATGTGCCGAGGCCCTGCACGAACGGGGGGCCCACTCTCCATCGAGGACATTGTAATGCTATGGGGCCTGTTAGTCAGGGCAGCCTGGTGCTAGCACTGTCCCCCCTCAAATACTCATCTCTCCCCAGTCTCTACTGCTCCGGACTCAGCTGCTCCCATGTCTGCTGCTCCTGTCTCTTCAGCGTCTTGACCCTTTGTGACATCTCAGGGTGGAGGGCATGATGACCTCACTACAGCACGCCCTCTGTGCTGAGCAGTGCAGAGAGTTAGAAGATGCTGAAGAGACCGGAACAGCGGATACCAGAGGAACAAGGGGAGGTGAGTATTTCGTTATTCATTTTTTTATGAAGGGGGCATTATATAGGGCCATCATTCTGTTTGGAGCAATATAATGTATGGAGTATTATCAACATTGACAGAAATAAACACTTGAAATAGATCACTGTTTGTAATGACTCCTTATAATATGAGTTTCACTTTTTCTTAGAAAAAACTGAAATAAATTAACTTTTTGATGATATTTTAATTTAGTGAGAAGCACTTGTACATACTGCAATAATGTAGTCAGCTTCTGATTCATTCTACCTGTGGTTTGGGCAGCATGAATTTGCTGTCAGGTTACCTTTAAAGTATGGTAATGGCAGAATATGCTTTACAATACTAATATTATTAATCCCTTAGTGACGGAGCCAATTTGCAGCTTAATGACCAGACCAATTTTTACAATTCTGACCACTGCCACTTTATGAAGTTATAACTCTGGAACGCTTTAACGGATCATGCTAATTCTGGGACTGTTTTTTCATGACATATTGTACTTCATGATAGTGGTAAAATTTCTTCGATATTACTTGCGTTTATTTATGAAAAAAATTGAAATATGGCAAAATGTTTTAAAATTTTGCTATTTTCAAACATTGAATTTTTATGCCCTTAAATCAGAGAGATATGTCACATAAAATAGTTAATAAATAACATTTCCCACATGTCTAGTTTACATCAGCACAATTTTGGAAACAATATTTTTTTGTTAGAAAGTTATAAGGGTTAAAATTGACCAACGATTTCTCATTTTTACAACAAAATTTACAAAACCATTTTTTTAGGGACCATCTCACATTTGAAGTCACTTTGAGGGGTGTACATGACAGAAAATACCCAAAAATGACACCATTCTAAAAACTGTACCCCCTCAAGATGCACAAAACTACATTCACAAAGTTTATTAACCCTTTACATGCTTCACAGGAACTGGAGCAAAGTGGAAGGAAAAAATTAACATTTAACTTTTTTTTACAAACATTTTAATTCAGAACCAATTTTTTTTATTTTCACAAATGTAAAAAGAGAAAATGAACAACAAAATTTGTTGTGCAATTTCACCTGAATACACTGATACCCCATATGTGGGGGTAAACCACTGTCTGTGTGCACGGCAGAGCTGTTTGACTTTTTCAATGCAGAATTGGCTGGAATTGAGATCGGATGCCATGTCACGATTGGCGAGCCCCTGATGTGCCTAAACAGTGGAAATCCCCACAAGTAACACCATTTTGAAAACTAGATGCCTTAGGGACCTTATCTAGATGTGTGGTGAGCACTTTGAACCCCCAAGTGCTTCACAGAAGTTTTTAACGCAGAGCCGTGAAAATAAAAAATATTTATTTTCCTCCAAAATGATTTTTAAGCTCGCAATTTTTTATTTTCACAAGGGTAACAGGAGAAATTGGACCCCAGAAGTTGTTGTCTAGTTTTTCCTGAGTACACCAATACCCCATATGTGGGGGTACCACTGTTTGGGCACACATCGGGGCTCAGAAGCGATAGTGACGTTTTAAAATGCAGACTTTGATAGAATGGTCTGCAGGCATCATGCTGCGTTTGCGGAGCCCCTGATGTACCTAAACAGTAGAAACCCCCCACAAGTGACCCCATTTTGGAAACTAAACCTCCCAAGGAGCTTATCTAGATGTGTCGTGAGCACTATGAACCCCCAAGTACTTCACAGAAGTTTATAACGTAGAGCCGTGAAAATAAAAAATCATATTTTTTCCACAAAAATGATCTTTTCACCCCCAAATTTTTACTTTCACAAGAGTAAAAGGAGAAATTGGACCACAAAAGTTGTTGTGCAATTTGTCCAGAGTACTCTGATACCCCATATGTGGGGGGCCACTGTTTGGGTGCATGGCAGAGCTCGGAAGGGAAGAAGCGCCATTTTGGAATGCAGACTTTGATAGAATGGTCTACGGGCGTCATGTTGTACTTGCAGAGCCCTTGATGTGCCTAAACAGTAGAAACCCCCCACAAGTGACCCCATTTTGGAAACTAGACGCCCAAGCAGCTTATACAGAAGTGTGGTGAGCTTTATGAACCCCCAAGTGCTTCACAGAAGTTTATAACATAAAACCGTGAAAATAAAAATCATATTTTTTTCCACAAAAATTATCTTTTCACCCCCCAATTTTTACTTTCACAGGAGTAACAGGAGAAATTGGACCACCAAAGTTGTTGTGCAATTTTCCTGAGTACTCTGATACCCCATATGTGGGGGAGACCAATGTTTGGGCTCACGGCAGAGCTCAGAAGGGAGGGAGCACCATTTGACTTTTTGAACTCAAAATTGGCTTGAACCAATGGTGGTGCCATGTCACATTTGGAGCCCCCCTGATGTACCTAAACAGTGGAAACCTCCCAATTCTAACTACAACCCTAACCCCAACACACCCCTAACCCTTATCCCAACCCTAACCATAACCCAAATCACAACCCTAACCCCAACACACCCCTAACCCTAATCCGAACCCTAACTATAACCCTAATCACAACCCTAACCCCGACACACCCCTAACCCTAATCTAAGCTCTAACCCTAATCCCAACTCTAATCCCAACACACCCTTAACCGTAATCCCAACCCTAACCATAACCCTAATCACAACCCTAACCCCAACCCTAACCATAGCCCTAATCACAACCCTAACCCCAACATACCCCTAACCCTGATCCCAACCCTAAACAAAACGCTGATAGGAAGGGTCTAAGAGGGTGTAGCTAGGGTCTTATAGGGGTTAAAACAATAGGTTTTTCCAATGGCACCGAATCCATGCCTTTGCAAGCTAAAGCCCTTTGTGTTGTTTTTTGTCTAAATATTTATTCAAGATTTTTTTAGGTATTAGTATATGTTAGTCCCCTCCCAACCCTAAACATAACCCTAATCACAACCCCAACCCAACACAGCCCTATCCCCAATCTCAACCCTAACCCTAATACTATCCCTAATCCCAACACACCCCTAACTCTAATAACAACCCTAGCCCTAATCTCAACACTAACCCTAATCCAATCCCTAATCCCAACCCTAACCCTACTCCTAATCCTAACTTTATCCCCAACCCTAACCCTAATTTTAGCCCCTACCCTAACCCTAACTTTAGCCCAACTCTAACATTAATGGGAAAATGGAAATAAATACATTTTCTTTATTTTATTATTTTTCCCTAGCTAAGGGGGTGATAAAGGATGGGTGTTATTTACTTTTTTATTTTGATCACTGTGATAGGCGCTATCACAATGACCAAAATGAACCAATAGGAAAAATCTTCCTATTGTTGTCAGGTGCCGGCTGGCAGATCTCGGCGGGCGCAGTGCGCATGCTCCCAACATTTTCTTTCTGGAAGAAGATGCCAGCGGTTGTGGGGCAAAGCAGGAGGATCCAGGGACACCGGAAGAGACTGGTATGTATTGGAGGGGGCAATCGGAGACCTTATTTCTCTGTCCTCTGATGTGCGATCACATCAGAGGACAGAGAAATGAAATGGCAAATCACGGTTTTTTTTGCGGTCGCCGTTTTCAAGTTAATAACGGTGATCGCAACCCAGGGGTCGGTAAAAACAAACCCAAATCATGTTCTCTGGGGTTTTGGCTACCCCGGCAGCCGAGACCCTGGAGAAAATCCAACTCTGGGGGGCGCTATACACTTTTTCCACAGCGTCATTAATTAACGGCGCTGTGGTACCCTTAACTACCATCGTTACAAGTCATATCGGCGTTCGTTAAGGGGTTAAGGTGTCTAAGCGGTGGGATTTCCCTTTATAGGGAGTGCCAAGTCAGTGTAAGGAGACTTATAGGCCATGCAATGCTCCTCTGGGAACTTAAATATGTAAATAGCTGTAAAAGATAAAAACATTAGCTGATACTAAACTTATTGCCTTTTTCCACTCTGAATAGGTTATTTGCATAATATTATCAGGGAAAACCATCTATATGACATAGAACATGCCAAAAGCAATATATTTTTAAGCATAATTTTGGCTTATAGACACCTATAGGTACAGTTGGTATTCAGACCCCTTTAAATTTTTCACTCTTTGTTTAATTGAAGCCATTTGGTAAATTCAAAAAAGTTCATTTTTTTCTCGTTAATGTTCACTCTGCACCCCATTTTGACAAAAAAAACCCAGAAATTTAGAGATTTTTGCAAATTTATTAAAAGAGAAAAACTGAAATATGACATGCTCCATACCCACTGCACATCATAGTACATGTTTGGATACTTTTTTTGCTAACTAAATGTGTTCTTCAGACTTAAACTTGGGGTGAATAGAGTTTTATTTAAGCAAAAGAAAAGAGGATGGGGACGCGCATGAGCAGGACCAGTGTAGCAATAGACTGTGGGTGAAGCTGTGTAGCAACTAACCTTAGGAGGTTATGCACCCCTGCATAACCTCGGTGTGCACGTGAAGGATGATGGTGCATCCAAGGGGTAGATGGCTGCTGACAGCTGCGAGTGGTGGCAAGATGATCCTCTGTGGTGGCCAGGCAGGGCTTGAGTATTCCCTGCTGAAGGGAGATTCTCTGTGCAATGCCTGGAAGGAGCGTGGTGCACGCTGAGAGACACGTGACAGAAGATCCTGATCGGCGGTGAGGCGCCTGTGAAAGCAGCTCCTGTCACGCACCCTCAGGGATGGAGAATAGCAGTCATAGGAAACAAAATTGCGGTCTGGTAAGGAACAATAAAAATATTGAAACTATTAAAACAAAATAAAAAGAACTATATGACAATGTTATCAATAGTAATCTTACTATTGATACATTGTCAAATAGTTCTTTTTATTTTCTTTTAATGTTTTCAATATTTTTATTGTTCCTTTGTTTTCAATATTACGGTGTTTTAATATTGTTTTTATTAATATTTTAATTAATCATATTTCTTTCTGTAGAAAAATGTATTTTATTTTATTTGATTCTCATATTTAGACTGCACAAGAGTGCTTATGATCCTCCCATTTCATCAGTGTTTAATTAATTGCTCTGTTTCATTGGATCTCCTTTCTTTTAAATACTCTGTTAACCACCATTGTCTAGCTGGCCAACTGATGAAGATGGCAGAACGCCATTGAAACGCGTTGTGGATTATATTTCAATAAAGGTCTGCACTTACAAATAAATAAATAAATAAAAAACTTTATTTTTTTTTATTGCTTCCACAATTTTCAACTCAGCTCTCCTCACCAGACCACGATTTTGTTTCCTATGAGTAGAATTTTATTTAGGTTTATAAAAGATCATAGAAGGCCAATTTGTTGCTGTAGCGCCCCCACCGCCGCAGGGCCGAGGGGTACCCGGTACCGGGCCTCTGAGTCTCTGCTCTGGGGTTGTCACGGTGGCTAGGCCCGGTCCGTGACCCTGCTGAGGGGCGTACAGTAAATAATAGATGTGAATGGTGGTGGTAGTGCGGTGTAGTGCCGGTCGCAGTAAATAACGAGGACACCAGGTTTCAGTCTCTTTACCTCTTTACTGAAGGTCTCTGGGTCCTCAGTCCGGAATACGGTTCACCAGGCTGCGCAAGTCCGGCTGGTCCAATGGCACCTCCAGAGTTCTCTTCGCAGGTGGAAATCTGTGCCTTCCTGCTAGCGCTATGTGTTGTGGTCCTCCCCTGCTGAGCTTACGGGATAGTCCCCACAACTGTTGTGTCTGTTTCTCGTGTTCCCTCACAACAACTCGATTAGATGATCTTCTGCTAATCTTCTGTCCCTCCCAGGTGTTATGGTTGGGACGCACCCGTATGACGGGTAGGCTCGGAGCTCTTCCGGGACCCTAGAGTCGCCCCTCTCCACAGGTTGCCCCCTATGTCTTCTTAGGTGATTTAGGTGAGACAGCCCGCCTATGACTGACTGCCCTGCCGTTGGTTTGAAGTATTGCCTGAAGCTATATATAGTAATACTTCCTCGGCGTTCCGGCCGCCGGTTGTGTGCCTCAGTAGGATGTTGCCTCGGTCTTACAGCATGACTCCTACTGGTGTTTCTCCTTCTTGCTTTGATCTCGTTTCTCACCCAGCACAATATATCTCGCTTCTGATCCTTTCTTAGGGCACCGCCGCTATGCTGAGCAGGCACGGTCCCGTGACATTCTTTCTCGTTGCCAGGCCTCTGTCAGGGTCCCAAACCTGACAGGGACCCTACCGAATCTTCCCCCACAACACCCTCTGCCACAAGGTGTTGCCTGGTTCCAACCCAGTCAGCTTTCTGTCTACTTCCTGCCTGACCCCCAGTTTACCCACACGGTGAGGAGTGGCCTAATAAATAGCACCCTTAGCTCCCCCTGGAGGCCCGGCTGTGAAATGTATTGGTGTATGTGATACCTGGTCAGATGAACTCCTTCAGTGCCATCAGACGTACCATAGCCCCCCTTAGCGGCGGAGCCACAGTACTGCAACGACCAGGACTCTGGGGTGCTGCACTCCCCCCCGGTTAAATCCAGTACTCCTGGACTGGGAAGAAAACAACAATACATGTCAGCAAAAAGACATACAATTTTTGTGAGTGCAATAACAATAAGCATATTTGAACAGAGCTTCCCTTTATGGGAGGTGAGGACACTTAAACGTTACAAACATGGTTAAATACTTTTAAATAACTTTTCTTACCCAACCGGGTATTCTACTAAGTGCAAAATTTTTAAACATTAATTCAACATTGCCTTTAAGGATGTACACTCTGAATCCACTAAAGACCTTCTTATAACACATTATAAGGCTTAAGCGACTGTGCTACATTCTCCTACTTTACGTCTGCAGGACCGCCTGTCCTAAACGCTCCAGACCTACTGCCTCTCCTTTCTATTACAGGACCGCTCCTTTCCGTCCAAGCCTACTGTCCCTCTACTACTATACACAGTATAGAACATATTTTTCTTTCAGTTTGAGATCACTGAGCCATCTCTATATGGCTCCTAAGAGGACTCACCACTAACCCCTACGGGTTCACTTCCTGTCCTCATTCTTCTATTAACATTATTGAACATTTCTTACAATCAACTAATTGGTTACATTTAACTTTCACATAGCAACATCATCAATACTTTCTTTTCAGGACATTATTGCCATTCAACCATCTTAAGGCAACACTGTTCATAAGTGCAGGATGCGAACATCCCCTTTAAGAGGGGACCAAGTCTCTATGAGGTAGTGCAACTTTTCAAGCTGCAAGTCCGTATGCAGCAAGGACTCCAGTACAAGTTCCAAGAACCGTATCTTCGCAAAGAGTCCGTCTTTTATATAAAACCAGTAGAGAGCACCTTTAAGAAGGTGCAAACTATATACAAGGAGTTTGTATCATGCACTGTTCATGATTCCAGCAGTTTTTGGGAAGTTGTGCAAAAATTAGAAAACAAACCAAAAAGCAATAGGGATCCCGGGTCAACAAAAGGATCCCTTTAAGAGTTAACCCTGGACGGGTTTTAGCAGCAACATAGCAGAAAACAAACAGTTTGAAGAACTATTTACATGTTATGCAGAGTTTTAAGATCTTACTCTTGTGCTGGCGGGGCAGAAGGTGGTGCAGGAGATGGCCTCTGGTCCCTGGCCGATGCAATGTCCGTACCGGCGGTTGGTCCCTCAGGTGCTATCAGATCACCCGGTGTCTGGATTTCAAGGCTAACCCTGCTCGCAAGTTCAGTAGCCTCTACAAGGCGTACGGTGGTGATAGTAACAAGATCTGGCAAATCTGGATCAGTCATGATCGGGGCGACAGGTGGCGCTCTCTCAGGCTCACACCGTCGAACGTTCCGGGCGCACCATCCTTGTGCATTCCGATGGCGGGTGTAGGTCACCTGATCCCCTTTTTGCAATGGATCCCCATCTCGGCTGCAGCAGGGAGTTTTCACGTTGTAACTAGTAACAAAGACACCAGTTGGTAGCCCCGGTTCCTGTATGGAGCCCCATCCCCTCTTCGGGTGGTAGGCCAGCACAGTTCCCCGCTTTACCACATCTTTCCTGCCGTGCGCAGACTTTCTACGTTGTGTATCATGTTGTTCGGTCTCGTCTCGATCTTTCCAGTGTTGGATTAGACATTGCTTATACTGTTCCCAGGTAAGTACCGCAAGGGTGAGGCTCTCCCCCGGAGCTCCATACGGCTCGTTCCAGGGGGTGTCCCACCGGAGGATCACCCCATCCGGGCCTACATCTATGGGTTCCCCCATCTTGGTCGGTAGTGGAGGTACCAGCTTCCCCATCATGTTGGGGGGGAGGATCACCCGTTCCACTGTGAATAGGCGGTTACTGTTGTGGGGAGGATCGGTCGCGGGAGCGGGATCGGGCAGGGGAGCAGGGGCGTCTTCCATACCTGCGCCGGATGTGATTCCACCGATGTCGATCCGTTCCATTAACAAGGACGCTGGAGTCGGCTGCAGCCCGGACCGCGGCTCCTCCTCGGCGGCCTCCGGATGCGGCTCCGCTCTCCATTACTCCTCCTCCGCTGGCTCCGAGGTCGGGATAGGTAGGCTCAGCTCCTCTGCCGGCGGCTCCAAGGAGTCCAGATCCTTCCGCGGTGGTGGGCACTGGTCCGCTGCTGGCGGGCGAGGGCAAGCCGGAATCGCTCCTTCTTCGCTCGGGTACTTGCTGATCATCATCGCTGTCCGACATTCGGTGGCAATGCATGCATCTGGCTCCGCCATTTCTCCAGGGTCGGGCTCCTTCTTCACCTCGTTCCCGCCGTTGCAAATCAGGGGGCGGTTCTCCTCTGCTGCTGGGTAGGTCGTCCTCTCGCAGCAGGAGTCGGAGGGGGCGGTCGCTACTTCTGGTGCCGCTTTGGTAGTCTCCTCCCATGGCACGCCCTTCTTCTTCCTCTGCGCTCCCTGTGGCGCTGCAATGGCGGCGACTTTTGGCGGGAAGTTTTGGCGGTAAATGGCACGGCACAGTCTTTGCAATAAATCACAGTCCAAGTATAATAAATCACAGTTCCAAGGCACACATGACCTGATTCTTCAGGCTTAAGTAGATCCTGTTCGTGATGCCAAGTTGTAGCGCCCCCACCGCCGCAGGGCCGAGGGGTACCCGGTACCGGGCCTCTGAGTCTGCTCTGGGGTTGTCACGGTGGCTAGGCCCGGTCCGTGACCCTGCTTTGGGGCGTACAGTAAATAATAGATGTGAATGGTGGTGGTAGTGCGGTGTAGTGCCGGTCGCAGTAAATAACGAGGACACCAGGTTGCAGTCTCTTTACCTCTTTACTGAAGGTCTCTGGGTCCTCAGTCCGGAATACGGTTCACCAGGCTGCGCAAGTCCGGCTGGTCCAATGGCACCTCCAGAGTTCTCTTCGCAGGTGGAAATCTGTGCCTTCCTGCTAGCGCTATGTGTTGTGGTCCTCCCCTGCTGAGCTTACGGGATAGTCCCCACAACTGTTGTGTCTGTTTCTCGTGTTCCCTCACAACAACTTGATTAGATGATCTTCTGCTAATCTTCCGTCCCTCCCAGGTGTTATGGTTGGGACGCACCCGTATGACGGGTAGGCTCGGAGCTCTTCCGGGACCCTAGAGTCGCCCCTCTCCACAGGTTGCCCCCTATGTCTTCTTAGGTGATTTAGGTGAGACAGCCCGCCTATGACTGACTGTCCTGCCGTTGGTTTGAAGTATTGCCTGAAGCTATATATAGTAATACTTCCTCGGCGTTCCGGCCGCCGGTCGTGCGCCTCAGTAGGATGTTGCCTCGGTCTTACAGCACGACTCCTACTGGTGTTTCTCCTTCTTGCTTTGATCTCGTTTCTCACCCAGCACAATATATCTCGCTTCTGATCCTTTCTTAGGGCACCGCCGCTATGCTGAGCAGGCACAGTCCCGTGACATTCTTTCTTGTTGCCAGGCCTCTGTCAGGGTCCCAAACCTGACAGGGACCCTACCTAATCTTCCCCCACAACACCCTCTGCCACAAGGTGTTGCCTGGTTCCAACCCAGTCAGCTTTCTGTCTAACTTCCTGCCTGACCCCCAGTTTACCCACACGGTGAGGAGTGGCCTAATAAATAGCACCCTTAGCTCCCCCTGGAGGCCCGGCTGTGAAATGTATTGGTGTATGTGATACCTGGTCAGATGAACTCCTTCAGTGCCATCAGACGTACCATAGCCCCCCTTAGCGGCGGAGCCACAGTACTGCAACGACCAGGACTCTGGGGCGCTGCACTGCCTTTATCTATTGTTTACCCAATCAGTAAAAACGCTGCGGATCCGCGGGAAAATCTGCAACGTGTGCACATACCCTTAGGATGGTATGTTATTGCAGTTTGATCCTGTGAAGTTTGTAAGCAATGATACAATTTGAAAAGTATGTGAAATGTATATGGAAAGATCACGATGAGATCAAGATCATCTTGCACAATACTAAAAAAAAAATAAAAAATTATACACTGTATATTCTCTCAACAGTGCATCAGCAAAAATGTGAAAAAGTACATTAATATCTACAACTGCTATTCTATGCAGTATATTTATGCTTTTATAGACAAGAAGCTTCTACCTTTTTTCCAATCTTCAGAGTGAGCTAGAACTGAATAGCCTGATGTGGTAAGGCACCTCGTGTTACTAGGAAGGGCTGGCTGCTGAGAGGCTGATTGGACAGCTATTTTTCATGTTTAGGTAATATGTGGTTAGTATGGACTTCAGAACTGGGATGTCTTTAACTTCAATTCTATTTATCACTGATAAATAGAATTGAAGTTAAAGACATCCCAGTTCTGAAGTCCTGATAAATTATCAGTAATATCCTTAAGCCATGAACAAAACGGATTATTATAGTCCAGATGTACGTGTGGCAGGAGCCTTGACTGATGCTTTGACTGTGAACTACAAAAGGACTCACATGTCAGCGCTATACAAACAGAATGATAAAGTATTTGTCATGATTCTGGTATTCGGCAGACAATGTGGGCAGGCTATGCTTTCCTTCCTTGCAATCACACACCTACCTCATACATTTAAGCAGCAGCCCTGACACTGAGATCATACCAGCTGAATTCTGCCTTCTCGCAAGGCACCGAATGGTCCTAACGTCCTTGTGCATTGTTCCCGGTAGCTCGAGTTATTGGATGGAGAATCATTGTGAATGAGGCTTGTTCCAGGTTATAATTTGTGTCACATTAACCTTTTAGCTCACCCCCATGCAAATTCCTCCAATTATAGGGCTCATTACTCTGTGGCGCTAATATTTTAGTGCAACATTGTTTTTAGCAAGCATTACATGATTACACACTGTATAAATATTTTGGCTTGAGGCAACTTCATTTCTTTTTTTATTAGAACCTCAACCAGAGACAGTAAAAGGAAGCCGTCATGTTTTATGTGCAGTCGTATCTGTGGGAAGTGTTGTAAAGTGCAGGAGAAGCTGCGCAGATGGATATACTGTATAGGTTTGTGGGGAAAGATTCATTATAAAACCACGTCACACTATCAGTATTTGGTCAGTTTTTTACCTCAGTATTTGTAAGCTAAAACCAGGAGTGGGTGATAAATACAGAAGTGGTGACGTGTTTCTATTATACTTTTCCTCTCATTGTTCCTCTCCTGGTATTGGCTTAAAAATTCTGAGGTAAAATACTGACCAAATACTGGACATGTGAATGTGGCCTAAAGCGAATTTCGATTATTAAAATATTTGCTCATTCTGGGCTTAGGAGTCCAGTGGGTGAAGGATATCTTTGCATGTACACTCATACAGTTAATTATGTCACTGACTAGGACCGCCCACTGGACTCTATATATAGCTATATCAAACTATATATCAATCTACACAACTTGTAATTCTTGTTAGCTTTCTGTCTGCAGACTACATATCATGTTCACTGCCACATGTTCCTTTTAAATCATTGTCACCGCACTCTAACCTGCCCATTATACAATTTACTTCCATATTCCCAAATACAACTTCGATCTTGCATTTCAAGCAATCCGTATAATCTAATTTATAGACACTATTTTGATTGTTTAACCCCGTCCTGTAAGACGACATAATTGTATGTCATGATTGCAAGAATTACTGCAACATGAAATGCATTTATGTCAGAGAGATGACAAGGGCACAGGGCTGGCTTTTATACACAGCCTGTCATGTGAAGAAACACTATTAATTTGCAGATACGGCGTTAATCTGCATGGTGATAGTGTTCTGAACCTGCCCAGCTCCCGCACTTAGAACCCCGCTGCCTGGAGGAAGTTAATTTTATTTCTCCTGGCAGCGTTCGGGTAT
The DNA here is from genome assembly GCF_051348905.1 of Ranitomeya variabilis. Taxonomy (NCBI): domain Eukaryota; kingdom Metazoa; phylum Chordata; class Amphibia; order Anura; family Dendrobatidae; genus Ranitomeya; species Ranitomeya variabilis. The sequence continues at coordinate 827,807,475 of NC_135233.1, forward strand.
CAGTCACGGGGCGGCTCTTGTGCTAGTTCAGTCACTGCTCTGTGTATAGAGAGTGGCAGATGTAAACGCACCCCCCCAGCACAGACTGACAGCACAATCAGCATTAGGGCTGGCTGTCAGTCAGTGCTGGAGGTGTAGTGGTGACTGAATCCGCGCTGGCGCCACCCCCATGACTGAAACCCGAGTGCTGCCTGGAGGAATAAAGTTCAATTCCTCCCAGTAGCTGGGCTGTAATTGCAGGCACCACACAGGGTCAGAACGCTATTAACATGCAGATTAACCCCATTTCTGCAGTTTAATAGCGTTTTATCATGTGACACCTGCACTGTCACTATTTATCAGCATAGAAGCTCTTTCAGACTTTGTGCCCAATGTGAAAAATTCATCCGTTCTTTTTAATTCATATGGAGTCAGATGTATAGAAAAGGAGGTATGTGAAGATTGGAGGGGTCAAGCTTGGGTTTAGTGATTCCCTATTGCAGCACTTATGTTTTGTTTTAGCTTGAGGTAGAATATTGACATTCTCGTCACTTAGTTTTAGAAAGCATGTTTCCTTCAGGGTATGTTCCCACGGTCAGTAATCGGCAGCACTTTGGATGCAGTACATGTCCAAAGCACTGCCGGCTTCTGAATGCAGGTGATTCCGCATGTGTTCATTGAACCGTGTGGAGTCACTGCACCCGATACATTGGACTGGTGAGACGCTCCATGTCCGCAAGATAAATAGACATGCTGCAGTCTGGAAAGACGCACCGCATGTCCGTCTCCGCAGGGAAGCCGCGGGTGTCAGTGTACATATAGTGGAGATGGGATTTCTTGAAATGCCCTCCATTATGCTGTAACATCTGGCTGCTGCGGGTTGGACGCTGCAGATTACTGACCGTGGGAACATACCCTCAAAGTTCTTTACATCTGTATTAGTATGGCATTTTTAGGACAGCATACTTTTATATTCCAGATGAAATCCAGCTGCTGATACACTAATATCAGTGTGGAAATGCAGATAAAGCTGATTGGATGTGCTGTTTAGTAGAGCTGGCACAGTGGTTCCTTAAAGAGAAAAAATGTGTTTCTTAATCAAGCAGAATAAAATAATAAATAAGGTAATTATGAGTTTAGATGGGATAGGATAGGTAAACAGGTAAATCTATATAGCAAACAGATAGAAAGATCATTAGGTCCAACCACCTGGATTCCTGGCATATAACTTCAGACACCCATCACCCTAAAATTAAGAAAATGCTACAGATTGGCAAGCAGTGTGGAAAAATATTTATAATTGAAGGGATTTGTGCAGTACTTGGAAAACACAGTTTTAAATGAAACGGTGATTCATAAAAAATAAAAACAGCATATTCACACTTCTTGGAACAGCAATGTTTCAGCGATGTTGGCATTGTATCTGTGTGTGCTCACATGACATTCTTAGTGATGATGAGCGAATGTGCTCCGGTAAGGTGTTATCTGAGCATGCTTGAGTGCTAATAGAGTGTCTTCGGCGTGCTCTAATACTATGTTCGAGTAACCGTGGCTGCATGTCTTGTGGCTGTTTGACAAGGGCAAGACATGCAAGGATTGCCTAACAAACAGGAAATCCTGCATGTGTAGCATCTGTTGAGCAGCCATGAGACATGCAGCTACGGCATCTCAAGGATATTATTAAAGCATGGCGAATATACTCTATTAGCACTCGAGCATGTTCTCATAACACCTTACCCGAGCACACTCGCTCATCACTAGTGTTGAGCGATACCTTCCGATACTCAAAGGTATCGGTATCGGATGGTATCGGCCGATATCCAAAAAATATCGGATATCGCCGATACCGATACCCGATACCAATGCAAGTCAATGGGACACAAGTATCGGAAGCTATCCTGGATGGTTCCCAGGGTCTGAAGGAGAGGAAACTCTCCTTCAGGCCCTGGGATCCATATTCATGTAAAAAATAAAGAATTAAAATAAAAAATATGGATATACTCACCCGTCCGGCGGCCTGTGGACCTTACCGATGTAACCGGCAGCCTCCGTTCCTAAGAATGAGGAGTTTAGGATGACATTGCGGCTTGTGATTGGCGCGTGACCGATCATGTGACCGCTCACACGACCAATCACAAGCCGCGACGTCATCGCAGGTCCTACCGGACGGGTGACCGGACGGGTGAGTATATCCATATTTTTTATTTTAATTCTTTATTTTTTACATGAATATGGATCCCAGGGCCTGAAGGAGAGTCTCCTCTCCTCCAGACTCTGGGAACCATACACTGGGAACTTCCGATTCCGATTTCCGATATCACAAAAATATCGGAACTCGGTATCGGAATTCCGATACAGCAAATATCGGCCGATACCCGATACTTGCGGTATCGGAATGCTCAACACTACTCATCACTAATTCTTAGGTCACTTGAGTGCTGCAGCCAATTGGAGGCCACTGATGGTGTCAGGTGTCATATTGTGCGCCCTCACAGTGCCGATATCACTGGTACAGCGCCAGTTCACGAGATAATTATGAGTTGTTTTCCTTTTTTTTTGTAATTTAAGAGAGGATGTCAAAGTAGTTGACAAATTCTTTAAGGGGCTGCTGTGATGAGCAGATAAGTGCATTATCAATGCTATCAAAGGATTGTATATCCAAATCCCCTTGTAGGACCAGTAAGTATTTAAAAAATAAATTAAGTGTAATAAGCATATATAAATAAAATTTAAAAAAATCGCAGTTTTAATAAAAAAAAATAGTTTAATTGTAAAAAAAAACCCAACAACCCTCAAAAAGAACACATATTTAGAATTGCCACATTTGTTCTGACATATTATAAAATTATTTTATTATTTATTGTGCACAGTGAACGCTATAAAAAAATACTATGAAAGACAGTCAGAAATGATGTTTCCGTTCTTCTTGCCTCACAAAAAAAATAAATGAAAAGGGATTGAAAACTCATATGTATCACAAAGTGGTACCAATAAAATTTACAGCTCGTTTCACAAAAGCTAACCCCTCAGATCACATCTATTAACCCCTTCCTGTAATTTCTACTTATTTTTAGTTTTACTTTTTCCTCTTCTTCTTCCAAGAAAGATAACTTTTTTATTTTTCTGTCCCCATAGTCATATGATTTATTTACCTTTTGAATGTTGCCATTCATTTTATCACAAGATGCTTTGGAATGTGGGAAAAAAATCCAAATGCGTCAAAATTTCCAAAACAAGTGCAATTCCTCAATCGTATTTTTGTTTTTTTTATTTACCATGTTCACTATACAGTAAAACTGACCTGACAATATGATTCTCCAAGTCAGTATGATTATGCAGATACCAAACATGTATTGTTATTCAGATACCAGTAATATTTTCAATTTTTGGTCAATGGGGGATGTTGTTATTTATTATGCATTGCTTATATAGCGTTATCATATTCCGCAGCGCTTTACATACATTATTATTGCTGTCCCCAATGGGTCTCACAATATAAATTCTCTATCAGTATGTCTTTGGGATGTGTGAGGACTTACTTTTTGTGCACTGAGTAAATTATTAATTTATTATGCTTACTTATATAGCGCTATTATATTGTGCAGCATTTTACAGACAGTATTATCACTGTCTCCATTGGGGAAGAAACCAGAATGTCTGTAGAAAACACATGGAAGCATGGAGAGAACATACCAACTCCTTGCTAATGGAGCGCCCACTAGGGCCATGGGACACTCGGTACCAGGTCCGGTGGTACTTAAAGGGGTGGTCACAGTGGCAATGACCCGGTCCGTGGCCCTGGGCGTCCAATACAAGGGGATGTGAATGGGGAATAAAGTTTATGAAAGTTATTTTTCACGATGCCACCTGTGGTATTCGGCAGTGGTAGCTGACGCTGCTTAAAGGGGTCCACTGGGGCTGATGGTATTGTAGCAGAGTTGGTATAACTCCCCACATGTAGAGCTTGGTCCCCAGGGCTCCCAATGTAGTTGGTAAAGGATAGTAGATGTGGAGATGCAGGAAAGAATTGAAGGACACAGGGTTGCAGTTTCCTTTACCTTTTACTGATGAATTGCAGGTACAGTCCAGGGTACAGGTAGCAGGTGGTGATGGGGTCCGGGCAGCCTGGAAACAGCTTGGGATCCACCTAACCAGGTGTGATTGGAAGCCTTCCTTTCTGCGCTGTATTCTGACCCTTGCTGCCTGAAGCTTTGCACCAGTCCTCCCAGTGTTTGTAGTTTCTATCCTTGTGGCTGACAGCTTGAGCCTGTCGTGGGCACGGCCTTCTCACTGGCAGCCCCAGGCTCCTGACCTGCTGTGTTGCCTGCGGATGTCAGTTGGGAAAAGGAGACTTGGAATCTCCTGCCCTCCGGATTCGGTGGCTGAGTATGCAATCCTTGCACCACCATGGACTCTGGTGTCCGGTCTCTTGGCGCTTTATCGTGGGGTGAGCCCTATCTCAGCTCCAGCCCCAGGCTTCTCTCTCTTGCTTCCTTTCCCTCACACTCAACTCACTAACCCCGCCTCCAGACCAGAACTTGTAAGGGAAGCTCTCCTGAAGCCAGGTTTAGAGCTCCCCTTCTGGCCTGGAGTCAGGAAGGTGCTGCATGTAATTGCTACCTGATTAGGGAATCCCTCCTTGCATCCAGGCATGACATCACCTCCCCCATGAGGAAGGCAATGCCATTTTGGCAACCGGACTCCTGGAGTGGCACACTAATGTTCTTGGGATGACATGAACCATGACCCCAGTGCTGCAAAGCAACAGTGCTGACCACTGAGCCACGATGCTGCCCACAGTTTGAATTTACTCCATTTGTAGTAGAGATGAGTCAATGTAAGTACTTGTATTCCCCAAAATGACAAAAGGATTCTAGAAGTGATACCTGTATTGGCTAACCAGAAAAATTATATTTGCAGCTTTAGAGCTCAGAGGCTCCTTCTTCAGACTGGTTAACAAATGAAGTTGCCTGAAGAAGGAGCCTCTGTGCTTTTAAAGCTGCAAAGATAATTTTTCTGGTTAGCCAATAAAGGTATCACTCCTAGATTACTTTTGTCATTTTTGAGCATAGAAGTATTTACAGTACATCGCTTTTTTTGGCTAACACAGTACCACAATATACTTTTTTATTGTACATCACAGTTGAGATGAGCAAATACATTTGAATTGAATTAAGTTCTACTCAAATTTTACAAACATGCACATTTATCAAATAGAGCTGATGTTGCGGCTTTAGCATGGATTCAGCAAAATGGCATGTGCTCATCTTCATTTTTATGAACCATAATAGGTCAGTAATAGGTTGAAAAAATAAAAAGAAAATTTTGCTCACCTCTCTTGCTACTCACTGCCATCGATCTTGTCCTTGCCGCATCTTCTGATCCCTTGCAGCTTGTAATGAAATCTGTGGGCCTCTTGCAGTGTCCCGGGCATTTCGGTGGTATGGCACCCAGGAAATTTCTGCGCATGTGTGTGTAATGTCACGGCCCACGTTATGATGTTGACCTCTCTCATGCTAGTGCAGGATAATTTTCTCATGTTTCTCCTTTTTAACTTTATTTTTATCTATAAACGTTTAGAATTGAGAGTCCTCAGTGGTTGATACCTTTTAATGGCTAACTGAAAAGATGGTAACAAATTGCAAGCTTTCGAGACTACACAGGTCTCTTCATCAGGCATAGACTGGGGGTCTGGACCCCCACTACTGTGTTTTAGGCAGCCCCCAAATCTAAGAAGCATCATTGTCAAGAGCTCCCTGTCCTCTCCTACAGCTGCAGGTACCTTTCCCTGCAATCAGAAAAAATGTAAAACCTGTCCATTTATAATGACTACTGACAAGATAAAGATCCCCAATTCACATCAGGACTACAAGATCCCAGGTACTTTCAGCTGCATCACATCTAATGTGGTGTACCTAATTATTTGTACTAAATGTCCAACTGGGGGTCTATATGTAGGGGAGACAGGGCAAAAGCTTAGAACAAGAATGAATTCTCACCACCACACAATAAGAGAAAAAAGAATGGATCTACCTGTGGCAATACATTTCTGTCTCCCAAATCATAACTTTATGGACATGAAATTACTGATATTAAAGGGTAACTTCAAAACTCAGAGAGACAGAAGAGTCTGGGAATATAAACTGATGATGACCTTTGACTGTCTTAGTGGTGGAATGAATGTGTCACATGGATTTGTGTCCTTTTACATCAACTAAGGAACTTGCCCCTCAGACTATGAGGGGTCATCACAACAGAGACCCCAATCAGAGGACAATAAAACATTCCTTATTTAAGAACTGGCCCAACATTTATGGACATAACTGTTTATCACTCATGGTAATTCTGCTTCATGCCACCTGTCTTATCAATGTTTTTTTTTTTTTTTCTGTGCTATGTTGTGCATAAATATGTGATTCTTCAGAATTTGTATTAGTCTATGCCTGATGAAGAGACCTGTGTAGTCTCGAAAGCTTGCAATTTGTTACCATCTTTTCAGTTAGCCATTAAAAGGTATCAACCACTGAGGACTCTCAATTCTAAACATTTTTCTATCTACTGGCTAACACGGTACCAAGATATATATCTTTCCTGTATCAAAATGGAGGATACCAGAATGTACTGCAACTTTATGGAACTAAAACCACTTCTGAAGAAATGTGCACAAATGGACAGCAACATTTTTTTCCTATCTAAATGCAAAAAGGAGAATCTAATTCCCAAAGGACTCTGGATTACAAACCCAATTCTTCATACCTACAATACCCATTATGCACAAAACCTGTGTCACAGGACTTCTGAGAGATTAAGGAATCATCTTTTGCATGTCTGCTACAGCATAAAGAGTAAAGTCCAAGGGCAATTTGAAACTCTGAGGAAGACACTTACAGAAGACACAGAGCAAAAATTACAACAATACTACAACAAACTATGGGCCCTTCTGATTCATTACAAGGAAAAGAAACTACACAGATTGTGCCTCAATTCATGACTCTATACAGACAGATACAAAACAAAGCCAAAACCTGACAACTTGGACAACCACTCCATTCCAGACACAAAAGCATCTAACTGTGTCATTAATCTCTCAGATTATAAACCCAACAAAGTGGAGCTGGCCATGCTTTCCAGAGGACTCTCATTTTGTCCTACTAAGGCCCTGGATAAAACTGAACTCTGCAATGATATGGAACATTTTTTTCAGGAGACTGCGCCTGAGGGAATATTTCAATGATACAGAAGATTCAGAACCCACCTGGATTGAAGGAAAAGAGATCCTAACAACAAAGAAGAGGTCAGACTGGACACCTCCACCTGGACGCAACCCTCATTTGGATAAATATATAGACTCCTTCAGACATGTGATAAAATCCACCATCATAGATACTAACAGGAGACAAGCATCCAACATCAGTGCCCAGGAGAGAAAGGCCATACAGTCTCTGAAAACCAACAAAGAAATCATCATCAAACCTGCTGACAAGGGACGTGCAATAGTCATGATGAACACATCAGACTATATGAAGGAAGCAAACAGACAACTTATGGACACACGCTACTACAAAAAATTGGAGTCGGATCCTACTAAGGACTACTACAAGGAACTAAACAAGATGGTATCTTGTCTGCCCGACGAATCCATAAGAGCCAATGACCTGATACCAGAAAGTCCAAGAACAGGGACATTCTACATGCTTCCCAAAATCCACAAATCTGGAAATCCAGGAAGACCAATTATTTCATGTGTGGGCACCCTTACTGAGCAGGTATCTGGATGGGTAGAGGGTGTTCTTAAACCCCTGGTAAAGGTTACACCAAGCTTCATTCAGGACACAACTGACCTATTGAATAAACTATCAGCAATAGGTCCTCTACCAGAAGGAACCATCCTGGCCACCATGGATGTGGAATCTTTGTATTTCAATATCCCACACCAGGATGGATTAAATGCCTGCAAATTCTTCCTGGAAAACACAGGGACTGATGCAAATTCTGTGGTGAAACTTATAAAATTCATCCTCACCCACAATTACTTTGAATTTGACCAGAAGATCTATCTACAGGAGACTGGCACAGCAATGGGAAGTAAAATGGCCCCACAGTATGCAAATCTTTTCATGGCCAAACTTGAAAGCGACTTTTTGTCCTCATGTCCCATCAGGCCTCTGGCATACTACCGCTACATTGATGATATTTTAATCATCTGGACGGAGTCTGAACCACAGCTAAAGATGTTCCATGAACAGTTTAATCAATTTCACCCTACCATCAACTTGACACTCAACTACTCCTGTACAGAAATTAACTTTTTGGACACTATCATTAAGCTGCAGAACAATAAAATAGAGACATCCCTGTATCAGAAGCCAGTCGACCGTCCAACATACCTTAAATGGGACAGTTTCCATCCAAAACACATAAAAAACTCCATTGTCTACAGCCAAGCCATCAGATACAATCGTATATGTTCCAATCCCAATGGATAGGGATGAACACCTTGATCGCCTCAGAAAGACCTTTTTGAATCAGGGCTACCATCCAAGAACAATTGAAAACCAGATTACAAGAGCCACCAGAATATCAAGGAATCACCTGCTACATTACAAAACTAAAGAAGAAAATAACCGGGTACCTCTAGTAGTTACCTACAATCCAAATCTGGAGGTGCTAAGGGGAGCTGCACAGAAATTACAACCTTTACTACAAAAAGATGCCCGCTTACAATCCATTTTTCCAGACCCCCCACTACTGTGTTTTAGGCAGCCCCCAAATCTAAGAAGCATCATTGTCAAGAGTTCCCTGTCCTCTCCTACAGCTGCAGGTACCTTTCCCTGCAATCAGAAAAAATGTAAAACCTGTCCATTTATGATGACCACGGACAAGATAAAGATCCCCAATTCACATCAGGACTACAAGATCCCAGGTACTTTCAGCTGCATCACATCTAATGTGGTGCACCTAATTATTTGTACTAAATGTCCAACTGGGGGTCTATATGTGGGGGAGACAGGGCAAAAGCTTAGAACAAGAATGAATTCTCACTGTCATACAATAAGAGAAAAAAAGAATGGATCTACCTGTGGCTGGCAATACATTTTTGTCTCCCAAATCATAACATTATGGACATGAAATTACTTGTATTGAAAGGTAACTTCAAAACTCAGAGAGACAGAAGAGTCTGGGAATATAAACTGATGACGACCTTTGACTGTCTTAGTGGTGGAATAAATGTGTCGCATGGATTTATGTCTTTTTACATCAACTAAGGAACTTGCCCCTCAGACTATGAGGGGTCATCACAACAGAGACCCCAATCAGAGGACAATAAAACATTCCTTATCTAAGAACTGGCCCAACATTTATGGACATAACTGTTTATCACTCATGGTAATTCTGCTTCATGCCACCTGTCTTATCCATGCTTTTTTTTTCTGTGCTATGTTGTGCATAAATATGTGATTCTTCAGAATTTGTATTAGTCTATGCCTGATGAAGAGACCCGTGTTGTCTCGAAAGCTTGCAATTTGTTATCATCTTTTCAGTTAGCCATTAAAAGGTATCAACCACTGAGGACTCTCAATTCTAAACATTTTTCTATCTACTGGCTAACACGGTACCAAGATATATATCTTTCCTGTATCTATAAACGATCTCTCTTAAACCGTAAACATGAAAGGCATTGAAAGGCACATGATGCTAGAGTGTAATGAGAAATATATGTTGTGACAGCTAAACCACAGGCCTAACCTTTACAAGTGATAACAAGCTACACCTACATTTGCCAGAGCTCATTTTACGGATGATATAACTGAAAACTTGTCACTGCAGCACTATACAACTTTCAGATGCCTATGTCAGGTCTGTTTTTTTACATTTTCCTCAAGTTACCAAATGTTCTTTTTTTATTCTATATATTTATGGGAAGTGAATAATAAATGAAGAAATTCCACATTGTGAGCAATATTGTGTTGCCTATAATGCTATTCATTAATTTATACGGCACTAACAGTTAAAGCAGGTCGATGTGGTTAAAGGATAATTAGCAATTGATCAGCATCTGTGGAGTCAAATGAAAAGTCACATTTCTTCTTCCAACTGGCTTGAGATGTTGGATTGCTATAAGACAAGAAGCTTTTTTTCTGAGTTTGATCTAATTCCGTAGCACTGTATCAGATTAGTGCTGTGTAATTGCCTTCTATCACCCCATTAACTGTACTGTATGTGTCCTATGAGTTTCTTTTCCTTGCTTTTCTTTACCAACAGCATCAATAAGCTATGATGAAACTCTATAAATTTTAATGATTTCCTAAGAATGTTGACAGCTTTGAAGTGAAATATAGTAGAAAAAAGAACAGAGGGAAGAAAAAGAAGGAATGAAAAAACTGGCTTTAATAGTTAAGAGGACTGCGGAACTTCAGGCTCAAGAGAAGTTGGCAGCAATAGGGTCTTCTGTTCCCCTTTTAAGGAGGACCAGTTTTAGTATGCTAAACCTGCCACATAAGGGAATAGTGGCTGCAGACCTGAGTCAAATGTAGAATTTATTTCCATCTTATAAAAGATCATGCCCTCCTCTCCTTTCTGATCTCCACATAGTAACATCAGAGTTTTGCATCACTGCAAACCCTTTGAGATCTCATTTTACAGTGCTGTCATCTCTCCACCTCCCCCCAAACTGATTGCCATCAGATGAGGTCTGGGAATGTTTGATATAGTGCATTGAAAAAGTATTCAAAATTGTGATGCCTTTCGCTGCAATTACTTGCGTAAATCTTTTGGGATGTGTCTTTATCAGCTTTGCACATGTTTGCCTATTCTTCTTTGCAAACTAGCTCTAGCTCAGTGAGATTGGATGAAGAGCATCTGTGAACAGCAATTTTCAAGTCTTGCCACAGATTCTAAATGGGATTTATGTCTGTATTTTGACTGGGCCATTTAAACTCATGAATATGCTTTGATCTAAACCATTCCATTGAAGCTCTGGCAGTATGTTTAGGGTTGTTGTCTTGCCAGAAAGTGAACCTACGCCCCAGCCTCAAGTCTTCTGCAGCCTGTATTTAGCTTCATCCATCTTCCCATCAACTTTGACTAGCTATCCAAAAAAGTATTCTGACTGCATGATGCTGCCCTGCCACCACCTTGTCTGAGGGTAAGAGAGTGTTTTCAGGGTATCATGCAATGTTAGTTTTCTCCCACCAATAGTTTTTTGCATTTAGCCCAAAAAGTTCTACATTGGTCTCATCTGACCAGAGCATCTTCTTCCACATGCTTCTACATCCCTTACATGGCTTTTTGCAAACTGCAAATGTGGTTTTCATGAGGCGGTTTTATCCCTAATGTTCTCAAACAAACCTCTGAGGCCGAACAGCTGCAGTTATACTGAGAATAAATTTCACACAAACAGGTGGACTTAAATTACTAATTATGTGACTTCTTGAGGAAATTGTTCCCTCAGGATTTTATTTAGGTGCATCAGACTACATGATACTCAATACAAATGCATGTTACAATTTTCAGATTTACATTTAGAAAATAGTAAAAACAAAAATGTATAATTTCCTTTACATTTCACAAATACTTGCTACTTTTAGCTGATTTATCACATAAAATACCAATAAAATATGTTTAACGTCATAGGTGTAACATTAAAAAAATGTGAAAAAGTTCACAGGTTATGATTATGAACACTTTTTCAAGACGCTGTACCTAATTCAGCTCTGCTGTTTCTCTGCACATTAGCTGAATAGATTACAGAGGAGAGGAGTGTGTCTTCTTTTCTCCCCAGCAAAATACTGCCTCCTTATGATTGGTAAACCTCAACCTCATGCATGGAAAGATATCCATTCCCAGTGCAGAAAAATATAATTCAAAAACCTAATTATACAAATTCTATGGCTTTAGTAGAAAAATAACTTGCAGGGGGTACAGGAATTGGACTGCAGAGGTCTGGGGTAAAGTTATTTTCTATGAAGACCCCTTCAGACTGTTTGGGACATCTAGTAGAATGATTATCTGGAGAAGAAAAGTCGAGTGCTACTTTGAGTCCTGTGTCATCCCAGCAATAAAGAATCCCCAGACCATTCATGAGTGGGGTTGGTTTTCATCCAAGTGAGAGGGTTCACTATTTTGCTAAAGCACACTACCAAGAACAAAGAATGGAGTCCCAACATCCTCTGAGAGCAACTTCTCCCAACGATCCAGAAGCAATTTGGTGATGAACAATCTTTTTCAAGCATAATGGAGCATCATGTTCCAAGGCAAAAGTGAGAGCTAAGTGGCTCAGTGAACAAAACATTAACATTTTGTATGCGGCCAGGAAACTCCCCAGATCTCAGACCCATTAAGAACCTATGATCAATCCTGAAAAAGCAGCTGGGCAAACAAAAACATAGAAATTGTGATAAATTTCCAAGCACTGATTATACTGAAATTGCTGTTACTCAGGATTTCGCCCAACAGCTTACATCCAGCATACCAGGGGGAATTGCAGAAGTCTTGAAAAATAAGGGAGAAAACTTTAAATGTTGAGCCTATGCATAAATTTGCTATATTTGTCATTAAAAGTTTTAAAACTCATGAGTTTAACTGGAGCCTTGAATCACAGGGTGTACCAGAACTGTGGAAGACCACCTGCCTGGTGCCGGTTCCTAAGACCACTTTTCCAACTTCCCTACAAGACTATCGTCCAGTGGCCTTAACATCACATGCTATGAAGTCCTTGGAGAGAATAATACTTCTTGACGAAGGGTGCTTTGTCACCAGAAACGCGTTGAAATTGCATTTTATTTTCTGTTATTGCTGATGTTTTTATCCTCCACTGAACACATTTTTCAAGTGAATAAAGAAAAAGGTTTTTTTTCACTATCTCTTTGAGCTGGATTCCTCATCATTTCTGAGAATAATACTCGCCTACTTGTGTCCAAGGGTAGGGCTTTTACTGACCCTCTCTTGGCAACAGACTTATGCACACAGGCAGCAGGGAGTACATTTTACAACTTCTTCTGTCTCTTACAGAGATACGTTCTTTCGGGCGATGACATTTTACATGTAGACAGTAAACCAGCAGAGCAAATGCAATAAACCTCCATCTTCCCAATGCAGGGATACACAGGTCGATATGTTATGCTGTGAATGTGGCACCCAAACAGTTGCATTTGATCCATTAACAAAGGCCTCTCTTCAAGCTGTATCCCTCTACTGCCTCTTCAGCTGGGCAAGACGCTTCTCTACAGGGACTCCAACGTCTGGCTAATACTGGACTCACTTCTTCCTTTAATTCTCTCTGTCTCAAATAAGTTTTACCCACCTGCCTGCTGAACTTGATATCAGTCACCTCTACAGTTCCTTAATGATTCTTACTGCTTTGTGCCTCCCAGCTCACTTAACACAAGCTCTGTTCTTATCCAGATCTCTCCACACTCCAGACTCAAGGACACTAACTCACTTCTTCCTGTTCCTGAAACTACCCAGAGATTCCCAATGCTCCTACCCACTAAGGGCTGTCCCTTCTGTTAACTGTCCCTGTTATCTGTCGATGAGCAGAACTTAACCTTTCACCAAGTTCTGTACAAGAGTAAAAAAGAACACAGTGACATCTTGTAGTTGTTGGATAGTACTGCAGCCCACAGGGAAATTAGCACTTGTTACCACAAGAAAACATATTGGGAACAAAACATTATTCACATCTTGCATATTCTATACCACAATAACATTGATGTCTTCAGGGGGGAACACGGCAACTGGTCCACCTCCTCACATCCTGACCTGTAGGGAAGTAAGTATATACAGTAATATATATAAAAAAGAGAATTTAGATTGTGAGCCTCATTTGGGACAGTGAGAGATCACAGGGTACGTAAAGTGGTGTGGACTGTATTACCACTATATAAACAAGCACAATATATAAATATAAATATCAATAGATTAGGGAAAGGTTGTAATGGTGAAAAAAATCCACTGCAGTGCTTTTATAGGCTAATCCTATACTGCTGTATAAATGTATAAATTATACCTTTCAGGGAAAGACAACTCAGGTAAATTTGAGGCACCTAAAAGTTCTAAAAAAAATATTCCACAGTGTGATAAATTCGGATATAAACTCGCACCTTAAAATTGTACGATGCATATATTGCTTAGCACTATTTAATTATTGTAAGTATTTTGTCAATTATTGTCTTGTTTTCTCATCTGTATAATCATGTCTTCTTGTTACATCAAGAATTATATTTTACTGCTCATGTATTTATTTGATGGAAATAATAAGACAGCTGTATTTTCTAGATCATAAATCAGTCTTGTTGACAATCCTATTTCACAAACATATTGTGCTCCCTCATTCCGTGAGGTTCACATTTATTACAGCATTAACTGAAACTGTCAACTGCATGTTTTTTCTTACCTATCTTAATTGTTATTTTATGCAAAAAAGCAATTAAATTAGTTATTTTATACAAAAAAGCAATTAGATTAGTTTTAGCACCGGAGGCATTATCTAATACAAGTACTAAGTGTCCATTCTTTAGTACTTCTTCATGGAGGATGGATTTAAATGAACAGGAATATGTTTCTGTATGTTTGTATGGGGCTGATTCATTATTATGGTGCTTGAACCTCCTAGGTTCAAGCAACATATTGTAATCCGATTTCTTATATTTATGGTGCTTGAACCTCCTAGGTTCAAGCAACATATTGTAATCCGATTTCTTATATTTTCTTATTATTATTATTATTATTATTATTATTCTTCTCCGCGTTTTCCGCAATTAATGCGGCCCGAACCGCTCGGCGCAGAGACCCCGTTCAGGCGGCGTTTCGAAGCCCTCGGTGGGGACAGGTGTGCTATGACTTTTATAGTCGATCCGATATGTAGATTTTATTTAAATCGCATTTAAAAAAAAAAAATTCCCATAGGAAATAATGGCGAACTTTCCATTACCCCAAACTTGACCTTCCAAAGATGGCAGCTATGCAAATGTACGGTATCCATTTTAGGACATGATCATTTATCACACGGCCCCGTGTGCAAAAGTAAGTGCGCCCCGGGCCCGTGTGCAAAAGTAAGTGCGCCCCCGGCCCCGTGTGCAAAAGTAAGTGCGCCCCCGGCCCCGTGTGCAAAAGTAAGTGCGCCCCCGGCCCCGTGTGCAAAAGTAAGTGCGCCCCCGGCCCCGTGTGCAAAAGTAAGTGCGCCCCCGGCCCCGTGTGCAAAAGTAATGGCGCCCCCGGCCCCGTGTGCAAAAGTAATGGCGCCCCCGGCCCCGTGTGCAAAAGTAATGGCGCCCCCGGCCCCGTGTGCAAAAGTAATGGCGCCCCCGGCCCCGTGTGCAAAAGTAATGGCGCCCCCGGCCCCGTGTGCAAAAGTAATGGCGCCCCCGGCCCCGTGTGCAAAAGTAATGGCGCCCCCGGCCCCGTGTGCAAAAGTAATGGCGCCCCCGGCCCCGTGTGCAAAAGTAATGGCGCCCCCAGCCCCGTGTGCAAAAGTAATGGCGCCCCCGGCCCCGTGTGCAAAAGTAATGGCGCCCCCGGCCCCGTGTGCAAAAGTAATGGCGCCCCCGGCCCCGTGTGCAAAAGTAATGGCGCCTCCGGCCCCGTGTGCAAAAGTAATGGCGCCCCCGGCCCCGTGTGCAAAAGTAATGGCGCCCCCGGCCCCGTGTGCAAAAGTAATGGCGCCCCCGGTCCCGTGTGCAAAAGTAATGGCGCCCCCGGCCCCGTGTGCAAAAGTAATGGCGCCCCCGGCCCCGTGTGCAAAAGTAATGGCGCCCCCGGCCCCGTGTGCAAAAGTAATGGCGCCCCCGGCCCCGTGTGCAAAAGTAATGGTGCCCCCGGCCCGTGTGCAAAAGTAATGGCGCCCCCGGCCCCGTGTGCAAAAGTAATGGCGCCCCCGGCCCCGTGTGCAAAAGTAATGGCGCCCCCGGCCCCGTGTGCAAAAGTAATGGCGCCCCCGGCCCCGTGTGCAAAAGTAATGGCGCCCCCGGCCCCGTGTGCAAAAGTAAGCGCGCCCCCGGCCCCGTGTGCAAAAGTAAGCGCGCCCCCGGCCCCATGTGCAAAAGTAAGCGCGCCCCCGTCCCCGTGTGCAAAAGTAAGCGCGCCCCCGTCCCCGTGTGCAAAAGTAAGCGCGCCCCCGTCCCCGTGTGCAAAAGTAATGGCGTCCCCGTGTGCAAAAGTAATGGCGCCCCCGTCCCCGTGTGCAAAAGTAATGGCGCCCCCGTCCCCGTGTGCAAAAGTAATGGCGCCCCCGGCCCCGTGTGCAAAAGTAATGGCGCCCCCGGCCCCGTGTGCAAAAGTAAGCGCGCCCTTGGCCCCGTGTGCAAAAGTAAGCGCGCCCCCGGCCCCGTGTGCAAAAGTAAGCGCGCCCCCGGCCCCGTGTGCAAAAGTAAGCGCGCCCCCGGCCCCGTGTGCAAAGTAAGCCTGCCCCCGGCCCCGTGTGCAAAAGTAATGGCGCCCCCGGCCCCTTGTGCAAAAGTAATGGTGCACCCGGCCCCGTGTGCAAAAGTAATGGCGCCCCCGGCCCCGTGTGCAAAAGTAATGGCGCCCCCGGCCCCGTGTGCAAAAGTAAGCGCGCCCCCGGCCCCGTGTGCAAAAGTAAGCGCGCCCCCGGCCCCGTGTGCAAAAGTAAGCGCGCCCCCGGCCCCGTGTGCAAAAGTAAGCGCGCCCCCGTCCCCGTGTGCAAAAGTAATGGCGCCCCCGGCCCCGTGTGCAAAAGTAATGGCGCCCCCGGCCCCGTGTGCAAAAGTAAGCGCGCCCCCGGCCCCGTGTGCAAAAGTAAGCGCGTCCCCGGCCCCGTGTGCAAAAGTAAGCACGCCCCCGGCCCCGTGTGCAAAAGTAATGGCGCCCCCGGCCCCGTGTGCAAAAGTAATGGCGCCCCCGGCCCCTTGTGCAAAAGTAATGGTGCACCCGGCCCCGTGTGCAAAAGTAATGGCGCCCCCGGCCCCGTGTGCAAAAGTAATGGCGCCCCCGGCCCCGTGTGCAAAAGTAATGGCGCCCCCGGCCCCGTGTGCAAAAGTAATGGCGCCCCCGGCCCCGTGTGCAAAAAGTAATGGCGCCCCCGGCCCCGTGTGCAAAAGTAATGGCGCCCCCGGCCCCGTGTGCAAAAGTAATGGCGCCCCCGGCCCCGTGTGCAAAAGTAATGGCGCCCCCGGCCCCGTGTGCAAAAGTAAGCGCGCCCCCGGCCCCGTGTGCAAAAGTAAGCGCGCCCCCGTCCCCGTGTGCAAAAGTAAGCGCGCCCCCGTCCCCGTGTGCAAAAGTAAGTGCTCCCCTGGTGTGTGAAGTGCTGCTGTAAAGCTGGCAGCGCTGTTCAAGCACCATGTATTTCCTTCAGGAAATGCCCATCTAGTTTATTATTATTCTTCTTCTTCTCCGCGTTTTCCGCAATTAATGCGGCCCGAACCGCTCAGCGCAGAGACCCCGTTCAGGCGGCGTTTCGAAGGCCTCGGTGGGGACAGGTGTGCTATGACTTTTATAGTCGATCCGATATGTAGATTTTATTTAAATCGCATTTAAAAAAAAAAATTTCCCATAGGAAATAATGGCGAACTTTCCATTACCCCCAGCTTGACCTTCCAAAGATGGCAGCTATGCAAATGTACGGTGTCCATTTTAGGACATGATCATTTATCACAGTCAAACATCAGAATAAAGTGAATATGACACCCTCTCGTCCCGTGTGTGAAAAGTAAGTGCCCCCCCGGCCCCGTGTGTGAAAAGTAAGTGCCCCCCGGCCCCGTGTGTCAAAAGTAAGTGCCCCCCGGCCCCGTTTGTGAAAAGTAAGTGCCCCCCCGGCCCCGTGTGTGAAAAGTAAGTGCCCCCCGGCCCCGTGTGTGAAAAGTAAGTGCCCCCCGGCCCCGTGTGTGAAAAGTAAGTGCCCCCCCGGCCCCGTGTGTGAAAAGTAAGTGCCCCCCGGCCCCGCCCACCGAATCGGAGGCCGAGGGTCCCCGGCCACCGAATCGGAGGCCGAGGGTCCCCGGCCACCGAATCGGAGGCCGAGGGTCCCCGGCCTCCAAATCGGAGGCCGAGGGTCCCCGGCCACCGAATCGGAGGCCGAGGGTCCCCGGCCACCGAATCGGAGGCCGAGGGTCCCCGGCCTCCAAATCGGAGGCCGAGGGTCCCCGGGCCGAGGGTCCCCGGCCTCCAAATCAGAGGCCGAGGGTCCCCGGCCTCCAAATCGGAGGCCGAGGGTCCCCGGCCACCAAATCGGAGGCCGAGGGTCCCCGGCCTCCAAATCGGAGGCAGAGGGTCCCCGGCCTCCAAATCGGAGGCCGAGGGTCCCCGGCCACCAGATCGGAGGCCGAGGGTCCCCGGCCACCAAATCGGAGGCCGAGGGTCCCCGGCCTCCAGATCGGAGGCCGAGGGTCCCCGGCCTCCAAATCGGAGGCCGAGGGTCCCCGGCCTCCAGATCGGAGGCCGAGGGTCCCCGGCCTCCAAATCGGAGGCCGAGGGTCCCCGGCCTCCAGATCGGAGGCCGAGGGTCCCCGGCCTCCAAATCGGAGGCCGAGGGTCCCCGGCCACCAAATCGGAGGCCGAGGGTCCCCGGCCTCCAAATCGGAGGCCGAGGGTCCCCGGCCTCCAAATCGGAGGCCGAGGGTCCCCGGCCTCCAAATCGGAGGCCGAGGGTCCCCGGCCTCCAAATCGGAGGCCGAGGGTCCCCGGCCACCAAATCGGAGGCCGAGGGTCCCCGGCCTCCAAATCGGAGGCCGAGGGTCCCCGGCCTCCAAATCGGAGGCCGAGGGTCCCCGGCCTCCAAATCGGAGGCCGAGGGTCCCCGGCCTCCAAATCGGAGGCCGAGGGTCCCCGGCCTCCAAATCGGAGGCCGAGGGTCCCCGGCCTCCAAATCGGAGGCCGAGGGTCCCCGGCCACCAAATCGGAGGCCGAGGGTCCCCGGCCTCCAAATCGGAGGCCGAGGGTCCCCGGCCTCCAAATCGGAGGCCGAGGGTCCCCGGCCTCCAAATCGGAGGCCGAGGGTCCCCGGCCTCCAAATCGGAGGCCGAGGGTCCCCGGCCTCCAAATCGGAGGCCGAGGGTCCCCGGCCTCCAAATCGGAGGCCGAGGGTCCCCGGCCTCCAAATCGGAGGCCGAGGGTCCCCGGCCACCAAATCGGAGGCCGAGGGTCCCCGGCCTCCAAATCGGAGGCCGAGGGTCCCCGGCCTCCAAATCGGAGGCCGAGGGTCCCCGGCCTCCAAATCGGAGGCCGAGGGTCCCCGGCCACCAAATCGGAGGCCGAGGGTCCCCGGCCTCCAAATCGGAGGCCGAGGGTCCCCGGCCTCCGATTAAAGTGGCTACCGAGGATTCCTAAATGCCAAAATGGCTACCAAGGATTCCTGCATGCCAAAATGGCTACCAAGGGGCCAAAGTTGCTAACAAGGGGCCCCGCACATCAAAGTTTCTACCAAGGGGCCAAAGTTGCTAACAAGGGGCCCCGCACATCAAAGTGGCTACCAAGGGGCCAAATTGGATACCCAGGGGCAGGGCCCTGCATGCCAGACTTGCTCCTGAGGTTCATTGGCAGCTGGCAGTGCTGTTCAAGCACCATGTATTTCCTTCAGGAAATGCCCATCTAGTTGCATTTGTACCTCTTTCTTGTTGAGTTTTTTAATAATGTTTTGCTCATTTTTTTGTTTGTACCATATTCATCTTTCCATTTGCACCTGTTTTGAAGTCTATTTCATAAATGTTGGCCTGCTATTTTTTGGTTCACCATTGTTGGTGGCGTGTAGGATTTCCAGATGTTTTCTCCTGACTCATCTTTTGTGACTTTATGAACAGTTGCAAAATTTGTTGTAAATGTACTACAGTCTCCTCCCTGAGTGATTATATTTATGGCAGTGTTAGACATTGGGATTCTCCCACTGAACGGGATAGATCTCAAGCCGTGTCTGATGTAGTTGTCTCCCATTCAGGCTTGGCCACTGGGATGACTGCTCAGCACAGACTCCGGTCCCAGTACCTTGCCCAGGCTCATGCTGCATGTGTAGTTACTGTTGGCTCTCCAGCTAAGCCTTGTGGTGACTACTGGTTTACACGTGCAGTGTTGTGCTCTGGAGCCTAAGTCCAGTTTCACCCTACTGTTCATGTCCATGATGTGGCACTTTCTCATTGGTGCTCATACGTCAGCTGCTCTGGTGATGTGGCAGCTTTACATTGGTCCACAGGCAAGGTCCTGTCTGTCTGGACTTGAGCCTAAGATCTAAAAGGCTCTCAATGGTGCACACCGGTGGTCTAGTATAATTTATTGTTATGTGTGTGAGTGAATACGCTACCACTCTGATTGCACGTATGTGTGTTGAGATCTTGCTCAGCTTGAGCCAGTTAAGATTTTTGCTTGCCGCTTGGCTTTCAGCTTCTTGTATCCTGTCGTGTGTGCGGTTAGCACAGCAAAGTTACAGAGCAAGTCCAACCACATAGCCTTTTTGCTCCCCTGTGAGTTTTACGAGGTTTGTTTAGTTAATCAGCATCAGCGTAGTATTTCCTTTGACTCTGCACCTGTTTCGGCAATGTGTGCATTTGGCATGGGTCGATTTAAGGCGCGAGTTTAACCCTTAGTTTCTTCACTCTGTGAAGCTAACAAAGCTGTGGGCTGTGCTTTCTGTACACACTGCATGGAGTTAATGCATTCGTGTCAGGTGTATGCTTGCCGTGTGTTCTGCCATTACTCTATAGCAGCAGTTTTACATCTCTGCACGGTGCAATGATGTTAATGCATATTATAAGTGACACATGTTGTTTCATATTTTACTTTTAAGGCACTGCAATTTACAGTGTCATGAAAAAATATCCATACCCCATGAGCTGGATTGAAGGGTGCTCTGTGAAATGTTCACAGCTTGAGTGGTTTTTTTTTTGTATAACCTAACCCTGCCTTTCTTTACTCCCCAACTTTATCCCTGACCCATCTTGTGTGTTCCTTGGTTTTCATCATGATGTTCTATATCAAATCTCTCTGGTCTTCACAGAACAGCTATTGTTATACTGAGAATAAATTATACACAGGTGGACTCAATTTACTAACTATGTGACTTTTGGAGGCAATTGGTCACTCAGGATTTTATTTAATTGCAAGTAGGGTTGAGCGAAACGGATTGGACAAATTAGAAAATCGCCGACTTTCGGCAAAGAGTAGTGTTGAGCATTCCGATGCTGCAAGTATCGGGTATCGGCCGATACTTGCTGTATCGGAATTCCGATACCGGGATTCCGATACTCTTGTGGTATCGGGTATCGGGTATCGCAACAACATTAATATTAAAATGTGTAAAAGAGAGAATTAAAATAAAAAATATCGCTATACTCACCTCTCCGACGCAGCCGGGACTTCAGCGAGGGAACCGGCAGCGTTGTTTGTTTAAAATTCGCGCTATTACTTGGTTACGTGAATTCCCGGCTTGTGATTGGTCAGGTCGGCCACGTTGCCGGGACGCGGACCAATCACAGCAAGCCGTGACGAAATTACGTCACGGCTTGCTGTGATTGGTCCGCGTCCCGGCAATATGGCCGCCCTGACCAATCACAAGCCGTGACGTCACGGGAGGCTGGACACGCGCCCATTTTAAAATGAGCGCGTCCAGCCTCCCGGCTTGTGATTGGTTGACCGCGGCGCAACCAATCACAAGCCGTGACGTCACGGGAGGCTGGACACGCGCCCATTTTAAAATGAGCGCGTCCAGCCTCCCGGCTTGTGATTGGTTGACCGCGGCGCAACCAATCACAAGCCGTGACGTCACGGGAGGCTGGACACGCGCCCATTTTAAAATGAGCGCGTCCAGCCTCCCGGCTTGTGATTGGTTGACCGCGGCGCAACCAATCACAAGCCGTGACGTCACGGGAGGCTGAACACGCGCCCATTTTAAAATGAGCGCGTGTCCAGCCTCCCGTGACGTCACGGCTTGTGATTGGTCAGGGCGGCCATATTGCCGGGACGCGGACCAATCACAGCAAGCCGTGACGTAATTTCGTCACGGCTTGCTGTGATTGGTCCGCGTCCCGGCAACATGGCCGACCTGACCAATCACAAGCCGGGAATTCACGTAACCAAGTAATAGCGCGAATTTTAAACAAACAACGCTGCCGGTTCCCTCGCTGAAGTCCCGGCTGCGTCGGACAGGTGAGTATAGCGATATTTTTTATTTTAATTCTTTCTTTTACACATTTATATGGTTCCCAGGGCCTGAAGGAGAGTTTCCTCTCCTTCAGACCCTGGGAACCATACAGGATACCGTCCGATACATGAGTCCCATTGACTTGTATTGGTATCGGGTATCGGTATCGGATTGGATCCGATACTTTGCCGGTATCGGCCGATACTTTCCGATACCGATACTTTCAAGTATCGGACGGTATCGCTCAACACTAGCAAAGAGGGTTTCATGAAACCCGACCCGATCCTAGTGTGGGATCGGCCATGAGGTCGTCAATCTTCGCGCCAAAGTCGCGTTTCATATGACGTGTTCAGCGCTATTTTTCAGCCAATGAAGGAGGATGCAGAGTGTGGGCAGCGTGATGACATAGGTCTCGGTCCCCACCATCTTAGAGAAGGGCATGACAGTGATTGGCTTGCTTTCTGTGGCGTCACAGGGGGTATAAAGGGGCGTGCACGCTGACCGCCATCTTACTTCTGCCGATCTTAGCATAGGGAGAGGTTGCTGCAGCTTCATCAGAAGATGTGATATAGTTAGGGAGGGAAGATTAACCCCCAAACCGCTTTCCACTGTCCAACACCACTTTTTTTTGCAGGGACAGTGGAGGGTATATTTTTGTGCATCAGCTCTGTAGCTTATTAGGCTGCCTTATAAGGCTCCCTGATAGCTGCATTGCTGTTTGCACGCTGCTGTGCAAACCAACTGCTTTTTTAAAAGCAAAAATCCTGTTGCTCCTTTCTGCACAGTTATCTTGTTTATTTATCCACACTTTTGTGTGCAGCAGTCCTTTGTATTGCTGCCATACTTGTCCTGAGATCATTGTAGGGAGATTGAAATTGTACTACAGTCCTTGTATTTTTTCATATATCTTCCAGCCACTTTCTGCCACTTACATTGTGTTGTGTTATACACTGGGCCTGAGTTTTGCTGCAGTCTCCCCCCCAAAAAAGGGAGATTCAAATTGTCACAAAGTGGATATACGTCAGTTCTGTTAGTTTGTCGTATATCAGCCAGCCACGTTCTGCCACTTACATTGTGTTGTGTTATACACTGGGCCTGAGTTTTGGTGCAGTCTCCCCCCCAAAAAAGGGAGATTCAAATTGCCACAAAGTGGATATACGTCAGTTTTGTTAGTTTGTCATATATCAGCCAGCCACGTTCTGCCACTTACATTGTGTTATACACTGGGCCTGAGTTTTGGTGCAGTCTCCCCCCCAAAAAAGGGAGATTCAAATTGTCACATAGTGGATATACGTCAGTTCTGATAGTTTGTCGTATATCAGCCAGCCACTTTCTGCCACTTACATTGTGTTGTGTTATACACTGGGCCTGAGTTTTGGTGCAGTCTCCCCCCCAAAAAAGGGAGATTCAAATTGTCACAAAGTGGATATGTGTCAGTTCTGTTAGTTTGTCGTATATCAGCCAGCCACGTTCTGCCACTTACATTGTGTTGTGTTATACACTGGGCCTGAGTTTTGGTGCAGTCTCCCCACCAAAAAAGGGAGATTCAAATTGTCACAAAGTGGATATACGTCAGTTCTGTTAGTTTGTCGTGTATCAGCCAGCCACGTTCTGCCACTTACATTGTGTTGTGTTATACACTGGGCCTGAGTTTTGGTGCAGTCTCCCCCCCAAAAAAGGGAGATTCAAATTGTCACAAAGTGGATATACATCAGTTCTGTTAGTTTGTCGTATATCAGCCAGCCACGTTCTGCCGCTTACATTGTGTTGTGTTATACACTGGGCCTTAGTTTTGGTGCAGTCTCCCCCCCCAAAAAGGGAGATTGAAATTGTCACAAAGTGGATATACGTCAGTTCTGTTAGTTTGTCGTATATCAGCCAGCCACGTTCTGCCACTTACATTGTGTTGTGTTATACACTGGGCCTGAGTTTTGGTGCAGTCTCCCAAAAAAAGGGAGATTTAAATTCTCAACAAGTTTATATACACCTTCTACCTTGTTTTACAGTACCATATAACGGTTGTTGCCAGCTGGTACTGATGGTGGTGGTGGTGGTGGAGCATCTGGTGGTAGTGGGAAAAGCAAAATAGCACCTAAGGCTGGAGGTGTTGAGCCAGCGTCATCGTCTGGCTACATAAGGCCTCGAAAGCTCCCTTATCTTGGAGTAGGAAAACCGCTTTTAAAGCCAGAGCAGCAGGAAAAAGTTTTGGCTTTCCTTGCTGACTCAGCCTCTAGCTCTTTCGCCTCCTCTTCAGAAAGTTCAAAATATAAAAGCAGCGAGTCGTCAGTGGATGCTCCCGGTCAGGAACAAGACGTTTCCTTGTGTTCTTCCCCCAAACCAAAAGTGAAGGATGCGTCAAGCGACACTACAGGTTACTCCATGGAGCTCTTTACACATACCGTGCCTGGGTTAGAAAGGGAAATTGTTAACTGCCCATTACAAGATGAATC
Source organism: Ranitomeya variabilis (assembly GCF_051348905.1). Classification (NCBI taxonomy): domain Eukaryota; kingdom Metazoa; phylum Chordata; class Amphibia; order Anura; family Dendrobatidae; genus Ranitomeya; species Ranitomeya variabilis. The sequence goes on from NC_135233.1 coordinate 827,831,985, forward strand.
GGACATGGAGTGCACTGATGCACAGCCACAGCTAGATTATTATGCTGTTCCATTGCCTCAGATCACTACATTGCCCTCGCAGTGTACTCAGCCAGAATCTGACCCTGATGAGACTATGGTGCCCCGTCCCGAACGCTATAGCACCTTACACGGTGACCCAGAGGAAGGTGCACATGACATTGAAGAGGAGGTGATAGATGACCCAGTTGTTGACCCAGATTGGCAGCCAGTGGGGGAAGAGGTTGCCGCTGCCAGCAGCTCAGAAGCAGAGGAGGATGATCTGCAGCAGCCATCTACATCGCAACAGCTGTCATCTGGCAGGCCTGTATCAGGCCAAAAACGTGTGTCAAAAACAAAAACAGTTTTAGGACAGCGTGGCCATCCGATGAAAGTAGCACAGCGTGCAATGCCTGAAAAGATATTCGATAGTAGGAAGAGTGCAGTGTGGCAATTTTTTAACCAAGATCCGAATGATCAGTCAAAAGTAATCTGTAAGAAATGCTCAAAGACCTTTAGCAGAGGGAAGAATCTTCAAAATTTAAATACAACGTGCATGAGTAGACATTTAACCAGCATGCACTTGCAAGCCTGGACTAACTACCAAACGTCACGTACCGTTGGTGCACCTGCTCAGAATGAAGGTAGTCAGCAACGCTACATTGCTTCCCTCACTGTAAGCCCACCGGTTAGGACACCACCAGCAGCAAATGTGGAGGTATCGTCGCAAGGCCAAAGTAGTCAGGGAATCACAAGGTTATTGGTAGGAAACACTGTATGTAGGCCAACATCAAGAATACCATCACCAACCCTCTCTCAATCCGCCATGTCCACCACCACCACCACTGCTAGTTCCACCACATGCAGCTCTCCAGTCCAGCTCACCCTACAAGAGACTCTCCTTAGGAAAAGAAAGTACTCATCCTCTCATCCGCGTACACAGGGTTTGAACGCCCACATTGCTATACTAATCTCGTTAGAGATGATGCCCTACCGGTTGATTGAAAGCGAAGCTTTCAAAGCCCTGATGGCCCACGCAGTACCACGCTATGACCTACCCAGTCGGCACTTCTTTGCGAGAAAAGCCATCCCAGCCCTCCACCAGCATGTCAAAGACCGCATTGTCCATGCACTGAGGCAATCAGTCAGTGGAAAGGTGCACCTCACAACAGATGCATGGACCAGTAGGCATGGCCAGGGATGTTATGTGTCCATCATGGCACACTGGGTTAATGTGGTGGATGCAGGGTCCACAGGGGACAGCCATAGTGGGACAGTTCTGCCTAGCCCACGGTCTAGGAAACCATTGGCTGTAGGCATTCGCCGCCCCTCCTCCTCCTTCAGAAGCGAAAGCTCGTCCACAGAGCGCAGTCGCACGACCACTCCATCCGCAGCTGCCAGTGTTGCACACGAGGTGTCCCATTATCAAACAGCTAGTGGTAAGCGTCAGCAGGCTGTGTTACAAATGAAGTGTTTGGGCAACAACAGACACACCGCGGAAGTAGTGGCCGAGTACTTGCAGCAAGAAACTCAGTCATGGCTGGGCAGTGTTCATCTTGAGGCAGGCAAGGTAGTTAGTGATAACGGAAGGAATTTTATGGCTGCCATAGCCCTTTCAGAACTGAAACACATACTTTGCCTGGCTCACACCTTGAACCTGGTGGTGCAGTGCTTCCTGAAAAATTATCCGGGGTTACCAGCCCTGCTCCTGAAGGTGCGACAACTTTGCTCGCACATCCGCCAGTCGCCCGTACACTCCAGCCATATGCTGAACCATCAGCGATCGCTAAATCTTCCCCAGCACCGCCTAATAATCGACGTTGCAATAAGGTGGAACTCCACACTGCACATGCTTGAGAGGCTGTGCGAACAGAGGCGTGCTGTAATTTATTTGTGGGAGGATACACATACACGGGCAGGCACTTGGATGGCAGACATGGAGTTGTCTGGTGTGCAGTGGTCGAAGCTACAAGACCTCTGTCAAGTCCTTCAGTGTTTTGAGGAATGCACACGGCTGGTAAGTGCAGATGACGCCATCATAAGCATGAGCATCCCACTAATGCGTCTGCTGATGCAAAGTTTGACGCACATTAAGGAGCAGGCGTCTGCAGCCGAGGAGGAGGGAAGCCTTGATGACAGTCAGCCATTGTCTGCTCAGGGAACTGTCCTGGACGAGGTGGCGGACGAAGAGGAGGAGGAGGAGGACGATGGGGATGAATATTTATGGGAGGAGGATGCTTCTCAGGGGGCAATAGAAACTGGTGGCGTTGCAAGGTCAGGTACATGGTTTTTGCGGGACACAAGTGATGTTGATTTGCAAGAAAGTGCTCCTCAACCCAGCACAAGCAGTGAATTGATACCTGGAACATTGGCCCACATGGCTGAGTATGCCTTGCGTATCCTAAAAAGGGACCCCCGCAATATCAAAATGATGACTGATGACGATTACTGGTTGGCCTGCCTCCTGGATCCACGATATAAAGGAAAATTACAAAATATCATGCCACATGAGAACCTTGAGCAAATATTGGCTACCAAACAAGCAACTCTTGTAGATTGTTTGGTTCAGGCATTCCCAGCACACAGCGGCGGTGAAGGTTCTCACACGAGCCGTAGGGGGCAACATGGCAGAGGTGTTAGAGGTGCACAAATCCGAAGTCGCGTTGGACAGAGGGGTTTTATGACCAAGTTGTGGAGTGATTTCGCAATGACCGCTGACACGACAGGTACTGCTGCATCGATTCAAAGTGACAGGAGACAGCATTTCTCCAGTATGGTTATGAGCTACTTTTCCTCCCTTATCGATGTTCTCCCTCACAGGTCATTCCCCTTTGATTACTGGGCATCTAAAATAGACACCTGGCCTGAATTGGCAGAATATGCATTAAAGGAGCTCGCTTGCCCTGCTGCTAGTGTGCTATCAGAAAGAGTCTTCAGTGCTGCTGGTTCAATACTGACCGAAAAAAGGACACGTCTGGCTACCCGAAATGTTGATGATCTAACCTTCATTAAAATGAACCAATCATGGATTTCAAATTATTTGGCCCCACCTTCCCCTGCTGACACGTAGCTTGCCTGAAAAATGTCTTGCTTTTGGCCTTCTCTTACTGACTGCTCCAATTCCTCCATTTGCAGCTGCTGAATGACCACCATAGGCCATTTTTATACCTCCCTAAACAGGCTGACTCCCCCCACAGGGCCGTGGTCATCCACTGAACAAAGCAATGCCGCCTGTTCAGTCCTGTTACCATATTTGAACTGCATTTAGCCCACTTTATTATTTGGGCCTACTAACTGTGTCTGCCGCTCATTACAGTTGTCCTCCACTGAACAAATCAATGCCGCCTGTTTAGTCCTGTTACCAATTTTGAACTGCATTTAGGCTACTTTATTATTTGGGCCTACTAACTGTGTCTGCCCCTCATTACAGTTGTCCTCTGCTGAACAAAGCAATGCCGCCTGTTTAGTCCTGTTACCAATTTTTAACTGCATTTAGCCGACTTAATTATTTGGGCCTACTAATTGTGTCTGCCACTCCTTACAGTTATCCTCCGCTGAACAAAGCAATGCCTCCTATTTAGTCCTGTTACCAATTTTGAACTGCATTTAGCCTACTTTATTATTTGGCCCTATATCTGTGTTTCCTCCTCATCCTGCCCATTGCCCAGCCACTGCTAGATGAGTCTGCTGGTACATTGACCCAGACCACTACATTCCTCTTGCACTCTACACAGCCAGAATCTGACCCTCCTGAAAGTCAGGTTCCCCTTCCTGCATACTATACCACCTTACACGGGACAAAGAGGAAGGTGCAGATGAAAGTGAAGGTTCCTTCATCAGGTTGGGGGGCATACTCGTTGGTGATGTCACTGGCACAGGGCCCCTCATAGTACGCAAAAGTGTCTCTGCCGGTGGGAGGTGCCACCCGCCATCAAACACACAGCAGTACTATGAGGGGCCCTGTGCCAGTGCCAATGCCAACGAGTGGGCCCCCCCCTGCTTGCTCAGGATCACAGCACTTGCAAAGTTGAAATACTGACCTCTCCCTGCTCCACGGCCGTGACGTATTCCGCGTTTCCTGGGCCCACAAAAATCTTGAGCCAGCCCTACCCCCCCTCAACTTTAGCCAAATGACCCCCAGTTTTCAATGCCTAACTATTATTATAAAGTAAATTAAGATTGACAAGCTTCGGTAATAAGAATTGATGTTTTTGGCATTAAAATGGGCACTGTAGGTGTTTTCCTGTCCTCCACTCACTGCCGACTTTGATTCCCCATTGACTTGCATTGAGTTTCGTGTTTCAGTCGGCCCCCGACTTTAAGCAATAATCGGCCGATTTTCACCCGACCCGACTTTTGACAAAGTCGAGTTTCACGAAACCTGACTCGATCCGAAAAAAGTAAAAGTCGCTCAACTCTAATTGCAAGCTCACCTGAGTAGTCTGTCCTCTAGCTCAGAGGTGTCAAACTGCATTCCTCGAGGGCCGCCAACAGGTCATGTTTTCAGGATTTCCTTGTATTGCACAGGTGATAATTTAATCACCTGCACAGAATGATTCCAGCACCTTGTGGAATGCTAAGGAAATCCTGAAAACATGACCTGTTGGCGGCCCTCGAGGAATGCAGTTTGACACCTCTGCTCTAGCTGGACCCCTCGTTTAGACATGTGAGATTTGTATAGATGGTAGCCCGATGAAAAACTATGCCTATGAGAGCATTGCTGGAGAGAGCTGCATAAGGGTTGCAGTCAGAGCTATGAGATAGTTCATATTTGCATTATTATGAACCCTGGTCTTTTGGTGATGATTTAATATCTACTTTACATGGTATTGAAATTTATCTAAATCTATTGGATATTTACAATAAAAAATTGGTTTTTGCATTCCTCTACTCTACAGTTTGATAATGATATATGGATGTGTTGTCTCAAAATCGAAAAAGTGCATCATGATAACTTGAAAACTAGGGTTTATTTGTTATATTTATTCTTAATTAACAGTGAATTGTAAAAATGCCAAATGTATCTCTGCTACATTAATAAATGCACGCCTGCTACATTGGTAAGGAGTCTGTTCATTTGCTTGGAAACTGCTGTTTCTGGCATCACAATATATTTATCTTTAGGAAACATTTCACATTTTTTTCAAATCTGGTTCTCGTAAGAAAAGTAGATTTCTTATTTCATGGCATTAAATTTTCTTTTTTCATAAAGTTCAATGTAATAGAAAAGAATAGCTTGGGTACATTTTGCATTAACAGATTTGTCCAGACTTCATGTCAGCAGCAGGCGCAGTTCATTGGATGTAAAATAAATGAATAACAACAAAGATTTACAAGCTTCACAGCCAGTGGTCACAGATGAATAATAGATTATATATTTATACTGACACACAATATGCTTCATGCTCTTTGCGCTGGAGGAATCCTCAATGTATTGCAACCTGACTGGCAGCAGAAGATTTAAACGAGGGAATGGGAAATGTGAATTTCCTGCTCATATTAATGTCTTGTTGGCAGAGAATCTGGCTAATTGCACAGCATGCGGTTGCAATTATGATACAGTTTCATATTTTAGTATTGAACGAAGACAAAAGGCCATCAAATGCCACCGATAGCCTAACATTTTGATCCAGCGAAAGGCAAAAACTCCATGAGGCAGATGCTAATTGTCCCATATTAGGGTAAAAATGTCTTCTTGACTGCAGATATGACAATCAAAATATTGTCGTATGCAAAGAAACACCTGGGATTTTAAAGCAAAAAATGCAAGGTTTACTGAAACTTCCCACAAAAATGTGTATCATTCTGCTTAGCTCCTTCTGCTCTATGACATCCTTCTTGTAGATCAGATACCATTTGCTTAATGCAAATCCGAATATTATGAGAATTGATTGGTGGTTGCAAAAAAACCCTTTCCTGGCACCATTTTCCACACTGATGAAACAGCAGAGGACAAGCTGAAGGCATTTTGTGTTGAAGCACAGGCCTCCCCATAATGCCAAGCAGATATGACATGTTATGGATTATCATACCTTGTGCAGTGGTGGTCAGTATTAGGGATGAGCAAGTACTAAAATGCTTGGATGCTCGGTACTTGAACTGAGCAATTCCTAATACTCGCATGTTCATTTCGAGTATCGAGTATAATGGGAGTCAATGGGAAATCTGAGCACTTTTTCAGCACACCCTACAAGGTGGTCTGGGGAGCAGTGAAAATTTTAAAATGGATTGAAAGTGCTGAGTGTAAGGAGAACAGCATTAGGAAGACCCCTGAAAGTATCTCTGACTCCCAGATCACTGCAGAGAATAAAGGTGTCACACTTTTACTCCACTTTAAGGACTGACAATAAAACATAGAATGTAAGTCCGCAAGGACAGGGTCCTCTCCCCTCTGTACCAGTCTGTCACTGTAAATTTGTTTACTGTAAACTATATCAGTCTGTATGTAACCCCTTTTTCATGTACAGCACCATGGAATTAATGGTGCTAGATAAATAAATAATAATAATAATAATAATAATAATAAACATTCAAAATTGATGAAAAATTGGACTTTACAGGAAACATTCTTTCCTTGCATGTAAGACAAAATTTATAAATGATTTTAAAAAATAATAGCTTTTAATACCTTTATTTTTTATTACATTTTTATCATTTTTATTGCTGCAAAGCCAGATAAAAATGGTCAGGAGGGTAATATTAAATTGTTTTGAAAAAGTCTGTCAGCACCTTCCGGCGGCACTAAAACCCTGCTCATTAAACTATGTTCTTATGACACTAGTTACATATAAAATGAAATGTATTTATCTATTCGTATTTATACATCTATTGGTCTATTTGATAGATATATGCCACAGTTCATTTTATGTGTAACTAGTGTAACGAGAACATAGTCATTAACCCCTTCATGACCTTGGGATTTTCCGTTTTTCCGTGTTTGTTTTTTGCTCCCCTCCTTCCCAAAGCCATAACTTTTTTATTTTTCTGTCAATATGGCCATGTGAGGGCTTATTTTTTGCGGGACGAGTTGTACTTTTGAACGACATCATTGGTTTTAGCAGGTCACGTACTAGAAAACGCGAAAAAAATTCCAAGTGCGGTGAAATTGCAAAAAAGTGCAATCCCACACTTGTTTTTTGATTGGCTTTTTTACTAGGTTCACTAAATGCTAAAACAGACCTGCCATTATGATTCTCCAGGTCATTACGAGTTCATAGACACCTAACATGACTAGGTTATTTTTTTTTTTTTTTAAATCCAAACTTTAATAAAAATAAAAAAAATTAAATTGCACCATTTTCCGATACCCGTAGAGTTTCTATTTTTCATGATCTGGGGTCGGTTGAGGGCTTATTTTTTGCGTGCCGAGCTGGCATTTTTAATGATACCATTTCAGTGCAGATATGTTCTTTTGATCGCCCGTTATTGCATTTTAATGCAATGTCGCGGCGACCAAAAAATGTAATTCTGGTGTTTCAAATTTTTTTCTTGCTACGCTGTTTAGCGATCAGGTTAATGCTTTTTTTTTATTGATAGATCGGGCGATTCTGAATGCGGCGATACCAAATATGTGTAGGTTTGATTTTTTTATTGATTTATTTTGAATGGGCGAAAGGGGGGTGATTTAAACTTTTTTATTTTTTTCACATTTTTTTTACTTTTTTAAAAACTTTTGCCATGCTTCAATAGCCTCCATGGGAGGCTAGAAGCTGGCACAACGCAATCGGCTCTGCTACATAGCAGCGATCATCAGATCGCTGCTATGCAGCAGAAATGCAGGTGTGCTATGAGCGCCAACCACAGGGTGGCGCTCACAGCTACCGGGGATCAGTAACCATAGAGGTCTCAAGGACCTCTATGGTTACTATGCAGAAGCATCGCTGACCCCCGATCAGCCGGTTAAATGCCGCTGTCCGTGTTTGACAGCGGCATTTAACTAGTTAATAGCGGCGGGTGAATCACGATTTCACCCGCCGCTGTTGTGGGCACATGTCAGCTGTTCAAAACAGCTGACATGTCCCGGCTTTGATGTGGGCTCACTGCCAGAGCCCGCATCAAAGCGGGGGTTCTGACCTCGGACGTACTATCCCGTCCGAGGTCAGAAAGGGGTTAAGCCCTCCCACATATACGTCTTATGTATACATTTGTTGTGAACTTTCTTATTTTTTCTGTATATTGCTCTCCACCATTTTAATATATTTTAATTGTATATATTAATAACATCTATACTTTTTAATGTATTTTTATGCTTTTTTTCTGTGGTCATTCACTCTTTTGTGTAGTAATATTTGTTTTTTTGTGAATACCCACTTATATCAAACAATGGTAATATATTTTCAGTTAGTTGTGTATTTCCATTTGTATGTATGTGTTGTTTGTGCATACATGTTTGTGCACCTGGTCCCGTTGAAGCGTACATACGCGAAACGGCCATCATCCACCACTCTTTCTCCGCATGCCTCCGCACCTAGCCTTCCACTTCTAATGTCTTGTGGTTGTCTGAAGGAATAAAGGACCTTTTCTCATGAACGCCGCATACTTTTTCTATTTATATTGATCGCAGGCAGGGTCCTCTCTCCTCCTGTACCAATTGTGACTTGTATTGTTCAAGATTATTGTACCTGTTTTTATTATGTATACCCCTCCTCACATGTAAAGCGCCATGGAATAAATGGCGCTATAATAATAACTAATAATAATAATAATAATAATCTCTCTTTATAGATGCTAAACACCTTGAATCCATAGAGTTCAAAGCTGAAAAGCTCAGGCATAGGGGAACCTTCCTCTGATTCAGGGATTGTATAAAAAGTACACTGGTGCCGCTTTTCACATATTCTCCAGAGATTCATCTAATAAATTTTTATGTTTTTTTCTGTGGTCATTCACTCTTCTATATATTAATATATATTTTTTCTCCATTTGCATGTTGGGACTGCAAAATACAGCCAGATCCTTTCTATAGTACCGCGTGAAAATCCAGCTATTTTAAACGGGTTTGCCCATCCCAGCTGTCACCTCTGAGTGCGCATAAAATTCTGCCATTTTTGTGATACTGCAAATTTTTTGGGGAGTGTCTTATACAATCTCTTGACACCATTTTGCATTATCTATGTTTGATACTGTTCCAGTATAGGGTGTTTATTTATCTATGAAATTCGGGGTTAATGCCCCCTTAATATTGACCTATTAGATAGGGGTATGGTTTTTTAGTACATTATTGAATAAAATATATTTTACGGGGGTTATTGTTCGTCTGTAAGCCATTTTTTCTTCCCTCAACTTTATATTATTTGTTGTATTGTACACCATTTTGCTGCCAAAATTTTTTTTTAGCTACAAGGCAGATATTTTACACTGGGTTTTTTCCGCCATACAGATCATATATCACTGCGGTCAAAATTGTGCCATTTCAGACCTCCATAGCATTGTTTTTGTTGTGTCTTTTTTATTTTTATTATTAATTTATATAGCACCATTAATTCCATGGTGCTGTACGTTAGACGGTGTTAAAGGAAAATACAAATATAACTTACATTAACAAACTAACAATGACAGACTGGTACAGAGGGAAGAGCACCCTGTCCTTGCGGGCTTACATTCTACAGGATTATGGGGAAGGAGACAGTAGGTCGGGGGTTGCAGTAGCTCCAATGGTGTTGAGGTGGTCGTGTGGTCATTACAGGCAGCAAGCTTTTTTGAAGAGATGGGTTTTCAGGTTCCATTTGAAGGATCCAAATGTGGTGGATAACCGGACTCGTTGGGGCACAGAATTCCAGATTTTGGGGGATATTCGGGAGAAGTCTTGGAGGAGATAGGGTGAAGAGCGAATAAATGAGGAGAAGAGAGAGAGATCTTGGGAGGACCAGAGATTATGTGAGGGAAGATATTGAGAGATTAGTTCGGAAATATAAGGAGGAGAAAGGTTATAGATGGCTTTGTAGGTCAGTGTTAGTAGTTTAAACTGGATACCCTTGAAAATTGGGAGCCAGTGAAGGGATTTGCAAAGAGGGGAAGCAGGAGTGTAGCGAGGAGAGAGATTAATTAGTCGGGCAGTAGAGTTAAGGACAGACTGGAGGGGTGCGAGAGTGTTAGAAGGTATGCCACAAAGGAGGATGTTGCAGTAGTTAAGGGGGGGGAGATGTTTAGGGCATGCACAAGCATTTTGGTAGAGTGAGGGTTGAGGAAAGGACTGATTCTGGAAATATTTTTGAGCTGGAGGAGACAGGAGGTGGCAAGAGCTTGGATGTGCGGTTTGAAGGATAGGGCAGAGTCAAGGGTTACTCCGAGGCAGCGGATTACCTGAACAGGGGAAAGTGTGAGTTAATTTATTGTGATAGATAGATCAGGTAGGGAAAATGTGCGAGATGGAGGAAAGATAATTAGTTCAGACTTGTCTACATTGAGTTCGAGGAAGCGAGAGGAGAAGAGGGAGGGTATGGCTGACAGACACTCTGGGATTCTGGAGAGCAGAAAAGTGACATCTGGGCCAGAGAGGTAGATCTGAGTGTCATCAGCATATACAACCCCTGGCAAAAAATATGGAATCACCGGCCTTGGAGGATGTTCATTCAGTTATTTAATTTTGTAGAAAAAAAAGCAGATCACAGATATGGCACAAAACTGAAGTAATTTCACATGGCAACTTTCTGGCTTTGAGAAACACAAAACACTAACCCTATGCTTGGTTAAAAAAAGTAACCATTACTGACTACCACATTTTTTGTTCTTGATTTCTTTTAGTGTTTCTTAAAGCCAGAAAGTTGCCATTTGAAATGACTTTAGTTTTGTGCCATGTCTATGATCTGCTTTTTTTCTACAAAATTAAACAACTGAATGTACATCCTCAAAGGCCGGTGATTCCATAATTTTTGACAGGAGTTGTAGATGGTACTGGAAGCCATAAGACTTTAGGAGTTGTCACAGGCCAAGGGTATAGATTGAGAAGAGAAGGGGTACTAGGACAGAGCCTTTAGGGACACCAACAAAGAGGGGGCGAGATGAACAGGTTGTGAGGTTGGTAAGGTATGAGGAGATCCAGGATAGGGCAAAGTGACACCAAAGGAAGAGAGGATCTGTAGTAGGAGGCAGTGGTCAACTGTGTCGAAGGCAGAGGACAGGTCTAAAAGGAGGAATATAGAGAATTGTCTGTTAGCTTTGGCTGCAAGTAAGTCATTCGTAAGAAGTTTGGTCAGTGAAGTCTCAGTGGAATGGTGGGGACAGAAGCCAGATTGTAGGTTGCCCCAATGCCTCACAGGCAACAGTACTAAATTCACACATTTCTCATCTGCTTGCTCTTGAATAGTGTTGAGCGATACCGTCCGATACTTGAAAGTATCGGTATCGGAAAGTATCGGCCGATACCGGCAAAATATCGGATCCAATCCGATACCGATACCCGATACCAATACAAGTCAATGGGACTCATGTATCGGACGGTATTCCTGATGGTTCCCAGGGTCTGAAGGAGAGGAAACTCTCCTTCAGGCCCTGGGAACCATATAAATGTGTAAAAGAAAGAATTAAAATAAAAAATATCGCTATACTCACCTCTCCGACGCAGCCGGGACTTCAGCGAGGGAACCGGCAGCGTTGTTTGTTTAAAATTCGCGCTATTACTTGGTTACGTGAATTCCCGGCTTGTGATTGGTCAGGTCGGCCATGTTGCCGGGACGCGGACCAATCACAGCAAGCCGTGACGAAATTACGTCACGGCTTGCTGTGATTGGTCCGCGTCCCGGCAATATGGCCGCCCTGACCAATCACAAGCCGTGACGTCACGGGAGGCTGGACATGCGCTCATTTTAAAATGGGCGCGTGTCCAGCCTCCCGTGACGTCACGGCTTGTGATTGGTTGCGCCGCGGTCAACCAATCACAAGCCGGGAGGCTGGACGCGCTCATTTTAAAATGGGCGCGTGTCCAGCCTCCCGTGACGTCACGGCTTGTGATTGGTTGCGCCGCGGTCAACCAATCACAAGCCGGGAGGCTGGACGCGCTCATTTTAAAATGGGCGCGTGTCCAGCCTCCCGTGACGTCACGGCTTGTGATTGGTCAGGGCGGCCATATTGCCGGGACGCGGACCAATCACAGCAAGCCGTGACGTAATTTCGTCACGGCTTGCTGTGATTGGTCCGCGTCCCGGCAACGTGGCCGACCTGACCAATCACAAGCCGGGAATTCACGTAACCAAGTAATAGCGCGAATTTTAAACAAACAACGCTGCCGGTTCCCTCGCTGAAGTCCCGGCTGCGTCGGAGAGGTGAGTATAGCGATATTTTTTATTTTAATTCTCTTTTTTACACATTTTAACATTAATGTTGTTGCGATACCCGATACCCGATACCACAAGAGTATCGGAATCCCGGTATCGGAATTCCGATACAGCAAGTATCGGCCGATACCCGATACTTGCAGCATCGGAATGCTCAACACTACTCTTGAAATGTTGCATTTTAGGCTTGTGGAGTCGGAAGCTTACCGCAACCTGATGGTGGCGGCCATCCCAAGGTAATCAGTCCCCAGCTGCCAACATTTCTCCCAGTGTTCCATACCGGCATTACACTAGCACGTGTCCCACCGAATGATAACAGCAAAACTTAACCTCAAATCCAGTGTCATTTTTTGGGAGGTCTATTCCCATGCACTTCTTCACACCTATACATGGGTATACTCTTCCTGATTTTGCCTATTTGTTGTTATCCTCCTACTTCTTCTCATCCTCATCAGCCACCACCACTAGATCAGCATGGTGATCGTGGTCCATGATGCAACTGCCATGTTATTGTGTTAAAGAGTGTTTTTGATGCCCGTAAAAAAATGTTTACACATTATGTTGAGGTGTTCCCCCCAACTTAGTGTATGGGCATTACAAGTATAGGAGACCAACTCCTTTAACTTGGGAAAATAATTTTTAGGAGGCCATCCTCCATATCTCTTCAGACATCACCGCTACATCACGAAGGGTGAACGTGTTCTGTGATGCAACAACCAAGTTATTGTGTTAAAGGCTGTTTTTGATGCCCGTAAAAAAAAGTTTACACACTATGTTGAGGTGTATACCCCAGGGGGAAATGTTTGTTACAAGTATAGGAGACCCGCTCCTTTAAATTTGGAAAAGAATTTTAGGAGGCCATTCTCCACGTCTCTACAGACATCACCACTAGATCACCAGGGTGAACATGTTCCGTGATGCAACAGCCAAGTTATTTTTTTGAAGAGTGTTTATGATGCCCGTAAATAAAAATGTTTACACAGTATGTTGATGTGTACCCCCCTGGGAAATGTTTGTCAGCCCATACACTTACTGCATGGGCATTACAAAATAGGAGACCCACTCCTTTAAACTGGGAAAACATTTATTCCAAAGGGGGATTGGGGTCTGAGCAAATTTGGGGCAGGCCTTGCATTCACTTCATGGGCAAACTTTATGGGAGTACCAAATGACTAACATTGTGAACTTGATTTTCCTGTGGCCATTCAGTGCGTGGGTTCAAAGGCTTATTGGGGTGCGTGTAACTTTGGGGCAGGGCAGGCCTTGTATTCAATGCATAAGCAAACAATATGGGAGTACCAAATGAATACTGGGAACTTTTGGTTGCATTTGGTCATCCATGACGTCTGTTCAGTGGGTTGTTGGGGTACGTCCAAATTTTAGGCAGCCCTGCCACTCACTGCATACGCAATAACAGTATAAGGGACCCACTGTTTAATAATGTGAACAACAAAGCATAGCCAGTTGATTGCTCTCTAAGAATAGTGAGGGCCATCTGCTGGCCCTATAAAAATAGACTTTGTGACTTTCAGAGTCCCTCCTTCATAAATGAAACAGGATGTGTCTAATGATGTGTCACGCACCACATGGCCAAATAAGGTTGTAAAATGTTAAAATGACATTTCCCAGTGAATGCATTTGTCTAAGTTGAAAGCAATGGTAAAGTTGAAAAACGCATCAAAAACGCTACGTGTGAACATAGCCCAAGTGGTGGAAGAAGATTTTTGTTTTGGGTTGTTTATTTTGCCTTACATACAAATCATTGCCCTGGAAAGGATGTTCCTTAACATACAGTATTTCCCAGGAAAATCCATTTTGGTTTCATTTTGTATGTGTTATTGTGCACCTGTAAAAGTGGCGTTTAGACTCTGACAACATTGTTCACAGCTGTGACATGGGAGTCAGAAATGCTTCCAGGGGTCTTCCCCATGATGTTCCCATGTCATTTGAGCACTGTTCCCATCGATTTCAGACGTTTTTAGACCCTAAAAGGACCCCGGGGGGTTGCAGCAAAAATGCTCGATTTTCCCATAGACTTACATTGGGCTCGTCGCCCGTATTGAGCACCCGAGCATTCCACTTTACTCGACCCGAGCAACGAGCACCCGAGCATTTTAGTGCTCGCCCATCACTAGTTATTATGCAAAAAATATTTTTCCAGAATTGCTTTCAAACTGCACAATTCTTCCATATAAGCATCAAATCTTCTATTTTATAACATCCTTTTGTACTGAATTTTGAGCAATTTGTAGTGATATGCAAGCACTAACATGCTCCGGTGCTCATTACTCAAGTCGAGCAAGTTGTAATGCTCGGGTGCTCAATCCAAGTAACAAGTTTAATGGAAGTCAATGGGAAACTTGAGCATTTTTCTGCTGACCCCAGAAGAGGTCTGGAGGGGTTCTAAAATTGTTGAAATCTATGAAAACAGCACTGAAATAGAAAGGGGACAGCATGGGGATGACCCCTGGGAGCATCTGTGAATACCAGGTCACTGCTGGGAACAGAGCATTACACCACTTGTACGGACTGCCAATAAAACACACAAAATCGAAGTTAAAATAGATTTTACTGGAAAAAAATTTAAGAAACATTCATTCCAGGCTAATGACTTGTGTATCAGGCAAAATAAATAAAAGAAAAAAAACCTTCTCCATACCTTGGGCTATGTTCACAAGTAGTGTTTTTGCACTTGTGAATTGCTTTCAGTAGTGAAAAAAGTCTGGGCCAATCCAGCCATTCATTTTGATAAGAGTCTGCCTCTCAGCATTTTCAGTTCACAGGCGGCTGCGCCTATTGGTAATGATACCCCCGGCGGCACAAAAAACCTGCTCTAACAAAACTCTCATAGCAGGGCAGGCCAGGACCTCCAAAGTGTAGAGAAACAGTTCATGCCACCTGTCTAGCTTGGATACCCAATAGTTGTAAGGTACAGAGGAATCACAGAGGATCCTGGTACGGTTGGCAAGGTACACCTTCAGCATCTTCCAAAAGTTTTCCCTAATTGTCAGATTACCCTGCGCATCATAGTCTGGGCAATGGAAGTGTCCTGGAAAACGGTCCCAGACCTGTGATAGTGTTCCCCTGCCTCAGTTGCATATGGTGTGTGTCTCCCTTGTCTCTACTCCTTGGTTGTCCAAGGAACCTCTGCTGCCAGCACTGTCAGATATGATTTTTTTTAAATAATTCTTCAACTAGAGACTTCTGGTGCTACAACATTTTACTAAACCACTCCACCACATGAAGGAGAGATGGAAAGTTCTCCTTGTAATATGGGACTAGAAGGGTGACCAACCAGTAATTAGTGTTGGCCAAAATGTGTACAACGCATACAAGGCAGCGGAACATGAACTCAGCAAGGTATGCCAGACTGAAACAACAGCCAAGACTTCCCTGTCTCCACCAAGAGGGTGACTGTCCATCTTCTCCTCCTGGTCCTCATCGCTCTCCTCATCCTCCCTCTCCTCCTCATCTTCAGGCCATCCACACTGAACAGACAGCATGAAGGTGGTGTAGGTATTGCACGCAACCAGCTTCTGTTCCTCCTCTGCCTCATTATCACACAATCTGCGTTGAGAAGATGAGATGAGGCTGGATTGTGTAGCATTACCCTGATAGTTTTTTTACTCCATCTTAATTTTCTCTGTCTGTAAAGCCTGCTTTTTATTTATGAGCAGCGAGCGTTTCAGTAGACAGGGAAGCTTTATATGGTGTCATCACTGCTCATCATCTTTGTCAAGTCCTCAAAGTTTTGGAGAACCGCACAGATGTCAGGTGTCTATGCCCACTCATCAGCTCTTATATGCAAAAGCTAGCCGGAATACTGACGGGTATGTTGCAGCTGGTATTCAGCTACTGCCCTCTGCTGCTCACAAAGCCTTGCCAACATATGTAACATTGAGTTCAACGCGTGGTGACATTGCACACCACATGTTGGAACTCAAGTTGCAAATGTTGCTGCAGTACTGCCAGGGTGGTGGCAGCTGTAGCTGACTTGCGGAAATGAACACACACACGGAGTGGTTTCAAAAGTAGCTCAGGCAGATCTGGGTAGGTCTTGAGAAACCACTGACCCACTAAGAATGTGGGCCAGTCATGGTACGTGTGTGAAGTTGCCAAGCTTTAGAGCCACCACCATGTTATGGCCATAGTCACACATAACCATGCCTGGTTGTAGGTTCAGTGGCGACTGCCATAGATCAGTCTGGTCTGTTACACCTTTCAAAAACTCTGCCATGGTGTGCATTTTGTCACCTAAGCAGATTAGCTTCAGCAGAGTCTGTTGCCACTTGGCTGAGGCAGTGCTTCCAGCTTGCGACTGATGTTGACGGTTCTCAGATGGAGGATGAGGAGGAGGAGAAAGTGCTGTAGAAAGCTGGGGAGAACCTGATTGAACCAGGGCCTGCAATTCTCCATGTCGGTAGCACTTGTTCCATCCAAGGTTCCGACTGGGTCCCAGCTTTCACTATATTCACCCAGTGTGCCATCAGGGAAATGTAATGTCCCTGGCCACAAGCGCTTGCCCATGTGTCTGTGGTTAACAGATGTCTCCCAGTAACAGTGTTGGTCAGGGCAAGGCTGATGTTACGGGACACATGCATGCATAGTGGGGACGGGACACCAGGAAATTATATGATGACAGCTGGGGACTGAGTACCGAGGAATGGCCGTTACCATGAGGTTGCGGAAAGCTTTCTCTTCTACAAGACGAAACGGCAACATTTCCAGGGCAAGCAGTCTAGAAATGTATTTAGCATTTATTATTGTGTCCTTTGGTAAGGTGGCTGTGTATTTACTATTGCATTCCAAGAATTAGGGTAGGGGCAACTGAACGCTGCTCTGGGAGAAGGTCGTGGACGTGGTTGCTGATGGTGGTTGCAAGTGTGCAACAACAGGTGCAGGGTGGGAGGCATCTTCTCCTATGTCATGGACAGGGGATTGGTGTGCATGTAGAACAGAAGAAGAGGCAGTGGTGTCACCGGCAGACACTGTTTCTGGACCGTGACATTCTGCCCAACTAGTTGGATGTTTTGCTGTCATGTGACTGGGCATGCTGGTGGTGGTAAGGCCGGTAGTTGTGCTGGCTGATGCTGATGCTGGCATGGCAGATTTTTCAAATGGTCTTTTTTGGGATAATTGGACTCTCTTTAAAAAAGCACCAGACTTGGGAATACCTAACCCCTGGCATGGCATCTTCACCCTTGTTGGTGCTCTGGGGAACAGCTGCCTGTTTTGGTGCTGTGGATCCCTTCCCCTGTTTGCTGCTATCCTTGCTCTGCATGTCACCTTCCCAGGTTGGGTCAGTGACTTCATCGTCCAGCATCTCATCTTCCACTTTCGCACCCTGGTTTCTACTTGACATGCTGACTTAACAACATCACTTGTTGGCAATTGTGTGTCATCATCCACCTCTTGTGATAGTAATTGCATTTTCCACCATGACCTTCTTGTGAGCGTGGCTGCTCAAATATTTGGGCATCGCTGCTTGAAATCTCCTCATGTCCTGCTTGAAATGGGCTGGGCAAGAGACCAGAATCTAATGATGGAAATTTGAGTAGCTCTTCGGAGTGTCCAAGTGTGAGGTCACTTGTCTCCGGGCTCTCGGCATGGGAGGAAGGAGGATCAGGGTGAGGATTATGTGGCCCAGTATCACGGCTACTGTGACTGGACCGTGCAGAAGACAGAGTGGTGCTTGCAAAGTTACTGGAAACATTATCTGCTATCCATCCAACAACATTTTCACACTGGTTTGGCTTCAAAAGTGGTGTTTCTTGCCCCCCTACAAATTGCGACAGGAAGCTCAGTCGACATGATGTGTGTGTTTGTTGTGCTCCCGCAGCAAGCAAAGTATCACCTTGCCTATGGCCTCGGCCTCTGCACTCACCATCAGCATCACGTTCACTTCCCTGTCCCTTACCATGCGTCTTGCCCATTTTAAATTACTTATGATTAGTGTTGAGCATTCCGATGCTGCAAGTATCGGGTATCGGCCGATACTTGCTGTATCGGAATTCCGATACCGAGATCCGATATTTTTGTGATATCGGGTATCGGTATCGAAACAACATTAATGTAAAAATATGTAAAAGAGAGAATTAAAATAAAAAATATTGCTATACTCACCTCTCCGACGCAGCCTGCACCTTACCGAGGGAAGCGGCAGCGTTCTTTGTTTAAAATTCGCGCTTTTCTTTCCTTTACGTGAGTCCCGGCTTGTGATTGGTTGCGTGCCGCCCATGTGACCGGGACGCAACCAATCACAGCAAGCCGTGACGTAATTTCAGGTCCTTCAGGATTTTAAAATTACGTTCCGGCGTTGTGATTGGTTGCGTCGCAGTCACATGGGCGACGCAACCAATCACAGCAAGCCGTGATGTAATTTCAGGTCCTTAAGGATTTTAAAATTACGTCCCGGCTTTGTGATTGGTTGCGTCGCAGTCACATGGGAGACGCAACCAATCACAAGCCGGGACGTCACGGGAGGCTGGACACGCGCCCATTTTAAAATTTTAAAATGCGCGCGTGTCCAGCCTCCCGGCTTGTGATTGGTTGACCGCGGCGCAACCAATCACAAGCCGGGACGTCACGGGAGGCTGGACACGCGCCCATTTTAAAATTTTAAAATGCGCGCGTGTCCAGCCTCCCGGCTTGTGATTGGTTGACCGCGGCGCAACCAATCACAAGCCGGGACGTCACGGGAGGCTGGACACGCGCCCATTTTAAAATTTTAAAATGCGCGCGTGTCCAGCCTCCCGGCTTGTGATTGGTTGACCGCGGCGCAACCAATCACAAGCCGGGACGTCACGGGAGGCTGGACACGCGCCCATTTTAAAAAGCGCGCGTGTCCAGCCTCCCGTGACGTCACGGCTTGTGATTGGTTAATGGCGGCCATGTTGCCGGGACGCGGACCAATCACAGCAAGCCGTGACGTAATTTCGTCACGGCTTGCTGTGATTGGTCCGCGTCCCGGCAACATGGCCGCCCTGACCAATCACAAGCCGGGACTTCACGTAACCAAGTAAAAGCGCGAATTTTAAACAAACAACGCTGCCGGTTCCCTCGCTGAGGTCCAGGCTGCGTCGGAGGGTGAGTATAGCGATATTTTTTATTTTAATTCTTTCTTTTACACATTTATATGGATCCCAGGGCCTGAAGGAGAGTTTCCTCTCCTTCAGACCCTGGGAACCATCAGGAATACCGTCCGATACATGAGTCCCATTGACTTGTATTGGTATCGGGTATCGGTATCGGATTGGATCCGATACTTTGCCGGTATCGGCCGATACTTTCCGATACCGATACTTTCAAGTATCGGACGGTATCGCTCAACACTACTTATGATATATCCATGCTGAAAAATGTTGCAGGAATACTATTGTAGGAAAGTTTAGCCACCTCAGATGGACTTCTTACAGTGCAGGATCAATATAGTTATGCTATTTCTAATCAACCAAGTCTGGGTACAACTTGGGTACAATAAATGGCGTATAATATTTCCCTGCTGAAAAATCTTTGTAGGATTACTATCACAGGAAAATTTGCTCACCTCATATGGGCTTCTTACAGTGCAAGTACAATATAGCAATGCTATTGCTAACCAAACAAGTCTGACTGTATGCTTTTGCGCACAACTGGTGTGGTATAAATGGCGTATAATATTTCCCTGCTGAAAAAATTTGCAGGATTATTAAATTAGGAATATGTGTCCATCCTCAGATGGACCTCTTACATTTAAGGAGCAATATAACAATTCTATTTCTAACCAACCAAGTCTGGCTCTATGCTTTTGATACACAACTGGCGCAGTATAAATGGCGTATGATATTTCCCTGCTGAAAAAAATGTGC
Source organism: Ranitomeya variabilis (assembly GCF_051348905.1). Lineage (NCBI taxonomy): Eukaryota > Metazoa > Chordata > Amphibia > Anura > Dendrobatidae > Ranitomeya > Ranitomeya variabilis. The sequence goes on from NC_135233.1 coordinate 827,852,101, forward strand.
ATGATTACTATAGCAGGAACATTTTTCCATCTCAGGTGGACTTGTTACAGTACAGGAGCAATATAGCGATGCTATTGCTATCCAACCAAGTCTGGCTGCAAGCTTTTGACACACAGCTGGTGTACTATAAATGGCATATAATATTTCCCTGCTCTGAACAATTTGCAGGATTAATAGCAAAAAGAATATTATTAACCCTGAGAACTTGAAGAGCTTTTGGCATGAGTTGCAGCAGAAAGGACGTGCAATTAATTCTGTCATGTCCTGCACTATCCCTTCAGCACATTCTCTCGCTAACTGCTGCTAATCGCAGTATGAATATTGATTATAATTAGCCCTAAAAGGGCTGTTTTTGCAGTTTAAAGAAATATTTCAAGTGTCTAATCCCTGCCTATATGCAGCTACAACTCTGTCCCTAGCTCAGCAGCACAGCACCTCTCCCTGCAGTGCCTGTGTCTGTTGGTACACTGTGCCGAGCATGGCGTCAAGGGTCTTATATAGACCCGAAGACGCTATGCAGCCATCCAATCACAGTAATGCCACAACCAGAGATGAACGAACCCAAACAGTAAAGTTCTGGGTCCGTACTGAACACCTACTGTTAGGGCATGGACCCCGAACTTACACTTCACCAGGAAGTTTGTGTTACTGTTTGGGTTTGGCACCCAGAACACCAGGTATTTGTCGCGCTGTCGTATGCATGTCAGTGCAGCAAACACTGCCTCTGATCGGCGGTAAAATCTTTACTGCCGGTCAAACTGCCGCAGTTCCTATGCTGTCAAATAACAGTGTGAACCCGCAGCTGTGATCAGGGCCGGCCCGAAAGATTACGGCGCCCTAGGCGAAACTATTTTGTTGCGCCCCTACTACTTTTAACATACCTCCCAACTTTTGAAGATGGGAAAGAGGGACAAAGTTTGCAGCGCACGAAGCACGCCGCGGCAAATTTTAGGCCAGGCCTCTGACCACACCCATTCATAGCTAGCCACACCCATATCCACGTCCCAACCACACCCATTTAGCACTGCTGGTCACACTGTTTCAAAAAGAATAATTATAAACAAAAAAATATGGCCACACAGTGCTCCATACTGTATAATGGCCACACATGATGCTCCATACTGTATAATGGCCACACATGATGCTCCATACTGTATAATGGCCACACATGATGCTCCATACTGTATAATGGCCACACATGATGCTCCATACTGTATAATGACCACACATGATGCTCCATACTGTATATTGGCCGCACATAATACTTCGTACCGTATAATGGCCACACATAGCTACTCCTACACACGCGGCTGTGCTCCGTACACACGCGCTCTGCTCCATACACCTCGTACACACGTGGCTCCGCTCCGTACACCTCGTACACATTTAGCTCCGCTCCATACACCTCATACACACGACTCCGCTCCGTACACCTCATACACACACGGCTCCGCTCCATACACCTCATACACATTCAGCTCCGCTCCATACACCTTTTGCCTTTTGAAAAGATTTTTTATAATTTTATCTATTTTTTCTCTGGTGCCCCCTTAGGGTCGGCGCCCTAGGCGGCCGCCAAGTTCGCCTATACGTTTGGGACGGCCCTGGCTGTGATCAGAAACAAAAGGTTTATCTCTGGTCACTGGTGTAGGCAGATAGGACTGCTACTCCCATCAGCCTATGCCTGCTGCCACTAATAACAGCGAGAGCAGGTGGTGGCTGATGGGAGTATTCATCATTCGGCGCCTGGGCTCTAAATACATAATAAAAAATGACATGGATTCCTTTATATTTTTGATAAGCAGCCAAGCAAAACTGATAGCTGCAAGCTGCAACCCTCAGCTGTCAACATTAGCAAGGCTGGTTATCAAGAATAGAGTGGTCCCCGTGCTTTTTTAAAATTATTTAAATAAATAATTTAAAACAACGGCATATGGTTCCCCTCATTTTTGACAACCAGCCAAGCTAAAGTAGACAGCTGGGGGCTGATATTCTCAAGCTGGTAAGGTGCTGTGGATATGTCCCCCCAGGCTGAAAATAGCAGCATGCAGCCGCACAGAAAATGTGCATCTATTAAATTCTCCAATTCTGATGCTTTGCCCAGCTCTTCCCACTTACTCTGTGGCGGTGACACGTGGGGTTCATATTTGTGAGGTTGATGTCACCTTTGTATTGTCCGGTGACATCATGCTCACGGTTTAGTAATGGAGAGGTGCCTATAAGATGCCGCTCCATTATTAATCCTATAGTTGTATTATAAATAAACACACAGAAAGTACTGTATATCTTTTATTTGAAATAAAAAACCCACACTTTTATTTTGCTATTTAAAAATAACAAACACAGTTAAACTCACCTAATGACCTTTCCACTGAAGCCATGGTCTCCTCTAAAAAAACAAAAATAAAAAATAACCATATTCCTCACCTGTCCATTGTTCTTTCTCACACCATAATCCATGTCTTGGGGTAAACAGTTTTCAGCCTGGATGGTGCCAAGATGCGACCAGCCAGGCTGAGAACCACTTAGGAATGAGCTGCTGCGAGCGCAGCATCAGTGACTACCGGTGACGTAATTGAAGTCACCATGGGTCAGTGATGCTGCTTTCCCAGCCAGGCCCCTGAACTATGTTGACCTCAGTGAGATCACTGCTAGCACAGTGAGAAAAAGTCTCAAAATTTTTCCCGGTTAACTACGGTGGATTCACCGCTTCACCGTGAGACCGAGGTCCCAGCAGTTCAGATGCACAGCTGGGAACGCAGCCTCATTGATGGTGGTGTTAATGTATGTGGAAAATATTAGACAGTAACAGAAATACTTGAAAAGCATGTATTCAGCTCACATTAGATAGAAACACTACATACTTACATTCCGGTGTCTGTCCCCCGGCGCTGTGCTTCCTCTGCACTGTGTAAGCGCCGACCGACCGGAAAGCAGAGCACAGCGGTGACGTCACCGCTGTGCTTTCCGGCTGGCGCTTACACAGTGCAGAGAAGCACAGCGCCGGGGGACAGACACCGGAATGTAAGTATGTAGTGTTTGTTTTTTTACGTTTACGCTGGTAACCAGGGTAAACATCGGGTTACTAAGCGCGGCCCTGCGCTTAGTAACCCGATGTTTACCCTGGTTACCAGGGGACTTCGCACAGTTGGTCGCTGGAGAGCTGTCTGTGTGACAGCTCTCCAGCCACCACACAGCGATGCTGCAGCGATCGGGATCGTTGTCTAGATCGCTGCAGCGTCGCTAAATGTGACGGTACCTTTAGTCAAACCTTTAGCAAAGATGTTGAAATGCAACAGCAACAATGTATGTTAGTTGTAAATGGTCTGTGAATTATAATCCACTACTTATTGCTATCCTTCCCTACATGCTTCCACCATTTGGTACATTCTTTCTACCCTAGATTTCTGGGAAGTCCCTCCTTCTGGATGCCGCATATTGGCTTCCTATTTCACCATTATTGATAAATTTTAATGTAAATGGTTAATATCAGGCAGAGTGAAATAAAATTAATGAAAAAAGAAAGAAAGGGTATGTACCATACGGCATTCAATAATATGGCCAATGTCCATATTATCTTGTGGAGGATAATCACCAGGAGGTGGTGGTCTATGGTTCTATGCAGCTGGAGGAGCATCACTCCCATGTATTACTACAAGTCCAAGACTGCAGAGGCAAAACACATTCAGACTTATGGAATGGACCCAGATGCTGAAGCTTTTACTGTAGATATAGGAATTCCACACTTGCCTAGACCTTCAGGAGGTGGACTCCATCGCAATCTCACTGCTCCTATGACTGTTATATAAGTACTGTGGCTCCATATACTGAATACACAGTTGAAAACAGAAGTTTACAAATATTATATAAAAAGACACATATGCATATTTTTCTCAATATCTGTCATGAAATCAGAATAAACCTCTCCCATTTTAGGTCATCATAATTTTTAATATTTGCCAAATGCCAGAACAATGACAGACATAATGGTTTAAGGCATTTTTATTACTTACTGGAAAGTCAAAAGCTTACATGCATTTCATTAGTATTTGGTACCATTGCCCGTAAAGTGAATGACTTGGGTCAAACGTTTGGGATATCCTTCCACAAGCTTCTCACCATAGTTGGTCGGAATTTGGGCCCATTCCTCCTGACAAAACTTGGGTAACTGATCCAGGTTTGTAGGTCACCTTGCTTGCACCTGCATTTTCAGCTTTGCCCATAAATTTTTAAGAATTGAGATCAGGGCTTTGCGATGACCACTTCAAAACATTGACTTTGTTATCCTTAAGCTACTTTGTTACCATTTTGGCAGTATGCTTTGGGTCATTGTCCATTTGGAAGACACATTTACGCCCAATCTTTAACTTCCTGGCCGATGTCTTAGGATGTTGCTTCAGTATTGCCACATTATCTTCTTTTCCCATGATGTCATCTATTTTGTGAAGTGCACCAGTCCTTCTCTGCAGCAAAACAACCCCACAACATGATGCTGCCACCCCAATGTTTCACAGTTGGGATGGTGCTCTTAGGCTTCCAAGCTTCTCCCTTTTCCTCCAAACCTAACCATGGTCATTTTGCCCCAAAAATTCAATTTTAATTTCATCAGACCACAGGACATGTCTCCAATAATTAAGGTCTTTGTTCCTGTGTGCATTTACAAACATTAATCAGACCTTTCTATGTTTCTTTTGTAGAAATGGCTTTTTCCTGGCAGAGTGGCCTTTCAGCCCATGTTGATACAGTACTCATTTCAATGTGGATATTTACACAATCTTACATTTACACAATCTTACCAGCTTCCGCCATCATCTTCACAAGGTGTTTTGATATTGTCCTTGGGCTGATATGCACATGTCGGACCAAAGCACATTCATCTCTGGGACACAGAACCCATCTCCTTCCTGAGTAGTATGCTGGCTGGACATTCCCATCTTGTTTGAACGTGTGTATAATTGTTTGTACAGATGAACGAGGCACCTTCAGGCATCTTGAAATTGTTCCCACAGATGAGTGAGACTTGGGCAAGTATACAATTCTCTTTGTTAGGCGCTGGGATTCTCCCACTGAATGGGGTAGATCCCAAGCCTTGCCTGCACCTCCAATTCAGCTTTGACCGCTTCGGGTGCTGCTGAGCATAGACGTTGGTCCCAGCATCTTGCTCAGGCTCATGCTGTTCGTCTGGTTACTGCTGGCTCTTCAGCCAAGCCTATGTTAACCAGCGGTAGTCAGCGATGATCGAAAACACTGGAGACTAAGTCCAGGGAGTACCCTATTGAGCATGCTCATGATGTGGTGATGTCTCATTGGTGGTCGGTCATTAGCTGCTCTAGTGATGTTGCAACTCCGGATTGGTCCACGGACAAGGTCCTGTCTGACTGGACTTGAACTGTATGTGTTAAAGGTTCTCAGAGGTGCACGCTAGTATAAGTCTGAATTCCTGTGTGAATGTACTTTGCAACTTTGTGGTCTGTGTCAGCATGTTCTCAGGGTTGGCTGTTAGCCGTTAGAATTTCGGCACCTTCGGAGAGGAGATTGTTCATGTAGATTCAGGGCTGGCGTTATGCCACTAGAATTCCGGCACCTTCAGAGAGGAGTTGTTTGAGTGCTGTTGCTGACTGTCTGACTACTGTTACTACCTGCTCCGTTAATGCGCTTCGATCCTCTGTGAAGTTAACAGGGATCGTGTCTAGCATCCTATCTTTCCTTACTGTGCGCGACTGAAACAGCTCAATTGCTGAACATCTGCTTCGTTACTGTGTGCGATTGATACAGTTATATTGCAGAGCATCAGCTTCATTACTGTACGAGTGACACTACCTTGTGTAGTGCTCACTGAGTTATGTGAAACTCAGTGCGAGCTAGTAATTGCTCTCTGCATTCTCCGTCATTGTTCATATTAGCTGCAGTTTAACATCGGTGGACCCCGGGTTGCAATTGCACTTTATCATATTTATTTAGTGCAATCCGCCAACCCTAACACTCTTCCTGATATCTTGGCTGATTTCATGAGAATTTTCCATGGTGTTACACAAAGAAGCAGTGTGTTTCAGGTGTGCATTAAAATACTGTACATACACAGATGTGTCTCTAACTCAGATGTTGCAAAAAAACTATTAGAAGCTTCCAAACACATGACCTCATCATATGGGCAGTCCAGAATTGTTTAAAGGCATAGTAACCTTAGTGCATGTAAACTTTTGACTTTGCAATAAGTTATAAAAATGCCTTAAAACATTATCTGTCTCTTATTATTCTGGCATTTGGCAAATATTATTATGGTAATCCTTAGTGACCTATGGTTTATTCTGATTTCATGTCAGATATTGAGAAAAACATGCATACGTGTCTTTTTATATAATGTATGCAAACTCCTGGTTTCAACTGTATTTGTAATTTTGTGACCATTTAGATATAGTCTGCAAGATATGGCTTTTCTATTTTGGACTTTGTATATGACAAGGAGTTTTAGGAGGCTCCTATGACATATTGACTTGTTTTGTTTAAATGTTGCTTAGAAATAAACTTTTAAAGTAATCCTATCAATATATGTATTATACTGTATATTTACACAGATATGTATTATTATCTTTATTAATATTTTTATTCAAACTTTTGTGATGTCAGACACCAAAGTGCAGGAAGCAATTTTAGGATGGGAGGTGAGACAAGACCTAAATATATATAAAAATACATGATGATGCTGTTCAGGTAAGTAAATTATGTACATGAAGATCTAACAAATATAGTAAGCCAGCAGTAAGATAGTTGAGAGTTTGCCTAGCTTGCAGTATTAAATTAAACTGTCATTTTATGATTGTCAACAAAAAAATGTAGATTTCATTTACATTGTCCTCGGGTGAATAGATGCAAACAAAATATAATTTTCCATCTCCTTCCCTGTCCAATCATGACATTTGCTCATTTTTTCTGTTTAATTTCTTATCTTTTGCCAAATGCACTTTCATTAAAATCAACTCTTTGGTAATGAAACACAATGAGGACATTATTAGGCACATTTTGTAAAGGTACTGGAGTGTTTGGACATCAGAAATAAACAATCCAGACATTAATTGTTTTCCATAGTGTTTGTTAATAGAAAGAACACATTTATATCATTGTCTTTCTGGAATTTGATCATGTGTTCTGCATTTTTGCATACAAAGTGTTGCGGTAAAACAAAGTTGTTGATTGCATCAGGGGCGGACACAGACTGCAGAGGGCCCCTGTGCAAGAAATTTTCCTGGGCCCCCCCCCCCCATACTGCAACAAAGTTATGTAAACATATAGGTTGTAATATTTATTATCTGTTTAGAACACAACTATCAAATCTAAATAATAAATTCACGTTCAATATTACACAACTGAATATAACACAAAGCAGTCATCTATAAAGCTGTGCCGCCACATATAATGCTCCATACAATTCATTATGGCCCCATAGATGCTCCATATAACGCTGTGCCTGTGCCGCCACATATAATGCTCCATACAATTCATTATGGCCCCATAGATGCTCCATATAACGCTGTGCCTGTGCCGCCACATATAATGCTCCATACAATTCATTATGGCCCCATAGATGCTCCATATAACGCTGTGCCTGTGCCGCCACATATAATGCTCCATACAATTCATTATGGCCCCATAGATGCTCCATATAACGCTGTGCCGCCACATATAATGCTCCATACAATTCATTATGGCCCCATAGATGCTCCATATAACGCTGTGCCTGTGCCGCCACATATAATGCTCCATACAATTCATTATGGCCCCATAGATGCTCCATATAACGCTGTGCCTGTGCCGCCACATATAATGCTCCATACAATTCATTATGGCCCCATAGATGCTCCATATAACGCTGTGCCTGTGCCGCCACATATAATGCTCCATACAATTCATTATGGCCCCATAGATGCTCCACATAACGCTGTGCCGCCACATATAATGCTCCATAGTCCATACAATTCATTATGGCCCAGATGCTCCATATAATGCTGTGCCGCCACATATAATGCTCCATACAATTCATTATTACCACATAGATGCTCCATCCATAATATGGAGCATCTATGGGGCCATAATGAGTAATGGAGCATTATATGTGGCGGCACAGCTTTATATGGACTCCCTCCCTATAAAGCTGTGCCGCCAGATATAATAAATGCTCCAATTCATTATGGCCCACATAGATAGATGCTGAGTGTCTGATGCTCCGTCCATATATAACGCCTGTGCCGCTCCAATTCATTATGGCCCAGGGCCCCATAGATAGATGCTGAGTGATGCTGCTCCGTCCATATATAACGCCTGTGCCGCCACATATAAATGCATACTCACCTCGGCTCGACTCTCGTCTCTGCCCGCCCGCTGGTCCTCACCGTCCCGTCTCTCCGCACTGACTGATCAGGCAGAGGGCGGCGCGCACACTATACGTCATCCGCGTCACCGCGTGCCCTCTGACCTGAACAGTCAGAGCGCAGAGACGGGGCGGGAAGATGGAGCGGCGCGTGGATCATGGACAGGTAAATATACTCACCTCCTGCTCCTGGCTCCTTCTCCCAGGCCCGGACTGTGGACAGATCATGGTCTCCGCAGACTCCGGGCAGTGGCGGGCGCCGGGCACGGCAGCTTCTGAGGCTGCTCCAGCGGTCATGTCACTCGCCGGCCCGGCGCTCATTACAGCAGGAAATTCAGGAATGATGATCCACGCGTCGCAGCGGCAGGCAGGCTGCAGTGCAGCAGCACAGTCACGACTCACGAGTCACAACAATTGTCGATTGCCGACGTGCCGTGCATGTCCGTCGGGTCGGGCCCCCTCCCCGCTCTGGGCCCCGGTGCGGCTGCACCGGTTGAACCGGCGGTATGTCCGCCCCTGGATTGCATGTCTGTGTCTAATTGTAGCTTCTACTTGTATGTGAACCAAGGGATGAAGACAATGTAATTTCACCATTATTATTAGTTATATCACTCTAACAGTGGTTACTTTAGCTAGTCTTTTAATAATTTATTTTCTAAAACTTACCATACTAACATTTGCAAATAAAATCAATATGCATAGTGCAACACTCCTTTGCAGACAATGGTCTGTAAATAGCAAAAAGACAAAATTAAAGGTCCCTGATCAGCTAATCTTCTTGGGTGGTTCACTGGGTCAACTTCGGTTTTATTTAGCCACAGTTTATGTGTATACAACCCCCCGTGAGGCCTAGCTCACATCATGTTTTGGCCACACGTTTGAGACTTCAGTAGGTTCAATCTAAATCTAACCAAAAAGTATTTGAATGTGCCCCTGATGGAACCATTGACTTCAATTATTAAAGGGAACCTGTCACCCCCAAAATGGCTGGTGAGGTAAGCTCACCGGCATCAGGGGCCCTGTTCAGGGCAGAGCAAAGTACTGCAGTGCGCAGGTGCCGGAAAGGTCAGAGAGGCCCGGCGCCTGCGCACTGCAGTACTTTGCTCTGCCCTCAACAGGGCAGACAAAGTACGCCTGCGCCGGAGCCGCGGCGTAAAGACCCGAAGAGGACGTCATGGAATGAAGATGGGAGGCGCCGGAGCAGACTGGAGACACCCATCCGACCTGACCACACCGGGACCGACCCTGGGTGAGTATAATCTAACGTCTTTTTCTCCTCTATCAGGTAACATCGGGGGCTTATCTACAGCATTACAGAATGCTGTAGATAAGCCCCTGATGCCGGTGAGCTTACCTCACCAGCCATTTTGGGGGTGACAGGTTCCCTTTAAACAGGTTCCACAAGATACACATTTGGATTAAGAACTTTTTTGACCATATGCAAGAACAACAAAAACTAGAGAAGTGAGGTCTCTCCTCACCATAGTTTACAATCTATAAGAAAGTAAGGATTATACAAAAGTAAAAAAGTGTTTTGTGACGCTGAGTCACTTCTCAAAGACAAACCGTGAGTCAGAATAGTCAAGGAGTTTGAGGTCAAAAGCCAGGAGTGTACTTCATAAAAAGGGAAGAATCATAGTCAGGTCACGGTCTGAGGTAAAAATACCAGGAAGATAGTGGTCCAAGGTCAGGCAACGAAAGATCATAAAGCAGAACAGTAAGCTCAGAAATACCCAAACACACTTAACTGAAGCTACATCTGGTAGAGGTCGGGACTAGCAGCCCAGCTAAATAACAGAGCAATTATCTAGGTGAAGGATACCCTGGAAACAACCCAGCGCCTCCAAGTCTCAGATTGGATGGTTGAGTTGTCATTTAAAGCACAGACAGCTCAGCATACCCCTAAATTTTAAAAAGTAGCTGACAGCACAACTGGCAATGCGATGCCCATCCTAATTCCACGGACCAAAGTGGAGAAGTACATACCCAAAAGAAATGAAGGACAGCATCCAATCCAGGTGAAAAAACGCTTCTTTTATTGTGCCAAATGCGACGTTTCAACCATCCAAGGTTTTTCTCAAGCATACAAAACAGTTAAAATGGCAGCTTTAAATAGGAATTGGCTATGGTTCACACCAATCACTACACAGTAGGCCGCCCAAACAATTTACATACCAACATATAATAAAATAAATAATACATAATATAGCACCCAATATATCACATAACACCAAACAAGTGTGTACCTATATATTTATAAAGAGAAATTCCTACAATGATAACCGTAAATATTCATATCAACACATGGTGGATGTCAAAAGTAAATAAATGAAAAGTTCGCTGTCATGACTACACCAATCCCCCTGTTCCTCTCTGTTTGAGTACTACCTCATTGCCAATGTGGTGTCCTATAACAAATAATCCCATGTTCAGTCCGCGCCAATCAAACATTGCTGTATCCCAGCCAAAACCTATATAGGTTACAATAACACTATCCATATAAGGAACTGCCATTGGCTCATATAGCAAAGCAAGAGGCAGACACGCAGGCGTAATGGAGGCAACTCCAGGCAAACTCCATGTCACCTGATCGGAGCCTCGGCGATACGTTATGTCTAACAAAGACCCACTTCACTCCAGCGTGCGTCACCGGCCCAGCATGCGAGTGCGCATGTCCTTCAGCTCCACACAAACGGCGTCACATGACTACGCCTGGGAGAGCAAACAGACACGCCCACACACCGCAGCGGCGCTGGTTATCGCACTGAGGGCGGGGAAAATGTTCCATTACTATGACATAGTACCCATATGAAGCTAACCTCTACAGGCCATAAATTAGTCATCCTGATCCTACATAAGATTATAACCCTCATTCTATATCAATATATATTCACCACATCCATGGTTTTTCCATAAATAGAACTAGGGAAACTAATGACCCCCATAACGTGTATAGCTCAAAGTGCCTCCTCGCCTGATGTCGAAAACGGAGAAGAAAAAATGGGATTATTATAAATACATAAGCGAAGCCCCTAAGACTATCCTCTCCATGACGACCCATCAAAAAGAACCCCATAATGGGTATCATGAATTATCTCCCCATAAAATGCATACATCAATTAAAACCAACCCATTATTTAAAAGCAACACTACACTAACTACATACAGCACGGATATTCAAGATGCACATAACTGTAGATTATACTCAATATTCAAACCTCCCGGGTAAAGAGAACCAAGCCTAGATATCCACTTCAGTTCTTTCAGTTTCAATAGTCTAACTCTATCCCCGCCTCTCCTCAACATTTGTACACTATCAATGACCCTGAACCTCAACTGACTAACCAAATGCCCACTCTCCACAAAATGCTTAGGAACCGGCAGCTCCACCATTTTAGTCCTGATAGTGCTTTTATGTTTCCCAATGCGCGCTTTGACCTCCATGGTCGTATCACCCACGTATGTTAATCCACACGGGCACACTATTAGATATATAACAAAACTGGAGTTACAAGTATACCTCCCCTTGATCAAAATTTTTTCCCCAGTGTGTGGGTGATGAAAAAAATCTCCCTTAATTAAATTACCACAACAGGCACAACCCAAACAGGGAAAATTCCCCATTTTGGGAGGGGCCAAAGTCCTTTGCACAGTGGATCGTTCAGGGCCTATGTCAGATTTAACTAACCTATCTTTTAAATTGCAACCCCTCCTAAATGAGAAAATAGGGGGTCGAGTAAACTCATCTACTCCCGGAAGACCTTGTCTCAACAAACACCAATGTTTGACCAACATGTTATTCAACTGGCGACTTGCCGTATTAAAAGTGGACACAAATGGAATACGTTTCTCTTTAATCCTCTTATTATGCCCTCTTAAATCTGTTCTGCAAACATCCTTGGCCCTCCTCCTGTGTTCTATGACTGTATTAATAGGATAACCTCTATCAACAAATTTTTTGCACATCACATCTAATCAAGTCAAGAAGTGACTTGTCCGTCACAATTCTGCGAACTCTCAACATCTGGCTCCAGGGTAAAGAATCAATCATACCCCTAGGGTGATGACTGTTGAATTGCAACAGACTATTTCTGTCTGTGCTTTTAACAAAAACATCTGTCTTCAAAGAGGAACCATCTTTATAGACCTATGTGTCCAAAAATTGGACACACTCATTCGAATGTGTCACTGTAAATCCTAACTCAGGAAAGATGTTATTGAGCTCACAATGGAAATCAAGAAGCTCCTTTAACTGTCCTTCCCACACTACAAAGACGTCGTCGATGTAGCTTCACCAGGCCCGGACATGGGACCAATGTTTAGAACTGTACACGTGCTGCTCCTCAAGTACCGCCATGTAGATAAATTCAAGCAGTGTGAGGCTCAACCATGCACAGTCCCTGTCCATGCCCGAGCCCAATAGCGCAACATCAACGGCCGCCAAACCCTTAGTATGCTCAATAGAAGTATATAAGGAGATGACATCAAACGACACTAATATTGTATCAGCTGTCACATTTAAATACTCTATTTTGTCTAAAAAATCATTAGTGTCCCTAATGTATGATTGTGCAGAACAGGCAAATTTGGACAATACTTTATCAAGAAAAATTGCCACTTTATTAAACATTGAGCCCCTGCCTGACACAATCGGGCGTCCCGGAGGGTTTAGTTAGTCCTTATGAAATTTAGGCAAAATATACATCAAAGGTCTAACAGGACATTCTACCAACAAATATTCTGACAGCTTCGGGTCAATCAGGCCATCGTTCAAGGCCTCATTGACCAGAAGCTGCAACTCCTTTTGGAAACGCATAGTAGGATCATTAGGTAATTTACAATATACATCGACATCCACCAACTGGCGTAAAATTTTGGCTCTATATTTACTGGTGTCCATTAAAACCACCGCCCCACCTTTATCGGCGGCCTTTATTGTAATCAGAGTATTTTCAGACAAATCATCCAGAGCTCTTTTCTCATCCACGGTCAGATTATGGTGATCCCGGTTCTTATACGTCTTTTTAAGTCTTTCAAAATCCTTTTCAACCAGTTGAATATAAGCCTCCACAACATGATTTGTGGTGGGAGGTTGAAAATTACTCTTACTAAAAAGGCCCAGTCCATCAAGTGAAAAACCATCAACATTATCAATGGGTCCAGATGGTCCTCGTTGTTTAACTGAAAAAAATGAAGTTAAACGACACCTCCTAAAAAAAGAAAATAAATTAGTCTCAAGCTCAAACCAGTCTGGTAAATTTGTGGGACAAAAAGACAGTCCCCTTTCAAGAACTTTCACTTCAATTTCCGATAGTGATTAAGATGAAATATTTACCACTAAAGTCTTTTCATTCAATTGTTGACCCTCCGTTTCTCTCCGTATTCCTCAATTTCATCGTGGTATTCCGAGTTGTCCTTTATTCTTGTGGTCTTACCCCTCTTATGTTTTCTGCCACCTCTGCGACACCTCCTTTTCCATCGATAACTGTCGTATTGTCCTTCACTAAAAAATGAGCGGACCCAGAAGCCCCCATACTGGAGTCATCCGTTGAGTCAGAATCACCTGTGGTGAACCCGAACTGTTGTCTATTATCATGCATTCTCTTTGTCTTTCGTGGCTGAAATTTTTTGTTGTTCTTTTTAAAATTTGAAAACATAGACTGCTGTCCAATCTGCGACGAGAATATACGCCCACTTTTATAATCCTCAGTGTCGCGGAAGCATTTAGTTCTCTTAATACTCTCATTCTCTTTTACGGAACTTGGCAAGATTCTCATTCAATCGGGTCATATATGTACTCATCTCCTGTGCTGTCAGCTGTGAAACAAGTTGTTGTTCCAAGTCCATAGTACTCTTTTTAAGAGTCTCTATTTCCATGCTCAAATATTCAATATTCAGGAGCATAAGATCAAAACAAAATTTGTTCATAATGGACTCAAACTTACAAAAGTAAGAAAATGATGTATTATCTGCCATCAAAGTGGGCCGTAAATGAGGCCGCAATCCACGAGGTATCCTGTGGACCTTATAATACTCAGTCAATGTTGACACATGTAGTTCATATGAGATCAATCTCCGTTTTTCATTCTCATATTTCCTTTTCAACATATCAAATGACGGAGTGCTCAAAAAAGAAACATCAGTCTGTGCATTTCCAATAATCCATGCAGCATCATCATTAGTGTATGAAAAAATACTGGCACTATCCAGTTCACCCATATCTGGATTACAAATAGCTTCAGTCATGATTAATCAGGTGCACATCAGCTGAAGGCCCAACAACAGTCCAAAATTTAAAAAGTAGCTGACAGCACAACTGGCAATGCGATGCCCGTCCTAATTCCACGGACCAAAGTGGAGAAGTACATACCCAAGAAGGACAGCATCCAATCCAGGTGAAAAAATGCTTCTTTTATTGTGCCAAATGTGACGTTTCAACCATCCAATGTTTTTCTCAAGCATACAGCACACCCCTGCACCAGACTGAACAATGAGCTGTCAAAGTATTGACAGCTTCAACACGTCCCAGTACCAGATTGGACGGCGGAGCCATCATTAACTGCATGCCATAGAGGACACATGGAGGGGTGGAAACATGTCAAATTTGTAGTGTGTGGTCTAGTCATTTTTATAAAAAATAAGGGTATTCATTTAAAGTTGCTTGAAGCAGTCATTAGCTAGTATCTGTCCATGTCCAGACACAAAGTGCTAGTAAGGGCATTACTTGTGTGGGAACACATGGCACAAAGTATCAGATTATAAGGAAAATGTAGGATGGGAGAACTGTGAAAAGTTTGATTAATGAGGTGATATAATAGGCCTCACAAAAAGAGATATTTTTAGGGTATGCTTAACCCCTTTCCGATGTTGGGCCTAATAATACATCCATGTCAGACTCCCTCCCTTTGATGTGGGCTCTGTCGCTAAGCCCATATCTTTCCCGGCACATATCAGCTATTTTGAAAAGCTGAAATATGCCTTGAACAGTTGCAGGTGTTATAAAATACAATAACGGGCAATCAAAAGATTGTATCTACACCAAAATTGTATCAATAAAAACATCAGCTTGGCGCAAAAAATAAGCCCTCAAACAGCCCCAAATCACAAAAAATTGAGACGTACGGGTCTTGGAAAATGGCGCCTTTTTTTAAACCAAAATTTGGAATTTTTTTTCAACACTTAAATAAAAAAGAATGTAGGCATGTTTGGTGTCTGTGAATTCGTAATGACCTGGAGAATCATAATGGAGGGAAAGTGTTAGCATTTAGTGATCATGGTAAAAAAAATCTGTGGAATGGCACTTTGTTTGCAATTTCACTGCACTTTGATTTTTTTCCCATTTTCCAGTACACAAAATGTTAAAAACAATGATGTTGTTGAAATGTACAACTTGTCTGACAAAAAAACAAGCCCTCACATGGTCATTTTGACAGAAAAATAAAAAAGTTAAGGATGTGGGAAGAAGGGGAGCAAAAAGCAAAAACGTGAAAATGAAAAATGGTCCGGGGTTAAGGGGTTAAAATTGTGGATAGAAGGAATTAACTAGATTACGGATTGTGAACTGGATTCCAGAGAACTGGCACAGCATGAAAAAAACTCAGAGTCAATAGTGGGAGGTTCATACTTAGATCATTTTTTATGTATACTGTGGATAGGCACAAAGCTGCCAGTCAGTGGTGGAGATGGGGTTGTAGAGAACTCATGAATATTGAAGATTACATTGCAGCAGGTTTATTAATCCCCTAGTGATAATCTGTAGATAAAACAATGTGCAGTCCAGTAAGTGACAGAAAGCTGGAATCAGTGTCTATGTCCCTAATTATCTTGCTCTCAGATTAGGTGGCAAAAGGCTGGTGACAGAGCCCTTTTAACGCCTTGACATCTGCGCTGCTGGAGGTACAAACATACACAAAGGTGAAGCATGAATGCTGTTTTTTGTGTCAACGTGTTTTCATTTATATAAACCTCTTCATCAGGACCAAACCAAATGATCACTGTGGTTTGATCCTGATGAAAAGGTTTGAAAACTTTGAAACTCATTGACACAATAAACCACTTTTATGCTTAACCTTTGCGTGTGTTTGTACCTCGGACAGCATGGATTCTGAACCACCATATTCCACATTTGTTGCATTGTATCATCTTGGTGGTCCTGCAGAAGCCTTTACATGCTTCTATAGGAGTTGTAATCTTCACAACTCTATCAGGGGAGCCTACTTATAATATTTTACACCACTTTGTTCCCAGTTAAGAACCTGTTTGCCCTTTTTATCTCTCCAGTTTTACCTTTTGCTTTAACCGATAGATGACATTTGATGTAAGTTTACGTTATGTGTTGTGAACGGTGTTTCTGGGCTCCCTCTGGTGGTCACTAACGGTATTGTGTTAGGTATGTCTTGTTGCAGGCCTGAGCTCCAGCTGTGTCGTTAATCAGCGGGTGTTTCCTATTTGAGTCTCCTCTGGACTCAGTCTCTTGCCTGGCATCGTTGTATCCAGACCTATTTGGTCTCCTCCGGATTCCTTTCAGTCTGCCTCATGCAAGAAAAGCTAAGTCTGTTTTGTACAATTTGGATCGTTTGCATTATTCAGTGTTTTTGTCCAGCTTGCTTTACATTTGATTTTTTGACTCGCTGGAAGCTCTAGGGGGCTGATATTCTCCCTCCACACCGTCAGTCGGTGTGGGGGTTCTTGAATTTTCAGCGTCGATGTTTTGTAGGGTTTTCTGCTAACCGCATAGTCCACTATCTATTTTCTGCTATTTAGACTATTGGGCCTCACTTTGCTGAATCTAGTTCATCTCTACGTTTGTGTTTTCCTCTTGCCTCACCGTTATTATTTGTTGGGGGCTTTCTATATCTTTGGGGTTCAATTTCTCTGGAGGCAAGCGAGGTCTTATTATTTCTCTCTAGGGGTAGTCAGTTCTCCGGCTGGCTCGAGACGTCTAGAACCAACGTAGGCACGTTCACCGGCTACTTTTAGTTGTTTGTGTTAGGATCAGGTATGCGGTTAGCCCAGTTTCCACCTCCCTAGAGCAGTATTTATATTTTGCTATCTTGCTGGAATATCAGAGATCCTCTGCCATTGGGATCATAACAGAATGCCAGGACAAAAGAAAATGTTTAATGCATCGCAGAAGCGGGATTAAAAAGAAGTTCTGAGTTTGTTTTTTTGTTTTTTTTGGGGTTTTTTTTGCTTCTTCCATCCCCTTTTTCTCTGAGTGGCTGAAACTCTGCTGCAGATATGAATGTCCAGACTCTGACTTCTAGTGTGGATCAGCTTGCTGCTAGGGTGCAAAGCATTCAGGATTTTGTTATCCATAGCCCTGTGTCTGAACCAAAAATACCTATTCCTGAGCCGTTTTTTGGAGATAGATCTAAGTTCCGGAATTTTAGGAATAATTGCAAATTGTTTCTGTCTCTGAAACCTCGTTCCTCTGGTGATTCAGCTCAGCAAGTTAGGATTGTTATTTCCTTTTTGCGCGGCGACCCTCAAGATTGGGCCTTCTCTCTGGCGCCAGGAGATCCTGCATTGGTGAATGTTGATGCGTTTTTTCTGGCACTTGGTTTGCTTTATGAGGAGCCTAATCTTGAAAATCAGGCTGAAAAAATGTTGCTGGTTATCTCTCAGGGTCAGGACGAAGCTGAGGTATATTGCCAAAAATTTCGGAAATGGTCCGTGCTTACTCAATGGAATGAGTGTGCACTGGCCGCAAATTTCAGAAATGGTCTTTCTGAAGCCATTAAAGATGTGATGGTGGGGTTTCCTATCCCTACAGGTCTAAATGATTCAATGGCTCTAGCCATTCAAATTGATCAACGTTTGCGGGAGCGCAAATCTGATAATCCTTTGGCGGTGCTGTCTGAACGGTCACCTGATTCTATGCAATGTGACAGAATTCTGACCAGAGCCGAGCGACAAAATCATAGACGTCAAAATGGGTTGTGTTTCTACTGTGGTGATTCAACACATGTTATCTCAGCATGCTCTAAACGTTTAAAGAAAAAAGTTAATCCTGTCACCATTGGTACTTTTCAGCCTAAGTTTATTTTGTCTGTGACTTTAATTTGTTCATTATCTTCTTACTCAGTTATGGCTTTTGTGGATTCTGGTGCTGCTTTAAGTCTGATGGATTTGTCGTTTGCCAAGCGCTGCGGTTTTGTCCTGGAGCCTTTGGAAAATCCTATTCCTCTTAGAGGAATTGATTCTACGCCATTGGCAGAGAATAAACCTCAGTATTGGACGCAGGTGACCATGTGCATGACTCCTGTACATCAGGAGGTGATTCGTTTTTTGGTACTGCATAAAATGCATGATGTTGTCGTTTTGGGTCTGCCATGTTTACAGGCCCATAATCCAGTTTTAGATTGGAAAGCTATGACTGTGTCTAGTTGGGGGTGTCAGGGGATTCATGGCGATTCTCCATTGGTGTCTATTGCTTCTTCTACTCCTTCTGAGATCCCTGAGTTTTTGTCAGACTTTCAGGATGTATTTAATGAGGCCAGGTCCAGTGCCCTTCCTCCTCATAGGGACTGTGATTGTGCTATAGATTTGATTCCTGGTAGTAAGTTTCCTAAGGGACGACTCTTTAATTTATCTGTGCCAGAGCATGCCGCGATGCGGAGTTATATAAAGGAGTCTTTGGAGAAGGGACATATTCGCCCATCCTCGTCCCCTCTTGGTGCAGGATTCTTTTTTGTGGGCAAGAAAGACGGGTCTCTGAGACCTTGTATTGATTATCGTCTTCTGAATAAGATCACTGTTAAATTTCAGTATCCTTTGCCATTGTTGTCTGATTTGTTTGCTCGGATTAAGGGATCCAGTTGGTTCACCAAGATAGATCTTCGTGGTGCGTATAACCTTGTGCGCATAAAGCAGGGAGATGAATGGAAAACGGCATTTAATACGCCCGAGGGTCATTTTGAGTACCTGGTGATGCCTTTCGGATTATCTAATGCTCCTTCTGTGTTTCAGTCCTTCATGCATGACATCTTCCGGAAATATCTGGATAAATTTATGATTATTTATCTGGATGATATTTTGTTTTTTTCTGATGATTGGGAGTCCCATGTGAACCAGGTCAGGATGGTGTTTCAGGTTTTGCGGGAGAATGCTCTATTTGTGAAGGGCTCAAAATGTATCTTTGGGGTACAGAAGGTTTCTTTTTTGGGTTTTATTTTTTCCCCTTCTACTGTGGAGATGGACCCAGTTAAGGTCCGTGCCATTCATGACTGGAATCAGCCCACGTCTGTTAAGAGCCTGCAGAAGTTCTTGGGCTTTGCTAATTTTTACAGTCGTTTTATCGCTAATTTCTCCAGCGTGGTTAAACCTTTGACGGATATGACCAAGAAGGGTTCTGATGTTGCGAATTGGTCTCCTGCGGCCGTGGAGGCCTTTCGGGAGCTGAAGCGTCGGTTTACTTCAGCGCCAGTCTTGTGCCAGCCTGATGTCTCTCTTCCCTTCCAGGTTGAAGTTGGTGCTTCTGAGATTGGTGCAGGGGCTGTTTTGTCGCAAAAAAGTTCTGATGGCTCCGTGATGAAGCCATGCGCCTTCTTTTCAAGGAAATTTTCGCCTGCTGAGCGGAACTACGATGTTGGTAATCGGGAGTTGTTGGCCATGAAGTGGGCATTTGAGGAGTGGCGACATTGGCTCGAGGGAGCTAGACATCGTGTGGTGGTCTTGACTGATCATAAAAATCTGATTTACCTCGAGTCTGCCAAGCGCCTGAATCCTAGACAGGCCCGTTGGTCGTTGTTTTTCTCCCGTTTTGACTTTGTGGTCTCGTACCTGCCTGGTTCGAAGAACGTGAAGGCTGATGCACTTTCTAGGAGTTTTGTGCCTGATTCTCCGGGAGTCTCTGAGCCGGCTGGTATTCTCAGAGGGAGTAATTTTGTCTGCCATTTCCCCAGATTTGCGACGAGGGCTGCAAAAATTTCAGGCTGATAGGCCTGATCGTTGTCCACCAGAGAGATTGTTTGTCCCTGATGGATGGACCAACAGAGTTATTTCTGAGGTTCATTCTTCGGTGTTGGCGGGACATCCTGGGATTTTCGGTACCAGAGATTTGGTGGCTAGGTCCTTTTGGTGGCCTTCCTTGTCGCGGGATGTGCGTTCTTTTGTGCAGTCCTGTGGGATTTGTGCTCGGGCTAAGCCTTGCTGTTCTCGTGCCAGCGGGTTGCTTTTGCCCTTGCCTATCCCAAAGAGGCCTTGGACGCACATTTCCATGGATTTCATTTCGGATCTTCTGGTGTCTCGGAAGATGTCTGTCATCTGGGTGGTGTGCGATCGTTTTTCTAAAATGGTCCATTTGGTGCCCTTGCCTAAGTTGCCTTCCTCCTCTGATTTGGTTCCTTTGTTCTTTCAGAATGTGGTTCGTTTGCATGGCATCCCTGAGAATATTGTATCTGACAGAGGATCCCAGTTTGTGTCCAGATTCTGGTGATCCTTTTGTGCTAAGATGGGTATTGATTTGTCTTTTTCATCGGCTTTTCATCCTCAGACTAATGGCCAGACCGAGCGAACTAATCAGACGTTAGAGACTTATTTGAGATGTTTTGTTTCTGCTGATCAGGACGACTGGGTTACCTTTTTGCCACTGGCCAAGTTTGCCCTTAATAATCGGGCTAGATCTGCCACCTTGGTTTCACCCTTTTTCTGCAACTCTGGTTTTCATCCTCGTTTCTCCTTGGGTCAGGTTGAACCTTCTGACTGTCCTGGGGTTGATTCCTGTGGTGGATAGGTTGCCGCGGATTTGGAACCATGTGGTGGACAATTTGAAATTGTCACAAGACAAGGCCCAGCGGTTTGCAAACCGCCGCCGCGGTGTGGGTCCCCGACTTCGTGTTGGGGATTTGGTTTGGTTGTCTTCTCGGCATGTTCCTTTGAAAGTCTCCTCTCCTAAGTTCAAGCCTCGCTTTATCGGTCCTTATAAGATTTTGGAAATCCTTAACCCGGTGTCTTTTCGCTTGGACCTTCCAGCGTCTTTTGCTATTCATAATGTGTTCCATAGGTCCTTGTTGCGGCGGTACGTGGTGCCTATGGTTCCTGCTGTTGAGCCTCCTGCCCCGGTTTTGGTTGAGGGCGAGTTGGAGTACGTGGTGGAGAAGATTCTGGATTCTCGTATCTCTAGAAGGAAACTCCAGTATTTAGTTAAGTGGAAAGGCTATGGTCAGGAGGATAATTCCTGGGTTGTCGCCTCTGATGTTCATGCGGCTGATTTGGTTCATGCCTTTCACGCTGCTCATCCTGATCGCCCTGGGGGTCTTGGTGAGGGTTCGGTGACCCCTCCTCAAGGGGGGGGTACTGTTGTGAACTGTGTTTCTGGGCTCCCTCTGGTGGTCACTAACGGTATTGTGTTAGGTATGTCTTGTTGCAGGCCTGAGCTCCAGCTGTGTCGTTAAGCAGCGGGTGTTTCCTATTTGAGTCTCCTCTGGACTCAGTCTCTTGCCTGGCATCGTTGTATCCGGACCTATTTGGTCTCCTCCGGATTCCTTTCAGTCTGCCTCATGCAAGAAAAGCTAAGTCTGTTTTGTACAATTTGGATCGTTTGCATTATTCAGTGTTTTTGTCCAGCTTGCTTTACATTTGATTTTTTGACTCGCTGGAAGCTCTAGGGGGCTGATATTCTCCCTCCACACCGTCAGTCGGTGTGGGGGTTCTTGAATTTTCAGCGTCGATGTTTTGTAGGGTTTTCTGCTAACCGCATAGTCCACTATCTATTTTCTGCTATTTAGACTATTGGGCCTCACTTTGCTGAATCTAGTTCATCTCTACGTTTGTGTTTTCCTCTTGCCTCACCATTATTATTTGTTGGGGGCTTTCTATATCTTTGGGGTTCAATTTCTCTGGAGGCAAGCGAGGTCTTATTTTTTCTCTCTAGGGGTAGTCAGTTCTCCGGCTGGCTCGAGACGTCTAGAACCAACGTAGGCACGTTCACCGGCTACTTTTAGTTGTTTGTGTTAGGATCAGGTATGCGGTTAGCCCAGTTTCCACCTCCCTAGAGCAGTATTTATATTTTGCTATCTTGCCGGAATATCAGAGATCCTCTGCCATTGGGATCATAACAGTTATGGTCGAATAGGGGTTACTGCAAAATGATGTAAATTTACATCAAGGCGATCAGGAGCAGTGCCTACAGCCAAGCCTCGACAGTCACTGCCAGGGACAGGTCCTTCACAGCACCAGGCCATTTAATCCCCTAAATCCTGTGATCAATAGCGATCACAACATTTAGAAGGCTGGGAGAGGGAGAGGTCTCCTTCTCCCATGTGATCAACACCCCCGCAATGTCATTGTCAGTTGCTGTCAGTGGAGAAATAAAAAAGCTATAGCTTTCAGAAGAAAGCGATGCAAAAACAATTATTTTTTTCTATGAAAGTTCTTATATTGTGTAAAAACAACAAAACAAAAAAAAAAATATAAATGTGGTATTGCTGTAATAGTACTGCCTGGACAATAAAGCTGTCTTATCACTTTTAACACATGGTGAACAACTTGAAAAAAAAAAAGCAGTTGCTAGTTTTTGCTCCTTTTGCTTCACAAAAGTCAGAATAGAAAGCGGTCAAAAAGTACCAGAAAATGGTACCAATAAAAATTTAAACTCATCCTGCAAAAAACAAGACCTCATATGACTGTCGGCAGAAATATCTAAAAATTATAGTTCTCAACATATGGCGATGCAAGCTTTTTTTTGCAAAATAAAAGCTTTTTTTAGTGTGCAATAGTAACCAAATATAAAAAAATGATATAAATGTTTCACTGAATAACATTGTCTTATCATCTAATCTAATACAGCACGAGGAACAGCGTAAAAAAATTATTAAAAGCAATTCTCGACCTGCTGATGATTTGTTAATTTTTCCTCTCAAAGATTGCAGTAAGGCTCGGCTCACAATTATCCTGCATTTGGCGCGAAGCACTTACACTCGAGTTTCAGTGTAAATTTCTGAAATGCATAATTCAGACAGAACCCCGATGGAAGATTCCCTATAATGAGGAAGATGCAGACACTGTAGACACTATCTTACCTATGATCTAGCGATGTCTGTCTTTTTAAGCGTGCGGTCCGCCGCAGTTTTGTGCACCTTAGAAAAGAAGGACACTGCTAAACAGAGGCCAGATGAAGTCCAGGGTAACTCTACTACCTCATTATACTGAATGGATTCCTCAGAGATTTTATTTGAATCATGTCATTCAGAAATTTCTTTGGAAACCTCGATGTAAGTGCTCAGCGTAGGGCACAGGATAAATGTGATCCAAAATTTTATGCAAAATGTTCACAATAAAAGTTTCAACTCAGTTCACAAAAAGCAAGTCCCCACTAAAGGTACCGTCACATTAAGCGACGCTGCAGTGATATAGACAACGATGCCGATCGCTGCAGCGTCGCTGTTTCGTTGTTGTGTGGTCGCTGGAGAGCTGTCACACAGACAGCTCTCCAGCGACCAACGATGCCGAAGTCCCCGGGTAACCAGGGTAAACATCGGGTTACTAAGCGCAGGGCCGCGCTTAGTAACCCGATGTTTTCCCTGGTTACCAGTGTAAATGTAAAAAACCCCAAACACTACATACTTACATTCCGGTGTCTGTCGGGTCCCCCGGCGTCCGCTTCCCTGCACTGTGTAAGCGCCGGCCGTAAAGCAGAGCGGTGACGTCACCGCTGTGCTCTGCTTTACGGCCGGCCGGCGCTGACACAGTGCAGGGAAGCGGACGCCGGGGGACCCGACAGACACCGGAATGTAAGTATGTAGTGGTTTTTTTTTTTACATTTACAATGGTAACCAGGGTAAATATCGGGTTACTAAGCGCGGCCCTGCGCTTAGTAACCCGATGTTTACCCTGGTTACCAGTGAAGACATCGCTGAATCCGCGTCACACACACCGATTCAGCGATGTCAGCGGATGATCCAGCAACGAAATAAAGTGCTGGCCTTCTAGCTCCGACCAACGATGTCACAGCAGGATCCTGATCGCTGCTGCGTGTCAAACACAACGATATCGCTATCCAGGACGCTGCAACGTCACGGATCGCTATCGTTATCATTGTTAAGTTGTTCAGTGTGAAGGTACCTTAAGGTCCTTCATCTGTCACTGGAAATATAGGGGCTTTCCAAGTTACTGGTAGCACAAAGGCTCTGGAAACGCACTGTGGCTGCTCATCTCCCAAATGAAATCCAACCAATTCTGCGCTCCTAAATCCATATGCCCCTCAATCTTCTGAGCCCCACAGTGTGCCCGTACCACATTTAGCATCTACATGTTTGGCATTTTGATAGCATTGAAAACCAGCTTAATTTGCGAATGCATTTTTAATTTATGAGAGTCTCCAGAAGCTCGAGCTGGGCAAATTGTACTGAACACTACAATATACTGAACACTACAATGTATGGTCACTACAATGGCAGATTTGCAATATTCACTCAGCAACATCCATTGCTTCTTGTTTCTGGAAAACAACCATGGGGTCAAAAACGTCATTACACCTGTAGACAAATTTCCAGAGGTCAAATGGGGTCACTTGAGAGGGGATTCAATGATTCTGTCATTTAAGGACTCTGTATATATAGCCCACAAACTATTCAATTATTCTCTAAAAGTCAGATGGTGCTCCGTCCCTCCCGAGTCTCGCCATGTGGCTAAGCAGTACTGTATAGCCATGTATTGGTCATTACCACATTCAAATTATGTGACAATTTTTGATGCCACTTGTACCCTTTTCGTCACGTGAAAATGTAATTTTTTTCTTCACTACCCAATGGAATAAAATTCTGTGACATACCCATGGTGTCAATATAATCACTGCACCTTTAGATTATTTTATTGAAAGGTGTGGTTTGTAAAATGTTGAAACTTGAGTGGGAAGGGTTCTGCTGTTCTGGTTCCAGTCCCTACTTTTGTGTCTTAGTCAAGTGGCGAGCGGGGATGTCACAGGGGCATACCGATGCCCTGTCTCGCGCCCTTACGGGGTAACAAATGTTCAACCCTACAAGTATAAACAGGGGGGAGGATATGTGAGGCAGTGACCCCTGTTACAGCTAAGGGGTGCTGTATGTGCTGCATGTGCTCTCCAGAATGTGTATGGAAGCGTAGTGAGGCCATGAGGGCGTACTACAGACACAGGTGTGGCTGTAATTAGAATAGTGAAGCAGTGACTGATTAAAAGCCCTGTAGTAGAGGGGGAGGTGTGTCAGTGTTGGTTTGGAGGCAGACAGAGCAGTTGTTTGCAGAGATCTTTCTGTGTGGAGCAACACAGGGGCAAAAGGAACTGACACCCTGCATCTTGGGCTGTCTTGTGTTTACCCGGCTGCAATCCGGAGGATAAAGAGTGCAGTGCACTGAGTGAGTTCAGAGACTTGATACCGGCGTGTGGTCACCCAGGGAAACTGGACAGCTGGAAGTTCGGCCTGTTTATTGACTGCATCATATAGCCATGTATTACTAATGGACTGTATGAAGAAGCCGTATAATGTATAGACTGTGTGAAGTAACACAATAAGGAAACTTTTTGTTTCAACTTGTTTGGGTCACTGCCGTTTCACTGTGTATGGTCCTGCCGCTGCATTACAATGTTCATCTCTCTGTAGTTTGATCTGCTAAGTGCTATCATTCCTGGTTTTAATGTTTATGTGAAATAAACATAAAGTTTTACATACCTTAGGACATTTCCCTGGAGAATCTATCTTTTTCTCCTAACAGTAGTTTTCTTAACTGTAAAGCGCTGCAGAATATGTTGGCACTATATAAATAAAGATTATTATTATCATTATTTTTCACCACATATGGGATATTTGGGTACTCAGGAAAAATTGCACAAATTGTATGTTCCTTTTTGTCTTGTCACCCTTTTGAAAATGAAAAATTTGGGGCTAAAGCAACATTTTTGTGTGAAAAATTAAAATGTTCATTTGCTCCTTCCACATTGCTTTAATTTCTTTGTAGCACCTAAAGGGTTAATGAATAGTGATGAGCGAATATACTCATTACTCGAGATTTCCCGAGCACGCCCGAGTGACCACCGAGTATTTTTTAGTGCTTGGAGATTTAGTCTTCATCGCCACCGCTGAATGATTTACAGCTACTAGCCAGCATAAGTACATGTGGGGGTTGCCTGTTTGCTTGGGAATCCCCACATGTAATCAAGCTGGCTAAGAGATTTAAATCATTCAGCTGAGGTGAGGAAACCTAAATCTCCGAGCACTAAAAAATACTCGGAGGTCACCCGAGCGTGCTCGGAAAATCTCGAGTAACGAGTATATTCGCTCATCACTATTAATGAACTTATTAAATATGGTTTTGATAACTTTGAACCTTGCTGATAAATTTGTAAACCTCCTAACTTTATAATAAAAAAAAATTATGTTTTAGAAATGATGTTATGTAACTAGACATGTAGTGAATGTTATCTACAGCTCTGGCAAAAATTAAGAGACCACAACATCAAAACCCTGTCATGGGTAGCCCAATCTACAGACCTGAACCCCATTGAAATCCTCTGGAATGTAACCAAGAGGATGATGGATAGTCACAAGCTATCAAACAAAGAAGAACTGCTTAAATTTTTGCGCCAGAAGCAGTGTGAAAGACTGGTGGAAAGCATGCCAAGTCGCATGAAAGCTGTGATTAAAAATCATGGTTATTACACAAAATATTGATTTCTGAACTCTTCCTGAGTTAAAACATTAGTATTGTTGTTTCTAAATGATTATGAACTTGTTTTCTTTGCATTATTTGAGGTCTGAAAGCACTGGATTTTTTTTCTTATTTTGACCATTTTTCTTTGTCAGAAAAAAATACAAAAATTATTGCTTGTAAATTTGGAGACATGTTGTCATAGGTTTATAGAATAAATGAACAATTTACATTTTACTCAAAAATATACCTATAAAGAAAAAAATCAGACAAACTGAACATTTTGCAGTGGTCTCTTAATTTTTGCCAGAGCTGTATTTTGTGTGGTACAACTTTCTGATTTAATGGCATAAAAATTCAAAGTTTCACAATTGTGAAATGTTCCTCTTTTTTGTGTCATTTTTAATATTTTCATAAATAAACGCAAATCATATCAACCAAAATTTACCACTAACATAAAGTATAATGTGCACAGAAAACAATCTCAGAATCACTGAGATACTTTGAAGCTTTCCAGAGTCATTACCTCACACACTGACACAGGCCAGAATTGTAAAGCTGAAACCAGGTTTGGGTGAAGGAGCTAATATATGCTCAAATCCTAAATTTCTACCCCAATTTTTTGAAAATGTGATTGAAGAATTTAAAAACAAAAAATATGCAAGAAAAGATCAATAGGCTTGCACCATAACTGAAAGTTGACTGCAGGAGGTACAATGACTGTGATCTCAATTGTACCAATAGGTACATGCATGGGTGTAGCTATGATAGCTGATAAGCAATGGGGGCACAAAAGAGCTGCTCTGCCTCAACTGTGTTATCATTGTGTGCTAGAGCTTTATGAAGGAAAAAGTGCAAATAATTGAAAGTCTTCACTTTATTAGTATCATCATTAATTTCAAAACTGATCCAGGCTCTACACTGGCAGAGGGAATATATTTGGGTCAGTGCTTAGCAAAAAATATAAGTACTAAACTGCTTGGAATCTAATAGAACAATTCTTTTCGGGGATTTATACAATTAATATTTATGATAATCTATATTTCTTGCTTAAATGTATTTAAGACATCTTCCAATGCAACCCTCATCTAAAGGAGTCACAGATGATTCTTCTCTTCTCAAAAAGACATTTAGAAGTGAAGTTTCACTGCAAGAAAATGTAATCATAAATGATGATGGAAAAAAAATATTTGCGTGCTCCTGGAATATAAGGTTAATAGAGAAAAAGATAAATAAATTGGGACATGATCCTGGGATTGTACCTGTTGCCATTGTAAATGAATCCCATATTTAATCATCAGCAGGCTAGGTTTGTCTGCCTTTAATCATATAGTTTCTAGTCTTTTAGTTCTAGTGCTAAGCCCGCTATATTATTATCCCTTTTCAATCGGATAGTGGATAACTTGCTGATCAATGTGTTTGATCATTTGGAAGATCTGACACAGGATTTTTTACAATGGTTGAGGCATACAATAAATAGTGCCATAGAGAGTGCTCAAATTAGCAGCAATTTGTCCAGTCTGGCATTTTTTGTGGGTATTTTAACTTTGGGGGTATGTCTTCTTTTTAATTGTCTGACTATCCAGGGTTCAGTTATATAATGACAGGAATAAATGATGCTATGCTAATTGTACCATGAGGATGAGATATATTACAACACAAACCAATAAACATCATGAGAAGTCAATGGGTGCCATTGGGCTTTTGTTGGGTATCAGTTGCAAGGCCTTTTTTAGACAAATTGTGCTCTGGGCAAAATTCAAAGTGGAGCTCCAATCCTGAAATTTCCATCAATAACACCGTCACAGTCAATTTAGTTTGTGAAAACTAATATAATCATACAAAAATAAGTGAATTTGTAAATAGCCTCTTTCAAGAGTTACTAGTCTTACGGTACCTTCACACTGAGCAACTTTCCAACGAGAACGACAACGATCCGTGACGTTGCATCGTCTTAGATAGCGATCTCGTTGTGTTTGACACGCAGCAGCGATCTGGATCTCGCTGTGATATCGCTGGTCGGAGCTAGAAGTCCAGAACTTTTTTTGGTCGTCAGATCGGCGTGTATCGTTGTGTTTGACAGCAAAAGCAACGATGTCAGCAATGTTTTACATGGAGCTAATGACCCGTGAGAACCATAAATGAGTCACCGTTACGTCACAGGATCGCTCCTGCATCGTTCTGGAGCTGCTGTGTTTGACGTCTCTACAGCGACCTAAACAGCGACGCTGCAGCGATCGGCTCATTGTCTATATTGCTGCAGCGTCACTGAGTGTGACGGTACCTTAACACCACCTACTGGATGAAGCAATCCTAAAAGTCAATACTGACCCTTAACAAGCCATGTTTCATTACTTAGCATAAGAAGGCCAACCAGAAGCCATTTGCAGACACATGATTTGGGCTGTTTTACCTATATCAGAGCGAAGCAGGAGATGTGACTAGACTAGGTTACCCTGAGGGGTAATATTTCTCCTTGTAAAGAGTGCAAAGCCAGTATAAGGATATTTATAGGCCATACAATACTTGCCTGGGAATTTTAATATGCAAATAACCTCTTCAAAGGAGCATTGCATGGCCTCTAAATCTCCTTATACCAGCCTAACACTGTCCACAAGGAGAAATATAGCATAGGACCTCCTGTGAAAGGCATCTCACTTGGCAAAATCAGATCTTTTGCTTTGCATCCATGGGACAAACACCTTAAATCACGTCAGTTTTTTTTTTTTAAATTCTAAGTCATGTGGCAAGGCTTTACATTGCAGTATTAGTGATTTTTAGGATAGTTACATCCAATAGGTGGTGATAGAGTTATTTTCTCCTTCCTCTCTGAAGAGGCTGTTTACATATTTAAATTCCTAGAGGAGCATTGCATGGCCTATTAGTCTGCTTACAAAGAAGTACAAGGTGTTCAGTGCTCAGAGACATGGCCAAGGTAACTAAGGCTGAAATCCGACCACCACTGAACAAAACACATACAGTCATGGCCGAAAGTGTTGGCACCCTTCAAATTGTACCAGGAAATGAAGTATTTCTACCAGAAAATTATTGAAATTGCACATGCTTTGCTAAACACTTGTTTATTTGATTTGTGTGTATTGGAATAGAACAAAAAAGGCAAATTGGACATAATTTCACACAAACCCTAAAAAATGGACAGACAAAATTGTTGGCACCTTTCCGAAATTGTGGGTAAGCAACTTTGTTTCAAGCATGTGACACTCATTCAAGCTCACTTATGGCAAGTAACAGGTGTGAACAATATAAAAAATCACACCTGAAACCAGATAAAAAGGGGAGAAGTTGACTTAATCTTTGCATTGTGTGTGTGTGTGCCACACTAAGCATGGACAGAAATAGGAGAAGACAACTGTCTAAGGCCTTGAGAACTGAAATTGTGAAAAGATAACAACAATCTCAAGGTTGCAAGTCTATCTTCAGAGATCTTGATGTTCATTTGTTCAAATAATCAAGAAGTTTACAACCCATGGCACTATAGCTAATCTACCTGGACATGGTTGGCAGAGAAAAATTGAGTAAAGGTTGCAAAGCAGGATAGTCTAATGGTGGGTAAGCTGACCCAATCAAGTTCCAAAGAAATTCAAGCTGCCCTGTTGTCTCAGGGTGCATCAGTTTTTGTGCAAACTATCTGTTGACAATTGAATGAAATTAAATATTATGGCAGTAGACTCAGGAGGACCACTGCTGACACAGAGACATAAGCTAGACTGCAGTTTGCTAAAATGTACATGAGTAAGCCAAAATCCTTCTGGGAAAGTCTTGTGGACAGATAAGACCGAGATAGAGCTTTTCTGTAAAGCACATCATTCTACTATTTAGCAAAAATGTAATGAGGCCCACAAAGAAAAGAACACAGTACCTACAGTCAAATATGGTGAGGTTCAAAGATGTCTTGAGGTTGTTTTGCAGCCTCTGGCACTGCGTGTCTTGACTGCTTACAAGGCATCATGAAATCTGAAGATTACCAAAAGATTTTGAGTCACAATGTAGTACCTAGTGTCAGAAACTTGGGTTTGCATCCCAGGTCATGGGTCTTCCAGCAGGACAATGACCCCAAACGAACTTGAAGAAGCACCAAGGAATAAATTGAAACAAAGTGCTGGGGAGTCCTGAAACGGCCAGCAATGAGTCTGGATCTAAATCCCATTGAAGACCTACAGAATGGAGAGATCTTAAAATTGCTGTTGGGAGAAGTCACCCTACAAATATGAGAGACCTAGACCAGTTTGCAAAAGAAAAGTGATCAAAATTTCACTTTGAAAGTTGTAAAAAGCTTATTGATGGTTAAAGGAAGCAATTGTTGCAGGGGATTTGCCTATTTTCTATGCTTTTCTGTGTTGCTCCAGTACACACAAAGGAAAGAGCAATATGGGATGGGAAATATATGGTCAGAAAAAAATATGCAACTAATGAATTCTTTTGAGGATCCTGCTATTAGAAGTAAAAAATAAAGAGCAAAAACAGCAAATTCTGAATGAAAATAGAGGAGCAGGAGAAACCGACTACAAACTAAAATGTGTCTATATAAATGTACAGAGCATGGGAAACAAGGAGAATTTGAGCTACTAACACAGGAAGAAAGACATGATGTCATATGCATCACTGAAACTTGGTGGGATGATACACAGGACTGGAATGCAAACCTTAAAGACTACAACTTATTTATTAGAAACAGGATTAGCAAGAGGGGAGGAGGTGTTGCATTGTATGCTTGGAAAATATATATCTCCACAGAGATCCAAGCTTCAGAGAATGGTAGCTCTACAGAAACTGTTTACATAAGGAGAGAAGAACAGAAAGGACACTAAAAGTAAGATATAGTGATCATAGGAGATTTTAACTAAGATATTTGTTGGGACTTTTTCTTAGGCAAAAGTTAGGGGTCCAGAAGGTTCTTATTTTCTCTTGCTGACATCTTTATCTTTAGAAAAGAGAACAAGAGGAATCTTAGACCTAATTCTTACCAACGGGGAGAAAATGGTTGAGGAAGTAAAGGTGACTGGGAATTTGCAAGGCAGCGATCATGCTATCCTCAAATTTTGGATTACAAGAGGAAGATGACCAGCGAGGAGAAAGACTTTAAAATCTGCTTTTCTGAAGTCCAACTTTAGTGGGCTCAGAAAGCGGGTAGGAAAGGTCCAATGGCTGGATGGGAGGTTTTGCTAAATTAAATTCTCACTGCACAATCAGTAACAATCCCAAAAAGAAGGAAGAATTCGAAGCATTTAAGAAGACCAGGATGGATTATTATTATTATTTATTATTATAGTGCCATTTATTCCATGGCACTTTACATGTGAAAAGGGGTATACATAATAAAAAAACAAGCACAGTAATCTAAAACATTACAAGCCATGACTGGTACAGGAGGAGAGAGGACCCTTCCCGTAAGGGCTCAAAATTAACAAGGTATGTGTGAGAATACAATAGGCAAGGGCAGAGCTGGTCGTGCAGTGGTTTGGTGGATCTGTAGTTACCGTAGGTTGTAGGCTTGTCAGGAGAGGTGAGTCTTCAGGTTCCTTTTGAAGGTTTCCATCATCCCAGAAGATTGGAAAAGGGCAAATGTTGTCCCTATCTTCAAAAAACGAAAGAAGATGGAGCCTGTTAATTACAGACCACTGAGCCTTGCTTCGTGTGTAAGTATTTTGATAAGAATACAGTAATTACCCCGATGCAGTAACACCTGGTCAAGCCCTCACCTCCCGGTGCCCATATGCTCAAAACCCGGTCCGGCCTGCACCTATCAGTGCCCATTTTTCTAACACCTGGTCCAGTCTGCCCCTGCCAGTGCTCTCCTGTTCCTCAGCCGGTCCAGCCTGCATGTACCAGTGTCCATATGTCTAACAGCCAGTCCAGCCCGCACCTGCCAGTGCTCATCTGTCTAACTGCTGGTCCAGCTCACACCTGCCAGCGCTCATCTGTCTAACACCCGGTCAAGCCTGCACCTGCCAAAGCCCATCTGTTCAACACCTGGTACAGCCTGCACCTGCCAGTGCTCCTCTTTCTAAAACCTGATCCAACCTGCACCTTCCAGTGGCCATCTGTTCAACACCCAGTTCAGTCTGCACCTGACAGTGCTTCTCTGTGTAAAATCTGGTCCAACCCGCACCTGCCAGTGGCCATTTGTTCATCACCTGGTCCAGCCTGCACCTGCCAGTTCCCATCTGTCTAATACAGGGTCCAGTCCACACCTGTCAGTGCTCTACTCTTCCTCAGCTGGTCTAGCCAACACCTGCCAGAGCTCATCTGTCTAACAGCCGGTCAACCCTACACTTACCAGTGCTTTTCTTTTCCTCAGCTGGTCCCACCTGCACCTGTGGTTCTAGTGTCCCTACAGTGCCTGCATTCTTCACCCACCCTTCTTACGTACCAGTCTACCCACTCTAGGAGGTCAGCTGAAACCCTCTGTAGGTCAGCCCTGGAGTAGCACCTGGTGCCACCTCCTTGTCCCTCCTTGTGTCACGGTGTCTCCTGATGACACTTATCCGAAGTCGTATTTTGAAAGCCACCTAGTTAAGCCCCCCAGTCTTTCCAAGGGCTATGGCACAGTAGTTCCACCACATTGCCCTTTACAGTCTCCATCTGCTGGATTGGCTGTAGTGGAAGAGATGTCAGTCCCCATTATACTAGTTCTACCCTAGTGAAGTTGATGCCTCTTTGGTGATGTCTGCCACTAATTTTTGGAAATGTGTAGACTCCTGGTTGGGTCTCCTTCATGTGTGTTGCCTGTAGCAATAGGCCTCCGAGACCAGCAGGCCTCCATTTACTTTCAGTCAACTCCCCGTGTTACTATCCTTACATTTTTTTACAATAATAGTCTACAAAACTGATATTTGTGCCACCTGAGTGTGGCTGAGCATATAATCAAGTTGAGCTGTTGCATGTGGTATCAGGGCTCCCAGCACAGAAGGCCTACACCAATGCCTCACCCACCTCTTCTTAATTTGAAGTTCAATTGAAAGCTGTAAATGCTGGTCCAGACTCTGATACCTCAGGCATGGCTGATTGCTGCCTTGCCATTGTAATATTTGTACTGTGGGTCAATTGAAGCAACTGGTGTCTGCCCCTAATTTCATGTGTTTAGGCAGCTTTTGAGCCCATTGCAGGTGCAGATGGCCCTGGGCTCCTTCTGATGCATTACAGTTCTAGGACTCATGTGGCTAAAGTGTGTCAGCAGTTCCTGCATGATGGTGGCCTGGGGCAGTAGTTCCAGCAGAGTCAACTAAGCCACAGTCAGTATACACCCCGGGACCTTGTACATGAAATAAACAGGATGGATGCAAACCTAGAGGATTTACTTCTTTTCCTCGGTCATTGCAGCCCAGGCAATCAGGATCCAGAAGCACAGTTAGGATCCAACAGGGATAACTTTTATTTATTTGTGAATAAACGAGGTAGAAAAGGGGTAGGAAAAGTAGTTGCAGTAAATCCAATAAAAGTTGCTGCTCTGTACCTATTGCTAGTCACTGCAATGTCAGCAGCAGTAGTTCCACTTAAGTGGCCGGTATCTGAGCGCTTATAGTCCCTTCGGCTGAACACTCACCCAGTCTTGGTGCCTGACAGTCCTGGCAGCAAATATTCTCCCCAGCTGGGATTCCCTTCTGTCCCAGATGGGGACACACTCATGCCCCAGATGGGGTCTTCTTCTGTCCCATATGGGGACGCACATATGCCAGAATCTGGATGCTTAAAGTCCCTTCGGCCGGGCACCTATGTAGTTCTGTGCCCACGGCACTGCCCGTGGATTGGGGGCATCACTTTCTCTCTCCTCCAAGGGAGTCCTTGGCTCCAGACGCTGGAGCACAACTTGCCACAGCCAAGCTTGGCTGGACTCTGGACTATATAGTATGATGCCACACAGCCCAGGTATAATGTTCCTCACAGCTCCCAGTATAATGTCCACACAGCTCACAGCATAACATTCTGCACAATCTCCGATATAATACAATTTCCCCCACAGACCCTCCTATGATAGCTCTCACAGCCAGCTCCTCATATGTCCCCACAGCTAGCCTCTCTTATGTCCCCCATATCCATTCCCTCTTATGTCCCCTATAGCCTTTCTTATGTCCCCCATAGCCAGCCCCTCATGTCCCCCACATCCAGTCCCTCTTATGTCCCTCATAGCCAGACCCTCTTATGTCCTCCTCATTCAGCCTCTCTTAAGTCCCCCATAGCCTGCTTCTCTTATGTCCCTCACATTCAGCCCCTATTATGTCCTCCACAGCCCCTCTTATGTCCCCCATAGCTAGCTCCACATGTCCCTCACAGTCAGCCCCTCATGTCCTCCACAGCCAACTACTCTTATGTATGTCACCATAACCAGCTCCTCTTATGTCCCTCACATCCAGTCCTTCTTATGTCCCCCCATAACCAGCTCCTCATATGTCCCCCATAGCCAGCCCCTCTTATGTCTCACACATCCAGCCCCTCTTATCTACCCCATAGCAAGCTTTTCTTATGTCCCCCACATTCAGGCCCTCTTATGTCTCCCATAGTCAGACCCTCATATGTTTCCCATTCAATGACAAAATATCAGAATTAATAAAAAGGCTTATACTCACCTAATCGAGGCTCCCTATGCATCTCAGTTGCTGTCTCCTCTTCTTTCCTGTACAGCAGTGACGGTATATGACACGATGATGTAACCGTATCGCACCATTTGATGTCTCCTACATGCGCCATCTCCAAGTGCAAGGAGCTGATTACAACTCCTCTGCTCCTGTCCTGGGCAGCGCTGACAGCAACACCTTAGGCGGGTGCCTACCCTGCCTACCCCTCATTCTGGCCATGAGTGCACCTTTCAGATTTAAAATTCTGTTTTTATACAAATATAAATATCATTTACAAAGGACTGCCAGATAGATATCAAAAATCTCTGTTCATGGATTCAGAAGAAGATAAACAAAGCCTTAGTATTTGTAGAAATGTATTTTTTATTTTCCTGTTGAGTGCCTACAGACATACGCCAAGTAAGCAATAGAGCCAATTACTATATTTTCACCTATCCAGAGATTTCTTATGGATTATATGTGTTGTTTTAAATCTATCTAGATATACTGCTGTATATAGATAAATCCTCATTTGCAAATAGCATTTCATAAATTCTTGGCAAATTCTGTAAAGTAGGTTAGGAGTATGAGGTATTGCTATTGTAAATTAATCATAGAGCAAAAGGAATAGACCTTGACACATCAACTTAATATTACAATACTGTGATTTAATTCTGTTAAAGGGAATCTGTCTGAGGCATCAACCCCCCTAAGCCATCTACTGTATATGGGCATGTAGGTCATAGGTAGAGATGGGCGAACCTGAACAGTAAAGTTCTGCATCCACACTGAACACCTACTGTTCGTGCATGGACATCGAACACGGACTTCAACGGGAAATCCATATTACTGTTTGTGTTTGGCTGGGTGTTTGTTGTGCTGTCATGTGCATGACAGCATGGTAAAAACTGTTTATGGTCAGTGGTAAAATGATGACGTCACCGCTGGTCATTGAGGCTGAGCTAGCAGCAGCTCATTCATCTGTGGTTTTCAACACGGATGGTCACATCTTGGCACTGTCCAGGTTGAAAACTGTTAATCCCCAGACATGGATTACGGCGTGGTACAGAATGACGAACAGGAGAGGGATATGTTTTTTTTTTATTTTTGTTTTATTATAGAAGAAGTTGATGTCAATGGAATGAGCATTAGGTGAGTAAAACTGTGTTTGTTATTTTTAAATAAAAAAGTAAAAGTGTGTTTATTTCAAATAAACGACTTTATTCTGACTGTGTGTTTATTTACAATACAACTATAGGCGCCTCTCCATTACTAACCCATGGGCTTGATGTCAGCGGGCAATACAAAGGTGGCCCCAACCCCACAAATATGAACCCCACATGCCACCGCTTCAGGGCAATTGAGAAGAGCCGGACAAAGCACCAGAATTGGCTGATCTAATTGATGCACATTTTCTGGGCTGCTGCGGGCTGCTATTTTTAGGCTTGGGAGGGTCAATATCGCTGTCTGCTTTAACTTGGGTGTTTTTTTAAAACTATTTATTTAAATAATTTAAAAAAGCAGCATGGAGACCCCTCTATTTTTGATAACCAGCATGGCTAACATTGATATCTGAGAGTTGCAGCCCACAGCTCTCAGTTTTGCCTGGTTGATTATCAAGAATACTGGGGAACCTGCATTTAGAGTGCAGGCGCCAGCTTATGAATACTCCCATCAGCCGCCATCTGCTCTCACTGTTAATAGTGACAGCAGGCATAGGCTGAAAGGAGCAGTTGTCCCATCAGCCGATGCCAGTGACTGGAGGTAAACTTTTTACCTCCGATCACTGCTGTGTGCTCACAAAGTCATTTAGTTCACGCTGACACTGATGCTCCCTAAGCCTGCATGACAGTTTGAATTTCGTCAATCTAAAATGTAAGTACTGCAGATACTTGGCCAGAGTCAGATGCCTATCTCCTTGTAAATAAGCTGTACACTGTGGAAGCTAAATGCTAAACAGCAACATGGAATGACAATTATTATACTACAGTTTGGATGTGAATTAGGTCTGGAATAAGGTAAAAGATTTCTTAGAAAATTCATCATGATCTTTCTTTGTTTCCCTCTGCCTGTTTCCTCTAAATGCTCCTCAATCATCCTCTCTCCTCCTATCTTCATATAGTATAATGGGCTTTGCAACAATACAACACAGCGAGCCTACAGTCTTTCATCTGTCTTGCCTGAGCAAGCCAAAGTTGACCTGTTTTGCCAGGGTGGATGTTGAAGAGGCAGGGTAGAATGGGAAAAAGTGACTGATAAATGGGAAGGAAGCTGATTTCCGTGATAAGATATATTTTATTTAGAGATGAGCGGATCTGTCAAAATTTCAATTTGTCAGATTATACAGATTTTCCCTGGAAATTCAATTTGTAGCAAAGTTATTCTTCACAAATTGAATGTCTCTTATTATGCTCTGGGGTCTCTCCATCTCTCCAGACTCCAGAGCTTACTATAAGTAATATGTAAAAAAAAATTAATTATACTCACTTCATTGCAAATCTCTCCAGCTATACTGATCCTCACCATCCCACTCGTTGAATCTTCTTATCACAACTGCATCCTGAAAACCTCGGCCTTTATGAGATATCCCTTCCAGCTTTGAAGATGCCTGTCATGGTTCTGCGCATGCGCGTGCTAGTACATGGAGCACAAATGATCATACATGTGCATGCGGAGAATCATTCCAGGATTTCGGAGCTCATGGCAACAGTGAAAATATGTGACAAGGACTGGATGGGGAATGGAGAGGAGGGGATGACCTGGAGAGGAGAGTATTAATATTTTTGTATTCTTGATGCTTTGATGGCCTTTAATGGTTCACCAAAATGGCGGTCAGCCTGTCACCATTCTGCTGAGTCCACGTGGAAGTGAATTACAAAAAAATCAGCATTTAAAAAAAAATTGAAGTAGAATTCTATTCCCCTCAAGTATATTGTCTCATCTCTAGTTTTGTTTCTTATATTTGCCTGTACCATTGATTTATACAAAGTTTGTTTCAAGTAGAGCTCCATTTTAATTTGAAAGAGGAACAGCAAATAAATCGCACTGGAGTACTAATAGAATCCTGAATAAATAAGAAAAGACATTAACACCTTCCCACTGCGACCAACTTTCATGTGTTCTTCTTCTTCCAAGAATCATAATTTATTTATTTTTCTGTCATTGTAGCAATGTGAGGCATGTTTTTTGTCAGATGAGTTGTAGCATTAAATTTGTGAAATACAGAAAAATAAATGATATTCCAGCACTGTTTTGGGTTTCATTTTTTACACCATTTGGTTTGTTTTGCATTTTTACTGAATTCCACAACTTTTTAAATTTTCTATTGATGGAACAGTGATAGGGCATATTTTTTGTATGATGAGATATCATTTTTATTGGTTCTTTTTTTAATTATATGATCTCTGTTTATTGTCTATTAAGGTAACATGCATGATCATAAAGCGACAATTTTGTGATTTTTTTTTTTTTTTTTAACATTTAATATTTTATATAGGTTAAACATTGTTATATTTTGATGGATGCGAATCTGGCAATATCAAATTTGTTTATTTTTTATTTTATTCATTTCAACTGGGGAAACGGTTGACTAAAATGTTTATATATGTTTTTGTAATAACATTATTTTTCAGTTTTCAGTTTTCATTCTATACTTTATTTTCTATTCCCAATAATGTGAATCTATAATCCCAGGGTATTGCAGTATAAAGTGAAAATCACAGTCTCAGCTGTTATGGCAACCTATTAGCACCCCACGACCGCATCACGTGTAATGGGAGCTAGTGCAACAGCAACTGTCAAGTTATTGGCATTGACATTTAAATAGTTAAACAGCAGCGATTAGAGCTAGGTTTGATCACTGTTGCTACTGCCCTGTATTAAATAGGTTCAGCTCTTGAGTTGTCTGTATACACATAAACCTGACCTACACAATTCAGGTATGGCTGATCTTAGGAAGAAGTTAAAGAGGTTGTCTACTACTACTATTACTTTATCATCGATGACCTATAATTATTATTATTATTTATTAATATAGCACCATTTATTCCATGTCGCTTTACATGTGAGGAGAGGTATACATAATAAAAAACAAGTACAGCAATCTTAACAAGTCATGACTGGTACAGAAGGAGAGAGAACCCTGCCCTCGAGGGCTCACAATCTTCAAAACCAAGACCTATCCTTAGGATAGGTCATCAATGTCTGATCAGTAGTGTTGAGCATTCCGATGCTGCAAGTATCGGGTATCGGCCGATACTTGCTGTATCGGAATTCCGATACCGGGATTCCGATACTCTTGTGGTATCGGGTATCGGGTATCGGAACAACATTTTATTTTAATTCTCTCTTTTACACATTTTAACATTGTTAAAATGTGTAAAAGAGAGAATTAAAATAAAAAATATCGCTATACTCACCTCTCCGACGCAGCCGGGACCTCAGCGCAGGAACCGGCAGCGTTGTTTGTTTAAAATTCCCGCTTTTACATGGTTACGCGAACTCCCGGCTTGTGATTGGTCAGGGCGCCCATGTTGCCGGGCCGCGGACCAATCACAGCAAGCCGTGACGAAAATACGTCACGGCTTGCTGTGATTGGTCCGCGTCCCGGCAACATGGCCGCCATTAACCAATCACAAGCCGTGACGTCACGGGAGGCTGGACTTGCGCGCTTTTGAAAAAGCGCGCGTGTCCAGCCTCCAGTGACGTCCCGGCTTATGATTGGTTGCGCCGCGATCAACCAATCACAAGCCGGGAGGCTGGACACGCGCGCAATTTTAAAATGCGCGCTTGTCCTGCCTCCCGTGACGTCACGGCTTGTGATTGGTTAATGGCGGCCATGTTGCCGGGCCGCGGACCAATCACAGCAAGCCGTGACGTATTTTCGTCACGGCTTGCTGTGATTGGTCCGCGTCCCGGCAACATGGCGCCGTGACCAATCATAAGCCGGGACGTCACTGGAGGCTGGACACGCGCGCTTTTTCAAAAGCGCGCAAGTCCAGCCTCCCGTGACGTCACGGCTTGTGATTGGTTAATGGCGGCCATGTTGCCGGGACGCGGACCAATCACAGCAAGCCGTGACGTATTTTCGTCACGGCTTGCTGTGATTGGTCCGCGGCCCGGCAACATGGGCGCCCTGACCAATCACAAGCCGGGAGTTCGCGTAACCATGTAAAAGCGGGAATTTTAAACAAACAACGCTGCCGGTTCCTGCGCTGAGGTCCCGGCTGCGTCGGAGAGGTAAAGTATAGCGATATTTTTTATTTTAATTCTTTCTTTTACACATTTATATGGTTCCCAGGGCCTGAAGGAGAGTTTCCTCTCCTTCAGACCCTGGGAACCATCAGGAATACCGTCCGATACTTGAGTCCCATTGACTTGTATTGGTATCGGGTATCGGTATCGGATTGGATCCGATACTTTGCCGGTATCGGCCGATACTTTCCGATACCGATACTTTCAAGTATCGGACGGTATCGCTCAACACTACTGATCAGTTTGAGTCCAACATCCGGCATCCCCACTGGTCAGCTGTTCTCGGTGCTGCCACTGGCTGGAAATGCTCATTTGCTAAGCTGCTCCATCTTCTGATAGGATGGGATAAAGTACTGGAAAATCTCTTTAGCCCCTTCCCGACCTGTGACGCCACGTAGGCGCCATGAAAGTCGGTGCCAATCCGACCTGTGGCACCTATGTGGCATCATGGCAGGATCGCGTTACTGCAGATCGGGTGAAAGGGTTAACTAAAATTTCACCTGACCTGCAGGGACAGGGGGAGTGGTACTTCAGCCCAGAGGGGTGGCTTTGCCCCCACGTGGCTACTATCGCTCTGATTAGCTGTTAAAAGTGAAACAGCCAATCAGAGCAATTTGTAATATTTCACCTATGAAACTTGGTGAAATATTACAAGCCAGCCATGGCCAATGCTGCAATATCATCGGCCATGGCTGGAGACCACGATCTGCCCCCGCAACCGACTGACAGCGGCTATCTGTCACTGCTGTCAATCTTTCCTCCCCTCCGTCCTGTCCTTTGCTGCCCTCTCCCCTCTGCCTGCCCCCGACCTCCCCTCCGCCCCCCCGCTGTCTGATCCCACCCCCATACTTACCAAGTCCCGGTGTCCCTCCCAGTGTGTGCGTCTGTCTTCAGCGATGGGCACCACCATCTTCCAAAATGCCAGCTGGCAGATTCATTCCAGACACATTTTGGTCATTGTGATAGAACCTATCACAGTGATCAAAATAAAAAAACAGTAAATAAAGCACCCCTTATCACCCCCATAGGTAGGGAAAATAATGAAATGAAGAAAATATATTTATTTTTCCACTACTAGGGTTAAGGTTAGAATTAGAATTAGGGTTGCAATTAAGTTTAGGGTTGCAATTACGGTTAGAATTAGGGTTAGGGTTAAAATTAGGGTTAGGGTTAGAATTAGGCTATGTGCACACGGTACGGATTGGCCACTGCAGATTCATGGCAGTTTTCCATCACGTTTACAGTAACATGTAAACCTATGGAAAACCAAATCCGCTGTGCCCATGGTGCGGAAAATACAGTGCGGAAATGATGCATTGTAATTTCTGCAGCATGTCAATTCTTTCTGCGGATTCTGCAGCGTTTTACACCTATTCCTCAATAGGAATCCGCAGGTGAAATCCACACAAAAAACACTGGAAATCTGCAGTAAATCCGCAAGTAAAATGCAGTGTGTTTTACCTGAGGATTCTTCAAAAACAGTGCAGAAAAATCCGCACAAGAATCCACAATGTGGGCACATAGCCTTAGGGTTAGGGTTGGAACTAGAGTTAGGGTTGGAATTAGCGATAGGGTTGGAATTAGGGTTAAGATTAGGGTTATGGGTGTGTTGAGGTTAGGGATAGGCTGTGGTTAGGGTTATAGTTAGGGTTGGGATTAGGGTTGGGGGTGTGTTGGGGTTAGGGTTGTGGTTAGGGGTGGGTTAGGGTTGTGATTACGGTTATGGTTAGAGTTGGGATTAGGGTTAGGGGTGTGTTGGGGTTAGTGTTGGAGTTAGAATTGAGGGGTTTCCACTGTTTAGGCACATCAGGGGGTCTCCAATCGCGACATGGCGCTACCATTGATTCCAGCCAATCTTGCATTTAAAAAGTCAAATGTTCTCCCTCCCTTCCGAGCCCCGATGTGCGCCGAAACAGTGGTTTACCCAAACATATGGGGCATAAACCTACTCAGGAAAAATTGTACAACAACTTTGGGGGTCTAATTTCTCCTGTTACCCTTGGAAAAATAAAAAAATGGGGGCTAAAACATTATTTTTGTGGGAAAAAAATTATTTTTTATTTTCATGGCTCTGCATTATAAAATTCTGTGAAGCACTTGGGGGTTCAAAGTGCTCACCACACATCTAGATAAGTTCCATGGGGGGTTTAGTTTCCAAAATGGGGTCACTTGTCGGGGGTTTCTACTATTTAGGTACAGCAGGGGCTTTGCAAACATAACATGACACCCGCAGACCATTCCATCAAAGTCTGCATTTTAAAACGTCACTACTTCCCTTCCGAGCTCTGCCATGCACCCAAACAGTGGTTTACCCCAACATATGGGGTATCAGTGAACTCAAGACAAACTGGACAACAACTTTTTGGGTCCAATTTCTCCTGTTACCCTTGTAAAAATAAAAAATTGCTGGCTAAAAAATAATTTTGAGGAAAGAAAAATTATTTTTTATTTTCACGGCTCTGCGTTATAAACTTCTGTGAAGCACTTGGGGGTTCAAAGTCCTCACCACAAATCTAGATAAGTTCCTTGGGGGTCTAGTTTCCAAAATGATGTCACTTGTGGGGGGGCTCCAATGTTTAGGCACACAGGGGCTCTCCAAACGCGACTTTGTGTCCACTAACGATTGGAGCCATTTTTTAATTCAAAAAGTCAAATGGTGCTCCTTCCCTTCCCAGCCCTGTCGTGTGCCCAAACAGTGATTCCCCCCCACATATGGGGTATAGGCGTACTCAGGATAAATTGTACAACAACTTTCAGGTCCAGTTTCTCCTTTTACCCTTGGGAAGATAAAAAAAATTGTTGCTAAATATTCATTTTTGTGACTAAAAAGTTAAATGTTCATTTTTTCCTTCCATGTTGCTTCTGCTGCTGTGAAACACCTGAAGGGTTAATAAACTTCTTGAATGTGGTTTTGAGCACCTTGAGGGGTGCAGTTTTTAGAATGATGTCACTTTTGGGTATTTTCAGCCATATAGACCCCTCAAACTGACTTCAAATGTGAGGTGGTCCCTAAAAAAAATGGTTTGGTAAATTTTGTTGTAAAAATTAGATCGCTGGTCAAATTTTAAACCTTATAACTTCCTAGCAAAAAAATTATTTTTTCCATAATTGTGCTGTTGTAAAGTAGACATGTGGGTAATGTTATTTATTAACTATTTTGTGCCACATAACTCTCTGGTTTAACCAAATAAAAATGAAAAATGTGAAAATTGCAAAATTTTCAAAATTGTTGCCAAATTTCCGTTTTTTTCACAAATAAATGCAAAAATTATCGACCTAAATTTACCACTAACATGAGCATGTCACGAAAAAGCAATCTCAGAATCGCTAGGATCCGTTGAGTTATTACCTCTTAAAGGGACACTTGTCAGAATTGCAAAAAATGGCCAGGTTATTAAGGTCAAAATAGGCTGGGTCATGAAAGGGTTAAAAGGGTTTGTCATGATTGAACAGGGCATAACTTGATACTTAGTGGTAGGACCTCCAGCAATCTTGTATTGGAGGCTTTGCAAAACCCTGAATAAAGCAGATATCGAGCATGAGAAAGCTATGTTTTTCAGTTGAGATTTCATATTATTCACCAACTAATAAAAGATAGTTCAGGTTACATGTCATTAATCATCTAACAATAAACTATGAGATTACATCAGCTGGCATTTTGACCAAATGGTAATGGTAATTCTGACTAGTGAAAAAAATCTAAATAAAACCTAAAAACCTTATTTTGCGAAATTCAATTAAACTGAATCTCTGTAAATCATCTCATTATCAGAATCACAGGTTTGCTCTACCATCTCAATAGTCACAAGAGTATCGATAGCTGACACAAGGCAGAGAGATATGTAGTTATCTGAGGAGTGCAGGTCATATCACTGCTAATCCTTAACAGCAATCTACTTTGTTTCAATTGTAAAGCTCTCTCTTCCGCAGTGTAGAGATAGTTTTAAAAATTCAGTACACAGTGATCGTTAAAAAATATAATATATAAGAATTGAAGTGAAAAAAGAGCTTAAATGGTCTTTGGTGTTTGTATTATATTAATGTTTTTTTCTAGAGATAAGTGGATTACAAAAAATAAACAAATCTTTCACGAAGACCATTTCCAATATTAC
Organism: Ranitomeya variabilis; assembly: GCF_051348905.1. Taxonomy (NCBI): domain Eukaryota; kingdom Metazoa; phylum Chordata; class Amphibia; order Anura; family Dendrobatidae; genus Ranitomeya; species Ranitomeya variabilis. The sequence goes on from NC_135233.1 coordinate 827,897,028, forward strand.
TGAAGTATCACTGTCTTTTTGCGTAGTTGATCAGGCTTCCCTCTAATAAATTGGAGCTTTGACATATAGCAGATAATCAAATCTTGTACAGTTGTGGTGTCTACCTGGGTCATGAATGACAAGTTGTCTGCAGTGGAGCAGAGTTTGCATGGCAGAGTCATTTTACATTTCCAGAATCACTGTATAATTCTTTCTCTTGTAGAGCCATTGAATGTAAGCTCTTAGGGTCAGCAGAGTCCGCTCTCTCTCCTGTAGAGTTTAAGCTCTTGTTATCAGTAGGCTCCTCTCTCTCCTCCTATAGATTATAAGCTCTTAACATCAGCGGGGTCCTCTTTATCTTGTATAGAGTATCTCTTATGGTTCTCTCTCTTCTCTCCCCCACGTGTATTTTGTGAGCAATTACAAACTTTCCAATATTGAGATTTGCTCAAATTTTTTCTTTGCATATCGAATCTTTGGGGAAAATTTGGCAAAGCAAGAGATTTCAAATTTCAAAAGATCCACTCATCTCTAATTTTTTCACAAATGATATTGATAACATGTAAAGATGATGTGACCCCCATCAATCATTAGAATGGGGGCTCAGAGACCCTGTTCATCCCTACTGCAGTGGGAGTTTGAATAGAACAACATGTCATTCATGGGAAAACCCCTTTAGCCAGATCAAGACTAGACTATTTCCTCCCTTTAGGCTGTGTGCACGTGTTGCGTTTTTGCAGTGTTTTTCTATACGTATGTGTCACAAAACCTGAAGGGTTTCCTGATGCTTGCAAAGCGACTGAGAATCCTGAAATATCATGCAAACATTGCTTATTTGGGACTTGCAGATTTGGTGCAAATTTAAATCTAAAAGCAAAGCCATAAAAAGAGGAATTCTCCCAAAATTCAAGAATTAACATGGCAAAAAAGGGCAACAGTATTTACCTGCCAAGGTCACAGAAACTAATGCACCATCAGGACAGAAAACCCATATAATAAATATGGTGACAACACAGGTCCAAAATACTGATGACAACCACTCATATCCTACCAATTCATGAAGGGGTGATTGCTTAGTATTAATTTTGCGCACAAAAAGGCTCATATAGGGGCCTGGTTACACAAAGTTAGTCCACAGTGTCTGGCTTACAGCCTATTAGTGACATCCATACTATTAGATTAGGCTGGCTTGCACAGCAGTATCTAAGTGCACCCCATGAGGACATACACCTTAAGGCCCCGTCTCACTAAGCGATTTACCAACGATCACGACCAGCGATATGACCTGGCCGTGATCGTTGGTAAGTCGCTGTGTGGTCGCTGGGGAGCTGTCACACAGACCGCTCTCCCCAGCGACCAACGATCAGGGGAACGACTTCGGCATCGTTGAAACTGTCTTCAACGATGCCGAAGTCCCCCTGCAGCACCCGGGTAACCAGGGTAAACATCGGGTTACTAAGCGCAGGGCCGCGCTTAGTAACCCGATGTTTACCCTGGTTACCAAAAAAAACAAACACTACATACTCGCCTTTCGGTGTCCGTCAGGTCCCTTGCCGTCTGCTTCCTGCTCTGACTGAGCCGCCGTACTGTGAGAGCAGAGCGCAGCGGTGACGTCACTGCTGCGCTCTCACTTCTCACTGTACGGCCGGGAGTCAGTGAGAGCAGGAAGCAGACGGCAAGGGACCTGACGGACACCGAAAGGCGAGTATGTACTGTTTGTTTTTTTTGGTAACCAGGGTAAACATCGGGTTACTAAGCGCGGCCCTGCGCTTAGTAACCCGATGTTTACCCTGGTTACCAGTGAAGACATCGCTGGATCGGTGTCACACACACCGATTCAGCGATGTCAGCGGGGCCTCAACGACCAAAAAAAGGTCCAGGCCATTCTGACACGACCAGCGATCTCGCAGCAGGGGCCTGATCGCTGGTACGTGTCACACATAGCGAGATCGCTATGGAGGTCGCTGTTGCGTCACAAAACTTGTGACTCAGCAGCGATCTCGCTAGCGATCTCGCTATGTGAGACGGGGCCCTTAGTTTACAAGTCCAACATTGATGGACTTGCCTGCTCATTGAATATAAATAACGTGCAAAACGTATGTATATTTGAGCCGAATGTCATTGGCGTATCACATCCAATGCTCTTCCATAATGTTACCCAGGCCTTACGTTGATCTGAGTCTGCTACAAAAAAGCTGCTCCTGCCACTTCTTGACACTTGGCAATCTCATGATTACTAGCACGGGAGGAGGAAATGCTGTTAGTACTTTCATTACTGTATACACAGTAAGCTGTATTGATGTTCTTAAAGTAATTGTTATGACATTCTAAAACATCTTTGCAGAATTACATGTGATAAAGCCTCACATTTTAAAACATTAGTTGCCCCACATAGTGTAAGGGGTGTGTTGGGCTAAGTTATTCCCTGCATCCCTTCAAGTTCCTTGCTAATAAAGCGGGTATGTTTTATTAGCAAAATTGTGTGTTATGTGGTACAGTTTTAATGTTATGATGTTTGTGTACTGTGTATGTTATCTATCTTTATGGACTAGGAACAGCAATAGGGAGATACAGTGTTAGAGTAAGGTTTAGTAATAGTAAGGGGTAATATACAGTTTAGTACAGTGGGGGGCACTGTAGATTAGAAGATAAGGTTAGGATAAGAACTGGTTAAGAAATGGGGGATTTCCAAGTTGGGAGGAGTCAGAGTAGTGACGGTTGGGACACTTCCTGGTTTCAGTCAGTTAAAGCATGGGACAAGGTGAAGTGCGGCTGCTGCAGCTACAAGTTTAAGAGAAGTCCAGTGGTCCAGGGCCTCGGGGCCAGAAGTTATATGGACACAAAGGGAAAAGTGCAGCGAGGAAGGAATAGCAACTAGACTCAGTGGGAGATCCCAAAATGTCCGAAACCTACGGTCTGGAAAAGGTTGGAAAGCACCATCCTTGATTTCGCTGTCAGAGGGGAAAACAGGCAGGGAACCCCGGGCACGAACTAGTGTGGCAAGTCGGGACGCTGCGGTACTGGAGGGTACGGTGCGGGAATAAAGAATTGCAAGAAAAAAGGAGCAACACAGAAGAAAAGGAACTAGGATTGTTTAAGATTCCTGTGCAACGCCTGTGACTGAACTGGATGTATTAAGTAAAGTTGTTTTGTAAAAAATGAACTTGGACTCTGCCAATCAGTGTTTGAAGATGTCTGAAACTGGGACTCTGAAACTTGAGGAGGACTCTAACCGAAAAGTGAGTGTTTTGCATTACACACACATCACACAGCAGTGGGGACTTTGTAATTTATTTGCAGGGTGCCAGGGTGTGCCAGAACAGCAGCCCCTCGCCATGACTACCACCCTACAAAAGTACTGGTACTTAAGCAAATATTGAGAACTTAATAAAATACATTTAAAATTCCAGTTTTTTTTTGTAAATTTGGGCTAGTACAGGGTGACTCACTTGCTACTTTACCCAGAAAAATTGCAGTAACTTCTAAAAGAGACAATCTATTGTACTGAAATTTAGACTATACATACCATGGTTCATGAGAAACTGATGTTTTAAATCAGGTGTTGAAAATGTTCACCATTTGCATTCAAGCATGCCTGCATGTGCCGTTCTGTATTGTTGAATATATCGTAATCCTTATTTAGAGGTGGAATGGCACCAAGACACCAACTTTCACCATCAGCCCTTTTCCTGTTTAAAGCTGCAATTCCTCTCACATGCAGTTTTGCCAAAAGCAACTGGATTCTGGTGCTCAGCTTAACAAAACAGTGATAATCCCATTTTCCATATCGCAAAAAGATGAAAGACAGCGGCACTCACCAGTATGCTGAGATAAATGTCTTTAATGTGCCTTCAGTCCATAACTTGGATTATATTAGACACATACCAGGTTATTGTGAGGGAGCGGGGAGTGCAGGTGGACGACGGCCGTTTCGTGCAATCAGCACTTCTACGGGTCCATGTGAGTTAATATGATGTAATTTCCTTTTTAAAGACTACATGCACATCAAAAACAAATAACTGACATTAATATTACACATATTACTTTTTGTCATCAATATCAGTGTGAGTTATACACATATGCTTACTGTACATAGACGAAATTTATAAAAATATGGCCATATCCAGCTTATCATTTAAGCCGAGCGGTCCTTGAGCATTAGCTTTTATAATCCATTTCCCTTCCTCTCTCAAGAGGAGCTTGTTATGGTTACCTCCCTGAGGAGGAAACGTACCGTATTTTTCGGACTATAGGACGCACCGGACTATAAGGCGCACCCAGGTTTTAGAGGTGGAAAATAGGAAAAAAAATATTTGAAGCAAAAAAAATGTGGTAAAATATTTAATAATATAAATAACATACTATTATATGTGGTGTTATTATATATAATAGTATGTTATTATGTTGGAAGCTGCGGGACCTGTGTGGTGTCTGTAAAGTACTATATGAAGACACTGGAGGGTGAGTATAAGAATGGGGGCACAGGGCTTATAGTGAAAGCACCACTCCAGCACTGCAAAATAACACTGGAGTGCTTCTTTAAAATCCCATGGGACATGCTGGGAGTTATAGTTCACCAAAGGAGTGGCAGAGTGCTTTATTGTGTTTTGTAAAGACTAACCTCTTAATTGTGGGAGCCTGCCAGCCTGTGGTGAGGTAAAAGCTGGAGCATCCCATGGCTGCACACACAGAGCCCTCTCTCTTGTTGCCTTTCCACAGCGCACACGCAGGACATAAGAGGAAGCTGCAGATTCTAGGTGGGAGTCTGAAGGACCTATGATGATGTCAGAAGAGGGAGGGCTCTGAGCTGCCATGTGATGCTCCAGCCCGCCCACTTCTGACATCACACAGGTCCTCCTTGTGCACCACAGACAGCTCAGCGTCCAGCACAGGCAGGTATGCAGCGATCTCCTGGCCCCTGCTGCTGCTGCCTCCTTCCCTGGACACACAGATTCTCCCCAGAATCAGTGCTGGGGAAACTGTGCGTCGCTGCTTAAGTGCAGTATTCATTTGCTGCTCCCCGCTCACCGCTCAGCTGATCAGTGGGGGGGAGCCGCTAATGAATATTCACTGCACTTAATCAGCGGGGCCATGTGGTTTCCCCAGCAGCTGATTCCGGCAGTGGGGACATCCTGAAGTGGGATATCATTGCGATCCCACTCGCTGCTGCCCCCCTCCCCACATGCTATATCCGTACTATAAGACGCACCCACACTTTCCTCCCAAATTTGGAGGAAAAAAAGTGCGTCTTATAGTCGGAAAAATACGGTAACTATTTCGAGACCTGCAAATTGCAATAATTCAGGATTCCCATTATGCTTTTCCTGCATGTGCTTTATAAGCCGCATGCAGCCCTTGCCTGATACTACAGAATTGTAGTGCTCTCGAAACCTTATTATTAGAGGTCCTATAGTTAAAATAACTAATAAATATATAATAAAGTATATAAAGAACAAATCGGAGAACTCAAAACGCGCTTTATAAATAGAGGCTACCCATTAGAAATTTTGGATCAAGCGGAAAATCGGGCAGAGAAGCTGACACAGTCTGAGCTTCTTAAAAAACGCAAAGTAAAGGATCTCTCATTAAGAGATAAAAATATCTGAAAATTCAGCTTTACCTTTACTCATAGTCCAATAGATAGAGCAGTATATGCGGCTGTCAGAAAAAACTGGCACATATTACAAAGTGATAGAGAATTAACAAAAATAACAACTTTAAATCCACAATTTGCATATAAGCGTACTAAAAACCTAGGAGATTTATTGGTACACAACAGGTTATTACCAACACAAAATAACTGGTTAACAAAAGATCTACCTAAAGGAAATTTTAAATGTAAAAACTGCAGATTCTGCCATCTACATAGATTAGATAATCCATTGAGAATTGGAGGTATAAGTCATAAAATCCGCAATTTCATATCTTGTAAAAGCAGGTTTGTTGTCTACGTGATTTTTTGTTCTTGTAATTATTTTTATATTGGAAAAACTATAGGACCTCTAATAATAAGGTTTCGAGAGCACTACAATTCTGTAGTATCAGGCAAGGGCTGCATGCGGCTTATAAAGCACATGCAGGAAAAGCATAATGGGAATCCTGAATTATTGCAATTTGCAGGTCTCGAAATAGTTAAGTTTCCTCCTCAGGGAGGTAACCATAACAAGCTCCTCTTGCGAGATGAAGGGAAATGGATTATAAAAGCTAACGCTCAAGGACCGCTCGGCTTAAATGATGAGCTGGATATGACTGTATTTTTATAAATTTCGTCTATGTACAGTAAGCATATGTGTATAACTCACACTGACAAAAAGTAATATGTGTAATATTAATGTCAGTTATTTGTTTTTGATGTTCATGTAGCCTTTAAAAAAGAAATTACATCCTTTTAACTCACATGGACCCGTAGAAGTGCTGATTGCACAAAACGGCCGTCGTCCACCTGCACTCCCCGCTCCCTCACAATAACCGGGTATGTGTCTAAAATAATCCGAGTTATGGACTGAAGGCACATTAAAGACGTTTATCTCAGCATACTGGTGAGTGCCGCTGTCTTTCATCTTTTTGCGATATGGAAAATGGGATTATCACTGTTTCGTTAAGCTGAGCACCAGAATCCAGTTGCTTTTGGCAAAACCGCATGTGAGAGGAATTGCAGCTTTAAACAGGAAAAGGGCTGATGGTGAAAGTTGGTGTCTTGGTGCCATTCCACCTCTAAATAAGGATTACGTTGTATTACTTGCATATATCAAGGAATAGAGCACAAGAACTAAGCACACCTGCCCTGTCACAATTATGGATTTACAGAGTGATGATATCACTGATCCTGCTTCGAATACCACTGCAGAACCAGGTCTATTAGCTGGAAGAGAGGGAGCTGGGAGTTTTTTGCAAACTGTAACATAAGAGACAAATTGGAATTGATCAGTACAAAAACCTTGGAGACAAAGATCGGCTTCTTAGCAGAAAAAGAAATCAAATTATTTTGGACAATAAAGTCTTTAAAATCGTATGTGGAATGTAACCGAGTCCCGAGGGGACTTCGAGTTTATAAGGAAATCTCGCAGTTTAAAAATGACCCCAGCTTTCAACAAGCTTGGGAACAAATTCATTTGCAATGTTCCTTAAATCTCCTTAAAAGGTATCAACCACTAAGGACTCTCAATTCTAAATATTTTTCTATCTACTGGCTAACACGGTACCAAGATATATTTCTTTCCTGTACCTTAAATCTCTTAGAATTGGTAATAAGGCAAAACGAAAAAGAGTATACTAATTTATGTGAACAATTGGAAAAATCAAAGAGAGAAATGACTTCAAGAATCACAGATGAGCAAAATAAATCTTTCCTGAAAAAATTGGAAAAGAAATTAATCTTGATACAAATGGACACAAAAGAAAGGAAGAAAATGAAATTCTTGAGAGATAAAAATGACTACAGCACAGGTCAAATCTTCACTTTGAATAAGAACAAGCAAAGAAAATTTCATGGGAACCGCAATACTGCTTTTAAAAATAAAAATAAATCTTCAGGAGACGGGTGGATCACTGATTCTGATTCAAGTGGGATGGAAGATCATAATGAGGATAAAGTAGTGGCCACTACCTCTATATATACTGAAGCCCCTTTAGATGTAAGACCCGAAGGGGAGGCTGCAAGCGCAAAGAAAAAACGAAAGCAAGTATCGTGGAGGAAATAACAAGTTTGGAAAATGCATTTCAAATTATAAATCTATCTGCAAAAGAATTAACCACTGATCAAAGGAAACTGCTTTCACGAAGGTTAAACTTCTGTATACCGGAGAATTTCAATTTAATGGAATTTAAAATAGATTTTTTTAAAAGTGTAAGAAAGCTGCATCTACATAAATATTACAACAACATAGAAAATAAAAAAGAGAACATATCAACTGTCTCGACTGACATTCCGGCATCTATAGGAAATTTAGGCTTTATAGCTTACCCTCCTATGGATATAAATGACATCGAAGATGCACTTCTCCTCTTGAGTATCAATGAACGTTTAGAACCAAGGATACAAGATGAAACTGTTATTAACAGTGTTGAACCATTTAAAGGGGGAGTTCAATCAAATTTTATGCGGGCATTTCATTGGGCAATGCGATTGATGTTTTCCATAATGTGGTTTTGTAAGATGTGGAAGCAATTATTTATCCAAACTCAGCAAAAAATATTTCAGCAGGATAAGTAAAGGCTTTGAGCGAAATGCAAGCTTGGGACGATGTTGTAATCAGAAAATCCGACAAGGGTGGCAACTTGGTTATCTTGGATAAGAGTTCCTATATCAGTGAGGGATTGTCACAACTAAATGATGCCGAAACATACCAACTTTTGGATAATAATCCAACAAATAAATATAAGTAAAAATTAAGAGCATTATTAAATAAATAAGTAGAGAAAGGTCTTTTGAGAAAAAACAGGGCTGAAAAACTCATACCAGAATATTTGAATATCCCTCACTGGTATAGTATCCCCAAGATACACAAGTGCGCAGATAAACCTCCAGGTCGCCTGATTATATCGGGGATAAATTCTATAACAGAACCTTTGTCCCAATTTTTAGATTGGTTGTTGAAACCGCTGCTGAAAAAAATTCCTGCGTTCGTAAAAGATAGTGGGGATTTCCTGCATGCTTTAAAAGGGGTAGATTGGCAGACTAATTTCTCATTAGCTTCCATAGATGTCGTAAATCTCTACACGAGAATCCCACAAATGCAATGCATCTTACAAAACACGGGGAAAGATTAAATTTTTATCTCGTTTGTTATTGAAAGTCTTGCTTTTGTCCTATCCCATAATGCTTTCAAGTTCATAGATAAGTGGTATGCACAAAAAACGGGCACCACCATGGGTACACCAGTAGCATGTGTCTTTGCTAATCTCTTCCTCGCGGCATTTGAAGAAAAATACATCACAAGTATGAATAACCCGTATCTAAAATTTATACGAACTTATCTGCGCTTTGCAGATGATATTTTCATTATATGGGATGGGACAGAACAAAACTTTGGTAACTTTGTATCTTTTTTGAACACCAATAATGAAGAAAATATGCGTTTTACATCTTGTTTCGGTAAGAGCTCATTGGAGTTTTTAGACGTGAAAATTGAGATTGTGGAAGGAAAAATGAACACTAGGGTGTTCAGAAAGCCGACTGCAACAAATAATCTATTGCACTATGATAGTGCTCATCCGGTTCACACGAAAAAAGCTATTCCCTATAGCCAAATGGTCAGACTCAGAAAAATTAATAATGATAATAAAGTATATAAAGAACAAATCGCAGAACTCAAAATGCGCTTTGTGAATAGAGGCTACCCATTAGAAATTTTGGATCAAGCGGAAAATCGGGCAGAGAAGCTGACACAGTCTGAGCTTCTTAAAAAATGCAAAGTAAAGGATCTCTCATTAAGAGATAAAAATATCTGAAAATTCACCTTTACCTTTACTCATAGTCCAATAGATAGAGCAGTATATGCGGCTGTCAGAAAAAACTGGCACATATAACAAAGTGATAGAGAATTAACAAAAATAACAACTTTAAATCCACAATTTGCATATAAGCGTACTAAAAACCTAAGAGATTTATTGGTACACAACAGGTTATTACCAACACAAAATAACTGGTTAACAAAAGATCTACCTAAAGGAAATTTTAAATGTAAAAACTGCAGATTCTGCCATCTGCATAGATTAGATAATCCATTGAGAATTGGAGGTATAAGTCATAAAATCCGCAATTTCATATCTTGTAAAAGCAGGTTTGTTGTCTACGTGATTTTTTGTCCTTGTAATTATTTTTATATTGGAATAACTATACGACCTCTAATAATAAGGTTTTTGATGTGCATTTAGCCTTTATAAAGGAAACAACATCATTTTAACTCACATGGACCTGTAGAAGTGCTGATTGCACGAAACGGCCGTCGTCCACCTGCACTCCGCGCTCCCTCACAATAACCTGGTATGTGTCTAATATAATCCGAGTTATGGACTGAAGGCACATTAAAGACGTTTATCTCAGCATATTGGTGAGTGCCGCTGTCTTTCATCTTTTTGCGATATGGAAAATTGTTGAATATATTCCTCAGAAAATCTGGGGTCATAGCCTGAATTTCTTGCTGTAAGTTCTCTCAGAGTGCCTGTAATGTTAGTGGCTGTATACCTGACCTTTCATATGGCCCTAAAAGAAAGAATCCAGAGGTGTTAAATCAGGCGATGTTGGTGGCCACAGTCCTTTGGAGATTACTTCAATACACAGTTTGGATGGAGGATTTTGACTTCCAAACTTGTTTCGAAACTCAGTTTGAGGCTAACATAAAGTTACACCAATAATTGACCAATATAAAATATAACTTTTAATTATTTACTTTAAAAGGGACAAAGAACATGTACAAACACCACACTAAGAAGTGCACACTATGTTCACTCTATAGATACACCCTGAACTGAACGCCTGCCTGCCCGCAGAGGTTGGCACCTTATAAACAGCCTGTACGAGAATGGTACCTCTGCTCCTCGATGACTGACCTACTGTCCTATTATGCCCTATTGACAAGTGATGGTTTATCAACTTTCATACCATTTGAGAACAGTACTAAATTGTGACAGTCAGAAAAGAGGGAATTGCAATCGTATATCAGGTCAGCGAAAAAGGTGACTCGCCTTGCCTGATTACAGAAGAGGAAACTAAAAAATGTGAGATAGACAGAGTTACATATGATCCAGCTTAGGTTATGAAGTAAATATGGGAAACTAGGAAAAACAGAGCATAATAGGGTCTTAACTGTTAATACAATAAGGTGCAGAGAAAAAAGGAATCTGCACAGCTGATTAAGTTGCACATAAGCAACATGTTTAGCACATATCATCTGCTGCAAGACACAGGTCCATAAGGAAAGAGTGGCACAGGATCCGAGTGAAGGTTTCCAAAGTTACCTGTCCAATAAAGCTTTTCGAAAATATCATCGACAATCTGAATATATTCATCAGCAACGTATCCAATGACATTTCACCCGGATCAAGTGATCCAGCTTCACATTCTAAGCTATTTGGTGGCTGACAAATACTTAAACAAATATTGAGTACTTAATAAAATACATCTATATTTCCAGTTCTTCTAGTAAATTGGGGCTAGTACAGGGTGATTCACTGTCAAGCATGTATCACTAATTAGGCTGTATCTTGCTGTTTCAATACAATGAATGTTTTATCACCAGGAGATTATCACTGCCTGGACTACAGCTCATGTGAGCCCTAGTCCAACCACTCCCTCTCCTCTGATAAGCAGCTTACTGTCAATAGACAATATATACAACTGCTACACATAGCAAACTAAGTGGCACATTGTTGGAATCAAGGTTTCTTTTTCTATATCTGCTCTCAGATGAGGTAGCAATAACCTGTAGACAAATTCCCTTTAATCATAGAGGCTGCAATCTTCAAATAATAAAATAGTGAGGATACCGACTTAATTATTCCAGCATGGTCAAAAGTTATTTAATTATATTAAGCTTGCCTTGATTGACATGTGTCTATCAATTTCTTTATAAAGAAAGACCTATGAATCATGCTGAGCCCGGCAGTGAGAAGCTCTCTGAGTGCCATCCACTTGACTCTTTTTTCAGTGCCTTTCTCATTTTGAAAATTATGTTTTTTTTCTCTGAACTTTTAGAATAAAACATTGCTGTTAGTAAAACTAGTGAGTCTGTTCCTTGTTCTGGCAGCATGATTTTACTGCCAGGTTTCTCTTACTTTCATTTTGTATACAATTGGTTATAAACCTTCATACTTCAAGTGTGATTTCTTGTCTTTACATATTCATTCTGCGTAGGTCAAACAATCCAAGGCTCTGGTCACTGCTGTTTAGCAAAGCAGTCAGCATACCTTTGGTGGCAATCATAAGGAAGCTTTTAAGAAAGTAGAGCTTTGAAAATATAGAGGACGTGTTATATAAGCTAATAGATATCAGATTGTAAATTAAAACATTTAGTATTTGAAGTCATGCAATTCAATAGCATTTTTTATTCTGTAATCTCTATAGTTAATGTGCAGTGCAGAGCCTTGCTGATTTAAGCTAAACCTAGCAAATAGCAAAGGAGTCATATAAAATATGTTTTTATGTTATGTACTGGCTTTATTTGATAGCCTGCTTGGTAAAGTGGTAAAAGTTGTAAATGAAATATATGCATTTACCTTGGAAGCCTTTAGAATTTATAAGCCTACATTTGATCTGTGACATACATTGTATAAAAAGAATAATTTGCCTTCTACCACCCTACATACTCCGCATTTGTCTTTTATTGAAAAACATGTAAACATATAAATTTCTAGATACGCATTTGTCTATTTTTTACCATTTTATTGAACTCATAAGTAATTTTCTGCTTTACACTTTCTTCATATAAAAATTTATGGACTGATAAGGCTGATCAATACTGTAATTTCATTTGCAGACTTTTTTCATCATTAGTAAAGTTGGACAGGCTATATAACTCTATATATAATAGGCTCTGAAGACTGTAACTTCCTCTGTATGTAATAGATTCTGTATTGTGTACTTTGCTCAAGAGATCTTATCTTATCTTATTTTTTTTACTTCTTTACTAGCATTTCAATTTAGTAAATAGTAGCATTAGGCATATCATTTGAAATTTGAATTTGTCCACTTTGCTGAATATTCACCAAATATTTGAGTTCAATGAAAATATTTATACATATCTGAAATCGCCTTAGGACTGTATTGAACCCCTTTTGAGTAGGGAGGAGCGAATCCGAATTGTAAAGTTCAGAACCTGTAGTGGACGCCTAGTATCAGGTACTGAACCCCAAACACGGACCTTCTAATGCATGCTGGGTTTCTTGCTTGAGTTTGCCAGACTAATAAAGCTTGTTGAAAGGCTGCAGCATAGCCAATCAACAAGGTTTTAGACTGTGGGCACTTCTAAAGCCATCAAAGTATGCCAAGTTTTGGCATGGCTGTGATTGACTGGCGCCCCATGTGATTCAGCCTGTATAAAGGCCGGATCACGAGTGCCGGTGCCATTGTTCTTATTAGTTTAGGGACAGGATGTAGCTGGAGTGAGGGACAGAGTCTGACTGCAAATTCTACAAAATAGTTGCTGTGTGTTGTCATGAGTGTGTCACGTCCTCCTGGGAGATCTCTGGTTAGCCGATCTCTATCTATTGTGAATCGCAGGTCTTCCATTTAGCCTCACCTGTAGGAGTACTGTGCCAAAACCTGCTGTGTGTACTCTGCAACTCATATCTGTGGGAGTACTGTGCCAAAAATTGTTGTGTATACACTCTATCCCCGCCTGTCAGAGTACTGTGCCTTTAAGATGCTGCGTGTAGTCTGCAATCTGCCTCCAGTAGTACTGCTCATTTAAGCAGCTGTTTGTACTTTGCAACCCCACCTGTGAGAGTACTGTGCTGAACTTGGTGATGTAAAGGACACCACACTGTGCTTGCTTACAGAGCCAGTGCACGTGTCCTGAGTTGAGCGGATGGTGCCCAGAGATTCCAGAGGAACAGGACAGTCACAGTGGAGAAGCGTACTTCAGGTAAAGGGGACCTGAAGCACGTGACCGCAAGGGGAGTATAAGGGGGCGAAAACAAGCCCCGGACTCTGGAGACTGGAGATCAGGCTAGAGAAGCCCAGGGGGATGCCAGACAGACGTGAGTCAACCAGTAGATGACACGGTACAGATGTAGTCAATAACAGGAGACGACCCAGTACAGTACATGGTCAATAACAATACAAAGTCAGAAAGCCGGAGATAGCAGCGTAGTATCACACAGGAAACACAAAGCGGAAGGTCAGGGACAAGCAGAGGTCAAAACCGAGAGACTGAGAAAGTACAGAATTGGGTAACAAACTCAGAAGCAGGAACAGACTGGGTCTTACACAAGCAGTCACACACAGGCCGACAGTATCCTCAGATACACGGGGATCAGGAACTCAGCTGAGGTAAAAAGTATCACTGACAATAGACAGAGCTCAAAAGAGGCTATTTAAAGCCCTCCCACAACCAGAGAGAGGCCAACAGCATTAACCCCTGAAGCACTAGACAAGAACTTCCATACAGACCATGACAGGTGGTGCAGAGCTTCCTGAAAAATTACCCACACATGTCAGACCTACTGCTGAAAGTGTGGCAGTGTGCTCAACCTTTGGCACTCTCACCCTGCTCACCTGTCTGTGCTATAGCGTCACTTCTGCCTTCCCGCTCACAGTCTGATAAGCGACGTGCCAACAATTTACACTATACAACAGAAAATTCCAGCGAATCTTTCCTACTTGGCAATTAAAAAACATTTTATTCTTTCATCTTTAAAATAATTCATATGGCAGAAGTCCTTAATATACACAGGGGGATCAAAAAAAGGGCACACTGCTGCTTTATGCATGCAGGCAACGCGTTTCAACCTTCTTAGGTCTTCTTCTAGGTTCTAGAAAAACCAGGCTGGATATTTGTGTACCGTGCTGCTTTTGGTACAGAAACCCATTTTCCAAGACATGTTTGTGCCTGGCCTGATAATGGTGTGATTGGTCCCTGTTCCTCCTCCTTCTCATCTTCCTCCTGTGCCACCACCTCATCCATCATCATCTGAAGCTTTTTTTCTAGGTGGCATACAAGTGGGATAGTAATGGTGATGGTATAATCAGCACTGGCCATAATAGTGAAGTATTCCAAGCATCGCAACATGGCACACATATCCCGCATGAAGGTCCACTCATTGGCGGTGAAGTGATGTTGTTCTGTAAAGCAACTCATCAGTGTATTCTACAGCTGAAACTACACTATTTCTTGCTGCTCACACAGTCTCTACAGCATATGCAAGGTGGAATTCCACCTTGTGGGTACGTTGCATTTGAGGCGGGGAGCAGGAAGGCAGAAGTGAGGCTGCACTGCAGACAGGTGAACAGTAACAGGGTGAGAACACAAAAATTACGCACACACCGCTTGCATTTTTGACTGGATATGCAGATGGTGGAGGAAGCTTAGTAGGAGGACTAGGCAACACGTAGATTGTAAGCTTGCAAGCAGGGCCTTCAGTCCTCCTGTAACTAATTAAACTGTCTTACTTTGTATTAATTTTTTTGTCTGTATATGTTACCGCTTAATTGTAAAGTGCTGCGGAATATGTTGGACAGCAGAAATAAAATTAACATGGAAAGAGAAAAGGCTAGGGGCCAGTCGTAGTGTGCAGTAGTAGCCAACTTAATGGCTAAGGGCCTGCCTTGGCGCATTTGCACCCTGCTTACTTGTTTGCTGTGCAGCTGGGACAGCATGGCCATCACCTCTTCCTCCGAACTGCCCACATCACTTGGATAGCCTTGACTCCATGTGGGGTCTAGGACCTCATCATCCTCCATTACATCATCACACCTCTCCAGTCTGTCTGTAACTCTGCTGCCCTACTAATAAACTTCTGTCCTTGCTACTCCTCGGCTTCTCCCATCTGCAAATCCCTTTATTGATTCTCAATTCCACAACGGATTTCCCGGAATGTTTTTTTAATTTATAGGCCAGTTTCATCTCTTTTTGGAAATCAAAGACAACTAATAGCCTTTTACATATAAAGAGCAATTACTAAATA
The DNA here is from genome assembly GCF_051348905.1 of Ranitomeya variabilis. Lineage (NCBI taxonomy): Eukaryota > Metazoa > Chordata > Amphibia > Anura > Dendrobatidae > Ranitomeya > Ranitomeya variabilis. Next base: position 827,912,631 of record NC_135233.1, read on the forward strand.
GCCATTACTCACACTCCTGAAGATGGAGTATTCCTAAAAGTCAGTACTAGTGATGAGCGAGTGTTCTTGTTACTTGAGATTTCCTGAGCATGCTCTGGTGATCTCCGAGTATTTTGGGCGTACACGGAGATATAGTTTCTGTCTGTATGATTTGCGGCTGCTAGACAGCCTGAATACTTGTGGGGATTTCCTAACAAACAGGCAATCACTGCATGTATTCAGGCTGGCAAGAAGCTGCAAATCATGCAGCTACGATGACAGAAACTAAATTTCCGAGCACATCCAAATACTCGGAGACCACCCGAGCATGCTTGGGAAATCTTGAGTAACGAGTATACTCGCTCATCACTAGTCAGTACCTAAATTGGTGAATAAATTGTTCATCTGAGAAAGATTTTTACCATCATGCCAGAATGTTGTAAAAACATCCTAGTTAGAATGTATCCTCTATTTATGCTGTGAAATGCCTTAAAAGAGTATTCATAATTTTAATTTTTATTCCATAGATTTATAGTGCACGTGAAAATAAGCAACTTTGAAATATATCTTATTAGAAAAATGTGCGTCCTTCTCCTACTTCTACTGGTTTGATCTGTCTCTCATTTCATGGTTAAAATCTGTATTCAATGAAGACAGATTTTCACATTACTGAGATAAGAGATGACAGTGCTTTTAAAATTCGATGATGGGAAGAGCTCGAGGTAGACACAGAAACTATGCTGCAAGTTCTACTGAAATGACTTTTACAGTTCTCAATATTACATTATAAACACCAAATCTCACCTCCTATCTTGAAAATAGAAAGTCTGTATTCACTGAAGACAGATTTTACTTGTAAATGAGAATTTTGAAAATGAATGATAAGTTCAGGAGGAGAAAAACGTGGATTTATAATAAGATATGTTGCAGAATTTCTTGTTTTCACATGTACCATTGATTTGGGGAAAAAACTGTAAAAGGATTGTTACTCTTTAAAAATAGATTGGTATAAGATAGTGTCTATTTGTCTCAAAACAAAAGAAGGAAGGAAAAAACTTATTAGGCTTGTTGGCACCTGCAATGATAATTTCAAAAAAGGTTATGGGTGTGTTGAAACAATTTCTGCCTATCCTAAATTTGACTCCTGATTAATCCACCTACCTTTTCTGTGTGCTATGCTGGGATAATCCTATATTAAGTGATAAGCTTGTATGTAGCTAGTACACTAAGTCCAAACCTCATGGTGCATGGATGGATCAAAAGGTTGTTAGTATGATCAGATATGATCAGATGTACGGGCTTCGTGCTCTGGCCTTTTAAAAACAATTAATCTTCCTCTGTAAATGTCCCTGCCCCAAAGAACTACATAGGTAAAACTTTACAGGAAGACCATATAATCAATACTGGTTCAATGGGTCTTTGTACTCTATGCGGTGCACACAGACAGCACCAGGACTGATACGCCAATTACATGGTGAATGAGACAGAAAGGTTAGAGGGACCCTATTTATGAGCAGTATTTTCTCCTTGATACTTAACTGCTAATTTGATTATAAGATGCTATCCACTAAAGCACTCAATAATGACTCTCTACTTTCACCCACGCCCACTTATGTACCAAGAAACCAGTAATTGTGATACATGGATAGATATGCGATGTGAGTTTTAATAAAGAAAAACAATTCTTTTTTCACCCCATTGCATTAGATGCTTAGATGATACATCTAATCCTAATGGATTTTAGTAGATACATTTAAATAACCAATAACATTTTTTCTTTTTTACTTTTCCTTTTTTTGAGAATTCAACTTGGGAATTTAAGTTAATATTAGCATTTAAAAATAAGATTATGAAGTTATCAATAGTGTTATGAGAAATACATTTGAGATTTGCTGAAGTGGAAAAATGTGATCATAAGCAATGTATTCTATGTAAATTATTTCAACAAAATAGAATTATTGAACAGAATTACTTACAACTCTTGTAATAAAAATAATGTAATGTTCGACGGTCCATGGTTCTCATTCAATCATCCCAAAGTAATGGTTTATTATGAAAACAATTTAACAATTCAGAAAAAAGTTTACATTTCTGTTTCGTCATGAAAATATTCTGCATATTAATAGATAAAAGAATATAATAACCAGGGAAATAAAAATATCAAATTTGTAAATTTATATGTGATGCCAGTGGAAATCACTTGAAATATTCAGAAATCAAATGCTTATTTGTCTGGAAAATTACCTAGTAATGAAAATAGTATTTTGATTCATGTGCAGGAATTATTTGCATTATTATTGTTATATACAGTTATAAGAGATAGTGATGGGCGAGCACTAAAATGCTCGGGTGCTCGTTGCTCGAGTCGAGCAGATTGGAATACTCGGGTACTCAATCTGAGCAACGAGCCCATTGTAAGTCTAAGGGAAACTCGAGCATTTTTCCAGCGCCCCCCCGGCGGTCTGCAGAGGGACTAGAAATTACAGAAATTGATGGGAACAGTGCTCAAATGACATGGAAACAGCACGGGGTAGAACCCTGGAAGCATTTCTGACTCCTAGGTCACTGCCGTGAACAGTGTTTTCAGAGTCTTACGCCACTTTTACAGACTCACAATAAAGCATGCAAAAACAAAACTAAAATGGATTTTCCTGGGAAATATGTTAAGGAGCATCCTTTCCAGGGTAATGACTTGTATATAGGGCAAAATAAATAACCAAAAAACAAAAATGCTCCTCCACACCTTGGGCTATATTCACACGTAGCATTTTTGATGTGTTTTTGAACTTTAGCATTGGTTTCAGCGAAGACAAATGCATTCACTGGGAAATGTCATTTTAACAATTTTACAACCTTATCTGGCCATGTGGGGTGTGACACATCATCAGACACATCCTGTTTCATTTATGAAGGAGGGACTCTGAAAGACACAGAGCCTATTTTTATAGGGCCATCAGGTGGCCTTTACTATTCTTAAAGGGCCAGCAGTCAGCCCTCACTATTCTTAGAGAGCCATCAGCCGGTTATGCTTTGTTGTTCCCATTATTTAACAGTTTGTCTCCTATACTGTTATTGCGTATGCAGTGAGTGACAGGGCTGCCCAAAATTTGGACCCATCCCAATACCCCTTTGAAGAGACGTACAGGAGGGCCTCCTGAAAACAATGTTCCCATTATTAGGAAGTGGGTCTCCTATACTTGTAATTGCCATCCTCTGGATCAACATCAACTATTTATATAGTTAAAGAATATTTTGGGATTATTTTTACTCTCTCTGGCAATGAGTCTCTCTGTCTCAATCTTTGCTGCCTTGATTTGCTTTTTACAGAATTTATTTAATTTTCTGTATTTATTTAATGCCTCCTCACTACCTACTTCCTTTTATTCTCTAAATGCTTTCTTTTTGTCCCTTATTGCGCCCCTTACAGCTCTATTTAGCCATATTGGTTTCCTCCTATTTCTAGTATGTTTATTCCCATACGGTATATACTGTGCACAGGTCCTATCCAGGATGCTAATAAACGTCTCCCATTTTCTTTGTGTACTTTTGTGTCTCAGGATATCGTCCCAGTTAATTGCACCAAGATCCTCTCTCATCCGTTGGAAATTTGCCCTCCTGAAGTTTAGTGTCCTTGTCACTCCCCTACTACCCATCTTATTAAAGGTTACATGAAAACTTACTATTTTGTGATCACTATTCCCCAAGTGACCCCCAACCCTCATATTTGATATGCGGTCTGGCCTATTGGTTAATATTATTTTTGGAGATTTATAACAAATCCCTATCAGTAATTTATTATTTTTTCCCCCTCCCCTTATCTCCACCCACAGGGACTCTACATTTTCATTAAATTCACCTATATTATCACGCAGGATGGGTTTTAAGGAACATTTTACATATAGACACACCCCTCCCCCTCGCTTATCTGTACGGTCATTTCTGAACAGGCTATAGCCCTGCAAGTTAACAGCCCAGTCATGGCTCTCATCCAGCCACGTCTCAGATATCCCCACCATGTCATAATTATGCTCCAACAACATTAGTTCTAATTCATCCATTTTGTTGGCGAGGCTTCTGGCATTAGTATACATGCACTTGATGTTACTCTCTGTACCTCTATTCTTTCTTAAATTACTAACTGTTCTAACCCCACCCCCCATGCCACCGCCACCCCCAACTTCCTTATTTGTGCCCAGGTCTCTATCTGTACTATCTTCCCCTCCTATAAAATGAATACCCTCCCCCCCAATCCCTAGTTTAAACACTCCTCCAACCTTCTAACCATTTTCTCCCCCAGCACAGCTGCCCCTTCCCCATTGAGGTGCAGCCCGTCCCTAGCGTAGAGCCTGTAGCCCACTGAGAAGTCGGCCCATTGCCAGAGAGAGTAAAAATAATCCCAAAATATTCTTTAACTATATAAATAGTAAGAAACTAAAAAATGACAGTGTTGGCCCCCTTAAAAATAATCTGGGGGAAATGGTGGATGAGGATGAGGAAAAAGCCAATATGCTAAATGACTTTTTTTCATCAGTATTTACAAAAGAAAATCCCATGGCAGACAAAATGACTAGTGATAAAAATTCCCCATTAAATGTCACCTGCTTAACCCAGCAGGAAGTACAGCGGCGTCTAAAAATAACTAAAATTGACAAATCTCCGGGCCCGGATGGGATACACCCCCGAGTACTGCAGGAACTAAGTACAGTCATTGATAGACCATTATTTTTAATCTTTAAAGACTCCATAATAACAGGGTCTGTACCACAGGACTGGCGTATAGCAAATGTGGTGCCAATATTCAAAAAAGGGGCAAAAACTGAACTCGGTAATTATAGGCCAGTAAGCTTAACCTCTACTGTGGGTAAAATCCTGGAGGGCATTCTAAGGGATACTATACTGGAGTATCTGAAGAGGAATAACCTTATGACCCAGTATCAGCACGGGTTTACTAGGGACCGTTCATGTCAGACTAATTTGATCAGCTTCTATGAAGAGGTAAGTTCCGGACTGGACCAAGGGAACCCAGTGGACGTAGTGTATATGGACTTTTCCAAAGCTTTTGATACGGTGCCACACAAAAGGTTGTTACATAAAATGAGAGTAATGGGGATAGGGGAAAATATGTGTAAGTGGGTTGAGAGCTGGCTCAGGGATAGGAAACAAAGGGTGATTATTAATGGAGCACACTCGGACTGGGTTGCGGTTAGCAGTGGGGTACCACAGGGGTCAGTATTGGGCCCTCTTCTTTTTAACATATTTATTAATGACCTTGTAGGGGGCATTCAGAGTAGAATTTCAATATTTGCAGATGACACTAAACTCTGCAGGGTAATCAATACAGGGGAGGACAATTTTATATTACAGGATGATTTATGTAAACTAGAAGCTTGGGCTGATAAATGGCAAATGAGCTTTAATGGGGATAAATGTAAGGTCATGCACTTGGGTAGAAGTAATAAGATGTATAACTATGTGCTTAATTCTAAAACTCTGGGCAAAACCGTCAATGAAAAAGACCTGGGTATATGGGTGGATGACAAACTCATATTCAGTGGCCAGTGTCAGGCAGCTGCTACAAAGGCAAATAAAATAATGGGATGCATTAAAAGAGGCATAGATGCTCATGAGGAGAACATAATTTTACCTCTATACAAGTCACTAGTGCGACCACACTTAGAATACTGTATACAGTTCTGGTCTCCGGTGTATAAGAAAGACATAGCTGAACTGGAGCGGGTGCAGAGAAGAGCAACCAAGGTTATTAGAGGAATGGGGGGTCTGCAATACCAAGATAGGTTATTACACTTGGGGCTATTTAGTTTGGAAAAACGAAGACTAAGGGGTGATCTTATTTTAATGTATAAATATATGAGGGGACAGTACAAAGACCTTTCTGATGATCTTTTTAATCATAGACCTGAGACAGGGACAAGGGGGCATCCTCTACGTCTGGAGGAAAGAAGGTTTAAGCATAATAACAGACACAGATTCTTTACTGTAAGAGCAGTGAGACTATGGAACTCTCTGCCGTATGATGTTGTAATGAGTGATTCATTAATTAAATTTAAGAGGGGACTGGATACCTTTCTGGAAAAGTATAATGTTACAGGGTATATACACTAGATTCCTTGATAAGGCGTTGATCCAGGGAACTAGTCTGATTGCCGTATGTGGAGTCGGGAAGGAATTTTTTTCCCCATGGTGGAGTTACTCTTTGCCACATGGGTTTTTTTTTGCCTTCCTCTGGATCAACATGTTAGGGCATGTTAGGTTAGGCTATGGGTTGAACTAGATGGACTTACAGTCTTCCTTCAACCTTAATAACTATGTAACTATGTAACTATGTTAGGGCATGTTAGGTTAGGATATGGGTTGAACTAGATGGATTTAAAGTCTTCCTTCAACCTTAAAAACTATGTTGCTATGTTACTATATTACTGTTTGCCTAAGCAGTGAATGCAAGGGCTGCAAAAAATTTGGAGGCACTCCAATGCCCCTTTGAAGAGATGTAGAGGAGGGCCTCATGAAAAAATGTTCCCATTATTAGGAAGTGGGTCTCCCATAGTGTTTGCCTATGCAGTGAATTCAAGGGCTGCCAAAAATTTGGAGGCACTTCAATGCCCCTTGGAAGATATGTGGAGGAGGGCCTCATAAAAAAAATGTTCCCATTAGAAAGGAGCTGGTCTCCTATACTTGTAATGCCCATGCACTAAGTGTATGGGCTGACAAACATTTACCCCTGGGGAGTATACATGAACATACTGTATAACAAATTTTTATACTGGCATCATAAACATGCTTTAAAAAAATTATGTGGGTGTTGCATCACATACCACAGTCACTCTGGTGATATGGTGGTGGAGGATGAGTTTGAGGAGAAGAAGGACAACAGCAAATGGCCAAAATCAGGAAGCGTATATCCATGCGTGGGTGTGAAGAGGCGCATGGGAGCAGACCTCCAAAAAAAAGACACTGGATTTGAGTTTATGTTATGTTGCTATCATTCAGTGGTATTGAGAAGTTTGGCCCAATCCAGCCCTTGTTCATTTTTATAAGACTCAGCCTGTCAGCAATATCAGTTGACAGGCGCAAGCGCTTATCAGTTATAATTCCACCAGCGGCACTAAAAACCTGCTCTGACAAAATGCAAGTGGCAGGGCAGGCCAGGACCTCCAAGGCATAGAGAGCCAGTTCATGTCATGTGTCCAGCTTGGATACCAAATAATTATAACGCACAATAATTATAATCTCTGCTCGATTGGAGTTGTGTCTCTCTTGCCTGTACTTCTTGGTTGTCCAATGAACTGTGACCTCTGCCATCAGCATTTTCAGATGGGAATTTTTTTAATAATTCTGCAACAAGGAACTTCTGGTACTGCCCCATTTTAGGAGACCTGGAATAAGAGATAGAAAGTTCTCCTTGTAGCATGGGTCTAGAAATGCCACCAACCAGTTATGACTGTCACCCAAAATTTTGAAAATGCGGGGGTCATTGGAAAGGCAGCATAACATAAACTCACCCATGCATGCGAGGCTGCTAACAGGCAAGCGTTCAGTGTCCTCACCAAAAGGACAACTGACCATGCTCTCCTCCTCCTCCTGCTCCCTGTCCTCAGGCCATCCACGATGAACAGATGGTATGACAGTTGTGCAGGTAGTACCGTCTATAGCACATGAAACTAGCTCCTGTTTTTCCTCCTCCTCATTTTCACCCAATCCACGTTGGCATGAGATGACGCTGGGCTGTGTGTAATCACCCTGTATGGTTCCTTGCGCCATCTCATCGTGCTCAGCCTGCAAAACATCCTTTTTGATTGTGAGCAGAGAGCATTTCAAAACACAGAAAATCGGGATGGTGATGCCAATTATGGCATCATTGCCGCACACTGTCTTGGTGGAGTCCTCAAAGTTTTGTAGGATGGCACATATGTCTGACCTGGCTATTCATTGCTTGCGTTGAGAAACACATGATGGTGTCTCCGCGGCTTTTCTACATGCATTTGCATATTTCCCTTAAGGGATGGGGGCAGTGTTCTGGAATCACTGCGTTGAGAAACACGTGATGGTGTCTCCGCGGTGTTGGATGTTTTGATCTCCCCGAGGTCATTCATCCTTATGTTTATAGTCTTTTTACTAGACACTGCTCCTAATAGCCAGTTTCCTACTCCACACTGATGAGGGGCAAATACCCCGAAACAGCTGTCTGTGGATGGATACCATGTTTTGGTATAGGTGGTTTTCCTCATTGGATGCTGCCCTTCCCGTGGTTGTTCTTTCCTGGTGAAAGACCTGGATATTCATTGCTTGCGTTGAGAAACACGTGATGGTGTCTCCGCGGCTTTTCTACATGCATTTGCATATTTCCCTTAAGGGATGGGGGCAGTGTTCTGGAAACACTGCGTTGAGAAGCACGTGATGGTGTCTCCACGGTGTTGGATGTTTTGATCTCCCCGAGGTCATTCATTCTTATGTTTATAGTCCTTTTACTAGGCACTGCTCCTAATAGCCAGTTTCCTACTCCACACTGATGAAGGGCAAATACCCCGAAACAGCTGTCTGTGGATGGACACCATGTTTTGGTATAGGTGGTTTTCCTTATTGGATGCTGCCCTTCCCGTGGTTGTTCCTTCCCGGTGAAAGACCTGGCTATTCATTGCTTGCGTTGAGAAACACGTGATGGTGTCTCCGCGGCTTTTCTACATGCATTTGCATATTTCCCTTAAGGGATGGGGGCAGTGTTCTGGAATCTCTGCGTTGAGAAACACGTGTTGGTGTCTCCGCGGTGTTGGATGTTTTGATCTCCCCGAAGTCATTCATCCTTATGTTTATAGTCCTTTTACTAGGCACTGCTCCTAATAGCCAGTTTCCTACTCCACACTGATGAAGGGCAAATACCCCGAAACAGCTGTCTGTGGATGGATACCATGTTTTGGTATAGGTGGTTTTCCTTATTGGATGCTGCCCTTCCCGTAGTTGTTCTTTCCTGGTGAAAGACCTGGCTATTCATTGCTTGCGTTGAGAAACACGTGATGGTGTCTTCGCAGCTTTTCTACATGCATTTGCATATTTCCCTTAAGGGATGGGGGCAGTGTTCTGGAAACACTGCGTTGAGAAGCACATGATGGTGTCTCCACGGTGTTGGATGTTTTGATCTCCCCGAGTTCATTCATCCTTATGACAAAAAAAGAAAATTGCGGCAGCACTCACCAAGATGTGTGGTCCAGTCCTTTATTGAAACTTGTTCACAACAATGTCTTCATGGCTCGGGGGAGTGCAAGGAAGGGGGAGGTGAGCAGGGGTGACGACGATCATTTCGCTGTGATAGCGCGAAATGATCGTCGTCACCCCTGCTCACCTCCCCCTTCCTTGCACTCCCCCGAGCCATGAAGACATTGTTGTGAACAAGTTTCAATAAAGGACTGGACCACACATCTTGGTGAGTGCTGCCGCAATTTTCTTTTTTCTCATGCTATGCGAATCTGTTTTCATGCGAGCACCTCCATTCCACACGTCAGGCTCTCCTCTTATACCACAAATGGATTGTGGTCAGCTCTAGGTCAGGCAGGCTGTGCAGCTCTAGTTTTTTCTTTTTTCATTTCATTCATCCTTATGTTTATAGTCCTTTTACTAGGCACTGCTTCTAATAGCCAGTTTCCTACTCCACACTGATGAGGGGCAAATACCCAGAAACAGCTGTCTGTGGATGGATACCATGTTTTGGTATAGGAGGTTTTCCTTATTGGATGCTGCCCTTCCTGTGGTTGTTCCTTCCCGGTGAAAGACCTGGCTATTCATTGCTTGCATTGAGAAACACGTGATGGCGTCTCCGCGGCTTTTCTACATGCATTTGCATATTTCCCTTAAGGGATGGGGCAGTGTTCTGGAATCACTGCGTTGAGAAACACGTGTTGGTGTCTCCACGGTGTTGGATGTTTTCATCTCCCCGAAGTCATTCATCCTTATGTTTATAGTCCTTTTACTAGGCACTGCTCCTAATAGCCAGTTTCCTACTCCACACTGAAGAAGGGCAAATACCCCGAATCAGCTGTCTGTGGGTGGGAGTGCCTCTCGGCCTTTTGGCTGTGATCTTGTGTCGCAGTCAGAGGGTGCGAATATTTCTTTGCAGCGTGCTGCTAATTTTCGTCTGCGGTATTCGTATCGGCAGTGAAGACTGAAGATGTTTATCAAGAATACGATTTGTGTGGTGGTGGAAGGTGGTGCCAGAAACAACATGGTGTATGTGGTTCGTGACCTGCTGGAGGGAAAGGCTGGAGCTCATCGGACTGATATGTTCAGTGTGAACGAGTTTCACAACCAGGGTATATATGACGTTACCTTTGTGAGTGAGCCTTGCTGTCTAACTGTTTTTGAGTGGTTCAGAAGCCATGATGGTGACCCATGCCTGGAGGGAGTGCGAGTGGAGCCTCTGTTTGGGCTCATGGAGAAGGTAGTGACTGTTACCGTGTACAATCCTTACACATAAGTAAGTCTGCTGGAGCAGTTCCTGGCTCGGTACTGCGAATATATGAAGGGTGGAGAAAAACAGAGAAATTGTTTGGGCATTTTTAATTCTAAATATGTGTTTCGTGTGAAACTGAGGAAAGACCCAAGTTGTTTGGGAGGTTTCACCCATCCCCCGGCGAACTTTTCAGTGGCAGGTCATAGGGGCTTTCTGTCGTATGCAGGGCAGCCTCTATACTGCAGGAAGTGTTTTCAATTTGGGCACTTACAGAACGCGTGTGAAAGAGCATGGTTTGTCGTAACTGTAAGCAAGAAGGCCATGCGGCAGCTCAGTGTCCGATGCCACGTGAATGTGACCAGTGTGGTAATACAGGGCACCTGTATAAGGACTGTCCATATGGTTGGCCAGGGAGGCCAACTAGAGAGAAGGAGAGGTGGGAGGAGGAAGAAAAGAAACGTGAGGAGGAGTGGAGGCAGGAGGAGAAAAAAAAGAGAGAGGAGGAGGTCAAGAAACGGGAGGAGGAGAGGAAGCAGGAGGAAAGCGAGGCATCTGCGCAGCAAAGCGCTGAGGTAAATCCGCCCTCTATGATTGAGAGACGGCGGGATAAACGGCAGGAGGACAAGGAGGCTGAAAGGAGGAAGGAGGAGCGGGAGGACAAGTTATTCTGAAGAGTCGCAAAGCAGGAAGAGCGTGCTATGGTTAAAAAGAAAAAGAAAAAAAAGGAGGCCCCAGTTACCAAAGCTGAGGAGTTGGGTGTTTTGATGGATTTTGACACTTCTGGGGCGGAGGAGATGGCTGCGTCACTGATTCTTGATTCTGATCCAGGAAGCATTGGCGTTTTTTCCTCAGAAGAGGAGCCTGGAAGTCGAAAGTGTCCCAGGGAGGGTTGTGGGGAAATCTGTGACTCTGAGGTTCGTGAAGGTGCAGGGCCCCAGAGGAAGGCTGGGCAGAAGAAGACGCGTGTGGAGGAGTGTATGGAGGTCAGCGGCTCTGAAAGCTGCTCAGCGCAGATGGTGGAGGAGGACAGTGGCGGTGCTGTGTAGTTATGTGCTGTTATTTCAGTAGCTAGGTGGTTTTGTATATAGCATTTGCCTTTAAAAATGTTTTTGTTTTTTTGTGTTTTTCAAGTAAGTTGAGTAATGTCATGTTCGTAGGTTGTTTTTTTTAGTATTTTTTTGTGTATGTGATGGGTTTTGTAATCATATCACAAAATGTGAGGGTCTTTAAAAGTAGGTTGCGGCGGGTGGCCATTTTGGATTTTTTTGCAACCCAAAATGCAGGAATTTTTTGTCTGCAGGAGTGTGGGATTGTGGATGGTGTGAAGGGGAGTGAATGGCCTCATGGTGCTTCTGTGTGGTCAGGGAGTGCCTGTAATAAATATGATGGTGTGGGTTTTTTGGTGAAGGGAAATGATGTGAGTTTGTGTGACTATATGGTGATTGAGGTTGGAAGGTGTGTGTTGGCTAATTTTGAGTTTAGAAATGTTCGTTTTTGCGTTATTAATGTACATGCGCCTGTGGATAAACAGGAGCATATAGTTTTATTTGAAAAAATTAAGTTTTTTATTCCAGGAAGAGTGCCTGTTGTGATAGTGGGTGATATGAACTGTGATGTGGGAAGTGTGAATGTAGATGCGTCAGGGAAAGTGTTAATGGATATGGTGAGTGATTTTGGTTTAAAAGATATGCAGCGGGCATGCAAGATAACTCCGTTGTTAAATACGTTTTTTTCTGACAGTGGGAGGGTGGAGTCTAGATTGGACTATTGTTTTGTTTCAAAAAATCTGATTCCTGTTAGTTATGCACAGGAGAGGGTGGTTTTTTCTGATCATGTGTGTATGAAGTGTGAATTGGATCTTCATGTTAATGAGGTGGCTGGGAAAGGTGTGTGGAAGCTGAATGTGAATTTGCTGGAAGGGGGGGGGGTGAGAGAGGAGTATGAAAGACATTATGCAGAGTGGTGTGGTTGCAGGAGTGATTTCAGAAATGTGTGTGAATCGTGGGATTGGGTTAAATGGAAAACCAAGAGTTTTTTTTTAAAAAGTCGGGTACAAGTGTGCGGCTGCAAAGAGAGAAAAGTTTGTTTTTTTAAACGCAAGACTGAGTGTGTTGTATAAGTTGAGGGCGGGAGGGATGGATGTGAGTGAAGATTTAGTGAAAGTGAAAAAAGAAGTGAATGATTTTTTGTTAGAAAGAGGGAGGAGTATTGTGTATAGGGCCAAATTAGAGAATTTGGAGAAGAATGAGAAGTGTTCGCGTTTTTTCTTTAAAAAAGTTTTGGGGAAGAGACAGAGTATGAGTGTTTTGAATGGGATGGATGGAAATGAAGTGAGTGGCGCGGACTTGTGTGAGGAAGTGGCAAAGTTTTATGATGATTTTTATGCTGTGAAAAGGAGGGATGAAGGTTTGGAGGGTGAGGTGTTGAGTGTTTTGGAATATAGTTTGAATAGGATAGAAAGGGAAAGTTTGATGGGTGATGTGACAGGTGAAGAAGTATGGAAGGTGGTGTGTAGCATGGCATTGAATAAAACACCGGGGGAGGATGGTCTACCGGTGGAATTTTATCGTGTGATGTGGGATGTGATTGGGAAGGATTTTTTGGATGTATGTAAGTATATGTGGGCGAATGCAGAGGTGGCAAATGGTATGCTTGCAGGGGTGGTTGTGTTATTGCCAAAAAAAGGTGATTTGAAAAATCTAAAAAATTGGAGGCCGATCACATTGCTAAATTGTGATTATAAGATTTATGCGAAACTTTTGGCTAACAGGATGCATGGCATGGTTGGGAGCATGGTGGGTGAGGAGCAATGTTGTGCGGTGCCTGGAAGACGAATACATGGAAGTTTGTGTATGTTGAGAGATTGTTTGTGGGACTGCATGAATCGTAAGAAAGGGGTGTATGTGTTGAGTTTGGATTTTGAGAAGGCGTATGATAGATTGGCGCATGGTTTTTTGTTTAGTGTGTTGGTGAAGATGGGGTTTCCTTCTGAGTTTATTGAGAGAGTGAGAAGTTTGTATAAGAATATTTATAGTTGTGTGTTGTTGAATGGAAATGTGGGGAGGAGAGTAAATGTATTTTCGGGTGTTCGGCAGGGGTGTCCTTTGTCCCCTATCGTTTTTATTTGCGCAATTGAGCCTTAGTTATGTCTGTTAAGAAAAGATAAGGTGATTCGGGGTGTGCAAGTACCCGGGGGTGGGGGGAGAGAGTGGAAGATGAGTGGCTATATGGATGATGTGTGTGTGCTGTGTGATTCAGAGTGTTTGGTACGGCGTGTGAAGTTGTTGGTTTCTATTTTTTGTGGAGCATCTGCTTTTAAAGTGAATTGGGAGAAGAGTGAGTGTAAGAATTTTGAGGGGAGGAGTCTGAGCGATGATCCTGGAGTAAATGTGGTGAGTAGATCAATAAAGGTTTTGGGTGTGAAATTTTCAGAGAAATTGGATGGAGAGGAAAGCTGGGTGGATGTGAAAGAGAGAGTGGAGCGCAAGTTAAATTTTTGGAGTTTGAGGGATCTTACGTTTTTTGGTAAGATTTTAGTTATTAAGAGTGTTGTGTTACCTATTTTTTTCTATGTTGCGATGGTTTTTCCACCAAGCTACATGTGTATTAGAAGATTAAATAGGGTTTTGTTTGTCTTTTTTGGGGGTTCATGTATGGAGCGTGCGAGGAGAGAGATTGTTATGAAGAGTTTGGATAAGGGGGGACTGGGTTTCCCAAATTTGAATGTTTTTTTCGGCGTGAATATTATGGTGTTCGTACTAGGTGTGATTAGGATGGATGGGAAGTATGCATGTATGTGCAGGTTTTTGTTTGGAAATTTCTTGTTTCGTTTGAAATGGCGTGAAAAAGATCTTAGGAGCCCAGTGGCTTTTGAGGTTCCTGTGTGGTATGTGTGGGTTTACAAATTTTTAGTGAAGTATGAACTGTGTGATGTGGATGTGAGATTGTTAGAAAAGAAGAAAGCTGTATATAAGATGATTGAGTGTAGAGAGATGGAATGTGACATTATTGAAGGACGAGCCCATAGACTGTTCTTTGCCAGATTTTAAAATGGTAAGAGGGGATGATGTGCAGAAAGTATGGAAGAAGGTACGTGTGAATGGTATGACAAATAGGCAGAGTGAGATTGTATGGCAGTCATTGCATGGGGTGTTGCCGGTGAGGGAGTTTCTGAAAAATCGGGGTTTAGTGAGGAGTGAGAGGTGTCCGAGGAGTGGATGTGGTGGGAGTGAGAGTGTGGTGCATTTGTTTTGGAAATGTCAGTATGCTAGAAGTGTGATTGCAGGTCTGGGTCGTTTGTGTAAGGAGTTCTGTGAGGTGAATCTGTTGTCTTTTGAGCTTTTTATGTTTGGATTGGGTATGTGTGGGGAAAAGGAGAGAGTATTGTGGTTGATGATGGCATGTATAAAAGAGGTTTTGTGGGATGTGAGGAATGTGTAATGTGTATGTGTTTAAAAGGAAGGATATTGAGGTTAAAAACTGTATAAAAATTATTTTGGGGAAATTGTATTTTTGCTTTGTATGTGATCAGAGGAGGAGAGGGGAGGTGGATGCAGAGGGAATTTGGAAGACTAAAAAGTGGAAACATTTTGTTAATGTATCTTGAAGTGTTTTTTTGGTTGTTAAAAATGTTTGTGTTTTCCAATGATGATGGGAATGGCGGTTGCACTAAGTATGTGGCACGCTGTTTTGGGAGATGAGTTCCTTATAGTTTTGGTTACCTGACTGTGGAACTTCACATCTGGGGGAAAAAAAAAAAAAAGCTGTCTGTGGATGGATACCATGTTTTGGTATAGGTGGTTTTCCTAATTGGATGCTGCCCTTCCCGTGGTTGTTCCTTCCCAGTGAAAGACCTGGCTATTCATTGCTTGCGTTGAGAAACACGTGATGGTGTCTCTGCGGCTTTTCTACATGCATTTGCATATTTCCCTTAAGGGATGGGGGCAGTGTTCTGGAATCACTGCGTTGAGAAACACGTGTTGGTGTCTCCGCGGTGTTGGATGTTTTGATCTCCCTGAGGTCATTCATCCTTATGTTTATTTACATCCATGTCCACTCCTGAGGTCTTATGTGCGGAGTCTGAACTGAATACCGATGGCTTTGTTGATGCTTATAGTCAACAACTGCACTCTTCTGCTCGCAAATCCTTCCCAACATCTGCAATGTCGAGTTCCAATGCATGGGAACATCACACACCATTTGGTGAGCCAGAAGTTGCAAATGCTGCTGAAGCATGGCAAGGGTGGTGAAAGCTGTAGCTGACTTTCTAAAATGGGCACACAGGCGGCATACTTTGACAAGCAGTTATGCCAGCTCTTGGTAGGTTTTGAGAAACCTCTGAATCACGAGGTTAAGCAAATGGGCCAGGTATGGTACGTGTGTGAGCTCGCCTCTCCTCAGAGCCATCACCAGGTTCTAGCCATTGTCACACATGACCATGCCTGGCTGTAGGTTCAGCAGTGTCAGCCACAGATATGCCTGCTCTTTCAGAGCTGTCCACAACTCCAGCATTGTGTGGTTTGTCACCTAAGCATATTAGCTTCTGCACAGCCTGTTGCCACTTGGCTGAAACAGTGCTGCAGTGCTTCCAGATTGTGACTGATGTGGTCATTTCGGAGATGGAGGCTGAAGAGGAGGATGAGGTGCAGGAGCTCTAGACTGTAGGGGCAACTCTGATTGACCTAGGGCCCGCAATCCTCAGCGTCGGGAGGATGTATTACATCAGAAGTTCGGACTGGGTCCCAGCTTCCATGTTAACCCAGTGTGCGGTCAGCGAGATGTACTGTCACTGCCCACAAGCACTTGATCACTTGTCCATGGTAAGGTGGACTTTCCCAATAACTGCATTGTTAAGGGCACTGCTAATGTTGTGGGACATGTGCTTGTGTAATGCGGGGACGGCACACCAGGAGAAATAGCGGCGGTTGGGGACTGAGTACTGAGTGATGGCCGCAGCCATCAGGTTGTGGAAAGGTTCCGCCTCCACGAGTGTAAAAGGCAGCATTTCCAGCACAAGCAATCGCAAAATGTGAGAATTTAGTAGTGTGGCCTGTGGGGCATTGGCTGCATATTTGCGCTTGTGTTCCAAGGACTGGGGTATGGACAACTGAATGCTGCGCTGGGAAATGGACGTGGACGTGCTTGCTGATGGTGCTAGTTGAGTATGTGCAAAGACAGGTGCAGGGCAGGATGCATCTTCACATGCACCATGGACAGGGGATTGGCTTGCATGCACAACAGTGGAAGAAGTAGTGGTTTCACCCGCAGACACTGTTCTTGGACCCTGGGGTTTGGCTCACAAAGTTGGGTGCTTTTCTGCCATGTGCCTGAACATGCTGGTGGTGGTCAGGCTGGTAGTTTTGCTACCCCTGCTGATGCTGGTCTGGCAGGTGGTGCAAATGGCCTTTTTTGGGGTTATCAGCAGAGTCTTTAAAAAACAACCAGACTAAGGGAGACCTAACAGTTGTACTAGCAACTTCTGTCTGTTGGTGTTACGGGGAATGCTTGGCCGCCTTCTGTCTGCAGCCACCACACTGCTTCTTCCTGCCTGTTGGGGTGCTATGCCTCCCTCCCCTTGTGTGCTGCTGTCCTCGCTCTGCATGTCCTCCTGCTAGGTTGGGTCAGTTACTATATCATCCACCACCTCGTCTTCCACTTCTGTACCCTGGTCCTCCTCCTGACTTTCTGGCAATTGTGTCTCATGATCATCCACCTCTTGTTACACTTTCCCATCGTGTGACCGCAGCTGCTCAAATATTTGGGCATCACTATATGCAATAGCCTCTTGCCCCGCTTCAAGTGGATGGGGTGAGAGGCCCGAATCTATAAATGGAAAAGTGAGCAGCACTTCAGAGTGTCCAAGTGTGGGATCACTTGTCTCCGGGTACTCGGCATGGTGGGAGGAAAGGGTGAGGAATATGCAGTCCAGATTCACAAATACTGAGATTTGACCATGTGGAATACAGGGTGGTGGTGGCAAAGTGACTGGAAGCATTATCCGCTATCCAACCAGCAACCCTTTGACAGTGCTCGGTGTTCAATAATGGTGTGCTGCGGTCCCCTAGTAATTGGGACAGGATGGTCGGGTGAGAAGATGTGGGTGTTTGTTGTGGCACAATTTCAGCTTGCCCACGGCCTCCCTTGCCACGTTTCTTGCCCATTTTAAATGGAGGACAATATTTTCCACATTCACTACAAATGGCTGAATTTGGAGCGAACGTATGTGTGATCCGTGTGACAGAAAACCACAGTTTTAAATAGCTGTCCTTTAGGTAACTATCTTTAACAGCAAACTGGTGTCAATAACTTTGCTAACCCACTGCAACTAAATTTAAATGAAGGCCAGAAATAGCAGAATTTTGAGCGCACTTATATGTGATCCATGTGACGGACAAACCACAGTTTTAAATAGCTGGTCTGTAGGTAACTATTTTTAGCAGCAAGCTGGTGTCGATAACTTAGCTAACACACTGCAACAAAATTTAAATGTAGGCCAGAAATGGCAGAATTTTGAGTGCACTTATATGTGATCCAAGTAACGGACAGTAATATGGAAAGGATCTGGCTGTATTCTGCAGTGCCAACAAGCAAATGGAGCAGAAAAACTGTGTTCTCTGGATTGCTTTTTAAGCAAATAATCAGGATTAAGATCCCAAAAAAAATGTTCCTGGCCCCTGATACCTGGG
Organism: Ranitomeya variabilis; assembly: GCF_051348905.1. NCBI lineage: Eukaryota > Metazoa > Chordata > Amphibia > Anura > Dendrobatidae > Ranitomeya > Ranitomeya variabilis. The sequence continues at coordinate 827,930,754 of NC_135233.1, forward strand.
GTATATCTAGAAATATCTGTAAAAGCAGCAGCAGAACGAACTGGAAAGAACCCTCTTGCTATATGCACTGCAGTCTGCCACATACACTGCCTGCCTGCCTAGCACTGATATCTATGCAGCTGGATTAGTCCTTAGAAGGACTGTTAGTTGAGATGGATATGTGTATAATAAATTGTGGTATACCTACACTAACTAAGAAACAAGCAAATCTCTCCCTAGCTCAGCAGCACCTCTCCCTACACTGCCTGATTCTAGAGTAGACTGTGAAGAGCATGGCGGTGCCAGGTCTGATATAGACCTGATGACGCTGTGCAGCCAGTCGATCACTGTAATGCCATAACTAACATGGCTACGGCATTACAGTGTGTGGTAGACAATCCCTTCATGCTCATTGGCTCTCTAAAGAGTGCCAAACATGCAGGGAGGGGACCCGAGCTCCCACCATGCAACCCCAGAAATACTCGGTGAGCTCCGAGCATCTTGAGCAGTGAGATGCTCGGGCAAATACCGAGTAGTGGTGAGCATGCTCGCTCATCACTAATGATAGTGTTTACTTTCTATTAGTATAATTACATTTTAAAATGACTGTATATCATACTGAACCATATTATAAAGTGAGCAGAATTACAACTAATTATTCTTCTGAGCCCAAGTCCAACCTAAAAGAAAATACAAAACCTATATAGATCATTGTTCACAAAACTGAAAAGATCTTAGCTATTAGCTAAGTCTCTTTGAGACGTGATTTTTTTTATTTCTTTTTTTGCATACATGAAAAACTGACGGATTTGTATCAGTCTGGATAGTTTATCCAATTTTACAATCATTGTTTCATCCGTTTTTCTTGTTTTGACTGGTGAAGGTTTCCTAACTTTTATCAGTAAAAATGGACAATGTTGGGATGCAAATAGGATGACGTCATCAATTAAGGACCCAGGGGCTTGAATTGGTTGGTTTAATCTGTGACAGAGAAATGGACATATCTTTGTTCTTTGGTCTGCAAAAAAAATATTAGATTCTTGAATTGTTCAAGTGATTTAAACTGGTATTATATTTACATTTCTTTCATTATTTTTATTTTATTCTTTCATCTATTAATATGCAGAATAGTCCCATGAACTAGAAGTATGTGTTCTATTTATGAAAAACAAGGAAAGAACATGTACATGAAAGATAGATGTCTGAATGAGACCTAATTTGAACTAAAGGAGAGCATGTAATCATGTATTTCTAATATGTTTAGTAGTATCACTTTATACTACTACTATAGAGTAAAACAGTACAATAAAGTGCTTTTCACACAAGGGGTCTATATTTAAAGGTGTTAGCCACTTGATCTTTATTTCAACTAATTTGTTGACGGTCATAATTTGATGGCACTTACTATGTAAAAATATCTGCTGATAAAGCAGCATGTAACCAGACCTGTCAGTCAGCCCTCTTCATTTGAAAAACAGCTTTCCAATTTGATTTTTTTTTTATTTGGGGAAATTGGACAGTTCTGAAGATTAGCAGAATTTTGTAGTCTCTGTGGAAGGCTGCAATATCAAATGTAGGAAGATAACCTGTTATTCCTACAAATATGCATTTTATTGTCCATGTACAAACTGCAATTTTCGCAATGGCTATGGGTCTCAGGACTCAAACTAATACTATTATGTATGCCTAGAAGTCTGTTAGTTTGGCTCAGGCGACCCGCAGCCCATCTGGAAATTATGGGTTATACATGGACTGTAAAATGCTGATGTGTGTCTAATGATTTTATATATTTTATATAATAAAGTAAATGCCAAAAAACATGTTCCCAACACACTAGGTAAAATAAAGTAGCCAACTCAACTCTGATAAGAGAATCTGTCTTACCTCTGTTTTAGTAAATAAAAAATGTTGGTATACTGTATATTTCTCTCCAAGTCTGCTTTAGAAATGAGGGCATTGACAATTTGATCTCTCTAATCCCTGTGCTAATAGAGTTTGCCCCTAGAAAATCTAATTCTGTCATCACTATATAGAAAGTGTAAAAGTTTAGTATTTTACTTTTTGACAATATAGTTGTATAGTTTTGGACAAAAAGTGTTAATGATAAAATTATTGCTTATTGGTTATATTGGTTATTAATCTGAAAAAGAAAATTCAATAAAACCTTTGTGTTTTCTTCTTTTCAAAGTGAAAATAAATCAATTTAGCTTTAATAGTTGTATTTCCTCGTGGGAAAATTTCTAAATTGAATAGAAATGTATAATACTTTCAAACGTGTTATTTCTGATTTGCCATAATTACACATTCAGGTAAAGATTACAGCAATCTTGATTAGTATTATTTCTGTGCTGCATACATGTATAATTCATTTTAGCTCTGCTCAAAAAGAATCAATCCTCCCTTTCTCTCTTTTATTCTCCTTCCCTTTATTTTCTTGATTCCTTTATTTCACATAAGAAATGTTTAATGGAAAAAATAAACTAAAATATTAAACTTTTAAAAGGAACACCTTGTCATCAGTGAAAAATTAGACGCTATCGAACCTTTTCAATTTCTAATTAGTAAGGTTCTGCAAATTTGTTCAAAAAAATTAAATTTGTTGTAAATCACAAGTAGGTTAATTGTGCTGAAATGATGTGGCTAACATAGTGAGGCTTCCCACAAGTGTATATTGCTTGTTTCAATTGTTTAACTGGTTTTGGTAAGTTGAGAGAGTCAGAAATGAATTGGACTGGATGATGAGTAGTGATAAGTCGAACCTGTGGATGTTGGGGTTTGCCGGGTTTGGCCAGACTTTTTTAAAAATTTGATACGGGACTCAAACTTGATCCAAGCTTGACCCCGTACTCCAAATCCCATTCAAGTCATTGGTCTCCTCAACTTCAGTGCTGTAAAATGGTCTGAGTAAGGGCTGCGGGGCTGCAAAAGAAAGCTAAATATGGGTAAGAGCAATTACAATAGCCTTGCAAACAAATGTGGATGGTGAAATTACTTAAAATAAGAGAGAATTAAAAAAAAGAAAACAATTACAATAGTGAACCAGGAGGACAAGGTGGAGCAGAAGGTTGAGGAGGAGGTGGAGGTGGCGGTTAAGGCTGGAAGAGGTGCATGAGGAGGAGGTAGCCAACACTGGTTTTTTTTTCATTGATTTTTTGGGTGAAAACTATGAACACAAGCAGTGTAATAATCTGCTGGCCACACTCTCTCTGTAAACAGTCCATATAATACACTGCATTTTTTTGGGTTGAAAACAATGAGGCAAGCATCAAATAGGAGATGTGGCCAAGTTGCTGGTGGTGGTGGTGTTACTGCTGCAGGGAGATAGAGGGGGTGGTTGATCTGTGTTTGCTATCCGCTCAAATGTACCATTGGGTGAATGGTGTGGCCAGAACAAGTTGAGGTGGTTTTAGATTGGTTGGCTGAGAGTGCCTTCAGTCCCTTTGCTTTGTCTTCCACCTGGCACCCTGCTGAAGGAGTAATATTTGCACCTGTGGCACATGGGCATGTCTTCTACCTCACCTCTTTGCAAATCAGGCAAGCAGTCTGAGCCCCAAGTCATGCAGTAGTCACTTCTGATTTATGATGACTCTGCTGGTTGTGGCTGTGTGAGCCATCCACATGGCTCTGCCCCACAATACAAAGAGATTGAGTGCACTGATGCCCAACCACTTGTTCTGTTGAAGGATGAGTACGTGGGAGGGTTAGTGCAGTCAATGGACCACTGCACCAGATACCAATGCTACAGCTTTTTGCTATGTGTACACCAGCAAGGAGGTTTCAAATGTGGTGAAATTGCAAAAAAAGTGCAATCCCACACTTGTTTTTTGTTTGGCTTTTTTGCTAGGTTCACTAAATGCTAAAACTGACCTGATATTATGATTCAGCAGGTCATTACGAGTTCATAGAAACCAAACATGTCTAGGTTATTTTTTATCTAAGTGGTGAAAAAATATTCAAAACTTTGCTAAAAAAAAAAGCACCATTTTCTGATACCCATAGCGCCTCCATTTTTCATGATCTGGGGTCGGGTTAGGGCTTATTTTTTGCGTGCTGAGCTGGCATTTTTAATGATACCACGTTTGTGCAGATACGTTCTTTTGATCGCCCGTTATTGCATTTTAATGCAATGTCGCAGCGACCAAAAAAACGTAATTCTGGCGTTTAAAATTTTTTTCTCGCTACTCTGTTTAGCAATCAGGTTAATGCTTTTTTTATTGATAGATCGGGCGATTCTGAAAGCGGCGATACCAAATATGTGTAGGTTTGATTTTTTTTTATTGTTTTATTTTTGAGGGGGTGAAAGGGGGTGATTTAAATTTTTATTTTTTTTATTTTTTTCATATTTTTAAAAACTTTTTTTAACTTTTGCCTTGCTTTAAAAGCCTCCATGGGGGGCTAGAAGCTGGCACAACTCGATCGGTTCAGCTACATAGCAACGATCATCAGATCACTGCTATGTAGCTGAAATGCAGGCTTGCTATGAGCGCCGACCATAGCAAGCCTGCCGGCAACAGTAACCATAGAGGTCCTTGAGACAATCCTGATGCATCGCTGACCCCCGATCATGTGACAGGGGTCAGCGATGCGCTCATTTCCGGCCGTGCGTCTGGAAGTGGTAGTTAAATGCAGCTGTCAGCGTTTGACAGCGGCATTTAACAGGTTAATAGCGGTGGGTGAATTGCGATTTCACCCGCCGCTATTGCGCGCACATGTCAGCTGTTCAAAACAGCTGACATGTCGCGACTTTGATGTGGGCTCAATGCCGGAGCCCACATCAAAGGGAGAGACACGACATGCGCAGTAATAATACGGCGCATGTCGTGAAGGGGTTAATATGATAATTCTGTCTACATATAGCTTATGTTTGTATGGAGATGTGGTACCAACAATTTAATGGTCTGCGTAAGCAATATAATCACCTGACAAATGTTCATTTTGATTGTCAGCTGACTGGCTGCATGTTTATAATGGCATTAATGTTGTGAATTCCGCTCTTGGGCTCCCTCCGGTGGTTTTGAGTGGTATGGCTGCTTCTTGGATTTAGCATCAGCAGCTGTTCTCACTCATCGTCTTTCTGGCTCGGCTATATTAGTCTGGCTTTATCCCTAATTCAATGCCAGTTGTCAATTGCTGAGCTTGGAGTCATGGCTCTCTGAGGATTTCCCTGCCACTCTGACCATTTCAGCAAAGCTAAGTCCTCGCTTGTCTTTTTGCATTTGCAGTTCACTTGTTGTGGACTTTGTTGTTTGGCATTTTCTATGTTTTGCTCATTTGTCCAGCTTATCATTATGGATCTATTTAGCTAGGCTGGAAGCTCTGGGCAGCAGAGTTTGCCCTCCACACCTTTAGTCAGGTGTGGAGATTTTTGCATTTCTCTGCGGTGGACTTTTTCTAGTTTTTATTACTGACCGCACAGTTTTCTGTTCTGTACTAATTCTGTCTAGCTAGTAGTGGCCTCCTTTGCTAAATCTAGTTTCATACTACGTATGTCATTTCCTTCTCCTCTCACAGTCATTATTTGTGGGGGGCTGTCCTATCCTTTGGGGATTTTCTCTGAGGCAAGATAGCTTTCCTGTTTCTACCTTCAGGGGTAGCTAGTTCTCCGGCTGTGACGAGGTGTCCAGGGAGTGACAGGAACATCCCACGGCTACTGCTAGTGTCTGTGTTAAGATTAGGAACTGCGGTCGGTAGTTACCACCTGCCCAGAGCTAGTCGCATGTCGCTCCTTAATCACCAGACCATAACAGTACAACTGGCCAAAAATTTGCTGAATGCATCTCAAAAGAAGGAAAAGAAAAAGAGTTCTGAGCCATTTTTTTTTTCTTTAGTCTGTTTTGTCTTTTTCCTTCCTCTTAATCTCTGGGTGATTCAGGATTTGGATGCGGGCATGGATGTTCAGGGGTTGTTTTCTCGTGTGGATCAGCTTGCTGCAAGAGTACAGAGTATTCAAGATTATGTTATTCAGACTCCGGCCTTAGAGCCTAGAATTCCTACTCCGGATTTGTTTTACAGGGATAGAACTAAGTTTTTGAACTTTAAAAATAACTGCAAATTGTTTTTTGCTCTGAAACCCGGTTCCTCTGGTGACCCCATTCAGCAAGTAAAAATAGTTATTTCTCTGCTGCGTGGTGACCCTCAGGACTGGGCATTCTCCCTTGAGTCAGGGGATCCGGCATTGCTTAATGTAGATGCATTTTTTCAATCGCTCGGATTATTGTATGACGAACCTAACTCTGTAGAGCATGCTGAGAAAACACTGTTGGCCCTATGTCAGGGTCAGGAAGCGGCAGAATTATACTGCCAGAAATGTAGAAAATGGTCTGTGCTCACTAAATGGAATGAGGATGCTCTGGCAGCAATTTTCAGAAAGGGTCTATCTGAAGCCCTTAAGGATGTTATGGTGGGGTTCCCCACGCCTGTTGGTTTGAGCGAGTCTATGTCTCTGGCCATTCAGATTGATCGGCGCCTGCGTGAACGCAAAGTGGTGCACCATATGGCAGCGTCCTCTGAGCAGAGTCCTGAGCCTATGCAATGTGATAGGATTTTGACTAGAGCGGAACAGAGGGGATACAGACGTCAGAATGGGCTGTGTTTTTACTGTGGGGATTCTGCTCATGCTATTTCTGATTGCCCTAAGCGTATTAAGAGGGTCGCTAGATCTGTTACCATTAGTACTGTGCAACCTAAGTTTCTCTTGTCTGTGACCCTGATTTGCTCATTGTCATCTTTTTCTGTCATGGCATTTGTGGATTCGGGCGCTGCCCTGAACTTAATGGACTTAGAATTTGCCAGGCGCTGTGGTTTTTCTTTGCAGCCTTTGCAGAGTCCCATACCCTGAAGGGGTATTGATGCTACACCGTTGGCCAAGAATAAACCTCAGTATTGGACTCAGCTGACTATGTGCATGGCTCCGGCACATCAGGAAGATTGTCGTTTTCTGGTGTTGCATAATTTACATGATGTTGTTGTACTGGGTTTTCCATGGTTACAAGTACACAATCCAGTGCTTGATTGGAAATCAATGTCTGTGACTAGTTGGGGTTGTCAAGGGGTACATAGTGATGTTCCTTTAATGTCAATTTCCTCTTCCCCCTCTTCTGATGTTCCTGAATTTTTGTCAGATTTCCAGGATGTATTTGATGAGCCCAAGTCCAGTTCCCTTCCTCCACATAGGGACTGTGATTGTGCTATTGACTTGATTCCTGGCTGTAAGTTCCCTAAGGGCCGACTTTTCAATCTGTCTGTGCTAGAGCATGCAGCCATGCAGAGCTATGTAGAGGAGTCTTTAGAGAAGGGGCATATTCAGCCGTCTTCGTCACCATTGGGAGCGGGATTCTTTTTTGTTGCCAAGAAGGATGGCTCCTTGAGACCCTGTATTGATTATCGTCTTCTTAATAAGATCACGGTCAAATTCCAATACCCTTTACCTTTGCTCTCTGATTTGTTTGCTTGGAAAAAGGGGCTAGTTGGTTTACCAAGATTGACCTTCGAGGGGCATATAATCTTGTTCGTATTAAACAGGGTGACGAATGGAAAACTGCATTTAATACGCCCGAAGGCCATTTTGAATACCTGGTGATGCCTTTCGGGCTTTCTAATGCTCCTTCTGTATTTCAGTCCTTTATGCATGATATTTTCCGCAATTATCTTGACAAATTCTTGATTGTGTATTTGGATGATATTTAGATTTTTTCCAATGATTGGGAGTCTCATGTGAAGCAGGTCAGGATGGTATTCCAGATCCTTCGTGATAATGCTCTATTTGTGAAGTGCCTATTTGGAGTTCAGAAGGTCTCTTTTTTGGGGTTTATTTTTTCTCCTTCGTCTATAGAAATGGATCCTGTTAAGGTCCAAGCCATTCATGACTGGATTCAACCCACATCTGTGAAGAGCCTTCAGAAATTTTTGGGCTTTGCTAATTTTTATTGCCGTTTCATTGCCAACTTCTCTAGTGTAGTTAAACCCCTGACCGATTTGACGAAGAAAGGCGCTGATGTGACTAATTGGTCCTCTGAGGCTGTTGAGACCTTTCAGGAGCTTAAACGCCGATTTACTTCTGCCCCTGTCTTGCGTCAGCCGGATGTTTCTCTTCCTTTTCAGGTTGAGGTTGACGCTTCTGAGATTGGGGCAGGGGCCGTTTTGTCACAGAGGAATTCTGATGGTTCCTTGATGAAGCCATGTGCCTTCTTTTCCCGAAAGTTTTCGCCTGCGGAACGCAATTATGATGTCGGCAATCGGGAGTTGTTGGCTATGAAGTGGGCATTTGAGGAATGGCGACATTGGCTTGAGGGAGCCAAGCACCGCATTGTGGTCTTGACCGATCATAAGAATCTGATTTACCTCGAGTCGGCCAAGCGGCTGAACCCTAGACAGGCTCGGTGGTCCCTGTTTTTCTCCCGTTTTGATTTTGTGGTCTCATATCTTCCAGGATCTAAGAATGTTAAGGCGGATGCCCTCTCTAGGAGTTTTTTGCCTGATTCTCCTGGAGTCCTTGAGCCGGTTGGCATTCTTAGGGACGGGGTGATTCTGTCTGCCATCTCCCCTGATTTGCGGCAGGCGCTTCAGGAATTTCAGGCTGATAAACCTGACCGCTGTCCTGTGGGGAAGCTGTTTGTTCCTGATAGATGGACAAGTAAGGTAATTTCTGAGGTCCATTGTTCTGTGTTGGCCAGTCATCCTGGGATTTTTGGTACCAGAGATTTGGTTGCTAGGTCCTTTTGGTGGCCTTCCTTGTCGCGGGATGTGCGTTCTTTTGTGCAGTCCTGTGGGACTTGTGCCCGGGCTAAGCCTTGCTGTTCCCGCGCTAGTGGGTTGCTTTTGCCTTTGCCTGTCCCGGAGAGGCCTTGGACGCATATTTCCATGGATTTTATTTCGGATCTTCCTGTGTCCCAGAGGATGTCTGTTATCTGTGTGGTTTGTGACCGGTTCTCTAAAATGGTCCATTTGGTACCTTTGCCTAAATTGCCTTCCTCCTCTGATTTGGTTCCATTATTATTTTTTCAGCATGTGGTTCGTTTGCGTGGCATTCCAGAGAATATTGTGTCTGACAGAGGTTCCCAGTTTGTTTCCAGGTTTTGGCGGGCCTTTTGTGCTAAGATGGGCATTAATTTGTCTTTTTCTTCGGCGTTCCATCCTCGGACAAATGGCCAAACTGAGCGAACTAATCAAACCTTGGAAACCTATTTGAGATGCTTTGTGTCTGCTGATCAGGATGATTGGGTGGCTTTCTTGCCGTTGGCCGAGTTTGCGCTTAATAATCGAGCCAGTTCGGCTACTTTGGTTTCGCCTTTCTTTCTTGGTTGCAGCAGATTTGGACTCATGTGGTAGACAATTTGACATTGTCCCAGGAAAAGGCTCAGCGTTTTGCTAACCGCCGTCGGTGTGTTGGTCCTCGGCTTCGTGTGGGGGATTTGGTCTGGTTATCCTCTCGTCATGTTCCTATGAAGGTTTCTTCCCCTAAGTTCAAGCCTCGGTTTATTGGTCCTTATAAGATTTCTGAGATCATCAATCCAGTGTCTTTTCGTTTGGCCCTTCCAGCCTCTTTTGCCATCCACAATGTTTTCCATAGATCTTTGTTGCGGAGATATGTGGTACCCGTTGTTCCATCTGTTGATCCTCCTGCCCCGGTGTTGGTTGAGGGGGAGTTGGAATATGTGGTTGAGAAAATTTTGGATTCTCGTTTTTCGAGGCGGAGGCTTCAGTATCTTGTCAAGTGGAAGGGTTATGGCCAGGAGGATAATTCTTGGGTGGTTGCCTCCGATGTCCATGCCGCCGATTTGGTTCGTGCTTTCCATTTGGCTCGTCCTGATCGGCCTGGGGGCTCTGGTGAGGGTTCGGTGACCCCTCCTCAAGGGGGGAGTACTGTTGTGAATTCCGCTCTTGGGCTCCCTCCGGTGGTTATAAGTAGCATTTTTGTGAATTCTGCTCTTGGGCTCCCTCCTGTGGTTTTGAGTGGTATGGCTGCTTCTTGGATTTAGCATCAGCAGCTGTTCTCACTCATCGTCTTTCTGGCTCGCCTATATTAGTCTGGCTTTATCCCTAATTCAATGCCAGTTGTCAATTGTTGAGCTTGGAGTCATGGCTCTCTGAGGATTTCCCTGCCACTCTGACCATTTCAGCAAAGCTAAGTCCTCGCTTGTCTTTTTGCAGTTCACTTGTTGTGGACTTTGTTGTTTGGCATTTTCTATGTTTTGCTCATTTGTCCAGCTTATCATTATGGATCTATTTAGCTAGGCTGGAAGCTCTGGGCAGCAGAGTTTGCCCTCCACACCTTTAGTCAGGTGTGGAGATTTTTGCATTTCTCTGCGGTGGACTTTTTCTAGTTTTTATTACTGACCGCACAGTTTTCTGTTCTGTACTAATTCTGTCTAGCTAGTAGTGGCCTCCTTTGCTAAATCTAGTTTCATACTACGTATGTCATTTCCTTCTCCTCTCACAGTCATTATTTGTGTGGGGCTGTCCTATCCTTTGGGGATTTTCTCTGAGGCAAGATAGCTTTCCTGTTTCTACCTTCAGGGGTAGCGAGTTCTCCGGCTGTGACGAGGTGTCCAGGGAGTGACAGGAACATCCCACGGCTACTGCTAGTGTCTGTGTTAAGATTAGGAACTGCGGTCGGTATAGTCACCACCTGCCCAGAGCTAGTCGCATGTCGCTTCTTAATCACCAGACCATAACACATTAACCCAAGTAAATGGGCCTTTATGGGTCATAACTTAAGATATCCATATACATTGAAATACTATTCAAATGAATTCTTCAAATAGAAATATTTTTATCCAATAAAGTACAAAAATACAGTCCAAGAATAGACACAACAAAGTAGTTAACTTTCGGTGCAGACATTGCCATAGATCCACCAGGGAAACTTCTAAATCCTGAAACACTACAAGGAGACACAAGAAAGTAAAGTACTCTTTTGTTTCAATTTATATGGGATTTTATAGAGGGTGAGACCACTCTGACGCACTGAATGGGACATGCTGTGCTGGTTGCTGATTTTTTTAAAATATACTTTAAGAAGGCCTTTTCATGATTTTTCACTTTTCTGTTCTTCTTTTATATTATGCTATCAATTTAAGAATACACAGTATTTATGGTTTATTTTTAAGTAAATTTACTCTAGGTAAATAATAGTAAGCAGAAGAGCTTCAGTTCAACATGATCCCAATTCTAGCACTTTTCTAGTACCTTGGAGCCTTGTCATGGTAGAGTTAGGAGTATAGCTGAGATTGACATCTTTACTGGAAGATGATTGATTGCATTGGTCACATCATACATTTCCCAATAGTCCTAGATGGGTTTATCTATTTCATCCAAGAAATAAGAATTCACTTTAATGCTTTTTCTCCTCTAAAGCTGTAAACACTTTCTGACTGTCCTTAAATACTTCAAAGAAAACTTAGATCTCAAACTAAATCTGAAGGAGTAATTTGCCATTTTCAAGACTTGAAAAGTAACATGGAATCCTTTTCCTGTAAAGTGTTAGACTTTTTTTGTTAAATAGTAAAACATTTCTGTTCAAACGTTTTACTAGGAGAAATAAAATACCTTCTATTACAATAATTACACATATACAGAAATGGCATCTGCCAAGGCTATTATATATGTAAAGATCTTTTCCAAAGATCTAGAAATGTTATTTTTTTTATTGTAATGGATATTATAGAGTTGTCATAATTTCTTTAAAAATGCATATTTGAGTATTTTATTGAATTTACAGTACACTGTACAACTGTTAGCATCCAAATAAACTTCACTTCAGCTACCACATTTCAAAATCTAAATATATTAATTTGCCAAATGTTTGGTGGGAAGTTTTGTCTATTTTGGTTGTCATGAAAGGCTAAAAATCATTGTGTCTACAGGAAACACCAGCTATTCAGCAAAATTGGTTCACTGTTGCTAATTATGCTATATTAAAAAAAACTCAGCAAATAGGCAGGGAAAATTGGAGTAGAGGTAACCATGCTCTCTTCTAACATTCATGCTCCAATGGAAAAAAGCTTATTAAATGATCTACATGTTTCAGGGTTGCACAAACCCCTTTGTCAGGACAAATCAAGTTGTTGAATTGCTCTGATGAAGGAGTTGGTCCATCACTGAAATGTATAGATCATTTAATAAATTATTTATTTCTATTGGAGCGTGAATATTTGAAGATCGCGTGATTAGTACTGCTCCCATTTTTTACTGCCTATTTAATGAGTGCTATTGAGGGAGCACTTTGAATTTGGGAGAGGGAGTCACCAGCAGCAATCACTAGATGGACCAAAGTGCTATTTCAGTTGTTTTGTGAATCCTAACTCAATCTAGTATAAAGGGAATCTGTCAGCAGGTTTTGCTACCTTACCTGAGAACTGCATAATGTAGTGAAAGAGACCCTGAATCCAAAAATGTATCAGTTTGCTGGGTGCAGCTTTTCTGACACAATCAGAGATATTAGATTTGGCAATGCAGCAGAGTTGAGAAAGCAAACCCTGCCCTCACCAGTCTTGCTGTGTGTATAGTCTATATTGACAGTGAGCGCTTATCACAGGAAGGGGTGGAGTCGGACAAGAGCCCACATGATAGTTAGTCACAGCAATGATAATCACCAGGTGATAAAACCTTCAGTGTAAATAAAACAGCACAGAGCTTGACATGTGACACATTGTTAAGTTCAGTTTTTTAAGCTGTACCTCATGCTGTCTTAGGTTACATAGCAAAAACCTGCTGACAGATTCCCGTTAAGGTGAGAGGTGATGTACAGAGGGTGAAGGGGAACATTTTATCTCCATTCTGCCACATAGGACCTGGGTGTTTGCTATATGAAGCACTTTACAATTTTTTTTAATATAATTATAAAAATGGCCTTTTTTAGTTGGGTTTATTATTATTATTATTATTATTCATTTTTATAGCACCATTTATTCCATGGCACTTTACATATGAAAAAAGGGCATACATAGACAGGTAGAATAAACATGAGCAATACAAGGCACACACAAGTACAAAAGGAGAGAGGACCCTGTCTGCGAGGGCTCACAGTCTACAGGGGGTGGGTGAGGATACAGTAGGAGAGGGTAGAGCTGGTCATGTGGCGTTCAGTAGACTGTGGATCACTGCAGGTTATAGGCTTGTCGGAAAAGGTGGGTCTTAAGGTTCCTTTTGAAAGTTTCCGTGGTAGGCAAAAGTCTGATGTGTTGGGGTAGAGAGTTCCAGAGTATTGGGGAAGCACGGGAGAAGTCTTGTATGTGGTTGTGGGAAGATAAGAGGGGAGTAGAGAAGGAGATCTTGAGAGGATCAAAGGTTGCATGCAGGTAAGTACCGGGAGACCTTTTCACAGATGTATGGAGGAGACAGGTTGTGGATGGCTTTGTATGTCATAGTGAAGGCTTTGAATTGAAGCATCTGGACAATAAGAAGCCCGTGAAGGGCTTAGCAGAGAGAAGAGGCTGGGGATTAATGAGGGGACAGGTGGATTAGTTGGGTAGCAGAGTTTAGCATAGACTGGAGTGGTGCCAGAGTGCCAGAGGGGAGGCCAGAGAGTATGAGGTTGCAATAGTCAAGACGGGAGATGATGAGGGTGTGCACAAGTTTTTTGGCAGTTTCTTGGTCAAGGAATGTATGGATCCAGGAAATGTTTTTGAGTTGGAGTCAGCAGGAGCAGGCAAGGGCTTGGATATGTGGCTTGAAAGAGAGGCCAGTGTCGAGGATCACCCCAAGGCATGGAGCATGTGGGACTGGGGAAAGTGAGCAGCCATTGACATTGATGGATAGGTCTGGTGGAGGGGTAGAGTGAGATGGGGGAAATATGATGAATTCTGTTTTGTCCATGTTCAGTTTTAGAAAGCGAGTAGAAAAGAAAGATGAAATAGCTGACAGACATTGTGGGATTTTGGTCAGTAAGGAGGTGATGTCAGGTCCAGACAGGTAGATCTGCGTGTCATCGGCGTAGAGATGATACAGCAGACCCTGGGATTCTATAAGCTGTCCCAGGCCAAAGGTATAGATGGAGAAGTGTAGGGGTCCTAGAACTGAGCCTTGGGGAACACAGACAGACAGGGGGTGAGGTGAGGAGGTGGTATGGGAGAGGGAGACACTGAATGTCCAGTCTGTTAGATATGATGAGATCCAGGATAGGGCCAAATCTGTGATGCCAAGAGATGACAGAATCTGTAACAAGAGGGAATAGTCCACAGTGTCAAAGACAGAAGACAGGTCCAGGAGAAGGAGGACAGAGTAGTGTCACTTGCTCTTGGCGGTTAGTAGGTCATTGTTAACTTTAGTTAGGGCAGTTTCAGTTGAGTGATGGGGTCGGAAGCCGGATTGTAACTGGTCAAAGAGGAGCAGGGAAGAGGTGGGGAGGAGAGTTCAAGATGTGCATGCTGTTCCAGTAGTTTTGAGTCATAAGGGAGAAGTTATATCGGGCAATAGCTAAATACAGAGGATGGGTGGAGGGAGGACTTTTTGAGGATGGGTGTGATTGAGGCATGTTTGAAGGATGAGGGGAAGACACAATTTGCAAGTGAAAGGTTGAAGAGATGTGTTAGGGTTGGGATGAAGCAAGGCGAGGCGAGGTTAGGGATGAGGTTGGATGGGAGCAGGTCAAGCATGGAAGTGGTACGATGTGATCTTGACAGAAGGTGGAGAGCTGATCTTCTGTCATGGTGGAAAAGCTGGTTTTGGAAGAACAGGGCTGAGCAGTTAAGATGAAGGGCATTGGGGGGCTGTGGGCCAAAGCTTTCTCTGATGTTATTGATCTTCTGCTTAAAGAAAGAGGCAAAGTCTTCAGCAGAAATGAGAGGAGAGGGAGGAGGTGCTGGGGGATGGAGTAGGGAATTGAAAGTGTTGAAAAGCTGTTTAGGGTTGTGAGATAGGGAGGATATGAGAGATGAGAATTAAGTTTGTTTTGCTGCAGTGAGCGTAGACTTGAAGCTGGTGAGGGACTGCTTGTATGCAATAAAGTGCTCAGCAGACTTGGATCTCTTCCATCTCTGCTCAGCAACCCTGGAAGCCCGTCTCAGTTCTTTGGTTTGGCTGGTCAGCCAGGGTTGCCTGTTGATTGTACAAGTTTTGCTGTGCGTGAGGGGGGCGGCTGAATCAAGTGCTGCTGTTATTGTGGTGTTGTATAAAGTGGCAGCAGCATCTGTGTCATGTAAGGAAGCTATGTCTGTAAGAAGGAGAAGGGACTCAGAGAGTGAGTGTACATTGAGGTGTTTGAGATTTCTGCGAGGGTGGGTGAGTTTGTGGAGTGGGGTTTGCGCACTAGGAGAGGAGAGGCAAGAGAATATCAGTGGGTTGTGGTCAGACAGGGGGAGGGATTTGTTAATGAGATAAGTAAAGGAAAATAGGTGGGTGAAGATAAGGTCCAGCGTGTGGCCATCTTTGTGAGGGGCCATGGAGGACCATTGAGTGATGCCAAAGGAGGCATAGAGAGTTAAACGTTTAGAGGCAGCTGGGGTGGAATTGACAATTGGGATGTTGAAGTCACCCATGATGATAGTGGGGATGTCAGCACAGAGGAATTGAAGTAGCCAGGTGGTGAAGTGGTCGAGAAAGGTAGAGATGGCTAGTTCTGGGGGGCAGTAGATGACAGCCACCTGGAGGTTGGAGGGGGAGTAGATGCAAATGGAGTGCACCTCAAATGAGGGAAGAGTAGCTGAGGGTGGTAGTGGAAAATGAGCAGTTACCAAACGAGCAAGCCAACCCCTCCACCACGTTTGTTCCTGTGGCGAGGGGTGTGAGAGAGATGAAATCTGCCATAGGAAAGTGCAGTTGGAGAGGCTGAGTAAGAGGTGTGAGCCAGGTTTCAGTGATGCCAAGGAAGGAGAGTTTGCTGGTGATAGAGAGGTCATGGATATACGACAGTTTGTTGCAAACAGAGTGTGCATTCCATAGTCCCCCAGGTAGGGAGACCGGGGGATTGGGGGCTGGATGAATGGGTATGAGTTTGTCATTATTGTGGAAACTTGTAGAGGATCATTGCAGGGGGTTAGAAATGAGTGTGGGGATGTGTTGAGGAGGGCCAGGATTTGGGGATACATTGCCAGCAATGAGGAGAGGCAGACAGAACGTTAGAAGGTGGGAACTGGATAGGACTAGTGATGAGCGAATATACTCGTTACTCGAGAATTCCCGAGCACGCTCGGGTGACCTCCGAGTATTTTTTAGTGCTCGGAGATTTCATTTTCCTCACCTCAGCTGAATGATTTACATCTCTTAGCTAACTTCATTACATGTGGGGATTCCCTAGCAACCAGGCAACCCCCACATGTACTTATGCTGGATAACAGATGTAAATCATTCAGCTGCCGTGAGGAAAACTAAATCTCTGAGTACTAAAAAATACTCGGAGGTCACCCTAGCATGCTCTGGAAATCTCGAGTAACGAGTATATTCGCTCATCATTAGTAGAGTATTATGTGCTTTCTATTACATTTTGGTGCTATGTAACACTTCAAAAAAGCACTGAAAATTTTGTCTGTATTCAAATAGTCATCCATATAGCACTAGGTGCTACATTTCAGTGGTACATAAGACTCAAGAAAAATGACCCCCATTTTACAAACTACACCTCAACAAATTCATCTAGTGGTGTGGAGATCATAGTGACACCATGGGTGCATCACAAAATTTTATACCAGTGGGCAGAGAAGAAAAAATAATTACATTTTTATCACCAACATTTTGTTTTAGCCCCAGATTTTACATTTTCACACAAGAAGTAGTAGGTAATTTATCTCAAAGTTTCTACTGAATGTGGCAATACCCCATATGTGGCTACACAGTACTTCTTAGCCATATGGAGAAACTTGGGAGGGAGCCTACTGGAATGCATATTTTCTTAGAGTAGTTTGCGGATTCCATATACATAGCCCCTAAGTGCTAGAAGAGCAGAACCCCTCCCTCAAATGACCCCATTTCGAAAATGATAACCCTTTGGGAATGCAACTAAAGGTGTAGTAACGATTTTGACTCCATGGGTGTTTTCCAGAAACATGCAGCAATAAATGTTGCTGAGCGAAAATTGCAACCTGACATTGCAGTGACTAGTACGCTGTAGTGACCAGTACATTGTAGTGACCAGTACCTTATAGTGACCAGTACGTTATGCCCAGCTCATGCTTCTGTGGACATGCACCCGTAAGTTAGACGGGCTCTCATGGCTTCAGAAATGCCAAACATGTGGATGCTATATGTGGTTTAGGTACACTGTGTGGCTCAAAAGGGAGTGGGCATTTGGATTTAGAAGTGCAGATTTTGCTGAATTTCTCTTGATGGGCGAGGAGCCATTTCACTTTTCCAGATTCTTTGTGCTACCAGTATGACGGAATCCTCTATATTTCTGTTGAAATTGAATTATTTCAGATTGAATTGAAGGTTTCTGTTAGGAACATTTTACATAACGCTTGGAATCACATTTATCCAGTGCTTTACGCTGAACACTTACTTTGGGGTTTCCATCTAAATCTCAGAGTGATATGATTCAGATGAATCCTCCAAGAGATCCATTTACCTTAATGAGGCAGCAGAGTTACTCTGTACTCTATCTGGCCTCTGTTCAGTGGTGTCCTTCTTTTCAGAAGTGCACAAAATTGTGGCCGACAGCACTTTTACGAATGCCTAAAAAGACGGACACTGCCAGATCCCAGGTCCTGTGGAGTCCACAGTTCCTCCATCTGCCTCAGTATAGGAAATCTTCTGACGGTCATTCCGTCTGAATCACGTATTTCAGAGATTTACATGGAAACCCTGAAGTAAGCACTCAGCGCAGAGCATAGGATAAATGTGAGACGAGTCTTATTGCAATCTATGGGAGGCAGAATGAACAAATCAACAGCAGGTGAAAATTGTTTTTATATATTTTCTATGCCGCTCCTCATGTGGTGTAATGATAAAGTGACTTTAGTCTTTAGGTTTATGTTGATTTATATTGATACAAACCCAAACGATTTATATCTTTTTTTATGTTTGGCTGCTGTCACACACTTAAAATACAATTTTTATTGCATTTTGAGAGCTAAAATGTTTCCATATTTCGGTACACAAAGTCATGTGAGGGCTTGTTCTTTTGTGAGATGAGGTGCCATTTTTATTGGTACCATTTTAAGACAAATTTAATTTTTTGATCGCTTTCTATTCCAATTTTTGGGAGGCAGAATGAACAAAAACTAGCACTTCAAGAATTTTTGTTTTTTTAACATCGTTCTGCATGTGATAAAATTGATAAGGCAATTTTATTCTTTGGGTCAGTACGATTACAGTGATACCCCATTTATATCCTTTTTTATGTTTTGGAGCTTTTATAGAAAAAATAATTATTTTTGCATCGCTTTATTCTGATCTCTATAACCTTTTTATTTTTCCGCTAATTGGAGCTGTATGAAAGCTTGTTTTTTTTTTTGTGGAACAAGATGACGTTTTGAGCAGTAATATGTTTAATTATATTCATCTTTTTAATGACATTTTATTTCACTTTTATTCAGCGTTATGATGATAAAGCATGGTTTTTTGCTTTGTTTTTTATTTTTTAGGGGTTAACTTGTGGGACAGTTTTCTATCCTGGGTCATTCCAGATGCAACAATACAAAATATGTGTACTTTTATTGTTTACATTTTTTTCATAAAAATATTTATTCATGGGTACATTATATTTTGATTTTTTAAAAAATATTTTTCCAATTTTTGTAAAATGTTTTTTACTTTGTTCCACTGTTCGATCACAGCATTTAGGGGTTTAAAGTGCAGGTATTGGTGCGGGACTGCTCCTGAAACTGACTACCTGGTATCAACTATCAGAATCAGCTGACAATCAGCTACTATCGCGTGTGCACAGCCTCTATGAGCGCAAAATTGCAGAGACGTATCTATACGTCCCAGGTCAATAAGTTCCAGATCACAGTGATGTATGGATTCGGGTGAATGGCGAATCTACCCACAGGTGTTGGGGGAACAGGTCAGCTCAGCTCATGAAGTCAGCTGTTATGTGCCATAAAACATGTAAACTTATCTCTGGATCCCACGTGGAGTGCAGGACATGACCTATGATTTATATAAATGTCATAGGTAGGGTTGAGCGACCTTTACATTTATAGGATCGGGTCGGGTTTCGAAAGTCGGGTCGAGTGAAATCGGCCGATCCTATAAAAAAGTCGGGGTCGGGGTCGGCCGAAACTCGAAACCCAATGCAGTGCATTGGGTTTCCAATGGTTCCCAGGGTCTGAAGGAGCAGAAACTCTCCTTCAGGCCCTGGGATCCATATTTAAGTGTAAAATAAAGAATTAAAATAAAAAATATCGCTATACTTACGCTCTGACGGGCCCTGGTACTAACCGGGAACCTTCCTTCCTTAGAATCAGCCTTCCAGGACCCTGCGGTGACATCATGGTGACGTCGCGGCTTGTGATTGGTCGCGCGGCCGCCCATGTGACCGCTCGCACGACCAATCACAAGCCGCGACGTCACCGTGACGTCACCAAAGGTCCTGGAAGGGCTGATTCTTAGGAAGGAAGGCTTCCGGAAAGAAGCAGGGAGTGTCCGAGGGTGAGTATATAACTAATAGGAATATACTCACCCTCGGCTTCGTTCCGGCAGCCTTCCTTCCTAAGAATCAGCCCTTCCAGGACCTTCGGTGACGTCACGGTGACGTCGCGGCTTGTAATTGGTCGCGCGAGCGGTCACATGGGCGGCCGCGCGACCAATCACAAGCCGCGACGTCACCGTGACGTCACCGCAGGGTCCTGGAAGGCTGATTCTAAGGAAGGAAGGTTCCCGGTTAGTACCAGGGCCCGTCAGAGGGTAAGTATAGCGATATTTTTTATTTTAATTCTTTATTTTACACTTAAATCTGAATTTCGATACCAATTCCCGATATCTTAAACATATCGGGAATCGGTATCGGAATTCCGATTCCAGATTCAGAAGATCGCCGACTTCATGGCCGACCCCACACAGGGGTCGGGTCGGGTTTCATGAAACCCGACTTTGCCAAAAGTCGGCGACTTCTGAAAATTGCCGACCCGTTTCGCTCAACCATAGTCATAGGTCATAAAGGGGTTAATGAGGTTTCACTTATAGTGGCTTTCTATGAACTGTTTTGATGTTTCTTTTCTCTGTCTTTTTGACGATTAGTGCTGATTACAATCAATGGGTTTATATGAACCTATTATTTTATAAAGATTATGCCATTTACATACATTAACTATAACTGGTTTACCTATGAGTCTGTAGGATATTATTGAAGTGCAAAAGCCTTTGAAATGAAGTGCGCCAATGAGTTGCCCTTCAGAATCCTGAGCTCTCAACACTTTGATATTTTATAACTTTATGTAATTGGATTGCTCTACTGTATATGCTAAGTATCTAATTGGGACTGGACATCATTTCTATATTTAACAAATTTAAACCATGATCTATACTTTTACTGTTATACATGTTAGGTGTCGGGATTCTCCCACTGCACAGGAGGAATGCCAAGCCTTGTCTAATGCGGTCTCCCATTCAATCTCGTCCGCAGAGGATCCTTCCCAGCAAAGTCGTTGGACCAAGGGTCTTGCTCAGACTCGAGCTGTGCGTCTGGTTGCTGCTGCCTCTACAGGTCCAGCTGTAGTAACCAGCATTAGACAGTAGCGAGCAGACATTCCTGGGACTAAGTCCAGATTTTGCCCTTTTGAGCATGCCCGTGAGATGACCACTAGAGTTGAGCGACTTTCATTTTTTTAAGATCGAGTCGGGTTTTGTGAAACCCGATTTTGTCCAGAGTCGAGTCGAGTGCAGTCGGCCGATTATCGCTAAAAGTCGGGGATCGACCGAAGCACGAAACCCAATGCAAGTCAATGGGAAAGCATAGTCGGCAGTGAGTGGAGGCCAGGAAAACACCTACAGTGCCCATTTTAATGCCAAAAACATCCATTCTTGTTTCTGAAGCTTGTCAATCTTAATTAACTTTATAATAATAGTTGGGCATAGGGAATTGGGGGTCATTTGGCAAAAGTTGTGGGGGGAGTAGGGCTGGCTCAAGTTTTTCGTGGGCCCAGGAAATGCGGACTACGTCACGGCGGTGTTGCAGGGAAAGGTAAGTATTTCAACGTTGCAAGTGCTGTGATCCTGAGCAAGCAGGGGGGGCCCACTCGTTCGCATTGGCACTGGCACAGGGCCCCTCAAAGTACAGCGGTGTGTTTGCATGGCGGGGGCGCCTCCCACCAGCAGCGACACTTTTGCGTACTCTGAGGGGCCCTGTGCCAGTGACGTCGCCAACGAGTATGCCCCCCCACCTGATGAAGGAACCTGCACTTTCATCTGCACCTTCCTCTCTGTCCCTGTGTAAGGTGGTATAACATGCGGGAAGGGGAACCTTACTTTCAGCAGGGTCAGATTCTGGCTGTGTAAAGTATAAGGGGAATGTAGTGGTCTAGGTCAATGTACCAGCAGACTCATCTAGCAGTGGCTGGGCAATGGGCAGGATGAGGAGGAAACAGATATAGGGCCAAAGAATAAAGTAGGCTAAATGCAGTTCAAAATTGGTAACAGGACTAAACAGGCGGCATTGCTTTGTTCAGTGGAGTAGCAAACCCAAGAGCAGCAGACACTGTTTCAAGGACCTAACCACACTAGTAGGCCAAATGCAGTTTAATATCTGATAGTATAGGGCGAAAGCCAGAATGTGGAAGCTCAGCTTTGTTCAGTTGAGGACAACACCAGGCAGGGGCAGACAGACACCTTTAGTAGGCCGGAACAGCCAATTTTTTTTAAAAAACAGCAGTTAGTAAGAGGCAGAAGGTAGAAGCTCAGCTTTATTCAGTTGAGGACAACACCAGGCAGGGGCAGACCCCTTTAGTAGGCCGGAACAGCCAATTGCATTTTTAAAAATTGTAATTTGGAACTGAAGGTTGAAGCTCAGCTTTATTCAGTTGAGGACAACACCAGGCAGGGGCAGACAGACACCTTTAGTAGGCCGGAACAGCCAATTGCATTTTTAAAAATGGTAATTTGGAACTGAAGGTTGAAGCTCAGCTTTATTCAGTTGAGGACAACACCAGGCAGGGGCAGACATTCACCTTTAGTAGGCCGGACCAGCCAATTGCATTTTTAAAAATGGTAATTTGGAACTGAAGGTTGAAGCTCAGCTTTATTCAGTTGAGGACAACACCAGGCAGGGGCAGACAGACACCTTTAGTAGGCCGGAACAGCCAATTGCATTTTTAAAAATGGTAATTTGGAACTGAAGGTTGAAGCTCAGCTTTATTCAGTTGCAGCTTCTTGGCAATAATATAAAGAAGACGAGACAGGACAACACTCGTTGGATGCCATATCTGTGTTTTCACTGGAAAAAAAACTGTCATTTAACTACTTGTAGGAGAAAGTTTTTGTAGCTGGAGGCCACTTTTTGTATTGTACCAGTTTTTGGTTGTATGTTTGGAACTGAAGGTTGAAGCTCAGCTTTATTCAGTTGAGGACAACACCAGGCAGGGGCAGACAGACACCTTTAGTAGGCCGGAACAGCCAATTGCATTTTTAAAAATGGTAATTTGGAACTGAAGGTTGAAGCTCAGCTTTATTCAGTTGAGGACAACACCAGGCAGGGGCAGACATTCACCTTTAGTAGGCCGGAACAGCCAATTGCATTTTTAAAAATGGTAATTTGGAACTGAAGGTTGAAGCTCAGCTTTATTCAGTTGAGGACAACACCAGGCAGGGGCAGACAGACACCTTTAGTAGGCCGGAACAGCCAATTGCATTTTTAAAAATGGTAATTTGGAACTGAAGGTTGAAGCTCAGCTTTATTCAGTTGAGGACAACACCAGGCAGGGGCAGACATTCACCTTTAGTAGGCCGGAACAGCCAATTGCATTTTTAAAAATGGTAATTTGGAACTGAAGGTTGAAGCTCAGCTTTATTCAGTTGAGGACAACACCAGGCAGGGGCAGACACCTTTAGTAGGCCGGAACAGCCAATTTCATTTTTAAAATTCGTAATTTGGAACAGAAGGTTGAAGCACAGCTTTATTCAGTTGCAGCTTCTTGGCAATAATATAAAGAAGACGCGACAGGACAACACTCGGTGGATGCCATATCTGTGTTTTCAATGGAAAAAAACCTTTCAGTTAACTACTTGCAGGAGAAAGTTTTTGTAGCTGGTGGACAATTTTTGTACTGTACCAGTTTTTTGTTGTATGTGTTTTTGTTTTTAATGTTAAAATGTCTGCATTTGATATCTCTCCAGTATTTTCTTTTTTATAAGCAAAATACTGCAGTTTTACATCGGTTACATGGATACACGGGCAGGCAGCTTGGTGGTCAGTGGAGGAGTATTTAAAGTAGGGACCGCAGACAGGCTATCAAAGGCCTAAAATAACAAACAATAGGCTCATGGCAGCTTTACATCGGTTACATGGATACACAGGCAGCTTGGTGGTCAGTGGAGGAGTATTTAAAGTAGGGACCGCAGACAGGCTATCAAAGGCCTAAAATAACAAACAATAGGCTCATGGCAGTTTTACATCGGTTACATGGATACACGGGCAGGCAGCTTGGTGGTCAGTGGAGGAGTATTTAAAGTAGGGACCGCAGACAGGCTATCAAAGGCCTAAAATAACAAACAATAGGCTCATGGCAGTTTTACATCGGTTACATGGATACACGGGCAGGCAGCTTGGTGGTCAGTGGAGGAGTATTTAAAGTAGGGACCGCAGACAGGCTATCAAAGGCCTAAAATAACAAACAATAGGCTCATGGCAGTTTTACATCGGTTACATGGATACACAGGCAGCTTGGTGGTCAGTGGAGGAGTATTGCAAGGAGTGTCTGTCCCAGTACTCCCAAAATATAAATAGATGTTAATGTCTCGCAAAACAACCAAAAAAAAAAAAAAGGTGGCATACTTAGGTACAGGGGTGGGCTCATCTGCTGAGTTTCTGACATAGTAATTTGGCAGTAACTATTTAATGGTGCCAATATAGGACACAGACACAGACTACTTTAAGTTGCATCATAGATGTCTACAAATTTGTATTGTCAGTGCCAGACATTGAATGATGTCAGCGAATAGATTAAAGATTGGTGGAGCTGTGCGACATAATTTTGCACGTGGTAGAGCACAGTTTGAGCTGGGGGAGGGGGGAACTCTCTTGAGGCCGGCGGGACCGCCCCAGGGCCCCTCATGTTACAACGGTGTGTCTGACGTTGGGTGCGCACCACCACCACCAGAGACACTACATTGTACTATGAGGGACCCAGTAGCAATGCCGTCAACCAAAAGCGAGCACACCCACCTCTTCAGACAAACAGCAGTCTCACGGGTGCTTGCGCCAAGTCGCGATACCACGGCCCCGTGTGGGGAGTTTGGCCATTTAGGGAGGTGTAAACATGTCGTATGCTGTACAATCAGCTGCAGCAAATTAGACATTAGAAAAGTAATTCACAGGCAAGAGCTTTTCATAGGAAAGCTAGGTGTCGGCCGGGCAAGGTGGGGCAAAAGATTTCGAAATCCAGTTGTGGTTCATTTTAATGAATGTTAGATCGTCAACATTTTGGGTAGCCAGACGAGTCCTTTTTTCGGTTAATATTGAACCTGCAGCACTGAATACTCTTTCTGATAGGACACTTGCTGCCGGGCAAGCAAGCTCCTGCAATGCATATTCTGCCAATTCTGGCCAGGTGTCTAATTTTGATGCCCAGTAATCAAATGGGAATGACGGTTGAGGGAGAACATCGATAAGGGATGAAAAATAGTTAGTAACCATACTGGACAAATGTTGTCTCCTGTCACTTTCAATTGATGCAGCAGTACCTGTCCTGTCTGCGGTCATAGCAAAATCACTCCACAACCTGGTCAGAAAACCCCTCTGTCCAACGCCACTTCTGATGTGTGCACCCCTAACACTCCTAGTCTGTTGCCCCCTTGAGCTCGTGTGAGAACGATCACGTGCGCTGTGTGCTGGGAATGCCTGAAGCAAACGGTCAACAAGAGTTGATTGTTTGGTTGCTAATATTAGTTCCAAGTTCTCATGTGGCATAATATTTTGCAATTTGCCTTTATAGCGTGGATCAAGGAGGCAGGCCAACCAGTAATCGTCATCGTTCATCATTTTCGTTATGCGTGTGTCCCTTTTTAGGATACGTAAGGCATAATCCGCCATGTGGGCCAAAGTTCCAGTTGTCAAATCTCCGGTTGTGATTGGGTGAGGGGCAGTTGCAGGCAAATCTACGTCACTTGTGTCCCTCAAAAAACCAGAACCCGGCCTTGACACGCAACCAATTTCCAGTGCCCCCGGGAAAGGTTCCGCATTAAAAATATACTCATCCCCATCATCCTCCTCGTCCTCCACCTCCTCTTCGCCCGCTACCTCGTCCTGTAGACTGCCCTGACCAGACAATGGCTGACTGTCATCAAGGCTTTCCTCTTCCTCTGGTGCAGACGCCTGCTCCTTTATGTGCGTCAAACTTTGCATCAGCAGACGCATTAGGGGGATGCTCATGCTTATTACGGCGTTGTCTGCACTAACCAGCCGTGTGCATTCCTCAAAACACTGAAGGACTTGACACATGTCTTGTATCTTCGACCACTGCACACCTGACAACTCCATGTCTGCCATCCTACTGCCTGCCCGTGTATGTGTATCCTCCCACAAAAACATAACAGCCCGCCTCTGTTGGCACAGTCTCTGAAGCATGTGCAGTGTTGAGTTCCACCTTGTTGCAACGTCTATGATTAGGCGATGCTGGGGAAGGTTCAAAGACCACTGATAGGTCTGCATACGGCTGGCGTGTACAGGCGAACGTCGGATATGTGAGCAAAGTCCACGCACTTTGAGGAGCAGGTCGGAGAACCCAGGATAAGTTTTCAATAAGCACTGCACCACCAGGTTTAAGGTGTGAGCCAGGCAAGGAATGTGTTTCAGTTGGGAAAGGGAGATGGCAGCCATGAAATTCCTTCCGTTATCACTAACTACCTTGCCTGCCTCAAGATCTACTGTGCCCAGCCACGACTGCGTTTCTTGTTGCAAGAACTCGGACAGAACTTCCGCGGTGTGTCTGTTGTCGCCCAAACACTTCATAGCCAATACAGCCTGCTGACGCTTGCCAGTAGCTGGCCCATAATGGGACAACTGGTGTGCAACAGTGTCATCTGCCGATGGAGTGGTTGGCCGACTGCGGTCTGTGGAAGAGCTGTAGCTTCTGCAGGAGGACGAGGAGGAGGAGGAGGAGGGGGTGCGAACGCCTACAGCCAACTGTTTCCTAGACCATGGGCTAGGCACAACTGTCCCGAAATTGATGTCCCCTGAGGACCCTGCATCCACCACATTCACCCAGTGTGCCGTGATGGACACATAACGTCCCTGGCCATGCCTACTGGTCCATGCATCTGTAGTCAGGTGCACCTTTGTACTCACAGATTGCCTGAGTGCATGGACGATGCGCTGTTTAACATGCTGGTGCAGGGCCGGGATGGCTTTTCTGGAAAAAAAGTGTCGACTGGGTAGCTTGTATCGTGGTTCAGCGTACTCCATCAGGGCTTTGAAAGCTTCGCTTTCAACTAACCGGTAGGGCATCATCTCTAACGATATTAGTCTAGCTATGTGGGCGTTAAAACCCTGTGTACGCGGATGCGAGGATAAGTACTTCCTTTTTCTAACCAGAGTCTCATGTAGTGTGAGCTGAACTGGAGAGATGGAGATCGTGGAACTTGCGGGTGTGCCGGTGGACATGGCAGACTGCGAGATGGTTGGAGATGGTATTGTTTCCGCCGGTGACCTAGATGCAATATTTCCTCCTACAAAACTGGTGATTCCCTGACCCTGAGTGCTTTTGGCTGGCAAAGAAACCTGCACAGATACTGCCGGTGGTGCGGAAAATGGTGGCCTTACAGTGACGGAAGGGATGTTGCGTTGCTGACTAGCTTCATTGGCCGAGGGTGCTACAACCTTAAGGGACGTTTGGTAGTTAGTCCAGGCTTGAAAATGCATGGTGTTTAAGTGTCTATGCATGCAACTAGTATTGAGACTTTTCAGATTCTGACCTCTGCTTAAGCTAGTTGAACATTTTTGACAGATGACTTTGCGCTGATCAATTGGATGTTGTTTAAAAAAATGCCAGACTGCACTCTTCCTAGCATCGGATCCCTTTTCAGGGATTGCAGACTGAGCTTTAACCGGATGGCCACGCTGTCCTCCAACAGGTTTTGGCTTTGACACGCGTTTTGGGCCAGATACGGGCCCGGCAGATGGAACCTGTTGCAATGTTGATGCCTGCTGTGGCCCCTCCTCCACCTCCGCTTCTGAACTACTGCCGCCTGCACCCTGTTCCCCCAATGGCTGCCAATTGGGGTCAATAACTGGGTCATCTATTAACTCCTCTTCGAGCTCGTGTGCAACTTCGTCTGTGTCACTGTGTCGGTCGGTGGTATAGCGTTCGTGGCGGGGCAACATAGTCTCATCAGGGTCTGATTGTGGATCAGTACCCTGAGAGGGCAATGTGGTGGTCTGAGTCAAAGGAGCAGCATAGTACTCTGGCTGTGGCTGTGCATCAGTGCACTCCATGTCAGAATCAACTTGTAATGGGCATGGCCTGTTAAGTGTTTCACTTTGTAAGCCAGGGACGGTATGTGTAAAGAGCTCCATGGAGTAACCCGTTGTGTCGCCTGCTGCATCCTTCTCTCTTGTTGTAGTTTTTGCTGAAGAGGACAAGGAAGCGACTTGTTCCTGACCGTGGACATCCACAAGTGACGCGCTGCTTTTACATTTACCAGTTTCAGAAGAGGAGGCAAAAGAGCTAGAGGCTGAGTCTGCAATGTAAGCCAAAACTTGCTGTTGCTGCTCCGCCTTTAAAAGCGGTTTTCCTACTCCCAGAAAAGAGAGCGTTCGAGGCCTTGTGTAGCCAGACGACGAAACTGGCTCCACAGCTCCAGACTTACGTGGAATATTTTTATCCCCACGACCACCTGATGCTCCACTACCACTACCATCATTACCAGCTGACAATGAACGCCCACGACGACCTCTTGCACCAGACTTCCTCATTGTTTTAAAAACTTAACCAAAGTAACTTTATTTGTTGCTGTCAAACAACTTACACGGTGCGCTATAACTTCAGTATGATTTCAATATCCCTTAACAGGTTGGTGAGACCACAAGGAAAATCAGGCACAATGTTACACACTCTGTTTTCTGTGGCACCAAATCACAGAGATGCCACACACGCAGGAATGTCACTCAAACACAAATGTCAATATTAATCTCCCACCTATTTTTTTTTTTTTTTCCCTCAGGGAGACTTTAGAAACCAAATAAGATAAATTGTTTTTTTCAGGGACAATTTAGAAACCAAATAATAATAATAAAAAAAAAAAGCTTTCTATGGCCCAGTGCCCACTGAGTGAGAGATGGCACACACAGGAGTCAGGATAAGGAGTGGCACACAAGCCCTGAGGACAGTATTAATCTCCCACTGATGGATGTAGTGTTTTTTTTTCAGGTAGATTTTAGAACCCAAATCAAGCAAAAAAATAAATAGGCTTTCTATGGCCCACTGAGTGAGAGATGGCGCTCACAGGAGTCAGGATCAGGAGTGGCACACAAGCCCTGAGGACAGTATTAATCTCCCACTGATGGATGTAGTGTTTTTTTTTTCAGGTAGATTTTAGAACCCAAATCAAGCAAAAAAATAAATAGGCTTTCTATGGCCCACTGAGTGAGAGATGGCGCTCACAGGAGTCAGGATCAGGAGTGGCACACAAGCCCTGAGGACAGTATTAATCTCCCACTGATCGATGTAGTGTTTTTTTTTTCAGGTAGATTTTAGAACCCAAATCAAGCAAAAAAATAAATAGGCTTTCTATGGCCCACTGAGTGAGAGATGGCGCTCACAGGAGTCAGGATCAGGAGTGGCACACAAGCCCTGAGGACAGTATTAATCTCCCACTGATGGATGTAGTGTTTTTTTTTTTCAGGTAGATTTTAGAACCCAAATCAAGCAAAAAAATAAATAGGCTTTCTATGGCCCACTGAGTGAGAGATGGCGCTCACAGGAGTCAGGATCAGGAGTGGCACACAAGCCCTGAGGACAGTATTAATCTCCCACTGATGGATGTAGTGATTTTTTTTTCAGGTAGATTTTAGAACCCAAATCAAGCAAAAAAATAAATAGGCTTTCTATGGCCCACTGAGTGAGAGATGGCGCGCACAGGAGTCAGGATCAGGAGTGGCACACAAGCCCTGAGGACAGTATTAATCTCCCACTGATGGATGTAGTGTTTTTTTTTCAGGTAGATTTTAGAACCCAAATCAAGCAAAAAAATAAATAGGCTTTCTATGGCCCACTGAGTGAGAGATGGCGCGCACAGGAGTCAGGATCAGGAGTGGCACACAAGCCCTGAGGACAATATTAATCTCCCACTGATGGATGTAGTGATTTTTTTTTCAGGTAGATTTTAGAACCCAAATCAAGCAAAAAAATAAATAGGCTTTCTATGGCCCACTGAGTGAGAGATGGCGCTCACAGGAGTCAGGAGTGGCACACAAGCCCTGAGGACAGTATTAATCTCCCACTGATGGATGTAGTGTTTTTTTTTTTTCAGGTAGATTTTAGAACCCAAATCAAGCAAAAAAATAAATAGGCTTTCTATGGCCCACAATTAGAGAGAGAGAGGTGGCACACCCAGGAGTCAAGACTGGCACACAAGCTGAAAGGGCAATATTACTCTCCCACTGTTTTTTTATGTATTTTTTTTTTCAGGGAGACTTTAGAAACCAAATAATATTAAACAAAGCAAAAAAATAAATAGGCTTTCTATGGCCCACAATTAGAGAGAGAGAGGTGGCACACCCAGGAGTCAAGACTGGCACACAAGCTGAAAGGGCAATATTACTCTCCCACTGTTTTTTTATGTACTTTTTTTTTTTTTCAGGGAGACTTTAGAAACCAAATAATATTAAAAAAAGCAAAAAAATAAATAGGCTTTCTATGGCCCACAATTAGAGAGAGAGAGGTGGCACACCCAGGAGTCAAGACTGGCACACAAGCTCATAGGGCAATATTACTCTCCCACTGTTTTTTTATGTATTTTTTTTTTCAGGGAGACTTTAGAAACCAAATAATATTAAACAAAGCAAAAAAATAAATAGGCTTTCTATGGCCCACAATTAGAGAGAGAGAGGTGGCACACCCAGGAGTCAAGACTGGCACACAAGCTGAAAGGGCAATATTACTCTCCCACTGTTTTTTTATGTATTTTTTTTTTCAGGGAGACTTTAGAAACCAAATAATATTAAAAAAAAACCAAAAAAATAAATAGGCTTTCTATGGCCCACAATTAGAGAGAGAGAGGTGGCACACCCAGGAGTCAAGACTGGCACACAAGCTGAAAGGGCAATATTACTCTCCCACTGTTTTTTTATGTATTTTTTTTTTCAGGGAGACTTTAGAAACCAAATAATATTAAACAAAGCAAAAAAATAAATAGGCTTTCTATGGCCCACAATTAGAGAGAGAGAGGTGGCACACCCAGGAGTCAAGACTGGCACACAAGCTGAAAGGGCAATATTACTCTCCCACTGTTTTTTTATGTATTTTTTTTTTTCAGGGAGACTTTAGAAACCAAATAATATTAAAAAAAACCAAAAAAATAAATAGGCTTTCTATGGCCCACAATTAGAGAGAGAGAGGTGGCACACCCAGGAGTCAAGACTGGCACACAAACTGAAAGGGCAATATTACTCTCCCACTGTTTTTTTATGTATTTTTTTTTTCAGGGAGACTTTAGAAACCAAATAATATTAAAAAAGCAAAAAAATAAATAGGCTTTCTATGGCCCACAATTAGAGAGAGAGAGGTGGCACACCCAGGAGTCAAGACTGGCACACAAGCTGAAAGGGCAATATTACTCTCCCACTGTTTTTTAATGTATTTTTTTTTTTCAGGGAGACTTTAGAAACCAAATAATATTAAAAAAAGCAAAAAAATAAATAGGCTTTCTATGGCCCACAATTAGAGAGAGAGAGGTGGCACACCCAGGAGTCAAGACTGGCACACAAGCTGAAAGGGCAATATTACTCTCCCACTGTTTTTTTATGTTTTTTTTTTTTTTTTCACGGAGACTTTAGAAACCCAATAATATTAAAAAAAAACAAAAAAATAAATAGGCTTTGTATGGCCCACTGAATGAGAGATGGCACACACAGGAGTGGCACACAAGCCCTGACTGAGGCCAATATTTTTCTCCCACTGATTGATGTAGTGTTTTTGTGTTGAGGTAGATTTTAGAACACAAATCAAGGAAAAAAATAAATAGGCTTTCTATGGCCCACTCAGTGAGAGATGGCACACACAGGGATGGCACTGTAGCAGAAATGCCAATCTTAATCTTCCACAAAAAAAAAAAAAAACAGGGACTGTCCTACAATTACTATTTCCCTGCAGTAATGTAAGCCAGGTATGGCAGGCAGCAATAGGAGTGGACTGATGCACAAATTAAATAAAAAGTGTGGACAAACAAAAAAGATAGCTGTGCAGAAAGGAAGGAACAAGAGGATATGTGCTTTGAAAAAAGCAGTTGGTTTCCACAGTGGCGTACACACAGCAATACAGCTATCACGGAGCCTTCTAGGGCAGCCCAATGAGCTACAGCGCTGAGGGAAAAAAAAAAAAAATTACTTCCACTGTCCCTGCACACCGAAGGTGGTGTTGGACAGTGGAAATCGCTACAGCACAAGCGGTTTGGTGGTTAGTGGACCCTGCCTAACGCTATCCCTGCTTCTGACGAAGCGGCAGCAACCTCTCCCTAAGCTCAGATCAGCAGCAGTAAGATGGCGGTCGGCGGGAACGCCCCTTTATAGCCCCTGTGACGCCGCAGACAGCAAGCCAATCACTGCAATGCCCTTCTCTAAGATGGTGTAGACCAGGACCTATGTCATCACGCTGCCCACACTCTGCGTTCACCTTCATTGGCTGAGAAATGGCGCTTTTCGCGTCATTGAAACGCGACTTTGGCGCGAAAGTCGCGTACCGCATGGCCGACAAGCACAGGGGTCGGATCGGGTTTTATGAGACGCCGACTTAGCCAAAAGTCGGCGACTTTTGAAAATGAACGACCCGTTTCGCTCAACCCTAATGACCACTCATTGGTGGTCGGAGGTCACATACCCAGGTCCTCAAGTGAGTCCGGATTGGCTCTCTAGCAAGGTCCTTGCAGCCTGGCATCTATAAAAGGATCTCCCGGCCGCACGGCCGTGTGCTAGTATAGTGTTGTGAATTCCGCTCTTGGGCTCCCTCCGGTGGTTATAAGTAGCATTTTTGTGAGTTCTGCTCTTGGGCTCCCTCCTGTGGTTTTGAGTGGTATGGCTGCTTCTTGGATTTAGCATCAGCAGCTGTTTTCACTGATCGTCTTTCTGGCTCTGCTATATTAGTCTGGCCTTTTCCCTAATTCAATGCCAGTTGTCAATTGTTGAGCTTGGAGTCATGGCTCTCTGAGGATTTCCCTGTCACTCTGACCATTTCAGCAAAGCTAAGTCCTTGCTTGTCTTTTTGCAGTTCACTTGTTGTGGACTTTGTTGTTTAGCACTTTCTATGTTTGCTCATTTGTCCAGCTTATCAGTATGTATCTAGTCAGCTAAGCTGGAAGCTCTGGGCAGCAGAGTTTGCCCTCCACACCTTTAGTCAGGTGTGGAGATTTTTGCATTTCTCTGCGGTGGACTTTTTCTAGTTTTTATTACTGACCGCACAGTGTTCTGTCCTGTACTAATTCTTTCTAGCTAGTAGTGGCCTCCTTTGCTAAATCTTGTTTCATACTACGTATGTTATTTCTTTCTCCTCTAACAGTCATTATTTGTGGGGGGCTGTCCTATCCTTTGGGGATTTTCTCTGAGGCAAGATAGCTTTCCTGCTTCTACCTTTAGGGGTAGCTAGATCTCCGGCTGTGACGAGGTGTCCAGGGAGTGACAGGAACATCCCACGGCTACTGCTAGTGTCTGTGTTAAGATCAGGAACTGCGGTTGGTATAGTTACCACCTGCTCAGAGCTAGTCGCATGTCGCTCCTTAATCACCAGACCATAACAGTATAGTCCAAACATGTGAAGTGTGTGCATGTGTGAATGTCTCTAGTGCAAGCTCCTAATGATTCCCTACCCTCTGGTTGTGTATGTATATAGGGGGATTGGAGTGAGAGACAGCGCCGAGTACACAGTGGGTCCAGTCAGATTCTATTCCCCACGTTCTAGAGCCTGAGTCTAGAGACCACACTTGCACCTAATCTGTAGAGGCTGTGCCAAATAGTGGCATCACCAGTGCAACGCCGTGCGCAGAGTGGGTCCAGTCTGACTCTAACCCCTGCTTCCTAGGGGCTAAGTCTTGAGACTTCACTCGCGCTAAATCTGCTGTGCCCTCTGACAGCTAACAGGGAACAGCGTTGTTGTATTTAGTTAGTTGCGACTCTGTGGAGCAAGAGACTTCGCCACTGTTCACACCAGGTGATGTTTAACCTGCATGTATTTGGTGCTCTACAGCCATATAGTGTCCGCCATTGCTTAGTGGCAATTTCCATCTCTGCACGGTGAACCTCGGGTTGCGAACGCATCTAATTATTATATTTTATTTGGTGCGTTCCACCAACCCTAACAATACCTATATGGAATTTGGGAGGTATATTAAGAAGATCCTTAAGGACAATTACATTGACATTTCATGTCATTTTTCTATAAATAAAACTCAACCAAAATTAATTTATATTTCCTGAATATAATTATCCAATAAAAATAAATGAATATAACTGCATACTGTTATTGTGGATCTTTATTTCAAAGTTACTACTTTAAAAAAGATCAGATGTGTTATGACTATGGTTGGTTTATGCGTATATTCCAAATTACATTGGTGGTTAGATGAAAGATTGTTAAAATCTCTTGATATGCACAGCAATAATACTGTATGTGCAAATTGATTAGAGTCCAATGATACCTGTAATAGGACCTGCACAGTAATGATGCAATAGAACTGAATGTGATCTCTGTTTTACAGGACCTTAGTATGTGACTGTGACATTGTAATAATTATACGGGTATATATCTTATAGCATGGGATAAAGCCAGTCTGAGAGCAAAGTTGCAGCAAAAGATGTATTTACTCAAAAACAGAAATGTAAACAGAACGAACACAGATATATCTGCAATTGTAAAGAGGTCCTCAGCTCTATATAGAAAATAGCCAACAGGATAGCGAACAAAACTTAGTACAGATATTCCTGCAATAGTAACGAGGTCCTCAGCTCTATATAGAAAATCACAGCAAACTGAGTAGCGGGGCGCGACTGCTAATGTGAACCAGTCCAGCAAGGAAATGATGTGGATGCAAACAAGACACTTAAACGAGGATGTCCAATAAGGTTATTAGTTCGAATGCACACAGTACTTAAATGATGAAGTCCAGCAAAGCTTGCTCACACATGTGCACAGTACTTGTTAGTAGGAGTCCAATAGTTCACAGATGGTGCGTTATGTGAATGACGTCCTGGAAAAGAGAGGACTAGGGGAGAAAGAGGGAGATCGCTATCTAAGCGTAGTAGATGAGTAGATCTTTCTTGGAGAGAAAAGCACAGCTTGAATCTTGCTCACCTGGTATGATTGTGCAAAGAGGCACAACACTGGGAAATGTTTTGAAAACAAAGAAGTTCCTTCTACTGGTGTGCTGCCCGTTACAGCAGTTCCAGAGGTGAGAGGTAGCTGAATGGGGTGAGGCAGATCACCGAGTAGTGAGCAGCAGAAGCAGGGAGTTAACCAGTAAACAGGCAGATGCTCAGGAGCCAGGAGCACAAAATACTCAGGCACAGGTGAACACAAGACCCGGACTTAAATAATCAGAACAGACAGGAAGTTCCATGACAGGGCGAGATCCAAGACTCCATCTTGGATCAGGGCGAACAGACACCAGGAAAGTCCGGAATCCTTACAGACATCATCGCAATCCTAGTCTGGTGATTGGCCTTTGATCATTATGGGACTGAATGTGTTCTCTGGTTTACAAGACCTTAGCATGTGATGTGACATCATCTCAATTCTAGCATGGCAATTGGCCTACAATCACCGTGTGACTGGATGACATACCTCAATACAAAACCATTGGTTATCCCCATAGTGACGTCATAAGATGGGAGGTAATTATAAAAGGCCATAGCCAATCATTGATGTCATTTTTTTAGAGGTTTTATCATGGGCTGTCAATGTGACACATCATTAATGATAGCTCTACTGCAGATTGGACACAATATGTGGGAAGACCTGTTTGGATTATTAATTTGATGATGTCACAACAGAAGCCTTAAAAGGCCTTGCACTGTTTTTTTTTTAACTCAGTCTAGCCTCAGTCCTCTGATGAAGCCGGTTATGGCGAAACATGTCATAGAGGCCTATCAGTGAATATTAATCAGCTCTAGTGGTTTTGCCACTTACATCTACAATTGTTTTGAGAAAAGCTATCCTAGCTAGTGGACTGCAGTCATTAATCTAGGTAGGATATATATTAGCTTTAGGAGAGTTATATCCCATAGAGGAGTCACAAAGAAATGCTTCACAGCAATACCACCTGAGTTATATTACTCCTTATCTGTTAGACCACTTTAATTAATTAACCCCTTTACCACCTTACATGTGCAGGTACGTCCAAGGTCACCTCCCTCTGTTTGATGTGGACTCCGGAGAAGAGCCCGCAACTTTTCTGGTACATGTTAATTCTTTTTATATATTGATAGATAGGATTGATAGATTCTGAACCAAATAATTTTTTTTTGTTTTATTTTGAATGGGGAAAATAGGGGTTATTTAAACTTTTGTTTTTTATACTTTTAAAACCTTTTTTTTTACTTTTTACTGGCTTCAATAGTCTCCATCATCCGCTAAAAAAATTGTTAACAATTCCACCCGCGGCTGTTAGGGGCACATGTCAGCTGATTAAATCAGCTGACATGTGCCTGAAAAGTTGTGCGCTCATCGCCAAAGCCTGCAGCAAACAGGGTGAGGCGACCTATGACGTACATATACATCCAAGCTCATAAAGGCATTAATAAGCATTGCTGGAAAATTATTTAATTGTCCCTTATGACAGATTTTTTTTTTTTAAATGTTTGGTACCTTTACATTTTGCACTAATTTTAAGCTTTTACAATACACTTCAATCCCAGTTTGTGATTTTCTTCAGATGTATTGCTAAATATTTGCGTTAATTTTCTGCAGTGCTATTTAGCTAAGAGCCATGTTCTCCCTTTTTTAGGGCTCATTTAGATGTCAGTGATTTTTCATCAGTATTTGTATAGCAAAACTAGGAGTGGAACGTATTGAAAAAACTATAATTTAAATATTAAGGCCGGGGTCACACTTGCGAGTGCAATGCGAGAAACTCACACGAGTCTCTTGCATCAATACCCGGCACCGACACTCCGGACATGAGCGTTCAGCTGCCTCGAAATATATGCAGCCGCACACTCCGGTCCCGAGTGCCGGCGGCAGTGCCGGTTATTGAGCCAAGAGACTCGTGTGAGTTTCTCGCATTGCACTCACAAGTGTGACCCCGGCCTAACACCTGTTCTGTGTTTTGGTGACATTCCTGGTTTTGTCATGCGAATATTGATGAAAAATCACTGATGTCTGAATGAACCTTTACTGTGCAAATTTAACATTGGTATCTGAGTGTTTATAAAAGCAGGCTACAATAGCATTAAGACATCCTCAAACATTGGCCTAGCCCTGCACATACAACAACTTTATAAGGAAGTAATAGAATTCT
Organism: Ranitomeya variabilis; assembly: GCF_051348905.1. Taxonomy (NCBI): domain Eukaryota; kingdom Metazoa; phylum Chordata; class Amphibia; order Anura; family Dendrobatidae; genus Ranitomeya; species Ranitomeya variabilis. The sequence goes on from NC_135233.1 coordinate 827,967,477, forward strand.
GCCTTTCCCTAACCTATTATATTCAGTCCAAATGGTGTGCATAAATCCCAGCATAGGCAATCTGTGGTGGTTTCTGTGGGTTATTTGCTGTAGCTGACAGTTTATGCCTTTTAATCAGTAATGAATGCGCTTGTGTTGTCTGACAATAGCATAATGCTGACTATGCAGCCTCATAATGGAGATTCATTTGCTTACTTTCCGCAATACCAGGAAAGATATATTATAGTTAATGTATACATTGAATAAATGAAGATGAGCAACTCTGTTTTGCACAATCTAGTATTCTCCTATTTTACAAATGTCAGGGGTTTATAGTAGTCTAAGAAATTCATTAGTTTGCGTTATTGTGAATTACTAAAACTACATTTTTAAAAAGTTAAATAAAATATCTTCAAAATGAAAATTAATATGTAATAAATTACATATGCAAATCATAATAATAATATACTGACATATAATTTCAAATAATGTATGCATTATAATTGCCAAATAATACCACAATACAGTGCTCATACAATACAGCCAAACACTGCCCATATAATACATCACTCTTGTAACATCACCATAGCCAAATAATACAGCATTACAACCCTCAAATAAAACAAGACTCAAGTAACATATAGTGAAAAGCATGCAACATTTTTAGAATATCCTCACAATATAGCCAATTACTCTAATTTCTAATGCTGAAATCTTAGACATAATGTGCCAGATAATATCCTAGAATGCTCAAATAATCATGCCTTCTAGTATCACCAAATAACTGTCAAAACCAATAAAGATACCATGTGATTTAATTCCTTTGGGGTGTCTGTTATAATAATGTAACAAACTTGATATATAATATTATAATCAGAAGACTTGGTATATTTGTGTTTAATAAAAGGAGGCCATACATCCAGTGAAGGCCCGGAATTAAAGGGATTCTATTTCCAGGTTGTTGTTACCTTATCTGATAGCAGCATAATGTAGTTATATAGACCCTGATTCCTGCAATGTATCACTTAAGAGTTTTTAGATGTGGCATGCAGCAGAGCTGAGAAAGCTAACCCCACCCACCCCAGGCTCTCAGTGTACATAGTCTATTGAAAGTAAGCTGCTTATCAGAGGAGGGAGCATGGCCGGACCAATTAGCATGAGGCAGCTAGTCTGAGCAGTGATAATGTCCTGGTGATAAAACATTCATTGTTTGGAAACACAGCACACAGTCTAGTGAGGGACACATTGATGAACACTGTGTTTCAGCTGATACCTCATACTGTTCTGAGACTACATAGTAAAAACCTTCCGTTTGGTTCCTTTTAAAGCAATAATTATGTCTGGAACTAAACAATGCAAAACACAAATTATGTATTATACTAAATAATTATGAAATAAATTTATTTTCCTAATTACGGCTTGCTTATAAGTCAATCTTATTTGGTGAGTCAAATTAGTTTTAAAGTTGAGAAAATGAAAGAATAGTTTTTTTTAACCGACTGTAGCATCACATGATCTCTATCACTCTCTGCAGTATAGGAAGTTAACCTCTTCATGACATACATTTAAGTCATATGTCATGTCCCTGCCTTTACGCTCACATCTTTCCCCTCACAAGATGACTAATTTAATCAGTTATCATGTGCCTTTAACAGACACCAGTGAAACAATGCTCCGCCCTTGGCTCTTAGCCAATTAAATCTGGCTGCATGTCACTGATTGTGGAATTTAACATGTGCCACCCAGATGTGCATCCTTCACCACATCATTCAACACCTCATTCATCAGGCCCATTGGCACCTCTGTCATGTGATTATGGGGTGCTGATGGGTTGTAATGACAGTTGGGGGTCTGCTGATGACCCCTGTTGCCAGCATTCAATAGAGATCATGACTTCTGATATACATAGCACTGCTATGTATAGTACAAGCAATTGGATGATCGGAGCTTCATGTTGTATATAAAGTAAAAAAAAAAGTTTTTAAAAATAAAAACAAATACCACAAGTTCAAATCACCCCCTTTTACCCCATTGAAAATGAAACAATTTGAAAAAAAAATAAAAAATTACGCTTATTTGATATTGCTACTTTCTGAAATGTCCGATCTATTAAAATATAAAATAAATTTATCAAATCAGTAAACGGCGCAATGAGAAAAAAAGTAGAAACCCAGAATTAATTTTTTTTTGCAGCCACTACATTGCAATAAAATGGAACAAGAGTCTATCAAAACATCGTATCTACCGCAAAATGGTATTAGTCAAAAAAATGTCAGCTCTGCATCATATCCTGAAAAACTAAAATAATACGAGTCTTGGAAAATGGTGACAAAAGTAACAAGTGTTTTCATACATACGGTATTTCCAAACTTTTTTCACCGTTTAAATAAAAAAATTATACATTTTTTAAATCTGCGTACCTGTACTGACCTATTGCTTGGTCAGTTTTACTGTATAGTGAACAGGGTAAATAAAATAAAAACAATTGTAGAACTTTTTCCCCCTTTTCTAGTGCACTATGTGTTAAAATCAGTGGTGTTGATCAAAAGTACAACTTGTCCCATAAAAACAAGCTCTCTAATATCTATATTGACAAAAAAAAAATAAACGTTATGGCTCTGGAAAGAAGGGGAGGAAAAAAAACCCAGAAATTAAAAAAAGGAAAATAGCCCGGTCATGATGAGGTTAAAAGCTATAGACACCTTTGACATTGAAAATGAATTTTACATATATTACTGTTTAAAATCTGGCACTGACTTCTGCAATCTCTTATGTGCCATTCATTTTGATCTACAGTTTCCAACCTGCTGAGCACATTTCATTCTTGTACTCTTTTCACCTCCTAAGGCTATGCTCACAAACATATTTGTACCGTACAAATAAAGGATATGCTGTGCGAGGGTTAAAGTTGCTTTGCAAACAATAAATGAAACGTTCTTATTTCCTCCTAAGTCATATTGCAAGATTTGTTAAAGGGTCGATAGTGACTTGTAGGATTGCTGCTTCCAACAGGTGGTGCTATAGCATTCAAATCCTCTTCCTCTCTGAAGATTCAATTTGCATATTAAATTTCCCAGAGGATCATTGCACAGCAAATAAGCCTCCTTACATTGGCATGTCAGAGCTGGTATGTCACTCTCCGCCAGGAGAAACCTTACTCCTCAGTCCTTTTATTTCCTCTGTCGCTCTAGAATATCAGTAAAAAGATAGTGAACAATTATTCCATACAGTGATTTATTTTATTTTGCTAACATATCTAGTGCCATCATTCTTCAGCGCTCTTTACAGAGAATGTATCACTATAATTATTTAACCTAGCACTCTTTCCACCACAAGGACACCAGCGAGAACAGAACCAGGCAATATTCAATAAAGCTGTCCGGCTGTCTCTGGGCTAAAAAGGGTTAATTCTAGATGATGTGGATTCTGCTTTAAAGATTGGTGATATGGTAAACATGTATTTTATCTATTCCACATAAAGATATCCAGTAAAACATGTGTACTAAATGTAAAACAATGTGTAAAAGTTCTCATCAAAAATGTTGCAAAGATAAAATGTTTACAAAAATAGAAAATAAAAATCTACACAAGTGAAAGAACAAAAGATAAATCTAAATCAAAGCAGTATTTTTTAAAAAACAGTATTATCATATTGATTCTCCCCTCCCTATTAATATCTCTAACAGACAGGAAGGGGAAATCAGAGAGAAGCAGCATCACAGCCAGCTACAGTATGTAAAAATGTCTCATAAACCATACAATAACAACCTAGTAAATTAATAACAAAGTGGAGAACAAATGTGTCCATAACAAATCATATTCATTATGAATGTAAATTGTTGATCAGTAATTGAAAAGAAAAAAATCTCCTGAAACGGCATGTCAAAATTTACACTTTTTTAATTTAGAAAACTTGCATGTATGAATTGATAAATTCCCCATAGTGTGTTATGTACCAGAATATAAAAGATAGGTTAATGTATAAGGTAGGTAGAACCTATGTTAATGAGTCAATAAGTCAGCCTATTAAATTTGTTGATCATGGTTTTTTTTTTTGGTAGGACCTCACTAAAGGGAATCTGCCAGTAGCACTTTGGCTGATTAAAATGGAAAAGGGAGGACATTTAGAATGTGACTGAAAAACTACATAGAATATCACCATGCAAAAAAAGCAATATGGACATGAACATATATAGCATTGAGAGCTTTGTGACCATATTTCTATAGTAAGGAAATGTATCAGTAATTACACCAACATTCCCCATGTCAATATATATATATATATATATATATATATATATATATATATATATATATATATATATATATATATATATATATATATATATATAATAGAGAAAAGTTGTCAGCAAGCCCCACAATACTGTGATAGCCTATCACAGTGATGGCGAACCTTTTAGAGACTGAGTGCCCAAACGGCCACCCAAAACCCACTGATTCATCACAAAGTGCCAACAACATGGCAATTTAACCTGGGGCTGGTTGCTGGTATTAAAAGGGGCATTGGGGCTGGAGCAGACATCTCAGGAGAAATGCAGCATATTCCCACACACACACTGCTCCTCTGTAAAATATACACAAACACAATACCAATCTGCAAAATATATGCACACACACTGCCGCTCAGCAAGACATATACACACACTGCCCCTCTGCAAAATATACACAAACACAATACCAATCTGCAAAATATATGCATTGCACACACACTGCCGCTCAGCAAAACATACACACACTGCCACTCTGTAAAATATATATACATACACACTACCCCTTTGAAAAATATGCACACACACTACCCCTCTGAAAAATATATATACACACACTGCCCCTCTGCAAAATATACACACATACTACCCCTCTGCAAAATATACACACACAATACCACTCTGCAAAATATATAGACACACACACCGCCCCTCTGCAAAATATATAGAAACACACTGCCCCTCTACAAAATATACACACACAATACCACTCTGCAAAATATACCGTACAGAAACACACTGCCCCTCTACAAAATATAAACACACACTACCCCTCTGCAAAATATACACACATACTACCCCTCTGCAAAATATACACACACAATAACCGACCTGCAAAATATATAGACACAAACAGCCCCTCTGCAAAATATATACACACACTGCCCCTTTGTAAAATATACACACACACACAATACCACTCTGCAAAATATATAGACACACACACCGCCCCTCTGCAAAATATACACACACACTGCCCCTTTGTAAAATATGCACACACACACAATACCACTCTGAAAAATATATAGACACACACCGCCCCTCTGCAAAATATATATACATGCACACATTGCCCTTTTGAATAAAGCAACACCCTATCCCCACACACTACCTCTATAAAAACTGTTTCCCTTTCACAATTCCCTCCCACCACCCCCATGGTACATTTAATGTTTGGCTCCTCCTGGAGCTCTTACCAGGCCCGCGCTGTCTCTGCTCCTCTGAGGCCCCAGCGCAGGCAGTAATGTGATGAGGTCAGTAACACACTGCTGCACATCGGACCTGGGGCTGACAGACGATCTTCTTCTCTGGTTCCAGTGCAGGACTCTTCAATTGTATTTGCATCTAAAATATATTTGAACATGGGAAGAAGGGAACGGCATTAACTGGTCCTGGCGTGTGATCACAGAGAGGGTTCAGAGTGCTGTTGCTGGCACACGTTCCATAGGTTAGTCACCTCTGACCTATAGTATTCTTTCTCCATTCTAGTGAAGACAATTGATTGGCAGTTGAATATTTGCATGATGTGGAATATGATGGCGCTATAAGTGAGTAAAATAAATGAAATATATATTTATGAGTACAACATATCATGAAAGCCCAGTGTTACTAGTTATAACCATTACTGAGTGATTAATTGAGAAATGTAGTGCAATTTTTCTAAGCATGTGTACAACAGAGGTTTTAAAACTATAACAAGTCGCTAGTCAGAAAATAAAGCTTAATTTATAAATAATTTACAACTTTGTAAAATAGTGTAGTAGTGTGTATAAACATTCCAAAATGGTTAAATGTACCTGCAGACCATGGAAATTGCTTTACGGAGGAAGCTGTGTACAAATTACTATGCTGTATGTAAAAGGTTATACTGTTGTGACCAAGTACTTTCGGTTCAGTTTGATGGGTCAAACCCCATCCTGAGAACACTTTACAAATGGTTTGATGACTTGTGGGAATCATGCAGAGACCAAAAAAATGAAGTAGTTATAGCAATATGCTTTTCTAAAGTATTTCTCTTCAGTCTATACTTCTTTCAAAGAAAATCATGAATCATTCTGTCTTCAATGTCCTATGATCCCGAGGGCAAAGATCACCATCTAATTTACTCAGAAAGTTTCAGATGTGATGCTTGAATATACAGTATCTTTTGGATCTAGAATTTGTTATATACTTTTAAACTATAGCACCATGGAGAAGAGCTTAGTACATAGAAGAAACCATGGCACGTATTGGTACATAGCATTGCTCTTTTAGTTCCAGCAATTACCATTATGGGACATATTTTATTCACCTATTTAGCTTTATTTTTGTTAAAGTGCAGATTGTTGGGAAGTGTAATATGAATTTGGAGATAATGGTTGAACTTGCGTCAGACTCCATTTTTATTGCAGGCATTACTTACAATAATGACTCTGGAGGAGGTGGCAATGGACTCTTAATAGGCATCAAAAGAAGCAGACTGACCCACCAGAATATTAGAGCATTCTTCAGTGGGCTCATACTCTTACCGAATAGCATTCCCTAAACATAACAGAGTTATAGAGATGAATAGCAGATACAAGTGCTGTAGTCATCTGTCTTAATGAGTTCCATGCTGTAGGGTTCATGCATGAGCACCGATTCATTCAAATTCTTCCAGAATGGAGATCATGAGGACCAACTTTGTACTGATAAGTCCAGATCTCAACAGCTCGGGGTCCAGCAATGAAACATTTATTACCTTGATATGCAATACATATAGAGATTGGTAAATCAATTTTCAGGATGAAAGTCTTGCGAATATCCTTTCTTTTATCATGGCACGGTTTGATGATTCGATCCACTGAAATACTGTATTACTGTGTGGTCAGTTCCCCTGTCTGCTTAGCTATTGCCTTTTCTTCCCTGTCCAAATGCTGATGGTTTCAATTGTCTTTGTTCCCCTTACTGGTTTGCTCCTCTCCAGGTGTTTTCCATTTTCCCATTTTGTTCTGTCCTATCATATTCTGGGTGGCGTTTTATAAGTTTACCCTTCAAAGCACTTCCTTGCTGGCTATACCTCTAGGTGGAGATGGTTTTTTTAGTTCCGGCCCTGCAGCTAATGGGTTTACCTTGCATGCTAAACACCAGTTGAATTCTTGTTTCAGGCGCCAAAACCTGAAAACATGAAACAAGAAAATTGAATTGCATTACTGCACTAGAAATATGAAAAATTGAGAAAGTTTAGCGCATAAATTGGCCAATTTATGTGTACCTTGTAGCCACGTTAAGGCATTTCTCATATAGAAGGTCCTAGCAATGCCTTTCCTCTCTGAGAATAAAGTCTTCATCTGAAAGGGAACCTAAAAGTGAGTCCTCTCTTTGACTAAAAATCTCTCTCTGTGGAGGGGTAGTGGACCTACTGTGATTAAAAACACCTGTGGCTAAAAGGAGGAGTGCTCAGTCAGAAGGCTAATGAACACAAACTTCAAAAAACTGACCGTCACATCCAAACATAGACTAAGTGTGAACAGGTGCTGAACCTAGAGTCACCAACTCGTATACAGTCAAATAAATAAGGCAGCACACTGTGGCGCCAAAACCTGCAAACATGAAACATGAAAATTGAATTGCATTACTGCACTAGAGGTGACAAAATGTAAAAATAATTTAGAAAATATATAACTTTAGTAAACCAAAATTAAATTTTTTATAAACCCCTTTCTGCCATTTGACGTACTATCCCATCGAGGTGACCTGGGAATTAATTCCCAGGGATGGGATAGTACGTCATAGGCAATCAGGCACGCTCACAGGGGGGAACGCGGACAATCGCGGCCGGGTGTCAGCTGATTATTACAGCTGACATCTGGCACTATGTGCCAGGAGCGGTCACGGACTGCTCCCGGCACATTAACCCCCGGAACACTGCGATCAAACATGATTGCAGTGTTCCGGCAGCATAGGGAGGCATTGCGCAGGGAGGGGCTCCCTGCGTGCTTCCCTGAGACCCTCGGAACAACACGATGTGATTGCATTGTTCCGAGCGTCTCCTCCCTGCAGGGCCCGGATCCAAGGTGGCGGCGGGGCTCCTTCTGCCTGTCAGATCGCTGACACTATACCATGATGTTCCACCCTGGGACAAAGTAAAAAAATAATAATAATAATAATAATAATAATCATGTGTAAAAAAAAATATGTATATATATCCTAAATAAATGAATAAAAAAAAATTGTTCCAATAAATACATTTCTTTATGTAAATAAAAAAACTATAAAAGTACACATATTTAGTATCGCCACGTCTGTAACCACCCGACCTATAAAACTGTCCCACTAGTTAACCTCTTCAGTGACCACTGTAAAAAAAAAAGAAAAAGAGGCAAAAAACAATGCTTTATCATCATACCGCCGAACAAAAAGTGGAATAAGATGCCATCAAAAAGACGGATATAAATAAACATGGTAGCGCCTGAATCGTCATCTTGTCCCGCAAAAAACGAGCTGCCATACAGCATCATCACCAAAAAAATAAAAAAGTTATAGCCCTCAGTATAAAGCAATGCAGAAATAATTATTTTTTCTATAAAATAGTTTTTATTGTATAAAAGCGCCAAAACATAAAAAAATTATATAAGTGAGGTATCGCTGTAATCGTACTGACACAAAGAATAAAACTGCTTTAACAATTTTACCAAACGCGGAATGGAATGAATGCACCCCGCAAAAAAAATTCACAAATTGCTGGCTTTTTTCATTCTGCCTAACAAAAATCAGAATAAAAAGCGATCAAAAAATGTCATGTGCCCAAAAATGGTACCAATAAAAATGTCAACTCGTACCGCAAAAAACAAGACTTCACATGACTCTATGGACCAAAATATTGAAAAATTATAGCTCTCAGAATATGGTCACGCAAAACTATTTTTTGCAATAAAAAGCACCTTTTAGTGTGTGACAGCTGCCAAACATAAAAACCCACTATAAATAGTAAATTAAACCCTCTTTATCACCGCCTTAGTTAGGGAAAAATAATAAAATAAAAAAAATGTATTTATTTACATTTTCCCATTAGGGTTAGGGTTAGAGTTAGGGCTAAAGTTAGGGTTAGGGTTGGGGCTAAAGTTAGTTAGGGTTGGGGCTTAAATTAGGGTTGGGGCTAAAGTTAGGGTTGGGGCTAGAGTTGGGGATAGGGTTTGGATTACGTTTACGGTTGGGTTAGGGGTGTGTCATGGTTAGGTGTATGGTTAGGGTTGGGATTAGGGTTATGGGTGTGTTGGGGTTATGAGTGTGTTGGGGCAGGATTAGGGTTAGGGGTATGTTTGGGTTAGGGGTGTGGTTAGGGTTTGGATTACGGTTAGGGGTGTGTTGGGGTTAGGGGTGTGTTGGGTTAGGGTTGTGGTTAGGGTTGGGATTAGTGTTAGGGGTGTGTTGGGGTTAGGGTTGGAGTTAGAATTGGGGGGTTTCCACTGTTTAGGCACAGCAGAGGCTCTGCAAACGTAACATGACGTCCGATCTCAATTCCATTCAATTCAGCGCTGAAAATGTAAAACGGTGCTCCTTCCCTTCCGAGCTCTGCTGTGCACCCAAACAGTGGATTATCCCCACATATGGGGTATCAGAATACTCTGGACAAATTGGACAACAACCTTTGGTGTCCAATTTCTCCTGTTATTCTTGGAAAAATACAGAACTGGGGGCTGAAAAATCATTTTTGTGAAAAAAAAAGATTTTTTATGTTCACGGCTCTGCGTTATAAACTTTAGTGAAACACTTGGGGGTTCAAAGTTCTCACAACACATCTAGTTAAGTTCCTTGGGGGGTCTGGTTTCCAATATGGGGTCACATGTGGGGGGTTTCTACTGTTTAGGTACATCAGGGGCTCTGCAAACGTAACGTGACGCCCACAGACCATTCCATCAAAGTCTACATTCCAAAACGCTATTTCTTCCCTTCCGAGCTCTGCCATGTGCCCAAACAGTAGTTTTCTCCCACATATAGGTATCAGCGTACTCAGGAAAAATTGGACAACAACTTTTGAGGTCCAATTTCTCCTGTTACCCTTGGGAAAATACAAGACTGGGGGTTAAAATCATTTTTGTGGAAAAAAAAGATTTTTTATTTTCACGGCTATACATTAAAAACTTTTGTGAAGCACTTGGGGTTCAAAGTGCTCACCACATATCTAGATAAGTTCGTTAGGGGGTCTACTTTCCAAAATGGTGTCACTTCTCGGGGTTTCCACTGTTTAGGCACATCAGGGGCTCTCCAAACACAACATGGCATCCTATCTCAATTCCAGCCAATTTTGCATTGAAAAGTCAAATGGCGCTCCTTCCTTCCGAGCTCCTCCATGCGCCCAAACAGCGGTTCCCCCCACATATGGGGTATCAGCGTACTCAGGACAAATTGTTCAACAGCTTTTGGAGTCCAATTTCTCCTGTTACCCTTGGTAAAATAAAACAATCTGGATCTGAAGTACATTTTTTGTGAAAAAAAGTTAAATGTTAATTTTTTTTTAAACATTCAAAAAATTCCTGTGAAACACCTGAAGGGTTAAAAAACTTCTTGAATGTGGTTTTAAGCACCGTGAGGGGTGCAGTGTTTAGAATGGTGTAACTTTATTTTTATTTTCTATCATATAGACCCCTCAAAGTGACTTCAAATGTGATGTGGTCCCTAAAAAAATTGGTGTTTTAAAAATGAGAAATTGCTGGTCAAATTTTAACCCTCATAACTCCCTTACAAAAAAAAATGTTGGTTCCAAAATTGTGCTGATGCAATTTAGACATGTGGGAAATGTTACTTATTAAGTATTTTGTGTGACATTTCGCTGTGATTTAAGGGCATGAAAATTAAAAGTTGGAAATTTGCAAAATTTTCAAAAGTTTTACCAAATTTCCACTTTTTTCACAAATAAATGCAAGTAATATCAAATAAATAAATAAATAAATAAATACATTTTACCAAAAACATGAAGTTCCATATGTCCCGAGAAACCATTGTCAGAACCATCGGGATCCGTTGAAGCGTTCCAGAGTTATAACCTCATAAAGGGACAGTGGTCAGAATTGTAAAAATTGGCCCGGTCATTAACATGCAAACCACCCTTGGGGGTTAAGGGGTTAAAAAATTGGAAATTTCAATGTAATTTATGAAGGACACAAGAACTGCCAAAATAAGGCTGGTTTCACACTTGCGTTTTGATCTGCAGCGTTTTAGCGCTAAAAAACGCATGCGTTTTTTTTCTATACTTAACATTAAAAAACGCATGCGTTTTTAGCATGCGTTTTGATGCGTTTTCGGCAACGCATGCGTTTTTTGACGCGTGCGTTCAGTTGCAGAAATGCAACCTGTAGTAATTTCTAGCGGCGTTTTTTTGCCGCAAAAAAACGCATGCGTTTATTCGCGGCAAAAAAATGTATTGCTGTCTATGTAAATGCATGCGTTTTTAAGCACATGTGTTTGCTTGCGTTAAAAATGCATGCGTTTTTATAGAAAAACACAAGAAAAAACAAGAAAACCCTAACCCTAAACACAAGAAAAAACAAGAAAACCCTAACCCTAACCCTAAACACAAGAAAAAACAAGAAAACCCTAACCCTAACCCTAGGGTTACTAGGGATTCTAACCCTAACCCTAACCCTAACCCTAAGGTTAGGATCCCTAGTAACCCTAGGGATCCTAACCCTAACCCTAACCCTAGGGATCCTAACCCTAACCCTAGGGATCCTAACCCTTAGGGTTAGGATTAGGGATAGGATCCCTAGGGTTAGGGTTAGGGTTAGAGTTAGGGTTAGGGTTAGGATCCCTAGGGTTACTAGGGATCCTAACCATAACCCTAACCCTAACTCTAGGGATCCTAACCCTAACCCTTAGGTTTAGGGTTAGGATATTCCTAACCCTTAGGGTTAGGGTTAGGATCCCTAGGGTTAGGGTTAGGGTTAGGGTTAGGGTTAGGATCCCTAGGGTTACTGTGTGGGGTGTGGGGTCGGCCATGAAGTCGGCGATCTTCTGAATCTGGAATCGGAATTCCGATACCGATTCCCGATATGTTTAAGATATCGGGAATTGGTATTGGAATTCAGATTTAAGTGTAAAATAAAGAATTAAAATAAAAAATATCGCTATACTTACCCTCTGACGGGCCCTGGTACTAACCGGGAACCTTCCTTCCTTAGAATCAGCCTTCCAGGACCTCGCGGTGACGTCGCGGCTTGTGATTGGTCGTGCGGCCGCCCATGTGACCGCTCGCGCGACCAATCAGAAGCCGCGACGTCACCGTGACGTCACCGAAGGTCCTGGAAGGACTGATTCTTAGGAAGGAAGGCTGCCGGAACGAAGCCGAGGGTGAGTATATTCCTATTAGGTATATACTCACCCTCGGACACGCCCTGCTTCTTTCCGGCAGCCTTCCTTCCTAAGAATCAGCCCTTCCAGGACCTTCGGTGACGTCACGGTGACGTCGTGGCTTGTGATTGGTCGCGCGAGCGGTCACATGGGCGGCCGCGCGACCAATCACAAGCCGCGACGTCACCGCGACGTCACCGCGAGGTCCTGGAAGGCTGATTCTAAGGAAGGAAGGTTCCCGGTTAGTACCAGGGCCCGTTAGATGGTAAGTATGGCGATATTTTTTATTTTAATTCTTTATTTTACACTTAAATATGGATCCCAGGGCCTGAAGGAGAGTTTCCGCTCCTTCAGACCCTGGGAACCATTGGAAACCCAATGCACTGCATTGGGTTTCGAGTTTCGGCCGACCCCGACTTTTTTATAGGATCGGCCGATTTCACTCGACCCGACTTTTGAAAAAGCCTAGCTATTTCTGTTTATAGTGGGTTTTCTAGTTGATTTTGATGATTGGCAGCTGTCACACACTTCTCAGCATGTGTTTAAAAAACGCAAGCGCAGAAAAAACGCATGTAAACGCGGCAAAACGCGCGGTTTTTTTCTGCATGCAAAAACGCATGCGTCTAAAAAACGCGACTTTTGCCGCGTTTACATGCATTTTTTCACCACATGAGTTTTTTTTTAAAACGCTGCAGATCAAAACGCAAGTGTGAAACCAGCCTTAGATGGAAGATGGACTCAGATGCACCCCATATTAGAGATAAAGGAGGGCCTCATACACATTATGTTCAAAAGTAATGTAGTGTTGCTCCTATACTCATAAAGGCTATACACTAAGTGCAAAGACTGACAAAACTTGCAAACAGGGTCATCTGTGGCACTCCAGGGTCCTGGTCATCGCCGTGGTATTGCTTTCCTCTCGGGGAGAGTGATGCTACTTTTGGAGGCAAAGAAGGATAACTGCATCCAGGTATCACAAACATGCAACACATTTCACACTCAAGACCACCAGGGGGAGCTTCTGCTCCTATTTATTAGGTCACTCCCTATATATATATATATATATATATATATATATATATATATATATATATATATAGAGAGAGAGAGAGAGAGAGAGTAAAAAAAGGAACAGCACAATGCTCACCGGTGGGTGCCTAGCCTCCTGGATAGAATAGTCCATACATCTACCCAACATGTATACAAAAATAGAAAAAGAAGGCAGCACTCCAAATCCTTTTCAGGGTGAAAAAATGTGAAATTTACGGAGATGTGGGCTGAATAAATTTCACATTTTTTTCACCCTGAAAAGGATTTGGAGTGCTGCCTTCTTTATATATATATATATATATATATATATATATATATATATATATATATATATAACTGGTAGTCTGTAGGGAAAGTTAGTGAGTTCCAGACAGAAGTTCGTTGCTGGCTGAGCTCAGCTCAGTTAGTTCCAGACCAGAGTCTGAGGAGGACAGAAGGTTAAAGGAGCTGTGCATGCCCCCAGAGCTGCAGCTCCCAGAAAGAGACATACAGAATTGTATTGCAGTGAGCGTGAAGGAAGTCGAAGCAAAGGAGAGTATACCAGAAGGAGACCAACCCCGCTCAGGCTGCCTCATTCTGAGGGGCAAAATCTGGGTAGCCGGAAGACCGAGGGAGTAAGGACCTCTATGCCTTATTTCAGAGACCGGCAGGACAGCTAATTACAGGTTACTTGTCCGCACCTACACCCAGGAGGCACGGTGACACCTACAGAGCTGGGTTATCTAAGAGACCCTATAAACAGGCTAAAGTCACCAGTCATACGGGTATTGTCCTATCCTATATGGGGGACAGAGAGAGCGAAACATCGCATCTGTGAGACCCTCATGTGAAGCCATAGGCAGTAAAGGACTACACCACCGCAGCGCAAGGGATGGCTACTGATTTCCACCTGGACAATGGAACTCTGGACTTGCCTCCAAACCGGCCGAATTCTGCCTGCCCTGTGATCTGGTGCCCTGGACTGTGGATGCTGAAGTCTTCAGTAAAGGTAAAGAGACTGCAACCTTGTGTCCTCGTTCTTCACTGTGCCTTTCACCATCTACCATCTTATACACTGGGAAGCCCTGGGGATACACTTCACCAGTGGGAAGGTATACCATCTAGCTGCCATAACATCACCCCAGCGGACCCCTAAAGCAGTGTCGGTCACCCTGACCGAATACCACAGGTGGCGCCACGAAAATTCCCCTTAAAGACCTTTCCCTTTTACATGGATGTCCCAGGGCCCACGGACCAGGTCAACCACAGTGACATCCCCCTGTGAACGGCAGGACCCGGTACCGAGTACCCCACGGCCCCATGGGGGGTGATCCACATCCATACACCCTTGAAGGTACCAACTGTAGTGCCTTATTTAGATATTGGGAACAAAGCATAGTTGTGGTACTCCTGCAATCAAAAAAGCTTTGTGCACAGTGCAAAGCTTGCTAAAAATTACAAGCAGGGTCATCCATACACATTTGAAGGCACCAACTAGAGTACCGCATAAAAAAATTACCAAAAGTGTAATTGATGTACTCCTGTGCCCGAAAATGGTAGCAATAAAAGCATCAACTCGTCCAGCAAAAGACAGGACCTCACATGACACTGTGGGCCAAAATATAGAAAAATTATAGCTCTCAAAATGTGGTAATGCAAAAACTATTTTTTAATGTGACAGCTGCCAAACATAAACACCCGCTATAAAAACCTGCTATAAATAGTAAATCAATTTCCCCTTTAGTTAGGGAAAAATAATAAAATGAAAAAATGTATTTAATTCCATTTTCCCATTAGGGTCGGGGCTAAAGTTAGGATTACAGTTAGGCCATGTTCACACGTTGCGGTTTTTACTGCGGAACCGCAGCGATTTTGCCGCTGCGGGTCCGCTGCAGTTTCCATTGCATTTACATTTACATGTAAACCTATGAAAACCGCAAACCGCTGTGCACATGCTGCAGAAAAAAATGCGCAGAAACGCAGCGGTTTATATTCCGCAGCATGTCACTTCTATCTGCGGAGCTGCAGCGGTTCTGCACCCATAGACCTCCATTGTGAGGGTCAAACCCGCAGTAAAACCCGCAGATGAAAAAATATCTGCGGGTTTTCTGCAGTTTTGGGTGTAGAAACCGCTGCAGCAGGAAGTGCGGGGAAGCGGGAGGAAGTGCATGGGTGGAAGTGCGTGGGCGGAGTGTGACCGTCAGCATGGAGGCATGTATGTGTGTGTGTGTGTATGTATGTGAAGTCTGTGTGTGTGCGTCTGTCTGTGTGTGTGTGTGTGTCCCCATGCGACGATAGTGCCACCCAATTGTGCTAAGTCGCCGTATGGGACTACTACTCCCAACCGATATTAGGGTGGGAGAGTTGTCCCTGTGTCCGGCGACTTAGCACAATTGTCAGTAAAACACAAACACATACACATGCAATACACATACAATAAACGTAACATACATGACAGACATTACATACAACATATAACATAGAGTATATACTCACCATACAGCACACTGGTACGCGAAGCCCTCGGTCCCCTAGGGAAAAAGTCCCCAAAAAATAAACCAAATCCATACTCCCTGTCCGCAGAATCCAATACCAAGTGTCCCACGCCGATCGCTTGCTCTCCGGCGATACACTGCCAGGAGCGAAGCTCCTAGCAGTGTATCGCGTCCTTTACCAGAGTTCAGCGGCTCCGGCGTCTCTATTTACGGCATTAGAGCTGCGTGTGAACTTTCCCACGCAGCACTGCCATAAAGCGAGAGTACCGGGGTCAATGAACGCCAGTAAACTCTTGCGCATGCGCAGTTACACACCGACAGGAGCCGGAGCTCCTGTCAGTGTGTTGCTGCAGCCGTGGAGAGCAGACACATCTCCGGATGTGTCTGTTCTCCATGGCAGATCGTCGTGGGACCCTCGTTGGATTTCTGCGAACAGGGCCAGGGAGTATGAATTTGGTTTGTTTTTTTATTTCTTTTGCAGGTCGAGGGTCTTCAGGTGGATTGAGCGTATAATAAAGGGTTTGTCAAAAAGTGGGTGTCTTTATTTCATTAAAATATTTTTTTCTAGTGTCTGTGTTTTTTTTAACCCTTTAATAGGATTAATAATGGATAGGCGTCTTATTGATGCCTCTCCATTATTAATCTGGCTTAATGCCACCTTACAATAGCAAGGTGACATTAACCCCTTATTACCCCATATCCCACCGCTACACGGGAGTAGGAAGAGAGGGGCTAAGTGCCGGAATTGGCACATCTTTTAGATGCGCCTTTTCTGGGGCGGCTGCGGGCTTATATTTGTAGCCATGGGGGGAAAATATCCATGCCCCCTTTCCTAGGCTATGAATATAAGCCCACAGCTGTCTGCATAGCCTTTCTGGCCTAAAAATATAGGGGGACCCCAACACTTTTTTTGGGGTGCTCTCCCTATATTTGAGAGCCAGAAAGGCTACGCAGACAGCTGTGGGATTAATATTCGTGGCCTGGGAACAGCCAGGGGTATTTTAACCCCTTCCCAGGCCAGAAATATTGGCCCACAGCTGTCTGCCTAGCCTTTCTGGCCTAAAAATATAGGGGGACCCTACACAATATTTTTTTTGGGGCCCCCCTGTAGTTTAGAGCCATAAAGGCTACGCAGCCATCTGTGGACTAATATTCCTAGCCTGGGAACAGCCATGGGTATTTTAACCCCTTCCCAGGCCACAAATATTGGCCCACAGCTGTCTGCTTAACCTTTCTGGCCTAAAGATACAGGGGGACCCTATGTCATTTGTTTTTTTGGGTCCCCCTATATATTTATTTAACCTTTTAATAGGATTAATAATGGATAGGTGTCTTATAGTGTTGAGCATTCCGATACCGCAAGTATCGGTATCGGCCGATATTTGCTGTATCGAAATTCCGATACCGAGTTCCGATATTTTTGTGATATCGGAAATCAGAAGTTCCCAGTGTATGGTTCCCAGGGTCTGGAGGAGAGGAGACTCTCCTTCAGGCCCTGGGATCCATATTCATGTAAAAAATAAAGAATTAAAATAAAAAATATGGATATACTCACCCCTCCGGCGGCCCCTGGACCTTACCGATGTAACTGGCAGCCTCCGTTCCTAAGTATGAGGAGTTTAGGACCTGCAATGACGTCGCGGCTTGTGATTGGTCGCGTGAGCGGTCACATGAGCAGTCACGCGACCAATCACAAGCCGTGACGTCATCAAAGGTCCTAAACTCCTCATTCTTAGGAACGGAGGCTGCCGGTTACATCGGAAAGGTCCAAGGGCCGCCGGAGGGGTGAGTATATCTATATTTTTTATTTTAATTCTTTATTTTTTACATGAATATGGATCCCAGGGCCTGAAGGAGAGTTTCCTCTCCTTCAGACCCTGGGAACCATCCAGGATAGCTTCCGATACTTGTGTCCCATTGACTTGCATTGGTATCGGGTATCGGTATCGGCGATATCCGATATTTTTGGGATATTGGCCGATCCCATCCGATACCGATACCTTTGAGTATCGGAAGGTATCGCTCAACACTAGTGTCTTATTGACGCCTCTCCATTATTAACCAGGCTTAATGCCACCTTACAATAGCAAGGTGGCATTAACCCCTCATTACCCCATATCCCACCGCTACATGGGAGTGGGAAGAGAGGGGTTAAGTGCCGGAATTGGCGCATCTCATTTTGATGTTTTCACAGGGTTGGACAAGGAAATGACATCATGTGTTTGTTTTTTTTCCCACTGCAGTTCAAGCTTTATTTGTGTCAAAAACACAGACAATCTGCAGGGAAAAACGCATCAAAAACCGCACTAAAAACCGCATCAAAAAACGCACCAAAATGCACCAAAAACCGCACCTGCATTTTCTGCCAAGATCTGCGGTTTTTAGTGCAGAAAAATCCACAGGAAAATCTGCAACGTGTGCACATAGACTAACGGTTGGGATTATGGTTAGGGTTGGGTTTAGGGTTAGGTGTCATGGTTCCCAATGGCAAGGGAACGTAAGAAACATATAAATTACGAACGAGCTCTCGGGTGATGGAAACTCGAGTTGACCGTGAGCTAAATCTACCACACAACTAATAGTAGCCAGGGAGCATACCTACGGCTTCCTATATGCCACGTGCCAGCCGGAGGTCTAACTACGCCTGGTAGAGGAAGAAACAGACCTGGCTTACCTCTAGGGAAATACTCCAAAAGATGATAGCAGCCCCCCACATGTAATAACGGTGAATTAAGAGGAAAAGACATACACAGTA
This sequence comes from Ranitomeya variabilis, assembly GCF_051348905.1. NCBI lineage: Eukaryota > Metazoa > Chordata > Amphibia > Anura > Dendrobatidae > Ranitomeya > Ranitomeya variabilis. The sequence goes on from NC_135233.1 coordinate 827,986,331, forward strand.
TGAAAGTAGATTTAGCAAAGAGAGGTCCACTTACTAGATAGCAGAAGGATACAAAAGAGGACTTCACGGTCAACTGAAAACCCTTTCAAAAACCATCCTGAAATTACTTTAAGACTCCTGTGTCAACTCATGACACAGGAGTGGCAATTTCAGCCCGCAAGAGCTTCCAGCTACAGAGAATTACAAAAACTGCAAACTGGACAAAAGGTACAAAACAAAAGGACAAAGTCCACTTAGCTGATCAGCAGACTAGTAGCAGGAACATGCAACCGAAGGCTCTGGTTACAATGATGACCGGCAAGGAAATGACTGGAGAGCAAGGCTAAATAGGAAACTCCCAAACGCTGATGGAAGCAGGTGAACAGAAGCAGCAAAGTGCAAACAAGTCACCAGTACCACCAGCAACCACCAGGGGAGCCAAAAAGCGGATACACAACAGTACCCTCCCCTTAAGGAGGGGGCACCGAACCCTCACAAGAACCGCCAGGACGATCTGGATGAACCCTATGAAAGGCACGAACCAAATCCGAGGCATGAACATCAGAGGCAGTTACCCAACAATTATCTTCCTGACCATAGCCCTTCCATTTAACCAGATATTGAAGTCTCCGTCTGGAAATACGGGAGTCCAAGATCTTTTCTACCACGTACTCCAATTCACCCTCCACCAGCACAGGAGCAGGAGGTTCAGTAGAAGGAACCACCGGTACCTCATATCTCCGCAACAACGACCGATGGAACACATTATGGATAGCGAAAGATGCCGGGAGGTCCAAACGAAAGGAAACAGGGTTAAGAATCTCCAAAATCCTATAAGGACCGATGAACCGAGGCTTAAATTTAGGAGAAGAAACCCTCATAGGGACAAAACGGGAAGACAACCACACCAAGTCCCCAACACGAAGGTGGGGGCCAACACGACGACGGCGGTTAGCAAACTGCTGAGTCCTCTCCTGGGACAATTCCAAATTATCCACCACTTGTCCCCAAATCTGATGCAACCGATCCACTACCGCATCCACTCCAGGACAATCCGAAGATTCAACCTGACCAGATGAAAAACGCGGATGAAACCCTGAATTGCAAAAGAAAGGAGAAACCAAAGTGGCAGAACTAGCCCGATTATTAAGAGCAAACTCCGCCAATGGCAGAAAGGCAACCCAATCATCCTGATCCGCAGACACAAAACACCTCAAATAAGTCTCCAAAGTTTGATTAGTTCGTTCCGTCTGGCCATTGGTCTGAGGATGGAATGCAGACGAAAAAGACAAATCAATGCCCAACCTGGCACAGACTGCCCGCCAAAATCTAGACACGAACTGGGTACCCCTGTCAGAAACGATGTTTTCCGGAATACCATGCAAGCGAACCACATTTTGAAAAAACAGAGGGACCAACTCAGATGAGGAAGGCAACTTAGGCAATGGCACCAAATGAACCATTTTAGAAAAACGGTCACACACCACCCAGATGACAGACATCTTCTGAGACACAGGGAGGTCCGAGATAAAGTCCATAGAGATGTGCGTCCAAGGCCTCTTCGGAATAGGCAAGGGCAACAACAACCCACTAGCCCTAGAACAACAAGGCTTGGCCCGAGCACACACATCGCAAGACTGCACAAAAACACACACATCTCGAGACAAGGAAGGCTGTCATGAATCCCCAATGGCTAGGGATAGCACAGGATAAGCAAAGTATAATAAATATCGGACGAGCTCTAGGGTGATGGAAACTGGGCTGACCGCTGCCCTACGCCTGACAAACGCAACTAGAGATAGCCAGGGAGCGTGCCTACGTTGGTTCTAGACGCCACGCACCAGCCTAAGAGCTAACTAGTACTGCAGAGAAAACAAAGACCTCACTTGCCTCCAGAGGAATTAACCCCAAAGGTATAGTTGCCCCCCACATGTATTGACGGTGAAATGAGAGGAAGGCACACACATAGAGATGATGTATATAGCTTTAGCAAATAGAGGCCCGCTGAAAACTAGAAAGCAGAATGACACAAAAGGGGACTGAGCGGTCAGCAAAAACCCTAATCAAAAAAACCATCCTGAGATTACAAGAACCCATGTGCCAACTCATGGCACATGGGGAGAACCTCAGTCCACTAGAGCAACCAGCTAACAAAGAGACATTCTAAGCAAGCTGGACAAAAAACCAAACAACTGAAAATCAGCACTTAGCTTATCCTGAAAGATCTGGAAGCAGGTAGGCAGGAACCAAACAGAGAACATCTGAACACATTGATAGCCGGCAAGGGAAATGACAGAAAGGCCAGGTAAAATAGGAAACACCCAGCCTCTGATGGACAGATGGAAACCAAAGGCCGCAACCCACCAAAGTCACCCAGTACCAGCAGTAACCACCAGAGGGAGCCCGCAAACAGAATCCACAACAGAAGGCCACCAGAAGGATCTAGCCACCAAATCTCTGGTGCCAAAAATTCCCAGATGACCTGCCAGAGTAGAAGAATGAACTTCCGAGATGACTCTAGTGGTCCACTTGTCAGGAACAAACAGTCTACCAGACGGACAACGATCAGGTCTATCCGCCTGAAATTCTTGCAAAGCACGTCGCAAATCTGGAGAGACAGCAGACAAAACCACTCCATCCTTAAGGACACCAGCAGGTTCAGAATTCCCAAGAGAGTCAGGCTCAAAACTCCTAGAAAGAGCATCTGCCTTCACATTCCTAGAACCCGGTAAGTACGAGACCACAAAATTAAACCGGGAAAAGAACAACGACCAACGTGCCTGTCTAAGATTCAGGCGCCTGGCAGACTCCAAATAAATTAAATTCTTGTGATCAGTCAAAACTACCACCTGATGTCTGGCACCCTCAAGCCAATGACGCCACTCCTCAAATGCCCACTTCATGGCCAAAAGCTCCCGATTACCAACATCATAGTTTCGCTCGGCGGCCGAAAATTTTCGCGAAAAGAATGCACAAGGTCTCATCACCGAGCAGTCGGAACTTTTCTGCGACAAAACCGCCCCCGCTCCGATCTCGGAAGCATCGACCTCAACCTGAAAGGGAAGAGAAACATCAGGCTGGCGCAACACAGGGGCAGACAAAAAGCGGCGCTTAAGCTCCCGAAAGGCCTCCACGGCAGCAGGGGACCAATTGGCAACATCAGCACCCTTTTTAGTCAAATCCGTCAGAGGTTTAGCAACGCCAGAAAAACCAGCTATAAATCGACGATAAAAATTAGCAAAGCCCAAGAATTTCTGGAGACTCTTCAGAGAAGTAGGCTGCGTCCAGTCGTAAATAGCCCGAACCTTGACAGGGTCCATCTCAATAGAAGAAGGGGAAAAAATGTACCCCAAAAAGGAAATTTTTTGAACCCCAAAAACACACTTTGAACCCTTTACACACAAAGAATTCTCCCGCAAAACCTGAAAAACCCTCCTGACCTGCTGAACATGAGAGTCCCAGTCATCAGAAAAAATCAAAATATCATCCAAGTAAACAATCAAAAATTTATCCAAATATTCACGGAAAATATCATGCATCAAAGACTGAAAGACCGAAGGAGCATTAGAAAGGCCGAAAGGCATTACCAAATACTCAAAATGGCCCTCAGGCGTATTAAATGCGGTTTTCCACTCATCCCCCTGCTTAATTCGCACCAAATTATACGCCCCACGAAGATCAATCTTAGAGAACCACTTAGCCCCACTTATGCGAGCAAACAAATCAGTCAGCAAAGGCAATGGATACTGATATTTGACTGTAATTTTATTCAGGAGTCGATAATCAATACAAGGCCTCAGAGAGCCATCCTTTTTAGAGACAAAGAAAAAACCGGCTCCTAAAGGTGATGAAGAAGGACGAATATGTCCCTTTTCCAGGGACTCCTTAATATACTCGCGCATAGCAGCATGTTCAGGTACAGATAGGTTAAACAAACGACCCTTTGGAAATTTACTGCCAGGAATCAGATCTATGGCGCAATCACAATCCCTGTGAGGAGGGAGTGAACCAATCTTAGGCTCTTCAAAAATATCACGATAATCAGACAAAAATGCCGGAATCTCAGATGGAATAGATGACGAAATGGACACCATAGGAGTGTCCCCATGAACCCCCCGACATCCCCAGCTTAACACAGACATAGCTTTCCAGTCAAGGACTGGGTTATGAGACTGTAACCATGGTAATCCAAGCACCAAAACATCATGTAAATTGTACAACACAAGGAAGCGAATCACCTCCTGATGGTCTGGAGTCATACGCATAGTCACTTGCGTCCAGAACTGTGGTTTATTACAAGCCAAAGGTGTAGAATCAATACCCTTCAGAGGTATAGGGACTTCCAGAGGCTCTAAATCAAACCCACAGCGCCTGGCAAAGGACCAGTCCATAAGACTCAGAGCAGCGCCAGAGTCCACATAGGCATCCACGGTAATAACTGATAATGAACAAATCAAGGTTACAGACAAAATAAATTTGGACTGTAAAGTGCCAATTGAAATGGACTTGTCAACCTTCCTAGAACGTTTAGAGCATGCCGATATAACATGAGCAGAATCACCACAATAGAAGCATAACCCATTTTTACGCCTATAATTCTGCCGCTCGCTTCTGGACATAACTCTGTCACATTGCATTTTCTCTGGCGTCTCTTCAGAAGATACCGCCAAATGGTGCACGGGTTTGCGCTCCCGCAAACGCCGATCAATCTGAATTGCCATTGTCATGGACTCATTCAGACCTGTAGGCGCAGGGAACCCGACCATAACATCTTTAACGGCATCAGAAAGACCCTCTCTGAAATTTGCCGCTAAGGCGCACTCATTCCACTGAGTAAGCACAGACCATTTACGAAATTTTTGGCAGTATATCTCCGCTTCATCTTGCCTTTGAGAAAGGGCTATCAAAGCTTTTTCAGCTTGAATCTCCAAATTAGGTTCCTCATAAAGCAACCCTAAAGCCAGGAAAAACGCATCCACATTGAGCAACGCAGGATCCCCTGGTGCCAATGAAAATGCCCAATTTTGAGGGTCACCTCGCAGCAAAGAGATTACAATCTTAACCTGCTGGACAGGATCTCCTGAGGAGTGAGGTCTGAGAGAAAGGAATAATTTACAATTATAGTTGAAATTCAAAAACCGAGATCTATCTCCGGAAAACACCTCTGGTGTAGGGATTTTAGGTTCAGAAATAGGAGCATGTATAACAAAATCTTGTAAATTTTGAACCTTCGTAGCAAGATTATTTAAACCTGCAGCCAAACTCTGAGGATCCATCTTTAAACAGGTGAGCTCAGAGCCATTCAAGGATTATAAGGAGAGAAAGGCAAAGGCTGTAATTAGAGCTGAAATACAACTGATCCAACTATGGAGCAAGCATAGGGGAAAAAGAGAAAAAAAAAAAAAATTACAGACTTCTTTTTTTCTCTCCTTTCTTCTGCCAATAAGTTTAACACTGGCCGGTCATACTGTCATGGTTCCCAATGGCAAGGGAACGTAAGAAACATATAAATAACGAACGAGCTCTCGGGTGATGGAAACTCGAGTTGACCGTGAGCTAAATCTACCACACAACTAATAGTAGCCAGGGAGCATACCTACGGCTTCCTATATGCCACGCGCCAGCCGGAGGACTAACTACGCCTGGTAGAGGAAGAAACAGACCTGGCTTACCTCTAGGGAAATACCCCAAAAGATGATAGCAGCCCCCCACATGTAATAACGGTGAATTAAGAGGAAAAGACATACACAGTATGAAAGTAGATTTAGCAAAGAGAGGTCCACTTACTAGATAGCAGAAGGATACAAAAGAGGACTTCACGGTCAACTGAAAACCCTTTCAAAAACCATCCTGAAATTACTTTAAGACTCCTGTGTCAACTCATGACACAGGAGTGGCAATTTCAGCCCGCAAGAGCTTCCAGCTACAGAGAATTACAAAAACTGCAAACTGGACAAAAGGTACAAAACAAAAGGACAAAGTCCACTTAGCTGATCAGCAGACTAGTAGCAGGAACATGCAACCGAAGGCTCTGGTTACAATGATGACCGGCAAGGAAATGACTGGAGAGCAAGGCTAAATAGGAAACTCCCAAACGCTGATGGAAGCAGGTGAACAGAAGCAGCAAAGTGCAAACAAGTCACCAGTACCACCAGCAACCACCAGGGGAGCCAAAAAGCGGATACACAACAGTTAGGGGTGTGTTAGGGTTAGGTTTGTGGTTAGGGTTACGGTTAGGGTTGGGATTACGGTTAGGGGTGTGTTGGGGTTAGGGTTGGAGTTAGAATTGGGGAGTTTCCACTGTTTAGGCACATCAGGGGCTCTCCAAATGCGACATGGCGTCTGATCTCAATTCCAGCCAATTCTGCGCTGAAAAAGTCAAATTGTGCTCCATCCCTTCTGAGCTCTGCCATGACCCCAAACAGTAGTTTGCCCTGACATATGGGGTATCAGTGTACTCAGGACAAATTGCACCACAACTTTTGTGGTCCAATTTCTCCTGTTACCCTTGAGAAAATAAAAAAATTGGGGACTAAAATATCATGTTTGTGGAAAAAATATGATTTTTTTATTTTCACGCCCGGGCGTTATAAACTTTAGTGAAACACCTGGGGGTTCAAAGTTCTCACCACACATCTAGATAAGTTCCTTGGGGGATGTAATTTCAAAAATGGGGTCACTTGTGGGGGGTTTCTACTGTTTAGGCACATCAGGGGCTCTCCAAACGCGACATGACACCTGCAGACCATTCCATCAAAGTCTGCATTCCAAAACATCACTACTTCCATTCCGAGTCCCGACGTGTGCCCATACAGTAGTTTTCTCCCAAATATGGGGTATCAGAGTACTCAGGACATATTGGATAACAATGTTTGGGGTCCAATTTCTCCTGTTACCCTTGGGAAAATAAAAAATTGGCGACTAAAAGATCATGTTTGTGGAAAATATACAATTTTTTTTTTATTTTCACGCCCGGCATTATAAACTTTAGTGAAAAACCTGGGGGTTCAAAGTTCTCATCACTAGTGTTGAGCATTCCGATACCGCAAGTATCTGGTATCAGACGATACTTGCGGGTATCGGAATTCCGATACCGAGATCCGATACTTTTGTGGTATCGGGTATCGGTATCGAAACAACATTAATGTGTAAAATTAAGAATTAAAATAAAAAATATTGCTATACTCACCTCTCCGACGCAGCCTGGACCTCACCGAGGGAACCGGCAGCGTTCTTTGCTTAAAATGCACGCTTTTACTTCCTTCCGTGATGTCACGGCTTGTGATTGGTCGCGTGCCGCCCATGTGGCCGCGACGCGACCAATCACAGCAAGCCGTGACGTAATTTTCAGGTCCTCAATGCCTAATTCTAGGCATTCAGGAATTTAAAATTACGTTCCGGCTTGTGATTGGTCGCGTCGCGGTCACATGGGCGACGCGACCAATCACAAGCCGTGACGTCACGGGAGGCAGGAGACGCGCGCATTTTTAAAATTACGTCACGGCTTGTGATTGGTTGCGTGCCGCCCATGTGACCGCGACGCAACCAATCACAGCAAGCCGTGACGTAATTTCAGGTCCTCAATGCAGAAATAGGCATCAGGACCTGAAATTACGTCACGGCTTGCTGTGATTGGTCGCGTCGCGGTCACATGGGCGGCACGCAACCAATCACAAGCCGTGATGTAATTTTAAAAATGCGCGCGTCTCCTGCCTCCCGTGACATCACGGCTTGTGATTGGTCGCGTCGCCCATGTGACCGCGACGCGACCAATCACAAGCCGGAACGTAATTTTAAATTCCTGAATGCCTAGAATTAGGCATTGAGGACCTGAAAATTACGTCACGGCTTGCTGTGATTGGTCGCGTCACGGCCACATGGGCGGCACGCGACCAATCACAAGCCGTGACGTCACGGAAGGAAGTAAAAGCGCGCATTTTAAGCAAAGAACGCTGCCGGTTCCCTCGGTGAGGTCCAGGCTGCGTCGGAGAGGTGAGTATAGCAATATTTTTTATTTTAATTCTTTATTTTACACATTAATATGGATCCCAGGGCCTGAAGGAGAGTTTCCTCTCCTTCAGACCCTGGGAACCATCAGGAATACCGTCCGATACTTGAGTCCCATTGACTTGTATTGGTATCGGGTATCGGTATCGGATTAGATCCGATACTTTGCCGGTATCGGCCGATACTTTCCGATACCGATACTTTCAAGTATTGGACGGTATCGCTCAACACTACTCATCACACATCTAGAGAAGTTCCTTGGGGGTCTAGTTTGCCAAACTGAAAAAGTCAAACGGCGCTCTTTCCCTTCCGAGCTCTGCCATGCGCCTAAACAGTGGTTTATCCCCACATATGTGGTATCAGCCTACTTAGGACAAATTGCACAATAACTTTTGGGGTCCTTTTACTCTTGGGAAAATTAACATTGGGATGAAAAGATCATTTTTGTGGAAAAAATATGATTTTTTAATTTTACATCTCTACATTATAAACTTCTGTGAAGCCCTTGGGGGTTCAAAGTTCTCACCACTCATCTAGATAAGCTCCTTGGTGGTTTTTGTTTCCAAAATGTTGTCACTTGTGGGGGTTTTCACTGTTTAGGCACATAAAGGGCTCTCCAAATGCGACATGGCGTCCGATCTCAATTCCAGCCAATTTTGCGTTGAAAAAGTCAAACGGCACTCCTTCCATTCAGAGCTCTGCCATTCGCCCAAACAGTGGTTCCCCCCACAGGGTATCAGCATACTCAGGACAAATTGCACAATAACTTTTGTGGTCCAATTTCTCCTGTTACCCATGGGAAAATAAAAAAAACTGGATCTGAAATAATGTTTTTGTGAAAAAAGTTAAATGTTAATTTTTTTTAAACATTCCAAAAATTCCTGTGAATCACCAGAAGGGTTAATAAACTTCTTGAATGTGGTTTTGCGCACCTTGAGGGGAGCAGATTTTAGAGTGGTGTCACTTTTTGGTATTTTTTTCATATAGATCCCTCAAAGTGACTTCAAATGTGATGTGGTCCCTAAAAAAAAGTAGTGCTGTAAAAATGAGAAATTGTGCTGGTCAATTTTTATCCCTTATATAACTCTATAACAAAAAAAATGTTGGTTCCAAAATTGTGCTGATGTAGAGCAGACATGTAGGAAATGTTACTTATTAAGTTTTTTGTTTGACATATCTGTGTGATTTAAGGCCATGAAAATTCAAAGTTGGAAAATTGCGAAATTTTCAAACTTTTCGCTAAATTTTCATTTTTTTATTTTTTTCACAAATAATCGCAAGTCATATCAGTGAAATTTTACCACTACCATGAAGCATAATATGTCAAGAGAAAACTTTGTCAGAATCACCAGGATCTTTAAGCGTTCCAGAGTTATAACCTCCTAAAAGGACAGTGTTCAGAATTGGCCTGGTCATTAACATGCAAACCACCCTTGGGGTAAAGGGGTTAAAAACACTTTATCAGGCCCTAGACTCTCAGAGAGTGTCAAGAAATTTGCCATGGCCTTTGACAGTGTACCTCTGTCTCTGCTTTGTTTCTCCCTTGCCTTTCCTCCTCGGTTGGGGAAGGAAGCCTGCCCCTGGGTGTTAGCATTGTCTGATGGGAATTTTTTCAACACATTTTCCACAATGGCCTTCTGGTATAGCACCATTTCAGAAGACCTCTCTGCCTCAGGAAGGAAAGATGCAAAAAGTTCTCCTGGTAGCATGCACCAATACTCTTTCTTTGGCCAAGATAAATGTAACGCAGGGAGCTCAGAAAAAGGCAGTGGTACAGAAAGTCGGCAATATGTGTCAAGCTCCCTAGAGCCAATACTTCCCTGTCTCCACCATGATGAGGACTCTCCATGTCATCCTCCACCTCCTTCCTCAATTATTTCTCCTCTGCCACCTCAGCTCATCCATATAGTAGAGATTGGACGAAGATTGTGTGGGCTCTAGCCTCTATTGTGCTAGCAATCAGCTCATGTTCCACCTTATCCTCCTCAGTCTTCACCACCTCATTCTTACCCAATTGGCACTGAGCAGATGAGGTGAGGTTGGGCTAGGTAGTATCTCCCTGACTCATTTCTTCCTCCATCTCCATCTAATCTGCATACATAGCTTCATATTCCATTGTGAGCAGCGAGTGTTTAAGTAGGCACAGAAACTGGATCCTTGTGCTGACTATAGCATTATTACTGCTCACCATCTTTGTAGAGTCCTCAAAGTCTTGAGGAACAACACAAATTTCAGACATCAACGCCCACTCTTCATTTTTTATGTGCGGGGACTACCAAAATACTGACTGGTGTATAGAAATTCGTATTTGGCAATTGGACTCTGCTGCTCATAAAGCATTGCCAGCATGTGCAGTGTGGAGTTCCAGCACATGGTGACATCGCACACCAATCCGTGAGCTGCCACTTGCATGTACTGCTGCAGCGCTGCCAGAGCGGGGGCGGCTGTAGCTGACTTGCGGAAATGGGCGCTGACACGATGGACCTTGACCAAAGGCTCTGGCAAATCAATAAATTATGTTGAAAATAGCTATTTGGAGTGTCCTAAAGTGGGATCACTAGTCTCCTGGGACTCAACATGAAGTAAAGAAGTTTAGAGTAAGGATTAAGTGCTCCAGACTCTAAGGTGGTGAGATTGGGCCATGTGGAAGACTGAGTGGTGCTGTCATGCTTGCTGGAAGCATTATCTGCTATCTAACCAACCATCTGTTCACACTGGTGTGGATTTAGAAGTGGTGTACCGTGCTTCCCTGCAAAGTCGGACATTAACCTATGTTCTTCAGCAACAGGCGTAGTCATACCTGCCCCACGTCCTCAGTGTCTGTGTGCACCAATATTAGCACATCCACTTCTCCATCCCTTACCACACTCTTTATGAATTTTCTAATTGCTATGTCTCTTGAAACCAAGTTTATTCTTAATAATACAAAAATTTGGTCACATGCAGCGGTAAAACCTTTTTTTAAATTTTTTAATACCACTGTAATGTAACACAAAGCATGTAAAATTGTATGGAAGAGAAATTTAATCCAGAAATATTTTTGAACACTTTTTTGTTGTGTTATATACCACTGAAATCTAACAAAAAGCACATAATTCTCTATGGGTGACTAATTGAATCCAGAAATATTTTTCAACACTTTTTTGGACTGTTGTATACCATAAGTCCAGCAAACAGTCACTTTTTTAAAAAAAGGACAAAAGTCCAGAACAAACAGCTGGTATCCCAGATAGAAAACAGTAGCTATAGCAAAAAAAGGGTTTATTATGTGGAGAAACTTATAAAATATAACTTTTTATTCTTCAAGTTAAAATAGACACACAACATAACATACAAATGATCCAACAATGAGACCATGTAGCTAAAAAACCTCAGAGCTGAAAGGGAGGGATACTGCTGGTCCCTAACCAACAGCTATCATTAGCACCAAAACAGTAGGTGAATTGATTACACCATAGAGAAGCTGTCAATCACCTCAGAGGTCATGCCAGGGCACAGAGAGTAAAGTGTATATAATGCAAGTAGATTCTGTGTACTCATGTGTAAATAATCAACATGTGGTATATAGCTATAGTCATAACCTTGGTAAGTCCATTTATTAAATAAGTGGAACAATCTCACCCAAGGATAATGTGCAACTCCTGTAAACACCTTGTATAAGGCCCATCAGGACATGGAGCCCAATAATCATCTTCTTTACTTGTCCATTCTTAAGGGCCATAAGGGGTAGTGCAGTGGAGAATAAGACCACCTCCCGATGCGTTTATATCCGTTCAAGGATTCATCAGGGATCACAGTAGTCTGCCAGGAAGGTCCATATATCTTCTCACCTCCTATGCTTTATGCATTTTCTAATTGCTATGTCTCATGAAACCAAGTTTATTCTTAATAATACAAAAAAATTGGTCACATGCAATGATAAAACTTTTTTTTTTGTTTAATAGCACCACAATGTAACACAAAGCATATAAAATTGTATGGATTACAAATTTAATCCAGACATGTTTTTGAACACTTTTTTTGTAGTGTTATATACCACTGCATTCTAATAGAAAGCACATAATTCTCTATGGGTGACTAACTGAATCCAGAAATATTTATTTTCCAACACTTTTTTGGACTGTTGTATACCATCAAAATGTAACAGAAAGCACCCATTAAACTTTGGGAGACTAAGGGAATCATGAAATATTTTTCAACACTTTTTGGGAGTGTTATATACCACCGAAATGTACTACAAATTACATAATACTATATGGATGACAGTATTGTCAATTTTTTCACCACCAAAAAAAGAATGTGATTAACTGCAACATCTATATTTTTTGCAAAAGTTCTAAGCCCTGCCTAGAGACTCTATTCAGCCGCTATCCGTGCTTCTGCAACTGTCCCTCCCCAGGCTAAATGTAGAATGTTTCTGATACAAACAGTAAAACACAACATTACCCCTTAGAAGCACTGTTAGTATGATTGTTCAGCATCAGCACCAGTATCAACACTAGATGACTCTGATTCATTAAATTGTGCACACACAGGTCTGGACAAGCACGCTCTCCTTCCAATAAGAACGGTCCCTGAGCTGTACAATGGCGTCAATGAGCCAACCGTTGTGGCACCAGTCCTTTTATAACCTTTAATGAGGTAATGCAGCCAGCCAATCACAGTAATGGCACTACGAAGATCGCTACTGCATTTCAGTGACTCGCAGGCAATCCCCACATGCTTATTGGCTGTGTATCAGGTGTCAGACAAGTGGGGTGGTGATTTCAAATTCGAGCACTGGCTAATGCTTGCCGAGTGCTGAGCACATTCGAACACCCAGATAGTCGAGTGATATCCGAGTATCACCGAGCACGTTCTCTCATCCCTTATAGACACATGTTCGGTATGACCTACTGAAAAGTTTTTTCTACATGTGAGAGGAAATGTCATTGGTGATTTTCTTTAGAGAAATAGACAAATGTCTTTTGGTAAGACTGTACCCCCTGTTTTGAAAAAGCATTGGCTACAAATTGTCCATAATGGAATAGTATGCAAAGGCATCAATAGGAGCATAGTTTTTATTTTGCTTCCATTAGTGTGGACCAGTATTAATTTATTTACCTAATTCCATGAGCAAATTCATCCTCCATCAAAAATATACATTCTAAATTTGGATTGAATAAGACAGCATTAGATTTTTATGTGTCATTTATTTGTTGATTTAGAATATTATGCACTGCTATATAATTCTTAAAGTTGTTAAAATATAAATGTATATATTCATAAGGCTTTATCTTACTGAAATTCTTGTACCAGGTATGAAATAGTAACACATTTCTCAATTCTAAGAGAAGTTTAGCTAAAGTGAAAAGACAAGAAAAAAAAAGAAATATCAGTTCTCAGTATGTCGTTTAGCTGTCAGTATTTTGCCAAAACAGCATTCTGTAAAAAAACATTGAATTACTCTGGGAAAATGAATTTCCCACTGAGCGCTCTGCAGTGCATATTTGGAAGTCTTTTGTCTTTGTTTAGGAGACAGCTACCTCGAAACTTGATTCAGACAAATTCTTAATGTTTTTCTTAAATGTACAACTCTGAAATATTGTTTTATATGTGGCCCCTAATGAATCAGAAACAATACATATCAAATTTGGTCAAGATACAGCTATCCATCTAGATGCTGGAAAATTGATAACACAATATACATTTTATACCTTATTAGATTAACTGAATTATTTGAGCACAAAACATTTCTTGAAAATGAAACATACTTTGAGCAGCTATAGTTCATCTCTTCTAGCTGCATCTTGAGTGTATAGTGCTGGATGATGAGACTAAACCACTAGAATTGTTATTACGTAAGCACAAGAGCATGATCCACGCAATTACCCAAGGAGGTTGCTGTGAATAAGAGCCAGCGATTGAATGCATTGGCCAGGAGATTTAAGTCAACTTAAACATTTAAAGTAAAATAAAAAAAATACACATATTTGGTATCGCCACGTTCAGAATTGCCCGATCTATCAAGCTATAAATATAATTAATCCAATCGGTATACAGCGTAGTGAAAAAAGTCAAAATGCCAGAATTATGTTTTTTTGATCACAGCAAAATTGCATTAAAATGCAATAACGGTAACAAGCGATCAAAAGATTGTATCCACACCAAAATGGTATCATTAAAAATGTCATCTTGGCATGCAAGAAAAAGCCCCCACCCAACCCCAGATCATGAAAAATGGAGACGCTATGGGTCTCGGAAAATGACGCAATTTTTTTTTTAACAGATTTTGGATTTTTTTTTCACCATTTAAATAAAAAACAACCTATACATGCTTGGTGTTTATTAACTCGTAATGACCTGGAGAATCATAATGGCAGGTCAGTTTTAGCATTTGGTGAACATGGTAAAAAAAATCTAAACAACAGATGTGGAATTGCACTTTTTTTGCAATTTCACCGCACTTGGAATTGTTTTTCCTGTTTTTAAGTACATGATATGGTAAAACCAATGGTGTCATTCAAAAGTACAACTTGTCTTGCAAAAAATAAGCTCTCACATGGCCATATTGATGGAAAAATAAAAAAGTTATGTCTCGGGGAAGAAGGGGAGCAAAATCAGAATGCAAAATTGAAAAAGAGCCCGGGGGTGAAAGGGTTAAGTGTCTCTTTTTAGTGTCCTATGTGACCCATAATCTGAAATTTTCAGCATCCTGTGTGTTGACCAGAAGTTGTCTTTTCAATCTGTTATGAGTCTCAGATCAAGGCACTCTTAGAAATAGTAAAAGTGACTTCTGTTCCACGCAAATGCTGGGAAATAATTCAGTAGGTCTGATTGCAGTTTATATAAAAACTAGATGGTAGCCCGATTCTAATGCATCGAGTATTCTAGAATATATATGTAGTTTATTTATGAAGATTTTAGAATAATGCATTGTATACACAGGATTCGGCCAACTGTGACCAATTAGCGAAGCGTGGTTCAAATCCCGTGCCAATTCGCGGCCAGACTGCGCCTGTTGCTGATTGTTCACGGCTGGCCACATAGTATATAGCACAGCAACATAGTACATAGCACAGCCACCTAGTATATTGCACAGCCACATAGTATACAGTGGGGCAAAAAAGTATTTAGTCAGTCAGCAATAGTGCAAGTTCCACCACTTAAAAAGATGAGAGGCGTCTGTAATTTACATCATAGGTAGACCTCAACTATGGGAGACAAACTGAGAAAAAAAAATCCAGAAAATCACATTGTCTGTTTTTTTATCATTTTATTTGCATTTTATGGTGGAAAATAAGTATTTGGTCAGAAACAAAATTTCATCTCAATACTTTGTAATATAGCCTTTGTTGGCAATGACAGAGGTCAAACGTTTTCTGTAAGTCTTCACAAGGTGGCCACACACTGTTGTTGGTATGTTGGCCCATTCCTCCATGCAGATCTCCTCTAGAGCAGTGATGTTTTTGGCTTTTCGCTTGGCAACACGGACTTTCAACTCCCTCCAAAGGTTTTCTATAGGGTTGAGATCTGGAGACTGGCTAGGCCACTCCAGGACCTTGAAATGCTTCTTACGAAGCCACTCCTTCATTGCCCTGGTGGTGTGCTTTGGGTCATTATCATGTTGAAAGACCCAGCCACGTTTCAACTTCAATGCCCTTGCTGATGGAAGGAGGTTTGCACTCAAAATCTCATGATACATGGCCCCATTCATTCTTTCATGTACCCGGATCAGTCGTCCTGGCCCCTTTGCAGAGAAACAGCCCCAAAGCATGATGTTTCCACCACCATGCTTTACAGTAGGTATGGTGTTTGATGGATGCAACTCAGTATTCTTTTTCCTCCAAACACGACAAGTTGTGTTTCTACCAAACAGTTCCAGTTTGGTTTCATCAGACCATAGGACATTCTCCCAAAACTCCTCTGGATCATCCAAATGCTCTCTAGCAAACTTCAGATGGGCCAGGACATGTACTGGCTTAAGCAGTGGGACACATCTGGCACTGCATGATCTGAGTCCATGGTGGCGTAGTGTGTTACTTATGGTAGGCCTTGTTACATTGGTCCCAGCTCTCTGCAGTTCATTCACTAGGTCCCCCCGCGTGGTTCTGGGATTTTTGCTCACCGTTCTTGTGATCATTCTGACCCCACGGGGTGGGATTTTGCGTGGAGCCCCAGATCGAGGGAGATTATCAGTGGTCTTGTATGTCTTCCATTTTCTAATTATTGCTCCCACTGTTGATTTCTTCACTCCAAGCTGGTTGGCTATTGCAGATTCAGTCTTCCCAGCCTGGTGCAGGGCTACAATTTTGTTTCTGGTGTCCTTTGACAGCTCTTTGGTCTTCACCATAGTGGAGTTTGGAGTCAGACTGTTTGAGGGTGTGCACAGGTGTCTTTTTATACTGATAACACGTTTAAACAGGTGCCATTACTACAGGTAATGAGTGGAGGAAAGAGGAGCCTCTTAAAGAAGAAGTTACAGGTCTGTGAGAGCCAGAAATCTTGATTGTTTGTTTCTGACCAAATACTTATTTTCCACCATAAAATGCAAATAAAATGATAAAAAAACAGACAATGTGATTTTCTGGATTTTTTTTCTCAGTTTGTCTCCCATAGTTGAGGTCTACCTATCATGTAAATTACAGACGCCTCTCATCTTTTTAAGTGGTGGAACTTGCACTATTGCTGACTGACTAAATACTTTTTTGCCCCACTGTATAGCACAGCCACATAGTATATAACACAGCCCACGGAGTATATAGCACAGCCCACGGAGTGTTTAACAGCCCACATAGCATATAACACAGCCACATAGTTTATAACAGCCAACATAGCATATAATACAGCTCACGTAGTATATAACAGCCCACGCACGCAGAATATAACACAGCTCATGTAGTGTATAACACAGCCCACATAGTGTATAACACAGCCCACGTAGTATATAGCACAGCCCACATAGTATATAGCACAGCCCATGTAGTATATAACACAGCCATGTAGTATATAGCACAGCCCACGTAGTATATAGCACAGCCACATAGTATATTGCACAGCCATGTAGTATATTGCACAGTCCACGTAGTATATTGCACAGCCCTTGTAATATATAGAATAGCCCACATAGTATATAGCACAGCCCACATAGTATATAGCACAGCCCACGTAGTATATAACAGCCCACGCACGCAGAATATAACACAGCTCATGTAGTGTATAACACAGCCCACGTAGTATATAGCACAGCCCACATAGTATATAGCACAGCCCATGTAGTATATAACACAGCCATGTAGTATATAGCACAGCCCACGTAGTATATAGCACAGCCACATAGTATATTGCACAGCCATGTAGTATATTGCACAGTCCACGTAGTATATTGCACAGCCCTTGTAATATATAGAATAGCCCACATAGTATATAGCACAGGCCACATAGTATATAGCACAGCCCACGTAGTATATAACAGCCCATGTAGTGTATAACACAGCCCCATAGTATATTGCACAGCCCACGTAGTATATAGCACAGCCACGTAGTATATTGCACAGCCCACGTAGTATATAGCAATGTGGGCATCATATCCCTATTAAAAAAAAAGTTAAAATAAAAAATAGTTATATACTCACCTTCCGTTGGCCCCCAGATCCAGGCGAAGCGTTTGCCGATGCTCCTCGCACGCTCCGGTCCCAAGAGATGATGATGTAGCGAGATTGCAATACATGGAGCGGTCACCGGAACGTCGTGAGGAGTGTGAAAAGCCTGTTCTGGATCCAAGGGGCCGACGGACGGTGAGTATATAACTATTTTTTTTTTATTATTATTTTTAACGTTAGATCTTTTTACTATTGATGCTGCATAGGCAGCATCAATAGTAAAAAGTTGGTCACACAGGGTTAATAAATAATAAATAATCTAGAGAAAGAATAATGTATAATTAGTCGAGAAATATGAACTTGATGGACCTTTATCATTTTTCAACTTATATCATTATGAATAACCTTTCAACGGGTTAATATTTGCATAAAAAGAGATCAAGTCTTTCATTGGTAATTAAGTGGTTAAACAAATGTTTTCCTTTATAGAATAGAATTTAGAATTAGTCCTTAATCTAGAATTATAAAGAAATATTTGGGAACTCACACTGGCACTTCCTCTTTTGCTGAGCTTGCAAGGCCATTTAGAGTACCATAAATTACACAACACACCTTTTCTAGTGAATGATTGCAATTTTAGATGATAAATCTCAAGGATGAAATGTGAAGCATGAATAAACTTTAAAACATTTTCAGCACTAAAGTTATACTGTGCAATGTGTGTTTTAAAGTCAAAGTTAATAATATATTTATAAATCACTGGATATAAATGCTTCATCTAATAGTAATTTATAGGAAATACTAAACAATATATGTACTATATATTATGTATATATTTATTTATTTCTATTGGGCAATATAGTTATTGTTGCAATATTGATATAAAAGTGTAAAATCTTTCCTAATGTATAAATGTGTGACCAGTTGTCACTGAACTTAATTTTCAAACAAATAATATACCGCATATACTCGAGTATAAGCCGACCCGAGTATAAGCCGACCCCCCTAATTTTGCCACAAAAAACAGGGAAAATTTATTGACTCGAGTATAAGCCTAGGGTGGAAAATGCAGCAGCTACCGGTAAATGTCAAAAGTAAAAATAGATACCAATAAAAGTAAAATTAATTAAGACATCAGTAGGTTAAGTGTTTTTGAATATCCATATTGAATCAGAAGCCCCATATAATGCTCCATACAGATCATGATGGCCCCATAAGATGCTCCATATTATAATATGCCCCATATAAGCCTGCATAAAGGTTAATAATGGCCCCATAAGATGCTCCATAGACACATTTGCCCAATATAATGCTGCACAAATGTTGATTATGGCCCCATAAGATGCTCCATAAAGATATTTGCCCCATATAGTGCTGCACAAACCTTGATTATGGCCCCATGAGATGCTCCATACAGACACTTGCCCCATATAATGCTGCACAAATGTTAATTATGGCCCCATAAAATGCTCCATAAAGATATTTGCCCCATATAGTGCTGCACACACGTTGATTATGGCCCCATAAGATGCTCCATACAGACACTTGCCCCATATAATGCTGTACAAACGTTAATTATGGCCCCATAAGATGCTCCATAAAGATATTTGCCCCACATAGTGCTGCACAAACCTTGATTATGGCCCCAGAAGATGCTCCATACAGACACTTGCCCCATATAATGCTCCACAAACGTTAATTATGGCCCCATAAGATGCTCCATAAAGATATTTGCGCCATATAGTGCTGCACAAATGTTGATTATGGCTCCATACAGACACTTGCCCCATATAGTGTTGCACAAACATTGATTATGGCTCCATACAGACAGTTGCCCCATTTGCTGTTGCTGCGTGCGATAAAAAAAAGAAAATCACATACTCACCTCTCGCCGCTCAGGCCCCCGGCACTTTCAATATTCACCTGACTTCGTTCCGGCGCCGCTCCATCTTCAGCATCTTCTGCACTGATGTTCAGGCAGAGGGCGCGCACTAACCACATCATCGCGCCCTCTGACCTGAGCGTCATTGCAGAATATGCTGAAGATGGAGCGGCGCCGGAACAAGGAGCAGGTGAATATCACGCAGCACTGTGCTCCCCTCCCCGTTATACTCACCTGCTCCTGGCACTGTGCAGTCCCTGTTTCCCCGGCACCGCAGCTTCTTCCTGTACTGAGCGGTCACCGTTACTGCTCATTACAGTAATGAATATGCGGCTCCAACCCTATGGGAGGTGGAGCCGCATATTCATTACTGTAATGAGCGGTACCATGTAACCGCTCAGTACAGTTAGAAGCTGCGGTGCCGGGGAACCAGGGACCTGCAGGGACAGTGCCAGGAGTAGGTGAGTATAATTAGACAGCCCCCGCTCCCCCTCCCCTGCCGACCCCTGGGTATGACTCGAGTATAAGCCGAGAGGGGGACTTTCAACCCCAAAAAATGGGCTGAAATTCTCATCTTATACTCGAATATATACGGTACTTTCAGTTTTTATGTGATATATCAACACAATGTAGCTGATGTTTGTGAAGTATAAAAAAAAATGATATATGGTTTTGTAATAATTTTTTTAACAGAAATCTGAAAATTGTGCAATTGTATTCAGCCCCCTTTAGTCTAATACTCCTAAATAAAATTCTGAGAGACTAATTGTCTCCAGAAGTCACATAATTAGTAAATTGAGTCCACATGTGTGTAATGAATTCTCAGTATAACTATAGCTGTTCTGTGAAGGCCTTAGAGGTTTGTTTGAGAGCATTAGGGATCACAGCATCATGAAAACAATAGATGACACCAGACATGTAAGGGATAACGTTGTGGAGAAGAGTACAGCAGGGTTAGATTATAAAAAAGCTCTAAACATCTCATGGAGCACTACTCAATCCATCATCCAAAAATGGAAGGAATGTGTCATAACTGCAACCTATCAAGACGTGGCAATCCACCATAACTGACATTCCAAGCTAGGAGCACAATAATTAGAAAACAAGCCAAGAGGTTCACCGTCACTCTGGGGGAGCTGCAGAGATCCACAACTCAGGTAGGAGAATATCTCCACAGGACATCTATTGATCTAATATTGCACAAAGATGTCCTTTATAGGGGAGTGGCAAGAAGAAAGCCATGTTTAAAAGCAAGCCTTAAGAAGTCCCATTTGCAGTTTGAAAAAAAGCTAGCTTGTTGAAGAAGGTGCCCTGGTCAGATGAGCCCAAAGTAGAACTGTTTCTGCTAAATGCATAACACTATGTGTGGCAGAGAACTAAGGCTACGTTCACATTCGCGGCTAGCGCCGCAGCGTCGGGCACCGCAGCGGCGCCGCATGCATCATGCGCCCCTATATTTAACATGGGGGCGCATGGACATGCGGTGCACTTGCTTTTTGCGCCGCATGCGTCCCTGCGGCGCCCGCGTCGGGGCGCAGAGGACGCAGCAAGTTGCATTTTTGCTGCGTCCAAAATCAATGGAAAAAAGGACGCATGCGGCGCAAAAAGCAGCGTTGTGCATGTGTTCACATTTGCGCTGTGCGTTGCGGCGGCGACGCTGCGGCGCACACCGCAAATGTGAACGTAGCCTAACACTGCACATCACCCTGAAAACACTATACCCATTTTCAAACTTGGTGGTGGCAGCATCATGCTGTGAAGAGGCTTTTCTTCAGAATGGACAGGGAAGCTAGTCAGACTTAATGGGAAGATGGATGGAGATATATACTAGACAATTCTGGAAAAAACTTGTCAGAGCCAGCAAAAGACTTAAAAGTGGGGTGTAGGTTTCACTTTCCAGCAGGACAACGACCCTAAACATACTGCCAGAGTTACAATAGTTTAGATGAAAGAATATTCTTGTTTTTGAATGGCCCAGTCACAGTTCAGACCTAAGTCTCATTGGGAATCTGTGGCAAGACTTAAAAATTGCTCTTCACAAACATTTCCAATCTCACTGAGCTATAGATAGTTTTCAAGGAAGAATGGGTGAAAAAAGTCAGCTTCTAGATGTTCAAAGCTGGAAGAGAAATACCCCAAAAGACTTGTAGCAGTAATTGCAGCAAAAGGTGGTCCTATAAAGTATTAACTCAAGGGGACTGAATGCAAATGCACGTCACAATTTTCAGATTTACATTTTTAAAATAATTAGAAAAATCAGGAATAATTTCCTTTGCACTTCATAAATACTTGTTACTTTGTGTTGGAATATCACACAAACCAAAATTAAATGCACTCAAGTTTGTGAGTGTAGCGTGAAAAAAATGTGGAAAAGTTCACTGGGTATGAATATTATTTCTGCGCAATATATATCAATGATATATATACATATCTATATACACTGCTCAAAAAAATAAAGGGAACACTTAACCCCTTTACCCCCAAGGGTGGTTTGCATGTTAATGACTGGGCCAATTTTTACATTTCTGACCACTTTCTCTTTATGAGGTTATAACTCCGAAACGCTTCAACGGATCTTGGTGATTCTGAGATTGTTTTCTTGTGACATATTGTACTTCATGATAGTGGTAAAATTTATTTGATATAACTTGCATTTATTTGTGAAAAAAAATGGAAATTTGGCAAAAATTTTGAAAATTTCACAATTTTCAAATTTTTAATTTTTATTCTGTTAAACTAGAGAGTTATGTTACACAAAATAGTTAATAAATAACATTTCCCACATGTC
This sequence comes from Ranitomeya variabilis, assembly GCF_051348905.1. NCBI lineage: Eukaryota > Metazoa > Chordata > Amphibia > Anura > Dendrobatidae > Ranitomeya > Ranitomeya variabilis. The sequence continues at coordinate 828,008,568 of NC_135233.1, forward strand.
TACTTTACATCAGCACAAATTTTTTTTTCTAGGAAGTTATAAGGGTCAAAATTTGACCAGCAATTTCTCATTTTTACAACAAAATTTACAAAACCATTTTTTTTAGGGACCACCTCACATTTGATGTCACTTTGAGGGGTCTATATGGAAGAAAATATACTGTTCAGAATTGAACAGCCAATCACAGCGATCAGGAGGCCGGGGGGGCGGCGCCATCCCCAAGATGCCGAGGCCATCTTCCGTAAGGTAAGATGGCATCGGAATTTTAATGCGATCACCGCGACTTAAGTCGTAGTGTCGCATTAAAGGGCATGACGTACTATCCCGTCGGTGGTCATACGGGCCCACCCCACCTCGACGGGATAGTACGTCTAATGTCAGAAAGGGATTAAACAACAGAATATAACTCTAAGTAGATCAAACTTCTGTGAAATCAAACTGTTCATTTAGGAAGCAACACTGTTTGACAATCAATTTCACATGCTGTTGTGCAAGTGGAATAGACAACAGATGGAAATTATTGGCAATTATCAAGACACACTCAATAAAGGAGTGGTTCTGCAGGTGGGGACCACAGACCACATCTCAGTACCAATGCTTTATGGCTGATGTTTTGGTCACTTTTGAATGTTGGTTGTGCTTTCACACTCATGGTAGCATGAGACAGACTCTACAGCCCATACACATGGCTCAGGTAGTGCAGGTCATCCAGGATGGCACATCAATGCGAGCTGTGGCAAGAAGGTTTGTTCTGTCAGCGTAGTGTCCAGAGGCTGGAGGCATTACCAGGAGACAGGACAGTACACCGGGAGATGTGGAGGGGGCCATAGAAGGGCAGCAACCCAGCAGCAGGACCGCTACCTCAGCCTTTGTGCAAGGAGGAACAGGAGAGGCACTGCCAGAGCCCTGTAAAATGACCTCAGCAGGCCACAAATGTTCATGTGTCCGCACAAATGGTTAGAAACCAACTCCATGAGGATGGTCTGAATGCCCGACATCCACAGATGGGGTTGTGCTCATAGCCCAACACCATGCAGGATGATTGGCATTTGCCACAGAACACCAGTATTGGCAAATTTGCCACTAGCGACCTGTGCTCTTTACAGATGAAAGAAGGTTCACACTGAGCACATCTGACAGATGTGACAGAGTCTGGAGATGCCATGGAGAGCAATTTGCTGCCTGCAATATCCTTCAGCGTGACTGGTTTTTCAGTGGGTCAGTATTGGTGTGGGGTGGCATTTCTTTGGAGGGTCACACAGCCCTCCATGTGCTCGCCAGAGGTAGCCTGACTGCCATTAATTACCGAGATGAAATCCTCAGACCCCTTATGAGACCATATGCTGGTTCGGTTGGCCCTGGGTTCCTCCTAATGCAGGACAATGCCAGACCTCATGTGGTTGGAGTGTGTCAGCAGTTCCTGCAAGATGAAGGCATTGAAGCTATGGACTGGTCCGCTGTTTCCCAGACCTGAATCCGATTGAACACGTCTGGGACATCATGTCTCACACCATCCAACAACATCACGGTTCACCACAGACTGTCCAGAAGTTTGCACATGGTTTAGTCCAGGTCTGGGAGGAGATCCCTCTGGAGACCATCTTCTACCTCATGAGGAGCATCCCCAGGCGTTGTAGGGAGGTCATACAGGCACATGGAGGCAACACACACAACTGAACATCATTTCCTTGTCTTGAGGCACTTCCACTGAAGTTGGATCAGCTTGTAATTTGATTTTCCACTTTGATTTTGAGTATCATTCCACATCCAGATCTCCATGGGATATTCATTTTGATTTACATTGATAATTTTTATGTTTTATTGTACTCAACACATTCCACTATGTAATGAATAAAGATTTTCAACTGAAATATTTCATTCAGTGATATCTAGGATGTGGTATTTTAGTGTTCCCTTTATTTTTTTGAGCAGTGTATAATATAATAAACAAAAATGCCCAAACTCATCAACTGGATATGAATACTGTAAGAAAGGATCTTTTGTATAGTGCAACAACACAACCCACTTCAGGCTGAAGAAGTTGTGACGATACGCGTGTTGGGGCGACGGGGTTTATCCAGACAGACTCAACCACCTGTGAGCAACTTTTTCTGTCCTCGAGCCATCCAAACATACCTATAGGATGTTGGTATCCTTGTTTTAATGCCAAGTTAGGCTTATGTCCACATATTATTTCAGGCACTGCAGCATTGTAGCGCTGGAGTCCTGGGTTCAAATCCCACTAAGGACAACATCTGCAAGGAGTTTGTATGTTCTCACTGTGTTTGCGTGGGTTTCCTCCAGGCACTCTGGTTTCCTCACACATTCCAAAAACAAGAAAGGGAATTTAGATTGTGAGCCCCATTGGGGACAGCAATGATAATGTGTGCAAACTGTAAATCACTGCGGAATATGTTAGCACTAAATAAGAAAAATAAAGATTATTATTATTATTATAATAGGCTACACCTTCATTAGGCGATAGCCTTTTTGATGCTTAGCCAGGAAATGCGGTGATAATTTAATTTACTTTTTGTCTGCACTAAACAGATGTGTTATTTCTTTATTCTTCTGGACTTATCCAAGGACTGTTCTCTGACAGATTTATTTAGTTTATTGTACAAGCGGGTTGTGTTGCTGCACTATGCATCTTGCCCGACTGTTTGTCCTCGTACATAGCTTAGCAGCCTCTGTATTTTAATATCTTGTATTTTAAATTTATTTCAATAAAATAACATTTTAGGATTATACTCCGTGAGCAGTCAGCTCCTTTCTTACAGCATTCATATCTATATATAAGACACATAATACACATTCAGTATTTCTTATTTAGCACTTCCTATAAAGTAATATTAGTTGAAGATTTTGCATATATATATACAGTGTTGCTCATCATTATTGGCAACCCTTCATTTTTTTCATAGAATGTACAATATCTTCAGACATAAATGGAAATGTACCATAATATATATCCTCAGGATTCTTTAATTAGTAGTCCAAAGTCTTACAACAATAAAACATTATTTTTTAACTTACATGTCACAATTTCAAAGAACAAACAGAAGCAATAAAGGCACCCAAATTATTACTTGGTCGCACACTTTTTGGAATTGATGACAGCCTCCATACATTTCTTGTAGCTACCTATAAGCTTCTTGCACTTCACAGCTGGTATTTTCTCCCACTCTTCCCTTGCAGTTTGTTCAAGCTCTTAAATGTTTGCACAGTTCTTTTTCCCAATGGCAGGTCTTATTGCCGGCCATTTTAACCCCTTCATGACCTTGCCGTTTTTTGCAATTCTGACCAGTGTCCCTTTATGAGGTAATAACTCAGGAACGCTTCAACGGATCCTAGCGATTCTGAGATTGTTTTTTCGTGACATATTGGGCTCCATGTTAGTGGTAAATTTAGGTCGATAATTTCTGAGTTTATTTGTGAAAAAAACGGAAATTTGGCAAAAATTTTGAAAATTTTGCAATTTTCACATTTTGAATTTTTATTCTGTTAAACCAGAGAGTTATGTGACACAAAATAGTTAATAAATAACATTTCCCACATGTCTACTTTACATCAGCACAATTTTGGAAACAAATTTTTTTTTTTGCTAGGAAGTTATAAGGGTTAAAATTTGACCAGTGATTTCTCATTTTTACAACAAAATTTACAAAACCATTTTTTTTAGGGACCACCTCACATTTGAAGTCAGTTTGAGGGTTCTATATGGCTGAAAATACCCAAAAGTGACACCATTCTAAAAACTGCACCCCTCAAGGTGCTCAAAACCACATTCAAGAAGTTTATTAACCCTTCAGGTGTTTCACAGCAGCAGAAGCAACATGGAAGTAAAAAATGAACATTTAACTTTTTAGTCACAAAAATGATATTTTAGCGAAAATTTTTTTATTTTCCCAAGGGTAAAAGGAGAAACTGGACCACGGACGTTGTTGTCCAATTTGTCCTGAGTACGCTGATACCTCATATGTGGGGGTAAACCACTGTTTGGGCGCACGGCAGGGCTCGGAAGGGAAGGAGCGCCATTTGACTTTTTAAATGAAAAATTGGCTCCAATCTTTAGCGGACACCATGTCGCGTTTGGAGAGCCCCCGTGTGCCTAAACATTGGAGCTCCCCCACAAGTGACCCCATTTTGGAAACTAGACCCCCCAAGGAACTTATCTAGAAGAATAGTGAGCACTTTAAACCCCCAGGTGCTTCACAAATTGATCCGTAAAAATGAAAAAGTACTTTTTTTCACAAAAAAATTATTTTAGCCTCAATTTTTTCATTTTCACATGGGCAACAGGATAAAATGGATCCTAAATTTTGTTGGGCAATTTCTCCTGAGTACACCAATACCTCACATGTGGGGGTAAACCACTGTTTGGGCACATGGTAAGGCTCGGAAGGGAAGGAGCGCCATTTGACTTTTTGAATGAAAAATTATCTCCATCGTTAGCGGACACCATGTCGCGTTTGGAAAGCCCCTGTGTGCCTAAACATTGGAGCTCCTCCACAAGTGACCCCATTTTGGAAACTAGACCCCCCAAGGAACTCATCTAGAGGCATAGTGAGAACTTTAAACCCCCAGGTGCTTCACAAATTGATCCGCAAAAATGAAAAAGTACTTTTTTTTCACACAAAATTTCTTTTAGCCTCAATTGTTTCATTTTCACATGGGCAACAGGATAAAATGGATCCTAAAATTTGTTGGGCAATTTCTCCTGAGTATGCCGATACCTCATATGTGGGGGTAAACCACTGTTTGGGTGCACGGCAAGGCTCGGAAGGGGAGGCGTGCCATTTGACTTTTTGAATGGAAAATTAGCTCCAATCGTTAGCGGACACCATGTCGCGTTTGGAGAGCCCCTGTGTGCCTAAACATTGGAGCTCCCCTACAAGTGACCCCATTTTGGAAACTAGACCCCCCAAGGAACTTATCTAGATGCATAGTGAGCACTTATAACCCCCAGGTGCTTCACAGAAGTTTATAACGCAGAGCCGTGAAAATAAAAAAATAATTTTTCTTTCCTCAAAAATGATTTTTAGCCCAGAATTTTTTATTTTCCCAAGGGTAATAGGAGAAATTGGACCCCAAATGTTGTTGTCCAGTTTGTCCTGAGTACGATGATACCCCATATGTGGGGGTAAACCACTGTTTGGGCGCACGGCAGGGCTCGGAAGGGAAGGCACGCCATTTGGCTTTTTGAATGGAAAATTAGCTCCAATCATTAGCGGACACCATGTCGCGTTTGGAGAGCCCCTGTGTGCCTAAACATTGGAGCTCCCGCACAAGTGACCCCATTTTGGAAACTAGACCTCCCAAGGAACTAATCTAGATGTGTGGTGAGCACTTTGAACCCCCAAGTGCTTCACAGAAGTTTATAACGCAGAGCCATGAAAATAAAAAATAATTTTTCTTTTCTCAAAAATGATTTTTTAGCCCACAATTTTTTATTTTCCCAAGGGTAATAGGAGAAATTGGACCCCAAAAGTTGTTTTCCAGTTTCTCCTGAGTACGATGATACCCCATATGTGGGGGTAAACCACTGTTTTGGCACACGTCGGGGTTCGGAAGGGAAGTAGTGACGTTTTGAAATGCAGACTTTGATGGAATGCTCTGCGGGCATCAGGTTGCGTTTGCAGAGCCCCTGATGTGCCTAAACAGTAGGAACTCCCCACAAGTGACTCCATTTTGGAAACTAGACCCCCAAGGGAACTCATCTAGATGTGTGGTGAGCACTTTGAACCCCCAAGTGCTTCACAGAAGTTTATAACGCAGAGCCGTGAAAATAATAAATGTGTTTCCTTTCCTCAAAAATATTTTTTTAGCCCAGAATTTTTTATTTTTGCAATAGTAACAGGAGAAATTGGACCCCAAAAGTTGTTGTCCAGTTTCTCCTGAGTACGCTGATACCCCATATGTGGGGGTAAACCACTGTTTGGGTACATGCCGGGGCTCGGAAGGGAAGTAGTGACGTTTTGGAATGCAGACTTTGATGGAATGGTCTGCGGGCATCATGTTACGTTTGCAGAGCCCCTGATATGCCTAAACAGAAGAAACCCCCCACAACTGACCCCATTTTGGAAACTAGACCCCCAAGGAACTTATCTAGATGTGTGGTGAGCACGTTCAACCCCCAAGTGCTTCACAGAAGTTTACAACGCAGAGCCGTGAAAATAAAAAATCATTTTTCTTTCCTCAAAAAAGATGTTTTAGCAAGCAATTTTTTATTTTCACAAGGGTAACAGGAGAATTTGGACCCCAATATTTGTTGCCCAGTTTGTTGTGAGTACGCTGATACCCCATATGTGGGGGTAAACCACTGTTTGGGCACACGTCAGGGCTCGGAAGGGAAGTAGTGACATTTGAAATGCAGACTTTGATGGAATGGTCTGCGGGCGTCACATTGCATTTGCAGAGCCCCTGATGTGCCTAAACAGTAGAAACACCCCACAAGTGACCCCATTTTGGAAACTAGACCCCCCAAGGAACTTATCTAGATGTGTGGTGAGCACTTTCAACCCCCAAGTGCTTCACAGAAGTTTATAACGCAGAGCCGTGAAAATAAAAAATCATTTTTCTTTCCTCAAAAATTATGTTTTAGCAAGTAATTTTTTATTTTTGCAAGGGTAACAGGAGAAATTGGACCCCAACAGTTGTTGCCCAGTTTGTCCTGAGTACGCTGGTACCCCAAATGTGGGGGTAAACCACTGTTTGGGCGCACGTCGGGGCTTGGAAGGGCGGGAGCACCATTTGACTTTTTGAACGCAAGATTGGCTGGAATCAATGGTGGCGCCATGTTGCGTTTGGAGACCCCTGATGTGCCTAAACAGTGGAAACCCCTCAATTCTAACTTCAACACTAACCCCAACACACCCCTAATCCTAATCCCAACTGTAGCCATAACCCTAATCACAACCCTAACCCCAACACACCCCTAACCACAACCCTAACCGCAACACAACCGTAACCCTAATTCCAACCCTAATCCTAACCCTAATCCCAACCGTAACCCTAATCCCAACCCTAACCACAACTGTAACCCCAACACACCCCTAACCCTATCCGTAACCCTAACCACAAGCCTAATCTTAAACCTATTTCAAACCCTAGCCCTAATTCCAACCCTAACTCTAATTCCAACCCTAACCCTAAGGCTATGTGCCCACGTTGCGGATTCGTGTGAGATTTTTCCGCACGATTTTTGAAAAATCTGCAGGTAAAAGGCACTGCGTTTTGCCTGCGGATTTACAGCAGATTTCCAGTGTTTTTTTGTGCGGATTTCACCTGCGGATTCCTATTGAGGAACAGGTGTAAAACGCTGCGGAATCCGCACAAAGAATTGACATGCTGCGGAAAATACAATGCAGCGTTTCTGCACGGAATTTTCCGCACCATGGGCACAGCGGATTTGGTTTTCCTTAGGTGTACATGGTACTGTAAACCTGATGGAAAACTGCTTCGAATTCGCAGCGGCCAATCCGCTGCGGATCCGCGGCCAATCCGCTGCCAATCCGCTGCGGATCCGCGGCCAATCCGCTGCAGATCCGCGGCCAATCCGCTGCGGATCCGCTGCCGATCCGCTGCGGATCCGCGGCCGATCCGCTGCGGATCCGCTGCAGATCCGCGGCCAATCCGCTGCGGATCCGCTGCAGATCCGCGGCCAATCCGCTGCGGATCCGCTGCCGATCCGCTGCGGATCCGCTGCCGATCCGCTGCAGATCCGCGGCCGATCCGCGGCCGATCCGCTGCCGATCCGCGGCCGATCCGCTGCGGATCCGCTGCCGATCCGCTGCGGATCCGCGGCCGATCCGCTGCGGATCCGCGGCCGATCCGCGGCCGATCCGCTGCGGATCCGCTGCCGATCCGCTGCGGATCCGCGGCCGATCCGTGGCCGATCCGCTGTGGATCCGCTGCGGATCCGCGGCCGATCCGCGGCCGATCCGCTGCGGATCCGCGGCCGATCCGCTCTGTGTGCACATGCCATAACCCTACCCCTAACCCTACCCGTAACCCTAACCCTACCCCTAACCCTACCCCTAGTTCTAACCCTAGTTCTAACCCTAACCCTAGTGGAAAAAGAAAAAAAAATATTTTCTTTATTTTATTATTGTCCCTACCTATGGGGGTGATAAAAGTGGGGGTTTATTTATTATTTTTTTATTTTGATCGCTGTGGTAGAACCTACCACAGCGATCAAAATGTACCTGTAACGAATCTGCCAGCCTGCAGATTCGGCTTGGAAGATGGCGGCGCCCAGGGAGAAGACGGACCGACTTCGGGAGGATCGGTAAGTATGAGGGGGTGGTGAGGGGGTGGATCGGAGCACAGGGGGGGGGATCGGAGGACGGGGGGAGCGGACAGGAGCACGGGGGAGCGGGCAGGAGGACGGGGAAGCGGACAGGAGGACGGAGAGGACCGGGCCACATAACGGACGACTGGGGAGGAGATCGGGGGCGGTGGGGGGGGCCAGAACATGATTTCCAGCCATGGCAGATGCTATTGCAGCATCGGCCATGGCTGGATTGCAATATTTCACCATTTTCATAGGTGAAATATTGCAAATTGCTCTGATTGGCTGTTGCACTTTCAACAGCCAATCAGAGCGATCGTAGCCACGTGGGGGCAAAGCCACCCCCCCTAGGCTGAAGTACAACTCCCCCTCTCCCTGCAGATCGGGTAAAATAGGAATTAACCCTTTCACCCGATCTGCAGGGATGCGATCATTCCATGACGCCGCATAGGCGTCATGGGTCGGGAAGGGGTTAAAACAGTCCATTTTTTCTTTTTCAACCATTCCTGTGTTCTTTTGGATGTGTGCTTTGAGTCATTGTTGTACTGGAGGACCCATTATCTCCAACTCAAACCAAGTTTTCTTAAACTGGGTAGGGCATTTCGCTCTAAAATCTCTTGATAATTCTCTGATTTCATGATTCCTGTAATACAGTCAATGCCTCCAGTACCAAACGCAGTAAAGCAACCCCAAAGCATTATGGATCCTCCAACATGCTTAACTGTTGGTAGGGTGTTCTTTTCCTTATAAACATAATTGCGCCATCTGTAAACAAACTAATGCTTTGCATTGGCAAAAAGCTTTATTTTTGTTTTATCTGTCCACAGAACATTTTCCCAGAAGGATTGTGGTTTGTCAAGGTCCTCTTTTGCAAAGATCAGTCATTCCTTTATATGTTTTTTCTTCAGCAATTGTTTTTTCCTTGGCCTTTGCCCATAAACCTCTGCTTGGTTTAGTGTGTGATGTATAATAGTTATTGAAACCATGACCCCAGACTGTTCCAAGTTGGCCTTCAGGACTTTGGATGTTTGGCGTGGTGTTTTCGCCACCATTCACACCAATCTTCAAAGACATCTCTTGTTAATTTTCCCCTGTCCCCCACAACCGGAGAGGTTCTTGATGGTTCCATGCTTGGCACACTTCTTAATAACATTGCTCACTGTTGAAACTGGGACACCAAGATCTTTGGATATGGCCTTTTACCCTTTGGAAGTCTTGTGCTTGCTAATAGTAACAGTTCTGGTGTCATCATACAGCTTTTTGTCTTCTCCTTTGTGACAAAGGAACAGGGCCTGCCATGTGGCTTTTTAAAGTTCTGAACTAATCATTCATTGACTAATTCATGTCACATTGGCACGGACAATCACAGGTGCTTCTCATTTGTGATTTATTAGAGGCAAGTCAAATGTGTTTCCATACTAATTTAATGTAAAGGGCACCAATACCAGTGTCACAGCAAGCTTTTGGTTTTTCTAGTTTTCACTCTCATTGTTTTTTTGTTTTAAAATATAGTTTATCATTTGCTATTTTGTATTTAACAAAAGTGCTGTAAACAAAAAAACTGTTTCACTTGATTAATTTTTTCAGGAGTTATTCCAAATGATGTACTGACACTTCAAGGATGCCAATAACGATGATAAAGACTGTATACATATACAGTTGAATCCAGAAGTTTACATACACTATATAAAAAGACATATATGCATGTTTTTCTCAATATCTGACATGAAATCAGAATAAACCTTTCCCATTTTAGATCAATTAGGATTACCATAATTGCTAATATTTGACAAATGCAAGAATAATGAGAGAGAATGTTTGAAGGCATTTTTATTACTTACTGCAAGTCAAAAGTTTACATACATTTCATTAGTATTTGGTACCATTGCCCTTAAACTGAATGACTTGGGTCAAACATTTAGGATATCCTTCTCAAAAGTGAATATTGAAAAATCCAAATAACCGATACTTTAAAATATTTAAAGTATCCTTGAAAAAGCCACAGTGGCAAAACGTACGTTGGAGCTGGAGTCCTTGGGAGTCACGAATCACTAATATATTGGTATTGATACCCTTTTTTGCACATTATTTAAGCACGTTATGCTGTCTTGACAGACTGATTTTATGCTGTCTTGACAGACTGATTTTTAGACTTGCACTTTATATGATTTTTTGAGGGTTATTTAGCCAATCATGTTTGTATATAATATTGGATCTGTGTTCCCAATTATGTGTATTTCCTTTGTACTATGATACAGTATATATGGTGATGTTTGTTGTTAGTTTCTCCTGGTTTTTTATTTTATTCAATAAAAATATTTTAAAGTATCGGTTATTTGGATTTTTCAATATTCACTTTTGAGTAGGTTTTCTAGATTTGTTTCAGTGAATATTATTTATTGATTTGGGTGAGATTTTCTCACTGTGTGGTTGATTTAGGATATCCTTCCAAAAGCTTCTCACAATAGTTGGTCCGAATTTGGGCCCATTCCTCCTGACAAAACTGATATAACTGATCCAGGTTTGTATTTTGCCTTGCACGCACCTGCCTTTTCAGCTTTGCCCTGACATTTTCAATATCATTGAGATCAGGGCTTTATGATGGCCACTCCAAAACATTGACTTTGTTATCCTTAAGCCACTTTGCTACCATTTTGGCAGTATGTTTCAGGTCATTGTACATTTTGTGAGACCCATTTCTGTAGAAGCTTTAACTTCCTGGCTGAGATGCTGCTTCTTTATTGCCACATAATCTTCTTTTCTCATGATGCCATCTATTTTGTGAAGTGCACCAGTCCCACCTGTTTTACACCCGGTTCGGTTTCTGTACCTTTGCGGGGTCCCAGTCGGGACTCCCGCTCTGTGCTGGCTCCACTCTGTCAGGATGCAGCCTCTGCCTCTCCCTCCTCTGCTGCTTCCTGGCGCGCTGCCAGCAGGTTCTCAGGCAGAGTGCTTAGGTCACATGCGCGCTTTCTGAAGTTCTCTGTCAGTGCTCTGCTTATACTCTCTGCCTCCACAGATCATCAGCTACTGATTACCCGGCTATCTTGGACAACGTTTGCTCTGTCTATTCCAGATCCGTCTCATTACGCCAATCTGCCATCCTCATCTCCGGACAATGCCAGTACCGCTGGAACCTGCTTCTACTCATCTACCTGGTATCACCTGGTTAGCTCCATGTCTCCCACTAACCCTGTTTGTCCGATTGTCCTGCTGGGACAGCTGCTATGAGTTCGGGGTCCAACTGGAGGTAGCACCCGTTTCCCCCAGGCATTCCATTCTGACCCTGTTCAAGGGGACTTACCATGGGTGTCTGGGGCTCATGTAGTCATGCCCCCTTCAGAGCCCCCCTTTGTGACAGAGCCAATTTGGTACTTAATGACCGAGCCAATTTTTACAATTCTGACCACTGTCACTTTATGAGGTTATAACTCTGGAACGCTTTAATGGATCCCGCTGATTCTGAGTTTGTTTTTTCCTGACATATTGTACTTCATGTTAGTCATAACATTTCTTTGATATTACTTGCGATTATTTCTGAAAAAAATGGAAATATGGCAATTTTCAAATTTTGAATTTTAATGCCCTTAAATCAGAGAGATATGTCACACAAAATAGTTAATAAATAACATTTCCCACATATCTACTTTAGATCAGCACAATTTTGGAAACACAAGTTTTTTTGTTAGGAAGTTATAAGGATTAAAATTTGACCAGCGATTTCTCATTTTTTGCAACAAAATGTACAAAACCATTTTTTTAGGGACCATCTCACATTTAAAGTCACTTTGAGGGGTGTACATGACAGAAAATACCCAAACTTGACACCATTCTAGAAGCTACACCCCTCAAGGTGCTCAAAACCACATTCCAGAAGTTTATTAACCCTTGACGTGCTTCACAGCAACTGAAACAATGTGGAAGGAAAAAATGAACATTTAACTTTTTTTGCAAACATTTTACTTCAGAAGCAATTTTTTTTATTTTCACAAGGGTAAAAAGAGAAAATGAACAAAATTTGTTGTGCAATATCTCCTGAATACACCGATACCCCATATGTGTGGGTAAACCACTGTTTGGGCACATGGCAGGGCTTGGAAGAGAAGGAGCGCCGTTTGACTTTTTCAATGCAGAATTGGCTGGAATTGAGATCGGACGCCATGTCGCGTTTGGAGAGCCCCTGATGTGCCTAAACAGTGGAAACCCCCCACAAGTGACACCATTTTGGAAACTAGACCCCTTAAGGAACTTATCTAGATGTGTGGTGAGCACTTTGAACCCCCAAGTGCTTCACAGAAGTTTATAACGTAGAGCCATGAAAATAAAAAAAAATCACATTTTTTTACACAAAAATTATATTTTCACCCACAAATTCTTATTTTTACAAGGGTAACAGGAGAAATTAGACCCCAAAAGTTGTTGTGCAATTTGTCCTCAGTACGTCAATACTCCATATGCGGGGGTAAACCACTGTTTGGGCGCACGGCAGAGCTTGGAACAGAAGATGTTCCGTTTTATTTTTTCAATGCAGAATTGGCTGCAATTGATTTCGGACGCCATGTTGAGTTTGGAGAGCCCCTGATGTGCCTAAACAGTGGAAGCCCCTCACAAGTGATCCCATTTTGGAAACTAGACCCTTTAAGAAACTTGTCTAGATGTGTGGTGAGCACTTTGAACCCCGAAGTGCTTCACAGAAATTTATAACGTAGAGCCGTGATACTAAAAAATCCTTTTTTTTTCGTCAAAAATGATTTTTTAGCTCACAATTTTTTATTTTCTCAAGGGTAACAGGAGAAATTAGACCCCAAAAGTTGTTGTGCAATTTGTCCTGAGTACGTCAATACTCCATATGTGGGGGTAAACCACAGTTTGGGCGCACGGCAGAGCTTAGAACAGAAGGAGTTCCGTTTGATTTTTTCAATGCAGAATTGGTTGCAATTGATATCGGACGCCATGTCGCGTTTGGAGAGCCCCTGATGTGCCTAAACAGTGGAAACCCTCACAAGTGACCCCATTTTGGAAACTAGACCCTTTAAGAAACTTGTCTAGGTGTGTGGTGAGCACTTTGAACCCCCAAGTGCTTCACAGAAATTTATAACGTAGAGCCATGAAAATAAAAAATCCTTTTTTTTTCGTCAAAAATGATTTTTTAGCTCGCAATTTGTTATTTTCTCAAGGGTAACAGGAGAAATTGGACCCCAAAATTTATTGTGCAATTTATCCTGAGTACGCTGATACCTCATATGTGGGAGGGACCACTGTTTGAGTGCATGGCAGAGCTTGGAAGGGAAGGCGTGCCATTTTGGAATGCAGACTTTGATAGAATAGTCTGCGGGTGTTATGTTGCATTTGCAGAGCCCCTGATATACCTAAACAGTAGAAACCCCCCACAAGTGACCCCATTTTGGAAACTAGACCCCGCAAGGAACGTATCTAAATGTGTGGGTGCCTTTGAATGCCCAAGTGCTTCACTGAAGTTTATAATGCAAAGTTGTGAAAATATATATATTTTTTTTCCACAAAAATGATTTTTTTATCCCCCAATTTTTTATTTTCCCAAGGGTAACCGGAGAAATTGGACCTCAAAATTTGTTGTCCCATTGGTTCTGAGTATGCTGATACCCCATATGTGGGGGGGACCACTGTTTGGGCACACATCAGGGCTCGGAAGGGAAGTAGTGACGTTTTAAAATGCAGACTTTGATGGTAAGGTCTGCGGGTGTCATGTAGCATTTTCAGAGCCCCTGATGTACCTAAACAGTAGACACCCCCCATAAGTGACCGTATTTTGGAAACTAGACCCCGCAAGGAACTTATCTAGATATGTGGTGAGCATTTTGAATGCCCAAGTGCTTCACAGAAGTTTGACGCAGAGCCATGAAAATACAAAATCATTTATTCCCCACAAAAATGATTTTTATCCCCCAATTTTTTTTATTTTCACAAGGGTAACAGGAGAAACTGGACCCCAAAAGTTGTTGTCCAATCCGTCCTGAGTACGCTGATACCCCATATGTGGGGGTAAACCACTGTTTGGGCGCACGGCTGAACTCAGAAGTGAGGGAGCACCAATTGACTTTTGGAACGCAAAATTGGCTGTCACGTTTGGAGACCCCTGATGTACCTAAACAGTGGAAACCCCCAGTTCTAACTCCAACCATAACTCCAGCACACCCTTAACGCTAATCCCAACCCAATCCATATCCTTAATCAAAACCCTAACCCCAAAATACCCCTAACCGAAATCCCAACTCTAACCATAACGGTTATGGTTAGGGTTGGAATTAGGGTTAGGGGTGTTTTGGTGTTAGGGTTGTGATTAGGGTTATGGCATAACCCTAATCACAACCCTAACGCCAAAACACCCCTAACCCTAATCCCAAACCTAACCCTAATCAAATCCCTAAGCCCAACACACCCCTAATCATAATCTCAACCCTAACCTCAAACCTAACCCTAACCCCAACCCTAACCTTAACCCTAATCCCAAACCTAACCCTAATCCAAAACGTAACCCTAATGCCAACCTTAACCCTAATACCAACCCTAACCCTAATCCAAACCCTAATCCAAACCGTAATCTCAACCCTAACCCTAATCCCAACTCTAACCCTAACTTTAGCCCCAACCCTAACCCTAACTTTAGCTCCAACCCTAACTTTAGCCCCAACCCTAACCCTAACTTTAGTCCAAACCCTAGCCCTAACCCTTGCCCTAACCCTAACTTTAGCACCAACCCTAACCCTAACTTTAGCCCTAACCCTAACTTTAGACCCAATCCTAACCCTAACTTTAGTACCAATCCTAACCCTAGCCCTAACTCTAACTTTAGCACCAACCCTAACCCTAACTTTAGCCCCAACCCTAACCCTAACTTTAGCCCCAACGCTAACCCTAACTTTAGCCCCAACCCTAAGCATACCTTTAACCTCAACCCTAACCCTAGCCCTAACCCTAAATATAGCCCCAACCCTAACCCTAATTTTAGCACCAGCCCTAACCCTAACTTTAGCCCCAACCCTAACCCTAACCATAAATTTAGCCCCAACCCTAACCCTAACCCTAGCCCTAACCCTAACCCTAATTGGAAAATAGAAATACATACCTTTTTTATTTTATCATTTTTCCTAACTAAGGGGGTGATAAAGGGGGGTTATTTACTATTTTTTATTTTGATCACTGTGATAGGGTCTGACAGTGACCAAAATAAAACAAGAGGAACAATCTTCCTCTGCCGGCCGGCACATCACGGCGGGTACACTGCCCATGCGCCTGCCATTTTCTTCCTGGAGAAAGAAGCCGGCGGCCAGGAGGGGACGCAGGATGACCCAGGAACACTGGTAAGTATGATAGGTTCCCCAAATCTCCCTATTTCTCTGTCCTCTGATGTGCAATCACATCAGGGGACAGAATGACACGCCGCTTTTTTTGCATTCGCTGGTAAATGGTTAATTACTGGCGATCGCAAAACAGGGGTCGGTAAAAAATGA
Organism: Ranitomeya variabilis; assembly: GCF_051348905.1. Taxonomy (NCBI): domain Eukaryota; kingdom Metazoa; phylum Chordata; class Amphibia; order Anura; family Dendrobatidae; genus Ranitomeya; species Ranitomeya variabilis. The sequence continues at coordinate 828,024,351 of NC_135233.1, forward strand.
CCCCGATCATGTTATTTGGGGTCTCTAGACCCTAAAGATCTGCAGGGTGCCGGCCGACGGGCGCACTGCGCATGCGCCTGACTTTTTTCCCCAGAAAAAGATGGCGTCGCCCACCGGGGCCATGAGGAGCATCAGGGGAGAAGGGTGAGTATTGGGGGGCTATCGGGAACCCCATTTCTCTGCCCTCTGATGTGCGATCACATTGGAGGACAGAGAAATTAAATGGGAAATCGTGTTTTTTTGCTGCCGCCGGTAAACGTTTAATTACCGGCAGTCGCAACCCGGGGTCGGTAAAAACCCATTGAATCATGTTCTCTGGGGTCTTGGCTAGCCTCGGCAACTGAGAACCCAGAGAAAATCTGACTCTGGGAGGCGCTATTCACTTTTTCCACAGCTGTGGTTTAAGTACCCTTAACTGCCGCTGTTAAAAGGCATATCGGCGGTCATTAAGGGGTTAATGTTGATGTTATATTGTGTATAGGTTTTAATTACTCCTTATTTATAGTATCTTTCTCTTTATACAGTAAAGACCAAAAGTTTGGACACACTTTCTCATTTAAAGATTTTTCTGTATTTTCATGACTATGAAAATTGTACATTCACACTGAAGGCATCAAAGCTATGAATTAACACATGTGGAATTATATACTTAACAAAAAAGTGTGAAACAACTGAAATTATGTCTTATATTCTAGGTTCTTCAAAGTAGCCACCTTTTGCTTTGATGACTGCTTTGCACACTCTTGGCATTCTCTTGATGAAAAAAAAAACTGGCTCAGGAAAGGAAGACCAAGAGTCACCTCTACTTCTGAGGATGAGTTTATCCGAGTCACCAGCCTCAGAAATCGCAGGTTAACAGCAGCTCAGATTAGAGACCAGGTCAATGCCACACAGAGTTCTAGCAGCAGACACATCTCTACAACAACTGTTAAGAGGAGAGTTTGTGCAGCAGGCCTTCATGGTAAAATAGCTGCTAGGAAACCACTGTTAAGGACAGGCAACAAGCAGAAGAGACTTGTTTGGGCTAACGAACACAAGAAATGGACATTAGACCAGTGGAAATTGGAGCTTTGGTCTGATGAGTCCAAATTTGAGATCTTTGGTTCCAACACCTTGTCTTTGTGCGACACAGAAAAGGTGAACGGATGGACGGATGAACGGATAATTTCAGTTGTTTCACACTTTTTTGTTAAATATATAATTCCACATGTGTTAATTCATAGTTTTGATGCCTTCAATGTGAATGTACAATTTTCATAGCTATGAAAATACAGAACAATCTTTAAATGAGAAGGTGTGTCCAAACATTTGGTCTGTACTGTATATACTCATCACTTTTCCGGTAGTAGTAGTAAGTGGGTTTAAGAAATGATTACTGCACAGCTACTGTATATAGTGGTGGTTTCTAGAACCAAAAACTGTGAATTGGTGAATTATTAGAGCTGGCTATGATACATGCAGCATAATAGTTTTTGAGGCATGACAGATGTCATTATACAGGTATTCAGACTGTGGCTACCACCTTTATTATGGCGTACTTTTCACATTCCCTATGATTTGATCCTCATTGCAGGATGTTTTACAGACTTATTTTGCTTTAGTTACAGTATTATCGATCATAATTTGGTAGAGTTGTATTGATAAAATTATTCTGTTGGAGCTCTGGAATTGTGTTACTTGTAGGCACAGTCTTTCCATAGCAGGTAGAAATGGTTGATGGCTTTATTAGGCATGGTTGATGGCGGTCGAGTCCATTTAAGGTGTCAAATGGCCTGTTGATGACGGTTTAGGAGTCAGGTGTAAGTTGCGGACAAGTTAAGGTGGACTCATTTTAACTAATAGAGGAGGTAAACACCTGATGGTGGTGAACAGGCTAGGTTTTGGTGGCCAGTCTTAAGAACATTGTAATGGTAATGTCAATAAGGGGCGGGCACAGTGGTTAAGCACAGGAGTGAGGATATTCAGGTCATTGGTGCACTGAAAGTTTACTGGCTATGCTTAAATGGCAAGCCAGGGAGTGTCGCCCCTCTTTATGGCTGTCTGTCCTGGTGCTTTATGTCAGACAGCTGGAGGTATCACAGTACTTGCGAATCCTAATGTACAAGAACTTCACCTGACTCCTACTGTGGTTGTTTTAATCTTGTGATTTAAATAAAGTTTGGGCCAGTTTGACATTCAAAATAGTGTGTTTTTGTATTTATTCTAGTGCCTAGGTTCACTATAGTTATGGTTGTTTTAAGATGGAGTGGGGATCCGTACCATATCCAAAAGTCATGCTATGTTACGCTGCCTTTCCTGTGACCCTCGCGTTCTCAAAATTTTGGGTGACAGTCATTACTGGTTGGTGACACTTCTAGGCCCACGCTACAAGGAGAACTTTCTATCTCTTATTCTAGAGGCAGACATGTCTACTAAAATGAGGCAGTACCAGAGGGCCCTTGTTGTGGAATTAAAAAAATTCCCATTTGAAAACACTGGTGGCAGAGGTCACAGTTCTTTAGCCAACCAAGGAGTACAGGCAAGAGAGACACAACTCCAATCCATCAGAGGCAGGGGAACACTGGCAAAGTTCTGGGAGAATTTTTTCAGGGCCTCCAAACGCACTGGCCCTGAGGCACGGGGAACTCTCACAAGGGGTGAAAACTTTGGGAAGTTGCCAAGGAAGTACCTTGCTGACCTTACCAATGTCCTCCGTGATTCCTCTGTGCCCTATAATTATTGGTTATCCAAACTGGACATGTGACATGAACTGGCTCTCTATGTCTTCCTGCTAGCGTTTTGTCAGAGCGGCTTTTTAGAGCTGCTGGTGGAATTATAATTGACAAGCACATCCGCCTTACAACTGAAAATGCTGACAGGGTGACTCTTATAAAAATGAACAAGGGCTGGATTGGGCCAGACTTCTCTACACCACCGAATGATAGCAGCGTAACATAAACTGAAATCCAGTGTCTTTTTTTGGGAAGTCTGTTCCCATTCACCTCTTCACACCCACACATGTGTATACGATTCCTGGATTTGGCTATTTGTTGTTGTCCTCCTCCTGCTCCTCGTCCTCATCGTACACCACCAAATCACCAGGGTGACCGTGATCCATGACGAAACACCCACATAATTTTTTAAAGGATGTTTATGATGCCCGCACCAAAAAAAATGGTTATACAGTATGTTCATGTATACCCCCCAGGGGTAAATGTTTGTCAGCCCTTATGCTTAGTGCATGGGCATTACAAGTATAGGAGACCCCCTCCTTTCTAATGGGAACATTTTTTATGAGGCCTTCCTCCATGTCTAAGTATGGTGCAGGGCAGGCATTGCATTTAATGCATAAGCACATAGTATGGGAGCACCAAATTACTAATAATGGGAACATTGCTTTCAGATGGCCCTTCTGTATGTGTGTTCAAAGGGTTACTGGGGTGCATCCAAATTTGGGGCAGGTGTTGCATTCACTGCATAGGAAACAGTATGGGAAGACCAACTTCCTAATAATGGTAACATTGCTTTCAGGTGTGTTGTGAATCCGCTTTTTGGGCTCCCCTGGTGGTTGCTGGTGGTACTGGTGACTTGTGTGTGCTTTGCTGTCTCAGTTCACCTGCTCCCATCAGTGTTTGGGAGTTTCCTATTTAGCCTTGCTCTCCAGTCATTTCCTTGTCGGTCATCATTGTAACCAGAGCCTTCGGTTGCATGTTCCTGCTACTAGTCTGCTGATCAGCTAAGTGGACTTTGTCCTTTTGTTTTGTATCTTTTGTCCAGTTTGCAGTTTTTGTTATTCTCTGTAGCTGGAAGCTCTTGCGGGCTGAAATTGCCACTCCTGTGTCATGAGTTGACACAGGAGTCTTAAAGTAATTTCAGGATGGTTTTTTGAAAGGGTTTTCAGTTGACCGTGAAGTCCTCTTTTGTATCCTTCTGCTATCTAGTAAGTGGACCTCTCTTTGATAAATCTACTTTCATACTGTGTATGTCTTTTCCTCTTAACTCACCGTTATTACATGTGGGGGGCTGCTATCATCTTTTGGGGTATTTCCCTAGAGGTAAGCCAGGTCTGTTCCTTCCTCTACCAGGCGTAGTTAGTCCTCCGGCTGGCGCGTGGCATCTAGGAAGTTGTAGGTATGCTCCCTGGCTACTATTAGTTGTGTGGTAGATTTAGCTCACGGTCAGCTCGAGATTCCATCACCCAGAGCTCGTCCGTTATTTTTGTGTTCTGATGTTTCCCTGCCATTGGGAATCATGACAGTATGACCGGCCAATGTTAAAGTTATTGGCAGAAGAAAGGAGAGAAAAAAGAAGTCTGTAGAATTTTTTTTTTTCCCCCCCCTATGCTTGCTCCATAGTTGGATCAGTTGTATTTCAGCTCTAATTACAGCCTTTGCCTTTCTCTCCTTCTAATCCTTGAATGGCTCTGATCTCACCTGTTTAAAGATGGACCCTCAGAGTTTGGCTGTAGGTTTAAATAATCTTGCTACCAAGGTTCAAAATTTACAAGATTTTGTTATACATACTCCGATGTCTGAACCTAAAATTCGTACACCAGAGGTGTTTTCCGGAGATAGATCTCGGTTCCTGAATTTCAAATATAATTGTAAATTGTTCCTTTCTCTCAGACCTCACTCCTCTGGAGATCCTGTCCAGCAGGTTAAGATTGTAATCTCTTTGCTGCGAGGTGACCCTCAAAATTGGGCATTTTCATTGACACCAGGGGATTCTGCGTTGCTCAATGTGGATGCGTTTTTTCTGGCTTTAGGGTTGCTTTATGAGGAACCTAATTTGGAGATTCAAGCTGAAAAAGCTTTGATAGCCCTATCTCAAGGGCAAGATGAAGCTGAGATATACTGCCAAAAATTTTGTAGATGGTCTGTGCTTACTCAGTGGAATGAGTGCGCCCTAGCGGCAAATTTCAGAGAGGGCCTTTCTGATGCCGTTAAAGATGTTATGGTCGGGTTCCCTGCGCCCACAGGTCTGAATGAGTCCATGACAATGGCTATTCAGATTGATCGGCGTTTGCGGGAGCGCAAACCCATGCACCATTTGGCGGTATCTTCTGAAGATACGCCAGAGAAAATGCAATGTGACAGAATTCTGTCCAGAAGCGAGCGGCAGAATTATAGGCGTAAAAATGGGTTATGCTTCTATTGTGGTGATTCTGCTCATGTTATATCAGCATGCTCTAAACGTACAAGGAAGGTTGATAAGTCTATTTCAATTGGCACTTTACAGTCTAAATTTATTCTGTCTGTAACCTTGATTTGTTCATTATCAGTTATTACCGTGGATGCCTATGTGGACTCTGGCGCCGCTCTGAGTCTTATGGATTGGTCCTTTGCCAGGCGCTGTGGGTTTGATTTAGAGCCTCTGGAAGTCCCTATACCTCTGAAGGGTATTGATTCTACACCTTTGGCTTGTAATAAACCACAATTCTGGACGCAAGTGACTATGCGTATGACTCCAGACCATCAGGAGGTGATTCGCTTCCTTGTGTTGTACAATTTGCATGATGTTTTGGTGCTTGGATTACCATGGTTACAATCTCATAACCCAGTCCTTGACTGGAAAACAATGTCTGTGTTAAGCTGGGGATGTCGGGGGGCTCATGGGGACATACCTTTTGTTTCCATTTCGTCATCTATTCCCTCTGAGATTCCGGCATTTTTGTCTGATTATCGTGATATTTTTGAGGAACCTAAAATTGGTTCACTCCCTCCCCACAGAGATTGTGATTGCGCCATAGATCTGATTCCTGGCAGTAAATTTCCAAAGGGTCATTTGTTTAACTTATCTGTACCTGAACATGTTGCTATGCGAGAGTATATTAAGGAGTCCCTGGAAAAGGGACATATTCGTCCTTCTTCATCTCCTTTAGGAGCTGGTTTTTTCTTTGTATCTAAAAAGGATGGCTCTCTGAGGCCTTGTATTGATTATCGACTCCTGAATAAAATTACAGTCAAATATCAGTATCCGTTGCCTTTGCTGACTGATTTGTTTGCTCGCATAAGGGGGGCTAAGTGGTTCTCTAAGATTGATCTTCGTGGGGCGTATAATTTGGTGCGAATTAAGCAGGGGGATGAGTGGAAAACCGCATTTAATACGCCTGAGGGCCATTTTGAGTATTTAGTAATGCCTTTCGGCCTTTCTAATGCACCTTCAGTCTTTCAGTCCTTAATGCATGATATTTTCCGTGAATATTTGGATAAATTTATGATTGTGTATTTGGATGATATTTTGATTTTTTCTGATGACTGGGAGTCTCATGTTCAACAGGTCAGGAGGGTTTTTCAGGTTTTGCGGGAGAATTCTTTGTGTGTAAAGGGTTCAAAGTGTGTTTTTGGGGTTCAAAAGATTTCCTTTTTGGGGTACATTTTTTCCCCTTCTTCTATTGAGATGGACCCTGTCAAGGTTCGGGCTATTTGTGACTGGACGCAGCCTACTTCTCTTAAGAGTCTTCAGAAATTCTTGGGCTTTGCTAATTTTTATCGTCGATTTATAACTGTTTTTTCTGGCGTTGCTAAACCTCTGACGGATTTGACCAAAAGGGGTGCTGATGTTGCCAATTGGTCCCCTGCTGCTGTGGAGGCCTTTCGGGAGCTTAAGCGCCGCTTTTTGTCTGCCCCTGTGTTGCGCCAGCCTGATGTTTCTCTTCCCTTCAGGTTGAGGTCGATGCTTCCGAGATCGGAGCGGGGGCGGTTTTGTCGCAGAAAAGTTCCGACTGCTCAGTGATGAGACCTTGTGCGTTCTTTTCTCGAAAATTTTCGGCCGCCGAGCGAAACTATGATGTTGGTAATCGGGAGCTTTTGGCCATGAAGTGGGCATTTGAGGAGTGGCGTCATTGGCTTGAGGGTGCCAGACATCAGGGGGTAGTTTTGACTGATCACAAGAATCTGATTTATCTATAGTCTGCCAGGCGCCTGAATCCTAGACAGGCACGATGGTCGTTGTTTTTTTTCTCGGTTTAATTTTGTGGTTTCATACTTACCGGGTTCTAAAAATGTTAAGGCAGATGCTCTTTCTAGGAGTTTTGAGCCTGACTCTCCTGGGGATTCTGAACCTGCTGGTGTCCTTAAGGATGAGGTGGTTTTGTCTGCTGTCTCCCCAGATCTGCGACGTGCTTTGCAAGAATTTCAGGCGGATAGACCTGATCGTTGTCCGCCTGGTAGACTGTTTGTTCCTGATGATTGGACCAGTAGAGTCATCTCGGAAGTTCATTCTTCTTCACTGGCAGGTCATCCTGGAATTTTTGGTACCAGAGATTTGGTGGCTAGATCCTTCTGGTGGCCTTCCCTGTCTCGGGATGTGCGTGTTTTTGTGCAGTCTTGTGATGTGTGTGCTCGGGCCAAGCCTTGTTGTTCTAGGGCTAGTGGGTTATTGTTGCCCTTGCCTGTTCCGAAGAGGCCTTGGACGCACATCTCTATGGACTTTATTTCTGATCTCCCTGTTTCTCAGAAGATGTCTGTCATCTGGGTGGTGTGTGACCGTTTTTCTAAAATGGTTCATTTGGTACCAATGCCTAAGTTGCCTTCCTCATCTGAGTTGGTCCCTCTATTTTTTCAAAATGTGGTTCGCTTGCATGGTATTCCGGAAAACATCGTTTCTGACAGGGGAACCCAGTTCGTGTCTAGATTTTGGCAGGCATTCTGTGCCAGGTTGGGCATTGATTTGTCTTTTTTGTCTGCATTCCATCCTCAGACTAATGGCCAGACGGAGCGAACTAATCAAACTTTGGAGACTTATTTGAGGTGTTTTGTGTCTGCGGATCAGGATGACTGGGTTGCCTTTTTGCCGTTGGCAGAATTTGCTCTTAATAATCGGGCTAGTTCTGCCACTTTGGTTTCTCCTTTCTTTTGCAATTCAGGGTTTCATCCTCGTTTTTCATCTGGTCAGGTGGAATCTTCGGATTGTCCTGGAGTGGATGCGGTGGTGGATCGGTTGCATCAGATTTGGGGACAAGTGGTGGACAATTTGAAGTTGTCCCAGGAGAGGACTCAGCAGTTTGCTAACCGCCGTCGTCGTGTTGGTCCTCGCCTTCGTGTTGGGGACTTGGTGTGGTTGTCTTCCCGTTTTGTCCCTATGAGGGTTTCTTCTCCTAAGTTTAAGCCTCGGTTCATCGGTCCTTATTGGATTTTGGAGATACTTAACCCTGTGTCCTTTCGTTTGGACCTCCCGGCATCTTTCGCTATCCATAATGTATTCCATCGGTCGTTGTTGCGGAGATATGAGGTACCGGTGGTTCCTTCTACTGAACCTCCTGCTCCTGTGCTGGTGGAGGGTGAATTGGAGTACGTTGTAGAGAAGATCTTGGATTCCCGTATTTCCAGACGGAGACTTCAATATCTGGTTAAATGGAAGGGCTATGGTCAGGAAGATAATTCTTGGGTAACTGCCTCTGATGTTCATGCCTCGGATTTGGTTCGTGCCTTTCATAGGGCTCATCCAGATCGCCCTGGCGGTTCTCGTGAGGGTTCGGTGCCCCCTCCTTAAGGGGGGGTACTGTTGTGAATCCGCTTTTTGGGCTCCCCTGGTGGTTGCTGGTGGTACTGGTGACTTGTGTGTGCTTTGCTGTCTCAGTTCACCTGCTCCCATCAGTGTTTGGGAGTTTCCTATTTAGCCTTGCTCTCCAGTCATTTCCTTGCCGGTCATCATTGTAACCAGAGCCTTCGGTTGCATGTTCCTGCTACTAGTCTGCTGATCAGCTAAGTGGACTTTGTCCTTTTGTTTTGTATCTTTTGTCCAGTTTGCAGTTTTTGTTATTCTCTGTAGCTGGAAGCTCTTGCGGGCTGAAATTGCCACTCCTGTGTCATGAGTTGACACAGGAGTCTTAAAGTAATTTCAGGATGGTTTTTTGAAAGGGTTTTCAGTTGACCGTGAAGTCCTCTTTTGTATCCTTCTGCTATCTAGTAAGTGGACCTCTCTTTGTTAAATCTACTTTCATACTGTGTATGTCTTTTCCTCTTAACTCACTGTTATTACATGTGGGGGGCTGCTATCATCTTTTGGGGTATTTCCCTAGAGGTAAGCCAGGTCTGTTCCTTCCTCTACCAGGCGTAGTTAGTCCTCCGGCTGGCGCGTGGCATCTAGGAAGTCGTAGGTATGCTCCCTGGCTACTATTAGTTGTGTGGTAGATTTAGCTCACGGTCAGCTCGAGATTCCATCACCCAGAGCTCGTCCGTTATTTTTGTGTTCTGATGTTTCCCTGCCATTGGGAATCATGACACAGGTGGCCCTCCTGTACATGCATTCACAGGGTAATTGGGGTGCGTCAAAATTAGAGGCAAGTGCTGCATTCACTGCGTAGGTAAACAGTAAGGGGATGACCAACTTCCTAATAATGGCAACATTGCTTTCAGATGGCCCTCCTGTAGTCTATTCAAAGGGTTATTGGGGTGTGTCCAAATTTGGTGCAGGGCAGGCCTTGCATTCAACTCATAGGCAAACAGTATGGGAGTTATTGAGGTGCATTCAAATTTTTTGCAGCCCTGCCACTCACTGCATAGGCAATAACAGTATAAGAGACCCACTGTTTAATAATGGGAACAACAAAGCATAGCTGGCTGATGGATGAATAGTAAAGGTCACCTGATGGCCCTATAAAAATAGGCTTTGTGACTTTCACAGTCTTTCCGTCATAAATGAAACATGATGGGACTGATGATGTGTCACACACCACATGGCCAGATAAGGTTGTAAAATGTTAAAATGACATTTCCCAGTGATTGCATTTGTCTTGGCTGAAAGCAATGCTAAAGTTCAAAAACGCATCAAAAACGCTATGTGTGAACATAGCCCAAGGTGTGAAGGAGCATTTTTGTTTTTGGTTATATATTTTGCCTTATATACAAGTATTACCCTGAAAGGATGTTCCTTAACTTATTTCCCAGGAAAATCCATTTTGGTTTCATTTTTGTATGTCTTATTGTGAGTCTGTAAAAGTGGGGCAAGTGTTATGATCCCAGTGGCTGGGGATCACAGGAAATACTAGCTAAGTAACTAAACATAGACACGAGCTCTAGGGAGGTGGTAACTGGACTGACCGCAAAACCTGATCCTATCCAAACACACTAAAGGTAGCCGGTGAACGTGCCTAAAATCCTGGACGTCTCGACGCAGCCTGAGAAACTGACTACCCCAAAGAGAAAGCAAGACCTCACTTGCCTCAAGAGAAATAACCCCAAAGATATAGGAAGCCCCCAACAAATAATAACGGTGAGGTAAGGAGAAAAGACACACGTAGGAATGAAAACAGATTCAGCAAATGAGGCCCGCTAATACTAGATAGCAGAAGACAGATAGCGAACTGTGCGGTCAGTAAAAAACCCTACCAAAATTTCCACGCTGAGAAATCAAGAACCCCCACACCAACTAACGGTGTGGGGGGAGAAACTCAGCCCCCCAGAGCTACCAGCAAGCTGGGAAATCACATATTAGCAAGCTGGACAAGAAACATATAGAACACTGATGATCAAAAAATGAACAAAACGGAAACTTAGCTTCTCTTGAAGAGACTGGGAGCAAGGTAGTCAGAAGGAATCAGAATAGCACTGAATACATTGACAGCAGGCATAGACTGAGAGTCCAAGTGAGCTTAAATAGAAAACCAGCCCACAGATAACGAGACAGCTGATGCCAGTCACAAACCTGCAGAAAGACAGCACTCACACAGTACCACTTGTGACCACAAGAGGGAGCCCAGAAATAGAGTTCACAACAGTACCCCCCCCTTGAGGAGGGGTCACCGAACCCTCATCAAGACCCCCAGGGCGATCAGGATGAGCCGCATGGAAGGCACGAACCAAATCGGCCGCATGGACATCAGAGGCGACAACCCAGGAATTATCCTCTTGACCATAGCCCTTCCACTTAACTAAATACTGAAGCCTCCATCTGGAAATACGAGAATCCAAGATCTTCTCCACCACGTACTCCAATCCGCCCTCAACCAGCACCGGAGCAGGAGGCTCAACAGAAGGAACCACAGGCACCACATACCTCCGCAACAAAGACCTATGGAACACATTATGAATGGCAAACGATGCTGGGAGGTCCAAACGAAAAGACACCGGGTTAAGGATTTCCAAAATCTTATAAGGACCGATGAAGCGAGGCTTGAATTTAGGAGAGGAAACCTTCATAGGAACATACCGAGAAGACAGCCATACCAAATCCCCAACACGAAGTCGGGGACCAACACCGCGACGGCGGTTGGCAAAGCGCTGAGCCTTCTCCTGTGATAACTTCAAATTGTCCACCACATGGTTCCAAATCTGCTGCAACCTATCCACCACAGAATCCACCCCCGGACAGTCAGAAGGCTCAACCTGACCCGAGGAAAAACGAGGATGAAAACCAGAATTGCAGAAAAAAGGCGAAACCAAAGTAGCAGAACTAGCCCGATTATTAAGGGCAAACTCGGCCAATGGCAAAAAAGTCACCCAATCAACCTGATCAGCAGAAACAAAACATCTTAAATAAGTTTCCAACGTCTGATTAGTTCGCTCGGTTTGGCCATTCGTCTGAGGATGGAAGGCCGACGAAAAAGACAAATCAATGCCCATCTTAGCACAAAAAATCCGCCAAAATCTGGACACAAACTGGGAACGCACATCCCGCGACAAGGAAGGCCACCAGAAGGACCTAGCCACCAAATCTCTGGTACCAAAAATCCCAGGATGACCTGCCAACACCGAAGAATGAACCTCGGAAATAACTCTGCTGGTCCATCTATCTGGGACAAACAGTCTCTCTGGTGGGCAACGGTCAGGTCTATCTGCCTGAAATTTCTGCAGCACTCGTCGCAAATCTGGGGAAATGGCAGACAAAATCACTCCCTCTTTGAGGATAACAGCCGGCTCTGAAACTCCCGGAGAGTCAGGCACAAAACTCCTAGAAAGGGCATCAGCCTTCACGTTCTTCGAACCAGGCAGGTACGAGACCACGAAATCGAAACGGGAGAAAAACAACGACCAACGAGCCTGTCTAGGATTCAGGCGCTTGGCAGACTCGAGATAAATCAGATTTTTGTGATCAGTCAAGACCACCACACGATGCCTAGCTCCCTCGAGCCAATGTCGCCACTCCTCAAATGCCCACTTCATAGCCAACAACTCCCGATTACCAACATCATAATTCCGCTCGGCAGGCGAAAACTTTCTTGAAAAGAAGGCACAAGGCTTCATCACAGAGCCATCAGAGCTTCTCTGCAACAAAACAGCCCCTGCTCCAATCTCAGAAGCATCCACCTCGACCTGGAAAGGAAGAGAGACATCAGGCTGACATAAGACTGGAGCTGAAGAAAACCGGCGCTTCAGCTCCCGAAAGGCTTCCACTGCCGCAGGAGACCAATTAGTCACATCAGAATCTTTCTTGGTCAAATCCGTCAAGGGCTTAACCACGCCAGAAAAATTAGCGATGAAGCGACGGTAAAAATTAGCAAAACCCAAGAACTTCTGAAGACTCTTAACAGATGTAGGCTGAGTCCAGTCATGAATAGCCTGGACCTTGACTGGGTCCATCTCAATAGTAGAAGGAGAAAAAATAAAACCCAAAAAGGAAACCTTCTGTACTCCGAAGAGACATTTTGAGCCCTTCACAAATAAAGCATTAGCACGCAGGACCTGAAACACCATCCTGACCTGCTTCACATGGGACTCCCAATCATTAGAAAAGACCAAAATGTCATCCAGATATACAATCATAAATTTATCCAGATATTCTCGGAAAATGTCATGCATAAAGGACTGAAACACAGAAGGAGCATTAGAGAGTCCAAAAGGCATCACCAAGTACTCAAAATGGCCTTCGGGCATATTAAATGCTGTTTTCCATTCGTCCCCCTGCTTGATACGCACAAGGTTATACGCACCACGAAGATCTATCTTGGTGAACCAACTGGATCCCTTAATCCGAGCAAACAGATCAGACAATAATGGCAAAGGATACTAAAATTTGACCGTGATTTTATTTAGAAGACGATAATCTATACAAGGTCTCAGAGAACCATCCTTCTTGGCCACAAAAAAGAATCCTGCACCAAGAGGGGAGGAGGATGGGCGAATATGTCCCTTCGCCAAAGACTCCTTTATATAACTCCGCATCGCGGCATGTTCTGGTATAGACAAATTAAAAAGTCATCCCTTAGGGAACTTACTGTCAGGAATCAAATTTATAGCACAATCACAATCCCTATGAGGAGGCAGGGCTCATCAAATACATCCTGGTAGTCCGACAAAAACTCAGGGACCTCAGAAGGAGTGGAAGAAGCAATTGACACCAAAGGGACATCGCCATGAATCCCCTGACAACCCCAACTTGACACAGACATAGCTTTCCAATCCAGAACTGGATTATGGGCCTGCAGCCATGGCAGACCCAAAACTACAACATCATGCAAATTATGCAGCACAAGAAAGCAAATCACCTCCTGATGTACAGGAGTCATGCACATGGTCACTTGAGTCCAATACTGAGGCTTATTCTCAGCCAATGGCGTAGCATCTATTCCCCTCAGTGGAATAGGAAATTCCAAAGGCTCCAGAACAAAACCACAGCGCTTGGCAAACGACAAATCCATAAGATTCAGGGCAGCACCTGAATCCACAAAAGCCATAACCGAGTAGGATGACAAAGAACAGATTAAAGTAACAGACAAAATGAACTTAGGCTGTATAGTACCAATGGTGACAGGTTTAGCGATTTTTTTTTAAGCGCTTAGAGCATGCTGAGATAACATGAGTAGAATCACCACAGTAAAAGCACAACCCATTTTGACGTCTATGACTTTGTCGCTCAATTCTAGTCAGAATTCTGTCACATTGCATTGACTTAGGTCTCTGTTCAGAGAACACCGCCAGAGGATGCGCAGATTTGCGCTCCCGCAAACGCCGATCAATCTGAATGGCCAAAGCCATTGAATCACTCAGACTTGCAGGCGTGGGGAACCCCACCATAACATTCTTAATGGCTTCAGAAAGACCCTCTCTGAAATTTGCAGCCAGGGCACACTCATTCCATTGAGTAAGCACTGACCATTTCCGAAATTTTTGACAGTACACCTCAGCTTCATCCTGACCTTGAGAGATAGCCAGCAAAGCCTTTTCTGCCTGGTTCTCAAGATTAGGTTCCTCATAAAGCAGTCCAAGCGCCAGAAAAAACGCATCCACATTCAGCAATGCAGGATCTCCTGGCGCCAGAGAGAAAGCCTAATCTTGAGGGTCGCCGCGTAACAAGGAGATAACAATTTTAACTTGCTGAGCAGAATCACCAGAGGAACGAGGTCTCAAAGATAGAAACAATTTACAATTATTCCTAAAATTCAGAAACCTAGATCTATCTCCAGAAAACAACTCAGGAATAGGTATCTTTGGCTCAGACATAGGGCTATGAACAACAAAATCCTGAATATTTTGCACCTTTGCAGCAAGATGATCCACACTAGAAGTCAGACTCTGAATATCCATGTCTGCAGCTGAGCTCAAAACCACCCAGAGATTAAGGGGATGAGAGAAGCTAGACAGACTGCAGCAAAGGAGGAAAAAAAAAAAATTGTACTCAGGACTTCTTTTATCCCACTTCATGCGATGCATTAAACACTTTTTTGGCCTGCTGTACTGTTATGATCCCAGTGGCTGGGGATCACAGGAAATACTAGCTAAGTAACTAAACATAGACACGAGCTCTAGGGAGGTGGTAACTGGACTGACCGCAAAACCTGATCCTATCCAAACACACTAAAGGTAGCCGGTGAACGTGCCTAAAATCCTGGACGTCTCGACGCAGCCTGAGAAACTGACTACCCCAAAGAGAAAGCAAGACCTCACTTGCCTCAAGAGAAATAACCCCAAAGATATAGGAAGCCCCCAACAAATAATAACGGTGAGGTAAGGAGAAAAGACACACGTAGGAATGAAAACAGATTCAGCAAATGAGGCCCGCTAATACTAGATAGCAGAAGACAGATAGCAAACTGTGCGGTCAGTAAAAAAACCTACCAAAATATCCACGCTGAGAAATCAAGAACCCCCACACCAACTAACGGTGTGGGGGGAGAAACTCAGCCCCCCAGAGCTACCAGCAAGCTGGGAAATCACATATTAGCAAGCTGGACAAGAAACATATAGAACACTGATGATCAAAAAATGAACAAAACGGAAACTTAGCTTCTCTTGAAGAGACTGGGAGCAAGGTAGTCAGAAGGAATCAGAATAGCACTGAATACATTGACAGCAGGCATAGACTGAGAGTCCAAGTGAGCTTAAATAGAAAACCAGCCCACAGATAACGAGACAGCTGATGCCAGTCACAAACCTGCAGAAAGACAGCACTCACACAGTACCACTTGTGACCACAAGAGGGAGCCCAGAAATAGAGTTCACAACAGGCAAGACTCTGACAACAATGTTCACAGCAGTGACCTGAGAGTCAGAAATGCTTCCAGGGATCTTCCCCATGATGTTCCCAGGCCATTTGAGCACTGTTCCCATCGATTTCCGCAATTTATAGTCCCTCTAAAGTCTGGTGGGGGGGCGCTGTAAAAATGCTCGAGTTTCCCATAGACTTACATTGGGCTCATTGCTCGGGTCGAGTACCCGATCATTCCAATATGCTTGACCCAAGCAACAAGCCCCCAAGCATTTTAGTGCTCGCCCATCACTAAATGTTAGAGATGGAACAAACCTCCTGGATCTCCATGTCCACCCCCCTGGTCAATGCAGGATTCACTAAACCATCTCAGACAGATGTCTGTCCAGCCTCTGTTTGGAGACTTCAACTGAAGGAGAAGTCACCACCTCTCATGGCAGCCTGTTCCACTCATTGTTCACCCTCACTGTCATAAAGTTTTTTCTGATAACTAATCTGTATCTTCTCCCTACCAGTTTTATTCCATTGCTTATCGTGTTTCCATGTGCAAATGAGAATGAGGATGAACCATCTACACTTTGACATCCCTTCAGAAATTTGTTGACAATTATTAAGTCTCCTTTTAGTCTTCTTTTTTGCAAGGAAAACATTCCCAGATCCTTTAACCGTTCCTCATAGGACATACTTTACAGTCAGCTTACCATTGTGATAGCTCTTCCCTGAACTTGCTCCAGTTTCTAATGTCTATTTAAAAATGTGGTGCCCAGAATTGGACACAGTATTCCAGATGAGGCATGAACTAGGAGGAGTGGAAGGGGATAATTAGTAATTACTTCATGTGATCTAGATTATATGCTTCTCTTACCACATCCTAGAACAATGTTTGCCTTCTTTTCTGCTGTATCACACATTTATTACCACTCTTTGGGTACGATTACTGACCCAATTATGAATCCACCTAACCGTAGCCTTGTCAATCCCATACTTTGTCATTTTTTCAATAATAATAGTATGAGGCATGTTATCAAATGCATTGATGAAGTTGAGATATACTATATTTCATTTCCCTTATCCACCCAGTCAGTGATTCCATCATAGAAGGAAATTAGATTAGTCTGGCCTGACTTATTTGCCACAAACCCATGTTGGCTCTGGTTAATTACCATATTCTTATCGAATTACTTAAAGGCTGTTTAATAATTTGCTCAAATATCTTTCCTGGTATTGAAGTAAGGCTCACTGGATGCACCTTCTTTTCTTTTTTGAAAATAGGGATAACATTTGCACTTCTCCAATCTTACGGGACTTCTGTTCTCCAAGGTTTTACAAAGATTCTGGCTACTTGGTTCTGCAGTTTCCTCAGCTAACTCTTTCAGTACCCTGGGATGTAATTCATCAGGACCAGGAGATTCAAATTAATTTAAATTAGCTAAGTGTTCCCTCACCATCTCTTTGTTTATAAATAGTGTGGATTCTTTTATTCCTTCGATAGCACCATGACGATCAATTGATGTTGCAATTGCTTTCTAAGGGAATACAGATGCAAAATAGGAATTTGAAAGTTTATTATTATATAGCACCATTGATTCCATGGTGCTGTACATGAGAAGGGGTTACATACAAATTACAGATATCACTTACAGTAAGCAAACTAACAATTACAGACTAATACAGAGGGGCGAGGACCCTGCCCTTGTGAGCTTACATTTTACAGGATGGTGGGGAAGGAGACAATAGGTTGGGGGGTTGCTGCAGCTCTGGTGTTGGTGAGGCGGTAGCTCCGGTGGTGGTGAGGAGGCAGCGGGGTCAGTGCAGGCTGGAAGATTTCCAGAAGAGGTGGGTTTTCAGGTTCCGTCTGAAGGATCCGAATGTGGTTGATAGTCGGATGTTTTGGGGCAAAACTACTCTGGTGTCTTCATCAGGTTGAGTATAACAAAAATCTGTAGAGTCACATATTTACACCCAACAGGACACAGAGTAGCGCAGTAGTGAGACAAATTATGTGAATCCGAACTATTAATAGGATTGGGAGAAAGATGTATGGAAGTAAATATTGGTTAGTTCATAGATAAGGAGTGTAAAAAAGTTTATTGTCTACTGACTGAGGTCTGGGACAAGGTTCTGATACCCTCACAAGGTCTGATGGGCACTTTCCTTAAATGCTTTGGAATGACATAAATGCATGGGACATTCACCCCTGGATTCAGCTTGTCAAAGATTGTCATCAGTATGTACTCCAGTACTCTTCTGTGTCTCTGGGATTTGTAGTTATCTTTCAATACTAATGTTTTCCTGTCCAAGATGCTTTAATCAGTTTTTTTTTATTGTGTGGCAATGAGAATTCCTCCTCATTCTAAATCTTACTCTGTATTTACTGCATTATTCCATTTATCTACTTTTTGACATGGTACAAAGATACATATTTGTCTTTGGTATTCATACATGATATGATAAGATGTGTTAGCAGCAGCTATTTTGTTTATTGGTAGCTCCTAAAAGTAAATTAAACATATTTCCTGAGAAAATCACCATTTTATGAAATACTGATTTATATTACTAGCAGGTCCCATGGCCATTAGTTTTGGTATGCTAATGTTCCCAAGGAAGCAAAGTGTTTTTTCTTTTGAGTAACAACATCTACTTATTTTGTATTTTTTTAAACTTTAGAACTGATACTATATTTGGTTAAATGACTACTCTCACGAGCACTGACTAAATTACTAATTTTGTTATGTCTCAAAATAGTCCACGAATGTGGTTTTTAAGATCCGGATGCTCCTTAATTCTTCCCACTACACCTGATGAATTAGCTGCCAACAGTTGCATCCAAATGCAGACTGAAGATGAGGGAGGGGGGCATGTTCTTTACATAACTTACATGAAATTGAATAGAGGTAGACCTACCAAAGAGAAATATATGGCATATTCTCTGCATTATCCATACATATTAGGTATTAGAAACCTCTTTAAAATATTATTTTAACATTAAAAAGCATTAAAAAACAAAACAAGAACAAATGTAAGTATGTTTAACTTTTCTGAGTGGAAATGACAATAGTAGGGCCAGCTGCACAATAGGCTAACATCCGCACTATTCTGTACCTCCCACTCCAGGCTCCAAGACTTCTTGCAAGCTGCATCTATTCTTTGGAAATAGGAATAACCACAACTTACACAGTTTTAGGTCCTCCCTAAAAACACATTACTTTAGGGCGGCCAATCACATTCCCTAATCAAAGTCCTTTTATATACAGTGGGGGAAATAAGTATTTGATCCCTTGCTAAGATTTTGTAAGTTTGCCTACTAACAAAGACATGAACAGTCTTTAATTTTAAGGGCAGGTTAATTTTAACATTGAGAGATAGAATATCAAAAATAAAATCCAGAAAATCACATTGTATAAATTATATACACGTATTTGCATTTTGCAGTGAGAAATAAGTATTTGATCCCTCTGGCAAACAAGACTTAATACTTGGTAGCAAAACCCTTTTTGGCAAGCACAGGAGTGATACCTTTTTTGTAGTTGATAATGAGATTTGCGCACATGTCAGGAGAAATTTGTGTCCACTCATGTTTGCTAATCTCTAAATCATTAAGATTTTGAGGCTGTTGCTTGTCAACTTGGAGCTTCAACTCCCTCCATAAGTTTTCTATGGGATTAAGGTCTGAAGACTGGCTAGGCCACTCCATGACCTTAATATGCTTCTTTATGAGCCACTCTTTTATTGTCTTGGCTGTATGTTTTGGGTCATTGTCTTGCTGGAAGACCCAGCCAGAACCCATTTTTAATGTCTTGGTGGAGGGAAGGAGGTTGTCGCTCAGGATTTTACGGTACATGGCTCCATCCATTCCATCCATTCTCCCATTGATGCAGTGAAGTAGTCCTGTGCGCTTAGCAGAGAAACATGCCCAAAACAAAATGTTTCCACGTCCATGATTGACAGTGGGGACAGTGTTCTTTTGGTCATAGGCAGCATTTCTCTTCCTCCAAACATGGCAGAACTCAATTTTTGTCTCATCTGACTACAGCACCTTCACCCAATCACTCACAGATTCATCCAGGTGTTCATTGGCAAACTTCAGATGGGCCTGCACATGTACCTTCTTGAGCAGGGGAGACCTTGCAGGCACTGCAGGATTTTAACATTTACGGTGTAATGTGTTACCAATAGTGTTCTCGGTGACTGTGGTCCCAGCTGCCTTGAGATCATTAACAAGTTCCCCCATGTAGTTTTAGGCTGATCTATCACCATTCTCATGATCAAGGATACCCCACGAGGTGAGATTTTGCATGGTGCCCCAGAACGAAGTCAATTGACAGTCATTTTGTATTTCTTCCATTTTCTTACTGTTGTACCAACAGTTGTATTTTTCCAGCTTTGTGCAGGTGTATGATCTTGTCCCTTATATCCTTATAAAGTTCTTGGGTGTTGCCCATGTTGTGGATGTTAGAGTCTGACTGATTAATTGAGTCTGTGGACAGGAGTAATTTATAAAGGTGACTATGGAAGACAGCTGTCTTTAACCCCTTTCTGCCATTGAACGTACTATTCTGTCCATGTGGGGTTGGCCCTAATTACCAAGGACGGAATAGTACGTCCAGCGCGATCGGCCACGCTCACGGGGGGAGCGCGGCCGATCGTGGCCGATCGTGGCCGAGTGTCAGCTGCCTATCGCAGCTGACATCCGGCACAATGTGCCCGGAGTGGTCACGGACTGCCCCGGCACATTAACCCCCGGCACACCGCGATCAAACATGATTGCGGTGTGCCGGCGGCACAGGGAAGTATCACGCAGTGAGGGGGCTCCCTGCGGGCATCCCTGAGACCCCCGAAGCAAAGCAATGTGATTGCGTTGCTGCGAGGGTCTCTTACCTCCTATCCCTGCAGGCCCCGGATCCAAAATGGCCGCGGGGCTGCATCCGGGTCCTGCAGGGGTTACTTCCGGGTGCAGACCAGGCTCTGGTAAGCCTGCAGCACTGTAAATCAGATCGCCGATCTGACAGAGTGCTGTGCAAACTGTCAGATCAGCGATCTGTGATGTCCTCCCCTGGGACAAAGTAAAAAAGTTAAAAAAAAAATGTCCACATGTGTAAAAAAAAAGAAAAAAAAAATTCCTAAATAAAGAAAAAAAAATATTATTCCCATAAATACATTTCTTTATCTAAATAAAAAAAAATCAAACAATAAAAGTACACATATTTAGTATCTCCGCGTCCGTAACGACCCACCTATAAAACTATATCACTAGTTAACCCCTTCAATGAACACCGTAAAAAAAAAAAAACGAGGCAAAAAACAACGCTTTATTCTCATACCGCCAAACAAAAAGTGGAATAACACGCGATCAAAAAGACGGATATAAATAACCATGGTACCACTGAAAACGTCATCTTGTCCCGCAAAAAATGAGTGACCATACAGCATCATCAGCAAAAAAATAAAAAAGTTATAGTCCTCAGAATAAAGCGATGCCAAAATAATTATTTTTTCTATAAAATAGTTTATATCGTATAAAAGCGCCAAAACATAAAAAAATGATATAAATGAGGTATCGCTGTAATCGTACTGACCCGAAGAATAAAACTGCTTTATCAATTTTACCACACACGGAACGGTATAAACGCCTCCCCCAAAAGAAATTCATGAATAGCTGGTTTTTGGTCATTCTGCCATACAAAAATCGGAATAAAAAGCGATCAAAAAATCTGCCGTGCCTGAACATGTTACCAATAAAAACGTCAACTCGTCCCGCAAAAAACAAGACCTCACATGACTCTGTGGATTCAAATATGGAAAAATTATAGCTCTCAAAATGTGGTAACGCAAAAAATATTTTTTTGCAATAAAAAGCGTCTTTCAGTGTGTGACGGCTGCCAATCATAAAAATCCGCTAAAAAACGCGCTATAAAAGTAAATCAAACCCCCCTTCATCACCCGCTTAGTTAGGGAAAAATTAAAAAATTTAAAAAATGTATTTATTTCCATTTTCCCATTAGAGTTAGGGTTAGGGCTAGGGTTAGGGTTAGGGCTAGGGTTAGGGTTAGGGCTAGGGTTAGGGCTAGGGTTAAGGATAGGGTTAGGGCTAGAGTTAGGGCTAGGATTAGGGCTAGGGTTAGGGCTAGGGTTAGGGTTAGGGCTAGGGTTAGGGCTAGGGTTAGGGCTAGGGTTAGGGCTAGGGCTAGGGTTAGGGCTAGGGTTAGGGTTAGGGCTAGAGTTAGGGTTAGGGCTACGGTTAGGGCTAGGGTTAGGGTTAGGGCTAGGGTTAGGGCTAGGGTTAGGGCTAGGGTTAGGGTTAGAGCTAGGGTTAGGGCTAGGGTTAGGGCTAGGGTTAGGGTTAGGGCTAGGGTTAGGGTTGGGGCTACGGTTGGGGCTAGGGTTAAGGCTACAGTTAGGGTTGGGGCTAAAATTAGGGTTAGGGTTGGGGCTAAAGTTAGGGTTAGGGTTTGGATTACATTTACGGTTGGGAATAGGGTTGGGATTAGGGTTAGGGGTGTGTCTGGGTTAGAGGTGTGGTTAGGGTTACTGTTGTGATTAGGGTTAGGGGTGTGTTTGGATTAGGGTTTCAGTTATAATTGGGGGATTTCCACTGTTTAGGCACATCAGGGGCTCTCCAAACGCGACATGGCGTCCGATCTCAATTCCAGCCAATCCTGCGTTGAAAAAGTAAAACAGTGCTCCTTCCCTTCCGAGCTCTCTTGTGCGCCCAAACAGGGGTTTACCCCAACATATGGGGTATCAGCGTACTCGGAACACATTGGAAAACAACTTTTGTGGTCCAATTTCTCCTGTTACCCTTGGGAAAATACAAAACTGTGGGCTAAAAAATAATTTTTGTGGAAAAAAAAATATTTTTTATTTGCACGGCTCTGCGTTATAAACTGTAGTGAAACACTTGGGGGTTCAAAGCTCTCAAAACACATCTAGATGAGTTCCTTAGTGGGTCTACTTTCCAAAATGGTGTCACTTGTGGGGGGTTTCTACTGTTTAGGTACATTAGGGGCTCTGCAAACGCAATGTGACGCCTGCAGACCATTCTATCTAAGTCTGCATTCCAAATGGCGCTCCTTCCCTTCTGAGCCCTCCCATGCACCCAAACGGTGGTTTCCCCCCACATATGGGGTATCAGTGTACTCGAGACAAATTGTACAACAACTTTTGGGGTCCAATTTCTCCTGTTACCCTTGGGAAAATACAAAACTGGGGGCTCAAAAATAATTTTTTGGGGGAAATTTTTTTTTTATTTTCACGGCTCTGCGTTATAAACTGTAGTGAAACATTTGGGGGTTCAAAGTTCTCACAACACAACTAGATACATTCCTTGGGGGGTCTACTTTCCAAAATGGTGTCACTTGTGTTTTTTTTACTGTTTAGGTACATTAGGGGCTCTGCAAACGCAATGTGACGCCTGCAGACCATTCCATCTAAGTCTGCATTCCAAATGGCGCTCCATCCCTTCCAAGCCCTCCCATGCGCCCAAACGGTGGTTCCCCCCACATATGGGGTATCAGCGTACTCAGGACAAATTGGACAACAACTTTTGGGGTCCAATTTCTCCTGTTATCCTCGGGAAAATACAAAACTGGGGGCTAAAAAATCATTTTTGTGGGAAAAAGTTTTTGTTTTATTTTTACGGCTCTGCATTATAAACTTCTGTGAAGCACTTGGTGGGTCAAAGTGCTCACCACACCTCTAGATAAGTTCCTTAGGGGGTCTACTTTCCAAAATGGTGTCACTTGTGGGGGGTTTCAATGTTTAGGCACATCAGTGGCTCTCCAAACGCAACATGGCGTCCCTTCTCAATCCCTGTCAATTTTGCATTGAAAAGTCAAACGGCGCTCCTTCCCTTCCGAGCTCTCCCATGCGCCCAAACAGTGGATTACCTCCACATATGGGGTATCAGTGTACTCAGGACAAATTGTACAACAACTTTTGTGGTCCAATTTCTTCTCTTACCCTTGGGAAAATAAAAAATTGGGGGCGAAAAGATAATTTTTGTGAAAAAATATGATTTTTTATTTTTACGGTTCTGCATTATAAACTTATGTGAAGCACTTGGTGGGTCAAAGTGCTAACCACACCTCTAGATAAGTTCCTTAGGGGGTCTACTTTCCAAAATGGTGTCACTTGTGGGGGGTTTCAATGTTTAGATACATCAGTGGCTCTCCAAATGCAACATGGCGTCCCATCTGAATTCCTGTCAATTTTGCATTGAAAAGTCAAACGGCGCTCCTTCCCTTACGAGCTCTCCCATGCGCCCAAACAGTGATTTACCCCCACATATGGGGTATCAGCGTACTCAGGACAAATTGTACAACAACTTTTGGGGTCCAATTTCTTCTCTTACCCTTGTAAAAATAAAAAATGGGGGGCGAAAAGATAATTTTTGTGAAAAAATATGATTTTTTATTTTTACGGTTCTGCATTATAAACTTCTGTGAAGCACTTGGTGGGTCAAAGTGCTCACCACACCTCTAGATAAGTTCCTTAGGGGGTCTACTTTCCAAAATGGTGTCACTTGTGGGGGGTTTCAATGTTTAGGCACATCAGGGGCTCTCCAAATGCAACATGGCGTCCCATCTTAATTCCAGTCAATTTTGCATTGAAAAGTCAAATGGCGCTCCTTCGCTTCCGAGCTCTGTCATGCGCCCAAACAGTGGTTTACACCCACATATGGGGTATCGGTGTACTCAGGACAAATTGTACAACATCTTTTGTGGTCCATTTTCTCCTGTCACCCTTGATAAAATAAAACAAATTGGAGCTGAAGTAAATTTTGTGTGAAAAAAAGTTAAATGTTCATTTTTATTTAAACATTCCAAAAATTCCTGTGAAACACCTGAAGGGTTAATAAACTTCTTGAATGTGGTTTTGAGCACCTTAAGGGGTGCAGTTTTTAGAATGGTGTCACACTTGGGTATTTTCTATCATATAGACCCCTCAAAATGACTTCAAATGAGATGTGGTCCCTAAAAAAAAATGGTGTTGTAAAAATGAGAAATTGCTGGTCAACTTTTAACCCTTATAACTCCCTAACAAAAAAAAATTTTGGTTCCAAAATTGTGCTGATGTAAAGTAGTCATGTGGGAAATCTTACTTGTTAAGTATTTTGTGTGACATATCACTGTGATTTAATTGCATAAAAATTTAAATTTGGAAAATTGCGAAATTTTCAAAATTTTTGCCAAATTTCCGATTTTTTCACAAATAAATGCAGGTAATATCAAAGAAATTTTACCACAATCATGAAGTACAATATGTCACGAGAAAACAGTGTCAGAATCTCCAGGATCCATTGAAGCGTTCCAGAGTTATAACCTCATAAAGGGACAGTGGTCAGAATTGTAAAAATTGGCCTGTCATTAACGTGCAAACCACCCTTGGGGGTGAAGGGGTTAATGCAGAGAACAAATTGATTAGGAGCGTGTAACTGGTCTGTAGGAGCCAGAACTCTTAATGATTGGTATGGGATCAAATACTTATTTCTCACTGCAAAATGCAAATATATTTATAGAATTTTTACAATGCGATTTTCTGAATTTTATTTTTGATATTCTATCTCTCAATGTTAAAATTAACCTTACCTTAAAATTATAGACTGTCCATGTCATTGGGCAAACTTACAAAATCAGCAAAGTGATTAAATACTTATTTCCCCCACGGTATAGCCCACTCGCTATTTCTCTGAACATAATTCTCCATCAAACTCCACCACACCCAAAAGCACTACAAATATTGGCTGTGACAAGCTCATGCAGCCTCTATGTATCCCTATTTCCTCAAGATGGCTGGACCATCATTGTAAATAAGCACCTGTACTTTGTGTCACTCCCACCTCACTGTAGATTGTAAGCTCTGAAGAGCAGGGTCGTCATTTTCTTTGCTTTCAGTATTGTATTATCTTAAACTTTGTTACTTATGACTGTTGTAAATGAACTGCTGAATTGTAAAGCCTGCAGAATATGTTGGCGCTATATAAATAAAGATTATTATTATTATTAGGACACACTTTGGTTCTACTGAATGGCTGTAGAAGTCATCTGTCAACTTCATGTGAAAAAACACCTGGAGGACTGATGCAGCTTCCAAGTTGGATCGCCGAGGAAATAATAGATAAGTATAATTTGTTTTGTTTTTACCACATTTTTATTTTTCTTTAAAGATTGAATACCCTTTTTAGCAAGCTTCTTTCTTAGAAATTGACTGAAAACTCAAATTTTCAAAGTTCAAGCTCATTCATCTTGATCTGGAGATTGCTTATTTTTCCATGGCAGACCCCACACTATGATCCTGTCCTAGATATATAAACCACCTTTCCACCTTTCCGCTCTCTTTCATAAAATTTTAAGAGATAGCTGTCCCAAAAGGAAGCAAATCTGAGGCTTCTAACATGCTGTAATACTCCCTAGTCAAGTATAAAAGGACAATTTTTTGTTATGTATTACTGTTTCAAATGCAAATTAGATCATTACAGAGGAATAAAGTTGATGATATGAAACTGAACAATCTACAGTATACAAAACAGGTTTCATAACATAAAATAGTTCTTTAAATATCATGTAAAGAAAATCTCACTTCATCATGAAAGTACAGTTAACAATAACCTGATGAAAGTAAGTTAAATCTGAAAATGTAATCCAACAGTCTTAGTTTTTTGTATTGTAGGGAAAGAAATATTAAACCTTTAGGAAAGGAATTTAAAATATCCGCTGTATACAAAATAACGAATGAAAAAAAGAATATCCTAGGGGTCTTCTTTTCGTGTATGGGTGATAAAGGTAATGTGCACTGAACAGAAGTCTAATGGGAATAGCAGACAGGATGGAGTGGTAAAGCTATAGGCATTTTTTAAACAACATAATTTTTAACTGACCTGACAGGGAGATTGTGAAAAAAGATGGGAATGAATAATGTGAATCTCATGTACTTGCTTTATATATACTATCTCTAGCTAAGCACAACATGTGAAAACACCTGAAGGACCCACCAATAAATAGCAACAGCAAAAAGCCTAGTAACAATGGCAAAGAAGGAGTCATACTACTGCACCATCTGTGCTTGAGAGGAAATCTTTATACTGCAGGCCAGCCTATTAGCAAGTGGGTTAAAGGAATGTTTGGATGGAAACTTGAATTTTAGGAAACAGCTGTCACCCCAGAAGACTAAGACAGAACAGATGCTGTTCAAGTAGGATTATGAGAAAAAGTTTTAGCAGTATATTTTTAGCAATTTTCAGTCGATGGAGAATGTACCATCGCCATGTTTTCAATAAAAAAAATTTGCTTCTCAAACCGTGAAAATTATTTACGAAAACACCTTTCTGTTGATAGTTATTTTTTACGCTTCATGTGATGAAATATTCAGAGATGGGCAAGTATATGGGGACAAGGTGCATTTATCCAATCAATTGTACGTTACTTATATGGAAAGTTATATTTGAAATCAATCACTTATTCTGTTTTACAATATGAATAATTTTAAGTTGTTGGTTCTTGGCTTACCATCAAGGCATGAACAATAAATAAATAATCACAATTGGTTAATTTGATATTCAGAGTTAGAATTCTTTGATCACATAATGGTTTAGCATAGTCCGTACTGCAAGATAATATGCAATTTTGGCTGAGAGTCTCATTTCAATTCACTGGAAAAAGAACACAAATTCAAAAAATCCAAAAACGAAGAAAAAGCCGCACTGCTCCAGTCCTGTACCGGCTTGTTCTGCAGTCGTCCTGCCCCTTGTAACCATGTCCATGTTATGGTGTATGAAATAAAGGACAAAGGTTTTTAACCACATGAAGGACTGGAGCAGTGCTGCTTTTTTTTCTTTTTTGAATTATTGCACATGTGTCTTCAAGCAAGTGCAGCGCCCCAGAGTCCTGGTCGTTGCAGTAATGTCGCTCTTCCACCAGGGGGAGTGATATTACATCTGATGGTACTAAAGGAGTTCACCTGACCAGGTATCACAAGTCACACACTACACTTCACACTCCAGTCCACCAGGGGGAGCCTTGCTTCTATCTATTAGGGCACTCCTCACACACGGGTAAAACTGGTGGGTTGGATAGGAAGTTAGTCAGAAGCTACCTGGGTTTGACCCAGAGAGGACCTGTCAGGCAGACAGGGGGAGAAGGAGGAACATCTGAGCTGCAGACAGAGGGTCCCTGTCAGGGGTGGGATCCTGACAGAGGCCAAGCACGAGATAGATAGTTACGGAGCTGCGCCTGCACCCATTGCGGCAGCATCCTAAGAAAGGACACAAAGAGAATTGTATTGTGGAGAGTGAGAAACGAAGTCACAGCACAAGGAGATAATACCGGGAGGAGTTCTGCCCCAAGATCGGCTCCTTCTGAGGCGCGTAGCCGGTGGCCGGAACAACGAGGGAGTAATTGGCTCTACGTATTACTTCAGAGACTGGGAGGACAGTCAATTCCAAGTTGGTTGCCCGACCTTAACCCCTTCACCCCCAAGGGTGGTTTGCACGTTAATGACCGGGCCAATTTTTACAATTCTGACCACTGTCCCTTTATGAGGTTAAAACTCTGGAACGCTTCAACGGATCTTGGCGATTCTGACATTGTTTTCTCGTGACATATTGTACTTCATGATAGTGGTAAAATTTCTTCGATATAACTTGCGTTTATTTGTGAAAAAAACGAATATTTGGCGAAAATTTTGAAAATTTCGCAATTTTCCAACTTTGAATTTTTATGCCCTTAAATCACAGACATATGTCATGCAAAATACTTAATAAGTAACATTTCCCACATGTCTACTTTACATCAGCACAATTTTGGAACCAAAATTTTTTTGGGTGACGGAGTTATAAGGGTTAAAAGTTGACCAGCAATTTCTCATTTTTACAACACCATTTTTTTTTAGGGACCACATCTCATTTGAAGTCATTTTGAGGGGTCTATATGATAGAAAATACCCAAGTGTGACACCATTCTAAAAACTGCACCCCTCAAGGTACTCAAAACCACTTTCAAGAAGTTTATTAACCCTTCAGGTGTTTCACAGGAATTTTTGGAATGTTTAAATAAAATTAAACATTTAACTTTTTTTCACTCAAAATTTGTTTCAGCTCCAATTTGTTTTATTTTACCAAGGGTAACAGGAGAAAATAGACCCCAAAATTTGTTGTACAATTCGTCCTGAGTACGCTGATACCCCATATGTGGGTGTAAACCATTGTTTGGGCGCAGGGCAGAGCTCGGAAGGAAAGGAGCGCCATTTGACTTTTCAATGCAAAATTGACTGGAATTGAGATGGGACGCCATGTTGCATTTGGAGAGCCCCTGATGTGCGTAAACATTGAAACCCCCCACAAGTGACACCATTTTGGAAAGTAGACCCCCTAAGGATCTTATCTAGATGTGTGTTGAGCACTTTGACCCAACAAGTGCTTCACAGAAGTTTATAATGCAGAGCCGTAAAAATAAAAATCATATTTTTTCACAAAAATGATCTTTTCGCCCCCATTTTTTTATTTCCCCAAGGGTAAGAGAAGAAATTAGACCACAAAAGTTGTTGTGCAATTTGTCCTGAGTACGACGATACCCCATATGTGGGGATAAACCACTGTTTGGGCACATAGCAGAGCTCGGAAGGGAAGGAGCGCTATTTTACTTTTCAATGCAAAATTGACTGGAATTAAGATGGGATGCCATGTTGCGTTTGGAGAGCCCCTGATGTGCCTAAACATTAAAAACCCCCACAAGTGACACCATTTTGGAAAGTAGACCCCCTAAGGAACTTATCTAGATGTGTTTTGATAGCTTTGAACCCCCAAGTGTTTCACTACAGTTTATAACGCAGAGCCGTGAAAATAAAAATTCCTTTTTTTTTTTCACAAAAATGATTTTTTAGCCCCCAGTTTTGTATTTTCACAAGGGTACCAGGATAAATTGGGCTCCAAAAGTTGTTGTCCAATTTGTCCTGAGTACGTTGATACCCCATATGTGGGGGGGAACCACTGTTTGGGTGCATGACAGAGCTCGGAAGGGAAGGAGCGTCATTTGGAATGCAGACTTAAATGGATTGGTCTGCAGGCGTCACGTTGCATTTGCAGAGCCCCTGATGTACCCAAACAGTACAAACCCCCCACAAGTGACCCCATATTGGAAACTAGAGCCCCCAAGGAACTTATCTAGATGTGTTGTGAGAACTTTGAACCCCCAAGTGTTTCACTACAGTTTATAACGCAGAGCCGTGAAAATAAAAATTCCTTTTTTTTTTCACAAAAATGATTTTTTAGCCCCCAGTTTTGTATTTTCACAAAGGTATCAGGATAAATTGGACCCCAAAAGTTGTTGATCAATTTGTCCTGAGTACGCTGATACCCCATATGTGGGGGGGAACCACTGTTTGGGCGCATGACAGAGCTCGGAAGGGAAGGAGCGCCATTTGGAATGCAGACTTAAATGGATTGGTCTGCAGGCGTCATGTTGCATTTGCAGAGCCCCTGATGTACCCAAACAGTACAAACCCCCCACAAGTGACCCCATATCGGAAACTAGACCCCCCAAGGAACTTATCTAGATGTGTTGTGAGAACTTTGAACCCCCAAGTGTTTCACTACAGTTTACAACGCAGAGCCGTGAAAATAAAAACTCTTTTTTTTCCCACAAAACTTATTTTTTGGCCCCCAGTTTTGTATTTTCCCAAGGGTAGCAGGAGAAATTGGACCCCAAAAGATGATGTCCAATTTGTCCTGAGTACGCTGATACCCCATATGTTGGGGTAAACCCCTGTTTGGGCACACGGGAGAGCTCTGAAGGGAAGGAGCACTGTTTTCCTTTTTCAACGCAGAATTGGCTGGAATTCAGATCGGATGCCATGTCCCGTTTGGAGAGCCCCTGATGTGCCTAAACAGTGGAAACCCCCCAATTATAACTGAAACCCTAATCCAAACACATCCCTAACCCTAATCCCAACGGTAACCCTAACCACTCCTCTAACCCAGACACACCCAACCCTATTCCCAACCGTAAATGTAATCCAAACCCTAACCCTATCTTTAGCCCCAACCCTAACTGTAGCTCCAACCCTAGCCCCAACCCTAACCCTAACCCTAGCCCTAACCCTAGCAATAAC
The DNA here is from genome assembly GCF_051348905.1 of Ranitomeya variabilis. Lineage (NCBI taxonomy): Eukaryota > Metazoa > Chordata > Amphibia > Anura > Dendrobatidae > Ranitomeya > Ranitomeya variabilis. Next base: position 828,054,798 of record NC_135233.1, read on the forward strand.
CCTAGCCCTATCACTAGCCCTAACACTAGCCGTAACACTAGCCCTAACCCTAGCCCTAACCCTAGCCCTAACCCTATCCCCAACCCTAGCCCTAACCCTAGCCCTAACCCTAGCCCCAACCCTAGCCCTAACCCTAGTCCTAACCCTTGCCCTAACCCTAACCCTAGCCCTAACTCTAGTCCTAACTCTAGCCCTAACCCTAGCCCCAACCCTAGCCCTAACCCTAACCCTAGCCCTAACCCTTGCCCTAACCCTAACCCTAGCCCTAACTCTAGTCCTAACTCTAGCCCTAACCCTAACCCTAATGGGAAAATGGAAATAAATACATTTTTTAATTTTTTTATTTTTCCCTAACTAAGGGGGTGATGAAGGGGGGTTTGATTTACTTTTATAGTGGGTTATTTAGCAGATTTTTATGATTGGCAGCTGTCACACACTGAAAGACGCTTTTCATTGCAAAAAATATTTTTTGCGTTACCACATTTTGAGAGCTGTAATTTTTCCATATTTGAGTCCACAGAGTTATGTGAGATCTTGTTTTTTTGCGGGACGCGTTGACGTTTTTATTGGTAACATTTTCGGACACGTGACATTTTTTGATCGCTTTTTATTCCGATTTTTGTGAGGCAGAGTGATCAAAAACCAGCTGTTCATGAATTTATTTTGGGGGAGGCGTTTATACCGTTCCGCGTTTGGTAAAATTGATAAAGCAGTTTTATTCGTCGGGTCAGTACGATTACAGCGATATCTCATTTATATCATTTTTTTATGTTTTGGCGCTTTTATACGATAAAAACTATTTTATAGAAAAAAATAATTATTTTGGTATCGCTTTATTCTCAGGACTATAACTTTTTTATTTTTTTGCTGATGATGCTGTATGGCGGCTCTTTTTTTGCGGGACAAGATGACGTTTTCAGCGGTACCATGGTTATTTATATCAGTCTTTTTGATCGCGTGTTATTCCACTTTTTGTTCGGCAGTATGGTAATAAAGCGTTGTTTTTTGCCTCGTTTTTTTTTTTTTTTTCTTACGGTGTTTACTGAAGGGGTTAACTAGTGGGGCAGTTTTATAGGTTGGGTCGTTACGGACGCGGCGATACTAAATATGTGTACTTTTATTGTTTTTTTTATTTTATTTAGCTAAAGAAATGTATTTATGGGAATAATTTTTTTTTTTTTTCTTTATTTAGGATATTTTTTTTATTTTTTTTTTACACACATGTGGGGAATTTTTTTTTAACTTTTTTACTTTGTCCCAGGGGGGGACATCACAGATCATTGATCTGGCAGTGTGCACAGCACTCTGCCAGATCTGTGATCTGCTGTGCAGGGCTGCAGGTTTACCAAGTGTCTGCTCTGAGCAGACACTCGGTAAGCCACCTCCCTCCCTGCAGGACCCGGATGCCGCGGCCATCTTGGATCCGGGACCTGCGGCGAGGAGGGAGGTAGGAGACCCTCAGAGCAACGCGATCACATCGCGTTGCTCCGGGGGTCTCAGGGAAGCCCGCAGGGAGCCCCCTCCCTGCGCGATGCTTCCCTATACCGCCGGTACACCGCGATCATGTTTGATCGCGGTGTGCCGGGGGTTAATGTGCCGGGGGCGGTCCGTGACCGCTCCTGGCACATAGTGCCGGATGTCAGCTGCGATATGCAGCTGACACCCGGCCGCGATCGGCCGCGCTCCCCCCGTGATCGCGGCCGATCTGCTATGACGTACTATCCCGTCGAGGGTCAGATAGGCCCAGGTCACCTCGACGGGATAGTACGTCAAAGGTCACAGAGGGGTTAATACCTAAGAAGACACGGAGGCAAATTGTGGGAGAGGGTCCCTATAAATAAGCTCCAGGCCTACCCCATCATACGGGTTGTCCTATCCATACCATCTGGGGGACAGAGAGAGAGAGAACATCAGAAACATCCACGAAAGTTGTGAGGACTATCCCGTAGTGCTCAGCAGGGAGGTACTACAACACACAGGCGCTAGTAGGAAGGCTACTGATTTCCACCTGGATAAGGGAACTCTGGATGTGCTTTCGGACCAGCCGGACTCTGCCTGCCCTGTGAACGGTATTCTGGACTGTGGATCCTGAAGTCTTCAGTAAAAGGTAAAGAAACTGCAACCTTTGTGTCCTCATTATTAATTGTGCCTTACAACGTCCACCATCACCACCTACACATCTGGGAAGCCCTGGGGACATACTTCACCTGTGGGAAGGTATACCATCTAGCTGCCATTCCATCACCCCAGCGGACCCCTAGCAGCGCCGGTCACTCTGACCGAATACCACAGGTGGCGTCACGAACACCAGACAAACTTCACCTTTAATTGGACGCCCCTCAGAAGGGCCATGGACCAGGTCGGGCCACCGTGACATCCCCAGGACCGAGAAGAGATAGACCCGGTACCGAATACCCCATTGCCCTGAACGTGGGGGCGCTCCACAAGCACGCCCATTACCGTGGATCTACCGTTCAAGGTGTCGTTGACTCAGTAATTACCTTCTCCACCAGTGAGTATACACCTTATTCTTAGTGTCATTCAGTTTTCTTTTCTCCTTTTTTTTACAAATTCAAAAAACATCACAGAAAAAAAATCAGCCATACGTATCAGTATCATTCCCAAACACAAATGTACAATGGGATGAGCAGGACTCCATGATAAAGGCAGGGAAACCGCATAGCTGCAAAATATTAATGAAACAATCACTCGTAAACCCACCATACATCGGGGGAGGGCTGCCAAGTATAACAAATGCACAGATTTGCATAGGATGCCATTCACACCATTAAGGCCGGTGTCACACTTGCATGTGCAATGCGAGAAACTCGCATCAATACCCGGTACTGCCATCGGCACTTGGGACCGGAGTGTGCGGCTGCATATATTTCTATGCAGTTCAACGCTCCGGTCCTGAGTGCCGACATCAGTGCAGGGTATTGATGCACGAGATTCTCGCATTGCACATGCAAGTGTGACACCGGCCTAAGTGAGATGCACTATTGTCCAGATAGCAACATATTACCAACACTCCTACTATAAGTTCAGGCGGGCTGACAACTACCAAAAGTATACCCCACAAAACAGACACCCCAAATTACCTAGAGAATCAAGGTTCACCACACACTCTTGTATTCATAGTGAAATAAACTTCATCTATTATAGTCCATTTAACAAAATCAATGATTTAAGGGAGCAAAGCAAATGGTCGTATACAAAGCGACTAGGTTTACAAAGATGTTTAGACCCATCCCAGGTCTTAATCATTGAGTTGCTGAAAGAGAAAAGGCAATGGAGCGCCCCATGGGGCCGTAGAGTACTCGTTACAGGGTCTGGTGGTACTTAAAGGGATGCTCACGGCGGCAGTGACCCAGTCCGTGGCCCTGAGTGTCCAAGTTAAAGGGGAAGTCTTTAAAGGGTAAGTTTTATAGAAAAGTGGAAAATGTTCATGACGCCATCTGTGGTACTCAGCAATAAAGGTGTTAGCCAATGCTGCTGTACTGTCCTCTGGGGCAGATAATAATGCAGCTGAGTTGTTTAAGCTCTCCACAGGTAGAGCTTGGTCCCCAGTGTAGTTATTGATGTGTGTGGCAATGTTACTAGAGACAGGTGGAGTGGAAGCGTGGATGATGCTGGAAAGAAATAGAAGGACACAGTTTGTTGCAGTTCTCAAGGTTTTACTCACAGTTCAGATTCCCCAGCCGGGGTGCTGTGTCCTCCAGGTATGAAGTCCAGGAAACTCTCTGGCAAGTCAGGCACCTGTCCAGAACTCCTCTTATATAAGTGCCTCTCCTGGCCTTCTTTCTGCGCTGGCTATCGCCTCTGCTGCCCTGCGCTTGCCACCCAGTGTCCCAAGCCAGTGAACGCAGGTTTTGTCGGGTGATGTACTCTCTCCCCTGGACCCTATGTGTGCAAATGTGGCTGCTGCACCTGCAATCACAGCGGCCTCCAGATTGCTGTTTTGAACAGCTGACATGTGCCCGCAATAGCGGCGGGTGAAATCGCGATTCACCCGCCGCTATTAACTAGTTAAATGCCGCTGTCAAACGCAGACAGCGGCATTTAAATACCGCATCCGGCCGGGCGGCCGGATATGAGCGCATCGCCGACCCCCGTCACATGATCGGAGGTCGGCGATGCTTCTCCATTGTAACCATAGAGGTCCTTGAGACCTCTATGGTTACAGATCCCCGGCAGCTGTGAGCGCCACCCTGTGGTCGGCGCTCACAGCACTCCTGATTTTCTGCTACATAGCAGCGAACAGCAGATCGCTGCTATGTAGCAGAGGCGATCGTGCTCTGCCTGCTTCTAGCCTTCCATGGAGGCTATTGAAGCATGGCAAAAGTAAAAAAAAAAAGTTAAAAAAAATTTGAAAAAAATAAAAAAAATATAAAAGTTTAAATCACCCCCCTTTTGCCCCAATCAAAATAAATCAATAAAAAAAATCAAACCTACACATATTTGGTATTGCCACATTCAGAATCGCCTGATCTATCAAAGAAAAAAAGCCTTAACCTGATCGCTAAACAGCGTAATGAGAAAAAAAATCGAAACGCCAGAATTATGTTTTTTTGGTCGCCGCGACATTGCATTAAAGTGCAATAACGGGCGATCAAAAGAACATATCTGCACCAAATTGGAATAATTAAAAATGCCAGCTCAGCACGCAAAAAATAAGCCCTCAACCGACCCCAGATCATGAAAAATGGAGACGCTACAAGTATCGGAAAATGGCACAATTTTTATTTTTTTTTAGCAAAGTTTGGAATTTTTTTTCACCACTTAGGTAAAAAATAACCTAGTCATATTAGGTGTCTATGAACTCGTAGTGACCTGGAGAATCATAATGGCAGGTCAGTTTTAGCATTTAGTGAACCTATCAAAAAAGCCAAGCGAAAAACAAGTGTGGGATTGCACTTTTTTTGCAATTTCACCGCACTTGGAATTTTTTTCCTGTTTTCTAGTACACGACATGCTAAAACCAATGATGTCGTTCAAAAGTACAACTCGTCCCGCAAAAAATAAGCCCTCACATGGCCAAATTGACGGAAAAATAAAAAAGTTATGGCTCTGGGAAGGAGGGGAGTGAAAAACGAACACGGAAAAACGAAAAATCCCAAGGTCATGAAGGGGTTAAAAATGCAGATTTTTTTTGCAATTTGCTTCTGTGTGGATTCAGGAAAATGATTACTATGGACCACCTTTTTTCTAAATTCTTAAGGGCCATATAAAGGTTGAAAAAAGACTTATCAAACACTCCAAATATGAGTGCCAAGTATTTTTCTACATTATAGTTGAGGGATTTGGTATCCTACTTGTGCACCACTATTTTTCCAGAAGTGCCTTGTCTTACAGTTCACTTTTCCATCCCTTTTTCTTCTCACCATCACATATCTGGTCAATGTTGCTTCTTCAGTTTTCCAATGCTTGCACTGAAATGATCAGGCCGACGTGGAAAGTTCTATGCAGGCACAGTGTGCGACATGATGTCATGAAGTTGAGTCCTTAAGCACTTACACAAAACCCTCCCAAGACTCATCAGAGCAAGAAATTCCGACTCAGTGTGAGATGCCCTGAAACTTCTGTGCTCCTGAATTTCATGATCCTGATTTTAATCCATAGAGCTGATTTTTTTTTAAATGTTCCAAATGTCTGTCTTCCTAAGCTTTGTTGGAGGCCCTTGAATTCTGTGATCTTGTCACCACACTGTCTCTAACCTCACTGCTGTGAGTCAATATCTATATGTTGAATCCATTTCACATTTAAGGGTTTATCCCACATTGATTTTTTCTATACTTTTACAAGCTATCAATCAGATAAGTTATAAAAGTAAAGGTACCGTTACACTAAACGATTTACCAACGATCACGACCAGCGATACGACCTGGCCGTGATCGTTGGTAAGTCGTTATGTGGTCACTGGAGAGCTGTCACACAGACAGCTCTCCAGCGACCAACGATGCCGAAGTCCCCGGGTAACCAGGGTAAACATTGGGTTACTAAGCGCAGGGCCGCGCTTAGTAACCCGATGTTTACCCTGGTTACCATTGTAAATGTAAAAAAAAAAAACACTACATACTTACATTCCGGTGTCTGTCACGTCCCCGCCATCAGGTTCCCGCACTGACTGTGTCAGTGCCGGCCGTAAAGCACAGCACAGCGGTGACGTCACCGCTGTGCTCTGCTTTTACTTTATGGCCGGCGCTCACAGTCAGTGCGGGAAGCTGACGGCGAGAGACGTGACAGACACAGGAATGTAAGTATGTACTGTTTTTTTTTTTTACATTTACAATGGTAACCAGGGTAAACATCGGGTTACTAAGCGCAGCCCTGCACTTAGTAACCCGATGTTTACCCTGGTTACATGCGAACACATCGCTGGATCGGTGTCACACACACCGATCCAGCGATGACAGCGGGTGATCCAACGACAAAATAAGGTGCTGGCCTTCTAGCTCCGACCAACGATATCACAGCGGGATCCAGATCGCTGCTGCGTGTCAAACACAACGATATCGCTATCCAGGACGCTGCAACGTCACGGATCGTTGTCGTTCTCGTTGGAAAGTTGTTCAGTGTGAAGGTACCTTAAGACTAGATGTGGGTCTGACCTCTTGGAACCCTACTGTGACTAAGAATGTTGAGCCCTTCCTTGTTTTTGACTGGAAAGTAAAACTGACGTTACACAATTCAATTTTATGGAAACAGACAACACATGCTCTTACTTATCTATAGCCCTTATACTCTGCAACCATCAGTGTTCCAGGGAGTGAAAGATAGATACACAATTTAACTTTTAAATCAGATCTGAATGAGATGTAAAATAATAAAGGGTTATTGTGTAAGAACCTCTTTGTATCATAAGTTCTCTCAAGTTTTTATTTTTGTGTAATTTTTTTTCAAATTGATTAAATAATCCTTGTTATAAGAATTTAATAATAGTCACCAGAAATGTTGCTCAATACATTGATATTGAAATTGTAAGCATTGAACTTTCTTTTCTGGCTTTTCTTTGTTTTTTTTTTTGTAAAGGCAGTGTTATATTTAACAAGCAGAAGAAACCCGTATCATAATTAAGAAAATAAGAAATAAAAGTGTTTGTTTTAAGACAAATTCCTTTCATATTTGCTTGTTTTGCTTGATCTAAAGACTAAATAAAGGCTAACATCAAGAGTTAAGCTCTGGTTTATCTGAACTTAACAAAGACACCCTTTTGAGTGTTTTTGTAAATCTGTAAATGCTTTCATCATACACAAGAAAGGCTAAGAGAACAAAGCATGTGCACTCACATGCACAGGAGCCTATCATGCGACAGTATAGTAGTTAGTAGAATTATTATGTTTTGTGTGTTTCCCAGTGAAGATAAAATGTAACTCTAATGTCTGGCATCAGTTCTGAGAGGAGATCAATAGACCTACTTTGTTTAGACTCATTTCAAGAGGTTTTATGAGCACTACAATGCTTTCATTTTTTTGATCCAAAGTTTTTATGGAACAGATAAATATATGTCTAAAGCAAAAGTGTTGGTAAAGAAGATTTTCACCAACAATATTAAATTGTCCTTATATTAGTAAATTAGAAGTTAGTAGTCAGTAAAACAGAGTTGTAATTTTTTGACCCTATTATTTTCAGGATTTTTTTTACCGATTAAGATATTGTCACTTTTACATTTTATTGTGAGGGAGGCCAGTTTTTCCATACACGAGGAGAGGAAATGCCGCTATATTAGTTGTCACTTTTGCATTATCTTTAGCATGTTTTATCACATTCTGATCTGTCTTCTTCTAAATTAGACATTTCATTGCCCAATTTTGGGAACCATATACCGTGACTTCACAGTGTCACAATTTGCTTAGACTGTGTAAAAATCTTCCATACAGAAGACTGTATTCCTTTTTTATATTGGTTATATAGCAGATTATTCATTGTACACTTTACTGGCTGATGACCAAACATTTCTGCAATAAAAATTCAATATTGCCTTTATTCAGCCAGTCAATGGCTTACGTATGTACAGCGAATATGGCACAGTAGAAAGGATTAATTGCCATTTTTTAAAATACTGTTTCATTGTGCAGCGCCCCAGAGTCCTGGTCGTTGCAGTAATGTTGTTCTTCCACCAGGGGAGCAATATTACATCTGAAGGCAATAAAGGAGATCTTCTGTCCAGGTATCACAACCACAAACAACACACTTCACACTCCAGCCACAAGGGGGAGCAAAGGTTCTATCTAATAGGCCACTCCTCACAGTTAGGTAAAACTGGTAGTTGGAGGGAAAGTTAGAGAGTTCCTGGCTGGGGACCGAGAGAGAAAGGTCTCAGACCGAGCTGGCTGGAGGGAGTTCCAGTCAGATCCAGACTGCAGTCTGCGGAGAACGAGGGTCCACAGAGCTGCGCCTGCCCCACGTGCGGCAGCATCCAAAGAAAGAGACATTGAAGAGAAGTGTATTGCAGTGAGTGAGAAACGAAGTCATAGCAAAAGGAGAGGAAACCAGAAGGAGTTCTGTCCTGTGAGAGGCTGCCTCCTTCTGAAGCGCAGGAATACCGGTGGCCAGAATACCGAGGGAGTAAGGATCTCTATGCTTTACTTCAGAGACTGGCAGGACAGTTAATTCTAAGTTGGCTGCCCGACCTTTATACACAGGAGACACGGTGGCAACTTGTGGGGGCCGGGGCATCTCTAGGGTCCCTATAACAAGCCTCAGGCCACCAGTCATACGTGCTTTGTTCTATCCGACCATGGGGAACAGTGAGAGGAGTAATAACAGTGAGGACCTTATTGGAGCTTATGCAAGTAGGGACCTACTGTGTTACTGTGTGCATAGGAAGGCTATTGAATTCCACTTGGATAAGAGGACTCTGGATTTGCCTTCAGACCGGCCGGACTCTGCCTACCCTGTGATCCGGTGCCCTGGACTGAGGACACTGAAGCCTTCAGTAAAGGTAAAGAGACTGCAACCTTGTGTCCTCATTATTCACGGCGCCTCACTCCATCCACCATCTACACTCTGGGAAGCCCTGGGGATACACTTCACCTGTGGGAAGGTATGCCATCAAGCTGCCATAACATCACACCAGCGGACCCCTAAGCAGCGTTGGTCACCCTGACCGAATACCACAGGTGGCGTCACGAACACTTCCCCTTTAAAGACCTTTCCCAAAACCATAAAAACTACTCCTTTCTTTATTGGACGTCCCTCAAAGGGCCACAGACCGGGTCAGGCCACCATGACATCCCCTGAACCGAAGGACCCGGTACCGAGTACCCCATTGCCCTTGCGTGGGGGCGCTCCAATTGCATTCCATTTTAATCTAAAAAGTTGGTTGGCTCATTCATATAAGTCATCTGACATATGATCAATTGGTTACAGAATTTAGAATGTATCTTTACATCCAGCTTTAGAAAATTGTATAAAGCTGTATGCAGAATGCTTGCTGCCTCTATGCTTTCTTCTCACCATAGTCATTGGCAACAAATCTCAACAGCCAAGTCATATGAGTTTATTAGGCATAGGCAAATTTGTTCAAGTAGAATTAAATTCTACTTGCATTTCTCCCAAATCTGTGTTCTCCAGAATACAGATATTTTTAAATTGTGAGTGAATTCAGCAAAATGCTGTGGCTGTCTTTTTGCTGATACATAGCAGGCCAGCAGAAAGTAAAAAAAGCCCTAAATCATGAATACTCACCTCACCGCTTACCTGTCCCTGCACCCCCACTGCCTCCAGTGCCTGTGGCCCACCATTCCGTCCTCAGGGTCTCTTTTTTCCACAGTTACAGGTCAGTTTCTTCACTCTAGAACAAGACTTCTTTCCTTGACAATGACTTCGGAGGTCACATCACATCATAACGTTGTGAGGTCATGACGCACCGTGATTTTGAAAACCAGGTGTCTTTACACTAGATTAAAATTTCTAGCCCTGATCAGGCCTTGGAAGTCATAACGCATCATGATGTTTTGCCTCACTGTGACCTCCGAGGCATCTTCATGGCTGGAAGTCCTGTTCGAGTGTCCTGTTCTAGAGTGAAGGCACTGATGTACAACTGCAGAAAGAAAAGGCCCTGGGTTGGATGGATGGGCAATGGGAATTTTGAAGGAATGGGGTACTGTGAGGTGACTATTAAGACTGCAGAGACCCATGTGTCATAAACAGTGCCTTCCCCCGTCCCACCACTCCATAATAAAAGATACCGACAAGCCTGGATGGGTTGAACAGGTCGGTCACAGCTTATTATTTGAAAAGTAGAGAAGGGCAATTACACTTCGTGACGGACTCATTGCTGAAGGCCCCGCCGACGATCGCTGGGCCAGCAAGCTGATGAGAGGTTACGAACCTTTGCCCCCCTCTACCTACCGCTGTGACGTAAATAAAAAGAACGTCAATTTTTTTTTTTTATAAATAATTTAAAACATTTTAACAACAATAGCACAGTACGTTCACAAGTTTATAAGGGAGGGAGGGTGGGACAACAGCTCCCATGGGTCAGCACAGCTCCCAAGGGTCAGCCGGGGAGAAAGAGGGAGGCACTGGTCCCTGGCACTAGAATTTAACCCCTGAGGGTGTGGCCAGACTTCCCTCTTCTCCTCGGTTGGTCCGCTGGGCATCCCAATCATGACATCACCTGGGGAGTAGTGGGAGGGGGGAATTGGGCACTGCACAGTTTTTCCTATCTAGCTATTCCTTAAGGGCTCTGCAGTCAGAGGCACGCACCTTATACAGTACCGGGCCTACCAGACTGCAGAGACCCGTGTGTCGTAAACAGTGCCTTCCCCCATCCCACCACTCCATAATAAAAGATACCGACAAGCCTGGATGGGTTGAACAGGTCGGTCACAGTTTATTATTTGAAAAGTAAAGAAGGGCAATTACACTTCGCGACGGACTCATTGCTGAAGGCCTTGCCGACGAGCGCTGGGCCAGCAAGCCGATGAACGGTTACGAACCTTTGCCCCCCTCTACCTACTGCCACGGAGGATCATGTGTATGACCTACAGAGGACTCTGACCCCCACACAACATCATTAGAGCCTGTTCAACACCATCCCGCAAGCCGGCTAAGAATATGTCGAGCCCGATGTCCGTGAGGTGGATGCCGTCCGGTCTTAGTAAGGCTGAATTGTTCCCTTCTAGCTCTTAGTGGCGAACCACAATGCCGTAATTTTCTCTCACAAATTTCAACATCTTTGTGTTAATCTTTCTTCTTGATTTATTGATGGCTTTGACGTCCTTGGCTCCGTGTCAAACTGCTCGAGGTATTATCTCAGACCACACCACCACCATATCCGCTAATAAACAAACAAACCGCTCAATGTCCGTTGACATTACTGTGTATAGCTCGGCCCCTTTCCGCTTGCCCAAATAATTGCCTCCAGCATGTAGCACTAGAACCACCGGCCCCTTGGCTCTCTTGGCGATGTCGACCATCTCCTGGAAGATCTGACGCCACCGAAGCCCTCTGATGCCTCTCCAGTTGACTTCCAGCTTCGGGAAGCCAAAATTTGTTCCGCCCGGCCACAGTTTGGCCCTTTCGCACACCCAGTAGACAAAAGAAAGCCCCACTACCCAAACTGTGGGCATACAGCTACCTGTAAGAGACAAGATGTGCTAAAGCAGGTCTGGTCTTATGTATCTGGCAAAGCTCTAGCTGCCTCAGTGGCCGCCCCTATTCAGAAGGAATGTGTCCCATATTCTTTCGGGGCAACGCCGACTGCCTCTAAGCACAGTTTAAAAATTGCATGAAACTGATATTTAGTAAGAGGGGACCCGTCGGCGTGTGAAAGAAAAAATCTACCCGAATGTCTTACTACCATATAGTGTTTGACTATTTTTACAGGGCATATAGGGCCGTCTGATGCCTTGACCAACACCCATGTCCCCCTCCCAGTGGGGTCGCATTTGGATCTCCGTACTCTAATGCGCAGAGCTTCGCTGCATATGATGAGGTCTTCGTTGATTAAACCACCTACTGATGCTGTTTTTGACTGCGGCACTAATTCGCTGATGCGAAGTGCCCCGAAGAAGGCGATAGCGAATACTGCCGATATCAGCGTTGCCTCATATTGTGACTTGCACACTGATGAAGAAATTGCAATAATGTTGTGCAGTAGCCTTAAAAAGACTGGGCGGCGGCATTCCTGACTAGGTTGAAGCCTTTTCCAGCCTTTAACGGCTTGCTTGATGAAAAAATATTTGGTTACGTCCACCCACCCCAGCAGCTGAAAGAAGAAAGCTATTCCCGACAGATGACGTTGCGCTAATGTCCCTGATGCACCTCTACGCTTGAGCCGTTCTAAGAGTTCTACTAACACGTCGCATCTCGCCCGGTCGCACCTATCGACTGGTCTTCCTTGCATTAGCGAGCACCACTCCTCCCACGCCTTACCATAAACCTGCCAAGTAGCCGGTGTCACTGAAGCACGGATTAAGGGCATCAGTGATTGGCCACCATGTCCAAGAGGGAAGGAGGACACCGTAGGCCCGATGGTTGCGCATTGGGAAGGAAGACTTTGAAGGCCTGCCAATCGGAAGATAACAAAGAGTTAACAATTTTATCATCTACAATCGATGTAAATCTGGCACGGCACCAGATGTTGTGTTTGAGGCATAATAGTGCTAGGCGGCGCAACAGCGCGAGCACTGGCTGTGAAGAAGAGGACATGCTGTTTAGGGTTTTTGCTGTTCTCGGCTGCTTGGTTAAAAATCTGATGTTCGTATTTTCCAATTGGGCACCCCATAACTCGACTGATGTTACTATTGCCAAAATTTCAACCAGTGATGGGTCACGGCCCCATGCGGCCGTGGTCCATAGTTTAGGCCATGTGCTTTTGCACCACTGGTCCTTGTAGATTGCCACGAAACCATCTGTAATATTTCCACCGACCACTAGACCTAAATCTTTGCTTGGCGTCTCCCGTGCCATGACGCATGTATGCCCGTTGTAGGACTCTAGGAATGTCCTCCAGACCAGCAAGTCTGCCTTCAGGGAGCGGTTGAGTCTAATTCTGTGGCTCGGCTGGGCTATGCCCTTGGTTGCTAGTGATAGTCGGCGTGAAAAAGCTCTGCCCACTGGCATTACGCGACAGGCAAAGTTGAGCAATCCTAGCAAGGACTGCATCTGCTGTAGGGTGACTTTTTTTGCTTCATGGAAGTTTTTAACCATTTGCAGAGTTTTTTGCACTTTATCAGCTGGCAGTCGAAAAACCATTGCATTGGTATCTATTTCTATACCGAGAAAAGGCAGAACGTTACAAGGGCCGACTGTTTTATCCAGTGAAAGTGGTACTCCGAATTTACAAGCTAAAGACTTAAACTTTTGGAGAAGAAAGGAGCAGAGTCTGGAGTCCCCGGGACCAATGAACAAAAAATCGTTGAGGTAGTGAATTGTTGAATTGCTACCAGTTTCGTATCGTACTACCCAGTCTAGGAAGGTACTGAAAAGCTCAAAATAATGACAGGAAATGGAGCAGCCCATAGGTAGGCACATATCGAAGTAAAATAGCCTGTCCACCTCACAACCTAATAAATGGAAACACTCAGGGTGAACGGGCAAAAGGCGGAAGGCTGACTCTATGTCGGATTTCGCCAGCAGGGCACCGGGCCCAGCTGCGCGCACGAGCTCGACAGCCCTGTCAAAAGAAAAGTAGGTTACGGATGTCTCTTCCGCGGGTATCGCGATGTTAACCGATGCACCTTTTGGGTAAGAAAGGTGATGTATTAGCCGATATTTTCCTGGCTCTTTTTTGGGAACGATACCTAATGGCGAGATCCTGAAATTCTGGAATGGAAATGATTTAAATTGGCCCGCCATCCTGCCCAGTTCTACTTCTTTTGGGTTTTTTTGATGTAAGATCTCAGGGAATTCGCGTGCCGATTTCAAATTATTTGCCGTAGTCGGTGTGGGACTGGGTTTGAAGGGGATATAAAAGCCGTATTTAAAACCGAAATATAGCTGCTGCGCCGCTTCTTTATTGGGATAACGGTTTAGCCATGGGCCCATTGCGGTTACGTTCACCGGGGTTAAGCCTCGCAGGTGCTCTGTTTGCTTGGTGGGTACACCTGGATGCAGGGTGTCCACCTCCGCAGGAGGAGCATTCGTGTCTATATTTACAGGACCCGTGGAAACGGCAGTATCCGTCGTTGAAAAGTAAGCAGGCCCCAGGTCCGCGTACGACCACTGTATTCTGGCCTACTGCTGCTGAATAATAAGTGGTCGCTGCTGAAAAGGGGGGCTGTTTTTGGGACAACATGAGTCGTAACCATACATCCGTCGCTTTTACCCCCCAGCCCAAGTCTGGTTGCATGGCCAGCCACCTGTGGAACTCCTCATAGTACCATTTCCATGCAGACCCGCCGTGACACTTATATGAATTATAAATTAGGTCCTGATAAATAAATAATTTGGAACAGCGTTCTGGGTGCTTTTGGCCCATGATGCAGCCGAGAACCGCAAAAGCCTGAAGCCAGTTATTCATCGTTTGCGCTATTTTTGGTTTGTTTCTATCTTGTAGCCGCTTGCCTATCCTCCTTTCCTTGTCTACGGACTGTTGGTCGGCCGATAACAGTGACCATATATCTACGTATTCATTATCCCATATTTTCTGTTTTGTTTCTAAGTCTACGTGTGCTCCCAATGGGCTATCTCCACAAAAAAATACATACTTGTGAAGACTAGCTGCTTGGGTGGTGCTAGTGTCAGTTGGTACCCCTGGGCGAGTCAACTGCTGAACTAGGGCCTTGATAGCGGATGTTAGCTCGCTTTCTCCCACATTTTGTATTGTAGAGTGCTCACCGAAATCAAGGAACTCACCGCTGTCAGGTGCAGGCAGAGTGTCTCCGGACAGAGGGACTCTGGCTCCAGCCGTTGCATTGTCCTGGTGCTGGCCGCCAGCCTGGGAAGATGAAGGTGGGAGGCCAGTTGCAAGCGCCGTGGCCCAAGGATGTTGTCCGCTGCGTTGCGTCTGGTGCCGAGCAACCCCTGGTGAGGGGGGAGCTCCGGCTTCTATTGCCTCAATGGTTTGGTGCTGGCTGGTGGACCGGGGAGGTGTGGATAGTTCTCCCTGTGCGGCAGCCAAGGACGGGGCACGTGACGGATGAGATCTGTCGTGTGCTCGGGGACGAGAGGCTACAGCTGCTGGTGGGGCTACGGCCCCCGCCTGGTTGGTGATGGGGGGTGTTGGTGTCTGTTCCCTCCGGGTAACCACTCTGGGTGACCGGTGAGACCGCCGTCTTTCGGCATGTGACAGGTACCGCCAGTTGTGACTCCCCGATGTGTCTGAGCCGTCGGTTGTGGATGGCGAGCACCATCTGGAGGAGCGTGATCTACGGTGGCTCCTGTATGAGCTGCGTCGGCGTCTGGAGTGGGAATGCCGACAGCTAGAGGAACGGCAAGGACGGTGGCGGGAATCTTCTGATGAGGGTGAAGACAATCTGCGGCATCTATGCCTGCGATCGCCATGTCTAGGGGTTATGTTGGGGGCATTTAATTCGGGAGTAGGGGGTCGTTATTCTGGCTATGGGGCGTGAGTGGTGGTGTAGGGTGTAGAGCAAGGGAGGGCGCAGCGACTGTTAGACTTGCACTGCGGGGTGAGCTTAAAGGGGCGGGGGCTGATAGAAAACTGCTAGCGATTTGCGTTTGGGACCATGGGGGTGTTGCGGCACATAATTTATTGTAGCTGTGTTCGTGCTTGGTGCGACTGTGTGCGTGCTTGGTGCGTACTCTCCTGGCTGCAGAGTGTGCTGGCCGGTCCGGTTAGACCTGTCATCACGCTCTGCAGCCATATGGTGGGCTCTGGCCCCTGAGCGCCCACCCCCCCGCAAGGCAACGCTGATGTGCCTGCTGGGGGGACATGGCGGGCCAGGAGTGGGCTGGCTGGAGGTCCACGGTAGTGTAGAACTGGTGTGGCTGGGGCCGGTGCGGCACTGCGTGGCGTGACTCAGTCCTGGCCTGTCAGGTAATTAGGCCTGGGCACCGAGAAGAAGGGAGAGGGAGCTAGCAGAGCTCCAGCTGCAGGACCGGAAGTTCGGGCCTGCAAACCGGAAGTGGGCGGGGCTTCGTCTGGGCGCGCGATGTAGGGCCTTCCGGCTGTCTGGGTCTGGGCCCTGGAAGACACAGACCGCGGCCCCTGCATGGCACCCCCTGCAGCAGCGACAGATGGAGTGGCAGCGGCGGCAGAGCGGGCATTTCGGCTCAGGAGCACCGGACCGCCGACATGAAGACGCTCCGGGGGGCAGGATGACCGAGCGGAGTGCCTGCCTGCCCCCACAGCTGCAGCCATGGGAGCAGTGGACAGCACGGGGGAGGAGGTGAGCAGGGACCTGGTAGCACGGCCTCTTTGATGGGGAAAAGCCCGGAGGAAGACTGGGACCCGGGGGATGAAGGGGAGCCCAGCGGTCCGGGCTGGAGTGGGGGCCCAGGCAAGGCGGAGGAGGCCTGAAGGGGCGCAGAAACATGCAGGGCCGTCGAGCTCCACAGCACAGGAAGGGATGGGGGCCCAGAGGCTGTGGGAGACGACTGTGGCCCAGGCATGGATGGCACCCTGGGGGAAGAGAGGGAGGCCTGCGGCGAAGTCAGTGGGTCCTGAGAGGGCACAGGGAGGTGAGTCCCTTGGCTAGAAGCAAAATCTCTTACCATGCTTCACCTTCCTGTGCTGCTCTCCACCGCAGGGCCCCAAACATCGCTTCGGACATGGCTGCAGGGGAGATCCTGGGGGTCCTCGGGACAACAGCTTCCAAGGGTCAGTCGGGGAGAAAGAGGGAGGCACTGGTCCCGGCACTAGAATTTAACCCCTGAGGGTGTAGCCAGACTTTCCTCTTCTCCTCGGTTGGTCCGCTGGGTGTCCCAATCATGACATCACCTGGGAAGTAGTGGGAGGGGGGAATTGGGCACTGCACAGTTTTTCCCATCTAGCTATCCCTTAAGGGCTCTGCAGTCAGAGGCACGCACCTTATACAGTACCGTGCCTACCAGTATATGTTTATTTTCATGTCATCTTTATTATGCTTTAGGGTCTGAAGAGACGCCAGAGCCTAATGAAAAACATTCAATATCTCCTTTGCAATTTGAATTTCCCTATAAAATCTACATGATTTGATGATTTTGAATTTTGTTGCATCTGCTCATCTCTATTGTTTTCCCTTTTTATTTGGCTGCAGTGTTTTAGTTCAATATAATAAAGGATAAAGACAATTACATTTTTATTAAAGAAGCTCTTGCACAATAAGGAACATTAGCAAGAAACAACTCATCTTTTTTGTTTTTTAGCTGAGGGTAAGAATACTATAATAAGTGTATGCTTATTAGAAAAAGCAGAAATGTACTGCACTTTAGCAAGCTATAAAGATGAGCGGTAGAGCTGCAGTACCATTGCTACCATGAGGGCAAATGTGGAAAACCCTGCAGGAAAACTATTAACATCAATGAGCACAGAAGAAATTGCACCCCATGCTGGTTCAGCAACACCTATCATGAAGATCAGAGTGAATTGCTTGACTGGCAATACTAGATATCACACCAAATAATATATAGGGCTTTCAATTTGAAACACCATATGAAGAAATATACCAAATGATCTCTACTCTGTTCTGCTCTAAGTCACAAAAGTACCACATCTCACTGTGACATTGATTATCTGCTTAGCTATCATCCTGCTCATAAGTGGAACAAGAGCTGTGAAATATTAGTAGCTTTATATCTCTTTATTTTGCTGTGTACTTAGAAAAGACATCCAGGAAAGATAGTTTGCAATATATTTTTTCAGAATTCTAAAGGTCAGGGCTAATGTATTTAGCTTTGGGCTATTCCTACAGTTGCATATGTCTTGTTCAGCATCTAAAGATTACACACTTATGCTTGCTGACAAAACCAACACGTTGACCTGATGGATAGTGTAACCTTTAGGAAATACTATAAAAGTCACCAGGTTATTTCTTGACATATTATGAAATTGAACAGAGTATAGTATATTCTGTGTTTGCCAGCTTGATGCATTAACCCATTATCTACAAATGTCCTATTTTTGGGACGCCTAATCTTTAGCTTCTAGCAACTACGATTTTATAATTTTTATAATTAGGTCCAATTTTTTGTGTTGTGTTTGTAAAATGAATGTTTACAAAATAGGAAATCATGTCATTGTCATTTTTAATTGAATATTGGGATGCCCTTTTTGGAAAAATCCGTACTTGAAAAAATTTTGCAAATTATGTTTCTGATTCATTAGGACCCAAATCATTAAAAATCTGTCATAAAAAAAAAAATAAAAAATGAAAATTGCTAATTTGGCAAGTAATGGGTTAACATTATGTGTGCTTGGTCTCCAAGTACCTGCATTGACTAAAAATGTTACAAGCTGGGTCCTACTTACATGGCAGTCATCTCAGATATTGGTGTGTTATATGGTAATGTATATCCATATTATCAAAACTGACAGAAATTACCCAGGTTCACACAAGTCTTTTTCTAATAACTTTTTTTTGCGAGAGTGGTTAAAAATTTTATTTGCTACATATCTGATGCTAATATATTGCCTTTTTTTAAATGGTGGTAATTGCAGTCTGGTCATGTGACAGAATTGTTCTGGATCTTGATTGTTAGCATGTATCTTGACTCAAACTCACATTTTACAATGATTTTCTTGAGAATTGATGATCATTAAACTAACTTTGGACTTTGCAATTGAATAATAAATAACATGAGAAAGAAGAGATATAACAATATATTCAATATTACTAGCTTATTTGAGTTTCCTATTTTTTTTAATGATGTTCTTACTTTTATTTACATTTCTAATGAACGATATACTCTTTTTTGTGAATCAGATATGATCAAATATAAATGGATGTAATCTCAGAAAACTGTTTGTAGAAGTAAATCTAGATTATTTTAATGAAAACACCAAAACATAAACATTTATGTTTAATATTAAAACTTGTGTGTGAGCTCTCCTTTTTGAAATACTGACAAATAGAGATGATTGAATCTTTGGAAATTCAAATTCATCAGAATCAATTAATTTTTTCACAAATTTAATTTCCACCAAATCAATAAGTGGAGAATACAATACTGAAAAGCCTTTAATTGCCTTGAAAAGATGTGTGTAAGACACTGAGACCTACTAGGACCATATCCAATTTCTTTTAAACTCTCTAGCATAATCACCGCCTTGGGAATATCAAAAGACATAATCATAGAATTGGATGGTAACCCAATAGTAACCAATGACCCATTTAATTACATCTCAATGACAGACTTTTCATATTATATAAATTTAAAAAATGTCCAAAAATTATCCTTTTCAGTCATTTGTGATCATGTAGACTAATCTTTGCAGAACACTGGATTAAGCTGACAGTGTTGCTGTCAATGGTAATATCATCCTGCTTAAATAAGATACTGTAAGTAATATACTGCACATTATGTTTTATAACGTCCTCTGCTTTCTTCTCACTAATATTCTTGCCAGAGGCAAAAGAGAACAATTATAACCTACCTATGTTTGGTATTACTACTGCCAAAATGGCAAGTGACATTGGGTGGCAGTTGTGGTACTTTTGCTACTGTTGGCACTTTTTCTTTTGCCAAACATTTTGTAGTGTTATAGATCATAATTAACTTTTGACAATCTTTTGAACCTCAAAGATTCAATCCTTGCCAAAAAGGATGTAACAGGAAATGCTAGGTAGGGAAGTATGCATACAGAAATTAAAATGTGACATCAGGTATATCATGTACAGTTGTCAAATTGGACTCAAGAGCATGTGTGCAAAAACTGAAATGTACAGTGAAGTGTCTGCGAATTGAGATACTAATTTGGCTTTTATCCTAAGTAATATTGCACGACTCATTAAAGGGTTGATTGTGACTTGTAGGATCACTACTTCCAACAGGTGGCACTATAGAGTTTAAGTCCTATTTTTCTCTGAAGAGGCAATTTGGACAGTGAAGTGTCAACATTCTTTAAACTTTTTCATTAAAAATCAGCCCCCTTTGCCAAAAACGACTTGATAAAATGATGACATCTGTCTAGTGATGAGCGAACGTGCTCGGATAAGATGTTATCCAAGCATGCTCATGTGCTATCCGAATATCTTTGGCATGCTTGAATAATATGTTCAAGTCAGAAGCATCAAAGTTGTTAAACAACAGCGATCAAAGCTAGCTTCGATCACTGCTATCAGAAAGCAGGTGCTTCTAACAATTTTATTTGACTTCTGACTTTGTCAACATAACAGCCAAATACATCCAGGTAAATTCAGTATATATTACCAAGAATTGTGTTTGTCTAGGGAAAAGAGGATAATCATGATTACAATTGATATTCATCTAGAAGGTTAAAAATAATCTAAAGCTAAACAGATTAAAGGTTTAAGATTAGTAATGAGTGAGCCCTAAAATGCTCAGATGCTCATTACCTGAACCAAGCAATTCCTAGTGCTTGGATGCTCACTTCAAGTAATGAGTATAATGGGAGTCAATGGGACATCAGAGCATTTTTCCAGCACACCCTACAAGGAGGTCTGGGGGGCCGTGAAAATGTTGAAATGGATGGTAAAGTGCTGAAAGGAATGAGAACAGCATGGGGAAGATCCCTGGGAGCATCTCTGACTCCCAGATCTCTGCTGAAAACAATGGTGTCACACTTTTACTCCACTTTAAGGACTGACAATAAAAAAATATTAAGAATTTTTTCCTGCCTAACGTTTGTATATAGTGATGGGCAAACATAAGGGTGTTTAAGTCAGGTGGGTTCATCCAAACATTTAAGAAAAGTTTGATTCGGGTACCAGAAAAGTTCCCGAACCAGGACCCCATTCAGATTAATGGGGGTCCCGAACATCTATTATTTTCCACCCTGTAATATGCAGGACAGCGTTGCAAACATGGGCTCTGATTGGTGGTAAGATCATTACCGCCGGTCAGACAACTGCAGTTTCCACGCCAGCATCTGTAAAAAGATTACCTCTGGTTACACATGTCTGCTAATGAGAATGTACTACTCCTATCAGCGTATTCAGTATTACTATATCAACGTATCAGTATTCAGCAGTGGGCACCTCTGCTATAAAAAATAAATAAAAAAAATGCCCTCTTTCCCAGAAGATTAAGATCAGGCCTCAGCCGGCTTTCCTTTTCAATGAAAATTACAGGAACCATATGCGGATTTTTCAATTATTTTTTTATTTATTATCAAGTACAATAAAATACACATCCAAGGTTCACAGCCTCCAGGTCTTTAAGCATCTGGAAACTCCAGTAACATTCAAATGTCCCTCAAAGTTTCCCATGAGGTTTCCTGACCTTGCAGCTGCTGGTAGACCCGATGGCTGTGAAGTCAGGTCAATGGGTCTTATTGTAGTTCCAGTGCTGGACTTTTGAATGCCAGAGTAGTTATTTCTCATCAGCTGACTTGTGTGACAGGAGGTAATCATGCGACAGTGTGGGAACTGCAGCTCTCTGGCCAATGGTAAGATCATCTTACCGCCAATCAGAGCCATCAGTGTTTCTCGCGCTGTCATGCAGATGATAGCCTGGGAAGCAACTGATGTTCGGGGTGCCAAACCTGAACAGTAACACAGCCTTCCTGGAGAAGTCCATTTTCGGGGTCTATGTCGGAACACTAGGTGTTCGATACTTACCCCAAGTAAAAAAAAAATATTAAACCAAAATTGAAACGTTTATGAAAACTTTGGAAATTTCAGTGCCATTTATGAAGGAAGCAAGGACTGACAAAAAGATGATAAAAGAGGTACTTAGATATACCCTGTATTAGACATAAAGGAGGACCTCATACACATTCTGTTCGAATTGTCATGTGGTACTCCTAGACTTATAAATTCTATGCACTAAGTGCAAAGACTGACAAAAATTACAAGCAGGGTAATCCATACATCCTTGAAGGCACCAACTGTAGTGCCTCATTCAAATATTGTGAACAAAGTGTAGTTGTGATAATCCTACACTCATTGAGTGCAAAGCCTGCCAAAAAATTACAAGCAGGGTCATCTATACAACCTCGAAGGCCCAACTGTAGTGCCTCATTCAAATATTAAGAAAGTATAGCTGTGGTACTCTTACACTCATAAAGGTTCTGCACACAGTGCAAAGCCATAAAAATATAAGGAGTATAACCCATACACCCTTGAAGACAACAACTAGAGTGCCTCATAAAAAAATTAAGAAAGTGTAGTTGTGGCACTTCTACCCTCTACACAGTGCAAAGGCAGGGAAGAAATTATAAAGAAGGTCATCCAGTCATCCATAGACCCTTTAAGGCAAAAACTTGCAGGTCTCACTCAAATATTTTAAAAGTGCAGTTGATGTACTCTAACACTTATAAAGGCTTTGCACAAAGTGCAAAGCCAGGAAAAAAATGATAAGGAGGGTTATCCAGTCATCCATAGTCCCTTGAAGACAACAACTGAAGGGCTTCATTAAAATATTGAAGATTAAAAACACTTAATGCACTGCTGTCATCTGTTGGTGTGGAAAAGTCAGGGCTAATCCAAGCTTTGTTCAGCCTTTTATGTTGACAGATGCTTTCACCTGTCAGTTATGACCCCCCCCGGTGGCACTAAAAACTCGCTCAGACAACACTCTAGCAGCATGGCAGCACAACACTTCCAAGGCATATAGGGACAGCTCATTCCAGATGTCCAGCTTTGAGACCCAATAGCTGAAAGTTGTAGTGGAATTAGGGAGTATGCTGGCTTTGTCAACTAGGTATTAATTCACCATCTTTAAAAACTTTTCCCTCCTTGTCAAAAATACTCGGTCATCAGGGCCAGGACACTGGGAGGGTGTTATGAAATTGGCCCAGGTCTTTGACAGTGTACCCCTGCCTCTGTTGTACCTAGAGTGTGTCTCCCTTGCTTCTCCTACTTGGTTGAGCAAGAAAATTTTCCCCCTGCCACTAGTATTGTCTGATGAAACTTTTTCAATATATTCTGTAATGGTCTTCAGGTATGGTACCACTCTGTTTCAGAAAGGAGAGATGCAAGTTTCTCCTTGTAGCGTGGGTCTAGCAGGGTGAACAACCAGTGCTCATTCTTGGCAAAGATGAATGTAACATGAGGGTCATTGGAAAAGCAGCCGTACATAAAGTATGTCATATGTGCAAAAGTCCTTATAGCCAACATGTCATGATGATTACTGTCCATCTTTTCCTACTATCCCTTTCTCCTCTTTCTCCTTCCCAGCCCATCCATGTAAGAGAGACGGGACAAATTTGTCTGGGTAGTAGCCTCTGTTGCAGTAGCAGTCAGCTCCTGTTCTTTCTCCTCAGCCTTTACCTCCTCATTGTTACCCAATCTGTGCTAAGCAGATAAAATGAGGCTGGGTAGCATCTCCCTGTTTCTTCTCTTCCTCTGTGTCCACCTGATCTGCATGCAAAGCTTCAGGTTTAATTTTAAGAAGCAATTGTTTAAGTAGGCATAGAAGCGGGATCATTGTGCTGTGGTGTCATTGCCACTCACCTTTTTTGTGGAGACCTCAAAGTCTTGGAGAACCACAGAAATATCGGACATCTATGCCGACTCTTCAGTTGTTATGTGTGGAGACTGACCACAATACTGACAGGCTTGTTGGAGCTGGCATATGACAACTAGTCTCTGCTGCTCACAGAGCTTTTCCAGTATGTGTAGTGTGGAGTTCCAGTTGTTGGTCACTTCGCATCCAAGTTGGTTAGCTGGCAGTTGCATGCACTGCTGCAGCACTGCCAGTGCGATAGCAGCTGTAGCCGACTTGTGGAAATGGACGCTGATGCTGCGTACTTTGAACAGAAGCTCTGACAAATAGGGCAGCACAGTGACTCAGTGGTTAGAACTGCAACCTTGCAGCGCTGCAATCCTGAGTTCAAATCCCACCAAGGACAACATCTGCAAGGAGTTTGTATGTTCTTCCCGTGTTTGCGTGGGTTTCCTCCGGATACTCCAGCTTCCTCACACATTCCAAAGACATACTGATAGGGAATCTAGATTGTGAGCCCCATCGTGGACAGTGATGATAATGTGTGCAAACTGTAACGCGCTGCGGAATATGTTAGCGCTATATAAAAATAAAGATTATTAATATTATTATTACTAAATATGGATAAGTTTTCAGAAACATTAGTACAAGTGCCAAGCATGGAACCTATGTGAGCTTTCTAAGCTTTAAAGCCACCCCCAGGTTATGGCTATTGTCATACATGACCATGTCTGATTGTAGGTTCAGTGTCAAGAGCCACAGATCTGTCTGGTCTGTTATTCCTTGCAATAACTCTTTGCTGAGGTAGTGCTGCAGAGCTTCTAACTTCTGGCTGATGTGGACGATGTGCTCTGAGATAACTAATCGGAGATGGAGGATGAGAAGGAGCAGGAGGGCGTGCTGGTGTATGCAGTGGAGGAAACCCTGATCAAAGTAGGGCCAGCAATCCTCAATGTCAATAGCACATGTGCTGTGCCAGGGTGAGTAGGCCCAACCTCCACAATATTCGCCCAGTGTACCATCAGGGAAATGTAGCATCCCTGGCCACAAGCACTTGTCCATGTCTCCAGTTAAGCGTACAATTGCAGTAACTACATTGATAAGGGCATGGGTGATGTTCTTGGACATGTGGTGGAACAAGGTGGGGACGTTACACCATGAGATATAGTGATGACTGAAGACCGAGTACCGAGGTACAGCTGTCGCTATGAGTCAGTGGAAATCCTTCATGTTTACAAGCCTAAACAGCAACATTTCCAAAGCAAGCAGCATGAAAATGTGCCCATTTAGCATTTGGGTCTGTGGCTGGGAGACTGGGAACTTTGTTTTGCATTCCAAAGCTGAATGCCGTGCTTAACAAGTTTTTGGAAGTGCCTGATGATTGTGCCTAAGAATTTTCAAAGACAGGTGCAGGGTGGTAGGCATGTGCGCCAGTGTCATTTACATGAGATTGGGAAGCACCTAGCACAGAGGAAGAGGCACTGATGTCACCCGCTGGTTCCAACTGTGGACTCAGGAGTTTAGCCCACCCAGTCGGGTGCCTAGCTGACATGTGCCTTATCATGCTGATGGTAGTTAGTCTGTTAGTGGTCAGGCCCCTGCTGATCTTGGCATGGCATAGGTTTCAAATGACCATTTTTTTGTTTAAGAACGCTCTTTAAAATTTTTCAAGCTGGGTAACACTTAACTTTTTGACGGAGAAATTCATGAGTGTCGGTAATCTGTGGAACAGTGGCCAGCCACTACCTGATTTTTCAATGTTGCTCTTCTCGGTCTGCATGCCAGTTTGGGTCAGTGACATATACCACCTCATCTTCTGCTACCACCGCACCCTGTCCTACTGACTTGGTGACTTAACAACAACCTGACCTATCGGCAACTGTGTCTCATCATCATCTACCTCCTTAGACAAAACTTGCCATTCGCCACTGTCATTTTCTAGTGATCGTGGCTGCTCTAAGTTTTGTGCATCACTCCACAGTATCTAATCCTGTCCCTCTTGGAACATAAAGGGTGAGAGGCCACAATCAAGAAATTATGTTGTAATGATCTCTTTGGAGTGTCCTAGAGTGGGATCACTGTTCTATTTGGACTCAACATGGTGGAAGGAGTATCAGGGTGAGGATTAAGTGATACAGACTATTGGCTGGTGAGACTGGACCGTAGGGAAGACTAAGTGGTGCTGGCAAGCATGCTGGAAGGATTAGTTGCTATTTAACTGACCACCTGTTCATACTGATGTGGCTTCAGAGGTGGTACCCCCTACATCCTTGCAAAGTGGCACAGAAAGCTATGTGTCATGGATAGGCGTGTTTCTTGTGCTCCATCATCAGGTATAGTCGCACCTGCTTCACATCTTCAGCATCTGCCTGCACCATCATCAGCACTTCAACTTCCCCATTCCTTACCACACGCCTTAGCTTTATGCATTTTCTAATTGCTAGTTCTCTGGAAACCACATTTATTTTTAAGAAACAAAAAAATGGTCAACTGCAGCAGACAAAGCGTTTTTTTGGAGTTTAATACCACTATAATATAACTCAAACCTCGTAAAACTGTATGGATCACTAATTAAAGTTTTATATACAACTGTAATGTAACACTAACCACATTAAACTGTTTAGGTGAATAATTCAATAACAAAAATGTTTTTAATCATTTTTGGAGGTTTATATATTGCAGTAATGCAGCACTAGCCATGTTAGACTATATGGAAGACTATTTGAATCTAGAAGAAAAAAATAAACTTGTATTTGGGAGTTTTACAAACCACCACGATGTAACACTAAGCACTATAAACTCTATGAATGACAAATTGAATCCAGAAAAAAATGTAAACTTTTTTTGGGGGGAGTTTTATATATCACCTTATCATAACAGTAGCCACATTAAATTATATGGATGAGTAAGTTAATCTAGAAAAAAAATGATTTTTTGTTTTGTATACCACCATAATGTAACACTAAGCAAGTTAAACTCTATAGATAACAATTTGAATCCAGAATTTTTTTTTTTAACTTTTTTGGGGAGTTTTATATACCACTAAACAGTGTGCTAAAGTCCATGGATGACTTATTGAATCCAGAAAAAAATTGTTAAAGTTTTTAGGGAGTTTTATATACCATTGTAATGAAACACAAACCATGTTAAACTACAGTTGTATGAAAAAGTGTTTGCCCCATTCCTGATTTCCTATTTTTTTGCATGTTTATCACACTAAAATGTTTCAGATCACCAAACAAATGTAAATATTAGACAAAGATAACACTCGTAAATACAAAATGTAATTTTTTAATTGAAGGTCTTTATTATTAAGGGAAAAAGAAATTCAAACCTACAGGGCTCTGTGTGAGAAAGTGATTGTACTATTACTTATCTACTTCATTTTGTCAGGCAGGTCCTATTTCCGTAATTTCTTGATTTAGAACAGGTGTGGTAGGTATTATTCCTTGGTGTGGCTGCGAAATTTGAATTCAGCTTCCCAAGCATGTAATAAACCACAGTTAATTTTTGTTTTAGGGGTAGGGGGTAATAACTGTAGGTTTGGATTTAGTTTTCCCTTATCAATAAAGACCTTCATTTAAAAACTGTATTTTTTGCCTACTTGTGTTATATTTGTCTAATATTTAAATTTGTTTGGTGATCTGAAACATTTAAGTGTGACAAACATGCAAAAGAATCTTAAATCAGGAAGGGGGCAAACACTTTTCACACAACTGTATATGAATGGGTAATTGAGTCCATTGAGTTTTATATACCACTGTAATGTAACACTAAGTAAGTTAAACTGTATGGATGACAATTAGTGTTGAGCATTCCGATACTGCAAATATCGGGTATCGGCCGATATTCGCTGTATCGGAATTCCGATACCGAGTTCCGATATTTTTGCGATATAGGATACCGGAATCGGAAGTTCCCACAGTGCAAAAATGCTGTATAATTGAGTGTGGGCGGTGCGTGAGCGGAGACTGCGTGTCTCTGTGCGGGCGGGGTCTGTGCGGGACCGTGGGTGGTCTGTGCGTGCCTGCCGGGGGGTCTGTGCGGCCTCTCCGGGGTCTGTACGGCCTCTCCGGGGTCTGTGCGTGCCTGCCGGGGGGTCTGTGCGGGCTCTCCGGGGTCTGTCCAGCTTGCCGGGGGGTCTGTACGGCCTGCCGGGGGTATGTGCGGCCTCTCCGGGGTTTGTACGGCCTCTACAGGGTCTGTGCGTGCCTGCTGGGGGGTCTGTGCGGCCTCTCCGGGGTCTGTACGGCTTGCCGGGGGGTCTGTACGGCTTGCTGGGGGGTCTGTGCGGCCTCTCTGGGGTCTGTATGGCCTGCCAGGGGGTCTGTGCAGCCTCTCCGGGGTCTGTGCGGCTTGCCGGGGGGTCTGTATGGCCTGCCGGGGGTCTTTGTGTCTGTGCATGCATCGTCCGATGGGACTACAAGTCCGATCGGGCTATGCCTGCTACAATGACAGTGATTGACACATTATCCAATGATGGGACAGTAGTAGTCCCATCATCCGGCTAATGTGTTCAATGTAAAAAAAAAAAAAATACTCCATACATACTACATACATGCTACATACATGCTGCATACATGCTACATACATGCTACGTACATACATGCTACATACATGCTACATACATACATACATACATGCTACATACATGCTACATACATGCTACATACATGCATAGTTACATACAGTTAGGTCCATATATATTTGGACAGAGACAACATTTTTCTAATTTTGGTTCTAGACATTACCACAATGAATTTTAACCAAAACAATTCAGATGCAGTTGAAGTTCAGACTTTCAGCTTTCATTTGAGGGTATCCACATTAAAATTGGATGAAGGGTTAAGTTTCAGCTACTTAACATGTGCCACCATGTTTTTAAAGGGACCAAAAGTAATTGGACAGATTCAATAATTTTAAATGAAATGTTCATTTTTAATACTTGGTTGAAAACCCTTTGTTGGCAATGACTGCTTGAAGTCTTAAACTCATGGACATCACCAGACGCTGTGTTTCCTCCTTTTTGATGCTCTGCCAGGCCTTCACTGCGGTGGTTTTCAGTTGCTATTTGTTTGTGGGCCTTTCTGTCTGAAGTTTAGTCTTTAACAAGTGAAATGCATGCTCAATTGGGTTGAGATCAGGTGACTGACTTGGCCATTCAAGAATATTCCACTTCTTTGCTTTAATGAACTCCTGGGTTGCTTTGGCTTTATGTTTTGGGTCATTGTCCATCTGTAGTATGAAACGACGACCAATCAGTTTGGCTGCATTTGGCTGGATCTGAGCACACAGTATGTCTCTGAATACCTCAGAATTCATTCGGCTGCTTCTGTCCTGTGTCACATCATCAATAAACACTAGTGACCCAGTGCCACTGGCAGCCATGCATGCCCAAGCCATCACACTGCCTCCGCCGTGTTGTACAGATGATGTGGTATGCTTTGGATCATGAGCTGTACCACGCCTTCGCCATACTTTTCTCTTGCCATCATTCTGGTAGAGGTTGATCTTTGTTTCATCTGTCCAAAGAATGTTCTTCCAGAACTGTGCTGGCTTTTTTAGATGTTTTTTTTAGCAAAGTCCAGTCTAGCCTTTTTATTCTTGATGCTTATGAGTGGCTTGCACCGTGCAGTGAACCCTCTGTATTTACTTTCATGCAGTCTTCTCTTTATGGTAGATTTGGATATTGGTATGCCTAGCTCCTGGAGAGTGTTGGTCACTTGGTTGGCTGTTATGAAGCGGTTTCTCTTCACCATGGAGATTATTCTGCAATCATCCACCACTGTTGTCTTCCGTGGGCACCCAGGTCTTTTTGCATTGTTGAGTTCACCAGTGCTTTCTTTCTTTCTCAGGATGTACCAAACTGTAGATTTTGCCACTCCTAATATTGTAGCAATTTCTCAGATGGGTTTTTTCTGTTTTCGCAGCTTAAGGATGACTTGCTTCACCTGCATGGAGAGCTCCTTTGACCGCATGTTTACTTCACAGCAAAACCTTCCAAATGCAAGCACCACACCTCAAATCAACTCCAGGCCTTTTATCTGCTTAATTGAGAATGACATAACGAAGGGATTGCCCACACCTGTCCATGAAATAGAATTGGAGTCAAATGTCCAATTACTTTTGGTCCCTTTAAAAACAGGGTGGCACATGTTAAGGAGCTGAAACTCCTTAACCCTTCATCCAATTTTAATGTGGATACCCTCAAATGAAAGCTGAAAGTCTGAACTTCAACTGCATCTGAATTGTTTTGTTTAAAATTCATTGTGGTAATGTCCATAACCAAAATTAGAAAAATGTTGTCTCTGTCCAAATATATATGGACCTAACTGTAGTTACATAGTTATTAAGGTTGAAGGAAGACTTTAAGTCCATCTAGTTCAACCCATAGCCTAACCTAACATGCCCTAACATGTTGATCCAGCGGAAGGCAAAAAAAACCCCATGTGGCAAACAGTAAGCTCCACCATGGGGAAAAAAATTCCTTCCTGACCCCACATACGGCAATCAGACTAGTTCCCTGGATCAACGCCTTATCAAGGAATCTAATATATATACCCTGTAACATTATACTTTTCCAGAAACGTATCCAGTCCCCTCTTAAATTTAAGTAATGAATCACTCATTACAACATCATACGGCAGAGAGTTCCATAGTCTCACTGCTCTTACAGTAAAGAATCCACATCTGTTATTATGCTTAAACCTTTTTTCTTCCAGACGTAGAGGATGCCCCCTTGTCCCTGTCACCGGTCTATGATTAAAAAGATCATCAGAAAGGTCTTTGTACTGTCCCCTCATATATTTATACATTAACATAAGATCACCCCTTAGCCTTCGTTTTTCCAAACTAAATAGCCCCAAGTGTAATAACCTATCTTGGTATTGCAGACCCCCCAGTCCTCTAATAACCTTGGTCGCTCTTCTCTGCACCCGCCCTAGTTCAGCTATGTCTTTCTTATACACCGGAGACCAGAACTGTGCACAGTATTCTAAGTGTGGTCGAACTAGTGACTTGTATAGAGGTAAAATTATGTTCTCCTCATGAGCATCTATGCCTCTTTTAATGCATCCCATTATTTTATTTGCCTTAGAAGCAGCTGCCTGACACTGGCCACTGAATATGAGTTTGTCATCCACCCATACACCCAGGTCTTTTTCATTGACGGTTTTGCCCAGAATTTTAGAATTAAGCACATAGTTATACATCATATTACTTCTACCCAAGTGGATGACCTTACATTTATCCCCATTAAAGCTCATTTGCCATTTATCAGCCCAAGCTTCTAGTTTACACAAATCATCCTGTAATATAAAATTGTCCTCCTCTGTATTGATTACCCTGCAGAGTTTAGTGTCATCTGCAAATATTGAAATTCTACTCTGAATGCCCCCTACAAGGTCATTAATAAATATGTTAAAAAGAAGAGGGCCCAATACTGACCCCTGTGGTACCCCACTACTAACCGCGACCCAGTCCGAGTGTACGCCATTAATAACCACCCTTTGTTTCCTATCCCTGAGCCAGCTCTCAACCCACTTGCACATATTTTCCCCTATCCCCATTATTCTCATTTTATGTATCAAACTTTTGTGTGGCACCATATCAAAAGCTTTTGAAAAGTCCATATACACTACATCTACTGGGTTCCCTTGGTCCAGTCCGGAACTTACCTCTTCATAGAAGCTGATCAAATTAGTCTGACATGATCGGTCCCTAGTAAACCTGTGCTGATACTGGGTCATGAGGTTATTCCTCTTCAGATACTCCAGTATAGCATCCCTTAGAATGCCCTCCAGGATTTTACCCACAGTAGAGGTTAAGCTTACTGGCCTATAATTTCCGAGTTCAGTTTTTGTCCCCTTTTTGAATATTGGCACCACATTTGCTATACGCCAGTCCTGTGGTACAGACCCTGTTATTATGGACTCTTTAAAGATTAAAAATAATGGTCTATCAATGACTGTACTTAATTCCTGCAGTACTCGGGGGTGTATCCCATCCGGGCCCGGAGATTTATCAATTTTTGTGATTTTTAGACGCCGCCGTACTTCCTGCTGGGTTAAGCTGGTAACATTTAATTGGGAAATTTTTATCACTAGTCATATTGGCTGCCATGGGATTTTCTTTTGTAAATACTGATGAAAAAAAGTCATTTAGCATATTGGCTTTTTCCTCATCCTCATCCACCATTTCACCCAGACTATTTTTAAGGGGGCCAACACTATCATTTTTTAGTTTCTTACTATTTATGTAGTTAAAGAATATGTTGGGGTTATTTTTGCTCTCTCTAGCAATGAGTCTCTCTGTCTCATTCTTTGCTGCCTTGATTTGCTTTTTACAGAATTTATTTAATTTTTTTGTATTTATTTAATGCCTCCTCACTACCTACTTCCTTTAATTCCCTAAATGCTTTCTTTTTGTCACTTATTGCACCCCTTACAGCTTTATTTAGCCATATTGGTTTCCTCCTATTTCTAGTATGTTTATTCCCATACGGTATATACTGTGCACAGGTCCTATCCAGGATGCTAATAAACGTCTCCCATTTTCTTTGTGTACTTTTATGTCTCAGGATATTGTCCCAGTTAATTGTATGCTGTTTTTTTTTTAAGTCTGGGGAGGAGGGGGCAGAGTTTCTGCAGCGCATGCGCGGTAGAAAATGGTGGACGCGATGGACAAAAAAACATTCACTTGAACGTTTTTTCGTGCTGACGGTCCGCCAAAACATGACATGTAGTTTTTGGTGCAGGTTTTGATGCTGGTTTTGATGTCGTTTTTGATGCTGTTTTTGATGCAGTTTTGGTTCCATTTTTTGACCGGTTTTGATGCAGTTTTTGGAAATAAATAAATAAATGGAAAATGTGCATGATTTGAATGGAAACATGCATGAAAAAATGGATTCGGAGGCTGGATTCATCATTTCACATCTCAGTTTCATCTGTTTTTTGCTGGATCCGTCGCTGTGCGTTTTTTCGCCGGACAGAAAAACCGTTCCTCTGTATGTGTTTTCCGTCCGGCAGGAACAGCTTTTTTGATGGATCCTGCAAAAAACGGATGAAACATGTAGCCATCAGGCGCAATCCAGCGCTAATACAACTCTATGAGAAAAAAACTGATCTGGCGGAAAAAAACTGATCCGGCGGAAAAAACGGATCCGGCGGGAAAAACGGATCTGGCGGAAAAAAGGATCTGGTGAAAAAAACGGATCTGGCGGAAAAAAGTATCAGGTGGAAAAAAATGGATCCAGTGGAAAAAACGGATCCGGTGGAAAAAAATAAATCCGGCGGAAAAAAAGGATCCGTTTTTTCCAAAACTCGCCGGATTGTGCCTGACGGCAAAAACCTGATGTGTGAAAGCAGCGAGATATATGGATAGATACATCTATATATCTATAGATATATTTACCTATAAATATATCTATAGATATATCTATAGATATATAATAGAAAGGCCGATGTTTCTAAGGCTACTTTCACACTTGCGTTTTTAGCGATCAGTCGCAATCCGTCATTTTGGGAAAAAACCAGATCCTGCAAATGTGCTCGCAGGATGCGTTTTTTCCCATAGACTTGTATTAGCGATGGATCGCGATGAATGGCCCCACGTCGCGTCCATCGTGCAACGGATCCGTCGTGTTTTGGCGAACTGTCGGCACAAAAAAACGTTCAAGTGAATGTTTTTTGTCTGTCACGTCCGCCATTTTCTACCGTGCATTCGCGGCAG
This sequence comes from Ranitomeya variabilis, assembly GCF_051348905.1. NCBI lineage: Eukaryota > Metazoa > Chordata > Amphibia > Anura > Dendrobatidae > Ranitomeya > Ranitomeya variabilis. Next base: position 828,087,990 of record NC_135233.1, read on the forward strand.
AAACTCCGCCCCCTCCTCCCCGGACTTCAGAATGGGCAGCGGATGCTTTGAAAAACTGCATCCGCTGCCCACGTCGTGCACAAATTTCACAACGTGCGTCAGTACGTCGGCCCGACGCATAGTGACGGACCCGTACCGACGCAAGTGTGAAAGAGGCCTTTATGAGCGTTGAATTTTTTTTTTTTCAAACGGTAAAAAATGGCTTGGGCTCCCGTGCAATTTTCTGCGCCAGAGGGGGAAAGCCGACGGCTGGGGGCCAATATTTGTAGCCTGCTATGAATATCAGCCCGCAGCTGTCTGCGTAGCCTTTACTGGCTATTAAAATAGGGGGACCCCCCAAAAAAAATGACGTGAGGTCCCCCTATATTTTATAGCCAGAAAGGCTACGCAGACAGCTGCAGGCTGATATTCATAGCCTAGAGAGGGGCCATGGATATTGGCCCCCTCGGCTACAAATACCAGTCCGCAGCCGCCCCAGAAATGGCGCATCTGTAAGATGCCCCAATTCCAGCACTTAGCCCTTCTCTTCCCACTCCCGTGTAACGGTGGGATATGGGGTAATAAGGGGTTAATGTCACCTTGCTGTTGTAAGTGGTGAGTCTGTAATCTATGCTTAATGTACTGTATGTCTATATGTATGTCATGTATGAATGTACTGTATGGAGTATGTATGTATGTATGTATGTAGTATGTATGTAGTATGTATGGATGTAGTATGTATGGAGTATGTATGGAGTATGTACTGTATGTAGTATGTATGGATGTAGTATGTATGGAGTATGTATGGATGTAGTATGTATGTAGTATGTATGGATGTAGTATGTATGGAGTATGTATTGAGTATGTATGTAGCATGTATGGAGCATGTAAGGGGTATGTATGGAGTATGTATGTAGCATGTATGTAGCATGTATGTAGTATGTATGTAGCATGTATGTAGCATGAATGTAGCATGTATGGAGTATGTATGTAGCATGTATGTAGCATGTATGTAGTATGTAGTATGTATGTAGCATGTATGTAGCATGTATGGAGCATGTATGTTGTATGTATGGAGTATGTATGTAGCATTTATGTAGCATGTATGGAGTATGTATGGAGTATTTTTTTTTCATTCAACACATTAGCCGGATGATGGGACTACTACTGTCTCATCATTGGCTAATGTGTCAATCACTGTCACTGTAGCAGGCATAGCCCGATGGGACTTGTAGTCCCATCGGACGATGCCTGCACACATGCACAGAGCCCCAGCACGCCGCACAGAGCCCCGACCCGCCGCACAGAGACCCCCCATGCCGCACAGAGACCCCCCACGCCGCACAGAGACCCCCCATGCCACACAGAGACCCCCCATGCCTCACAGAGACCCCCCACACTGCACAGAGACCCCCCATGCCGCATAGAACCCGGGCAGCCCACATACAGCCCTGGCAAACCGCATACAGCCCCGGCAGCCCGCATAGAGCCCCAGGTAGGCACGTACAGATCCCTGGCAGGCCCGCACAGACCCCGCCCACACACACAGACACTCACAGTGTCCGCCCACGCACCGCCCACACTCTTCCCCCCTCCGGAACAGCATATAGAAGAACAGAAAGGGCTTATTTACGTTCCGATATTTGTGTCCCATTGACTTGCATTGGTATCGGGTATCGGTATCAGCGATATCCGATATTTTTTGGATATCGGTCGATCCAATCCGATACCAATACTTTTGAATATCGGAAGGTATCGCTCAACACTAATGACAATACATTAAATGTTTCAACCCCTTCAAAAAAAGAATGTGGTCACGTGCAGCAGCTATATATTTAGCAACAGACTGCAAAACTCTAAACCCTGTCAAGAGGCTGCATTCAGCGTTTCTCCTGGCTCCTGAAACTGTCTATAGGCTAAATGCAGAATGTATCTGATACAAACAGCAAAGCACAAGATTTGCACTAAGAAGGATTTTTAGTATGATGGTTCAGGATCAGCATCAGCACCAGTATCAACTCAAGAGGACTCTGATTAGTTAAATTGTGCACACACAGGCCTGGATAACTGCTCTCTCCTCCAATCACAGCTGTCCCTGAGCTGTGCAATGGCATCAGATAGCCAAGCATGGCGGCACCTGTACTTATACAACCTCTGATGAGGCAATGCGGTCAGCCAATCACAGTAATCACAGTAATGCCACTACCAAGATGGCTATGGCATTACTGTGACTTGCCAGCAATCCCAGTATTTTATTGGCTGTGTTTTCGAGTGACATCCATGTATCACCAAGCACGTTCGCTCATCCATGTTGAATATATATTGACACTGTCTTTGAGCACTACATGTCTGCCCTGCTCCTAGAATATAATAAGGCAAAATATAAAAAAAGTTTTTTTAAAGCATGTTTCTATACAATGCTATTCTTTATACTATCTTATTTTTAACGTATTCTTCATTAGATTAGGGAAAAATTGTAAGGAAAAGAAAGGTGAAGCAATTTCTTCCAGAGCTCCATTCCAATGAAGTTCATTTAGTAAATGAACTAACATCTATGTACCTCCTATTTTTAAATTACCACCTTTGTCCTACAGAATTCCCCATTCCTATCTGGTTTGCATGGACTTTAATTTACAGAATTATATCCTGTTAATTTCATGTATATACTAGATAAAATATGCAACACTGACTTAAAGAGACAGGTACTTTCACAAAATTAGAACATTATCAAAAAGTTAAATTATTTCAGTTCTTCAATACAAAAAATGAAAATCATATATTATATAGAGTCACTACAAACTGATTGATCTATTTCAAGTGTTTATTTCTGTTAATGTTGATGATTATGGCTTACAGCCAATAAAAACCCAAAAGTAATTATCTCAGTAAATTGGAATACTTTATAACACCAACTTAAAAAATGATTTTAAAACCCAAAATGTTGGCCTACTGAAATGTATGTTCAGCAAAAACACTCAATACATGGTTGAGGCTCCTTTTGCATCAATTACTGCATCAATGCGTCGTGGCAAGGAGACGATCAGACTGTGCCACTGCTGAGGCGTTATGGAAGCCTAGGCTACTTTGCTCATCTGCATTGTTGAATCTGGTGTCTCTCATCTTTTTCTTGACATTACCCCATAGAGAATCTATGGGGTTAAGATCAGGTGAGTTTGCTGGAAAATCAAGCACAGTGATACTGTTGTTTTTAAACCAGATATTGGCATTTTTGGCAGTGTGGACTACTGCCAAGTCCTGCTGGAGAATGAAATTTCCATCTCCAAAAAGCTTGTCAGCAGAGGGAAGCATGAAGTGCTCTAAAATGTCCGGGTAGACGGCTGCGGTGACTTTGGTCTTCATAAAACACAGTAGACCTACACCAGCAGATGACAACTTTCCATTAATATGCTTGGATACAGCAGTCTGTGAAGAGCCAGATTCTTTAGCAATGACTAGTGTTGAGCGATACCGTTCGATACTTGAAAGTATCGGTATCGGAAAGTATCGGCCGATACCGGCAAAGTATCGGATCCAATCCGATACCGATACTCGATACCAATACAAGTCAATGGGACTCATGTATCGGACGGTATCCCTGATGGTTCCCAGGGTCTGAAGGAGAGGAAACTCTCCTTCAGGCCCTGGGAACCATATTAATGTGTAAAATAAAGAATTAAAATAAAAAATATTGCTATACTCACCTCTCCGACGCAGCCTGCACCTTACCGAGGGAACCGGCATCGTTGTTTGCTTAAAATTCGCGCTTTAACTTCCTTACGCGAAGTCCCGGCTTGTGATTGGTCGCGCGCCGCCCATGTGGCCGGGACGCAACCAATCACAGCAAGCCGTGACGTAATTTCAGGTCCTTCAGGATTTTAAAATTACGTTCCGGCGTTGTGATTGGTTGCGTCGCAGTCACATGGGCGACGCAACCAATCACAAGCCGTGACGTCACGGGAGGCAGGAGACGCGCGCATTTTAAAATGCGCGCGTGTCCAGCCTCCCGTGACGTCACGGCTTGTGATTGGTTGCGTCGCCCAGGTGACTGCGACGCAACCAATCACAACGCCGGAACGTAATTTTAAAATCCTGAAGGACCTGAAATTACGTCACGGCTTGCTGTGATTGGTTGCGTCCCGGCCACATGGGCGGCGCGCGACCAATCACAAGCCGGGACTTCGCGTAAGGAAGTTAAAGCGCGAATTTTAAGCAAACAACGCTGCCGGTTCCCTCGGTAAGGTGCAGGCTGCGTCGGAGAGGTAAGTATAGCAATATTTTTTATTTTAATTCTTTATTTTACACATTAATGTTGTTTCGATACCGATACCCGATACCACAAAAGTATCGGAATACCGGTATCGGAATTCCGATACAGCAAATATCGGCCGATACCCGATACTTGCGGTATCGGAATGCTCAACACTAGCAATGACCTTTTGTGGCTTACCCTCCTTGAGGAGAATATAAATGACTGCCTTCTGGACATATGTCATGTCAGCAGTCTTCCCCATGATTGTGCTGCCTACTGAAACAGACTAAAGGACCTTTTTAAATGCTTAGGAAGCATTTGCAGGTGTTTTTATTAATTAACGAAGAAGCTGTGGGAAAAATCAGTGCAAAATAAGGTCTTATCCGATGGACATTTAAAGTATAGGCTCAGATTGTACTAACTTGATTAATCCTTTGACAGAACGAGAATTATCATAGGAAATGTCAGCTGCAGCAGATCCACATGTCAGCAAGTGACCATATCAAAATTAAAGTAAAAGGTATCATGTGGATATTAACCTCACAGCTGAATAAAATTCCAATCCAGATATATTAATTGAAAGATGGTGGTTTATTCTATGAGTTTCAAAGTATTCAGTTACATCTTCATCAAGAAATTACCACATATATGTGATAGTTTCCTGATGAAGAACTAACTTAATACTTCAAACGCATAGAATAAACCACCATCTTTCATTTATTGCATCTGGATTCAAATTTTATTAAGCAGCGTGGTTAATATCCACAAGATTCCTTTTACTTGAATTTTGTTAATTATTCTAATCTACTGAGATGACTTTTGGATTTTCATTTGCTGTAAGCGATAATCATCAACATTAATAGAAATAAACACTTGAAATAGTTTGTAATGACTCTACAGTATATAATATATGAGTTTCACTTTTTGTATTGAAGAGCTGAAATAAATTACTGTAACTTTTTGATGATATGCTAATTTTGTGAGAAGCAGCTGTACATTGATAATTTCTTCACAAAAGAAGGAAACCTATAGGTACAGAGACTTTACAAAGATTAGCATTGTTAAGGGCTGGGCACAAAATATTTCAAATTTCATCTTTTTAAAAAGTAGATTTTTGCTTTACTTTCAATTGCTTTTAGCTCTTATACAGTACGTGAAAAACAAAATGGGTTCTTGATTGTTTATTGATTCCATACACAGTTAGAGTAAAATAGTATATCAGGTAAGCCCTGAGGGGTGGGCAGTCAGATTGCTTGCACTTGTATCAATGGCAAATGTAAGGTCAGGTCAAATAGCATTTGTTTGGTGATATCTTTCCTTACTCTGCATTGCTGCACAACATATTTGATCTTATTTTAAGCTTTGTTTTTGTAAAAGCTTTGATAATGATGTTTTTCTGCAAAAATTCTGTATAAACGTTGAAAGCAATTTTTTAGCTTTGTTTTAATCCTAAAATGTTTACGTTCATATATTATTATAGACAGCATATTTAATAGTGGTGTACAAAATATGCAGGCATTTAAAGTAAACCTGTCAGAGCATTTTTCACATTTGGAAGTAGTGGTATAGCTTTATTGGTGTTTGTCTGTAATACAACTCATACCATTCATAAGAATCTAATAATGTCACTTGGTAAACAGTCTAAAAAATAACTAAGGACATGTCGGTGCACATGGTCTGCTTCTCCCAAGTACATTGACATGCTTCAAGTGCACTTGCTTGAATTGCATATGGCACATACTCCAGATTTCTTATGGCAAGCACATCAGAATACTACCAAAAAAGGTACATACTTATTACAACCATTTGAAACAAAATGTTCACAGGTTCCCTTAAACCCTTAGTGACAGAGCCAATTTGGTACTTAATGACCGAGCCAATTTTTACAATTCTGACCACTGTCACTTTATGAGGTTATAACTCTGGAATGTTTTATCAGATCCCACTGATTCTGAGATTGTTTTTTTGTGAAATATTGTACTTCAAGATAGTGGTAACACTTCTTCGATATTACTTACGATTATTTATGAAAAAAATGGAAATATGGCGAAAATTTTTAACATTTTGCAATTTTCAAACTTTGTATTTTTATGCCCTATAAATCAGAGAGATATGTCACGAAAAATAGTTAATAAATAACATTTCCCACATGTCTACTTTACATCAGCACAATTTTGGAAACAAATTTTTTTTTTGTTAGGGAGTTATAAGGGTTAAAAGTTGACCAGCAATTTCTCATTTTTACAACACCATGTTTTTTTTAGGGACCACATCACCTTTGAAGTCATTTTGAGGGGTCTATATGATAGAAAATAACCAAGTGTGACACCATTCTAAAAACTGCACCCCTCAAGCTGCTCAAAACCACATTCAAGAAGTTTATTAACCCTTTACGTACTTCACAGGAACTGAAACAATGTAGAAGAAAAAAATGAACATTTAACTTTTTTTTGCAAACATTTTATTTCAGAACCATTTTTTTTAATTTTCACAAGTGTAAAAACAGAAATTTAACCACAAATTTTGTTGTGCAATTTCTCCTGAGTACGCTGATACCCCATATGTGGAGGTAAACCACTGTTTGGGCGCACCGCAGAGCTTGGAAGTGAAGGAGTGCCGTTTGACTGTTTCAATGCAGAATTGGCTGGAATTGAGATCGGACGCCATGTCGCGTTTGGAGAGCCCCTAATGTGCCTAAACAGTGGAAACCCCCCACAAGTGACACCATTTTGGAAACTAGACCCCTTAAGGAACTTATCTAAATGTGTGGTGAGCACTTTGAACCCCCAAGTGCTTCACAGAAGTTTATAACGTTGAGCCGTGAAAATAAAAAATCGCATTTGTTTTCACAAAAATGATTTTTTCGCCCACAAATTCTTATTTTCACAAGGGTAACAGGAGAAATTAGACTACAAAAGTTGTTGTGCAATTTCTTCTGAGTACGTAGATACCCCATATGTGGGGGTAAACCACTGTTTGGGCGCACCGCAGAGCTTGGAAGAGAAGGAGTGTCGTTTTACTTTTTCAATGTAGAATTGGCTGGAATTGAGATCGGACGCTGTTGTGAACTCTGTTCTCGAGCTCCCTCCTGTGGTCAGGAATGGTATTTCTGTGAGTTCTGTCCATGGGTTCCCTCTGGTGGCTGAAAGTGGAGCTTCTGGTCTGGAGGTGGCTTCCTCAGCTGCATCGTTTAAGACTGGGCTGGTTCCTCTATTTAACTCTGCTCAGATCGTTACCTGATGCCAGTTGTCAATGTATCTGTACTGGTTCAGATCTCACTTGGATCTCCTGATGACCTGTCTACTTCAGCAGAAGCTAAGTCCCTGTTAAGCTCATTTGTTGTTCATTTGTGTGCTGAATATATTTCTGAGTACCTGCTAAGTTTTGTCCAGCTGGCTATCATGATATTGTCTCGCTAGCTGGAAGCTCTGGGTTGCAGAGTGGCACCTACCGTGCCATGAGTCGGTGCGGGGGGTTTCTTGCTCACTCTGCGTGGCTTTTTGTAGTTTTTTGTGCTGACCGCAAAGATCCCTTTATCTATCTTCTGTCTATTTAGTAAGTCGGGCCTCCTTTGCTGAAACCTGTCTCATTCCTATGTTTGTGCCTTCCTCTTAACTCACAGTCAATATATGTTGGGGGCTGCTCTTTTCCTTTGGGGAATTTCTCTGAGCCAAGGTGAGGCTATATTTCTCTTTAGGTGTAGTTACCTCTCAGGCTGTGTAGAGTCGTCTAGGCAGAGTCAGGTACGATCCACAGCTAATTCTAGTGTGTGTGATAATAGATTAGGGCTGCGGTCAGCAGAGCTCCCACTTCCCAGAGCTCACTCTATTTTGCAGTTTTGACTATCAGGTCATTCCCGGTGCTCCTAACCATCAGGTCCAGCCATAACAGTACAACTGGCCCAAAAGTGTTAATGCATCTCAATAGAGGGATAAGAGAAGATCTGAGACCACTTTTTTTTCTCTGCAGTGTGTTTAGTCTTTTTTTTCCCCTAAACCTCTGGGTGGTTCAGGACTCAGGTGTAGATATGGACATTCAAGGTCTGTCCTCTTGTGTGGATAATCTCACTGCAAGGGTACAAGGCATTCAGGATTATATAGTTCAGAATCCTATGTTAGAGCCTAGAATCCCAATTCCTGATTTGTTTTCTGGGGATAGATCAAAGTTTCTGAATTTCAAGAATAATTGTAAACTATTTCTTGCCCTGAAACCTCGCTCCTCTGGTGACCCTAGTCAGCAAGTAAAAATCATTATTTCCTTGTTGCGTGGTGACCCTCAAGACTGGGCATTCTCCCTTGCGCCAGGAGATCCTGCATTGCTTAACGTAGATGCGTTTTTTCTGGCGCTTGGATTGCTCTATGACGAACCAAATTCTGTGGATCAGGCAGAGAAAATCTTGCTGGCTCTATGTCAGGGTCAGGATGATGCTGAAATGTATTGTCAGAAGTTTAGAAAGTGGTCTGTGCTTACTCAATGGAATGAGTGTGCTCTGACAGCGATTTTTAGAAAGGGTCTGTCTGAGGGCCTTAAGGATGTTATGGTGGGGTTCCCCACGCCTGCTGGTCTGAATGAATCAATGTCCTTGGCTATTCAGATCGATCGGCGTTTGCGGGAGCGGAAAGTTGTGCACCATGTGGCGGTGTCCTCTGAGCAGAGGCCTGAGCCTATGCAATGTGATAGGACTTTGACCAGAACTGAACGGCAAGAGCACAGATGTCTGAATGGGCTGTGTTTTTACTGTGGTGACTCCACTCATGCTATCTCTGATTGTCCTAAGCGCACTAAGCGGTCCTCTAGGTCTGTCACCATTGGTACTATACAGCCTAAATTTCTTTTGTCCGTTACTTTGATTTGCTCTTTGTCATCCTACTCTGTTATGGCATTTGTGGATTCAGGCGCAGCCCTGAATTTGATGGACTTAGATTATGCCAGGCGCTGTGGTTTTTTCTTGGAGCCCTTGCAGCATCCTATTCCATTAAGCGGAATTGAAGCTACGCCTTTGGCCTAGAATAAGCCTCAGTACTGGACCCAGTTGACCACGTGCATGGCTCCTGCACATCGGGAAGATATTCGCTTTTTGGTGTTGCATAATTTGCATGATGTGGTCGTGTTGGGGAGTACCCTTGCCTAAGTTGCCTTCATCCTCTGATTTGGTTCCATTGTTTTTCCAGCATGTGGTTCGTTTGCATGGCATTCCGGAGAACATTGTGTCGGACAGAGGTTCCCAGTTTGTTTCGAGGTTTTGGCGGTCCTTTTGTGCTAAGATGGGCATTGATTTGTCTCTTTCTTCTGCTTTCCATCCTCAGACAAATGGCCAAACTGAGCGAACCAATCAGACTTTGGAGACCTATCTGAGATGCTTTGTTTCTGCTGATCAGGATGATTGGGTGACCTTCTTGCCATTGGCTGAGTTCGCCCTTAATAATCGGGCCAGTTCGGCTACTTTGGTTTCACCTTTTTATTGTAATTCTGGTTTCCATCCTCGTTTCTCTTCAGGGCAGGTTGAGCCTTCGGACTGTCCTGGTGTGGATTCTGTGGTGGACAGGTTGCAGCAAATTCGGACTCATGTAGTGGACAATTTGACATTGTCACAGGAGAAGGCTCAATGTTTCGTTAACCGCCATCGCCGTGTTGGTCCTCGACTTCGTGTTGGGGATCTGGTTTGGCTGTCATCTCGTTATGTTCCTATGAAGGTTTCTTCTCCTAAGTTTAAGCCTCGTTTTTTTGGGCCTTATAAGATTTCTGAAATCCTCAATCCTGTGTCATTTCGTTTGGACCTTCCAGCTTCTTTTGCCATCCATAATGTGTTCCATAGGTCGTTGTTGCAGAGATATGTGGCGCCTATGGTTCCTTCCGTTGACCCTCCTGCTCCGGTGTTGGTCGAGGGAGAATTGGAGTATGTGGTGGAGAAAATTTTAGATTCTCGTATCTCGAGACGGAAACTTCAGTATCTGGTCAAATGGAAGGGCTATGGTCAGGAAGATAATTCCTGGGTTCTTGCCTCCGATGTCTATGCTGCCGATTTGGTTCGTGCCTTTCATTTGGCTCGTCCTAATCGGCCGGGGGGTTCTGGTGAGGGTTCGGTGACCCCTCCTCAAGGGGGGGGTACTGTTGTGAACTCTGTTCTCGAGCTCCCTCCTGTGGTCAGGAATGGTATTTCTGTGAGTTCTGTCCGTGGGTTCCCTCTGGTGGCTGAAAGTGGAGCTGCTGGTCTGGAGGTGGCTTCCTCAGCTGCATCGTTTAAGACTGGGCTGGTTCCTCTATTTAACTCTGCTCAGATCGTTACCTGATGCCAGTTGTCAATGTATCTGTACTGGTTCAGATCTCACTTGGATCTCCTGATGACCTGTCTACTTCAGCAGAAGCTAAGTCCCTGTTAAGCTCATTTGTTGTTCATTTGTGTGCTGAATATATTTCTGAGTACCTGCTAAGTTTTGTCCAGCTGGCTATCATGATATTGTCTCACTAGCTGGAAGCTCTGGGTTGCAGAGTGGCACCTACCGCGCCGTGAGTCGGCGCGGGGGGTTTCTTGCTCACTCTGCGTGGCTTTTTGCAGTTTTTTGTGCTGACCGCAAAGATCCCTTTATCTAACTTCTGTCTATTTAGTAAGTCGGGCCTCCTTTGCTGAAACCTGTCTCATTCCTGTGTTTGTGCCTTCCTCTTAACTCACAGTCAATATATGTGGGGGGCTGCTCTTTTCCTTTGGGGAATTTCTCTGAGGCAAGGTGAGGCTATATTTCTCTTTAGGTGTAGTTACCTCTCAGGCTGTGTAGAGTCGTCTAGGCAGAGTCAGGTACGATCCACGGCTAATTCTAGTGTGTGTGATAATAGATTAGGGCTGCGGTCAGCAGAGCTCCCACTTCCCAGAGCTCGCTCTATTTTGCAGTTTTGACTATCAGGTCATTCCCGGTGCTCCTAACCACCAGGTCCAGCCATAACAGGACGCCATGTCACGTTTGGAGAGCCCCTGATGTGCCTAAACAGTGGAAACCCCCCACAAATGACACCATTTTGGAAACTAGACCCCTTAAGGAACTTATCTAGATGTGTGGTGAGCACTTTAAACCCCCAGGTGCTTCACAGAAGTTTATAACGTAGAGCCGTGAAAATAAAAAAATCGCATTTTTTCTACAAAAATGATCTTTTTGCCCCAAAATTTTTATTTTACCAAGGGTAGCAGGAGAAAATGGACCACAGAAGTTGTTGTACAATTTGTCCTAAGTACGCCGACACCCCATATGTGGGGGTAAACCACTGTTTGGGCGCATGGCTGAGCTCGGAAGCAAAGGAGCGCCATTTGACTTTTCAATGCAAAATTGACTGGAATTGAGATCGGACGCCATGTCGCGTTTGGAGAGCCCCTGATGTGCCTAAACAGTAGAAACCCCCCAAAAGTGACCCCATTTTGGAAACTAGACCCCCCATGGAACTTATCTAGATGTGTAGTGAGAACTTTGAATGACCAAGTGCATCACAGAAGTTTATAATGCAGAGTCGTGAAAATAAAAAATATTTTTTTTTTAACAAAAAAGATTTTAAGCCCCCAAGTTTTTATTTTCACAAGGGTAGCAAGAGAAATTGGATCACAAAAGTTGTTGTCCAATTTGTCCTGAGTATGCTGGTACCCCATATGTGGGGGTAAACCACTGTTTGGGCGCATGGCTGAGCTCGGAAGGGAAGGAGCGCCGTTTTGGAATGCAGACTTTGATAGAATTGTCTTCTGGCGTTATGTTGCGTTTGCAGACCCCTAATGTACCTAAACAGTAGAAACCCCCAACAAATGACCCCATTTTGGAAAATAGACCCCCCAAGGAACTTGTCTAGATATGTGGTGAGAACTTTGAATGCCCAAGTGCTTCACAGAAGTTTATAATGCAGAGTAGTGAAAATAAAAAATATATTTTTTTCCCACAAAAAAGTTTTTTTTGCCCCCAAATGTTTATTTTCACAAGGGTAACAAGAGAAATTGGACCCCAAAAGTTGTTGTCCAATTTGTCCTGAGTATGCTGGTACCCAATATGTGGGGGTAAACCACTGTTTGGGCGCACGGCAGAGCTCGGAAGGGAAGGAGCGCCATTTTGGAATGCAGGCTTTGATAGAATGGTCTGTTGGCGTTACGTTGCGTTTGCAGAGCCACTGATGTACCTAAACAGTAGAAACCCCCCACAAGTGACCCCATTTTGGAAACTAGACTCCCCAAGCAACTTATCTAGATATGTGGTGAGAACTTTGAATGCCCAAGTGCTTCACAGAAGTTTATAATGCAGAGTAGTGAAAATAGAAAATATTTTTTTTTCCACAAAAAAGATTTTTTAGCCCCCAAGTTTTTATTTTCACAAGGGTAACAAGAGAAATTGGACACCAATATTTGTTCTCCAATTTGTCCTGAGTATGCTGGTACCCCATATGTGGGGGTAAACCACTGTTTGGGCACATGGCAGACCTCGGAAGAGAAGGAGCGCCATTTTGGAATTCAGACTTTGATAGAATTGTCTGTGGGTGTTATGTTGCGTTTGCAGAGCCCCTGATGTACCTAAACAGTAGAAACCCCCCACAAGTGACCAAATTTTGGAAACTAGACCTCCTAAGGAACTTATCTAGATATGTGGTGAGAACTTTGAATTCTCAAGTGCTTAACAGAAGTTTATAATGCAGAGTAGTGAAAATAAAAAAATATTTTTTTTCCCACAAAAAAGATTTTTAGCCCCCAAGTTTTTATTTTCACAAGGGTAACAGGAGAAATTGGACCCCAAAAGTTGTTGTCCAATTTATCCCGAGTACGCTGATGCCCCATATGTGGGGGTAAACCACTGTTTTGGCGCACGGCAGAGCTCAGAAGGGAGGGAGCACCATTTGACTTTTTTAGCTCAAAATTGTCTGTCGTGTTTGGAGACCCCCTGATGTACCTAAACAGTGGAAACCCCCCAATTCTAACTCCAACCCTAACTCCAATACACCCCTAACCCTAATCTCAACCCGATCCATAATCCTAATCACAACCCTAATGATAATCACAACCCTAACCCCAAAACAGCCCTAATCTCAACTCTAACCATAACCCTAATCAAAACCCTAAATCTAACACACCCCTAACCCTAATCTCAACCCTAACCTCAAACCTAACCCTAATCCCAATACACCCCTAACCCTAATCCCAACCCTAACCTTAACCCTAATCCCAACCCTAACTCTAATCCCAACCCTAATCCCAAACGTAACCCTAATCCCAACCGTAACCCTAATACCAACCCTAATCCAAACCCTAACCCTAATCCCAACTCTATCCCTAACTTTAGCCCCAACCCTAACCCTAACCCTAATTTTAGCCCCAACCCTAGCCCTAACCCTAACTTTAGCCCCAATCCTAACCCTAAATTTAACCCTAACCCTAGCCCTAACTTTAGCCCCAACCCTAACCCTAAGGCTACTTTCACACTTGCGTCGTGTGGCATCCGTCACAATCCGTCGTTTTGGACAAAAAACGGATCCTGCAAATGTGCCCACAGGATGCCTTATTTGCCCATAGACTTGTATTACCGACGGATGGCCACACGTCGCGTCCATCGTGCACTGGATCCGTTGTGTTTTGGCGGACCGTCGTCACAAAAAAAGTTCAATGTAACCTTTTTTTTGTACGTCGCGTCCGCCATTTCCGCGCATGCGTGGCCGTAACTCTGCCCCCTCCTCCCCAAGACATAGACTGGGCAGCGGATGCGTTGAAAAACTGCATCCACTGCCCACGTTGTGCACAATTTTCACAACGTGCGTCGGTACGTCGGGCTGACGCATTGCGACCGCCCCGTACCGACGCAAGTGTGAAAGAAGCCTAAGGCTACTTTCACACTAGCGTCGTACTCGGCCCATCGCAGTGTGTCGGGCCGACGTACCGACGCTAGCGTTGTAAGCGCCGCACAACGGGTGCAGAGGATGCTGTTTTTTCAACGCATCCGCTGCCCCATTGTGAGGTGCGGGGAGGCGGGGGTGGAGTTCTGGCCGCGCATGCGCGGTCAGAAATGGCGGACACATCGCACAAAAGAAGTTACATGTAGCGTTTTTTGTGCCGACGGTCCGCCAAAGCACGACGCATCCGTCGCATGACGGATGCGACGTGTGGCAATCCGTCGCAATGTGTCGCTAATGCAAGTCAATGGAGAAAAAAATGCATCCTGCAAGCACTTTTGCAGGATGCGTTTTTTCTCCAACGACGCATTGCGACGGAAGCCAAAAAACACTAGTGTGAAAGTAGCCTAACCCTAACCCTAGCCCTAACCCTAAATTTAGCCCCAACCCTAGCCCTAACCCTAGCCCTAACCCTAGCCCTAACCCTAGCCCTAACCCTAACCCTAGCCCTAACCCTAACCCTAGCCCTAACCCTAGCCCTAACCCTAACCCTAACCCTAGCCCTAACCCTAACCCTAACCCTAGCCCTAACCCTAGCCCTAACCCTAACCCTAGCTCTAACCCTAACCCTAATTTTAGCCCCAACACATCAACACGAGGAGACACAGGAGGACCCGGGGACACTGGGTGAGTATGATAGGGTCCCCGAATCCCCCTATTTCTCTGTCCTCTGATGTGCGATCACATCAGAGGACAGAGAATTACAGATCGTTTTTTTTTTTTTTTTTTTGCGGTCGCCGGTAAACAGTTAATTACCGGCGATCGCAAAACAGGGGTCGGTAAAAACCGACCCCGATCATGTTCTTTGGGGTCTCGGCTACCTCCGGCAGCCGAGACCCCAAAGATCTTCCAGGTGCCGGGCGGCGGGCGCACTGCGCATTATCCCGCCATTTTTTCCCGGAAAAAAGATGGCGGCGCCCATCAGGAGCCACGAGGAGCACCGGGGGAGATAGGTGAGTATTGGGGGGCTATTGGGGGCCATCGGGGACACTATTTCTCTGTCCTCCGATGTGCGATCACATCGGAGGACAGAGAAATTAAATGGCAAATCGCGTTTTGTTTTTTGTTGTGACCGCCGGTAAACGGTTAATTACCGGCGATCGCAACTCGGGGGTCGGTAAAAACCCCCCGAATCATGTTCTCTGGGGTCTCGGCTACCCTCGGCAACCGAGACCCCAGAGAAAATCTGACTCTGGGGGGCGCTATTCACTTTTTCCACAGCGCCGTTAATTAACGGCGCTGTGGTTTAAGTACCCTTAGCGGCCGCCGTTAAAAGGCGTATCGGTGGTCGTTAAGGGGTTAAAAGCACTCAGTCAGCACAGAATGACTGTTCAAACTAAGTCCAGCCTCTTGGTGCTTCACAGTGAGGCCAACCATTTAAGTACAGTAAAACCTTCACATCTGCTTGTTTCTCCTCTATTTCCACCCTTCCCTAATCTTCAATTCACAGCTCTGGCTTCATAGGTCCAAAGAAGGGAGGAGACAGATGGAATCCAAAGAAGTGGGAAGGTGGAATCAAATGTTTGTCCCCTCAAGAAGCACTGAGTACAAGGTTTGAACAGTCATTCTGTGCTGACAGCGTCCCTTTAAAAATCTCTTGGGACAATATTTTAGAATCAATTTGATGATGCAAGATAAATGTATTCAGAAACAATGCTGACATGATATAATACAGTTTATTAAAATGATAATGAAAAACACATGCAAGACTAAAGAGAATAAGAGAATAAACCAAACAGAAGCTAACAAAAGATGAACAGCTTATCATAGATATATACAAGAGTATGCAATACATAAAATACAGTTCTGGCAAAAATTAAGAGACCACCACATCAAAACCCTGTCATGGGCAGCCCAATCTCCAGATCTGAAAACCTCTGGAATGTAACCAAGAGGATGATGGATAGTCACAAGCCATCAAACAAAGATAAATACATTTTTGTGCCAGGAGCAGAGTGAAATACTGCTGGAAAGCATGCCAAGACACATAAAAGCTGTGATTTAAAATGATGGTTATTCCACAAAATATTGATTTCTGAACTCTTCCTGAGTTAAAACATTAGTATTGTTGTTTCTAAATGATTATGAACTTGTTTTCTTTGCATTGAGGTCTAAAAGCACTGTGTTTTTTTAATTTTGGCCATTTTTCTTTGTCAGAAAAAAAATACAAAATGTATTGCTTGGAAATTTGGAGACTTGTTGTCAGAAGTTTATAGACTAAAAGAAAAATTTTCATTTTACTCAAAAATATACATATAAAGAGAAAAAACAGCCAAACTGAACATTTTGCAGTGGTCTCTTAATTTTTGCCAGAGCTGTATATCAAAAGATATAAGAAGATAAAAGAAGTATCTTAAAATCCAGGAGTACTTCTCCTCTTTGGGGTCCAAGAGACTAGAACAGACTTCTCTACTGCATAAGATGCTGTTTCAATTGAATTCCAGCCTGTTTGCATAACCTTAAACTTCTATACCCTTGTCATACCCTCTTTGATATCCCTGGGTGGAAAGCTAAACTAAGAGAGATCTTTCCAAAATCTATAAACAAATGTTTGTGTGAGGAGTACATAAAGTAGTCATTTATAATTGTGGTCTGATACCTGGCAGTGCCAAATACTCAATCAAAGCTGAAATTAAAACACCTAATCCACATACATGTCGAACACCAAGTTTATTCCCCCTTCCACCACAACCTCACTTTTTCCTACTCATGTTGTATGTACCCTTCCCCTCTTTTAACCAGCTATTTCACAACCCTAGTCCCAGACCTGTCAGTCACCTTTGACAATTATTAATCAGTATTAATTGGCTAGACCACATAATTAGCACAAAAGATGTAATTATGAAATGAGGTCAGGAGCCTGCACTAGACTGTTATCCTAAACGATTTTGATTATTAAATGAGATCTGGTGTCTGCACCAGACTATTGTCTTAAACGATTTTACTTATGAAATGAAGCCTGGTGCCTGCACCAGACTAGTATCCCAAACAATTTGGTTTATGAAGTGAAGCCTAGTGCCTGTACCAGACTATTATTCCAAATGATATGTATTATGAAATGGGGCCTGGTGCCTGCATTAGACTTTCACCCGAAATGATTGGGATTATGAAATGAGGCTTGGTACCTGCTCCAGACTATATCTCAAATGATTTTGATTATGAAATGAGATCTTGTGTTTGCACCAGACTAGTATACCAAACTATTTTGGTTATGAAATGAGGTTTGGTGCCTGCACCATACTAGTATCCTAAATGATTTGGCTTGTGAAATGAGGCCTGGTGCCTGCACCAGATTATTATCCTAAACTATTTTGATTATAAAATGAGACCTGGTGCCTGTAAAACATTATTAGCACAAATGATTTATATAATAAAATGTGGACAGGTGGTGGAGCCACAGAATTAGCACAGAAGATTTTGATTATGATATTAGGTCTGGTGCCTGTACCAGACCATTATCCCAAACTATTTGGATTATGAAATGAAGTCTGGTGCCTGCACCAGAGAATTAGGCTGCCGTCACACTGGCAGTATTTGGTCAGTATTTTACGTCAGTATTTGTAAGCCAAAACCAGGAGTGGAACAATTAGAGGAAAAGTATAATAGAAGCATATGCACCACTTCTGAATTTATCACCCACTCCTGGTTTTGGCTTACAAATACTGATGTAAAATACTGACCAAATACTGCTAGTGTGACGGAAGCCTTAGCCCAAACTATTTTGATTAGGAAATGTGGCCTTCTGATTCCTCACTGCAGCTTGGTTTTATCACAAATGATTTGGAGTAGCTAATTGGGCCTGGAGGCTGCAGAGTAATATTAGGCCTAATGATTTTTATGGGGAAATCTGGCCTTCTGATTTGTCACTAAAACACAGTTTTATCACAAACGATTTAAAGTAGCTAACTGGGCCTCCGAGCTGTACCCTAATATTAGGCCTAATGATTTTTCAGTGGAAATCTGACCTTTTGATTTGAAACTGAAACACAATTTTATCATAAATGATTTGGAGTAGCTAATTGGGCCTCCAGGTTGCACCCCGATTTTAGGCCTAAAGATTTTTTTGTGGAAATCTGGCCTTCTGATTTGACACTGAATCTGCATTTCAGTTTTTATCACAAATGATTTGGATTAGCAAATGGGGCCTCTGGAGAATGCCACATGGTTTTTGTAAAATCTAGTTCAATGTTGGAAGATCGATTTCCACAGGACAGGATCCTATCTAGTTAACTGACAAGTTCACTTTCAACAACAGCACTAGCGCAGGAGTGACCTCTCTGCACTGTGACACTGAGACAATGGTGCCAGCAAAGCAAGATGTCCGCTTTTTATCTGACCAGGGACATGTGACTTCAGCAGCCAATCACAGAACACCTTGTGTCATGACTAGGATTGAGCGACTTTTACTTTTTTGGGATCGAGTCGGGTTTCGCGACTTTGTGAAAAGTCGGGTCGGGTGAAATCGGCCGATTATTGCGAAAAGTCGGGGGCTGACCAAAACACGAAACCCAATGTAAGTCAATGGGGAATCAAAGTCGGCAGAAAGTGGAGGACAGGAAAACACCTACAGTGCCCATTTTAATGCCAAAAACATCAATTCTTATTACTGAAGCTTGTCAGTCTTAATTTACTTTATAATAATAGTTAGCCCTTGAAAACTGGGGGTCATTTTGCTAAAGTTGTGGGGGGTATGGCTGGCTCCAGTTTTTCATGGGCCCAGGAAACGCGGAATACATCACGGCGGTGGAGCAGGGAGAGGTAAGTATTTAAACTTTGCAAGTGCTGTGATCCTGAGCAAGCAGGGGGGCCCACTCATTTGCATTAGCACTGGCACAGGGCCCCTCAAAGTACGGCGGTGTGTTTGACGGCGGTGGCGCCTCCCACCGGCAGAGACACTTTTGCGTACTATGAGGGGCCCTGTGCCAGTGATGTCGCCAACAAGTATGCCCCCCCACCTGATGAAGGAACTTGCACTTTCATCTGCACCTTCCTCTTTGTCCCCGTGTAAGGTGGTATAGTATGCAGGAAGGGGAACCTGACTTTCAGCAGGGTCAGATTCAGGCTGTGTAGAGTGCAAGGAGAATGTAGTGGTCTGGGTCAATGTACCAGCAGACTCATCTAGCAGTGGCTGGGCAATGGGCAAGATGAGGAGGAAACACAGATCTAGGCCCAAATAATAAAGTGGGCTAAATGCAGTTCAAAATTGGTAACAGGACTAACCAGGCGGCATTGATTTGTTCAGTGGAGGACAACTGTAATGAGAGGCTGACACAATGAGTAGGCCCAAATAAGTAAGTAGGCTACAAGCAGTTCAAAACTGGTAAAAGGACTAAACCGGCGGCACAGCTTTGTTCAGTGGAGGACAACTGTAATGGGAGGCAGACACAGTTAGTAGGCCCAAATACTGTAAGTAGGCTAAATGCAGTTCAAAACTGGTAAAAGGACTAAACAGGTGGCATAGCTTTGTTCAGTGGAGGACAACTGTAATGGGAGGCAGACACAGTTAGTAGGCCCAAATAAGTAGGCTAAATGCAGTTCAAAACTGGTAAAAGGACTAAACAGGCGGCATAGCTTTGTTCAGTGGAGGACAACTGTAATGGGAGGCAGACACAGTTAGTAGGCCCAAATAAGTAGGCTAAATGCAGGTCAAAGCTGGCAAAAGGACTAAACAGGTGGCATAGCTTTGTTCAGTGGAGGACAACTGAAATGGGAGGCAGACACAGTTAGTAGGCCCAAATAAGTAGGCTAAATGCAGTTCAAAACTGGTAAAAGGACTAAACAGGCGGCATAGCTTTGTTCAGTGGAGGACAACTGTAATGGGAGGCAGACACAGTTAGTAGGCCTAAGTAAGTAAGTAGGCTAAATGCAGTTCAAAACAGGTAAAAGGACTAAACAGGCGGCATAGCTTTGTTCAGTGGAGGACAACTGTAATGGGAGGCAGACACAGTTAGTAGGCCCAAATAAGTAGGCTAAATGCAGTTCAAAACTGGTAAAAGGACTAAACAGGTGGCATAGCTTTGTTCAGTAGAAGACAACTGTTATGGGAGGCAGACACAGTTATTAGGCCCAAATAAGTAAGTAGGCTAAAAGCAGTTCAAAATTGGTAACAGGACTAAACTGGTGGCGTTGCTTGGTTCAGCGGAGGACAATTGTAAGGAGTGGCTGACACACTTAGTAGTCCCAAAAAAGTAAGTAGGCTAAATGCAGTTCAAAGTTGGTAACAGGAATAACCAGGCGGCATTGCTTGGTTCAGCGGAGGACAATTGTAAGGAGTAGCTGACACAGTGAGTAGGCCCTAATAATAAAGTAGGCTAAACGTCTGCCAAAATTTTTTTCAGAAAGAACCAGGTGGCATAGCTAGGTAGAGGGGTGGGCTCCTCAGCTCAGTAGCAGACAGTGGTAGTAGGCGCAACGTTTTAACTGGTCTAAATGGAGGCCAGAGCCCCTGTATATTTTAACTATCATCTATCATTTCAACAAATTTGTATTGGCAGTGCCATTGAAGGATTTAACAGCACAGACTACACAGTGGTGGAGCAGGGAGAGGTAAGTATTGCAAGTGGTAGAGCAATGTTTGAGCTGGGGGGAACACTCTCTCGTGGGCGGCGGTACTGGCACAGGGCCCCTCATATTAAGACGATGTGTCTGACGTTGGTTGTGCACCACCACCATCAGAGACACTTCATTGTACTATGAGGGACCCTGTGCCAGTGCCGTCGCCCAAGAGTGGGCACACCCACCTGTCCAGACAAACGGCACTCGCACGGGTGCTTGCGCCAGGTGGTGACCACAGCCCTGTGGGGGGAGTCAGCCCATTTAGGGAGGTACAAAAATGGCCTATGGTGGACATTCAGCAGCTGCAAATGGAGGAATTGGAGCAGTCAGTAAGAGGAGGCCAAAAGCAAGACATTTTTCAGGCAAGCTACGTGTCAGCAGGGGAAGGTGGGGCCAAATAATTGGAAATCATTGATTGGTTCATTTTAATGAAGGTTAAGTCATCAACATTTTGGGTAGCCAGATGTGTCCTTTTTTCGGTCAGTATTGAACCAGCAGCACTGAAGACTCTTTCGGATAGCACACTAGCAGCAGGGCAAGCGAGCTCCTGTAATGTATATTCTGCCAATTCAGGCCAGGTGTCTATTTTAGATGCCCAGTAATCAAAGGGGAATGACCTGTGAGGGAGAACATCGATAAGGGTGGAATAGTAGTTTGTAACCATACTGGACAAATGCTGTCTCCTGTCACTTTGAATCGATGCAGCAGTACCTGTCGTGTCAGCGGTCATTGCGAAATCACTCCACAACCTGGTCATTAAACCCCTCTGTCCAACGCCACTTCGGATTTGTGCACCTCTAACACCTCTGCCATGTTGCCCACTACGCCTCGTGTTAGAACCATCACCGCCGCTGTGTGCTGGGAATGCCTGAACCAAATGGTCTACAAGAGTTGCTTGTTTGCTAGCCAATATTTGCTCAAGGTTCTCATGTGGCTAGTGTTGAGCGATACCGTCCGATACTTGAAAGTATCGGTATCGGATAGTATCGGCCGATACCCGAAAAAAGTATCCGATATCGCCGATACCGATACCCGATACCAATACAAGTCAATGGGACACCAAGTATCGGAAGGTATCCTGATGGTTCCCAGGGTCTGAAGGAGAGGAAACTCTCCTTCAGGCCCTGGGATCCATATTACTG
Organism: Ranitomeya variabilis; assembly: GCF_051348905.1. NCBI lineage: Eukaryota > Metazoa > Chordata > Amphibia > Anura > Dendrobatidae > Ranitomeya > Ranitomeya variabilis. The sequence goes on from NC_135233.1 coordinate 828,109,815, forward strand.
TGTAAAATAAAGAATTAAAATAAAAAATATTGATATACTCACCTCTCCGGAGGCCCCTGGACATCACCGCTGGTAACCGGCAGCCTTCTTTGCTTAAAATGAGCGCGTTTAGGGCCTTCCATGACATCACGGCTTTTGATTGGTCGCGTGCCGCTCATGTGACCGCCACGCGACCAATCACAAGCCGCGACGTCATTCTCAGGTCCTAAATTCCTAGAATGAGGAGTTTAGGGCCTGAGAATGACGTCACGGCTTGTGATTGGTCGCGTGGCGGTCACATGAGCAGCACGCGACCAATCAGAAGCCGTGACATCATGGAAGGCCCTAAACGCGCTCATTTTAAGCAAAGAAGGCTGCCGGTTACCAGCGGTGATGTCCAGGGGCCTCCGGAGAGGTGAGTATATCAATATTTTTTATTTTAATTCTTTATTTTACACAGTAATATGGATCCGATACCGATTCCCGATACCACAAAAGTATCGGATCTCGGTATCAGAATTCCGATACCGCAAGTATCGGCCGATACCCGATACTTGCGGTATCGGAATGCTCAACACTACATGTGGCATGATATTTAGTAATTTTCCTTTATATCGTGGATCCAGGAGGCAGGCCAACCAGTAATCGTCATCGATCATCATTTTGATAATGCGGGGGTCCCTTTTTAGGATACGCAAGGCATACTCAGCCATGTGGGCCAATGTTCCAGGTGTCAATTCACTGCTTGTGCTGGGTTGAGGAGCACTTTCTTGCAAATCAACATCACTCGTGTCCCGCAAAAACCCTGTACCTGACCTTGCAATGCCACCTGTTTCTATTGCCCCCTGAGAAGCATCCTCCTTCCATAAATATTTATCCCCATCATCCTCCTCCTCCTCCTCTTCGTCTGCCACCTCGTCCAGGAGAGTTCCCTGAGCAGACAATGGCTGACTGTCATCAAGGCTTCCCTCATCCTCAGGCCCAGTGTATTTTACAATGCAATGTGAGTGGCAGCAAGTGGCTGGCTGATACACCACAAACTAAGAGAACTGAGGTATATCCACTTTGTGAGTATTTCAATCTCCCTTTTTTTTTGGGCACAGAACCCAAACTCATGCCCAGTGTATTTTACAACGCAATGTGAGTGGCAGCAAGTGGCTGGCTGATACACCACAAACTAAGAGGACTGAGCTGTATATCCACTTTGTGAGAATTTCAATCTCACTTTTTTGGGGGGGAGACTGAACCCAAACTCAGGCCCAGTATATTTTACAGAGCAATGTGAGTGGCAGCAAGTGGCTGGCTGATACACCACAAACTAAGAGGACTAAGGTATATCCACTTTGTGAGAATTTCAATCTCACTTTTTTTTTGGACACAGAACCCAAACTCAGGCCCAGTGTATTTTACAACGCAATGTGAGTAGCAGCAAGTGGCTGGCTGATACACCACAAACTAAGAGGACTGAGGTATATCCACTTTGTGAGAATTTCAATCTCACTTTTTTTGGGGGGAGACTGAACCCAAACTGAGGCACACTGTATTTTTCAACGCAATATGAGTGGAAGCAAGTGGCTGGCTGATACACCACAAACTAAGTGGATGAGGTATATCCACTTTGTGAGAATTTCAATCTCACTTTTTTTTTTGGATACAGAACCCAAACTCAGGCCCAGTGTATTTTACAACACAATGTGAGTGGCAGCAAGTGGCTGGCTGATACACCACAAACTAAGAGGACTGAGGTATATATCCACTTTGTGAGAATTTCAATCTCACTTTTTTTTTGGACACATAACCCAAACTCAAGCCCAGTGTATTTTACAATGCAATGTGAGTGGCAGCAAGCGGCTGGCTGATACACAACAAACTAAGATGACTGAGGTAAATCCACTTTGTGAGAATTTGAATCTCACTTTTTTTGGGGGGAGACTGAACCCAAACTCAGGCCCAGTGTATTTTACAACACAATGTAAGTGGCAGAACGTGGCTGGCTGATATACGACAAACTAACAGAACTGACGTATATCCACTTTGCGACAATTTGAATCTCCCTTTTTTTGGGGGGGAGACAGCACCACAACTCAGGCCCAGTGTGTAACACAACACAATGTAAGTGGCAGAAAGTGGCTGGAAGATATCTGAAAAAATCCAAGGACTGTAGTACAATTTCAATCTCCCTACAATGATCTCAGGACAAGTATGGCAGCAACAAAAAGGACTGCTGCACACAAAAGTGTGGACAAATAAACAAGATAACTGCAGAAAGGAGCAACAGGATTTTTGCTATTAAAAAAGCAGTTGGTTTGCACAGCAGCGGTGCAAAAAGCAATGCAGCTATCAGGGAGCCTTATAAGACAGCCTAATAAACTACAGAGCTGATGCACAAAGATATAGCCTCCACTGTCCCTGCAAAAAAAGGTGGTGTTGGACAGTGGAAATTGGTACAGCACAAGCGGTTTGGGGGTTAATCTTCCCTCCCTAACTATAGCCCTTCTTCTGACAAAGCTGCAGCAATCTCTCCCTATGCTAAGATCGGCAGAAGTAAGATGGCGGTCGGCGTGCATGCCCCTTTATACCCCCTGTGATGCTGCAGAAAGCAAGCCAATCACTGTCATGCCCTTCTCTAAGATGGTGGGGACCGAGACCTATGTCATCACGCTGCCCACACTCTGCATCATCCTTCATTGGCTGAGAAATGGCGCTGAACGTGTCATACGAAACGCGACTTTGGCGCGAAGATCGCCGATCACATGGCCGAACCCCCACTGGGATCGGGTCGGGTTTCATGAAACCCGACTTTGCCGAAAGTCGGTGATTTTTGAATTTGTCCGATCCGTTTCGCTCAACCCTAGTCAAGACGTTGTGGATGGTTTTTGAGCTGATTGTATGCTGGAATCAACATATGAGGTTAAGTGGAACAAAAAAAAGAGCATTCCTCTAACCTCTACTCATGTTCCTCTACTGCTCCACACCCCCTCCCCTCATCATACATGTCTCCCAGTCCATCATACAGCACAACTATCCTCACCAAAGAAATAACAAAAGAATGAATGGAAATGCGATGATGTACCAAACTGAATGAATTTTGATGACTTTGAGTAAAAATGCTTGTGAAAGTGAACACGAATCAGAATGTGCTACGTTCATTTCAAATTTGAGATTGGTAAACATTTTCCAAACAAGTTTGCTTATCTCTTTTGACAGACTGCAAAAATGCAAGACCAACGCAGCACTCTAAAAATGACACCATCGCCTAGTTTGCCCAGTTTGCGACTGGGATGCAAATGGTGTGTTTGTTTGCGAGGTTACACTCAAGGTTGCTTCTGCCATCTCCTCCCACCAACCACGGACAACAGAGAGGTTATCATTATCCTTTTCATATCTTGACTGATATGTGTCCATCCTCTTTACCTCATCGTCCTCCTCCATTTCTTCTTTGGCTCCTTCACCTTCAATAACAGTTTGTCTGTTACCATGAACTCTGCTCGTTCGCTGTAATCCACCCTCCTATGACACCCGTCTGTGTGACAACAATCGGGAGCTTAGAGATATTGTTATTCCTTCCACAACCTCACCTGATTCCTCCTTTTTCTCTGGGACCACTACCTGCTCATGCAGACTATACATGCTTCAGCATGTACAGTAGATGAGTGGCATAGTGATGCTGATGATAACCATCTTAGTAGCTATTTCAAAACTGTGGAGAAGGTTGAAGAGGTCCTTCATCTGTTCCCATTCTGCAAGCATGATTTGCACCACACTGTACTGCTTTGGCCCAGGTTATGCAAAAGGACAAACTGCACTAGGGCTCGTTGCTGCTGCCACAGTCTCTGCAACATGAGCAGAGTGGAATTTCATCATGTCGGAACATAGCAAATCAAGTGGTTAACCGGCAGGCCGAAAGACTTCTGTAGCAATGCAAGATGATGACCTGCCGGGTGCGATCATCGGAAGTGAGCACACAGTGACCATGCTTTCCGCAGCAGCATGACCATTGCTGAGATAATGGTAGATAAATTTCTGTACCACCTGGTTGAGGACGTGAGCCATGCAATGCACGTGTGTGAGGTTGCCCCTGGTGTAGGGCCACCACCAGGTTTGCATCACTATCGCACATGGCATTTCCTGGCTCCAGGTTTAGTGGAGACAGCCATTGCTTTAACTCGGCCTGGAAAACTGTCCACAACTCTTGAGCTGTGTGACTGCAATCTTCAATGCATATTCATTTTAACAATACCTGATTGCAGTGAGCCATGGTGAGGTACAGAGTTGGGGGGGATTCTCTCTGCACTGGTAGATTTCTTGTCTGAATAAGGGAGAGGTTGAGGGTGCATGTGGAGGCCCTAGAGAAGCAGTGGAGTGAGTGTTAAATACAGAGTGTCATGTGTTTAAAGCTACAGAGAGGAGCCAGAAATTGCAGCGTCTGCTTTCTATTACTCCAGCACTGATTAGAAGGACTTCACCTTTATATTGTTACCATCCACCTCTTGTGTCTCCCCATTTCCTCATAGTTTGTAAGCTTGCGAGCAGGGCCCTCATTCCTCCTGGTATCTATTTTGAGCTGTGATTTCTGTTATGCTGTAATGTCTATTGTCTGTACAAGTCCCCTCTATAATTTGTAAAGCGCTGCGGAATATGTTGGGGCTATATAAATAAAAATTATTTTTATTATTATTATATTAAACTGAGCAGGTTTCTATTAACAGTGCAGAGGTTAATCTGCTCAGTGGAGAGCTCCTGAAGCATTCCTGCTTAAGGCTCAGCTGTGCACTGTTAGCCACTCCAATCTCCTATATAATCTGGGCCCTGGCTAGCACTCATTGTCAGAGTAGCTTTTGCTGCATGCCTGGAAGTTGTTGTTGGTTATTATTGGAGAAGGTGTTTGGATGTTTTATCAGTGATCGTTGTTAGATATTGAGAGTTTGATTTTGTTGTTACCCCATCTGCCACTCCCCAGTGTTCCTCTGTTGTATGTGTGAGTTTATTTGTATGTTTGTTATTTTTTCGTTTCCCCTGTTGATATTACCTTCTAGTCTGCTTTGTGTTACAGTACAATACTAATCCCATTTTCCCTGGGTGGGGTAAGGTTACAGTCTGAGGGCGGATTCAGGAGCTAAGGCAAGGTACATGGCCCTGGCGTCTTCACCATCAGAAGTAATTTGGGGAACAAGGCAAGCTAAGGCGCCGCTAGGGTTAGAGACAGGAAAAGTGCACCTGGGCCAAGGACACCCAACAACAGAGTCGTGACATTAGCTCTGACCGAAACCTTTTTTGATCCGTTTTGAATGCTATCACTGGTTTTACAGGGCAACTGCAGCAGGTCAGCCTGGAGGTGGAAGATCTATGCACTGTCGTATTACAGCACTCTAACACATGAGGTTTGGGGACCAGGACTCTCAGGCAATCCTTAGAGGAGCCCAAGATTGCTTTGCCTAACAGGTTCTCTGGGCGCACAACAAGTTTGTTGTTTTCAGAGAGGCCTATAAACTATACTTCAGGTTACGTACTTGTTCCTCAGAAACTGAGGAGCCACGGGTGGAGTTAATAATGTTGCTCTTTCAGGGAGACCCCCAAGCATGGGCATTCTCTCTCCCGTCTGACTCCCAGTCGCTCCAGACAGTGGAGGAATTTTTTTCTGGCACTGAGTCAAATATACAACGACCCCCACTGCATCTACCTGACTGAGTTCAGCTAATCTGTGGTGGAGGAGTATTGCTCCAAGTTTCGGAGGTGGTCCACTGACACTAAGCAGTATGATATTGTGCTCTGTAGCCAGTTCTGTGAAGAGCTAACAGTAATGGTGATGAATGCCTTAGTCCTTTATGAGACTCCAGTTTTTCTTGAGGCGGCCATGTTTCTAGCTATCTGGAGGTATCGCCAACTTTGCCTGAGCCATTAAGAGACATAAAGAGACATCCCAATGTGTGGGAGTTCCATGGCCAAGGGAAGCCTGGTCTGAGTCATCTGAGGAAGCCATGCAGTTGGGGGGCGACTCGTTCTGGAAAGCAGTGTCATGAAGTGACTGTCCTGGCTTGACCCGACGAGGGGACGGTCACAAAATGGAGAAACACAAAAGGGAACACCGGGAACACAATTACAACAGTGGGCCCTGCGATAGGGAATGGGGAAATGGACACTTCCTGCACTCTCCTAAGGATGCCCCCTGATCTCCCTGATGTCCCTATGCAGGTTTTTTCAACCTGTTGCTGAGCAGTATACCTAAGCCCTTGCTTGCCCTGCACCTATCCCTAAGTAGGGAATTGGCAGGTGAGAGCACTGGTCCCACCAATGCACTAATACAACACAGGGGAAGATAAAGACAACAAAGGGACAAAGAAACAATAATGCCACACTTAGCTTTCTCTGCTGCAATGCACCACACAGCAGAGTAAGGCACCAGATAAGAATTCAGCTGAAGAGCAACAGCACTCAGCAAGCTCCTTCTCCAGTACGGTTGGACTCCAAAAGGACCTGTATAACCAACAGTCAGCTGATGCATCAGGTGACCTTTTGATGGATGGTGGGAGAGGTCACCACCTGCATCAATAGACTAGGCAGCAATGTAATTACACCAGTGGCCACCGGGGGGAAAACTGCATTAACCCCTGATGACCTGAAAGGAAAAAGATTTTAATCTGAGGGAAACCAGATCTGCCACAGATCCAAACATGGATCGTGACAAGCAGTCCATTGTTGGGCGCAAAGGGGGAGTATGTTTTTCTTATGGCAGAAAGGTCCATTTCGTGGGCAGGTGTCCTTCTCTATTTCACTGTAAACAGCCACTGGAAAACTAAGAAGCCCTGGTTGTGATGAGGTTAGCAACCCGGCTGTACATATTTCCTCCATGGGTAGGACACAATTTTTTTTGCCTGCTGAAATCCATCTGGGTAATTATAAGGTGGATATTTCTACCTTTCTGGACAGTGGGGTGGGGTTTAACTTGATCAATGCTAGGTTCGTCCAGGACCAAGGCCTCAAATCACATACACTGTCCAGACCTATACCCATAATCACAAATGACTCTGCACCCTTGAGACAGGGGTATTTTACTCAAGCTGTACTAGGGTTAAATTTCCAGGTAGGGGCCATGCACTCAGAAGGTATTGACTGTTATGTGCCAGAGGGTCTGCCCTCTCCTGTGGTTCTAGGACTTCTTTGGCTCACTCTGCACAACCCTGTGGTAGATTGGCAGACTCGGGAGGTGGTAAAGTGGAGTGAGTATTGTCAAGGATACTGCAAGGGTCGATACCCTGTCTGTGCCTAAATACCTGTCTGACTTTTGGGATGTGTTCTCGGTGCAGGGGTGCAAGGAACTTCCTCCCCATCATCCTTATGACAGCACTATAAATATTGTCCCTGGGGCCAAGCTGCCAAAGAGCAGACTATATAAAATCTCTTGTGCAGAGAGGCAGACCATGAAGGACTACATTGTGGAAAGTTTGTCAAAGGCTGATATCACACCATCCACATCCCTCGTTACTGTGGGGTTTTTCTTTGTAAAGGAGAAAGACGGGGAGTTACGCCCCTGTCTAGATTTCTGCAAACTCAAGCAAATAATGGTCTGGGATCCATATCCGCTCTGTCATCCTGGACCTCTTTATTCAGATTGTAAACGTAAAATGGTTTTCTAAACTGGGTTTTATGGGGGTGTGTAATTTAATTCATATTAAAGAGTAGGATGAATGGAAAACAGCTTTCAATATGACTGAGGGACACTATGAGAAGCATGTGATGCCATTTGGGTTGACTAATGTTTGCGCCGTATTTCAGCACTTTGCAAATGACAACTTTAGTAGGGATAAGCGAATATTTAAATGTTCAGTTTGGATTATGATCGACGATATTACATTATTCACTGATGTATTCATCGAATATTTGTTGAACATATGGGAATGTCATTGGAGTCAATGGGAGGCAAAAACAAACACATACGTAACACCTTCAAATGAGCTCAAAAGATGCCAAAACACATTAAATTAGGGGGAGACACCAGGAAAGTGGCTTCAATTGACCCACAGTACACATTTTTGAATGGCAAGGCAGCAATCAGCCAGGCATGAGGTATCAGGCTCTGGGACAGCATTTACAGTTTTGAATTGAACTTCAAATTAAGATGAGGTGAGTGAGGCTTCTGTGTAGGCATACTACGCTGGGGACCCTGATACCTCATGCAGCAGCTCAACATGCTTTTATGCTCAGCCACACTCACGTGACACAAATATCAGTTTCATAGGCTACTATTGTCAGAAAAATTTAAGGTTCTTAACAAGGGTAGTTGACTCAAAGGAAATGGAGGCCTGCCAGTCTTGGAGGCCTACTACTACAGGCAACACACATGAAAGAGACCCAACCAGGAGTTTACACATTTCCAAAAATTAGTGGCAGACACCACGAAGTGGAATTAAATTCAATAGAGTAGAACAGTTATAATGGTGAGTGTTGTGATCCGCTTTTTGGGCTCCCCTAGTGGTGGCTGGTGGTACTGGAGACTTGTGTGTTCTTTTCTGCCTCAGCTCACCTGCTTCCATCAGTTTTGGGAGTTCCCTATTTAGCCTTGCTCTCCAGTCACTTCCTTGCCGGTCATCATTGTAACCTGAGTCTTTCAGTTGCATGTTCCTGCTACCAGTCTGCTGATCAGCTAAGTGGACTCTTGTCCTTTTTGTTTTGTATTTTTTTTGTCCAGTTTACAGTTTGTCATTTCCTGTTACTGGAAGCTCTTGTGGACTGAAATTGCCACTCCTGTGTCATGAGTTGACACAGGAGTCTTAAAGTAATTTCAGGATGGGTTTTTGAAAGGGTTTTTCAGCTGACCGTGAAGTCCTCTTTTGTATCCTTCCTCTATCTAGTAAGTGGACCTCGCTTTGCTAAATCTACCTTCATACTGTGTATGTCTTTTCCTCTGAACTCACCGTTAATATATGTGGGGGCTACTATCATCTTTGGGGAATTTCACTAGAGGTAAGCCAGGTCTGTTCCTTCCTCTTCCAGGTGTAGTTAGTTCTCCGGCTGGCGCATGGCATCTAGGCAGCCGTAGGAATGCTTCCTGGCTACTGTTAGTTGTGTGGTAGATTTAGGTCACGGTCAGCTTGAGTTTCCATCACCCGAGGGCTAGTCTGTTATTTTTGTGTTTCTGATGTTCCCATGCCATTGGGGAATCATGAAAGTATGACCGGCCGCTGTTAAAGTAATTGGCAGAAGAAAGGAGAGTAAAAGAAGTCTGTAGATTTTTTTTTTTTCCTCACATGTTTGCTACTTAGTTGGCTCAGTTGTATTTCTGCTCTATTTACAGCCTTGCCTTTCTCTCCTTCTAATCCTTGAATGGCTCTGATCTCTCTGGTTTAAGGATGGACTCTCAGAGTTTGGCTGCAGGTTTAAATAATCTTGCTACGAAGGTTCAGAATTTACAAGATTATGTTATACGTACTCCTATTTCTGAACCTAAGATTCCTACACCAGAGGTATTTTCCGGAGATAGATCTCGGTTTCAGAATTTCAAATGTAATTGTAAATTATTCCTTTCTCTCAGACCTCACTCCTCTGGAGATCCTGTTTAGCAGGTTAAAATTGTGATTTCTTTGCTGCGAGGTGACCCTCAAAATTGGGCATTTTCATTGACACCAGGGGATCCTGCGTTGCTCAATGTGGATGCGTTTTTTCTGGCTTTAGGGTTGCTGTATGAGGAACCTAATTTGGAGATTCAAGCTGAAAAAGCTTTAATAGCCCTGTCTCAAGGGCAAGATGAAGCTGAGATATACTGCCAAAAATTTCGTAAATGGTCTGTGCTTACTCAGTGGAATGAGTGTGCCCTAGCGGCAATTTTCAGAGAAGGCCTTTCTGATGCCGTTAAGGATGTCATGGTGGGGTTTCCTACGCCCACAGGTCTGAATGAGTCCATCACAATGGCGATTCAGATTGATCGGCGTTTGCGGGAGCGCAAACCCGTGCACCATTTGGCGGTATCTTCTGAAGGGACGCCAGAGAAAATGCAATGTGACAGAATTCTGTCAAGAAGCGAGCGGCAGAATTATAGGCGCAAAAATGGCTTGTGCTTCTACTGTGGTGATTCCGCGCATGTTATATCAGCATGCTCTAAACGTACTAGGAAGGTTGACAAGTCTGTTTCTATTGGCACTTTACAGTCTAAATTTCTTCTGTCTGTAACTCTGATTTGTTCATTATCAGTTATTACCGTGGATGCCTATGTGGACTCTGGCGCCGCTCTGAGTCTCATGGATTGGTCCTTCGCCAGGCGCTGTGGGTTTGATTTGGAGCCTCTGGAAGTTCCTATACCTCTGAAGGGTATTGATTCTACACCTCTGGCTTGTAATAGACCACAGTTCTGGACGCAAGTGACTATGCGTATGACTCCAGACCATCAGGAGGTGATTCGCTTCCTCGTGTTGCATAATTTACATGATGTGTTAGTGCTTTGATTACCATGGTTGCAATCTCATAACCCAGTACTGGACTGGAAAACTATGTCTGTGTTAAGCTGGGGATGTCGGGGGGCTCATGGGGACATACCTTTGGTTTCTATCTCGTCATCTATTCCCTCTGAGGTTCCGGCATTTTTGTCGGATTTTGGGGATATTTTTGAAGAGCCTAAAATTGGTTCTCTCCCTCCCCACAGAGAGTGTGATTGCACCATAGATCTGATTCCAGGCAGTAAATTTCCAAAGGGTCGTTTGTTTAACCTATCTGTACCTGAGCATGCTGCCATGCGAGAGTATGTTAAGGAGTCCCTGGAAAAGGGACATATTCGTCCTTCTTCATCACCTTTAGGAGCTGGGTTTTTCTTTGTCTCTAAAAAGGATGGCTCGCTGAGGCCTTGTATTGATTATCGACTCCTGAATAAAATTACTGTCAAATATCAGTATCCGTTGCCGCTGCTTACTGATTTGTTTGCTCGCATAAGGGGGGCTAAGTGGTTCTCCAAGATTGATCTCCGTGGGGCGTATAATTTGGTGCGAATTAAGCAAGGGGATGAGTGGAAAACCGCATTTAATACGCCTGAGGGCCACTTTGAGTATTTAGTAATGCCTTTCGGCCTTTCTAATGCACCTTCAGTTTTTCAGTCCTTTATGCATGATATTTTCCGTGAATATCTGGATAAATTTATGATTGTGTATTTGGACGATATTTTGATTTTTTCTGAGGACTGGGAGTCTCATGTTCAGCAGGTCAGGAGGGTTTTTCAGGTCTTGCGGGAGAATTCTCTGTGTGTAAAGGGTTCTAAGTGTGTTTTTGGGGTTCAAAAGATTTCCTTTTTGGGGTACATTTTTTCCCCTTCTTCTGTTGAGATGGACCCTGTCAAGGTTCTGGCTATTTGTGACTGGACGCAGCCTACTTCTCTAAAGGGTCTTCAGAAGTTTTTGGGCTTTGCTAATTTTTATCGTCGATTTATAACTGGTTTTTCTGGTGTTGCTAAGCCTCTTACGGATTTGACTAAGAAGGGTGCTGATGTTGCCAATTGGTCCTCTGCCGCTGTGGAGGCCTTTCGGGAACGTAAGCGCCGCTTTTCGTCTGCCCCTGTGTTGCGCCAGCCTGATGTCTCTCTCCCCTTTCAGGTTGAGGTCGATGCTTCCGAGATCGGAGCGGGGGCGGTTTTGTCGCAGAAAAGTTCCGATTGCTCAGTAGTGAGACCTTGTGCGTTCTTTTCTCGAAAATTTTCTGCCGCCGAAAGAAATTATGATGTCGGTAATCGGGAGCTTTTGGCCATGAAGTGGGCATTTGAGGAGTGGCGTCATTGGCTTGAGGGTGATAGACATCAGGTGGTGGTTTTGACTGATCACAAGAATCTGATTTATCTTGAGTCTGCCAGGCGCCTGAATCCTAGACAGGCGCGCTGGTCGTTGTTTTTCTCTCGGTTTAATTTTGTGGTCTCATATCTACCAGGTTCTAAGAATGTGAAGGCAGATGCCCTTTCTAGGAGTTTTGAGCCTGATTCCCCTGGTGATTCGGAACCTACAGGTATCCTTAAGGATGGGGTGATATTATCCGCTATTTCCCCAGATCTGCGACGTGCTTTGCAAGAGTTTCAGGCGGATAGACCTGATCGCTATCCACCTGGTAGACTGTTTGTTCCTGATGATTGGACCAGTAGAGTCATCTCGGAGGTTCATTCTTCTACGCTGGCGGGTCATCCTGGAATTTTTGGTACCAGGGATTTGGTGGCTAGATCCTTCTGGTGGCCATCTCTGTCTCGAGATGTGCGTGTTTTTGTGCAGTCTTGTGATGTGTGTGCTCGGGCCAAGCCTTGTTGTTCTAGGGCTAGCGGGTTGTTGTTGCCCTTGCCTATTCCGAAGAGGCCTTGGACGCACATCTCGATGGACTTTATTTCTGATCTTCCTGTCTCTCAGAGGATGTCTGTTATCTGGGTGGTGTGTGACCGTTTTTCTAAGATGGTTCATTTGGTGCCATTGCCGAAGTTGCCTTCCTCGTCTGAGTTGGTTCCTTTGTTTTTTCAAAATGTGGTTCGCTTGCATGGTATTCCTGAAAATATCGTTTCTGATAGGGGTACCCAGTTCATTTCTAGATTTTGGCGGGCATTCTGTGCCAGGTTGGGCATTGATTTGTCTTTTTCGTCTGCCTTCCATCCTCAGACTAATGGCCAGACGGAGCGAACTAATCAGACTTTGGAGACGTATTTGAGGTGTTTTGTGTCTGCGGATCAGGATGATTGGGTTGCCTTTTTGCCGTTGGCGGAGTTTGCTCTTAATAATCGGGCTAGTTCGGCCACTTTGGTTTCCCCTTTCTTTTGCAATTCGGGGTTTCATCCCCATTTTTCTTCTGGTCAGGCGGAGTCTTCGGATTGTCCTGGAGTAGATGCTGTGGTGGATCGGTTGTATCGGATTTGGGAACAAGTGGTGGACAATTTGAATTTGTCCCAGGAGAGGACTCAGCGGTTTGCTAACCGCCAGCGTCGGGTTGGTCCTCGCCTTCGTGTTGGGGACTTGGTGTGGTTGTCTTCCCGTTTTGTCCCAATGAGGGTTTCTTCTCCTAAATTTAAGCCTCGGTTCATCGGTCCCTATAGGATTTTGGAGATTATTAACCCTGTTTCCTTTTGTTTGGACCTCCCGGCATCTTTCGCTATCCATAATGTGTTCCATCGGTCGTTGTTGCGGAGATACGAGGTGCCGGTGGTTCCTTCTGCTGAGCCTCCTGCTCCTGTGCTGGTTGAGGGTGAATTGGAGTACGTTATAGAGAAGATCTTGGACTCCCATATTTCCAGGCGGAGACTCCAGTATCTGGTTAAATGGAAGGGCTATGGTCAGGAAGATAATTCTTGGGTAACTGCCTCTGATGTTCATGCCTCGGATTTGGTTCGTGCCTTTCATAGGGCTCATCCAGGTCGCCCTGGCGGTTCTTGTGAGGGTTCGGTGCCCCCTCCTTAAGGAGGGGGTACTGTTGTGATCCGCTTTTTGGGCTCCCCTAGTGGTGGCTGGTGGTACTGGAGACTTGTGTGTTCTTTTCTGCCTCAGCTCACCTGCTTCCATCAGTTTTGGGAGTTCCCTATTTAGCCTTGCTCTCCAGTCACTTCCTTGCCGGTCATCATTGTAACCTGAGTCTTTCAGTTGCATGTTCCTGCTACCAGTCTGCTGATCAGCTAAGTGGACTCTTGTCCTTTTTGTTTTGTATTTTTTTTGTCCAGTTTACAGTTTGTCATTTCCTGTTACTGGAAGCTCTTGTGGACTGAAATTGCCACTCCTGTGTCATGAGTTGACACAGGAGTCTTAAAGTAATTTCAGGATGGGTTTTTGAAAGGGTTTTTCAGCTGACCGTGAAGTCCTCTTTTGTATCCTTCCTCTATCTAGTAAGTGGACCTCGCTTTGCTAAATCTACCTTCATACTGTGTATGTCTTTTCCTCTGAACTCACCGTTAATATATGTGGGGGCTACTATCATCTTTGGGGAATTTCACTAGAGGTAAGCCAGGTCTGTTCCTTCCTCTTCCAGGTGTAGTTAGTTCTCCGGCTGGTGCATGGCATCTAGGCAGCCGTAGGAATGCTTCCTGGCTACTGTTAGTTGTGTGGTAGATTTAGGTCACGGTCAGCTTGAGTTTCCATCACCCGAGGGCTAGTCTGTTATTTTTGTGTTTCTGATGTTCCCATGCCATTGGGGAATCATGACAGGTGAGTGACACTTCTTCACTACAGCCAAACCAGCAGATGGAGACTGTAAAAGTCAAGGTGCTGTAACCATTGCGCCATAGCCCTCGGAAAGCCTGCAGGGGCATAATTCGGTGGTCTACCAAATCTGACCTCAGATAAGCGGCAGCAGGTGACATTGCAACCCAAAGAGGGACAAGGAGGTAGCACTGAGTGCTACTTCACAGTTCACCTACAAAGGGTAGCAGCTGACCTCCTAGAGTGGGTAGGCTGGTACAGCCTGATGGAGGGACGTAGAGTGGAGGTAGTCACTGTAGGGACACTGGAACCACAGGTGCAGTTGAGACCAGCTGAGGAACAGAAAAACACTGTCAGGTGTGGACTGGACCTGCTGTTAGACAGATGAGCACTGGCAGGTGTGAGCTGGACCAGCAGCTAGACAGATGAGAATTCACAGGTGCAAGCTGAACTGGAAGTTAGACAGATGAGCACTGGCGGGTGCGGGCTGGACTGGCTGAGGAACAAGAGAGCTTTGGCAGGTGTTAGATAGATTGGTGTTGGCAGGTGCGGGCTGGACCTGATGTTAAACAGATGGGCTCTGGCAGGTGCAGGCTGGACCAGCTGATGGACAGAAGAGCACAGACATGTACGACTAGATGGGTTCAGGGTAGACAAGCAGACGGCCAGATCTGGAGAACCTGACATCCAGCAAACATGCAAGGCAAACTAACAACATTGCTCAGGCACCTCCATATAGGAGGAAGAGCCTTAAATAGAATGTGTCGCTTAGCGATTGGCTGGGACACCGTAGAGCAACATGCTCAGTCCCTTCAACAGGGAGGGGGTGCGTGCTCCCTAAGCATAGTGCCCAGGGACCTGCAAGCACAATGGGCCTGGCCAGACTTTGAGGAAGAAGAAAGTGTGGGACAGGGCTATGGTGGCGATAAAGTTATCATCTCTGCCAGGAGAGTGAGGCAGAAGACAGAGGCGACCGCGCTACCCAATCAGGAGTCTCTGCATTTCCACATTTCCAAAAATTAGGGGCAGATACCATGAAAGTGGCATCAATTTCATCTGAGTAGAAATATTATAATGGGGACCGACATCTCTTCCATTACAGCCAACCCAGCAGATGAAGACCCATTTGAGAGTCTCCACATTTCCAAAAATTAGTGTCAGACACCACCAAAGTTATATCAATTTCATCAAAGTACCACTAGTATAATGTGGACTGTTATTTCTCCCACTACAGCCAACCCATCAGATAGAGACCCAATCAGGAGTCTTTAAATTTTAAAAAATTAGGGGCAGACATCTGGAAAGTGGCATCAATTGACCCTGAGTACAAGTAGTATAATTATTATTATTTATTATTCTAGCACCATTTACTTCATGGCACTTCACATGTGAAAAGGGGTCACCCACTGGTACAAGAGGAGAGAGGACCCTTGCCCTGAGGGCACACAAACAATCTACAGGGGATGGGTGAGGATACATTAGGTGATGGTACAGCTGGTCATGCAGCGGTATGGACAAGCAATGGTTACTGCAGGTTGTACACTTGTCAGAAAAAGTCTGTATTCAGCTTCCTTTTGAAGGTTTCCATGGCACACAAGATTCTGATGTGTTGGGGTAGAGAGTTCCACAGTAGAAGAGATGCACAGAAGAAATCTTGTATACGCTTGTGGCAAGAACAGATAAGAGGGCAATAGAAAAGGAGATCTTGCAAGTATGGAAGGTTGCACGCAGGTAAGTACTATGTCACAGATGTATGGATGAGACAAGTTTTCGATGGCTTTGTATGCCAAAGTTAGGCTGTTTAACTAAAGTCTCTGGGTAATACCCATGGAGGTTCCCAGGCTATTAATATCAGCTCACCAGCTCACATCTGTATACTTAGTCTTTACTGGTTATTAAAATGAGGGACCCCCATAAAGTTATGTAGGATACCCCTATAATTGATAACCAGCAAAAGCTAGGCAGACAGCTGGGGGCTGATATTAATAGGCTAGGAAGAGGCCATGGATATTGGCCCCATCCCAGAATAATACCATCAACTTTCAGCCACCCTAGAAAAGTTGCACTCATAGGATGCTCCAATTCTAGCACTTAGCCTCGCTCTTCCTACTTTTACAACTTTTCCCATGGCGCTCGCACTGACATCAGTGAGTTGAACTGAGTTCATTGGCTGCGAACTCCCATGACTTTTCTAATGGATTTGCGAGCATGAGAACTTTCTCACGCTCACTGTGATGTCAGTGAGGTGACAGTGGTTCTTATGAATTTAGATTTAAAAAAACTGACCGTCACATCCAAACATAGACTAAGTGTGAACAGGTGCTGAACCTAGAGTCACCAACTCATATACAGTGAAATAAATAAGGCAGCACACTGCAGCACTAAAACATGCAAACATAAAACATGAAAATTGAACTGCATTACTGCAAGAAATATGAAAAAATGAGAGCGTTTAGCGCATAAATTGGCCAATTCATGTGTACCTGGTAGCCACATTAGGGCATCTCTCGTATACTTCAGTAATGCAGTTCAATTTTCATGTTTTATGTTTGCATGTTTTTGCGCTGCAGTGTGCTGCCTTATTTATTTGAGTGGTTCTTATGAGACACTGAGCTGAGCACGCACACACAGCTCAGTGTCTCTGCTGCATTGCAGGCCGTGTAGTCGCATCATGCAACAATGCAGCCTGACATCTAGATGTAATACAGCAAGACGTGTTGCGGGACAAATGGATTAAATCTTCCCCTATGGATAGTTGAGGAATATTGTTGTTCATTATTTTACTTTTGTTACAGGGGACATTGGCTTCAGTGGATGAAGCTATGATCTGAGTATGGTTAAATTTAGATTTAATAAAGGAGTTTGTGTCAATCTCTCCATTAAAGGAGTTTATGCTGGGTGTTTCTTTTAAACAATACCATTATTGGGGTTAGTAATGTAGGCATCTTATAGACGCCTCTCCATTACTAACCTCTGGTCTTGATGTCACCTGACAATACAAAGGTGACAGCAATGCCACCAACTATCACCTCACTTGCCACCGCACCAGGGCAAGTAGGAAGAGCGATGCTAAGTGCCAGAATTGGCTCATCTGTTATTTTTAGTCTGGGAGGGGGCCAATATCCATAGCCCCTTCATAGGCTATTACTATCAGCTTACAGTTGTCTGCCTAGCCTTTGCTGGTTATTACTTATAGGAGAACTCTACGTTATTGCTTTTGGTGGGTCTCTCATTTTAATAACCAGGAAAAGCTAAGTATACAGCTGTGAGCTGATATTAGCCTGAGACGCTCCATGGGCATTACCCTCTTCCCAGGCTATAATCATCTATCCCAAGCTGTCTGCTTTCCCTCTCCAACAATCTTGAAGGAGTCACGTGGGTCACGTGGGAAGTGCCAACTGGAAGTCAGGGGAGGATGCCATTCCGGCGCATGCACACCAGCCAGAGGGTAAGTATAAGTGTCAAGGGATGTGTATGTGAAGGAACTGCCCAGGTTTATAACAAAAACTTCCGGTAAGACACTATCATGGTAGGCAGTGAAACGCACCACGGATCACAAGGGTGGCTCCAGCAGGAAGTGGGAGAGTGTGTAATTGGTGGATGTGTGCCTACTTATTCATAGAACATACAGGGAAACTGTTATGGTTTCCAATGGCAAGGAAACATCAGAAGCATAGAATAAACGGACAAGCTCTCGGGTGATGGAAACTAGAGCTGACCGCGATGCTAAACCTACACACCACACTAGAAGTAGCCAGGGGGCATTCCTGCGTTGTCTCTAGATGCCGCGCGCCAGCCGGAGAACTAACTACCCCAGGTAGAAGAAAACACAGTCCTGGCTTGCCTCCAGAGAATGTCCCCACAGGAGATAGCAGCCCCCCACATATAATAACGGTGAGAGCAGATGAAAAGACACACGTAGTATGAAAGCAGATTTAGCACAGAGAGGCCCGCTAACTAAATAGCAGAAAGATACAACAGAGGACTTCGCGGTCAGCTGCAAAACCCTTCAAAACACCATCCTGAAATTACCTTAACTCATGTGACAACTCATGCCACTGGAGTGGTAATTTCAGCCCAACAAGAGCTTCCAGCTGCAGAGATTCACATAAGTGCAAACTGGACAAAACATACAAAAATAGGCTTAAGGACTAAAGTGTCCAACTTAGCTGAGCAGAAAACTGGGAGCAGGAACATGCAACAGAATCACTCTGGATACATTGATGGCCAGCATTAGAATGACTGAGGAGCAAGGTTAAATAGGATACTCCCACATCCTGATAGGAACAGGTGAACTGAGAAGGCAAAGCTTGCAGGACACCAGTACCACAAGAGACCACCGGGGGAGCCCACGAACCGAATCACAACAGTACCCCCCCCTTAAGGAGGGGGCACCGAACCCTCACAAGAACCACCAGGGCGATCTGGATGAGCCCTATGAAAGGCACGGACCAAATCAGAAGCATGAACATCAGAAGCTGTAACCCAAGAATTATCCTCTTGACCGTAGCCCTTCCATTTCACCAGATATTGAAGTCTCCGTCTGGAAACACGGGAGTCCAAGATTTTCTCCACCACGTACTCCAATTCACCCTCAACCAGCACAGGAGCAGGAGGCTCAACAGAAGGCACAAGTGGTACCTCATACCTCCGCAATAATGACCGATGGAAGACATTATGGATAGCAAAGGATGCTGGGAGGTCCAAACGAAAAGACACAGGGTTAAGAATTTCCAAAATCTTATAAGGACCGATGAACCGAGGCTTAAACTTAGGAGAAGAGACCCTCATAGGGACAAAACGGGAGGACAACCACACCAAGTCCCCAACACGAAGACGAGGACCAACACGATGATGGCGATTAGCAAAACGTTGAGTCCTCTCCTGGGACAACTCCAAATTGTCCACCACCTGCCCCCAAATACGATGCAACCTATCCACCATGGTATCCACTCCAGGACAATCCGAAGACTCCACCTGACCAGATGAAAAACGAGGATGGAACCCTGAATTGCAAAAGAAAGGGGAGACCAAAGTGGCAGAACTGGCCCGATTATTAAGGGCAAACTCAGCCAACGGCAAAAAGGAGACCCAGTCATCCTGATCAGCAGACACGAAACACCTCAAATAAGTCTCCAAGGTCTGATTAGTACGTTCCGTCTGGCCATTTGTCTGGGGATGAAATGCAGACGAAAAAGACAAATCAATGCCCATCCTGGCACAAAACGCCCGCCAAAATCTGGACACAAACTGGGATCCCCTGTCGGAAACGATATTCTCCGGAATACCATGCAGCCGAACCACATTCTGAAAAAACAGGGGCACCAACTCAGATGAGGAAGGCAGCTTGGGCAAGGGCACCAAATGAACCATCTTAGAAAAGCGGTCACACACCACCCAAATGACGGACATCTTCTGAGAAACAGGGAGATCAGAAATAAAATCCATAGAGATGTGTGTCCAAGGCCTCTTAGGAACAGGCAAGGGCAACAACAACCCACTAGCCCGAGAACAACAAGGCTTGGCCCGAGCACAAACATCGCAAGACTGCACAAAAGTACGCACGTCCCGAGACAGGGAAGGCCACCAGAAGGACCTAGCCACCAAATCTCTGGTACCAAAAATTCCCGGTTGACCTGCCAACGCAGAAGAATGAACCTCCGAGATGACTCTATTGGTCCACTCATCCGGCACAAACAATCTACCAGGCGGACAACGATCAGGCCGATCCGCCTGAAACTCTTGTAAAGCACGTCGCAGGTCTGGGAAGACAGCAGACAATATCACCCCATCCTTAAGTATACCCGTAGGTTTAGAATCACCAGGGGAATCAGGTTCAAAACTCCTAGAAAGGGCATCCGCCTTCACATTCTTAGTACCTGTCAGATACGAAACCACAAAATTAAACCGGGAGAAAAACAACGACCAGCGCGCCTGTCTAGGATTCAGACGTCTGGCCGACTCAAGATAAATCAAATTTTTGTGATCAGTCAAGACCACCACCTGATGTTTAGCACCCTCAAGCCAATGACGCCACTCCTCGAATGCCCACTTCATCGCCAAAAGCTCCCGAATACCGACGTCATAATTTCGCTCGGCGGGCGAAAATTTTCGAGAAAAGAATGCACAAGGTCTCATCACTGAACAATCTGAACTTTTCTGCGACAAAACCGCCCCCGCTCCGATCTCGGAAGCATCAACTTCCACCTGAAAAGGAAGAGAAACATCAGGCTGGCACAACACCGGAGCAGAAGAAAAACGGCGCTTAAACTCCCGAAAGGCCTCCACAGCAGCAGGAGACCAATCTGCAACATCAGCACCCTTTTTAGTCAAATCAGTCAAAGGCCTGACAACGCTAGAAAAACCAGTTATGAATCGACGATAAAAGTTAGCAAAGCCCAAAAATTTCTGAAGGCCCTTAAGAGAAGTCGGTTGCGTCCAGTCACAAATAGCCCGAACCTTCACAGGATCCATCTCAATAGAAGAGGGGGAAAAAATGTACCCCAAAAAAGAAATCTTCTGAACCCCAAAAACACACTTTGAACCTTTAACAAACAGAGAATTGGTCCGCAAAACCTGAAAAACCCTCCTAACTTGTTGAACATGAGATTCCCAGTCATCCGAAAAAATCAAGATATCGTCCAAATACACAATCATAAATTTATCCAGATATTCACGGAAAATATTGTGCATAAAAGACTGAAAGACCGAAGGGGCATTTGACAGACCATTTTCGAAATTTTTGGCAATATATTTCGGCTTCATCTTGCCCCTGAGAGAGGGCTATTAGGGCTTTCTCAGCCTGAATCTCCAAATTTGGTTCCTCATAAAGCAACCCCAAAGCCAGAAAAAACGCATCCACATTGAGCAACGCAGGATCCCCTGGTGCCAATGAAAATGCCCAATTTTGGGGGTCACCCCGCAGTAAAGAAATAACAATCTTTACTTGCTGGGCAGGATCTCCAGCAGAATGAGATCTCAGCGAAAGAAACAATTTACAATTGTATTTAAAATTTAGAAAACAAGATCGATCTCCAGAAAAAAACTCCGGTATAGGAATTTTAGGTTCAGACCGAGGAGCATGTAGCAAAAAATCTTGTATATTCTGAACTTTAGAGGCAAGATTATACAAATTGGTAGCCAGACTCTGGGGATCCATATTTCAACAGATAAAGTCTGAGCCATTCAGGGGTTAAGAGGAGAGGAAAACAGGAGACTGCAATTAGAGCTGGAGTGCAACTTCAGAGGAAAAAAAAAAAAAAAAAGGTTTCACACAGTTCCTTTTCTCTCCTGCTTCAGCCTATAGATTAAACATTTAGGCTGGCCATACTGTTATGGTTTCCAATGGCAAGGAAACATCAGAAGCATAGAATAAACGGACAAGCTCTCGGGTGATGGAAACTAGAGCTGACCGCGATGCTAAACCTACACACCACACTAGAAGTAGCCAGGGGGCATTCCTGCGTTGTCTCTAGATGCCGCGCGCCAGCCGGAGAACTAACTACCCCTGGTAGAAGAAAACACAGTCCTGGCTTGCCTCCAGAGAATGTCCCCACAGGAGATAGCAGCCCCCCACATATAATAACGGTGAGAGCAGATGAAAAGACACACGTAGTATGAAAGCAGATTTAGCACAGAGAGGCCCGCTAACTAAATAGCAGAAAGATACAACAGAGGACTTCGCGGTCAGCTGCAAAACCCTTCAAAACACCATCCTGAAATTACCTTAACTCATGTGACAACTCATGCCACTGGAGTGGTAATTTCAGCCCAACAAGAGCTTCCAGCTGCAGAGATTCACATAAGTGCAAACTGGACAAAACATACAAAAATAGGCTTAAGGACTAAAGTGTCCAACTTAGCTGAGCAGAAAACTGGGAGCAGGAACATGCAACAGAATCACTCTGGATACATTGATGGCCAGCATTAGAATGACTGAGGAGCAAGGTTAAATAGGATACTGCCACATCCTGATAGGAACAGGTGAACTGAGAAGGCAAAGCTTGCAGGACACCAGTACCACAAGAGACCACCGGGGGAGCCCACGAACCGAATCACAACAGGAAACCCTGCGGGTCATTGAATCGTGCAGGGGAAAGGGGGGGGGGGCAATAAATGAAGTATGGGGATGTGAATGAATCTAAATAAGATGAACCGTGTATAGTGCTGTAAAAATTAGGTGCTACGTACAAGTGTGACATGAAATAAGGCACTATCACGGTTTGCAGTGAAACGCACTGCGGAGCACGTGGGTGGCTCCGGCAGGAGGTGGGCGAGTGTGTAATTTGTGGATATGTGCCTACTTATTCATAAACTATACAGGGGAACCCTGCAGATCAGTGAATCGTGCAGGGGAAAAAAAAGGGGCAATAAATTAACAGAGGGGATATAAATGAATCTAAATAAGATGAACCGTGTCATAATTCTGGATGCAGGGAAAAATTAGGTGCTACGCACAAGTGTGCCATGAAATAAAATGCAGATAAAGGTGTGAAAAAAGTGAAGAGGGTTGTAATAGTGAAATGTAAAATATAACATTCTAAATAAAAATAATAATAATAAAGTGAAAAAAGGAGATATAATAATCCTCCAGGGATGAATTATAATAAATACAATGTGCTGAATAAACACTTTTTTTTAGATCCTTGGTTTGCTGATTTTGAGCCAGAGATTCTCCTTTCATCCTTATGTTTTATATCCATGTGGATAAAATGTCCAATCAGAGAGGTCCAGACCAAAACACGGCAGCACTCGAAGTGGATTCAACACGAACCATGGCCCGGAAAAGAAATCAACACCCGGAGAAACACAGGGCACCTGCAGGTGCATTTTGGATATAAAAACCTACCTTATTGCCTAGTTACCATCTCGCCCCCTTTGTGAAGAAGCTAATCAGTGAAACTGCGCTTGTCAGGCACAGGGTTGGACACAGTCCCTCATTCCATACTGCATTTCATCCCAGCAGTCCACTCCAGGTAAATCTTTCCTGACATTCTTATTCACAGCAATTGATTCATCTTTTTATTCATGTTGTCATCTCGTTGCTCCCATGTGTGTTTTTTGCAAATAGCCGCAGCAGGGATGTTAATATTACACTTCAGTTACCTTCATTGCTAAGGTCTTTCTGACATGCATAGTGACTTATTTATCCCATCCAGCAGGCTTCCATTTGCCAAACACCCCATTTCATTTTTTCTGTTGTTACGTTGCTGTATCCATGTATGGTCTTTGGAAAAAAGCCGCAGTAAGGATGATAATATGATAATATAGTCACCTAGCATAGTCACCTTCATTGCCTAAGTCTCTCGGCAAACGCAGTGACTTTTTCTATCCTATAAAGCAGGCTACCATTTTTTTCAAACACCCTTTGATTGCAGATGTTGTTAAACTCCTTCCACTTGACTGTAGAAGTCCCTGACATTCTTTGGAGGTTTTTGTTCCTTTCTTTTCCTGTCTTTTTAACCATAGTTTTAACATTTGTATTTAATAAAAAAATTATTTTATCTCACTACTTCTTTAGTCACTTTGTACAATTTTGGTAGATTATGTGTTTATAGGTATATTTTTAAGTGAAATGTAAATTTTTCTTTTATTCTATAAACTTCTGACATCATGTCTCCGAATTTCCAAGCAATAAGTTTTGGATTTTTTTTCTGACAAAGAAAAATGGTCAAAATAAAGATAAAAAACCCAGTGTTTTCAGATCTCAGATAATGCAAAGAAAACAAGTTCATAATCATTTAGAAACAACAATACTAATGTTTTAACTCAGGAAGAGTTCAGAAATAAATATTTTGTGGAATAGCCCTGACTTTTAATAACAGCTTTCATGCGTCTTGACATGCTTTCCACCAGTCTTTCACATTGCTTCTGGAGCAAAAATGTAAGCAGTTCTTCTTTGTTTGATGGCTTGTGACTATCCATCATCATCTTGTTTACATTCTAGAGGTTTTCAATGGGATTCAGGTCTGGAGATTGGGCTGCCAATGACAGGGTTTTGATGTGGTGGTCTCTAAATATTTGCAAAATCTGTTTATTGTGTAGGGAGAAGAGTTTGGGTTTGAAATGCTAAGTGAGCAGTGATGCCTAAAGTGTAATCCACTGAGAGAGGGGACTAAAGGTTAGGGATAGCGAGATCCTGAAGAGAAGTGACTGATGAGAAATAGAGGCCATCTGGAAAACGGTCCTTGGAGAGGACACCGAGTCATGAATCTCTGAGCCTGTAACACTGAAGCCTAAACAGGGCTGAGTTTGTGGGACTAGTGGGGGTCCCTATCAATCGATCCAGGGTGCCAGTAGTGGAAGAAATAGGATGCGGAACCATTGAGCAAGAAGGTAAACTTGCTGATTAGGACTGTGGTGTTAAAGCTGGGTTGTGGCAAAGTAAGATGAAACAGTGTGCCTCACTAACCTTGGAGTAGACGACAGAGGAAGGAAACTGTATGGAGGAGAATGCTTCGAACTGTAGAGTAAACAGCCATAAGACTTTGTACCCCCTCATCCTTTGCATAGAACTTTTACCAGGTTATCGTTCAGTAAAGACTTTATTTTTGAATGGCTGTCTCCTTTATTGAAGTGTGGAACCCATGGCCCTGGCCAGCCTACACCACCAGCTACATGCAGCCTGCACCACCAGCTACATGTAGCCTGCACAGGCGTAATGCCCTTACAACACAAGTCCACATACCCAGCCAGGAACCACGCTTTCATGTAGCATGCCAGGGAGTAAAAAGAGATGAGCGCCTCAACCTCAGTTAACGCCCCTTGCAGCGCTAAATATGCACATTCAGATCTGCTTTTCTGTGTAGGGGTACTCACAAAAGTCCCCATCTGGAGACCTTCTCTTCATAGCTGGTTGCACCAAGTGCTTCTCACTTAATTAGAATATCTTCAAAAAGTTAATTTATTTGAGTTTTTCAATATAAAAAGTGAAACTCATATATTAAAAAGAGTCAGAAAAACCAGAGTGATCTATTTCAAGTGTTTATTTCTGTTAATGTTGATGATTATGGCTTACAGCCAATAAAAACCCAAAAGTCATTATCTCAGTAAATTGGAATACTTTATAACACAAGCTTGAAAAATTATTTTAAAATCTGAAATGTTGGCCTACTGAAATGTAAGTTCAGAAAATGCAATCAATACTTTGGTTGGGGCTCCTTTTGCATCAATTACTGCATCAATGTGGAATGGCATGGAGATGACCAACCTGTGGTGCTGCTGACGTGTTATGGAAGCCCAGGTTGCTTTGAAAGCAGCCTTCAGCTCATCTGCATTGCTGGGTCTGGTATCTCTCATCTTCCTCTTGACAATACCCCATAGATTCTCTATGGGGTTAAGGTCAGGTGAGTTTGCTGGCCAATCAAGCACAGTGATACTGTTGTTTTTAAACCAGATATTGGTACTTTTGGCAGTGTGGACAGGTGCCAAGTCCTGATGGAGAATAAAATTTCCATATCCAAAAAGCTTGTCGGCAGAGGGAAGCATGAAGTGCCATGTCCTGGATACATCTGTGTGTGGTGGCTCTTGAAGCAATGACTCCAGTAGCAGTACACTCCTTGTGAATTTCCCCCAAATTTTTGAATGGACTTTTTTTGTTAACAATCCTTTCCAGGCTGCGGTTATCCCGGTTGCTTGTGCACTTTTTTTCTACCGCAGTTTTTCCTTCCACTCAACTTTGCAATAATATGCTTGGATACAGCACTCTATGAACAGCCAGCCTCTTTAGCAATGACCTTTTGTGGCTTTCCCTCCTTGTGGAGTGTGTCAATGACTGCCTCCTGGACATCTGTCAAGTCAGCAGTCTTCCGTATGATTAAGGAGCCTACTGAAACAGACTAAGGGACCTTTTTGAATGCTTAGGAAGCCTTTACATTTGTTTTTGTTAATTATTCTAATTTACTGAGATAATGACTTTTTGGGTTTTCACTGGCTGTGAGCCATAATCATCAACATTAACAGAAATAGATCACTGTTTGTAACGACTCTATATAATGTTAGGGCTAGCGGAATGCACCGAGAAAATTTAGATGATGTTATTGGTGCATTCACAGCCCAGGGTCCACCGTGCAGGAGGAACCTGCTGCTAGTAAATGGCACTATGTGGTGGTACACGCAAACTCTGTTACCTCACAGAGTTGCTGATATAGAAAAGGACTGTGTCCTGTTAAGCTCACAGGAGCACATGGAAAACTGCAGAGCAGATAGCAGTCAGTGGTCATGCAGTCAGGAAAACACACAACCAATTCCTCACTGGAGGAGCTGTGTTGTGAATTTGGTTTTTGGGCTCCCCCGGTGGTCACTGGTGGTACTGGACTTGTGTGCTTCACTTTCTCTGTTCACCTGTTTCCATCAGGATATGGGAGTATCCTATTTAGCCTTGCTGCTCAGTTATTCTAGTGCCGGCCATCAATGTAACCAGAGCCTTTCTGTTGCATGTTCCTGCTTCTAGACTACTATCAGCTAAGTTGGACTCTTAGTCCTAAGTTTGTTTGCATTTTTGTTCCAGTTCACAGTTATGTTATGTTTCTGTAGCTGGAAGCTCTTGTGGGCCGAAATTACCACTCCGGTGTCATGAGTTGAAACATGAGTCTTAAAGTAATTTCTGGATGGTATTTTAATAGGGTTTTCAGCTGACCGTGAAGTTCCCTATTGTATCTTCTTGCTATCTAGTAAGCGGACCTCGCTTTGCTGAACCTACCTTCATACTGCATATGTCTTTTCCTCTGAACTCACCGTCAATATATGTGGGGGGCTTCTGTCTCCTTTTTGGGGGAATTTCCCTAGAGGTAAGCCAGGTCTGTTTTTTCCTCTATTAGGGTTAGTTAGTTCTCCGGCTGGCGCTGGGCGTCTAGGGATAAAACGTAGGTACGTCACCCGGCCACTGTTAGTTGTGTGGTAGGTTTAGCTCACGGTCAGCTCGAGATTCCATCACCCAAGAGCTAGTCTGCTATTTAAGTTCTCTGACGTTTCCTTGCCATTGGGAACCATGACAGTATGGCCGGCCAAGGGTTAAAACCGTTGGCAGAAGAAAGGAGAGAAAAAGAAGTCTGCAGATTTTTTTTTTTTTTTTTTTCCTCTGAGCTTGCTCTATAGTTGACTTAGTTGCATTTCTGCTCTAATTGCAGCCTTTGTCTCTCTCTCTCCTTCTAATCCTTGAATGGCTCTGATCTCACCTGATTAAAATGGATCCTCAGAGTTTGGCTACAGGTTTGAATAATCTTGCTACGAAGGTTCAAAATTTACAGGATTTTGTTATTCATGCTCCTATATCTGAACCTAGAATTCCTATACCAGAATTTTTCTCCGGGTATAGATCTCGTTTCCTGAATTTCAAAAATAATTATAAATTATTTCTTTCCCTGAGATCTCGCTCCGCTGGAGATCCCGCACAGCAGGTTAGGATAGTAATTTCCTTGCTGCGGGGTGACCCTCAAGACTGGGCATTTGCATTGGCACCCGGGGATCCTGCGTTGCTCAATGTGGATGCGTTTTTTCTGGCTTTGGGGTTGCTTTATGAGGAACCTAACTTAGAGATTCAGGCTGAAAAAGCCTTGATGGCCCTATCTCAAGGGCAAGATGAAGCTGAAATATACTGCCAAAAATTTCGTAAATGGTCTGTGCTTACTCAGTGGAATGAGTGCGCCCTGGCGGCGAATTTCAGAGAGGGTCTCTCTGATGCCATTAAAGATGTTATGGTGGGGTTCCCTGCACCTACAGGTCTGAATGAGTCCATGACAATGGCTATTCAGATTGATCGGCGTTTGCGGGAGCGCAAACCTGTGCACCATTTGGCGGTGTCTTCTGAGAAGGCTCCAGAAAATATGCAATGTGATAGAATTCTGTCCAGAAGCGAACGGCAGAATTTTAGGCGAAAAAATGGGTTGTGCTTCTATTGTGGTGATTCAACTCATGTTATATCAGCATGCTCTAAACGTACAAAAAAGGTTGATAAGTCTATTTCAATTGGCACTTTACAGTCTAAGTTTATTCTGTCTGTGACCTTGATTTGCTCATTATCGTCAATTACCGCGGATGCCTATGTCGACTCTGGCGCCGCTTTGAGTCTTATGGATTGGTCCTTTGCCAGGCGCTGTGGGTTTGATCTAGAGCCTCTGGAAGTTCCTATACCTCTGAAGGGTATTGACTCTACACCATTGGCTAGTAATAAACCACAATACTGGACACAAGTGACTATGCGTATGAATCCAGACCATCAGGAGACGATTCGCTTCCTTGTGTTGTACAATCTACATGATGTTTTGGTGCTCGGATTGCCATGGTTACAATCTCATAACCCAGTTCTTGACTGGAAAGCAATGTCTGTGTTAAGCTGGGGATGTCAGGGGGCTCATGGGGACGTACCTTTGGTTTCCATTTCGTCATCTATTCCCTCTGAGATTCCGGAATTTTTATCTGATTATCGTGATGTTTTTGAGGAGCCTAAGCTTGGTTCACTACCTCCTCACAGAGATTGCGATTGTACCATAGATCTGATTCCGGGCAGTAAATTTCCAAAGGGTCGTTTATTTAATCTATCTGTACCTGAACATGCTGCTATGCGAGAATATATTAAGGAGTCCCTGGAAAAGGGACATATTCGTCCTTCTTCATCTCCCTTAGGAGCCGTTTTTTTCTTTGTATCTAAAAAAGATGGCTCTTTGAGGCCGTGTATTGATTATCGACTCTTGAATAAAATTACAGTCAGATATCAGTATCCTCTGCCACTGCTGACTGATTTGTTTGCTCGAATAAAAGGGGCTAAGTGGTTCTCTAAGATTGATCTCCGTGGGGCGTATAATTTGGTGCGAATTAAGCAGGGGGATGAGTGGAAAACCTCATTTAATACGCCCGAGGGCCATTTTGAGTATTTAGTAATGCCTTTTGGTCTTTCAAATGCCCCTTCAGTCTTTCAGTCCTTTATGCATGACATTTTCCGGGAATATTTGGATAAATTCATGATCGTGTATCTGGATGATGTTTTGATTTTTTCGGATGACTGGGATTTCATGTCCAACAGGTCAGGAGGGTTTTTCAGGTTTTGCGGGCTAATTCCTTGTGTGTGAAGGGTTCTAAGTGTATTTTTGGGGTTCAAAAGATTTCTTTTTTGGGGTACATGTTTTCCCCCTCTTCCATTGAGATGGATCCTGTCAAGGTTCGGGCTATTTGTGATTGGACGCAACCTTCTTCGCTTAAGAGCCTTCAGAAATTTTTGGGCTTTGCTAATTTTTATCGTCGATTTATAACTGGTTTTTCTGATGTTGCTAAACCTTTGACTGATTTGACCAAAAAGGGTGCTGATGTTGCTGATTGGTCCCCTGCTGCTGTGGAGGCCTTTCGGGAGCTTAAGCGCCGCTTTTCTTCCGCCCCTGTGTTGCGTCAGCCTGATGTTACTCTTCCTTTTCAGGTTGAGGTCGATGCTTCCGAGATCGGAGCTGGGGCGGTCTTGTCGCAGAAAAGTTCCGATTGCTCCGTGATGAGACCTTGTGCCTTCTTTTCTCGAAAATTTTCGCCCACCGAGCGAAATTTTGATATTGGTAATCGGGAGCTTTTGGCTATGAAGTGGGCTTTTGAGGAGTGGCGTCATTGGCTTGAGGGGACTAGACATCAGGTGGTGGTATTGACCGATCACAAGAATTTGATTTATCTTGAGTCTGCCAGGCGCCTGAATCCTAGACAGGCGCGCTGGTCGTTGTTTTTCTCTCGGTTTAATTTTGTGGTCTCATACTTACCAGGTTCTAAAAATGTGAAGGCAGATGCCCTTTCTAGGAGTTTTGAGCCTGATTTCCCTGGTGATTCTGAACCTACAGGTATCCTTAAGGATGGGGTGATATTATCTGCTGTTTCCCCAGACCTGCGACGGGCTTTGCAGGAGTTTCAGGCGGATAGACCTGATCGTTGCCCGCCTGGTAGACTGTTTGTTCCTGATGATTGGACCAGTAGAGTCATCTCGGAGGTTCATTCTTCTGCGTTGGCAGGTCATCCCGGGATCTTTGGTACCAGGGATTTGGTGGCTAGGTCCTTCTGGTGGCCTTCTCTGTCTCGAGATGTACGAGTTTTTGTGCAGTCTTGTGATGTTTGTGCTCGGGCCAAACCTTGTTGTTCTTGGGCTAGTGGATTGTTGTTATCTTTGCCCATTCCAAAGAGGCCTTGGACTCACATCTCTATGGATTTTATTTCTGATCTCCCTGTTTCTCAGAAAATGTCTGTCATCTGGGTGGTGTGTGACCGTTTTTCAAAGATGGTTCATTTGGTGCCCTTGCCTAAGTTGCCGTCCTCTTCCGAGTTGGTTCCTCTGTTTTTTCAAAATGTGGTTCGCTTGCATGGTATTCCGGAGAATATCGTTTCTGACAGGGGGACCCAGTTCGTGTCTAGATTTTGGCGGGCGTTCTGTGCTAGGATGGGCATTGATTTGTCTTTTTCGTCTGCGTTCCATCCTCAGACTAATGGCCAGACTGAGCGAACTAATCAGACCTTGGAGACTTATTTGAGGTGTTTTGTGTCTGCGGATCAGGATGACTGGGTTGCCTTTTTGCCGTTGGCGGAGTTTGCCCTCAATAATCGGGCTAGTTCTGCCACTTTGGTTTCT
Organism: Ranitomeya variabilis; assembly: GCF_051348905.1. Classification (NCBI taxonomy): domain Eukaryota; kingdom Metazoa; phylum Chordata; class Amphibia; order Anura; family Dendrobatidae; genus Ranitomeya; species Ranitomeya variabilis. The sequence continues at coordinate 828,140,511 of NC_135233.1, forward strand.
CCTTTCTTTTGCAATTCAGGGTTTCATCCTCGCTTTTCTTCTGGTCAGGTGGAGTCTTCGGATTGTCCTGGAGTGGATACTGTGGTGGATAGGTTGCATCGGATTTGGGGACAGGTGGTGGACAATTTGGAGTTGTCCCAGGAGAAGACTCGGCATTTTGCTAACCGCCGTCGTCGTGTTGGTCCTCGTCTTCGTGTTGGGGACTTGGTGTGGTTGTCTTCTCGTTTTGTCCCTATGAGGGTTTATTTTCCTAAGTTTAAGCCTCGGTTCATCGGCCCGTATAAGATTGTGGAGATTCTTAACCCTGTGTCCTTTCGATTGGACCTCCCGGCATCTTTTTCTATCCATAATGTCTTCCATCGGTCATTATTGCGCAGGTATGAGGTACCGGTTGTGCCTTCCGTTGAGCCTCCCGCTCCGGTGTTGGTTGAGGGTGAATTGGAGTACGTTGTGGAGAAGATCTTGGACTCCCGTGTTTCCAGACGAAGACTTCAGTATCTGGTCAAGTGGAAGGGCTACGGTCAGGAGGATAATTCTTGGGTGACAGCCTCTGATGTTCATGCCTCTGATTTGGTCCGTGCCTTTCATAGGGCTCATCCTGATCGCCCTGGTGGTTCTTGTGAGGGTTCGGTGCCCCCTCCTTGAGGGGGGGGTACTGTTGTGAATTTGGTTTTTGGGCTCCCCCGGTGGTCACTGGTGGTACTGGACTTGTGTGCTTCACTTTCTCTGTTCACCTGTTTCCATCAGGATATGGGAGTATCCTATTTAGCCTTGCTGCTCAGTTATTCTAGTGCCGGCCATCAATGTAACCAGAGCCTTTCTGTTGCATGTTCCTGCTTCTAGACTACTATCAGCTAAGTTGGACTCTTAGTCCTAAGTTTGTTTGCATTTTTGTTCCAGTTCACAGTTATGTTATGTTTCTGTAGCTGGAAGCTCTTGTGGGCCGAAATTACCACTCCGGTGTCATGAGTTGACACATGAGTCTTAAAGTAATTTCTGGATGGTATTTTAATAGGGTTTTCAGCTGACCGTGAAGTTCCCTATTGTATCTTCTTGCTATCTAGTAAGCGGACCTCGCTTTGCTGAACCTACCTTCATACTGCGTATGTCTTTTCCTCTGAACTCACCGTCAATATATGTGGGGGGCTTCTGTCTCCTTTTTGGGGGAATTTCCCTAGAGGTAAGCCAGGTCTGTTTTTTCCTCTATTAGGGTTAGTTAGTTCTCCGGCTGGCGTTGGGCGTCTAGGGATAAAACGTAGGTACGTCACCCGGCCACTGTTAGTTGTGTGGTAGGTTTAGCTCACGGTCAGCTCGAGATTCCATCACCCAAGAGCTAGTCTGCTATTTAAGTTCTCTGACGTTTCCTTGCCATTGGGAACCATGACAGAGCCGGTATTCTAGTGGCTTATTTCAGCCTGGCCCTGAATACATGCAACCAAACTCCTGACCGGAGGTGCCAGTATTCTAATGGCTTTTACAGCTGATCCTGACCACAGGCATACATGACCACACTGGCGCAAAGCACATAACAAGGATTAAAAAACAAAAACTTATCAAATTAAAAATTTCATTAATTGCCATACCAGCAATGTTGTCTATAAAGTAGACTGCACTGTGTGTAATGTATCCTATATTGGATGCACTACAAGAAAATTAAAAACCAGAATAACGGAGCATTTAAGGGATCTCACCAGTAGTAACGCCATAAATAGAAATACTTCAGCTGTTGCCAAACATTTTAATGTATATCACTCTGGTAATGTGTCCAACATGACTATTCAGGGAATTGAGAAAGTTAGTTTACCACAACGAGGTGGAGACATTAAAAGACGTCTGCTAACTAGGGAAGCGTTTTGGGTGTATAATTTACAAACGAGACACCCTGATGGTTTAAACAGAAAAAATGAAATTATGTACCATTATTGCTAACTTTCCATTTCCCTTTTTCTTTTCTTTTTTCTCTGTTTTTTTTTTTTTTTGTGTGGTTTTTTTTTTTGTGTGTTTTTTTTTTGTGTGTTTTTTTTTTTTTTTTAATCATAATAATTTTTCATGTATTTAATGTTTTATAAATTTATATGAATGTTCCATTTTTGCATTGCTTGAGCAGGACTATTTCATTTGCCAAATCTGTGGTACAAGTCATGTGATCTGAACTCAGCATTGTATTGGTTCATTATTTTTATAAAATAGTCACTGTTTCTTTGTTGAAGCATGCATTGATTAAGATCGGCAGCGATCGAAACGCGTTGCATGGGCTCTGTACCCCCACATTTGTATTACAGCAAGGATTTATTATGTCACTGGATTTTAACCATTAATAAAGAATCTCTTTTATTGGAGCTGGAGCACCTTCTGTTTCTACTTTGTTATTAATACTAGCTCATGGCCGTGTGGTCATACAAACCTTTTATAGCTGCAGCAACTACAGAACCTTCTCAGAAGGACCAATGGGAGGCTGCCACAGAACTTGAGCAACTTCAGGACCTTCCTAGAGGACCAATGGGAATTGCTGCAGTACCTGAGCATGTGACCCTTGATCTCCAATGAGAGATCTTACCCTGGGCATGCTCAGAAGGGGAAAAGCAGGACTTAGTCCCAAAGACTTCTGCTCGCTGCTGACCAGTACTGGCTACAATGACAGAAGCTGGAAAGGCAGCAGTAACCCTTTGCACAGCGTCAGACCGAGCGAGACGCTGGGACCGACGCCTCTGCCGAGCAGGCTCCACTGCAGCAGGAGAAGAACGGGAGACTGCAGCAGAGATGGCCCGAGACTCCCCCTGTGCAGATGCGGGAACTCAACCCCCAACATATAATATATGAGTTTCACTTTTTGTATTGAAGAACTGAAATAAATTAACTTTTTGATGATATTCTAATTTAGTGAGAAGCACTTGTATATCTGGTGCTAATGCATTAAGCTGGTAGACAGTCATAAGCCACACATCTTGGTACTGCGAGCCACATTTGGTCCCCGAACCACAGGTTGGGGACCCTTGTTCTGGACCTTTGAGACTTAGATTAGTTTAATTTGTGAGTTTTTATATAATATATAGTGGAATTATTTGTGTTTTATCATTATTTTTTGCTAAGTATAACTGATTTACTTATGCCTAATAAATCAATTTGCATGTGTACTTGTGTGTAGTATTTCAGGGACCTGCGGTATGATTAAACTGCCTCAAGAATGACACATTTATTCTGGGAATTTAAAAAAAAATAAAATATTTAAAGCTGACCAAGATGCTGCAGTATGATTAAACTACCTAAAAAATTACTCATTTTTCTGGGAATTTAAACAAAATAAAATATTTAAAGCTGACCAGGAAAGATGCTGAAATTAACTTGTCAATATAATCTTAAAATTCCACCAGATACCCAGAGCATTTCTTTTTTTAATATTTAATATTTTTTTATATTTACATGATGAGGTGTATGTAGTCACAGGCAGCATAAAAGCTATTCATCACAAGAAAAGTCCTCAGCAGACAACTCGGTGTGTATCAACTTTTATGATCTTTGTGAGTATGGCCTTGAAAGAAAAGCCATATTGGTGTTGGCTCTAATCATACCTACTTTTTTAATTTGTCAGTGGAGAAGGTTTTTACATTTGAATCTAATTCTTTAATACTTAATCTAAAAAAAATCGAACATGCTTTTTCTTCAATACAATACTTTTATGACATCACAATTGTTAAAGTAATACAAAAGTTGGTGAAATAATACTGGTTATCCTCTCAGTACAGACAAATTCCATAAATGTAACATGACTTTTGGCAAATAATATGCTAAGAACCTTTTTTTTGCCATAGCAAAAATGATGATTTTATCAGCTGGATGCTTTTTCTGAATTTTTATAGACTAATCAACTTGTAATTAGAAAATATGTTTTACCTCTATTTTATTATCTAAGAAAATGTCCTCTTTATATTCTTGTGTGCTTGCTAGCAGGTATTCAGAAGTACATTCTTTACTTCATGTTGCCTAACTTCCCTTTTTAAAATATTTATCACTTAATTCAAAAAAGTAATAATGGCAATGTTCTAAGTTTTCTCAGGCCATAGTCACTCTCCAGAGTAATTACTTGTGATGAGCGCTTCAGGGTACAATATCCCCAAAGAGACTCTCTGGATATAGAGGAAATTACCAAGATGCTTCTTCCTCTTTATGTTGCCATCCCTGGAGGAGTCAGAAAATATTAAATTGTAATCAACTGCAAAATGAAATTTTGAATCGGAAATCATTTAATTATGAGATTAACTGTTCTGTAGCAAGCCTCAGAAGTTACAAGTATTTTTTAGCACAGCTTAATCTAATAAAGAACAAGCCCTTACAGTTTTTTATTTGCCTTATCTTAGTTAAGTTTCCTTAGATTTTAACCAAAAGAAAAAGTAGTGCAATCTTCAGATCTATAATCCTGTTAGTGAAAGAAAAAATGGTTTTGCATTTTGCAACATAAAGTCTTTACACTTGCTAGATTTAATAGACAATTCATTGTCCAAATAAAATGTTGCAGAATGATGCAGTGCCACATAAACTTTTATGTACTGTTATAAGAGCAATATTTGTTGGACGGGAACAACACATTTGTCTGAGTACTGTTTAGTAGTTTTAATTATTAATACTGCATTCAAGATACCTCATGGCTGTGTCCTTGTAGAATACTTTTAAATTCTCTGCAGTTTGAAAGGTTACCGTATATATGAGATGAGCAGAAAGTTTATTTTATCAAGTAGTATAAAAGTTTTCACTGTCTTAGTGTCTGCCCTGCTCCGTACATAATGTATCACATAATCCACCCCTTTTTATCACTGCTCTAGAGATATCCCAAGAAAAGATACAGGTGTATTAAATTGGGAGGTCAGAAACAAAAACTTCAGCAAAGCTGTGATAAAATATGCCTTTATTTGCACAAAGTTGTATTTTCATATATTGTTAATTATCTAGATAGTGTGGTACAAAAATGTTCTTATTTATCTTTTGTCTTGCTTTGCAATATCCAGAAATCCTGTGGTTTGTGAAAACCTGAATTTTGCACACTCTTTCAGGGGATGCTTATGCTTCATTAAGCCATATGTGTATACACAAGGCTGCACCACCATTTATGGCCTGCTGAGATTTTTTTTTAGGCTGTGCTAATGTATTAAATGTGTTGAATTTGTATTTCGAATCACAATGATCCTTAACATAATTTGTAGAAAGTTTTCCCACCTACAAAAAATAGAGAGGTCTGCAATTTTTATTGTAGGTACACTTCAATTGTGAGAGACATAATCTAAATATGAAATTGAATGTATTGTATCACATTGTATGATTTTTAAATGATTAGATTGCATTTTATTGCATGAAATAAGTGTTTGATCACCTACCAACCAGCAAGAATTCTGGCTCTCACAGGCCTGTTATTTTTCCTTTAAGAAGTCCTCCTGCTCTGCACTCGTTATCTGTATTAACCCTTTCACGACATGCGCCGTACTATTACTGCGCATGTTGTGTCTCCCCCTTTGATGTGGGCTCCGGCGGTGAGCGCACATCAAAGTCATGACATGTCAGCTGTTTTGTACAGCTGACATGTGCGCGCAATAGCTGCGGGTGAAATCTCTATTCACCCACCGCTATTAACCTGTTAAATGCCGCTGTCAAACGCAGACAGCGGCATTTAACCGGCACTTCCGGCCGGGCGGCCGGAAATGATGTCATCGTCGACCCCTGTCACATGATCGGGGGTCGGCGATGCATCAGGATGGTAACCATAGAGGTCCTTGAGACCTCTATGGTTACTAATGCCGGCCTGCTGTGAGCGTCCCCCTGTGGTCGGCGCTCACAGCAAACCTGCAATTCAGCTACATAGCAGCGATCTGATGATCGCTGCTATGTAGCTGAGCCAATCGAGTTGTGCCAGCTTCTAGCCTCCCATGGAGGCTATTGAAGCATGGCACAAGTAAAAAAAAAATGTTTTTAAAAATATGAAAAAAAATATAAAAAATATAAAAGTTTAAATCACCCCCCTTTCGCCCCATCCTAAATAAAACAATAAAAATAAAATCAAACCTACACGTATTTGGTATCGCCACGTTCAGAATCGCCCGATCTATCAATAAAAAAAGCATTAACCTGATCGCTAAACAGCGTAGCGAAAAAAAATTCGAAACGCCAGAATTACGTTTTTTTGGTCGCCACGACATTGCATTAAGATGTAATAACGGGCGATCAAAAGAACATATCTGCACAAAAGAGATATTATTAAAAACGTCAGCTCAGCACACAGAAAATAAGCCCTCACCCAACCCCAGATCACGAAAAATGGAGACGCTTCCGGTATCGGAAAATGGCACTTTTTTTTTTAAGCAAAGTTTTGAATTTTTATTCACCACTTGGGTAAAAAATAACCTAGACATGTTAGGTGTCTATGAACTCGTAATGACCTAGAGAATCACAATGGCAGGTTAGTTTTAGCATTTAGTGAACCTAGCAAAGAAGCCAAACAAAAAACAAGTGTGGGATTGCACTTTTTTTGCAATTTCACTGCACTTGGAATTTTTTTCCAAGTTTTCCCGTTTTCTAGTAAAAGACATGGTAAAACCAATGGTGTTGTTCAAAAGTACAACTCATCCCGCAAAAAATAAGCCCTCACATGACCATATTGACGGAAAAATAAAAAAGGGCCGCGACTTGAAGGGGTTAATTGTTTGAACTTGTTACCTGTATAAAATACACTTGTCTACACAATCAATCACTCTCCAACCTCTGCACCATGGCCAAGACCAAAGAGCTGTCTAGGACAATAGGAAAAAATTGTAGAACTGCGTACAGCTGGGATTGACTACACAGAAGAACCTGGTCAATGACCTGAAGAGAGCTGGGACCACATCTCAAATATTACCATTAGTAACACACTATGCTGTCATGTATTAAAATCCTGCAGGGCTTGCAAGGACCCCCTGCTCACACCAGCACATATCAAGGCTCCTTTGAAGTTTGCCAATGACCATCTGTATGATCTAGAGGAGGCATGGGAAAAGGTCATGTGGTCAGATAAAACCAAAATAGAACTTTTTGATATCAACTCCACTCACAGAGTTTGGAGGAAGAAGAAGGATGAGCACAACGCGAAAAGCAAGGGCAACTAACATGATTTGTGATGCAGAGGGAATCCATTCTCTACAGTAGCCGATCAGCCCTAGGGATGTTCTCAGTGTACGGATGGAAGTGGGCACAATTGCTTAGCTTATGGCCTTTTACCCTTTCTGGTGTTATGTGTTGCAGCTGAGGTGAAATGCAGCGACCTAAGAAAACAACTTTTTCCTCTCTCTCTTTTTTTTTTTTTTATTATTTCGCTGCTTATCTCTTGAAACCTTACATCCTTCATGTTACAAAAAGATTAGCAAAGAATCTGTTTTGATTAGACATACCTGTTTGCTCTCTGCTCAGGGGATATTGTCTAATACACACCGGTACAGTACCTGGCTTCAGCTTGATGGATACTTGTGTTATCCTTAACAAACCAACATCTCTCTCATCCTTTACCCATACTGCAGCTGATATTTACTCGATCATTTGCTGAATATCCTCATCTTAGTCAATTTGCAGTTTTTCATCATCTAGCTAAATTAGCGACATCATAGTGGAGAGGGTTGCTCCAGACAATGGGCCTGTAACAGTAATACTTTTCTTTCAAACAATTAATAACTGCATTCATTGCACTCTAGATATCAGCACCTATCAAGGACATTTATCTGAGACTAGCAATTGGGCACACAAGTCTGTGGTACGTGCTATTCACACATTCGTGGGTTCTGTTCATGCAAGGGATGGACTGCCCCATCTGTCCCTACACCCGTTACTGTTTTCCCTGTCATGAATCGTTGTGGCATATCCATTTTCTTATATCAGTACTAGGGTTGAGCGAAACGGGTCGGCCATTTTCAGAAGTCGCCGACTTTTGGCAAAGTCAGGTTTCATGAAACCCGACCAGACCCCTGTGTGGGGTCGGCCATGAGGTCGGCGATCTTCTGAATCTGGTATCGGAATTCCGATACCGAGTTCCGATATGTTTGCAATATCGGAAATCGGTATCAGAATCCACATTTAAGTGTAAAATAAAGAATTAAAATAAAAAATATTGATATACTCACCTCTCCGACGCAGCCTGGACATCGCCGCTGGTAACCGGCATCTTCCGTTCCTAAGAATGGCGCTTGAAAGACCTTTCGATGACGTCACGGCTTGTGATTGGTCGCGGCTGCCCACGTGACCGCTCAGCGACCAATCACAAGCCGTGATGTAATTTTCAGGTCCTAAATTCCTCATTCTAGGAAGAAGGAAGGCTGCTGGTAAGAAGCAGGGCACGTCCGAGGGTGAGTATATACCTAATAGGAATATACTCACCCTCGGCTTCTTTCCAGCAGCCTTCCTTCTTAAGAATGAGCGCGTGAAGGAACTTTCGATGATGTCACGGCTTGTGATTGGTCGTGGCCACCCACGTGACCGCTCAGCGACCAATCACAAGCCGTGACGTAATTCTCATGTCCTAAATTCCTAGAATGAGGAATTTAGGACCTGAGAATTACGTCACGGCTTGTGATTGGTCGCTGAGCGGTCACGTGGGCCGCCGCGACCAATCACAAGCCATGATGTCATCGAAAGGTCTTTCAAGCGCCATTCTTAGGAACGGAAGATGCCGGTTACCAGCGGCGATGTCCAGGCTGCGTCGGAGAGGTGAGTATATCAATATTTTTTATTTTAATTCTTTATTTTACACTTAAATATGGATCCAAGGGCCTGAAGGAGAGTTTCCTCTCCTTCAGACCCTGGGAACCATAGTATCCCATTGCACTGCATTGGGTTTCGTGTTTCGGCCGACCCCGACTTTTTTATAGGATCGGCCGATTTCACTCGACCCGACTTTTGAGAAAGTCGGGTTTCGTGAAACCCGACCCTATAAAAATAAAAGTCGCTCAACCCTAATCAGTACGACTCGCCCATGTATCAATCAGGCATTTTAATTGTGTGAAAGTGATAGCCATCCTGGGGGGACCACTAGTTTTGTTTACACTTCTCTTGGCCAACTATCCCATCTTTCCTTTTCTTCTCTCCCCCTGTTCCCCTGTGATATATACCTGTCCCCTGCACCGCAGTTTTCACAGCATTATTAAATACATCCGGAGGTATATTCACCATAACAGGGGTTGGCTTTAGCTGCTTCTTTTGCTTTCCTACTGTTATCTGGTCCTCTATCCTCCTAAACATGGGACGGGACTGATCGAGTGTAGCAAAGATACATTCTGGCCTCACTCCTCTCTTAATCCTGTCAGGAACATATTTTTAAGAAACCTAGCTTCCCTAGGATTTTTCAGGTCATAATCATGATCTGTAAACACTGCTGCACATCTAGCATAAAATCAATCGATGGGCTCCTCTGCACCCTGAAATACTTCTGGTAATCCTGAGGCTAAGTCCTCTGTCTGCTTTTTGGCAACCACAACTAATCTGGCTAGAAATTGCTGTCCAGACTCCCTAGTTTTCTTGTCTGCTGGTATCTCCTGTATTATGGCATTTATGGCATTCACCTGAACTGCTTTTATTTTCTCAGCTAGCGGCACCCTGGCAGAGATGCAGCATAATGGTTCCAAATCATTCCATGCAGCCTCACAGCTATCAGCTCTACCCTTCATGGCTTGTACCAAGTAGTGGTATCTATCTTTGGGTTTTCCTCTCCAATCTCCTGTGGTCTGCTGGTGGTCTGTGTTATTACAGAGAGGGCTATTGCAGTGTCACCCCTCTCAGTCATAGCACAGAAGTCATATTGGGTTTTTCCTTTATCTTGTGGCTTGTTACATTTATTACAGATCCAGGTAGTGGATCTCATGGCTCTTTTATTCCTCTGTCTATCCTGTTGATTGCCTGCATGCACTGGAGAGGTTGTGGGTGTGTGGGACTACTTTCTGTAGCCCCATCAAACCTTCACTGGACTGGTCATCTCCTATACACCTCCATTCGCTGTCTACTCTGCTTTATGGTCACCCGAAGGAGGTGTAGGGGTAGTCTGTAAGTGAAACCTATCTTCACTCTGTTCCGTGAGGACCTCCTGCTGCTGGGGACTATTTATTGGAGTGGAAAAACTATCCGGGGACCCTTTTGGTAGCCCAGGGTATTAATTTGTAGTTAAATATGTAGGAGGAGAGGAATCGTATGCTGGGAAGCCTGGCTGCATTTGCATTGCAACTGACACTGGAATCAACCTTCCTTTTCACATGCAGCCTCACTCTTTACTGGGCTGCTGCTGGAAGGGGGCTGATCTCATCCCCCTGTTACAGGGGCGGAGGAAGCTGCCAAGACACAGACTCGGTAAGGGGGGGGCTGCCTGTGCCTGCAGGGGGGAATGCTGCAAATTGCCTCTCATATATGCTCACATTGTAACTTCATCACTTTCCTCATTCTCAGTATCTAAAACGGACCATGTCATTCAGAGGTTCTGATCCACACTGCAACTTGCATCCCATATTCATATTTATCAATTCATGGCATGCTTCTTACTTAAATGCTTCCATCTCTCAGCATCCAAACATCCATTCCTTGGCATTCCTGCCTTTTCTAGAATTAACGGTATCCTTATCTGCTTTATTTTCCCACCAGGTCCTTTATCTTATATCTCGGATCCGTAATCTATCCTGACCTGGCAGTAGCGTAGCTAGCAGGGGGGCAGAGGGTGCGGTCGCCCCGGGCCCACCACTCACAGGGGCCCACCCGGAGCTATGCTACACTTAATTATATCAGCGTGCACAGCCCGCCGATATAGTTACTGTAAGCTCCGTGGTAGAGAAGAGGGAGACATGATCTCCCTGCACTACCGCGGGCAGTGGCTGGAGAGTAACATATTCCCCAAAGCAGCCCCCCCCATTCAGTGCCAGCACTGTACCTGACCTGACAGCTGCCTGCCTCCAGTATACTGAGGACACGCCCACACTGCACGCTGAGTACTGGGCATGTCTGCTGCAGAGCAGACAGGAAGAAGGAGCATCTTTTTCCAGTGAGAGAGGAGCAGGACACAGTGGTGTAAGTAGTAAGTACAGCTCACACTACTACTCTACTCTGCTGCTCTCCTGATAAGACCCAGCAGGATTCCTGTGCTGTATCTGCAGTTTTTAAGGCACTGCAGATTTATGGGGGCTGGTCAGTAATGTGATGTGCACTCACCCTGGCTGCAGGACCCCACAGAGGAGGATATACGGTGTGTCTCTTTCCTATATATACCTTATATGGGAAAGAGTCAAATATCCTCATGTGTGGGGTCCTGCAGCCAGGGTCACGTCCATGAGTGCACATTACTGACCAGTCTTGTCAGTGTGTATATATTTATATATATATATATATATATATATATATATATATATATATATATATATATATATACTGTATATACACATACACAAAGACACTGGTCTGATAAGACCCCAACCCGTTTATATGTTCTATCCTGTAGCCTGGGTCAGGATCCCATCAGACCAGTGTCTGCAGGATTTCATATCAGTATATCTAAGGTGGTAAACATGAAAAATAAAAAACACGAAATATGAAAAATAAAAGGTAAAACTTTTAATTAAAAAAGTTGAGGATGAATATATGTTTACTATATGGAGACCCGATGCTATCGCTTCGGGAGGGCAGTAATGTCACAATGGGGGCAGGCTTTGTAGTGTTGAGAATCTCTCCCCCCTATGTGCTCACCCACCTATCCACTCTCTCTTTCCCCCGTCTGTGCTCTTCTTTGACCTGTCTACCCCATGTGCTATGAGCTCCTCTTGTACAAAGATGGCGGCGGTCAGTGAGTCATTCGGCTGATCCCGGCAGTGGCATGTTTGCAACGGTGTTCCGCTGGTGGTACCTCGCAAGAGGATGAGTATAAAGTGTATGGGTGTGGTGTGTACGGCGTTTACAGTGTGTGTGTAGTGCGAACGGCGTATACAGTGTGTGTGGTGCGTATGGCTTATACTGTGTGTGTGGTGCGTACGGTGTATACAGTGTGTGTGTGTTGCGCATGGCGTATACTGTGTGTAGTGCGTACGGTGTATACAGTGTGTGTTGCGTATGGCGTATACTGTGTGTGTGGTGTGTACGGTGTATACAGTGTTTGTGTGTGTGGTGCGTACGGCGTATACAGTGTATGGATGTGTGCTGTGTACGGTGTATACAGTGTGTTTGTGTGTGTGGTGTGTACGGCGTATCCAGTGTGTGTGGTGTGTACGGCGTATACAGTGTGTGTGGTGCGTACGGCATATACAGTGTGTGTGGTGCGTACGGTGTATACAGTGTGTGTGTGGTGCGTACAGCATATACAGTGTGTGTATGGGTAAATGGGTGCGGATCCATTTACATATACTGAGTCTAGACCACAAGATCCCCAAGGGGGAGAAGAGGAAAGAGGAACAGAAGAGCCAGGGGGTGTACTTTTTTCTTTAGATTGGTAATATTCTACCTCCCCCTCTTTTTTCTGGTTCGCTCATTTCCGTTTCCCTCTTTGGGGTCTTGTCCAGACAAGAGTATTCCTTTAGTGATACCTGGACACATTCAGGGAGCTATGCCCATATGATGGCCTCTATACACACCCACTGGCAGTTTCTTCTATTTAGGTCTTTGTCATATATTTCAGGGCTGTGCAAGTATCAGCCCACAGAGAGGGACAGACAGTGACCAGAATCCAAGGAGTGGGAGCTACAGCGGGTTCCATTATACAGCGTGGAAGCTAATGCGGAGGTCATTATACAGCGTGGACACTAATGCGGGGGTCATTATACAGTGTGGAAGCTAATGGAGGGGTCTTTATAAAGTGTGGTAGATAATGTGGGGGCCGTTACACAGCGTGGGACCTAAGGCAGGAGTCATTATACAGTGTGGGAGCTAACGCAGGGGTCACTATACAGTTTGAAGGCTGCTGTCGGGCCATTATACAGTGTAGGGCCATCATACAGTGTGGGGGCCTGTAAGGAGTTTGGGGCTACCGTGAGAGCACAAAGGAGACATTGTACTATGTAAGGGCACAGTGGTGGCATTACTATGTGATGCAGTATGAGGAGCATTGCATTTGTATCACACAGCAGGTGCAGTAATAGGGACACATATGGCAGCAGCGGCTCAGTATTGGGGTATCAGGGGCAGTAATAGTGACACATACGGCAGCAGCGGCTCAGTATTGGGGTATCAGGGGCAGTAATAGGGACACATATGGCAGCAGCGGCTCAGTATTGGGGTATCAGGGGCAGTAATAGTGACACATACGGCAGCAGCGGCTCAGTATTGGGGTATCAGGGGCAGTAATAGGGACACATATGGCAGCAGCGGCTCAGTATTGGGGTATCAGGGGCAGTAATAGGGACACATACGGCAGCAGTGGCTCAGTATTGGGGTATCAGGGGCAGTAATAGGGACACATACGGCAGCAGCAGCTCAGTATTGGGGTATCAGCAGGATGAGGAGGTTGTGCAGGTTGGGAATAGATAGTGATGGCTGGAATATGAGAAGTTAAATGTGTCTTTGTTGTATTCTCTGCAGCTGAGTCCTGGGTGGAAGAAGTCGCCATGTCCGTCTGGGCCAGATGGAAAAGACGGGAAAAGTGAACGATTCCATCAGAAAGAACGTCAGTGGTAAGTCACCATCTGTAACTGTGCTGTAATCACTTGTATGCTTTGTAGGACTGGTATCTACCCCTATATGGTCACAATATGGTGGTAATATCAGTATTGTCTTGTGGAGATGTTTTTTTTTTGTTGAAGCAGGATCATCTGATGAGGTTCTCCTACGTCCACTATTAGGGTGCATCACCATAGTTGTAATCAAAGGTTAGGGGCCCACTCAGATGTCTCGCCCCCCCTGGGCTGAACCCCTAGCTACGCCTCTGTGACCTGGTTAATCTATCACCCATAACAGCTGTCAAAGGTAGCGACCCCTATCTTCAGCCCTGTTATGTATAAGCTGGATCCCTCTGGTCTACTATGATAGCCAGCAATCCTGCTTTCAAAGCAATAAGCTGAACCGCACTCCTCTGTTCTGTCCTGATGCTTATGCACAGTCCTGGAAAAGTAGATCACTATGAACAACGCAGTTCCAACCACAAGCGCTATATACTCCTCATACATCGGGATCTGAGTCCTCACTAGACTCTGAATATGCAAGGTCTATTCCTGAATCCACTCCGGGTTCAATAAGATAATATTCCTGGGTGACATTATCTTTCCACCTTGGCATATACCATCTAGAGTCTAATATATCTACCTAGCTTCTGATCAATCCATGAGGATGAGTTACTATATGACAAGAGTATTCTCTGCGCCTAAACTGGTGAACTGAACATAGACACTTTTCACACAGCATGTGGTGCACACATGGGAAGCATTTGTCTGATATTTCAATCACAGCCACACACACATTACTTCCTCCTCACATTTTATCAAAATGCTCTAGTGCCAATGGACAAAAACATAAATCACATCTATCTATGGAATCTCTTACTTGGTTCACTATATTCTCTAATTCATTTCCTATCTGAGTATGGGGGTTGCATACAAAAAATGAGCATTTATGTCCACATAGGTTGTCTTCACGTGATCTTTCCCACTTCACTACAAACTCACACCTGGGACCTTCCTGTAAGTTTTTTCAAGTAGCAACTAAGCAGAGAGTTTTATCTACTCACTGCTTTTAATGAGAAGGCTATTTATATTTTATATACTGAGCACACATCATTTAGTCTCCATACATCATGAGTAGTGTTGAGCATTCCGATACTGCAAATATCGGGTATCGGCCGATATTTGCTGTATCGGAATTCCGATACCGAGTTCTGATATTTTTGTGATATCGGAAATCGGAATCGGAAGTGTGTGGTGCTTATGGTTCCCAGGGTCTGGAGGAGAGGAGACTCTCCTTCAGAACCCTGGGATCCATATTCATGTAAAAAATAAATAGTAAAAATAAAAAATATTGATATACTCACCCCTCCGGCGGACCCTGGACCTTAGCGATGTAACCGGCAGCCTCCGTTCCTAAGAATGCAGTGAGTGTAGGACCTGCGATGACGTCGCGGCTTGTGATTGGTCGCGTGAGTGGTCACATGAGCGGTCACGTGACCAATCACAAGCCGCGACGTCATCGAAGGTCCTTCACTCTGCATTCTTAGGAACGGAGGCAGACGCTTGGACCGGTGAGAGCCGGGGCCGTCAGAGGGGTGAGTATATCAATATTTTTTATTTTTATTCTTTATTTTATACATGAATATGGATCCCAGGGCCTGAAGGAGAGTTTGCTCTCCTTCAGACCCTGGGAACCATTCCGATATTTTGTGTCCCATTGATATGCATTGGTATCGGGTATCGGTATCGGCGATATCCGATATTTTTGGGATATCGGCCGATCCAATCCGATCCCGATACCTTTGCATATCGGAAGGTATTGCTCAACACTAATCATGAGCGCTGCTTCGTACTCTACAACACAGATTCAGCAATATACAGGAACGCAGTATAATCAGAACATTTCAGCACAGCTCTATCAGTACTACTTATCAATTATCAACTGACAAGGCACCAATAAACTCAACTAATATAATTAACTAACCAAAAGCACAATAACAGTGGTAAAGGAAAGAAACAATAGAACAAACATAGGACAAGTATAGCAGAGCATAGCAGAGCAGGATCAAGACACTTCTATTACAATATTTACAGTATCTCAACAAACATTGACATTGTTACAAACAGACAGACAGGAACCCTTATTATAGGTACAGACAAAACAAATGATGGAAAATCATCGTACTTCATAATGAAACAAAACCAATTGTTTACAGCACTTAAACAAACATATAAAACAGACAAACAAGAGACAACAAAACAAATAGCAGATACTTTTTTTTACCTGAGGGCTTTTCCTGTTAGAAATCCCCAAAGACTGACTCTAAAAAGCCTCCTTTCCCGGAGAGAAAACTGTGTGAGTAATAAATCTACTCACTTACCCGGGATTTGGTTTTCTGTTCAGGACAGAGGCAGTAAATTGTTCAGTCTAAGATGAATTTCGAAGGAGAAATTATATTATCCCGCTGAAGGCCTCCAAGTTGTTAGTGAAGAGATTTCCAACCTACTCAGGTGTTCTGTCTTTTAGGTACCTAAGCGATGAAGCAATAATCAGAGAGACACACACTCGTTGTCTGTCCAAATAGTCTCTGGTCTTTATTTTTAGGGCTGGGCTTTTAAAGGCCCAAGATCAAAAGGAAATGTAGAGTTACATAATAAATTGGCACATATACATGGGTTACACAATGGGTTGTCATATACATCCTGGGACACAAGATAGATTAGGTGAAAATAATGTAGGGAGTCTTTGCACATGCCTGTGGTTTTATGAGATGTTGGCTGGACATTGACATTTCTAGATGTTTTTCGAACAGAAAAACATAATCTGGGCAATAACAACCTAACGACCAGATGTCCTTGACATTTTCTGGGAAATTCTTGACCATTGCTATTTAAGATATATACGGGAAATGAGACTCAGATGATGACCTTGTGCAATACTTTGTTTTTTAGCTATTTTTCTGATATAAATGAAAATGAAGATTAACCATTTCTTTAACAGTGGCTCTGTAAGAAGAATTTCAAAGGTCCAGGAGTGGCCTAGCCTGTCTCCAGACCTGAACCCAATAGAAATCTTTGGAGGGAACTGAAGCTCATTGTTGCCCAGCAACAGCCCAAAACTTGAAAGATATTGAGAAGATCTGTATGAAGGAGTGAGCCAAAATCCCTGCCGCAGTGTGTGCAAACTTTGTCAAGAACTACAGGAAACATCTGACCTCTAAAACTGGCAACAAAAAATTCTCAACCAAATATTAAGTTCTGTTT
The DNA here is from genome assembly GCF_051348905.1 of Ranitomeya variabilis. NCBI lineage: Eukaryota > Metazoa > Chordata > Amphibia > Anura > Dendrobatidae > Ranitomeya > Ranitomeya variabilis. The sequence goes on from NC_135233.1 coordinate 828,157,397, forward strand.
TTCTATTGTATCAAATACTTATTTCATGCAATAAAATGCTAATTAATTATGTAAAAATCATACAATGTGATTTTCTGGATTTTTTTAAAGATTGTGTCTCACAGTTTACGTGAACCTACGATAGAAATAACAGACCTCTCCAGTCTCTGTAAGTGGGAAAACTTGCAAAATTGGCAATGTATCAAATACTTATTTTCCCCTCTGTATATACAGTGGCTTGCCAAAGTATTCACCCCTTTACATATTTCGTGTCTTGGTACCTGACAATCTAGAATTGCACTGTTTTTTGAGGGTTTGCCTCCAGCTGTTAACATTTGGTTTTCTTATTATTGTGAAGCAAGCATCAAGTAGGTAAAAATAACTGAAAACTTCTGTGTGTATTTACCCCTCTAAAGTCAATATTTTGTAGAACCTCCTTTTGTGGCAATTAGAGCTGAAAGTCGCTTGAATACGTCTATGAGATTTCCACATCTTGCACACTGGGATTTTTTCCCATTGCTCAAGGCAAAACTGCTCCAGCTCCTTCAACTTAGATGGTTTCCTCTGGTGAACACCAATCTTCAAGTCTGACCACAGATTCTCAATTGGATTAATGACTGGGCTTTGACTATGCCACTCCAAAACCTTTACACATTTCCCCTTAAACCACGCAAGTGTTGCTTTAGCATTATTCTTTGGTTCATTGACTTGCTGGGAGGGGAACCTCAGTCCCCATCACAAATCACTGACAGGATGAAATATGTTTTGCTTAAGAATATCCCTGTATTTCACAACATCAATTTTCCCCTCAACTCGGACCATTTTTCCTGTCCTTGATGCTGAAGAATATCCTCACAGCATGATTCAGCCACCACCCTGTTTCACCATGGGATGGTGTTCTTGGGGTATCATTGAATCATGGAATTTTAGAGTTGGAAGGGACCTGCAGGTTCATTGTGTCCAACCCCCTGCTCAATGCAGTGCAGGGTTCACTAAACCATCTCAGACAGTTGTTTGTCCATCCCCTGTTTGAAGACTTCCATTGAAGGCGAACTCACCACCTCTCCTGGCAGCCTGTTCAACTCATTTATCACCCTCACTCTCTAAAAGTTTTTTTTCTAATATCTAATCTGTATCTTCACCTTATCTTCTCCCTTTCAGTTTCTTTCCATTGCATCTCGTGTTTCCATGTGCAAATGAGAATAAGGATGATCCCTCTACATTGTGACATCCCGTAAGATATTTCTTAGCCTTCTTTTTTGCAAGCTAAACATTCCCTGATTCAGGGTGATATGCTGTGCTGATTTGGAGCCAGACATAGCGCTTACCATGATGACCAAAAAGCTCAATTTTTGTCTCATTTGACCACAGCACCTTCCTCCATATACAGTCATATGAAAAAGTTTGGGCACCCCTATTAATCTTAAGCTTAATGTTTATAAAAATTGTTTTTTTTGCAACAGCTATTTCAGTTTCATATATCTAATAACTGTTGGACACAGTAATGTTTCTGCCTTGAGATGAGGTTTATTGTACTAACAGAAAATGTGCAATCTGCATTCAAACAAAATTTGACAGGTGCATAAGTATGGGCACCCTTATCATTTTCTTGTTTTAAATACTCCTACCTACTTTTTGCTGACTTACTAAAGCACTTTTTTGGTTTTGTAACCTCATTGAGCTTTGAACTTCATAGCTAGGTGTATGCAATCATGAGAAAAGCTACTTAAAGTGGCCACTTGCAAGTTGTTCTCCTGTTTGAATCACCTCTGAAGAGTGGCATCATGGGCTCCTCAAAACAACTGTCAAATGATCTGAAAACAAAGATTATTCAACCTAGTTGTTCAGGGGAAGGATACAAAAATCTGTCTCAGAGATTTAACCTGTCAATTTCCACTGTGAGGAACATAGTAAGGAAACGGAAGAACACAGGTACAGTTCTTGTTAAGGCCAGAAGTGGCAGGCCAAGAAAACATCAGAAAGGCAGAGAAGAAGAATGGCGAGATCAGTCAAGAACAATCCTCAGACTATCTCCAGAGAGCTTTACCTTCCCTTGATAAAGCCGTCTTTTTGGGCGAAACGCGCGTCGGGGGTCGCGTTTGGTGGACCCCAACCGGTGTGCTTCACTTGGTGCCTCTCAGGGTAAGCGCTGCTCTTTTTCTAATGTAAATCTTAACCATCTATTACACACCACATGGTGTGTTTGGTGCTACTATAGCAATAGAGGTGTCTTGGAGCAGCTGTCTTCACAATATTTAACCCTATCTTGGTGGTTTCCTTGTGAGTGCACACTGGGGGTTACCCACTCCTTCTTAAACATCCTTGTTTAATATATTCATCATGTACTTTTCTGTGCTTTTTTGTATCTTGCTACAAAGCTTGTTAATTATATGTATTTAAATAAAGCATTTTTCTACTATTTAAAATATCCATACACTCCTAGTTTTCTCCTTATTTCATTTTATCTCCAGAGAGCTGCAGCATCAACTTGCTGCAGATGGTGTCACTGTGCATCGGTCAACTATACAACGCACTGTGTTTTTTTGCCACCATGCATAACGCCTTTTTGTATTACCAAACAACTCAATCTTGGTTTCATGAGTCCACAGGACCTTCTTCCAAAAAGAAATTGGCTTCTCCAAATGTGCTTTTGCATACCTCAGCCGACTCTGTTTGTGGCGTGCTTGCAGAAACGGCTTCTTTCGCATCACTCTCCCATACAGCTTCTCCTTGTGCAAAGTGCGTTGTATAGTTGACCGATGCACAGTGACACCATCTGCAGCAAGTTGATGCTGCAGATCTCTGGAGGTGGCCTGAGGATTGTTCTTGACTGATCTCACCATTCTTCTTCTCTGCCTTTCTGATGTTTTTCTTGGCCTGCCACTTCTGGCCTTAACAAGAACTGTACCTGTGTTCTTCCATTTCCTTACTATGTTCCTCACAGTGGAAATTGACAGGTTAAACCTCTGAGACAGCTTTTTGTATCCTTCCCCTGAACAACTATGTTGAATAATCTTTGTTTTCAGATCATTTGACAGTTGTTTTGAGGAGCCCATGATGCCACTCTTCGGAGGAGATTCAAACAGGAGAACAACTTGCAATTGGCCACTTTAAGTAGCTTTTCTCATGATTGTATACACCTAGCTATGAAGTTCAAAGCTCAATGAGGTTACAAAACCAAAAAAAGTGCTTTAGTAAGTCATTAAATAGTAGGTAGGAGTATTTAAAACAAGAAAATGATAAGGGTGCCCATACTTATGCACCTGTCAAATTTTGTTTGAATGCAGATTGCACATTTTCTGTTAGTACAATAAACCTCATTTCAAGGCAGAAACATTACTGTGTCCAACAGTTATTAGATATATGAAACTGAAATAGCTGTTGCAAAAAAAACAATTTTTATAAAACATTAAGCTTAAGATTAATAGGGGTGCCCAAACTTTTTCATATGACTGTATTTGGGAAGTATCCCACATTTTCTTTAGCAAACTCAAAGTGAGGCCTTACAATTTTTGTGTGTAAGTAAAAGCTTTTTTTCTGCCCACCCTTCCCTATAGGCTACCTCTATGGAGTGTAAGGCTTTTTGTGGTCATATGGAAAGATATTCCAGTCTTTGCTTAGGAACTCGGCAGCTCCTCCAGGGTTACTTTTCGGTCTCTGTGTTGCCTTTCTGATTAAGGGCCTTTTTGCCCGGGCTGAGAGTTTTGGTGAGCGGCTCTCTCTAGGCTGGTTTGTCATGGTGCCATGTTCTTTCCTTTTGATAATGGATTTGATGGTGCTCCGTGGGATCATCCGAGAATGGGATATTTTTTCATAACCTAAACCTGTGCTGGAGTAAACTTCTAGGTTTTAAATCACTGAAGCGAATAGCCTCAGTGTAGCGTATATCCCCTCCAGCACTCTGCCAGTGACTTTGTCACAATACATAGATCTAAATATACATACACACATTATTTACTTTGTTCACAACAGGAAATAAAACATTGGCAGATGCATGCAATTTCATGTTTGTAAAGTATTTTCAGATAATAGACAATGAACAGAGCCTTAATAAGGACTTATCAATTTCCCTGACATGTATATTTTGGTAAATGCTTCTCTATAAAAATCAGAATCTTTAAGCATCTTTTTGGAGAACACTATGCTTTTCCAGTATTCTTTTATTGCTCCTAGAAAATGATGAATAAAAATTGACAACTGTGTGTTACCATTTCAATTATAAGGGCTCATACTCATCTGCGAGGAAAACGGACGAGTGCAATTCGTTAAAAAATCAGTTTGCACGCTGATCAATGTTAAGCTATGAGTGACAGGTCACAGAAAAAAATCACAGTATGCTACAATTTGCCGCATATATTGGACGAGAGTCACCAATGCAAATCAAAGGGTGCGGGAAAAAAACAGCAGCATATATTGGACCATCCATATGCCTTCCATTTTTTACAGAATGCTGTTACTAAAATAACTCATAAATCATCTCATGACAGGAATGTGTTGGCAAGCTTGCTTAAAATCCTGGCAGGTAGCATTCCATGTGAAACATCACCACTGAGTCTACTCCATAGAAGATTTTGGCATGTCGTGCGCTATAAATGTGGAAATGCTATTAGTCTTAGTCCAGGAGCATATCAAACTATAGGATCCATGGTGCTGTAATTACTAAAACAGAAATATTACTGATGTATCCTGGACATATATGTCAGCAATTATTCCCAACTTAGGCTGACAGCATCTTAGATGTCCAAATGGGGATGAGTGCTTTTTGCTTTTACATATGATTTTTCTCTTTTGTTCTTGTCTTATGATGTAACGCAATTGCTTTATGGTTTATTTCTTTATATGTTTATTTGGTTTTAATAAAAAATAATGTTCATCCCTTTACAATTTAAAATGTACATTTTGAATAAGTTTTAAACTTTCTGTAAATAAATTGTAACCTTTTTTGCAGGGAATGATGTAACACGGAGATGGCGAAGCTGTCGTGATCAATATATATAATGGAGTGACAGCCGCGACTGGTGCAGTGGTGCAGGAGCCAGCAAAAAAGGGCCTATCTGCATATAAGCAGATTGAATTTATTAGCACTTGTCATGGATTTAAAACCGTAATTTGTTTTTTTAAATCAAGTTGTAACATAAAAAAAAAATTCAAATTCTGCTACTTCACACACAGAGCAGAATCAAACTTGCAGGAACGGTTAACAGCCTCTGAGGGCGAGCTGGGCCCATCATAGGAGGAAGAGTGTGGCCCAACACCCCAAGCCCAGGCTTCCACTGAGCAAGAAGAGTAGGCCAGGAGTAGCAACCCAACCTTGACTCTAGATATTTCCCCCAGGCAGTACCACGGCAACTCAGACAAGAAAGCAGATTGATAGGTGAAGGGCAGCATATCAAGAACAATATGTGATGATGGTGAGGAGGCAGTTTGCCATAGTTTAGAATACAGCTTTGTCAAATACCATCCAAATTAAGATTACAAACCAATAATGCCATATTATGCCTCTTCCATGCTGCCATCCTCTACTTCTGAATCAGGACACCCTCCTTCCCTTGTACCACCTACTGAGTCAGTGCATCCTCATACCAGTGTAGAAAGTACATACATAAGGCAGAAGTGTACCATTGATCATCCACCATCAACATGACCTCCTGCAGCAGCTTCACACCAAACATCAGGCAAAGCAAATAGACACCCAAGAAGTCAGCCATCATGTGCTCCTGCAAAAAATATTATGGTCAACATTCCTACAATGGGCCACAATCCACCCAAACACAGTTTGTTCACCAAGGGGAAGGATGGCATCATGGTCCACCACAGCAGGCCTACAATATTGGCCATCGCAGCTAAATATCATTCTGGCCAAATACACAGAATCGTGCTTGGTATTATGCTGCTCTGGTTGATTATTCCCCCAGTCACAAACCAGAATACCCACCCGCTATCAGTACTCCTGAAAACATTGTACAAGCCCACAGCAAACAAACCAACCCCAAGCATCCTCCCTCCACACCACATCATTCATTTTAAGTTATAAAGTTGTGTGCGTTATCCTGCAATCATTGACAACTTGTCGAAAATGTCAATTCTGACAAAGAGAAGGTTTTTTTTATTTTAGCATTTTGTGATTATTAAAAAGAAGTTTCTTTTAGTAAGCAAAAAAGTGTCACTTTTTTTAAGTGCTGTCTGCATTGAGTACACGAATGTAAAAAACAAGTTTCAACATAGTATGATTATTGGTAATATAGCCCCTTCCTGACATCAGACGTACTATCCCGTCGAGGTGGGGTGGGCCCGTATGACCACCGACGGGATAGTACGTCATACGCGATCGGCCGCGCTCACGGGGGGAGCGCGGCCGATCGCGGCCGGGTGTCAGCTGCCTATCGCAGCTGACATCCGGCACTATGTGCCAGGAGCGGTCATGGACCGCCCCCGGCACATTAACCCCCGGCACACCGCGATCAAACATGATTGCAGTGTACCGGCGGTATACGGAAGCATCGCGCAGGGAGGGGGCTCCCTGCGGGCTTCCCTGAGACCCCCGGAGCAACGCGATGTGATCGCGTTGCTGCGAGGGTCTCCTACCTCCTTCCTGGCTGCAGGTCCCGGATCCAAGATGGCCGCGGCATCCGGGTCCTGCAGGGAAGGAGGTGGCTTACCGAGTGTCTGCTCAGAGCAGACGCTTGGTAAGCCTGCAGCCCTGCACAGCAGATCGTCAATCTGGCAGAGTGCTGTGCACACTGCCAGATCAATGATCTGTATTGTCCCCCCCTGGGACAAAGTAAAAAAGTAAAAAAAAAATTTTTACACATGTGTAGTGTTGAGCGATACCGTCCGATACTTGAAAGTATCGGTATCGGAAAGTATCGGCCGATACCGGCAAAATATCGGATCCAATCCGATACCGATACCCATACAAGTCAATGGGACTCATGTATCGGACGGTATTCCTGATGGTTCCCAGGGTCTGAAGGAGAGGAAACTCTCCTTCAGGCCCTGGGAACCATATAAATGTGTAAAAGAAAGAATTAAAATAAAAAATATCGCTATACTCACCTCTCCGACGCAGCCGGGACTTCAGCGAGGGAACCGGCAGCGTTGTTTGTTTAAAATTCGCGCTATTACTTGGTTACGTGAATTCCCGGCTTGTGATTGGTCAGGTCGGCCATGTTGCCGGGACGCGGACCAATCACAGCAAGCCGTGACGAAATTACGTCACGGCTTGCTGTGATTGGTCCGCGTCCCGGCAATATGGCCGCCCTGACCAATCACAAGCCGTGACGTCACGGGAGGCTGGACACGCGCTCATTTTAAAATGGGCGCGTGTCCAGCCTCCCGTGACGTCACGGCTTGTGATTGGTTGCGCCGCGGTCAACCAATCACAAGCCGGGAGGCTGGACGCGCTCATTTTAAAATGGGCGCGTGTCCAGCCTCCCGTGACGTCACGGCTTGTGATTGGTTGCGCCTGCGGTCAACCAATCACAAGCCGGGAGGCTGGACGCGCTCATTTTAAAATGGGCGCGTGTCCAGCCTCCCGTGACGTAATTTCGTCACGGCTTGCTGTGATTGGTCCGCGTCCCGGCAACGTGGCCGACCTGACCAATCACAAGCCGGGAATTCACGTAACCAAGTAATAGCGCGAATTTTAAACAAACAACGCTGCCGGTTCCCTCGCTGAAGTCCCGGCTGCGTCGGAGACGTGAGTATAGCGATATTTTTTATTTTAATTCTCTCTTTTACACATTTTAACATTAATGTTGTTGCGATACCCGATACCCGATACCACAAGAGTATCGGAATCCCGGTATCGGAATTCCGATACAGCAAGTATCGGCCGATACCCGATACTTGCAGCATCGGAATGCTCAACACTACACATGTGTAAAAAAAATAATAATAAAAAAATATATATTATTCCCATAAATACATTTCTTTATCTAAATAAAAAAAACAAAACAATAAAAGTACACATATTTAGCATCGCCGCGTCCGTAACGACCCAACCTATAAAACTGCCCCACTAGTTAACCCCTTCAGTAAACACCGTAAGAAAAAAAAAAAATACGAGGCAAAAAACAACGCTTTATTACCATACCGCCGAACAAAAAGTGGAATAACATGCGATCAAAAAGACTGATATAAATATCCATTATACCGCTGAAAACGTCATCTTGTCCCGCAAAAAACAAGCCGCCATACAGCATCATCAGCAAAAAAATAAAAAAGTTATAGTCCTGAGAATAAAGCGATACCAAAATAATTATTTTTTCTATAAAATAGTTTTTATCGTATAAAAGCGCCAAAACATAAAAAAATGATATAAATGAGATATCGCTGTAATCGTACTGACCCGAAGAATAAAACTGCTTTATCAATTTTACCAAACGCGGAACGGTATAAACGCCTCTCCCAAAAGAAATTCATGAATAGCAGGTTTTTGGTCATTCTGCCTCACAAAAATCGGAATAAAAAGCGATCAAAAATGGTCACGTGTCCGAAAATGTTACCAATAAAAACAACAACTCGTCCCGCAAAAAACAAGACCTCACATGACTCTGTGGAGCAAAATGTGGAAAAATTATAGGTCTCAAAATGTGGAGACGTAAAAACTTTTTTGCTATAAAAAGCGTCGCTGGTTTCACACTTGCGTTTTTGTCTGCAGCGTTTTTTCCCTATATTTAACATTGAAAACGCATGCGGTTTTTTTGTACGCGTTTGGTCGCGTTTTCAAACGCATGCGGTTTTTTTCTGCATGCGTTCATTTTCAGAAATACAACCTGCAGTATTTTCTTGCGTTTTTAAGCACATGCATTTTTATCGAAAAAAAAACAGAAAACACACTGAAAAGCCACCCACCACCATCAAGGTGATAAAGGGATCCAAACCCTAACCCTAACTCTACCCCTAACCTCACCACTAACCGTTTAATGAACATTTTCTGACAGTCATAGTGCCACGTATTTCAGTGCCATGTATTTCAGTGCCACGTATTTCAGTGCCATGTATTTCAGTGCCACGTATCACGTATTTCAGTGCCACGTGTTTCAGTGCCACGTATTTCAGTGCCACGTATCACGTATTTCAGTGCCACGTATCACGTATTTCAGTGCCACATATTTTAGTACCACGTAATTCAGTGCCACGTATTTCAGTGCCACGTATTTCAGTGCCATGTATTTCAGTGCCATGTATCACGTATTTCAGTGCCACGTGTTTCAGTGCCACGTATTTAAGTGCCACGTATCACATATTTCAGTGCCACGTATTTAAGTGCCACGTATTTAAGTGCCACGTATTTCAGTGCCACGTATTTCAGTGCCACGTATTTCAGTGCCACGTATTTAAGTGCCACGTATCACATATTTCAGTGCCACGTATTTAAGTGCCACGTATTTAAGTGCCACGTATTTAAGTGCCACGTATCACATATTTCAGTGCCACGTATTTAAGTGCCACGTATTTAAGTGCCACGTATTTCAGTGCCACGTATTTCAGTGCCACGTATTTCAGTGCCACGTATTTCAGTGCCACGAATTTCAGTGCCACGTATCACGTATTTCAGTGCCACGTGTTTCAGTGCCACGTATTTAAGTGCCACGTATCATGTATTTCAGTGCCACGTATTTCAGTGCCACGTATTTCAGTGCCACGTATTTCAGTGCCACATATTTCAGTCACGTTTAGGGTTAGGGTTAGGGGTAGGGTTAGGGTTAGGGTTAGGGCTAGGGTTGGAGGTAAAGTTAGGGTTGGGGCTAAAGTTAGGGTTGGGGCTAAAGTTAGGGTTAGGGTTTGGATTACATTTACGTTTGGATTAGGGTTGGGATTAGAATTATGGGTGTGTCAGGGCTAGGGGTGTGGTTAGGGTTACCGGTGGGATTAGGGTTAGGGGTGTGTTTGGGTTAGGGTTTCAGGTAGAATTGGGGGCTTTCCACTGTCCAGGCACATCAGGGGCTCTCCAAGCGCGACATGGCGTCCAATCTCAATTCCAGCCAATTCTGCGTTGAAAAAGTAAAACAGTGCTCCTTCCCTTCCGAGCTCTCCCATGCGCCCAAAAAGGGGTTTACCCCAACATATGTGTTATCAAATAACAAATTGAACAACAACTTCTGGGGTCCAAGTTCTCTTGTTATCCTTAGGAAAATAAAAATTTGGGGGGCTAAAAATCATTTTTGTGGGAAAAAAAGATGTTTTATTTTCACGGCTCTGCGTTATAAACTGTAGTGAAACACTTGGGGGTTCAAAGTTCTCACAACACATCTAGATTAGTTCCTTGGGAGGTCTAGTTTCCAATATGGGGTCACTTTTGGGTGGTTTGTACTGTTTGGGTACATCAGGGGCTCTGCAAATGCAACGTGACGGCTGCTGACCAATCCATTTAAGTCTGCATTCCAAATGGCGCTCCTTCCCTTCCGAGCTCTGTCATGCGCCCAAACAGTGGTTCCCCCCCACATATGGGGTATCAGCGTACTCAGGACAAATTGGAAAACAAATTTTGGTGTCCAATTTATTCTGTTACCCTTGTAAAAATACAAAGCTGGGGGCTAAAAAATCATTTTTAAAAAAAAAAAAAAATTTTTTAACGGCTCTGCGTTATAATCTGTAGTGAAACACTTGGGGGTTCAAAGCTCTCAAAACACATCTAGATAAGTTCCTTAGGGGTTCTACTTTCCAAAATGGTGTCACTTGTAGGGAGTTTCAATGTTTAGGCACATCAGGGGCTCTCCAAACGCAACATGGCATCCCATCTCAATTCCAGTCAATTTTGCATTGAAAAGTCAAATGGCGCTCCTTCCCTTCCAAGCTCTGCCATGCGCCCAAACAATGGTTTACACCCACATATGGGGTATCATCGTACTCAGGACAAATTGCACAACATTTTTTGGGGTCCAATTTCTTCTCTTACCCTTGGGAAAATAAAAAATTGGGGGCAAAAAGATCATTTTTGTGAAAAAATATGATTTTTATTTTTACGGCTCTGCATTATAAACTTCTGTGAAGCACTTGGTTGGTCAAAGTGCTCACCACACATCTAGATAAGTTCCTTAGGGGGTCTACTTTCCAAAATGGTGTTACTTGTAGGGCGTTTCAATGTTTAGGCACATCAGGGGCTCTCCAAACGCAACATGGCGTCCCATCTCAATTCCAGTCAATTTTGCATTGAAAAGTCAAATGGCGCTCCTTCCCTTCCAAGCTCTGCCATGCACCCAAACAATGGTTTACACCCACATATGGGGTATCATCGTACTCAGGACAAATTGCACAACATTTTTTGGGGTCCAATTTCTTCTCTTACCCTTGGGAAAATAAAAAATTGGGGGCAAAAAGATCATTTTTGTGAAAAAATGTGATTTTTTATTTTTACGGCTCTGCATTATAAACTTCTGTGAAGCACTTGGTGGGTCAAAGTGCTCACCACACATCTAGATAAGTTCCTTAGGGGGTCTACTTTCCAAAATGGTGTCACTTGTAGGGAGTTTCAATGTTTAGGCACATCAGGGGCTCTCCAAACGCAACATGGCGTCCCATCTCAATTCCAGTCAATTTTGCATTGAAAAGTCAAATGGCGCTCCTTCCCTTCCAAGCTCTGCCATGCGCCCAAACAATGGTTTACACCCACATATGGGGTATCAGCGTACTCAGGACAAATTGCACAACATTTTTTGGGGTCCAATTTCTTCTCTTACCCTTGGGAAAATAAAAAATTGGGGGCGAAAAAATCATTTTTGTGAAAAAATATGATTTTTTATTTTTACGGCTCTGCATTATAAACTTCTGTGAAGCACTTGGTGGGTCAAAGTGCTCACCACACATCAAGATAAGTTCCTTAGGGGGTCTACTTTCCAAAGTGGTGTCACTTGTAGGGGGTTTCAGTGTTTAGGCACATCAGGGGCTCTCCAAACGCAACATGGCGTCCCATCTCAATTCCAGTCAATTTTGCATTGAAAAGTCAAATGGCGCTCCTTTCCATCCGAGCTCTGCCATACGCCCAAACAGTGGTTTACCCCCACATATGGGGTATCATCGTACTCAGGACAAATTGCACAACATTTTTTGGGGTCCAATTTCTTCTCTTACCCTTGGGAAAATAAAAAATTGGGGGAAAAAAGATCATTTTTGTGAAAAAATATGATTTTTATTTTTACGGCTCTGCATTATAAACTTCTGTGAAGCACTTGGTGGGTCAAAGTGCTCACCACACATCTAGATAAGTTCCTTAGGGGGTCTACTTTCCAAAATGGTGTTACTTGTAGGGCGTTTCAATGTTTAGGCACATCAGGGGCTCTCCAAACGCAACATGGCGTCCCATCTCAATTCCAGTCAATTTTGCATTGAAAAGTCAAATGGCGCTCCTTCCCTTCCAAGCTCTGCCATGCGCCCAAACAATGGTTTACACCCACATATGGGGTATCATCGTACTCAGGACAAATTGCACAACATTTTTTGGGGTCCAATTTCTTCTCTTACCCTTGGGAAAATAAAAAATTGGGGGCAAAAAGATCATTTTTGTGAAAAAATGTGATTTTTTATTTTTACGGCTCTGCATTATAAACTTCTGTGAAGCACTTGGTGGGTCAAAGTGCTCACCACACATCTAGATAAGTTCCTTAGGGGGTCTACTTTCCAAAATGGTGTCACTTGTAGGGAGTTTCAATGTTTAGGCACATCAGGGGCTCTCCAAACGCAACATGGCGTCCCATCTCAATTCCAGTCAATTTTGCATTGAAAAGTCAAATGGCGCTCCTTCCCTTCCAAGCTCTGCCATGCGCCCAAACAATGGTTTACACCCACATATGGGGTATCAGCGTACTCAGGACAAATTGCACAACATTTTTTGGGGTCCAATTTCTTCTCTTACCCTTGGGAAAATAAAAAATTGGGGGCGAAAAAATCATTTTTGTGAAAAAATATGATTTTTTATTTTTACGGCTCTGCATTATAAACTTCTGTGAAGCACTTGGTGGGTCAAAGTGCTCACCACACATCTAGATAAGTTCCTTAGGGGGTCTACTTTCCAAAATGGTGTCACTTGTAGGGAGTTTCAATGTTTAGGCACATCAGGGGCTCTCCAAACGCAACATGGCGTCCCATCTCAATTCCAGTCAATTTTGCATTGAAAAGTCAAATGGCGCTCCTTCCCTTCCAAGCTCTGCCATGCGCCCAAACAATGGTTTACACCCACATATGGGGTATCAGCGTACTCAGGACAAATTGCACAACATTTTTTGGGGTCCAATTTCTTCTCTTACCCTTGGGAAAATAAAAAATTGGGGGCGAAAAGATCATTTTTGTGAAAAAATATGATTTTTTATTTTTACGGCTCTGCATTATAAACTTCTGTGAAGCACTTGGTGGGTCAAAGTGCTCACCACACATCAAGATAAGTTCCTTAGGGGGTCTACTTTCCAAAGTGGTGTCACTTGTAGGGGGTTTCAGTGTTTAGGCACATCAGGGGCTCTCCAAACGCAACATGGCGTCCCATCTCAATTCCAGTCAATTTTGCATTGAAAAGTCAAATGGCGCTCCTTTCCATCCGAGCTCTGCCATACGCCCAAACAGTGGTTTACCCCCACATATGGGGTATCAGCGTACTCAGGACAAATTGTACAACAACTTTGGGGGTCCATTTTTTCCTGTTACCCTTGGTAAAATAAAACAAATTGGAGCTGAAATAAATTTTGTGTGAAAAAAAGTGAAATGTTCATTTTTATTTAAACATTCCAAAAATTCCTGTGAAACACCTGAAGGGTTAATAAACTTCTTGAATGTGGTTTTGAGCACCTTGAGGGGTGCAGTTTTTAGAATGGTGTCACACTTGAGTATTTTCTATCATATAGACCCCTCAAAATGACTTCAAATGAGATGTGGTCCCTAAAAAAAAATGGTGTTGTAAAAATGAGAAATTGCTGGTCAACTTTTAACCCTTATAACTCCGTCACAAAAAAAAATTTTGGTTCCAAAATTGTACTGATGTAAAGTAGACATGTGGGAAATGTTACTTATTAAGTATTTTGCGTGACATATGTCTGTGATTTAAGGGCATAAAAATTCAAAGTTGGAAAATTGCAAAATTTTCAAAATTTTCGCCAAATTTCCATTTTTTTCACAAATAAACGCAAGTTATATTGAATAAATTTTACCACTAACATGAAGTACAATATGTTACGAGAAAACAATGTCAGAATCGCCAAGATCCGTCAAATCGTTCCAGAGTTATAGCCTCATAAAGGGACAGTGGTCAGAATTGTAAAAATTGGCCCGGTCATTAACGTGCAAACCACCCTTGGGGGTGAAGGGGATAGTAATAATTAATACAAATCATAGTATACTCATCTTAGGGCTATATTTTCTTGCCAGGGTATGGATCCCTTAGGCATTAGAAAATAATCTGCAAGAAGTTCACAGACTCCGAGGCCTGAAAGATCCCTGCGTCTGGGCAAAACCTGTGGAATTGGATCAGGATTGATAGCCAATCCTCCCTCAGCATCCACAGACCCAAGAAAATTATGAATATGGGTAAAAATGGATAGTATTACACAGGCTTTAATGACACCATTGACATTTTGCTTACTTAAATGGAGGGCAGTAAGCAATACCCTCCATTCTGTCAAGACTACGCCGAGTATAAGGCCTCATCTCACGATGTGTGAGCTGAAAAGTCTTATCAGCCACAATCACAAAAATAACTGTTTCTCCACTTGAGCCAGGGAGAATCTTTGGGGGATGGCACACTCATTTGATTGTCCTTAAGTGGCCAACCCATTAAGGAAGAATTGAAGATTCAAGAATTAAAATTAAAAACTCATAGTTACTATCAATTAACACCAACAGCACTATGGAAAAAAATTGCTTATAATTGTAGTATTGGGACCCTGAGTTTGGCAGCTTCTTGACCCAGATGTGCTTCCCAATCTAAAGCACCCAATTGGGAAACTTAAACCTATTATACATCCCCCTTGAGATGTGCTCCCAGCGTTCAGGGGTTATCTACGGCATCAATTTCTCCTTTAGGTGATCCAAGATTTGTGAACAGGTGTGCTTCACTATATTATAGATAGTTGTTAGTCCAAGAAGAAAGTTTAAATGGATGGCAGCATAAGACTCTCCCATGGCAAGGAACCTAAAATGGAAATACAGTTTATGTTAAGGGAACATATACATTGTTTCATAATGGAAAAGATTCCATGAATCCTATATCTTACTTATTTTAACAGCCTAAATAGTGAGACAAACAAGACATATGCTAGTGTTCTCATTTTCTGAAAGAGACCAAAAGTATTTTTGAGAGAAAGAAAATAGAAAAAAAACCCTCAGGGTAAACAGCAGCTTTTCTTCTGCTGAAATGCATTGGTGAAATCGTGTATTTTGCTATGTTAAGCTTAACTGAAGCTCCTCCAGTAGAAGGTTAAGGGTCTCCAGAGTCATTCTTGAGTAGGCGATAAATTTGTCAGGATGTTTCAGCAAATGTGTATAAAGCCATGCAAAAAGCCCTCTAATAGGATGTTGGGTGAGGAGTGGATGAACCCAAAATCTGCATGGCCTCCTCGGAGCAAAAATGGGTGATGTCACGATACCCGGGTATTAATGCTGCAGGGGAAACTGCACCCAGCAGCAACGGAGCTGGACCAGACAACGGGTAACTAACCTGATCACCAACGGGACCTTCCACATGAGACAGAGGGATCAGGTAGAGCAAAAGGACCTAAGATCATGTGACAGAGTGGGAGGCAGTCAGGGGGTGGAGCCAGATGCCGGGGAAACAGAGAAGGAACAAGCATAAAAGAATAGTGAAACAAGCAGAGGTCGTAGCCAGGAGATTACAAGATACCAACAGGGAGAGCCAGGGAGAAGTCAGAAGCCAAGCCAAAAGTCAGTAATCAAGGAAAATGAATAAAGCAGGTGACAGCAAGACACAAAGCAAGCCACCACACACTTCACGCACAGAGGTCAAGTATACAGACTGCAAAAAACCTATAGCTGACAAGGATACCAGGTTAGGAGAAAGTATAACTAGCCCTCCCATCTTGAAAAAGAGGCTTAGATTAACCCTGAGAGCACAGGACATTAACCTTGTCCTAACCATGACCGTACCCCCCCTTAACGGGGAACCACTGGACCCCCAGTCTTCTCAGGGTACCTGGCATGAAAAACCCACACTAGTCGATCAGCATGCACAGAACTGGCTGGAACCCATGATCGATCCTCAAAAGAATATCCCTTCCAATGTATTAAGTACTGAAGCCTTCAACGCATCCACCGTGAATCAATGATGTGCCCTACCTCATACTCCGGATGACCCTCTACCAACACTGGCAGAACATTGGATGAGGAATCTTCTCTAACTGTCCCCACAGGTTTTAATAGAGATCTGTGGAAGACATTTGATATTTTGAAGGAGGCGGGCAACTGTAATCCATAGGCCACCGGGTTGATCACCTCTATAATCTTGTATGGACCTATAAATCTGGGGCCCAACTTCATAGAGGGTACATTAAGTTTGATGTTATGGGTAGACAACCACACCTTCTCCCCCACCGTCAGTGTAGAAGCTGGCCCCCTCTTCCTGTCTGCAAAATGTTTGTTCCTCTTTTGAGCTTTGGATATATTACCCTGAACCTCCCTCCAAAGTGTTCTTAACTGTTGTACCAGACCCTCAGCACCAGGGCAACCAGAATCCATGCGGGAAAATTCTTCAAATTGTGGAACAAATCTATAATTGACCTAAAAAGGAGATTTGCCAGTAGACTGATTAATACGACAGTTGAATGCAAATTCCACCATCGGTAATACCTCACACCAGTCCTCCTGTCTGGAAGAGGCAAGGCATCATAAAATTTGTTCCAACGACTGGTTGGTGCGTTAAGTCTGACTATTAGATTCAGGGTGATAAGCAGAGGAGAAAGACAATGTAACCCCCAACTTCTTACAAAAAGCCCTCCAAAATCTAGCATCAAATTGCACATCCCTGTCAGACACCACATTCACAGGGACCCCATGCAACCAAACTATATGCTGAATGAACAAATGAGCTAAGGTTTCAGAAGAAGGCAACGCAGATATCTGCACAAAGTGGGCTTGTTTAGAAAACCTATCAACCACTACCCAGACTACAGAGTTGTCCTTTGAAGGAGGAAGATTAGTGATAAAATCCATGGACAGGTGTGTCCAAGGTTTATCTGGAATTGGCAAAGGTACCATTTCCCTGGCCGGCCAGACGAGAGAGCTCTTAGAGCGAGCACACACCCCACAAGTATTCACAAATTTTTTAATATCAGTATCATAGAAGGCCACCAAAATTCCTAGCTACTGCCCCCCCGGGTAGCTGCAATCCCAGGGTGTGCACTCAACACAGAGTCATGAAATTCCTGCAAAAATGTGAGACGGAAATGATTGGGTACAAAAAATTTGCCAGAGGGTTTATTCTTGGGAGCTTGTGACTGTGCTTCCAAAATCTCTCTCTGTAACTCAGATGAGATTTCAGCCACAACCACTCCAGGTTGAAGAATGGAGGAAGAAGGTTCTGGAGGGGACACACAATCAAAACTTCGGGATAAGGCATCCGCCTTTACATTTTTAGACCCTGGTCGGAACGTAATGGTAAAATGAAACCGAGAAAAAAAAAGTGTCCATCGAGCGTGTCTGGGGATTAATCTCTTAGCAGACTCGATACCGGTCAAATTTTTATGATCAGTGATGACCGTAATGTAGGGTTGAGCGACCTTTAGTTTTTTAGGGTCGAGTCGGGTTTTGTGAAACCCGACTGTCTTAAAAGTCGAGTCGAGTGAAATCGGCCGACCACCGTGAAAAGTCGGGTTTCGGCCGAAACACGAAACCCAATGAAGGAATTTAATTTTTTTTTTGTTCTCTCTCTCTCTCCCCTCCGTCCCAGCACAGAAAATTTCGTATTCCACATTCCAAATCCCTACTGCGCACAAGCGATAACATGACGATAGGCGTTCACTCCCCTAAGACCTATGTCATCACTCTGCCCACGCTCATTCATTGGCTGAAAAAATGGCGCTAAACGCGTCATACGAAACGCGACTTTGCCGCCAAGATCGCGTACCGCATGGCCGACCCCGCACAGGGATCGGGTCGGGTTTCATGAGACGCCTACTTTGCCAAAAGTCGGCGACTTATGAAAATGCACGACCCGTTTCGCTCAACCCTACCGTAATGGAATGAACAGCCCCCTCCAAAAAATGCATCCATTCTTCGAAGGCCAATATAATTGCCAACAATTTCCTGTTGCCGACATCATAATTTCTCTCAGCCGAAGATAATGTTTTAGAGGGTTGTCGGGCCCTGAGACAACACTGCCCCCACCCTCACCTCCAATGCGTCAACCTCCACGATATAAGGTCTCGACGGATCCGGTTGTATCAACACGGGGGCTGAAATAAAACATTTCTTCAGTGTCTGGAAGGAATTTTTTGCGGCCACGGACCAATTTTTTACCTCCGCCCCTTTGAGTGTAGAGTCCTTTAAGGGTTTCACCACCTGCGAAAACCCTTTAATGAACTTCCTATAATAGTTAGCGAAGCCCAGAAATCGCTGCAACTCCTTCAGGTCATGAGGTTGCACCCAATCAGAAATGGCCTGAACCTTCCCTGGATCCATGCGGAACCCATCCCCAGATACAATTAACCCCAGAAAAGACAGTTCTTGCATAAAGAATGAGCACTTCTCCAGTTTTGCGTATAAATGGTTCTCCCTGAGTCTCCCAAGAACTGTGTGAAGATGGTGTAAGTGAGACTGACTGCCCTCTGAGTATATCAAGATGTCATCCAGGTAAATGACAACATAGCGCCCAATCAGATCAGAAAAAACAGCATTAATGAAATATTGGAACACAGCAGAGGCGTTAGTGAGACCGAAGGGCATAACCAAATTTTCAAACAAGCTATCGGTAGTCAGAAACGCTGTTTTCCATTCATCTCCCTCTTGAATCCTTATCAGGGTTTAAGCCCCTCGTAAGTCAAGCTTAGAAAACCATTTGGCCCCAGTGAGTTGATTACATATATCAGGAATCAGAGGAAGAGGATACGTGTTTTTCACAGTAATCTTATTCAGTTCCCGAAAGTCGAGGCACAGTCGCAAACCACCATCTTTTTTCTTCATGAAAAAAAACCCTGCTGCGATGGGTGAAACAGTAGGCCGAATATGCCCCTTGCGGAGACTCTCAGTGATGTACTCTTTCATAGCTTGACGCTCGGGCTCAGACAAATTGTATAAACGATCCTTGGGTAATCTGGCTCCTGGGATTAAATTAATAGCACAATCACCAGGTCGATGTGGTGGAAGTGCCTCAGCCTCACTTTCGGAAAACACATCTTAGAAGTCTTTCAGGTACTTCAGAATACCCTCCAGACTGACAGACGACACAGATACAGACTTTACCGTGTTAACAAAAGGTCCCAGGTTACAACACAGACCATTACCCTTACATCTCCATTGAGTAATCTCCCCCGCCACCCAATCAATGGCAGGATTGTGGCGTTGCAGCCAGGGCATTCCCAGAACCAGTCCTGCAGGCAGGATATTCAATACAAAACAACTTAATTGCTCCACGTGAGTGGAACCCACTTTCAGAGAAAAAACATCAGCTTTGAAACAAATTCCATCCCGGGTAACAGGGGACGAATCAACAGTCACAGTTTTAACAGGGTCTTTCAGCCTGACTGTCCCTATCTTATTACGAGTCACAACTTGGGCATCAATCAAATTAACAGAAGAACCACAGTCAACAAAAGCGGTGGTCACCACAGGACCGCTAGCAAGTTCCAATTTCACCTGGAGCACAAGTTTTGTAAGCGAGAAAAAATGTACCTGGGAGTCTGTACAACCTTCTAGATTGTTGCTCAGACTCAGTCGTTTCTCACATGGTTTCACAGAAGGGCAGGATGGACAGTTCCTTTTCCAATTTCCAGAGGCTCCACAGTAAAAACACAGTTGATTTTCTCTGCGGTGTCTTCTCTCTGTCTCAGAGACCGAGACTAACCCAATCTCCATGGGCTCAGATACAGGTGCAGAGTCACATAATTTAGAGAACAAGGAAGTCTCCCGTTGCATCATTCCTCTAGCACGGAGTCTCCGGTCAATTTGAACTGCCTGTGGCATGGCATCCTCGAGGGTATCAGGAGGAGCATGAAGTGCCAGAGTGTCCTTCAGACGGTCAGACAGACCCATGCGGAACAACCCATTCAGGGCTGCATCGTTCGAAGAAACTTCAGCTGCCCAGCGCCTAAACTCTGAGCAGAACCATTCAGCGAAGTGCTTCCCCTGTGTCACACTCATCACCATATCCTCTGCCAGACACACTCTATCAGGCTCATCATAAATGTGCCCCAGAGACTCAAAGAACAGGTTCAGAGACATACGTTCAGGAGCAGAGGAAGAGAGAGAGAAGGCCCATGCCTGCTGGGACCCCTTTAATAAAGACATAACTACCCCCACCCTCTGCCTTTCATTTCCAGAGGCCCGGGACGTAACTCAAAAACAACTTACATCCCTCCTTAAAGGCCCTGAACAATTTTTTATTCCCAGAAAAAGTGTTGGGTAATTTTACTGGCGGTTCAGGGTCCGCTAATGATACATCAGAGGGGCTCCTGGGTCTGAAATGGAGCAGACATCTGTAAAGCACCTGCCACATCTCTCTGCACCTGTTGGTGCGAGTGGACCAGGGCTTGCTGTTCCACAGTCAGCTTCTACAAAAGCTGAGAAAGCTCATTAACCTGTGCCATGAGATCCTGTACCGGGTCCATAGCATACAAACACCACCCCCCACACCAGGGAGAAAAACTATCAGGTCAGCTATAATGTCACGATTCCTGGGTATTAATGCTGCAGGGGAAACTGCACCCAGCAGCAACGGAGCTGGACTAGACACCGGGTAACTAACCTGATCACCAACGGGACCTTCCACATCAGACAGAGTGATCAGGTAAAGCAAAAAGACCTAAGATCATGTGACAGAGTGGGAGGCGGTCAGGGGGAGCCAGACACCAGGGAAACAGAGAAGGAACAAGCATAAAAGAATAGTGAAACAAGCAGAAGTCATAGCCAGGAGATTACAAGATACTAACAGGGAGAGTCAGGGAATAGTCAGAAGCCAAGCCAGAAGTCAGTAATCCAGGAAAACAAATAAAGCAGGTGACAGCAAGACACAAAGCAAGCCAGCACACACTTCAGAGGTCAAGCATACAGACTGCAGAAAAACCTAGAGCGGACAAGGATACCAGGTTAGGAGAAAGTATAACTAGCCCTCCCATCTTCCAAGAGAGGCTAACAACATTAACCCTGAGAGCACAGGACATTAACCTTGTCCTAACCATGACAGGTGAATACCCTATACGCAGTTGAAAAGGAGTTGCTCTGTAGGATCCAAAGTCAAATTTGACATGCTTGACAAAGTTCCAGGTTGCTGATACACCAAAAAATGACAATTCTGTCAATAATATCCAGAAGAAAATTTGGATGTGTTCAGCATCACACATGTTGCTAAAGGGGTTTATATAGGGCTAACAACTAGAGATCAGCAAACCTTTTAAGGTTTGGTTCAATTCTCCGATCGTTTAGATGTTGGCCGAATATGTTCGCCCAACAGTTCAGCGAACATACCCGAACCCCATTAGATTCAATGGGAGGCCAAACCAAACGTATACACAGCACCATAAGGAAGGACAAAAAGCTTCCCAAACAGCTAAAACTTATGTGAAGACACCATGAAAAGTGGCATCAATTGACCCACAGTAGAAATTTGCACATGGCACAGCAGCAGTCAGCTATGGGCCATGCATGAGGTATCAGGGTTTGGCCCAGCATTTCCAGCTTGGAATTGAAGATTCAATGAGGACCTGATAGCTCACACCACTAATTTTTTTCCTTTTTTTCCAGCCACACTCAGATGGCTCAAACATCAGTTAAATACTATACCATTGGTAGAAAAATTTGAGAAAAGTAACACAGGTAATTGACTGATCAATTGACTGACAGTAGAACCTTTTATAATGGCACACAAGCAATCAGCCATGGCCCATGCATGAAGTATTAGGGTCTGGCCCTGCATTTACAGCTGGGAATTGAAATTTCAATGAGGACCTGGTTGTTAAAGGAGCGATGTAGGACTTCTTAGCTGGAAGCCTTAATACCTCTTGCAACACCTCCAAATTTTGTTTATTCCAGCCACACTCAGATGGCACAAACATCAGTTTCATACAGTAATATAGGTAGAAAAATGTAAGGAAAATAAGAGAAGGCCTGGCGTTCTGGGAGCACTACTTACACAGGCAACCCACCAGATGGAGACCCAACTTGGAACCTCCACATTTCAAAAAATAATTGTCACACACCACTAAAGTAGCATGAATTTCCACAGAGTAGAAATATTATAAGTCTCTGAAACACCTTCCACTACAGGCAACTCACTAGATGGAGACTCAACTTGGAATCTCTACATTTCAAAAAATAATTGTCACCCACTACTAAAGTGGCATCAATTTCCAGAGTAGAAATATTATAATAAGCCTCTGACACACCTTCCACCACAGGCAACTCACCAGAAGGAGACCCAACTTGGAGTCTCCATGTTTCAAAAAATAATTGTCAGACACTAGAGATGAGAGAACATGTTCGGAAAACGTTCACCAATTTCAAATTCAGCATTGAAATAGCACATTTGCATTCGTGTTCACTTTCTTTAGCATTTTTACTCAAAGTTGGCCACAGTTCGGTAAATCATCACCTTTCTATTAATGCTTTTGTTATTTCTTTGGCTAGGATAGTGATGCTGTATAATTAGCGGGGGGGGGGATGGGGTGACGTGTCTGATGAGGGAATGTTGTGTGAAGAAGGTAGAGGAGCAGCGTGTGTTTTTTCCCCTTAACTTTATGTGTTGATTCTGGCAGCCAATCAGGGTGCATAAACCATCCATAGAATCATGACATAAGGTCTTCTGTGATTGGCTACTGAAGTCAAATTTTCCTGCCCATATAAAAAGTGGACATCTTGTTTTGCTGGTGCAATTTTCTCAGTGTCACAGTGTAGAGAAGCTGCTCCTGATAGTGCTGCAACTGGACTTGTCAGTTAGCTTCGGAGGCCCCATTTGCTACTCCAAATTGTTTGTGATAATACTGTGTTTCAGTGGCAAATTAAAAAGCCAGATTTCCATGTAAAAATAGTTAGTCCTAATACAGTGGTGCAGCCTGGAGGACCAATTAGCTAATCCAAATTGCTTGTGGCAAAACTTTTTCAGTTGCAAATCAGAAGGCCAGATTTCCATTTAAAAATAGTTGGCTTAATATTGGGGTGCAGCCACGAAGCCCAATTAGCTAATCAAAATCATTTGTGACAAAACTGTGTTCCACTGGCAAATCAGAAGGCCAGATTGCCACTTAAAATCGCTAATTCTGAAGTTCAGCAACTGGTTGCCTTAGTTGGGCTGCAACAGACTCCATTTTGTGCGAGAGATTATTCTGTTATGGACTGACTTGTTTTGGAGTAGTGGTATTGCAACCACAAGGGGCAGCACTGGCAGGTAGCGTAGTCAGGGATAGCCAAGGAGTCGATACACAGAAGCAGCAGTATAATTGTAGAATAAAGGAGCAGGTGAAAGAAAGCTTGACTAGAGACTGGTAGCTCAATAATGTCGCAAGGAGGGGAGTGCAATACCAGGTTTAAATAGGGTGTTCAATCAGGATGCCAATCATGTACTGAGGGGGGAGACCATCAGGAACAACACAGTTGAAAGTATCTGGGTTAGCACAGAACTGTCCAGTGAGCTGATAGCTCAGAAGGAAGAGCTGTTGCCTTGAACACAAAAGCTGCAGGGTTCGAGTCCTGACACAGTGTTTCAATGTAAAATCATTGTTGTTCAATCTTTTGTGCTAATTCTGTGGCAAATCATTCTGTGGCTTAATGATTTTTAAGTGGAAATCTGGCCTTCTGATTTGCCACTGAAACACCATTTTATTACAATCAATTTGGATTAGCTAATTGACCTTTCAGGCTGTACCCCAATATTAGGTTTAATGATTGTTAAGTGACAATCAGGCCTTCTGATTGTCATTGAAACACAGTTTCATCACAAACAATTTGGAGTAGCAAATGGTGCCTCCGGAGGCTGCCACACAGTTTTTGCAATGCTGGAATATCAATTTCATTCAGGACAGTATCATATCTAGTTAACTGACAAGTTCCTTAAAAGGAATCTATATGCACATTTTTACCATCTCACCTGAGAGCAGCAGAAAATAGGAGCAGGCAGGGCCGATTTTAGGCAAAGTGGGGTGTCACGATATGGTATGAAATATCATAAGTTTAGTTTCTCTTGTCAGCCCAGGATGTGGGCTAAGAAACCCCCCTTCTCTTTTACTTCAGAGTTGAGCTTGCCTTGCCAATGTATGTGAGAGGGGAGTTTTATTGAAGAAAGGTATTTACGACCGGCATTTCCTGCCGCATAAGCTTTTGTCCAGCTATCACTGGACTAGAAGCTTCTAGAATCATGAAAGTCCTTTGTTCTGTTTTTGTAAGATATTAGGCAAACGATTTAAAATACGAACACCAAAATATATCGTCATAATCACACTCGGAGGATCTACGCATCACTCTAAATACGGGCGTCTAACTCCATCTGTACCTAATCTGACCTGAGAGTAAGGGGGGCGCCAGAGAGCTGCAAATGTTAAGTGGAACTGTAAGCGGGATACACAAATCCCTGCAGTTCATGGTATATTGGAGAGCAGTGGGATACCTAAAATAAGCCCCTGCTGTAACCTAAGAGGTCAATAGCATTGTGTGTGTTTTTTTTTTTTTTTTAAAGGTAATTGTCATCTAAGTACGCCACGGCGTACTTCTCCAGTCCCTGAAGCAGGAGATTGACCATCCGCTGGAAAGTGGCAGGGGCATTCTTCATGCCGAAGGGCATGACCATGGACTCGTACAGTCCAAAGGGTGTGATAAAGGCGGACTTCTCCTGCGCCTCGGGGCTCAGGGGAATCTGCCAGTATCCGCGACTCAGATCCATTATAGTCAGGTATTTTGCGCCAGCTAACTTCTCAAGCAGCTCCTCGATACGCGGCATTGGGTGCGGGTCAGAGGCTGTAAAGGTGTTGAGCCCCTTGTAGTCCACGCATAACCGGGTGGTCCAGTCCTTCTTTGGCACGAGAACTACAGGTGAGGCCCACGCGCTCTTTGACCATCGAATCACCCCCAGCTGTAACATCTCATCGATCTCCTGGCGCATAATCTGCTGCACCTGGTCAGAGATTCGATAGGGTGTTCGCCGTAGTGGGGCGTGATTCCCGGTGTCCACCTCGTGGACGGCTAACTCAGTCCTTCCAGGCCGGTTGGAGAACACGACCCGGAAGGGTTCCAGTGTGGTTTGCAACTGCAACCGCTGTGGTTCATCTAGCGAGGTGCTTACCTCCACGTCCTCAATGGACCCACGGGCCTTGGCTTGGGCCAGCATGTCCAGGAGGGTGTCTTCCTCCCCTTCTTCGGGTGCGCTGCAGACCGGTAGGACGAAAGGTTCACATTCATGATGAGCCTTCATCATGTTGACGTGAAAGGCCTTTCGCCTACCCCGAGTGTGGTCAAGCGTGACCACGTAGGTGACCGGGTTGAGCTGTTGGTGGACGACGTACGGGCCCTCCCAGGCTGCCTGAAGCTTATCCGTTGGTACAGGAACCAGCACCCACACCTTTTGACCCACGTGGTAGGTCCGCTCCCGGGCGTTCTGGTCGTACCAGTGCTTCTGATCAGCCTGAGCCTGCGTCATGTTGTCATGCACCAACTGTGTCAAGGTCTGCATCTTGTCACGGAAGCGCATGACATACTCCACTATGGACACTTCAGAAGGGTTCGGCTCCCCTTCCCAGGATTCTCTTACCAACCCAAGGGGTCCCCGGACTCGCCTGCCGTACAGGAGCTCGAAGGGGGAGAACCCCGTCGAGGCCTGCGGAACCTCTCGGTAAGCGAATAGCAGGTGTGGGAGGTACCGCTCCCAGTCGCGCCCTTGTGTCTCAACCAGCATGCGTAGCATCTGTTTGAGGGTACCATTGAAGCGTTCACACAAGCCATTGGTCTGTGGGTGATACGCACTCGATACCAGGTGCTTCACCTGCATTTTCTTACAGAGAGCCTCCATTAGGTGAGACATAAATTGGGTCCCTTGATCAGTAAGCATTTCCCTGGGAAATCCTACACGTGAAAAGATGGCCAACAGGGCATCCGCCACCTTATCTGCCCTAGTTGACGACAGAGCTACTGCCTCTGGGTACCGGGTAGCGTAGTCTACCACAGTAAGAATATATTGCTTTCCAGAGCTGCTGGGGACGGCCAGCGGGCCCACAATGTCCACCGCAATCCTCTGGAAAGGCTCCTCTATCACTGGCAAAGGGATCAGGGGAGCCTTAAGAGCAGGCCCCGCCTTCCCCACTCTTTGACAGGTGACACAGGAGCGGCAGTAGTTTGACACATCTGTCCCCATCTTAGGCCAATAGAAGTGTTGAGACAGCCGGGCCTTAGTTTTGCTGATCCCCAAGTGTCCAGCTAGCGGGATCTCATGGGCAATACGCAACAACTCACCCCGGAATTGCTGTGGGACGACCAGCTGTCTTTCCCTCAACCACTCCTTTTGTGATTCTCCGGGTACTGTCTCCCGGTACAACCTTCCTCCTTCCCAGAACACCTTCTCCTTATCAGTCTCGGAGAATGACGTCCCGGCGAGTTGTCTCAAACTCTCTCATCTGTGTGCAGAGCGGCCTGAAACTCCTGGCTAGGGGACTGGAGAAGTACGCCGTGGCGTACTTAGATGACAATTGGTGGCAGCGGTGGGATATTAGAGCATTAGTGATTCGGTTTGAGCAATCATTCCTCTCACTAAAAACTTGCAGAAAGTTCTTGCGAGAACTCTGCGCAAATAAGTTTGGAGAAAGAACTCAGTGTTTATTAGTTGTGAGACAATTGCAAATATGTACAAGGTAATTATGAAAATAAAAGGATTAAAGGAAGAAAAGATAACTCACATGTTCTTAGTTCATATCAGTTCAGGCAAACACCATGCTAGTGGGAGGGGCTCCCAAAAATCCCAATGCATGAGGTACAGCTCTTCAGGTCAGACCCACATGTTCTTCCAGCAACAGACTGACTGCTGGAGTCCGGCCAAAACAGTTATAGCTTAGCCTGGTGACATCACCAAAAAGGCTGGCTATCCCAGTCCCTCCTCTCTCTGCATTCTGACTAAGTATAAGCTAAATCTTTCTAAGACTTGTAATTCTGCTGCTGAACCTATCATAGTCCTAACATAACCAGCATTCATCTCGGAGTAACGTGGGCTTTCTAATAAGATCAAATATGCCCTGTCTGGGATACATATTTACAGAGACATTCCTACTTCTTCACCAGATGGAGTTAGACGCCCGTATTTAGAGTGATGCGTAGATCCTCCGAGTGTGATTATGACGATATATTTTGGTGTTCGTATTTTAAATCGTTTGCCTAATATCTTACAAAAACAGAACAAAGGACTTTCATGATTCTAGAAGCTTCTAGTCCAGTGATAGCTGGACAAGAGCTTACGCGGCAGGAAATGCCGGTCGTAAATACCTTTCTTCAATAAAACTCCCCTCTCACATACATTGGCAAGGCAAGCTCAACTCTGAAGTAAAAGAGAAGGGGGGTTTCTTAGCCCACATCCTGGGCTGACAAGAGAAACTAAACTTATGATATTTCATACCATATCGTGACACCTCCCCCTTTTGGCGTGCGCTACGGCGGCAGAACCTCTCGGTATGCCTCCATGCGCACCTCCGTGGGTTCATCCTGGCGGGAGAGTCCATCTGCATTCCCATGCTCCCTGCCCGTTTTGTGTTCAATGGTGAAGTCAAATTGCTGAAGGGCAAGGCTCCAGCGTAGCAACCTGCCGTTGGTTCCACACATGGTGCTTAGCCAGCGCAGAGGGTTGTGGTCGGTCACCACCGTGAAGGTGCGACCGTACAAGTAGGGCTGCAAGCGCTGCAGGGCCCAGACTATGGCCAGGCACTCCTTCTCGATGGTAGAGTAGGCCACTTCCCTTGGCAAAAGTTTCCGGCTCAGGTACAACACGGGGTGCTCTTGGTCCTCCGAGTCAACCTGGCTGAGCACAGCACCAAGGCCAAACTCGCTGGCGTCGGTCTGTACCAAGAATGGTCGACTGCTGTCAACTGCTTTCAACACCGGGGCGTTGCACAGTGCTGTTTTCAACGCCTGGAAGGCCCCCTCACAGCCATCTGTCCAGTTGACGATGTGGGGTAGCTTCTTCCTGGTGAGGTCCGTCAAAGGTTTTGCCAGGCTACTATAGTGCTGCACAAAGTGCCTATATGTATTAATAAACTAGAAAGAGCATGATGCCCCAAGAACAACAAATATACAACATGATCACTGTAATATGTGAACTAGAAATTTTATTAGCATGATACAAAAAAACTAAAAACAACACAGTTATGTGAGGGTATGGTGTATGACTACTGAGAACACCAGCAAAGGTGTACACACATATACAAAAGTGCAGGGGTACAATCATGGAGCCACATGGCATGAAAAATGCAAGTAGAGCGAGCAGTATTGTGCAAAAACAGGAAATATAGCATAAGGTAAGGGGGGGATGCTAATCTATGGTCAATGACCAAAGTCCTCAATGCAGAGGAAGTACCATAACAGCCTACACCCGTCCCTATTGCAACTGCCCAAGAATAAAGTGACAATGTGACTAAGCCATAAGCCCCAGACTGAGCTTACCCATATGTGCGATGTCCTATATGCGGTGTCCACAGGAAAAGCGCCTATAGTACCCTGCAGTGCCCAGGAAGGACATCACCTGTTTCTTGGTCCCAGGAGTGGGCCAGTTCACGATCACGCCCACTTTGTCAGGCTCCGGTTTCAGGGTGCCTCCGCGTACCTGGTGCCCCAGGTAGTGGACCTCCCTCATGCCTATCTGGCACTTTCCCGGCTTGCCATCTTCAGTCCTTCCTGGGATGAACACCTGCAGCATCTCGAGGAGGTGCTCAGGCGAATTCACCAAGCAGGCCTGACTATCAAGCCGGGAAAGTTGGAGCTGCATGGTCTTTGATGACCAGGGGGGTACAATTTACATGATATTGACTGGATGTTATTTGGAGTAGGTAGCTGTTGGGCTCGGGTCCGCACGGTTTCTATACATGGTGGCCATGTTATAGGTGCACAGCCACCATTTTAGCACCTTGTTCCATTTTCTGTCCTGAGCCTTATTAAGTGTGTTACTTATTTGTGGTTATTTTCAATAAAGATTTTGTTGCATTAATACCCAGTTTGGTCGTTTCTTATGTGGTTTTGCACATTCCCATTGTATTCAAAGTTGTACGGCTGGGCGTTGATATATCCAGTAGAGGCAATGTTAATACTTATGGAATTTTGACAATGTTGCTATATAATACCTTTATTTCTTTATTATATATTTCTGTGTTTTGCACAGGTACCGATTTTGGTATTATGGATTTTAGAGCCAGTGAACAGTCCTGGCTAGGACAAATTGAACAGGTGTTCGGACAGGAGGGAACTGGTGGTTTACCAACAAGAGATCACAGTAATGATGTACTATTCGAATCTATGAAAAAATGCTTTTAAAGCGTGCTAAGCTTTGGTGGAACAGATTGTTTCTAGAAAAATATCTATCGAAAAATATGATCCCCAGGGGCCTTCGTGTTCGAGTTGTGCCAACGTTTCCCGTTGAGGACGGCGAGTTTGTGTCTAAGTGGGAGGAGGCTTGTGGGATCTGTTCAGGAACTTTGATGAAGCTACTTATTGAACTCAACATAAAAACCATTGTTGGACTCGATAAAGAGATAGATTCCACATTATTAGAGTTGCGGGGGAAATGCTCGGATGAGCAAATTAAAAATTATGATGCACAAATGGATAAAATTATGGAGTTAACAGTCAAAAAAATCAGTGATACCCAGTCCTCCAAATTTAATCGTGACCTAAAAGACTACCAATCCCAGAAAGTATATATGTGGAGGAAAACACCGATGCAACATCATCAGTTACCACGGAGTGGATCCAATACTTCTCTTTCGTCACATGGATCCCAGTCTGATAGTTCGGCGTCATCTGCGGTTACACGCTCAGGCGCAAGCTATAATCGCACGAGAAGACAAAACTTCCATCCCTATAGGAGATACAAAGCACGTGATCCCGAAGTCCCCAGAGAGGACAATAAGGTAATAAACCTGAGTGAATACCCTCTATCCCGGGCTGATTGCTTACTCTTATGTAGGGGTTTATCGTTTTCACCTACGGCAGGTTTAGATCATTTTACGGTAATTAAGGATTTACATCTATTCGCTCGATCCCTGCTTTTTAAACGACATTTTTTTGATAATACCCTTCATGAATTGTTCCCCACAGAGAGTGAACAATCGGCCCTGAGGATTTTGGAGGAGCTGGCTAGAGAAGAGGCGATGGAAGAAGGAGGTAGGGTCCCACCTGCAATTCGTGTGCGATCAAAGAGGTTTCCTCCATTGGCCAGTTGCAGTGCTATTGAAACCTTTGTTAAGGTGGTGAGTGAGGAATTAACTAAAATTCCCCAAACCATCAAAAATGACAATCTCACTAGACAAGAGAGACAGCGGCTAAAACAGCTTCGGGATCTTCCTGGAGTTGTGATCAAGCCGGCGGACAAGGGGGGGTAACATTGTATTATGGCCACAAGCCATGTATGTGAAAGAGGCTATGCGTCAGCTACTGAACCCTACGTGTTACAAAAAATTGACGTTCAACCCCTTGTCCGCCTACTGCTCACAACTCAGGGGGATACTTGAAAAAGGTGTAGAGGATTGCGTCATCTCTAGAGAACTATACACAGCACTTGTGGTGACTGAACCAACAGTACCAACTTTTTATCTACTTCCTAAGACACATAAGGATATGGTTACACCACCAGGATGCCCCATTGTGTCAGGTAATGGTAGTTACTTAGAAAGGGTAAACAAATGGATTGATTCGGTCTTACAACCGTTGGTGGAGGAGCTCCCCTCGTTCTTGAAGGACACAAATCAATTATTAAAAAGGGTGGATGATCTACACTTGGGGGCGGATACTGTGATGGGGGCGATAGATGTGGAATCATTGTACACGAGTATTCGCCACTGTGATGGTCTGGCTGCCACCCGGTTTTTCCTGTCCACATCTAGTCTGTCCCCTAATTTTGTTGCCTTTCTTTTGGAGGTACTCAGTTTCGCTCTCACGCACAATTTTTTCACCTTTAGGGGGTCCTTCTTCCTGCAGCTCCAGGGAACAGCCATGGGGGCGGCCTTCGCGCCCTCCTATGCCAATCTGTTCCTGGGGCTGTGGGAGAGGGACCTCCTCTTGTCAGAGGGTCTGTCGTCTATGGAGCGCGTCCTTTTATGGGCGCGCTACATCGACGACATTCTCATTATCTGGCAGGGTGATAGTCAGTCCTTTTTTGAATTGGTGACCACTTTAAATGAGAATTCTTATAATATAAGGCTGACCGCGACATGTGATAGATCAAACATTGAGTTCCTAGATGTGAAATGACAAAGAGATAGTTTGGATACAGTGCAAACTACTATCTATCGTAAACCTACTGCCTCAAATATGCTGCTCCATGCGACCTCTTCACACCCCACTCATATGGTACGTGCGGTCCCGATAGGGCAGTTTTTACGCCTACACCGTTTATGTTCTACTGATTCAGATTTTGAATCACAGGCAAGGGACCTTTGTTCACGTTTCAAAGAAAGGGGTTACAGCAATCGGTCCATTAAGCGAGCATATTTGAGGGCTAAACATAGCAAAAGGAGTGTCTTGCTTTATGGTGGCCAGACTAGTGGTAGCACTTCTGAAGCAGTAAGATTTGTCACCAAATATAATTCAAGGGCGGGAGCAATTAGACAGGCATTGGAACGAGCATGGCCGATACTTAGAACAGATGCAACACTGCTAAAACTATTGCCCAGCCGACCGTCCATTACATTTAGGAGGTCTAAAAATATGCGTGACCACTTAGTCCGCAGCCATTTTGTTGAGTATTCCCCAAGGACATTTTTAAATGATCCACGTCATTTACCCAGGGGTGGCTGTCGAACGTGTGTGCACTGTGTTGCATGCTGCAATATCTCTAGAGATGACACGTTCACCGATTCATCAGGACAAAAGAGCTTTAAAATTACTAAGTCTATCACCTGTATATCCAAAAATGTGATCTATTACGCGGTTTGTCCCTGTCCCCTTATATATGTGGGGCTGACAACCCGTCAGCTTAAAATAAGGGTGCGGGAACATGTGCTCGGTATAGAAGCAGCTGTCACTGCACTTGATCCTAGCACATTAAAAACAATACCCAGGCACTTTAGGTCCCATCACGGTTGTGACAGCAAGGGCCTACGGGTGAAAGGGATAGATATGCTTGAACCGGGCATTAGGGGGGGCAACATCTCCCAACGTTTGGCACAACTCGAAACACGATGGATGTGGACTTTGAACACCATCCACCCTCATGGGTTAAATGAAACTATTAGCTTTGCACCTTTTCTGTGATCCCTTACTTAATCAATACTTTAATTGGGGTGTTTTGTCCCCCGTTTTATGGCCACTATGTTTGATTTTAACTTTTTAACTTTTTATCATTCAGATACGTTAGCATTTGGCCATGCGTGTTGTCGCTGCAAAGGGACGTCGCGTCCTTGGTCCTCGTTGAATGTGAGGGTCAAGCGAATGAAGACCGCCATTTGATGGAAACAGTGGCCTTAAGAAATAGTGCTATAGTATCTCTTATATATATGTATATGTTTATATATGTTGCATTTCTCTGTTATGGGGTTTGTTTTGTATTTTTTCTTTTGCCTTATGTTTGACACATATTTGGTAATGTTTTACAATATATAACTGCAAACGGTTATACAATTAGAGTTAGCAAACATATGTGTCATCAGTTTTGAGTCACTTCTAACATGGGTATTTTTGTGGGATGGTTTTTTTGGTTTCTCATTTATATTCTTCTTTCTTTTGTGTATATATATTCCTAATGGTGTATGCCACTAGGTTTTTAGCTTCTTTTTCCCCATATTTATCTCCCTCTCCTTTTTTCTTTTTGTTTTCTGAGGTTATATGCGTACATCTAAAGATAGGGAGGTTCCTTTAAGTATTGTCACTGTATATTATATGTAGGTGCCCCTCGATTGCCCTGGCGTGGTCTGTACGCGTGCGCGCCTGTTTTCGGCTGCTCTGGGCGGCTTGCGGCGTCTCTATGTTGTGATGGTTGCCATGGTTATGGCGGCCTCTCACATGACGCCGCCGCCGCCCGGCGCCGCCGTGTCCATGGCGACGCCTGCGTCACATCCGGCCTTCGTCCCGGCAATCGAGGAGACACACATATTTAAACCCCGCTTCCGGAGTGAGCTAACACGCCCCCTGACGAAGGAGCTTCCGCTCCGAAACGCGCGTCGGGTGCCCGTGCGGTGACCGTTCCTGGCTTCCTCCTCCACATCCCCCTGCTTACAGGTAAACTCCCGACCGCTATTGCGGTGATTAGTCCTGGTTTTCCAGGCATAGACAGTTGGAGCTGCATGGTCTTTGATGACCAGGGGGGTACAATTTACATGATATTGACTGGATGTTATTTGGAGTAGGTAGCTGTTGGGCTCGGGTCCGCACGGTTTCTATACATGGTGGCCATGTTATAGGTGCACAGCCACCATTTTAGCACCTTGTTCCATTTTCTGTCCTGAGCCTTATTAAGTGTGTTACTTATTTGTGGTTATTTTCAATAAAGATTTTGTTGCATTAATACCCAGTTTGGTCGTTTCTTATGTGGTTTTCCACATTCCCATTGTATTCAAGCCGGGAAAGTGCCAGATGGGCATGAGGGAGGTCCACTACCTGGGGCACCGGGTAGGCGGAGGCACCCTGAATCCGGAGCCTGACAAAGTGGGCGTGATCGTGAACTGGCCCACTCCTGGGACCAAGAAACAGGTGATGTCCTTCCTGGGCACTGCAGGGTACTATAGGCGCTTTGTACAGCACTATAGTAGCCTGGCAAAACCTTTGATGGACCTCACCAGGAAGAAGCTACCCCACATCGTCAACTGGACAGATGGCTGTGAGGGGGCCTTCCAGGCGTTGAAAACAGCACTGTGCAACGCCCCAGTGTTGAAAGCAGTCGACAGCAGTCGACCGTTCTTGGTACAGACCGACGCCAGCGAGTTTGGCCTTGGTGCTGTGCTCAGCCAGGTTGACTCGGAGGACCAAGAGCACCCCGTGTTGTACCTGAGCCGGAAACTTTTGCCGAGGGAAGTGGCCTACTCCACCATCGAGAAGGAGTGCCTGGCCATAGTCTGGGCACTGCAGCGCTTGCAGCCCTACTTGTACGGTCGCACCTTCACGGTGGTGACCGACCACAACCCTCTGCGCTGGCTAAGCACCATGTGTGGAACCAACGGCAGGTTGCTATGCTGGAGCCTTGCCCTTCAGCAATTTGACTTCACCATTGA
The DNA here is from genome assembly GCF_051348905.1 of Ranitomeya variabilis. Lineage (NCBI taxonomy): Eukaryota > Metazoa > Chordata > Amphibia > Anura > Dendrobatidae > Ranitomeya > Ranitomeya variabilis. Next base: position 828,191,902 of record NC_135233.1, read on the forward strand.
ACACAAAGCGGGCAGGGAGCATGGGAATGCAGATGGACTCTCCCGCCAGGGTGAACCCACGGAGATGCGCATGGAGGCATACCGAGAGGTTCTGCCGCCGTAGCGCACGCCAAAAGGGGGAGGTGTCACGATATGGTATGAAATATCATAAGTTTAGTTTCTCTTGTCAGCCCAGGATGTGGGCTAAGAAACCCCCCTTCTCTTTTACTTCAGAGTTGAGCTTGCCTTGCCAATGTATGTGAGAGGGGAGTTTTATTGAAGAAAGGTATTTACGACCGGCATTTCCTGCCACGTAAGCTCTTGTCCAGCTATCACTGGACTAGAAGCTTCTAGAATCATGAAAGTCCTTTGTTCTGTTTTTGTAAGATATTAGGCAAATGATTTAAAATACGAACACCAAAATATATCGTCATAATCACACTCGGAGGATCTACGCATCACTCTAAATACGGGCGTCTAACTCCATCTAGTGAAGTAGGGATTTCTCTGAAAATATGTATCCCAGACAGGGCATATTTGATCTTATTAGAAAGCCCACGTTACTCCGAGATGAATGCTGGTTATGTTAGGACTATGATAGGTTCAGCAGCGGAATTACAAGTCTTAGAAAGATTTAGCTTATACTTACTCAGAATGCAGAGAGAGGAGGGACTGGGATAGCCAGCCTTTTTGGTGATGTCACCAAGCTAAGCTATAACTGTTTTGGCCGGACTCCAGCAGTCAGTCTGTTGCTGGAAGAACATGTGGGTCTGACCTGAAGAGCTGTACCTCATGCATTGGGATTTTTGGGAGCCCCTCCCACTAGCATGGTGTTTGCCTGAACTGATATGAACTAAGAACATGTGAGTTATCTTTTCTTCCTTTAATCCTTTTATTTTCATAATTACCTTGTACATATTTGCAATTGTCTCATTTGTAACATCTTTGTATAATTTTGATAAAGCACTGCCTAACCTTTCTGGAGTATAATATTTAATGCTAGTTCTTCCTCCCTGCTCTAAAAACGTACCCTAAGTCTCTTGAAGGGAAATTACGCTACTGTTTTGGGTTAGCTCCGGACCCGTTTGATCGGAGCTGGTGGCAGTGACCGTGTGCAGGCTTTTGGGTGCTGTTTCAGCGACTGCGGCTTGATAATTATTGTTCCTGCCTGCGTGGGAGTAGTTATCGCGTCGCTGCAGCGCGCCCAATAGCCAGTACATAGCAGGCAGCCTTTCTGGTGACTAATTACCCTAGGTGCAGTACCTAATCTGACCTGAGAGTAAGGGGGGCGCCAGGGAGCTGCAAGTGTTAAGTGGAACTGTAAGCGGGATACACAAATCCCTGCAGTTCATGGTATATTGGAGAGCAGTGGGATACCTAAAATAAGCCCCTGCTGTAACCTAAGAGGTCAATAGCATTGTGTGTGGTTTTTTTTTATCACATTGTGGCAGTGGAGGGATAACTAAGATAAGCCCCCTGCACATGTGATAGCCATCTGCTGGTCTAAAGTCACCCCAATCCGTGACATATTGTGGGCAGCGGCTAAGGGATCTTGACAGTCATGGTGTGAATCGTGACATGGGGCCCTAGGCAAAAGTTTAAAATGGGGCCCCAAATGCTAACATATTGCACATCACACACAAGTACTTCTGTTGTATTTACGTGCGCTGCTTTACACCAACTGAGAAGGAATTATGGGAACAGAACAATCACTATTAGATCAATCTGTCCCCATACAGTATCATGTCATCAGCAGCATATCTGCAGTTTACATCGGCGATTTGCTGCTGTCAACAATGATTTTTGTTCCTGCATAAACAATCCAATCACTCGATGAATATGCAGCATTTTGGTTGTTTAGTATAATATACCCCATAGTCCTCCATATAATATAATGTGCCCCATAGTCCTCTATATAATATAATACACTCCCTATAGTAGTCCATATATTAAAATACACTCCTCAGTCCTCCATATAGTATTATACAATACCCATAGTCCTCCACATAGTATAATACACTCCTCATAGTCCTCCATATATTAAAATACAATGCCCAGCCCTCCATATAGTATAATACACTCGCTATAGTCCTCCATATAGTATAATACTCTCCTCAGTCCTCCATATAGTATAATACACTCCACATAGTCCTCCATATAGTATAATACACTCCTCATAGTCCTCCATATATTAAAATACACTCAGTCCTCCATATAGTATAATACACTTCTCAGTCCTATACATAGTATAATACACTCCTCAGTCTTCCATATAGTATAATGAACTCCTCAGTTTTCCATATAGTATAATACAATCCTCATAGTCCTCCATATATTAAAAAACACTACTTAGTCCTACATATTATTATAGCACCATTTATTCCTTGGCGCTTTACATGTGAGGAGGGGTATACATAATAAAAACAAGTACAATAATCTTGAACAATACAAGTCACAGCTGGCACAGGAGGAGAGAGGACCCTGCCCGCGAGGACTCACAATCTACAAGGGATGGGTGAGGATACAGTAGGTGAGGATAGAGCTGGTCGTGCAGTAGTTTGGTCGATCGGTGGTTACTGCAGGTTGTAGGCTTGCTGGAAGAGGTAGGTCTTCAGGTTCTTTTTGAAGGTTTCGATGGTAGGTTAAAGTCTGATATGTTGTGGAAAAGAGTTCTAGAGTAGGGGGGATGCGCGAGAGAAATCTTGTATGCGATTGTGGGAAGAGGAGATAAGAGGGGAGTAGAGAAGGAGATCTTGTGAGGATCGGAGGTTGCGAGCAGGAAAGTACCGGAAGACGAGGTCACAGATGTATGGAGGAGACAGGTTGTGGATGGCCTTGTAAATCATGGCTTTTGTACTGGAGTCTCTGGGTAATGGGGAGCCAGTGAAGGGATTGACAGAGGGGAGAGGCAGAGGAATAGCGGGGGGACAGGTGGATTAGTCAGGCAGCTGAGTTTAGAATGGATTGGAGGGGTGCGAGAGTGTTAGAGGGGGGCCACAGAGCAGGAGGTTACAGTAGTAGAGGCAGGAGATGATGAGGGCATGGACTAGGGTTTTTGCAGATTCTTGGTTTAGGAATGTACGGATCTGTGAAATATTTTTGAGATGAAGGTGGCAGGAAATGGAATAGGCTTGGATATGAGGTTTGAAGGAAAGATCAGTGTCAAGGATTACCCCGAGGCAGCGAGCTTGTGGGACTGGGGAGAGTGGGCAGCCATTTACAGTAATGGATAGGTTCATTGGGGGGTCGCGTGAGATGGGGAAAGACAATGAATTCTGTTTTGTCCATGTTAAGTTTTAGAAATATAGCAGAGAAGAAGGATGAAATAGCGGATATACATTGAGGGATTCTGGTTAGTAGGGTGGTGATATCTGGTCCAGAGATGTAGATCTGTGTGTCATCAGTATAGAGATGATACTGAAAACTGTGAGATTCTATGAGCTGTCCCAGGCCAAAAGTGTAAATGGAGAAGAGCAGGGGCCCTAGAACTGAACCTTGCGGGACTCCGACAGATAGGAGGTGAGGTGAGGAGGTGGTGTGTGAATGGGAGACGCTAAATGTTCGATCAGTTAGGTATGTTGAGATCCAGGATAGGGCCAAGTCTGTGATGCCAAGGGATGAGAGGGTCTGTAGTAATAAGGAATGGTGCACTGTGTCAAAGGCAGAGGACAGGTCCAGGAGGAGGAGGATAGAGTAGTGTCGCTTGGCGGTTAATAGGTCATTGGTGGCCTTAGTTAGGGCAGTTTAAGTGGAGTGGTGTGACCGGAAGCCTGATTGTAAGCGGTCAAAAAGGGAGCAGGAAGATAGATGGGAGGACAGTTCATGATGGACATGTTGTTCCAGTAGTTTGAGGCATAGGGGAGAAGTGATAAAGGGCGATAGCTAGATACAGAGGATGGGTCAAGAGAGGGCTTTTTAAGGATAGGTGTGATTCCTACATATAGTATAATACACTCCTCACAGTGCTCCATATAATATAATGCACCGCCATAGTCATCCATGTAGTACAATTCACTTCCCATAGTATAATGCACCCCAGAGTTCTTTATATAGTATCATGTATTCCACATAGTCCTTGATACAGTATAATGCAGCCCACATATAGTATAATGCTGCCACCCCACAGAATATAATGTAGCCCCCTGAGTATAATGCAGCCCTACCATAGAATATAATGTACTCCCCCATAGAACATAATGCAGCCCCCTCATAAAGTATAATGCAGCCCCTACATAGAATATATGGTAGCCCCTCATAGAGTATAATGCAGCCTCCATAAAATAAAATGCAGTCCCCAATGGAAAATAATGTAACACCTCCATAGAATACAATGTAGCCTTCCTCATATAGTATAATGCAGCCCCCCATAGAATATAATGTAGCCCCCTCAGAGTATAATGAAGCCCCCATACAATATAATCTAGCTCCAATAGAATATAGTGCGGCCACCATAGAATATAATACAGCCCCCCATAGAATATAATGTAACCCCTAGAATATAATACAGCCCTCTCTCATAGAATATAATACAGCCCTCCTCATAGAATATATAGCCCTCCCCCATAGAATATAATTTAACCACCCATAGAACATAATACAGCACTCCCCCATAGAATATAATACAGCTCTCCCCCACAGAATATAATGTAACCCCATATAATATAATGCAGCCCTTATCCATAGAATATAATACAGCCCTCCCCATAGAATAGAATATAACCCCCATAGAACATAATACAGCCCTTCCCCTTAGAATATAATGTAACCCCCACAGAATATAATATAGCCCTCCCTTATAGAATATAATGTAACCCCCCCATAGGATATAATACAGCTCTCCCCATTGAATATAATGTAACCCCATAGAATATAATACAGCTCTCCCCATTGAATATATTGTAACCCCCCCATAGAATCTAATACAGCCCTCCCCCATAGAACATAATGTAATCCCCACAGAATATAATACAGCCCTCCCCATAGAATGTAATATAACCACCATAGAATATAATTCAACGCTCCCCCATAGAATACAATGTAACCCCCCATAGAATATAATACAGCCCTCCTCATAGAATGTAATGTAACCCCCATAAAATATAATACAGCCCTCCCCATAGAATATAATACAGCCCTCCCCCAAAGAATATAATGTAACCCCCATAGAATTTAACACAGCCCCCCATAGAATCTAATACAGCCCTCCAACATAGAATATAATACAGCCCTCCCCATAGAATCTAATACAGCCCTCCTCCATAGAATCCAATACAGCTCTCCCCCATAGAATATAATACAGCCCTCCCCCATAGAATATAATACAGCCCTCCCACATAGAATATAATACAGCCCTCCCCATATAATAAAATGTAGCTGACCCCCCCTTTCCGGAGAATGGCCTCACAGTCCAGTAACCACACAATAATATATTAAGAAAAAAAAAACACAATCCTCACCTCTCCTCTGCAACACAGGACTAGGGTAGAAGGGGGAAAATTTACCCTACACTATGACTAGACTGAAACCCTACGATGGAGTGGGCGACCCATTCCTTGCGAATAGACCCACCGACGATCCTAGGTTAATCTCAAGCGAAGACCTATAGATAGGAGGAAGTGGGTCCCTAGAAGATCTATGGACTGGGTACAAAAACAGGTCACATCCTAATTAGTGTTGAGCGATACCGTCCGATACTTGAAAGTATCGGTATCGGAAAGTATCGGCCGATACCGGCAAAGTATCGGATCTAATCCGATACCGATACCCGATACCAATACAAGTCAATGGGACTCAAGTATCGGACGGTATCCCTGATGGTTCCCAGGGTCTGAAGGAGAGGAAACTCTCCTTCAGGCCCTGGGAACCATATTAATGTGTAAAATAAAGAATTAAAATAAAAAATATTGCTATACTCACCTCTCCGACGCAGCCTGGACCTCACCGAGGGAACCGGGAGCTTTCTTTGCTTAAAATGCGCGCTTTTCCTTCCTTCCGTGACGTCACGGCTTCTGATTGGTCGCGTGCCGCCCATGTGGCCGCGACGCGACCAATCACAGCAAGCCGTGACGTAATTTTCAGGTCCTTCTAGGCATTCAGTATTTTAAAATTACGTTCCGGCCTATTTCTGCATTCAGGACCTGAAATTACGTCACGGCTTGCTGTGATTGGTCGCGTCGCGGTCACATGGGCGGCACGCAACCAATCACAAGCTGTGACGTAATTTTAAAAATGCGCGCGTCTCCTGCCTCCCGTGACGTCACGGCTTGTGATTGGTCGCGTCGCCCATGTGACCGCGACGCGACCAATCACAAAGCCGGAACGTAATTTTAAAATACTGAATGCCTAGAAGGACCTGAAAATTACGTCACGGCTTGCTGTGATTGGTCGCGTCGCGGCCACATGGGTGGCACGCGACCAATCAGAAGCCGTGACGTCACGGAAGGAAGGAAAAGCGCGCATTTTAAGCAAAGAAGGCTCCCGGTTCCCTCGGTAAGGTCCAGGCTGCGTCGGAGAGGTGAGTATAGCAATATTTTTTATTTTAATTCTTTATTTTACACATTAATGTTGTATTTTACACATTAATGTTGTTTCGCTACCGATACCCGATACCACAAAAGTATCGGATCTCGGTATCGGAATTCCGATACCCGCAAGTTTCGGCCGATACCCGATACTTGCGGTATCGGAATGCTCAACACTAATCCTAATGGAAGACACAGAGAGGGCTGCAGAAACCAACTGAAAGCAGAAACTAAGTCTAGCAGAACCAGAGGTACCAGCACTGCACAAATTACACACACAAATGACAAAGGGAAGCACCAAGCCAGAACTAAAGCAGATTAACACTGTTGTCCAGCAAGGACTGGGAGGCAGGTGCTGGTTAATAAAGAGTGACACAAACACCTGAACCAAGACAAACCCAGTACCAGAGGAAAAAGACCAGCAGCCAGAACACCACACCACTGCTCCAGGCTTGGCTCCATCCTCCGGTGTAAAGCCATCCCCCATAGAATCATAGAATCTAATACATTCCTCTCCCATAGAAAATAATACAACCCTCACCCATAGAATATAATGTAACCCCCCATAGAATCTAATACAGCCCTCCCCCATAGAATATAATACAGCCCTCCCCCATAGAATATAATACAGCCCTCCCCATAGAATCTAATAAAACCCTCCTCCATAGAATCTAATACAGCCCTCCTCCATAGAATCCAATACAGCTCTCCCCCATAGAATCTAATACTGCCCTCCCCCATAGAATATAATACAGCCCTCCCACATAGAATATAATACAGCCCTCCCCATAGAATAAAATGTAGCTGACCCCCCCTTTCCGGAGAATGGCCTCACAGTCCAGTAATCACACAATAATATATTAAGAAAAAAAAACACAATCCTCACCTCTCCTCTGCAACACAGGACTAGGGTAGAAGGGGGAAAATTTACCCTACACTATGACTAGACTGAAACCCTACGATGGAGTGGGCGACCCATTCCTTGCGAATAGACCCACCGACGATCCTAGGTTAATCTCAAGCGAAGACCTATAGATAGGAGGAAGTGGGTCCCTAAAAGATCTATGGACTGGGTACAAAAACGGGTCACATCCTAATGGAAGACACAGAGAGGGCTGCAGAAACCAAATGAAAACAGAAACTAAGTCTAGCAGAACCAGAGGTACCAGCACTGCACAAATTACACACACAGATGACAAAGGGAAGCACCAAGCCAGAACTAAAGCAGATTAACACTGTTGTCCAGCAAGGACTGGGAGGCAGGTGCTGGTTAATAAAGAGTGACACAAACACCTGAACCAAGACAAACCCAGTACCAGAGGAAAAAGACCAGCAGCCAGAACACCACACCACTGCTCCAGGCTTGGTTCCATCCTCCAGTGTAAAGCCATCCCCCATAGAATCATAGAATCTAATACATTCCTCTCCCATAGAAAATAATACAACCCTCACCCATAAAATATAATGTAACCCCCCATAGAATCTAATACAGCCCTCCCCCATAGAATATAATACAGCCCTCCCCCATAGAATATAATACAGCCCTCCCCATAGAATCTAATAAAACCCTCCTCCATAGAATATAATACAGCCCTCCCCCATAGAATATAGTGTAGCCAACCCCCCCATAGAATGGCCCCACAGTCCAGTAATCACTCAATGATATATTTAAAAAAAACTCACAATCCTCACCTCTCCTCTTGCCTCACGCTGCTCCAGTCTTGGCTCTATCCTCCAGTCTACAGCCCTCCCCCATAGAATCTAATACAGCCCTCCTCCATAGAATACAATGTAACCCCCATAGAATATAATACAGCCCTCCCCCATAGAATATAATGTAACCCCATAGAATCTAACACAGCCCTCCCCATAGAATCTAATACAGCCCTCCTCCATAGAATGCAATACAGCTCTCCCCCATAGAATCTAATACAGCCCTCCCCCATAGAATATAATACAGCCCTCCCCCATAGAATATAATGTAACCCCCATAGAATTTAACACAGCCCCCCATAGAATCTAATACAGCCCTCCAACATAGAATATAATACAGCCCTCCCCATAGAATCTAATACAGCCCTCCTCCATAGAATGCAATACAGCTCTCCCCCATAGAATCTAATACAGCCCTCCCCCATAGAATATAATACAGCCCTCCCACATAGAATATAATACAGCCCTCCCCATAGAATAAAATGTAGCTGACCCCCCCTTTCCGGAGAATGGCCTCACAGTCCAGTAATCACACAATAATATATTAAGAAAAAAAACACAATCCTCACTAGGGTTGAGCGACTTTCATTTTTTTAAGATCGAGTAGGGTTTTGGGAAACCCGATTTTGTCCAGAGTCGAGTCGAGTGCAGTCGGCCGATTATCGCTAAAAGTCGGGGATCGACCGAAACACGAAACCCAATGCAAGTCAATGGGGAAGCATAGTCGGCAGTGAGTGGAGGCCAGGAAAACACCTACAGTGCCCATTTTAATGCCAAAAACATCCATTCTTGTTTCTGAAGCTTGCCAATCTTAATTAACTGTATAATAATAGTTGGGCATAGGGAATTGGGGGAAAGTTGTGGGGGGAGTAGGGCTGGCTCAAGTTTTTCGTGGGCCCAGGAAATGCGGACTACGTCACGGCGGTGTTGCAGGGAAAGGTAAGTATTTAAAAGTTGCAAGTGCTGTGATCCTGAGCAAGCAGGGGGGGGCCCACTCGTTCGCATTGCCACTGGCACAGGGCCCCTCAAAGTACGGCGGTGTGTTTGCATGGCGGGGGCGCCTCCCACCAGCAGCGACACTTTTGCGTACTCTGAGGGGCCCTGTGCCAGTGACGTCGCCAACGAGTATGCCCCCCCACCTGATGAAGGAACCTGCACTTTCATCTGCACCTTCCTCTTTGTCCCTGTGTAAGGTGGTATAACATGCGGGAAGGGGAACCTTACTTTCAGCAGGGACAGATTCTGGCTGTGTAGAGTACAAGGGGAATGTAGTGGTCTAGGTCAATGTACCAGCAGACTCATTTAGCAGTGGCTGGGCAATGGGCAGGATGAGGAGGAAACAGATATAGGGCCAAAGAATAAAGTAGGCTACATGCAGTTCAAAATTGGTAACAGGACTAAACAGGCGGCATTGCTTTGTTCAGTGGAGTAGCAAACCCAAGAGCAGCAGACACTGTTTCAAGGGCCTAACCACACTAGTAGGCCAAATGCAGTTTAATATCTGATAGTATAGGGCGAAAGCCAGAATGTGGAAGCTCAGCTTTGTTCAGTTGAGGACAACACCAGGGAGGGGCAGACACTTTTAGTAGGCCGGAAAAGCCTATTGCATTTTTTAAAATGGTAATTTGGAGCAGAAGGTTGAAGCTCAGCTTTATTTAGTTGAGGGCAACACCAGGCAGGGGCACACAGACAGACACCTTTAGTAGGCCGGAAAAGCCTATTGCATTTTTTAAAATGGTAATTTGGAGCAGAAGGTTGAAGCTCAGCTTTATTTAGTTGAGGGCAACACCAGGCAGGGGCACACAGACAGACACCTTTAGTAGGCCGGAAAAGCCTATTGCATTTTTTAAAATGGTAATTTGGAGCAGAAGGTTGAAGCTCAGCTTTATTTAGTTGAGGGCAACACCAGGGAGGGGCAGAAGCCGTTAGTAGGCCCTAACCACCATTTTTTTTTTTTAAAACCACTTAATGAGAGCCGGAAGGTTGAAGCTCAGCTTTATTTAGTTGAGGACAACACCAGGGAGGGGCAGAAGCCGTTAGTAGGCCCTAACCACCATTTTTTTTTTTAAAACCTTTTAATGAGAGCCGGAAGGTTGAAGCTCAGCTTTATTTAGTTGAGGACAACACCAGGCAGGGGCACACAGACAGACACTTTTAGTAGGCCGGAAAAGCCTATTGCATTTTTTAAAATGGTAATTTGGAGCAGAAGGTTGAAGCTCAGCTTTATTTAGTTGAGGGCAACACCAGGCAGGGGCACACAGACAGACACCTTTAGTAGGCCGGAAAAGCCTATTGCATTTTTTAAAATGGTAATTTGGAGCAGAAGGTTGAAGCTCAGCTTTATTTAGTTGAGGGCAACACCAGGCAGGGGCACACAGACAGACACCTTTAGTAGGCCGGAAAAGCCTATTGCATTTTTTAAAATGGTAATTTGGAGCAGAAGGTTGAAGCTCAGCTTTATTTAGTTGAGGGCAACACCAGGCAGGGGCACACAGACAGACACCTTTAGTAGGCCGGAAAAGCCTATTGCATTTTTTAAAATGGTAATTTGGAGCAGAAGGTTGAAGCTCAGCTTTATTTAGTTGAGGGCAACACCAGGGAGGGGCAGAAGCCGTTAGTAGGCCCTAACCACCATTTTTTTTTTTTAAAACCACTTAATGAGAGCCGGAAGGTTGAAGCTCAGCTTTATTTAGTTGAGGACAACACCAGGGAGGGGCAGAAGCCGTTAGTAGGCCCTAACCACCATTTTTTTTTTTAAAACCTTTTAATGAGAGCCGGAAGGTTGAAGCTCAGCTTTATTTAGTTGAGGACAACACCAGGCAGGGGCACACAGACAGACACCTTTAGTAGGCCGGAAAAGCCTATTGCATTTTTTAAAATGGTAATTTGGAGCAGAAGGTTGAAGCTCAGCTTTATTTAGTTGAGGGCAACACCAGGCAGGGGCACACAGACAGACACCTTTAGTAGGCCGGAAAAGCCTATTGCATTTTTTAAAATGGTAATTTGGAGCAGAAGGTTGAAGCTCAGCTTTATTTAGTTGAGGGCAACACCAGGCAGGGGCAGAAGCCGTTAGTAGGCCCTAACCAAAGTTGAAGGCCAAATGCAGTTTAATTTCTGATACTATAGGCCGAAAGCCAGAAGGTGGAAGCTCCGATTTAGACAGTGGAGGACAATTTGAATTAGGGACTGCAGACAGACTTAGTAGGCTGTCCCCTGTGGACCATGCATCCACCACATTAACCCATTGCGCCGTAATGGACACGTAATCTTCCGTGGCCATGCCTACAGGTCCATGCGTCTGTTGTCAGGTGCACCTTTGTACTCACAGATTGCCAGAGTGCATGGACAATGCGGTCTTCTACATGCTGGTGGAGGGTTGGGATGGCTTTTCTCGCAAAAGAAGTGTCGACTGGTTAGCTTGTAGCGTGGTACAGCGTAGTCCATCATGGCCTTATTAATAGTAAATAAAATATATAACTAGGCTCTATGAACTTTTAAATAGGTTCCAGGGGTACACGGGCAGCATTGGTGTGGTCAGTGGAGGAGTATTGCAAGTAGGGGCTGCAGACAGGCTATCAAAGGCCTAAAATAACAAACAGTAGGCAGTCATGGCAGTTTTACATCGGTTACATGGATACACAGGCAGGCACTCCAGGCAGCATTGTGGTCAGTGGAGGAGTATTGCAAGTAGGGGCCGCAGACAGGCTATCAAAGGCCTAAAATAACAAACAATAGGCTCATTGCAGTTTTACAGCGGTTACATGGATAGACGGGCAGGCAGCTTGGTGGTGAGTGGAGGAGTATTTAAAGTAGGGACCGCAGACAGGCTACCAAAGGCCTAACATAACAAACAATAGGCTCATGGCAGTTTTACAGCGGTTACATGGATACACGGGCAGGCAGCTTGGTGGTCAGTGGAGGAGTATTTAAAGTAGGGACCGCAGACAGGCTATCAAAGGCCTAAAATAACAAACAATAGGCTCATGGCAGTTTTACAGCGGTTACATGGATACACGGGCAGGCAGCTTGGTGGTCAGTGGAGGAGTATTTAAAGTAGGGACCGCAGACAGGCTATCAAAGGCCTAAAATAACAAACAATAGGCTTATGGCAGTTTTACAGCGGTTACATGGATACACGGGCAGGCAGCTTGGTGGTGGTGAGTGGAGGAGTATTTAAAGTAGGGACCGCAGACAGGCTATCAAAGGCCTAAAATAACAAACAATAGGCTCATGGCAGTTTTACAGCGGTTACATGGATACACGGGCAGGCAGCTTGGTGGTCAGTGGAGGAGTATTTAAAGTAGGGACCGCAGACAGGCTATCAAAGGCCTAAAATAACAAACAATAGGCTCATGGCAGTTTTACAGCGGTTACATGGATACACGGGCAGGCAGCTTGGTGGTCAGTGGAGGAGTATTTAAAGTAGGGACCGCAGACAGGCTATCAAAGGCCTAAAATAACAAACAATAGGCTCATGGCAGTTTTACAGCGGTTACATGGATACACGGGCAGGCAGCTTGGTGGTCAGTGGAGGAGTATTTAAAGTAGGGACCGCAGACAGGCTATCAAAGGCCTAAAATAACAAACAATAGGCTTATGGCAGTTTTACAGCGGTTACATGGATACACGGGCAGGCAGCTTGGTGGTGGTGAGTGGAGGAGTATTTAAAGTAGGGACCGCAGACAGGCTATCAAAGGCCTAAAATAACAAACAATAGGCTCATGGCAGTTTTACAGCGGTTACATGGATACACGGGCAGGCAGCTTGGTGGTCAGTGGAGGAGTATTTAAAGTAGGGACCGCAGACAGGCTATCAAAGGCCTAAAATAACAAACAATAGGCTTATGGCAGTTTTACAGCGGTTACATGGATACACGGGCAGGCAGCTTGGTGGTCAGTGGAGGAGTATTTAAAGTAGGGACCGCAGACAGGCTATCAAAGGCCTAAAATAACAAACAATAGGCTCATGGCAGCTTTACAGCGGTTACATGGATACACAGGCAGCTTGGTGGTGAGTGGAGGAGTAGTGCAAGGAGTGTCTGTCCCAGTACTCCCAAAATATAAATAGATGTTAATGTCTCGCAAAACAACCAAAACAAAAAAAAAGGTGGCATACTTAGGTACAGGGGTGGGCTCATCTACTGAGTTTCTGACATAGTAATTTGGCAGTAACTATTTAATGGTGCCAATATAGGACACAGACACAGACTACTTTAAGTTGCATCATAGATGTCTACAAATTTGTATTGTCAGTGCCAGACATTGAATGATGTCAGCGAATAGACTAAAGATTGGTGGAGCTGTGCGACATAATTTTGGACGTGGTAGAGCACATTTTGAGCTGGGGTAGGGGGGAACTCTCTTGAGGCCGGCGGGACCGCCCCAGGGCCCCTCATGTTACAACGGTGTGTCTGACGTTGGGTGCGCACCACCACCGCCAGAGACACTACATTGTACTATGAGGGACCCAGTAGCAATGCCGTCAACCAAAAGCGAGCACACCCACCTCTTCAGACAAACAGCAGTCTCACGGGTGCTTGCGCCAAGTCGCGATACCACGGCCCCGTGTGGGGAGTTTTGCCATTTAGGGAGGTGTAAACATGTCGTATGCTGTACAATCAGCTGCAGCAAATTAGACATTAGAAAAGTAATTCACAGGCAAGAGCTTTTCATAGGAAAGCTAGGTGTCGGCCGGGCAAGGTGGGGCAAAAGATTTCGAAATCCAGTTGTGGTTCATTTTAATGAATGTTAGATCGTCAACATTTTGGGTAGCCAGACGAGTCCTTTTTTCGGTTAATATTGAACCTGCAGCACTGAATACTCTTTCTGATAGGACACTTGCTGCCGGGCAAGCAAGCTCCTGCAATGCATATTCTGCCAATTCTGGCCAGGTGTCTAATTTGGAGGCCCAGTAATCAAATGGGAATGACGGTTGAGGGAGAACATCGATAAGGGATGAAAAATAGTTAGTAACCATACTGGACAAATGTTGTCTCCTGTCACTTTCAATTGATGCAGCAGTACCTGTCCTGTCTGCGGTCATAGCAAAATCACTCCACAACCTGGTCAGAAAACCCCTCTGTCCAACGCCACTTCTGATGTGTGCACCCCTAACACTCCTAGTCTGCTGCCCCCTGGAGCTCGTGTGAGAACGATCACGTGCGCTGTGTGCTGGGAATGCCTGAAGCAAACGGTCAACAAGAGTTGATTGTTTGGTTGCTAATATTAGTTCCAAGTTCTCATGTGGCATAATATTTTGCAATTTGCCTTTATAGCGTGGATCAAGGAGGCAGGCCAACCAGTAATCGTCATCGTTCATCATTTTCGTAATGCGTGTGTCCCTTTTTAGGATACGTAAGGCATAATCCGCCATGTGGGCCAAAGTTCCAGTTGTCAAATCTCCGGTTGTGATTGGTTGAGGGGCAGTTGCAGGCAAATCTACGTCACTTGTGTCCCTCAAAAAACCAGAACCCGGCCGTGACACACAACCAATTTCCTGTGCCCCCGGGAAAGGTTCGGCATTAAAAATATACTCATCCCCATCATCCTCCTCGTCCTCCACCTCCTCTTCGCCCGCTACCTCGTCCTGTACACTGCCCTGACCAGACAATGGCTGACTGTCATCAAGGCTTTCCTCTTCCTCTGGTGCAGACGCCTGCTCCTTTATGTGCGTCAAACTTTGCATCAGCAGACGCATTAGGGGGATGCTCATGCTTATTACGGCGTTGTCTGCACTAACCAGCCGTGTGCATTCCTCAAAACACTGAAGGACTTGACACATGTCTTGTATCTTAGACCACTGCACACCTGACAACTCCATGTCTGCCATCCTACTGCCTGCCCGTGTATCCTCCCACAAATAAATAACAGCACGCCTCTGTTCGCACAGTCTCTGAAGCATGTGCAGTGTTGAGTTCCACCTTGTTGCAACGTCTATGATTAGGCGATGCTGGGGAAGGTTCAAAGACCGCTGATAGGTCTGCATACGGCTGGCGTGTACAGGCGAACGTCGGATATGTGAGCAAAGTGCACGCACTTTGAGGAGCAGGTCGGAGAACCCAGGATAAGTTTTCAATAAGCACTGCACCACCAGGTTTAAGGTGTGAGCCAGGCAAGGAATGTGTTTCAGTTGGGAAAGGGAGATGGCAGCCATGAAATTCCTTCCGTTATCACTCACTACCTTGCCTGCCTCAAGATCTACTGTGCCCAGCCACGACTGCGTTTCTTGTTGCAAGAACTCGGACAGAACTTCCGCGGTGTGTCTGTTGTCGCCCAAGCACTTCATAGCCAATACAGCCTGCTGACGCTTGGCAGTAGCTGGCCCATAATGGGACAACTGGTGTGCAACAGTGTCATCTGCCGATGGAGTGGTTGGCAGACTGCGTTCTGTGGAAGAGCTGTAGCTTCTGCAGGAGGACGAGGAGGAGGAGGAGGAGGGGGTGCGAACGCCTACAGCCAACTGTTTCCTAGACCGTGGGCTAGGCACAACTGTCCCTAAATTGATGTCGCCTGTGGACCTTGCATCCACCACATTCACCCAGTGTGCCGTGATGGACACATAACGTCCCTGGCCATGCCTACTGGTCCATGCATCTGTAGTCAGGTGCACCTTTGTACTCACAGATTGCCTGAGTGCATGGACGATGCGCTGTTTAACATGCTGGTGCAGGGCTGGGATGGCTTTTCTGGAAAAAAAGTGTCGACTGGGTAGCTCGTATCGTGGTTCAGCGTACTCCATCAGGGCTTTGAAAGCTTCGCTTTCAACTAACCGGTAGGGCATCATCTCTAACGAGATTAGTCTAGCTATGTGGGCGTTAAAACACTGTGTACGCGGATGCGAGGATAAGTACTTCCTTTTTCTAACCAGAGTCTCATGTAGGGTGAGCTGGACTGGAGAGCTGGAGATCGTGGAACTTTCGGGTGTGCCGGTGTACATGGCAGACTGAGAGACGGTTGGAGACGGTATTGTTTCCGCCGGTGCCCTAGATGCAATATTTCCTCCTACAAAACTGGTGATTCCCTGACCCTGACTGCTTTTGGCTGGCAAAGAAACCTGCACAGATACTGCCGGTGGTGCGGAAAATGGTGGCCTTACAGTGACGGAAGGGATGTTGCGTTGCTGACTAGCTTCATTGGCCGAGGGTGCTACAACCTTGAGGGACGTTTGGTAGTTAGTCCAGGCTTGAAAATGCATGGTGGTTAAGTGTCTATGCATGCAACTAGTATTTAGACTTTTCAGATTCTGACCTCTGCTTAAGCTAGTTGAACATTTTTGACAGATGACTTTGCGCTGATCAGTTGGATGTTGTTTAAAAAAATGCCAGACTGCACTCTTCCTAGACTCGGATCCCTTTTCAGGGATTGCAGACTGAGCTTTAACCGGATGGCAACGCTGTGCTCCAACAGGTTTTGGCTTTGACACGCGTTTTGGGCCAGATACGGGCCCGGCAGATGGAACCTGTTGCGATGTTGATGCCTGCTGCGGCCCCTCCTCCACCTCCGCTTCTGAACTACTGCCGCCTGCACCCTGTTCCCCCAATGGCTGCCAATCGGGGTCAATAACTGGGTCATCTATTACCTCCTCTTCGAGCTCGTGTGCAACTTCGTCTGTGTCACTGTGTCGGTCGGTGGTATAGCGTTCGTGGCGGGGCAACATAGTCTCATCAGGGTCTGATTGTGGATCTGTACCCTGAGAGGGCAATGTGGTGGTCTGAGTCAAAGGAGCAGCATAGTACTCTGGCTGTGGCTGTGCATCAGTGCACTCCATGTCAGAATATACTTGTAATGGGCATGGCCTGTTAAATGTTTCACTTTCTAAGCCAGGGACGGTATGTGTAAAGAGCTCCATGGAGTGACCCGTTGTGTCGCCTGCTGCATCCTTCTCTCTTGTTGTAGTTTTTGCTGAGGAGGACAAGGAAGCGACTTGTCCCTGACCGTGAACATCCACAAGCGACGCGCTGCTTTTACATTTACCAGTTTCGGAAGAGGAGGCAAAAGAGCTAGAGGCTGAGTCTGCAATGTAAGCCAAAACTTGCTGTTGCTGCTCCGCCTTTAAAAGCGGTTTTCCTACTCCCAGAAAAGAGAGCGTTCGAGGCCTTGTGTAGCCTGACGATGAAACTGGCTCCACAGCTCCAGACTTAGGTGGAATATTTTTATCCCCACGACCACCTGATGCTCCACTACCACTACCATCATTACCAGCTGACAATGAACGCCCACGACGACCTCTTGCACCAGACTTCCTCATTGTTTTAAAATCTTAACCAAAGTAACTTTATTTGTTGCTGTCAAACAACTTACACGGTGAGCTATAACTTCAGTATGATTTCAATATCCCTTAACAGGTTGGTGAGACCACAAGGAAAATCAGGCACAATGTTACACACTCTGTTTTCTGTGGCACAAAATCACAGAGATGACACACACGCAGGACTGTCACTCAAGCACTAATGTCAATATTAATCTCCCACCTAATTTATTTTTTTTTTTTTCTCAGGGAGACTTTAGAAACCAAATAATATAAAAAAAAAAAAAAAAAAAAAGGCTTTCTATGGCCCACTGAATGAGAGAGAGAGGTGGCACACCCAGGAGTCAAGACTGGCACACAAGCTGAAAGGGCAATATTACTCTCCCACTGTTTTTTTATGTATTTTTTGTTTTTTAAGGGAGACTTTAGAAACCCAATAATATTTAAAAAAAAAAATAAATAGGCTTTCTATGGCCCACTGAATGAAAGGGAGAGAGGTGGCACACCCAGGAGTCAAGACTGGCACACAAGCTGAAAGGGCAATATTACTCTCCCACTGTTTTTTGTATGTTTTTTTTTTTTTTTCAGGGAGACTTTAGAAACCAAATAATATTAAAAAAACCCAAAAAAAAATAGCCTTTCTATGGCCCACTGAATGAGAGAGAGAGGTGGCACACCCAGGAGTCAAGACTGGCACACAAGCTGAAAGGGCAATATTACTCTCCCACTGTTTTTTTATGTATTTTTTGTTTTTTAAGGGAGACTTTAGAAACCCAATAATATTTAAAAAAAAAAATAAATAGGCTTTCTATGGCCCACTGAATGAGAGGGAGAGAGGTGGCACACCCAGGAGTCAAGACTGGCACACAAGCTGAAAGGGCAATATTACTCTCCCACTGTTTTTTTAGGTTTTTTTTTTTTTTTCAGGGAGACTTTAGAAACCAAATAATATTAAAAAAAAAAAAATAGGCTTGCTATAGCCCACTGAATGAGAGATAGCACACACAGCAGTGGCACACAAGCCCTGACTGAGGCCAATATTTTTCTCCCACTGATTGATGTAGTGTTTTTGTGTTGAGGTAGAATTTAGAACACAAATCACGGAAAAAATAAATAGGCTTTCTATGGCCCACTCAGTGAGAGATGGCACACACAGGGATGGCACTGTAGCAGAAATGCCAATCTTAATCTCCCACAAAAAAACCAAAAAAAAAAAAAAAACTGTCCTACAATTACTATCTCCCTGCAGTAATGTAAGCCAGGTATGGCAGGCAGCAATAGGAGTGGACTGATGCACAAATTAAATAAAAAGTGTGGACAAACAAAAAAGATAGCTGTGCAGAAAGGAAGGAACAAGAGGATATGTGCTTTGAAAAAAGCAGTTGGTTTCCACAGTGGCGTACACACAGCAATACAGCTATCACGGAGCCTTCTAGGGCAGCCCAATGAGCTACAGCGCTGAGGGGAAAAAAAAAAAAAAATAGCTTCCACAGTCCCTGCACACCGAAGGTGGTGTTGGACAGTGGAAATCGCTGCAGCACAAGCGGTTTGGTGGTTAGTGGACCCTGCCTAACGCTCTCCCTGCTTCTGACGAAGCGGCAGCAACCTGTCCCTAAGCTCAGATCAGCAGCAGTAAGATGGCGGTCGGCGGGAACGCCCCTTTATAGCCCCTGTGACGCCGCAGACAGCAAGCCAATCACTGCAATGCCCTTCTCTAAGATGGTGGGGACCAGGATCTATGTCATCACGCTGCCCACACTCTGCGTTCACCTTCATTGGCTGAGAAATGGCGCTTTTCGCGTCATTGAAACGCGACTTTGGCGCGAAAGTCGCGTACCGCATGGCCGACAAGCACAGGGGTCGGATCGGGTTTCATGAGACGCCGACTTAGCCAAAAGTCGGCGACTTTTGAAAATGATCGACCCATTTCGCTCAACCCTAATCCTCACCTCTCCTCTGCAACACAGGACTAGGGTAGAAGGGGGAAAATTTACCCTACACTATGACTAGACTGAAACCCTACGATGGAGTGGGCGACCCATTCCTTGCAAATAGACCCACCGACGATCCTAGGTTAATCTCAAGCGAAGACCTATAGATAGGAGGAAGTGGGTCCCTAGAAGATCTATGGACTGGGTACAAAAACGGGTCACATCCTAATGGAAGACACAGAGAGGGCTGCAGAAACCAAATGAAAACAGAAACTAAGTCTAGCAGAACCAGAGGTACCAGCACTGCACAAATTACACACACAGATGACAAAGGGAAGCACCAAGCCAGAACTAAAGCAGATTAACACTGTTGTCCAGCAAGGACTGGGAGGCAGGTGCTGGTTAATAAAGAGTGACACAAACACCTGAACCAAGACAAACCCAGTACCAGAGGAAAAAGACCAGCAGCCAGAACACCACACCACTGCTCCAGGCTTGGTTCCATCCTCCGGTGTAAAGCCATCCCCCATAGAATCATAGAATCTAATACATTCCTCTCCCATAGAAAATAATACAACCCTCACCCATAGAATATAATGTAACCCCCATAGAATCTAATACAGCCCTCCCCCATAGAATATAATACAGCCCTCCCCCATAGAATATAATTCAGCCCTCCCCATAGAATCTAATAAAACCCTCCTCCATAGAATATAATACAGCCCTCCCCCATAGAATATAATGTAGCCAACCCCCCCATAGAATGGCCCCACAGTCCAGTATTCACTCAATGATATATTTAAACAAAAAAATCACAATCCTCACCTCTCCTCTTGCCTCACGCTGCTCCAGTCTTGGCTCTATCCTCCAGTCTACAGCCCTCCCCCATAGAATCTAATACAGCCCTCCCCCATAGAATACAATGTAACCCCCATAGAATATAATACAGCCCTCCCCCATAGAATATAATGTAACCGCATAGAATCTAACACAGCCATCCCCATAGAAACTAATACATCCTTCCCCATAAATTGTAATTAAGTCTTCCCCCATAGAATCTAATACAGCCCTAATGTGGCACTCCAGGAGTCCGGTTGCCACAGTGGCATTGCCTCCTTGACAGGGGGGTTGATGCCATGTCTGGAAGCAAGAGGGATCCCCTTAGCAGGTAATACAGTCAGCATGGAACACTTTCCTATTCCAGACCAGAAGGGGGAGCTCTAACCCGGTTTTCAGGGCAACTTTCCTATAAGTTCTGGTCTGGAGGTGGTTTGATAAAGCAGACAGTGAAGGAGGAAGAGGCAAGTGAGAAGAATCTGTGGGATAGGAGCTGCAACTGAGCTCACCCAATGACTGAGCGCCGAAGATTGGACAACGGAGTCCGTGATTGTATGGGAACTGCAGGTCCTGCAACCAAATCCTGAGGACAGGAGATTTCCGGTCTCCTGGCCCCATTGGACACCTGAAAGCTCATTCCTGCACCCCAATGTCCACAAACCCTCATTAACTGATCTGGTAGCCCTGGGGCCCTGCTCCACCTGTGGGGAGCCAAACTATCTCATCTGCAACACAACCGGCCCCAGCGGTCACCTTAAGCAGCCTCGGCCATCTATATCCGAGTACCACAGGTGGCGTCATGAACTTATCCCCTACAAATTTTATTTCCATCATCTTTCCCTTTTAATTGCACGCCCAGGGCCACTGACCAGGTCACCGCTGCTGTGAACACTCCTTTAAGAACCATGTGATCCAGTTCCGAGTATCCCATGGCCCTAGCGGGTGTTGCATTTTCCCATAAAATATAATGCAGCCGCCCACCCCGAGAATGGCCCCACAGTTCAGAAATCACTCATTGATATATTAAAAAAGAAAAACACACAATCCTCACCTCTCCTTGTGCCCCACGGTGCTCCAGGCTTGGCTCCATCCTTTGGTCTCCACGGCTACATTGTTCGGGCTCGGCACACAGAAGGTACGCGTTGAAGTGATGTCATCGCACAGATGTCAGAGGCAGAGGGGAATGATATGAAAGGGTGTGTCAGCTGACGCTCTCTCCTCCATCATTGCTTTGAACTGTACCGGCCTCTATGACGCTAATATAGTTCAATGCGGCGGTGGTGGCAGGGGGGGGGCAGTTGGCACTGGTGGGTGGGAGTCGGCGCTGGCGGCAGGTGACTGGCTGGGGGCCCCTGGGGGCTAACGCTGGCCCTGGGAGCAGGGATCCTGATTCCAACGATGTGTCACTAACTGAGCTGTTTATTAACAAACTCACTGTTTTATCAGCAGGATATTATCAATATAGAATTATTAATCACCCAAGCACTGATTGGCAGCTTGCAGACTATGTATAGTGTATGCATAAAGCTATCAATCAGTGATGTGAGTAAAGTTATACAAAGCTCAACATTTTCAGGAAACTGCTCTGCCTGCAGAAAACAACACAGTAATTTTATCGCAACTGCAGTAAGCAGCCAAGTAAGGCTGGTTTCACACTTGCGTTGGGCAGAGCTGCGGAGGGCTGTGTAGTTCCTCCATTAAGCCCCTCCCACTGTCGCACCTCTTCTATTCATGCCTATGTCAGCATGTGTCCTGCGTACCTATCTTTATCATCGGGTACGCATTTCATGCGAATGTATGCGGATGCCTCCACATGCGTCTTTGCATCCCTGCACCAACTGCAACAAAATGCAACATTTTGCATTCGACGCAGTTCGGCGCAGCGTCAAAACGACGCATGTGGAGGCATCTGCATACATTCGCATGGTCTGCATACCCAATATTAAAGATAGGTATGCAGGACACATGCCGACATAGGCATGAATAGAAGAGGTGCGACAGTGGGAGGGGCTTAATGGAGGAACTACGCAGCCCTCCGCAGCTCTGCCTAACACAGGTGTGAAAACCTAAGCCTAAGTGACGCATCCCTGAAATCAGTGTCTCACCTACTGTATATCATGTTGCTCTCATATGGGGCATCAAAAACCCAATTTCAGATTATGCTTAAAGGGCATGCCCTGTCTGACTTTGTCAGTACTGATTGGATAATGTTAGACTTCATAGAAACACACCCCAGCTGATACACTAATTGTCAGTTTATTAATGAATTTCTAAGTGGTGTAAAAGATCCTATAAAATTGCTATAGTCTAGGAAAAATATTTACTAAACTAGATAAGTTGAGAGTGCTGAAAAGTCTTTAAATATCAAAGAACAAAAATATCACCAAAATATAAAAAAAATCTAAGTTTCTATTTTTAGGGATAGTATAAATGTGCATTGATAGTTCATTCTCTCAGCACATTCTAACATTCTCCTTTCAATGTGTGCTTTGTCCATGGATTTTCTAGCGGGCAAGATTTTGAGCTAGGTGCCAAATGATACTTCAGCATGGTATAAAGCTTCAGATTGAAATAGTAATGGGTTTTTCAGTAAGATAAAATTGTAGTTCCAGTGCGTTAGAACAAAACAGTCATCTTCAGCAGTTTCTAGTTATGAAAAAATAATGAGTGTTATGTTATTTTCTTTTCTAAGTTTCTTGCACGCTGTGTACTTATAATTTGATAGGAAAATTGACAGCTTTGGATAAGATCATAAAACAACATTTACACATGAAGAATGAAATGAAAAGTTTTTTCTTACTTTGAATCTTTGGAATTTTGTACTGTGTTTATTGTTGATGTCTGATCAGATACCTAAAGACATTTCATATAAAAATACCAGAATATGGGTTTATTACTCTACCTCTGCTCAGCTTTTACTAAATAGATTCGGAATTTCAGAGAGTATTATTTTCAGTGAATGTTGTCCCACATCAAATAAAGTACATCAATTATTAATAGGCTTAGATGCAGGAGGAAGTATAACAATTGTTGGGTGAATTTGTTAGGTTTAAAACATTGTAGCTGCTTTCCACAATTGTATGAACCCCTTGAAAATAGATATAAAAAGGGATTGTACATATAGTTACATAAATATGAAAGTTTTGAGATCACTAAAGTACAAAAACTGTTAGAAACGTACAGCTAAGGCTGTGTTTGCGGTGTACATTGGCTGTATTCTCTATAGCCTATATTTAGGTTGTATGGAGTGATGAATATTTCTTCTCCTGCATTGACATAGTTGGTTGACTATACTTTTCAATGTGGGAGATTCTGAAAAACATAATAAATAAAAAAGAAACAAATAACATTATTATATTTTTATTAAGATTGCAGTCATTCCACATACAAGACATACAGTGGAATGGAAAAGTCTGGGCACCCCTGGTCAAAATTACTGTTATTGCGAACAGTTAAGCAAGTCGAAGATGAAATTATCTCTAAATGCCTAAAGTTAAAGATTGCACATTTCCATGGTATTTTATCCAAAAAATATACATATACTATATATATGTTTTCACCTTTTCCATTTTAAAACCTATAAAAAGGAAAATGGGCTGATGCAAAAGATTGGGCACCCTGTATGACAAATACCTTGTAGAACCCTTTTTGAAAGTATCACAGCTCGTAAACTGTTGTTGAAGTCAGTCAACAGTTTTTCAATTCTTGTTTGGGGATTTTGATCCATTCTTCCTTGGAAAATGTTTCCAGTTCTGTGAGATTCCTGTATTGCATTTCATGCACTGCTATTTTGAGGTCTTAGTACAGATTTCAATGATGGTCAGATCAAAGGACTGTGAGGGCCATTGTAAAACCTTCAGCTTGCACCATTTGAGGTAGTCTATTGTGGATTTTGTTGTGAGCTTAGGATCATTATCCAATTGTAGAAGCCATCCTTCTTTCAACTTCAGCTATTTTTTTTAACAGACGATGCTATGTTTGCCTCAAGAATTTGTTGCAATTTCATTGAGTCCATTCTTCCCTTTACCCATTAATTGTTCCCCATGCCAATGGCTTAAACACAACTCCATACGACATGACATACTGCATCAGGGCGCGTTCCTGTTGCCACAGCCGCCGCAATATGTGCAGAGTGGAATTCCACCATGTCGGCATATCAACCTGTTAACTGGCATGAAGACCTCTGTATCGATGCAAGCCAATGACGTGAGGAGTGCAAATGGTGTAAGTGAGCAAACAGCTTCCGTGCTTTCTGCTGCAGCTCACCCAGGCCAGGATAGTGGCGGAGAAAATGCTGTACCACCAGGTTGAAGATGTGAGCTTTGCATGGCATGTGTGCGAGCTTGACTTGCTGTAGGGCCACCAACAGGTTCGCACTGTTATCAAACATAGCCTTCCCTGGATGCAGGTTCAGCAGAGAAATCCATTGCTCAAATTTGGCCTGGAGAGCTGTCCACAACTCTTCAGCTGTATGACAGTGATTTCCAAGGCATATCAATTTTAACATTGCCTGATTGCGGTGAGCCCTGGCTGCACAGTCCTCAGCTGGTGGGGATTTGCTCTGCACGGTTGGAACAAGTGTCTCATTAAGGCAGAGGTTGAGGGCACTGGTGGAGGCCCTAAAAGAGATAGAGTAGGAGGCGGAAGCAGTGGAGGTAGTGTTAAATGTAGAGGTTAGTCCTGCAAGCCTTGGGAATTGCTCGTTCTCTGAGATTGGTCAAAAACAGCAGGCATGTCCATTTCTGTTACAGCTGATGGCAGGCTCTCAGTCCATGTGACTGGAGTGGTTAAAGAACTCAAGGTTCTGTGGTTGGAGACCTGCATCTCAATAGTTGGCATGGTAACAATGGAGGAGGAATATGCAGCAGATGCAATTTATGGGGCAGCTGATGGTTGTTGAGGTCGGCTGGTCCACATTTTAGCGCAGTGGGATTCCTAGAGAAACGCATATCGATTGCTCATGTAAAGGTTCATACATGTAGTAGTCAAAATATTACACTTTTTCCCTCTACTCAATTGTTTTTTTTGCAAAGTTGGCAGATTATGTGAGTTAGCTCATCTTTTGCAGTATCTAAAAAGGCCCAGGCTAAGCAATCCTTGCAACCCCTGCGAGCTGCAGACCGACGGATGCTGCTGGTCACAGCCACAGTTGTGGTTGAGAATGCATTGCTTATCATGGCTACATCACTACATGTTTGTGATGTGCGGCACAACGTAACCTCCTCGTCTTCCTCTTCAGATGACCTACTCAGCTATGTGCCTCTGTGTTCAAGCCAATTGGGATCTGCCACCTCATCATCATCATCCTCTGTGTTATTACATTTTTCGTCCTTGGAGTCGCCCTCCTCCTCTTCCTGCCTTGACAGCACAATACAGTCCATGTGAGCCTCAGATATCTGAGTCTCATCAGGATAACCTCCCCCAGGGGTTAAAGTCTGGTGAAGAGGATCAGAATGCTGCTCAGACCCTACTTTGTTCTGGATCCAAACTAAAAAAATTTTGGGCATCAGTGCAGATTTCCTTCTCTTGACTCTGTGAAGCTTTTGAGTACACTTTTGACAACCTTGGCATAAAATGTATGAACAGCTTTTCAGACTCACTCATCTGTGGTTCTGTACAGTTAGCTGTACGGTTGGAGAGTTGGGATGTGGGGAGTAGCAAGGAGAATTTGGGAGCCACCACTGTGGACTGTACTGGATGCGATGTTGAAGAAGAGGAGAAGCCACTTGAAGCTTCACTTGCGATCCATTCGAGCACATGCTCTTTTTGGGCCTCATCAACAATGCGTACCGCTATGCATCTGCCAAAAAAAGGTAGTAGAGTAGCCCATTCAGTAACAGAAGTTGTCAGTTGTCTTTGCATATGACATGACATTGTTGGTTCACTTATGCTTTCACAAACATTACAACCTACCCAAGTACACCTTGAACACCGAGCCTAATCCCCCTTCCACTACAGCCTCGCTTTTTCCCTGTCATGTTGCTCAGATAGTGTGGTAGGAGCATGGTGTTAGCAACAAAAAAATAGATTTTAGACTTTGCACCAGCTCTGCAAGCAGCTGAATTTCAGTGGCAGTAAATGGCTAGGCAAAATATAGCATGCTAAATTGCATTAATCACTGAAGAAAGAATTGTTTGAGTGTGGATGAGGCTTGTATGACAAAGAAGATATGCTCCAATCAATTTTAAAATTATATATCACCTACTGTATGATGTTAGTAACAGAAGAATTTTTAGGGGGCCTGTGGATTAGGCCTCTATGACAGACTAGATACCACTAATAATTTAAAAGTGATATGTCCCCTACTGTCCAACATTAGCAACATAAGAATTTGTTTGGTGGCTGTGGATTAGGCATCTATAACAGACTAAATACTACAAACAATTTGAAAGTAAAATGTCCCCTACTGTATGACGTTAGAAACAGAATTTTTGGGGGGTTGTGGATTAGGCCTCAATAACAGACTAGATGCTACAAACAATTTGAATGTGAGATGTCCCCTACTATATGACGTTAGTAACAGAAGAATGTTTTTTTTAGTGTGGGTGATGCATGTATAACCTAGAAGATATGCCCCAATTTCAAATTTGGATTTAGCCTGCTACATCACGTTTGTAAACCTGCAAAAATGTTTTTTCTCTATAGTAATCATTCTGTGCCATACAGGTGTTTGCATCATGCTTTGCCAAAGGGCTCCGTATCATTGTATACCATAGCCATTTCTGGATTGCACTAAGCACACTGTTCACTTTTCCTTGAATATTTTGTACTGCCATCTATTATTTTTCATGAACTTTCTATTATGTAATGCTCTATTGGGCATGGTCGCAATAATATTTTATTCTATTGGGCATTGTTGCATTAATTCATCTCTAGGTGCCATTTCTCTGCTATTTATCATATTTATTAATTACCCCCACTTGATATAGCCTTTGTGAATCTTGGCCTTATACCCTAATGTTCAAAAAATAAAATCAACACCACATCCTGCTACTATTATAGTTGTTCTTTAAATTATGATATGTAATTATTTCCCGATTGCCGCTTCTAATTCTGTTGAGAGATTTTTAGAGTAATTGTCTTTATTCCTATATCATGATAATAAATCTTTAAAAGGTATTTGTAGTCGTGTTTCCTCAATTCCTCAATATGTGTCAGGACATTGTAGATGTTTCCAGTGCCCTGATTGGCTAGCCGCAATGTGCACACATAAAGTTATGAAAAGAATACTGTTTAAAAGCACGTCGCGTCTCTGAGCTCTGCAAACCCCCACCTCACGTCAAACATGTGCCACACACTCATGATACACCACAATTATCGATGCAAAGTGCTGAAAATACTTTTATGGCAATGTAAATATTTTTCCGTACTTTTTACCGAATGTTACCGATTTTTCCAGATTTTATAAAATTTTGCTTGTGTCTCCGATCACGAATTCGAATGTGCCATATTCGTACCGAATTTATGTTTGGCGATCGTTGTCCGAACAAATGTGCTCATTACTATTCCTTAACCACCAGGTCCTCATTGAAACTTCAATTCAAAGTGGTAAATGCTGGCCCAGATCCTGATACTTCATGCATGGCCCAAGGCTGACTGCTTCTGTGCCATTATAAAAGGTTTTACTGTGGGTCAATTGATCAGTCAACAACCTGTCTTACTTTCCTTACATTTTTCTACCAATAGTACTGTATGAAACTGATGTTTGTGCTATCTGAGTGTGGCTGGAATAAAAAAAATTGAGGTGTTGCATGAGGTATCAGGGCTCCTAGCTAAGAATGCTTACACCACTCCCTTAAACAACAGGTCCTCATTGAAACTTCAGTTCTAAGCTCTACTCCCTATGTTACTTTCCTTACATTTTTCTACCAATATTATTGTTTGAAACTTATGTTTGTGCCATCTGAGTGTGTCAGGAAAAAACCTGGTCCTCATTAAAACTTCAGTTTAAAGCTCTAAATGCTGGCCTAGACAATGATACTTCATGCATGGCTGACTGTTGCTGTGACATTTGCAAATTTCTACTGTGGGTCAATTGATGCCACTTTTCATGGTGTCTGCCCCTAATTTTAGCTGTTTGGTATGCTTTTTGTCACCCTTTAAGGTGTTGTGTATACTTTTAGTTTGGCCTCCCATTGAATTTATATGGGTTTGAGTACGTTCGTCAAACTGTTCAATGAAAATGTTCAGCGAATGTCTACATGTTAGGCGAATCGAAATGACCGAACCTTAAAATATTCTCTCATCCCTACTCATCGGAACACAGGACTTGTTTCCTAAATTCATCCGGCTTGTTTAGATGTTCTGCATTCTTCTGAAGCTGAATTTTATCATGAGGGTGCAGGAGAGGTTTTCTTCTGGTGTCACTTTGATGAAGATCATATTTGTGCAGGTGTCAGTAGAACAATGTATCACAACTCCAGAGTTTGCTATATCTTTCTGAAGGTCTATTATAGTCAAGCGAGGATTCTGATTTGCCTCTCTAGCAATTTTACAAGCAGATCTAACAGAATTTTTCTTGATCTCCCAGACCTTATCTTGTCCTTCACTTTTCTTGCTAACTGCCATTTTTTAAATGCATTTCAAACTGAGGAAAGGGCAACTTGAAAGCGCTTTGCTATCTTCTTATAGCTTTATGCTGATTTGTGGGCCTCTACCATTTTAATTTTCAGAGTGATAGACAGCTGCTTGGAAGAACCCATGGCTGCTGTTTTTTGGCATAAGGTTAGAAGAGGCTGAGTTTTTATAAAGCTGGAAAATTTGCATCACCTGGCCTTTCCTAACGATGATGGTGAACTAGCAATAACCCTAACAGGCTGAAACCTTGGTCACTGTTATCTGTGCACACAAATATCCAAGGGTGCCCAAACTTTAGCATCTGCTCATTTTCCTTTTTCTAATTTTTTGAAATGAAATAAATGAAAATATATATTTTTTCTAAAATTCAAAGGAAATGTGCCATCTATAACTATAGGCCTTTTAGTGACAGTCTTCAACTGACTTAACTGTTCACAATAACAGTAATTTTGACCAGGGTTGCCTAAACTTTCACATGCCACTGTACAACTTCACATGTATAGAATACAGGGTGGGCCATTTAAATGGATACACCTGGGTGGGCCATGTATGTGGATACACCTAAATAAAATGGGAATGGTTGGTGATATTAACTTCTTGTTTGTGGAACATAAGTATATAGGAGGGGGAAAACTTTTCAAGATGGTTGGTGACCATAATGGCCATATTGAAGTTGGCCATTTTTAAAGCAACTTTATAAATGGCCCACCCTGTACATTAGCAAGTTGGAAGCAAGTATGGACACATAATAACATCTAAGCAAAATGTAACTAATTTGTAGAGGCATGGACTCCACAAGATACCTGAATGTATTCTTTTGTTTCTGGCATTAAGATGTTAGCTGTTATAGACTTCATTCCCATGACGATGCAGTAATGCAGCCCAAATCATGCAGACAAGGACATAAGATTTGTTTTCATTTTCGGTGCAGCTTAAAACAGATTTTTATTGGCTGTATGGCTCCAATGCTACACATCTATTAAGAGCCAAACTTCTTATAGCTGCCATGAACTTGAAAAACCTCACTAAATGGTGCGTTCACAGGCACAAGCTTGTTGGGGGTTTCCAGAGATCAGACTTGATTTCCTGCACAATCACACAGATACTGGATCAAATTGAGACTTGAGTAATTTTAAAATATGGTCAATACCTTGTACTCTTTTTCATGCTACTAAAATCAGCTTTAAACAATTTTTAAGTACAACATTTCACTTAAACTTGATAAAGAGGCCACTGCCTTTAGGGAATATTGGTGTCATGAAGAAGCATGTTCTTGATCTGCAAATGCAGTATGATTAGAAAACTGTTATTGGTCAAATTAACATCCAAATGAACTGTGCAAAACATTCCCACCAGAGTGTTGCTCTATTGTGTTAAATTATCGGCAGCGACTTGCCTTCTTCTCATAGTGAGTGCTGGTTTAATCCTTACCCTAAGTGACACACACACTTACCTATCAGCATAATATATAATAAAAATATGTCATAAGAATTATCTATCTTCTTCCCTTGCGCCTTGGTCCACTTCTCCTGCTCATATGAATTTTCAGCCATGGAGAGAAAATCTGCATAAACACTGTGACTGTTCTTTTGCTATAAAAAGCAAGCTATGATGCACTGTCTTCTTTCACCATAACAGCAGTGACTTTTTCTTAGCAATTTGTGCTCTAGTGATATAGAGAACCGCACTCCATCTTCCTTATCAAAACAATCCATTTTATTTCATGAGTCAATAATAAAATACCACATTAAGATTGCAGCAGATACCCACTGTGAAGTAAAACATTTCTCTGCCTATTGTTAAACAAATAGTGTTTTACCTCACAGAAAGAACCAGGTGCAATCAAATATTGCCCTGTCGTGATGTGGTAGCATGGTAGATCAGAATGTTAAATTTAGAAACCCTTGTTCAGTTTTGTAAATATTTGCCTAAAGTCATTATATTAATGTATGATTTATGGATGTGTGGTTCATGTTTTTTTCCAGTTCTGATATATTGCTTTGTCTGTTTACTGTTTTGCCTCCTCCCCTGGCTAGGAGCTGTGGTATGTTCAGACCATGTTCCTGCACTGTGAGACACAAACATTACACAGTTCATTTATATGATTATGTCAGAACAGAACAATTTTTTTAAACAGATCCAATTGTGTAACTTACTCTTATTGATTAAAATGTATTTTGTTCGTGGCACAACCTCTTTAAAATGTGTCCAGAGCTGAGATCTCTCTGCCTCCAAATGTAAGATGGATCCTGTTAAGACCAGGTTATTCCTGCCTACTAAACTGAGCAATTGGTGTGGAGTGCAGGGCTTCAGTCAATCCTTCAAGTGGGCCTTGAAGGATCAAGTGGGTAATATGGGCCTAAGTTGTTCATAACGTCAGAGGTCATCAAGCAAATTTTAAAACCTATTCTCTATTTTAGCAGCAGTCAGTACAGTGTGCAGAAAATTGACGTTATTGAAGAATGTTGAAGTTGAATAGTTATTAATATGACTGTGGTATTTTGGAAAAGGTGGTATTTGGCTGTGTCTAAAAGGCTTAAATATGGGTCATTACAGAAGACCAGGTGAGAGGTTATGAAAGGTATGTACTAGTATTGAATTATTTTCTGGCATTCTAAAGTATGTAATTTTGGCAGTGTTTCTAAGGTGGATAATTGAGGATGTAATCCCTAATGCTTGGTTTTGAATGACAATTTTCCATTAGTAGCCATTAGTAGCTTAGTATTAAATTGCATACCTTGCATGAGTTTTGAAGGGCAGTGTTTTCCAAAGGTAAAAATGCTGTAGTAGAAGGTTGCAATTTTGGCCATTATTAGTCAGCCAGCTGGCAACCTGTTATGGTTCTCAATGGCAAGAGAACATAGCCCAGCAAACATGAGTACTAGCTCTTGGAAGGATGGAAACTAAACTGACCATGAACTAAACCTGCCGCACAACTAACAGTAGCCGGGTAGCGTTGCCTACGTTTTTATCCCTAGACGCCCAGCGCCGGCCGGAGGACTAACTAATCCTGGCAGAGGAAAATATAGTCCTGGCTCACCTCTAGAGAAATTTCCCCGATAGGCTGACAGAGGCCCCCACATATATTGGCGGTGATTTTAGATGAAATGACAAACGTAGTATGAAAATAGGTTTAGCAAAATTGAGGTCCGCTTACTAGATAGCAGGAAGACAGAAAGGGCACTTTCATGGTCAGCTGAAAACCCTATCAAAATACCATCCTGAAATTACTTTAAGACTCTAGTATTAACTCATAACATCAGAGTGGCAATTTCAGATCACAAGAGCTTTCCAGACACAGAAACGAAACTACAGCTGTGAACTGGAACAAAATGCAAAAACAAACGAGGACAAGAGTCCAACTTAGCTGGGAGTTGTCTAGTAGCAGGAACATGCACAGAAAGGCTTCTGATTACAATGTTGACCGGCATGGAAGTGACAGAGGAGCAAGGTTAAATAGCGACTCCCACATCCTGATGGAAACAGGTGAACAGAGGGGATGATGCACACCAGTTCAATTCCACCAGTGGCCACCGGGGGAGCCCAAAATCCAATTTCACAACAGTACCCAGCCCTCAAGGAGGGGGCACCGAACCCTCACCAGAACCACCAGGGCGATCAGGATGAGCCCTATGAAAGGCACGGACCAGATCGGAGGCATGAACATCAGAGGCAGTCACCCAAGAATTATCCTCCTGACCGTATCCCTTCCATTTGACCAGATACTGGAGTTTCCGTCTGGAAACACGGGAGTCCAAGATTTTTTCCACAACGTACTCCAACTCGCCCTCAACCAACACCGGAGCAGGAGGCTCAACGGAAGGCACAACCGGTACCTCATACCTGCGCAACAATGACCGATGAAAAACATTATGAATAGAAAAAGATGCAGGGAGGTCCAAACGGAAGGACACAGGGTTAAGAATCTCCAATATCTTGTACGGGCCGATGAACCGAGGCTTAAACTTAGGAGAAGAAACCCTCATAGGGACAAAACGAGAAGACAACCACACCAAGTCCCCAACACAAAGCCGAGGACCAACCCGACGCCGGCGGTTGGCAAAAAGCTGAGTCTTCTCCTGGGACAACTTCAAATTGTCCACTACCTGCCCCCAAATCTGATGCAACCTCTCCACCACAGCATCCACTCCAGGACAATCCGAAGAGTCCACCTGACCAGAAGAAAATCGAGGATGAAACCCCGAATTACAGAAAAAAGGAGACACCAAGGTGGCAGAGCTGGCC
This sequence comes from Ranitomeya variabilis, assembly GCF_051348905.1. Lineage (NCBI taxonomy): Eukaryota > Metazoa > Chordata > Amphibia > Anura > Dendrobatidae > Ranitomeya > Ranitomeya variabilis. Next base: position 828,224,951 of record NC_135233.1, read on the forward strand.
CGATTATTGAGGGCAAACTCCGCTAAAGGCAAAAAAGCAACCCAATCATCCTGATCTGCAGACACAAAACACCTCAAATATGTCTCCAAGGTCTGATTCGTCCGCTCGGTCTGGCCATTTGTCTGAGGATGGAAAGCAGACGAGAAAGACAAATCTACGCCCATCCTAGCACAGAATGCTCGCCAAAATCTAGACACGAATTGGGTTCCTCTGTCAGAAACGATATTCTCCGGAATACCATGCAAACGGACCACATTTTGAAAAAACAGAGGAACCAACTCGGAAGAAGAAGGCAACTTAGGCAAGGGAACCAAATGGACCATCTTAGAGAAACGGTCACACACCACCCAGATGACAGACATCTTCTGAGAAACAGGAAGATCCGAAATAAAATCCATCGAGATGTGCGTCCAGGGCCTCTTCGGGATAGGCAAGGGCAACAACAATCCACTAGCCCGAGAACAACAAGGCTTGGCCCGAGCACAAACGTCACAAGACTGCACAAAGCCTCGCACATCTCGAGACAGGGAAGGCCACCAGAAGGACCTTGCCACCAAATCCCTGGTACCAAAGATTCCAGGATGACCTGTCAACGCAGAAGAATGAACCTCAGAAATGACTTTACTGGTCCAATCATCAGGAACAAACAGTCTACCAGGTGGGCAACGATCAGGTCTATCCGCCTGAAACTCCTGCAAGGCCCGCCGGAGGTCTGGAGAAACGGCAGACAATATCACTCCATCCTTAAGGATACCTGTAGGTTCAGAGTTACCAGGGGAGTCAGGCTCAAAACTCCTAGAAAGGGCATCCGCCTTAACATTCTTAGAACCCGGCAGGTAGGACACCACAAAATTAAACCGAGAGAAAAACAACGACCAGCGCGCCTGTCTAGGATTCAGGCGTCTGGCGGACTCAAGATAAATTAGATTTTTGTGGTCAGTCAATACCACCACCTGATGTCTAGCCCCCTCAAGCCAATGACGCCACTCCTCAAAAGCCCACTTCATGGCCAAAAGCTCCCGATTCCCAACATCATAATTCCGCTCGGCGGGCGAAAATTTACGCGAGAAAAAGGCACAAGGTCTCATCACGGAACAATCGGAACTTCTCTGCGACAAAACTGCCCCAGCTCCGATTTCAGAAGCGTCGACCTCAACCTGAAAAGGAAGAGCAACATCAGGCTGACGCAACACAGGGGCGGAAGAAAAGCGGCGCTTAAGCTCCCGAAAGGCCTCCACAGCAGCAGGGGACCAATCAGCAACATCAGCACCCTTCTTAGTCAAATCAGTCAATGGTTTAACAACATCAGAAAAACCAGCAATAAATCGACGATAAAAGTTAGCAAAGCCCAAAAATTTCTGAAGACTCTTAAGAGAAGAGGGTTGCGTCCAATTACAAATAGCCTGAACCTTGACAGGATCCATCTCGATGGAAGAGGGGGAAAAAATATATCCCAAAAAGGAAATCTTTTGAACCCCAAAAACGCACTTAGAACCCTTCACACACAAGGAATTAGACCGCAAAACCTGAAAAACCCTCCTGACCTGCTGGACATGAGAGTCCCAGTCATCCGAAAAAATCAAAATATCATCCAGATACACAATCATAAATTTATCCAAATAATCACGGAAAATGTCATGCATAAAGGACTGAAAGACTGAAGGGGCATTTGAAAGACCAAAAGGCATCACCAAATACTCAAAGTGGCCCTCGGGCGTATTAAATGCGGTCTTCCACTCATCCCCCTGCTTAATTCGCACCAAATTATACGCCCCACGGAGATCTATCTTAGAGAACCACTTGGCCCCCTTTATGCGAGCAAACAAATCAGTCAGCAGTGGCAACGGATATTGATATTTAACCGTGATTTTATTCAAAAGCCGATAATCAATACACGGTCTCAAAGAGCCATCTTTCTTAGCCACAAAGAAAAAACCGGCTCCTAAGGGAGATGACGAAGGACAAATATGTCCCTTTTCCAGGGACTCCTTTATATATTCTCGCATAGCAGCATGTTCAGGCACAGACAGATTAAATAAACGACCCTTAGGGTATTTACTACCCGGAATCAAATCTATGGCACAATCGCACTCCCGGTGCGGAGGTAATGAACCAAGCTTAGGTTCTTCAAAAACGTCACGATATTCAGTCAAGAATTCAGGAATCTCAGAGGAAATAGATGATGAAATGGAAACCACAGGTACGTCCCCATGCGTCCCCTTACATCCCCAGCTTAACACAGACATAGCTTTCCAGTCAAGGACTGGGTTATGAGATTGCAGCCATGGCAATCCAAGCACCAACACATCATGTAGGTTATACAGCACAAGAAAGCGAATAATCTCCTGATGATCCGGATTAATCCGCATAGTTACTTGTGTCCAGTATTGTGGTTTATTACTAGCCAATGGGGTGGAGTCAATCCCCTTCAGGGGTATAGGAGTTTCAAGAGGCTCCAAATCATACCCACAGCGTTTGGCAAAGGACCAATCCATAAGACTCAAAGCGGCGCCAGAGTCGACATAGGCATCCGCGGTAATAGATGATAAAGAACAAATCAGGGTCACAGATAGAATAAACTTAGACTGTAAAGTGCCAATTGAAACAGACTTATCAAGCTTCTTAGTACGCTTAGAGCATGCTGATATAACATGAGTTGAATCACCGCAATAGAAGCACAACCCATTTTTTCGTCTTAAATTCTGCCGTTCACTTCTGGACAGAATTCTATCACATTGCATATTCTCTGGCGTCTTCTCAGTAGACACCGCCAAATGGTGCACAGGTTTGCGCTCCCGCAGACGCCTATCGATCTGGATAGCCATTGTCATGGACTCATTCAGACCCGCAGGCACAGGGAACCCCACCATAACATCCTTAATGGCATCAGAGAGACCCTCTCTGAAATTCGCCGCCAGGGCGCACTCATTCCACTGAGTAAGCACAGCCCATTTACGGAATTTCTGTCAGTATATTTCAGCTTCGTCTTGCCCCTGAGATAGGGACATCAAGGCCTTTTCCGCCTGAAGCTCTAACTGAGGTTCCTCATAAAGCAACCCCAAGGCCAGAAAAAACGCATCCACATTGAGCAACGCAGGATCCCCTGGAGCCAATGCAAAAGCCCAATCCTGAGGGTCGCCCCGGAGCAAGGAAATCACAATCCTGACCTGCTGAGCAGGATCTCCAGCAGAGCGAGATTTCAGGGACAAAAACAACTTGCAATTATTTTTGAAATTTTGAAAGCAAGATCTATTCCCCGAGAAAAATTCAGGCAAAGGAATTCTAGGTTCAGATATAGGAACATGAACAACAAAATCTTGTAAATTTTGAACTTTCGTGGTGAGATTATTCAAACCTGCAGCTAAACTCTGAATATCCATTTTAAACAGGTGAACACAGAGCCATTCCAGGATTAGAAGGAGAGAGAGAGAGAAAGGCTGCAATATAGGCAGACTTGCAAGAGATTCAATTACAAGCACACTCAGAACTGAAGGGAAGGGAAAAAAAAAAAAAAAAAAATCTTCAGCAGACTTCTCTTTTCTCTCCTTTCTCTGTCAATTAATTTAACCCTTTGAGGCCGGTCAAACTGTTATGGTTCTCAATGGCAAGAGAACATAGCCCAGCAAACATGAGTACTAGCTCTTGGAAGGATGGAAACTAAACTGACCATGAACTAAACCTGCCGCACAACTAACAGTAGCCGGGTAGCGTTGCCTACGTTTTTATCCCTAGACGCCCAGCGCCGGCCGGAGGACTAACTAATCCTGGCAGAGGAAAATATAGTCCTGGCTCACCTCTAGAGAAATTTCCCCGATAGGCTGACAGAGGCCCCCACATATATTGGCGGTGATTTTAGATGAAATGACAAACGTAGTATGAAAATAGGTTTAGCAAAATTGAGGTCCGCTTACTAGATAGCAGGAAGACAGAAAGGGCACTTTCATGGTCAGCTGAAAACCCTATCAAAATACCATCCTGAAATTACTTTAAGACTCTAGTATTAACTCATAACATCAGAGTGGCAATTTCAGATCACAAGAGCTTTCCAGACACAGAAACGAAACTACAGCTGTGAACTGGAACAAAATGCAAAAACAAACGAGGACAAGAGTCCAACTTAGCTGGGAGTTGTCTAGTAGCAGGAACATGCACAGAAAGGCTTCTGATTACAATGTTGACCGGCATGGAAGTGACAGAGGAGCAAGGTTAAATAGCGACTCCCACATCCTGATGGAAACAGGTGAACAGAGGGGATGATGCACACCAGTTCAATTCCACCAGTGGCCACCGGGGGAGCCCAAAATCCAATTTCACAACAGCAACCATTCTTTCTTGCAGTTCTGCTATGGAAATAAACAGAAGATGGGTCACTAACTCCTTTCTTGAATGTCAGGTACAAATGTATGTCATCTCCATAGCATTGTTATGCCAGACCGTGATTCTAGATTATTTTGCTTAATAGTGGTATGTCAACTGCAAAAAGCATTGGGTTTAGAACTGGGGTATTCTATATTTCAAGGGAACTGACTCAGTGAAATTTCATCCATGAAGGAAATGAATAGGGATGAGTGAATGTGCTCATTGATACTCAGATATCACTCGAGTATCTCAGTGCTCAGATATGTTCGGTACTCGGTGAGCAATGGTGGGGTTCAATTTAAAACTCAAAGCCCCACCCCACGTTTGGCACCTGTTACATAGACAATAAGTATGCGGGGACTGCCTGCATGTCACTGTAATGCTGTAGCCATCTTGGTAGTGACAATACTGTTGTTGGCTAGTGATATTACATCATCGGGAGTTTAAAAGGACAGGTGCTGCCTCGCTTGGCTCACTGATGCCAGTGTACTACTCATGGACAGTGAGTGCACACTTTAACTAATCTGAATCCTCTAGCGTTGATACTGGTGCTGATGCTGAACCATCATACTAACAGCCCCTCTAAGTGCTAATATTGTGCTTTGCTGTTTGTATCAGATACATTGTTAATTTAGCCTAAGGACAGTTGCAGGAGCAGGGAGAGTCGTAGAATACAGGCTTACTGCTTCACAGTTCGTTGGTAATTATATAGATGTCGTATGTGACAAGTTTTTGAGATGCAAAAATTTAATATATTGACATCAATAGAGTATTACGTATTTTCTGCTATGTCTAGGTGTTATAAAGCACTTACAAATAACATTTAAATTTTTTTCTGGATTCAATTACTCACCCATATAGTATCATGTGCTCTTTGGTATATTTTAGTGTTTCAAAACGCTTCCAAAAAGCTTTAAAAAAAATCTATATTCAATTAGTCACCCATATAGTGTTACATGCTCTGTGGTACATTTCATTGCTATGAAAGACTTCCAAAAAGCATTTAAAATGTTTTATGGGTTCAATTACTCACTCATACAGTATTCTGTAGCGTGGTTTACATTTCTGTGACATTTAACACTACAAAAAAATCATTTAAAAATTGTTCTGGCTTCAATTCCTCATCCGTAGAGTATTATGTGGTATGTTGTACATTTTGGAGTTATAAAACACTTCAAAAAGCGTTTAAAAATGTTTCTGGGTTCAATTACTCACTCATACAGGATTCCTTTGTGTGGAGTAAATTTCTCTAATCTATAACACTACAAAAAAGCGTTAAAAAATTGTTCTTGCTTCAATTTCTCATCCATGCAGTAGTAAGTGATCTGTTGTACATTTTAATGTTATGAAAAATTTCCAAAAAGCATTTAAAATTTTGGTAGATTTATTTACTCACCCATACAGTATTCCTTGCTATACAGTGGGTAAAAAACATGCCAAGATGCATGAGAGCTGTGATTAAAAATCATGGTTATTCCACAAAATATTGATTTCTGAACTCTTACTGAGTTAAAACATTAGTATTTTTGTTTCTAAATGATTATGAACTTTGTTTTCTTTGCATTATTTGAGGTCTGAAAGCACTGTTTTTTTATTTGGACCATTTCTCCTTTTCAGAAAAAAAACAAAACAAAATTTATTGCTTGGAAAATCAGAGACTTGATGTCAGAAGTTTATAGACTAAAAGAACAATTTAAATTTTACTCAAAAATATACCTATAAAGAGAAAAATCAGACAATCTGAAAATTGTGCAGTGGTCTCTTAATTTTTGCCAGAGCTGTATGTCTTGCACTGAGGAGAGCCTTACGCTGGGCCACAATGCCATAAAGGCCTAACTGGAGGAGGGCTGCAGTGATAGTTGACTTTGTGGAACTTTCTTCCATCTCCCTACTGCATCTCTGGAGCTCAGCCACAGTGATCATGGGGTTCTTCTTTACCTCTGTCACCAAGGCTCTTCTTCCATGATTGCTCTGTTTGGCTGGATGGCAAGGTCTAGGAAGACTTCTGGTGATCCCAAACTTCTTCCATTTAGGGATAATGGAGGCCACTGTGCTCTTAGGAACCGTGAGTACTGCAGAAATTCTATTGTATCTTTGGCCAGATCTGTGCCTTGCCACAATTCTGTTTCTGAGCTCCTTTGCCAGTTCCTTTGACCTCATGATTCCCATTTGGCCTGACATGCACTGTGAACTGTGAGGTCTTATATAGACAAGTGTGTGCCTTTTCAAATCAAGTCCTATCAGTTTAAATAAACACAACTGGACTTCAATGAAGGAGGAAAACCATCTCAAGGAGGATCATAAGGAAATGGACAGCATATGACTTAAATTTGAGTGTGTGATCTAAGGGTCTGAATACTTATGACCATGTGATATTTCAGTTTTTCTTTTGTATTAAATTAGCAAAATTTCTACTTTGTACAAAGCCTTTATGAGTGTTGGAGTGCATCAACTACACGTTAAAAATATGTGAATGAGGCCTGTCAGTTGTTTCCTTTCAGGAGTTTATGGATGACTCCCCTTATATTTTTGTTCTTGGTTTTGTACTTTGTGCAAAGCCTTAATGAGTGTATGAGCACATCAAGTAGCATTTAAAAATATTTGAATAAGGCCTGCCAGTTGTTACCTTTCAGGGAATTATGGATGACCATCTTTATAATTTTTTCCTAGCTGTGCACTTTCTGCACAGCCTTTATGAATGTAGAAGTACACCGAATGCACTTTCAAAATATTTGTTCAATACAGTTTTCTTGATTCAATTAGTAATCCATATTATTGAATGCAGTTATTGTTAAATTACGGTCGCATGTAAAAAAATGAGTTGAAAAATATTTCTGTATTCTATTACTCATCCATAAAGTACTTCATTTTCTGGGGTTAATGGGTTAATTTTGGTAGCAATAATAATAATAATAATAATCTTTTATTGATATAGCACCAACATATTCCGCAGCGCTTTACAGTTTGCACACATTACCATCGCTGTCCCCATTGAGGCTCACAATCTAAATTCCCTATCAGTATGTCTTTGGAATGTCTTTTGGCGGTATATAACCTTCCAAAAAAAGTTCCAAAATTTGTCTGGATTTAATTACTCATCCATATATGATTACGTACTCTGGGGTACATTTTGGTGGTATATAACCATTCAAAAAAGCATTAAAAAATTGGGGTACATTGCGATGGTATTTAATTCTCCAAAATAGAATTGCAAAAGTTATCTGGATTCAATTACTCATTCATATATTGTTGCATGCTCTGGGGTACATTGCCTTGGCATCTAACCCTTCCAAAAAATTGGTTAAAACTGTAGTGGTATTATATTGCTCATCCATAGAGTATTACTTGTTTTTGGGTATATTTTGGTGGTATCTATGTTAGGGCTAGCGGAATGCACCAAATAGTAAAGAGGTAGATATGAGGTGCGTTCGCAGCCTGGGGTCAGCCTGTTAGGAAAGCACACTGTTTGCGCACAGTGCCATACAGGCGGGCACTGCAAAAAGGCACTGTAATGTGTGCTACGTGTGCAGGTAACACTGTCGGGCACTAGACAGCTTCCACCATTCGCAAGCAGTCAACAACACTAGGAATGGGAATGATTAAGGAGCTTTCATCCATCGACAGTCATTCATCTACACACTTACGTTATCAAGTTTATACTAGCGCATGGCCGTGCGGCCATGTGAACCTTTTATAGCAGAAGCTCTCCGGGACCTTCCTAGTGATCCAATAGGAGCTGCTACAGGATCTGAGCATGTGACCCCCGACCTCCAATAAGAGGTCGTCCCTTGGGCACGCTCAGTAGAGAAAAAGCAGGACTTAGTCCCAGGAGCGTCTGCTCGCCACTGATCAGTGCTGGTTACAATGGCTAGACCTGGAAAGGCAGCAGTAACCAAGGGCACAGTATCTTCTTGAGCCAGACGCTGGGACCGATGTCTCTGCTGAGCAGGCTCCACTGCAGCTGGAGAAGAATGGGAGACCGCAGTGGACATGGTTCAAAATTCCCCCTGAGCAGTGGCGGGGACTTGACACCTAACAATCTAACTCTTAAAAAAAGTGTTCAAAATTTTTGGGGTATCATATTGCTCATCCATAGAGTTTTGCATCTTCTTGGGTGCATTTCGGTGGTATAACTAACCCTCCAAAAATTTTTTCAAAAATGTATCCATATTATATTGCTCATCAATAGAGCATTATGTGTTCCTGGTTAAGAAGGCTTTGCCCTCTGCATAGTTTTTATAAGTGGATGAGTACCACAACTTTGCTCAAAATATTTAAATGAGGCACTACAGTTGCTGCTTCAAGGATGTATGTGTTAGGCATTGGGATATTCCAGCTGTGCGGGATAGATCCCAAGCATTGTCTGGTACTGCGGTCTCCCATTCTGGTTAAGCCGCTGTGGTTGATGCTCAGTACAGAAGTCAATCCCAGAGTCTTGCTCAGACGTGTGGTATACATTTGGTTACTGCTGGCTCTTCAGCCAAGTCTATGGTAACCAGTGTTATGCACGTGCAGTCTTGTGCTCTGGAGTCTAAGTCTAGAGATCACATTACTGAGCCTGTCCGTGATGTGGTGGCTTCTCATTGGTGGTTTGTCGTTAGCTGCTCTGATGATGTGGCAGCCCCAGATTGGCCCACAAATGATGTTTCGGCCGACTGGGCATGAGTGTTTGAGGTGGAGCCTAGCATATAAAAGGCTCTCAGCGGCGCACATGGGCACGCTAGTCTCATTAATGTTTGGTGTGTGTGCGTTGCTACTTTACCACCCTGTCTGCACGTTTGTGTGTGTGTCTTTGCTCAGAGACTGTACATGTTGGCAGGCAGGTTTCACACCTATGCAGTTTCGTACCCTTGGCTCAATGCCTGAGACTTTAGTCTGCTACATGCTTTGGGTGCCGGTGAGGCACAGGTTCAGTAGTGCCAGGACTGGGGTACCTAGCCGCTTTGCTTAGCATTTGTTTTATTCTTGTGTGAGGTTAGCACAGTTCAGTTACAGAGCAAGCTCGACCCTTATGCTACACTTCTCGGTGAAAGCGACAGGGTATTGTACCTAGCATCAAAAAGCTCTCTCTCGGCTCAGCATCTGCTTTGTTTGTGTGTGCAGTGGTAGAGGTTGAGTTCCTGCCTCTGCATAGGGAGAATCTCGAGCAATCTCTGCTGTGGTCTCCCATTCTTCTCCAGCCGCAGTGGAGCATGCTCAGTGGAGACGTCGGTCCCAGTGTCTGGCTCAGCCTGATACTGTGTGTATGGTTACTGCTGCCTTTCCAGGCTCAGCCATTGTAGCAAGTACTGGTCAGCGGTGAGCAGACGTCTCTGGGACTAAGTCCTGCTTTTCCCCTTCTGAGCATGCCCAACCCAAGGTAAGACCTCTCATTGGAGGTCAGGGGTCACATGCTCAGGTACTGCAGAGCCTACCATTGGTCCTCTAGGAAGGTCCTGAAGTTGCTCAGGTACTGTAGCAACTCTCATTGGTCCTCTAGGAAGGTCCTGAAGTTGTTGCAGCTATAAAAGGTTTGCATGGCCGCACGGCCATGCGCTAGTATCAACTAAAGTTATGTGCTCTGCGCCAGTGTGGTCTTATGCATGTGGATTAAGGGTTCGGCTGTAATAAGCCCTTAAAATACCGGCACCTCGGTGAGGAGTTTTGCGTGAGTGGATTCAGGGCCCGGCTGAAATAAGCCCCTAGAATACCAGCACCTCCGGTGAGGAGTTGTGTGTAAGCTTTGCTGACTGCATGATCACTGTTGACTCTATTTGCTAGCTGTTCTTCTGTGAGGTTAACAGGGCATAGCATTCTCTTTTCTCAAGCGTCTCTGTGAAGCTACTGATTTCGCTTATACCACCATATAGTACCGCCATCTACTAGCAGGTTTCTCTCCTGCACGGTGGACCCCGGGTTGCGAACGCGCCTACTATTCAATATATATTTACTCGGTGCATTCTGCCAACCCTAACACGCGGTTAGCACCGTTTATTTGCAGAGCCAGCCCAATCCACATGCTAATATCCCTGTGGCATTAACAGGTAATAGCACTTTGCATACTCATGCTGTATCTCTCAGTGAAATAACTGAGCTTGGTACTTTGTGTTCTGTTTACACTGAGTGGCATTAATGGTTGCCATGGTCACCACCCATCTTGAAAAGTTTTCCCCTCCCATATGCTAATGTGCCACAAACAGGAAGTTGATATCACCAACCATTCCCATTTTATTTAGGTATATCCATATAAATGGCCCACCCTGTATATTGTAGGGCATGTAAAGTGGTTTGAAGGGCATTTACTTGTAGAAATGAAACTTGGAACTTGGGAAATGAAAATTTAGAAAAATGCAGTAAAATTGGGACATATAATATTATGCCAGTGCTGCTAACCCTAAAGCCTATCCCTAACCTTAAGGCCCAACCCTAACCATAACCTCAACCCTAAGCCCTACCCTAAACCCAACCCTAACCTAAGCTCTATCCCTAACCCTAGGTAAAGGCAAAGAAACAATTTAAAAAAATCTAAAATTAAAAAAAATGTTTAATTCAGACGGGGGATGACAAATATTGGGTATTTGAGCATTGTGATAGGATCCATCATAGTGATCCAAATTGAGGGACTAATATAAAAAATCCATGCTGTTGCTGGGGGCTGGCAGGTCGTAGCGAACACTGCGCATATGCCAGCTATTTTTGCTTCGAAACAGGAGGAGGAGGGCTGGAAGATGGCGTCACCGATAACACGGTACCATGGAGGGCATGATGATATAATTTCTCTCTCTGTTAGATCATGTAAGAGGAGAGAGAAATTATTTACCGTTACTCAGCTTTTCTACACACTATGCTTGACTATCAGTCCCAATGACACAAAACCTTTTTGCCAAATTGGTTATTAATTTACCTCAAATGAGTATTAATTATATATACACCCTGGAATGTAATTTAGATTTCGAGTAACTGACACCTTGGGATGGGTGGGATGGTTCTATTAAGTATACTTACTTTAGTCATCAATATTAGACTGACTGTTAGGGCTAGCGGAACGCACCGAGTAAATAGAGATGTTTTTATTGATATTGGTGCATTCGCAGCCCAGGGTCCACCGTGCAGGAGTACCTGCTGCTAGCAAACGGTGGCACTATATGGCGGTATGGACTAACTCAGTTAATTCACCGAGTAGCCGTGAAAGCAAAGCACTGTGCCCTGTTAGACTTCACAGAGGCACAGGCTAACTGCCCAAACAGAGAGCAGTCAGTGGTCACGCATGCACACAAAACTCCTCGCCGGAGGTGCCAGCATTCTAGGGGCTTATTTCAGCCAGGTCCCTGAATACATACAAACACAAACTCCTCGCCGGAGGTGCCAGCATTCTAGGGGCTTATTTCAGCCAGGTCCCTGAATACATACAAACACAAACTCCTCGCCGGAGGTGCCAGCATTCTAGGGGCTTATTTCAGCCGGGTTCCTGAACACACTCTCACGTGACCACACTGGCGCAAAGCACATAACAAAAAACAATACTAGTGCATGGCCGTGCGGCCATGCAAACATTAAATAGTTGCAGCATGTGCAGGACCTTCCTAGAAGGACCAATGAGAGGCTGCCACAGAGCGTGAGCACCTACAGGACCTTCCTGAAGGACCAATGGCCTTAGCTGCAGTATCTGATCATGTGACCCTCGATCTCCACTGAGAGATCTTACTCTGGGCATTCTCAGAACGAGAAAAGCAGGACTTAGTCCCAGAAGTGTCTGCTCGCCGCTGCCCAGCACTGACTTCAATGGCAGAATTAGGAAAGGCAGCAGTAACTCTTTGTACAGAGTCACACTGAGCGAGACGATGGGACCGACGTCTCCGCTGAGCAGGCTCCACTGCGGCAGGAGAAGAATGGGAGACCGCAGCGGAGATGGCCCGAGATTCCCCCTGTGCAGAGGCGGGAGCTCAATCCCTAACACTGACTTTCTTATTAAGGAAAGTGCCCATGTACAGTGCATCAGTTATGTATATGTACAATTAAATTTGAATATCTGTCCTGATTTATTTTATTAAGAAATATATGGTAGAGATAATTTCTTACTGTATTCTCCCCCTTCCCACCCACTCCTCCCCCATGCTGTATATATATTCAAGTTGTGCACTATTTATGGGTGGTTACCCTGCCTTGGAGGAGATTCCTATTTGACCAGCAAATTGTGTAACTTTAGAAACCGTCAAGGATAAACCTGCAGTATGAGAAGGAGGAGACGCCTATCCCTTGATACTTTTCATTTTCTATTAATAGAATACATATCATGGATGATTGTGGTGGAGCGCATATCCGCTCCACCCTTCCATACAGACCAAAAATGATGCTGCACCTAATGTAGGCCTGACTAATAGCGAGCATCATAGTGTAGCTGTTTGGGAAGCATCTGCATTCGAACACTCCTGATGCACCAGATATGACGTCATGGCTGTGACTTGCCATGAAAAAGAAGTGCCCGGTATCACAGAAGATCAGCATTGCATGAGAGGAGGTTAGCATGCATTCCAAGGGAAACTTCCTGTGGCCGTATAGGGAAAATAGATGGGAAACTGAATAAAGTCCCTCTATAAATAGCTGCTGAGACCAGTTACCCTAAGCACAGAAAATATATCTGACCGGATTTATCCAACACCCTGAACTGGCTCATGGACTCATTGAGGTGTTAGCATTTTACAGTCCCCTGAGGACCCCCCCAAAATAGGTGGAGAAACTCATCACGACAAGGGATGATTTGAAATTACCAGATGAGTAGAGTCTTTTCAAATTGGCAGGTTCCCTGTGGAGGTTAATAAAGATCCGGATGGATCTAGTACCTATATGCATTGAAATTTCATATTATGCACAATATTATAATTGTTGTCTATATTAAAAAAATGGTGCGCAATAAAGTTCTATTAAAAAAAATCATCTACTTTATGTTCACAGTGTCTAATAATCCATTGCATAAACTTTTCAATCACTGAATGTAAATCTTCATAGCTTTTTAATAAATTATTACACTAACCACTTTCTTTATATACTTATGTTGTATTTTACCTATTTAACGTGTAAAGAAGTTAATACCTATTTTTCTATATCCTGTAGTAATCTGAATTATTATTACTTATTTTTTGTTTTAACTTAGCACTTCTCAAACCTACCTATTCTTTTCAAAAGCATCTTGTTTTAACATGTCACTGATTAAATGAAGTAAAAGATCTCACAGAACATATTGGTTTACTGACACTCATTTCCACATCCTTCTAAAGGCAAAAAAGACTGAGATGTCAGATAGAAAAGATGCACAGAGGTCAATCACAGATGTTGCAAAATCTGACATTCTAGATGGCAAAAGAGAGAAATGTGTACAAAAGTCTAATTGTACATAAAATACTATTTATTTCAATGTGATTTATATAAGACCTAAGAATCAGGCCTTTGTTTTTGGCATCTTTTTGGCATTTTGTGCTAAAATTTGATGAATATTGGAAAAGAAGACATAAAAAAGCTTAGCAGAAAATTATAATGTACACCCAATGATAAGATACATAAACAATTTTTATTGAGTAACAATAAAACACTTAAAAAATATGTATGAGTAACACAGTGGGTGGATATAACAATCTAGAAAAAAACAAGAGAAATAAGATCATTTATGTCCCCACGACTGGATAATATTTAGATAAAGTGCACATTGAATTGGTCAATGATAACTAAAATAGGAAGAAATCTAATACAATAATAAATATGGAAAATATCATAAAGGTAGATGTCAAATAAACAAAAATTACAAAATCCAAACATGCTTGTAGCAAAAAGATGCAAGATATACAATTATGAGGACAGATGATTAACCACTACAGTAAGAATGATCATAGTGAAAACTGCATGCCTTGTGAATCCTCTGTGAATACATCTTCCCCTGATCTCAGAGACTACCTTCATTTGTTTTTGATCCCTATTAGCTGAAACTAAAAATAATCAGTTGCTGACATTACTTTACCTTCTTGACATAGCAGAATGTCACTGGAGCAAATACATTTGAGTATCATGCTTACCACCTGACATGTCCACCAATGATAGATTGCTATTTAATTCTGACGATTTATTCAGGACTTCTCTGTAAATTCAGTATAGCTGTTCTGAATACACATTGGCAAAGCTATGTTTCTAGCACTATCTGTTCTTTGGCCATATTCTACACTGTTTATAGTTAACCATCTGTATTCTGTGCACTAGACAAGTAGACCACCAAGAATGTACGGTTAATCCCTTCATCAGCCTTAAATAAATGACAGTCAACCCAAACACTATGCTTAGCCCTACCTATATACCCTGCATATTTAAAGAGATACTCCCATCCCCAAGATCTATCTCAATATGTAGTAGGTAAAATAATAATATTAGCAAATACCTTCAATAAGAAATGTATTATAGTTCTCCTGATAGTTTATGTCGCTTACCTCATAAGCATGCTATTGCAGCAGCTTAGGTTGGTTTTTAGTGATGAGCGATCAGTGAAATATTCGGATTTGGGAAAAGCAGCACAAATAATATCGAATATCCGTGTATTCATACTGAATAAAGAATACAATGCAAGTCAATGGGAAAGCCGAATAATTTTCTGCTCAACCCAACAAGCAGCTCTAGGGGTCTGAGAAAAAAGCTGTAATGGATGGGAAAGAGCTAAAACTAAATGGTAACCGCATAGAGAAGATGCCTGCATGCCTTTCTGACTCACATATGGTATCTGGGAATAATGTTGTCAGACTATTGCTTTGGTTTTACGGATTTATAAAAAGACCCACCAAACCAAACCTATTTCTTTTAACCCCTTTCTGTCATCGGACGTACTATTCCGTCCATGTGGGGTGGGCCCTAATTCCCAAGGACGGAATAGTACGTCCAGCACGATCGGCCGCGCTCACGGGGGGAGCGCGGTCGATCGCGGCCGGGTGTCAGCTGCCTATCGCAGCTGACATCCGGCACTATGTGCCAGGAGCGGTCACGGACCACCCCCGGCACATTAACCCCCGGCACACCGCGATCAAACATGATCGCGGTGTGCCGGCGGTACAGGGAAGCATCGCGCAGGGAGGGGGCTCCCTGCGTGCTTCCCTGAGACCCCCGGAGCAACGCGATGTGATCGCGTTGCTCCGGGGGTCTCCTACCTCCTATCCCTGCAGGCCCCGGATCCAAAATGGCCGCGGGGCTGCATCCGGGTCCTGCAGGGATCACTTCCGGGTGCCGAGCAGGCTGCAGATGAAAGCTGCAGCCTGCACGGCTGTAAGTGAGATCGGAGATCTCACAGAGTGCTGTGCACACTGTGAGATCAGCGATCTGTAATGTCCCCCCCTGGGACAAAGTAAAAAAGTAAAAAAAATTCCCACATGTGTAAAAAAAAAAAAATAAATAAAAATTCCTAAATAAAGAAAAAAAAAAAAATATTATTCCCATAAATACATTCCTTTATCTAAATAAAAAAAACCAAACAATAAAAGTACACATATTTAGTATCGCCGCGTCCGTAACGACCCCACCTATAAAACTATATCACTAGTTAACCCCTGCAGTTAACACCGTAAAAAAAAAAAAAAAAAAAACGAGGCAAAAAACAACGCTTTATTCTCATACCGCCAAACAAAAAGTGCAATAACACGCGATCAAAAAGACGGATATAAATAAACATGGTACCGCTGCAAACGTCATCTTGTCCCACAAAAAACGAGCCGCCATATAGCATCATCAGCGAAAAAATAAAAAAGTTATAGTCCTCAGAATAAAGCGATGCCAAAATAATTATTTTTTCTATAAAATAGTTTTTATCGTATAGAAGCGCCAAAACATAAAAAAAATGATGTAAATGAGGTATTGCTGTAATCGTACTGACCCGAAGAATAAAACTGCTTTATCAATTTTACCAAACGCGGAACGGTATAAACGCCTCCCCCAAAAGAAATTCATGAATAGCTGGTTTTTGATCATTCTGCCTCACAAAAATCGGAATAAAAAGCGATCAAAAAATCTCCCGTGCCTGAACATGTTATCAATAAAAACGTCAACTCGTTCCGCAAAAAACAAGACCTCACATGACTCTGTGGACTCAAATATGGAAAAATTATAGCTCTCAAAATGTGGTAACGCAAAAAATATTTTTTGCAATAAAAAGCTTCTTTCAGTGTGTGACAGCCGCCAATCATAAAAATCCGCTAAAAAACCCGCTATAAAAGTAAATCAAACCCCCTTTCATCACCCCCTTAGTTAGGGAAAAATAAAAAAAATTAAAAAAATGTATTTATTTCCATTTTACCATTAGGGCTAGGGTTAGGGCTAGGGTTAGGGTTGGGGCTAGGGTTAGGGTTGGGGCTAGGGTTGGGGCTAGGGTTAGGGTTGGGGCTAGGGTTAGGGCAGGGGCTAGGGTTAGGGCAGGGGCTAGGGTTAGGGCAGGGGCTAGGGTTAGGGCTGGGACTAGGGTTGGGGCTAGGGTTAGGGTTGGGGCTAGGGTTGGGGCTAGGGTTAGGGTTGGGGCTAGGGTTAGGGTTGGGGCTAGGGTTAGGGTTAAGGCTACAGTTAGGGTTGGGGCTAAAGTTAGGGTTAAGGGTTGGGGCTAAAGTCAGGGTTAGGGTTTGGACTACATCTACGGTTGGGAATAGGGTTGGGATTAGGGTTAGGGGTGTGTCTGGGTTAGAGGTGTGGTTAGGGTTACCGTTGGAATTAGGGTTAGGGGTGTGTTTGGATTAGGGTTTCAGTTATAATTGGGGGGTTTCCACTGTTTAGGCACATCAGGGGCTCTCCAAACGCGACATGGCGTCCGATCTCAATTTCAGCCAATTCTGCGTTGAAAAAGTAAAACAGTGCTCCTTCCCTTCCGAGCTCTCCCGTGCGCCCAAACAGGGGTTTACCCCAACATATGGGGTATCAGCGTACTCGGAACACATTGGAGAACAACTTTTGTGGTCCAATTTCTCCTGTTACCCTTGGGAAAATACAAAACTGGAGGCTAAAAAATAATTTTTGTGGAAAAAAAATATTTTTTATTTGCATGGCTCTGCGTTATAAACTGTAGTGAAACAATTGGGGGTTCAAAGCTCTCACAACACATCTAGATGAGTTCCTTAGGGGGTCTACTTTCCAAAATGGTGTCACTTGTGGTGGGTTTCTACTGTTTAGGTACATTAGGGCCTCTGCAAATGCAATCTGACGCCTGCAAACCATTCCATCTAAGTCTGCATTCCAAATGGCGCTCCTTCCCTTCCGAGCCCTCCCATGCGCCCAAACAGTGGTTCACCCCCACATATGGGGTATCAGCATACTCAGGACAAATTGGACAACAACTTTTGGGGTCCAATTTCTCCTGTTACCCTTGGGAAAATACAAAACTGGGGGCTAAAAAATAATTTTGGGGTGAAAATGTTTTTTTTTTTTCACGGCTATGCGTTATAAACTGTAGTGAAACACTTGAGGGTTCAAAACTCTCACAACACATCTAGATGAGTTGCTTAGGGGGTCTACTTTCCAAAATGGTGTCACTTGTGTTTTTTTTTTACTGTTTAGGTACATTAGGGCTCTGCAAACGCAATGTGACGCCTGCAGACCATTCCATCTAAGTCTGCATTCAAAATGGCGCTCCATCCCTTCCGAGCCCTCCCATGCACCCAAACAGTGGTTCCCCCCCACATATGGGGTATCAGCGTACTCAGGACAAATTGGACAACAACTTTTGGGGTCCAATTTCTCCTGTTACCCTCAGGAAAATACAAAACTGGGGGCTAAAAAATAATTTTTGTGGGAAAAAAATGTTTGTTTTATTTTTACGGCTCTGCATTATAAACTTCTGTGAAGCACTTGGTGGGTCAAAGTGCTCACCACACCTCTAGATAAGTTCCTTAGGGGGTTTACTTTCCAAAATGGTGTCACTTGTGGGGGGTTTTCAATGTTTAGGCACATCAGTGGCTCTCCAAACGCAACATGGCGTCCCATCTCAATTCCTGTCAATTTTGCAGTGAAAAGTCAAATGGCGCTCCTTCCCTTCCGAGCTCTGCCATGCGCCCAAACAGTGGTTTACCCCCACATATGGGGTATCAGCATACTCAGGACAAATTGTAAAACATCTTTTGGGGTCCAATTTCTTCTCTTACTCTTGGGAAAATAAAAAATTGGGGGTGAAAAGATAATTTTTGTGAAAAAATATGATTTTTTATTTTTACGGTTCTGCATTATAAACTTCTGTGAAGCACTTGGTGAGTCAAAGTGCTCACCACACCTCTAGATAAGCTCCTTAGGGGGTCTACTTTCCAAAATGGTGTCACTTGTGGGGGGGTTTCAATGTTTAGGCATATCAGGGGCTCTCCAAACGCAACATGGTGTCCCATCTCAATTCCAGTCAATTTTGCATTGAAAAGTCAAATGGCGCTCCTTCGCTTCCGAGCTCTGTCATGCGCCCAAACAGTGGTTTACCCCCACATATGGGGTATTGGCGTACTCAGGACAAATTGTACAACATCTTTTGGCGTCCATTTTCTCCTGTTACCCTTGGTAAAATAAAACAAATTGGAGCTGAAGTAAATTTTGTGTGAAAAAAAAGTTAAATGCTCATTTTTATTTAAACATTCCAAAAATACCTGTGAAACATCTGAAGGGTTAATAAACTTCTTGAATGTGGTTTTGAGCACCTTGAGGGGTGCAGTTTTTAGAATGGTGTCACACTTGGGTATTTTCTATCATATAGACCCCTCAAAATTACTTCAAATGAGATGTGGTCCCTAAAAAAAAAATGGTGTTGTGAAAATGAGAAATTGCTGGTCAAATTTTAACCCTTATAACTCCCTAACAAAACAAAATTTTGGTTCCACAATTGGGCTGATGTAAAGTAGACATGTGGGAAATGTTACTTATTAAGTATTTTGTGTGACATATCACTGTGATTTAATTGCATAAAAATTCAAAGTTGAAAAATTGCAAAATTTTCAAAATTTTCGCCAAATTTCCGTTTTTTTCACAAATAAACGCAGGTAATATCAAAGAAATTTTACCACTATCATGAAGTACAATATGTCACGAGAAAACAATGTCAGAATCACCGGGATCCGTTGAAGCGTTCCAGAGTTATAACCTCATAAAGGGACAGTGGTCAGAATTGTAAAAATTGGCCCGGTCCATAACGTGCAAACCACCCTTGGGGGTGAAGGGGTTAAGGGGAAAAATGCTAAGAAACATTTTTTCCTTCATAATTACATGTATATAATGCAAAATAAAAAAAAAATAAAAAAAATTATACCTCCCCTTTATCAAATGTTCAGATAGAGCATTTTGGCTTTAGTTCTTCCTTTAACATTTGGGAGAGCTCTCACTTCTATATTTGGGAGGTTCTTCCCTCATGCCAAATTGTTAGCTAGATAGTGGAATACATATTCTCCATTTCTTTACAATGCCAGCTAAAACATGCCCATATGAATTTTGGACTTCGCCCACCACCACGTCCACCGTCATGTCATTAGGCCCTAGCTTCACATTTTCAGAAGGGCCAGCAGGTGCCATGAAACCTGAGTTTTGTGAGCCCCACAGTTCATTTTGGTCATCGGATCCCAACGAAGCCAGTGTCATAGCAGGTGAAACCGCTGTAAGGTGAATATTATACAGGCGTTGGGGGAGCTGTATCCTCAATGTCAGTAAATTGGATTCTACCAGACACCAAAAGCATTAGAATTAAAATTTTGAATAGAGTGCATGCAAGTGAAGGCCTGTATTGTGGTCTGTCTGTAAGGCCTGAAACTCATGTCAGGAATGTGTACAATCATTATATTTGGAAGCAGCCTCCTCAAGGGAAATAGACAGGAGTGTGTTGTGGATTCTGTTTGTGGGCTCCCTCTGGTGGTTACTGCTGGTACTGGGTGACTTTGGTGGGTTGCGGCCTTTGGTTTCCACCTGTCCATCAGAGGCTGGGTGTTTCCTATTTTACCTGGCCTTTCTGTCATTCCCTTGCCGGCTATCAATGTATTCAGATGTGCTCTGTTTGGTTCCTGCCTACCTGCTCCCAGATCTTTCAGGATAAGCTAAGTGCTGATTTTCAGTTGTTTGGTTTTTTGTCCAGCTTGCTTATTATGTCTCTATGCTAGCTGGTAGCTCTAGTGGACTGAGGTTCTCCCCATGTGCCATGAGTTGGCACATGGGTTCTTGTAATCTCAGGATGGTTTTTTTGATTAGGGTTTTTTGCTGACCGCTCAGTCCCCTTTTGTATCGTTCTGCTTTCTAGTTTACAGCGGGCCTCAATTTGCTAAATCTATATATATCATCTCTATGTGTGTGCCTTCCATTCATTTCACCGTCAATACATGTGAGGGGGCAACTATATCTTTTGGGGTTCATTCCTCTGGAGGCAAGTGAGGTCTTTATTTTCTCTGCAGTACTAGTTAGCTCTTAGGCTGGTGCGTGGCGTCTAGAACCAACGTAGGCACGCTCCCTGGCTATCTCTAGTTGCGTTTGTCAGGCGTAGGGCAGCGGTCAGCCCAGGTTCCATCACCCTAGAGCTCGTCCGTTATTTATTTGTACTTTGCTTGTCCTGTGCTATCCCTAGCCATTGGGGATTCATGACAGTATAGCCGGCCCACAAAGTGTTAATTGTTTGGGCTGAAGCAGGAGAAAAAGAAGTGTTTAAGGGATATTTTTTTTTTTTTTTTTCCCTTCAGAGTTTTGCTGCCTAGCCCTTAATTGCTGTCTAGCTGCTTCTTACCTCCTCTTAACCCTTGAATGGCTCTGATCTTAGCTGTTTAACATGGATGTCCAGAGTTTGGCTTCCAGCCTGAGTAATCTCGCGGCAAAAGTTCAAAACATACAGGATTTTGTTGTTCACACTCCCATGTCTGAACCTAGAATTCCTATTCCAGAGTTCCTCTCTGGAGATAGATCTACCTTCCTGAATTTCAGGAACAATTGTAAATTGTTTCTTTCTTTAAAATCTCGCTCCTCTGGAGACCCTGCTCAACAGGTCAGGATTGTAATATCTTTCCTGCGGGGCGACCCTCAGAATTGGGCATTTGCATTGGCACCAGGGGATCCTGCATTGCTCAGTGTGGATGCGTTTTTTCTGGCATTGGGATTGCTCTATGAGGAACCCAACCTGGAGATTCAGGCGGAAAAGGCTTTATTAGCACTCTCTCAGGGGCATGATGAAGCGGAAATATATTGTCAAAAATTTCGGAAATGGTCGGTGCTTACTCAGTGGAATGAGTGCGCCCTGGCTGCAAACTTCAGAAATGGTCTTTCTGAGGCCATTAAGGATATTATGGTGGGGTTCCCTACGCCTACAGGTCTGAATGAGTCTATGGCTATGGCCATTCAGATTGATCGGCGTTTGCGGGAGCGCAAACCCGTGCACCAGTTGGCGGTGTCTTCTGAACAGGCACCTGAGACTATGCAATGTGATAGAATTCAGTCCAGAAGTGAACGGCAAAATTATAGGCGGAAAAATGGATTGTGTTTTTATTGTGGTGATTCAGCTCATGTTATATCAGCATGCTCTAAACGCACAAAAAAGCTTGATAAATCTTTTGCCATTGGTACTCTGCAGCCTAAGTTCATTTTGTCTGTGACTCTGATTTTTTCACTGTCTTCCATTTCCGTTGATGCCTATGTGGATTCGGGCGCTGCCCTGAGTCTTATGGATTGGTCATTTGCTAAACGCTGCGGTTTTAGTCTGGAGCCTCTGGAAGTCCCTATTCCTCTGAAGGGAATTGACTCTACACCATTGGCTATGAATAAACCGCAGTATTGGACACAAGTGACCATGCGCATGACTCCCGTTCATCAGGAGGTGATTCGCTTCCTTGTACTGTATAATTTACATGATGTACTAGTGCTGGGTCTGCCATGGTTACAAACTCATAATCAGGCGCGGGCTGGGCCGGGTGGCAAAGGGGCGTGTGCCCCCCGGGCCGGTCACTTAGCAGCGATTCGGGCTGCTGGTGGCCGGCGCTGTTCTCTATGTCCGGCCAGCTGCATCATCACACTCACAGTGGAGCTGACACGCCCCCTCCTGCTCCCTGTGTGCGGCCTCCTGAAGAGGGAACATGGCTGCATCTACCTGCAGGAGAGGATCTAGTGGAAGACTCAGACATCAGGGGGAGCTTCAGCTCTGTGTGCGGTGAGGAGATGGACGCTGCTGCTCACCTCCCGATAAGTCCAGGGCCGGTCCCTCTATAGTATTAGCGGGCGCTCTGCTGATGCTCACAGATTTATTGCAGGAGTCTGAACTTTCAGGGTCACCCTGTCAGTGCCAGGTCATAGGCTCCAGGAAAGTTCAGTCTCCTGCAATAAATCTCCCTATACTGATAGTGAGCAGAGACTGTCTGCAGAATCCAGCACTGGAGTGATCACGCCTGAACCTGGTGACTGGACATCACATGCTGTATACATGGCCCTGTATATATACAGTGCATGTATGTCCAGGGCCAGGTGCAGGATTGATCCATCCAGTGTATATAATGTTGTGTATCTGTGCCCATAGTATACAACTATCAAGGGCCTGGGGCCTGGAGCACTCTGAGCTACAAAATGGGTCGCCCGCCCCTCAAATCCTCTGCACAGGCCTTTGTGCGCACTCTCTCGGTGCCCACGCTGACCAAGGCCATGGCAGCCCTCATTCGTGCTTGCGTATGTAGCTGCGGCCTTTGTCAGTGAGGGAAAACAGGAAAGCACACGCACACGCACCTGGACCTGTGCAGAAGATTGAAAAGGCCGCCACCGCGTGCACAGATGCCCGAGCCTCACTGTGTCTAACGCTAGCCAGGACCAGTGTAAGAGAACAGCGCTCTCCTCACCAATCCCCGGCCGGCATCCGATCCATTATATAGGTGATACTGCAGCTGATGTGTATATACGTTATGTAAGTGATACTGCTGTATATATACTGGAACTATACACTGCAATCATAGTATCACCTATATATTGTATATGCAGCATTTGCAGTTTGACCTGTCTAATGTATATTGACTGTTGTATATACAGTATAAGTGATACTGCCATTATATACCGCAGTAGCAGTATCACCTATATAATGTATGTACAGCAGTCTATATACATTACATAGGTGAAACTGCGACTACGGTATGTACGTTATATAGGTTATACCACTGTAATATACTGCGACCGCTGTGTATAGCCCATATAGGCCAGCCGCAGTGTGTGTGTATGCATATATACACACAGACACACACACACACACACTCTCTGTAGCTGCCCTATATAGGCTATACACAGCGGACGCAGTATATTACAGTGGTATAACCTATATAATGTACATACTATAGTCGCAGTTTCACCTATGTAATGTGTGTATGAGTGTGTGTCTATGTATGTGTGTGTGTGTATATTATACCCATACATACACAGACACACACCACTCTGATTAATCGTGAAAAAAGTGCGGACTCTTTATTGGCCCATATGGCAATGTTTCGGATCAATAACAGAGCATTTCTCTGATATGGAACTGAAATGTTGCCACATGGGCCAATAAAGCGTACACTGCTTTAAGGGATTGTCTCCCACTAGGACAACCTCTTCTTAAACTAAAGCCTATACTCACCTCCTTTGCCAGCGCCGTTCCCACAGTGGCTGTGATGTGTTGTGACATGTGATGCCCGGCGCCAATCAGTGCTGGTGTCACTGTCTCTGCCTTCAGACAAACTGAACATGAAGAGGAAGTCCAGGATGAGCTGCTTGATCCTGGACGCTGGCACGGGAGGCAAGTGTAGGCTTTATAATTTTATCAGGGCCAAACATTTAGGGGTTGTCCTAGTAGCGGACAACCCCTTAAAGATTTGGTGCTGCTCAGTTATGATATATATATATTGCCTGCGTGGTGTAAATCTGTAAATCTAAGTATCTGTATATATACACTGCACAGTACCACTCCTCCTGTCCTGTGTATATATACACTGCACAGTACCACTCCTCCTGTCCTGTGTATATATACACTGCACAGTACCACTCCTCCTGTCCTGTGTATATATACACTGCACAGTACCACTCCTCCTGTCCTGTGTATGTGTGTGTATATATATATATATATATATATATATATATATATATATATATATATGGAAATAAATCCAAAAAAGATAACCTAATGTCTTTAAGTAAAAATGCTTTATTAAAGTGCAATATATATATATATATATATATATATATATATATATTAGACTGTGGCCCGATTCTAATGCATCGGGTATTCTAGAATAGAATATGCATATCCCCGTAGTATATGGACAATGATGATTCCAGAATTAGCGGCAGACTGTGTCCGTCGCTGATTGGTCGAGGCAACCTTTATAACATCATCGTCGCCATGGCAACCATTATGACATCATCGTCGATACTGTGCCCGTCGCTGATTGGTGGAGGCCTCGACCAATCAGAGACACGGGATTTCCATTATGACATCATCGCCGCCATGCTGTACCCGTCGCTGATTGGTCGAGGCCTGGCGGCCTCGACCAATCAGACGCGGGATTTCCAGGACAGACAGACAGAAAGACAGACAGACGGAAAAACCCTTAGACAATTACCGTATATACTCGAGTATAAGCCGACCCGAGTATAAGCCGACCCCCCTAATTTTGCCACGAAAAACTGGGAAAACTTATTGACTCGAGTATAAGCCTAGGGTGGAAAATGCAGCAGGTACCGGTGAATTTCAAAATTAGAAATAGATACTCCATACCGTTCATTATGGCCCCATAGATGCTCCACATAAAGCTGTGCCATATATAATGCTCTGCACCGTTGCCCCATAGCTGTGCCATATATAATGCTCTGCACCATTGCCCCATAGCTGTGCCATATAGTACTCTGCACCGTTGCCCCATAGCTCTGCCATATAGTGCTCTGCACCATTGCCCCATAGATGCTCCACATAAATCTGTGCTGCTGCTGCTGCAATAAAAAAAAAAAAACACATACTCACCTGTCTTGCTTGCAGCTCCTCGGCGCCATCTTCCTGGCGTCTCTCCGCACTGACTGATCAGGCAGAGGGCGGCGCGCACACTATATGCGTCATCGCGCCCTCTGACCTGCACAGTCAGTGCAGAGAGATGCCGGAAAGATGGCGCGACGCCCGGCGTGTGGAACGAGGACAGGTGAATATGCGATACTTACCTGCTCCCGGCGTCCCGCTCCTTCCCCCTGCCTGTCTTCGGTGCCGCAGCCTCTTCCTCTATCAGCGGTCACCGGCACCGCTTCATTAGAGAAATGAATAGGCGGCTCCACCCCTATGGGAGGTGGAGCAGCCTATTCATTTCTCTAATGAGCGGTCCCACGTGACCGCTCAGGGGAAGAGGCTGCGGCACCCGGAGACCATGGGACGGGCAGGGAGAGCGCCAGGAGCCCCGGAAGCAGGTAAGTATATGACAGTGCTCACCCGCCGACCCCACCACCGATCATGACTCGAGTATAAGCCGAGAGGGCACTTTCAGCCCAAAAATTTGGGCTGAAAATCTCGGCCTATACTCGAGTGTATATACGGTGTGTGTGTATATATATATATATATATATATATATATATATATATATATATATATATATATATATATATAGCACAGTACCACTTCTCCTGTCCTGTATATATACACTGCAAAGTACCACTGCTCCTGTCCTGTATATATACACTGTACAGTACCACTCCTCCTGTCCTGTAAATATACACTGTACAGTACCACTCCTCCTGTCCTGTGTATATACTGTACAGTACCACTGCTCCTGTCCTGTATATATACACTGTACAGTACCACTTCTCCTGTCCTGTGTATATACACTGTACAGTACCACTGCTCCTGTCCTGTATATATACACTGTACAGTACCACTTCTCCTGTCCTGTATATATACACTGTACAGTACCACTCCTCCTGTCCTGTATATATACACTGTACAGTACCACTCCTCCTGTCCTGTATATATACACTGTACAGTACCACTTCTCCTGTCCTGTGTATATACACTGTACAGTACCACTCCTCCTGTCCTGTATATATACACTGTACAGTACCACTCCTCCTGTCCTGTATATATACACTGTACAGTACCACTTCTCCTGTCCTGTGTATATACACTGTACAGTACCACTCCTCCTGTCCTGTATATATACACTGTACAGTACCACTCCTCCTGTCCTGTATATATACACTGTACAGTACCACTCCTCCTGTCCTGTATATATACACTGTACAGTACCACTTCTCCTGTCCTGTGTATATACACTGTACAGTACCACTTCTCCTGTCCTGTATATATACACTGTACAGTACCACTTCTCCTGTCCTGTATATATACACTGTACAGTACCACTCCTCCTGTCCTGTATATATACACTGTACAGTACCACTCCTCCTGTCCTGTATATATACACTGTACAGTACCACTTCTCCTGTCCTGTGTATATACACTGTACAGTACCACTGCTCCTGTCCTGTTCTTGGAGAGGCGACATTGGTCTTTGGGAGGGTTAATATTGGTTTATATTGGAAAACCCATTTAAATGGATTATGCCAAGTAATCCCCATTCCCGAGAGCTTTGTAGTCGCTGGAGTCTGACCGCTGGGACCCCCATGATCTCGAGAACAGGCGCTCGATAGAGGTGGTCGATCATGCGCACTGCTGCGGCATTTACACGTGGCTCTTCAACTAACGCCTTTAAGAGGACTGTTGAAGGGCACAACACAATAAAGCAAAATCCACTGATCGGGTGTGGGGGTAGTTTTATAGTTTGTGGGGTTTGTGTTTCAGGGCTGCTTTTTAGTCCCAGTCTGGCCCTGGACAGCTCTGCAGGGAGGCTGCCATACTTTGTACTGGTTTTACTCCCTGCATATTGTGGGGCAGCTGAAGGGTTCAGGTAGCAGTATCATCACCCTGTGTTGTTCTGTAGCCCACATCCC
Source organism: Ranitomeya variabilis (assembly GCF_051348905.1). Taxonomy (NCBI): domain Eukaryota; kingdom Metazoa; phylum Chordata; class Amphibia; order Anura; family Dendrobatidae; genus Ranitomeya; species Ranitomeya variabilis. The sequence continues at coordinate 828,252,222 of NC_135233.1, forward strand.
CACACTGACTATATACAGTGGGCAACTAAGGTGTAGACAGCAGTTCCTTATGAATAGTAGGGTCAGTGGGTAAATGTGTCTACCTGTTTTACAATGTTATGGCCCAAATGTGAGCTGAGGTAAAACATTGCCAGAAGCTAAGAGGGATCAAGCTTTCTTCTTTCTAACCTCTGACATGTCCATACACGGGCACTACACATCCATGTGTGTGGCAGTAGTTCTTTTAATAGGCTTATCACACCTGTCTGCCATACTTCCTTGAGGCGGGACGGGAATCATAGTTGACGTGTTCTAGTATTGAACTCCCATTTGCCAGCTCTGGAAATGCACAATTTATGGTTGGAGAATTGGCAATATTACTTGTCAGGATGTGACTTTCCCCACCAGGGTTTAGAGGGGCACACTTCCATTTATAAGGGGTCATCCCTGTTAGGCTGGGTTTACAGGAGCGTATTACCATAGACACATGAGGGTGTGAGTTCGGATTGGGATACCCTCCCCAAGGCTGGAGGTTGTGGTCTGTATATAGACCGTGTACTTCACTCTTGTGAATCCAGCCTACAACTAATTCCATAATGGTGCAGGTATTACTAACGCAGATGTCGTTTGCGTGTGTCACCATTTCTAATTCACCTATATATTTTGGCATGGGGGGGACCCCATTTGAAGTTTGCATCGGGGCCCATAACTTTGTAGTTATGCCACTACTCTGTAGTAAAGGTACCTTCACATTAAGCAACGCTGCAGCGATAGCGACAACGATGCCGATCGCTGCAGCGTCGCTGTTTGGTCGCTGGAGAGCTGTCACACAGACCGCTCTCCAGCGACCAACGATGCCGAGGTCCCCGGGTAACCAGGGTAAACATCGGGTTACTAAGCGCAGGGCTGCGCTTAGTAACTTGATGTTTACCCTGGTTACCAGTGTAAAATGTAAAAAAAACAAACAGTACATACTCACCTTCGCGTCCCCCGGCGTCTGCTTCCCTGCACTGTGTGAGTGCCGGCCCTAACAGCAGAGCTGTGACGTCACCGCTGTGCTGTACTTTCACTTTACGGCCGGCGCTCACTCAGTCAGTGGCAGTGCAGGAAGCGGACGCCGGGGGACGCGAAGGTGAGTATGTAGTGTTTGTTTTTTTTACATTTTACACTGGTAACCAGGGTAAACATCGGGTTACTAAGCGCGGCCCTGCGCTTAGCAACCCGATGTTTACCCTGGTTACCAGTGTAAAACATCGCTGGCATCGTTGCTTTTGGTGTCAAACACGACGATACACGCCGGTCTGACGACCAAATAAAGTTCTGAACTTTCAGCAACGACCAGCGATATCACAGCAGGATCCTGATCGCTGCTGCCTGTCAAACTCAACGATATCGCTAGCCAGGACGCTGCAACATCACGGATCGCTAGCGATATCGTTTAGTGTGAAGGTACCTTAAGCTCGGTTCTGCACCCATATCTCTGTAGGAAGCTCGGTTCTGCTCCAATATCTCCAGAGTAAACTCTGTTCTGTTCCCGTATCTACATACCAGCCTGTTTTTAAAGCCTGTTATCTCTACTTCTTCAATGCAATGGCCAGATGTAAGCAGGGAAAAGGAGGGACACCGCGACTCGAGGGCCACTACCTTGTGATTGCCCCCCAGGCTGAAAAGTGCCAGCCAGCCCCTGCTCATAATCCTGTCCTGGACTGGAAAACAATGTCTGTGTTAAGCTGGGGATGTCAGGGGGTTCATGATGATGCACCTCCGATTTCTATCGCTTCATCTACTCCTTCTGAGATCCCTGAGTTTTTGTCTGACTATAGGGATGTTTTTGAGGAGCCTAAGCTCAATTCGCTCCCTCCTCATAGAGATTGTGACTGTGCTATAGAATTGATTCCTGGCAGTAAGTTCCCTAAGGGTCGTTTATTTAATCTGTCACTGCCAGAGCATACTGCTATGCGGAATTATATTAAGGAGTCCTTGGAAAAGGGACATATTCGTCCATCTTCGTCCCCTCTGGGAGCAGGTTTTTTTTTCGTGGCAAAAAAAGATGGTTCCCTGAGGCCTTGTATAGATTAATGCCTTCTGAATAAGATTACAGTCAAATATCAGTATCCATTGCCATTATTGACTGACTTGTTTGCTCACATTAAGGGGGCTAGGTGGTTCACTAAGATAGATCTTCGCGGTGCGTATAATCTGGTGCGGATAAAACAAGGTGATGAGTGGAAAACCGCATTTAATACGCCTGAGGGCCATTTTGAGTATTTGGTAATGCCTTTTGGACTCTCCAATGCTCCGTCAGTCTTTCAGTCCTTTATGCACAATATTTTCCGTGAATATCTGGATAAGTTTATGATTGTGTATTTGGATGATATTTTGGTGTTTTCTGATGACTGGGAGTCTCATGTTCTACAGGTCAGGAAGGTGTTTCAGGTTCTGCGGGCCAATTCTCTGTTTGTGAAGGGCTCAAAGTGTCTCTTCGGAGTCCAGAAGATTTCTTTTTTGGGGTACATTTTTTCTCCTTCTACTATTGAGATGGATCCCGTTAAGGTTCAGGCAATTTGTGACTGGACACAACCTACATCTGTTAAGAGCCTACAGAAGTTCTTGGGGTTTGCTAATTTTTATCGTCGGTTCATTGCAAATTTTTCCAGTATTGTTAAACCTTTGACTGATTTAACTAAAAAGGGTGCTGATGTTGCTAATTGGTCTCCTGCGGCTGTGGGGGCCTTTCAGGAACTTAAGCGCCGGTTTTCTTCTGCTCCTGTGTTGTGTCAACCAGATGTTTCACTTCCTTTTCAGGTTGAGGTTGATGCTTCCGAGATTGGAGCGGGGGCGGTTTTGTCACAGAGAAGTTCTGATGGCTCGGTGATGAAGCCATGTGCATTCTTCTCTAGAAAATTGTCGCCCGCCGAGCGCAATTATGATGTGGGTAATCGGGAGCTTTTGGCCATGAAGTGGGCATTTGAGGAGTGGCGTCATTGGCTTGAGGGTGCTAAACATCGTGTGGTGGTCTTGACTGATCACAAGAATCTCATTTACCTTGAGTCTGCCAGGCGTTTGAATCCTAGACAGGCTCGTTGGTCGTTGTTTTTTTCTCGTTTCAATTTTGTGGTTTCATACCTGCCAGGTTCAAAGAATGTGAAGGCAGATGCTCTTTCCAGGAGTTTTGTGCCTGACTCTCCTGGAGACTCTGGGCCTACTGGTATCCTTAGGGATGGGGTAATATTGTCCGCCGTATCCCCAGACTTGCGACATGCATTGCAGGAGTTTCAGGTGGATAAACCGGATCGTTGTCCACCAGAAAGACTGTTTGTTCTGGATGATTGGACCAGTAGAGTCATCTCCGAGGTCCATTCTTCTGTGTTGGCTGGTCATCCTGGAATATTTGGTACTAGAGACTTGGTGGCCAGGTCTTTTTGGTGGCCTTCCTTGTCTAGGGATGTGCGTACCTTTGTGCAGTCTTGTGAAGTGTGTGCTCGAGCTAAGCCTTGCTGTTCTCGGGCCAGTGGGTTGTTGTTATCCTTGCCCATCCCGAAGAGGCCTTGGATGCACATTTCCATGGATTTTATTTCTGATCTCCCGGCTTCACAGAAAATGTCCGTTATCTGGGTTGTGTGTGACCGCTTTTCTAAGATGGTTCATTTGGTGCCCTTGCCTAAGTTGCCTTCCTCCTCTGAGTTGGTCCCTTTATTTTTTCAGAACGTGGTTCGTTTGCATGGGATTCCGGAGAATATCGTTTCTGACAGGGGATCCCAGTTTGTGTCTAGATTTTGGCGGACGTTTTGTGCCAAGATGGGCATTGATTTGTCTTTTTCGTCTGCATTCCATCCTCAGACGAATGGCCAGACGGAGCGAACTAATCAGACCTTGGAAACTTATTTGAGGTGTTTTGTTTCTGCTGACCAAGATGACTGGGTTGCTTTTTTGCCACTGGCCGAATTTGCTCTTAATAATCGGGCTAGTTCTGCCACGTTGGTCTCTCCTTTTTTTTGTAATTCGGGGTTTCATCCTCATTTTTCCTCTGGTCAGGTGGAGTCTTCGGATTGTCCTGGAGTGGACATGGTGGTGGACAGGCTACATCAGATTTGGAATCAGGTGGTGGACAATTTGAAGTTCTCAGGAGAAGACTCAGCAGTTTGCTAATCGCCGTCGCCTCGTGGGTCCCCGACTTCTTGTTGGGGATTTGGTGTGGTTGTCTTCTCGTTTTGTCCCTATGAAGGTCTCTTCTCCTAAGTTCAAGCCTCGGTTCATCGGTCCTTATAGGATCTCGGAGATTCTTAACCCTGTATCTTTTCGTTTGGATCTCCCAGCATCGTTTGCTATTCATAATGTGTTCCATCGGTCGTTGTTGCGGAGGTATGAGGTGCCCGTTGTTCCTTCGGTTGAGCCTCCTGCTCCGGTGCTGGTGGAGGGAGAATTGGAGTATGTTGTTGAGAAGATCTTGGATTCTCGTGTTTCCAGACGCAAACTCCAGTATTTGGTTAAGTGGAAGGGTTATGGTCAGGAGGATAATTCCTGGGTGGTCGCCTCCGATGTTCATGCGACTGATTTGGTCCGCGCCTTCCATAGAGCTCACCCTGATCGCCCTGGGGGTTCTCGTGAGGGTTCGGTGACCCCTCCTCAAGGGGGGGGGTACTGTTGTGGATTCTGTTTGTGGGCTCCCTCTGGTGGTTACTGCTGGTACTGGGTGACTTTGGTGGGTTGCGGCCTTTGGTTTCCACCTGTCCATCAGAGGCTGGGTGTTTCCTATTTTACCTGGCCTTTCTGTCATTCCCTTGCCGGCTATCAATGTATTCAGATGTGCTCTGTTTGGTTCCTGCCTACCTGCTCCCAGATCTTTCAGGATAAGCTAAGTGCTGATTTTCAGTTGTTTGGTTTTTTGTCCAGCTTGCTTATTATGTCTCTATGCTAGCTGGTAGCTCTAGTGGACTGAGGTTCTCCCCATGTGCCATGAGTTGGCACATGGGTTCTTGTAATCTCAGGATTAGTGTTGAGCGATACTTTCCGATATCGGAAAGTATCGGTATCGGAAAGTATCGGCCGATACCGTCAAAATATCGGATCCAATCCGATACCGATACCCGATCCCAATGCAAGTCAATGGGACGAAAATATCGGAATTAAAATAAACCCTTTATAAACTTGTAGGTTCATTCTACATGAAGGAAAACAACTAAGAATAATGTAGGATGTATTGGGGGACGTGGCGGAGACATTAAAGGCACAGAGGTTTAGCCCAATGTAATAGAATAGCAGGATTTTGGGGTTTTTTTATGACGTTCGGCGGTAGAAAGATTTTGACTATGTTAATTTTTTTTTTTATTTTGTCAGATATTGATGTTTCACTACTTCCACGCCCTTCACCTTCTTTTTTACTTCTCCCACACTTTCTTCTTCATTATCCTCATCATCAGCTTCTTTGACATCAACTTCTTCACCTTATTCATCTTCTTCTTCATCTTCTACCTATTATTTTTTTGGTTACATTGTTCATATTCTTTTTATTTTACTATTATCTTCATCATATTCTACTTCTTCATCATATTCTTATTTGTGACAGGCATTCCCGTAGTTGTTATCTATAAAAGTTTGAAGATTACACCTTCCGTTCTGCCTGTCACAAAAGAGTTACATTTGTCCGCGTTCAGTTTGGCCTGCAGCATCAGGCTTTATCCAGGGGCACCACGAGGAGGAACGGACTCACCCCCATACACTGCTTAGTCTTCTTCTGCTTATAATTTAGATAATATTTTTTGCTCTGATATTTAGTGTTATGCTTAATGTTCTTCTGCTCTTTGTTCTGCAGCCTCTTGTTCTTCTGCTTCTCGGTCTTCCAGGTCGTCGTCGTCTCCAGGGTCGTCGTCTCCGGGGTCGTCGTCATCGGGGTGGTCTTCAGGGTCGTCGTCTCCGGGGTCGTCGTCATCGGGGTGGTCTTCGGGGTCATCGTCTCCAGGGTCGTCGTCATCACGGTGGTTGTCGTCTCTGGTGTCGTCGTCATCTTAGGGGTGGTCTTCCGGGTCATCGTGTTTAGTCTCTTGAACTTGGAAATGTAGCAGAAGGTACAAGAAGGCTGAGAAAATGCCGAGAACCAGCTGATGGAACTGGAACTCGGATGGCTACCCGAAGGTCCAAGAGCCAATGGAACGACCGAGGACCAGCTGACGTTACTGGAACCCGGTTACTAAGCAGGAGGTACCCGTGCCTGAAAGCACTACCAAGGACCACCTGACGTTGGTGGAACTCGGATACCCAGAGGGAGGCACCTAAGCCAAAGGCTCTGCCCGGAACCAGCTGACGGTACTGGAACCAGGATGGGGAGCAGAAGGTACAAGAGCAAAAGACACTGCCGAGAACCAGCTGACGGTGCTGGAACCCGGATGGGTAGCCGAAGGTCCAAGAGCCAATGGAACTACCGAGGACCAGCTGACGTTACTGGAACCCGGTTACTAAGCAGGAGGTACCCGTGCCTGAAAGCACTACCAAGGACCACCTGACGTTGGTGGAACTCGGATACCCAGAGGGAGGCACCTAAGCCAAAGGCTCTGCCCGGAACCAGCTGACGGTACTGGAACCAGGATGGGGAGCAGAAGGTACAAGAGCAAGTGTCTGCGTGGCTTTTGCAGGACACGATGCCGGTTGCACAGCAGGGGAACAGCTGGCGGTGCTGAACCCCACTGACACATTGGCTGGTGTTTTTCTCTGTGCAGCTAGCAGTACCGGGCCCCAACTGGCGGTGTTGGAGCCCGGGGTCAGCAGGAGGAGGAGATGGAGCAGAGTGTAGGCCGAAGCCTGCACTGGCGGCAGCTTTTGGGTCTGTTGTGCCTGCGTGGCAGTTGCAGGACACGTTGCCGGCTGCACAGCAGGGGAACAGCTGGCGGTGCTGAACCCCACTGACACATTGGCTGGTGTTTTTCTCTGTGCAGCTAGCAGTACCGGGCCCCAACTGGCGGTGTTGGAGCCCAGGGCTCTGCAGGGGGAGCAGAGTGTAGGCCGAAGCCTAATTGAACCAATTTCAAAGGTAACCTTTAACCCCCCCTCAGGGGTTACAAAGTAGAAGAGCCACAGCTTATGCAGCAGTAGTGCTGCACAAGTCAAAGGTTGCTCTTTTAATTTCGCTCCTTGCACACGCTGAATGAAACACGTATAACATTTAGCCCTTTAAACAGTCAAACTGTGTTGGAGGCGCGAGTTCCCTTTGTAATGAGACGCAGCACAGATGTCAAGAATCCCACCTTGGTGCGGGGTGCAGCCTCCTGAGCGTTGTTATTTGCTGTACAGGAGTCTGCGCTGTCGTGTTATCCCCTGGCCTAGCGCTGTTAGCGCTGCCCATGTTCTGGCATCATTTAATGTCGGCCGGTGCGGTTCGCGATGACCATGAATCCCAGCCCCGCAGTGTCTTAACATTGTTAAAACACTGCGGGGCTGGGATGCAGGGCCTGGCGCAGCACATATGTTCGCCTCTCACACTCGGGTCCTTACACCCGCTTCAGACTGTGCGGCGTCATCTGATCCCTTATCGCATGCCACGGCCATGAAGCCGCACAGTCCGCAGAAGGCGGAAGGAGATGAGGGACAGGCGAACTGATGCACTGATCATGCCCGTCAATCACACCCTCGCAGTCCCAATAAATAAGACACCGAGGGGCGTTGTGTGGGTCAGGGCGGCCGCAGAGGCGCAGGCAGCCAAACAATGATGCCAGAAGACGGGCAGCGCTACCAAGGGGGTTGCAGCGTGTCATTACAAAGGAAAGTCACACCACCGGGACGGTTAAATGGTCACACAGAGGACACATTTTAGACGTGTTTTCAGTTCCACATGTGCGAGGAGAATACGTTTATGAGCCACCTTGCACACATGCAGCATTACCGCTGTACAAGGTGGCCTTTAAAACGTACAAACGCCTGGGGGAGGGGGGACAGGTTCCCTTCAATTTCAGTTCTTGTGTCTGCGTGGCTTTTGCAGGACACGATGCCGGCTGCACAGCAGGGGAACAGCTGGCGGTGCTGAACCCCACTGACACATTGGCTGGTGTTTTTCTCTGTGCAGCTAGCAGTACCGGGCCCCAACTGGCGGTGTTGGAGCCCGGGGTCAGCAGGAGGAGGAGATGGAGCAGAGTGTAGGCCGAAGCCTGCACTGGCGGCAGCTTTTGGGTCTGTTGTGCCTGCGTGGCAGTTGCAGGACACGTTGCCGGCTGCACAGCAGGGGAACAGCTGGCGGTGCTGAACCCCACTGACACATTGGCTGGTGTTTTTCTCTGTGCAGCTAGCAGTACCGGGCCCCAACTGGCGGTGTTGGAGCCCAGGGCTCTGCAGGGGGAGCAGAGTGTAGGCCGAAGCCTAATTGAACCAATTTCAAAGGTAACCTTTAACCCCCCCTCAGGGGTTACAAAGTAGAAGAGCCACAGCTTATGCAGCAGTAGTGCTGCACAAGTCAAAGGTTGCTCTTTTAATTTCGCTCCTTGCACACGCTGAATGAAACACGTATAACATTTAGCCCTTTAAACAGTCAAACTGTGTTGGAGGCGCGAGTTCCCTTTGTAATGAGACGCAGCACAGATGTCAAGAATCCCACCTTGGTGCTGGGTGCAGCCTCCTGAGCGTTGTTATTTGCTGTACAGGAGTCTGCGCTGTCGTGTTATCCCCTGGCCTAGCGCTGTTAGCGCTGCCCATGTTCTGGCATCATTTAATGTCGGCCGGTGCGGTTCGCGATGACCATGAATCCCAGCCCCGCAGTGTCTTAACATTGTTAAAACACTGCGGGGCTGGGATGCAGGGCCTGGCGCAGCACATATGTTCGCCTCTCACACTCGGGTCCTTACACCCGCTTCAGACTGTGCGGCGTCATCTGATCCCTTATCGCATGCCACGGCCATGAAGCCGCACAGTCCGCAGAAGGCGGAAGGAGATGAGGGACAGGCGAACTGATGCACTGATCATGCCCGTCAATCACACCCTCGCAGTCCCAATAAATAAGACACCGAGGGGCGTTGTGTGGGTCAGGGCGGCCGCAGAGGCGCAGGCAGCCAAACAATGATGCCAGAAGACGGGCAGCGCTACCAAGGGGGTTGCAGCGTGTCATTACAAAGGAAAGTCACACCACCGGGACGGTTAAATGGTCACACAGAGGACACATTTTAGACGTGTTTTCAGTTCCACATGTGCGAGGAGAATACGTTTATGAGCCACCTTGCACACATGCAGCATTACCGCTGTACAAGGTGGCCTTTAAAACGTACAAACGCCTGGGGGAGGGGGGACAGGTTCCCTTCAATTTCAGTTCTTGTGTCTGCGTGGCTTTTGCAGGACACGATGCCGGCTGCACAGCAGGGGAACAGCTGGCGGTGCTGAACCCCACTGACACATTGGCTGGTGTTTTTCTCTGTGCAGCTAGCAGTACCGGGCCCCAACTGGCGGTGTTGGAGCCCGGGGTCAGCAGGAGGAGGAGATGGAGCAGAGTGTAGGCCGAAGCCTGCACTGGCGGCAGCTTTTGGGTCTGTTGTGCCTGCGTGGCAGTTGCAGGACACGTTGCCGGCTGCACAGCAGGGGAACAGCTGGCGGTGCTGAACCCCACTGACACATTGGCTGGTGTTTTTCTCTGTGCAGCTAGCAGTACCGGGCCCCAACTGGCGGTGTTGGAGCCCAGGGCTCTGCAGGGGGAGCAGAGTGTAGGCCGAAGCCTAATTGAACCAATTTCAAAGGTAACCTTTAACCCCCCCTCAGGGGTTACAAAGTAGAAGAGCCACAGCGTATGCAGCAGTAGTGCTGCACAAGTCAAAGGTTGCTCTTTTAATTTCGCTCCTTGCACACGCTGAATGAAACACGTATAACATTTAGCCCTTTAAACAGTCAAACTGTGTTGGAGGCGCGAGTTCCCTTTGTAATGAGACGCAGCACAGATGTCAAGAATCCCACCTTGGTGCTGGGTGCAGCCTCCTGAGCGTTGTTATTTGCTGTACAGGAGTCTGCGCTGTCGTGTTATCCCCTGGCCTAGCGCTGTTAGCGCTGCCCATGTTCTGGCATCATTTAATGTCGGCCGGTGCGGTTCGCGATGGCCATGAATCCCAGCCCCGCAGTGTCTTAACATTGTTAAAACACTGCGGGGCTGGGATGCAGGGCCTGGCGCAGCACATATGTTCGCCTCTCACACTCGGGTCCTTACACCCGCTTCAGACTGTGCGGCGTCATCTGATCCCTTATCGCATGCCACGGCCATGAAGCCGCACAGTCCGCAGAAGGCGGAAGGAGATGAGGGACAGGCGAACTGATGCACTGATCATGCCCATCAATCACACCCTCGCAGTCCCAATAAATAAGACACCGAGGGGCGTTGTGTGGGTCAGGGCGGCCGCAGAGGCGCAGGCAGCCAAACAATGATGCCAGAAGACGGGCAGCGCTACCAAGGGGGTTGCAGCGTGTCATTACAAAGGAAAGTCACACCACCGGGACGGTTAAATGGTCACACAGAGGACACATTTTAGACGTGTTTTCAGTTCCACATGTGCGAGGAGAATACGTTTATGAGCCACCTTGCACACATGCAGCATTACCGCTGTACAAGGTGGCCTTTAAAACGTACAAACGCCTGGGGGAGGGGGGACAGGTTCCCTTCAATTTCAGTTCTTGTGTCTGCGTGGCTTTTGCAGGACACGATGCCGGCTGCACAGCAGGGGAACAGCTGGCGGTGCTGAACCCCACTGACACATTGGCTGGTGTTTTTCTCTGTGCAGCTAGCAGTACCGGGCCCCAACTGGCGGTGTTGGAGCCCGGGGTCAGCAGGAGGAGGAGATGGAGCAGAGTGTAGGCCGAAGCCTGCACTGGCGGCAGCTTTTGGGTCTGTTGTGCCTGCGTGGCAGTTGCAGGACACGTTGCCGGCTGCACAGCAGGGGAACAGCTGGCGGTGCTGAACCCCACTGACACATTGGCTGGTGTTTTTCTCTGTGCAGCTAGCAGTACCGGGCCCCAACTGGCGGTGTTGGAGCCCAGGGCTCTGCAGGGGGAGCAGAGTGTAGGCCGAAGCCTAATTGAACCAATTTCAAAGGTAACCTTTAACCCCCCCTCAGGGGTTACAAAGTAGAAGAGCCACAGCTTATGCAGCAGTAGTGCTGCACAAGTCAAAGGTTGCTCTTTTAATTTCGCTCCTTGCACACGCTGAATGAAACACGTATAACATTTAGCCCTTTAAACAGTCAAACTGTGTTGGAGGCGCGAGTTCCCTTTGTAATGAGACGCAGCACAGATGTCAAGAATCCCACCTTGGTGCTGGGTGCAGCCTCCTGAGCGTTGTTATTTGCTGTACAGGAGTCTGCGCTGTCGTGTTATCCCCTGGCCTAGCGCTGTTAGCGCTGCCCATGTTCTGGCATCATTTAATGTCGGCCGGTGCGGTTCGCGATGGCCATGAATCCCAGCCCCGCAGTGTCTTAACATTGTTAAAACACTGCGGGGCTGGGATGCAGGGCCTGGCGCAGCACATATGTTCGCCTCTCACACTCGGGTCCTTACACCCGCTTCAGACTGTGCGGCGTCATCTGATCCCTTATCGCATGCCACGGCCATGAAGCCGCACAGTCCGCAGAAGGCGGAAGGAGATGAGGGACAGGCGAACTGATGCACTGATCATGCCCGTCAATCACACCCTCGCAGTCCCAATAAATAAGACACCGAGGGGCGTTGTGTGGGTCAGGGCAGCCGCAGAGGCGCAGGCAGCCAAACAATGATGCCAGAAGACGGGCAGCGCTACCAAGGGTGTTGCAGCGTGTCATTACAAAGGAAAGTCACACCACCGGGACGGTTAAATGGTCACACAGAGGACACATTTTAGACGTGTTTTCAGTTCCACATGTGCGAGGAGAATACGTTTATGAGCCACCTTGCACACATGCAGCATTACCGCTGTACAAGGTGGCCTTTAAAACGTACAAACGCCTGGGGGAGGGGGGACAGGTTCCCTTCAATTTCAGTTCTTGTGTCTGCGTGGCTTTTGCAGGACACGATGCCGGCTGCACAGCAGGGGAACAGCTGGCGGTGCTGAACCCCACTGACACATTGGCTGGTGTTTTTCTCTGTGCAGCTAGCAGTACCGGGCCCCAACTGGCGGTGTTGGAGCCCGGGGTCAGCAGGAGGAGGAGATGGAGCAGAGTGTAGGCCGAAGCCTGCACTGGCGGCAGCTTTTGGGTCTGTTGTGCCTGCGTGGCAGTTGCAGGACACGTTGCCGGCTGCACAGCAGGGGAACAGCTGGCGGTGCTGAACCCCACTGACACATTGGCTGGTGTTTTTCTCTGTGCAGCTAGCACATCTGGGCCCCAACTGGCGGTGTTAGAGCCCAGGGTCAGCAGGAGGAGCAGGGGGAGCGGAGTGTAGGCCGAAGCCTGCACTGGAGCAAGTTGAAAGGAAACCTTTAACCCCCCCCCCCAGGCGTTTGTAGCTGGAAGAGCCATCGTGTACACCACTAATGCTGGAAAAGGTAAACTTAGCCCTTTTAATTATGGTCCTTGCAGATGCTGAACCTAACACTTATGAAATGTGTCCCCTCACAGCGTTCAACCGTCCGGTAGGTGGAACTTTCCTTTGTCATGTGACGCAGCACAGCCGTCATTTTTACCCCCTTGGCGCCGTGCGCCGCCTCCTCAGCGTTGTTTGAATCTGTCCCGGAGCCTGCGCTGTTAGGTTACCCCTTGGCCATGCACACATTTTGCCCTGCCCGTCTTCTGACATCATTTGCTGTCAGGCTGGCTGCGCCTGTGTGGGTGCGCTGTCCGAGATTCAGCCTCGCGGTGTCGTCTAATGTAATCCCACCGCGGGCCTGGGATCCGTGGCCATGCGCAGTGCATATCCTCACCTCTCACTCCCCTCCCTATGGCTTCTTCAGACTGTGCGGTGTCACGGCCGTGGCATGCTATTAGGGATCAGCTGACACCGAACAGTCTTTAGAAGCCGTAGGGAGGGGAGTGAGAGGCGAGGATATGCACTGCGCATGGCCACGGATCCCAGGCCCGCGGTGGGATAACATTACACGACACTGCGAGGCTGAATCTCGGACAGCGCACCCACACAGGCGCAGCCAGCCTGACAGCAAATGATGTCAGAAGACGGGCAGCGCAAAATGTGTGCATGGCCAAGGGGTAACCTAACAGCGCAGGCTCCGGGACAGATTCAAACAACGCTGAGGAGGCGGCGCACGGCGCCAAGGGGGTAAAATTGACGGCTGTGCTGCGTCACATGACAAAGGAAAGTTCCACCTACCGGACGGTTGAACGCTGTGAGGGGACACATTTCATAAGTGTTAGGTTCAGCATCTGCAAGGAGCACCACGAAAAGAGGCACTTTTTCCCTTTGCATCATTACTGCTGCACAAGGTGGCTCCTTCAGTAACAAACACCTGGGGGGGGGGGACAGGTTCCCTTAAATTTAACTTGTTGTGCCTGCGTGGCGGTCGCAGTACACGTTGCCGTATACACAGCAGGGGAACAGCTGGCGGTGCTGAACCCCACTAACACATTGGCGAGGTGTTTGGCTCTGTGCGTACAGCACTTCTGGACGGCAACTGGCGGTGTTGGAGCCCAGGGACAGGTGGAGGAGGAGGAGGTTGGAGGAGGTAGGAGGGATTGCCACACACACAGCAGGGGAACAGCTGACGTTACTGAACCCCAATAACAGAGGAGGGACTGTTGACTGTGCGTACAGCACTTCTGGACGGCAACTGGCGGTGTTGGAGCCCAGGGACAGGTGGAGGAGGAGGAGGTTGGAGGAGGTAGGAGGGATTGCCACACACACAGCAGGGGAACAGCTGACGTTACTGAACCCCAATAACAGAGGAGCGACTGTTGACTGTGCGTACAGCACTTCTGGACGGCAACTGGCGGTGTTGGAGCCCAGGGACAGGTGGAGGAGGAGGAGGTAGGAGGAGGTAGGAGGGATTGCCACACACACAGCAGGGGAACAGCTGACGTTACTGAACCCCAATAACAGAGGAGGGACTGTTGACTGTGCGTACAGCACTTCTGGACGGCAACTGGCGGTGTTGGAGCCCAGGGACAGGTGGAGGAGGAGGTTGGAGGAGGTAGGAGGGATTGCCACACACACAGCAGGGGAACAGCTGACGTTACTGAACCCCAATAACAGAGGAGCGACTGTTGACTGTGCGTACAGCACTTCTGGACGGCAACTGGCGGTGTTGGAGCCCAGGGACAGGTGGAGGAGGAGGAGGTAGGAGGAGGTAGGAGGGATTGCCACACACACAGCAGGGGAACAGCTGACGTTACTGAACCCCAATAACAGAGGAGGGACTGTTGACTGTGCGTACAGCACTTCTGGACGGCAACTGGCGGTGTTGGAGCCCAGGGACAGGTGGAGGAGGAGGAGGTTGGAGGAGGTAGGAGGGATTGCCACACACACAGCAGGGGAACAGCTGACGTTACTGACCCCAATAACAGAGGAGGGACTGTTGACTGTGCGTACAGCACTTCTGGACGGCAACTGGCGGTGTTGGAGCCCAGGGACAGGTGGAGGAGGAGGTTGGAGGAGGTAGGAGGGATTGCCACACACACAGCAGGGGAACAGCTGACGTTACTGAACCCCAATAACAGAGGAGGGACTGTTGACTGTGCGTACAGCACTTCTGGACGGCAACTGGCGGTGTTGGAGCCCAGGGACAGGTGGAGGAGGAGGAGGTTGGAGGAGGTAGGAGGGATTGCCACACACACAGCAGGGGAACAGCTGACGTTACTGAACCCCAATAACAGAGGAGCGACTGTTGACTGTGCGTACAGCACTTCTGGACGGCAACTGGCGGTGTTGGAGCCCAGGGACAGGTGGAGGAGGAGGAGGTAGGAGGAGGTAGGAGGGATTGCCACACACACAGCAGGGGAACAGCTGATGTTACTGAACCCCAATAACAGAGGAGGGACTGTTGACTGTGCGTACAGCACTTCTGGACGGCAACTGGCGGTGTTGGAGCCCAGGGACAGGTGGAGGAGGAGGTTGGAGGAGGTAGGAGGGATTGCCACACACACAGCAGGGGAACAGCTGACGTTACTGAACCCCAATAACAGAGGAGGGACTGTTGACTGTGCGTACAGCACTTCTGGACGGCAACTGGCGGTGTTGGAGCCCAGGGACAGGTGGAGGAGGAGGAGGTTGGAGGAGGTAGGAGGGATTGCCACACACACAGCAGGGGAACAGCTGACGTTACTGAACCCCAATAACAGAGGAGCGACTGTTGACTGTGCGTACAGCACTTCTGGACGGCAACTGGTGGTGTTGGAGCCCAGGGACAGGTGGAGGAGGAGGAGGTAGGAGGAGGTAGGAGGGATTGCCACACACACAGCAGGGGAACAGCTGACGTTACTGAACCCCAATAACAGAGGAGGGACTGTTGACTGTGCGTACAGCACTTCTGGACGGCAACTGGCGGTGTTGGAGCCCAGGGACAGGTGGAGAAGGAGGTTGGAGGAGGTAGGAGGGATTGCCACACACACAGCAGGGGAACAGCTGACGTTACTGAACCCCAATAACAGAGGAGGGACTGTTGACTGTGCGTACAGCACTTCTGGACGGCAACTGGCGGTGTTGGAGCCCAGGGACAGGTGGAGGAGGAGGAGGTAGGAGGAGGTAGGAGGGATTGCCACACACACAGCAGGGGAACAGCTGACGTTACTGAACCCCAATAACAGAGGAGGGACTGTTGACTGTGCGTACAGCACTTCTGGACGGCAACTGGCGGTGTTGGAGCCCAGGGACAGGTGGAGGAGGAGGAGGTAGGAGGAGGTAGGAGGGATTGCCACACACACAGCAGGGGAACAGCTGACGTTACTGAACCCCAATAACAGAGGAGGGACTGTTGACTGTGCGTACAGCACTTCTGGACGGCAACTGGCGGTGTTGGAGCCCAGGGACAGGTGGAGGAGGAGGAGGTTGGAGGAGGTAGGAGGGATTGCCACACACACAGCAGGGGAACAGCTGACGTTACTGAACCCCAATAACAGAGGAGCGACTGTTGACTGTGCGTACAGCACTTCTGGACGGCAACTGGCGGTGTTGGAGCCCAGGGACAGGTGGAGGAGGAGGAGGTAGGAGGAGGTAGGAGGGATTGCCACACACACAGCAGGGGAACAGCTGACGTTACTGAACCCCAATAACAGAGGAGGGACTGTTGACTGTGCGTACAGCACTTCTGGATGGCAACTGGCGGTGTTGGAGCCCAGGGACAGGTGGAGGAGGAGGAGGTTGGAGGAGGTAGGAGGGATTGCCACACACACAGCAGGGGAACAGCTGACGTTACTGGACCCCAATAACAGAGGAGGGACTGTTGACTGTGCGTACAGCACTTCTGGACGGCAACTGGCGGTGTTGGAGCCCAGGGACAGGTGGAGGAGGAGGTTGGAGGAGGTAGGAGGGATTGCCACACACACAGCAGGGGAACAGCTGACGTTACTGAACCCCAATAACAGAGGAGGGACTGTTGACTGTGCGTACAGCACTTCTGGACGGCAACTGGCGGTGTTGGAGCCCAGGGACAGGTGGAGGAGGAGGAGGTAGGAGGAGGTAGGAGGGATTGCCACACACACAGCAGGGGAACAGCTGACGTTACTGAACCCCAATAACAGAGGAGGGACTGTTGACTTTGCGTACAGCACTTCTGGACGGCAACTGGCGGTGTTGGAGCCCAGGGACAGGTGGAGGAGGAGGAGGTTGGAGGAGGTAGGAGGGATTGCCACACACACAGCAGGGGAACAGCTGACGTTACTGAACCCCAATAACAGAGGAGCGACTGTTGACTGTGCGTACAGCACTTCTGGACGGCAACTGGCGGTGTTGGAGCCCAGGGACAGGTGGAGGAGGAGGAGGTAGGAGGAGGTAGGAGGGATTGCCACACACACAGCAGGGGAACAGCTGACGTTACTGAACCCCAATAACAGAGGAGGGACTGTTGACTGTGCGTACAGCACTTCTGGACGGCAACTGGCGGTGTTGGAGCCCAGGGACAGGTGGAGGAGGAGGAGGTTGGAGGAGGTAGGAGGGATTGCCACACACACAGCAGGGGAACAGCTGACGTTACTGAACCCCAATAACAGAGGAGGGACTGTTGACTGTGCGTACAGCACTTCTGGACGGCAACTGGCGGTGTTGGAGCCCAGGGACAGGTGGAGGAGGAGGAGGTTGGGGGAGGTAGGAGGGATTGCCACACACACAGCAGGGGAACAGCTGACGTTACTGAACCCCAATAACAGAGGAGCGACTGTTGACTGTGCGTACAGCACTTCTGGACGGCAACTGGTGGTGTTGGAGCCCAGGGACAGGTGGAGGAGGAGGAGGTAGGAGGAGGTAGGAGGGATTGCCACACACACAGCAGGGGAACAGCTGACGTTACTGAACCCCAATAACAGAGGAGGGACTGTTGACTGTGCGTACAGCACTTCTGGACGGCAACTGGCGGTGTTGGAGCCCAGGGACAGGTGGAGGAGGAGGTTGGAGGAGGTAGGAGGGATTGCCACACACACAGCAGGGGAACAGCTGACGTTACTGAACCCCAATAACAGAGGAGGGACTGTTGACTGTGCGTACAGCACTTCTGGACGGCAACTGGCGGTGTTGGAGCCCAGGGACAGGTGGAGGAGGAGGAGGTAGGAGGAGGTAGGAGGGATTGCCACACACACAGCAGGGGAACAGCTGACGTTACTGAACCCCAATAACAGAGGAGGGACTGTTGACTGTGCGTACAGCACTTCTGGACGGCAACTGGCGGTGTTGGAGCCCAGGGACAGGTGGAGGAGGAGGAGGTAGGAGGAGGTAGGAGGGATTGCCACACACACAGCAGGGGAACAGCTGACGTTACTGAACCCCAATAACAGAGGAGGGACTGTTGACTGTGCGTACAGCACTTCTGGACGGCAACTGGCGGTGTTGGAGCCCAGGGACAGGTGGAGGAGGAGGAGGTAGGAGGAGGTAGGAGGGATTGCCACACACACAGCAGGGGAACAGCTGACGTTACTGAACCCCAATAACAGAGGAGGGACTGTTGACTGTGCGTACAGCACTTCTGGACGGCAACTGGCGGTGTTGGAGCCCAGGGACAGGTGGAGGAGGAGGAGGTAGGAGGAGGTAGGAGGGATTGCCACATACACAGCAGGGGAACAGCTGACGTTACTGAACCCCAATAACAGAGGAGGGACTGTTGACTGTGCGTACAGCACTTCTGGACGGCAACTGGCGGTGTTGGAGCCCAGGGACAGGTGGAGGAGGAGGAGGTTGGAGGAGGTAGGAGGGATTGCCACACACACAGCAGGGGAACAGCTGACGTTACTGAACCCCAATAACAGAGGAGCGACTGTTGACTGTGCGTACAGCACTTCTGGACGGCAACTGGCGGTGTTGGAGCCCAGGGACAGGTGGAGGAGGAGGAGGTAGGAGGAGGTAGGAGGGATTGCCACACACACAGCAGGGGAACAGCTGACGTTACTGAACCCCAATAACAGAGGAGGGACTGTTGACTGTGCGTACAGCACTTCTGGACGGCAACTGGCGGTGTTGGAGCCCAGGGACAGGTGGAGGAGGAGGAGGTTGGAGGAGGTAGGAGGGATTGCCACACACACAGCAGGGGAACAGCTGACGTTACTGAACCCCAATAACAGAGGAGGGACTGTTGACTGTGCGTACAGCACTTCTGGATGGCAACTGGCGGTGTTGGAGCCCAGGGACAGGTGGAGGAGGAGGAGGTTGGAGGAGGTAGGAGGGATTGCCACACACACAGCAGGGGAACAGCTGACGTTACTGAACCCCAATAACAGAGGAGCGACTGTTGACTGTGCGTACAGCACTTCTGGACGGCAACTGGTGGTGTTGGAGCCCAGGGACAGGTGGAGGAGGAGGAGGTAGGAGGAGGTAGGAGGGATTGCCACACACACAGCAGGGGAACAGCTGACGTTACTGAACCCCAATAACAGAGGAGGGACTGTTGACTGTGCGTACAGCACTTCTGGACGGCAACTGGCGGTGTTGGAGCCCAGGGACAGGTGGAGGAGGAGGTTGGAGGAGGTAGGAGGGATTGCCACACACACAGCAGGGGAACAGCTGACGTTACTGAACCCCAATAACAGAGGAGGGACTGTTGACTGTGCGTACAGCACTTCTGGACGGCAACTGGCGGTGTTGGAGCCCAGGGACAGGTGGAGGAGGAGGAGGTAGGAGGAGGTAGGAGGGATTGCCACACACACAGCAGGGGAACAGCTGACGTTACTGAACCCCAATAACAGAGGAGGGACTGTTGACTGTGCGTACAGCACTTCTGGACGGCAACTGGCGGTGTTGGAGCCCAGGGACAGGTGGAGGAGGAGGAGGTAGGAGGAGGTAGGAGGGATTGCCACACACACAGCAGGGGAACAGCTGACGTTACTGAACCCCAATAACAGAGGAGGGACTGTTGACTGTGCGTACAGCACTTCTGGACGGCAACTGGCGGTGTTGGAGCCCAGGGACAGGTGGAGGAGGAGGAGGTTGGAGGAGGTAGGAGGGATTGCCACACACACAGCAGGGGAACAGCTGACGTTACTGAACCCCAATAACAGAGGAGCGACTGTTGACTGTGCGTACAGCACTTCTGGATGGCAACTGGCGGTGTTGGAGCCCAGGGACAGGTGGAAAAGCAGAGGAACACAATGTAGGCCGAAGCCTGAGAAAGTCGAAAGGGAACCTTTAACCCCCCCCCAAGGCGTTTGTAGCTGAAAGAGCCAGCTTGTGCAGCACAAAAGATGCAAAAGGAAAAGGTGGCTCTTTTCATCATGCTCCTTGCAAACACAGAACTAAACACTTATAAAATGTGTCCCCTGCAACCGTAAAACCGTCCTGGAGGTGGGACTTTCCTTCGTAATGTGACGCAGCACAGCCGTCATTCCTACCCCCCCGGCGCCGCGCACCGGCTCCTCAGCGTTGTTTGATTCCGTCCCGGAGCCTGCGCTGTTATGTTATCCCGTGGCCAGGCACACTTAGCGCTGCCCGTCTTCTGGCATCATTTGGTGTCAGGATGGCTGCGCCTGTGCGGCCGCGCTGGCCGAGAGCCCGCCTCGCAGTGTCTTCTGATTTAATCCCACTGGGGGCCTGGGATCCATGGACATGCGCAGTGCATATCCTCGCCTCTCACTCCCCTCCCTACGGCTTCTTAAGACTGTGCGGTGTCACGGCCGTGGCATGCTATTAGGGACCAGCTGACACCGAACAGTCTGAAGAAGCCATAGGGAGATGAGTGAGAGGTGGAGGTTCAGATATGCACTGCGCATGTCCATGGATCCCAGGCCCCCAGTGGGATTAAATCAGAAGACACTGCGAGGCGGGCTCTCTGCCAGCGCGGCCGCACAGGCGCAGCCATCCTGACACCAAATGATGCCAGAAGACGGGCAGCGCTAAGTGTGCCTGGCCACGGGATAACTTAACAGCGCAGGCTCCGGGACGGAATCAAACAACGCTGAGGAGCCGGTGCGCGGCGCCGGGGGGTAGGAATGACGGCTGTGCTGCGTCACATTACGAAGGAAAGTCCCACCTCCGGGACGGTGTTACGGTATCAGTGGACACATTTTATAAGTGTTAAGTTCTGCGTGTGCAAGGTGCTAAACAAAAATAGCTACCTTTTCCTTGTGCAGCATTACTGCTGCACAAGGTGGCTCTTTCAGTAACAAACGCCTTGGGGGGGGGGACAGATTCCCTTACATTTCAGTTGTTGTGTCAGCGTGGCGGTCGCATGACACATTGCCGGCTACACAGCTGGGGATCAGCTGACGTTACTGAAACCCAATAACACTGGGTCGTATGTTTTGACTGTGCAGACGGCTCTTCTGAGCCTCAACTGGCGGTGTTGGAGCCCAGGAATTTAAGTTCAGGTGGTAGAAAGATGAACACAACAGGAGACCTGGATAACGTATACAGTGACCTAATTATTTATTCAGGAGGAGGAGTGGCAAATTCCTGCGAGATCCAGGCCTTGTTCATTTTCAGGAAAGTAAGCCGGTCAACGTTATCGGAGGATAGTCGCATGCGACGGTCAGTTAGTACACCACCTGCAGCACTAAAGACACGTTCCGATAATACACTGGCCGCAGGGCAAGACAGCACCTCCAATGCATACTGGCTTAGCTCTGGCCATGTATCCAGCTTTGAGACCCAAAACTTGAAAGGGGAAGAGCCGTCTGGGAGTACAGCAAGAGGGCAAGACATGTAGTCTGTCACCATCTGACGGAACCGTTGCCTCCTGCTGACTGGAGCCGTCTGTGATGGTGTAGACTTTTGTGGGGGGCACAGAAAACTGTGCCACAGTTGGGCCATACTGGTCTTGCCTTGGGCAGAGGCACTGCTTCTGCTCCCTCTTTGTGCAGAGCCTCCACCACTGCCTGGACGCACTGAGCTGCTTTGGAATGCACTAGCAGAACTTCTCTCAGTTGGAATGGAGAAGATGATGGAATTGACCAGTGTCTCTTGGTACTCCCGCATTTTTCGCTCCCGGTTCAACGGTGTGATGAGGCTTTCTACGTTGTCCCGGTAGCGAGGATCGAGGAGGGTGAACACCCAATAATCAGACATGTTGAGAATGTGGGCGATGCGGCGGTCGTTTCTCAGGCACTGCAGCATGTAATCCACCATGTGCTGCAGACTGCCAACTGCCCAAGAAACGCTGTCCGCTGCTGGAGGCGTGATCTCTGCCTGCTCGTCATCACCCCACCCTCGCTGTACACACTGAGTACTGGACAATTCGGTAACTCCCTCCTCTGGACGGACGTCTTCCTCCTCCATTGACTCCTCCTCATCCTCCTCACAAACTGTCCCCTGCCTACGCGTTTGTGAGGAACCACGTGGCGCTGACTGTCCAGAAGATGATGGAAATGGTGAATCCTCATCCTCCACCTCTTCCACAACATCATCCCTTAGCGCTTGCAGTGATTTTTCAAGCAGGCAGATAAGGGGGACAGTCATGCTGACTAGTGCATCATCTGCACTCGCCATCCGCGTGGAATAATCAAAGGGACGCAAAACCTGGCAGACGTCATTCATAGTGGCCCACTCTGTGGTTGTGAAGTCTGTACGGCGCTGACTGCGACTTTTTTGCGCCTGAAGCAGCTGGTACTCCATTACAGCTTGCTGCTGCTCACACAACCGCTCCAACATATGTAACGTGGAATTCCACCTGGTAGGTAGGTCACATATGATGCGATGTTCCGGCAGGCGGTGTCGGCGCTGCAGAGCCGCAATGCGCGCTTTTGCCGTGCTGGAACGCCGCAAGTGAGCACACTCTAGGCGGACCTTGTGCAGCAGTGCATCAAGATCCGGATAGTCCCTCAAAAAGCTCTGCACGACCAAATTGAGCACATGTGCCAGACATGGGATGTGAGTGAGGTTGCCGAGGCCCAGAGCTGCCACCAGATTTCGGCCATTATCACACACTACCATGCCTGGCTGGAGATTCGCTGGCACAAACCACACATCGCTCTCCTGCTTGATGGCATTCCAGAGCTCCTGCGCTGTGTGGCTACGATTCCCCAAAAAAATTAATTTCAACACGGCCTGTTGACGTTTGGCCACGGCTGTGCTCATGTCGGTCGTAACAGGTACACGTTCATCACGGGTCCATGTGGAGGTGGACTGTGACGGCTCCTGCAGCGATGATTCTGAGGAACTGGTGTAAGAGGAGGAGTCAATGCGTACAGAATGGATTCCTGCAATCCTTGGAGTGGGCAGGACACGTCCTGCGCCACTCGCACGGTCTGTACCCGGCTCAACGACATTAACCCAATGGGCAGTGAGGGAAAGGTATCGCCCCTGTCCATGTTGACTGGTCCACGCATCGGTGGTGAGGTGGACCTTGCTACTGACGGCGTTCAGTAGCGCGTGTTTTATGTGTCCCTCCACATGCTTGTGCAGGGCAGGGACGGCTTGCCTGCTGAAGTAAAAGCGGCTGGGCACATTGTACTGTGGGACTGCCAATGACATCAAGTCACGGAAGCTGTCAGTCTCCACCAGCCTGAATGACAGCATTTCCAGTGACAGAAGTTTGGCAATGCCTGCAGTCAGAGCCTGTGCTCGTGGGTGGTTTGACTAGAAAGGCCGCCTTTTCTCCCATGCCTGTACTACCGATGGCTGTAGACTGGGCTGGGAGTGTGTGGATGACTGGGAAAGTGGTGCTGCGGGTGGAATTACAGCGGGTCTCTGGACAACAGGGCCAGAGGTTCTTCCACAGCGATCCTGGGAGGAAGCCGAACCAGCTGCGTGTGAGCTAGAGGAAGAGGCAACACGAGCTGAAGAGGTGGTAGCTGCCGCTGTTGGTTGGCCTACCTCTTCAGTGTGTTTTTCTAACTCCGCCGGGTGCCTGTTGCGCACATGTTTCCACATGTTGGAGGTATTGAGGTTGCTGACATTTCGACCTCTTTTGACTTTTTGATGACACACGTTGCATCTGACATAGCAAATGTCATCTGCAACTGTGTCAAAAAAGGACCAGGCACTGCAAGTCTTGGGAGCGCCCTTTTTGGCTTTTGGAAGAGACATGCTCCTAACGGGTGCCAAAGCGGAGGCTGCAGGATCCGCAGTCTTCCCCCTCCCTCTCCCTCTTTGGGCCGTACGGGGAATCTCTTCCTCAGAGCTGCTCCCACCACCTTCCTGTCCCTCACGCCAAGATGGGTCGAGGACCTCATCATCTACACTACCCTCTGCCCCCAACTGCTCCTCCTGGGTAGTCTCAGCAGCAGAGCACGCACCAGTAAGTGGCACCTGAGTGTCATCATCAGCTGATGCGGCCTGCGATGTGGTGACCGGAGCCACTGGCCCACCCGCCTCTTCAGAGGAAGAGAGAAAAAGCTGTTGGGCATCACTGCACCCTGCCTCTTCTTCCATTTCTCCAATGCTGCTTGGCTGGCCCCCTGTTTCCAAGCCAAGAGATTCAGAGAACAGAAGTAGAGACGGCTCCTGTCCTGGGCTCTCTGTCTGCCTGGGCAATTTGGCAGGTGGTGAAGAGACAGATGGCTGCTCTCCAGTGCTCTGTGTCTGAGAGGATGTGGCACTAATGGAAGTTGATGCATTAGCTGCCATCCATCCGACAACAGCTTCAATTTGTTCTTGACGCAGCAGCGGTGTACGGCGCTCTGACACAAAGCTGCGCATGAACGACTGTTGCCTGGTGAAAGTGGGTGCTGATGAGTCACCGG
The DNA here is from genome assembly GCF_051348905.1 of Ranitomeya variabilis. Classification (NCBI taxonomy): domain Eukaryota; kingdom Metazoa; phylum Chordata; class Amphibia; order Anura; family Dendrobatidae; genus Ranitomeya; species Ranitomeya variabilis. The sequence goes on from NC_135233.1 coordinate 828,276,383, forward strand.
TGCCCGCAGCAGGCACAGAATCCCCACGTCCCCTCCCTGCTCCGCGCCCACGCCCACGCCCACGTGCCTTACTCACTGCCTTCTTCATCTTGGTTGACTGATAAAGATAAGCAGAAAAGTACTAACGGATTTGTGTGCTTATTCCTGAGCAACTCCTCCTAACAGGTATAAGAAACACTAATTTTCTAAAGTGTGGACTAGACTTTAATATGAGCTAATGTGGCCTACACAAATGTAAAGTGGTGTAACTGGTGTGTTTGGTGAACTTTATTATTTATTTCTTTTTTGGGGGCTGAACTGACAACAGATAGAGCTGCAGTCACACGGAGACCGTGCAGACAGACGTAAACGGCGCTGCAAGGCCCAAAAACCCTCCTCTACGTTATCCTATGTAGTGTTTTTCCACAAGTTAGCTGGAGACGGGTGGAAAGACACTAATAGGATTTTTTTAAATAAATTAGCAGCAACCTACACTACTTGAAAAAAAAAGAAAATTGATTTGGCGGTATGACGCAGTGAACAACCCTGAGCAGGAAACAACCAGGCTATGGCTGCTCACAGACTACAGGGCGAGCTGCAATCACACGGAGACCGTGCAGACAGCCGTAAACGGCGCTGCAAGGCCCAAAAACCCTCCTCTACTTTATCCTATGTAGTGTTTTTCCACAAATTAGCTGGAGACGGGTGGAAAGACACTAATAGGATTTTTTAAAATAAATTAGCAGCAGACTACACTACTTGAAAAAAAATTAAAATTGATTTGGCGGTATGACGCAGTGAACAACCCTGAGCTGGAGACAACCAGGCTATGGCTGCTCACAGACTACAGGGCGAGCTGCAGTCACACGGAGACCGTGCAGACAGCCGTAAACGGCGCTGCAAGGCCCAAAAACCCTCCTCTACTTTATCCTATGTAGTGTTTTTCCACAAATTAGCTGGAGACGGGTGGAAAGACACTAATTGGATTTTTTGAATAAATTAGCACCAGACTACACTACTTGAAAAAAAAAAAAAAAAAAAAAGAACAGTATGAGGCAATGAACCACCCTCCCTGAACTGAATACAACCAGCTATGGATGGCCTATGTGGCTGCACTCAGACTAGAGAGTGGGCTGCACACACACACACACACACACAGACCTTGCAGATCGCTGTGAAAACAGCGCTACAAGGCAAAAGCAAGGTGAATAGTAGGTGAACACAGCGGTTGCTAAATTAGCCTTTGGAAAGCACAAAGAAGCAAATCGCTATCTCTAAACTGTCCCTCAGTCAGCAAACAGCGTCCTGTCACTAACTGAATTCACAGCAGAGTGATCGCAAAATGGCGCCAGCGACTTTTAAACTGCAGCATGACATCATTTCAGCAGCCAATCACAGCCTTGCCAGTAGTTTCATGCCCTCCATGCTAAACAGGATGTGCCCACACTTGGAATCATTCTCATTGGCTGAATTTCTGCATTTTGAATCTTGGAACTTCCGATTCCGGTATCCGATACGCGGCAAGTATTGGAATCCCGGTATCGGAATTCCGATACCGCAAGTATCGGCCGATACCCGATACTTGCGGTATCGGAATGCTCAACACTACTCAGGATGGTTTTTTTGATTAGGGTTTTTTGCTGACCGCTCAGTCCCCTTTTGTATCGTTCTGCTTTCTAGTTTACAGCGGGCCTCAATTTGCTAAATCTATATATATCATCTCTATGTGTGTGCCTTCCTCTCATTTCACCGTCAATACATGTGAGGGGGCAACTATATCTTTTGGGGTTCATTCCTCTGGAGGCAAGTGAGGTCTTTATTTTCTCTGCAGTACTAGTTAGCTCTTAGGCTGGTGCGTGGCGTCTAGAACCAACGTAGGCACGCTCCCTGGCTATCTCTAGTTGCGTTTGTCAGGCGTAGGGCAGCGGTCAGCCCAGGTTCCATCACCCTAGAGCTCGTCCGTTATTTATTTGTACTTTGCTTGTCCTGTGCTATCCCTAGCCATTGGGGATTCATGACAGGAGTGCTACTGACCAATCTGCACAAGCCTACACACTTCTACTGGAAACTACCCAACCAGGCAGAATGCATCTTTTGCATGGTTTTCATCAGCAATGGAGTAATTGCTGGATACGTCTCAGAGAGTGATGAAGTCTGTGGAGTGTATTACTCAGGTGACAAGCAGTGCTACAGAGCTTAGGTAAAGCCCTTAGAATGGCAATGACCATGTTCCAATATGTGTAAGGCTGCTGCCTGAGTAGGTCTGTCGAGCAATTTAACCCAGTCTCTTAGACATGATTAAAATGTACAAAAACGTGGCAATACCCCACCACCATTTTTTTTTTACCCAAATTAAGAAAATTTAAGGGAAGTGACAGTATAGAGACTAGTGTTGAGCGATACCTTCCTATATGCAAAGGTATCGGTATCGGATTGGATCAGCCGATATCCAAAAAATATCGGATATCGCCGATACCGATACCCGATACCAATGCATATCAATGGGACACAAAATATCGGAATGGTTCCCAGGGTCTGAAGGAGAGGAAACTCTCCTTCAGGCCCTGGGATCCATATTCTTGTATAAAATAAAGAATAAAAATAAAAAATATTGATATACTCACCCCTCCGGCGGCCCCTGCTCTTAGCGGTGCCTCCGTTCCTAAGAATGCCGAGTTAAGGACCTTCGATGACGTTGCGGCTTGTGATTGGTCGCGTAACCGCTCATGTGACCGCTTACGCGACCAATCACAAGCCACAACATCATCGCAGGTCCTAAACTCGGCATTCTTAGGAACGGAGGCACTGCTAAGAGCAGGGGCCGCCGGAGGGGTGAGTATATCAATATTTTTTATTTTTATTCTTTATTTTATACATGAATATGGATCCCAGGGCCTGAAGGAGAGACTCCTCTCCTCCAGACCCTGGGAACCTTACGCACCGCACACTTCCAATTCCGATTTCCGATACCGCAAAAATATCGGAACTCGGTATCGGAATTCCGATACAGCAAATATCGGCCGATACCCGATATTTGCAGTATCGGAGTGCTCAACACTAATAGAGACACAAGTATCATTTAGGAGCCAGAAAAAGCCAGCAATGGTCTTTGTTCATCATCGTACAATGTAAAGCGCTAACGAATATGCCCTATCTAACTAACAATTTGGGAAAAGACACATATACTGACAAGGGGCATATGAACAATGCGCTGGGACAAAGATCTGGAAGTGGTTGTTAATTGTTGTGTCTGTGCAACTGCAGGTTGTGGGCAAGAGGCATCAGCGCTTCCTTCCCGGACAGCAGATTGGGAAGGACATAATACAAGGGAAGTGCCAGTGGTTTAGCCCTCAGACACAGATTTTGTACCCAGGCATTGTGCCCACCTACTGGGATGCTGCATATGTGTGCAGTATATGGAATATGCTAGCAGAGGTATTATGTCAAATTTCACTTTATAAAGGGAAATAGCACCATATATATAAAACATGTTTCATTACTCATATTATTATTCTGTGTATGGCTGAAACCTGAACAATTGTATGGAGCCTATTAATGCATTGATGTTCCACAATGTCCAAGTCCAAAAATCAACATCAAGCTCCCAGATACATACTTAAAGAGACCGTGAGAAGAGTAACACAATAAAAAAATTATAACAATATAATATATAAAGATTGAGAGAAGAATTTGACCCTTGCACAATGTACGAAGTTTTCCAAAAATTACCCAAGGGGTCTGTATCAAACATACTGAAAGAGACCGTGATGGGAACCACACAACATATTTTGCAGTTATTAAAATAGGCAGAGATAGGGAGTACAAGTTTCACCATTTTACAGTGTACAAGGTTTCCAAAAATTTTAAAACATTACCTACATATACATATATCTCCCTGCGCATGCGCTGTGATGCTAGACGCTTTGTTTTTACCATACCAGGACCTGGGGTACGCACCGCGCATGCGCCACTAATGCCATCTTTTAATTGGTCCACTCTGACCCAGTGATGTGTCACATGGTGCATTTCCATGACTATTAAAGGTCCTTGTCCATACTAATTCAGTATACCCTTTGAAGAAGTGTCCAGCGTGGACACGAAACGCGCGTCGGGTCACTCACGATCTAGTGAGGGTTTTTGTGCGCACAGCGGTAAGTTTTGTAGATATTGTTCCAGCGCTACTTCTAGGCTATGTATGGCTTATTACACAGGGCTCTGTAGCATAGCAACATAGCACAATATGTGCCTGTTTTATGCCCATTAGGGCTGCATGTAACTATGTGCTATATTTCACCCATTGCCTTTACCGCAATTTGCGGGTTATAGCCATAACTATTACTATATCAGCATCTTTCTGACACACACCTATTGTGGCATCGTACCTTTTTATATGTTTGGCTGTTTAGACAGGGCTTTATATTATAGCACTACATGCGTTTACTCTACATGCACTAGGGCCGTACTTAGCTAGTTGCTAGATTATATCTATCGCCCCTTTCACTCACTGCGAGCCGGAGCCATATCTATAATTATATTAGTATCCATTTGATAAACAACTACTATAGTATTGAAGGTACTGTTATTTTATCTCTGACTTGTTGTGTGCACACTACCATATACTGTATATCCTGAATTCTTATCATATCTTATGTGTGGTTTTTTTTTTTTAAATATTGGTTTAAATAAAAATTGATACTTTTTCTACATACTGTAATTCGAGTTATTCCTGTTTTCCTCCTGAATTCTATAGTATTTATGGAGTTCGAACTGTTTTGTACATGTTGGGCTACTACTTAGTAACCCTATCTAATGGCATTTATTATGCACCTGGGTCTGTTTGTATGCATATACATATATGACTATTAAATAAATTTTGTAGAAGCAGGAGGAGTAGGATGTGATTTCCTGAACAAAATAGGTTTGTATGGTAAGGAATAGATGTTAAGACAACTTCCAAAAAAGAACATTTGGGCTATATTTACGCTGGGTTGCTGTCATCCAAAGGGCTTACAAAGTCAGAGGAAATCCAGCCTTTGTTAAATTTTAGAACAGTCAGCCTGTCTACATTTTCCGTTGACAGGCATGTGCGCCTATCACTTATGATTGCACCAGCCAAACTAAAAACCTGATCAGACAACACACTTGCGGCAGGGTCCATACCTCCAAAGCGTACAGAGGTCGGGCCAGATGTGCAGCTTGGACAACCAATAGTTGAAGAATCTGGAAAAATTGGTCAACTTCCCCCTACTCATCATAATTACACCCACAGATAACCCTTACTGATGTGACGGTTTCATGAAAATGCCCCAGTTGGTGGACATTCCCACCCCCAAGTTGCACCTGATGTGCATGACCCTCCCCTGTAATTCTTGTGGACGAAAAGAGCCAGTACCTCTGCCAGCAGCATTATCTGAGGGTAATCTTTTGAGCACGTCTTCCACAAGGCCCTCTGGCATGCATGCACTGGAAATGGCACATCTGCCTTCAACATAAGAGAAGTAAATTTCTCCTTGTACCATGGGTCAAAAAAGTTGCAAAGCCAGTATTTCATGGTGGACAAAATGTCTTTCATGCGATGGTCTTGGGAAAAGCATCTGGACATGAACTGTGCCATGTGTGGCAGACAACAGTCAAACATTAAATTTTTTTATATCGCCTTTATAACACATGCCAACAGCAGACTCAGGGTTACTTACTGGTAAATAATGACATTTGCTAAACTCTGCATGCTTTGCACCAGTTGCACAACTGCTAGATAAATATACACTCACCGGCCACTTTATTAGGTACACCATGCTAGTAACGGGTTGGACCCCCTTTTGCCTTCAGAACTGCCTCAATTCTTCGTGGCATAGATTCAACAAGGTGCTGGAAGCATTCCTCAGAGATTTCGGTCCATATTGACATGATGGCATCACACAGTTGCCGCAGATTTGTCGGCTGCACATCCCAAAGATGCTCCATACAAGGCAGGATGGATCTATGCTTTCATGTTGTTTACGCCAAATTCTGACCCTACCATCCGAATGTCGCAGCAGAAATCGAGACTCATCAGACCAAGCAACGTTTTTCCAATCTTCTACTGTCCAATTTCGATGAGCTTGTACAAATTGTAGCCTCAGTTTCCTGTTCTTAGCTGAAAGGAGTGGTACCCGGTGTGTTCTTCTGCTGCTGTAGCCCATCTGCCTCAAAGTTCGACGCACTGTGCGTTCAGAGATGCTCTTAGGCCTACCTTGGTTGTAACGGGTGGCGATTTGAGTCACTGTTGCCTTTCTATCAGCTCGAACCAGTCTGCCCATTCTCCTCTGACCTCTGGCATCAACAAGGCATTTCCGCCCACAGAACTGCCGCTCACTGGATTTTTTTTCTTTTTCGGACCATTCTCTGTAAACCCTAGAGATGGTTGTGCGTGAAAATCCCAGTAGATCAGCAGTTTCTGAAATACTCAGACCAGCCCTTCTGGCACCAACAACCATGCCACGTTCAAAGGCACTCAAATCACCTTTCTTCCCCATACTGATGCTCGGTTTGAACTGCAGGAGATTGTCTTGACCATGTCTACATGCTGCCATGTGATTGGCTGATTAGAAATTAAGTGTTAACAAGAAGTTGGACAGGTGTACCTAATAAAGTGGCCAGTGAGTGTATGCTATTTATTTAACCAATATAATTTTTTATATATATATCTTCACACACCAACAGCAAATTAAAGAAAATTATTGCCACTGGTAAATTGTGATGTTTGCATACCTCTGCAAAGTTTTTGCCAGTTGCATAACTGCTGGAAAAAAATACACTATTTATTTAACCAATAAAAAATTATATATTTTTTTAATATCACCTTTACGACACACGCCGACTGCAGATTAAGGAACATTTTTGCCACTGGTAAATTGTAACGTTTGTGTATCACTGCAGGCTTTGCAGAAGTTGCACAACTGCTAGATAAAGATACACAATTTATTTAACCAATATACATTTTTTTATTTTTATTATAGCACCTTTATGAGACATGCCAACAGCAGACTCATAGAAATTACTGGTAAATAGTGACGTTTGCTTATCTCTGCATGCTTTGCACCAGTCACTCAACTGCTAGATGAATATGCATTCTTTATTTAACCAATAGAATTTTTTTTATATATCGCCTTTACAACACATGCTGACAGCAGATTAAGGAAAATTATTGCCACTGGTAAATTTTGACTTTGAGTATCTCTTCTGGGTTTGCACCAGTTGCACAACTACTACAGAAAGATATGATATTTATTTAACCAATAGAAAATTATAATTTTTTAAAATCACCTTTATGGCACATGTTGACAGTAGATTAAGGAAAATTATTGCCACTGGTAAATTGTGACATTTGTGTATCTCTGCAGGCTTTGTAGAAGTTGCACAACTGCTATATAAATATACACTGTTTATTTAACCAATATAATTTTTTTATTTTGTATATCACCTTTATGAGGCACGCCAACAGCAGACTCATGGAAATAACTGGTAAATAGTGACGTTTAAGTAGCTCAGCAGATTCTGTACCAGTCGCACAAATGCTAGATAAATATGACCTATTTCAGCAATAGGCAAGGAATATTATTTAGCAATCCATTAAAAAAGGATGCTGAATATTATTTAGCTGTAAAAAATTTTTTTTAAATATGTTGGTAAGCAGTAATATTATGTAGCTCCAAAACAATTTGTTTAGTATATGCTGGAACTAACTAATATTATTTGGCTCTAAAAAGAGCTGCTTCGTATATTATGGCTGTGGGTGAAATCCTGCCTATCTCTCCCTAATCCCAGTCTGTTCCTAAATAGTGATGAGAGAGCACTAAAATGCTCGGGAGCCCAATGTAAGTCTATGGGAGACCCGAGTAATTTTACCGCGATCCCCCCCCGGTTGTCCTTTGAAGGTTTAAAAACATCTGTAAATGATAGAAACACTGCTCAAATGACCAGGGGACATCACAGGGATCGCCCCTGGAAGCATTCCTGACTCCTAGTTTACAGATGTAAACAATTTTTTCTGAGATTCATGCCATTTTTCCCAGGGCCACAAAAAAACACACTAAAACGAAACCAAAACAGATTTTGCTGTGAAATATGTTAAGGTACATCCTTTGCAGGTTAAAGACTTGCCTGTAAGGCCAAATAATTAACCCCAGACCAAAATGTTCCTCCCCCGCTTGGGCTTCGTTCAGACGCAGTGTTTTTGAAGCATTTTTCAACTTTAACATTGCTTTCAACAACTACAAATGCATTCACTGAGAAATGTCATTGTAACATTTAACAACCCTAGCTGGCCATCTGGTGTGTGACACATAAGCAGACCCATCTTGTTTCATTTATGAAGGAGGGACTCTTAAAGTCACAGAGCCTATTTGTACTGGTGCATCAGGCGGCATTAATCTTCTTAAAGGGCCACTATTAAACTGTGGGTCTCCTAAACTGTTGTAGCCTATGCTGTGAGTGGATGGGCTGCCAAGAATTACAACGCACCAAAATATACCTTTCATAAGATGTCCAGGAGGGCCACCTGAAAAAATGTTGCATTGAATGCAAGGCCTGCCCTGTTTCCAATTCATATGCATTATGCCTTTGAACCCACATGCTGGATGGGCCCATGAAAATCCACTTCACAATATTCATTTTGTGCTCCCGTACTTCCTTGTTTTACACATTGGCAGCAAGGCCAGCCCTGCTGCATAGTAAGTCATATGCACCCCATTAGGCCTTGGAACCCACATACTGGATGGGCCCATGAAAATCCACTTCACAATATGCATTTTGTACATCCATAAGTCACCAATGATAGACATAAAAGGTCTAACTTAATCTACCCAAGTGATTATTAATGGGGCTTCAGTGCAAGATTTTCAACATATAAAAGTAAATGGCATTTCCACCCCCAAAAAATGAATAACACCTCCATGCAAAGTGTGTGTTTTCTCCACAGAAACACTTGAAGATCATGATATTTTTTTTCGACTGTTATTTTATCAGATAAAGAAAATAATGTTGCTTCCCTGAAATCATCTTCTGATGGAAAAGAAAAGCATTCAGTGAACTGCTAAACTGTAGGCACAGATCGTACATTGCAAGATGGTGGATGTTAAACAAGGCATGGTTCCAAATGTTTTTTTTCAAATGTCAGAAACGTGTGTTCTTCCCCTACCAAATCCATTTCTCAATGCTCAAATAAAAAATCACATATAAAATAACACAGAGTTAAGGAGAATTGACTGTAAGAAAAAAAAGGAAAGGAATTTTTTTCTCTTCCACCAAAACTTGCTAACACTTCAGAGTTGTGGCTGATAAAAATATCACCAATCAGTCCAAAAGCAAGTCAAACAGATGACTTTAAATCCTTGCAAGACTATAAAGTTTACCAATGTGTCAAAAAATGATGTCTGTTTTCAGTTAAGCTTTTGAGAATACTCAACAATGCAGTCTGAATAACATGATTGGAGACAGGAGACTGTTACTTTGAAAAAAAAAAAAGAATTGTGTACCATGAAACCTCAAGCTGTCAAACCCTTTCTTGTTTTTCAAATGGTAATGGAATGAAATGAGAGCAGGATGCACTACATTGAAGGATGATCAACTCTTTGTCTTTCTTAATGGTATGAAGGTTCCCTCTTTGCAGAATGATTTACAGGAGAATTTGGCAATTTTCTTTGCCAAGTTATTAACACTAAGGTTCAGATACGGCTTTAAAGAAGGCTAATACTTGAAATACAATGCAATTTTATTTCAAAGTACAAAATTCAAGGAATAGTATGTTTGAATAGTATGAGTGCATACACTTTTGTAAATGTTAACATATAAAGGTTAAGTACATATTTGGATTAAATACATATAATGGTTAAGTATCTATAAAGATTAACTACTTACAGTGCACTTTAAAGATAAAAAGCATTTATTATTATTCTTGTTTATTATCCTAGAAAGAAAGAAGGAATATGCAGTCTACCTCATGCAAGTTATCTCAGCCAAAATTGATTAAGTTCTCTGCATCTACAAGCATTCCCCCTTCACTTTTTTGTATTGAACTCTTACCATTTGATGCAGCCAAAATTATGGCTCTCAAGGAGAGGAACTAATATAGTGGACAAAGAAACATTTGTAATGAACTACTGAGCCAAACTAACAGCATTGCTTTATCAAATTTATATGAAGTGTATAGTGTCCAATGTGAGCAACCAGGCAAAACAAAAAGGAGCTTTTCAAGTGAGCTCTTTAACCCCTTTCTGACCTCGGACGTACTATCCCGTCCGAGGTCAGAAGCCCCGCTTTGATGCGGGCTCCGGCAGTGTGGTCAGCGCTCACAGCACACCTGATTTTCTGCTACATAGCAGCAAACATAAGAACGCTGTTATGTAGCAGAGTCGATCACGTTGTGCCAGCTTCTAGCCTCCTATCGAGGCTATTGAAGCATGGCAAAAGTTAAAAAAAAAAGTAAAACAAATATGAAAAAATAAAAAAATATAAAAGTTTAAATCACCCCCCTTTTGCCCCATTCAAAATAAATCAATAAAAAAAACATCAAGTCTACACATATTTGGTATCGCCATGTTTCTGCAACATGAATAGTGTTCAAGATCTTGCTCAGCATCTGCAAGGGTTTACGTTGGAAGTTGACAGCTTACAGCAGCACATGAGTAATTGCCCTGGAATCTGCTCTGAAGAACCTAAGGTGAGTTTTGCCTGAATGTTTTTCTGGTAAACGGCAGGAATTTTTTTCGCTTAAAAATGCACGTTTTCTTTATTTTTGGCTCAGGGGTAGTGTTTAGCATTCCGATACCGCAAGTATCGGGTATCGGCCGATACTTGCGGGTATCGGAATTCCGATACCGAGATCCGATACTTTTGTGGTATCGGGTATCAGTATCGAAACAACATTAATGTAATAATGTGTAAAAGAGAGAATTAAAATAAAAAATATTGCTATACTCACCTCTCCGACGCAGCCTGGACCTCACCGAGGGAACCGGCAGCGTTGTTTGCTTAAAATTCGCGCGTTTACTTCCTTACGTGAAGTCCCGGCTTGTGATTGGTCGCGTGCCGCCCATGTGGCCGCGACGCGACCAATCACAGCAAGCCGTGACGTAATTTCAGGTCCTTCAGGATTTTAAAATTACGTTCTGGCTTGTGATTGGTCGCGTCGCGGTCACATGGGCGACGCGACCAATCACAAGCCGTGACGTCACGGGAGGCTGGACACGCGCGCATTTTAAAATGTGCACGTGTCCTGCCTCCCGTGACGTCCCGGCTTGTGATTGGTCGCGTCGCCCATGTGGCCGCGACGCGACCAATCACAGCAAGCCGTGACGTAATTTCAGGTCCTTCAGGATTTTAAAATTACGTTCTGAAGGACCTGAAATTACGTCACGGCTTGCTGTGATAGGTCGCGTCGCGGCCACATGGGCGGCACGCGACCAATCACAAGCCGGGACTTCACGTAAGGAAGTAAACGCGCGAATTTTAAGCAAACAACGCTGCCGGTTCCCTCGGTGAGGTGAGTATAGCAATATTTGTTATTTTAATTCTTTCTTTTACACATTAATATGGATCCCAGGGCCTGAAGGAGAGTTTCCTCTCCTTCAGACCCTGGGAACCATCAGGGATACCGTCCGATACTTGAGTCCCATTGACTTGTATTGGTATCGGGTATCGGTATCGGATTGGATCCGATACTTTGCCGGTATCGGCCGATACTTTCCGATACCGATACTTTCAAGTATCGGACGGTATCGCTCAACACTACTCAGGGGGTTAATTACAGCGTGTGGGGATTATTATGTCATTATTTCGAGGTGAGCCCCAAGTTTGGGCATTTTCATTGTGTCCGGATGACCCTTGTTTGATGTCTGTAGAAGTGGTTTTTTTTGCTATGGGGGTGTTATATGATGATCCTGATCGGGTCACTACAGCTGAGGCTGAACTCAGGTGGGTGAAACAGGGTTCTGGCGATGCTGCGAGATATTGTACCCAGTTCAGACTATGGTCTGCAGAGGTCAGCTGGAATGATCCAGCACTCAAGAGTCAGTTTTTCACAGGTTTGAATGACAGGGTTAAAGATTTGCTCATTGCATATCCTGCACCTGCTACGCTTGTGGCTGCTATGCAATTAGCTATCCGGGTGAATAGAAGATTAAACAGTAGACAGAATGAGGAGAAGGTTTCAATTTTGCTGGAGACTGTGGGGAGCTGATGCAACTTTGGGCAATGTCCTCTCATTCCCAGGAAAGGCAGAGAAGATTCTCTGAGGGGCTATGTTTTTATTGTGGTAAGGATGACCATTTTGTTAAGCAATGTGAAGGACGCATAGACAAGGAAAAGAGAAAAAAAAAGGTCAATGAGAATAAACCTCCCTTTTGCATTGCATTTTTACTGTCGGCAGGAGTTTCTTTTTCTGGTAGTTCTACCTGTCGTGGTCATTCAATTGATTTTCAAGTGATGGTGGACTGTGGTTCTGCACTTAATTTGATTGCTCAAAAATTTCTAGACAAGTATAAGATTGATTCTGTACCTTTATCATGCCCTTTTCCTGTAGTGGCGATTGATAACACTCCTGCATGGGTGTGTTTCTCGAAAGGTCAACGGGATTCCACTCACTGTGAATATGGAACACCAGGAATCATTAGATTTGTTTGTACTTGATAAATTTCCTTTTCCAGTTGTCCTGGTGTTACCCTGGTTAAAAATGCACAATTCTGTACTGGACTGGTCGTCAAGTACGATAAGATCCTGGGGTCAGGAGTGTTATGGGAAATGTTGTGATGTACACATTGCTGCTGTTATGAAAAAAGAGCTACCTGAAGCTATTCAGGAATTCTGGAAAGTTTTTTCAGAAGTGGAGTCACAAGCTCTCCCACCTCATAGAGATTACGATTGTGCTATTGAGTTTATCCCAGGTGCTACTCTCCCTAAGAGTCGTTTATTTAATCTGATGATTCCCGATAGGGAGGCCTTAAAGGAATGCCTGCAGACTAGTCTTGCTGCAGGACATTATTACACCTATAAACCGCACCTAAGTCATTATTACGCCAGGCAAGTAGTCATAAATACACCAAAGAAAAAGCACTAATCGAAAAAGTAATAAAATATATAAATTTTATTATAACACCCATAAAATCAATCAAATAAATACCATATATAACCAAGGGGAACCAAAAAATACAGAAAAACCACAAGGTATGGCTGGAAAAAGTGGTAACAGTCAATACGGAGTAACCTTCACAATCTCAGCATCATCATAATGACAGCAAAGTAATCACATATTCAAAGGACTTATATATAAAACATTAATAATACACCTGATACCACAGCCGTCAATGACAATGAACCCAAAGCCAGTGCATATATATATGATAAAATAATAGTTTATATACAAATAAAGTGCAAAGTACCAGCTAGGAATAAGTATAAGTATCAACAAATGGTAACATTTTTAAGGGTTCAGAATCATTGTAAGCCGAAGCATCAGAGGATATAATAACAACATTAAAAAAAAGCAAATAAAGGGAACATATTTACCCAGTATAGACCACCAGCCAGGGACCCACGACACCCGACGCACGTTTCGCTCAGGAAAGCTTCTGGACGAAGCTTTGATATTGATATTGATACTTATACTTATTCCTAGCTGGTACTTTGCACTTTATTTGTATATAAACTATTTATTTGCTTTTTTTCATGTTGTTATTATATCCTCTGATGCTTCGGCTTACAATGATTCTGAACCCTTAAAAATGTTACCATTTGTTGATACTTATACTTACTCCTAGCTGGTACTTTGCACTTTATTTGTATATAAACTATTATTTTATCATATATATATATGCACTGGCTTTGGGTTCATTGTCATTGACGGCTGTGGTATCAGGTGTATTATTAATGTTTTATATATAAGTCTTTTGAATATGTGATTACTTTGCTGTCATTATGATGATGCTGATATTGTGAAGGTTACTCCATATTGACTGTTACCACTTTTTCCAGCCATACCTTGTGGTTTTTCTGTATTTTTTGGTTCCCCTTGGTTATATATGGTATTTATTTGATTGATTTTATTGGTGTTATAATAAAATTTACAGTGGGGCAAAAAAGTATTTAGTCAGTCAGCAATAGTGCAAGTTCCACCACTTAAAAAGATGAGAGGCGTCTGTAATTTACATCATAGGTAGACCTCAACTATGGGAGACAAACTGAGAAAAAAAAATCCTGAAAATCACATTGTCTGTTTTTTTATCATTTTATTTGCATATTATGGTGGAAAATAAGTATTTGGTCAGAAACAAAATTTCATCTCAATACTTTGTAATATATCCTTTGTTGGCAATGACAGAGGTCAAACGTTTTCTGTAAGTCTTCACAAGGTTGCCACACACTGTAGTTGGTATGTTGGCCCATTCCTCCATGCAGATCTCCTCTAGAGCAGTGATGTTTTTGGCTTTTCGCTTGGCAACACGGACTTTCAACTCCCTCCAAAGGTTTTCTATAGGGTTGAGATCTGGAGACTGGCTAGGCCACTCCAGGACCTTGAAATGCTTCTTACAAAGCCACTCCTTCGTTGCCCTGGCGGTGTGCTTTGGATCATTGTCATGTTGAAAGACCCAGCCATGTTTCATCTTCAATGCCCTTGCTGATGGAAGGAGGTTTGCACTCAAAATCTCACGATACATGGCCCCATTCATTCTTTCATGTACCCGGATCAGTCGTCCTGGCCCCTTTGCAGAGAAACAGCTCCAAAGCATGATGTTTCCACCACCATGCTTTACAGTAGGTATGGTGTTTGATGGATGCAACTCAGTATTCTTTTTCCTCCAAACACGACAAGTTGTGTTTTTACCAAACAGTTCCTGTTTGGTTTCATCAGACCATAGGACATTCTCCCAAAACTCCTCTGGATCATCCAAATGCTCTCTAGCAAACTTCAGATGGGCCCGGACATGTACTGGCTTAAGCAGTGGGACACGTCTGGCACTGCAGGATCTGAGTCCATGGTGGCGTAGTGTGTTACTTATGGTAGGCCTTGTTACATTGGTCCCAGCTCTCTGCAGTTCATTCACTAGGTCCCCCCGCGTGGTTCTGGGATTTTTGCTCACCGTTCTTGTGATCATTCTGACCCCACGGGGTGGGATTTTGCGTGGAGCCCCAGATCGAGGGAGATTATCAGTGGTCTTGAATGTCTTCCATTTTCTAATTATTGCTCCCACTGTTGATTTCTTCACTCCAAGCTGGTTGGCTATTGCAGATTCAGTCTTCCCAGCCTGGTGCAGGGCTACAATTTTGTTTCTGGTGTCCTCTGACAGCTCTTTGGTCTTCACCATAGTGGAGTTTGGAGTCAGACTGTTTGAGGGTGTGCACAGGTGTCTTTTTATACTGATAACAAGTTTAAACAGGTGCCATTACTACAGGTAATGAGTGGAGGAAAGAGGAGACTCTTAAAGAAGAAGTTACAGGTCTGTGAGAGCCAGAAATCTTGATTGTTTGTTTCTGACCAAATACTTATTTTCCACCATAATATGCAAATAAAATGATAAAAAAAACAGACAATGTGATTTTCTGGATTTTTTTTTCTCAGTTTGTCTCCCATAGTTGAGGTCTACCTATGATGTAAATTACAGACGCCTCTCATCTTTTTAAGTGGTGGAACTTGCACTATTGCTGACTGACTAAATACTTTTTTGCCCCACTGTATATATTTTATTACTTTTTCGCTTAGTGCTTTTTCTTTGGTGTATTGCTGCAGGACATATAAGACCCTCTAAGTCCCCTGTGGCAGTGCGTTTTTTTTGTCAAAAAAAAAGATGGGGGTCGTAGGCCATGTCTGGATTTCAGGGAGATAAATAAGGTCACTGTGCGCAATCCTTACCCATTGCCGCTTATTCCGGATTTGTTTAACCAATTAGTAGGAGCCAAGTGGTTCTCTAAGATCGATCTCCATGGGGCATATAATTTGCTGCAGGTTAAAGAAGGCGATGAATGGAAGACAGCCTTTAATACCCCGGAAGGTCATTTTGAGTGTCTAGTTATGCCTTTCGGCTTTACGAATGCTCAAGCATTCTTTAAAAATTTAATTAATGACATCCTGAGGCCGTTAATCAGTAGGAGTGTGAATGTTTATTTGGATGATATTTTGATCTATATGCCAGATCTGGAGTCGCATTGGCAGAGAGTCCTTGAGGTTCTGCAGAGTCTGAGGAAAACACACTCTCTGCTAAACTGGAGAAATGCAAGTTTGCGGTACAGAAAATTAGTTTTTTTGGGTACTTTGTTTCCAGTGATGGTTTTGAGATGGACTCGGTGAATGTTCAGGTGGTATTGGAGTGGCCTAGACCTGAATGCTTGAAGTCGATTCAGAGATTTTTGGGGTTTGCTAATTATTATAGAAAATTCATAAAGAATTTTTCTGTTATCGCAAAACCCCTACTCATCTTACTAAGAAGGGTTCCAATCCTGTCCAATGGTCCCCTGAGGCTGTTAAAGCTTTTGAGCATCTCAAGGAGAGGTTTAGCTCTGCTACTGTTTTGATCCAGACAGATGAGACTAAGACCTTGCTGGTAGAGGTGGACGCCTCATCAGTAGGAGTGGAGGCTGTTCTGTCCCAGGAGGGGGAGGTTGGGGTGCATCCCTGTGCTTTCTTTTCTAAAAAATTGAGGCGGAGCTTAACTCGATGTTGGGAACCGAGAATTGCTGGCTGTTAAGCTTGTGTTTGAGCATCGGCGACATTTTTTGGAGGGCACTAGACATCCCATACAAGTCTTTACTGATTATAAGAACCTGATCTACCTGGATGCTGCTAAACGTTTGAATGCCCGTCAAGCTAGATGGGCATTGTTTTTTGCCTGGTTTAATTTCTCTGTGACATATATCCCTGGGACAAAAAAAGTTAAAGCTGATGCTTTGTCTCGAAGTTTCTCCCCAGCGGTTAATACTGAAAAGGAAGAATCTATTCTGCAGAAAGGGGTGGTCATGGCAGCATTAGGTTCTGAGTTGGAAAATAGCATTCTTAAAGCCCAGGATGCGGCACCAACTAACACTCCATATGGAAAATTATTTGTGCCTAAAGCCCTGAAGAGAGCTTTGTTTACGGAATGTGATGAGTCTTGTTTGGCAGGTCATCCAGGGATTGCCGAAACAAGAAAGTTGATCAGTCGGAGTTTCTGGTGGCCGGAGTTGCTAAGAGAAATTGTGAAGTGGGTGTGTTAGTGTACCATGTGCTCTAGGTCTAAGGCTTCTCATGCTCTGGCGGCAGGGTTGCTTGGCCTGTTAGAGGTTCCTAGTTCTCCATGGACGCATCTTGCAATGGATTTTATCACCAACTTGCCGGTCTCTGAAGGCTTTTTTTGTTATCTGGTTCATTGTGGACCGGTTAAGTAAGATGTGTCATCTGGTCCTGTTCAATAAATTACCCTGCGCTTAGACACTTGCCAGGGCATTTGTGAAAGAGATTGTCAGACTCCATAGTGTTCCCAAGGACATTGTCTCTGATAAGGGACAACAGTTTGTGGCTCGCTCTGGCGTGCCTTTTGTGACAGACTTAAGGTTCATTTGCCATTTTCGTCGGGCTATCATCCACAGTCCAATGGACAGATCGAGAGGAAGACCCATGATGTTGAGCAGTTTTTGAGATGTTTATAGCGGACCATCCAGAGATATGGTCTGAATATCTACCATTAGCTGAGTTTGCTCTCAATAATCATACAACTTCTTCGGCTGGGTGTTCTCCTTTCTTTTGTTGTACTGGGAATAATCCATCTTTTGGTCCTTTTTCTAGGATTGGGTCGGCGGTGCCTGAGGAAGAGAGTTTTCAGGAAATTTGGAAATGGTTTGGACCAGCGTGCACCATAATCTTAAACAGGCTAATAGGAGGTCTAAAAAAATTTTTGACAAGTGTAGAAGGGAGGCGAGGTTTGTTGTTGGGGACATTGTCTTGTTGTCCTCTAGGAATCTGTGTTTGAAGATCCCTTCTAAAAAGTTGGGGCCGAAGTTTGAAGGACCTTTCAAAGTGGTTCACATTGTCAATTCAGCAGTGGTGAGATTAGACATTCCTTCATTCTGGAAAATTAATTCAGTTTTTCATGTATCTTTGCTGAAGAAGGTTGACATGCCAGATAAGGTGGCTATGCCATCTGCTCTTCCAATTGATGAAGACTGCGAGTTTGAGATTTCACGCATTCTTGATTCCAGGTGGCATAGAGGAGGGTTACAGTATCTTGTGTACTGGAAGGGTTTCGGTCCCGAGGACAATTCCTGGGTGAAAGCTGTGGACGTCTCAGCCTCAAGGTTAATTGAGGCTTTTCACAGGAGATTTCCAAATAAGGCCTGGCCTAGAGGATCTGGGGGATCCACGTTAAAGGGGAGGTACTTTTAGAATCTGTTTAGCTTGTTACTATCTGCCATTTTCATGTGGAGTTCTGGCTGCTGGTGTTTTTTCTCTGGTGCTGGGTTTGGCTTGGGTCAGGTGTTTGTTTCACTCTTTATTAACCAGCACCTGCCTCTCAGTCCTTGCTGGACAATAGTATTAATCTGCTTGAGCTCTAGCTTGGTGCTTTGCTTAGTGTTCTGTGTGTTATTTGTACAGTGCTGGTACCTCTGGTTCTGCTAGCCTTAGTTTCTGTTGTCTATTGGTTTCTGCAGCCTTCTCTGTGTTTTCTACTAAGAGGTGACCCGTTTTTTAGTACCCAGTCCTTTTAGGGTACCCCTTCCCCTTATCTATACGTCTTTGCTTCAGATTAACCTAGGATCGTCAGTGGGTCTATTCGCAAGGAATGGGTCGCCCACTCCATCGTAGGGTTTCAGCCTTGTTATAGAGCTGGGTCAGTTTTCCCCCTTCTACCTTAGTTTTGTGTTGCAGATCCGTAACACTTGCCTAACATTCACCGGCCTATAACTGTGCAGAACACGTTCACCCAGGTCATATAGTCGGAGATAAGGAAGAGACATTGCAGGAAACCGAGTTAAGAAGTTGGCCCAATGTAGGGGTGTGGGTCTCTGAGACTTGTAATGGAGTGCATGACCTGACAAGCATTTGCCCCAGGGGGGGAAACTTTAAAAAAAATTTTCATGGGGATCATAGACACCCTTGCCCCAAAATTGGACTGCCTGTAGCTGCACATAAGACGTTAAGCCTGGTGATCTAGTGGTGGAGAATGAGGAGACATAAAGATAAATCATAATAAAATAAAACAAATATATAAAAAATGTGAATCCACTGATGAAAGTGAATAACAAATAAGAGGGGCGAACTCAGGTTCATAGATTTGAAGCCAGAATGTGTCCAACGAGATATGTTTGTCCCTAGCGACAGCTCAAAGACAGGGCTATAAATAAAAATATAATATAAAAGTCTTTGAATTTTCTATTGCAGAGGTATACATTACCTAAGCAGAGGACTGTGCAGAGATAGTGAAAATGGAAAATATAAGAATAAATGGGAATAATAGATGTACATCTCTTTTTTATGACATTTCTCCCTGTGGGAGTAACAATTGTTTTGGTTTCCAATTAGTAATGGCCATCATAAAAACACCCTTGTACAAAAAAAATTGTGACTTTGGCATCACAGAATCCATTCACCCTGGTGTTCTACTAGTTGTGGATGATGAGGATGAGGATAAAGAGGAGGATAACAACAAACAGACCAAATCTGGAAGCGTATACCCATGTGTGGTTGTGAAGAGGTGCATGAGAATACATTTCCCCAAAAAAGAGAATGTATTAGAGGTTATGTTTTGTTGTTTTCACTTGGTGGTGTACAGAAGTCTTTCCCAATCCAGCCCTTGTTCATTTTTATAAGAGTCAGCCTGTCAGCAATTTCAGTTGACTGGCGTATGTGCTTATCTGTTAAAATTCCACCAGCGGCACTAAAAACCTGCTCTGACAAAACGCTAGCAGCAGAGAAGGGCAGGATCTCCAAGGCGTAGAGAGCCAGTTCATGCCACGTGTTCAGCTTGGATACCCAATAATTAAAAAAACAGAGGAATCCAGGAGGATGTTTGCACTATCTGCAAGGTACTCCCTCAGCATCTTCCCAAACATTGCACTTCTTGTGACAGCACCCCTTGCCTCTGTGCCAGCACGATAGGAGTGTCGGAGAAAACTGTCCCAGAACTTTGCCATTGTTCCCCTCCCTGAGCTGGATTGTACTTCTGTCTCTCTCGCTTGGACTCTGATGTCTGCTGCCAGCGTTCTCACATGGGAATTTTCTAAGTAATTCCGCTACAAGGGCCCTCTGGTACTGCAACATTTTAGTACACCTCTCTGCCTTTGACAGAAGAGATTGAAAGTTCTCCTTGTAGCATGGGTCTAGAAGTGTCACCAACCAGTAATGAGTGTCACCAAAAATTTTTATAATACGAGGGTCACATGAAACGCAGCGCAACATAAAGTCAGCCATGCGTGCCAGACCACTAACAGGCAAGACTTCCATGTCCTCACCCACAAGATGATTGACCATGCTGTCCTCCTCATCCTCATCCTCATCCTCCTCCTCCCTGTCCTCAGGCCATCCCCGCTGAACAGACGGTAAGACAGCTGTGCTTGTAGTACCTTATATAGCGCATGAAAGTAGGTCCTGTTCTTCCTCCTCCTCCTCCTCATTGCCTACCAATCCACTTTGGGAAGACATGAGGCTGGGCTAAGTGTAATCCACCTGTATGGTTCCTTGATCCATGTCCTCGTGCTCTGCCTACAATGCATCCTCTTTAATTGTGAGCAGAGAGGTTTTCAGAATGCTGAGGAGCGGGATGGTGATGCTAATTTTGAGGTAATCGCTGCTCACCATCTTGGTGCAATCCTCAAAGTTTTGTAGGATGGTACATATGTCTGACATCCATG
This sequence comes from Ranitomeya variabilis, assembly GCF_051348905.1. NCBI lineage: Eukaryota > Metazoa > Chordata > Amphibia > Anura > Dendrobatidae > Ranitomeya > Ranitomeya variabilis. Next base: position 828,297,212 of record NC_135233.1, read on the forward strand.
TCCACTCCTGATGTCTTATATATGGAGTTTGAACTGAATATTGATGGCCTTGATGATGTTGGTAATCAACAACTGCCCTCATCTCTTTACAAATCCTTTCCAACATATGCAGCGTAGAGTTCCAGCGCGTGAGGACATCACACACCAGTCGATCAGCTGGAAGCTGCAAATGCTGCTAAAGCACTGCAAGGGTGGCTGAAGCTGTAGCTGACTTTCCAAAATGGGCAGACAGATGGCGTACTGTTATGATCCTAGTGGCAAGGATCGCAGGTCGGACTAGCTAAGTAACTGAACAGACTACTAGCTCTGGGGAAGTGGTAACTAGATTGACCGCAACCTGATCCTATCCGCAAACAACTATAGGCAGCCGTGGAACGTTACCTAAAAATCCTAGACGTCTCTTCACGGCCTGAGAAACTGACTATTCCTGGAGGGAAAGTAAGTCCTCTCTTGCCTCAGTGGAATGACCCCAAAGATATAGAATAGCCCCCCACAAATATTAACGGTGAGTTAAGGGGAAAGCACAAACGCAGAGATGAAATCAGATTTAGCAAATGAGGCCCGCTAATACTAGATAGCAGAAAATAGGAAGGGAACTGTGCTGTCAATAAAAAACCCTATTCAAAATATCCACACAGAGATTGCTCGAGCCCCCGCACCAACTAACGGTGCGGGGGAAGCAACTCCGTACCCCAGAGCTTACCAGCAAAAAAAAAATCACATATTAGCAAGCTGGACTAGACTCATCATACACAGAAATCATATTGCAGGCAGATGAGCAAAAAATATTCTATCAGAACTTAGCTTATCCTGAAGAGGCAGAAAACGGGATAATCAGGAGTAATCAGAATAGCACTGAATACATTGACAGCCGGCAACAAGTGGAAGTGAAGCAGAGCTAAATAAGAGCCTCCCTGGTGAATAACGAGGCAGCTGATCCAGCCAGACCCGCAGGATAATAAACCAAACCACCAGGGGGAGCCAAAAAACCAAAGTCACACAATACCATCTGTGACCACAAGAGGGAGCCTGAAAACGGAGTTCACAACAGTACCCCCCCTTGAGGAGGGGTCACCGAACCCTCATCAAAACCCCCAGGGGGCGATCAGGGTGAGCCACATGGAAGGCACGAACCAAATCGGCCGCATGAACATCAGAGGCGACAACCCAGGAATTATCCTCCTGACCACAGCCTTTCCACTTAACCAAATACTGAAGCCTCCGTCTAGAAATACGAGAATCCAAGATCTTCTCCACCACGTATTCCAATTCTCCCTCAACCAGCACAGGGGCAGGAGGCTCAACCGAAGGAACCACAGGCACCACATACCTCCGCAACAACGACCGATGGAACACATTATGAATAGCAAACGATGCCGGGAGGTCCAAACGAAATGACACAGGGTTAAGGAATTCCAAAATCTTATAAGGACCGATAAACCGAGGCTTAAACTTAGGAGAGGAGACCTTCATAGGAACAAAGCGAGAAGACAACCACACCAAATCCCCAACGCGAAGTCGGGGACCCCCACAGCGACGGCGGTTGGCAAGCGCTGAGCCTTCTCTTGTGACAGCTTCAAATTGTCCACCACATGATTCCAAATCTGATGCAACCTATCCACCACAACATCCACTCCAGGACAGTCAGGAGGCTCCACCTGACCCGAAGAAAAACGAGGATGAAACCCTGAATTACAAAAAAAAAGGCGAAACCAAAGTAGCAGAACTAGCCCGATTATTAAGGGCAAACTCGGCCAATGGCAGAAAAGTCACCCAGTCGTCCTGATCAGCAGAAACAAAACATCTTAAATAGGTTTCCAAAGTCTGATTAGTGCGCTCGGTTTGGCCATTCGTCTGAGGATGGAAGGCCGACGAAAAAGACAAATTAATGCCCATCTTAGCACAAAAGGTCCGCCAAAATCTAGACACAAACTGGGATCCTCTGTCGGAAACAATATTTTCAGGGATCCCGTGCAAACGAACCACATTTTGAAAAAACAGAGGAACCAACTCGGAGGAGGAAGGCAACTTAGGCAAGGGCACCAAATGGACCATTTTAGAAAAATGATCACACACCACCCAAATGACCGACATTCTCTGAGAGTCAGGGAGATCTGAAATAAAATCCATGGAAATGTGCGTCCAAGGCCTCTTCGGGACAGGCAAAGGCAACAACAAGCCACTGGCACGAGAACAGCAAGGCTTAGCCCGAGCACAAATTCCACAAGACTGCACAAAGGAACGCACATCCCACGACAAGGAAGGCCACCAAAAGGACCTAGCCACCAAATCTCTGGTACCAAAAATCCCAGGATGGCCTGCCAACACCGAAGAATGAACCTCGGAAATAACTCTGCTGGTCCATCTATCTGGGACAAACAGTCTCTCCGGTGGACAACGGTCAGGTCTATCCGCCTGAAACTCCTGCAGCACTCGTCGCAAATCTGGGGAGATGGCAGACAAAATCACCCCTTCTCTGAGGATACCAGCTGGCTCTGAATCACCAGGAGAGTCAGGCACAAAACTCCTAGAAAGAGCATCAGCCTTCACATTCTTCGAACCAGGCAGGTATGAGACCACGAAATCAAAACAAGAGAAAAACAACGACCAACGAGCCTGTCTAGGATTTAGCCGCTTGGCCGACTCGAGATAAATCAAATTCTTGTGATCAGTCAAGACCACCACACGATGCTTAGCTCACTCGAGCCAATGTCGCCACTCCTCAAATGCCCACTTCATAGCCAACAACTCCCGATTACCAACATCATAATTCCGCTCGGCAGGCGAAAACTTTCTTGAAAAGAAAGCACATGGCTTCATCACAGAGCCATCAGAGCTTCTCTGCGACAAAACAGCCCCTGCTCCAATCTCAGAAGCATCAACCTCGACCTGGAAAGGAAGGGAGACGTCTGGCTGACATAAGACCGGAGCCGAAGAAAACCGGCGCTTCAGCTCCCGAAAGGCCTCCACAGCCACAGGAGACCAATTAGTAACATCAGAACCCTTCTTGGTCAAATCCGTCAATGGCTTAACAACACCAGAAAAATTAGCGATGAAGCGACGGTAAAAATTAGCAAAACCCAAGAACTTCTGAAGACTCTTAACAGATGTAGGCTGAGTCCAGTCATGAATAGCCTGAACCTTGACTGGGTCCATCTCAATAGCAGAAGGAGAAAAAATGAAACCCAAAAAAGAGACCTTCTGGACTCCAAAAAGACATTTTGAGCCCTTCACAAATAAAGCATTGGCACGCAGGACCTGAAACACCATCCTGACCTGCTTAACATGGGACTCCCAATCATCCGAAAAAACCAGAATATCATCCAGATACCCAATCATAAATTTATCCAGATATTCGCGGAAGATGTCGTGCATAAAGGACTGAAAGACAGAAGGAGCGTTAGAAAGTCCAAAAGGCATCACCAAGTACTCAAAATGGCCTTCGGGCGTATTAAATGCAGTTTTCCATTCATCACCATGCTTAATACGCACAAGGTTATACGCACCACGAAGATCTATCTTGGTGAACCAACTAGACCCCCTAATGCGAGCAAACAGATCAGATAACAATGGCAAAGGATACTGAAATTTGACCGTGATTTTGTTTAGAAGGCTATAATCAATACAAGGTCTCAAGGAACCATCCTTCTTAGCCACAAAAAGAACCCCGCACCAAGAGGGGAGGAGGAGGGGCAAATAAGTCCTTTCTCCAAAGACTCCTTTATATAACTCCGCATAGCAGCATGCTCCGGCACTGACAAATTGAAAAGTCGTCCCTTAGGAAACTTACTACCAGGAATCAAATTTATAGCACAATCACAATCCCTATGAGAAGGTAGAGAACTGAGTTTGGGCTCATCAAATACATCTTGGTAATCTGACAAAAACGCAGGGACCTCAGAAGGAGTGGATGAAGCAATTGACACCACAAGAGCGTCGCCATGAATTCCCCGACAACCCCAACTTGACACAGACATTGCTTTCCAATCCAGGACTGGATTATGATTCTGCAACCATGGCAGGCCCAACACGACAACATCATGCAAATTATGCAATACAAGAAAGCGAATCACCTCCTGATGAACAGGAGTCATGCACATGGTCACTTGTGTCCAGTACTGAGGTTTATTCGTAGCCAATGGTGTAGCATCAATTCCCCTTAGTGGAATAGGGAATTTTAAAGGCTCCAAAACAAAACCACAGTGCCTGGCAAATGACAAATCCATCAGACTCAGGGCAGCACCTGAATCCACAAAAGCCATAACCGGGTAAGATGACAGGGAACAAATCTGGGTAACAGACAAAATAAACTTAGGCTGTAAAGTACCCATGGTGACAGATTTATCAATCTTTTTTGTGCGCTTAGAGCATGCTGAGATAACATGAGCTGAGTCACCACAGTAAAAGCACAACCCATTTTGCCGTCTATAATTTTGCCGTTCACTTCTGGTCAGAATTCTATCACATTGCATAGACTCAGGTGTCTGTTCAGAAGACACAGCCAAATGGTGCGCAGGTTTGCGCTCCCGCAAACGCCGATCAATCTGAATGGCCAGAGTCATTGACTCATTCAGACCTGCAGGCGTAGGGAACCCCACCATGACATTCTTAATGGCTTCAGAAAGACCTTTTCTGAAATTTGCAGCCAGGGCACACTCATTCCATTGAGTAAGCACCGACCATTTCCGAAATTTCTGGCAGTACACCTCTGCATCATCTTGCCCCTGAGAGAGGGCCAACAACGCTTTTTCAGCCTGGTTCTCAAGATTAGGTTCCTCATAGAGCAATCCAAGGGCCAGAAAAAACGCATCCACACTGAGCAATGCAGGATCCCCTGGAGCCAATGCGAAAGCCCAATCTTGAGGATCGCCACGCAAGAAAGAAATAATAATCTTAACTTGCTGAACAGAATCCCCAGAGGAACGAGGTTTCAAAGAAAGAAACAACTTGCAATTGTTCTTAAAATTCAGGAACCTAGATCTATCTCCAGAAAACAACTCCGGAATAGGTATTCTAGGCTCTGACATAGGACTGTGCACAACAAAATCCTGAATACTTTGTACCCTTGCAGCAAGATGATCTACACTGGAGGCTAAACTCTGGATATCCATATCAGCAGCTGAACTCAGAGCCACACCAAGATTAAGAGGAGGAGAGAAGCCAGACACACAGCAGCTAGACACACGGCAGCAAAAAAAAAAAAATATATCTCCAAGCTTCTTTTCTCCTGCTTCTGGAATGCAATTAACACTTTATGGTCCGGCTGTACTGTTATGATCCTAGTGGCAAGGATCGCAGGTCGGACTAGCTAAGTAACTGAACAGACTACTAGCTCTGGGGAAGTGGTAACTCGATTGACTGCAACCTGATCCTATCCGCAAACAACTATAGGCAGCCGTGGAACGTTACCTAAAAATCCTAGACGTCTCTTCACGGCCTGAGAAACTGACTATTCCTGGAGGGAAAGTAAGTCCTCCCTTGCCTCAGTGGAATGACCCCAAAGATATAGAATAGCCCCCCACAAATATTAACGGTGAGTTAAGGGGAAAGCACAAACGCAGAGATGAAATCAGATTTAGCAAATGAGGCCCGCTAATACTAGATAGCAGAAAATAGGAAGGGAACTGTGCGGTCAATAAAAAACCCTATTCAAAATATCCACACAGAGATTGCTCGAGCCCCAGCACCAACTAACGGTGCGGGGGAAGCAACTCCGTACCCCAGAGCTTACCAGCAAAAAGAAATCACATATTAGCAAGCTGGACTAGACTCATCATACACAGAAATCATATTGCAGGCAGATGAGCAAAAAATATTCTATCAGAACTTAGCTTATCCTGAAGAGGCAGAAAATGGTATAATCAGGAGTAATCAGAATAGCACTGAATACATTGACAGCCGGCAACAAGTGGAAGTGAAGCAGAGCTAAATAGGAGCCTCCCTGGTGAATAACGAGGCAGCTGATCCAGCCAGACCCGCAGGATAATAAACCAAACCACCAGGGGGAGCCAAAAAACCAAAGTCACACAATACCATCTGTGACCACAAGAGGGAGCCTGAAAACGGAGTTCACAACAGCGTACTTTCACTAGCAGATCCGGCAGCTCCGGGTAGCATTTCAGAAAATGTTGAACCATGAGGTTAAGCACATGGGTCAAGCAAGGTACGTGTGTGAGCTCATCTTGCCTCAAAAAAAAACAAGGCTAGCAGACAGAACTATGAAACTTATGCCTGTCAAGCTACTATTTTTCCACAACAGTTACAACAGGTTTCAGCCTGACATAACAGACTGTATTCAATTTTTTTTTTAGGGTTTTGTAGAATTTTTAAAGTAAAAAAATGTCCACCTAACAAAGAACTTATCTTTACCCTCAGTAGCTCTTAAAAGAGCTTTTTGTGGTCACAAACTCTCCCAATATGTTGCCTTCACTCTTCCTATGCTTACACTACACTCTCACCACGCTGTTTCCGGCTGCATTGTGCACAAGATGGCGCCAGCAGGGGTTAAATATCCAAAAATGCTGTAATGTCAGCCAATCACAGCAATGCCAAACCAAAGATGGCGCCAACATTATTGTGATTGACATGCCCAGCATGTTCATTGGCTGCAAATAAAGAGCCAAACACGTTACGTGTGTTACTCGAATATACCAAGGCAAATAGCAAATTTCTCGCAGAGTAACTAACAACCCAAATTGCGTACTATTCATGCGAATAATGAATAATGCCAAATGTATTTGCTCATCACTATTGGTTACGACTGTGGAGGCACGGTTTCGGTGGGTGCCCAGGTCTGCTAGCCAAAACCGCATAGACCAGAGATCGTCCCACCGAAAGCTTGATCTCCCTTTAACATAGGCATAATGCTACTCTGACAACACAGTGTGAGGCTGAAACAATTTGGCAATACTTTATTGAACCACAAAAAAAGGCAGATATGACGTAGAACTGTCCCAGCAAAATACCCCAAGATGGTGCACATTAGAGTCCCCTCCACTGACTCGCTGGGATAATTGCAACAGTTACTTCAGAGCTCCCAGGAATGGCTACCTCACATGTGTCACGCACACAGAGAAAAGGTAAAGACAAGCTTAGGAAGATGACAGTCCATTTAGGTACAAGGCCAGTTGACCAGAGGGTCACAAGCTGCCTTTTCCAAACATCTCCATGGAGCCAGGTGGCAATCGTGCCCCAATCTTGGCTGTCTCCAAACATATCCATGGTTCAGCAATGGTTAAAGGAGCAGATCTGCATTCTTCCAACTGGTACTGAGGTCTCTTAGGTTGTTTCCTGTAGAATGATGGGTCCATGTCCCTCGCGATGGGGCCATGATATATTGGCAGCAGTCCTGTAGGATCCCCTGGATGTTTGGATGTCTTGACAGAATCTCTGGCTGTCTCTATCTCTGAGTCTCTGTCAGTCAGAGAGGCATATCACCTCTTTTTATGCTTAAAAAATGTCCTTCAATCTGGCATCACAGATAAGGGGCAGAATGGTGATGATCAAGTTACATTGCTTGATTATGTAATCTATTTGCATAGATTTTCCTCCTCTGTTTAAAAAAATCAACAAACTATCTGGGCTACCCAATGCATCATTACCATATCACTAGTCATCAAGGATAAGAGCACACAATGTTATATCGCATATCAGCTTTCAAGTCAATATTGCCAGCTTACACAAACAATAGTCTGTTTTCTTGACCAGCCAGAAAATAAATGCTTAAATTCAGAAGCCAACATATTGTTAACAGCCTATTCTTTTTGGTTTGCTAAAAATATACGACTGGTTAATTAAGATACAAAACTATGTCCCCACAACAACCACACATATAGTGACAGATAGTTGCCAAAGTTCGCAACCATGGATATCTAAGCTACTGCAATGGCCTGCATATGGGCTAAGCAATAAAGGTTATCAAGAGAATTATACTTCATTTCTAACTGGAGGCATTTGCTAATATTATTTTGTGCATCACCAGTCTACCCCTAATTTCCAATAATAGAATAAATATAAAAATGTCACTTGGATTTGGTAGAGTTAAAAGAACATCAATGGAAGCAAAAGACAGAGTGTGGATGAGGCCTGTTTGACAAAGAAGATATGCTCCAAACAATTTTAAAATTAGATCTCCCCTACTGTATGACGTTAGTAGCACAATAATTTTTTGGGGTCCTGTGGATCAGGCCTCAATAACAGACTAGATGCTAGAAACAATTTGAAAGTGAGATGTCCACTACTGTATGATATTCGTAACAGATTAATTTTTTGAGGTCTGTGAATTAGGTCTCTATAACAAACTAGATGCTACAAGCAGTTTGAAAATGAGATGTCCCCCACTGTTCGACGTTAGTAATAGAAGATTTTTTTTTTCAGTGAGGGTGACGCCTGTATAACCTAAAAGATATGCTCCAATGTCAAATTGAGATTTGGCATGCTTTTGTAAAACCCCCAAAATGTTGTTTTTTCTATGTTCAACAGCTCTGCACACACAACAATTTCGCCGCCACAAAATTACAACGTGGTATATGGTGGTCTGTATCATGTTCAGCATCAGAATTTTTTTTATGTGCAGGAGGTCTGCAGTCAGCTTTATGTCACCACCATAAAATAACAACGTCGAAAATGGCGGGCTGTACGACATTTAGCAACAGAAAAAAATTATTTTAATGTGTGTGAGCTATGCACACAGTGGAATTTCACAGCCACTAAATAGCAAGGTGAGAAAAGGCATAGTGGATCACGTTAGCACTAAATAACAAAACGGGAAATGGCATGCTGTTTCACTTTTAGCTAGTGAAAAAATAAGATTTAGAATGCTATACTCGTGCACGGAACACAATAGAAGAAATGCACAGCATACTTGTATGGAATGTGCCCTGCTGTTTTTGTCAGTGGACCTCAGTAATGGCAAAAAAAATTGCTGGAAGGTCACTACCTAGCTAAACTATCTGAGTAAGAAACAACAGCCTAGCTAACTAGCTAAAATGTAGCTGATAACACTGCCAGAATTGGGAGCAGCCTCCTTGTGCTGTTAGTGCCAAAATGGCTCTAAAACAAAATGTCCACTCTTTATATGGAGAGGGACATGTGATTTCAGCATCCAATGACTTAAGCCATTGTGTCAGGACATTGTGGATGTTTCCTGCGCCCTGATTGGCTAGCCACAGTGCGCACACATTCAGTTAGGAAAATAAAAAAAATTCCTGTTTGCAAGAATGCCGTGCCTCTGAGCTCTGCAAACCCCCTCCCCTCATCAAACATGGGTACCATGCTCATGGTGCACGACCATTATTGTAGCCAAAGTATTGAAAATACTTTTGTGGTAATGCAAATATTTTTCCACACTTTTAACAAATGTTACCGATTTTTCCTGATTTTATAACATTTTGCTTGTGTTTTTTATCACTAATCTGAATGTGCCATATTTGTGCCAAATTTATGTTTCACGATTGTTTTCTGAACAAATTCGCACATCACTACTTACATGACCAGCAGGGTGAGCCACCGAAGTGCTGGGGAACCTTTGTGCAGGTAAAAAGTGCCAACCTCTGCTGCCAGATAGAGCTGTTCTGTAGTAGTGCAGGGCTAGGAACCTCCCCCTGACTTTTCTATTTATGTCTACAATATTATTATCATATGGTGGTGGATGTGTTAACTTAAATTTTTTTTATGAAATATAATAAAAGTTATATTTTAATAGATTTTGGAGCTCTTACGGTGAATTACTGTGGCTACAGTGAAGCTCCTACTAAGAATCTTTTCAAACTGTGAAACTGTGATATGGAACGCACTGCGCTTCATGGCAGTAAACTATAATCACAACCAGAAGGAAAAGCCGGGAAGTGATGTCACTCAAACAGCAGTATTGTAGTGTGCAGGCATTCCCTGGAACGCAGACGGACAGCGGTGCTACAGTGCGCTAGTGCGCCATGGAGGTGGAGTGCATCAAGAACCGGAAGGGGAAGCTGACAAATGTCCAATTAAATAGAGGGACACCGCACATATTGCCTGTGACATGCATTGGCAGACTTGTGGGAAGGATATTGTTCCCCTCTATTATAGACGAATCAACTCAAGCTAAGTTCATTATATTTTAATAACTGCTACATATCCTATATATTGTATGCTTTACTGATGCTTACAAAGACAGAGAGAGGGAGGGAACGTGTTGAGAAACTAGCATACTGTCAGAGGTTATTTTTGTAATCTAGCATTCAGAGGATCTTTTTGTAATTTAGCATAAGCATTGTCATGATCCATTCCAGGGTTTAATCCTGTCTGCCCTTTTTCCGGGTGGATCATGTCAAGGGTTAACTTTGCTCTGCCTCATTCTGGGTTCAGGTTTGCTATTTAGCTCTGATGCATCCTGCTGGCGGTGTTAGCTATAGTTCTGCCTTCGGCATGTGAATCTGACTCTGGTAGCTCTTGATTTGTCCTGCTGTGATGCCTGACTTGCCCCATGTCTGTTGACTCCCTCTGTCTGCCCTTTTCCAAGTGTTTCCCTGTTTGTTGGTTTGATTCTCTGGTTTTTGATTTGGCCCGTATTCAGACTCGCCTCTGCCTCCTCTCTTTGTCTTATCCACTTCTGACTGTTGCTGAACCCCCTGGCTTGTTCCTGACCACGTATACTGCTGCTACTTTTGGTACTTCTGCTTCCGACTGTTTTTTTACTCGGCTTGTCTGACCACTCTTTTGTCACTTGGTGGCATCTGTGCTGCTGCTCTGTGTGTTCAGTCTCACTTCCCTCTCAAGCTCCACCTGGTGGAGGTTGCACTATACTGCACTACAGCAGCATGACAAGCATGTTGTTGACACAAGACAGCTGATATCACTACCAACTAGTCCAAACTTCTGGTACATATTGTATGGTTTATTTTTCACTATTTTATGTTTACATGATAACCGATTGTAGTCAAAGAGGATTATGTGCAATTCTGTTGAAATTACTATATCAACTTATGAATGGTTAACTGAATGTGGACAAATGAGATTGTGTGCAATTCTTTGTTAAAATCAGGATATCAGCTGTGGAATTGTGCAACTACAAGGCATTTTTTGGTGACACAGCATAAGGAGATCACTGATAAAGGACTGCTGATATCACTTTTATCCAGCCAATTTTTTGGGTATACATGTGATAACTGACTGTTGCCAAATGGGATTGAGTGCAATTTTGTTATAATGATGATGTCAACTGTAGGATTGAACAAATGTCTAAAGTTGGAGTCATGACATTAAATATTTTACTTGGCTACATTAACCCACTCATCAAATTTTCCTAATCCCTCATTTATAAAGAGTTGAATGATTATTCATATTTTCATAAAAACATACATAGTTACATCTATACGTACCTTGAATATTGGCTTGGTCAACACCAGTTGGGCGTATGCTAAATTGAGTATTTGACCTGTACTTATGGTCACTCATATATTATCTGTCTCTTCCTCATTAGGGCCTTATAGGGTCAGTGAGGGAGAGACAAAGAATGAGCTGGGGTGCCAATGCGCAGCTTAAGGGTGGCAACCTCTGCAGTTAAACCAAACATAGAAAAATTACCCTATTTCCGCTCTCTATTGACTTTTTACGTTTAGGAATATTTTGTAAGGGGCACAGAAACTGGTGTAAATAATAACAGAGTTTTATAAGGATAAACTGGTGGTTAACTGATAGTGTTATTATCTATCCATAATGTAGTATATTCACTAGAACCTTCGACCTGTTTTTTTTCCATTTAAAGTTTGCTACTATCAAAATATTTTTAGCGATCTGTATAGCCACCCTACTCCCTAACAAGTCCCTATGGGGATATCTAGGGAGAGTTGGCATACGAGTGGTGACACCAATGCACAGGTATAGGCAGGGGCAGATTATCAGAAGGTCAATATGGGCGGTAGCCCAGGGCCCAGTGGTGTGGGGGGGCCCTAAGCTACCGCACAGATTGACCCTCTGCTAATCCGCCCGAGTGTGACTGAATGCCCTCTGGCATTTATGTGCCCCGGACCCAGTGGGCAGAGAGAGGGGGCCCGCATCGGGCCCCTTCTCATCTGCTCACCGGGCCCCTTCCGGCGCTGCGGCGGTTTCCTATTGATGTGCGGGCGCGAGCCCGCACGTCAATAGTTAACAACAGCTGCCAGCCAATTGGAGGCTGGCAGCTGAAGTCGGCCGCAGCGCACACGTCGCCGGCGTCTGACGTCATTGTCAGTCGCCGGCGAGTGTGCACTGCTGGAGGGAGCTCGCCGCCTGAAGCGCTGGTCAGGTGAGGAGACTCTGTTTTTTTTGTTTTGTTTTTTTGATAAGCTAACGGTGGACACACTGGGGGCAATGCTGGAGGACACACTGGGGCAATGCAGGAGACACTGGGGCAGATTGCTGGAGACACTGGGGGCAATGCTGGAGACACTGGGGCAGATTGCTGGAGACACTGGGGCAATGCTGGAGACACTGGGGCAGATTGCTGGACACACTGGGGGCAATGCTGGAGACACTGGGGCAATACTGGAGACACTGGGGCAGATTGTTGGAGACACTGGGGCAGATTACTGGAGACACTGGGGCAGATTACTGGAGACACTGGGGCAATGCTGGAGACACTGGGGCAGATTGCTGGACACATTGGGGGCAATGCTGGAGGACACACTGGGGCAGATGATTGCTGGAGACACTGGGGCAATGCTGGAGACACTGGGGCAGATTGCTGGACACATTGGGGGCAATGCTGGAGGACACACTGGGGCAGATGATTGCTGGAGACACTGGGGCAATGCTGGAGACACTGGGGCAATGCTGGAGACACTGGGGCAGATTGCTGGACACACTGGGCAGATTGCTGGACACACTGGAGCAGATTGCTGGAGACACTCGGGCAATGCTGGAGACACTGGAGCAATGCTGGAGACACTGGAGCATATTGCTGGACACACTGACGGCAATGCTGGACATACTGGGGCAGATTGCTGGACACACTGGGGGTAATATGCTGGACACACTGGGGGTAATATGCTGGACACACTGGGGCAGATTGCTGGACACACTGGGGGCAGGACTGGAGGCATGGGCAGAATGTAGACACGGGGCATGATTGGAGACACGGGGCAGAATGAAAGGCATGGGGCAGGATTGGATCATGGGGCAGGATGGATACGATGGAGACAGATGGGGCAGGATGGGGAGATCATATGGTGTAGAATGGATACTCATGAGTGCAGGATGGGAGAACATATGGCTGGAGCCAGGAATGAGATGTATTTATTTTATTTTTTGAGTATACTGTTTTAAATGGGGGGGGGGGCGGTCCTGTTACTGTGCAGAGTGACACTATATCGCCTTTTTTTCTCCATGTGGTGTAATGTAGAAGTTGTAAAAAATTAAGTAATGTGTTCTGCAAGCAGAGCTCGAGATAACTGTGTTATTTCCTGCAGAAACGAGTCCTGGGTGGAAGAAATGATGGCGGTCTGTGCTGGATGAAAGATGAAGGACTTCACCTAGAGACGTCACTGGTGAGTCAGTGTTACCTATACACTGACACTATACACTGTATACTATATACAGAGGTCATGTGTACAATGTCACCAGTGATCACTGTATTACCTATACATTATATACAGAGCTCCTGTGTATAATGTCACCAGTGATCTCTGTATTACCTCTACACAGACACTGCATACTAAGTACAGATCTCCTGTGAATACTGGCACTTATGGTGATAGTATTGTGTTTTGTTTTGTTTTATTACTGATCAGTATTGTAGTATTCAGTCACTATGTGGTGGTAATATGTGGTCTGGAAATGGTGTTGTGGTATTTGTCCCTTGAATGTGCTAGTTGGTCACCAAGTGGTGGTAATATGTGGTCTTGACATGGTGCAGTGGTATTTGTTCCTTGTATGTGATATTATTCGATCACTGTGGTTGTAATTTGTGGTCTGGTCATGGCGCGGTGGTATTTGTTCCTTGTATGTGATATTATTGGTCAAAATATACCTAAATTGTATTGCAGATTTTAACAAACATTTAATAGGTTACAGTAGAGTAGGGCCCGGCCATTTTTCTGGAATAATCTGGTTCGGGTATCACATGACCCCCGTCACATGACCCCCGTCACATGACCGGGGGTCCCACAGTGTCTGAACAGCCCGGGGCCCTGGCTACCCTTAATCCACCCCTGGGTATAGGGTGCCATCCTTTGCAGCAAGGAAGGGAGAAGACAGCTTTATGTTGGATTAATGTTCAAACCCCATAATCTACCTTAATTGAGTGACAAGCCACTTTGGCCACAACAGTTTATTTGTTGATTTGTATTTTGGTTCCATTGATGTTCTTTTAATTGTAAAAAATAAAAGTGATGCTTTAATATTTATATTATTATTTGAAATAAGGGTAAGTCAATGATAGACATACTTAATTCTTACGCCAGCTTATTGATAGTCGGTGGGTAATATGACATCTACTTCATCTTGGGATAGGAGATGGGAATGCCCCCTTAACTGTATTTTAACGATAATGGCACTTGAAAGCTTTTTAAATGACATTTTTAAGTTAATATTTATAAAGTTAAAGGCTCTGGGCTCCTTTGGCTTTGAAAGACAAGTTTTATTTGATACTTTTATAACTGTAATTTTCATAACTACTCAGCTTTTTAGATTACCTGATACTTAGATTGAAGTGTGGATTAAGTTTCAGATTTTTCTCTTGTAGGAGTATCTCTCCAAGATATATATTCTCAATGTGAGGTGAGGGTGTAGCCGTTGGAGTTTTTTTATTAGCTAAAGTATCAGCACAGCTTCCACCCTGCATTTATTTTCACTTATTGTGCTTTCCTCATTTTCTATAGCTTATACAGTGTTCTTTTTAAGAGATGACCGGTTATCAAAGTCAAACATCAGAATAGTGACAGTTTGAGGCTAAATACCCTTTCTGAGAACCAACTTTGCCATCTGACTTTGCCATCTGACTTTGACAAATGACTTTGATATATGACTTTGATATATGATTTTGACATGTGACTTTGGAATCTGACTTTGAGATATGACTGTGATTACTGAGTTTGACTCTGACGTCTTACTTTGATATCTGACTAATAAAGGCATCCGTGCCACATAGTTTTGATTTGAAAGGATTAGAATGATAATAAATAAAAGGTAACTGTCCAATACTGGGTTTTGAACCCATGACACTGTCTGTAAGCCAGCACACTTACCATTGAGCTACACATTCAGTTAATAAATCATTAGCCTTTTGCTTGGTTATGCCCTCCAAGCTATCTCCATATCCTACAACCCCAAACAGTTATTCAAAACCTTTAACTCCCTCCTCCGCCCCCCACTGCCCCCTCCAACCTCCCTCATCTCTGCTGAGGACTTTGCCACACACTTTAAAAACAAGATGGACCAAACAAGGCAAGTCCTCATTGTTCAACCACCACAACCCCTTTGTATACCAGAGCAATGCCCAAACCCCATAACCTCCCTATCCAACACCACTGAAGGGGGGCTTAATTGTCTCCTCTCCAAATCGCACCTCACCACCTGTGCGCTTGACCCCATCCCATCCAACCTCCTCCCCAACCTCACCACCACACTTATCCCACCTCTTCAACCTATCACTAACTTCTGGCACCTTTCCTTCTGCTTTCAAACATGCAACAATCACACCTATCCATAAAAAGCCAACCCTCAATCCAACAGCTATGCCCAGCTATCGCCCAATATCACTGCTCCCATTCGCTTCCAAACTCCTGGAGCAGCACGTCCACGCTGAACTTTCCTCCCATCTCTCATATAACTTGCTCTTTGACAATCTACAATCTGGTTTTCACCCCCATCACTCAACTGAGACAGCCCTGACCAAAATTACTAACAACCTACTTACAGCCAAAGCTAACAGAAAAAACTCAATACTCCACCTTCTAGACCTGTCCTCTGCTTTTGACACAGTTGACCACTGCCTCCTACTAGAGATCCTCTCCTCCTTTGGCATCAAAGACCTCGCCTATCCTGGATCTCCTCATACCTTTCCAACTGCACATTCAGCATCTCCCACTCCCACACTACCTCCTTATCCCATCCTCTCTCTCTGTTGGAGTCCCCCAAGGCTCTGTTCTAAGACCCCTACTCGTCTCAATCTATAAACTTGGCCTGAGACAACTCAAAGTCTCATGGATTCCAGTACCACCTTTATGCTGTTGACACTCAGATCTAACTTTCTGGCCCAGACGTCACCTCCCTGCTGTCCAGAATCCCGGAGTGTCTATCAGCCATATCCTCCTTCTTCCCCTCTCGCTTCCTCAAACTCAATGTGGACAAATCTGAACTCATCATCTTTCCTCCATCTCATAGAACTCTCATCTTTCCTTACCTGACCTATCTATTGCAATTAACGACATCACGCTTTCCCTGTACCGGAAGTCCGCTGCCTCGGAATAACCCTTGACTCTGCCCTGTCCTTCAAACCACACTTCCAAGCTCTTTCCACCTCCTGTCACCTCCAGCTCAAAAATATCTCCAGAATCCATCCTTTCCTCCACTGTCAATCTACTAAAATGCTTGTGCATGCCCTCATCATCTCTCGCCTTGACTACTGCAACATCCTTTTCTGTGGCCTCCCTGCTAACACCCTTGCACCTCTCCAGTCCATCCTTAACTCTGCTCTTCCCGACTACTGTAATTCATCTCTCTCCTAGCTGTTCCACTGCTTCCCCCTCTGCAAATCTCTTCACCGGCTCCCATTCCCTCAGCGTATCCAGTTCAAATTACTAATACTGACCTACAAAGCCATCCATAACCTCTCTCCTCCATATATCTATGAGCTAATCTCCTGATATCTTCCCTCACGTAATCTCCAGTCCTCCCAAGACCTCCTTCTCTCCTCCACACTTATTCGCTCCTCACCCAACCACCTCCAAGACTTCTCCCGAATATCCCCCATCCGACTATCAACCACATTTGGGTCCTTCAGACGGAACCTGAAAACCCACCTCTACAGCCTGCACTGACCCCACTGCCTCTTCACCACTACCGAAGCTACCGCCTCACCAACACCAGAGCTCCTGCAACCCTCAACCTATTGTCTCCTTCCCCACCATCCTGTAGAATGTAAGTCCACAAGGGCAGGGTCCTCACCCCTCTGTATCAGTCTGTAATTGTTAGTTTGCTTACTGTAAGTGATATCTGTAATTTGTATGTAACCCCTTCTCATGTACCATGAAATCAATGGTGCTATATAAATAAATAATAATAATAATATTCATATGATGTTTTATTTTGATATTTGACTTTGATATCTGACTTTCTTCACATCATTCCCGAAAATGAACATGGTTTGAAGATAGTCAGAAATCAAAGTCAAACATCATTTGAGTTTGGCTTGTAGGGGGTCAGTGTGAAAGTTCTAATGCGTGTCAGACATATGTCTGTGCTGGAAATCACATAACCAAACAGAAGGTCCATCATTCTTCCACTAATTATATAGCTCAATGGTAAGTGTGCTGGCTTACAGACAGAGAGTTTTAGGTTAAAGTCCCAGTAGTGGACAGTTGACTTTTTATTTTTATTAGTATTATTATTCAAATCAAAACTTTGTGTGACACAGATGCCTTACCATTAAACTATAGGTTCATTATTTATTCAATTAGATATTTAGCTAGTAATATATATTAAGAAAACAATAAGCTAGATGTCAGAGTCATATATCAAAATCAGATATCAAAGTTAGAGATTGGAGAACCCGAACAGTAAAGTGAGGGGTTTGTACCAAACAACTAGTGTTCAGGCATGGACCCTGAACATGGACTTCTCCAGGAAGTCCTTGTTACTGTCTGGGTTCAGCACCCCGATCATCAGGTGTTTCCCACGCTGTCTTCTGCATGACAGCACTAGAAACATCGGTGGCTCTGATCAGCAATAAAATTATTACCTCTGGTCAGAGAACTGCGGTTTTCCCGCTGTCAGATGACAGTGTACACCAGCTGCTGTGACTGGTGGCAAACAGTTTATATCTGATCATAGGCGTCAGATGAAGAGAGAGTATTACTCCATTTAGCCTATGCCTTCTGTTGCTGAAAACAGCGACATCAGGCACCACTGATGGGAATATTCATCAGTGTAACATCCCTGTCGGCATCACTGCATGGCTTCCCATCCCCCATCTGGCTTATACACCAACTTACTCACCACTCTGGACCATGCTGTGAACCTCATGTCTTCTGCCTGCTGTGTGCGTACATCCTGGCTGTGTGCTTAGTGCGGCGGCGCCTGCTTTTCCTGAGTCATATAGAGACAGTGTACACATTCCTAATGTGTCCACAGCCTTTTGCCAAGAGGTAGCTGGTACTTAAGGCATCTCCACCAATAGGAAGATGCCTGAGCAACAAACTCTCTGTCTGCTTTCTGCTACTGAGTTGCCAGGTCCTATCCTGTCCTGTTTCTGCCTCCCTGGGGGCTGTATACTCAGGCCCGTATCTGTATTCTTTGTGTCTGATTTCTGCCTTCCTGGGGGGCTGCATACCCAGGCTTGAATCCGTGGTCCTGAACTTGTTCCCGTATCTGTCCTTATCTAAACTTCACCCTATACCTGTACCTGTTTGTATCCTTGTCTGTTGCCTTCCCTACTCAGCTGTGTGCATCCTTGTGTCCACTCCTTCTCCTCTGCTCCCGTCCCACATCCTGCGGCTCTGCTTTGCTCCCGATACGCACCTTGTGGTTCCGCTATGCTCCTGTCCTGCATCCTGTGGCTCTACTCTGCTTCTGCTCTGCACCCTGTGACTCTGCTCCTGTTTCGCATCCTGTGGCTCTGCTCTGCTCCCACTCTGCACCTTGGGGGTCTGCTATGCTCCCGCTCTGCATTCTGCAGCTCTGCTCTGCTCCCATCCTGCACTCTGCGACTCTGCTTCTGTTCGGCATGCTGCGGCTCTGCTCTGCTTCTGCTCCGCCCCCTGTGGTTCTTTGTCCTTCTAGTTGGGCAAGGAAGAAAAGGCTACCTGAATATTAGTGCACACTCTCAAAATTCATGATGTATAGAAGAATGATCTTATTGGACATCTAACACAAGACAAAATACATCTAAAAACAATTAATAATCAATAAGGAAAAAGTTCCAAGACCATGGTGTCTGACAGTGCATAAATACATATTATGCAAAATATGTCAATATAACAGGCAAACTAATTGGGTGTCACAGTCTAGTAAAAAATTATTGTACCTCTGCAAACACCACCGATAGAAATATATGTCCATGTAATAGATAACGATGATTAGTCTTGCGGCATAGATAATGTAAACCAGCCCATGCAGAGATTATATCTAGAGAAATAAAATAAAGATAATGAGATAATGCTCCTCATAGGGTAAATGTATCAAGAAGAGCAGTTGAAAAAGATTGCGCCTGAACACAATAAATATAATGCATGCTCGAACTAGTAGCAGGATCAATATAGAAGATGTGAATGATCAACAGAGAAGATGCTGAAGGGGCATGAACCTGTAGATTTGCCCCATGGGGCTAACAAAAATATACCTGCAAAAGCATGGTGTGAGTGGGTGAAGCAAGGATTTGCCACAGGACTGCAGGATTGTGCTGAGGTGGGGAACAGCGATGAAATAAGAGCCCCACAGAAGGTCTGGGGAAAAAAACACATGCGTATCGCTTGTCGTCTAATGGTTAGATGAAGACCTGGAGAGGCGCACAAGCCACAGTGTCTTGCACGCACTGTGAAATTTGGTGATGATCTAGGGATGCTTCAGCAAGGCTGGAATTGGGCAGGTTAATCTTTGCGAAGGACGTATGAATCAAGCCATATACAAGATTATCCTGGAAAAACAGTTGATTCCTTCAGCTCAGGCAATGTTCCCCAACTCTGAGGACTGTTTTTTCCAGCAGGACAATGCACCATGCCAGACATCTAGGTCAATCAAGGTGTGGATGAAGGACTACCGCATCAAATCCCTGTCATGGCCAGCCCAATCTCCAGACCTGTAGTCCATTCAAAACTTCTGGAATGTAATCAAAAGGAAGATAGATAGTCAAAAGCCATCAAACAAAAAATGACAGCTTACATTTTTTCACCAGGAGTGACATAAGGTCACCCAAAAGCAGTGTGAAAGACTGGTGGAAAGCATACCAGGACGCATGAAAGCTGTGATTAAAAATTATGGTTATTCCACAAAATATTGATTTCTGAACTCTTCCTGAGTTAAAACATTATTAGTATAGTAGAATCTGGGCCCGTTGAAGCGTGTAAAACGCAAAACGGCCGTAGTCCATTAACCTAACCAGCTTGCTCTGCATCTATCCTGCCCTCTGCAACCATGTCCACAGCACGTTGTTGAAATAAAGGACAAAGGGGTTTTTTTTTATCGGAAGATTTGTGCGATGCTGCTACTTTCTTTCCTATTTAGATTTCCACACATGTTTTTTCAAGCAAGCACACCATATTCCATGGATTACGGATTGGTGGGGTTGTTGACTCAGCTAAATCTACTGGACTCTGCTAAACCCGCTCAAACAGTGAGTATTCACCTGTTTCTTAGTGCCATTCAGCTTTTTTCTTGATTTTTATGTAAAACATTAGTATTGTTGTTTATAAATGATTATGAACTTGTATTCTTTGCATTATTTGAGGTCTGCAAACAATGCATTTTCTTGTTATTTTGACCATTTCTCATTTTCAGAAAATAAATACAAAATTTATTGCTTAGCACTTTGGAGACATGTTGTCAGTAGTTTATAGAATAAAAGAACCATTTACATTTTACTCAAAAATATACATAAAGAGAAAAATCAGACAAACTGAAAATTTTGAAGTGGTCTCTTAATTTTTGCCAGAGCTGTATATGTCATACATCGTGTGCCTGCCTGTGATGTGAGCTGCGACTGAGACTGCATCTTTCCCTGCATATGTGCCTTTAACAGTTCTGGCACCTGAGGAGTTCAGGTACCACAGTGGTATTGCCTTCCTCTCGGGGAGGGTAATGCCATGCCAGGAGACAGGAGGAATCCATTTGGCAGGTATCCTTAAATGCAACACATTCTGACTCCAGGCCAGAAGGGGGAGCTCTACACCTGACTTGAGGGGAGCTGCTCTCTCTGGTTGGGAGAATGAGTAAGTTGCTAGGCAGACAAGTAGACAGTTGACAGTTGGTAGCAGAGAGTGAAGGAGCACAGAAGTACTTAGAAGATAGAGAAAGACTGCTACTGGGCCTCTCTAAGCTGAGCGCAGAAACCAGGTACCAAGAACCCGAGGTGGTAGGAAACTAAAAGGGACTTGCCCATATAATACCTGAGGTACAGTAGCAATGAGAGTCCAGAGTCACTGTGAACAGAGACCCAAAAGAGACGGCTCAAGTTGCCTACCGTGCAGGTACTGTCCATGGATAGGGAAGAAAGAGGGCCTTGTTAGAGAGCTATAGGCAGCAAGGGACCACAGACCAGCGCATAGTGGAAGGCTCCCAAATTGACATGTCAAGGGGATTTCCACCTGTCTTCCGGCTGCCTGGACTCCTGCTACACCTGTTACCGGTACCCTGGACTGAGGTTGAATACCATCTCAGTAAACCAGGTAAAGACTGCAACCTTGTGTCCTCCAATTATTTGCGGCATTCACCTTTCCTGCCAAATACACCGGGAGCCCTGGGGACACCGCTTCACCTGTGGGAAGCAACACCATATTTGCTACAGCACCATCACCCCCAGAGGACCCCTTTAAGCAGCGTCGGCCACCTCCGACCGAGAACCAGAGGAGGCATCACAAACTTTCCTTATTTCCACAACCCCTTTAACCCCTTACTGACCTCGGACGGGATAGTACGTCCGAGGTCAGCTCCCCTGCTTTGATGCAGGGCTCCGCGGTGAGCCCGCATCAAAGCCGGGACATGCCAGCTGTTTTGAACAGCTGACATGTGCCCGCAATAGCGGCGGGTGAAATCTCGATTCACCCACCACTATTAACTAGTTAAATGCCGCTGTCAAACGCAGACAGCGGCATTTAACTACCGCATCTGGCCAGGCGGCCAGATATGAGCGCATCGCCGACCCCTGTCACATGATCGGAGGTCGGCGATGCTTCTCCATTGTAACCATAGAGGTCCTTGAGACCTCTATGGTTACTGATCCCTGTTAGCTGTGAGCGCCACCCTGTGGACGGCGCTCACAGCACACCTGATTTTCTACTACATAGCAGCGAACAGCAGATCGCTGCTATGTAGCAGAGGTGATCGTGCTGTGCCTGCTTCTAGCCTCCCATGGAGGCTATTGAAGCATGGCAAAAGTAAAAAAAAAAATTAAAAAAAATATGTGAAAAAAATAAAAAATATATAAAAGTTTAAATCACCCCCCTTTCGCCCCAATCAAAATAAATCAATAAAAAAAAAATCAAACCTACACATATTTGGTATCACCACGTTCAGAATCGCCCAATCTATCAATAAAAAAAAGCATTAACCTGATTGCTAAACGGCATAACGAGAAAAAAAATCGAAACGCCAGAATTACGTTTTTTTGGTCGCCGCAACATTGCATTAAAATGCAATAACGGGCGATCAAAAGAATGTATCTGCACTGAATTGGAATCATTAAAAACGCCAGCTCGGCACACAAAAAATAAGCCCTCAACCGACCCCAGATCATGAAAAATGGAGACGCTACGAGTATCGGAAAGTGGCGCAATTTTTTTTTTTTTTTAGCAAAGTTTGGAGTTTTTTTTCACCACTTAGGTAAAAAATAACCTAGTCCTTTTAGGTGTCTATGAACTCGTAGTGACCTGGAGAATCATAATGGCTGGTCAGTTTTAGCATTTAGTGAACCTAGCAAAAAAGCCAAGCAAAAAACAAGTGTGGGATTGCACTTTTTTTGCAATTTCACCGCACTTGGAATTTTTTTCCCATTTTCTAGTACACGACATGGTAAAACCAATGATGTCGTTCAAAAGTACAACTCGTTCTGCAAAAAATAAGCCCTCAAATGGCCAAATTGATGGAAAAATAAAAAAGTTATGGCTCTGGGAAGGAGGGGAGTGAAAAGCGAACACGGATAAACGAAAAATCCCAAGGTCATGAAGGGGTTAAAGACCGTCCCTTTTACTTGGGTGCCCAGGGCCATGGACCATGTCGCTGCCACCGTGACCACCCCTTTAATTGCGACCGGATCCAGTACTGAGTACCCCACAACCCTGATGGGTGACTCACCATCACAGGTGTATCCGAGATACACCTGTAGCTATTAACCAGTTAAATGCCACTGTCAATCACTAACAGTGGTATTTAACAAGCGTTGTGACAAGTTCCATTCATTGATGCCCCTGTCACGTGATTGCGGGGAGTCAATGTCTTTTCATGACAGCCAGGGGTCTGCAGAAGACCGTAGCTGGTATTCATAGCAGATCGTGATTTCTACTACACATAGCAGTGCTGAAGCATTGCCTTGTGTACCTGGCAATTGGATGATCGCAGCTTCAAGTCTGCTAAGGGGACTGTTGAAGCCAGTAAAAAGTAAGTTTTAAAAAAAATATATATACCAAATGACCCCATTTTTGCCCCACTGAAAATAAAACAATTACAAAAAATGAAAGTAAACATATTTGGTATCGCTGCATTCAGAAATGTCTGATCTATCAAAATACAAAGTAAATTAATAAGATTGGTAAATGGTGTAATGATAAAAGACTATAACAGGCAATCATAACACAGTATCTACCCATAAATGGTGTCAGGACTCTGAACATTTTGATTACCTTTTGTGCATTACTGCCCTTTTCCAAGATGGCGTCTTTGGTCTCATGTGCACTGTGTCTTCCTGCTATATAACTCCACCCCAGCCTTTAGTCTGTGCTAGAGTATTCTGCCTTGCATCCAGCTCCTGACGACTCCCTGGCTTTGCACCTGCACCTGCACCTGCTCCTGTGAACCTGTGTGGAGATCCTGCTACTCAACTCTGAGTTTCTGCTGCATACATTGGTTTCCAGTAATCCTCCATCTGGCTGCTTGTGTTTGTTTCCATCTGCATTTGCTGGACATGTAAGCTGTTGCTGCTCTGCTTAAACCTGAGACTTTTACCCAGGCCTTCCTGGTTGTGCTAATATATTATTTGAACTGCCTTATAAGCATATCTATCTGTGTTTGGACTACCAAGGACTTATTCTTGTCAAGTATCCTCAAGAATAATTGTGCTTCATAGACTTTTTGCGTGACTGCATTTTCCTCTGAAGTTTCCTATATACTGTTAAGCTGCGTTTAATATTTACACCAAGTGTTGTGGACTTGAGTTTCTATCTGCACCTGTTTGAATCACCGTGTAATAATATAGACTTTACCACTTATAAAACTGTGTCCTGTAGTTGTCTTGTTCCATGCAAAGAGTCTCCTGAGTTATCCCTTATAATCTTTACAGGATACTCTAGCCTCAAAAGAGGAGACTGCTGGAACAATGACTGCAAAAAGCAGACTAGAGCAGGTGTTGTCCATAATTAGATCACTGCAGAAAGATGTGGAAGGTCTGCAAAAGAAGTTTGGAAGCTTTGAACACAATCAACAAGTGTTTGGACAAACTTTGCAGGACTTAAGCACCCGCATGGCAGCCCAGGAAAACAAACTTGCTGGTATAGAGTCCCAGTATGGATGGGCTTTTCAGGACATAAGCACGCAAATGGCTGCACAAGTGACTTTACCATCTGGGCAACTGCCACCAGCTAGCCCACCTAAGTTGCCCCCATTCAGATTTAATGGTGATCGCAACAAATTTCGTGGCTTTGTGAATCAATGTATGCTATATTTTGATGTGCATGCTGACCGTTTTCCTACTGATAGATCCAAAGTATTGTGAGTAATAATGCTGCAGACCGCACGAGCGCTCGCCTGGGTAAATCCGATGATTGAGTCTCGTGACCCGCGGTTAAATAATTTGGATGATTTTTTTGCCACTATGGCATTAATGTTTGATTACCCTAATCGCCGTGCAACCGCTGAATCTGCCTTATTGTCTTTACGCCAGGCAAAACGTTCTGTTATTGAGTATGCTACTGAAATCAGGAGATTAGCGGTAGATACTAATTGGGACAGTTATGCACAATTACCTATTTTTAAAAGGGGTCTGTCTAGCATTGTAAAGGATGAATTAGCTCGCTCTGAATCACCACAAGAGCTAGAAACATTTATACAGCATTGTGTGCGCATTGACATTCGCCTTACAGAGCGTAGGCAGGAGAAGTTTGCTGCATATAAACGTATTTCTAACTTTTCCCTTCCTTCCAAAGAGCCTGCAGGTAAAACATCTCGAGAGGTAGAGGAGATGCCCATGCAAATTGATTCTGTTCAGAGGCGTGAGAGTAATGAGCGCCGGGAGCATCGCCTTCGAGAAAGTCTATGTTTCTACTGCGGCCAGTCTGACCACTTTCTAATCAACTGTTCCAAGTGTCCCAAGTGGCCTAACAAGGTGCTAGCAGCAGTAGGGGAGTATGACAACTATGATGATGAATCTGACATCTCTGAATGTAGCCTGCCTTTAAACGCTGTATTCCATTCACTTTCTATGACTTCACCAGCCAAGGAGCTAAAGGAAAAGACCTCTCACTGTTCTCTCCCAATTAAGATCCTGTGTACAGGACAGTGGATTTCCAGTGCAGCTATGATTGACTCTGGTGCAGGTGGCAATTTTATGGATATCGCATTTGCCAAGGAACATGGTATTGAAATTCAGCAAAGAGCCTCTCCAATTACCATGGAAACAGTGGATGGGTCACCTTTAATCTCTGGGCCTGTGGATCAGGAGACCGCACCCCTTGAGATTTTGTTGGAGCCTAATCATCAAGAGCAACTCTCTTTCTTGTTAATTTCTTCTCATTTTCCTGTGATTTTAGGCATCCCTTGGCTGCATTCTCAGAATCCAACTATCAACTGGGAGACCAAGGAGATTATCTTTCCAACAAGGAGCAACTCAGCATTAACTGAAGCTGTGCCCGAGTCCACAGCTACGGAACCACCGGTACAGGTATTTACTTTACATTCAGCATATAAAGAGTTCTCTGACATTTGTAACAAGAAATATGCAGATCAGCTTCCTCCACACAGGCATTATGACTGTCCCATTGAGTTGCTTCTTGGGGCAGCTATTCCTTTTGGTAACGTATATCCTTTGGCGGCACCTGAGCTTCAAGCCTTAAAGGAGTATATTGATGAAAATCTGGCCAAAGGCTTCATACGTCCTTCTTTTTCACCAGCACCTATATTTTTTGTAAAGAAGAAGGATGGGTCCCTGAGACCCTGTGTGGACTATCGAGAGCTCAATAAGGTAACCATACAGAATCGTTACCCTTTGTTTCTGATTCCCAAATTACTGGAATGAGTCCGCGATGCTAAGGTGTTCTCTAAACTGGATCTTCGTAGGGCTTATAATTTGGTGCATATTCGTCCAGGGGATGAGTGGAAGACAGCATTCTGATGCCGGTATGGACACTTTGAATATCTTTGTAATGCCCCTGCAACATTACAACACCTTGCTAATGACATTTTCAGAAATTTGTTAGACCAGTTTGTGGTGATCTATTTGGACGATATTCTAATCTTTTCTGACTCTCTACAGGAACATGAAGAACATGTCAAAGCTGTTTTAAGACGTCTGAAAGAGAACCATCTGTATATCAAGCTGGAGAAATGCGAGTTCCATCATTCTGAGATACAGTTCTTAGGTTATATCATCTCTCCCCAGGGGCTGAACATGGAATCTGGTAAGATTCAGGCTATCCTTGACTGGCCGGTACCCAAGAACGTTAAGGAGGTGCAACGTTTTATTGGTTTTGCAAATTTCTACAGACGTTTTATTCGAAATGTTTCTGATATTGTCCATCCCATTACTTCCTTGGCAAAGAAGGAAAAGCCCTTTAAGTGGTCATCATAGTTTCAAGAAGCTTTTGATCGGCTTAAGATCTGTTTCACCTCAGCACCGCTGTTGATACACCCAGATCCAACACTTTCTTTCATTGTGGAGGTGGACGCTTCTGATAATGCTTTGGGGGCTATTCTCTCCCAAAGAACTGGAGAGAAGGGTCCTTGTGCTTTCTTTTCCCATAGACTAACCTCAGCAGAGAAGAATTGCAATGTGGGAGACAAGGAATTGCTGGCTATTATTGCGGCTTTCAAGGAATGGATGCATCATCTGCAAGGAGCTGCACAACAGATCGTAGTGCTTACTGACCATCGCAATTTAGAGTTTCTCAGATCCGCTAGATGTCTTTCTCCTCGTTAGGCTCGTTAGAATTTATTTTTAAATCAATTTAATTTTCTTATCTCGTACCGTCCAGGTTCTCGTAATGGGAAGGCTGATGCTTTATTTCAAATCCATGCGGCGGATTCCGTACCTGGAGCCCCGTCCAAGACCATTCTATCTGATGCCAATTTCATCGGAGTTATCCACGATCAGGACTTGTGGAAGAAGTGCAGGGAGGCTTATAACGGTGATGTATTTCTGGCCAACCCACCTGTTGATATTAATCTTGTCTTTAAGGGTGGCATGTGGTTCAGAGATCGACGTATCTTCATCCCTGAGGCCATCCGTCTGCAGATCCTCAAGTTGGTACATGACTCCAAGTTGGCTGGTCACAGGGGGGTACAGAAGACACAAGAGTTCCTGAGCCGATTCTTCTGGTGGCTAACTTGCCTGAAGAATACTAAGGACTATGTTCTCTCTTGCGAGGTATGTGCTTGTTTCAAGACTCCTCGTGTAGCACCTACTTGTCTCCTGCAACCATTACCTGTTCCGTCCCGACCTTGGGCGTCTATATCAATGGACTTTATTGTGGAGCTGCCTACATCGGAGGGCATGAATACGATCATGGTAGTAGTTGATCGCCTGACTAAAGCCGCTCATTTTGTTCCATGCACCGGCCTCCCCTCAGCTAAGGATACAGTGAACTTGGTTATTCAGAATGTCTTCCAGCTGCATGGGGTCCCGGATGAGATCATCTCTGACCATGGTGTACAGTTCACTTCAAGATTCTGGAAGGGGTTTTGCTCTGTACTCAATATTAATGTCTGTCTCTCTTCCGCTTACCATCCCCAGACAAATGGTCAGACTGAGCGTACCAACCAGACGTTGGAACAATATCTAAGATGCTATGTTAGCCATCTCCAAGATGATTGGTTGGAATTACTGCTGTTAGCCGAATTTTCATACAACGATTCTCAGAGCACCTCCACTAAGTTCACTCCTTTCTTTGCCAATCTGGGTTATCATCCATGTATCTTACCTAGGTCTCCGATTAATTCTCCGGTTCCAGCAGTTGAGGAAAGGCTGACTGAGATGAGGCAAAATCTGGAGGTTCTGAAGGAATCCCTGACCACGGCTCAAGAACGTTATAAGGGACCAGCTGATAGATTCCGTAAACCTGCACCCATGTTCAAGGTAGGAGATTCTGTGTGGTTATCAACTAAGAATCTGAAGTTAAGCGTTCCTTCACAAAAACTTGGACAGAAATTAATTGGCCCTTTCAAGATCAACGGTATTGTGAGCTCTGTGGCCTGCCTTCTGAAGCTGTTTAGGACTATGACGCTACACCCAGTTTTTCATGTATCTTTACTAAAGCCTGTATCTCCTAATACCTTCCAGGGACGTGTTGTGCCACTTCTGCAGCCTGTGGTGATTGATGGGCAAGAACAATTTGTGGTGAAGGAAATTATTGATTCCAGGATTCGCAGGAATCGGCTCCAATATCTTATAAGATGACAGGGATATCCCCCTGAGGAAGACTCTTGGGAACCTGCGGAAAACATCAATGCCCAACAGAAGATCTCTCATTTTCATCAAAGATTCCCTGAGAAACCAGGTCCAGGATCGTCCTGAGGCCGCTTCTAAGGAGGGTGTTATGTCAGGACTCTGAACATTTTGATTACCTTTTGTGCATTACTGCCCTTTTCCAAGATGGCATCTTTGGTCTCATGTGCACTGTGTCTTCCTGCTATATAACTCCACTCCAGCCTTTAGTCTGTGCTAGAGTATTCTGCCTTGCATCCAGTTCCTGACAACTCCCTGGCTTTGCACCTGCACCTGCTCCTGTGAACCTGTGTGGAGATCCTGCTACTCAGCTCTGAGTTTCTGCTGCATACATTGGTTTCCAGTAATCCTCCATCTGGCTGCTTGTGTTTGTTTCCATCTGCATTTGCTGGACATGTAAGCTGTTGCTGCTCTGCTTAAACCTGAGACTTTTACCCAGGCCTTCCTGGTTGTGCTTAGATATTATTTGAACTGCCTTATAAGCATATCTATCTGTGTTTGGACTACCAAGGACTTATTCGTGTCGTGTCCTCAAGAATAATTGTGCTTCATAGACATTCTGCGTGATTGCATTTTCCTCTGAAGTTTCCTATAGACTGTTAAGCTGTGTTTAATATTTACACCAAGTGTTGTGGACTTGAGTTTCTCTATGCACCTGTTTGAATCATAGTGTGATAATATAGATTTTACCAATTATAAAACTGTGTCCTGTAGTTGTCTTGTTCCATGCAAAGAGTCTCCTGAGTTATCCCTTATAATCTTTACAAATGGTATCAATAAAATTGTCAGCTTAGGGTGCTAAAAATAAGCCATCACCCAGTCCTAGATCCCGAAAAATGAAGACTCTATGGGTCTCGGAAAATGGCAACTTAAGCAATTTTGTTTTCCTACGAATTTTGGATTTTTTTTCACAACTTAACCCCTTTACCCCCAAGGGTGGTTTGCACGTTAATGACCGGGCCAATTTTTACAATTCTGACCACTGTCCCTTCATGAGGTTATAACTCTGGAATGCTTCAATGAATCCTGGTGATTCTGTTTTCTCGTGATATATTGTACATCATGATAGTGGTAAAATTTATTTGATATTACCTGCGTTTATTTGTGAGAAAAACAGAAATTTGGCGAAAATTTTGAAAATTTCGCAATTTTCCAAATTTGAATTTTTATGCAATTAAATCACAGAGATATGACACGCAAAATACTTAATAAGTAACATTTCCCACATGTCTACTTTACATCAGCACAATTTTGGAACCAAATTTTTTTTGTTAGGGAGTTATGAGGGTTAAAAGTTGACCAGCAATTTCTCATTTTTACAACACCATTTTTTTTTAGGGACCACATCTCATTTGAAGTCATTTTTAGGGGTCTATATGATAGAAAATAACCAAGTGTGACACCATTCTAAAAACTGCACCCCTCAAGGTGCTCAAAACCACATTCAAGAAGTTTATTAACCCTTCAGGTGTTTCACAGGAATTTTTGGAATGTTTATATAAAAATGAACATTTAACTTTTTTTCACAAAAAATTTAAATCAGCTCCAATTTGTTTTATTTTACCAAGGGTAACAGGAGAAAATGGTCCCCAAAAGTTGTTGTACAATTTGTCCTGAGTACGCTAATACCTCATATTTGGGTATGTGGGGGTAAACCACTGTTTGGGCGCATGGCAGAGCTCGGAAGCGAAGGAGCGCCATTTGACTTTTCAATGCAAAATTAACTGGAATTGAGATGGGACGCCATGTGGCGTTTGGAGAGCCCCTGATTTGCCTAAACACTGAAACCCCCCACAATTGACACCATTTTGGAAAGTAGACCCCTAAGGAACTTATCTAGATGTGTGGTGAGCACTTTGACCTATTAAGTGATTCACAGAAATTTATAATGCAGAGCTGTAAAAATAAAAAATCATATTTATTCACAAAAATGATCTTTTCGCCCCCAATTTTTTATTTTCAAAAGGGTAAGGATAGAAATTGGACCTCAAACGTTGTTGTACAATTTGTCCTGAGTATGCTGATACCCCATATGTGGGGGTAAACCCCTGTTTGGGTGCAAGGGAGAGCTCGGAAGGGAAGCAGCGCCGTTTGACTTTTCAATGCAAAATTGACAGGAATTGAGATGGGACGCCATGTTGCATTTGGAGAGCCACTGATGTGCCTAAACATTGAAACCCCACAAAATGGACACCATTTTGGAAAGTAGACCCCTAAGGAACTTATCTAGATGTGTGGTGAGCACTTTGACCCACCAAGTGCTTCACAGAAGTTTATAATGTAGAGCTGTAAAAAAAAAAAAATTCCAACAAAAATTATATTTAGCCCCCAGTTTTGTATTTTCCCAAGGGTAACAGGAGAAATTGGACCCCAAAAGTTGTTGTCCAATTTGTCCTGAGTACACTGATTCTGAATATGTGGGGGGAACCACCCTTTGGGCGCATGGCAGGGCTCGGAAGGGAAGGAGCACCATTTGGAATGCAGACTTAGATGGATTGGTCGGCAGGCGTCACATTAGTTACATCAGGGGCTCTGCAAATGCAAACAGTAGAAACCCCCCACAAGTGACCCCATTTTGGAAACTAGACCCCCAAAGAACTTATTTAGATGTGTTGTGAGAACTTTTAACCCCCAAGTGTTTCACTACAGTTTATAAGACAGAGCTGTGAAAATAAAAAATCCTTTTTTTCCCCAAAAATTATTTTTTTTAGCCCCCAGTTTTGCATTTTCCCAAGGGTAACAGGAGAAATTCGACCCCAAAAGTTGTTGTCCAATGTGTCCTGAGTACGCTGATACCCCATATGTTAGGGTAAACCCCTGTTTGGGCACACGGGAGAGCTTGGAAGGGAAGGAGCACTGTTTTACTTTTTCAAAGCAGAATTGACTGGAATTGAGATCGGACGCCATGTCGCGTTTGGAGAGCCCCTGATGTGCCTAAACAGTGGAAACCCCCCAATTATAACTGAAACCCTAATCCAAACATACCCCTAACCCTAATCTCAACGGTAACCCTAACCACCCCCTTAACCCTGACACACCCCTAACCCTAATCCCAACCCTATTCCAACCATAAATGTAATCCAAACCCTAACCCTAACTTTAGCCCCAACCCTAACCCTAACTTTAGCCCCAACTCTAACTGTAGCCCTAACCCTAGCCCCAACCCTAACCCTAACTCTAACCCTAACTCTAGCCCTAAACCCTAGCCCTAACTCTAACCTTAAACCTAGCCCTAACCCTAGCCCTAGCCCTAACCCTAACCCTATCCCTAGCACTAACCCTAGCCCTAACACTAATGGGAAAATGGAAATAAATACATTTTTTAAATTTTTTAATTTTCCCTAACTAAGGTGGTGATGAATGGGGGTTGATTTACTTTCATAGCGGGTTTTTTAGTGGATTTTTATGATTGGCAGCAGTCACACACTAAAAAACGCTTTTTATTGCAAAAAATATTTTTTGCGTTACCACATTTTGAGAGCTATAATTTTTCCATATTTTGGTCCACAGTGTCATGTGAGGTCTTTTTTTTGCGGAACGAGTTGACATTTTTATTGGTAACATTTTCGGGCACGTGACACTTTTTGATCGCTTTTTATTCCGATTTTTGTGAGGCAGAATGACCAAAAACCAGCTATTCATGAATTTCTTTTGGGGGGGCGTTTATACCGTTCCATGTTTGGTAAAATGGATAAAGCAGTTTTATTCTTCGGGTCAGTACAATACAGCGATACCTCATTTATATCATTTTTTTATGTTTTGGCACTTTTATGCGATAAAAACTATTTTATAGAAAAAATAATTATTTTTGCATCACTTTATTCTGAGGACTATTACTTTTTTATTTTTTCGCTGATGATTCTGTATGGTAGCTCATTTTTTGCGGGACAAGATGACATTTTCAGCGGTACCATGGTTATTTATATCCATCTTTTTGATTCCACTTTTTGTTCGGCAGTATGATAATAAAGCGTTGTTTTTTGCCTTGTTTTTTTTCAACGATGTTCACTGAAGGGGTTAACTAGTGGGACAGTTTTATAGGTCGTTACGGACGCGGCGATACTAAATGTGTACTGTTATTTTTTTTTATTATTTAGATAAAGGAATGTATTTATTGGAACAATATATATTTTTTTATTATTTATTTAGGATTTTTTTTTTTCACGCATGTAATTTTTTTTTTTTTTTTTTACTTTTTTACTTTGCCCCAGGGGGGACATCACAGTAAAGTGACAGATCGCTATGCACTGTGTCAGATCAGCGATCTGACTATCACAGCAGGGAGGCTTCCCTGCGCCTGATTTGAGCAGGCGCTGTGAAGCCACCTCCCTGCAGGACCCGGATGCAGCCCCGCAGCTATTTTGGATCTGGGCCTGCAGGGAGGAGTAGGTAAGACACCCTCGCAGCAACGCGATCACATCGCGTTGCTCCGAGGGTCTCAGGGAAGCACGCAGGGAGCCCCCTCCCTGCGCGATGCTTCCCTATACCGCTGGAACACTGCGATCATGTTTGATCGCAGTGTGCCGGGGGTTAATGTGCCGGGGCGGTCCGTGACCGCTCCTGCCACATAGTGTCTGATGTCAGCTGCGATAGTCAGCTGACACCCAGCCGCGATCGGCCGTGCTCCCCCCGTGAGAGCGGCCGATCGCTCTGGACGTACTATTCCGTCCTTGGGAAGTAGGGCCCACCCCACATGGACGGAATAGTACATCCAATGGTAGAAAGGGGTTAAATAAAAAGTAACCTATACATGTTTGGTATTTCGTACTGACTTGGGGAATCGTATTGCCTAATCTGTTTTAGCATTTAGCGAATATGGTAAATAAAAAGCCCAAAAAACTATTGTGTAATTGCACTTTTTTTTCAGTTTCACCGCATTTGGAATTTTTGTATTGTTTTCTAGTACGCTATTTCTTAAAATGAATAGTGTCATTAAAAAGTACAACTTGTCCCACAAAAAAAGCCATCATATGGCTATATTAAATAAAAAAAGTTATGGGTCTGGGAAGAAGAAGAGCAAAAAAACGAAAGGGCAAAAATGGAAAATTGCAAGGTCCTGAAGGGGTTAAACATGGTAATGGATTATTAGTAGTTTACTTTTGTGTAGACTGCACATTTAATTTCCCTAAAAATATTACTATATTGAGAATATTTCATACATATTAATTGATTAATTGTTGCAGACTACTGCACTTGGGTAGGAGTGCTTCTCACATTAATTATAGTGATGGGTAATTAATAACTGTGGTTTACGAAAAACCAAATGAAAAATATCAAACCATGCTCATGCTCAGTAATTAACTGACATCCCATTAATTGTCACCTCAACTAATTTGTTCTTACTTATCTTTCACACAAAAGAGCAAATCTCTGACAAGTTTAAGCTTTGTGAAAAGCATTGCATATTCTGAAATCATTAAAAGAAGTATCAAATAACCTTAGACAAAAATATCAGGTAGAGCTGACTGTATTTACTGGCATTCCAGGAGCTTACTTTAAAATGATTTACTGCAGCTACACAAAACATTTTGGATGTAGGATAAACTGGCATAGACAGAAAATGCACCCGACAGGAGATAAGATTAAACTGGTGGAAAATAATGGCAAACAGCAATCTGTAATAACTCACAGGAAACTGATTTTTTTTGCTTTAAATTAGAGCTGCCTGGAGACAGGTTAGAAGAGACTTTTTTTTCCTCTCACATTTTAATATTGGTATGCAACCCAACATGTCAGCAATCACCAGTAGTATTTTACCTGTCAAACTGCAATGCATATGTAATCATTTTCGCAGAAAGTAGACATAATTCAGAGAATGACCTATACGATTTAATAGTAGATTTAAATTATACAACCAAGTATAACAAGTGATATATGTTACATTGATTTCTAGAGAAGGTTTGGACTATATTACATCAGACTATGCTTAAGTGTTTGCTGAACTTTATCACTGTATCACATCCAAGCAGAACCAGAGATTGGTACCAAATGAAATTCGAAAAGCATATATCAAAACTGAACAAAACTTTGATTGACAGTAACTTTTACAATAGTCAAAAAGTGAAATGTACAAATGTTTAACACACATAGGTTTGCACTAATTCACAAATAGATCTACTTAAGAGTGGTTACAAAGAGCATTCTTATACAAGCAAGACATTACATTGTTAAAGGGAATCTGTCAGCAGGTTTTTGCTATCTAATCTGAGAGCAGCCTCAGGTAGGCAAAAATAGGCTGAATCCAACCATGTATCACTTACATTACTGGGTGCAGCAGTTCTGACGCAATCAGAGTTTTTAGATTTAGCAATACAGCAGCAGAGCTGAGAAAGTTAACCCCGCCCACACAGGCTCTGTATATAAAATGTACATAGACAGTGAAGTGCCAAACAATCCTTGCCATCAAACAAAGATAAGAGGGGTATCACTGCACTATGTGTTTTAACCCCTGCAGCATGCAGTCTTCAGCATACATAGCAAAAACCTGCTGACAAATTCTCTTTGAACCATGAGTTATAGTTGTCACAATGTTATGCAGAGGCGAACATACCGCCAGTGCAGCCGGTGCAACTGCACCAGGGTCCGAAAGTGGAGGGGGTCCCCTACAAGCAGGGGCGTACTGCCCATAGCAACAGAGTATGCAGCCGATATTGAGCCACTAAGTCAAGATTACGGGTGGGAGTGAGAGGGGCCCAGTGTCATGTAGCATCGGGCCCCTCTCACTCCCTCCCGTAATCATGCAACTACCCTGAGCTGAGAAAAGAGCGGCGCGCAGAGTGCAGGAGTTCAAAAAGGAGGCGTGTCATGTAGGAAGAAATGCTGGCCAATGAACACTTTCCCCACCATACTGATAAGAGCGCTCATAGGCTGCCTTCTCTATCCTCCTGCATGGCGCATCCCAATGGTGAGTGTTCACCTGTATTCAGGAGCCCAGCCGCACAGCGCACACAGGGACAGCAGTGGAGTAAGAGCAGGACTTACATTGTGTCTTCTGCCTCCTCCACTATTCTATTCCCAGCAGGCTGCAGCATCTCAGAGGTCAGGAGAGGAGGGCTCACTGCACGGGACAGCACAGCAGCAGCAGCAGCAGGCTGGTATCACTCCTCTCTGTTGTGTCCCCATTCCCCATAGTGGGTTCTGCCACCCTATCCAGGTGAGTTCTGAACTAAGAGGCCGACCCCCTCCAGGGCTCATCTGCTCACCTGAGGTCTTAACTTAGTATGTGTGTGTTTGTATATGTACATATGTGTGTGTGCAGTATATGTATACGTGTGTTAGGCTGCCAAGGAAAAATGAACTTTGCAAATTGGTTTTACCCCTCAAATTTGTTCCTTTTGGCATAAGGATTCACCATGTAAAATATGTCTCCAAACAAACATATTTTAACACTCTCATCACCTCACTATCCAATAACCCTGAAAGACTCTTTGACACTTTCCATTCCCTACTCAACCCAAGAGTGCAGGCCCCAACCACAGATCTCCGAGCTGACAATCTGGCCAATTACTTCAAAGAAAGAATTGACCACATCCGACAGGAAATTATCTCCTAATACCGTCATGCCATGCACCATCCTCCCCCACTGCATCTAGTTCACTCTCTGACTTTGAACCAGTTACAGAAGAAGTAATCAGACTCCTTGCATCTTCTCGCCCGATCACTTGCACCAGTGACCCCATTCCATCACATCTCCTCCAGTCCCTTTCCTGGGCTGTCACCTCTCAAACAAAAATAATTCAACCTTTCTCTCTCTTCTGGTATTTTTCCCTCCTAATTTAAGCATGCCATCATACATCCATTATTTAAAAAAACATCCCTCGATCAAAACTGTGTCGCTAATTATAGACCTGTCTCCACTCATCCCTTCATCTCTAAACTCCTCGAACACCTGGTCCACTCTCGCCTTATCCACTATCTCTCAGATAACTTTCTTCTCGATCCTCTTCAATCTGGTTTCCGCTCTTTATACTCTACTGAAACTGCCTAAAGTCTATAATGATCAACTAACAGCTAAATCTAATGGTCAATACTCCATGCTAATTCTCTTGGATCCCTCTGCAGCATTCGATACTGTGGATCATCAGCTCCTCTTCACTATGCTACACTCCATTGGCCTCAAGGACACCGTTCTCTCCTGGTTCTCCTCCTATCTCTCTGACCGCTCCTTCACTGTATCTTTTGCTGGTTCCTCCTCCTCTCACCTTCCCCTTACTGTTGGGGTTCCTCAAGGATCAGTCCTAGGCCCCCTCCTCTTCTCTTTGTATACTGCCCCTATTGGACAAACAATCAGTAGATTTGGATTTCAGTACCATCTCTATGCTGATGACACCCAATTATATACAGTACTTCTTCTCCTGATATCACGGCTGCCTTTTAAGAAAACACCAGTGATTGTCTTACCTCTGTCTGTAACATCATGTCCTCCCTCTATCTGAAACTTAACCTGTCAAAAACTGAACTCCTCGTGTTCTCTCACTCTACTAACCAACCTTTGCTTGACATTGCCATCTAGGTGTGTGGCTCCACCATTGCTCCCAAGCAACATTCCCGCTGCCTTGGGGTCATACCTGATTCCGAGCTTTCCTTCACCCCCACATCCGATCACTGGCTCGCTCTTCTTATCTGCATCTCAAAAACATTTCTAGAATTCGCCCTTTTCTTACTTTTGACTCTGCAAAACCACTTACTGTTTCACTCTTTCATTCTTGTCTGGACTATTGTAACTCTCTACTAATCGGCCTCCCTCTTACCAAATTCTTCCCACTCCAATCTGTCCTGAATGCTGCTGCCAGGATTATATTCCTGCAAACAGTTACACTGATGCCTCTACCTTGTGCCAGTCATTACACTGGTTACCTATCCACTCCAGAATCCAGTCCAAACTATTACCCTCATCCACAAAGCACTCCATGGCTCAGTACCACCTTACATCTCCTCCCTGGTCTCATTCTACCACCCTACCCGTGCTCTCTGTTCTACTAATGACCTGAGGTTAGCATCCTCAATAATCAGAACCTCCCACTCCTGTCTCCAAGACTTTTCACGTGCTTCACCAATTCTTTGGAACACACTACCCAGGTTAATACTATTAATCCCCACTCCCCACAGTTTTAAGCGTGCCCTAAAAGCGCATTTGTTCAGACTGGCCTACCGCCTCAATGCATTAACATAACTATCCCTGTGTGGCCCATTAAAAAAAAAATCTTAAACCATAGTTGGGTTCCTCGCATCATGTTCTCATACACTTTATGCAGTTAATAGCCCTCTGTGACAGTACTGTTACATGCCTAGGCTGTTAACTGGTTCATGCAGCTTTACATGTACACCCGATCCTTACACTATGGCTGGTCCGAACAACGAAAGAAATTACCATCCACCTCTCGTGTCTCCCCTTTTTCCTCATAGTTTGTAAGCTTGAAAGCAGGGCCCTCATTCCACTTGGTATCTATTTTGAACTGTGATTTTTGTTATGCTGTAAGGTCTATTGTCTGTACAAGTCCCCTCTATAATTTGTAAAGCACTGCGGAATATGTTGGCGTTACATAAATAAAATTATTATTATTATTATGTTGACATTTAATTTAGATTTACCACTTGCTCAAGGTACATATATATATGTATATGTATATATATATATATATATGTTAGGGCTAGCGGAACACACCAAATAATTAGAGAAAAGGAATAAGGTGCGTTCACAGCCCGGGGTCCACCGTGCAGAGATGGAACCTGCTGCTAAGCAATGATGAACTATATGGCGGTACAATGAGGATACACACACGGGTTAGCTTCACCCTGTGTGAAAGAAGCGAACCCTGTTGCATCACAGGGCCGCAGTACCGCACATAACAGAAATAATAATAAAGTAGCACGAGAGTGCATGCAGTGCCGCTCTGGCGGACGCCACTAACCACCCAGACTTGGGTTAGGAAAGCACGGAGATAGCGCATGGCGCTGCACTGGAGGTCACAGTAATAGATGCTGTTTGTGTACTAGTGTTGGTAACAAGTCGGGCGCTAGATTACAATCATCCTTCTTAAGCGAGCATTCACACACAAGGGAGGGAATGTTTAAAGAGCGACTTTCACTCACAACACACACACACGTAAACAAGAGTATACTAGCGCATGGCCATGCGGCCATGCAAACCTTTTATAGCTGCAGCAAGTTCAGGACCTTCCTAGAGGACCAATGAGAACTGCTACAGTAACTGAGCAACTTCAGGACCTTCCTAGAGGACCAATAGGAGCTGCTGCAGTACCTGAGCATTTGACCCCAGACCTCCACTGAGCGATCTTCCTTTGGGCATGCTCAGAAGGGAAAGAGAAGTCCCAGAGACATCTGCTCGCCGCTGATCAGTACAGGCTACAATGGCAGCGCCTGGAAAGGCAGCAGTAACCCTTTGCACAGAAGCAGACTGAGCGAGATGCTGGGACCGACGTCTCCGCTGAGCAGGCTCCACTGCGGCTGATGCAGAATGAGAGACTGCAGCAGACATGGTTCGAGATTCCCCCTGTGCAGCAGCGGGAACTCGACTCCTAACATATATATACAGTATATATATATATATATATATATATGCATAAATATATATATATATATATATATATATATATATATATATATATATATCGTTCAGAAATGCCCGATCTATCAAAATATCAAATCTGATCAGTAAATGGCATAACATACCATACATAACACGGGATATGCATGACGATAAATACTAAACAAACATTTAAAACTGCAATATGATGTGCCATTGAGCAACCAGTAAATGATATCTAATCTTAAAAGAAAAAAAATTATAAAATATCTATGACCAAAAAGGAACAAAATTAGGAGGTAAGACCTTGAAAAACTTGCTACTTAATTTTTACCATGCATTTCCTTGGCACCCTAGTGTGTATGTATGTCTGTGTGGATCTGTGTATGTATGTGTACATATGTACGGTATATGTATGTGCATCTATGTGTGTGTATGTACAGTATATGTGTGTATCTATGTATGTGCGTATATCTATATGTATGTTTATTAATAATGAGCGAATATACTTGGTAGCAATTGAAGAAAGTGATGAGTGTTCCAGCTCCGTAAAAAGGTAAAATTCTTTATTGATCCATATCGTAAATTTAAAACAGTATAATCCTTACAGTGGGTGGGAACGAACAGGTGAATGCAAAAGATTAAAGCAATGCGTTTCGATCTATACAGATCTTACTCATGCCTCTAACTCTCACATACTAGTGGTTCTACATATAGTACCGACTGACCTATCATAATCGTTATGCCTATCACATGATTTTTCTAAAGGTCCTAAAACCTCACAAAAAGCTAAACGATGTGATATATAAAATAACTAAACTCAAAATAACACACAAAATATTAACAATAATGATACATAATTTCATTTCTCTTGTTTAAACCCATAGGAAATCTAGTTTTTAAATTGTATATCCAATATGCCTCTCTTTTCTCATGAAGCACAACATTTTTTCTTTCGATGATGTCATATATGCTCAGAAGGCACGTGTTCCTATGGGGGCGAAGTATTTCCCATCTCTGGCAAATTTAACCATGGCTTTTTGGGAACAGAAATTTATTTACTCTGCTGAAAATACTTTTATTGAGCATCTTATCTGGTATGGTAGATACATCGATGACACCCTTATAATTTGGGGGCGATGTGTCTACCATACCAGAATTTGTTGATTATATCAATTCAAATGATTTTAGAATTTGATTCACCCATAAGGTGTACACATGTCATATATCCTTTTTAGATTTGGAACTGTATGGTATTGCGGATGAAATTATCGTTAGCAAAATGCATGTCAAACCCATTAGTGGGAACACGGTGTTACATGATAAGAGCAGTCACCCGGCACATACAATCAAGTCAATACCCATGGGTGAATATACCAGACTTA
The DNA here is from genome assembly GCF_051348905.1 of Ranitomeya variabilis. Lineage (NCBI taxonomy): Eukaryota > Metazoa > Chordata > Amphibia > Anura > Dendrobatidae > Ranitomeya > Ranitomeya variabilis. Next base: position 828,337,896 of record NC_135233.1, read on the forward strand.
AATGTAATTATAGTAGGGAAGAGGATAAAATGAAGGAGTTTGGTAGTCTTGAGAAAAAATTGGGTGTTCGTAAATACCCAAAATGGTCATTGAAAAGAGCTGTGAGCATAGTAGAAAGTAAAAACAGAGAAGATTTGTTAGTGCTTAATTTTTCCGATAAACAAAAGAGAAGGAACAGAAAGGAAAAACCTTTTGTGTGTCTACAGTTTAGCCCCCAATTCAATCAGATCAGAAACATCATTAACAATAGATTACCGATTCTATATGAGGATGAAATATTAACTGACATTCTGAGGGATGGAATCAATATAGTAGCTAGAAGAGCGCCCACTATTAGTAATATAATTTCTCCAAGTTTGCTTACATCAAAACCTAAATCCAGTACATGGTTGGAGTGCAAGGGTTTCTTCAGATGCGGTACATCTGCGTGTAGCACTTGTGCGCATAGTCAATAGGGCAGTACCTTTACTAACTCAGATAAACCCAACAGTTATAATATTGGAATATTGGAAGTTTTATTAATTACTACACCAAAAATGTGGTATACAAAATTGATTGTCTGACCTGTCAGGTTTCCTATGTAGGGTGCACCACGAGGAAGTTGAAAACAAGAGTTTCTGAACATTTGAGAGATATTAATAATTATAACATTGTTAATAGAAATATCTCAATGGTGGCTAAACATTTTGTTACCTGTGAAAGTGGAGACACTATGGCAATGAGAGTTCATGGTATAGAACAGGTTAAAAACCAAAGCCGTGGGGGTGATGTTAGGAGACGTCTTCTCACAAGAGAGGCGTATTGGATATACAATTAAAAAACTAGATTCCCTATGGGTTTAAACAAGAGAAATGAAATTATATATCATTATTGTTAATATTTTGTGTGTTATTTTGTATGAGTTTAGCTATTTTATATATCACATCGTTTAGCTTTTTGTGAGGTTTTAGGACCTTTAGAAAAATCATGTGGTAGGCATAACAATTGTGATAGGTCAGTCGGAACTATATGTAGAACCACTAGTATGTGACAGTTAGGGTATGTGCACACGTCAGGATTTCTTGCAGAAATTTCCTGCAGAAAACCGGAAATTTTCTGCAAGAAATCCGCATGTTTCTTTTTGCGTTTTTTTCGCGTTTTTTTTAGAATTTTGCAAGCGTAATTAGCTTGCAGAATGCTAAAATTTTCCAAGCGATCTGTAGCATCGCTTGGAAAACTGATTGACAGGTTGGTCACACTTGTCAAACATAGTGTTTGACAAGTGTGACCAACTTTTTACTATAGATGCATCAATAGTAAAAGATAGAATGTTAAAAATAATAAAAAAATAAAAAAAATGGTTATACTCACCTTCTGCAGACAGCCGATCTCCTCAGCGGCTTCTGTTCCTATAGGTGGTGTGTGCAGGACCTTCGATGATGTCGTGGTCACGTGACCGCGACATCATCGCGGTCATGTGACCGTGACGTCATCGCAGGTCCTTCACACACACCAACTATAGGAACGGAAGCGGCAGCATGCACCGCTGAGAGGCGGGAAGACTGCGGGGGCCATCGAAGGTGAGTATATGACTATTTTTTATTTTAATTCTTTTTCTTTTTCTTCAATACCGTCAATCAGGCTTGTTTAAAGACCTGAACTCTGCACCTGAAAATATGGCCAAAATGTTTGTGTGATGTGGAATGAGTGAGCATTTGGGGTCCCACTTTGAACTTTTGCCTAGGGCCCCACTTTCTCTAAAAGCAGCCCTGGGTCTGCAGTCTCGTCCTAGATGGAGCAATTGCTTGGCCTCTGCTCTATTCATTATCTACTGAGCTGCTGAGCACTGTGCTATTTCCATCAGTTCCATAAACAATGAATAGAGCAGATACCAGACATGTAATGTAATATAATATATACATGGTCAAGTTCTGCTGGTTCTAGCAGTAATCACGCAACCACGAGGATGCGCTTTGCACACTTGCTGTCATGTGCCAATAAGAGCATCAGCCATGTCTTGCAGTGTTCTGTTCACTGACAGCTGACACTAGTTGTCACCTGACTGCAAGTCTTACTGAGCTGGAACCACGAGAACCTCTTCCTCCACCTTAACATCACACACAGTACAATCCTCAGAGGTGGTACAACAATCACCCTTGTTTCCCACCACGATACAAATTTTCAAATGCCCAACTGACTGTGGGGAACCTCAGATGGGCCATTCTGAAGAGCTGTTCACACATTGTATTCAATAGGCATTAGAGGTCTGCTTCGAAGAGTGCAAAGGAGGAAAGTATCTGCTCCGATGTCACCATTTTTTCATGTTGGATGCGGGGCCAGATGAAGTAGGGTCCAACCAGAATCCAGACCCTTGTCACCAGACATTAAGCACCAAACATGGAGGAGATCCTGATGAGACTCAGATACCAGAGGCACACATAGACTGTACTGTGGTATCCGGGCAGGAAGAAGTGGAGGGTGAATCTCAAGGTGTAGAGTGTGAGGACAGAGAGGATAACGATGAGGTTGTAGATCCCACTTGGTGTGAACCCAGAAGTACTCAGCAGACGAGGAGGAGGAAGACGAGAATGTTAAGTTGCGGCTTCCCCCACAGACACAAAGTGAAGCAACTACGACAAGCACTGCATCCTATGCCCCAACTCTGATGGTGGCCAACATCGGTCGCGAATGTGCAGTTTGCAGGGGCTGCAAGGGTTGCCTAGTCTGGGCACTTTTTGAGACTGCAAAGGGTTACCCAACTCACGTTATCTGCTAAATTTGCAAAAAAAACTCAGTAAAGGCAAAAATATTGCAATAATGTTACAACTACATGCATGAGCTGACACATGCGCAATCAACATGCCTTAGCTCATGCTAAGTAGGGGAAGAAACAGGAAGAAGAAGAGGTTACATTTCGGCTTGCCGCTCAGACAAGTAGTGATGCAACCACGACAAGCACTGCATTCTCAGTGTGCAGGGGTGGCAAGGGTTGCCTAGCCTGGGTCTCTTTTGAGCCTGCAAAGGATGACCAAACTCATGTTAACTTCCAACTTTGCAAAAAATGACTCAGTAGAGGGAAAAATTGAAATAATTTGAATACTACATGCATGAACCTGCACATGCGCAATTAACATGCATTTCACTGAGCTAAAATGCCAGCCAGTGGGCCTGCTTTGACAACTGCCAGCAATCCCATCAACCACATCTGCTGCTTATTCCTTTCTCTGTCACTCTGTCAAGTCTTCTCATACAGATCACCAGCCGCAGAAACTCCACTTGTTTACCCCTAAAGTCAGGGTGAGTGAGAGCCCGTCAGCTGTTATCCATGTCGAGTTAGAGCAATGGCTGTCTCCACTGAACCTGGAGCCAAAGAAGGCAATGTGTGATAAAGGTGCAAACCTTCTGGTGTCCCTATGCCGGTGCAACCTCACACATGTACCTTGCATGGCTAGCGTCCTCAACCTGGTGGTGCAGCAATTTCTCCTGTGGATCCATGAGGTTAAAATAGAACTCTATGGCCATATTGATCATAGGTACAGTATGTGTGGAGAAAAAAGGGCACAGAATTTCAGGAAAAGAATATCTTGTCAACCATTAAGCCTGTGGGTGGATCAATCATGCTTTTGGGTTGTGCTGCAGTCAATGGCACGGGAAACATTTCACGAGTAGAGGGAAGAAATTATTCAATGAAATTTCAACAAATTCTTGATGCAAACATAACACCATCCAGGGCCGGACTGGCCATCTGGCAATTCTGGCAAATGCCAGAAGGGCCTGTCTGGTCATGGGCTGCCTTGTTTGCTATGTTGTTAACAGAATCAGTGTTCTCAAGATACCCATACTGTTAAGAGTTGTGATGAAGCACAAAGTTTTTGACTCCATCACTTACCCCAGCAGGCCCCGGGTATCATTAGAAATATTGATCTTGTAGAAAATCTTCCTTTGCTCCATCCAGGGTAATATTAGTAATATATCCCATCTGGCTCATGGGGACAGGGACAACATGGGCCTGTGTGATTTCAAATGCCAGGACTAAATTTCAGCCCCAGTCCGTACCTGACACCATCTGTAAAAAAGCTAAAATGGAAAAGAGGATGTCTTATATAAATGGCTAATGATCCTCAACACATGTCAAAATCCACAATAGACTATCTCAAAAGGAGCAAGCTGAAGGTTTTACAATGGCCCTCACAGTCCCCTGATCTGAACATCAATGGAAATCTAGACCTCTAAATAGAAGTGCATGCAAGATGAATTTTCTAAGAAAGAATGGATGAAAATCCCTCAGACAAGAATTGATTCTTGACTGCTACAAAAAGCATTTACAAGCTGTGATAGTTTCAAAAGAGGGTGCCCAAACTTTTGCATCTGCCTATTTTTCTTTTTGAAATTTTTAAAATGTAAAAGATGGAAATATATTTTTTTTGCCTAAGATACAAAGGAAATGTGTAATTTTTAACTGTAGGCATTTTAGAGATCGTTTCATCTTTAACTTGCTTAACTGTTCATAGTAACTGCAATATTCACAAGGGGTGCCCAAACTTTTACATACCACTGTATGTGAAGATCATTTGAGATGTAGAAGGAACTATCAGTTACCCAGAACTAATGGGTAGTGACATACATAGAGGGAGGAAAACATTAGACAGCTCCCGCTCCCTATTAGACAGCATATTAAAACAGCCTCTTATGTTCCTCATCTAAAACTAACATCCACATGTTGCGCTAAAGAAGGGATAAATATTATTTTTTCGCTTGTTTTAAGAAAAAAGGAAGTTGATTAAGTTTTGTTTTCATTTTTTACCACTGGAACAGTTTGTACTAAAGATTTTATCATAAGACTTTTGTGTCTGAAAAGTGGCAACTGCTGTTTTCAGAAATAAAGTAGCTGATGTAGTGTTAGATTATCTGCTCACCATAGAAATACCACAAGCTATGACTGAAGTTCTTATACAGGCTTGAACAAAACATTTATATTAATTATGAGATGGCCTTTCTGATGCCTCTTGATGTGATGATGATAATAATGTGTAACTGTTTTAACCCATTGGTAACAATTTCGCCTAGTTTAAAAGAAGGGACAAAGGGCAGACCAGGAATAGAAAAAGGAATATGATTATAGGGAAGCAAAAAAGAATGCAAGGAAATGTTAATACAAGAGGTCATGTATTAAGGAAAATACAGAAAATGGAGAAAAGGTTTATTCCATGCCATTCAATTGTTTTCCTTTTTTCTATGGCTATCATGATTGTCTTGTACTAATGTAAGCTAAGATAAAAGAATTTGAGGATGTTGCTGAAACCACAATTGCTAATGCAGATTTTGAGCTTTTTGTAGGTGGTTCCAAATATTGCCATGAGTGTATTTCACAAATAGATGGGACATTTGGTGACCACCTTGGAAGATATGTTGATACAGAAAGCATTCTGTCCTGTTGTTCAGTGCAGGAGGTAGAAGCGAAGGCATTCTCTACATCATTTATAATGATTAAAAATTGGACAGCCAACATCCATAATGATTCCGAGTATGCTTTTCGAGCAGCTCATGACTACTTATCCATCTATAAGATCAGGGGTTTCATTGGCCCACATGTTGCAACCATACTGCACAACACATGTGCCAAAAAGAAACCTGGCTGCTGGAAGGAAATGAACGTTATTTCTCCAGAAAGCATTGCAGCCATAGAGGCATGACCTGCATGGTTTCAGTCACCACTCATTACAAAATGAGTAGCAACTGTAACCACTCCCTGTCACTGACTGACAGCCAGCTCAGAAGTGCATTAGTGCTGTGCTAGCTGTCAGTCACTACTGGGACGTGGTTACAGCCGCTGCTCATTATTTCCCGATGACTGAAGATGCACCCACTGCGCTTGAAAGCCAAAGGCTGCGGGGCACTCATTAGGGTGGCTGCCTGGCTTTTAGATTGACACCATATCTGCATGATAACAGTATTTTTTTACATGACAGGTTCCCTTTCATTTTAATACATTACTTGAAGCAAAATGTGGCATTAGGGTATAAAGGAAAATTACATCACAATGAACTCAGGCACAGCTATTTGATAACTCCTGCTAGAAAATTTGTCCAAAACATCATGGAATCTTTGATGCAACTGGGGGTACTTTGTGCCATTAACTGGACAAAAAAGTTAAGCCATTTGCACAGCACACCCTATCTTTGGTTTAACGGGAAGGAAAGACCCCATGGAGACTTGCTTTCTCACTGAAAAAGGTTTTAATAATAACCAGTACCAATCAGACCAAATAATAAATGTTTTTCAGATAAGTGTATTTCTTCTGATTACAATTGAGGCTATACACAAGTACCTCCAAGATGAGTGGGATAATAAATTCCTAATACATTAGTGGGCTGTAGTCAAGTTAACAAATCTCACTGGCTGCTGAATTTACACTCTCTTCCCTGCAGAATCTAGAATTAGTATATCAAAATAACTGGAGACTATTTGATAGCATTTAAGAATAATTCTCAAAACTCTGACAGCAGCATTTTAATGACATCACAGATGGTGCCCCACAGGTGGCCATTGGTAGCTATGACTGCCAGGGACCTGTTGAAGACCCCTGTTGCTGCTATCTTGGTACTGTTTGAAGCTCTGTAATGTGCTACTTTAAGGCTACATTTCAATGATGAGATTTTGGCGAGTTTCTGAGGTTTCAGATTTTCAGCACCATTTCTGCACCTATTGAGCAAATCAGGTTACTTACATTTTCTCATAACATTTTTGAGTGCGTTTTTTACATGCATTTTTGATGCAGCATTTTTGTTTCTTGCTGGTATGTCATGTTTTCAATAAAGCTACCTTATTTTGATATTTCTTGGTATATGGCTTTGACAACAGTTTATTAATACAGTCCTGTGTGGATTGCTTGTGTTTTTGATGTGTTTCTGCCACATGTGCATTTTTTACCTGTGGATTTTCTGCATCCAATGCAATTCTATGGGAAAAAAACTGCTCATAAAACTCAGCGTATCTGTAAGCCAAAGCCAGGAGTGCAACAATCAGAGGAAAAGTATTTTTCGCAAACTTCTTGTTTTGAATTACAATTACTGAAGTAAAAAACTAAAGAAATACTCATTGTGTTCATGTGGCCTAAGATGCAGGGGTTTTGACACCTCAAAAATAAGCCACATCAAAAACTCATCGAAGACTCATTATGGTGGTAACATAACCTCAAAATCAGATTCAGCAATATAATTAGCTTATAGGTTTTGAACCAGCAGTCAAATTCCCTTTCAATAAAATCAAATAAAATGTTACTTTTCTTTTAAAAGATTTATTAAAAAAATATCACCCAGGATCTTTGCAAAAAAGGACAAGACAAGAAAAACTATGTAAGGTCATGTTCCAAAAGCAAGCACCTGAAGCAGGCCACTGTAATCGGGTGGCAGGCATATCTCTTATATTGGACTATTGCAACAAGGAAGTGGGCACAAGGAGAAATAAATAAATATAAATATATATATATATATATATATATATATATATATATATATATATATATATATATATATATATATATATATACACACACTGCGTGGGAAATAGTTATGTCATCCCTTGCTGATTTAAAAGTTTGCCCACTGAAAAAAACATGGACAGTCTATAATTTTAAGGGTGGGTTAATTTTAACATTGAGAGTTAGAATATCAAAAACAAAATCCAGAAAATCACGTTGTATATATTATATTAATTTATTAGCATTTTGCAGTGAAAAATAGGTATTTGATCACTCTGGTGGCAACAATACGTTTTGTGTAAATCAAGTTTATTAAGTTGCATATGAATATACATAGAGGTCAAAGTAGCAATTTGCATTCATAGACACAAACAAAAATGTGAGATAATCACAACAATTGAATAACTTTAGATAAAAACAGTATTTGTCTCTCTAATGATATGAGAATACAGTTATAACTGTCTATTTAAAAGAGAGTCGGAGTATTGTAGACTGATTATTATGATTTCAGTCTTGTGAGCATACTACTTTTAACTACGTTAAGGATTCATTAGTTTTCATAGTGAAAGTTTGCAGATAGTACATGTCCTGAACTCCCATTGTTCTACTTTCATAGGATTCTGAACAGCGTCGTACTGGGGTGTCTGGGGCCCACCAGGGGAATGGACTCTAGGGGCTCACCCTACAGCTATATGCAAATATCTGTCATTATAGTGGAGCATCAGCTATAAAACACCGGCGGCTGCTGCACATCTACCGTGTGCCCCAATAACTGGGATGTATAATTACGGTAGTTTACATTAATGGGGTTCTTGGTTAAAACAAGTTATCACCGATCCATGGGCTCCACAGGATAGGTGATCGCTTCGGTCCGACCATTAGTAACTGCACCAATCGGAAGAATGGGGAAGTTTTATCCCTGACAGGACACTTTTATCACTATTTTAAAATGCAGCGGCAGGTGGGATATCTGACCGCAGCTCCATTCATTCTCTTAGGGGCTTCCAGAAAAAAACAAGTGCAGCCACTGAGGGAATGAATGGATCAGTGATCTAGTCGGACATGCCACTCCAGTCTAATGGGGATAAAAAGTTCCACATTTTGCTGAATGGTTCCGAGCAGTCAGACCCCCACCAATCAATACGTTATCACTTATCCTGTGGAGAGGTGATTACTTTTTCCACAGGAAACCCCCTGTAAGTGCATATCCGCCACTGTGTGCAAAGCATTAAAAATCTAATGGAAATAAAGAATCTTCTTCTAATTAATATCAGAGAGAACAAATGACGCCGTACACAACACAATCCCCTATACCAAGACCAATATTACCACATACAGGAAGAAATATCACCACACCATGACCAGACCACATAGTGACCGAATAATAATACATACAAGGGACAAATACCGCCACACCATGACCAGATCACATATTACCACCACACAGTGACCGAATAATATAACATATTAGGGCAGCTCGGTTCAGAGGTTAGCACTGCAGCCTTGCAGTGCTGGGGTCTTGGGTTCAAATCCCACCAAGGACAACATCTGCAATGAGTTTGTATGTTCTCCCCATGTTTGCGTGAGTTTCCTCTGGGTACTCTGGTTTCCTCCCACATTTACAAAGACATGCTGATAGGGACTCTAGATTGTGAGCCCCATAGGAGACAGTGGCAATAATGTCTGTAAAGCGCTGTGAAATTAATAGCGCTATATAAATGACTAAAAATAAATAAAAATAAATATTACCAGCATATAGGGACCACATGATACCACATACAAAGAGAAATACTGCCACGCCGTGACCAGACCACAAATTACCAACACATAGTGCCCGAATACCACAATATTGATTATGAATACAAACCACAATACTAACAACACTGTTATTACCACCAGTGACAATGTACACAGTACCTCTGTATATAGTGTCAGAGTACAGGTAATACAGTGATCACCAGTGACTTTATACACAGTACCTCTGTATATATTGTATAGTGTACAAGTAATACAGCGATCACCAATGACATACACAGGAGCTCTGTATATAGTGTCAGTGTACAGGTAATACAGGGATCACCAGTGACATTATACACAGGAGCTCTGTATATATTGTATAGTGTACGGATAATACAGTGATCACCAGTGACATTATACACAGGAGCTCTGTATATAGTGTCAGTGTACAGGTAATACAGTGACCACCGGTGACATTACACACAGAAGCTCTGTATATAGTGTCAATGTACAGGTAATACAGTGATTACCAGTGACAGTATACACAGGAGCTCTGTGTATAGTGTATGGGTAATACAGTGATCACCAGTGACATTACACACAGGAGCTCTGTAAATAGTGTCAGTGTACACATAATACAGTGATAACCAGTGACATTATACAAAGGAGCTCTGTACACAGTAAGTGTACAAGCAACACACTGACTCACCGGTGGCATCTGTAGTTGAGGTCTTTTTTCTTCATCCAGTGCAGACCGCCATTACTTCTTCCAGCAAAGACTCGTCTCTACAGAAAATAACACAGTTAGCTATAGCTGATCACTTCCAGAGCACATTCCCCATTATTTTCCTCAACTTCTATACTATGTCAGATGAAGAATAAAAAGACAGTGCTACCCTGCTCAGTAGTGGGACCGTTTTGTTCTCTCCATGAAAGACAGTAAGATCAAAAGTAAATTACAGCAGTAATAATTAGGGTTGAGCGACTTATTTTTATAGGATCGGGTCGGGTTTCACGAAACCCGACTTTCTCAAAAGTCGGGTCGAGCAAAATTGGCCGATCCTATAAAAAAGTCGGGGTCGGGGTCGGCCGAAACACGAAACCCAATGCAGTGCAATGGGATACTATGGTTCCCAGGGTCTGAAGGAGAGGAAACTCTCCTTCAGGCCCTGGGATCTATATTAATGTGTAAAATAAAGAATTAAAATAAAAAATATTGATATACTCACCCGTCCGGAGGCCCCTGGACATCACCGCTGGTAACCGGCAGCCTTCTTTGCTTAAAATGAGTGCGTTCAGGGCCTTCCATGATGTCACGGCTTCTGATTGGTCGGGTGCCGCTCATGTGACCGCCACGCGACCAATCACAAGCCGTGACGTAATTCTCAGGTCCTAAATTCCTAATTCTAGGAATTTAGGACCTGAGAATTACGTCACGGCTTGTGATTGGTCGCGTGGCGGTCACATTGGCGGCTGCGACCAATCGCAAGCCGTGACGTCATCTAAGGCCCTGAACGCGCTCATTCTTAGGAAGGAAGGCTGCCGGAAAGAAGCCGAGGGTGAGTATATTCCTATTATGTATATACTCACCCTCGGACGCGCCCTGCTTCTTTAAATAATTCTTTATTTTACACTTAAATGTGGATTCCGATACCGATTTCCGATATCGCAAACATATTGGAACTCGGTATCGGAATTCCGATACCAGATTCAGAAGATCGCCGACCTCATGGCCGACCCCACACAGGGGTCGGGTCGGGTTTCATGAAACCCGACTTTGCCAAAAGTCGGCGACTTCTGAAAATGGCCGACCCGTTTCACTCAACCCTAGTAATAATGTCCCCTGATTGGCCCCCTACAGCAATTATGTCCCCATTTGCCACCATAAACCAATAATGTATGGTACTCATCCTGACCTCAATACAGTAATTATGTCACCCATTTATTTAATAAGATGCCAGATCCTTGGCCCCTTTATTTAATGTCTCCATCTTGGACCCCAATGTCCACCTTAATAAGGTCCCTATCCTGGGCCTCTTCCAGTAATAATGTCCTCATCCTGGGCCCCTTTATTTAATGTACCCTCCCTGGGCCCCTATGTCCGTCCCTATGGTCACTACCTTGCCCAACTACAGAGGGGGGGGATTCTTCTCACCTTCTTGCGCTTCCTCTTTTGGCTTCATATTCAGCGTAGTAATTACAATGGCTGCCAACTGCAGCTGTGACAGGGCACTCTGCTCTGTGACAGGCCGCGCGCTGACGTCACATAGCAGTAACATTGAAAGGCCGCCGGCCTATCAAAGGCTGCAGGAGTCATTTAACAAAACTGCTATGTGACTTCAACACATGGCCTGTCACAGAGCAGAGCGCCCTGTCACAGTAGCAGCCGGTATTCATCTTGATGTGCGTTGTCGCCAGGGTCGGCTCCAGGTTTTCATGGGCCTCGGGTGAAAGTATCAGTGGGCCCCTTTAACACATGCCACGATTCCTGATGTACAGATAAAAAAACAGATATAATACAAAATATAGGCACCACGCAGTGCGCCACACAGTATTACGGGCACCTCATAGTCCTCCATACAGTATTATGGTCAATCACATAGTCCTCCATACAGTATTATGGGCACCTCATAGTCCGCCATATAGTATTATGGTCACCACCTTGTGCTCCATACAGTATTACGGGCACCTCATAGTCCTCCATACAGTACTATGGGCAACCACATAGTCCGCCATACAGTATTATTGGCCCCATATAATGCTCCTCCATACAGTATTATTGGCCCCATATAATGCTCCTCCAGACAGTATTATTGGCCCCATATAATGCTCCTCCATACAGTATTATGGGCACCTCATAGTCCTCCATACAGCATTATGGCTGTTCTGATCCTAGTGGCAAGGATCGCAGGTCGGACTAGCTAAGTAACTGAACAGACTACTAGCTCTGGGGAAGTGGTAACTAGATTGACCGCAACCTGATCCTATCCGCAAACAACTATAGGCAGCCGTGGAACGTTACCTAAAAATCCTAGACGTCTCGTCACGGCCTGAGAAACTGACTATTCCTGGAGGGAAAGTAAGTCCTCACTTGCCTCAGTGGAATGACCCCAAAGATATAGAATAGCCCCCCACAAATATTAACGGTGAGTTAAGGGGAAAGCACAAACGCAGAGATGAAATCAGATTTAGCAAATGAGGCCCGCTAACTAGTGTTGAGCATTCCGATACCGCAAGTATCGGGGTATCGGCCGATACTTAGCGGTATCGGAATTCCGATACCGAGATCCAATACTTGCCGCCTATCGGATACCGGAATCGGAAGTTCACAGAGTCAAACTGCACAACTTCAGCCAATGAGAATGATTCCAAGTGTGGGCACATCCTGCTCAGCATGGAGGGCATGAAACTACTGGCATGGCTGTGATTGGCTGCTGAAATGATGTCATTTTAACACGAAAAAAAAAAGGAGTTCTATACAAATATATATATATAAAACTGAGTACCATACAAATATGTATAAAAATATTAAATTTTATTTATAACAATCATAAAAAAACCACATAGCATATTATGGTACACAAATGGAAGGAAAAGAACCCTAGTATACAAACATCCAAGTCACAGGCAGAGAAAGTGATACAAAACACACACCAGGGTATTCTCATAAGTAAGCATCAGTATTGGCACAAAAAAGCATGGTATAGCTTTCCCATATAGTACCAAAGTCCATGTGGACATATGTCTACCATGCTAAAAGTCAGTCACTGTGCCCACTTGATGCGAGACTGCTTACCCATAGTGGAATGGTTAATCTGCCTGGGGCTCCGAATACCCCCTGACGCGCGTTTCGCGTTTTCTTTTTCAAAGAGGGAATGGAAGGGCTCAGCAGAGCGAGGTGCTTTTATAATGAGGTCAATAGACCCGCATTGTAGACGCGCAGTCACACCGTGACACGGGCACAGGAAGTCGTCACTGCCCAGCTGTCTCTCTCCAAAATCTCGGACGTACCTAATTGCGGTCACTCCTCCTCTATATTGCAGTGCGCAGGCGCACCGCAACTCAATTGCGGGGAAGTCCCTGCTCCCCGGCATTCATCGGGAGCGCACGTCAGAGGGGAAATCCCCTGTTGACGTCACAGACATGCGCTCTCGAATCATAGAAGCCGGAGATGCATGGGCATCCCACCAGTCACGGAGCGCGTGCGCAGGCCAGCAACGGGACCCGGGGTCAGGAATTGAACAGCTTAAAACAGTAAGGAATAGTACCCATATAACCAAGTAGCCACAGCGTCCTGCGCTGGTTAGAATGCAGACACGCAAATTGCGGGCAAGAGTCTCAGGATATATAAACGGATCACACGTGGTACAAAATAAATAAATAAAAAATATATGAAAAAATATATGCGAAAATGAAACCAGTGCCAGTGATGTGAAAATATATATAACATATTATATAATAAAAAGTTAATACCAAAATATCGTGATATATTTAAAGCAAATTAAATACATAGGTGATATGGAGGGATTATATGCCGACTTCCAATCCTCCCTCTAATTTGTTCTCCTCCTCCTCCCCTTAGTGAGCAGTCTTCTAGTGATCATTCTTGATACAGTGAGCCGCCATCCTGATCCCAGTTCTCACACTTCTTATATATTGCCAGACCATAGACCTCATAAGCACCAAACTCTGGAAACCCATTAAATCTAGGGATGTAGAAAAGTAACAGACATAAGTAAACAGAAAAAATAAAAGTTAAAATGATGTTAAAATGTAATTACAGATTACGTCAAATTCTGCGGCGAAAGAGGACGTGGGGGAACAGTGCTCCCTATAGAAAAGGAACAAAACTGATTGTTTCATTTAGTCCTACAGGGGACATAGAATCCAAGGTAACAATCCACTTGCATTCGACCTGCGCAAGTGTTCGTTTTATGTTACCTCCCCTGTTACCACTGTGGACTTGGTCGATCCCAATGACCCTGAGGCCAGTGGGATCACATCCATGGAACTTATAAAAGTGTTTGGGGATCGTTTTAAGGGTACTAACGTCCTCAACCTTGCGTGCATTTGCTATATCCCTTACGTGCTCTCTCACACGTACACGCAGCTGACGTGACGTGAGTCCCACATAGATTTTGGAGCAAGGACATGTGGCCAGATATACAACACAAGTGCTGGTACAGCGAATATGATGCCAAATCTGGAATCTCCTGCTTCCACACGACGACGCAAAATGAGTGCCCCTAATAAGGTTCTTTTCCCTACAGGCCAAGCAATCGCCGCACGGGTAGCACCCCCATATTGGACCTCTATTCGTTGGATTAAGAGGATTGCTAATTTTTGCCACATAATGGCTTTTAACTAATAGATCCTTTATACTTTTACCCCGTTTAGCTGTAAAGCTGGGTCTCTGGGGGATACTAGAGGCAAGGACGGAGTCAGTGAGAAGAACCGGCCAATGCTTCTTGATTATATCCTGCATACGCCTCCATTGGCAATTGTGAGTAGAAATGAATCTCACATTGTTCTCTGACACATTTTTCTTCTCTTTTTTGTACAATAACTCATGTCTCTCCGTTCTCTTGGCCCTAGTATACCCCTGTTTTATGCAGCGATTGCTATAGCCACGGGCCCTGAATCTATTTTTTAGATCATCCGATTGGGCCTCAAATTTTTGTTCGGTGGAACAGATCCGCTTCATCCTGAGGAATTGACCAACTGGAATGGCTTTGATGGTATGTGCGGTATGAGATGAGGATGCATGCAATAAGGAGTTGACTGACGTAGCTTTCCTAAATACATCCGTATGCAGCATCCCCATCTCATCCACCTCAAGACAAATATCCAAGAAGTCAATTCTCCTTTGATGTGCCTTGTGTGTCAATCGGATATTATGAGGATTACAGTTGAGCTGACCCACAAATTCAATGATCTCATTTTCGCTACCCTGCCATATAAAGAAGATGTCATCAATATACCTATGCCAATACTGCACCCGGTCCACGGCAGAGGCCCCATCTTGATGGAATATGGACCTCTCCCATAGACCAAGGAACAGGTTGGCATAGGCGGGGGCGCAAGCCGCCCCCATGGCAGTACCACGTTTCTGAAGATAACATCTATCTTTAATGAGAAACACATTGTGGGTCAGCACAAACCTCAACAAGGTCACAACAAGGTCACAGATCTGGCCATCCCAGTTGCCATTCTCCAGGAAGAAGCGGACCGCCTCAATCCCGTCGTCATGTGAAATGCAGGTGTACAATGACTCGACATCTGCTGTTACCAGCCACATGTCCTGCTCCAACACCATCCCCTCTACCTTTGTTAACATATCAGTGGTATCCCGAACATACGAAGGCAATGTTTCCACCATAGACTTTAAATAAAAATCAATGTACCTACAAATTGGGTCACAAAGACCATCGATCCCAGAGACTATTGGCCTCCCTGGAGGACTTGTCATATCCTTATGTACCTTAGGTAATAGGTACAGTGTAGGGGTTTTTGGGAACTCCACCGTCAACCCATCAAACACTTTTTTATTAATGATTCCCTGATCCAGGGCGTTCCGTAGAATTCTATCCAGTTCATATTTATATGTATCTGTAGGATTATGAGGCAGCCGAGTGTAGGTGTCCCTACAATTCAGCTGCCTCAGTGCCTCTTTTCATATTTAATTGTGGGCCAAATAACGACGTTCCCTCCCTTGTCTGCTGCTTTTATGACAACGTCATCGAGATTACTAAGTTCTTGGAGTGCTTGTCGCTGAGACTTCGTGACATTGTCATACGTTATAAATTCAGGGAGCTTTTTGAAATCTTCCGTTACCAACCTAGTAAAAATCTCTACCTGAGGGCATAGAGACAAGGGAGGGAACGTGGTTGATCTGGGCAGGATAGATCTAGGGAACGTACCTTTGGGGTCAGGTTCCTGTTCTTTTAACAAGTCCTCCAGGACCGCCAACGTCTCCCGATCGATCTTGGATGTTAGTCCATGTTCCTCATAATCTCTTTTATTGTGCAACCTCTTCAATATAAGTTTCCGAGAGAAAAGATGTACATCCTTCACCGCTGAAAAATAATTGAATGAGTTATTAGGCACAAATGTCAAACCAAGGGATAATACTTCCTTCTGAGCTTCAGATAGTCTATGGTGGGATAAATTAATTACCTCCAATGTCCCAGATTTCTTTTTCTTGTCATCATTTTGATGCAAGGGAGATATTTTCCGTTTTGTAGAGGACTTGCCCTTTCCCTGTTCCAGTTGCTTGTGACTTGATCTAGTTTGTCTAAAGTGGCTGGAACCAGCCACCTGTGAAGTATCACTATCAAGCTCTTCTCCCGATGTTACTGATGAGTATGACTCGTTACGGGCTCTAGATGTAGAACGACCTCCCCTTCTGTTGTTCTTTCTCCATCTATATACCTGATTACTCTGGAAGTCAAGTACGTCTCTTTGGAACTTTTTTGTTTTGATAGTTTTAATATCCTCTTCCCATTTGAGGAAATCTCTCTCCAAGTCCTCATTCACCTTTCTAATGGCCTCACTTGTTAACTCTTTTTTCAATAATGTCTGGATACTGTCAATTTCTTTTTCCAGCTCACTAAGTGTAAGCTCATTATGCTTAATAAGTAGCTCCATAAAGCCCCTGGAACAATTACTGGCTAATTTCTCCCATCCACTTTTAAACCATGGTACATCGGTCTCAAAAGAGGGGAACACCTGCACACGCAGGCCTCTAGGTATTAACCCCTTGGAGACGTACTTTTCCAAGAAACCCTTGTTCCACCACGTCCTCATTCGCCTATGCAGAAGTAATTTTAATTTTTGAATTAGATCTTGATTTTCTCTGTAGTTACAGCTTAAAATCAAACTAGGGTCATCCTTGAATACTTCATTAATTTGGCTGAGCCATGAAGAATCTCTGGCTCTGAAATCCATCTGTCTGGAATCAGCTGCTGTGAAAAACACAGAATAAATTAATAATGAAATCAAACCAACAGAAACCACATGGGCCCCACATAATCTGTATATAAGTATCAGTGGTTGGTTATCTTTACCCATGTATATAGATTGGAAACAATAATGTATACTCCGAATAATTTATTTTAACACGAAAAAAAAAAAAAGGAGTTCTATACAAGGGAGGGAACGTCGTTATTTGGCCCACAATTAAATATGAAAAAGAGGCACTGAGGCAGCTGAATTGTAGGGACACCTACACTCGGCTGCCTCATAATCCTACAGATACATATAAATATGAACTGGATAGAATTCTACGGAACGCCCTGGATCAGGGAATCATTAATAAAAAAGTGTTTGATGGGTTGACGGTGGAGTTCCCAAAAAACCCTACACTGTACCTATTACCTAAGGTACATAAGGATATGACAAGTCCTCCAGGGAGGCCAATAGTCTCTGGGATCGATGGTCTTTGTGACCCAATTTGTAGGTACATTGATTTTTATTTAAAGTCTATGGTGGAAACATTGCCTTCGTATGTTCGGGATACCACTGATATGTTAACAAAGGTAGAGGGGATGGTGTTGGAGCAGGACATGTGGCTGGTAACAGCAGATGTCGAGTCATTGTACACCTGCATTTCACACGACGACGGGATTGAGGCGGTCCGCTTCTTCCTGGAGAATGGCAACTGGGATGGCCAGATCTGTGACCTTGTTGTGACCTTGTTGAGGTTTGTGCTGACCCACAATGTGTTTCTCTTTAAAGATAGATGTTATCTTCAGAAACGTGGTACTGCCATGGGGGCGGCTTGCGCCCCCGCCTATGCCAACCTGTTCCTTGGTCTATGGGAGAGGTCCATATTCCATCAAGATGGGGCCTCTGCCGTGGACCGGGTGCAGTGTTGGCATAGGTATATTGATGACATCTTCTTTATATGGCAGGGTAGCGAAAATGAGATCATTGAATTTGTGGGTCAGCTCAACTGTAATCCTCATAATATCCGATTGACACACAAGGCACATCAAAGGAGAATTGACTTCTTGGATATTTGTCTTGAGGTGGATGAGATGGGGATGCTGCATACGGATGTATTTAGGAAAGCTACGTCAGTCAACTCCTTATTGCATGCATCCTCATCTCATACCGCACATACCATCAAAGCCATTCCAGTTGGTCAATTCCTCAGGATGAAGCGGATCTGTTCCACCGAACAAAAATTTGAGGCCCAATCGGATGATCTAAAAAATAGATTCAGGGCCCATGGCTATAGCAATTGCTGCATAAAACAGGGGTATACTAGGGCCAAGAGAACGGAGAGACATGAGTTATTGTACAAAAAAGAGAAGAAAAATGTGTCAGAGAACAATGTGAGATTCATTTCTACTCACAATTGCCAATGGAAGCGTATGCAGGATATAATCAAGCAGCATTGGCCGGTTCTTCTCACTGACTCCGTCCTTGCCTCTAGTATCCCCCAGAGACCCAGCTTTACAGCTAAACGGGGTAAAAGTATAAAGGATCTATTAGTTAAAAGCCATTATGTGGCAAAAATTAGCAATCCTCTTAATCCAACGAATAGAGGTCCAATATGGGGGTGCTACCCGTGCGGCGATTGCTTGGCCTGTAGGGAAAAGAACCTTATTAGGGGCACTCATTTCGCGTCGTCGTGTGGAAGCAGGAGATTCCAGATTCGGCATCATATTCGCTGTACCAGCACTTGTGTTGTATATCTGGCCACATGTCCTTGCTCCAAAATCTATGTGGGACTCACGTCACGTCAGCTGCGTGTACGTGTGAGAGAGCACGTAAGGGATATAGCAAATGCACGCAAGGTTGAGGACGTTAGTACCCTTAAAACGATCCCCAAACACTTTTATAAGTTCCATGGATGTGATCCCACTGGCCTCAGGGTCATTGGGATCGACCAAGTCCACAGTGGTAACAGGGGAGGTAACATAAAACGAACACTTGCGCAGGTCGAATGCAAGTGGATTGTTACCTTGGATTGTATGTCCCCTGTAGGACTAAATGAAACAATCAGTTTTGTTCCTTTTCTATAGGGAGCACTGTTCCCCCACGTCCTCTTTCGCCGCAGAATTTGACGTAATCTGTAATTACATTTTAACATCATTTTAACTTTTATTTTTTCTGTTTACTTATGTCTGTTACTTTTCTACATCCCTAGATTTAATGGGTTTCCAGAGTTTGGTGCTTATGAGGTCTATGGTCTGGCAATATATAAGAAGTGTGAGAACTGGGATCAGGATGGCGGCTCACTGTATCAAGAATGATCACTAGAAGACTGCTCACTAAGGGGAGGAGGAGGAGAACAAATTAGAGGGAGGATTGGAAGTCGGCATATAATCCCTCCATATCACCTATGTATTTAATTTGCTTTAAATATATCACGATATTTTGGTATTAACTTTTTATTATATAATATGTTATATATATTTTCACATCACTGGCACTGGTTTCATTTTCGCATATATTTTTTCATATATTTTTTATTTATTTATTTTGTATCACGTGTGATCCGTTTATATATCCTGAGACTCTTGCCCGCAATTTGCGTGTCTGCATTCTAACCAGCGCAGGACGCTGTGGCTCCTTGGTTATATGGGTACTATTCCTTACTGTTTTAAGCTGTTCAATTCCTGACCCCGGGTCCCGTTGCTGGCCTGCGCACGCGCTCCGTGACTGGTGGGATGCCCATGCATCTCCGGCTTCTATGATTCGAGAGCGCATGTCTGTGACGTCAACAGGGGATTTCCCCTCTGACGTGCGCTCCCGATGAATGCCGGGGAGCAGGGACTTCCCCGCAATTGAGTTGCGGTGCGCCTGCGCACTGCAATATAGAGGAGGAGTGACCGCAATTAGGTACGTCCGAGATTTTGGAGAGAGACAGCTGGGCAGTGACGACTTCCTGTGCCCGTGTCACGGTGTGACTGCGCGTCTACAATGCGGGTCTATTGACCTCATTATAAAAACACCTCGCTCTGCTGAGCCCTTCCATTCCCTCTTTGAAAAAGAAAACGCGAAACGCGCGTCAGGGGGTATTCGGAGCCCCAGGCAGATTAACCATTCCACTATGGGTAAGCAGTCTCGCATCAAGTGGGCACAGTGACTGACTTTTAGCATGGTAGACATATGTCCACATGGACTTTGGTACTATATGGGAAAGCTATACCATGCTTTTTTGTGCCAATACTGATGCTTACTTATGAGAATACTCTGGTGTGTGTTTTGTATCACTTTCTCTGCCTGTGACTTGGATGTTTGTATACTAGGGTTCTTTTCCTTCCATTTGTGTACCATAATATGCTATGTGGTTTTTTTATGATTGTTATAAATAAAATTTAATATTTTTATACATATTTGTATGGTACTCAGTTTTATATATATATATATATTTGTATAGAACTCCTTTTTTTTTCGTGTTAAAATAAATTATTCGGAGTATACATTATTGTTTCCAATCTATATACATGGGTAAAGATAACCAACCACTGATACTTATATACAGATTATGTGGGGCCCATGTGGTTTCTGTTGGTTTGATTTCATTATTGAAATGATGTCATGATGCAGTTTAAAAGTCGCTGGCGCCATTTTGCGCTCACTCTGCTGTGAATTCAGTTAGTGACAGGACGCTGTTCGCTATCTCTAAACTGGCCCTCAGTCAGCAATTTGCTTCTTTGTGCTTTTCAAAGGCTAATTTAGCAACCGCTGTGTTCACCTACTATTCACCTTGCTTTTGCCTTGTAGCGCTGTTTTCACAGTGATCTGCAAGGTCTGTGTGTGTGTGTGTGTGTGTGAGTGCAGCCCACTCTCTAGTCTGAGTGCAGCCATAGGCCATCCATAGCTGGTTGTATTCAGTTCAGGGAGGGTGGTTCATTGCCTCATACTGTTATTTATTTATTTTTTTTTTCAAGTAGTGTAGTCTGCTGCTCATTTTTTCCAAAAATTCCTATTAGTGTCTTTCCACCCGTCTCCAGCTAACTTGTGGAAAAACACTACATAGGATAAAGTAGAGGAGGGTTTTTGGGCCTTGCAGCGCCGTTTACGGCTGTCTGTACGGTCTCCGTGTGACTGCAGCTCGCCCTGTAGTCTGTGAGCAGCCATAGCCTGGTTGTCTCCAGCTCAGGGTTCTTCACTGCGTCATACCGTAAAATCAATCTTCCTTTTGTTTTAAGTAGTGCAGGCTGCTGCACATTTTTTCAAAAAATTCCTATTAGTGTCTTTCCACCCGTCTCCAGCTAACTTGTGGAAAAACACTACATAGGATAAAGTAGAGGAGGGTTTTTGGGCCTTGCAGCGCCGTTTACGGCTGTCTGCACGGTCTCCGTGTGACTGCAGCTCGCCCTGTAGTCTGTGAGCAGCCATAGCCTGGTTGTCTCCAGCTCAGGGTTCTTCACTGCGTCATACCATAAAATCAATTTTCCTTTTGTTTTAAGTAGTGCAGGCTGCTGCACATTTTTTCAAAAAATTCCTATTAGTGTCTTTCCACCTGTCTCCAGCTAACTTGTGGAAATACACTACATAGGATAACGTAGAGGAGGGTTTTTGGGCCTTGCAGCGCCGTTTACGGCTGTCTGCACGGTCTCCGTGTGACTGCAGCTCTCTCTGTTGTCAGTTCAGTCCCCAAAAAATAAATAAATAATAAAGTTCACCAAACACACCAGTGACACCACTTAACATTTGTGTAGGCCACATTAGCTCAGTCTAGTCCACACTTTATAAAATTAGTGTTTCTTATACCTGTTAGGAGTTGTTCAGGAATAAGCACACAAAGCCGTTAGTACTTTTCTGCTTATCTTTATCAGTCAACCAAGATGAAGAAGGCAGTGAGTAAGGCACGTGGGCGTGGGCGCGGAGCAGGGAGAGGACGTGGGGATTCTGTGCCTGCTGCGGGCACCGGTGACTCATCAGCACCCAGTTTCACCAGGGAACAGTCCTTCATGCGCAGCTTTGTCGCAGAGCGCCGTACACCGCTGCTGCGTGAAGAACAAATTGAAGCCGTTGTCGGATGGATGGCAGCTAATGCATCAACTTCAATTAGTGCCACATCCTCTCAGACACAGAGCACTGGAGAGCAGCCATCTGTCTCTTCACCACCTGCCAAATTGCCCAGGCAGACAGAGAGCCCAGGACAGGAGCCGTCTCTACTTCTGTTCTCTGAATCTCTTGGCTTGGAAACAGGGGGCCAGCCAAGCAGCATTGGAGAAATGGAAGAAGAGGCAGGGTGCAGTGATGCCCAACAGCTTTTTCTCTCTTCCTCTGAAGAGGCGGGTGGGCCAGTGCTTCCGGTCACCACATCGCAGGCCGCATCCGCTGATGCACCACTTTCTGGTGCGTGCTCTGCTGCTGAGACTACCCAGGAGGAGCAGTTGGGGGCAGAGGGTAGTGTAGATGATGAGGTCCTTGACCCATCTTGGCGTGAGGGACAGGAAGGTGGTGGGAGCAGCTCTGAGGAAGAGATTCCCCGTACGGCCCAAAGAGGGAGAGGGAGGGGGAAGACTGCGGATCCTGCAGCCTCCGCTTTGGCACCCGTTAGGAGCATGTCTCTTCCAAAAGCCAAAAAGGGCGCTCCCAAGACTTGCAGTGCCTGGGCCTTTTTTGACACAGTTGCAGATGACATTTGCTATGTCAAATGCAAGGTGTGTCATCACAAAGTCAAAAGAGGTCGAAATGTCAGCAGCCTCAATACCTCCAACATGTGGAAACATGTGCGGACCAGGCACACGGCGTTGTTAGAAAAACACACTGAAGAGCTAGGCCAACCAACAGCGGCAGCTACCACCTCTTCAGCTCGTGTTGCCTCTTCCTCCAGCTCACACGCAGCTGGTTCGGCTTCCTCCCAGGATCGCCGTGGAAGAACCTCTGGCCCTGTTGTCCAGAGACCCGCTGTAATTCCACCCGCAGCACCACTTTCCCAGTCATCCACACACTCCCAGCCCAGTCTACAGCCATCGGTAGTACAGGCATGGGAGAAAAGGCGGCCTTTCTCATCAAACCACCCACGAGCACAGGCTCTGACTGCAGGCATTGCCAAACTTCTGTCACTGGAAATGCTGTCATTCAGGCTGGTGGAGACTGACAGCTTCCGTGACTTGATGTCATTGGCAGTCCCACAGTACAATGTGCCCAGCCGCTTTTACTTCAGCAGGCAAACCGTCCCTGCCCTGCACAAGCATGTGGAGGGACACATAAAACACGCGCTACTGAATGCCGTCAGTAGCAAGGTCCACCTCACCACCGATGCGTGGACCAGTCAACATGGACAGGGGCGATACCTTTCCCTCACTGCCCATTGGGTTAATGTCGTTGAGCCGGGTACAGATCGTGCGAGTGGCACAGGACGTGTCCTGCCCACTCCAAGGATTGCAGGAATCCATTCTGTACGCATTGACTCCTCCTCTTACACCAGTTCCTCAGAATCATCGCTGCAGGAGCCGTCACAGTCCACCTCCACATGGACCCGTGATGAACGTTTACCTGTTACGACCGACATGAGCACAGCCCTGGCCAAACGTCAACAGGCCGTCTTGAAATTAATTTCTTTGGGGAATCGAAGCCACACAGCGCAGGAGCTCTGGAATGCCATCAAGCAGGAGAGCGATGTGTGGTTTGTGCCAGCGAATCTCCAGCCAGGCATGGTAGTGTGTGATAATGGCCGAAATCTGGTGGCAGCTCTGGGCCTCGGCAACCTCACTCACATCCCATGTCTGGCACATGTGCTCAATTTGGTCGTGCAGAGTTTTTTGAGGGACTATCCGGATCTTGATGCACTGCTGCACAAGGTCCGCCTAGAGTGTGCTCACTTGCGGCGTTCCAGCACGGCAAAAGCGCGCATTGCGGCTCTGCAGCGCCGACACCACCTGCCGGAACATCGCATCATATGTGACCTACCTACCAGGTGGAATTCCATGTTACATATGTTGGAGCGGTTGTGTGAGCAGCAGCAAGCTGTAATGGAGTACCAGCTGCATCAGGCGCAAAGAAGTCGCACTCCGCGCCGTTCAGACTTCACAACCACAGAGTGGGCCACTATGAATGACGTCTGCCAGGTTTTGCGTCCCTTCGATTATTCCACGCGGGTGGCGAGTGCAGATGATGCACTAGTCAGCATGACTGTCCCCCTTATCTGCCTGCTTGAAAAATCACTGCAAGCGCTAAGGGATGATGTTGTGGAAGAGGTGGAGGATGAGGATTCAACATTTCCATCATCTTCTGGACAGTCAGCGCCACGTGGTTCCTCACAAATGCGTAGGCAGGGGACAGTTTGTGAGGAGGATGAGGAGGAGTCAATGGAGGAGGAAGACATCCGTCCAGAGGAGGGAGTTACACAATTGTCCAGTAGTCAGTGTGTACAGCGAGGGTGGGGTGATGACGAGCGGGCAGAGATCACGCCTCCAGCAGGGGACAGCGTTTCTTGGGCAGTTGGCAGTCTGCAGCACATGGTGGATTACATGCTGCAGTGCCTGAGAAACGACCGCCGCATCGCCCACATTCTCAACATGTCTGAATATTGGGTGTTCACCCTCCTCGATCCTCGCTACCGGGACAACGTAGAAAGCCTCATCACACCGTTGAACCGGGAGCGAAAAATGCGGGAGTACCAAGACACACTGGTGAATTCCATCATCTTCTCCATTCCAAGTGAGAGAAGTGCTGCTAGTGCATTACAAAGCAGCTCAGTGCGTCCAGGCAGTGGTGGAGGCTCTGCACAAACAGGGAGCAGAAGCAGTGCCTCTGCCCAAGGCAAGAGCAGTATGGCCCAACTGTGGCACAGTTTTCTGTGCCCGCCACAAAAGTCAACACCATCACAGACGGCTCCAGTCAGCAGGAGGCAACGGTTCCGTCAGACGGTGACAGACTACATGTCTTGCCCTCTTGCTGTACTCCCAGATGGCTCTTCACCTTTCAAGTTTTGGGTCTCAAAGCTGGATACATGGCCAGAGCTAAGCCAGTATGCATTGGAGGTGCTGGCTTGCCCTGCGGCTAGTGTATTATCGGAACGCGTCTTTAGTGCTGCAGGTGGTGTACTAACTGACCGTCGCATGCGACTATCCTCCGATAACGTTGACCGGCTTACTTTCCTGAAAATGAACAAGGCCTGGATCTCGCAGGAATTTGCCACTCCTCTTCCTGATTAAATAATTAGGTGACTGTCTACGTTATCCAGGTCTCCTGTTGTGTTCATCTTTCTACCACCTGAACTTAAATTCCTGGGCTCCAACACCGCCAGTTGAGGCTCAGAAGTGCCGTCTGCACAGTCAAAACATACGACCCAGTGTTATTGGGTTTCAGTAACGTCAGCTGATCCCCAGCTGTGCAGCCGGCAATGTGTCCTGCGACCGCCACGCTGACACAACAACTGAAATGTAAGGGAACCTGTCCCCCCCCCCCAAGGCGTTTGTTACTGAAAGAGCCACCTTGTGCAGCAGTAATGCTGCACAAGGAAAAGGTAGCTATTTTTGTTTAGCTCCTTGTACACGCAGAACTTAACACTTATAAAATGTGTCCACTGATACCGTAAAACCGTCCCGGAGGTGGGACTTTCCTTCGTAATATGACGCAGCACAGCTGTCATTCCTACCCCCTTGCCACCGTGCCCCGGCTCCTCAGCGTTGTTTAAATCTGTCCCGGAGCCTGCGCTGTTATGTTATCCCTTGGCCAGGCACACTTAGCGCTGCCCATCTTCTGACATCATTTGGTGTCAGGCTGGCTGCGCCTGTGCGGCCGCGCTGGCCGAGAGCCCGCCTCGCATTGTCTTCTGATTTCATCCCACTGGGGGCCTGAGATCCATGGACATGCGCAGTGCATATCTGAACCTCCGCCTCTCACTCATCTCCCTACGCCTTCTTCAGACTGTGCGCCGTCAGTTGATCCCTAATAGCATGCCACGGCCGTGACGCCGCACAGTCTGAAGAAGCCGTAGGGAGGGGAGTGAAAGGCGAGGATATGCACTGCGCATGGCCATGGATCCCAGGCCCACGGTGGGATTACATTAGACGACACTGCGAGGCGGGATCTCGTCCAGCGCGGCCGCACAGGCGCAGCCAGCCTGACACCAAATGATGTCAGAAGATGGGCAGCGCTAAGTGTGCCTGGCCAAGGGATAACATAACAGCGCAGGCTCCGTGACAGATTCAAACAACGCTGAGGAGCCGGGGCACGGCGCCAGGGGGGTAGGAATGACAGCTGTGCTGCGTCATATTACGAAGGAAAGTCCCACCTCCGGGACGGTCTCACGGTTTCAGGGGACACATTTTATAAGTGTTTAGTTCTGTGTTTGCAAGGAGCATAATGAAAAGAGCCACCTTTTCCTTTTGCATCTTTTGTGCTGCACAAGCTGGCTCTTTCAGCTACAAACGCCTTGGGGGGGGGGGTTAAAGGTTCCCTTTCGACTTTCTCCAATCAGGCTTCGGCCTACATTGTGTTCCTCTGCTTCTCCTGCTGTCCCTGGGCTCCAACACCGCTAGTTGTTGCCTGGTAGTGCTGTACGCACAGTCCCAACAGTCCCTCCTCTGTTATTGGGGTTCAGTAACGTCAGCTGTTCCCCTGCTGTGTGTGTGGCAATCCCTCCTATCTCCCCCACCTCCTCCTCCTCCTCCTGTCCCTGGGCTCCAACACCGCTAGTTGCTGTCCAGAAGTGCTGTCCGCACAGAGCCAAACACCTCGCCAATGTGTTGGGGTTCTGTTCCCCTGCTGTGTATACGGCAACGTGTACTGCGACCGCCACGCAGGCACAACAAGTTAAATTTAAGGGAACATGTCCCCCCCCCAGGCGGTTGTTACTGAAGGAGCCACCTTTTGCAGCGGTAATGATGCAAAGGGAAAAAGTGCCTCTTTTCGTGGTGCTCCTTGCACATGCTGAACCTAACACTTATGAAATGTGTCCCCTCCTACCGTGATACCGTCCGGTAGGTGGAACTTTCCTTTGTGATGTGAAGCAGCACAGCCGTCATTCTTACCCCCTTGGCGCCATGCGCCGCCTCCTCAGCGTTGTTTGAGTCAGTCCTGGAGCCTGCGCTGTTAGGTTAGCCCTTGGCCATGCACACATTTTGCGCTGCCCGTCTTCTGACATCATTTGGTGTCAGGCTGGCTGAGCCTGTGCGGCCGCGCTGGACGAGATCCCGCCTCGTAGTGTCTTCTGATTTAATCCCACTGGGGGCCTGAGATCCATGGACATGCGCAGTGCATATCTGAACCTCCACCTCTCACTCATCTCCCTACGGCTTCTTCAGACTGTGCGGTGTCAGCTGGTCCCTAATAGCATGCCACGGCCGTGACACCGCACAGTCTGAAGAAGCCGTAGGGAGGGGAGTGAGAGGCGAGGATATGCACTGCGCATGGCCATGGATCCCAGGCCCGCGGTGGGATTACATTAGACGACACTGCGAGGCGGGATCTCGGCCAGCGCAGCCGCACAGGTGCAGCCAGTCTGACACCAAATGATGTCAGAAGACGGGCAGCGCAAAATGTGTGCATGGCCAAGGGCTAACCTAACAGCGCAGGCTCCGGGACTGATTCAAACAACGCTGAGGAGGCGGCGCACGGCGCCAAGGGGTTGAGAATGACGGCTGTGCTTCTTCACATCACAAAGGAAAGTTCCACCTACCGGACGGTATCACGGTAGGAGGGGACACTTTTCATAAGTGTTAGGTTCAGCATGTGCAAGGACCATAATTAAAAGAGCTAAGTTTACCTTTTCCAGCATTAGTTCTGTACACGATGGCTCTTTCAGCTACAAACGCCTGGGGGGGGGGGTTAAAGGTTCCCTTTCAACTTGCTCCAGTGCAGGCTTCGGCCTACACTCTGCTCCCTCTCCTCCTCCTGCTGACCCAGGGCTCTGACACCGCCAGTTGGGGCCCAGATGTGCTGGCTGCACAGAGAAAAACACCAGCCAAAGTGTCAGTGGGGTTCAGCACCGCCAGCTCTTCCCCTGCTGTGTAGCCAGCAACGTGTCCTGCAACAGCCACGCAGACACAAGAACTGAAATTGAAGGAAACCTGTCCCCCTCCCCCAGGTGTTTCTATGTTTTACAGCCACCTTGTATGGCAGTAATGCTGCATGTGTGCAAGGTGGCTCAGAAACTTATTCTCCTTGCCCATGTTGAACTGAACACGTCTAAAATGAGTCCTCTGCGACCATTAAAACGTCCCTCAGGTGTGATTTTCCTTTGTATTGACACGCAACAAGCTCCTTGGTAGCGCTGCCCGTCTTCTGGCATCATTGTTTGGCTGCCTGCGCCTCTGCGGCCGCCTTGCCCCACACAATGCCCCTCGGTGTCTTATTTATTTGGACTGCGAGGGTGTGATTGACGGGCATGAACCGTGCATTTCTTCGCCTGTCCCTCATCTCCTTCCGCCTTCTTCGGACTGTGCGTCTTCATGGCCGTGGCATGCGATAAGGGATCAGCTGACGCCGCATAGTCTGAAGCGGGTGTAAGAACCCAAGAGAGAGGCGAACATATGTACTGCGCCAGGCCATGAATCCCAGCCCCGCAGTGTTTTAACAATGTTAAGACACTGCGGGGCTGGGATTCATGGTCATCGCAAACCGCAACGGCCGACATTAAATGATGTTAGAAGATGGGCAGCGCTAACAGAGCAAGGCCAAGGGATAACACGACAGCGCAGACTCCTGTGCAACAAATAACGATGTTCAGGAGGCCGCGCAAAGCACCAAGGTGGCATTTTTGCCAGCTGTACTGCGTCTCTTTACGAAGGGAACTCACGCCTCAAAATCAGTTTGACTGTGTAAGGGCCTAAATGTTATACGTGTTCCTTTCAGCGTGTGCAAGGAGCAAAATTAAAAGAGCAACCTTTGACTTGTGCAGCACTACTGCTGCATAAGCTGTGGCTCTTCTAGTTTGGAACACCTGAGGGGGGGTTAAAGGTTACCTTTGAAATTGGTTCAATTAGGCTTAGGCCTACACTCCGCTCCCCCTGTCCTCCTCCTGCTGACCCTGGGCTCTAAAACCGCCAGTTGGGGCCCAGATGTGCTAGCTGCACAGAGAAAAACACCAGCCAAAGTGTCAGTGGGATTCAGCAACGCCAGCTGTTCCCCTGCTGTGCAGCCGGCAACGTGTCCTGCAACAGCCACGCAGGCACAACAGACCCAAAGCTGCCGCCAGTGCAGGCTTCGGCCTACACTCTGCTCCCTCTCCTCCTCCTGCTGACCCTGGGCTCTAACACCACCAGTTGGGGCCCGGTACTGCTAGCTGCAAAGAGAAAAACACCAGCCAATGTGTCAGTGGGGTTCAGCACCGCCAGCTGTTCCCCTGCTGTGCAGCCAGCAACGTGTCCTGCAACAGCCACGCAGACACAAGAACTGAAATTGAAGGGAACCTGTACCCCCTCCCCCAGGTGTTTCTACGTTTTACAGCCACCTTGTACGACAGTAATGCTGCATGTGTGCAAGGTGGCTCAGAAACTTATTCTCCTTGCCCATGTTGAACTGAACACGTCTAAAATGAGTCCTCTGCGACCATTAAAATGTCCCTCAGGTGTGATTTTCCTTTGTATTGACATGCAACAAGCTCCTTGGTAGCGCTGCCCGTCTTCTGGCATCATTGTTTGGCTGCCTGCACCTCTGCGGCCGCCCTGACCCACACAACACCCCTCGGTGTCTTATTTATTTGGACTGCGAGGGTGTGATTGATGGGCATGAGCAGTGCATAAGTTCGCCTGTCCCTCATCTCCTTCCGCCTTCTTCAGACTGTGCGGCTTCATGGCCGTGGCATGCGATAAGGGATCAGCTGATGCCGCACAGTCTGTAGCAGGTGTAAGGACCCGGGCGATAGGCGAACATATGTACTGCGCCAGGCCATGAATCCCAGCCCCGCAGTGTGAAACACTGTAAAGACACTGCGGGGCTGGGATTCATGGGCATCGCGAACCGCACCAGCCGACATGAAATGATGTCAGAAGACGGGCAGCGCATGGCCAAGGGATAACGCAACAACGCAGACTCCTGTACTTCAAAATGCGATGCTCAGGAGGCCGCACCAAGGTGGTATTTTTGCCAGCTGTGCTGCGTCTCATTACGAAGGGAACTCCCGCCTCCAAGACAGATTGACTGTATAAGGGCCAAAATGTTGTACGTGTTTCCTTCAGCTTGTGCAAGGAACAAAATTAAAAGAGCAACCTTTGACTTGTGCAGCACTACTGCTGCATAAGGCGTGGCTCTTCTAGTTTGTAACACCTGAGGGGGGGTTAAAGGTTACCTTTAAAATTGGTTCAATTAGGCTTCGGCCTACACTCTGCTCCCCCTCCTGTCCCTGGGCTCCAACACCGCCAGTTGGTGCCCCGAAGTGCTGGCTGCACAGAGAAAAACACCTCGCCAATGTGTCAGTGGGGTTCAGCACCGCCAACTGTTCCCCTGCTGTGCAGCCGGCAACGTGTCCTGCAACAGCCACGCAGACACAAAGCTGCCGCCAGTGCAGGCTTCGGCCTACATTCTGCTCCCTCTCCTCCTGCTGACCCTGGGCTCTAACACCACCAGTTGGTGCCCAGTACTGCTAGCTGCACAGAGAAAAACACCAGCCAAAGTGTCAGTGGGGTTCAGCACCGCCAACTGTTCCCCTGCTGTGTAGCCGGCATCGTGTCCTGCAAAAGCCACGCAGACACAAGAACTGAAATTGAAGGGAACCTGTCCCCCCTCCCCCAGGCGTTTGTATGTTTTCCAGCCACCTTGTACAGCAGTAATGCTGCATGTGTGCAAGGTGGCTCATAAACTTATTCTCCTCGCACATGTGGAACTGAAAACACGTCTAACATGTGTCATCTGTGTGACCATTTAACCATCCCAGAGGTGTGACTTTCCTTTGTAATGACACGCTGCATCCCCCTTGATAGCGCTGCCCGTCTTCTGGCATCATTGTTTGGCTGCCTGCGCCTCTGCGGCCGCCCTGACCCACACAACGCCCCTCGGTCTCTTATTTATTTGGACTGCGACGGTGTGATTGATGGGCATGAGCAGTGCATAAGTTCGCCTGTCCCTCATCTCCTTCCGCCTTCTTCAGACTGTGCGGCTTCATGGCCGTGGCATGCGATAAGGGATCAGCTGACGCCGCACAGTCTGAAGCGGGTGTAAGGACCCGAGTGTGAGAGGCGAACATATGTACTGCGCCAGGCCATGAATCCCAGCCCCGCAGTGTTTTAACTATGTAAAGACACTGCGGGGCTGGGATTCATGGTCATCGCAAACCGCAACGGCCGACATGAAATGATGTCAGAAGATGGGCAGCGCTAACAGCGCAAGGCCAAGGGATAACACGACAGCGCAGACTCCTGTACAGAAAATAACAACGCTCAGGAGGCTGCGCCCAGCACCAAGGTGGGATTCTTTACATCTGTGCTGCGTCTCATTACGAAGGGAACTCTCGCCTCCAACACAGTTTGACTGTATAAAGGGCTAAATGTTATACGTGTTTCATTCAGCGTGTGCAAGGAGAAAAATTAAAAGAGCAACCTTTGACTTGTGCAGCACTACTGCTGCATAAGCGGTGGCTCTTCTAGTTTGGAACACCTGAGGGGGGGTTTAAGGTTACCTTTGAAATTGGTTCAATTAGGCTTCGGCCTACACTCCCCTCCCTCTCCTCCTCCTGCTGACCCTGGGCTCTAACACCGCCAGTTGGGGCCCAGATGTGCTAGCTGCACAGAGAAAAACACCAGCCAAAGTGTCAGTGGGGTTCAGCAACGCCAGCTGTTCCCCTGCTGTGCAGCCGGCAACGTGTCCTGCAACAGCCACGCAGGCACAACAGACCCAAAGCTGCCGCCAGTGCAGGCTTCGGCCTACACTCTGCTCCATCTCCTCCTCCTGCTGACCCTGGGCTCTAACACCGCCAGTTGGGGCCCAGATGTGCTAGCTGCACAGAGAAAAACACCAGCCAAAGTGTCAGTGGGGTTCAGCACCGCCAGCTGTTCCCCTGCTGTGTAGCCGGCAACGTGTCCTGCAACAGCCACGCAGACACAAAGCTGCCGCCAGTGCAGGCTTCGGCCTACACTCTGCTCCCTCTCCTCCTCCTGCTGACCCTGGGCTCTAACACCGCCAGTTGGGGCCCAGATGTGCTAGCTGCACAGAGAAAAACACCAGCCAAAGTGTCAGTGGGGTTCAGCACCGCCAGCTGTTCCCCTGCTGTGTAGCCGGCATCGTGTCCTGCAAAAGCCACGCAGACACAAGAACTCAAATTGAAGGGATCCTGTCGCCCCACCCCCAGGTGTTTGTATGTTTTACTGCAACCTTGTACAGCAGTAATGCTGCATGTGTGCAAGGTGGCTCAAACTTATTCTCCTTGCACACGTGGAACAGAACACGTCTACAATGTGTCCCCTGAGACCATTAAAACGTCCCTGAGGTGTGACTTTCCTTTGTAATGACACGCAACGACCCCCTTGGTAGCACAGCCCTTCTTCTGACATCATTGTTTGGCTGGCTGCGCCTCTGCGGCCGCCCTGCCCGACACAACGCCCCTCGGTGTCTTATTTATTTTGACTGCGAGGGTGTGATTGACGGGCATGAGCAGTGCATATCTTCGCCAGGCTGTCACTCAACTCCTTCCGCCTTCTTCAAACTGTGCGGCTTCATGGCCGTGGCATGCGATAAGGGATCAGCTGACACCGCACAGTCTGTAGCAGGTGTAAGGACACGAGCGAGAGGCGAACATATGTACTGCGCTAGGCCATGAATCCCAGCCCCGCAGTGTGAAACACTGTAAAGACACTGCGGGGCTGGGATTCATGGGCATCGCGAACCGCACCAGCCGACATGAAATGATGTCAGAAGACGGGCAGCGCATGGCCAAGGGATAACGCAACAATGCAGATGCCTGTACTTCAAAATGCGATGCTCAGGAGGCCGCACCAAGGTGGTATTTTTGCCAGCTGTGCTGCGTCTCATTACGAAGGGAACTCCCGCCTCCAAGACAGATTGACTGTATAAGGGCCAAAATGTTGTACGTGTTTCCTTCAGCTTGTGCAAGGAACAAAATTAAAAGAGCAACCTTTGACTTGTGCAGCACTACTGCTGCATAAGGCGTGGCTCTTCTAGTTTGTAACACCTGAGGGGGGGTTAAAGGTTACCTTTAAAATTGGTTCAATTAGGCTTCGGCCTACACTCTGCTCCCCCTGCAGAGCCTGGGCTCCAACACCGCCAGTTGGTGCCCCGAAGTGCTGGCTGCACAGAGAAAAACACCTCGCCAATGTGTCAGTGGGGTTCAGCACCGCCAGCTGTTCCCCTGCTGTGTAGCCGGCAACGTGTCCTGCAACAGCCACGCAGACACAAAGCTGCCGCCAGTGCAGGCTTCGGCCTACACTCTGCTCCCCCTGCTGACCCTTTGCTCCAACACCGCTAGTTGGGGCTCTAGGAAGATAAGCTTGAATAGGTCCCCATCCTTGTTCCAGCACCGTCAGCTGGTTCCGGGCAGAGCCTTTGGCTTAGGTCCCTCTTTCTGGGTATCCGAGTTCCACCAACGTCAGGTGGTCCTTGGTAGTGCTTTCAGGCACGGGTACCTCCTGCTTAGTAACCGGGTTCCAGTAACGTCAGCTGGTCCTCGGTAGTTCCATTGGCTCTTGGACCTTCGGCTACCCATCCGGGTTCCAGTACCGTCAGCTGGTTCTCGGCAGTGTCTTTTGCTCTTGTACCTTCTGCTCCCCATCCTGGTTCCAGCACCGTCAGCTGTTTCCGGGCAGAGCCTTTGGCTTAGGTGCCTCCCTCTGGGTATCCGAGTTCCACCAACGTCAGGTGGTCCTTGGTAGTGCTTTCAGGCACGGGTACCTCCTGCTTAGTAACCGGGTTCCAGTAACGTCAGTTGGTCCTCGGTAGTTCCATTGGCTCTTGGACCTTCGGGTAGCCATCCGAGTTCCAGTTCCATCAGCTGTTTCTCTGCATTTTCTCAGCCTTCTTGTACCTTCTGCTACATTTCCAAGTTCAAGACCCTAAAGACGACGACCCGGAAGACCACCCCTAAGATGACGACGACACCAGAGACGACGACCACTGAGATGACGACGACCCTGGAGACAATGACCCTGGAGACGACGACCCTGGAGACGACGACGACATGGGAGACCGAGAAGCAGAAGAACAAGAGGCTGCAGAACAAAGAGCAGAAGAACATTAAGCATAACACTAAATATCAGAGCAAAAGATATTATCTAAATTATAAGCAGAAGAAGATTAAGCAGTGTATGGGGGTGAGTCCGTTCCTCCTCGTGGTGCCCCTGGATAAAGCCTGATGCTGCAGGCCAAACTGAACGCGGACAAATGTAACTCTTTTGTGACAGGCAGAACGGAAGGTGTAATCTTCAAACTTTTATAGATAACTACGGGAATGCCTGTCACAAATAAGAATATGATGAAGAAGTTGAATATGAAGAAGATGATAGTTAAATAAAAAGAATATGAACAATGTAAAAAAAAAAAATTAGAGGTAGAAGAAGAAGAAGATGAATAAGGTGAAGAAGTTGATGTCAAAGAAGCTGATGATGAGGATAATGAAGAAGAAAGTGTGGGAGAAGTAAAAAAGAAGGTGAAGGGCGTGGAAGTAGTGAAACATCAATATCTGACAAAATAAAAAAAAAAAAATAACAGTCAAAATCTTTCTAACGCCGAACGTCATAAAAGAAAAACAAAAAAACCTGCTATTCTATTTGTTTGGGCTAAACCTCTGTGCCTTTAATGTCTCCGCCACCTCCCCCAATACATCCTACATTATTCTTAGTTGTTTTCCTTCATGTAGAATTAACCTACAAGGAAAGAAAGGGTTTATTTTAATTCCGATATTTTCGTCCCATTGACTTGCATTGGGATCGGGTATCGGTATCGGATTAGATCCGATACTTTGACGGTATCGGACGATACTTTCCGATACCGATACTTTCCGATATCGGAAGGTATCGCTCAACACTACCGCTAACACTAGATAGCAGAAAATAGGAAGGAAACTGTGCGGTCAATAAAAAACCCTATTCAAAATATCCACGCAGAGATTGCTCGAGCCCCCGCACCAACTAACGGTGCGGGGGAAGCAGCTCCGTAGCCCAGAGCTTACCAGGAAAAAGAAATCACATGTTAGCAAGCTGGACTAGACTCATCATACACAGAAATCATATTGCAGGCAGATGAGCAAAAAATATTCAAACAGAACTTAGCTTATCCTGAAGAGGCAGAAAACGAGATAATCAGGAGTAATCAGAATAGCACTGAATACATTGGCAGCACATTATGAATAGCAAACGATGCCGGGAGGTCCAAACGAAATGACACAGGGTTAAGGACTTCCAAAATCGTATAAGGACCGATAAACCGAGGCTTAAACTTAGGAGAGGAGACCTTCATAGGAACAAAGCGAGAAGACAACCACACCAAATCCCCAATGCGAAGTCGGGGACCCACACAGCGACGGCAGTTGGCAAAGCGCTGAGCCTTCTCCTGTGACAGCTTCAAATTGTCCACCACATGATTCCAAATCTGATGCAACCTATCCACCACAACATCCACTCCAGGACAGTCAGAAGACTCCACCTGACCCGAGGAAAAACGAGGATGAAACCCTGAATTACAAAAAAAAGGCGAAACCAAAGTAGCAGAACTAGCTCGATTATTAAGGGCAAACTCGGCCAATGGCAAAAAAGTCACCCAGTCGTCCTGATCAGCAGAAACAAAACATCTCAAATAGGTTTCCAAAGTCTGATTAGTGCGCTCGGTTTGGCCATTCGTCTGAGGATGGAAGGCCGACGAAAAAGACAAATTAATGCCCATCTTAGCACAAAAGGTCCGCCAAAATCTAGACACAAACTGGGATCCTCTGTCGGAAACAATATTTTCAGGGATCCCGTGCAAACGAACCACATTTTGAAAAAACAGAGGAACCAACTCGGAGGAGGAAGGCAACTTAGGCAAGGGCACCAAATGGACCATTTTAGAAAAACGATCACACACCACCCAAATGACCGACATTCTCTGAGAGACAGGGAGATCTGAAATAAAATCCATGGAAATGTGCGTCCAAGGCCTCTTTGGGACAGGCAAAGGCAACAACAAGCCACTGGCACGAGAACAGCAAGGCTTAGACCGAGCACAAATTCCACAAGACTGCACAAAGGAACGCACATCCCGCGACAAGGAAGGCCACCAGAAGGACCTAGCCACCAAATCTCTGGTACCAAAAATCCCTGGATGGCCTGCCAACACCGAAGAATGAACCTCGGAAATAACTCTGCCGGTCCATCTATCCGGGACAAACAGTCTCTCCGGTGGACAATGGTCAGGTCTATCCGCCTGAAACTCCTGCAGCACTCGTCGCAAATCTGGGGAGATGGCAGACAAAATCACCCCTTCTCTGAGGATACCAGCTGGCTCTGAATCACCAGGAGAGTCAGGCACAAAACTCCTAGAAAGAGCATCAGCCTTCACATTCTTCGAACCAGGCAGGTATGAGACCACGAAATCAAAACGAGAGAAAAACAACGACCAACGAGCCTGTCTAGGATTCAGCCGCTTGGCCGACTCGAGATAAATCAGATTTTTGTGATCAGTCAAGACCACCACACGATGCTTAGCTCCCTCGAGCCAATGTCGCCACTCCTCAAATGCCCACTTCATAGCCAACAACTCCCGATTACCAACATCATAATTCTGCTCGGCAGGCAAAAACTTTCTTGAAAAGAAAGCACATGGCTTCATCACAGAGCCATCAGAGCTTCTCTGCGACAAAACAGCCCCCGCTCCAATCTCAGAAGCATCAACCTCGACCTGGAAAGGAAGGGAGACGTCTGGCTGACATAAGACCGGAGCCGAAGAAAACCGGCGCTTCAGCTCCCGAAAGGCCTCCACAGCCGCAGGAGACCAATTAGTAACATCAGAACCCTTCTTGGTCAAATTCGTCAATGGCTTAACAACACCAGAAAAATTAGCGATGAAGCGACGGTAAAAATTAGCAAAACCCAAGAACTTCTGAAGACTCTTAACAGATGTAGGCTGAGTCCAGTCATGAATAGCCTGAACCTTGACTGGGTCCATCTCAATGGCAGAAGGAGAAAAAATGAAACCCAAAAAAGAGACCTTCTGGACTCCAAAAAGACATTTTGAGCCCTTCACAAATAAAGCATTGGCACGCAGGACCTGAAACACCATCCTGACCTGCTTAACATGGGACTCCCAATCATCCGAAAAAACCAGAATATCATCCAGATACCCAATCATAAATTTATCCAGATATTCACGGAAGATGTCGTGCATAAAGGACTGAAAGACAGAAGGAGCGTTAGAAAGTCCAAAAGGCATCACCAAGTACTCAAAATGGCCTTCGGGCGTATTAAATGCAGTTTTCCATTCATCACCCTGCTTAATACGCACAAGGTTATACGCACCACGAAGATCTATCTTGGTGAACCAACTAGATCCCCTAATGCGAGCAAACAGATCAGATAACAATGGCAAAGGATACTGAAATTTGACCGTGATTTTGTTTAGAAGGCGATAATCAACACAAGGTCTCAAGGAACCATCCTTCTTAGCCACAAAAAAGAACCCCGCACCAAGAGGGGAAGAGGAGGGGTGAATAAGTCCTTTCTCCAAAGACTCCTTTATATAACTCCACATAGCAGCATGCTCCGGCACTGACAAATTGAAAAGTCGTCCCTTAGGAAACTTACTACCAGGAATCAAATTTATAGCACAATCACAATCCCTATGAGGAGGTAGAGAACTGAGTTTGGGCTCATCAAATACATCCTGGTAATCTGACAAAAACGCAGGGACCTCAGAAGGAGTGGATGAAGCAATTGACACCACAGGAGCATCGCCATGAATTCCCTGACAACCCCAACTTGACACAGACATTGCTTTCCAATCCAGGACTGGATTATGAGTCTGCAACCATGGCAGGCCCAACACGACAACATCATGCAAATTATGCAATACAAGAAAGCGAATCAACTCCTGATGAACAGGAGTCATGCACATGGTCACTTGTGTCCAGTACTGAGGTTTATTCGTAGCCAATGGTGTAGCATCAATTCCCCTTAGTGGAATAGGGAATTTTAAAGGCTCCAAAACAAAACCACAGCGCCTGGCAAACGACAAATCCATCAGACTCAGGGCAGCACCTGAATCCACAAAAGCCATAACCGGGTAAGGTGACAGGGAACAAATCAGGGTAACAGACAAAATAAACTTAGGCTGTAAAGTACCGATGGTGACAGATTTATCAATCTTTTTTGTGCGCTTAGAGCATGCTGAGATAACATGAGCTGAGTCACCACAGTAAAAGCACAACCCATTTTGCCGTCTATAATTTTGCCGTTCACTTCTGGTCAGAATTCTATCACATTGCATAGACCCAGGTGTCTGTCCAGAAGACACCGCCAAATGGTGCGCAGGTTTGCGCTCCCGCAAACGCCGATCAATCTGAATGGCCAGAGTTATTGACTCATTCAGACCTGCAGGCGTAGAGAACCCCACCATGACATTCTTAATGGCTTCAGAAAGACCTTTTCTGAAATTTGCAGCCAGGGCACACTCATTCCATTGAGTAAGCACCGACCATTTCCGAAATTTCTGGCAGTACACCTCTGCATCATCTTGCCCCTGAGAGAGGGCCAACAACGCTTTTTCAGCCTGGTTCTCAAGATTAGGTTCCTCATAGAGCAATCCAAGGGCCAGAAAAAACGCATCCACACTGAGCAATGCAGGATCCCCTGGAGCCAATGCGAAAGACCAATCTTGAGGATCGCCACGCAAGAAAGAAATAATAATCTTAACTTGCTGAACAGAATCCCCAGAGGAACGAGGTTTCAAAGAAAGAAACAACTTGCAATTGTTCTTAAAATTCAGGAACCTAGATCTATCTCCAGAAAACAACTCCGGAATAGGTATTCTAGGCTCTGACAAAGGACTGTGCACAACAAAATCCTGAATACTTTGTACCCTTGCAGCAAGATGATCTACACTGGAGGCTAAACTCTGGATATCCATATCAGCAGCTGAACTCAGATCCACACCAAGATTAAGAGGAGGAGAGAAGCCAGACACACAGCAGCTAGACACACGGCAGCAAAAAAAAAAAAAAAAAAAAATATCTCCAAGCTTCTTTTCTCCTGCTTCTGCCATGCAATTAACACTTTATAGACCGGCTGTACTGTTATGATCCTAGTGGCAAGGATCGCAGGTCGGACTAGCTAAGTAACTGCACAGACTACTAGCTCTGGGGAAGTGGTAACTAGATTGACCGCAACCTGATCCTATCCGCAAACAACTATAGGCAGCCGTGGAACGTTACCTAAAAATCCTAGACGTCTCGTCACGGCCTGAGAAACTGACTATTCCTGGAGGGAAAGTAAGTCCTCACTTGCCTCAGTGGAATGACCCCAAAGATATAGAATAGCCCCCCACAAATATTAACGGTGAGTTAAGGGGAAAGCACAAACGCAGAGATGAAATCAGATTTAGCAAATGAGGCCCGCTAACACTAGATAGCAGAAAATAGGAAGGAAACTGTGCGGTCAATAAAAAACCCTATTCAAAATATCCACGCAGAGATTGCTCGAGCCCCCGCACCAACGGTGCGGGGGAAGCAACTCCGTACCCCAGAGCTTACCAGCAAAAAGAAATCACATGTTAGCAAGCTGGACTAGACTCATCATACACAGAAATCATATTGCAGGCAGATGAGCAAAAAATATTCAAACAGAACTTAGCTTATCCTGAAGAGGCAGAAAACGGGATAATCAGGAGTAATCAGAATAGCACTGAATACATTGGCAGCCGGCAACAAGTGGAAGTGAAGCAGAGCTAAATAGGAGCCTCCCTGGTGAATAACGAGGCAGCTGATCCAGCAGACCCGCAGGATAATAAACCAAACCACCAGGGGGAGCCAAAAAACCAAAGTCACACAATACCATCTGTGACCACAAGAGGGAGCCTGAAAACGGAGTTCACAACATATGGCCAACCACATAGTCTGTCATACAGTATTATTGGCCACATATAATGCTTCTCCATACAGTATTAGTGGCCCCATATAATGCTCCTCCATACAGTATTATGGGCACCTCATAGTCCTCCATACAGTATTATGGCCACCCACATAGTCCTCCATACAGTATTATTGTCCCCATATAATGTTCCTCCATACAGTATTATTGGCCCCATATAATGCTCCTCCATACAGTATTTTTGGCTGCATATAATGTTCCTCCATACAGTATTATGGGTATCTCATAGTCCTCCATATAGTATTATGGGCCCCATGCAATGCTCCTCCATACATCACATCATGGGCCCCCTGCTCCTAAATACAGTATTGTGGGCCCTGTGCTTCTCCACACAGTTTTATGCCCCCCAGCTCCTCCACACAGTATTACGCCCCCAGCTCCTCCACACAGTATTATGCCCCAGCTCCTCCATAGAGTATTATGGGCTCCCCGCTCCTCCACAAAGTATTATGTCCCCCCGCACAATATTTCCCCCCCAGCTCCTCCACACAGTATAATGCCCCCCGCACAGTATTATGCCTACCCCCTACACAGTATTATGCCCCCGCACAGTATTATTGCCTCCTGCACAGTATTATTGCCCCCATACAGTATTATGCCCCGCACAGTATTTCCCCCCCAGATCCTCCACACAGTATTATGCCTTTGCACAGTATTCCCCCCCCAGCTCCTCCACACAGTATTATGCCCTCTGGCACAGTATTATGCCCACCCCCTGCACAGTATTATGCCCCACACAGTATTATTCCCCGGAACAGTATTATTGTCCCCCTACAGAGTATTATGCCCCACACAGTATTTTCCCCCCCAGCTCCTCCACACAGTATTATGCCACCACACAGTATTTCCCCCCCAGCTCCTCCACACAGTATTATGCCCCCGCACAGTATTCCCCCCAGCTCCTCCACACAGTATTATGCCCCATGCACAGTATTCCCCCCAGCTCCTCCACACAGTATTATGCCCTGGGCCCCGCACAGTATTTCCCCCCCAGCTCCTCCACACAGTATTATGCCCCCACACAGTATTCCCCCAAGCTACTCCACACAGTATTATGCCCCCGTACAGTATTTCCCCTCTCAGCTCCTCCACACAGTATTATGCCCCCACACAGTATTCCCCCAGCTCAACCACACAGTATTATGCCCCCACACAGTATTCCCCCCCAAAGCTCCTCCACATAGTATTATGCCCCCGCACAGTATTCCCCCCAGCTCCTCCACACAGTATTATGCCCCGGGCCCCGCACAGTATTTCCCCCCTAGCTCCTCCACACAGTATTATGCCCCGGGCCCCGCACAGTATTTCCCCCAGCTCCTCCACACAGTATTATGCCCCAGGCCCCGCACAGTATTTTCCCCCTAGTCCTCCACATAGTATTATGCCCCGGGCCCCGCACAGTATTTCCCCCCCAGCTCCTCCACACAGTATTATGCCCCGGGCCACCCACAGCATTTCCCCCCAACCCAGCTCCTCCACACAGTATTATGCTCCAGGCCCCGCACAGTATTTCCCCCCCAGCTCCTCCACACAGTATTATGCCCCGGGCCCCGCACAGTATTTCTCCCCTCAACCCAGCTCCTCCACACAGTATTATGCCCCGGGCACCACACAGTATTTCCCCCCCAGCTCCTCCACATAGTATTATGCTCCAGGCCCCGCACAGTATTTCCCGGCCAGCTCCTCCACACAGTATTATGCCCTGGGCACCGCACAGTATTTCCCCCCCAGCTCCTCCACACAGTATTATGCCCTGGGCCCCGCACAGTATTTCCCCCCAGCTCCTCCACACAGTATTATGCCCCGGGCCCTGCACAGTATTTTGCCCCCCCAGCTCCTCCAC
Organism: Ranitomeya variabilis; assembly: GCF_051348905.1. Classification (NCBI taxonomy): domain Eukaryota; kingdom Metazoa; phylum Chordata; class Amphibia; order Anura; family Dendrobatidae; genus Ranitomeya; species Ranitomeya variabilis. The sequence goes on from NC_135233.1 coordinate 828,379,915, forward strand.
ACAGTATTATGCCCCCGTACAGTATTTCCCCTCCCAGCTCCTCCACACAGTATTATACCCCGCACAGTATTCCCCCCAGCTCCTCCACACAGTATTATGCCCCGCACAGTATTCTCCCCAGCTCCTCCACACAGTATTATGCTCCAGGCACTGCACAGTATTTCCCCCCCAGCTCCTCAACACAGTATTATGCCTCGGGCCCCGCACTGTATTTCCTCCCCAGCTCCTCCACACAGTATTATGCCCCGGTACAGTATTCCCCCCAGCTCCTCCACACAGTATTATGCCCCCGTACAGTATTTCCCCTCCCAGCTCCTCCACACAGTATTATACCCCGCATAGTATTCCCCCCAGCTCCTCCACACAGTATTATGCCCCGCACAGTATTCTCCCCAGCTCCTCCACACAGTATTATGCTCCAGGCACTGCACAGTATTTCCCCCCCAGCTCCTCAACACAGTATTATGCCCCGGGCCCCGCACTGTATTTCCTCCCCAGCTCCTCCACACAGTATTATGCCTCGTGCCCGCACAGTATTTCCCCCCAGCTCCTCCACACAGTATTATGCCCCGGACCCCGCACAGTATTTTGTCCCCCCAGCTCCTCCACACAGTATTATGCCCCACACAGTATTCCCCCCAGCTCCTCCACACAGTATTATGCTCCAGGCCCTCCACAGTATTTCCCCCCCCCAGGTCCTCCACACAGTATTATACCCCGGGCCCCGCACTGTATTTCCCCCCGCAGCTCCTCCACACAGTAGTATGCCCCGGGCCCCGCACAGTATTTCCCACCCAGCTCCTCCACACAGAATTATGCCCTGGGCCCCGCACAGTATTTTCCCCCCACCCCCCAGCTCCTCCACACAGTATTATGCCCTGGGCCACGCACAGTATTTCCCCCCCTCAACCCAGCTCCTCCACACATTATTATGCCCCCGCACAGTATTCCCCCCAGCTCCTCCACACAGTATTATGCCCCGGGCCCCGCACATTATTTTCCCCCCAGCTCCTCCACACAGTATTATGCCCCAGGCCCTGCACAGTATTTCCCCCCCAGCTCCTCCACACAGTATTATGCCCCACACAGTATTCCCCCCAGCTCCTCCACACAGTATTATGCCCCACACAGTATTTCCCCTCCCAGCTCCTCCACACAGTATTATGCCTCCACACAGTATTCCCCCCCCAGCTCCTCCACACAGTATTATGCCCCCACACAGTATTCCCCCCAGATCCTCCACACAGTATTATGCCCCCGCACAGTATTCCCCCCAGCTCCTCCACACAGTATTATGCCCCGGGCCCCGCACAGTATTTCCCCCCCAGCTCCTCCACACAGTATTATGCCCCAGGCCCCGCACAGTATTTCCCCCCAGCTCCTCCACACAGTATAATGCCCCGCACAGTATTCCCCCCAGCTCCTCCACACAGTATTATGCCCCACACAGTATTTCCCCTCCCAGCTCCTCCACACAGTATTATGCCTCCACACAGTATTCCCCCCCCAGCTCCTCCACACAGTATTATGCCCCCACACAGTATTCCCCCCAGCTCCTCCACACAGTATTATGCCCCCGCACAGTATTCCCCCCAGCTCCTCCACACAGTATTATGCCCCGGGCCCCGCACAGTATTTCCCCCCCAGCTCCTCCACACAGTATTATGCCCCAGGCCCCGCACAGTATTTCCCCCCAGCTCCTCCACACAGTATTATGCCCCGGGCAACCCACAGTATTTTCCCCCCAACCCAGCTCCTCCACACAGTATTATGCCCCGGGCCCCGCACAGTATTTCCCCCCCAGCTCCTCCACACAGTATTATGCCCAGGGCCCCGCACAGTATTTCCCCCCCCAGCTCCTCCACACAGTATTATGCCCTGGGCCCCGCACAGTATTTTCCCCCCACCCCCCAGCTCCTCCACACAGTATTATGCCCCGGGCCCCGCACAGTATTTCCCCCCTCAACCCAGCTCCTCCACACAGTATTATGCCCTGGGCGCCGCACAGTATTTTCCCCCCAGCTCCTCCACACAGTATTATGCCCCGGGCCCCGCACAGTATTATGCCCCGGGCCCCGCACAGTATTTTGCCCCCCCAGCTCCTCCACACAGTATTATGCCCCGCACAGTATATCCCCCAGCTCCTCCACACAGTATTATGCTCCAGGCCCTGCACAGTATTTCCCCCCCAGCTCCTCCACACAGTATTATACCCCGGGCCCCGCACTGTATTTCCCCCCCAGCTCCTCCACACAGTATTATGCCCCGGGCCCCGCACAGTATTTCCCACCCAGCTCCTCCACACAGAATTATGCCCTGGGCCCCGCACAGTATTTTCCCCCCACCCCCCAGCTCCTCCACACAGTATTATGCCCTGGGCCACGCACAGTATTTCCCCCCCTCAACCCAGCTCCTCCACACAGTATTATGCCCGGGCGCCGCACAGTATTTCCCCCCCAGCTCCTCCACATAGTATTATGCTCCAGGCCCCGCACAGTATTTCCCGGCCAGCTCCTCCACACAGTATTATGCCCCGGGCCCCGCACAGTATTTCCCCCCCTCAATCCTGCTCCTCCACACAGTATTATGCCCCGGGCGCCGCACAGTATTTCCCCCCCAGCTCCTCCACACAGTATTATGCCCCAGGCCCAGCACAGTATTTTGCCCCCCCAGCTCCTCCACACAGTATTATGCCCCGCACAGTATTCCCCCCAGCTCCTCCACACAGTATTAAGCCCCAGGCCCCGCACAGTATTTCCCCCCAGCTCCTCCACACAGTATTATGCCCTGGGCCCCGCAAAGTATTTTCCCCCCACCCCCCAGCTCCTCCACACAGTATTATGCCCCGGGCGCCGCACAGTATTTCCCCCCCAGCTCCTCCACATAGTATTATGCTCCAGGCCCCACACAGTATTTCCCAGCCAGCTCCTCCACACAGTATTATGCCCTGGGCCCCGCACAGTATTTCCCCCCCCCAGCTCCTCCACACAGTATTATGCCCCGGGCCCCGCACTGTATTTCCTCCCCAGCTCCTCCACACAGTATTATGCCCAGGGCCCTGCACAGTATTTCCCCCCAGCTCCTCCACACAGTATTATGCCCTGGGCCCTGCACAGTATTTTCACCCCACCCCCCAGCTCCTCCACACAGTATTATGCCCCGGGCCCCGCACAGTATTTCCCCCCCTCAATCCAGCTCCTCCACACAGTATTATGCCCTGGGCGCCGCACAGTATTTCCCCCCCAGCTCCTCCACACAGTATTATGCCCCGGGCCCTGCACAGTATTTTGCCCCCCCAGCTCCTCCACACAGTATTATGCCCCGCACAGTATTCCCCCCAGCTCCTCCACACAGTATTATGCTCCAGGCCCTGCACAGTATTTCCCCCCCACCCCCAGCTCCTCCACACAGTATTATGCCCTGGGCCCCACACAGTATTTCCCCCCCTCAACCCAGCTCCTCCACACAGTATTATGCCCCGAGCGACACACAGTATTTCCCCCCCAGCTCCTCCACATAGTATTATGCTCCAGGCCCCGCACAGTATTTCCCGGCCAGCTCCTCCACACAGTATTATGCCCCGGGCCCCGCACAGTATTTCCCCCCAGCTCCTCCACACAGTATTATGCCCCAGGCCCCGCACAGTATTTTCCCCCAGCTCCTCCACACAGTATTATGCCCCGGGCCCCGCACAGTATTTTGCCCCCCCAGCTCCTCCACACAGTATTATGCCCCAGGCCCCGCACAGTATTCCCCCCCAACCCAGCTCCTCCACACAGTATTATGCCCTGGGCCCCGCACAGTATTTCCCCCCCAGCTCCCCCACACAGTATTATGCCCCCCTCCCCCTGCACAATATTATGCCCATCCAGAACAGTATTATTGCCCCCCTGCACACTATTATGCCCCCGCTCCTCCATATTTATTATGGGCCCCCACCCCAGTCAGTCATAAAGAAAAAAAAAATCCTCACCTCTCCTGTTCCCAGCGCAGGTCCAGTGCACTCCGCGTCTCTCCGGCTCTGCAACGCTCAGGACAGAGAGGCTGAGCATGCAGTGATGACATCATCGCACCCTCTGCCCTGAGACGTCGCAGAGTCAGAGGGCGCTGAAGACACTGCAGCTGTCGCAGGAACCAGGAGATGTGAGTATTAGAATGGGGGCCCGATGCCAGCGCTGGCACCCCCCCGGTCCTAGTCGTGGCGGCAGTTGGCGCCGCCCAAAGATTTAAAGGGCCCGCATCTCTTTTTTTTTTCTTCTTCCTCCTCCTCCTCCTCCTCTTCCTTCTCCTTCTTCCTGGGTCGGGACCCACAGGGAATTTCACCGGTATCCCGGTGGGCCAGTCCGACCCGGATTCTGAAATATTATTTGCTTATCGATTGGGAGTGATGGTGTCTAGGCTCTCTATAATACTTTACAACCAGAAGAAAATCTAAATTTAACCTAGATCATGAAGAGAGAAGAAGCATGAGAGAAAAAAAGAGGAAAGAAGGCAGTAGAGAGAAAAGAGGAGGGAAGAAAAAAGAACAGAAAAAAAAGGGGGGGAGGGAGGAGAAGATGAGTAAAGGGGGTTAGGGAGCAGGGGGTAGGAATCCGGTTTCTGGTCCAAGTGGACTTGAGTCTGTAATTCTTTTATGATAGTATATTGTTTATCACATTTCCAAGGGTAATGATAGGTATGGGTTTTAAGTGCTCCGTTTAGGCCATTTAGCGTAACCAATTATTCAGCTCCTCAGTCTCTCTGAGGGTGATCCAGGGAGACCAAACAATAAATACTTTATCTGAGGTTCCAGTATCTTGACCAATCAATTGCTCCATTCTAAAAATGTGATTAAGTTCTGTAATGAAATCAGCGCGAAGGGGATTTCGATTGCTTCCAATAACGGGGAATTAGATTACGCATGGCTGTTAAGAAGTGTCTTAGTAGACCTCTTTTGAATTTGGCAATGGAGAGGTCACATATAGATAGTAAGGCCAAATCCATTGTAGGTTGTATTTCATGGAAAGATAGTTTATTGTAAAGTTCAAAAATGTTCACCCAAAAACTGTGTATAGGTGGACAGGACCACCAGATGTGTGAGTATGTCCCTTTATCCCTCCAGCACCTCCAGCAAGTATCTGGGGTGGTGGGAAATATAATATGAATACTGGATGGACATCTGTACCACCTAGACAAAAGTTTATAACTTTTCTTGATAATCTGTGCATAATGAAGATCTGAAGGTGAAGAGAAGACTTTTGCAACGATCCTCCGATGTCACTGATTTGCCCATTTCATTCTCCCATTTTGAAAAAAATATAGGGGAATCAAGTGAGGTTATTTGGTGCTCTTGAAACATTTTGTATAGTAGTGATACCGTATGAGTCAGAGGACCTCCACCCAGGCACGCGGACTCAAATGGAGTAAGCCATCTAAAGATGTCAGTCTGTCGAGACAACTTAGTAAGATAGCTTTTAATTTGTTCATGGAAGAACCACGAACCTGGCGGGGGCTCAGTTCCGGCAAAGATCATCCGCAGGGGCTTTATTGAGGCCTGATCTATGTAGTCAAAGACTATTGGGTAGTTATCTTTATTTTTGTGTAGGAAATTAGTTTTATCTAGACCTGCTGGAAAGTCTAGGTTATCGGAGATTGGGGTTAAGGGGCCTGGTATGGAAGAAATATTAAGCTTTTGGTTACCATATTTGATGAAAAGAATTAGGTTTCTTGTAATAAAGGGTAGATCATTTCGCTGAGCGTTCATGTTTCCCCCCTCCAAATTTGCGCTATAGGATTATGCTTTGAGAGCTTCATCTCTAAATCAACCCATTTTTTACTGAGTTTGTGATGGAATAAGTCTAGAACACAGGTTCCAAGAGATGCGTAATTGTAAAGTGAGAAGTCTGGAAGACTCAGCCCCCCGGTTGGTTTAGTTCTGCTCAGGAGATGATATGCCAGACGTGGACGCCTCCCCGACCAAATAAATCTTGCTATTGCTGTCTTGAGTCTAGAGAAAAAAAGACGCTGGTAGGAACAAAGGGATGGTCTGGAAGAAGTAAAGAAGGCGCGGTAGTAGATCCATTTTGATAGTATTATTTCTTCCCAGCCATGATAGGTGTAATTTGTTCCATTTCTCCAGGTCGAGCTCCGCCTTGTTCAGGGCTAATTTATAATTGGTGTCATATATAGGGTTGAGCGAAACGGATCGTTCATTTTCATAAGTCGCCGACTTTTGGCAAAGTCGGCGTCTCATGAAACCCGACCCGATCCCTGTGTGGGGTCGGCCATGCGGTACGCGACTTTCGCGCCAAAGTCGCGTTTCAATGATGCTAAAAGCGCCATTTCTCAGCCAATGAAGGTGGACGCAGAGTGTGGGCAGCGTGATGACATAGATCTCAGTCCCCACCATCTTAGAGAAGGGCATTGCAGTGATTGGCTTGCTTTCTGCGGCGTCACAGGGGCTATAAAGGGGCGTTCCCGCCGACCGCCATCTTACTGCTGCTGATCTGAGCGTAAGGAGAGGTTGCTGCCGCTTCGTCAGAAGCAGGGAGAGCATTAGGCAGGGTACATTCACCCCAAACCGCTTGTGCTGTAGCGATTTCCACTGTCCAACACCACCTTTTGTTTGCAGGGACAGTGGAGGCTAGATTTTTTTTTCCTCAGCGTTGTAGCTCATTGGGCTGCCCTAGAAGGCTCCCTGATAGCTGCGTTGCTGTGTGTGTACGCCGCTGTGCAAACCAACTGCTTTTTTCAAAGCACAAATCCTGTTGTTCCTTCCTTTCTGCACAGCTATCATGTTTGTTTGTACACACTTTTGTGTGCAGCAGTCCTTTTTATAGCTGCCTGCCATACTTTTCTGAGATTACTGCAGGGAGATAAAGATTGGCAAGTCTGCCTCTGTGCCAGTGCTGTGTGTGGCATCTGTCTCTCATTGTGTGCCACAGAAAACCTAGTGTGTAATACTGGGCCGTTTTTTTTTTTTATTCTCCCTGAAAAAAATAAATAAATAGTGGGAGATAAAGATTGGCAAGTCTGCCTCTGTGCCATTGCTGTGTGTGGCATCTGTCTCTCATTGTGTGCCACAGAAAACCAGTGTGTAATACTGGGCCATTTTTTTTTTGTAAATTCTACCTGAAAAAAAATAAATAAATAGTGGGAGATAAAGATTGGCAAGTCTGCCTCTGTGCCATTGCTGTTTGTGGCATCTGTCTCTCATTGTGTGCCACAGAAAACCAGTGTGTAATACTGGGCAATTTTTTTTTTTTTTTTGTAAATTCTACCTGAAAAAAAATAAATAAATAGGCAGACTTGCCAATCTTTATCTCCCACTCTGTGCCATTGCTGTTTGTGGCATCTGTCTCTCATTGTGTGCCACAGAAAACCAGTGTGTAATACTGGGCCATTTTTTTTTTTTGTAAATTCTCCCTGAATAAAAATAAATAAATAGTGGGAGATAAAGATTGGCAAGTCTGCCTCTGTGCCATTGCTGTGTGTGGCATCTGTCTCTCAGTGTGCCACAGAAAAAAAACAGTGTGTAATACTGGGCCATTTTTTTTTTTGTAAATTCTCCCTGAATAAAAATAAATAAATAGTGGGAGATAATGATTGGCAAGTCTGCCTCTGTGCCATTGCTGTGTGTGGCATCTGTCTCTCATAGTGTGCCACAGAAAACCAGTGTGTAATACTGGGCCATTTTTTTTTTGTAAATTCTCCCTGAAAAAAAAATAAATAAATAGTGGGAGATAAATATTGGCAAGTCTGCCTCTGTGCCATTGCTGTGTGTGGCATCTGTCTCTCATAGTGTGCCACAGAAAAAAACAGTGTGTAATACTGGGCCATTTTTTTTTGTAAATTCTCCCTGAATAAAAATAAATAAATAGTGGAAGATAAAGATTGGCAAGTCTGCCTCTGTGCCATTGCTGTGTGTGGCATCTGTCTCTCATAGTGTGCCACAGAAAACCAGTGTGTAATACTGGGCCATTTTTTTTTTTTTTTGTAAATTCTCCCTGAAAAAAAAAAAATAAATAGTGGGAGATAAAGATTGGCAAGTCTGCCTCTGTGCCATTGCTGTGTGTGGCATCTGTCTCTCATTGTGTGCCACAGAAAACCAGTGTGTAATACTGGGCCATTTTTTTTTTTTGTAAATTCTACCTGAAAAAAAATAAATAAATAGTGGGAGATAAAGATTGGCAAGTCTTCCTCTGTGCCATTGCTGTGTGTGGCATCTGTCTCTCATAGTGTGCCACAGAAAACCAGTGTGTAATACTGGGCCATTTTTTTTTTTTTTTGTAAATTCTCCCTGAAAAAAAAAAAATAAATAGTGGGAGATAAAGATTGGCAAGTCTGCCTCTGTGCCATTGCTGTGTGTGGCATCTGTCTCTCATTGTGTGCCACAGAAAACCAGTGTGTAATACTGGGCCATTTTTTTTTGTTAATTCTCCCTGAAAAAAATAAATAAATAGTGGGAGATAAAGATTGGCAAGTCTGTCTCTGTGCCATTGCTGTGTGTGGCATCTGTCTCTCATTGTGTGCCACAGAAAACCAGTGTGTAATACTGGGCCCTTTTTTTTTTTTTTGTAAATTCTCCCTGAAAAAAAAAAAAATAGTGGGAGATTAAGATTGGCATTTCTGCTTGAGTGCCGGTCGTGTGTGTGCCATCTGTCTCAAATTATTGGGGCACAGAAAACCTAGTGTGTAACATTGGGCCTGGTTTTCCTTTCAGTGTCAGCCACCTATAAAGGTGTATATAAATCCTACAGAAGTTAGAGTTCACCTTATAAGTTGTTTTACAGTAACAAATACCGTTACTTTGGTTACGTTTTGCAAACAATGAGGAAGTCAGGTGGAAGAGGTCGTGGCCGTGGGCGGTCATTGTCAGCTGGTAATGATGGTAGTGGTGGTGGAGCATCAGGTGGTCGTGGTAAAAGCAGTACAGCACCTAAGTCTTGAGTTGTTGAGCCAGGTTCGTCGTCTGGCTACACAAGGCCTCGAACGCTCCCTTTTCTGGGAGTAGGAAAACCGCTTTTAAAGCCGGAGCAGCAAGAACAATTTTTGGCTTTCCTTGCTGACTCAGCCTCTAGCTCTTTTGCCTCCTCTTCTGAAAGTGCAAAATGTAAAAGCAGCGCGTCATTAGTGGATGTTCACGGTCAGGGACAAGTCGCTTCCTTGTCTTCTTCACCCAGAACAAGAGAGAAGGATGCGTCAGGAGACACAATGGGTTACTCCATGGAGCTCTTTACACATACCGTTCCTGGGTTAGACAGTGAAACAGTTAACAGGCCATGCCCATTTGAAGTTGAACAGGACATGGAGTGCACTGATGCACAGCCACAGCCAGATTACTATGCTGTTCCTTTGACTCAGACCAGAACATTGCCCTCGCAGTGTACTGAGCCAGAATCAAACCCAGCTGAGACTATGGTGCCCCGTCACGCATGCTATACCACTGGCTTACACGGTGACACAGACGAAGTTGCACATGAGATAGAAGAGGAGGTCATAGATGACCCAGTTGTTGACCCCGATTGGCAGCCATTGGGGGAACAGGGTGCAGGCGGCAGTAGTTCTGAAGTGGAGGAGGAGGAGGTGCCGCAGCAGGCATCAACATCACAACAGGTTCCATCTGCCGGGCCCGTATCTGGCCAAAAATGCGTGGCAAAACCAAAACCAGTTGGAGGACAGCGTGACCATCCAGTTAAAGAAGCTCAGTCTGCAATGCCTGAAAAGTAGTGTTGAGCGATACCGTCCGATACTTGAAAGTATCGGTATCGGAAAGTATCGGCCGATACCGGCAAAATATCGGATCCAATCCGATACCGATACCCGATACCAATACAAGTCAATGGGACTCAGGTATCGGACGGTATTCCTGATGGTTCCCAGGGTCTGAAGGAGAGGAAACTCTCCTTCAGGCCCTGGGAACCATATAAATGTGTAAAATAAAGAATTAAAATAAAAAATATCGCTATACTCACCTGTCCGACGCAGCCGGGACCTCGGCGATTGTAAGCGGCAGCGTTGTTTCTTTAAAATTCGCGCTTTTACTTGCTTACGTGAATTCCCGGCTTCTGATTGGTCAGGGCGGCCATGTTGCCGGGACTCGGACCAATCACAGCAAGCCGTGACGAAATTACGTCACGGCTTGCTGTGATTGGTCCGCGTCCCGGCAATATGGCGCCGTGACCAATCACAAGCCGTGACGTCACGGGAGGCTGGACACGCGCGCTTTTCAAAATAAGCGCGTGTCCAGCCTCCCGTGACGTCACGGCTTGTGATTGGTTAATGGCGGCCATGTTCCTGGGACGCGGACCAATCACAGCAAGCCGTGACGTAATTTCGTCACGGCTTGCTGTGATTGGTCCGCATCCCGGCAATATGGCGCCGTGACCAATCACAAGCCGTGACGTCACGGGAGGCTGGACACGCGCGCTTTTCAAAATAAGCGCGTGTCCAGCCTCCCGTGACGTCACGGCTTGTGATTGGTTAATGGCGGCCATGTTGCCGGGACGCGGACCAATCACAGCAAGCCGTGACGTAATTTCGTCACGGCTTGCTGTGATTGGTCCGAGTCCCGGCAACATGGCCGCCCTGACCAATCAGAAGCCGGGAATTCACGTAAGCAAGTAAAAGCGCGAATTTTAAAGAAACAACGCTGCCGCTTACAATCGCCGAGGTCCCGGCTGCGTCGGACAGGTGAGTATAGCGATTTTTTTTATTTTAATTCTTTCTTTTACACCTTTTTACATTAATGTTGTTTCGATACCGATATCCGATATTACAAAAATATCGGATCTCGGTATCGGAAATTCCGATACAGCAAGTATCGGCCGATACCCGATACTTGCAGCATCGGAATGCTCAACACTACTGAAAAGGTATCTGATAGTAGAAAGCGTGCAGTCTGGAATTTTTTTAAACATCCAAATGATCAGCGCAAAGTCATCTGTCAAAAATGTTCAACTACCTTAACCCCTTCACCCCCAAGGGTGGTTTGCACGTTATGGACCGGGCAAATTTTTACAATTCTGACCACTGTCCCTTTATGAGGTTAAACTCTGGAACGCTTCAACGCATCCCGGTGATTCTGACACTGTTTTCTCGTGACATATTGTACTTCATGATAGTGGTAACATTTCTCTGATATTACATACGTTTATTTGTGAAAAAAATGGAAATTTGGCGAAAATTTTAAAAATTTTGCAATTTTCCAACTTTGAATTTTTATGCAATTAAATCACAGTGATATGTCACACAAAATACTTAATAAGTAACATTTCCCACATGTCTACTTTACATCAGCACAATTTTGGAACCAACATTTTTTTTGTTAGGGAGTTATAAGGGTTAAAATTTGACCAGCAATTTCTCATTTTCACAACACCATTTTTTTTTAGGGACCACATCTCATTTGAAGTCATTTTGAGGGGTCTATATGATAGAAAATACTCAAGTGTGACACCATTCTAAAAACTGCACCCCTCAAGGTGCTCAAAACCACATTCAAGAAGTTTATTAACCCTTAAGGTGTTTCACAGGAATTTTTGGAATGTTTAAATAAAAATGAGCATTTAACTTTTTTTTCACACAAAATTTACTTCAGCTCCAATTTGTTTTATTTTACCAAGGGTAACAGGAGAAAATGGACCCCAAAAGATGTTGTACTATTTGTCCTGAGTACGCCGATACCCCATATGTGGGGGTAAACCACTGTTTGGGCGCATGACAGAGCTCGGAAGCGAAGGAGCGCCATTTGACTTTTCAATGCAAAATTGACAGGAATTGAGGTGGGACGCCATGTTGCGTTTGGAGAGCCACTAATGTGTCTAAACATTGAAACCCCCCACAAGTGACACCATTTTGGAAAGTAGACCCCCTAAGGAACTTATCTAGAGGTGTGGTGAGCACTTTGACCCACCAAGTGCTTCACAGAAGTTTATAATGCAGAACCGTAAAAATAAAAAATCATATTTTTTCACAAAAATGATCTTTTCACACGAAATTTTTTATTTTCCCAAGGGTAAGAGAAGAAACTGGACCCCAAAAGTTGTTGTACAATTTGTCCTGAGTACGCCGATACCCCATATGTGGGTGTAAACCACTGTTTGGGCGCATGGGAGAGCTCGGAAGGGAAGGAGCGCCGTTTGACTTTTCACTGCAAAATTGACAGGAATTGAGATGGGACCCCATGTTGCGTTTGGAGAGCCACTGATGTGCCTAAACATTGAAACCCCCCCACAAGTGACACCATTTTGGAAAGTAGACCCCCTAAGGAACTTATCTAGAGGTGTAGTGAGCACTTTGACCCACCAACTGCTTCACAGAAGTTTATAATGCAGAGCCGTAAAAATAAAACAAACATTTTTTCCCCACAAAAATTATTTTTTAGCCCCAAGTTTTGTATTTTCCCGAGGGTAACAGGAGAAATTGGACCCCAAAAGTTGTTGTCCAATTTGTCCTGAGTACGCTGATACCCCATATGTGGGGGGGAACCACTGTTTGGGTGCATGGGAGGGCTCGGAAGGGATGGAGCGCCATTTTGAATGCAGACTTAGATGGAATGGTCTGCAGGCGTCACATTGCGTTTGCAGAGCCCTAATGTACCTAAACAGTAAAAAAAAAAACAGAAGTGACACCATTTTGGAAAGTAGACCCCCTAAGCAACTCATCTAGATGTATTGTGAGAGTTTTGAACCCTCAAGTGTTTCACTACAGTTTATAACGCATAGCCGTGAAAATAATAAAAAAAAAATTTCCCCCCAAAATTATTTTTTAGCCCCCAGTTTTGTATTTTCCCAAGGGTAACAGGAGAGATTGGACCCCAAAAGTTTTTCTCCAATGTGTTCCGAGTACACTGATACCCCATATGTTGGGGTAAACCCCTGTTTGGGCGCACGGGAGAGCTCGGAAGGGAAGGAGCACTGTTTTACTTTTTCAACGCAGAATTGGCTGAAATTGAGATCGGACGCCATGTCGCGTTTGGAGAGCCCCTGATGTGCCTGAACAGTGGAAACCCCCCAATTATAACTGAAACCCTAATCCAAACACACCCCTAACCCTAATCCCAATGGTAACCCTAACCACACCTCTAACCCAGACACACCCCAACCCTATTCCCAACCGTAGATGTAATCCAAACCCTAACCCTAACTTTAGCCCCAACCCTAACCCTAACTTTAGCCCCAACCCTAACTGTAGCCTTAACCCTAGCCCTAACCCTAGCCCCAACCCTAACCCTAGCCCCAACCCTAACCCTAGCCCCAACCTAACCCTAGCCCCAACCCTAGCCCCAACCCTAACCCTAGCCCCAACCCTAGCCCTAACCCTAGACCCAACCCTACCCTAACCCTAGCCCCAACCCTAGCCCTAACCCTAGACCCAACCCTAACCCTAACCCTAGCCCCAACCCTAACCCTAACCCTAGCCCTAAACCCTAGCCCTAACCCTAACCCTAACCCTAACCCTAGCCCTAAACCCTAGCCCTAACCCTAACCCTAACCCTAGCCCTAACCCTAGCCCTAACCCTAGCCCTAACCATAGCCCTAGCCCTAACCCTAGCCCTAACCCTAATGGTAAAATGGAAATAAATACATTTTTTAATTTTTTTTATTTTTCCCTAACTAAGGGGGTGATGAAGGGGGGTTTGATTTACTTTTATAGCGGGTTTTTTAGCGGATTTTTATGATTGGCAGCTGTCACACACTGAAAGAAGCTTTTTATTGCAAAAAATATTTTTTGCGTTACCACATTTTGAGAGCTATAATTTTTCCATATTTGAGTCCACAGAGTCATGTGAGGTCTTGTTTTTTGCGGAACGAGTTGACGTTTCTATTGGTAACATGCTCGGGCACGGGAGATTTTTTGATCGCTTTTTATTCCGATTTTTGTGAGGCAGAATTACCAAAAACCAGCTATTCATGAATTTCTTTTGGGGGAGGCGTTTATACCGTTCCGCGTTTGGTAAAATTGATAAAGCAGTTTTATTCTTCGGGTCAGTACGATTACAGCAATACCTCATTTCTATCATTTTTTTATGTTTTGGTGCTTTTATACGATAAAAACTATTTTATAGAAAAAATAATTATTTTGGCATCGCTTCATTCTGAGGACTATAACTTTTTTATTTTTTCGCTGATAATGCTGTATGGCAGCTCGTTTTTTGCAGGACAAGATGACGTTTACAGCGGTACCATGGTTATTTATATCCATCTTTTTGATCACGTGTTATTCTACTTTTTGTTTGGCGGTATGAGAACAAAGCGTTGTTTTTAGCCTCTTTTTTTTTTTTTTTTTTTTTTACGGTGTTCACTGAAGGGGTTAACTAGTGATATAGTTTTATAGGTGGGGTCGTTACGGACGCGGCGATACTAAATATGTGTACTTTTATGGTTTGATTTTTTTTATTTAGATAAAGGAATGTATTTATGGGAATAATATATATATTTTTTTTCTTTATTTAGGATTTTTTTTTCTTTTTTTCTTTTTTTTTTACACATGTGGGAATTTTTTTTTTAACTTTTTTACTTTGTCCCAGGGGGGGACATTACAGATCAGTGATCTGACAGTGTGCACAGAATTCTGTCAGAACACCGATCTCACTTACAGCCGTGCAGACTGCAGCTTTCATCTGCAGTCTGCACGGCACCCGGAAGTAATCCCTGCAGGACCCGGATGCAGCCCCGCGGCCATTTTGGATCCGGGGCCTGCAGGGATAGGAGGTAGGAGACCCTCGCAGCAACGCGATCACATCGCGTTGCTCCGGGGGTCTCAGGGAAGCCCGCAGGGAGCCCCCTCCCTGCACGATGCTTCCCTGTACCGCCGGCACACCGCGATCATGTTTGATCGCGGTGTGCCGGGGGTTAATGTGCCGGGGGCGGTCCGTGACCGCTCCTGGCACATAGTGCCGGATGTCAGCTGCGATAGGCAGCTGACACCCGGCCGCGATCGGCCGCGCTCCCCCCGTGAGCGCGGCCGATCGTGCTGGACGTACTATTCCGTCCTTGGGAATTAGGGCCCACCCCACATGGACGGAATAGTACGTCCAATGGCAGAAAGGGGTTAAGCAGAGGTCAGAATCTTAAAAGTCTAAATACAAGTTGCATGCATAGACATTTATCCACCATGCATTTGCAAGCCTGGACTAACTACCAAACGTGCCTAAAGGTTGCAGCACCCTCGGCCAATGAAGCTAGTCAGCAACGCTACATCACTTCCCTCACTGTAAGCCCATCATTTCCCGCAACACCTGCAGTATCTGTGCAGCTTTTGTCTCCAGGCCAAAGCAGTCAGGGAATCACCAGGTTCGTAGTAGGAAACACTGCATGTAGGGCACCGGCAAGAATACCATCTCCAACCCTCTCTCAGTCTGCCATGTCCACCGGCACCACCGCTGGTTCCACGATCTCCAGCTCTCCAGTCCAGCTCACCCTACATGAGACTCTTGTTAGGAAAAGGAAGTACTCATCCTCGCATCCGCGTACACAGGGTTTGAACGCCCACATTGCTAGACTAATCTCATTAGAGATGATGCCCTACCGGTTAGTTGAAAGCGAAGCTTTCAAAGCGCTGATGGACTACGCTGTACCACGCTACGAGCTACCCAGTCGACACTTCTTTTCTAGAAAAGCCATCCCAGCCCTCCAACAGCATGTTAAAGACTGCATCGTCCATGCACTCAGGCAGTCTGTGACTACAAAGGTGCACCTGACAACAGATGCATGGACCAGTAGTCATGGCCAGGGACGTTACTGTTATGGACCTGGTGGTTAGGTGCACCTGGAATGACCTGATGGTTAAACTAGAAGACAGGACAAGCTCTGGGAAGTGGGAACTCTGCTGACCGCAAATCCTAATCCTATAAACACACACACTCACTAGAAATAGCTGTGGAGCGTACCTAACTCTCCCTAGACGCCTCTTCACAGCCTAAGAGCTAACTACCCCTAAAGATAGAAAAATAAGCCTTACCTTGCCTCAGAGAAATTCCCCAAAGGTAAAGGCAGCCCCCCACATAACTGTTTAACTGTGAGTTAAGAGGAAAGTCACAAACACAGGGATGAAACAGGTTTCAGCAAAGGAGGCCAGACTTACTAGATAGACTGAGGATAGGAAAGGGATCTATGCGGTCAGCACAAAAAACTACAAAAAGCCACGCAGAGTGTGCAAAAAGACCCCCGCACCGACTCACGGTGCGGAGGTGCCACTCTGCAACCCAGAGCTTCCAGCTAGCAAGGCAATATCATGTTAGCAAGCTGGACTAGAACTTAGCAAGTACTAAGAAATATATTCAGTACACAATGAACAACAAATGAACTAGCAGGGACTTAGCTTCTGCTGGAGTAGACAGGTCATCAGAAAGATCCGAGAGAGATCTGAACCAGTACTGATACATTGACAGCTGGCATGGAGTAACTATCTGAGTGGAGTTAAATAGAGCAGCCAGCCTAGCCGCAAATGAGGGCAGCTGAGGAAGCAACATCAGAACCAGCAGTTCCACTCACAGCCACCAGAGGGAGTCCACGGACAGAACTCGCCTAAGTATCATTCATGACCACAGGAGGGAGTTCGAGAACGGAATTCACAACACGTTACGTGTCCATCACGGCACACTGGGTGAATGTGGTGGATGCAGGGTCCACAGGGGCCAGCAATATTGGGACAGTTCTGCCTAGCCCACGGTCAAGGAAAGAGTTGGCTGTAGGCGTTCGCCCCCTCTCCTCCTCTTCCTCGTCCTCCTGCAGAAGCGAGAGGTCGTCCACAGACCGCAGTTGCACATCCACTCCATCCGCAGCTGCCACTGTTGCACACCAGGTGTGCCATTATGGGACAGCTAGTGGCAAGCGTCAGCAGGCTGTATTGGCAATGAAGTGTTTGGGCGACAACAGACACACCGCGGAAGTTCTGTCCAAGTTCTTGCAGAAAGAAACTCAGTCATGGCTGGGCACTGTACATCTTGAGGCAGGCAAGGTAGTGAGTGATAACGGAAGAAATTTCATGGCTGCCATAGCCCTTTCCCAACTGAAACACATTCCTTGCCTGGCTCACACCTTAAACCTGGTGGTGCAGTGCTTCCTGAAAAGTTATCCGGGGTTACCCGACCTGCTCCTCAAAGTGCACAGACTTTGCTCGCATATCCGCCGTTCGCCCGTACACTCCAGCCGTATGCAGAACTATCAGCGGTCTTTGAACCTTCCCCAGCATCGCCTAATCATCGACGTTGCAACAAGGTGGAACTCCACACTGCACATGCTTCAGAGACTGTGCGAACAGAGGCGTGCTGTTATGTATTCGTGGGAGGATACACGGGCAGGCAGTTGGATGGCAGACATGGAGTTGTCAGGTGTGCAGTGGTCAAAGCTACAAGACCTGTGTCAAGTCCTTCAGTGTTTTGAGGAATGCACACGGCTGGTTAGTGCAGACAACGCCATAATAAGCATGAGCATCCCCCTAATGCGTCTGCTGATGCAAAGTTTGACGCACATAAAGGAGCAGGCGTCTGCAGACCAGGAAGAGGAAAGCCTTGATGACAGTCAGCCATTGTCTGGTCAGGGCCGTGTAGAGGACACGGTAGCGGGCAAATAGGATGAGGAGGATGAGGAGGATGATGGGGATGAGTACTTTTTTAATGAGGAAGCTTATCCTGGGCCAACAGAAATTAGTGGCGTTGCAAGGCCGGGTTCTGTTTTTTTAAGGGAGACAAGTGAAGTAGATTTGCCTGTAACTGCCCCTCAAACCAGCACAACCACAGATTTGACAACTGGAACTTTGGCGCACATGGCGGATTATGCCTTACGTATCCTCAAAAGGGACCCACACATTATTAAAATGATGAGCGATGACGATTACTGGTTGGCCTGCATCCTTGACCCTCGCTATAAAGGCAAATTGCAAAATATTATGCCACATGAGAACCTCGAACAAATATTAGCAACCAAACAAGCAACTCTTGTAGACCGTTTGATTCAGGCATTCCCAGCACACAGCGCCGGTGATGGTTCTCACACGAGCTGCAGGGGGCTACAGGGCAGAGGTGTTAGAGGTGCACAAATCAGAAGTGGCGTTGGACAGAGGGGTTTTCTGACCAGGTTGTGGAGTGATTTCGCAATGACCGCAGACAGGACAGGTACTGCAGCATCTATTCAAAGTGACAGGAGACAAGATTTGTCCAGTATGGTTACTAACTATTTTTCATCCCTTATCGATGTTCTCCCTCAACCGTCATTCCCATTTGATTACTGGGCATCCAAATTAGACACCTGGCCTGAATTGGCAGAATATGCATTGCAGGAGCTTGCTTGCCCAGCAGCTAGTGTGCTATCAGAAAGAGTATTCAGTGCTGCTGGTTCAATATTAACCGAAAAAAGGACTCGTCTGGCTACCCAAAATGTGGATGATCTAACCTTCATTAAAATGAACCACTCCTGGATTTCAAATTATTTTGCCCCACCTTTCCCGGCTGACACCTAGCTTTCCTATAAAAAGGTCTTGCTTGTGGACTGGTCTTACTGAGTGTTCCAATCTCTTAATTAGCAGCAGCTGTTTGTCCAGCATACAACATGTTTACACCTCCCTCAATGGGAAAACTCCCCCCACGGGGCCGTGGTCTCTCCACTTGGCGCAAGCACCCGTTAGAGTGCCGTTTGTCTGAAGAGGTGGGTGTGCCCGCTTTTGGTCGACGGCACTGCCACTGGGTCCCTCATAGTACAATAAAGTGTCTCTGGCGGTGGTGGCGCGCACCCAACCTCAGACACACCGTTGTAACATGAGGGGCCTTGGGACGGTACCGCCGGCCACAAGAGAGTTCACCCCCCACAGCTCAAACTGTGCTCTACCACGTGCAAAATTATCTCTCACAGCTCCACCAATGTTTAGTCTATGCGCTGACATCATTCAATGCCTGGCACTGACAATACCAATTTGTTGACATCTATGATGCTAGTTAAAGTAGTCTGGGTCAGTGTCCTATATTGACACCAGTAAATACTTACTGCCAAATTACTATGTCAGAAACTCAGCAGATGAGCCCACCCCTGTACCTAAGTATGCCACACTTTTTTTGTTGTTGTTGTTTTGCGAGACATTAACATCTATTTATTTTTTGTGAGTACTAACTGTGTCAGACACTCCTTGCAATTGTCCTCCGCTGACCACACCAGTGCTGCCTGTGTACCCCTGCGAGATAACTCTAAGTGCCTTGAGCCTATTTTTAGTTATTTTAGGCCTAGTAAGCCTGTCTGCGGTCCCTCCTTGCAATCCTCCTCCGCTGACCACACCAATGCTGCCCGTGTACCCCTGGAACCTATTTAAAACTGCTTAGAGCCTATTTTTAGTTATTTTAGGCCTAGTAAGCCTGTCTGCGGTCCCTCCTTGCAATCCTCCTCCACTGACCACACCAATGCTGCCCGTGTACCCCTGGAACCTATTTAAAACTGCATAGAGCCTATTTTTAGTTATTTTAGGCCTAGTAAGCCTGTCTGCGGTCCCTCCTTGCAATCCTCCTCCACTGACCACACCAATGCTGCCCGTGTACCCCTGGAACCTATTTAAAACTGCATAGAGCCTATTTTTAGTTATTTTAGGCCTAGAAAGCCTGTCTGCGGTCCCTCCTTGCAATCCTCCTCCACTGACCACACCAATGCTGCCCGTGTACCCCTGGAACCTATTTAAAACTGCATAGAGCCTATTTTTAGTTATTTTAGGCCTAGTAAGCCTGTCTGCGGTCCCTCCTTGCAATCCTTCTCCACTGACCACACCAATGCTGCCCGTGTACCCCTGGAACCTATTTAAAAGTTCATAGAGCCTATTTAAATATTTTATTTAATATTAATAAAGCCATGATGGACTACGTTGTACCATGCTACAAGCTAACCAGTCGACACTTCTTTTGCGAGAAAAGCCATCCCAACCCTCCACCAGCATGTAAAAGACCGCATTGTCCATGCACTCTGGCAATCTGTGAGTACAAAGGTGCACCTGACAACAGACGCATGGACATGTAGGCATGGCCACGGAAGGTTACGTGTCCATTACGGCACAATGGGTTAATGTGGTGGATGCATGGTCCACAGGGGACAGCCTACTAAGTCTGTCTGCAGTCCCTAATTCAAAATGTCCTCCACTGTATAAATCTGAGCTTCAACCTTCTGGCTCTCATTAAGTGCTTTTTAACAAAAATTTGGAGGTTGGGGCCTACTAACGGTGTCTGCCGCTCCCTGGTGTTGTCCTCCACTGTATAAATCTGAGCTTCAACCTTCTGGCTCTCATTAAGTGCTGTTTTTTAAAAAATTTGGTTTTTGGGGCCTACTAACGGTGTCTGCCGCTCCCTGGTGTTGTCCTCCACTGTATAAATCTGAGCTTCAACCTTCTGGCTCTCATTAAGTGCTGTTTTTTAAAAAATTTGGTGGTTGGGGGCCTACTAACGGTGTCTGCCGCTGCCTGGTGTTGTCCTCCACTGTATAAATCTGAGCTTCAACCTTCTGGCTCTCATTAAGTGCGGCTTTTTAAAAAATGTGGTGGTTGGGGCCTACTAACGGTGTCTGCCGCTCCCTGGTGTTGTCCTCCACTGTATAAATTTGAGCTTCAACCTTCTGGCTCTCATTAAGTGCTGTTTTTTAAAAAATGTGGTGGTTGGGGCCTACTAACGGTGTCTGCCGCTCCCTGGTGTTGTCCTCCACTGTATAAATCTGAGCTTCAACCTTCTGGCTCTCATTAAGTGCTGTTTTTTAAAAATTTGGTGGTTGGGGCCTACTAACTGTGTGTGCCGCACCTTGGTGTTGTCCTGTGTTATTTTCCTGACCTTTAATCTTCAGGCTTTCGGCCTTCATTTGTAATATTAAACTGCACAGGGCCTACTAGTTGGGTTGGGCCTACTAACGGTGTCTGCCGCTCAAAGGTGTTCTCCTCCACTGAACAAAGCAGTGCCGCCTGTTTACTCCTGTTACCAATTTTGAACTTTATTTTGCCCACTTTATTATGTGGGCCTACTAACTGTGTCTGCCTCTCATTACAGTTGTCCTCCACTGAACTAAGCAATGCTGCCTGGTTAGTCCTGTTACCAATTTTAAATTGCATTTAGCCCACTTTATTATTTATACCACTGTTTCCGCCTCATCCTGCCCATTGCCCAGCCGGTGCTACATGAGTCTTGTGGTACTTTGACCCAGACCACTACATTCCCCTTGCACGCTACACAGCCACAATCTGACCCTGCTGAAAGTCAGGTTCCCCTTCCTGCATACTATACCACCTTACACAGGGACAAAGAGGAAGGTGCAGATGAAAGTGCAGGTTTCTTTAACAGGTAGGGGGCATACTCGTTGGCGACGTCACAGGCACAGGGCCCCTCAGAGTATGCAAAAGTGTCGCTGCCGGTGGGAGGCTCCCCCGCCATGCAAACACACCACTGTACTTTGAGGGGCCCTGTGCCAGTGCCAATGCGAACGAGTGGGCGCCCCCTGCTTGCTCAGGATCACAGCACTTGCAACGTTGAAATACTTACCTCTCCCTGCTCCACCACCGTGACGTAGTCCACGTTTCCTGGGCCAACTAAAACCTTGAACCAGCCCTACACCCCACAACTTTTGCCAAATGACCCCCAATTTCCAATGCCCAACTATTATTATAAAGTTAATTAAGATTGACAAGCTTCAGAAACAAGAATGGAATATTTTTGGCATTAAAATGGGCACTGTAGGTGTTTTCCTGGCCTCCACTCACTGCCGACTATGCTTCCCCATTGACTTGCATTGGGTTTCGTGTTTCGTTCGATCCCCGACTTTTCGCGATAATCGGCCGACTGCACTTGACTCGACTTTGGACAAAGTCGGGTTTCGCAAAACCCGACTCGATCTTAAAAAAATGAAAGTCGCTCAACCCTAGTCATATAATTGTAGTGACTTGGCAGTTAATTTTATACCTAAATAGGTAAGGGAGTCGGATCGCCATCTAAATGGAAAAGAGGAGCTCAACTGGGAGACTAAAGAGGGTGATAATGAGATATTTAGTATTTCGGACTTATGTGAATTGATTTTAAAATTACTTAGTGAGCCAAATCGGTGTAATTCTGAAAGGATATTGGGTAAGCTGGTAATGGGAGAGGTAACGTACATAAGTACATCGTCAGCAAACAGTGCCATTTTATGTTCCTCCGATTGAATCCTCATTCCTGCTATAGATGGGTTGTTACAAATTGCAACTGCCAAGTGTTCCATGGTTAATACATATAGCAAGGGGGACAAAGGACACCCCTGTCTTGTACCGTTTCGTTTATTTCAAAGAATCTGATAGCGAGCCGTTCACCTTGACCTGAGCTGAAGGAAACTCATAGAGGGCCCTGATACTCCACAATGCCTTCCCTTGTAGACCGATTCCTTCAAGTGTTTGACACATAAATTCCGATCCCACTCTATCGAATGCTTTTTCTGCAGCGATCGACAGAATACACAAAGGATCACCTCTTTTATTAGCTCTGTCGATCAAAGAAATGGATGGTGTTATCCCTTTCCTCCCTTCCAGGTATAAAACCTACTTGGTCTTGATTAATCAAGTGGGGCAAGAGGCTACTAAGTCTCTTTGAGATCATTTTTGCATAAATTTTTACGTCTATATTTATAAGTGAGATAGGGCGGTAATTGCTACAAAGTGAGGGGTCCTTTTCTGGCTTTGGGATGACTGTATTATGAGCAATTAGGGCTTTTGGAGGGAAAGAACCCCCTGAAGAAATAAAGTTGCACATTGATAGGAATGGAGGGCACAGTAAATCTGAGAACTGCCTATAGAAGCCTGCTGTGTATCCGACGGGGCCTGGACTTTTACCTAATTTTAAGTCCCGAACCACAGAAGAGACCTCTTCTAAGGAGAAGTCGTTCTCTAGATCAGCTAGGATCTCCTCAGAAATTGAAGGTAATTTATTTAGCTGGATATAGGATTTAATTTTCTCTTGTAAGGAATGGGTGGGGAGATCCCTAAATTGGCCGTTTATGTTATAGAGAGATCTAAAATAATCACAGAAGCTAGATAAGATGTGTTTAGGGCTGTGAACCTTCTTACCTTTGGCATTTTTGATGTATGAAATAAATGTTTGTGGGCCTCTTGGGTGTAAGGCTCTCGCTAGAAATTTGCCACTTTTGTTCCCTAGATGGTAGAAACGACTTCTAATTCTTTCTCTAAAACAGCGAGATTTCTGGGTCTAAAATTGTTAGTAGCTTCTGTCTAGCTGTGGACAAACTTGACAAAGTAAGCAAGGAGAGGTCCTGTTTATGTTGCATCTCAAGTTTATAAATCTGTGAAGAGAGGTCAGCGATATTTGCTAAATGTTCTTTCTTAAGACGGGTCCCCTGTGAAATAAACACACCCAGTAAGACGCTCTTCAGAGCCTCCCATTGCATGGAGGGGGATGTTGGGTCACCGGCATGGTCCGCCATAAAACCCTCAATCGAACGTTTCACCTCTGATATACAAATCTGATCCTGTAGCAAGCTATCGTTTAACCGCCAGGAAAAACTAGACCTCTAAGAGGGATCCAGTTGTATCGAAAAATAGCATACCATAGCACAGATCCTATATCCGCCCTCGCCTCCAAATCTAGTAAGCAATGGAATAAAAAAAATAGTCAATTCTGCTGTATGTAGAATGTATTTGGGAATAAAAACTATAATCTTTCGTGCCCGGGTGGAGAATCCTCCACATATCCACCAAATGTAAGTTATATATCTGTTTCTTCACTTTTTTGATGGAGGATGACGAGAAAGAAGTCCTGCCTGACGAAACATCAACTAAAGTCACCTCCAAGAACTATCGGTAGTGCACCTGCAAATTTCTTTAGGAGTCATTTACATATATAGCCACATTTCTGCTGGCCTTGATTGGGGAAGTAGACATTTGCCAAGATAAGTGTACGTGATCCCCAAGCCACCTTCAAGAAAATTTATCTTCCTTCCGTGTCGATTAATGAGTCAAGAATCTCGGGTAGGAAGGATTTATGGAAGCCTATAGACACTCCTTTAGATTTAGAGTAAGGATTGGTACTGTGGAACCATTTTGGGTAATAGTAGGAAGTACAGTTAGGAGTCACCCAGTCTTGAAGTACGTCTCCTGGAACATCAAAATTGATATATATGTTGTTTATGATTGGAGTACAGAATCTGTCTCCTTTTCTTAGGCACATTCAACCCTTTAACATTATGGGAGCAAAATTTAATTCCAGTCATGACTAGTGTAAATTCCAATGGGTTGGTAGTGTGGACACTGGGACCAGAACCTGAAGAGAATTTTGTGTGGTTGTTGGGATGGGGGTAGGTAAGAGGGTTGAAGGAAAAATGGTGAAGAAAGGAAAAGAGAGAAGCAAGAAAGTTGAAAATAGTAGAGAGAAGCTGACTGTGTGGTGAATAAACACCTAGAGTAAGAGATCATGGTGATCTCCCGCCAAATAACCACACCAAGTACAACAACAATCGGGGGGGGAAGAAGCCGAAGGTGAGAACCAGCCTCTGTTTGTCACCCCCACAACCTAAGCAATAAAATGTTGAACCAAACTTTGTTAACTAATGTCCGGTCTTGTCTGGACTAGATTCAGGTTTAAACTTAACAATATAGACAATAAGGCAAATAGACAAACCATCTATCTTTCAATATTATCCCGGTAATAGGTACCAGATTCAGAGATCAATAGAAAGTGTTCTACATGACGGAACACGAGTAACTGGGAACCAAATTGCCGCAAAATTCAATGCCGCACATTTAAATTAGTGCTTGTATAAAATTACACACTGCGAGTCAGGAGAAGGCAGAAAGAGAGAAAGGCTCCTCTCATGTTACGACCGGGGAAGAACCGTTCTTCTTGTGTTGCTTGGTGCGCTGTGTTTTCAGCCATCTAGGAGGGATATCTGGAATTTGGGGAGAATGAGGCCACTCAGGGAGATCAGTCATCGGCAACTCAAAGGTACCCAGAAAGTTAGTCAGATCTCCTAGGTTACGGAAAATGGCAGTTTCCCCCCCTTTAAAGGCTATCAGCTGGAATGGAAATCCCCACTTATATGTAATGTCTCTTTCCTTGAGGAGGGATAATAAAGGCCGTAGTGCTCTCCTGAGCTGTAGAGGGCACATAGATAGATCTGAGAGTAGTAGAAAATGAGTTCCACAATAATTGATGGTACCTCTCTGTCTGGCGGCTAACATGAGGCCTCCTTGGCTTTATAATAGTGTACTCTGCAGATAACATCCCTGGGTCTTGATTCTGACGACGGTTTAGGTCCAAGAGATCTCTGTATACGGTCAAATTCTATGGAACCTGCTTCCTCATCATTTAACAAATCAAGGAACAGTTTTTGTACTGTAGGATCTAGATCAGATAAACTTACAGATTCAGGAAGGCCACGTATTCTAATGTTGTTTCGTCTATTACGGTTTTCTAGATCCTCCATTCCCGTTGCAAACTCCTCCAATCTCAGAGCATGGCTAGTAATGACCTCTCTGAGGGTTTGTAGTTCTTGTAAAATGATTTCCTGAGACTTCTTCACGTCCTCTACTCGGGATGTGAGTTCTGATTTTAGGGCATGGAGCTCTTTTTTGTAAGAATTTTCAATGCGACAAGCAAAAACTTCTAAATCTTTTTTGGTGGGGAGTGTTCTAATAAATTTGCTAAGATCATTTATAGTTACGTCATCTGGGAAATCATTATTTTCTTCCCCTTTATTAGTCATTCTATCAGGAGAGCTCTGAGAAGCTGACAAATCACGTAAGAAGGAGCTGTCACTTGAGATCTTATTGGAAGATTTGGATCTTGTGCTCCTATGCTGACTATTTGTATTTAAGAAGCGATCCATGTCACCAGAGTGAGTTTCAGAATCCGGGGGTAAGTCAGATCTTTTTTTGGATTTGCCCATATACCCCAGTGAGTCTTGATGGCTAGTATGTGGTTGTGGGGGGGATCAGTGAGGCAATTATGTTTACATCAGGCAGCCAGTTCTCTCAACAGCAAACACCTCTCCCCTATTATGGTTTCAAGTTTAGTGAGGGATATGGCTTGGGGCCTTATGAGCTCTGAGCAGAGCCGTAGAAGCAGCGTTGTTATTAGATATGAGCCTGCTTGTCTGTGTAACCACTGCGTTTGGCGCCAAAAGGAGAGGGGGGAGGGGAAGCCAAAGCAGAGCCACCACAGCCCCAGACAGGAACAGCCCCACGTCCTCCACCCAGGCAAGGTGAGCGCGATATGAAACAGTGGGACGTGAGGGGACGATGGAGATAGATAACAGGGGTGCACTGCAGGCGGCCTGCGCCGCGAACTGGCCAGCTCCCAGTGGCTCCTATGTTAAAATGGCCACCGCTGCAACACGTATCCTCTCCCTGCACCGCCGGTACTCCCACACTCACCGGTCCTCTCCGTGCTTTGCCACGGTCTCCCTCCCTGCCTCACATCCTGGCGCCGGCTCTGTAATCTCGCCCTCCGCTGCGGGCAGCAGGTCTACCTCCGGGGCTTCACAGGGAAGCAGCAATGGCTCCGGGGCTTCACAGGGAAGCAGCAATGGCGTCTCTCCTCCGGAGTGTTTCAGGTGCTGTCCCGCGTCCCTCTGCCACAGGGCTTCTCCCGACACAGATTTCAGGTGGGACAAGGTGAGAAGTCCTATGGTCTCCAGTCTTGGAGAGTATTTTGAGCGAATTCGGTGTAGAATCTGGGTCCTAATTAGAGGAGTCCGTGGAGCTCGTACCAGGCACGTCCGCTCGGCTCAAGATCCAGGCCACGCCCCCCACAAGACTTTTTATTTGATGGTAAAACCCTTGCTGGCAAGCACAGCAGTCAGACTATTTTTGTAGTTGATGATGAGGTTTGTGCACATGTCAGGAGGAATTTTGGTCCACTCATCTTTGCAGATCACCTCTAAATCATTAATATTTTGAGGCTGTCACTTGACAACTCGGAGCTTCAACTCCCTCCATAAGTTTTCTATGGCATTAAGGTCTGGAGACTGGCTAGTCCACTCCATGACCTTAATATGCTTCTTTATGAGCCACTCTTTTATTGCCTTGGCTGTATGTTTTGGGTCATTGTCTTGCTGAAAGACCCAGCCACGACCCATTTTTAATGTCCTAGCAGAGGGAAGGAGGTTGTCACTCAGGATTTTACTGTACATGGCTCCATCCATTCTCCCATTGATGCAGTAAAGTAGTCCTGTGCCCTTAGCAGAGAAACACTCCCAAAACATAATGTTTCCACCTCCATGATTGACAGTGGGGATGGTGTTCTTTGGGTCATAGGCAGCATTTCTCTTCCTCCAAAAACAGCGAGAAGAGTTAATGCCAAAGACCTAAATTTTTGTCTCATCTGACCACAGCACCTTCCCCCAATCACTCACAGAGTCATCCAGGTGTTCATTGGCAAACTTCAGATGGGCCTGCACATGTGCCTTCTTGAGCAGCGGGACCTTGCGGGCACTGCAGGATTTTAAACCTTTACAGCGTAATGTGTTAGCAATGGTTTTCTTGGTGACTGTGGTCCCAGCTGCCTTGAGATCATTAACAAGTTCCCACCATGTAGTTTTAGGCTGATCTCTCACCTTCCTCATGATCAAGGATACCACACGAGGTGAGATTTTGCATGGTGCCCCAGATCAATGTCGATTCACAGTCATTTTGTATTTCTTCCCTTTTCTTACTATTGCACCAACAGTTGTCTCTTTCTCACCCAGCGTCTTTCTTATGGTTTTGTACCCCAATCCAGTTTTGTGCAGGGCTAGGATCTTGTCCCTGACATCCTTATAAAGCTTTGTTCTTGCCCATGTTGTAGAGGTTAGAGTCTGACTGATTGAGTCTGTAGGCAGGAGTCTTTAATAAAGGTGACTATGTAAGACAGCTGTCTTTATTGCAGATAATGAGTTGATTAGGAGCCTCTATCTGGTCTGTAGGAGCCAGAACTCTTAATGGTTGATAGAGGATCAAATACTTATTTCTCACTGCAAAATGCAAATAAATTTATATAATTTATACAGTGTGATTTTCTGGATTTTATTTTTAATATTGTATCTCTCAATGTTAAAATTAACCTACCCTTAAAATTATAGACTGTTCATGTCTTTGTCAGTATTTCAGTATTTGATCTGTATTTTACATCAGTATTTGAAAGACAAAGCTAGGAATGGGTGAAAAATTCAGATATGACGACATGTTTCTATTATACTTTTCCTCTGATTGCTCTATTCCTGGCTGCAAAAACTGAACATGTGGATATGGCCGTATGGTTTCAGAAGTTTTGCTAAGTAGGAAGATTAGATCAGGGGTATTAAACTGCTGGTAAACTGTTAGTAAGATGTTGTTATATATCACAGATTAATCAATTCACAGTCACACCAACTATCCATGTCCAGCACCATTCTGTATCATTTGAATTTTTGGTTTATAAAGAGAATATCACTCCAATTTTCAATGTGCTTAAGCAATTTAGTAGTGCATCACAATCACATTAGGTATTTTTCTATCCTTATGTGGAATGAGCTTTGTTCTCCGACCTCTATCCTTACACCATATAATCCTAAAATGTCACTCATTGGAAGGCTCTCATCTTTTATACTCCCTGTGATAGCTTATCCTAATTGGCTGTGTTAGAACATGAAATGTGATAGCTGCAATGTATTGTTGGGAATCCTGCATGGCTGCATCTGACGTTATTGGGTCGTTCTTTGAAAAGGTGCATTTTTTTTCTGATCCTCTCGAATTGAATTTTAAAGTATTCAAGTTTGAAGGGACATACAAATTTGAGAAAATGTGACTCAGTGTTGATCTTCTATAGATCAATTCACTAATCTCTAATGTTAGTCTAACACCAAATACGTGATGGTTTTAAGAAGGTACCTTTAATTTTTTATAGAATGAACAATTGTTTATTTGGAAAAACTAGAATTGGAGAGTGTTTTTACTTTTATTCTTGAAACACAAAAGCTTTTTTTTATTTTTTGCAATAGTTACTAGTTTTTCAAAGGGACTTGAACATGACAATGTTGACCGACAGGTAGCTTACTAGGCTCTGTCTTCATTGGCATCTGATAGTCTGTGTTGAATGACAAACTCGAAGATCTATCTCAGCCTCTGGTTGTCATAGCAACCCATCTGCACCCCATGAAGGGATAGGGTGTCGATGGACAAGGATTGTTCTCCTTTTATTAAACTTCCCAGGTACAACTGTCACTATTGACAGTGCCATATCAGAGTTTAAACTGCAGATATTAGTGAGAATGCTGATCCTAGTAGTTACTGAATGAGTCTGGCTGTGTACATCAGTTGGGCTCCTGCAGTTGATTGTATATTGGTACAGAAGCCATACTGTGCAATGAGCATGAAGTATTTGCAGGGGTGGATTAAGGATAGCCAGGGCCCCGGGCTGTTCAGACACTGTGGGCCCCCCAGTCATGTGATGGGGTCATCATATACCTGAACAAGATTATCCCAGAAAAATAGTTGCTGTGTGAAACTATAACTTGTCAAACATCCATTGATCTAGTCAATTTACCCTTGAGTTCAGTATATAGTATATAGTGTATAGTGTCAGTATACAGGTAACACTGACTCACCAGTGACGTCTCTAGGTGAAGTCCTTCATCTTTCATCCAGCACAGACCACCATCACTTCATCCAGCCAGGGCTCGTCTCTGCAGGAAGTATTACAGTTATCTCAAGCTCTGCTTGCAGAGCACATTACTTAATTTTTCCCAACTTCTACATTACACCACATGAAGAAAAAGAGGTGACATAGTGTCACTCTACACAGTAACAGGACCGCCCCACCATTTAAAACAGTGTCCTCAAAAAATAAAATAAATACATCACTGCAGTATTAATATCCCTTAATTAGCCCCTATGGTAATAATAATATCCCCCATCCTGGCCCCGTGTATCTCATTTCTGGCTCCAGCCATATGTTCTCCAATCCTGCCCTCATGAGTATCCATTCTGCCCCATATGATCTCCCCATCCTGCCCCATATGATCTCCCCATCCTGCCCCATCTGTCTATCCATTCTGCCCCATATGATCTCCCCATCCTGCCCCATATGATCTCCCCATCCTGCCCCATCTGTCTCCATCGTATCCATGCTGCCCCATGATCCTGCACTATCTGTCTCCAATAATGCCCCATGTCTTTCTTTCTGCCCCGTGTCTCGAATAATGCCCCGTATCTACATTCTGCCCATGTCTCCAGTCCTGCCCCCAGTGTGTCCAGCATCTCTGCCCCCAGTGTCCAGCATCTCTACCCCCAGTGTCCAGCATCTCTGCCCCCAATGTGTCCAGCATCCTGCCCCCAATGTGTCCAGCATCCTGCCCCCAGTGTGTCCAGCATCCTGCCCCCAGTGTGTCCAGCATCCTGCCCCCAGTGTGTCCAGCATTCTGCCCCCAATATGTCCAGCATCCTGCCCCCAGTGTGTCCAGCAATATGCCCCAGTGTGTCCAGCATGTTGCCCCCAGTGTCTCCAGCTTATTGCCCCCAGTGTGTCCAGCATTCTGCCCCAGTGTGTCCAGCATGTTGCCCCCAGTGTGTCCAGCATATTACCCCCAGTGTGTCCAGCATATTACCCCCAGTGTGTCCAGCATCTCTGCCCCAGTGTCTCCAATATTGCCCTCAGTGTGTCAAGCAATCTGCCCCAGTGTGTCCAGCATATTACCCCCAGTGTGTCCAGCAATCTTCCCCAGTATGTCCAGCATATTGCCCCAGTGTATCCAGCAATTTGCCCCAGTGTGTCTCCAGCATATTGCCCCAGTGTGTCCAGCAATCTGCCCCAGTGTCTCAAGCATTGTCCCCAGTGTGTCCAGCAATGCCCCCAGTGTGTCCAGCAATCTTCCCCAGTGTGTCCAGCATTGCCCTCAGTGTGTCCAGCATTGCCCCAAGTGTGTCCAGCAATCTGCCCCAGTGTCTCCAGCATTTCCCCCCAGTGTGTCCAGCAATCTTCCCCAGTATGTCCAGCATATTGCCCCAGTGTATCCAGCAATTTGCCCCAGTGTCTGACTCCAGCATATTGCCCCAGTGTGTCCAGCAATCTGCCCCAGTGTCTCCAGCATTGTCCCCAGTGTGTCCAGCAATCTGCCCCAATGTGTCCAGCACTGCCCCCAGTGTGTCCAGCAATCTTCCCCAGTGTGTCCAGCATTGCCCCCAGTGTGTCCAGCATTGCCCCAAGTGTGTCCAGCAATCTGCCCCAGTGTCTCCAGCATTGCCCCCCAGTGTGTCCAGCAATCTGCCCCAGTGTGTCCAGCAATCTGCCCCAGTGTGTCCAGCATATTGCCCCCAGAGAGTGTCCAGCATTCTGGCCCAGGCCCCCGGATTGCCGTTCACAAAAAAACAAAACAAAAAAAAAAAAAAAAGAGTTCTCCTCACCTGACTTGTGATCCAGCGGCGAAGCTCCCTCCAGCAGCGCGCACTCGCCGGCGACTGACAATGACATCAGACGCCGGTGATGTGTGTACTGCACCTGCGGCCGACTTCAGCTGCCGGCCTCCAATTGGCTGGCGGCTTTTGTTAACTATTGATGTGTGGGCGCGTGCCCGCACATCAATAGGTGAAACTGCCGCAGCGCCGGTAGGGGACCGGTGAGCAGATGAGAAGGGGCCCGATGCGGGCCCCCTCTCTGCCCACCAGGCCCATACACCAGACAGAGCAGTAATGCCCTGAGTGCGGCGGGCAATCTGAGCGGTAGCCCAGGGCCCCCCACACCACTGGGCCCTGGGCTACCGCCCAGATTGACCCTATTATAATCCGCCCCTGAGTATTTGTATCAAGGAGAACACATTGATTTATGCTCATAACGAATATTTACATCATATAGCATAAAGGGGACATAGAGTTACATTTCACATAGTAGCATGAGATTTTTTTCACCTCCAAAAACAAACATTTTGGAAACTTGAGCATCAGTATGGCCTTTTATGAAGCAAACAAAGCCCTTAATACAAACGTGAATAGAGCATTCGCTTTTTAAGTGATGGAAACATTGAGCTCCCATCTGATTAAGAATTCTCCTCATGTAGTTTTGAACAAGATTATCATTGTCATTGAATAGTGATACAATTAGCATATATCAATATATAAGATACACTAAATATATTCACTATATTTATCTAATACACTGTGTATGCGTCCTTTCCATTAAAAGCATTGACAGATGTCTGCTCCATTTCAGAAATGTAGCTATATGAACATATTGACCTGGCGGCTACTGAAACTCTATCTAAAAATTGACAGAATTTTGGAGCATTTCCCATTTAATACATTGCTGAACTAACTGATTTATTAATGCAACTATTAGAGAATAGTTATTTAAACAATTTCCTGTTTTGTATTAAATGCTATATTATTATAGAACTAATTTGCTATTTACAATATTTTTAATTAAAAATTTCCCACAAAAAATAACCTGTTTAAAATGTGCTGTGAGTGAATTCTGAGTTAATCCTTTACTGCCAAAGTTTGTTTTCACTTTCCTAATAAAGCCCAATTTTCCAAGTCTGACGTGTCACTTTACGTGGTAATAACTTTCGAATGCTTCTTCCAATTCAAGTTATTATGACTTTTTTGTGACATATTATACTACTTGATAGTGGCAAATTTAGATTGATAAAATGTACTTTTATTTAAGACAATATAAAAAAATTGCAACAATTTTAAAAATTAGCAATTTTAACATTTCTAATTTTTAAGCCCTTATAACACATAATCTTACCACTCAGCATACTTAGTAAATAATATTTGGCATATCTCTAATTTACCTCAACAATATTTTTAAAACACCCTTTTATTTTATTCGGTTTCAAAAGAGTTAGAAATTTATTACCAATTTCCATTTTTCAATATAATTTACAAAAACAATCTTTTTAGAGACCGATTCACTATTGAAGTTCCTTTCAGTAGCCTATATGGCAGATATTACCCAAAAGTGATAGCATTTCAAAAACTGGACCCCTTGAAGTATTCAAATATGCATTCAGGATGCTTTTTTTTAAACCTTCAGGTCGTTCCCAAGAATGAATGCAAAGTTGGCTGAAAAAATGAAAAATTACATACTTTCAACTAAAATTGTCTTAATAGAAAATTGATCCATCAATTTGTTAATCAATTTCTTCTGAATGTGATTACCCTATATGTGGTCAGTATCTATTGTTTTTGACTTTTGGAGCTAAATTGTTGCTGGAATTGATTGCGGACATTATTTCACATTTGTATAGTCCCCCAAAAACTAAAACAACATACATACCTTATAAGTGACCCTATTTTGGCAATCTGCAACTTTCAAGGAATTCATTTATGGATGTAGTGACCTTTTTGCAGTCACAGGCACAACTCAAAATGTTATATCTTTAGGATGCAAAAATAAAAAATGATGTAAGGGGTAATAGTAGAAAATGAAAGCCAAACTTTGTAAAGCAAATGTATGTGGTTGAAAGTACTGTTTGTGTATATGGCGGGGTTCAAAATGGAAGAGCTGCAGTTTTTCTTTTGGAGCTTGAATTTGAAAGTAATAGTTTTTGTGTACCATTTACAGAGTACTGGAGCTTCCAAAACAGCATAAAACCAACAAGTTGGATACTACACCTCCTATTGAATTCATGTAGGGGTGTAGTGAACATTTTGTTTGCACAAGTGTATCACCAATTCCATTTACCACTGGATGGGTGAAAATGAAAAATTACATTTGCTACAAAAATAAGTAGATTTACCTCAAAATTGTCATTCTTTTCATGTTTAATAGAGGAAAAAATTATCCTATAATTAGTTACACTATTTTTCCAAGTACAGGAATATCTTATATATGGTCATACACTAATAATTTGGCAGATGGCAGGGCTCAGAGGAGACATCAGACACATGGCTTTTGGAGTGCACAGTTTCCTGAAGTAGTTTGTGTGCATCATTTGTCAAAACAGCAGAACTCCTCACTCTAGAAATAGTAATTTTCTCCATTTTATAAAGAAAAATAATCTAAGAGTGTGTTATGGCTAGCGGAACGCACCGAGTATATTAAGGAAACAACAAGGTGCGTTCGCAGCCTGGGGTCCACCGTGCAGAGATATCTGCTGCAAAGTAATTGGCGGCACTTTATGGCGGTATAAGCGAACTCTGTTAACTTCCCAGAATTGCAAAGATATGAAAACGCTGTGCCCTGTTAACCTCACAGAGGATCACAGCTACCTAACTGAGCAAAGCAAAGAGTGGTCATGCAGACAGCATAGCACACAAACAACTCCTCACTGGAGGTGCTGGTATTCTAGGGGCTTATTTCAGCCAACCCTGACCACATGCAGACATGACAACCAAGTAGCAAAGCTCAAAACATAGGTTGATACTAACGCATGGCTGTGCAGCCATGAGAACCTTATATAGCTGCAGCAGAAAAGGACCTTCCAAGTGGTCCAATTGGAGCTGGAACAGGACCTGAGCATGTGACCCCCAACCTCCAATGGGGGGGTTATCCCGTGGGCATGCTCAGTGTGTGCAAAGCAGGACTTAGTCCCAGAAAAGCCTGCTCGCTGCTGACCAGTGCTGGCTACAAAAGCAGAGCCTGGAAAGGCAGCAGTAACCCTTTGCACAGTATCAGGCTGCGCGAGACACTGGGACCGACATCTCTGCTGAGCAGGCTCCACTGCGGTTGATGCAGAATGGGAGACCGCAGCAAACATGGCTCGAGATTCCCCCTGTGCAGCGGCGGGAACTTGACCCCTAACATTACCCCTCCCCCTAGGGCCCCCCTCCTTGGGCCTCGCTACGTTTAAAGGCTGCAATGAGCAGCAGAGCCCGAATGTGCTCCACAGGTTCCCAGGTTCTGTCCTCTGGACCTTGACCCTTCCAGTCCACCAGATAATATTTTTTGACACGTACCACCTT
The DNA here is from genome assembly GCF_051348905.1 of Ranitomeya variabilis. Taxonomy (NCBI): domain Eukaryota; kingdom Metazoa; phylum Chordata; class Amphibia; order Anura; family Dendrobatidae; genus Ranitomeya; species Ranitomeya variabilis. The sequence continues at coordinate 828,414,742 of NC_135233.1, forward strand.
GCACCCCACGATAGAGTTCACCTCAAACTCATCCGTGGACGAACCCGATGTCCCAGCAGATGACTCGGAAAAAACCAGGACAAATAGACGGGCTTTAATAGGGAAACGTGAAAGGAGTCTGTGATACCAAGGTGCGGAGGAATAGCCAAATGGTAGACCACAGGGTTGATCTGTTCCAGAACCTTGAAAGGGCCTGTGTAGCGAGGCGCAAACTTAGTGGACTCAGCTTACAGCCTGATGTTACGGGCAGAGAGCCACACTAAGTCGCCAGGAGCCAAGGTCGGAAAAGGGGCGCCGGTGTGCATCAGCAGATACCCTCATTCTCTCCTTGGAAGCCTGGATAACATCATGTGTGCAGTCCCAAATGTCACGTGCCTCCACCGCCCAGTCTGCCACCCTTGAATAGGTGGATTAAACGGGCATGGGCACAGGGACACGTGGATGCTTGCCGTAATTAAGGAGAAATGGAGTCTGCCCGGTAGAGTCGGCTATGGCGTTATTCAAGGCAATTTCCGCCCAATGTAGCAAAGATGCCCAGTCATCCTGCCTGGCAGAGACAAAATGTCGCAAGTATGTGACCAGAGTCTGGTTGGCCCTCTCTTCCAACCCATTCATCTCGAGATGATAAGCAGAAGAGAGATTCAGCTCAATGCTGAGTAAACAACAGAGCTCTCTCCAGAATCGAGATGCAAACTGAGGACCCCGGTCACTGACAATTTTGTCAGGCATGCCATGTAGACGGAAAACATGTTTGACGAACAACGCCGCTAAAGCCCGTACAGAAGGTAACCGTGGAATCGGAACCAAGTGCACCATCTTAGATAAATGGTCGGTGACTACCCAGATAGTCGTAGACAGCTACGAGACTTGAGTAAGCCTACCACGAAGTCCATCCTGACCATCTCCCAGGGCCTATCTGCCACCGGCAGGGGGTAAAGTAGCCCAGCAGGCCTTTGCCGAGGAAACCGAATCTTGGCACAGGAGACACACGCCTGAATATAGTCCCCAATGTCACGGGCCATATGCGGCCACCAGTACGTCCTCGCCAAGAGCTCAGATGTCCTCTTGGTCCCAAAATGTCCACCCACCCTGGATGAATGAGCCCAAGAGAGAACCTCCGGTCACAAATTAGATGGAACAAAAATGATGCCTGGGGGCACAGACTTCAGTGAAACCAGAGCCCCAGTTCTCAGGCTCTCTGAAGGGACAATAAACCAAGGCTCCTACTCTGATGATGATTACACTACAGAGCGAGAGACAGCATCGGCACTAATGTTCTTCTCCACGGAAAGAAAATGGAGGGTGAAATGGAATCGGGAGAAGAACAGGGACCATCTAGCCTGGCAAGAATTTAGCCGCTGGGCTGTCTGTAAATACACAAAGTTCTTGTGGTCTGTGAACATTTGGAAGGGAAAACGAGCTCTCTCCAGGAGGTGTCTCCACTCCGAGAAAGCCAACTTTATGTCTAGCAACTCCCTGTCCCCGATGGAATAATTCCTCTCTGCTGATGAAAAAGTCTTGGAGAAGAAGAAGCAAGGATGCTTCCGGCCCTGAGCATCCTTTTGGAAGAGAACTGCTCCAGCACCAACGGATGAGGCATCCACCTCTATACTAAATGACTTATCTACATCGGGGTGATGTAGGATGGGAGCACTAGCGAAGTGTGACTTAATCAAGAGAAAGGCCTTGGAGACCTCCTCCGACCACAACTTGGGATTTGCTCCCTTCTTGGTGAGGGCAACCAAGGGAGCTACCAAAGCTGATATGCATATGCATTGCATAGCTACATATTATAGTCTATCCATTTTGGAGGTTTTGAGCATTTAATTCTGGCATTGTTACAGGCTGGTCACAGGGTCCCTGTTGATTGTGGTATCCAGTAGTGTTTTTAGCTTTATATTGCATTTCTTATGTGTGCATGTTTACCTGCCTTAATAAAATATTTACACAAGGATTATACTCTATGTGTGGTCTCTGTACCGCTTGTTGAACGTATGCCTTATTGAGTTTATGTCCTATTTAATTTTGGGGCATTCTAGTTTTGTTGTTAAGACAGCCTGTAGCTTGGCAGGATCCATAGCCAATCCCTGTGCAGAGATGATATAGCCAAGAAAAGGTAAGGACTCCTGCTCAAAAACACACTTCTCCAACTTGGCATAGAGGGAATTAGCCCATAGGAGGTCGAAGAGCTTGTAAACATCTCTCCGGTGGGAGTCAATATCTGGAGAGTAGATAAGAATATCATCCAGATAAACTAAGAGCGAGGTGGAGAGCATATCCCGGAAGATGTAATTCACAAAGTCTTGGAAAACAACTGGGGCATTCCAGAGTCGGAAGGGCATCAACAGATATTCATAGTGCCCATCCCTGGTGTTAAAAGCCGTCTTCCATTCGTCCCCTTCACTTATGCGAATTAGGTTGTAAGCACCCCGAAGATCTAATTTAGTAAATACCCTTGCTCCCCATAGGCTATCAAAAAGCGTTGATGGCGTTAAGACCCCTGTAGTCTATGCATGGATGCAGTTCTCCATTCTTCTTCTGAGCGAAGAAGAACCGAGCCCCTGCAGGTGACACAGACTTCCTATTGAATCCTCTTGCCAGATTCTCTCGGATATACTGGGACTTTGCCTTTGTCTCCGGAAGAGATAATGGATAGACTCGACCCCGGGGAGGCTCTGCACCAGGCAAGAGGTCAATAGGACAGTCATAGGGGCGGTGAGGTGGAAGGGTCTCCGCAGCCCTTTTGGCGAACACGTCCGCAGAGAACCAATAGTGCTTGGGAAGAGAGGAAAGATCTGCAGGTACCTCAGTTGTAGCAACTTGAACGCACTCCCTCTGACATCTACCCTCTCAGGACTTACTCCATCCCAGAATTCTCCCTGAGGACCACTCTATATGAGGAGAATGGTAGCGTAACCATGGTATCCCCAACAGGAGCTCATCAATTCCCTCGGGAATGACAAGTAGGGAAATAATCTCCTGATGAGAATGAGACATGGAGAGAGTGAATGGAATGGTTTGGTGTGTATATGTGAGGGTAGTGTTGACCCATTTACCACTTGAACGGTCACAGGTTTGGCGAGCATCACCAGGGGTATTACGTGTCGCTGGGCGAAAGCAGATGACATAAAGTTACCTTCCGCCCCAGGAGTCCACGCAAAGCTCTACCATAAGAGTGGATAGGCCTATGGTAATTGTCCCCTTGAAGGACAATTTAGAGGAAAATGTCTCCGTGTCTAGTGTACCTCCTCCAACTACCACTAGACGCCGACGTTCCCCCGACCGCTGAGAACACCTGGAGGCAAGATGTCCTGACTGCTGGCAAATATGACAGACCTTAAGTGCACGAGTGGACCGGGACTGGGATCCTGCTCGTGACACCTCTATGGCCTCATGTGACTCGGGCGCCTGGACCGGAGATTACAGAGGTTTGGCGAAGGTGGGAGCCAGCCGAAACCTCTGCCTACACTGGGCTCGCTCCAACCTTCGCTCGTTAAAACGAAGGTTGATGCGAGTTGATATAGCTATGAGTTTCTCCAGTGTGGCGGGAATCTCCCTAGTGGCCAAAGCGTCCTTCACATGGTCAGCCAGCCCCTCCAAAATGCCGGGATGAGAGCTTTATTCAGCCACTCCAGCTCAGAGGCTAGAGTCCGGAAATGGATGGCAAAATGGCTGACTATGAACAACCCCTGAGTCAATGCCAGCAGTTGGAGCACCGTATCATGGGTGACTCGAGGTCACTCGAGACCTGCTTCAAAGTGCTCAAAAACCAAGAAGCACTCTGCACCACATGATCGTCGCGCTCCCACAGCGGCATAGCCCACTCCAAAGCCCTGTCCGACAGAAGAGATTATATATCCCACCCTTGCCCGCTTTGTAGGAAAACGTGCAGCCAGAAGCTCAAGATGTATACTGCATTGGCTCACGAAACCCCTACAGGTCTTACTGTCACCAGAGAATTTCTCTGGCAGCAGGACATGGGATAAAGTCAGAACAGACGTGGTAGTGGACAAAGTTGCTGCAGCCATGTTAGCAGCCTGAACAGCTATTGCGGTTACATCCACAGCTGAGGTTGCACACTTGAGAGTCGCCAACCTGCCCTCCAGCTGCTGGATGTACCCCTGCAATCGCTGTTTGTCCACCATTACTTAGCCAGACCCTGGCGCTAGTATAATGTTAGGGCTAGCGGAACACACTGAGTATAGGAAGGAAACAACAAGGTGCGTTCGCAGCCCGGTGTCCACCGTGCAGAGATATCTGCTGCAAAGTAATTGGCGGCACTATGTGGCGGTATAAGGGAACTCTGTTAGCTTCACAGAATCGCAAAGATATGAAAGCGCTGTGCCCTGTTAACCTCACAGAGGATCACAGCTACCTAACTGAGCAAAGCAAAGAGTGGTCATGCAGACAGCATAGCACACAACTCCTCACTGGAGGTGCCGGCATTCTAGGGGCTTATTTCAGCCGGGCCCTGAATCCAAGCATACAAAACTCCTCACTGGAGGTGCTGGTATTCTAGGGGCTTATTTCAGCCAACCCTGACCACATGCAGACATGACAACCAAGTAGCAAAGCTCAAAACATAGGTTGATACTAACGCATGGCTGTGCAGCCATGCAAACCTTATATAGCTGCAGCAGACAAGGATCTTCCTAGTGGTCCAACTGGAGCTGCTAAAGAACCTGAGTGTGTGACCCCCGACCTCCAATGAGAGCATGCTCAGTGTGTGCAAAGCAGGACTTAGTCCCAGAAAAGACTGCTCGCCGCTGACCAGTGCTGGCTACAAAAGCAGAGCCTGGAAAGGCAGCAGTAACCCTTTGCACAGTATCAGGCTGAGCGAGACGCTAGGACCAGCGGCTGATGCAGAATGGGAGACCGCAGCAGACATAGCTCGAGATTCCCCCTGTGCAGCGGCGGGAACTTGACCCCTAACAGAGTGTAGTGACTATTTTGACTAGAGATGAGCCATTAGATCTGCAGAGGATCAAGATTATTTTGAATTTACTGATATCGCGGTTTCACTAGATTTTGAACATTTTGAGATTTGATTCGTAGTTTGCCAAAAATTAACAAACTTGCCCATCATCATTTCCCACAATGATACCCTGCAGTTATGATGTCTAATGGATTATCAAAAATTGTATAGTTGTGGTCAGTACCTGGGCTATCACAGATCAGTTGTATCCAGTGGAACAACTGATCTGATGGTAAAATAAAGGACTTTGGTTTTTATAGCATCTGGGTGAGTGCCACATCTCTCTTTATGCTTCATAGAACATCGTTTCTACAGCAGAGATGTTTTTACTCTCCAGAGTCACTAGGTATGTCTTTCCTTTCTATAAAGTGCATTATCTTACTGTATGGTCAGCAGGGTCCTCTTCCTCTCCTATTGAGAGTAAGATCTTGTTATGACCATTGGAGTCCTCTCTCTTTTGTATAGTGTGTAAGCTCTTCTAGTCAGCAGGATTGTCTCCTCATGTGTGTTTTCTAAGCAGTTACAAGTTTTCTAGCATGGAAAATTTAGTGAAGTCAGCAAATTCGAATTTCAAAAGATCCGTTCATCTCTAGTTTTGACCCCAATTACATTTTCTACAAATTAGTGTGCAGTGGATGTTGCAGAATAAAAATTACAAATATGTTATATTTGTGCCCAATGTATAATACCCAGCTTATGCTTCTGGTGGAGCACCCCATAAATTGTTAAATGTAAATTGTTACTCAGGACTAGGGTTGAGCGACTTTCATTTTTTTAAGATCGAGTAGGGTTTTGGGAAACCCGATTTTGTCCAGAGTCGAGTCGAGTGCAGTCGGCCGATTATCGCTAAAAGTCGGGGATCGACCGAAACACGAAACCCAATGCAAGTCAATGGGGAAGCATAGTCGGCAGTGAGTGGAGGCCAGGAAAACACCTACAGTGCCCATTTTAATGCCAAAAACATCCATTCTTGTTTCTGAAGCTTGCCAATCTTAATTAACTGTATAATAATAGTTGGGCATAGGGAATTGGGGGAAAGTTGTGGGGGGAGTAGGGCTGGCTCAAGTTTTTCGTGGGCCCAGGAAATGCGGACTACGTCACGGCGGTGTTGCAGGGAAAGGTAAGTATTTAAAAGTTGCAAGTGCTGTGATCCTGAGCAAGCAGGGGGGGGCCCACTCGTTCGCATTGCCACTGGCACAGGGCCCCTCAAAGTACGGCGGTGTGTTTGCATGGCGGGGGCGCCTCCCACCAGCAGCGACACTTTTGCGTACTCTGAGGGGCCCTGTGCCAGTGACGTCGCCAACGAGTATGCCCCCCCACCTGATGAAGGAACCTGCACTTTCATCTGCACCTTCCTCTTTGTCCCTGTGTAAGGTGGTATAACATGCGGGAAGGGGAACCTTACTTTCAGCAGGGACAGATTCTGGCTGTGTAGAGTACAAGGGGAATGTAGTGGTCTAGGTCAATGTACCAGCAGACTCATTTAGCAGTGGCTGGGCAATGGGCAGGATGAGGAGGAAACAGATATAGGGCCAAAGAATAAAGTAGGCTACATGCAGTTCAAAATTGGTAACAGGACTAAACAGGCGGCATTGCTTTGTTCAGTGGAGTAGCAAACCCAAGAGCAGCAGACACTGTTTCAAGGGCCTAACCACACTAGTAGGCCAAATGCAGTTTAATATCTGATAGTATAGGGCGAAAGCCAGAATGTGGAAGCTCAGCTTTGTTCAGTTGAGGACAACACCAGGGAGGGGCAGACACCTTTAGTAGGCCGGAAAAGCCTATTGCATTTTTTAAAATGGTAATTTGGAGCAGAAGGTTGAAGCTCAGCTTTATTTAGTTGAGGGCAACACCAGGGAGGGGCAGAAGCCGTTAGTAGGCCCTAACCACCATTTTTTTTTTTAAAACCACTTAATGAGAGCCGGAAGGTTGAAGCTCAGCTTTATTTAGTTGAGGACAACACCAGGCAGGGGCACACAGACAGACACCTTTAGTAGGCCGGAAAAGCCTATTGCATTTTTTAAAATGGTAATTTGGAGCAGAAGGTTGAAGCTCAGCTTTATTTAGTTGAGGGCAACACCAGGCAGGGGCACACAGACAGACACCTTTAGTAGGCCGGAAAAGCCTATTGCATTTTTTAAAATGGTAATTTGGAGCAGAAGGTTGAAGCTCAGCTTTATTTAGTTGAGGACAACACCAGGCAGGGGCACACAGACAGACACCTTTAGTAGGCCGGAAAAGCCTATTGCATTTTTCAAAATGGTAATTTGGAGCAGAAGGTTGAAGCTCAGCTTTATTTAGTTGAGGGCAACACCAGGCAGGGGCACACAGACAGACACCTTTAGTAGGCCGGAAAAGCCTATTGCATTTTTCAAAATGGTAATTTGGAGCAGAAGGTTGAAGCTCAGCTTTATTTAGTTGAGGGCAACACCAGGGAGGGGCAGAAGCCGTTAGTAGGCCCTAACCACCATTTTTTTTTTTTAAAACCACTTAATGAGAGCCGGAAGGTTGAAGCTCAGCTTTATTTAGTTGAGGACAACACCAGGGAGGGGCAGAAGCCGTTAGTAGGCCCTAACCACCATTTTTTTTTTTAAAACCACTTAATGAGAGCCGGAAGGTTGAAGCTCAGCTTTATTTAGTTGAGGACAACACCAGGCAGGGGCACACAGACAGACACCTTTAGTAGGCCGGAAAAGCCTATTGCATTTTTCAAAATGGTAATTTGGAGCAGAAGGTTGAAGCTCAGCTTTATTTAGTTGAGGGCAACACCAGGGAGGGGCAGAAGCCGTTAGTAGGCCCTGACCAAAGTTGAAGGCCAAATGCAGTTTAATTTCTGATACTATAGGCCGAAAGCCAGAAGGTGGAAGCTCCGATTTAGACAGTGGAGGACAATTTGAATTAGGGACTGCAGACAGACTTAGTAGGCTGTCCCCTGTGGACCATGCATCCACCACATTAACCCATTGCGCCGTAATGGACACGTAATCTTCCGTGGCCATGCCTACAGGTCCATGCGTCTGTTGTCAGGTGCACCTTTGTACTCACAGATTGCCAGAGTGCATGGACAATGCGGTCTTCTACATGCTGGTGGAGGGTTGGGATGGCTTTTCTCGCAAAAGAAGTGTCGACTGGTTAGCTTGTAGCGTGGTACAGCGTAGTCCATCATGGCCTTATTAATAGTAAATAAAATATATAACTAGGCTCTATGAACTTTTAAATAGGTTCCAGGGGTACACGGGCAGCATTGGTGTGGTCAGTGGAGGAGTATTGCAAGTAGGGGCTGCAGACAGGCTATCAAAGGCCTAAAATAACAAACAGTAGGCAGTCATGGCAGTTTTACATCGGTTACATGGATACACAGGCAGGCACTTCAGGCAGCATTGTGGTCAGTGGAGGAGTATTGCAAGTAGGGGCCGCAGACAGGCTATCAAAGGCCTAAAATAACAAACAATAGGCTCATTGCAGTTTTACAGCGGTTACATGGATAGACGGGCAGGCAGCTTGGTGGTGAGTGGAGGAGTATTTAAAGTAGGGACCGCAGACAGGCTATCAAAGGCCTAACATAACAAACAATAGGCTCATGGCAGTTTTACAGCGGTTACATGGATACACGGGCAGGCAGCTTGGTGGTCAGTGGAGGAGTATTTAAAGTAGGGACCGCAGACAGGCTTCAAAGGCCTAACATAAGAAAATGGGCTGGCTGTAGGCACTTAATAATTGGTTCCAGGGGTACACGGGCAGCAGTGGTCTGGTCAGTGGAGGACTAGTGGAAGGAGGGACCGCAGACAGGCTTCAAAGGCCTAAAATAACAAACAATAGGCTCATGGCAGTTTTACAGCGGTTACATGGATACACGGGCAGGCAGCTTGGTGGTGGTGAGTGGAGGAGTATTTAAAGTAGGGACCGCAGACAGGCTATCAAAGGCCTAAAATAACAAACAATAGGCTTATGGCAGTTTTACAGCGGTTACATGGATACACGGGCAGGCAGCTTGGTGGTCAGTGGAGGAGTATTTAAAGTAGGGACCGCAGACAGGCTATCAAAGGCCTAAAATAACAAACAATAGGCTTATGGCAGTTTTACAGCGGTTACATGGATACACGGGCAGGCAGCTTGGTGGTCAGTGGAGGAGTATTTAAAGTAGGGACCGCAGACAGGCTATCAAAGGCCTAACATAACAAACAATAGGCTCATGGCAGTTTTACAGCGGTTACATGGATACACGGGCAGGCAGCTTGGTGGTGGTGAGTGGAGGAGTATTTAAAGTAGGGACCGCAGACAGGCTATCAAAGGCCTAACATAACAAACAATAGGCTCATGGCAGTTTTACAGCGGTTACATGGATACACGGGCAGGCAGCTTGGTGGTCAGTGGAGGAGTATTTAAAGTAGGGACCGCAGACAGGCTTCAAAGGCCTAACATAAGAAAATGGGCTGGCTGTAGGCACTTAATAATTGGTTCCAGGGGTACACGGGCAGCAGTGGTCTGGTCAGTGGAGGACTAGTGGAAGGAGGGACCGCAGACAGGCTTCAAAGGCCTAAAATAACAAACAATAGGCTCATGGCAGTTTTACAGCGGTTACATGGATACACGGGCAGGCAGCTTGGTGGTGGTGAGTGGAGGAGTATTTAAAGTAGGGACCGCAGACAGGCTATCAAAGGCCTAAAATAACAAACAATAGGCTTATGGCAGTTTTACAGCGGTTACATGGATACACGGGCAGGCAGCTTGGTGGTGAGTGGAGGAGTATTTAAAGTAGGGACCGCAGACAGGCTATCAAAGGCCTAACATAACAAACAATAGGCTTATGGCAGTTTTACAGCGGTTACATGGATACACGGGCAGGCAGCTTGGTGGTGAGTGGAGGAGTATTTAAAGTAGGGACCGCAGACAGGCTATCAAAGGCCTAACATAACAAACAATAGGCTCATGGCAGTTTTACAGCGGTTACATGGATACACGGGCAGGCAGCTTGGTGGTGGTGAGTGGAGGAGTATTTAAAGTAGGGACCGCAGACAGGCTATCAAAGGCCTAAAATAACAAACAATAGGCTTATGGCAGTTTTACAGCGGTTACATGGATACACGGGCAGGCAGCTTGGTGGTGAGTGGAGGAGTATTTAAAGTAGGGACCGCAGACAGGCTATCAAAGGCCTAAAATAACAAACAATAGGCTCATGGCAGCTTTACAGCGGTTACATGGATACACAGGCAGCTTGGTGGTGAGTGGAGGAGTAGTGCAAGGAGTGTCTGTCCCAGTACTCCCAAAATATAAATAGATGTTAATGTCTCGCAAAACAACCAAAACAAAAAAAAAGGTGGCATACTTAGGTACAGGGGTGGGCTCATCTACTGAGTTTCTGACATAGTAATTTGGCAGTAACTATTTAATGGTGCCAATATAGGACACAGACACAGACTACTTTAAGTTGCATCATAGATGTCTACAAATTTGTATTGTCAGTGCCAGACATTGAATGATGTCAGCGAATAGACTAAAGATTGGTGGAGCTGTGCGACATAATTTTGGACGTGGTAGAGCACATTTTGAGCTGGGGTAGGGGGGAACTCTCTTGAGGCTGGCGGGACCGCCCCAGGGCCCCTCATGTTACAACGGTGTGTCTGACGTTGGGTGCGCACCACCACCGCCAGAGACACTACATTGTACTATGAGGGACCCAGTAGCAATGCCGTCAACCAAAAGCGAGCACACCCACCTCTTCAGACAAACAGCAGTCTCACGGGTGCTTGCGCCAAGTCGCGATACCACGGCCCCGTGTGGGGAGTTTTGCCATTTAGGGAGGTGTAAACATGTCGTATGCTGTACAATCAGCTGCAGCAAATTAGACATTAGAAAAGTAATTCACAGGCAAGAGCTTTTCATAGGAAAGCTAGGTGTCGGCCGGGCAAGGTGGGGCAAAAGATTTCGAAATCCAGTTGTGGTTCATTTTAATGAATGTTAGATCGTCAACATTTTGGGTAGCCAGACGAGTCCTTTTTTCGGTTAATATTGAACCTGCAGCACTGAATACTCTTTCTGATAGGACACTTGCTGCCGGGCAAGCAAGCTCCTGCAATGCATATTCTGCCAATTCTGGCCAGGTGTCTAATTTGGAGGCCCAGTAATCAAATGGGAATGACGGTTGAGGGAGAACATCGATAAGGGATGAAAAATAGTTAGTAACCATACTGGACAAATGTTGTCTCCTGTCACTTTCAATTGATGCAGCAGTACCTGTCCTGTCTGCGGTCATAGCAAAATCACTCCACAACCTGGTCAGAAAACCCCTCTGTCCAACGCCACTTCTGATGTGTGCACCCCTAACACTCCTAGTCTGCTGCCCCCTGGAGCTCGTGTGAGAACGATCACGTGCGCTGTGTGCTGGGAATGCCTGAAGCAAACGGTCAACAAGAGTTGATTGTTTGGTTGCTAATATTAGTTCCAAGTTCTCATGTGGCATAATATTTTGCAATTTGCCTTTATAGCGTGGATCAAGGAGGCAGGCCAACCAGTAATCGTCATCGTTCATCATTTTCGTAATGCGTGTGTCCCTTTTTAGGATACGTAAGGCATAATCCGCCATGTGGGCCAAAGTTCCAGTTGTCAAATCTCCGGTTGTGATTGGTTGAGGGGCAGTTGCAGGCAAATCTACGTCACTTGTGTCCCTCAAAAAACCAGAACCCGGCCGTGACACGCAACCAATTTCCTGTGCCCCCGGGAAAGGTTCGGCATTAAAAATATACTCATCCCCATCATCCTCCTCGTCCTCCACCTCCTCTTCGCCCGCTACCTCGTCCTGTACACTGCCCTGACCAGACAATGGCTGACTGTCATCAAGGCTTTCCTCTTCCTCTGGTGCAGACGCCTGCTCCTTTATGTGCGTCAAACTTTGCATCAGCAGACGCATTAGGGGGATGCTCATGCTTATTACGGCGTTGTCTGCACTAACCAGCCGTGTGCATTCCTCAAAACACTGAAGGACTTGACACATGTCTTGTATCTTAGACCACTGCACACCTGACAACTCCATGTCTGCCATCCTACTGCCTGCCCGTGTATCCTCCCACAAATAAATAACAGCACGCCTCTGTTCGCACAGTCTCTGAAGCATGTGCAGTGTTGAGTTCCACCTTGTTGCAACGTCTATGATTAGGCGATGCTGGGGAAGGTTCAAAGACCGCTGATAGGTCTGCATACGGCTGGCGTGTACAGGCGAACGTCGGATATGTGAGCAAAGTGCACGCACTTTGAGGAGCAGGTCGGAGAACCCAGGATAAGTTTTCAATAAGCACTGCACCACCAGGTTTAAGGTGTGAGCCAGGCAAGGAATGTGTTTCAGTTGGGAAAGGGAGATGGCAGCCATGAAATTCCTTCCGTTATCACTCACTACCTTGCCTGCCTCAAGATCTACTGTGCCCAGCCACGACTGTGTTTCTTGTTGCAAGAACTCGGACAGAACTTCCGCGGTGTGTCTGTTGTCGCCCAAGCACTTCATAGCCAATACAGCCTGTTGACGCTTGGCAGTAGCTGGCCCATAATGGGACAACTGGTGTGCAACAGTGTCATCTGCCGATGGAGTGGTTGGCAGACTGCGTTCTGTGGAAGAGCTGTAGCTTCTGCAGGAGGACGAGGAGGAGGAGGAGGAGGGGGTGCGAACGCCTACAGCCAACTGTTTCCTAGACCGTGGGCTAGGCACAACTGTCCCTAAATTGATGTCGCCTGTGGACCCTGCATCCACCACATTCACCCAGTGTGCCGTGATGGACACATAACGTCCCTGGCCATGCCTACTGGTCCATGCATCTGTAGTCAGGTGCACCTTTGTACTCACAGATTGCCTGAGTGCATGGACGATGCGCTGTTTAACATGCTGGTGCAGGGCTGGGATGGCTTTTCTGGAAAAAAAGTGTCGACTGGGTAGCTCGTATCGTGGTTCAGCGTACTCCATCAGGGCTTTGAAAGCTTCGCTTTCAACTAACCGGTAGGGCATCATCTCTAACGAGATTAGTCTAGCTATGTGGGCGTTAAAACCCTGTGTACGCGGATGCGAGGATAAGTACTTCCTTTTTCTAACCAGAGTCTCATGTAGGGTGAGCTGGACTGGAGAGCTGGAGATCGTGGAACTTTCGGGTGTGCCGGTGTACATGGCAGACTGAGAGACGGTTGGAGACGGTATTGTTTCCGCCGGTGCCCTAGATGCAATATTTCCTCCTACAAAACTGGTGATTCCCTGACCCTGACTGCTTTTGGCTGGCAAAGAAACCTGCACAGATACTGCCGGTGGTGCGGAAAATGGTGGCCTTACAGTGACGGAAGGGATGTTGCGTTGCTGACTAGCTTCATTGGCCGAGGGTGCTACAACCTTGAGGGACGTTTGGTAGTTAGTCCAGGCTTGAAAATGCATGGTGGTTAAGTGTCTATGCATGCAACTAGTATTTAGACTTTTCAGATTCTGACCTCTGCTTAAGCTAGTTGAACATTTTTAACAGATGACTTTGCGCTGATCAGTTGGATGTTGTTTAAAAAAATGCCAGACTGCACTCTTCCTAGACTCGGATCCCTTTTCAGGGATTGCAGACTGAGCTTTAACCGGATGGCAACGCTGTGCTCCAACAGGTTTTGGCTTTGACACGCGTTTTGGGCCAGATACGGGCCCGGCAGATGGAACCTGTTGCGATGTTGATGCCTGCTGCGGCCCCTCCTCCACCTCCGCTTCTGAATTACTGCCGCCTGCACCCTGTTCCCCCAATGGCTGCCAATCGGGGTCAATAACTGGGTCATCTATTACCTCCTCTTCGAGCTCGTGTGCAACTTCGTCTGTGTCACTGTGTCGGTCGGTGGTATAGCGTTCGTGGCGGGGCAACATAGTCTCATCAGGGTCTGATTGTGGATCTGTACCCTGAGAGGGCAATGTGGTGGTCTGAGTCAAAGGAGCAGCATAGTACTCTGGCTGTGGCTGTGCATCAGTGCACTCCATGTCAGAATATACTTGTAATGGGCATGGCCTGTTAAATGTTTCACTTTCTAAGCCAGGGACGGTATGTGTAAAGAGCTCCATGGAGTGACCCGTTGTGTCGCCTGCTGCATCCTTCTCTCTTGTTGTAGTTTTTGCTGAGGAGGACAAGGAAGCGACTTGTCCCTGACCGTGAACATCCACAAGCGACGCGCTGCTTTTACATTTACCAGTTTCGGAAGAGGAGGCAAAAGAGCTAGAGGCTGAGTCTGCAATGTAAGCCAAAACTTGCTGTTGCTGCTCCGCCTTTAAAAGCGGTTTTCCTACTCCCAGAAAAGAGAGCGTTCGAGGCCTTGTGTAGCCTGACGACGAAACTGGCTCCACAGCTCCAGACTTAGGTGGAATATTTTTATCCCCACGACCACCTGATGCTCCACTACCACTACCATCATTACCAGCTGACAATGAACGCCCACGACGACCTCTTGCACCAGACTTCCTCATTGTTTTAAAATCTTAACCAAAGTAACTTTATTTGTTGCTGTCAAACAACTTACACGGTGAGCTATAACTTCAGTATGATTTCAATATCCCTTAACAGGTTGGTGAGACCACAAGGAAAATCAGGCACAATGTTACACACTCTGTTTTCTGTGGCACAAAATCACAGAGATGACACACACGCAGGACTGTCACTCAAGCACTAATGTCAATATTAATCTCCCACCTAATTTATGTTTTTTTTTTTTTCAGGGAGACTTTAGAAACCAAATAATATTAAAAAAAAAAAAAAAAAAAAAGGCTTTCTATGGCCCACAATTAGAGAGAGAGAGGTGGCACACCCAGGAGTCAAGACTGGCACACAAGCTGAAAGGGCAATATTACTCTCCCACTGTTTTTTTATGTTTTTTTTTTTTTCAGGGAGACTTTAGAAACCAAATAATATTTAAAAAAAAAAATAAATAGGCTTTCTATGGCCCACTGAATGAGAGAGGTGGCACACCCAGGAGTCAAGACTGGCACACAAGCTGAAAGGGCAATATTACTCTCCCACTGTTTTTTTATGTATTTTTTGTTTTTTAAGGGAGACTTTAGAAACCCAATAATATTTAAAAAAAAAAAAAAATAGGCTTTCTATGGCCCACTGAATGAGAGGGAGAGAGGTGGCACACCCAGGAGTCAAGACTGGCACACAAGCTGAAAGGGCAATATTACTCTCCCACTGTTTTTTTATGTTTTTTTTTTTTTCAGGGAGACTTTAGAAACCAAATAATATTTAAAAAAATAAATAAATAGGCTTTCTATGGCCCACTGAATGAGAGAGGTGGCACACCCAGGAGTCAAGACTGGCACACAAGCTGAAAGGGCAATATTACTCTCCCACTGTTTTTTTAGGTTTTTTTTTTTTTTTTTAGGGAGACTTTAGAAACCAAATAATATTAAAAAAAAAAAAAAAAAATAGGCTTGCTATAGCCCACTGAATGAGAGATAGCACACACAGCAGTGGCACACAAGCCCTGACTGAGGCCAATATTTTTCTCCCACTGATTGATGTAGTGTTTTTGTGTTGAGGTAGAATTTAGAACACAAATCACGGAAAAAATAAATAGGCTTTCTATGGCCCACTGAATGAAAGGGAGAGAGGTGGCACACCCAGGAGTCAAGACTGGCACACAAGCTGAAAGGGCAATATTACTCTCCCACTGTTTTTTTATGTATTTTTTGTTTTTTAAGGGAGACTTTAGAAACCCAATAATATTTAAAAAAAAAAATAAATAGGCTTTCTATGGCCCACTGAATGAGAGGGAGAGAGGTGGCACACCCAGGAGTCAAGACTGGCACACAAGCTGAAAGGGCAATATTACTCTCCCACTGTTTTTTTAGGTTTTTTTTTTTTTTTTCAGGGAGACTTTAGAAACCAAATAATATTAAAAAAAAAAAAAAAAAAAAAATAGGCTTGCTATAGCCCACTGAATGAGAGATAGCACACACAGCAGTGGCACACAAGCCCTGACTGAGGCCAATATTTTTCTCCCACTGATTGATGTAGTGTTTTTGTGTTGAGGTAGATTTTAGAACACAAATCACGGAAAAAATAAATAGGCTTTCTATGGCCCACTCAGTGAGAGATGGCACACACAGGGATGGCACTGTAGCAGAAATGCCAATCTTAATCTCCCACAAAAAAAAAAAAAAAAAAACTGTCCTACAATTACTATCTCCCTGCAGTAATGTAAGCCAGGTATGGCAGGCAGCAATAGGAGTGGACTGATGCACAAATTAAATAAAAAGTGTGGACAAACAAAAAAGATAGCTGTGCAGAAAGGAAGGAACAAGAGGATATGTGCTTTGAAAAAAGCAGTTGGTTTCCACAGTGGCGTACACACAGCAATACAGCTATCACGGAGCCTTCTAGGGCAGCCCAATGAGCTACAGCGCTGAGGGGAAAAAAAAAAAAAAATAGCTTCCACAGTCCCTGCTCACCGAAGGTGGTGTTGGACAGTGGAAATCGCTGCAGCACAAGCGGTTTGGTGGTTAGTGGACCCTGCCTAACGCTCTCCCTGCTTCTGACGAAGCGGCAGCAACCTGTCCCTAAGCTCAGATCAGCAGCAGTAAGATGGCGGTCGGCGGGAACGCCCCTTTATAGCCCCTGTGACGCCGCAGACAGCAAGCCAATCACTGCAATGCCCTTCTCTAAGATGGTGGGGACCAGGATCTATGTCATCACGCTGCCCACACTCTGCGTTCACCTTCATTGGCTGAGAAATGGCGCTTTTCGCGTCATTGAAACGCGACTTTGGCGCGAAAGTCGCGTACCGCATGGCCGACAAGCACAGGGGTCGGATCGGGTTTCATGAGACGCCGACTTAGCCAAAAGTCGGCGACTTTTGAAAATGATCGACCCGTTTCGCTCAACCCTACTCAGGACTTTCTTATTGAGCTAGGTCATCAATTGTTATGGAAAGGGTTCCAACATCCCCACCAATCAGCTGAAAACTGCAGTCTAAACTAAGTGATAGGTGGGTTAACTACAGTAACCCCAAACAATGCTTGGTGGCTGCTATCAAGTACTGCAGTACATTCGCTTCAATGGGAGATAAAGCGCATTACTCATATGTAGTTACTAAGCAATTTACAGTGCTGCTATTTTCTGCCTGCCTGTTTCTTTCCAACCACTGTTGGAGCAGTTTTCAGCTTCTCAGTGGGTGTCACGGTTTTCAAACCCCTACCGATCTCATATTAAAGGAAATCTGTCATCCCAAAATTCGTATATGAGCTAAGGCCACCAGCATCAGGGGCTTATCTACAGCATTCTATAATGCTGTAGATAAGCCTCTGATGTAACCTGAAAGGTAAGAAAAACAGGTTATATTATTCTCACCCAGGGACGGTCCCACTGCGGTCCGGGTCCGATGGGCATCGCGGTCCGGCGCCCCCTAGCTTCATATGATGACGTCCTCTACTTGTCTTCCTGCCGCGGCTCTGGCGCAGGCGTACTTTGTCTGCCCTGTTGAGGGCAGAGCAAAGTACTGCAGTGCGCAGGAGCCGGGAAAAGTCAGAGAGGCCAAGGCTCATTAAAAGGGACGACATTGACTGTTAGGATTGCTACTTCCAGTAGGTGGCACTAGAGTTCTAGTCCTCTTCCTCTCTGAAGAGACAATTTGAACAAAAATGTGTTTGTTTTTGCATTGTCATAATCTGAAAGCTATAACTTTTTAATTTTTCTGCCAAAAGAGCTATGGGGAGGCTTTTTTTGTCACAGGATGAGGATTGAAGATTTTATTAATTCCATTTGGACTACATTACATTTTGTAATCACCTTTTCAATACTTGGGTGGTAGACTGATCCAAAACCAGCAATTCATAAAGTGAAATAATGAAAATTACAATGAACAAACTAATAGTGACAGACAGGTACAGAGGGGAGAGGACCCTGACCTTGTGGCCTTACATTCCACAGGATACTGGGAAACTAGACAGTATGTTCAGGGGCTGCAGCTCTGGTGCTCTGACCTTTCCCGGCACCTGCGCACTGCAGTACTTTGCTCTGCCCTCAACAGAGCAGACAAATTACACCAGCGTCGGAGCCGAGGCAGGAAAACAAGAAGAGGACATCATTGTATGAAGTTAGGAGGCGCCCGACCCAGACCGCCATGCCCATCGGACCAGGACCGCAGTGGGATCTCCCCTGGGTGAGTATAATAGAACATGTTTTTCTTACCTTTCAGGTTACATCGGGAGCTTATCTACAGCATTACAGAATGCTGTAGATAAGCCCCTGATGCCAGTGACCTTAGCTATTATACGATTTTGGGATGACAGATTCCCTTTAATGAACAATATGTCATCAATGATTAAATCCAGAGAATTATTTTAAGTGTATTACCCCTTTGGCAGCAACATGTTTATATTACCTGTATTTTGGGTGCAATGTAGGGCTCAAAAGGGGAGGCTATTTGAAACATATGAATAATTTCTACTTGTTTTAGCTATAATGGGATTGATATGTACAAATCTTTCTCTGAACCAGGTGATAATATTCAACAAATATGTAGATGCAATATTGCTCCCTATAGAAATATCAGATAACAGTTTATAAAAAGCTCCACTTCTGCCTAGTGCGGCTTGCACAGTGTCTCCAGCATATGTAAGGTGGATTTCCACCTCGTGGGTGCGTTGCACATGAGGAAGGGAGCAGAAAGGCAGAAGTGAGGCTGCACTGCAGACAGGAGAGCAGCAGCATGATGAGAACTGCAAAGGCACACACTCACTGCCCGTGCTCTCTAACCAGATGAGGAGATGTTGGAGAAAGCAGAGTGGGCAGTGGAGGCAACATGGAAAGAGAAAATGCTAGGGGCCGGTCACAGTGTGCAGTAGCTGCCAACTTAATGTTAGGAGCCGGTCTCTGCACTGTTACACTCTGCCCTCTTGTTTTTTGTTTAGATGTGGCAGCGTGACCACCACCTATTCCTCCAAACTGCCCAAGTCACTTGGAATACCTTGACTCCATGTGGGGTCTAGGACCTCATCATGTCCCATCGCATCATCACAACTCTCCAGTCTGTCAGTTACTCTGCTGCCCTACTAAACCTTTTTTGTCCTCCCTACTCCTCTTCTTCTCTCCTCTGCAAATCACTTAATTGTCTCCCAATTCCACAACGTATTTGTTAGCAATACCTGTCATGGATGTAATCGTCCTCCTACAGTTTCCACACTGCTCAGCTGGTCGGTCCGCTGCTATCTTGCAATTGAGTGGTGCAACTACACATGGCGGTGCCTAATGTGTGGAAGTGGTAAGCAACGCGGAAACACAAAACACTGTGCTTTCCAATAGTTTTGCAGCCCAGGAGACATGGGATGCCGTGTTTCCCATTGCCAGGCAATGCAGGACGTTGCCTTGCCTGGTGTTAGCCAATGGTGGGACTTTGTGCACCCTGCTGTTCACGTGAGTAGGGAATAGCTTCCCTGGACATGACTGGGAGGAATGCATCTGTGGCGACCCTAAAGGTCCAGTCGCCACAGTGGTACTGCATCTCAAACAGAGGTGTGGAACCCCCACTGTCTGGTAAGGAGGGGACACTGCACAGAGCCCTAACACTTGCACCCAACACCAGACCTCCCCAGGCCAGGGAGGGATTAGGTAGAAGGAGTGGGTGGAGAGTGAGGAGTTTTCAAAGGAGACAGGAGGAAAGAGTTGAGGAGTCTGTGAGGAGAAGTGGAGCTTAGCAGATGTGTGGGTCTGCAGCTCCTGTCAGAGAGAAGGGAGAAGGAAAGGAAGGAAGCTCCCAGAATATATCAAGGGTCTAAGGGGCAAGGGAAGTGCAGAAGCCACCCGTGGGGCCCGCATCCAGGCTGACCATTGTCAGGTGGAGGGACCAGGTTGCAGAAAGGGGAACCGGCTCCTGATCTAGTAGAAGGACTGCAGGACTCACCTAGGAACCCGGAGGCAGTGACATCTGTAAGAGTCACAACCACAACCACCCAAAACTGGATAAAAAAGCAGCTGTATAGAACCCAGGGGACTGAGAGGATGTCGCCCGGCCAGGTTCGTGGTTGATGGCTTAGGACATTGTGGGTGAGACGCTAGGCAGGCAGAGAGGAAACCAGTGTAGAGAGATGGCTGGGAAAGGCTTATAAAAGGGGGTGCTGGGCAGGAGCCCTAAGTTGCTGGAGAGTTCCCTGGACCACTCACCTGGAGGACACAGCACCCCGGCTGGGGCACACTACCTGAACTGTGAGTAAATCATGAATACTTCATCATGCTGTGTCCTTAAAATTCTTTCCTACAACGCCTGCCTTGCACCATCATTACCACCACCAGAACATCACTTTAACTCTTTGGCTGCCCTGGGGCCCTGCTCCACCTGTGGGGAGCAGAACCATCTCAACTGCACAAACATCGGCCTCAGTGGATTCCTTAGCAGCATCGGCCATCCCTGGCCAAGTACCACAGGTGACGTCATTAATAATTCCCCCATACAAAATTTATTCCCATTTCCTCAACATCATCCATCCCTTTTAATTGCAAGCCCAGGGTCACAGACCAGGTCAGTTGCTGCTGTGACCACCCCTTTAAGAACCATCCGACCCGGTTCCAAGTACCCCCCAGCCCAGGTTGGTGTTGCACATCCCCTGATTATTACCTTTGGATTATGGCCTGCATTATAAGGCCTTCTTCTAATTCAGTTCAGTGCTGTTTAGTCAGTTCCCTTGTATAGGTGGTTTGTGAGTGCTTCCTGTTTGGGATCTGGTTGCTTCTCAGCAGTTGTTAATTGTCAATTTTGTTTTTTCTTTATTAGCTATTTGTCACGTGGAGACTAGGTGGGCGAGAGCTAATAACCCGGGCCCCTGCAATTTCCCTCAGACTAGGGAAATCCTGACTGACCCTCTACCTGAAGTTTACACTGATGGTGTGCATGTCCAGGCCTCGAACCTCACCCTGTCTCCTGTTTCAACCCTAGGCTGAAACCTCCGCTCACCACCCAGTGAAGAGGTAATACACCCACACCCACAGTAAGCACAGACAAGGATAAAGGAAAATATACACCACGCCGCAGTCACTCAGGAATACACTATAAATGTGCAGGCCAAAATAAATACAAATATAGGAAGGAGTAAATAAGACAAAGGAAAATACACCACCAGCAACGAATCCTTAGCAACCAGCTCACCACTCCAGACCGAGATAACAACGCACAAGACAGAAGCTATAATCGGCGACGCCCAATGATCAGAAGAACTATTTAAAGGCAATGGGCATGGCCCAGCTTCCAATCCAAGGATCAGATAAATTAACCCCGGAACAGCTAGATAAAATCTAGCCGACGCCAATGAGCAATTAGTGGTCAAAAGCGGAATTACCGCTGTCTGTCGAACGACCTGGTCTGAACAGCGTCCGACATGACAGTACCCCGCCTTCTACGAGGGACCCCAGGGCCCTCACGGCTTATAGGACCCGGCTTGTCTGGATGGCGATGATGAAAAAACCTGACCAGCCGATCCTCATGAATGTCCGAGGCTGGTACCCAGGACCTCTCCTCAGGCCCATAACCACGCCAGTGTACCAAGTACTGTAAAGTGCGATGCACTACACGAGAGTCAACCACCTTGGAGACTTCAAACTTCAAATTACCATCCACCAAGACTGGAGGTGGCATAGGCGCTGCGTCCACAGAACCCACCACCTTCATTAGAAGAGACCTGTGGAACAAGTTGTGTATCGTATACACCGTAGGGAGCTCCAATCGGTACGCTACTGGGTTAATGACGGCGGTGACCCTAAATGGAAAAATAAACCGTGGACCCAATTTAAGGGACGGTATTTTGAGTCTTATGTTTTTTGTGGATAACCACACCCAGTCATCCACACTCAGGTCCGGACCAGGCACACGCCTACTGTCAGCCACACGTTTGTACCTAGCACCCACACTCAACAGGCGCTGTTTAACTCTCCTCCAGACTGATGACAATTGTGCTCCTAACTGGTCCTCCTCCGGAATGCTGGAAGAGCCCCTCTGACTCAAAGTACAAAATTGAGGATGTAGCCCGTAAACACAAAAAAACGGAGATTCCCCAGATGACTCCTGGCGGTGATTATTGATGGCAAACTCAGCCAAAGGAAGAAAGGTAGACCACTCCTCCTGGTTATCAGAGACAAAGCAGTGTAAGTACTGTTCCAAATTTTGGTTCATACGCTCAGTCTGACCATTTGACTGAGGATGGAACGCCGAGGAATGAGACAACTTGATCCACAGCCGTGACCAAAATGCTTTCCAAAATTTTGCCACAAACTGAGACCCCCTATCAGACACGATGTCAGACGGAACCCCATGAAGTCTGACCACCTCTTGCACAAATACTTGAGCCAGAGTCTTGGCGTTAGGCAACGAAGGCAAAGACACAAAGTGCGACATTTTAGAAAACCGATCAACAATCACCAAGATGACCGTGTTCCCAGCTGAGGAGGGCAAATCAGTGATGAA
Source organism: Ranitomeya variabilis (assembly GCF_051348905.1). Taxonomy (NCBI): domain Eukaryota; kingdom Metazoa; phylum Chordata; class Amphibia; order Anura; family Dendrobatidae; genus Ranitomeya; species Ranitomeya variabilis. The sequence goes on from NC_135233.1 coordinate 828,437,153, forward strand.
ATCCATGGAGATTTCCGTCCATGGTTTACTAGGTACCTCAAGAGGAAGTAGTGTGCCAACAGGACGGGAGCGGGGTGTCTTAGCCCTAGCGCACGTGGTAAGCTGACACGTATGAGACCATGTCCTGTCGGATCTTGGGCCACCAAAACCGACGTGACACCAACTCCAAGGTACCTCTAACCCCTGGGTGGCCAGCCAGGACAGCAGCATGATGCTCCGCCAAAACCTTTAAGCGGAGATGAAGCGGTACAAAAGATTTGTTGATGGGAAGCTCAGATGGTACCTCCTCCTGAGCCTCGGCAATCTCAGCCTCAACCTCGGTAGTGAGAGCCGAAACCACAACACCCTTTTGGAGGATGGGTACTGGATCCTCCCGAGGTTCACCCCCTGGAAAACACCTGGACAGGGCATCCGCCTTAGTGTTTTTAGACCCCGGTCTGTAAGTGACAACAAAATTGAACAGCGTGAAAAACAATGCCCAGCGAGCCTGCCTGGGGGACAGACGCTTGGCTGACTCCAAATACAGCAGATTCTTATGATCGGTAATAACAGTAACCTGATGTACCGACCCCTCCAAGAAGTGTCATCATTCCTCAAAGGCCAACTTAATTGCCAACAACTCCCTGTTGCCGATATCGTAGTTACGTTCGGCGGACGACAGTTTCTTGGAGAAATAGGCGCACCGACGCAAACCACTCACAGATGAGCCTTGAGACAGTACCGCCCCCACACCAACCTCAGACACATCGACTTCCACAACAAAGGGTTTTGATACGTCTGGCTGCACAAGAATGGGGGCTGAAACAAAACTGTTCTTAAGAAATTCAAATGCGCGCACAGCAGCCTCAGGCCAAACGGAGAAATTGATCCCCTTTTTAGTCATGTCAGTTAGTGGTTTAGCAATGATGGAAAAATCCTTGATAAATTTCCTATAGTAGTTAGAAAACCCAAGGCACCGCTGAAGTGCTTTCAGGTTATCAGGACGTTGCCAATGCAGCACCGCTTGCACCTTAGCGGCGTCCATTTTAAAACCAGAAGCAGACACAATATAACCCAAGAAAGGCAACTCTTGAACAGAATATACACATTTCTCAAGTTTAGCATACAGCTTATTCTCTCTGAGGAGCTGTAACACCTGCCTGACATGATCTAAATGAGCATCACGGTCGCAAGAATATATGAGAATGTCATCTAGGTACACGATAACGAATTTCCCCAAAACATGCGAGAACACATCATTGATGAAATGTTGGAACACTGCAGGTGCGTTAGTCAACCCAAATGGCATCACCAAATTTTCAAAATGACCCTCAGGGGTATTAAAAGCCGTCTTCCACTCATCACCTTGACGGACTCTTATGAGGTTGTATAGCAAATAGATCAATGGCTGCACTCAAAATTTACTGTGCTAAGACAAGGAAAATGTGCAATACATGAAAATGTGAATAGCATAATGGCTAGGGAAATTTATGAAAAAACACATGAGATTCTTAGCACAATATTTGGCCAAACGTTGTGAGCCCATCCACCAAAACGTCAAGGTGATCTCAGATCGGATGGGTAACTGAGCTGACTGCCTAGTGTGAACACTTACCTATGGCTAATAACATGGTAAAGCCTGTTTATATAGGGAGCTCAGAACCAACTGTGTATGGATGTAATTAAAATCACAGCATGGTGAAGGGTGAGGCGTTCAAGCCAGAAAAATAGTATATACTAAATATAAGAAAACTGACTGAACAACAATATAATATGAACTGGTGCATAGCCAAAAAAAAGTCATATAGCAAATAGATCAATGGCTGCACTCAAAATTTACTGTGCTAAGACAAGGAAAATGTGCAATACATGAAAATGTGAATAGCATAATGGCTAGGGAAATTTATGAAACAACGTTTGGCCAAATATTGTGCTAAGAATCTCATGTGTTTTTTCATAAATTTCCCTAGCCATTATGCTATTCACATTTTCATGTATTGCACATTAACCTTGTCTTAGCACAGTAAATTTTGAGTGCAGCCATTGATCTATTTGCTATATGACTTTATTTGGCTATGCACCAGTTCATATTATATTGTTGTTCAGTCAGTTTTCTTATATTTCTTATGAGGTTGTACGCCCCCCTGAGGTCAAGCTTGGTAAACCACTTAGCACCTGCCACCTGGTTGAATAAATCTGGTATCAGTGGCATAGGGTATGGATCACAAACCGTAATCTGGTTCAACTCCCTGAAATCCAAACACAGGCGTAATCCGCCATCTTTCTTCTTCACGAAGAAGAACCCTGCTGCCACCGGCGAGGATGACGGCCTGATGTGCCCTTTGCTCAAGCTTTCAGCAATGTAATCTTTTAACGCTTGTCTCTCCGGACCGGAGATGTTAAACATCCTTGCTTTAGGCAATTTGGCCCCAGGTTTAAATCTGATAGAACAGTCATAGGGACGATGTGGCGGCAACTCTGAACAACCCTTCTCAGAGAACACATCCACAAAATCCAGAAGTGACTCCGGAACACTTGAAGTCACCGCAGCCACACATGTGGCCAGGCAATTCTCCTGGCAGAACTCGCTCCACTGAATTATGTCCTGAGTTTTCCAGTCAATTACCGGGTTGTGCATAGACAACCAAGGAAAACCCAAAACCACCTGAGCAGGAAGATTCCTGAGCACCTTACATGTAACCCGCTCGGAATGTAGAACTCCAATGTGGAGTTTCACCTCAGCCACAAATTCAGTAATCTCCCCCTGAAAGAGGAGCAGCATTGATGGTGACCACGTGGATAGGATGAGGCAGTTTTTCAATCCTAAAACCTGCTGTGCGCGCAAACTCCTCATCAATGAGATTTGTGGCTGAACCACTATCCACAAAAACAGTAATTGGCAGCTCACTGCCAGCGATAAAAACCTTATCAGGGAGCATGCATTGAGAAACCACCATGGAGGATATACATAAGCTCAGATTGGTCTCCTCCACACCCTCTGAGCTTAGAAGTTTGAACCAGTCCTAATTGTATATAAAATATAGGACAAAGCAAGGGTCCTTTGTTGGCAAAAAACAAAGGACCCTTGCTTTGTCCTATATTTTACATACAATTAGGACTGGTTCAAAATATAAAGAAAAGATTATTTTCTTCTGGATTACTGAGTCATAAACAGAGAGGGGTTTATTCCTAGCGCGGATATATTATTATCTGCATACGGAAATATAGTTTGCAAGCTTCACGAAAAGAAACAAATTTACTGCGTTCCCCATCAAATTTTTCAGGCAAAGGAAATTTAGGCTCAGCAATAGGGTTGAGCGACTTTGACCTTTTTAGGGTCAAGTCATGTTTTGCGAAACCCGATTTTTTGAAAAGTCGAGGATCGGCCGGAACACGAAACCCTATGCACGTCAATGGGGATTTTTTTTTTCTCTCTCTCTTTCTCTCTCTCTCTCCCCTCCATCCCAGCACAGAAAATCTCGTGTTACACATTGCAAATCCCTGCTGCGCACAAGCAATAAAATGATGATAGCCATGCACGCCCCTAACCCCTATGTCATCACTCTTCCCACACTCCTTCATTGGCTGAAAAAATGGCGCTAAACGAGTCATACAAAACGCGACTTTGGCGCCAAGATCGTGTACCGCATGGCCGACCCCACACAGGGATCAGGTCGGGTTTCATGAGACGCCGACTTTGCCAAAAGTCGGCGACTTATGAAAATGAACGATCCGTTTCGCTCAACCCTACTCAGCAACTCTTCCTGTCGCTCCAGCTTGCACATTAGATACTGCTAGTCCTTGTTGCTGTACTGCCCCCCTCAACTCAGTGACCTGTAGGGACAGCGCCTCCAACTGGCAGGTTATGGAAGTCATGGGATCCATGACATAACACAAAAAAAAAAGAAACCCCCCTTTTTTTTTTTGTTGGGCCGATTATAATGTGACGTGGAGACTAGGTGGGCGAGAGCTAATAACCAGGGCCCCTGCAATTTCCCTCAGACTAGGGAAATCCTGACTGACCCTCTACCTGAAGTTTACACTGATGGTGTGCATGTCCAGGCCTCGAACCTCAACCTGTCTCCTGTTTCAACCCTAGGCTGAAACCTCCGCCCACCACCCAGTGAAGAGGTAATACACCAATACCCACCGTAAGCACAGACAAGGATAAAGGAAAATATACACCACGCCGCAGTCACTCAGGAATACACTATAAATGTGCAGGGCAAAATAAATACAAATATAGGAAGGAGTAAATAAGACAAATGAAAATACACCACCAGCAATGAATCCTTAGCAACCAGCTCACCACTCCAGACCGAGATAACAACGCACAAGACAGAAGCTATAATCGGCGACACCCAATGATCAGAAGAACTATTTAAAGGCAATGGGTATGGCCCAGCTTCCAATCCGAGGATCAGGTAAATTAAAATCTAGCCGACGCCAATGAGCAAATAGTGGTCAAAAGCGGAATTACCGCTGTCTGTCGAACGACCTGGTCTGAACAGCGTCCGACATGACACTATTGTCCTGGGATTCCCTTTGGTTTTCATTTGGGTTTTTTGCTAGCTTTGGATTTACACTTGTACATGACTCCACAACAGCCGTCTTGGAAGCGCTCTTTAAAGCTCCCTTGCTTTAAGGTGTGGATGACGAATATCCCATCCCTTAAGGACTTGCCTAGCAGTGTAGGCTTGCATCTGTTGCTGCATTTTTGCTGGTTCGATGAGAGTCATTACAGAGTAGCTATTCCTGCGCAGAATCCACTTCAAACCATGATCACTGACCTACAAAGCTGTCCATAATCTGTGTCCCCATATACTGTATCTTTGACCTAATCTCCTGATATCTCACACCACTTAATCTCTGGTCCTCCCAAGATCTCCTTCTCTTCTCCACAATCATACATTCCTCATCCAATTTCCTGCTAGACTTTTCCAGAGTATCACCCATCTTGTAGAATTCTGTGGCCCAACACACCAGATTATCCCCTACATTTGGAAATTTCAAGGAGATCTTGTAAACCCATGTCTTCAGACTGCAATGACTTGGCTACCACCTCACCAGCAACAGAGCTGCAGCCCCTGAACATACTGTCTAGTTTCCCAGTATCCTGTAGAATGTAAGGCCACAAGGTCAGGGTCCTCTCCCCTCTGTACCTGTCTGTCACTATTAGTTTGTTCATTGTAATTTTCATTATTTCACTTTATGAATTGCTGGTTTTGGATCACTCTACCACCCAAGTATTGAAAAAGGTGATTACAAAATGTAATGTAGTCCAAATGGAATTAATAAAATCTTCAACTCATCCTGTGACAAAAAAAAGCCTCCCCATGGCTCTTTTGGCAGAAAAATAAAAAAGTTATAGCTTTCAGATTATGACAATGCAAAAACAAACATTTTTGTTCAAATTGTCTCTTCAGAGAGGAAGAGGACTAGAACTCTAGTGCCACCTACTGGAAGTAGCAATCCTAACAGTCAATGTCGACCCTTTAACGAGCCTTGGCCTCTCTGACTTTTCCTGGCTCCTGCGCACTGCAGTACTTTGCTCTGCCCTCAACAGGGCAGACAAAATACACCTCCTTCGGAGTGGTGGCAGGAAGACAAGAAGATGACAATCGTAGGAAGCTAGCAGGCGCCGGACCCGGACTGTGACGCCCCATCGGACCCGGACCGCAGTGGGACTGCCCCTGGGTGAGTATAATATAACCTTTTTTTCTAACCTTTCAGTTTACATTGGGGGCTTATCTACAGCATTACAGAATGCTGTAGATAAGCCCCTGATGCCGGTGGCCTTAGCTCATATACTATTTTTGGGGTGACAGATTCCCTTTAATGAGCAATATGTCATCAATGATTAAATCCAGAGAATTCCTTTAAGTGTATTACCCCTTTTGCAGCAACATGTTTATATTACCTGTATTTTGGGCACACACAAAAAATATTCCACACTACTAAAAAAGACACAGTGGAACTGAAAAATTATTTAATTGGCCTACAAATGGCAAGAAGATGGCTGATGCAAATTGTTCATTTGCCACACTGCTAGAAAAGACACAGCGGTACTGAAAAATTATTTCTTTTGCCAACAAATGGAAACAAGGTGGCTGATGTCAGTTATTTATTTGCAACAATACTACGTAGAAAACACACACGGGTACTGAAAAAGTATTTCTTTGGACTATAAATGGCAACAAGATAGCTTATTCTATTATTTATTTCCCAGACTTCTAAAAACACACACCAGTCCAGAAGAATTATTTTTTGGGCCTAGAAATGGCAAGTAGCTGGTTGATGGCAATTATTTGTTTCCCAGACTACTAAAAAATACACCTGTTCAGAATTTTTTTTTTTTGTGCTTAGAAATGGCAATGTGACAGTTGATGTGATATACAGTATATATATTTTTTTTTTACAATAGTGCTAGAAAACACACAAGGGTCCTGAAAAAATATTTTTTTGCCTACTAATGGCAATGAGATGGCTGATGCCAATTATTTATTTCTCAGACTACTAGAAAACACACAGCTACTTAAAGGAACAGTTCTCCCACAGGTGGGGGATGCAGAGTAAACACAGCGGCTATTAGCACTATACTCACAGAAGGATTTAAAGGATAGTACTCCCACAAGCAGAGGGGCTTAGCACATGGCTATATATGTTAGTCATCTTATTATGCATTTGTTTGTGTCTATAGATATTTAACTCACTTTTGCTTGTCCCTATGTAGAGAGATCACATAACTTTTTCAAAGGTGTTTATGATCCATGCAGACATGGACATTTGTTTATCTGATCACTACATTTATTGTGTCCTGCTGTCTCAACTGAGTTAGATTGATTGGTAACAAGAGGGGGAGAAACACCCTTTCCAAAAAAAACAAAAAAAAATGAGATCTAAGAGCTAGCCTTCTATAAATGTAGACATAGCTTGGGGATGCATTCATGCAGGGGTGCATTCATGCACTATTATTCGTGTCCTTTTTTGTCAAAGTATATTTTTTTCTAAGTATGACGCAGTTATAACATAGCAGTTAGACAGGGCAGGAGACAGGTAAGACAATCTAAACCTACTCCCTATTCACTTGAAACAGAACAAATACACACCATATGTATCTGTATAATCTATATCCTGGCTGCTCAATTCACTCACCACCCTTGCATAAACTCTTTAAACGCCTGTTGTGAATTAGACTTTTTTGGCTCCCTCTAGTGGTTACTAGTGATATGACTCTGGGATTTCCTTCCCTCTGTCTGCACCCAGCTGGGTCGTTACTTCAGGGGTGTTGCTATATAAACCTCCTGGAACCTTAGTCCAGTGCCTGGCATCGGTGTTATCAGACACATTCTGTTTGCTCCTGTTTGCTGGTCCTGGTTCGTGTTAAATTAAGCTAAGTCTTGCTTCTTTGTTTTTTGGGTTATTTGTTTGCTATCATTTTTGTCCAGCTTGTACTAAATGTTATTCCTGACCTTGCTGGAAGCTCTAGGGGGCTGGTGTTCTCCCCCCGGGCCGTTAGACGGTTCGGGGGTTCTTGAATTTCCAGTGTGGATATTTTTGATAGGATTTTTTGCTGACCATATAAGTTATCTTTCTATATTCTGCTATTAGCTAGTGGGCCTCTCTTTGCTAAATTCCTAGCTCATTCTTATGTTTGTCTTTTCCTCTTACCTCACCGTTATTATTTGTGGGGGGCTTCTATCCAACTTTTTGGGGTATTTCCTCTGGAGGCAAGAAAGGTCTTTCTTTTCCCTTCTAGGGGTAGTTAGCTCTCCGGCTGGCGCGAGACGTCTAGGATCAACGTAGGAACATTCCCCGGCTGCTGGTATTTGTGGTGCTAGGATTAGTTATATGGTCAGCCCAGTTACCACTGCCCTATGAGCTGGTTTTCTGTATTTACTGACTTAGCATTATTCCTGAGACCCTCTGCCATTGGGGTCATAACAGTATGCCAGGCCAATATTGAATGTTTAAAGCATTGCAGAAGTGGGATAATAAGAAAGGAAATTCTGAGTTTTTTTTTTTTTTCCTTCCTTCTCTTCCTCCCCTTTACCTTTGAGTGGCGTGTGCTTGCTGCAGACATGAATGTGCAGACCTTGATTACAAGTGTTGACCAGCTGGCAGCTCGTGTGCAGGGTATACAAGATTTTGTTACCAGTAGTCCTATGTCTGAACCTAAAATACCTATTCCGGAATTGTTTTCTGGAGATCGATTTAGGTTTAGGAATTTCAAGAATAATTGTAAATTGTTTCTTTCTCTGAGACCCCGTTCATCTGGAGATTCTGCTCAGCAAGTTAAAATTGTTATTTCTTTTTTACGGGGCGACCCTCAGGATTGGGCTTTCTCGCTAGCGCCAGGAGATCCGGCATTGGCGAATATTGATGCGTTTTTTCTGGCGCTCGGATTGCTTTACGAGGAACCCAATCTTGAAATTCAGGCAGAAAAAGCCTTGCTGGCTATTTCTCAGGGTCAGGATGAAGCTGAAGTGTATTGCCAAAAATTTCGGAAATGGTCCATGCTTACTCAGTGGAATGAGTGTGCTCTGGCCGCAAATTTCAGAAATGGCCTTTCTGAAGCCATTAAGAATGTGATGGTGGGTTTCCCCATTCCTACAAGTCTGAATGATTCTATGGCGCTTGCTATTCAAATTGACCGGCGTTTGCGGGAGCGCAAAACCGCTAATCCTCTGGTGGTGTTGTCTGAACAAACACCTGATTTAATGCAATGTGATAGAATTCAGACTAGAAATGAACAGAAAAATCATAGACGTCAGAATGGGTTGTTTTTTTACTGTGGTGATTCTACACATGTTATATCAGCATGCTCTAAACGCCTAACAAGGGTTGTTAGTCCTGTCGCCATTGGTAATTTGCAACCTAAATTTATTTTGTCTGTGACTTTAATTTGCTCTTTGTCTTCTTACCCTGTTATGGCGTTTGTGGATTCAGGTGCCGCCCTGAGTCTTATGGATCTGTCATTTGCCAAGCGCTGTGGTTTTGTTCTTGAACCGTTAGTAAATCCTATTCCTCTTAGAGGTATTGATGCTACGCCATTGGCGGAAAATAAACCGCAGTTTTGGACGCAGGTGACCATGTGCATGACTCCTGAACATCGGGAGGTGATTCGTTTTCTTGTTCTGCATAAAATGCATGATTTGGTCGTTTTGGGTCTGCCATGGTTACAGACCAACAATCCAGTCCTGGATTGGAAGGCAATGTCTGTGTCAAGTTGGGGCTGTCAGGGAATTCATGCTGATTCCCCGCCGGTGTCTATTGCTTCCTCTACTCCTTCGGAAGTTCCTGAGTATTTGTCTGATTATCAGGATGTATTCAGTGAGTCCAGATCCAGTGCTCTGCCTCCTCATAGGGACTGTGACTGCGCCATAGATTTGATTCCAGGTAGTAAATTTCCTAAGGGAAGATTATTTAATCTGTCAGTACCTGAGCATGCCGCAATGCGTTCATATATCAAGGAGTCTCTGGAGAAGGGGCATATCCGTCCATCCTCTTCCCCTCTTGGTGCGGGATTCTTTTTTGTGGCTAAGAAGGACGGATCTTTGAGACCTTGTATTGACCATCGGCTACTGAATAAAATCACTGTAAAATTTCAGTATCCTTTGCCTCTCTTGTCGGACTTGTTTGCCCGGATTAAGGGTGCCAAGTGGTTCACCAAGACAGATCTTCGTGGTGCATACAACCTTGTGCGCATTAAGCAAGGTGATGAATGGAAGACTGCATTTAATACGCCCGAAGGTCATTTTAAGTACTTGGTGATGCCTTTTGGGCTTTCTAATGCTCCCTCAGTATTTCAGTCCTTTATGCATGATATTTTCCGGAAGTATCTGGATAAATTTATGATTGTTTATCTGGACGATATTCTGGTTTTCCATGAAGATTGGGACTCACATGTGGAGCAGGTCAGGATGGTGTTTCAGGTTTTGCGTGACAATGCCTTGTTTGTTAAAGGCTCAAAGTGTCTCTTTGGAGTACAGAAAGTCCCCTTTTTGGGGTTTATTTTTTCCCCTTCTGCTGTGGAGATGGACCCAGTCAAGGTCCGAGCTATTCATGAGTGGACTCAACCCACGTCAGTTAAGAGTCTTCAGAAGTTCTTGGGTTTTGCTAACTTCTACCGTCGTTTTATCGCTAATTTTTCTAGCGTTGTTAAACCTTTGACGGATATGACCAAGAAAGGTTCTGATGTTGCTAACTGGGCTCCTGCAGCCGTGGAGGCGTTCCAGGAGTTGAAGCGCCGGTTTACTTCGGCGCCTGTTTTGTGCCAGCCTGATGTCTCACTTCCCTTTCAGGTCGAGGTGGATGCTTCTGAGATTGGGGCAGGGGCCGTTTTGTCACAGAGAGGCCCTGGTTGCTCGGTAATGAGACCATGTGCTTTCTTCTCTAGGAAGTTTTCGCCTGCTGAGCGGAATTATGATGTGGGCAATCGGGAATTACTGGCCATGAAGTGGGCATTTGAGGAGTGGCGTCATTGGCTCGAGGGTGCTAAGCATCGTGTGGTGGTCTTGACTGATCACAAAAATTTGATGTATCTCGAGTCTGCTAAACGCTTGATTCCTAGACAGGCCCGCTGGTCATTGTTTTTCTCCCGTTTTGACTTTGTGGTCTCGTATTTACCAGGTTCAAAGAATGTGAAAGCTGATGCTCTTTCAAGGAGCTTTGTGCCTGACTCTCCTGGAGTCACAGAACCTGTTGGTATTCTTAAAGAAGGAGTTATTTTGTCAGCCATTTCTCCTGATTTGCGACGTGTGTTGCAGAGATTTCAAGCTGGTAGACCTGACTCTTGTCCACCTGACAGACTGTTTGTTCCTGATAAGTGGATCAGCAGAGTCATTTCCGAGGTTCATTCCTCGGTGTTGGCAGGTCATCCGGGAATTTTTGGCACCAGAGATCTGGTGGCTAGGTCATTTTGGTGGCCTTCCTTGTCACGGGATGTACGGTCATTTGTGCAGTCCTGTGGGACTTGTGCTCGAGCTAAGCCTTGCTGTTCCCGTGCCAGCGGGTTGCTCTTGCCCTTGCCTGTCCCGAAGAGGCCTTGGACACATATTTCCATGGATTTCATTTCTGATCTCCCGGTGTCTCGGGGTATGTCTGTCATCTGGGTGGTATGTGATCGCTTTTCAAAAATGGTCCATTTGGTGCCTTTGCCTAAGCTGCCTTCCTCTTCCGATCTGGTTCCTGTGTTCCTTCAGAATGTGGTTCATTTACACGGCATTCCTGAGAATATTGTGTCTGACAGAGGATCCCAGTTTGTTTCCAGGTTCTGGCGATCCTTTTGTGCTAGGATGGGCATTGATTTATCGTTCTCGTCTGCCTTTCATCCTCAGACTAATGGACAAACTGAGCGAACTAATCAGACTCTGGAAGCTTACTTGAGGTGTTTTGTTTCGGCAGATCAGGATGATTGGGTGACCTTCTTGCCGTTGGCTGAGTTTGCCCTAAATAATCGGGCTAGTTCCGCTACTTTGGTTTCGCCATTTTTCTGCAACTCTGGTTTCCATCCTCGTTTTTCCTCGGGACATGTGGAGCCTTCTGACTGTCCTGGAGTAGATTTTGTGGTGGATAGGTTGCAGCAGATCTGGAATCATGTGGTGGACAACTTGAAGTTGTCACAGGAGAAACCTCAGCGTTTTGCCAACCGCCGCCGCGGTGTGGGTCCCCGACTTCGTGTTGGGGATTTGGTGTGGCTGTCTTCTTGATTTGTTCCTATGAAGGTCTCCTCTCCTAAATTTAAGCCTCGCTTCATCGGTCCTTACAAGATATTGGAAATCCTTAATCCTGTGTCCTTTCGCTTGGATCTTCCGGTTTCGTTTGCCATTCACAACGTGTTCTATAGGTCTTTGTTACGACGCTACGTTGTGCCTGTGGTTCCTTCTGCTGAGCCTCCTGCTCCGGTGTTGGTTGAGGGCGAGTTGGAGTATGTGGTGGAGAAGATCTTGGATTCTCGTCTCTCCAGGCGGAGGCTTCAGTATTTGGTCAAGTGGAAGGGTTATGGTCAGGAGGATAATTCCTGGGTGGTTGCCTCTGATGTGCATGCGGCCGATTTGGTTCGTGCCTTTCACGCTGCTCATCCTGATCGCCCTGGTGGTCTTGGTGAGGGTTCGGTGACCCCTCCTTAAGGGGGGGGTACTGTTGTGAATTAGACTTTTTTGGCTCCCTCTAGTGGTTACTAGTGATATGACTCTGGGATTTCCTTCCCTCTGTCTGCACCCAGCTGGGTCGTTACTTCAGGGGTGTTGCTATTTAAACCTCCTGGAACCTTAGTCCAGTGCCTGGCATCGGTGTTATCAGACACATTCTGTTTGCTCCTGTTTGCTGGTCCTGGTTCGTGCTAAATTAAGCTAAGTCTTGCTTCTTTGTTTTTTGGGTTATTTGTTTGCTATTATTTTTGTCCAGCTTGTACTAAATGTGATTCCTGACCTTGCTGGAAGCTCTAGAGGGCTGGTGTTCTCCCCCCGGGCCGTTAGACGGTTCGGGGGTTCTTGAATTTCCAGTGTGGATATTTTTGATAGGATTTTTTGCTGACCATATAAGTTATCTTTCTATATTCTGCTATTAGCTAGTGGGCCTCTCTTTGCTAAATTCCTAGCTCATTCTTATGTTTGTCTTTTCCTCTTACCTCACCGTTATTATTTGTGGGGGGCTTCTATCCAACTTTTTGGGGTATTTCCTCTGGAGGCAAGAAAGGTCTTTCTTTTCCCTTCTAGGGGTAGTTAGCTCTCCGGCTGGCGCGAGACGTCTAGGATCAACGTAGGAACGTTCCCCGGCTGCTGGTATTTGTGGTGCTAGGATTAGTTATATGGTCAGCCCAGTTACCACTGCCCTATGAGCTGGTTATCTGTATTTACTGACTTAGCATTATTCCTGAGACCCTCTGCCATTGGGGTCATAACAAACGCCATCCATATCGGCCCCTCTGTCCTTGCCTCTCCTATGTATAGCCCTCATGCTCTGTTCACATTGCTTAACAGCGCAGATCCATTCAGTCCCACCATCCAACACAAAAGACGCTCTCACAAATCACTTAACCATCTGCTCACTCTTTCTATCCTCCTTCTCCTAGTCACTGGAGACATCTCTCCAAACCCCGGCCCCCCATGTTATAGCCAGTCAAACCTCTCAACTGCTACACCCAGAAACCCCTCTAACCTTATTAATATTCCATGCATGCCTTCTGTCTCTTTCAATTGTGCTCTTTGGAATTCTCTCACCCATGATTACTTCCTTTCTAAGGCTCTTAATCTCCTGGCTCTTACTGAAACCTGGATCCAGCAGTCAGACACAACCGCTGCTGCTGCTCTCTCCTATGGTGGACTACACTTTTCTCATACCCCAAGATCAGACAACAGAGCAGGTGGAGGCGTTGGTCTGCTCCTTTCACCCAAATGTACCTTCCAAGTTATCCCCCAAGTACCCTCACTTGTATTCCCTTCCTTTGAGGTCCATGCTGTTAGACTCTACGTCCCCTTCTCCATGCGAGTGGCGGTGGTGTATCGTCCATCTGGCCCCTCATCAGTTCCTGGATCACTTTGCCACCTGGCTTCCACACTTTCTCTCCTGTGACACCCCCACCCTTATCATGCGTGATTTCAACATCCCCATTGCTTCTCCCCTTTCCCCGTCTGCTTCTCACATTTTATCTCTAACCTCCTCTTTCGGCCTCTCGCAGCATACTAACTCTCCAACGCATGAAGATGGAAACTCCCTTGACTTGGTCTTCTCCCGGCTTTGCTCAGTGGATGATTTCACAAACACCCCTCTCCCGCTCTCTGACCACAACCTTCTTTCATTCTCTATCAAGAACTGCCATCCCGCTCAGGTCACCCCCACTTTCCACACTTATAGAAACATACAGGCCATTAACACCCAGAAACTTATGAAGAACTTGCAGTCCTCATTGGCCCCAATCTCCTCCATCTCATGTCCTGATTCTGCTCTGAACCATTACAATGAAACCCTGCAAAGTGCTCTGGATGAAGCTGCTCCTCCTATACATAGAGCAACTCGACACAGACGGCGACAACCGTGGCACACGCTGCAAACACGCTTCCTGCAGCGATGCTCCAGGTGCGCCGAACGTCTGTGGAGAAAATCTAATCTACCCGAAGATTTCATCCATTATAAGTTCATGCTAAAAACATACAACTCTGCCCTTCACCTCTCCAAACAAACCTATTTCAGCACCCTCATCACCTCACTGTCCAATAACCCTAAACGTCTCTTCGACACTTTCCAGTCCCTACTCAACCCAAGAGAGCAGGCCCCAACCACAGATCTCCGCGCTGACGATCTGGCCAATTACTTCAAAGAAAAAATTGACCACATTCGACAGGAAATCATCTCCCAATCTCTTCATACCAGGCACTGTCCTCCCTCCCCCACTGCATCTAGTTCACTCTCTGACTTTGAACCAGTTACTGAAGAAGAAGTAAGCAGGCTCCTTGCATCTTCTCGCCTGACCACTTGCACCAGTGACCCCATTCCGTCACATCTCCTCCAGTCCCTTTCCCCGGCTGTCACCTCTCACATAACAAAAATATTCAACCTTTCCCTCACTTCCGGTATTTTTCCTTCCTCATTTAAGCATGCCATCATACATCCATTACTTACAAAACCCTCCATCGACCAAAACTGTGCCGCTAATTATAGACCTGTCTCTAATCTTCCCTTCATCTCTAAACTCCTGGAATGCCTGGTCCACTCCCGTCTTACCCGCTATCTCTCAGATAACTCTCTTCTCGACCCTCTTCAATCTGGCTTCGGCTCTTTACACTCTACTGAAACTGCCCTCACTAAAGTCTCTAATGACCTACTAACAGCTAAATCTAATGGTCACTACTAGGGTTGAGCGAAACGGGTCGGCAATTTTCAGAAGTCGCCGACTTTTGGCAAAGTCGGGTTTCATGAAACCCGACCCGACCCCTGTGTGGGGTCGGCCATGAAGTCGGCGATCTTCTGAATCTGGAATCGGAATTCCGATACCGATTCCCGATATGTTTAAGATATCGGGAATTGGTATCGGAATTCAGATTTAAGTGTAAAATAAAGAAAGAATTAAAATAAAAAATATCGCTATACTTACCCTCTGATGGGCCCTGGTACTAACCGGGAACCTTCCTTCCTTAGAATCAGCCTTCCAGGACCTTGCAGTGACGTCGCGGTGATGTCGCGGCTTGTGATTGGTCGCGCGGCCGCCCATGTGACCGCTCGCGCGACCAATCACAAGCCGCGACATCACCGAAGGTCCTGGAAGGGCTGATTCTTAGGAAGGAAGGCTGCCGGAACAAAGCCGAGGGTGAGTATATTCCTATTAGGTATATACTCACCCTCGGACACGCCCTGCTTCTTTCCGGCAGCATTCCTCCCACAGTGCTCCCACAGATATGGGTTGCAGAGTATGCACAAAGTTATTTTTGCAGTGTGTGCAGTCACAATCAGTCCCTCGCTTGGGCTGTATCCTATTCCTACACTAATGAGAGCATAATGGCTGCTGTACTCATGATCCGGCCTTTACACAGACTGGGTCACATGCTGGGATGGCTAATCACAGCCATACCAATACTTGTCATGGCTGTAATGGCTCTGGAAGTGCCCACAGTCTAAAAGCATGTTGATTGGTTGCGCTGCAAAATAAAAACTGTGTGTACTCTGCTATCCCGCTGGTGGGAGTATTTTGCCAAATAGCCACTGTGTGTACTCTTCAACCTCACATGTTATATATAAAAGAATGTTCGAGGTAGGCCTCTAAAAATTGTTGATGCAGGCATCATAAACACCCTTAAAAAATGTATAGTGAGGGTAGCGAGATTACCCTGTTGATATTGTGGAGGAGGATGATACAAAAAAGACGATATCCTGAAGAGTATACCCATGTGTGGGTGGGAAGGATTGAATGCAAATAGACAGGAAAAAAAACACACTGTATTTGAGTTTGTTTCACTGCTGTCATCCTGTGTTGTACAAAAGTCTGATCCAATCCAGCCCTTGTTCATTTTGATAAGAGTAAGTTTGTCAGTATTTTCAGCAGACAGGTGGATGTGCCTATCGGTTATAATTCCCCTGACGGCACTAAAAACCTACTTAGACAAAACTCTAATGGCAGGGCATGCCAGGCCCTCAAAGGTATAGCGAGACAGTTCATGCCATGTGTCTAGCTTATGTAACCAATGGCTGTAAGGAACAGAGGAATCACAGAAAACACTGGTATGGTCCATAACATACTCCTCCAGCATCTTCCAAAACGTTTTCCTCCTTGTCAGAATAACCCGCACTAGACGATGAGAGAGTCTGAGAAAATTGTCCCAGACCTTTGAGAGTGTTCCCCTGCCTCTGATGCATCCACTCCTTGGTTGTTCAAGGAACTGTGACCTCTGCCACCAGCATTATTACAAGGAAATGTTTTAAATAATACTACAACTAGGACCTTCTGATATTGTTACATTTTATCAGACCTCTCTGCCACAGGAATGAGAGATGTAAAGTTCTCTTTGTAGCGTGAGTTTAGAAAGGTGACCAAGCAGTAATTAGTGTTGGCCAAAATGAGTACAATGCGAGGGTCACGAGAAAGGAAAGGACATACACTCAGCCATGTGGGCCAGACTACCAACAGCCAAGACTTCCCTGTCCCCACCAAGAGGGCGACTCTCCATGTTGTCCTTCTCATCCTCCCTCTACTGAATGAAATGAAGCACACCCCTGTGGCTAAATGAGCAGATACGATGTTGTGTACGGTCTGTAATCTTACAGTGCTCAGGACCCCCAAACTCTGATATTCTAGTGCAGAGCAATAGCTTGACCGGCAACATGATTGGGACCTGATTGGCTCAGGTCCTGATGATGTTAACACTGTTATATTGTAGATGATGCGGTCAATATCGATAGTGGCATTTAGAAGTTTGTGAGAGGGCTCCTTCTCTCACCTCTCTGGCCCCCCTTGTGACGTGTTCATGGGGAGCCGAGGGGTGTCATGGCAGCCGGGAGTCAAATCATGACCTTTGGGTCTGCTCACTATGGTTGCCTTTTAAATATAGCCAAATAGAAAAAATAAAGGTATGCACTCTGATCAAAGGCAATGCGAGGTGCTGGTAAGACAGACCCGAAGGTCCAAAGGGTCACGTAGCCAAAAAATTACCGCACACTCTGATTCGCTGTGATGCAAAAAAAGTGTTCAATACGTTTATTACAAAAAAAGATTGCCATGAAGTGAACAGAAACACAATGAATTCAGATGCGACCAAACCCAACGTTTCGACCCACAAGGGTCTTATTCATGGGGTTACTTGGTTTCCAAAGGTGCGTAAATAGACAAGAAAGCAGGTAGGCAATTTTTTCAGTGTGAATCCTGTCACTATGGTTTCACGGGGAGGCACATCTATATGGATGAAGAGCGAATCATTAAGGAGCCAGGGGTAGCGTTCTGGCCCATATGTTCTGCCTGTTAGGGCTTGGAGCTGTAGCACTCCCGTATAGAATTCAGTGTAGTCTGAATTGTCCTTGAGCCAGATTACATCTATACCTGGTATGGTAGAATGTACTGGGAAGATCTAGGGTGTAAAATGACCTGGCTCCCGGTATGCTGAAGAATCCGGTGTGCTGGAGTGTAAGAGCGGCACTCCCGTGCCTTGCCCGAGGTGGCTATGTTTTAAACATAGCCAGCAGCCAGATATAATAGGTGTTCTGTCAGTGCTAAACGGACAGTCCTCATGCATTTCAATGCCTATGTACTACAATGCATAAGACCAGTCAGCAGAGAAATAAAAGTTGAAGTCTTAGGCCGGCGTCACACTAGCGAGTTTTACGGATGTATGAGAGGTGCAGAAAATACGGATTGCATACGGTACAATGATTCTCTATGGCCCAGCTCCTATCTGCCGTATTTTACTGATCCGTATTATACGGTCTTGTATGGCCGTAGAAAATCGGAGCATGCTGCGTTTGTCACCGTATTGCGCAAAAAAAAATCGCCAATGAAAGTCTATGGGGGCGAGAAAAATACGGATTACACCGGACCATTCATGTGACTTGCGAGAAATACGCACCGGTGTTATAGAAAAAAGCCGGCAATTCAGTGCGGTGTACAGTAAAATCACACTGACAGAATAGAATATAATAGGTAGAATAAATGTCTACACATAGAATAGAGATATATATATATATATATATATATATATATATATATATATATATATATATATATATATATATATATATATATATATATATATATATTTCATACAGTGCTAGATATCATAAAAGCCGGTAATTCAATTGCCGGCTTTTGCTATCACCTTCCCAAACCCGACATGATATGAGACATGGTTTACATACAGTAAACCATCTCATATCCCTTTTTTTTTGCATACTCCACACTACTAATGTTATTAGTGTGTATGTGCAAAATTTGGGCCCTCTAGCTATTAAATTAAAGAGTTAAATTGCGGAACAAAATTGACGTGGGCTCCCGCGCAATTTTCACTGCCAGAGTGGTAAAGCCAGTGACTGAGAGCAGATATTAATAGCCTTGAGAGGGACCATGGTTATAGGACCCCCCCTGGCTAAAACATCTGCCCCCAGCCACCCCAGAAAAGGCACATCTGGAAGATGCGCCTATTCTGGCACTTGGCCACTGTCTTCCCACTCCCGTGTAGCCATGGGATATGGGGTAATGAAGGGTTAATGTCACCTTGCTATTGTAAGGTGACATTAAGCCAGATTAATAATGGAGAGGCGTCACTTATGACACCTATACATTATTAATCCAATAGTACAAAATGGTTAATAAAACACACACACATTATTATAAAGTACTTTAATAAAATAAAGACACGGGGTGTTTTAATATTTTATTAGACTCTTAATCCACCTGAAGACCCTCGTTCTGTAAAAAAGGAAAAAATTAAAAAACAAAAATATCCCATACTTTCCGTTGTTCAGGTCACATCCCATGATGTAAACAACTGAAGGGGTTAAATCATTTTACACCCAGGAGCTCTGCTAATGCAGTGCTCGTGGCTGTAAAACCCCGGGGAATGAATGGAAAGCAGGGGAATGTCCTGTAGTTACCTTGAGTCGCGGTGATGCGCCCTCTGCTGGATGAACTCATATGAACTCGAGCGTGGGAATTCTTCCCAGGCTCGAGTTCATATGAGGACCTGAACAACGGAAGGTATGGGATATTGTTGTTTTTTTATTTTTCCTTTTTTACAGAACGAGGGTCTTCAGGTGGATTTAGAGTCTAATAAAATATTAAAACACCCTGTGTCTTTATTTCATTAAAGTACTTTGTAATAATGTGTGTGTTTTATTAACCATTTCGTACTATTGGATTAATAATGGATAGGTGTGATAATTGACGCCTCTCCATTATTAATCTGGCTTAATGTCACCTTACAATAGCAAGGTGACATTAACCCTTCATTACCCCATATCCCATCTTTACATGGGAGTGGGAAGAGAGTAGCCAAGTGCCAGAATAGGCGCATCTTCCAGATGTGCCTTTTCTGGGGTGGCTGGGGGCAGATATTTTTAGCCAGGGGGGGTCCTGTAACCATGGTCCCTCTCTAGGCTATTAATATCTGCTCTCAGTCACTGGCTTTACCACTCTGGCAGAGAAAATTGCACGGGAGCCCACGCCAATTTTTTCCGCGATTTAATCCTTTAATTTAATAGCTCACAGGGCCCACATTTTGCACATACACACTACTAACATTAGTAGTGTGGAATATGCAAAAAAAAAAGGGATATGAGATGGTTTACTGTATGTAAACCATGTCTCATATCATGTCGGGTTTGGGAAGGAGATAGCAAAAGCCGGCAATTGAATTACCGGCTTTTATGCTATCTAGCGCTGAATTATATATATATATATATATATATATATATATATATATATATATATATATATATATATATATATATATAGACTGTATATATGTTTTAACAAACATTTGAGCACATAAATCCATTAGATGTCGGTTTTGCAAGCCTGCAAGAAAATATCGCAGTACGGATGCCATACGGATAACATACGGAGGATGCCATGCGCAAAAATACGCTGCCACACTCTGCCTACAGATGACATACGGATCACTATTTTGGGAACATTTCTGCGTATTACGGCCGTAAAAAACGGACCATATATTCATACGCTGAGTGTGACGCCGGCCTTAGGCTGCCGTCACACTAGCAGTATTTGGTCAGTATTTTACATCAGTATTTGTAAGCCAAAACCAAGAGTGGAACAAATAGAGGAAAGGTATAATACAAGTGTGTATAATACTAGTGTGACATCAGTATTTGTAAGCCAAGTATAATTTGGCTTACAAAAACTGATGTCACACTAGTTAACCCCTTCAGTGAACACCATAAGAAAAAAGTGGTAGTAAATGATGCTTTTTTTAATCTTACTGCAGAACAAAAATAGAAATAAATTTGGTATCACTGAAAGCATCATCTTATTTCACAAGAATTAATCCACCATCCAGTGGAGAAATAAAAAAAAGTTATACCCCTCAGAATATAGTGATTCAAAAACAATTGTTTTTCAAAAAAATAGTTTTAGTGTAAAAGCAGCAAAGCATTAAAAATTATATAAATATTGCCTCACTGTAATCATACTGACGCAAAGAATAAATCTACCTTATCACTTTTACCACACAGTGAACAGCTTTAAAAATAAACCCTAAAATAACAAATCTTGAAATGTTCATTCTGCCTCCCAAAAATCTGAATATAAAATGATCGAAAAGTACAGGGTGGGCCATGTATATGGATACACATAAATAAAATGGGAATGGTTGGTGATATTAACTTCCTGTTTGTGACACATTAATATATGGGAGGGGGAAAACTTTTCAATATGGGTGGTGACTATGGCGGCCATTTTGAAGTCGGTTATTTTGGATCAAACTTGGATCAGCGTGCTGAATTTGTAGAATGGGTAAAACAAAAATTTGAACAGGACCATTGGTTTACACAGAACATTATGTTCAGTGGTGAGGCAAATTTTTTGGGTGGACCATTTATATCGATACATCAAAATAACATGGGAATGGTGACAGATTTCTTGCGAAGGGTGTCTTGCATTGAAATCTGCTGCAAAGACCCGGGTACTGCATTCAACAGACATCAACACAATTTCTATCCGCTCCTCATGTGTTAACCTCTGCGAAATTTCAATGGCTGTAAGCAAAGAGAAACTTGTAAATAACTCATGAAAGAATAAAGTTACGTTAAAACCAAGCACACCATTGTTTTTCTTGTGAAATTCTCAATAGGTTTGATGTGTCACATGACCCTTTTTCCTATTGGAAAAAATAAAGTTGGATCCAAAATGGCCACCATGGTCACCACACATCTTGAAAAAATTTTCCCCTCCCATATACTAATGTGCCACAAACAGGAACATGATATCACCAACCATTCCCATTTTATTTAGGTGTATCCATATACATGGCCCACCCTGTATAATGTGTCCGACAATGGTGCCAAAATGTTCTTTCCAGAGCCATAACTTTTTTATTTTTCTGTCAATATGGCCATGTGAGGGCTTATCTTTTGCTGGACAAGTTGTACTTTTGAACGGCACAATTGGTTTTACCATGTCATGTAGCAGAAAACAGGAAAAAAATTCCAAGTGCAATGAAATTGCAAAAAAAGTCCAATCCCACACTTGTGTTTTGTTTGGACTTTTTGCTAGGTTCGCTAAATGATAAAACTGACCTGCCATTATGATTCTCCTGGTCATTCTGAGTTCATAGACACCAAACATGTTTAGGTTCTCTAAGTTGTAAAACAAAATTCTAAAGTTTGTTAAAAAAAAATAATAATTGTGCAATATTCGATACCCGTAGCGTCTCTATTTTTCATGATCTCGGGCTGGCTGAGGGCTTATTTTTTGTGTGCCGAGCTGACATTTTTAATTATACCACATTTGTGCAGATAGGTTATTTTGATCGCCTGTTATCGCATTTTAATGCAATGTCGCGGTGACCAAAAAAACTTAATTTAGCCATTTTGATTTTTTTTTTGCTACACTGTTTAGCAATCAAGTTATTCCTTTTTTTATTGATAGATCGGGCAATTCTGAACACGGCGATACCAAATATGTGTAGGTTTGATATTTAATTGTTTTATTTTGATTGGGGCAAAAAGGGGGTGATTTGAACTTTTATATAATTTTGATTTTTTTAATATTTTTAAACACATTTTTTTTTTATTTTTGGCATGCTTCAATAGCCTCCATGGGAGGCTAGACGCATCCACTACTCGGTCGTCTCTGCTACATAGAGGTGATGCACAGATCACCTCTATGCAGTAGAATAACAGGCTGGCTATGAGCGAAGACCACAGGGTGGCACTCATAGCAATCTGCTGTCAACAACCATAGAAGTTTGAGGAGACCTCTGGTTGTGATGGCAATGCACCGATGACCTCCAATCACGTGACGGAGGTCAGCGGTGCGCATACTTCCGGCCGCGGGGCCGTCAGCGCTTATTAAATGTCACTGTCTGAGTTTGACAGTGGCATTTAACTAGTTAATGGGCGTGGGCGGATAGCGATTCCACTCGCGCCCATTGCAGGCACATATCAGCTGTTGAAAACAGCTGACATGTCACGGCTTTGATGTGGGCTCACCGCGGGAGCCCTCCTCAAAGAGAGGGATACTGCCAGCTGATGTACTATTATGTCAGCTGGCAGAAAGGGGTTAAAGTTTTTTTTTTTTAAAACAATATCTTCTGCCACTAGGTGTCCTTAGCGCAGTGGAATACTTTTTTATATGTTAACAAAAAATAAATCATACATGTTTGGTATCTGCATACTGATACTGGGGAATCATATTGTCATGTCATTAAATTAAAAAACAAAAAAAAGTTTTTGGAATTGCAGTTTTTTTTTGTAATTTTACCACACAATACCCTTTCTGAGGAAGCATTTTAGGTGAAACGAGTGTAAAAGGGTAGGTCTGGGTAAATATATGTCCCTACTTATCATCTTATGAATGTATTACTTTGTGAGTTGCTGTTACAGTCCACTACTCCAGGATTTGTGCACTAGCATCTCTACTTTTCATTATGAGTAGTGACTGTTTGCAGACCCCTATTTCTTAGATATGACCTGTGGACCTGGGTCTATGAAAGCACTGCCACTTTAGTTGAACATGCACCTATTCTTGTGATATATGTCTTTGCAGTGACCGGCTCATATTCCCTATGCCATATACTTCATGGACACTATTTTGTATGCACTTTGTCTCTTCAGAGAGGAAGATGACTAGAACTTTATTGCCACCTATTGGAAGTAGCATTCATAGCAGTACTTCCAATAGGTGGCACTAGAGTTCTAGTCCTCTTCCTCTCTGAAGAGACAATTTGCATATTTCCCAGAGGAGCATTGCAGCTTTAAGTCTCCTCACTTCAATATGCTTAACATGTAACTCTCCGCAAGGAGAAACAATACCTTTTGTATGCAGTCACTTTATCTTGCTTGTATTATTCATATGATGGATATCATTTGTTAAATCACTTATAGTTTTGTACTAATAACTTTCATAGATAAATAAGGTTCTATTTTTGGGCTATGGCATGCTAACACATAGATGGGTATCTCTTTAGGATCCATTTATTAGAATTATATCTATTTTTCCACATGGGCATGTTAGATATCGTATAGCTGCGCATACTCATATGTACATTAAATAGATTTTCTCAGTGGTTTGGGACTAATTAAAAATGTATTTACCCTATGATCATTTCTCAGTATGACCTCTTTTTTAACTTTTTTTTATATAATTGTTAATTGTTTCAATAGAATTTGTGTTTTGCAATGATTTTTTGCCAAATATAAATAAACGTGGTACCACTGAAAACATCATCTTGTCCTGCAAATAACAAGCTGTCATACAGTGCCATTAGCATAAAAATAAAAAAGTTATAACTCTCAGAATAAAGTGATACATTTCTGGTGTTGCTGTAATCATACTGATCCAAAGAATAAAGCTACCTTATCAATTTTACCACATGTGGAACGACATAAAAAGAAAAAAAGTTCTGAATTGCTTGTTTTTGGTCATTCTGCCTCCCAAAAAAATCCAAATAGCAGGCAATCACAATATGTCATGTGTCTGTAAATGGTACCAATAAAAATGTCCGCAAAAAACAAGCCCTTACATGACACTGTGGGTTGGAATATGAAAAAATTATAGCTCTCAAAATATGGTGATGCAAAAACTAGTTTTTAGTGTGTGACAGCAGCCAAACATAAAAACCTGATATAAATCTGGTATCACTGTACTTGCACTGACCCAAAGAATAAAGTCACTTAATCATGTATACCACACAAGGAATAGCATAAAAAATAAATAAACCAATTATTTCCCTGCTGTTAATGTTTTCATTCTTCCTCCCAAAGATCGCAGTAATGCTCGGCGCACATTTATCCTGTACTCTCCACTGAGCACATAAATACATACGGGGTTTCAGTATAAGTCTCTGAAATATGTGAGTCAGATGGAACCCCCAGCAGAAGATTGCCTATAATAAGTGTGAAGGAAATGCGAAGGAGCTACCCTTTCACATCCCATCTGTTCTGTCTTCATACACATTGATACGGTGTGTGATCTGACATACAGCATAAACCACTTCTGTCTCCCAAATAAGCAGACTGTTCTCTGTAGTCTAACTTGTTTATTGGTAACATGAGTGCGGTAAAACTATAAGAATATAAATGATATGGATAAGTATTGAGCCAAATAACAGCACAACTGATACTTTACAACTAGCAGGTAGTGTTGAGCGATACCGTCCGATACTTGAAAGTATCGGTATCGGAAAGTATCGGCCGATACCGGCAAAGTATCGGATCTAATCCGATACCGATACCAATACAAGTCAATGGGACACCAAGTATCGGACGGTATCCTGTATGGTTCCCAGGGTCTGAAGGAGAGGAAACTCTCCTTCAGGCCCTGGGATCCATATCAATGTGTAAAAGAAAGAATTAAAATAAAAAATAGGGATATACTCACCCTCCGACGCAGCCTGGACTTTACCGCCGTAACCGGGAGCCGTTGTACCTAAGAATGCGCGCTTGAAGGGCCTTAGATAATGTCACGGCGCTCTGATTGGTCCGTAGCGGTCGCGTGACCGCTACGCAACCAATCACAAAGCCGTGACGTCACCTAAGGTCTTTCAAGCGCTTGAAATACCTTAGAAGACGTCCGCAGCTTCTGATTGGTCGCGTAGCGGTGGCGTGACCGCTACGCGACCAATCACAAAGCAGTGACGTCTTCTAAGGTATTTCAAGCGCTTGAAAGACCTTAGGTGACGTCACTGCTTTGTGATTGGTCGCGTAGCGGTCACGCGACCGCTACGGACCAATCAGAGCGCCGTGACATTATCTAAGGCCCTTCAAGCGCGCATTCTTAGGTACAACGGCTCCCGGTTACGGCGGTAAAGTCCAGGCTGCGTCGGAGAGGTGAGTATATCCCTATTTTTTATTTTAATTCTTTCTTTTACACATTGATATTAATTCCGATACCGATTCCCGATACCACAAAAGTATCGGATCTCGGTATCGGAATTCCGATACCCGCAAGTATCGGCCGATACCCGATACTTGCGGTATTGGAATGCTCAACACTACTAGCAGGCAAAATATACAGTATGATGCAACTTCTACATATAACTACATACAGCAGGTCCCTGGTAATCACATTTCCTGTGTATTGGCTGCTATACAGTTAATCACACTCTGTACAACACTACATTGCAAGGACAGGGATAATGATCTTTCCGGATAAACTTTACCAGGATGGCAAGCAAGTGAGGTAGTTCCAACACAGCAGATAAACACGTGTGTCTCGGGAGTACACAGAGAAAGAGAAAAAATGGAATTTCCCTATCCCATGATGCAACACTCTGATTATTACAAAAAAACACAGGTTATAAATTTAACCACCACTGGGTGGTGCTATAACACAGCAAAACCAAAACACTAATAGTAGTGAACCTTTAAAGCATAATTGAAACCACACTGTCCTTGTTAAAATGGACAGAACACCATCTGATGTCAGTATTACATCAGCAGGATCAAGTGGTAAGGTCTACACACGTGTACCAACGTGACATTCCGCACCTCCTAGGGACTCGTAAGGTGAGCTTGGCACAGTTTTACACAGATTCCCCCTTCCACATGGGTCCAGGGAGGTATGGGGAGTGAGAAAAGGTGGCCCACACAGTCACTGATGTGGCACCATGCTCGCCCCCAACCCTGACAGGCTGAGATGCCCCTTTCACTAGCCCCAGTGAAACAGAACTTTATCACCCCAGTAGGACTGCCATCAGCTCCTCATTTGATATACGCCTGGCCTGTTAACAGGGTTATATTGGTCAAGAAACCAGCATCCATAGCATGTTTTTAGGCAGAGAAATGGGCATGTGGATTTGGATAAAAGAGCAGCCCAAGGCTAAATTATATATTTAATCACGTAGACAATACACTAGACTATATACTTCTTTTACACAATGGCTATGAAAATATAATGGTCAGATATATAAATACAATAGGGGTAGGACAAAGGGTATAAACAGAACATATAGTTAGTTATCAGATAAAAAGCCTAGCTTGCAGAAGAGGGACTGTTCCATGGGAGGCTTATGGTGCCCTCTGTGTGACTTGTCCTAATTTGATGTCCTCGCAACCTCCCTAAGAAAAAGCAATAGGAAATGCTACACACAATTTAACCCTCTGGGTCACTCCCCTTCTGCCCTCTGGGCTGAACCTAAATCTCCTCCCCTGGAGGTTTGGAGATAAATCTCTTAAACCTATGAAAGATCCTAACTTCTTTTTGGGTGGTCATAGGGCAGTGGTTCTGGCACTACTGTTCTATATCTCTCCCTTCCTGTGCATGTTAGAATGACTCGAGACCCAGACAGGCGCTTACCCTGGTCTGGGGTTCTCGGAAATATATAAGATGTACAGCTAGGATGTACAGTATTTCCATAAATGCTTTATGGAATCCTAGCTGGCTGAACAAAGGACTCAGGCTGCATGGCTTGGAACCACAGGAGTTCTTCCTGAAGGTTGCATATCAGCTGCTAATTAGGGGAGGTGAATCCTTTGTTTGATCTGGCCAGGTGTTATGTTACCACAGCATGTGCTTAAAGATTTTTTTATAATTCAATGCCCAATAGTTTGCAGATGATTTACATGGCATTGTTTCCAATATTCTTCACAATGAGGCAGATAGACGCACTGTGGATGCCATAGGACCTGTAATCTGATGGTATCCATCTTTTTAAGATTTTATAATAGTGCAATCAGCCAGTTTTGTGCACCTCCTAAAAGAAGGACAATGCTGAACAGAGGCCAGATGGAGTCCAGAGTAACTGCTGCCTCATAGTAAATGGATTCCTTGAGGGTTTCATCTGAATCACATCACTCAGAGATTTATATTGAAACCCAGATGTAAGTGCTCAGTGTAAGGGTACATAGTTACATAGTTATTAAGGTTGAAGGAAGACTGTAAGTCCATCTAGTTCAACCCATAGCCTAACCTAACATGCCCTAACATGTTGATCCAGGGGAAGGCAAAAAAAACCCATGTGGCAAAGAGTAACTCCACCATGGGGAAAAAAATTCCTTCCCGACTCCACATACGGCAATCAGACTAGTTCCCTGGATCAACGCCTTATCAAGGAATCTAGTGTATATACCCTGTAACATTATACTTTTCCAGAAAGGTATCCAGTCCCCTCTTAAATTTAATTAATGAATCACTCATTACAACATCATACGGCAGAGAGTTCCATAGTCTCACTGCTCTTACAGTAAAGAATCTGCGTCTGTTATTATGCTTAAACCTTCTTTCCTCCAGACGTAGAGGATGCCCCCTTGTCCCTGTCTCAGGTCTATGATTAAAAAGATCATCAGAAAGGTCTTTGTACTGTCCCCTCATATATTTATACATTAACATAAGATCACCCCTTAGTCTTCGTTTTTCCAAACTAAATAGCCCCAAGTGTAATAACCTATCTTGGTATTGCAGACCCCTCAGTCCTCTAATAACCTTGGTCGCTCTTCTCTGCACCCGCTCCAGTTCAGCTATGTCTTTCTTATACACCGGAGACCAGAACTGTGCACAGTATTCTAAGTGTGGTCGAACTAGTGACTTGTATAGAGGTAAAATTATGTTCTCCTCATGAGCATCTATGCCTCTTTTAATACATCCCATTATTTTATTTGCCTTTGTAGCAGCTGCCTGACACTGGCCACTGAATATGAGTTTGTCATCCACCCATACACCCAGGTCTTTTTCATTGACAGTTTTGCCCAGAGTTTTAGAATTAAGCACAGAGTTATACATCTTATTACTTCTACCCAAGTGCATGACCTTACATTTATCCCCATTAAAGCTCATTTGCCATTTATCAGCCCAAGCTTCTAGTTTACATAAATCATCCTGTAATATAAAATTGTCCTCCCCTGTATTGATTACCCTGCAGAGTTTAGTGTCATCTGCAAATATTGAAATTCTACTCTGAATGCCCCCTACAAGGTCATTAATAAATATGTTAAAAAGAAGAGGGCCCAATACTGACCCCTGTGGTACCCCACTGCTAACCGCGACCCAGTCCGAGTGTGCTCCATTAATAACCACCCTTTGTTTCCTATCCCTGAGCCAGCTCTCAACCCACTTACACATATTTTCCCCTATCCCCATTACTCTCATTTTATGTAACAACCTTTTGTGTGGCACCGTATCAAAAGCTTTGGAAAAGTCCATATATACTACGTCCACTGGGTTCCCTTGGTCCAGTCCTGAACTTACCTCTTCATAGAAGCTGATCAAATTAGTCTGACATGAACGGTCCCTAGTAAACCCGTGCTGATACTGGGTCATGAGGTTATTCCTCTTCAGATACTCCAGCATAGCATCCCTTAGAATGCCCTCCAGGATTTTACCCACAGTAGAGGTTAAACTTACTGGCCTATAATTACCGAGTTCAGTTTTTGCCCCTTTTTTGAATATTGGCACCACATTTGCTATACGCCAGTCCTGTGGTACAGACCCTGTTATTATGGAGTCTTTAAAGATTAAAAATAATGGTCTATCAATGACTGTACTTAGTTCCTGCAGTACTCGGGGGTGTATCCCATCCGGGCCCGGAGATTTGTCAATTTTAGTTATTTTTAGACGCCGCTGTACTTCCTGCTGGGTTAAGCAGGTGACATTTAATGGGGAATTTTTATCACTAGTCATTTTGTCTGCCATGGGATTTTCTTTTGTAAATACTGATGAAAAAAAGTCATTTAGCATATTGGCTTTTTCCTCATCCTCATCCACCATTTCACCCAGACTATTTTTAAGGGGGCCAACACTGTCATTTTTTAGTTTCTTACTATTTATATAGTTAAAGAATATTTTGGGATTATTTTTACTCTCTCTGGCAATGAGTCTCTCGGTCTCAATCTTTGCTGCCTTGATTTGCTTTTTACAGAATGTATTTAATTTTCTGTATTTATTTAATGCCTCCTCACTACCTACTTCCTTTAATTCTCTAAATGCTTTCTTTTTGTCCCTTATTGCGCCCCTTACAGCTCTATTTAGCCATATTGGTTTCCTCCTATTTCTAGTATGTTTATTCCCATACGGTATATACTGTGCACAGGTCCTATCCAGGATGCTAATAAATGTCTCCCATTTTCTTTGTGTATTTTTGGGTCTCAGGATATCGTCCCAGTTAATTGCACCAAGATCCTCTCTCATCCGTTGGAAATTTGCCCTCCTGAAGTTTAGTGTCCTTGTCACCCCCCTACTACCCATCTTATTAAAGGTTACATGAAAACTTATTATTTTGTGATCACTATTCCCCAAGTGACCCCCAACCCTTATATTTGATATGCGGTCTGGCCTGTTGGTTAATATTAGGTCTAGCAGTGCCCCCCTCCTTGTTGGGTCCTGAACCAGTTGTGAAAGGTAATTGTCTCTCATAGTTGTCAAAAACCGATTACCTTTGCTGGAACTGCAGGTTTCTGTTCCCCAATCTATTTCAGGGTAGTTGAAGTCCCCCATAATAATGACTTCTCCTTGAGTCGCAGCTTCATCTATTTGCTTTACGAGGATATTCTCCATTGCTTCCGTGTCCACGTTCAGGATGGCCGGCGCTTTGGACGGAGCGGAAAAGTTGCTCAGCCCAAACTCAGCCCCCTTCTGTAGATGCGATGATGCCGGATGTGTTCATTGCACACATCCGGAATCATCGCACCCCACACATAGGGCCCTACGTTTTACCTTGCAGCAGCACAGCATCGCTGCAAGGTAAATGGACATGCTGAGATCTAAAAAGAAGTGCCGCATGTCCGGAATCGCAGGGTCACCGGATGTGTGTTACCACGCATAGTGGAGATGGGATTTCATAAAATCCCCTCCACTATGCTGTAACATCTGGACGCTGCGGATTGAACACTGCGGCTCCACGCAGCGTTCAATCTGCAGCTATTCTGGATGTAATATGACCCGTGGACACATACCCTAAAGCAACAGATAAATGTGATCTCATATGTTATGTAAAATGTTCCCAATAAAAGCTTCAAATCAGTCTTCAAAAAAGTAGACTCAGTTCTGTCATCTGTTAACAGAAATATAGGGGGCTTCCACGTTACTGGTAGCACAAAGGCTCTGGAAAAGCAAAATGGCTCCTCAACCCTTAAAAGAAATTCAGCGCTCCCAAATCCAAATGCCCTTCCCTTCTGATCCCCACAGTGTAACTAAACCACATACAGCGCCCACATGATTGGCATTTCTGAAACAACGAGAGCCCCCCTAACTTACAGATGCATTTCTCCAGAAGCATGAGCTGGGCATAACGTACTGGATATTACAATATACTGGTCACTACAGCGTACTGGTCACTACAACAGCAGTTTGCAATTTTCACTTTAGAATATTCAATGCTGCTTGTTTCTAGAAAACAACCATGGAGTCAAAATCATCACTACACCTGAAGATAAATTCCCAAAGGGGTATAATTTCCAAAATGTGGTTGCATGAAGGTGATTTCTCTCTTCTAGCAATTGTGGGCTCTGTATATGGAATCCACAACTTATTCTAGGAAAATTTTGCACTCCAGGAGGCAATTAGCGCTCCGTTCCTCCTGAGTCTCTCCGAATGGCGACGCAGTACTGCACAACCACATTTGGGGTATTGCCATGTTCAGTAGAAATTGCGGGACAAATTTTTGTGCCATTTTTACCCACTTCTTGTGTGAAAGTTTAAAATTTGGTGCTGAAAAAAAAATTTGATGGTAAAAATTTAGTTATTCTTTTTTCACTGCCCAATGGCATAAAATTCTGTGACACAACCACGGTGTTAATATGATCACTGCACCCCTTTATGAATTAATTGAGAATTGTAGTTTGTAAACTGGGGTCACCTATTGAGGGTTCTGTTGTTCTGGCAACACAGTTGCTCTGCCAGTGATTCATGGCACCTGCAAACTACAACAGAAAAATCTTCACTATAGTATAATGTTTCTTCCCATCTTAGTTTTGCAATATTTCACAATTACATGTAGGGTATTGGTGCACTTAGGAACAAACAAACCTCAGTATGTTGTAAAAAAAATGTGATATTAGCCATTAGCAAAATTAAAACTTTGGGCTAAAACAACATTTTAGTGGTAAAAATGTAATTTATTCTTTCTTCACCATTCAATGGTCTAACATTATGTGAGGCACATGTGGTGTCAATATGAACACTTCACTCCTAAATGAATTCAATTGGGTGTGTAGTTTGTATAATTAGTTCACATATGGGGGGTTTCTGTTGTTCTGGCACATCATGGGCTCTGCCAATGTGACATAGCACCCTCACACCATTCCAGCAAAATATGAATCCCAATATGATGCCTCTTCCCTTCTGAGCTTTGCACTTTGTCTCAAAAGTAGTATTCCCCCACTTGTGGGGCATCGGCAGGAGAAACTGCACAACAAATTGTATAATTCAATTTCTCATGTTACCCTTGTAAAAATAAAAAAAGTTGCTAAATCAACATTTTTGTTGAAAAAGTGATTTTTTTATTTTTAGAACTGAACATTATAAACTTCTGTAAAGCATCTGGGGTTTCAAGGTGCTCACCACACATCTAAATACATTCCTTGAGGGGTTTAGTTTCCAAAATTTGGTCACGTGTGGGGGGTTTCCATTGTTTAGGAACATCAGTAGCTCTCCAAACGGGACATGGCATCCAATTATGATTCCAGAAAATTTTACAAATGACGCTGCTTTCCTTCCAAGCCCCGCTGTGCACTCAAACAGTAGTTTTCTTCCACATATGAGGCATTGGCGTGCTCAGGAAAAATTGCACTATAAATTGTGTGCAATGTCTCCTGCTACCCTTATGAAAATGCTAAATTTGGGGCTAACATAACATTTTTGGGAGAAAGTATGATTTTTTTATGTTCATGGCTCAATGTTTTAAATTTCTGTGAAGCATCTGTGGGTTCAAGCTGCTCACTACACATCTAAAGAATTTCCTTGAGTGTTCTAGTTTCCAAAATGGGGTCACATGTGGGGGGTTTCCATTGTTTAGGAATATCAAGAGCTCTCCAAATGGCACATGGCATCTGCTAATGATTCCAGCAAATTTTACATTCATAAAGTCAAAATATGTTCCTTCCCTTCCAAGTCCTGCCACGCACCCAAACAGTAGTTTTCCCTCACATATGAGCTATCTGCATACTCAGGAGAAATTGCAAAACAAATTGTGTGGTGCAATTTTTCCTGTTACCCTTATACAAATGCAAAAATCTTGATGAAGCACCAGAGGGTTCAATGTGCTCACCACACATATAGATCCATTCCCTGAGGGGTCTAGTTTCCAAAATTGTGTCACTTGTCAGAAATTTTCACTGTTTAGGCACATCAGGGGTTCTCCAAACGCAACATGGAGTCCACTCTCTCTGCAAATTTTGCATTCAATAAGTAAAATTGAGCTCCTTCCCTTCTGAGCTCTGCCATGTGCCTAACAGTAGTTTTTCCTCACATTTGGGGTATCTGCATGTTCAGGAAAAATTGCACAGCAAATTTTGACATCTGTTTGTTCCTATTGCCTTTAAGTGTCTTTTGATTGTTAGAATTTCTAGAATCTGTTGTCCTCTTCAAGGAGACTATACTTCTTATCATGTATGTTCTCAATAGTCAGCCACAACATGTTCTGGGTGTGTGGTAAATAAAGTATGACCCTGGGTGATGGTGGGGCTACATGAGTTACATTGAAATGCATTTGTTGTAAATGGTATAAAACTTTGCCTTGTTTTTTTAGATATCAGATAAAAGTGAATTTCACAAAGAACAACATGTGCGATTCTTTTGTCTCCAAGCGCTTGTCAATTAAGGGCATAATTCCACAATTTGGCCTCACTGGTGATCTGGCTATCTGACTCTGGGTCAGAGCAAAAACAGCTACGACAGTTTGGCGCCCAACGTGGGGCCGTGATAACCAGCCTATTCAGAATGCGTATGTGGGAGCTTCCTGAGAGACTGGACACGCAAAACAGCTGCAGCAAGGTAA
The DNA here is from genome assembly GCF_051348905.1 of Ranitomeya variabilis. NCBI lineage: Eukaryota > Metazoa > Chordata > Amphibia > Anura > Dendrobatidae > Ranitomeya > Ranitomeya variabilis. The sequence goes on from NC_135233.1 coordinate 828,470,716, forward strand.
GAAATTTTATTTTTACACTCTGTTTTGCACTTGCAATCTCTTTTGGATTTCTCCATACCTCTAGGTAAAAGGCTGCCATCACCGTTTAAAAGAACCTACATCACCAGTTAGTTTTGTGTTTTTTCTGTTTATGTCCGTATGAGAGTTGAATAATAGTGTATTAAGATCTGTCATCTGTAGTATTTGTCAATATACTAATTGGTTGTGTATTTGTGTAAGTGTGAAGTACAGAGCCGGGATAGACTCTGTGCAGTGTTGTTATTTTGGTCATTTTGGATTGGCAGTATATTATATGAAGCTGTATTTTGTATAGGGCCGTGGTTTTTGTTGTTTGGCCTTAAAGTGATTTCAGAGTGTCAGTGGATACTGCTGCAGTTTTTATATAGAGTTGTGTTAATTCCAAAGTGCAAAATAGGCAGGCTGTGTGAACCTTGTATGTATGTCTATGAGAACCTCTGAATGTGATGAGACGTGAGTAATTGAGTATAAGGGATAAATAAATAAATCCCTGATTGATGAGGGGTTCCGTTAGGTGTGGTCCTCTGTATGTGACTAAGGACACTATTCAATTCAATTTGAGCTGAATCAGGCAGAGTGATTGAGATAAGGGATTTTTAATTCTGTTTTGAAAAGAGAAGAAAAAAAAATTACTGAATGAGCATGTATGAATGAAATAGGAGAACAATTTGGACCATTCTGTGAAGAATGCAGAGGAGTTTTAGTTGTACTGAGTCAAGGGGCAGAGCCCTAGAGAATTTGTTAATGGACTCCTAATATTGTTACCTTTCCAGTTCTTGTGCAAGGCCCAGGACGGGTGCATTACAGATATTTCAATCTACATCTGAGATTGATTGAATGAATTGAGTAATGATATAGCTCGTATTATATGTGGCATGACATTGGAAAGTGTCCTGGATGAATTTGGCCAGAAAAGGGCAAGGCATGGCTACTCACATTATACAGTTATTTGCCCTTACAGTGAAGTTCTGTGGCCTCCAGAGGAGGATGAGGGTTTTGAGGAAACAGATTCTGATTTTGATTAAAATCTAAGAACTGCTGCATGCTGTTACTATGGAAAGGACACTAAAATTTTGAAATTCTGATTGGAGCTGGAATTAAGCCGCTGTGCAATTGCTTGTGATTTTCTTGTCTCTGCTGTGTCTCTGGTAGGGAGGGGGCGCGTAGCTGCTCTCAAGATTCTCTCTATATTCTGTCCTTGGTATTGTACGCACTGGGAGATTTGTGTTTAAAGCAATAGTACTGTATGTATTGAAGTAGAAAGAAATATTGTAAGTTGAAGTTGGACATTGAAAGTAAAAGAACTGTGCCTATTTTAGAGGAAATTTGTGTGATTGAAAGATTGGTAAAAGATTCACCTGCTTCAAGTTGAGTGATTGATATATAGAACATTGAGGATCAACGGTGGAGGTAGCCAACTGCACTGCTGATGTAGTAGGTGAGAGGCCTAACACATCTGGGCCTTCTTGCTACAGTCAGCTGGGGTTTTTTGGGTCAGAGGTGGTTTAGCCTTCCCGTCCATGGAACTGAGCTAGTGGGTCAGAGGCCTAACACATCAGGGCCTTCCTTTTCTAGCCAAGTGATCTAACGGGTCAGAGGTGGTTTAGCCTTCCCATTACATCCTTTAGGTCTACCGGGTCAGAGGTGGTTTAGCCTTCCACTAAATCTTGACACTCGCTCTGACATGTCACACGTAGCTGCCCGTAGAAGGTAAGGCACACTAAAAAGGGCATTTGCAGAATAAAGGTGAGTTGTCTGAGCGAATAAGTTGAAGCCATGGGCAACTTGTTCTGTGTGCAGTCAGGGCCTCCAATGGGATCCAGAATCGCTATACAGATTGTAAAAGACAGAGAAGGAAAGGAAGCAGTGAAAGATGTGAGACCAATATTGAAAAAGGCAAAAATGCCAGAGTGTGGATGTTTGGATGTACAAAAATGGCACAGTTTCAGAGAAGAGAATAGAGGTTGGATAAAAGACAAGGGGAGAGAGCAACAAGTGAATAAATGGTGTCGTGTGGCAGAGGAAATGCAAGAGTATGGAAGTAGAAAGACTATAGTGGGACATAAGGTGTATTATGACTGCTTTGATGGACAAAAATTTATGGCTGCTGGCGCCTCACCTCTGTATAACCAGAGACCAAGACAAAACAGGTGGACTTGCAAACACTGGTCAGCCAAACCCAGACTGGAGAAACACTTGTATGACATGTGCTGCAACCCGACCTAAGCCAATTGCATTAAATCCTGTCTGGACAAGGTCACATGTAGTGACAGAGGAAGCTGACTCAGTAGCGGGAGCATTGCTTTTGGGGAAGAAGCTGACAGTATTCATGAGGGAGAGGAAAATGTAGAACAGCATGTCACCCCATAGATCATCATCCAGTCATCTCCTCCACCAGACCCATCACCAGAGATTCATCCACATCAAAACCTAGGAGGGTGACTAGAGTAAGACAGATACAGGAGTATTATCCCTGGAGCCCCTCTGACCAGCTGGCTATGCTAAAGCAGTTGCGTAACCCTGAAAACCAGCCTTTCCCATTTTACAAATAAAGGAAATACAGCAGGCATATAAGTGCACCTGGGCAGACCTAGAGAGCTTGGTGAGTTCAAAGGCAGGTGACGTACTAGGAAACAAAATTAAGACACAGATGTGGCAAAAGATCAAGCATGGGGCATGGATGATAAATCTGCATGGTCTGGGGAGATGTACTGTGAATCACTAAAACAATGGGCGACAGTGAAACAATCAGAACAGTCAGTACTCCTGACTGACATGACACAGCAAAAAGGAGAAAGTGTGGAGATGTACTTTGGACGGTTACAACTAAAATGGGCAGACATGAGGTACAGTCCAATAAACCCACTTGATGTTAAAATACTCGTAAATGCATTTATTGACAGTATGACCAAAGGCTTACAAGACGCAGTACAGACAGCTAGACCTGAATGGAGAAATGTAGATCCAAAAGACCTCTTGAAGGTGACTAAAGGAGTTGAACAAACTAGGACAATAAGACGACCTGTCATGTATGCTGGAGCACAAGGAAAACAGTGGATACATAGTAAGGGACTTAAGGACTTAGAAACCGTGTTATAACTGTGGAGAAAATGGGCACTATGCCAACCGATGTAAAAACCCTACAAAGGAAACTAAGCAGACCAATCTTCCACCTCCTTCAGACTAGGAAACTGACAACAAATGTGACAAATGTGTGCCCTATTCTTGTCCTCTCCGGACCTGGATCCTGCCTTAATGACCACCATAACAATGCCGGAAGGGAAGGAGGCAGAATTTTTGATTGACACTGGGGCAGCCGGGACTGTGGTACACAAAGACTTGATAATGCCAGACATGATTACTAGTGTTGAGCATTCCGATACCGCAAGTATCGGGTATCGGCCGATATTTGCTGTATCGGAATTCCGATACCGAGATCCGATACTTTTGTGGTATCGGGTATCGGTATCGAAACAACATTAATGTGTAAAATAAAGAATTAAAATAAAAAATATTGCTATACTCACCTCTCCGACGCAGCCTGGACCTCACCGAGGGAACCGGCAGCGTTGTTTGCTTAAAATGCGCGCTTTTCCTTCCTTCCGTGACGTCACGGCTTCTGATTGGTCGCGTGCCGGCCATGTGGCCGCGACGCGACCAATCACAGCAAGCCGTGACGTAATTTTCAGGTCCTTCTAGGCATTCAGTATTTTAAAATTACGTTCCGGCTTTGTGATTGGTCGCGTCGCGGCCAACATGGCGACGCGACCAATCACAAGCCGTGACGTCACGGGAGGCAGGAGACGCGCGCATTTTAAAATTCGCACGTGTCCAGCCTCCCGTGACGTCACGGCTTGTGATTGGTCGCGTCGCCCATGTGACCGCGACGCGACCAATCACAAAGCCGGAACGTAATTTTAAAATACTGAAGGACCTGAAATTACGTCACAGCTTTCTGTGATTGGTTGCGGATCGGATCTCGGTATCGGAATTCCGATACAGCAAATATCGGCCGATACCCGATACTTGCGGTATCGGAATGCTCAACACTAGTTATCATGTCTGGCATTATCAAGTCTTTGTGTACCACAGTCCCGGCTGCCCCAGTGTCAATCAAAAATTCTGCCTCCTTCCCTTCCGGCATTGTTATGGTGGTCATTAAGGCAGGATCCAGGTCCGGAGAGGACAAGAATAGGGCACACATTACGTTCCGGCTTTGTGATTGGTCGCGTCGCGGCCAACATGGCGACGCGACCAATCACAAGCCGTGACGTCACAGGAGGCAGGAGACGCGCGCATTTTAAAATGCGCGTGTGTCCAGCCTCCCGTGACATCACGGCTTGTGATTGGTCGCGTCGCCATGTTGGCCGCGACGCAACCAATCACAGAAAGCCGTGACGTAATTTCAGGTCCTTCAGTATTTTAAAATTACGTTCCGGCTTTGTGATTGGTCGCGTCGCCCATGTGACCGCGACGCGACCAATCACAAGCCGTGACGTCACGGGAGGCTGGACACGCGCGCATTTTAAAATGCGCGCGTCTCCTGCCTCCCGTGACGTCACGGCTTGTGATTGGTCGCGTCGCCATGTTGGCCGCGACGTGACCAATCACAAAGCCGGAACGTAATTTTAAAATACTGAATGCCTAGAAGGACCTGAAAATTACGTCACGGCTTGCTGTGATTGGTTGCGTCGCGGCCACATGGCCGGCACGTGACCAATCAGAAGCCGTGACGTCACGGAAGGAAGGAAAAGCGCGCATTTTAAGCAAACAACGCTGCCGGTTCCCTCGGAGAGGTGAGTATAGCAATATTTTTTATTTTAATTCTTTATTTTACACATTAATATGGTTCCCAGGGCCTGAAGGAGAGTTTCCTCTCCTTCAGACCCTGGGAACCATCAGGGATACCGTCCGATACTTGAGTCCCATTGACTTGTATTGGTATCGGGTATCGGTATCTGATTGGATCCGATACTTTGCCGGTATCGGCCGATACTTTCCGATACCGATACTTTCAAATATCGGACGGTATCGCTCAACACTAATGATTACTAACGAGACTGTGGAATATGTGGGGGTGGAAGGACAAGTGACAGAAGCCCTAATAACTAAACAAATAAGACTGTTGTAAATTCTGCTCTTGGGCTCCCTCCGGTGGTTGTTGGTGGTAGTGCAGTTGTCTTGGGGTTGTAATCCGGGCAGGTGTTTCTGCTGATTGCAGCTCTATTAGGTATTTAGGTGTGCAGGCTCCATGAGTCAGTGCCAGTTGTCCATTGTACTTGAGGGATTGCATCTCTCTCTGGCTCCTCATACCATGCTGCCAATTCAGATAAGATAAGTGTCTGTTTTTTTGTCTCTGTGCCCACATGCAGTGTGCTTTGCAATTCAGTGCAATTTATTGTGTTTTTTGTCCAGCTTAGACTTTGTTTGGATTTTTCAGTCATGCTGGATTCTCAGGAGATGCAGATATACTTTCTATGTCTTTAGTTAGATGTGGAATATTTGTATTATCTGCTGTGGATATTGTTAGGATTTTAATACTGACCACTTAGAATTCTGTCCTATCCTTTTCTATTTAGCTAGAAGTGCCTCTTTTGCTAAATCCTGTTTTTCTGCCTGCGTGTGTCTTTCCTCTTATACTCACAGTCAATATTTGTGGGGGGCTGCCTATCCTTTGGGGTTCTGCTCTGAGGCAAGATAGAATTCCCATTTCTATCTATAGGGGTATTTAGTTCTCCGGCTGTGTCGAGGTGTCTAGGACGTGTTAGGTACATCCCACAGCTACTTCTAGTTGCGGTGTTAGTTTAGGGTTTGCGGTCAGTACAGGTACCACCTACTCCTGAGAAAGTCTTTCATGCGGCTCCAAGGTTACCAGATCATAACAGTACAACTGGCCAACAATGAGTTAAATGCATCTCAGAAGAAGGGAAGAAAGCCATTTTTTTTTCTGTAGTCTCCTTTGGCTTTTCTTCCCTCTTTTCCTCTGGGTGACTGAGGAGTCTTGTGCTAGCATGGATGTTCAGGGATTAGTTTCTCGTGTAGACCAGCTTGCTGCTAGGGTGCAGGGTATTTCTGATTAGATTACTCAGACTCCGCTTTTAGAGCCTAGGATTCCTACTCCTGATTTGTTTTTTGGGGACAGATCCAAATTTTTGAGTTTTAAAAACAACTGTAAACTGTTTTTTGCTCTGAAGCTTCGTTCCTCTGGTGATCCCATTCAGCAGGTTAAAATTGTTATATCCCTGCTGCGTAGCGACCCTCAGGATTGGGCATTTTCCCTGGAATCTGGGAATCCGGCCTTGCTTAATGTAGATGCCTTTTTCCAGGCTCTAGGATTGTTATATGATGAGCCAAATTCTGTGGATCAAGCGGAGAAGACCTTGTTGGCCCTGTTTCAGGGTCAAGAAGCGGCAGAATTGTATTGTCAGAAATTTAGAAAATGGTCTGTGCTGACTAAATGGAATGAGGATGCTTTGGCGGCAATTTTCAGAAAGGGTCTTTCTGAATCTGTCAAAGATGTTATGGTGGGGTTTCCCACGCCTGTTGGTCTGAGTGATTCTATGTCTCTGGCCATTCAGATCGATTGGCGCTTGCGGGAGCGCAGAACTGTGCGCGCTGTGGCGTTGTCCTCAGAGCAGATGCCTGAGCCTATGCAGTGTGATAGGATTCTGTCTAGAACGGAACAACAAGGATTCAGACGTCAGAATAGGTTGTGTTTTTATTGTGGCGATGCTTCTCATGTCATTTCAGTCTGCCCAAAGCGTACAAAGAGAATCGCTAGTTCTGTTACCATCGGAACTGTGCAACCTAAATTTCTGTTATCTGTGACCTTGATCTGCTCATTGTCGTCATTTTCTGTCATGGCGTTTGTGGATTCAGGCGCCGCTTTGAACTTAATGTACTTTGAATTTGCCAGGCATTGTGGTTTCCCCTTGCAGTCTTTGCAGAACCCTATTCCTTTAAGGGGCATTGATGCTACACCTTTGGCTAAAAATAAACCCCAGTTTTGGACACAGGTGACCATGTGCATGGCGCCAGCCCATCAGGAAGATTGTCGTTTTCTGGTGTTGCATAATTTGCATGATGCTATTGTGCTGGGTTTTCCATGGTTGCAGATACATAATCCTGTGTTGGATTGGAAGTCTATGTCTGTGACTAGTTGGGGTTGTCAGGGGGTTCATAATGACGTTCCTGTGATGTCAATCTCCTCTTCCTCCTCTTCTGAAGTTGCAGAGTTTTTGTCTGATTTTCAGGATGTATTCGATGAGCCCAAGTCCAGTTCCCTTCCACCGCATAGGGACTGTGATTGTGCTATTAACTTGATTCCAGGCTGTAAGTTTCCTAAGGGCCGACTTTTCAACCTGTCTGTGCCGGAACATACCGCCATGTGGAGTTATGTTAAGGAGTCTTTGGAGAAAGGGCATATTCGGCCATCTTCTTCACCGTTGGGAGCGGGATTTTTTTTGTTGCTAAGAAGGATGGATCCTTGAGACCCTGTATTGATTATCGCCTCTTGAAAAAGATCACTGTCAAGTTTCAGTACCCTTTACCTTTGCTTTCCGATTTGTTTGCCAGGATTAAGGGGGCTAGTTGGTTTACTAAAATTGACTTTCGGGGGGCATATAATCTTGTTCGTATTAAGCAGGGTGATGAATGGAAAACTGCGTTTAATACGCCCGAAGGCCATTTTGAATATCTTATGATGCCATTCGGGCTCTCTAATGCTCCATCTGTTTTTCAGTCCTTCATGCATGATATCTTCTGGAATTATCTTGATAAATTCATGATTGTATATTTGGAGGACATCTTAATTTTTTCCGATGATTGGGAGTCTCATGTGAAACAGGTCAGGATGGTATTTCAGATCCTTCGTGATAATGCTTTGTTTGTGAAGGGGTCCAAGTGTCTCTTTGGAGTGCAGAAGGTTTCTTTTTTGGGCTCCATTTTTTCTCCCTCATCTATAGAGATGGATCCGGGTAAGGTTCAGGCCATTCATGATTGGATTCAGCCCACATCCGTGAAGAGCCTTCAGAAATTTTTGGGCTTTGCTAATTTTTATCGCCGTTTCATTGCTAACTTCTCCAGTGTGGTTAAGCCCCTGACCGATTTGACGAAGAAGGGCGCTGATGTGATGAATTGGTCCTCTGTGGCTGTCTCTGCCTTTCAGGAGCTTAAACGCCGATTTACTTCTGCCCCGGTGTTGCGTCAGCCAGATGTTTCTCTTCCGTTTCAGGTTGATGTTGACGCTTCTGAGATTGGGGCAGGGGCCGTTTTGTCTCAGAGGAATTCTGATGGTTCCTTGATGAAACCGTGTGCCTTCTTTTCCCGTAAGTTTTCGCCTGCTGAATGCAATTATGATGTCGGCTATCGGGAGTTGTTGGCTATGAAGTGGGCGTTTGAGGAATGGCGACATTGGCTTGAGGGAGCCAAGCACCGTATTGTGGTCTTGACCGATCATAAAAATCTGATTTACCTCGAATCTGCCAAACGGTTGAATCCTAGACAGGCTCGATGGTCCCTGTTTTTCTCCCGTTTTGATTTTGTGGTTTCGTATCTTCCGGGTTCTAAGAATATTAAGGCTGATGCCCTCTCTAGGAGTTTTTTGCCTGATTCTCCTGAGGTACTCGAGCCGGTCGGCATTCTGAAGGATGGGGTGGTCCTTTCTGCCATTTCCCCTGATTTGCGACGGGTTCTGCAGGAATTTCAGGCTGACAAACCTGACCGCTGTCCAGTGGGGAAACTGTTTGTTCCTGATAGATGGACTAGTAGAGTGATTTCTGAGGTTCATTGTTCTGTGTTGGCTGGCCATCCTGGTATTTTTGGTACCAGAGATTTGGTTGGTAGGTCCTTTTGGTGGCCTTCTTTTTCACGTGATGTTTGTTCTTTTGTGCAGTCCTGTGGGACTTGTGCGCGGGCCAAGCCTTGTTGTTCCCGTGCTAGTGGGTTGCTTTTGCCAGTCCCTGAGAGGCCCTGGACGCATATTTCTATGGATTTTATTTCAGATCTTCCGGTTTCTCAGAGGATGTCGGTTATCTGGGTGGTTTGTGACTGGTTTTCTAAGATGGTTCATTTGGTGCCTTTGCCTAAATTGCCTTCCTCTTCTGATTTGGTTCCGTTGTTTTTTTAGCATGTGGTTCGTTTGCATGGTATTCTGGAGAATTTTGTGTCTGACAGAGGTTCCCAGTTTGTTTCTAGGTTTTGGCGGGCCTTTTGTGCTAGGCTGGGCATTGATTTGTCTTTTTCTTCTGCATTTCATCCTCAGACAAATGGCCAGACCGAGCGAACTAATCAGACTTTGGAAACTTATTTGAGATGCTTTGTGTCTGCAGATCAGGATAACTGGGTGGCTTTCTTGCCATTGGCCGAGTTTGCCCTTAATAATCGGGCTAGTTCGGCTACCTTGGTTTCGCCCTTCTTTTGTAATTTTGGTTTTCATCCTCGTTTTTCTTCGGGGCAAGTTGAATCTTCTGATTGTCCTGGTGTGGATTCTGTGGTTGACAGGTTGCAGCAGATTTGGGCTCATGTGGTGGACAATTTGGTGTTGTCTCAGGAGGAGGCTCAGCGTTTTGCTAACCGTCATCGGTGTGTTGGTTCCCGGCTTCGGGTTGAGGATTTGGTCTGGTTGTCTTCCCTTCATGTTCCTATGAAGGTTTCTTCCCCTAAGGGTACATTTCCACTGGCGAGGAAAACGGACGAGTGCAATCCGATAAATCGGATTGCACTCGGACCAATGTTATTCAATAGGTGTCTTTTCATTTGCGATTTTTTTCTCAGCCGAAATCGGACTGAGAAAAAAATCGCAGCAAGCTGCGTATTGCTGCGATTCTCGGACGAGACTCGCCAATGCAAGTCAATGGGTGCGAGAAAAAAATCGCACAGCACTCCCACCATGCGAGTACTGTCCGATTTTTACGCACCGGTGTCCTTTGAAAAGCAGGTAATTCAGCACGGTGTACAGTAAAATCACACTGACAGGTTAGAATAGAGTAGATATATACACATAGAATAGGTATATATACATATATATATATATATATGTCAGTGAGACACCTATATATGTATATTTATATTTAATGCAGCGCAAGATAGCATTAAAGCCGCTAATTCAATTACCGGCTTTTTCTTTCTCCTTCCCATACCCGACAGGATATGAGACATGGTTTACATACAGTAAACCATCTCATATCCCCCTTTTTTTTGCATATTCCACACTACTAATGTTAGTAGTGTGTATGTGCAAAATTTCGGCGCTGTAGCTATTAAATTTAAGGGTTAAATCGTGGAAAAAATTGGCGTGGGCTCCCGCGCAATTTTCTCTGCCAGAGTAGTAAAGCCAGTGACTGAGGGCAGATATTAATAGCCAGGAGAGGGTCCATGGTTATTGCCCCCCCCGTGGCTAAAAACATCTGCCCCCAGCCACCCCAGAAAAGGCACATCTGGAAGATGCGCCTATTCTGGCACTTGGCCACTGTCTTCCCACTCCCTGTAGCGGTGGGATATGGGGTAATGAAGGGTTAATGCCACCTTGCTATTGGAAGGTGACATTAAGCCAGATTAATAATGGAGAGGCTTCAATTATGTCACCTATCCATTATTAATCCAATTGTTTGAAAGTGTTAAAAAACACACACACACATGATTTAAAAGTATTTTAATGAAAAACACAGCGGTTGTTTTAATATTTTATTGCTCTCTCAATCCATTTTCAGACCCTCGCTTGGCAAAACAATAAACACACAATATACATACCTTCTGCTGACCCGTCACGTCCCACGAGGTAATCCATCTGTAGGGGTTAAAATAATTTACAAGCAGGAGCCCTGCAAAAGCAGCTGTGTGCTCGTGCTTGTAATTCCCCGGCGAATGAAGGAAATGTAGGTCATTGACCTACATTTCCTTCAGTCGCGGTGATGCGCCCCCTGGTGGATGTCCTCATATGACCTGGAGCGTGGGAAAAAGTTCCCAGGCTGCAGTTCATGAGAACATCCAGCAGGGGCGCATCACCGCGACTGAATGTAAGTATAGATCACTCTGCTTTCCTTTCAGCACCCTTGGATTACAGGCACGAGAGAGTGGTTTATCGCAGCTCATGCCTGTAATATTAGTTAACCCCTTCAGATGGATTACCTCGTGGGACGTGACAGTTCATCAGAGAGGGTATGTATATTGTGTGTTTATTGTTTTGCCAAGCGAGGGTCTGAAAATGGATTGAGAGAGCAATAAAATATTAAAACAACCGCTGTGTTTATTTCATTAAAATACTTTTAAATCATGTGTGTGTGTTTAACACTTTCAAACAATTGGATTAATAATGGATAGGTGACATAATTGACGCCTCTCCATTATTAATCTGGCTTAATGTCACCTTCCAATAGCAAGGTGGCATTAACCCTTCATTACCCCATATCCCACCGCTACAGGGAGTGGGAAGAGAGTGGTCAAGTGCCAGAATAGGCGCATCTTCGAGATGTGCCTTTTCTGGGGTGGCTGGGGGCAGATGTTTTTAGCCACGGGGGGGGCAATAACCATGGACCCTCTCCTGGCTATTAATATCTGCCCTCAGTCATTGGCTTTACCACTCTGGCGGAGAAAATTGCGCGGGAGCCTACGCCAATTTTTTCCGCAATTTAACCCTTTAATTTCATAGCTAGAGACCCCAAATTTGACACACAGACACTTGTTACATTAGTGAAGAGGAATATGTAATAAAAGACGGGATATGAGATGGTTTACTGTGTGTAAACCATGTCTCATATCCTGTCGGGTTTGTGAAGGAGAAGGAAAAAGCCGGCAATTGAATTAGTGGCTTTTATGCTATCTAGCGCTGCATTAAAAATAAATATACATATATAGGTGTCTCACTGACATATATAAATGTATATATACCTATTCTATGTGTATATATCTTCTCTATTCTAACCTGTCAGTGTGATTTTACTGTACACAGCGCTGATTTGCCGGCTTTTCAAAGGACACCGGTGCGTAAAAAATCGGACAGCAATACGGATGTCAGACGGATGTTGCGATAAAAAAAAAAAAAAAAAAAAAAAAAAATCGCATGACACTCGCATGATTTTCCTCCGTTTTTTCGGTCCGTTAATCGGACCGATGTGTCTCTCGCCAGTGGAAATGTACCCTAAGTTTAAGCCTCGGTTTATTGGTCCTTATAGGATTTCTGAGATTATCAATCCGGTGTCTTTTCGTTTGGCCCTTCCGGCCTCTTTTGCCATCCATAATGTTTTCCATAGATCTTTATTGCGGAAATATGTGGTGCCCGTTGTTCCCTCTGTTGATCCTCCTGCTCCTGTGTTGGTTGATGGGGAGTTGGAGTATGTGGTTGAGAAGATTTTGGATTCTCGCTTTTCGAGGCGGAGGCTTCAGTACCTTGTCAAATGGAAGGGTTATGGCCAGGAGGATAATTCTTGGGTTTTTGCCTCTGATGTCCATGCTGCTGACTTGGTCCGTGCCTTTCATCTGGCTTGTCCTGATCGGCCTGGGGGCTCTGGTGAGGGTTCGGTGACCCCTCTTCAAGGGGGGGGTACTGTTGTGAATTCTGCTCTTGGGCTCCCTCCGGTGGTTGTTGGTGGTAGTGCAGTTGTCTTGGGGTTGTAATCCAGGCATGTGTTTCTGCTGATTGCAGCTCTATTAGGTATTTAGGTGTGCAGGCTCCATGAGTCAGTGCCAGTTGTCCATTGTACTTGAGGGATTGCATCTCTCTGGCTCCTCATACCATGCTGCCAATTCAGATAAGATAAGTGTTTGTTTTTTTGTCTCTGTGCCCACATGCAGTGTGCTTTGCAATTCAGTGCAATTTATTGTGTTTTTTGTCCAGCTTAGACTTTGTTTGGATTTTTCAGTCATGCTGGATTCTCAGGAGATGCATATATACTTTCTATATCTTTAGTTAGATGTGGAATATTTGTATTATCTGCTGTGGATATTTTTAGGATTTTAATACTGACCGCTTAGAATTCTGTCCTATCCTTTTCTATTTAGCTAGAAGTGCCTCTTGCTAAATCCTGTTTTTCTGCCTGCGTGTGTCTTTCCTCTTATACTCACAGTCAATATTTGTGGGGGGCTGCCTATCCTTTGGGGTTCTGCTCTGAGGCAAGATAGAATTCCCATTTCTATCTATAGGGGTATTTAGTTCTCCGGCTGTGTCGAGGTGTCTAGGACATGTTAGGTACATCCCACGGCTACTTCTAGTTGCGGTGTTAGTTTAGGGTTTGCGGTCAGTACAGGTACCACCTACTCCTGAGAAAGTCTTTCATGCAGCTCCAAGGTTACCAGATCATAACATAAGACTAAGATTACGGGACAGCCAAGAGGTGCTTACAAAACTTATTGTTAGTGACAATACCCCTATGAACTTGCTGGGAGCAGATGTACTGAGCACTATCCAGGCCACAATACAGTATTCTCCTGAAGGAATTACAGTCACAAGTTCCTTCTCAGACAAGCACTTATGTAAGATTGCAACAATGGTGTATATGACAAAAACAGTTACAAAAGTAACACCTGACACCAAAATGTCTGAGGATGGGGAAATGAGTCAGGCACCAGACACAGTTTGGGCAAGGGGGAAAACAGATGTGGGTTGGTTGCCCATTCCCCCTGTCATGATTAAATTGAAAGAAGGAACCACTCCTCCCTGCTTAAAGCAATACCCCTTGAGCCTAGCTAAATCAATGGCCCTGAGCAGGGATATTGAAGAGTACATTAAGGCAGGGGTTCTGGTGCAAAGATCTTCCCCCGGCAACACCCCTTTGTATCCCATTAAGAAAAATGGACCCAAGGGTTCCCCTAGCGCTTACAGAATGGTTCATGACTTAAGGGCTATTAATGAGGTTACAGAAAGTATGACCTCAATTGTCCCTAACCCACACACCTTACTGTCACAGATCCCAGCGACGTCAAATTGTTTCACAGTTATTGATTTGGCAAATGCTGTTATGATCCTTAGTGGTTGAGGATCACAAATTACTCCAGCTAAGTAACAAACATAGGACAAGCTCTAGGGGGGTGGCAAACTGGACTGACCGCAAATCTGAACCTATCCAAACACACTAGAAGTAGCCGGTGAACGTGCCTAAAAATCCTAGACGTCTCGAGCCAGCCTGAGGAACTAACTACCCCTAGAGAGAAAGAAAGACCTCTCTTGCCTCCAGAGAAATAATCCCCAAAGATATAGAAGCCCCCAACAAATAATAACGGTGAGGTAAGAGGAAGGCACATACACAGGGGTGAAAACAGATTCAGCAAATGAGGCCCACTAATACTAGATAGCAGAAAATAGTAAAGGGGTCTGTGCGGTCAGTAAAAAACCCTTACAAAATATCCACACTGAGATTTCAAGAACCCCCGCACCAACTAACGGTGTGGGGGGAGAAACTCAGTCCCCTAGAGCAACCAGCAAGCGAGGAGATCACATCTTAGCAAGCTGGACAAGAAACATGATGAATGCTAATAATCAAAAAATGAACGGACAAAAACTTAGCTTGTCTTGGAGAGGCTGGGAGCAAGGTAATCACAAGGAATCTGAAGAGCACTGAATACATTGATAGCAGGCAAGGAACTGAGTATCCAGGTGAGTTAAATAGGAAACCAACCAAGGATAACGAATCAGCTGATGCAGCCAACCTGCAGAAAGACAACACTACACAGTACCGCTTGTGACCACTAGAGGGAGCCTAAAAATAGAGTTCACAACAAAATGCATTCTTCTCTGTACCCCTGCACTCTGACTGTCAGCATCTTTTTTCTTTTACTCAGGAAGGTAAACAATATTGTTGGACGGTCCTCCCACAAGGGGGAAAGAACTCCCCAACTATCTATTCAACAGCGATGGCAGGAATTCTTGAGCAGTGGCAACCATCTCATCCACAGTACGTGGATGACCTCTTGCTCTGCTGCCCGGACCAGACATCCTGCAAGGAAGCTACAGTTTCCTTGCTGTGTTTTTTGGCAGAGAAGGGTTGCAAGGTCTCACATGACAAGTTACAGTATTGCAAACAAAAGGTGACATTTTTAGGACAATGTATTGCTGAAGGCACAAGACACCTGACTGAAGACAGAAAACAGGCAATACAAAATCTTCCTTTACCCAGGTCACACCAGCATCTACGCACTTTCCTAGGTTTGGTGACCTACTGTAGGCCTTGGATAAGGTCTGCTTCACAAATGATGCAACCACTCTATGACTGTTTGTCATCAGACCCCTACAATCTCACTCAAGAAGCAATTGATTCCTTCCACTCTCTCAAGCTGCTCATTGTTTCAGCCCTGGCCTTAGGCATTCCAAACTATGATCAGCCATTTTTCTTATTTTGCACAGAGCAGGGAGGACATGCTACCGCATTACTGACATAACATGGAGAGAAACAGAGACCAATAGCTTACTACTCAGCACAATTAGACCCAGTGATCAGAGGATATCCTACGTTTGTCCATGCAGTAGGAGCAGCTGCACTACTACTAGGAAAGGCATGTGAGATCACGCTGACTTTTCCTTTGACAATTTATTACCCACATGACATCCATGCCATTCTCGTACAAGTTCAACCAAAACATTTGTCTATGGCTAGAAAACTCAGACTTGAATGTGCTCTACTGATTCCTGAATACGTCACCCTCAAAAGATGTAATGTTCTGAATCCAGTCACCCTCCTGCCTGTGGATTCAGAAAAGGGGGCATTGGTGACAGTTTTAGCAAGTGAAGAAGAGTACTTTGACATGACACATGAATGCATACAACTGATGAGTCAGGAGACAGTGGGTTTTGCACATGTTCATGAAAGACCTGTTTCTAATGCAGATTTTGAGTTTTTTGTAGATGTATCCAGATACCACCAGGATGGGCAATTCTACACTGGATATGCAGTAGTATCCTCACATGAGGTAATAAAAGCTGAACCACTCCCTCCTCACATGTTGGCACAGGAGTGAAGGCACTCACTGAGGTGTGTAGAGTTGCTGCAGATCCTAATGAAAGTGCAGATGTGCATCAGCTGAATCCGGCTGATTGGATGGTTATACGCAGAAACGTGAGAAGGAGCCTTGACCCACGATTTGACGGCCCCTTCCAAGTCCAGCTGACCACATCCACCTCAGTAAAACTTGAGGAAAAGCCCACCTGGATCCACGCCAGTCACTGCAAGAAGGTCCTGTTACCAGCAGAATGACTGTTCTCCTAATCACTTTGCTGGCAGTGACAGGATTACTGCATTTTACAAATACACAGGATAAACTTTTAAATGTTGCCTGGGACAACAAGCTTATTCAACATCATGCTCTTCTTATAAAGGACATGGAAGGGCAGAAACCAAAAGACTGTTGGATCTACACATACAGCCCAGTATCTGCAAGGACTATGCCATACTTAGCCTTACCTCTGGAGCCTTGGCAGGTACTAACCCCACACGGCATACACAATGAGACTTGGACTCAATCTAGGTTTTGGGGAAAAGATGTGCCCCGTGATATATCTGCCTCATTGACTATAATCGGATGGACCACTAATCCCTGGTTTCAGTTTAATATAACACGGCCTAAGGTACAAATGTGGTGGCGGGAGTATGATTCAGACGTTGGAAATGTGGTCGCCAGGAGGAAGACTGAAATCCCTCATTCGGACCCCATTCCCAATGGTGGACTTCAGTCTTCAACACGCTGGAGCAAATACCTGTGGTGAAGACAATAATTGTTTCCGCATATACACTCATGATCAAACACAAGTTAACGAGACGGTGTACCAAGATGGTGTTGAAGGCTGTAAAGCAGCTATGAGTAAAACACTAAGTAAAGAAAGGGGTAAATGTACATATGGTATAAGCATAAAACAAATGAATAATACTTGGTGTGCCCATAAACCTATGTTGGGACCTTTGAGTTTATACTAATGTATACAGACCCCAGGTCACGTTGGTGTTCTCCCAGAAGGAGTATTCTTAGTGTGCGGACATCGTGCATACAGGTGGGTGAGGTCAGACATAAGAGAGGTTTGCACTCTTGCCAAACTAACACCAGAACTTCATAGTTCCGCATAGTAAAATAGACATAGCAGCGATCCCAATTCACACCTTGTACAAAAGGGCTGCAGACAATAAGCCCCGCTCAAACGGTAGACCGCATCTAGTAGAAATGGGAATAACAAATAAAATATTCAGTAGTATACTAATATACCCCTTCATAACACAAATGTGGGATAAATTAGCGGAGGCTACTGACTACCTGGACGATCAGATTTTCCAGATTCTTGAGGTTCTTAATGAAACTAATACAATACAGAGACAATTAATCATAGTTACCAACCAACGTACTATAGTACTAGATTACCTGACAGCAAAGGAAGGAGGAATGTGTCAAATAATTGGTCCCACTTGCTGCAATTATATTGACCCTGCTGGCAATCTCCAGATAAGGGCCAGTATAGATAAAATAGGTGAACTAAAGGTACCTTCACACTAAGCGACGCTGCAGCGATAATCGACAACGATGCCGATCGCTGCAGCATCGCTGTTTGGTCGCTGGAGAGCTGTCACACAGACAGCTCTCCAGCGACCAACGATGCCGAAGTCCCCGGGTAACCAGAGTAAACATCGGGTTGCTAAGCGCAGGGCCGCGCTTAGTAACCTGATGTTTACCCTGGATACCAGTGTAAATGTAAAAAAACAAACACTACATACTTACATTCGCGTCCCCTGGCATCCGCTTCCCTGCACTGTGTGAGCGCCGGCCCTAACAGCAGAGCGGTGACGTCACCGCTGTGCTTTGCTTTTCGGCCGGCACTGACACACTCAGTGCAGGAAACTCTGAGCAGCAGCGCGGACGCCGGGGGACGTGACAGACATCAGAGGGTGAGTATGTACTGTTTTTTTTTTTTACTTTTACAATGGTAACCAGGGTAAATATCGGGTTACTAAGCGCGGCCCTGCGCTTAGTAACCCGATATTTACACTGGTTACCATTGTAAAACATCGCTGGCATCGTTGCTTTTGCTGTCAAACACGACGATACACATCGATCTGACGACCAAATAAAGTTCTGAACTTTCAGCAACGACCAGCGACATCACAGCAGGATCCAGATCGCTGCTGCGTGTCAAACACAACGATATCGCTATCCAGGACGCTGCAACGTCAACGATCGCTATCGTTATCGTTGTAAAGTCGCCTAGTGTGAAGGTACCTTTAGAGAGCCAATGGTTAATCCAACACAGTGCAAACAGAGACTACGGGTGGGGGAACACATTCTCCTTTTTAAATCCAGCAAATTGTTTTAATGGCCTAGCAGGATGGATTTCTGGCCTTATACAGACTTGTATGCCAATTTTTTTGCTTTGCTTATTGTTTTATGTAGCCGTAAAAGCGCTAATATATGTATTACCTAAGCTATTGAATAATTTACAGTTTGTGTAGGAAAAAAATCTAAGGCTGAACCTTCTGTAGTGTATCATAGGCCCTGTATGGCCACTGCTGAAGGGGGAGGTGAGTGTCCACACTGAGGGTGGATGGGTGAAGCAGGTAGGAAGTCCCCTTGTGGGTACTAGACCCATGAGACAGTAGCTCCTTTGTGGACATTAGCTGACCCTGTAGCAAAGGTTACACCATTTACAAAAGGGGGAAATTGATATAGAAGGGTTAATAGGTTGCCTTTAAGTGTCTTTTGCCTTTAATTGTTAGAATTTCTAGAATCTGTTGTTGCAGTAGTCTGCAACGAGACTATACTTCTTATCATGTATGTTCTCAATAGTCAGCCACAACATGTTCTGGGTGCGTGGTAAATAAAGTATGACCCTGGGTGATGGTGGGGGCTACATGAGTTACATTGAAATGCATTCAATGCTGCTTGTTTCTAGAAAACAATCATGGAGTCAAAATCATCACTACACCTGAAGATAAATTCCCAAAGGGGTATAATTTCCAAAATGGGGTCACATGAAGGTGATTTCTCTCTTCTAGCAATTGTGGGCTTTGTATATGGAATCCATAACTTATTCTAGGAAAATTTGCACTCCAGGAGGCAATTAGCACTCCGTTCCTCCTGAGTCTCTCCAAATGGCGACGCAGTACTGCACAACCACATATGGGGTATTGCCATGTTCAGTAGAAATTGCGGGACAAATTTTTGTGCCATTTTACCCACTTCTTGTGTGAAAGTTTAAAATTTGGTGCTGAAAAAAACATTTGGTGGTAAAAATTTAGTTATTCTTTCTTCACTGCCCAATGGCATAAAATTCTGTGACACACCCACGGTGTTAATATGATCACTGCACCCCTTTATGAATTAATTGAGAATTGTAGTTTGTAAACTGGGGTCACCTATGGAGGGTTCTGTTGTTCTGGCACAGTTGCTCTGTCAGTGAGTCATGGCACCTGCAAACCACAACAGAAAAATCTTCACTATAGTATAGCGTTCCTTCCCGTCTTAGTTTTGCAATATTTCCCAATTACATGTAGGGTATTGGTGCACTTAGGAACAAAAAAACCTCAGTATGTTGTAAAAAAATGTGATATTAGCCATTTGGGCTAAAACAACATTTTAGTGGTAAAAATGTAATTTATTCTTTCTTCACCACTCAATGGTTTAACATTCTGTGAGGCACATGCGGTGTCAATATGATCACTTCACTCCTAAATGAATTCAATTGGGTGTGTAGTTTGTAAAATTAGTTCACATATGGGGGGTTTCTGTTGTTCTGGTACATCATGGGCTCTGCCAATGTGACATGGTACCCTCACACCATTCCAGAAAAATATGAACCCCAATATGATGCCTCTTACCTTCTGAGCTTTGCACTTTGTCTCAAAAGTAGTATTCCCCCACTTGTGGGGCATCGGCAGGAGAAACTGCACAACAAATTGTATAATTCAATTTCTCATGTTACCCTTGTAAAAATAAAAAAAGTTGCTAAATTAACATTTTTGTTGAAAATGTGATTTTTTTTATTTTTAGGACATTATAAACTTCTGTAAAGCACCTGGGGTTTCAAGGTGCTCACCACGCATCTAAATACATTCCTTGAGGGGTTTAGTTTCCAAAAATTGGTCACGTGTGGGGGGTTTCCATTGTTTAGGAACATCAGTAGCTCTTCAAATGGGACAGGGCATCCAATTATGATTCCAGAAAATTTTACAAATGACACTGCTTTCCTTCCAAGCCCCGCCGTGCACTCAAACAGTAGTTTTCTTCCACAAATGAGGCATTGGCGTGCTCAGGAAAAATTGCACTATAAATTGTGTGCAATGTCTCCTGCTACCCTTATGAAAATGCTAAATTTGGGGCTAACATAACATTTTTGGGAGAAAATATGATTTTTTTTATTTTCATGGTTCAATGTTTTAAATTTCTGTGAAGCATCTGTGGGTTCAAGGTGCTCACCACACATCTAAAGAATTTCTTTGAGGGTTCTAGTTTCCAAAATGGGGTCACATATGGGGGGTTTCCATTGTTTAGGAATATCAAGAGCTCTCCAAATGGCACATGGCATCTGCTAATGATTCCAGCAAATTTTACATTCATAAAGTCAATATATGTTCCTTCCCTTCCAAGCCCTGCCACGCGCCCAACAGTAGTTTTCCCCTCACATATGAGCTATCTGCATACTCAGGAGAAATTGCAAAACAAATTGTGTGGTGAAATTTTTCCTGTTACCCTTATACAAATGCAAAAATCTTGA
Organism: Ranitomeya variabilis; assembly: GCF_051348905.1. Classification (NCBI taxonomy): domain Eukaryota; kingdom Metazoa; phylum Chordata; class Amphibia; order Anura; family Dendrobatidae; genus Ranitomeya; species Ranitomeya variabilis. The sequence goes on from NC_135233.1 coordinate 828,491,411, forward strand.
TGAAGCACCAGAGGGTTCAATGTGCTCACCACACATAGATCCATTCCCTGAGGGGTCTAGTTTCCAAAATTGTGTCACTTGTCAGAAATTTTCACTGTTTAGGCACATCAGGGGTTCTCCAAACGCAACATGGAGTCCACTCGCTCTGCAAATTTTGCATTCAATAAGTCAAATTGAGCTCCTTCCCTTCTGAGCTCTGCCATGTGCCTAAACAGTAATTTTTCCTCACATTTGGGGTATCTGCATGCTCAGGAAAAATTGCACAGCAAATTTTGACGTCCATTTTTTCCTATTGCCTTTAAGTGTCTTTTGCCTTTAATTGTTAGAACTTCTAGAATCTGTTGTCCTCTTCAAGGAGACTATACTTCTTGTCATGTATGTTCTCAATAGTCAGCCACAACATGTTCTGGGTGCATGGTAAATAAAGTATGACCCTGGGTGATGTTGGGGGCTACATGAGTTACATTGAAATCCATTTGTTGTAAATGGTATAAAACTTTGCCTTGTTTTTTGAGATATCAGATAAAAGTGAATTTCACACAGAATAACGTGTGCGATTCTTTTGTCTCCAAGCGCTTGTCAATTAAGGGCGTAATTCCACAATTTGGCCTCACTGGTGATCTGGCTATATGACTCTGGGTCAGAGCGAAAACATCTATGACATCCTTGTGAAAAAAAATGGGTCTAAAGTATATTTTTGGTGAAAAAGTTAAATGTTCAGTTTTTTCCACATTCCAAAAATTCCTGTGAAGCACCTTAAGTGGTGCAATTTTTAAAATGGCATCCCTATCATATAGACCCCTCACAGTTACTTCAAATGTAAGGTGGTCCCTAAAAAATGATTTTGTAAATTTTCTTGGAAAAATTAGAAGCTATTGGTCAACTTTTAACCCTTATAACTTCCAGACAAAAAAATTGTTTCAAAAATTGTGCTGATGTAAAATAGACATGTGGGAAATAACCTGTCTGGGATAACCTGTACAATAGCCTGTCTTGGTTGACTTTGCCCTGTACATAGGGCTATAGCTTATGAGTTTATCCAGCCTGTTTTACTCTTTTTGCTAATAATGCATTGCCATCCAGATTTATGCCTTAGCAGGGTTACTGAATAAACTGCATATTTGTCAATATTGCTACATTTGACAGCCAGACTGTACAGTCTATGTCAACAGCTATGCAATATTCCTGCAAATATTTTGTGATGCTATTGCCATGTTGGCATTTTTCACTGTTAAAATCATTGTTATTACTTCACATTATTGCCAGGGAGGGTAACCCCTTTCCTTAGCTGTGTGGTTGTCAAATTGTGAATACTCTGTGTCATGTCAAATGCTGGATAGATGTGCTGCATAGTAGGGGCTTACCATATTTTGCGGGTTAAAAAAATAAGAAAAAAACTTTTATAAAATAGTGGTGCGTCTTATTGCTTACCAGGGGTGGTGGCTGCAGTGAAGCGGGGTCCCAGGGTCACCGCTGGAGGAGGCAAAAGTGGAGCATTTCTGCAGGCCACAGGCTAGGATGAGGTGGTGTTAGGATGTGCGGTGCGGCACCACACTGGTGTTTTCGGTGCTGTGGGTGTCCGGTCCTGCGGGTGTCCGATACTCCGAGACTCTGCCGACATCTTGTAAAAGCCCAGAGCCCCTGCAGTAACATAGTTTCCTATGCAGAGGACTGGACTCTGGGAAATTGGCTGCCATCTGGAGGCGGCGCATGCGCTGTTGGAGATCTCGGCACCAAGATCACAGGAGATGAGATCTCAGCGCTGAGACACCACACTGCACCGCACATCTGAACACCCCCTCATCCCAGCCTGCGGCCGGTAAGGTAAATCCACATTATAAGATGCACACCCATTTTCCCCAAAATTTTGGGGGAAAAAGTGCATCATGTAATCCTAAAAATAGGTATTTCTCTGCACTAATTGATACTATACACTTTATTCACTAGCATCTGGGATGACATTATATTTCCCCACTATGCTAGGCTCTCACCAGCATTGTTGCCATGGATATAGGCTCAAGTTTTATACTTGGTTTTATAAGTTTTATGATTGTTGTTTAATAAAATGTTCTATTTTTACTCATTGTTGGTAATATTGAGGTGTGCACATCATTAGTGTTTCTCTTTCTCCTCTTTTGCCATTGCTGTTGTGATATATGCAGTGTGATGGTGTGATATGCTATGTGGGTATCATTTTTGTGTATATTTCTATTTTATTTATTTTCATGGTGTTCTCTTGTAGAAGGAGTTATTTGCTAATTGATGAATGGCTGTTGCTGTAATCTGATATCAGCCCCCACAGTGCTGTATTGTTTGCTAATATGCTAATGACATGTTGACCTAGCTTGTTGAAACAATGAGCCCCTGAGACCTTCCCTCTCCTAACCTGTGAATGAGGAGGGAGACCTTTTTAAAATATCAGGGAGGTGAGACACAGATCTGTCCTGTGTGAAATGATGATGTGTTCACAGCATCTCAGAGAGAAAGAAGAGTATATGGACTATGCTATCCTCTGCCTGCTGGATTGTTGGACTTTTATCCTGTTACTGAACTGCATTCCTGTTCTGGACTATTTTATCCTTTGTGAGGTGGATTGTATATGGACCTTTCGTATTTTTGCCTAAATAAAGGTCTTGGAATTGTTTACTATACTCTACCTCTGTTGATTGTGTGATACCAGAGAAGGACCCCGTGACAGCTGAAGCACCCTAAATTATTGAGGCTGTTCCTTCTTTTTCTTTCCATGGTCCCGCCACTTCTGCATTTTCACCCACTCCTAGTTGTAAAATGCTGAATAAATGCTTAATGTGTGAAGTCTCCTTACTGGAAACAGCAATGCAGGGCAATCAGTTTCCAATTGTTATTTTTATTATACTCACAAGGATAAATGAGTTAAAAACACATAAAATGATGTCAAACAGGTTGCACACCAGCTGTGACTTGAACCTGGGTTTCGTCTGTGCTTTTTCCTGAGGCAAATAGCTTGTCCAGGTAGGAAGACAGACAAAATTAAGGAATTTATTAGGAATGTGATTTAAAAAACACAATTCTGTAATTTTGTAGCTATGATTTTATTTTTTTCTTATTAAAGTATTTACTGATCAGGTTAATTCATTTTAGATTTTTATAAATAATTTTTAATGAAATCCAAAATACAAACATGTTTTTATATTTCTCTATTTTTAATAGGGGAAGAGGAGAGAGGGAACTTTTATATTTATACATTTTAGATGTTTAAATTTTTTTATTATATTTTCTAGTACCCTCAGGAAATCTGACCAGCAATTATCCAATTAATAATTTAATATACTGCAATACCATTGCATTGGAATATACAGTGTGAATCATGATCGTCTTTCAAGCTCAGCATATTGTAATTATCATTAAATGAACGTTCCTAAAAGACGCTTATTCATGATAGTAAATGCAGCTTATGATGCCACAGTCAGTATTGACCAAAACTTTTAGAGGTTTTAATGTTTAAAATTATAGCAGAATGTTAGCTTGAATGCGTTTTGGCATTCCGTACTTTGTGTTTCAAATAAGCCTGAGTGTTTTTATAGTCTGCAGTTACACAACTCTACAATTTCCACAGCTTTTTGATAAATTGCCTGATAACTAAATGGCAGCCTTTGTAAGTTTATCTGGTCTAAAACTTCTTTTATCACTGGTTTTGAATTTGATGAGTTTATTTCTTGGCAGCATTTTACTCATTTGACATATTTTGATGCAGAAACTAATTATGACAGAATTTGCTGTTTCCAGTTTTAGAAAAAGTTTCTTAAATATTATTAAAAAATATAGCAACAAAATAAATGATAAACTGTAATAGTGTCTTAACCAATAAACAGTAAACTATATAACGATCTTTGTACTGTATGTTGTGCTTTCCTACAGCGAGATGTTTACTGTCCACAATAAATATCTTATATAATATCACTTAACTTACGTTTGTGTAGCCCAGTAAATGTTGTTTTTTCAGGTTAAAGAACAGTTCTTAAGTGGCGATCTCGTTCATCAAGCCAATCTGTTTCATCAATTAAAATGGATTTCTTTGGTAAAGCTTTGTTAACAGATTTTCAAATCCTTTAAGTAGTATTGAAATCTTCAGAGAAAGTGTGCGATCTTTGTAATTACATTAATTTCTAATTTGAAGAAAACATAGCATATAACTGAAGCTGACCTTTTCAAGGACTCTAAAACTTAATGAGATTGTAGAAGATTTAATGTAAACAAAATGTGGAGTTTATCACTATACCTTTCATTTTTTCAACGATAGTTTTAGTTGATCTACAAAACTAAATAAATTTGAACATATCTTATTTAAACTGACTCAAGAGAAAACACCATTTCTTAGAAAGAATATCTATCACTATTGGTTATTAAGTGGGAAGTCCAATACTAAACTTGATTTTAATCCTAAATTTCTATCTATTTAATGTAATAATCTAATCACTTTTCTAATATATTGTTAGGGCTAGCGGAACGCACCGAGGAAAATAGTTTTTATTGTTATTGGTGCGTTCGCAGCCCAGGGTCCACCGTGCCGGAGAACCTGCTGCTAGACAAATGGCAGCACTATATGGCAGTATTGGCTAGCTCGGTTAACTCACAGAGCAGCCGTGAAAGCAAAGCTCTGCGCCCTGTTAACTTCACAGGAGCACAGGCTAACTACCCAAGAGAGAGCAGTCTGTGGTCATGCATGCACACAAAACTCCTCGCCGGAAGTGCCAGCATTCTAGGGGCTTTGTCATGGTTCTCAATGGCAAGAGACCGTAGAAAAGCATACAAAAGGACTAGCTCTTGGAAGATGGGAACTCGAGCTGACTGTGAGCTAAACCTACCGCACAACTATCAGTGGCCGGGTAGCGTGCCTACGTTTTATCCCTAGACGCCCAGCGCCAGCCGGAGGACTGCCTGACCCTAGCAGAGGAAAATACAGACCTGGCTTACCTCTAGAGAAGTTTTCCCCAAAAGGCAGACAGTAGCCCCCACATATATTGTCGGTGATTTTAGAGGAAATTGACATACGAAGTATGAAGATAGGTTTAGCAAATTGAGGTCCGCTTACTAGATAGTAGGAAGACAGAAAAGGGAACTTCACAGTCAGCTGAAAACCCTTTTCAAAACACCATCCTGAAATTACTTTAAGACTCTAATATCAACTCATGACACTAGAGTGGCAATTTCAGCTCACAAGAGCTTCCAGCCTCAGAAATATTCAAACACAGAGAACTGGAACAAAAATGCAAAACAAACTTAGGACTACAAGTCCAACTTAGCTGATAGTAGTCTAGGAGCAGGAACATGCAACAGAAAGGCTTCTGGTAACATTGTTGGCCGGCATAGAAATGACTGAGGAGCAAGGTTAAATAGAAAACTCCCACATCCTGATGGAAACAGGTGAACAGAGGAGATGAAGCACACAAGTTCAGTACCACCAGTGACCACCAGGGGAGCCCAGAAACCCAATTCACAACAGTACCCCCCCCTCAAGGAGGGGGCACCGAACCCTCACCAGAACCACCAGGGCGATCAGGATGAGCCCTATGAAAGGCACGGACCAAATCGGAGGCATGAACATCAGAGGCTGTCACCCAAGAATTATCCTCCTGACCGTAGCCCTTCCACTTGACCAGATACTGAAGTCTCCGTCTGGAAACACGGGAGTCCAAGATCTTCTCGACAACGTACTCCAACTCACCCTCAACCAACACCGGAGCAGGAGGCTCAACGGAAGGCACAACCGGTACCTCATACCTGCGCAACAATGACCGATGGAAGACATTATGAATAGAAAAAGATGCAGGGAGGTCCAAACGAAAGGACACAGGGTTAAGAATCTCCAATATCTTGTACGGGCCGATGAACCGAGGCTTAAACTTAGGAGAAGAAACCTTCATAGGGACAAAACGAGAAGACAACCACACCAAGTCCCCAACACAAAGACGAGGACCAACACGACGACGGCGGTTGGCAAACTGCTGAGTCTTCTCCTGGGACAACTTCAAATTGTCCACCACATGCCCCCAAATCTGATGCAACCTCTCCACCACAGCATCCACTCCAGGACAATCCGAAGACTCCACCTGACTGGAAGAGAAACGAGGATGAAACCCCGAATTACAGAAGAAAGGAGAAACCAAGGTGGCAGAACTAGCCCGATTATTGAGGGCAAACTCCGCCAAGGGCAAAAAGGCAACCCAATCATCCTGATCCGCAGACACAAAACACCTCAAATAAGTCTCCAAGGTCTGATTAGTTCGCTCGGTCTGGCCATTAGTCTGAGGATGGAAAGCAGACGAAAAAGACAAATCAATGCCCATCCTAGCACAGAATGCTCGCCAAAATCTAGACACGAATTGAGTTCCCCTGTCAGAAACGATATTCTCCGGAATACCATGCAAGCGAACCACATTTTGAAAAAACAGAGGAACCAGCTCGGATGAGGAAGGCAATTTAGGCAAGGGGACCAAATGGACCATCTTAGAGAAATGGTCACACACCACCCAGATGACAGACATCTTCTGAGTAACAGGGAGATCAGAAATAAAATCCATGGAGATGTGAGTCCAAGGCCTCTTCGGAATAGGCAAAGATAACAACAATCCACTAGCCCGAGAACAACAAGGCTTGGCCCGAGCACAAACATCACAAGACTGCACAAAACCTCGCACATCTCGCGACAGGGAAGGCCACCAGAAGGACCTAGCCACCAAATCCCTGGTACCAAAGATTCCAGGATGACCAGCTAACGCAGAAGAATGGACCTCCGAGATGACTTTACTGGTCCAATCATCCGGAACAAACAGTCTACCAGGCGGGCAACGATCAGGTCTATCCGCCTGAAACTCCTGCAAGACCCGTCGCAAGTCTGGGGAAACAGCAGATAATATCACCCCATCCTTAAGGATACCTGTAGGTTCAGAATTACCAGGGGAATCAGGCTCAAAACTCCTAGAAAGGGCATCCGCCTTCACATTTTTAGAACCCGGTAGGTAAGAAACCACAAAATTAAACCGAGAGAAAAATAACGACCAGCGCGCCTGTCTAGGATTCAGGCACCTGGCAGACTCAAGATAAATCAAATTCTTGTGGTCGGTCAATACCACCACCTGATGTCTAGCCCCCTCAAGCCAATGACGCCACTCCTCAAAAGCCCACTTCATAGCCAAGAGCTCCCGATTACCAATATCATAATTTCGCTCAGCGGGCGAAAATTTACGAGAAAAGAACGCGCAAGGTCTCATCACGGAGCAGTCGGAACTTTTCTGCGGCAAAACCGCCCCAGCTCCGATTTCTGAAGCGTCGACCTCAACCTGAAAAGGAAGAGTAACATCAGGCTGACGCAATACAGGGGCGGAAGAAAAGCGGCGCTTAAGCTCCCGAAAGGCCTCCACAGCAGCAGGGGACCAATCAGCAACATCAGCACCCTTCTTAGTCAAATCAGTCAACGGCTTAGCAACATCAGAAAAACCAGTTATAAATCGACGATAAAAATTAGCAAAGCCCAAAAACTTCTGAAGGCTCTTAAGAGAAGAGGGTTGCGTCCAATCACAAATAGCCTGAACCTTGACAGGGTCCATCTCAATGGAAGAGGGGGAAAAAATGTACCCCAAAAACGAAATCTTTTGAACCCCAAAAACACACTTAGAACCCTTTACACACAAGGAATTAGAGCGCAAAACCTGAAAAACCCTCCTGACCTGTTGGACATGAGTCCCAGTCATCCGAAAAAATCAAAATATCATCCAGATACACAATCATAAATTTATCCAAATATTCACGGAAAATGTCATGCATAAAAGACTGAAAGACTGAAGGGGCATTTGAAAGACCAAAAGGCATTACTAAATACTCAAAATGGCCCTCAGGCGTATTAAATGCGGTTTTCCACTCATCCCCCTGCTTAATTCGCACTAAATTATACGCCCCACGAAGATCAATCTTAGAGAACCACTTGGCCCCCTTTATTCGAGCAAACAAATCAGTAAGCAGTGGCAAAGGATACTGATATTTAACCGTGATTTTATTCAAAAGCCGATAATCAATACACGGCCTCAAAGAGCCATCTTTTTTAGATACAAAGAAAAAACCGGCTCCTAAGGGAGATGACGAAGGACGAATATGTCCCTTTTCCAAGGACTCCTTAATATATTCCCGCATAGCAGCATGTTCAGGCACAGATAGATTAAATAAACGACCCTTTGGAAACTTACTGCCCGGAATCAGATCTATAGTACAATCGCAATCTCTGTGCGGAGGTAGTGAACCAAGTTTAGGCTCCTCAAAAACGTCACGATAATCAGATAAAAATTCCGGAATCTCAGAGGGAATAGATGACGAAATGGAAACCAAAGTTACGTCCCCATGAGTCCCCTGACATCCCCAGCTTAACACAGACATTGCTTTCCAGTCGAGGACTGGGTTATGAGATTGCAGCCATGGCAATCCAAGCACCAACACATCATGTAGATTATACAACACAAGGAAGCGAATAATCTCCTGGTGATCCGGATTAATACGCATAGTTACTTGTGTCCAGTATTGTGGTTTATTACTAGCCAATGGCATGGAGTCAATACCCTTCAGAGGTATAGGAACTTCCAGAGACTCTAAATTAAACCCACAGCGTTTGGCAAAGGACCAATCCATAAGACTCAAAGCGGCGCCAGAGTCGACATAGGCGTCCGCGGTAATAGACGATAAAGAGCAAATCAGGGTCACAGACAGAATAAACTTAGACTGTAAAGTGCCAATTGAAACAGACTTATCAACCTTCTTAGTACGTTTAGAGCATGCTGATATAACATGAGTTGAATCACCACAATAGAAGCATAACCCATTTTTTCACATAAAATTCTGTCGTTCGCTTCTGGACAGAATTCTATCACATTGCATAATCTCTGGCGCCTTCTCAGTAGACACCGCCAAATGGTGCACAGGTTTGCGCTCCCGCAAACGCCGATCAATCTGAATGGCCATTGTCATGGACTCATTCAGACCTGTAGGCACAGGGAACCCCACCATAACATCTTTAATGGCATCAGAGAGACCCTCTCTGAAATTCGCCGCCAGGGCGCACTCATTCCACTGAGTAAGCACAGACCACTTACGAAATTTTTGGCAGTATATTTCAGCCTCATCTTGCCCCTGAGACAGGGCCATCAAGGCTTTTTCAGCCTGAATCTCTAAATGAGGTTCCTCATAAAGCAACCCCAATGCCAGGAAAAACGCATCCACATTGAGCAACGCAGGATCCCCTGGTGCCAAAGCAAATGCCCAATCCTGAGGGTCGCCCCGGAGCAAGGAAATTACAATCCTGACCTGCTGTGCAGGATCTCCAGCGGAGCGAGATCTCAGAGACAAAAATAATTTACAATTATGTTTGAAATTCTGGAAGCGAGATCTATCCCCGGAGAAAAATTCAGGTAAAGGAATTCTAGGTTCAGATATAGGAGCATGAATTACAAAATCCTGTAAACTTTGAACCTTCATAGCGAGATTATTCAAACCTGTAGCTAAACTCTGCTGATCCATTTTTATCAGGTAAAATCAGAACCATTCAAGGATTAGAAGGAGAGAGAGACGAAGGCTGCAGTAAGCAGAGATGCAAGAAATCAACTAATGAGCAAACTCAGGAAAAAAAAAAAAAAAATTCTCTGCAGACTTCTTTTCTCTCCTTTCTTCTGCCAATTATTTTAACCCTTGGCCGGCCAAACTGTCATGGTTCTCAATGGCAAGAGACCGTAGAAAAGCATACAAAGGACTAGCTCTTGGAAGATGGGAACTCGAGCTGACTGTGAGCTAAACCTACCGCACAACTAACAGTGGCCGGGTAGCGTGCCTACGTTTTATCCCTAGACGCCCAGCGCCAGCCGGAGGACTGCCTGACCCTAGCAGAGGAAAATACAGACCTGGCTTACCTCTAGAGAAGTTTTCCCCAAAAGGCAGACAGTAGCCCCCACATATATTGTCGGTGATTTTAGAGGAAATTGACATACGAAGTATGAAGATAGGTTTAGCAAATTGAGGTCCGCTTACTAGATAGTAGGAAGACAGAAAAGGGAACTTCACAGTCAGCTGAAAACCCTTTTCAAAACACCATCCTGAAATTACTTTAAGACTCTAATATCAACTCATGACACTAGAGTGGCAATTTCAGCTCACAAGAGCTTCCAGCCTCAGAAATATTCAAACACAGAGAACTGGAACAAAAATGCAAAACAAACTTAGGACTACAAGTCCAACTTAGCTGATAGTAGTCTAGGAGCAGGAACATGCAACAGAAAGGCTTCTGGTAACATTGTTGGCCGGCATAGAAATGACTGAGGAGCAAGGTTAAATAGAAAACTCCCACATCCTGATGGAAACAGGTGAACAGAGGAGATGAAGCACACAAGTTCAGTACCACCAGTGACCACCGGGGGAGCCCAGAAACCCAATTCACAACAGGGCTTATTTCGGAATTCCGATACTTGCGGTATCGGAATGCTCAACACTATTCATGACAGTCTTGATGATAAGGTGAGCTGGAGTCAGACACTCCTGATTCATGAAATGGTGCATACATATTCATAAATCAGAAGTGTCGAACAAGTGACATGCGCCTCGCCACAAATCCTTCTCCAGTCTCTGCTGGAGTGATATTTCTGCTGTATTAAACACTACTGATCATCATGAACTTGACAAACAGTGGTCACCAAACCCCTTTCCTGCACCAACTCTACCCACTTTGTTGAAGATGGGCAAAAATGATGTGACAACGCCAAAAGTCACAACATTTTTGTGCAGCCTCCAGTTGGGCCAAAATTATGCATTTTTTCAAAGATTTCTACTCCAGAGTACTGGCATACAAACTTTGATAAATCAAGCCGCTAGCATTTAATTTCTAGATCCAAAAATATTTTTTCAAAAGATAATGCCTCTGCCAGTCACCAACCTATTTATATGTAAAAAAAACAAAGTGTTCAATGCCAGCATTGTGCATTTCCTCAAAGTGTTTAACCACTCTTAAATAGGATTATTTTTTTCTATAAATGGAGGTATATTCACTAAATCTTTTCATTTCCAATTTTGCATCCAATGTATTTGATGATACATGTCTTGCACTAAATGCAGTAGACTACACGGTGCATGCCATAGATTCAATCTTGGTACAGGCGGTTCATGAATTTTGTGCACAAACAAAAATAGTCTTAATTTTTTTTCTGTAACTCTTTTTGAGTCTTTTTAGTACAAAAAGTCACATGCTTCACAAAATACTGTATTTTTGGACTATAAGATGCACCAGAAATTTTCAGAAGGAAAATAGGGAAAAAAAATGTGTCAAATTAGGGTCCAGCTTACAGTCTGAATTCAGCTTACCGGGGAGATTGGCAAAGGTGGAGGAGTGGTCTCTGGGGAGCGTGGTCACAGGGGTTGTTCGGTGGTCCAGGCTGGTGCGGTGGACTCCGCTAAATCCCTTCCCAGGCTGGTGCGGCAGTTATGCTCTGGGGTTCCCAGTGGTTCCACTGGTATTTGGCTAAAGGTTTGGTGGTGGTGCGGTGGGGCTCCCCCGGCATTTTGCGACAAGTGCTGTGGTGGTGCTCTGTGGTGCGGCTGGGCTCTGCCAACATTTTGTGACAGGTGCGGCAGTGATGCTCTGTGCTATGGCGGGGCTCCGCTGGCATTTTTTGAAAGCCCATAGGCCCCACAGATCCATTGCTGTGATGCGGTGGTCTCCAGGAAAATGGGCAAGATCTCAATATGAACATGCGCTGCCCCCAGTGGCTAATATCCCGGAGGCCACTGCATCACAGCAATGGATCTGAGGGGACCTACAGGCTTTCAGAAAATGCCGGCAGAGCCCCCCGACACCATCGCCGCACTTCAGAGCACGACTGTCAAACCACAGAACATGACCGCCGCACCACAGAGCATGACCGCTGCACCAACCTGGGAAGGGAGGCTGTGTCGCCCTGCAGTGTCAGACCGATAAGACTATAAGATGCACCCCTATTTTCCCAAAAAATTTTTTGAGAAAAAAGTGCATTTTAAAGTTCAAAAATTACAGGTAGCTAAAAATTTGCCCCAAAATATTTGGCAAACACAAAATCAAACCAGAGGGGGGCTGAAGTATATTTGTTACAAATTCTGTGATTTTCTTAAAGTGGCAAATGATGAAACAGGCTAAAACATCTGGAAACCTTTAACTTCAACCCCAGTGGCAAACTAAAAAAAACAAGCGATGCATATACTGTACAATAGATGTTAAAAAGAAAGCACAAATTAAAAGAATAAGGCACAATCAAGAATGAGGTGAAAAATAGCAATTGAAGTTTAGCATTCATAAATGTAAGGTCATGCACTTGAGCATAGGAAATAAAATGCACAGTCCTGTAGTAAGTAGAAAAATCCTGGTTAAAACCATCACTGAAAAAGATTTTGGCAAATCGTTGGATAACAATCACCCCGAGTGACCGGTTCCAGTCACCTGCGGACAAAGCATGTAAAGTTGTGAGATGCATTAAAAGAGTCATAGATACCAATGTTTTGAATAACAATGGCTCAAGGATGATCAAATTGCAGGGAAAAATATATGAATGGACAGTACAGAGATATTTTTAATGAGCTTTTTATACATAGGCCTGCAAAAGTGTCAAGGGGGTATCCTCTACCTTTAGAGAAAAACTCCTGGGTTTTTTGGTGTTCCTGTGTATCGACTTGTTAGGATGTAGGTTGAACCTCATGAAATTGTGAGTACTTTCAACCTTAAAACCATGAGTCTATGAAACTAAGCACTGCAAAATATAAATCTTAGACTGAAGTATGCTATTGCTGTTAACAAGGCCTTAATATATTAGTTTGTAAGTTAAAAGTAATTTCTGTAGGAATTATTTAAATGACTTGTCCACAAAATCCCTCTTTATTAGGGCAGGTGCATATGAGCGTATTTTCGGTTTGAGTGCGATCCTATAAAACATCGGAGTGCACTCCAATAATAGTCAATGGGGCCATGCCCATGTCTGATGCATGTCCAAGCTTGAGCCAATATTCAGATCATATTCGGACATGAAAGTTAATGAGTGTGTGGAAACCATCTGACTTCACTCGGATGACATCGGAATGCAGTCCAATTTCCATGATCTAATGAATGGACAAGATGGAGATTTTTTTTCTACAACTTCTACTCATCTGAGAGAATCAGATCACACTGTGCTCACATTCCGAACAAACTCTGGTCAGAGTTTGATATGAGTGTCATTTGCATAATCTAACCAATTCTCTTGGATGAGAGAATCTATGGCTTTCTGCACCTGACCTTAGAAAGGTCTCTTGAAAATAAACAGGACACAAATTATTCCCCTGATAGGATTTCCAATCTTTATCTACATTCTGTGTGCAACTTTGCAAGTGTAGGGGAGGTCAGTAAAAGCTGACTTCTGTGATTCATGATATGCTGTTAAATATGCTTATTTTGCACATTTATTTAATCAGGACTTTTTACCAGGTGCGTTACTCTTAAAGAAAAAATATCATGATATTTTCATAAATAATGTAGTAGTTTATTGAATTGTCCACAGAAAAACCACATTGCAGCAAAGCATAACAATAGATGAAATAGTTACGAACAGATTGCCCATTTGTTCCTCTCAGCGTTTGTTCCACATCTTTCCCAAAGTTCTGAATGGTAAAAGCTATCTATCTGTGTGAATTCTGAAGTCATCTTTCTGTCATGGAGTAGAATCATGGCTACCAGCTGTTCATTCCTTGTGTGTCCTCCGTAGTTCGTGGAGAATGATGATGAAGGCAAGAGGTGAAAGCCCCCATGTGACCAACCTCCCCTCCTCCTAAGAGCTGTGATTATAAATGTCCCACAGACCACATGTTCTCTCTATATGGTGTTAACTTATACTCTGAGCTATATATACATAAATAGCTTTTGTAATGTCAGCGAGAGGCAATGTGTTCAGTACAGAATTGAGAATAAGAATAATTAATAATTAATATTTAACATAAGCCAATGCAGAGGTTGCGGTACATAGTGCAGAATATCCATGAGGAGATACTGCAACTTATAAAGAGATGTACTGCACCTATACTTTATTACAGCTATTTCCTAGAGTCTGGCAAGATCTCTCCTTGTTCCCAGAATCTTCTTGAAATTCTGGGATGATTTGGAAAGTATGAATTACCCTTTACCCTGCTGTTCTGTTCAGGTCCATATGACCCAAAACGAAATTTAAGACCCTGCAGATTATTTATTATGTGGATCTGAAACTTGTGATTGACTTTTCCTCATTTAAGGGGTTCTTACTACTGTATGAGTGTTGTTTTTTTGTTTGTTTAATTTTTGCTGCACGCTGATTGTTATATTTTTACTGTTCTGGTCATTATGACCCAATAAAATGTTATACTGTTCAACAGGTCAGTAATTATTTCTAAGATATAATAGAGTTCAGCAGCGCTAGTATAGCAGCTGCCTCAATGCTGCAAATAGAGACAGCTACCACAAAGCTGTCAGGTGAATAAACTATAATATTAATAATATATTTGGTAAAGACAGACCAACAATAGAAAAAGCAATTGGTATTACTGAGGGTAATACATGAATGTACAAGAAAACTAAGAACAGAAAAACAGATTCAACAAATTGCACTTAGCCCATTCAGTAATTGCACCAATACCCACTTATTTGGTGTCCGTAATACCACTCAAGAAAAATATATAATACAATGAGAATAAATAGATAAATACATAAATGAATTGAGAATTGCGCTTGAACCTGCTCTAGGAATGTGCTTTCCATATACTGGTAGATTTCCTGGCCATAATGAAAAAAGAGGGATAAAAAGCAACGGACGGGTTAATAACCTGAATGTCTTTCCTGTACTTGGAAAAAGATGTAATTAAAATTACATGGAGATTAGGTACCATTAGTCAAGAGGAGAGATTGCACTGCAATACATGTAGGATGATCCACAGTTCAAAAGAAAAGTCACACTTGGAGTGACGCTGTCCTGTAACTTGTGGATCTTATGGGGTTTTGGAGAAGAAAGCTGGTAGTACAAAGTTATATAATAGACACGTGCTGTCTAAAATTAACACACACAGAGGCTTCCCCGGCCGGTGGTGTGTGCCGTGTTACCTTTCGTCGATCTTGAATACGAGCCATCGGTTCTTCCTGAACTGCAGGACCTGAAGTGATGTGATCATCCACGTCACTGCAGGTCCTGCTCCATCAGTCGCTCACAAGGAGATAGCGACTACTCCTCGGATATCAGGAACCAAGCAGTTCTCCAGACACTCCTGCTGATTTTCCTTGTGCAGGAAGAACCGACGTGCCATTATAGGAGAAGACTACCAAAGCGGTGAGAACAGTGCTGACTGCCCTGTATGAATGCTATTACACGATGAGGACCTGCCCATCTGCCAAAGAGTTCCACCTCCTGATTTGCAATGGCGGGAACAAGGAGAAGAAGGAGCCCCGCCCCCAAAAAATGAAGGAGCAGCATGCGTGTGTGGCCGCAGATCCGGAGGAAGAGATGGCGACCAATGGCTACCTGAACGACAGCGAAGTGACCCGGGACCATCCCAAGCCACCGGAGGAGGACCAGAACTCACCGCTGCTGAAGGATACAGACTTCCTGGAGCCGCGGGTGGAGACGCTGAGCTGCCAGCTTCTGGACAGATAGCTGACCACAGTGAAGAAATGGAAGTCGGCCCTGTGCAGGAAGATCACACTGGAAGAGTCGCAGTCCGGGCAGCAGCTGACTCCAGTGTTCTCATTAGCGGAGCAGACCAGCATCGGTGGAACCACATTAGACGCAGGTACAGAAAGCGACCCTGCCCCGGTGACCAATCCCGCTCCAGCGACCGCTCTTCCCCTAGTCACTGACCTTGCTCCAGCGACAGCGCCTGCTCCAGATGAAGGCCCTGCTCCAGAGACTATTACCACCAACGACGAGACGCTGCCAGACCCGCTCCCAGCACCCATAGGCACACCGCTGGAGGAGAGCCCCGAGGGGGTGGTTTTCCAATGGGACAATCCGAGAGCAGAAACAATCGGGTCCCCTGGGGAGGCCCAACCAGAGGGGTCCCGTATTGAAGCCCTCACCTGGGAGGAATATAACTGATGTCTGGTACTAAAATTGAAGGAGGTTAAAGGGAGTGAGGCCCAACGCAAATCGCAGACCAATAACACCAGCGAAGGGACAACGGCCCAGCCAGATGGGGTGTAGTAGTGGCCTTCTACCCTAAGAGGGGTTGGGGTTTCATTCAGGAATCTGGGCTACCGACGAAGGTCTAAGTCACTCGCAGTGATGTGGAATCTCAGCTCCAGGAGGGATATCCTGAACGGGATCTATGCCGAGGGGATCATGTGACCTATACCCGTCACCGGGATGACAAAGGTTGGTGCACTCGGAACGTTAGGAAATGTGTACCCACCACAGTGCCACCTAGTGTCAAAGTTGATACTGCCACGATTCCTCCGGTTACAGAGCCTGCAACTCCTCAAACCAACACTACTACTACTTTGTGCATAATTACCACCACTGAGACGACTGCTGTAGCAACTGCAATAACTGACATACGTACTCAAGCCACAAAAACTTTGATTGCAGCCAATGACTTGACCATACATGAGAGGCAAACCCATGACGTTGATATAGCATTATAGCATCAGATGACAATCTGGATACAAACCTTTCTGGGCCAGGACGTGTTCAATACCGACTGGTACCTTGGCTACTGCTATAATAGAACAAACAAATCTGAAAATGACTGTACATAGTTTACTGTTAACTCTTCACTGCAAATTTAAATATGACTGTTGCTATTCACAAGTTCACTGTTTAAAAGTTCACCAATCCTACCAGGGTTATTTCTTAAAGGGGTCTCCTGTTTAATGGGATCCTATGTTTGCACAAGTTACCTTCTCATTTACAGGTCTGTGAATCATGAACTGTGCATGATCAAAAACTTTCCACTGTAAATAGTTTGCGCCTTCTTAAAGGTGCTTCCTACTGGTTTTACAAAAAAAGCTTTTAAAGACAAGAGACTGCTTCTAACATTGTTGTGAGAACTGCTTTGTTTTCCAGAGACCTGAAGAAAAACCGTTTGGCGCGGCAGGATTCCAGGTCTGGATACACGCTTTGTAGCCCGCCCAAGACCAACGTTGAGGGTTAATGACGTGTCCCTCGCATCGCTGCTTCTGTTCTACAGAATTGATTGACTTGAATATTAATGTGATTGATACATTTGCACTACCTCATGAAAAGACTTGAGTATTGTTGGAACCCTTAAAGGGAATGTTGACTTATTGCTCTTAGCCAGATAGCCTTATATGTTGCCATATAGAAAAGTTAATATAATAAAGAGTTAATATAATTAACAGTAATGAAAGCTGAGATTTAAATTTAGTTAGAATGGTGTTTTATATATAGCCGATAGTGTATAGCCGATATCCTGATGCACTTTTTTTTAATAAAATAGAGAAAATAAAGTAACCCACGGGGGTTGGATGAAGATTTTGCACTTAACAGATAGTATACCTGTGATGGTCATGGTATTTCATAGTTATATTGTTTTATTAAATTTTCCTATTTGTGAAAGTAGGCATACATGTAAATAGTTAATGCAACGTTCAAGTGTCCTCACCTCCCATAAAGGGAAGCTTAGATATAGTATTAACTTGTTTTATAGAATTTTTAAAGTTGTCGTCTTTTTGCTAACCTGTAACTGTTGTCTTTCTTTTCCCAGTCCGGGAGTACTGGATTTAATGGGGGGAGTGTGGCGTCCCAGGGTCCTGGTGGTCATAGTGGTATTGCTTTTCTCCAGGGGAGAGTGATGTTACGTTTGGAGGCAAGAAAGGATAACTGAATCCAGGTATCACAAACATGCAACACATTCACACTCCAGTGTTATGATCTGGTTGCCTAAGAGCAGCATGAGACGTACTCTGGAGAAGGTGGTACCTGTACTGACCGCAGACCCTGAACTTAACACCGCAACTAGAAGTAGCCGTGGAATGTACCTAGCACTCCCTGGACATCTCGACACAGCCGGAGGACTAATTACCCCTAGAGATAGAAAAGGGAAAACTATCTTGCCTCAGAGAAAATTCCCAAAGGATAGGCAGCCCCCCACAAATATTGACTGTGAGAGGAGAGGGAAAAAACATACACAGACTGAAATCAGAATTTAGCAAAGGAGGCCACTTCTAGCTAAATAGAAAGGATAGGACAGAGTACAATGCGGTCAGTATTAAAACACCAGAAAATATCCACCACAGAAAATACAAAAACTCCACAGCTAACTAAAGATATGGAGGGTATGTCTGCATCTCCAGAGATACCAGCTTGGCTAAACAAATCCTTATACAGACCAAGCTGGACAAGACAAAAAAACATGGAAAAGAACTGAACAATAAGGCCACAGCATGTGGACAGCAAAAAATCAAGGCCAGAACTTATATTTGTTGAAAAGAACTGCAAAGCAGGAGAGACCAGGCAGAGATGTGAATCCTCCAGGAACTATGGACAACTGGCACTGACTAAAGGGTGAAGCAAGACTAAATAGCCCAGTCAGATTTGCAAGAAGTGAACACACCTGATAAATGCTGCGATTCAGAGACAGCAGCGCTACCACTTACAACCACCGGAGGGAGCCCAAGAGCAGAATTCACAACACTCCAGGCCACCAGGGGGAGCTTCTGCTTCTATTTATTAGGTCACTCCCCACATATATATAACTGGTAATCTGTAGGGAAAGTTAGTTAGAGAGTTCCAGACAGAAGTTAGTTGCTGGCTGAGCTCAGCTCAGTCAGTTCCAGACAGCTGCAGTTCCAGACAGCTGCAGCTCCCAGAAAGAAACATTTTGAAGGCAGAATTGTATTGCAGTGAGCATGAAGGAAGTGGAAGCAAAGGAGAGGATACCAGAAGGGGACCAGAACAGTCTGCCTCCTTCTGAGGCACAGAACCCCGGTAGCCAGAACACTGAGGGAGTAAGGACCTCTACACCTTATTTCAGAGACCAGCAGGACAGCTAATTGCAAGTTACCTGTCCGCACCTACACCCAGGAGGCACGGTGACACCCCATAGAGCCGGGTTATCTAAGAGACCCTATAAACAGGCTCAGGTCACCAGTCATACAGGTTTTGTCTTATCCTATATGGGGGACAGAGAGAGTGAAACATCACATCTGTGAGACCCTAATGTGAAGCCATAGGCAGTAAGGGACTACACCACTTCAGCGCAAGGGAAAGCTATTGATTGCCACCTGGACAGGGGGACTCTCGACTTGCCTCCAAACCGGCCAGACTCTGCCTACCCTGCGGTCTGGTGCTCTGGACTGTGGATGCTGGAGTCTTCAGCAAAGGTAAAGAGACTGCAACCTTGTGTCCTCGTTCTTCACTGCACCTCTCACCATTCTATCATCTACATACTGTGAAGCCCTGGAGATATACTTCACCTGTGGGTAGGTATACCATCTAGCTGCCATAAAATCACCCCAGCGGACCCCTTAAAGCAGCATCGGTCACCCTGACTGAATAACACAGGTGGCGTCACGAACACAAACCTTATCCCTTTAAAGACCTTTCCCTTTTATACTGACGTCCCAGGGCCATGGACCAGGCCAGCCACCATGATATCCCCCCTGTAAACCGCAAGGACCCGGTACCGAGTACCCCATAGCCCTGATTGGGCGCGCCACACACACCTGTCTATATAGGACCTCACAGTGCATGTCAGACCAAATGAGAATCATGAGGTCAAAGGAACTGGCCAAGGAGCTCAGAGACAGAATTATGGCAAGGCACAGATCTGGCCAAGGTTTATTGTGATGTACAATTATAGTAGTTTGCGTATTACCACCACATACTTACTGAATAATACAAGGAACAAATACTGCCAGACCACAAATCACCACCACATAGTGACTGAATACTACCAAACAAAAGGGACACATACCTTCATACTATGATCAGACTACATATTAAAGCCAAATAGTGGTAGAATAGTATAACATACAAGGGACAAATACCACACTATGACCAGACCCCATATCACCACCACATAATGACTGAATACTAGAATACTAATCATTAAAAAGAAAATATGAACGCAGGGGCTCTATGAAAGGTGCCCCATTGTATCATAATGACCCCAACCTGGATCCCTTAATTTAATAATGTCTACCTTTCTGGGCCCCTTAATTTAATAATGTCCACCGTCCTGTTCTCCTTTATTTAATAATATCCCCATCCTGGCCCCTTTTTTTTAATAATGTCCCCCATCCTGATCCTTTTATTTAATAATAGTCCCCATCTGGGTCTCTAAGGCTCCCTTCCTGGGCACTTATATCCCCAATTTTTGGTTCCTATGTCCTCCATCCAGGACCCCTATGTCCTTGTTTCTGGATCCCTATGTTCCCCATCCTGTGCCCCTATGTTTTCCATCCTGGGTCCCTTTGTTTCTCACCCTATGACCCTATGTCACCCATCATGTGCCCTGATGTCTTCCATCCTAGGTTTCCAAGTCCTCCATCCTAGACCACTATGTCCCCTATTCTGAGCCCCTGTTTTACATCCTGGACCCTTATGTAATCCATCCAACTATTCTTCAAAAACAAAGTACTTCCATGGTGAACTGTTTCCCCCAAAACAGCCCATGGCCATAACATCATACGCCAGCTGCAACAGGTGCCCTGATGTCAGCATCCAGCCTCTCATAGGCTGGTGGCCAATTTAACTTCTGCAGTGCAGGAAGTCGCTGGGTTTCTGGAACGCAATAAATTTTAACTGAATATGTGTCCTGGCACTGTTACTGTCAGGCCCCCTCTGCATCCTGCTCGGGGGCCTACCAAGAACTTGAGACATACTGCAGGCCAATCCTACCCTTGTCACATGGCTTTACAAAATAGAATTGGACCTAAAAATCTTGGTAAAATCATGTCCCAAAAGCACTACGTGATCCAACCTGTATAACTGCTGGATCATGGGTGGCACTACACCACCATTGTGCTCTGACTAATGAAGGAACAAGAAGTGGCTCAAGTGAGGGACAGTACTAGGTTCTGCAGGAGTACTCTGTTAAAAACAGCCTCTGGGGATACTTTGAAAACAGCCTCTCCTGGGGTACTCTGTAAAACAGCCTTGTTGTGGGTATTCTGAAAACATTGGGGTTTCTCTGAAAAACAGCCTCTATGGGGGTACTGAGAATACAACATCTGTGGGGGTACTATTCAAAACAGCCTTTGTTGGGGTACTCTGCAAGCAGCCTCTTTGGGGGTACTTTGAAACAAGTCTCTATGCAGGTATTTTGCAAAACAACCTTTGTGTGGGAACTCTTAATAATCTACTATATAATCGTCTAATTCTGTCTGTCTGTAATGGAAATCCCGCTTTGTTGATTGGTCATGCCAGCTGGCCGTGACCAATCAGCGACAGGCGCAGTCTGACCATGAATTGGCGCGGGATTTGTACCACGCTTCGCTGAATGGTCATGCCCGGCCTGCCGCGACCAATCAGCGATATTGGCACGGGATTTAAACACCGCTTCGTCAATTGGTTGTGCCCAGCTGGCCACGACCTATCAGCGTCAGGCGGAGTCCGGTCGCGAATTGGACCAGGATTTGAACCATGCTTCGCTGATTGCTTGCGCCCAGCCTGGTCACGACCAATCAGCGATATTTGTGCGGGATTTAAACACCGCTTCGCTGATTGGTCACGCCTGGCCATGACCAATCAGCGACAGGCGCAGTCCGGACTCGAATTGGTGCAGGATTTGAAAGTGGCTTCGCTGATTGGTCACGGCCGGCCGATATTGGAGCGGGATTTGAACCACGTTTTGCTGATTGGTTGTGCCCGGCCTGCCTCGATCAATCAGCAATCTTGGCGTGGGATTTAAATACCACTTCACTGATTGGACTGCGCCTGTCGCTGTTTGGTCACATCTGGCAGGGCGCGACCAGTCACGAATTGGCGCGGCATTTGAACCACGCTTCGCTAAATGGTCGCGCTCGGCTGGCCACGACCAATCAGTGATATTGGCGCATGATTTAAACACCGCTTTGCTGATTGGACGTGACCAATCAGTGACAGGTGCAGTCCGGATGTGAATTGTCTCGGGATTAGTGTTGAGCGATACCTTCCAATATTTGAAAGTATCGGTTTGGATCGGCCGATATCCCAAAAATATCGGATATCGCCGTTACTGATACGCGATACCAATACAAGTCAATGTGACACAAATATCAATGTGACACAAATATCGGAAGTGATCCTGGAAGGATCCTCTCCTTCAGGCCCTGGGATCCATATTCATGTAAAAAATAAGGAATAAAAATAAAAAAGATGGATATACTCACACTCGGACGAGCCCTGGCTGTCACCGCTGCAAGCGTCTGCCTCCGTTCCTAAGAATGCAGAGTGAAGGACCTTCAATGACGTCGCGGTCACATGAGCGGTCACATGAGTGGTCATGCGACCAATCACAAGCCGCTTCGTCATCGCAGGTCCTTACACTCACTGCATTATTAGGAACGGAGGCTGCCGGTTGCACCGCTGCGAGCCAGGGGCCGTCGGTGGGTGAGTATATCCATATTTTTTATTTTTTACAATAATATGGATCCCGATCCCCGATATCGCAAAAATATCGGAACTCGGTATCGGAATTCCGATACAGCGAATATCGGCCGATACCCGATATTTGCAGTACTGGAATGCTCAACACTACTCGGGATTTGAACCACGCTTTGCTGATTGGTAGCGCCCAATCAACGATATGGGTGTGGAATTTAAACCCCACTTTGCTGATTGGTCGTGCCTGGCCAGCCGCGACCAATCAGCGACAGGCGCAGTCCGGACGTGAATTGTGGCAGGATTTGAACCACGCTTTGCTGATTGGTGCGGCCAGCCGTGACTAATCAGCGATATTGGAGTGGGATTTAAACACCACTTCACTGATTGGATATGCCCGGCTGGCCGTGACTAATTAGCGACAGGCGCAGTCTGGCCACAAATTGGCACAGGATTTGAACCATGCTTCGCTGATTGGTCGCGCCCGGCCACCACCAATCAATGATATTGGCGTGGGATTTGAACCACGCTATGCTGATTGGTCATGCCCGGCCTACTGCGACCAATCTGTGATATTGGTGCATGATTTAAACACCACTTTGCTGATTGGTCGCGCCTGGCCAGGCGCGACCAATCAGCGACAGGCGCAGTCCGGCCGCGGGTTGGCACAGGATTCAAACACCGCTCCGCTGATTGGTCGCGCCTGGCTGGCCACGACCAATCAGCAACAGGCGCAGTCCAGACACGAATTGTCTCGGGATTTGAACCACGCTTCACTAATTGGTCACTCCCGGCCGGCCGCGACCAATCAACGATATTAGCACGGGACTTGAACCACGCTTCACTGATTGGTCATGCCCGGCCAGCCGTAACCAATCAGTGACTGGCGCAGTCTGGCCGTGAATTGGCACAGGATTTAAACACCACTTCACTGATTGGTCACACGCGGCTGGCCACGACCAATCAACAACAGGCGCAGTCCACACGCGAATTGTCTCGGGATTCGAACCACGGAACCACGCTTCGCTAATTGGTTACGCCCAGCCGGCCGTGACCAATCAACGATATTGGCATGGAATTTAAACCCCGCTTCGCTGATTGGTCGCGCCCAGCCAGCCACGATCAATCAGCGATATTGGTGCAGGATTTAAACACCGCTTCGCTGATTGGTCGTGGCCAGCCGGGCACGACCAATCAGCGACAGGTGCAGTCCGGACGCGAATTGGCACGGGATTTTAACCATGCTTCTCAGATTGATCGCGGTTGGCTGGGTGTGACCAATCAGTGATATTGGCACGGGATTTAAACACCGCTTCGCTGATTGGTCACACCCAGCCGGCCACGACCAATCAGCGATATTGGCGAGCAATTTAAAATTTAAAATCCTGTGCATTCATTGCATTATTCTTAAGTCTTCATAAATTACATACATATTCTAAAATACCCGATGCGTTAGGCCTGCATCACACTAGGCGTAAGTAAATACGGTCCGTTTTTTACGGCCATAATACGCAGTAATTGTCCCAAAACACTGTTCCGTATTCAATGCGAGGATGCAATTTTTATGCATAAATATATATTTTTTTTAATTCAACGCTAGATAGCAGAAAAGCCGGTAATTCAATTGCCTGCTTTTCCTATCTCCTTCACAAACCTGACATGATATGAGACATGGTTTACATACAGTAAACCATCTCATATCACCTCATTTATTACATATTCCTCTTTACTAATTTAATAAGTTTCTTTGTGTCAAATATGGGGTCTCCAGCTACTAAATTAAAGGGTTAAATCCCGGAAAAAATTGGCGTGGGTTCCTGCGCAATTTTCTCCGCCAGAGTGGGAAAGCAAGTGACTGAGGGCAGATATTAATAGCCTAGAGAGGGTCCATGGTTATAGGACCCCCTCTGGCTAAAAACATCTGCCCCCAGCCACCCCAGAAAAGGCACATCTGTAAGATTCGCCTATTCTGGCACTTAGCCTCTCTCTTCCCACTCTCCTGTAGCTGTGGGATATGGGGTAATGAAGGGTTAATGTCACCTTGCTATTGTAAGGTGACATTAAGCCAGGTTAATAATGGAGAGGCGTCAATTATGACACCTATCCATTATTAATCCAACAGTACAAAATGGTTAATAAAACACACACACATTATTAAAAAGTATTTTAATGAAATAAAGACATCTGGTATTTTAATATTTTATTATACTCTTAATACACCTGAAAACCCTTGTCACCTGAAATAAAGTTAAAAAAATAAACAACAATATTCCATACCTTCCGTTGTTACAGTCTTGTCCCACGCTGTAAATCCATCTGAAGGGGTTAAATCATTTTACACCCAGGAGCTCTGCTAATGCAGCTGTGCTCCTGACTGTAAAACTTGGTGATTGAATGGAATGCAGGGGAATATACTGTAGTTACCTCGAGTCACAGTGATGTGCCCTCTGCTGGATGAACTCATATGAACTCGAGCGTGATAAAATATTCAGAAAACACAACGTGATGCCGGCAGACCATTCCATCAAAGTCTGCATTTCAAAACGTCACTACTTCCTTTCCGAGCCCCGACGTGTGCCCAAACAGTTGTTAACCCCCACATATGGGGTATCAGCATACTCAGGATAAACTGGACAACAACTATTGGGGTTCAGATTCTCGTGTTACCCTTGTGAAAATAAAAAAATTGCGGGCTAAAAAATAATTTTTGAGGAAAAAATGATTTTTTATTTTCATGGCTCTGCGTTATAAATGTTTGTGAAGCACTTGGGGGTTCAAAGTGCTCACCACACATCTAGATAAGTTCCTTGGGGGGTCTAGTTTCCAAAATGGGGTCACTTGTGTGGGGTTTCTACTGTTTAGGTACATCAGGGGCTCTGCAAACGCAACACGATGCCCGCAGACCATTCCATCAAAGTCTGCATTTCAAAAAGTCACTACTTCCCTTCCGAGCTCTGCCATGCACCAAAACAGTCGTTTACCCCCACATATGGGGTATCAACGTACTCAGGACAAACTGCACAACAACTTTCGGAGTACAATTTCTCATGTTACCCTTGTAAAATTAAAAAAATTGCGGGCTAAAAATAATTTTTGAGGGAAGAAAACTGATTTTTTTTTATCACGGCTCTGCGTTATAAACTTCTGTGAAGCACTTGGGGGTTCAAAGTGCTCACCACACATCTAGATAAGTTCCTTGGGGCTCTAGTTTCCAAAATGGGGTCAATTGTGGAGGGTTTCTACTGTTTAGGCACATCAGTGGCTCTGCAAACGTAACATGATGCCCACAGACCATTCCATCAAAGTCTGCATTCCAAAACACTACTTCCCTTCCGAGCTCTGCCATGCACCCAAATAGTGGTTTACCCCATATATGGGGTATGAGCGTACTCAGCACAAACTGGACAATAACATTTGGGGTCCAATTTCTCCAGTTACCCTTGTGAAAATAAAAAAATGTGGGCTTAAAAAATTTTGGGGAGGAAAGAAAAATTAATTTTTTATTTTCATATCTCTGCGTTATAAACCTCTGTGAAGCACTTGGGGGTTTAAAGTTCTCATCACACATCCAGAGGAGTTCATTGGGAGGTCTATTTTCCAAAATTGGGTCACTTGTGCGGGAGATCCAATGTTTAGGCACACAGGGGCTCTCCAAACACGACATGGTGTCCACTAACAACTGGAGCTAATTTTTCATTCAAAAAGTCAAATGGCACTCCTTCCCTTCCGAGCCTTGCCGTGTGCCCAAACAGGGGTTTACCCCCACATATGAGATATTGGTGTACTCAGGAGAAATTGCCCAACAAATTTTAGGATCCATTTTATCCTGTTACCCATGTGAAAACAAAAGTTGAGGCTAAAATAATTTTTTTGTGAAAAAAAAGTACTTTTTCATTTTTACAGATCAATTTGTGAAGCACTTGGGGGTTGAAAGTGGTCACTTTGCATCTATATAAGTTCCTTGGGGGGTCTAGTTTCGAAAATGGGGTCACTTGAGTGGGAGCTCCAATGTTTAGGCACACACGGGCTCTCCAAACACGACATGGTGTCCGCTAAAGATTGGAGCCAATTTTTCATTCAAAAAGTAAAATAGAGCTCCTTCCCTTCCGAGCCCTGTCGTGCACCCAAACAGTGATTCCCCCACACATATGGGGTATCGGCATACTCAGGACAAATTGTGAAATAACTTTCGGGGACCAGTTCATCCTTTTACCCTTGGGAAAATAAAAAAAAATGTTGCTAAAATTTCATTTTTGTGACTAAAAAGTTAAATGTTTATTTTTTCCTTCCATGTTGCTTCTGCTGAACCTGAAGGGTTAATATACTTCTTGAATGTGGTTTTGAGCACCTTGAGGGGTGCAGTTTTTAGAATGGTGTCACTTTTGGGTATTTTCAGCCATATAGACCCCTCAAAGTGACTTCAAATGTGAGGTGGTCCCTAAAAAAATGGTTTTGTAAATTTTGTTGTAAAAATGAGAAATTGCTGGTCAAATTTTAACCCTTATAACTTCCTAGCAAAAAACAAATTTGTTTCCAGAATTATGGTGATGTAAAGTAGACATGTGGGAAATGTTATTTATTAACTATTTTGTGTCACTCTCTGGTTTAACAGAATAAAAATTCAAATTTTGGAAATTGCAAAATTTTCTAAATTTTCGCCAAGTTTCCGTTTTTTTCACAAATAAACGCAAAAATTATCAACCTAAATTTATCACTAACATGAAGCTTAATATGTCTCGAAAATATGTATCAGAATCGCTAGGATCCGTTGAAGCGTTCTTGAGTTATTACCTCATAAAGGGACACTGGTCAGAGTTGCAATAAATGGCCAGGTCATTAAGGTCAAAATAGGCTGGGTCATGAAGGGGTTATAAAACAAGCCACCATACAGCTCCATCAGCAGAAAAACAAAAAGTTAAAGCTCTCAGAATAAGGCAATGCAAAAATAATTATTTCTTCTGTAAAATAGTTTTTATTGTGTAAAAGTGCCAAAATATAAAAAAGATATAAATTATGTATTTTTGTAATTGTACTGACCCAAAACTAAAACTACCTTAATAATTTTACCACGCATGGAACAGTATAACCCCCCCAAAAAAAATATCGAATTGCTGGTTTTTGTTCAGTCTGCCCCCCAAAAATCAGATTGTAATGCGATCAAAAAATGTCATGTGCTCGAAAATGGTACCAGCCCTCACATGACTCTGTGGGCCAAAATATGGAAAAATTATAGCTCTCAAAATATGATGATGCAAAAACTATTTTTTGCAATAAAAAGCTTCTTTTAGTGTCTGACAACAGCCAAACATAAAATCCTGATATAAATCTGGTATCGCTATAATCGAAGAATAAAGTCCCTTAGTCACTTATACTACATGAGAAATGGCATAAACAATGGTGTTGAGCGATACCGTCCGATACTTGAAAGTATCGGTATCGGATAGTATCGGCCGATACCCGAAAAGTATCAGATATCGCCGATACCGATACCAATACAAGTCAATGGGACACTAAGTATCGGAAGGTATCCTGTATGGTTCCCAGGGTCTGAAGGAGAGGAAACTCTCCTTCAGGCCCTGGGATCCATATTAATGTGTAAAATAAAGAATAAAAATAAAAAATATTGATATACTCACCTCTCCGACGCAGCCTGGACCTTACCGATGTAACCGGCATCTTCCGTTCCTAAGAATGAGCGCTTGAAAGACCTTAGATGATGTCTCGGCTTGTGATTGGTCACATGAGCGGTCACGTGACCGCCACGCGACCAATCACAAGCCGCGACGTCATCTAAGGTCTTTCAAGCATTTGAAAGACCTTAGATGACGTCGCGGCTTGTCCAGGTCCAGGCTGCGTCGGAGAGGTGAGTATATCAATATTTTTTATTTTTATTCTTTATTTTACACATTAATATCGATCCCGATTCCGATTCCCGATATCACAAAAGTATCGGATCTCGGTATCGGAATTCCGATACAGCAAATATTGGCCGATACTTGCGGTATCGGAATGCTCAACACTAATAAACAATAAATAAAACCAATTCTTAACCTGCAGTTGATTTTTTAATTCTGCCTCCCAAAGATCACAGTAAGGCTCGACTCACAATTATCCTGCCCTCAGCGCTGAGCGCTTTCACTGGGTGTCCACATAAATTTCTGAAATACGTGATTCAGATGGAACCTCTGGTGGAAGATTACCGATAATGAGGCAGATGGAGGCACTGTGTATGTGATCTGTCAGTGTTGTTTTTTTAGGATTGCATAAAAATGCTGTTGTCCCTAGTTTTGTGCACTTCTGAAAAGAATTACATCACTAAACAGAGGCCAGATGGAGTCCAGAGTAACTGAGTAGTGAATAGATTCCTTCAGGGTTTCATCTGAATCAGGTCACTCAGAGATTTAGGTAGAAACCCCAAAGTAAATGCTAAGCGTAGAGAGATGGATAACTGTGATCCCTAATGTTATGTAAAATGTTCCCAATAAAATTTTCAACTCAATCCACAAAAAAATCCAGCCCTCACTCAGTTCTGTCATCTGATAACAGAAAATATAGGGTGCTTCCACATTCTGGTAGTACAAAGGCTCTGGAAAAGCTAAATCGCTCGATAACACTCCAAGAGAAAATCAGCAAATTCTGCTCTCCCAAATCCAAATGCATCCTCCCTTCTGAGCCCCACATTGTACATAAACCACATATAGCATCTACATGTTTGGCATTTCTGAAGCAATGAGAGCTCGCCTAACTTACAGGTGCATGTCTCCAGAAGCATGGGCTGGGCATGACATACTGGTGACTGCAACCAGGGCTGCCATCAGGGCATTACTGCCCTTACTACAGTATGGGCCCCGGTGGTCAGAGGCAAAAAGGGGGGCCCGAACACGCTGGCAGCTCACTCCGCTCAGGCCCCCCTCTCTTTGTTTCTGTTTATCGGGCCCCTGGACATTTTGTTCTATTCTGCCGAACGCCCGATGCATAACAACACTGTGGTGATTTACAAATACACCTGCAGTGTTGTTAATGCATCGGGTGGACGAAAATGGGCACTGAACCTTTAAGTTGTGGCTGGCTCGGTTGCATCATGGTCCTGACGTCACGCTGCTCGTGCTCGCACTTCCTCATTCCGAGCAGAGCAGCATGTGGTGTGCCAGGTGTCAGCGGGTGGAAAAAGTAGGCTGAGGAGGAGAGATGGCGACGGGCAGTCAGTCAGTCAGGCAGGCAGAGTACAGTGAGGAGACTGCGTCCAGACTCTGAGTCCGGTGAGCAGAAGAGGCTTCAGGTGGCTGCGCCTGGCAGCATGTGGCTGATGAGAGAGGGCGAGTGATGACTGGGGCTGCATCCAACAGGGTTCATGGGGAGGATAGTGGGGACTGCCAGCCCCCACAAGCCTCCCGCTGGACCATGCAGGCCCCACTAGCTTCCCCCTGGACCCTGCAGCCCCCACTAGCCTCCCCCTGGACCCTGCAGCCACCACTAGCCTCCCCCTGGGCCCTGCATCCCCCACTAGCCTCCCCCTGGACCCTGAAGCCCCCTGTCCCCACTAGACTCCCCCCTGGACCCTGCAGCCCCGGGTCCCCACTAGCCTCCCCCCTGGACCCGGCAGCCCCCAGTCCCTACTAGCCTCCCCCTGGGCCCTGCAGCCCCCACTAGCCACCTCCTGGACCCTGCAGCCTCCAGTCCCCACTAGCCTCCCCCTGGACCCTGCAGCCCCCACTAGCCTCCCCCTGAGCCCTGCAGCCCCCACTAGCCTCCCAATGGACCCTGCAACCCCCAGTCCCCACTAGCCTCCCCCTATGCCCTGAACCCCCACTAGTCTTCCCCTGGGCCCTGTTGGACATGGCCCCCAGTCATGGACTGAGCCCACATCCAACAGGGCCCAGGGGAGGCTAGTTGGGACTTAGGGATGCGTCCAACAGGGTGAGGGGAGGCTGCTCAGTGAAGTGAGGGGAGGCTGCTCAGTGTAGTGAGAGGAGGCTAGTAGGGGAAGGGTGCTAAGGGGAGTGCGCATCCAGCAGGTGGAGATTGCTAGGGTGAGTCTGCGTCCTGCAGGGGGAATCTGCTGCGGGGAGGCTGAGCAGACGGCGAGGACAACCAGGGCTAGTCGACAATTGCGTTTCAAGAGGGTGCCAACTTCAGCAAACAGGTAGCAAACAAGAATAGTTGCCAAGTGAAAAGAGTTGTGGAATTAGTGGTGCTATAAAAGTGAGTAAAATAAATAAATAATAATAATAATTTTTATTTCTATAGCGCCAACATATTCCACAGTGCTTTACATTATAGAGGGGAATTGTACATACAATAGACATTACAGCATAACAATAAACACAAATCAGAACAGATACCAAGAGGAATGAGGGCCCTGCTTGCAAGCTTACAGACTATGAGGAAAAAGGGGAGACACGAGAGGTGGATGGTAACAATTGCTTTGGGTTAAGGTCCTCACCCCTCTGTATCAGTCTGTAATTGTTAGTTTGCTTACTGTAAGCAACATCTGTAAATTGTATGTAACCCCTTCTCATGTACAGCACCATGGTGCTATATAAATAAATAATAATAATAATAATAATAATAATGCGTTGAGTCGGTAGGCCAGTCTGAACAAATGCGTTTTTAGGGCACCTTAAAACTATGGGGATTGATCGAATTAACATGGGTAGTAAATAAATGGGCTCATCACTAGTGTTGAGCATTCCGATACCGCAAGTATCGGGTATCGGCCGATACTTGCGGGTATCGGAATTCCGATACCGAGATCCGATACTTTTGTGGTATCGGGTATCGGTATCGAAACAACATTAATGTGTAAAATAAAGAATTAAAATAAAAATATTGATATACTCACCTCTCCGACGCAGCCTGGACCTTACCGAGGGAACCGGGAGCCTTCTTTGCTTAAAATGCGTGCTTTTCCTGCCTTCCGTGACGTCACGGCTTGTGATTGGTTGCGTGCCGCCCATGTGGCCGCGACGCGACCAATCACAGCAAGCCGTAATGTAATTTTCAAATCCTGAATGCCTAGAATTAGGCATTCAGGACCTGAAAATTACGTCACGGCTTGCTGTGATTGGTCACGTCGCAGCCACATGGGCGGCACGCAACCAATCACAAGCCGTGACGTCACGGAAGGCAGGAAACGCGCGCATTTTAAGCAAAGAAGGCTCCCGGTTCCCTCGGTAAGGTCCAGGCTGCGTCGGAGAGGTGAGTATAGCAATATTTTTTTATTTTAATTCTTTTTACACATTAATATGGACCCCAGGGCCTGAAGGAGAGTTTCCTCTCCTTCAGACCCTGGGAATCATCAGGGATACCATCCGATACTTGAGTCCCATTGACTTGTATTGGTATCGGGTATCGGTATCGGATTAGATCCGATACTTTGCCGGTATCGGCCGATACTTTCCGATACCGATACTTTCAAGTATCGGACGGTATCGCTCAACACTACTCATCACCCCTTTACTGTTGCCTACTTTTTATTTTTTATATGATCACTTTGAGTTAAGTTTTGAGGTGTATTTATGTTCTAGAATTTACAGATTTTTAATAAATACCAATTAAGATATTTTTTAGCTTTGCATAATCAGTGATTATATATGCAAAATTATACACTGTTTCCATTTATTCGGTGGGCAGGCTGAGGCAGCAGCGGTGGGCAGGCTGAGGCGACCATTAGATTCTTCTTGACTTGGTGGTGGGCACGGTGGCAACATCGGCTGTGTGAGTAAATAACAAGTCCATGTATTCGTTTGCCCACCATTTCAGAACTTGATTGTATGATACAATCATTCCTTCCCCAACCCCCTTCCACTCCCCAACAGCATTGTATATATGTTACTGTATGATCCTGACCTGCTTGAAAACCTAATGCCCAATTACAACATCAGGCAGCAGCTCAGGGTCATCCAGTAGCTTATAAGTTTTGGTTGGGGTTTGGAAGTGTGTTGTGAATTCTGCTCTTGGGCTCCCTCCGGTGGTTATAAGTGGTAGCGCTGCTGTCTCTGGATCGCAGCATTCATCAGGTGTGTCCACTTTTTGCAATTCTGACTGGGCTATTTAGTCTTGCTTGACCCTTTAGTCAGTGCTAGTTGTCCATTGTTCCTGGAGGATTCACATCCCTGCCTGGTCTCTCCTGCTTTGCTGTTCATTTCAACAAAGATAAGTTCTGGCCTTGATTTTTTGCAGTCCACATGCTGTGGGCCTTATTGTTCAGTTCTTTTCCATGTTTTTGTCTTGTCCAGCTTGGTCTGTATAAGGATTTGTTTAGCCAAGCTGGTATCTCTGGAGATGCAGATATACCCTCCATATCTTTAGTTAGATGTGGAGATTTTGTATTTTCTGTGGTGGATATTTTCTAGTGTTTTAATACTGACCGCATAGTACTCTGTCCTATCCTTTCTATTTAGCTAGAAGTGGCCTCCTTTGCTAAATTCTGATTTCAGTCTGTGTATGTTTTTTCCCTCTCCTCTCACAGTCAATATTTGTGGGGGGCTGTCTACCCTTTGGGAATTTTCTCTGAGGCAAGATAGTTTTCCCTTTTCTATCTCTAGGGGTAATTAGTCCTCCGGCTGTGTCGAGATGTCTAGGGAGTGATAGGTACATTCCACGGCTACTTCTAGTTGCGGTGTTAAGTTCAGGGTCTGCGGTCAGTACAGGTACCACCTTCTCCAGAGTACGTCTCATGCTGCTCCTAGGCCACCAGATCATAACAGAAGTGGGGTGGAGAATTATTGATGCAAGTGAGTATATCTGACTGGAAAGCATCTTTATTATTATGGCAGTGTAATTTTTGAAAGAGGGAAACCAGTCTGCGCTCGCACAGCAGTGCATGGACTGGGCGCCGATCTCCTGACCAGCATCCTCATACGTTCTGTGAGGCTGCTGAGTTCAGGTCAGGAGACCAGCGACCGGTCCATGCACCCGCGGTAAAAAGGGCAGACCGATATTCACCAACGGTTCCTCTAGTCAGATTCCTCTAGTTAGATCAAGAGTCTACCTTATCGTGGTGGCAGGCGTTGTTTTGATCAAAACAAAAGCTGATGGCTATGTTTGTGATATGGTATTAATGTGTGATTGGTGAGGACGTGGTGCAGAAGTGGAGTTTTTCCAAGAGAGGGCAGAGGGACTGTGGAAGGTTGGATGGGAGGAGGCGGAGCTAGTGTGGAGGTGGAACTGGGGGTGGGGCCTGGGCGGAGTTTCAAGGGGGTCCCAAAATTTTGACAGTATGGGGCCTTGAAATTCCTAGTGGCAGCCCTGACTGCAACATACTGGTCACTACAGCGTGCTGGTCATTACAATGGCAATTTGCAATTTTCATTCAACAACATTCATTGCTTGTTTCTGGAAAATGCCCATGAAGTCAAAATCGTCACTACACCTGTAGATATTAGGGGTATAATTTCCAAAAAGGGGTCACTTGAGAGAGATTTTGCTCTTCTAACAAGTAGGGGCTCTGCATATGGAGTCCTCAAACTGTTCTACTCAAATTTGTGCTCCTGGAGGCAAATAGCGCTCCGTTCCTCCCGAGTCTCTCCAAATGGCTAAATAGTACTGTATAGCCACATATGGGGTATTGCCACGTTCAGTAGAAATTGTGGGACAAATTATGGTGCCACTTTTATCCACTTCTTGTGTGAAAATGTAAAATCTTTACATAAAATAACATTTTGGTGGAAAAAAATGTAAATAAAGAAAAAGGTTGCACTAAATTGCACTAAAGCAAGGTCAATGTGAAATACATGAAGTGTGAATAGCATTATGGCTTTTTAAATTTATAAAAAAAACATGAGATGCTTAGCACAAAATTTGGCCAAAAAATGTCAGCCCATCCACCAACATCAAGCTGATCTCATTGATTGGATGGGTCCCTGATTTAACTGCCTAGTGTGAACACTTACCTCTGGCTAATGTCTTGGTAAAGCCTATATTTAAGGGTAGATCAGAACAAAGTGTAATTGGATGTAATTAAAATCACAGCATGGTGAAGGGAGGGGTGTCCAAGTTGGAAAAACTGGTACATTAGTAAGTAATGGAAAACTGACTGAAAAAATAACTAGTCTGAACTAGTGCATACCAAAAACAACTCACATAGCAAATAAAGAAAAAGGTTGCACTAAAGTGCACTAAAGCAAGATCAATGTGAAATACATGAAGTGTGAATAGTATAATGGCTTTTGAAATTTATGAAAAAACACATGAGATATTTAGCACAAATTTTGGCCAAATGTTCGATTTGTTGCATCTGGTGCAGAAGTGGTTGCAACCGGAGGCCTCCACACAAGCCAAGATGGTAGAGCAGGTCTTAATGGACAGATTTATCAACTCCATTCCAAGGCCAGTGCAGACCTTGGTTGCCCATGAGGATTACCAGAATACGGATGACAAGCTTGGCCTAGTAGAAAGTTACGAGGTGGTGGAGAGGTCACTTAGGAAGCCGGGTGGTGTTGCATCCTCACACTGAGGTACACAGAGGGAGCACGAATGCTAAAAGAAAGAAAGTAGAGTCACCACTGGGGAAATTCCGAGGTCCCAAGGAGTTGCTGAAGGGTTACCAAAGGCCATTAATAAACGCTAGCTATGCTGGAGATGCCACAGTCCTGGACACATAGCCACCTGTTGTCCTATGCCTAACAGCTGGTCTGCAGCCTACTATCCTGTCTGCAGTGTGGACTATTAGCCCAGCGAGGGGCTGCACGACTGTTCCATAACAATAAATGTGGTGCTGGTATTGTGACTCTTGAGCTCAGGGAGTTTGGTGACCCTGTTAAGTGCCACACTCCCTCACCTGTTGATCCACGGAAAAACCGTGGGCATCCAATGAGTTCTCAGGGATGCCAAGGACTACCCCTTTGCCAAAATGACTATAAAAAATAACTATGGGGCTGAGTCGCAAGAGTTCGGGGTCAATAAGGACCAGCTACATCCAGTGTTAATAAGGCTAAACTTTTACCTGTTCTGGGACTTATAGTGGAAGGCAAGGATACCAAGCGACTCAGACAGGAGCCAGTTCAACAATGATGAAACCTCATCAGAGTCAGAGGTGGATGAGTTCCCTTTGTATGTCCTGGCTGCTGATCAATATGTAACCAGTAGGGCTGAGATTCATGAATTGGGGGTCTCTGAGGGAAACTTTTGGACTGCACAAATGTGTGATCTTGCTCTAAAAGAGGCATTTGAGAATGTGTCTGTTAATAAAGAGCTGAGGGCTGACACTAAGTTTCCACATTTGCTTTTAAATGAGGAGCTGCTGTATCGGGTCACTAAGCTGAGAGAGGAAGTGGTAAAGCAGTTGCTATTACCGGGTCCTTATAGGCAAAGGGTACTAGACCTGGACCATTCTCATGTCTTGGGTGGGCATCTGATAATAGACAAAACTCAAGAATGGGTCTTTCAGAGATTCTACTGGCCTGGGTGTAACAGAGTTTAACTGCTGCCGGTCCTGTTCTACTTGTCTACTAACTGCTCTCATATCCCACTTCCAAAGTCCCCTAGTGCCATTGCCCATTATAGAGGTCCCATTTGAAACAATTGCAGTGGACCTTGTAGTGCCCCTAGATAAGTTCGCCGGGGGGGCACTAATACATCCTAGTAGAAATGGACTAGCAACATGGTACCCAGAGGTGGTACCCCTGAGAAACTCCTCCATCAGGAGCATAGCCAGAGAGTTAGTCCATATTTTCTCCAGGATGGGAGGAGGTACTGACAGACAAAGGAACTCTGTATATGTCTAAAGTTATGAGGGAGTTGTGCATGGCTTTCTAGATGACTCAACTACGGATGTCAGTGTACCTTCCGCAGATGTATGGCATGTATGGCCTGAAAGAGAGATTCAACAAGACCTTAATTTCATGCTTAAGAAAGTCATGGAGACTGGGAATGCCTACTGCTGTACCTCTTGTTTTCTATCAGGGAAGTCCCATTGTCCTCTAAGGGGTTATCACTGTTTGAGATGGTATATGGACAGTACTATCAGAGACTTCTGGCTAATGTGAAGGAGAGCTTACACCCCACTGGAGTATTATCGCGCATATTGCCAAGATGCAGGACAGGATCGTAAAGGTGATGCCGATTGTGAAGGAGGTCCATCAGCCAGGGAGAAGAAAATTCTACCAGGTGTACCAAATCCCCCTGCTTAAACCATGGCAAGACAGGGAACCAGTAAAAGCTGTGTGCCTGGGGGCCAATCTTGAACCCAAGATCGAGGAAGTCATAGTGACAGAGACACTGTCACTGGCCCAGAAACAACAAACAAACTGCTTCACTTTGGAACTAGGACATGTTTTCGTAGTTGCCAGTATGTGCGCAGGTTAAGCATGAAATCCTAAGGGAACCACATGTGCGGGTCAACCAGAAGCCATATCGAATTCCTGAAGCTCGCTGCAATGTGATTTATAAGGAGGTGAGTCAAAGAGTGGCTGGTCCAGCCCCATTGTCAAGGTGCCGAAGCCTGATTGAGAATGGCTTTTCTGTAGCTATCATATGAATCTAAATGAGGTGTTCAAATTTGATGCATATCTGATACAGATGAACTCATTAAGAGGCTATGGTCAGCCAGATAAATCACCACCCTGGACCTAACAAAAGGGCCAAGGACAAGATGGCCTTCTCTACACCTGACTGTTGCTTCCAGTATGCTAGCATACCGTTCAAGCTGCAAGGTGCCCCAGCTACCTTCCAGAGGGCCTCAGACAGGATCCTAGCCTGTAACAAAATGTCATAAGCTTACCTGGACAATATTGGGATGTTCAGCCCAGATTGGGGAAGTCATCTGCAGAAGGTGATAGATGTGCTGAGGAAGACAGAGTTTGCCATAAACCCAAAGAAATGCACCCCTGAGATAGACAAGGGAAAAGAAGGGGAAGAATTCCCTGGTGACTATGTGTTTTCTAGTGCTCCATGACTTTAGCTTTCATGTGAAGCACATGCCAGTGACACTACAGGGTAACGCAGATGCCCTGTCCAGACTTTATTGTTTAGTTACTAAAGGTGCCAACCTTCCCAGCTTTGGGCAGAGGAGGGGAGGGGAATGTGACAAAGTCACTGGTAAAATTAATGGATGGGAAATATGCACTGTGTCACTGATATTAACCTAGAGAAAATGCTCCGGCACACTAAATGCTGAGAGGGCAGGCTATTTTAAGGGCTAGGTTTTTTTGTGAACATCTGAAGAGCTGGTGAAAGGCTGTTCACCATATCTACACCAGAGGGTGGGGTTTAGAAGGGAAATAGCCTTCTGAGTCATTTAGGTTTTGATGTACCTGGAGGCAAGAGCTCCAAAGCTTTATTTTTGCTAAACTGAGATGAACTCTTGTTCCTGAGCGGGCAGACACTCGCAACCACATGGACTGTGCTATCAGTTATCTTTTGTTTACCAATTAAGCCAGAAAGGTTGTGTTTAATTTCATGAACTTTGCTCTGGTTTATGCCGTACATTTTAGTAAACCAGCAGAAGATTAAAAAAAGAAACATTCTGTGTCTACCGCTGTGAGCAGCCGAGTGAGCGAGTCTCCCTCAATATGTATATGCAAGCATTGATTTCACAATTCAGCTTGGTATATATTTATATATACATATATTTATATACTATTCTGAATTGTGAAATCTATTCCCATGAATGTTTAACTAAAGATATTCCTATGAAATAATAAAATTTTGTAAGTAATGTATGTTAAAGAAACCATAGCTGTAAAATTGCCAGGGATTTATGCTTTCAAAAGCCCATGAAATTTTCATGAACTTTAAGCCCACATGTATTAGCTTTGCTTAAAATGTAATTTTTGCCAGTTTTATAATCATATAATCCTTTTTTGGAAAAGTAATCAAAGAAATCTGTCATAAAATTACTTTTATCAATAAATACTTAGATGTATCTTCAAAGTGGAAAAAAATAGCAACTGATCCGAGCAAGTAGAATGATAAACTCCCATAACAGATTAACTTCTGTGTAAAATTAACAAAAAAACGTAAAGGAAAAGGTATTATAATATGCCCTGTATCAGTCACATGTTTACAGACACAATAAGGTGTTATATGGCAAAGATTAGTATTATTTACTTATTTATTTCATGACATTTACAGGCACACTACATAATTTCTCACTACAACATGTGAAATTTTTTTTACAAACTATGTCATGAAGGTGCATTGAATTTAAAGCGTATCAAATGAATATTCTGTATCTACTTGCAGCAGATGGTGTCTTGTGACGTGCAAATTGGTCTCTGTGGTAAATAATTCATTTATCTTTCAATACATATCCACTCATCACTAACATTTCAGATCGACAATAATACAAAAGCAGATATTTTAGAGTCTAGTGACTGAAGGTTATTATAAGCTGCTCCAAAATAGCATAAAACTAAATGAAAATGGACAAATGTACCCAGAGTAAAACTATTTTTGCACAAAAGTTATAATTGAAGTGAGTATTTAACAATAGTACTTTCACATTTATTTAATCATATGAACATACACTACCATTCAAAAGTTTAAG
Source organism: Ranitomeya variabilis (assembly GCF_051348905.1). Taxonomy (NCBI): domain Eukaryota; kingdom Metazoa; phylum Chordata; class Amphibia; order Anura; family Dendrobatidae; genus Ranitomeya; species Ranitomeya variabilis. The sequence goes on from NC_135233.1 coordinate 828,530,465, forward strand.
GTCACTTAGAAATGTCCTTATTTTTTAAAGAAAAGCACAGTTTTTTCCAATGAAGCAAACATTAAAAGATTCAGAAATACACTTTATACATTGTTATATATATATATTATATATATATATTATATATTCTAGCTGCAAACGTCTGTTTTGTAATGCAATATCTTTATAGGTGTATAGAGGCCCATTTCCAACCATCACTCCAGTGTTCTTATGGTACTTTGTGTTTGCTAACTGTGTAAGAAGGCTAATGGATGGTTAGAATACCCTTGAAAACCCTTGTGCAAGTATGTTAACACAGCCAAAAACAGTTTGGCTGATTACAGAACCTATAAACCTGACCTTCCTTTGAGCTAGTTGAGAATCTGGAGCATTACATTTGTTGGTTCCATTAAACTCTCAAAAGGGCCAGAAAAAAAGAACTTTCATGTGAAACTCAACAGTCTGCTCTTGTTCTTAGAAATGAAGGCTATTCCATGCGAGAAATTGCCAAGAAACTGAAGATTTCCTACAACGGTGTGTACTACTACCTTTAGAGGAGAGTGCAAGCATGCTCTGACCAGAGTAGAAATAGAAGTGGGAGGCCCGGCTGCACAACTCAGCAACAAGTCAAGTACATTACAGTTGAGTCTGTAGTTTGAGAAATTGACATCTCACAGGTCCTCAACTGGCAGCTTCATTAAAGTACACGCAAAACGCCAGTGTCAACATCCACAGTGAAGAGGCTACTCCAGGATGTTGGCCTTCAGGGCAGAGTGGCAAAGAAAAAGCCATATCTGTGACTGACTAATAAAAGGAAAAGATTAATAAAGGCAAAAGAACACAGACATTGGAAAGAGGAAGATTGGAAAAAAGTGTTATGGACAGATGAATCCAAGTTTGAGATGTTTGGATCACACAGAAGAACATTTTTGAGATGCTGCACAACTGAAAAGATGCTGGATGAGTGCTTGACGCAATCTGTCAAGCATGGTGGAGGTAATGTGATGGTCTGTGATTGCTTTGGTGCTGGTAAATTGGGAGATTTCTACAAGGTAAAAGGGATTTTTAATAAGGAAGGCTAACACTCCATTTTGCAACGCCATGCCATACCCTGTGGACAGCGCTTGATTGGAGCCAATTTCATCCTATAACAGGACAATGACCCAAAGCACACCTCTGAATTATGCAAGAACTATTTAGGGAAGAAGCAGGCGGCTGGTATTCTATCTGCAATGGAGTGGCCAGCGCAGTCTTCAGATCTCAACCTTAGGGTTGAGCGACTTTCATTTTTTTTAAGATCGAGTAGGGTTTTGGGAAACCCGATTTTGTCCAGAGTCGAGTCGAGTGCAGTCGGCCGATTATCGCTAAAAGTCGGGGATCGACCGAAACACGAAACCCAATGCAAGTCAATGGGGAAGCATAGTCGGCAGTGAGTGGAGGCCAGGAAAACACCTACAGTGCCCATTTTAATGCCAAAAACATCCATTCTTGTTTCTGAAGCTTGCCAATCTTAATTAACTGTATAATAATAGTTGGGCATAGGGAATTGGGGGAAAGTTGTGGGGGGAGTAGGGCTGGCTCAAGTTTTTCGTGGGCCCAGGAAATGCGGACTACGTCACGGCGGTGTTGCAGGGAAAGGTAAGTATTTAAAAGTTGCAAGTGCTGTGATCCTGAGCAAGCAGGGGGGGGCCCACTCGTTCGCATTGCCACTGGCACAGGGCCCCTCAAAGTACGGCGGTGTGTTTGCATGGCGGGGGCGCCTCCCACCAGCAGCGACACTTTTGCGTACTCTGAGGGGCCCTGTGCCAGTGACGTCGCCAACGAGTATGCCCCCCCACCTGATGAAGGAACCTGCACTTTCATCTGCACCTTCCTCTTTGTCCCTGTGTAAGGTGGTATAACATGCGGGAAGGGGAACCTTACTTTCAGCAGGGACAGATTCTGGCTGTGTAGAGTACAAGGGGAATGTAGTGGTCTAGGTCAATGTACCAGCAGACTCATTTAGCAGTGGCTGGGCAATGGGCAGGATGAGGAGGAAACAGATATAGGGCCAAAGAATAAAGTAGGCTACATGCAGTTCAAAATTGGTAACAGGACTAAACAGGCGGCATTGCTTTGTTCAGTGGAGTAGCAAACCCAAGAGCAGCAGACACTGTTTCAAGGGCCTAACCACACTAGTAGGCCAAATGCAGTTTAATATCTGATAGTATAGGGCGAAAGCCAGAATGTGGAAGCTCAGCTTTGTTCAGTTGAGGACAACACCAGGGAGGGGCAGACACCTTTAGTAGGCCGGAAAAGCCTATTGCATTTTTTAAAATGGTAATTTGGAGCAGAAGGTTGAAGCTCAGCTTTATTTAGTTGAGGGCAACACCAGGCAGGGGCACACAGACAGACACACCTTTAGTAGGCCGGAAAAGCCTATTGCATTTTTTAAAATGGTAATTTGGAGCAGAAGGTTGAAGCTCAGCTTTATTTAGTTGAGGGCAACACCAGGCAGGGGCACACAGACAGACACCTTTAGTAGGCCGGAAAAGCCTATTGCATTTTTTAAAATGGTAATTTGGAGCAGAAGGTTGAAGCTCAGCTTTATTTAGTTGAGGGCAACACCAGGGAGGGGCAGAAGCCGTTAGTAGGCCCTAACCACCATTTTTTTTTTTTAAAACCACTTAATGAGAGCCGGAAGGTTGAAGCTCAGCTTTATTTAGTTGAGGACAACACCAGGGAGGGGCAGAAGCCGTTAGTAGGCCCTAACCACCATTTTTTTTTTTAAAACCACTTAATGAGAGCCGGAAGGTTGAAGCTCAGCTTTATTTAGTTGAGGACAACACCAGGCAGGGGCACACAGACAGACACCTTTAGTAGGCCGGAAAAGCCTATTGCATTTTTCAAAATGGTAATTTGGAGCAGAAGGTTGAAGCTCAGCTTTATTTAGTTGAGGGCAACACCAGGCAGGGGCACACAGACAGACACCTTTAGTAGGCCGGAAAAGCCTATTGCATTTTTTAAAATGGTAATTTGGAGCAGAAGGTTGAAGCTCAGCTTTATTTAGTTGAGGGCAACACCAGGCAGGGGCAGAAGCCGTTAGTAGGCCCTAACCAAAGTTGAAGGCCAAATGCAGTTTAATTTCTGATACTATAGGCCGAAAGCCAGAAGGTGGAAGCTCCGATTTAGACAGTGGAGGACAATTTGAATTAGGGACTGCAGACAGACTTAGTAGGCTGTCCCCTGTGGACCATGCATCCACCACATTAACCCATTGCGCCGTAATGGACACGTAATCTTCCGTGGCCATGCCTACAGGTCCATGCGTCTGTTGTCAGGTGCACCTTTGTACTCACAGATTGCCAGAGTGCATGGACAATGCGGTCTTCTACATGCTGGTGGAGGGTTGGGATGGCTTTTCTCGCAAAAGAAGTGTCGACTGGTTAGCTTGTAGCGTGGTACAGCGTAGTCCATCATGGCCTTATTAATAGTAAATAAAATATATAACTAGGCTCTATGAACTTTTAAATAGGTTCCAGGGGTACACGGGCAGCATTGGTGTGGTCAGTGGAGGAGTATTGCAAGTAGGGGCTGCAGACAGGCTATCAAAGGCCTAAAATAACAAACAGTAGGCAGTCATGGCAGTTTTACATCGGTTACATGGATACACAGGCAGGCACTCCAGGCAGCATTGTGGTCAGTGGAGGAGTATTGCAAGTAGGGGCCGCAGACAGGCTATCAAAGGCCTAAAATAACAAACAATAGGCTCATTGCAGTTTTACAGCGGTTACATGGATAGACGGGCAGGCAGCTTGGTGGTGAGTGGAGGAGTATTTAAAGTAGGGACCGCAGACAGGCTATCAAAGGCCTAACATAACAAACAATAGGCTCATGGCAGTTTTACAGCGGTTACATGGATACACGGGCAGGCAGCTTGGTGGTCAGTGGAGGAGTATTTAAAGTAGGGACCGCAGACAGGCTATCAAAGGCCTAAAACAACAAACAATAGGCTCATGGCAGTTTTACAGCGGTTACATGGATACACGGGCAGGCAGCTTGGTGGTCAGTGGAGGAGTATTTAAAGTAGGGACCGCAGACAGGCTATCAAAGGCCTAAAATAACAAACAATAGGCTTATGGCAGTTTTACAGCGGTTACATGGATACACGGGCAGGCAGCTTGGTGGTGGTGAGTGGAGGAGTATTTAAAGTAGGGACCGCAGACAGGCTATCAAAGGCCTAAAATAACAAACAATAGGCTCATGGCAGTTTTACAGCGGTTACATGGATACACGGGCAGGCAGCTTGGTGGTCAGTGGAGGAGTATTTAAAGTAGGGACCGCAGACAGGCTATCAAAGGCATAAAATAACAAACAATAGGCTCATGGCAGTTTTACAGCGGTTACATGGATACACGGGCAGGCAGCTTGGTGGTCAGTGGAGGAGTATTTAAAGTAGGGACCGCAGACAGGCTATCAAAGGCCTAAAATAACAAACAATAGGCTTATGGCAGTTTTACAGCGGTTACATGGATACACGGGCAGGCAGCTTGGTGGTGGTGAGTGGAGGAGTATTTAAAGTAGGGACCGCAGACAGGCTATCAAAGGCCTAAAATAACAAACAATAGGCTCATGGCTGTTTTACAGCGGTTACATGGATACACGGGCAGGCAGCTTGGTGGTCAGTGGAGGAGTATTTAAAGTAGGGACCGCAGACAGGCTATCAAAGGCCTAAAATAACAAACAATAGGCTCATGGCAGCTTTACAGCGGTTACATGGATACACAGGCAGCTTGGTGGTCAGTGGAGGAGTATTTAAAGTAGGGACCGCAGACAGGCTATCAAAGGCCTAAAATAACAAACAATAGGCTCATGGCAGTTTTACAGCGGTTACATGGATACACGGGCAGGCAGCTTGGTGGTCAGTGGAGGAGTATTTAAAGTAGGGACCGCAGACAGGCTTCAAAGGCCTAACATAAGAAAATGGGCTGGCTGTAGGCACTTTATAATTGGTTCCAGGGGTACACGGGCAGCAGTAGTCTGGTCAGTGGAGGACTAGTGGAAGGAGGGACCGCAGACAGGCTTCAAAGGCCTAAAATAACAAACAATAGGCTCATGGCAGCTTTACAGCGGTTACATGGATACACAGGCAGCTTGGTGGTGAGTGGAGGAGTAGTGCAAGGAGTGTCTGTCCCAGTACTCCCAAAATATAAATAGATGTTAATGTCTCGCAAAACAACCAAAACAAAAAAAAAGGTGGCATACTTAGGTACAGGGGTGGGCTCATCTACTGAGTTTCTGACATAGTAATTTGGCAGTAACTATTTAATGGTGCCAATATAGGACACAGACACAGACTACTTTAAGTTGCATCATAGATGTCTACAAATTTGTATTGTCAGTGCCAGACATTGAATGATGTCAGCGAATAGACTAAAGATTGGTGGAGCTGTGCGACATAATTTTGGACGTGGTAGAGCACATTTTGAGCTGGGGTAGGGGGGAACTCTCTTGAGGCCGGCGGGACCGCCCCAGGGCCCCTCATGTTACAACGGTGTGTCTGACGTTGGGTGCGCACCACCACCGCCAGAGACACTACATTGTACTATGAGGGACCCAGTAGCAATGCCGTCAACCAAAAGCGAGCACACCCACCTCTTCAGACAAACAGCAGTCTCACGGGTGCTTGCGCCAAGTCGCGATACCACGGCCCCGTGTGGGGAGTTTTGCCATTTAGGGAGGTGTAAACATGTCGTATGCTGTACAATCAGCTGCAGCAAATTAGACATTAGAAAAGTAATTCACAGGCAAGAGCTTTTCATAGGAAAGCTAGGTGTCGGCCGGGCAAGGTGGGGCAAAAGATTTCGAAATCCAGTTGTGGTTCATTTTAATGAATGTTAGATCGTCAACATTTTGGGTAGCCAGACGAGTCCTTTTTTCGGTTAATATTGAACCTGCAGCACTGAATACTCTTTCTGATAGGACACTTGCTGCCGGGCAAGCAAGCTCCTGCAATGCATATTCTGCCAATTCTGGCCAGGTGTCTAATTTGGAGGCCCAGTAATCAAATGGGAATGACGGTTGAGGGAGAACATCGATAAGGGATGAAAAATAGTTAGTAACCATACTGGACAAATGTTGTCTCCTGTCACTTTCAATTGATGCAGCAGTACCTGTCCTGTCTGCGGTCATAGCAAAATCACTCCACAACCTGGTCAGAAAACCCCTCTGTCCAACGCCACTTCTGATGTGTGCACCCCTAACACTCCTAGTCTGCTGCCCCCTGGAGCTCGTGTGAGAACGATCACGTGCGCTGTGTGCTGGGAATGCCTGAAGCAAACGGTCAACAAGAGTTGATTGTTTGGTTGCTAATATTAGTTCCAAGTTCTCATGTGGCATAATATTTTGCAATTTGCCTTTATAGCGTGGATCAAGGAGGCAGGCCAACCAGTAATCGTCATCGTTCATCATTTTCGTAATGCGTGTGTCCCTTTTTAGGATACGTAAGGCATAATCCGCCATGTGGGCCAAAGTTCCAGTTGTCAAATCTCCGGTTGTGATTGGTTGAGGGGCAGTTGCAGGCAAATCTACGTCACTTGTGTCCCTCAAAAAACCAGAACCCGGCCGTGACACGCAACCAATTTCCTGTGCCCCCGGGAAAGGTTCGGCATTAAAAATATACTCATCCCCATCATCCTCCTCGTCCTCCACCTCCTCTTCGCCCGCTACCTCGTCCTGTACACTGCCCTGACCAGACAATGGCTGACTGTCATCAAGGCTTTCCTCTTCCTCTGGTGCAGACGCCTGCTCCTTTATGTGCGTCAAACTTTGCATCAGCAGACGCATTAGCGGGATGCTCATGCTTATTACGGCGTTGTCTGCACTAACCAGCCGTGTGCATTCCTCAAAACACTGAAGGACTTGACACATGTCTTGTATCTTAGACCACTGCACACCTGACAACTCCATGTCTGCCATCCTACTGCCTGCCCGTGTATCCTCCCACAAATAAATAACAGCACGCCTCTGTTCGCACAGTCTCTGAAGCATGTGCAGTGTTGAGTTCCACCTTGTTGCAACGTCTATGATTAGGCGATGCTGGGGAAGGTTCAAAGACCGCTGATAGGTCTGCATACGGCTGGCGTGTACAGGCGAACGTCGGATATGTGAGCAAAGTGCACGCACTTTGAGGAGCAGGTCGGAGAACCCAGGATAAGTTTTCAATAAGCACTGCACCACCAGGTTTAAGGTGTGAGCCAGGCAAGGAATGTGTTTCAGTTGGGAAAGGGAGATGGCAGCCATGAAATTCCTTCCGTTATCACGCACTACCTTGCCTTCCTCAAGATCTACTGTGCCCAGCCACGACTGCGTTTCTTGTTGCAAGAACTCGGACAGAACTTCCGCGGTGTGTCTGTTGTCGCCCAAACACTTCATAGCCAATACAGCCTGCTGACGCTTGGCAGTAGCTGGCCCATAATGGGACAACTGGTGTGCAACAGTGTCATCTGCCGATGGAGTGGTTGGCAGACTGCGTTCTGTGGAAGAGCTGTAGCTTCTGCAGGAGGACGAGGAGGAGGAGGAGGAGGGGGTGCGAACGCCTACAGCCAACTGTTTCCTAGACCGTGGGCTAGGCACAACTGTCCCTAAATTGATGTCGCCTGTGGACCCTGCATCCACCACATTCACCCAGTGTGCCGTGATGGACACATAACGTCCCTGGCCATGCCTACTGGTCCATGCATCTGTAGTCAGGTGCACCTTTGTACTCACAGATTGCCTGAGTGCATGGACGATGCGCTGTTTAACATGCTGGTGCAGGGCTGGGATGGCTTTTCTGGAAAAAAAAGTGTCGACTGGGTAGCTCGTATCGTGGTTCAGCGTACTCCATCAGGGCTTTGAAAGCTTCGCTTTCAACTAACCGGTAGGGCATCATCTCTAACGAGATTAGTCTAGCTATGTGGGCGTTAAAACACTGTGTACGCGGATGTGAGGATAAGTACTTCCTTTTTCTAACCAGAGTCTCATGTAGGGTGAGCTGGACTGGAGAGCTGGAGATCGTGGAACTTTCGGGTGTGCCGGTGTACATGGCAGACTGAGAGACGGTTGGAGACGGTATTGTTTCCGCCGGTGCCCTAGATGCAATATTTCCTCCTACAAAACTGGTGATTCCCTGACCCTGACTGCTTTTGGCTGGCAAAGAAACCTGCACAGATACTGCCGGTGGTGCGGAAAATGGTGGCCTTACAGTGACGGAAGGGATGTTGCGTTGCTGACTAGCTTCATTGGCCGAGGGTGCTACAACCTTGAGGGACGTTTGGTAGTTAGTCCAGGCTTGAAAATGCATGGTGGTTAAGTGTCTATGCATGCAACTAGTATTTAGACTTTTCAGATTCTGACCTCTGCTTAAGCTAGTTGAACATTTTTGACAGATGACTTTGCGCTGATCAGTTGGATGTTGTTTAAAAAAATGCCAGACTGCACTCTTCCTAGACTCGGATCCCTTTTCAGGGATTGCAGACTGAGCTTTAACCGGATGGCAACGCTGTGCTCCAACAGGTTTTGGCTTTGACACGCGTTTTGGGCCAGATACGGGCCCGGCAGATGGAACCTGTTGCGATGTTGATGCCTGCTGCGGCCCCTCCTCCACCTCCGCTTCTGAACTACTGCCGCCTGCACCCTGTTCCCCCAATGGCTGCCAATCGGGGTCAATAACTGGGTCATCTATTACCTCCTCTTCGAGCTCGTGTGCAACTTCGTCTGTGTCACTGTGTCGGTCGGTGGTATAGCGTTCGTGGCGGGGCAACATAGTCTCATCAGGGTCTGATTGTGGATCTGTACCCTGAGAGGGCAATGTGGTGGTCTGAGTCAAAGGAGCAGCATAGTACTCTGGCTGTGGCTGTGCATCAGTGCACTCCATGTCAGAATATACTTGTAATGGGCATGGCCTGTTAAATGTTTCACTTTCTAAGCCAGGGACGGTATGTGTAAAGAGCTCCATGGAGTGACCCGTTGTGTCGCCTGCTGCATCCTTCTCTCTTGTTGTAGTTTTTGCTGAGGAGGACAAGGAAGCGACTTGTCCCTGACCGTGAACATCCACAAGCGACGCGCTGCTTTTACATTTACCAGTTTCGGAAGAGGAGGCAAAAGAGCTAGAGGCTGAGTCTGCAATGTAAGCCAAAACTTGCTGTTGCTGCTCCGCCTTTAAAAGCGGTTTTCCTACTCCCAGAAAAGAGAGCGTTCGAGGCCTTGTGTAGCCAGACGACGAAACTGGCTCCACAGCTCCAGACTTACGTGGAATATTTTTATCCCCACGACCACCTGATGCTCCACTACCACTACCATCATTACCAGCTGACAATGAACGCCCACGACGACCTCTTGCACCAGACTTCCTCATTGTTTTAAAATCTTAACCAAAGTAACTTTATTTGTTGCTGTCAAACAACTTACACGGTGAGCTATAACTTCAGTATGATTTCAATATCCCTTAACAGGTTGGTGAGACCACAAGGAAAATCAGGCACAATGTTACACACTCTGTTTTCTGTGGCACAAAATCACAGAGATGACACACACGCAGGACTGTCACTCAAGCACTAATGTCAATATTAATCTCCCACCTAATTTATTTATTTTTTTTTCTCAGGGAGACTTTAGAAACCAAATAATATTAAAAAAAAAAAAAAAAAGGCTTTCTATGGCCCACTGAATGAGAGAGAGAGGTGGCACACCCAGGAGTCAAGACTGGCACACAAGCTGAAAGGGCAATATTACTCTCCCACTGTTTTTTTATGTATTTTTTGTTTTTTAAGGGAGACTTTAGAAACCCAATAATATTTAAAAAAATAAATAAATAGGCTTTCTATGGCCCACTGAATGAAAGGGAGAGAGGTGGCACACCCAGGAGTCAAGACTGGCACACAAGCTGAAAGGGCAATATTACTCTCCCACTGTTTTTTGTATGTTTTTTTTTTTTTTTTCAGGGAGACTTTAGAAACCAAATAATATTAAAAAAACCCAAAAAAAAATAGCCTTTCTATGGCCCACTGAATGAGAGAGAGAGGTGGCACACCGAGGAGTCAAGACTGGCACACAAGCTGAAAGGGCAATATTACTCTCCCACTGTTTTTTTATGTATTTTTTGTTTTTTAAGGGAGACTTTAGAAACCCAATAATATTTAAAAAAAAAATAAATAGGCTTTCTATGGCCCACTGAATGAGAGGGAGAGAGGTGGCACACCCAGGAGTCAAGACTGGCACACAAGCTGAAAGGGCAATATTACTCTCCCACTGTTTTTTTAGGTTTTTTTTTTTTTTTTTTTCAGGGAGACTTTAGAAACCAAATAATATTAAAAAAAAAATAAAAAAAAAATAGGCTTGCTATAGCCCACTGAATGAGAGATAGCACACACAGCAGTGGCACACAAGCCCTGACTGAGGCCAATATTTTTCTCCCACTGATTGATGTAGTGTTTTTGTGTTGAGGTAGAATTTAGAACACAAATCACGGAAAAAATAAATAGGCTTTCTATGGCCCACTCAGTGAGAGATGGCACACACAGGGATGGCACTGTAGCAGAAATGCCAATCTTAATCTCCCACAAAAAAAACAAAAAAAAAAAAAAAACTGTCCTACAATTACTATCTCCCTGCAGTAATGTAAGCCAGGTATGGCAGGCAGCAATAGGAGTGGACTGATGCACAAATTAAATAAAAAGTGTGGACAAACAAAAAAGATAGCTGTGCAGAAAGGAAGGAACAAGAGGATATGTGCTTTGAAAAAAGCAGTTGGTTTCCACAGTGGCGTACACACAGCAATACAGCTATCACGGAGCCTTCTAGGGCAGCCCAATGAGCTACAGCGCTGAGGGGAAAAAAAAAAAAATAGCTTCCACAGTCCCTGCACACCGAAGGTGGTGTTGGACAGTGGAAATCGCTGCAGCACAAGCGGTTTGGTGGTTAGTGGACCCTGCCTAACGCTCTCCCTGCTTCTGACGAAGCGGCAGCAACCTGTCCCTAAGCTCAGATCAGCCGCAGTAAGATGGCGGTCGGCGGGAACGCCCCTTTATAGCCCCTGTGACGCCGCAGACAGCAAGCCAATCACTGCAATGCCCTTCTCTAAGATGGTGGGGACCAGGATCTATGTCATCACGCTGCCCACACTCTGCGTTCACCTTCATTGGCTGAGAAATGGCGCTTTTCGCGTCATTGAAACGCGACTTTGGCGCGAAAGTCGCGTACCGCATGGCCGACAAGCACAGGGGTCGGATCGGGTTTCATGAGACGCCGACTTAGCCAAAAGTCGGCGACTTTTGAAAATGATCGACCCGTTTCGCTCAACCCTACTCAACCTCATTGAGCTGTTGTGGGAGTAGCTTGACCGTATGGTACACAAAAAGTGCCCATCAAGCCAAAGCAACTTGTGGGAAGGGCTTCTAGAAGCATGGGGTGAAATTTCTCCAGATTACCTCAGCAAATTAACTGCTAGAATGCCAAAGGTCTGCAACGCTGTAATTGCTGCAAAGCGAGCATTCTTTGACAAAACAAAGTTTGAAGGAGAAATTTATTATTTCAAATGAAAATCTTTTTTTCGAACCTTGTCAATTTCTGGATTAGATTTTCAATACATTTGGCAACTCATTTGATTACTTAAAGTATGAGTTTTCATGGAAAACAAAATTGTCTTGGAGACCCTAAACTTTTGAACGGTAGTGTATATTTTAACGTCATATAAAAATTAATAACAAACAATAAACAGTGATTGAAAGGGAACAAAGGAACAGAAATCAGAGTCAAAATGATGTTAAATATATTGACCAAGAGATCTAGATGTAATTTGATTTGTTGGTCGTCAATATTGTTAGTCCTTTAGCATTACCCAGGGTGCACCACGTGGAGGCGGACTAATGTTGCACCCCAGTAGTTTCACATAGCATATACAGACTCAATTTGCAATTTTAGTATAATGTAATTAAAGAATAGTTACACTTCAAAAAATATCTTTAGATTTATTTAAAATAAATATACATATAATTGACTTATAAATCCCACATTAGCTTAATTTGAGATAACAGGACTTATTCCTACTCTTGGTAGCTCCATTTCTAACTTGTGCTTGAAACAGCTGAACTATTACTGTGTCAGTCCCTATTGATGAATTGACAAAGAATTGAATTGGCATTGTCACTGGAATTAGCCAGCTAGTGTGACATTGAGTCGCTTCTCCAGAATAAGCTATGAGACAGAATAGTCAGGAGTCCAAGGTCAAAAGTCAGGAAGATTCATCATAAACAAAATAAAGAGACAAAAGGTGTAGCCAGGTAATGTTTCAAGGTCAAAATACCAGGAGGCTAGTGGATCAGAGCAAAAGAGGTAAAACAGACAGATTTCAGAATGTAGGTCTGGCTGAGGTCTGAGAGTGACAGCCCAGTTAAGTAGCCTGGCAATCACCTCAGAAAATGAGAACCTGAAGACAGCCAGCGCTTCCCAGTCTCAAATTGGATGGCTGATCTGCCAATCAAAGTACTGACAAGCTTCAGAACACCCCTGTACCAGATTGGATGACTGAACTGTTAGCAAAAGTATCCCAGACACACTGAGGTATGGAACCATGACAGTACTCCCTCTTCTAGGGGGGCCACTGAACCCTCAGGTTTCCCAGGAAATATTCGATGTAAGGTCCTGACTAACTGATCGGCCTTCACATCTCTAGATAGGACCCAGGATCTCTCCTCTGGTCTGTATTCCCTCCAGTGGATGAGGTATTGGAGGAAATATTGGACCCTATCGGAATCCACAACCCTCTGAAGCTCATAGTCCAAGCCACCGTCGACCGAAACCAGAGGAGGCAAGGATGAGGGAGACAATGCTAGACAAACTACTTTAATAGGGGATTATGGAACACTTTAGGTATGCAAAGGGGATGGAGGAAGCTTTAACCCCTTCACGACATGCGCTGTACTAGTACTGCGCATGTCGTGTCTCCCCCTTTGATGTGGGCTCCGGTGGTGAGCAATATCCAAAATTAGTTTTTACCAATCAAAAAATCAGTGTATAGCAGCAAGGTAAATATACAGGTCTCAAATATTAAAAATTAACCTTTAATAGAGCCCACTAAAATACCGTTGGGTATAAATATCCAGTCGGTCTATGAAAAAACAAATAACACACCAAAAATAAATCAGCCCACATCAAAGTCAAGACATGTCAGCCAACATGTGTGTGCAATAGCGGCGGGTGAATTCGCGATTCACCTGAAGCTATTAACCTGTTAAATGCCGCTGTCAAACACTGACAGCGGCATTTAACTACCGCTTCCAACCGAGCAGCCGGAAATGAGCGCATCGCCGACCCGTCACATGATCGGGGGTCGGCGATGCATCAGGATGGTAACCATAGAGGTCCTTGAGACCTCTATGGTTACTGATGCAGGCCTGCTGTGAGCGCCACCCGGGGGTCGGTGCTCATAGCAAGCCTGCAATTCAGCTACATAGCAGCGATCTGATGATCACTGCTATGTAGCTGAGCCGATCGAGTGGTGCCATCTTCTAGCCTCCCATGGAGGTTATTGAAGCATGGCAAAAGTTAAAAAAAAGGTTTTTAAAAATATGAAATAAAAAAAATATAAAGGTTCAAATCGCCCCCCTTTCGCCCCATCCAAAATAAAAAAAAAAAAAAAAAAATCAAACCTACACATATTTGGTATCGCCATGTTCAGAATCGCCCGATCTATCAATAAAAAACAACATTAATCTGATCACTAAACAGCATAGGGAGAAAAAAATTTGAAATGCCAGAACTACGTTTTTTTGGTCACCACGACATTGCATTAAAATGCAATAACGGGTGATCAAAAGAATCTATTTGCACAAATGTGGTATCATTAAAAATGTCAGCTCAGCATGCAAAGAATAAGCCCTCACCCGACCGCAGATCACGAAAAATGGAGACGCTACGGGTATCGGAAAATGGCGCTTTTTTTTTTTTTTTTTTTTTTAAGCAAAGTTTTGAATTTTTTTTCACCACTTAGATAAAAAAAAAACCTGTTAGGTTATGTTAGGTAACTATGAACTCGTAATCACCTGAAAAATCATAATATCAGGTCAGTTTTAGCATTTAGTGAAGCTAGCAAAAAAGCCAAACAAAAAACAAGTGTGGGATTGCACTTTTTTTGCAATTTCAGCACACTTGGATTTTTTTTCCCATTTCCTAGTACAAGACATGGTAAAACCAATGGTGTCGTTCAAAAGTACAACTCGTCCAGCAAAAAATTAATCCTCACATGACCATATTGACAGAAAAATAAAAAGTTATGGCGCTGGGAAGGAGGGGAGCGAAAAGCGAAAAACGAAAACACAAAAATAAAAAAGGGCCGCAGCGGGAAGGGTTTAATCTAAATGCCACAGGATTTACCACCTCTAGGATATCATATGGACCAATAAACTTTGGACCCAACTTTGCTGACAGCACTTTAAGTTTGATGTTTCTAGATCGCAACCAAATCTTATCTTCAATCTTAAAAACAGGACCCACTGAGCATCTTCTATTCGCTTTCCGTTTTTGGCAAATCTGAGCAGTCCCAGTGTTTTGAACCTCCCTCCAGACATCCCTAAGTCTATGCATGGTGACCTCCGCCACAGGATATTCAGAACTAATCCTAGAAATTCACCAAAATGGGAATGAAAACCATAATTACAGAAAAACTGTGAAGTTCCAGTAGACTTATTTATTTGACTGTTAAATGCAAACTCAGCGAGAGACATAAATTAAGACCATTCCCTCTATCGACCTGCCACAAAGCACCTTAAAATTTGTTCCAAAGATTGACTTGTTCTTTCAGTCTGACAGCTGGTTTCAGGGTGGTAAGGAGATGAAAAAGGCAAGTCAATCCCGAGTTCACTACAAAATGCTATCCAGAATTTAGAGACAAATTGTACTCCCCTATCAGACATAATGTTTAGTGATGAGCGAACGTGCTCGCCACTACTTGGTACTGGCCCGAGTATCACTGTGCTCGGTGTACTCGGCGAGCACCGAGCATTTCCGGGATTATTCAGCATGAAATCGGGTCTCTTCCTTTTAACTTTGGTGCTTTTTAGAGCGGCAATCAACATGCAGTGATTGTCTGCCATGCACAGCAGCCATCTTTGTTGTGGTATTACAGTGATTGGTTGGCTGCACAGCGTCATCAGGTCTATAAGAGGCCTGGCACCGCCCTGCTCACCGCATTCTGCTCCAGACTCAGCTAGTGTAGGAAGAGCTGCTGCTGAGATAGGGTCAGATTCTTACTTTTATTAGTTAGTGTGGGTCTACTAGTGCTCAATCCACAAATCTTAATAAACCAACAGTCCTTTTTAGGGCTATTTCGGGGGTACATAGATTGTATATAGATCTCACTGCATACATCAAAAAGCTAAATTACTGTCTGCTGCTGCGTATTTTATATATACGTAGCTGCAGGTATCCGTGGCTAGGATTTTTTCTTTTTTTCCACATTTAATTGCTTTGTCACACTGCAGACTACAGCCAGGTCTTTTCAATACAAGAGCGTGGAAATCTAAAAATTTTAATTCTGGCCTATTTTTTTGGTAATATAGTATTTTTTGGAGTGTCTTACAACATTTTTGGACACCATTTTGCTGATCAAAAAATGTGTACCTGGCCCAAAAATATTTAGCTACAGTTCTTATATTTATCAATGTGATTTGTACCCCCATGCATCGCATATCATTGAGCTAAATATTTTACAATTTTAGTACTCCAATTTTTTTTAGTGTCATAGCCTACTTATTGACACAATTCTGATGGGCCAAAAAAAAATTAAGGCCACATTTTGATCAGTCTGTTTTTTCCGTCCGACGTGTGGTCTGTCTTCTCCAAATACTTGCTTTTCAGGCATACATTCCACTCTTTTGCCTGTCTGCTACCCTAGTTCTATACAGTATTTTGTGGTTAAAAAAAATGTAAAAAAAATCCAGGCCACATATTGAAACAGTCTGTAATCTCAGTCAAATAAGCGAGAAAACAGCCGCACTCTCTCGGGTTATAGCTTGCAAAGTGGTGTATTTATTCACATGTGTTTGACATTCAAATATATGTACACATACAGCAGGATAAGAAAAAAAGTGACGTTTCGACCCAGTTCCGGGTCTTTCTCAAACTGAGTAGCTGATGCTGTTTGAAAATTTGAAATTAGGTCCCAAAAGGGGCTCCTCTTGGTGTGGCGCTGGGGTATCCTGCTTCCTGGAAGTGTGTGGTAGCAGGATACCCCAGCGCCACACCAAGAGGAGCCCCTTTTGGGACCTAATTTCAAATTTTCAAACAGCATCAGCTACTCAGTTTGAGAAAGACCCGGAACTGGGTCGAAACGTCACTTTTTTTCTTATCCTGCTGTATGTGTACATATATTTGAATGTCAAACACATGTGAATAAATACACCACTTTGCAAGCTATAACCCGAGAGAGTGCGGCTGTTTTCTCGCTTATTTGACTGGTATTGGGTTCTTCCCAAGTACAGCCTGCACCACATGATTTGCTGAGTGTGCTCCATTCCTTTGAATGTAATCTCAGTCACACACCTGGTCTATCTGTGGTGCCCAAATCCTTGCTTTTAGGCATACATTCCAGTTTTTGTCTGCTACCCTTGGTCTATACAGTATTTTGTGGTTAAATTTTTTTTAAAAAATCTAGGCCACATATTGAAACAGTGTGCTATCTCAGTTAGATGCTTGGTCTATCTGTGGTGTCCAAATCCATGCTTTTCAGGCATACATTCCAGTTTTTTGTCTGCTACCCTTGGTATATACAGTATTTTTATTGTTAAAAAATTTTTAAAATTCCAGTCCACATATTGAAACAGTCATCTCAGTAAGACACCTGGTCTATTTGTGGTGCCTGCTACTAGGTATATACAGTATCTTGTGGTTAAAAAATTTTTTTTTAAAAATCCAGGCCACATATTGAAACAGTCTGTTATCTCAGTCAGACATTTGGTCTATCTGTGGTGTCCAAATCCATGCTTTTCAGGCATACATTCCACTTTTTTGTCTGTCTGCTACCCTTGTTCTATACAGTAATTTGTGGTTAAAAAAATGTAAAAAAATTCAGGCCACGTAATGAAACAGTCTGTTATCTCAGTTAGACGCCCTGTCTATCTGTGGTCTCTAAATTCTTGCTTTTCAGGCATACATTCCACTTTTTTGGCATTGTGTTAGCCTACTTCAGAACAGTAATTGTCTTTTCAAAAAATAAAAAAAGGCCACATATTGAACATTGTAATCTCTACCAGACGCCTCCTCTGTCAGTGTTTTAAAAATTGTTGTATTTGGGTGCTCCTTTAAACTGGTTTTGGTGTGTCTTACCCTAGTTCTTAAAATTTAAAAGCAAAATGAAAAAATTATCAACATTCCATGAATTAAAAGTGTGTTTTTTCGGCACACTGATCACATATAAGCTTCCAAAAAATTAATCCATTTGTATTGAACTTTTAAAATATTTCAGTAGTCCATTAAAAATGGGCAAGGCAAGGGGCAATGGACAGGGAAGTGGACATGATGCTGATGGTGCATGCAGAGGATGAGGCCGTGGCCAAGCTGAAAGTGGGCCACCACAGAGACCCACATCTTCTCTCTCGACTTTACTGTCCCAGTTTCTAGGGGACCGCAGCACACCACTATTAAAGCCCGAGCAGTGTGAAATGGTTGTTGGTTGGATAGCGGATAATGCTTCCAGTCACTTAACCACCAACCACCACCACCACGTCTTCCACACGGTCAAGTCTGAGTAGCCATGAGTGTGGACCGCATATTAATCACCCTGATTCTCCTTCCTCCCACCATGCCGAGTGCCCTGAGACAACTGATCCCACGCTTGGAAACTCTGAAGAGCTGTTCACTTTTCCCTTTAAAGATTCCGGACTCTTGGCCAGTCAACTTGAAGTGGGGAAAGATGAGATCGCATGTAGCGATGCCCAAAGATTTGAGTAGCCACGGTCACATGAAGGCGATGGTGGGAAAGTGTTACAAGAGTTGGACGATGATGAGACACAAAGAAAGTCAGGAGGAGGAGCAAGGTGTGGATGTGGAAGATGAGGTGGTGGATGACATAGTAACTGACCCAAATTGGCAGGAGGACACGCAGAGCAAGGACAGTAGCACACATGGGGAAGGAGGCATCACACCTCAACAGGCAGGAAGAAGCAGTGTGGTGGCTGCAGACAGAAGGCATGCATCCATTTCCTGTAATACCAACATGATGGAAGTTGCCATTCCAACTGTTAGATCTTCACGAGTCTGGTTATTTTTTTAAAGTCCCTGATGATAACCCCAAACAGGCCATTTGCAGCACTTGCCATGCCCGTATCAGCAGGGGTAGCAAAACTACCAGCCTGACCACCACCAGCATGATCAGGCACATGGCAGCCAAGCACCCGACTTTGTGGGCCTAACCCCAGGCTCCAGGAAGACTGTCTGCAGGTGACACCACAGCGTCTTCCACTGTTTTGCGTAGAAGCCAATCCCCAGTCCATGGTGTATGCGAAGATGCCTTGTGACCTGCTCCTGTTGTTGCCCACAGTCAACCAGCATCATCATCAAGCCCATCCACGTCCTTGTCCCAGAGCAGCCTTCAGCTGTCTTTTCTCATTGGAACACAAGTAAAAAAAATACGCAGCCAACACCACACAGGCCACAGTACTAAATTCTCACATTTCTCATCTGTTTGAGCTCAAGATGTTGCCTTTTAGGCTAGTTGAGACAGAATCTTTCCACAGCCTAAAAGTTACGGCTGTCCCAAGGTACTCGGTCCCCAGTCGCCACTATTTCTCCTGGTGTGCCGTACCGGCATTAAACCAGCATGTGTCCCACATTACCCGTGCCCTCAACAATGCTGTTACTGGGAAAGTCCACCTAACCACAGCCATGTGCACAAGTGCTTGTGGGCAGGGACAGTACATCTCACTAATGGCACACTGGGTTAACATAGTGGAAGCTGGGACACAGTCAGACCTTGGGATGGAACACATCCTCCCGACGCTGAGGATTGCGGGCCCTACATCAATCAGGGTTGCCCCCACAGTCAACAGCTCCTGCACCTCCTCCTCCTCTTCACCCTCCATCTCTGAAATAAGCACATCAGTCAGAAGCTGGAAGCACTGCAGCACTGCCTCAGCCAAGTGGCAACAGGCTGTGCTGAAGCTAATCAGCTTAAGTGGCAAACTGCACAATGCTGAAGAGTTGTGGACAGTTCTATAAGAGCAGTCAGATTTTTGGCTGACACCGCTGAACCTACAGCTAGGCATGGTCCTGTGTGACAATGGCCGGAACCTGGAGGTGGCTCTCAGGCAAGGTGAGCTCACACACATCCCTTGCCTGGCTCATGTGGTTAACCTCGTCGTTCAACGTTTTCTCAAAAGCTACCCGGAGCTGTCGGAAATTATAGTGAAGGCACACCACCTGTCTGCCCATTGTAGAAAGGCAGCTACAGCTTCAGCTGCCCTTGTCGTGCTTCTGCAGCGTTTGCATCTTCTGGCTCACCGACTGGTTTGTGATGGCCCCACGCTTTGGAAATCTACACTGCATATGTTGGAAAGGATTTGTGAGCAGAAGAGGGCAGTTGTTGACTACCAGCTGTCGTTATTCAGTTCAGACTTCACACATAAGACCTCAGGAGTGGACATGGATGTCAGACATATGTACCATCCTCAAAAACTTTGAGGACGGCACCAAGAGATGGTGAGCAGCTATGACACCATAATTAGCATCACCATCCCACTTCTCTACATTCTGAAAACCTCTCTGCTCACAATTAAAGAGGATGCATTGCAGGCAGAGCATGAGGTCATGGAGCAAGGAACCATAGAGGGGGTTTACACTCATGTCGTCCCAACGTGGATTGGTAGACAATGACAAGGAGGAAGAACAGGAGCTACTTTCATGCGCTTTAGACTGTACTACAAGCAAATCTGTCATGCCATCTGTTCAGTGTGGATGGCCTGAGGACAGGGAGGAGGAGGAGGAAGATGAGGAGGACAGCATGGTCAGTCATCCTGTTGGTGTGGACACGGAAGTCATGCCTCTTAGCAGTCTGGCACGCATGGCTGACTTTGTTACGCTGCGTTTGATCCTCACATTATTAAAATATTCGGTGACACTCATTACTGGTTGGTGACACTTCTAGACCCATGCTACAAGGAGAACTTTCAATCTCTTCTGCCAGAGGCAGACAGGTGTACTAAAATGGTGCAGTACCAGGGGGCCCTTGAAGTGGAATTACTAAACAAAATTCCCATGTGAGAATGCTGGCAGCAGACGTCAGAGTTTGTTGTACAACCAAGCAGTACAAGCGAGAGAGACAGAAGTACAATCCAGCACAGGCAGGGGAACAATGGAAAAGCTCTGGGACAGTTTTCTCAGATCTTCCCATCACACTGGCACAGAGGCAATGGGTGCTGTCACAAGAAGTGCAATGTTTGGGAAGATTTAGGGAGTACCTTGCTGATAGTACAAATGTCCTCCGGGATTCCTCTGTGCCTTTTAATTATTGGGTATCCGAGCTGAACACGTGGCATGAACTGGCTCTCTATGCCTTGGAGGTCCTGGCCTGCCCTTCTGCTAGCGTTCTGTCAGAGTGGGTTTTTGTGTGGCTGGTGGAATTATAAAAACTGATAAGCGCATCCACTTGTCAACTGAAAATGCTGACAGGCTGACTCCTATAAAAATAACAAGGGCTGGATTGGGAAAGATTTCTTTACACCTCTGAATGAAAACAGCGAAACATAACCACATATACATTGTCTTTTTTGTGGAGGTGTATTCTCATGCACCTCTTCACAACCACACATTAGTATACTCTTCCTGATTTGGTTTATTTGGTGTTATCCTCCTTATCCTCATCCTCATCATCCACAACCACTAGAACACCATGGTGAACTTATTTTGTGATGCAGAAGTCACTAAATTTTGATGCAAGGGTGTTTTTATGATGCCTGTTACTAATCAGAAACCATGAAATGTTTTTCAGCCCATATACCTATTATATGAGCATTACGAGTCTAGGAGACCCGCTCCTTTAAATTGGGCCTAGTTTTTAATGAGGCCTTCTCCATGTCTCTTCATTGTTCGCCACTACATCACCAGGGTTAGCGTGTTCGTTCTGCTACAGCCAGTCAATTTTTTGGCAAGGGTGTCTATGATCCCCATAAAATATTTTTTAAAAATGTACCCCCATGGGGAAATATTTTCAGCCCATGCACTTAGTGTGTGGGCATTACAAGTCTATGAAACCAGCTCCTTTAAATTGGGTCTAGTTTTTAATGAGACATTCCTCCACGTCTCATCATCCACTGCCACTAGATCACCACGGTTAACGTGTTCCGTGCTGCTACAGCCAGTCAATTTTTTGGCAATGGTGTCTATGATCCCCATAAAATATTTTTTTTAAATGTACCCCCCATGGGGAAATGTTTGTCAGCCCATACACTTAGTGTATGGGCATTACAAGTCTAGGAGACCCGCTCCTTTAAATTGGGCCTAGTTTTTAATGAGACCTTCCTCCACATCTCATCCACCACCACAATTAACGTGTTCCATGCTGCTACAGCCAGTCAATTTTTTGGCAGTGGTGTCTATGATCCCATTAAAATATTTTTTAAAAATGTACCCCCATGGGGAAATATTTTCAGCCTATGCACTTAGTGTATGGCATTACAAGTCTAGGAGACCCGCTCCTTTAAATTGGGCCTAGTTTTTAATGAGGCCTTCCTCCACATCTCATCATCCACCGCCACTAGATTACCATGGTGAACATGTTCCATGCTGCTATAGCCAGTCAATTTTTTGGCAATGGTGTCTATGATCCCCATAAAATATTTTTTTTAAATGTACCCCCCATGGGGAAATGTTTGTCAGCCCATACACTTAGTGTATGGG
This sequence comes from Ranitomeya variabilis, assembly GCF_051348905.1. Classification (NCBI taxonomy): domain Eukaryota; kingdom Metazoa; phylum Chordata; class Amphibia; order Anura; family Dendrobatidae; genus Ranitomeya; species Ranitomeya variabilis. The sequence goes on from NC_135233.1 coordinate 828,552,350, forward strand.
CATTACAAGTCTAGGAGACCCGCTCCTTTAAATTGGGCCTAGTTTTTAATGAGACCTTCCTCCACATCTCATCCACCACCACAATTAACGTGTTCCATGCTGCTACAGCCAGTCAATTTTTTGGCAGTGGTGTCTATGATCCCATTAAAATATTTTTTAAAAATGTACCCCCATGGGGAAATATTTTCAGCCTATGCACTTAGTGTATGGCATTACAAGTCTAGGAGACCCGCTCCTTTAAATTGGGCCTAGTTTTTAATGAGGCCTTCCTCCACATCTCATCATCCACCGCCACTAGATTACCATGGTGAACATGTTCCATGCTGCTATAGCCAGTCAATTTTTTGGCAAGGGTGTCTATGAGCCCCATAAAATATTTTTAAAAAAAATGTACTCCCCATGGGGAAATGTTTGTTAGCCCATGCACTTAGCATATGTGCATTACAAGTTTAGGAGACCTGCTCCTTTAAATTGGGCCTAGTTTTTAATGAGGCCTTCCTTCATGTCTCATCATCTACCACCACTAGATCACCAGGGTTAACGTGTTCCATGCTGCTACAGACAGTCAATTTTGTGGCAATGGTGTCTATGATCCCCATAAAATATTTTTTAAAAATGTACCCCCCATGGGGAAATGTTTGTCTGCCCATGCATTTAGTCTAGGAGACCCGCTCCGCTGTAATGGGACAGATATTTATGAGGCCCTCCTCCATGTTTCTTCCAAGGTGGGATTGGGGTGCGTGCAAATTTTGGTCAAGGCAGCCCTTGCATTCAATGCATAACGAAACAGTATGGCAGGACCAACTGAATAATGTGAAGTTGGCCTTCCTGTGGCCATCCAGTACCTGGGTTCAAGGGTTTATTGGGGTGCATATGACTTGGTAGCAGGGCTGGCCTTGCAGTCAATACATAAGAAAACAATATGGGATTGCAAAATGAATAATGTGAAGTGGATTTTCCTGTGGCCATCCAGTACCTGGGTTCAAAGGATTCTTGGGATGCATATGACTTGATAGCAAGGCAGGCCTCGCATTCAATGCAACATTTTTTCAGGAAGCACTCCTGTACCTCTCGTGAAAGTGGTATTGGGGTGTGTCTTAATTCTTGGCAGCCCAGCCACTCACTGCATAGTTAATAACAGCATAGGAGACCTACTGTTTAATAATGGCCCTTTAAGAATATTATTGCCGCCTGATGCCCCTCTAAAAATAGGCTTTGTGACTTTAAGAGTCCCTCCTTCATAAATGAAACAAGATGTGTCTCTTTATGTGCCACACACCACATGGCAAGCTAGGGTTGCTAAATGTTACAATGATACAATGACATTTCCAAGTGAATGCATTTTTATTGGTTGAAAGCAATGTTTAAGTTGAAAAACGCATCAAAAACGCTGTGTGTGAACATAGCCCAAGTGGTGGAGGAACATTTTGGTCTGGGGTTAATTATTTTGCCTTATATAGAATTCATTATCCTGGAAGTGATGTACCTGAACATATTTCCCAGCAAAATCCATTTTGGTTTCATTTTCGTATGTTTTTTGGCGCACCTGTAAAAATGGCGTTAAACTCTGGCAACATTGCTTACAGCTGTGACCTAGAAGTAACAAATGCTTCCAGGGGCGATCCCTATGATGATCACATGTTATTTGAGCAGTGTTTACATCATTTTCAGATGTTTTTAGACCTTAAAAGGACCCTTGGGGGTAATCACGGTAAAAATACTTGAGTGTCCCATAGACTTACATTGTGCTCCTTGCTCGGGTCGAGTACTCCAATTTGCTCAACACAAGCAACGAGCGCCCAACACTAATAATCTTAAGTCTGTAACTTTACAATATATGAGAAAATAACAACCTGGAGAGTGTCTCTGCATTAGGTAATCATGACAAATGAACAAAATGAGCTTGTTGGCTGAATCGGTCAACTACCACCCAGATAGCAGTTTTCTCACCAAACATAAGCAAAACCGTGATTAAATCCTTGGACAAATGCATCCTTGCTGTTTATGGAATTGGAAATGTAGTCCATTCCTGGCTGGGAAGCTATGACATGACTTTAGCACCTCCACAGACTTCACAGACAAATAGAAAATTTTTAATATCATTATGCATGGACCGTCATTTAATATGTTTAGAAATTAGAGATGAGCCACCTCCCTAGTGTTCGGGTTCGGTTCGTCGAACAGGTACGTGTTCGACGAACGTTCGATGAAAACCATTGAACCCCATTGAAACCAATGGCAGGCAAACACAAACACATACAAACACATGGAAAACACCTTAAAAGGTGTCCAAAAGCTGACAAACTGCTCAGAAGACACAACAAACACATGGAAAAGTCACAACTACATATTGTCATGCAAAAAGAAAAGAGGTGGAGGAGTAAAAGGAGGAGAAGACACAGATATAGGCATGTCATGCCCTTCTAAAATCAAGAAAGGCTGGAGTAAAAATCTAAACTCACTCTACCAACACCCAGACGTTTTGACAAAAAAATTAAAAAAATAAATATCTTTAGGTAGAATAGCGGCGGGTCCATTCAGAACACTTTCCTTAGAAGACATAGTGGTAACCCCGTTGGGAGTTGTGCCAAAAAATGAACCCAATACATTCAGACTAATCCACCATTTGTCATATCCAAGGGACAGGTCAGCAAACGACAACATCGACGCGGAACCAAGTACAGTACTATGTACTGTACCTCCTTTGACGAGGCAATCAGGCAGGTCAAGAAGTTGGTAAGGGGCACCCTAATGGCCAAAACAGACATTGAGGGGGCGTTCCGGTTACTACCTGTGCCTCCGAATAGTGTCCTCCAATTGGGCTGCTTCTGTGAAGGAGCATACTACATAGATCGCTGTTTGCCCATGGGGTGCTCCATATCCTGCTCACTATTTGAGGCGTTCAGTTGCTTCCTGGAATGTGTCGTCATGGACGTTTGTAAGGCGGCACATATTATCCATTACCTCTATGACTTCTTATGCCTGGGCCCAAAAGATTCGCCAGTGTGTGAAAACACGCGGTAGTCCACCTGTGGGGAGAGAGCTGGAGGGAGAGTGGACACCCCAGAGCCGAGGGGTTAGATTGAGAAAGAAAGAAGGCGGTGTAGCTTGTTTCATGGGTGGGGTACTGTTGTGAATTCTGTTCTCGAGCTCCCTCCTGTGGTTATGAATGGTACTTCGGTGAGTTCTGTTCATGGACTCCCTCTGGTGGCTGTGAGTGGAGCTGCTGGTTCGGAGATTCATTCTCCAGCTGATCTCGTTGAGGTCTTGGCTGGCTGCTCTATTTAACTCCACTCAGATCGTTACTTGATGCCAGCTGTCAATGTCCTAGTACTGGTTCAGTTCTCTTGGATCTTTCAGATGACCTGTCTACTTCAGCAAAAGCTAAGTTTCTGCTAGCTTATTTGTTAGCATTGTTTTTTGTCCAGCTTGCTATCATGATTTTGTTCTGTTAGCTGGAAGCTTTGGGATGCAGAGTGGCACCACCGCGCCGTGAGTGGGTGTGGTGGTTTCTTTTGCACACTCTGCGTGTTTTTTTTGTTAGTGTTTTATGCTGACCGCAAAGATACCTTTTCTATCCTCAGTCTGTTTAGTTAAGCCTGGCCTCCTATGCTGAAACCGGTTTCATATCTGTGTTTGTGACTTCCATCTTAACTCAGTCAATATATGTGGGGGCTGCCTATTTCTTTGGGGGATTTCTCTGAGGCAAGGTAGGCTGTATTTTCTATCTTTAGGGGAAGTTAGCTCTTAGGCTGTGAAGAGGCGTCTAGGCAGAGTCAGGAACGCTCCACGGCTATTTCTAGTTGTTGTGATAGGATTAGGGGTTGCGGTCAGCAGAGCTCCCACTTCCGAGAGCTCGTCCTGTATTACTAGTTTGCTCATCTGGTCATTTCTAGTACTCCTAACCACCAGTTCAATCATAACAGTACAGCTGGCCCGCAAAGTGTTAATGCATCTCAATAGAGGGATAAGAGAAGTTCTGAGACCATTTTTTTTTTCTGCAGTGTGTTTTGTTTCTCTTTTCCCCTAAATCTCTGGGTGGTTCAGGACACAGGTGTAGGTATGGACATTCAAGGTCTGTCCTCTTGTGTGGATCAACTCACTGCAAAGGTACAAGGCATTCAAGATTATGTAGTTCAGAACCCGATGTTAGAACCCAGAATTCCAATTCCTGATTTGTTTTCTGGGGATAGATCTAAGTTCCTGAATTTCAAAAATAATTGTAGACTGTTTTTTGCTTTGAAATCCCGCTCCTCTGGTGACTCCATTCAGCAAGTAAAAATCATTATTTCTTTGCTGCGTGGTGACCCTCAAGACTGGGCATTTTCCCTTGCACCAGGAGATCCTGCATTGCGTAATGTAGATGCGTTTTTTCTGGCTCTTGGATTGCTTTATGATGAACCAGATTCAGTGGATCAGGCAGAGAAAATTTTGCTGGCTTTGTGTCAGGGTCAGGATGAAGTGGAGGTATATTGTCAGAAGTTTAGAAAGTGGTCTGTGCTTACTCAGTGGAATGAATGTGCGCTGGCGGCAATTTTCAGAAAGGGTCTTTCTGAAGCCCTTAAGGATGTTATGGTGGGATTCCCCACACCTACTGGTCTGAATGAGTCTATGTCCTTGGCCATTCAGATCGATCGACGCTTACGTGAGCGCAAAAATGTGCACCATTTGGCGGTGTTTTCTGAGCAGAGGCCTGAGCCTATGCAATGTGACAGGACCTTGACTAGAGCTGAACGGCAAGAGTACAGACGTCTGAATGGGCTGTGTTTTTACTGTGGTGACTCCACTCATGCCATCTCTGATTGTCCTAAGCGCACTAAACGGTTCGCTAGGTCTGCCACCATTGGTACGGTACAGCCAAAATTTCTTTTGTCCGTTACTCTGATTTGCTCTTTGTTGTCCTATTCTGTTATGGCATTTGTGGATTCAGGTGCTGCCCTGAATTTGATGGACTTGGAGTTTGCCAGGCGCTGTGGTTTTTTCTTGGAGCCCTTACAGTATCCTATTCCATTGAGAGGAATTGGTGCTACACCTTTAGCCAAGAATAAGCCTCAGTACTGGACTCAATTGACCATGTGCATGGCTGCTGCACATCAGGAGGATATTCGCTTTTTGGTGTTGCATAATCTGCATGATGTGGTCGTTTTGGGTTTGCCATGGCTACAGGTCCATAATCCAGTATTGGATTGGAAATCAATGTCTGTATCCAGCTGGGGTTGTCAAGGGGTACATGGGGATGTCCCATTGTTGTCTATTTCGTCTTCCCATCCTTCTGAAGTCCCTGAGTTCTTGTCAGATTACCGGGATGTATTTGAGGAGCCCAAATCCAGTGCCCTACCTCCTCATAGGGATTGCGATTGTGCTATTAATTTGATTCCTGGTAGTAAGTTCCCGAAGGGCCGACTGTTCAATTTGTCTGTGCCAGAACACGCTGCAATGCAGAGTTATATAAAGGAGTCCTTGGAGAAAGGGCATATTCGCCCGTCGTCCTCACCGTTGGGAGCAGGGTTCTTTTTTGTGGCCAAGAAGGATGGTTCTCTGAGACCTTGTATAGATTACCGCCTTCTCAATAAAATCACCGTCAAATTTCAGTACCCTTTGCCGCTACTGTCTGATTTGTTTGCTCGGATTAAGGGGGCTAGCTGGTTCACCAAGATAGATCTTCGAGGGGCGTATAATCTTGTGCGTATTAAACGGGGCGACGAATGGAAAACAGCATTTAATACGCCCGAGGGCCATTTTGAGTACTTGGTGATGCCATTCGGGCTTTCTAATGCTCCATCTGTGTTTCAGTCCTTTATGCATGACATTTTCCGAAAGTACCTGGATAGATTCATGATTGTATATTTGGATGATATTTTGGTCTTTTCGGACGATTGGGAGTCTCATGTGAAGCAGGTCAGAATGGTGTTCCAGGTCCTTCGTGCTAATTCCTTGTTTGTGAAAGGGTCTAAATGTCTCTTTGGAGTTCAGAAGGTTTCATTTTTGGGTTTCATTTTTTCCCCTTCTACTATCGAGATGGACCCTGTTAAAGTTCAGGCCATTTATGATTGGACTCAGCCTACTTCTGTGAAGAGCCTTCAGAAATTCCTGGGCTTTGCTAATTTTTACCGTCGCTTCATCGCTAATTTTTCTAGTGTTGTTAAACCATTGACTGATTTGACCAAGAAAGGTGCTGATGTGGTCAATTGGTCCTCTGTGGCCGTTGAGGCTTTTCAGGAGCTGAAGTGTCATTTTTCTTCTGCCCCTGTGTTGTGTCAGCCAAATGTTTCGCTCCTGTTTCAGGTCGAGGTGGATGCTTCTGAGATTGGAGCAGGGGCTGTTTTGTCTCAAAGAGGTTCTGATGGCTCTGTGATGAAACCATGTGCTTTCTTTTCTAGAAAGTTTTCGCCTGCTGAGCGCAATTATGATGTGGGCAATCGAGAGTTGTTGGCTATGAAGTGGGCGTTTGAGGAGTGGCGACATTGGCTTGAAGGAGCCAAGCATCGCGTGGTGGTCTTGACGGATCACAAGAATCTGACTTATCTCGAGTCTGCCAAGCGGTTGAATCTGAGAGAGGCTCGATGGTCGCTGTTTTTCTCCGGCTTCAATTTTGTGGTTTCGTACCTTCCGGGTTCTAAGAATGTGAAGGCTGATGCCCTTTCAAGGAGTTTTGTGGCTGATTCTCCGGGAGTTCCTGAGCCGGCTGGTATTCTCAAAGAGGGGGTAATTTTGTCTGCCATCTCCCCTGATTTGCGGCGGGTGCTGCAGGAGTTTCAGGCTGATAGACCTGACCGTTGTCCAGCGGAGAAGCTGTTTGTCCGTGATAGATGGACTAGTAGAGTTCTCTCTGTGGTTCATTGTTCGGTGTTGGCTGGTCATCCTGGAATCTTTGGTACCAGTGATTTGGTGGCTAGATCCTTTTGGTGGCCTTCCTTGTCACGAGATGTGCGTTCTTTTGTGCAGTCCTGTGGGACTTGTGCTCGGGCTAAGCCCTGCTGTTCTCCTGCCAGTGGGTTGCTTTTGCCCTTGCCGGTCCCGAAAAGGCCCTGGACGCATATTTCCATGGATTTTATTTCGGATATCCCTGTCTCTCAGAGGATGTCAGTTATCTGGGTGGTTTGTGATCGCTTCTGTCGCTTCTCTAAGATGGTCCATTTGGTACCTTTGCCTAAATTGCCTTCCTCCTCTGATTTGGTTCCATTGTTTTTCCAGCATGTGGTTCGTTTACATGGTATTCCGGAGAACATCGTGTCGGACAGAGGTTCCCAGTTTGTTTCAAGATTTTGGCGGTCCTTTTGTGCTAAGATGGGCATTGATTTGTCTTTTTCTTCAGCTTTCCATCCTCAGACAAATGGCCAAACCGAACGAACCAATCAGACTTTGGAAACATATCTGAGATGCTTTGTTTCTGCTGATCAGGATGATTGGGTGTCCTTCTTGCCTTTGTGTTATGACCCCAATGGCAGAGGGTCTCAGAAATAATTTCTAGGTCTACAAACACAAAAAAACAGCTCATAGGGCAGTGGTAACTGGGCTGACCATATATCTAATCCTAGCACCACAAATAACAGCAGCCGGGGAACGTTCCTACGTTGGTTCTAGACATCTCGCGCCAGCCGGAGAACTAGCTAACCCTAGAAGGGAAAAGAAAGACCTTTCTTGCCTCCAGAGAAAAGACCCCAAAAGTTGGATACAAGCCCCCAACAAATAATAACGGTGAGGTAAGCGGAAAAGACAAACATAAGAATGAGCTAGGTATTTAGCAAAGAGAGGCCCACTAGCTAATAGCAGAATATAGAAAGATAACTTATATGGTCAGCAAAAACCCTATCAAAAATATCCACACTGGAAATTCAAGAACCCCCGAACCGTCTAATGGCCCGGGGGGAGAACACCAGCCCCCTAGAGCTTCCAGCAAGATCAGGAATCACATTTAGTACAAGCTGGACAAAAATGAGAGCAAGCAAATAACCCAAAAAACAAAGAAGCAGGACTTAGCTTAATTTTGCACGAACCAGGACCAGCAGATAGGAGCAAACAGAATGTGTCTGATTACAACGATGCCAGGCACTGGACTAAGGTTCCAGGAGGTTTATATAGCAACACCCCTGAACTAACGACCCAGCTGGGTGCAAACTGAGGGAAGAAAATCCCAGAGTCATATCACTAGTAACCACAAGAGGGAGCCAAAAAGTCTAATTCACAACACCTTTGGCTGAGTTCGCCCTTAATAATCGGGCCAGCTCGGCCACTTTGGTTTCGCCTTTTTTCTGTAAGGCTGGGTTCACATTGCGTTAATGTGTGCACGCTAACGGACAGTGTTGCACGGCGAAAATGTCGCAATTAACGCCGTGCAATGGGGCCGTTAGCGTGCCCATTGACAGCAATGTCAATTTCTCCTGCAGCGCATCACTAGCGCGTGCCTTTTTCGGCTCGCGCTAGTGATGTGCCGTTCTTCTGTGACGCGCCTCGGACGCTGCTTGCAGCGTCCGCGGCGCGCCCGAGGTCCGTTCCCCGCTCTCGCAGATCGGGGATCTGCGAGAGTGGGGATGTTAACGCGACCCCAAACACGGCCCCTAAATAAACATTGCGTTAGCGCAATCCGCTAGCGCTAGCGCTAAACGGATTGCCCTAACGCAATGTGAACCTAGCCCAATTCTGGTTTCCACCCTCGTTTTTCTTCAGGGCAGGTTGAGCCTTCAGACTGTCCTGGTGTGGATTCTGTGGTGGACAGGTTGCAGCGAATTTGGACTCACGTAGTGGACAATTTGACATTGTCCCAGGAGAAGGCTCAACGTTTCGCTAACCGCCGTCGCTGTGTTGGTCCCCGACTTCGTGTTGGGGATTTGGTTGGGTTGTCGTCTCGTTTTGTTCCTATGAAGGTTTCGTCTCCTAAGTTTAAGCCTCGTTTCATTGGTCCTTATAAGATTTCTGAATTTCTTAATCCTGTGTCATTTCGTTTGGACCTTCCAGCTTCTTTCGCCATCCATAATGTGTTCCATAGGTCGTTATTGCGGAGATATGTGGCTCCTATGGTTCCCTCCGTTGATCCTCCTGCCCCGGTGTTGGTTGAGGGGGAGTTGGAGTATGTGATGGAGAAGATTTTGGATTCACGTATTTCGAGACGGAAACTTCAGTACCTACTCAAGTGGAAAGGTTATGGTCAGGAGGATAATTCCTGGGTGGTTGCCTCTGATGTTCATGCTGCCGATCTTGTTCGTGCCTTTCATTTGGCTTGTCCGGATCCGCCTGGAGGCTCTGGTGAGGGTTCGGCGACCCCTCCTCAAGGGGGGGGGGGTACTGTTGTGAATTCTGTTCTCAAGCTCCCTCCTGTGGTTGTGAATGGTACTTCGGCGAGTTCTGTTCATGGACTCCCTCTGGTGGCTGTGAGTGGAGCTGCTGGTTCTGAGATTCATTCTCCAGCTGATCTCGTTGAGGCCTTGGCTGGCTGCTCTATTTAACTCCACTCAGATCGTTACTTGATGCCAGCTGTCAATGTCCTAGTACTGGTTCAGTTCTCTTGGATCTTTCAGATGACCTGTCTACTTCAGCAAAAGCTAAGTTTCTGCTAGCTTATTTGTTAGCATTGTTTTTTGTCCAGCTTGCTATCATGATTTTGTTCTGTTAGCTGGAAGCTCTGGGATGCAGAGTGGCACCACCGCGCCGTGAGTCGGTGCGGTGGTTTCTTTTGCACACTCTGCGTGGTTTTTTTGTTAGTGTTTTATGCTGACCGCAACGATACCTTTTCTATCCTCAGTCTGTTTAGTTAAGCCTGGCCTCCTATGCTGAAACCTGTTTCATTTCTGTGTTTGTGACTTCCATCTTAACTTACAGTCAATATATGTTACATAGTTACATAGTTACATAGTTATTGAGGTTGAAGGAAGACTTTAAGTCCATCTAGTTCAACCCATAGCCTAACCTAACATGCCCTAACATGTTGATCCAGAGGAAGGCAAAAAAAACCCATGTGGCAAAGAGTAACTCCACCATGGGGAAAAAAATTCCTTCCCGACTCCACATACGGCAATCAGACTAGTTCCCTGGATCAACGCCTTATCAAGGAATCTAGTGTATATACCCTGTAATATTATACTTTTCCAGAAAGGTATCCAGTCCCCTCTTAAATTTAATTAATGAATCACTCATATATGTATATGTGGGGGCTGCCTATTTCTTTGGGGGATTTCTCTGAGGCAAGGTAGGCTGTATTTTCTATCTTTAGGGGGAGTTAGCTCTTAGGCTGTGAAGAGGCGTCTAGGCAGAGTCAGGAACGCTCCACGGCTATTTCTAGTTGTTGTGATAGGATTAGGGGTTGCGGTCAGCAGAGCTCCCACTTCCCAGAGCTCGTCCTGTATTACTAGTTTGCTCATCTGGTCATTTCTAGTGCTCCTAACCACCAGTTCAATCATAACAGGGTACTCTGCTGAGTAGCAGAAATTGCTACTAGGCCCAAAAGGATTTCCTGGGCCAGATGCTGTTAAAAATAGTACTTAGGTAAACAGGTGATGTAGCTTGCTTCATGGGTGGGGTACGCTGCTGAGTAGCACTAAATTCTACTAGGCCCAAAATGAATTCCTGGGCTAGATGCTGTTACAAAATAGTAGTTAGGTGAACAGGCGGTGTAGCTTGCTTCATGGGTGGGGTACGCTGCTGAGTAGCACCAAATTCTACTAGGCCCAAAAGGATTTCCTGGGCCAGATGCTGTTAAAAATAGTACTTAGGTAAACAGGCGGTGGGTGGCTGGGCTACTCTGCTGACTAGCAGACACAAGCTTTGGAGCAGACCTCTGAATCCCAGGCCATAGTATGAGTAAACAACTCTGCAGACGACCCCACCCACCAGGAATTGATGATGGCAACGTCATGTAAAACTCAGCAAGGGGACTAAATAAAAGAGTCTCAATTTTTTCAAAAAATTCGGCCACAGACACCACTCAAGTGGCATCAATTTCGCCAGAGTTTTTTTTAAAACGGTTGGTGAGGTGATTTTCAAAAATCAAGCTTTTAGTCTCCCCAAGATGACACAGCGGTAGAAAAGTCCTTGCATATCCAGGATTTGTTCATCTTACATTGTCACTGGGCAGCCACGTGCGCTTATCTGTCAGCACACCACCAGCAGCACTGAACACACGTTCAGAGAGAACACTGGCTGTGGGGCACGACAAGATCTCAAATGTGTGAGTGGCGAGCTCAGGCCATTTTTCAAGATTGGAAGCCCAAAATGAGCAAGGGTCCAGTTCCACAGTCATGGCATCGATGTTAACTTGGAGATACTCTTGTGCCATCCTCTCTAGGCATTGGCTGTGCATCAGACTTCTTGTCTCCTGTAGCCTTGCAAAGGATGGTATAAAAAAAAAAAAATCTGGAAACGATTGGAAAAAATTGCTCTTACCACCAGATACGATGTTACTGTAACAGTTAGAGTGATGACTCGATAGTCCCACAGTTGGCAAGTTGGAACTCAGAGATTGACTACGTGCACCACTGGTGTTTTGTGGAAAAGCAGATGTTAGATTCTGTAACAGTCTCTGCTGATACTCCTGCATGCGTGAATCCCTTTCTATAGCAGGAATTATTTTGCCAAATTTGCATTTGTATCGGGGATCTAAGAGTGTGGCAACCCAGTAGTTGGCATTTCTTTGGATTCTGACAAACCGAGGGTCATGTTGCAGGTAGTGCAGCAAGAAGGCACTCATGTGTCTTGCGCATCCAGGAGGACCAAGTCCTTGTTGTCTTGGTGGTGGCGAGGTGAGAATCATGCTTCCTTCGTCTGCCCTCTCCCCCCAACCTCGCAAAACAGAAATTTGATCAAGGTCTCCCTCATCTGATGCGTCTTCCATGCCCAGCGCCAGTTGATCCTTCACTTCTTCCTCGCCTCCTGCACCTTTCTCAACAGTTTGGCTGCTACCATGCGCCCTCGGTAATCCCTCTCCCCCAGCCTCCAATGCCAGCCATCTTGGTGCTGCCAACTTTCATGACCTTGGAGACATGATCCCTTCCGCATACGACTCCTCTTGTTCCTCCCCCTCTTGTTCCACCACCTGACTCCGAACACTGTGTAAGGTGTGCTCCAGCATGTAAATCACCGGAATGGTCATGCTGATAATGGCATTGTCAGCACTAAACATCTTCGTTGCTATTTCAAAACTGCAGAAGGGTTCATAGGTCCCTGATCTAAGACCACTCCTGCAGTGTGATTTGCCCCACCTCTTGAGCTCGTTGGCCCAGGCTATACGTCATAATGTATTGCACCAGGGCTCGTTGGACAGTGCAGACACTGCTCCTAGGCCCAAAACTATTAACTGGATTAGATGCATTAAAAATTGAGATACACAGGCGGTATAGTTAGATTCACAGGCTGGCTACTCTGCTGACATGCAGACACTGCTCCTAGGCCCAAAACTATTAACTGGATTAGATGCAGTGAAAATAGAGATACACAGGTGGTATAGTTAGTTTCACAGGTGGGCTACTCTGCTGACGTGCAGACACTGCTACTAAGCCCAAAACCCCAAAACGATTTACTGGGTTAGATGCAGTAAAAATTCAGATTCACAGGCGGTGTAGCTAGCTTCACAGGCAGGCTACTCAGATGACTATCAGACAATGCTACTAGCCCAAAAGGATTGGCTGAGTTAGATTACACCAAATGCTGTGACTATCACTTCCACAGCACTGGCTGAGACCTGCCTGGCAAACAGTGCTATGAACTGCTGTAACCTACTCTGAAAAGGGCTGATATTACAACTAGTCCCTAATCCCTAAACCTCTCTCTCTGACAATTCGCTCCAAAAAAACACTTAGTCTGTATAGCACCCACAGCAGCAGCGGTGCAATCTAACACTAAGCTGCAGCAGTGAGGAAATGGTGGCGACGGGGCAAATGGCTGGTTCTTATAGGGCAAGGACATGTGACATACACATCCAATGACACATGCCCTTGCTTGTGTGCATTACATGCACATTGCTGTGTGTGTGTGCACTGCTGATAGGCTGAGAGACTGCACCGCCCCTCTGTAAATGTGGGAAAGAAAAAAAAAAAATGGAGATCGGCGTTATTTCATCACAGATCTATCTCCCGCCCACTATACACTGAAATAGTCCATTAACAATGATAAACATTTTTAATGTGCAAATCAAGCTAGGCTTTTGGTGAATGAACAGTTATCGAACAGAATCTCGAACAGCCGAATTTTAAGCAAATTGTTCGGGTTCGTCGAATGACTCGAACACCGCCCAAAACAGCTTGAATTTGAAATTGGCGAACAGTTCGACTCGAACACGGCTCATCTCTACTAGCAATGGCTTTCCAAGGATGACCACTCAAGACAGAATCACAAAATTATTGTAACACCCTCAATCTTAGGTACACATGCACAAATAATTTGGACCCCAGAGCAGTGGAAGGAGCCAACGACTGGACTTTACAGATCTCCTCTTCCAATTCTGAGGTTATCATAGAAACCACAATACCCTGAGGAATAATGGAGGATCAAGACTATAAATAATGCTTCCGTTTTCACATTTTTAGACCACGGCCTGAGTACAATTGAAAAATTAAACTTAGAAAAAAATACAGAAAAAAATTAAACTTAGAAAATTAAGAGATGTGGTGGTCTCTTAATTTTTGACAAAGCTGTATTTTTGAGTAAAATGTAAATTGTTCATTTATTCTATAAATAAATGACAACATGTCTCAGAATTTCAAAGCAATTCATTTTGTATTTTTTTATGAAAAGGAGAAATGGTCAAAATTTAAAAAATACAGTGCTTTCAGACCTCAAATAATGCAAAGAAAACAAGTTCATAATCATTTAGAAACATCGAAACATCAATAGTAATGTTTTAACTCAGGAAGAGCTCAGAAATCAATATTTTTAATCACACCTTTCATGCGTCTTGGCACCAGTCTTTCACACTGCTTCTGGCGCAAAAATTTAAAGCAGTTCTTCTTTGTTTTATGGCTTGTGACTATCCATTATCCTCTTGATTACGTTACAGAGGTTTTCAATGGGGGTCAGGTCTGGAGATTGGGCTGCCCATGACAGGGTTTTGATGTGGTGGTGTATTAATTTTTGCCAGAGCTGTAAATAAATGTATTTATTGGTCAAATATTTTTTTTTTCTTTATTTAGAGATTTTTAACCTTTTTCTGACCTCAGATGGGATAGTACATCCGAGGTCAGATACCGCGTATTGATGCAGGGCTCCGGCGGTGAGCCCGAATCAAAGCCGGGACATGTCAGCTGTTTTGAACAGCTGACATGTCTCCGCAATAGCGGCAGGTGAAATTGCGATTCACCCTGCGCTATTAACTAGTTAAATGCCGCTGTCAAACGCTGACAGCGGCACTTAACCGGCGCTTCCGGATGGGGGGCCGGAAATGAGCGCATCGCCGACCCCGTCACATGATCGGGGGTCAGCGATGCTTCTGCATTGTAACCATAGAGGTCCTTGACACCTCTATGGTTACTGATGCCGGCCTGCTGTGACCGCCCCCCTGTGATCGGCGCTCATAGCACACCTGCATTTCTGCTGCATAGCAACGATCTGATGATGTAGCAGAGCCGATCTCGTTGTGCCAGCTTCTAGCCTCCTATGGAGGCTATTGAAGCATGGCAAAAGTAAAAAAAAAAAAAGTTGAAAAAAATAAAAATTAAAAAAAAGGTTAAATCACCCCCCTTTCGCCCCATTCAAAATAAATCAATTAAAAAAAATCAAACCTACACATATTTGGCATCGCTGCATTCAGAATCGCCCAATCAATAAAAAAGGATTAATCTGATCACTAAACGGCGTAGCGAGAAAAAAATTTGAAACGCCAGAATTACGTTTTTTTGGTCGCCGCGACATTGCATTAAAATGCAATAATGGGCAATCAAAAGAACAAATCTGGACCAAAATGCTGCCATTAAAAACGTCAGCTCAGCACACAAAAAATAAGCCCTCACCCTACCCCAGATCATGAAAAATGGAGACGCTACGGGTATCGGAAAATGGCACAATTTTTTTTTTTTTAGCAAAGTTTGGAATTTTTTTCACCACTTAGATAAAAGTGAACCTAGACATGTTTGGTGTTTATGAACTCGCACTGACCTGGAGAATCGTAATGGCAGGTCAGTTTTAGCATTTAGTGAACCTATTAAAAAAGCCAATCGAAAAACCAGTGTGGGATTGCACTTTTTTGCAATTTCACCGCACTTGGAATTTTTTTTCCGTATTCTAGTACTCAACATGCTAAAACCAATGATGTCCTTCAAAAGTACAACTTGTTTTGCAAAAAATAAGCCCTCACATGACCATATTGATGGAAAAATAAAAAAAGTTATGGCTCTGGGAAGAAGGGGAGCAAAAAACGAACAAGGAAAAACGGAAAATCCCAAGGTAATGAAGGGGTTAAAAAAAAATAAAAAAATAAAAATATATATATATATATTTACACATTCTAATATTTTATTTTTACTTTTTTACATTGTCTCAGTATGAGACTGTTAGGGCTAGCGGAATGCACCAAATTATAAGAGAGGTGGTATAAGGTGCATTCGCAGCCCGGGGTCCACCGTGCAGAGATGGAATCTGCTGCTGAGTAATGACGGACTTTATGGCGGTACAATGTGGATACACACATGGGTTAACTGCACCTTGTGTGAAGGAAGCAAACCCTGTTGCGTGACAGGGCCGTGGTACTGCACTAAGAGCGCAAGCAAGGAGTCTCAGGACTCTATCCCAAGACACAGGATTAGAGCATGTTCAGACCACTTGCGCTCGACACCGCAACTGGGGTGTCAGAGTAACTGAAAATATAATTTAAATGCACAAGAGTGGGTGCTGTGCCGCTTTGTCGGATGCCACTAACCACCCAGACTTGGGATAGGAAAGCACTCTAATAGCGCATGGCGCCGCACTGGCGGTCACAGCAATTGATGCTGTATCGTGTGTTTAGTACTGATGGCTCTGTCGGGCACTAAATAGCAAACATCCACCTTACATGAGCAGTCATACACAAGGGAGGGGATGATTAATGAGCGACTTTCACATATCAACACACACACACACGATTGCAAGTATACACTAGCGCATGGCCGTGTGGTCATGCAAACCTTTTATAGCTGCAGCAAGTACAGGACCTTCCCAGAAGGACTAATGGGAGGCTTCCACAGAAGTTGAGCAACTTCAGGACCTTCCTAGAGGACCAATGGGATTTGCTGCAGTATCTAAGCATGTGACCCTTGATCTCCAACGAGAGCATGCTCAGTATGTAAAAAGCAGGACTTAGTCCCAGAAAGACCTGCTCGTTGCTGAACATTGCTGGCTACAAGGACAGAGCCTGGAAGGGCAGTAATAACCAGTCCTCCAGTATCAGCCTGAGCTAGACACTGGGACCGACGTCTCCGCTGAGCAGTCTCCGCTGAGCAGTCTCCACTGCGGCTAGAGAAGAATGGGAGACTGCAGTGGAGATGGTTCGAGATTCACTCTGTGGAGAGGCAGGAACTTGACACCTAACATTATCCCCACTCCTTGGACCTCGCTACGCTCGAAGGCAGCAATGAGCTGTGGAGCTCAGCAGGCTCCCGGGACCTGCCCTTTGGGCCATAACCCTTCCAATCCACCAAATATAATATTTTACCATGTACCACCTTACACCCCAAGATAGCGTTCACCTTCTAATCATCCGTAGACTAACCCGATGTCCCAGCAGATGACTTTGAAAATCGAGACAAGTATATGGGCTTCAAGAGGGACACATGAAAGGTGTCGGTGATACCTAGGCATGGAGGAAGGGTCAGACGGTAGACCACAGGGTTAACCTGTTCGAGGACCTTGAAGGGATCCAAGTAGCGAGGTGCAAACTTAGTGGACTCAACTCACAGCCTGATGTTATGGGCGGAGAGCCACACCAAGTTGCCAGGAGCAAAGGTCGGAGCGGGGTGCTGATGTGCATCAGCGGGGGACCTCATTCTCTCCTTGGAGGCCCGGATGGCATCCTGAGGGCGGTCCCAAATACCCCATGCCTCCACAGCCCAGTCTGCCATCCTGGAGTCGGCGGAAGACACGGGCATAGGCACAGGAACCTGCGGATGCTGGCTGTAATTAAGGAGGAATGGGATCTGACCAGTGGAATCGGCTATGGCATTGTTTAGCGCAAATTCCCCCCATGGTAGCAAGGATGCCCAGTCATCCTGCCTAGCTGACACAAAATGTCGCAGATATGTGACCAGGTTCTGGTTGGCCCTCTCTACCAATCCATTCGTCTTGGGATGATATGCTGAAGAGAGATTCAACTCAATGCTGAGTAGACGACAAAGGTCTCTCCAGAACCGAGATGCAAATTGGGGACCCCGGTCACTGGCAATTTTCTCCGGCATACCGTGTAGGCGAAAGATATGTTTAATAAACAATGCTGCCAGAACCCGTGCAGAAGGTAGCCATGGAAGAGGCACCAAGTGCACCATTTTGGAAAAATGATCGGTGATCACCCAAATAATGGTGCAGCTACGAGACTTGGGTAAGCCCACCACAAAATCCATCCCGACCATCTCCCAGGGCCTGTCAGCCACTGGCAGGGGTAAAGCAACCCAGCTGGCCATTGCCGAGGAGACTTCTTCTTGGCGCAGGAGACACATGTCCGAACATAGTCTGCGACATCACGAGCCATATGCGGCCACCAGTATGTCCTCGCCAGTAGTGCACATGTCCTTTTGGACCCAAAATGTCCACCCACCCTGGACGAGTGAGCCCAAAAGAGAACCTACGGACACAGATTTGATGGTACAAAAGTCTTGCCCGGAGGCACAGACTCTAGCGAAACCGGTGCCACAGTTCTCAGGCTCTCGGTGGGGACAATAAGCCGAGGCTCCTCTTCTTCCTCCTCAGATGATACAACGGAACGAGAGAGAGTGTCGGCACGTATATTCTTCTCCCCGGAAAGAAAATGGAGGGTGAAATGGAACCAGGAGAAGAACAAGGACCATCTGGCCTGGTGAGAATTTAACCGCTGGGCTGTTTGCAAGTACACCAAATTCTTGTGGTCTGTGAAGACTTGGAAGGGAAAATGAGCCCCCTCCAAGAGATGTCTCCACACTGAGAAGGCCAACTTCATGGCTAGCAACTCCCTGTCCCCGATGGAATAATTCCTCTCCGCTGGTGAGAAGGTCTTGGAAAAGAAGAAGCAAGGATGCTTCCGACCTTGAGCATCCTTTTGGAAAAGGACTGCTCCAGCACCAACGGATGAGGCATCCACCTCCATTATAAATGGCTTATCTACATTGGGCAATGTAGTATGGGAGCGCTAGCAAAGTGTGATTTAATGGAGTGAAAGGCCTTGGCGACCTCCTCAGACCACAATTTGGGATTTGCTCACTTCTTGGTGAGGGCAGCCAAGGGAGCTACCAAAGTTGAGAAGTGTGGAATGAACTGGCGATAGTAATTAATTAACCCCATAAAGCGCTGCACCGCTTTAAGAGAATGGGGTTCTTGCCAGTCCATCACAGCCTGTAGCTTGGCAGGATCCATAGCCAATCCCTGGGCAGAGATGATATAGCCAAGTAAAGGCAAGGACTCCTGCTCAAACACACACTTCTCCAACTTGGCATAGAGGGAGTTTGCCCGTAAGAGGTCGAAGACTTTGCGTACATCTCTCTGATGGGAGTCAATATCTGGAGAGTAGATGAGAATATCATCCAGATAGACTACGACCAAGGTGGAGAGCATATCCCAAAAGATGTCGTTCACAAAATCTTGGAAAATGGCTTGGGCATTACAGAGCCCGAAAGGCATCACCAGATATTCATAGTGCCCATCCCTGGTGTTAAAAGCAGTCTTCCATTCGTCCCCCTCACGGATGCAAATCAGGTTGTAAGCACCCCGCAGATCTAGTTTAGTAAATACCCTTGCTCCCTGAAGACTATCAAAGAGCTCAGATATCAAGGGCAGGGGATCCTTGTTCATAACGGTGATGGCATTAAGACCCCTGTAATCTATGCATTAACGTAGTTCCCCGTTCTTCTTCTGCATGAAGAAGAACCCAGCCCCTGCAGGTGACACTGACATCCTAATGAATGCTCTTGAAAGATTTTCCTGGATGTACTGTGACATTGCCTCCATCTCCAGGAGAGATAACGGATAAACTCGACCCCGGGGAGGCTCAGCACTAGGCAAGAGGTCAATAGGACAGTCATAGGGGTGGTGAGGCAGAAGGGTCTCTGCAGTCCTTTTGGAGAACACGTCAGCATAGGGCCAATATTGCTTGGGGAGAGAGGATAGATCTGTGGGTACCTCAGTAGTAGCAACCTGAACACATTTCCTCTGACATCTACCCCCATATGATTCACCCCATCCCAAACTTCTGCCTGTTGACCACTCAATATGAGGAGAGTGGTACCGTAGCCAAGGTATCCCTAACAGGACCTCATCAATTCCCTCAGGAATGACGAGCAGAGATATGATTTCCTGATGAGATGGCAACATGGACAGAGAAAAAGGGATGGTCTGGTGTGTTATCTGTGAGGGCAGTGTCGACCCATTTACCACTCGTACAGTAACTGGTTGAGCTAACATTACCAGGGGAATTGCGTGACGTTGGGCGAAGGCTGAAGACATAAAATTGCCCTCTGCCCCAGAATCCACGCAGAGCTCCACTGAGTGGGTAAATGAGCCATTAGTAATTGTCCCCTTAAAGGACAATTTGAAGGCAAACATCGCCATGTCTAGTGTACCTCCATCTACTACCACTAGACGCTGACGTTTCCTCGACCACTGGGAACATCTGGTGGCAAGATGTCCTGACTGCTGGCAAACATGACAAACCTGGAGTGCACGAGCGGTCCGGGACTTAGATCCCGCCCGTGACACTTCCATGGCCTCATGTGAATTAGGGGCTTGGACTGGAGATTCCAAAGGTTTGGCGAAGGTGGGAGCCAGCCGAAACCTCTGCCTACACTGGGCTCGTTCTAACCTCCGCTTGTGAAAAGGAGGTCAATACGAGTGGACACTGCTATTAACTCCTCCAGTGTGGCGGGAATCTCCCTAGTTGCCAGAGCATCCTTCACGTGGTCAGCCAGCCCCCTCCAAAATATCGGAATAAGGGCTTGATCTGACCACTCCAGCTCAGATGCTAGGGTGCAAAAGTGGATGACAAAATGGCTGACCAAGGATGAGCCCTGAGTCAATGCCAACAGTTGGAGCGCCGTATCATGGGTGACACGAGGTCCTAAAAAGACCTGTTTCAGAGTGCTCAGGAACAACGAAGCACTCTGCACCACATGATCGCCACGCTCCCACAGCGGCATAGCCCACTCCAACCCCCTGTCCGACAGGAGAGACACAATAAATCCCACCTTAGCTCGCTCTGTGGGGAAATGAGTGGCCAGAAGCTCGAGATGTATAGAGCACTGACTCACGAAACCCCTACAAGACTTACTATCACCAGAACATTTTTCTGGCAGCGGGAGGTGAGATATAGTTAGAACAGAGGTGGCAGTGGACAAGGTTGCTGCAGCCACGCTAGCAGCCTGAACAGCAACTGCAGTTACATCCACAGATGAGGTTGTGCGCTCGAGAGCCACCAACCTACCCTCCAGCTGCTGGATATACAGCAAGGATTGCTGTTTTTCCATCATTACTAGCCAGACCTTGGCGCTAGTGTAATGTTAGGGCTAGCAGAATGCACCAAAATATAAGAGAGGTGGTATAAGGTGCATTCGCAGCCCGGGGTCCACCGTGCAGAGATGGAACCTGCTGCTGAGTGATGACGGACAATATAGCAGTACAATGTGGATACACACTCGGGTTAACTTTACCCTGTGTGAAGGAAGCAAACCCTGTTGCGCCACAGGGCCGTGGTACCGCACCAAAAGCGCAAGCAAGGAGTCTCAGGACTCTATCCCAAGACACAGGATTAGAGCACATTCAGACCACTTGCGCTTGACACCGCAACTGGGGTGTCTGAAAATATAATTTAAATGCACAAGAGTGCGTGCTGTGCCGCTTTGGCGGACGCCACTAACCACCCAGACTTGGGATAGGAAAGTGCTCTAATAGCTCACGGCGCCGCACTGTACAAGTACAGGACCTTCCCAGAAGGACCAACGAGAGGCTTCCACAGAAGTTGTGCACCTTCAGGACCTTCCTAGAGGACCAATGGGATTTGCTGCAGTATCTAAGCATGTGACCCTTGATTTCCAACGAGAGATCTTATCCTGGGCATGCTCAGTATGTGAAAAGCAGGACTTAGTCCCAGAAATAGCTGCTCGCTGCTGAACTTTGCTGGCTACAAGGACAGAGCCTGGAAAGGCAGTAGTAACCTGTCATCCAGCATCAGCCTATGCTAGATGCTGGTACCGACATCTCCGCTGAGCAGACTCCACTGTGGCTAGAGAAGAATAGGAGACTGCAGCAGAGATGGTTTGAGATTCCCCCTGTGCACAGGTGGGAACTCGTCACCTAACAGGGACATTACTATTTTACATCTGAGTATCAGATCAGGATCTGACAAGCAGGGAAATTGGCATGTCAGCACCTGCTCACAGCAGGGGATCACAAGCCACCTTCCCTGCAGGACAAGGAAGAACCCCACCACCATCTTGGTGCTGGGGGTCTCCATGGAGACCATCAGCACAATGCGATCGTATTGTGCTGTCCTGATGGAAGTGCTCAGGGAGCCCTCACCCTGCACGATTTTCCTCTATACCGCTGTCACTACTGACAGCTGCATCAGAGGGGTTCAATGCCTGTGATAGGTACTAGCACCAATCGTGGTTGTTGCTGCGTGGTGTCAGATCTCACATACGGCTGACACCCGCATGCGAGCGATGCGGCACTCAGTGTGAGGCCGCGTGATCGCTGCACCGTACCTACACTTCTCTTTTCGGGAATGAACCTCCTGCAGAGCAGTATACAGCTCTGGCAAAAATTACGAGACCACCACATCAAAACCCTGTCATGGCAGCCCAATCTCCAGACCTGAACCCCATTGAAAACCTCTGTAATGTAATCAAGAGGATGATGGATATTCACAAGCCATCATACAAAGAAGAACTGCTTAAATTTTTGCGCCAGAAGCAGTGTGAAAGACTGGTGGAAAGCATGCCAAGACGCATGAAATCTGTTACTAAAAAACATGGTTATATTGATTTCTGAACTCTTCCTGAGTTAAAACATTAGTATTGATGTTTCTAAATGATTATGAACTTGTTTTCTTTGCATTATTTGAGGCCTGAAAGCACTGTTTTTTAAATTTTTTTTGACCATTTCTCCTTTTCAGAAAAAAAATACAAAATTTATTGCTTAGAAATTTGGAGACGTTGTCAGAAGTTTATAGAATAAATGAACAATTTACATTTTACTCAAAATTATACCTATAAACAGAAAAATCAGACAAACTGAACATTTTGCAGTGGTCTCTTAATTTTTGCCAGGCGCATGTCGGAAAGGGGTTAAACGACAGTACTCCTACAGGCTGAGGTTGCAGCGTACACACAGCAAATTAAAGAACAGTACTCCCACAGGTGAGGGGATCAGAGTACACACAGAGGCTTAAGGGACTCTACTCAGATGGGGGTGCAGAGTAAACACAGCAACTAAAGGATGGTACTTTCACACATGGGGGTGCAGAGTACACACAGCAGTTTAAAGGAGAGTACTCCTATAGGCAGGCGGTGCAGAGTAAACACAGATGGGATAAAGACTAAGGGTGAGTTTCCACGGTCAGTAAATGCTGCATGTTTGACGCTGCGCAGAGCTGCAGTGTCAAACATGCAGCGTCCAGATGTTCCAGAATAGTGGAGGGGATTTTAGGAAATCCCGTCTCCACTATGCGTGGAAACCCGCATCAGTCTTCCCTGCGACTCCGGACATGCTGCGCATCTTTTCAGATCGCAGCATGTCCGTACACCTTGCGGGGACGCAGCGTCCCCGCAAGGCATATCACAGGGCGCTATGGGAGAGAGCGATGATCCCGGATGTGTACAGTTAACACATCCGGCATCATCGCGTCCCAGAAAGGGGGCAGGGCTTCGCCGCTGCGGCGATACCGCCGGCCATCCTGACCATGGACACATACCCTTAAAGGGGTCTGTTCACTGCAAATTATGCCACCTCATGTAAAAATTCCAGGAGGAGAAAACATGTGACCACGTGTTCTCCAAACCAATCTTTGGCTAGCAACTACATCCAGGACAAAAGCAGGATTCATCTCTGAAGAGTGTAGACCTTTTTTTTTTCCCCATCTTCCATTGTTGTCTTACGCTACACTATGACAGACTTTGAGATCGGTTGCGTGATGTCAGTGAAACATCTGTGTCTGGATGTCTGGCTTGGGGCCCACTGTCATTCAAATGTCTTCTCATGGTTTTTGCAGACACTGTTACATGCATAAGCTTGGTATATTATTTCACTTGCAGTACAAACTGAATCACTAAGCACCATTTGTCTAATCTCATGATCTAGTTAAAAAAATATATATGAAACACACTAGCGCTAATTAAAAAAGGGCCCTGAAGCTGCTGATATCAAGACGAGTTTTGTGCAAACTATGTCAAAAGGTTGAAGAATCAATGGATAAAGATAGATATCATGCTAAATGTAAAGGGCAATACTGAACTAACTAGCATAGGCACATCACAAGTGCAGTTTATGGCACACTAGTTAGTTCAGTATTGGCCTTTACTTTTAGCGCGATATCTATCTTTATCCATTAATCTCATGATCTGTCTGTACAGAGGATCATCTCTGTGCACCTCTTGATGCCATTGTTGTTCTCCCTACTACATGCATCATTGAATAGTGGTGACATCTTGGTCTACAAGTGTTGCGATCTGACAGAGTGTTAAACCACGGTCTTACAGTTCAAGGTTGCTGTCACTCTCAATTTACCACAAGCGGTGATAACAGGAGGAAAAACACAATCACCGCACTTGGTATCAATAAAAAACATCAGATCAGCGCATAAAAAAAATAAGCCCTCACCCAACCCCACATCCCCAAAAAATGGAGACGCTACGGGTCTTGGAAAATGGCGACTTTGTTTTTTTTTTATACAAAGTTTGGATTTTTTTTTCACCACTTAAATAATTTAAATAAAAAAGAACCTAGGCATGTTTGGTGTCTATGAACTCAAAATGACCTCGAGAATCATAACAGCAAGTTAGTTATAGCATTTAGTGAACATGGTGAAAAGAAATCCCCAAAACAATTGTGGAATTGCACGTTTTTGCTATTTCACCGCACTTTTAATTTTTTCCCCATTTTCAAGTACATGATATGGTAAAATCAATGGGGCCGTTCAAATGTGCAACTCGTTTTGCAAAAAACTTTCAAGCTGAAATCTACAAGTACCAGGTTACTAGGGTGAATTGGCTTCTTCAATAAGTTTAGTTGAAAAAGTTCCCAATATAATAAATTATGCATTTGATGAATGACAACTCTACATTGAAACCCATCTTTTACATGGAATGCTCTGTTTAAAGAGAAGTAAAAGTCAAAAAAGGAATATTTCCAAAACATAGTAGTGATCAATGGCATGCACATTTGCTAGGTAGATTTTTCACTCTGATGTGAACTGAAGTGTCTGAAGTGTCTGCAATTGCAAAGAGATAACTAATCTAATTTTCAAACTAAGGAGTACGTTTTAATGATTATCGTAATATATGTGTTTTCTTTTACTCTTGGATTTCTGTGTAATGATCTATTTAAAACAATACATCTATGTGTAATCTGAAAGATCTGTAGAAATACAGACATTTTAAATGTTGGTATTACTAGCAGTGGGTATAATAATTCCGTGAGTTAGGCCTCTTCCACACTAGCGTCATGCACTGCACGTCGCTATGCGTCGTTTTGCAGAAAAACGCATCCTGCAAAATTGCTTGCTGGATGCGTTTTTTCTCCATAAACTTTTACTAGCGACGCAGTGCGACGCATTGCCACATGTCGCAACCGTCGTGCGACGATTGCGTCGTGTTGAGTCGGACCATTGCCACCAAAAAATGTTGCATGTAACGTTTTTTGGTGCATTGTCTGCAGCATTTCCAACCACACATGTGTGGCCGGAACTCTGCCCCCGCCTCCAGGCACCTCACAATGGGGCAGCGGATGCATTGAAAAACAGCATCCGCTACCCCCGTTGTGCGGCGCTTCCACATTATGCATCGGTGCGCCGCAGCATCGCATTGCGACGTGCAGTGCACAACGTTAATGTGAAAATAGCCTAAGGCACATTTCACATCACTAAAAATACAAGATTTTACAATATGTTTTAAAGAATAAAATATGTTTAATATCAGTGCAAGCTTACTTTATGTATTTTATACTATATGAAGGGCAAACAATACATCATACATCACATAAGAGATACAGCCTTATCAATCTTTCTAAAAAATTTGGTCAATGAGAGATTGAGACATTTTGAGGAAAGAGGATTGAAAAATTTAAAATGAGACATGATAATATTACTAAAAAATTACATAAAAATCAAAAGCACAGAATATGAACGGCACTAGGTGTTAACGCAGCAGGTGGTGTAACTGCAGCCCGAGGATTCCACTGCAAGACTCCTATAGCACGTATATAGTCTGCAATGTTCGGGTGGTGCTCAGCATAAAAAGCAGTGAATAAATGTCAAAGAAAAAAAGAGGAAATGCGGCACTCACCCAGATGAATTGCGAATCAAAGTCCTTTATTCATCATAACATGACAACGGACATAGCAAGGAGAGGTGGCTGGGAGAGATCAGCGGTGCGGGGAGAAAGAACAGGACTACGATCGTTTCGCGCTTGTGCGCTTCCACGGGTCCAGGTGCACAGGTTAAAATCATCATTTCCTTTATAGGGAACTAGACAGCTTAATGTGAACAGGTGTGAGATTAAAAACACATTGGTTTGTGTGCAAGAAAAAGATTTAACAAGCACAAATACACATCAGCATTATAAGCCACACAATATAAGGGAGCCAGCACAAAGATAATTACAATAATATTGCTATAGGAATATGTAACAAAAATATTACAAAAATATTACAAAAATATTGTCATGTCCAGTTTGTCATTGAGACCAATGGGCCCTTGCGCATTGGTCTCCATGATCCAACGTGCCTCACGCTGTAGCAGAATTTTCTTGCGGTCACCACCTTTTACTGGACTTTTAACTACCTCCAGACCTGCGAATTGTAACACATTTGGATTCGCATTGTGGTGATCCCGCATATGTTTAATAAAGCGCGGGCGACCCTTCCCGGACATTATAAAACTGTAGTGCTCACTGAATCTCGTGACCACAGGGCGTATTGTTTTGCCAATATAATAAAACTGGCATGGGCAGAGGATTAAATAAACGACATATGGAGTTTTGCACGTGATTAAATCTCTAACAGTATGACAAACAGAGCCTATGTGAATCGGATTTTTCAGAAGTCTTAAATGGCAGAATTTACAGTTACCACATTTGTGATTACCCGTAGGTTGATGTTTTGTGAGCCAATTGTTTTCTATTGTGGGGAGACGATTTTTAATCAGTAAATCCCCCAAATTTCTTGTACGCCTATACCCAAACCTTGGGCGATTCGTGGTCAGAGAAGATAATTCTCTATCAGATTGCAAGATGTGCCAATTTCTATTGATGGCTGCGTAGATCTCTTTGTCAATCGGACTGTGGGTAAACGTAAATGTGAACCTGTGCTGCTCATTAGAGGAGACATGTGGTGTTGTTTTGCGTCTTTTTAATAAATCATTTTGAGTTAATTGCACGACCCTTCGTTCCGCTTTTCCTAGAATATCTGGTGGGTAATTTCTATTTAGGAGATTAGTCTTTAGCTCTGCAATTTGTTGGCCAAATAATTCCTCGTTATTGTTGATTTTTCTGTATCGCACCATCTGACTATATGGTATGCTATTTTTGGTGTGGAAAGGGTGGGCACTGTTAAAATGAAAAAGACTATTAGTAGCAGACGATTTTTTATGTACTTTAGTGGTGAGCATGCCATCTAATATCTGAATTTTCACGTCCAAAAAATCTAATTCGTTACCCCCAAAGCAGGCAGTAAATTGCATATTATCATCATTTATAGTGTTAAGATGAGAAACGAAAGAGTTAAATACATTTTCCAAACCGTCCCAGACAATAAAAATGTCATCCGCGAATCTCAGGTACAGTCGTATGAACTTTAGGAAGGGATTTGTCACGGTCGTTATATATTTCTCCTCAAAGACAGCTAAAAATAGATTAGCGAATACGCAAGCGACGGGCGTCCCCATCGCAGTTCCGGTGCATTGAAGGAACCATTTCTCACCAAACTTAAAAGCGTTATGTGATAAAACAAATTCCAAACTCTCTATAATAAACGCAATGAAGTCCCGCTCTTTATCAGTATTCAGTAACACAGTTTTAATAGCCTCAATGCCTTTATCCTGTGGTATCCTGGTGTATAAACTGACCACATCAATTGAAGTGAGAGAGAACGTAGGTTGCCAATCCAATGATTGCAAAGCAATCAGAAAATCTCCTGAGTCTTTGATAAATGATGGTATACTCTGCAACTACTTATGTCACTCTTGATTCTAATCCAACTGAAAAATTTAAAGGGAAATTAAGGACCTTATTAAACAAATATGTAGCCAAGGGTACTTTATTGAAAAATAAAGCTGAAAAATTACTTCCCAACCATCCTATTATACCCTGTTGGTACAGTTTACCAAAGATACATAAACACGCTACCTGCCCGCCTGGGCGGCCTATAATAGCTGGCATTGGTTCCTTGACAGAACCCCTTTCCCACTTTCTAGATTGGCTACTGAAACCACTGCTGCAGAGTATACCATTATTTATCAAAGACTCAGGAGATTTTTTGATTGCTTTGCAATCATTGGATTGGCAACCCACGTTCTCTCTCACTTCAATTGATGTGGTCAGTTTATACACCAGGATACCACAGGATAAAGGCATTGAGGCTATTAAAACTGTGTTGCTGAATACTGATAAAGACCGGGACTTCATTGCGTTTATTATAGAGAGTTTGGAATTTGTTTTATCACATAACACCTTTAACCCCTTAAGCCCCGAGGGTGGTTTGCACGTTAATGACCGGGCCAATTTTTACAATTCTGACCACTGTCCCTTTATGAGGTTATAACTCTGGAACGCTTCAACGGATCTTGGCGATTCTGACATTGTTTTCTCGTGACATATTGTACTTCATGATAGTGGTAAAATTTCTTCGATATAACTTGAGTTTATTTGTGAAAAAAATGAATATTTGGCAAAAATTTTGAAAATTTCGCAATTTTCCAACTTTTAATTTTTATGCCCTTAAATCACAGACATATGTCATGCAAAATACTTAATAAGTAACATTTCCCACATGTCTACTTTACATCAGCACAATTTTGGAACCAAAATTTTTTTTTGTGACGGAGTTATAAGGGTTAAAAGTTGACCAGCAATTTCTCATTTTTACAACACCATGTTTTTTTTAGGGACCACATCTCATTTGAAGTCATTTTGACGGGTCTATATGATAGAAAATACCCAAGTGTGACACCATTCTAAAAACTGCACCCCTCAAGGTACTCAAAACCAATTTCAAGAAGTTTATTAACCCTTCAGGTGTTTCACAGGAATTTTTGGAATGTTTAAATAAAAATGAACATTTAACTTTTTTTCACACAAAATTTATTTCAGATCCAATTTGTTTTATTTTACCAAGGGTAACAGGAGAAAATAGACCCCCCAATTTGTTGTACAATTTGTCCTGAGTACGCTGATACCCCATATGTGGGGGTAATCCACTGTTTGGGCGCATGGCAGAGCTCGGAAGGAAAGGAGCGCCATTTGACTTTTCAATGCAAAATTGACTGGAATTGAGATGGGACGCCAAGTTGCATTTGGAGAGCCCCTGATGTGCCTAAACATTGAAACCCCCTACAAGTGACACCATTTTGGAAAGTAGACCCCCTAAGGAACTTATCTAGATGTGTGGTGAGCACTTTGACCCAACAAGTGCTTCACAGAAGTTTATAATGCAGAGCGGTAAAAATAAAAAATCATATTTTTTCACAAAAATGATCTTTTCGCCCCCAATTTTTTATTTTCCCAAGAGTAAGAGAAGAAATTGGACCTCAAAAATTGTTGTGCAATTTGTCCTGAGTACGCTGATACCCCATATGTGGGTGTAAACCATTGTTTGGGCGCAGGGCAGAGCTCGGAAGGGAAGGAGCGCCATTTGACTTTTCAATGCAAAATTGACTGGAATTGAGATGGGACGCCATGTTGCATTTGGAGAGCCCCTGATGTGCTTAAACATTGAAACCCCCCACAAGTGACACCATTTTGGAAAGTAGACCCCCTAAGGAACTTATCTAGATGTGTGGTGAGCACTTTGACCCAACAAGTGCTTCACAGAAGTTTATAATGCAGAGCCGTAAAAATAAAAAAATCATATTTTTTCACAAAAATGATCTTTTCGCCCCTATGTTTTTATTTCCCCAAGGGTAAGAGAAGAAATTAGACCACAAAAGTTGTTGTGCAATTTGTCCTGAGTACGACGATACCCCATATGTGGGGGTAAACCACTGTTTGGGCGCATAGAAGAGCTCGGAAGGGAAGGAGCGCTATTTTACTTTTCAATGCAAAATTGACTGGAATTAAGATGGGATGCCATGTTGCGTTTGCAGAGCCCCTGATGTGCCTAAACATTGAAACCCCCCACAAGTGACACCATTTTGGAAAGTAGACCCCCTAAGGAACTTATCTAGATGTGTGGTGAGCACTTTGACCCAACAAGTGCTTCACAGAAGTTTATAATGCAGAGCCGTAAAAATAAAAATTCTTTTTTTTTTTCACAAAAATGATTTTTAGCCCCCAGTTTTGTATTTTCACAAGGGTATCAGGATAAATTGGACCTCAAAAGTTGTTGTCCAATTTGTCCTGAGTATGCTGATACCCCATATGTGGGGGGGAACCACTGTTTGGGCGCATGACAGAGCTCAGAAGGGAAGGAGCGCCATTTGGAATGCAGACTTAAATGGATTGGTCTGCAGGCGTCACATTGCATTTGCAGAGCCCCTGATGTACCCAAACAGTACAAACCCCCCACAAGTGACCCCATATTGGAAACTAGACCCCCCAAGGAACTTATCTAGATGTGTTGTGAGAACTTTGAACCCCCAAGTGTTTCACTACAGTTTATAACGCAGAGCCGTGAAAATAAAAATTCTTTTTTTTTTTTCACAAAAATGATTTTTTAGCCCCCAGTTTTGTATTTTTACAAGGGTATCAGGATAAATTGGACCCCAAAAGTTGTTGTCCAATTTGTCCTGAGTATGCTGATACCCCATATGTGGGGGGGAACCACTGTTTGGGCGCATGACAGAGCTCGGAAGGGAAGGAACGCCATTTGGAATGCAGACTTAAATGGATTGGTCTGCAGGCGTCACGTTGCATTTGCAGAGCCCCTGATGTACCCAAATAGTACAAACCCCCCACAAGTGACCCCATATCGGAAACTAGACCCCCCAAGGAACTTATCTAGATGTGTTGTGAGAACTTTGAACCCCCAAGTGTTTCACTACAGTTTACAACGCAGAGCCGTGAAAATAAAAAATCTTTTTTTTCCCACAAAACTTATTTTTTGGCCTCCAGTTTTGTATTTTTCCAAGGGTAGCAGGAGAAATTGGACCCCAAAAGTTGTTGTACAATTTGTCCTGAGTACGCTGATACCCCATATGTGGGGGTAAACCACTGTTTGGGCGCATGGGAGAGCTCGGAAAGGAAGTAGCACCGTTTGACTTTTCAATGCAAAATTGACAGGAATTGAGATGGGACGCCATGTTGCGTTTGGAGAGCCACTGATGTGCCTAAACATTGAAACCCCCCACAAGTGACACCATTTTGGAAAGTAGACCCCCTAAGGAACTTATCTAGATGTGTTTTGAGCGCTTTGACCCACCAAGGGCTTCACAGAAGTTAATAATGCAGAGCCGTAAAAATAAAACAAAAATTTTTTCCCACAAAAATTATTTTTTAGCCCCCAGTTTTGTATTTTCCCGAGGGTAACAGGAGAAATTGGACCCCAAATGTTGTGTTCCAATTTGTCCTGAGTGCGCTGATACCCCATATGTGGGGGGGAACCACCGTTTGGACGCATGGAAGGGCTCGGAAGTGAAGGAGCGCCATTTGGAATGCAGACTTAGATGGAATGGTCTGCAGGCGTCACATTGCGTTTGCAGAGCCCCTAATGTATCTAAACAGTAGAAACCCCCCACAAGTGACACCATGTTGGAAAGTAGACCGCCTAAGGAACTTATCTAGATGTATGGTGAGCGCTTTGACCCACCAAGGGCTTCACAGAAGTTTATAATGCAGAGCCGTAAAAATAAAAATAAAAATTTTTCCCACATAAAATATTTTTCAGCCCCCGGTTTTGTATTTTCCCGAGGGTAACAGGAGAAATTGGACCCCAAAAGTTGTTGTCCAATTTGTCCTGAGTGCGCTGATACCACATATGTGGGGGGAACCACCGTTTGGATGCATGGGAGGGCTCGGAAGGGAAGGAGCGCCATTTGGAATGCAGACTTAGATGGAATGGTCTGCAGGCGTCACATTGCGTTTGCAGAGCCCCTAATGTACCTAAACAGTAGAAGCCCCACACAAGTGACCCCATTTTGGAAACTAGACCCCCCAAGGAACTTATCTAGATGTGTTGTAAGAACTTTGAACCCCCAAGTGTTTCACTACAGTTTATAACGCAGAGCCGTGAAAATAAAAAATCTTTGTTTTTCCCACAAAAATTATTTTTTAGCCCCCAGTTTTGTATTTTCCCAGGGGTAACAGGAGAAATTGGACCCCAAAGGTTGTTGTCCTATTTGTCCTGAGTACGCTGATACCCCATATGTTGGGGTAAACCCCTGTTTGGGCACACGGGAGAGCTCGGAAGGGAAGGAGCACTGTTTTACTTTTTCAACGCAGAATTGGCTGGAATTGAGATCGGACGCCATGTTGCGTTTGGAGAGCCCCTGATGTGCCGAAACAGTGGAAACCCCCCAATTATAACTGAAACCCTAATCCAAACACACCCCTAACCCTAATCCCAACAGTAACCCTAACCACACCTCTAACCCTGACACACCCCTAACCCTAATCCCAACCCTATTCCCAACGGTAAATGTAATCCAAACCCTAACCCTAACTTTAGCCCCAACCCTAACTGTAGCCTTAACCCTAGCCCCAACCCTAGCCCTAATGGGAAAATGGAAATAAATACTTTTTTTTTATTTTTCCCTAACTAAGAAGGTGATGAAGGGGGGTTTGATTTACTTTTATAGCGAGTTTTTTAGCGGATTTTTATGATTGGCAGCCGTCACACACTGAAAGACGCTTTTTATTGCAAAAAATATTTTTTGCGTTACCATATTTTGAGAGCTATAATTTTTCCATATTTGAGTCCACAGAGTCATGTGAGATCTTGTTTTTTGCGGGACGAGTTGACGTTTTTATTGGTAACATTTTTGGGCACGTCACATTTTTTGATCGCTTTTTATTCCGATTTTTGTGAGGCAGAATGACCAAAAACCAGCTATTCATGAATTTCTTTTGGGGGAGGCGTTTATACCTTTCCGCGTTTGGTAAAATTGATAAAGCAGTTTTATTCTTCGGGTCAGTACGCTTACAGCGATATCGCATTTATCTCATTTTTTTATGTTTTGGCACTTTTATACGATAAAAACTATTTTATTGAAAAAATAATTATTTTTGCATCGCTTAATTCTCAGGACTATAACTTTTTTATTTTTTTGCTGATCATGCTGTATGGCAGATCGTTATTTGCGGGACAAGATGACGCTTTCAGCGGTACCATGGTCATTTATATCAGTCTTTTTGATCGCGTGTTATTCCACTTTTTGTTCGGCGGTATGATAATAAACCGTTGTTTTTTGCCTCGTTTTTTTTTTTTTTTTCTTACGGTGTTTACTGAAGGGGTTAACTAGTGGGCCAGTTTTATAGGTCGGGTCGTTACGGACGCGGCGATACTAAATATGTGTACTTTTATTGTTTTTTTTTATATATTTAGATAAAGAAATGTATTTATGGGAATAATATTTATTTTTTTTTTTTCATTATTTTGGAATATTTTTTTTTATTTTTTTTTACACATTTGGAAATTTTTTTTTTAACTTTTTTACTTTGCCCCAGGGGGGGACAATACAGATCGGTGATCTGTCAGTTTGCATAGCACTCTGACAGATCACCGATCTGAGAGAAGTGCAGGCTGCTTCACAGTGCCTGCTCTGAGCAGGCGTCTGTGAAGCCACCTCCCTCCCTGCAGGACCCGGATCCGCGGCCATCTTGGATCCGGGTCTGGAGCAGGCAGGGAGGGAGGTAAGACCCTCGCAGCAACGCGATCACATCGCGTTGCTGCGGGGGGCTCAGGGAAGCCCGCAGGGAGCCCCCTCCCTGCGCGATGCTTCCCTGCACCGCCGGCACATCGCGATCATGTTTGATCGCGGTGTGCCGGGGGTTAATGTGCCGGGGGCGGTCCGTGACCGCTCCTGGCACATAGTGCCGGATGTCAGCTGCGATATGCAGCTGACACCCGGCCGCGATCGGCCGCGCTCCCCCCGTGAGCGCGGCCGATCGCCTATGACGTACTATCCCGTCACCAGGAATTAAGTCCCAGGTCACCTTGACGGGATAGTACGTCATACGGGATTAAGGGGTTAAGTTTGGTGAGAAATGGTTCCTTCAACGCACCGGAACTGCGATGGGGACGCCCGTCGCTTGCGTATTCGCTAATCTATTTTTAGCTGTCTTTGAGGAGAAATATATAACGACCGTGACAAATCCCTTCCTAAAGTTCATACGACTGTACCTGAGATTCGCGGATGACATTTTTATTGTCTGGGACGGTTCGGAAAATGTATTTAACTCTTTCGTTTCCCATCTTAACACTATAAATGATGATAATATGCAATTTACTGCCTGCTTTGGGGGTAACGAATTAGATTTTTTGGACGTGAAAATTCAGATATTAGATGGCATGCTCACCACTAAAGTACATAAAAAATCGTCTGCTACTAATAGTCTTCTTCATTTTAACAGTGCCCACCCTTTCCACACCAAAAATAGCATACCATATAGTCAGATGGTGCGATACAGAAAAATCAACAATAACGAGGAATTATTTGGCCAACAAATTGCAGAGCTAAAGACTAATCTCCTAAATAGAAATTACCCACCAGATATTCTAGCAAAAGCGGAACGAAGGGTCGTGCAATTAACTCAAAATAATTTATTAAAAAGACGCAAAACAACACCACATGTCTCCTCTAATGAGCAGCACAGGTTCACATTTACGTTTACCCACAGTCCGATTGACAAAGAGATCTACGCAGCCATCAATAGAAATTGGCACATCTTGCAATCTGATAGAGAATTATCTTCTCTGACCACGAATCGCCCAAGGTTTGGGTATAGGCGTACAAGAAATTTGGGGGATTTACTGATTAAAAATCGTCTCCCCACAATAGAAAACAATTGGCTCACGAAACATCAACCTACGGGTAATCACAAATGTGGTAACTGTAAATTCTGCCATTTAAGCCTTCTGAAAAATCCGATTCACATAGGCTCTGTTTGTCATACTGTTAGAGATTTAATCACGTGCAAAACTCCATATGTCGTTTATTTAATCCTCTGCCCATGCCAGTTTTATTATATTGGCAAAACAATATGCCCTATGGTCACGAGATTCAGTGAGCACTACAGTTTTATAATGTCCGGGAAGGGTCGCCCGCGCTTTATTAAACATATGCGGGATCACCACAATGCGAATCCAAATGTGTTACAATTTGCAGGTCTGGAGGTAGTTAAAAGTCCAGTAAAAGGTGGTGACCGCAAGAAAATTCTGCTACAGCGTGAGGCACGTTGGATCATGGAGACCAATGCGCAAGGGCCCATTGGTCTCAATGACAAACTGGACATGACAATATTTTTGTAATATTTTTGTAATATTTTTGTTACATATTCCTATAGCAATATTATTGTAACTATCTTTGTGCTGGCTCCCTTATATTGTGTGGCTTATAATGCTGATGTGTATTTGTGCTTGTTAAATCTGTTTCTTGCACACAAACCAATGTGTTTTTAATCTCACACCTGTTCACATTAAGCTGTCTAGTTCCCTATAAAGGAAATGATGATTTTAACCTGTGCACCTGGACCCGTGGAAGCGCACAAGCGCGAAACGATCGTAGTCCTGTTCTTTCTCCCCGCACCGCTGATCTCTCCCAGCCACCTCTCCTTGCTATGTCCGTTGTCATGTTATGATGAATAAAGGACTTTGATTCGCAATTCATCTGGGTGAGTGCCGCATTTCCTCTTTTTTTCTTTGACATTTAAAAAATTACATACCAAAGACAGAAAAATAAATCTACTATTCATCAGAGATACTTTGACAGTTAACAAATTAACAGAAATATCCACTAATAATAACAAATCAGTTGTTTCGAAACTATAATTCTTTAAGAAAAGGAATATGACTTATGATCTGATATGTATATTTTTCTTTTTTAAGGCTTATTAAAGACCATACATGGTCGAAACATTGTGATTTTTCTGTTCTAATAGAGTTACTAAAATAAAGACATCTGGTGCTCTGATTAATAGATTTCTCTGTATTGATAAAATCTTGTATAGTGTTGCACCAAGTGTGCAGGGATAGCAGATGCTGCATGGAACTCAAAGAAGAAAGGGCTGACAGCACTCGCTCAAGGGGGCGCTCGTTCTTTGTCCAGGGAACCAACCTGGATATAGCAAACAGTCCAAAGGAAAATGAACAGCGCTCCAGCCGGGTGTTGTAGTATCAAAAGAAGTTCTTTATTGTGCCATGTAGCAGCGACGTTTCGACCAGATCACTGGTCTTTCTCAAGCATACACCAGAGTGTCAAATGCCGGTTTAAATGGTGTGGATACCACGCAGGGCACCAATCACCAGCTGGCCACTAATTAACCAAAGAATGTGACATAAAAACAGAGATAAGACAATTACAAAATACATATAAGAAAACTTAAAATCTACCACAGCACAAGTGATGATGAAAAGCATAAAGAATCTTTACGCTTTTCGTCATCACTTGTGCTGTGGTAGATTTTAAGTTTTCTTATATGTATTTTGTAATTGTCTGATCTCTGTTTTTATGTCACATTCTTTGGTTAATTAGTGGCCGGCTGGTGATTGGTGCCCTGCGTGGTATCCACACCATTTAAACCGGCATTTGACACTCTGGTGTATGCTTGAGAAAGACCAGTGATCTGGTCGAAACGTCGCTGCTACATGGCACAATAAAGAACTTCTTTTGATACTACAACACCCGGCTGGAGCGCTGTTCATTTTCCTTTGGGCTGCATGGAACTCATCTATTCACGGAAAGAGTTTAGTCATATTGTGGCCAGGAGTAGAGTTGAGCGAATTTTTCAAAATTCGGTTCCGATTATGATCGGCGGCGAATATTGTTTTTGCAATATTCACCAAACACAGCCGAACGTCATTGGAGACAATGGGAGTAGAAATAACCGATGTTCCGAATTGATCAAAAACAAATTCGGCATGAATAGGGTACCAATATGGCATGAGTATGGCAAATTCAGATATGGCGACCGATTCCAAACATATTCTCTTAGCTATCGCCAGGAGTTTATACAGGGTCGTCCATTTATATGGATACACCTAAATTAAATGGGAATGGTTGGTGATATCAACTTCCTGTTTGTGGCACATTAGTAAATGGGAGGGGAAAACTTTTCAAGATGGATGGTGACTATGGTGGCCATTTTGAAGTCAGCCATTTTGGATCCAACTTTATTTTTTTCCAATGGGAAGATGGTCATGTGACACATCAAACTTATTGAGAATTTCTCAAGAAAAACAATGCTGTGCTTGGTTTTATCATAACTTTATTCTTTCATAAGTAATTTACAAGTTTATGACCACTTATAAAATGTGTTCAAAGTGCTGCCCATTGTGCTGGATTGTCAATGCAACCCTCTTCTCCCACTCTTGACAAACTGATAGCAACACCGCATAAGAAATGCTAGCACAGGCTTCAAGTATCCGCTGTTTCAGATACTGCACATCTTGTATCTTCACAGCAAAGACAATTGCCTTCAGATGACCCCAAAGATAAAAGTCTAAGGGGGTGAGATTGGGAGACCTTAGTGGCCATTCAACTGGCCCATGATGACCAATCCACTTTCCAGGAAACTGTTCATGTAGGAATGCTCAGACCTGACATTCATAATATGGTGCACAATTTTTGTGTGATGTTTAAACTAAGAATTTGCAAAAAAGGTTAAATATTGAAAATAATATCATTTTTTACTTTTTTGAAAAATTGTATCAACCGCATGCACCATGTTGATGATTTTAAGAAGACGTGAACTAAGGCACTCCAAATTAAAGTTAAGGCTTTATTTGATCATATTATATATAATTCCATATATTATAATAGTAATATTATTATTTATTTATATAGCACCATTAATTCCATGATGCTGTACATGAGAAGGGGTTACATCAAAATACAAATATCACTTACAGTAAACAAAACTAACAATAACAGACTGATACAGAGGGAAGAGGACTCTGCCCTTGCGGGCTTACATTCTACAGGATTATGGGGAAGAAGACAGAAGGATGAGGGTTGCAGTAGCTCCGATGGTGTTGAGGTGGCCGTGTGGTCATTACAGATTGTAAGCTTCTTTGAAGAGGTGGGTTTTCAGGTTTCTTTTGAAAGATCCAAATGTGGTGGATAACTGGATGTCTTGGGGCACAGAATTCCAGAGGATGGGGGATATTCGGGAGAAGTCTTAAAGGCGATTGGGTGAGGAGCGAATAAGCATGGAGGAGAGAAGGAGGTCTTGGGAAGACCAGAGATTACGTGAGGGAAGATATTGAGAGATTAGTTTGGAAACATACGGAGGAGATAGGTTATGGATGGCTTTGCAGGTCAGTGTTAGTAGTTTAAACTGGATACGCTGAGAAATTATGAGCCAGTGAAGGGATTTGCAAAGAGGGGAAGCAGGAGTGTAGCAAGGAGAGAAATTAATCAGTCGGGAAGCAGAGTTAAGGACAGACTGGAGGGGTGCGAGAGTGTTAGAAGGTAGGCCACAGAGGAGGATGTTGCAGTAGTCGAGGCGGGAGATGATTAGGGCATGCACAAGCATTTTGGTAGAGTGAGGGTTGAGGAAAGGATGGATTCTGGAAATATTTTTGAGCTGGAGGCAACAGGAGGTGGCGAGAGCTTGGATGTGCGGTTTGAAGGACAGGGCAGAATCCAGGGTTACTCCAAGGCAGCGGATTTTGGGGACAGGGAAAGTGTGATTTCATTTATTTTGATAGATAGATCAGGTAGGGAAGATATGCGAGATGGAGGAAAGATAATTAGTTCAGATTTGTCCACATTGAGCTTGAGGAATCGAGCGGAGAAGAAGGAAGATATGGCTGATAGACACTGGGATTCTGGAGAGCAGAGAGGTGACATCTGGGCCAGAGAGGTAGATCTGAGTGTCATCAGCATATAGATGATATTGGAAGCCATAGGACCTTAAGAGTTGTCCCAGGCTGAGTGTATAGATTGAGAAGAGTAAGGGCCCAAGGACAGAACATTTAGGGACACCAACAGAGAGGGGGCGAGATGAAGAGGTTGTACGGGAGTAGGAAACTCTAAATGTGTGGTTGGTAAGGTATGAGGAGATCCAAGATAAAGCTAAGTCTTTGACACCAGAGGAAGAGAGGGTCTGTAGTAGGAGGCAGTGGTCAACTGTGTCGAAGGCAGAGGACAGGTCTAGAAGGAAGAGTATAGAGAATTGTCTGTTTACTTTGGCTGTAAGTCGTTAGTAATTTTGGTCAGGGCAGTCTCAGTGGAATGGTGGGGACAGAAGCCAGATTGTAGGTTGTCGAAAAGAGAGTTAGATGCAAAGTGAGAGGAAAGTTCAGCATTAACGTGCTGCTCAAGGAGTTTGGATGCAAATGGGAGCAAAGATATGGGGAGATAGCTGGACATAGCGCTTGGGTCAAGTGATGGCTTTTTGAGGATAGGTGTGATTGTGGCATGTTTGAAAGTAGTGGGGAAGGTACCAGAAGTTAGTGATAGGCTGAAGAGGTGGGTTAGGGATGGGATTAGTGTGGTGGTGAGGTTGGGGAGGAGGTGGGATGGGATGGGGTCAAGTGGTGAGGTGTGATTTGGAGAGAAGATGAGCAAGCTCTCCTTCAGTGATTTTGGAGAGGGAAGTTATGGGGTTTGGGCATTGGTCTGGTATACAAAGGGGTTGTGGTGGTTTGACGACAAAGATTTGCCTTGTTTGGTTGATCTTATTTTTGAAGCGCATGGCAAAGTCCTCGGCAACGATTAGGGAACTCGGAGGGGCAGTGGTGGGTGGAGGAGGGAGTTAAAAGTGTTGAACAACTGTTTGGGGTTGTAGGGTAAGGAAGATACAAGGGTTGTGAAGTAGGCCTGTTTAGCAGAGGTGAGATCTGATTTGAATGTGAGTGTTGCTTGTTTAAGTGCAGTGAAATCATCTTGCGAATGTGTTTTCTTCCAACGCCGTTCTGCAATTCTGGATACTTGCCGAAGCTTTTTAGTGATGTTATTGTGCCAGGGTTGTCTATTGGTTTGTCGCACTTTGCTTTGCATGACAGGGGTGACCATGTCAATAGCTGATGCAAGAGTGGTAGGATAGAGTCAGAGAGTGTGTGGGTGTCTAGGTGTGCGAGGTTCCTGCGTGGGTGCGCATGTTGCTGGACATGGGTGACAGGTGAGGAGGACAGGGATGAGAAAGTGAGTAGATGGTTGTCAGAGAGAGGGAGAGGGGAGGTTGTATAGTTAGATAGGGAGCAGAAATGGGTGAAGACAAGGTTTAATGTGTGTCCGTCTGTGTGGGTGACTGAGGAGGACCACTGAGTAAGTCCAAAGGATGAAGTAAGGGACGGGAGTTTGGAGGCTGCTGACTGGTGGGTGTCAATGGGGATGTTGAAATCACCCATGATGATGGTGGGAATGTCAGCAAATAGAAAGTGAAGGAGCCAGGTGGAGAATTGGTCAATAAAGGCAGTGGCCAGGCCCAGAGGTCGGTATATGACGGCCATTTGGAGTTTGTAGGGGGAGTAGATGTGGACAGTGTGGACTTCAAAAGAAGGGAGGATAATGGAGGGTAGAGATGGAATGGGTTGAAGGTACAGTTGGAAGAAATGAGAAGGGCCACTCCTCCACCATGTTTATTGCCAGGGCAAGGAGTGTGGGTGAAGTGGAGGCCACCGAAACATAGTGCAGTGGGGGAGGCTGTGTCA
The DNA here is from genome assembly GCF_051348905.1 of Ranitomeya variabilis. Lineage (NCBI taxonomy): Eukaryota > Metazoa > Chordata > Amphibia > Anura > Dendrobatidae > Ranitomeya > Ranitomeya variabilis. The sequence goes on from NC_135233.1 coordinate 828,592,658, forward strand.
GAGGATGTCACCATGTTTCGGTGATGCCCAGAAAGAAAAGATTACGAGAGGTAAAGAGGTCGTGAATCACATGGAGTTTATGGCAGATGGAGCGGGCATTCCATAGTGATCCAGAGAGAGGGTGTCAGGACTCTGAACATTTTTTATTACCTTTTTGTGCATTACTGCCCTTTTCCAAGATTGCGTCTTTGGTCTCAAGTGCACTGTGTCTTCCTGCTATAAAACTCCACCCCAACCTTCAGTCTGTGCTAGAGTATTCTGCCTTGCATCCAGCTCCTGACCTCTGGTGACTCCCTGGCTATATACCTGCTCCTGTGAACCTGTGGGGTTATCCTGCTACTCTGCTCTGAGTTCCTGCTGCATACACCAGTTCCAGTAATCCTCCTTCATCTGCTGCTCGTGTTTGCTTCCATCTGCATTTGCTGGACATGTAAGCTGTTTCTGCTCTGCAAGAACCTGAGACTATTACCCAGACCTCCCTGGTTGAGCTAAGATATTATTTGAACTGCCTTATAAGCATATCTATTTTTTTTGGACTAAGCAAGGACTTATTCGTGTCAAGTATCCTCAAGAATAATTGTGCTTCATAGACTTTCTGCGTGATTGCATTTTCCTCCGAAGTTTGCTATAGACTGCTGAGCTGCATTTGATATTTGCACCAAATCTTGTGGACTTGTGTTTCTCTCTGCACCTGTTTGAATCACCGTGTGATAATATAGACTTTACCACTTATAAAACTGTGTCCTGTAGTTGTCTTGTTCCATGCAAAGTGTCTCCTAAGTTATCCCCTATAATTATTACAGAGGGTGCAGGGGGGTGGGCGTCATGGGCACGGATTTTAGGTGGGTAAGATTTCAGGTGTTTATATTGGGTTGGGAGTGGTAGGAAGGGGTAGTAATGGGAGGTATGAGCTGTGGGGGTCCAGGATTGGGAGATATGTCTCCAGCAGTGAGGATAAACAGAGAGATACAGAGTAGGTGGGAGAAGAAGAGTGGGCGGCTTGTTTTGTGTTTTATTATGAGAGATCTGAGGTTGAGGAGCAGGTCAGCAGAGGATAACTGGTGGGGAGGCAGGAGGGAAGGAGAGATTATTACTTGGCTATAGGGTGCTGGGGTTTGGGAATAGCGAAGGAGGCTGAGGAGTAATTGAGCCAAAACTGTTAGAACGTATGTCAGCATGATGAGTAAGTGTGGTGGAAAGGGAAAGAAATTTAGTACATTTATTAACAGTGGTTAGTCTTACCTTCTGTTCACTTCTGGCATATTTTTGCTGTCATATTTGCTGTTATCCTTAGACATCCTTCTAGAGACAGACCACGGTCCAGACCTGTGTCTCTGAATTTGTAACAAGCTAAGTAGTGCACATGAAATAGGCCAGGTGTAATCAGGAGGGAGGAGCAGCAGGGAGACTGGTCACTGGCATAGGAGGGGATTAATTAGAAGTCAGAAGGGAACATGCAAGGGGAAATAGATCCAAATGGAAAGATAAAGCCAACTGTGTATTGGCATCAAGGACTAAAAATAAGAAAACATGCAGGGGAAGGAAAAAAAAACAGTAGTAGCAGCCAGCAGACCTATCAGGATGAGGAAAATCAGGAAAGTTGGGTGATGGTGAAGGAAATAGGGGTGCAGCCAGCGGACATACCAGGAATAGCAGGGTGAGGATGATCAGGAAAGTTGGGTGATGGTGATGGGTTGGGGGTGCAGCCCGCGGACATACCAGGAATAGCAGGGTGAGGAAGATCAGGAAAGTTGGGTGATGGTGGTGGGATTGGGGGTGCAGCCAGCGGACATACCAGGAATAGCAGGGTGAAGAAGATCAGGAAAGTTGGGTGATGGTGATGGGATTGGGGGTGCAGCCAGTGGACATACCTGAGGATGAAGAAGACCGATTGTCAGATTAATAGCAATAACGAAGCATAGTAATAATAATAATAATAATGAAGCATCTATAGCATGGGGTTATTTTTCTGGCATATTTCTGCTGTCATATTTGCTGTTATCCTTTTAGAAACATCCTTCTAGAGACAGACCAAAAGGAATATTCCAAAATTCCTTTTAATGTGTTTGGTGGACAAATATTACAAGCTAAAAAAAAAAGTGACTTAAAAAAATGTAAATGATGAATAAGGCCCAAAGTTTTTAAGAAAACTACTGCATATTGTCAATTAAGTGGTTAGTGCTTTAACTAGGATTTGTGGCATTCCTATATGGTTCTCTTAAATAGTGTAGCATAAACTTAGTGACAGATTTCCGTTAGCGGGTGGGGAGAGTGAGACAGCAGAGATTTCAAAGGAAGGATTTGGGGGGTGTAAATGCAGAGTACCACAAGGAATGCTAACATATTGCTACTAGGTTACAGACTTTTTTTTTTAACTGAAGTTGGACTTGAAAAATTAATAACAGATCAAAAGTATTTAGCATCCACAAGATGGCAACATGATTCTGTCACTAAAGTTTACAAGTAAAATTGATATTCATTCGGTGTGCTGTATTTCATAGTTCTTTAGATAACACGAACATCAGAGAAGGACTTTCAAAGTGTTTCATACAGGAAACTAAGGTTTTTATAATTCAGTAGGTTACGTATATCTTTTACTACTCTTTTGTGAAATATAAAATGTTCATCTATTCATCGCTTTATATAAAAATTTAAAAGTATAAATGTAAAGTTAAACTAACATGAGAAAGTGTCTTGTACATTGGAAATATACATCTGAATGAAAGAACCTGAGAACAACACATAGTGGGCTGCAAGTAAAAAATGATTGGAATCTGCTAAATTTATAATACATTTAATGCACCCTGTTCTTCGTTTACACTTTTGGCCTGGGACAGCTAATAGAATCTCATGGTCTTCAGTATCATCTCTATGCTGACGACACACAGATCTACATCTCTGGACCAGATATCACCACCCTACTAACGGGAATCCCTCAATGTCTATCCGCTATTTCATCCTTCTTCTCCGCTAGTTTTCTAAAACTTAACATGGACTAAACAGAATTCATCGTCTTTACCCATTTCACGCGACCCCACCAACAAACCTATCCATTACAGTAAACGGCTGCCCACTCTCACCAGTCCCACAAGCTCGATGTCTCGGGATAATCCTTGACACTGATTTCTCCTTCAAACCACATTTCCAAGCCCTTTCTAGTTCCTGCCACTTTCAACTCAAAAATGTTTCACAGATCTGTACATTCCTAAACCAAGAGTCTGCAAAAACCCTATTCCATGCCCTCATCATCTCCCGCCTCAACTACTGTAACCTACTGCTCTGTGGCCTCCCCTCTAATACTCTCGCTCCCCTCCAATCTATTCTAAACTCTGTTGACTGACTAATCCAACTGTCCCCCTGCTATTCCCCGGCCTCTCCCCTCTGTCAATCCCTTCACTGGCTCCCCATTACCCAGAGACTCCAGTACTAAAACCTAACCATGACATACAAAGCCATCCACAACCTGTCTCCTCCATACATCTGTGACCTCGTCTACTGGTACTTTCCTGCACGCAACCTCCGATCCTCACAAGATCTCCTTCTCTACTCCCCTCTTATCTCCTCTTCCCACAATAGCACACAAGATTTCTCTCGCGCATCACCCCTACCCTGGAACTCTCTACCACAACATATCAGACTCTCACCTACCATTGAAACCTTCAAAAAGAACCTGAAGATCCACCTCTTCTGACAAGCCTACAACCTGCAGTAACCACTGATCGAACAAACCACTGCACGACCAGCTCTATCCTCACCTACTGAATCCTCACCCATCCCTTGTAGATTGTGAGCCCTCGCAGCAGGGTCCTCTCTCCTCCTGTACCAGTTGTGACTTGTATTGTTCAAGATTATTGCACTCGTTTTTATTATGTATACCCCTCCTCACATGTAAAGCGCCATGGAATAAATGGCGCTATAATAATAAATAATAATAATAATAATGCACCTGCTATTTAAAATTATTGCAAAACTTGTAATCAGTTATTAGGTAGGGAAGTAATGAAAGTATCTAAACTACCACAAGATGATAGAGAATGTTACCCACTTTTAACATTGTAGAAAAATCTGTGACAAAGTAGATTGTAGTTACTTGTGACAAAACACTCCGGGATCGCCTTTGCTGGGGTCAAAGGTCACGTGGTTTGTGCATTAAACTCTGAGGCGACAGCAGGTTTCCAAGTAGGCTGACCTCAGGTCAGGTTTATTAAAGTGAAAGCAAATACAGAAAACAAAACATAAAAATAAATCCTTGCCTGTCCGGCGCTAACTATACAATTACGTTCCTATCTAACAACTGGGGGGGCTTCTCCCACCCAGCTAACATTACACAGATCACGAGCACAGCTCTCACTCACGTTTGTCTCACACAGACAGACATTCTGTGTGCCCCAGGCTGACACCTGAAACCTCCAGCTGGTCAGCCTTTATTCCTGCAGTTATTAACCCCTCGGTATCCTGAAGATACTGAGCGGCCTAATTCACATAGGACAAAAACCTGGGCGAGATATACCTGCCCCCGACTACCAGGCCGACATGACTCTTACATATCCTCCCCCCCTGCTCAGACCACTCCGGTCGAGCAAAGACACTCCTGAAACAGTGCACTCGGGACAGGGCATCAGCATTCCCCATCTGTACCCCGGGGCGGTGCTCCACCGTGAACGAGTAAGCCTGCAGGGCAAGGAACCACCGGGTTACCCGACTATTATGGTCCTTGTGGAGGTGCATCCATTTGAGAGGGGCATGGTCCGTGACCAGCCTAAACTTCCTACCTGCCAGGTAATATTTGAGGGAGTCGAGAGCCCATTTGATGGCTAGGCACTCTTTTTCAACCACGGCATACCTCTTCTCATGCACATTCAGTTTCCGACTGAGGTAGAGGACCGGGTGTTCGACTCCGTCCCTGACCTGGGAAAGTACAGCTCCAATACCAGTATCAGAAGCATCCGTTTGCACCACAAACTCGCTGCTGAAATCAGGAGTCACTAGTACGGGCTGAGAGCACAAAGCCCGTTTCAGGCTGTGGAAGGCCTCTTCAGCCGCTGAAGTCCATTTTACCATGACGGAATCCCTCCCTTTGGTAAGATCCGTCAAGGGGGTGGCCATGGCCGCAAAGTTGGGTATGAACCGGCGATAATAGCCGGCAATGCCCAGGAAAGCTTGAACTTGTTTCTTGTTCACTGGTTGCGGCCAGCCCTGAATTGCCTGTATTTTGTCGATCTGGGGTTTAACCACTCCTCTGCCAATCACATAGCCCAAGTATCGGGCTTCTTCAAGGCCGATGTGACATTTCTTGGGATTTGCCGTTAAGCCTGCATCTCTCAGGTCATCAATCACCGCCTGTACCTTCCGGAGGTGAGCTTCCCAGTCCACGCTGTAAATTATGATGTCGTCTAGGTAGGCAGAGGCGTACTGCCTGTGGGGCCTCAAGACTCGATCCATCAATCTCTGGAACGTTGCTGGGGCTCCGTGAAGTCCAAACGGCATGTAGATATACTGGAACAGCCCTTCTGGTATAGCAAATGCCGTCTTCTCTCTGGCCGCCTCGGCCAGAGGGATTTGCCAGTACCCCTTTGTTAGATCCAGGGTCGTAATATATCGGGCTTTACCCAGCCGGTCGATCAACTCATCGACCCGGGGCATAGGGTAGGCATCAAATTTAGAAACTGCATTCAGTTTCCTAAAGTCATTGCAAAATCGTATAGAGCCATCCGGCTTAGGTATCGACACGATTGGACTGGACCAGGCGCTGTGCGACTCTTCAATGACTCCTAAGTCCAACATTGCCTTCACCTCCCGGGAGACGGCTTCACGGCGTGCTTCCGGAATCCGGTATGGCTTCACATGAACTGTGACACCAGGCTCGGTGACAATCTCATGTTTCACTAGCCTAGTCTGGCCAGGTTTTTCTGAGAAAAACTGTTGGTTCTGTAACAAAAACTGCTTAACCTCAGATTTTTGTCGTTCAGAGAGAGTTTCGGCAATCTGCACCTCCGGTATGGTAGGTGAGCAAACCGGACGGGGCAGATCCGCTGTTAGGGCAGTGCGGTCTTTCCAGGGTTTTATCAGATTCACATGATAAATCTGTTCTGGTTTTCTCTTACCAGGGTGGTGCACTTTATAGTTCACTTCTCCAACTCGTTCCATGACCTCAAAGGGGCCCTGCCATTTTGCCAGAAATTTACTATCCACCGTAGGGATTAGGATCAACACCCTATCCCCGGGTGCAAACGTACGGACCTTGGCGCCTCTATCATAACTTTGCCTTTGGGCTCCCTGGGCCTGTAACATATGTTCCCTAACAAGGGGCATGACAGCAGCAATCCGGTCCTGCATTTGCGTTACATGGTCTATCACCGTTTTAAAGGGAGTGACTTGACCTTCCCAGGTTTCTTTTGTGACGTCCAACAGTCCACGGGGACGACGGGCATATAATAGCTCGAAAGGCGAGAATCCTGTGGAAGACTGGGGAACTTCCCTAATGGCAAACAGCAAATAGGGTAACAAGTAATCCCAGTTCTTCCCATCTTTGTCGATCGCCTTCCGGAGCATCTGTTTTAAGGTTTTATTGAACCGCTCAACCAGGCAATCTGTTTGAGGGTGATAGACAGACGTACGCAACTGGTCTATTTGTAAGAGCCTGCAGAGCTCCTTCATCACCCTTGACATAAAGGGAGTCCCCTGGTCGGTGAGTATCTGTTTTGGAATTCCCACCCGACTAAACACTTGTACCAACTCTTTGGCGATCGTTTTGGTAGCAGTGTTACGCAAAGGGATGGCTTCTGGGTAACGAGTGGCATAGTCCATGATGACGAGGATATGTTGGTGCCCACGTGCGGACCGGGGAAGCGGCCCAACCAGATCCATCCCAACTCTCTCAAAAGGGACTCCAATGATAGGGAGGGGTACCAAAGGGCTACAGAACCAAGGTTTAGGTGCCGAGACTTGGCACTCTGGACAGGACTCACAATAGCTACGCACATCATTGTGTATTCCAGGCCACACAAAACAATGCAATATCCTCTCTTTGGTTTTTTGTACCCCCAGATGTCCCCCCAATATATGTCCGTGGGCCAGGTCCAGTACCTTCCGCCGATAAGGTTTGGGTACCACTAACTGTTGCACAGTGTCTTCCCCTTTTTTTTCTACCTGGTAGAGTAAATCATTTTCAAGAACCATGTACGGGTACGCTAGCCTAGTGTCAGGTTCTACGGGCACCCCATCTATCATTTTTACATTTTTCCTAGCCTGAGTCAGGGTAGGATCTTTCATTTGTTCGCTGTGGAAGTCATCCAACTCGACTCCCAAATCTGGCAGGCCGGGTACTGGATGGCTATCTGCCTCCGCCTCTCGCTGAATTTCCTCAGTTTCCTCAGTTTCCCCCGCCATAACTGAGAAGGGGAACTGAAGGTTAGATTCAATAACCTCCCCAGCAAAATCTTCCTGTGGGGTCTCATCTAGGAACTCAGGACCTCGAGATGGCATGGGGGAAGGTTCACAGCTACCGAGAAGGAGCAACTGACTCTCCCACAACTGCCAGAAATGGGGAAAATCCCGGCCCAGAATTACATCATGTAACAATGCGGGAACGAGTCCCACTTTGTGTTGCACAGACCCATAGGGAGTGGAAATCAGTATGACCGCTGTTAGGTACGAGCAGGTGTCACCATGCACACACGTTACAGAGAATTTGTCAGATGAACCAGACGGAAGTGCCACCAGACTAGCTTTCACCAGAGTCACCACACTTCCAGAGTCTAGTAACGCCACAACACTTTTCCCATCAACAGATAGTTCACACAGGTGTTTTGCTACATCATTTTGGCCCGCATTCACATTCACCAGCTGTGTAACCAAAGACATGCGTTTCTTAGAGTCTATAACATCGCACTGCATGGGTTCAGTTGTAACAGGACAGTTCGCAGAAACATGGCCCTTCTCACGGCAACGAAAACACCTAACAGGCCCCCTACTGAGACCACCGTCCCATACTCTCGGTCTCGGAGCGCGAGCAGTCCCGGGTTCCTCCCCCACAGTTTTTGGCGATTTTCCTTCACCCGTAATTGCTGGAACAGTCTTACCGGTTCCACGAGGAGGAGGCACAGACCGGGTGCTGGCGGTGTCGTCGGGAAGTCCTTCTGCCACGGAATAACGCTCGACCAACTCCACAAGTTGATCCGCTGTCGTGGGATTTCCTTGGCTTACCCACTTTTTCAGCGCTGGTGGTAGTACCCTCAGGTACTTGTCCAAGACAATCCGCTGGATTATTTCGGGCGTTGTCAGTTCCTCGGGTTGCAGCCATTTCTTTGTCAAGTAGATCAGGTCGAACATCTGAGACCGCGCCGGTTTATCTTGCTGGTATGTCCACTGGTGTACCCTCTGTGCACGGACAGCCGTCGTCACACCGAGCCGGGCCAGGATCTCAGCTCTCAGCTTCTCAAAGTCCTGCGCGACTTCCGGGTCCAAGTCATGGTAAGCTTTTTGGGCCTCGCCGGAAAGAAACGGAGCAATTAGATCGGCCCATTGTTCCTTCGGCCACTTCTCTCTCAACGCTGTCCGCTCAAACGTTGTCAGGTACGCCTCGACGTCATCTTCTGCGGTCAGCTTTTGCCAGTATCGACTCACATGGATCCTCCTGGACTCTGCTTCCGGGTTAGCCTCAGGCATGCTCAGCAAGCGTTGCGCCACCTGTTGGAGAAGCTGGCGGTCTGCAGCCGTCATGTCCAGTAACTCCTTCAGCTGTGCGGCCATCAAGCGATTAGCTTCCTGCTGTGCGGCAGTGGCCTGCTGCTGTATGGCAGTGGACTGCACTAGTGCTTTCACCACGTCTTCCATACTGTCGCCTGTGCCACGGAGTGCCCGCGTTCTCCACCACAATGTGACAAAACACTCCGGGATCGCCTTTGCTGGGGTCAAAGGTCACGTGGTTTGTGCATTAAACTCTGAGGCGACAGCAGGTTTCCAAGTAGGCTGACCTCAGGTCAGGTTTATTAAAGTGAAAGCAAATACAGAAAACAAAACATAAAAATAAATCCTTGCCTGTCCGGCGCTAACTATACAATTATGTTCCTATCTAACAACTGGGGGGGCTTCTCCCACCCAGCTAACATTACACAGATCACGAGCACAGCTCTCACTCACGTTTGTCTCACACAGACAGACATTCTGTGTGCCCCAGGCTGACACCTGAAACCTCCAGCTGGTCAGCCTTTATTCCTGCAGTTATTAACCCCTCGGTATCCTGAAGATACTGAGCGGCCTAATTCACATAGGACAAAAACCTGGGCGAGATATACCTGCCCCCGACTACCAGGCCGACATGACTCTTACATACTATATAACAAAATCTTCAACTTTTTTATTTTTAACTACTTGCACACTTCCAAACATCTTCAAGGTGTCCAATACTTGAACAACATCTTCTGAATCCCTGTGATTCTCCCAAGTAAAATACTTATACTTACCTCCGATGCTGGCACCTTTCCAGCTGTGTAAGCAATGGCTCTCCCGACATTATGTCACGCGCTGATTTCCTTTGGACAAATGAAGACATCCAGAAGAAGTGAGTGCTGCTGCTCTCTCACATCCTCAGGATTTCAATTATATCTATAGGAGGGGAGAGTGAAGCCACAGCTGATTAGTAGCAGGAATCGTATGACATAGCAATGTCATGTGAGCCTCGTGAAAGCCAGTGCCAACACTGGCGACAGAGGTGAGAATAGATGTCATTTTATTGGTGTGAAACATAGGGAATTAGAAGGAATTTTCTGACTAGTGGACAATCCCTTTAAATTATCAGATCATCTCACATATGAGCCTGTTTTACAATGTCTTTGTAGAGTAAACACTAGAGATGAGCCACCTCCCTAGTGTTGGGGTTCGGTTCGGTTCGTCGAACAGGAACGTGTTCGATGAACACCGTTGAACCCCACTGAAACCAATGGCAGGCAAACACAGACACATACAAACACATGGAAAACACATAGAAAGCACCTTAAAAGGTGTCCAAAAGCTGACAAACTTCTCAGAAGACACAACAAACACATGGAAAAGTCACAACTACATATATTCATGCGAAAAGAAAAGAGGTATAGGAGTAAAAGGAGAAGGAGACACAGGTATAGGCATGCCATGCCCTTCTAAAATCAAGAAAGGCTGGAGTAAAAATCGAAACTCACTCTACCAACACCCAGACGTCTTGACAAAAAATATAAAATAAATATCTTTAGGTAGAATGGCGGCGGGTCCATTCAGAGCACTTTCCTTAGAAGACGTAGTGGTACCCCCATTGGGAGTTGTGCCAAAAAATGAACCCAATACATTCAGACTAATCCACCATTTGTCATATCCAAGGGGCAAGTCAGTAAATGACAACATCGACGCGGAACCAAGTACAGTACTATGTACTGTACCTCCTTTGACGAGGCAATCAGGCAGGTCAAGAAGTTGGTAAGTGGCACCCTAATGGCCAAAACAGACATTGAGGGGGCGTTCCGGTTACTACCTGTGCCTCCGAATAGTGTCCTCCCATTGGGCTGCTTCTGTGAAGGAGCATACTACATAGATCGCTGTTTGCCCATGGGGTGCTCCATATCCTGCTCACTATTTGAGGCGTTTAGTTGCTTCCTCGAATGTGTCGTCATGGACGTTTGTAAGGCGGCACATATTATCCATTACCTCGATGACTTCTTATGCCTGGGCCCAAAAGATTCGCCACAGTGTGAAAACACGCGGTAGTCCACCTGTGAGAAGGAGAGAGCTGGAGGGAGAGTGGACACCCCAGAGCCGAGGAGTTAGATTGAAAAAGAAAGAAGGCGGTATAGCTTGCTTCATGGGTGGGGTACTCTGTTGAGTAGTATCAAATTCTACTAGGCCCAAAAGGATTTCCTGGGCCAGATGCAGTTAAAAATAGCACTTAGGTAAACAGGTGGTGTAGCTTGCTTCATGGGTGGGGTACTGTGCTGAGTAGCACAAAATGCTATTAAGTACAAAATGATTTCCTGGGCTAGATGCCGTTAAAAATTAGTAATTAGATCAACAGGCGGTGTAGCTTGCTTCATGGGTGGGGTACGCTGCTAAGTAGCACTAAATTCTACTAGGCTCAAAAGGATTTCCCGGGTTAGATGCCGTTACAAAATAGTAGTTAGGTAAACAGGCGGTGTAGCTTGCTTCCTGGGTGGGGTAGACTACTGAGTAACACTATATTCTACTAGGCCCAAAAGGATTTCCTGGGCTAGATGCCATTAAAAAATAGTACTTAGGTAAACAGGTGGTGTAGCTTGCTTCATGGGTGGGGTACGCTGTTGAGTAGCACCAAATTCTACTAGGCACAAAAGGATTTCCTGGGCCAGATGCCTTTAAAAAATAGTACTTAGGTAAACAGGCGGTGTAGCTTGCTTCATGGGTGGGGTACGCTGCTGAGTAGCACCAAATTCTACTAGGTACAAAAAGGATTTTCTGGGCTAGATGCCGCTACAAAATAGTAGTTAGGTAAACAGGCGGTGTAGCTTGCTTCATGGGTGAAGTACGCTGCTGAGTAGCACCAAATTCTACTAGGCCCAAAAGGATTTCCTGGGCCAGATGCCATTAAAAATAGCACTTAGGTAAACAGGTGGTGTAGCTTACTTCATGGGTGGGGTACTGTGCTGAGTAGCACAAAATGCTATTAAGTAAAAAACAATTTCCTGGGCTAGATGCCGTTAAAAATTAGTAATTAGATCAACAGGCGGTGTAGCTTGCTTCATGGGTGGGGTACGCTGCTAAGTAGCCCCAAATTCTACTAGGCCCAAAAGGATTTCCCGGGCTAGATGCCGTTACAAAATAGTAGTTAGGTAAACAGGCAGTGTAGCTTGCTTCATGAGTGGGGTACGCTGCTGAGTAGCACTAAATTCTACCAGGCCCCAAAGGATTTGCCGGGCTAGATGCCGTTACAAAATAGTAGTTAGGTAAACAGGCGGTGTAGCTTGCTTCCTTGGTGGGGTACGCTGCTGAGTAGCACCAAATTCTACTAGGCCCAAAAGGATTTCCTGGGCCAGATGCCGTCAAAAATAGTGCTTAGGTAAACAGGCGGTGTAGCTTGCTTCATGGGTGGGGTACGCTACTGAGTGGCACCAAATTCTACTAGGCCCAAAAGGATTTCCTGGGCCAGATGCCGTTAAAAACAGCACTTAGGTAAACAGGCGGTGTAGCTTGCTTCATGGGTAGGGTACTGTGCTGAGTAGCACAAAATGCTATTAGGTACAAAACGATTTCCTGGGCTAGATGCAGTTAAAAATTAGTAATTAGATCAACAGGCGGTGTAGCTTGCTTCATGAGTGGGGTACGCTGCTGAGTTGCACTAAATTCTACTAGGCCCAAAAGGATTTCCTGGGCTAGATGTCATTACAAAATAGTACTTAGGTAAACAGGCAGAGTAGCTTGCTTCATGGGTGGGGTACGCTGCTAAGTAACACTAAATTCTACTGGGCCCCAAAGGATTTTCTGGGCTAGATGCCGTTAAAAAATAGTACTTTACTTAGGTAAACAAGCAGTGTTGCTTGCTTCATAGGTGGGGTACGCTGCTGAGTAGCACCAAAATCTACTAGGTCCAAAAGGATTTCCTGGGCTAGATGCCATTACAAAATAGTAGTTAGGTAAACAGGCGGTGTAGCTTGCTTCATGGGTGGGGTACGCTGCTGAGTAGCACCAAATTCTACTACGCCCAAAAGGATTTCCTGGGCTAGATGCTGTTACAAAATAATAGTTAGGTAAACAGGCGGTGTAGCTTGCTTCATGGGTGGGGTACGCTGCTGAGTAGCACCAAATTCTACTACGCCCAAAAGGATTTCCTGGGCCAGATGCCATTAAAAATAGTACTTAGATAAACAGGTGGTGTAGCTTGCTTCATGGGTGGCGTACGCTGCTGAGTAGCACCAAATTCTATTAGGCCCAAAAGAATTTCCTGGGCTAGATGCCATTACAAAATAGTAGTTAGGTAAACAGGCGGTGTAGCTTGCTTCATGGGTGGGGTACGCTGCTGAGTAGCACTAAATTCTACTGGGCCCAAAAGGATTTTCCGGGCTAGATGCCATATCAAAATAATAGTTAGGTAAACAGGCAGTGTAGCTTGCTTCATGGGTAGGGTACGCTGCTGAGTAGCACCAAATTCTACTAGGCCCAAAAGGATTTCCTGGGCCAGATGCCGTTACAAAATAGGAGTTAGGTAAACAGGCGGTGGGTGGCTGGGCTACTCTGCTGACTAGCAGACAATGAAGCTTTGGAGCAGACCTCTGAATCCCAGGCCATAGTATGAGTAAACAACTCTGCAGACGACCCCACCCACCTGGAATTGACGATGGCAACGTCATGTAAAACTCAGCAAGGGGACTAAATAAAAGAGTCTCCATATTTTCAAAAAATCCGGCCACAGACACCATTTAAGTGGCATCAATTTTGCCAGAGTTTTTTAAAACGGTTTGTGACGTGATTTTCAAAAATCATCAAGCTTTTAGTCTCCCCAAGATGACACAGGGGTAGAAAAGTCCTTGTGGATCCAGGATTTGTTTATCTTGATGAACGTTAGTCTGTCTACATTGTCACTGGACAGCCGCGTGTGCTTATCTGTCAGCACACCACCAGCAGCGCTGAACACACGTTCCGAGAGAACGCTGGCTGCGGGGCACGACAAGATCTCCAAGGCGTGAGTGGCGAGCTCAGGCCATTTTTCAAGATTGGAAGCCCAAAATGAGCAAGGGTCCAGTTCCACAGTCATGGCATAGATGTTAACTTGGAGATACTCTTGTACCATCCTCTCTAGGCGTTGGCTGTGTGTCAGACTTCTTGTCTCCTGTGGCCTTGCAAAAGATGGTCTAAAAATTTTTTGAAATGATTGGAAAAAATTGCTGTTACCACCAGATACGATGTTACTGTTACGGTTAGGGTGATGACTCGATAGTCCCACAGTTGGCAAGATAGAACTCAGAGATTGACTACGTGCACCACTGGTGTTTTGTGGAAAAGCAGATGTTAGATTCTGTAACAGTCTCTGCTGATACTCCTGCATGCTTGAATCCCTTTCTATGGCAGGAATTATTTTGCCAAATTTGCTTTTGTATCGGGGATCTAAGAGCGTGGCAACCCACTAGTCGGCATTTCTTTGGATTCTGACAATCTGAGGGTCATGTTGCAGGTAGTGCAGCAAGAAAGCACTCATGTGTCTTGCGCATCCAGGAGGACCAAGTCCTTGTTGTCTTGGTGGTGGCGAGGTGAGAATCATCCTTCTTTCGTCTGCCCTCTCCCCCCCAACCTGGCACAACAGAAATTTGATCAAAGTCTCCTTCTTCTTTAGTCTTCCATGCCCAGCGCCAGTTCATCCTCCACTTCTTCCTCGCCTCCTGCATCTTCCTCAACAGTTTGGCTGCTACCATGCTTCCTCGGTAATCCCTCTCCCCCAGCCTCCAATGCCAGCCGCCTTGGTGCTGCCAACCTTCTTGACCTTGGAGACATGATCCCTTCTGCATATGACTCCTCCTGTTCCTCCTCCACCTCTTGTTCCACCACCTGACTCTAAACACTGTGTAAGGTGTGCTCCAGCATGTAAATCTCCAGAATGGTCATGCTGATAATGGCATCGTCAGCACTAAACATCTTCGTTGCTATTTCAAAACTGTGCAGAAGGGTGCATAGGTCCCTGATCTGAGACCACTCCTGCAGTGTGATTTGCCCCACCTTTTGAGCTCGTTGGCCCAGGCTATACGTCATAACGTATTGCACCAGGGCTTGTCGGAGAGTGCAGACACTGCTCCTAGGCCCTAAACTATTAACTGGATTAGATGCAGTAAAAATAGAGATACACAGGCGGTATAATTTGTTTCACAGGCGGGCTACTCTGCTAACGTGCAGACACTGCTCCTAGGCCCAAAACTATTATCTGGATTAAATGCAGTGAAAATAGAGATACACAGGTGGTGTAGTTAGTTTCACTGGCGGGCTACTCTGCTGACGAGCAGACACTGCTCCTAGGCCCAAAACTATTAACTGGATTAGATGCAGTAAAAATAGAGATACACAGGCGGTATAGTTTGTTTCACAGTCGGGCTACTCTGCTGACGTGCATACACTGCTCCTAGGCCCAAAACTATTAACTGGATTACATGCAGTAAAAATTGATCAAGGTCTCCCTCTTCTGATGAGTAGTGTTGAGCGATACCATCCGATACTTGAAAGTATCAGTATCGGAAAGTATCGGCCGATACCGGCAAAGTATCGGATCTAATCCGATACCGATACCCGATACCAATACAAGTCAATGGCACACCAAGTATCGGACGGTATCCCTGATGGTTCCCAGGGTCTGAAGGAGAGGAAACTCTCCTTCAGGCCCTGGGATCCATATCAATGTGTAAAAGAAAGAATTAAAATAAAAAATAGGGATATACTCACCCTCCGACGCAGCCTGGACTTTACCGCTATAACCGGGAGCCGTTGTACCTAAGAATGCGCGCTTGAAGGGCCTTAGATAACGTAACGGCGCTCTGATTGGTCCGTAGCGGTCGTGTGACTGCTACGCGACCAATCACAAAGCCGTGACATCACCTAAGGTCTTTCAAGCGCTTGAAATACCTTAGAAGACGTCCGCAGCTTCTGATTGGTCGCGTAGTGGTCGCGTGACCGCTACGCGACCAATCACAAAGCAGTGACGTCTTCTAAGGTATTTCAAGAGCTTGAAAGACCTTAGGTGACGTCACTGCTTTGTGATTGGTCGCGTAGCAGTCACGCGACCGCTACGGACCAATCAGAGCGCCGTGACGTTATCTAAGGCCCTTCAAGCGCGCATTCTTAGGTACAATGGCTCCAGGTTACGGTGGTAAAGTCCAGGCTGCGTCGGAGGGTGAGTATATCCCTATTTTTTATTTTAATTCTTTCTTTTACACATTGATATTTAATCCCGATACCGATTCCCGATACCACAAAAGTATCGGATCTCGGTATCGGAATTCCGATACCCGCAAGTATCGGAATGCTCAACACTACTGATGAGTAGTGTTGAGCATTCCGATACCGCAAGTATCGGGTATCGGCCGATACTTAGCGGTATCGGAATTCCGATACCGAGATCCGATACTTGCCGCGTATCGGATACCGGAATCGGAAGTTCCCAGGATTCAAACTGCACAAATTTGCACGAAATCAGCCAATGAGAATGATTCCAAGTGTGGGCACATCCTGTTCACCATGGAGGGCATGAAACTACTGGCAAGGCTGTGATTGGCTGCTGAAATGATGTCATGATGCAGTTTAAAAGTCGCTGGCACCATTTTTCGCTCACTCTGCTGTGAATTCAGTTAGTGACAGGACGCTGTTTGCTGACTGAGGGCCAGTTTAGAGATAGCGATTTGCTTCTTTGTGCTTTTCCAAGGCTAATTTAGCAACCGCTGTGTTCACCTACTAATCACCTTGCTTTTGCCTTGCAGCGCTGTTTTCACAGCGATCTGCAAGGTCTGTGTGTGTGTGTGTGTGAGTGCAGCCCACTCTCTAGTCTGTGTGCAGCCATAGGCCATCCATAGCTGGTTGTATTCAGTTCAGGGAGGGTGGTTCATTGCCTCATACTGTTCTTTTTTTTTTTTTTTTTTTTCAAGTAGTGTAGTCTGCTGCTCATTTTTTCTAATAATTCCTATTAGTGACTTTCCACCTGTATCCAGCTAACTTGTGGAAAAACACTACATAGAATAAAGTAGAGGAGGTTTTTTGGGCCTTGCAGCGCCGTTTACGGCTGTCTGCATGGTCTCCGTGTGACTGCAGCTCGCCCTGTAGTCTGTGAACAGCCATAGCCTGTTTGTCTCCAGCTCAGGGTTCTTCACTGCGTCATACCGTAAAATCAATTTTCCTTTTGTTTTAAGTAGTGCAGGCTGCTGCACATTTTTTCCAAAAATTCCTATTAGTGTCTTTCCACCCGTATCCAGCTAACTTGTGGAAAAACACTACATAGGATAAAGTAGAGGAGGTTTTTTGGGCCTTGCAGCGCCGTTAACGGCTGTCTGCACGGTCTCCGTGTGACTGCAGCTCGCCCTGTAGTCTGTGAGCAGCCATAGCCTGGTTGTATCCAGCTCAGGGTTCTTCACTGCGTCATACCGTAAAATCAATTTTCCTTTTGTTTTAAGTAGTGCAGGCTGCTGCACATTTTTTCCAAAAATTCCTATTAGTGTCTTTCCACCCGTATCCAGCTAACTTGTGGAAAAACACTACATAGGATAAAGTAGAGCAGGTTTTTTGGGCCTTGCAGCGCCGTTTACGGCTGTCTGCATGGTCTCCGTGTGACTGCAGCTCTCTCTGTTGTCAGTTCAGCCCCCAAAAAATAAATAAATAATAAAGTTCACCAAACACACCACTTTACATTTCTGTAGGCCACATTAGCACTTATTAAAGTCTAGTCCACACTTTAGAAAATTAGTGTTTCCTATACCTGTTAGGACTCGGAGCTGTTCAGGAATAAGCACACAAAGCCGTTAGTACTTTTCTGCTTATCTTTATCAGTCAACCAAGATGAAGAAGGCAGGGAGTAAGGAGAGGACGTGGGGATTCTGTGCCTGCTGCGGGCACCGGTGACTCCTCAGCACCCAGTTTCACCAGGGAACAGTCTTTCATGCGCAGCTTTGTCGCAGAGCGCCGTACACCGCTGCTGCGTGAAGACCAAATTGAAGCCATTGTCGGATGGATGGCAGCTAACGCATCGACTTCAATTAGTGCCAATGCCAGACACAGAGCACTGGAGAGCAGCCATCTGTCTCTTCACCACCTGCCAAATTGGCCAGGCAGACAGAGAGCCTAGGACAGGAGCCGTCTCTACTTCTGTTCTATGAATCTCTTGGCTTGGAAACAGGGGGCCAGCCAAGCAGCATTGGAGAAATGGAAGAAGAGGCAGGGTGCAGTGATGCCCAACAGCTTTTTCTCTCTGAGTCTGAAGAGGCGGGTGGGCCAGTGCCTCCAGTCACCACATCGCAGGCCGCATCCGCTGATGATGACACTCAGGTGCCACTTTCTGGTGCGTGCTCTGCTGCTGAGACTACCCAGGAGGAGCAGTTGGTGGCAGAGGGTAGTGTAGATGATGAGGTCCTTGACCCATCGTGGCGTGAGGGACAGGAAGGTGGTGGGAGCAGCTCCGAGGAAGAGATTCCTAGAACGGGCCAAAGAGGTAGAGGGAGGGGGAAGACTGCGCAGCCTGTAGCCTCCACTTTGGCACCCGTTAGGAGCATGTCTGTTCCAAAAGCCAAAAAGGGCGCTCCCAAGACTTGCAGTGTCTGGCCCTTTTTTGACACAGTTGCAGATGACATTTGCTATGTCAAATGCAAGGTGTGTCATCACAAAGTCAAAAGAGGTCGAAATGTCAGCAGCCTCAATACCTCCAACATGTGGAAACATGTGCGGACCAGGCAAGCGGCGTTGTTAGAAAAACACGCTGAAGAGCTAGGCCAACCAACAGTGGCAGCTACCACCTCTTCAGCTCGTGTTGCCTCTTCCTCCAGCTCACACGCAGCTGGTTCGGCTTCCTCCCAGGATCGCCGTGGAAGAACCTCTGGCCCTGTTGTCCAGAGACCCACTGTAATTCCACCCGCAGCACCACTTTGCCAGTCATCCACACACTCCCAGCCCAGTCTACAGCCATCGGTAGTACAGGCATGGGAGAAAAGGCGGCCTTTCTCGTCAAACCACCCACGAGCACAGGCTCTGAAGGTGTGCTCCAGCATGTAAATCACCAGAATGGTCATGCTGATAATGGCATCGTCAGCACTAAACATCTTCGTTGCTATTTCAAAACTGTGAAGAAGGGTGCATAGGTCCCTGATCTGAGACCACTCCTGCAGCATGATTTGCCCCACCTCTTGAGCTCGTTGGCCCAGGCTACACGTCATAACGTATTGCACCAGTGCTCGTCGGACAGTGCAGACACTGCTCCTAGGCCCCAAACTATTAACTGGATTAGATGCAGTAAAAATTGAGATATACAGGTGGTATAGTTTGTTTCACAGGCGGGCTACTCTGCTGACGTGCAGACACTGCTCCTAGGCCCAAAACTATTAACTGGATTAGATGCAGTAAAAATTGAGATACACAGGCGGTATAGTTTGTTTCACAGGCTGGCTACTCTGCTGAAGTGCAGATACTGCTCCTAGGCCCGAACCTATTAACTGGATTAGATGCAGTGAAAATAGAGATACACAGGCGGTGTAGTTAGTTTCACAGGCAGTCTACTCTGCTGACGTGCAGACACTGCTCCTAGGCCCGAACCTATTAACTGGATTAGATGCAGTGAAAATAGAGATACACAGGCGGTGTAGTTAGTTTCACAGGCAGTCTACTCTGCTGACGTGCAGACACTGCTCCTAGGCCCTAAACTATTAACTGGATTAGATGCAGAGAAAATAGAGATACACAGGAGGTGTAGTTAGTTTCACAGGCGGGCTACTCTGCTGACGTGCAGACACTGCTCCTAGGCCCAAAACTATTAACTGGATTAGATGCAGTAAAAATAGAGATACACAGGCGGTATAGTTAGTTTCACAGGTGGTCTACTCTGCTGACGTGCAGACACTGCTCCTAGGCCCTAAACTATTAACTGGATTAGATGCAATAAAAACTGAGATACACAGGCGGTATAGTTTGTTTCACAGGCGGGCTACTCTGCTGACGTGCAGACACTGCTCCTAGGCCCAAAACTATTAACTGTATTAGAGGCAGTAAAAATTGAGATACACAGGCGGTATAGTTTGTTTCACAGGCGGGCTACTCTGCTGACGTGCAGACACTGCTCGTAGGCCCTAAACGATTAACTGGATTAGATGCAGTAAAAATTGAGATACACAGGCGGTAAAGTTTGTTTCACAGGCGGGCTAATCTGCTGACGTGCAGACACTGCTCCTAGGTAGGGTTGAGCGACTTTCATTTTTTTAAGATCGAGTCGGGTTTTGTGAAACCCGACTTTGTCCAGAGTCGAGTCGAGTGCAGTCGGCCGATTATCGCTGAAAGTCGGGGATCGACCGAAACACGAAACCCAATGCAAGTCAATGGGGAAGCATAGTCGGCAGTGAGTGGAGGCCAGGAAAACACCTACAGTGCCCATTTTAATGCCAAAAACATCCACTCTTGTTTCTGAAGCTTGTCAATCTTAATTAACTTTATAATAAGAGTTGGGCATTGGAACTTGGGGGTCATTTTGCAAAAGTTGTGGAGGGTAGGGCTGGTTCAAGCTTTTAGTGGGCCCAGGAAACGTGGACTACGTCACGGCGGTGGAGCAGTGAGAGGTAAGTATGTCAAGTTTGCAAGTGCTGTGATCCTAAGCAAGCAGGGAGGCCCCCTCGTTGGCATTGGCACTGGCACAGGGCCCCTCAAAGTACAGCGGTGTGTTTGCACGGCGGGGGCGCCTCCCACCAGCAGCGACACTTTTGCGTACTCTGAGGGGCCCTGTTCCAGTGACGTCGCCAACGAGTATGCCCCCCCACCTGATGAAGGAACCTGCACTTTCATCTGCACCTTCCTCTTTGTCCCTGTGTAAGGTGGTATAACATGCGGGAAGGGGAACCTTACTTTCAGCAGGGTCAGATTCTGGCTGTGTAGAGTGCAAGGGGAATGTAGTGGTCTAGGTCAATGTACCAGCAGACTCATCTAGCAGTGGCTGGGGAATGGGCAGGATGAGGAGGAAACAGATATAGGGCCAAAGAATAAAGTAGGCTAAATGCAGTTCAAAATTGGTAACAGGACTAAACAGGCGGCATTGCTTTGTTGAGTGGAGTAGCAAACCCAGGAGCAGCAGACACTGTTTTAAAGGCCCAAACACACTAATAGGCCAAATGCAGTTTAATATTTGCTACTGTAGGCCAAAAGCCAGAAGGTTGAAGCTCAGCTTTATTCAGTTGAGGACAACACCAGGCAGGGGCAGACACCGTTAGTAGGCCGGAACCACCAATTTTTTAAAAAAACAGCACTTAATGAGAGCCAGAAGGTAGAAGCTCAGCTTTATTCAGTTGAGGACAAACACCAGGGAGCAGCAAACAGGTATTTGGCCCCATCCAGCAATTAAAAAAAAAAAAAAAGCTTAATCAGAGCCAGAAGGTAGAAGCTCAGCTTTATTCAGTTGAGGACAACACCAGGCAGGGGCAGACACCGTTAGTAGGCCCATAACCACCTATTTTTAAAAACACAGCACTTAAAGAGAGCCAGAAGGTGGAAGCTCAGCTTTGTTCAGTGGAGGACAACACCAGGCAGGGGCAGACACCGTTAGTAGGTCGGAACCAACAATCTTTTAAAAAACAGCACTTAATGAGAGCCAGAAGGTAGAAGCTCAGCTTTATTCAGTTGAGGACAACACCAGGCAGGGGCAGACACCGTTAGTAGGCCCTAAACACCAATTTTTTTAAAAAAATAGCTTAATCAGAGCCTTAAGGTAGAAGCTCAGCTTTATTCAGTTGAGGACAACACC
Organism: Ranitomeya variabilis; assembly: GCF_051348905.1. NCBI lineage: Eukaryota > Metazoa > Chordata > Amphibia > Anura > Dendrobatidae > Ranitomeya > Ranitomeya variabilis. The sequence goes on from NC_135233.1 coordinate 828,614,109, forward strand.
AGGCAGGGGCAGACACCGTTAGTAGGCCCTAAACACCAATTTTTAAAATCACAGCACTTAAAGAGAGCAAGAAGGTGGAAGCTCAGCTTTGTTCAGTGGAGGACAACACCAGGCAGGGGCAGACACCGTTAGTAGGCCGGAACCAACAATCTTTTAAAAAACAGCACTTAATGAGAGCCAGAAGGTGGAAGCTCAGATTTATTCATTTGAGGACAACTTGAATTAGGGACTGCAGACAGACTTACCAGGCTGTCCCCTGTGTGGACCATGCATCCAATACATTAACCCATTGCGCCACAAAGGACACGTAACCTTCCGTGGCCATGCCTACAGGTCCATGTGTCTGTTGTCAGGTGTACCTTTGGACTCACAGATTGACAGAATGCAAGGACAATGTGGTCTTTAACATGCTGGTGGAGGTGTGGGATGGCTTTTCTCGCAAAAGAATTGTCAACTGGGTAGCTCATAGCGTGGTACAGCGTAGTCCATCCTGGCTTTATTAATATTAAATAAAATAAAAAAATAGGCTCTATGCACTGTAAAATAGGTTCCAGGGGTACACGGGCAGCAGTTGTCTGGTCAGTGGAGGCCTAGTGGAAGGAGGGACCGCAGACAGGCTTCGAAGGCCTAACATAATAAAATGGGCTGGCTGTAGGCACTTTATAATTGGTTCCAGGGGTACACGGGCAGCAGTGGTCTGGTCAGTGGAGGCCTAGTGGAAGGAGGGACCGCAGACAGGCTTCGAAGGCCTAACATAATAAAATGGGCAGGCTCTATGCACTGTAAAATAGGTTCCAGGGGTACACGGGCAGCAGTGGTCTGGTCAGTGGAGGCCTAGTGGAAGGAGGGACCGCAGACAGGCTTCGAAGGCCTAACATAATAAAATGGGCTGGCTGTAGGCACTTTATAATTGGTTCCAGGGGTACACGGGCAGCAGTGGTCTGGTCAGTGGAGGCCTAGTGGAAGGAGGGACCGCAGACAGGCTTCGAAGGCCTAACATAATAAAATGGGCTGGCTGTAGGCACTTTATAATTGGTTCCAGGGGTACACGGGCAGCAGTGGTCTGGTCAGTGGAGGCCTAGTGGAAGGAGGGACCGCAGACAGGCTTCGAAGGCCTAACATAATAAAATGGGCAGGCTCTATGCACTGTAAAATAGGTTCCAGGGGTACACGAGCAGCAGTGGTCTGGTCAGTGGAGGCCTAGTGGAAGGAGGGACCGCAGACAGGCTTCGAAGGCCTAACATAATAAAATGGGCTGGCTGTAGGCACTTTATAATTGGTTCCAGGGGTACACGGGCAGCAGTGGTCTGGTCAGTGGAGGCCTAGTGGAAGGAGGGACCGCAGACAGGCTTCGAAGGCCTAACATAATAAAATGGGCAGGCTCTATGCACTGTAAAATAGGTTCCAGGGGTACACGGGCAGCAGTGGTCTGGTCAGTGGAGGCCTAGTGGAAGGAGGGACCGCAGACAGGCTTCGAAGGCCTAACATAATAAAATGGGCTGGCTGTAGGCACTTTATAATTGGTTCCAGGGGTACACGGGCAGCAGTGGTCTGGTCAACGGAGGCCGATTGTAATGAGTGTCTGCCAGTTAGTAGTCCAAAACAACAAATAAATGTGAATGTCTCGCATTAAAACAAAACAAAAATACTAAAGGGTGCAATCATTAGGTTAAGGGGTGGGATCCTCTGCGTTGTTTCAGACCTACTAATTTAGAGCAAAGTATTTACTGTGGTAAATAGAGGACACTGCCCCTGACTATGTTAAGTACCATCATACATGTCAACACAATGGTATTGTCAGTGGCAGGTATGGAAGGATGTCAGCGCATAGACTAAACATTGGTGGAAGTGTGAGAGATAACTGTGGAAGTGGTAGAGCAATGTTTGACCTGGGGGTGGGTGAACTCTCTTGTGGCCGGCGGTACAGGCCCAGGGCCCCTCATGTTACAACAGTGTGTCTGACGTTGGGTGCGCACCACCACCGCCAGAGACACTTTATTGTACTATGAGGGACCCAGTAGCAATGCCGTCGACCAAAAGCGAGCACACCCACCTCTTCAGACAAACAGCAGTCTCATGGGTGCTTGCGCCAAGTCGCGATACCACGGCCCCGTGTGGGGAGTTTGGCCATTTAGGGAGGTGTAAACATGTCGTATGCTGGACAATCAGCTGCAGCAAATTAGACATTAGAAAAGTAATTCACAGTAGTCCACAGGCAAGAGCTTTTCATAGGAAAGCTAGGTGTCGGCCGGGCAAGGTGGGGCAAAAGATTTCGAAATCCAGTTGTGGTTCATTTTAATGAATGTTAGATCATCAACATTTTGGGTAGCCAGACGAGTCCTTTTTTCGGTTAATATTGAACCTGCAGCACTGAATACTCTTTCTGATAGGACACTAGCTGCCAGGCAAGCAAGCTCCTGCAATGCATATTCTGCCAATTCTGGCCAGGTGTCTAATTTTGATGCCCAGTAATCAAATGGGAATGACGGTTGAGGGAGAACATCGATAAGGGATGAAAAATAGTTAGTAACCATACTGGACAAATGTTGTCTCCTGTCACTTTCAATTGATGCAGCAGTACCTGTCCTGTCTGCGGTCATAGCAAAATCACTCCACAACCTGGTCAGAAAACCCCTCTGTCCAACGCCACTTCTGATGTGTGCACCCCTAACACTCCTAGTCTGCTGGCCCCTGGAGCTCGTGTGAGAACGATCACGTGCGCTGTGTGCTGGGAATGCCTGAAGCAAACGGTCAACAAGAGTTGATTGTTTGGTTGCTAATATTAGTTCCAAGTTCTCATGTGGCATAATATTTTGCAATGTGCCTTTATAGCGTGGATCAAGGAGGCAGGCCAACCAGTAATCGTCATCGTTCATCATTTTCGTAATGCATGTGTCCCTTTTTAGGATACGTAAGGCATAATCCGCCATGTGGGCCAAAGTTCCAGTTGTCAAATCTCCGGTTGTGATTGGTTGAGGGGCAGTTTCAGGCAAATCTACGTCCCTTGTGTCCCTCAAAAAACCAGAACCCGGCCTTGCCACGCAACCAATTTCCAGTGCCCCCAGGAAAGCTTCCTCATTAAAAATATACTCATCCCCATCATCCTCCTCGTCCTCCACCTCCTCTTCGCCCGCTACCTCGTCCTGTACACTGCCCTGACCAGACAATGGCTGACTGTCATCAAGGCTTTCCTCTTCCTCTGGTGCAGACGCCTGAGCCTGATCCTTTATGTGCGTCAAACTTTGCATCAGCAGACACATTAGGGGGATGCTCATGCTTATTATGGCGTTGTCTGCACTAACTAGCCGTGTGCATTCCTCAAAACACTGAAGGACTTGACACATGTCTTGTATCTTCGACCACTGCACACCAGACAACTCCATGTCTGCCATCCTACTGCCTGCCCGTGTATGTGTATCCTCACACAAAAACATAACAGCCCGCCTCTGTTGGCACAGTCTCTGAAGCATGTGCAGTGTTGAGTTCCACCTTGTTGCAACGTCTATGATTAGGTGATGCTGGGGACGGTTCAAAGACCGCTGATAGGTCTGCATACGGCTGGAGTGTACAGGCGAACGTCGGATATGTGAGCAAAGTCCACGCACTTTGAGGAGCAGGTCGGAGAACCCAGGATAAGTTTTCAATAAGCACTGCACCACCAGGTTTAAGGTGTGAGCCAGGCAAGGAATGTGTTTCAGTTGGGAAAGGGAGATGGCAGCCATGAAATTCCTTCCGTTATCACTCACTACCTTGCCTGCCTCAAGATCTACTGTGCCCAGCCACGACTGCGTTTCTTGTTGCAAGAACTCGGACAGAACTTCCGCGGTGTGTCTGTTGTCGCCCAAACACTTCATAGCCAATACAGCCTGCTGACGCTTGCCAGTAGCTGGCCCATAATGGGACAACTGGTGTGCAACAGTGTCATCTGCCGATGGAGTGGTTGGCCGACTGCGGTCTGTGGAAGAGCTGTCGCTTCTGCAGGAGGACGAGGAGGAGGGGGTGTGTTGTGAATTTGCTTTTGCTCCCTCTAGTGGTTACTAGTTTTTTGACTCTGGTTTTTCTGTCATTCCTTTTATCCGCACCTGGGTCGTTAGTTAGGGGTGTTGCTATATAAGCTCCCTGGACCTTCAGTTCTATGCCTGGCAACGTAGTTATCAGAGCTAGTCTGCTGTGCTCTTGTCTACTGATCCTGGTTCCAGTTATATCAGCTAAGTCTGCCTTTTGTTTTTTGCTATTTGTTTTGGTTTTGTATTTTTGTCCAGCTTGTTCCAAATCTATATCCTGACCTTTGCTGGAAGCTCTAGGGGGCTGGTGTTCTCCCCCCGGACCGTTAGACGGTTCGGGGGTTCTTGAATTTCCAGTGTGGATTTTGATAGGGTTTTTGTTGACCATATAAGTTACCTTTCTTTATTCTGCTATCAGTAAGCGGGCCTCTCTGTGCTAAACCTGGTTCATTTCTGTGTTTGTCATTTCCTCTTACCTCACCGTCATTATTTGTGGGGGGCTTCTATCCAGCTTTGGGGTCCCCTTCTCTGGAGGCAAGAAAGGTCTTTGTTTTCCTCTACTAGGGGTAGCTAGATTCTCCGGCTGGCGCGTGTCATCTAGAATCAACGTAGGAATGATCCCCGGCTACTTCTAGTGTTGGCGTTAGGAGTAGATATATGGTCAACCCAGTTACCACTGCCCTATGAGCTGGATTTTTGTATTCTGCAGACTTCCACATTCCTCTGAGACCCTCGCCATTGGGGTCATAACAGTTTGCCAGGACTGTATTAAATGTTTAATGCATTGCAGAAGAGGGATTATAAGAAAGAAGATTCTGAGTTTTTTTTTTTTTTTCTTCTTCCCCTTTACCTCAGAGTGGCTATGCTTGCTGCAGACATGAATGTCCAGACCTTGATTACAAGTGTGGACCAGCTGGCTACTCGTGTGCAGGGCATACAAGACTATGTTATCAGAAATCCTAGGTCAGAACCTAAAATACCGATTCCTGAACTGTTTTCCGGAGACAGGTTTAAGTTTAGGAATTTCGTGAATAATTGTAAATTGTTTTTGTCCCTGAGACCCTGTTCATCAGGAGATTCTGCTCAGCAAGTAAAAATTGTTATTTCGTTCTTACGGGGCGACCCTCAGGATTGGGCTTTTTCGCTGGCGCCAGGAGATCCGGCATTGGCTGATCTTGATGCGTTTTTTCTGGCGCTCGGTTTACTTTATGAGGAACCCAATCTTGAGATTCAGGCAGAAAAGGCCTTGCTGTCTATGTCTCAGGGGCAGGACGAGGCTGAAGTGTATTGCCAAAAATTTCGGAAATGGTCCGTGCTGACACATTGGAACGAGTGTGCACTGGCCGCTAATTTTAGAAATGGCCTTTCTGAAGCCATTAAGAATGTTATGGTGGGTTTTCCCATTCCCACAGGTCTGAATGATACTATGGCACTGGCTATTCAAATTGACCGGCGGTTGCGGGAGCGCAAAACCGCAAATTCCCTCATGGTGTTGTCTGAACAGACACCTAATTCGGTGCAATGTGATAGAAAAACCGCAAATTCCCTCATGGTGTTGTCTGAACAGACACCTGATTTAATGCAATGTGATAGAATCCTGACTAGAAATGAGCGGAAAATTCATAGACGCCGGAATGGCTTGTGCTACTACTGTGGTGATTCTACACATGTTATCTCAGCATGCTCTAAACGTATAGCTAAGGTTGTTAGTCCTGTCACCGTTGGTAATTTGCAACCTAAATTTATTCTGTCTGTAACTTTGATTTGCTCACTGTCATCTTGTCCTGTCATGGCGTTTGTAGATTCAGGTGCTGCCCTGAGTCTCATGGATCTCTCATTTGCTAAGCGCTGTGGATTTACTCTTGAACCATTAGAAAATCCTATTCCTCTTAGGGGTATTGATGCTACACCATTGGCAGCAAATAAACCGCAGTATTGGACTCAGGTTACCATGTGCATGACTCCTGAACACCGCGAGGTGATACGTTTCCTGGTTTTACATAAAATGCATGATTTGGTTGTTTTGGGGCTGCCATGGTTACAGACCCATAATCCAGTCCTGGACTGGAAGGCTATGTCAGTCTCAAGTTGGGGCTGTCGTGGTATTCATGAGGATTCCCTGCCTGTGTCTATTGCTTCTTCTACGCCTTCGGAAGTTCCGGAGTATTTGTCTGATTATCAGGATGTCTTCAGTGAGTCTGAGTCCAGTGCACTGCCTCCTCATAGGGACTGTGACTGTGCTATAGATTTGATCCCAGGCAGTAAATTTCCTAAGGGAAGACTGTTTAATCTGTCGGTACCTGAACATACCGCTATGCGTTCATATATCAAGGAGTCTCTGGAAAAAGGACATATTCGTCCGTCTTCTTCCCCTCTTGGTGCGGGATTCTTTTTTGTGGCAAAAAAGGACGGATCTTTGAGACCTTGTATTGATTATCGGCTTTTAAATAAGATCACTGTCAAATTTCAGTATCCTTTACCGCTGTTGTCTGACTTGTTTGCCCGGATTAAGGGTGCCAAGTGGTTCACCAAGATAGACCTTCGTGGTGCGTACAACCTTGTGCGCATTAAGCAAGGTGATGAATGGAAAACCGCATTCAATACGCCCGAAGGTCATTTTGAGTACTTGGTAATGCCTTTTGGGCTCTCCAATGCGCCTTCAGTTTTTCAGTCCTTTATGCATGACATTTTCCGGAAGTATCTGGATACATTTTTGATTGTTTATCTGGATGATATTTTGGTTTTTTCTGACAATTGGGATTCGCATGTGGAGCAGGTCAGGTTGGTCTTTAAAATTTTGCGTGAAAATTCTTTGTTTGTCAAGGGCTCAAAGTGTCTCTTTGGTGTACAGAAGGTTCCCTTTTTGGGGTTCATTTTTTCCCCTTCTGCTGTGGAGATGGACCCAGTCAAGGTCCGAGCTATTCTTGATTGGACTCAGCCCTCGTCAGTTAAGAGTCTTCAGAAGTTCTTGGGCTTCGCTAACTTCTACCGTCGTTTTATCGCTAATTTTTCTAGCATTGTGAAACCTTTGACGGATATGACCAAGAAGGGCTCCGATGTAGCTAACTGGGCTCCTGCTGCCGTGGAGGCTTTCCAGGAGTTGAAACGCCGGTTTACTTCGGCGCCTGTTTTGTGCCAGCCTGACGTCTCACTTCCCTTTCAGGTTGAGGTGGATGCTTCGGAGATTGGGGCAGGGGCCGTTTTGTCGCAGAGAGGCCCTGGTTGCTCTGTTATGAAACCTTGTGCCTTTTTCTCTAGGAAGTTTTCGCCTGCCGAGCGAAATTATGATGTGGGCAATCGGGAGTTGTTGGCCATGAAATGGGCATTTGAGGAGTGGCGTCATTGGCTCGAGGGTGCTAAGCATCGTGTGGTGGTCTTGACTGATCACAAAAATCTGATGTATCTCGAGTCTGCTAAGCGCCTTAATCCGAGACAGGCCCGCTGGTCATTGTTTTTCTCCCGCTTTGATTTTGTTGTCTCGTATTTACCAGGTTCAAAGAATGTGAAGGCCGATGCTCTTTCTAGGAGCTTTGTGCCTGATGCTCCTGGAGTCGCTGATCCTGTTGGTATTCTTAAAGATGGAGTTATCTTGTCAGCTATTTCTCCGGATCTGCGACGTGTGTTGCAGAGATTTCAGGCTGATAGGCCTGAGTCTTGTCCACCTGACAGACTGTTTGTCCCGGATAAGTGGACCAGCAGAGTCATTTCCGAGGTTCATTCCTCGGTGTTGGCAGGTCACCCGGGAATTTTTGGCACCAGAGATCTGGTGGCCAGGTCCTTTTGGTGGCCTTCCTTGTCAAGGGATGTGCGGTCATTTGTGCAGTCCTGTGGGACTTGTGCTCGAGCTAAGCCTTGCTGTTCTCGTGCCAGCGGTTTGCTCTTGCCCTTGCCTGTCCCGAAGAGACCTTGGACACATATCTCCATGGATTTCATTTCTGATCTTCCGCTATCTCAGGGCATGTCCGTTATCTGGGTGATATGTGATCGCTTCTCCAAGATGGTCCATTTGGTTCCTTTGCCTAAGCTGCCTTCCTCTTCCGATCTGGTTCCTGTGTTTTTCCAGAACGTGGTTCGTTTGCACGGCATCCCTGAGAATATTGTGTCCGACAGAGGATCCCAGTTCGTTTCCAGGTTCTGGCGATCCTTTTGTAGTAGGATGGGCATTGATTTGTCGTTTTCGTCTGCTTTCCATCCTCAGACTAATGGACAGACGGAGCGAACCAATCAGACTTTGGAGGCTTATTTGAGGTGTTTTGTCTCTGCTGATTAGGACGATTGGGTGACATTCTTGCCGTTGGCTGAGTTTGCCCTTAATAATCGGGCTAGTTCCGCCACCTTGGTTTCGCCTTTTTTCTGCAACTCTGGTTTCCATCCTCGCTTTTCTTCGGGTCATGTGGAGCCTTCTGACTGTCCTGGGGTGGATTCTGTGGTGGATAGGTTGCAGCAGATCTGGAATCATGTGGTGGACAACTTGAAGTTGTCACAGGAGAAGGCTCAGCGCTTTGCCAACCGCCGCCGCGGTGTGGGTCCCCGACTACGCGTTGGGGATTTGGTGTGGCTTTCTTCCCGCTTTGTTCCTATGAAGGTCTCCTCTCCCAAATTTAAACCTCGTTTTATTGGGCCTTACAAGATATTGGAAATCCTTAATCCTGTATCTTTTCGTCTGGATCTTCCTGTGTCGTTTGCTATTCACAATGTATTTCATAGGTCCTTGTTGCGGCGGTACATTGTGCCTGTGGTTCCTTCTGCTGAGCCTCCTGCTCCGGTGTTGGTTGAGGGCGAGTTGGAGTACGTGGTGGAGAAGATCTTGGATTCTCGCCTCTCCAGGCGGAGGCTTCAGTACCTGGTCAAGTGGAAGGGCTATGGTCAGGAGGATAATTCCTGGGTGGTCGCCTCTGATGTTCATGCGGCCGATTTAGTTCGTGCCTTTCATGCCGCTCATCCTGATCGCCCTGGTGGTCGTGGTGAGGGTTCGGTGACCCCTCACTAAGGGGGGGGTACTGTTGTGAATTTGCTTTTGCTCCCTCTAGTGGTTACTAGTTTTTTGACTCTGGTTTTTCTGTCATTCCTTTTATCCGCACCTGGGTCGTTAGTTAGGGGTGTTGCTATATAAGCTCCCTGGACCTTCAGTTCTATGCCTGGCAACGTAGTTATCAGAGCTAGTCTGCTGTGCTCTTGTCTACTGATCCTGGTTCCAGTTATATCAGCTAAGTCTGCCTTTTGTTTTTTGCTATTTGTTTTGGTTTTGTATTTTTGTCCAGCTTGTTCCAAATCTATATCCTGACCTTTGCTGGAAGCTCTAGGGGGCTGGTGTTCTCCCCCCGGACCGTTAGACGGTTCGGGGGTTCTTGAATTTCCAGTGTGGATTTTGATAGGGTTTTTGTTGACCATATAAGTTACCTTTCTTTATTCTGCTATCAGTAAGCGGGCCTCTCTGTGCTAAACCTGGTTCATTTCTGTGTTTGTCATTTCCTCTTACCTCACCGTCATTATTTGTGGGGGGCTTCTATCCAGCTTTGGGGTCCCCTTCTCTGGAGGCAAGAAAGGTCTTTGTTTTCCTCTACTAGGGGTAGCTAGATTCTCCGGCTGGCGCGTGTCATCTAGAATCAACGTAGGAATGATCCCCGGCTACTTCTAGTGTTGGCGTTAGGAGTAGATATATGGTCAACCCAGTTACCACTGCCCTATGAGCTGGATTTTTGTATTCTGCAGACTTCCACGTTCCTCTGAGACCCTCGCCATTGGGGTCATAACAGGGGTGCGAACGCCTACAGCCAACTGTTTCCTAGACCGTGTGCTAGGCACAACTGTCCCGAAATTGATGTCCCCTGTGGACCCTGCATCCACCACATTCACCCAGTGTGCCGTGATGGACACATAACATCCCTGGCCATGCCTACTGGTCCATGCATCTGTAGTCAGGTGCACCTTTGTACTCACAGATTGCCTGAGTGCATGGACGATGCGCTGTTTAGCATGCTGGTGCAGGGCTGGGATGGCTTTTCTGGAAAAAAAGTGTCGACTGGGTAGCTCGTATCGTGGTTCAGCGTACTCCATCAGGGCTTTGAAAGCTTCGCTTTCAACTAACCGGTAGGGCATCATCTCTAACGAGATTAGTCTAGCTATGTGGGCGTTAAAACCCTGTGTACACGGATGCGAGGATAAGTACTTCCTTTTTCTAACCAGAGTCTCATGTAGGGTGAGCTGGACTGGAGAGCTGGAGATCGTGGAACTTTCGGGTGTGCCGGTGGACATGGCAGACTGAGAGACGGTTGGAGACGGTATTGTTTCCGCCGGTGCCCTAGATGCAATATTTCCTCCTACAAAACTGGTGATTCCCTGACCCTGACTGCTTTTGGCTGGCAAAGAAACCTGCACAGATACTGCCGGTGGTGCGGAAAATGGTGGCCTTACAGTGACGGAAGGGATGTTGCGTTGCTGACTAGCTTCATTGGCCGAGGGTGCTACAACCTTAAGGGACGTTTGGTATTTAGTCCAGGCTTGAAAATGCATGGTGGTTAAGTGTCTATGCATGCAACTAGTATTGAGACTTTTCAGATTCTGACCTCTGCTTAAGCTAGTTGAACATTTTTGACAGATGACTTTGCGCTGATCAATTGGATGTTGTTTAAAAAAATGCCAGACTGCACTCTTCCTAGCATCGGATCCCTTTTCAGGGATTGCAGACTGAGCTTTAACCGGATGGCCACGCTGTCCTCCAACAGGTTTTGGCTTTGACACGCGTTTTGGCCCAGATACGGGACCGGCAGATGGAACCTGTTGCGATGTTGATGCCTGCTGCGGCCCCTCCTCCACCTCCGCTTCTGAACTACTGCCGCCTGCACCCTGTTCCCCCAATGGCTGCCAATCGGGGTCAACAACTGGGTCATCTATTACCTCCTCTTCGAGCTCGTGTGCAACTTCGTCTGTGTCACCGTGTCGGTCGGTGGTATAGCGTTCGTGGCGGGGCAACATAGTCTCATCAGGGTCTGATTGTGGATCAGTACCCTGAGAGGGCAATGTTGTGGTCTGAGTCAAAGGAGCAGCATAGTACTCTGGCTGTGGCTGTGCATCAGTGCACTCCATGTCAGAATCTACTTGTAATGGGCATGGCCTGTTAAGTGTTTCACTTTCTAAGCCAGGGACGGTATGTGTAAAGAGCTCCATGGAGTAACCCGTTGTGTCGCCTGCTGCATCCTTCTCTCTTGTTGTTGTTTTTGCTGAAGAGGACAAGGAAGCGACTTGTCCCTGACCGTGAACATCCACAAGCGACGCGCTGTTTTTACATTTACCAGTTTCAGAAGAGGAGGCAAAAGAGCTAGAGGCTGAGTCTGCAAGGTAAGCCAAAACTTGCTGTTGCTGCTCCGGCTTTAAAAGCGGTTTTCCTACTCCCAGAAAAGAGAGCGTTCGAGGCCTTGTGTAGCCAGACGACGAACCTGGCTCCACAGCTCCAGACTTAGGTGGAATATTTTTATCCCCACGACCACCTGATGCTCCACTACCACTACCATCATTACCAGCTGACAATGAACGCCCACGGCCACGACCTCTTGCACCAGACTTCCTCATTGTTTTAAAAACTTAACCGAAGTAACTTTATTTGTTGCTGTCAAACAACTTACACGGTGAGCTATAACTTCAGTATGATTTCAATATCCCTTTACAGGTTGGTGAGACCACAAGGAAAATCAGGCCCAATGTTACACACTCTGTTTTCTGTGGCACCAAATCACAGAGATGACACACACGCAGGACTGTCACTCAAGCACAAATGTCAATATTAATCTCCCACCTATTTTTTTTTTTTCAGGGAGACTTTAGAAACCAAATAAGATAAAATGATTTTTTTCAGGGAGACTTTAGAAACCAAATAAGATAAAATGATTTTTTCAGGGACAATTTAGAAACCAAATAATAAAAAAAAATAGGCTTTCTATGGCCCACTGAGTGAGAGATGGCACACACAGGAGTCAGGAGTGGCACACAAGCCCTGAGGCCAATATTTTTCTCCCACTGATTGATGTAGTGATTTTTTTTCAGGTAGATTTTAGAACCCAAATCAAGCAAAAAAATAAATAGGCTTTCTATGGCCCACTGAGTGAGAGATGGCACACACAGGAGTCAGGAGTGGCACACAAGCCCTGAGGCCAATATTTTTCTCCCACTGATTGATGTAGTGATTTTTTTTCAGGTAGATTTTAGAACCCAAATCAAGCAAAAAAATAAATAGGCTTTCTATGGCCCACTGAGTGAGAGATGGCACACGCAGGAGTCAGGAGTGGCACACAAGCCCTGAGGCCAATTTTTTTCTCCCACTGATTGATGTAGTGATTTTTTTTCAGGTAGATTTTAGAACCCAAATCAAGCAAAAAAATAAATAGGCTTTCTATGGCCCACTGAGTGAGAGATGGCACACACAGGAGTCAGGAGTGGCACACAAGCCCTGAGGCCAATATTTTTCTCCCACTGATTGATGTAGTGATTTTTTTTCAGGTAGATTTTAGAACCCAAATCAAGCAAAAAAATAAATAGGCTTTCTATGGCCCACTGAGTGAGAGATGGCACACACAGGAGTCAGGAGTGGCACACAAGCCCTGAGGCCAATATTTTTCTCCCACTGATTGATGTAGTGATTTTTTTTCAGGTAGATTTTAGAACCCAAATCAAGCAAAAAAATAAATAGGCTTTCTATGGCCCACTGAGTGTTGTGAATTTGCTTTTTGCTCCCTCTAGTGGTTACTAGTTTTTTGACTCTGGTTTTTCTGTCATTCCTTTTATCCGCACCTGGGTCGTTAGTTAGGGGTGTTGCTATATAAGCTCCCTGGACCTTCAGTTCAATGCCTGGCAACGTAGTTATCAGAGCTAGTCTGCTGTGCTCTTGTCTACTGATCCTGGTTCCAGTTATATCAGCTAAGTCTGCCTTTTGCTTTTTGCTATTTGTTTTGGTTTTGTATTTTTGTCCAGCTTGTTCCATATCTACATCCTGACCTTTGCTGGAAGCTCTAGGGGGCTGGTGTTCTCCCCCCGGACCGTTAGACGGTTCGGGGGTTCTTGAATTTCCAGTGTGGATTTTGATAGGGTTTTTGTTGACCATATAAGTTACCTTTCTTTATTCTGCTATCAGTAAGCGGGCCTCTCTGTGCTAAACCTGGTTCATTTCTGTGTTTGTCATTTCCTCTTACCTCACCGTCATTATTTGTGGGGGGCTTCTATCCAGCTTTGGGGTCCCCTTCTCTGGAGGCAAGAAAGGTCTTTGTTTTCCTCTACTAGGGGTAGCTAGATTCTCCGGCTGGCGCGTGTCATCTAGAATCAACGTAGGAATGATCCCCGGCTACTTCTAGTGTTGGCGTTAGGAGTAGATATATGGTCAACCCAGTTACCACTGCCCTATGAGCTGGATTTTTGTATTCTGCAGACTTCCACGTTCCTCTGAGACCCTCGCCATTGGGGTCATAACAGTTTGGCAGGCCAGTATTAAATGTTTAATGCATTGCAGAAGAGGGATTATAAGAAAGAAGATTCTGAGTTTTTTTTTTTTTTTCTTCTTCCCCTTTACCTCAGAGTGGCTATGCTTGCTGCAGACATGAATGTCCAGACCTTGATTACAAGTGTGGACCAGCTGGCTACTCGTGTGCAGGGCATACAAGACTATGTTATCAGAAATCCTATGTCAGAACCTAAAATACCGATTCCTGAACTGTTTTCCGGAGACAGGTTTAAGTTTAGGAATTTTGTGAATAATTGTAAATTGTTTTTGTCCCTGAGACCCTGTTCATCTGGAGATTCTGCTCAGCAAGTAAAAATTGTTATTTCGTTCTTACGGGGCGACCCTCAGGATTGGGCTTTTTCGCTGGCACCAGGAGATCCGGCATTGGCTGATCTTGATGCGTTTTTTCTGGCGCTCGGTTTACTTTATGAGGAACCCAATCTTGAGATTCAGGCAGAAAAGGCCTTGCTGTCTATGTCTCAGGGGCAGGACGAGGCTGAAGTGTATTGCCAAAAATTTCGGAAATGGTCCGTGCTGACACATTGGAACGAGTGTGCACTGGCCGCTAATTTTAGAAATGGCCTTTCTGAAGCCATTAAGAATGTTATGGTGGGTTTTCCCATTCCCACAGGTCTGAATGATACTATGGCACTGGCTATTCAAATTGACCGGCGGTTGCGGGAGCGCAAAACCGCAAATTCCCTCATGGTGTTGTCTGAACAGACACCTAATTTGGTGCAATGTGATAGAAAAACCGCAAATTCCCTCATGGTGTTGTCTGAACAGACACCTGATTTAATGCAATGTGATAGAATCCTGACTAGAAATGAGCGGAAAATTCATAGACGCCGGAATGGCTTGTGCTACTACTGTGGTGATTCTACACATGTTATCTCAGCATGCTCTAAACGTATAGCTAAGGTTGTTAGTCCTGTCACCGTTGGTAATTTGCAACCTAAATTTATTCTGTCTGTAACTTTGATTTGCTCACTGTCATCTTATCCTGTCATGGCGTTTGTAGATTCAGGTGCTGCCCTGAGTCTCATGGATCTCTCATTTGCTAAGCGCTGTGGTTTTACTCTTGAACCATTAGAAAATCCTATTCCTCTTAGGGGTATTGATGCTACACCATTGGCAGCAAATAAACCGCAGTATTGGACACAGGTTACCATGTGCATGACTCCTGAACACCGCGAGGTGATACGTTTCCTGGTTTTACATAAAATGCATGATTTGGTTGTTTTAGGGCTGCCATGGTTACAGACCCATAATCCAGTCCTGGACTGGAAGGCTATGTCAGTCTCAAGTTGGGGCTGTCGTGGTATTCATGGGGATTCCCTGCCTGTGTCTATTGCTTCTTCTACGCCTTCGGAAGTTCCGGAGTATTTGTCTGATTATCAGGATGTCTTCAGTGAGTCTGAGTCCAGTGCACTGCCTCCTCATAGGGACTGTGACTGTGCTATTGATTTGATCCCAGGCAGTAAATTTCCTAAGGGAAGACTGTTTAATCTGTCGGTACCTGAACATACCGCTATGCGTTCATATATCAAGGAGTCTCTGGAGAAAGGACATATTCGTCCGTCTTCTTCCCCTCTTGGTGCGGGATTCTTTTTTGTGGCAAAAAAGGACGGATCTTTGAGACCTTGTATTGATTATCGGCTTTTAAATAAGATCACTGTCAAATTTCAGTATCCTTTACCGCTGTTGTCTGACTTGTTTGCCCGGATTAAGGGTGCCAAGTGGTTCACCAAGATAGACCTTCGTGGTGCGTACAACCTTGTGCGCATTAAGCAAGGTGATGAATGGAAAACCGCATTCAATACGCCCGAAGGTCATTTTGAGTACTTGGTGATGCCTTTTGGGCTCTCCAATGCGCCTTCAGTTTTTCAGTCCTTTATGCATGACATTTTCCGGAAGTATCTGGATACATTTTTGATTGTTTATCTGGATGATATTTTGGTTTTTTCTGACAATTGGGATTCGCATGTGGAGCAGGTCAGGTTGGTCTTTAAAATTTTGCGTGAAAATTCTTTGTTTGTCAAGGGCTCAAAGTGTCTCTTTGGTGTACAGAAGGTTCCCTTTTTGGGGTTCATTTTTTCCCCTTCTGCTGTGGAGATGGACCCAGTCAAGGTCCGAGCTATTCTTGATTGGACTCAGCCCTCGTCAGTTAAGAGTCTTCAGAAGTTCTTGGGCTTCGCTAACTTCTACCGTCATTTTATCGCTAATTTTTCTAGCATTGTGAAACCTTTGACGGATATGACCAAGAAGGGCTCCGATGTAGCTAACTGGGCTCCTGCTGCCGTGGAGGCTTTCCAGGAGTTGAAACGCCGGTTTACTTCGGCGCCTGTTTTGTGCCAGCCTGACGTCTCACTTCCCTTTCAGGTTGAGGTGGATGCTTCGGAGATTGGGGCAGGGGCCGTTTTGTCGCAGAGAGGCCCTGGTTGCTCTGTTATGAAACCTTGTGCCTTTTTCTCTAGGAAGTTTTCGCCTGCCGAGCGAAATTATGATGTGGGCAATCGAGAGTTGTTGGCCATGAAATGGGCATTTGAGGAGTGGCGTCATTGGCTTGAGGGTGCTAAGCATCGTGTGGTGGTCTTGACTGATCACAAAAATCTGTATCTCGAGTCTGCTAAACGCCTTAATCCGAGACAGGCCCGCTGGTCATTGTTTTTCTCCCGCTTTGATTTTGTTGTCTCGTATTTACCAGGTTCAAAGAATGTGAAGGCCGATGCTCTTTCTAGGAGCTTTGTGCCTGATGCTCCTGGAGTCGCTGATCCTGTTGGTATTCTTAAAGATGGAGTTATCTTGTCAGCTATTTCTCCGGATCTGCGACGTGTGTTGCAGAGATTTCAGGCTGATAGGCCTGAGTCTTGTCCACCTGACAGACTGTTTGTCCCGGATAAGTGGACCAGCAGAGTCATTTCCGAGGTTCATTCCTCGGTGTTGGCAGGTCACCCGGGAATTTTTGGCACCAGAGATCTGGTGGCCAGGTCCTTTTGGTGGCCTTCCTTGTCAAGGGATGTGCGGTCATGTGTGCAGTCCTGTGGGACTTGTGCTCGAGCTAAGCCTTGCTGTTCTCGTGCCAGCGGTTTGCTCTTGCCCTTGCCTGTCCCGAAGAGACCTTGGACACATATCTCCATGGATTTCATTTCTGATCTTCCGCTATCTCAGGGCATGTCCGTTATCTGGGTGATATGTGATCGCTTCTCCAAGATGGTCCATTTGGTTCCTTTGCCTAAGCTGCCTTCCTCTTCCGATCTGGTTCCTGTGTTTTTCCAGAACGTGGTTCGTTTGCACGGCATCCCTGAGAATATTGTGTCAGACAGAGGATCCCAGTTCGTTTCCAGGTTCTGGCGATCCTTTTGTAGTAGGATGGGCATTGATTTGTCGTTTTCGTCTGCTTTCCATCCTCAGACTAATGGACAGACGGAGCGAACCAATCAGACTTTGGAGGCTTATTTGAGGTGTTTTGTCTCTGCTGATCAGGACGATTGGGTGACATTCTTGCCGTTGGCTGAGTTTGCCCTTAATAATCGGGCTAGTTCCGCCACCTTGGTTTCGCCTTTTTTCTGCAACTCTGGTTTCCATCCTCGCTTTTCTTCGGGTCATGTGGAGCCTTCTGACTGTCCTGTGGTGGATTCTGTGGTGGATAGGTTGCAGCAGATCTGGAATCATGTGGTGGACAACTTGAAGTTGTCACAGGAGAAGGCTCAGCGCTTTGCCAACCGCCGCCGCGGTGTGGGTCCCCGACTACGCGTTGGGGATTTGGTATGGCTTTCTTCCCGCTTTGTTCCTATGAAGGTCTCCTCTCCCAAATTTAAACCTCGTTTTATTGGGCCTTACAAGATATTGGAAATTCTTAATCCTGTATCTTTTCGTCTGGATCTTCCTGTGTCGTTTGCTATTCACAATGTATTTCATAGGTCCTTGTTGCGGCGGTACATGGTGCCTGTAGTTCCTTCTGCTGAGCCTCCTGCTCCGGTGTTGGTTGAGGGCGAGTTGGAGTACGTGGTGGAGAAGATCTTGGATTCTCGCCTCTCCAGGCGGAGGCTTCAGTACCTGGTCAAGTGGAAGGGCTATGGTCAGGAGGATAATTCCTGGGTGGTCGCCTCTGATGTTCATGCGGCCGATTTAGTTCGTGCCTTTCATGCCGCTCATCCTGATCGCCCTGGTGGTCGTGGTGAGGGTTCGGTGACCCCTCACTAAGGGGGGGGTACTGTTGTGAATTTGCTTTTTGCTCCCTCTAGTGGTTACTAGTTTTTTGACTCTGGTTTTTCTGTCATTCCTTTTATCCGCACCTGGGTCGTTAGTTAGGGGTGTTGCTATATAAGCTCCCTGGACCTTCAGTTCAATGCCTGGCAACGTAGTTATCAGAGCTAGTCTGCTGTGCTCTTGTCTACTGATCCTGGTTCCAGTTATATCAGCTAAGTCTGCCTTTTGCTTTTTGCTATTTGTTTTGGTTTTGTATTTTTGTCCAGCTTGTTCCATATCTACATCCTGACCTTTGCTGGAAGCTCTAGGGGGCTGGTGTTCTCCCCCCGGACCGTTAGACGGTTCGGGGGTTCTTGAATTTCCAGTGTGGATTTTGATAGGGTTTTTGTTGACCATATAAGTTACCTTTCTTTATTCTGCTATCAGTAAGCGGGCCTCTCTGTGCTAAACCTGGTTCATTTCTGTGTTTGTCATTTCCTCTTACCTCACCGTCATTATTTGTGGGGGGCTTCTATCCAGCTTTGGGGTCCCCTTCTCTGGAGGCAAGAAAGGTCTTTGTTTTCCTCTACTAGGGGTAGCTAGATTCTCCGGCTGGCGCGTGTCATCTAGAATCAACGTAGGAATGATCCCCGGCTACTTCTAGTGTTGGCGTTAGGAGTAGATATATGGTCAACCCAGTTACCACTGCCCTATGAGCTGGATTTTTGTATTCTGCAGACTTCCACGTTCCTCTGAGACCCTCGCCATTGGGGTCATAACACTGAGTGAGAGATGGCACACACAGGAGTCAGGAGTGGCACACAAGCCCTGAGGCCAATATTTTTCTCCTACTGATTGATGTAGTGATTTTTTTCAGGTAGATTTTAGAACCCAAATCAAGCAAAAAAATAAATAGGCTTTCTATGGCCCACAATTTGAGAGAGAGATGGCACACCCAGGAGTCAAGACTGGCACACAAGCAGAAAGGGCAATATTAATCTCCCACTGTTTTATTTATTTATTTTTTTTCAGGGAGACTTTAGAAACCAAATAAGATAAAATGATTTTTTTAGGGACAATTTAGAAACCAAATAATTAAAAAAAAAGGCTTTCTATGGCCCACTGAGTGAGAGATGGCACACACAGGAGTCAGGAGTGGCACACAAGCCCTGAGGCCAATATTTTTCTCCCACTGATTGATGTAGTGATTTTTTTTCAGGTAGAATTTAGAACCCAAATCAAGCAAAAAAATAAATAGGCTTTCTATGGCCCACAATTTGAGAGAGAGAGATGGCACACCCAGGAGTCAAGACTGGCACACAAGCAGAAAGGGCAATATTAATCTCCCACTGTTTTATTATTTTTTTTTTTTTCAGGGAGACTTTAGAAACCAAATAAGATAAAATGATTTTTTCAGGGACAATTTAGAAACCAAATAATAAAAAAAAGGCTTTCTATGGCCCACTGAGTGAGAGATGGCACACACAGGAGTCAGGAGTGGCACACAAGCCCTGAGGCCAATATTTTTCTCCCACTGATTGATGTAGTGATTTTTTTTCAGGTAGATTTTAGAACCCAAATCAAGCAAAAAAATAAATAGGCTTTCTATGGCCCACTGAGTGAGAGATGGCACACACAGGAGTCAGGAGTGGCACACAAGCCCTGAGGCCAATTTTTTTCTCCCACTGATTGATGTAGTGATTTTTTTTCAGGTAGATTTTAGAACCCAAATCAAGCAAAAAAATAAATAGGCTTTCTATGGCCCACTGAGTGAGAGATGGCACACACAGGAGTCAGGAGTGGCACACAAGCCCTGAGGCCAATATTTTTCTCCCACTGATTGATGTAGTGATTTTTTTTCAGGTAGATTTTAGAACCCAAATCAAGCAAAAAAATAAATAGGCTTTCTATGGCCCACTGAGTGAGAGATGGCACACACAGGAGTCAGGAGTGGCACACAAGCCCTGAGGCCAATATTTTTCTCCTACTGATTGATGTAGTGATTTTTTTTCAGGTAGATTTTAGAACCCAAATCAAGCAAAAAAATAAATAGGCTTTCTATGGCCCACAATTTGAGAGAGAGAGATGGCACACCCAGGAGTCAAGACTGGCACACAAGCAGAAAGGGCAATATTAATCTCCCACTGTTTTATTTATTAATTTTTTTTCAGGGAGACTTTAGAAACCAAATAAGATAAAATGATTTTTTCAGGGACAATTTAGAAACCAAATAATAAAAAAAAAAGGCTTTCTATGGCCCACTGAGTGAGAGATGGCACACACAGGAGTCAGGAGTGGCACACAAGCCCTGAGGCCAATATTTTTCTCCCACTGATTGATGTAGTGATTTTTTTTCAGGTAGATTTTAGAACCCAAATCAAGCAAAAAAATAAATAGGCTTTCTATGGCCCACAATTTGAGAGAGAGAGATGGCACACCCAGGAGTCAAGACTGGCACACAAGCAGAAAGGGCAATATTAATCTCCCACTGTTTTATTATTTTTTTTTTTTCAGGGAGACTTTAGAAACCAAATAAGATAAAATGATTTTTTCAGGGACAATTTAGAAACCAAATAATAAAAAAAAGGCTTTCTATGGCCCACTGAGTGAGAGATGGCACACACAGGAGTCAGGAGTGGCACACAAGCCCTGAGGCCAATATTTTTCTCCCACTGATTGATGTAGTGATTTTTTTTCAGGTAGATTTTAGAACCCAAATCAAGCAAAAAAATAAATAGGCTTTCTATGGCCCACTGAGTGAGAGATGGCACACACAGGAGTCAGGAGTGGCACACAAGCCCCGAGGCCAATATTTTTCTCCCACTGATTGATGTAGTGATTTTTTTTCAGGTAGATTTTAGAACCCAAATCAAGCAAAAAAATAAATAGGCTTTCTATGGCCCACTGAGTGAGAGATGGCACACACAGGGATGGCACTCTAGCAGAAATGCCAATCTTAATCTCCCACAAAAAAAAAAGAACAGGGACTGTCCTACAATTACTATCTTCCTGCAGTAATCTCAGCCAGGTATGGCAGGCAGCAATAAGGAGTGGACTGATGCACAAATTAAATAAAAAGTGTGGACAAACAGAAAAGATAGCTGTGCAGAAAGGAAGGAACAAGAGGATTTGTGCTTTGAAAAAAGCAGTTGGTTTGCACAGTGGCGTACACACAGCAATGCAGCTATCAGGGAGCCTTCTAGGGCAGCCCAATGAGCTACAGCGCTGAGGAAAAAAAAAAAATGTAGCTTCCACTGTCCCTGCACACCGAAGGTGGTGTTGGACAGTGGAAATCGCTACAGCACAAGCGGTTTGGTGGTTAATGGACCCTGCCTAACGCTATCCCTGCTTCTGACGAAGCGGCAGCAACCTCTCCCTAAGCTCAGATCAGCAGCAGTGAGATGGCGGTCGGCGGGAACGCCCCTTTATAGCCCCTGTGACGCCGCAGACAGCAAGCCAATCACTGTAATGCCCTTCTCTAAGATGGTGGGGACCAGGACCTATGTCATCACGCTGCCCACACTCTGCGTTCACCTTCATTGGCTGAGAAATGGCGCTTTTCGCGTCATTGAAACGTGACTTAGGCGCGAAAGTCGCGTACCGCATGGCCGACCCCGCACAGGGGTCGGATCGGGTTTCATGAAACCCGACTTTGCCAAAAGTCGGCGACTTTTGAAAATGAACGACCCGTTTCGCTCAACCCTACTCCTAGGCCCTAAACTATTAGCTGGATTAGATGCAGTAAAAATTGAGATACACAGGCGGTATAGTTTGTTTCATAGGCTGGCTACTCTGCTGACGTGCAGACACTGCTCCTAGGCCCTAAACTATTAACTGGATTAGATGCAGTGAAAATAGAGATACACAGGCGGTGTAGTTAGTTTCATAGGCAGGCTACTCTGCTGACGTGCAGACACTGCTACTAAGCCCAAAACCCCAAAACAATTTACTGGGTTTGATGCAGTAAAAATTGAGATACACAGGCGGTGTAGCTAGCTTCACAGGCGGGCTACTCTGCTGACGTGCAGACACTGCTACTAAGCCCAAAACTCCAAGACGATTTACTGGGTTAGATGCAGTCAAAATTTAGATACACAGGCATGTAGCTAGCTTCACAGTTGGGCTACTCAGTTGACTACCAGACAATACTACTAGCTCAAAAGGATTGGCTGAGCTAGATTACACCAAATGCTGTGACTAACACTTGCACAGCACTGGCTCAGACCTGCCTGGCAAACAGTGCTATGAACTGCTGTAACCTACCCTGAAAAGGGCTGATATTACAACTAGTCCTGACTCCTCCCGACTCCCTAAACCTATCTCTCTGACAATTCGCTCCAAAAAAAACTCTTAGTCTGTATAGCACCCACAACAGCAGCGGTGCCGTCTAACACTAAGCTGCAGCAGTGAGGAAATGGTGGCGACAGGGCAAATGGCTGGTTCTTATAGGGCAAGGACATGTGACATACACAGCCAATGACTAGTGTTGAGCGATGCCTTCCGATACTTGAAAGTATCGGTATCGGATAGTATCGGCCGATATCCGAAAAATATTGGATATCGCCGATACCCGATACCAATACAAGTCAATGGGACACAAGTATCGGAAGTGATCCTGG
Source organism: Ranitomeya variabilis (assembly GCF_051348905.1). NCBI lineage: Eukaryota > Metazoa > Chordata > Amphibia > Anura > Dendrobatidae > Ranitomeya > Ranitomeya variabilis. The sequence continues at coordinate 828,636,410 of NC_135233.1, forward strand.
ATGTTTCCCAGGGTCTGAAGGAGAGGAAACTCTCCTTCAGGCCCTGGGATCCATACTCATGTTTAAAATAAAGAATAAAAATAAAAAAATAGGGATATTCTCACCCTCTGACGCGCCCTGGTTGTAACCGGCAGCCTCCGTTCCTAAGAATGAGCGCATTAAGGACCTTCGATGATGTTGCAGCTTGTGATTGGTCGCGTGAGAGCTCATGTGACCACTCATGCCACCAATCACAAGCTGTGATGTCATCAAAGGCCCTTCACGCGCTCATTCTTAGGAACGGAGGCTGCCGGTTGCATCGGTTAGAACCAGGGCGCGTCCGAGGGTGAGTATATCCCTATTTTTTATTTTTATTCTTTATTTTACATGTGAATATGGATCCCCATACCGATTCCCGATATCGCAAAAGTATCGGAACTCAGTATCGGAATTCCGATACCGCAAATATCGGCCAATACCCGATACTTGCGGTATCGGAATGCTCAACACTACCAATGACACATGCCCTTGCTTGTGTGCATCACATGCACATTGCTGTGTGTGTGTGCACTGCTGATAGGCTGAGAGACTGCTCCGCCCCTCTGTAAATGCGGGAAAGAAAAAAAAATGGAGATCGGCGTTATTTCAGCACAGATCTATCCCCCGCCCCCCCCCCCCCCGCCCACTATACACTGAAACAGTCCATTTACAATGATAAACAGTTTTAATGTGCAAATCAAGCTAGGCTTTTGGTGAACGAACTGTTATCGAACAGAAAGTCGAACATCCGAATTTTAAGCAAATTGTTCGGGTTCGTCTAACGACTCGAACACCACCCAAAACAGCTCGAATTTGAAATTGGCAAACAGTTCGACTCAAACACCACTCATCTCTAGTAAACACTGCAGTTGAAGGAGCAGGGATAAATTTTAACTAGTGATGAGCAAACCTTCATGGATGTTCAGGTTTGCCAAGTTCAGACAGACTTTTTAAAAACTCCATTTTTTGACCCGAACTTGACTCCAGACTCCAAACCTCATTCAGCTAAAGGAAGCAAAATTGGGTAAGAGCAGGACAATTGCTCTGCAAACAAATGTGGGTATGAAAATGACTAAAGGTATGTGCATACATTGCAGATTTGGCTGCGGATCCGCAGCAGATTTGATGCTGCGGATTCACAGTAGTTCCATGCGTTGTACAGTACCATGTAAACCTATGGAAAACCAAATACGCAGTGCACATGCTGCAGAAAATTCCACGTGGAAACGCTCCGGTTAATTTTCCGCAGCATGTCAATTCTTTGTGCGGATTCCGCAGCGTTTTACACCTGTTCCATAATTGAAATCCCAAGGTGTAAAAACGCAGGTGAAATCCGCACAAAATCCGCAGGTAATCCGCAGGTAAAACGCAATGCGTTTTACCTATGGATTTTTCAGAATCTGTGTGGAAAAATTCGCACATACCCTAAAAGGGGTTCTATCAGCATAGCAATCATGGCAAAATAGGAAGTAAATGAATAATATAAAAATTTTAACAGTGCACTCACAGGCACTGAGGCATGCTACTGCCAGTCCAGTTACAAATTTCACCCACAGAGCTTGGGGCAGAGTACCTCCACAGAATCTAATAAAAAATTTCACTCAGCATGTTTTCACATTTCCCTCCACAGCTCCAAAGTTTCACCTCCAGTTGCTTGCTTTACAAATGCTGCCAATGAAAAGCTGGTAGAATTGTCTTGCATGGAGCTGGCGGTCCGCCCTGAGGCTTGCTATGGGCAGTCCAGTTAAAAATTTTAGCCACAGAGCATGGATTCAGAAAGACAAAATAGTCATCCATGACAATTTAGAGGCTCTGTAATTGGAAAGAGTAGTTGAATCCTTTAACCCCTTCATGACCTTGGGATTTTCCGTTTTTGCGTGTTCGTTTTTCACTCCCCTCCTTCCCAGAGCCATAGCTTTTTTATTTTTCCGTCAATTTGGCTATGTGAGGGCTTATTTTTTGCGGGACGAGTTGTACTTTTGAACGACATCATTGGTTTTACCATGTCGTGTACTAGAAAACGGGAAAAAAATTCCAAGTGCAGTGAAATTGCAAAAAAAAGTGCAGTCCCACACTTGTTTTTTGCTTGGCTTTTTTGCTAGGTTCACTAAATGCTAAAACTGACCTGCCATTATGATTCTCCAGGTCAGTATGAGTTCATAGACACCTAAAATGACTAGGTTAAGTTCATCTAAGTGGTGAAAAAAAATTCCAAACTTTGCAAAAAAAAAAAAAGCGCCATATTCTGATACTTGTAGCGTCTCCATTTTTCATGATCTGGGGTGAGGTGAGGGTTTATTTTTTGTGTGCCGAGCTGGCGTTTTTAATGATAGCATTTTCGTGCAGATATGTTCTTTTGATCGCCCGTTATTGCATTTTAATGCTATGTCGTGGCGACCAAAAAAACGTAATTCTGGCGTTTCGAATTTTTTTCTCATTACGCCGTTTAGCGATCAGGTTAATGCTTTTTTTTATTGATAGATTGGGCGATTCTGAACGCGGCGATACCAAATATGTGTAGGTTTGATTTATTTTGATTGGGGCGAAAGGGGGGTGATTTAAACTTTTATATTTTTTTTATTTTTTTCACATTTGTTTTAACTTTTTGTTTTAACTTTTGCCATGCTTCAATAGCCTCCATGGGAGGCTAGAAGCAGGCACAGCACGATCGCCTCTGCTACATAGCAGCGATCTGCTGTTCGCTGCTATGTAGCAGAATTTCAGGTGTGCTGTGAGCACCGACCACAGGTCGACCACACTACCGGCGATCAGTAACCATATAGGTCTCAAGGACCTCTATGGTTACCATTTTGAAGCATCGCCGACCTCCGATCATGTGACGGGGGTCGGCGATGACGTCATTTCCGGCCTCCCGGCCAGATGCGGTGGTTAAATGCCGCTGTCTGCGTTTGACAGCGGCATTTAACTAGTTAATAGTGGCGGGTGAATCGCGATTTCACCCGCCGCTATTGCGGGCACATGTCAGCTGTTCAAAACAGCTGACATGTCCCGGCTTTGATGCGGGCTCACCTCCGAGCCCTGCATCAAAGCAGGGGAGCTGACCTCGGACGTACTATCCCATCCGAGGTCAGTAAGGGGTTAATGAGCATTAGGTCCGTCCACAAAGGTAGAGTAAAAATAATTTTTAGGCCAGTTATTCATGTAGACACAGCTGCAGAGTACCCAGAGGATTTTGGGCACAGTACCCCTACTAAAGCTTATAACAAATTTAACACACAGAGCATGTTTCAAATTTTACCCACAGAGCATGTTTCACATTTTCCAAACAGAAGCTGATTGTAAATTTCACACCCAGACAATAGGGCACAGTACCCCCACAGGCAGGGTTGCAGAGTACACACAGTGGCTTAAAGGCATAGTACTCGCACAGATATAAGTTAAAGAATACAATCAGCATCTATTGGTACAGTACTCCCACAGATATGGGTTAAAGAATACAAACAGCAGCTTTTGCCACAGTACTCCCACAGACATGGGTTATAGAATGCATACAGTGTTTATTGGCACAGTAAGCCCACAGATATGGGTTAAAAAATACACATAGTGGCTTTTGGCACAATACTATCACAAATATAAAAATAATAAAATATGTTTAGATGCACATCACTCTCACTGACACAGTTTAAGATTTTAAAAACTTTTGGTTACGCATGGTACTATCACAGACATGGCTGCAGAGTACACATTGTGAGTGGTTTTGGAAAACTGTACAAACATAAAACCTAATACTGTCAGTTCATCAACTATACATCCTCTTCCTATGCTAAGCAGAGCAGAAATAAAAAATAATAATCTTGAACCAGGAGGAACAGGTTTAAGTGGAGTTCGAGGTGGACGTGGTGGTATAGATGGAAGAGGCGGAGGAAGAGATAGCCAACACAGTTGTTTGGGTTTTCTATTTGTGAAGGAGGCACTCAAATTAAACGGATGTCAAATAGAGTTGAATACTTGCTGAGTGCGGCTGCTATAGTTGTCTAGTCATCCACAAGTATGACCAATTATTTAGGGATCCACAACTGGTTCATTTTAAGGAATGTTAGGTTCCCTATATTGGATGTGGTCAGGCAAATGTGCCTGATTGTGATCACACCACCTGCCATGCTAAACACACATGCCGACATGACACTTCCCTCAGAGCAGTCCAGCATCTCCAAGGCATAAAGTGTAAGCTCAGGCCAAGTGTCCGATTTGGAGGCCCAGAAGTTAAATGTGGCAGACCCATCTGTTAGTATGTGGAGACATGTAGGCACATACAATTCCACTATGTTCTTGGGACATGGCTTCTGCTAATGCCAATATGAACACTAATGTATGATGGTGGTGCTTTCTGTTGTGAAGTGCTCATAAAGTTTTGCCACATTTCGGCCATGCAAACCTTGCCTTGTTGTACCCAGCTGCATTGGTGACTTCCTCCTCTGCCTCTGCCTTGTTCTTCCACTGAACCTCTGCTGTCAGATGGGAAAGCCATTAGTATTTTCTCTACAAGTGTCTGCATTTGATGCTACTTCACCACTGATGGAAGTAATGATGCTATCTTATCCTTGTAGCAGGGATCCAGCAGGGTGGCCGCCCAGTAATCTGCACTGGTAATAATACAGGCAACTCGGTGGCCATTGCGCAGAGTGCAGCATGCGTTGGCTCATGTGTGCCAGGCTGCCCGAGGCAACAACAAGCTATCCTCCATAGGATATTTATCAACTGCATCTTTATCACCTCAGCCATGTTAGAGAGATGCCCATGAGCTGATCTGAGTGTCACTCTGATCTGTACATGGTTGTTTCCCCTGCTCCTCCTCCTCATCATCATCCCCTGGCTGCGCAGTTGGGTACCTTGCTGCTGTTGGGACAGTAATCCACCCTTATAGCCATGTGTAGATGATTGGCTTGATAACGCTGTGAATTGTCCCTGCTCCTGTTCCTACGGTTCCACCACCTCATCCATCATGGTCTGGATTGTTATTTCCAGCAGGCATGTAAGTGGAGTAGTAATGCTCTTGATGGCAACATCAGTGCTGGCCATATTGGTGGAATATTCAAAGCAGCACAGCACAGCATACATGTCCTGCATGGAGGCTCACTTATTGGTGGTGAAGTGGTGTTGTTATGCAGAGCAACTCAGTCATGCATGCTGCAGCTGAAACTCCATTATTGACTGCTGCTGTTCCCCCATTGTTTCCAGCATATGCAAGGTGGAATTCCACCTTGTTGGCATGTCGCATAGCAACTGGTGAGTGGGAAGGCAGAAATTATGCTGCCGCGAGGACAGGTGAGCAGCAGCAGGGTGAGAACACCAAAAGTGTGCACGCACTGCCTGCCCCTTCAGCAGCAGCTCCAACATGTGTGGCTAGTTTTTCAGGAAGTTCTGCATCATCATGTTCAGCACATGCGCCAGGCAGAGGATGTGCCTCAATCCAGCTAGACCCAGGCCGGGTTTGAGTTTAATCGGCACCAACCACTCATCTATCTGCTGTTTGATCTCAGTCCAGTGCCCCTGCTGTTTGTGGGATTTGTCCCCCAAACAGGTGAGTCCAAGAAGAGCTTGCTGTCATTTTCCACTGACTATGCTGAAGTTGGAGGTGTAGGTCTTACATTGACTGGATGGGGAGGCAGTGGATGAAGTGGAGTAGGAGGAGGAGACAACCTAAACCTAAACACCCAGCAGCTCACAGTGGTTGTAGGACATGGGCTACAGTGCCTTCTACCTGTATCCCAGCCACTACTACATTTATCCAGTGGGCAGTTAGGGAAGCGTAACATCCCTGGCCGTGCTTACTGGTCCATGTATGGGTGATTATGTGTACCTTGCCACTGATAGCATTGAGCACTGCACACCTGATTTGGTTTGGAACATGTTTGTGCAGGGCAGGGATGGCCCACCTGAAAAAGTAGTGGCGACTGAGAACAACATAATGTAGAACAGCCAGCACCATCAGTTTTTTAATACTGTCCATCACCACTAACCAGAATGAAAGCATTTCGAAGACCAGTAATTTGGAAAATGCTACTGATTAGGATGAAGGCTCGTGGGTGGCTAGGCGGGTATCTCCCATTTCTCACTGGGGGAATGGAAAACCTGAACACTTCCATGGGATGTTGTGGAGATGCTCAGTAACATTGGTGGTGATGCTGTCACATCCTCTCTTTGCGAGGAGGCAGGTGGCCCTCTGGATAGTGAGTGGGAGGAAGAGGCAGAGACTGCAGCAGAAAAAGAAGTAGGAGGATGCTCAGATCTGTCATGTTTTTAAGGTGTGTACACTGACCTCATGCTTGGAATTCAGATACCTCATCATACAGGTAGTGCTTAGGTTCAGAACATTTCCAGTATGCCTCGTTTCAGGGTCTGATAGCACAGCACGATAACCACCTGTTACTGGTTGGCAGCAGAGTCGCTGAAGACATGCCATGCCAGGGAGCTCTTTTGAGCTGGTTTTGGTGTGCTCATTTCAGTGGCATAGTGGTCAATGGTAGCCAATGTACTGGCTGGGGCTAGGGGCTGTCTGCTGTGCCTTTGTACTCTGCTTACTCCTTTGCTTTGCTGCTGGGGCAGAGGGGGGCTGGGGCTGAGGCACCTCTTTTTCCTCTGAACTACACATGTCACTTGGATGGCCTGCGCTCCATGTGAGGCCTAGGACCTCACCCCACCACACCATCTTCCACCGACTCCTCAACTCTACACTCCTTGCCAGTATGCACACTGCAGAAAGGCACTAGAGTTGGCAGTTGAGTCATCATCTGACATGTTCTGCGGTGGCCCACTGACCATGTGCAACAAGCCTTCCCGTGTTCTCATCCTCCAACATAACAAGTGGTTGGGAATCAGTGCACTCCATCTTTTCCAGTTCTGGTGCAAGATAATGTGGATGGGCCATGAAACCAAAGCCAGTGAAGTGAGTAGAAGATATTGCAAATGAACTAGAGCCACTCTCAGCCATCCAATCTAACACCTTTTCAAAATCTTGTGGCCTCACTATTCATGCAGCGGCATTTGGGCTTACAAAAGGATGCTTAACGTCCTATCGCCTGCGTACACCAGAGGAAGATGTTATATTGTGGCAGGTACAAAACAACCAAGTTATCTTCCTACATCAGCTACACCGCCATTACCATCAGCAGCTCCACCAGCACCACCACAGCCATGTCTCCTATTTGATGCTCTCCACATTTTTGTTTTTTCTAAACACTGCTCACAAAGAGATGGTGGAAGAATAGATTTATTTATTTGCAACACTACTATAAAACACACAACTGTAACCATGGATACCTAAGGTCCTGCAATTAGTTGAGTTTCAACAAACTTTCTTCGGGCTGCCGGATCCAAACATTAGCACAGACTGGAGAAGTCTGTGTTCGGGGTCCATGTATGGACAATAAGTGTTTGGTACAGACATTTGTGTTCTTCCATCCCTAGTTAGGAGCAATAATGATAAATTTAAGCATTGAAGCAGGACAAATCCTAACAGCATGCAATATACTCACTGTCTGGATTCAGTTCTGTTTGCCGATTTCAGCAGTCATTATAATGACCCCTCATATGTGACTTTCATTCTTACATTTACATGCTAATTAACTTCTCTCAATAAAGCAGGTGCCGTTATTTTCATTGAACATTGAGACAATGAGGAAGAGTAGCTAGTAAGCATGTGACTGTCGCTTATGAGTGGTCTCATTATGACCATTCAAACTGTTTAAGCTGTGCAAAGTAGGGGTACAAAACTTAATTTCTGCCCCAGGAGCAGGATACCCAGATTTTCCTTTGAGCGCTAACCTTTTAATAATCTTGCTGCATTCTTAGGCCATTCATGCAAAATAAAATGAAACCTATGCCAACAATGAGCATGACATATTTCTGAATTCTTGAATAAAATGAAGATGCCACCTTGAGAAAGCATTGAAAGTTAATTTTATTGTAGTTGCCACCCCGACATCCCACCAGCAGATGAAAAAAGATTACAACAATGCAGGTGTTAGCCTCAATAAAGTAAAATTATTACAAACATTTCCTTTCCAAAAACAAATACCAAGCAGTAGATGGAGATCACAAAATATTATTTACCTTTTGTTATTGGTTAAAATCTCAAAGTTCTTCAACTTATTATGCATTTCCAAGCACTGACTTTGTGGTTTATTATTTATTTTTACTGCAATACATTTTCATAATTTATCATCATGAACGTGATTGGCATTATACTTAAAAAATACATGTATGTGCATTTAAACCTTAATTACTGTTTAAGTGTATCACAAATTCTAAGGAGATTTATATTCAATCTCTTTTATACTTATTTGTACATGCAACATTGCAAAGCTTCCAGATGTTCACATCTACAGGAGACTTGTAATCTCCATAAAATATGCTTCAGCTTCCCAAGAGGCCCAATTTACACTTTCAGGTTTACATTTGTTTTGGAGTTAAATAATGATTTAAATTCATTACAGAAATAGAACAGAACAAGATAAAGAGGGGAATTTATTAAGACTGGCGTTTCGCACCTCATTTTTAATAAAGTGCTTCAGCTTAAGATGCTTCTAATTTATTGAGTCCCATCAATACAGAATTAAATAAATGCTCATTTAGAAGACCACAATTTAACTATCGGTCCTCGCCATGAGCCAAGTAAGACATGGAGTGAAATAAAACATGCAAATAGATGTTGCTAGCCCTTTTGTTAAAAGTGATTTCACTGCTGGTCAAACCTTTTCTTATCAGATAATGTGACATAATAAATAAAAGAAACATATACTTAACCTATTGAACCCATACTGCTTTTCCAATATCAGCGCTATACCTCTGACGGTCACATGACATTATGTCATTCATGTGAGAAAGGGAGAAATTGTCAGGAAAAATTTTATGTTCCTTGAAACTACACTGTCACTCTCAAAATAAATAATTCTATTCACTGTGACACCAAAATAAGTAATTCTCCTGACTGCTAAAATTAATACTAAATTCTGCTCCTCTGATATAAATCATATTACACACTGTAGCCCCTTTAATGAATAATAAAATACACATAGCCCCTAAAATAAAAAAAAATCTACACATTAGACCTGTTAGGCTATGTGCACACGTTGCTGATTTAGATGTGGATCTGCAGCGTTTTTGGACGCCCGGAATTGCATCAAATCCGCAGTGTAGTGCACAGGAAATGTTAGTCTATGTGAAATTGACATTTGGTGGCATATGCTGTCGAACAAAATGAGCGGAATCGCAGATTTTTTTCTGCAGCATGTCAATTCTTTTTGCGGATCTGCAGCGTTTCTGCACTCATTGACTTCCATTGTGTCAGCCCAATCCACAGCAAAACCACAAGTTTAAAAAAGATCTGCGGATTTGCTGTGGATGTGCCTGCGAGAAATGCTGCAGATTGGGAGGGGGGAGAGGGTGTGGGCAGAGTGTGGTTGGAGACTGTGTGTTTGGGCAGAGACTGTGTGTGTGTGCAGAGAAGTTGCGTGGGGCTGTGTGCGGGTGTTTCTGTGTGTCTGCTTGTGTCTGCGGCAGTGTGCTGGGCTGTGTATGTCTGTGTGTGTGTGCAGAGAAGATGTGCGGGGCTGTGTTTGTGCGGGTGTTAGTGTGTATCTGTGTGTATGTGCATGTGTGTGTGGGGCTGTGTGTCTGCATACGGGTCTGTATGTGTGTATGCGGAGAAGATGTGCGGGACTGTGTGTGTGCGGGTGTTAGTGTGTATCTGTGTGTGTGTGCGTGGGTGTGCGGGGCTGTATGTGTGTGTGTGTGGGGCTGTGTGTCAGCATGCTGATCTGTGTGTAGGCAGGCATCGTCCGATGGGACTGCTAGTCCAATCCAGCTATGCCTGCTACAGTGACAGGCAGCCGGATGATGGGACAGTAGTAGTCCCATCATCCGGCTACTGTGTTCAAGTGTAAAAAACAAAACAAAAACACATACACACATATACAGTACATACATATAAACATACTGTACATACAACATCCAGTATATACTCACCAATCACCTAGTCCCCGAAGCCCTTGATCACCTGGAAAAAAATAAAAATAAACCAACAGTATACTCCCTGATCCGATGTAATCCATTTAATAATGAGTGTCCCACGACGATCTCCTGTGGAGAGCTGTCATATCTCCAGGGGCTCCAGGATACAATGATGGAAGGTATCCTTCCTCACTGTATCCTTCCGCCACTGTGAGTACAGTATAGTTCATACTGTCACTTGCGGCACTGCTGCATGGGAAAATTCTCACATAGCAGTGCCGTAAAGTGAGAGGCCATTGAACCCTCAGTGATAACACTGCAGGAGTCATTGTCTCCTGTCAGTGTGTCACTGGAGGCCTATAAAGCTGTCACATCTCCTGATGTGATAGCTCTATAGGGGAGATCATTGTAGGATACTCGTTATTAATTGGTCTGCGTTGGACCAGGGAATATACTGTTGGTTTATTATTTTTTATTTTTTGCATGTGATTGATGGCTTCAAGGAATTAGGCATGGTTGTAAGTATGGTGAAATTAAGAATATTAAAATACTTTTTTCTGGCTGTGTCTTTATTTAACTCTTTCACTACTATAGGATTAGTAATAGATAGGTGTATTATTGACGCCTCTCCATAACTAACCAGGCTTAATGTCACAATACAATCAAAGGTGACATTAACCCCTTATTACCCCATATGCCACCACTACAGGGCAGTGGGAAGAGGGAGGCTAAGTGCTGGAATTGGCGCAATTACAGAGGTGCCATTTCTGGGGTGGCTGGGGGCTGGTATTTGTAGCCAGGGGGAGCCAATATCCATGGCCCCTCTCTTGGCTATGAATATCAGCCCACAGCTGTCTGTATAGCCTTTTCTGGCTAATAATTATAGGGGGACCTTACGTCATTTTTTGGGGAGGTCCCCAATTTTAATAGCCAGTAAAGGCTAAATATACAGCTGTGGGCTGAGATTTATAACCTGGGAAGATCCATGAGTATTAACCCCTTCCCAGGCTAGAAACATCGGCCCCCAGCCATCGGCTTTCCCTCTCTGGCGCAGAAAATTACACGGTAGCCCACTCCATTTTTTTGTGTGTGTTTGTTTATTTAACTATTTATGTACCATTGTATTATGTTCATTACTAAACATTGGTTTTGGTATTATTATCAATCTAATATCTATCTATCTATCTGTCTGTCTATCTATCTATCTATCTATCTATCTATTATCTAGAAGTCAAAAAACGAAAAGCAGCACTCCAAAAAACTGTTTCAAAATAAGGTGGACTTTATTGGTCCACATGGCGTGGCGACATTTCAACTTCCAAAGCCTTTCTCAAGCAGAAAAAGAAAGGCTTCGGAGCTGAAACGTCGCCACGCCACGTGGACCCAATAAAGCCCACCTTATTTGAAACAGTTTTTTGGAGTGCTGCTTTCTGTTTTTTTTACTTCCGTATATTGGCAAGTATGGAATAATTGCTGGGAGGCTTTGCACCCATCTTATAATAGTTCTGTTCTGTTTTTTTCTAACTAACTATTAGCTATCTATCTATCTATCTATCTATCTATCTATCTATCTATCTATCTATCTATCTATCTATCATCTATCTAAATTATCTGTCTCATATTTATCTATCTATATATCTATCTATCTATTATCTATCTATCATCTATTATCCCATATTTATCTATCTATCTATCTATCTATCTATCTATAGATCTATCTCCTATCTATCTATTTTCTATCATCTATCTATTATATATCTATCATCTACCTGCCTTTCTATATCTGTGTGTGTGTGTATGTGTGTGTAAACATTATTGTTCAATGGAGTATGTAAAAAATGAGGTTGGACAAAAAAATGGCATCACAATTTTTTTTGTTAAATAATAGATCTTTATCTAGGTTACAAAAACACAGACAAATCCGCATGAAAAAACGCATGAAAATCGGCACAAAGAACGCAGCAAAAATGCATCAAAAACTCGTGGAGTTTTACTAGCGTTTGCTGCCAAGAGATGCAGATTTTTTGTAGAACATTTTGCAGACAAATCTGCAATGTGCGCCAGTGGCGTATCCAGGGGGGGTGCAGCCGAGGCATGTGCCCCGGGCGCAGCCGACAGGGGAGTGCCAGTGGGCTGCCTGATGATGCGGCAGTCCAAGGAGGCTCCTCATCCTGTACTGAGCAGTCACATGGTACCGCTCATTACAGTAATGAATATGCGGCTCCACCTCCTATAGGGGTGGAGCCGCATATTCATTATTGTAATGAGCGGTAATGGTGACCGCTCAGTACAGGAAGAAGCTGCCGGTGCCAGGGAAGCAGGGACTGCACTGCGCCAGGAGCAGGTGAGTATAACAGGGAAGGGAGCGCAGCGCAATATTCTCCTGCTTCTCGTTCCGGCGCCGCTCTGTCTTCAGCAGTGACGCTGAGGTCAGAGGGCACGGTGACGTAGTTAGTGCACGCCCTCTGCCTGAACGTCAGTGCTGAAGATGGAGTGATGGCTGGAACGAGGAGAAGGTGAATATAGAAAGTGTCAGGGGCATGAGCGACAGAGAGGTGAGTATGTGATTTTTTTTTTTCACAGCAACAGCAAATGGGGCAAGTGTCTGTATGGGGCATCTTATGGGGCCATAACATTTGTGCAGCACTACACTGTGTTCCAAATTATTATGCAAATTGGATTTAAGTGTCATAAAGATTTAATTGTTTTGTTTTTCAAATAAACTCATGGATGGTATTGAGTCTCAGGGCTCAATGGATCACTGAAACCAATCTTAAACACATGTGATAATTAGTTTTCCAGGTGATTCTAATTAAAGGAAAACTACTTAAAAATGATGTTCCACATTATTAAGCAGACCACAGTTTTCAAGTAACATGGGAAAGAAAAAGGATCTCTCTGCTGCCGAATAGCATCAAATAGTGCAATGCCTTGGTCAAGGGATGAAAACATTGGATATTTCCCGAAAACTTAACTGTGATCATCTTACTGTTAAGAGATTTGTGGCTGAATCTGAGCACAGATGTGTTCGTGCTGATAAAGGCATAATGAGGAAGGTTTCTTCCAGGCAAGTTAATCGGATTAAGAGAGCAGCTGTTAAAAAGCCATTACAAACCAGCAAACAGATATTTGAAGCTGCTGGTGCCTCTAGAGTCCCTTGAACCTCAAGGTGTAGGATCCTTCAAAGGCTTGCTTTGATTCATAAACCTACTATTTAGCCACCCCTAAACAGTGTTCACAAGCAGACATGGTTGCAGTGGGCCCAGACATACATGAAGACTAATTTTCAAACAGTCTTGTTTACTGATGAGTGTCGAGCAACCCTGGATGGTCCAGGTGGATGGAGTAGTGGATGGTTGGTGGATGGCCACCATGTCCCAACAAGGCTGCAACATCAGCAAGGAGGTGGAGAAGTCAGGTTTTGGGCTGGAATCATGGGAAAACAGCTGGTAAGGCGGACAGTTATGGGATATTGTTGCTTTTTTATTTTGGAATTTTTTACAGGGGAACGAAGGCTTCGCTTGGATTAAGCATGCAATAAAGATAAAATCCTGTGTGTTTCATTATTTCAATAAAATACTTTTTTCTTACTGTGTGTGTGTGCTTTATTAACTCTTCACAACTGTGGGATTAGTAATGGATAGGTGTCTTATTGACACCTCTCCATTACTAAGCCGGCTTAATGTCACCTTACAATAGCAAGGTGACATTAACCCCTTATTACCCCATTTCCCAATGCTACAGGGAAGTGGGAAGAACCTGGCAAAGCTCCAGAATTGGAGCATCTAATAGATGTGCCATTTCTGGGCAGCTGTGGGCTGCTTTTTTAAGGCTGGGGGCCCGTATCAATAACCCCTTACCAGCCTGAGAATAGCTGCCCCGCACCTGTGAGTTTTGCCGGGTTGGTTGGAAAATACAGGGGGATCCCACATCGTTTTTTCTTTCAACCCTTCTCCCCAGCTCACGCTGCTTTTGGCCAAGCAGGGGAGAGCAGATGAAAGCCGGCTTCAGCACCACACACAGGGGAACAGCAGCTTACAGTAGCGCTGTTTCTCCCACGGCCATCCGTGCACATGGAGGACAGTGTACACTGTTCTCCGTGTGCACGTGTGCGTGACATATTGTGGTACGTGCTGTCGGAAAAAAATGGACATGTCTCCGTGTATTACACAAGGACACACGGTCCTTGAAAACACACAAACACCTGCATAGACCCATTCATTTGAATGGGTCTACCTGTGTCAGTGTTTCCGGTATGTGAGAAAACTGTCACTACACATACTAGAGGCACTGACATGTGAAACCAGCCTAAGGAAGAAGCACCTCTTGAGTATATGATTATTGGAATGCATAATGTAATAGTGCATATATTATGATGACAGTAATATTGCTGAAATTTATATATGTGATGATTTATTTAATTGCCTATGGGATTATTATGCTCTGCAGAAGTATTATTAACCCCTTAATCCCATATGACGTACTATCCCGTCAAGGTGACCTGGGACTTAATTCCCAGTGACGGGATAGTACGTCATAGCCGATCGCCGCGCTCACGGGGGGAGCGCGGCCGATCGCGGCCGGGTGTCAGCTGCCGATCGCAGCTGACATCCGGCACTATGTGCCAGGAGCGGTCACGGACCGCCCCCGGCACATTAACCCCCGGCACACAAACATGATCGCGGTGTGCCGGCGGTACAGGGAAGCATCACGCAGGGAGGGGGCTCCCTGCGGGCTTCCCTGAGACGATCTGTACAAGGGAATGTACTCACCTTGTACCGAGCGTCTCCTCCCTGCAGGCCCTGGATCCAAAATGGCCGCGGGGCTGCATCCGGGTCCTGCAGGGAGTACTTCCGGGTCCGGAGCAGGCTGCAGATGAAAGCTGCAGCCTGCAGCGATGTGAGTGAGAGCGCCGATCTGATAGAGTGCTGTGCACACTATCAGATCGGCGATCTGTGATGTCCCCCCCTGGGACAAAGTAAAAGAGTTAAAAAAAAAATTTCCACATGTGTAAAAAAAATAATAAAAAAAAAAATCCTAAATAAAGAAAAAAAAAGTTATTCCCATAAATACAATTCTTTATCTAAAAAAAACAAACAAACAATAAAAGTACACATATTTAGTATCGCCGCGTCCGTAACGACCCAACCTATAAAATTGTCCCACTAGTTTACCCCTTCAGTGAACACCGTAAGAAAAAAAAACGAGACAAAAAACAACGCTTTATTATCATACCACCGAACAAAAAGTGAAATAACACGCGATCAAATAGATGGATATAAATAACCATGGTACCGCTGAAAACGTGATCTTGTCCCGCAAAAAACGAGCTGCCATACAGCATCATCAGCGAAAAAATAAAAAAGTTAGTTAGTTAGTCCTCAGAATAAAGCGATGCCAAAATAATTATTTTTTCTATAAAATAGTTTTTATCGTATAAAAGCGCCAAAACATAAAAAAATGATATAAATGAGATATCGCTGTAATCGTACTGACCCGACGAATAAAACTGCTTTATCAATTTTACCAAACGTGGAACGGTATAAACGCCTCCCCCAAAAGAAATTCATGAATAGCTGGTTTTTGGTCATTCTGCCTCACAAAAATCGGAATAAAAAGTGATCAAAAACTGTCACATGTCCGAAAATGTCACCAGTAAAAACGTCAACTCGTCCTGCAAAAAACAAGACCTCACATGACTCTGTGGACCAAAATACGGAAAAATTATAGGTCTCAAAATATGGAGACGCAAAAACTTTTTTGCTATAAAAAACGTCTTTTAGTGTGTGACAGCTGCCAATCATAAAAATCCGATATAAAAAACGCTATAAAAGTAAATCAAACCCCCCTTCGTCACCCCCTTAGTTAGGGAAAAATAATAAAATTAAAAAAATGTATTTATTTCAATTTTCCCATTAGGGCTAGGGTTAGGGCTAGGGCTAGGGTTAGGGCTAGGGCTAGGGCTAGGGTTAGGGCTAGGGTTAGGGCTAGGGTTAGGGCTAGGGTTAGGGTTAGGTTTAGGTTTAGGTTTAGGGTTAGGGCTAGGGTTAGGGCTAGGGTTAGGGCTAGGGCTAGGGTTAGGGTTAGGGTTGGGGCTAGGGTTGGAGCTAAAGTTAGGGTGGGGCTAAAGTTAGGGATAGGGTTGGAGCTAAAGTTAGGGTTGGGGATAAAGTTAGGGTTGGGGCTAAAGTTAGGGTTAGGGTTTGGATTACATTTACGGTTGGGATTAGGGTTGAGATTAGAATCAGGGTTAGGGGTGTGGTTAGGGTTACAGTTGGGATTAGGGCTAGGGGTGTGTTTGGATTAGTTTCAGGTAGAATTGGGGAGTTTCCACTGTTTAGGCACATCAGGGGCTCTTCAAACGCGACATGGCGTCCGATCTCAATTCCAGACAATTCTGCATTGAAAAAGTAAAACAGTGCTCCTTCCCTTCCGAGCTCTCCCGTGCGCCCAAACAGGGGTTTACCCCAACATATGGACGCATCAGCGTACTCGGGACAAATTGGACAACAAATTTTGGGGTCCAAGTTCTCTTGTTATCTCTGGGAAAATAAAAATTTGGGGGGCTAAAAATCAATATTGTAGGAAAAAAAGGATTTTTTATTTTCACAGCACTGCGTTGTAAACTGTAGTGAAACACTTGGGGGTTCAAAGTTCTCACAACACATCTAGATAAGTTCCTTGGGAGGTCTAGTTTCCAATATGGGGTCACTTATGGGGGGTTTATACTGTTTGGGTACATCAGGGGCTCTGCAAATGCAACATGACGCCTGCAGACCAATCCATCTAAGTCTGCATTCCAAATGGCGCTCCTTCCCTTCCGAGCTCTGCCATGCGCCCAAACAGTGGTTCCCCCCCACATATGGGGTATCAGCGTACTCAGGACAAATTGGACAACAACTTTTGGGGTCCAATTTATCCTGTTACCCTTGTGAAAATATAAAACTGGGGGCTAAAAAATCATTTTTCTGAAAAAAAAAAGCATTTTTAGTTTCACGGCTCTGCGTTATAAACTGTAGTGAAACACTTGGGGGTTCAAAGCTCTCAAAACACATCTAGATAAGTTCCTCAGGAGGTCTAGTTTCCAATATGGGGTCACTTGTGGGGGGGTTGTACTGTTTGGGTACATCAGGGGCTCTGCAAATGCAACGTGACGCCTGCAGACCAATCCATCTAAGTCTGCATTCCAAATGGCGCTCCTTCCCTTCCGAGCTCTGCCATGCACCCAAACAGTGGTTCCCCCCACATATGGGGTATCAGCGTACTCAGGACAAATTGGACAACTTTTGGGGTCAAATTTATCCTGTTACCCTTGTGAAAATATAAAACTGGGGGCTAAAAAATCATTTTTCTGAAAAAAAAATTTTTTTTATTTTCACGGCTCTGCGTTATAAACTGTAGTGAAACACTTGGGGGTTCAAAGCTCTCAAAACACATCAAGATAAGTTCCTTAGGGGGTCTACTTTCCAAAATGGTGTCACTTGTGGGGGGTTTTAATGTTTAGGCACATCAGGGGCTCTCCAAACGCGACATGGTGTCCCATCTCAATTCCAGTCAATTTTGCATTGAAAAGTCAAATGGCGCTCCTTCCCTTCCGAGCTCTGCTATGCGCCCAAACAGTGGTTTACCCCCACATATGGGGTATCGTTGTACTCAGGACAAATTGAACAACAACTTTCTAATTTCTTCTCTTACCCTTGGGAAAATAAAATATTGGGGCGAAAAGATCATTTTTGTGAAAAAATATGATTTTTTATTTTTACGGCTCGGCATTATAAACTTCTGTGAAGCACTTGTTGGGTCAAAGTGCTCACCACACATCTAGATAAGTTCTTTAAGGGGTCTACTTTCCAAAATGGTGTCATTTGTGGGGGGTTTCAATGTTTAGGCACATCAGGGGCTCTCCAAACGCAACATGGCGTCCCATCTCAATTCCAGTCAATTTTGCATTGAAAAGTCAAATGGCGCTCCTTCCCTTCCGAGCTCTGCCATGCACCCAAACAATGGTTTACACCCACATATGGGGTATCAGCGTACTCAGGACAAATTGCACAACAATTTTTAGGGTCCAATTTCTTCTCTTACCCTTGGGAAAATAAAAAATTGGGGGCGAAAAGATCATTTTTGTGAAAAAATATGATTTTTTATTTTTACGGCTCTGCATTATAAACTTCTGTGAAGCACTTGGTGGGTCAAAGTGCTCACCACACATCTAGATAAGTTCCTTAAGGGGTCTACTTTCCAAAATGGTGTCACTTGTAGGGGGTTTCAATGTTTAGGCATATCAGGGGCTCTCCAAACGCAACATGGCGTCCCATCTCAATTCCAGTCAATTTTGCATTGAAAAGTCAAATGGCGCCCCTTCACTTCCGAGCTCTGTCATGTGCCCAAAAAGTGGTTTACCCCCACATATGGGGTATTGTTGTACTCAGGACAAGTTGTACAACATCTTTTGGGGTCCATTTTCTCCTGTTACCCTTGGTAAAATAAAACAAATTGGAGCTGAAGTAAATTTTGTGTGAAAAAAAGTTAAATGTTCATTTTTATTTAAACATTCCAAAAATTCCTGTGAAACACCTGAAGGGTTAATAAACTTCTTGAATGTGGTTTTGAGCACCTTGAGGGGTGCAGTTTTTAGAATGGTGTCACACTTGGTTATTTTCTATCATATAGACCCCTCAAAATGACTTCAAATGAGATGTGGTCCCTAAAAAAAAATGGTGTTGTAAAAATGAGAAATTGCTGGTCAACTTTTAACCCTTATAACTCCCTAACAAAAAAAAATTTTGGTTCCAAAATTGTGCTGATGTAAAGTAGACATGTGGGAAATGTTACTTATTAAGTATTTTGTGTGACATATCTCTGTGATTTAAGGGCATAAAAATTCAAGGTTGGAAAATTGTGAAATTTTCAAAATTTTTGCCAAATTTCCATTTTTTTTCACAAATAAACACAAGTTATATCGAATAAATTTTGCCACTAGCATGAAGTACAATATCTCACAAGAAAATAATGTCAGAATCGCCAAGATCCGTTGAAGCGTTCCAGAGTTATAACCTCATAAAGGGACAGTGGTCAGAATTGTAAAAATTGGCCCGGTCATTAACGTGCAAACCACCCTCGGGGCTTAAGGGGTTAAATAACTTGTGCTGGGAAAGTGAAGGTATAGTGTAGAGGCAGAACACCTAAGGTTATGTGCACACATTGCGGATTAGCCTTAGGAATTTCTGGTGCGGATTCTGCCTCTCCTGGCAGAAAACGCATCTGCGGATTTGTGGCGTTTTTTGTGCATTTTAAGATGCGTTTTTTTTTTTGCGGTTTTGCTGCATTTTTTACCCCTGCGGATTTCTATAAGGAATGGGTACAAAAACGCTGCAGATTCTGAAAAAAGAAGTGACATGCTACTTCTTTTAAATCGCAGCGTTTCCGCAGCGGATTTTTCGCAACATGTGCACAGCTTTTTTTTTCTCATTGATTTACATTGTACTGTAAATCAATTGCGGATCTGCAGCGTTTCTGCACCGCAAAAAACGCTGCGGATCCGCAGAAAATCCGCAACGTGTGCACATAGCCTCAGAGTTAACAGTTAGCTAGTCATGCTGATGGGAACATTATTTGGGAGTATGAAGAGAGTCACTTTCTAGTTAGAGTGAATTAGTTTGCAGTTGTGAGAGAGTAAATATATGGGTCACTTTACCGGGCTGTTTTTGTGTGTAATGGGAAGATTGCTGCACTGGCAAGCCCTGCAAGTAAATATCCTGGAGAAAAATAGCAGTTATACAAACATTGCCAGAGGATACTTCTTACTGAGAAGTGAACCTGATAAGGGGGAACCAGCAGAAGTGACTACAGCCTGAAGACAGGAAAAGAGCTGTGGGTAGGGAGTCTCAAGACAGCCAGAAGCATTGGGGCTGAAGAGGCAACATGTAAGCCGGTCCTGGAAGTGCAGGCTCAAGACTAGGCTGACAATGTAGGGCATAGGTATTACTGCAGAAGTGACCTATAGAAATTCAAAATGAAAATAACGTGTGGAAGTAGAGCTTAACCCCCGGAGTTTTTTTGCGTTTTTGTTTTTCGCTCCCCTTCTTTCCAGAGCCATAACTTTTTTATTTTTCCATCAATATGGCCATGTGAGGGCTTATTTTTTGCAGGACAAGTTGTATTCTTAAATAATACCATTGGGTTTAACATGTCGTGTAACAGAAAATGGGAAAAAAATTCCAAGTGCGATGAAATTGCAAAAAAAGTGCAATCCCACACTTGTTTTTTGTTTGATTTCTTTGCTAGGGTCACTAAATGCTAAAACTGACTTGCCTTTATGATTTTCCAGGTCATTACGAGTACATAAACACCAAACATGTCTAGTTTCTCTTTTATCTAATTGGTAAAAAAAATCCAAAGTTTGCTAAAAAAAAAATGTTGCGCAATTTTCCGATATCGGTAGCGTCTCCATTTTTCGTGATCTGGGGTCACTTGAGGGCTTATTTTTTGCGTGCTGAGCTGACGTTTTTAATGATACCATTTTGGTACAGAAAAGTTCTTTTGATCACCCATTATTGCATTTTAATGCAATGTCGTGGCAACCAAAAAACTATTTTGGCATTTTGATTTTTTTTTCTCTCTATGCCATTTTGCAATCATGATAATCCTTTTTTTATTGATAGATTGGGCTATTCTGAATGCGGCGATACCAAATATGTGTAGGTTCGATTATTGTTTTATTTTGATTGGGGCGAAAGGGGAGTGATTTTAACTTTTATTTATTTTTATTTTTTTATATTTTTGAATACTTTTTTTAAATTTTGGCATGCTTCAATAGCCTCCATGGGAGGCTAGAAGCATCCACTACTCGATCGCCTCTGCTACATAGAGGTGATGCACAGATCACCTCTATGCAGCAGAATTACAGGATTGCTATGAGCGCCAACCACAGGGTGGCGCTCATAGCAATCTGCCATCAACAACCATAGAGTTCTCAAGGAGACGTCTGGTTGTGATGGCAACGCACCAATGACCCTCGATCATATGACGGGGGTCAACGGTGAGTGTACATCCGGCTGCGCGGTTGGCAGCGCTTGTTAAATGCCGCTGTCAGAGTTTGACAGAGGCATTTAACTAGTTAATGGGCATGGGCGGATCGCGATTCTGCTCACGCCCATTGCGAGCACATGTCAGTTGTTGAAAACAGCTGACATGTCGCCGCTTTGAGGTGTGCTCACCTCCAAAGCCCACCTCAAAGCAGGGGATATTGCCAGCTTATGTACTATTCCGTCCGATGGCAGAAAGGGGTTAAGTTTTTTATGACATGTGATTGACATGCAAAAAGTCTGGAATTGCTATGTTAACAGACAGTATGTGAAATGAGTAAGGTCTCATACTCACTTGCAAGAGACTTGGATGAGTCTCGCACGGCAATACCCAGTACTACACCTGGCACAGAAGAGCGGAGCGTGCGGCTGCATGTATTCCTATGTGGCCGCATGCTCCGATCTGAGTGCCGGGTATTAACATGCGAGACTCATCCGAGTTTCGCACAAATGTGAGTATGAGCCCTTAGGGATGTAAAATAAACTCACCTCAAAGGATAATAAGTCCAGCACCCTAAAGTTGTCATCATGCAGTTGTTCCTCAAAAAACTGCCTTAATCCACTCAATGAAAAAACATGGCACAGAGCTTACTTTTCATTATTTGCACACCTAGGGAGGTCCCCGAAACGTTGCTGCAGGTGAGCTTCTCATTGGTCTTCAAAGCCTTTTTGCTGTTTCAAGCACCATCCTCTTATACTTTTGGTTTGTCCACACTGATAACCCCAGGGCCAACTCCAGGTTTTTGTGGACCCCGGGCGAATTCATGATGCACAGATACAGCAGAGAAGTATAGGTATAGTACAATGCCAAAGATTTCGCTTACTTCTTACATTACATGAGTGGCATCTAATGTAAGTTCTACAATCGCTCAAAAAACAGATAGTATAGTCCTCCATACAGTATTATGGGCACCACATAGTGCTCCACACAGAATAATGAGCCCCATATATTGCTCCATACAAAATAATGGACCCCATATAATGCTCCATATGTTGCTTTATACATAATGGGCCCCAGGTAACATTCCATACAGTATATGATAAGCTCATATAATGCTCCAGTATATGATGGGCTCCATATATTGTTTTAAACAGAATGGGGCCCACACAGTATATGATGGGCCCAATATAATACTCCAGTATATGATGGGCCCCATATATTGCACCAAACAAAATGCGCAATATATAATGGGCCCCATATGATGTGCAATATATAATGGGTCCCATATGTAATGGGCACCATATGATGCTCCATATATAATGGGCCACATATGATTCTCCAGTATAAGATGGGTCCCATATATGATGCTCCTGTGTTTGATGGGCCTCATATAATGCTCCATATATAATGGGCCGCATATGATGCTCCAGTATATGATGGCCCCATATATGATGCTCCAGTGTATGATGGGCCCCATATATTGCTCCATATATAATGTGCCCCATATATGATGGTCCAGTGTATGATGGGCCCCATATAATGCTCTATATATAATGGGTCCCATATATTGCTCCAAAGATAAAAAAAATACTCACCTCTCTTCGCTGGCCGCTGCTCTGCTCCGGATTCCTCAGCGTCAGCCTCTTCTGGCTCTCTGCACCGTGACTGTTCAGGCAGAGCATGCACAGACATCATGTCATCGCTCTCTCTGACCTGAAACGTCACAGTCAGAAAATGCGGAATAAGGAAGGGGAGAGGTAAGTATCGCAAGTACTAGGGCCCTGAGTAAGCGGTGGCCCCCATAGCGCACCAGTGTCCCCAATGGCGAGTAGTTCTCACTGCCTGCTCAGGGTCCCAGCACATGCCTGGGTGCTGATGACGGCCCTGGATACCCCTATTGCAGCTTGGAAGCTGATTCAAAGCCTGCAATGCTGTTTGGAGGTTTTATTCACAAGTGGTGAATATTATATTTATTTAGTAATATTCTAGTACTTTGAAAGTATGATAATATGGATAAAGATAAATAATGATATAATGAAAAGCAAGCTTTGTGCCGTGTTTTTGTCATTGACATGAGTGAGTAATACCAGAGTCAAACTGTAGATAAATGTGAGAGCCAGGGCCGTAGTCGTGACTGAGAGTATGTGCTTTTATGAGCCCTGGTCTCCCGTCACATGAATATAATGTCCCTTCTGAAGCATACCTTCTGCTTCACCTTCTGCATCGTCAGGGTGCAGCACATCCTGTTCAGATACAGCATCAGCGTAGATTTCTATACAGTCCACATTTTCTACTTTCCTTGAACTTCTTTCTACTTCCTTCAGTACATGTCCGGGTCTTACCACCTCTTATGGTAACTCAGTGTCCTCTCTGTCCAGACTCACTGCCCTCATCCATTTTGCACCAGATCTGAGGGCATCAAACCCAAGCCCATGCGATGCTCTGCCACATGATGAGCGACCTGCGTCCCCGTACTGCATAGGACCTTTTTCCTGCTTCTTCTCCACACTGCTGTCACATGCTGTACTTCTGGCTCCCCTTGGACCCTGGATTACTGGGCTTCTAGCTATCAATGTTATGAGCTACTGGGTAGCTTGGACTCTTAGGCCCACCCAAGCTGTTCGGGCTCCCCAGCCCCTCTGAACCTAACCAGGAAACTGTTTCTGCCTTATCCCCAGTAAACTCCTCCTATATACAACTATTTATGTGTACCTATCTTGTGGTTAAACTAATGTACTACACTGTCCCTTTATAATTATAGGAAAACAGTATACATAGAGTATGAAACATCCATATGACAATAAATGATTATTAGACACCATATACAGAGCAAAACCAAATGATCTTTTTACTTTGCAACAACTGAGATGTACTTAAAGGGGTAAATGTACTTAAATGGGTAGGGCCATATATCACTCTTTTTAACCCCTTAAATTCCCCTTTCCTTTATCAATGGTCATCCCTGACCATTCACACATAAAACTTTATTATAAACAACGTATACTCCAATCACGGAGACAAATTGTAAAGTCACTCTCTTCTTTTTTTGTGGGAGACACTGTACGCCATCCGCCGTCATCAGGGAATGCACATTCGCTCCACAGAAGAGTCTACTATTTAAATCACATGTGCTTGGTATGCAGTCCTCCAGGTGACACCTGTAGTCCATTGTGTTCAGGACCTGCCTTCAAGACCCAAGCACATAAGCTGTCCATCAATAACTTTTTACACGGTTCATTAATTTGCATGAACTGTCCATCGGGTCCTTGGAGGATGGTTTTCCCCCTTCCTTTGTTCATAGCACTGCCCTTTTTTTATGTGCGCTGCCTGTAGCCGGAGTCCAGTCTGTTGCTTCAGCTGCACACTTAGTCCGTGACATAGTTCAAGGGTTCCGGCCTCTGCAAGGGTGCAGTCCTGCCATCCAGCAGGAAGGGTGCAACAGGCACAACAAAACAAAAAAAAAACAACTCAGAAGTTTCTCCTGGCCGTATCGGCCGTATTACTCCCGACTCTGGGACTGTTTCCAGGACTGCTTTTGCCCTCCGGGACGTGGAACAGTCCCATTTTTTTCATTGTTCCAGTGCAACAGGCACAACTTCTGGCAAGGGAGTAATATCTTTTTAAATGGTATCCAATTGTGAGCGGCATGTATCCCATGCTTCTCCACTCCACATCAGGCTCTGTGCCTGTACTCCAGTAAACGACCCTGCAGTCACAGGTGTTGCATCCTCCTTCCGCCGCAATGACAAGTGCAAGCAGGTTGTGCAGGATGCAGTGACGGACAGGAGAGGGACAGAACTTGGTCATTCATTGACCGGGGAACAGTGGGCCAATTGTGCCTTTTCTGGGCCTACATATAACTCCAGGTGATAACGGGTCAGGCTGGGGGCAGAGCATTGCTGAACACTGAATGGCATTCCAGTACTTGTGACTGAGGTTCACTCACCACCATCTGCCCATCGTCCTGCTTCTGCTGCTCCAGCATCCCGAACGCAATTGCTCTGTGACTGTCAGATCCTTCTGCCACAGCGGCTGTGCACTCCGGCTCAGACTCCATTTCTGGGGCGGGCTCATCTGGGGAGGTTGCTGCTTCCTGTCCTCTGGCCTCCAGCTCCCGAGGATCCCGATGAAAAGGTTCCAGCTCCCAATCCGGTTGTGACTCTGGCTACGGCTCCCATGGACGATGTCCCAGCTCCAGCTGCTGCCGGTACCGCTCCTCCACAGATATGGGGAAATTGTTGGTCCAATATTCATCAGCGACTCTCCTCAGCCTTCCAGGTAGGGCCTTTTCTTCCTCTGGGTCACATTCTTCTGGATCGTCGACCTCCTCTGGTACGTGATGACTTGCTCAGCTGCACACAGGATGTTCTTCTGGGCCCCATCCATTCTACTTTTCTGACACACCTACCTAGGGTGGACACCATGCTTAGGCTGCCTATTTTGCCAGGCAATCTTTCATGCAATTTCCAAGTTAGGATGCCCACGAGGGGTGGGATCAAAGTTGTTGTTCTCCATTTGTTCTCTATTTTGGTGCCATTTTCCACCATCTTTAGAGCCTTCATCTTTGCCAACACAGTGTCAGTCACATGTAAGGTTTTAGTCAAGTCCAGTATATCAATCACATTCACATTTTCTTCATCCTTTCTTTTCACATAAACGATATCTATCATGGCATTCATACACTGCACGGTTGCGGGATCCTGCCGACTACGCCAAGTGTGAGAGAGAGCCAGGGCTGTAGTCGTGACTGAGAGTATGTGCTTTAATGTGCCCTGGACTCCCGTCACATGAATGTAATGTCCCTTCTGAAGCATACCTTCTGCTTCACCTTCTGCACCATCAGGGTCTTATCGGGCAGGCTGAAGTTCTGCTACTGGTGTAGTTGCAAATGAAAAGACAGAGTCCATTTCAAACTTTTAAAGGGAACCTGTCACCCCGTTTTTTGAAGATGAGCTAAAAATAGCGTTAAATAGGGGCAGAGCTGGGCGTTACATTAGTGTCTTTTGTGTGCCTTTATTACCCACCTATGCTGCTGAAATACCTTTGTAAAGTTGCCGTTTTCTGCTGTCACTCACGCTGGTCTGGTCCTATGGGCATGGTGACAGCGCTCTTTCTCCCCCAGATCAGGCTCATCATTCTGTTGGCGGCGTAGTGGTGTGCGCATGTCCAACAGAGAATATCCACTGCCCAGGAGATGAAAAAGAGCGCGATCTGCGCTATTCAGCCATTTACCGGTGGGCGCGGCCATCTTTCCTGTGGCCGCGCGTGCGCAGATGGAGCACTCTGCTGCCCAGGGCTTCAGGAAAATGGCCGTGGGATTCCACGCGTGTGCAGATGGAGAACGCGGCGGCCATTTTCCTGAAGCCCCGGGCAGCAGAGCGCTCCATCTGCGCACGCGCGGCCACAGAAAGATGGACGCGCCCACCGGTAAACGGCTTAATAGCGCAGATCGTGCTCTTTTTCATCTCCTGGGCAGTGGATATTCTCTGTTGGACATGCGCACACCACTACGCCACCAACGGAATGATGAGCCTGATCTGGGGGAGAAACAGCGCTGTCACCACGCCCATAGGACCAGACCAGCGTGAGTGACAGCAGAAAATGGCGACTTTACAAAGGTATTTCAGCAGCATAGGTGGTTAATAAAGGCACACAAAAGACACTAATGTAATGCCCAGCTCTGCCCCTATTTAACGCTTTTTTTAGCTCATCTTCAAAAAACGGGGTGACAGGTTCCCTTTAATGTGAAACTTTACCTTCCTCTGTTCGCAGCACATCCTGTTCATATACAGCATCAGCATAGATTTCCATACAGTCCACATTTCTTACTTTCCCTGCACTTCTTTCTACGTCCTTCAGTACATGCTCAGATCTTACTGCCTCTTGCGGTAACGCAGAGATTATGAAAATTCACCGCACACTCTTTGTGGATTATCTTTCCAAATAGCTTGCAATTTTATTCATACAAAAAATCAGGGAGCTTAACAGAATTGTGCAGTGGAAGCGATTATATTAACAAAACAGCAACGTTTCAGCTCCTCTGGCGCCTTTATCACAGAATCGCTTAATCCAATACCAAGAGGAAAAATGAAGTGTAGAGGAATAGAAGTCCCTGTAATGCCCAGTAGAGGCTTTATAAAAATGATAGTCCTTTTGGGTTTATCCAGTCCCCACACAGTGGAAGTGAGGCTCTTAGGCTGTCATTGTATGCAGCTCCCTGAGTGTGTTACGCTCCCTTATTTATTGTGTGAATAAAAGCTAGCTATTTCGAAAGATAATCCACAAAGAGTGTGCAGTGAATTTTCATAATCTATGCTTAGGACCTTTGGTCCATTACACCAGCACCTCATGATTTTTGGGCTGAGTGCACGCTAAAAATTAATTTCTTGTGGTAACGCAGCATCCTCTCTATCCAGATTCACTGCGCTTCGTGGTTCCCTCTTCCTTTTTCTCACTGGATCTGAGAACATCAGCCAATGAGATGATCTGCCACATGATGAGCGATCTGCGTCCCCGTATTGCTTAGGACCTTTTTCCTGCTTCTGCTCCACACTGCTGTCACACACTGTACTTCTGTCCTCCTTGGACCGTGGATGGCTGGGCTTCTAGCTTTCAACATTATGGAGCTACTGGGTAGCTCGGGCTCTAAGGCCCACCAAAGCTGTTCGGGCTCCCTAGCCCCTCTGAACCTAACCAGGAAACACTTCCTGCCTTATCGCCAGTAAACTCCTCCTATATACAACTATTTATGTGTACCCATCTTGTGGCTAAACTAAGGTACTACACTGTCCCTATAATATTATAGGAAAACACTATACATAGAGTATGAATCATTCATGACAATAAATAGTTATTAGGCACCATATACACAGCAAAATGAAATTATCTTTTCACAGTGCAAGAACCTGGACGTAGTTAAAGGGGCAGGCATACTCAAAGGGTTAGGGGAATATATCAGTCTTTGTAACCCCTTACATTAAAACTATAGGGAAACAGAGCACACCAGACCATAGGGTGTCATGCACGCAGGTCGCGCATATGGTTCGGGGACCCACTGTGCCACAGAATCAGACCTGCGTAGGAAGGAGCATAGGTAAGCAGCTACCTGGTGTTCACTGGAGCTCCTGTTGGTGGAAACAGACTGGGATGCAGGTAGCCACCTGGTACCACTCCTAGGCAGGCACAGGTACTGCAGCTGCCAATCCCAGGGGTCGGGTTCACTGACACAAGGGAAGCGTGACTGAGGTCACTGACAAGCTGGTAATGGAGACTGATGGACTGTACAGACAACTTGAATATTGAATATTGGTTTTTGTACACATGTGTAAAAGATGTCTAACTGCTCTAGTTCCTGGGCTGCCATCTAGAGATCATGATTTGAAATCTGTCTCAGCATAACCTTGCAATATAAACAGTCAATACATAGTGGAACACTAAAGTACTATAAGTCTCATAATACCTTCGTAATAATTAAACACACAGCAGTGTCCACCTATTTTAGGGCTAATGTGTAAATATGGGCAAGTTGTGCAGCATGGCAGACTTAGAACTCTTTAGCAACTGTCAATGTTGGGGATTGATTTCTGGCATTTGCAAGTAATATACAGGGAGTGGAAGAATTTATCGGAACCTCTCTAGAAGAAAAGATTAGACCACAGTAGTTGGATGACTGAATGAGTTAGTATGGCAGCAGAGTCTTGGAAGTGTTCAGAGGTCACTGACAGCACAAAAAAAATGTATCAATTTGTATTTTTTCTAGGGCTGTGGTATGTTTCATAGACACTAATATTGATCTATGTAAAAGACTGATATCCTATACCGTAGAAATATTATTTTTTTGGCTACAAAAATTTTAACATCAATTTACTAAAGTTTCTGGTGAAGCTCACTTAGTTGGCCATTGTAGCATATTGATCAAAAACGTCATATATTAGAAGAGAGTTGTTCTTATTATCTAATGAGCTTGATACTGCTAGTTAAGAAGTGTTGATTGCCATTTAAAATATCCTTAGTAAACTTATTAGTAGAGTATCAGAGCCTGCATCAGGACAGTCCTCGTGTTACAGGGCTGTAGCTGAATCTTCTAAATTATTTGAACTTAATGAGTTATCATGATGTATTTAAAAATAAAATAGGCACAATTTTGACATATACTGTAGTAAAGATAGTACTGCTTAAATACGGCATCATATATAAGAAAATTACAACTTTCAGGTTGCATATACCACAATAAAGGTTTAGGATCACCTCATATACCACAATAAAGGTTTAGGATCACCTCGGTTACTATTAAGTTGTGTTACTTCTTTAAAACAAAGCTGAAAAATAAGTTGAACAATCAAGAATAATTGCACACCCAAGTACTGGAAAACTGGGAAAAGGGTTTTTATATTTCTAACATATCCTTGCACATATTCCCACAGAAAATCAATAATTAATTGCTAACACCTGGCAGAGACCATCTGGCTATGGCGGATAATGGAATGCTGTCTTTGTTCAACATTATTATGCAGGATCATGAGCTCGGAACAGTTCCTGAATATGTAAAGATGTATATATATGTACATCATCATAATCAATATTCAGGTGCTTCTTTCTAAATAAAATATTGTCCTGTGCCTATAAAATACCACTGAGATAGTGTTGCTGTTAATCGTTCAACATTTTAAATTGACTAAAAAGACAGTCAATACAGTATTACACTTTCCAAGTATTCCACTGGACCCTATTTTAAAGAATGATTTAGTAAGTATATATTGTAAATAAGATGAAAATATATAATATAAATAATAATTTCTGAAAGGTTTACACATTTATGAGTTGAATATTTTATTACCCTTATTATAGTACATGTAAACGTTATTCAGAATGTTTTGCATCTATTGGTTAAATCATATAACTATCAGAAAAGTTCTGTTCTCTGATTGGATGAAAAAATTTAATTGATGGTAAATAATTAATATTTTTATTTTATCCTTACAATTGTATTACTAAACGAAAGATCATACCCAAAGTCCAAGGATCAAAATGTTCTGGAAGCTATTCTACAAAAACATTGTAGGGTATGGATTTATGTACACTAGAGATAATCTAATCGATATGCTGCAAATCAATTTCAAGGCGAATTTAAAGGGAATCTGTCACCCGGCAGGATGTATATGACTGATTAATATGGGCATACAGGTAATAGAAATGTTAAACTAGTCCTACCTGTATTTACCATATCTGAGATCTTGCTGTGGAGAAATGTTATATTCTTTATTTATGTTAATGATTTCTTCCAGGCTCTGAGGCATGTGGTGCCTGGAAAAAATCCCTGCCTCCTGTCTTCATTGTAATACTTACCGCCTCCCAACAATGTCAGTTACGGCCCTGAAATCCTGCACCTGCCCCCTGCACTCCCTCAGAAATACATACCTCGTTTCCCCTCCTGTGGGGACTGCTTACAGGGATCTTCTGCCAGGCAAGTCACTGTGACCTCTGGTGTGCAAGTCAATAATATCCTATCCCCACTTCCTACCTGCACAGTCATCGTTAGGAACCATGTGTCCTATTTTATTTCTGTCAGTCCCTTGTTTGTCTCTTTCCCTGTGTTATATTACCGGTAGTGGTAAGGCTAGCATCCTTGCCAGCCAGTGCACTAGGTAAAGTTACCTGAGGTGACAGCCAGGGACTAGGCACATGAGGCCAGTGAGGGGAAGGACCTGCATAGGAAGTTAGGTGGAGTTAGGGACAAACACAGGTTGATGTCAGAAGGTGTCTCATCCCTCTCTTTCTACCATTAGGGCCTTTTTCTCCCTTTGTCATCCTGCTGTACCTGTTTACAAAAGACTAAATGTAGTTTCACATTTGCGCCTCTGTACACAGCGTATCATCCGCACAGATCTGCATGCGTCATGGCTACCTATCTCAAACATGGTGTACGCAGGGACATATGTTTGCATGCTGTTAGGAGTCGAGTTCCCGCCGCTGCACAGGGGGAATCTCGAACCATGTCCGCTGCGGTCTCCCATTCTCCTTCAGCCGCAGTGGAGCCTGCTCAGCAGAGACGTCGGTCCCCTCAAGCTGATACTGTGCGCTTGGTTACTGCTGCCTTTCCAGGCTCTGCCTTTGTAGCCAGTACTGATCAGCAGCGAGCAGGTGTTTCAGGGACTAAGTCCTGCTTCTCCCATACTGAGCATGCCCGCAGGGCGACCTCCCATTGGAGGTCAGGGATCACATGCTCAGGTCCTTGAGTGCTACAGCTATAAAAGGTTTGCATGGCCGCACGGCCATGCACTAGTATAAACCTATTATCGTGTGTGTGTGGATGTGTGCTTGTTCTGGTGATTGCTTCTTAATCATTCCCTTTTCTTGTGTTGTTGAATGCTCACAAATGTTGGAGCTACCTAGCGCCTGACAGTGCTATCTTACACCAGAGCATGATCTGTACTGTGTCAAACCAGCAGTGTCCGCCTGCAGGGCACTGCACACACTCTGTGCTGTAATCTTTACTTATCCTGACAACTGGTCAGTGTAGGGTGGGAACTCCTGCTTGATCTCTGCATCTGACTTGGGGCGTCCTCAGGCACGGGCTCAAAAGCCACCAAGGGTCAGAGCAAGATCAATCACCAGCTTAGTGGGGGTGAGTCTCAGGGATCACACTAGTGTTTGTCTGCTGCATCCTGTGTTCGCTAACAGGGCACAGCATTTCATTTGTTTCGCTGCGACTCTGTGAAGCAACAGAGTTCGCTTTAGTTCATACCGGGTGTCTGAACCCGAGTTTACAGCCATATAGTGCCGCCATTACATAGCAGCAGGTTCCATCTCTGCACGGTGGACCCTGGGCTGCGAACGCACCTTTACCATCTTTAATCTATTCGGTGCGTTCCGCCAGCCATAGCTTTATACTAGCGCCAGGGTGTGGCTAGTAATGGCGGACGAACAGCGACTGCAGCGGTACATCCAGCAGCTAGAGGGCAGGTTGGTGGCTCTCGAGCGTACAACCTCAGCTGTGGATGTTACCGCAGTAGCTGTTCAGGCTGCCAGCAATGCTGCAGCAAGTTTGTCCACTGCCACCCCTGTTCCGACCTTATCCCGCCTCCTGCTGCCAGATAAATACTCTAGTGGTAGCAAGTCATAAAGGGGATTCATGAGCCAGTGTGCTATACAACTCGAGCTCCTGGCTGCATGTTTTCCCACAGAGCGGGCAAAGGTGGCATTCATTATATCCCTCCTGTCAGACAGGGCGTTGGAGTGGGCTATGCCACTGTGGGAGTGCGACGATCGTGTGGTGCAGAGTGCTCCACTGTTTCTGAGCACTCTGAAACGGGTCTTTTTAGGACCTTGAGTCACCCATGATACGGCGCTTCATCTGCTGGCATTGAGCCAGGGCTCATCCATGGTCAGCCCTTTTGCCGTCCACTTCCAGACTTTAGTATCTGAGCTGGAGTGGCCAGATAAAGCCCTCAAGACCATGTGAAGGATGCTTTGGCCACCAGGGAGATTCCCACCACACTGGAGGAGCTAATAGCTGTATCATCTCACATTGACCTTCCTTTTAACGAGCAAAGGTTGGAGCGAGCCCAGTGTAGGCAGAGGTTTCGGCTGGCTCCCACCTTCACCAAACCTCTGGAATCTCCAGTCTAGGCATCCGAGTCACATGAGCCCATGGAGGTGTCACGATTGGGATCTAAGTCCCGGACCGCTAGTGAACTCACGGTCTGTTATGTCTGCCGGCAGTCAGGACATCTTGCCTTCAGATGTTCCCAGCAGTCGGGATAACATCAGCGTCTAGTGGTTGTAGGAGGAGGTACACTAGACATGGCGATGTTTTCCTCCAAACTGTCCTTCAAGGGGACAATTACCATAGGTCCATCCACTCTTACAGTAGAGCTTTGTGTGGATTCCGGGGCGGAGGGCAATTTTATGTCATCTGCCTTTGCCCAGCGACACACAATACCCCTGGTGATGCTCGCCAAACTTGTGACCGTACGAGTGGTAAATGGGTCGACACTGCCCTCACAGATAACACACCAAACCATCCCATTTACTTTATCCATGTCTCCATCTCATCAGGAGATTATCTCCCTGCTAGTCATTCCCGAGGGAATTGATGAGGTCCTGTTGGGGATACAATGGCTACGCTACCACTCTCCTCATATAGAGTGGTTCTCAGGGAGAATTCTGGGATGGATTGAATCTTGTGAGGGTAGATGTCTGAGGGAGTGCGTTGCATGCCGCTGAGTGTTTATTCCAGGATAAATATTAGTGGACCTACATCACTGATTTCACAAGTGTCTTCACTGAAAAATGTTGGTGCCTCTTCAAGGGGCTTCAGTAGGCTACCACCATCCCTCATTTGTTGCCAATGGTGGATGTCAAAAAAATGCACTCTCTAGTTTGACTGCTGAATTATGTAGTTCCTCATCACGTACAAAAGCTGCAACATATGCATTGAATTGCAAAAGGTTGCAAAGTCACAAACCATGTTGTGCTCTTGCAGCCCATTTTTTCAAGAGGGCATACTTTGCCATATAAGACCTATTGAAATAGACTGACACTTGTCTGACCACTGCCATGACATTTTTCAATCATGTACAGTACAGACCAAAAGTTTGGACACACCTTCTCATTTAAAGATTTTTCTGTATTTTCATGACTATGAAAATTGTACATTCACACTGAAGGCATCAAAACAATGAATGTGGAATTACATACTTAACAAAAAAGTGTGAAACAACTGAAATTATGTCTTATATTCTAGGTTCTTCAAAGTAGCCATCTTTTGCTTTGATGACTGCTTTGCACACTCTTGGCATTCTCTTGATGAACTTCAAGAGGTAGTCACCTGGAATGGTCTTCCAACAATCTTGAAGAAGTTCCCAGAGATGCTTAGCACTTGTTGGCCCTTTTGCCTTCACTCAGCGGTCCAGGCCACCCCAAACCATCTCGATTGGGTTCAGATCTGGAGACTGTGGAGGCCAGGTCATCTGGTGTAACACCCCATCACTCTCCTTCTTGGTGTAATAATTATAGGGGATAACTCAGGAGACTCTTTGTGTGGAACAAGACAACTACAGGACACAGTTTTATAAGTGGTAAAGTCTATATTATCACACGGTGATTCAAACAGGTGCAGAGAGAAACTCAAGTCCACAACACTTGGTGCAAATATCAAATGCAGCTCAGCAGTCTATAGGAAACTACAGAAGAAAATGCAATCATGCAGAAAGTCTATGAAGCACAATTATTCTTGAGGATACTTGACACGAATAAGTCCTTGCTTAGTCCAAAACACAGATAGATATGCTTATAAGGCAGTTCAAATAATATCTTAGCTCAACCAGGTTCTTTGTAATAGTCTCAGGTTCTGGCAGAGCAGAAACAGCTTACATGTCCAGCAAATGCAGATGGAAGTAAACACGAGCAGCAGATAAAGGAGGATTACTGGAACTGGTGTATGCAGCAGGAACTCAGAGCAGAGTAGCAGGATCACCACACAGGTTCACATGAGCAGGTATATTGCCAGGGAGTCACCAGAGGTCAGGAGCTGGATGCAAGGCAGAATACTCTAGCACAGAAGGCTGGGGTTGAGTTTAATAGCAGGAAGACACAGTGAATATGAGACCAAAGACGCCATCATGGAAAAGGGCAGTAATGCACAAAAAGGTAATAAAAAATGTTCAGAGTCCTGACACTTGGTTAAATAGCCCTTACACAGCCTGTAGGTGTGTTTGAGGTTATTGTCCTGTTGAAAAATAAATGATGGTCAAACTAAACACAAACCGGATGGAATAGGATGCAGCTGCAAGATGCTGTAGTAGCCATGCTGGTTCAGTATGCCTTCAACTTTGAATAAATCCCAAACAGTGTCACCAGCAAAGCACCCCCACACCATCACACCTCCTCCTCCATGCTTCACAGTGGGAACCAGGCATGTAGAGTCCATCCGTTCACCTTTTCTGCGTCGCACAAAGACACGGTGGTTGGAACCAAAGATCTCAAATTTGGACTCATCAGACCAAAGCACAGATTTCCACTAGTCTAATGTCTATTCCTTGAGTTATTTAGTCCAAACAAGTCTCTTCTGCTTATTGCCTGTCCTTAGCAGTGGTTTCCTAGCAGCTATTTTACCATGAAGGCCTGCTGCCTTAACAGTCTCCAGCTCCTCTTAACAGTTGTTGTAGAGATGTTTCTGCTGCTAGAACTCTGTGTGGCGCTGACCTGGTCTCTAAATCTGAGCTGCTGTTAACCTGCGATTTCTGAGGCTGGTGGCTCAGATAAACTTATCCTCATAAGCAGAGGTGACTCTTGGTCTTCCTTTCCTGGGGCAGTCCTCATATGAGCCAGTTTCTTTGTAGCGCTTGATGGTTTTTGCCACGACACTTGGGGACACTTTCAAAGTTTTCCCAATTTTTCGGACTGACTGACCTTCATTTCTTAAAGTAATGATGGCCACTCATTTTTCTTTACTTAGCTGCTTTTTTCTTGCCATAATACAAATTCTAACAGTCTATTCAGTAGGACTATCAGCTGTGTATCCACCAGACTTTTGCACAACACAACTGATGGTCCCAACCCCATTTATAAGTCAAGAATTCCCACTTATTAAACCTGACAGGGCACACCTGTGAAGTGAAAACCATTTCCGATGACTACTTCTTGAGGTTCATCAAGAGAATGCCAGGAGTGTGCAAAGCAGTACTCAAAGCAAAAGGTGACTAATTTGAAGAACCTAGATTATAAGACTTAATTTTAGTTGTTTCACACTTTTTTGTTAAATATATAATTCCACATGTGTTAATTCATAGTTTTGATGCCTTCAGTGTGAATGTACAATTTTCATAGTCATGAAAATACAGAAAAATCTTTAAATGAGAAGGTGTGTCCAAAATTTTGGTCTGTACTGTACATATTCAAAATAAATCTTGCACTAATAAAGTTTTCAAAATATACTAGGCATTGTTGCTCAAGACAATTCCAAGTTGCAATTCACAGGAAGCCTGTCAGCGGGTGAGTTGTCTCTTGATACACAACAGCATCTCTTCCGCTGTTTGGCTTTTCTCCCGCAGATTATCAAGCTGTAAAACTTCTTGGCAATGCTTTGCCTTGCATGAGCAAAAAGAATGAGGGTGCTGTGTGTATTCAGCGATATGTCTTGTACTTGTGGATGAGGGCATGTCAATTGAGCAGAATCCAGAGTGGTATAGAAGAAGACAGATAACAACAGACATACCTTTCAGTCTGGAATGCCTCATCACCTATCCCAGATGTGGTGGTACATTGATGTGGCTTAAAACATCACCCAGTGAGCTGTAAACCTCATGTATTGTCCCTAGCCATAGTTGTTGCTCCAGGTATTTATAATGCAGTGCATTTTGGACCTCAAGGACAAGGCCAGAGTGTGGCCTACATTCTTCTGCACATTAAAACAGAAAGCGGTCACCCCTTTCTTTGAGAAGTAATGGTGACTAGTAGTGTTGAGCGATACCTTCTGATATTCAAAAGTATCGGTATCGGATTGGATCGGCCGATATCCAAAAATGGAAGTCAATGGGACACAAATATCGGAAGCAATCCTGGATGGTTCCCAGGGTCTGAAGGAGAGGAAACTCTCCTTCAGGTCCTGGGATCAATATTCATGTAAAAAATAAAGAATAAAAATAAAAAATATGGATATACTCACCCCTCCGACAGCCCCCGGCTCCCGCGACCAGTCACAAGACCACGACGTCATCGCAGGTCCTACACTCACTGCATTCTTAGGAATGGAGGCTGCCGGTTGCACCGCTGAGGTCCAGGGTCCGTCGGAGGGGTGAGTATATCCATATTTTTTATTTTTATTCTTTATTTTTTACATGAATATGGATCCCAGGGCTTGAAGGAGAGTCTCCTCTCCTCCAGAACCTGGAAACCATACGCACCGTACACGCCGAAGATGACTGGGAACTTATAGGAACTTCCGATTCCGATTTCCGATATCACAAAAATATCGGAACTCGGTATCGAAATTCCGATACAGCGAATATCGGCCAATGCCCGATATTTGCAGTATCGGAATGCTCAACACTAGTGACTAGGTATCTTTTAGCAACAATGAGAGCATGTCATTATTTCTTGAAATGCAGCAGAATCCACAATATAGTAGGGCATCAACTGCACCACCAGCAACTTGACAAGATGTGAGTTTAGCTGTCAAAACCAGCACGTGACTGGAAGCGCAAAGTTGTTTCCTTAACCCCCAATTGCCTATGGTTATTTGCTGTTCTGCTGAAGTTCATCATGATTTCAAACAAGATGCCACCCAAAGGTGTAGCTTGGCTGCCAAAGGTGACTGTGGCTAGAAGGGGGAGGAAGACAACATGAGACTTGCTATGATTGCTTCGCCAGTTAGACTTTGCCAAGTGATGTGTCTTAATTTGCTGATGCAGAGCCATATAGGAGTCAGAATGTCCACAGATTATTTTCTACTTGCAGAGCATGCAGTGTTCCAAAGAATCATTGCAGTAATTTGCAAAAGAACTAGTCCACATGAGAATCCCACATGTATGACTTAACCAGACCTTTCAAGCACTGAAAGCCTCCTCCACCAACAGCATGTGTGCCATTACCTGCTCCAAAACTGACAGCATGAAAGATGACTTGACCGAAAAGGATGTTTTTGATGCATGTCTTCTGCTCTGTGTATAATCGATACCAGCAACCTTCTCCTTATTACCCCTATCTGGTTCTAAGGTTTTGGGCAGCAAAGAATCATCAGTCATCATCTTCATCGTCATCCATTATGTGACTGACAGGTGCCTCTATGTAAAATGACCAGCGCTCCTCACTCCTTTCTCCTGATTCCCAGCCCAAAATTTACAGTCTCAGAATGCTGCTACAAGGCACAATGTCCGTACCTCCTTGGCTCACACAGGCTACTACTAAGATTAGCATTAGAATCATTAGAATCACGTTGTCCTTTTCCTCTGACACTATGTCTTCCAAGAATGTCTAACTGGTCATGTCTTACAAAGTAAATAAACAATAGTCCAGAGGGTGCTGCACAAATAACTGAAACCAATTGCAGCAAATATAAGGATGAAAACCACTCAGTTCATCCATAGAATAAACAATATAGAAATAAATATAACAATATTTGTGCTAAAAATTCCAGTAAAATAAAATGAAATGAATAGGGACATAACACCATATAGAACTTAAAAAAATCTTTGAAAAATCCTGCCATAGACTCAGAAAAAGTATTACCTCTGTCTTTAGTGTTGTATATGGGTGATGTCTCCTGAATCCTAGAAGGTCCTCCAAAGGGCATTGGTTTGGTCTCACATCACAGTTCAAATGAGTGTCCCAAGGAGGGATGAATAATAAGGTGCTGGGCAACTAGAAAAACTAAAGTGTGGGAGGCGCCGTCCCAGCCGGTGACAGGTGTACCTCCCCAGCAAAGAGAAAAATCTGCCCTGCACAGACAATACAGGCTCTGTCCTTAGATAGAGCCGGCAAGGCGCAGCCTGGCTGCAGGACCTTGCGTGACGTCACTGACACGTGATGGATCACGTGACCAGCTACGGAAAGCACACCACACCACTTTTCCAATGCGTTTCGGAATCTCTGATTCCTTCTTCAGGGCTTACAAAGTATCCACTGGAAAAAGTTTTTTGCATGTAGTTTCTTCATCAGCCCTCAGGGTGCTGTGGATTAGGGGACTTTGGGACATAATAGAAACAGGTGCCAAATGTGACTTGCGTTTTAGTACTACTACTGCCAAGATGGTTTCTACTAGCACTAACAGTGGTGCTAGATCTACAGCTTGTGGTAACCACACTATTAGCCATGATGTTTTTTTTTTTTCTGTTACCCTGCCTCATCTGTCACCCGTGTCATATTTGGGTTTAAAAAAAAGTGATGTGCACATTTTAGTAGGTAAATACTTGTGTTTAAATTTGAAGATTATGTAGTTTCTTTTTTAAGAAAAAAAGAAAAGGTATAATCCCTTAACAAAATTTGATGGGAACAGAAAATCTAGGCAGAATCAGTTCCCAATACTAAACACAAGCAACTGGCCACTATATTCAGGTTGTATGTGCATGCATCTAATATTAGATTATTGGAGCACTGAAAGTGGTTCAAAAATGATTTTAAACAATAGCCTCCTAAGGACAGAGCAATTTTTCGATGTTGTTCTTTCATTTTTCCCTCTGCTTCTTCAGAGAGTTGTAACTTTTATTTTTCTTCTGAAAAATCCATGTGAGGGCTTGTTTTTTGAATGACACCATTCATTTTAGCATACATTTTTACTGGAAAATGGAAACAAAGTTCCTAGTGATGGAAGATGGAAAATTTTAAAAAACAAACACAATTTTACAATTTTTTTTTTTCAGTTTTGTTTTCTCTGAGTTAATTCTGCAGTTAAAATTACATGAAATATAATTGTCCAGGTCAGTACAATTGACGATTTCAACTTTCAGATTTTTTTTCATTTTAAGTGGTGAAAGAAAATTCTGAAATTCCTGAAAAAAAATTAGCTTGAGTTGACATTTTTCAAAACTCATAACTAGAAATGAGAGAACCTGAACTGTAAAGTTGAGGGTTCATACTGATGCTGATCTCCGAACACAGACTTTTCTCAGAAGTCTGTTGTACTGTTCAGGCTCAGATGCTCAATAAAGGTTGTTGAAATGCTGCAGCACAGCCAATCCACAAGCTTTTTTGCTGTGCACACTACTGGAGCCATCACAGGCATGTCAAGTATTGGCATGGCTATGATTGGCATGCGCACCACGTGACCCATCCAGTATAAATGCCTGATCACAGGTGGTGCCATCATTCTATTCTGAGCCTGGTATCCTAGCAGAGCTTAGTGCAGAGTGCTCTAATAGAGCCTGATGCAGAGTGCCATAATACAGTTTGATGCAGAGTACCCTAATAGAACCTGGTGCAAAGTACCCTAACAAAGCCTGGTGCTGAGGGCCCTAACAGAGCCTGGTGTAGAGTACCCTAACAGAGTCTTGTGCAGAGTAACCTAACAGAGTCTGGTGCAGAGTACAATAATAGAGCCTGGTGAAGAGGACCCTAACATAACCTGATGTATAGTGCTCTAATAGACCCTGGTGCAGGCTACCCTAACAGAGCCTGGTGCAGAGTGCCTTAATAGAGCATGGTTCAGAGTACTCTAACAGAGCCTGGTTCAAAGTTCCCTAATAGTGTCTGGTGCAGAATTCCATAATACAGCCAGGTTCAGAGTACCCTTAACCCCTTTCTGCCATTGAACTTACTGTCCCGTCCATGAGCACTGGGGCCGTCTGACCATGGAAGGGATAGTATGTCATGGGCGATCAGCCACGCTCACGGGGGAGCGTGGCTGATCGCGGGCGGGTTTCAGCTGATTCTCACAGCTGACACCCAGCACTAAGTGCCAGGAGGGGTCACGGACCAATCCCAGCATTCTAACCCTCAGAACACTGCAATCAAACATGATCTCAGCGTTCCAGAGCTGGCACAGGGGCTAACAGCCCCTCTGCCTTTGGATCGGAGACCCTGCGGCATGACGCAAGGTCCATATCGCTGCCATGGAGACCCGATGTCATCAGGATGACATTTGGGTCTCCAGACCTGAGAGACTTCCTGTCATGCTTTTATTCAAAAAGTGGAATAACATGCTGTTAGGGCTAGCGGAACGCACCAAATGAATATATAGATTTTATTATGATAGATGCGTTCACAGCCCGGGGTCCACCATGCAGGAGAACCTGCTGCTAGCAAATAGCGGAACTAAATGGCGGTGTTAGCTAACTCTGTTACTTCACAGAGCAGCCGTGAACTCAATGCACTGCGCCCTGTTAGAATCCACAGAGGCACAGGCTAACTGCCTAAACAAGAGCAGTCAGTGGTCATGCATGCACACGAAACTCCTCGCCGGAGGTGCCAGCATTCTAGGGGCTTATTTCAGCCAGGTCCCTGAATACCCAAGCATACAAACTCCTCGCTGGAGGTGCTAGCATTCTAGGGGCTTATTTTAGCCGGGTCCCTGAACACACTCATACAAGACCACACTGGCGCAAAGTACATAAATAAAGAGCAATACTAGCGCATGGCCGTGCGGCCATGTGAGCCTTAAATAGTTGCAGCACGTACAGGACCTTCCAGAAAGGACCAATGAGAGGCTGCCACAGAGCGTGAGCACCTACAGGACCTTAGCTGCAGTGTCTGATCATGTGACCCTTGATCTCCACTGAGAGATCTTACTCTGGGCATGCTCAGAACGAGAAAAGCAGGACTTAGTCCCAGAAGTGTCTGCTCGCCGCTGCCCAGCACTGACTTCAATGGCAGAATCAGGAAAAGCAGCAGTAACTCTCTGTACAGAGTCAGACTGAGCGAGATGCTGGGACCGACGTCTCCGCTGAGCAGACTCCACTGCGGCAGGAGAAGAATGGGAGACCACAGCGGAGATGGCCTGAGATTCCCCCTGTGCATTGAAGGGAACTCAAACCCTAACACATGTGATCAAAAAGACAGATGTAAATAAACATGGTACCACTGAAAACATCATCTTGCCCCACAAAAACCAAACTGCCATATAGCTCCATCACAGGAAAAGTAAAAAAGTTATAGCTCTCAGAATAAAGCGATGCAAAATAATTATTTTTATATAGAATAGTTTTTATTGTATAAAAGCGCCAAAACATAAAAAAATAATAGCAATGAGGTATTGCTGTCATCATACATGACCTGAAGAATAAAACTGCTTTATCAATTTTACCACACACGGAACAGTATAAACGCCCCCCCAAAAGAAATTTACAAATTGCTGGTTTTTCTTCATTCTGCATCCCAAAAATAGGAATAAAAAGCGATCTAAAAATGTCACATGCCCAAAAATGGTACCAATAAAAATGTCAACTTGTCCCGCAAAAAACAAGACCTCACATGGCTTTGTGGGCCAAAATATGGAAAAATTATAGCTCTCAAAATGTGGTGACGCAAAAATTATTTTTTGCAGAAAAAAAGCATCTTTTAGTGTGTGACAGCTGCCAAACATAAAAACCTGATATAAAAACCCGCTATAAATAGTATATCAAACCCCCCTTTATCACTCCCTTAGTTAGGGAAAAATAATAAAATAAAAAAGTAATTATCTCCATTTTCCTATTAGGGTTAGGGTTGGGGTTAGAGTTGGGGCTAAATTTAGGGTTAGGGTTGGAGCTAAAGTTAGGGTTAGGGTTGGGGCTAAAGTTAGGATTACGGTTACGGTTGGGATTAGGTTTAGGAGTGTGTTGGGGTTAGGGTGGGAGCTAGAATGGGGACGTTTCCACTGCTTAGGCACATCAGGGGCTCTCCAAACATGACATGCGTCTGATCTAAATTCCAGCCAATTCTGCGTTGAAAAAGTTAAACGGTGCTCCTTCACTTACGAGCTCTGCCATGTGCCCAAACAGTGGTTTACCTGCATATATTTGGTATAAGCATACTCAGGTCAAATTGTACAACAAGTTTTGGGGTCGAATTTCTCCTGTTACCCTTGGTAAAATAAAACAAATTGGATCTGAAGCAAACTTTTTGTGAAAAAAAGTAAAATGTTCATTTTTTTTTTAAAGATTCCAAAAATTCCTATGAAGCCCCTGAAGGGCTAACAAACTTCTTGAATGTGGTTTTGAGCAGCTTGAGGGGTGCGGTTTTTAGAATGGTGTCATTCGTATTTTATATCATATAGACCCCTCAAAGTGACTTCAAATGTGATGTGGTCCCTAAAAAAAATGGTGTAAAAATGAGAAATCTCTGGTCAACTTTTAACTCTTATGACTTCCTAACAAAAAAAAATTTGTGCTGATGCAAGGTAGACATGTGGGAAATGTTACTTATTAAGTATTTTGTGTGTCATATCTCTGTGATTTAAGGGCATGAAAATTCAAGTTTGGAAAATTGCTAAATTTTTAAAATTTTCACCAAATTTCCATTTTTTTTACAAATAAATGCAAGTCATATCAAAGAAATTTTACCACTAACATGAAGTACAATATGTCGCGAGAAAACAATGTCAGAATCACCAGGATCCATGGAAGCATTCCAGAGTTATTGCCTCATAAAGGGACAGTGGTCAGAATTGTAAAAATTGGCCTTGTCATTAACATGCAAACCACATTTGGGGGTAAAGGGGTTAAGGAGCCTGGTGCAGAGTACCATAATACAACTGGTGCAAAGTGCTCTAATAGAGCCTGGTGGAGAGTACCTGAAGAAGAATCAAGCACTCTGAAGTAAGTATATTGAAAAAAATGAAACTTTTATTACAGTGGTCCTTACAGATACTGTGTATCATACATGACATTTCAATCATTTCAAAAGACCTTTATCAAACATACACATGTTTGTCAGTCCACAAAGTGTAAGAGAAGAACTAAAGAAAGCAACACTGTGTGTATGTGTGACGTCGGTCACTAGAGCATGGAGCGCTCACTTGTGTAACTTTGATAAAGGTCTTTACTGACCAAAACATCATGTATGATACATTATATCTATAAAGGCCATTGTAATAAAAGTCTCATTTTTTACAGTATACTCACTTCAGAGTGTTGGATTCTTCTTAGAGGCTGTATATTACGTTTTGGGATTTTATCCGGGCACCTGATCCTAACCGGGAATGCCATATTTCTTCTTTGGCAGATTGCCGTAATACACATGGTGCAGAGTGCCCTAATAGAGTCCGGTGCAGAGTGCCCTAACAAAGCCTGGTGCAGAGTGAAGTAATACAGCCTGGTGCAGAGTGCCCTAACAGAGCTTGGTGCAAAGTGTCATATAGAGCCTGGTGCAGAGTAACCTAACAGTGTAATAATCTGCTGGGCATTTTCTCTCTTTCTTCTTTACTGTGCACTTTTTTGGGGTGCAAAGCATGAGGAGAGCATCAAATGGGGGACATGGACGTGAACGTGGTGCTGCTGGTGGTGTTGGAGTAGCTGCTGCGGGGAGAGGGC
Organism: Ranitomeya variabilis; assembly: GCF_051348905.1. Taxonomy (NCBI): domain Eukaryota; kingdom Metazoa; phylum Chordata; class Amphibia; order Anura; family Dendrobatidae; genus Ranitomeya; species Ranitomeya variabilis. The sequence goes on from NC_135233.1 coordinate 828,680,371, forward strand.
GTGGTCGATTTGTGCTTGATATGAACCCAAATGAAATAGATTCCACTGGTGCACGCAGGCTGTAGGATGTTCTGTGTAATTTTATAGGCCCGATTACCTCTGGACAAATGATGAGGCCAGAACATGTAGAGGCACTTTTAGATTGGATGGCTGAGAGTGCCTCCAGTTCATTTGCCATCTCTTCCACCCAGTCCTCTTCTGAAAGTTCAGAGTGAGTTGGCACCTGGGGACCATGGGCATCTGTTTTCCACCTCACACTCTTGTAAATCAGGCAAGTAGTCTGAGCTATAATTTTCACCTTTTCGATCCAATAAGGGTCGAATACAGAAGAGATCCTTTTTAAAAAAATTATTTTATTTGGAACAAATTTAAAAACCATACAAAAAGCAAGAATATGTCACAGAAAGGGATACTGCTAAGGCCCAGACAACTTCCAGAAAGTATAACCACAGAAAAGTATATATAGATGCATCAAAATGACACTATTGAAGTAGTATTGATACCAATACCACTATACCGATATAACTAGTTTTATCATATCAAGTGTTATCTAATCATGCTCTAATCAGTTGATAATTGGTCCAAAAGATGCAAGCTATAAAATACGGTTATATACAGAAATATTACAAATACAGGTATGTATTACTTTGTCAATAGATAGTTCTTTAATATTTAATGCACATATATAATTAAATGGTACAGTAATATTTGCAGTAGTTTTTTTTTTATCAAAAAACTTCAACAGTGGTGATTCATTATTTAGCCCATGGCCTTATATCTATGTCAATAAGGTAAATATCTCATTTTAATTGGCCATACAAGAGGACTGGGCAAAAAAACACACACAATCTTCCTGCTATGGGAGTAAATCTGTTCAATGCCTCCTATTACTTAATGTGCCTTGCTGTACAGCTAGTTCATGGTAGATTTAATTATACGTAAAGTGCCGTTCAAGCAAAGGTGCTGTGCATAGATACCTGTGGCTGTGAGCTGTTGTCTTTACTGTACTGAGTCCATACAGCGGCATCCCCTCATCCCGACGCGCGTTTCACCACCTAGCTTCTTCCGGGGGCGTCTGAGCTCTAAGTTATGCAGCAGTCACTTCTGGGGTTACGTGGGCCATGCGACTTGCCCTGCCATAAAAGTAGAGGAGCTTGAGTTCACTGATGCCCCTCCAAATAGGTTTAGTGCTCACAGTAAACGGACTACCACAGCACATCTCTGATGATGACGCACAGGTGCCAACTGCTGTGGCTTTCTGCAGTGTGCAGAAGGGCAAGGAGGGCAGGGGTGGGGAGTGGGTCAAAGATGTTTTCGGGATGATGAGGTCCTTGCCCCAACATGGAGTGAAGGTCATTCAATTGACGTGCACAGTTTGGAGGAAGAAGCTACCCCAGCTGCACAGCAAAAGAGAAAGCAGGGTGGAAAGACACAGCAGCTGGCACCTTGCCAGTATGTCAGCTGCTACTGCCCAATGTGCCAATGAACCGAGCACACCTAAGCCAGGAAAGACCTGAGGCTCCTCCTGCTCCCTCTCCTGATGCGATCTCTGCCTCTCTCCTCTCACTTACGAGCAACAGGGCCACCTGGCTCCATGCAAAGAGAGGATGTGACAGCACCACCACAACCAACAATGTCACTGAGCATCTCCACAGTGTCCTATGGAAGCATTCAGCTATCCATCCCCCAAACACTAGAGAGAAAGATAAAATACTCCATCTACCTACTCACGAGCCCAGGTCATGAATGACAGCATTTGGAAATTCCTGGCCTTTGAAATTCTGCCAATTCAGATGGGGGAGACAGATGGTTAAAAAAAAAAAACCTGATTGCAGTGGCTGTCCCACAGTATGTGCTTTCGAGCCACCACTAGTTTTCCAGGTGGGCCATCCCTGCCCTGCACAAACACACAACACCATCAGTGACAAGGTCCACATAACCACTGATATGGACCAATAAGCATGACTAATGACTTTATATCTCCCTAACTACCCACCGGGTAAATGTAGTGGATGCTGGACATGAGGCGAAAGGCCTTTTATTCGCATATCCTACCACTACAAAGGATTGCTGGATGTTTCTCTGTCCATGTTGCCTCCTCCTCTTCCTACTTCACTTTGTCCACCGCCTCATCATCTGGTCAGTGTAATATCTGCACCACCAGCTTCCGCACAGCCAGGGGAAAACTACATAAGGCTGTTCTGAAACTCATCTATTTGAAGGAAAGATTCCACACCATGCAGGAGCTGTGGACTGGGAATCAAATAAGAGACTGATAAGTAGTTTGATGCCACTGAACCTCAAGTCAGGCCTGGTGGTGTGCGAAAAAAGGCAAAACCTCATAGCAGCTCTGGGCCTAGCCAGAATGACACACATCTCTTGCCTGGCGCATTTACTGATTTTGATGGTGCAATTTTGGCAGCAGCTCTGACATTTTGGGGTAATGTTTAAGGAAACATTACCCCAAAATGTCAGAGCTGCTGCCAAAATTGCAGGCCATCTGTGCCTACTTTCAGCATTCTTTTTGCTTTCCTATCTGGGCTAGAGCTTCATTTCTGCCTTCATGCTCAGCTCCTCATATGTGACGTATCCACAAGATGGAACTCTACCTTGCATGTGCTGGAGAGACTGTGTGAGAAGCAGCAGGCAATTGTGGAGTTTCAGCCGCATAATGCATGAGAGAGTTGCTCTGCGGACCAACGTCAAATCACAACCAAAGAGTGGGCCTCCATGCAGGACATGTGTGCCCTGTTGCGATGATTTGACTACTCCACAAACATGGCTAGAGCTGATTATGCCATTATCAGTGTTACAATACTACTTCTATGACTCCTTGAAAAAAATGCTTCAGGCAATGAAGGATGAGTTTGTGGCACAGAAGAAAGAGGGGGAGCAACAAGAACAGTGCTGATTACTGGGTGGCCAACCTGCTGGAACCCTACTTCAAGGGCAACATACTATCCATATTTCCATTACTGGGATTGAAAGATGCGGGAGTACAAGGCACACTGGTAAATGCATTACTGGTGGCATCCCACCTGATAGCAGGAGCTCAGTGGAATCAGAAGGCAGAGGAGGAGGAAGTCTCCAATACAGATGGGGCACCAGCACCAACTTGGAAGGGACAGTTAGCCTGGCCAAAATGTGAGAAACTTTCCTCAGCATGCCACAATATTTAACACCACTATCTAATACAGTCCACATTAGCAGGAGGTATCTTTGAACATGGTGGAAGAGTAGATTTCTACACGTTTCCACGTGAAGGGAGTGTACTATTTTTCTTCTGGGTCTCCAAATTGGACACATGGCCTGAACTTGACCTTTACGCCTGGGAGGTGCTGGCTTGCCCTGCAGCAAATGTACTGTGAGATCGTGTGTGTAAATGGCAAGGGTTGCGACCACAAATAGGCGAATCCGCCTATCCACAGCAAACATGGGCAAATAACTGTGTTTAAATCAATCCAGCTTTTAGAGAAAAATCTCCTATGTGTACTTAAAAATCAATTTTACTATACGCAATGAAGGAACCTGAAATATAAGTGAGTGAAAATTCAATCAGTTTTCACAGTTGGTATATGCTTAGCTATTTCACTTACATCCTGCAAAGCTGATTTTCTCCTGTGCTTTCCTCATAAAGCAAGTGATGATGGTTCCATTTAGTCATCTAACACCCCAGAAAATTCTAAAAATTTGTTGTAAGTGATTTAGCAGAATAGAAAGCAAGTTTCTCCTATCCCTTCAGTGAAATGATAAAGAATAGTCAGCATGTTGTCTGACTTAACATATTGTGGAATTTCATTTATCATAATGGGATCACATGTTCTGTAGAAAAAAAATACATGTATAGAAACTGAATGCAGAACTATACTATAAACTAATGAATACCTTTTTTTTATTGATTAATGCATGCTAATTTTCTTTTTTTATTATTTGCATACGTAGTACTGAATATCAATGTTAATAGTTTTATTATATTCTGCATCATTAGTTATTTAAAAAAATGTAAATTGTGTGGGTTATATTACATTATACCTCATAATATCACTTAATGCCAAGCATCTGTTACGATTAGGAGTTCTTAAGTGGGATCACTGTGGTACAGTTTGTTTTAGATGTCTTCTTTACTAGAACTATTGTGGCATAATTAAGAGCAATCTATTTGAATATGTACTGTACCTGAAATTGAGTCTTGGTTGCCTAAATGCTCACCCATTGTAGCTTCTTAATAGATATCAATGCTGTGACACTTCTACTACTACTGTACTTCAGTTTCTTCATATTTTTGAGTATAATAATACATTTAACCTGGAAGACAGGTATATTTGGTCCATCGATTCATTTAATTGCCTAAACAATGCTTACAGGTACTGTAGGTCTTATATTGTAGAAGTTATTCAGATAACAGTAATAAATAGGCCCATACTGATAATCTGTCTCACCAGGCAGATTCACGTTGGCCACTACTGAATGGGCAGCTCTGCCCATCAATGCTTCATTGGATAAGCTGGAGATGATCCTGTGTAGAGCTAAACATTAACTCCACTTCCTTCTTGTGCTTGCATTGGCAAATAGGTTGCCAGAGTAAGGGTACTGTCACACAGTGGCACTTTTGTCGCTACGACGGTACGATCCGTGACGTTCCAGCGATATCCATACGATATCGCTGTGTCTGATACGCATGCAGCGATCAGTGACCCTGCTGAGAATCGTACGTCGTAGCAGATCATTTGGAACTTTCCTTCGTCACTGGATCTCCCGCTGTCATCGTTGGATCGGTGTGTGTGACACCGATCCAACGATGCGTTCGCTTGTAACAAGGGTAAACATCGGGTTACTAAGCGTAGGGCCGCGCTTAGTAACCCGATGTTTACCCTGGTTACCACCGTAAAAGTAAAAAAAAAAAAAAAAACGTACATACTCACATTCCGGTGTCCGTCAGGTCCCTTGCAGTCTGCTTCCCGCTCTGACTGAGTGCCGGCCGGAATGTAAGAGCAGAGCACAGCAGTGACGTCACCGCTGTGATCTGCTTTCACTTTACGGCGGCACTCAGTCAGAGTGGGAAGCAGACTGCGAAGGACCTGATGGACACCGGAATGTGAGTATGTACTGTTTGGTTTTTTTTACTTTTACAATGGTAACCAGGGTAAACATCGGGTTACTAAGTGCAGCCCTGCGCTTAGTAACCCGATGTTTACCCTGGTTACCCGGGGACTTCGGCATCGTTGGTCGCTGGAGAGCGGTCTGTGTGACAGCTCCCCAGCGACCACACTACGACTTTCCAACGATCACGGCCAGGTCATATCGCTGGTCGTGATCGTTGGAAAGTTGCAGAGTGTGACAGTACCCTAAGAGATGGTGGATTAGAAGGATCCTTGGCCTTGCAGAAGGAGGGTGTGACATCTATTCAGGTGCCTGTTCCTTCTATTCCTGCTTTGATCATTGGCTGATGCAGGGTGATTATGCAATAGTCCTGTTTACTCATGGGACTTATGGCTCTGGCAGTCCATAAGCTTTGGGGTTAAATTCTGTCTGTGTCAGCTCTAGAAATTTTTAAGAGGCATTTTCTGTGTATGAGTTGAAACATAATTACTTCTACACAGAGGTTATTATTGCCCCATTGATCTAGTGCCAACCTCCAGTCTCCCCAGTAGTAAAATATATACTGTAATCCTTCTAGTCCAGAATGATTATGGTATATTCAGACATAAATTTTGCAATCTAGCAAAATTGGTTACTGGCCCTCTCTAATTGTATGAGGTTTTGTAAATATAATTGTTTAGACACCTTGGTTCACCCTTCTATATACAGTGCCTACAAGTAGTGTTCAACCCCCTGCAGATTTAGCAGGTTTACACATTTGGAATTAACTTGGCATTGTGACATTTGGACTGTAGATCAGCCTGGAAGTGTGAAATGCACTGCAGCAAAAAAGAATGTTATTTCTTTGTTTATTTTTTTTATAAATTTGTAAAAGTTTTTTCAGAGGGTCATTTATTATTCAACCCCTCAACCCACCAGAATTCTGTTTGGTTCCCCTAAAGTATTAAGAAGTAGTTCAGGCACAAAGAACAGTGAGCTTCACATGTTTGGATTAATTATCTCTTTATCCAGCCTTTTCTGACTATTTAAGACCCTCCCCAAACTTGTGAACAGCACTCATACATGGTCAACATGGGAAAGACAAAGGAGCATTCCAAGGCCATCAGAGACAAGATCATGGAGGGTCACAAGGCTGGCAAGGGGTACAAAACCCTTTCCAAGGAGTTGGGCCTACCTGTCTCCACTGTTGGTAGCATCATCCGGAAGTGGAAGGCTTATGGAACTACTGTTAGCCTTCCACGGCCTGGACAGCCTTTGAAAGTTTCCTCCCGTGCCGAGGCCAGGCTTGTCCGAAGAGTCAAGGCTAACCCAAGGACAACAAGGAAGGAGCTCCGGGAAGATCTCATGGCAGTGGGGACATTGGTTTCAGTCAATACCATAAGTAACGTACTCCACCGCAATGGTCTCCGTTCCAGACGAGCCCGTAAGGTACCTTTACTTTCAAAGCGTCATGTCAAGGCTCGTCTATAGTTTGCTCATGATCACTTGGAGGACTCTGAGACTGACTGGTTCAAGGTTCTCTGGTCTGATGAGACCAAGATCGAGATCTTTGGTGCCAACCACACACGTGACGTTTGGAGACTGGATGGCACTGCATACGACCCCAAGAATACCATCCCTACAGTCAAGCATGGTGGTGGCAGCATCATGCTGTGGGGCTGCTTCTCAGCCAAGGGGCCTGGCCATCTGGTCCGCATCCATGGGAAGATGGATAGCACGGCCTACCTGGAGATTTTGGCCAAGAACGTCCGCTCCTCCATCAAGGATCTTAAGATGGGTCGTCATTTCATCTTCCAACAAGACAACGACCCAAAGCACACAGCCAAGAAAACCAAGGCCTGGTTCAAGAGGCAAAAAATCAAGGTGTTGCAGTGGCCTAGTCAGTCTCCTGACCTTAACCCAATTGAAAACTTGTGGAAGGAGCTCAAGATTAAAGTCCACATGAGACACCCAAAGAACCTAGATAACTTGGAGAAGATCTGCATGGAGGAGTGGGCCAAGATAACTCCAGAGACCTGTGCCAGCCTGATCAGGTCTTATAAAAGACGATTATTAGCTGTAATTGCAAACAAAGGTTATTCCACAAAATATTAAACCTAGGGGTTGAATAATAATTGACCCACACTTTTATGTTTAAAATTTATAAAAATTTAACTGAGCAACAAAACTTTTTGGTTTGTAAGATTTATGCATCTGTTAATAAATCCTGCTCTTGTTTGAAGTTTGAAGGCTCTAACTTATTTGCATCTTATTAAACCTGCTAAATCTGCAGGGTGTTGAATACTACTTTTAGGCACTGTAGAAGGTGCAGTACGAGACAAAATTGTAGTTCCTTAGTTTGCAGCCTGTAGCAGTTCTCAGATATATTAGTTGGCAGTGGTATGCACTATTGGACACCTGTCATCTGCTGGCTGTATAGCTAGCCACAATTTGCAAACTATAATTTATATGGTGTGACTAAGAGATGATCATTTGTACTTACTGAATAGTAGCACATTGCACTTTAATTTTCATGCAGCAGATCACTTTATGGTTACATGTCCTATTGACTGTCATATCAGTTAATTTTATGACTCACAGCAAGTAATAGACTATTTTATGTTCATATGTTTAGCTTTCTGTGATTCATAGCCTGACCACTGAACCTTTTTCATACTTTCACTTGTATGAAATCTACAAGTGACACATTCCTCTCTGCTACATGTGGCCTCATGCTAAAGCTTTGTGGTACTTTTATCAGTGCAGTGTGGACCGATAACTTCTCTTGAGAGCACATGAGTAACAAACAGTAAATAACAAACTCAGCTCTGCTACACCAGTAAAAAACCAATTGATTAATGATTAATAAATTGGTTTTTTACTGATGTAGCAGAGCTGAGTTTGTTATTTATTAAGTTTCATGGCCACTTCATGAAATCCTATCAACAAAAAAATATTCAGCACTGCTACATATACCCCAGCTCCCCACACATGGACCCTGCACAGCCGCCGGTAATACCTTCATTCAGAGGGGCCCAGCCCGCTGTTCCCGCACACACGCACAGGCCGGATATGACTCACCCATGGTGACTCCGGAAATACATGGTGATGTCATGGATTGGGAGGAGCTGCAGCTGTGGAAGCCGCCCGCCCGCCCTGCTCGCCCTGCTTGCCCGCCCTGCTCGCCCTGCCCGCCCGCCCTGCTCGCCCGCCCTGCTCGCCCGCCCTGCTCGCCCGCCCTGCTCGTACAGCGGGAGATGGGAGGAGGGAGTGGCGGATGAGGGGGAGGAGACTTCCGCCCGAACTCCACGGCCGCCCACCAAAGGGGGAATGACGAACGCTGCGGCGCTGGAGTGTGACAAGCCGCACAACCGGCGTGTTTAGCCGCTGTCAGCGGCGCCGCGGACCGGCTGCAAAACCCCAACGGCCCGGTCCTGGTCCGCGGACCGGCGGTTGGGGACCTCTGATATACAGTATATATAGTTTATGTATGTATATATTGTACTCTACTCTATACTCATATTTATGTTTACCATTTACTTTCTATATACAATACATCTATCTGTTCTATACTATCTATATACTATTTTCTTTATCCATGTATCTATAGTATATTGTGTCTTCCCATGTATTACACCTTGTTTATTTGATATTTCTATTACATGTACTCATTTAGGCTGGTTTCACATTTGCATTTGTGGCCGCAGCGTTTGTACCACATATAAACGCATGCGTCGTGATTTCCTATATTAAACATTGAAAACGCATGCGTTTTTTTTTGTTCGCGTTTTACCGCGTTTGCCGACGCATGCGTTACATGTAGTAATTTCTAGAGGCGTCTATTTGCCACCAGGAAACGCATGCGTTCGATCGCGCAAGGATTGTGACAAAAAAACGCATTGCTGTCAATGTAAACGCATACGTTTTTAAGCACATGCGTTTTGTTGCTTTTTTGAACGCATGCGATGTACAGTAAAATCACACTGACAGGTTACAATAGAGTAGATATATACACATAGAATAGGTATATATACATATATATGTCAGTGAGACACCTATGTATATATATTTATATTTAATGCAGCGCTAGATAGCATAAAAGCCGCTAATTCAATTACCGGCTTCTGCTATCTCCTTCACAAACCCGACAGGATATGAGACATGGTTTACATACAGTAAACCATCTCATATCCCTTCTGTTATTACATATTCCTCTTCAGTAATGTACGAAGTGTCTGTGTGTCAAATTTGGGGGCTCTAGCTATTAAATTAAAGGGTTAAATGGCAGAAAAAATTGGGGTGGGATCCCGCGCAATTTTCTCCGCCACAGTGGTAAAGCCAGTGACTGGGGGCAGATATTAATAGCCTAGAGAGGGTCCATGGTTATTGCCCCCCCGGCTACAAACATCTGCCCCCAGCCACCCCAGAAAAGGCACATCTTGAAGATGCGCCTATTCTGGCACTTGGCCTCTCTCTTCCCATTCCCGTGTAGCGGTGGGATATGGGGTAATGAAGGGTTAATGTCACCTTGCTATTGTAAGGTGACATTAAGCCAGGTTAATAATAACTAGTTTTACAAGCAGAAGCCTGTTAATGCAGTCGCCCCTGCCTGTAAAAACCCAGGGAATGAATGGATTGGAGGGGAATGACCTGTAGTTACCTTGAGTCGTGGTGATGCGCCCTCTGCTGGATGTCCTCATATGAACTCGAGCGTGGGAACTTTTACCAGGCTTGAGTTCATATGAGGACATCCAGCAGAGGGCGCCTCACCGTGACTCAAGGTAACTACAGGTCACCCTGCTTTCCATTCAGTACTCGGGGTTTTACAGGCAGGAGCAAGTGCATTAGCACAGCTCCTGGCTGTAAAATGATTTAACCCCTTCAGATGGATTTACTTCGTGGGACTTGACCTGAGCGAGGGAAGGTATGAGATATTGTTGTTTTTTTATTTTTCCTTTGTTACAGAACGAGGGTCTTCAGGTGGATTACCAGTATAATAAAATATTACAACAACCTGTGTCTTTATTTCATTAAAGGACTTTGTAATAATGTGTGTGTGCTTTCTTAAGCATTTTTGTACTATTGGATTAATAATGGATAGGTGTCATAATTGACGCCTCTCCATTATTAACCTGGCTTAATGTCACCTTACAATAGCAAGGTGACATTAACCCTTCATTACCCCATATCCCACCACTACAGGGGAATGGGAAGAGAGAGGCCAAGTGCCAGAACAGGCGCTGTTGTGAATTCCGTTCTCGGGCTCCCTCCTGTGGTCGTGAATGGTACTTTGGTGAGTTCTGTCCTTGGACACCCTCTGGTGGCTTTGAGTGAAACTGCTGATCTTTGAGGTTGGCTTTCTCAGCTGCCCTCGCTTATTGCTTCTGCTGGCTTCCATATTTAACTCTGCCCAGGTCGTTAGTTCATGCCAGCTGTCAATGTCTCAGTACTGGTTCAGATCTCTCTTGGATTTCTCAGATGACCTGTCTACTCCAGCAGAAGCTAAGTCCCTGCTAGTTCATTTGCTGTTCATTGGTTTTTGAATATATTTCTCAGTACATGCTATGTTTCTAGTCCAGCTTGCTATTATGATATTTCCTTGCTAGCTGGAAGCTCTGGGGGTGCAGAGCTGCACCTCCACACCATGAGTCGGTGTGGAGGTCTTTTTGCACACTCTGCGTGGTTTTTGTAGTTTTTAATACTGACCGCACAGTTCCCTTCCTATCCTCTGTCTATGTAGAGAAGATTCGGCCTCCTTTGCTAAAATCTGTTTCATTCCTGTGTTTGTTACTTCCCTCTTAACTCATGGTCAATAATTGTGGGGGGCTACCTTTACTTTGGGGAATTTCTCTGAGGCAAGGTAGGCTGCTATTTCTAACTTTAGGGGTAGTTAGCTCTTAGGCTGTGAAGAGGCGTCTAGGGAGAGTTAGGCACGCTCCACGGCTATTTCTAGTGTGTGTGATAGGATTAGGGATTGCGGTCAGTAGAGTTACCACCTCCTCAGAGCTTGTCCCAGGTTTTCTGTTGTAACCATCAGGTCATTTCGGGTGCTCCTAACCACCAGGTCCATAACAGTACAGCTGGCCAACAAAGTGTTAATGCATCTCAAAAGAGGGATAAGAGAAGTTCTGAGTCATTTTTTTTTCTTTGCAGCTTGTTTTGTCTTTCTTTTCCCCTTAACCTCTGGGTGGTTCAGGACTCAGGTGTAGATATGGATATTCAGGGTTTGTCCTCTTGTGTGGATCAACTCACTGCAAGGGTACAAAGTATTCAAGATTATGTAGTTCAGAATCCGATGTTAGAGCCTAGAATTCCAATTCCTGATTTGTTTTCTGGGGATAGATCTAAATTTTTGAATTTCAAAAATAATTGCAGACTGTTTCTTGCTCTGAAACCCTGCTCCTCTGGTGACCCCATTCAGCAAGTAAAGATTATTATTTCTTTGTTGCGTGGCGACCCGCAAGACTGGGCATTCTCCCTTGAGCCAGGAAATCCTGCATTGCTTAATGTAGATGCATTTTTTCTGGCGCTTGGATTGCTTTATGACGAACCAAATTCTGTGGATCAGGCAGAAAAGATCTTGCTGACTCTGTCAGGGTCAGGATGAAGCAGAAGTATATTGCCAGAAGTTTAGAAAGTGGTCTGTGCTTACACAATGGAATGAGTGTGCCCTGGCAGCAATTTTCAGAAAGGGTCTTTCTGAAGCCCTTAAAGATGTTATGGTGGGGTTCCCCACGCCTGCTGGTCTGAATGAATCAATGTCTTTGGCCATTCAGATTGATCGGCGTTTGCGCGAGCGCAAAGTTGTGCACCATTTGGCGGTGTCCTCTGAGCAGAGGCCTGAGCCTATGCAATGTGATAGGACTTTGACCAGAGCTGAACGGCAATAACAATGACTAGGGTTGAGCGAAACGGGTCGATCATTTTCAAAAGTCGCCGACTTTTGGCTAAGTCGGCGTCTCATGAAACCCGATCCGACCCCTGTGCTTGTCGGCCATGCGGTACGCGACTTTCGCGCCAAAGTCGCGTTTCAATGACGCGAAAAGCGCCATTTCTCAGCCAATGAAGGTGAACGCAGAGTGTGGGCAGCGTGATGACATAGATCCTGGTCCCCACCATCTTAGAGAAGGGCATTGCAGTGATTGGCTTGCTGTCTGCGGCGTCACAGGGGCTATAAAGGGGCGTTCCCGCCGACCGCCATCTTACTGCTGCTGATCTGAGCTTAGGGACAGATTGCTGCCGCTTCGTCAGAAGCAGGGAGAGCGTTAGGCAGGGTCCACTAACCACCAAACCGCTTGTGCTGCAGCGATTTCCACTGTCCAACACCACCTTCGGTGTGCAGGGACTGTGAAAGCTATTTTTTTTTTTTTTTCCCCTCAGCGCTGTAGCTCATTGGGCTGCCCTAGAAGGCTCCGTGATAGCTGTATTGCTGTGTGTACGCCACTGTGGAAACCAACTGCTTTTTTCAAAGCACATATCCTCTTGTTCCTTCCTTTCTGCACAGCTATCTTTTTTGTTTGTCCACACTTTTTATTTAATTTGTGCATCAGTCCACTCCTATTGCTGCCTGCCATACCTGGCTTAGATTACTGCAGGGAGATAGTAATTGTAGGACAGTCCCTGTTTTTTTTTTGTTTTTTTTGTGGGAGATTAAGATTGGCATTTCTGCTACAGTGCCATCCCTGTGTGTGCCATCTCTCACTGAGTGGGCCATAGAAAGCCTATTTATTTTTTCCGTGATTTGTGTTCTAAATTCTACCTCAACACAAAAACACTACATCAATCAGTGGGAGAAAAATATTGGCCTCAGTCAGGGCTTGTGTGCCACTGCTGTGTGTGCTATCTCTCATTCAGTGGGCTATAGAAAGCCTTTTTTTTTTTTTGGTTTTTTTAATATTATTTGGTTTCTAAAGTCTCCCTGAAAAAAAAAAAAAAACATAAAAAAACAGTGGGAGAGTAATATTGCCCTTTCAGCTTGTGTGCCAGTCTTGACTCCTGGGTGTGCCACCTCTCTCCCTCTCATTCAGTGGGCCATAGAAAGCCTATTTATTTTTTTTTTTAAATATTATTGGGTTTCTAAAGTCTCCCTTAAAAAACAAAAAATACATAAAAAACAGTGGGAGAGTAATATTGCCCTTTCAGCTTGTGTGCCAGGCTTGACTCCTGGGTGTGCCACCTCTCTCCCTCTCATTCAGTGGGCCATAGAAAGCCTATTTATTTTTTTTTTTAAATATTATTGGGTTTCTAAAGTCTCCCTTAAAAAACAAAAAATACATAAAAAAACAGTGGGAGAGTAATATTGCCCTTTCAGCTTGTGTGCCAGTCTTGACTCCTGGGTGTGCCACCTCTCTCTCATTCAGTGGGCCATAGAAAGCATTTTTTTTTTTTTTCCTTGATTTGTGTTCTAAAATCTACCTCAACACAAAAACACTACATCAATCAGTGGGAGAAAAATATTGGCCTCAGTCAGGGCTTGTGTGCCACTGCTGTGTGTGCTATCTCTCATTCAGTGGGCTATAGAAAGCCTATTTATTTATTTATTTTTTTTCTTATTATTTGGTTTCTAAAGTCTCCCTGAAAAAAAAAAAAACATAAAAAAACAGTGGGAGAGTAATATTGCCCTTTCAGCTTGTGTGCCAGTCTTGACTCCTGGGTGTGCCACCTCTCTCCCTCTCATTCAGTGGGCCATAGAAAGCCTATTTATTTTTTTTTTTAAATATTATTGGGTTTCTAAAGTCTCCCTTAAAAAACCAAAAATACATAAAAAAACAGTGGGAGAGTAATATTGCCCTTTCAGCTTGTGTGCCAGTCTTGACTCCTGGGTGTGCCACCTCTCTCTCTCATTCAGTGGGCCATAGAAAGGCTATTTTTTTTTTTGGTTTTTTTAATATTATTTGGTTTCTAAAGTCTCCCTGAAAAAAAAAAAAAAACATAAAAAAACAGTGGGAGAGTAATATTGCCCTTTCAGCTTGTGTGCCAGTCTTGACTCCTGGGTGTGCCACCTCTCTCCCTCTCATTCAGTGGGCCATAGAAAGCCTATTTATTTTTTTTTAAAATATTATTGGGTTTCTAAAGTCTCCCTTAAAAAACCAAAAATACATAAAAAAACAGTGGGAGAGTAATATTGCCCTTTCAGCTTGTGTGCCAGTCTTGACTCCTGGGTGTGCCACCTCTCTCTCTCATTCAGTGGGCCATAGAAAGGCTATTTTTTTTTTTGGTTTTTTTAATATTATTTGGTTTCTAAAGTCTCCCTGAAAAAAAAAAAAAAACATAAAAAAACAGTGGGAGAGTAATATTGCCCTTTCAGCTTGTGTGCCAGTCTTGACTCCTGGGTGTGCCACCTCTCTCCCTCTCATTCAGTGGGCCATAGAAAGCCTATTTATTTATTTTTTTAAATATTATTGGGTTTCTAAAGTCTCCCTTAAAAAACAAAAAATACATAAAAAAACAGTGGGAGAGTAATATTGCCCTTTCAGCTTGTGTGCCAGGCTTGACTCCTGGGTGTGCCACCTCTCTCCCTCTCATTCAGTGGGCCATAGAAAGCCTATTTATTTTTTTTTTTAAATATTATTGGGTTTCTAAAGTCTCCCTTAAAAAACAAAAAATACATAAAAAAACAGTGGGAGAGTAATATTGCCCTTTCAGCTTGTGTGCCAGGCTTGACTCCTGGGTGTGCCACCTCTCTCCCTCTCATTCAGTGGGCCATAGAAAGCCTATTTATTTATTTTTTTAAATATTATTGGGTTTCTAAAGTCTCCCTTAAAAAACAAAAAATACATAAAAAAACAGTGGGAGAGTAATATTGCCCTTTCAGCTTGTGTGCCAGTCTTGACTCCTGGGTGTGCCACCTCTCTCTCATTCAGTGGGCCATAGAAAGCATTTTTTTTTTTTTCCTTGATTTGTGTTCTAAAATCTACCTCAACACAAAAACACTACATCAATCAGTGGGAGAAAAATATTGGCCTCAGTCAGGGCTTGTGTGCCACTGCTGTGTGTGCTATCTCTCATTCAGTGGGCTATAGAAAGCCTATTTATTTATTTATTTTTTTTCTTATTATTTGGTTTCTAAAGTCTCCCTGAAAAAAAAAAAAAAAACATAAAAAAACAGTGGGAGAGTAATATTGCCCTTTCAGCTTGTGTGCCAGTCTTGACTCCTGGGTGTGCCACCTCTCTCTCTCATTCAGTGGGCTATAGAAAGCCTATTTTTTTTTTTTTTTTTTTAATATTATTTGGTTTCTAAAGTCTCCCTGAAATAAAAAAAAAACTTAAAAAAACAGTGGGAGAGTAATATTGCCCTTTCAGCTTGTGCGCCAGTCTTGACTCCTGGGTGTGCCACCTCTCTCTCTCTAATTGTGGGCCATAGAAAGCCTTTTTTTTTTTTTTTTTAATATTATTTGGTTTCTAAAGTCTCCCTGAGAAAAAAAAAAAAATAAATTAGGTGGGAGATTAATATTGACATTAGTGCTTGAGTGACAGTCCTGCGTGTGTGTCATCTCTGTGATTTTGTGCCACAGAAAACAGAGTGTGTAACATTGTGCCTGATTTTCCTTGTGGTCTCACCAACCTGTTAAGGGATATTGAAATCATACTGAAGTTATAGCTCACCGTGTAAGTTGTTTGACAGCAACAAATAAAGTTACTTTGGTTAAGATTTTAAAACAATGAGGAAGTCTGGTGCAAGAGGTCGTCGTGGGCGTTCATTGTCAGCTGGTAATGATGGTAGTGGTAGTGGAGCATCAGGTGGTCGTGGGGATAAAAATATTCCACCTAAGTCTGGAGCTGTGGAGCCAGTTTCGTCGTCAGGCTACACAAGGCCTCGAACGCTCTCTTTTCTGGGAGTAGGAAAACCGCTTTTAAAGGCGGAGCAGCAACAGCAAGTTTTGGCTTACATTGCAGACTCAGCCTCTAGCTCTTTTGCCTCCTCTTCCGAAACTGGTAAATGTAAAAGCAGCGCGTCGCTTGTGGATGTTCACGGTCAGGGACAAGTCGCTTCCTTGTCCTCCTCAGCAAAAACTACAACAAGAGAGAAGGATGCAGCAGGCGACACAACGGGTCACTCCATGGAGCTCTTTACACATACCGTCCCTGGCTTAGAAAGTGAAACATTTAACAGGCCATGCCCATTACAAGTATATTCTGACATGGAGTGCACTGATGCACAGCCACAGCCAGAGTACTATGCTGCTCCTTTGACTCAGACCACCACATTGCCCTCTCAGGGTACAGATCCACAATCAGACCCTGATGAGACTATGTTGCCCCGCCACGAACGCTATACCACCGACCGACACAGTGACACAGACGAAGTTGCACACGAGCTCGAAGAGGAGGTAATAGATGACCCAGTTATTGACCCCGATTGGCAGCCATTGGGGGAACAGGGTGCAGGCGGCAGTAGTTCAGAAGCGGAGGTGGAGGAGGGGCCGCAGCAGGCATCAACATCGCAACAGGTTCCATCTGCCGGGCCCGTATCTGGCCCAAAACGCGTGTCAAAGCCAAAACCTGTTGGAGCACAGCGTTGCCATCCGGTTAAAGCTCAGTCTGCAATCCCTGAAAAGGGATCCGAGTCTAGGAAGAGTGCAGTCTGGCATTTTTTTAAACAACATCCAACTGATCAGCGCAAAGTCATCTGTCAAAAATGTTCAACTAGCTTAAGCAGAGGTCAGAATCTGAAAAGTCTAAATACTAGTTGCATGCATAGACACTTAACCACCATGCATTTTCAAGCCTGGACTAACTACCAAACGTCCCTCAAGGTTGTAGCACCCTCGGCCAATGAAGCTAGTCAGCAACGCAACATCCCTTCCGTCACTGTAAGGCCACCATTTTCCGCACCACCGGCAGTATCTGTGCAGGTTTCTTTGCCAGCCAAAAGCAGTCAGGGTCAGGGAATCACCAGTTTTGTAGGAGGAAATATTGCATCTAGGGCACCGGCGGAAACAATACCGTCTCCAACCGTCTCTCAGTCTGCCATGTACACCGGCACACCCGAAAGTTCCACGATCTCCAGCTCTCCAGTCCAGCTCACCCTACATGAGACTCTGGTTAGAAAAAGGAAGTACTTATCCTCGCATCCGCGTACACAGTGTTTTAACGCCCACATAGCTAGACTAATCTCGTTAGAGATGATGCCCTACCGGTTAGTTGAAAGCGAAGCTTTCAAAGCCCTGATGGAGTACGCTGAACCACGATACGAGCTACCCAGTCGACACTTTTTTTTCCAGAAAAGCCATCCCAGCCCTGCACCAGCATGTTAAACAGCGCATCGTCCATGCACTCAGGCAATCTGTGAGTACAAAGGTGCACCTGACTACAGATGCATGGACCAGTAGGCATGGCCAGGGACGTTATGTGTCCATCACGGCACACTGGGTGAATGTGGTGGATGCAGGGTCCACAGGCGACATCAATTTAGGGACAGTTGTGCCTAGCCCACGGTCTAGGAAACAGTTGGCTGTAGGCGTTCGCACCCCCTCCTCCTCCTCCTCCTCGTCCTCCTGCAGAAGCTACAGCTCTTCCACAGAACGCAGTCTGCCAACCACTCCATCGGCAGATGACACTGTTGCACACCAGTTGTCCCATTATGGGCCAGCTACTGCCAAGCGTCAGCAGGCTGTATTGGCTATGAAGTGCTTGGGCGACAACAGACACACCGCGGAAGTTCTGTCCGAGTTCTTGCAACAAGAAACGCAGTCGTGGCTGGGCACAGTAGATCTTGAGGCAGGCAAGGTAGTGAGTGATAACGGAAGGAATTTCATGGCTGCCATCTCCCTTTCCCAACTGAAACACATTCCTTGCCTGGCTCACACCTTAAACCTGGTGGTGCAGTGCTTATTGAAAACTTATCCTGGGTTCTCCGACCTGCTCCTCAAAGTGCGTGCACTTTGCTCACATATCCGACGTTCGCCTGTACACGCCAGCCGTATGCAGACCTATCAGCGGTCTTTGAACCTTCCCCAGCATCGCCTAATCATAGACGTTGCAACAAGGTGGAACTCAACACTGCACATGCTTCAGAGACTGTGCGAACAGAGGCGTGCTGTTATTTATTTGTGGGAGGATACACGGGCAGGCAGTAGGATGGCAGACATGGAGTTGTCAGGTGTGCAGTGGTCTAAGATACAAGACATGTGTCAAGTCCTTCAGTGTTTTGAGGAATGCACACGGCTGGTTAGTGCAGACAACGCCGTAATAAGCATGAGCATCCCCCTAATGCGTCTGCTGATGCAAAGTTTGACGCACATAAAGGAGCAGGCGTCTGCACCAGAGGAAGAGGAAAGCCTTGATGACAGTCAGCCATTGTCTGGTCAGGGCAGTGTACAGGACGAGGTAGCGGGCGAAGAGGAGGTGGAGGACGAGGAGGATGATGGGGATGAGTATATTTTTAATGCCGAACCTTTCCCGGGGGCACAGGAAATTGGTTGCGTGTCACGGCCGGGTTCTGGTTTTTTGAGGGACACAAGTGACGTAGATTTGCCTGCAACTGCCCCTCAACCAATCACAACCGGAGATTTGACAACTGGAACTTTGGCCCACATGGCGGATTATGCCTTACGTATCCTAAAAAGGGACACACGCATTACGAAAATGATGAACGATGACGATTACTGGTTGGCCTGCCTCCTTGATCCACGCTATAAAGGCAAATTGCAAAATATTATGCCACATGAGAACTTGGAACTAATATTAGCAACCAAACAATCAACTCTTGTTGACCGTTTGCTTCAGGCATTCCCAGCACACAGCGCACGTGATCGTTCTCACACGAGCTCCAGGGGGCAGCAGACTAGGAGTGTTAGGGGTGCACACATCAGAAGTGGCGTTGGACAGAGGGGTTTTCTGACCAGGTTGTGGAGTGATTTTGCTATGACCGCAGACAGGACAGGTACTGCTGCATCAATTGAAAGTGACAGGAGACAACATTTGTCCAGTATGGTTACTAACTATTTTTCATCCCTTATCGATGTTCTCCCTCAACCGTCATTCCCATTTGATTACTGGGCCTCCAAATTAGACACCTGGCCAGAATTGGCAGAATATGCATTGCAGGAGCTTGCTTGCCCGGCAGCAAGTGTCCTATCAGAAAGAGTATTCAGTGCTGCAGGTTCAATATTAACCGAAAAAAGGACTCGTCTGGCTACCCAAAATGTTGACGATCTAACATTCATTAAAATGAACCACAACTGGATTTCGAAATCTTTTGCCCCACCTTGCCCGGCCGACACCTAGCTTTCCTATGAAAGGCTCTTGCCTGTGAATTACTTTTCTAATGTCTAATTTGCTGCAGCTGATTGTACAGCATACGACATGTTTACACCTCCCTAAATGGCCAAACTCCCCACACGGGGCCGTGGTATCGCGACTTGGCGCAAGCACCCGTGAGACTGCTGTTTGTCTGAAGAGGTGGGTGTGCTCGCTTTTGGTTGACGGCATTGCTACTGGGTCCCTCATAGTACAATGTAGTGTCTCTGGCGGTGGTGGTGCGCACCCAACGTCAGACACACCGTTGTAACATGAGGGGCCCTGGGGCGGTCCCGCCGGCCTCTAGAGAGTTCCCCCCTACCCCAGCTCAAAATGTGCTCTACCACATGCAAAATTATGTCGCACAGCTCCACCAATCTTTAGTCTATTCGCTGACATCATTCAATGTCTGGCACTGACAATACAAATTTGTAGACATCTATGATGCAACTTAAAGTAGTCTGTGTCTGTGTCCTATATTGGCACCATTAAATAGTTACTGCCAAATTACTATGTCAGAAACTCAGCAGATGAGCCCACCCCTGTACCTAAGTATGCCACCTTTTTTTTTGTTTTGGTTGTTTTGCGAGACATTAACATCTATTTATATTTTGGGAGTACTGGGACAGACACTCCTTGCACTACTCCTCCACTCACCACCAAGCTGCCCGTGTATCCATGTAACCGCTGTAAAACTGCCATGAGCCTATTGTTTGTTATTTTAGGCCTTTGAAGCCTGTCTGCGGTCCCTCCTTCCACTAGTCCTCCACTGACCAGACCACTGCTGCCCGTGTACCCCTGGAACCAATTATAAAGTGCCTACAGCCAGCCCATTTTTTTATGTTAGGCCTTTGAAGCCTGTCTGCGGTCCCTCCTTCCACTAGTCCTCCACTGGCCAGACCACTGCTGCCCGTGTACCCCTGGAACCAATTATAAAGTGCCTACAGCCAGCCCATTTTCTTATGTTAGGCCTTTGAAGCCTGTCTGCGGTCCCTACTTTAAATACTCCTCCACTGACCACCAAGCTGCCTGCCCGTGTATCCATGTAACCGCTGTAAAACTGCCATGAGCCTATTGTTTGTTATTTTAGGCCTTTGAAGCCTGTCTGCGGTCCCTCCTTCCACTAGTCCTCCACTGACCAGACCACTGCTGCCCGTGTACCCCTGGAACCAATTATAAAGTGCCTACAGCCAGCCCATTTTTTTATGTTAGGCCTTTGAAGCCTGTCTGCGGTCCCTCCTTCCACTAGTCCTCCACTGGCCAGACCACTGCTGCCCGTGTACCCCTGGAACCAATTATAAAGTGCCTACAGCCAGCCCATTTTCTTATGTTAGGCCTTTGAAGCCTGTCTGCGGTCCCTACTTTAAATACTCCTCCACTGACCACCAAGCTGCCTGCCCGTGTATCCATGTAACCGCTGTAAAACTGCCATGAGCCTATTGTTTGTTATTTTAGGCCTTTGAAGCCTGTCTGCGGTCCCTCCTTCCACTAGTCCTCCACTGACCAGACCACTGCTGCCCGTGTACCCCTGGAACCAATTATAAAGTGCCTACAGCCAGCCCATTTTTTTATATTAGGCCTTTGAAGCCTGTCTGCAGTCCCTCCTTCCACTAGTCCTCCACTGGCCAGACCACTGCTGCCCGTGTACCCCTGGAACCAATTATAAAGTGCCTACAGCCAGCCCATTTTCTTATGTTAGGCCTTTGAAGCCTGTCTGCGGTCCCTACTTTAAATACTCCTCCACTGACCACCAAGCTGCCTGCCCGTGTATCCATGTAACCGCTGTAAAACTGCCATGAGCCTATTGTTTGTTATTTTAGGCCTTTGAAGCCTGTCTGCGGTCCCTCCTTCCACTAGTCCTCCACTGACCAGACCACTGCTGCCCGTGTACCCCTGGAACCAATTATAAAGTGCCTACAGCCAGCCCATTTTTTTATGTTAGGCCTTTGAAGCCTGTCTGCGGTCCCTCCTTCCACTAGTCCTCCACTGACCAGACCACTGCTGCCCGTGTACCCCTGGAACCAATTATAAAGTGCCTACAGCCAGCCCATTTTTTTATGTTAGGCCTTTGAAGCCTGTCTGCGGTCCCTCCTTCCACTAGTCCTCCACTGGCCAGACCACTGCTGCCTGTGTACCCCTGGAACCAATTATAAAGTGCCTACAGCCAGCCCATTTTCTTATGTTAGGCCTTTGAAGCCTGTCTGCGGTCCCTACTTTAAATACTCCTCCACTGACCACCAAGCTGCCTGCCCGTGTATCCATGTAACCGCTGTAAAACTGCCATGAGCCTATTGTTTGTTATGTTAGGCCTTTGATAGCCTGTCTGCGGTCCCTACTTTAAATACTCCTCCACTCACCACCAAGCTGCCTGCCCGTCTATCCATGTAACCGCTGTAAAACTGCAATGAGCCTATTGTTTGTTATTTTAGGCCTTTGATAGCCTGTCTGCGGCCCCTACTTGCAATACTCCTCCACTGACCACAATGCTGCCTGGAGTGCCTGCCTGTGTATCCATGTAACCGATGTAAAACTGCCATGACTGCCTACTGTTTGTTATTTTAGGCCTTTGATAGCCTGTCTGCGGCCCCTACTTGCAATACTCCTCCACTGACCACAATGCTGCCTGGAGTGCCTGCCTGTGTATCCATGTAACCGATGTAAAACTGCCATGACTGCCTACTGTTTGTTATTTTAGGCCTTTGATAGCCTGTCTGCGGCCCCTACTTGCAATACTCCTCCACTGACCACAATGCTGCCTGGAGTGCCTGCCTGTGTATCCATGTAACCGATGTAAAACTGCCATGACTGCCTACTGTTTGTTATTTTAGGCCTTTGATAGCCTGTCTGCGGCCCCTACTTGCAATACTCCTCCACTGACCACAATGCTGCCTGGAGTGCCTGCCTGTGTATCCATGTAACCGATGTAAAACTGCCATGACTGCCTACTGTTTGTTATTTTAGGCCTTTGATAGCCTGTCTGCGGCCCCTACTTGCAATACTCCTCCACTGACCACAATGCTGCCTGGAGTGCCTGCCTGTGTATCCATGTAACCGATGTAAAACTGCCATGACTGCCTACTGTTTGTTATTTTAGGCCTTTGATAGCCTGTCTGCGGCCCCTACTTGCAATACTCCTCCACTGACCACAATGCTGCCTGGAGTGCCTGCCTGTGTATCCATGTAACCGATGTAAAACTGCCATGACTGCCTACTGTTTGTTATTTTAGGCCTTTGATAGCCTGTCTGCAGCCCCTACTTGCAATACTCCTCCACTGACCACACCAATGCTGCCCGTGTACCCCTGGAACCTATTTAAAAGTTCATAGAGCCTAGTTATATATTTTATTTACTATTAATAAGGCCATGATGGACTACGCTGTACCACGCTACAAGCTAACCAGTCGACACTTCTTTTGCGAGAAAAGCCATCCCAACCCTCCACCAGCATGTAGAAGACCGCATTGTCCATGCACTCTGGCAATCTGTGAGTACAAAGGTGCACCTGACAACAGACGCATGGACCTGTAGGCATGGCCACGGAAGATTACATGTCCATTACGGCGCAATGGGTTAATGTGGTGGATGCATGGTCCACAGGGGACAGCCTACTAAGTCTGTCTGCAGTCCCTAATTCAAATTGTCCTCCACTGTCTAAATCGGAGCTTCCACCTTCTGGCTTTCGGCCTATAGTATCAGAAATTAAACTGCATTTGGCCTTCAACTTTGGTTAGGGCCTACTAACGGCTTCTGCCCCTCCCTGGTGTTGCCCTCAACTAAATAAAGCTGAGCTTCAACCTTCTGCTCCAAATTACCATTTTAAAAAATGCAATAGGCTTTTCCGGCCTACTAAAGATGTCTGTCTGTGTGCCCCTGCCTGGTGTTGTCCTCAACTAAATAAAGCTGAGCTTCAACCTTCTGCTCCAAATTACCATTTTAAAAAATGCAATAGGCTTTTCCGGCCTACTAAAGGTGTCTGTCTGTGTGCCCCTGCCTGGTGTTGTCCTCAACTAAATAAAGCTGAGCTTCAACCTTCTGCTCCAAATTACCATTTTAAAAAATGCAATAGGCTTTTCCGGCCTACTAAAGGTGTCTGTCTGTGTGCCCCTGCCTGGTGTTGTCCTCAACTAAATAAAGCTGAGCTTCAACCTTCTGCTCCAAATTACCATTTTAAAAAATGCAATAGGCTTTTCCGGCCTACTAAAGGTGTCTGTCTGTGTGCCCCTGCCTGGTGTTGTCCTCAACTAAATAAAGCTGAGCTTCAACCTTCCGGCTCTCATTAAGTGGTTTTAAAAAAAAAAAATGGTGGTTAGGGCCTACTAACGGCTTCTGCCCCTCCCTGGTGTTGCCCTCAACTAAATAAAGCTGAGCTTCAACCTTCTGCTCCAAATTACCATTTTAAAAAATGCAATAGGCTTTTCCGGCCTACTAAAGATGTCTGTCTGTGTGCCCCTGCCTGGTGTTGTCCTCAACTAAATAAAGCTGAGCTTCAACCTTCTGCTCCAAATTACCATTTTAAAAAATGCAATAGGCTTTTCCGGCCTACTAAAGGTGTCTGTCTGTGTGCCCCTGCCTGGTGTTGTCCTCAACTAAATAAAGCTGAGCTTCAACCTTCTGCTCCAAATTACCATTTTAAAAAATGCAATAGGCTTTTCCGGCCTACTAAAGGTGTCTGTCTGTGTGCCCCTGCCTGGTGTTGTCCTCAACTAAATAAAGCTGAGCTTCAACCTTCCGGCTCTCATTAAGTGGTTTTAAAAAAAAAAAATGGTGGTTAGGGCCTACTAACGGCTTCTGCCCCTCCCTGGTGTTGCCCTCAACTAAATAAAGCTGAGCTTCAACCTTCTGCTCCAAATTACCATTTTAAAAAATGCAATAGGCTTTTCCGGCCTACTAAAGGTGTCTGTCTGTGTGCCCCTGCCTGGTGTTGTCCTCAACTAAATAAAGCTGAGCTTCAACCTTCCGGCTCTCATTAAGTGGTTTTTAAAAAAAAAAATGGTGGTTAGGGCCTACTAACGGCTTCTGCCCCTCCCTGGTGTTGCCCTCAACTAAATAAAGCTGAGCTTCAACCTTCTGCTCCAAATTACCATTTTAAAAAATGCAATAGGCTTTTCCGGCCTACTAAAGGTGTCTGTCTGTGTGCCCCTGCCTGGTGTTGTCCTCAACTAAATAAAGCTGAGCTTCAACCTTCTGCTCCAAATTACCATTTTAAAAAATGCAATAGGCTTTTCCGGCCTACTAAAGGTGTCTGCCCCTCCCTGGTGTTGTCCTCAACTGAACAAAGCTGAGCTTCCACATTCTGGCTTTCGCCCTATACTATCAGATATTAAACTGCATTTGGCCTACTAGTGTGGTTAGGCCCTTGAAACAGTGTCTGCTGCTCTTGGGTTTGCTACTCCACTGAACAAAGCAATGCCGCCTGTTTAGTCCTGTTACCAATTTTGAACTGCATGTAGCCTACTTTATTCTTTGGCCCTATATCTGTTTCCTCCTCATCCTGCCCATTGCCCAGCCACTGCTAAATGAGTCTGCTGGTACATTGACCTAGACCACTACATTCCCCTTGTACTCTACACAGCCAGAATCTGACCCTGCTGAAAGTAAGGTTCCCCTTCCCGCATGTTATACCACCTTACACAGGGACAAAGAGGAAGGTGCAGATGAAAGTGCAGGTTCCTTCATCAGGTGGGGGGGCATACTCGTTGGCGACGTCACTGGCACATGGCCCCTCAGAGTACGCAAAAGTGTCGCTGCTGGTGGGAGGCGCCCCCGCCATGCAAACACACCGCCGTACTTTGAGGGGCCCTGTGCCAGTGGCAATGCGAACGAGTGGGCCCCCCCCTGCTTGCTCAGGATCACAGCACTTGCAACGTTTAAATACTTACCTTTCCCTGCAACACCGCCGTGACGTAGTCCGCATTTCCTGGGCCCACGAAAAACTTGAGCCAGCCCTACTCCCCCCACAACTTTCCCCCAATTCCCTATGCCCAACTATTATTATACAGTTAATTAAGATTGGCAAGCTTCAGAAACAAGAATGGATGTTTTTGGCATTAAAATGGGCACTGTAGGTGTTTTCCTGGCCTCCACTCACTGCCGACTATGCTTCCCCATTGACTTGCATTGGGTTTCGTGTTTCGGTCGATCCCCGACTTTTAGCGATAATCGGCCGACTGCACTCGACTCGACTCTGGACAAAATCGGGTTTCCCAAAACCCTACTCGATCTTAAAAAAAATGAAAGTCGCTCAACCCTAACAATGACGTCAGAATGGGCTGTGTTTTTACTGTGGTGACTCCTCTCATGCTATCTCTGATTGTCCTAAGCGCACTAAGAGGTTCGCTAGGTCTGTCACCATTAGTACTGTGCAGCCTAAATTTCTCTTATCTGTTACTCTGATTTGCTCATTGTCGTCCTACTCTGTTATGGCATTTGTGGATTCGGGCACTGCCCTGAACTTGATGGACTTGGAGTTTGCCAGGCGCTGTGGTTTTTCCTTGGAGCCTTTGCAGAGTCCTATTCCCTTAAGGGGGATTGATGCTACGCCATTGGCCAAGAATAAACCTCAGTACTGGACTCAGCTGACCATGTACATGGCTCCCGCACATCAGGAAAATATTCGCTTTTTGGTGTTGCATAATTTGCATGATGTTGTCGTGTTGGGTTTGCCATGGTTACAGGTTCATAATCCAGTACTGGATTGGAAATCGATGTCTGTGTCTAGTTGGGGTTGTCAAGGGATACATAGTGATGTTCCTTTGATGTCAATTGCTTCTTCCACTCCTTCTGAAGTCCCTGAGTTTTTGTCGGATTACCAGGATGTATTTGATGAGCCCAAGTCCAGTGCCCTACCTCCTCATAGGGACTGTGATTGCGCTATTAATTTGATTCCTGGTAGTAAGTTCCCTAAGGGCCGACTGATCAATTTATCTGTGCCAGAACATGCCGCTATGCGGAGTTATGTAAAGGAGTCCTTGGAGAAAGGGCATATTCGCCCGTCTTCGTCACCGTTGGGAGCAGGGTTCTTTTTTGTGGCCAAGAAGGATGGCTCTCTGAGACCCTGTATAGATTACCGCCTTCTCAATAAAATCACGGTCAAATTTCAGTACCCTTTGCCTCTGTTGTCTGATTTGTTTGCTCGGATTAAGGGGGCTAGTTGGTTTACCAAGATTGACCTTCGAGGGGCGTATAATCTTGTGCGTATTAAACAGGGCGATGAATGGAAAACAGCATTTAATACGCCCGAGGGCCATTTTGAGTACCTGGTGATGCCATTCGGGCTTTCTAATGCTCCATCTGTGTTTCAGTCCTTTATGCACGACATCTTCCGGAAGTATCTGGATAGGTTCATGATTGTATATTTGGATGATATTTTGGTCTTTTCGGATGATTGGGAGTCTCATGTGAGGCAGGTCAGGATGGTGTTCCAGGTCCTTCGTGCTAATGCGTTGTTTGTGAAGGGGTCTAAATGCCTCTTTGGAGTTCAGAAGGTTTCCTTTTTGGGCTTCATTTTTTCCCCTTCTACTATCGAGATGGACCCTGTTAAAGTTCAGGCCATTTATGATTGGACTCAACCTACATCTGTGAAGAGTCTTCAGAAGTTCCTGGGCTTTGCTAATTTTTACCGTCGCTTCATCGCTAATTTTTCTAGTGTGGCTAAGCCTTTGACTGATTTGACAAAGAAAGGCGCTGATGTGGTGAATTGGTCCCCTGCGGCCGTTGAGGCTTTTCAGGAGCTTAAACGTCGTTTTAATTCGGCCCCTGTGTTGCGTCAGCCAGATGTTTTGCTCCCTTTTCAGGTCGAGGTTGATGCTTCTGAGATTGGGGCAGGGGCTGTTTTGTCTCAGAGAAGTTCTGATGGCTCTTTGATGAAACCATGTGCTTTCTTCTCTAGAAAGTTTTCACCTGCTGAGCGTAATTATGATGTCGGCAATCGGGAGTTGTTGGTTATGAAGTGGGCATTCGAGGAGTGGCGACATTGGCTTGAGGGAGCCAAACATCGCCTGGTGGTCCTGACTGATCACAAGAGTCTGACTTACCTCGAGTCCGCCAAGCGGTTGAATCCTAGACAGGCTCAATGGTCACTGTTTTTCTCTCGTTTCGATTTTGTGGTCTCATACCTTCCGGGATCTAAGAATGTGAAGGCTGATGCCCTTTCTAGGAGTTTTGTGCCTGATTCTCCGGGAGTCCCTGAGCCGGCTGGTATTCTCAAAGAGGGGGTGATTCTGTCTGCCATCTCCCCTGATTTGCGGCAGGTGCTGCAGGAGTTTCAGGCTGATAGACCTGACCGCTGTCCAGTGGAGAAACTGTTTGTCCCTGATAGATGGACTAGTAGGGTTATTTCTGAGGTTCATTGTTCAGTATTGGCTGGTCATCCTGGGATTTTTGGTACTAGAGATTTGGTTGCTAGGTCCTTTTGGTGGCCTTCCTTGTCACAGGATGTGCGTTCTTTTGTACAGTCCTGTGGGACTTGTGCTCGGGCCAAACCTTGCTGTTCTTGTGCCAGTGGGTTGCTTTTGCCTTTACCTGTCCCGAAGAGGCCCTGGACGCATATTTCCATGGATTTTATTTCTGATCTTCCTGTCTCTCAAAGGATGTCTGTCATCTGGGTGGTTTGTGATTGGTTTTCTAAGATGGTCCATTTGGTACCTGTAAGACTACTCTTACTGAGTGTATTGGGGGACACTCGCTTGGCCGCGATATTCAGCACACGGGCACGGGTTTTTAAAACAAAACAGTCCATACGTTTTATTATGCC
Source organism: Ranitomeya variabilis (assembly GCF_051348905.1). Lineage (NCBI taxonomy): Eukaryota > Metazoa > Chordata > Amphibia > Anura > Dendrobatidae > Ranitomeya > Ranitomeya variabilis. The sequence goes on from NC_135233.1 coordinate 828,708,443, forward strand.
TCATAAACCATATCATGAGCAGTCCATTTACATACTGAACCAGGATATCACTTCAAGTTTCAGACCCTTATTCTGTGGCAACTAAACACGCTGGTCCTCACTGACCAGTTGCCGTGGGTTACTACATAGTTCATGGTACAAGCACCAACAGCTTATGGAGGTACCTTATGGGAGCTCCTGCTCCATCTGCTGACTCCTTATCAGTCCTCTCTCCTGGGGAAACTGCCTTACGGGGTTCACCAATTTGCCTGGCCGGCACACATCAGTCCAGAGCCACTAAAGACCGGTAGCTTCCCCAACACCGATCATCCAGGTCCACAGTCTCTCAGGTGCTCCAAGAAGACTCCACTCACAGGAGCTTCTAACACAGACTGTCCAGGACCATGATCACACTGTGGTCTTCAGAACGTTCATCCCACCTGGGACCGTCCACCACAGAGGCATGTGGCCTGTCTGGGTGCTATTCAGGACTTAGTCCAACACCCAGGCCAACAGGTCCAAACCATGTGCATACACAGGAAGCCTCCTCCCAGGGCTTCCAACACAGGAGCATACACAGCCCATGCACAGGCCCTCAGGAACCCCCTGCGACCCACACCCTGGTCACGTTATGTACCTGTAACCACACCCACAGTAATGGATCACATGGGCTGGTCACGTGATCCTGACATCACTGCAGGTCGATCCTCACGGTCTCAATACGACTCCATGCACATACCGGGGAGACCATGCAGCGCCCCCTACCTGTTACAGGGGTCACTGCATCACATACCCTTGCCTAAATTGCCTTCCTCCTCTGATTTGGTTCCATTATTTTTTCAGCATGTGGTTCGTTTGCATGGCATTCCGGAGAACATTGTGTCGGACAGAGGTTCCCAGTTTGTTTCTAGGTTTTGGCGGTCCTTTTGTGCTAAGATGGGCATTGATTTGTCTTTTTCTTCAGCGTTCCATCCTCAGACAAATGGCCAAACCGAACGAACCAATCAGACCTTGGAAACCTCTCTGAGATGCTTTGTTTCTGCTGATCAGGATGATTGGGTGACCTTTTTGCCATTGGCATTCGCCCTTAATAATCGGGCTAGTTCTGCTACTTTGGTTTCGCCTTTTTTTGTAATTCTGGTTTTCATCCTCGTTTTTCTTCAGGGCAGGTTGAGCCTTCTGACTGTCCTGGTGTGGATTCTGTGGTGGACAGGTTGCAGCAAATTTGGACTCACGTGGTGGATAATTTGACGTTGTCTCAGGAGAAGGCGCAACGTTTTGCTAACCGCCGTCGCTGTGTTGGTCCCCGACTTCGTGTTGGGGATTTGGTTTGGTTGTCTTCTCGTTATGTTCCTATGAAGGTTTCTTCTCCTAAGTTCAAGCCTCGTTTCATTGGTCCTTATAAGATTTCTGAAATTATCAATCCTGTGTCGTTTCGTTTGGCCCTTCCAGCTTCTTTTGCCATCCATAATGTGTTCCATAGGTCGTTGTTGCGGAGACATGTGGCGCCTATGGTTCCTTCCGTTGATCCTCCTGCTCCGGTGCTGGTTGAGGGGGAGTTGGAGTATGTGGTGGAGAAGATTTTAGATTCTCGTATTTCGAGACAGAAGCTTCAGTACCTGGTTAAATGGAAGGGCTATGGTCAGGAGGATAATTCCTGGGTTGTTGCCTCCGATGTCCATGCTGCCGATTTGGTTCGTGCCTTTCATTTGGCTCGTCCTGATCGGCCTGGGGGCTCTGGTGAGGGTTCGGTGACCCCTCCTCAAAGGAGGGTACTGTTGTGAATTCCATTCTCGGGCTCCCTCCTGTGGTATGAATGGTACTTTGGTGAGTTCTGTCCTTGGACACCCTCTGGTGGCTTTGAGTGGAACTGCTGATCTTTGAGGTTGGCTTTCTCAGCTGCCCTCGCTTATTGCTTCTGCTGGCTTCCCTATTTAACTCTGCCCAGGATGTTAGTTCATGCCAGCTGTCAATGTCTCAGTACTGGTTCAGATCTCTCTTGGATTTCTCAGATGACCTGTCTACTCCAGCAGAAGCTAAGTCCCTGCTAGTTCATTTGCTGTTCATTGGTTTTTGAATATATTTCTCAGTACATGCTATGTTTCTAGTCCAGCTTGCTATTATGATATTTCCTTGCTAGCTGGAAGCTCTGGGGGTGCAGAGCTGCACCTCCACACCGTGAGTCGGTGTGGAGGTCTTTTTACACACTCTGCGTGGTTTTTGTAGTTTTTAATACTGACCGCACAGTTCCCTTCCTATTCTCTGTCTATCTAGAGAAGATTTGGCCTCCTTTGCTAAAATCTGTTTCATTCCTGTGTTTGTTACTTCCCTCTTAACTCACGGTCAATATTTGTGGGGGGCTACCTTTACTTTGGGGAATTTCTCTGAGGCAAGGTAGGCTGCTATTTCTATCTTTAGGGGTAGTTAGCTCTTAGGCTGTGAAGAGGCGTCTAGGGAGAGTTAGGCACGCTTCACGGCTATTTCTAGTGTGTGTGATAGGATTAGGGATTGCGGTCAGTAGAGTTACCACCTCCTCAGAGCTTGTCCCAGGTTTTCTGTTGTAACCATCAGGTCATTTCGGGTGCTCCTAACCACCAGGTCCATAACAAGGCGCATCTTCAAGATGTGTCTTTTCTGGGGTCACTGGCTTTACCACTCTGGCGGAGAAAATTGCATGGGAGCCCACGCCAATTTTTTCCGCCATTTAACCCTTTAAATTAATAGCTAGAGCCCCCAAATTTGACACACAGACCCTTCTTACATTACTGAAGAGGAATATGTAATAACCGAAGGGATATGAGATGGTTTACTGTATGTAAACCATGTCTCATATCCTGTCGGGTTTGTGAAGGAGATAGCTGAAGCCGGTAATTGAATTAGCGGCTTTTATGCTATCTAGCGCTGCATTAAATATAAAATATACATATATAGGTGTCTCACTGACATATATATATGTATATATACCTATTCTATGTGTATATATCTACTCTATTCTAACCTGTCAGTGTGATTTTATTGTACACCGCGCTGAATTACCGGCTTGATTTTTCTCTTGTGAAATTTCTCATCATGCGCACCATAAACGCAAACGAAACGCAGGAAAAAAAAGCATGTAAACGCGTACAAACGCGGTGTTTTTTAACAGCATGCGTCAATAAAACCGCCGCATTTGTACGCGTTTATATGCGTTTTTTCACCACTTGCGGATGCGTTTTAAACGCTGCGGATTTAAACGCAAATGTGAAACTAGCCTTAGCCTTTTACTTACCGTACTTCTATAGTGATGATTCTATAAAGATTCAATGAATCATAATGTCACAAGTCACTTCCAAGATACACTGAATATATACCTTAAATTTGACAATTTTGCATGAATAATGTGCGCAATTAATATTTCTAATGTGTTATTTTGCTCCTTTGTCTGGGTTGCCTAATGCTCAAACCTCAAGTTGTATTTTAAACACATTTTTTGTCTACATAGGATTCTGGAAAATATTTTTTTTCCAATGGAGGAACTCTCAGATTGTTTTTAATTTCTTGAGAGCATTTTGTGATAACATTAATATTGAGTTGTTTTTTTCATCAGCTTATTATCCTGAGAAAGATGGTCAGACCGAATGTGCTAACCAGACACTTGAACAATATATTGAGTTGTTTCTAATCACCATTCAGACTGGGCAGAACACCTGCCATTAGCTGAATTTACAGTTGATATTCCAGAGGCTATAAAATCTGTAAACAAATTGATGTATGTCTGGTCTGAAGTAAGAGAGAGCCAGAGAAAGGCACAGGGTAGACTGACCTCTTGAGTTAATAAGAGGCTGACAGAGGGGCCTGGTTTTCTATTGGGGACAAGTTATGATTATCCACCAGAAGCTCAAGGTCCTTTACAGTAAGCTAGAACCCAAGTTCATTGGTCCTTGTGTAATATTAGAGATTGTCAATCTGATAGCCTTCCAACTAAAGCTTCCTTCTAGATTTATGATGTGTTCCACCAATCTTTGATAAAGGCATACCATTCATGTGTGCATCCTGTTAAGCACCATTCCTCCTGTGTTGGTTGGAGGTAAACTTGAGTTTGAAATAAAAAAATATCCTTTATGCCAACATAATAAAGGTGTCTGTGCAGTACCTGGTACATTAATAGGACTAAAGTCCAAATAAAAGTTCTTGAAGCAAAATCAAGGCAGAAAATCACATTAGAAAAAGCCATCAGGTTTTCCCCAACAAACCCTGTTCCAAGTTTCAGGAGGCTCTCCAAAGAGAGGGGGAGGTATAATGTTACATTTATGAATGTGCCTGTCCCCTATATTCCTACTTTGATTGTTGACCAACACAGGGTAATTATTTAGTATCTTTGTTTTACTCAGAATTTTTGACTCTGGCAAGTCCAGAAGCTTTGGGGTTAAATTTGGTTCATTTGTGTTTATTCCTGCTGTCAGTCTTGGATGGGGCTGCAATTTAAACCCCAGAGAATCAGTTCCCTTTTCCAGTTATAACCTAGCTATTTTTGTCTGTCTACTAAAAAGTTAATCAGAAAACACTAATTAAGTAACGGGGCTATGAGCATATTCGTATCAAGATCTTCCCAACTATAATCAAAGTTGTTAACACAGTGGAGTAATCCAAATGCAATATCCAAAACTGAGAAAAAACGGAGTAGCCACAAGCCGCAATCTATATATATAATTGTCTAAGGGTTTTTCTGTCTGTCTGTCTGTCTGTCTGTCCTGGAAATCCCGCGTCTCTGATTAGTCGAGGCCGCCAGGCCTCGACCAATCAGCGACGGGCACAGCATGGCGACGATGATGTCATAAAGGTTGCCTCGACCAATCAGCGACGGGCACAGTATCGACGTAGATGTCATAATGGTTGCCATGTCGACGATGATGTCATAAAGGTTGCCTCGACCAATCAGCGATGGGCACAGTCTGCCGCAAATTCTGGAATCATCATTGTCCATATACTACGGGGACATGCATATTCTAGAATACCCGATGCGTTAGAATCGGGCCACAATCTAGTATATAGATAAAGAGATAAATTTTATTGAAAAATTACAATAAAAACAGATAAAACAAAATCCATACTGTATAGAAGCAGTACATATAACTGGAGGAGACATGAAGGTAGGCAGGGACCTGGGTAAGCTGGGTGAGTGAGTATCCTAAATGTACATGGACAGTACCAAATGGGGATCAATAAAGTAATTAGTATAATATACACCATATACAGCTCTGGCAAAAATTAAGAGACCACTGCAAAATGTTCAGTTTGTCTGGTTTTTCTCTTTATAGGTATATTTTTGGGTAAAATGTAAATTGTTCTTTTATTCTATAAACTTCTGACAACATGTCTCTGAATTTCCAAGCAATACATTTTGTATTTTTTTTCTGACATAGAAAAATGGTCAAAATAAAAAAAAACAACCCAGTGCTTTCAGACCTCAAATAATGCAAAAAAAACAAGTTCATACTCATTTAGAAACAGCAATACTAATGTTTTAACTCAGGAAGAGTTCAGAAATCAATATTTTGTGGAATAACCATGGTTTTTAATCATAGCTTTCATTTGTCTTGGCATGCTTTCCACCAGTCTTTCATACTGCTTCTGGCACAAAAATTTTAGCTGTTCTTCTTTGTTTGATGACTTGTGACTATCCATCAGCCTTTTGATTACATTCCAGAGGTTTTAATGGGGTTCAGGTCTGGAGATTGGGCTGCCCATGACAGGGTTTTGATGTGGTAAACTCTTAATTTTTGCCAGAGTTGTATATAGTCTCCTCCAGGTATATGTACTGCTTCTATATGGGTTTGTCTTATCTCATTTTATTGTCATTTTTTCAATAAAATGTATATCTTTATTTAGATATTGTGGCTTGTTGCTACTCAGTTTACTCTCAGTTTTGTCAGTTTTGTATATTTGTTTGTGTGTATCTCAGATCCTCTGTCTTAGTAGATATTTCTTCTGCTTAATGATTTCGTATCTACTTGTACCTCCTGGTTCTGACTAAAGATGAGCAAATTTGTTTGAGAAACGATCGGTAAACATGAAATCGGCATGAATATGGCACATATGGATTCGTGATCGCAAACATGAGCAAAAATTTCACAAAATTGTAAAAAATCTGAAACATTTGGTAAAAAGTGCACAAAAATATTTGCGTTGCCACTAAAGCATTTTGAGCACTGTGGCTACGATAATGGTGGTGTATGATGAGCATGGGACATGTGTTTTTTGAGAGTAGGGGGTGGGGAGAGCTTAGAGGAGTGGCATGCTTGTAAAAAAAATGTTTTCTAACTTTATGTGTGCACATTGCAGCTAGCCAATAAGGGCGCAGGAAATATCCACAATATCCAGACACAATGGCTTGTGTCATTGGCTGATGAATTCACATGCCCCTCTCTATATAAATAGCAGACTTTTTTTAGCATCATTTTGTCAATATAACAGAGAGGCTGCTCCTGATGATGGTCCTGGATGATGATAGATTTAAGCTAGTTTGCTAGGCGGTTGTTTCTTAATCAGTTTAAATAGCTAGTGTCCAGTGTGGCTGTAAAATTGACCTTCAAGTAATTTTTTTTGTGCCATCAGGGCACATTTCATAGAAGTGTGTTGTACACTGCTTCTACTATGCTCCATGCATGAGTAGACCGATATAAATCTTATTTTTTCATTTGGTAAATGTGATACAGCAAGGTATATGTCACCTTGTCATTTAGTGGTGTGGTGACATTGTTCTGTGATTTGAGCTGTTGGACATGAAGAAATATTTTTTTGTCAGTTGCTATCATGATTCAGTATGCCATATCTCACATTGTTATTTAGTTGTGGTGAAATTCAACTGCCTGCTTAGCTCATACAGATTTTAAAAAATTCTGTTACTAAACATGATAAAGTCCGCTATATCCCATGTTGTAATTTTGTGGCGGTGAAATTGTTCTGTGTGTAGAGCTGTTTTACAGTAAAAAATATTGTTTTACCACTTAAGCACGCCATATATTGCCTTGTCATTTAGTGGCAGTGAAATTGAATAGTCTGCATACCTCTGTCAGGACGCTGAACATTTTTTATTACCTTTTTGTGCATTACTGCCTTTTTCAAAGATGGTGTCTTTGGTCTCATGTGCACTGTGTCTTCCTGCTATAAAACTCCACCCCAGCCTTCAGTCTGTGCTAGAGTATTCTGCCTTGCAACCAGCTCCTGACCTCTGGTGACTCCCTGGCTAAATACCTGCTCCTGCGAACCTGTGGGGTTATCCTGCTACTCTGCTCTGAGTTCCTGCTGCATACACCAGTTCCAGTAATCCTCCTTCATCTGCTGCTCGTGTTTGCTTCCATCTGCATTTGCTGGACATGTAAGCTGTTTCTGCTCTGCAAGAACCTGAGACTATTACCCAGACCTCCCTGGTTGAGCTAAGATATTATTTGAACTGCCTTATAAGCATATCTATCTGTGTTGTGGACTAAGCATGGACTTATTCGTGTCAAGTATCCTCAAGAATAATTGTGCTTCTTAGACTTTCTGCATGATTGCATTTTCCTCTGAAGTTTCCTATAGATTGCTGAGCTGCATTTGATATTTGCACCAAGTGTTGTGGACTTGAGTTTCTCTCTGCACCTGTTTGAATCACCGTGTGATAATATAGGCTTTACCACTTATAAAACTGTGTCCTGTAGTTGTCTTGTTCCACGCAAAGAGTCTCTTGAGTTATCCCTATAATTATTACAACCTCAAAGAGAATTGCAGATTAAAAAAAAAATATTTTGCTAAATGTGGTACAGCCCACCATATCCTACTTTGTAATTTTGTGGTGGTGAAATTAAGCTGTTTGCAAAGCTCATGCACAAAAAAAAAAATATGTCGCTAAATGTGACACAACCATCCATATCCCATTTTGTAATTTGTGGTGGTGAAATTGTTGTTTGTGCAGAGCTGTTACACATAAAATATATGTATTTTTCACATATGTGATACAGCAGGCTACATCCAAGTTTTAAATTGTTTGGAGCATATCTTCTAGATTATACAGGTCTCATCCACACTAAAAACAAATTTGTTCAGTTACTAATGTCATGCAATAGGGAAGATCTTCGTTTGAAATTGTTTGGAGCATCTAGTCTATGTTTTACAGGCCTCATCCACAGTCAAATAAAAATGTCTTTGGTTACTAATGTCATACACTATGGTAGATCTCACTTTGAAACTGTATGGAGCATCTAGTCTATTTTTTACAGGCCTCATCCATACAAAATATCATTGTAATACTAATGTAATGCAGTACCGGAGATCTAATTTTGAAATTGTTCGGAGCATCTAGTTTATGTGATTCATGCCTCATCCACAGGACAAAAAAATTATTCTGCTAATAACATCATACAGTAGGGTAGATCTCACTTTGAAGCTGTTTGGAGCATCCAGTCTATGTTATACAGGGCTCTTCCACACCCACAAAAAATTATTCTGTTACAAACATCATATAAAAGGGGAGACCTCATTTTGAAGTTGTTTGGAGCATATCTTCTTTGTCATACAGGCCTCATCTCCACTCAAACAATTATTTTTTTCTGTTACCAATGTCATGCAGTAGGGGAGATCTCACTTTCAAATTGTTTGTAGAATCTAGTCTATTTTATACAGGCCTCATCCACACACACAAAAAATCTTCTGTTACTATCATTTTATAGTAGGGGAGATCTCACTTTGAAGTTGTTTGAATCATCTAGTTTATGTTATACAGGCCTCATTCACAGGCTAGAAAAGTCTTCAGTTACTAATGTCATATAGTAGGGGAGATCTCCACCTCAACATCACACCCAGTACAGTCCACAGAGGTGGCACCACAATTATCCTTGCTTTCCCCCATGTCACAACTCTCCAACCGCCCAACTGACTGTAGAAAACCAGATATGGGTCATTCTGCTCACACATTCTATGCCATGGGAATCAGAAGTGTACTCAAAAGCTTCATAGAGTCAAGAGGAGGAAATCATCTGCACTGATGCCCAAAATTATTTTAGCTTGGATCGAAGGAAGAAGTAGGGTCCAAGCAGCATCATTACCCTCAGGGGGTGGGCTGATCAAGATGAGACTCAGATATTTGAGGCTCACGCTGACTGTGCTGTCAAGGCAGGAAGAGGAGGAGGGTGATTTTCAGGGCGAGGAATGTGATAAGACAAAGGATTGTGATGAGTTGGTAGATCACAGTTGACGTGAACACAGAGACACGCAGCTGAGTAGGTCATCTGAGGAGGTTATGTTGGGCAATACAGCACAGGCACAGAGTAATGCAGATATGATGAGCAATGCATCCTCAGTCACAGCTGTTGCTGTGATCAGCACTGTTCGCGGGTCTGAGCTCGTAGGGGCAGCAAGGGTTGCCTAGCCCGGCCTTGTTTGACACTGCAAAAGACAAGCCAACTTATGTAATCAGCCAACTTTGGAAAAAAAAACTGAGTAGAGGTAAAAAGTGCAATAATTTGACTACTACATGCATGAACCTTCAGATACGCAATCAAAAGGAGCTACTCTGGGAATCCCACTGCGTTAATATGCAGATCAGTGGACCTCATCAACCATCAGCCGCCCCATCAATCACAACCATCAGCCGCCCCATCAATGGCTCATCTGCCTCGGTCATGAGAGAACCAATTTTCTCCTTGTACCGTGGGTCAAGAAAGGTGCACAGCCAATATTTCATGTTGGATAAAATGTGTTTCACGCAAGGGTCTTGGGAAAGGCATTTGGACATGAACTTTGGCATGTGTGGTAGACTACAAAGAGTTAAACGCTCAGTGTCCTCACCAGGAAGAACACTAACCATCCTCTCCCCTTTACAGTGCATAGCCTCCTTCTCCTCCTCAGGCCATCCATGCTGGACAGGCATGAAGCTGGGATTGGGAGTTCCCTCTGTAGCGCAGACCAAAAACTCCTGTTCTGCCTCCTCCTCCTCTTTCTGTTTTACTCATCATCACACAATGTGGCTTGAGCATATTGTGTGAGGCTGGGCTGTGTGGTATCAGCCACTGTAAAATCTTGCTCCATAGCCACCTTCTCAGCATGCAGAGCTTCCTCTTTGAGATTCTGCAGCGAACATTTTAAAGACAGAGCAGTGGGATTGTTATACTGACAATAGCATCATCAGCACTCACCATCTTCGTGCAGTACTTAAAGAACCTCACAAATATCATCAATCCACACCCACTCAGCAGTTGTTATATGTGGGGCTGTGTTACTCTGATGGGCATTGAGAAGCTGGAATTCAGCTCTCTGCTGCTCACTAAGCCTTGCCAACATATGAACCGCCTACCACCTCAACATATTTATTTAACTATCCCTGTGTTGCCCATTCAAAATTGTCTTCATAACCAGGATCCTTGTATTGTTCTCACATGCTTTATGCATTTAATACCTCTGTGTCTGTACTATTACACATACTGGTTGGTAACCGGTTCATGCAGCATTACATGAACACCTGATTTCTTACATTATGGATGGTCAGAACAATGTAAGCAATTGTTACCATCCACCTTTCATGTCTCCCCTATTTCCTCATAGATTGTAAGTTTCCGAGCAGAGCCTTCATTCCCCTTGGTATTTGTTGTTTATGTGATCATTGTTATTCTGTAATGTATTTTATTGTCTGTACAAGTCCCTCTAAAATGTAGAGTGCTGTGGAATATGTTGGCACTATAGAAATAAAAATATTATTATTTACTATTATTATTATTTTTATTATTAAATGTCCAATTATAGTGTGTGGGCAGGTCACAAATCAAATGATGACGACTCCCGAGGCAAATTAAAACGTTGCTGCAGCAAAGCTAGTCTGCCAAAAGCCTGAGATGACTTTCAGAGATGTGCAGTGACACACCGTACCTTGGCAAGTAGGGCCGGCAAGTCAGAGTATGTTTTTAAAAAATGCTGTACAACCAAGTTCAGTACATGGGCCATGCATGGAACGTGTTTACCAGCAACTTGCTGATCTTTACACCCATTATCGCACACAACCAAACCCAGTTGGATGTTCAGCGGAGAGAGACACTGATTGGTCTGTTCTTTTATCACCTTCAACAGCTCAGCTGCATTGTGAGCTTTATCACCTAAACAGATGAGCTTTAGCAGAGCGTGCTGCTGCTTCGCCAAGGCACTGCTGCAGACCTCCCAACTAGGGAGTGATGGAGAGGCTACTTTCGGTGAGGAGATGGAGGAGAGACAGGAACTGTAATACGAGAAGACTGAAACCCTGATGGAAGTTGTGACTGCTATTCTTAGTGTAGGTAAGATGTGTGAAGTCCCAGCCTCTGACTCTGTCCCAGACTCCACCAGGTTCAGCCAGTGTGCCATAAGGGAAATGCAGCATCCCTGTCCACAAGAACTTGTCCATGTGTCTGTGGTAAAATAGACCTTCCCTGTGACTGTGTTGGCCTGAGCACGGGTGATATTGTGTAACACGTGCTTATGTAATGCGATAACGGCACACTGGGATAAAGCAGGGACAAGTCAATGCTGCACTGGCACAACGAATTGGACATGGTTGCTTACTGTTGTGTCTGTGCCACTGCAGGTTGTGGGTAGGAGCCATCATTGCCTGCTTCATGGACAGCAGATTAGGTAGGTAGTAACACAGGGGAAGGGACAGTGGTTTCACCATCAAAGATTTTGTACCCAGGCATTCTGCCCACCTACTGTGGTGCATGGCTGCCATGTGCTTTTGCTTGCTGGTGGTGCTCAGGTTGACAGTGTTCTTGACTCTTCTTCACTTGGTTTGGCAGATGATCCAAATTACAGTTGTTTCATCTGAAGGAATTTCAGAAAAAAGCTGCCATACAGGGGATCCTTGGCCTGTTATCTAGCCAGGTGGGGGGCTCTGTTGTGAATTCTGCTCTTGGGTTCCCTCCGGTGGTTGATGGTGGTAATACAGTTGTCCCTGGGTTGCAATCCTGAGCAGGTGTCCCTGCTGATTGCAGCTCTGCTGGGGTATTTAGGTATGCAGGATTCATTAGCCCTTGTGTCATGATTCCAATGGCAGGGAATCAATAAAAAGGGCAAGCACAAAAATAGGACAAGCTCTAGGGTGATGGAACCTGAGCTGACCGCGATCCTGAACTTAACACAAACACTATCAGCAGCCGGGGAACGTACCTATGGGGACTCTAGACGTCTCGCGCCAGCCGGAGAACTAACTTCCCCTAGAAGATGAAAAGCAGACCTCTCTTGCCTCCTAGAGAAATACCCCAAAGGGATAGTAGCCCCCCACATATAATGACGGTGAATTAAGAGGAAGGCACATACGCAGGTATGAAAACAGTTTTAGCAAAATGAGGCCCGCTACAGCTAGATAGCAGAAGGATACAAAAGAGATCTAGGCGGTCAGCGAAAAACCCTTTCTTCAAAAAACCATCCTGAAATTACTGGGACCCATGTGCCAACTCATGGTACATGGGGAGTAATTTCAGCCCACTAGAGCAACCAGCAGCAAAGATTCATATGTATGCAAGCTGGACTAAAAACATGATAAGGCAGAACACAAAAAACAGGAAAATCAGAACTTAGCTTGTCCAGCAGATTATAGGAGCAGGTAGCAGAAGCAAACAGAGACACTCTGATTACATTGATAGCCGGCAAGGGAATGACAGGAAAGCCAGGTTAAATAGGAAACACCCAGCCTATGATGGACAGGTGGAAACCAGAGACCGCAACCCACCAAAGTCACCCAGTACCACTTGTAACCACCAGAGGGAGCCCAAAAACAGAATCCACAACAGTACCCCCCCCTTGAGGAGGGGTCACCGAACCCTCACGAGAACCCCCAGGGCGATCAGGATGAGCTCTATGGAAGGCGCGGACCAAATCAGTCGCATGAACATCAGAGGCGACCACCCAGGAATTATCCTCCTGACCATAACCCTTCCACTTAACCAAATACTGGAGTTTACGTCTGGAAACACGAGAATCCAAGATCTTCTCAACAACATACTCCAATTCTCCCTCCACCAGCACTGGAGCAGGAGGCTCAACCGAAGGAACAACGGGCACCTCATACCTCCGCAATAACGACCGATGGAACACATTATGAATAGCAAACGATGCTGGGAGATCCAAACGAAAAGACACAGGGTTAAGAATCTCCAAGATCTTATAAGGACCGATGAACCGAGGCTTGAACTTAGGAGAAGAGACCTTCATAGGGACAAAAGGAGAAGACAACCACACCAAGTCCCCAACACGAAGTCGGGGACCCACGCGGCGACGGCGATTAGCAAACTGCTGAGCCTTCTACTGAGACAACTTTAAATTGTCCACCACCTGATTCCAAATCTGTTGTAGCCTGTCCACCACCACGTCCACTCCAGGACAATCCGAAGGCTCCACCTGACCAGAGGAAAAACGAGGATGAAACCCCGAATTACAAAAGAAAGGAGAAACCAAAGTGGCAGAACTAGCCCGATTATTAAGGGCAAATTCGGCCAGCGGCAAAAAGGCAACCCAGTCATCTTGATCAGCAGAAACAAAACACCTTAAATAAGTTTCCAAGGTCTGATTAGTTCGCTCCGTCTGGCCATTCGTCTGAGGATGGAATGCAGACGAGAAATACAAATTAATGCCCATCTTAGCACAAAACGTCCGCCAAAATCTAGACACAAACTGGGATCCCCTGTCAGAAACGATATTCTCCGGAATCCCATGCAAACGAACCACGTTCTGAAAAAACAAAGGGACCAACTCAGAGGAGGAAGGCAACTTAGGCAAGGGTACCAAATGAACCATCTTAGAAAAGCGGTCACACACAACCCAGATGACGGACATTTTCTGTGAGACAGGGAGATCTGAAATAAAATCCATGGAAATGTGCGTCCAAGGCCTCTTCGGGATAGGCAAGGATAACAACAACCCACTGGCCCGAGAACAGCAAGGCTTAGCCCGAGCACACACTTCACAAGACTGCACAAAGGTACGCACATCCCTTGACAAGGAAGGCCACCAAAAAGACCTGGCCACCAAGTCTCTAGTACCAAATATTCCAGGATGACCAGCCAATGCAGAAGAATGGACCTCGGAGATGACTCTACTGGTCCAATCATCCGGAACAAACAGTCTTTCTGGTGGACAACGATCAGGTTTATCCGCCTGAAACTCCTGCAATGCACGTCGCAAGTCTGGGGAGATGGCGGACAATATTACCCCATCCCTAAGGATACCAGTAGGCCCAGAGTCTCCAGGAGAGTCAGGCACAAAACTCCTGGAAAGAGCATCTGCCTTCACATTCTTTGAACCTGGCAGGTATGAAACCACAAAATTGAAACGAGAAAAAAACAATGACCAACGAGCCTGTCTAGGATTCAGACGCCTGGCAGACTCAAGGTAAATCAGATATTTGTGATCAGTCAAGACCACCACACGATGTCTAGCACCCTCAAGCCAATGACGCCACTCCTCAAATGCCCACTTCATGGCCAAAAGCTCCCGATTACCCACATCATAATTCCGCTCGGCGGGCGAGAATTTTCTAGAAAAGAACGCACATGGCTTCATCACCGAGCCATCGGAACTTCTCTGTGACAAAACCGCCCCCGCTCCAATCTCGGAAGCATCAACCTCAACCTGAAAAGGAAGTGAAACATCTGGTTGACATAACACAGGAGCAGAAGAAAACCGGCGCTTAAGTTCCTGAAATGCCTCCACAGCCGTAGGAGACCAATCAGCAACATCAGCACCTTTCTTAGTCAAATCAGTCAAAGGTTTAACAACACTGGAAAAATTAGCAATGAAACGACGATAAAAATTAGCAAAACCCAAGAACCTCTGAAGACTCTTAACAGATGTAGGTTGTGTCCAGTCACAGATCGCCTGAACCTTGACGGGATCCATCTCAATAGTAGAAGGAGAAAAAATGTACCCCAAAAAAGAAATCTTCTGAACTCCGAAGAGACATTTTGAGCCCTTCACAAACAAAGAATTGGCCCGCAGGACTTGAAACACCTTCCTGACCTGTAGAACATGAGACTCCCAGTCATCAGAAAAAAACAAAATATCATCCAAATACACAATCATAAACTTATCCAGATATTCACGGAAAATATTGTGCATAAAGGACTGAAAGACTGAAGGAGCATTAGAAAGTCCAAAAGGCATTACCAAATACCCAAAATGGCCCTCAGGCGTATTAAATGCGGTTTTCCACTCATCACCCTGCTTTATCCGCACAAGATCATACGCACCGCGAAGATCTATCTTAGTGAACCACCTAGCCCCCTTAATGCGAGCAAACAAATCAGTCAATAATGGCAATGGATACTGATATTTGACTGTAATCTTATTCAGAAGGCGATAACCTATACAAGGCCTCAGGGAACCATCTTTTTTAGCCACGAAAAAAAAACCTGCTCCCAGAGGGGACGAAGATGGACGAATATGTCCCTTTTCCAAGGACTCCTTAATATAATTCCGCATAGCAGTATGCTCTGGCACTGACAGATTAAATAAACGACCCTAAGGGAACTTACTGCCAGGAATTAAATCTATAGCACAGTCACAATCCCTATAAGGAGGGAGCGAATTGAGCTTAGGCTCCTCAAAAACATCCCGATAGTCAGACAAAAACGCAGGGACCTCAGAAGGAGTAGATGAAGCGATTGAACTCAGAGGTGCATCATCATGAACCCCCTGACATCCCCAGCTTAACACAGACATTGTTTTCCAATCCATGACTGGATTATGAGTTTGTAACCATGGCAGACCAAGCACTAGTACATCATGTAAATTATACAGTACAAGGAAGCGAATCACCTCCTGATGAACGGGAGTCATGCGCATGGTCACTTGTGTCCAGTACTGCGGTTTATTCATAGCCAATGGTGTAGAGTCAATTCCCTTCAAAGGAATAGGAACTTCCAGAGGCTCCAGACTAAAACCGCAGCGTTTGGCAAATGACCAATCCATAAGACTCAGGGCAGCGCCCGAATCCACATAGGCATCGACGGAAATGGATGACAGTGAACAAATCAGAGTTACAGACAAAATGAACTTAGACTGCAGAGTACTAATGGCAAAAGATTTATCAACCTTTTTTGTGCGTTTAGAGCATGCTGAGATAACATGAGCTGAATCACCACAATAAAAACACAATCCATTTTTCCGCCTATAATTTTGCCGTTCACTTCTGGACTGAATTCTATCACATTGCATAGTCTCAGGTTCCTGTTCAGAAGACACCGCCAACTGGTGCACAGGTTTGCGCTCCCGTAAACGCCGATCAATCTGAATGGCCATAGTCATAGACTCATTCAGACCTGTAGGCGCAGGGAACCCCACCATAATATCCTTAATGGCCTCAGAAAGACCATTTCTGAAGTTTGCAGCCAGGGCGCACTCATTCCACTGAGTAAGCACCGACCATTTCCGAAATTTTTGACAATATGCTTCCGCTTCATCATGCCCCTGAGAGAGGGCCAATAAAGCCTTTTCAGCCTGAATCTCCAGGTTAGGTTCCTCATAGAGCAATCCCAGTGCCAGAAAAAACGCATCCACACTGAGCAATGCAGGATCCCCTGGTGCCAATGCAAATGCCCAATTCTGAGGGTCACCCCGCAGGAAAGATATAACAATCTTGACCTGCTGAGCAGGGTCTCCAGAGGAGCGAGATTTCAAAGAAAGAAACAATTTGCAATTGTTCCTGAAATTCAAGAAGGTAGATCTATCTCCAGAAAAAAACTCTGGAATAGGAATTCTAGGTTCAGACATAGGAGTGTGAACAACAAAATCCTGTATGTTTTGAACCTTAGCAGCAAGATTATTCAGGCTGGAAGCCAAACTCTGGACATCCATGTTAAACAGCTAAGGTCAGAGCCATTCAAGGGTTAAGAGGATGTAAGAAGCAGCTAGACAGCAATTAAGGGCTAGGCAGCAAAACTCTGAGGAAAGGAAAAAAAAAAAAAAAAATCCCCCTCAACACTTCTTTTTCTCCTGCTTCAGCCCAAACTTTCGGGCCGGCTATACTGTCATGATTCCAATGGCAGGGAATCACCAAAAGGGCAAGCACAAAAATAGGACAAGCTCTAGGGTGATGGAACAAACACTATCAGCAGCCGGGGAACGTACCTACGGGGACTCTAGACGTCTCGCGCCAGCCGGAGAACTAACTTCCCCTAGAAGATGAAAAGCAGACCTCTCTTGCCTCCTAGAGAAATACCCCAAAGGGATAGTAGCCCCCCACATATAATGACGGTGAATTAAGAGGAAGGCACATACGCAGGTATGAAAACAGTTTTAGCAAAATGAGGCCCGCTACAGCTAGATAGCAGAAGGATACAAAAGAGATCTAGGCGGTCAGCGAAAAACCCTTTCTTCAAAAAACCATCCTGAAATTACTGGGACCCATGTGCCAACTCATGGTACATGGGGAGTAATTTCAGCCCACTAGAGCAACCAGCAGCAAAGATTCATATGTATGCAAGCTGGACTAAAAACATGATAAGGCAGAACACAAAAAACAGGAAAATCAGAACTTAGCTTGTCCAGCAGATTATAGGAGCAGGTAGCAGAAGCAAACAGAGACACTCTGATTACATTGATAGCCGGCAAGGGAATGACAGGAAAGCCAGGTTAAATAGGAAACACCCAGCCTATGATGGACAGGTGGAAACCAGAGACCGCAACCCACCAAAGTCACCCAGTACCACTTGTAACCACCAGAGGGAGCCCAAAAACAGAATCCACAACACCCTTGCCAGTTGTCCATTGTTCTTGGAGGTTTTGCATCTCTGTCTGGTTCCTCCTGCCCTGCTTTCAAATCAGCAAAGATAAGTGTCTGGTTTTTGTTTCTGCAGTACACATGCTGTGCGCTTTACAATTCAATGCTATTCATTGTTTTTTCTTGTCCAGCTTAGACTGTGTTTGGATTTTTTCAGTCTAGTTGGATTCTCAGGAGATGCAGATATACATTCCATGTCTTTAGTTAGATGGTGGAATTTTTCTATTATTTGCTGTGGATATTTTTAGGGTTTTAATACTGACCGCTTAGTATTCTGTCCTATCCTTTCCTATTTAGCTAGCGTGGCCTCTTTTGCTAAATCCTGTTTTCTGCCTGCGTGTGTCTTTCCTCTCATACTCACAGTCAATATTTGTGGGGGGCTGCCTATCCTTTGGGGTTCTGCTCTGAGGCAAGATAGAATTCCCATTTCCATCTATAGGGGTATTTAGTCCTCCGGCTGTGTCGAGGTGTCTAGGATATGTTAGGTACACCCCACGGCTACATCTAGTTGCGGTGTCAGTTTAGGGTTTGCGGTCAGTTAGGTTCCACATACTCCTGAGAAAGTTCCATGCGGCTCCAAGGTCACTGGATCATAACAGTACAACTGGCCACTAATGAGTTAAATGCATCTCAGAAGAAGGGAAGAAAGGTGTTGAGCCATTTTTTTTTCTGCAGCCTGCTTTGTCTTTCCTTCCCTCTTTTTCTCTGGGTGGCTGAGGAGTCTTGTGCTAGCAAGGATGTTCAGGGATTAGCTTCTCGTGTAGACCAGCTTGCTGCTAGGGTACAGGGTATTTCTGATTATATTGTTCAGACTCCAGTTTTAGAGCCTAAGATTCCTACTCCTGATTTGTTTTTTGGGGACAGGTCCAAATTTTTGAGTTTTAAAAACAACTGTAAACTGTTTTTTGCTCTGAAACCTCGATCCTCTGGTGATTCCATTCAGCAGGTTAAAATTGTCATCTCCCTGCTGCGTGGCGATCCTCAGGATTGGGCATTTTCCCTGGAATCTGGGAATCTGGCCTTGATTAATATAGATGCCTTTTTTCAAGCTTTAGGATTATTATATGATGAACCAAATTCTGTGGATCAAGCGGAGAAGACCTTGTTGGCCCTGTCTCAGGGTCAAGAAGCGGCAGAATTGTATAGTCAGAAATTTAGAAAATGGTCTGTGTTGACTAAATGGAATGATGATGCTTTGGCGGCAATTTTCAGAAAGGGTCTTTCTGAATCCGTTAAAGATGTTATGGTGGGGTTTCCCACGCCTTTTGGTCTGAGTGATTCTATGTCTCTGGCCATTCAGATTGATCAGCGCTTGCGGGAGCGCAGAACTGTGCGCGCTGTGGCGTTGTCCTCGGAGCAGATGCCTGAGCCAATGCAGTGTGATAGGATTCTGTCTAGAACGGAACAACAAGGATTCAGACGTCAGAATAGGTTGTGTTTTTATTGTGGCGATGCTTCTCATGTCATTTCAGTCTGCCCTCAGCGTACAAAGAGGATCGCTAGTTCATTTACCATCAGTACTGTACAACCTAAATTTCTGTTATCTGTGTCCTTGATTTGCTCATTGTCATCATTTTCTGTCATGGCGTTTGTGGATTCACGCGCCGCCTTGAACTTAATGGACTTTGAGTTTGCCAGGCATTGTGGCTTCCCCTTGCAGTCATTGCAGAACCCTATTCCTTTAAGGGGCATTGATGCTACACCTTTGGCTAAAAATAAGCCCCAGTTTTGGACACAGGTGACCATGTGCATGGCGCGAGCCCATCAGGAAGATTGTCGTTTTCTGGTGTTGCATAATTTGCATGATGCTATCGTGCTGGGTTTTCCATGGTTGCAGGTACATAATCCTGTGTTGGATTGGAAGTCTATGTCTGTGACTAGCTGGGGTTGTCAGGGGGTTCATAATGACGTTCCTTTGATGTCAATCTCCTCTTCTTCCTCTTCTGAAATTCCAGAGTTTTTGTCTGATTTTCAGGATGTATTCGATAAGCCCAAGTCCAGTTCCCTTCCACCGCATAGGGACTGTGATTGCGCGATTGACTTGATTCCAGGCTGTAAGTTTCCTAAGGGCCGACTTTTCAACCTGTCTGTGCCCGAACATACCGCCATGCGGAGTTATGTTAAGGAGTCTTTGGAGAAAGGGCATATTCGGCCATCTTCTTCACCGTTGGGAGCGGGATTTTTTTTTGTTGCTAAGAAGGATGGCTCCTTGAGACCCTGTATTGATTACCGCCTCTTGAATAAGATCACGGTCAAGTTTCAATACCCTTTACCTCTGCTTTCTGATTTGTTTGCTAGGATTAAGGGGGCTAGTTGGTTTACGAAGATTGACCTTCGGGGGGGCATATAATCTTGTTCGTATTAAGCAGGGTGATGAATGGAAAACTGCGTTTAATACGCCCGAAGGCCATTTTGAATACCTTGTGATGCCATTCGGGCTCTCTAATGCTCCATCTGTTTTTCAGTCCTTCATGCACGATATCTTCCAACTTATCTTGATAAGTTCATGATTGTATATTTGGATGACATTTTAATTTTTTCCGATGATTGGGAGTCTCATGTGGAACAGGTCAGGATGGTATTTCAGATCCTTCGTGATAATGCTTTGTTTGTGAAGAGGTCTAAGTGTCTCTTTGGATTGCAGAAGGTTTCTTTTTTGGGCTTCATTTTTTCTCCCTCATCTATAGAGATGGATCCGGTTAAGGTTCAGGCCATTCATGATTGGATTCAACCCACATCCGTGAAGAGCCTTCAGATATTTTTGGGCTTTGCTAATTTTTATCGCCGTTTCATTGCTAACTTCTCCAGTGTGGTTAAACCATTGACCGATTTGATGAAGAAAGGCGCTGATGTGACGAATTGGTCCTCTGCGGCTGTCTCTGCCTTTCAGGAGCTTAAACGCCGATTTACTTCTGCCCCAGTGTTGCATCAACCTGACGTTTCTCTTCCGTTTCAGGTTGAGGTTGACAATTCTGAGATTGGGGCAGGGGCTGTTTAGACTCAGAGGGATCCTGTTGGTTCCTTGATGAAACCGTGTGCCTTCTTTTCCCGTAAGTTTTCGCCTGCTGAACGCAATTATGATGTCGGCAATCAGGAGTTGTTGGCTATGAAGTGGGCATTTGAGGAGTGGCGACATTGGCTTGAGGGAGCTAAGCACCGTATTGTGGTCTTGACCGATCATAAAAATCTGATTTACCTCGAGTCTGCCAGACGGCTGAATCCTAGACAGGCTCGATGGTCCTTGTTTTTTTCTCGTTTTGATTTCGTGGTCTCGTATCTTCCGGGTTCTAAGAATATTAAGGCTGATGCCCTCTCTAGGAGTTTTTTGCCTGATTCTCCTGAAGTACTCGAGCCGGTCGGCATTCTGAAGGATGGGGTGGTCCTTTCTGCCATTTCCCCTGATTTATGACGGGTTCTTCAGGAATTTCAGAGTAAATATAGAAAAACTGACTGAACAGCCATCTAGTCTGAACTGGTGCATAACCAAAAAGTCTTACATAGCAAATAGATAATGGCTGCACTCAAGTTTTTTGTGCTAAAGCAAGGAAATGTGCAATACATGAAATGTGAACAGCATAATGGCTTGTGAAATTTATGAAAAAACACATGAGATTTTTAGCACAAAATTTGGCCAAATGTTGTGAGCCCATTCACCAAACGTCAAGGTAATCTCAGATCGAATGGGTAACTAACCTGTCTGCCTAGTGTGAACACTTACCTATGGCTAATAAATGGTAAAGCCTGTATTTATAGAGGAGGTTAGAACCAACTGTGTTTGGATGTAATTAAAATCACAGCATGGTGAAGGGCGGGGCGTTCAAGTCAGAAAAAGCAATACATAGTAAATATAGAAAAACTGACTGAACAGCCATCTAGTCTGAACTGGTGCATAACCAAAAAGTCTTACATAGCAAATAGATAATGGCTGCACTCAAGTTTATTGTGCTAAAGCAAGGAAATGTGCAATACATGAAATGTGAACAGCATAATGGCTTGTGAAATTTATGAAAAAACACATGAGATTTTTAGCACAAAATTTGGCCAAATGTTGTGAGCCCATTCACCAAACGTCAAGGTAATCTCAGCTCGAATGGGTAACTAACCTGTCTGCCTAGTGTGAACACTTACCTATGGCTAATAAAATGGTAAAGCCTGTATTTATAGAGGAGGTTAGAACCAACTGTGTTTGGATATAATTAAAATCACAGCATGGTGAAGGGCGGGGCGTTCAAGTCAGAAAAAGCAATACATAGTAAATATAGAAAAACTGACTGAACAGCTATTTGCTATGTAAGACTTTTTGGTTATGCACCAGTTCAGACTAGATGGCTGTTCAGTCAGTTTTTCTATATTTACTATGTATTGCTTTTTCTGACTTGAACGCCCCGCCCTTCACCATGCTGTGATTTTAATTACATCCAAACACAGTTGGTTCTAACCTCCTCTATAAATACAGGCTTTACCATTTTATTAGCCATAGGTAAGTGTTCACACTAGGCAGACAGGTTAGTTACCCATTCGATCTGAGATTACCTTGACGTTTGGTGAATGGGCTCACAACATTTGGCCAAATTTTGTGCTAAAAATCTCATGTGTTTTTTCATAAATTTCACAAGCCATTATGCTGTTCACATTTCATGTATTGCACATTTCCTTGCTTTAGCACAATAAACTTGAGTGCAGCCATTATCTATTTGCTTCAGGAATTTCAGGCTGACAAACCTGACCGTTGTCCAGTGGGGAAACTGTTTGTTCCTGATAGATGGACTAGTAGAGTGATTTCTGAGGTTCATTGTTCTGTGTTGGCTGGCCATCCTGGTATTTTTGGTACCAGAGATTTGGTTGGTAGGTCCTTTTGGTGGCTTTCTTTGTCACGTGATGTGCGTTCTTTTGTGAAGTCCTGTGGGACTTGTGCGCAGGCCAAGCCTTGTTGTTCCCGTGCTAGTGGGTTGCTTTTGCCTTTGCCAGTCCCTGAGAGGCCCTGGACGCATATTTCTATGGATTTTATTTCTGATCTTCCGGTGTCCCAGAGGATGTCGGTTATCTGGATTGTTTGTGACCGGTTCTCTAAGATGGTTCATTTGGTGCCATTGCCTTCTTCTTCTGATTTGGTTCCATTGTTTTTTCAGCATGTGGTTCGTTTGCATGGTATTCCGGAGAATATTGTGTCCTACAGAGGTTCCCAGTTTGTTTCTAGGTTTTGGCAGGCTTTTTGTGCTAGGCTGGGCATTGATTTGTCTTTTTCTTCTGCATTTCATCCGCAGACAAATGGCCAGACCGAGCGAACTAATCAGACTTTGGAAACTTATTTGAGATGATTTGTGTCTGCTGATCAGGATGATTGGGTGGCTTTCTTGCCATTGGCCGAGTTTGCCCTTAATAATCGGGCTAGTTCGGCTACCTTGGTTTCGCCTTTCTTTTGTAATTTTGGTTTTCATCCTGGTTTTTCTTCGGGGCAGGTTGAGCCTTCTGACTGTCCTGGTGTGGATTCTGTGGTTGACAGGTTGCAGCAGATTTGGGCTCATGTGGTGGACAATTTGGTGTTGTCTCAGGAGGAGGCTCAACGTTTTGCTAACCGTCGTCGGTGTGTTGGTTCCCGGCTTCGGGTTGGGGATCTGGTCTGGTTGTCTTCCCGTCATGTTCCTGTGAAGGTTTCTTCCGCTAAGTTTAAGCCTCGGTTTATTGGTCCTTATAGGATTTCTGAGATTATTAATCCGGTGTCTTTTCGATTGGCCCTTCCGGCCTCTTTTGCTATCCATAATGTCTTCCATAGATATTTATTGCGGAAATATGTGGTGCCCGTTGTTCCCTCTGTTGATCCTCCGGCCCCTGTGTTGGTTGATGGGGAGTTGGAGTATGTGGTTGAGAAGATTTTGGATTCTCGCTTTTCGAGGCGGAGGCTTCAGTACCTTGTCAAATGGAAGGGTTATGGCCAGGAGGTTAATTCTTGGGTTTTTGCCTCTGATGTCCATGCTGCTGATTTGGTTCGTGTCTTTCATCTGGCTCGTCCTGATCGGCCTGGGGGCTCTGGTAAGGGTTCGGTGACCCCTCCTCAAGGGGGGGTACTGTTGTGAATTCTGCTCTTAGGTTCCCTCCGGTAGTTGTTGGTGGTAATATTTTTGTCCCTGGGTTGCAATCCTGAGCAGGTGTCCCTGCTGATTGCAGCTCTGCTGGGGTATTTAGGTATGCAGGATTCATTAGCCCTTGCCAGTTGTCCATTGTTCTTGGAGGTTTTGCATCTTTGTCTGGTTCCTCCTGCCCTGCTTCCAAATCAGCAAAGATAAGTGTCTGGTTTTTGTTTCTGCAGCACACATGCTGTGCGCTTTACAATTCAATGCTATTCATTGTTTTTCTTGTCCTGTTTAGACTGTGTTTGGATTTTTTCAGTCTAGTTGGATTCTCAGGAGATGCAGATATACATTCCATGTCTTTAGTTAGATGGTGGAATTTTTGTATTATCTGCTGTGGATATTTTTAGGGTTTTAATACTGACCGCTTAGTATTCTGTCCTATCCTTTCCTATTTAGCTTTAGCTAGCGTGGCCTCTTTTGCTAAATCCTGTTTTCTGCCTGCGTGTGTCTTTCCTCTCATACTCAGAGTCAATATTTGTGGGGGGCTGCCTATCCTTTGGGGTTCTGCTCTGAGGCAAGATAGAATTCCCATTTCCATCTATAGGGGTATTTAGTCCTCCGGCTGTGTCGAGGTGTCTAGGATATGTTAGGTACACCTCACGGCTACTTCTAGTTGCAGTGTCAGTTTAGGGTTTGCGGTCAGTATAGGTTCCACCTACTCCTGAGAAAGTTCCATGCGGCTCCAAGGTCACCGGATCATAACAGGGCTCTGGGGAACAATTGACCGAGTTGTCCCTCTAGACAAGCCACTACCTCTGTTTGCCTCTTTTTGTGCTATGGATCCATCCATCTCTGCACTGTTGTGCTTGCTAGGTGTATCACCGTGCTAGGTTGGATCAGTAGCCTCATAATCAAACACGTCATCTTCCAAGTCCACAATCTGATCCTCCTTCTGAGTTGCGATTTTAGGCTGACCTAATGGCAGCTGTGCATCATGATTATCCTCCACCTCTTCAAACATGATTTGACCTTCCCCATCGTGGCAGTCTACTGGCTGTGGGCAACACTGCACTCCACCTCCTCATGACCCTCTTTAATTGGGACCATAATACAGGGTCGGTCATTTATATGGATACACCTAAATAAAATGGGAATGGTTGGTGATATCAACTTCCTGTTTGTGGCCCATTAGTACACGGGAGGGGGGAAAAGTTTTCAATATGGGTGGTGACCATGGCGGCCATTTTGAAGTTGGCCATTTTGGATCCAACTTTATTTTTTTCAATGGGAAGTGGGTCATGTGACACATCAAACTTATTGAGAATTTCACAAGAAAAACAATGGTGTGCTTGGTTTTAACTTTATTATTTCATCAGTTATTTACAAGTTTATAATCACTTATAAAATGTGTTCAAAGTGCTGCCCATTGTGTTGGATTGTCACTGCAACCCTTTTCTCCCACTCTTGACACACTGATAGCAACACTGCAGAAGAAATGCTAGCACAGGCTGTTAGGGGTCGAGTTTTCCCCTCTGCACTGGGGGAATCTCGGGCCATCTCCGCTATGGTCTCCCATTCTTCTCCTGCCCCAGTAGAGCCTGTGCAGCAGAGACGTCGGTCCCAGCGTCTCGCTCAGGCTGACTCTGTACAAAGAGTTACTGCTGCTTCTCCTGCTTCTGCCATTGAAGCCAGTGTTGGGCAGCGGCGAGCAGATGCTTCTGGGACTAAGTCCTGCTTTTTCCATTCTGAGCATGCCCAGGGTAAGATCTCTCAGTGGAGATCGAGGGTCACATGTTCAGATACTGCAGTCTAATCTATTGGTCCTTCTAGGAAGGTCCTGTAGGTGCGCAGGCTCTGTAGCAGCCTCTCATTGGTCTTCCTAGGAAGGTCCTGTACGTGCTGCAGCTATTTAAGGCTCGCATGGCCGCACGGCCATGCACTAGTGTCTTTCTAAAGTTATGTGCTTTGCGCCAGTGTGGTCATGTGAGTGTGTGTTCAGGGACCCGGCTGAAATAAGCCCCTAGAATGCTGGCAACTCCGGCGAGGAGATTGTGTGTGTATGTATTCAGGGACCTGGCCGAAATAAGCCCTTAGAATGCTGGCACCTCCGGCGAGGAGTTATGTTTGCATGCATGACCACTGACTGCTCTCTTTTGGGTAGTTAGCTTGTGCCTCTGTGAAGTCAAATAGGACACAGAGCTTTGCTTTCTCGGCTACTCTGTGAAACTAACAGAGCTAGTTGATACCACCATATAGTGCCGCCGTTTAATAGCAGCAGGTTCTCCTGCACGGTGGACCCTGGGCTGCGAACGCATCTACTTTAATAAAACATTTATATTTACTTGGTGTGTTCCGCTTGCCCTAACATGGGCTTCCAGTATCCATTGTGTCAGATGCTTCACATCTCATATCTTCACAGCTTAGACAATTGCCTTCAGATGACCCCAAAGATAAAAGTCTAAGGGAGACAGATCTGGAGACCTTGGTGGCCATTCAACTGGCCCATGATGACCAATCCACTTTCCAGGAAACTGTTCATGCAGAAATGCTCGGACCTGACACCCATAATGTGGTGGTGTACCATCAATTTTTTATTCGGTACAAACACACAGATATTAGAAATTATTTGTGCCGATTTTCCAAAATCCAAATATTTCACTATCCAATCATCACTACTAATGACCTATAAGTGCATTGCACAGATGCTAATTCCACCTCTATATCATGTAGTACATATTGAAAATCACTCCCATCAGAGTTTTTATTGCCTTAATATTTTCAATCATCATATTATATAGCACTGTGTACTTAAAATTGCTAATTTTTCACTTCTAGACAGTTATTTCTCCTCTTTTCTCTGCTCTATGTGTTAACAGGTAGTCTATTTTCCCTGCATGAGTCATCCCACCCCTTGAACTTCTGATCCAGCTGTTCCACTTTTCCACCTGCCAGGAACTTTTGCAGTGATGACTCATACAGGGAAAATTGATCTCCTGTTGCTATATAGAGCTTAAGGCCCCGTCTCACATAGCGAGATCGCTAGCGAGATCGCTGCTGAGTCACAAGTTTTGTGACGCAACAGCGACCTCCATAGCGATCTCGCTATGTGTGACACGTACCAGCGATCAGGCCCCTGCTGCGAGATCGCTGGTCGTGTCAGAATGGCCTGGACCTTTTTTTGGTCGTTGAGGCCCCGCTGACATCGCTGAATCGGTGTGTGTGACACCGATCCAGCGATGTCTTCACTGGTAACCAGGGTAAACATCGGGTTACTAAGCGCAGGGCCGCGCTTAGTAACCCGATGTTTACCCTGGTTACCAAAAAAAACAAACAGTACATACTCGCCTTTCGGTGTCCCTTGCCGTCTGCTTCCTGCTCTCACTGACTCCCGGCCGTACAGTGAGAAGTGAGAGCGCAGCAGTGACGTCACCGCTGCGCTCTGCTCTCACAGTACGGCGGCTCAGTCAGAGCAGGAAGCAGACGGCAAGGGACCTGGACACCGAAAGGCGAGTATGTAGTGTTTGTTTTTTTTGGTAACCAGGGTAAACATCGGGTTACTAAGCGCGGCCCTGCGCTTAGTAACCCGATGTTTACCCTGGTTACCCGGGTGCTGCAGGGGGACTTCGGCATCGTTGAAGACAGTTTCAACGATGCCGAAGTCGTTCCCCTGATCGTTGGTCGCTGGGGAGAGCGGTCTGTGTGACAGCTCCCCAGCGACCACACAGCGACTTACCAACGATCACGGCCAGGTTATATCGCTGGTCGTGATCGTTGGTAAATCGCTTAGTGAGACGGGGCCTTTAGAAGGATTCAGCTTGTCTGTTTTTAATCACATGATGTCATAGACCTAATGGAAAAAGAGAAGAGTTAGCTGAGTAGAAAGGCAAAATGAGCAATTGTAGGTATACAGTGCTATATAACATGATGATTGCAATATATTAGGAGGATACAAATTTTGATGCAAGTGCTTCTTTAATAATACTGAAACAGTCAATAATCTATACAGTGTCCTGAATCATATAAACTACTAAAATACATAGTTTGCTGTTCCTTGTTATAATGATTCATTTGTAATTATCTTTTACAACTGATTTTCCAGCTTTTACAATATTCTAATTTCCTTAAAATAGTGTTTGTACATAATGGCACTGTGAAGCATGTGCAGGGAGATAATTTTTATTATGCTTGCTTTGTCATACCATGCTAACTCAGAGCTATTTTTCATTACTACTTTAAATAAGGAAAGAACATTTTTACAATATTTTGAAGAGAAGCCAAAGCAAAAAAATTAATTCTCCAAGTTAATGAAGGATATCGTAAGGAAGCTTATTAGCACACCAACTTTGCCGGATGCTAGAAGTTTGCAATATATTTAGAACAGGATTCACATCAGGGTCATTTACATGTACAAGCAATAAGATATTCACTATGAGAGCCATAAAATACCAAAAAATTACTATTGTACAAAAGACTTTGTTATAATTATTTACACTACTGTGCATATTTTTATGCTGCTGTTAAAAAAGTGAGGGAAAGTTAAAAATGCTTTAAAAACGGAAGTGTTATGGCTCATGAAAACGTCTATAGTTCTCGGTGCAATCACAGACCTCAATGCATGCACAGGCCATGGGTATCCTTAACTGAACATGACAGCGTTATAGAAATATATGAAGCTGTCATGCTCCAGTTGGGATTCTAGTGGCCAATCCATGATTGGATCAAGATCCATTGGACGTCTGCATGGGCCTTTAATAGTATATTTTTTGCAGTTAGCAAAACACAAAGTAAAGTGAACAAAAGAAAATCTAGATCAAATCAATATTTGGTGTAACATAGTAACATAGTTATTAAGGTTGAAGGAAGACTTTAAGTCCATCTAGTTCAACCCATAGCCTAACCTAACATGCCCTAACATGTTGATCCAGAGGAAGACAAAAAAAACCCCATGTGACAGAGTAAGCTCCACATTGAGGAAAAAATTCCTTCCTGTCTCCACATACGGCAATCAGACTAATTCCCTGAATCAACACCCTATCAAGGAATCTAGTATATATACCCTGCAACATTATACTTTTCAAGAAAGGTATCCAGTCCCCTCTTAAATTTAAGTAATGAATCATTCATTACAACATCATACGGCAGAGAGTTCCATGGTCTCACTGCTCTTACAGTAAAGAATCCGCATCTATTATGCTTAAACCTTCCTTCCTCCAGATGTAGAGGATGCCCCCTTGTCCCTGTCTCAGGTCTATGATTAAAAAGATCATCAGAAAGGTCTTTGTACTGTACCCCTCATATATTTACCCTGTTTCCCCAAAAATAAGACACCGTCTTATATTAATTTTTGCTCTGAAAGTTGCACCATGTTTTATTTTCGGGGACTGTCTTATTTTCTCAAGAAAAAGAATTGACACATTTTTTTTGAACAAAAAAATTAACATTTATTAACATACCAGCGTATGCTGAACAGTAGTCATCACAAAACAGTAGAATCCGATAAACTGTGAATCGTACAAGAATTTCTTGCTACTACCGTATAATTATGGTATTTCCATGTACAACATGTAAAACAACGAACAATGGTTCATTTACTGATCTCATTATTTAATAACACAAAACAAGATTTATTCAATGACAACCATGTCATCATCTACTGAAACATAATCATAAAAATCCAAACTCTGAAGTTCCTGTGGAATTTCTTGTGACTCCATTTCTTTCAGAATCATTGGCCCATATCTCTCATGTCTAGCAATAGCACTGTCCTTAAATGAGCTCTTCTTGTCAAGGTAGCCTGCTCATAGTGCATTTGCAATGCAAGTGTCAGTGATTTTCTCCCATGAATCCTTCACCCAAGTCACAATCTCTGGCAGTTTAGGTTTCACAAAGTTTCCAAGTTGATTTCTCTCCATTCTATTTTCAGTGTAGTCATTGATTTCCACACGCAAATTGTCCTTGAATGGCTTATTAATGGCGATATCGAGACTGGAGATAAGCCGTCATTCCTGCAGTAATCATTATTTGATCTATTTTTCTCTCATGAAGGAAGTTCTTCATGTCTTTGGCGCGGTGTGTGCTGGCTGCATCCCAGATCAGCATTCCTCTTTGGCTCCCTCGCATAACAAGCGGCAGCAATAAATCGACCCACTTCCTTATAACTGCTTGTGTGGCCCAGGCTTTTTCAGTTTCAAGAATATAAATGCCTGAAACACATTCAATCTTGTCTTTCTTGCCCTTTGAAATGAGTAAAGGTGGGACTTTAGTGCCATCCAGACGCATCGCCAAAATACAGGTAACACGTGCACTTTAATAAGCAGTGGAGGGAACGTACACTGAGGAGGCACCTCGTTGTTCAATTGTTGTTTGACATGCTTGGCCCATAAACACTGCAGTTTCATTCATGGCATTCATGTTGGAAAGATTGTATTTAGAGAAGTCAGCGTCATCAACAAAGGTCTTGAATGCAAATGCGCGTTTAATAATTTCAGCATCTTCCATCCTAAAGAGTGTTATGGATCTTCACAAAGACAGTTCACTTTGTTGAAGGAAGTTATCCAGCCAGTGTTGTGATGCCTTGAATTCTTCAGGGGCAATTTCAAACTGTGGTGCCATTGCAAGGGCAAATTTTTGAATCTGAGCCCTAGTCACAACCAATGTCTTTGCTCTCCTGTCAGCAACCCACTCACAGACCAGGTCTTCCAGCTTGGAATATAATGGTTGCCGACAGATCCAACCTTGCGCTTTTTAGCATTTCCGCTGTCCACTTGTTGACTAAGGTTACCGTAATCTGCTCGCCATTTTTGGACCAATCGGACACTCAACATTTTCTCTTTGCAGAATTCAGTAGATTTTTGCCCCAAGATTCTTCCACGATTCCTTTTTTGTACTCGATGGTATAGCTTTCTTTTAGCGCTCATGTCTAGGGGTAAAAATATACTGTATCACCATTGTTTACGGTATTTCTTTTACAGTACGGTACTTTACAGTAGACCGTTCAGCAGAAAAACAGACAACAAATCAAAGTTACACACTACGGTACAGTACCGTATGTTGTGAATTTGGTTTCTGGGCTCCCCCGGTGGTTACTGGTGGTACTGAACTTGTGTGCTTCATCTCCTCTGTTCACCTGTTTCCATCAGGATGTGGGAGTTTCTATTTAGCCTTGCTCCTCAGTCATTTCTATGCCGGCCAACAATGTTACCAGAAGCCTTTCTGTTGCATGTTCCTGCTCCTAGACTACTATCAGCTAAGTTGGACTTGTAGTCCTAAGATTGTTTTGCATTTTTGTTCCAGTTCTCTGTTTTTGAATATTTCTGAGGCTGGAAGCTCTTGTGAGCTGAAATTTCCACTCTGGTGTCATGAGTTGATATTAGAGTCTTAAAGTAATTTCAGGATGGTGTTTTGAAAGGGTTTTCAGCTGACTGTGAAGTTCCCTTTTCTGTCTTCCTACTATCTAGTAAGCGGACCTCAATTTGCTAAACCTATCTTCATACTTCGTATGTCATTTTCCTCTAAAATCACCGACAATATATGTGGGGGCTACTGTCTGCCTTTTGGGGAAAATTTCTCTAGAGGTAAGCCAGGTCTGTATTTTCCTCTGCTAGGGTCAGTCAGTCCTCCGTCTGGCGCTGGGCGTCTAGGGATAAAACGTAGGCACGCTACCCGGCCACTGTTAGTTGTGCGGTAGGTTTAGCTCACAGTCAGCTCGAGTTCCCATCTTCCAAGAGCTAGTCCTTTTGTATGCTTTACTACGGTCTCTTGCCATTGAGAACCATGACAGTTTGGCCGGCCAAGAGTTAAAATAATTGGCAGAAGAAAGGAGAGAAAAGAAGTCTGCAGAGAATTTTTTTTTTTTTTTTCTCTGAGTTTGCTCATTAGTTGATTCACTTGCATCTCTGCTTACTGCAGCCTTCGTCTCTCTCTCCTTCTAATCCTTGAATGGTTCTGATTTCACCTGATTAAAATGGATCCTCAGAGTTTAGCTATTGGTTTGGATAATCTCGCTATGAAGGTTCAAAGTTTACAGGATTTTGTAATTCATGCTCCTATATCTGAACCTAGAATTCCTTTACCTGAATTTTTCTCCGGGGATAGATCTCGCTTCCAGAATTTCAAACATAATTGTAAATTATTTTTGTCTCTGAGATCTCGCTCCGCTGGAGATCCTGCACAGCAGGTCAGGATTGTAATTTCCTTGCTCCGGGGCGACCCTCAGGATTGGGCATTTGCTTTGGCACCAGGGGATCCTGCGTTGCTCAATGTGGATGCGTTTTTCCTGGCTTTGGGGTTGCTTTATGAGGAACCTCATTTAGAGATTCAGGCTGAAAAAGCCTTGATGGCGCTGTCTCAAGGGCAAGATGAGGTTGAAATATACTGCCAAAAATTTCGTAAGTGGTCTGTGCTTACTCAGTGGAATGAGTGCGCCCTGGTGGCGAATTTCAGAGAGGGTCTCTCTGATGCCATTAAAGATGTTATGGTGGGGTTCCCTGTGCCTACAGGTCTGAATGAGTCCATGACAGTGGCTATTCAGATTGATCGGCGTTTGCGGGAGCGCAAACCTGTGCACCATTTGGCGGTGTCTACTGAGAAGGCGCCAGAGATTATGCAATGTGATAGAATTCTGTCCAGAAGCGAACGACAGAATTTTAGGCGAAAAAATGGGTTATGCTTCTATTGTGGTGATTCAACTCATGTTATATCAGCATGCTCTAAACGTACTAAGAAGGTTGATAAGTCTGTTTCAATTGGCACTTTACAGTCTAAGTTTATTCTATCTGTGACCCTGATTTGCTCTTTATCGTCTATTACCGCGGACGCCTATGTCGACTCTGGCGCCGCTTTGAGTCTTATGGATTGGTCCTTTGCCAAACACTGTGGGTTTAATTTAGAGCCTCTGGAAGTTCCTATACCTCTGAAGGGTATTGACTCCACGCCATTGGCTAGTAATAAACCACAATACTGGACACAAGTAACTATGCGTATTAATCCGGATCACCAGGAGATTATTCGCTTCCTTGTGTTGTATAATCTACATGATGTGTTGGTGCTTGGATTGCCATGGCTGCAATCTCATAACCCAGTCCTCGACTGGAAAGCAATGTCTGTGTTAAGCTGGGGATGTCAGGGGACTCATGGGGACGTACCTTTGGTTTCCATTTCGTCATCTATTCCCTCTGAGATTCCGGAATTTTTATCTGATTATCGTGACGTTTTTGAGGAGCCTAAACTTGGTTCACTACCTCCGCACAGAGATTGCGATTGTACTATAGATCTGATTCCGGGCAGTAAGTTTCCAAAGGGTCGTTTATTTAATCTATCTGTGCCTGAACATGCTGCTATGCGGGAATATATTAAGGAGTCCTTGGAAAAGGGACATATTCGTCCTTCGTCATCTCCCTTAGGAGCCGGTTTTTTCTTTGTATCTAAAAAAGATGGCTCTTTGAGGCCGTGTATTGATTATCGGCTTTTGAATAAAATCACGGTTAAATATCAGTATCCTTTGCCACTGCTTACTGATTTGTTTGCTCGAATAAAGGGGGCCAAGTGGTTCTCTAAGATTGATCTTCGTGGGGCGTATAATTTAGTGCGAATTAAGCAGGGGGATGAGTGGAAAACCGCATTTAATACGCCTGAGGGCCATTTTGAGTATTTAGTAATGCCTTTTGGTCTTTCAAATGCCCCTTCAGTCTTTCAGTCTTTTATGCATGACATTTTCCGTGAATATTTGGATAAATTTATGATTGTGTATCTGGATGATATTTTGATTTTTTCGGATGACTGGGACTCTCATGTCCAACAGGTCAGGAGGGTTTTTCAGGTTTTGCGCTCTAATTCCTTGTGTGTAAAGGGTTCTAAGTGTGTTTTTGGGGTTCAAAAGATTTCGTTTTTGGGGTACATTTTTTCCCCCTCTTCCATTGAGATGGACCCTGTCAAGGTTCAGGCTATTTGTGATTGGACGCAACCCTCTTCTCTTAAGAGCCTTCAGAAGTTTTTGGGCTTTGCTAATTTTTATCGTCGATTTATAACTGGTTTTTCTGATGTTGCTAAGCCGTTGACTGATTTGACTAAGAAGGGTGCTGATGTTGCTGATTGGTCCCCTGCTGCTGTGGAGGCCTTTCGGGAGCTTAAGCGCCGCTTTTCTTCCGCCCCTGTATTGCGTCAGCCTGATGTTACTCTTCCTTTTCAGGTTGAGGTCGACGCTTCAGAAATCGGAGCTGGGGCGGTTTTGTCGCAGAAAAGTTCCGACTGCTCCGTGATGAGTCCTTGCGCGTTCTTTTCTCGTAAATTTTCGCCCGCTGAGCGAAATTATGATATTGGTAATCGGGAGCTCTTGGCTATGAAGTGGGCTTTTGAGGAGTGGCGTCATTGGCTTGAGGGGGCTAGACATCAGGTGGTGGTATTGACCGACCACAAGAATTTGATTTATCTTGAGTCTGCCAGGCGCCTGAATCCTAGACAGGCGCGCTGGTCGTTATTTTTCTCTCGGTTTAATTTTGTGGTTTCTTACCTACCGGGTTCTAAAAATGTGAAGGCGGATGCCCTTTCTAGGAGTTTTGAGCCTGATTCCCCTGGTAATTCTGAACCTACAGGTATCCTTAAGGATGGAGTGATATTATCTGCTGTTTCCCCAGACTTGCGACGGGTCTTGCAGGAGTTTCAGGCGGATAGACCTGATCGTTGCCCGCCTGGTAGACTGTTTGTTCCGGATGATTGGACCAGTAGAGTCATCTCGGAGGTCCATTCTTCTGCGTTAGCTGGTCATCCTGGAATCTTTGGTACCAGGGATTTGGTGGCTAGGTCCTTCTGGTGGCCTTCCCTGTCGCGAGATGTGCGAGGTTTTGTGCAGTCTTGTGATGTTTGTGCTCGGGCCAAGCCTTGTTGTTCTCGGGCTAGTGGATTGTTGTTATCTTTGCCTATTCCGAAGAGGCCTTGGACTCACATCTCCATGGATTTTATTTCTGATCTCCCTGTTTCTCAGAAGATGTCTGTCATCTGGGTGGTGTGTGACCGTTTCTCTAAGATGGTCCATTTGGTCCCCTTGCCTAAATTGCCTTCCTCATCCGAGCTGGTTCCTCTGTTTTTTCAAAATGTGGTTCGCTTGCATGGTATTCCGGAGAATATCGTTTCTGACAGGGGAACCCAATTCGTGTCTAGATTTTGGCGAGCGTTCTGTGCTAGGATGGGCATTGCTTTGTCTTTTTCGTCTGCTTTCCATCCTCAGACTAATGGCCAGACCGAGCGAACTAATCAGACCTTGGAGACTTATTTGAGGTGTTTTGTGTCTGCGGATCAGGATGATTGGGTTGCCTTTTTGCCCTTGGCGGAGTTTGCCCTCAATAACCGGGCTAGTTCTGCCACCTTGGTTTCTCCTTTCTTTTGTAATTCGGGGTTTCATCCTCGTTTCTCTTCCGGTCAGGTGGAGTCTTCGGATTGTCCTGGAGTGGATGCTGTGGTGGAGAGGTTGCATCAGATTTGGGGGCATGTGGTGGACAATTTGAAGTTGTCCCAGGAGAAGACTCAGCAGTTTGCCAACCGCCGTCGTCGTGCTGGTCCTCGTCTTTGTGTTGGGGACTTGGTGTGGTTGTCTTCTCGTTTTGTCCCTATGAAGGTTTCTTCTCCTAAGTTTAAGCCTCGGTTCATCGGCCCGTACAAGATATTGGAGATTCTTAACCCTGTGTCCTTTCGTTTGGACCTCCCTGCAAATTTTTCTATTCATAATGTCTTCCATCGGTCATTGTTGCGCAGATATGAGGTACCGGTTGTGCCTTCCGTTGAGCCTCCTGCTCCGGTGTTGGTTGAGGGTGAGTTGGAGTATGTTGTCGAGAAGATCTTGGACTCCCGTGTTTCCAGACGGAGACTTCAGTATTTGGTCAAGTGGAAGGGCTACGGTCAGGAGGATAATTCTTGGGTGACAGCCTCTGATGTTCATGCCTCCGATTTGGTCCGTGCCTTTCATAGGGCTCATCCTGATCGCCCTGGTGGTTCTGGTGAGGGTTCGGTGCCCCCTCCTTGAGGGGGGGGTACTGTTGTGAATTTGGTTTCTGGGCTCCCCCGGTGGTTACTGGTGGTACTGAACTTGTGTGCTTCATCTCCTCTGTTCACCTGTTTCCATCAGGATGTGGGAGTTTCTATTTAGCCTTGCTCCTCAGTCATTTCTATGCCGGCCAACAATGTTACCAGAAGCCTTTCTGTTGCATGTTCCTGCTCCTAGACTACTATCAGCTAAGTTGGACTTGTAGTCCTAAGATTGTTTTGCATTTTTGTTCCAGTTCTCTGTTTTTGAATATTTCTGAGGCTGGAAGCTCTTGTGAGCTGAAATTGCCACTCTGGTGTCATGAGTTGATATTAGAGTCTTAAAGTAATTTCAGGATGGTGTTTTGAAAGGGTTTTCAGCTGACTGTGAAGTTCCCTTTTCTGTCTTCCTACTATCTAGTAAGCGGACCTCAATTTGCTAAACCTATCTTCATACTTCGTATGTCATTTTCCTCTAAAATCACCGACAATATATGTGGGGGCTACTGTCTGCCTTTTGGGAAAATTTCTCTAGAGGTAAGCCAGGTCTGTATTTTCCTCTGCTAGGGTCAGTCAGTCCTCCGGCTGGCGCTGGGCGTCTAGGGATAAAACGTAGGCACGCTACCCGGCCACTGTTAGTTGTGCGGTAGGTTTAGCTCACAGTCAGCTCGAGTTCCCATCTTCCAAGAGCTAGTCCTTTTGTATGCTTTACTACGGTCTCTTGCCATTGAGAACCATGACAACCGTAATTGCCTGACTCCCACACAGGGCCACAAAACATAAGGGCTCTAAAATGGCTCCCACACACTTTCTGGACACTGTACCGCTACAATCACCCACAGAAGTTCCTTTACCGTAGCAGCCCCATCATCATTTTGCAGCCCCAAATATTCCCATCATCCCATTGCAGCCCTCATCATCCCTTTACAGTCCCCAATACAGCACCCCCATCATTCCATTACAGCCCCATCGTTCTACAGTACAGTATTGCAGCCTCCCATCATCCCACATCATCCCACTGCAGCCTCCCATCATCCCGGTATCCCACTGTAGCCTCCCATTATCACAGTATCCCACTGCAGCCTCCCATGTGTGTATCGTACACACACACACACTTACACAGACACACACACACACACACACAATTTCACTTTCTTACTGGTTTCCTCCGCGGTGCTGCTCTCAATGCTTTGGTGGTGCAGGAGCCCTGGGCCAATCAGAGTGCAGGAGCCCTGGGCCAATCAGAGCGCAGGAGCCCTGGGTCAATCACAGCCCAGGAACAATCAGAGGCTATGGATGATGTCAGCTGGCCCATGGTTCCTGCGCTGTGATTGGCACCGGGCTCATGGGCAGAAATCGGCACACAGCTCCGAGGCTGTGATTAACTCCTGTGAACAGCGCGGCTGCAGTGGTGGGCACCGGACAGCGGGGACAGCAGGAGCGAGACACAACTGCATACTCCATGCACAGAACAAGGTATGCCTTATTTTCGGGGGGGGGGTGCCTTACATTAGCAGGCACAGTGCTCCCCCTAGCATGCCTTACTTTCGGGGGGCACCCTATTTTTGGGGAAACAGGGTATACATTAAAATAAAATCACCCCTTAGCCTTCGTTTTTCCAAACTAAATAGCCCCAAGTGTAATAATCTATCTTGGTATTCTGGGGAGGGCGCACGGACCCTGGATCCACTCCACCAGGCTGCCCCTATTAAGGTAATGTGCATACATTCATTTTACTATTGGCATTTTAGCCTTGATTGGATTATGTGGATGCTTTTATGCACAGTTTAGCCTGCAGCATAATAATATAGGCTTTCTTCTTGCCCACTATTTATATTCATGAATGTGTGTTGGGATCCCGGCTCCGTGCGCTCTGTGTATGTTTCTTTAGTGGTGTCTGTGCACACCCTGCGGTACTCTGCCTCACCTATTTCCTAGTTCTGATGGTTCTGTATTAACATTTGTGTATAATAAAGTTTACATTTTTATATATTCTATTATTATCTGGATTCCTTGGTCGTTTTGTTTGGGTTTTTAACCCATAGTCCTTTTGTTTCATATGTGATAGCGACTTATCCTGATTTGATGGTCCGCCTTTTTCCTACATGGATTTTTGGCATAGGGTTTCTATAGTTTATTATATTTATAAGATTTATTATTAGTTTTCGCTATGCCCTGGTTTGTTATGTGTTTAATTATCTATCTTGGTATTGCAGACCCACCAAACCTTGGTCGCTTTTCTCTGCACCCGCTCTAGTTCAGCTATGTCTTCCTTATACACCGGAGACCAGAACTGTACACAGTATTCTAAGTGTTGTTGAACTAGTGACTTGTATAGAGGTAAAATTATGTTCTCCTCATGAGCATCTATGCTTCTTTTAATGCATCCCATTATCTTATTTGCCTTTGTAGCAGCTGCCTGACACCAGCCACTAAATGTGAGTTTGTCATCCACCCATACACCCAGGTCTTTTTCATTGACGGTTTTGCCCAGAGTTTTAGAATTAAGCACATAGTTATACATCTCATTACTTCTTCCCAAGTGCATGACCTTACATTTATCCTCATTAAAATTAAAGCTTATTTGCCATTTATCAGCCCAAGCTTCTAGTTTACATAAATCATCTTGTAATATAAAATTGTCCTCCTCTGTATTGATTACCCTGCAGAGTTTAGTGTCCTCTTAAAAAATTGAAATTGTGCTCTGAATGCCCCTACAAGGTCATTAATAAATATGTTAAAAAGAAGAGGGCCCAATACTGACCCCTGTGGTACCCCACTGCTAACCGCGACCCAGTCCGAGTGTGCTCCATTAATTACCACCCTTTGTTTCCTATCCCTGAGCCAGCTCTTAACCCACTTACACATATTTTCCCCTATCCCCATTATTCTCATTTTATGTATCAACCTTTTGTGTGGCACCGTATCAAAAGCTTTTGAAAAGTCCATATACACTACGTTCACTTGGTTCCCTTGGTCCAATCCAGAACTTACCTCTTCATAGAAATTGATCAGATTGCTGTGACCAATATAGATATTAATAACATCAATCCTCTATCATATGACTACCAGTTGAATGTCATCAAATTGGCAGGTTCCTGCAAATTTGAACAATTAGCAAATCGATTGCTGCAAATCGCTAAAAACTGTCTAGCACTTTTTTGCACATTGCTGAATATTGCATTTTCCAGTGAGCAGGCTAACATGATATTAGATTCATACCATCAGAGAGAAGCAGGACAAAGGCACAGCTGTATGACTTCAGGTTAATGAAGCTGCATATACATCAGGCATTACGGGTTCCACTTCCAAAGAAAAAGAATCTCTGTATCCATTAAGAAGAAAGTGGATAGGTACATACCGTCCCGTGCAACAAAATCCTTTATTGTGGCATCATCATACCAATAGCAGGCAGATAAAACAGTGGAGCAAATACAGACGACGATCGTTTCACGCTTACATTGCGCTTCAACAGGTCATATGTAGGACAAAGCTCACAAAATATTTAAAAGCAACCATTGCCCTGTCCCGCCCACAAAACATCTGGTGAAAGCATCTCATTAATTATGAGACAAGTGAAAAGCAAATAAATGCAATACAAAATACTGTTAAAAACAAACAAAAAAATCACAAAAACACAGCCATGTCGAGTTAGTCATTGAAACCTGATGGACCTTGAGCACGAGTCCCAATAAGCCATCTAGCCTCCTTTCTTAATAATAATTTATTGAAGTCACCTCCTTGTGCCGGCATTTTAACGGTTTCAATCCCTGCAAACCGCAATACTTCAGGATTGCCTGCATGCTCTTTCCTTATATGTTCAATTAGTCTAGGGACCCCTTTACCCGAGGTGATGGAATTAAAGTGGGCACGGAAATGTACGAATAAGGGACAAATAGTCTTTCCGATATAATGAAAACCGCATGGGCAAAGCACAACGTATACAACATAATTTGTGCGGCATGTTATAAAATCTTCGACTTTATGTGAAATACCTCCCATCTGTAAATATTTGGTTGGTAAGATAGAAGGAACAGAAAGAACAGTTTCCGCATTTATGATTGCATACGGGCATATTTTTTTTGCAGCCAATTATTATTTTAAACTTTAACACGATTCTGAACGAGAATATCTTTTATATTTTTTTGTCCTCTGGTATGTAACAAGCGGACCCCTGGACACTATATCCGCAATTTCTTTTTCTCCCTCTAGCAAATACCAAATCCTGTTGATCGCAGATATAAATCTAATTTGACTGTCCATAGGACCAAACCTAAAACTAAAAAAATACATCTTTTTTCCTTTTTATTCTGTTGTATCCGGCATTTATATATATATATATATATATATATATATATATATATATATATATATAGAGGTCCATAGATTGTTCTTTAAACCTGATGGGGTCATTATTAATCCTTTTCATCTGTAGAAGCTGGCTGTAAGGTAGGGATTTTTTCAACGCTGTCAAAATGCAGAAGCGAATTGGTGGAAGTTGGTTTGCGATAAACTTCTGTTCGTAGAGAGCCATTGACAATATGCAATTGTACATCCAAGAATTCAAGAGTATCACACCCAAATTTGGCAGTGAAGCTCATATTCATATTGTTGGACTTGTTCAAGTGATCTACAAAATGATGGAATAATTCCTGAGACCCGTCCCATACTATGAATATATCGTCGTCCTCAGAAGAAGTTTGATTTGCTTGAGGAAGCAATTTTTTGAGGAATAAATAAACTTTTCTTCAAAAATCGCAAGATACAGGTTTGCAAAGATACATACAACGGGGGTACCCATTGCGGTACCCACCCGCTGCAGGTACCACGTATCCATAAATATAAAGGCAAACAAATTTTAATCCCTCACATATAAAATCCACAAAGTCCTCAGCATTGTCTGTGCTAAATAACACTCTTCTAACTGTATCTACCCTTTCTAATTGCGGTATTCTTGTATAAAGACTTTCTACGTCGATGGAGGTTAATGAAAGACCTTCCTGTCAGATAAAGTATTTTAAGGCTGCTAAAAATTTGCCTGTGTCTTTTATATATGAGAGTATAGATTTTAGAAGATGGCGCAGCAGCCAATCGAGATATTTAGACAATGATTCTGTAAGAGATCCTATCCCTGCGACAATAAGCCACCAGGGAGGATGTGAAGAAGATTTGTGGATTTTAGGTACATGGTACCAATAAGGCTTACAGGGATAATCTGGCAGTAATTTTTCTGCCTGTTTGCACAAAATTACGTCCTTTTCAACCTGTCTTCTGAGTAGTGTTGAGCGATACCGTCCGATACTTGAAAGTATCGGTATCGGATAGTATCGGTCGATACCCGAAAAGTATCGGATATCGCCGATACCGATACCCGATACCAATACAAGTCAATGAGACACCAAGTATCGGAAGGTATCCTGATGGTTCCCAGGGTCTGAAGGAGAGGAAACTCTCCTTCAGGCCCTGGGATCCATATTACTGTGTAAAATAAAGAATTAAAATAAAAAATATTGATATACTCACCTCTCCGGAGGGCCTTCCATGACATCACGGCTTCTGATTGGTCGCGTGCCGCTCATGTGACCGCCACGCGACCAATCACAAGCCGCGACGTCATTCTCAGGTCCTAAATTCCTAGAATGAGGAGTTTAGGGCCTGAGAATGACGTCACGGCTTGTGATTGGTCGCGTGGCGGTCACATGAGCGGCACGCGACCAATCAGAAGCCGTGACGTCATGAACTGGAGCCTTGGAAAAGTTCCCACGCTCGAGTTCATATGAGGTCATCCAGCAGAGGGCGCATCACCGCAACTCAAGGTAAGTACAGATCATCCTGCTTTCCTTTCAGTACCCGGGGTTTACAGGCATGAGTGAGTGCATTAGCACAGCTCCTGGCTGTAAAATGATTTAACCCCTTCAGATGGATTTACTTCGTGGGACATGACAGATCATCTGAAGGTATGTATATTGTTGGTTTATTATTTTTCAGAGCAAGGGTCTTCAGGTGGATTGAGAGAGCAATAAAATATTAAAACAACCTGTGTGTTTATTTAATTAAAATACTTTTTAATAATGTGTGTGTGTTTTTTTAACCCTTTCATACAATTGGATTAATAATGGATAGGTGTCATAATTGAAGCATCTCCATTATTAATCTGGCTTAATGTCACCTTACAATTGCAAGGTGACATTAACCCTTCATTACCCCATATCCTACCACTACACGGGAGTGGGAAGAGAGTGGCCAAGTGCCAGAATAGGCGCATCTTCCAGGTGTGCCTTTTCTGGGGTGGCTGGGGGCAGATGTTTGTAGCCAGGGGGGGCCAATAACCATGGACCCTCTCTAGGCTATTAATATCCGCCCTCAGTCACTGGCTTTACCACTCTGGCGGAGAAAATTGCATGGGAGCCCACGCCAATTTTTTCCGCCATTTAACCCTTTATTTTAGCAGCTACAGCACCCAAATTTTGCACATACACACTACTAACATTAGTAGTGTGGAATATGCAAAAAAAAAGGGGATATGAGATGGTTTACTGTATGTAAACCATGTCTCATATCATGTCGTGTTTGGGAAGGAGAAATGAAAAGCCGGCAATTGAATTACCGGCTTTTCACTAACACCGCTGCGTATTTCTCGCAAGTCACACTGCTGGTCCGTGTGGAATCCGTATTTTTCTCGCCCCCATAGACTTTCATTGGCGATTTTTTTGCGCAATATGGTGACAAACGCAGCATGCTGAGATTTTCTACGGCCGTACAAGACCGTATATTACGGATGCGTAATATACGGCAGATAGGAGCTGGGCCATAGAGAATCATTGGGCCGTGTGTAATGCGTATTTTACGGATGTAGTTTATGCGCTCATACGTCCGTAAAACTCGCTAGTGTGAGGCCGGCCTTAAACTGTGGTATTTACTGTATTAATATTTGCAAAGGTTTTACATAAATGTAAGTCGCCTGCCAGGGCAGTGGGGATACTCGGTACCGAGTCCGGTCACACTTAAAGGGGATGTCACGGTGGCTGCGACCCGGTCCGTGGCTTTGGGCACTCAATTAAAAGGGAACTAGTATTTAAAGGGGTTTAATAAAGTTGTATTCGTGACGCCACCTGTGGTTCTTGGTCAGAGGGGACCGATACTGCTTAAAGGGGTCCTCTGGGATGATGTTACTGCAGCATAGATGTGACGCTTCCCACAGGAGAAGCGGGCCCCCAGGGCTCCCGGTGTAGTGGGCAAGGATGGTAGTTTGTCAGTAAATAAACGAAGGACACAGGGTTGCAGTCTTCACCTGGTTTACTGATGGTAGAAGGCCACAGTCCAGGATACTGGCAACAGGTGTAGATGGAGTCCAGACAGCCTGAAGACAGGTGGAATACTCCTTGGCAGGTCAGGTTGGGAGCCTTCCACTTTGCGCTGACTATTAGTCCCTTGCTGCCTGTAGTGTCCTAACAAGGTCCTTCTTCTCTTCTGTCCTGGGACAGTACCTGTATGGTGGGCTGTCATGATCTGTACTTTTGCCCTGTCCTGTATTTGAATAATATGCCATTTGATGTATGTAACTGTTCTCTGGTTTCTATTAGCTGTAATATATGTATTTTCTTGTGCTTTGAGTTAATCTGTAACAATGTCTCCTTCCCCCAATACTTGCAGCTCTAAGCTATAATGTAATTAAGCTTTGTCAACATCACTAGGAAGGA
This sequence comes from Ranitomeya variabilis, assembly GCF_051348905.1. Lineage (NCBI taxonomy): Eukaryota > Metazoa > Chordata > Amphibia > Anura > Dendrobatidae > Ranitomeya > Ranitomeya variabilis. The sequence goes on from NC_135233.1 coordinate 828,751,957, forward strand.
ATAGCCATTCTTCCTCACAGCAGGTGGCTAGTCAAATGTACATACTACAGAGCCGACTAGTCTGGAATCTTCTGGTGGACTCAGCCATTGAATAGAAGGTGTGACCCCTACCCCCTTCATGGGCGGATCCCAGGAGCTCAGACAATCCATTCTTATTTTGAGATCAGAGGTGAGTTGACTTTGGAAGGAGAAGGAGTGGGGATTCTTAGCTGAGGCAAGACCCCACGTACATCTGTGACTGTGGAAGCGAACGGGGCGAGACTTGAGCTGAGGACATATCTCGTCGTTCGAGGGATTGTTTTGTGATCGTTTGGACTCGTGTGGACTATTGTTTTGTTAGCTGGCACAAGGATTATCGGGAGGTGCCCCCGAACCGGTTCCATTGGACTAATAGTGGACTCTGTAGATCTACCTGCATGTGTTGTTCCAGCGTTCTGGATAATAAATCTGTGGAATCATCCCTTGGCCTGTTGTCCCTTCTTGCTCTGCCGTACACCCCGTCACAAACTGGTGGCAGCAGTGGGATCAGAGCAGAAGGAATGGAGGACAACGGCCCAACATCGGGAACCAGCACCGCAGAGTACAAGAACTGGACTTTGGGGAGCCTACAATCAAAGGCCCGTGAAGTAGGAGTCCGTTTTAAAGGACTCTCCAAGGAGCAGCTAATTGAGGCTTTGGAAGGAGTTTGCCTGCAAGATGACACTGAGGAAGGATCCTCGCAGCAAATGGAGGAAAGACTGCAGCCGGAGGTAAATACCCAGAAGAGTCAGTGGGTTGTGTGGTACGAGGAGGAGTTGGCATTGCTGGGAGAGGAGGCCACCATAGCCGATAAGAAGGAGGCCATTCACAGAGCTCAGGAGAGGGAGAGGAAGGCCATTCACAGAGCTGAGGAGAGGGAGAGGGAGGCCATTCACAGAGCCGAGGAGAGGGAGAGGGAGGCCATTCACAGAGCCGAGGACAGAGCTCAGGAGATGGCATTGCTGGAGAGGCAGATCACTTTGGAAGCAGCTAGAAGCTCCAGACAGACTGTAACCCCAGCACCCACCATGAGGGAACTCCCCAGAGTGTCCCGCAAAGACTTCAAGCCGTTTAATTAGGCTTCAGGCGACATTGAGGATTTCTTCCAGGACTTTGAGCATCAGTGTCGATTAATGGAAGTCCCGGACAGGGAGCGAGTCCGACATCTGGTGGGGCTCTTAGAGGGTGGAGCTGCCGCAGCCTATAGAGCTATGGGCCCTCGAGAGAACTGTGAGTATGCGGAGATTAAACTGACTATTCTAGAACATTATGCTGTGACACCAGACACTTACAGGACTCAGTTCCGTACTTTAGCCTGCAATGAGGAAGTGTCTTTCAAGATGTATGCCCACAGACTCAAACAAATATGTAATCGCTGGCTGGAAGCAGAGGAGGCCTTAACCTGGGAGACCTTTCTCCAGGTTATCCTAAAAGAGCAGTTTTACTTCAAGTGCCCTGCTGAGATCCGGGAATGGGTGCGTGAGAGGAGACCAGCCACTGTGGAGGAAGCTGCAGCTCTGGCTGATGAGGTTCTCACCATCAAGCCTCAGTGGAGGGTTCTGTTAGAGGATCGAGAGAGGCCTACCAGCCCCACAACCCCGGTGGCCCCCAGTTCTTCTGTCCCTATTGTTCCCTGTTCCTCTAAGCCACCACCTCATGCTGATACCCGTGTAAATGTGCCTCCAGTTGCTTCTACTGCATTTTCTGGAATACGACGAGGAGAGGAAGTAGCAGAGCGCAGGTGTTATGGTTGTGGGCATCCGGGGCATCTGCAGGCCTCATGCCCAGCCAGCCCATGGAGGAGTCGTCCTCAAACCCCTACAGCACCTTTAGGTGGGAGCCGGCCTCCAGGTTCCCTTACCCCTCGCCCAAGAGGACGCCTTGGATGGAGTGAGACCCAGCACAGATGCTATCGATGTGGGCAGCCAGGGCATCTGCAAGCCTCCTGCCCAGCTGTTCCAATGAGGATTGATCCTGTACCCAGTCATATTATTAATTATGTACAGCCAAGTGCCATGGAGGAAGACGTGTTACCACTACGTGAGGACCGGCCTAGTGCCTCACCCACCCATGTTGCACCACTAGGAGTTTATGGTGTGCGACCCGCAGCTATGACGACTTCTGCTCATCGAGGTAAGCACTTGCAGGAGGTCGTGCTGGATGGACAGAGACTTATTGGATTTTGTGACTCGGGGGCTTTCCTCACACTGGCTGATCCCCGAGTGGTTCGGCCTGAGGCAATCCATAGAGGACCTGGGATTGTTATTGAACTGGCTGGTGGACATTGGAGGACTATTCCCATAGCCACTGTGGATCTGAACTTTGGTTTTGGGGTCAGGCGATGTTTGGTTGGGGTGATGGGAGGTCTGCCTGCAGATGTTCTCCTGGGCAATGATGTGGGAGAGCTACGATGCCAATTCGTGGCTGCATGAAGCCACATGTAAGTTACGCTCTGCCTGTGTGTACTTAACCAGCGACCTGTAGAGGTCGCTAGTACGTACACAAATTGGGAGGGGAAGGGATTGTCATGATCTGTACTTTTGCCCTGTCCTGTATTTGAATAATATGCCATTTGATGTATGTAACTGTTCTCTGGTTTCTATTAGCTGTAAGATATGTATTTTCTTGTGCTTTGAGTTAATCTGTAACAATGTCTCCTTCCCCCAATACTTGCAGCCCTAAGCTATAATGTAATTAAGCTTTGTCAACATCACTAGGAAGGAATAGCCATTCTTCCTCACAGCAGGTGGCTAGTCAAATGTACATACTACAGAGCCGACTAGTCTGGAATCTTCTGGTGGACTCAGCCATTGAATAGAAGGTGTGACCCCTACCCCCTTCATGGGCGGATCCCAGGAGCTCAGACAATCCATTCTTATTTTGAGATCAGAGGTGAGTTGACTTTGGAAGGAGAAGGAGTGGGGATTCTTAGCTGAGGCAAGACCCCACGTACATCTGTGACTGTGGAAGCGAACGGGGCGAGACTTGAGCTGAGGACATATCTCGTCGTTCGAGGGATTGTTTTGTGATCGCTTGGACTCGTGTGGACTATTGTTTTGTTAGCTGGCACAAGGATTATCGGGAGGTGCCCCCGAACCGGTTCCGTTGGACTAATAGTGGACTCTGTAGATCTACCTGCATGTGTTGTTTCAGCGTTCTGGATAATAAATCTGTGGAATCATCCCTTGGCCTGTTGTCCCTTCTTGCTCTGCCGTACACCCCGTCACACCCCCTCACCCAGCTTGAGCCGTTTCTCTGGGGTCTCTGTATAGGGTGATTCCGGGCTCTGGAATGCTGCTGTACCTTAGCTTTAATGGGGCAGGTTACTTTCAGCTCTCTGCCCTCCGGTTCTGCTGTGGGACTTGCAGTTGCTCACAACCTCGGGCTCCCAGTGCCTTCAGCTGTTTCTGCGCTTCAGCTCTGAGGGGCTCAATCACAGCCCTCCTCAAGCTCCTGAACACTCCTCTGCTCTTTCCCTGTCTCTTGTCTGCACCAGACTGTCTGACTCTTCCTCCAGACCAGGATTAAAATTTTAAAAGTTTAGAGCTCCCTCTTCTGGCCTGGATTCAGAATGTGTTGTGTGTACAGCTTACCTGCCAAAGGGATCCCTCCTGTCTCCTGGCATGGCATTACCCTCCCTGAGAGGAAGGCATCACCACTGTGGTACCCAAACTCCTGGGGTGCCACAAATGCATCTTCCTAGTAGCCTTAAACATGTCAATTTTAAAATCAGTGAAATCAAAATCCCAAACCCTTAGACAGGACAGAAACAGCAGCAGTGTCCAATGTATGGTCTGTCAAATTAATGATCTGTGAAACAACAGGAATGTCATTATTTATCTCCAGGACACTTGCTTTCTCTGGCTGCGAAAGCCGATATTTCTTTCTCCTCCTGCCCCCTCTCCTGATTTTCCTCCTAAAGGGGCCAGCATACGGTCAGCACTAGAAGTCTGCAGGATAGCCACAGTGTCAATTTCTTCATTAATGCTAGAGTCCGAAACAGTAATCAAATTATCCTTCTTAGGTTTCCCGTTTTTCGCTTAAGGACGCCGATTATTATTCCTTTTTGCTACTGTTCTGTTTTTGATCCATGTAAAAATATTACCTTTATTGAAATCATTTTTATTTCTGACAAATTTGTCATGTTCACGTTGCTTTGTGTCCATTTGGATAGGAATTAATCTCTTTTCCAATTTGCTATTGAATGCCAACCATTGACTCTCAGTCAAACGTGAACTTTTTTCATTCATGGTTTTATCAAGATCCGCATTCACTTCGGTGTAATTCAGTTTATTATATTTTAACACAAAATTTAGCAAATTCTTAGAGCAAGAAGAAAATAAGCTCTCAACGCGTTTCCCCCACACGCGGGTTCATCAGGAGAGGCAGCCTTATCTTTTGGACAACTCTCCACTGCCATGTAATTCTGAACCTCTCCTGATGAACCCGTGTGTGGGGGAAACGCGTTGAGAGCTTATTTTCTTCATGTGAGGAGTCATTTCATTGTGACCCTCAGCCGCCTTTATACAGCACCACATACTAACAGATAAGTACAATTGCACTATCAAGATGTCTGTATCATTGAGGCATATTTTGTACCTATTGGTTAATCTTTGATAGTTTATATGTGATAGTGCTGGCGTGCTAGTATATCTGAAGTTTGTTTATCATTGTTTGAGTTTGTTGTTCCATATGAGTACCAATTAATCCCCAATCATCACATGGGGTTAATTATACCACTGCTGCCGCCTCCTCGCTCGCTCCCAGCCTCTGCTTCTCATGCTCGCGCATACCAGGTTCAGTGCTGCGCATGTGCACTTCTAATCTTCTGTCGGCGCTCCTCTTCATCTCCTCTATGGTCCTAAGGACTAGTACCTGGAAGTCGGTCCTCCTTATTGTCCTCTCTATGGTTCTGGAGGTCTGTTACCTGGAAGTGCTACCCTGCCTTTAGGTATTTAAACAGCTTCCTGCCATCCCTCTGTGCCTGGTTATCATTTGTTCCTTCAGGTGTTCCTGGCCGCTCTTAGTCTCTGTGAAGTTCGTTTTCCCTCTGACTTTGGGTTTATCCTGTCTTTCCTGTATCCTGCTAGCCTCTGCGTTCCCTCAGTTCCTCCGCCAGTCCCTGCACTGCTGCAGTTTACCCACCAGTCCTGTGTCTCTGCAGTACTCACGTATCCTGTGGTCCTACTATCTCCGCCTCTTCTTGGTCTTCTCCCGTCCTGGTCCTCCAGCTTCCCTGGCTGCCCCTAACTCTCCCTGTATAGGGGGCGGTCTATCTGGTCAGCTCGTCCGTGAGGGGTTCGTCGTCGCGGTCTAGAGGGTCCACTTTCCGTTTTCTGTTGTGAATTTGGATTCTGGGCTCCCCCGGTGGCTACTGGTGGAATTGAACTTGTGACATCATCTTCCCTGTTCACCTGTTCTGATTAGATCTGGGTGTCGCTATATAACCTGGCTTCTCTGTTAGATGCTTGCCGGTCAACAATGTTATCAGAAGCCTCTCTGTGCTTGTTCCTGCTCCCAGACATCTACTAGATAAGTTGGACATTCGTCCATGTTTTGTTTTTGTATTTTGGTTCCAGTTCACAGCTGCAGTTTCGTTACTGTGTCTGGAAAGCTCTTGTTGATCAGGAATTGCCACTCTGGTATTATGAGTTAATGCCAGAGTCCTAAAGTAATTTCTGGATGTGTTTTGTTAGGGTTTTCTACTGACCATGAAAGTATGCTTTCTGTCTTCTGCTATCTAGAAAGCGGACCTCAAATTTGCTAAAACTATTTTCCTGCTGCGTTTGTTGTTTCATCTCATATCACCGCCAATATATGTGGGGGGCCTCTGTCTCCTTTTTGGGCATTTCTCTAGAGGTGAGTCAGGTCTTATATTTCCCTCTGCTAGCATTATTTAGTTCTCCGGCCGGCGCTGGGCATATAGGGATAAAAAGTAGGACATGCTACCTGGCTACTTCTAGATGATGCGGTAGGTTTAGTTCATGGTCAGTATAGTTACATCTTCCAAGAGCTTGTTCCTATAGAGGCTTATGCTAGTTCTCTGGCCATGGAGATCATGACAGTTTGACCGGCAGTTAAAGGGTTAAAATCCTTGGCTGAGAAAGGAGAGAAATAAGAAGTCTGCTGAGAGTTTTTTTTTTTTTTTTTTTTTTTTTTCTGTGCTCTTAATTGGATCACTTGCCAGTCTGTCTATGCTGCAGTCTTTCTTTTTTTTTCTCTCTCCTTATAATCTTTGAATGGCTTTGTGTTCACCTGTTAATAATGGATCTTCAGAGTGTAACTGCAGGTTTGAATAATCTCACCACGAAAGTACAAAATTTGCAAGATTTTATTATTCATGCTCCGGTATCTGAGCCGAGAATTCCTTTGCCGGAATTCTTCTCAGGGAATAGATCTAGCTTTCAGAATTTTAGAAATAATTGTAAGCTATTTTTGTCCCTGAAATCTCGTTCTGCTGGAGACCCTGCACAGCAGGTTGGGATTGTGATTTCCTTGCTCCGCGGCGACCCTCAAGACTGGGCTTTTGCATTGGCACCAGGGGATCCTGCGTTGCGCAATGTGGATGCGTTTTTTTTGGCCTTGGGCTTGCTGTATGAGGAACCTCATTTGGAACTTCAGGCAGAAAAAACTTTGATGTCCCTATCGCAGGGGCAAGATGAAGCTGAAATTTACTGCCAAAGATTCCGTAAATGGTCTGTGCTTACTCAGTGGAATGAGTGTGCCTTGGCGGCTACTTTCAGAGAGGGTCTCTCTGATGCCATTAAGGATGTTATGGTGGGGTTCCCTGTGCCTGCGGGTCTGAATGAGTCCATGACAATGGCCATTCAGATCGATAGGCGTCTGCGGGAGCGCAAACCAGTGCACCATCTGGCGGTGTCCACTGAGAAGACGCCAGAAAGCATGCAGTGTGATAGAATTCTGTCCAGAAGCGAGCGGCAGAATTTTAGACGGAAAAATGGGTTGTGTTTCTATTGTGGGGATTCTACTCATGTTATATCAGCATGCTCTAAACGTACTAAAAAGCTTGATAAATCTGTTTCCATTGGCACTTTACAGTCTAAATTTATTTTGTCTGTGACCCTGATTTGCTCTTTGTCATCTATTACTACTGACGCCTATATCGACTCTGGCGCCGCTTTGAGTCTTATGGATTGGTCCTTTGCCAATCGTTGTGGGTATGATTTAGAGCCTTTGGAAACTCTTATTCCTCTGAAGGGGATTGACTCCACCCCATTGGCTAATAATAAACCACAATACTGGACACAAGTGACTATGTGTATTAATCCGGATCACCAGGAGACTATTCGTTTTCTAGTGCTGTATAATCTACATGAGGATTTGGTGCTGGGATTGCCATGGCTGCAGTCTCACAACCCAGTCCTTGACTGGAGAGCTATGTCTGTGTTGAGCTGGGGATGTAAGGGGACTCATGGGGACGTACCTTTGGTGTCCATTTCATCATCTATCCCCTCTGAAATCCCTGAGTTCCTGTCTGACTATCGTGACGTCTTTGAAGAACCCAAGCTTGGTTCACTACCTCCGCACCGTGAGTGCGATTGTGCTATAGATTTAATCCCGGGTAGTAAATACCCAAAGGGTCGTTTATTTAATCTGTCTGTGCCTGAACATACTGCTATGCGAGAATATATAAAGGAGTCCTTGGAAAAGGGACATATTCGTCCATCGTCATCTCCCTTAGGAGCCGGTTTTTTCTTTGTGTCAAAAAAAGACGGCTCTTTGAGACCATGTATTGATTATCGGCTTTTGAATAAAATCACGGTTAAATATCAATACCCATTGCCGTTGCTGACTGATTTGTTTGCTCGCATAAAGGGGGCCAAGTGGTTCTCTAAGATTGATCTCCGTGGGGCGTATAATTTGGTGCGGATCAGGCAGGGGGATGAGTGGAAAACCGCATTTAATACGCCCGAGGGCCACTTTGAGTATTTGGTGATGCCTTTTGGTCTTTCTAATGCCCCTTCAGTCTTCCAGTCCTTTATGCATGATATTTTCCGCGATTTTTTGGATAAATTTATGATAGTGTATCTGGATGATATTCTGATTTTTTCGGATGACTGGGACTCTCATGTCCGGCAAGTTAAGAGGGTTTTTCAGGTTTTGCGGTCTAATTCTCTGTGTGTCAAGGGTTCTAAGTGCGTTTTTGGGGTTCAGAGAATTTCCTTTTTGGGATATATTTTTTCTCCCTCTTCCATTGAGATGGATCCTGTTAAGGTTCAAGCTATTTGTGATTGGACGCAGCCCTCTTCTCTTAAAAGTCTTCAGAAATTTTTGGGCTTTGCCAACTTTTATCGTCGATTTATTTCTGGTTTTTCGGATGTCGTTAAGCCATTGACCGATTTGACTAGACAGGGTGCTGATGTTGCTAATTGGTCCCCTGATGCTGTGGAGGCCTTTCAGGAGCTTAAGCGCTGTTTTTCTTCTGCCCCTGTGTTGCGTCAGCCTGATGTGACTCTTCCTTTTCAGGTTGAGGTCGACGCTTCTGAGATCGGAGCTGGGGCAGTGTTGTCGCAGAAAAGTTCTGACTGCGCCGTGATGAGGCCTTGTGCCTTCTTTTCCCGTAAATTTTCGCCCGCTGAGCGGAATTATGATGTTGGGAATCGGGAGCTTTTGGCCATGAAGTGGGCGTTTGAGGAGTGGCGCCATTGGCTCGAGGGGGCCAGACATCAGGTGGTGGTATTGACTGACCACAAAAATTTGATTTATCTTGAGACCGCCAGGCGCCTGAATCCTAGACAGGCGCGCTGGTCATTATTTTTTTCTCGGTTTAATTTTGTGGTATCGTACCTACCAGGTTCTAAGAATGTTAAGGCGGATGCCCTTTCTAGGAGTTTTGAGCCTGATTCACCTGGCAACTCTGACCCCACAGGTATTCTTAAGGAGGGAGTTATCTTGTCAGCCGTTTCTCCAGACCTGCGGCGGGCCTTGCAGGAGTTTCAGGCGGATAGACCGGATCGTTGTCCGCCTGATAGGCTGTTTGTTCCTGATGATTGGACCAGTAAAGTCATCTCTGAGGTGCATTCTTCTGCGTTGGCAGGTCATCCTGGAATTTTTGGTACCAGGGATTTGGTGGCAAGATCCTTCTGGTGGCCTTCCCTGTCACGAGATGTGCGAGGCTTTGTGCAGTCTTGTGACGTTTGTGCTCGGGCCAAGCCTTGTTGTTCTCGGGCTAGTGGATTATTGTTGCCCTTGCCTATTCCTAAGAGGCCTTGGACGCACATCTCGATGGATTTTATTTCAGATCTGCCTGTTTCTCAGAAGATGTCTGTCATCTGGGTGGTGTGTGACCGTTTTTCTAAGATGGTTCATTTGGTTCCCCTGCCCAAATTGCCTTCTTCTTCCGAGTTGGTGCCCCTGTTTTTTCAAAATGTTGTTCGTTTGCATGGTATTCCTGAGAATATCGTTTCTGACAGAGGAACCCAATTTGTGTCTAGATTTTGGCGGGCATTTTGTGCTAGGATGGGCATAGATTTGTCTTTTTCGTCTGCTTTTCACCCTCAGACTAATGGCCAGACCGAGCGGACTAATCAGACCCTGGAGACATATCTGAGGTGTTTTGTGTCTGCTGACCAGGATGATTGGGTTGCTTTTTTGCCATTGGCGGAGTTCGCCCTCAATAATCGGGCCAGCTCTGCCACCTTGGTTTCCCCGTTTTTCTGTAATTCGGGGTTCCATCCTCGATTTTCCTCCGGTCAGATGGAATCCTCGGATTGTCCTGGAGTGGATGCGGTGGTGGAGAGATTGCATCATATCTGGGGGCAGGTGATGGACAATTTAAAGTTGTCCCAGGAGAAGACTCAGCTTTTTGCCAACCGTCACCGTCGTGTTGGTCCTCGGCTTTGTGTTGGAGATTTGGTGTGGTTGTCTTCTCGTTTTGTCCCTATGAGGGTCTCATCTCCTAAGTTTAAGCCTCGGTTCATCGGTCCGTATAAAATATTGGAGATTCTTAACCCTGTTTCCTTCCGTTTGGACCTCCCTGCATCCTTTTCTATTCATAACGTTTTTCATCGGTCGTTATTGCGCAGGTATGAGGCACCGGTTGTGCCTTCCGTTGAGCCTCCTGCTCCGGTGTTGGTTGAGGGTGAGTTGGAGTACGTTGTGGAAAAAATCCTAGACTCCCGTGTTTCCAGACGGAGACTCCAGTATCTGGTCAAGTGGAAGGGATATGGCCAGGAGGATAATTCTTGGGTCACTGCATCTGATGTTCATGCCTCTGATCTGGTTCGTGCCTTTCATAGGGCCCATCCTGATCGCCCTGGTGGTTCTGGTGAGGGTTCGGTGCCCCCTCCTTGAGGGGGGGGTACTGTTGTGAATTTGGATTCTGGGCTCCCCCGGTGGCTACTGGTGGAATTGAACTTGTGACATCATCTTCCCTGTTCACCTGTTCTGATTAGATCTGGGTGTCGCTATATAACCTGGCTTCTCTGTTAGATGCTTGCCGGTCAACAATGTTATCAGAAGCCTCTCTGTGCTTGTTCCTGCTCCCAGACATCTACTAGATAAGTTGGACATTCGTCCATGTTTTGTTTTTGTATTTTGGTTCCAGTTCACAGCTGCAGTTTCGTTACTGTGTCTGGAAAGCTCTTGTTGATCAGGAATTGCCACTCTGGTATTATGAGTTAATGCCAGAGTCCTAAAGTAATTTCTGGATGTGTTTTGTTAGGGTTTTCTACTGACCATGAAAGTATGCTTTCTGTCTTCTGCTATCTAGAAAGCGGACCTCAAATTTGCTAAAACTATTTTCCTGCTGCGTTTGTTGTTTCATCTCATATCACCGCCAATATATGTGGGGGGCCTCTGTCTCCTTTTTGGGCATTTCTCTAGAGGTGAGTCAGGTCTTATATTTCCCTCTGCTAGCATTATTTAGTTCTCCGGCCGGCGCTGGGCATATAGGGATAAAAAGTAGGACATGCTACCTGGCTACTTCTAGATGATGCGGTAGGTTTAGTTCATGGTCAGTATAGTTACATCTTCCAAGAGCTTGTTCCTATAGAGGCTTATGCTAGTTCTCTGGCCATGGAGATCATGACAGTTTTCCCTCTTTGTATCGTCACACTCACAATAGGACTGCACTCGGATGACATCTGAGTGCAGCCTGATTCTTACAGTATAACAGTATAACCAGGCTATGGACCCCGCTGGTGTCTCTGCCACTCAAAAGGAGTTACTTTTTTTGCGGGCATACCAGACTAGAATCATGTCCTTTCTCAAGAACATGGAGTCTCGTCTCGCGACGTTACAGTCTACCGACCCTGGTAACGCTACTCAGTTGGCGGCTCTTCAGCAAGAGTTAAGTCAACAATGGGACATTCATATTTTGAATTTTATGGCTTCTGTCGATAATCGACTTCTCTCTCTTCAGACTGCCGCTTCTGCTTCTGTACAGGCGTCCGCTCCACAGCCCTCGCCCCGTCTTGCCAGGCCACCTCGGTATGGTGGGGATCCTAAATTATGTCGCGGTTTTCTCAACAAGTGTCAACTACACTTTGAATTATCCCCACTACTGTACCCGACTGACCGAGCTAAGGTGGCTTTTGTGATGTCCCATTTGGAGGGCGAGGCTTTGGCTTGGGTGAACCCTCTTTGGGAGCGAGATGATCCAGTGGTTTCTCAACTTGCTCTCTTTTTAGACACCTTCCGCAAGGTGTTTGATGAACCTGGTCGTCTGGTATTGACTACTGAGTCCCTTTTCAACCTTAGTCAAGGGACCCTTTCTGTAGCTCAATATGCCATCCGTTTCCGGACGCTGTCCTCTGATTTAGGTTGGAATAATGAGGCTTTGGTGGGAGCATTTTGAAGAGGTTTGTCTTCTTGTATTAAGGATGAGCTGGCAGGGCGGGATACTCCTTCTGCTTTAGATGACCTTATCTCTTTGGCGCCTCGCATTGATTTGCGGTTCCAGGAGCGCTCTCGTGAGGTTGTCAGAGAGAGTAGATCTCCTCGTTTATCCTCCGTTACACGTGGTACTTCTCTTTCCCAAACCACTGCAGCTTCTTCCTCTTCTTCCCCTGAGCCTATGCAGGTTGATCGCCTCAAGCCTGCCGAACAACGCCGAAAGGAGAGACTCGCACAGGGCTTATGCTTTTATTGTGGCAGTGCTTCTCATCTTCTGCGTTCTTGTCCCCAGAAGCCAGGAAACGCCTAGACCTAAGTCAGGTAAGAGAGGCCTCCCTAGGTAGCCATGATTCCTCTCCACCTTTGATTTTGCCTGTTATTTTACACATGGGTTCCAGTCGCTTCTCTCTTGAGGCTTATGTAGATTCTGGTGTGGCTGGGAATTATGTTCAACTTGAGCTGGTCGAGAGGCTTAGGATTCCTGTCAGATCCTTGGAGGTTCCTAGGCAAATAGCTTCTGTTGACGGTTAGCCTTTGCGGGAGGTCGTTTCTTCTGTCACAGAGGAGATTGAGATTCAAATTGGAGCTTTAGGCCGACGTCACACTGGCGAGTTTTACGGACGTATGAGCGCAGAAAATACACCCGGAAAAATACGCATAACACACAGCCCAATGATTCCCTATGTCCCAGCTCCTATCAGCCGTATTTTACTGATCCGTATTATATGGTCTTGTACGGCCGTACAAAATGGCAGCATGCTGCGTTTGTCACCATATTGCGCAAAAAAATCGCCAATGAAAGTCTATGGGGGTGAGAAAAATACGGATTACACATGGACCAGCAGTGTGACCTGCGAGAAATACCCACCGGTGTTAGAGAGAAAAGCCGGTAATTCAATTGCCGGCTTTTCAATTCTCCTTCCCAAACCCGACAGGATATGAGACATGGTTTACATACAGTAAACCATCTCATATCAGTTTTTTTTGCATATTCCACACTACTAATGTTAGTGTCTCTGCAGTACTCACGTATCCTGTGGTCCTACTATCTCCGCCTCTTCTTGGTCTTCTCCTGTTCTGGTCCTCCAGCTACCCTGGCGATAGTCCCTCACGGGCCTGCCCCTAACTCTCCCTGTATAGGGGGCGGTCTATCTGGTCAGCTCGTCCGTGAGGGGTTCGTCGTCGCGGTCTAGAGGGTCCACTTTCCGTTTTCCCTCTTTGTATTGTCACACTCACAATAGGACTGCACTCGGATGACATCTGAGTGCAGCCTGATTCTTACAGTATAACAGTATAACCAGGCTATGGACCCCGCTGGTGTCTCTGCCACTCAAAAGGAGTTACTTTTTTTGCGGGCGTACCAGACTAGAATCATGTCCTTTCTCAAGAACATGGAGTCTCGTCTCGCGACGTTACAGTCTACCGACCCTGGTAACGCTACTCAGTTGGCGGCTCTTCAGCAAGAGTTAAGTCAACAATGGGACACTCAGTCCCATATTTTGAATTTTATGGCTTCTGTCGATAATCGACTTCTCTCTCTTCAGACTGCCGCTTCTGCTCCTGTACAGGCATCCGCTCCACAGCCCTCGCCCCGTCTTGCCAGGCCACCTCGGTATGGTGGGGATCCTAAATTATGTCACGGGTTTCTCAACAAGTGTCAACTACACTTTGAATTATCCCCACTACTGTACCCGACTGACCGAGCTAAGGTGGCTTTTGTGATGTCCCATTTGGAGGGCGAGGCTTTGGCTTGGGTAAACCTTCTTTGGGAGCGAGATGATCCAGTGGTTTCTCAAAGATTGCCTTGCGCAGGCATGTACTCCGGAGGACAGAGAATGAACTTCAATCCAATATTGCGGCCAGCATGCAGCTAGCGGGTAAGGAAAGGGTGAATCAAACACCCAAAAACCCCGCCCATATGACCCAAAACTGGTCCCGCCAAATTCAGGTGACAGGTTCCCTTTAATGAAATAAAGACACAGGTTGTTGTAATATTTTATTATTCTCTTAATCCATCTAAAGACCCTCGTTCTGTGAAAAAGTAAAAATAACAAATCAACAATATCTCATACCTTCCGATGATCAGTCACGTCCCACGAAGTAAATCCATCTGAAGGGGTTAAATCATTTTACAGCCAGGAGCTGTGCTATAGCACTCGCTCCTGCCTGTAAAACCCCCGGTACTGAATGAAAAGCAGGGTGATCTGTAGTTACCTTGAGTCGCGGTGATGCGCCCTCTGCTGGATGTCCTCATGAACTGGAGCCTTGGAAAAGTTCCCACGCTCGAGTTCATATGAGGACATCCAGAAGAGGGCGCATCACCGCGACTCAAGGTAACTACAGATCAAACTGCTTTCCATTCAGTACCCGGGGTTTTACAGGCAGGAGCGAGTGCTTTAGCACAGCTCCTGGCTGTAAAATGATTTAACCCCTTCAGATGGATTTACATCGTGGGACATAACGACAGAAGGTATGGAATATTGTTGTTTTTTTAACTTTGTTTCAGGACGATGGTCTTCAGGTGGATTAAGAGTCTAATAAAATATTACAACAACATGTGTTTTTATTTCATTAAAATACTTGTAAATAATGTGTGTGTGTTTTATTAACCATTTAGTACTATTGGATTAATAATGGATAGGTGTCATAATTGATGCCTCTCCATTATTAATCTGGCTTAATGTCACCTTACAATTGCAAGGTGACATTAATCCTTCATTAACCCATATCCTACCGCTACATGGGAGTGGGAAGAGAGTGGCCAAGTGCCAGAATAGGCGCATCTTCCAGATGTGCCTTTTCTGGGGTGGCTGGGGGCAGATGTTTGTAGCCAGGGGGGGGCCAATAACCATGGACACTCTCTAGGCTATTAATATCTGCCCTCAGTCACTGGCTTTACCACTCTGGCGGACAAAATTGCGCGGGAGTCCACGCCAATTTTTTCCGCGATTTAACCCTTTATTTTACAAGCTACAGTGCCCAAATTTTGCACATACACACTACTAACATTAGTAGTGTGGAATATGCAAAAAAAAAGGGATATGAGATGGTTTACTGTATGTAAACCATGTCTCATAACCTGTCGGGTTTGGGAAGGAGAAATGAAAAGCCTGCAATTGAATTACCGGCTTTACACATATATCGCGCTGAATTAAATATAAATACAGAATATATATATACTAAACTGTGGCCCTATGCTAATGCATCGGGTATTCTAGAATATGCATGTCCCCGTAGTATATGGACAATGATGATTCCGACTGTGCCCGTCGCTGATTGGTCGAGGCAACCTTATTGACATCATCATCGCCATGGCAACCATTATGACATCTACGTCGATACTGTGCCCGTCGCTGATTGGTCGAGGCCCAGGCGGCCTCGACCAATCAGCGAATGAATAAACGGGACAGACAGACAGACAGACAGAAAAACCCTTAGACAATTATATATATAGATGTGTCTCAATGACATATATATATATACTGTATATATGTTTTAACGAACATTTGAGCACATAAATCCATTAGATGTCGGTTTTGCAAGCCTGCGAGAAAATATCGCAGTACGGATGCCATACGGATTACATACGGAGGATGCCATGCGCAAAATACGCTGATACACCCTGCCTACGAATGACATATGGATCACTATTTTGGGGACTTTTCTGCGTATTACGGCCGTAAAAAACGGACCGTATTTACATACGCTGAGTGTGACGCCGGCCTTACATCGAGAAAAGTTGGCATTTTATGTTTTACCGTCTTTATCCCATGCATTTCTTTTAGGACTCGCCTGGCTAAGAAACCGTGAACCTACTCTGAATTGGCGTACTGCGGACGTCCTATCCTGGGGACAGTTTTGTCAAAACAGATGCCTGCTTCCCGTCAAGCCTGCTAGTTTCTCTCCCTTGGCTCCAGAACTAGCGAATCTACCCCCAGCTTATCACTCTTTTTCGGACGTTTTCAACAAAAAGGAAGCAGGGGTCTTACCTCCGCATCGCCCAAACGACTGTCCGATAGATCTTGTATAAGGGCTCTACTCCTCCTAGAGGTCGTATTTATCCTGTGTCACCCTCCGAGACTCAAGCCATGTCTGAATACGTTCAAGAGAATCTGGCCAGAGGCTTTATACGGAAGTCCTCCTTACCTGCAGGTGCTGGTTTTTTCTTCGTCAAGAAGAAGGACGGTTCCCTTCATCCCTGCATTGATGACCGTGGCCTCAATAACATCACCATTAAAAACAAGTATCCACTTCCTCTCATCCCAGAACTTTTTGATCGTCTGCATGGAGCATGAATCTTCACTAAACTGGATCTCAGAGGAGCTTACAACTTGATCCGAATTCATTCGGGAGGTGAATGGAAGACTGCGTTTAACACCAGAGACGGTCATTATGAGTATTTGGTGATGCCTTTCGGCTTATGTAATGCTCCTGCAGTTTTTCAAGAGTTGGTGAATGATGTTTTTCGGGACCTACTTTACACCTGTGTAGTGGTGTACTTGGACGACATCCTTGCGTTTTCACCGGATCTGCTTTCTCATAGGAGACATGTGCGGCAAGTTCTTCTCTGTCTGAGGGAGAATCGTCTGTATGCTAAACTTGAGCAGTGTGCCTTCGAACAGTAGTCCCTGCCGTTCCTGGGCTTCATCATCTCTGATTCTGGTCTGTGTATGGATCTGGCTAAAGTTTCTGCCATACTCAACTGGCCACGTCCGCTTGGGGTTAAGGCGATTCAGCATTTTCTAGGATTCGCAAATTACTATCGGCAATTTATTCCTCATTTTTCCTCCTTGTCGGCTTCCATCTCTTCTTTGATAACGAAGGGTGACAATCCTCGTCTTTGGCCAGCAGAGGCTGAAAAGGCTTTTCATTCTTTCAAAGAAGCCTTCGCCTCCGCTCCTTTACTCCATCGCCCTGAAGCTAATAAACCCTTCTTCCTAGAGGTTGACGCCTCTGCTGTCGGTGCCAGAGCTGTGCTTTCTCAGAAGTCTTCTACTGTTCCTCTTGTGCCCTGTGGTTTCTTCTCCAAGAGTTTCTCTTCTTCTGAAAGAAATTATTCCATTGGCAACAGAGAACTTTTGGTCATTAAATTGGCCTTAGAGGAGTGGAGATATCTGTTGGAAGGAGCCTTACATCCCTTTGTCATCTTTACGGATCATAAGAATTTGGCATACATCCGTTCAGCGCACCAACTGAATCCACGACAGGCCAGGTGGGCCTTGTTCTTTGCCTGATTTGACTTTGAACTTTGATTCCTGCCTGGAGAAAAGAACTTCAAAGCTGACACTCTATCCAGGTCCTTCTTGTCGGTGGACACTGAGGAGGAGTCCTCGCACATCATTGACCCCAATAGAATCATCACACTTGCTCCAGTATCTATGACCTCTTTACCTCCGGATAAGACTTTCGTTTCTGAGAGGAACAGGAGACGTGTGTTACTCTGGGGACACGCTTCCAAGCTAGCGGGACATATCGGTTTCAAGAAAACTCTTGATCTAATATCTCGTTACTACTGGTGGCCGACTCTTTTGAAGGATGTCCAAGCTTTTGTGGTCTCTTGTCCTTCCTGTGCCAAGAACAAAGTACCCAGGCGGCTTCCTTCCGGGCTTCTTCCTCTTCCAGTGCCTACTGCTCCGTGGCAACATATCGCAATGGATATCTTAACTGATCTGCCTCGTTCCTGTGGTTGTACCGTCATCCTCATGGTTGTGGACCGTTTTCTAAAATGGCACATTTCATTGCTCTTCCTGGTCTGCCTTCGGCTCCTGAACTGGCGAAGATTTTTGTTCAACATATTTTTCGCATTCATGGTCTTCCACAGCACGTTGTTTCTGACCGGGGAGTTCAGTTCACCGCTCGTTTCTGGAAATCTCTCAGTAAGTCATTGAACATTTCGCTTGATTTTTCTTCGGCCTATCATCCACCGTCCAACTGCCAAGTGGAGCGTACCAATCAGATCCTGGTTACTTATCTTCGGCATTTCTCCAATGCTCATCAAAATGATTGGTCTGACTTACTACCATGAGCCGAGTTTTCTTATAATAACCACACCAGCGAAGCGTCTACCAAATCTCCATTTTTTGTCGTCTACGGACAACACCCTGGTCTTCCTCTACCAGTTCCTCCTGTCTCTACTGTGCCGGCGGCAGATCTTCTGTCTAGAGAATTCTCCAGGGTTTGGCAGGAGACCAAATCTGCTCTCGAACTAGCTCAGCATAGGATGAAGAGGCATGCAGATAAAAGGCGTCTCGATTCTCCTGTGTTCCATCCTGGGGATAAGGTCTGGCTTTCTTCTAGATTTATTCACCTCAAAATCTCTTCACATAAACTGGGTCCCCATTATATTGGTCCTTTCGAGGTTTTGGCACGCATTAACAACGTTTCTTACAAACTTAAGTTACCTGCCTCTCTTCGTATCCCTAATTCCTTTCATGTATCTCTCTTTAAGCCTGTAATTTTTAATCGGTTTCATACCTCGACTACTTCTTCACCTTCGCCTGTTTCCGCAGACAATGTTTTTGAGGTTAAGGACATTTTGGCCATGAAAAAAATTAGAGGTAGAACTTTGTTTTTGGTTGACTGGAAGGGTTTCGGTCCTGAGTAGAGATCCTGGGAGCCTCGGGAGAATATTCAGGCTCCGCGAATTTTAGCTAAGTTTCTTTCTGGCCTAAAAAGGAGGGAGGGATGTAAAGATGGGGGTACTATCATACCCCTGCTGCCGCCCTCCTCGATCGCTCCCGGCCTCTGCTTCTCGTGCGTGTGCGCATACCAGGTTCAGTGCTGCACGTGTGCACTTCTGATCTTCTGTCGGCGCTCCTCTTCGTCTCCTCTATGGTACTGGAGGACTAGTACCTGGAAGTCGGTCCTCCTTATTGTCCTCTCTATGGTTCTGGAGGTCTGTTACCCGGAAGTGCTACCCTGCCTTTAGGTATTTAAACTGCTTCCTGCTGTCCCTCTGTGCCTGGTTATCATTTGTTCCTTCAGGTGTTCCTGGCCGCTCTTAGTCTCTGTGAAGTTCGTTTTCCCTCTGACTTTGGGTTTATCCTGTCTTTCCTGTATCCTGCTAGCCTCTGCGTTCCCTCAGTTCCTCCGCCAGTCCCTGCACTGCTGCAGTTTACCCACCAGTCCTGTGTCTCTGCAGTACTCACGTATCCTGTGGTCCTACTATCTCCGCCTCTTCTTGGTCTTCTCCCGTCCTGGTCCTCCAGCTTCCATGGCGATAGTCCCTCACGGGCCTGCCCCTAACTCTCCCTCTACAGGGGGCGGTCTATCTGGTCAGCTCGTCCCTGAGGGGTTCGTCGTCGCGGTCTAGAGGGTCCACTTTCTGTTTTCCCTCTTTGTATCATCACACTCACAATAGGACTGCCTCAGATTCTTAATGATTTAGTGTTTATCAATATGTTGCTGTAGTACCTGATTACCTATTTCCCATGTATTTGTATACTAGATATCGTATATATATATATATATATATATATATATATATATATATATATATATATATATATATATATATATATATATATATATACAGTGGGGCAAAAAAGTATTTAGTCAGTCAGCAATAGTGCAAGTTCCACTACTTAAAAAGATGAGAGGCATCTGTAATTTACATCATAGGTAGACCTGAACTATGGGAGACAAACTGAGAAAAAAAAATCCAGAAAATCACATTGTCTGTTTTTTTAACATTTTATTTGCATATTATGGTGGAAAATAAGTATTTGGTCAGAAACAAACAATCAAGATTTCTGGCTCTCACAGACCTGTAACTTCTTATTTAAGAGTCTCCTCTTTCCTCCACTCATTACCTGTAGTAATGGCACCTGTTTAAACTTGTTATCGGTATAAAAAGACACCTGTGCACACCCTCAAACAGTCTGACTCCAAACTCCACTATGGTGAAGACCAAAGAGCTGTCAAAGGACACCAGAAACAAAATTGTAGCCCTGCACCAGGCTGGGAAGACTGAATCTGCAATAGCCAACCAGCTTGGAGTGAAGAAATCAACAGTGGGAGCAATAATTAGAAGATGGAAGACATTCAAGACCACTGATAATCTCCCTCGATCTGGGGCTCCACGCAAAATCCCACCCCGTGGGGTCAGAATGATCACAAGAACGGTGAGCAAAAATCCCAGAACCACGCAGGGGGACCTAGTGAATGAACTGCTGAGAGCTGGGACCAATGTAACAAGGCCTACCATAAGTAACACACTACGCCACCATGGACTCAGATCCTGCAGTGCCAGACGTATCCCACTGCTTAAGCCAGTACATGTCCGGGCCCGTCTGAAGTTTGCTAGAGA
Source organism: Ranitomeya variabilis (assembly GCF_051348905.1). NCBI lineage: Eukaryota > Metazoa > Chordata > Amphibia > Anura > Dendrobatidae > Ranitomeya > Ranitomeya variabilis. The sequence goes on from NC_135233.1 coordinate 828,772,139, forward strand.
GCATTTGGATGATCCAGAGGAGTTTTGGGAGAATGTCCTATGGTCTGATGAAACCAAACTGGAACTGTTTGGTAGAAACACAACTTGTCGTGTTTGGAGGAAAAAGAATACTGAGTTGCATCCATCAAACACCATACCTACTGTAAAGCATGGTGGTGGAAACATCATGCTTTGGGGCTGTTTCTCTGCAAAGGGGCCAGGACGACTGATCCGGGTACATGAAAGAATGAATGGGGCCATGTATCGTGAGATTTTGAGTGCAAACCTCCTTCCATCAGCAAGGGTATTGAAGATGAAACGTGGCTGGGTATTTCAACATGACAATGATCCAAAGCACACCGCCAGGGCAATGAAGGAGTGGCTTCGTAAGAAGCATTTCAAGGTCCTGGAGTGGCCTAGCCAGTCTCCAGATCTCAACCCTATAGAAAACCTTTGGAGGGAGTTGAAAGTCCGTGTTGCCAAGCGAAAAGCCAAAAACATCACTGCTCTAGAGGAGATCTGCATGGAGGAATGGGCCAACATACCAACAACAGTGTGTGGCAACCTTGTGAAGACTTACAGAAAACATTTGACCTCTGTCATTGCCAACAAAGGATATATTACAAAGTATTGAGATGAAATTTTGTTTCTGACCAAATACTTATTTTCCACCATAATATGCAAATAAAATGTTAAAAAAACAGACAATGTGATTTTCTGGATTTTTTTTTCTCAGTTTGTCTCCCATAGTTGAGGTCTACCTATGATGTAAATTACAGACGCCTCTCATCTTTTTAAGTGGTGGAACTTGCACTATTGCTGACTGACTAAATACTTTTTTGCCCCACTGTATAGGATGAATGATACAGACTGTCCCTGCCTCTTTTACATCACATTCTTAGCAGGCTCCAGCTCATTTCACAGCATTCCATACCATCACATGATTGTGACAGGCCGTCTGGCTTTCTGTTTCTAACTATCACCTTATAGTATGTAATTAGGAGACTAGGGGCAACCATCGCATGAGCGGGGGCGCCATTCTCGTGTTTCTTAGGGTGCCAACCTCCGCATCTAGGTATGCATCAAGACAGGTTGTTATCTAGGGACAGATCACTCCTATCCGCACATCTATTGAGCGAGAATGTGTCAGCACAATAATTTCACTTATGTAAGGTACTATTAATCGTTTTCAGATATTAGGTTGGGCTTACCTCTATCTGGTTGTGAAATAGGGGTTGTTATTGGCTAGGAATATATCACTGTAGCTTTATCAGGGGAAATGGACTCCCTGTAGTTTTTTTAGCCCAAACTATATAGGCAATTATATTGAGGGGTATTTACACTATGTTAAATCTTAATTGATATTTAATAAAGGTTATACATTTTACGGGGGTCTTTTTCAGTAAACTGTCATTCATCTGTTGTTCACTTTCTTCTGCGTATACTGATACCCCATATGTGGTGGAAATCTATTGTTTGAGTGCATGGCAGGGCTCGAAAGGAAAGGAGCACCATTTTATTTAACATTTCAAGAGCCCCTTACAAGCCAAAAAAGCAGATATTACAACAAGTGAACCCACTTTGGAAACTACACCTCTTGAGCAATTCATCTCAGGTTCTAGTGAACATTTTTGACCTACAGGTGATTCACAAAATTGTATAGCATTAGGCTGAGTAAATACATTGTTTTAAAAACTTTCCACTAAAATGTTGTTTTGGCCCCACATTTTTAATTTTTCACATGAGCGGTCACGCGACCAATCACAAGACCGCGACGTCATCGCAGGTCCTACACTCACTGCATTCTTAGGAACGGAGGCAGACGCTTGCAGCGGTGACAGCCAGGGCTCGTCCGAGGGTGAGTATATCCTTATTTTTTATTTTTATTCTTTATTTTTTACATGAATATGGATCCCGATCCCGATTCCCGATATCGCGAAAATATCGGAACTCGGTATCGGAATTCCGATAGAGCGAATATCGGCCGATACCCGATATTTGCAGTATCGGAATGCTCAACACTAATTATTACATTTTTACCATTAAACTGTTTTTAGCCCCAAGTATTTAATTTTTATATGGGATAATAGGAAAAAACTGAACCTAACAATTTGTCGTGCAATTTCTCCTAAGAACACCAATTCCCTACATGTAATTGGGACATAGTTTCAGGCACAGCGGAAAGCTCAGAAGGGAAGGAGTGCCATATTATAGTGAGGAAATTGCTGTTATGGTTTGTGAGTGCCATGACCCACCCTGAGGTTCAATAACAGCAACCCCCCCTCAAGTGACCCCATTTAACAAACTACAACTCTCAAATAATTAATCTAAGGGTGATCATATTGACACAACAGGTATGTCACAGAACTTTATATCATTGGGCAGTGAAAAAAAAAAATTACATTTTTACCACAAAAATTGTATTTTAATTTTAAAGTTTGCATTTTTATGGGTAAATATGGAACCAAAATTTGTCACACAATTTCTGCAATACCCAAAATGCTTCTGCCCAGTACTGCTTAACTACACATCAAGACTCAAGAGGGATAGAGAGCTATTTGACTCTTGGAGAGAAAATTATTGTAGAATAGTTTGCAGACTCTATACACAGAGGCCTTATGCACCAGAAGAGCAGAATCCCCTTTCAAGTGACCCGATTTTATAAATTAAGCCCCTCTAGGAATTATTCTACAAGTGTTGTAATTTCAACTCCATGGGAGTATTCCAGAAACAAGCAGCAATGGATTTTGCCCAGTGAAAATTGCGAATCTGACAGTGTAATGCCCAGTACATTATAGTGCCCGTAGATTATGCCCAGCTTGTGATTCTGGAGACATGCACCTCCAGATTATGTGGGCTCTTATCATTTCACGGCAAACGTGTGGATGCTAAATGTGGTTGCAATTTGGGAGCATAGAATTTGCTGGATTTCTTTTAGGGGGCAAGAAGCTGTAGCGCTATTTAGAGCTTTTGTATTACCATTAATGTTGAAGCCCCGCATGTTTCCATTGATGGACCTGAGTTGAGACTTGTTTTTTTCATGGATTGACTTGAAACTTTTATTGGGAACATTTTAGATAACATTTTGGATCACATTTACCTTGTGCTCTGTGCTGAACACTTACATAAGGGCTTCCAAATAAATCTCAAAATGACATGGTTCAGACAAAACCCAAGATTGGTCCATGCAGTGTAATGAGGCAGCAGAGTTATTATTGACTCCATCTGTCTTCTTTATGGCGGTGTCCTTCTTTGCAGAGATGCCCAAAACTCTGTCTGACCACTCTTTTTTGCACACTTAAAAATATCGACCGGACCGGATTATAGAACAGACAGTGTATACAGTGTCTCCATCTTCCTCATTACTATCGAACAGGTTTGCCTTAACTGGCTGACCTACAGGTTAGGCCCTAATGATAGCGTCATGTGGGCACTGATCTGAAGATAGAGGGTGCCCCCTGCCTCTCCCAGCCTTCTAAATGCAGTAATTGTGGCATTTAGGGGGTTAAATGACTTGGCACAGAGTGGGCACTGCTTCTGTTAGTGACAGCGGTGTTTCGGCTATAACTTAAGCTGAGTTCTCGGCAGGATTGTGTCTTTATGATCACCATGATGTAAATGGCATTTTGCAGGAACTCCTTCCCGACTATGACGTAAACTTACGTCAACATTCATGAAGGGTTTAAATGAGTGGTTTGAAGTTCAAAGGTTTTCATCCTTAATCCCGACCTATATAGTGCCATAATTTCAACTCTAGTGAGTGTTGGGCCTGTTGAAGCGCCATTGTGCACTAAATGACTGTCATTCATCTTTGTACCTGCATTCTCCTGCATCCATGTTTTAAGGTTCATTTAATAAGGAAGACTTTTTTGGGATCGTGAGTGCTGCCACCTGCTACCTGACCGTGGTTTTATTTTTGCAGAGCCCCTGATTTTCCATTTGTTAATCACAGTTTGAATGCTGCTGACTGGCATTATCAATTCCTTGGATATCTTTTTGTATCCCTTTCCGGTTTTATACAGTTCAGCTACCTTTTCCGGTAGACCCATTGACAATTCCTTTGCTTTTACCATGTCTCACAATCCAGAAGCATCAGTGGCTGGACAAAAGATACCATAGTCTGTCCGGATCCAAGAAACTCACTCAGCTTTTATGCACACACACTGATTACAAGCAAACAGGTCACAGGTGAGGATGTTACCTTTAGTAGTTATTCAAACCCATTTGTGTCAACTTCTGTGCAAGTCAAGTTATCAGGCCAAAATCACCAGAGTATATGAACTTTTGATCAGGGACATTTGGATGTTTTGGTTTGTCATTATGATTTAAAAAGAAAAAACACACTCGTTTGATAATAAATGGCTTCACCCAACCACTAACAATTAGTGAAGAAAAAGTTTTGGTATTATCATTCTTATTCTCTAAAAAAAGGCCAAGAAAGCAAAATTTCTGCCGGGGTATGTAAACTTTTGAGCACAACTGTATAGTTCTAAAAGCTGTTTGGAACAACTTGCTTATTTTTACCACTAATCGCCTGCTGGCAATTTAGCTGCTTCTGCTGTCAACAGAGAGGCAGCTTCTTTTTCGGGCTGCTATGTCAACAGAGCGTGACTTCTAAGGACATGCTGATTGACTGCTGGCTCCCCCAGTTAGGCAGTGGGGAGCTGGCTGTCAATCAGCATGACAGCAGTCTCACTTAGTTAACAGACAAGAGCAGAAAAGAAGCTACCGCTCTGTTGACATGCTGTCAGCAGAAGCAGCTGAATCGCTGGCAGCAGCGTCCTGTGCCAGCGAAGAATGGCGCAGGGAACAAAAGGCAGGTAGGTAGCAGCTACATGTCAATTAGTGCTTACGCAATTTTTTTTTTTTGCAAAGTCCTGGATATCACCTTTAAAAGAATGGGAGCATTACCAGTGTGAGACATGTAGATCAGGAGACACAGCTATTAGCCTGTGAAGTTCCATTGTCAATCTCTGACAGTGGGATTTAACAAGTGGCGGGAGAAATCGTGACATTAATCCCATCATGACAGCCAGGGGTCTGCGGATGAAGCACTGTTATGCATAGCACAGATGATCAGACGATCGCAGCTTCAACTCTCCTGATTGGACTATTAAATAAAGTAAAAAGTAAAAAAAATGTAAAAAAAACCACAAAAGTTCAAATCATCCCCTTTTTGCCACATTGAAAATAAAATATTTTAAAAAAACATATAAAATTTGGTATTGTTGCGTCCGATCTATCAAAATCTAAAATACATTTTCCTGATTGGTAAACAACATAACGAGAAAAAAAAAATCAAAACAACATAATTAAGGTGTTTTGGCAGATGCAACATTGCAACAAAATGTGTGAGGCAGTGCCATATGCGAGGGTCGCTATGTGTTCCCCCCAGGACGTGCACAGAAGTGTATTGAGGCCGCTGGAATGCATTGTAGTCACAGGCATAGCTGTGATTGCAATGCAAAATAAAAGTAAGTGTTGGTCATGGGCAAGCTATTTGTCCAAGGCAGATTTAAGAAAACCTGCTCTGGGCATTTCATTTTTGAAACAGACTACAGGATGGTAGTGGGGCAGTCCTTTTCCTTCACGGACGGGTTTTCTATGTGGCCTGTGGCCACAGGTGCCTTGTAAAAACCCCTGAAGCATAGGGTTGGGTGTATCAGTTTGATGTTGCAAGCGGGCAGAGCAGAAGGCTCTGCAGAGCTCCCCCTGTATGAGGCAACACAGGGCCAAGCAGACCCAAAAGGCCTGGCACCCAGGGTCGGACTGGGGTGTCTGGAGCCCACCTGGGGAATCGACTCTAGGGGACCACCCTACAGCTGTATGCAAATATCTGTAAGTCGTTATCCCCATTATAGTGGAGCATCGACTGTAAAACACAGGAGGCTCCTGCACATCTACTCTGTGCCCCCATAACTGGGATGTACAATTATGGTATTTTTCATTATGGTTAAAACAAGTCATCACTAGTGTTGAGCATTCCGATACCGCAAGTATCGGGTATCGGCCGATACTTGCGGGTATCGGAATTCCGATACCGAGATCCGAAACTTTTGTGGTATCGGGTATCGGTATCGAAGCAACATTAATGTGTAAAATAAAGAATTAAAATAAAAAATATTGCTATACTCACCTCTCCGACGCAGCCTGGACCTCACCAAGGGAACCGGCAGCGTTCTTTGCTTAAAATGCGCGCGTTTCCTGCCTCCCGTGACGTCACGGCTTGTGATTGGTCGCGTGCCGCCCATGTGGCCGCGACGCGACCAATCACAGCAAGCCGTGACGTAATTTTCAGGTCCTGAATGCCTAATTCTAGGCATTCAGGATTTTAAAATTACGTTGCGGCTTGTGATTGGTCGCGTCGCGGTCACATGGGCAACGCGACCAATCACAAGCCGTGACGTCACGGGAGGCAGGAAACGCGTGCATTTTAAAATTACGTCACGGCTTGTGATTGGTTGCGTGCCGCCCATGTGACCGCGATGCGACCAATCACAGCAAGCCGTGACTAGTGTTGAGCATTCCGATGCTGCAAGTATCGGGTATTGGCCGATACTTGCTGTATCGGAATTCCGATACCGGGATTCCGATACTCTTGTGGTATCGGGTATCGGGTATCGCAACAACATTAATGTTAAAATGTGTAAAAGAGAGAATTAAAATAAAAAATATCGCTATACTCACCTCTCCGACGCAGCCGGGACTTCAGCGAGGGAACCGGCAGCGTTGTTTGTTTAAAATTCGCGCTATTACTTGGTTACGTGAATTCCCGGCTTGTGATTGGTCAGGTCGGCCACGTTGCCGGGACGCGGACCAATCACAGCAAGCCGTGACGAAATTACGTCACGGCTTGCTGTGATTGGTCCGCGTCCCGGCAATATGGCCGCCCTGACCAATCACAAGCCGTGACGTCACGGGAGGCTGGACACGCGCCCATTTTAAAATGAGCGCGTCCAGCCTCCCGGCTTGTGATTGGTTGACCGCGGCGCAACCAATCACAAGCCGTGACGTCACGGGAGGCTGGACACGCGCCCATTTTAAAATGAGCGCGTCCAGCCTCCCGGCTTGTGATTGGTTGACCGCGGCGCAACCAATCACAAGCCGTGACGTCACGGGAGGCTGGACACGCGCCCATTTTAAAATGAGCGCGTGTCCAGCCTCCCGTGACGTCACGGCTTGTGATTGGTCAGGGCGGCCATATTGCCGGGACGCGGACCAATCACAGCAAGCCGTGACGTAATTTCGTCACGGCTTGCTGTGATTGGTCCGCGTCCCGGCAACATGGCCGACCTGACCAATCACAAGCCGGGAATTCACGTAACCAAGTAATAGCGCGAATTTTAAACAAACAACGCTGCCGGTTCCCTCGCTGAAGTCCCGGCTGCGTCGGAGAGGTGAGTATAGCAATATTTTTTATTTTAATTCTTTCTTTTACACATTAATATGGATCCCAGGGCCTGAAGGAGAGTTTCCTCTCCTTCAGACCCTGGGAACCATCAGGGATACCGTCCGATACTTGAGTCCCATTGACTTGTATTGGTATCGGGTATCGGTATCGGATTAGATCCGATACTTTGCCGGTATCGGCCGATACTTTCCGATACCGATACTTTCAAGTATCGGACGGTATCGCTCAACACTAGTCATCACCGATCCATGGGCTCCATAGGATAGGTGATCGCTTAGGTCCAACCATTAGAAACTGCACCGATCAGAAGAAAGGGGAAGTTTTATCCATGATAGGACACTTATCCCCATTTTAAAATGCAGCAGTTCAGATGTCTGACCATTTTTTCTCTTTGGGGCTTACAGAAAAAACAAAAGCAGCGCTAGCAGCCACAGAGTGAATGAATGGATCAGTGGACAAACACTCCAGTTTAATGGGGATAAAAGTTCCACATTCTGTTGACTGGGTCCCCGCAGTCAGACCCCACCACCACCAATCAATACTTTATCACTAAACCTGTGGAGAGGTGATTACTTTTTCACAGGAGAACACCTGTAAGTGCATCTCTGATGCTGTGATCCAAGATAATCTCTAATGAACATAAATAATCCTTTCCTAATTAATATAACAAAGAACAGATGACTGCCATATACAACACAATCCACTATACCAAGACCAATAATACCCCATACATGGAAGAAATACCACCACATCATGAACAGATCACATAGTAACCCCAGGGCTCAGTCCTTGGCCCCCTTCTCTTCTCCCTCTACACAGCCCCAATTGGACAAACCATCAGCAGATTTGGCTTTCATTACCATCTTTATGCTGATGACACACAACTATACACATCATCCCCTGACCTTACCCCCGCTGTACTACAGAACGCCACTGACTGTCTGTCCGCAGTCTCCAACATCATGTCCACTCTCTATCTGAAACTCAACCTCTCCAAAACTGAACTTCTTCTGCTCCCGCCTTCTACTAACCTCCCTAAATCTGACATTTCCCTCTCCATGGGTGGCACCATAATAACACCCCGGCAGCAGGCACGCTATCTGGGTGTTATGTTTGACTCCGATCTCTCCTTCACATCCCATATACAATCTTTTGCCCGCTCGTGCCACTTACACCTAAAGAACATCTCTAGAATCCGCCCTTTTCTTTACCCGCCCTTTCTAGAGAACAGAACACTGAAGGAGCGGTCAGAAAGATAGGAGGAGAACCAGGAGAGAGCAGTGTCCTTAATGCCTAGTGACTGGAGCCTAGAGAGTAGGAAAGGGTTGTCAACAGTGTCAAAAGCTGCAGAAAGGTCGAGAAGAATGAGCAGAGAGTGGTCCCAGTTACATTTTGCTGTCAGAAGGTCATTGGTCACCTTGATGAGTGCAGTTTCTGTCGAATGTAGGGGGCGGAAACCGGACTGTGAAGGGTCTAGGAGGGAATGAGTGGAGAGGTAACAGGTAAGGCGGGAGTAGATCAGGCGCTCCAAGAGTTTAGAGATGAAGGGGAGATTGGAGACCGGTCTGTAGTTGTTTGTGCAGGATGGGTCGAGGGTGAGTTTTTTAGTAATGGGGTAATGATAGAGTATTTGAAGGAGGAGGGAAAATGCCAGAGGAGAGGGAGAGATTAAAGATTGTGGTTAGGTGAGTTGTGACAACTGGAGAGAGAGACTGGAGGAGGTGTGAGGAAATGGGGTCGGTAGTGCATGTAGTCGGACGAGAAGAGGAGAGGAGCTTGGAGACTACTTCTTCTGTGATGGGATCGAATGTAAAGATTGAGCCAGGGGAGATGCAGGGAGGGATGGGAGTCATTGCACTTGGTGTCTGGGAGTGGATTTCCTGATGGATATTGTCTATTTTCTCTATAAAGTGGGAGACCAGGTCATCAGCACAAATATCTGTCATAGGGGCTTATGCTTTTGGCCTGAGGAGGGAGTGAAAGGTGTTAAAAAGTTTTTTGGGGTTGCTGGATAGTGAGGAGATCAGAGTGGTGTAGTAGGTCTGTTTGGTGAGGTGAAGGGCAGAGTTATAGGATCTTAACATAAATTTGAAGTGTGAAGGGTGAGGTGAAGGGCAGAGTTATAGGTTCTTAACATAAATTTGAAGTGTGTGAAGTCTTCTGATGTGCGTGTTTTCCTCCATAAGCGTTCAGCACTCCTAGAGCATCTGCTGGAGAAATCGGGTTTACGATGTGAGCCAGGGCTGTTTCACTCTGTGTTTGAAAGTTCTGAGGGTGAGGAGCGCTACTTGTTCAAGGGTGCTTCTAACAGTGTCGTTGTAGTGATGTACAGCCAGATCAGGACATGAAAAAGAAGAGATTGGGGATGAGTGTAGGGAGTCTGAAAGTGTATGAGGGTTAATGGCATGTAGATTTCTGAATGTGTTGTAGGTAGGAGAGTGCTGGGATGGGGGAGGAATTTTGAGTGTGAAGGATAGAATGTTGTGGTCAGAGAGGGGAAGCGATGAGTTATCTAGGTAGGAGATTGAACAGAGCCGGACAAAGACCAGGTCCAGGGTATTACCATCTTTGTGTGTTTCAGAGGTTGAGAGTTGTGAGAGGCCTAGAGAAGTGGTTAGTGATAGAAGCTGGGATGCCGATGTGGAAGTGGGGCTGTTAATGGGGATGTTGAAGTCTCCCAGGATAAGGGTTGGAAGTTCTGAGGACATGAAGTGCGGCAGCCAGGCTGAGAAGTGGTCCAGGAAGTGGGTGGTTGAGCCTGGGGGCCGGTATATGACCACTACTCTGAGGGAGAGGGGACGAAAGAGCCTGATGGTGTGGATCTCAAAAGAAGGGAATGAGAGTGATGGAACTGGGGGTATAATCTGGAACGTGCATTGTGGGGACAGGAGTATGCCGACTCCACTACCAGGTCTGTTTGTGGATCTCGGGGAATGGGAGAATTATAAGCCACCATGAAAAATGGCAGCGGGGTTGACAGTGTCAGAGTCCTGGATCCAGGTTTCAGTGAGGCCCAACAGATTCAGAGAGTTGTTCACAAAGTAGTTGTGCAGGAAAGGAAGCTTGTTACATACAGACCCTGGATTCCAAAGTGCACAATTGAAATAGAGAGGTGAGGGAGTGCAAGTAATATTAATAAGGTTAGCATGGTTTTGATATGAAGTAGGGTAGCAGTTGAAGTTGGGGGATGGGGGACCGGGGTTGGGGGAGATGTCCCCCGAAATCAGTAGGAGTAAGAAGATAAAAAGCAAGTAGTTTTTGGAACTGTATGAAGTTTTTTGTGCGGTGTGTTTGGGCAAGATGGGCTGAGGTTTTCCAGGAAGGTGAGAAGTGCATGGGAGCTGTACATGGGAGAGGGAAGGAGAGAGGAGCTGATGTATATGAGTCGTGGTGGAGGGGGGATTGGGTCGTGAAAGTGGAATGCAAGGGAACATAGGAGGATAGGAATAAAGCACATTGATAGAATGGAGAGCAGAGTGTGGGTTACCTGACTCCTGCTCTGACTAACTGCCATGGAATAACTGCTGTATCACGACGCTTATCTTCGTGACTTCGCTGTCCTTCTGGGACGCTTGCGTGCACCCCCACTTGCGTGCACCCCTAAGGATGGTTCTTAATTTATAGTCCAGACTGCTGGGTCAGGAGAGATGGATTGTAGGACCAGGGTGGGGATAATTTGGCAGCTGGGGCCAGCACACCAGGGGGTGGTTAAATGATCAAACACATTGTGGCTGGCAACATGCTATAACACGTTCACCTGATAGTATCTAGAGTGGCCACAGTAATGGATATGCATCAAACAGTGAGTAAATCGTACAATGCAGCAAATGGAATATACCAATCATTAAGCAGGCACATTAAAATATGTTGCTAGATGGTAGAGTGGCAGTTGACAGACAGCAGCCAGAAAGCAGATGAAGAGTATACCATTAGAGTCTATAGCAGCAGATGAGACAGCAATCAGAGGTAGGAAGTTGCACCATTTGAATATGTTGCAGGAGACAGCAAGCAGAGGGACTTTATACCATTAGAGTCTATAGCAGCAGATGAGACAGCAATCAGAGGTAGGAAGTTGCACCATTTGAATATGTTGCAGGAGACAGCAAGCAGAGGGACTTTATACCATTAGAGTCTATAGCAGCAGATGAGACAGCAATCAGAGGTAGGAAGTTGCACCATTTGAATATGTTGCAGGAGACAGCAAGCAGAGGGACTTTATACCATTAGAGTCTATTGCAGCAGATGAGACAGCAATCAGAGGTAGGAAGTTGCACCATTTGAATATGTTGCAGGAGACAGCAAGCAGAGGGACTTTATACCATTAGAGTCTATAGCAGCAGATGAGACAGCAATCAGAGGTAGGAAGTTGCACCATTTGAATATGTTGCAGGAGACAGCAAGCAGAGGGACTTTATACCATTAGAGTCTATAGCAGCAGATGAGACAGCAATCAGAGGTAGGAAGTTGCACCATTTGAATATGTTGCAGGAGACAGCAAGCAGAGGGACTTTATACAATTAGAGTCTATAGCAGCAGATGAGACAGCAATCAGAGGTAGGAAGTTGCACCATTTGAATATGTTGCAGGAGACAGCAAGCAGAGAGACTTTATACCATTAGAGTCTATAGCAGCAAATGAGACAGCAATCAGAGGTAGGAAGTTGCACCATTTGAATATGTTGCAGGAGACAGCAAGCAGAGGGACTTTATACCATTAGAGTCTATAGCAGCAGATGAGACAGCAATCAGAGGTAGGAAGTTGCACCATTTGAATATGTTGCAGGAGACAGCAAGCAGAGGGACTTTATACCATTAGAGTCTATAGCAGCAGATGAGACAGCAATCAGAGGTAGGAAGTTGCACCATTTGAATATGTTGCAGGAGACAGCAAGCAGAGAGACTTTATACCATTAGAGTCTATAGCAGCAGATGAGACAGCAATCAGAGGTAGGAAGTTGCACCATTTCAATATGTTGCAGGAGACAGCAAGCAGAGTGTAAGGATTCTGGACTTTCCTGGTGCCTGTTCGCCCTGATCCAAGATGGAGTCTTGGATCTCACCCTGTCATGGAACTTCCTGTCAGCCTGATTATTTAAGTCCAGGTCATGTGTTCTAAGGTGCCTAAGTATTTTGTTGCTGCTGGCTCCTGAGCTTCTGCCGGTTTGCTGGTGAAATCCCTGCTTCTGCTCATTACTTGTTGGTCGGCCTTCATTCAGCCACCTCTCGCCTCTGGATCTTCTGCGACGAGCTGCGTACCAGTGGAAGTGTCTTCTTTGCTTACAAAACTTTTCCCAGTGTTGTGCCTCTTTGCACAACCACACCAGGTGAGCAAGATTCAAGTTGTGCTTGTCTCATCCTGAAATATTTACTCATCTGCTACGCTTAGATGGCGCTCTCTCTCTTTTCTAGGACGTCTTTCACATGACGCATCATCTGTGTACTATTGGACTCCTACTAACAAGAACTGTGCACACGTATGAGCAAGTGTTGCTGGACTTCATCATTCAAATACTGCGTGCATTTGCACTATAACCTTATTGGACTTCCTTGTTCAAGTGTCTTTTTTGCTTCCACATAATTTCCTTGCTGGACTGGTTCACATTAGCGGTCACGCCCCGCTACTCAGTTTGCTGTGATTTTCTATATAGAGCTGAGGACCTCGTTACAATTGCAGGAATATCTGTACTATGTTTAGTTTGCTATCCTGTTGGCTATTTTTCTATATAGAGCTGAGGACCTCGTTACAATTGCAGAAATATCTGTTAGTTCTGTTTACTTTTCTGTTTTTGAGTAAATACATCTTTTGCTGCAACTTTGTTCTCGGACTGGCTTTATCCCATGCTATTAGATTCCGTAGTATCCATATAATTATTTACAGGATACTTAGGCCATAAAAGGAATCTGCTGGGATAATGTCGACCGAGACAAAGATGGATCAGTTATTTTCTAAGATCCACTCTTTACAGAGGGATATAGAGGCACTGCAAAACAAGGTTGCTAACTGGGAGGCTCATTTTGGGCAGGGTCTTCAGGAGTTAAGTAATCAGGGGGCTGGTCTGATGACTGCAGGAGCACCTCCACCTCCACCTCCAGTGCAGCCACAGCCAACTACTCCTCCCAAGTTACCACCATTTAGGTTCAGTGGGGACTGTTACAAATTTCGTGGGTTTGTAAACCAATGCCTTTTGTATTTTGATGTGCATGCCGCCTATTTCCTTACTGACCGATCTAAGGTTTTATGTATTATCATGTTGCTCACATCCTGAGCTCTTGCATGGGCAAATCCGCTTATGGAGACTCGTGACTAGTGTTGAGCATTCCGATACCGCAAGTATCGGAATTCCGATACTTGCCGCGTATCGGATACCGGAATCGGAAGTTCCCAGATTCAAAATGCACAAATTCATCCAATGAGAATGATTCCAAGTGTGGGCACATCCTGTTCAGCATGGAGGGCATGAAACTACTGGCAAGGCTGTGATTGGCTGCTGAAATGATGTCATGATGCAGTTTAAAAGTCGCTGGCGCCATTTTGCGATCACTCTGCTGTGAATTCAGTTAGTGACAGGACGCTGTTTGCTGACTGAGGGCCAGTTTAGAGATAGCGATTTGCTTCTTTGTGCTTTCCAAAGGCTAATTTAGCAACCGCTGTGTTCACCTACTATTCACCTTGCTTTTGCCTTGTAGCGCTGTTTTCACAGCGATCTGCAAGGTCTGTGTGTGTGTGTGTGAGTGCAGCCCACTCTCTAGTCTGAGTGCAGCCATAGGCCATCCATAGCTGGTTGTATTCAGTTCAGGGAGGGTGGTTCATTGCCTCATACTGTTCTTTTTTTTTTTTTTTTTTTTTCCAAGTAGTGTAGTCTGCTGCTAATTTTTTCAAAAAAATTCTATTAGTGTCTTTCCACCCGTCTCCAGCTAATTTGTGGAAAAACACTACATAGGATAACGTAGAGGAGGGTTTTTGGGCCTTGCAGCGCCGTTTACGTCTGTCTGCACGGTCTCCGTGTGACTGCAGCTCTATCTGTTGTCAGTTCAGCCCCAAAAAAATAAATAAATAATAAAGTTCACCAAACTCACCAAACACACCAGTGACACCACTTTACATTTGTGTAGGCCACATTAGCTCATATTAAAGTCTAGTCCACACTTTAGAAAATTAGTGTTTCTTATACCTGTTAGGAGGAGTTGTTCAGGAATAAGCACACAAATCCGTTAGTACTTTTCTGCTTATCTTTATCAGTCAACCAAGATGAAGAAGGCAGTGAGTAAGGCACGTGGGCGTGGGCATGGGCGCGGAGCAGGGTGGGGACGTGGGGATTCTGTGCCTGCTGCGGGCACCGGTGACTCATCAGCACCCACTTTCACCAGGGAACAGTCATTCATGCGCAGCTTTGTCGCAGAGCGCCGTACACTGCTGCTGCGTGAAGAACAAATTGAAGCCGTTGTCGGATGGATGACAGCTAATGCATCAACTTCAATTAGTGCCACATCCTCTCAGACACAGAGCACTGGAGAGCAGCCATCTGTCTCTTCACCACCTGCCAAATTGCCCAGGCAGACAGAGAGCCCAGGACAGGAGCCGTCTCTACTTCTGTTCTCTGAATCTCTTGGCTTGGAAACAGGGGGCCAGCCAAGCAGCATTGGAGAAATGGAAGAAGAGGCAGGGTGCAGTGATGCCCAACAGCTTTTTCTCTCTGAGTCTGAAAAGGCGGGTGGGCCAGTGGCTCCGTTCACCACATCGCAGGCCGCATCAGCTGATGATGACACTCAGGTACCACTTACTGGTGCGTGCTCTGCTGCTGAGACTACCCAGGAGGAGCAGTTGGGGGCAGAGGGTAGTGTAGATGATGAGGTCCTTGACCCATCTTGGCGTGAGGGACAGGAAGGTGGTGGGAGCAGCTCTGAGGAAGAGATTCCCCGTACGGCCCAAAGAGGGAGAGGGAGGGGGAAGACTGCGGATCCTGCAGCCTCCACTTTGGCACCCGTTAGGAGCATGTCTCTTCCAAAAACCAAAAAGGGCGCTCCCAAGACTTGCAGTGCCTGGTCCTTTTTTGACACAGTTGCAGATGACATTTGCTATGTCAAATGCAAGGTGTGTCATCACAAAGTCAAAAGAGGGAAAAATGTCAGCAACCTCAATACCTCCAACATGTGGAAACATGTGCGCACCAGGCACCCGGCGGAGTTAGAAAAACACACTGAAGAGCTAGGCCAATCAACAGCGGCAGCTACCACCTCTTCAGCTCGTGTTGCCTCTTCCTCCAGCTCACACGCAGCTGGTTCGGCTTCCTCCCAGGATCGCCGTGGAAGAACCTCTGGCCCTGTTGTCCAGAGACCCGCTGTAATTCCACCCGCAGCACCACTTTCCCAGTCATCCACACACTCCCAGCCCAGTCTACAGCCATCGGTAGTACAGGCATGGGAGAAAAGGCGGCCTTTCTCGTCAAACCACCCACGAGCACAGGCTCTGACTGCAGGCATTGCCAAACTTCTGTCACTGGAAATGCTGTCATTCAGGCTGGTGGAGACTGACAGCTTCCGTGACTTGATGTCATTGGCAGTCCCACAGTACAATGTGCCCAGCCGCTTTTACTTCAGCAGGCAAGCCGTCCCTGCCCTGCACAAGCATGTGGAGGGACACATAAAACACGCGCTACTGAATGCCGTCAGTAGCAAGGTCCACCTCACCACCGATGCGTGGACCAGTCAACATGGACAGGGGCGATACCTTTCCCTCACTGCCCATTGGGTTAATGTCGTTGAGCCGGGTACAGACCGTGCGAGTGGCGCAGGACGTGTCCTGCCCACTCCAAGGATTGCAGGAATCCATTCTGTACGCATTGACTCCTCCTCCTACACCAGTTCCTCAGAATCATCGCTGCAGGAGCCGTCACAGTCCACCTCCACATGGACCCGTGATGAACGTGTACCTGTTACGACCGAAATGAGCACAGCCATGGCCAAACGTCAACAGGCCGTCTTGAAATTAATTTCTTTGGGGAATCGAAGCCACACAGCGCAGGAGCTCTGGAATGCCATCAAGCAGGAGAGCGATGTGTGGTTTGTGCCAGCGAATCTCCAGCCAGGCATGGTAGTGTGTGATAATGGCCGAAATCTGGTGGCAGCTCTGGGCCTCGGCAACCTCACTCACATCCCATGTCTGGCACATGTGCTCAATTTGGTCGTGCAGAGTTTTCTGAGGGACTATCCAGATCTTGATGCACTGCTGCACAAGGTCCGCCTAGAGTGTGCTCACTTGCGACGTTCCAGCACGGCAAAAGCGCACATTGCGGCTCTGCAGCGCCGACACCGCCTGCCGGAACATCGCATCATATGTGACCTACCTACCAGGTGGAATTCCACGTTACATATGTTGGAGCGGTTGTGTGAGCAGCAGCAAGCTGTAATGGAGTACCAGCTGCTTCAGGCGCAAAGAAGTCGCAGTCAGCGCCGTACAGACTTCACAACCACAGAGTGGGCCACTATGAATGACGTCTGCCAGGTTTTGCGTCCCTTTGATTATTCCACGCGGATGGCGAGTGCAGATGGTGCACTAGTCAGCATGACTGTCCCCCTTATCTGCCTGCTTGAAAAATCACTGCAAGCGCTAAGGGATGATGTTGTGGAAGAGGTGGAGGATGAGGATTCAGCATTTCCATCATCTTCTGGACAGTCAGCGCCACGTGGTTCCTCACAAACGCGTAGGCAGGGGACAGTTTGTGAGGAGGATGAGGAGGAGTCAATGGAGGAGGAAGACATCTGTCCAGAGGAGGGAGTTACACAATTGTCCAGTACTCAGTGTGTACAGCGAGGGTGGGGTGATGACGAGCGGGCAGAGATCACGCCTCCAGCAGGGGACAGCGTTTCTTGGGCAGTTGGCAGTCTGCAGCACATGGTGGATTACATGCTGCAGTGCCTGAGAAACGACCGCCGCATCGCCCACATTCTCAACATGTCTGATTATTGGGTGTTCACCCTCCTCGATCCTCGCTACCGGGACAACGTAGAAAGCCTCATCACACCGTTGAACCGGGAGCGAAAAATGCGGGAGTACCAAGACACACTGGTGAATTCCATCATCTTCTCCATTCCAACTGAGAGAAGTGCTGCTAGTGCATTCCAAAGCAGCTCAGTGCGTCCAGGCAGTGGTGGAGGCTCTGCACAAAGAGGGAGCAGAAGCAGTGCCTCTGCCCAAGGCAAGACCAGTATGGCCCAACTGTGGCACAGTTTTCTGTGCCCGCCACAAAAGTCTACACCATCACAGACGGCTCCAGTCAGCAGGAGGCAACGGTTCCGTCAGATGGTGACAGACTACATGTCTTGCCCTCTTGCTGTACTCCCAGACGGCTCTTCCCCTTTCAAGTTTTGGGTCTCAAAGCTGGATACATGGCCAGAGCTAAGCCAGTATGCATTGGAGGTGCTGTCTTGCCCTGCGGCCAGTGTATTATCGGAACGTGTCTTTAGTGCTGCAGGTGGTGTACTAACTGACCGTCGCATGCGACTATCCTCCGATAACGTTGACCGGCTTACTTTCCTGAAAATGAACAAGGCCTGGATCTCGCAGGAATTTGCCACTCCTCTTCCTGATTAAATAATTAGGTGACTGTCTACAGTATCCAGGTCTCCTGTTGTGTTCATCTTTCTACCACCTGAACTTAAATTCCTGGGCTCCAACACCGCCAGTTGAGGCTCAGAAGTGCCGTCTGCACAGTCAAAACATACGACCCAGTGTTATTGGGTTTCAGTAACGTCAGCTGATCCCCAGCTGTGTAGCCGGCAATGTGTCCTGCGACCGCCACGCTGACACAACAACTGAAATGTAAGGGAACCTGTCCCCCCCCCCAAGGCGTTTGTTACTGAAAGAGCCACCTTGTACAGCAGTAATGCTGCACAAGGAAAAGGTAGCTATTTTTGTTTAGCTCCTTGCACACGCAGAACTTAACACTTATAAAATGTGTCCACTGATACCGTAAAACTGTCCCGGAGGTGGGACTTTCCTTCGTAATATGACGCAGCACAGCCGTCATTCCTACCCCCTTGGCGCCGTGCCCCGGCTCCTCAGCGTTGTTTGATTCCGTCCCGGAGCCTGCGCTGTTATGTTATCCCTTGGCCAGGCACACTTAGCGCTGCCCGTCTTCTGACATCATTTGGTGTCAGGATGGCTGCACCTGTGCGGCCGCACTGGCCGAGAGCCCGCCTCGCAGTGTCTTCTGATTTAATCCCACTGGGGGCCTGAGATCCATGGACATGCGCAGTGCATATCTGAACCTCCACCTCTCACTCATCTCCCTACGGCTTCTTCAGACTGTGCGGTGTCAGCTGGTCCCTAATAGCATGCCACGGCCGTGACACCGCACAGTCTTAAGAAGCCGTAGGGAGGGGAGTGAGAGGCGAGGATATGCACTGCGCATGGCCACGGATCCCAGGCCCGCGGTAGGATTACATTAGACGACACTGCGAGGCGGGCTCTCGGCCAGCGCGGCCGCACAGGCGCAGCCAGCCTGACACCAAATGATGTCAGAAGATGGGCAGCGCTAAGTGTGCCTGGCCAAGGGATAACATAACAGCGCAGGCTCCGGGACGGAATCAAACAACGCTGAGGAGCCGGGGAACGGCGCCAAGGAGGTAGGAATGACGGCTGTGCTGCGTCATATTACGAAGGAAAGTCCCACCTCCGGGACGGTCTCACGGTATCAGGGGACACATTTTATAAGTGTTTAGTTCTGTGTTTGCAAGGAGCATCATGAAAAGAGCCACCTTTTCCTTTTGCATCTTTTTTGCTGCACAAGCTGGCTCTTTCAGCTACAAACGCCTTGGGGGGGGGTTAAAGGTTCCCTTTCGACTTTCTCCAATCAGGCTTCGGCCTACATTGTGTTCCTCTGCTTCTCCTCCTGTCCCTGGGCTCCAACACCGCTTGTTGTTGCCTGGTAGTGCTGTGTTATTGGGGTTCAGTAATGTCAGCTGTTCCCCTGCTGTGTGTGTGGCAATCCCTCCTATCTCCTCCACCTCCACCTCCCCCTCCTGTCCCTGGGCTCCAACACCGCTAGTTGCCGTCCAGAAGTGCTGTACGCACAGTCAACAGTCCCTCCTCTGTTATTGGGGTTCAGTAACGTCAGCTGTTCCCCTGCTGTGTGTGTGGCAATCCCTCCTATCTCCTCCACCTCCACCTCCCCCTCCTGTCCCTGGGCTCCAACACCGCTAGTTGCCGTCCAGTAGTGCTGTACGCACAGTCAACAGTCCCTTCTCTGTTATTGGGGTTCAGTAACGTCAGCTGTTCCCCTGCTGTGAGTGTGGCAATCCCTCCTACCTCCTCCACCTCCTCCTCCTCCACCTGTCCCTGGGCTCCAACACCGCTAGTTGCCGTCCAGAAGTGCTGTCCGCACAGTCCCAACAGTCCCTCCTCTGTTATTGGGGTTCAGTAACGTCAGCTGTTCCCCTGCTGTGTGTGTGGCAATCCCTCCTATCTCCTCCACCTCCACCTCCCCCTCCTGTCCCTGGGCTCCAACACCGCTAGTTGCCGTCCAGTAGTGCTGTACGCACAGTCAACAGTCCCTTCTCTGTTATTGGGGTTCAGTAACGTCAGCTGTTCCCCTGCTGTGAGTGTGGCAATCCCTCCTACCTCCTCCACCTCCTCCTCCTCCACCTGTCCCTGGGCTCCAACACCGCTAGTTGCCGTCCAGAAGTGCTGTCCGCACAGTCCCAACAGTCCCTCCTCTGTTATTGGGGTTCAGTAACGTCAGCTGTTCCCCTGCTGTGTGTGTGGCAATCCCTCCTATCTCCTCCACCTCCTCCTCCTCCACCTGTCCCTGGGCTCCAACACCGCTAGTTGCCGTCCAGTAGTGCTGTACGCACAGTCAACAGTCCCTCCTCTGTTATTGGGGTTCAGTAACGTCAGCTGTTCCCCTGCTGTGTGTGTGGCAATCCCTCCTACCTCCTCCAATCTCCTCCACCTCCTCCTCCTCCACCTGTCCCTGGGCTCCAACACCGCTAGTTGCCGTCCAGAAGTGCTGTCCACACAGTCCCAACAGTCGCTCCTCTGTTATTGGGGTTCAGTAACGTCAGCTGTTCCCCTGCTGTGTGTGTGGCAATCCCTCCTACCTCCTCCTACCTCCTCCACCTCCTCCTCCTCCACCTGTCCCTGGGCTCCAACACCGCTAGTTGCCGTCCAGAAGTGCTGTCCGCACAGTCCCAACAGTCCCTCCTCTGTTATTGGGGTTCAGTAACGTCAGCTGTTCCCCTGCTGTGTGTGTGGCAATCCCTCCTATCTCCTCCACCTCCACCTCCCCCTCCTGTCCCTGGGCTCCAACACCGCTAGTTGCCATCCAGTAGTGCTGTACGCACAGTCAACAGTCCCTCCTCTGTTATTGGGGTTCAGTAACGTCAGCTGTTCCCCTGCTGTGTGTGTGGCAATCCCTCCTATCTCCTCCACCTCCACCTCCCCCTCCTGTCCCTGGGCTCCAACACCGCTAGTTGCCGTCCAGTAGTGCTGTACGCACAGTCAACAGTCCCTCCTCTGTTATTGGGGTTCAGTAACGTCAGCTGTTCCCCTGCTGTGTGTGTGGCAATCCCTCCTACCTCCTCCTACCTCCTCCACCTCCTCCTCCTCCACCTGTCCCTGGGCTCCAACACCGCTAGTTGCCATCCAGAAGTGCTGTCCGCACAGTCCCAACAGTCCCTCCTCTGTTATTGGGGTTCAGTAACGTCAGCTGTTCCCCTGCTGTGTGTGTGGCAATCCCTCCTATCTCCTCCACCTCCACCTCCCCCTCCTGTCCCTGGGCTCCACACCGCTAGTTGCCGTCCAGAAGTGCTGTCCGCACAGAGCCAAACACCTCGCCAATGTGTTAGTGGGGTTCAGCACCGCCAGCTGTTCCCCTGCTGTGTATACGGCAACGTGTACTGCGACTGCCACGCAGGCACAACAAGTTAAATTTAAGGGAACCTGTCCCCCCCCCCAGGCGTTTGTTACTGAAGGAGCCACCTTGTGCAGCAGTAATGATGCAAAGGGAAAAAGTGCCTCTTTTCGTGGTGCTCCTTGCACATGCTGAACCTAACACTTATGAAAAGTGTCCCCTCCTACCGTGATACCGTCCGGTAGGTGGAACTTTCCTTTGTGATGTGACGCAGCACAGCCGTCATTCTTACCCCCTTGGCGCCGTGCGCCGCCTCCTCAGCGTTGTTTGAATCAGTCCCGGAGCCTGCGCTGTTAGGTTAGCCCTTGGCCATGCACACATTTTGCGCTGCCCGTCTTCTGACATCATTTGGTGTCAGGCTGGCTGCGCCTGTGCGGCCGCGCTGGCCGAGATCCCGCCTCGTACTGTCTTCTGATTTAATCCCACTGGGGGCCTGAGATCCATGGACATGCGCAGTGCATATCTGAACCTCCACCTCTCACTCATCTCCCTACGGCTTCTTCAAACTGTGCGGTGTCAGCTGGTCCCTAATAGCATGCCACGGCCGTGACACCGCACAGTCTGAAGAAGCCGTAGGGAGGGGAGTGAGAGGTGGAGGTTCAGATATGCACTGCGCATGTCCATGGATCTCAGGCCCCCAGTGGGATTAAATCAGAAGACAGTACGAGGCGGGATCTCGGCCAGCGCGGCCGCACAGGCGCAGCCAGCCTGACACCAAATGATGTCAGAAGACGGGCAGCGCAAAATGTGTGCATGGCCAAGGGCTAACCTAACAGCGCAGGCTCCGGGACTGATTCAAACAACGCTGAGGAGGCGGCGCACGGCGCCAAGGGGGTAAGAATGACGGCTGTGCTGCGTCACATCACAAAGGAAAGTTCCACCTACCAGATGGTATCACGGTAGGAGGGGACACTTTTCATAAGTGTTAGGTTCAGCATGTGCAAGGACCATAATTAAAAGAGCTAAGTTTACCTTTTCCAGCATTAGTGCTGTACACGATGGCTCTTTCAGCTACAAACGCCTGGGGGGGGGTTAAAGTTTCCCTTTCAACTTGCTCCAGTGCAGGCTTCGGCCTACACTCTGCTCCCTCTCCTCCTCCTGCTGACCCTGGGCTCTAACACCGCCAGTTGGGGCCCAGATGTGCTAGCTGCACAGAGCCAAACACCAGCCAATGTGTCAGTGGGGTTCAGCACCGCCAGCTGTTCCCCTGCTGTGTAGCCGGCAACGTGTCCTGCAACAGCCACGCAGACACAAGAACTGAAATTGAAGGAAACCTGTCCCCCCTCCCCCAGGCGTTTTTACGTTTTACAGCCTCCTTGTACGACCGTAATGCTGCATGTGTGCAAGGTGGCTCAGAAACTTATTCTCCTTGCCCATGTTGAAGTGAACACGTCTAAAAATGAGTCCTCTGCGACCATTAAAACGTCCCTCAGGTGTGATTTTCCTTTGTATTGACACGCAACAAGCTCCTTGGTAGCGCTGCCCGTCTTCTGGCATCATTGTTTGGCTGCCTGCGCCTCTGCGGCCGCCTTGCCCCACACAACGCCCCTCGGTGTCTTATTTATTGGGACTGCGAGGGTGTGATTGATGGGCATGAGCAGTGCATCAGTTCGCCTGTCCCTCATCTCCTTCCGCCTTCTTCAGACTGTGCGGCTTCATGGCCGTGGCATGCGATAAGGGATCAGCTGACGCCGCATAGTCTGAAGCGGGTGTAAGAACCCAAGCGAGAGGCGAACATATGTACTGCGCCAGGCCATGAATCCCAGCCCCGCAGTGTTTTAACAATGTTAAGACACTGGGGGGCTGGGATTCATGGTCATCGCAAACCGCAACGGCCGACATAACATGATGTCAGAGGATGGGCAGCGCTAACAGCGCAAGGCCAAGGGATAACACAAAAGCGCAGACTCCTGTGCAACAAATAACGATGCTCAGGAGGCCGCGCAAAGCACCAAGGTGGCATTTTTGCCAGCTGTACTGCGTCTCTTTACGAAGGGAACTCACGCCTCAAAATCAGTTTGACTGTGTAAGGGCCTAAATGTTATACGTGTTCCTTTCAGCGTGTGCAAGGAGCAAAATTAAAAGAGAAACCTTTGACTTGTGCAGCATTACTGCTGCATAAGCTGTGGCTCTTCTACTTTGTAACCCCTGAGGGGGGGTTAAAGGTTACCTTTGAAATTGGTTAAATTAGGCTTTGGCCTACACTCTGCTCCCCCTGCAGAGCCCGGGCTCCAACACCGCCAGTTGGGGCCCGGTACTGCTAGCTGCACAGAGAAAAACACCAGCCAATGTGTCAGTGGGGTTCAGCACCGCCAGCTGTTCCCCTGCTGTGCAGCCGGCAACGTGTCCTGCAACAGCCACGCAGGCACAACAGACCCAAAGCTGCCGCCAGTGCAGGCTTCGGCCTACACTCTGCTCCATCTCCTCCTCCTGCTGACCCTGGGCTCTAACACCGCCAGTTGGGGCCCGGTACTGCTAGCTGCACAGAGAAAAACACCAGCCAATGTGTCAGTGGGGTTCAGCACCGCCAGCTGTTCCCCTGCTGTGTAGCCGGCATCGTGTCCTGCAAAAGCCACGCAGACACAAGAACTGAAATTGAAGGGAACCTGTCCCCCCTCCCCCAGGCGTTTGTACGTTTTACAGCCACCTTGTACAGCGGTAATGCTGCATGTGTGCAAGGTGGCTCATAAACGTATTCTCCTCGCACATGTGGAACTGAAAACACGTCTAAAATGTGTCCTTTGTGTGACCATTTAACCGTCCCGGTGGTGTGACTTTCCTTTGTAATGACATGCTGCAACCCCCTTGGTAGCGCTGCCCGTCTTCTGGCATCATTGTTTGGCTGCCTGCGCCTCTGCGGCCACCCTGACCCACACAACGCCCCTCGGTGTCCTATTTATTGGGACTGCGAGGGTGTGATTGATGGGCATGAGCAGTGCATCAGTTCGCCTGTCCCTCATCTCCTTCCGCCTTCTTCAGACTGTGCGGCTTCATGGCCGTGGCATGCTATAAGGGATCAGCTGACGCCGCACAGTCTGAAGCGGGTGTAAGGACCCGAGTGTGAGAGGCGAACATATGTGCTGCGCCAGGCCATGAATCCCAGACCCGCAGTGTTTTAACAATGTTAAGACACTGCGGGGCTGGGATTCATGGTCATCGCGAACCGCACCGGCCGACATTAAATGATGTCAGAAGATGGGCAGCGCTAACAGCGCTAGGCCAGGGGATAACACGACAGCGCAGACTCCTGTACAGCAAATAACAACGCTCAGGAGGCTGCACCCAGCACCAAGGTGGGATTCTTGACATCTGTGCTGCGTCTCATTACGAAGGGAACTCGCGCCTCCAACACAGTTTGACTGTATAAAGGGCTAAATGTTATACGTGTTTTATTCAGCGTGTGCAAGGAGAAAAATTAAAAGAGCAACCTTTGACTTGTGCAGCACTACTGCTGCATAAGCTGTGGCTCTTCTACTTTGTAACCCCTGAGGGGGGGTTAAAGGTTACCTTTGAAATTGGTTCAATTAGGCTTCGGCCTACACTCTGCTCCATCTCCTCCTCCTGCTGACCCTGGGCTCTAACACCGCCAGTTGGGGCCCGGTACTGCTAGCTGCACAGAGAAAAACACCAGCCAATGTGTCAGTGGGGTTCAGCACCGCCAGCTGTTCCCCTGCTGTGTAGCCGGCATCGTGTCCTGCAAAAGCCACGCAGACACAAGAACTGAAATTGAAGGGAACCTGTCCCCCCTCCCCCAGGCGTTTGTACGTTTTACAGCCACCTTGTACAGCGGTAATGCTGCATGTGTGCAAGGTGGCTCATAAACGTATTCTCCTCACACATGTGGAACTGAAAACACGTCTAAAATGTGTCCTCTGTGTGACCATTTAACCGTCCCGGTGGTGTGACTTTCCTTTGTAATGACACGCTGCAACCCCCTTGGTAGCACTGCCCGTCTTCTGGCATCATTGTTTGGCTGCCTGCGCCTCTCCGGCCGCCCTGACCCACACAACGCCCCTCGGTGTCTTATTTATTGGGACTGCGAGGGTGTGATTGATGGGCATGAGCAGTGCATCAGTTCGCCTGACCCTCATCTCCTTCCGCCTTCTTCAGACTGTGCGGCTTCATGGCCGTGGCATGCGATAAGGGATCAGCTGACGCCGCACAGTCTGAAGCGGGTGTAAGGACCCGAGTGTGAGAGGCGAACATATGTGCTGCGCCAGGCCATGAATCCCAGACCCGCAGTGTTTTAACAATGTTAAGACACTGCGGGGCTGGGATTCATGGTCATCGCGAACCGCACCGGCCGACATTAAATGATGTCAGAAGATGGGCAGCGCTAACAGCGCTAGGCCAGGGGATAACACGACAGCGCAGACTCCTGTACAGCAAATAACAACGCTCAGGAGGCTGCACCCAGCACCAAGGTGGGATTCTTGACATCTGTGCTGCGTCTCATTACGAAGGGAACTCGCGCCTCCAACACAGTTTGACTGTATAAAGGGCTAAATGTTATACGTGTTTCATTCAGCGTGTGCAAGGAGAAAAATTAAAAGAGCAACCTTTGACTTGTGTAGCACTACTGCTGCATAAGCTGTGGCTCTTCTACTTTGTAACACCTGAGGGGGGGTTAAAGGTTACCTTTGAAATTGGTTCAATTAGGCTTCGGCCTACACTCTGCTCCCCCTGCAGAGCCCGGGCTCCAACACCGCCAGTTGGGGCCCGGTACTGCTAGCTGCACAGAGCCAAACACCAGCCAATGTGTCAGTGGGGTTCAGCACCGCCAGCTGTTCCTCTGCTGTGCAGCCGGCAACGTGTCCTGCAACAGCCACGCAGGCACAACAGACCCAAAGCTGCCGCCAGTGCAGGCTTCGGCGTACACTCTGCTCCCTCTCCTCCTCCTGCTGACCCTGGGCTCCAACACCGCCAGTTGGGGCTCTAGGAAGACAAGCTTGAATAGGTCCCCATCCTGGTTCCAGCACCGTCAGCTGGTTCCGGGCAGAGCCTTTGGCTTAGGTGCCTCCCTCTGGGTATCCGAGTTCCACCAACGTCAGGTGGTCCTTGGTAGTGCTTTCAGGCACGGGTACCTCCTGCTTAGTAACCGGGTTCCAGTAACGTCAGCTGGTCCTCGGTTGTTCCATTGGCTCTTGGACCTTCAGCTACCCATCCGGGTTCCAGCACCGTCAGCTGGTTCTCGGCAGTGTCTTTTGCTCTTGTACCTTCTGCTCCCCATCCTGGTTCCAGTACCGTCAGCTGGTTCCGGGCATAGCCTTTGGCTTAGGTGCCTCCCTCTGGGTATCCGAGTTCCACCAACGTCAGGTGGTCCTTGGTAGTGCTTTCAGGCACGGGTACCTCCTGCTTAGTAACCGGGTTCCAGTAACGTCAGCTGGTCCTCGGTAGTTCCATTGGCTCTTGGACCTTCGGGTAGCCATCCGAGTTCCAGTTCCATCAGCTGTTTCTCGGCATTTTCTCAGCCTTCTTGTACCTTCTGCTACATTTCCAAGTTCAAGAGACTAAACACGATGACCCGGAAGACCACCCCTAAGATGACGACGACACCAGAGACGACAACCACCGTGATGACGACGACCCTGGAGACGATGACCCTGAAGACCACCCCGATGACGACGACCCCGGAGACGACAACCACCGTGATGACGACGACCCTGGAGACGATGACCCTGAAGACCACCCCGATGACGACGACCCCGGAGACGACGACCCTGGAGACGACGACGACCTGGAAGACCGAGAAGCAGAAGAACAAGAGGCTGCAGAACAAAGAGCAGAAGAACATTAAGCATAAGACTAAATATCAGAGCAAAAGATATTATCTAAATTATAAGCAGAAGAAGACTAAGCAGTGTATGGGGGTGAGTCCGTTCCTCCTCGTGGTGCCCCTGGATAAAGCCTGATGCTGCAGGCCAAACTGAACGCGGACAAATGTAACTGTTTTGTGACAGGCAGAACGGAAGGTGTAATCTTCAAACTTTTATAGATAACAACTACGGGAATGCCTGTCACAAATAAGAATATGATGAAGAAGTTGAATATGAAGAAGATAATAGTAAAATAAAAAGAATATGAACAATGTAACAAAAAAAATAATAGGTAGAAGATGAAGAAGAAGATGAATAAGGTGAAGAAGTTGATGTCAAAGAAGCTGATGATGAGGATAATGAAGAAGAAAGTGTGGGAGAAGTAAAAAAGAAGGTGAAGGGCGTGGAAGTAGTGAAACATCAATATCTGACAAAATAAAATAAAAAAAAATAACAGTCAAAATCTTTCTAACGCCGAATGTCATAAAAATAAATAAAAATCCTGCTATTCTATTTGATTGGGCTAAACCTCTGTGCCTTTAATGTCTCCGCCACCTCCCCCAATACATCCTACATTATTCTTAGTTGTTTTCCTTCATGTAGAATGAACCTACAAGTTTATAAAGGGTTTATTTTAATTCCGATATTTTCGTCCCATTGACTTGCATTGGGATCGGGTATCGGTATCGGATTAGATCCGATACTTTGACGGTATCGGCCGATACTTTCCGATACCGATACTTTCCGATATCGGAAGGTATCGCTCAACACTACTCGTGACCCTCGCTTGAATAACCTTGACGATTTTCTTGCTGCTATGTCCATGATGTTTGATGATCCTAATCGACGCACTACTGCTGAGACCGCTTTGTTAGCTTTACGTCAGGGTAAGCGTTCTGTCATCGAATACGCTACTGAGTTTAGACGGCTGGCGGTGGATACAATTTGGGACAGTTATGCTCAATTACCTATTTTTAGGAGACGATAGTGTAATGTGTTGAAAGATGAACTAGCTCATGCAGATGCTCCGGAAGAGTTAGACGCTTTTATTCAGCATTGTGTACATATTGACATACGTGTTACAGAACGCAGACAGGAGAAATTTGTAACCTCTAATCATGTCACTAACTCTTCTCTTCCTCCTAAAGAGTCTAAAAGAGAATCACCTCTACATTAAGCCTGAGAAATGCGAATTCCATCGCACAAAGATTCAGTTCCTGGGGTATGTCATCTCGCCACAGGGGCTTAACTAGGAGGCAAGTAAGATCCAGGCTATTCTTGATTGGCCTGCACCTAAAAATGTCAAAGAGGTACAGCGTTTCATCGGATTCGCAAACTTCTATAGACGATTCATTCGCAATTTCTCTGAAATTGTGCGACCCATTACACAACTGACTGAGAAGGAAAAGACTTTCTTGTGGTCCGCACTGGCTCAGGAAGCTTTTGATTGTCTTAGATCCCGGTTTACGTCTGCAACTGTACTAATTCACCCAAACCCAGCACTTCCGTTCATCGTAGAAGTGGACGCTTCGGACTGTGCTCTGGGGGCCATCCTCTCACAGAGAACGGGAGAGAAAAGCTTGTTACATCCATGTGCTTTTTTCTCTCGCAGACTCTCCGCTGCAGAAAAGAACTATGATGTGGGTGATAAGGAGCTTCTTGCCATTATCGCTGCATTTAAGGAATGGAGACACCATCTGCAGGGGGCATCACAACAAGTTATTGTGCTCACGGATCATCGCAATCTGGAGTTCTTTAGATCTGCGAGATGTCTTTCTCCACGGCAGGCTCGTTGGAGTCTCTTTTTGAATCAATTTAACTTTGTCATTTCGTAGCGCCCAGGTTCACGTAATGGGAAAGCGGATGCTTTGTCCCGAATCCATGCCACGGATTCCGTACCTGGGACCCCGTCTAAGACCATACTATCTGATGCCAACTTCATTGGAGTCATTCAGAATAAGGACTTATGGAAGACCATTAAGGAGGCCTACGACGCAGATCCATTTCTCGCTAACCCGACTGCTGATGTGAACTTGGTTCTCAGAAACGGTATGTGGGTCCGGGATCAACGTTTATATGTTCCAGAGTCCGTAAAGCTGCAGGTCCTCAAGTTTGTCCATGATTCTAAGTTGGCGGGTCATCGGGGGGTACAGAAGACACAGGAGTTTCTGAGCCGTTTTTTTTGGTGGCCTACCTGTCTGAAGGATGTGAAGAGCTATGTTCTCTCTTGAGAGGTATGTGCACGTTTCAAGACTCCACGTGTATCACCTACTGGACTGTGTTTGCTATCCTGTTGGCTATTTTTCTATATAGAGCTGAGGACCTCGTTACAATTGCAGAAATATATGTTAGTTCTGTTTACTTTTCTGTTTTTGAGTAAATACATCTTTTGCTGCAACTTTGTTCTCGGACTGGCTTTATCCCATGCTATTAGATTCCGTAGTATCCATATAATTATTACACAGAGGGACTTTATACCATTAGAGTCTATAGCAGCAGATGAGACAGCAATCAGAGGTAGGAAGTTGCACCATTTGAATATGTTGCAGGAGACAGCAAGCAGAGGGACTTTATACCTGTATGAAGAGAGAAGATAGATGTTATTTCTCTGCTATGGAATAACTGCTGTATCACGACGCTTATCTTCGTGACGCTTTACTTCTGGGACACTTGCATGCACCCCCACTTGCAGTGTACAGGTAATATAGTAGCCACTGGTGACATTATACACAGGAGCTCTGTATATAGTCAGTGTACAGGTAATACAGTCATCACCAGTGACATTATACACAGGAGCTCAGTATATAGTATACAGATAATACATTGATCACTAGTGACTAGTGTTGAGCGATACCGTCCGATACTTGAAAGTATCGGTATCGGAAAGTATCGGCCGATACCGGCAAAGTATCGGATCCAATCCGATACCGATACCCGATACCAATACAAGTCAATGGGACTCAGGTATCGGACGGTATTCCTGATGGTTCCCAGGGTCTGAAGGAGAGGAAACTCTCCTTCAGGCCCTGGGAACCATATTAATGTGTAAAAGAAAGAATTAAAATAAAAAATATTGCTATACTCACCTGTCCGACGCAGCCGGGACCTCAGCGAGGGAACCGGCAGCGTTGTTTGTTTAAAATTCGCGCTTTTACTTGGTTACGTGAGGTCCCGGCTTGTGATTGGTCAGGGCGGCCATGTTGCCGGGACGCGGACCAATCACAGCAAGCCGTGACGAAATTACGTCACGGCTTGCTGTGATTGGTCCGAGTCCCGGCAACATGGCCGCCATTAACCAATCACAAGCCGTGACGTCACGGGAAGCT
This sequence comes from Ranitomeya variabilis, assembly GCF_051348905.1. NCBI lineage: Eukaryota > Metazoa > Chordata > Amphibia > Anura > Dendrobatidae > Ranitomeya > Ranitomeya variabilis. The sequence goes on from NC_135233.1 coordinate 828,802,580, forward strand.
GGACATGCGCGTATTTTGAAAAGCGCGCGTGTCCAGCCTCCAGTGACGTACCGGCTTATGATTGGTCACGGCGCCATGTTGCCGGGACGCGGACCAATCACAGCAAGCCGTGACGAAATTACGTCACGGCTTGCTGTGATTGGTCCGCGTCCCGGCAACATGGCCGCCATTAACCAATCACAAGCCGTGACGTCACGGGAGGCTGGACATGCGCGCTTTTCAAAATACGCGCATGTCCAGCCTCCCGTGACGTCCCGGCTTGTGATTGGTTAATGGCGGCCATGTTGCCGGGACGTCACTGGAGGCTGGACACGCGCGCTTTTCAAAATACGCGCATGTCCAGCCTCCCGTGACGTCCCGGCTTGTGATTGGTTAATGGCGGCCATGTTGCCGGGACGTCACTGGAGGCTGGACACGCGCGCTTTTCAAAATACGCGCATGTCCAGCCTCCCGTGACGTCACGGCTTGTGATTGGTTAATGGCGGCCATGTTGCCGGGACGTCACTGGAGGCTGGACACGCGCGCTTTTCAAAATACGCGCATGTCCAGCCTCCCGTGACGTCACGGCTTGTGATTGGTTAATGGCGGCCATGTTGCCGGGACGCGGACCAATCACAGCAAGCCGTGACGTAATTTCGTCACGGCTTGCTGTGATTGGTCCGCGTCCCGGCAACATGGCCGCCCTGACCAATCACAAGCCGGGACTTCACGTAACCAAGTAAAAGCGCGAAATTTAAACAAACAACGCTGCCGGTTCCCTCGCTGAGGTCCCGGCTGCGTCGGACAGGTGAGTATAGCGATATTTTTTATTTTAATTCTCTTTTTTACACATTATTACATTAATGTTGTTGCGATACCCGATACCCGATATCACAAAAATATCGGATCTCGGTATCGGAAATTCCGATACAGCAAGTATCGGCCGATACCCGATACTTGCAGTATCGGAATGCTCAACACTACTAGTGACATTATACACAAAAGCTCTGTGTATAGTGTCAGTGTACTGGTAATACAGTGATCACCAGTGACATTATACACAGGACCTTTGTATATAGTGTATAGTGTGCAGGTAATACAGTGATTGCCTGTGACATTATATATAAGAGCTCTGTATATAGTGTCAGTGTACAGGTAATACAGTGATTACTGGTGACATTATGCACAAGAGCTCTGTATGTAGTGTCAGTGTATAGGTAATACAGGGATCACCAGTGACATTATGCACAGGAGCTCTGTATATAGTCAGTGGACAGGTAATACAGTGATCACCAGTGACATTATACACAGGAGCTCAGTATATAGTGTACAGGTAATACAGTGATCATCAGTAACAATATACACAGTATCTCAGTATATAGTGTATAGTGTACAGATAATACATTGATCACCAGTGACATTATACACATAGGCTCTGTATATAGTGTCAGTGTACAGGTAATATAGTGATCACCAGTGACATTATACACAGGAACTTTGTATATAGTGTAAAGTTTGCAGGTAATACAGTGTTCACCAGTGACATTATATATAAGAGCTCTGTATATAGTGTCAGTGTACATGTAATACAGTGATCACTGGTGTCATTATACACAGGAGCTCTGTATATAGTGTCAGTGTACAGGTAATACAGTGATCACCAGTGACATTATACACAGGAACTTTGAATATAGTGTGCAGGTAATACAGTGATCACCAGTGACATTATACACAGGAACTTTGTATATAGTGTATAGTGTGCAGTTAATACAGTGATCACCAGTGACATTATATATAAGAGCTCTGTATATAGTGTCAGTGTGCATGTAATAGTGATCACCAGTGACATTATACACAGGAATGCTGTACACAGTATATAGTGTATAGTGTGCATGTACATGTAATACACTGAATAACCGATGACGTCTCTAGTTGAAATCCTTCTTCTTTGCTTTTCTTCTTCAGCCAGCACAGACTGCCATCACTTCTTCCAGCCAGGACTCATTTCTTCAAAAAATAACACACAGTCCTCAATAGCTGATCGCTTCAAGAGCACTTTCCCCACTTTTTCCCTGACTTCTACACTACATCAGATGAAGAAATAAAGCAACGTAGTGCTGACCCGCACAGTAACAGGACCCCCTTTTGTTCCCTCAATGGAAAAGTTTCCTAAAAAGTAAATGATATTACACTAGTAATAATGTCCCTAACTGGACCCTAAAGAAATTATGCTCCCCACTTGTCACCATAAACTAATTTAGCATGTTCCTCATTCTGTCACCCACAAAGTAATTAAGTCCCTCATACTGGCCCCCTTTATTTCTAATATGCCCCCATGTTCCTTGTGCAGCCTGGCCCTCAGATATCCAATCTGCCCCCCAGCTATCCATACTGGCCCCCATATGTGCCTTGTCCTTCATATATATATATATATATATATATATATATATATATATATATATATATATATATACAGGGAGTACAGAAAATATTAATACCTCTTCACTCTTTGTTTCATTGCAGCCATTTGGTAAATTCAAAAAAAATATTTTTTTCACATTACTGTACACTCTTCCATCTTGACTGAAGAAAAACAGAAATGTAGACATTTTTGCGAAATAAATAAAAATAAAACTGAAATTTCACATGGTCATAAGTTTTCAGACCCTTTGCTCAGACACTCATATATCAGTCACATGCTGTCCATTTTCTCGTGATCCTCCTTGAGATGGTTCCACTCCTTCATGGGAGTCCAGCTATGTTTTATTATATAAGACCTCACATCTCACAATGCATGTCATACCAAATGAGAATCATGAGGGTAAAGGAACTGGCAAAGGAGCTCAGAGACAGAATTGTGGCAAGGCACAGATCTGGCCAAGGTTACAACAGAATTTCTGCAGTACTCAAGGTTCCTAAGAGCACAATGGCCTCCATAATTCTTAAATGGAATAAGTTTGGGGCCAGGAGAAGTCTTCCTAGACCTGGCCGTCCAGCCAAACTGAGCAGTCGTTAGAGAAGAGCCTTGGTGAGAGAGGTATAGAAGAACCCCAAGATCACTGTGGCTGAGCTCCAGAGATGCAGTAGGGAGATGGGAGAAAGTTCCACAAAGTCAACTATCACTGCAGCCCTCAACCAGTCGGACCTTTATGGCAGAGTGGCCCAACGGAAGCCTCTCCTCAGTGCAAGACATATGAAAGCCTGCATAGAGTTTGCTAAAAAAACACATGAAGGACGCCCAGACTATGAGAAATAAGATTCTCTGGTCTGATGAGATAAAAATAGACCTTTTTGGTGAAAATTCTAAGCGGTATGTGTGGAGAAAAGCAGGCACTGCTCATTACCTGCCCACTACAATCCCAACAGTGAATCTTGGTGGTGGCAGCATCATGCTATGGGGTGTTTTTCAGCTACAGGGACAAGATGACTGGTTGTCATTGAAGGAAACATGAATGCGGCCAAGTACAGAGATATCCTGCATGAAAATCTCTTCCAAAATGCTCTGGACCTTAGACTTGGCCAAAGGTTTACCGTCCAACAAGACAATGACCCTAAGCACATAGCTAAAATAATTAAGGAGTGGGTTCAGAACAACTCTGTGACCATTCTTAACTGGTCCAGCCAGAGCCCTGACCTACACCCAATTGAGCATCTCTGGAGAGACCTGAAAATGGCTGTCCATCAATGTTCACCATCCCACCTGATGGAACTGGAGAGGATCTGCAAGGAAGAATGGCAGAGGATCCCAAAATCCAGGTGTGAAAAACTTGTTGCATCATTCCCAAGAAGACTCATGTCTGTGCTAGCTCAAAAGGGTGCTTCTACTCAATACTGAGCAAAGGGTCTGAATACTTATCACCATTTAATATTTCAGTTTTTCATTATTAATAAATTAGCAAAAATTACTACATTTCTGTTTTTTTCAGTCAAGATGGGGTGCAGAGTGCATATTAATGTGAAAAAAATGAACTTTTTTGAATTTACCAAATGGCTGCAATGAAACAAAGAGTGAAAAACTTAAGGGGATATGAATACTTTCCGTACCCACTGGTTATATACATACACACAAGCACTGTATACATTACTACATTTTGAAATTCCTTTCATGAATGTGACTGATCATGTGATGTGAAAGATCCTTCAGCTACACAGGACATACAGTATCCTTGCAGGTCCCAATATCTTTCTCTCCTTCACTGCACCGATCAGATAGGTCAGTGTGGGACAGGCACAGAGATAACAGTTCTCTCAGTGAGCAGGAAGGATACTAACCCCTGGACTTGATGTCAGTGCCAACTGCTCACATCAAACCTTAAACCATTACCTTGTTTGCAAACTCACCAGGGCAATTGGCAGGAGCCAATGCTAAGTGCCGGAATTGGTGCATCTAATGGATGACCCATCTCTGGGGTGTATTATGGCTGGTCTTAATAGGCTGAGCAGGGGCCAATATAAATGAACTTATCCAGCCCATTAATATCAGCCCTCAGCTGTCTGATTTGCCTTTGCTGGTTATTAAAAATAGGATGTACGCCACATTATTTTTTTTGTGGGTCTCCCTATTTTTAATAACCAGTAAAGGCTAAGCAAACAGAAGCGGGATAATATTAACAATTTGGGAAAGTCCATGGATATTGGCCCCTTCCAGTAAAACAAGCCCAGCTCACAACTGTTTGCTTTCCCTTGGCTGGTTATACAAAGTAAGGGGGACCAAACGTCATTTTTTAAAAATGATTAATTTCTTAAACACGGTTATACAAGCTGGGTCACTTGGTGTGCCAGCCAATCACAGCCATGCCAATATTTCGCATGGCTGTGATGGGTCCCGTAGTGCCCACAGCAGCAGCTTTTCAACTAGCTTTATTCGGCTCACCAACTTGAACAATAAGGCTGCGGTCACACTAGCAGTATTTGGGCAGTATTTTACATCAGTATTTGTAAGCCAAAACCAGGAGTGGGTCATAAATGCAGAAGTGGTGCATATGTTTCTATTATACTTTTCCTCTAATTGTTCCACTCCTGGTTTTGGCTTACAAATACTGATGTAAAATACTGACCAAATACTGCTAGTGTGACCGCAGCCTATCAAGGACTTCTGTTTAGAAGTCTGTGTTCGGGGTTCAGCACCAGACACCGTATGAACTCTTAACTTTACCATTCGGGTTCGCTCATCCCTAATCACGAAGGCAGCAATGATAATAAACCATCCCTGCTGTCTCAATGGGCAATTTGGCCATATTCTGACTGCTGGTTCCTCACTCCTGCAGCTGCATAATCTCTTTTCAGCTGCTGATTCTTCAAGCATGTTCTTGACCATATAAAAACATGTGTAACATATCCCAAATCTAGGTTTTTACGCCAATCATCAGGTGATTGTATACTGTGACTGAAGTCCTTCAGAGGCTGATCAAAATTTACCTTCTATATAATCTAGTCCAAAATACTACTGCAGAAAGTAAAAAAGTTAGCTTTGCTACTTCTCAGCTATCATGTGACTAGCTTCTAAAATAATATGGAAAGCAGCAGCATTCTCTAGTGCTCTATGCTTGAAATCTCTGAAGCAGAATTTTGTTGTAAATGAAGATCTATTAAAACATTTGACGAAAGAAAAAGAAAAAGAAAAAAGAGGGACGGCACTACCTTCCACTTGGAGACCTTCAGCCTCTGTGCATATCAAGTGCTTTCATGCAGAAAAGCAGTCCAAATTCCACCACAAGCTACCGGGTGCTCCTCCAGAAATCACATGAAAATCAGTGCAAGAAAGGAAGGAGGGCACTCACCAATCTGAAGCTTGACTTTGCTTTATTAAATGTTCATTAAAACATCATGGCCGGGAGAGTAAACAAGGAGCTCCTGTGAGCAGTGTGTCTTCACACACACATTCTTATGCAATGCATATCTTTTAAAACCTTGCTATTAGATTGCCATATATTTCGAAATGTCATAGAGGATTCTGGTTTACATTTCTTGTTTTTTTCACATGAGAGATAATGTAGCTTGCAACTAGGCCACTTCTTCCATTTCCTTCTATAGTAAATAATGGCTGCCTTCAAGCTTGATCATTAACTACATGTCAGATCTTCACAGCTTTGCGAGCTGACTGGAACAACAACTTTACCGCATTCTTATATTGTTTGTACTGTGTTGATTATGAAACAGCAAAATGATTGATGGAATTCACCAAAGGTTACCAAATGCAATCTCTAGTGTAGAGATTAACATTAAAACTTGCTCAAAGGTATAATCCTTCCATAGATATTATCCTGGAGCTCAAGCAACACAGTTGGTTTATTATTTAAATATATTTGTTGCCATTGCTAACTTTTTCAGTCTTAATACTACATAATTACAAACAAATGTTCTTCTTATTATATGTATATAAATGTATACTCTAAAATGTGTCACGTCTGGAAACATTTACAAAAATATTATTCAATTTCCAGGTATATGTATTGTGAATGAATGGGTATCTCTGCTTTCATCTAACTTCCCTGTGACACAGGCTGGTATATATCATTGGTAGACTTTTACCTCTGGGATTTCTATATTTTAGAACAATGAAGCTGTAAAGCATTGTAGGCACATTTTTCTAAAATTATTGAACCCCCACCCCCAAGCTATTTTCTGACATTACTTAATAACGTATCAGTCAGAAGTGGAGGTACCAGTGCAGCTGCCCTATTCTATAGATATATGTGACTTTTTTGGCATAGCTTCATTTACTGTCATTTGATGTATCTTTTAATCAGAAAAATCTATGTATCTAATTAATCAGTTACAAGTATATCAATTTTATATTATCCTTTTACAACTGTTTGGTTGTGACCTCTACTTATATCATAAAGGAAATGAGATACTCACTGAGTAAAGACAGAATTTTGAAAAACATTTGCTAGTGATGCGCTCTACTGGAGTTGCAACTTTTTAAATATTTACCTAATAAAGTAAAAACGTATATACACTGGCGCTTATTCACCTGGAAGGATGAGGTAGGAAGCCACGGAAGCTGCAGGTGGTTAAAACAGGTTCTGTGCAAAACTCTGTTAAAAATTAAACCAGTTGATTAATAATACTATTAACCACCGCGCTAAACCGAAACTGGAATATCAATGTACTTACTTTTGATATGGCTATTACTATGTTGTCTGGGGTCCCTTGTGAGTGAAGGGTTACACCTGGTTACAGTGGTTTGCTGAAAGGTAAAGTGTGCAGCAGAGTGATATATTATTTGATTTGGACCTTACAAAAAAAAAAAGAAAAGGTATTGGTTACAAACACTTACTCTTTTTATGAGGCTGTATAGGTTGCACCTGTGGTGTTTCAATGTGGGGTTAATAGTTTCTCTTTCCACAGTGTAGTGAACCGATACTGGAAGGCAAAGTGTGTAAAACCTCGGTATATTGTTTATATTGTACACACAAAGTATCAAGGGTATTAGCTGGGTGCACTTACTCCTTATATAAGGTTGTACAGTTTACACTTGGGATGTTCTTATGTGAGGTTTTGGTATTTGTCTTTCCACAGTGTGGTAAACTGATGCTGGTGAGTAAACAAAGTAGAGAATAAAGTGATTTGCAAGCAATACACTAGAATAGTAGGAAGTTACTGGCCACAATAATTGCAGTGGTATAAATAGGAATTAGTTGGCACTCACCACATGTTTCCTTATGAAGGTACCCGCGGTGAGGTAGGCAAGGTAGTCCACTGGATACAGTGCCGATAAAGTCACCCGCTGAGCTGGGAGGGTTAGAGTCCGGTGTGCGTGCCAGAGGCCGCGGTTCCTGGACGAGAACGTACCGGCGAGTGGTGAGGAGGTACCAGCGCCTCGCGTGCCCCGGACGGAAGCAACGCTGAGGATGCGGTGCCGAGATGGGGCAGAGCTAGTGTGACGTCACAGAAAGCAGGGACGGGTGCGCGAGAGAGACAAGCTGCCAACTAGTTTCGAGAGGTAACTCCCCTCTTCGTCAGGGACTTTTTTTTCTTTCTTACTTTCAACTTACATTGTGGTATATTGAGAGACATGCAGATAAGTATATATATATATACAGTATATATACATATATATATATTAAAAAAAATATGTGTAGATAGAAACTTTTTTGGGACAACCATCAAAAGTGGTCTTTTAGATGTGTAGTACAGTACATAGGGGAGAGACATAGCAGAAGGGGTAAAAGAGGAGCAAAATGAAGGCATGCTGGAGACATTTACTGTATTTAGGGTATATTTCCATAAACTGAACACAAGTCCAATAGCTTTAATCTGTGGAAAACTTCCAGTCAAATCCTCCTTGCAATTCCTCAAACACCTGTATCTCTCTTGACAGCATCACACATGAAAACTTGGATTGACCAACTGTTTTTATGATCTCTGAGCGATTCCTCTGCAAGCAGTTTACATTTAGGGAGAATAAAAGAATAGGTTGCTGAAATTTAGCAGGCTGGATCCTTTTCTCACCTGACATTGTCTATAATGGGTTAGTTGGAGGCACCCATACACTAATAATAATTTTATGTTTATACAGAATCCATTTTTTTGCCATTTATTTATGAACATTTGGTAAAAAAACATGAAGCTAAGCTACCATTTTAAATCTATGCAGAATAATCACATTAATTTTATGCTTGAATGAATGATAGGATGACACATATTAAAAAAAGTCAAAACATTGATCCAAAATTGAAGAATTATCATTGTTGCTGCTTCAGGCTCCAGTTCTATTCAAGGGTTTTTAATTTCCATTTGCAGAAAAAACACTGTTTTATGTGATATTCACAGTTATATTTATACATGATTTATAATTGAAGCAAAACATACAGTGCAAAACTTTAATGCGTTTTTCTTCTGTTCTGTCTTATTTTAGTACTTCCAGGTATTATATTTTAATCACAATTCATGTTGCCATATACAAATTTGAACGGAAAATAATTTGGTTGGACTAAAGAACGTAAAAAAAAACCTAACTAAACCTTGCTAAAATTAATTTACCGAATGAGCTTTGTCCAAAGGTGTTAGGCATCAATACTAGTGATGATCGAGCAGTGCCGAGTATCACGAGGTACTCCAGTACTTGGATCTCCATAAGTGATTTATCTGAGGAGAGAGAGAGAAAATGCAGAAAAATGTTAGCGTTTGCTATTCAGTTCCGTTATGCTCGCTACACTAATTAAGCACCTGCAAGTGTCCGAAGTGCTTTGATTCGCGTACCAATCACTTGAGCATTTCAGTGCTCTTTAAGGCCGGTGTCACACTAGGCGTATGAAAATACGGTACGTTTTTTACGGCCGTAATACGCAGAAATGTGCCCAAAATAGTGATCCGTATGTCATCCGTAGGCAGGGTGTGGCAGCGTATTTTGCGCATGGCATCCTCCGTATGTAATCCGTATGGCATCTGTGATATTTTCTCGCAGGCTTGCAAAACCGACATACAATGGATCCATGTGCTCAAATATACGTTAAAGCATATATACAGTCTATATATATATATATATATATATATAGATTAAGAAAAATGGAACTGCACAATGCTCACCGATGGGTGCCTGGCCTCTTGGGTAGAATGGTCCACTCATCTACCCAAAATACATACCAAATGGAAAAAAGAAGGCAGCACTCCAAATCCTTTTTAAGTGAAAAAGTGCAGGTGGATTAAGAGTACAATAAAATATTAAAACAACATGTGTCTTTATTTCATTAAAATACTTTTTAATAATGTGTGTGTGTTTTATTAACCATTTCGTACTACTGGATTAATAATGGATAGGTGTCATAATTGACGCCTCTCCATTATTAACCTGGCTTAATGTCACCTTACAATAGCAAGGTGAGATTAACCCTTCATTACCCCATATCCCACCGCTACACGGGAGTGGGAAGAGAGAGGCTAAGTGCCAGAATAGGCGCATCTTCCAGATGTGCCTTTTCTGGGGTGGCTGGGGGCAGATGTTTTTAGCCAGGGGGGGTCCTATAACCATGGTCCCTCCCTAGGCTATTAATATCTGCCCTCAGTCACTGGCTTTCCCACTCTGGCGGAGAAAATTGCGCGGGAGCCCATGCCAATTTTTTCCGGGATTTAACCCTTTAATTTAATAGCTAGAGAACCCAAATTTTACACAGAGACACTTGTTACATTAGTAAAGAGGAATATGTAATAAAAGAAGGGATATGAGATGATTTACTGTATGTAAACCATGTCTTATATCCTGTCGGGTTTGTGAAGGAGAGAGGAAAAGTAGGCAATTGAATTACCGGCTTTTCTGCTATCTAGCGCTGAATTAAATATAAATATATATATATATATATATATATATATATGTGTGTGTCTCACTGATATATATACATATACATACATACATATATATATACAGTATATATATATATATATATATGCCTATTCTATGTGTACACATTTATTCTACCTATTCTATTCTATTCTGTCAGTGTGATTTTACTGTACACCGCACTGAATTGCCAGCTTTTCTAGAGAACACCGCTGCATATTTCTCGCAAGTCACATGCATGGTCCGTGTGTAATCCGTAATTTTCTCGCCCCCATAGACTTTCATTGGTGTATTTTTTGCGCAATACGCTGACAAACGCTGCGATTTTCTATGGCCGTACAAGACCGTATATTACGGATCCGTAAAATACGGCAGATAGGAGCTGGGCCATAGAGAATCATTGTACCGTATGCAATCCATATTTTCTGCTCCTCTCATATGTCCATAAAACACGCCAGTGTGACACTGGCCTAATGCTTTAGCATATCCTAATGATTCTGAGACTGTTTTTTCTTGACATGCTGTACTTCATGTTAGTGGTAAACTTTAGGCAATACCATTTGCGTTTATTTATAAAAATATCAAAAATTTGTCAAAAAATTTAAAATGTAGTAATTTTCAAACTTTAAATTTTTATGCCCTTAACTCAGATAGCTATTGTTAGGGCTAGCGGAATGCACCAAGTAATAGAGAGATTGATACAAGGTGCGTTCGCAGCCCGGGATCCACCGTGCAGAGATACCTGCTGCAAAGTAGTGGCGGATGGACACTGAGCTCACACATGGGTTAAACTTCACCCCATGTGAAATGAAAGTGAGCTCTGTTGCCTCACAGAGTCACGCTGTACACAGAGAATAATACTCTAACTAGGGTTGTGCTTGCTCTGGAACTCTTCTGTGCTGACCGCACACATGAAGGAACCAGATGCTAAGCCAAGGCTAATTGCCCCCATTGACACTAGCTGCCTGCCTGAGTGTACAGTCCCAAAGCTAAAAAGACTCACGCCACATATAAACTGAGTGGTAGAGTATCCACTGGCAACAGCCAAACACAAATGAAACTAGCGCATGGCCGTGTGGCCATGCAAACCTTTTATAGTTGTAGCTCTCCAGGACCTTCCTAGTGGACTAAAAGGAGCTGCTACACGACCTGAGCATGTGACCCCCGACCTCCAATGAGAGATCTTCCCTTGGGCATGCTCAGAAGGAGAATAGCAGGAGCGCTTGCTCACCGCCGAATAGTACTGGTCATAATGGCTGAACCTGGAAGGGCAGCAGTTACCAAATGTGCAATATGTGTCCAAGCCAAGTGCTGTGACAGACGTTTCTGCTGAGCAGGCTCCACTGTGGCTGGAGAAGAATGGGAGACCACAGCAGACATGGTTCGAGATTCCCCCTGTGCAGCGGCAGGAACTCGACACCTAACATTACCCCTTTCCTAGGGCTCCCCTCCTTGGGCCTCGCTACGTTCAAAGGCTGCAATGAGCCGCGGAGCCCAAATGTGCTCCACAGGTTCCCAGGTTCTGTCCTCTGGGCTGTGGCCTTTCCACTCCATCAGGTAGTATTTTTTGCCACGTACCACCTTGCACCCCTAGATAGAGTTCACCTCGTACTCATCCGTGGACAAACCCGATGTCCCGGCAGACGACTCGGAAAACCGGGACATATAGATGGGCTTTAAGAGGGATGCATGAAAAGTGTCTGTGATACCTAGGCATGGAGGAATAGCCAAACGGTAGACCACAGGGTTAACCTGTTCCAGAACCTTGAAAGGGCCTATGTAGCGAGGCACAAACTTAGTGGACTCAACTCACAGCCTGATATTATGGGTGGAGAGCCACACTAAGTTGCCAGGAGCAATGTCGGAGTGGGGCACCGGTGTGCATCGGCAGAAACCCTCATTCTCTCCTTGGAGGCCCAGATGGCATATTGTGTGCAGTCCCAAATGTCACGTGCCTCCACTGCCCAGTCTGCCACCCTAGTATCGGTGGATGACACGGGCATGGGAACAGGGACATGGGGATGCTGGCCGTAATTAAGGAGAAATGGAGTCTGCACAGTAGAGTAAGCTACGGCATTGTTCAAAGCAAATTCCACCCAAGGTAGCAAAGATGCCCAATCATCATGCCTGGCAGAGACAACCCATTCGTCTCGGGATGGTACGCAGAAGAGAGATTCAGCTCAATGCCGAGGAAATGACATAGCTCTCTCCAAAACCGAGACAGAAACTGGGGACTCCAGTCACTGACAATTTTGTCAGGCATGCCATGTAGATGGAAAACATGTTTAATGAACAACGTCGCCAAGTGCAGAAGGTAACCGTGGAAGCGTCACCAAGTGCACCATTTTAGAAAAATGGTCAGTGACTACCCAGATAATGGTGCAGCTACGAGACTTGGGTAAGCCCACCATGAAGTTCATCCCAACCATCTCCGAGGGCCTGTCTGCCACCGGCAGGAGGTAAAGTAGCCCAGCAGGCCATTGCCGAGGAGACCGATTCTTGGCGCCAGAGACACACGCCCGAATATAATCCCTGACTTCATGGGCCATATGCGGCCACCAGTACGTCCTCGCCAGAAGCTCAGATGTCCTCTTGGTCCCAAAATGTCCACCCACCCTGAACAAGTGAGCCCAAGAGAGAACCTCTGGTTGCAAGTTAGATGGCACAAAAGTCTTGCCTGGGGCACAGACTCTAGCGAATCCAAGGCCAAGGTCCTTAGGCTCTCAGAAGGGACAATTAGCCAAGGCTCCTCCTCCTCCTCTACTGAAGACACCACGAAGTGATAGAGAGCATCTGCATGTATGTTCTTCTCCCCGGAAAGATAATGGAAAGTAAAGTGGAACAGGGAGAAGAACAGGGACCATCTAGCCTGGCGAGAGTTTAGCCGCTGGGCAGTCTGCAAATAAACCAAATTTTTGTGGTTGGTAAACACTTGGAAGGGAAAACAAGCCCCCTCCAGGAGGTATCTCCATTCCGATAAAGTCAATTTCATAACTAGCAACTCCCTGCCCCCGATGGAGTAATTCCTCTCTGCGGGACTAAAGGTCTTGGAGAAAAAGAAGCAAGCATGCTTCCGTTCTTGAGCATCCTTTCGGAAGAGGACTGCTCCTGCACTGACAGATGAGGCATCCACCTCCATTATAAATGGCTTATCTACATCGGGGCGATGTAGAACAGAAGCGCTAGCAAAATGGGACTTAATAGAGAGGAAGGCCTTGGAGACCTCCTCCGACCACAATTTGGAATTTGCTCCCTTCTTGGTGAGGGCAACCAGGGGAGCAATCAAAGTTGAGAAGTGAGGAATGAACTGACGATAATAGTTGACGAACCCCATAAAGCGCTGCACCGCTTTGAGAGAATGGGGTTCCTGCCAGTCCATAACAGCCTGCAGCTTGGCGGGATCCATAGCCAATCCTTGGGCCAAGATGATATAGCCCAGGAAAGGCAAAGACTCCTGCTCAAACACACTTCTCCAACTTGGCATAGAGGGAGTTTGCCCATAGGAGGTCGAAGACTTTGCAAACATCTCTCCGGTGGGAGTCTATATCTGGAGAGTAGATGAGAATATCATCCAGATAGACTACAACAAAGGAGGAGAGCATGTCCCCGAAGATATTGTTCACAAAATCTTGGAAAACGGCTGGGGCATTACAGAGCCCGAAGGGCATCACCAGATATTCATAGTGCCCATACCTGATGTTAAAAGCCATCTTCCATTTGTCCCCCTCACAGATGTGAATCAGGTTGTAAGCACCCCGCAGATCTAGTTTAGTAAATACCCTTGCTCCCCGAAGCCTATCAAAGAGTTCAGATATCAGGGGCAGTGGGTACTTGTTCTTAACGGTGATGACGTTAAGACCCCTGTAATCTATGCATGGACATAATTCTCCGTTCTTCTGCACGAAGAAGAACCCAACCCCTGCAGGTGACACTGACTTCCTAATGAATCCTCTTGCCAGATTCTGCTGGATGTACTGAGATATTGCCTCCGTCTCTGGGAGAGATGATGGGTAGACTTGAACCCGGGGAGGCTCAGCATTAGGCAAGAGGTCAATAGGACAGTCATAGGGGTGGTGAGGCGGAAGGGTCTCCGCAGCCCTTTTAGAGAACACATCCGCATATGGCCAATATTGCTTGGGGAGAGAGGAAAGATCTGTGGGTACCTCAGTAGTAACAACCTGAACGCATTCCCTCTGACATCTACCCCCCACAAGATTAACCCATCCCAAAATTCTGCCTATTGACCACTCGATATGAGGAGAGTGGTACCGTAGCAAAGGTATCCCTAACAGGACCTCATCAATTCCCTCAGGAATGATGAGAAGAGATAATATCTGGCAAACTTGACAGACTGTGAGTGCATGAGTGGTCCAGGACTTAGATCCCGCTCGTGACACTTCCATGGCCTCATGTGACTCAGGGACCAGGACCGGAGATTCCAAAGGTTTGGCGAAGGTGGAAGCCAGCCAAAACCTCTGCCTACACTGGGCTCGCTCTAACCTCCACTCATGAAAATGGAGGTCAGTAAGAGTGGACAAAGTTATTAACTCCTCCAGTGTGGGGGGAATCTCCCTAGTGGTCAGAGCGTCCTTCATGTGGTAAGCCCGCCCCCTCCAAAACATAGGGATAAGGGCTTTATCCGACCACTCCAGCTCAGATGCTAGGGTGCGGAAGTGGACGGCAAAATGGCTGACCAAGGACGAGCCATGAGTCAATGTCAACAGTTGGAGCGCCATATCATGGGTGACTCGAGGTCCTAAAAAGACCTGTTTCAGTGTGCTCAGGAACAGCGGAGTACTCTGCACCACATGATCGCCACACTCCCACAGCGGCGTAGCCCACTCCAACGACCTGTCCAACAGGAGAGACGCTATAAATCCCACCTTTTCCCGCTCTGTGGGGAAACGTGCGGACAGAAGCTCGAGATGTATAGAGCACTGGCTCACGAAACCCCTACAAGATTTACTATCTCCAGAAAATTTCTCTGGCAGCAGGAGGCGAGAAAGAGTCGAACAGGGGTGGCAGTGGATACGGTTGCTGCAGCCACACTAGCATCCTGAACAGCAACTGCGGTAACATCCACTGCTGAGATTGAGCGCTCGAGAGCCGCCAATCTACCCGCCAGCTGCAGGAAGCACCACAAAGATTGCTGTTGATCCGCCATTTACTAGCCAGACCCTAGTATTATGTTAGGGCTGGAGGAATGCACCAAGTAAATATGGATATTATTATTGGTGCATTCGCAGCCCGGGGTCCACCGTGCAGGAGGAGAACCTGCTGCTGGCAAATGGCACTATATGGCGGTATAAACAACCTCTGTTACTCCACAGAGTTGCCATGATAGAAACGCACTGTGTCCTGTTGAGCTCACAGGAGTACACAGCTAGCTGCTGAGCTGGTAGCAGTCAGTGGTCATGCAGTCAGAGAAGCACACAAACAATTCCTCACCGGAGGTGCCGGTATTCTAGTGGCTTATTTCTGCCGGGCCCTGAATACACGCAAACAAACTCCTCACCGGAGGTGTCGGTATTCTAGTGGGTTATTTCAGCCGAGCCCTGACCACAAGCATACATGACCACACTGGCGCAAAGCTCATAACAAAGATTTATACTAGTGCATGGCTGTGCAGCCATGCAAACCTTTTATAGTTGCGGCAACTTCAGGACCATCCTAGAGGACCAATGGGAGCTGTTTCAGGACCTGAGCGTGTGACCCCTGACCTCCAATGAGAGGTCTTCCTTTGGGCATGCTCAGAAGGGAGAAAGCAGGTCTTAGTCTCAGAAGCGAGTCCTCACTGCTGACCAGTACTAGCTATAATGGCAGAGCCTGGAAGAGCAGCAGAAGCCAGACACAGAGTATCTGCCTGAGCCAGACTCTGGGACCGCTGTCTCTGCTGAGCAGGCTCCACTGCGGCTGGAGAAGAATGAGAGACCGCAGCAGAGATGGCTTGAGATTCCACCAGTGCAGAGGTGGGAACTTGACCCCTCACAAATATACTCCTCTTTCAGAACCAGATCCAGTACGGTCTGCTCCAGAAGCCTTCATCAGCTCTGAAATGGTTTTTGACCTGTGACTTCAAAATCACAGAACTGCAGCAGCCTGTAATTAGCTGTAGGTGGGTGAAGGAATGCATCATCAGAGAAACATCTGATGATGCACCCTTTTAATCATCTGACCAGCAAAGTGTGGGTTGCAGTGGGGCTGTGCTTTAGAACCGGGCAGACACGGCTTCCAGAGCACAGCAGATATCTGGAGCATGCTGCTCTGGATCCGTGGCAACGCTGAAAGGTGAGTTTATTATTTTTAATCCAAGCCTAAAAAATATATATATTTTTACAACCACTTTAATTATAGTTTGTGGAATATAAAAATCTCTAGCATAAGATAATGTGCTGCATTAATTTTAAATTCGCTCATTGCTGTATTTGCCAATTTTCAATACTCACTGTTTTTATTCTTATTTACAATGACCTATATTTAACATGAGATCTACCTAGCTTCCAAATTTTATTGACCTTCTTAATGTTGATCCGTAGATTCCCTGCAGTCTTCTATGGGCTTTTCCTGAAGCCAGTGCTAGTTTTGTCTCTCAGGACTGCAGTTGTTGTCAAAGACTTATTTACTATGCAGCAATACTCCTTCATTTCTTATTGAACTTCCTCAAGTTTTACATCCCACCGGCTTTATCTAACGGTTGGGGAGCCTCCAAGCTCAGTGACAGTTTTTTGGTTTTTTTTTAGATTTCTTTATATATCATTCTATCATAAATCAGTTATAAGGTTGATTTTGAAAATCGTCTCAGTGTGCAGTAACATTATTATTTCTTCTCTTATGACTGAATCTCTGCTTTCTCCTTCACAACATTATGTATTTGTTTTAACTTAATCCTATGAGATCGTGAGTATGCAGTGTATTCACAGTCAGTGGTATCTGACCAAATGACACCATAGTGTTTTGACGCTGGGTATGGTGATAGGGAGAAGACATCATGTGGCATTTATCATATTCACGTGCACCACCCCTGCACATTCTCACTTTGTCTATACACAACTGGTATGATTTCCATTTGCAGTGGGGTTTCCATTTCACAGGCACTAATCTCTTTAAAAGAATCTAAATGCTAAATCAAAATGTATATACATTATTCCTAGGAAGCAGAGGTAGAATTTTATGTAACTGCACACACAGCTTTATACTGAATCTACAGCTGGAATAGAGGCTTCGGTCTTTTTAAGTAAATCTACAGTATCTAAAATAGATCATGCTTAACAATGCGCTGAGAAATCATGAACATTGCCAAAGAAAAATAGTAAAAAATGAAATGGTCGGGCCCAGTGAACAATGGAAGAACACTGTCAGCTTTTTCAGTGTAAATTATAGCCAAGGCTTTATTTAAAATATTGTTAAACATTGTTTTAATCTCAAAGCAATAACCATCAGGGTAGTACTTTTGTTCTGTGCCGAAACGCAATACAAATACTGTTCCAACTGTTCCAGTAATGTTAATTACATAAATGACTTCACATTTAACAATGTCACAATTGCTTTGTGCTTCGTGATTGCATTCTATTTATTTCTTGCCAAATCATGATTCTGTTTTTTAGAGAGGCAAAGTCTGTTATTTTTTTTAAGGAATGTATAATAAAGAATGCATGTGTAAGGGATAGAAATGACTAAGCAGTATAAGATTATTTCAGATCCAACAGCTAGCATTACTATTCTCATTTTACTGCTATTTTGTAGAAACTATTAAATATCAGCTTGGTATTATAAAGATATTATTGCAATCACCCAGTTAAGCTTTATTATCATTATATATTGTTGTGTTATTGACATCAAACTCTGAGCCACATGAATTTTGATGGAATTTATAATAAATGGCTGTATTTTTGCATTGCCCATTTATATATTTACAGAAATTATGTTACCTCCTTGGAAGTGCACAAAGAGTAGAAGAAGAAGAGTGAGGTCTAACACTGTGATGTAATTGGCATCACCTCTTGATATCCTGGGGTGTCAATGAATTGCAATAGCACTTGGGAACCAACAAAGGTCTACATGTCTGCCATGTGATGTTCCTCATTAACCCTTTCATGACCTTGAAATTTTCCATTTTTGTGTTTTCGTTTTTTTATACCCTTGTGCATATAGAAATTAATTATTAGCCATAGTCGATCAGTGTGCCGGGCGGTCAGGCTGATCCAGGCGTCCTACAAAACAAACACCCCTCTATGCTGTAGTGACCTCAGCGGCTACATGCTTTTAAAAAGATAAAACATTAAGTGTCTACAATCTGGTGACGTCACTACAGTGTAGGGCGGTGTATGTTTTGTGGTAAACCTGGATCAGCCTGACTGGATGCTAATTTGCTATGGCACCATGAGTTTGGAGCTTTTACTCATATTCTAGATAGTGGGATGAAAATTACAGCTTTTAACTAATTTCTATTTGTACAATGCTCTCTTACTAGAGATGAGTGAATATTTCAATGTTTGGATCAGATTACAATCGCCAAATTTGCAATATTCGCCGAACATACCCGAACGCCATTCAGGTCAATGGGACGCAAAAACAAAGGCATGCACAATACCTTATAACAGCCCCAAATGCTCCCAAAACACGTCAAATGAGGGACAGAAACCAGGAAAGTAGCCTCAATTCACCCACAGTACAAATTTTAGCATTGAACTGCAGCAATCAGCCAAGCATGAGGTATCAATGTCTGGGACATCATTTACAGCTTCCAATTGAACGTCACAGTAAGACAAGGTGGGTGAGAAATCAGTGTAGGACCCCTTTGCTGGGAGCCCTGATACCACATGCAACACCTCTACCTGCTTTTAATACTGAGCCACACCCAGGTGGCATAAATATCAGTTTTGCAAACTGCCATTGTCAGAAAAATTTAAGGATAGTAACACTGGGAGTTGAGTCCAAGGAAGTGAAGGCCTGACGGTCTCATGGGCCTAATGCTGCAGGCTACACGCATGAAGGAGACCCAACCAGGAGTGTTCATATTTCCAAAAATTCTTGGCAGATACCACCAAAGTGGCATCAATTTTACCACAGTAGAAATAGTATAATAGGGACCAACAGGTCTTCCACTACAGTGGCATCAATTTCACGAGAGTAGCAATAGTATAATAGGGACTGAATGGTCTTCCACTACACCCAATCCAACAGATGGACACCCAGCCTGAAGTTTTCATAATTTAAAAAATAATGGCCTGACACCCCCCAAGCGGAATAACTGTCACGAGAATAGAAATAGTGTAAATGGGACAGACACATCTTCCACTACAGCTAACCCAGCAGATGTAGACCAATCATGAGTATTCACATTTCCAAAAATTTGTGTTAACATCAGCAGCAGCACAGGCACAGAATCCACACTAAAGATATCACAGAGTGCAGTTATGTGACATTAATGCATCACACTAAAAAATGCAATATCACCTAGAGTGTACAGTCTGCGATTGGGGTGCAAAAGTCCTTGGAGATCAATGACTTGTTCATGTTGATGAAAGTTAGGCAGTGTACACTTCCAGGGGACAGCCTACTGTGATTATCCATCAGAACACCACCTGCAGTGTTGAAGACACTTTCTGAGAGAACGCTGGCTGCCGAGTATAGTTAATCCTCCAAGGTGTGTGAGGCGAGCTCAGGCCACTCATCCATGTAAGGGTTCAAACCCACCCTGATTGTATTGATATTCAGTTCTAGATTCTCCTGCACCATCCTCTTCATTCATTCACTACTTGTAAGACTTGGACTCTGTTGTGCTGGTGCACGAGATGGTCTAAAAAAAGTGTAAATGAGGCTCCTTTCCTCTGCCCCTCCTGCCAACCACAAACAAAACAGAGGGGATAATTATGCTCTTCATCTGACAGTTGCTCTCCCATCAGCTCTTTCTCCTCCATTTGTTCCTCGGATCTTGCACATTTGAAAACAGTTTGTCTGCTAACACCAACCCCCTTGATCACAGTAATCCACCCTCCCTTGGCACCCACCTGTGTGACGACAGTCTTGAACTTAGAGACAATGTTATCCATTCCACATCCTCTTTTGCTTCCTCCTTTTCTTCAGGGACCACCATCTCCTCCTGCAGGCTATTCAAAGTCTGCTCCAGCATATAGATGACTGCAATAGTGATGCTGATGACAGTGTCGTCAGCGCTAACCATCTTTGAAGCCATTTCAAAACTGTGCAGAAGGGTGCAGAGGTCCTTAATCTGTGTCCACTCTGTAAACATGGTATGCGCTACAACCATACTGCTTTGGCCCAGGCTATGCGATATGACATACTGCGTAAGGGTTCGTTGCCACTGCCATAGTCGCTGCAACATGTGCAGAGTGGAATTCCACCATGTCGGCAAATCGCATATCAACCTGTTAACTGGCATGTAAAAAGACCTTTGTATCAATACAAGTTGATGATCAAAGGGGTGCAAATGACTGAAATGAGCACACAGTTTACGTGCTTTCTGGAGCGGCTCACCCAGGCCAGGATAGTGGCGGGAAAATGTTGTACCACCAGGTTGAGGACGTGAGCCATGCAAGGCACGTGTATAAGCTTGCCTCTCTGTAGGACCACCACTAGTTTCACACAGTTATCGGACACGGCCTTCCCTGGATGCAGGTTCATCAGAAACAGCTATTGATCAAACACAGCCTGTAGAGTTGTCCACAACTCTTCAGCTGTATGACTGTGATCTCCAAAGCATTCAATTTTAATACTACCTGACTGTGGTGAGCTCTGTCTGAGCAGTATGGAGTTGGTGTGGATTCGCTCTGCACTGTTGGAACATGTGTCTTGTTAAGGCACAGGTTGAGGGTGCAGGTGGAGGCCCTAGAGGAGGAGGCAGAAAGAGTGGAGAAAGTGTTAAATGTAGAGGTTTGTCCTGCAAGCCTTGGGGATTTCAAGACTTATGGAGCAGCGCCCGTCTCCGCAGCCAACAGAGTCATCCAGTGCCCAGATGGTGAGATGTAATGCCCTTGATGTTGTCTACGACATGCTGGTGTAGCACAGGCACAGCTTTCTTAGGAAAGTAATGGTGACGGGGCAGTTGGTACTGGGGGACTGCAATGGCCATCAGCTTTTGGAAACAGTCTGTAGCGACCAGGTGGAAAGGCAGCATTTCCATGGCCAACAGATTGGAGATGGTGAAGTTTCACCTTTTAGCTTTGTCATGCGTAGGAGGAAGCAATCTTTTATGTGAACACAACTGCAGAACCATGGGCTATCTGCAGTGTTGAGAGAGGCGGAGTACGGTGAACCAGACAAACTGCTGGACCATGAGAGATGTGCAGGCGGAGATGTTAAGCTGGATTGAGAAATTTGTGGTGTACTCATTCTCTGAGATTGGCCAAAAACAGCAGGCATGTCCACTTTTGTTACAGCTTATGGCGGGCTCTCAGTTAGTGTGACTGGAGAGGGTAAAGAACCAGAAGTTCTGTAGTCGAAGACCTACGTGTCAATAGTTGCACAGTATTAGGGGAGGAAGCAACAGATGCAATTGATGGGGCGGCTGCTCTTTGTTGAGGACTGCTGTTCCACATTTTTGCACAGTAGGATTCCCTCAGTAAAGCATATTGATTGCGCATGTAAAGGTTCATACATGTAGTAGTCAAATTATTCCACTTTTTGCCAACACTCTTTTTTCGTTTTTGTTTGCAAAGATGGCAGATTACGTGAGTTGGCTCATCCTTTACCGTGTCAAAAAAAGGCCCAGGCTAGGCAACCCTTTCCATCCCTGCGAGCTTCAGACCCACACACTGCTAGTCACAGGCACAGTTGTGGCTGAGGATGCATTGCTCTTTGTGGCTGCATCACTATGTGTCTGCAACATACGGCGCAATGTAACCTCCTTCTCTTCCTCCTCAGATTACATACTCAGCTGTGTGCCTCTATGTTCACACCAACTGCAATCTAACACCTCATTAAAATCATTCTCTGAGTTATCACATTCCTCACCCTGGGAGTCACCCTCCTCCTCTTCCTGCCCTGACAGCACAGTACAGTCCAGGTAAGCCTCAGATATCTGAGTCTTATCAGGATCACCACCCCCTCAAGGGTTAACGTCTCATGATGAGGGTCAGGATGCTGTTTGGACTCTACCCCAGATCCAAGCTAAAAAAAATTTGGGCATCTGTGAAGATTTCCTGCTTTTGACTCTTTGAAGCTTTTGAGCAAATACTTTAGATGACCATGGCATAAAATGTGTGAACAGCTCTTCAGACTCCCCTGTCTGCGGTTCCGTACAGTCAGTTGTACAATTGGAGAGTTGGGACGAGGGGGGAAGCAAGGGGAATTTGGGTGCCACCTCTGTGGGCTGTACTGGGTGTAATGTTGAGGTGGAGGAAGAGGAGGAGAGGCCACTTGAAGCTGCGCTTACCATCCACTCAAGCACTTTCTCTTTCTGGGCATCATCGACAAGGTATACCGATGTGTGTCTGCCAAAGAAAGGTAGTGGAGTAGCCCGTCCAGTAACAGAAGTTGTCAGTTGTCTTTGCTTAGGATGTAACGTTGGTTCACTAGTGCTTTCACAAACATTACCACCTACCCCACGTACACCTTGAAAACCAAGCCGAATTCCCCTTACACCACGGCCTCGCTTTTTTCCAGTCATGTTGCTCAGATAGTGTAGTAGGAGCATAATATTAGCAACAAAAAATTAGATTTTAAACTCTGCACCACCTCTGCAAACAGCTGAATTTCAGTGACAGTAAATTCCAAGATGAAATATGGTATGCTGTATTGTGTTAGTCAGAGAAAAAAAAGAATTGTTTGAATGTGGATGAGGCCTGTATGGTAAAGAAGATATGCTACAAACAGTTTGAAAGTCAGGTCTCCTACAGTATGACACAAGGAACAGAAGGATTTTTTGGTGGCCTATGTATCAGGCCTCTATAACACACTAGATGTTACAAACTATTTGAAAGTCAGGTGCCCTACTGTATGACACTAGGAACAGAATATTTTTTGTGGCCTTTGGATCAGACCTCTACAGCTTAATTTCAACCCAACAAAATGACAAATTGTAATACAGCGGGTTGTCTAACTTTTTGCAACTGAAAAATTATAATTTTTTTTAATATGCTTTAGGTCTGCAGACAGTTTCATATCATCACAGCACAAAATGACAAGGTGGGATGCAGCAGACTGTTTCACATTTAGCTAGTGAAAAAATATTATTTAGAATGCTATACTCGTGCATGGAGCACAATAGAAGCAGTGCACAACACACTTGTAGGACATGTGCCTTTCTGGCTTTGTCTATGAACCTCAGCATTGGCCAAAAAAATGCTCAAAGGTAAATTTGACAGCCACACTGGACATTAGCTAGCTACACTATCTGACTGATAAACAACCACCCAGCTAACTAGCTAAAATCTTGCTGCTAGCAGTGCCAGTGTCAGGAGCAGCCTCTCTGCGCTGTTACTGTGTCAAAATGGTTCTAAAACAAGATGTCTGCTATTTATATGGAGAGGGACATGTGAATTCAGCAGCCACTGACATAAGCCACTGCGTCAGGACATTGTGGATGTTTCCTGCTCCCTGATTGGCTAGCCACAATGTGCACACATAAAGTTGGGAAAAAAATAACTGTTAACAAGCCATGCCACGTCTCTGAGCTCTGCAAACCCCCTCCCCTCATCAAACACGTGCCAAATGCTCATGATACACCCCCATTATTGTTGCTAAAGTGCTGAAAATACTTTTGTGGCAACGCAAATATCTTCCCGCACTTTTACCAAATTTTACAGATTTTTTCCGATTTTATAAAATTTTACTCGTGTTTCCAATCACAAATGCAAATGTGTCATAATCGTGCTGAATTTATGTTTGGCGATCATTTTCTGAACAAATTCGCTCATCACTATCTCTTACCTGGAATTTTCCTATCTATAGACTAGGACAGGACTTTATGAATTTGTATATCTGGACACATGCCGAGTCACCATAGAATCATAGATGTGAATCTTAATTATATGACAGAAAACTCACAATGGTCACAGAAATAACTTGAATCTGACAAAAGTAATAATAATAAAAGATCTATGAAAATGAACAAATGAAAGTCAGATATTGCTTTTCAGCCATGCTTCCACAGAATTGCAAAAAAAATTAAAACTCATGAAATAGGCCTGGACAGAAATGATGGTACCCTTAACTTAATATTTTGTTGCACAACCATGCCTCATGGGGTGTGGGAGGGGACAGAATAGGGTTTAACAGTAGCATAGTAAGGTTGGAGACCAAGGCATCTCTACCTTCTAGATTACTTCTGGGACAGGGATAGTTAGGGTTCCCAGTTCCAGGGGATGGTTTGAGGCCCAGCTCCCTCACTTTAGACTTTCTGTCACGGGTGGGTCATTTTTGACACAGTCATCCTGGATCCGGCTGTAGAAGGTCATTGCAATTAGCTCTACAAGCATCTTCTCCATTTTTGCATATCTGTTATGGAGTGCTATCCTGCTCCATCTAGGACCCAACATTTACCTCCATCTTCTGCAGCTATTTAAAACACCCTTGCTGAAGGTTCAAATATCTTCAGTCTCTTCAGCAAGGTGCTGTGTTAGCTCAATATCCCTCTGTCTGGTTGGAAGTACTAGCAGTCGGCTAGTGTCTTTTTGGAGTATTCTTGGAGGATTGCTGGCTTGATATATCAGTGGTCTTCTCAAGCTATGTGTATCTCCTTGTTTTGTCCACCCACTCTGTATTTAGTTGTAGTGGGGGCTGACTAGCGCATACTACGTCCCCTCCCTATCCAGGTGCTATCGCTAGGGTCAGGCAGGGATTAGATTCCTGCTCAGCGATAGGTGCGGAGCAGCCTACCTAATGTGAATAATCTCTATAGGCTGAAGCTCACATTTATATGGGAAGATAGGATCCTGTTGTAATTAAAAATGCCTGCGGATGAGGGGTGGAGTGTTCAGTCAGAGAGACTATGTGTACAAATATCCAAAGACTGGCTGTCACAGAAAACAAGTGTGAAGTCACTGAACTTGAACTGCGGTGACCTCATCACTGACTTTTTCCCACAGTGCTGAGGTCATGGCAGTTCAGCCCTGTTGAGAATGCAGCCTCAGTGACTGGAGGTAACCTTGATGATGTCACCACTAGTCATTGAGCTGTAAATGAATAATAATAAAAAAACCTGCGTATGCTCCCCCTATTTTTGATAACCAGCCAGGCAAAACACACAGATGAGGGATGCAACCCTCAGCTGTCAGCGTTAGCAAGGTTGGTTATCAAGAATAGAGGGATCCCCATGCTGTTTTTTTTTATTATTTAAATAAATCTTAAAAATTGGCATGGGGTCACACCCATTTTTGACAACCAGCCTTGCTAAAGCTGGCAGCTGGGAGCTGGTATTCTCAGGCTGGTAAGGAGAGATGGATATTGACCCCCCCAACCTAAAAATAGCAGCCAGCAGCTGCCCAGAAAAGGCACATCTATTAAATGTGCCATTTCTGGTGCTTTGTTCAGCTCTTTCCACTTGTCCTGTAACGGTGGCAAGTGGTGGTTTATATTTGTGGGGTTGATGTCACCTTTGTATTGTCAGGTGACAGCAAGCCCCGAGGTTAGTGATGGAGAGCCGTCAATAAGACGCCCCCATTACTAACCCCATAATCACATTGTATAAAAACACACACACAAGAATATAGTCCTTTAATTGAAAAAATGACACAGGCTCCTTTAATAATCTTAGTTAAGCCATACTTACAACCTAACCTAATTCCAACGAAGCGCTCATTCTCCTGTAATAAAACTAAAATAATAAAACAACAATATCCCTCACCTGTTTGTTGTTCTGCCCCACACTGTAATCCATGTCTGAGGGAGAATTAGTTTTCAACCTGGATGGTGACAAGATGCAACTGTCCAGGCTGAGAACCACTGGTGACTGAGCTCCTGCGAAAGCAGCCTCAGTGACTCGTTGTGACATTACTGAGGCTGCGTTCCCAGCCAGGCTGAGCTGCGGTGACCTCTGTGAGATACCCGCTAGCACCGTGAGAAAGTCACACGGTGAGTAGCCAATTTCACCTCAGTTGAAATTCACCGCGGTGAAATTCTCACCTGTGAACTCATCTTTGCACCATGTGACTTTCTCACGGTGCTAGCGGGGATCTCACAGAGGTCATCGCAGTTCAGCCCAGCTGGGAACAGAGCCTTAGTGACGTCACTGCTAGTCTGTGAGGCTGCACTTGCAGCAGTTCAGTCATCAGTGGTTCTCAGCCTCGATGGCCGCATCTTGGCACCATCCAGGTTGAAAACTATTTCTCCCTCAGACATGGATTACGGTGTGGGACAGAATGACAGACAGGTATATTGTTGTCTTATTATTATTGGTTTATTACAGGAGAACGAGGGCTTCGGGGGAATTAGGCGAGGTCATAAGTATGGTTTAATTAAGAATATTAAAGGAGTCTGTGACTTTGTTTCAATTAATCGACTTTTTTCTGAGTGTCTGTGTTTTCTTACAATGTGACTATGGGGTCAGTAATGGGGGCATCTTATTGATGCCTCTTCATTACTAACCTCGGGGCTTGATGTCACCTAACAATACAAAGGTGACATCAACCTCCCCAACTATCAACCCATTTGCCACTGCTACAGGGCAAGTGTGTAGAGTGAGGCTAAGTGCCAGAATTGGCGCATCTAAGAGATGTGCTTTTTCTGGGGTGGCTGAGAGCTGATGCTTTTAGCCTAGAGGGCCAGTATACATGGCCCCTTCTTTGGCTATTAATATCAGCCATCAGGTGTCTGTATAGCATTTGCTGTTTTTTATTTATAGGGAGACTCTATGTCTTTTTTTTTTTAAGTCCCCCATTTTAATAGCAGTAAAGGCTAAGTGTACAGCTGTGAGCTTATATTAATAGATTGTGAAGCTCCATGGGTATTACCACCTTCCCAGACTATAAACATCGTTCCCCAGCCATTGGCTTTCCGTCTGCTGGTTACAAAATTTTGCGGGAGCCCACGCCATTTTCCCATTTTTTTCAGAAAAATAATAATTTTTTATTAATTAAATACATGTACAGTAAGCTGCACACACACCATATTAGTCGTATTTGTCACAGACATCTGTATATTTACCTATTCTATATGTATTTACTGTGTGTAATCCATGTCATCTATTCTGTCAGTTCCTGCTGTGACTTTACACTACCGCAGCTGCTGAATTGCCGGCTTTTCTTCTATCCATGCAATACATGTATTGCATAGATAGAAGAAAAGCCAGCAATTCAGCAGCTGCTTTAGTGTAAAGTCACAGCAGGAACTGACAGGATAGATGACATGGATTACTCACAGTAAATACATATATATATATATTCTGTCTGTCTTTCTGTCTGTCTGTCTGTCTGTCTGTCTGTCTGTCTGTCCTGGAAATCCCGCGTCGCTGATTGGTCGAGGCCTGGAGGCCTCGACCAATCAGCGACGGGCACAGCATGGCGACGATGATGTCATAATGGAAATCCCGCGTCTGATTGGTCGAGGCCGCCAGGCCTCGACCAATCAGCGACGGGCACAGTATCGACGTAGATGTCATAATGGTTGCCATGGCGACGATGATGTCATAAAGGTTGCCTCGACCAATCAGCGACGGGCACAGTCTGCCGCGAATTCTGGAATCATCATTGTCCATATACTACGGGGACATGCATATTCTAGAATACCCGATGCATTAGAATCGGGCCACAGTCTAGTCTATATATATAATTGTCTAAGGGGTTTTCCGTCTGTCTGTCTGTCTGTCTTTCTGTCTGTCTTTCTGTCTGTCTGTCTGTCTGTCTGTCCTGGAAATCCCGCGTCTCTGATTGGTCGAGGCCGCCAGGCCTCGACCAATCAGAGACGGGCACAGCATGGCGACGATGATGTCATAATGGAAATCCCGCGTCTCTGATTGGTCGAGGCTGCCAGGCCTTGACCAATCAGCGACAGGCACAGTATCGACGTAGATGTCATAATGGTTGCCATGGCGACGATGATGTCATAAAGGTATACTACGGGGACATGCATATTCTAGAATACCCGATGCATTAGAATCGGGCCACAGTCTAGTATATATATAATTGTCTAAGGGGTTTTCCGTCTGTCTGTCTGTCTGTCTGTCTGTCTTTCTGTCTGTCTGTCTGTCCTGGAAATCCCGCGTCTCTGATTGGTCGAGGCCGCCAGGCCTCGACCAATCAGCGACGGGCATAGCATGGCGACGATGATGTCATAATGGAAATCCCGCGTCTCTGATTGGTCAAGGCCGCCAGGCCTCAACCAATCAGCGACGGGCACAGTATCGACGTAGATGTCATAATGGTTGCCATGGCGACGATGATGTCATAAAGGTAT
Source organism: Ranitomeya variabilis (assembly GCF_051348905.1). Taxonomy (NCBI): domain Eukaryota; kingdom Metazoa; phylum Chordata; class Amphibia; order Anura; family Dendrobatidae; genus Ranitomeya; species Ranitomeya variabilis. The sequence continues at coordinate 828,831,192 of NC_135233.1, forward strand.
ACTACGGGGACATGCATATTCTAGAATACCCGATGTGTTAGAATCGGGCCACAATCTAGTATATATATATATATATATATATAACTTCTATATATTGTAAGATAACACTTACTGCCTGTCTTGGGGGACATTCGCTTGGCTGAGATAGTAAGGCACACAGGATCGATCTTTCACTTAGAACAGTCTATGTGGTTTATTTTCTCCATGAACCAAAGGAGCAAGAACAAAAGGCTTACATCTTATATCAGACAGACGAGTCCTCATTGTCCATAGTAGAGCTCCACTCTCTCAGGTCTGTGGGCACACAGGCTGTGCCATGTCCAGCATGCAGGCTCTATAGCCTGAACACAGTATCTCTGTGTGCTGTTCAGGACGTCCGTCCCCACTTGCAACTGTCCAACAGACAGGCCACTCTGCACTGTCCAGCCGGGACACATGGAGGTCTGTCCACACTGGCAGACTCCCAAACACTCACTCATATGTGCCAAACACAGCTCCATTAGGTAGCCTGTAACCACACCCACAAGTGAGGGAACATCACATGCACTGGTCGCGTGATCATGACATCACTGCAGGTCCTCAAACTCCTGCAGGGAAAAGGGAAACAGTGAGCAACCCCACTCAGAGGTGAGGTATATGGGTAGCCAGACACTCCCATCTCTCATAGCTACCCGCAACCTGGACCCAGGTGCACTAAACAACATCTTCAGTGCTCATGTGCACTAAAGACAAAATACTCCGGGTTGCATCGCAGGGAGCATCTATCCCTGTGACACATACTTCCCATTAACCACGTGACCACCAGTCACACCACAATATATAAAAATGAGTGTATGTGTGTATGAGTGTGTATCGATGATGATGTCATAATGGTTGCAATGGTGATGATGATATCATAAAGGTTGCCATGGTGAAGATCAATGTATAATGGTTACCATGGCGATGATGTCATAATAGGTTGCAATGGTGACGGTTAATGTCATAATGGCTGCCATGGCGACAATGATGTCATAATAGGTTGCCATGGTGATGATGATGTCAGAATGGTTGCCATGGCAAAGATGATGTAATAATGGGTATATGATCAAATAAATAAGGCAGCACTCTGTAGCACCAAAACTTGCAAACATGAAATATGAAAATTGAATTGCATTACTGCACTAGAAATATGAAAAATTTAGAAAGTTGGCCAATTCATGTGTACCTGGTAGCCCCGAGAAGGCATTTCCCATTTTACAAGGACCTAACAATTGGCCAATTGGCCAATCCTCACTTAGAATAAAGTCTTCATCTGTATGGGAACCTGTGAATCCTCTCTTTTGAAATAATGGGTACATGGACATGGAACTATGGGATGGAGGATGTGTGATGGGTATATGGACACGGGACTATGGGATGGAGGGTATGTATGATGGGTATATGGGTATGGGACTATGGGATGGAGGATGTGTATGATGGGTATATGGGCACAGGACTATGGGATGGAAGATGCGTGATGGGAATATGGGCATGCGAATATGGGATGGACGATATGCTTGATGGGAATATGGACATGGAACTATAGAATGGAGGATGTGTGATTAATATATAGGCACGGGACTATGAAATGGAGGATTTGTATGATGGGTATGTGTACACCGCACTATGGGATGGAGGATATGTGATGGGTATATGGGCACGGGACTATGGAAAGGAGGACATGTATGATGAGAATATGGTCACGGGACTATGGGATGGAGGATGTGTGATGGGTATATGGGCAAAGGACTATAGGATGGAGCATATGTATGATGGTATATGTGCACAGGACTATGGGATGGAGGATGTGTATGAAGGGTAGTGTTGAGCATTCCGATACCACAAGTATCGGGTATCGGCCGATATTTGCGGTATCGGAATTCCGATACCGAGATCCGATACTTTTGTGATATCGGGAATCGGTATCGGGATCGATATTAATGTGTAAAATAAAGAATAAAAATAAAAAATATTGATATACTCACCTCTCCGACGCAGCCTGGACCTTACCGATGTAACCGGCAGCTTCCATTCCTAAGAATGAGAGCTTGAAAGACCTTAGATGACGTTGCGGCTTGTGATTGGTCACGTGAGCGGTCACGTGACCGCCACGCGACCAATAACAAGCCGCGACATCATCTAAGGTCTTTCAAGCGCTTGAAAGACCTTAGATGACGTCGCGGCTTGTGATTGGTCGCGTGGCGGTCACGTGACCGCTCACCTGACCAATCACAAGCCGCGACATCATCTAAGGTCTTTCAAGCGCTCATTCTTAGGAACGGAAGCTGCCGGTTACATCGGTAAGGTCTAGGCTGCGTCGGAGAGGTGAGTATATCAATATTTTTTATTTTTATTCTTTATTTTACACATTAATATGGATCGCAGGACCTGAAGGAGAGTTTCCTCTCCTTCAGACCCTGGGAACCATACAGGATACCTTCCGATACTTGTTGTCCCATTGACTTGTATTGGTATTGGGTATCGGTATCGGCGATATCCGATACTTTTCGGGTATCGGCCGATACTATCCGATACCGATACTTTCAACTATCGGACGGTATCGCTCAACACTAATGATGGGTATGTGGGCACGAGACTATGGGATGGAGGATATGTATGATGTGAATATGGGCACGGGACTATTTGATGGAGGATGTGTGATGGGTATATGGGCACGGGACTATGAAATGGAGGATATGTATGATGGGTATATGTGCACGGGACTAAGAGATGGAGGATAATCATTATAATTTGTTATAACCAACCACAGTTAGTTACTATGCCCAGGCAACGCCGGGCTCTTCAGCTAAAATATATATATATATATATATATATATATATATATATATATATATATATATATACAGTGGGGCAAAAAAGTATTTAGTCAGTCAGCAATAGTGCAAGTTCCACCACTTAAAAAGATGAGAGGCGTCCGTAATTTACATCATAGGTAGACCTCAACTATGGGAGACAAAGTGAGTAAAAAAAATCCAGAAAATCACATTGTCTGTTTTTTTAACATTTAATTTGCATATTATGGTGGAAAATAAGTATTTGGTCAGAAACAAAATTTCATCTCAATACTTTGTAAAATATCCTTTGTTGGCAATTACAGAGGTCAAACGTTTTCTGTAAGTCTTCACAAGGTTGCCACACACTGTTGTTGGTATGTTGGCCCATTCCTCCATGCAGATCTCCTCTAGAGCAGTGATGTTTTTGGCTTTTTGCTTGGCAACACGGACTTTCAACTCCCTCCAAAGGTTTTCTATAGGGTTGAGATCTGGAGACTGGCTAGGCCACTCCAGGACCTTGAAATGCTTCTTACGAAGCCACTCCTTCGTTGCCGTGGCGGTGTGCTTTGGATCATCGTCATGTTGAAAGACCCAGCCACATTTCATCTTCAATGCCCTTGCTGATGGAAGGAGGTTTGCACTCAAAATCTCACGATACATGGCCCCATTCATTCTTTCATGTACCCGGATCAGTCGTCCTGGCCCCTTTGCAGAGAAACAGCCCCAAAGCATGATGTTTCCACCACCATGCTTTACATTAGGTATGGTGTTTGATGGATGCAACTCAGTATTCTTTTTCCTCCAAACACGAAAAGTTGTGTTTCTACCAAAAAGTTCCAGTTTGGTTTCATCAGACCATAGGACATTCTCCCAAAACTCCTCTGGATCATCCAAATGCTCTCTAGCAAACTTCAGATGGGCCCGGACATGTACTGGCTTAAGCAGTGGGACACGTCTGGCACTGCAGGATCTGAGTCCATGGTGGCGTAGTGTGTTACTTATGGTAGGCCTTGTTACATTGGTCCCAGCTCTCTGCAGTTCATTCACTAGGTCCCCCCGCGTGGTTCTGGGATTTTTGCTCACCGTTCTTGTGATCATTCTGACCCCACGGGGTGGGATTTTGCGTGGAGCCCCAGATCGAGGGACATTATCAGTGGTCTTGTATGTCTTCCATTTTCTAATTATTGCTCCCACTGTTGATTTCTTCACTCCAAGCTGGTTGGCTATTGCAGATTCAGTCTTCCCAGCCTGGTGCAGGGCTACAATTTTGTTTCTGGTGTCCTTTGACAGCTCTTTGGTCTTCACCATAGTGGAGTTTGGAGTCAGACTGTTTGAGGGTGTGCACAGGTGTCTTTTTATACTGATAACAAGTTTAAACAGGTGCCATTACTACAGGTAATGAGGGGAGGAAAGAGGAGACTCTTAAAGAAGAAGTTACAGGTCTGTGAGAGCCAGAAATCTGGATTGTTTGTTTCTGACCAAATACTTATTTTCCACTATAATATGCAAATTAAATGTTAACCCCTTCCCGACATTTGACGTACTATCCCGTCGAGGTGGGGTGGGCCCGTATGACCGCCGACGGGATAGTACGTCATCACCGATCAGCGGCGCTCACGGGGGGAGCGCGGCCGATCGCGGCCGGGTGTCAGCTGCATATCGCAGCTGACATCCGGCACTATGTGCCAGGAGCGGTCACGGACCGCCCCCGGCACATTAACCCCCGGCACACCGCGATCAAACATGATCGCAGTGTACCGGCGGTATAGGGAAGCATCGCGCAGGGAGGGGGCTCCCTGCGGGCTTCCCTGAGACCCCCGGAGCAACGCGATGTGATCGCGTTGCTCTGAGGGTCTCCTACCTCCTTCCTGGCTGCAGGTCCCGGATCCAAGATGGCCGCGGCATCCGGGTCCTGCAGGGAAGGAGGTGGCTTACCGAGTGTCTGCTCAGAGCAGACACTTGGTAAGCCTGCAGCCCTGCACAGCAGATCGTCGATCTGGCAGAGTGCTGTGCACACTGCCAGATCAATGATCTGTGATGTCCCCCCCTGGGACAAAGTAAAAAAGTTAAAAAAAAATTTTTCCACATGTGTAAAAAAAAAAAAAAAAAAAAATCCTAAATAAATAATAATAAAAAAAAATATATTATTCCCATAAATACATTTCTTTATCTAAATAAAAAAAACAAAACAATAAAAGTACACATATTTAGTATCGCCGCGTCCGTAACGACCCAACCTATAAAACTGCCCCACTAGTTAACCCCTTCAGTAAACACCGTAAGAAAAAAAAAAAAAAAACGAGGCAAAAAACAACGCTTTATTACCATACCGCCGAACAAAAAGTGGAATAACACGCGATCAAAAAGACTGATATAAATATCCATGGTACCGCTGAAAACGTCATCTTGTCCCGCAAAAAACAAGCCGCCATACAACATTATCAGCAAAAAAATAAAAAAGTTATAGTCCTGAGAATAAAGCGATACGAAAATAATTATTTTTTCTATATTTTAGTTTTTATCGTATAAAAGCGCCAAAACATAAAAAAATGATATAAATGAGATATCGCTGTAATCGTACTGACCCGACGAATAAAACTGCTTTATCAATTTTACCAAACGCGGAACGGTATAAACGCCTCCCCCAAAAGAAATTCATGAATAGCTGGTTTTTGGTCATTCTGCCTCACAAAAATCGGAATAAAAAGCGATCAAAAACGGTCACGTGTCCGAAAATGTTACCAATAAAAACGTCAACTCGTCCCGCAAAAAACAAGACCTCACATGACTCTGTGGAGCAAAATGTGGAAAAATTATAGGTCTCAAAATGTGGAGACGCAAAAACTTTTTTGCTATAAAAAGCGTCGCTGGTTTCACACTTGCGTTTTTGTCTGCAGCGTTTTTTGCACAAAAAACGCATGCATTTTTTCCCTATATTTAACATTGAAAACGCATGCGGTTTTTTTGTACGCGTTTGGTCGCGTTTTCAAACGCATGCGTTTTTTTTCTGCATGCGTTCATTTTCAGAAATACAACCTGCAGTATTTTCTTGCGTTTTTAAGCACATGCGTTTGTTTGCGTTAAAAACGCATGCATTTAAACACACTGAAAAGCCACCCACCACCATCAAGGTGATAAAGGGATCCAAACCCTAACCCTAACTCTACCCCTAACCTCACCCCTAACCGTTTAATGAACATTTTCTGACAGTCATAGTGCCACGTATTTCAGTGCCACGTATTTCAGTGCCACGTATTTCAGTGCCACGTATTTCAGTGCCACGTATTTCAGTGCCACGTATTTCAGTGCCACGTATCACATATTTCAGTGCCACGTATCACGTATTTCAGTGCCACGTATCACGTATTTCAGTGCCACATATTTCAGTGCCACGTATTTCAGTGCCACGTATTTCAGTGCCACGTATTTCAGTGCCACGTATTTCAGTGCCACGTATTTCAGTGCCACGTATTTCAGTGCCACGTATTTCAGTGCCACGTATTTCAGTGCCACGTATTTCAGTGCCACGTATCACGTATTTCAGTGCCACGTGTTTCAGTGCCACGTATTTAAGTGCCACGTATCACGTATTTCAGTGCCACGTATTTCAGTGCCACGTATTTCAGTGCCACGTATTTCAGTGCCACGTGCCACGTATTTCAGTGCCACGTATTTCAGTGCCACGTATCACGTATTTCAGTGCCACGTATTTCAGTGCCACGTATTTCAGTGCCACGTATTTCAGTGCCACGTGCCACGTATTTCAGTGCCACGTATTTCAGTGCCACGTATTTCAGTGCCACGTATTTCAGTGCCACGTATTTCAGTGCCACGTATCAGTGCCACGTATCAGTGCCACGTATCACATATTTCAGTGCCACGTATTTCAGTGCCACGTATTTCAGTGCCACGTATTTCAGTGCCACGTATTTCAGTGCCACGTATTTCAGTGCCACGTATTTCAGTGCCACGTATTTCAGTGCCACGTATTTCAGTGCCACGTATCACGTATTTCAGTGCCACGTGTTTCAGTGCCACGTATTTAAGTGCCACGTATCACATATTTCAGTGCCACGTATTTCAGTGCCACGTATTTCAGTGCCACGTATTTCAGTGCCACGTATTTCAGTCACGTTTAGGGTTAGGGTTAGGGGTAGGGTTAGGGTTAGGGTTAGGGCTAGGGTTGGAGGTAAAGTTAGGGTTGGGGCTAAAGTTAGGGTTGGGGCTAAAGTTAGGGTTAGGGTTTGGATTACATTTACGTTTGGATTAGGGTTGGGATTAGAATTATGGGTGTGTCAGGGCTAGGGGTGTGGTTAGGGTTACCGTTGGGATTAGGGTTAGGGGTGTGTTTGGGTTAGGGTTTCAGGTAGAATTGGGGAGTTTCCACTGTCCAGGCACATCAGGGGCTCTACAAGCGCGACATGGCGTCCAATCTCAATTCCAGCCAATTCTGTGTTGAAAAAGTAAAACAGTGCTCCTTCCCTTCCGAGCTCTCCCGTGCGCCCAAAAAGGGGTTTACCCCAACATATGTGTTATCAGCGTACTCGGGACAAATTGAACAACAACTTCTGGGGTCCAAGTTCTCTTGTTATCCTTAGGAAAATAAAAATTTGGGGGGCTAAAAATCATTTTTGTGGGAAAAAAAAGATGTTTTATTTTCACGGCTCTGCGTTATAAACTGTAGTGAAACACTTGGGGGTTCAAAGTTCTCACAACACATCTAGATAAGTTCCTTGGGAGGTCTAGTTTCCAATATGGGGTCACTTGTGGGGGGTTTGTACTGTTTGGGTACATCAGGGGCTCTGCAAATGCAACGTGACGCCTGCAGACCAATCCATTTAAGGCTGCATTCCAAATGGCGCTCCTTCCCTTCCGAGCTCTGTCATGCACCCAAACAGTGGTTCCCCCCCACATATGGGGTATCAGCGTACTCAGGACAAATTGGACAACAACTTTTGGGGTCTAATTTATCCTGTTACCCTTGTGAAAATACAAAACTGGGGGCTAAAAAATCATTTTTGTGAAAAAAAAAAGAATTTTTATTTTCACGGCTTTGCGCTATAAACTTTAGTGAAACACTTGGGGGTTCAAAGTTCTCAAAACACATCTAGATAAGTTCTTTGGGAGGTCTAGTTTCCAATATGGGGTCACTTGTGGGGGGTTTGTACTGTTTGGGTACATCAGGGGCTCTGCAAATGCAACGTGACGGCTGCTGACCAATCCATTTAAGTCTGCATTCCAAATGGCGCTCCTTCCCTTCCGAGCTCTGTCATGCGCCCAAACAGTGGTTCCCCCCCACATATGGGGTATCAGCGTACTCAGGCCAAATTGGAAAACAAATTTTGGGGTCCAATTTATTCTGTTACCCTTGTAAAAATACAAAGCTGGGTGCTAAAAAATCATTTTTGAGAAAAAAAATAAAAATTATTTTCACGGCTCTGCGTTATAATCTGTAGTGAAACACTTGGGGGTTCAAAGCTCTCAAAACACATCTAGATAAGTTCCTTAGGGGGTCTACTTTCCAAAATGGTGTCACTTGTAGGGAGTTTCAATGTTTAGGCACATCAGGGGCTCTCCAAACGCAACATGGCGTCCCATCTCAATTCCAGTCAATTTTGCATTGAAAAGTCAAATGGCGCTCCTTCCCTTCCAAGCTCTGCCATGCGCCCAAACAATGGTTTACACCCACATATGGGGTATCAGCGTACTCAGGACAAATTGCACAACATTTTTTGGGGTCCAATTTCTTCTCTTACCCTTGGGAAAATAAAAAATTGGGGGCGAAAAGATCATTTTTGTGAAAAAATATGATTTTTTATTTTTACGGCTCTGCATTATAAACTTCTGTGAAGCACTTGGTGGGTCAAAGTGCTCACCACACATCAAGATAAGTTCCTTAGGGGGTCTACTTTCCAAAATGGTGTCACTTGTAGGGGGTTTCAGTGTTTAGGCACATCAGGGGCTCTCCAAACGCAACATGGCGTCCCATCTCAATTCCAGTCAATTTTGCATTGAAAAGTCAAATGGCGCTCCTTCCCTTCCAAGCTCTGCCATGCGCCCAAACAATGGTTTACACCCACATATGGGGTATCAGCGTACTCAGGACAAATTGCACAACATTTTTTGGGGTCCAATTTCTTCTCTTACCCTTGGGAAAATAAAAAATTGGGGGCGAAAAGATCATTTTTGTGAAAAAATATGATTTTTTATTTTTACGGCTCTGCATTATAAACTTCTGTGAAGCACTTGGTGGGTCAAAGTGCTCACCACACATCTAGATAAGTTCCTTAGGGGGTCTACTTTCCAAAATGGTGTCACTTGTAGGGAGTTTAAATGTTTAGGCACATCAGGGGCTCTCCAAACGCAACATGGCGTCCCATCTCAATTCCAGTCAATTTTGCATTGAAAAGTCAAATGGCGCTCCTTCCCTTCCAAGCTCTGCCATGCGCCCAAACAATGGTTTACACCCACATATGGGGTATCATCGTACTCAGGACAAATTGCACAACATTTTTTGGGGTCCAATTTCTTCTCTTACCCTTGGGAAAATAAAAAATTGGGGGCAAAAAGATCATTTTTGTGAAAAAATATGATTTTTTATTTTTACGGCTCTGCATTATAAACTTCTGTGAAGCACTTGGTGGGTCAAAGTGCTCACCACACATCAAGATAAGTTCCTTAGGGGGTCTACTTTCCAAAATGGTGTCACTTGTAGGGGGTTTCAGTGTTTAGGCACATCAGGGGCTCTCCAAACGCAACATGGCGTCCCATCTCAATTCCAGTCAATTTTGCATTGAAAAGTCAAATGGCGCTCCTTTCCTTCCGAGCTCTGCCATACGCCCAAACAGTGGTTTACCCTCACATATGGGGTATCAGCGTACTCAGGACAAATTGTACAACAACTTTGGGGGTCCATTTTCTCCTGTTACCCTTGGTAAAATAAAACAAATTGGAGCTGAAATAAATTGTGTGTGAAAAAAAGTTAAATGCTCATTTTTATTTAAACATTCAAAAAATTCCTGTGAAACACCTGAAGGGTTAATAAACTTCTTGAATGTGGTTTTGAGCACCTTGAGGGGTGCAGTTTTTAGAATGGTGTCACACTTGAGTATTTTCTATCATATAGACCCCTCAAAATGACTTCAAATGAGATGTGGTCCCTAAAAAAAAATGGTGTTGTAAAAATGAGAAATTGCTGGTCAACTTTTAACCCTTATAACTCCGTCACAAAAAAAAATTTTGGTTCCAAAATTGTACTGATGTAAAGTAGACATGTGGGAAATGTTACTTATTAAGTATTTTGCGTGACATATGTCTGTGATTTAAGGGCATAAAAATTCAAAGTTGGAAAATTGCGAAATTTTCAAAATTTTCGCCAAATATTCGTTTTTTTCACAAATAAATGCAAGTTATATCGAATAAATTTTACCACTAACATGAAGTACAATATGTCACGAGAAAACAATGTCAGAATCGCCAAGATCCGTCAAAGCGTTCCAGAGTTATAGCCTCATAAAGGGACAGTGGTCAGAATTGTAAAAATTGGCCCGGTCATTAACGTGCAAACCACCCTTGGGGGTGAAGGGGTTAAAAAAACAGACAATGTGATTTTCTGGATTTTTTTTACTCAGTTTGTCTCCCATAGTTGAGGTCTACCTATGATGTAAATTACAGACGCCTCTCATCTTTTTAGGTGGTGGAACTTGCACTATTGCTGACTGACTAAATACTTTTTTGCCCCACTGTATATATATATATATATATATATATATATATATATATATATATATATATATATATATATATATATATATATATATATATATATATATATGTATATATATATATTCTATCTATTCTATTCTAACCTGTGATGCTGTGATTTTACTGAAGGCGGGACATGAATTACCAGCTTTTATTCTATTTTTTACCAAATGTTTCAGACTTTTTCCGATTTTAGGAAAAATGCTTGTGTTACTTACCGATCATGAATCTGAATGTACCATATTTGTGCCGAGTTTATGTTTGGCGTCGTTTTCCGAACATATTCGCTCATCTCTACACACATGATGCCTTCTATTCTGTGAAGTGCACCAGTCTCTCCTGCAGCAAAACAGCCCCACAACATGATGTGGGATTGGTGTTCTTAGGTTTCCAAGCTTCTCCCTTTTTCCTCCAAACATAACGATGGTCATTTTGCCCAAAAATTTCAATTTTAGTTTCATCAGACCACAGGACATGTCTCCAAATCCAATGTATTTGTTCATGCCTGCATTTGCCAACATTATTCTGGCTTTTTTATGTTTCTTTTAGAGTAATGGCTTTTTCCTGGCAGAGTGGCCTTTAAGCCCATGTTGATACAGTACTCGTTTCACTGTGAATATTGACACAATCTTACCAGCTACCGCCATCATCTTCACAAGGTCTTTTGCTTTTGTTATTAGGTGGATATGCACGTGTTGGACCAAAGCAGGTTCATCTCTGGGACACAGAACCCGTCTCCCTTCTGAGCGGTATGATGCCTGGACATTCTCATCTTGTTTGTACTTGCATATAATTGTTTGTACAGATAAACAAGGCACCTTCAGGTATCTTGGAATTGTAACCAAGGATGAGCCAGTCTTGTGAAAGTCCACAATTCTCTTCTTGATATCTTGGCTGATTTCTTGATACTGTCCCATGATGCTACACAAATAAGCAGTGTGTTTCAGGTGTGCATTATCCTATCAGAAGCTTCCAAACACAAGACATCATCATTAGGGGAGTCTAGAATTGTTTAAATGCACAGTAATCTTAGTGTATATAAACTTTTGACTTTGCAGCAAGTAATACAAATGCCTTAAAACATTCTCTCTCTTATTATTCTGGAATTTGGCAAATATTAATAATTATGGTAATCCTAATTGACCTAAACAGGAAAGGTTTATTCTGATTTCATATCAGATATTGAGAAAACATGCATATATATTTTTATAAAGTGTATGTAAACTTATGGTTTCAATTGTATATGCCCCTTCTTTGTAAATGCTCCTTCATCCTTGTATATGCTCCCTTATCCTTGTATGCTCTCACTTATCCTTACATGCTCCCTAATCCTTGTATGTTCTTTCCCATTTTTGTACATGCTTTTTCATCCATGTATATCTCCCCATCCTAGTATATGCTCCTCATCCAGGTATATGTTCCCCATTCTTGTATATGCTCTCCCATCTTTGCATATGCCCCCCTGTCGACATAACCATATTAAAACAATTCTTAGTTGTAGTTTTGAATATGGAAAAACATGAAGAGATTCCAAGGGCAGTAAAATGGTGTAGAAAACCCAATACTACTATTGTTTTTTTTTTATTATTCGTTGTTAAGGTATTCATTTTGCGTTAACCCCTTCATGACCAAGCCTATTTTGACCTTAATGACCTGGCCATTTTTTGCAATTCTGACCAGTGTCCCTTTATGAGGTAATAACTCAGGAATGCTTCAACGGATCCTAGCGGTTCTGAGATGGTTTTTTCGTGACATATTGGGCTTCATGTTAGTGGTAAATTTAGGTCAATAATTTTTGCCTTTATTTGTGAAAAAAATAGAAATAGCGAGAGAGTTATGTGACACAAAATAGTTAATAAATAACATTACCCACATGTCTACTTTACATCAGCACAATTTTGGAAACAAAATTTTTTTGCTAGGAAGTTATAAGGGTTAAAATTTGACCAGCGATTTCTCATTTTTACAACGAAATTTACAAAACCATTTTTTTAGGGACCACCTCACATTTGAAGTCAGTTTGAGGGGTCTATATGGCTGAAAATACCCAAAAGTGAAACCACTCTAAAAACTGCACCCCTCAAGGTGCTCAAAACCACATTCAAAAAGTTTATTAACCCTTCAGGTGCTTCACAGCAGCAGAAGCAACATGGAAGGAAAAAATGAACATTTAACTTTTTAGTCACAAAAATGATCTTTTAGCAACAATTTTTTTTATTTTCCCAAGGGTAAAAAGAGAAACTGGACCCCAAAAGTTATTGTAAAATTTGTCCTGAGTACGCCGATACCCCATATGGGGGGGAACCACTGTTTGGGCGCACGACAGGGCTCGGAAGGGAAGGAGTGCCATTTGACTTTTTCAATGAAAAATTGGCTCCAATCGTTAGCGGACACCATGTCGCATTTGGAGAGCCCTTGTGTGCCTATACATTGGAGCTCCCCCACAAGTGACCCTATTTTAGAAACTAGACCCCCCAAGGAGCTTGTCTAGATGCATAGTGAGCACTTTGATCCCCCAGGTGCTTCACAAATTGATCCATAAAAATGAAAAAGTATTTTTTTTTCACAAAAAATTTTTTTAGCCTCAATTTTTTCATTTTCACATGGGCAACAGGGTAAAATGGATCCTAAAATGTGTTGGGCAATTTCTCCTGAGTACACTGATACCTCATATGTGGTCACAAACCACTGTTTGTGCACACGGCAAGGCTCAGAAGGGAAGGAGCGCCATTTGACTTTTGAATGAAAAATTAGCTCCAATCATTAGCGGACACCATGTCGCGTTTGGAGAGCCCCTGTGTACCTAAAGATTGGAGCTCCCCCACAAGTGACCCCATTTTGGAAACTAGACCCCTCAAGGAACTTATCTAGATGCATAGTGAGCACTTTGAACCCCCAAGTGCTTCACAAATTGATCCATAAAAATGAAAAAGTACTTTTTTGCACAAAAAAATTCTTTTAGCCTCAATTTGTTCATTTCCACATGGGCAACAGGATAAAATGGATCCTAAAATTTATTGGGCAATTTCTCCTGAGTACAACAATACCTCACATGTGGGGGTAAATGTTGTGAATTCTGTTCTCGAGCTCCCTCCTGTGGTTATGAATGGTACTTCGGTGAGTTCTGTTCATGGACTCCCTCTGGTGGCTGTGAGTGGAGCTGCTGGTTCTGAGATTCATTCTCCAGCTGATCTCGTTGAGGCCTTGGCTGGCTGCTCTATTTAACTCCACTCAGATCGTTACTTGATGCCAGCTGTCAATGTCCTTGTACTGGTTCAGTTCTCTTGGATCTTTCAGATGACCTGTCTACTTCAGCAAAAGCTAAGTTTCTGCTAGCTTATTTGTTATCATTGTTTTTTTTGTCCAGCTTGCTATCATGATTTTGTTCTGTTAGCTGGAAGCTCTGGGATGCAGAGTGGCACCACCGCGCCGTGAGTCGGTGTGGTGGTTTCTTTTGCACACTCTGCGTGGTTTTTTTTTGTTAGTGTTTTATGCTGACCGCAAAGATACCTTTTCTATCCTCAGTCTGTTTAGTGAAGTCTGGCCTCTTATGCTGAAACCTGTTTCATTTCTCTGTTTGTGACTTCCATCTTAACTCACAGTCAATATATGTGGGGGCTGCCTATTTCTTTGGGGAATTTCTCTGAGGCAAGGTAGGCTGTATTTTCTATCTTTAGGGGGAGTTAGCTCTTAGGCTGTGAAGAGGCGTTTAGGCAGAGTCAGGAACGCTCCACGGCTATTTCTAGTTGTTGTGATAGGATTAGGGCTTGCGGTCAGCAGAGCTCCCACTTCCCAGAGCTCATCCTGTATTACTAGTTTGCTCATCTGGTCATTTCTAGTGCTTCTAACCACCAGTTCAATCAAAACAGTACAGCTGGCCCGTAAAGTGTTAATGCATCTCAATAGAGGGATAAGAGAAGTTCTGAGACCATTTTTTTTCTTTTCCTCTGCAGTGTGTTTTGTTTCTCTTTTCCCCTAAATCTCTGGGTGGTTCAGGACACAGGTGTAGATATGGACATTCAAGGTCCTCTTGTATGGATCAACTCACTGCAAGGGTACAAAGCATTCAAGATTATGTAGTTCAGAACCCGATGTTAGAACCCAGAATTCCAATTCCAGATTTGTTTTCTGGGGATAGATCTAAGTTCCTGAATTTCAAAAATAATTGTAGACTGTTTTTTGCTTTGAAACCCCGCTCCTCTGGTGACCCCATTCAGCAAGTAAAAATCGTTATTTCTTTGCTACGTGGCGACCCTCAAGACTGGGCATTTTCCCTTGCGCCCGGAGATCCTGCATTGCGTAATGTTGATGCGTTTTTTCTGGTGCTTGGATTGCTTTATGATGAACCAGATTCAGTGGACCAGGCAGAGAAAATTTTGCTGGCTTTGTGTCAGGGTCAGGATGAAGCGGAGGTATATTGTCAGAAGTTTAGAAAGTGGTCTGTGCTTACTCAGTAGAATGAGTGTGCCCTGGTGGCAATTTTCAGAAAGGGTCTGTCTGAAGCCCTTAAGGATGTTATGGTGGGATTCCCCACGCCTGCTGGTCTGAATGAGTCTATGTCCTTGGCCATTCAGATCGATCGACGCTTACGTGAGCGTAAAAATGTGCACCATTTGGCGGTATTTTCTGAGCAGAAGCCTGAGCCTATGCAATGTGATAGGACCTTGACCAGAGTTGAACGGCAAGAATACAGACGTCAGAATGGGCTGTGTTTTTACTGTGGTGACTCCACTCATGCTATCTCTGATTGTCCTAAGCGCAATAAATGGTTCGCTAGGTCGGCCACCATTGGTACGGTACAGCCAAAATTTCTTTTGTCCGTTTCTCTGATTTGCTCTTTGTCGTCCTATTCTGTTATAGCATTTGTGGATTCAGGCGCTGCCCTGAATTTGATGGTCTTGGAGTTAGCCAGGCGCTGTGGTTTTTTTCTTGGAGCCCTTACAGTATCCTCTTCCATTGAGAGGAATTGATGCTACACCTTTGGCCAAGAATAAGCCTCAGTACTGGACTCAATTGAGCATGTGCATGGCTCCTGCACATCAGGAGGATATTCGCTTTTTGGTGTTGCATAATCTGCATGATGTGGTCGTTTTGGGTTTGCCATGGCTACAGCTCCATAATCCAGTATTGGATTGGAAATCAATGTCTGTATCCAGTTGGGGTTGTCAAGGGGTACATGGGGATGTCCCATTGTTGTCTATTTCATCTTCTCATCCTTCTGAAGTCCCTGAGTTCTTGTCAGATTACCGGGATGTATTTGATGAGCCCAAATCCAGTGCCCTACCTCCCCATAGGGATTGTGATTGTGCTATTAATTTGATTCCTGGTAGTAAGCTTCCGAAGGGCCGACTGTTCAATTTATCTGTGCCAGAACACGCCGCAATGCGGAGTTATATAAAGGAGTCCTTGGAGAAAGGGCATATTCGCCCGTCGTCCTCACCGTTGGGAGCAGGGTTCTTTTTTGTGGCCAAGAAGGATGGTTCTCTGAGACCTTGTATAGATTACCGCCTTCTCAATAAAATCAGCGTCAAATTTCAGTACCCTTTGCCGCTACTGTCTGATTTGTTTGCTCGGATTAAGGGGGCTAGCTGGTTCACCAAGATAGATCTTCGAGGGGCGTATAATCTTGTGCGTATTAAACGGGGCGACGAATGGAAAACAGCATTTAATACGCCCGAGGGCCATTTTGAGTACTTGGTGATGCCATTCGGGCTTTCTAATGCTCCATCTGTGTTTCAGTCCTTTATGCATGACATCTTCCGAAAGTACCTGGATAGATTCATGATTGTATATTTGGATGATATTTTGGTCTTTTCGGACGATTGGGAGTCTCATGTGAAGCAGGTCAGAATGGTGTTCCAGGTCCTTCGTGCTAATTCCTTGTTTGTGAAGAGGTCTAAATGTCTCTTTGGAGTCCAGAAGGTTTCATTTTTGGGCTTCATTTTTTCCCCTTCTACTATCGAGATGGACCCTGTTAAAGTTCAGGCCATTTATGATTGGACTCAGCCTACTTCTGTGAAGAGCCTTCAGAAATTTCTGGGCTTTGCTAATTTTTACCGTCGCTTCATCGCTAATTTTTCTAGTGTTGTTAAACCATTGACTGATTTGACCAAGAAAGGTGCTGATGTGGTCAATTGGTCCTCTGCGGCCATTGAGGCTTTTCAGGAGCTGAAGCGTCATTTTTCTTCTGCCCCTGTGTTGTGTCAGCCAAATGTTTCGCTCCTGTTTCAGGTCGAGGTGGATGCTTCTGAGATTGGAGCAGGGGCTGTTTTGTCTCAAAGAGGTTCTGATGGCTCTGTGATGAAACCATGTGCTTTCTTTTCTAGAAAGTTTTCGCCTGCTGAGCGCAATTATGATGTGGGCAATCGAGAGTTGTTGGCTATGAAGTGGGCGTTTGAGGAGTGGCGACATTGGCTTGAAGGAGCCAAACATCGCGTGGTGGTCTTGACGGATCACAAGAATCTGATTTATCTCGAGTCTGCCAAGCGGTTGAATCCTAGACAGGCTCGATGGTCGCTGTTTTTCTCACGCTTCAATTTTGTGGTTTCGTACGTTCCGGTCTCTAAGAATGTGAAGGCTGATGCCCTTTCAAGGAGTTTTGTGCCTGATTCTCCGGGAGTTCCTGAGCCGGCTGGTATTCTCAAAGAAGGGGTAATTTTGTCTGCCATCTCCCCTGATTTGCGGCGGGTTCTGCAGGAGTTTCAGGCTGATAGACCTGACCGTTGTCCAGCGGAGAAGCTGTTTGTCCCTGATAGATGGACTAGTAGAGTTATCTCTGAGGTTCATTGTTCGGTGTTGGCTGGTCATCCTGGAATCTTTGGTACCAGAGATTTGATGGCTAGATCCTTTTGGTGGCCTTCCTTGTCACGAGATCTGCATTCTTTTGTGCAGTCCTGTGGGACTTGTGCTCGGGCTAAGCCCTGCTGTTCTCGTGCCAGTGGGTTGCTTTTGCCCTTTCCGGTCCCGAAAAGGCCCTGGACGCATATTTCCATGGATTTTATTTCTGATCTCCCTGTCTCTCAGATGATGTCAGTTATCTGGGTGGTTTGTGATCGCTTCTCTAAGATGGTCCATTTGGTACCTTTGCCTAAATTGCCTTCCTCTTCTGATTTGGTTCCATTGTTTTTCCAGCATGTGGTTCGTTGACATGGCATTCCGGAGAACATCGTGTCGGACAGAGGTTCCCAGTTTGTTTCAAGATTTTGGCGGTCCTTTTGTGCTAAGATGGGCATTGATTTGTCTTTTTCTTCAGCTTTCCACCCTCAGACAAATGGCCAAACTGAACGAACCAATCAGACTCTGGAAACATATCTGAGATGCTTCGTTTCTGCTGATCAGGATGATTGGGTGTCCTTCTTGCCTTTGGCTGAGTTCGCCCTTAATAATCGGGCCAGCTCGGCCACTTTGGTTTCGCCTTTTTTCTGTAATTCTGGTTTCCACCCTCGTTTTTCTTCAGGGCAGGTTGAGCCTTCGGACTGTCCTGGTGTGGATTCTGTGGTGGACAGGTTGCAGCAAATTTGGACTCACGTAGTGGATAATTTGACATTGTCCCAGGAGAAGGCTCAACGTTTCGCTAACCGCCGTCGCTGTGTTGGTCCCCGACTTCGTGTTGGGGATTTGGTTTGGTTGTCGTCTCGTTATGTTCCTATGAAGGTTTTGTCTCCTAAGTTTAAGCCTCGTTTCATTGGTCTTTATAAGATTTCTGAAATTCTTAATCCTGTGTCATTTCGTTTCGACCTTCCAGTTTCTTTTGCCATCCATATTGTGTTCCATAGGTCTTTATTGCGGAGATATGTGGCTCCTGTGGTTCCCTCCGTTGATCCTCCTGCCCCAGTGTTGGTTGAGGGGGAGTTGGAGTATGTGGTGGAGAAGATTTTGGATTCTCGTATTTCGAGATGGAAACTTCAGTACCTAGTCAAGTGGAAAGGTTATGGTCAGGAGGATAATTCCTGGTTGGTTGCCTCTGATGTTCATGCTGCCGATCTTGTTCGTGCCTTTCATTTGGCTCGTCCGGATCGGCCTGGAGGCTCTGGTGAGGGTTCAGTGACCCCTCCTCAAGGGGGGGGTACTGTTGTGAATTCTGTTCTCGAGCTCCCTCCTGTGGTTATGAATGGTCCTTCGGCAAGTTCTGTTCATGGACTCCCTCTGGTGGCTGTGAGTGGAGCTGCTGGTTCTGAGATTCATTCTCCAGCTGATCTCGTTGAGGCCTTGGCTGGCTGCTCTATTTAACTCCACTCAGATCGTTACTTGATGCCAGCTGTCAATGTCCTTGTACTGGTTCAGTTCTCTTGGATCTTTCAGATGACCTGTCTACTTCAGCAAAAGCTAAGTTTCTGCTAGCTTATTTGTTATCATTGTTTTTTTTTGTCCAGCTTGCTATCATGATTTTGTTCTGTTAGCTGGAAGCTCTGGGATGCAGAGTGGCACCACCACGCCGTGAGTCGGTGCGGTGGTTTCTTTTGCACACTCTGCGTGGTTTTTTTGTTAGTGTTTTATGCTGACCGCAAAGATACCTTTTCTATCCTCAGTCTGTTTAGTGAAGTCTGGCCTCCTATGCTGAAACCTGTTTCATTTCTCTGTTTGTGACTTCCATCTTAACTCACAGTCAATATATGTGGGGGCTGCCTATTTCTTTGGGGAATTTCTCTGAGGCAAGGTAGGCTGTATTTTCTATCTTTAGGGGGAGTTAGCTCTTAGGCTGTGAAGAGGCATCTAGGCAGAGTCAGGAACGCTCCACGGCTATTTCTAGTTGTTGTGATAGGATTAGGGCTTGCGGTCAGCAGAGCTCCCACATCCCAGAGCTCGTCCTGTATTACTAGTTTGCTCATCTGGTCATTTCTAGTGCTCCTAACCACCAGTTCAATCATAACAGGTAAACCACTGTTTGAGCACACGGCAGGGCTCGGAAGGGAAGGAGCGCCATTTGACTTTTTGAATGAAAAATTAGCTCCAATCGTTAGCGGACACCATGTCGCGTTTGGAGAGCCCCTGTGTGCCTAAACTTTGGAGATCCCCCACATGTGACCCCATTTTGGAATCTAGATCTTCCATGGAACTAATCTAGATGTGTGGTGAACATTTCAAACCCCAAGTGCTTCACAGAAGTTTATAACGCAGAGCCGTGAAAATAAAAAATCATTTTTCTTTCCTCAAAAATTATTTTTTAGCCCTCAATTTTTTATTTTCACAAGAGTAACAGGAGAAATTGGACCCCAAAAGTTGTTTTCCAGTTTGTCCTGAGTACGCTGATACCCCATATGTGGGGGGAACCACTGTTTGCGCACACATCGGGGCTCGGAAGGGAAGTAGTGACGTTTTGGAATGCAGACTTTGATGGAATGGTCTGCGGGCATCATGTTACGTTTGCAGAGACCCTGATCTGCCTAAACAGTAGAAACCCCCTACAAGTTACCCCATTTTGGAAACTAGACTCCCCAAGGAACTTATCTAGATGTGTGGTGAGCACTTTGAACCCCCAAGTGCTTCACAGAAGTTTACAATGCAGAGCCATGAAAATAAAAAATCATTTTTCTTTCCTCAAAAATTATGTTTTAGTAAGCAATTTTTTATTTTCACAAGTGTAACAGGAGAAGTGGACCCCAATATTTGTTGCCCAGTTTGTTCTGAGTATGCTTATACCCCATATGTGGGGGTAAACCACTGCTTGGGCACACGTCAGGGCTCAGAAGGGAAGTAATGACATTTTGAAATGCAGACTTTGATGGAATGGTCTGCGGGCATCACGTTGCATTTGCAGAGCCCCTGATGTGCCTAAACAGTAGAAACCCCCCACAAGTGACCCCATTTTGGAAACTAGACCCCACAAGGAACTTATCTAGATGTGTGGTGAGCACTTTGAACCCCCAAGTGCTTCACAGAAGTTTATAACGCAGTGCCGTGAAAATAAAAAATCATTTTTCTTTCCTCAAAAATTATGTTTTAGCAAGCAATTTTTTTATTTTTGCAAGGGTAACAGGAGAAATTGGACTCCAATAGTTGTTGCCCAGTTTGTCCTGAGTATGCTGGTACCCCATATGTGGGGGTAAACCACTGTTTAGGCACACGTCAGGGCTCGGAAGGGAGGGAGCACCATTTGACTTTTTGAACGCAAGATTGGCTGGAATCAATGGTGGCGCCATGTTGCGTTTGGAGACCCCTGATGTGTCTAAACAGTAGAAACCCCTCAGTTCTAACTCCAACACTAACCCCAACACACCCCTAAACCTAATCCCAACTCTACCCATAACCCTAATCACAACCCTAACCCCAACACACCCCTAACCACAACCCTAACCCCAACACTCCTCTAACCCTAATCCCAACCCTAACCCTAATCCTAACCCTAATCCCAACCCTAACCCTAATCCCAACCCTAACCACAACCCTAACCCCAACACACCCCTAACCCTAACCATAACCCTAACCACAAGCCTAATCTTAACCCTATTTCCAACCCTAGCCCTAATTCCAACCCTAACTCTAATTTCAACCCTAACCCTAAGGCTATGTGCCCACGTTGCGGATTCGTGTGAGATTTTTCCGCACCATTTTTGAAAAATCCGCAGGTAATATGCACTGGGTTTTACGTGTGGATTTACCATGGATTTCCAGTGTTTTTTGTGCGGATTTCACCTGTGGATTCCTATTGCGGAACAGGTGTAAAACGCTGCGGAATCCGCGCAAAGAATTTACATGCTGCGGAAAATACAATGCAGCGTTTCCGCGTGGTATTTTCAGCACCGTGGGCACAGCGGATTTGGTTTTTCATAGGTTTACATGGTACTGTAAACCTGATGGAAAACTGCTACAAATCCGCAGCAGCCAATCCGCCACGGATCCGCAGCCAAATCTGCACCATGTGCACATAGCCTAATTCTAACCCTAACCTTAGCCCTAACCCTAACCCTAGCCCTAACCCTTGCCCTAACCCTAACCCTAGTTCTAAGCCTAGTTCTAACCCTAACCCTAGTGGAAAAATAAAAGTAAATATATTTTCTTTATTTTATTATTGTCCCTACCTATGGGAGTGATAAAGGGGGTTCATTTACTATTTTTTTATTTTGATCACTGTGATAGGTTTTATCACAATGATCAAAATGTACCTGGAACGAATCTGCCCATCTGAAAGATGGCGGCGCCCATGGAGCAGACGGACGGACACCAGGAGGCTCAGTAAGTATGGGGGGATCGGAGCATGGTGGGATTAGAGCATGGGGGGTGGGATCGGAGCATGGGGGGAGTGGACAGGAGGACGGGGGAGCGGACAGGCAGACGGAGGGGAGTGGAGCACAGGACAGAGGACTGGGGAGGCGATCGGTGGCGGTAGGGGGGGCAGATCAGGGTTTCCAGCCATGGCCGATGAAATTGCAGCATCAGCCATGGCTGGATTGTAATATTTCACCAGTTTTCATAGGTGAAATATTACAAATCGCTCTGATTGGCTGTTTCACTTTCAACAGCCAATCATAGCGATCGTAGCCACGGGGGGGGGGGGGTGAAGCCACCCCCCCTGGGCTGAAGTACCACTTCCCCTGTCCCTGCAGATCGGGTGGAATTGGAGTTAACCCTTTCACCCGATCTGCAGGGACGCGATCCCTCCATGACTCCACATAGGCATCACAGGTCGGATTGGCACCGACTTTCATGATGCCTACATGGCGTCACAGGTCGGGAAGGGGTTATGAAAACCTCACAGCACGACTCTTTAAAATCAGTATAATTACAATACTAAACATATTGTAAATGGTGAAAAAAATTGAAATTTGCAAAAAAAAATGAAAAATTAGGTTTGTGTTGCCATATTCTGAATAAAATATTTATTCTCCACAGGATTTATAAGTTGGAAGCAATGGGAGCCTTCATAGGCTCGCAACTGCTATGACAACCAATCATGGACTGACTTGCATGGTGCGGGCCATGCTCCTCAGCCTGATCAATACATGGAGAGTTCAACATAGAATGTTTATTATGATTTATTTACAGAACACCATTGATTCCATGGTACATATGAAAAAGGTTTACAAACAAAATACAGCTATAAAATTACAATGAAGAAAATAACATTGACAGAAAATAACATTTACAAAAAGAGAGAAGTATGTGATTGACAAAACTGTGTTTAGGATTCTAGAAGAACTGGTTCAGTGATCGAACTCAGCGAGTGGAAATAAATGGTTGCACATCCAATTAGAAGAGTGTTTCAATTGGGGTACCACAAGGCTCTGTCCTGACTCCAGTTTTGTTCAACATATTTATATTTCACCTAGATAAGGAACTGAAGGTAAACTAATCAAATTCGCAGACGATGTAAAGCTAGGAGGACTAGCTAAGACTAAAGTGCACTGAGAAAGGATTCAAAAGGCTCTAGATAAGCTTGAACAATGGACATCAACTAATTGAATGGTATTTAACAGGGAAAAATGCAAGATTCTACAATTGGGCAAGAAAAACAAAAATTACATCTTCAGAATGGGAGGAATAGAACTAAGCAACAGCACTTTTAAAAAACAATTGGATATACTAATAGATTACAGACTGCATGTGTCAACAGTATGATTCAGCTTCTACACTTCTCAACTGGAATTTTGGACTACTTTTATTTTGCAAAATGTTCCATGTCTCTCATATGTGAAGAATGCCTTCTCCCAACAGTAATTTTAAGATCTCTCCACAGGTGTTCAATAGGATTTAGATGCTGACAAATTGATAGCCAATTCAGAACTCTCCGGCACTTTATAGCCATTTCTGGGTGCTTGTTGAAGTACGTTTGAGGACATTGTCCTGCTGGAAGACCCATGACTTAGGACTCAAACCTATCTTACTGTCACTGGGCACTACATCGAGACCAAAAATCCTTTGGTAATTTTCAGATTTTATGATGCCTTGCACACAGTCAAGGTATACAGTGCCAGAGGCAGCAAAACAACCTCAAACATCTTTGAACCTCCACCATATTTGAATACAGGTACTCTGTTTTTTCCTTTGTAGGTCTCATTCTGTTTTTGGTAAACAGTAGAACGATGTACCTCTTTCCCAGAAGGATTTTGGCTTACTAACATACATTTTGATAAACAGTAGTTTAGTTTTTTTTATGTCTCTGTGTCAGTAGTGTGGTTCTCTTGAGTTTCCTGGCATAGCATTTAATTTCATTCAAATACCAACAGATAGTTTGCCTTGACACTGATATACCCTGAGCCTGCAGGACAGCTTGCATTTCTTGGGAACTTGATTGGGGCTGCTTATACACCATCTGGAGTATCCTGCGTTGCAACCTTTCATCAATTTTTCTCTGTAGTCCATGTCCAAGAAGATTAGCTGCAGTTGCATGGGTCGTAAGCTTCTTGATTATGTGTGCAACATGGACAAAGGAACATCAAGATTTCTTGAGATGGACTTGTAACCTTGAGATTTTTGATATTGTTCAACTATTTTAGTTCTTAAGCCTTTAGATAGCTCTCTTCTCCTCTTTCTGTTATGCATGATTAGTGTGGCACACTCACATAAACACAATGCAAAGAGTCAACTTCTACCTCTTTATCTGGTTTCAGATGTGATTTTTTATATTGCCCACACCTGTTACTTGCCACAGGTGAGTTTGAATGAGCATCACATGATGGAAACAAAGTTATTTATCCACAATTTTGGAAAGGTGCCAACAATTTTGATCAACCAATTTTGGGAGTTTTTTGTGAAATTATGTACAGTTTGCCTTTTCTCTGTTTTTTTTTGTGTTGTTCCAATACACATGACTGCACCTAGAGTATAAATATGTGTATAACATCAAAATGTGTAATTTCAATAATTTTCTGGGAGAAATACTTCATTTTCTGGAACAGGTTTAAGGGGGCCAACAATTTTGACCATGACTGTAGGTCAGTGTTAGTCATTTAAACTGTATCCATTAGGAAATTGAGAGCCAATACTATTAAATACTAGGACAGAATAGGGTTATAAAAAAGAGATTTTCTTGCATAAACATACTAAAAAATATTGGTGCAAAAAAGATACTCACATTTATCTAATACTTTTTTTTTAAAAAAGTAAAATGCTATTTCACAAATGTATTTCATATATGTGCATATGGGGAATGGGTTATTGTGGGGGTAGAAGTAAATGTATTGCACTACAAAGAGGGTATTTAAAATTTATGGAGCGACAAAGAGGGCATTACTAATGTATGAACCTTAAGGTATCATGTTTCACAATAGTAGGGTAATGAGGCAGTGACCCAAGATATTCCAACTTAAAAGTCTTTATTTTGGCAATTTACAATGCAAAGGCAATCGTTATTTTCTGGATTGCAGCCGGAAAGTCCATAACAGTCCGTAACACTCCATTGCGTGGGCGACTACATCACTGTATCACTCAAGGGTGGTCAGTGATTTGTTTCTCTGGCTCTGGCCTGTGTTCAAACTCACATAGACCTATCATGCACATAGCTTCTGCTCTTTGCTTGCAAAACCAAAAACTGACACACCCAAACCTCAACTAAAAGTTTAAATGGATTTTGTGGACATGGGCCACTCCCAAAACTCAGAGTGTCGGGAGAAATCCATCCCAGTACCAATGTTACAGATCTCGCCAAAAATAAAAGCCCATGTCAGGGTTTTTTTTTAAGTTTGACTTGGCTAAATAGTTTGACCAAGTCCACTCTCTCTTTTATTTTGTATTTGTATTGCAACCACAGCTGCGTCTGTGATTACAATGTCCTCCAGCGGGTTCAGTATGTCTTTATGAACATATTGGGAGACACATAACAACCCTCGTATGTGATTTCCGCCACTGCCTCAGAGAAGGCAGAACATTTTTTTGTTATTAATGTATAGGGTACAAAGGGGGCATGATTATTGTATGGTGGGACGCAGCTAGCATTATTAAGCTGTGAGGCCATAAATAGGGCATAAATAATGGATTGGGGCATGCTTCTGCAAAAAATACATGGCCCTACTGTATGGGGTCACAAAGAGAAATATTACATACAGTTGCATCTCACAAAATTAGAAAATCAAAAAGTTAATTTATTTCAGTTCTTCAATGCAAAAAGTGAAACTCATATATTAGATAGTATTACATATAGAGTCACTATCTCAGTAAATTAGAATACTTTATAACACCAGCTTGAAAAAATTATTTTAAAATCCGAAATGTTGGCCTACTGACATGTATGTTCAGTAAATGCACTCAATACTTTGTTAGGGCTCCTTTTGCATCAATTACTGCATTAATGTGGCGTGGCATGGAGGTGATCAGTCTGTGGCACTGCTGAGGTGCTATGGAAGTCCAGGTTGCTTTGATAGCAGCCTTCAGCTCGTCTGCATTGTTGGGTCTGGTGTCTCTCATCTTCCTCTTGACAATACCCCATAGATTCTCTATAGGGATAAGGTGGGGCGAGTTTGCTGGCCAATCAAGCACAGTGATGCTGTTGTTTTTAAACCAGGTATTGGTACTTTTGGCAGTGTGGACAGGTGCCAAGTCCTGCTGGAGAATTAAATCTCCATCTCCAAAAAGCTTATCTATAGTAAGATTCAAGCCAAGGTACCCAATTTGAAGATCCAGGAGCTTTCTGAAATTTTTAAATCTTATCATTATTGACCATATTCCTGACAATTTTCCAGATAGATTGGGAAGCCTCATAAATAGGGAACGCTACTGGATCTTCAAATTGGGTACCCTGTCTCTAGATGGCTTGAATCATACTATAGATAGTGTTGTTAGCTAAAAAAAAAATTAGTTTATAATTTTTTATATATTATATTGTTTTATATGTTTTTATTAGGTACCTGTATTTTTAACGTATTTTTATTGTCATTTTTAACAATTCTTTTTAAACTTTGTTTATCTTTTTTTTTATACCCAATACTTTTTGGCACCTTAAGAGTGTCTCTGTGATTGCATTAATTGGTTAATTGATTCCTCTCTTCTATTCGTAAATTTTCTTTAAAATATGTAATGAAGTCCCCCCTTTTGTATGCCACCTGATGAAGACAGCGCAGTGCTGTCGAAACGCGTTGTGAATAACAGTGGATAATAAAGGTTTGTGCCTTTTAACTTATATTACCTGGATCTAATCTCTGCCTTAGCTCTCCTTTCAAGTGCTGTTTTCTTTTCCCCTAAACAACATAAAGGGCTCTCATATTTGGCATGTCTGTAGTGATGAGAGCCCATCTAATTTACAGGTGTGTGTGTTCAGAAGCACAAGCTGGGCATAATGTACTGGTCACTACAGCAGCAGTTTGCAATTTTCACTCGACAACATCCACTACTGCCTGTTTCTGAAAAAACCCATGGATTAAAAATTGACATTACATCTGTAGATAAATTCCCAAAGGGTTGTAATTTCCAAAATGTGATCACTTGAGGGAGGTTTCCACTGTTTGGGCACATCAAGGGCTCTTCAAACGCAACATGGCATCTGCTAATTATTCCAGTAAATTTTACATTCAAAAAGTCAAATGGCGCTCCTTCCCTTCCAAGCTCTACTGTGCGCCCAAACAGTATTATTCCCCCACATATGGGATATCAGTGTACTCAGTAGAAATTGCGCAACAAATTGTATGCAGCAATTTCACCTGTTACCCTTATCAAAATGCAAAATATGGAGCTAAAAAAAAATTATTTTGAAAAAATGTGATTTTTTTTTTATTTCCATGGCTCTACTTTATAAACTTTGGTGAAGCACCTGTGTGTTTAAGATGCTCAATACACATTTTTATAAGTTCCATAAGGGGTTTAGTTTCCAAAATGCTGTCATTTGCGCTGGGTTTCCACTGTTTAGGCACCTCAGGGGCTCTCCAAATGCGACATGGTGACTACTAATTATACCTTCAAATTTTACATTCAAAAAGTGAAATGGCGCTCCTTCCATTCCAAGCCCTGCTGTGTGCCCAAACAGTAGATTTCCCCCACATATGGAATATCAGAATTCTCAGGAGAAATTGCACAACAAAATATATTGTCAGTTTTCTCCCTTGCAAACGTAAAACAAAATAGGTCTAAAGGAAAATTTTTGTGAAAGAAAAGTAAATGTTTATTTTTTCTTCACCATTCCAAAAATTCCTGTGAAGCTCCTTAATAGTTAATAAAGTTCTTGAATGTGGTATTGAGTACCCTAAGGCTAAGTTCACACGTTGCAGAATTGCCGCGGAAATTTCCGCGGCAATTCTGTGCCTCCTGCCGCGTGTATATCGCATGCAGAATTAGCATGCATATACCCGCAGAAAACTAGCGTTTTGCCAGCATAATTAGCTTGCAGAATGCTAGATCTGTAGCATCGCTTGGAAAACTGACTGACAGGTTGGTCACACTTGTCAAACATAGTGTTTGACAAGTGTGACCAACTTTTTACTATAGATGCTGCCTATGCAGAATCTATAGTAAAAGATCGAATGTTTAAAAATAATAAAAAAATAAAAAACATGGTTATACTCACCTGCAGACCTCTGCGGCGTCCGTTCCTATAGCTGGAGTGCAGTGAAGGGCCTGCGATGACGTCACTGTCTTGTGATTGGTCGCGTGAGTCACATGAGCGGTCACGCGACCAATCACAAGACAGTGACGTCATCACAGGTCCTGAACCACATCTATAGGAACGGAAGAGAGAGCATGCACCGGAGAGGTGGGAACACTTCGGGGGCCATCAGAGGGTGAGTATAGGACTATTTTTTATTTTAATTCTTTATTTTTTACCAATTATATGGTGCCCAGTGCGTGGAGGAGAGTCTCCTCTCCTCCACCCTGGGTACCAACCGCACATGATCTGCTTACTTCCCGCATGGTGTGCACAGCCCCGTGCAGGAAGTAAGCAGATCAATGCACTCCTATGGGTGCAGAATCGCCGCGATTCCGCAATTTTAATGAACATGCTGCGTTTTTTTCTGGAATGCGATTCCGCTCAGGAAAAAAATGCTGCATGTGCACAAAAAATGCGGAATGCATTCTATTACATAGGATGCTTAATGTAAGCGTTTTTTTCACGGTTTTATAGCGTTTTTATAGCGAAAAAACGCGAAAAAAACGCGAAAAATATGCTACGTGTGCACACAGCCTAAGGGGTGCAGTTTTTAGAATGGTGTCATTTTGGGGTATTTTCTGTTATATAAGTCCCTCAAAGTCTCTTCAAATGTGAGGTGGTCCTTAAAAAAATGGTTTTGCAAATTTTGTTGTAAAAATTAGAAATCGCTGGTCAACTTTTAACCTTTACAACTTCCTACCAAAAAAATATGTTTCCAAAATTGTGCTGCTGTAAAGTAGACATGTGGCAAATGTTATTTATTAACTATTTTGTGTGATATGGCTCTCTGATTTAAGGACATAAAAATGAAAAGTATGAAAATTGCAATTGCTAAATTTTCTCAATTTTCATAAATTTTTTTTTTTTAACAAATAAATGCAGGTCATATCAAAGAAATTTTACCACTATCATAAAGTACAATATGTCTCAAGAAAACAGTCTCAGAATCACCGGGATCCATTGAAGCATTCTAGAGTAGTGACCTCATAAAGTGACAGTGGTCAGATTTGTAAAAATTGGCCTGGTCAGGAAGGTGAAAACAGGCTTCGCGGTGAAAGGGTTAAACAGAAATTTCCTATTTTTTACTTAAAAAAAAATCAAGTTTGGTTTACCTAGATTATATGTTTTTAAAAATTTGTTTTATTGTCACTCTTAGGCCGGCGTCACACTTGGCGTAAGACAATACGCCACGTATTATACTTCCGTACTACGGCCGTAATACGGAGAAATGTTCCCAAAATATTGTTCCGTAGTCAGGGTGTGTCAGCGTATTTTGCGCATGGCATCCTCCGTATGTAATCCGTATGGCATCCGTACTGCGAGATTTTCGCGCAGGCTTGCAAAACCGACATCTAATGGATTTATGTGCTCAAATGTTCGGGAAAACATATATACAGTATATATATATATATATATATATATATATATATGTCATTGAGACACATATATATATATTCTGTATTTAGATTTCATTCAGCGCGATATCTGTGAAAAGCCGGTAATTCAATTGCCGGCTTTTCATTTCTCCTGCACAAACCCGACAGGATATGAGACATGGTTTACATACAGTAAACCATCTCATATCCCCCTTTTTTTTGCATATTCCACACTACTAATGTTAGTAGTGTGTATGTGCAAAATTTCAGCGCTGTAGCTGCTAAAATAAAGGGTTAAATGGCGGAAAAAATTGGCGTGGGCTCCCGCGCAATTTTCTCCGCCAGAATGGTAAAGCCAGGGACTGACGGCAGATATTAATAGCCAGGAGAGGGTCCATGGTTATTGGCCCCCCCGTGGCTAAAAACATCTGCCCCCAGCCACCCCAGAAAAGGCACATCTGGAAGATACGCCTATTCTGGCACTTGGCCACTCTCTTCCCACTCCCTGTAGCGGTGGGATATGGGGTAATGAAGGGTTAATGCCACCTTGCTTATGTAAGGTGACATTAAGCCAGATTAATAATGGAGAGGTGTCAATTATGACACCTATCCATTATTAATCCAATTGTTTGAAAGGGTTAAAAAAACACACACACATTATTAAAAATTATTTTAATGAAATAAACACAGCAATTGTTTTAATAATTTATTGCTCTCTCAATCCATTTGCAGGCCCTCGCTTGGAAAAATAATAAACGCACAATATACATACCCTCAGCTGAACCGTCACGTCCCACGATGTAATCCATCTGAAGGGGTTAAAATAATTTACAAGCAGGAGCCCTGCTAATGCAGCGGTGTGCTCGTGCTTGTAATTCCCCGGCGAATGAATGAAATGTAGGTCATTGACCTACATTTCCTTCAGTTGCGGTGATGCGCCCCCTGGTGGATGTCCTCATATGACCTGGAGCGTGGGAAAAAGTTCCCAGGCTGCAGTTCATGAGAACATCCAGCAGGGGCGCATCACCACGACTCAATGTAAGTACAGATCCAGCTTTCCTTTCAGCACCCGGGGATTACAGGCACGAGCGAGTGGTTTATCGCAGCTCGTGCCTGTAATATTAGTTAACCCCTTCAGATGGATTACCTCGTGGGACGTGATCAGACATCAGAAGGTATGTATATTGTGCGTTTATTATTTTGCCAAGCGAGGGCCTGCAAATGGATTGAGAGAGCAATAAATTATTAAAACAACCGCTGTGTTTATTTCATTAAAATAATTTTTAATAATGTGTGTGTGTTTTTTTAACCCTTTCAAACAATTGGATTAATAATGGATAGGTGTCATAATTGACGCCTCTCCATTATTAATCTGGCTTAATGTCACCTTACAATAGCAAGGTGGCATTAACCCTTCATTACCCCATATCCCACCGCTACAGGGAGTGGGAAGAGAGTGGCCAAGTGCCAGAATTGGCGCATCTTTCAGATGTGCCTTTTTTGGGGTGGCTGGGGGCAGATGTTTGTAGCCACGGGGGGGCCAATAACCATGGACCCTCTCCTGGCTATTAATATCTGCCCTCAGTCCCTGGCTTTACCATTCTGGCGGAGAAAATTGCGCGGGAGCCCACGCCAATTTTTTCTGCCATTTAACCCTTTATTTTAGCAGCTACAGCACTGAAATTTTGCACATACACACTACATTAGTAGTGTGGAATATGCAAAAAAAAAGGGGATATGAGATGGTTTACTGTATGTAAACCATGTCTCATATCATGTCGGGTTTGTGCAGGAGAAATGAAAAGCCGGCAATTGAATTACCGACTTTTCACTAACACCGCTGCGTATTTCTCGCAAGTCACACTGCTGGTCCGTGTGGAATCCGTATTTTTCTCACCCCCATGGACTTTCATTGGCGAATTTTTTGCGCAATACGCTGACAAACGCAGCATGCTGCGATTTTGTACGGCCGTAGAAAGCCGTATAATACTGAACCGTAATATACGGCTGATAGGAGCAGCCCCATTGAGAATAATTGTGCCATTTATTTTGCGAGTTTTACGGACGTAATTTCTGCGCTCTTACGTCCGTAAAACTCGCCAGTGTGACGCCGGCCTTATAGTGGAGTAAAAGCGCGACACCATTGTTCTCAGCAGCGATCTGGCAATCAGAGAGGCTTCCAGGACTTTTCCCAATGCTGTTCCCCATCCATTCAGCACTTTTCTCATCCATTTGGACATTTTCACTGTCCCCGGACCTCTATGTAAAGTCTGCAGGAAAAAGGTTCTGCTTTCCCATTGACTCTCAATGAACATTCGAGTATTAGGAATTGCTCGCTTCGAGCAATGAGCATCCTGGCATTTGGGCTTTGTTCTGTAACCGCATGGTGGTTAATTTCAGAAATTGTGTGGTGTTAATAAATGATCATAAGGTTTTAGAATTCTTTATCTCTTGTAAAGTGTTATACTTGGCAATATTGGTCTTAAAGGGACTCTGTCACCTGAATTTGGAGGGAACAATTTTCAGCCATAGGGGCGGGGTTTTTGGGTGTTTGATTCACCCTTTCCTTACCCGCTGGCTGCATGCTGGCTGCAATATTGGATTGAAGTTCATTCTCTGTCCTCCATAGTACACGCCTGCGCAAGGCAAGATTGCCTTGTGCAGGCATGTACTATGGAGGACAGAGAATGAACTTCAATCCAATATTGCAGCCAGCATGCAGCCAGCGGGTAAGAAAAGGGTGAATCAAACACCCGAAAACCCCGCCCCTATGGCTGAAAATTGTTCCCTCCAAATTCAGGTGACAGAGTCCCTTTAATATATTGGACTTTGTTCAGTGCACTGTGTGCACAATTATTAGGCAATTTTTTTTTTAATGATTCATTTTATTATTGAACAACTACAGTGCTCTCAGTCAATCCAAAGGGATAATAAACCTGAAATATGAATATCTAAGAATGTAAAAGTGATGTTTTGTCTTTCTTCGGCCGGGATCACACTAAACGTATGCAAAATCGGTCCGAGTCTCCTTGCCGAGAGTCGCACAAGTGTTCTCCGTATGGTCATCCGTGTATAATGCATTTGTAATGCGATGATGTGATTTTCTCGCACCTATGCATCCGTATAGCATGTGCATGGCTTTACATTTCTCACTGTTTTTCCTCATTGAATTTAATGGCTCACTGGGCTGAAATGAGGAAAATGTGTGCGTATTTGTCGCAAGTCACACTGATGGTCCGTGTGGTGTGCTAATTGTTCTCGCACCCATAGACTTGCATTGGCGAGACTCAGCCAATATACATGTACAATTGCAGCATGCTGCAATTACTCTCGCACACAGAATACGCCCAAGAAAAAAAAACAGTGATGGGAGCTGCTCTATAGATTAAAAGTGGTCCAAGTGCTATGCGATGTTTCCTCGCATAGCACTCATCTGTATTCTACACTTGTGTGACCCTGGCCTTAAGAGAAAATCTGTGTGAAGATTTTTGGTCAACTATCAGTGTGCAGAATTGTTATGCAAAAACTGTACTTTTTACAATTTCAATTGCTTATTTTCATCAACTCAAAATGTACAAAAATACATTTTGGACATTTCAAAAATAGTATCAGAGACCAATGTAGTCACCCTTCGTTTCAATAACAGTCATAATAAACCGTCTCTCTGTTATTGATCCAGTCACGGGCCCATCTATCAACTCCGTCACAAGTTTTCTCATCTCATTAGTCCATAAAGACCTTGAAAAAATGTGTCTTTAGATATTTATTGGCCTATTCTTCCTTACCATGGCCATGTATCTAATCAATGGACTCCTTGTACTTCTGGGCACTCCAAGGAGGTTGCCATTCTGCAATATGAAAGCACTGGAGGATAATGGCTTCCTACTGGCTTCACGTTTGTTTCTTCTCAAATCTTTGGCCATTGCTGTGGGTATTTTTTAGTAACACGTTTTGTGTGAACCTTTTGAATATTTTCAATAAAATTTATGATGGCTCTGCGATCACTTCTCAATATCATAGCAATTTTAAGCATGCTACATTCCTCTTGGAGTAGTAAAAACAGTGATTTTCAGAGTCTGTTAAATCTCTTTTTTGGTCCATTTTGCCTGCGGAGAACAATCTGCAGCTAGCAGGAGGGAGGGATGGATGTCAGAGAACTGCTGAAGTGGATATATGTCCATGCTAGGCCTGTTTCACACGTCAGTGGCTCCGGTACGTGTGGTGACAGTTTTCTCATGTACCGGAGACACTGACTCACGTAGACACATTAAAATCAATGTGTCTCTGCACATGTCAGCGTATTTTCACGGACCGTGTGTCCGTTTGAAAAACACGGAGACATGTCAGTGTTTGTGGGAGCGCACGGATCACATGGACCCATTAAAGTCAATTAGTCCGTGTAAACAGGTACCGCACACGGATGCTGTCCGTGTGCCGTCCGTGTGCCGTGCAGGAGACAGCGCTACAGTAAGCGCTGTCCCCCCAGCGTGTGGTGCTGAAGCCGCCATTCATTTCTTCTCCCCAGCAGCATTCGCTGGAGAGAAGGAATGAAAAATCAATTTTTTTTAATTACTTTTGTGTTTAAAATAAAGATCCTTGTCACCTGCCGCCTCCCACCCCCTGTGCACCCGCCCGCTGGCATTAAAATACTCACCCAGCTCCCTCGAAGCTTCCTCTCAGCGTCGCAGCTTGTCCTGTATGTGCGGTCATGTGGTACTGCTCATTACAGTGATGAATATGCAGCTCCACCCCTATGGGAGGTGGAGCCACATATTCATCACTGTAATGAGCGGCACCACGGTACCGCTCATACAGGACAAGCTGCGACGCTGAGAGGAAGCATTGAGGGAGCTGGGTGAGTATTTTAATACCAGTGGGCGGTCGCACAGGGGGTGGGAGGGGGGAGGTTACCGGGAACTTTATTTTAACCACACAAAAAAAACCAATGATTTTTCATTCCTTCTCTCCAGCGAATGCTGCTGGGAAGAAGGAATGAATTCCGGCTTCAGCACCCAAAGCAGGGGACAGTGCTTACTGTAGCGCTGTCTCCTGCACGGTCCGTGTGGTCCTCAGTCAGCACATGGGCGGCACACAGCTGCCGCACGTGTGCCACACTGATGTGCCACGTGAGAACACGGACACACGGACACGGATAACTCCGGTACCGGAATTATCTGGACGTCTGAGACTGGCCTAAGAGCAACAGCTTCAGGTCAGTTATTTATTTAGTATTTTTAACTATATTTAATGATCTTAAAAAAATATTTTTTGTTGCAAAAATGTTGTGTATTAGTCTGTAGACAAATTTGAAACACAAGGTATTTGATGGTGTTGTTTCCTTTTTCTTCAGTGATATTTTTTTTTACACAATAAGCTCTGGGTGTGACTTTTTTCACGTTTACTTTTTATTAGAGAGGAAAAAAATGGCAGAAATAAAAACACATTTAACACGACAAATAAAAATGCCTTAACAAAAAATAATTTTTTTAAAAAATGCATGAATTTCATGATGTTTTTTTACAAGCCCCACAAAAATGACAGTAAATAAACTGTGTGAAGTAAGCTAACAAATAAAATAATGGGTTCATCGCACCATAAGGCAATTGTGCACTGTAAATATGTATTTATTGTATTATTAAAACTGTATAAACTCAAAAAAAAATTTTAACATTACAGTAAGCTTTTCAATATACTAGGCATTCATAATGCAATATAATATTAGGGAATCACATTAGGAGCACTACTGCAATATGTTTTTATTAGCTGAATTGCTACTTTCTTATGTAACCATGCTGCTCTATAGCAATAAGTATTCATATAATTTGTTGCTCTCAGTACTATACACTGGTTGTTTAAAAGTGAATTTTGTCATATACATTTGTTGAATTATGTGAATAGTTTCTACCTACAAATGCAAACACTTCTGCCATAAAGAGAACATTAGACTGTAATGGATAAAATATCACAGTGGTACAATAGATTAATTCAATAAAACATATTACAGTAGTTTAAGATACATCTTATGATTGTTATGAGGCTTACCACAATAAAAGTAACTTTTTATGAGATACTAAGGTTCTATTTTTCATAAGTAATATACCTATTTTAATTTTATTTTACCATGACATAGTTAGAGGAAACTTGGCAGCTAAATAAATCATGTGCATGCCATTTTACTGTATCCTAATACGTCGCAGTGCTGACCAAGTCCCTGGCTAAGGCCGGTTTCACACGTCAGTGATTCCGGTACGTGAGGTGACAGTTTCCTCACGTACCGGAGACACTGACACACGTAGACCCATAAAAATCAATGCATCTGTGCAGATGTCATTGATTTTTTGCGGACCGTGTCTCCGTGTGCCAAACACGGAGACATGTCAGTGTTCGTGGGAGCGCACGTTTTACACGGACCCAATACAGTCAATGGGTCCGCGTAAAACACGGACCTCACACGGACATTCTCCATCTGGGGTCCGTGTGCGTGCAGGAGACAGCGCTACAGTAAGCGCTGTCCCCCCCACATGGTGCTGAAGCCGGTATTCATATCTTCCCTGTAGCAGCGTTTGCTATAGAGAAAATATGAAGAATAGTGTTAAAAATAAAGATTCATGTGTCCGCCGCCCCCCCACCCCCTGTGCGCCCCCCCGCTGGTCAGAAAATACTTACCCGCTCCCTCGCTCCTTCCTGGTCTGGCCGCGCCTCCTACTGTATGCGGTCACGTGGGGCCGATCACGTACAATCATGAATAGTCGGCTCCGCCCCTATGGGAGGTGGAGCCACATATTCATGACTGTAAATGTTCGGGCCCACGTGACCGCATGCAGGAGAAGCCGCGGCCAGACCAGGAAGGAGCGAGGGAGCGGGTAAGTATTTTCTGACCAGCGGGGGGGCGCACAGGGGGTGGGGGGGCGTCGGACACCTAAATCTTTATTTTTAACACTATTCTTCATATTTTCTCTGCAGCAAACGCTGCCGGTACCGGAATTATCTGGACGTGTGGGACAGCCCTAAAGTAGTAGCTTTAGTAAACTTTGTGGTGAACATATGTATTGGGACACTATAACAATATACATAGAAGAGCTTTTTGACATCCCCTTCTATGTGCGTAACCATTCACGTGAAATCAGTGCCCTATATGCAGCTGAAACAGCATTAACTCTTCTGTGAAGAGACTTTGTGAGGATAGATGTTGATTTTGGCTCACAATATTTGTTCTTGTTCATTCCAAAGGTGTTTAATGGTGTTGAGGTCAGAACTTTGTCCAGCCAGTCAAGTTCTTTCCCAACAATGTCAGACAAAGTCTTCCTATGCCTTCCCAACCAGGCTGTTCCCACAATGTTTTAAAACCCCTTCATGACCTTGGGATTTTCCGTTTTTCCGTGTTTGTTTTTCACTCCCCTCCTTCCCAGAGCCATAACTTTTTTATTTTTACATCAATTTGGCCATGTGAGGGCTTATTTTTTGCGGGACGAGTTGTAATTTTGAACGACATCATTGGTTTCACCATTTCGTGTACTAGAAAACGGGAAAAAAATTCCGGTGAAATTGTAAAAAAAAGTGCAGTCCAACACTTGTTTTTTGTTTAGCTTTTTTGCTAGGTTCACTAAATGCTAAAACTGACCTGCTATTATGATTCTCCAGGTCAGTACGAGTTCATAGACACTTAACATGACTAGGTTCTTTTTTATCTAAGTGGTGAAAAAAAATTCCAAACTTTGCTAAAAAAAAAAAAATGCGCCATTTTCCGATAATTGCAGCGTCTCCATTTTTCATGATCTGGGGTCGGTTGAGGGCTTATTTTTTGCGTCCAGAGCTGGCGTTTTTAATGATACCATTTTGGTGCAGATACGTTCTTTTGATCACCCGTTATTGCATTTTAATGCAATGTCATGGCGACCAAAAAAACGTAATTCTGGCGTTTCAAATTTTTTTCTCGCTACGCCGTTTAGTGATCAGGTTAATGCTTTTTTTATTTGATAGATCGGGCGATTCTGAACGCGGCAATACCAAATATGTGTAGGTTTGATTTTTTTTTATTGATTTATTTTGATTGGGGGGAAAGGGGAGTGATTCAAACTTTTATATATTTTTAATTTTTTTCACATTTTTTTTACTTTTTTTTTTTACTTTTGCCATGCTTCAATAGCCTCCATGGGAGGCTAGAAGCTGGCACAATGCGATCGGCTCTGCTACATAGCAGCGATCTGATGTTTGCTGCTATGTAGCAGAAAAGCAGGAGTGCTGTGTGCGTCGACCACAGGGTGGCGCTCACAGCTACCGAGGATCAGTAACCATAGAGGTCTCAAGGACCTCTATGGTTACAATGTAGAAGCATCGCCGACCTCCGATCATGTGACGGGGTCAGCGATGCGATCATTTCCGGCCGCCCGGCCAGAAGCGCCGGTTAAATGCCGCTGTCTGCGTTTGACAGCGGCATTTAACTAGTTAATAGGCACGGACAGATCGAGATTCTGTCCGCGCCTATTACGGGCACATTTCAGCTTTTCAAAACAGCTGACATGTCCCGGCTTTGATGCGGGCTCACCGCCGGAGCCCGCATCAAAGCGGGGCTTCTGACCTCGGATGTACTATCCCGTCCGAGGTCAGAAAGGGGTTAACATACAGTTGTCAAAAACATATTTTTGCATATAGAAACATTAAATTTCTCTTGACTGGTCTAAGGGGCCCAGACCAACCCCTGAAAAATGAGTATTTATATTATGCCTGCTACAACAAAATTTTCTATTGGCACAATGCCACCAGACACTCAGGTATATTTTCTTGATATTCTCCAAACCTAGAATTGTCCATTATAATGTTAGATAGATGAGGGTAAATCTCCACTCTGAAGAACATGTTTTCACTGTTCTAAAGTCCAATGTTGGCACACTTTACATCACTCCACCCAACGCTTGTGGTTGTGTTTGGTATTGTAAGGCTTGAATGCAACTGCTTGGTGAAGGAAACTCTGTAATTTTACATGGAGTGTCATTTTGTGGCTAAGTTGCTGTATTTCTTAAAAGTTCGCACTTTTAGTTTGTAATAAAATTGGTTAAAAACATTCATAGCAGTACCTCACTTGAGTTTATTGATTTTGTTACAACCACTCATTCTTTCACAAATGCTAGTAAAAGCAGACTGCAGGGATAGAAGTTGGATTTTATACACCTTTCACAATGGAATTTGTGACAGGGTCACAGGCGCCGCACATGAGGGGAGATATGTATCGCAAAGGTTGTGATCCTGCGTGATGTTAAAGTCATAAGTTATTCTTCCAGCATGATATGTGCTGAGAGCAATCCAGTAGCTATTTGGGTCTGGCTTTCATGGTGGGTAGGTCAGAGAAGGGTGGGATGCTTACCCACCATATGTCCACCTCCAGGGTACGGCTGCAAGCAGTTAAATGTCTAGCGAGTTTGTTTTTCTCTGTCTGTGTTGTGTGGAGGGAGGAAGCCTCCAGACTGAAGCTCTTTGCGAGAGCTGCCATATGTGTTGTCCCAGAAGATGGAAGCCGTACTGGTAAGGTCTTTATATGATCTTTTTACTTTCTTTTAAGCCAGAAAGGCTGTTTTCTGTTACCAGTTTGGGTTATTGGTTTATGATGCAATAAACCACCCAGAGACTTTAACCAAACGTGTTCCTGAGTTTACCTTGGGAGAAGCTAAGTGATCCGACCTTCCACAGATTGATTGAAAAAAAGTACTCTCTGTACCCCATCTTGACTGAAAGAAACAAACGTAGAAATTTTTGTATATTTATTGAAAAAGAAAAACTGAAATATCACATGGTCATAAGTATTCAGACCCTTTGCTCAGACACTCATATTTAAGTCACATGCTGTCCATTTCCTTGTGATCATCCCTGAGATGGTTCTACTCCTTCATTGGAGTCCAGCTTTGTTTAATTAAACTGATAGAACGTGATTTGGAAAGGCACACACCTGTCTATATAACACCTCACAGCTCAGAGTGCATGTCAGCCCAAATGACAATCATGAGGTCAAAGGAACTGGCCAAGGAGCTCCGAGACAATATTGTGGCAAGGCACAGATATGGCCAAGGTTACAAAAGAAATTCTGCAGTACTCAAGGTTCCTAAGAGCACAGAGCCTCCATAATCCATAAATGGAAGAAGGTTGGGACCACCAGAAGTCAACCTAGATCTGGCCTGTTTTTCAGCTGCAGGAACAGGACGACTAGTTGCCATTGAAGGAAACATGATTGCGGCCAAGTACAGAGATATCCTGGATGAAAACCTCTTCCAGAGTGCTCTGGACCTCAGACTTGGCCGAAGTTCACCTTCCAACAAGACAATGACCCTAAGCACACAGCTAAAATAACAAAGGAGTGGCTTCAGAACAACTCTGTGACCATTCTTGACTGGCCCAGCCGGAGCTCTGACCTAAACCCAATTGAGCATCTCTGGAGAGACCTGAAAATGTCTGTCCACCAACGTTTACCATCCAACCTGACGGAACTGTAGATGATCCCCAAATCCAGGTGTGAAAAACTTGTTGCATCATTCCCATAGCTGTACTAGCTCAAAAGGGTGCTTATACTCAATAATGAGCAAAGGGCCTGAATACTTATGATTTAATAATAATAATAATAATAATAATAATATAATTTAATAAATTTGCAAAAATTTCTACATTTCTGTATTTTTTTCAGTCAAGATGGGGTGCAGAGTGAACATTAATGAGAAAAAAATGAACATTTTTGAATTTACCAAATGGCTGGAATGCAACAAAGAGTGGAAATGTTAAAGTTGCCTTAATACTTTCTGCACCCACTGTACATACATACATACACACACACACATATAAATACGTATATTTATATATATATATATATATATATATATATATATATATATATATATATATATATATATACATACACATATACATACACATACAATAGATACATAAAATGACTTTGATTAAAGAACGTGATAGGCCACTCTAAACAGATGTGTTTTAAAGGAGCGCCTAAAACTATGTAGGTTGTGGCTATTCCTAATTTTTTTGGGTAGAGCATTCCAGCGGATTGGCGCAGCTCGGGAGAAGTCTTGGAGCCGAGAGTGGGAGGTACTGGTTAGTTTAGAGGTTAGTCGAAAGTCGCTTGTGGAGCGCAACGAACTTGTAGGCCGATAAAGATAAATGAGGGAGGAGATGTAGGGGTATCGCACTGTGGAGAGCTTTGTGGGTGAGAACAAGCAGTTTAAATTGGATCTTATAATGAATGGGCAGCCAGTACAATGACTAGCAAAGAGTGGACACGTCCGAATACCGATTAGCTAGATAGACAACGAGGGGCAAGAGCCACAGATATGTCTGGTCTTATTCCTTTCAAAGCGGTGGTGTGCAGTTTGTCTCCTAGACAAATTAGCTTTAGCAGTGCCTATAGACTCTTCACCGTGGAACTGCTGCAGAGCTTTCAGCTTCTGACTAATGTGGACGACATGCTCTGAGATTACAAATTGGAGATGAAGGATCATGAGGTGGTGCACAAACTGGTGTAGAGGGTGGAGGAAACCCTGATAGAAGAAGGGCCAGAAATCTTGAGCGTCAGTAGCTCATGTGCCGTGCCAGAGTGGCACTTAACCCTGGCCTCCACAATGTTCACCCAATGTGCAGTCAGGGAAATATAGAATCCCTGGCCACAAGCACTTGTTCACGTGTTAGTCATTAAGTGGAAAATCCCAGTAATTGCATTGGTAATGGCACAGGATTTGTTCCTAGACATGTGCTGCCACAAGGTGGGAATGCCACAACAGGAGAAAAAGTGGCAGTTGGGGCCTGACTACCGAGGAATGGTTGCCGCCATGAGTCATCAGAAATCCTCCATGTCCGTAAGCCTAAATCACATTTCCAGGGCAAGTAGCCTGGAAATGTGCTCGTTAAGCACTTGGGCTTATGGGTGGGTTGCTGGGAACTTTACTTTTAATTTCAAGGACTGAGGTAGGAACAGCTGACCTCTGTGATGGGACAAGGATTTGAAAGTGCCCTTGTGATGGTGCCTCAGAATGTGCAAAGACAGGTACAGGGAGGGAGACATCTGCACCAGTGGAATGGACAGGTGATTGACAAGCACCTACCACAGGTGAAGAAGCAGTTGTGTCACCCACTGGGGCCAATTGTGGACCCAGGTATTTGGCCCACCAATGAGTGCTTAGATATCATGTGCCTGATCATGCTGATGGTGGTTAGGCTTGTAGTGGCCAGACCCTTGCTGATCTTGGAATAACATTGGTTGCAAATTACCATTTTTTGTCTTAAAACTCTCATTAATAAAGTACCAGGCTGGGGAACATCTAACTCTTTGATGGAGAAATTCATGAGTGTCTTTGCTCTGTGGAACAGTTGCCCGCCTTCTCCCTCTGATCACCCCATTGCCGTTTCCTGCCTATTCCGGTGCTGCTTATCCCTCCCCCTTAGTGCTGCTGGTCTGCTGGTCTCACTCTGCATGACAGCTTCCCAGGTTGGATCAGTGACTTCATCATCTACCATCTCGACTTCCCACACCACACCCTGGTTCTCCTGACTTGGTAACTTAACAACTTAACAACAACCTGAGTTAGTGGCAACTGTGTCTTATCATCTAACTCGTTAGAGAAAATTTGCCATTCCCCACCAACATCTGGTCTCAGTTGTGTGCATCTCTAAACAGCAGGTCCTCCTGTCCCTATAGAAACATGCAGGGTGAGAGACCACAATAAAGAAATTATGATGTAAAGAGCTCTTTAGAATTTCATAATGTGGGATCACTGGTCTCCTGGGACCCAACATGATGGGAGGAAGGAAGATAATTGCGAAGATTA
Organism: Ranitomeya variabilis; assembly: GCF_051348905.1. Classification (NCBI taxonomy): domain Eukaryota; kingdom Metazoa; phylum Chordata; class Amphibia; order Anura; family Dendrobatidae; genus Ranitomeya; species Ranitomeya variabilis. The sequence continues at coordinate 828,873,475 of NC_135233.1, forward strand.
AGTAATATAGACTATTGGCTGGTGAGACTGGACCAAATTGAAGACTGGGTGGTGCTGACAAACATGCTGGAAGCATTATCTGCATTCCAACCGACCACCTGTTCACACTTGTGTGGCTTCAGAAGTGGTGTCCTGTGCCTCCTTGCAAAAATAGGACAGGAAGCTATGTATCACAGATGGGCATGTTTCTTATGTTCCAGCAACCAGCGCAATACTACATCCACCATCATTAGCACTTCCACTTCCCCGTCTCTTACCGCACACCTTATGAAATTTCTAATTGCTAGGTCTCTGGAAACCAAGTTTTTGTAAACAAGTTGTTATTGTGCATCAGGCAAAGCTTTTTTTATAGTTTAAAACCATTGTAATTTAGCACAAAGCATGTTAAACTGTATACATGACAAATTCAATCCAGTAAATTTTTTTCAACCTCTTTTGGAATTAAATACCGTAGTAATTTAATACATAGTATGTTAAACTGTATGGATTACAATGAACAAAATTTGTTCACATTCCCCCCAAAAATGTGGTCATGTTCATGTCATGTCGGACGCTGTTCAGACCAGGTCGTTCGACAGACAGCGGTAATTCCGCTTTTGACCACTATTTGCTCATTGGTGTCGGCTAGGTTTTGTCCAGCTGTTCCAGGGTTAATTTACCTGATCCTCGGATTGGAAGCTGGGCCATGCCCATTGCCTTTAAATAGTTCTCCAGGATCATTGGGCGTCGCCGATTATAGCTTCTGTCTTGCGTTGTTATCTCGGTCTGGAGTGGAGAGCTGGTTGTTGGAGAATCGTTGCTGGTGGTGTATTTTCCTTTGTCTTATTTACTCCTTCCTATATTTGTGTTTATTTTGCCCTGCACATTTATAGTGTATTCCTGAGTGACTGCGGCGTGGTGTATATTTTCCTGTATCCTTGTCTGTGCTAACTGTGGGTATTGGTGTATTACATTCACTGGGTGGAGGGCGGAGGTGTTCAGCTTAGGGCTGCAACAGGAGACAGGGTGAGGTTCGAGGCCTGGACATGCACACCATCAGTGTAAACTTCAGGTAGAGGGTCAGTCAGCATTTCCCTAGTCTGAGGGAAATTGCAATGGCCTGGGTTATTAGCTCTCACTAGTGTTGAGCGATACCGTCCGATACTTGAAAGTATCGGTATCGGAAAGTATCGGCCGATACCGGCAAAGTATCGGCTCTAATCCGATACCGATACCCGATACCAATACAAGTCAATGGGACACCAATTATCAGACGGTATCCTGTATGGTTCCCAGTGTCTGAAGGAGAGGAAACTCTCCTTCAGGCCCTGAGATCCATATCAATGTGTAAAAGAAAGAATTAAAATAAAAAATAGTGATATACTCACCTCTCCGGCGCAGCCTGGACTTTACCGCCGTAACCGGGAGCCGTTGTACCTAAGAATGCGCGCTTGAAGGGCCTTAGATGAGGTCACTGCGCTCTGATTGGTCCGTAGCGGTCGCGTGACCGCTACGCGACCAATCACAAAGCCGTGACGTCACCTAAGGTCTTTCAAGCGCTTGAAATACCTTAGAAAACGTCCGCAGCTTCTGATTGGTCGCGTAGCGGTCGCGTGACCGCTACGCGAACAATCACAAAGCCGTGACGTCTTCTAAGGTATTTCAAGCGCTTGAAAGACCTTAGGTGACGTCACTGCTTTGTGATTGGTCGCGTAGCGGTCACGCGACCGCTACGGACCAATCAGAGCGCAGTGACCTCATCTAAGGCCCTTCAAGCGCGCATTCTTAGGTACAACGGCTCCCGGTTACGGCGGTAAAGTCCAGGCTGCGCCAGAGAGGTGAGTATATCCCTATTTTTTATTTTAATTCTATCTTTTACACATTGATATTAATGCCGATACCGATTCCCGATACAACAAAAGTATCGGATCTCGGTATCAGAATTCCGATACCGGCAAGTATCGGCCGATACCCGATACTTGCGGTATCGGAATGCTCAACACTAGCTCTCACCCACCTAGTCTCCCCGTGACATTATAATTGGCCCAACAAAAAAAATAAAGAAAAAAAGGGGTTTCTTTTTTTTTTGTGTTTTGTCATGGATCCCATGACTTCCATAACCCACCAGTTGGAGGCACTGTCCCTACAGGTCACAAAGTTGAGGGAGGCAGTACAGCAACAGGGACTAGCAGTATCTAATGTGCAAGCTAGAGCGACAGAAAGAGTTGCTGAGCCTAAATTTCCTTTGCCTGAAAAATTTGCTGGGGAACGCAGTAAATTTGTTTCTTTTCGTGAAGCTTGCAAACTATATTTCCGTATGCGCCCGATCTCCTCGGGTAATGAGGCTCACTGTGTGGGCCTGGTGTTGTCATTGTTAAGCGGGGATCCCCAAGCATGGGCGTTTTCTTTGCCATCTGATTCTGCTGCATTTGACTCTGTGGAGAGTTTTTTTTTCTTCTCTTGGGAAAATCTATGATGAACCTGACAGAATGGCTCTGGCAGAATCTAAGATACGCTCCATTCACCAGGGGGAGCGAGTAGCAGAGGATTACTGTTCTGAATTCCGCCGCTGGGCGATCGATACCCAATGGAATGATCCAGCATTGTGGAGTCAGTTTATTCATGGGGTTTATGGAAGGGTAAAAAAAGCCCTTCTGATGTTCGAGACTCCTGCTTCTCTAAATTCCGCTATGAGTCTGGTTGTCCGCATTGATCGCCGTCTGCGTCAGGGGGAGCATGAGACACCGCCTGTGGGTGAAGGTTTAGGTTCACGTGAGGTTGCTGCAGGTGAGCCCATGGAGCCTATGCAAATCGCAGGGGTGTCACATGTAAAGCGTCGAGCCCCAGAGATCAGGAAGCAGGGAGCCTGTTTTTACTGTGGTAAAATTGGTCATTTTATTATCATCTGTCCTCTGCTGTCTAAGGCTACGTTCACATTTGCGTTGTGCGCCGCAGAGTCGGCGCCGCAACGCACAACGCAAACAAAAACGCAGCAAAACGCATGCACAACGCTGCGTTTTGCGCCGCATGCGTCCTTTTTTTCATTGATTTTGGACGCAGCAAAAATGCAATTTGCTGCGTCCTCTGCGCCCGGTCGCGGGCGCCGCAGGGACGCATGTGGCGCAAAACGCAAGTGCGATGCATGTCCATGCGCCCCCATGTTAAATATAGGGGCGCATGACGCATACGGCGACGCTGCGGCGCCGACCGCAAATGTGAACGTAGCCTAAGAAAAACGCAACGGCGGAAAACTTCTAAGCTCAGATGGTGTGGAGGAGACCAATCTGAGCTTATGTATATCCTCCATGGTGGTTTCTCAATGCATGCTCCCTGCTAAGATTTTTATCGCTGGCAGTGAGCTGCCAATTACTGTTTTTGTGGATAGTGGTTCAGCCACAAATCTCATTGATGAGGAGTTTGCGTGCACAGCAGGTTTTAGGATTGAAAAACTGTCTCATCCTTTCCGTGTGGTCACCATCAATGCTGCTCCTCTCTCTCAGGGGGAGATTACTGAATTTGTGGCTGAGGTGAAACTCCACATTGGGGTTCTACATTCCGAGCGGGTTACATGTAAGGTGCTCAGGAATCTTCCTGCTCAGGTGGTTTTGGGTTTTCCTTGGTTGTCCATGCACAACCCGGTAATTGACTGGAAAACTCAGGACATAATTCAGTGGAGCGAGTTCTGCCAGGAGAATTGCCTGGCTACATGTGTGGCTGCGGTGACTTCAAGCGTTCCGGAGTCACTTCTGGATTTTGTGGATGTGTTCTCTGAAAAGGGTTGCTCAGAGTTGCCGCCACATCGTCCCTATGACTGTTCTATCAGGTTTAAACCAGGGGCCAAGTTGCCTAAAGCAAGGATGTTTAACATCTCTGGTCCGGAGAGACAAGCGTTAAAAGATTATATTGCTGAAAGCTTGAGCAAAGGGCACATCAGGCCGTCATCCTCGCCGATGGCAGCAGGGTTCTTCTTCGTGAAGAAGAAAGATGGCGGATTACGCCCGTGTTTGGATTTCAGGGAGTTGAACCAGATTACGGTTCGTGATCCATACCCGATGCCACTGAAACCAGATTTGTTCAACCAGGTGACGGGTGCTAAGATGTTTACCAAGCTTGACCTCAGGGGGGCGTACAACCTCATAAGAGTCCATCAAGGTGATGAGTGGAAGACAGCTTTTAATACCCCTGAGGGTCATTTTGAAAATTTGGTGATGCCTTTTGGGTTGACTAACGCACCTGCAGTGTTCCAACATTTCATCAATGATGTGTTCTCGCATGTTTTGGGGAAATTCGTTATCGTGTACCTAGATGACATCCTCATATATTCTTGCGACCATGATGCTCATTTAGATCATGTCAGGCAGGTGTTACAGCTTCTCAGAGAGAATAAGCTGTATGCTAAACCTGAGAAATGTGTATTTTCTGTTCAAGAGTTGCCTTTCTTGGGTTATATTGTGTCTGCTTCTGGTTTTAAAATGGACGCCGCTAAGGTGCAAGTGGTGCTGCATTGGGAAAGGCCTGATAACCTGAAAGCACTTCAGCGGTTCCTTGGGTTTTCTAACTACTGTAGGAAATTTATCAAGGATTTTTCCATCATTGCTAAACCGCTAACTGACATAACTAAATGGGTACCAATTTCTCCGTTTGGCCTGAGGCTGCTGTGTGCGCATTTGAATTTCTTAAGAACAGTTTTGTTTCAGCCCCCATTCTTGTGCAGCCAGACGTATCAAAACCCTTTGTTGTGGAAGTCGATGTGTCTGAGGTTGGTGTGGGGGCGGTACTATCTCAAGGCTCATCTTTAAGTGGTTTGCGTTTGTGCGCCTATTTCTCCAAGAAACTGTCGTCCGCCAAATGTAACTACGATATCGGCAACAAGGAGATGTTGGCAATCAAGTTGGCCTTTGAGGAATGGCAACACTTCTTGGAGGGGTCGGTACATCAGGTTACTGTTATTACCGATCATAAGAATCTGCTGTATTTGGAGTCAGCCAAGCGTCTGTCCCCCAGGCAGGCTCGCTGGGCATTGTTTTTCACGCGGTTCAATTTTGTTGTCACTTACAGACCGGGGTCTAAAAACACTAAGGCGGATGCTCTGTCCAGGTGTTTTCCGGGGGGTGAACCTCGGGAGGATCCAGTACCCATCCTCCAAAAGGGTGTTGTGGTTTCGGCTCTCACTACCGAGGTTGAGGCTGAGATTGCTGAGGCTCAGGAGGAGGTGCCATCTGAGCTTCCCATCAACAAATCTTTTGTACCGCTTCATCTCCGCCTAAAGGTTTTGGCGGAGCATCATGATGCTGTCCTCGCTGGCCACCCAGGGGTTAGAGGTACCTTGGAGTTGGTGTCATGTCGGTTTTGGTGGCCCAAGATCCGATAGGATGTGGTCTCATACGTGTCAGCTTGTACCACGTGTGCTAGGGCTAAGACGCCCCGCTCCCATCCTGTTGGCACTCTACTTCCTCTTGAAGTACCTAGTAAGCCATGGACGGAAATCTCCATGGATTTCATCACTGATTTGCCCTCATCAGCTGGGAACACGGTCATCTTGGTGATTGTTGATCGGTTTTCAAAAATGTCGCACTTTGTGCCTTTGCCTTCGTTGTCTATCGCTAAGACTCTGGCTCAGGTATTTGTGCAGGAGGTGGTCAGACTTCATGGGGTTCCGTCTGACATCGTGTCTGATAGGGGGTCTCAGTTTGTGGCAAAATTTTGGAGAGCATTTTGCTCACGCCTGGGGATCAAGTTGTCTCATTCTTCGGCGTTCCATCCTCAGTCAAATGGTCAGACTGAGCATATGAACCAAAATTTGGAACAGTACTTACGCTGCTTTGTCTCTCATAACCAGGAGTAGTGGACTACCTTTCTTCCTTTGGCTGAGTTTGCCATCAATAATCACCGCCAGGAGTCGTCTGGGGAGTCTCCTTTTTTTTGTGTTTATGGGCTACATCCTCAATTTTGTACCTTGAGTCAGAGGGGCTATTCCGGCGTTCTGGAGGAGGATCAGTTAGGAGCACAATTATCATCAGTCTGGAGGAGAGTTAAGCAGCGCCTGTTGAGTGTGGGTGCTAGGTACAAACATGTGGCTGACAGTAGGCGTGTGCCAGGTCCGGACCTGAGTGTGGATGACTGGGTGTGGTTATCCACAAAAAACATAAGACTCAAAATACCATCCCTTTAATTGGGTCCACGGTTTATTGGTCCATTTAGGGTCACCACCGTCATTAACCCAGTAGCGTACCGATTGGAGCTCCCTACAGTGTATAAGATACACAACTTGTTCCACAGGTCTCTTCTAAAGAAGGTGGTGGGTTCTGTGGACGCGGCGCCTATGCCACCTCCAGTCTTGGTGGATGGTAATTTGGAGTTTGAAGTCTCCAAGGTGGTTGACTCTTGTGTAGTGCGTCGTACTTTACAGTACTTGGTACACTGGCGTGGTTATGGGCCTGAGGAGAGGTCCTGGGTACCAGCCTCGGATAGTCATGCGGATCGGCTGGTCAGGTTTTTTCATCGTCGCCATCCAGACAAGCCGGGTCCTATAAGCCGTGAGGGCCCTGGGATCCCTCGTAGAAGGCGGGGTACTGTCATGTCGGACGCTGTTCAGACCAGGTCGTTCGACAGACAGCGGTAATTCCGCTTTTGACCACTATTTGCTCATTGACGTCGGCTAGGTTTTGTCCAGCTGTTCCAGGGTTAATTTACCTGATCCTCGGATTGGAAGCTGGGCCATGCCCATGGCCTTTAAATAGTTCTCCAGGATCATTGGGCGTCGCAGATTATAACTTCTGTCTTGCGTTGTTATCTCGGTCTGGAGTGGAGAGCTGGTTGTTGGAGAATCGTTGCTGGTGGTGTATTTTCCTTTGTCTTATTTACTCCTTCCTATATTTGTGTTTATTTTGCCCTGCACATTTATAGTGTATTCCTGAGTGACTGCGGCGTGGTGTATATTTTCCTGTATCCTTGTCTGTGCTAACTGTGGGTATTGGTGTATTACATTCACTGGGTGGAGGGTGGAGGTGTTCAGCTTAGGGCTGTAACAGGAGGAAGGGTGAGGTTCGAGGCCTGGACATGCACACCATCAGTGTAAACTTCAGGTAGAGGGTCAGTCAGCATTTCCCTAGTCTGAGGGAAATTGCAGGGGCCCGGGTTATTAGCTCTCACCCACCTAGTCTCCCCGTGACAGTTCAGCAGCTATATATTTATCAAGGGACTGCAAAGCCCTAAGCCCTGCCTACAGGCTGTATTCAGACGCTCTCCCTGCCTCCTGATGAAGCCCATAGGGTGAAACGCGGGTCGAGGTGCTTGACAGTCTGGCAGCAGGTGATATCCACCCTTTACTGACCAAGTATGGCCACAGGTACCATATAAATGATCTGGATACCATAACCAGCCATTGTTTATATTGTTTATATACATACAGGCCAGTGACTGAACTTGGGTATTAGTTCAACAGTATCAATATCTTTTTATTTCAATAGTATTTTACAACATAACCTATTAACCCTTAGCACAATCACTTTTTGCCTGTTATTTAATATAAAATTCTAAACAATCTATAGCCATGTACAGTATATGTCCTATCATAGATATATGAACCCTCACACTGAGGTTCCTAATGCATGTCATCCATAGTACCCAAGGATATCTTTGTGCAGCCCTGCTGTTCTGGCCTTTTTTGTCTCTGATTGTCCTCCGTGTGTCTCACATGTCTATTGTAAATGTGATTTTGTTTAATACCTGATATGTTTAATAAAGTTTGTTACTTTTAGATATATATAGTCTACCTCTGTTGCTTCTGTTGTGTTTGTATAGTCCAGTACACATATACACGATCACTATATCGTGAATCTGGACTATATAATTAAAGGTTTAAATGTTTATATATATAGATGTTTTAGAAGCCACAATCTCATCCGGGAGCAAAAAATTATAGGTTCTATTACTCTCCCTGCTCCAGCAGCCAACCATAGGCTAAATGCAGAATGTATAACATAGAAACAGAAAAGAACAAGATTAGACCTTAAAGGACTGTTAGTGTGATGGTTCAGCACAGCAAAGTATTACCACTAGAAGACTCTGAATATTAAAACTGTGCACACAGGAATAGAAAACTACTCTCTACCTCCAATCAGAACTTTCCTTGAGCTGTGCAATGGCATCAGTGTGCCATGCATGGCCGCTCCAGTCCTTTTATAACCTCTGATGAGGTAATGCGGCCAGCCAATCAAAGTAATGCCGCTACCAAGATGGCTACGGTATTACAGTGACTGGCAGGCAATCCCCACATGGTTATCGGCTGTGTAACAGACACCAATTATGCCTGGCAAGGATTCAAGCATTAAATACGAGCACCAGCCAATGCTTGGTGAGTGCCGAGCACTTCTGATCACCTAGATACTCGAGGGATAACCGAGTTACCCTTAGCACGTTTGCTTATCACTGCTCTCCACCCAATGCTTCTCACTATCTCTGCTGTCCCACAGGAACAAAAAAACAAGAAGGAAGTTGAAGTACCATGTTAAGGTCAACACAAATGATTCAATTGTGTTTGTGATATTGTAACAATTCATGACTCTCTTTATGTTTTTGTCGTCTTCACAAAGGGAAACTGAAAAGCCAATTTGGACTGCACCAAATAAGTTGCCATTTTGGAGGAGGACGCACGTCACCGCTGTGCTCTGCTTTCACTTTACGGCCGGCAGTCAGTCAGTGCGGGAAGCAGACGGCGAGGGACCTGACGGACACCGGAATGTGAGTATGTACTGTTTGGTTTTTTTTACATTTACGATGGTAACCAGGGTAAACATCGGGTTACTAAGCACGGCCCTGCGCTTAGTAACCCAATGTTTACCCTGGTTACCCGGAGACTTCGGCATCGTTGGTCGCTGGAGAGCTGTCTGTGTGACAGCTCTCCAGCGACCACACAACGACTTACCAACGATCACGGCCAGGTCGTATCGCTGGTCGTGATCGTTGGTAAATCGTTTTGTGTAACGGTACCCTGTCATGATCTCAATGGCAAGAGAACATAGCATAAGCATATATAGGAACTAGCTCTTGGAAGATGGGAACTGAGCTGACCATGAACTAAACCTAACGCACAACTAGCAGTGGCCGGGTAGCATGCCTACGTTGATTCTAGATGCCCAGCCCAGCCGGAGGACTAAATAAAGCTAGCAGAGGAAAATATTAGTCCTAGCTCACCTCTAGAGAAATACCCCGAAAGGAGACAGAGGCCCCCCACATGTATTGGCGGTGAGTTGAGATGAAATAACAAACGTAGTATGAAAATAGGTTTAGCAAATTTGAGGTCCACTTACTACATAGCAGAAGACAGAAAGGACACTTTCATGGTCAGCTGAAAACCCTATCAAAAAACACCATCCAGAAATTACTTTAAAACTCTGGCATTAACTCATAACACCAGAGTGGCAATTCCCGTTCACAAGAGCTTTCCAGACACAGTAACGAAACTACAGCTGTGAACTGGAACAAAATGCAAAAACAAACATGGACAAGAGTCCAACTTATCTAGTAGTTGTCTAGGAGCAGGAACAAGCACAGAGAGGCTTCTGATAACATTGTTGACCGGCAAGCAACTAACAGAGCAGCAAGGTTATATAGCGACTCCCACATCTTGATGGGAACAGGTGAACAGAGAAGATGAAGACACCAGTTCAATTCCACCAGTAGCCACCGGGGGAGCCCAGAATCCAAATTCACAACAGTACCCCCCCCTCAAGGAGGGGGCACCGAACCCTCACCAGAACCACCAGGGCGATCAGGATGGGCCCTATGAAAGGCACGAACCAGATCGGAGGCATGAACATCAGATGCATTCACCCAAGAATTATCCTCCTGGCCGTATCCCTTCCACTTGACCAGATACTGGAGTCTCCGTCTGGAAACACGAGAGTCCAAGATTTTCTCCACAACGTACTCCAACTCACCCTCAACCAACACCGGAGCAGGAGGCTCAACGGAAGGCACAACCGGTACCTCATACCTGCGCAATAATGACCGATGAAAAACGTTATGAATAGAAAAGGATGCAGGGAGGTCCAAACGGAAGGAAACAGGGTTAAGAATCTCCAATATCTTATACGGGCCGATAAACCGAGGCTTAAACTTAGGAGAAGAGACCCTCATAGGGACAAAACGAGAAGACAACCACACCAAATCCCCAACAGAAAGCCGAGGACCAACACGACGGTGGCGGTTGGCAAAAAGCTGAGTCCTCTCCTGGGACAACCTCAAATTGTCCACCACCTGCCCCCAGATCTGATGCAATCTCTCCACCACAGCATCCACTCCAGGACAATCCGAAGATTCCACCTGACCAGAGGAAAATCGAGGATGAAACCCCGAATTACAGAAAAACGGGGACACCAAAGTGGCAGAGCTGGCCCGATTATTGAGAGCGAACTCCGCCAATGGCAAAAAAGCAACCCAATCATCCTGGTCAGCAGACACAAAACACCTCAGATATGTCTCCAGGGTCTGATTAATCCGCTCGGTCTGGCCATTCGTCTGAGGATGGAAAGCGGACGAAAAAGATAAATCTATGCCCATCCTAGCACAGAATGCCCGCCAAAATCTAGACACGAATTGGGTCCCTCTGTCAGAAACGATATTCTCAGGAATACCATGCAAACGAACAACATTTTGAAAAAACAGAGGAACCAACTCGGAAGAAGAAGGTAACTTGGGCAGAGGAACCAAATGGACCATCTTAGAAAAACGGTCACACACCACCCAGATGACAGACATCTTCTGAGAAACAGGCAGATCTGAAATAAAATCCATCGAGATGTGCGTCCAAGGCCTCTTAGGAATAGGCAAGGGCAACAATAATCCACTAGCCCGAGAACAACAAGGCTTGGCCCGAGCACAAACGTCACAAGACTGCACCAAGCCTCGCACATCTCGTGACAGGGAAGGCCACCAGAAGGACCTTGCCACCAAATCCCTGGTACCAAAAATGCAAGGATGACCTGCCAACGCAGAAGAATGAACCTCAGAGATGACTCTACTGGTCCAATCATCAGGAACAAACAGTTTATCAGGTGGGCAACGATCAGGTCTCTCCGCCTGAAACTCCTGCAAGGCCCGCCGCAGGTCTGGAGAAACGGCTGACAATACCACTCCATCCTTAAGGATACCTGTGGGCTCAGAGTTACCAGGCGAGTCAGGCTCAAAACTCCTAGAAAGGGCATCCGCCTTAACATTCTTAGAACCCGGTAGGTATGACACCACAAAATTAAACCGAGAGAAAAATAATGACCAGCGCGCCTGTCTAGGATTCAGGCGCCTGGCGGTCTCAAGATAAATCAAATTTTTGTGGTCAGTCAATACCACCACCTGATGTCTGGCCCCCTCAAGCCAATGGCGCCACTCCTCAAAAGCCCACTTCATGGCCAAAAGCTCCCGATTCCCAACATCATAATTCCGCTCAGCGGGCGAAAATTTACGGGAAAAGAAGGCACAAGGCCTCATCACGGAGCAGTCAGAACTTTTCTGCGACAACACTGCCCCAGCTCCGATCTCAGAAGCGTCGACCTCAACCTGAAAAGGTAGAGCAACATCAGGCTGACGCAACACAGGGGCAGAGGAAAAACGGCGCTTAAGCTCCCGAAAGGCCTCCACAGCATCAGGGGACCAATCAGCAACATCAGCACCCTTCTTAGTCAAATCGGTCAATGGCTTAGCAATATCCGAAAAACCAGCAATAAATCGACGATAAAAGTTAGCAAAGCCCAAAAATTTCTGAAGACTCTTAAGAGAAGAGGGCTGCGTCCAATCACAAATAGCTTGAACCTTGACAGGATCCATTTCAATGGAAGAGGGGGAAAAAATATATCCCAAAAAGGAAATCCTCTGTACCCCAAAAACACACTTAGAACCCTTCACACACAAAGAATTAGACCGCAAAACCTGAAAAACCCTCCTGACTTGCTGGACATGAGAGTCCCAGTCATCCAAAAAAATCAGAATATCATCCAGATACACAATCATAAATTTATCCAAATAATCGCGAAAAATATCATGCATAAAGGACTGGAAAACTGACGGAGCATTAGAAAGACCAAAAGGCATCACTAAATACTCAAAGTGGCCCTCGGGCGTATTAAATGCGGTTTTCCACTCATCCCCCTGCCTGATTCGCACCAAATTATACGCCCCACGAAGGTCAATCTTAGAGAACCACTTGGCCCCCTTTATGCGAGCAAACAAATCAGTCAGCAACGGCAATGGGTATTGATATTTAACAGTGATTTTATTCAAAAGCCGATAATCAATACATGGTCTCAAAGAGCCGTCTTTTTTTGACACAAAGAAAAAACCGGCTCCTAAGGGAGATGACGATGAACGAATATGTCCCTTTTCCAAGGACTCCTTTATATATTCTCGCATAGCAGCATGTTCAGGCACAGACAGATTAAATAAACGACCCTTTGGGTATTTACTACCCGGGATTAAATCTATGGCACAATCGCACTCTCGGTGCGGAGGTAACGAACCAAGCTTGGATTCTTCAAAGACGTCACGATAGTCAGACAGGAACTCAGGAATTTCAGAGGGAATGGATGATGAAATGGAAACCACAGGTACATCCCCATGAGCCCCCTTACATCCCCAGCTCAACACAGACATAGCTCTCCAGTCGAGGACTGGGTTGTGAGATTGCAGCCAAGGCAATCCTAGCACCAAATCATCATGTAGATTATACAGCACCAGAAAGCGAATAATCTCCTGGTGATCCGGATTAATACGCATAGTTACTTGTGTCCAGTATTGTGGTTTATTATTAGCCAATGGGGTGGAGTCAATCCCCTTCAGAGGAATAGGAGTCTCCAAAGGCTCTAAATCATACCCACAGCGTTTGGCAAAGGACCAATCCATAAGACTCAAAGCGGCGCCAGAGTCGACATAGGCGTCCGTGGTAATAGATGACAAAGAGCAAATCAGGGTCACAGATAGAATAAATTTAGACGGTAAGGTGCAAATGGAAACAGATTTACCAAGCTTTTTAGTGCGCTTAGAGCATGCTGATATAACATGAGTAGAATCACCACAATAGAAACACAACCCATTTTTCCGTCTAAAATTCTGCCGCTCGCTTCGGGACAGAATTCTATCACACTGCATACTCTCTGTCGACTTCTCAGTGGACACCGCCAGATGGTGCACTGGTTTGCGCTCCCGCAAACGCCTATCGATCTGAATAGCCATTGTCATGGACTCATTCAGACCCGCAGGCACAGGGAACCCCACCATAACATCCTTAATGGCATCAGAGAGACCCTCTCTGAAAGTCGCCGCCAGGGCGCACTCATTCCACTGAGTAAGCACAGACCATTTACGGAATCTTTGGCAGTAAATTTCCGCTTCATCTTGCCCCTGAGATAGGGACATCAAAGTTTTTTCTGCCTGAAGCTCCAAATGAGGTTCGTCATAAAGCAACCCCAAGGCCAGAAAAAACGCATCCACATTGAGCAACGCAGGATCTCCTGGTGTCAATGAAAAAGCCCAGTCTTGAGGGTCGCCCCGGAGCAAGGAAATCACAATCCTGACCTGCTGTGCAGGGTCTCCGGCAGAGCGAGATTTCAGAGACAAAAATAATTTGCAATTATTTCGAAAATTCTGAAACCCGGATCTATTCCCCGAGAAAAATTCCGGCAAAGGAATTCTCGGCTCAGATACAGGTGCATGACAAACAAAATCTTGCAAATTTTGTACCTTCGTGGCGAGATTATTCAAACCTGCAGTTACACTCTGAAGATCCATTACAAACAGGTGGACACAGAGCCATTCAAGGGTTAAGAGGAGGTAAGAAGCAGCTAGACAGCAATTAAGGGCTAGGCAGCAAAACTCTGAGGGGGAAAAAAAAAAAAAATTTCCCTTCAACACTTCTTTTTCTCCTGCTTCAGCCCAAACAATTAACACTTTGTTGGCCGGTCAAACTGTCATGATCTCAATGGCAAGAGAACATAGCATAAGCATATATAGGAACTAGCTCTTGGAAGATGGGAACTGAGCTGACCATGAACTAAACCTAACGCACAACTAGCAGTGGCCGGGTAGCATGCCTACGTTGATTCTAGATGCCCAGCCCAGCCGGAGGACTAAATAAAGCTAGCAGAGGAAAATATTAGTCCTAGCTCACCTCTAGAGAAATACCCCGAAAGGAGACAGAGGCCCCCCACATGTATTGGCGGTGAGTTGAGATGAAATAACAAACGTAGTATGAAAATAGGTTTAGCAAATTTGAGGTCCACTTACTACATAGCAGAAGACAGAAAGGACACTTTCATGGTCAGCTGAAAACCCTATCAAAAAACACCATCCAGAAATTACTTTAAAACTCTGGCATTAACTCATAACACCAGAGTGGCAATTCCCGTTCACAAGAGCTTTCCAGACACAGTAACGAAACTACAGCTGTGAACTGGAACAAAATGCAAAAACAAACATGGACAAGAGTCCAACTTATCTAGTAGTTGTCTAGGAGCAGGAACAAGCACAGAGAGGCTTCTGATAACATTGTTGACCGGCAAGCAACTAACAGAGCAGCAAGGTTATATAGCGACTCCCACATCTTGATGGGAACAGGTGAACAGAGAAGATGAAGACACCAGTTCAATTCCACCAGTAGCCACCGGGGGAGCCCAGAATCCAAATTCACAACAGTACCCTGAGCCTCATAGTTAATAGAAAACATAAACAACAAGTAGCAAATCTTATCTGTGCTGCTGTTGATTGGCCGTGTGTGCTTCCATCCAGAGAGGAAGATGATGACTTTTAAAGCATGTGCCATTCAATGATATTTCTAATAGCAGTTATGAGCAACGGAAATAATACTTCATAGAAAGCAGAGGAACTCTGTATAATTGGCGACTGCAGTCTCCGCACCTATACTTAATTTAAAGTGCACGTTTGTCTACTGGAGCATGGAATAAAGATGCTTTGTTGTCACCATGAGAAAGGCCCAGACAAAATTTAATCATATCACCACAAGACCAAGTGGTGCACACAACAGAGTGCTTAGAAAATAGACATAAATAATGTAATAACAAAGATTGTACTGTAAAGCAGTAACAAAATTAAAGGGAAAAAACTACAATTCATGTATTTTGTTTCTAATGGGACCAAAATGTTATTTATCAGGGAAGCAATAATAAGGTGCTGGGTGCCAAATAAATAAAGTAATTGAAGATATAAAAATGACAATGAACAACATATCAAGAATATATAATCTGGTTATACATGTATATCAGTAGGTATATAGACAACCTAAATTAATCAATTGCATATAATAAAATCAACATACATAATATATTGAAGGTATACTGTATATTTAGATAAGGTGTTGTCAAAAGTAAATAGTACAGTCTGAGGCACAAAGATAAAATAAAATATAAATATAAAGTTAAAAAGCTAAACCCAATAAATCGCAATTAATCTATATTTAGTAAAGTATGACTCAAAGAATATCATTAGTATTGAGTTATAGTCAGTGAACTGAAGGATCCATTTATGAAGATACAATAAGTAGTTAAATGGACAATGGAGTAATAATAATAAATGATATAGCTGCATATAGAAAGATTGATAACTAGATAGGGAAATAAGTATTTTGCTTAAACTTATTTACACAACCAATAAAATTGATAAAATTAGGGATTTTCATAACCAAGTAACCTATAAATCTATATATATGAGGCATCGTGATTACTCGATAATCCCGCCCCCTGCACAGTAGCCCCGACTACCACCACACATAATCCTGACCCCACCACATTACCACACACAATCCGCACCACATCACCACACATAATCCCGCCCCCCACCACATCACCACACATAATCCCGCCCCCCACCACATCACCACACAACCCCGCCCCCACCACATCACCACACAAAATCCTGCCCCTTCAACACATCACCACACATAATCCCGCCCCCCCAACACATCACCACACAATCCCGCCCCCCAACACATCACCACACACAATCCCACCCGCCACAAATCCCGCCCCCCCACCACTTCACCACACTTAATCCCGCCCCCTCACCACATCACCACACATAATCCCACCCCTTCAGCACATCACCACACATAATCCCGCCCCCAAACACATCACCACACAATCCCGCCCCCAACACATAAGCACACATAATCCCGCCCCCCACATTACCACACATAATCCCACCCCCAACACATCACCACACAATCCCGCCCCCCACATTACTACAGATAATCTGCAAATCACCACACACAATCCCGCCCCCCACAAATCCTGCCCCCCCAACACATCACACATAATCCCGTCCCCCACCATATTACCCCACATAATCCCACCCCCATCCCATTACCACACATATTCCCGCTCCCGATCCACATCACCACACATAATCCCGCCCCCAACACATCACCACACTATTGTTATTAACTTCATTTTAAGTTAGTTTACCACCTGCGTAAGCGCTATTGAATGTTGTCATTATCTACTTTAGTTTCACCAGCAGAGTTAATTAGATAGCAATGAGCGTGCCGAGTGTTAGCTGGCTGGATACTTCTAGTATTAAACATATGAACTGTCCCATAAAATTAGGAAACTTCATGACCACATGATATATAAAGCACACAATGAACAAATTACAATGTGTTTGGGTGCAATACACTTAATGCACTGAAAAATAAGGTAAAATAGGTGCTAGGCATGAACCAAAGAATTGCGATTAAATTCCTAATAAGAGATAACATGATAATAAATGACATTTAAAAAATAAAGGATAAGTATAGTATAAGTCCATAATTAATAGTCCATCTAAAAAGTTTCATCCAAAATTCTCTCAGTGCCATGATAATTAACATACTGATGTGTGAAAAAGTGTTTGCCCCATTCCTGATTTCCTATTCTTCCTATAGGTTTGGATTTTTTTCCCCTTAATAATTAAGAACTTCCATTAAAACTGCATTTTGTGTTTACTTGTGTTATCTTTGTCTAATATTTAAACTTGTTTGGTGATCTGAAATATGTAATATGATTAGTGTTGAGCATTCCGATACCGCAAGTATCGGGTATCGGCCGATACTTAGCAGTATCAGAATTCCGATACCGAGATCCGATACTTGCCGCGTATCGGATACCGGAATTGGAAGTTCCCAGGATTCAAACTGCACAAATTTGCACGAAATCAGCCAATGAGAATGATTCCAAGTGTGGGCACATCCTGTTCAGCATGGAGGGCATGAAACTACTGGCAAGGCTGTGATTGGCTGCTGAAATGATGTCATGATGCAGTTTAAAAGTCGCTGGCGCCATTTTTCGCTCACTCTGCTGTGAATTCAGTTAGTGACAGGACGCTGTTTGCTGACTGAGGGCCAGTTTAGAGATAGCGATTTGCTTCTTTGTGCTTTTCCAAGGCTAATTTAGCAACCGCTGTGTTCACCTACTAATCACCTTCCTTTTGCCTTGCAGCGCTGTTTTCACAGCGATCTGCAAGGTCTGTGTGTGTGTGTGTGTGTGTGTGTGTGTGTGAGTGTAGCCCACTCTCTAGTCTGTGTGCAGCCATAGGCCATCCATAGCTGGTTGCATTCAGATCAGGGAGGGTGGTTCATTGCCTCATACTGTTCTTTTTTTTTTTTTCAAGTAGTGTAGTCTGCTGCTCATTTTTTCTAATAATTCCTATTAGTGACTTTCCACCCGTATCCAGCTAATTTGTGGAAAAACACTACATAGGATAAAGTAGAGGTGTTTTTTTGGGCCTTGCAGCGCCGTTTACGGCTGTCTGCACGGTCTCCGTGTGACTGCAGCTCGCCCTGTAGTCTGTGAGCAGCCATAGCCTGGTTGTATCCAGCTCAGGGTTGTTCACTGCGTCATACCGTAAAATCAATTTTCCTTTTGTTTTAAGTAGTGCAGGCTGCTGCACATTTTTTCAAAAAATTCCTATTAGTGTCTTTCCACCCGTATCCGGCTAACTTGTGGAAAAACACTACATAGGATAAAGTAGAGGAGGTTTTTTGGGCCTTGCAGCGCCGTTTACGGCTGTCTGCACGGTCTCCGTGTGACTGCAGCTCGCCCTGTAGTCTGTGAGCAGCCATAGCCTGGTTGTATCCAGCTCAGGGTTCTTCACTGCGTCATACCGTAAAATCAATTTTCCTTTTGTTTTAAGTAGTGCAGGCTGCTGCACATTTTTTCAAAAAATTCCTATTAGTGTCTTTCCACCCATATCCAGCTAACTTGTGGAAAAACACTACATAGGATAAAGTAGAGGAGGTTTTTTGGGCCTTGCAGCGCCGTTTACAGCTGTCTGCACGGTCTCCGTTTGACTGCAGCTCTCTCTGTTGTCAGTTCAGCCCCCAAAAAATAAATAAATAATAAAGTTCACCAAACACACCACTTTACATTTGTGTAGGCCACATTAGCTCATATTAAAGTCTAGTCCACACTTTAGAAAATTAGTGTTTCCTATACCTGTTAGGACTCGGAGCTGTTCAGGAATAAGCACACAAAGCCGTTAGTACTTTTCTGCTTATCTTTATCAGTCAACCAAGATGAAGAAGGCAGGGAGTAAGGCACGTGGGCGTGAGCGCGGAGCAGGGAGAGGACGTGGGGATTCTGTGCCTGCTGCGGGCACCGGTGACTCCTCAGCACCCAGTTTCACCAGGGAACAGTCCTTCATGCGCAGCTTTGTCGCAGAGCGCCGTACACCGCTGCTGCGTGAAGACCAAATTGAAGCCGTTGTCGGATGGATGGCAGCTAACGCATCGACTTCAATTAGTGCCACATCCTCTCAGACACAGAGCACTGGAGAGCAGCCATCTGTCTCTTCACCACCTGCCAAATTGGCCAGGCAGACAGAGAGCCCCGGACAGGAGCCGTCTCTACTTCTGTTCTCTGAATCTCTTGGCTTGGAAACAGGGGGCCAGCCAAGCAGCATTGGAGAAATGGAAGAAGAGGCAGGGTGCAGTGATGCCCAACAGCTTTTTCTCTCTGAGTCTGAAGAGGCGGGTGGGCCAGTGCCTCCGGTCACCACATCGCAGGCCGCATCCGCTGATGATGACACTCAGGTGCCACTTTCTGGTGCGTGCTCTGCTGCTGAGACTACCCAGGAGGAGCAGTTGGTGGCAGAGGGTAGTGTAGATGATGAGGTCCTTGAACCATCGTGGCGTGAGGGACAGGAAGGTGGTGGGAGCAGCTCCGAGGAAGAGATTCCTAGAACGGGCCAAAGAGGTAGAGGGAGGGGGAAGACTGCGCAGCCTGTAGCCTCCACTTTGGCACCTGTTAGGAGCATGTCTGTTCCAAAAGCCAAAAAGGGCGCTCCCAATACTTGCAGTGTCTGGCCCTTTTTGACACAGTTGCAGATGACATTTGCTATGTCAAATGCAAGGTGTGTCATCACAAAGTCAAAAGAGGTCGAAATGTCAGCAACCTCAATACCTCCAACATGTGGAAACATGTGCGCAACAGGCACGCGGCGGAGTTAGAAAAACACACTGAAGAGCTTGGCCAACCAACAGCGGCAGCTACCACCTCTTCAGCTCGTGTTGCCTCTTCCTCCAGCTCACACGCAGCTGGTTCGGCTTCCTCCCAGGATCGCCGTGGAAGAACCTCTGGCCCTTTTGTCCAGAGACCCACTGTAATTCCACCCGCAGCACCACTTTCCCAGTCATCCACACACTCCCAGCCCAGTCTACAGCCATCGGTAGTACAGGCATGGGAGAAAAGGCGGCCTTTCTCGTCAAACCACCCATGAGCACAGGCTCTGACTGCAGGCATTGCCAAACTTCTGTCACTGGAAATGCTGTCATTCAGGCTGGTGGAGACTGACAGCTTCTGTGACTTGATGTCATTGGCAGTCCCACAGTACAATGTGCCCAGCTGCTTTTACTTCAACAGGCAAGCTGTCCCTGCCCTGCACAAGCATGTGGAGGGACACATAAAACACGCGCTACTGAACGCCGTCAGTAGCAAGGCCCACCTCACCACCGATGCGTGGACCAGTCAACATGGACAGGGGCGATACCTTTCCCTCACTGCCCATTGGGTTAATTTCGTTGAGCCGGGTACAGATCGTGCGAGTGGCGCAGGACGTGTCCTGCCCACTCCAAGGATTGCAGGAATCCATTCTGTACGCATTGACTCCTCCTCTTACACCAGTTCCTCAGAATCATCGCTGCAGGAGCCGTCACAGTCCACCTCCACATGGACCCGTGATGAACGTTTACCTGTTACGACCGACATGAGCACAGCCATGGCCAAACGTCAACAGTCCGTCTTGAAATTAATTTGTTTGGGGAATCGAAGCCACACAGCGCAGGAGCTCTGGAATGCCATCAAGCAGGAGAGCGATGTGTGGTTTGTGCTAGCGAATCTCCAGCCAGGCATGGTAGTGTGTGATAATGGCCGAAATCTGGTGGCAGCTCTGGGCCTCGGCAACCTCACTCACATCCCATGTCTGGCACATGTGCTCAATTTGGTCATGCAGAGTTTTTTGAGGGACTATCCAGATCTTGATGCACTGCTGCACAAGGTCCGCTGTTGTGAAATTGGATTTTGGGCTCCCCCGGTGGCCACTGGTGGAATTGAACTGGTGTGCATCATCCCCTCTGTTCACCTGTTTCCATCAGGATGTGGGAGTCGCTATTTAACCTTGCTCCTCTGTCACTTCCATGCCGGTCAACATTGTAATCAGAAGCCTTTCTGTGCATGTTCCTGCTGCTAGACAACTCCCAGCTAAGTTGGACTTTAGTCCTCGTTTGTTTTTGCATTTTGTTCCAGTTCACTGCTGTAGTTTCGTTTCTGTGTCTGGAAAGCTCTTGTGATCTGAAATTGCCACTCTGATGTTATGAGTTAATACTAGAGTCTTAAAGTAATTTCAGGATGGTATTTTGATAGGGTTTTCAGCTGACCATGAAAGTGCCCTTTCTGTCTTCCTGCTATCTAGTAAGCGGACCTCAATTTTGCTAAACCTATTTTCATACTACGTTTGTCATTTCATCTAAAATCACCGCCAATATATGTGGGGGCCTCTGTCTGCCTATCGGGGAAACTTCTCTAGAGGTGAGCCAGGACTATATTTTCCTCTGCCAGGATTAGTTAGTCCTCCGGCCGGCGCTGGGCGTCTAGGGATAAAAAACGTAGGCAACGCTACCCGGCTACTGTTAGTTGTGCGGCAGGTTTAGTTCATGGTCAGTTTAGTTTCCATCCTTCCAAGAGCTAGTACTTATGTTTGCTGGGCTATGTTCTCTTGCCATTGAGAACCATAACAGTTTGACCGGCCAAAAAAGGGTTAAATTAATTGACAGAGAAAGGAGAGAAAAGAGAAGTCTGCTGAAGATTTTTTTTTTTTTTTCCCCTTCCCTTCAGTTCTGAGTGTGCTTGTAATTGAATCTCTTGCAAGTCTGCCTATATTGCAGCCTTTCTCTCTCTCTCTCTCCTTCTAATCCTGGAATGGCTCTGTGTTCACCTGTTTAAAATGGATATTCAGAGTTTAGCTGCAGGTTTGAATAATCTCACCACGAAAGTTCAAAATTTACAAGATTTTGTTGTTCATGTTCCTATATCTGAACCTAGAATTCCTTTGCCTGAATTTTTCTCGGGGAATAGATCTTGCTTTCAAAATTTCAAAAATAATTGCAAGTTGTTTTTGTCCCTGAAATCTCGCTCTGCTGGAGATCCTGCTCAGCAGGTCAGGATTGTGATTTCCTTGCTCCGGGGCGACCCTCAGGATTGGGCTTTTGCATTGGCTCCAGGGGATCCTGCGTTGCTCAATGTGGATGCGTTTTTTCTGGCCTTGGGGTTGCTTTATGAGGAACCTCAGTTAGAGCTTCAGGCGGAAAAGGCCTTGATGTCCCTATCTCAGGGGCAAGACGAAGCTGAAATATACTGCCAGAAATTCCGTAAATGGGCTGTGCTTACTCAGTGGAATGAGTGCGCCCTGGCGGCGAATTTCAGAGAGGGTCTCTCTGATGCCATTAAGGATGTTATGGTGGGGTTCCCTGTGCCTGCGGGTCTGAATGAGTCCATGACAATGGCTATCCAGATCGATAGGCGTCTGCGGGAGCGCAAACCTGTGCACCATTTGGCGGTGTCTACTGAGAAGACGCCAGAGAATATGCAATGTGATAGAATTCTGTCCAGAAGTGAACGGCAGAATTTAAGACGAAAAAATGGGTTGTGCTTCTATTGCGGTGATTCAACTCATGTTATATCAGCATGCTCTAAGCGTACTAAGAAGCTTGATAAGTCTGTTTCAATTGGCACTTTACAGTCTAAGTTTATTCTATCTGTGACCCTGATTTGTTCTTTATCATCTATTACCGCGGATGCCTATGTCGACTCTGGCGCCGCTTTGAGTCTTATGGATTGGTCCTTTGCCAAACGCTGTGGGTATGATTTGGAGCCTCTTGAAACTCCTATACCCCTGAAGGGGATTGACTCCACCCCATTGGCTAGTAATAAACCACAATACTGGACACAAGTAACTATGCGGACAAATCAGGATCATCAGGAGATTATTCGCTTTCTTGTGATGTATAACCTACATGATGTGTTGGTGCTTGGATTGCCATGGCTGCAATCTCATAACCCAGTCCTTGACTGGAAAGCTATGTCTGTGTTAAGCTGAAGATGTAAGGGGAAGCATGGGGACATACCTGTGGTTTCCATTTCATCATCTATTCCCTCTGAGATTCCTGAATTCTTGACTGAATATCGTGACGTTTTTGAAGAACCTAAGCTTGGTTCATTACCTCCGCACCGGGAGTGCGATTGTGCCATAGATTTGATTCCGGGTAGTAAATACCCTAAGGGTCGTTTATTTAATCTGTCTGTGCCTGAACATGCTGCTATGCGAGAATATATAAAGGAGTCCTTGGAAAAGGGACATATTCGTCCTTCGTCATCTCCCTTAGGAGCCGGTTTTTTCTTTGTGGCTAAGAAAGATGGCTCTTTGAGACCGTGTATTGATTATCGGCTTTTGAATAAAATCACGGTTAAATATCAATATCCGTTGCCACTGCTGACTGATTTGTTTGCTCGCATAAAGGGGGCCAAGTGGTTCTCTAAGATAGATCTCTGTGGGGCGTATAATTTGGTGCGAATTAAGCAGGGGGATGAGTGGAAGACCGCATTTAATACGCCCGAGGGCCACTTTGAGTATTTGGTGATGCCTTTTGGTCTTTCAAATGCCCCTTCAGTCTTTCAGTCCTTTATGCATGACATTTTCCGTGATTATTTGGATAAATTTATGATTGTGTATCTGGATGATATTTTGATTTTTTCGGATGACTGGGACTCTCATGTCCAGCAGGTCAGGAGGGTTTTTCAGGTTTTGCGGTCTAATTCCTTGTGTGTGAAGGGTTCTAAGTGCGTTTTTGGGGTTCAAAAGATTTCCTTTTTGGGATATATTTTTTCCCCCTCTTCCATCGAGATGGATCCTGTCAAGGTTCAGGCTATTTGTGATTGGACGCAACCCTCTTCTCTTAAGAGTCTTCAGAAATTTTTGGGCTTTGCTAACTTTTATCGTCGATTTATTGCTGGTTTTTCTGATGTTGTTAAACCATTGACTGATTTGACTAAGAAGGGTGCTGATGTTGCTGATTGGTCCCCTGCTGCTGTGGAGGCCTTTCGGGAGCTTAAGCGCCGCTTTTCTTCCGCCCCTGTGTTGCGTCAGCCTGATGTTGCTCTTCCTTTTCAGGTTGAGGTCGACGCTTCTGAAATCGGAGCTGGGGCAGTTTTGTCGCAGAGAAGTTCCGATTGTTCCGTGATGAGACCTTGTGCCTTTTTCTCGCGTAAATTTTCGCCCGCCGAGCGGAATTATGATGTTGGGAATCGGGAGCTTTTGGCCATGAAGTGGGCTTTTGAGGAGTGGCGTCATTGGCTTGAGGGGGCTAGACATCAGGTGGTGGTATTGACTGACCACAAAAATCTAATTTATCTTGAGTCCGCCAGACGCCTGAATCCTAGACAGGCGCGCTGGTCGTTGTTTTTCTCTCGGTTTAATTTTGTGGTGTCCTACCTGCCGGGTTCTAAGAATGTTAAGGCGGATGCCCTTTCTAGGAGTTTTGAGCCTGACTCCCCTGGTAACTCTGAACCTACAGGTATCCTTAAGGATGGAGTGATATTGTCTGCCGTTTCTCCAGACCTGCGGCGGGCCTTGCAGGAGTTTCAGGTGGATAGACCTGATCGTTGCCCACCTGGTAGACTGTTTGTTCCTGATGATTGGACCAGTAAAGTCATTTCTGAGGTTCATTCTTCTGCGTTGACAGGTCATCCTGGAATCTTTGGTACCAGGGATTTGGTGGCAAGGTCCTTCTGGTGGCCTTCCCTGTCTCGAGATGTGCGAGGCTTTGTGCAGTCTTGTGACGTTTGTGCTCGGGCCAAGCCTTGTTGTTCTCGGGCTAGTGGATTGTTGTTGCCCTTGCCTATCCCGAAGAGGCCCTGGACGCACATCTCGATGGATTTTATTTCGGATCTTCCTGTTTCTCAGAAGATGTCTGTCATCTGGGTGGTGTGTGACCGTTTCTCTAAGATGGTCCATTTGGTTCCCCTGCCTAAGTTGCCTTCTTCTTCCGAGTTGGTTCCTCTGTTTTTTCAAAATGTGGTCCGTTTGCATGGTATTCCGGAGAATATCGTTTCTGACAGAGGAACCCAATTCGTGTCTAGATTTTGGCGAGCATTCTGTGCTAGGATGGGCATAGATTTGTCTTTCTCGTCTGCTTTCCATCCTCAGACTAATGGCCAGACCGAGCGGACGAATCAGACCTTGGAGACATATTTGAGGTGTTTTGTGTCTGCAGATCAGGATGATTGGGTTGCTTTTTTGCCTTTAGCGGAGTTTGCCCTCAATAATCGGGCCAGCTCTGCCACCTTGGTGTCTCCTTTTTTCTGTAATTCGGGGTTTCATCCTCGATTTTCTTCTGGTCAGGTGGAATCTTTGGATTGTCCTGGAGTGGATGCTGTGGTGGAGAGGTTGCATCAGATTTGGGGGCAGGTAGTGGACAATTTGAAGTTGTCCCAGGAGAAGACTCAGCTTTTTGCCAACCGCCGGCGTCGGGTTGGTCCTCGGCTTTGTGTTGGGGACTTGGTGTGGTTGTCTTCTCGTTTTGTCCCTATGAGGGTTTCTTCTCCTAAGTTTAAGCCTCGGTTCATCGGCCCGTACAAGATATTGGAGATTCTTAACCCTGTGTCCTTCCGTTTGGACCTCCCTGCATCTTTTTCTATTCATAATGTTTTTCATCGGTCATTGTTGCGCAGGTATGAGGTACCGGTTGTGCCTTCCGTTGAGCCTCCTGCTCCGGTGTTGGTTGAGGGCGAGTTGGAGTACGTTGTGGAAAAAATCTTGGACTCCCGTGTTTCCAGACGGAAACTCCAGTATCTGGTCAAATGGAAGGGATACGGTCAGGAGGATAATTCTTGGGTGACTGCCTCTGATGTTCATGCCTCCGATCTGGTCCGTGCCTTTCATAGGGCTCATCCTGATCGCCCTGGTGGTTCTGGTGAGGGTTCGGTGCCCCCTCCTTGAGGGGGGTGTACTGTTGTGAAATTGGATTTTGGGCTCCCCCGGTGGCCACTGGTGGAATTGAACTGGTGTGCATCATCCCCTCTGTTCACCTGTTTCCATCAGGATGTGGGAGTCGCTATTTAACCTTGCTCCTCTGTCACTTCCATGCCGGTCAACATTGTAATCAGAAGCCTTTCTGTGCATGTTCCTGCTGCTAGACAACTCCCAGCTAAGTTGGACTTTAGTCCTCGTTTGTTTTTGCATTTTGTTCCAGTTCACTGCTGTAGTTTCGTTTCTGTGTCTGGAAAGCTCTTGTGATCTGAAATTGCCACTCTGATGTTATGAGTTAATACTAGAGTCTTAAAGTAATTTCAGGATGGTATTTTGATAGGGTTTTCAGCTGACCATGAAAGTGCCCTTTCTGTCTTCCTGCTATCTAGTAAGCGGACCTCAATTTTGCTAAACCTATTTTCATACTACGTTTGTCATTTCATCTAAAATCACCGCCAATATATGTGGGGGCCTCTGTCTGCCTATCGGGGAAACTTCTCTAGAGGTGAGCCAGGACTATATTTTCCTCTGCCAGGATTAGTTAGTCCTCCGGCCGGCGCTGGGCGTCTAGGGATAAAAAACGTAGGCAACGCTACCCGGCTACTGTTAGTTGTGCGGCAGGTTTAGTTCATGGTCAGTTTAGTTTCCATCCTTCCAAGAGCTAGTACTTATGTTTGCTGGGCTATGTTCTCTTGCCATTGAGAACCATAACAGTCCGCCTAGAGTGTGCTCACTTGCGGCGTTCCAGCATGGCAAAATCGCGCATTGCGGCTCTGCAGCGCCGACACCGCCTGCCGGAACATCGCATCATATGTGACCTACCTACCAGGTGGAATTCCACATTACATATGTTGGAGCGGTTGTGTGAGCAGCAGCAAGCTGTAATGGAGTACCAGCTGCATCAGGCGCAAAGAAGTCGCACTCCGCGCCGTTCAGACTTCACAACCACAGAGTGGGCCACTATGAAGGACGTCTGCCAGGTTTTGCGTGCCTTCGATTATTCCACGCGGATGGCGAGTGCAGATGATGCACTAGTCAGCATGACTGTCCCCCTTATCTGCCTGCTTGAAAAATCACTGCAAGCGCTAAGGGATGATGTTGTGGAAGAGGTGGAGGATGAGGATTCACCATTTCCATCATCTTCTGGACAGTCAGCGCCACGTAATTCCTCACAAACGCGTAGGCAGGGGACACTTTGTGACAATTGTCCAGTACTCAGTGTGTACAGCGAGGGTGGGGTGATGACGAGCGGGCAGAGATCACGCCTCCAGCAGGGGACAGCGTTTCTTAGCCAGTTGGCCGTCTGCAGCACATGGTGGATTACATGCTGCAGTGCCTGAGAAACGACCGCCGCATCGCCCACATTCTCAACATGTCTGATTATTGGGTGTTCACCCTCCTCGATCCTCGCTACCGGGACAACGTAGAAAGCCTCATCACACCGTTGAACCGGGAGCGAAAAATGCGGGAGTACCAAGACACACTGGTGAATTCCATCATCTTCTCCATTCCAAGTGAGAGAAGTGCTGCTAGTGCATTACAAAGCAGCTCAGTGCGTCCAGGCAGTGGAGGAGGCTCTGCACAAAGAGGGAGCAGAAGCAGTGCCTCTGCCCAAGGCAAGACCAGTATGGCCCAACTGTGGCACAGTTTTTTGTGCCCACCACAAAAGTCTACACCATCACAGACGGCTCCAGTCAGCAGGAGGCAACGGTTCCGTCAGATGGTGACAGACTACATGTCTTGCCCTCTTGCTGTACTCCCAGACGGCTCTTCCCTTTTCAAGTTTTGGGTCTCAAAGCTGGATACATGGCCAGAGCTAAGCCAGTATGCATTGGAGGTGCTGGCTTGCCCTGTGGCTAGTGTATTATCGGAACGCGTCTTTAGTGCTGCAGGTGGTGTACTAACTGACCGTCGCATGCGACTATCCTCCGATAACGTTGACCGGCTTACTTTCCTGAAAATGAACAAGGCCTGGATCTCGCAGGAATTTGCCACTCCTCTTCCTGATTAAATAATTAGGTGACTGTCTACAGTATCCAGATCTCCTGTTGTGTTCATCTTTCTACCACCTGAACTTTAATTCCTGGGCTCCAACACTGCCAGTTGAGGCTCAGAAGTGCCGTCTGCACAGTCAAAACATACGACCCAGTGTTATTGGGTTTCAGTAACGTCAGCTGATCCCCAGCTGTGTAGCCGGCAATGTGTCCTGCGACCGCCACGCTGACACAACAACTGAAATGTAAGGGAACCTGTCCCCCCCCAAGGCGTTTGTTACTGAAAGAGCCACCTTGTGCAGCAGTAATGCTGCACAAGGAAAAGGTAGCTATTTTTGTTTAGCTCCTTGCACACGCAGAACTTAACACTTATAAAATGTGTCCACTGATACCGTAAAACCGTCCCGGAGGTGGGACTTTCCTTCGTAATATGACGCAGCACAGCTGTCATTCCTACCCCCTTGGCGCCGTGCCCCGGCTCCTCAGCGTTGTTTGATTCCGTCCAGGAGCCAGCGCTGTTGTTATCTCTTGGCCAGGCACACTTAGCGCTGCCCTTCTTCTGACATCATTTGGTGTCAGGCTGACTGCGCCTGTGCGGTCGCGCTGGCCGAGAGCCCGCCTCGCAGTGTCTTCTGATTTAATCCCACTGGGGGCCTGAGATCCATGGACATGCACAGTGCATATCTGAACCTCCGCCTCTCACTCATCTCCCTATGCCTTCTTCAGACTGTGCGCCGTCAGCTGATCCCTAATAGCATGCCACGGCCGTGACGCCGCACAGTCTGAAGAAGCCGTAGGGAGGGGAGTGAGAGGCGAGGATATGCACTGCGCATGGCCACGGATCCCAGGCCCGCGGTGGGATTACATTAGACGACACTGCGTGGCGGGCTCTCGGCCAGCGCGGCTGCACAGGCGCAGCCAGCCTGACACCAAATGATGTCAGAAGATGGGCAGCGCTAAGTGTGCCTGGCCAAGGGATAACATAACAGCGCAGGCTCCGGGATGGAATCAAACAACGATGAGGAGCCGGGGCACGGCGCCAAGGGGGTAGGAATGACAGCTGTGCTGCGTCATATTACGAAGGAAAGTCCCACCTCCGGGACGGTCTCACGGTTTCAGGGAACACATTTTATAAGTGTTTAGTTCTGTGTTTGCAAGGAGCATAATGAAAAGAGCCACCTTTTCCTTTTGCATCCTTTGTGCTGCACAAGCTGGCTCTTTCAGCTACAAACGCCTTGGGGGGGGTTAAAGGTTCCCTTTCGACTTTCTCCAATCAGGCTTCAGCCTACACTGTGTTCCTCTGCTCCTCCTGCTGTTCCTGGGCTCCAACACCGCTAGTTGTTGCCTGGTAGTGCTGTACGCACAGTCAACAGTTGCTCTTCTGTTATTGGGGTTCAGTAACGTCAGCTGTTCCCCAGCTGTGTGTGTGGCAATCCCTCCTATCTCCTCCACCTCCTCCTCCTGCTGTCCCTGGGCTCCAACACCGCTAGTTGTTGCCTGGTAGTGCTGTACACACAGTCAACAGTCGCTCCTCTGTTATTGGGGTTCAGTAACGTCAGCTGTTCCCCAGCTGTGTGTGTGGCAATCCCTCCTATCTCCTACACCTCCTCCTCCTGTTGTCCCTGGGCTCCAACACCACTAGTTTTTGCCTGGTAGTGCTGTACGCACAGTCAACAGTCACTCCTCTGTTATTGGGGTTCAGTAACGTCAGCTGTTCCCCAGCTGTGTGTGTGGCAATCCCTCCTATCTCCTCCATCTCCTCCTCCTGCTGTCCCTGGGCTCCAATACCGCTAGTTGTTGCCTGGTAGTGCTGTACGCACAGTCAACAGTCGCTCCTCTGTTATTGGGGTTCAGTAACATCAGCTGTTCCCCAGCTGTGTGTGTGGCAATCCCTCCTATCTCCTCCACCTCCTCCTCCTGCTGTCCCTTGGCTCCAACACCGCTAGTTGTTGCCTGGTAGTGCTGTACGCACAGTCAACAGTCGCTCCTCTATTATTGGGGTTCAGTAACGTCAGCTGTTCCCCAGCTGTGTGTGTGGCAATCCCTCCTATCTCCTCCACCTCCTCCTCCTGCTGTCCCTGGGCTCCAACACCGCTAGTTGTTGCCTGGTAGTGCTGTACGCACAGTCAACAGTCGCTCCTCTGTTATTGGGGTTCAGTAACGTCAGCTGTTCCCCAGCTGTGTGTGTGGCAATCCCTCCTATCTCCTCCACCTCCTCCTCCTGCTGTCCCTGGGCTCCAACACCGCTAGTTGTTGCCTGGTAGTGCTGTACGCACAGTCAACAGTCGCTCCTCTGTTATTGGGGTTCAGTAACGTCAGCTGTTCCCCAGCTGTGTGTGTGGCAATCCCTCCTATCTCCTCCACCTCCTCCTCCTGCTGTCCCTGGGCTACAACACCGCTAGTTGTTGTCCAGAAGTGCTATCCGCACAGAGCCAAACACCTCGCCAATGTGTTAGTGGGGTTCAGTAATGCCTGCTGTTCCCCTGCTGTGTATACAGCAATGTGTCATGCGACCGCCACGCAGGCACAACAACTTAAATTTAAGGGAACCTGTCCATCCCCCCCAAGGCGTTTGTTACTGAAAGAGCCACCTTGTGCAGCAGTAATAATGATGCAAAAGGAAAAAGTGGCTCTTTTCGTGGTGCTCCTTGCACACGCTGAACTTGACACTTATGAAATGTGTCCCCTCACACCGTTAAACCATCCGGTTGGAGGGACTTTCCTTTGTCATGTGACGCAGCACAGCTGTCATTCTTACCCCCTTGGCGCCGTGTGCCGCCTCCTCAGCGTTGTTTGAATCTGTCCCGGAGCCTGCGCTTTTATGTTAGCCCTTGTCCATGCACACATTTTGCGTTGCCCATCTTCTGACATCATTTGGTGTCAGGCTGGCTGCGCCTGTGCGGCCGCGCTGGACGAGATCCCGCCTCGTAGTGTCTTCTGATTTAATCCCACTGCGCGCCTGTGATCCATGGACATGTGCAGTGCATATCTTAACCTCCGCCTCTCTCTCATCTCCCTCAGCCTTCTTCAGACTGTGCGCCGTCAGCTGATCCCTAATAGCATGCCACGGCCATGACGCCGCACAGTCTGAAGAAGCTGGAAGGAGGGGAGTGAGAGGCAAGGATATGCACTGCGCATGCCCATGGATCACAGGTCCGCAGAGTGATTACATTAGATGACACAGCGAGGCGGGATCTTGGCCAGCGCAGCCGCACAGGCGCAGCCAGCCTGACACCAAATGATGTCAGAAGATGGGCAGCGCAAAATGTGTGCATGGACAAGGGCTAACATAACAGCGCAGGCTCCGGGACAGATTCAAACAACGCTGAGGAGGCGGTGCACGGCGCCAAGGGGGTAAGAATGACAGCTGTGCTGCGTCACATGACAAAGGAAAGTCCCTCCGACCGGACGGTTTAACGGTGTGAGGGGACACATTTCATAAGTGTCAAGTTCAGCGTTTGCAAGGACCATAATTAAAAGAGCTAAGTTTACCTTTTCCAGCATTAGTGCTGTACAATATGGCTCTTTCAGCTACAAACCCCTGGGGGGGGTTAAAGGTTCCCTTTCAACTTGCTCCAGTGCAGGCTTCGGCCTACACTATGCTCCTCCTGCTGACCCTGGGCTCTAACACCGCCAGTTGGCACCCAGATGTGCTAGCTGCACAGAGAAAAACACCAGCCAATGTGTCAGTGGGGTTCAGCAATGCCAGCTGTACCCCTGCTGTGTAGCCGGCAACGTGTCCTGCAACAGCCACGCAGACACAACAGACCTAAAGCTGCCGCCAGTGCAGGCTTCGGCCTACACTCCGCTCCCTCTACTCCTCCTGCTGACCCTGGGCTCTAACACCGCCAGTTGGGGCCCAGAAGTGCTGGATGCACAGAGCCAAACACCTCGCCAATGTGTCAGTGGGGTTCAGTACCGCCAGCTGTTCCCCTGCTGTGTAGCCGGCATCGTGTCCTGCAACAGCCATGCAGACACAAGAACTGAAATTGAAGGGAACTTGTCCCCCCTCCCCCAGGCGTTTGTATGTTTCACAGCCACCTTGTACAGCAGTAATGCTGCATGTGTGCAAGGTGGCTCAGAAACTTATTCCCCTTGCACACATGGAACTGAGCACGTCTAAAATGTGTCCTCTGTGACCATTAAACCGTCCCTGAGGTGTGACTTTCCTTTGTAATTACACGCTGCAACCCCCTTGGTAGCGCTGCCCGTCTTCTGGCATCATTGTTTGGCTGGCTGCGCCTCTGCGGCCGCCCTGGCCCACAAAACGCCCCTCGGTGTCTTATTTATTTTGACTGCGAGGGTGTGATTGATGGGCATGAGCAGTGCATATGTTCGCCTGTCCCTCATCTCCTTCGGCCTTCTTCAGACTGTGCGGCTTCATGGCCATGGCATGCGACAAGGGATCAGCTGACGCTGCACAGTCTGAAGCAGGTGTAAGGACCCGAGTGTGAGAGGCGAACATATGTACTGCGCCAGGCCATGAATCCCAGCCCTGCAGTGTTTTAACAACGTAAAGACACTGCGGGGCTGGGATTCATGGTCATCGCGAACCGCACCGGCCAACATTAAATGATGTCAGAAGATGGGCAGCGCTAACAGCGCAAGGCCAAGGGATAACACGACAGCGCAGACTCCTGTGCAGCAAATAACGATGCTCAGGATGCCGCGCCCAGCACCAAGGTGGGATTTTTGACAGCTGTGCTGCATCTCATTACAAAGGGAACTCACGCCTCCAAAACAGTTTGACTGCTTAAGGGCCTAAATATTATACGTGTTTCTTTCTGCGTGTGCAAGGAGCAAAATTAAAAGAGCAACCTTTGACTTGTGCAGCATTACTGCTGCCCAAGCTGTGGCTCTTGTAGTTTGTAACCCCTGAGGGGGGGGTTAAAAGTTACCTTTAAAATCGGTTCAATTGGGCTTCGGCCTACACTCTGCTCCACCTGCAGAGTCCGGGCTCCAACACCGCTAGTTGCTGTCCGGAAGTGCTGGCTGCACAGAGCAAAACACACGCCACTCTGTCAGTGGGGTTCAGCACCGCCAGCTGTTCCCCTGCTGTGTAGCCGGCATCGTGTCCTGCAACAGCCACGCAGACACAAAGCTGCCGCCAGTGCAGGCTTCGGCCTACACTCTGCTCCCTCTCCTCCTGCTGACTCTGGGCTCTAACACCGCCAGTTGGGGCCCGGTACTGCTAGCTGCACAGAGAAAAACACCTG
Source organism: Ranitomeya variabilis (assembly GCF_051348905.1). NCBI lineage: Eukaryota > Metazoa > Chordata > Amphibia > Anura > Dendrobatidae > Ranitomeya > Ranitomeya variabilis. The sequence continues at coordinate 828,906,221 of NC_135233.1, forward strand.
CCAATGTGTCAGTGGGGTTCAGCACCACCAGCTGTTCCCCTGCTGTGTAGCCGGCAACGTGTCCTGCAACAGCCACGCAGACACAAAGCTGCCGCCAGTGCAGGCTTCGGCCTACACTCTGCTCCCTCTCCTCCTGCTGACCCTGGGCTCTAACACCACCAGTTGAGGCCCGGTACTGCTAGCTGCACAGAGAAAAACACCAGCCAATGTGTCAGTGGGGTTCAGCACCGCCAGCTGTTCCCCTGCTGTGTAGCCGGCAACGTGTCCTGCAACAGCCACGCAGACACAAGAACTGAAATTGAAGGGAACCTGTCCCACCTCCCCCAGGTGTTTGTATGTTTTACAGCCACCTTGTACAGCAGTAATGCTGCATGTGTGCAAGGTGGCTCATAAACTTATTCTCCTTGCACACGTGGAACAGAACACGTCTACAATGTGTCCCCTGAGACCATTAAAACGTCCCTGAGGTGTGACTTTACTTTGTAATGACACGCAACAACCCCCTTGGTAGCACAGCCCTTCTTCTGACATCATTGTTTGGATGGCTGCGCCTCTGCGGCCGCCCTGCCCGACACAACGCCCCTCAGTGTCTTATTTATTTTGACTGCGAGGGTGTGATTGACGGGCATGAGCAGTGCATATCTTCGCCAGGCTGTCACTCAGCTCCTTCCGCCTTCTTCAGACTGTGCGGCTTCATGGCCGTGGCATGCGATAAGGGATCAGCTGACGCCGCACAGTCTGTAGCAGGTGTAAGGACCCGAGCGAGAGGCGAACATATGTACTGCACCAGGCCATGAATCCCAGCCCCGCAGTGTGAAACACTGTAAAGACACTGCGGGGCTGGGATTCATGGGCATCGCGAACCGCACCAGCCGACATGAAATGATGTCAGAAGACGGGCAGCGCATGGCCATGGGATAACGCAACAATGCAGACTCCTGTACAGCAAAATGCGATGCTCAGGAGGCCGCGCCAAGCACCAAGTTGGTATTTTTGCCAGCTGTGCTGCGTCTCATTACAAAGGGAACTCCCGCCTCCAAGACAGATTGACTGTATAAGGGCCAAAATGTTGTACGTGTTTCATTCAGCTTGTGCAAGGAACAAAATTAAAAGAGCAACCTTTGACTTGTACAGCACTACTGCTGCATAAGGCGTGGCTCTTCTAGTGTGTAACACCTGAGGGGGGTTAAAGGTTACCTTTAAAATTGGTTCAATTAGGCTTCGGCCTACACTCTGCTCCCTCTCCTCCTGCTGACTCTGGGCTCTAACACCGCCAGTTGGGGCCCGGTACTGCTAGCTGCACAGAGAAAAACACCAGCCAATGTGTCAGTGGGGTTCAGCACCGCCAGCTGTTCCCCTGCTGTGTAGCCGGCAACGCGTCCTGCAACAGCCACGCAGACACAAAGCTGCCGCCAGTGCAGGCTTCGGCCTACACTCTGCTCCCTCTCCTCCTGCTGACCCTGGGCTCTAACACCGCCAGTTGGGGCCCGGTACTGCTAGCTGCACAGAGAAAAACACCAGCCAATGTGTCAGTGGGGTTCAGCACCGCCAGCTGTTCCCCTGCTGTGTAGCTGGCAACGTGTCCTGCAACAGCCACGCAGACACAAGAACTGAAATTGAAGGGAACCTGTCCCCCCTCCCCCAGGTGTTTGTATGTTTTACAGCCACCTTGTACAGCAGTAATGCTGCATGTGTGCAAGATGGCTCATAAACTTATTATCCTTGCACACGTGGAACAGAACACGTCTACAATGTGTCCCCTGAGACCATTAAAACGTCCCTGAGGTGTGACTTTACTTTGTAATGACACGCAACAACCCCCTTGGTAGCACAGCCCTTCTTCTGACATCATTGTTGGGCTGGCTGCGCCTCTGCGGCCGCCCTGCCCGACACAACGCCCCTCGGTGTCTTATTTATTTTGACTGCGAGGGTGTGATTGACGGGCATGAGCAGTGCATACCTTCGCCAGGCTGACACTCAGCTCCTTCCGCTTTCTTCAGACTGTGCGGCTTTGTGGCTGTGGCATGCGATAAGGGATCAGCTGACGCCGCACAGTCTGTAGCAGGTGTAAGGACCCGAGCGAGAGGCGAACATATGTACTGCGCCAGGCCATGAATCCCAGCCCCGCAGTGTGAAACACTGTAAAGACACTGCGGGGCTGGGATTCATGGGCATCGCGAACCGCACCAGCCGACATGAAATGATGTCAGAAGACGGGCAGCGCATGGCCAAGGGATAACGCAACAACGCAGACTCCTGTACAGCAAAATGCGATGCTCAGGAGGCCGCGCCAAGCACCAAGTTGGTATTTTTGCCAGCTGTGCTGCGTCTCAGTACAAAGGGAACTCCCGCCTCCAAGACAGATTGACTGTATGAGGGCCAAAATGTTGTACGTGTTTCATTCAGCTTGTGCAAGGAACAAAATTAAAAGAGCAACCTTTGACTTGTGCAGCACTACTGCTGCATAAGGCGTGGCTCTTCTAGTTTGTAAAGGCCCCGTCTCACATAGCGAGATCGCTAGCGAGATCGCTGCTGAGTCACTAGTTTTGTGACGCAACAGCGACCTCAGTAGCGATCTCGCTATGTGTGACACGTACCAGCGGCCCGGCCCCTGCTGCGAGATCGCTGGTCGTGTCGGAATGGCCTGGACCTTTTTTTGGTCGTTGAGGTCCCGCTGACATCGCTGAATCGGTGTGTGTGACACCGATCCAGCGATGTCTTCACTGGTAACCAGGGTAAACATCGGGTTACTAAGCGCAGGGCCGCCCTTAGTAACCCGATGTTTACCCTGGTTACCAAAAAAAAAAAACAGTACATACTCGCCTTTCGGTGTCCGTCAGGTCCCTTGCCGTCTGCTTCCTGCTCTGAGTGCCGCCGTACAGTGAGAGCGCAGCACAGCAGTGACGTCACCGCTGCGCTCTGCTCTCACTGTACGGCGGCTCAGTCAGAGCAGGAAGCAGACGGCAAGGGACCTGACGGACACCGAAAGGCGAGTATGTACTGTTTGGTTTTTTTTTGGTAACCAGGGTAAACATCGGGTTACTAAGCGCGGCCCTGCGCTTAGTAACCCGATGTTTACCCTGGTTACCCGGGTGCTGCAGGGGGACTTCGGCATCGTTGAAGACAGTTTCAACGATGCCGAAGTCGTTCCCCTGATCGTTGGTCGCTGGAGAGAGCGGTCTGTGGGACAGCTCCCCAGCGACCACACAGCGACTTACCAACGATCACGGCCAGGTCGTATCGCTGGTCGTGATCGTTGGTAAATCGCTATGTGAGACAGGGCCTTAACACCTGAGGGGGGGTTAAAGGTTACCATTAAAATTAATTCAATTAGGCTTCGGCCTACACTCTGCTCCCTCTCCTCCTGCTGACCCTGGGCTCTAACACCGCCAGTTGGGGCCCGGTACTGCTAGCTGCACAGAGAAAAACACCAGCCAATGTGTCAGTGGGGTTCAGCACCGCCAGCTGTTCCCCTGCTGTGTAGCCGGCAACGTGTCCTGCAACAGCCACGCAGACACAAGAACTGAAATTGAAGGGAACCTGTCCCCCCTCCCCCAGGTGTTTGTATGTTTTACAGCCACCTTGTACAGCAGTAATGCTGCATGTGTGCAAGGTGGCTCATAAACTTATTCTCCTTGCACACGTGGAACAGAACACATCTACAATGTGTCCCCTGAGACCATTAAAACGTCCCTGAGGTGTGACTTTACTTTGTAATGACACGCAACAACCCCCTTGGTAGCACAGCCCTTCTTCTGACATCATTGTTTGGCTGGCTGCGCCTCTGCGGCCACCCTGCCCGACACAACGCCCCTCGGTGTCTCATTTATTTTGACTGCGATGGTGTGATTGACGGGCATGAGCAGTGCATATCTTCGCCAGGCTGTCACTCAGCTCCTTCCGCCTTCTTCAGACTGTGCGGCTTCATGGCCGTGGCATGCGATAAGGGATCAGCTGACGCCGCACAGTCTGTAGCAGGTGTAAGGACCCGAGCGAGAGGCGAACATATGTACTGCGCCAGGCCATGAATCCCAGCCCCGCAGTGTGAAACACTGTAAAGACACTGCGGGGCTGGGATTCATGGGCATCGCGAACCGCACCAGCCGACATGAAATGATGTCAGAAGACGGGCAGCGCATGGCCAAGGGATAACGCAACAACGCAGACTCCTGTACAGCAAAATGCGATGCTCAGGAGGCCGCGCCAAGCACCAAGTTGGTATTTTTGCCAGCTGTGCTGCGTCTCATTACAAAGGGAACTCCCGCCTCCAAGACAGATTGACTGTATAAGGGCCAAAATGTTGTACGTGTTTCATTCAGCTTGTGCAAGGAACAAAATTAAAAGAGCAACCTTTGACTTGTGCAGCACTACTGCTGCATAAGGCGTGGCTCTTCTAGTTTGTAACACCTGAGGGGGGGTTAAAGGTTACCTTTAAAATTGGTTCAATTAGGCTTCGGCCTACACTCTACTCCCTCTCCTCCTGCTGACCCTGGGCTCTAACACCGCCAGTTGGGGCCCGGTACTGCTAGCTGCACAGAGAAAAACACCAGCCAATGTGTCAGTGGGGTTCAGCACCGCCAGCTGTTCCCCTGCTGTGTAGCCAGCAACGTGTCCTGCAACAGCCACGCAGACACAACTGACCTACAAATGCCTCCAGTGCAGGCTTCGGCCTACACTCTGCTCCCCCTGCTGACCCTTTGCTCCAACACCGCTAGTTGGGGCTCTAGGAAGACAAGCTTGAATAGGTCCCCATCCTGGTTCCAGCACCGTCAGCTGGTTCCGGGCAGAGCTTTTGGCTTAGGTGCCTCCCTCTGGGTATCCGAGTTCCACCAACGTCAGGTGGTCCTTGGTAGTGCTTTCGGGCATGGGTACCTCCTGCTTAGTAACCGGGTTCCAGTAACGTCAGCTGGTCCTTGGTAGTTCCATTGGCTCTTGGACCTTCGGCTACCCATCCGGGTTCCAGTACCGTCAGCTGGTTCCGGGCAGAGACTTTGGCTTAGGTGTCTCCCTCTGGGTATCTGAGTTCCACCAATGTCAGGTGGTCCTTGGTAGTGCTTTCAGCATGGGTACCTCCTGCTTAGTAACCGGGTTCCAGTAACGTCAGCTGGTCCTCGGTAGTTCCATTGGCTCTTGGACCTTCGGCTACCGATCCGGGTTCCAGTACCGTCAGCTGGTTCTCGGCAGTGTCTTTTGCTCTTGTACCTTCTGCTCCCCATCCTGGTTCCAGTACCGTCAGCTGGTTCCGGGCAGAGACTTTGGCTTAGGTGTCTCCCTCTGGGTATCTGAGTTCCACCAATGTCAGGTGGTCCTTGGTAGTGCTTTCAGCATGGGTACCTCCTGCTTAGTAACCGGGTTCCAGTAACGTCAGCTGGTCCTCGGTAGTTCCATTGGCTCTTGGACCTTCGGCTACCGATCCGGGTTCCAGTACCGTCAGCTGGTTCTCGGCAGTGTCTTTTGCTCTTGTACCTTCTGCTCCCCATCCTGGTTCCAGTACCGTCAGCTGATTCCGGGCAGAGCCTTTGGCTTAGGTGCCTCCCTCTGGGTATCCGAGTTCCACCAACGTCAGGTGGTCCTTGGTAGTGCTTTCAGGCACGGGTACCTCCTGCTTAGTAACCGGGTTCCAGTAACGTCAGCTGGTCCTTGGTAGTTCCATTGCTCTTGGACCTTCGGGTAGCCATCCGAGTTCCAGTTCCATCAGCTGTTTCTCGGCATTTTCTCAGCCTTCTTGTACCTTCTGCTACATTTCCAAGTTCAAGACCCTAAAGACGACGACCCGGAAGACCACCCCTAAGATGACGACGACACCAGAGACGACAACCACTGAGATGACGACGACCCTGGAGACGATGACCCTGAAGACCACCCCGATGATGACGACCCCGGAGACGACGACCCTGGAGACGATGACGACCTGGAAGACCGAGAAGCAGAAGAACAAGAGGCTGCAGAACAAAGAGCAGAAGAACATTAAGCATAAGACTAAATATCAGAGCAAAAGATATTATCTAAATTATAAGCAGAAGAAGACTAAGCAGTGTATGGGGGTGAGTCCGTTCCTCCTCGTGGTGCCCCTGGATAAAGCCTGATGCTGCAGGCCAAACTGAACGCGGACAAATGTAACTGTTTTGTGACAGGCAGAACGGAAGGTGTAATCTTCAAACTTTTATAGATAACAACTACGGGAATGCCTGTCACAAATAAGAATATGATGAAGAAGTTGAATATGAAGAAGATAATAGTAAAATAAAAAGAATATGAACAATGTAACAAAAAAAATAATAGGTAGAAGATGAAGAAGAAGATGAATAAGGTGAAGAAGTTGATGTCAAAGAAGCTGATGATGAGGATAATGAAGAAGAAAGTGTGGGAGAAGTAAAAAAAGAAGGTGAAGGGCGTGGAAGTAGTGAAACGTCAATATCTGACAAAATAAAAAAAAATTAACATAGTCAAAATCTTTCTAACGCCGAATGTCATAAAAAACAAAACAAAATCCTGCTATTCTATTAGATTGGGCTAAACCTCTGTGCCTTTAATGTCTCCGCCACGTCCCCCAATACATCCTACATTATTCTTAGTTGTTTTCCTTCATGTAGAATGAACCTACAAGTTAAGAAAGGGTTTATTTTAATTCCGATATTTTCGTCCCATTGACTTGCATTGGGATCGGGTATCGGTATCGGATTAGATCCGATACTTTGACGGTATCGGCCGATACTTTCCGATACCGATACTTTCCGATATCGGAAGGTATCGCTCAACACTAAATGTGATGTGTGATATGCTATGTAGGTATCATTTTTGTGTATATTTCTGGTTTACTGATTATCATGGTGTTACTGTATCTCTTAGGCCATGTGCACACGTTCAGTATTTTTCGCGTTTTTTTCACGTTTTTTTGCTATAAAAACGCGAAAAAAACCACGAAAAAAACGCTAACATATGCCTCCCATTATTTTCAGGGTATTCCGCATTTTTTGTGCAAATGTTGCATTTTTTTCCGCGGAAAAAAAGCAACATGTTCATTAAATTTGCGGAATTGCGGGGTTCCGCACACCTAGGAATGCATTGATCTGCTTACTTCCCGCACGGGGCTGTGCACAACATGCGGGAAGTAAGAAGATTATGTGCGGTTGGTACCCAGGGTGGAGGAGAGGAGACTCTTCTCCATGGACTGGGCACCATATAATTGGTAAAAAAAAAAGAATTAAAATAAAAAATAGTGATATACTCACCTTCGATGGCCCCCGCAGTCTTCCCGCCTCTCAGGTGCATGCTGCCGCTTCGGTTCCTATAGCTGGTGTGTGGTGAAGGACCTGCGATGACGTCGCGGTCTTGTGATTGGTCGCGAGACCGCTCATGTGACCACTCACGTGACCGCGACGTCATCGAAGGTCCTGCACACACACATCTATAGGAACAGACGCCGCTGAGGAGATCGGCTGTCTGCAGGTGAGTATAACCATTTTTTTTATTTTTTTTATTACTTTTAAACATTCTATCTTTTACTATTGATGCTGCATAGGCTGCATCTATAGTAAAAAGTTGGTCACACTTGTCAAACACTATGTTTGACAAGTGTGACCAACCTGTCAGTCAGTTTAGTTTAGTCAACTTTAGCATTCTGCAAGCTAATTTCGCTTGCAAAATGCTAAAAAAAAGGTGAAAAAACGGGAAAAAAATGCAAAAAAAAAAATGCGGATTTCTTGCAGAAAATTTTCGGTTTTCTTCAGGAAATTTCTGTAAGAAATCCTGACGTGTGCACATACCCTAAGGGTACCATTACACTAAACGATTTACCAATGATCACGACCAGCGATACGACCTGGCCGTGATCGTTGGTAAGTCGTTGTGTGGTCGCTGGAGAGCTGTCACACAGACAGCACTCCAGCGACCAACGATGCCGAAGTCCCCGGGTAACCAGGGTAAACATCGGGTTACTAAGCGCAGGGCCGCGCTTAGTAACCCGATGTTTACCCTGGTTACCATCGTAAATGTAAAAAAAAAAAAACAGTACATACTCACATTCCGGTGTCCGTCAGGTCCCTCACCGTCAGCTTCCCGCACTGACTGTGAGTGCCAGCCGTAAAGTAAAAGCAGAGCACAGCGGTGACGTCACCGCTGTACCCTGCTTTCCGGCCGGCACTCACAGTGGCTTCCCACTGCTTAGGCACGGTTGTGCCAGCCCTTCCACTCCACTACTCACGTACGATTCCGGATCCGGCCACCATTGGCACGCATATATTCCAGGCTCATGCAGCCCTGCTACCACGTCTAACCAAAGGGGGCGCACTCACTATCTAGGTCTGTGCAGCCCTAACCTAAGGGTTATACGTGCCATAACTGGCCTATGCCTATCCTGGACGTACGAGCATAACTTAGTGACGCACCTCTACTACGCGACACAGTGATCAAGGCCACAGAGTGGCCGAAACGTCGTACTTGTCGCCTTTTCACGTGCAATAAACGCAATTTTTCTTGAAGCATAAATTTTGTCGCAAAGCGTGCAGTGATTATAGACTTGTACGTATTGATGGGATTATTTCTCGTTCACTAGCACCTTACTTCCCTCAGTCGTGTGCTAGCCATCTCTATACTTGGTATCGTATATATGGACCTTTCATGTTTTGCCTAAATAAAGGTCTTAGAATTGTTCACTATTCTCTTGCTCTGTTGATTGTGTAACACCGGAGAAGGAACCCGTGACAACTGGTTGCAAGCAGCGGGATCAACAGAGCGTAACCTAATGGAGAACCTCACACAGAGTGAGTACAGAAATTGGACTGTATCCAGTTTACAGGAGAGAGCCAGAGACCAGGACCTGAACTACCAGGGACTGACTAAAGAGGCCTTAATCGATCTACTGGTGGGTGCTAGCCAGACCACCTACTCCCATATGTCTGAAGGACGAGCACTGGAGACGAGGACCCCCACCCCTAAAAGCCAGTGGGTGGTGTCATACAAAGAAGAGATGGCGGCTTTGGGCCCAGGCGTCTCTCAGGAGTACAAGGGGGAGGCTGCCCGCCGGGCACAGCGGAGACAAGAAGTAATGGAGCTTGAAAGAGGGAGTAATGCAATGTGGAATGTAAACCCAACGATCCGGGAGCCTGTACGGATCACCCGGACAGAGTTTAAGCCATTTGATGAGGCTTCCGGAGATGTGGAGGGGTTCTTCAAGGAGTTGAGCAGCAGTGTGCTGTGATGGAGGTGCCCCACTCTGGCTGGATGCGTTTGTTAGTGGGACTCCTGAACAGTAGCCTGGTGGAGGCTTACCGAACCATTGACTCACAGCGGAATCGGGATTATAACATTGTAAAGCAGACTATCCTTGATTACCATGCTATCACCCCAGACTCATATAGGGCCAAGTTCCGAGACCTCCCATGCACTACGGGGGGATCGTTTAGGATGTATGCACATAAGATGTCCCAGGCATGTCGGAGATGGCTGGAAGCAGAAAACGCCTTTACTGTGGAAGATGTTATACAGGCGTTCCTTATAGAACAATTTCTTGCCAAGTGCCACGCAGAGGTACGGGAATGGGTCTGGGAGCGCATGCCGTGCACTGTGGAGAGAGCTGCAGCCCTGGCCGATGAAGCCCTTACTATCCGACCGCAATGGAGGAGGCTCCTGGACAATGAACCACGGCCTTCGACCGCGCCCAATCCCCCTCAGATTATATCTGCCCCTCCACCCAGCCGCAGGCCAATGACAATCACAGCTCACAATCCTGGGCCCCAACTGTTCCGACCACGACCTGGGGGTATCACAGAGAGGAGATGTTACGGGTGTGGGCAACCTGGACATTTCCAGTCTGGCTGTCCCTCCAAGATTCGGAAGGAGCCCCATGCGGCCCCACCTCATCCAGTGCATCTTGTGCATTCCATCACACCAGAGGAAGAGGAACCACCACCCCCCACCAGAGTGGACCTCCGACCACGGCACCATAGATACCCCTCCTGGAGTGTATGGACTCCGGCCTTTGTCCATCAGAAAAACACAGCAACGGCATTGCCACCTGCAGGATGTCTTAATTGATGGATACAAAGTGTCGGGATTTAGAGACACGGGGGCATTCCTGACTATCGCTGACCCCCGTGTGGTTCGACCCAAGGCAATTCACTAGGGCCCGGGAATTCCTATTGTCCTGGCGGGGGGTGTCTGCAAATATATACAGAAAGCTTTGGTACATTTGGATTTCGGTTTTGGTGAAAAACTGTGTTGGATTAGCGTTATGGGAGGACTTCCTGCAGATATCCTCCTTGGAAATGACATTGGGGAGTTGCAAAGTCATTTTGTGGGAGCAGAAGATATCGCAGATACCGTAATGCTCATCATTCCCTACGTTCTAGAGTTCAGAGACTGTCTCGCCCAGCTAGCTACCTTGGCTAATGAACATCAGCGAATGGCCCAGTCCAGTCAAAAAGCCTGGTATGACCATAAAGCCAGGACCCGGGAATTTATGGACAAGTGCTCTTGATTATTGCAACCCCTGCCACTGTACAAGGAACTATAAACAGTGGAGCAAAGTGGACTAAAGTGAGCAGGCCAGTGGTCTGTGTAGACCTAATGGCGTGCTCACTTATTATGAGGGGGGAGAGGTTGTGATGGTGTGATATGCTATGTAGGTATCATTTTTGTGTATATTTCTGTTTTACTGATTATCATGGTGTTACTGTATCTCTTAGGATGAGTTGTTATTTGCCATCTGATATTCTCCCCACAGTTCTGTATTGTAATCTCTCCACAGGGTCAGTGAATAATGTTGTTTGCTAATATGCTAATGACATGTTGACCTAGCTTGTTAAAACAATGAGCCCCTGAGACCTTCCCCCTCCTGACCTGTGAATGAGGGGGGAGACTTGTAAATATCAGGGAGGTGACACAGAGATCAGTCTGATGTGGAACCATGATGTGAAGAGCATATCAGAGAGAAAGAAGGGAATATGGACTGTTATCCTCTGTGCTGGATTGTTGGACTTTTATTCTGGAATATTTAATCCTTTGTGTGATGGATCGTATATATGGACCTTTCATGTTTTGCCTAAATAAAGGTCTTGGAATTGTTCACTATTCTCTTGCTCTGTTGATTGTGTAATACCGGAGAAGGAACCCGTGACATGTAAGTGTGATAAATATGCAAAAGAATAAGAAATCAGGAAGGGGACAAATACTTTTTTCGCACAACTGTACATGAGATATCATGATAAAATTGTAAAGGCTTCCAAAAAATTTAAAGACATTTCAAAAGGCACTATTATTTCTTGGGATTCTTTTAACCATCATGTGTACATTGGTGAACTTATCTCTGACTAATACCTTGCTCACAGAACCTTTAATTTAATACTAACACTTGTTTTTCAAAGGCTTTTTCTTCAGAACAAATTCATTTAATTCTTAAACTGTTTTGATTGGGATTCCATGAATGGTAGGAGCTGAATGGGAAAACTCTCTGCATGAAGAAATGTATTTATGGCAGGAAGATTTCAAGACATCAATGATAACATCCCTATTTAGTAGTACATGAATTTTTGTATTCAAAAAGGTAAGCTCCTGTTTCACTGAATTTCTCCATCATAGTTAATTGCATGAGAGTACCTTCACTGATTTTAAATGATACCCAAACCAATAATATAAAATTAATGCATAAATGCAAAAATTGGATCATAGCTGTTTAACCCCCTTCATCCCAAAGCCTGTTTTCACCTTTCTGACTAGGCTAATTTTTACAATTCTGACCACTGCCAATTTACGAGGTCATAACTCTGGAACACTTCAATAGATCCCACTGATTCTGAGATTGTTTTCTATAAACATATTGTACTTCATGATAGTGGTAATATTTATTTCATATGACTTGCGTTTATTTGTGAAAAAAATCTGAAATTTGGCAAAAATTTTGAAAAGGTTGCAATTTTCATACTTAGAATTTTTCTGCCCTTAAATCAGAGAGTCATATCACACAAAATAGTTAATAACTAAAATTTCCCACATGTCTCCTTTATATCAGCACATTTGAAACATAATTTTTTTTGTTAGGAAGTTATGAGGGTTAAAAATTGACCAGCGAGTTCTCATTTTCACAACAAAATTTGGAAAACCATTTTTTTAAGCTACCACATCACATTTGAAGTGACTTTGAAGGGCCTTTATGACAGAAAATGCTCACAAGTGACACCACTATCCTGCTCAACTTACTCAAAACCTCATTCAAGAAGTTTATTAACCCTTCTTGTGCTTCACAGGAATTAATAGAATGTGAAAGAAAAAAAAATTACTATTCTTTCACAAACATTTTCCTTTAGACCTATTTTTTTTTTACTTTCGTAAGGGTAACAGGAGAAAATGGACCATACAATTTGTTGTGCAATTTCTCCAGATCATATTGATACCCCATATGGGGGAAAACTGTTTGGGCACACAGCAAGGCTCAGAAGGGAAGGAGCGCCATTTGACTTTTTGAATGTAAAATTTGCTGTAATAATCAGTGGAAACCCCCAACAAGTGACCCCATTTTGGAAACTAGACCCCTTAGGGAACTTGTCTAGATGTGTCTTGAGCACTTTGAACCCGCAGGTGCTTCACAGAAGTGTAGAACGCTGAAAAATCTCATTTTTACCAGATAAATCTTATTTAGCTCCAAATTTTGCTTTTTCACAAGGGAAACTGGAGAAAATGGACCATAAAAATTTGTTCATCGATCCCCCATATGTGGTCAAAAACTACTTTTGAGCCACAAAGCTCAGAAGGGAAGAAACTCCATATTACAATGCAGATTTTGCTGCACTTGTTTGAGGGTGCCATGTTACATTGGCAGAGCCCCGGAGATGCCAGAACAGGAGAACCCCCATAAGTGACCCCATTTTACAAACTAAGCATCTCAATGAATTCATCTAGGGTGCAGTGATTATATTGACAGCACAGGTATGTCACAGACTGTTATACCATTTGGCAGTGAAGAAAAAATAATAATTTTTTGCCACCAAGATTGTGTGGTAGCCCCAGGTTTTACATATTCATACTGGGAAATGGGTAAAAATTGCACCAAAATGTGTCCCACAATTTCTGCTAAATGTAGAAATAACTCATATGAGGATGTACAGTACTGCTTAGCTATGTAGAGAGACTCGGAGAGATGGAGTGCTATTTGCCTCCTGGAGCACAGATTTTACTAGAATAATTTGCGGAATCCATGTAAAGAGCCCCTAAGTGCCACTCAAGTGACCCCATTTTTGAAATTATAATGCTTTGGTAATTTATCTACAGATGTAGTGAAGATTTTCACTCCATGGATGTTTTCCAAAAACAGGCAGCAGTGGATGTACATTACGCACAGCTCATGCTTCTGGAAACATGAACCTGTGAATAGGCAGGCTCTCATAACTACAGAAACGATAAATATGTGAATGCTAAATGTGGTTTAGGCACACTGTGGCTCAGAAGGGAGGGGGCGGCATTTGGATTTGGGAGCTGAGAATTTGCTGAATTTCTTTTGCGGGGTGAGGAGCCATTGCGATTTTCCAGAGCCTTTATGCTAGCAGTAACGTGGATGCCCACTGTATTTCCATTAACACCTTTCTGCCATCGGACGGAATAGTACGTCCAATGGCAGAACCCCCGCTTTGATACGGGCTTCGGCGGTGAGCCCGCATCAAAGCCAGGATATGTCAGCTGTTTTGAACAAATGACATGTGCCCGCAATAGGCGCTGGTGGAATCGCGATCCACCCATGCCTATTAACTAGTTAAATGCCGATGTCAAACTCTGATAGAGGCATTTAACTAGCTCATCCAGCCATCGGGCCGGAAATGTGCGCATTGCTGACCCCGTCACATGATCAGGGGTCAGCGATGCATTGGCATGACAACCAGAGATCTCCTGAAGACCTCTATGGTTGTTGATGCCAGATTGCTGTGAGCACCACCCTGTGGTTGGCGCTCAAAGCAATGCTGTAATTCAGTTACAATGTAGCAGAGCCGACTAGGATATGCCAGCTTCTAGCATCCCATGGAGGCTATTGAAGCATGGCAAAACTATAAAAAAAAAACTTAAAAAAATATGAAAAAAAATTAAAAAAATATAAAAGTTCAAATCACCCCCCTTTCGCCCCATTCAAAATAAAACAATATAATTAAAATCAAACATATGCATATTTGGTATCGCCATGTTCAGAATCACCTGATCTTTCAATAAAAAATGGATTAACCTGATCGCTAAACAGCATAACGAGAAAATAATTCTAAATGCCAGAATTATGGTTTTTTGGTCGCCGCAACATTGTATTAAATGCAATAACGGTAAATCAAAAGAAAATACCTGCACCAAAATGGTACCCTTAAAAACATCAGCTCGGCTCACAAAACATAAGCTCTCAACCAACTCGAGATCAAGAAAAATAGAGATGCTGCAGGTCTCAGAAAATTGTGCAATTTTTTTTTTTAGCCAAAGTTTGGAATTTTTTTTACCACAAAGAACCTACACAAGTTTGGTGTCTATGAACTTGTAATGACCTGGAGAATCATAGTGACAGGACAGTTTTAGCATTTAGTGAACCTAGCTCTGGGAAGGAGGGCAGCGAAAAACGAAACCCCAAAACTGAAAAAAACTCTGGGTGTTAAGGGGTTAACAGATGACAGACCTGAGTGAGGGCTTGCTTCTTTTGTGGATTGAGTTGAAGCTGAGCACTTACATCGGGGTTTCGATCTAAATCTCTGAGTGACTTGACAGATGAAACTCCCGATGGATCCATTCACTATAAGGAGGCAGCAGAGATAATGTGGCCTCCATTTGGCCTCTGATCAGCAGTGTCCTTTTCTGAAGTGCACAAAGCTGTGGCTGATGGCACTTTTATGCAATCCTACATAGACGGACATTGCCGGATTACAGGTCTTATGGCGCGTCCACAGTGCCTGCAGCTGCCTCATTATAGGGAATCTTCAACCGGGAGTTGTATCTGAATCACGTATTTCAGCAATTTACACAGTAATCTCAATGTAAGCGATCAACATAGAGCGTAGGATAGATGTGCACTGAGCATAACTGCGATATTATGAGGCAGAATGAAAAAAATCAACAGCATGTGAAGAATTGGTTTCATTTATTTTATATGCCTTTCCTTATGGGGTATAAATGATTAGACTACTTTATTCTTCGGGTCGGAGCGATTACAGCGATGCCAGATTTATAACGGGTGTTTATGTTTGGCTGCTTTCACACACCAAAAGATGCTTTTTATTGTGAAAATTAGTTTTTGCATCACCATGTTTTGAGAGCTATAATTTTTCTCTATTTTGGCCAACAGAGTCATGCGAGGGCTTGCATTTGTTGGCACCATTTTCGGGCACATGACATTTTTTAATTACTTCCTATTCTGATTTTTGTGAGACAGAATGAATAAAAACCAGCCATTCATGATTTTTTTTATATACCAATCCGGGTGTGGTAAAATTAGTAAGGCAGCTTTATTCTTCGGGTCAGTACGATTACGGTGATAATCAATTTATATTTTTTCACAGTGGGGAAAGAAAGTATTTAGTCAGCCACCAATTGTGCAAGTTCTCCCACTTAAAAAGATGAGAGAGGCCTGTAATTGATATCATAGGTAGAACAGAACTATGAGAGTCAAAATGAGAAAGCAAATCCAGAAAATCACCTTGTCTGATCTGACAAGATTTCTAATGTAAAATATGGTGAAAAATAAGTATTTTGTCATTAGCAAAAGTTCATCTTAATATTCCTTTATATATCCTTTGTTGGCATTGACAGTGGTCAAACATTTTTTGTAAGTCTTCACAAGGTTGGCATACACTGTTGGTGGTATGGTGGCCCATTCCTCCATGCAGATCTCCTCTTGAGCAGTGATGTTTTGGGCAGGGCCGGACTGGCCATTTGGCAATTCTGGCAAATGCCAGAAGGGCTGGTCTGGTTGTGGGCTGCCTTGTGTGCTACATTGTTAACAGAATCAATGTTCTCAATGCACACATACTGTTATCAGTTGTGACGGAGTACAAACCGGTCACTCCATCACTTACCTCAGCATGCCATGGGTATAATTAGAAATATTGGTCTTGTAGTAAATCTTCCTTTCCTCCATCCAGGATAATATTAGTAATATATCCCATCTGGTTATTAAGGACGGGGACACTATGGGCCTCTGTGATTTCAAATGCCAGGGCTGAATTTCATCCCCAGTCCGTACCTGGTTTTGGGCCTGTCGCTGGGCAACATGGACTTTCACCTCTATCCAAAAGTTTTTTTATGGCGTTGAGATCTGGAGACTGGCTAGGCCACTCCAGGACCTTCATATGCTTGTTATGAAGCCACTCCTTCATTGGTGGTTTGTTTGGGATTATTATCATGCTGAAAGACCCATCCACGTTTCATCTTCAATGCCCTTGCTGATGGAAGGAGATTTGCACTCAAAATCTCATGATACATGGCCCCATTCATTCTTTCATGTACAGGGATCATCCATCCTTTTCCCTTTGCAGAGAAACAGTTCTAAAACATGATGTTGTCACCCATGCTTCACAGTAGGTATGGTGTTCTTTGGATGCAACTCAGCATTCTGTCTCCTC
Organism: Ranitomeya variabilis; assembly: GCF_051348905.1. NCBI lineage: Eukaryota > Metazoa > Chordata > Amphibia > Anura > Dendrobatidae > Ranitomeya > Ranitomeya variabilis. The sequence continues at coordinate 828,922,795 of NC_135233.1, forward strand.
CAAACATAACAAGTGTTGCTTCTACCAAACAGTTCTACTTTGGTTTCATCAGACCATATGACATTCTCCCAATACTCTTATGAATAATCCAAATGCTCTCTAGCAAACTTCAGACGGGCCCGGACATGCACTGGCTTAAGCAAGGGGACATGTCTGGCACTGCAGGATCTGAGTCCCTGATGGCGTAGTGTTACTGATGTTAGTGCAGCGCCCCAGAGTCCTGGTCGTTGCAGTACTGATGCTCCGCCGCTAAGGGGGGCTATGGTACGTCTGATGGCACTGAAGGAGTTCACCTGACCAGGTATCACAGACACCAATACACTTCATAGTCTGGCCTCCAGGGGGAGCTAAGGGTGCTATGTATTAGGCCACTCCTCACAATCTGGTAAAACTGGGGGTTAGATAGGAAGTTAGGCAGAAGCTGACTGGGTTGGAACCAGGCAACATCCTGTGGCAGAGGGTGTTGCAGGGGAAGATTCAGGGGGGTCCCTGTCAGGGGTGGGATCCTGACAGAGGCCTAGCGAACAGAAAGAGCGTTACGGGACCGTGCCTGCACTTCATTGCGGCAGCACCCCAAGAAAGGACAAGAAGCAAGGTTTATTGTGCTGAGTGAGAAACGAGATCAACGCAACAAGGAGAAACACCAGTAGGAGTCGTGCTGTAAGACGAGGCAACATCCTACTGAGGCGCTCAGCCGGTGGCCGGAAACGCCGAGAAAGTATTGAGCTCCAGGCCTTACTTCAAACCTATGGCAGGACAGTCAGTTCTAGGCGGGCTGTCTCACCCAAAATCACCTAAGCAGACTCAGGGGGCAACATTTGGAGAGGGGCGACTCTAGGCTCCCGGAAGACCTCCGAGCCTACCCGTCATACGGGTGCGTCCTAGCCATATCATCTGGGGGGACGAAGAAGAACATCATAATCGAGTTGTGAGGGAACTTCAGAAACAGACACAACAGTTGTGAGGACTATCCCGTAATCACAGCAGGGAAGGACTACAACACACAAGTGCTAGAAGGTAGGCACAGATTTCCACCTGCAAAGGGAACTCTGGAGGTGCCATCGGACCGGCCGGACTCAGGTAGCCTGGTTAACCGTATTCCGGACTGAGGATACTGAAGCCTTCAGTAAAGAGGTAAAGAGACTGCAACCTGGTGTCCTCGTTATTTACCGCGACCTACACCACACCACAACATCATCTCATTCTCAACTTTCACTGGACGCCCCTCAGCAGGGTCACGAACCGGGCCTAGCCACCGTGACAACCCCAGGACTGAGAAGCAGAGGCCCGGTACCGGGTACCCCCCGGCCCTGTGGCAGTGGTGGCGCTACATTAGCCTTTGTTGTGGTGGTCCCAGCTTTAAGCAGGATATTCACTAGGTCCTGTGTGGTTTTGGGATTATCAGTAGTCTTGCATGTGTTCCATTTTCTTATTATTGCTCCCACAGTTGATTTCATCACACGAAGCTGCTTGCCTATTGCAGATTCAGCCTTCACAGCCTGGTGCAGGGCTACATTTTTGTTTCTGGTGTCCTTCGACAGTTCTTTGGTCTTCACCATAGTGGAGTTTGGATTGTGACTGTTAGAGGTTATGGACAGGTGTCCTTTATACTGGTAACAAGACAAACAACAAACATATTTGGTTTAACCAAGATATAAATTATATAAAAGTTTGATCTATGAAAATATAAAATTAATCACAGTAAACTTCTTTAAATAAAAAAAATAAAAAAACGGCATTGTCATTTTTAACTGGACCTCCCTGCAAAAATGCAATACACAATCAGTCATATATGCCACAAATTGTACCAATAAAAACAACACTTGCCTCACAAAAAACCTCATACATTTCTATTGATCCAAATTAAAAAAAAAGTTATGGTTCTCAAAGAATGGAGATACAAATCAAATTGTTTTTTTTCTCTACAATATACAACATTTTTAACCACTGAAATATGAAAAAAATTAAAAATCATATTGATCTTAATAATAATGTTACCAATTCATTTTTGAGGGACAATTGTGCTGTTTTTTTTTAACATTGCACCTGATTTTCAGTAAATTGTATTTTAAAATAAATAGTGTTGTTATTTTTTTTTCTAAAAAAAACAAGCCCTCATAGATCTATAAAGATGCAAAAGTAAAAACATATGACTCTGGAAAAAAGGGTAAGAAAAAATGAAAGTACACAAGCAAAAAAGTCATGGCTTAAAGGTGGACATTTACTTTTTTATTTGGTATTTAGTTCTATGTGTTTTCTGTGCACAAAGAGTAACATGATTTAGATTTTAAAAATTCAGAAACAGAACATTATTTTAGGAAACCTGCAGATTTTTACTATGTAATCTGAGAGCAGCGTGATGTTGAGGTTGAAAGCCTGATTCCTGTGATGGGTCACTGTGTTGCTGTTGATATAAAATCAGTGTTTTATCAGCAGTAGATTTTCACTACAGGGCTAGGTGTCTTGTGCTTCCTAGTCAACTGTTCTGTGTAAACCCATTAATGATTAGCAGTTTTCTGTCTGTGTACAATGCACACAGAAAGCTGCCAATCATGTGAGTGAGATTGGTTATACAGAGCTCAGCATTCTGAGCCCTGCTAGATCTGCAGCAAAGAAAACTATGAGGCATCAAAATGACAGCTTGCAGACCAGCAAGTGACACATCACTGGAATCATGGTCTCAGCCCCTACATCATGCTCCTCAGTTCATAAGATCATAGAATTTTAGAGTTGGAAGGGACCTCCAGGGTCATCGTGTCCAACCCCATGGGCAATAAAGGATTCACTAAACCATCTCAGACAGATGGCTGTCCAGCCTCTGTTTGAAGACTTTCGTTGAAGGAGCACTCACTACCTCTCGTGGCAGCCTGTTCCACTCATTGATCACCCTCACTGTCAAAAAGTTTTTATAATATCTAATCTGCATCTTCTCCCTTTCAGTTTCATTCCATTGCTTCTCATGTTTCCATATGCAAATTAAAATAAGGATGATCCCTCTACACTGTGGCATCCCTTCAGATATTTGTACACAGATATTACATTTCTTTAGCCTTCTTTTTTGCAAACAAAACATTTTTAGGTCCTTTAACCTTTCCTTGTAGAAAATAATTTGTATTCCGCTCGCCATCATGGTAGCTCTTCTCTGAATCTGCTCCAGTTTTTCGATGTCTTTTTTTATGAACTGGACATAGTATTCCAGATGAGGGGGATAATTACTGCACGTGATCTAGACTATATTTCTCTTAATACATCCCAGAACTGTGTTTGCCTATATTGCTGTTGCATTACACTGTTGATTCATGTGCAGTCTGTGATCTATTAGTATACCTGTATTTTTCATCCATGCTGTGGCTTAGTTCTATTCCTCCCATTCTGTGGATGTCATTTTTCATTTTCCTTGCCCTGATGTAGAATCTTGCATTTCTCCCTGTTAAATACCATTCTATTAGTTGCGGCCCATGGTACAAGCTTATTTATATCCTTCTGAATCCTTTCTCTGAGGTCTCTATTGTAAGTTATCCCTTATAGCTTTGCATTGTCTACAAATTTGATTAGTTTATTTTCAGTTTCCTTATGTAGATAATTTACAAAAATGTTGAACAACACAGGGGCCAGGACAGAGTTTTGTAGTACGCCGCTTGAAACACTCTTCAAAGTGGATTTGCAACCATTTATTTCCACTGTTTTAGTATGATCGCTGAGCCAGTTATGAATCCACCTAAATGTTGCTTTGTCAACCCCATACTTTGTCATTTTTTCAAAAAGGATAGTAGGAGATACTTTATCAAATGCTTTGCTGAAGTCAAGATATACTATATCTTCTGCATTTCCCTGATCCACCCAGTCAGTGATTCTATCATAGAAGGAAATTAGAATGACTTGATTGTTACAAACCATTGCTAGCTCTGGTTACTTACTGTTTTCTTATTCAGAAACTTATATACATTATTTTTAATAATTTATTTAAAGACCTTTCTTGGTATAGAAGTAAGGCTCACTGACCTGTAATTTACTGGCTCCATTTTATTTCCTTTTTGAAGATACGGACAACATTTGCTCTTCTCAAGTGTTTTGAACTTCTCCTCTTCTCCAGGATTTTTCAAAGATTTTGGCTAGTGGTTCTGCAATTTCCTCTGCTGTATCTTTCAGTACCCTAGGATGTCATTCATCTGGACCAGGAGATTTAAATTCATTTAAATTAGCTAAGTTTTCCCTCACCATCTCTCTGTTTATAGAGAGTGTGGATTCTTTTATTCCTTCAATAGCACAGTCAAGATCAGTTGATGTTAAATTTGCCTTCTTAGAGAACACAGATGCAAAATAGAAATATAAAAGTTTGGCCTTTTCAACATCATCTTTGACCACTTCACCCTTTTCATCCTGTAAAAATCATATGGCATCTTTGACTTTTCTTTTTCTTTTGACATACCCTCAAAATCTTTCTTTATTACTCTTGGTCTCCCTTGCAAGCTTCACTTCATTACTGACTTTAGCTCTTCTAACACTTGCTCACATTCCCTGCAGACAGCATAAATATTCTTCTTTATATATGCCCTCTCTTGCCATTTGATATACATTTCTTTTTTCTTTTTTAGCAAGTGTTTAAGTTCAGTGTTCATCCATGCTGGTCTATTTAACTGATCCAATTCTTCCTTATTTTTGGGATTGTTACTGACTGTGCAGTGAAAATTTCCTTTAGAAAAATCTTCCTTCTTTGTTGGACATTTCTGTCCTTTAGAACATCCAGCCAGCCATTCGACCTCTCCTACCCTCTTTCAGAGTTCATTAAAATCTGCTTTTAAAATCTGGCAAGAGAGGGCATATATAAAGAAGAATATTTATGCTGTCTGCAGGGAATGTGAGCAAGTGTTAGAAGAGCTAAAGTCAGTAATGAAGTGAAGCTTGCAAGGGAGACCAAGAGTAATAAAAAAAGATTTTGAGGGTATGTCAAAAGAAAAAGAAAAGTCAAAGATGCCATATGATTTTTACAGGATGAAAAGGGTGAAGTGGTCAAAGATGATGTTGAGAAGGCCAAACTTTTACATTTCTATTTTGCATCTGTGTTCTCTAAGAAGGCAAATTTAACATCAACTGATCTTGACTGTGCTATTGAAGGAATAAAAGAATCCACACTCTCTATAAACAGAGAGACGGTGAGGGAAAACTTAGCTAATTTAAATGAATTTAAATCTCCTGGTCCAGATGAATGACATCCTAGGGTACTGAAAGATACAGCAGAGGAAATTGCAGAACCACTAGCCAAAATCTTTGAAAAATCCTGGAGAAGAGGAGAAGTTCAAAACACTTGAGAAGAGCAAATGTTGTCCGTATCTTCAAAAAGGAAATAAAATGGAGCCAGTAAATTACAGGTCAGTGAGCCTTACTTCTATACCAAGAAAGGTCTTTAAATAAATTATTAAAAATAATGTATATAAGTTTCTGAATAAGAAAACAGTAAGTAACCAGAGCTAGCAATGGTTTGTAACAATCAAGTCATTCTGCTTTTATGAAGTCCAACTTTAAAATCTGAGTCCTCGCAGGTCTTCTTCCTCTTGTAATTCAAAATTCGAGAATAGCATGATCACTGCCTCTTAAATTCCCGGCATACTCTTGTTCTCTCTTCTACCTTTTGAAAGATAAAGTTGTTAGCGAGAGAAGATAAAAATTTTCTGGACCTATTACTTTTGCCTATGTCATGCTTTTTTGAGAATGAAAACATCTGAGTTAAAAAGAGTTCACAGCTTGCATAGCAAAAACCTGCTGACAGATTCCCCTTAACATATGATTCATTTTACGTTAATACAGAGTGTCCAGAAGCTAAGACTGAAGCACAGAGATTTTTTATGTACAGTTTAATTGCTCGCATAAAAAAGAAAACAATTTTAAGCATTGAGCAGTCATCCATTGACAGGACTGCAAAAATATACAGCAGAGACAGAATAGGCATCATTAAAGTCTTATGTAAACGTGAGGTATTGTTACAAATGGTTGTTAAAATCGCAAATTGACAGTAACAACGCCTAAGATTGATTCTCATCCGAAACACAAGTGAGAGAGAATAATCCCTATTGTGCTTTATAATTTTATGGTGACTGAAATGCATTTACACACGCAAAAGAAAATCCCAATTGCGTCATACAGTCTTCTATGTATTGAATGGATTGCACCTCATGAATGCATGAAATCAATGGTAGCTCAATCTCCACTATATATCACATCCCTAAATCTGCAGGGGCTGTCTGCTTTAAGACCTTGTTCTCTAATTATATATCCTTCAGTAGAATTACCTTTTTCAGATGTGCATTATGTGGATGACTAATAACAAAATATCCAGAGGTGAATCTTCAGGCTTTGAAATTAGTTACTCCTTTACCATCTGGAAAAATCTTACCTCTTTGCTATCAATAAAATGAAGCTCATCAGGCGTGTCACTCATTGAGTCTTTGAAGTAGAGAACAGAATAATGAGAAAGGTCTGAAACTTCACTAAAGGAATAAAGCTCTATACCGAATATATGAACATACAGATCAAGGTTTACATAAATATGGAGTCAAAATAATCTTTCATTATAATGAAGAGTAGTGAAATAGATACATTAGATGATAGCTACATGATACAAATGATATTCTAGTACTGAGAAGAGCAACATGTGACTTATACCTACTTGTATATAATGGCAATTATCTAATGTATATTTTTATCTAAACAACAAATTATAGAAGTGGCAAGCGGTATGATTAAATAACAGTTGCCTATAACTTTAAAACATTAACATTTTTGGGTCTTGTTTATGCCTCCAAAAAAGCTCTGACCAATCAAAAAATGGACTGCACAAGCCCTTTACAAATAACATACTGTTAGATTGAATTGAGATCAGAAGAATTTGGAGGAAAAGTAAATACTTTGTGTCTCCTTGTCATGTTCCTCAATCCATTGGTAAACAACGTTTACAGTATGGCAGGGTGTACTATCCAGGTTACTATGCAAATGTTTAGGTAAATTGGAAAATGCCAAAGCAACATCGGGCATGAATGCCGGGACCAAAGTAGCCAAGAGCATCACACTACCTTTGCCATCTTGCCTTTTTTACATATTGCATCATGGTGGAAGTGACGCATGTCTACCCGACTGTCCAAATAAAGGAAAACAGTCATTGTTCTTTCATCCACTTCTGATCTTCATGTATCCTTTGCATGTACTCTTGGAGATTGTTAGGAGTCATCATGGGACTGACCGATTTATAGTATTTTAATCAGACTTATGACCATGCCAGCTTAGAAAACACTGTGAGCAGTACAAAACAACAATAAACAAATGTATCTTTCCTGACATTTCCTCTTTTCTCAACTTATGATGAGAAATATGGCTCAAATTGGCTAGCTACAAAAAGAAAAACATGATTTTATGATATGCTGTCACAAGATATGTATGTTGCAACTTGTACTGTATGTTGTCAAGAACCTTGGTAGCATTTATTGTACTGAATTTGTTTTGCAATTCTTTAGCAAATTTAAACAGTACAGAGATCATTTTTTTTTAAAAGGCAGAGCTTTTATTTTATCCAATCAGGAGTTTCTATAGCTACACATAAAATACACATTGCAGCTTATCGAGTACAATGCCTCAGAGTGTCATGACATACAGTCCTGCTCATCATTATTGGCACCCCTGAAGTGTAAATACATCATTTTGAATATCTCCTGAAAAAAATGAATCAAGTTAAACAGTTTTTTTTGCATACAGAACTCGTGTTAAATACAAAAGAGCAAATGACAAACAATAATTTAAAACAAAAAACAATTGGAGGGAAAACTAGAAAAACATAAAGCTTGCTGTGTTACTGTATTGGCACCCTTTACATTAAACTACCGTAGTTTGGAAACACATTTTCATTTGCCTGTGGTAAATCACAAATGAGAATCATCTGTGATTGTTGGTGCCCATGTGAAATAAATTAACCAATGAGTGATGACTTCAGTGTTTTAATAAGCAACATGGTAGGCCCTGTTCCTTTGTCACAATGGTGAAGACAAAGGAGTTGTCTGAAGCGTTATGCTGTAAGAATCAGGCTGCACTCAGATGTCACCCGAGTGCAGTACTATTTAAGTGTGACGATTCAAAGAGGGAAAACGGAGAGTGGACCCTCTAGACCACGACGACGAACCCCTCACAGACGAGCTGACCAGATAGACCGCCCCCTATACAGGGAGAGTTAGGGGCAGGCCCGTGAGGGACTATTGCCAAGGAAGCTGGAGGACCAGGACGGGAGAAGACCAAGAAGAGGTGGAGATCGTAGGACCACAGGATAGGTGAGTACTGCAGAGAAAAAGGACTGATGGGTAAAACAGGACTGATGGGTAAAACAGGACTGATGGGTAAACTGCAGCAGTACAGGGACTGGCAGAGGAACTGAGGAAACGCAGAGGCTAGCAGGATACAGGAAAGACAGGATAAACCCAAAGTCAGAGGGAAAACGAACTTCACAGAGACTAAGAGCGGCCAGGAACACCTGAAGGAACAAATGATAACCAGGCACAGAGGGACAGCAGGAAGCAGTTTAAATACCTAAAGGCAGGGTAGCACTTCCGGGTAACAGACCTCCAGAACCATAGAGAGGACAATAAGGAGGACCGACTTCCAGGTACTAGTCCTCCAGGACCATAGAGGAGACGAAGAGGAGCGCCAACAGAAGATCAGAAGTGCACATGCGCAGCACTGAACCTGGTATGTGCGCGCGCACGAGAAGCAGAGGCCGGGAGCGAGCGAGGAGGCGGCAGCAGCGGTATGATATGAAGACATCAAAACTGCTGTTATTAACAAACACAAGACTTCCAAAGGGCATCAGGCCATATCCAAAAACCTTGGTATCCCATTTTCAACATTGTGAAATGTTATTAAGAAGTTTGCCAACCATACAACTGTCTAGAATCTCCTTGGACGGGAGGGAAGAGGGAAATTAACAAGAGATGTTTTCGATGGTTAGTGCGAATGCTGGAAAAAACATCACGTCAAACAGCCAAAGACCTGAAGGCCAACCTGGAACAGCCTGGGTTCATGATTTCAACAAGTACCATAAAAGATATTAAAAAGGAACTACTGATTTTTGCCAAAGAGCACCTTGAAAAATCACATTCCTTCTGGGAAAATGTTCTGTGGACAGATGAAACAAAAAAAATGGATTACTTACTGGTAATACTCTTTTATAGAGCCACAACAGCACCCACTTGAGAGAGAGGATCTGCCCTTAGGAACAGGAAACCCTATGGAGAGATAAAAGGGGTGGTCCCCCTTGCTCCCACAGTTGGGTTACAGAGAATGAGAAGAACCGCCCACCAGTTTTAGTAGGCAATCCAATATTTTTATTTATCTTTACTTAACTTAAGTATGACTAGCTAAATGAACCATTCACCCTTATCAGTGCTCTTATGCAAAATAGCTATTAGGGAGGGAAGTGAGTGGATGCTGTCATGGCTCTATAAAAGAGTATTAGCGGTAAGTAATTCGTTTTTTTCTCCTCGCCACGACAGCACCCACTTGAGAGACTTTCAGAGATTGTTATTTGGGGGGGATCACCATGTTAAGAACTGATCTACCAAAAGATAAGTCAGTGGAGGGAGACAAGTCCAATCTATAGTGAATGTAAAAGGTAGAAGGAGAAGACAAAGTTGCGGCCTGACATATTAGTTCAGTTGGGACCTCGGCTCTTTCAGCCCAGGATGATGCTATCGCCCGGGTGGAGTGTGCTTTAACGACCTCAGGTGGATTCTCCCCTTTTGATGAATAAGCCAGGCGTATTGTATCCCAAATTCACCGGGATAACGTACTTTTCGTGACTCCAGATCCTTTCCTATGGCCCTGGAAGGAAACAAAGAAAGCCCTGCTCTTCCTCCAGGGGCTAGTTCTGTCTAAATAAGCTATTATGGCTCTTTTCACATCTAGTGTATGGTATTTCTCCTCTTCCTGATTTGTTATAGAAGGAAGGAAGATTTCTTGAGACCTATGGAATTTAGTGCCTACTTTAGGAAAGTAAGAAGGGTCTGTTTTTAGGACAATTCTATCCTGGTATATTGACAGAAAGGGAGGATCTACTGACAATGCCTGAATGTCACCTACTCTTCTCGCTGATACTGGAGCAACAACAAGAGCTGTCTTAAGGGAGACGTATTTTATAAGGGCTGAGTTTAGTGGCTCGAATGGGTCTCCTGTTAAGGCTTCGAGAACTAGATTGAGATCCCATGGTGGTATGTGGGGAATTTGGACAGATTCTGACCTTTGACATGCTGAAATGAATCGGGCTACTCACCTGTCTCCTGCAATATTGTGACTATTTAAGGCCTAAATGATAGGCCTAAATCACACCCTCTTTGGAGAAACTCTAAGATAGCAGAAATTGGAATTTCTTTTGACAGAGCTGCTGGGAAAAAACTAAGAAATTTTCTCCATACCCTTACATATATAGTTGTTGTAGTCTTTTTCCTACTCAGTAGAAGGGTATCAATTAATTTATCTGAAAAGCCTCTTAGCTTTAGTAGCTGCCTCTCAAATTCCAGGCTGTCAACCGTAGGCCCTACTGTTGTGAAATTGGATTCTGGGCTCCCCCGGTGGCCACTTGTGGAATTGAACTTGTGTGCATCATCCCCTCTGTTCACCTGCTCCTATCAGGATGTGGGAGTCGCTATATAACCTTGCTCCTCTGTCAGTTTCTTGCCGGTCAACAATGTAATCAGAAGCCTTCTGTGCTTGTTCCTGCTACTAGACAACTCCCAGCTAAGTTGGACTTTTGTCCTTGTGTGTTTTTGCATTTTGTTCCTGTTCACAGCTGCTGTTTCGTTACTGTGTCTGGAAAGCTCTTGTGATCGGAAATTGCCACTCTGGTGTTATGAGTTAATGCTAGAGTCTTAAAGGAATTTCTGGATGGTGTTTTGATAGTGTTTTCTGCTGACCATGAAAGTGTCCTTTCTGTCTTCCTGCTATCTAGAAAGCGGACCTCGATTTTGCTAAACCTATTTTCATACTACGTTTGTCATTTCATCTAAAATCACCGCCAATATATGTGGGGGCCTCTGTCTGCCTTTTGGGAAAATTTCTCTAGAGGTGAGCCAGGACTGTCTTTTCCTCTGCTAGGATTAGGTAGTTCTCCGGCTGGCGCTGGGCATCTAGGGTTAAAAAACGTAGGCATGCTACCCGGCCACTTCTAGTTGTGCGGCAGGTTTAGTTCATGGTCAGTATAGTTTCCATCTTCCAAGAGCTAGTTCTCATATATGCTGGGCTATGTTCTCTCGCCATTGAGAATCATGACAGTTTGACCGGCCCAAAAAAGGGTTAAATTACTGGCTGAGAAAGGAGAGAAAAAAGAAGTCTGCTACAATTTTTTTTTTTTTCCTCTAGTTCTGAGTGTGCTCTTAATTGAATCACTTGCTAGTCTGCCTATACTGCAGCCTTCCTCTCTTCCTCTCCTTCTAATCCTTGAATGGCTCTGTGTTCACCTGTTTCAAATGGATCTGCAGAGTGTAGCTACAGGTTTGAATAATCTCGCCACAAAGGTACAAAATTTGCAAGATTTTGTTGTTCATGCACCTATGTCTGAGCCTAGAATTCCTTTGCCTGAATTCTTCTCGGGGAATAGATCTCACTTTCAAAATTTTAAAAATAATTGCAAATTGTTTTTGTCCCTGAAGTCTCGCTCTGCCGGAGACCCTGCACAGCAGGTCAGGATTGTAATTTCCTTGCTCCGGGGCGACCCTCAAGACTGGGCTTTTGCATTGGCACCAGGGGATCCTGCGTTGCTCAATGTGGATGCGTTTTTTCTGGCCTTAGGGTTGCTTTATGAGGAACCTCATTTAGAGCTTCAGGCGGAAAAGGCCTTGATGTCCTTGTCTCAGGGGCAAGATGAAGCTGAAATATACTGCCAAAAATTCCGCAAATGGTCTGTGCTTACTCAGTGGAATGAGTGCGCCCTGGCGGCGATTTTCAGAGAAGGTCTCTCTGATGCCATTAAGGATGTTATGGTGGGGTTCCCTGTGCCTGCGAGTCTGAGTGAGTCCATGACGATGGCTATTCAGATCGATAGGCGTCTGCGGGAGCGCAAACCTGTGCACCATTTGGCGGTGTCTACTGAGAAAACGCCAGAAAATATGCAATGTGATAGATTTCTGTCCAGAAGCGAGCGGCAGAATTTTAGACGAAAAAATGGGTTGTGCTTCTATTGTGGTGATTCAACTCATGTTATATCAGCATGCTTTAAGCGTACTAAGAAGCCTGACAAGTCTGTTTCAATTAGCACTTTACAGTCTAAGTTTATTCTATCTGTGACCCTGATTTGTTCTTTGTCATCTATTACCGCGGACGCCTATGTCGACTCTGGCGCTGCTTTGAGTCTTATGGATTGGTCCTTTGCCAAACGCTGTGGGTATGATTTGGAGCCACTGGAGGCTCCGATACCTCTGAAAGGGATTGACTCCACCCCATTGGCTAGTAATAAACCACAATACTGGACACAAGTGACTATGCGTGTTAATCCGGATCACCAGGAGGTTATTCGCTTTCTGGTGCTGTATAATCTACATGATGTTTTGGTGCTGGGATTGCCATGGCTGCAATCTCATAACCCAGTCCTCGACTGGAGAGCTATGTCTGTGTTAAGCTGGGGATGTAAAGGAACTCATGGGGACGTACCTTTGGTTTCCATTTCATCATCTATTCCCTCTGAGATTCCTGAATTCTTGTCTGACTTTCGTGACGTTTTTGAAGAACCCAAGGTTGGTTCACTACCTCCGCACCGGGAGTGCGATTGTGCCATAGACTTGATCCCGGGTAGTAAATACCCTAAGGGTCGTTTATTTAATCTGTCTGTGCCTGAACACGCTGCTATGCGAGAATATATAAAGGAGTCCTTGGAAAAGGGACATATTCGTCCTTCGTCATCTCCCTTAGGAGCCGGTTTTTTCTTTGTGTCTAAGAAAGACGGCTCTTTGAGGCCGTGTATTGATTATCGACTTTTGAATAAAATCACGGTTAAATATCAATATCCGTTACCACTGCTTACTGATTTGTTTGCTCGTATAAAGGGGGCCAAGTGGTTCTCTAAGATTGATCTCCGTGGGGCGTATAATTTGGTGCGAATCAAGCAGGGGGATGAGTGGAAAACCGCATTTAATACGCCCGAGGGCCATTTTGAGTATTTGGTGATGCCTTTTGGTCTTTCAAATGCCCCTTCAGTCTTCCAGTCCTTTATGCATGACATTTTCCGCGATTATTTGGATAAATTTATGATTGTGTATCTGGATGATATTCTGATTTTTTCGGATGACTGGGACTCTCATGTCCAGCAGGTCAGGAGGGTTTTTCAGGTTTTGCGGTCTAATTCCTTGTGTGTGAAGGGTTCTAAGTGTGTTTTTGGGGTTCAAAAGATTTCTTTCTTGGGATACATTTTTTCCCCCTCTTCCATCGAGATGGATCCTGTCAAGGTTCAGGCTATTGGTGATTGGACGCAACCCTCTTCTCTTAAGAGTCTTCAGAAATTTTTGGGCTTTGCTAACTTTTATCGTCGATTTATTGCTGGTTTTTCTGATGTTGTAAAACCATTGACTGATTTGACTAAGAAGGGTGCTGATGTTGCTGATTGGTCCCCTGATGCTGTGGAGGCCTTTCGGGAGCTCAAGCGCCGCTTTTCTTCCGCCCCAGTGTTGCGTCAGCCTGATGTTGCTCTTCCTTTTCAGGTTGAGGTCGACGCTTCTGAAATCGGAGCTGGGGCGGTGTTGTCGCAGAGAAGTTCCGACTGCTCCGTGATGAGACCTTGTGCTTTTTTTTCCCGTAAATTTTCGCCCGCCGAGCGGAATTATGATATTGGGAATCGGGAGCTTTTGGCCATGAAGTGGGCTTTTGAGGAGTGGCGTCACTGGCTTGAGGGGGCCAGACATCAGGTGGTGGTATTGACTGACCACAAAAATTTAATTTACCTTGAGTCTGCCAGGCGCCTGAATCCTAGACAGGCGCGCTGGTCGTTGTTTTTCTCTCGGTTTAATTTTGTGGTGTCGTACCTACCGGGTTCTAAGAATGTTAAGGCGGATGCCCTTTCTAGGTGTTTTGAGCCTGACTCCCCTGGTAATTCTGAGCCCACAGGTATCCTTAAAGATGGAGTGATATTGTCTGCCGTTTCTCCAGACCTGCGGCGGGCCTTGCAGGAGTTTCAGGCGGATAGACCTGATCGTTGCCCACCTGGTAGACTGTTTGTTCCTGATGATTGGACCAGTAGAGTCATCTCTGAGGTTCATTCTTCTGCGTTGGCAGGTCATCCTGGAATCTTTGGTACCAGGGATTTGGTGGCAAGGTCCTTCTGGTGGCCTTCCCTGTCACGAGATGTGCGAGGCTTTGTGCAGTCTTGTGACGTTTGTGCTCGGGCCAAGCCTTGTTGTTCTCGGGCTAGTGGATTGTTGTTGCCCTTGCCTATCCCGAAGAGGCCTTGGACGCACATCTCGATGGATTTTATTTCGGATCTGCCTGTTTCTCAGAAGATGTCTGTCATCTGGGTGGTGTGTGACCGTTTCTCTAAGATGGTCCATCTGGTTCCCTTGCCTAAGTTGCCTTCTTCTTCCGAGTTGGTTCCTCTGTTTTTTCAAAATGTTGTTCGTTTGCATGGTATTCCTGAGAATATCGTTTCTGACAGAGGGACCCAATTCGTGTCTAGATTTTGGCAGGCATTCTGTGCTAGGATGGGCATAGATTTGTCTTTTTCGTCTGCTTTCCATCCTCAGACTAATGGCCAGACCGAGCGGACTAATCAGACCTTGGAGACATATTTGAGGTGTTTTGTGTCTGCGGATCAGGATGATTGGGTTGCTTTTTTGCCTTTGGCGGAGTTCGCCCTCAATAATCGGGCCAGCTCTGCCACCTTGGTGTCCCCGTTTTTCTGTAATTTGGGGTTTCATCCTCGATTTTCCTCCGGTCAAGTGGAATCTTCGGATTGTCCTGGAGTGGATGCTGTGGTGGAGAGGTTGCATCAGATTTGGGGGCAGGTGGTGGACAATTTGAAGTTGTCCCAGGAGAAGACTCAGCTTTTTGCCAACCGCCGTCGTCGTGTTGGTCCTCGGCTTTGTGTTGGGGACTTGGTGTGGTTGTCTTCTCGTTTTGTCCCTATGAGGGTTTCTTCTCCTAAGTTTAAGCCTCGGTTCATCGGCCCGTACAAGATATTGGAGATTCTTAACCCTGTGTCCTTCCGTTTGGACCTCCCTGCATCCTTTTCGATTCATAATGTTTTTCATCGGTCATTGTTGCGCAGGTATGAGGTACCGGTTGTGCCTTCCGTTGAGCCTCCTGCTCCGGTGTTGGTTGAGGGTGAGTTGGAGTACGTTGTGGAAAAGATCTTAGACTCTCGTGTTTCCAGACGGAGACTCCAGTATCTGGTCAAATGGAAGGGATACGGTCAGGAGGATAATTCTTGGGTCACTGCCTCTGATGTTCATGCCTCCGATCTTGTCCGTGCCTTTCATAGGGCTCATCCTGATCGCCCTGGTGGTTCTGGTGAGGGTTCGGTGCCCCCTCCTTGAGGGGGGGGTACTGTTGTGAAATTGGATTCTGGGCTCCCCCGGTGGCCACTTGTGGAATTGAACTTGTGTGCATCATCCCCTCTGTTCACCTGCTCCTATCAGGATGTGGGAGTCGCTATATAACCTTGCTCCTCTGTCAGTTTCTTGCCGGTCAACAATGTAATCAGAAGCCTTCTGTGCTTGTTCCTGCTACTAGACAACTCCCAGCTAAGTTGGACTTTTGTCCTTGTGTGTTTTTGCATTTTGTTCCTGTTCACAGCTGCTGTTTCGTTACTGTGTCTGGAAAGCTCTTGTGATCGGAAATTGCCACTCTGGTGTTATGAGTTAATGCTAGAGTCTTAAAGGAATTTCTGGATGGTGTTTTGATAGTGTTTTCTGCTGACCATGAAAGTGTCATTTCTGTCTTCCTGCTATCTAGAAAGCGGACCTCGATTTTGCTAAACCTATTTTCATACTACGTTTGTCATTTCATCTAAAATCACCGCCAATATATGTGGGGGCCTCTGTCTGCCTTTTGGGAAAATTTCTCTAGAGGTGAGCCAGGACTGTCTTTTCCTCTGCTAGGATTAGGTAGTTCTCCGGCTGGCGCTGGGCATCTAGGGTTAAAAAACGTAGGCATGCTACCCGGCCACTTCTAGTTGTGCGGCAGGTTTAGTTCATGGTCAGTATAGTTTCCATCTTCCAAGAGCTAGTTCTCATATATGCTGGGCTATGTTCTCTCGCCATTGAGAATCATGACACCCTTCACAGGAGGGTGGTTGAAGGGGCCCTGTGACAGGAGATCCTGATCCTCTGGGAGAATTCACGGATCTGAGATTGACATGGCTCTGAGCCAGGAGAACCATGGTCTCTTGGGCCAAAATGGTGCTATGAGAATCACATTTGCTCTGTCCTCCCTTATCTTCCTGATTACTGTCGGAAGGAGTATCATTGGAGGAAATGCATATGCTTGCCGGTATGTCCACGGAACTTGGAGGGCATCAAGGATATTGGGGTTGTCTGTCAGAAACAGTGAATCAAAATTTTCGACTTGTCTGTTGCTCCTTGTTGCAAAAAGGTCTATTTCTGGTGTGCCCCATCTCTCTGTAAACATTCTGAAGATGTGATGGTTGAGTACCCACTCTCCTTGGTGGAGGGTGTGACGGCTGAGGAAATCCGCTTTTGAATTGTTCACTCCTCTGACATGCAGTGCTGACAAGGATAGAAGATGTTTCTCGGCTATAGTTAGGATGTCGTCTGCTATAGACATGAGAGCTCCTGATCTCATTCCTCTTTAATGATTTATGTACACGACAGCAGTCATGTTGTCTGATAATATTCTTGTGTGTGTTCCTTGTAACTGCGGAAGGAATTTACACATGGCATGATAGATGGCTTTTAGTTCCCTTTCATTAGATGAATCGTCTGACTCACTAATAGACCATTGTCCTTGAACTATCTGATCTCCTACATGTGCTCCCCAACCACTAGGACTAGCATCAGTAAAAATTGTTTTTGAGGGTTTAACCACCCAAGGGACCCCACCTACAAGATGATTTGGCTCTAGCCACCAGGTCAGGGACTTGATTACTTCTATTGGTAGGGATAGACGACTTCCTAAATGACCCTGTAATCTCTCTCCTTCCTGTAGTATGGTATACTGTAGCCGTCTAGTATGTAATTGAGCCCATGGGACAGCTGGAATGCATAATGTAAAGCAGTGTTCCCCAAGTCCGGTCCTCAAGAGCCACCAACAGGTCATGTTTTCAAGATTTCCTTAGTATGTCACAGGTGATGGAATTATTGCCTGTGAAAGTGATGCAATTATCACCTGTGCAATACTAAGGAAATACTGAAAACATGACCTGTTGGTGGCTCTTGAGGACCGGACTTGGGGAACACTGATGTAAAGGAACCAAGAAGGGACATGCCTTCCCTGAGGGAAATTATAGGGTAATTGACTACGAATTGTACTTTATTCCTTATTATTAGTTGTTTAGATTCTGGAAGGAAACACCTCTGACTTACGGAGTCTAAAAGAAGTACCGGTTGAGTACTCACTCTCCTTTGTGGAGGGTGTGACGCTGAGGGAATCTGCTTTTGAATTGTCCACTCCTCTGACATGCAGTGCTTCTATTGGTAGGGATAGACGACTTCCTAAATGACCAGCCGGAATGCATGATGTAAAGGAACCAAGAAGGGACATGCCTTCCCTGAGGGAAATTATAGGGTTATTGACTACTGATTGTACTTTATTCCTTATTATTAGTGTTGAGCATTCCGATACCGCAAGTATCGGGTATCGGCCGATACTTGCGGGTATCGGAATTCCGATACCGAGATCCGATACTTTTGTGGTATCGGGTATCGGTATCGAAACAACATTAATGTGTAAAATAAAGAATTCAAATAAAAAATATTGCTATACTCACCTCTCCAACGCAGCCTGGACCTCACCGAGCGAACCGGCAGCGTTCTTTGCTTAAAATGCGCGCGTTTACTTCCTTCCGTGACGTCACGGCATCTGATTGGTCGCGTGCCGCCCATGTGGCCGCGACGCGACCAATCACAGCAAGCCGTGACGTAATTTTCAGGTCCTCAATGCCTAATTCTAGGCATTCAGGATTTTAAAATTACGTTCCGGCTTGTGATTGGTCGCGTCGCGGTCACATGAGCGACGCGACCAATCACAAGCCGTGACGTCACGGGAAGCAGGAAACGCGCGCATTTTAAAATTACGTCACGGCTTGTGATTGGTTGCGTGCCGCCCATGTGACCGCGACGCGACCAATCACAGCAAGCCGTGACGTAATTTCAGGTCCTGAATGCCTAATTCTGCATTCAGGACCTGAAATTACGTCACGGCTTGCTGTGATTGGTCGCGTCGCGGTCACATGGGCGGCACGCAACCAATCACAAGCCGTGACGTAATTTTAAAATGCGCGCGTTTCCTGCCTCCCGTGACGTCACGGCTTGTGATTGGTCGCGTCGCCCATGTGACCGCGATGCGACCAATCACAAGCCGGAACGTCATTTTAAAATCCTGAATGCCTAGAATTAGGCATTGAGGACCTGAAAATTACGTCACGGCTTGCTGTGATTGGTCGCGTCACGGCCACATGGGCGGCACGCGACCAATCAGAAGCCGTGACGTCACGGAAGGAAGTAAACGCGCGCATTTTAAGCAAAGAACGCTGCCGGTTCCCTCGGTGAGGTCCAGGCTGCGTCGGAGAGGTGAGTATAGCAATATTTTTTATTTTAATTCTTTATTTTACACATTGATATGGATCCCAGGGCCTGAAGGAGAGTTTCCTCTCCTTCAGACCCTGGGAACCATCAGGGATACCGTCCAATACTTGAGTCCCATTGACTTGTATTGGTATCGGGTATCGGTATCGGATTAGATCCGATACTTTGCCGGTATCGGCCGATACTTTCCGATACCGATACTATCAAGTATCGAACGGTATCGCTCAACACTACTTATTATTAGTTGTTTAGATTCTAGAAGGAAACAACTCTGACTTACGGAGTCTAAGAGAAGACCTAGGAATGTTTGGCGGGTTGTTGGGGACAATCTGGATTTTTCCCAATTAATGAACCATCCCGATTCTTGTAGAGATGAAATTGTATCAAATAGGCATTGCTGACACTGTGAAGGTGAATTCCCCACCACTAGAAGGTCGTCTAAGTATGGAACTATAAGGGTGTCTTTTAGCCTTAAGTATGACATTTCTTCTGACATTAATTTTTGTGAAGACCTTGGGAGCTATTGATAGTTCAAAAGGCATTGCTGTATATTGAAAATGACATACTTGTCCTTTCATAGTGAAAACGTGTGCACAGCTGGAGGAGGTGCAAAGGTAGGTTCCCACACCTTACAATATTCTAAAGAAAAACCTTGCACTCAACTTAAAGCTCTTTTGTGATTTTTTATTGTAGTACTAATAAACGTTTCGGTCCTAAACACTGGACCTTCCTCAGTAACGTACTTAGTGAGGAGTAAAGTGGAGAGACAATCAAAGTCTCCTGGCACGCTAAACAGCAGTGTCTGTGACGTGGGCTGGCAAGGATTAACATCCACTTAGCTTGGAAAGGAGAATAGGTGCCGCATGGGGACGCGGATTCCACCGCTCGTCTACTACGTAGTAGACGAGCGGTGGAATCCGCGTCCCCATGCGGCACCTATTCTCCTTTCCAAGCTAAGTGGATGTTAATCCTTGCCAGCCCACGTCACAGACACTGCTGTTTAGCGTGCCAGGAGACTTTGATTGTCTCTCCACTTTACTCCTCACTAAGTACGTTACTGAGGAAGGTCCAGTGTTTAGGACCGAAACGTTTATTAGTACTACAATAAAAAATCACAAAAGAGCTTTAAGTTGAGTGCAAGGTTTTTCTTTAGAATACTTGTCCTTTCATCACGACCACCACACAAAGATACTGCTGATGTTCAATATAAATTGGTAGATGGTAATATGCATCTTTTAGGTCGAGGACTGCCATAAAGCACCTGGGAAACAGAAGTTTTACAGTGGATCAGATAGACTCCATCTTGAAGGTTTGGTTTTCTAAGAAGATATTTAATTTCTTTAGATTTATTATAGTTCTATATGACCCATCTGGTTTTGGAACCAAAAATAAAGGGGAGTAAAATCCCTTCCCCCTCTGATGGAATGGGACTTCTACTAAGACCCCTTTGGATAGGAGACTTATTATTTCCTGCTCCAAAAACCCCTGTTGAGATTGAGATTTTATGGAAGGCAACAGGAAGGAGTCCGGAGGGACTCGGGCAAATTTTAATTTTAGGCCTGAAGTTATGAGGCTAGTTGCCCATCAGTTGGATGTTACTATTCCCCTTTGTTGGGAGAAAAATAACAATCTACCACCCACCAGTAAATTTGTCCTAATGTGGTTTGTCTTCCATTTTAAATGGACGTTTCCCAAAAAATGCACATTTTTGTTTGGTATCTTTATTGGCCCAGTGGTTCTGGTTTCTAAAATCCTTTCTCTTATTAAATACGGGTTCCCGGAATGCTCTCCTATAAGACGGAAAATAATTATTAGGGAATCCCTTTTTCCTCTCACCTGCTTTGGTGAGAATTTCGTCTAGTTTTGTACCAAACAGGTACTCATCCTGGCATGGTAGGCCACAGAGTTTAGATTTCGTCTGAGCATCTCCTTTCCAACCCTTTAGCCAAAGTGCTCGGCATGCTGCGTTGGTCAGACCTGCTGATTTAGCTGCTAACCGAATAGAGTCAGCAGAAGAATCCGCCAGGAAGGCTGTAGCACCTCTAATCAAAGGTATGGAAGACAGTTTATCTCTGGAGAGACCGCCTTTTAAACCTTCCTCTAGATCATTTAACCAGACTAACATGGACCTTGCTGTACATGTAGCTGATATTGCCGGTTTAAATGCCCCTGTACATGATTCCCATGACCTCTTTAGAAGGGAGTCAGCATTACAATCCAGCGGGTCTTGTAAGGAACCCGAATCCTCTACTGGTAGTAAAGATTTTCTGGATGTGGATGCTACTGCAGCATCTACTTTTGTGGCTTTTGTACATGTAGACAAATCATCATCATTAAAGGGATATCGCCTTTTTGATAATGAAGGCAACCCTTTTTGCCCCTGGCTCTCCCATTCCTTTTTGACCAAGTTTTTTATTGCTGAAATGACCAGAAAGGTAGGTCTTTTTTCTCTGATAAACCTGCAAACATGATGTCCTGGTTTTGGGGTCTTTGGAATCTTTAATATCCATGGTGTCTCGGACAGATTTAACGAGATTATCAATGCTTTCTGTTGGAAAGCATGTGTCTTGTTCACCTTCTGAGGAAAGGTATTCCTGGGAAATATCTGTATCCCTATCCTCATTATCAGTGGAACGGTCGGATTTTGGTGAATCATATTTTTTCTTGGTTTTAATGTCTGGAATACTATCCGAACCCCTTAAGGCTTGTAATTCCTCTCTGATCATTAGTCTAATATCTTCTGACCTTACTGAGGATTCTTCATGTAAGGTGGACTCAATACAAGTGTAACACATCCTCTTTGCATGACTATCCGGGAGGTGCTGGGAACATAAAGAACATTGTTTGTGCTTAGATTTTTCAGTTCTTTTTGCCTAGGGGGCATAGAAGAAAGAGGGAACAACAATCAGCTTAATAGGGTGGGAAACACACTCACCCCAGTGAAGATTTGGGTCAAGGTACTGGCTGAAGAGGAGAAGACGGAGGCACAGGCTGGGAGGTAGATCGATCAGATCTCTTTTCTTTAGTGCTCCTGGTGGAGGATCTGCTCTGCTTGGAGCATCCGCTGCTGCTTATTCGGCTGCGTGCTGCTATTGCTGTGTCTTCTAAAGAAGGCACCGCTGAGTCCTTAGGAGATGCCATGCTGGACACCGGAGTATCACCGCCAGTGTATTTTTCTAATGGAGGCCGCCATCTTCTTCCTGTTGCACTCATCACTTCCGGGTCACGGCCATGTTGTGCGCACCTGTGCAGTAACGCTATCCCCAGTGCAGGTGCCATCTCTCCTCCTAATTTACCCCGGAAGCTTTATTATCACTTCTGGGGGAAGACACACTGGGCCAGACGCCGCGTGTGAGCCCGCCCACTGAGCACAAAATGGCGACGCGCTTACCTGCGTGTTTTCGCCCTCCACAGGCCACGAGCAGACACCCATCCTCTGTGAGCCAGGTGACTCCCCGAACCTGGCCTCACAGTGCCTGCCAGCACAGAGGGGAGCTGAAGACAGGACCCCTGATGCTGCTTCCAGCTCTGGAGCCCTTGCTGTCCTCAAGGTAACCGCGTAAGCGGCATCATTCTAGGCATCCTCTTCTCTCCATGAGTTCCCTTAGGAACAGGAAACAAACTGTGGGAGTGAGGGGGACCACCCCTTTTATCTCTCCATAAGGTTTCCTTTTCCCCTCTCTCAAGTGGGTGCTGTCCTGGCGAGGAGAAAATAGAGATTTTTGGCAATGCAAAGCAATAGGGATGAGCAAATAGCTTCGGATAATTCCATATCCAAATAGCTATAGCGCTTACCGAATAGCTGCATCAGGAACCCTGAAACCTGGAGCGCTCCCGATAATTATGGCTGCGTGACAGTCACAACACATGCACAGAGCCTAATAAACAGCCCAATAAAATATCCAAAGCTATTCACTCATCCCTACAAAGCAATAGTTTGTTTACAGATGGTGCAATGAAGCTTATAAGGAATAAAACCTTGCCAACAGTTAAGCATCAATAATGCTGTGGGGTTGTTTTGCTGCGTCTGGTACTGGAGGCCTTGACCATTTCACAGGAATTATGAAATCAGAGAATTATCCAAAGGTTTTAGCAAAAATGTCCTACCCAGTGTAAGAAAACTTTGAGTTGAAGATCATAGCTCCTCTTGCAAGACAATGACCCAAAGCACACATCCAAAAGTACACAGGAATGATTGAAAAAAGAAAAAAAATGACTTTTTTTTAATGGCCAGCAATAAATCCTGACCTCAATCCCATTGGAAGTCTTTGGGAAGAGCTGAAATCTACCATTGAGGAAAAAGAACCCTGCAAAAATTCACAAAAGAGTGTGAGGAAATAGAAGCTTAGAAGTGTAAGAAGCTTATTGATGGTTACAAAAAAAGTTTGGAGGCTGTCATCAATGCCAAAGGGTGTGCAACCAAGTATTAATTAGGGATGCTTTTATTGCTGCACATGCTATTTATTCAGTTTCTTTTTTGAAATTGCAATATGTCAGTTGAAAAACAATGTTTTATTGTTGCATTACTTTGGACCACTAATTAAAAAATCCTGAGGATATAACTACGGTACATTTTTTTTTATTTCTGAAGATATTGTACAGTCTATGAAAAAAAATGAAGGGGTGCCTATAATGGCCAGCACTGTATACCAATGGTGAGCACAAAATGCAACGTTCACCAGCTCACATAGATTGGCTGTGAAGATAATTGACACAGAAAGTAAATGCGGGCAAAGCAAACAAAAGTATCCTGCCGTTTGGACACAAAATTTCACAAATGTATTAGTACAAGTTAAAAGGTTCCAGGGACATTAAAAATATTGCATGAAGGCAAAAGATTGAGCATTTTGGACATAGAAATGTCCTTGGTAATGGAATCATTATATAGTATACTATGACTACAAAAAGTTCTGTCTGAAACGCAGTTTTTTTGCCTTGATGCAATATTTTCATGTACTTGGAACCTTTTGATATGTTCTAATAAATTGATGAAGCTTTATATTCAATCAGCTGGAGACCTTTCTTTGCTTTTTCATGCCAATGGTGCACTTCTTTGCGAAGCAACATTCAAAATTAGGTATTGGAATTTGTAAGTGGATGCGCAAGTTACATTACTAACTATGACCAAAGACCCTGGCCCTGATTCATGAAAGCAATTCTGGTGTAAAATGCAATTACCTAATGCTGAGTTGCATAAACATTTTGAGACTTTTGCCATTTTCATAAGTTTCTGCTAGCTGTGATAAAAATGAGGGGGACTGTGGTGTGACAGGAATGCAACAGAGGTATGACAACTCGTCTAATTTATGATGAGCTATGGCGTTCCTTTCGCCAACAATCTAACTCCGCCTAACACCAGCACTTTTCATAGTGCACCTCTTAAGGAATCATGCCTGGGCCTGTTAATGTATCTGATTTCATTAAGACAAGGGTTGCTCATGCTGGTCTTGATTAATCAGGATCCCTATGTCTATTACATGTAAAGAAAGAGTGATTGTCAATATGTGAAGTCCTTAATAAATGGAGAGAAGCATGACTTCAGTATATAAACTTTTGTAAATGATAATGAACATATGGGCCTTATCATGCTAGAAGAGAACACCTGAGTTATGCTTCATGGAGGACTCTATGAGCACATATTTCATTATGGGGAAAACTTTAAGTGTAATATATTGTCTGCCAGAGAATAACTGAAAAAAAAAATGTCTGTCCTTGTGCACTCATTAATTCCAAATAGACACTGTTCATTTTATTAATAGCAACTGTTATGAAGTGTAATATTACTTCAAAGAACAAAACAACCTATTTCAGTTAGTGATAAGTTAGTTTCAAAGTAGTCCACACTCGGCGATTAGATATTAAATTGATTAATAGCTGCAATGATGGAACATTTCTGCAGGCAAGAAAGCTAAAAATGTCATAAAAGGCTATGAAAGCTTAAGACTATTGTCTATAATGTGGAGTTGGCAGGCCGAAATTAAGTTAATAGTAAAAAGTAATGAGTATATAGGCTAGAAAAATGCTTCTGGGTATGTACACATTTGTTCATTGTCAAAGATAATAGAATAAAACAACTTGCCTGAATTTAAGGCCAACGGTAGTGTGTATTTTTTGTGGTTCTTTCTGGCAGATCAGAAAAGTAATAGAATAGAAATGTATAGATAACTTAAAGTAACTTTCGAAACAAAAAAATAAGTATAAAAAAAGCTGAGTTCTAAAGGATTGTAAATCTACAAGTGATTATCATAACAGGTGTTAGTACAATAAAACTATAGGCTTTGAGATTTAGCAATGTTAAAGGGAATCTGGATTTAATCTTCAGATTAATAGTGTTCTGAACCTTCTCGGTGCCAGCACTTAGAGCACTTATTACTGACTGAGAGCAGACTCAGCATTAGGGCATTAGCTGTCAATCCGTAACAGAGGTGTGGTTACATTTGCTACTCTATTTACACAGAGCAGTGACTGAAACCACACTGCCCCTGTGACTGAAACAGGAATGCAACTGGGAGTAATAAAGTGTTGGTGATGGGCAGATTCAGAACACAACTATCTTGCAGAGTAACCCCATATCTCCAGGTTAATAGCGTTTTTTCACTTGATAGGTTCCCTTTAAGGCAATGAAACCTGATGTCAATAGCAACCAATGAGATAGCTGACTTCATTTCCTGTGGTATTAGGAAAAATGAGAGCTGTAACTGGGTTGGTTGCAGTGAATAAATGTTCCACTTTTGTTTTGTAGCAGTTTTGATAAATCCTTCTTTATGTGTTATTTCAAATTGATATCTACTTGCTTTATATTATATTAACTTATTAAACAATTTACAGGTCTTACTAAGATTTTACAGAACTGCACTGTAGCTCTGACTGCTATCCAACTTTAAAGGAGTTACCTACCACTAAATTAAAAAAAAGTTACCACTGAAGCCAATCATTGGAAGCAGAGGTCACTGTGGCTAGCAGTAGAGGCTACAAGACTTGTCAAAACAGTTTACTTGGACCAGTACTCCTCCCATTTGATCCAGGTGGTTTTAAATAAGTAGGAGACAGCAAGAGGGGTTCTGCCTAGTTTTGTTCTCAGTTCACAGTTTGAGAGCTATTGGAAGGTGAGGGTTTTTTTTTTCCATCAATTCACCTGGTGTTGGTGGCCATCTATTCTCCCATTGTGTGGTGGCCATTGCTGCTGTGGTTTTATGCCTGTGGGGCGGTGTCGCCTGAAGTAATGAGGGCTCAGCCTTACAGAATTTGTGGTGTGAGGGACCAGGCCACCCACCCTGCTAATGCAATGTCGCTATGATCGTGATTTGCACACGATACCGCGCCTTTCAATTTAGGGACCCACTGAATGATTCACTGTGATGTGGAAGTGGGTTTCATACAGTCTTATCAGAATGTTTAACTAAGAACCTCAAGTTCAGTTTTGGAAATTTTATATATCTCCATGCCTTTTTCTACAGTACTGGGAATTTGATATATATTCTGCTTTGACTGCTATCCAACTTTGAAGGGATTGCCCACCACTAGATTAAAAACAAATAATCACTGAAAGTAATCATTATCAGTGGAAGTCATTATAGCTAGCAGTAGAAGTTACATGAAGATATTTGAAGAAGAGGTTGCGGGAGACCAGTATCCATTTTGTCTTCTCAGACCCCACTGCACTTTTACACAGAACCTCTCCCCTACACATTCCAAGTGCTTGACAAACTGAATCAAACCAGAAAACTAGTCACATCTATTTATAAATCCTACAAAACAGTTGCTTGCTTCTTGGCATAAAGCTATATCTGCCAGGGGTAAAAATAAATCCTGCCCTCATTTCATTACAGCAGAACCTTTTTCTGGACACTTCGTATGTGTTTGCAGTATTGATTCTCCAAGCTCATTCATGACAACATCTCTAATCTGGACTTGGTCATCAACTTTGGTGGATCTGTTGTGCCCACAGTATATTTGTCATTCGAAAGGGACCGGACAACAACTTCTTCCTTCCATACTACTGTTGATTGATGTCTCCCAGAATGGACAGATAAAGCAACCACTTAGAAACATCAAGATAAGAAACTTTTTATTACAATTTACCTGTACCTTCCTAATGCTTTCTGAGTTTAGGCAAGTTGTATACTAAATTTGGTGAGTTGTCCTGTACAAAAAGAGATTTGATGTGTGAATAAATTACACCATTTTCACAGGAAATTGATAGCTGTTGTTTGGGTCTATGTTGTTTTTAATTGCACTAGTATGTTTTGGATTTTGGTTGGTCTATAGAGTATGCCAAAGAATAGCTGAAGGATTCCCACCTCATAGAATTCTTCATTGGTTGTGAGCAAATTATAGAATCTCCTCCTTTTGTTCCCCGTATGAGCCAAATGGACTAAAATCCTAGGTAGGATGTGAAGGGAGAAGGAGGGGGCCATAACCCTACAGCTGTTTGCCTTGCTTTCAAATTCTGGAATAAGAGCACTTGCGCAATTTTTTTAATAGACAAATTTGTGCATAAGTAAAGAACAAAACAAGATTGGGAGCAACCTGCAGAAGGAAGAAGATGGGGATGAGAATATAATTGTCAGAGCCGCATATTAGATAGTTGAGAGCAGAGAAGGAAAGAGTGCAATGGAGAAAGGTGGAAATTGTCAAGAAAGGCAAGAATGCCTTTGAGTGGTGTTCAAAATGATGTTAAATGGGAGTGGTTGGATGAAAGATCACGGCTTGGAGACACTGCCCAGAATTGATTGAATGTTTCGAAGGATGTGAATAGGGGTGGTTACAAAGAAGTTAGGAAGGGTACTAAGAACTGTTATCATGTATATGACCCACAAACAATTCAACTGACTACCACTTTGAGTAGTCTTGTTGCCATCCTTACTGCTCAGGGACCTCCTTTGCTCAGTGGAACTGCATAATGGACATGTTGGATCTGTGGAAAATAGAACCATGACTGCAGAGACACTTGCTCTGCATGTGGTGTTCCCTGACATAATATAGTGAAAGGTCTACACCGGATATTGACAAATATTGGATGTACTGACCACATGTATGTACTGTACACTAAGACCCATGTTATGAAAACAGATTCCTCACAGCATGGACTAGAAATGTACTCCCCCATTACTGCAAAAAGACTATCCTGGATCAGACAGGGCAGCCGGTAGATGACCGAGAGGTGAAGGGTGAAACCTCGACCAGTTATGAGATGCCCAAACCGTTGAGGAGTAGAAGTGACACAAGGGAGGGCAGGGTAATTGAATAATATCCATGGAGCCCAGATGACCAGCTGGCCATGCTAAAACAGCTCACAGACCCTGAAAAGAGCTCAGCAGCAATGGCCAGGTCCATACTGCAGATACAAGTAACCTATGACTGTCCCTGTAGGGGTTTAGAAGCTTTGACTAAAGCAAGGGCGCGAGACACATAATTTAAAGTTGTGTGACTACCAACTCCCAGACTCTAGACTACATTGGGGACCAGAAATAGTGGTGAAGAATTTTGAAAACTGATAAAGAAGTGGGTGGTAGAAAAACAGATGAAACAATCCTGACTTTTTCTGACGTTACACAAGAGATGGCTGTTTTGGTGCATAGCCCAACCAATGTTCCCAAAACGACTATGTGTAATCTGTAAAGACAACCTGGCTAGCCCCCGGATTTGGCAACTTGGCAGCAAAATATGTCCAGTCATGAATGGTGTGTGCTCAGCTTTGTTAAAGAAATTGTTAATATCTGCCTTATCCTAAAATATGAGAAAAACAAGTGTTATGTAAGAATAACCTGTGTCCCTTATGAGGTTATCATCTGTGTCTACTCACGCACAGTCTTTGGCCTGATCTTCTATCCGAATTTTCATAAATGGTCAGGGACAAGTAGTTTGCACCTAGGTTATCCTGATATATGGGATGGCAACTCAAAATACTTGTGGTTTGAACCCTAAATGTGGAAAAAAATGGTTAAAGAGCCTCCAAAGTGCACAGCCAGAGCATTGTACCCATTTCAGCGACTTCAAATCTATTTCACACAGCTTCCAAAGTTAATCACCAATGAAAATATGTTGGTATTGTCAAGATAGGACTGGCAAGTAAACTGGGACCAGGGGCACCTTTCTTGGCCCTAGCACTAGGGGGCGACCAAGCTCACCCTGTTCCCCAGGATACCTCAGATGGCGAGGATACCAGGGCCTCTGCCCTTGCCATGTCTCCAACCCGCAGCCCTGCGTCTGTCCCCTTTTCCCACCCGAGGAAGAGAGGTGCTACCGTGTTCTGCAGTACACCACCCCGACAGACAGGGAAACAAAGACAAGGGTAAAATAGAATTTCACTCACACAAATATACTCTCACAAATACCAGAGGTATTCACTAGGGTGTGAAGGAAGGGGGAAGAAAATAAGGCAGGTAAAGATGAGGAATTTCCAAGCGTACAAACAAAGCAACAGTTGCACAATAAACTCATCCAGCTCTCCAGACACCAGCTCCTCACTCTCCTTGTGTTTCTAGCTTGTGCTTATTTAGACAAGGATCTGGCCAGAATGCCTAGCTTTTATAGGAAATAGGAGTGGCTAACTGAGCACAGCTGAATGCAGGGATTTCCACATGGCCGATTAACCCCTGTCCTGCTGAAAGAAAACAAACACATTTAATACACCAGAGAAGCCATCAGATGCTGCAGTCTTCTGCCACTGCTCTGTCACGGTAACTCCGTGACAGGTATGCATCGACTAGGTGATGTTTTGATAATACAACTAATTATTGATTTATTGCCTCTAATGTTGAATCAGACTATATGAAACAGCTCATTGTTATTACTAATCAGCATTCCATGGTACATAATTACACAGCCTCTCAAGGAGGTTTTTGTTAGGTGGTAGGACCTGCATGTTGCCACTATATACTGTAGATCCTTCAGGACTAATGAGACTTACCCATGATATAGAACTAGCTGAAAGGTTATAGGAAGGAGTGTGAAAAGGCAATTCTCTTGTTGATTTACCACTCCCAGAAAAGCTCTCATGGTTAAACCCCTTGAACCTGTTCAAAGAAATAGCTGGATGGATAACTGGTGCAATTAATTTCCTGATCTAGGCAGTTTTTGTGATAATAGCCATTGCAGTGATGATAAAGTTATTTACCATGCTCACAAAGAAAATTCTCAGTTCTAATTGTAGAAATATTTTGCAGGCAAACATAAAACCAATATCGATACTGACACAGAGATAAAGCAGACTCAAGTGATGACTACCCTAATAACTACAGCGTGAATGTATTTTCTGCAACAGACTTCTGTTGATTGGCTGATTGCATGTACTGCGGAAGACCACTGGTCTGATGGACATAAAGAATTCACAGAGACTCCTTTAACAATATGGATTATATGAATTATATCAACAGTTAAACTATATTCTATTCTTAAACCCATATATTAATATATTAATAGAAATGCATATTCATAACTTATATATGAATAGTAGTGGCTGGTATAGTGTAATGGTTACGTGCACAGCCTACGACATGGGAGACTGGGAAAAATAAATTAAAATAAACTATATACCAAGGCTCCTAACACTATAATACACTAGAATACCTACCCTAGGCGGCTGTTGTAGTGTAGTGGTTCAAGTGCACAACCACCAATGTGGGAGACTAGGTTTGGAAAATAATCTACCATTAGTGGTCGTTTGGCAACACTACTAACACTGTAGTGTCTACCTCAATAAACATGAGAGCATAACGAACAAAGAGAGTCATGCCAGCTTGGACGTCACCTAGATTAACAAGGTCCGCATCAGATGTTGAGGAATTAGGATAATGATGATCCAATCCTGCAACTAGAGAGCACTGCAGCTGATTTGAAACAGAAGATCTTAGATAAACTGCCAAAGGCAACAGCAAAGAAACACAACCAGAGAGGCCACCATCAGATGCCACTAGAGCACTTGCATCAATACCTACCACCATAACTCAAACTATTAAACTGACTGCTGATCAGATCATGAAGGATCGTAACAAAGGAAAAGTTCCATGCAACTACCGCCCAATAACCTGCCTTACAACAACATGGAAACTCCTGTCAGGCATCATAGCTTCCAAGCTACAGAACCATATGAACCTGTACATGAATCCAGCTCAGAAAGGCATTGGGACTGACACCACAGGCTCTAAGCACCATCTCCTAGTAGCTAGAGCAGTCGCTCAATACTCAAGATCCAGACAGATCAATCTCAGCACAGCCGGGATTGACTACAGGAAGGCCTATGACTAAATGCCATACAAATGAATCTGTGAATGCTTGGCTCTCTACAATGTCAACAGGAAATTAAGAACCTTCCTCAGAAATTCAGTGGTGCTATGGAGAACAACACTTGAAGTCAACTCAAGACAACTGGCACAAGTGACCATCAAATGCAGCATATACCAAGGTGATGCACTGTCCCATTGCTGTTCTGCATAGGCCTGAACTCCCTCTGTCAGATAAAATACAAAATCTGGCTATGGATACAAGCTCAAGAGTGGAAGCACCATCAGCGACCTCCTCTGTTATGAACTGGTGGTTTAGGAGCAACATGGGACGAGCTCTGGAGGAGGTGGTACCTGTACTAACCGCAGTTCCTGAGCTTATCACAACACTAGAAGTAGCCGTGGGATGTTCCTGTCACTCCCTAGACACCTCGTCACAGCCGGAGGACTAACTACCCTTAAAGATGGAAACAGGAAAGCTATCTTGCCTCAGAGAAAGTCCCCAAAGGAAAGGCAGCCCCCCACAAATATTGACTGTGAGTGGAGAGGGAAATGACATACACAGAATGAAATCAGAATGTAGCAAAGGAGGCCAGTCTAGCTAGATAGATAGAACAGGACAGAATACTGTGCGGTAAGTATAAAAAAACTAGAAAAATCCACCACACAGTTTACAAAAATTTCCACACCTGACTAAAGGTGTGGAGGGTAAATCTGCTTCCCAGAACTTCCAGCTTAACTGAATAAATCCATATTGACAAGCTGGACAAGAAAAAACATAGAAAGAGCTGAACGATTAAGTCCACAATATGTGGACAGCAAAAGAACAAGCAAGGACTTATCTTTGCTGAACTGGTCAGAATATCAGGGAAATCCAAGCAGAGATGTGAATCCAACCAGGAACCATTGACAACTGGCCCAGGCTGAAGGATAGAGCCAGGATAAATAGCCAAGCCAGAAAGACGATCAGTGGAAGCAGCTGCTGACTGCTAAATCCAAGGAGCAGCAGTTCCACTCAAAACCACCGGAGGGAGCCCAAGAGCAGAACTCACAAAAGTGCCACTTACAACCACCGGAGGGAGCCCAAGAGCGGAATTCACAACAGTACCCCCCCTTGAGGAGGGGTCACCGAACCCTCACCAGAGCCCCCAGGCCGATCAGGGCGAGCCAAGTGAAAGGCACGAACCAAATCGGCGGCATGGACATCGGAGGCAACAACCCAAGAATTATCCTCCTGGCCATAACCCTTCCACTTGACAAGATACTGAAGCCTCCGCCTCGAAAAACGAGAATCCAAAATTTTCTCCACCAAATATTCCAACTCCCCCTCAACCAACACCGGGGCAGGAGGATCAACTGAGGGAACAACGGGCACCACATATCTCCGCAACAAAGATCTATGGAAAACATTATGGATAGCAAAAGAGGCTGGAAGGGCCAAACGAAAAGACACCGGATTGATAATCTCAGAAATCTTATAAGGACCAATAAACCGAGGCTTGAACTTAGGGGAAGAAACCTTCATAGGAACATGACGAGAAGATAACCAGACTTAATCCCCCACCTGAAGCCGGGGACCAACACACCGACGGCGGTTAGCAAAACGTTGAGCCTTTTCCTGAGACAACGTCAAATTGTCTACCACATGAGTCCACATCTGCTGTAACCAGTCCACCACAGAATCCACACCAGGGCAATCAGAAGGCTCAACCTGCCCCGAAGAAAAACGAGGATGAAAACCAAAATTACAAAAGAAAGGCGAAACCAAAGTAGCCGAACTAGCCCGATTATTAAGGGCAAACTCGGCCAACGGCAAGAAAGCCACCCAATCATCCTGATCAGCAGACACAAAGCATCTCAAATAGGTTTCCAAGGTTTGATTAGTTCGCTCAGTTTGGCCATTTGTCTGAGGATGGAACGCCGAAGAAAAAGACAAATCAATGCCCATCCTAGCACAAAAAGCCCGCCAAAACCTAGAGACAAACTGGGAACCTCTGTCAGACACAATATTCTCCGGAATGCCATGCAAACGAACCACATGCTGAAAAAATAATGGAACCAAATCAGAGGAGGAAGACAATTTAGGCAAAGGTACCAAATGGACCATTTTAGAGAACCGGTCACAAACCACCCAGATAACAGACATCTTCTGGGAAACAGGAAGATCTGAAATAAAATCCATGGAAATATGCGTCCAGGGCCTCTCAGGGACCGGCAAAGGCAAAAGCAACCCACTAGCGCGGGAACAGCAAGGCTTGGCCCGGGCACAAGTCCCACAGGACTGCACAAAAGAACGCACATCCCGGGACAAGGAAGGCCACCAAAAGGACCTGGCAACCAAATCTCTGGTACCAAAAATCCCAGGATGAACAGCCAACACTGAAGAATGAACCTCAGAAATTACCTTACTAGTCCATCTATCAGGAACAAACAGCTTCCCCACTGGACAGCGGTCAGGTTTATCAGCCTGAAATTCCTGAAGGACCCGCCGCAAATCAGGGGAGATGGCAGAAAGAATCACCCCTTCCTTAAGAATGCCAACCGGCTCAAGGACTCCAGGAGAATCAGGCAAAAAACTCCTAGAGAGGGCATCAGCCTTAACATTCTTAGATCCCGGAAGATGCGAGACCACAAAATCAAAACGGGAGAAAAACAGGGACCATCGAGCCTGTCTAGGGTTCAGCCGCTTGGCCGACTCGAGGTAAATCAGATTCTTATGATCGGTCAAGACCACAACGCGGTGCTTGGCTCCCTCAAGCCAATGTCGCCACTCCTCAAATGCCCACTTCATAGCCAACAACTCCCGATTGCCAACGTCATAATTGCGCTCCGCAGGCGAAAACTTTCTGGAAAAAAAGGCAGACGGTTTCATCAAAGAACCATCAGAATTCCTCTGAGACAAAACGGTCCCTGCCCCAATCTCAGAAGCATCAACCTCAACCTGAAAAGGAAGAGAAACATCCAGCTGACGCAACACAGGGGCAGAAGTAAATCAGTGTTTAAGCTCCTGAAAGGCCTCAACCGCCGCAGAGGACCAATTCGTCACATCAGCGCCTTTCTTCGTCAAATCGGTCAGGGGCTTAACCACACTGGAAAAGTTGGCAATGAAACGGTGATAAAAATTAGAAAAGCCCCAAAATTTCTGAAGGCTCTTCACAGATGTGGGTTGAATCCAGTCATGAATGGCCTGGCCCTTAACAGGATCCATTTCTATAGACGAGGGAGAAAAAATAAAACCCAAAAAAGAGACCTTCTGAACTCCAAATAGGCACTTAGACCCCTTCACAAATAAAGCATTATCACGAAGGATCTGGAATACCATCCTGACCTGCTTCACATGAGACTCCCAATCATCGGAAAAAATCAAAATATCATCCAAATACACAATCATGAATTTATCAAGATAATTGCGGAAAATATCATGCATGAAGGACTGAAATACAGAAGGAGCATTAGAAAGCCCGAAAGGCATCACAAGGTATTCAAAATGGCCTTCGGGCGTATTAAATGCAGTTTTCCATTCGTCACCCTGTTTAATACGAACAAGATTATATGCCCCTCGAAGGTCAATCTTAGTAAACCAACTAGCCCCCTTAATCCGAGCAAACAAATCAGAAAGCAAAGGTAAAGGGTATTGGAATTTGACCGTGATCTTATTAAGAAGGCGATAATCAATGCAGGGTCTCAAGGAGCCATCCTTCTTGGCAACAAAAAAGAATCCCGCTCCCAATGGTGACGAAGACGGCCAAATATGCCCCTTTTCCAAAGACTCCTTAACATAACTCCGCATGGTGGCATGCTCTGGCACAGACAGATTGAAAAGTCGGCCCTTAGGGAACTTACAGCCAGGAATCAAGTCAATAGCACAATCACAGTCCCTATGTGGAGGAAGTGAACTGGACTTGGGCTCATCAAATACATCCCGGAAATCCGACAAAAACTCAGGGACTTCAGAAGAGGGGGAAGAGGAAATTGACATCAAAGGAACGTCACAATGTACCCCTTGACAACCCCAACTAGTCACAGACATAGATTTCCAATCCAGCACTGGATTATGTTCCTGTAACCATGGAAAACCCAGTACAACAACATCATGCATGTTATGCAACACCAGAAAACGGCAATCTTCCTGATGTGCTGGAGCCATACACATGGTCAGCTGAGTCCAATACTGAGGTTTATTCTTGGCCAATGGTGTAGCATCAATGCCCCTCAAAGGAATAGGGCTCTGCAAAGGCTGCAAGGAAAAACCACAGCGCCTGGCGAATTCCAAGTCCATTAAGTTCAGGGCAGTGCCTGAATCCACAAATGCCATGACAGAAAAGGACGATAATGAGCAAATCAGGGTCACAGATAAGAGAAATTTAGGCTGTACAGTACTGATGGTAATAGACCTGGCGACCCTCTTAGTACGCTTAGGGCAATCAGAAATAACATGAGCAGAATCACCACAGTAAAAACACAGCTTATTCTGACATCTGAATCCCTGCCATTCTGCTCTAGTCAAAATCCTATCACATTGCATAGGTTTAGGACTCCGCTCAGAGGACACTGCCATATGGTGCACAACTTTGCGCTCGCGCAGGCGCCGATCAATCTGAATGGCTAGAGACATAGATTCGCTCAAACCAGCGGGTGTGGGGAACCCCACCATAACATCTTTAAGGGCTTCAGAAAGACCCTTTCTGAAAATTGCTGCCAGAGCATCCTCATTCCATTTAGTGAGCACAGACCATTTTCTAAATTTCTGGCAGTATAATTCTGCCGCTTACTGACCCTGACATAGGGCCAACAAGGTTTTTTCTGCATGATCCACAGAATTAGGTTCATCATACAATAATCCGAGTGCTTGAAAAAATGCGTCTACATTAAGCAATGCCGGATTCCCTGATTCAAGGGAGAATGCCCAGTCCTGAGAGTCACCACGCAGCAGAGAGATGACAATCTTAACCTGCTGAATGGGATCACCAGAGGAACGGGGTTTCAAAGCAAAAAACAATTTGCAGTTATTTTTAAAGTTCAAAACCTTAGATCTGTCCCCAAAAAACAAATCAGGAGTAGGAATTTTAGGCTCTAAAGCCGGAGTCTGGACAACATAATCTTGGATACTCTGTACTCTTGCAGCAAGTTGATCCACATGAGAAAACAAACCCTGAACATCCATGCCAGTGCCAAAATCCTGAACCACCCAGAGATTAAGAGGAAAAAAAGACAAAAGAGACTGCAAAAAAAATGGCTCAGAAGTTTTTTTTCCTTCTTTTGAGATGCATTTAATTCATTTTTGTCCAGTTGTACTGTTATGAACTAGAGCACTTGCATCAATACCTACCACCATAACTCAAACTATTAAACTGACTGCTGATCAGATCATGAAGGATCGTAACAAAGGAAAAGTTCCATGCAACTACCGCCCAATAACCTGCCTTACAACAACATGGAAACTCCTGTCAGGCATCATAGCTTCCAAGCTACAGAACCATATGAACCTGTACATGAATCCAGCTCAGAAAGGCATTGGGACTGACACCACAGGCTCTAAGCACCATCTCCTAGTAGCTAGAGCAGTCGCTCAATACTCAAGATCCAGACAGATCAATCTCAGCACAGCCGGGATTGACTACAGGAAGGCCTATGACTAAATGCCATACAAATGAATCTGTGAATGCTTGGCTCTCTACAATGTCAACAGGAAATTAAGAAACTTCCTCAGAAATTCAGTGGTGCTATGGAGAACAACACTTGAAGTCAACTCAAGACAACTGGCACAAGTGACCATCAAATGCAGCATATACCAAGGTGATGCACTGTCCCATTGCTGTTCTGCATAGGCCTGAACTCCCTCTGTCAGATAAAATACAAAATCTGGCTATGGATACAAGCTCAAGAGTGGAAGCACCATCAGCGACCTCCTCTGTTATGAACTGGTGGTTTAGGAGCAACATGGGACGAGCTCTGGAGGAGGTGGTACCTGTACTAACCGCAGTTCCTGAGCTTATCACAACACTAGAAGTAGCCGTGGGATGTTCCTGTCACTCCCTAGACACCTCGTCACAGCCGGAGGACTAACTACCCTTAAAGATGGAAACAGGAAAGCTATCTTGCCTCAGAGAAAATCCCCAAAGGAAAGGCAGCCCCCCACAAATATTGACTGTGAGTGGAGAGGGAAATGACATACGCAGAATGAAATCAGAATGTAGCAAAGGAGGCCAGTCTAGCTAGATAGATAGAACAGGACAGAATACTGTGCGGTAAGTATAAAAAAACTAGAAAAATCCACCACAGAGTTTACAAAAATCTCCACACCTGACTAAAGGTGTGGAGGGTAAATCTGCTTCCCAGAGCTTCCAGCTTAACTGAATAAATCCATATTGACAAGCTGGACAAGAAAAAACATAGAAAGAGCTGAACGATTAAGTCCACAATATGTGGACAGCAAAAGAACAAGCAAGGACTTATCTTTGCTGAACTGGTCAGAATATCAGGGAAATCCAAGCAGAGATGTGAATCCAACCAGGAACCATTGACAACTGGCCCAGGCTGAAGGATAGAGCCAGGATAAATAGCCGAGCCAGAAAGACGATCAGTGGAAGCAGCTGCTGACTGCTAAATCCAAGGAGCAGCAGTTCCACTCAAAACCACCGGAGGGAGCCCAAGAGCAGAACTCACAAAAGTGCCACTTACAACCACCGGAGGGAGCCCAAGAGCGGAATTCACAACACTCCTCTACATGGATGACATCAAGCTGTATGCAAACTATGAATGAGACATCAATTCACTGATCCACATGACAAGGATCTACAGTGAAGACATTGGGATGTCCTTTGGACTGGGGAAGTGCAGCCAGTGGGTAATAAAGAAAGGAAAGTTATTCAAGACTGATGAAGTGGAATTACCAGCAGGGCACATAGCAGATGTACAGATATGCTACAAGTACCTCGGAATCCCACAGCGATACGGTAACCATGATGAGGAGACAAGGAAAGCAGCAACATCCAAATACCATCAAAAAGTAAGACAGGTCCTGAAGAGCTAGTTCAATGGGAAGAATAAAATATGTGCTGGCCAAAAGAAGAAATGAAAGCTGCAGATGTGAATACACGAATGCTCCCCACAATGTATGGAGGTCTCTACCCTAGGTCTAGCACCCAAAGATTGTATACCAACAGAAAGGAGGGTGGGAGAGGCTTGATAAGCATCCAAGCCACCATCACAGATGAAACAAGGAGTATCAAGGAATACATCAGAAAACCAAAATATGAGATGCTGAAAGAAAGCCTAAGACAGCAACAACAACAGAGCTGGAAGGAAGAACAGGAGCATGAAGTGCCATGGCAAGAAAACCACTGCAAAAATTCTGCTGGGGTGTGCAAACTTTTGAGCAGAACTGTGTAATCTGAATGCATATGCAGTAAGACTGGTATCCCATGATATACACAGGATAAGCCGTGTATTTTGTGAATTAAGGTTATCTTGCAGACCTTAGAGGCAGGAAGGACTAGACCAAATGATAAAATGATTGGAGTTGTTAAAGAAATGGATAATATCTGCCTTATAGTGATGAGAAAATACTTTTGGCACTAGGTGTGTCAGAGGCCTATTATACTGTTTCTACTCTGTTTAAATTTATGCCACTTTAGTTGTGTTTGACAGTTATTTTTTGATATGTGGAGACTCAAACTTGGGTCTCCATCTGGTGGGTTTCCTGTTGCAGAAGGTGTGCCAGAGGCCTATTATA
Organism: Ranitomeya variabilis; assembly: GCF_051348905.1. Lineage (NCBI taxonomy): Eukaryota > Metazoa > Chordata > Amphibia > Anura > Dendrobatidae > Ranitomeya > Ranitomeya variabilis. The sequence goes on from NC_135233.1 coordinate 828,961,527, forward strand.
CTGTTTCTACTCTGTGGAAATTGTAGCCACTTTAGTGGTGTGTGACAATTATTTTTTGAAATGTGGAGACTCAATTTGGTGAGTTGCCTGTAGTAGAAGGTGTGTCAGAGGCCTATTCTAATATATTTACTTTGTCACACACCACTAAAGTGTCATCAATTTCCACGTTTTTTTAAATGTGGAAACTCAAAATTGGGTCTCCATCTGGTCTGTTGCCTGTAGTAGAACATGTGTCAGAAGTCTATTATACTGTTTCTAGTCTGTGGAAATTGATGACACTTTAGCGGTGTGTGACAATTATTTTTTTTTAAAGGTGGAGACTCAAAGTCGGGTCTCCATCTGGTGGGTTGCCTGTGTAAGTAATGCTCCCAAACAGGCAGGCCTGCACTCACTTTTAGTCAACTACCTGTGTTACTTTCCTTACATTTTTGTGCCAATTGTACTGTTCGAAACTGATCTTTGGGCCATCTGTGACTGTGAAAAAAAAGGTGTTGCATAAGGTGTCATGGCTCCCAGATAAGAAGGCTCACATCGCTCCCTTAGCCATCACGTTTTAATTTAAACTTAAATCAAAAGCTCTAAATGTTGGCCCAGACTCTTATATCACATGCATGGGCCATGGCTGACTGCTTCTTTGCCACTATAAAATGTTCTACTGTGGGTTAATTGATCAGTCAAATACCTGTGTTACTTTCCTTGCATTTCTGTACCAATAGTACTGTATGAAACTGATGTTTGTGCCATCTGAGTGTGACTGAAATAAAAAAAAATTGGAGGTGTTGCATGAGGTATCAGTAGAGTTGAGCGACTTTCATTTTTTTAAGATCGAGTCGGGTTTTGTGAAACCCGATTTTGTCCAGAGTCGAGTCGAGTGCAGTCGGCCGATTATCGCTAAAAGTCGGGGATCGACCGAAACACGAAACCCAATGCAAGTAAATGGGGAAGCATAGTCGGCAGTGAGTGGAGGCCAGGAAAACACCTACAGTGCCCATTTTAATGCCAAAAACATCCATTCTTGTTTCTGAAGCTTGTCAATCTTAATTAACTTTATAATAATAGTTGGGCATAGGGAATTGGGGGTCATTTGGCAAAAGTTGTGGGGGGAGTAGGGCTGGCTCAAGTTTTCCGTGGGCCCAGGAAATGCGGACTACGTCACGGCGGTGTTGCAGGGAAAGGTAAGTATTTCAACGTTGCAAGTGCTGTGATCCTGAGCAAGCAGGGGGGGCCCACTCGTTCGCATTGGCACTGGCACAGGGCCCCTCAAAGTACAGCGGTGTGTTTGCATGGCGGGGGCGCCTCCTACCAGCAGCGACACTTTTGCGTACTCTGAGGGGCCCTGTGCCAGTGACGTCGCCAATGAGTATGCCCCCCCACCTGATGAAGGAACCTGCACTTTCATCTGCACCTTCCTCTCTGTCCCTGTGTAAGGTGGTATAACATGAGGGAAGGGGAACCTTACTTTCAGCAGGGTCAGATTCTGGCTGTGTAGAGTATAAGGGGAATGTAGTGGTCTAGGTCAATGTACCAGCAGACTCATCTAGCAGTGGCTGGGCAATGGGCAGGATGAGGAGGAAACAGATATAGGGCCAAAGAATAAAGTAGGCTAAATGCAGTTCAAAATTGGTAACAGGACTAAACAGGCGGCATTGCTTTGTTCAGTGGAGTAGCAAACCCAAGAGCAGCAGACACTGTTTCAAGGGCCTAACCACACTAGTAGGCCAAATGCAGTTTAATATCTGATAGTATAGGGCGAAAGCCAGAATGTGGAAGCTCAGCTTTGTTCAGTTGAGGACAACACCAGGCAGGGGCAGACAGACACCTTTAGTAGGCCGGAACAGCCAATTTTTTTAAAAAACAGCAGTTAGTAAGAGGCAGAAGGTAGAAGCTCAGCTTTATTCAGTTGAGGACAACACCAGGCAGGGGCAGACCCCTTTAGTAGGCCGGAACAGCCAATTGCATTTTTAAAAATGGTAATTTGGAACTGAAGGTTGAAGCTCAGCTTTATTCAGTTGAGGACAACACCAGGCAGGGGCAGACAGACACCTTTAGTAGGCCGGAACAGCCAATTGCATTTTTAAAAATGGTAATTTGGAACTGAAGGTTGAAGCTCAGCTTTATTCAGTTGAGGACAACACCAGGCAGGGGCAGACAGACACCTTTAGTAGGCCGGAACAGCCAATTGCATTTTTAAAAATGGTAATTTGGAACTGAAGGTTGAAGCTCAGCTTTATTCAGTTGAGGACAACACCAGGCAGGGGCAGACAGACACCTTTAGTAGGCCGGAACAGCCAATTGCATTTTTAAAAATGGTAATTTGGAACTGAAGGTTGAAGCTCAGCTTTATTCAGTTGAGGACAACACCAGGCAGGGGCAGACAGACACCTTTAGTAGGCCGGAACAGCCAATGGCATTTTTAAAAATGGTAATTTGGAACAGAAGGTTGAAGCACAGCTTTGTTCAGTTGAGGACAACACCAGGCAGGGGCAGACAGACACCTTTAGTAGGCCGGAACAGCCAATTTTTTTTTTAAAAACAGCAGTTAGTAAGAGGCAGAAGGTAGAAGCTCAGCTTTATTCAGTTGAGGACAACACCAGGCAGGGGCAGACCCCTTTAGTAGGCCGGAACAGCCAATTGCATTTTTAAAAATGGTAATTTGGAACAGAAGGTTGAAGCACAGCTTTATTCAGTTGCAGCTTCTTGGCAATAATATAAAGAAGACGAGACAGGACAACACTCGTTGGATGCCATATCTGTGTTTTCACTGGAAAAAAAACTGTCATTTAACTACTTGTAGGAGAAAGTTTTTGTACCTGGAGGCCACTTTTTGTATTGTACCAGTTTTTGGTTGTATGTTTGGAACTGAAGGTTGAAGCTCAGCTTTATTCAGTTGAGGACAACACCAGGCAGGGGCAGACAGACACCTTTAGTAGGCCGGAACAGCCAATTGCATTTTTAAAAATGGTAATTTGGAACTGAAGGTTGAAGCTCAGCTTTATTCAGTTGAGGACAACACCAGGCAGGGGCAGACCCCTTTAGTAGGCCGGAACAGCCAATTGCATTTTTAAAAATGGTAATTTGGAACAGAAGGTTGAAGCACAGCTTTATTCAGTTGCAGCTTCTTGGCAATAATATAAAGAAGACGAGACAGGACAACACTCGTTGGATGCCATATCTGTGTTTTCACTGGAAAAAAAACTGTCAGTTAACTACTTGTAGGAGAAAGTTTTTGTAGCTGGAGGCCACTTTTTGTATTGTACCAGTTTTTTGTTGTATGTTTGGAACTGAAGGTTGAAGCTCAGCTTTATTCAGTTGAGGACAACACCAGGCAGGGGCAGACAGACACCTTTAGTAGGCCGGAACAGCCAATTGCATTTTTAAAAATGGTAATTTGGAACTGAAGGTTGAAGCTCAGCTTTATTCAGTTGAGGACAACACCAGGCAGGGGCAGACAGACACCTTTAGTAGGCCGGAACAGCCAATGGCATTTTTAAAAATGGTAATTTGGAACAGAAGGTTGAAGCACAGCTTTGTTCAGTTGAGGACAACACCAGGCAGGGGCAGACAGACACCTTTAGTGTTGTGAAATTGGATTTTGGGCTCCCCCGGTGGCCACTGGTGGAATTGAACTTGTGTGCATCATCCCCTCTGTTCACCTGTTCCCATCAGGATGTGGGAGTCGCTATTTAACCTTGCTCCTCTGTCACTTCCATGCCGGTCAACATTGTAATCAGAAGCCTTTCTGTGCATGTTCCTGCTACCAGACAACTTCCAGCTAAGTCGGACTTTTGTCCTTGTTTGTTTTTTGCATTTTGTTCCAGTTCACAGCTGCAGTTTCGTTTCTGTGTCTGGAAAGCTCTTGTGATCTGAAATTGCCACTCTGATGTTATGAGTTAATGCTAGAGTCTTAAAGTAATTTCAGGATGGTGTATTGATAGGGTTTTTATCATGATCTCAATGGCAAGAGAACATAGCATAAGCATATATAGGAACTAGCTCTTGGAAGATGGGAACTGAGCTGACCATGAACTAAACTTAACGCACAACTAGCAGTGGCCGGGTAGCATGCCTACGTTGATTCTAGATGCCCAGCCCAGCCGGAGGACTAAATAAAGCTAGCAGAGGAAAATATTAGTCCTAGCTCACCTCTAGAGAAATACCCCGAAAGGAGACAGAGGCCCCCCACATGTATTGGCGGTGAGTTGAGATGAAATAACAAACGTAGTATGAAAATAGGTTTAGCAAATTTGAGGTCCACTTACTACATAGCAGAAGACAGAAAGGACACTTTCATGGTCAGCTGAAAACCCTATCAAAAAACACCATCCAGAAATTACTTTAAAACTCTGGCATCAACTCATAACACCAGAGTGGCAATTCCCGTTCACAAGAGCTTTCCAGACACAGTAACGAAACTACAGCTGTGAACTGGAACAAAATGCAAAAACAAACATGGACAAGAGTCCAACTTATCTATTAGTTGTCTAGGAGCAGGAACAAGCACAGAGAGGCTTCTGATAACATTGTTGACCGGCAAGCAACTAACAGAGCAGCAAGGTTATATAGCGACTCCCACATCTTGATGGGAACAGGTGAACAGAGAAGATGAAGACACCAGTTCAATTCCACCAGTAGCCACCGGGGGAGCCCAGAATCCAAATTCACAACAGGTTTTCAGCTGACCATGAAAGTACCCTTTCTGTCTTCCTGCTATCTAGTAAGCGGACCTCGATTTTGCTAAACCTATTTTCATACTACGTTTGTCATTTTCATCTTAAATCACCGCCAATATATGTGGGGGCCTCTGTCTGCCTTTCGGGGAAATTTCTCTAGAGGTGAGCCAGGACTATATTTTCCTCTGCCAGGATTAGTTAGTCCACCGGCCGGCGCTGGGCATCTAGGGATAAAACACAGGCTACGCTACCCGGCTACTGTTAGTTGTGCGGCAGGTTTAGTTCATGGTCAGTTTAAGTTTCCATCCTTCCAAGAGCTAGTTCCTATGTATGCTGGGCTATGTTCTCTTGCCATTGAGAACCATAACAGTTTGACCGGACCCACAAAGGGTTAAATTAATTGGCAGAGAAAGGAGAGAAAAAAGAAGTCTGCTGAAAATTTTTTTTTTTTTTTTTTTTTTTCCTTCAGTTCTGAGTGTGCTTTCAATTGAATCACTTGCAAGTCTGCCTATATTGCAGCCTTCCTCTCTCTCTCTCCTTCTAATCCTGGAATGGCTCTGTGTTCACCTGTTTAAAATGGATATTCAGAGTTTAGCTGCAGGTTTGAATAATCTCACCACGAAAGTTCAAAATTTACAAGATTTTGTTGTTCATGTTCCTATATCTGAACCTAGAATTCCTTTGCCTGAATTTTTCTCGGGGAATAGATCTTGCTTTCAAAATTTCAAAAATAATTGCAAGTTGTTTTTGTCCCTGAAATCTCGCTCTGCTGGAGATCCTGCTCAGCAGGTCAGGATTGTGATTTCCTTGCTCCGGGGCGACCCTCAAGATTGGGCTTTTGCATTGGCTCCAGGGGATCCTGCGTTGCTCAATGTGGATGCGTTTTTTCTGGCCTTGGGGTTGCTTTATGAGGAACCTCATTTAGAGCTTCAGGCGGAAAAAGCCTTGATGTCCCTATCTCAGGGGCAAGATGAAGTTGAAATATACTGCCAAAAATTCCGTAAATGGTCTGTGCTTACTCAGTGGAATGAGTGCGCCCTGGCGGCGAATTTCAGAGAGGGTCTCTCTGATGCCGTTAAGGATGTTATGGTGGGGTTCCCTGTGCCTGCGGGTCTGAATGAGTCCATGACAATGGCTATCCAGATCGATAGACGTCTGCGGGAGCGCAAACCTGTGCACCATTTGGCGGTGTCTACTGAGAAGACGCCAGAGAATATGCAATGTGATAGAATTCTGTCCAGAAGCGAACGGCAGAATTTTAGACGAAAAAATGGGTTGTGCTTTTATTGTGGTGATTCAACTCATGTTATATCAGCATGCTCTAAGCGTACTAAGAAGCTTGATAAGTCAGTTTCAATTGGCACTTTTCAGTCTAAGTTTATTCTATCTGTGACCCTGAAGGGGATTGACTCCACCCCATTGGCTAGTAATAAACCACAATACTGGACACAAGTAACTATGCGAATTAATCCGGATCATCAGGAGATTATTCGCTTTCTTGTGCTGTATAATCTACATGATGTGTTGGTGCTTGGATTGCCATGGCTGCAATCTCATAACCCAGTCCTCGACTGGAACGCTAAGTCTGTGTTAAGCTGGGGATGTAAGGGGATGCATGGGGACGTACCTTTGGTTTCCATTTCGTCATCTATTCCCTCTGAGATTCCTGAATTCTTGTCTGACTATCATGACGTTTTTGAAGAACCTAAGCTTGGTTCATTACCTCCGCACCGGGAGTGCGATTGTGCCATAGATTTGATTCCGGGTAGTAAATACCCTAAGGGTCGTTTATTTAATCTGTCTGTGCCTGAACATGCTGCTATGCGAGAATATATAAAGGAGTCCTTGGAAAAGGGACATATTCGTCCTTCGTCATCTCCCTTAGGAGCCGTTTTTTTTTTTGTGTCTAAGAAAGATGGCTCTTTGAGGCCGTGTATTGATTATCGGCTTTTGAATAAAATCACGGTTAAATATCAATATCCGTTGCCACTGCTGACTGATTTGTTTGCTCGCATAAAGGGGGCCAAGTGGTTCTCTAAGATAGATCTCCGTGGGGCGTATAATTTGGTGCGAATTAAGCAGGGGGATGAGTGGAAAACCGCATTTAATACGCCCGAGGGCCACTTTGAGTATTTGGTGATGCCTTTTGGCCTTTCAAATGCCCCTTCAGTCTTTCAGTCCTTTATGCATGACATTTTCCGTGATTATTTGGATAAATTTATGATCGTGTATCTGGATGATATTCTGATTTTTTCGGATGACTGGGACTCTCATGTCCAGCAGGTCAGGAGGGTTTTTCAGGTTTTGCGGTCTAATTCCTTGTGTGTGAAGGGTTCTAAGTGCGTTTTTGGGGTTCAAAAGATTTCCTTCTTGGGATACATTTTTTCCCCCTCTTCCATCGAGATGGATCCTGTCAAGGTTCAGGCTATTTGTGATTGGACGCAACCCTCTTCTCTTAAGAGTCTTCAGAAATTTTTGGGCTTTGCTAACTTTTATCGTCGATTTATTGCTGGTTTTTCTGATGTTGTTAAACCATTGACTGATTTGACTAAGAAGGGTGCTGATGTTGCTGATTGGTCCCCTGCTGCTGTGGAGGCCTTTCGGGAGCTTAAGCGCCGCTTTTCTTCCGCCCCTGTGTTGCGTCAGCCTGATGTTGCTCTTCCTTTTCAGGTTGAGGTCGACGCTTCTGAAATCGGAGCTGGGGCGGTTTTGTCGCAAAGAAGTTCCGACTGCTCCGTGATGAAACCTTGTGCTTTTTTTTCTCGTAAATTTTCGCCCGCCGAGCGGAATTATGATATTGGGAATCGGGAGCTTTTGGCCATGAAGTGGGCTTTTGAGGAGTGGCGTCATTGGCTTGAGGGGGCTAGACATCAGGTGGTGGTATTGACCGACCACAAAAATTTAATTTATCTTGAGTCCGCCAGACGCCTGAATCCTAGACAGGCGCGCTGGTCGTTGTTTTTCTCTCGGTTTAATTTTGTGGTGTCATACCTACCGGGTTCTAAGAATGTTAAGGCGGATGCCCTTTCTAGGAGTTTTGAGCCTGACTCCCCTGGTAATTCTGAACCTACAGGTATCCTTAAGGATGGAGTGATATTGTCTGCCGTTTCTCCAGACCTGCGGCGGGCCTTGCAGGATTTTCAGGCGGATAGACCTGATCGTTGCCCACCTGGTAGACTGTTTGTTCCTGATGATTGGACCAGTAAAGTCATTTCTGAGGTTCATTCTTCTGCGTTGGCAGGTCATCCTGGAATCTTTGGTACCAGGGATTTGGTGGCAAGGTCCTTCTGGTGGCCTTCCCTGTCACGAGATGTACGAGGCTTTGTGCAGTCTTGTGACGTTTGTGCTCGGGCCAAGCCTTGTTGTTCTCGGGCTAGTGGATTGTTGTTGCCCTTGCCTATCCCGAAGAGGCCTTGGACGCACATCTCGATGGATTTTATTTCGGATCTTCCTGTTTCTCAGAAGATGTCTGTCATCTGGGTGGTGTGTGACCGTTTCTCTAAGATGGTCCATTTGGTTCCCCTGCCTAAGTTGCCTTCTTCTTCCGAGTTGGTTCCTCTGTTTTTTCAAAATGTGGTTCGTTTGCATGGTATTCCGGAGAATATCGTTTCTGACAGAGGAACCCAATTCGTGTCTAGATTTTGGCGGGCATTCTGTGCTAGGATGGGCATAGATTTGTCTTTCTCGTCTGCTTTCCATCCTCAGACTAATGGCCAGACTGAGCGGACGAATCAGACTTTGGAGACATATTTGAGGTGTTTTGTGTCTGCAGATCAGGATGATTGGGTTGCTTTTTTGCCTTTAGCGGAGTTTGCCCTCAATAATCGGGCCAGCTCTGCCACCTTGGTGTCTCCTTTTTTCTGTAATTCGGGGTTTCATCCTCGATTTTCCTCCGGTCAGGTGGAATCTTCGGATTGTCCTGGAGTGGATGCTGTGGTGGAGAGGTTGCATCAGATTTGGGGGCAGGTGGTGGACAATTTGAAGTTGTCCCAGGAGAAGACTCAGCTTTTTGCCAACCGCCGGCGTCGGGTTGGTCCTCGGCTTAGTGTCGGGGACTTGGTGTGGTTGTCTTCTCGTTTTGTCCCTATGAGGGTTTCTTCTCCTAAGTTTAAGCCTCGGTTCATCGGCCCGTACAAGATATTGGAGATTCTTAACCCTGTGTCCTTCCGTTTGGACCTCAATATGGACCAAAAAATGCCAATTGCATTTTTAAAAATGGTAATTTGGAACTGAAGGTTGAAGCTCAGCTTTATTCAGTTGAGGACAACACCAGGCAGGGACAGACAGACACCTTTAGTAGGCCGGAACAGCCAATTGCATTTTTAAAAATGGTAATTTGGAACTGAAGGTTGAAGCTCAGCTTTATTCAGTTGAGGACAACACCAGGCAGGGGCAGACAGACACCTTTAGTAGGCCGGAACAGCCAATTGCATTTTTAAAAATGGTAATTTGGAACTGAAGGTTGAAGCACAGCTTTATTCAGTTGCAGCTTCTTGGCAATAATATAAAGAAGACGAGACAGGACAACACTCGTTGGATGCCATATCTGTGTTTTCACTGGAAAAAAAACTGTCATTTAACTACTTGTAGGAGAAAGTTTTTGTAGCTGGAGGCCACTTTTTGTATTGTACCAGTTTTTGGTTGTATGTTTGGAACTGAAGGTTGAAGCTCAGCTTTATTCAGTTGAGGACAACACCAGGCAGGAGCAGACAGACACCTTTAGTAGGCCGGAACAGCCAATTGCATTTTTAAAAATGGTAATTTGGAACTGAAGGTTGAAGCTCAGCTTTATTCAGTTGAGGACAACACCAGGCAGGGGCAGACCCCTTTAGTAGGCCGGAACAGCCAATTGCATTTTTAAAAATGGTAATTTGGAACAGAAGGTTGAAGCACAGCTTTATTCAGTTGCAGCTTCTTGGCAATAATATAAAGAAGACGAGACAGGACAACACTCGTTGGATGCCATATCTGTGTTTTCACTGGAAAAAAAACTGTCAGTTAACTACTTGTAGGAGAAAGTTTTTGTAGCTGGAGGCCACTTTTTGTATTGTACCAGTTTTTTGTTGTATGTTTGGAACTGAAGGTTGAAGCTCAGCTTTATTCAGTTGAGGACAACACCAGGCAGGGGCAGACACCTTTAGAAGGACGGAAAAGCCAATTTTTTTAAAAACAGCAGTTAATCTGAGCCAGAAGGTAGAAGCTCAGCTTTATTCAGTTGAGGCCAACTTGAATTAGGGACTGCAGACAGACTTTGCAGGCTGTCCCCTGTGTGGACCATGCATCCAATACATTAACCCATTGAGCCACAAAGGACACGTAACCTTCCGTGGCCAGGCCTACAGGTCCATGTGTCTGTTGTCAGGTATACCTTTGGACTGACAAATTGACAGAATGCAAGGACAATGCGGTCTTTAACATGCAGGTGGAGGGGTGGGATGGCTTTTCTCGCAAAAGAATTGTCAACTGGGTAGCTCATAGCGTGGTATATCGTAGTTCATCCTGGCTTTATTAATATTAAATTAAATTAAAAAATAGGCTCTATGCACTTTATAATTGGTTCCAGGGGTACAGGGGCAGCAGTGGTCTGGTCAGTGGAGGCCTAGTGGAAGGAGGGACCGCAGACAGGCTTCGAAGGCCTAACATAATTAAATTGGGCTGGCTGTAGGTACTTTATTATTAGTTAAAGGGGTACACGGGCAGCAGTGGTCTGGTCAGTGGAGGCCTAGTGGAAGGAGGGACCGCAGACAGGCATCGAAGGCCTAACATAATTAAATTGGGCTGGCTGTAGGCACTTTATAATTGGTTCCAGGGGTACACGGGCAGCAGTGGTCTGGTCAGTGGAGGCCTAGTGGAAGGAGGGACCGCAGACAGGCTTCGAAGGCCTAACATAATTAAATTGGGCTGGCTGTAGGCACTTTATTATTAGTTAAAGGGGTACACGGGCAGCAGTGGTCTGGTCAGTGGAGGCCTAGTGGAAGGAGGGACCGCAGACAGGCTTCGAAGGCCTAACATAATTAAATTGGGCTGGCTGTAGGCACTTTATAATTGGTTCCAGGGGTACACGGGCAGCAGTGGTCTGGTCAGTTGAGGCCTAGTGGAAGGAGGGACCGCAGACAGGCTTCGAAGGCCTAACATAATTAAATTGGGCTGGCTGTAGGCACTTTATAATTGGTTCCAGGGGTACACGGGCAGCAGTGGTCTGGTCAGTGGAGGCCTAGTGGAAGGAGGGACCGCAGACAGGCTTCGAAGGCCTAATATAATTAAATTGGGCTGGCTGTAGGCACTTTATTATTAGTTACAGGGGTACATGGGCAGCAGTGGTCTGGTCAGTGGAGGCCTAGTGGAAGGAGGGACCGCAGACAGGCTTCGAAGGCCTAACATAATTAAATTGGGCTGGCTGTAGGCACTTTATTATTAGTTACAGGGGTACACGGGCAGCAGTGGTCTGGTCAGTGGAGTCCTAGTGGAAGGAGGGACCGCAGACAGGCTTCGAAGGCCTAACATAATTAAATTGGGCTGGCTGTAGGCACTTTATTATTAGTTACAGGGGAACACGGGCAGCAGTTGTCTGGTCAGTGGAGGCCTAGTGGAAGGAGGGACCGCAGACAGGCTTTGAATACCTAACATAATTAAATTGGGCTGGCTGTAGGCACTTTATTATTAGTTACAGGGGTACACGGGCAGCAGTGGTCTGGTCAGTGGAGGCCTAGTGGAAGGAGGGACCGCAGACAGGCTTCGAAGGCCTAACATAATTAAATTGGGCTGGCTGTAGGCACTTTATTATTAGTTACAGGGGTACACGGGCAGCAGTGGTCTGGTCAGTGGAGGCCTAGTGGAAGGAGGGACCGCAGACAGGCTTCGAAGGCCTAACATAATTAAATTGGGCTGGCTGTAGGCACTTTATTATTAGTTACAGGGGTACACGGGCAGCAGTGGTCTGGTCAGTGGAGGCCTAGTGGAAGGAGGGACCGCAGACAGGCTTCGAAGGCCTAACATAATTAAATTGGGCTGGCTGTAGGCACTTTATAATTGGTTCCAGGGGTACACGGGCAGCAGTGGTCTGGTCAGTGGAGGCCTAGTGGATGGAGGGACCGCAGACAGGCTTCGAAGGCCTAACATAATTAAATTGGGCTGGCTGTAGGCACTTTATTATTAGTTACAGGGGTACACGGGCAGCAGTGGTCTGGTCAGTGGAGGCCTAGTGGAAGGAGGGACCGCAGACAGGCTTCGAAGGCCTAACATAATTAAATTGGGCTGGCTGTAGGCACTTTATTATTAGTTACAGGGGTACACGGGCAGCAGTTGTCTGGTCAGTGGAGGCCTAGTGGAAGGAGGGACCGCAGACAGGCTTCGAAGGCCTAACATAATTAAATTGGGCTGGCTGTAGGCACTTTATTATTAGTTACAGGGGTACATGGGCAGCAGTGGTCTGGTCAGTGGAGGCCTAGTGGAAGGAGGGACCGCAGACAGGCTTCGAAGGCCTAACATAATTAAATTGGGCTGGCTGTAGGCACTTTATTATTAGTTACAGGGGTACACGGGCAGCAGTGGTCTGGTCAGTGGAGGCCTAGTGGAAGGAGGGACCGCAGACAGGCTTCGAAGGCCTAACATAATTAAATTGGGCTGGCTGTAGGCACTTTATTATTAGTTACAGGGGTACACGGGCAGCAGTGGTCTGGTCAGTGGAGGCCTAGTGGAAGGAGGGACCGCAGACAGGCTTCGAAGGCCTAACATAATTAAATTGGGCTGGCTGTAGGCACTTTATTATTAGTTAAAGGGGTACACGGGCAGCAGTGGTCTGGTCAGTGGAGGCCTAGTGGAAGGAGGGACCGCAGACAGGCTTCGAAGGCCTAACATAATTAAATTGGGCTGGCTGTAGGCACTTTATAATTGGTTCCAGGGGTACACGGGCAGCAGTGGTCTGGTCAGTGGAGGCCTAGTGGAAGGAGGGACCGCAGACAGGCTTCGAAGGCCTAACATAATTAAATTGGGCTGGCTGTAGGCACTTTATTATTAGTTACAGGGGTACACGGGCAGCAGTTGTCTGGTCAGTGGAGGCCTAGTGGAAGGAGGGACCGCAGACAGGCTTCAAAGGCCTAACATAATTAAATTGGGCTGGCTGTAGGCACTTTATTATTAGTTACAGGGGTACACGGGCAGCAGTGGTCTGGTCAGTGGAGGCCTAGTGGAAGGAGGGACCGCAGACAGGCTTCGAAGGCCTAACATAATTAAATTGGGCTGGCTGTAGGCACTTTATTATTAGTTACAGGGGTACACGGGCAGCAGTGGTCTGGTCAGTGGAGGCCTAGTGGAAGGAGGGACCGCAGACAGGCTTCGAAGGCCTAACATAATTAAATTGGGCTGGCTGTAGGCACTTTATAATTGGTTCCAGGGGTACACGTTCAGCAGTGGTCTGGTCAGTGGAGGCCTAGTGGAAGGAGGGACCGCAGACAGGCTTCGAAGGCCTAACATAATTAAATTGGGCTGGCTGTAGGCACTTTATTATTAGTTACAGGGGTACACGGGCAGCAGTGGTCTGGTCAGTGGAGGCCTAGTGGAAGGAGGGACCGCAGACAGGCTTCGAAGGCCTAACATAATTAAATTGGGCTGGCTGTAGGCACTTTATTATTAGTTAAAGGGGTACACGGGCAGCAGTGGTCTGGTCAGTGGAGGCCTAGTGGAAGGAGGGACCGCAGACAGGCTTCGAAGGCCTAACATAATTAAATTGGGCTGGCTGTAGGCACTTTATAATTGGTTCCAGGGGTACACGGGCAGCAGTGGTCTGGTCAGTGGAGGCCTAGTGGAAGGAGGGACCGCAGACAGGCTTCGAAGGCCTAACATAATTAAATTGGGCTGGCTGTAGGCACTTTATTATTAGTTACAGGGGTACACGGGCAGCAGTGGTCTGGTCAGTGGAGGCCTAGTGGAAGGAGGGACCGCAGACAGGCTTCGAAGGCCTAACATAATTAAATTGGGCTGGCTGTAGGCACTTTATTATTAGTTACAGGGGTACACGGGCAGCAGTGGTCTGGTCAGTGGAGGCCTAGTGGAAGGAGGGACCGCAGACAGGCTTCGAAGGCCTAACATAATTAAATTGGGCTGGCTGTAGGCACTTTATTATTAGTTACAGGGGTACACGGGCAGCAGTGGTCTGGTCAGTGGAGGCCTAGTGGAAGGAGGGACCGCAGACAGGCTTCGAAGGCCTAACATAATTAAATTGGGCTGGCTGTAGGCACTTTATTATTAGTTACAGGGGTACACGGGCAGCAGTGGTCTGGTCAGTGGAGGCCTAGTGGAAGGAGGGACCGCAGACAGGCTTCGAAGGCCTAACATAATTAAATTGGGCTGGCTGTAGGCACTTTATAATTGGTTCCAGGGGTACACGGGCAGCAGTGGTCTGGTCAGTGGAGGCCTAGTGGATGGAGGGACCGCAGACAGGCTTCGAAGGCCTAACATAATTAAATTGGGCTGGCTGTAGGCACTTTATTATTAGTTACAGGGGTACACGGGCAGCAGTGGTCTGGTCAGTGGAGGCCTAGTGGAAGGAGGGACCGCAGACAGGCTTCGAAGGCCTAACATAATTAAATTGGGCTGGCTGTAGGCACTTTATTATTAGTTACAAGGGTACACGGGCAGCAGTGGTCTGGTCAGTGGAGGCCTAGTGGAAGGAGGGACCGCAGACAGGCTTCGAAGGCCTAACATAATTAAATTGGGCTGGCTGTAGGCACTTTATTATTAGTTACAGGGGTACACGGGCAGCAGTGGTCTGGTCAGTGGAGGCCTAGTGGAAGGAGGGATCGCAGACAGGCTTCGAAGGCCTAACATAATTAAATTGGGCTGGCTGTAGGCACTTTATTATTAGTTACAGGGGTACACGGGCAGCAGTGGTCTGGTCAGTGGAGGCCTAGTGGAAGGAGGGACCGCAGACAGGCTTCGAAGGCCTAACATAATTAAATTGGGCTGGCTGTAGGCACTTTATTATTAGTTAAAGGGGTACACGGGCAGCAGTGGTCTGGTCAGTGGAGGCCTAGTGGAAGGAGGGACCGCAGACAGGCTTCGAAGGCCTAACATAATTAAATTGGGCTGGCTGTAGGCACTTTATAATTGGTTCCAGGGGTACACGGGCAGCAGTGGTCTGGTCAGTGGAGGCCTAGTGGAAGGAGGGACCGCAGACAGGCTTCGAAGGCCTAACATAATTAAATTGGGCTGGCTGTAGGCACTTTATTATTAGTTACAGGGGTACACGGGCAGCAGTTGTCTGGTCAGTGGAGGCCTAGTGGAAGGAGGGACCGCAGACAGGCTTCGAAGGCCTAACATAATTAAATTGGGCTGGCTGTAGGCACTTTATTATTAGTTACAGGGGTACACGGGCAGCAGTTGTCTGGTCAGTGGAGGCCTAGTGGAAGGAGGGACCGCAGACAGGCTTCGAAGGCCTAACATAATTAAATTGGGCTGGCTGTAGGCACTTTATTATTAGTTACAGGGGTACACGGGCAGCAGTGGTCTGGTCAGTGGAGGCCTAGTGGAAGGAGGGACCGCAGACAGGCTTCGAAGGCCTAACATAATTAAATTGGGCTGGCTGTAGGCACTTTATTATTAGTTACAGGGGTACACGGGCAGCAGTGGTCTGGTCAGTGGAGGCCTAGTGGAAGGAGGGACCGCAGACAGGCTTCGAAGGCCTAACATAATTAAATTGGGCTGGCTGTAGGCACTTTATAATTGGTTCCAGGGGTACACGTTCAGCAGTGGTCTGGTCAGTGGAGGCCTAGTGGAAGGAGGGACCGCAGACAGGCTTCGAAGGCCTAACATAATTAAATTGGGCTGGCTGTAGGCACTTTATTATTAGTTACAGGGGTACATGGGCAGCAGTGGTCTGGTCAGTGGAGGCCTAGTGGAAGGAGGGACCGCAGACAGGCTTCGAAGGCCTAACATAATTAAATTGGGCTGGCTGTAGGTACTTTATTATTAGTTAAAGGGGTACACGGGCAGCAGTGGTCTGGTCAGTGGAGGCCTAGTGGAAGGAGGGACCGCAGACAGGCATCGAAGGCCTAACATAATTAAATTGGGCTGGCTGTAGGCACTTTATAATTGGTTCCAGGGGTACACGGGCAGCAGTGGTCTGGTCAGTGGAGGCCTAGTGGAAGGAGGGACCGCAGACAGGCTTCGAAGGCCTAACATAATTAAATTGGGCTGGCTGTAGGCACTTTATTATTAGTTAAAGGGGTACACGGGCAGCAGTGGTCTGGTCAGTGGAGGCCTAGTGGAAGGAGGGACCGCAGACAGGCTTCGAAGGCCTAACATAATTAAATTGGGCTGGCTGTAGGCACTTTATAATTGGTTCCAGGGGTACACGGGCAGCAGTGGTCTGGTCAGTTGAGGCCTAGTGGAAGGAGGGACCGCAGACAGGCTTCGAAGGCCTAACATAATTAAATTGGGCTGGCTGTAGGCACTTTATAATTGGTTCCAGGGGTACACGGGCAGCAGTGGTCTGGTCAGTGGAGGCCTAGTGGAAGGAGGGACCGCAGACAGGCTTCGAAGGCCTAATATAATTAAATTGGGCTGGCTGTAGGCACTTTATTATTAGTTACAGGGGTACATGGGCAGCAGTGGTCTGGTCAGTGGAGGCCTAGTGGAAGGAGGGACCGCAGACAGGCTTCGAAGGCCTAACATAATTAAATTGGGCTGGCTGTAGGCACTTTATTATTAGTTACAGGGGTACACGGGCAGCAGTGGTCTGGTCAGTGGAGTCCTAGTGGAAGGAGGGACCGCAGACAGGCTTCGAAGGCCTAACATAATTAAATTGGGCTGGCTGTAGGCACTTTATTATTAGTTACAGGGGAACACGGGCAGCAGTTGTCTGGTCAGTGGAGGCCTAGTGGAAGGAGGGACCGCAGACAGGCTTTGAATACCTAACATAATTAAATTGGGCTGGCTGTAGGCACTTTATTATTAGTTACAGGGGTACACGGGCAGCAGTGGTCTGGTCAGTGGAGGCCTAGTGGAAGGAGGGACCGCAGACAGGCTTCGAAGGCCTAACATAATTAAATTGGGCTGGCTGTAGGCACTTTATTATTAGTTACAGGGGTACACGGGCAGCAGTGGTCTGGTCAGTGGAGGCCTAGTGGAAGGAGGGACCGCAGACAGGCTTCGAAGGCCTAACATAATTAAATTGGGCTGGCTGTAGGCACTTTATAATTGGTTCCAGGGGTACACGGGCAGCAGTGGTCTGGTCAGTGGAGGCCTAGTGGATGGAGGGACCGCAGACAGGCTTCGAAGGCCTAACATAATTAAATTGGGCTGGCTGTAGGCACTTTATTATTAGTTACAGGGGTACACGGGCAGCAGTGGTCTGGTCAGTGGAGGCCTAGTGGAAGGAGGGACCGCAGACAGGCTTCGAAGGCCTAACATAATTAAATTGGGCTGGCTGTAGGCACTTTATTATTAGTTACAAGGGTACACGGGCAGCAGTGGTCTGGTCAGTGGAGGCCTAGTGGAAGGAGGGACCGCAGACAGGCTTCGAAGGCCTAACATAATTAAATTGGGCTGGCTGTAGGCACTTTATTATTAGTTACAGGGGTACACGGGCAGCAGTGGTCTGGTCAGTGGAGGCCTAGTGGAAGGAGGGATCGCAGACAGGCTTCGAAGGCCTAACATAATTAAATTGGGCTGGCTGTAGGCACTTTATTATTAGTTACAGGGGTACACGGGCAGCAGTGGTCTGGTCAGTGGAGGCCTAGTGGAAGGAGGGACCGCAGACAGGCTTCGAAGGCCTAACATAATTAAATTGGGCTGGCTGTAGGCACTTTATTATTAGTTAAAGGGGTACACGGGCAGCAGTGGTCTGGTCAGTGGAGGCCTAGTGGAAGGAGGGACCGCAGACAGGCTTCGAAGGCCTAACATAATTAAATTGGGCTGGCTGTAGGCACTTTATAATTGGTTCCAGGGGTACACGGGCAGCAGTGGTCTGGTCAGTGGAGGCCTAGTGGAAGGAGGGACCGCAGACAGGCTTCGAAGGCCTAACATAATTAAATTGGGCTGGCTGTAGGCACTTTATTATTAGTTACAGGGGTACACGGGCAGCAGTTGTCTGGTCAGTGGAGGCCTAGTGGAAGGAGGGACCGCAGACAGGCTTCGAAGGCCTAACATAATTAAATTGGGCTGGCTGTAGGCACTTTATTATTAGTTACAGGGGTACACGGGCAGCAGTTGTCTGGTCAGTGGAGGCCTAGTGGAAGGAGGGACCGCAGACAGGCTTCGAAGGCCTAACATAATTAAATTGGGCTGGCTGTAGGCACTTTATTATTAGTTACAGGGGTACACGGGCAGCAGTGGTCTGGTCAGTGGAGGCCTAGTGGAAGGAGGGACCGCAGACAGGCTTCGAAGGCCTAACATAATTAAATTGGGCTGGCTGTAGGCACTTTATTATTAGTTACAGGGGTACACGGGCAGCAGTGGTCTGGTCAGTGGAGGCCTAGTGGAAGGAGGGACCGCAGACAGGCTTCGAAGGCCTAACATAATTAAATTGGGCTGGCTGTAGGCACTTTATAATTGGTTCCAGGGGTACACGTTCAGCAGTGGTCTGGTCAGTGGAGGCCTAGTGGAAGGAGGGACCGCAGACAGGCTTCGAAGGCCTAACATAATTAAATTGGGCTGGCTGTAGGCACTTTATTATTAGTTACAGGGGTACATGGGCAGCAGTGGTCTGGTCAGTGGAGGCCTAGTGGAAGGAGGGACCGCAGACAGGCTTCGAAGGCCTAACATAATTAAATTGGGCTGGCTGTAGGTACTTTATTATTAGTTAAAGGGGTACACGGGCAGCAGTGGTCTGGTCAGTGGAGGCCTAGTGGAAGGAGGGACCGCAGACAGGCATCGAAGGCCTAACATAATTAAATTGGGCTGGCTGTAGGCACTTTATAATTGGTTCCAGGGGTACACGGGCAGCAGTGGTCTGGTCAGTGGAGGCCTAGTGGAAGGAGGGACCGCAGACAGGCTTCGAAGGCCTAACATAATTAAATTGGGCTGGCTGTAGGCACTTTATTATTAGTTAAAGGGGTACACGGGCAGCAGTGGTCTGGTCAGTGGAGGCCTAGTGGAAGGAGGGACCGCAGACAGGCTTCGAAGGCCTAACATAATTAAATTGGGCTGGCTGTAGGCACTTTATAATTGGTTCCAGGGGTACACGGGCAGCAGTGGTCTGGTCAGTTGAGGCCTAGTGGAAGGAGGGACCGCAGACAGGCTTCGAAGGCCTAACATAATTAAATTGGGCTGGCTGTAGGCACTTTATAATTGGTTCCAGGGGTACACGGGCAGCAGTGGTCTGGTCAGTGGAGGCCTAGTGGAAGGAGGGACCGCAGACAGGCTTCGAAGGCCTAATATAATTAAATTGGGCTGGCTGTAGGCACTTTATTATTAGTTACAGGGGTACATGGGCAGCAGTGGTCTGGTCAGTGGAGGCCTAGTGGAAGGAGGGACCGCAGACAGGCTTCGAAGGCCTAACATAATTAAATTGGGCTGGCTGTAGGCACTTTATTATTAGTTACAGGGGTACACGGGCAGCAGTGGTCTGGTCAGTGGAGTCCTAGTGGAAGGAGGGACCGCAGACAGGCTTCGAAGGCCTAACATAATTAAATTGGGCTGGCTGTAGGCACTTTATTATTAGTTACAGGGGAACACGGGCAGCAGTTGTCTGGTCAGTGGAGGCCTAGTGGAAGGAGGGACCGCAGACAGGCTTTGAATACCTAACATAATTAAATTGGGCTGGCTGTAGGCACTTTATTATTAGTTACAGGGGTACACGGGCAGCAGTGGTCTGGTCAGTGGAGGCCTAGTGGAAGGAGGGACCGCAGACAGGCTTCGAAGGCCTAACATAATTAAATTGGGCTGGCTGTAGGCACTTTATTATTAGTTACAGGGGTACACGGGCAGCAGTGGTCTGGTCAGTGGAGGCCTAGTGGAAGGAGGGACCGCAGACAGGCTTCGAAGGCCTAACATAATTAAATTGGGCTGGCTGTAGGCACTTTATTATTAGTTACAGGGGTACACGGGCAGCAGTGGTCTGGTCAGTGGAGGCCTAGTGGAAGGAGGGACCGCAGACAGGCTTCGAAGGCCTAACATAATTAAATTGGGCTGGCTGTAGGCACTTTATAATTGGTTCCAGGGGTACACGGGCAGCAGTGGTCTGGTCAGTGGAGGCCTAGTGGATGGAGGGACCGCAGACAGGCTTCGAAGGCCTAACATAATTAAATTGGGCTGGCTGTAGGCACTTTATTATTAGTTACAGGGGTACACGGGCAGCAGTGGTCTGGTCAGTGGAGGCCTAGTGGAAGGAGGGACCGCAGACAGGCTTCGAAGGCCTAACATAATTAAATTGGGCTGGCTGTAGGCACTTTATTATTAGTTACAGGGGTACACGGGCAGCAGTTGTCTGGTCAGTGGAGGCCTAGTGGAAGGAGGGACCGCAGACAGGCTTCGAAGGCCTAACATAATTAAATTGGGCTGGCTGTAGGCACTTTATTATTAGTTACAGGGGTACATGGGCAGCAGTGGTCTGGTCAGTGGAGGCCTAGTGGAAGGAGGGACCGCAGACAGGCTTCGAAGGCCTAACATAATTAAATTGGGCTGGCTGTAGGCACTTTATTATTAGTTACAGGGGTACACGGGCAGCAGTGGTCTGGTCAGTGGAGGCCTAGTGGAAGGAGGGACCGCAGACAGGCTTCGAAGGCCTAACATAATTAAATTGGGCTGGCTGTAGGCACTTTATTATTAGTTACAGGGGTACACGGGCAGCAGTGGTCTGGTCAGTGGAGGCCTAGTGGAAGGAGGGACCGCAGACAGGCTTCGAAGGCCTAACATAATTAAATTGGGCTGGCTGTAGGCACTTTATTATTAGTTAAAGGGGTACACGGGCAGCAGTGGTCTGGTCAGTGGAGGCCTAGTGGAAGGAGGGACCGCAGACAGGCTTCGAAGGCCTAACATAATTAAATTGGGCTGGCTGTAGGCACTTTATAATTGGTTCCAGGGGTACACGGGCAGCAGTGGTCTGGTCAGTGGAGGCCTAGTGGAAGGAGGGACCGCAGACAGGCTTCGAAGGCCTAACATAATTAAATTGGGCTGGCTGTAGGCACTTTATTATTAGTTACAGGGGTACACGGGCAGCAGTTGTCTGGTCAGTGGAGGCCTAGTGGAAGGAGGGACCGCAGACAGGCTTCAAAGGCCTAACATAATTAAATTGGGCTGGCTGTAGGCACTTTATTATTAGTTACAGGGGTACACGGGCAGCAGTGGTCTGGTCAGTGGAGGCCTAGTGGAAGGAGGGACCGCAGACAGGCTTCGAAGGCCTAACATAATTAAATTGGGCTGGCTGTAGGCACTTTATTATTAGTTACAGGGGTACACGGGCAGCAGTGGTCTGGTCAGTGGAGGCCTAGTGGAAGGAGGGACCGCAGACAGGCTTCGAAGGCCTAACATAATTAAATTGGGCTGGCTGTAGGCACTTTATAATTGGTTCCAGGGGTACACGTTCAGCAGTGGTCTGGTCAGTGGAGGCCTAGTGGAAGGAGGGACCGCAGACAGGCTTCGAAGGCCTAACATAATTAAATTGGGCTGGCTGTAGGCACTTTATTATTAGTTACAGGGGTACACGGGCAGCAGTGGTCTGGTCAGTGGAGGCCTAGTGGAAGGAGGGACCGCAGACAGGCTTCGAAGGCCTAACATAATTAAATTGGGCTGGCTGTAGGCACTTTATTATTAGTTAAAGGGGTACACGGGCAGCAGTGGTCTGGTCAGTGGAGGCCTAGTGGAAGGAGGGACCGCAGACAGGCTTCGAAGGCCTAACATAATTAAATTGGGCTGGCTGTAGGCACTTTATAATTGGTTCCAGGGGTACACGGGCAGCAGTGGTCTGGTCAGTGGAGGCCTAGTGGAAGGAGGGACCGCAGACAGGCTTCGAAGGCCTAACATAATTAAATTGGGCTGGCTGTAGGCACTTTATTATTAGTTACAGGGGTACACGGGCAGCAGTGGTCTGGTCAGTGGAGGCCTAGTGGAAGGAGGGACCGCAGACAGGCTTCGAAGGCCTAACATAATTAAATTGGGCTGGCTGTAGGCACTTTATTATTAGTTACAGGGGTACACGGGCAGCAGTGGTCTGGTCAGTGGAGGCCTAGTGGAAGGAGGGACCGCAGACAGGCTTCGAAGGCCTAACATAATTAAATTGGGCTGGCTGTAGGCACTTTATTATTAGTTACAGGGGTACACGGGCAGCAGTGGTCTGGTCAGTGGAGGCCTAGTGGAAGGAGGGACCGCAGACAGGCTTCGAAGGCCTAACATAATTAAATTGGGCTGGCTGTAGGCACTTTATTATTAGTTACAGGGGTACACGGGCAGCAGTGGTCTGGTCAGTGGAGGCCTAGTGGAAGGAGGGACCGCAGACAGGCTTCGAAGGCCTAACATAATTAAATTGGGCTGGCTGTAGGCACTTTATAATTGGTTCCAGGGGTACACGGGCAGCAGTGGTCTGGTCAGTGGAGGCCTAGTGGATGGAGGGACCGCAGACAGGCTTCGAAGGCCTAACATAATTAAATTGGGCTGGCTGTAGGCACTTTATTATTAGTTACAGGGGTACACGGGCAGCAGTGGTCTGGTCAGTGGAGGCCTAGTGGAAGGAGGGACCGCAGACAGGCTTCGAAGGCCTAACATAATTAAATTGGGCTGGCTGTAGGCACTTTATTATTAGTTACAAGGGTACACGGGCAGCAGTGGTCTGGTCAGTGGAGGCCTAGTGGAAGGAGGGACCGCAGACAGGCTTCGAAGGCCTAACATAATTAAATTGGGCTGGCTGTAGGCACTTTATTATTAGTTACAGGGGTACACGGGCAGCAGTGGTCTGGTCAGTGGAGGCCTAGTGGAAGGAGGGATCGCAGACAGGCTTCGAAGGCCTAACATAATTAAATTGGGCTGGCTGTAGGCACTTTATTATTAGTTACAGGGGTACACGGGCAGCAGTGGTCTGGTCAGTGGAGGCCTAGTGGAAGGAGGGACCGCAGACAGGCTTCGAAGGCCTAACATAATTAAATTGGGCTGGCTGTAGGCACTTTATTATTAGTTAAAGGGGTACACGGGCAGCAGTGGTCTGGTCAGTGGAGGCCTAGTGGAAGGAGGGACCGCAGACAGGCTTCGAAGGCCTAACATAATTAAATTGGGCTGGCTGTAGGCACTTTATAATTGGTTCCAGGGGTACACGGGCAGCAGTGGTCTGGTCAGTGGAGGCCTAGTGGAAGGAGGGACCGCAGACAGGCTTCGAAGGCCTAACATAATTAAATTGGGCTGGCTGTAGGCACTTTATTATTAGTTACAGGGGTACACGGGCAGCAGTTGTCTGGTCAGTGGAGGCCTAGTGGAAGGAGGGACCGCAGACAGGCTTCGAAGGCCTAACATAATTAAATTGGGCTGGCTGTAGGCACTTTATTATTAGTTACAGGGGTACACGGGCAGCAGTTGTCTGGTCAGTGGAGGCCTAGTGGAAGGAGGGACCGCAGACAGGCTTCGAAGGCCTAACATAATTAAATTGGGCTGGCTGTAGGCACTTTATTATTAGTTACAGGGGTACACGGGCAGCAGTGGTCTGGTCAGTGGAGGCCTAGTGGAAGGAGGGACCGCAGACAGGCTTCGAAGGCCTAACATAATTAAATTGGGCTGGCTGTAGGCACTTTATTATTAGTTACAGGGGTACACGGGCAGCAGTGGTCTGGTCAGTGGAGGCCTAGTGGAAGGAGGGACCGCAGACAGGCTTCGAAGGCCTAACATAATTAAATTGGGCTGGCTGTAGGCACTTTATAATTGGTTCCAGGGGTACACGTTCAGCAGTGGTCTGGTCAGTGGAGGCCTAGTGGAAGGAGGGACCGCAGACAGGCTTCGAAGGCCTAACATAATTAAATTGGGCTGGCTGTAGGCACTTTATTATTAGTTACAGGGGTACATGGGCAGCAGTGGTCTGGTCAGTGGAGGCCTAGTGGAAGGAGGGACCGCAGACAGGCTTCGAAGGCCTAACATAATTAAATTGGGCTGGCTGTAGGCACTTTATTATTAGTTTAAGGGGTACACGGGCAGCAGTGGTCTGGTCAGTGGAGGCCTAGTGGAAGGAGGGACCGCAGACAGGCTTCGAAGGCCTAACATAATTAAATTGGGCTGGCTGTAGGCACTTTATAATTGGTTCCAGGGGTACACGGGCAGCAGTGGTCTGGTCAGTGGAGGCCTAGTGGAAGGAGGGACCGCAGACAGGCTTCGAAGGCCTAACATAATTAAATTGGGCTGGCTGTAGGCACTTTATTATTAGTTACAGGGGTACACGGGCAGCAGTGGTCTGGTCAGTGGAGGCCTAGTGGAAGGAGGGACCGCAGACAGGCTTCGAAGGCCTAACATAATTAAATTGGGCTGGCTGTAGGCACTTTATTATTAGTTACAGGGGTACACGGGCAGCAGTGGTCTGGTCAGTGGAGGCCTAGTGGAAGGAGGGACCGCAGACAGGCTTCGAAGGCCTAACATAATTAAATTGGGCTGGCTGTAGGCACTTTATTATTAGTTACAGGGGTACACGGGCAGCAGTGGTCTGGTCAGTGGAGGCCTAGTGGAAGGAGGGACCGCAGACAGGCTTCGAAGGCCTAACATAATTAAATTGGGCTGGCTGTAGGCACTTTATAATTGGTTCCAGGGGTACACGTTCAGCAGTGGTCTGGTCAGTGGAGGCCTAGTGGAAGGAGGGACCGCAGACAGGCTTCGAAGGCCTAACATAATTAAATTGGGCTGGCTGTAGGCACTTTATTATTAGTTACAGGGGTACACGGGCAGCAGTGGTCTGGTCAACGGAGGCCGATTGTAATGAGTGTCTGCCAGTTAGTAGTCCAAAACAACAACTAAATGTGAATGTCTCGCATTAAAACAAAACAAAAACCCTAAAGGGTGCAATCATTAGGTTCAGGGGTGGGATCCTCTGCGTTGTTTCAGACCTACTAATTTTGCGCAAAGTATTTACTGTGGTAAATAGAGGACACTGCCCCTGACTATGTTAAGTACCATCATACATGTCAACACAATGGTATTGTCAGTGGCAGGTATGGAAGGATGTCAGCGCATAGACTTAACATTGGTGGAAGTGTGAGAGATAACTGTGGAAGTGGTAGAGCAATGTTTGACCTGGGGGTGGGTGAACTCTCTTGTGGCCGGCGTTACAGGCCCAAGGCCCCTCATGTTACAACAGTGTGTCTGACGTTGGGTGCGCACCACCACCGCCAGAGACACTTTATTGTACTATGAGGAATCCAGTAGCAATGCCGTCGACCAAAAGCGAGTACACCCACCTCTTCAGACTAACAGCAGTCTCACGGGTGCTTGCGCCAAGTCGCGATACCACGGCCCCGTGTGGGGAGTTTGGCCATTTAGGGAGGTGTAAACATGTCGTATGCTGGACAATCAGCTGCAGCAAATTAGACATTAGAAAAGTAATTCACAGTAGTCCACAGGCAAGAGCTTTTCATAGGAAAGCTAGGTGTCGGCCGGGCAAGGTGGGGCAAAAGATTTCGAAATCCAGTTGTGGTTCATTTTAATGAATGTTAGATCGTCAACATTTTGGGTAGCCAGACGAGTCCTTTTTTCGGTTAATATTGAACCTGCAGCACTGAATACTCTTTCTGATAGGACACTTGCTGCCGGGCAAGCAAGCTCCTGCAATGCATATTCTGCCAATTCTGGCCAGGTGTCTAATTTTGATGCCCAGTAATCAAATGGGAATGACGGTTGAGGGAGAACATCGATAAGGGATGAAAAATAGTTAGTAACCATACTGGACAAATGTTGTCTCCTGTCACTTTCAATTGATGCAGCAGTACCTGTCCTGTCTGCGGTCATAGCAAAATCACTCCACAACCTGGTCAGAAAACCCCTCTGTCCAACGCCACTTCTGATGTGTGCACTCCTAACACTCCTAGTCTGTTGCCCCCTTGAGCTCGTGTGAGAACGATCACGTGCGCTGTGTGCTGGGAATGCCTGAAGCAAACGGTCAACAAGAGTTGATTGTTTGGTTGCTAATATTAGTTCCAAGTTCTCATGTGGCATAATATTTTGCAATTTGCCTTTATAGCGTGGATCAAGGAGGCAGGCCAACCAGTAATCGTCATCGTTCATCATTTTCGTTATGCGTGTGTCCCTTTTTAGGATACGTAAGGCATAATCCGCCATGTGGGCCAAAGTTCCAGTTGTCAAATCTCCGGTTGTGATTGGGTGAGGGGCAGTTGCAGGCAAATCTACGTCACTTGTGTCCCTCAAAAAACCAGAACCCGGCCTTGACACGCAACCAATTTCCAGTGCCCCCGGGAAAGGTTCCGCATTAAAAATATACTCATCCCCATCATCCTCCTCGTCCTCCACCTCCTCTTCGCCCGCTACCTCGTCTTGTACACTGCCCTGACCAGACAATGGCTGACTGTCATCAAGGCTTTCCTCTTCCTCTGGTGCAGACGCCTGCTCCTTTATGTGCGTCAAACTTTGCATCAGCAGACGCATTAGGGGGATGCTCATGCTTATTACGGCGTTGTCTGCACTAACCAGCCGTGTGCATTCCTCAAAACACTGAAGGACTTGACACATGTCTTGTATCTTCGACCACTGCACACCTGACAACTCCATGTCTGCCATCCTACTGCCTGCCCGTGTATGTGTATCCTCCCACAAAAACATAACAGCCCGCCTCTGTTGGCACAGTCTCTGAAGCATGTGCAGTGTTGAGTTCCACCTTGTTGCAACGTCTATGATTAGGCGATGCTGGGGAAGGTTCAAAGACCGCTGATAGGTCTGCATACGGCTGGCGTGTACAGGCGAACGTCGGATATGTGAGCAAAGTCCACGCACTTTGAGGAGCAGGTCGGAGAACCCAGGATAAGTTTTCAATAAGCACTGCACCACCAGGTTTAAGGTGTGAGCCAGGCAAGGAATGTGTTTCAGTTGGGAAAGGGAGATGGCAGCCATGAAATTCCTTCCGTTATCACTAACTACCTTGCCTGCCTCAAGATCTACTGTGCCCAGCCACGACTGCGTTTCTTGTTGCAAGAACTCGGACAGAACTTCCGCGGTGTGTCTGTTGTCGCCCAAACACTTCATAGCCAATACAGCCTGCTGACGCTTGCCAGTAGCTGGCCCATAATGGGACAACTGGTGTGCAACAGTGTCATCTGCCGATGGAGTGGTTGGCCGACTGCGGTCTGTGGAAGAGCTGTAGCTTCTGCAGGAGGATGAGGAGGAGGAGGAGGAGGAGGGGGTGCGAACGCCTACAGCCAACTGTTTCCTAGACCGTGGGCTAGGCACAACTGTCCCGAAATTGATGTCCCTTGTGGACCCTGCATCCACCACATTCACCCAGTGTGCCGTGATGGACACATAACGTCCCTGGCCATGCCTACTGGTCCATGCATCTGTAGTCAGGTGCACCTTTGTACTCACAGATTGCCTGAGTGCATGGACGATGCGCTGTTTAACATGCTGGTGCAGGGCTGGGATGGCTTTTCTGGAAAAAAAGTGTCGACTGGGTAGCTCGTATCGTGGTTCAGCGTACTCCATCAGGGCTTTGAAAGCTTCGCTTTCAACTAACCGGTAGGGCATCATCTCTAACGAGATTAGTCTAGCTATGTGGGCGTTAAAACCCTGTGTACGCGGATGCGAGGATAAGTACTTCCTTTTTCTAACCAGAGTCTCATGTAGTGTGAGCTGAACTGGAGAGATGGAGATCGTGGAACTTGCGGGTGTGCCGGTGGACATGGCAGACTGAGAGACGGTTGGAGACGGTATTGTTTCCACCGGTGCCCTAGATGCAATATTTCCGCCTACAAAACTGGTGATTCCCTGACCCTGACTGCTTTTGGCTGGCAAAGAAACCTGCACAGATACTGCCGGTGGTGCGGAAAATGGTGGCCTTACAGTGACGGAAGGGATGTTGCGTTGATGACTAGCTTCATTGGCCGAGGGTGCTACAACCTTAAGGGACGTTTGGTAGTTAGTCCAGGCTTGAAAATGCATGGTGGTTAAGTGTCTATGCATGCAACTAGTATTGAGACTTTTCAGATTCTGACCTCTGCTTAAGCTAGTAGAACATTTTTGACAGATGACTTTGCGCTGATCAATTGGATGTTGTTTAAAAAAATGCCAGACTGCACTCTTCCTAGCATCGGATCCCTTTTCAGGGATTGCAGACTGAGCTTTAACCGGATGGCAACGCTGTGCTCCAACAGGTTTTGGCTTTGACACGCGTTTTGGGCCAGATAGGGGCCCGGCAGATGGAACCTGTTGCGATGTTGATGCCTGCTGCGGCCCCTCCTCCACCTCCGCTTCTGAACTACTGCTGCCTGCACCCTGTTCCCCCAATGGCTGCCAATTGGGGTCAACAACCGGGTCATCTATGACCTCCTCTTCGAGCTCGTGTGCAACTTCGTCTGTGTCACTGTGTCGGTCTGTGGTATAGCGTTCGTGGCGGGGCAACATAGTCTCATCAGGGTCTGATTGTGGATCTGTACCCTGAGAGGGCAATGTGGTGGTCTGAGTCAAAGGAGCAGCATAGTACTCTGGCTGTGGCTGTGCATCAGTGCACTCCATGTCAGAATCTACTTGTAATGGGCATGGCCTGTTAAGTGTTTCACTTTCTAAGCCAGGGACGGTATGTGTAAAGAGCTCCATGGAGTGACCCATTGTGTCGCCTGCTGCATCCTTCTCTCTTGTTGTAGTTTTTGCTGAGGAGGACAAGGAAGCGACTTGTCCCTGACCGTGAACATCCACAAGCGACGCGCTGCTTTTACATTTACCAGTTTCAGAAGAGGAGGCAAAAGAGCTAGAGGCTGAGTCTGCAATGTAAGCCAAAACTTGCTGTTGCTGCTCCGGCTTTAAAAGCGTTTTTCCTACTCCCAGAAAAGAGAGCGTTCGAGGCCTTGTGTAGCCAGACGACGAAACTGGCTCCACAGCTCCAGACTTAGGTGGAATATTTTTATCCCCACGACCACCTGATGCTCCACTACCACTACCATCATTACCAGCTGACAATGAACGCCCACGGCCACGACCTCTTGCACCAGACTTCCTCATTGTTTTAAAAAATTAACCAAAGTAACTTTATTTGTTGCTGTCAAACAACTTACACGGTGAGCTATAACTTCAGTATGATTTCTATATCCCTTAACAGGTTGGTGAGACCACAAGGAAAATCAGGCACAATGTTACACACTCTGTTTTCTGTGGCACAAAATCACAGAGATGACACACATGCAGGACTGTCACTCAAGCACTAATGTCAATATTATTCTCCCACCTAATTTTTTTTTTTTTTTTTTTTCTCAGGGAGACTTTAGAAACCAAATAAGATAAAATGTTTTTTTCAGGGACAATTTAGAAACCAAATACTAATAAAAAAAATAAAAAAATAAAATAGCCTTTCTATGGCCCACAATTAGAGAGAGAGAGGTGGCACACCCAGGAGTCAAGACTGGCACACAAGCTGAAAGGGCAATATTACTCTCCCACTGTTTTTTTATGTATTTTTTTTTTCAGGGAGACTTTAGAAACCAAATAATATTAAACAAAGCAAAAAAATAAATAGGCTTTCTATGGCCCACAATTAGAGAGAGAGAGGTGGCACACCCAGGAGTCAAGACTGGCACACAAGCTGAAAGGGCAATATTACTCTCCCACTGTTTTTTTATGTATTTTTTTTTTTCAGGGAGACTTTAGAAACCAAATAATATTAAAAAAAGCAAAAAAATAAATAGGCTTTCTATGGCCCACAATTAGAGAGAGAGAGGTGGCACACCCAGGAGTCAAGACTGGCACACAAGCTGAAAGGGCAATATTACTCTCCCACTGTTTTTTTATGTATTTTTTTTTTCAGGGAGACTTTAGAAACCAAATAATATTAAACAAAGCAAAAAAATAAATAGGCTTTCTATGGCCCACAATTAGAGAGAGAGAGGTGGCACACCCAGGAGTCAAGACTGGCACACAAGCTGAAAGGTCAATATTACTCTCCCACTGTTTTTTTATGTATTTTTTTTTTCAGGGAGACTTTAGAAACCAAATAATATTAAACAAAGCAAAAAAATAAATAGGCTTTCTATGGCCCACAATTAGAGAGAGAGAGGTGGCACACCCAGGAGTCAAGACTGGCACACAAGCTGAAAGGGCAATATTACTCTCCCACTGTTTTTTTATGTATTTTTTTTTTTCACGGAGACTTTAGAAACCCAATAATATTAAAAAAAACAAAAAAATAAATAGGCTTTGTATGGCCCACTGAATGAGAGATGGCACACACAGGAGTGGCACACAAGCCCTGACTGAGGCCAATATTTTTCTCCCACTGATTGATGTAGTGTTTTTGTGTTGAGGTAGATTTTAGAACACAAATCAAGGAAAAAAATAAATAGGCTTTCTATGGCCCACTCAGTGAGAGATGGCACACACAGGGATGGCACTGTAGCAGAAATGCCAATCTTAATCTTCCACAAAAAAAAAAAACAGGGACTGTCCTACAATTACTATCTCCCTGCAGTAATGTAAGCCAGGTATGGCAGGCAGCAATAGGAGTGGACTGATGCACAAATTAAATAAAAAGTGTGGACAAACAAAAAAGATAGCTGTGCAGAAAGGAAGGAACAAGAGGATATGTGCTTTGAAAAAAGCAGTTGGTTTGCACAGTGGCGTACACACAGCAATACAGCTATCACGGAGCCTTCTAGGGCAGCCCAATGAGCTACAGCGCTGAGGGAAAAAAAAAAATGTAGCTTCCAGTGTCCCTGCACACCGAAGGTGGTGTTGGACAGTGGAAATCGCTACAGCACAAGCGGTTTGGTGGTTAGTGGACCCTGCCTAACGCTATCCCTGCTTCTGACGAAGCGGCAGCAACCTCTCCCTAAGCTCAGATCAGCAGCAGTAAGATGGCGGTCGGCGGGAACGCCCCTTTATAGCCCCTGTGACGCCGCAGACAGCAAGCCAATCACTGCAATGCCCTTCTCTAAGATGGTGGGGACCAGGACCTATGTCATCACGCTGCCCACACTCTGCGTTCACCTTCATTGGCTGAGAAATGGCGCTTTTTGCGTCATTGAAACGCGACTTTGGCGCGAAAGTCGCGTACCGCATGGCCGACAAGCACAGGGGTCGGATCGGGTTTCATGAGACGCCGACTTAGCCAAAAGTCGGCGACTTTTGAAAATGAACGACCCGTTTCGCTCAACCCTAGGTATCAGTTCTCCCAGCAAAGAGGCCTTAAACTGCTCCGTTAACCACAAGGTCTTCATTAAAACTTCAATTCCAAGCTGTATGTGCTAGGCCAGACCCTGATATCTCATACATGGCCCCTTGATGACTCTCCTGTGCCATTATAAAAGGTTCTACTGTGGGTCAATTGATTAGTCAACAACCTGTGTTACCATTCTTACATTTTTCTACGAATAGTAGTCTATGATACTGATGTTTATGCCACTTGAGTGTGGCTAGGAAACTAAAAACAATTGCACTGTTGCATGATTTATCAGGTATCCCAGCTAAGAAGGCTTACACCACTCCCTTAACAATCAGGTCCTCATTAAAACTTACATTTCAAGCTGTAAATGCAGGTCCAGACCCTGATACCTCATGCATGGCCCCTTGATGACTCTCCTGTGCCATTATAAAAGGTTCTACTGTGGGTCAATTGATTAGTCAACAACCTGTGTTTCTTTCCTTGCCTTTTTCTACCAACAGTACTTTATGAAAAAGATGTTTGTGCCATCTGAGGATGTCTGAAATATAAAAAAAATTGGAGGTGTTGCATGAGGTATCAGATCTCACAGCTAAGAAGGCTTACACCGTTCCCTTAACCACAAGGTCCTCATTGAAACTTCAATTCCAAGCTGTAAATGCTGGGCCAAACCCTGGCACCTCATGCATGGGCCACAGCTCACTGATGCTGTACCATTTGCAAATTTCTACTGTGGCTCATTTGATACCAGCTTTCATGGTGTTTATCCCTAATTTTAGCTGTTTTGGAAGCTTTTTGTCAAAACTTAAGGTATTGTGTATACTTTTGGTTTGGCCTCCCATTGAATCTAATGGAGTTCGGGGAATGAGAAGGAAGAGATGAAGGAGGAAGAGAAGGAGATTAGTCATCATGGCGGAGACAGGGAAGTATTCGCTGTAGGGAGCTTGGCACATTTGGCAGACTTTACGTACAGCTGCCTTTCCTGTGACCATCGTGTTACATTCATCTTGGCCAAAAAATAATACTAGTTGTTCACTGTTCTAGACCCACGCTACAAGAAGAATTTTGCATCTCTTCTTACTGAGGCTGAGAAATCAACTAAAGTTTACTAAAATAGTGCAATATGATAAGGCCATTGATGAAAAAAATTACCATCAGACAACAATAGCAGCAGGGGGCAAGCTTCCTTGAGAGATTATAGAGACACACAGCAGAGGCAGGAGTACACTGTCAAAGGCCTGGGCCAATTTATGATTCCCTCCCAGCATCAAGGTTCTGATGATCGCGTATTTTTGGCAAGGTGGGAAAAGTTTTTAAAGATGGTCAGGCAATACCTGGCTGACAAAACAAGCGTACTTCCTTTGCTACCTTCAACTATTGGGTCTCACAGCCAGATACCTAGCTTGAGCTGCCCTTCTATGCCTTGGAGGTGTTGTGCTGCCCTGCCGCTAACATCTTGTCTATGCAGGTTTTTAGTGCCACCATGGGGGGTCATAATTGGCAATTTATCCTGTCAACAGAAAATGCTGACAGGCTCACTCTGATAAAAATGAACAAAGCCTGGACTAACCCCAACTTTTGCACACCACCAGATGATAGCAGCACATAAAGTGTATTAAAATTTTAATTAGAGAAAGGTTTGACGCCTTTACCAAACACCTACTGTTCGGGCATGAACTCCGAACATGGACTTAACCAGGAAGTTTGTGTTACTGTTAAGGTACCTTCACACGAAGCGACGCTGCAGCGATAGCGACAACGATGTCGATCGCTGCAGCGTCGCTGTTTGGTCGCTGGAGAGCTGTCACACAGACCGCTCTCCAGCGATCAACTATGCCGAGGTCCCCTGGTAACCAGGGTAAACATCGGGTAACTAAGCGCAGGGCCGCGCTTAGTAACCCGATGTTTACCCTGGTTACCAGCGTAAAATCTAAAAAAAACAAACAGCACATACTTACATTCACGTCCCCCTGCGTCCACTTCCTGACTGACTGAGCGCCGTACAGTGAGAGCAGAGCGGTGACGTCACCGCTGTGCTGCTTTCACTTTCACTTTGCGGCGCTGAGTCAGAGGAGGAAGCAGACTGCAGGGGACGCAATGTGAGTATGTGCTGTTTGTTTTTTTTACATTTTACGCTAGTAACCAGGGTAAACATCGGGTAACTAAGCGCGGCCCTGCGCTTAGTAACCCGATGTTTACCCTGGTTACCAGTGTAAAATATCGCTGGTATCGTTGCTTTTGCTTTCAAACACAACGATACACAGCGATCGGACGACCAAATAAAGTTCTGGACTTTATTCAGCGACCAGCGACATCACAGCAGGATCCTGATCGCT
This sequence comes from Ranitomeya variabilis, assembly GCF_051348905.1. Lineage (NCBI taxonomy): Eukaryota > Metazoa > Chordata > Amphibia > Anura > Dendrobatidae > Ranitomeya > Ranitomeya variabilis. The sequence continues at coordinate 828,994,799 of NC_135233.1, forward strand.
GCTGCGTGTCAAACGAAACGATATCGCTAGCGAGGACGCTGCAACGTCACGGATTGCTAGCGATATCGTTATAATGTCGTTTCGTGTGAAGGTACCTTTAGAGTTCAGCCCCTTGAACACAGGGTGTTTGTATTGCTGTCATGTGCATGACTGTGCGGTAAACACTGCTTCTGGTCAGCATTAAAATCAAAATAAATGATTACAAATAAAAAATGATGAGGGTTCCCCTGTACTTTTGATAACCAGCCAGGCAAAACTGACAGCTATGGACTTCAACACTTAGCTGTCAGCATTAGCATGGCTGGTAATTAAGAATAGAGGGGTCCTGACGTTTTTTTAATTATTTAAATAAATAATTAAAAAAAAGTGTGGGGTCCCCCCATTTTTGAAAACCAGCTTTGCTAAAGCAGACAGCTGGGGGCTGGTATTGTCAAGCTTGGATGGTGCCATGAATATTGCCCCCCAGCCTATAAACAGCAGTCCACAGCTGCCACAGGAAAGGCTCATCTATTAGATGCGCCAATTCTGGCGCTTTGCCCAGCTCTTCTGACTTGCCCTGAAGGGGTGGCAAGTGGGATTCATACTTGTCTGGTTGATGTCACCTTTGTATTGTCTGGTGACATCAAGTGCACGGCTTAGTAAAGGAGAGCCGTCTATAAGACACTGTAGTGCAGCAGGGTTGATGCAGTGTGGCAAGATTTACAGGGGGAATGTACTTGTATATCCTACCGCTGCCACCAGCTTCTATTACTATGACTAATAGAGGGTCAGGAGCCAACCAAATCAGTAGCCTAATTTACTACAAAGGATGCTAGAGGTACGTTTTAGAGCAAGGAAAACAAAAGTAGTAAATATAACTTTTACTCCAAAAAGAAATAGGCAGTTTTTAAAAAGTATAAAAAGATTGTTGTTACAAAATAAGACAAATACAATATGTACACAATGATTACAAAATAAAAGGGATTAAAGTTGAAATGCACTTAGCGTTATCTAATTCAATGGTACACCATGTGGTGGCGGGGGAGGGGACCTTCCCAAATTATCAGGTCAGATTGCACAGGCTGTCATTGCTGAATCCCCCGCAAAAGACGCGCTCTTAACTCAGCTTGTCATGTGCTTCATGATTTCAGTGAGTGGACAGAGCTATGGCATGCACTCCCCTTCTGGAAGTTATGAAAAACATTATATCGGCCATAACTCGAGGTGGGAACCTCGTAGAAGGACGCCAAAACTATCATTCTCTCAAATATTAGATGGGTGTTAATTTGAGCCCAAACATGAAGTAGGTGTATGACCCAGTTAAGTAGTAATCCATTTCTTGGTTTCTTCTGAAGCTGAAGTCTAGAAAACGAAAGGGTGGGCAGCTCTATCGAATCAAATGCCAAAAATGAAAGTTTCACACCTGTATCAATAATCGGTGCCATTATATTTAACTTTTAAAGAACAAAGAAGTCCCATATGCTGGGACAAAGGCTGATTCCTGATCACCAACACATTCTTGAGGGAGGGGGATTAGTGGTTTAGAATTACACAGCAGACTCAGGGGGGCCATGCAGCTGTGTGTCTGCAGAAGCGCTTTGTGTTTAGACCAGCAAATGCAGCGGTAAGTTCCAAAAGTGTAATTGGGTCAAGACATTCTTCCTATTTCCTGACACCTCCCCATTTTGGATGCACTACGGAGGCAGGACTTCTTGGTACTCCTCCATGTGCACCTCGGCAGATTTGCGCCGGCGTGACAACCAATCTGCATTGCCATGTTCACTGCCCTTTTTGTATTTCACAGTATAGTTATACTGCTGGAGGGCAAGGCTCCAGCGTAGCAACCTTCCATTGGTACCAGACACGGTGTGCAGCCAGCTCAGGGGGTTGTGGTCAGTCACCACGGGGAAGGTGCATCCATACAGTTAGAGCTGCAAAACGTTGCAGGGCCCGAACCATGGCCAGGCTCTCCTTCTCTGTGGTGGAATAGGCCACTTCCCTCGGCAAAAGCTTCCAGCTCAGGTACAACACAGGGTTCTCTTCGTCCCCTGAGTCCACCTGGTTAAGCACAGCACCGAGGCCAAACTCGCTGGTGTCGGTCTGTACTAGGAATGGCTGACCGCTGTCAACGGCTTTTAACACAGGAGATCTGTTCAGGGTAGTTTTCAAATCCCGGAAAGCCACCTCACAGCTGTCTGTTCAGTCGACTGTTTGGAGCAGCTTCTTCCTGGTGAGGTCTGTCAAGGGTTTTGCCAGGCTACAGTAGCTCTGTACAAAGTGCCTATAGTAGTGGTAGCGGGGGAGGGGACCTTCTCAAAATATCAGGTCAGATTGCACAGCCTGTCATAGCTGAATCCCCCAGCAAAAGAAACTCTCTGGTCAATGGTATACCTTGTGCTTCATGACCTCTCTGAGTGGTCAGAGCTATGGCATTCACTCCACTTCTGGAAGTTATGAAAAACATTATATCGGCCATATCTCAAGGTGGGAACCTCGAAGGAGTATACCAAAACTATCATTCTCTCGAGCATGAGATGGGTGACAATTTGAGCCCAAACATGAAGGAGGTTTATGACCCAGTAGAGTAGGAATCAATTTCTTGGATTCTGCTGAAGCTGGAATCTAGAAAACTAAAGGGTGGGTAGCTCTGTCAAAGCAAGTGCCAAAAATGTAAGTTTCACACCTATATCAATAATCGGTGCCATTATAATTAACTTTTTAAGAACAAAGAAGTCCCATGTGCGTGGGACAAAGGCTGATTCCTGATCACCAACACATTCTAGAGGGAGAGGAATGAGTGGTTTAGAATTACACAGGCAGACTGAGGGGGCCATGCAGCTGTGTTTCTGCAGAAGCACTTTGTGTTTAGACCAGCAAATGCAGTGGAAAGTTCCGGAAGTGTAATTGGGACAAAACATTCTTCCTATTTCCTGACACAGTGCGACAGATACTTAGGGACCACAGAAAGTTCAACATAAAAAGTGTTTTAATTTTCAGACTCACATAACAGGAGTGATATCCTCCGGATCACAGCCAGGTTTTCACAAATACAGTCCATGTTCAAAACCTGTTGCTGTGGGCATTGGTACCGCAGTATCTCTTGGGTGCATCAGCCACTTTGAAGTACCTGGCTCTGTGTTAGCTCCACACAGGTTTGGGTTGCACAGAGTCTCCTGCTCTGCAGCTTGCAAACTCCAAACTCACACACCCTAGGCCAAACTGAGAGAATTAAATGGAATCATGGCCATAGAGCCACTTCCAAAACACAGAGCGGAGAGAGGGATACGCCACACTACCAAACCGGCAAATCCCTCTAAAAATAAAAGCCCTTGATGGTTTTTCCTAAAATTCAGACTGGGTCAACTACTTGGACTCAATCCACATTTCCTTTTATTTTGCCTTGTGATTAACAGGCGTTCTGCTGTAATCGCAAGGCGCTCTGGCGGGTTTAATATGACTCTAATCCTTACAAACAGGGAGGAAATGGTTGAGGAGGTAAGAGTGGCTGGGACCCTAGGAGGTAGCACCATGCTATTTTAGAATTTTGGATAACTAGAGGAGGAAGACCTGTGAAGACTCTGACTTCAAGGTTAGATTTCAGAAAGTCAGATTTTAAGGGACTCAGAAAGAGAATTGGAGGGATCCAATGGCTGGATATCCTTAAAGACAAAAATGTCCAGGAAGGATGGGAAATCTTGAAAAATGAGATTCTCAAAGCAAAATTGTTAACAATTCCATAAAGAGGGAAGAATACGAAGCATTTAAGGAAACCAGGATGGATGAACACAGAACGTAAACACATGCTAGAAAGTTAAAAAGGAAATGTTTATCAAATGGAAAGAGGGAGGCATATCTGTTATGATCCTTAGTGGCTGAGGATCACGAATAGACCAGCAAGTGAATAAACTAAGGACAAGCTCTAGGGAGATGGTAACTGGACTGATCGCAAATCTGAACCTATCCAACACAAATAGAGGTAGCCGGTGAACGTGCCTAAAAAATTCCTAGACGTCTCGAGCCAGCCTGAGGAACTAGCTACCCCTAAAGAGAAAGAAAGACCTCGCTTGCCTCCAGAGAAATAATCCCCAAAGATATAGAAGCCCCCAACAAATATTAACGGTGAAGTAAGAAGAAGGCACATACGTAGGGATGAAATCAGATTCAGCAAAAGAGGCCCACTAGTACTAGAAAGCAGAAAATAGAGCAGGGGTCTATGCGATTAATAAAAAACCCTTACAAAATATCCATCCTGAGATTTCAAGAACCCACGCACCAACTAATGGTGTGTGGGGAGAAACTCAGTCCACTAGAGCATCCAGCAAGCGAGGGAATCACATTTTAGCAAGCTGGACAAGAAAACATGATAAACACTGCTGATCAAAAAATGAGCAAAACAAAACTTAGCTTGTCCTGGATGGACTGGGAGCTAGGTAGTCAGAAGGAATCTGAGTAGCACTGATTACATCGACAGCCAGCAACAAGTGGAAGTAAAACAGAGCTATATAGGAACCTCCCAGAGGATAACGAACCAGCTGATAGCCAGAGACCAGCAGGATAACAAACAAAGCCACCAGGGGGAGCCCAAAGCAAAAGTCACACCATACCACCAGTGACCACAAGAGGGAGCCTGAAAACAGAGTTCACAACAGTACCCCCTTAAGGAGGGGTCACCGAACCCTCATGAAAACCCCCAGGGCGATCAGGATGAGCCACATGGAAGGCACGAACCAAATCGGCCGCATGAACATCAGAAGCGACAACCCAAGAATTATCCTCCTGACCATAGCCCTTCCACTTGACCAAATACTGGAGCCTCCGTCTAGAAACATGAGAATCCAAGATCTTCTCCACCACGTATTCCAATTCTCCCTCAACCAGCACCGGGGCAGGAGGCTCAACCGGAGGAACCACAGGTACCACATACCTCCGCAACAACGAGCGATGGAACACATTATGAATAGCAAATGATGCCGGGAGGTCCAGACGGAATGACACAGGGCCAAGGACTTCCAGAATCTTATAGGGACCGATAAACCGAGGCTTGAACTTAGGAGAGGAGACCTTCATAGGAACGAAGCGAGAAGACAACCACACCAAGTCCCCAACGCGAAGTCGAGGACCCACACAGCGACGGCAGTTGGCAAAGAGCTGAGCCTTCTCTTGTGACAACTTCAAATTGTCCACCACATAATTCCAAATCTGATGCAACCTATCCACCACTACATCCACTCCAGGACAATCAGAAGGCTCCACCTGACCCGAGGAAAAATGAGGATGAAACCCCGAATTACAAAAAAAAGGAGAAACCAAAGTAGCAGAACTAGCCCGATTATTAAGGGCAAACTCGGCCAACGGCAAAAAAGTGACCCAGTCGTCCTGGTCAGCAGAAACGAAACATCTTAAATAAGTCTCCAAGGTCTGATTAGTTCGCTCGGTTTGTCCATTCGTCTGAGGATGGAAGGCAGACGAAAAAGACAATTCAATGCCCAACTTAGCACAAAAGGTCCGCCAAAATCTAGACACAAGCTGGGATCCTCTGTCAGAAACAATGTTCTCAGGAATCCCGTGCAAACTAACCACATTTTGAAAAAACAGTGGAACCAACTTTTTAGCCACAAAAAAGAATCCTGCACCAAGAGGGGATGAGGACGGGTGAATATGTCCCTTCTCTAAAGACTCCTTTATATAACTCCGCATGGCAGCATGCTCCGGCACAGATAAATTGAAAAGTCGTCCCTTAGGAAACTTACTACCAGGAATCAAATCTATAGCACAATCACAGTCCCTATGAGGAGGTAGAGAATTGAGTTTGGGCTCCTCAAATACATCCTGGTAGTCTGACAAAAACGTAGGGACTTCCGAAGGAGTGGACGAAGCAATTGACACCACAGGAGCGTCACCATGAATTCCCTGACAACCCCAACTTGACACCGACATTGCTTTCCAATCCAGGACTGGATTATGAGTCTGCAACCATGGCAGACCCAACACGACGACATCATGCAAATTATGCAATGCAAGAAAGCGAATCACCTCCTGATGAACAGGAGTCATGCACATGGTCACTTGTGTCCAGTACTGAGGTCTATTCGTAGCCAATGGTGTAGAATCAATTCCCCTTAGTGGAATAGGGAATTTTAAAGGCTCCAAATCAAAACCACAGCGCCTGGCAAATGACCAATCCATCAGACTCAGGGCGGCACCTGAATCTACAAAAGCATTAACCGGGTAAGATGACAGGGAACAAATCAGGGTAACAGACAAAATGAACTTAGGCTGTAAAGTACCAATGGTGACAGATTTATCAACCTTTTTTTTGTGCTTAGAGCATGCTGAGATAACATGAGCTGAGTCACCACAGTACAAGCACAACCCATTTTGCCGTCTATAATTTTGCCGTTCACTTCTGGTCAGAATTCTGTCACATTGCGTAGATTCAGGTGTCTGTTCAGAAGACACCGCCAAATGGTGCACAGGTTTGCGCTCCCACAAACGCCGATCAATCTGAATGGCCAGAGTCATTAACTCATTCAGACCTGCAGGCGTAGGGAACCCCACCATGACATTCTTAATGGCTTCAGAAAGACCTTCTCTGAAATTTGCAGCCAGGGCACACTCATTCCACTGAGTAAGCACTGACCATTTCCGAAATTTCTGGCAGTACACCTCTGCTTCATCTTGCCCCTGCGAGAGGGCCAATAACGTTTTTTCAGCCTGGTTCTCAAGATTAGGTTCCTCATAGAGCAATCCAAGGGCTAGAAAAAATGCATCTACACTAAGCAATGCAGGATCCCCTGGCGCCAATGCGAAGGCCCAATCTTGGGGGTCACCATGCAAAAAAGGAAATGATAATCTTAGCTTGCTGAACGGCATCACCAGAGGAACGAGGTTTCAAAGAAAGAAACAACTTACAATTGTTCCTAAAATTCAGGAACCTAGATCTATCTCCAGAAAACAACTCCGGAATAGGTATCCTAGGCTCTGACATAAGACTGTGAACAACAAAATCCTGAATACTTTGGACCCTAGCAGCAAGATGATCCAGACTGGAAGCCAAGCTCTGGACATCCATGTCAGCAGCTGAACTCAGAGCCACACCAAGATTAAGAGGAGGAGAGAAGCCAGCCACAGCAGCTAGACACACGGCAAAAAAAAAAATAAAAAAAATTCTCAAGGCTTCTTTTCTCCTGCTTCTGCCATGCAATTAACACTTTACTGGCCGGCTGTACTGTTATGATCCTTAGTGGCTGAGGATTACGAATAGACCAGCAAGTGAGTAAACTAAGGACAAGCTCTAGGGAGATGGTAACTGGACTGATCGCAAATCTGAACCTATCCAACACAAATAGAGGTAGCCGGTGAACGTGCCTAAAAAATTCCTAGATGTCTCGAGCCAGCCTGAGGAACTAGCTACCCCTAAAGAGAAAGAAAGACCTCGCTTGCCTCCAGAGAAATAATCCCCAAAGATATAGAAGCCCCCAACAAATATTAACGGTGAAGTAAGAAGAAGGCACATACGTAGGGATGAAATCAGATTCAGCAAAAGAGGCCCACTAGTACTAGAAAGCAGAAAATAGGGCAGGGGTCTATGCGATCAATAAAAAACCCTTACAAAATATCCATCCTGAGATTTCAAGAACCCACGCACCAACTAATGGTGTGTGGGGAGAAACTCAGTCCACTAGAGCATCCAGCAAGCGAGGGAATCACATTTTAGCAAGCTGGACAAGAAAACATGATAAACACTGCTGATCAAAAAATGAGCAAAACAAAACTTAGCTTGTCCTGGATGGACTGGGAGCTAGGTAGTCAGAAGGAATCTGAGTAGCACTGATTACATCGACAGCCGGCAACAAGTGGAAGTAAAACAGAGCTATATAGGAACCTCCCAGAGGATAACGAACCAGCTGATAGCCAGAGACCAGCAGGATAAGAAACAAAGCCACCAGGGGGGGGGAGCCCAAAGCAAAAGTCACACCATACCACCAGTGACCACAAGAGGGAGCCTGAAAACAGAGTTCACAACACATATCTAAAGAAAAATGTAATACTGTCTGCAGAACCTGCAGTGTTATGACCCCAGTGGACAGGGTCTCAGAGGAACGTGTAAGTGTGCGAGATTCAAAAATCCAGCTCATAGGGCTGTGGTAACTGGGTTGACCAAATAGCTACTCCTAACGCCAACACTAGAAGTAGCCGGGGATCATGCCTACGGTGATCGCTAGATGACTCGCGCCAGCCGGAGAATCTAACTACCCCTAGGAGAAGAAAACAAAGACCTCTCTTGCCTCCAGAGAAAGGGACCCCAAAGCAAGATACAAGCCCCCCACAAATAATAACGGTGAGGTAAGAGGAAATGACAAACACAGAAATGAACCAGGTTCAGCAAAGAGAGGCCAGCTTACTAATAGCAGAATATAGCAAGATAACTTATCTGGTCAACAAAAACCCTATAAAAATCCACGCTGGAGATTCAAGAACCCCCGAACCGTCTAACGGTCCGGGGGGAGAACACCAGCCCCCTAGAGCTTCCAGCAAAGGTCAGGATACAGATTGGAACAAGCTGGACAAAAATACCAAACAAAACAAAAGCAAAAAGCAAGGAAGCAGACTTAGCTTGAAATACAGGAACCCGGATCATAGGACAAGAGCACAACAGATTAGCTCTGATTTCAACGATGCCAGGCATTGAACTGAAGGTCCAGGGAGCTTATATAGCAACGCCCCTGAACTAACGGCCCAGGTGAGGATATAGGAAAAGACAGAAGCTCCAGAGTCAAATCACTAATGACCACTAGAGGGAGCAAAAAGCAAAATCACAACAGTACCCCCCCCTTAGTGAGGGGTCACCGAACCCTCACCACAACCACCAGGGCGATCAGGACGAGCGGCGTGAAAGGCACGAACTAAATCGGCCGCATGAACATCAGAGGCGACCACCCAGGAATTATCTTCCTGACCATAGCCCTTCCACTTGACCAGGTACTGAAGCCTCCGCCTGGAGAGACGAGAATCCAAGATTTTCTCCACCACGTACTCCAACTCGCCCTCAACCAACACCGGAGCAGGAGGCTCAGCAGAAGGAACCACAGGTACAACGTACCGCCGCAACAAGGACCTATGAAACACGTTGTGGATAGCAAACGACACAGGAAGATCCAGGCGAAAGGATACAGGATTAAGGATTTCCAATATCTTGTAAGGACCAATAAAACGAGGTTTAAATTTGGGAGAGGAAACCTTCATAGGAACAAAGCGGGAAGAAAGCCACACCAAATCCCCAACACTTAGTCGGGGACCCACACCGCGGCGGCGGTTGGCAAAGCGCTGAGCCCTCTCCTGTGACAACTTCAAGTTGTCCACCACAAGATTCCAGATCCGCTGCAACCTATCCACCACAGAATCCACCCCAGGGCAGTCAGAAGGTTCCACATGACCCGAAGAAAAACGAGGGTGGAAACCAGAGTTGCAGAAAAACGGCGAAACCAAGGTGGCGGAACTAGCCCGATTATTAAGGGCAAACTCAGCCAACGGCAAGAAGGTCACCCAATCGTCCTGATCAGCAGAGACAAAACACCTCAAATAAGCCTCCAAAGTCTGATTAGTTCGCTCCGTCTGTCCATTAGTCTGAGGATGGAAAGCAGACGAAAACGACAAGTCAATGCCCATCCTACTACAAAAGGATCGCCAGAATCTGGAAACGAACTGGGATCCTCTGTCTGACACAATATTCTCAGGGATGCCGTGCAAACGAACCACGTTCTGGAAAAACACAGGAACCAGATCGGAAGAGGAAGGCAGCTTAGGCAAAGGAACCAAATGGACCATCTTGGAGAAGCGATCACATATCACCCAGATAACAGACATGCCTTGAGACACCGGAAGATCAGAAATGAAATCCATGGAGATATGTGTCCAAGGTCTCTTAGGGACAGGCAAGGGCAAGAGCAACCCGCTGGCACGAGAACAGCAAGGCTTAGCTCGAGCACAAGTCCCACAGGACTGTACAAATGACCGCACATCCCTAGACAAGGAAGGCCACCAAAAGGATCTGGCCACCAGATCTCTGGTGCCAAAAATTCCTGGGTGACCTGCCAACACCGAGGAATGAACCTCGGAAATGACTCTGCTGGTCCACTTATCAGGCACAAACAGTCTGTCAGGTGGACAAGAATCAGGCCTATCAGCCTGAAATCTCTGCAACACACGTCGCAGATCTGGAGAAATAGCTGACAAGATAATACCATCCTTAAGAATACCAACAGGTTCAGCGACTCCAGGAGCATCAGGCACAAAGCTCCTGGAAAGAGCATCGGCCTTCACATTTTTTGAACCTGGTAAATACGAGACAACAAAGTCAAAACGGGAGAAAAACAATGACCAGCGGGCCTGTCTAGGATTCAGGCGTTTAGCAGACTCGAGATACATCAGATTTTTGTGATCAGTCAAGACCACCACACGATGCTTAGCACCCTCGAGCCAATGACGCCACTCCTCAAATGCCCATTTCATGGCCAACAACTCCCGATTGCCCACATCATAATTTCGCTCCGCAGGCGAAAACTTCCTAGAGAAAAAGGCGCAAGGTCTCATAACAGAGCAACCAGGGCCTCTCTGCGACAAAACGGCCCCTGCTCCAATCTCTGAAGCATCCACCTCAACCTGAAAGGGAAGCGAGACATCAGGCTGGCACAAAACAGGCGCCGAAGTAAACCGACGTTTCAACTCCTGGAAAGCCTCCACGGCAGCAGGAGCCCAATTAACCACATCGGAGCCCTTCTTGGTCATATCCGTCAAAGGTTTCACAATGCTAGAAAAGTTAGCGATAAAACGACGGTAGAAGTTAGCGAAACCCAATAACTTCTGAAGACTCTTAACTGACGAGGGCTGAGTCCAATCAAGAATAGCTCGGACCTTGACTGGGTCCATCTCCACAGCAGAAGGGGAAAAAATGAACCCCAAAAAGGGAACCTTCTGTACACCAAAAAGACACTTTGAGCCCTTGACAAACAAAGAATTTTCACGCAAAATTTTAAAGACCATCCTGACCTGCTCCACATGCGAGTCCCAATTATCAGAAAAAACCAGAATATCATCCAGATAAACGATCAAAAATTTATCCAGATAGTTCCGGAAAATGTCATGCATAAAGGACTGAAAAACTGAAGGGGCATTAGAGAGCCCAAAAGGCATCACCAAGTACTCAAAATGACCTTCGGGCGTATTGAATGCGGTTTTCCATTCATCCCCTTGCTTAATGCGCACAAGGTTGTACGCACCACGAAGGTCTATCTTGGTAAACCACTTGGCACCTTTAATCCGGGCAAACAAGTCAGACAACAGCGGCAAAGGATACTGAAATTTGACAGTGATCTTATTTAAAAGCCGATAGTCAATACAAGGCCTCAAAGATCCGTCCTTTTTAGCCACAAAAAAGAATCCCGCACCAAGAGGGGAAGAAGACGGACGGATGTGTCCTTTCTCCAGAGACTCCTTGATATATGAACGCATAGCGGTATGTTCAGGTATCGACAGATTAAACAGTCTTCCCTTAGGAAATTTACTGCCTGGAATCAAATCTATTGCACAGTCACATTCCCTATGAGGAGGCAATGCACTGGACCTGGACTCGCTAAAGACATCCTGATAATCAGACAAATACTCCGGAACTTCCGAAGGCGTAGAAGAAGCAATAGACACAGGCAGGGAATCCTCATGAATACCACGACAGCCCCAACTAGACACTGACATAGCCTTCCAGTCAAGGACTGGATTATGGGTCTGTAACCATGGCAGCCCCAAAACAACCAAATCATGCATTTTATGTAGAACGAGAAAACGTATCACCTCGCGGTGTTCAGGAGTCATGCACATGGTAACCTGTGTCCAATACTGCGGTTTATTTTCTGCTAATGGCGTAGCATCAATACCCCTAAGAGGGATAGGATTTTCTAATGGTTCAAGAATAAAACCACAGCGCTTAGCAAATGAGAGATCCATAAGACTCAGGGCAGCACCTGAATCTACAAACGCCATGACAGGATAAGATGACAGTGAGCAAATCAAAGTTACAGACAGAATAAACTTAGGATGCAAATTACCAACGGTGACAGGACTAACAACCTTAGATATACGTTTAGAGCATGCTGAGATAACATGTGTAGAATCACCACAGTAGTAGCACAAGCCATTCCGGCGTCTATGAATTTTCCTCTCATTTCTAGTCAGGATTCTATCACATTGCATCAAATCAGGTGTCCGTTCAGACAACACCATGAGGGAATTTGCGGTTTTTCTATCACATTGCATCACATCAGGTGTCTGTTCAGACAACAACATGAGGGAATTTGCGGTTTTGCGCTCCCGCAACCGCCGGTCAATTTGAATAGCCAGGGACATGGTATCATTCAGACCTGTGGGAATGGGAAAACCCACCATAACATTCTTAATGGCCTCAGAAAGGCCATTTCTAAAATTAGCGGCCAGTGCACACTCGTTCCAATGTGTCAGCACGGACCATTTCCGAAATTTTTGGCAATGCACCTCAGCCTCGTCCTGGCCCTGAGACATAGCCAGCAAGGCTTTCTCTGCCTGAATCTCAAGATTGGGTTCCTCATAAAGTAAACCGAGCGCCAGAAAAAACGCATCAATATCAACCAATGCCGGATCTCCTGGCGCCAACGAAAAAGCCCAATCTTGAGGGTCACCCCGTAAGAATGAAATAACAATTTTTACTTGTTGAGCAGACTCTCCAGACGAACAAGGTTTCAGGGACAAAAACAATTTACAATTATTCCTGAAATTCCTAAACTTAAATCGGTCTCCTGAAAACAGTTCAGGAATCGGAATCTTGGGTTCAGACCTAGGATTTCTGGTAACATAATCTTGTATACCCTGCACACGAGCGGCAAGCTGGTCCACACTTGTAATCAAGGTCTGGACATTCATGTCTGCAGCAAGCTTAAGCCACTCTGAGGTAAAGGGGAAAAGAAAAAAAAAAAAAAAAAAAATGAGAGAGGGAAAAAAAAACTCAAAATTTTCTTTCTTATAATCCCACTTCTGCAATGCATTAAACATTTAATACTGGCCTGGCATACTGTTATGACCCCAGTGGACAGGGTCTCAGAGGAACGTGTAAGTCTGCGAGATTCAAAAATCCAGCTCATAGGGCTGTGGTAACTGGGTTGACCAAATAGCTACTCCTAACGCCAACACTAGAAGTAGCCGGGGATCATGCCTACGGTGATCGCTAGATGACTCGCGCCAGCCGGAGAATCTAACTACCCCTAGGAGAAGAAAACAAAGACCTCTCTTGCCTCCAGAGAAAGGGACCCCAAAGCAAGATACAAGCCCCCCACAAATAATAACGGTGAGGTAAGAGGAAATGACAAACACAGAAATGAACCAGGTTCAGCAAAGAGAGGCCAGCTTACTAATAGCAGAATATAGCAAGATAACTTATCTGGTCAACAAAAACCCTATAAAAATCCACGCTGGAGATTCAAGAACCCCCGAACCGTCTAACGGTCCGGGGGGAGAACACCAGCCCCCTAGAGCTTCCAGCAAAGGTCAGGATACAGATTGGAACAAGCTGGACAAAAATACCAAACAAAACAAAAGCAAAAAGCAAGGAAGCAGACTTAGCTTGAAATACAGGAACCCGGATCATAGGACAAGAGCACAACAGATTAGCTCTGATTTCAACGATGCCAGGCATTGAACTGAAGGTCCAGGGAGCTTATATAGCAACGCCCCTGAACTAACGGCCCAGGTGAGGATATAGGAAAAGACAGAATCTCCAGAGTCAAATCACTAATGACCACTAGAGGGAGCAAAAAGCAAAATCACAACACTGCAGGACACGAATCAGATTCTCTAAAGCTGACAATGAATTAAGGCTTGCAAGAGATGTCAGAAGCAATAAAAAAGGATTTTAGGGATATGTCAAAAGTAAAAGAAAAGTCAAAGATGCTATAGGATTTTTACAAGATGAAAATGATGAAATGGTAAGAAATATGTTGAGAAGGCCGAACTTTTAACTTTCTATTTTGCATCTGTTTTCTCTCAGAATGTCTGCATCCTGGGGGACACATATCAACCCTGAGGTCACTAAGGCTGCGTTCTCAGTCGGGTTGAACCGCGGTGACCTCAGTACCATGAGGAAAAGCCTCACAGTGCAGAAGTGAGTTCATCTGGAGAATTTCATTGTGGTGAATTTGAACTGTGGTGAATTTGAACTTTGGTGAATTTGCCTCTTCACAGTCAGACTTTTTCTAACTGTGCTAGCAGTGACGTCATCGGAGGGAGGTCACCGCAGTTCAGTGGCCCAGCTGGGAAATCCAGCTCAGTGACCTGTGGTTACCTCGATGAGTTCACCGCTGTTCACTTATGCTGTGCTCGCAGCAGCTTATTCATCAGTCGTTCTCAGCCTGGATGGTCGCATCTTGGCTAATAATCCCCATACATGGATTACATTGTGGGACAGAACAACGGAGAAGTGAGGGATATTTTTTGTTTTCTTACAGGTAATGAGGGATTCAATGGAATTGGTGTTAGGTGAGTATAAGTGTGTTTATTATTTTTAAATGAAAAAGGAAAAGTGTGTGTTGGTTTTTATTTCAAATAAAAACATCATACTTGCTGTGTCTTTATTTACAATATAACTGTAGGATTAGTAATAAATTGGTGCTCAGCTGAACCCCTATACCCGAAAATCCAGTGGTCTGAACTGATTTGGCTTTTATCCTAAGTCATATTGCATGACTCGTTAAAGGGTTGATTGTGACTTGTAGGTTCGCCACTTCCAACAGGTGGCACTATAGAGTTTAAGTCCTCTTTTTCTCAGAAGAGGCAATTTGCATATATAACATTAGGCAGAGTAATGACAGTTTTTATTTTAGATTGTGGTATTTTCTGGAGATGTTAGAAGTTGCATTTATAGGATTCTTAGGTATGTGATAATCTGACCATAGTCTACTAATTTTAAGACATTATGCAACTAATAGTAATGTTCTTCTCAGTGTAAAGACTAATGTATATTAATTGCCACACAGTTATGGTATTTAAATATGAACTTTATCTCATAATGTCAAATTCATTTTTTATAAATTTATAAAAAAAGTAGTGCCTTATGAATAGTGCTCTAACACAATGGTTCATAGACTGTTCTTGCCTCAGAGTAGCAAAAAATACAGCATTTTTCAATTGCTGAATTGAACCTGTGTTGATTTACTGAAAGCTGGGCACTTTGCTTACCTGCAGTATGAACAGCTTTCGAACTTATAAAAAGCTTTCTATTGTTTATTTTTTACTTTCTATTTTAATATTAATTTGTATTATTCTTTCACATGATGCCAATATTGTCCTTCACAATTTCCAATATGTGAGCGTCATAATGCAAGTGGCATTCTAAGAATATTGCCAGTGCTTAAGCATTAAAATCATTTACTTTTTCTGCAATCAAATAGGAAGCTAATCAATTGAAGAATATGAGTAGAATTAGGCAAGATGTTTTCTGATCCAGGAGAGTAATTCAAAGAGTCTTATATCCAAAACACAAAATGATTGCAACATTAGAATGCTAATATATCCGAGACTCCCTTATGTTGTTATGCTACAGAGGATATTATAATTTAATCTGAAGCAGTCATTTTCAACTTGAGCCAATATGGTGGCATAAAATCAATATGAAAATTCTGAGCAATAAGATCATAATTGAAATTAAGTTGTTGAATATCTGTGACAACCTTAATCACTAGGAATATGGATATCCATATGATCAATTTGAAGGGTTTCTAGAAGAAAAATGCTCCAAGATCAGTGCTCAATGATAAACATGTTTTACACGTTCTATAAAGCCTTTTAGAAGACAGCAAATCTGTACAAGAATTCTAGGAAAATACATAAAACAACAGGTAAAATAAGAGATAGGTTATTTGTACTACTAATAATGTTAATAAAAATAAGTTTTTCTCTTTTTTTGAGCTTTTTAATATTGTTTTTCTTTGTGCCTTCCTATATCTACATAGATTTTGAAAGGTCAAATTACCTCCTGCAAAAACTCATGAAGTAATAATGGACTAAAATATGAAACCTTTTATCAAGAAAATTAAAAGCAAATGATCTCCCTAAGGGCTCATTTCCACTTGCGAGAAACACGTCTGTGTCTCGCATGTGGAAACCAAGCTCTGGCGCCGGCACTTGGGAGCGAAGTGTGCAGCTCCATGTGTTCCTATGCGGCCGCACGCTCCGCTCCCAAGTGCCAGCGCCAGAGCTTGGTTTTCACATGCGAGAAACGGACGTTTATCTCGTAAGTGGAAAGGAGCCCTAAAAGTTTTGTCCTTTTGAAAGTTTCATAATCTTTTAATTAAATATTATTCACTATTATTAAATTATATAAACAAATATTTTTAAAATATTGTAAATAAACTTTACTAAGATTAGTTAATTTATTATTTTTTATCATGCACTGGAGGATGCAAGTTTTATTTGCTAGTAAGTGCCAAAGCACAACTCTTACAGCAAATATGGCAAAGGGCAAATGAGACTGCTCTACAGTACACCCCCTGTCACGTTCAATTCTCAGCTGTGGACTGGAGCCAGGTGTAATTTTATTGCATCCTAGTGACATGCATTGAGCTTCAATTTCCCTCTGTCACCCCTAACCACTGCTCTCAGTGTTCACTGGTGAAAGGAGGTAAGAGTACCAGGGCAGTGGCAGTTGGGCAGTCTGAATTTGAACTACTAATGCCAGCCTTCTGATATTTTTTCACTAGGTAATGAACTTTCCACCACAGGTCTGCTCTCCCCACTTTAAATAGCGGTGTAGAGTTCTTCCAGTGGTAAGAACTGGTTGGCAGACTAGCAGTAGCAGTAGAATTTCCATCTGTCTGCTATATTCTCACCGCTCCAGGTTTCCTGGCGTCCAGACCTGTTCTCATGGCTACAGTGTTTAGAGCTAAGCAGTAAACTATTCTGGCTGAGGTGTTCTATGTTAGCTGTTGTGAATTCTGCTCTTGGGCTCCCTCCAGTGGTTGTTGGTGGTAGTGCAGTTGTCTTGGGGTTGTAATCCAGGGCAGGTGTTTCTGCTGATTGCAGCTCTATTAGGTATTTAGGTGTGCAGGATCCATGAGTCCTTGCCAGTTGTCCATGGTTCATGGAGGAATTGCATCTCTCTCTGGTTTCTCATGCCCTGCTGCCAATTCAGCTAAGATAAGTGTCTGGTTTTTTGTCTCTGTGCACACATGCAGTGTGCTTTGCAATCCAGTGCTATTCATTGTGTTTTTGTCCAGCTTAGACTTTGTTTGGATTTTTCAGTCATGCTGGATTCTCAGGAGATGCAGATATACTT
This sequence comes from Ranitomeya variabilis, assembly GCF_051348905.1. Lineage (NCBI taxonomy): Eukaryota > Metazoa > Chordata > Amphibia > Anura > Dendrobatidae > Ranitomeya > Ranitomeya variabilis. The sequence goes on from NC_135233.1 coordinate 829,012,128, forward strand.
TCTATGTATTTAGTTAGATGTAGAATATTTGTATCATCTGCTGTGGATATTTTTAGGATTTTAATACTGACCACTTAGAATTCTGTCCTATCCTTTTCTATTTAGCTAGAAGTGCCTCTTTTGCTAAATCCTGTTTTTCTGCCTGCGTGCGTCTTTCCTCTTATACTCACAGTCAATATTTGTGGGGGGCTGCCTATCCTTTGGGGTTCTGCTCTGAGGCAAGATAGAATTCCATTTCCATCTATAGGGGTATTTAATCCTCCGGCTGTGTCGAGGTGTCTAGGACGTGTTAGGTACATCCCACGGCTACTTCTAGTTGCAGTGTTAGTTTAGGGTTTGCGGTCAGTACAGGTTCCACCTACTCCTGAGAAAGTCTCTCATGTGGCTCCAAGGTCACCGGATCATAACAGTACAACTGGCCGACAATGAGTTAAATGCATCTCAGAAGAAGGGAAGAAAGAGCCATTTTTTTCTGTAGCCTGCTTTGTCTTTTCTTCCCTCTTTTCCTCTGGGTGACTGAGGAGTCTTGTGCTAGCATGGATGTTCAGGGATTAGTTTCATGTGTAGACCAGCTTGCTGCTAGGGTACAGGGTATTTCTGATTATATTGTTCAGACTCCGCTTTTAGAGCCTAGGATTCCTACTCCTGATTTGTTTTTTGGGGACAGGTCCAAATTTTTGAGATTTAAAAACAACTGTAAACTGTTTTTTGCTCTGAAGCCTCGTTCCTCTGGTGATCCCATTCAGCAGGTTAAAATTGTCATCTCCCTGCTGCGTGGTGACCCTCAGGATTGGGCATTTTCCCTGGAATCTGGGAATCCGGCCTTGCTTAATGTAGATGCCTTTTTTCAGGCTCTAGGATTATTATATGATGAACCAAATTCTGTGGATCAAGCGGAGAAGACCTTGTTGGCCCTGTCCCAGGGTCAAGAAGCGGCAGAATTGTATTGTCAGAAATTTAGAAAATGGTCTGTGCTGACTAAATGGAATGAGGATGCTTCGGCGGCAATTTTCAGAAAGGGTCTTTCAGAATCTGTTAAAGATGTTATGGTGGGGTTTCCCACGCCTGTTGGTCTGAGTGATTCATTGTCTCTGGCCACTCAGATTGATCGGCGCTTGCGGGAGCGCAGAACTGTGCGCGCTGTGGCGTTGTCCTCACAGCAGATGCCTGAGCCTATGCAGTGTGATAGGATTCTGTCTAGAACGGAGCAACAAGGATTCAGACGTCAGAATAGGTTGTGTTTTTATTGTGGCGATGCTTCTCATGTCATTTCAGTCTGCCCAAAGCGTACAAGGAGAATCGCTAGCTCAGTTACCATCAGAACTGTACAACCTAAATTTCTGTTATCTGTGACCTTGATCTGCTCATTGTCGTCATTTTTTGTCATGGCGTTTGTGGATTCAGGTGCCGCTTTGAACTTAATGGACTTTGAATTTGCCAGGCGTTGTGGTTTCCCCTTGCAGTCTTTGCAGAACCCTATTCCTTTAAGGGGCATTGATGCTACACCTTTGGCTAAAAATAAACCCCAGTTTTGGACACAGCTGACCATGTGCATGGCGCCAGCCCATCAGGTAGATTGTCGTTTTCTGGTGTTGCATAATTTGCATGATGCTATTGTGCTGGGTTTTCCATGGTTGCAGATACATAATCCTGTGTTGGATTGGAAGTCTATGTCTGTAACTAGTTGGGGTTGTCAGGGGGTTCATAATGACGTTCCTGTGATGTCAATCTCCTCTTCCTCCTCTTCTGAAGTTCCAGAGTTTTTGTCTGATTTTCAGGATGTATTCGATGAGCCCAAGTCCAGTTCCCTTCCACCGCATAGGGACTGTGATTGTGCTATTGACTTGATTCCAGGCTGTAAGTTTCCTAAGGGCCGACTTTTCAACCTGTCTGTGCCGGAACATACCGCCATGCGGAGTTATGTTAAGGAATCTTTGGAGAAAGGGCATATTTGGCCAACCTCTTCACCGTTGGGAGCGGGATTTTTTTTTGTTGCAAAGAAGGATGGCTCCTTGAGACCCTGTATTGATTATCGCCTCTTGAATAAGACCACGGTCAAGTTTCAATACCCTTTACCTTTGCTTTCCAATTTGTTTGCCAGGATTAAGGGGGCTAGTTGGTTTACTAAAATTGACCTTCGGGGGGCATATAATCTTGTTCGTATTAAGCAGGGTGACGAATGGAAAACTGCGTTTAATACGCCCGAAGGCCATTTTGAATACCTTGTGATGCCATTCGGGCTCTCTAATGCTCCATCTGTTTTTCAGTCCTTCATGCATGATATCTTCCGGAATTATCTTGATAAATTCATGATTGTATATTTGGATGACATCTTAAATTTTTCCGATGATTGGGAGTCTCATGTGAAACAGGTCAGGATGGTATTTCAGATCCTTCGTGATAATGCTTTGTTTGTGAAGGGGTCTAAGTGTCTCTTTGGAGTGCAGAAGGTTTCTTTTTTGGGCTTAATTTTTTTCTCCCTCATCTATAGAGATTGATCCGGTTAAGGTTCAGGCCATTCATGATTGGATTCAGCCCACATTTTTGAAGAGCCTTCAGAAATTTTTGGGCTTTGCTAATTTTTATCGCCGTTTCATTGCTAACTTCTCCAGTGTGGTTAAACCCCTGACCATTTTGACAAAGAAAGGCGCTGATGTAACGAATTGGTCCTCTGTGGCTGTCTCTGCCTTTCAGGAGCTTAAATGCCGATTTACTTCTGCCCCGGTGTTGCGTCAGCCAGATGTTTCTCTTCCATTTCAGGTTGAGGTTGACGCTTCTGAGATTGGGGCAGGGGCCGTTTTGTCTCAGAGGAATTCTGATGGTTCCCTGATGAAACCGTGTGCCTTCTTTTCCCGTAAGTTTTCGCCTGATGAACGCAATTATGATGTCGGCAATTGGGAGTTGTTGGCTATGAAGTAGGCGTTTGAGGAATGGCGACATTGGCTTGAGGGAGCCAAGCACCGTATTGTGGTCTTGACCGATCATAAAAATCTGATTTACCTCGAATCTGCCAAACGGCTGAATCCTAGACAGGCTCGATGGTCCCTGTTTTTCTCCCGTTTTGATTTCGTGGTCTCGTATCTTCCGGGTTCTAAGAATGTTAAGGCTGATGCCCTCTCTAGGAGTTTTTTGCCTGATTCTCCTGAGGTACTTTAGCCGGTCGGCATTCTGAAGGAAGGGGTGGACCTTTCTGCCATTTCCCCTGATTTGCGACGGGTTCTGCAGGAATTTCAGGCTGACAAACCTGACCGCTGTCCAGTGGGGAAACTGTTTGTTCCTGATAGATGGACTAGTAGAGTGATTTCTGAGGTTCATTGTTCTGTGTTGGCTGGCCATCCTGGTATTTTTGGTACCAGAGATTTGGTTGGTAGGTCCTTTTGGTGGCCTTCTTTGTCGCATGATGTGCGTTCTTTTGTGCAGTCCTGTGGGACTTGTGCGCGGGCGAAGCCTTGTTGTTTCCGTGCTAGTGGGTTGCTTTTGCCTTTGCCGGTCCCTGAGAGGCCCTGGACGCATATTTCTATGGATTTTATTTCAGATCTTTCGGTTTCCCAGAGGATGTCGGTTATCTGGGTGGTTTGTGACTGGTTTTCTAAGATGGTTCATTTGGTGCCTTTGCCTAAATTGCCTTCCTCTTCTGATTTGGTTCCGTTGTTTTTTCAGCATGTGGTTCGTTTGCATGGTATTCCAGAGAATATTGTGTCCGACAGAGGTTCCCAGTTTGTTTCTAGGTTTTGGCGGGCCTTTTGTGCTAGGCTGGGCATTGATTTGTCTTTTTCCTCCGCATTTCATCCTCAGACAAATGGCCAGACCGAGCGAACTAATCAGAATTTGGAAACTTATTTGAGATGCTTTGTGTCTGCTGATCAGGATGATTGGGCGGCTTTCTTGCCATTGGCCGAGTTTGCCCTTAATAATCGGGCTAGTTCGGCTACCTTGGTTTCGCCTTTCTTTTGTAATTTTGGTTTTCATCCTCGTTTTTCTTCGGGGCAAGTTGAACCTTCTGATTGTGCTGGTGTGGATTCTGTGGTTGACAGGTTGCAGCAGATTTGGGCTCATGTGGTGGACAATTTGGTGTTGTCTCAGGAGGAGGCTCAGCGTTTTGCTAACCGTCGTCGGTGTGTTGGTTCCCGGCTTCGGGTTGGGGATTTGGTCTGGTTGTCTTCCCGTCATGTTCCTATGAAGGTTTCTTCCCCTAAGTTTAAGCCTCGGTTTATTGGTCCTTATAGGATTTCTGAGATTATCAATCCGGTGTCTTTTCGTTTGGCCCTTCCGGCCTCTTTTGCCATCCATAATGTTTCCATAGATCTTTATTGCGGAAATATGTGGTGCCCGTTGTTCCCTCTGTTGATCCTCCTGCTCCTGTGTTGATTGATGGGGAGTTGGAGTATGTTGTTGAGAAGATTTTCGAGGCGGAGGCTTCAGTACCTTGTCAAATGGAAGGGTTATGGCCAGGAGGATAATTCTTGGTTTTTTTCCTCTGATGTTCATGCTGCTGATTTGGTCCGTGCCTTTCATCTGGCTCGTCCTGATCGGCCTGGGGCCTCTATAAGGGGGGGTACTGTTGTGAATTCTGCTCTTGGGCTCCCTCCGGTGGTTGTTGGTGGTAGTGCAGTTGTCTTGGGGTTGTAATCCAGGGCAGGTGTTTCTGCTAATTGCAGCTCTATTAGGTATTTAGGTGTGCAGGATCCATTATTCCTTGCCAGTTGTCCATGGTTCATGGAGGGATTGCACCTCTCTCTGGTTCCTCATGCCCTGCTGCCAATTCAGCTAAGATAAGTGTCTGGTTTTTGTCTCTGTGCACACATGCAGTGTGCTTTGCAATTCAGTGCAATTCATTGTGTTTTTGTCCAGCTTAGATTTTGTTTGGATTTTTCAGTCATGCTGGATTCTCAGGAGATGCAGATATACTTTCTATGTCTTTAGTTAGATGTAGAATTTGTATCATCTGCTGTGGATATTTTTAGGATTTTAATACTGACCGCTTAGAATTCTGTCCTATCCTTTTCTATTTAGCTAGAAGTGCCTCTTTTGCTAAATCCTGTTTTTCTGCCTGCGTGTGTCTTTCCTCTTATACTCACAGTCAATATTTGTGGGGGGCTGCCTATCCTTTGGGGTTCTGCTCTGAGGCAAGATAGAATTCCATTTCCATCTATAGGGGTATTTAATCCTCCGGCTGTGTCGAGGTGTCTAGGACGTGTTAGGTACATCCCACGGCTACTTCTAGTTGCGGTGTTAGTTTAGGGTTTGTGGTCAGTACAGGTTCCACCTACTCCTGAGAAAGTCTCTCATGCAGCTCCAAGGTCACCGGATCATAACAGTTAGCATAACTACTGCAAGTGCAAATAAAGAAGACAAGATGACTTTGTCTCTTGTTATTGAGATATGTACATTCAGCTTCAATTTACATAGCACATTAGCCAGTTACAATGCCATCTTATTTGCAGAGCTTAGTCAGTGTGCAGAGTGCAGTAGTACTGATGATTTGACAGCTTCACTCTGCATAGTTAAAATACTTCAAAGTAGCCAAAGTTTGCTTTGATGACTGCTCTGCGGTTGTAGAGATGTGCCTGCTGCTAGAACTCTGTGTGACATTGACCTGGTCTCTAATCTGAGCTGCTGTTAACCTGCGATTTCTGAGGCTGGTGACTTGGATAAACATCCTCAGAAGCAGAGGTGACTCTTGGTCTTCCTTTCCTGGGGCGTTCTTCATGTGAGTAGCGCTTGATGGTTTTTGCCACTGCACTTGGGGACACTTTCAAAGTTTTCCCAATTTTTCAGATTAACTGACCTTCATTTCTTAAAATAATGATGGCCACTCGTTTTCTTTACTTAGCTGTTTTTTTCTTGCCATAATACAAATTCTAACAGTCTATTTCAGTAGGACTATCAGCTGTGTATCCACCAGACTTCTGCACAACACAACAGATGGTCCCAACCCCATTTATAAGACAAGAAATCCCACTTATTTAACCTGATAGGGCACACCTGTGAAGTGAAAACCATTCCCGGTGACTACCTCTTGAAGCTCATCAAGAGAATGCCAAGAGTGTGCAAAGCAGTCATCAAAGCAAAAGGTGGCTACTTTGAAGAACCTAGAATATAAGACATAATTTCAGTTGTTTCACACTTTTTTGTTAAGTATATAATTCCACATGTGTTAAATCATAGTTTTGATGCCTTCAGTGTGAATGTACAATTTTCATAGTCATGAAAATACAGAAAAAACTTTAAATGAGAAGGTATGTCCAAACTTTTGAATTATCACATGTGGAATTACTGTATATACTTAACAAAACAGTGTGAAACAACTGAAATTATGCCTTATATTCTAGGTTCTTCAAAGTAGCCACCATTTGCTTTGATGACTGCTTTGCACACTCTTGGCATTTTCTTGATGAGCTTCAAGAGGTAGTCACCTGGATTGGTCTTCCAACAATCTTGAAGGAGTTCCCAGAGATGCTTAGCACTTGTTGGCCCTTTTACCTTCACTCTGCAGTCCAGCTCACCCCAAACCATCTCCATTGGGTTCAGGTCTGGTGACTGTGGAGGCCAGGTCATCTGGTGTAGCACCCCATCACTCTCCTTCTTGGTTAAATAGCCTTTACACAGCATGGAGGTTTGTTTGGGGTCATTGTCCTGTTGAAAAATAAATGATGGTCCAACTAAACTCAAACCGGATGGAATAGCATGCCACTTCAAGATGCTGTGGTAGCCATGCTGGTTAAATATGCCTTCAATTTTGAATAAATCCCCAACAGTGTCACCAGCAAAGCACCCCCACACCACTACACCACCACACCTCCTCCTCTCCATGCTTGATGGTGGGAACCAGGCACATAGAATTTTTCCGTTCACTTTTTTTGCATCGCACAAGACACGGTGTTTGGAACCAAAGATTTCAAATTTGGACTCATCAGACCAAAGCGCAGATTTCCACTGGTCTAATGTCCATTCCTTGTGCTTTTCAGCCCAAACAAGTCTCTTCTGCTTTTTGCCTGTCCTTAGTAGTGGTTTCCTAGCAGCTATTTTACCATGAAGGCCTGCTGCACAGTGTCATCTTAAACAGTTATTGTTGAGATGTGCCTGCTGCTACAACTCTGTGTGACATTGACCTGGTCTCTAATCTGAGCTGCTGTTAACCTGCGATTTCTGAGGCTGGTGACTCGGATAAACATCCTCAGAAGCAGAGGTGACTCTTGGTCTTCCTTTCCTGGGGCGGTCCTCATGTGAGCCAGTTTCTTTGTAGCGCTTGATGGTTTTTGCTACTGCACTTGGGGACACTTTCAAAGTTTTCCCAATTTTTCAGACTGACTGACCTTCATTTCTTAAAGTAATGATGGCCACTCGTTTTTTTACTTAGCTGTTTTGTTCTTGCCATGATACATATTCTAACAGTCTATTCAGTGGGACTATCAGCTGTGTATCCACCAGACTTCTGCACGACACAGCTGATGGTCCCAACCCCATTTATAAGGCAAGAAATCCCACTTATTAAACCTGACAGGGCACACCTGTGAAGTGAAAACCATTCCCGGTGACTACCTCTTGAAGCTCATCAAGAGAATGCCAAGAGTGTGCAAAGCATTCATCAAAGCAAATGGTAGCTACTTTGAAGAACCTAGAATATAAGACATAATTTCAGTTGTTTCACACTTTTTGGTTAAGTATAGAATTCCACATGTGATAATTCATAGTTTTGATGCCTTCAGTGTGAATGTACAATTTTCATAGTCATGAAAATACAGAGAAATTTTTAAATGAGAAGGTGTGTCCAAACTTTTGGTCTGTACTGTATTAACGTATGTGTAAATAGAAATAAACAACAAAAGCAAACCAAACATAAAAGCCATCCTCATAAATGGCATGCTTATTGGAAAGCAAACAATTCAATATCACAATTCACTCCATTAGAGACCAAAGTATTTAAATTAAAAATCCATTGGGATTCGGCACGAGACATTAACATTAAATGATTCCCCCTTTCCAGTTCCTAGGAACATTTTCCAACCCCAGAAAAATACTCTTTTTAGCAGATTGGTTGTGTTTAGTTACACAGTGACAAGACAGGGAATGTCCCCTAAAACCCTTCTTAATATTGTAGATTTGCTCTCTAATGCAAACTGAAAGAGCAGGTTTAGTCCGACCTACAAACAACTTCCCACATGGGCAGATGATGGAATAGATGATCCCCCCATTTGACATGTTATAAATTCATTAATTGGAAAGGTTTAAAATTTGTGTGATTTTTTAATTTCTTTTACAGATTTCTGTTTGCTTACAGTCTTTTTGCAGCCATAACAATGGCCACACCTAAAAAAACCCTCTTGGTGTGTATGAGAAGTGTTTATTTACAGTATGTGTATATTTTAACTTTTATGTTTATTTCCATCCCCACTTCAATTTCTAAGTCTATATCCTAATCCTCCATTATTTTTTTGCACTGTTGAGCTTTTACATTTCCCAAATTTTGGGCTTGGCGGAAGACAAATATGTGTTTATTGGAAATAAGTTCCCCCATTACGGGTTCTTGCTTTAATATAGACTAAAATCTATTTACCATGTTGTTTTTTTTAACTATCTGAGCATTATACTGTATGATAATGGGAATTTGAAATGCTTTAGTCTGTGGAGTTATATCATCCTGATTACAATATTTGTTATAGACATTAACAAATTGTGATCTTTTGAAATGTTGAGAATCACTGGTATTGTTGTTAATAACAATGTTTATATCTAAAAAGTTTACATCCGAAACCTACAAACTTCAAATGGAATTAGTTATTGTTAATTTCTTTAAAATATGTGTATAGGGACTCCTGTGAACCCTTTGAAATTTGTAATAAAATTTATATGATATCTAACACTACAAAAAAACATTTAAACATTAAAGCATTCCATAGGCTGGGGTACATTAATATGATATCTCTCACTCAAAAAAAGCATTCAAAAATGTTTCAGGGATACATTTCTCATCCATTCAGTATTACATGGTATTGGATAAATTTGTGTGAAATCTAAAACTACAAAAAATTACTAATAGTGATGAGCGAGTGTGCTCATTACTTGGGTTTTCCGAGCATGCTTGGGTGTTATCTGAGTATTTTGGGTGTGCTTGTTGATTATGTTTGTGTGTCCACAGCTGAATGATTTGTGGCTGCTAGACAGCCTGAATACATGTGGGGATTCCCTAACATACAGGCAATCCCTGCCTGTGTTCAGGATGTCTAGCAGCCACAAATTATGCAGCTGCGGACACACAAACATAATTTAAGAGCATGCCCAAAATACTAGGAGAACAACCGAGAATGCTCAGAAAACCCAAGTAACGAGCACACTTGTTCATCACTAATTACTAACCCATAAAGTATTCTGTGGTGTTTGGTACATTTATGTGAAATCTAACACTTCAAAAAAGTTTGGAAACATTTTTCTGGATTCAATTCCTCATCCATACAGTATTACCAGGTCTGTGGTACATTTCTTTGGTATATAACACTCAAAAAAAGGGTTGCAAAATTATTTTTTAATCAATTACTCATCCATAAAGTATTGCTTTGACTGCAGCCAGTGACCACATTTTTTATTTCTATTAAAAAAAATGGTTTAAAGAGACAGAGCAATTCGAAAATGAATAAGGTGTGTGGTAACGGACAGGGAAGTGGAAGTGCTGATGATGGTGCTCACAGATACTGAACACATGGGGCAGGTGCGACTACACCTGATGCTGGAGCACAAAAAACACATCCATTCATGGCACAATTTCCTTTTCCACTTTTGCATCACTTCTGAAGCCAGAGCACTGAAAACAGGTGCTCGGTTGAATAGCAGATAATGCTTCTAGCATGCATGGCAACACCACCAAGGCTTCCACACTGTCCAATCTCACCAGCCAAAAGTCTGGATTAGAGTTGAGCGACTTTTAATTTTTTTTGGATCGAGTCGGGTTTCGCGAAACCCGACTTTGTCAAAAGGCGGGTCGGGTGAAATCGGCCGATTATTGCGAAAAGTCGGGGGCCGACTGAAACACGAAACCCAATGCAAGTCAATGGGGAATCAAAGTCGGCAGTGAGTGGAGGACAGGAAAACACCTACAGTGCCCATTTTAATGCCAAAAACATAAATTCTTATTACTTAAGCTTGTCAATCTTATTTTTTTTTTATAATAATAGTTAGGCATTGAAAACTGGGGGTCATTTGGCTAAAGTTGTGGTGGGGTAGGGCTGGCTCAAGATTTTTGTGGGCCCAGGAAACGCGGAATACGTCATGGTGGTGGAGCAGAGAGAGGTAAGTATTTCAACTTTGCAAGTGCTGTGATCCTGAGCAAGCAGGGGGGGCCCACTCGTTGGCACTGGCACAGGGCCCCTCATAGTATGGCGGTGTGTTTGACGGCGAGTGGTGCCTCCCACCGGCAGAGACACTTTTGCGTACTATGAGGGGCCCTGTGCCAGTGACGTCGCCAACGAGTATGCCCCCCACCTGATGAAGGAACCTGCACTTTCATCTGCACCTTCCTCTTTGTCCCCGTGTAAGGTGATATAGTATGCGTGAAGGGGAACCTGACTTTCAGCAGGGTCAGATTCTGGCTGAGTAGAGTGCAAGGGGAATGTAGTGGTCTGGGTCAATATACCAGCAGACTCATCTAGCAGTGGCTGGGCAATGGGCAGGATGAGGAGGAAACACAGATATAGGCCCAAATAATAAAGTAGGCTAAATGCAGATCAATTGTGATAAAAGGACTAAACAGGCAGCATTGCTTTGTTCAGTGGAGGAAAACTGTAATGAGTGGCAGACACAGTTAGTAGGCCCAAATAATAAAGTAGGCTAAATGCAGTTCAAATGTGGTAACAGGACTAAACAGGTGGCATTGCTTTGTTCAGTGGAGGAAAACTGTAATGAGTAGTGTTGAGTGATACCTTCCGATACTTGAAAGTATCGGTATCGGATAGTATCGGCCGATATCCGAAAAATATCGGATATCGCCGATACCGATACCCGATACCGCCGATACCGATACCCGATACCAATACAAGTCAATGGGACACAAGTATCGGAAGGTATCCTGGATGGTTCCCAGGGTCTGAAGGAGAGGAAACTCTCCTTCAGGCCCTGGGATCCATATTCATGTGTAAAATAAAGAACAAAAATAAAAAATAGGGATATACTCACCCTCTGACGCGCCCTGGTAGTAACCGCTGTAACCGGCAGCCTCCGTTCCTAAGAATGAGCGCCTGAAGGACCTTCGATGACGTCGCGGCTTGTGATTAGTCGCGTGAGCGCTCATGTGACCGCTCACGCGACCAATCACAAGCCGCGACGTCATCGAAGGTCTTTCACCCCTGCATTCTTAGGAACGGAGGCACAGCTAAGAGCAAGGGCCGCCGGACGGGTGAGTATATCAATATTTTTTATTTTTATTATTTCTTTTATACATGAATATGGATCCCAGGGCCTGAAGGAGAGTCTCCTCTCCTCCAGACCCTGGGAACCATACGCACCGCACACTTCCGATTCCGATTTCCGATATCACAAAAGTATCGGAACTCGGTATCGGAATTCCGATACCACAAGTATCGGCCGATACCTTATACTTGCAGTATCGGAATGCTCAACACTAGTAATGAGTGGCAGACACAGTTAGTAGGCCCAAATAATAAAGTGGGCTAAATGTCTGCCAAAAAATTGTTCATAAATAAACAGGCGACATTGCTTTGCTCAGTGTTGGAAAATTATAATGAGTAGCAGACTAAGTTAGTAGGCCTAAATAATAAAGTGGGCTAAATGTCTGCCAAAAATTGTTCATAAATAAACAGGTGGCATAGCTAGGTGCAGGGGAGGGCTCCTTTGCTGAGTAGCAGACAGTGGTAGTATGCGCAAAGTATTAACTGGTCTAAATGGAGGCCAGGGCCCCTGTATATTTTAACTATCATCTATCATTTCAACAAATTTGTATTGGCAGTGCCATTGAAGGATTTAACAGCACAGACTACACAGTGGTGGAGCAGGGAGAGGTAAGTATTGCAAGTGGTAGAGCACTGTTTGAGCTGGGGGGAACACTCTCTCGTGGGCGGCGGTACTGGCACAGGGCCCCTCATATTACGACGGTGTGTCTGACGTTGTTTGTGCACCACCACCATCAGAGACACTTCATTGTACTATGAGGGACCCTGTGCCAGTGCCGTTGCCCAAGAGTGGGCCCACCCACCTGTCCAGGCAAACGGCACTCGCACGGGTGCTTGCGCCAGGTGGTGACCACGGCCCTTTGGGGGGAGTCAGCCCATTTAGGGAGGTATAAAAATGGCCTATGGTAGACATTCAGCAGCTGCAAATGGAGGAATTGGAGAAGTCAGTAAGAGGAGGCCAAAAGCAAGACATTTTTCAGGCAAGCTATGTGTCAGCAGGGGAAGGTGGGGCAAAATAATTTGAAATCCATGATTGGTTCATTTTAATGAAGTAGATCATCAACATTTTGGGTAGCCAGATGTGTCCTTTTTTCGGTCAGTATTGAACCAGCAGCACTGAAGACTCTTTCTGATAGCACACTAGCAGCAGGGCAAGCAAGCTCCTGTAATGCATATTCTACCAATTCAGGCCAGGTGTCTGCTCCGGCTTTAAAAGCTGTTTTCCTACTCCCAGATAAGGGAGCCTTCAAGGCCTTGTGTAGCCGGACGATGACACTGGCTCAACACCTCCAGCCTTAGGTGCTATTGTGCTTTTGCCACTACCACCAGATGCACCACCACCACCATCAGTACCAGCTGGCAACCACCGCCCATGGGCTCTTCCACCAGACTTCCTCATTTTTTGGAAAATCTAACCAAAATAACAACTGTTATATGGTACTGTAAAACAAGGTAGAAGGTGTATATAAACTTGTTGAGAATTTAAATCTCCCTTTTTTTTGGGAGACTGAACCAAAACTCAGGCCCTGTGCATAAAACAACACAATGTAAGTGGCAGAAGGTGGCTGGCTGATATACGACAAACTAACAGGACTGAAGTATATCCACTTTGTGAGAATTTGAATCTCACTTTTTTTTGGGGGAGACTAAACCAAAACTCAGGCCCAGTGTGTTAGGACAGATAAACAACTGTGAGTGGCGCTACAAAGCACAAGGCAGTTTGCCTGCTGCAGGTACAACAATCACCACAAAAGATTGTAAAAAATACTGTACTGAATAGATGATTACATAAGAAATTTTTTATTCTTTTGGTCCTTATCGCCATCTGTACTCCATCCCCCGTCACGTGCGCGGTCACGCTGCTCACTATGGCACACAGGTCCTGCGCAGGCGCCGTTTGCATCGCCCGCACCAAGGGGGATTATATTCATCGCGGAGATATCGCTGCACCGTCCATTAGGGCACAACGGTTTGTTACCAGTTCGGGCAGCGAAGCAGCATCCGGTGGACTCTTTCATGCAGCGGATCCCATCCAGGATCGTCATTACTCTCCCTTCGGACTCCTGACAGGGGTAAGAACTTTGCATTCACATTGAGAGCGCATGCATGCTGGTCCATATTACCGGACATTGAACTTCAAATTACACTGTTTTGGAAGTATAGCTGTTCGCCCATACAACTTCACATTTTGCTGCTATTTTGGGAGACTTTGTTTATAAGTAGTTACACCAGCGCGGGTACCGATGTATGCATATTTTCTTATGTAATCATCTATTCAATCCAGTGTGTTAGGAGTCGAGTTTCCTCTGCTGCACAGGGGGAATCTCGATCCGTGTCTGCTGCGGTCTCCCATTCTGCATCGGCCGCAGTGGAGCCTGCTCAACGGAGACGTTGGTCCCAGCGTCTCACTGAGACTGATATTGTGCAAAGGGTTACTGCTGCCTCTCCAGGCTCTGCTATTGTACCCTGCACTGATCTGCAGCGAGCAGGCTTTTCTGGGACTAAGTCCTGCTTTGCACACCCTGAGCATGCCCAAGGTAAGATCTCTCAGTGGAGATCAAGGGTCACATGCTCAGGTACTGCAGCCAAATCTATTGGTCCTTCTAGGAAGGTCCTGTAGGTGCGCAGGCTCTGTAGCAGCCTCTCATTGGTCCTTCTACGAAGGTCCTGTACATGCTGCAGGTATTTAAGGCTCGCATGGCCGCACGGCCATGCGCTATTATCTTCTTAAGATATGTGCTTTGCGCCAGTATGGTCATGTGTTTGTATGTGTTCAGGAACTCGGCTGAAATAAGCCCCTAGAATGCTGGCACCTCCGTCGAGGAGATTGTGTTTGTGTGTATTCAGGGACTTGGCTGAAATAAGCCCTAGAATGCTGGCACCTCCGGCGAGGAGTTTTGTGTGCATGCATGACCACTAGTTAAATATAAATTCACCGCACTCTCACAGGGAATATAATGCAGATTCTTTTAAATTTATTCAATATGTTTCTGGGAGCATAACAGAATATTTTAACAAAGCAACAAGAGACGTTTCGGCTCCACCGGAGCCTTTATCATATTTGCTTGTTCAGGTAGATAGAAGGTATAGGGAGAATCGGGATAAAGGTCCTGGTGATGCTATGGTTATGTAATGCCCAGGCGTAGTAGCGCAGATAAGGATCGTTGGGGATCTGTTTAAGTAGCGTGGATAGCGGCGCTCCCGTGCCTAGCTGCGGTGGTGAGTTCGCCTGGGCATTACATAACCATAGCATCACCGGGACCCTTATCCCGATTCTCCCTATACCTTCTATCTACCTGAACAAGTGAATATGATAAAGGCTCCGGCGGAGCCGAAACATCTCTTGTCGCTTTGTTAAAATATTCTGTTATGCTCCCAGAAACATATTGAATAAATTTAAAAGAATCTGCATTATATTCCCTGTGAGAGTGCGGTGAATTTATATTTATCTATTTACGTGACCTTCTGGTCCGTTACACCTGCACCCCAAACTTTTGACAGAGTGCACGCTATATATTTATTACTAATCATGCATGACCACTGACTGCTCTCACTTGGGTAGTTAGCCTGTGCCTCTGTGAAAGTCTAACAGGGCACAGAGCTTTGCTTTCTCGGCCACTCTGTGAAGCTAACAGAGCTGGTTCATACCACCATATAGTGCCGCCAATTACTTAGCAGCAGGTTCTTTCCTGCACGGTGGATCCCGGGTTGCGAACGCACCAATCCCATCTAATAAATATATTCGGTGCATTCCGCCAACCCTAACACAGTGTATATAACAACGCAATCTAAGTGGCAGAAAGTGGCTGGCTGACATACGACAATCTAACAGGACTGAAGTATATCCACTTTGTGAGAATTTGAATCTCACTTTTTTTTTGGAGACTGAACCAAAACTCAGGCCCAGTGTATATAACAATGCAATCTAAGTGGCAGAAAGTGGCTGGCTGATATACGACAATCTAACGGGACTGAAGAATATCCACTTTGTGAGAATTTGAATCTCACTTTTTTTTTGGGAGACTAAACCAAAACTCAGGCCCAGTGTATAAAACAACACAATGTAAGTGGCAGAAAGTGGCTGGAAGATATATGAAAAAATACAAGGACTGTAGTACAATTTCAATCTCCCTACAATGATCTCAGGACAGGTATGGCAGCAATAAAAAGGACTGCTGCACATGAAAGTGTGGACAAATAAACAAGATAACTGCTGAAAGGAGCAACAGGATTTTTGCTTTTAAAAAAGCAGTTGGTTTGCACAGCAGCGTGCAAACAGCAATGAAGCTATCAGGGAGCCTTATAAGGCAGCCTAATAAGCTACAGAGCTGATGCACAAAAATATAGCCTCCACTGTCCCTGCAAAAAAAAGGTGGTGTTGGACAGTGGAAATCGCTACAGCACAAGCAGTTTGGTGGTTAATCTTCCTTCACTAACTATATCCCTTCTTCTGATGAAGCTGCAGCAACCTCTCCCTATGCTAAGATCGGCAGAAGTAAGATAGCGGTCGGCGTGTACGCCCCTTTATAGCCCCTGTGATGCCGCAGAAAGCAAGCCAATAACTGTCATGCCCTTCTCTAAGATGGTGGGGACCGAGACCTATGTCATCACGCTGCCCACACTCTGCGTCCTCCTTCATTGGCTGAAAAATGGTGCTGAAAGCGTCATATGAAATGCAACTTTTGCGCAGATCGGCGACCTCATGGCCGATCCCACACTAAAATCAGGTCGGGTTTCATGAAACCCGACTTTGCCGAAAGTCGGTGATTTTTGAATTTGTCCGATCCATTTCGCTCAACCCTAGTCTGGATCACTTCATCCTCACTCTGACCCTCCTTCCTCCCACCATGTTGAGTCCAAGGAGTCTAGTGATGCCATGCTAAGACACTCTGATGACACTCATTTTTTGACTGTGGCCCCTCATCCTACATGTTCCAAGAGGTACAGGAGGACATGCTGTTCAGTGCTGCACAAAACTTAGAGCAGCTATGACCACAAGAAAATGATTGTGAGGAACTGCAGATTTTGTCTAAGAAGAAAGATGATGATGAGACACAGTTGCCAATATGTCAGCTTGTTGTTAAGTCACCAAGTCAGGAGGACCAAGGTGCAGCAGTGGAAAACGAGGTGATGGATGACTCCTGTTACTCTTGTGAAAATGCTAAATTTAGGGCCAAAAACTTTTTGCTTGAAAAATGTAATTTTTTTTATTTTCACGGTTCAACATTATAAAGTTCTGTGAATTCAAGGTGCTCACCACCCATCTACATAAATTCCATAGGAGGTATAGTTTCCAAAATGGGGTCACTTGTGGAGGGTTTCCACTGTTTAGGCACATCAGGGGCTCTCTAAACACGACATGGCATATGCTAATGATTCCAGAAAATGTTGCATTCAAAAAGTCAAATGGTGCTTCTTCTCTTCTGAGCCCTGCCGTTCGCCAAAACAGTAGTATCCCTCCACATATGGGGCATCAGCATACTAAGGAGAAATTGCACAACAAATTACATGTTGCAATTTCTCCTTTTACCCTTGTGAAAATGCAAAATTTTGGGCTAAAAACAATTTTGTGTGAAAAATTTGATCCTTTATATTTTCACAGCTCAACCTTATAAACTTTTGTGAAGTACCTGGGGGTTCAAGGTGTTCACCACACATGCAGGTAAGTTCCTTGAAGGGTCTAGTTTCAAAAATAGGATATTTTGTGAGGGGTTTCTACTGTTTAGGCACATCAGGGGCTCTCCAAACATGATATGGCATCCGCTAATATTTCAAGCAAATTTTGCATTCAAAAAGTCAAATTATACTTTTTCTCTTCTAAGCCCTGTCGTAAACCAAAACAATAGTTTTCCTCTACATATATATTATTAACATACTCAGGAGAAATTGCACAACAAAATGTATAGTGCATTTTCTTTTATTACCCTTGTGCAAATGCAAAATTTGAGGCTAAAAACATTTTTGTGTGAAAAATGTGATTTTTTTTATTATCATGGCTTAATATTATAATCTTATGTGAAGCACTTTGAAGTTCAAGATGCTCACCACACATCTAGATAAGTTGCACGAGGGATCTATTTTTAAAAATGGTTATGTTTGTGGGGGGTTCCACTGTTTAGGCACATCAGGGACTCTCCAAATACAACAAGGTGTACGCTAATTATTCCGGTAAATTTTACATTCAAAAGTCAAATGGCGCTCCTTCCCTTCCAAGCTCTGCCGTGTGCCAAAATAATGGCTCTCCCCCACTTATAGGGAACTGGCATGCTCCGGAGAAATTGTACAACACATTTTGGGGGTCTATTTTTTCCCATTACCCTTGTACAAATAAAAAAGTGTGTCTAAATTAAAATTTTTGTGAAAAAAGTTATATGTTCATTTTTTTTCCTTCCACGTTCCATTAATTCCTGTGAAGCACTTGAAGGGTTAATAACTTCTTGAGTGTGGTTTTGAACACCTTGAGGGGTGGAGTTTCTAGAATGCTATAACTTTTTGGCATTTTCTGTCATATAGGCCCTTCAAAATCACTTCAAATGTGATGTGGTCCCTAAAAAAATGGCTTTGTAAATTTTGTTGGAAAAATGAGAAATCGCTGGTTTTTACTTTTAACCCTTATAACTTCCTTACTAAAAAAACCTTATGTTTCAAAAATTGTGCTGATGTAAAGTAGAAATGTAGGAAATGTTATTTCATGTGTCATGTGACCGCTCACACGACCAATCACAAGCCGCGACGTCATCGCAGGTCCTAAACTCCTCATTCTTAGGAACGGAGGCTGCCGGTTACATCGGTAGGGTCCAGGGGCCGCCGGACGGGTGAGTATATCCATATTTTTTATTTTAATTCTTTATTTTTTTACATGAATATGGATCCCAGGGCCTGAAGGAGAGTCTCCTCTCCTCCAGACCCTGGGAACCATACACTGGGAACTTCCGATTCCGATTTCCGATATCACAAAAATATCGGAACTCGGTATCGGAATTCCGATACAGCAAATATCGGCCGATACCCGATACTTGCGGTATCGGAATGCTCAACACTAATTATGAGATACTTTAAGCAGTTTCTGGAGAATTTCTAAAATGAACTTTAAAGAAAAAACACATTTTATAGTAAATTAAGAAAAATATCTTAAAAATCTGCAAAATGTACCATTCTGTGAAATGATAGTTAATTTTGTTTTAAATTGGGGAGAGAGATTTTCATAGTTACATAGTGATAATGGAAATGTCATTATGGGAACACATTTTAATTAACAATCATCTATATATTGCTTGTGTGAATGAGATAAAGCTAGAAAATTATAAAAAAAAATTAGCTGCTTAATCTAATTAGAAGCAACATGCCTGCCAAATATATGCAGTCTGTATAAAATAGAAAAACAATTTTCTATAGTAATAACTTAAACACTGCTGTATCCCGACAGAACTGGAGAAAGTCTGTAATGAACCTGATAATGAATGCTGCAAGATAGACAGAGTAATATGCAGTATATTTACTTACCTATAGGGAAGCTCTGACATTGATGGCTGCTTGCAGTAACAAGTACAAGAAGAACAAAATCAGATTCTGGCAGATCTTTCAAATAATATTAAATGCTGGCAGCTGAACAATAGAGTTTTAATGAGCATAGAATGACACTTGAACAGAAAATGCAGCATTGTCTGTTGCTATCAGCTTCAGAATGAGACAAGCAGGGTATAACCATCAGGCAACCGCTTTGATAAAATATAATATTATATAATAGTACTATGTAATGTAAACTGAGTCATCCAAATCTGTCAATATGCACATATAGAAGTCTGCAGAAGAAAAGCTTGGTTAGAAATTGTACCATGTTAGAGTATGTGCATACATTGACTGGAAAATGTGTGTTTTTGCCACATTTTTTATGTGGTTTTGTTGCAGATTTTTCCCCATTCATTTGTATTTGCGTTTCCATGCGGGCGCCGCACACCTCAAATCACCACATGTGGACACATCCGCATATAACGCATGTCCCTGCATACCCAATGCTAAAGATAGGTATGCAGGGAAACGCTGGACGCAACCGGGAGTAGGCGGAACCTGGGTGGAGCTTCATGGAGGAAGCAAGGAGGAAGTACGCTGCCATCCGCAGCGCACAGGAACACAAGTTTGAAACCAGCCTTAGATGAGGAAAATCTGCGAGTTTAAAATGCACATGTGTTTTTGTTGCGTTTCCGGTGCAAATACCAAAAAATATAAAAAATAAAGCAGCTTTATTTAAAGTATGACACTCCAACAAGAGACAAATAACGCAGGGTCAAAAACACAATTAAAACACATGTTAAAAAATGCACATAAAAAAGTAACCTAATTTAAATAATAGTTGCAGAAAAAGCTCATCATGGGAACATAGCCTAAGGCTATGTATACACGTTGCGTTTTTGCTGCTTTTTTTTCTGCAGGCAAAACCTGCTCCATTGGCAGTAAAGCAGCTGCTTACAAAAAGAGGGTTTTGCTACATTTTTGCTGTGCTTTTTTCTGTCTTTTTTTGCTGCATTTTTGTTGCCTCTTGTGCATGCTGATGAAGTTTAGTGCCCCAAAAAATCATGATGCAGCTTCCTTAAGGTTTTTTCACGAAAACACAACAAAACCTGATACCTGCATTTTTTGTTGCGTTTTTGTTGTATTTTTTGCACTTACTAATTGCATTCTATGTGGGAAAAATGCTAAAAAGAAACTCTGAAAAAAATGCTGAAAGAAGAGACTTTGCTGCAGTTTGCAAAAAACACAGCAGTTTCCCAGATAAGTGAGTGTTAAAAAAGCAATGTGTGAGCATGAGATTTCTGAAATCTAAAAGCTTTTGCTGGTACTGAAAAACGCTGCTTAAAATTTGCATTAAAAAAGCTGCAAAAATGCAACATGTGAAAATAGCATTAAACTGCTCAAAGTCTGCAAGTTAAAATAAACAACATCGGCATGTGTTAGGGCTAGCGGAACGCACCAAATAATTAGAATACATAGAGTAAGGTGCGTTCGCAGCCCGGGGTCCACCGTGCAGTGATGGAATCTGCTGCTATGTAATGACGGACTATATGGCGGTACAATGTGGATACACACACAGGTTAACTTCACCCTGTGTGAAGGAAGCGAACCCTGTTGCGTCACAGGGCCACGGTACCGCACCAAGAGCGCAAGCAAGGAGTCTCAGAACTCAATCCCAAGACACGGGATTTGAGTTCATATAGACCTCTTGCGCTCGAAACCGCAACTGAGGTGTCAGAGTGAAGAAAATAATATTAATAAAGATGCACGAGAGTGCATGCGGTGCCGCACTGGCGGACGCCACTAACCACCCAGGCTTGGGTCAGTAAAGCGCTGTGAAAGCGCACAGTGCCGCACTGGCGGTCACAGCAATAGACACTGTTTTGTGTGTAACGTGCTGATGGCTAAGTCGGGCGCTAGAATGCAAACATCCACCTTACGCGAGCAGTCATACCATAGGGATGGGATATTTAAGGACGACTTGCACTCATCAACACACACACATATACAAATGTACACTAGCGCATGGCCGTGCGGTCATGCAAACCCTTTATAGCTGCAGCATGTACAGGACCTTCCCAGAAGGACCAATGGGAAGCTGCCACAGAAGTTGAGCACCTTCAGGACCTTCCTGGAGGACCAATGGAATCTGCTGCAGTATCTGAGCATGTGACCCTCGATCTCCAATGGGAGATCTTGCCCTGGGCATGCTCAGAAGGGGAAAAGCAGGACTTAGTCCCAAAAGCATGTGCTCGCCGCTGCCCAGCACTGGATTCAATGGCAGAAGCTGGAAAAGCAGCAGTAACCCTATGCACAGATTGAGACTGAGTAAGATACTGGGACCGACATCTCTGCTGAGCAGACTCCACTGTGGCTGGAGAAGAATGGGAGATCACAGCGGAGATGGTTTGAGATTCCCCCTGTGCAGAGGCAGGAACTCGACACCTAACAGCATGAGACTTCAGAATTCTCATTTACTTTGCTGGCATGATGAAACGCATTAGCTTTGGTGACAAAACAGAGACAAACATGCAAAGTGTGCGCACAGCCTGGAAACGATTTGGAATCCCCTTAGCCAGGTGGGGTTTGGGAGCCTTCCTTACTGTGTTGTAGTGTGTGTCCCTTGCTGCCTGAGGCTTCACACAAGGTCCTCTCTCTGGCAGGCAACGCAAGCCTTTTTACAGGTGTCCCTACTTGCGGCAACTCTGGGCTCTACATGCTGCTGTGCCTTCGGGTGTAGTTGTGGACAGACGACTTGAAATCTCCTGCCCTCTGGTTTCTGCTGTGAGGTATACAGTCCCACACAGCCTTGGACTCCCGGTGTCCAGTTCCTGCTCTTCAGCGTGGATGGAACTCAGTTGCAGCACCCCTCCAGCTCCCCACTTCTCCTTTGCTTCTTCTCCCCTCACACTCTCTACAGACTTATTACTGACAGACTAGCAGACTAACTAACTCCTCCCCCAGCCAGAATATATATAGGGAAGCTCTCCTGAAACCAAGTCTAGAGCTCTCCCTTCTGGCCTGTAGTCAGAAAGTGTTGAGTGTATGTGTTACCTGTTAAAGGGATCCTCCTCGCTTCCATGCATGGCATCACCCTCCCCGAAAGGCAGGCAATACCACTGTGGTACCCGGACTCCTGGGGTGCCACACTGCCCCATAGATTAACACTGGGCTAAGTGCTATTCGATGTTTTCTCGCATAGCACTCACCCGTATTTTACGGTAATGTGACGCTGCCCTAAGGATTTATTCCATGAAGAAGCTGATCAATGGTATCTTGTACCAAGATGTCAGTAGCAGATGCTTAAACCTCTTCATGACTGAAAAAAAAAATTTCTGTTGTTTTTTGTATTTTCACTTTTTCATCTCCTTCCAAAATTCACAGGTTTTTTTTTTCATTTCTATGCCAACATACTCTAACCATATGTGGGCTCATTTTTTTGTAGGACAAGTTTTAATTTTGAATAACATGATTCAATTTACCATATTGTGCACTAAATATGTGATACACATTAAATTCTGAGACTCTTAACTGAGGATAAAGTGTACTTTTCATGTTACTTACATTTTAAGTATGGAGCATCATGACTTTTATTTACATGCTGGCCTAGATCAATACTGCATTCTAAAAGTGAAATTCTTGCCTTAGTACCATATGATTTGATCAAATAATAATATCGAAATGCATAATATTAAAAGAGAAGTACATAAGAAAGAAATCATTACATGAAAGAAGCATAAACAAGTCCTGTAGCAGTAAGTTCAGAGGTCAATTTGGCTAAATGAATAAACAAAGTGCACATAATGAGAACGTGACTAGTGTCAACATCTTACCCTAGACCAAACACACTGATAGATAAATATAAAAAAGGAATGTGCTTTGTGGTAACTACAGAGGATCAAATCTTTTAAAATTCTAATTGCCAGGTTTAGCCAATTTCTCCTAAAGTAAATTGCAGGTACTCTAATTGTCCTAAAACAATGTTTATAACTCGGATGTCTCCTAGGACTTTATCCAGCCCCTTCAATCTTATGTAGCAAATACAGTCTTATTACTCATCCTCACGTCTGATATTTGTGTATGGGTGCTATCCATGATTTTAGCACTCATTCTTGTAATAGTCGATAGAGCCAATCACGTCTGATGTTTCGCTGATTGAGCTGTCCGTGGAAAATCGCAAAGACGCGTCCAAGTTTGATCGAGTTTTGGATAAAAATCAGTAATGCATGTCAATGAGGCTGTGAAAAAATCAGACTGCACTTATTTGACATCAGAGTCTGGTCCGATTTTCACAGATTGTCAGAAAGGAGAAGGTGGAGAAATGTTTTTTTTCTCCCCATTTGAAAAAAACAAATGACTCTTAGTCCACACTCTGATCAAAGTCTGATCAGAATAATCGGCCCATTTTTCTTGTACATGAGAAAAACAGATGTCTGAATGAGGCCTTAGTGATGTCTAAGTGATTTTACCATAGAAATAGATGGTAATTTACAGTAGTAGTGACCAACAGCTCACTTACTGACAAAGAGCATTGACAGATTTTTAAAAATAAGAAATGGTGCAAAAAATGTACCACATTTGGCTGGAGTCACACACAACGTATAAAAATACGGTCCACCTATTTTTTACAGACCAAATATGCAGAAATGTTCCCTGAACAGTGATCCATATGTCATCCATTGGCAAGGTGTGGCTTTTGCGCATGTAAACCTCCGTATGGCATCCGTACGGCGAGATTTTCTCGCCGGCTTGCAAAATGGACATATAATACTGGTCTACAAAAATA
The DNA here is from genome assembly GCF_051348905.1 of Ranitomeya variabilis. Classification (NCBI taxonomy): domain Eukaryota; kingdom Metazoa; phylum Chordata; class Amphibia; order Anura; family Dendrobatidae; genus Ranitomeya; species Ranitomeya variabilis. The sequence continues at coordinate 829,035,822 of NC_135233.1, forward strand.
AAAAAAACATTTCTGGTATGGACTAAATTGAGGGTGCTGAATATAAATCCGATCTTATAATTTCTCTATCACATCACGTTTTTGCGCTATAGGTATATAGCCCATTTTCATGAATTCCATGATAAATATAAGTAGTGTATGAAAAGTGCCGGTTTATACGGTTCACTAAGGTAAATTTAGTTTTCATTTAGTCTCCCAATAAATGTGAGAATATCTTTGTTTTCTCTGAACATGCATAATTCCCATATGTTATGATAACACCCTTGTTTTCTGTGCTGCTGGGACAGTAGAACTACAGCAGAGCATTGGGTGAAAACTGAATGGTCTCAGCGACAGAGTTTGGCATCTGGCGATAAGAATGTCATTCATGATCCTCTAGTGGATAGGAAGGACATTATCTTTCCTCCCTTACACATAAAACTTGGATTGATGAAGCAGTCCGTCAAAGCTCTCAATTACAGTGGAGAGTGCTTTAACTATATATGTTCAACTTTTCCTGGTCTTAGTGAAGAGAAGAAAAAGGCTGGAATATTTGATGGACCTCAAATAAGAACACGTATGAGAGACCCAAATTTTATCACATCAATGAATGAGACAGAAGAAAGAGCTTGGAATGCATTTTGTAATGTGGTGCAGAATTTTCTGGGGAATAAGAAAGCAGACAACTATGAAGAGATTGTAGAAGAGATACTAATGAGTCTGCGAAAACTTGGATGTAGAATGAGTATCAAGATTCACTATTTACACAGCCATTTGGACTTTTTTCCAGAGAACCTTGGGGATGTGAGCGAGGAACAAGGGGAGCATTTTCATCAGGACATTAACCCCTTAAGCCCCGAGGGTGGTTTGCACGTTAATGACCGGGCCAATTTTTACAATTCTGACCACTGTCCCTTTATGAGGTTATAACTCTGAAACGCTTCAACAGATCTTAGCGATTCTGACACTGTTTTCTCACAACATATTGTACTTCATGATAGTGGTAAAATTTCTTTGATATAACTTGCATTTATTTGTGAAAAAAATGGAAATTTGGCAAAAATTTAGAAAATTTTGCAATTTTCCAACTTTGAATTTTTATACCCTTAAATAACAGAGATATGTCACGCAAAATACTTAATAAGTAACATTTCCCACATGTCTACTTTACATCAGCACAATTTTGGAACCAATATTTTTTTTTTGTTAGGGAGTTATAAGGGTTAAAATTTGACCAGAAATTTCTCATTTTTACAACACCATCTATTTTTAGGGACCACATCTCATTTGAAGTCATTTTGAGGGGTCTATATGATAGAAAATACCCAAGTGTGACACCATTCTAAAAACTGCACCCCTCAAGGTGCTCAAAACCACATTCAAGAAGTTTATTAACCCTTCAGGTGTTTCACAGGAATTTTTGGAATGTTTAAATAAAAATGAACATTTAACTTTTTTTCACACAAAATTTATTTCAGCTCCAATTTGTTTTATTTTACCAAGGGTAACAGGAGAAAATTGACCCCAAAAGTTGTTGTACAATTTGTCCTGAGTACGCTGATACCCCATATGTGGGCATAAACCACTGTTTGGGTGCAGGGGAGAGCTCGGAAGGAAAGGAGCGCCATTTTACTTTTCAATGCAAAATTGACTGGAATTGAGATGGGATGCCATGTTGCGTTTGAAGAGCCCCTGATGTGCGTAAACATTGAAACCCCCACAAGTGACACCATTTTGGAAAGTAGACCCCTTAAGGAACTTATCTAGATGTGTGGTGAGCACTTTGACCCAACAGGTGCTTCACAGAACTTTATAATGCAGAGCCGTAAAAATAAAAAATCATATTTTTTCACAAAAATGATCTTTTCGCCCCCAATATTTTATTTTTCCAAGGGTAAGAGAGCCCCTGATGTGCCTAAACATTAAAAAACCCCACAAGTGACACTATTTTGGAAAGTAGACCCCCTAAGGAACTTATCTAGATGTGTTGTGAGAACTTTGAATCCCCAAGTGTTCCACTACAGTTTATAACGCAGAGCCGTGAAAATAAAAATAAAAAATTTTCCACAAAAATGATTTTTTAGCCCCCAGTTTTGTATTTTCCCAAGGGTAACAGGAGAAATTGGACCCCAAAAGTTGTTGTCCAATTTGTCCTGAGTACGCTGATACCCCGTATGTGGGGGGGGGGGACCACTGTTTGGGCGCATGGCAGAGCTCAGAAGGGAAGGAGCACCATTTGGAATGCAGACTTAGATGGATTGGTCTGCAGGCGTCACGTTGCATTTGCAGAGCTCCTGATGTACCCAAACAGTAGAAACCCCCCACAAGTGACCCCATATTGGAAACTAGACCTCCCAAGGAACTTATCTAGATGTTTTGTGAGAACTTTGAACCCCCAAGTGTTTCACTACAGTTTACAACGCAGAGCCGTGAAAATAAAAAATCTTTTTTTCTCACAAAAATGATTTTTGGCCCCCCAAATTTTTATTTTCCCAAGGATGACAAGAGAACTTGGACCCCAAAAGATGATGTCCAATTTGTCCTGAGTATGCTGATACCCCATATGTTGGGGTAAACCCCTGTTTGGGCACACGGGAGAGCTCTGAAGGGAAGGAGCACTGTTTTCCTTTTTCAACGCAGAATTGGCTGGAATTCAGATCGGATGCCATGTCCCGTTTGGAGAGCCCCTGATGTGCCTAAACAGTGGAAACCCCCCAATTATAACTGCAACCCTAATCCAAACACACCCCTTACCCTAATCCCAACAGTAACCCTAACCACTCCTCTAACCCAGACACACCCAACCCTATTCCCAACCGTAAATGTAATCCAAACCCTAACCCTATCTTTAGCCCCAACCCTAACTGTAGCCCCAACCCTAGCCCCAACCCTAGCCCTAACCCTAGCCCTAACCCTAGCAATAACCCTAGCCCTATCACTAGCCCTAACACTAGCCGTAACACTAGCCCTAACCCTAGCCCTAACCCTAGCCCTAACCCTAGCCCCAACCCTAGCCCTAACCCTAGCCCTAACCCTAACCCTAGCCCCAACCCTAGCCCCAACCCTAGCTCTAACCCTAGCCCTAACCCTAGCCCCAACCCTAGCCCTAACCCTAACCCTAGTCCTAACCCTTGCCCTAACCCTAACCCTAGCCCTAACTCTAGTCCTAACTCTAGCCCTAACCCTAACCCTAACCCTAATGGGAAAATGGAAATAAATACATTTTTTTATTTTTTTTATTTTTCCCTAACTAAGGGGGTGATGAAGGGGGGTTTGATTTACTTTTATAGCGGGTTATTTAGCGGATTTTTATGATTGGCAGCTGTCACACACTGAAAGACGCTTTTCATTGCAAAAAATATTTTTTGCGTTACCACATTTTGAGAGCTGTAATTTTTCCATATTTGAGTCCACAGAGTCATGTGAGATCTTGTTTTTTGCGGGACGAGTTGACGTTTTTAATGGTAACATTTTCGGACACGTGACATTTTTTGATCGCTTTTTATTCCGATTTTTGTGAGGCAGAGTGATCAAAAACCAGCTATTCATGAAATTCTTTTGGGGGAGGCGTTTATACCGTTCCGCATTTGGTAAAATTGATAAAGCAGTTTTATTCGTCGGGTCAGTACGATTACAGCGATATCTCATTTATATCATTTTTTTAATGTTTTGGCGCTTTTATACGATAAAAACTATTTTATAGAAAAAATAATTATTTTGGTATCGCTTTATTCTCAGGACTATAACTTTTTTATTTTTTTGCTGATGATGCTGTATGGTGGCTCGTTTTTTGCGGGACAAGATGACGTTTTCAGCGGTACCATGATTATTTACATCAGTCTTTTTGATCGCGTGTTATTCCACTTTTTGTTCGGCGGTATGATAATAAAGCGTTGTTTTTTGCCTCGTTTTTTTTTTTTTCTTACGGTGTTTACTGAAGGGGTTAACTAGTGGGGCAGTTTTATAGGTTGGGTCATTATGGACGCGGCAATACTAAATATGTGTACTTTTATTGTTTTTTTTATTTTATTTAGCTAAAGAAATGTATTTATGGGAATAATATTTTTTTTTTTTCTTTATTTAGGATATTTTTTTTATTTTTTTTTTAAACACATGTGGGGAATTTTTTTTTAACTTTTTTACTTTGTCCCAGGGGGGGACATCACAGATCATTGATCTGGCAGTGTGCACAGCACTCTGCCAGATCTGCGATCTGCTGTGCAGGGATGCAGGCTTACCAAGTGTCTGCTCTGAGCAGACACTCGGTAAGCCACCTCCCTCCCTGCAGGACCCGGATGCCGCGGCCATCTTGGATCCGGGACCTGCAGCGAGGAGGGAGGTAGGAGACCCTCAGAGCAACGCGATCACATCGCGTTGCTCTGGGGGTCTCAGGGAAGCCTTCAGGGAGCCCCCTCCCTGCACGATGCTTCCCTATACCGCCGGTACACCATGATCATGTTTGATCGCGGTGTGCCGGGGGTTAATGTGCCGGGGGCGGTCCGTGACAGCTCCTGGCACATAGTGCCGGATGTCAGCTGCGATATGCAGCTGACACCCGGCCGCGATCGGCCGCGCTCCCCCCGTGAGCGCGGCCGATCGCGTATGACGTACTATCCCGTCGGTGGTCATACGGGCCCACCCCACCTCGACGGGATAGTACGTCAGATGTCAGAAAGGGGTTAAAACCTTTTGCCAGAAAAATTGCGTTGACCAGTGTAATGGATCCATGGGCTCAAATATTCGTGAAAACATATAAACACACACACACACTATATATATATATATATATATATATATATATATATATATATATATATATACAAATATATACAGTGCAGACAAAAAGTTTGGACACACCTTCTCATTTAAAGATTTTCCTGTATTTTCATGACTATGAAACTTGTACATTCACACTGAAAGCATCAAAACTATGAATTAACACATGTGGAATTATATAGTTAACAAAAAAGTGTGAAACAACTGAAATCATTTCTTATATTCTAGGTTCTTCAAAGTAGCCACCTTTTGCTTTGATGACTGCTTTGCACACACTTGGCATTCTCTTGATGAGCTTCAAGAGGTAGTCACCAGGAATGGTCTTCCAACAATCTTGAAGGAGTTCCCAGAGAGGCTTAGCACTTGTTGGCCCTTTTGCCTTCACTCTGCGGTCCAGCTCACCCCAAACCATCTCGATTGGGTTCAGGTCTGGTGACTGTGGAGGACAGGTCATCTGGTGCAGCACTCCATCACTCTCCTTCTTGGTCAAATAGCTCTTACACAGCCTGGAGGTGTGTTTGGGGTCATTGTCCTGTGGAAAAATAAATGATGGTCCAACTAAACGCAAACCGGATGGAATAGCATGCCGCTGCAAGATGCTGTGGTAGTCATGCTGGTTCAGTATGCCATCAATTTTGAATAAATTCCCAACAGTGTCACCAGCAAAGCACCCTCACACCATCAAACTTCCTCCTCCATGCTTCACGGTGGAGTCATGTAGAGTCTATCCGTTCACCTTTTCTGCGTCGCACAAAGACACGGTGATTGGAGCCAAAGATCCTAAATTTGGACTCATCAGACCAAAGCACAGATTTCCACTGGTCTAATGTCTATTCCTTGTGTTCTTTAGTCCAAACAAGTCTCGGCTGCTTGTTGCCTGTCCTTAGCAGTAGTTTCCTAGCAGCTATTTTACCATGAAGGCCTGCTGCACAAAGTCTCCTCTTAACAGCTGTTGTAGAGATATGTCTGCTGCTAGAAGTCTGTGTGGCATTGACCTCGTCTTTAATCTGAGCTGCTATTAACCTGTGATTTTTGAGGCTGGTGACTCGGATAAACATATGCTCAGAAGCAGAGGTGACTCTTGGTCTTCATTTCCTGGGGCTGTCCTCATGTGAGCCAGTTTCTTTTTAGCGCTTGATGGTTTTTGCCACTGCACTTGGGGACACTTTCCCAATTTTTCGGACTGACTGACCTTCATTTCTTAAAGTAATGATGGCCACTCATTTTTCTTTTCTTAGCTGCTTTTTTCTTGCCATAATACAAATTCTAACAGTGTATTCAGTAGGACTATCAGCTGTGTATCTACCAGACTTCTGCACAACAGAACTGATGGTCCCAACACCATTTATAAGGCAAGAAATCCCACTTATTAACCCCTTCATGACCCAGCCTATTTTGGCCTTAATGACCTTGCCGTTTTTTGCAATTCTGACCAGTGTCCCTTTATGAGGTAATAACTCAGGAACGCTTCAACGGATCCTAGAGGTTCATATTGGGCTTCATGTTAGTGGTAAATTTAGGTCAATAATTTCTGCGTTTATTTGTGAAAAAAATGGAAATTTGGCGAAAATTTTGAAAATTTCGCAATTTTCAAATTTTTTATTTTTATTCTGTTAAATTAGAGAGTTATGTGACACAAAATAGTTAATAAATAACATTTCCCACATGTCTACTTTACATCAGCACAATTTTGGAACCAAAATTTTTTTTTACTAGGAAGTTATAAAGGTTAAAATTTGACCAGTGATTTCTCATTTTTACAACAAAATTTACAAAATCATTTTTTTAGGGACCACCTCACATTTGAAGTCAGTTTGAGGGGTCTATATGGCTGAAAATACCCAAAAGTGACACCATTCTAAAAACTACACCCCTCAAGGTGCTTAAAACCACATTCAAGAAGTTTGTTAACCCTTCAGGTGTTTCACAGCAGCAGAAGCAACATGGAAGGAAAATATGAACATTTAACTTTTTATTCACAAAAATGATCTTTTAGCAACAATTTTTTTATTTTCCCAAGGGTAAAAGGAGAAACTGGACCATGAACATTGTTGTCCAATTTGTCCTGAGTACACCGATACCTCATATGTGGGGGTAAACCACTGTTTGGGCATATGGTAAGGCTCGGAAGGAAAGGAGTGCCATTTGACTTTTTGAATGAAAAATTATCTCCATCGTTAGCGGACACCATGTCGCGTTTGGAGAGCCCCTGTGTGCCTAAACATTAGAGCTCCCACACATGTGACCCCATTTTGGAAACTAGACCCCCCAAGGAACTTATCTAGATGCATAGTGAGCACTTTAAACCACCAGGTGCTTCACAGAAGTTTATAACGCAGAGCCGTGAAAGTAAAAAATAATTTTTCTTTCCTCAAAAATAATATTTTTGCCCAGAATTTTTTATTTTCCCAAGTGTAACAGGAGAAATTTGACCCCAAAAGTTGTTGTCTAGTATCTCCTGAGTACGCTAATACCCCATATGTGGGGGTAAACCACTGTTTGGGCACATGCCGGGGCTTGGAAGTGAAGTAGTGACATTTTGAAATGCAGACTTTGATGGAATGCTCTGCGGGCGTCACGTTGCATTTGCAGAGCCCCTGATGTCCCTAAACAGTAAACCCCCCCCACAAGTAACCCCATTTTGGAAACTAGACCCCCAAAGGAACTTATCTAGATGTGTGTTGAGCACTTTGAACCCCCAAGTGCTTCACAGAAGTTTACAATGCAGAGCTGTGAAAATAAAAAATAATTTTTCTTTCCTCAAAAATGATGTTTTAGCAAGCAATTTTTTATTTTCACAAGGGTAACAGATGAAATTGGACCCCAATAGTTGTTGCCCAGTTTGTCCCGAGTATGCTGGTACTCCGTACGTGGGGGTAAACCACTGTTTGGTTGCACGTTGGAGCTCGGAAGGGAGGGTGCACCATTTGACTTTTGGAACGCAAGATTGGCTGGAATCAATGGTGGCGCCATGTTGTGTTTGGAGACCCCTGATGTGCCTAAACAGTGGAAACCTCTCAATTCTAACTCCAACACTAACCCCAACACACCCCTAACCCTAATCCCAACTCTAGCCATAACCCTAACCCCAACACACCCCTAACCACAACCCTAACCCAACACACCCCTAACCCTAATCCCAACCCTAATTTCAACCCTAACCCTAACCACAACCCTAACCCCAACACACCCCTAACAATAACCCTAACCACAAGCCTAATCTTAAACCTATTTCCAACCCTAGCCCTAATTCCATCCCTAACCCTAAGGCTATGTGCCCACGTTGTGGATTCGTGTGAGATTTTTCCACACCATTTTTGAAAAATCCGCAGGTAAAAGGCACTGCGTTTTACCTGCGGATTTACCACAGATTTCCAGTGGTTTTTGTGCGGATTTCACCTGCGGATTCCTATTGAGGAACAGGTGTAAAACGCTGCGGAATCCGCACAAAGAATTGATATGCTGCGTAAAATACAATGCAGCGTTTCTGCGCTGTATTTTCCGCACCATGGGCACAGCGGATTTGGTTTTCCAAAGATTTACATGGAACTGTAAACCTGTTGGAAAACTGCTACGAATCCGCAGCAGCCAATCCGCTGCGGATCCGCAGCCAAATCCACACCGTGTGCACATAGCCTAATTCTAAGGCTATGTGCACATGCTGCGGAAAACGCTGCGGATCTGCAGCTTTTCTGCAGCTGCGGGTCCGCAGCAGTTTCCCTTGAGATTATAGTTCAATGTAAACCTATGGGAAACAAAAAACGCTGTGCCCATGCTGCGGAAAAAACTGCGCGGAAACGCAGCGGTTTACATTCCGCAGCATGTCACTTCCTTCTGCGGATTCCGCAGCGGTTTTACAACTGCTCCAATAGAAAACCGCAGTTGTGAAACCGCAGTGAAATCCGCAGAAAATCCACGTTGAATCCGCGATAAGTCCGCAGCGGTTTTACACTGCGAATTTATCAAATGCGCTGTGGAAAAATCCACAGAGGACCAGAATACCCTAACCCTAAGGAAAAATCCACAGAGGACCAGAAAACCCTAACCCTAACCCTAACCCTAACCCTAACCCTGGTTCTGAACCTAGTGGGGGAAAAAAATATATATATATATTTTCTTTATTTTATTGTTGTCCCTAGCTATAAGGGTGATAAAGGGGGGGGGGGGTCATTTACATTTTTTTTTTATTTTGATCACTGTGATAGGTTTTCACAGTGATCAAAATGTACATGGAACGAATCTGCCGGCAGGCAGATTCGGCGGGCGTATTGCGCATGCGCCCGCCATTTTGGAAGATGGCGGCGCCCAGGGAGGAGACGGACCGACACCGGGAGGCTCGGTAAGTATGTGGGGGTAAGGGGGGGGAGCTCGGGGGGTGGATCGGAGCACAGGGGAGGTGGATCGGAGCAAGGAAGGAGCGGGCAGGAGGACGGGGGAGCGGACAGGAGGACGGAGAGGACCGGGCCACATAACGGATGACTGGGGAGGAGATCGGGGGTGGTGGGGGGGGCAGAACATGATTTCCAGCCATGGCAGATGCTATCGCAGCATCGGCCATGGCTGGATTGCAATATTTCACCATTTTCATAGGTGAAATATTGCAAATTGCTCTGATTGGCTGTTGCACTTTCAACAGCCAATGAGAGCGATCGTAGCCACGTGGGGGCAAAGCCACCCCCCCTGGGCTGAAGTACAACTCCCCCTCTCCCTGCATATCGGGTGAAATAGGAGTTAACCCTTTCACCCGATCTGCAGGGACGCGATCATTCTGTGACACAGCATATGCGTCACAGGTCGGATTGGCACCGACTTTCATGACGCATACGCTGTGTCACAGGTCGGGAAGGGGTTAAACCTGACAGGGCACATCTGTGAAGTGAAAACCATTCCCGGTGACTACCTCTTGAAGCTGATCAAGAGAATGCCAAGAGTGTGCAAAGCAGTCATCAAAGTAAAAGGTGGCTACTTTGAAGAAACTAGAATATAAGACATATTTTCAGTTGTTTCACACTTTTTTGTTAAGTATATAATTCCACATGGGTAAATTCATAGTTTAGATGCCTTCAGTATGAATGTACAATTTTCATAGTCATGAAAATACAGAAAAATCTTTAAATGAGAAGGTGTGTCCAAACTTTTGGTCTGTACTGTATATATGTCTTATTGACATCTCTCCATTATTAACCTGGCTTAATGTCACCTTACATTAGCAAGGTGACATTGACCCTTTATTACCCCATATCCCACCGCTACTCAGTCGTGGGAAGAGAATGGCTAAGTGCCAGAATAGGCGCATCTTACAGATGTGCCTTTTCTGGGGTGGCTGGGGGCAGATGTTTTAAGCCGGGGGGCCAATAACCATGGTCCCTCTCTAGGCTATTAACATCTGCCCTCAGTCACTGGCTTTCCCACTCTGGCAGAGAAAATTGTGCGGGAGCCCACGCCAGTTTTTTCCGCGATTTAACCCTTTATTTTAACACCTAGAGCTCCCAAATTTTGCACACACGCACTACTAACATTATTAGTGAGGAATATGTAATAATATAAGGGATATGAAATGGTTTTCTGTATGTAAACCATGTCTCATATCCTGTCGGGTTTGATAAGGAGATAGCAAAAGCCGGCAATTTAATGAATTACCGGCTTTTAAGCTATGTAGCTCTGTATTAAATATATACACTCACTGGCCACTTTATTAGGTACACCTGTCCAACTTCTTGTTAACACTTAATTTCTAATCAGCCAATCACATGGCGGCAACTCAGTGCATTTAGGCATGTAGACATGGTCAAGACAATCTCCTGCAGTTCAAACCGAGCATCAGTATGGGGAAGAAAGGTGATTTGAGTGCCTTTGAACGTGGCATGGTTGTTGGTGCCAGAAGGGCTGGTCTGAGTATTTCAGAAACTGCTGATCTACTGGGATTTTCACGCACAACCATCTCTAGGGTTTACAGAGAATGGTCCGAAAAAGAAAAAAAATCCAGTGAGCGGCAGTTCTGTGGGTGGAAATGCCTTGTTGATGCCAGAGGTCAGAGGAGAATGGGCAGACTGGTTCGAGCTGATAGAAAGGCAACAGTGACTCAAATCGCCACCCGTTACAACCAAGGTAGGCCTAAGAGCATCTCTGAACGCACAGTGCGTCGAACTTTGAGGCAGATGGGCTACAGCAGCAGAAGACCACACCGGGTACCACTCCTTTCAGCTAAGAACAGGAAACTGAGGCTACAATTTGTACAAGCTCATCGAAATTGGACAGTAGAAGATTGGAAAAACGTTGCTTGGTCTGATGAGTCTCGATTTCTGCTGCGACATTCGGATGGTAGGGTCAGAATTTGGCGTAAACAACATGAAAGCATGGATCCATCCTGCCTTGTATGGAGCATCTTTGGGATGTGCAGCCGACAAATCTGCGGCAACTGTGTGATGCCATCATGTCAATATGGACCAAAATCTCTGAGGAATGCTTCCAGCACCTTGTTGAATCTATTCCACGAAGAATTGAGGCAGTTCTGAAGGCAAAAGGGGGTCCAACCCGTTACTAGCATGGTGTACCTAATAAAGTGGCCGGTGAGTGTATATATACATATATATATATATATATATATATATATATATATATATATATTATATATATACCTATACTATGTGTACACATTTATTTTAGCTATTCTATTTTAACCTGTCAGTGTGATTTTACTGTACACCGCACTGAATTACCGGCTTTTCTATAGAACACCAATGCGTATTTCTCACAATTCACACGCATGGTCCATGTGTAATCTGTATTTTTCTCGCCCCCATAGACTTTCATTGGTGGATTTTTTGCGCAATACTCTGACAAACGCAGCATGCTGCAATTTTCTGCCTGTAAAATACGGCTGAGAAATATATGGCTGCTGGAAGCTGCCCCATAGAGAAACATTGGTCAGTGTGCATGCGTTGTTTTTGCGCCTCTCATACATCCGTATTTCTCTCTATTGTGATCCCGGCCTTAGTCATTTGTGATTAGACAGACCATTCTCTATATCATCACATGAGTAATGTGCCATATATTCTATAATGCCCTCTGTTTCCTCCTCACAATACACTTGCCAAAGGCAAAGGAGGCCAATTATGGCCTGCATGTGGTAGCACAATTGGACAACTGGTGCCAGTGGTGGTGGTGATTATGCTGGTGCTAGTGGTTTCTACATTTGTAACCGAGTATGTTTTTTTTCTTTTAGGGTATGTGAACAGGTGACGGATTCCATTGCGAATTTTTCGGCTCGGATTCTGCAGAATCTGCAGGTAAAATGACCTGCGTTTTACCTGCGGATTCCCTGCGGGTTTTCTGTGGATTTCGTGCAGATTTTGTGCGGATTTAGCCTGCATTTTTACACCTGCGGATTCCTATTATGGAATAGGTGTAAAAAATGCTGCAGATTAAGCACAAAGAATTGACATGCTGTGGAAAATAAACTGCTGAGTTTCTGTTTGGAATTTTCCACAGCATGTGCACTGCGGATTTGGTTTTCCATAGGTTTACATGGTACTGTACACCACATGGAAAACTGCTGCAAATCTGCAGGGCCAAATCTGCAGCCAAATCTGCAACATGTGCACATACCCTTAGACTACACCATTCCTTGCCATTGCCACTTTTTCTTTTATGATAAATTTTGCAGAAAACTATACAATTTTTGTCCATTTTAAATGCCAATTTTTCAACTCTTGCCAAAGAGAATACATTAGCAAAATGTGCCAACAGGCTGCAATAGAGGTGTGACGTGTAAAGTTGTCAAATACATTTGAATGTCTTTTCTTTTTTCACACAAATTTTCTATTTTATCAACAAAACTAAACATTCTTCCAAATATTTTAAAATATGAAATAGTAACTACATACACAATCAAAACAAACAAAAAAAAAAGTATCTGCAAATGGACACAGAATTGGTGCTACATGTATGAAAGTAAAATTTGATTAGTAAAACAGATACAGATAATTCAATAGAGGCCGGAGTCACACTAGCGATGAATACGGACGAGGGCTGTGCGATAAAACATCGCATAACACTCAGACCAGTATTCATCTATGGAGCAGTTCACATCACTATTTTTTTCCTCGGTCGTTTTCAACATGCGAGTGAAATTGCAGCTTGCTGCGATCATCACCGACACTCGGCCGAGTCTCAGTTCACTTGCACCCATATAAGTCTATGCAAGCGAGTGAGACAAGGCGCATCACTCAGATATCATCCGTGTGATGTACGATATACGCTGACCCCGGCAATGGAGGAGAAAGAGAAATTCATTTCTCTGCCTCCTCTGCAGCTGTGCGAGAGGTTCGGAGCATAACGCCTAACACTCAGTTCCCGCTTGCAGCAGAGCAGGAGCCGAGGGTCAGTGCAGTGTACACAGAGGCTTTTCACCAGAGTACATGCACACATGTAACCTAACATTGTCCCTGACTCCAGCTGCATCCTGTCCTTAGGCTAATCAGAGCAGAATAGCAGCAGCATCTGTGATCTGGAATTTATACAGGCAGGATCATGTGGTGTGCCAGCCATTTATAGTCATGCCAATACTTGATATGGCTGTGATGGCTCTGGACATGCCCTCAGCCTAAAAGCTTGTTGTTTGGCTGTGATGAAAGCTTTCAACAAACCTTATTCAGCACCAGGGCCGGACTGGCCATCGAGCAGTTCTGGCAAATGCCAGAAGGGCCGGTGGCAGTAGTGGGACGCTTGAGTGTGCTCCTGAAATGCCATGCTGAATTTTAGTCCCAGTCTGGCCCTGCTCAGCACCAAACTCAAGCATTAAACCAGACTTCCAGGAAAAAGTCAGTGTTTGAACTTTGTTATCAGACACTAGGTGTCATGTACGAGCCACAAACTTTACAGTCTGAATTTGCTAATCCCTAATTGAGACCCTTTGGCTCCAGAGTCTGTATTCTATAGATTCAAAAGACCTGGACACTTTTTATGCATGTCTTTCTATCTTAAAATAATTTTTGTAATTTAGTTCCATAAATATTTTGCACTGTTTCTCTTCCATATCCTTTTTGTTGCAATTTATTCATGACTGCAGAATAGGTCAACTGAAAATCCATCAATGAGCTCAGTTATTCTATTGGCAGAGTTTATCACAATTCTCTTTTTTTAATTCTCAACTCATTTATGGCTACTAAATTCAGCTAAAACTTTTGTGTGGTCATAAATCTTTGAGAAGAGAGGTGCAAAATTTTTAATAAAACTTAAATGCAAAATATTGCAAAGATGAGCAAAAAAAAGTATGCATTCAAGAAAGCAAAAAGCCCGAAGGTGATCATATCCTTTAAGGTTCATTGCATATAATTTATCTGGGAGGGGTCAGACAAATCCATCAGTAGCATAACATGTAGGGGTGCACAGTTGACACTTTTGTAGTTTACCATGTTCAATCTTTCTGTTTTACATATGATATTAGATGTAATCTTGGGTGTCGAGACACCTACCACTGTGGGAGTACATATACTCACTTCTCAAAATATTCTATGCAAAATATTGACAGTAACCTAGCCTCCTGCATGACATGGATTAAAGACAGAGCTGCTTACATTAATATTTTTGCACTGTATGTTCCTCCTTCCGTAGTGGAATGAGCATAACCACAGCTATCATTACTTGGCTTCATTCTCATCCCCAGGCTTTTCAGAGATAGTCTCAAAACTTTAAAATGTCATAATAGAAAACCTTTTTATAAATTAATATTTATTTGAAGTCTGTTCCGTCTTTGAATTTCATTTTACAATGTAAAGTGAGACATAGTCTGCAAAAATGTTTCGTAAACTTTTTAAATATCCATTATAACTTTTACTGTGAGATTTTTGTAGTTATCAAATTATATTGATGCTCATTGTGATGATTGTAAAATGCTCCCAATTATATCCCCTTTGCCAACATACTACAGTGATTGTATCACACATTCTACGTGGTTTTAAAAGTCATCTCTCAATAATATAAAATATGCTTGTGGTCTTAGTAGGTAATGCATAATATTTTTGTTGAGGGTGATTACGCAATGACATGTGTATGAATTAATTCCCATAAACAGTAATGTGATTTTTTTAACGCACTCATCTGCATGCGCATGCCTGCGCATATTTGAGGGAAATTTGCAGCCTCAAAAATTGCAACATGGTACATTAGCCGCACCCTGATGCACACCGCAAAAAAGCGCATGCGTAAGCAAACGCGGGCGAACGCATGGACCTGTGTCTACAATGTTAAAGATAGGAAATCAAGACGCATGCAGACGTATGCGTCAGAAACGCTGCGGACACAACCGCAAATGTGAAACCAGCCTCACTGGTATGTTTTAACAATGTCCATTTATAATGTTAGCCCACAGTCCTTTTTTACTCTCTGGAACATTTGAGTGGTATCACAAAAGAATTTGGGAACGAGGGTCTGGGGTAGCCAAGTTAAATTGCTTATAAGAGTTCCTCTGGAATGAGGTAAAAGTAACTAAAGGAAATGTCATTATAAATAAGTTCCTAAATACTTTTTAATTAGAAATCACACTTGTTTTGCATTGGTAAGTGGTCACTATAGAATTAAAATCATTGCTAACTTCTTACACTAACAGAAACCTGTCCTAGAATTTTAGTACATGTGATTGTGAGTAGTAGGAAGCTCCACTGCCATGACCTGGAGATTCCTACACCATGTACTGTCATTCAGAAAGTTAGGGAGAACAGCATTGTGAGCAGCCTCTTCCTACCTCAGCATTCCTGGTATATCCAGTATTGGATCAGATACAGGGTGGACAGCAGTAAGAACATCCTCTTCTTGCCCTCAGTATTAGATCAAAATAAAGGGGGGGGCAGCAATATGAGCAGCCTCTTCTCTCTTCTAACTTCAAAACTTCTGGTATATCCAGTGTTAGATCATACAGAGAGTGTGTAGAGGAGAGTGAGTAGCCTCTTCTTACCTCAACGCCACTGATATCTTCAGCATTAGATCAGAAAGTGCACAGCAGCCTCTTAACTTTGTATCTCCAGTGTTAAATCAGAAAGACATGGTGGACAGCAGTGCAACCAATCGCTTTTTACCTCAGAACTCCTGGTATCTCCAGGCTTAGAAGAGAAATACAGGGTAGACAGTAGCGTGAGCAGCCGCTTCTTACCTCAACACCCCTCTTACATCTTCTCCTTACCTAAGCATTCTTGGTATTTCTGGTATTACAATAGAAAGACAGTGTGAGCAGCAGTGTGAGCAGCTGGGGCTAGCCAAGAATAGGAGAGCTACGTGGAGACACAGGATATGACTTCCTGGCAGCGTGGGAGAAAGATTCCAGCAAAACCAAACCTAAGGTCTGATAGTTGGCAGATATGCATGTTAATGGCTGTTCGTGTGGCAAGAGGAAGACTCAAGACAAATATAGTAAGATTCTGAGGTAGGAAAGTTGCAAATGGAAACTGAGTTGCAGACAGGAGGCCTAAAATAAGTGAAAGGAAAGAAGACCATCAGCAGATTTGGCTTTCAGTACCATCTTTATGCTGATGACACACAACTATACACGTCATCCCCTGACCTTACCCCCGCTGTACTACAGAACACCACTGACTGTCTGTCCGCAGTCTCTGACATCATGTCCGCTCTCTATCTGAAACTCAACCTCTCCAAAACTGAACTTCTTCTGCTCCCGCCTTCTACTAACCTCCCTAAATCTGACATTTCCCTCTCCATGGGTGGCACCATAATAACACCCCGCCAGCAGGCACGCTGTCTGGGTGTTATGTTTGACTCCGATCTCTCCTTCACTTCCCACATACAATCTCTTTGCCCACTCGTGCCGCTTACACCTAAAGAACATCTCTAGAATCCGCCCTTTTCTCACCATGGAGACAACAAAAACTCTCACTGTCGCCCTAATCCACTCCCGTCTGGACTACTGTAATGCTCTATTAATTGGCCTCCCCCTCACGCGACTTTCCCCTCTCCAGTCTATCCTTAATGCAGCAGCCAGGGTTGTCCATCTGGCTAATCGTTACTCGGACGTGTCAGCTCTTCGCCAGTCATTACACTGGCTGCCCATTCATTACAGGATACAATTCAAAGTACTTGTTCTCACCCACAAAGCTCTCCACAGTGCGGCACCCCCTTACATCTCCTCCCT
Source organism: Ranitomeya variabilis (assembly GCF_051348905.1). Lineage (NCBI taxonomy): Eukaryota > Metazoa > Chordata > Amphibia > Anura > Dendrobatidae > Ranitomeya > Ranitomeya variabilis. Next base: position 829,052,719 of record NC_135233.1, read on the forward strand.
CATTTCTGTCTATCGGCCTAACTGACCTCTGCGCTCTGCAAATGACTTCCGACTAACCTCTGCACTAATCCGTACCTCCCACTCCCGACTCCAAGACTTCTCCCGTGCTGCGCCAATCCTCTGGAATGCTCTACCCAAGATATTAGGACCATCCACAACTTGCATAGTTTTAGGCGCTCGCTCAAAACTCATTTGTTCAGAGCGGCCTATCACGTTCCCTAATCAAAGTCATTTTATGTTTGTGTGTGTGTGTAGCCCATTCACTATCTCCATCTACCCCCCACCCCCTGAAGATGGCTGGACCATCATTGTAAATACATCATTGTAAATACACACCTGTACTTTGTATCTCCCCCACCTCATTGTAGATTGTAAGCTCTCACGAGCAGGGTCGTCTTATTTTATCTTATTTTGCTTTATTACTGTATTGTTAACATTGTTACCTATGACTGTTGTGTTTGAAACTGTTAAACTGTAAAGCGCTGTGGAATATGTTTGCACTATATAAATAAAGATTATTATTATTATTATTATTAAGACTGAGGTCTGGACAAGAAAGCTTAACAGGACAGTTTAGAGTTTTAACTAAGAGTTAACGGAAGGCAAGAGAAAAGGCAAATAATAATAAGAGAATACATATATCATTGTAGATAGTAATCTTCTATAGTAAAGAAAGCCATGTGTTCATCATACTGGGATATACTGATAGGTAATTTAGATTTTGAGCCCCAATGGGGACAGCGATGATAATGTGTGCAAACTGTAAAGCGCTGCGGAATATATTAGCACTGTATAAAAAAAATAAAGTATTAGTATTATATGCTTTCCTACAGAGAAATTAAATTAAGAATTATATGACACTTGTGGACTGGACTTTGAAAGTATTATTAAGGAGTCATACCGACGAACTCCACTCTGTGGGGTCATCATTAGTCAGCTGGGAAATGAGTATTACACCTCGACCCATGGGGTCCCCTCAGAGGAAGACAGAAGCTCCCAGTGAGATCACAGAGAGGACCAAGAGGGGCAGTTTAACATTTCATGTGAAGGAAAAGTGTACAATTCTGCTGATTGCTAAAGAAACAGCCATGAAGATTTGCTCCTACTATTTCCTGTACATAGTTCTTACTGCATTAATTTTTAGTAAATAGATGTTTATTTTTGAACTGTGGTCTCCGTCTCTAAACTCAATAACATATGATCCTGACCAGCTGAATATAGCGGCACCATGCAGTCTGCAGAGACATATCGCCAAAGTAACACAAGTCCACAGACCCAGCCTGGACTCCCATCTTCATGTAACATGCTGGGGCCTGGAAGAGGAGTACTACGCCCATGGCTACTGCCCTGCACCATGTTATAATTAGATCAGAAAGACAGGGTGGACAGCAGAGTGAGCGACCTTTTATTACGTCAGCACCCTTGCTAATTCCAGTATTACATCAGAAAGACAGGATTGACAACAGTGTGAACAGCTTCCTCTTAATTTTACCTGGTATGTACAGTGTTAAATCAGAAAGACAGGGTGAAAAGCAATGTAAGTGGCCTCTTCTTAGGATAGAATCACTGGTATTGGAAAAGGATGTAAATGAGAGGCAGGGGCATGCATAGAAATCATGAGGCCCCATAGCAGAAGTTCTAATTAGGCCCCCAAAAGAAACAAATATTCAATGGGGTATTAGCAGAACATATCTAACAAATTTGCATTTGTTACAAAGTAATTTTCCTGCTGGAGACCTAAATTACCATTTCAGTATGCTCAAAGTATGATGTCAACAAAATACTGTAATATACCCCCAATGTGAATTCCTTCCCAGTTACCTCCATATGCAAAGTATAATGATGCTACTGAAACCCCAGGAAATGTACGGTGACACCAAGACAGTATAATCCCCAGCAGTGTCCCCCCCACAGAGCCCTCAATGCAGTATAATGGGCCTACTTACCGTTTAATGGCCCCACAACTCTCCACATTATATAGTGGCCTCCACATAGCCCTCCAAACAGTATGGTGGACTTTACCAAAACCTTAACACTGTATAATTTCTTGCTTGCAGTATAAAGGCTCCCACAAACCCCTCCGAATATTATAATAGCTCTCACATATCCTTCCATATAGTATAATACACCACATAGTCCCCATATAGTATAATGCACCCAGGGCCAGCACAAGGTATTTTGGTGCCATAGGCAGATTTAGCTGACGGTGCCATCCTCCCCCCGATGAACCCTCAGCACCCAAGTAAATGAATGAGTCAGAGACTTAGGTAAAATGAACTCTAAGTTACCCCCTTTTTTCACCAAAAAATACAGGCAAAAGTAAAAAATTGATATACTTTAGGGGTGAGGCACAACAAAGAATGCATTTTCAAAGTTAGCTATGGAATCAGCCACTGTTTATAAACCATTTACACAATACAAGGGATAAATAGCAATATTTATCCCTGACATCCTATATTTGATATGTCAGACCCAAGGATGGTCATGGAAACTAATATGACTTAACTATAATGGGGGTTGTTTGGCTTCAATGTAAGTGTCCAGCAATTGGCAGACGCCATAATAGAATCTAAACAAACCTCATTATAGATAACGGGCTATGAATATGTATGATTGTTTTTAAAAAAGAACGCCTATCAAAATATTCATCCTCTTAAGGCCACGTTCAAACATTCAGTATTTTATCAGTATTTTACATCAGTATTTGTAAGCCAAAACCAGGAATTGGTCAAAGATGCACAAGTGGTAACATTATATAAAAAGGAGAACCAAGAGTTTGCTAAATATAATCATTTATTACTTCAAAAGATTTAATACATAATAAAATTGGATAATATACATCAAATACATATTAGGTGAACTACCCAAGTGAGTACAACTGACCGAAAGTCCACAGAGGGTAACCAAATATACCCAAACAGGCTAATACATAAGTGTGGTAGGTGGTAACAGCTTAGTGTGTTTTTTCTCAAAGTAAACTGTGACACTGCAGCTAAATGCTCATTCTCTAAACCGTCCGCCTTACTCCCATGCCTATATTTAGTATACCAGCCTGTTTACGTGTAAAAAATAACGGTAATAATTACCCATTCGTTGGTATCCAACTCCTGTGAGGACCCCGATCACCCCAACGCGCGTTTCGCGTGCTTGTAACAGCCTCGCTTCCTCAGGGGGCGTGGCTACATCTCAATCCCAGTGCCTTTTAATACTAAACCATTCCGGTCATGTGGTTCTGCAACAGCCTATCCCTACCTATACAAAGTGCGCATGCGCTGATCTAAGCGCCCTGTAACCATAGAAACTCAGGGTTAACCCCCGTTACTGTGCAGAAAGTAATTGCAGTACTTGTGTTTATGTATAATAAAATCCGCGCCATACTGTCATAATGATCCATGACGCATGACCGCCGTGAATATATACTTATAAAATGTGTCTCTCCGATGTTCCACCAGTGTTGATCTTACATATTCCTGCTGCGTCTATCCACATAGTGTGGTCCCGCCCACCAGGTCACATGACCTGCACTAGTCTTGTTCTTTATGCTCCGTCTGTCCACACAGTGCAGCTCCGCCCACCAGGTCACATGAGCGGGCCGGCGCCAGGCCAACATCACGCCCCTAGAAGGACGGAGACTGCACAGTGCAGAGAGAACAGTCGCAGGTAAACATGCTGACAAAGTGCTTGTTAGTGCTTATACATAAACAAAAATACACAATACAAGGGATAAATAGCAATATTTATCCCTGACATCCTATATTTGATATGTCAGACCCAAGGATGGTCATGGAAACTAATATGACTTAACTATAATGGGGGTTGTTTGGCTTCAATGTAAGTGTCCAGCAATTGGCAGACGCCATAATAGAATCTAAACAAACCTCATTATAGATAACGGGCTATGAATATGTATGATTGTTTTTAAAAAAGAACGCCTATCAAAATATTCATCCTCTTAAGGCCACGTTCAAACATTCAGTATTTTATCAGTATTTTACATCAGTATTTGTAAGCCAAAACCAGGAATTGGTCAAAGATGCACAAGTGGTAACATGTTGATATTATACTTTATCTCTGATTTTTGCACTCCTGTTTTTGGCTAACACATACTGTTGTAAAATACTGACCAAATGTTGAATGTGTGAAGGTAGCTTAAAGGGTATATCTAGGACTAGAGATGAGCGAATTTGTTTGGAAAATGATATCCAAACATAAATTGTGCACGGATATTGCACATTCGGATTCGTGATCGTAAATCCAAGCAAAATTTCATAAAATCAGTAAAAAATTGCTAATAGTGATGAGTGAATATACTCATTACTCGAGATTTCCCGAGCACACTCCGGTGTCCTCCGAGTATTTTTTAGTGCTCAGAAATTTTGTTTTCCTTGCAGCAGCTGAATGATTTACATCTGTTAGCCAGCTTGATTACATGTGGGGGTTCCCTAGCAACCAGGCAACCCCCACAAGTACTTATGCTGGCTAGTAGCTGTAAATCATTCAGCTGCAGAGATGAAAACTAAATCTCCGAGCACTTACAAATACTCGGATGACACCTGAACGTGCTTGGGAAATCTCGAGTAACGAGTACAGTATATTCGCTCATCACTAATCGCTAACATTCGTTAAAAGTGTGGGAAAATATTTGCGTTGCCACCCAAATATTTACCGCACAGTGTTTGATGAGGGGAGGGGGTTTTCAAAGCTCAGAGGCGCAGCGTTCTTGGAAGCACAGCACAGCAGTTATTATTTTTTCTTTCTTTATGTGTGGACATTGCAGCTAACCAATCAGGGCACAGGAAACACCCACAATGTCCTGACACCATGGGTTGTGTCATTGGCTGCTGAAATCACATGTCCCTCTGCATATCAATAGCAGATATCATGTTTAGCACCATTTTGACTCTGATACAGCACAGAGAGGCTGCTCCTGATGCTGCCACTGTTAGCATCAGGATTTCAGCTATATAGATAGGCTGTTATATATCAGTCAGATAGTGTACCTAGATAGTGTCCAGTGTGGCTGTAAAATTTACCTTCCGGGGGGGGGCATTACTGAGTTTCTCAGACAAAGCCAGCAGGGCACATGTCCTACAAGTGTGTTGTGCACTGCTTCTATAGTGCTCCATGCATGAGTATAGCATTCTAAATAATATTATATCATAGCTAAAATGTGGAAAATCCTGCTGTATCCCACATTGTAGCTAGTTAGATGGGTAGTTGCATATCAGTCAGATAGTGTACCTAGATAGTATCCAGTGTGGCTGTAAAATTTACCTTCCGGATTTTTTATTTATGGGGGGGGGTCATAACTGAGGTTCTCAGACAAAGCCGCCAGGGCACATGTCCTACAAGTGTGTTGTGCACTGCTTTTATAGTGCTCCATGCACTAGTATAGCATTTTAAATAATATTTCATTAGGTAAATATGAAAACGCCTGCTGTATCCCACATTTTAGCTAGTTAGATAGATGATTGAATGTCAGTCAGATACTGTACATAGCTAGTGTCCAGTGTGGCTGTTACCCTTACCTTCCAGCCTTTTTTTTCCTTTTTGGCCATACTGAGGTGTACAAACAAATCCAGCATGGCATGTGTTGTGCACTGCTTCTATTGGGATCCATGCACGAGTATAGCATTCTAATTCACATATAGCTAGTTAAAAGATATTAAACACCCTGCTGTATCCCACCTTGTAATTTAGTGCTGTGGTGAAATAAAACTGTCTGCAGACCTAAGGCACATAAAAAAGTTTTAATTTTTTCTGTTGCTAAATGTGAAACAGCCTGCTGTAGACATTTTGTAGCAGCAATAGTAACCTGTCTGCAGACCTAAGGCACATTAAAACAAAATTATAATTTTTCAGTTGCAAAAAGTTAGACAACCCTCCATATGACACTTTGTCATTTGTTTGGGTTGAAATTAAGCTGTAGAGGCCTGATGCAGAGGCCACAAACATATTCTTCTGTTGTTAACATCATACAGTAAGGGACCTGACTTGAAAAATAGTTTGCAGCATCTAGTGTGTTATAGTGGCCTGACTCTTGGTCCCCCCAAAAAATTATTCTGTTATTAACGTCATACAGTAAGGGACCTGAGGTTAAAAAGAGCTTGTAGTATCTAGTGTGTTATAGAGGCCTGATCAATAGGCCACAAAAATTTCTTCTGTTATCAACATCATACATTAAGGGACCTACCTTTAAAAATAGTTTGTAGCATCTAGTGTGTTATGGAGGCCTGATACATAGGCCACAAAAAAAAATTCTTCTGTTATTAACGTCATACAGTAAGGGACGTGATTTGAAAAATAGTTCTTAGCATCTACTGTGACTTTTTTCTGTGACTAACACGATACAACACGCAATATTTCAACTTTGAATTTACTGTTGCTGAAATTCAGGGGCTTGCAGAGGTGCTGCAGAGTTTAAAATCTAATATTTGGTTGTTAATACTGTGCTCCTACCACACTATTTAAACAACATGACTTGGGAAAAGTGAGGCCATGGTGGAAGGGGAATTAGGCTTGGTGTTCAAGGTGTACGTGGGGTAGGTGGTAATGATGGTGAAAGCACTAGTGAAGCAACGTAATGTCCTATGCAAAGACAACTGACAACTTGTTAGTGGACAGGCTACACCACTGCCTTTCTTTGGCAGACGCACAGCGGTACACCTTACCGATGATGCCCAGAAAGAGCATGTACTCAAGTGGATGGCAAGTGCAGCTTCAAGTGGCCTCTCCTCCTCTTCCTCCACCTCAACATCACACCCAGTACAGTCCACAGTTGTGGCATCCAAATTCCCCTTGCTTCCCCCGCTTCTCAACTAACCAAACGTTCAACTGACTGCATGGAGCCTCAAATGAGTGTTTCTGAAGAGCTGTTCACACATTCTATGATGTGTATTCAAAAGCTTTGCATAGTCACGATTAGGAAACCTGCACCGATGCCCAAACTTTTTTAAGCTTAGATCCGGGGCAGGAAGAAGTATGGTCCCAACAGCATCCTGACCCTCATCATCAGATGTTAACCCCTGGGGGAGGAGGTGATCCTGATGAGACTCAGATATCTGAGGCTCACGCGGACTGTACTGTGCAGTCAGGGCAAGAAGAGGAGGAGAGTGACTCCAATGGCCTGGATTGTGATAACACAGAGGAGGATGATGATGAGGTTGTCTTGAACATAGAGGCAGACAGCTGAGTAGGTCATCTGAGATGGAAGATGAGGAGGTTACATTGTGCCATCCGTCGCAGACACGTAGTGATGCAACCACGATGAGCAATGTATCCTTAGCTACAACTGTGTGTCTAAACAGCAGCATCCATGGGTCTGTAGCTCACAGGGATGGCAATGGTTGCCTAGCCTGGGCCTTTTTTGACACTGCAAAGGATGAGCCAACTCACGTAATCTGCCAACTTTGCAAAAAAAAAAACGAAGTCGAACTAAAAGCTGCAATAATTTCACTACTACATGTATGGACCTTCACACCGCAATCAACATGATTTAATGTGGGAATCCCACTGCACAAAAATGCAGACCAGTGGACATCAACCACTATCAGCCACCCCAACAATCACATCTACTGCTTCTTCCTCCTCCTCTGTTACCTTGCCAACTATTGAGATGCAGGTCTTTGACCGTAGAACCTCGAGTTCTGTACCCGATCGAGTCACGCTGACTGAAAGGCCGCCTTTAGTCGAATGGAAGCAGACATGCCTGCAGTTTTTGACCGATCTCAGAGAACAATCAAACCACAGGTTTCTTAATCCATAGTAACATCTCCGTCTGCACCTCTCTCACGGTCCAGCAGTTTTTCCGATTTACCGTACTCCATCCTCTCACAGCACTGCAGCCAGCCCACGGTTCCACAGCTGTGGTCATGGAAAAAATTGTTTCCTCTTATGCATGACAAAGCTAAGAGGTTGAACCCCACCATCTCCAAATTGTTGGCCATGGAAATGCTGCCTTTACACCTGGTGGATATCGATGGTTTCTGCAAGCTGATGGCCATTATAGTCCCCCAGTACCAATTACCCAGTCGCCATTATTTTTCAAATAAAGCTGTGCCTGAGCTACGCCAGCATGTAGCAGACAACATCACCCGTTCCTTGACAAAATATTTGTCTGCCAGGGTGCATTTCACCACAGACACTTGGATGAGTAATCATGGCCAAGGGCATTACATCTTGCTGACTGGACACTGTGTGACTCTGGTGGCTGTGGGTACAGGCGCTACTCCACAAGTCTTGGAATCCCCGAGGCTTGCATGTCAAACCTCTACATTTAACACTTGATCCACTGCTTCTGCCTCCTCCATCTCCTCTATGGCCTCCACCTGCACCCTCAACCTCTGTCTTAATGAGGCACGCATTTCAAAAGTGCAAACCCCCACCACCTCCGTACTGCACAGCCAGGGCTCACTGCAATCAGGCAGTCTTAAAATTAATATGCCTTGGAGATCACAGTCATACAGCTAAAGAGTTGTGCATAGCTCTCCAGGCTAAATTTGATCAATGGCTGTCTCCGCTAAACCTGCATCCAGGAAAGGCCATGTCCAATAACAGTGCAAACCTGGTGGCGGCCCTACGGTGAGTAAGCTCCCTCACATGCCTTGCATGGCTCACATCCTCAACCTGGTGGTGCAGCATTTTCTCAGCCACTATCGTGACCTGGGTGACCTGCTCCAGAAAGCAAGTAAGCTGTGTGCTCATTTCTGTCATTCCCACCCCTCTGCTCATCGACTTGCATCAATACAGAGGTCTTTGCCCATGCCAGTTAGCAGGTTGATATGGGATATTTTAGCATGGTGGAATTTCACTCTGCACATGTTGCAGCAACTGTGGTTGCAGCAACGAGCCCTGATGCAGTATGTCATGTCGCATAGCCTGGGCCAACGCAGTATGGAGGTAGCGCATATCATGTTTACAGAGTGGGCACAGATTAAGGACCTCTGCACCCTTCTGCACAGTTTTGAAATGGCTACTAAGATGGTTAACGATGACGCCTCCATCATCAGCATCACTATTCCCATCATTTATATGCTGGAGCAGACTTTGAATAGCCTGCAGGAGGAGATGGTGTTCCCAGAAGAAGAGGAGGAAACAGAGGAGACTGCGGAAGAGATAACATTGTCTCAAAATTCAAGACTGTAGTCATACAGGTGGGTACCAACGAAGGGTGGAGTACTGCGATTGAGGGGTGCTGGTGATGATAACAGACAAATTGTTATCGAAGGTGCAAGATCCGAGGAACAAATGGAGGAGGAAGAGGTGATGGACAAGCAACTGTCAGATGAAGAGGATAATCTTCCCCTCTCTGTTATTCGGGGTTGGTGGGAGGGGACCAAGGAAATGAGCCTCATTTTTACCCAGCCTCCAACACAGCATGGGCTCAAACCCCAAGGTAGATCCTGACATATGAGTGACTTCTTGCTGCACTATCTGCAAAATGATCCCCGTAGTGATTAGGAATAATGCTGACTACTGGGTGGCCACTTTAATAGATCCACATTATAAAAACAATTTTTTTCCAGATGATTCCCACCCTAGAAAGGGACTCGCTAATGCTGGAGTATTGAAACACGCTTTTATACAAATTTAAGAGAGCTGCTCCCCAAGGTAGCAGTGAAGCAAACAGTTCGCATCGCAGCTGTAGACTTCCAACCTCCAGCCCGTCAATTCATCAATGCCAAAACATTAGCAGCAGCAGCAGTGGTGGAAGTGGAAGAAGCAATTTCTGTGAGTCCTTTGACACTTTTTTTTAGACCAACTTGTGCACCAGCACATCAGAGTCCATGTCTTACATGTGGTGAACGAATGGAGTGGATGGTGCAGCAGTATCTAGAACTAAATATCAATACAATCAGGGAGGGTTTAAACCCTTACACATTTTGGTTTTCCACAATTGAGGAGTGGCCTGAGCTCACCTCACATGCCTTGGAGGTTTTATTGTGCCCGGCAGCCAGTGTTCATGTCTTCAGCTGGTGGTGTCCTGATGGATAAGCACATACGGTAGTCCCCTGAAAGTGTTGACCACCTGTCAGGACTCTGAACATTTTTTACCTTTTGTGCATTACTGCCCTTTTCCAAGATGGCGTCTTTGGTCTCATGTGCACTGTGTCTTCCTGCTATAAAACTCCACCTCCGCCTTCAGTCTGTGCTAGAGTATTCTGCCTTGCATCCAGCTCCTGACCTCTGATTACTCCCTGGCTATATACCTGCTCCTGTGAACCTGTGTGGTGATCCTGCTACTCTGCTCTGAGTTCCTGCTGCATACACCAGTTTCCAGTAATCCTCCTTCATCTGCTGCTCGTGTTTACTTCCATCTGCATTTGCTGGACATGTAAGCTGTTTCTGCTCTGCAAAAACCTGAGACTATTAACCAGGCCTCCCTGGTTGAGCTAAGATATGATTTGAACTACCTTATAAGCTTATCTATCTGTGTTTGGACTAAGACAAGGATTTATTCGTGTCAAGTATCCTCAAGAATAACTGTGCTTCATAGACTTTCTGTGTGTTTGCATTTTCCTCCGAAGTTCCCTATAGACTGCTAAGCTGCGTTTTATATTTACACCAAGTGTTGTGGACTTGAGTTTCTCTCTGCACCTGTTTGAATCACTGTGTGATAATATAGACTTTACCACTTATAAAACTGTGTCCTGTAGTTGTCTTGTTCCACGCAAAGAGTCTACTGAGTTATCCCCTATATTTATTACAGGAAACTCTAGCCCTAAAAAAAAAGGAGACTGCTGGAACAATGACTGAAGAAAGCAGATTAGAGCAGGTGTTTTTCATAATTAGATCACTGCAGAAAGATGTGGAAGGTCTGCAAAAGAAGTTTGGAAGCTTTGAACACAATCAACAAATGTTTGGACAAACTTTGCAGGACTTAAGCAACCGCATGGCAGCCCAGGAAAACAAACTTGCTGGCATAGAGTCCCAGTATGGATGGGCTTTTCAGGACATAAGCACGCAAATAGCTGCACAAGTGACTTTACCCTCTGGGCAACCGCCACCAGCTAGCCCACCTAAGTTGCCCCCATTCAGATTTAATGGTGATCGTGACAAATTTCGTGGCTTTGTGAATCAATGTATGCTATATTTTGATGTGCATGCTGACTGTTTTCTTACTGATAGATCCAAAGCATTGAGTGTAATAATGCTACTGACCTCACGAGCGCTCGCCTGGGCGAATCCAATGATTGAGTCTTGTGACCCACGGTTAAATAACTTGGATGATTTCTTGGCCACTATGGCATTAATGTTTGATGACCCTAATCGCCGTGCAACCACTGAATCTGCTTTATTGTCTTTATGCCAGGCTAAACGTTCTGTTATTGCGTATGCCACTGAATTCAGGAGATTAGCGGTAGATACCAATTGGGACAGTTATGCACAATTGCCTATTTTTAAAAGGGGTCTGTCTAGTATTATAAAAGATGAACTAGCTCGCTCTGAGTCACCACAAGAGCGAGAGACATTTATACAGCATTGTGTGCGCTTAGACATTCGCCTTACTGAGCGTAGGCAGGAGAAATTTGCTGCATATAACCGTATTTATAACTTTTCCCTTCCTTCCAAAGAGCCTGCAGGTAAAACCTTTTGGGAGGTGGAGGAGGTGCCCATGCAAATTGATTCCGTTCAGAGGCGCGAGATCAATGAGTGCCGGGAGCATCACCTTCGTGAAAGTCTATGTTTCTACTGCGGGCAGTCTGACCACTTCTTGATCAATTGTCCTAAGTGTCCTAGACGGCCTAACAAGGTGCTAGCAGCAGTAGGGGAGTATGACAACTGTGATGATGAATCTGACATCTCTGAATGTAGCCTGCCTTTAAACGCTGTATTCCATTCACTTTCTATGACTTCACCCCCCAAGGAGCTGAAGGAGAAGAACTCTCACTGTTCTCTCCCTATTAAGATCCTGTGTTCAGGACAGTGGATTTCCAGTGCAGCTATGATTGACACAGGTGCAGGTGGCAATTTCATGGATATCGCATTTGCCAAGGAACATGGTATTGAAATTCAGCAAAGAGCCTCTCCAATTACCATGGAAACAGTGGATGGGTCACCTTTAATCTCTGGGCCTGTGGATCAGGAGACCGTCCCTCTTGAAATTTTGTTGGAGCCTAATCATCAGGAGCAACTTTCTTTCTTGCTAATTTCTTCTCATTTTCCTGTGATTTTAGGCATTCCTTGGTTGTGTTCTCAGAACCCAATTATCAACTGGGAGACCAAGGAGATTATCTTTCCAACAAGTTGCAACTCAGCGTTAACAGAAGCTGTCCCTGAGTCCACGGCTACGGAACCACATGTTCTGGTATTTTCTTTACCTCCAGCATATAAAGAGTTCTCTGACATCTGTGACAAGAAAAATGCAGATCAGCTTCCTCCACACAGGCATTATGACTGTCCCATTGAGCTGCTTCCTGGGGCAGCTATTCCTTTTGGTAATGTATACCCTTTGGCGGCAACTGAGCTTCAAGCCTTAAAGGAGTATATTGATGAAAATCTGGCCAAAGGCTTCATACGTCCTTTTTTCTCACCAGCAGGGGCACCTATATTTTTTGTAAAAAAGAAGGATGGGACCCTGAGACCCTGTGTTGACTATCGGGAACTCAATAATGTAACTGTATGAAACCGTTACCCTTTGCCTCTGATTCCCGAATTACTGGAAAGAGTCCGCCATGCTAAGGTGTTCTCTAAACTGGATCTTCGTGGGGCTTATAATTTGGTGCGTATTCGTCCAGGGGATGAGTGGAAGACAGCATTCCGATGCCGGTATGGACACTTTGAATATCTCGTGATGCCCTTCGGGCTTTGTAATGCCCCTGCAACGTTTCAACACCTTGCTAATGACATTTTCAGAGATTTGTTGGACCAGTTTGTGGTGATCTATTTGGATGATATTCTAATCTTTTCTGACTCTCTTCAGGAACATGAAGAACATGTCAAAGCTGTTTTAAGATGTCTGAAAGAGAACCATCTGTATATCAAGCCGGAGAAATGCGAGTTCCATCGTTCTGAGATACAGTTCTTAGGTTATATCATCTCTCCCCAGGGGCTGAACATGGAATCTGGTAAGATTCAGGCTATCCTTGACTGGCCGGTACCCAAGAATGTTAAAGAGGTCCAACGTTTTATTGGTTTTGCAAATTTCTACAGACGCTTCATTTGAAATTTTTCTGATATTGTCCGTCCCATTACTTCCTTGACAAAGAAGGAAAAGCCCTTTAAGTGGTCATCACAGGCTCAAGAAGCTTTTGATCCGCTTAAGATCTGTTTCACATCAGCACCATTGTTGAAACACCCAGATCCAACACTTCCTTTCATTGTGGAGGTGGACGCTTCTGATAATGCTTTGGGGGCTATTCTCTCCCAAAGAACTGGAGAGAAGGGTCTGCTACATCCTTGTGCTTTCTTTTCCCGTAGACTAACCTCAGCAGAGAAGAATTATGACGTGGGAGACAAGGAATTGCTGGCTATTATTGTGGCTTTCAAAGAATGGAGGCATCATCTGCATGGAGTTGCACAACTGCTCAAAGTGCTAACTGACCATCGCAATTTAGAGTTCCTTAGATCCACTAGATGTCTTTCTCCTCGTTAGGCTCGTTGGAACTTATTTTTAAATCAATTTAACTTTGTTATCTCGTACCGTCCAGGTTGTCGTAATGGGAAGGCTGATGCTTTATCCCGAATCCATGCTGCGGATTCCGTACCTGGAGCCCCGTCCAAGACCATTCTATCTGATGCCAATTTCATCGGAGTTATCCACGATCAGGACTTGTGGAAGGAGTGCAGGGAGGCCTATGACGGTGATGTATTTCTGGCCAACCCACCTGTGGATATTAATCTTGTCTTTAAGGGTGGCATGTGGTTCAGAGATTGACATATCTACATCCCTGAGGTCGTCCGTCTGCAGATCCTAAAGTTGGTACATGACTCCAAGTTGGCTGGTCACAGGGGGGTACAGAAGACACAAGAGTTCCTGAGCCGATTATTCTGGTGGCCAACTTGCCTGAAGGATACCAAGGACTATGTTCTCTCTTGCGAGGTATGTGCCCGTTACAAGACTCCTCATGTGGCACCTACGGGTCTTCTACAACCATTACCTGTTCCGTCCTGCTCTTGGGGGTCTATATCAATGGACTTTATTGTGGAGCTGCCTACATCGGGGAGCATGAATACAATCATGGTGGTAGTTGATCGCCTGACTAAAGCTGCTCATTTTGTTACGTGCACCGGCCTCCCCTCAGCTAAAGATACAGTGAACTTGGTTATACAGAATGTCTTTCGGTTGCATGGGGTTCCAGATGAGATCATCTCTGACCGTGGAGTACAGTTCACTTCAAGATTCTGGAAGGGGTTTTGCTCTGCACTCAATATTAATGTCTGTCTCTCTTCCGCTTACCATCCCCAGACAAATGGTCAGACTGAGCTTACCAACCAGACGCTGGAACAATATCTAAGATGCTATGTCAGCCATCTCCAGGATGATTGGTTGGAGTTGTTGCCGTTAGCCGAATTTTCATATAATAATTCTCAGAGCGCCTCCACTAAATTTACACCTTTCTTTGCCAATCTGGGTTATCATCCGTGTATTTTACCTAGGTCTCCAATTTATTCTCCGGTTCTGGCAGTGGAGGAAAGGCTGACTGCGATGAGACAAAATCTGGAGGTTCTGAAGGAATCCCTGACCACAGCTCAAGAACGTTATAAGAGATCGGCTGATAGATTCTGTAAACCTGCACCCATGTTCAAGGTAGGAGATTCCGTGTGGTTAGCAACTAAGAATCTGAAGTTAAACATTCCTTTACAAAAACTTGGACAGAAATTCATTGGCCCTTTCAAGATCAACGGTATTGTGAGCTCTGTGGCCTACCGGCTGAAGCTGCCTAGGACTATGAAGGTACACCCAGTTTTTCATGTATCTTTACTAAAGCCTGTAACTCCTAATACCTTCCAGGGATGTGTTGTGCCACCTCTGCAGCCTGTGGTGATTGATGGGCAAAAACAATTTGTGGTGGAGGAAATTATTGATTCCAGGATTCGCAGGAATCGGCTCCAAAATCTGATAAGATGGCAGGGATATCCCCCTGAGGAAGACTCTTGGGAACCTGTGGAAAACATCAATGCCCAACAGAAGATTTCTCGTTTTCATCAGAGATTCCCTGAGAAACCAGGTCCAGGATCATCCTGGGGCCGCTTCTAAGGAGGGAGTAATGTCAGGACTCTGAACATTTTTTACCTTTTGTGCATTACTGCCCTTTTCCAAGATGGCGTCTTTGGTCTCATGTGCACTGTGTCTTCCTGCTATTAAACTCCACCCCAGCCTTCAGTCTGTGCTAGAGTATTCTTCCTTGCATCCAGCTCCTTACCTCTGATTACTCCCTGGCTATATACCTGCTCCTGTGAACCTGTGTCGTGATCCTGCTACTCTGCTCTGAGTTCCTGCTGCATACACCAGTTTCCAGTAATCCTCCTTCATCTGCTGCTCGTGTTTACTTCCATTTGCATTTGCTGGACATGTAAGCTGTTTCTGCTCTGCAAAAACCTGAGACTATTAACCAGGCCTCCCTGGTTGAGCTAAGATGTGATTTGAACTGCCTTATATGCTTATCTATCTGTATTTGGACTAAGACAAGGATTTATTCGTGTCAAGTATCCTCAAGAATAACTGTGCTTCATAGACTTTCTGCGTGTTTGCATTTTCCTCCGAAGTTCCCTATAGACTGCTAAGCTGCGTTTTATATTTACACCAAGTGTTGTGGACTTGAGTTTCTCTCTGCACCTGTTTGAATCACTGTGTGATAATATAGACTTTACCACTTATAAAACTGTGTCCTGTAGTTGTCTTGTTCCACACAAAGAGTCTCCTGAGTTATCCCCTATAATTATTACACCACCTAACATTCATTAAGATGAACAAGAGCATGGATCTCTAAGGACTTTTGCACCCCAAATGCAGACTGTACAGACTAGGTGATATTGCATTTTTTAGTGTGATGCATTAATATCACATAACTGCACTCTGTGATATCTTTAGTGTCGTTTCTATGGCTGCTGCTGATGATAACACAAATTTGTAGAAATGTCAACAGTCATGGTTGGTCTACATTTGCTCAATTAGCTATAGTGGATGACGTGTCGGTCCCAATTATACTATTTCTATTCTTGTGGAAGTTATTCCACTTTGGTGGTGTCAGGCACTCATTTTTTAAAATGTGAATACTCCAAGTTTGGTGTCCATCTGCTGGATTGGGTGTAGTGAAAGACCTGTCGGTCCCTATTCTACTATTTCTACTGTGTTGAAATTGAGGTCACTTTGGTGGTATCTGCAAATAATTTTTGGAAATGTGAACACTCCTTGTTGAGTGTCTGTCTGCTGGATTGGGTGTAGAGAAAGACCTGTTGGTCCCTATTAGACTAATTCTACTGTGGGAAAATTGATGCCACTTCTGTGCTGTAAGGATCTCATTTCTTTAAATGTGAACACACCTTGTAGGGTGTTCATCTGCTCGATTTGGTGTAGAGAAAGACCTGTTTTCCCTATTAGACTATTTCTACTGTGGTGAAATTGATGCCACTTCTGTGGTGTAAGGCCCTCATTTTTTTAAAATGTGAACACACCTTGTAGGGTGTTTATCTGCTAGATTTGGTGTAGAGAAAGACCTGTTGGTCTCTATTAGACTATGTCTACTATAGTGAAATTGATGCCACTTCTGTGGTGTCTGCTAATAATGTTTGGAAATGTGAACACTCCTGGTTAGGTTTCCTTCATGTGTGTTGCCTGTAACAGTAGGCCTAAATTTTTCTGACAATGGTAGTCTAGAAAACTGATATTTGTACCACCTGAATGTGGCTCAGCTCTAAAGTAGGTAGAGGTGTTGCATGTGTTATAAGGGCTCCCAGCAAAGGGGCCCTACACCGATCCCTCACCCACCTCGTCTTACTGTAACATTGATTGGAAAGCTGTAAATGCTGTCCCAGACTCTGATTCCTCATGCCTGGCTGATTGCTGCAGTTCCATGCTGCAATTTGTACTGTGGGTAAATTGAGGCTACTTTCCTGGCATTTTTCCCTCGTTTGATGTGTTTTGGCAGCATTTGGGGCCATTCTAAGGTGTTGTGCATGCATAATTTGAATTGAATATCGAAATAAACGAAAATGTAGCCTAAGCACATTTGCCTGTTGTGCCCAGCGCCATTCTTCTTCAGCATAGAACGGTCACAGACCACTCCTGCCAGAGATTCAGCTGCCCCTGCTGACGTCAAGTTGACAGAGTGGTGGATTCTTTTCCCCTCCGCTCTGTTAATATGGTGGGATAGTTAAGCAGCGGGAATCTGGCTATCAATCAGAATGACTTTGGAAGTCACAATCTGTTAACAGAGCAGAGTAAAAAATAATCCAAAGTCGATGTGACGTCAGCAGATGTAGCTGAATCACTGGCAGGAGCGGTCTATGACTGCTCTTTGCTGAGGAGTAACTACCTGCCTGTTTGTGCTTAACAACAAATTTTTGTTTTTCAGAAATACCCAGCTATAAACTTTAATATATTGCAATCATGATATTATATAGCACTGTGTATTTACAACTGATCATTTTGCTTGTCTACCCAGCTAATTATTCCCTTTTCCATTAAGTCTATAATATAAGCTGCTTAATAACTGACAAGCTGAATCCCTCCAAGTCAAGTCCATATACATTTGGGCCTCATGAACCTACAGCTCCCAGTATGTCATTAACAATGGCAAGGAGGTATTGGGAGTTTTTAGTCTTTATCACACTGCAGACCATACAAGAACCACAAGTACTGATGATAATTAGTCAGAATCAACATTAGTCATTTACATTTTCAGGTACCTTATGGGTGATCTATTCTCTGATTGAGTCTTTTCTTTCAATTCATCTCCATCTTGTCGAGACACCATGATGATTCACTTCTCCCCACACCCAGGATAATGGGCGTGGTGAGCAGTGAAAATTAATTTTCCTGAACCGTGGACACACATGATCTGTAGTCCTGCCATCTCTCAGTGCCAACTTCATTGTAGAGAGTTGGGCAGGATTATGGGTGTGGGGAGAAGTGAATATTCCTTTTCTTTAATAGGGGGCACACATATTTGCACTAGCACCTTCTCTTTCCTCCTGTTCCTTGCTCCTCACCCGCCGCTCCTCCCTCCCCCACAGCCATAGCCAGACTATATTACAATATCTTTTTTTTCCCTCGAAGTGTGCCCATAAAAAGGTGCCTACCCTGCCTATCCCTTGTTCCAGCCCTGAAAGCACCCCATTGTTCTCCATATGGTATAATGCACTTGCAATAGTCCTCCATGCAGTGGACCGCACTCCTCATAGTCCTCCACATAGTATAATGCACTCTCCATAGTCCTCCATATAGTATAATGTACTCCTCACAGTCATCAATATAGTATAATGCACTCCTCACAGTCCTCCACATAGTATGATTCATCCTCCAGAGTACACTGCACTTCCCATAGTCCACCATATAGTATAATGCACACCATAATTCCCCATATAGCATAATGCATCCCCTTAGTCCTCCATATAGTATGATGCTCTTCCAATAGTCCTCCATATAGTATAATGTGTTTACCATAGTTTACCATTTAGGATAATGTACTCCTCACAGTCTTCCATATAGTATAATTCACATCCCATATTATAATGCACTCCATTGTCCTCCATATACAGTTGTGCTCAAATGTTTACATACCCTGGAAGAATTTTTGCTTTTTTGGCCTTTTTTCAGAGAATATGTTTGATAACACCAAAACTTTTTCTCAACTCATGGTTAGTGATTGAGTGAATCCATTTATTGTCAAACTACTTTTCTCTTTTTAAATCGTAATGACAACCCAAAGCATCCAAATAAACCTGATCAAAAGTTCACATAACCTGGTGATTTTGGCCTAATTAACATCCACATAAGTTGACACAAATGCCTTTGAATAGCTACTAAAGGTAACATCCTCACCTGTGACCTGTTTGCTTGTAATCAGTGTGTGTGCATACAAGCTGAGTGAGTTTCTGGGATCCAGACAGACTCTTGCATCTTTTTTTTTTTGAACAATACATTTTTATTAAAGTTTGCAAACAAAGCAGTAAAGAAAAGCCTCAGTATTAACTTTCTTTTCTTTTACATTATGTTAATAGTAAATAATATAGGCGATTGATAAATCAGACAATCAATTAACAACAGAATAAAGGGTGGGGAAAGGGAGGGGGGGAAGGAACCCGAGAGAGGATCACAATGAGTCTAAGTTCGTTAAATAAGTTAATCGACGTCAGGGGAGTCGAGAGTGGTCAGTGGTCTAGTTATACCCGAAGCAACCCATAGACGGAAGTTCCCAAGGGATTCCACCCCTGGGAGAAATTGAATATTACCCCAGAGGGGGGCGAGGGCAAAAATGGGGAAATTAGCTGCGAAGAGTACTTGAACGGCTAATCTTAAGGGAGTAGATTAGGATGGGATTTGAGATGCGTCTCCGCTGAGCTGGGAGGATCCAAAATATTGTGTCAAGGGTGTCCGAGTGGATTTCAGAGGCTTCTAAAGAAAGCCATAGGGTAGGTTCGGAGTATGCATGGTATAGAGTCAATTGACCTGTTTGGGCTGCTTGATAAAATTTAGAAAGGTTGGGAACTCCCAGCCCGCCTTTTAAACGATGGCGATAGAGGGTAGCTCTATTTACTCTGGGGAGACCTCCTTTCCAAACAAAGGTGTACGTTGAGCTAATTTAAGGTAATGAGAGGGGACCGAAACTGGCAGTACTAAATAAGTAATGCAATTTAGGGAGGATAGTCATCTTTAAGGCGCGTACCCGTCCAAGCCAGGAAAGATATAACTTTTTCCATGACTGGAGAATTAAACAAGTTTTACGTAGCATGCCGGGATAATTAGCGGCATATAAGGAATCAAATTCTGGGGTCAGTTTTACTCCTAAGTAGTCTAAGTGATTTGTGGCCCATTGAAACGGGAAGTAGGGGGATATAGGGGACAACCTTGTTGAGTACCTCTCTTAATGGGGAACAGTGTGGATGAGAAGCCATTATATCGTACATAGGCTGATGGAGAGCTATAGAGGGCCTGGATCCATGAGAGAAAATGGTCAGGGAATTTCCACCATCGCAACACCGCAAATAAGTAGGGCCATGAAATAGAATCGAAAGCTTTTTTGATATCGAGCGATAATAACATACTTGGTATATCGCGTTGTTTGCAGTGGTGCAACAAGTGAGAAATCCTCTGTATATTATCTGAGGCTTGTCTACAAGGAACGAAGCCCACCTGATCTCTATGTATCAAAGTTCCTAGGCCTGAATTCAAGCGTTGTGATAGAATTTTAGCCAGTATTTTAAGGTCTATATTGATGTGGGATATTGGTCTATAATTAGACCAGGATAAATGGTCAGAATTGGGCTTTGGTATCATAGATACCGCAGCCATTAGAGAGGCATCACCAGGTCTGCTACCATTTCTTAGAGAATTAAAGTAATTAGTGAGGTGGGGGATTAGCAGGGGGCATATTTTTTAAAGTAGGAGGCCGTAAATCAATCAGGGCCGGGTTTGTTTTATTAAGTTTCAATTGTTGGATGGCTGACTCTATTTCGCCAGGGGAGATAGCTTGGTCTAAAAGTTCAACCATATTGGAACTGAGGGTCGGGAGGGGAGCATCTAGAAAGGCATTCAACTTATCATTATTTATAGTAGTGGTAAGGTTATATAAATGCTTCAGTTTTTTTCTGAAACAACTGAGTGATCAGTTGTGGGTTAGAAGTAATGCCCGAAGTTGTGTGTAAACGTATGGTAAGGGGTAGACACTTTAAGCGACGAGCTAAATTGGAGTTGTTTTTGTTATTAAGAGTGTAGAAGCGTTGTTGGGACCAACGTAAAGCACGATCTGCATTCTCGGAGAGACAGAGATCAAGTGCAGTACGTGCATGGGAAAGGTTTTTATATATATCAGGTGAGGGCTCGTTCTTCAGCTGAGACTCTTGAACTAACACCTCGCTTTCTAATTCAGCTATTTTCGCATTTCTGTCTTTTTCTTATGAGAGGCCTCTTGAATACAAAAGCCTCTTAGCACTGCCTTATGAGCTTCCCAAAGGGAAGGGTGAAGATGCCGAATGTTGGTTCAAAGATGCCTTTTTAATTTTTGAGCAATTTCAGGATACGAAAGCAAAGAGTCGTTCAACGTCCAATTGAAAGAACGAGGTCTAGGGTGGAGTGAAGAGCATGTGAATTAAATCGGGGAATGGTCCGACCATGGGGTGGATTGAATAGAGATATTTGACACATTTGGGATAAAGGATGGGTGGACAAAAACATGATCAATTCTAGTATAGACTAGGTGGCGTGGGTAAAAATAGGTATAGTCTCTGTCGGAAGGGTGAAGGTCTCTCCATAGGTCTACCCAATGATGTTGGGAGAGGAGTTTATTAAGGGCGGACAAGTCTGCAGAGGAATATGGCGGGAGGGGGACTGGAGACTGAGGGTTCATAGATTTATTAGTGTTAGCCTTAAGTATACAATTAGAGTCGCCACATAGCAACGTGGCACCCTGGGTGTCTTCAGTGACTAATTCTAGCAATTGAGAGAAAAAGGTAGATTGATGTGTGTTAGGAGCATAGTAGGAAACTAGTTCATCTGAGATTGAGCTTGTGATCATTAGATAACGACCTTCCTTGTCCGCGACTGAAGATTTAAAGACAACGGGGACCGACTTCCTAAAACAGATAGCGACACCTTTAGTTTTATTTGGGGCATTTGCTAAATAGAATAGCGGGTAAGAGGCGGATAAAAATTTGGGATAAGAGCTAGTGGAGAAGTGCATCTCCTGAAGGCATACTATATCTGCCTGTTGGGATTTATA
The DNA here is from genome assembly GCF_051348905.1 of Ranitomeya variabilis. NCBI lineage: Eukaryota > Metazoa > Chordata > Amphibia > Anura > Dendrobatidae > Ranitomeya > Ranitomeya variabilis. Next base: position 829,074,600 of record NC_135233.1, read on the forward strand.
GTAGCGAAAGGCCTTAGTGCGTTTGTGAGGGGAATTAATGCCACGCACATTGTGCGAAAGAATTGTTAACAGCATGATGAGTGGGTATTGAAATCTCCTATGTTAGCTGTTATACACAATTGGAGGATAAAGATGTAAATAGCGATTCAGATTGGACAAAGTTGGTAGAAATTACTCAGGTGGATGGTGGGAATTGGGTAAAGGGAGATCAAATCCGCATAGGAAAACTGAGTGGAGTTAGTATAGTTTATGGGGGTAGGAGGGGTTACAAAAACGATGGCTGAGCACTTAGTGCTGAGAAGCAGTGTGTATTGACACTGTAGGGACATGTGAACTAGCCAGGAACAGCGTGACTGGAAATATCGCAGTTAGATTTAGACATAAGGGACAGGGTAGGAAAGGTTGGAACTAGCTGGATGTGTAGTCAATAAAATAACATTATAAATTGGTAAATCAACAACTGTACAATGAAATGAAGGCTGGCTTCGCACAGGAGTCTGCAGTAAGCCTAAACAGAACCAAAAAGAAGGAACCATAGTCTCGACGTAGACTTTGAACCTGTGAGGATTGGGATAGTCCTCAGAATCATCAAACACACTGATCAATCCTTTGGAGCTTGTAGGATGACGGTTCACCATCTAGTAGGAATCGTACACACCGAAAGTACCTAGGAAGGGTAAACTAAAAAGACAGTCACGTAGTTTCATCAATGAAAGCATTAGGGTTAATCTATAACTCAGGCACGTATGCACAGTCTAATCACTGGGTAAAGAGAAATATTAGACTAACAGTTTATATAGAAGGCCTTAAAGACATCCCGTGGAGTAGCCTATGGGGATCTCAATATTAAGTTAAGTTTAAGGCCCGTACGAGGGATCACGGAGGAACCGATGCGGCCTGTAGGGCTAGACGTCGGCTTCCAGTCCAGGGCTGCGTAGAAGAAGTAGACAAAGGTGAAGGAGAGTTCATTAGTTGTAGCTTGGTTAGGCAACAGCTTGCGCCTTCAGGGGAGAGGACCGTATGCACCACTTCCCGATGAGTGAATATAAGCTTGAAAGGAAATCTACAACAGTATTTGATATTGTTGGTATGGAGAACTTATAGGTGTGGCTTCACTGCCCATCTTTTGGCGATGGTAGAAGGAGCCAAATCTGGAAAAAGTTTGTAGGGATGACCTTGGAATACCAATGGTACCGATTTTCCTGCTGCTTGTAAAAGCTGGTCTTTTGTTTTGTAGAAGTGCAATTTAAGTATTATATCCCGTGGTGGGCCTTCTGGTTTGCGTTTACTTAAAGCTCTGTGGATACGGTCCATCTCCAAGTGTTCGATAGAGATGCCAGGTAGAAGCTCCTGGAAAAGAGCTGTTGCCGTAGACTGGAGGTCTGTGATTGTTTCCGGTAGACCTCTGATCCTAAGATTACTTATGCGGGCCCTATTTTCGAAGTCCTCTAGCCTGTTGTGGAGACTATAAATCTCATCATGGAGCATCTCGATGTCTTTTTCGTGGGTTCCAAGGTTTGCAAGGGTGGAATCCATTTTGTCCTCAAGGTTGGAGGTACGGGACCCCAGCTCTTTGATTTCTTTTTTAAATCTTTAGTCAGTTTTTCTGACAATTTGAATAGCTTGGTATGTAAGATAGATTGAAATTGTGAGAGTAGGGCCGCGTGGTCAGGGCTTGGAGTATTAGGGATCCTGGTTGTAGAGGCAGGAATCACCTCTGTGTCAACTCCGATGGGTATAGAGGAATTGGAGGATTCTGATTGAGAATGAGGCCCTGAAGACATGTTAGTGTCCAGTTCCGCTAGTGCATGAAACCTGTTACTGGAGTATTTTGAGTTGGTTTTATGCAATTTAGGCATGAGGGTGGTAATTTCAGATAGAGAGTCCCAGTATTATATGACCAGCTGTGGGAAGGGCAAGTCAAGTAGATAGCATGCTATACGCTGTCCCCTACTAAGTTTGAAGGGGGATGTAAGTTAAACCATTATGGGGGTTTCCGGATGTTTTAGAAGCCGGGCCTGGAGAAGCCGATCTGCCCAAGGGCAGCTCCGAGTTATTATGTCGGCTAAGAGCAGAGTGTAACTGTTAGATGTGTTCAAAGGTTTCAGCCTGACTCCGGTCCAGTGGGGGCCGGGTGAAGGGGGTAGATGTGGCAATGAGTTTCTTTTTAGCTATTGGTATTTCCAATGGTCTCTCAGGGGCCTATTTGCACACTTATAAAGATAAGCCAACCTCTAGGCTGTCCCTCCAGACCACCACCACCCCGATGACACCACGGAGTCTTTCTAGGGGAGCCACCAGCTCACATAGTCTAGTATGGCCATCTCAGAGTAGCGAGAGGGTACCGCTGTTCTCTCACCTTATGCAGTGCTGGCCATGAGGAGCCGGTTCAGTCGACCTGCAGGGTAGGGAGTCAGGTGGCAGTGATCACGATATGGCGTCTCACAGTCTTCTAGGGTGAGGCGGCTAGTAGCGGTCTTCCAGAGTCTCTCCGGGCGGCGGACACGAGGCAGTCCTGAGATGATCGATGATCCGTGAGTCGTGTCCGGTTATCACGGTTAGTCCGTGGCGTCAAGGCACCGGCGGTTGTCGCTGATAAGAGAGGGAGGGGGACCCGCAGCACGGGCGGCCTCCTCCACAAGATGGCCGCTGAGGCCTTCACCACAGCGCCGCTGCGACTCAGCTCTCGACCCTCCGGGAGCAGCCGCGAATCCAATCCTTGTGATGGGGAGCCGAGGTAAGGGGCCGGGACCAGGGACTAGGCCAGGCGCACTGCGGCACCCTCGGTCCAATCTTCAGGCAGCCCTTCCCTGCCGACTCAAAATGGCAGGTGGCATTCCTGCCATCCTTACCGCTGGACTTGGTAGCTTTCTCCCGAACGGAGCAGCAGGGTGCTCTGTCCCAAAAGGTCACCCCCGGGTTCCAGCAGTTAATACGAGTCTTTTAGAGCATTAAAACTCCGAATTTGGGGCCAATATAGGGCAGAAAAGTTTATTAGAGGCAGGAGCTCCTCAGCCGCGTGCCTGCTCTCTCAGATAGTCAGGCCACGCCCCCCGACTCTTGCATCTTTCATCCAGCCACTGACATTTCTGGATTGTGAGTCATGGGGAAAGCAAAAAAGCAAAGGATCTTTGGGAGAAAGTAATTGAACTGTATAAAACAGGAAGAGGAAACAAAAAGATGTCCAAGGAATTGATAATGCCAGTCAACATCATTCAAACTATGATTAACAATTGGAAAATCAGGGGCTTTGTTATAACAAAACCTTGGTCAGGTGGACCAACCAAAATTTCATCCACAACTGCCAGGAAAATTGTTCGGGATGCAAAGAAAAACCAACAAATAACATCAGCTGAAATGCAGGACTCTCTGAAATCAAGCGGTGTGGCTGTTTCAAGATGCACAATAAGGAGGCACTTCAGGAAAAATGGGCTGCTTAATCGAGTTGCCAGAAGAAAGCCATTATTGGCTTCCACAAAGTATCTCACCTGCAATATGCAAAACAGCACAGAGACAAGGCTCAAAACTTCTGGAACAAGGTAATTTGGAGTGATGAGACCAAAATATAAAGTTTTTGGCCGTAAACATAAATATTACATTTGGAGAGAGTCAACAAGGCCTATGATGAAAGGAACACCATTCTTACTGTAAAGCACGGAGGTGGATCACTGATGTTTTGGGGTTGTGTGAGCTACAAAGGCACAGGCAATTTGGGCAAAGTTAAGGGAAAGATGAATGCAGCACGTTATCAGCATATACTCGAAGCAAATTTACAATCATCAGCCTGGAAGTTGATGCATGGGACTTACTTGGATGTTCCAACATGACAATGATCCAAAACACAAGGCAAAGTTGACTTGTCATTGGCTACAGCAGAGCAAAGTGAAGGTTCTGGAAGGCCATCTCAATCTCCTGACCTCAATATCATTGAGCCACACTGGGGAGACTTCAGGCATGAGGTTCATGCTAGAAAGCCCAGGAATTTACAGGAACTGGAGGCTTTTTTTGCCAAGAAGAGTAGGCAGCTGTACCATCTGAGAAAATAAAGAACCTCATCCACAACTACCACAAAAGACTTCAATCTGTCATTGTTAGAGGGGGCAATACATGGTATTAAGAAATGGGGTATGTGAACTTTTGATCAGGGTCATTTGGATGTTTTGGGTTGCCTTTATGTTTTAAAAAGAGAAAACACAGTAGTTTGACAATAACTGGCTTCACTCAGCCACTAGCCATGAGTGGATAAAAAGATTTGGTGTTATCATTCACATTCTCTGAAAAAAGGCCAATAAAGTAAAAATTTAGCTGGGGTATGTAAACTTTTGAGCACAACTGTATATGCACCATGCAACTGTGTATATGAGACAAACAGTGGTTAAGTATGCTGGCACAAAGGAGGTGTCAATAAAGAAAAGCAAGAGAAAAATAGGGTCACATGGAAAGATACCAAGAAAGCCATGTGAAAAATATCCCTGGATAGTGCTGCAAGGAATATATTGTAGGAAATGCTACCTCAAAGACTCAGAGTTTGCTCCAAGCAACAACACAGAATGTATAAGCCCCGAAAGGCAGGGGTGTGGGGAAGAACCCCACGTGTATCGTTGCACACAGCAACTTTGTCAGGGGAAGTATGTCCTTGGATACACTGAGTATCTGTATTTAGAGGAAAAAATTAGTAAAGGCATTTACCAGTCATGTTTAGCTGTCCGCGATGGAAGTGAGGTAGGGATTGATGAGCGCATCGCAGGCCGAATGAATGTATTGTGTCAAATCCGGAAAAGGTCATGGTCATAAATGGGCATGGCAGGAAATCAACACTCATGTGCAGTTAGAAAGAAGGTTACCTAAGAGCAGTCTGTTTTGCCCATCAGTAAGTAATGCACAAGTGAAATGTATTGTACATTTTGGTGCACCCTGTCCATTTGTCTTCAATTGCTTCAGGTTTTGTCACAAATCCGTGCAGAAAAAAACACCAACAAAAACAAACATACACCAAATCTGCAATGTGTGCACACAGCCTAAATTTTTGAAGACTTTTTTAAGGGTTATAAAACCAACGAAATGTACTCCAGACCATGGAATAATCTATAAATGAGCAATATGATACCGATAAAAATTTGAACAAGTTTTTGAAGCTTTCATACAAAAGAAATGTATCCAAGAAGATGGGTGAGAAATTTAATACTAATATTTTTTTTTTTTTTACTTTTTTAAAGCATTTATACCAAGGAAAAGTACTCCAGACTAGGTCTATGTCTACAGTCAATGAGTAAGCAACACAATAGTGATACATTTTTGAAATTTTTTTTGAGGATTTTACAACGAAATGGACTTCAAACCAGGTAATAGTCTATGGGCGAGAAATATAATACAATTACATTTTTAACAAGTTATTTTTAGGCTTTTATAGCGACAAAATGCACCCAAAAAGATGTAATGTCCTACGGGTGAGCAATATAATAGCAATACATTTTTTAACAATTTTTTTTAGGCTTTTGCAACAACAAACTGGACTCCAGACCGCAGAATACTCTATGGGTGAGCAATATAATACAAATAAGTTTTTGTGCAAGTTTTTTGAGGCTTTTATAACAACCAAATGTACCCAAGAGGATGTAATGCTCTATGAATAAGCAATATAATACCGATAAATTTGTAACAAGATTTTTGAGGGTTATATATCAAGAAAATGTGCTCCAGAACACAAAATAGTCTATAAGTGAGAAATAGAATACCGATAAATTTTGAGCAAGTTTTTTGAGGCTAATATAGCAGCGATATGTACTCAAGAATATGTGGTGAGCAATATATTACAGGTAAATTTGAGCAAGTTTTTTGAGGGTTATATACCAGCACAATATAATCCAGACTATGGAATAGTCTATGAGTGAGCAATATAATACTGATACATTTTTAACAAGTCTTTTTAAGCTTCCATACCAATGAAATGCACTCCAGAGCATGGAATAGTCCATAGGTGAGCAACATAATTCTGATAAATTTTGAACAAGTTTTTTGAGTCTTACAGTGCCTTGCGAAAGTATTTGGCCCCCTGGAATTTTTCAACCTTTTCCCACATATCATGCTTCAAACATAAAGATACCAAATGCAAATTTTTGGTGAAGAATCAACAACAAGTGGAACACAATTGTGAAGTTGAATGCAATTTATTGGTTATTTTAAATTTTTGTGGAAATTCAAAAACTGAAAAGTGTGGCGTGCATTATTGTTCGGCCCCTTTACTTTCAGTGCAGCAAACTCACTCCAGAAGTTCATTGTGGATCTCTGAATGATCCAATGTTGTCCTAAATGCCTATTGATGATAAATATAATCCACTTGTGTGTAATCAAGTCTCTGTATAAATGCCCCAGCTCTGTGATAGTCTCAGGGTTCTGTTTGAAGCACAGAGGGCATCATGAAGACCAAGGAAAACAACAGGCAGGTCCGTTATACCATTGTGAAGAAGTTTAAAGCCGGATTTGGATGCAAAATGATTTCCAAAACTTTAAACATCCCAAGGAGCACTGAGCAAGCGATCATATTGAAATGGGAGGAGTATCATACCACTGCAAGTCTACCAAGACCCAGCCGTCCCTCTGGCCTTTATGGAAGAGTGGCAAGAAAAAAGCTGTTTCTCAAAGATATCCATAGGAAGTGTCTTTTAAAGTTTGCAACAAGCCACCTGGGAGACACCTGGGAGACACATCAAACATGTGGAAGAAGGTGCTTTAGTCAGACCAATCAGCCGTGACATAATTCTCTCAGGTCCTAAATTCCTCATTCTAGGAATTTAGGCCATGAGAATTACGTCACGGCTTGTGATTGGTCGCTGAGCGGTCACGTGGGCCGCCATGACCAATCACAAAGCAGTGACGTCATCTAAGGCCCTGAACACACTCATTCTTAAGAAGGAAGGCTGCTGGAAAGAAGCAGGGCACGTACGAGGGTGAGTATATACCTAATAGGAATATACTCACCCTCGGCTTCTTTCTGGCAGCCTTTCTTCTTAAGAATGAGCGCGTTCAGGGCCTTAGATTACGTCACGGCTTTGTGATTGGTCGCGGCGGCCCACGTGACCGCTCAGCGACCAATCACACGCCGTGACGTAATTCTCATGGCCTAAATTCCTAGAATGAGGAATTTAGGACCTGAGAGAATTACGTCACGGCTTGTGATTGGTCGCTGAGCGGTCACGTGGGCCGCCGCGACCAATCACAAAGCCGTGACGTCTTCTAAGGCCCTGAACGCGCTCATTCTTAGGAACGGAAGATGCCAATTACTACCAGGGCTCGTCGGAGAGGTGAGTATATCAATATTTTTTATTTTAATTCTTTATTTTACACTTAAATGTGGATTCCGATACCGATTTCCGATATCGCAAACATATCGGAACTCGGTATCGGAATTCCGATACCAGATTCAGAAGATCGCCGACCTCATGGCCGACCCCACACAGGGGTCGGGTCGGGTTTCATGAAACCCGACTTTGCCAAAAGTCGGCGACTTCTGAAAATGGTCGACCCGTTTCGCTCAACCCTACCAAGAACACATAATACTTTATGACTGAGAAATGTAACCCAGCAAAATTTGTCATTTTGTTTTGAGTCTTATATATCACAAAAATGTACTCCAGAACAGTGTATGGGTAAGAAATGTGATCAATCACACATTATTTTCAAATGCTTTTTTGTACTGTTATATGCCACCAAAATGTGACCGAAAGCAGGTAATACTATATTGGTCAGTAATCTAATCCTGAAATATTTTTCTACACTTTTTGTAAGTTATACCTACCACCGTAATTCAACAATAACCATATTAAACTGTTTAGATGAGTCATTGAATCCATAAAACATTTTTCAATGAAAATATTTTGGAAGTGAATTTGATGTACTTAAACAGTCATGAAGGCTTTTGCAGAAAATGTAAAGCCAGACAGAAATTATAAGGAAGGTCATCCATAAACCCTTGAAAGGCAACAACTGGCGGGCGTCATTAAACACTTTATGTGCTGCTGTCATCAGGTAGTGTGGAAAACTGTGGACTAAACCAGGCTTTGATCATTTTAATGAAGTGAGCCTGTCTGCATTCTCTGTTGACAGGTGAAATTGCCTATCTGCTATGACTTCCAAGGCGGCACTAAAAGTCTTTCAGACAAGATGCTGGCAGCAGGGCAGCACAACACAGTCAAGGCACAAATAGTCAGCTCATGCCAGGTGTCCAGCTTTGAGACCCAATAGTTGAAAGACAGAGAGGAATTAGGGAGTATGCTGGAATGGTTGGCCAGGTATTGCTTGATCATCTTTAAAAACTTTTCCTTCCTTGTCAGAAACACTTGGTCATTAATCCCTGGGCACTGGGCTAGTGTCATGAAATTGGCCCATGCCTTTTACAGTGTACACCTGCCTCTGCTGTGTGTCTCACTGGCCTCTCCTCCTTGGTTGCCCCCTGCTGCTAGCATTTTCTGATGGGAATTTTTCCACAATGCCCTTCTGGTATAGCACAATTTTAGAAGACCTCTCCACTTCAGGAAGACAAAATGCTACATTCTTCTTGTAGCGTGGATCTAGCAGGGTGAATAACCAATAACTTTTTTTGACTAAGATGAATGTAGTATGAGAGTCTCAGGAAAAGCAGCTGTACGTAAAGTCGTCCATATGTGCCAAGCTCCATACAGCCAAAGCTTCCTTGTCTCCACCATGATAATGACTTTCATCTCCTCCTCCCTCTCTTCCTCCTTATGCACATCATCAGCTCATCCATATAGGAGAGACAGTATGAAGGTTGTACAGCTACGAGCCTCTGTTACGTTAGACACGAGCTAATGTTCTTCCTCTTCCTTGTCCTCAGCATTCACGTCCTCATTGATACCCAATCCATGCTGACCAGAAGAGATGAGGCAAAGCTGATATTCCTGTACACGTGCTGGTACAAAGTGGGGATGCCACTCTGGGAGAAAATTTGGTGGCTGGGGACCAAGAACTGAGCTATGGCTCCTGCTATGAGGCCTAAATGGCAACATTTGCATGGTAAGCAGCCTGAACATGTGCATGTTTAGCATTTGGGCCTGTGGCTGGGAGGCTGGGAACTTTCTTTTTCTTTCCAAGGACTACAGTAGAGACAGCAGAACACTGTGCTGTGACAAGGAGTTTGAAGTGCCTGACGATGGTAAGGCAGAATGTGTAAGGGTAGGTGTAGGACAGGAGGCAATGACTTCATCATCACCACCTCACCTTCCTCTGCTGCACCCTGGTGCTACTGACTTCTTGACTTAACAAAAAGACTTAGCAGCAACTTCATCTCATCATCTTCCTCCTTATCCCAAGTTTTCCATTCCCCACTGCATGTTCTTGTGGCTGTGGTTGTTCTAAGTTTTTTGCATCACCAGACAGCATGTCCTCCTGCCCGTCATGGAGCATGCAGGTTGGGAGGTCACAATCAAGAAATGTTGTGGTAAAGAGCTCCTCAGAGTGTCCTAGTGTGGGATCATTAGTCTCCTGGGTCTCGACATAGTGGGAGGAAGGAGGATCAGGGTGATAAATAAGTGAGCCAGACTTTAGGCCGGTTGAGACTGGACCATGTGAAAGACTGGGTGGTGCCTCTAAGCCTGCTAGAAGCATTATCTACTATCCAACTGACCACTTGGCTTCAGAAGTGGTGTACCGTGCCTCCCTACAAAGTGGAACAGGAACCTATTTGACGTGCATAGGCATGGTTCTTGTGCTCCAGCAGCAGGTGTTGTCTTACGTGCCCCACGTCCTCAGCATCTGTGTGCATCATCATCAGCACTTCCACTTTCCCATCCTTTAATGCACGTCTTGCACATTTTGTAATTGTTGGCCTCTTGAAACCAAGTTTATTTTTAATAAAAGAAAAAAATTATTCGCCTGTAGCAATCAAAGTGGTTTTTGAGAGTTTACTCCTCCATAATGTAACAGAAAGAATGCAAAATTGCATTGATGGCAATGAAATGTAATCCAAAAAAGTGTTTCAATGCTTTTTTTCAGTTTTTTAGATCATAGTAATGTACACAGACCACATATTACTCTATGGCTAAGAAATGAAAGACTACACATTTTTTAAGCAATTTTTTAGAGATCATAGAAATGTTCACACTGTATGGCTGAGGAATGGAAACATATAACATTTCTAAAACCTTTTTTTTCAGTTTTAGAGATCACAGAAATGTTCACAGACTAAATAACATTGCATGACTTTGACATTGAAGCCCACAACATTTTTTAAAGCTATTTCTCAGTTTAATAGATCAAAGAATTGAACTCCACACTATGGCCGAGAAATGTAGCCCAGTAGAATGTTTCAACAATTTTTTGGAGTGCTATATATCCCAAAAAAGGACCTCAATACTTGTTGGATCAAAATACAGTATATTTAATGTTTTCAGCCCCCACAATAAAGGCTGCAGCTATTTATTTGCCAACAGACTGCACAGGTCTAATTGCTGTCTACAGACTGGATTCTGTCACTTGCCTTGCTCTTGCAACTCTCTCTCTCTCCCTAGCATGAATGCAGATTGTATGTGATACAAAAAGCAAAGCAAACGATTAGCCCTTAGAAGGGCTGTTAGTATGATGACTCAGCTTCAGCACAAGTATCAACACTACAGGACTCTGATTTGTTGTACTGTGCACATAGGCCTAGACAAGCACTCTCTCTCCAATACAAAGTGTTACAGAGCTCTGCAATGGCATCAGTGTGCTGAGGCGGGTGGCACCTGTCCATTTATAATTCCTGATGATGTCAGATGACAAGCCAATCACAGCATTACAATGACTCACACTCAATCCCCTCATGCTAATTGGCTGCATAACAGGCAACAAAGATGCTGAGTGGGTATTCAAATTTTACCTCGCGCTCCGCCCATTGCTCAAAGTGTATTTAGCACATCTGAGATCTGATAACCGAGTATCACCGAGCTTGTTTGCTCATCCCTATTCCTGATCACTACCTGGAGAAATCCTGTCTAGTGATCAAATGCCAAATATGTAAAAATTAAATGTGACATGTTGCCAGGAATACTGTAAATTGTATGAGAGGAATTTGTAAAGTGAAGATCAAACAAATGATCATCTTTTCAAATTTCCTCATGATTACAACTAAAAAAATTAAGCAAACAAGCACCGATCCACATGATAAATGCTTTTATTTAACTGTATAAAAGGAGGATTATGCAGCATAGTAGGTTTTGCAATTATGTTCTCTGGAGTGTAATGTTTTACTAAGTATTAAAATACCAAGATTATGTAATTTTTTTACATTAATAGCAGTTTAATCACAATACTATACCAACCATATACATTTTTACTCACATTTTCGAATGTCTTCTACTACTCTGAATACAGCCAAATTTCTAGAAAGTAATTAATTGAAAGTTTCCAATATGTCTTCCCAGAGAATCATTTTGGAATGTTTCTTGCCAATGATTACTAATTTAATAACTTTAAATAATTTGTGTATTGTACTTTGAGTATTTTTCTTAGTGGAGTAATTCCTATATTCATTTTTAATGAGATTGTTCCACATAGATTAAAACAATTAGACTTTATACAAGTTTCCTAGTCAAAGAATTTGGCACAGGTTTACGCCAGCAGTGAAAGCAGCTCATGTGTTCTGATTCTGATAGTAATTAAGGTTGAAGAATACAATACAAGCAAAGGCCTTTTTTTATGATACACCAGTTAATGGTGTGAGACATTTACATGTCTAATACAAGACATTTCACCTGTAAAATTTAATCACATACCACACTTTTCAAGGCAATGTGTGAAAGTAGATAAAAGCTTGACATTATTACTTTGTAAATACCTCTGTATGTTAATAATTGCAATGGGAGTCATTTAACACCAGTAGGAATTTTGCATACATACTGTACTTATCGCTATCATATTCATGAAGTATCTGACTTAGCTGTCTACTCTTGCAATAAAATTCTCGGCAATATGCTGCTCCATTATGCAATGTTTATAATTTATTCCTTTACCGCATGCATAAATAATATTAAAGGATGCTTTGTACAATAGTGTAGGGTCCTCAAGGTTTCCAGATATATTGTTTAGGCTAAGCAGACCAAAAGCATGAAACACTTAAAATCCAACATTCAATAATACAGAGAAAGGAGAATGATAAAACAATGGTGTTTTATTCATCAGTTTCTAAAATATTTATGGAATAACATTTGGCTACATTTTATAAAAATCATTTTACCAACACATTGCAAAAGTTGTTTTTGTTGCCAAGCAACGCATTGTTAAAAATTGAAAATGTATCTTTTTAACTGTTTATAAAATCGTGGACAGTATTTTTGGAAGGTTCTATTATTTTGGGATGAAACATTTTAATTTTTTCTAATCATTTTGTTATTTTGTTCTAGAGGCATACTGGAAATATCAGTAACAATTGTACTTTTTAAACCAGGTGTATTAGTACTAAGAAGCTATCATAATAGTAGTATCCAACTTGTGACACTCCAATAGCTGGAAAACTAAAACTACCAGCACACCATGATAGTATGGCATTGTAGTTTTCTGCTTCAACCCGTTGGTTCTCTGACAGTACAGAAGGCTATGACAATTTTGCTGAACACAGTTCATGTAGCTGTCTCAGTACACAGGAAGCTGATAAATAATAGCAGCAGCTTATTCTTGCATAAAAAAGCGTTATCAGAGAGCAGAATTAACTCCAGTCCTTTCTATTTAACTTCTGAAATATCAGGCCAATGTAAAAAATAATTTTTGGTCCAAACACTCTGATATTAAAATGAGAAGATTCTTAGGATTAGTAATAGAAATGAGTGAACACTAAAATGTTCAGGTGCTTGTTGCTCGAAATGAGCAATTCCTGATACTAAAATGCTCGTTTCGAGTAACAAGTAAAATGAGAGTCAATAAGAAGTCCGAGCTTTTTTCTGGCAGTCACTACAAAAAATGTGTGGCAGAGAAAATGTTCAAATGGATGAGTGCTGAATGGAAGAACAGCTTGGCAAGGACCCCTGGAAGTATGTTTGACTCCCATATCGTAGCTGAGAACAATGGGGTCACACTTTTACTCCACTTCAACACCTTTACGACATTGGGTTTTTCCATTTTTGAGTTTCCGTTTTTTTTTCTTCCCTTCTTCCCACAGCCATAACCTTTTTATTTTTCATCAAAATGGCCATGTGAGGACTTATTTTCTGAGGGACAAGCTGTACTTTTAATCAACATCATTGGTTTTGCCAAATAGTGTAAAACAGGAAATAAAATTCAAAGTGCAATGAAATTGCTTAAAAAGTGCAATTCCACAATAGTTTTTTTTTTTTTTACCATGTTCACTTTATGTTAAAACTGACCTGCCATTATGATACTCCAGGTCTTTGTGAGTTCATAGATACCAAACAAGTATAGGGTTTTTTTTATTTAAGTGGTGAAAAAATAATCCAAAGTGTATAATAGAAAAAAAAAGTCGCAATTTTTCAAGACCTTTAGTGTCTCCATTTTTCGTGATCTGGGGCTGGGTGAGGGCTTATTTTTTGCACACCATGCTTATCTTTTTATTGCTACCATTTTGTTGTAGATACAATATTTTGATTGCCTGTTATTGCATTTTAATGCAATGTTGTGGCCACCAAAAAAACTAATTCTGGCATTTTGACTTTTTTTCTAATTACGCCATTTACCAATCAGATTAATTCTTTTTATATATTGATAGATAAAAAATTGTATTTCTTTTATTGTTTTATTATGAATGGGGAGTATTTGAACTTTTATGCTTTTTTAAATATTTTAAATCTGATTACCTGTGCTACAGACCTGGCCTTCAGCCCTGCTCTATGTAGCTAAAATGATCACTTTGTATGAGTGCCAACTTCTGTGCGGCGCTCATAGCAATTCATCAATGACAGACACAGGGGTCTGATTGAGATCCTGGGTTTTTATGCCAACTCATCGGTAAACAGCGGTTATGTGACACTGGCGCCGATGAGCGGGATTAGTGATGTGATTCCGGTGTGACTATGTTAAAAGTCACTGTCAGAGAATGTCAGCGGCGTTTTACAGTTAACAGTCATGGGTGGATCGTTATTTTACCCAGAGCTGTTAGGGGCACATGTCAGCTGATCATATCAGCTGTCATGTGCAGAAAAAATTGCGGGCTCATTGCCAGAGCCCGCTGCAAACAAGGGGAGCCCACTTTATACATAACTACAGTATGTGTCTAAGGTGGGAAAGAGGTTAAGGAGTGACAGTAAAACATTCCATGCAAAAGAGAAATTGCATTTTCCAGAGAAAGAAATGTTAAGAATATTTTTTTCCTGTACAATGACTTGTGTGTAAGGCTAAATTTAAAGAGGATTAAAAAAATATATAACTTAAGTAAATCAAAATGTTTTTAATTAAACAAATAGGAAATTTTAGTTTCATTTATGAAGGGCACAAGAACTGTAAACAATTACAGACTAAGTGGGACTCAGATACAATCTGTATTAGACACAAAAGGAGGGTCTCATACACATTCTGTTCAAATTGTCATGTATTGATACTCCTAGACTCATAAAGGCAGCACATTAAGTGCAAATCCTGCTAAACATTATAATCATGGTCACTCACATACCCTTGAGAGCACCAACTGTATTGCCTCATTAAAATATTTTAAAGTTTAGTTGTGGTACTGCTACACTCATAAATGCTTTGAATAAAGTGCAAAGCCAGGAAAAAAATAAAAGTAGAGTTATCTATGGACCCAAAAAGGCAACAACTGGTGGGCCTCATTCAAATATAGAATCAAACAGATAAGGCAGCACTGTGTAGCGCTATAGCATGGAAACATAAAATATGAAAATTGAATTGCATTACTGCACTAGAAATGTGAAAAATTTAGAATTATTAATTTGGCCAATTCATTTGCACCGGACAGCCATGTTAAGGTTATTCTCTTTGCCAGGACCTAATGTCAATCCTCTCTTAGACAGTGTACATCTCTCTGGGAACCTAATGTGAATCCTCTCTTGGACTGAAGTCTATATCTCTGTGGAGGGGTAGAATCCTGCTGCAATTAAAAACACCTAAGGCTAGGTTGCGGAGTGTTCAGTCAGAAGGCTAATACATACAAATATCAAAAAAACTGACCTTCACATCCAAACATAAATCAGGCCTGAACAGGTGCTTACCTAGACTCGCCAGCTCATATACAATCAAACAGATAAGGTAGCACCCGGTAGTGCTGTAGCATGAAAGCATAAAATATGAAAATTGAATTGCATTACTCCACTAGAAATATAAAAAATTGAGTTGGTGTCTCCTGATATAGCTTTGATGACATATATGTGAACCTTTATGTCTCCTTGAATATTTTGGTGATCTTGATCCTGAGATCACATCAGCGCATGCGCCACCCCCGATGGCAGCCATATTCCCGGGGAGCAGCGGACGTGGAACCCTGGAAATGCCGGGGCTCTGGCCTGTTGCAAAATATCAGCAGAGCCCCGGGCAGTGCCGGACACCCACGCAGCAAGGCTGGGCACTGGAGATACCTGCAGCAACGGCCAGCAACCGCCAGGCACCCGGAGATACCTGGCAGCAGCACAAGAACCCCACAGCAGCACAAGATCCCCGCAGCAGCGAGCCACACATCGGAGCCCCCACTCATCCCTGCCTGCGGCTTGGAGCATCACCCTACTCCTGCCTCCTCCAGCAGTGACCCTGAGACCCCGCTTCACTGCAGCCACCACCCCTGGTAAGAAATAAGATGGTGGTGGTGCCTGTATATAGGGAGATGTCTGTATATAGGAGTGGTGTCTGTATATAGGAGTGATGTCTGTATATAGGAGGATGTGGCCAAAGTGGCTACCGAGGGGCTGTGTGCTCCAAAGTGGCTATCAAGGATTCCTGCATGCCAAAATGGCTACCAATAGGCCAAAGTGGCTAACAAGGGGCCCCACACATCAAAGTGGCTACCAAGGGTCCAAAATGGCTACCCAGGGGCAGGGCCCTGCATGCCATACTTGTTCCTGAGGTTCATTGGCAGCTGGCAGCGATGTTCAAGCACCTTGTATTTCCTTCAGGAAATGCCCATCTAGTTCTGTCTGCTAGCCTTGTTCTTTTTTTTTTTTAAATTATATAATACCCTAAAAAAAAGTTAATACACTATGTCAGGCTGAGTTCTGTTGTATCTGGTTTAGAAAAATTGCATTTTAGCAGACATGCGTAGCATAGTTCTTTGTGCTAGCCTTGTGCCACTCTTTTTTTGGGGGTTAAATTCAGCAAAAAGCCCCAAAAAATGTAATACAGTCTGTTATGTCAGGCTGAGGCCTGGTGTTTGTGTTTGAAAAATACTAGCTTTGCAGGCATACTGATCAGATATCATTTAGCTCCAAAAAATATATTTGTTGAGCTTTTGAAATAGTGCAGTAGTCCAGTTAAAATGAGCACAGCAAGGGGCAAAAGATGGGGAAGTGGACGTGATGCTGATGGTGCATGCAGAGGACGAGGCCGTGGCCAAGGTGAAAGTGGGCCACAACAAAGACCCACATCTTCTCGCTCGACCTTCCTGTCCCAAATTCTAGGGGACCGCAGCACATCACTATTGAAACCAGAGCAGTGTGAAACTGTTGTTGCTTGGATAGCGGATAATTCTTCCAGTCAATTGGCCACCACCACCACCACACTGTCTTCCACACAGTCAAGTCTGAGTAGCCGTGAGAGTGGTCTGGTTATTCCTCACCCTGATCCTCCTTCCTCCCACCATGCCGAGTGCCCTGACACAACTGGTCCCACACTTGGACACTCTGAAGAGATGTTAAGTTTTCCATTTCAAGATTCTGGACTCTCGGCCGGTCAACTTGAAGTAGGGACAGATGAGATCGCATGTAGAGCTGCCCAAAGCTTTGATCAGCCCCAGTCACACGAAGGCGATGGTGGGAAAGTGTCACAAAAGGTGGACGATGATGAGACACAATTACTAGAAAGTCAGGAGGAGGAGCTGTGTGTGGATGTGAAAGACGAGGTGGTGATGACATAGTGACTTACCCAACTTGGCAAGAGGACATGCATAGCGAGAACAGCAGCACAAAAGGGTAAGGAGGCATATCCCCCCAACAGGCAGGAAGAAGCAGTGTGGCGGCTACAGACAGAAGGCGTGCATCCGTTCCCCATAACACCAACATGAGTGAAGTTGCCATTCCAACTGTTAGATCTTCCCGAGTCTGGTTATTTTTTAAAGACTCTGCAGATAAACCCAAACAGGCCATTTACAGCACCTGCCATGCCTGCATCAGCAGGGGTAGCAAAACAACCAGCCTGACCACCACCAGCATGATCAGGCACATGGCAGAAAAGCACCCGACTTTGTGGGCCGAACCCCATGCTCCAGGAACTCTGACTGCAGGTGACACCACTGCTTCTTCCACCGTTTTGTGTAATAGGTGAAGGCAATCCCTGGTCCACCATGCATGTGAAAATGCCTCTAGCACCGCACCGGTTGTTGCCCACAGTCAAGCAGCACGATCATCAAGCCAGTTCATGTCCTTGTCCCAGCACAGCCTTCAGTTGTCTATACTCCAGTCTTTGGACCGCAAGCGGAAATATCCAGCCAGCGCCCCACAGGCCACAGCCCTAAATTCTAACATTTCTTTTCTGCTTGCACTCGAAATGTTGGCATTTAGGCTCATTGAGACAGAAGCTTTCCACAACCTGATGGCGGCGTCCGTCGAAAGGCACTCGGTCCCCAGTTGACACTATTTCTCCGGTGTGCCGTACCGGCATTACACTAGCATGTGTACCACAACATTACCCATGCCCTCAGTAATGCTGTTACAGGGAAAGTCCACCCAACCATGGACACATGCACAAGTGCTTGTGGGCAGGGATGGTACATCTCGCTGATGGCACACTGGGTTAACAAAGTGGAAACCAGGACCCAGTCGGACCTTGGGATGGAACACATCCTCCCCATGCCGAGGATTGGTGGCACTACATCAATCAGGGATGCCCCACAGTCTGCAGCTCTTGTACCTCCTCCTCCTCCTCTACATCCTCCATCTCTGAAATCAACACATCAGTCAGAAACTGGAAGCACTGCAGCACTGCCTCAGCCAAGAGGCAACAGGCTGTGCTGAAGCTAATCTGCATAGGTGACAAACCGCACAATGCAGAAGAGTTGTGGACAGTGCTGAAAAAGCAGTCAGATATTTGCATGACTCCACTGAACCTACAGCCAGGCATGGTCGTGTGTGACTATGGCCATAACCTGGTGGCGGCTCTGAAGCAAGGTGAGCTCACACACGTACCTTCCCTGGCCCATGTGCTTAGCCTTGTGGTTCAACGTTTTCTGAAAAGCTACCTGGAGCTGCCAGATCTGCTAGTGAAGGTACGCCATCTGTCTGCCCATTTTAGAAAGTCAGCTACAGCTTCAGCCGCCCTTGCCGTGCTTCAGCACGGTTTGCAGCTTCAAGCTCACTGACTTGTGTGTGATGTCAACATGCGCTGGAACTCTACACTGCATATGTTGGAAAGGATTTGTGAGCAGAAGAGGGCAGTTGTTGACTACCAACATCAACAAGGCCATCGATATTCAGTTCAGACTCCACACATAAGACCTCAAGAGTGGACATGGATGTCAGACATCCGTACCATCCTCCAGACTCCATAAACCTATCTCTCTGAGAATTCACTCCAAACAAACTCTCTTAGTCTGTATAGCGCCCACAGCAGCAGCGGTGCCGTTCAACACTAAGCTGCAGCAGTGAGGAAATGGTGGTGACAGGGCAAATAGCTGGTTCTTATAGGACAAGGACATGTGACATACACATTCAATGACACATGCCCTTACTTGTGTGCATCACATGCACATTGCTGTGTTTGTGTGCACTGCTGATAGGCTGAGAGACTGCACTGCCCCTCTGTAAATGCGGGAAAGAAAAAAAATGGAGATCGGCGTTATTTCAGCACATATATATCCCCCCCCCCGACCACTATACACTGAAACAGTCCATTAACAATGATAAACAGTTTTAATGTGCAAATCAAGCTAGGCTTTAGGTGAATGAACAGTTATCGAACAGAAACTCGAATAGCTGAATTTTAAGCAAATTGTTCGGGTTTGTCGAACGATTCGAACACCGCCCAAAATAGCTCGAATTTGAAATTGGCGAACCGTTCGACTCGAACACTGCTCATCTCTACTGTTTATCTAATGACTAATTTTTAACTGCATCTAGCCCAGGAAATCCTTTTGGGCCTAGTAGCATTTTGTGCTACTCAGCAGAGTACCCCACCCACGAAGCAAGCTACACCGTCTGTTTATCTAATTACTAATTTTTAACTGCATCTAGCCCAGGCCATACTTTGGGTTTAGTAGCAATTTCTGCTACTCAGCAGAGTTCCCCCTCCATGAAGCAAGCTACACCGCCTTCTTCCTTTCTCAATCTAACCCCTCGGCTCAGGGGTGTCCGCTCTCCCTCCAGCTCTCTCCTTCTCACAGGTGGACTACCGCGTGTATTCACACTGTGGCTAATCTTTTGGGCCCAGGCATAAGAAGTCGTCGAGGTAATGGATAATATGTGCCCCCTTAGAAACGTCCATGATGACCCATTCGAGGAAGCAACAAAAAGCCTCAAATAGTGAGCAGGATATGGAGCACCCCATGGGCAAACAGCGATCTATGTAGTATGCTCCTTCACAGAAGCAGCCCAATGGGAGGACACTATTTGGAGGCAAAGGTAGTAACCGGAACACCCCCTCAATGTCTGTTTTGGCCATTAGGGTGCCCCTTCCCAACTTCTTGACCCGCATGATTGCCTCGTCAAAGGATGTACAGTACATAGTACTGTACTTGGTTCCGCGTCGATGTTGTCGTTTACTGACCTGCCCCTTGGATATGACAAATGGTGGATTAGTCTGAATGTATTGGGCTCCTTTTTTGGCACAACTCCCAATGGGGATACCACTACGTCTTTTAAGGAAAGTGTTCTGAATGGACCCGCCACCATTCTACCTAAAGATATTTCATTTTTAATTTTTTTTGTCACGATGTCTGGGTGTTGGTAGGGTGATTTTAGATTTTTACTCCAGCCTTTCTTGTTTTTAGAAGGGCATAACATGCCTATATCTGTGTCTCCTCCTCCTTTTACTCCTCCACCTCTTTTCTTTTCACATGACTATATGTAGTTGTGACTTTTCCATGTGTTTGTTGTGTCTTCTGAGCAGTTTGTCAGCTTTTGGACACCTTTTAAGGTGTTTTCTATGTGTTTTCTATGTGTGTGTTTGCCTGCCATTGGTTTCAATGGGGTTCGACGGTGTTCGTCGAACATTCGACGAACATTCGTCAAACACGCCCCAATTCGACGAACCGAACTCGAACACTAGGGGGTGCATATGACTATGTAGCAGGGCTGGTCTTGCTGCCAATGTGTAAAATAAAGGAGTATGGGAGTACAAAATGCATATTGTGAAGTGGATTTTCATGGGCCCATCCAGTATGTGGGTTACAAGGCGTACTGGGTGCATATGACTGACTATGCAGCAGGGCTGGCCTTGCTGCCATTGTGTAAAATAAAGGAGTATGGAAGTACAAAATGCATATTGTGAAGTGGATTTTCATGGGCCCATCCAGTATGTGGGTTCCAAGGTCTAATGGGGTGCATATGACTATGCAGCAGGGTTGGCCTTGCTGCCAATGTGTAAAACAAACGAGTAGGGGAGAAAAAAAGAATACTTTGAAGAGGATTTTCATGGGCCCATCCAGTATGTGGGTTACAAGGCGTAATGGGGTGCATATGACTGACTATGCAGCAGGGCTGGCCGTGCTGCCAATGTGTAAAACAAAGGAGTATGGGAGTACAAAATGCATATTGTGAAGTGGATTTTCATGGGCCCATCCAGTATGTGGGTTCCAAGGCATAGTGGGTGCATATCACTGACTTTGCAGCAGGGCTGGCTTTTCTGCCAATGTGTAAAAGAAAGGAGTACGGGAGTATAAAATGCATATTGTGAAGAGGATTTACATGGGCTCATCCAGTATGTGGGTTCCAAAGTCTAATAAGGGGCGCATATGACTATGCAGCAGGGCTGGCCTTGCTGCCAATGTGTAAAACAAAGGAGTATGGGAGTACAAAATGCATATCATGAAATGAATTTTCATGGTCCCATCCAGAATGTGGGTTCCAAGGTGTAATGGGTGCATATCACTGACTTTGCAGCTGGGCTGGCCTTTCTGCCAATGTGTAAAGAAAAGGAGTACGGGAGTACAAAATGAATATTGTGAAGTGGATTTTCATGGGCCCATCCAGTATGTGGGTTACAAGGCGTAATGGGGTGCATATGACTATGCAGCAGGGCTGGCCTTGCTGCCAATGTGTAAGACAAAGGAGCACGGGAGTACAAAATTCATATTGCGAAGTAGATTTTCTTGGGCCCATCCAGTTTGTGGGTTCCAAGTCATAATGGGATGACTGTGTATCCCATGTATGACTATGCAGCAGGGCTGTCCTTGCTGCCAATGTGTAAAACAAATGAGTACGGGAGTACAAAATGCATATTGTAAAGTGGATTTTCATGGGCCCATTTAGTATGTGGTTTCTAAGGCAGTAATGGGATGCATATGACTATGCAGCAGGGCTGGCCTTGCTGCCAATGTGTAAAACAAAGGAGTACGGGAGTAAAAAATGAGTACTGTGAAGTGGATTTTCATGGGCCTATCCAGTATGTGAGCTCCAAGGCATAATGGGTGCATATCACTGACTTTGCAGCAGGCATGGCCTTTCTGCCAATGTGTAAAACAAAGCAGTACGGGGAGTATAAAATGCATATTGTGAAGTGGATTTTCATGGGCCCATCCAGTATGTGGGATCCAAGGCGTAATGGGATGCATATGACTGCGCAGCTGGGCTCGCCTTGCTGCCAATGTATAAAGCAAAGTAGTATGGAGCACAAAATGCATATTGTGAGGTGGATTTTAATGGGCCCATCCAGTATGTGGGTTCCAAAGCCTAATGGGGTGCATATGACTGACTATGCAGCTGGGCTCGCCTTGCTGCCAATGTGCAAAGCAAAGGTGTACTGAAGTACAAAATGCATATTGTAAAGTGGATTTTCATGGGCCCATCCATTATGTGGGTTCCAAGGCGTAATGGGGTGCATATGACCGACTATGCAGCAAGGCTGGCCTTTCTGCCAATATGTAAAACAAAGGAGTATGGGAGTACAAAATGCAGATTGTGAAGTGGATTTTCATGGGCCCATCCAGTACGTGGGTTCCAAGGTCTAATGGAGCGCATATGACTATGCAGCAGGGCTGGCCTTGCTGCCAATGTTTAAAACAAAGGAATACGGGAGTACAAAATGCATATTGCGAAGTGGATTTTCTTGGGCCCATCCAGAATGTGGTTTACAAGGCATAATGGGGTGCATATGACTATGCAGCAGGGCTGGCCTTGCCACCAATGTATTAAACAAACGAGTACGGAGTACAAAATGCATATTGTGAAGTAGATTTTCATGGGCCCATCCAGTATGTGGGTTCTAAGGCGTAATGGGGTGCATATAACTGACTATGCAGCAGGACTGGCCTTTCTGCCAATGTGTAAAACAAAGGAGTACGGAGTACAAAATGCATATTGTGAAGTAGATTTTTAGGTGCCCATCCATTATTTGGGTTCAAAGGCTTATTGGGGTGCATATGAATTGGTAGCAGGGCAGGCCTTGCATTCAATGCAACATTTTTTTCAGGAGGCCCTCCTGGACATCTTATGAAAGGGGTATTGTGGTGCGTCGTAATTCTTGACAGCCCATCCACTCACAGTCGGCTACAACAGTTTTAGGAGACCCACTGTTTAATAATGGCCCTTTAAGAAGTTTAATGCCACCTGATGCACCAGTAAAAATAGGCTCTGTGACTTTAAGAGTCCCTCCTTCATAAATGAAACAAGATGCGTCTGCTTATGTGTCACACACCACATGGCCAGCTAGGGTTGTTAAATGTTACAATAACATTTCCCAGTGAATGCATGTGTAGTGGTTGAAAACAATTTTAAATTTGAAAAATGCTTCAAAAACGCTGCGTCTGAACTAAGCCTAAGTGGGGGAGGAAATTTTCGGTCTGGGGTTAAATTATTATTTTCAGAGATTATGGGGTTTTCTTGTATAATTTTTTTCTTTTAGAATATTGTTCCCATTAGTCACACATTGAGTGTTTGCTGTCATTGATTCTGATGTCTTAACTTCTCTATTATATGTATTACTCATGTTTGTTTTAATATAAAGTAAAAATAAGTACAGAACAGATTTTAACAATAAAATTCAATGTCTACATGGAGTTTGAGATTGTAAAGTAAGGTTATAGCTGACAGATGGGGATTAGCTTGCGATTAGACAATTGAACTTTCTTCAACTTTGATATTACCAAAGAACTGAACTTGTCAATAATCTGATTTTTGTGGACATATTCTTGGCATACAGGGCTGGTGCTAGAAGGGTTCAACTTGCATACGTTAGCCACCTCTGCTGAAGTGAATATGTACAGACAGTCAGCCACCTGAGTCTTATGTACATTGCAAAATTTAAGATGGATTTTGTAGATACCATATTTCGATTTTAAAGAGCACTGTGACTCCTATTAATTATTTATTTTGCATGGTGCAGTGGTATTTACATTTTGCAGAATTGCTGCCTTGACACTTGACAATACAAAATATATTAACACAAATAACCATGTTCTATGAAGTTTTATTTTTACAAATTGTGGCAACACTGTTTGGCTAGCATACTGTTTGATGCTTTTAATTAGGTACTGTATAGTATGGTTGCTTCTGCTCTATATAGCACTATTCCATATTTGTGGAGGCTATCAATAAAAGCCTTTAGACAGGAACAGAATCCTATAGCAATAGAGCAAAAAATAATATGTTATTTAACTTTCAGGATAACAATTAGCAATGCTTCATTCGCATTATTCATTAGTGCATTAAACCTTGTTTAACATTGTTTTAATTAGTGACATTCCTGAACCCGTGACATCATCACTGGCAAAGATAATCCAGACTTGTTTCCTTTCTTATAAAATAATTGATTTGTTACGTTAGGTACAATTCATTTTAAGGTACCGTCACACTAAACGATATCGCTAGCGATCCGTGACGTTGCAGCGTCCTGGCTAGTGATATCGTTTAATTTGACACGCAGCAGCGATCAGGATCCTGCTGTGATGTCGCTGGTCGCTGAATAAAGTCCAGAACTTTATTTGGTCGTCCGATCGCCATGTATCGTTGTGTTTGACACCAAAAGCAACGATACCAGCGATATTTTACACTGGTAACCAGGGTAAACATCGGGTTACTAAGCGCAGGGCCGCGCTTAGTAACCCGATGTTTACCCTGGTTACCAGCGTAAAAGTAAAAAAAACAAACAGTACATACTCACCTGCGCGTCCCCTGCCGTCCGCTTCCTGCTCTGACTGATCGCCGGCCCTAAAGTGAAAGTGAAAGCAGAGCGGTGACGTCACCGCTCTGCTGTTAGGGCCGGAGCTCAGTCAGTGTCAGGAAGCAGACGCTGGGGGACGCCCAGGTGAGTATGTACTGTTTGTTTTTTTTACTTTTACGCTGGTAACCAGGGTAAACATCGGGTTACTAAGCGCGGCCCTGCGCTTAGCAACCTGATGTTTACCCTGGTTACCCAGGGACCTCGGCATCGTTGGTCGCTGGAGAGCGGTCTGTGTGACAGCTCTCCAGCGATCAAACAGCGACGCTGCAGCGATCGCCATCGTTGTCGCTATCGCTGCAGCGTCGCTTAATGTGACGGTACCTTAAGTCAAGTGTGTGTCTTGTTCTCAAAAGGTTGAGAATCAATAATTTATTAAGGAAATGTCAAGATAATAAGTGTATTTATGCCTTGTCTTGCTTTAGTTATTGAAATGAATGGTAGCATCATTTTATCAATGATCATTTTTTTTAAATTCAGTTTGACATTTTTGTTCTAGATATGTTTGTCAGAAAAAGTTAATTGTTAGTTCATAGTCATTTTAGGTTTTTTTTTCTGTGAAGCATAATGTATTTTGTCACTTTCACTATAATAATAAAACTTTCCTAAATGCACTACCATAACAGCCCTTTTGTAATGACACATCAGTCTTAGTATTTGTGAGCTAAAATCAGAAGTAGAACCTACAGAGTGTAAAACAACAACTGAAGTATTCATACTTGTTCTGTTTTAGCACTATGTCTGTTTTTTTCTTTCAAATACTGGTGAAACAATGAGGTGAGATGAGGCCTAAGGCTGTCCACTACTTCACCACTTGACAGCTTCATATTAGAGGGATGGTCCGAAATCCAAATTAATTTTCTACCTAAATTCCTATCTATTCAGAGCCATAAGCAAGGGGCAGAGGCTGCGGTCACTACAGCAGTTTTACCCCCTCCCAGAAATAAAACATCATCAGAGATGCTGGATACAGGGACTAAGTTACTGTACTGTGTAATGTGCACAATGACAGCGTGCACACTCACCAGCTCAGATCAGCAGTAACAAGCCAGCAGGATAGCGAACTGTTCGTGCATGTGGTCAGAATACATGACATGATCTGAGTTGGCAAGAGAGTATGCTTTCATGTGCACATCACACAGTTCACATGGGATTAGCCCATCACTAATGATGCTTCATTTCAGGGAGGGGGCAGAGCCTTTGGCAGTGACATCAGCCTTTTCCCCCCTGATGACGCTTAATTTGAGTATCCCAGCATGCACTTGGATTTTCAAACAAAGCGTCATTAAGAAGGAAGTAGAAAAAAAAGAAGAAAAGAAGTTAGTGTAGTTAAGGAAGGGTAGACAATTTTTAACTTTAATTAAACTATTTGTAGAAAATTGTTTAGATTATAGTATTAAATAGATAAGGATTTAGGTTGAAAATGAATTTGGATGTTAAACTACCCCCGTTATAGCCACAAGGATGTGAAAAAAATTATGCACGCCTCTCAGACAGCCACCATTCCTCCATACTCAATGCTATTCCCATGCTATTCTGCTGGTATCAACATCCTGTTGGTGTTGCACATACAGTAACTACTGCAGCACTCATATTTCACCCTAGTGGGAAAAACAATGTTCTTCTTGCTTGGACAAAACATTAAGAATTGCATCCGCTCGTGAGCATGACCGAGTATATTTGAGTGATGTTTCTCCAGGAGATAACTCTTTTTGTTTTGTTCACCTCTGGGGGTCCATTTATAAGTGTTTGTCAAGTAGTTAGAAAACCCTTTAAATCTTTACAGCTAGTCTGGATCTGTTCAATTATTTCTGATTTACCTTATTGACTTATACCACTATCTTTGCTATAAGCCAAGAAATCCCTTGATAAAACAATAAAAATAGCAAGAGTTTCTTCAATTATGAAAACTATATATCAAAACTTATGTCTGGTCTATGTAGAATAGATGAAGGTCAGTGTGACAATGACAGAACATGCATCAAGGACAGATTTAGTTTTGGCCTGATGTAGGTTCATTTGTTGCATATATTTTTGCAATTATCCCATTAATATAATTTGAACATGCAGAAAATTTTGATTTTGCTGCCAAAACCATCCCATTCAGATACCTGAAACTCATTCTTTGTCACAAAGCTGCTGCAAAACACCTGTCATTTACAAGAATATTATGTGAGTATATCTATATCAATACTTTCCATCATCAAAGTACCTGGTTACGTGTTTAATGTTTCATCAAATTATATTAATTTAGCACGACCTATTAGCCAGCATTTGACTTTTAGACTTATTTTGTCCTACAGTCAGTAGGACGTTTAAAGTATTTTAAATTTAACTGTAAAACGGGAAAGCTGTTTTTCCATTGGAGAAAAAGGGAAAGAATGGTCTGTTCACATGCTCCTCCATCAATGATAATTTTGATATAGGGGATAACCTATAGTATTTTAACACTCCTCAAAGTTAAAATTGTAGCTAAGAAGAAAAAGATGCAAAATTATGGCAATAACAGGATTGATTGATTGATATGATAATGATATGCAAATGGTGAAAAAGGGTCCCAAGAGTCATTTTTCAATATTACAATGCTACTGAACAGTATTTGAGCTACCACGGTCTGCAGCATCTTTGGACTTCTTTTCCTTAAAGTACATCAAGCATCATTGGTGGGTAATGGCAAAAGATGCTGCCAGCGGTGAATCTGGAAGATTTTATTGCCCAAAGGCATTCAGCATGGCAGAACATTCCTCACACAACAATTAATAACCTCATTGATACCATACCAAGGCATGTAAGGATGTGTATGTTATGTGTCGAGTTCCCGCCTCAGCACAGGGGGAATCTTGAATCATCTCCACTGTGGTCTCCCATTCCTCTCCAGCTGCAGTGGAGCCTGCTCAGCAGAGATGTCGGTCCCAGCATCTGACTTAGGCTGATACTGGGAGACTGGTTACTACTGTACTTCCAGGCTCTGCCTTTGTAAGCAGCGCTGATCAGCAGCAAGCAGTTCTTTCTGGGATTAAGTCCTGATTTTCCCATACTGGGCATGCCTCCTATTGGAGGTTGGGGGTCACATGCGCAGGTCCTGAAGCGGTTCCTGTTGGACCACTAGGAAGGTCCTTGAGTGCTAAAACTATAAAAGGTTCGCATAGCCACAAGGCCATACGCTAGTATGAAAAATATGTTATGGGCTCAGCGCCAGTGTGGTCATGGTTGTATGTGGTCAGGGTTTGGCTGAAATAAGCCTCTAAAATACTGGCACCTCCGGTGAGGAGTTTTCGTGTATGTGGATTCAGGACTGGCGAATAGCCATTATAATTCCTGCTCCACCGGAGAGGAGTTGCTTGAGTGCTATTCTGACTGCATGACCACTGTTGGCTCTATTAGGTAGCTATGATCTCCTGTGAGGTTAACAGGGCACGGTGTTCTCTTTTTGTAGTGAATCTATGAAGTAACAGAGTTCGCTTATACCTCCATATAGTACAGCCTGTCACTAGCAGCAGGTTTCTCTCCTGCATGGTGGACCCCGGGTTGCGAACGCACCTACTGTCTTATATATATATATATATATATATATATATATATATATATATATATATATATATATTCGGTGCGTTCTGCCAACCCTAACAGAATACTAGCGCGAGGGTCAGGCTAGTAAATGGCGGACAAACAGCAATACTTGCGGTACATCCAGCAGCTGGAAGGTCGGTTGGCGGCTCTCAAGCTCACAACCTCAGCTGTGGATATTACCGCAGTTGCTGTTCAGGCTTCTAGCGTGGCTGCAGCAACCTTGTCCACTGCCACCCTTGTTCCGACTCTATCACGCCTCCCTCTGCCAGAAAAATTTTCTGGTGATAGAAAATCTTGTAGGCGTTTTGTGAGCCAGTGCTCTATACACCTCGAGCTCCTGGCCTCGTGTTTCCCCACAGAGTGGGCAAAGGTGCAAATTATTGTGTCTCTCCTGTCGGACAGGGCAATGGAATGGGCTACACCGCTGTGGGAGCATGGCGATCATGTGGGGCAGAGTGCTCCGCTGTTCCTGAGCAATCTGAAACAGGTCTTTTTAGGGCCTCGAGTCAACCATGATACAGCGCTCCAACTGTTGGCATTGACTCAGGGCTCGTCCTTGGTCAGCCATTTTTCCGTCCACTTCCATACCCTAGCATCTGAGCTGGAGTGGTCGGATAAAGCCCTTATCCCTATATTTTGGAGGGGGCTGGCTGACCACGTGAAGGACACTCTGGCCTCTAGGGAGATTCCCGCCACAATGGAGGAGTTAATATCTGTGTCTACTCGTACTGACCTCCATTTTCACGAGCGGAGGTTAGAGCAGGTCCAGTGTAGGCAGAGGTTTCGGCTGGCTCCCACCTTCACCAAACCTTTGGAATCTCCGGTCCTGGTCCCTGAGTCACATGAGGCCATGGAAGTGTCAGGAGCGGGATTTAAGTCCCAGACCACTCCTGCACTCAAGGTCTGCCATGTTTGCCAGCAGTCAGTACATCTTGCCACCAGATGTCCCCAGTGGTCGAGGAAACTTCAGAGTCTAGTGGTAGAAGGTGAAGGTACACTAGACACGGTGACATTTGCCTCCAAATTGTCCTTTAAGGGGACAATTACAATAGGCTCATTCACTCAGTCGGTAGAGCTCTGCGTTGATTCTGGGGCGGAGGGCAATTTTATGCCTTCTTCCTTTGCCCAACATCATGCAATACCCCTGGTAATGCTAGCTCAACCAGTAACCATACGAGTGGTGAATGGGTCGACACTGCCCTCACAGATAACACACCAGACCATCCCTTTCACTCTGTCTATGTTGCCATCTCATCAGCAGTTTATATCTCTGCTCGTCATTCCTGAGGGAATTGATGAGGTCCTGTTAGGGATACCTTGGCTATGGTACGACTCTCCTCATATCAAGTGGTCCACAGGCAGAATTTTTGGATGGGGTGAATCTTGTGGGGGTAGATGTCAGAAGTTGCTACTACTGAGGTACCCACAGATCTATCCTCTCTCCACAAACAATATTGGTCCTATGCGGACGTGTTCTCCAAAAGGGCTGCGGAGACCCTTCCGCCTCACCGCCCCTATGACTGTCCTATTGACCTCTTGCCTGGTGCTGAGCCTCCCCGGGGTTGAGTCTATCAGTTATCTCTCCCGGAGATGAAGGCAATGTCACAGTACTTTCAGGAAAATCTTTCAAGAGGATTCATTAGAAAGTCAGTGTCACCTGCAGGGGCTGGGTTCTTCTTCGTGCAGAAGAAGAACAGGGAACTATGTCCATGCATAGACTACAGGGGTCTTAATGCCATCACCATTAAGAATAAGTATCCCCTGCCCCTGACATCTGAGCTTTTTGATAGGCTTCGGGGAGCAAGGGTATTTACTAAACTTACAACCTGATTCGCATCAGTGAGGGGGACGAATGGAAGATGGCTTTTAACATAAGGGATGGGCACTATGAATATCTAGTGATGCCCTTTGGGCTCTGTAATGCCTCAGCCGTTTTCCAAAACTTTGTAAATGATATCTTCCGGGACATGCTCTCCACCTCGGTCATAGTCTATCTGGATGATATTCTCATCTACTCTCCAGATATTGACTCCAACCGGAGAGATGTTTGCAGAGTCTTCGACCTCTTACGAACAAATTCCCTCTACTCCAAGTTGGAGAAATGTGTGTTTGAGCAGGAGTCCTTACCTTTCCTGAGCTATATCATCTCCGCCCAGGGATTGGCTATGGATCCTGCCAAACTACAGGCTGTGATGGACTGGCAAGAACCCCATTCTCTTAAAGCGGTGCAACACTTTATGGGGTTCATTAACTATTATCGCAAGTTCATCCCTCATTTCTAAACTTTGGTAGATCCCTTGGTAGCCCTCACCAAGAAGGGAGCAAATCCTAAATTGTGGTCTGAGGAGGTCTCCAAGGCCTTCACTTCTATTAAATCTCATTTTGCTAGCGCTTCCATCCTACATCGCACCGATGTAGATAAGCCATTTATAATGGAGGTGGATGCCTTATCCGTTGGTGCTGGAGCAGTCCTCTTCCAAAAGGATGCTCAAGGTCGGAAGCATCCTTGCTTCTTCTTTTCCAAGACCTTCACACCAACGGAGAGGAATTATTCCATCGGGGACAGGGAGTTGCTAGCAATGAAGTTGGCCTTCTCAGAGTGGAGGCATCTTTTGGAGGGGGCTCGCTTTCTCTTGCAAGTATTCACAGACCACAATAATTTGGTCTATTTACAGACAGCCCAGTGGTTATATTGTTGCCAGGCCAGATGGTCCTTCTTCTTCTTCCGGTTCCATTTCACCCTCCATTTTCTTTCTGGGGAGAAGAACATCTCTTGCTCCATTGTATCATCTGAGGAGGAGGAAGGGGAGCCTCGGCTTATTGTCCCTTCCGAAAGTCTGAGAACTGTGGCCCCGGTTTCGCCTCTGGGCAAGACTTTTGTAACATCAAGTTTGCATCCAGAGGTTCTCTCTTGGGCTCACTCGTCCAGGGTGGGTGGACATTTTGGGACTAAAAGGATATCCGAGCTACTGGTGAGGACATACTGGTTGCCGCTTATGGCCCATGAAGTCGCAGACTAAGTTCGGGCATGTATCTCCTGCACCAAAAACAAGTCTCCTCGTCAACAGCCATCTGGGTTGCTTCACCCCCTGCCGGTGGTGCACAGGCCCTGGGAGATGGTCGGGATGGATTTTGTGGTGGGCTTAGCCCAGACTTGTAGTTGCACCATTATTTGGGTGATCACCGACCATTTTTCCAAAATGGTGCACTTGGTGCCTCTTCCATGGCTACCTTCTGCACGTGCTCTGGCGGCGTTGTTTATCAAACATATCTTTCGCCTACACGGTATGATGGAAAAAATTGTCAGGGGTCCCCAGTTTACCTCTCGATTCAGGAAAGAGCTTTGTCGTCTACTCAGCATTGAGTTGAATCTCTCCTCAGCATATCATCCCGAGATGAATGGGTTGGTAGAGAGGGCCAACCAGACCCTAGTCATATATCTACGACATTTTGTTTCTGCCAGGCAGGATGACTGGGCATCCTTGCTACTGTGGGCAGAGTTTGTGCTTAACAATGCCGTAGCCGACTCCTCCGGTCAGACTCCTTTCCTCCTTAATTACAACCAGCATCCGCGGGTCCATGTGCCTATGCCTGTGTCTTCCACCAACTCAAGGGTGGCAGACTGGGCTGTGGAGGCACAGGACATTTGGGACCACACTCAGAATGCCATTCGGGCCTCCAAGGAGAGAATGAGGTCCTCTGCCGATGCACATCGGCGCCCTGCTTCGACCTCTGCTCCTGGCGACTTAGTGTGGCTCTCCACCTGTAACATCAGGCTGCGAGTTGAGTCCACTAAGATTGCACATCGCTACTTGGGTCCCTTCGAGGTCCTCAAACAGGTTAACACTGTGATCTACCATCTGACCCTTCCTCCACACCTAGGTATCACTGACACCTTTCATGTGTCCCTCTTAAAGCCCGTATACATGTCCTGGTTTTCCGAGCCATCTGCTGGGACATCGGTTTCATCTATGGATGATTAAGAGGTGAATGCTACTTTGGGGTGCAAGGTGGTACATGGCAAAAAATTTTATTTGGTGGACTGGAAGGGTTATGGCCCAGAGGACAGGTCCTGGAAGCCTGTTGAACACATTTGAGCTCCGCAGCTCATTGCTGCCTTCGAGCATAGCAAGGTCCAGGGAGGGGGGCCCTAGGGGGGTAATGTTAGGGCGGAATTTCTAACCATCTCCGCTGCAGTCTCCCATTCTTCTCCAGCTGCAGTGGAGCCTGCCCAGTGGAGACGTCGGTCCCAGCGTCTGACTCAGGCTGATACTTGGCGACTGGTTACTACTGTTCTTCAAACCTATGTTATGGGCTCAGCGCCAGTGTGGTCATGGTTGTATGTGGTCAGGGTTTGGATGAAATAAGCCCCTAGAATACCGGCACCTCCGGTGAGGAGTTTTTGCGCATGTGGATTCAGGGCTGGCGTGTAGCCATTAGAATTCCGGCTCCACCGGAGAGGAGGTGCTTGTGTGCTATTCTGACTGCATGACCACTGTTGGCTCTATTAGGTAGCTGTGATCTCCTGTGAGGTTAACAGGGCACGGTGTTCGCTTTTCGTAGTGAATCTGTGAAGTAACAGAGTTTGCTTATACCTTCATATAGTACTGCCTGTTACTAGCAGCAGGTTTCTCTCCTGCACGGTGGACCCCGGGTTGCGAATGCACCTCCTGTTTTATATATATATATATATATATATATATATATATATATATATATATATATGTTCGGTGCATTCCGCCAACCCTATCAGTGTAACAGTGTATTTATGTATGTGATGCACATATTCAATACTGAATAAATTAAGATGCTTAAACATTCATTCTTGGACAATGATGGATCTGCAGTGCGCGCCATGTTCTTTGACTTCTCAAGTGCTTTCTATACCTTACAGTCGCCCTTACTATAAAATAAGTTGACTGATATGGTGGTAGATGAGGGGATGTGAACTGGATAAATGACTACCTGAGGGACAGGCCATAGTTTGTAAGGATGGGGCGGTGGTATCTGGCAGCATACGGAGCAGTGTGGAAGCCCCTCAGGGTACAGTGCTGTTGCCCTTCCTCTTCACATTGTATACAGCTGACTTTCAGTATAAATCAGATCTCTGTCACCTCAAAAAATTCTTAGATGACTCAGCGATTGTAGGGGGCATTGCGGGGGACCGGGGGGAGGAGGAATATAGAAGGGTGGTTTCTGACATTGTGGATTTGTGCCAGACTAACTGTTTAGAACTAAATGTGAAGAAAACCAAGGAGATGGTGGTGAGTTATAGAAGGAAAAAGGATGATTATTACCGATCATTATTGCTGGCCAGGAGGTGGAGATGGTTGAGAGCTACAAATATTTGGGGGTTCACCTTGATGGCAAACTTGATTGGAGGTATCATACCGAGAAGGTTTACAAGAAGGGAATGAGAAGACTGTACTTTCTACGGAAGCTCAGGTCGTTCGATGTGTGCAGTAGAATGATATAACTGTTTTACCAGTCCGTTGTGGCAAGCCATCTTTTTTTGCTATCATTTGCTGGGGCAGTAGTGTGGGAGTTGCTGATGCTAACAAGCTCAGCAAACTTATCAAGAAGGCAAGTACGGCTGTTGGCCTCCATCTTGACTCGTTTGAGGAGGTAGTGGAATATATTATTCAGATGAAGTGTAGGGCTATAATGAACAATAATACACACCCACTATACGAGCTGTTCTTGAAGCAGAAGAGCACATTCAGCAGTCGTCTAATCCTACTTAGGTGCAAGAAGGAGAAATTCAGGAAATTGTTTGTGCCTACTGCTATGGAGATATATAACAATTTCCTAAGCGTGAAAGACGACAATGACCTATGGCTGGTGCACTAAAGGCAATAATCAGATATTTAAGTACCTGCATTCACCCAAATTTGTTTGTTATGTAATGTGGTTAGTCATGTGCAAGATCTGTATCTAGTAATTACTTTATGTAATGTTTGAAATGCTGTTTGGTAACACTGCTGTAATACCATAATTTCCCTCGGGATCAAGAACGTTTATCATATCGTATCGTATAGTAAAAAGAAAAAAGGTTTCATGATTTGCATATGATTAACATATCTTTGAATCATGAGATTTCCATAATTCAGAATCTTTTTTTTTATGGTGGTGCAAATACAGTTTTGATGAGTAATATTAGTAAGTGCCACAAAATCACACCCCAACACTTGTTAAAATGAAGATATAGTGGGCAAACCTTTTGACAGGACATACTCATGGGAAAATTTTCTATCTAGTAATCCAGACAATGATGCACAATAGGACTTTAAGTGACTTTTTTATTTAAGCACTAAAGAGCTTTGACACTACTTAAAAGGGTAAAGACCCCTATCAATAGTGATTTATATGGGAAATAAGCTGATCCTTATCAATGCCACATTACTAAAAACTAACAACAAACTGGAATCATATAACTCAAAGTAGACACTTCATTGTGCATGTGGAAATATCACTGCCTTAGTAGCACAAAGCGTTTAGCAGAATTAAGGCATTATTTATTGTTATCTGATATTGGGGGCATAAAGTTAATAATTTTTTCTCTTAGACATAAAATATTGTGCACTTATCCTTTTTCAGCATATGGGAGCCTCAAATTATGCCATAGTAACATTTTAATTTGCTAGTCATCATTTAACTTGGTGACCTTATTGATTGAGGAAGAAGCAAGGCCTTATGTCAAAAGACCTGAGCTATAAAAAAACAAGGACGCAAAACATTGCGGTATATTGTATTCCCTGAAGACAATTTTATCTTACATGAAATGTCACTGCACAAGACAATACAATAACACAATGTCAGACAATTAACTGTTCTCCAAAAGTAAAATGGACTAAGATTATTATGTTGTGGGCCTTACTGGTGTTAGAAGGTCGACAGTCTTTCATACTTGGGAAAATAAAAAAGTTCTGAAAATAAATATTTTATATTTTAAATATGCTTGCAATGTACATTAACCCCTTAAGGACTAGGCGATTTTTCATTTATACTATTTTATTTTTTCTCTGATTATTCCAAGAGCCATAACTTTTTTTTTTATTTTTCCGTAGACATAGCCGTAGGTGGGCTTTTTTTTGTGGCACCATTTCTACTTTAGAATGATACCATCCATTTTATTATGTGATGTAGAGTGAAAGCAGGAAACCAATTCCAAGTGTGTAAAAAAAAAACACAATTCTGCAGTTGTTATTTGGATTTTTTATTTACAGACATTATTTTATGGTAAAACTGACCTGTCAGTATGATTCTCCAGGTCACTATGATTATATAGATGCCAAGCATTCAGCGTTTTTGTTTTACTTAAGTGGTGAAAAAAAATTCAGAAATTTAAAAAAAAAAAAACTGCTTGTGGTGCCATCTTTTGCAAGATGCCACGTTTTCAGTTTTCAGGATGTAAAACTGTACGAGGGTTTGTTTTTTGCACACAGAGCCAATGTTTTGATTGATATGATTTTGGGGTAGATACAATGTTTTTATCGTCTCTTATTACATGTTTTGTGTTGCTGCAGCAGCCTCTGTGTTTTGATATTTCTTTTTCATTACGCCACTCAGATTGATTTATTTTATATTTTGATAGAAAAGACTTTTATAAATGCATGAATATTAAATTTATGTTTTTTTTTTATTTTTTAATTTTTAATGGGGAAAACGGTGGTGATTTGAATCTTCACATTTTTTTTTATTTCTTTTATATTTTATAAAACATTGTTTTTACTCTTTACTGTATTTGCTGGTCCCCTTAGGGGACTTGAACTTGAGATTTATTACTTGTGCTTTTAACAGCAGTACCATAGTATCGCTATGTAAAGCAAACATTATGGTCTCCCATGAACGCCAGCCCAGACCTGGCATTCAAAGGAGTGCCTTTATGACAGGCACATGAGTCTTCAGAAGACCAATTGCAGACATAGCAACCCATCAGCACTCTATGATCACATCATGGGAGCATTGATGGGCTCATAAAACAGCGTGCCCCACTCCCTGAGCTATACAAATGCAGTTGTCACAGATTGACAGAGGCATTTGACTGTTTAACAGTAGCGGTCGGAGCTCTGCTCTACCCATAGTTGTTGAATGCAGATGAGGGCTTATTATTACAGCCATCATTTGCTGGCAAAGATGCAGGCTTGGCTTGTTAGCCCTCATTAAAGGCATGGAGAAGGTATATGGTGCACACAGTACGTCATGTTATTAAGGGGTTAAAAGAGTTTACCATATTATCTTTATTCTGACTAATATGTTGGGGACTTGATTTTGTGTAAATTACAAATATATGACTACTTTCTTTGGAAAATACCAACAGCACTTCTGTTCTTAAAATGGCAGTTGATGGGGGGAAATATTACCAGACCTGTCCATCAACTTCTTTCAGTTGAAAAACACCTTTTCCATGTGCAGTGACTTTCAATTGCAGGATGCTGATGGACAGATCTGGACTAGTGTTGAGCATTCCGATACTGCAAATATCAGGTATCGGTGGATATTCGCTGTATCGGAATTCCGATACCGAGTTGTGATATTTTTGTGATATTGGAAATTGGAATCGGAAGTTCCTATAAGTTCCCAGGCGTGTGCAATGCATATGGTTCCCAGGGTCTGGAGGAGAGGAGACTCTCCTTCAGGCCCTGGGATCCATATTCATGTAAAAAATAAAGAATAAAAATAAAAAATATAGATATACTCACCCCTCCGACGGACCCTGGACCTCAGCGGGGCAACCGGCAGCCTCTGTTCCCAAGAATGCAGTGAGTGTAGGACCTGCGATGACGTTGCGGTCTTGTGATTGGTCGCGTGACCGCTCATGTGACTGCGACGTCATCGAAGGTCCTTCACTCATTGCATTCTTAGGAACGGAGGCAGACGCTTGCACCGGTGAGAGCCAGGGTCCGTCGGAGGGGTGAATATATCCATATTTTTTATTTGTATTCTTTATTTTTTACATGAATATGGATCCCAGGGCCTGATGGAGAGTTTCCTCTCCTTCAGACCCTGGGAACCATCCAGGATAGCTTCCGATATTTGTGTCCCATTGACTTGTATTGGTATCGGGTATCGGTATCGGCGATATCCGATATTTTTTGGATATCGGCCGATCCAATCCGATACCGATACTTTTGAATATCGGAAGTTATAGCTCAACACTAATCTGAACATACCTGCTTTCATCAGCATGTTATATTTGCATATTCGTTAAAAAAAAAAAAAAAAGATAGAGTAGACAACATCTTTAAGGCCGGAGACACACTGCTGCGAGATACGGCCGAGTCTCGCTGGTTAAAAGCAAGCTGTGGCACCTGCACTCCGGAGCGGAGCGTGCAGCTCCATGTATTGCTATGCAGCTGCACGCTCCGCTCCGGAGTGCAGGTGCCACAGCTTGCTTTTAACCAGCGAGACTCGGCCGTATCTCGCAGCAGTGTGTCTCCGGCCTAAAAAGCATTTCCAGTTTCAGGAAATCCCAGTCTTCTAACTGCATTGTGTTTAAAAAACAGACAGTCACCTTCACATGGTGTCTTCAGCGCTGACATAGCGTCCACAACATTGAAGCCAATCAGTAATCGCCAGATGCTTAGGCCAATCTGATAAAATGAAAGAAAGATGTCACTGTAAACCTGACAAAAATCATCTAAATTGCACATAATAGGTAATTATTAGTGATGAGCGAACGTGCTTGCCCGAGTATCACTATGCTCTGTGTACTCAGCGAGCACCGAGTATTTCTGGGATTATTCGGCGGGAGCTCGTGTCTCTTCCTTTTAGTTTTGGTGCTTTTCAGAGCACCAAGCAGCATGCAGGAATTGTCTGCCATGCACTGTGATACCGCAGCCATCTTTCTTGTGGTATTACAGTGATTGGCTGGCCGCATAGCGTCATCAGGTCTATAAGAGACCTGCCGCCGCCCTGCTCACCACATTCTGCTCCAGACTCAGCTAGTGTAGGGAGAGCTGCTGCTGAGATAGAGTCAGATTACTTCTTTTATTAGTTAGTATGGGTCTACTAGTGTTCAATCCACAAATCCTTATAAACCAACAGTTCTTTTTAGGGCTAATTTGGGGAGTACATAGATTGCAGCGCTAGGTAGGCAGGGGAGTCTATGTGCACATATTCACATCAGTGCAATGCCTGCAGGCACTGTATGTGAGTATATAGATCTCGCTGCATATTTCAAAAAGCTCCATTCCTGTCTGCTGCTGTGTATTTTATATATACGTAGCTGCAGGTATCCGTGGTAATTTTTTTTTTTTTTTGCAGCTTATACCTGCTCATTTTATTACAAAGCAATCCATAGCCCCCTTTTTTCTACATTTATTTGTTTGGTCACATTGTAGACTACAGCCAGGTCATTGCAATACAAGAGCGTGAAAATCTAACAATTTTTTAAAAAAAAATTGTCCCAGGTATTCCATGTGAGTGCGCAGAAAAATCTGACCTTTTTTTGGTACTATATTATTTTTTGGAGTGTCTTACAACATTTTTGGACACCATTTTGCTGCCCCAAAAATCTGTAGGTGGCCCAAAAATATTTAGCTACAGATTTAATATTTATCACTGTGATTTGTACGCCACACTCATCGCATATCATTGCACTAAATATTTTACAATTTTAGTACTCCAATTTTATTTTTTAGTGTCATAGCCTACTTATTGACACAATTTTGGTGGTCCCAAAAAAATCAAAGCCACATTTTGATCAGTCTGTTATCTCCGTCTAACGTCTGGTATTTCTGTGGTTTCCAAATTCTTGCTTTTCAGGCATACATTGCATTTTTTTGGTCTGCTAGCCTTGGTCTACTCAGTGTTTTGTGGTTTAATTTTTTTTTAAAGGCCACATATTTAAACAGTCTGTTATCTTTGTCAGACGCCTGTTGTATCTGTGGTGTCAAAATCCTTACTTTGCAGGCATACATTGCATTGCTTTGTCTGTTAGCCTTGGTCTACTCAGTATTTAGTGGTTTAATTTTTTTTTAACAAAAAGGCCTCACATTTAAACAGTCTGTTATCTCCGTCAGATTCCTGTTGTATCTGTGGAGTCAAAATCCTAGCTTTTCAGGCATACGTTGCATTGTTTTGTCTGCTAGCCTTGGTCTACTCAGTATTTAGTGGTTTAAAACTATTCTTAAAGCAAAAAGGCCACACATTTAATCAGTCTGTTATCTCCATCAGACGCCTTATGTATCTGTGGTGTCAAAATCCTTGCTTTGCAGGCATAAATTGCATTGTTTTGTCTTCTTGTCGTGGTCTACTCAGTATTTAGTGGTTTAAAAAAAAGCTCACATATTTAAACAGTCTGTTATCTCTATCAGACGCCTGGTGTATCTGTGGTGTCAAAATCCTTGCTTTGCCGGCATACGTTGCATTGTTTTGTCAGCTAGCCTTGGTCTACTCAGTATTTAGTGGTTTAATTTTTTTTTTAAAGCCCACATATTTAAACAGTCTGTTATCTCTGTCAGACACCTGGTGCATCTGTGGTGTTAAAATTCTTGCTTTGCAGGCATACATTGCATTGTTTTGTCTGCTAGCCTTGATCTACCCAGTATTTTGTGGATAAAAAAATTAAAAAAGCCCACATGTTTAAACAGTCTGTTATCTCCGTCAGACGCCTGGTGTGTCTGTGGTGTCAAATTCCTTACTTTGCAGGCATGTGGTGCATTGTTTTTTCTGCTAGCCTCTGTATTCAGTGGTTTATTTATTTATTTTTTTAAAGGCCACATATTTAAACTGTCTGTTAACTCCATCAGATGCCTGGTGTATCTGTGGGGTGAAAATCCTCGCTTTGCAGGCATGCATTGCTTTGTTTTGTCTGCTAGCCTTGGTCTACTCATTATTTTGTGGTTAATTTTTTTTTTAAATACAACATAATTAAACTGTCTGTTATCTCCATCACATGCCCGAGGTATCTGTGGTCTCCAAATACTTGCTTTTCAGGCATACTGATCACATATATGTTTTCTCCAAATTAATCCATTTGTATTGAACTTTTCAAATATTTCAGTAGTCCATTTAAAATGGGCAAGGCAAGGTGCAAGGGACAGGCAAGTGGATGTGATGCTGATGATGCATGTAGAGGACGAGGCCCTGGCCAAGCTGAATAATAATGCATCCAGTCACTTAGCCACCACCACGTCTTCCACATGGTCAAGTCTGAGTATGAATGTGGAACGCATATTACTCACCCTGATCCTCCTTCCTCCCACCATGCCGAGTGCCCTGAGACAACTGATCCCACACTTGGACACTCCGAAGAACTTTTCAGTTTTCCCTTTCAAGAAGATATGCCCAAAGATTTGAACAGCCACGGTCACATGAAGGCGATGATGGGAAAGTGTCACAAGAGGTGGACGATGAAATGACACTGACAAAAAGTCAGGAGGAGGAGCAGGGTGCAGATGTGGAAGATAAGGTGGTGAATGACATAGTAACTGACCCAACCTGGCAGGAGGACATGCAAAGCAAGGACAGCAGCACACATGGGCACCTCAACAGGCAGGAAGAAGCAGTGTGTGGCCACAGACAGAAGGCATGCATCCGGTCCCCACAATACCAACATGATGGAAGTTGCCATTCCAACTGTTAGATCTTCCTGAGTCTGGTTATTTTTTAAGACTCTACCGATAACCCCAAACAGGCCATTTTCAGCACCTGCCATGCCCGCATCAGTAGGGGTAGCAAAACTAACAGCCTGACCAGCACCAGCATGATCAGGCACATGGCAGCAAAGCACCCGACTTTGTGGGCCGAACCCCAGGCTCCAGGAACACTGTATGCAGGTGACACCACTGCCTCTTCCCCTGTTTTGCGTACAAACCAATCCCCAGTTCACCCTGCATGTCAAGATGCCTTGTGACTTGCTCCTGTTGTTGCCCACAGTCAACCAGAACCATCATCAAGCCACGTTCACGTCCTTGTCCCAGTGCAGCCTTCAGTTGTCTGTACCCCAGTCATTAAAATGCAAGCAGAAATACCCAGCCAACCCCCAACAGGCCACAGTACTAAATTCTAACATTTCTTGTCTGCTTGTGCTGGAAATGTTGCCTTTTAGGCTCATTGAGACTGAAGCTTTCCACAACCTGATGGCAGCGGCCATTCCAAGGTATTCGGTCCCCAGTCACCACTATTTCTCCTAGCGTGCCGTACAGTATTACAGCAGCATGGGTCCCGCAACATTACCTGTGCCCTCAACAATGCTGTTACTGGGAAAGTCCATCTAACCACGGACATGTGGACAAGTGCTTGTGGGCAGGGACAGTACATCTCACTGATGGCATACTGGGTTAACGTAGTGGAAGCTGATACCAGTCGGACCTTGGGATGGAACACATCGTTCCTACGCCGAGAATTGTGGGCCCTATGTCAATCAGGTTTGCCTCTACAGTGTAGAGCTCCTGTACCTCCTCCTCCACCTCCTCTTCAGCCTCCATCTCTGAAATGAGCACATCAGTCAGAAGCTGAAAGCATTGTGGCACTGCCTCAGCCAAGCGTCAACAGGCTGTGCTGAAGCTAATCTGCTTAGGTGACACACCGCACAATGCTGAAGAGTTGTGGACAGCGCTGAAAGAGCAGTCAGATTTTTGGATGACACTGCTGAACCTATAGCCAGGCATGGTATGTGTAACAATGGCCAGAACCTGATGTTAGCTCTGAGGCAAGGTGAGCTCATACACATACCTTGCCAGGCCCATGTGCTTAACATCATCATTCAATGTTTTCTCAAAAGCTACCCGGAGCTGCCAGATCTAGTGAAAGTACGCCACATGATTGCCCATTTTAGAAACTCAGCTACAGTTTCAGCCACCCTTGCCGTGCTTCAATAGAGTTTGCAGCTTCCTGCTCACTGATTGGTGTGTGATGTCCCCACGTGTTGGAACTCTACGCTGCATATGTTGGAAAGGATTTGTGAGCAGAAGAGGGTAGTTGTTGACTACCAGCATCAACAAGGCCGCCGCTACTCAGTTCAGACTCCACACATAAGACCTCAGGAGTGGACATGGATGTCAGACATATGTACCATCCTCAAAAACTTTGAGGACTGGACCAAGATGGTGAGCGGCGATGATGCCATAATTAGCATCACCATCCCGCTTCTCTGCATTCTGAAAACCTCTCTGCTCACAATTAAAGAGGATGAATTGCAGGCGGAGCACGAGGACATGGAGCAAGGAAACATACATGGTGATTACACTCAGTCCAGCATCATGTTAACCCAACAAGGATTGGTAGACAATGAGGAAGAGGAGGAGGATGAAGAACAGGAGCTACTTTCATGTGCTATAGAAGGTACTACAAGCACAGCTACCATACCATCTGTTCAGTGTGGATGGCCTGAGGACAGGGAGGAGGAGGAGGAGGACAGCATGATCAGTCATCCTGTTGGTGAGGACACGGAAGACTTGCCTGTTAGCAGTCTGGCACGCATGGGTGACTTTGTGTTGCGCTGAGTTTCCCGTGACCCTCGCATTATTAAGATTTGCGGTGACACACATAACTGGTTGGTGACCCTTATAGACCCATGCTACAAGGAGAACTTTCAATCTCTTCTTCCAGATGCAGACAGGTGTACTAAAATGTTGCAGTATCAGAGGGCCCTTGTAGTGGAATTACTAAAAATATTCCCATCTGAGAAAGCTGGTAGTAGACCTCACAGTTTGTTGTACAACCAAAGATTCCAAGCACGAGAGACAGAAGTATAATCCAGCTCAGGCAAAGGGAACAATGGCAAAGTTCTGGGACAGTTTTCTCAGACCCTCCCATTGTCCCAGCACAGAGGCAAGGGGTGCTGTCACAAGAAGTACAATGTTTGGGAAGATGCTGAGGGAGTAATTTGATGATTGTACAAACATCCTCCGTGATTTCTCTGTGCCTTTTAATTATTGGGTATCCAAGCTGGACATGTGGCATGAACTGGCTCTCTACGCCTTGGAGGTCCTGGCCTGCCCTGATGCTAGTATTCTGTCAGAACGGGTTTTTAGTGCCGCTGGTGGAATTATAACAGATAAGCGCATCCGCCTGTCAACTGAAAATGCTGACAGGCTGACTCTCATAAAAATGCACAAGGGCTGTATTGGGCAAGACTTCTGTACACCACCGAATGAAAACAGCGAAACGTAACATCAAATAAATTGACTTTTTTGTGGCGTTTTATTCTTATGCATTCCTGATTTGGTCTCTTTGGTGTTATCCTCCTCCTTAGGCCGGGGACACACTTAACGTATAAAAATACGGTCCGTTTTTCACGGACGAGAATCGCAGAAATGTTTCAAAAACAGTGATCCGTGTGCAGTGCGAGTATGCGATTTCCTCGCATCAAATGATCCATGTGACCTCCGTGTGTCATCCGTATGCCATCCGTATGCCGAGATTTTCACGCAAACTTGCAAAATGGACATATAACGGTTTTGGCACCTGTAAAAATTTAAATCATCAACAATAACCTTATTTAAGGGCCCTAAAACAGGTGGCAGCCACCAATCAAGGCAGCAGAGACCCTGCTTGTGTTGGTGCACTTCTGCTTGATGAGCAACATGTCGGATCTACTGACTTTTAACACCACAGAGCGTGTGCTTTACAACTGGGTACTTTCCCAACATTTTGGAGAGCCATACCCAGGAATTGTTGATCCGAGGAGGCGGAGACGGATGTGGGTACATCCACTAATGAAGCAACGGATCAATAAAGGCCATTTCAACCGTCTGTATGCTGCTCTGAGGACAAATCCAGACAAGTTCTTCAACTATTGTCAGATGCGGATACAAACGTTTGATATTTTGATGGAGATTTTGCGACCAGGGATTACCAAGAAGGACACCAGGATGCGAAAATCCATTTCTGCAGAGGAGCGCCTTATGCTTACTTTACGGTATGTATCATTCCTCTGTTTCCAAACAAAGCTTTGTGTTCAATGGTATTACCCATTGTGAAAAGTAGCTATTTAAATGGTTTCTAAACTTCAACATACCCGTATTTCCCGGCGTATAAGACGACCCCCGACTTTTTTGAAGATTTTCAGGGGTTAAAACTTAGTCTTATACGCCAGAAAATACCATAATTTAGGATAAAGTTGGAATGTTTTATCAAATCGAACATCAAAGCAAGCGCATGTCCTTAATGTTTGATGAATCATGGCATATTATTTATCTAATTGTCTTTTTGCCACAGAGAATACTGTAATGTTTAAATTTTGTAGGGTAAACAAATTATCTTGTTTCTTTTAGCTTCCTTGCCACTGGACTATCATATGCGGCACTGCATTTAGAATTTTTACTTGGCAAATCTACAATTTCGGGAATTGTGCGGGATACATGCACGGAAATATGGTGAAGACTCCATCAAGAGGTGATGCCTGAGCCGAAAATGTCCGATTGGTTACGGATTGCCCAAGGATTTCAGGACACCTGCCAGTTTCCGCACTGTATTGGGGCTCTGGACGGAAAGCACATCCGTGTGCGTAAGCCGCCGGGCTCAGGGACCCAATTCTATAATTATAAACAGTTTTTCTCTGTAGTGCTGTTGGCCCTGGTCGACAGCAACTACAGGTTTATAATTGTAGATATTGGGGCCTATGGGAGAACTGGAGACTCTAGAGTCTTCAGTTCTTCCTTAATGGGTCGGCGGCTGCGCGACAATGAGTTGGATCTCCCACCCCCAAGT
This sequence comes from Ranitomeya variabilis, assembly GCF_051348905.1. Taxonomy (NCBI): domain Eukaryota; kingdom Metazoa; phylum Chordata; class Amphibia; order Anura; family Dendrobatidae; genus Ranitomeya; species Ranitomeya variabilis. Next base: position 829,119,294 of record NC_135233.1, read on the forward strand.
AACCTACCAGGGCAAATTTAGATGCGGTGCCTTACATGATGGTAGCAGATGAGGCGTTTCAATTATCCAGGAACGTCATGAGGCCATATCCACGGTGAGGCCTGGACTACCGGCGTCAAATTTTTAATTGGCGCCTTTCACGTGCCCGCCGTCTGGTAGAGTGTTCATTTGGCATTCTCACTGCTAAATGGCGGGTACTTCAGTCCGCAATCCAACTGAGTGAAGGCAATGTCAATGGTGTAATAAAAGCATGTGTTGTTCTTCACAACTTTACTAGATACTATGATTGCCCATCATCTGCTGCAGTTGAAATTGATTATGCTAATACTGTATTGCCTACTCCACGTGTTCTTCCTTCTCGTCGTCAGCCCTCAGGCCTAAAAATTCGTGATGTGTTAACAAATTATTTTGTGTCAGCAGAGGGAGCGACTGATTGGCAAGACAATGCTGTTGTGCTGTAAAGTTTCTTTATATTGTTAGTTAATAAATAGCTTAATGTTCATGTTTGAATTGTGTAGTATGTTTCTACTTTTCATTTCCCAAAAAGTATGTACGTTGCCACATCATCTTTGTACTCCTAAGAATACACAACACTCATATTTGTCAAAACATTTTTACTGCTCCAAGCATATATATATTTGCCCAAAACATATTAATATCATATGTAATTTTAGGCCTATTACCCAGAGTCAACCAGAACAAAGAACAGGCCAATGGTGCCCAAAATCAAAAACAAAGATAAAACAGAAATGACCTTCCAAAACGATTGGAACAGAACTTACAGGTTCTGGTAGGTTGGGGGTGGCGATGGTGATGGCGGGTGTCCAGCATGTGCTGAACTTGGCCTAGGTGGTGGACCAACCAGACTGTCAACCTGTGGTATGGCAGATATATATGAAGGGTGTGTTTGCAAGTTTCTATCCTGAGTGTGAGGTAAAGCTGGATGTTGAGGGTAGAAGGGCATAAAGTCCTGTGTACTGTATTGACCCATTTGGTCATACCCCCCAATATGGCCATGTCGAGCAGACACATGTTGGGACCAGCCTCCAAACATGTGTCTGTTCAAGTGGTCAGATTGGGCAGTGGATGGATATTCATTAATTGGCCAGTTTGGTTGTTGTTAGGTGTTTTGGGCAGGCTGATGTTGTGGAGCTATACGTGGCAAGGGGGGTGCTGCAACTGTTTGGTTGGGTTCCTCTGAAAGGTCTTGCACCGCCAGAACATTTGTAGGTGACATTTGCCACTGTTCTATGTAGTTGAACAAACAAATGGGGTTGTTTGGGGGTGTGGCCGCATCAATAACAATTTGTATACAACCTCTGGTCCGCAGCCTGAGCGAACGTGGAATGGGGCGTAAATAGCGTGCAAGACTGCGGAAGTATGCTTCCTCACCATCGTCATGTGCAGCCCTTGACAAATAGTCCAACACCCCTGTATCCACTTGCCTTCTGGTGCCAGGGTTAGAAGCCACCCTTCTGCGCCGCCCACGGTTTTGTCTGGTAGTAGGCTGTGGTGATGTATCCAGAGCCAAGGTTGGACTGCTGCTCTGGCCTCCTTCCTCAACCTCGGGATTGGCCTCCTGTATGGCAGAAGACGCTGCTGCTGGTTGTGGTTGGTTGCTGCTTGGTGCTTGCCCTGATGGTCCAGCCATTTCGGATTCTTCACCAATGGGGTCAATCACCACCTCCGAGTCAGATGCAGTCTCTCTTTCTGTCAGATTGGACTCTGTTCTGTATTTCACAAATGATTTGAGAGGAAAAAATTAGAAACATATTCACGTTAGAAGATGTGTATAAGTTGTTGGGACATGCATCCACTTACGGTCTGAGCTCCATCACCGGGGCAAGAAAATTCAGCCGATCAAAATAAAGATATTTCCTTTTTTTGGGTGCTGCATCACCACTCCGCCCAGAAACTTGACGTTCCCGCCGGTATTGATCCCGGCAACTCCGCCAGCATCTAGTGACATCATTCACTGCAAAGAAGCAAAAGTTGTTTGTGGAATAACAAAGAATAATAATTAATCTTTATTTTTACATAACGATAACATATTCGCCAGTTTGGCAAAAACATTATCATTGCTGTCACCAATGTGGCTCCCAATATAAATTCCCTATGAGTATGTCTTTGGATTATGTGAGGAAAGCGGAGTGGCCAGAGGAAACCCACGCAAACACGGATAGAACATCCAAACTCTTTGCAGATATTTTCCTTGGTGGAATTTGAACCCAGGACTCATATCCAGTGAGCCACCATACTGGCCAAGCACATAACTACAACAGGTCCAGGGTTTGCAAGCACACACAGGCCCTGGAGCCTAAGGGGACATCAAACTCCCTTGGTAAGATCTGAAAGGACTCTAGCTACTATATTGGAACCATATTGGTGTGTCTTGTTAATGTTTTTTTTGCCTCAACCAAGAGCTTGGAACATTTACATCACTCATAAACACACCACATATGATGTGTTCATGCCTATATTTCTCAAGAAAAAAATCTTAAAGCATATTTTTGGGTAAAGGATGGTACTTACAAATTTCTTGCTGAACCTCTTGAGGTCGCTCATCAAAATCGGGGAACATGTGGCGACAGATTAACCTCCATGCTGCGTCTTTTCGTGCGCGGTCCGCATAATGTGCGTCGCGTTGGTCCCATAACTCTGGTTTATCATGGACCAGAGCAATCAGCATCTCAACATTTATATGCCTGGCCATGCTGCTACACAGTACACTCCGTGGAGGCGTGCTTCCTGCTTTGCAATCCAGCGTGGGCCATAAATTAGCATGCCAAAGCTTCCTGATGATGGATGATTCAATTTCCTGTCACCTGGAGAAGTCTTCCGTATTTCTCGCAATGCACACGCATGGTCCGTGTGTAATCCGATTTTTTTATCGCACCCATAGACTTGCATTGGCGAGTCTCGGCCGAGATACGCTGACAATCGCAGCCTGCTGCGAGTTCCCTCGGATCCGAAATACGGTGGAGAAAATATCGGATGATGGGAGCTGCACCATAGATTAACATTGGGCCGAGCGCTATGCGATTTTTTATCGCATAGCACTCGTCCGTATTACGGTCTAGTGTGACCCCGGCCTTATACTCATCCTCATCATCCACAACCATACGATCACTAGGGTGAACGTATTCTGTTATGCAAAGTCACTCATTTTTTGTGCAAGGGTGTTTTTATGATGCCCGTTAATAATTTTAAACCAAAAAATGTTTTACTTCTCCAGGGGGAAATGTTTGTCAGCCCATGCACAAGTCTAGCATACCTGCTCCTTTAAATTGGGCCTAGTTTTTAATGAGGCCTTCCTCAACATCTCATCATTCTCCACCACTAGATCACCAGGGTTAACGTGTTCCATGCTGCTACAGCCAGTCCAATTTTTGGCATCGGTGTCTATGATGCCCATAAAATATTTTTTTAAAATGTACCCCCCATGGAGTAATGTTTGTCAGACCATGCACTTAGTGTATGGACATTACGAGTCACGAAGAGCTGCTCCTTTGTAATGGGACAGCTTTTTTTTTAGGCCCTCCTCCATGTTTCTTCAAGGGTGGATTGTGTTGCGTGGAAATTTGGGTCAAGGAGGCCCTTGCATTCAATGCATAAGGAAACAGTATGGCAAGACCAACTGGAGAATGTGAAATGGGTTTTCCTGTTGCAATCCAGAACCTGGGTTCAAAGACTTATTTTGGTGCATATGACTTGGTAGCGGGGCAGGCCTTGCTGTTAATACACAAGAAAACAGTATGGTAGGACCAACTAAATAACGTGAAGTGGGTTTTCCTGTGGCCATCCACAGGTCATTGTAACATTTAACAACCCTAGCTGGCCATGTGGTGTGTGACACATAAGCAGACCCATCTTGTTTCATTTATGAAGGAGGGACTCTTAAAGTCACAGAGCCTATTTTTATTGTTGCATCAGGCGGCATTAATCTTCTTAAAGGGCCATTATTAAACTGTGGGTCTCCTAAAGTGTTGTAGCCTTCGCTGTGAGTGGATGGGCTGCCAACAATTACTATGCACCACAATACCCCTTTCATAAGATGTCCAGGAGGGCCTCCTGAAAAAATGTTGCATTGAATGCAAAGCCTGCCCTGCTACCAATTCATATTCCCCCCCTTAGCCTTGGAACCCACATACTGGATGGGCCCATGAAAATCAACTTCACAATATGCATTTTGTTCTCCATACTCCTTTGTTTTATACATTGGCAGGAAGGCGAGCTGTCATGAATCCCAATGGCTAGGGATAGCACAGGACAAGCAAGGTACAAATATATAACGGACGAGCTCTAGGGTGATGGAACCTGGGCTGACCGCTGCCCTACGCCTGACAAACGCAACTAGAGATAGCCAGGGAGCGTGCCTACGTTGGTTCTAGACGCCACGCACCAGCCTAAGAGCTAACTAGTACTGCAGAGAAAATAAAGACCTCACTTGCCTCCAGAGGAACGAACCCCAAAAGGTATAGTTGCCCCCCACATGTATTGACGGTGAAATGAGAGGAAGGCACACACATAGAGATGATATATATAGGTTTAGCAAATAGAGGCCCGCTGTAAACTAGAAAGCAGAACGATACAAAAGGGGTCTGAGCGGTCAGCAAAAAACCCTAATCAAAAAACCATCCTGAGATTACAAGAACCCATGTGCCAACTCATGGCACATGGGGAGAACCTCAGTCCACTAGAGCTACCAGCTAGCATAAAGACATAATAAGCAAGCTGGACAAAAAACCAAACAACTGGAAATCAGCACTTAGCTTATCCTGAAAGATCTGGGAGCAGGTAGGCAGGAACAAAACAGAGCACATCTGAATACATTGATAGCCGGCAAGGAAATGACAGAAAGGCCAGGTAAAATAGGAAACACCCAGCCTCTGATGGACAGGTGGAAACCAAAGGCCGCAACCCACCAAAGTCACCCAGTACCAGCAGTAACCACCAGAGGGAGCCCACAAACAGAATCCACAACAGTACCCCCCCCTTGAGGAGGGGTCACCGAACCCTCACGAGAACCCCCAGGGCGATCAGGGTGAGCTCTATGGAAGGCGCGGACCAAATCAGTCGCATGAACATCGGAGGCGACCACCCAGGAATTATCCTCCTGACCATAACCCTTCCACTTAACCAAATACTGGAGTTTGCGTCTGGAAACACGAGAATCCAAGATCTTCTCAACAACATACTCCAATTCTCCCTCCACCAGCACCGGAGCAGGAGGCTCAACCGAAGGAACAACGGGCACCTCATACCTCCGCAACAACGACCGATGGAACACATTATGAATAGCAAACGATGCTGGGAGATCCAAACGAAAAGATACAGGGTTAAGAATCTCCGAGATCCTATAAGGACCGATGAACCGAGGCTTGAACTTAGGAGAAGAGACCTTCATAGGGACAAAACGAGAAGACAACCACACCAAATCCCCAACAAGAAGTCGGGGACCCACGCGGCGACGGCGATTAGCAAACTGCTGAGTCTTCTCCTGAGATAACTTCAAATTGTCCACCACCTGATTCCAAATTTGATGTAGCCTGTCCACCACCACGTCCACTCCAGGACAATCCGAAGACTCCACCTGACCAGAGGAAAAACGAGGATGAAACCCTGAATTACAAAAAAAAGGAGAGACCAACGTGGCAGAACTAGCCCGATTATTAAGAGCAAATTCGGCCAGTGGCAAAAAAGCAACCCAGTCATCTTGGTCAGCAGAAACAAAACACCTCAAATAAGTTTCCAAGGTCTGATTGGTTCGCTCCGTCTGGCCATTCGTCTGAGGATGGAATGCAGACGAGAAAGACAAATCAATGCCCATCTTGGCACAAAATGTCTGCCAAAATCTAGACACAAACTGGGATCCCCTGTCAGAAACGATATTCTCCGGAATCCCATGCAAACGAACCACGTTCTGAAAAAATAAAGGGACCAACTCAGAGGAGGAAGGCAACTTAGGCAAGGGCACCAAATGAACCATCTTAGAAAAGCGGTCACACACAACCCAGATAACGGACATTTTCTGTGAAACCGGGAGATCAGAAATAAAATCCATGGAAATGTGCGTCCAAGGCCTCTTCGGGATGGGAAAGGATAACAACAACCCACTGGCCCGAGAACAGCAAGGCTTAGCTCGAGCACACACTTCACAAGACTGCACAAAGGTACGCACATCCCTAGACAAGGAAGGCCACCAAAAAGACCTGGCCACCAAGTCTCTAGTACCAAATATTCCAGGATGACCAGCCAACACAGAAGAATGGACCTCGGAGATGACTCTACTGGTCCAATCATCCAGAACAAACAGTCTTTCTGGTGGACAACGATCCGGTTTATCCACCTGAAACTCCTGCAATGCACGTCGCAAGTCTGGGGATACGGCGGACAATATTACCCCATCCCTAAGGATACCAGTAGGCCCAGAATCTCCAGGAGAGTCAGGCACAAAACTCCTGGAAAGAGCATCTGCCTTCACATTCTTTGAACCTGGCAGGTATGAAACCACGAAATTGAAACGAGAAAAAAAACAACGACCAACGAGCCTGTCTAGGATTCAAACGCCTGGCAGACTCAAGGTAAATGAGATTCTTGTGATCAGTCAAGACCACCACACGATGTTTAGCACCCTCAAGCCAATGACGCCACTCCTCAAATGCCCACTTCATGGCCAAAAGCTCCCGATTACCCACATCATAATTGCGCTCGGCGGGCGAGAATTTTCTAGAGAAGAATGCACATGGCTTCATCACCGAGCCATCAGAACTTCTCTGTGACAAAACCGCCCCCGCTCCAATCTCGGAAGCATCAACCTCAACCTGAAAAGGAAGTGAAACATCTGGTTGACACAACACAGGAGCAGAAGAAAACCGGCGCTTAAGTTCCTGAAAGGCCCCCACAGCCGCAGGAGACCAATTAGCAACATCAGCACCCTTTTTAGTCAAATCAGTCAAAGGTTTAACAATACTGGAAAAATTTGCAATGAACCGACGATAAAAATTAGCAAACCCCAAGAACTTCTGTAGGCTCTTAACAGATGTAGGTTGTGTCCAGTCACAAATTGCCTGAACCTTGACGGGATCCATCTCAATAGTAGAAGGAGAAAAAATGTACCCCAAAAAAGAAATCTTCTGGACTCCGAAGAGACACTTTGAGCCCTTCACAAACAGAGAATTGGCCCGCAGAACCTGAAACACCTTCCTGACCTGTAGAACATGAGACTCCCAGTCATCAGAAAACACCAAAATATCATCCAAATACACAATCATAAACTTATCCAGATATTCACGGAAAATATTGTGCATAAAGGACTGAAAGACTGACGGAGCATTGGAGAGTCCAAAAGGCATTACCAAATACTCAAAATGGCCCTCAGGCGTATTAAATGCGGTTTTCCACTCATCACCTTGTTTTATCCGCACCAGATTATACGCACCGCGAAGATCTATCTTAGTGAACCACCTAGCCCCCTTAATGCGAGCAAACAAGTCAGTCAATAATGGCAATGGATACTGATATTTGACTGTAATCTTATTCAGAAGGCGATAATCTATACAAGGCCTCAGGGAACCATCTTTTTTTGCCACGAAAAAAAACCCTGCTCCCAGAGGGGACGAAGATGGACGAATATGTCCCTTTTCCAAGGACTCCTTAATATAATTCCGCCTAGCAGTATGCTCTGGCAGTGACAGATTAAATAAACGACCCTTAGGGAACTTACTGCCAGGAATCAATTCTATAGCACAGTCACAATCTCTATGAGGAGGGAGCGAATTGAGCTTAGGCTCCTCAAAAACATCCCTATAGTCAGACAAAAACTCAGAGATCTCAGAAGGAGTAGATGAAGCGATTGAAATCGGAGGTGCATGATCATGAACCCCCTGACATCCCCAGCTTAACACAGACATTGTTTTCCAGTCCAGGACAGGATTATGAGTTTGTAACCATGGCAGCCCCAGCACTAGTACATCATGTAAATTATACAGTACAAGGAAGCGAATCACCTCCTGATGAACGGGAGTCATGCGCATGGTCACTTGTGTCCAATACTGCGGTTTATTCATAGCCAATGGTGTAGAGTCAATTCCCTTCAGAGGAATAGGAACTTCCAGAGGCTCCAGACTAAAACCGCAGCGTTTAGCAAATGACCAATCCATAAGACTCAGGGCAGCGCCCGAATCCACATAGGCATCAATGGAAATGGAAGACAGTGAAAAAATCAGAGTCACAGACAAAATGAACTTAGGCTGCAGAGTACCAATGGCAAAAGATTTATCAAGCTTTTTTGCGCGTTTAGAGCATGCTGATATAACATGAGCTGAATCACCACAATAAAAACACAATCCATTTTTCCGCCTATAATTTTGCCGTTCACTTCTGGACTGAATTCTATCACATTGCATAGTCTCAGGTGCCTGTTCAGAAGACACCGCCAACTGGTGCACGGGTTTGCGCTCCCGCAAACGCCGATCAATCTGTATGGCCATAGCCATAGACTCATTCAGACCTGTAGGCGTAGGGAACCCCACCATAATATCCTTAATGGCCTCAGAAAGACCATTTCTGAAGTTTGCAGCCAGGGCGCACTCATTCCACTGAGTAAGCACCGACCATTTCCGAAATTTTTGACAATATATTTCCGCTTCATCATGCCCCTGAGAGAGGGCTAACAAAGCCTTTTCAGCCTGAATCTCCAGGTTGGGTTCCTCATAGAGCAATCCCAATGCCAGAAAAAACGCCTCCACACTGAGCAATGCAGGATCCCCTGGTGCCAATGCAAATGCCCAATTCTGAGGGTCGCCCCGCAGGAAAGATATTACAATCTTGACCTGTTGAGCAGGGTCTCCAGAGGAGCGAGATTTTAAAGAAAGAAACAATTTACAATTGTTCCTAAAATTCAGGAAGGTAGATCTATCTCCAGAGAAGAACTCTGGAATAGGAATTCTAGGTTCAGACATGGGAGTGTGAACAACAAAATCCTGTATGTTTTGAACTTTTGCCGCGAGATTACTCAGGCTGGAAGCCAAACTCTGGACATCCATGTTAAACAGCTAAGATCAGAGCCATTCAAGGGTTAAGAGGAGGTAAGAAGCAGCTAGACAGCAATTAAGGGCTAGGCAGCAAAACTCTGAAGGGAAAAAAAAAAAAAAAAAAAAATTCCCTTAAACACTTCTTATTCTCCTGCTTCAGCCCAAACAATTAACACTTTGTAGGCCGGCTATACTGTCATGAATCCCAATGGCTAGGGATAGCACAGGACAAGCAAGGTACAAATATATAACGGACGAGCTCTAGGGTGATGGAACCTGGGCTGACCGCTGCCCTACGCCTGACAAACGCAACTAGAGATAGCCAGGGAGCGTGCCTACGTTGGTTCTAGACGCCACGCACCAGCCTAAGAGCTAACTAGTACTGCAGAGAAAATAAAGACCTCACTTGCCTCCAGAGGAACGAACCCCAAAAGGTATAGTTGCCCCCCACATGTATTGACGGTGAAATGAGAGGAAGGCACACACATAGAGATGATATATATAGGTTTAGCAAATAGAGGCCCGCTGTAAACTAGAAAGCAGAACGATACAAAAGGGGTCTGAGCGGTCAGCAAAAAACCCTAATCAAAAAACCATCCTGAGATTACAAGAACCCATGTGCCAACTCATGGCACATGGGGAGAACCTCAGTCCACTAGAGCTACCAGCTAGCATAAAGACATAATAAGCAAGCTGGACAAAAAAACAAACAACTGAAAATCAGCACTTAGCTTATCCTGAAAGATCTGGGAGCAGGTAAGCAGGAACAAAACAGAGCACATCTGAATACATTGATAGCCGGCAAGGAAATGACAGAAAGGCCAGGTAAAATAGGAAACACCCAGCCTCTGATGGACAGGTGGAAACCAAAGGCCGCAACCCACCAAAGTCACCCAGTACCAGCAGTAACCACCAGAGGGAGCCCACAAACAGAATCCACAACAGCGAGCCCTGCTGCATAGTCAGTCATAGGCACCCCATTAGGCCTTGGAACCCACATACTGGATAGACCCAAGAAAATCCACTTCACAATGTGCATTTTGTGCTCCATACTCATTTGTTTTATACATTGGAAGCAAGGCCAGCCCTGCTGCATAGTCAGTCATATGCACCCCATTAGGCCTTGGAACCCATATACTGGATGGGCCCAGGAAAATCCACTTCAGAATATGCATTTTGTGCTCCATACTCCTTTGTTTTACACATTGGAAGCAAGGCCAGCCCTTTTGCATAGTCAGTCATATGCACCCCATTAGGCATTGGAACCCACATACTGGATGGGCCCATGAAAATCCACTCCACAATATGCATTGTGTGCTCCATACTCCTTTGTATTATACATTGGCAGGAAGGCGAGCCCTGCTGCATAGTCATATTCACCCCATTTGGCCTTGGAACCCACATATTGGATGAGCCCAGGAAAATACACTCATATTTTTTAATGATATGATGGTTCCCTCTTTGCACAATTATTTACAGGTGAATTTGGCAATTTTATTTGACATGTTTTCAACACTAAGGTTCAGATACGGCTTTAAAAAAGGCTAATACTTGCAATACAAGGCAATTTTATTGCAAACTACAAAATTCAAGGAATAGTGTGATTGAATGGTGTGAGTGCTTATACTTTTGTATGTGTTAACATACACAGGTTAATAAGTACACATAAGGATTAAATAAATATAGTGATTACGTATATATGAAGATTAAATTCATACAGTATAGTTAGATCATCACCAAGAGACTTTTAAACATCATCCATCTGGAATATCAGAGAAGCAACACCAAGACAGAGAACCCCTGGGAGATTACCCACACTGCAGGTATCAGCACACTGTACATGTACAGGTACCCCAGTTTTGGCTTCTGTCTTAGTCATGTTTCCCTGGTCTTATAAAGTGAATAACACTATGTAGTAACTAAAGTTTCACTCACACCTTCAAGTGGCCACGTTTCAAGGTTGGATGAAACTGAGATATCATGGAGTCATCAGATGAGGGGCCATAAACCCCTAGAAACTAAAAGCCACAAGGATTTAGATCAAACCATCACTGGCATAGTTTCAGTAAACCTTAATGTTTTACAATGACAAACAGCAAACATATAGAGGCTTAGAACTGTTTGTGAAGTGAATAAACAAACATTTATCAAGATTGTGTCACTATGAGCATTGTCTGTCACATCTCTAAATGTTTTACAAGAAATGCAGCTATGTGATTGTCTGAATGCATTCGGTATACAGTATTTCAATCGCCATTTGTATAGTCTCCATTTGTACATTTGAGGCAGACAAAGTTAAGGCTCGCAAGGAGAGAAACTAATATAGTGGACAAAGCTATATTTTTATTGAACTACTGAGGCAAAGTAACAGCATTGCTTTATCAAATTTATATGAAGTGTATTGTGTCCAATGTTAGCAACCAGGCAACACAAAAAGGAGCTTTTCAAGTGAGCTCTGTAAGGTACAAAAATGTTATGAAGTGTTTGCCGACAAGGATGTGGTTTCACTAATGGGGGTTACCTTTTGTAAAAATAGACTAGTGCCATCACAACCCCCATTGACCAAACTTCACCGACCTATAACAGTACAAAGCATGTTCACCCTGGTGATCCAGTGGCAGTTAAACAAGAGACATTACAGGAGACAGAGTTAAGAAGTAGGCCCAATGGAATGCCATGGCCAATTACCCAATATGGGGTTCTTTTTGGACTGATTAAAATAGTGCCATCACAGCCCCCAACCCTAACTGCCACGTACAGACCACATTTACCCTGGTGATCTACTGGCAGGAACTGGACAGATTGCAGGAGACCGAGTTAAGAAGTAGGCCCAAAGTAATGTCATGCCCAATTCCCCAATGTAAAATCCTTTTTTTTTTAAATAAGAGTGGCATGACAGCCCCCTTGGCCCAAATACACTGTACAGAGCACATTCACCCTGGTGATCTAGTGGTAGGTACAGGACAGATTGCAGGAGACCGAGTTAAGAAGTAGGTCCAAAGAAATGTCATGCCCAATTCTTATACTCTACTGTGGCCAACAGTCAAGCAGAACATCAGCAAGCGCATCGACGTCCTTGTCCCAGCACATCGTTCAGTTGTCTATAACCCAGTCTTTGGAATGCAAGCGGAAATACCCAGCCAATGCCCCACAGGCCACAGTCCTCATTTCTAATATTTCTCTTCTGCTTGTGCTAGATGTCACGGGGAATGGATGCATGCCTTCTATCCGTGGCCACCACACTGCTTCTTCCTGCCTGTTGGGGAGATATGGCTCCTTCCCCATTTGTGCTGCTGTCCTCTCTATGCATGTCCTCCTTCCAGGTTGGGTCAGTCACTATGTCATCCACCACCTCGTCTTCCACATCCACACCCTGCTTCTCCTCCTGACTTTCTGGCATATGTGTCTTATCATCATCCACCTTTTGTGAGTTTCCCACCATCGCCTTTGTGTGACCGGGGCTGGCTGTTGTGAACTCTGTGTTCAGGCTCCCTCTTGTGGTCACTGGTGGTATGGTGTGACTTTTGCTTTGGGCTCCCCCTGGTGGCTTTGTCTGTTATCCTGCTGGTCTCTGGCTATCAGCTGGTTCGTTATCCTCTGGGAGGTTCCTATATAGCTCTGTTTTACTTCCACTTGTTGCCGGCTGTCGATGTAATCAGTGCTACTCAGATTCCTTCTGACTACCTTGCTCCCAGTCCATCCAGGATAAGCTAAGTTTTGTTTGCTCATTTTTTGATCAGCAGTGTTTATCATGTTTTCTGTTCCAGCTTGCTAAAATGTAATTCCCTCGCTTGCTGGTTGCTCTAGTGGGCTGAGTTTCTCCCCACACACCGTTAGTTGGTGTGTGGGTTCTTGAAATCTCAGGATGGATATTTTGTAAGGGTTTTTATTGATCGCATAGACCCCTGCTCTATTTTCTGCTTTCTAGTACTAGTGGGCCTCTTTTGCTGAATCCGATTTCATCCCTATGTATGTGCCTTCTTCTAACTTCACCGTTAATATTTGTTGGGGGCTTATATATCTTTGGGGATTATTTCTCTGGAGGCAAGCGAGGTCTTTCTTTCTCTTTAGGGGTAGCTAGTTCCTCAGGCTGGCTCGAGACGTCTAGGAATTTTTTAGGCACGTACACCGGCTACCTCTAGTTGTGTTGGATAGGTTCAGATTTGCGATCAGTCCAGTTACCATCTCCCTAGAGCTCGTCCTTAGTTTAATCACTTGCTGATCTATTTGTGATCCTCAGCCACTAGGGATCATAACAGTACAGCCGGCCTGCAAAGTGTTAATTGCATGGCAGAAGCAGGAGAAAAGAAGCCTTGAGAATTTTTTTTTTTTCTTGTTGTTGCCGTGTGTCTAGCTGCTGTGATAGCTTCTCTCCTCCTCTTAATCTTGGTGTGGCTCTGAGTTCAGCTGCTGACATGGATGTCCAGAGCTTGGCTTCCAGTCTGGATCATCTTGCTGCTAGAGTTCAAAGTATTCAGGATTTTGTTGTTCACAGTCCTATGTCTGAGCCTAGGATACCTATTCCGGAGTTGTTTTCTGGAGATAGATCTAGGTTCCTGAATTTTAAGAACAATTGTAAGTTGTTTCTTTCTTTGAAACCTCATTCCTCTGGTGATGCCGTTCAGCAAGTTAAGATTAATATTTCCTTTTTGCGTGGCGACCCTCAAGATTATATATATAATAAAATTATAGACGGCAAAATGGGTTGTGCTTTTACTGTGGTGACTCAGCTCATGTTATCTCAGCATGCTCTAAGCGCAAAAAAAAAGGTTGATAAATCTGTCACCATTGGTACTTTACAGCCTAAGTTCATTTTGTCTGTTACCCTGATTTGTTCCCTGTCATCTTACCCGGTTAATGCCTTTGTAGATTCAGGTGCTGCCCTGAGTCTGATGGATTGGTCATTTGCCAGGCGCTGTGGTTTTGATTTGGAGCCTTTAAAATTCCCTATTCCACTAAGGGGAATTGACTCTACGCCATTGGCTACGAATAGACCTCAGTACTGGACACAAGTGACCATGTGCATGACTCCTGTTCATCAGGAGGTGATTCGCTTTCTTGTATTGCATAATTTGCATGATGTTGTCGTGTTGGGACTACCATGGTTGCAGACTCATAATCCGGTCCTGGATTGGAAAGCTATGTCTGTGTCAAGTTGGGGTTGTCAGGGAATTCATGGTGACGCTCCTGTGGTGTCAATTGCTTCGTCCACTCCTTCTGAAGTCCCTACGTTTTTGTCAGACTACCAGGATGTATTTGAGGAGCCCAAACTCAATTCTCTACCTCCTCATAGGGACTGTGATTGTGCTATAAATTTGATTCCTGGTAGTAAGTTTCCTAAGGGACGACTTTTCAATTTATCTGTGCCGGAGCATGCTGCCATGCGGAGTTATATAAAGGAGTCTTTGGAGAAGGGACATATTCGCCCGTCCTCTTCCCCTCTTGGTGCGGGATTCTTTTTTGTGGCTAAGAAGGATGGTTCCCTGAGACCTTGTATTGATTATCGCCTTTTGAATAAAATCACGGTCAAATTTCAGTATCCTTTGCCATTGTTAACTGATTTGTTTGCTCGCATTAGGGGGTCTAGTTGGTTCACCAAGATAGATCTTCGTGGTGCATATAACCTTGTGCGTATAAAACAGGGTGATGAATGGAAAACTGCATTTAATACGCCTGAAGGCCATTTTGAGTACCTGGTGATGCCTTTTGGACTTTCTAATGCTCCTTCAGTCTTTCAGTCCTTTATGCACGACATCTTCCGTGAATATCTGGATAAGTTTATGATTGTGTATCTGGATGATATTCTGGTTTTTTCGGATGATTGGGAGTCTTATGTTAAGCAGGTCAGGATGGTCTTTCAGGTCCTGCGTGACAATGCTTTATTTGTGAAGGGCTCAAAATGTCTTTTTGGAGTCCAGAAGATTTCTTTTTTGGGTTTCATTTTTTCTCCTTCTACTATTGAGATGGACCCAGTCAAGGTTCAGGCTATTCATGACTGGACGCAGCCTACATCGGTTAAGAGTCTTCAGAAGTTCTTGGGTTTTGCTAATTTTTACCGTCGCTTTATAGCTAATTTTTCTGGTGTTGTTAAGCCTTTGATGGATTTGACCAAGAAAGGTTCTGATGTGACTAATTGGTCCTCTGCGGCTGTGGAGGCCTTTCGGGAGCTGAAGCGCCGGTTTTCTTTGGCTCCGGTCTTATGTCAGCCAGATGTCTCACTTCCCTTCCAGGTGGAGGTTGATGCTTCCGAGATTGGAGCGGGGCTGTTTTGTCGCAAAGAAGCTCCGATGACTCTGTGATGAAGCCATGTGCTTTCTTTTCAAGAAAGTTTTCGAATAAATATTTATAAAGGATTAAAATATAACTTTTACTGGATATACTAAAAATATTGCACACAACTAATATTACACTAAAACAGACAAACAAACGAAGCGTAGATGGCGCATTAGAAAAAGTGCCTGTTTAACACCTCTGAGTATTCACTTGCTAACCACCATAATACAACAAATATTGCTGAGGCTATTCAAGTTTCACAAAGGATTGCCACTCAGTCAATACAGTGTATATAACGGCACTAATATATATCCCCAAAGTTTTAGATCCTCTGCAGAGTTATTAGCCCCAGAGACACTCAAAGAAAACTCTATTGTGGGAACTTAGATTTAGAATAGTGCCATGGATACTTAATTCCAGCATCTATCAGCAACCTGCCCGCAGACTGATTTCACTGCATAACATGAAAGCCGTATCCATTCTCATGGCTGGTATAATATAGAACGGTCTCACCTGGAGCTGTTTTCATCACACTCGTTCAGCTCTATTCATGGCTGTGGACCTCTTCCCCTCCTTTCCCGACGCGTTTCGATATTCTCTCATCAGGGGATAGCGTTGGGGGTCCTCACACACATAGCGTCCAGCCGACGCTTACGATACACGTGCGCAGGTAAGGTTGTCCTTTTTAAAGTAACGCGCTGTATGTCCACATCCGGTCAGAACGCTCTGCCGATCATGTGGCCGGAAGTGAGATCATACAGGCTGGTCAGCTGACCCACGCTTCAGGCCGCTGAGCGTCCTAGTTACCATGGAGCGCAGAGAGCTCCACTGCATCTGCGTCCTCTGTATAGCCCTCTACATCTTGGAGCGCAGGTATTTTCCCACATCTGCGCTGCCAAGTAGGTAAATATGAGGAGACTATTAAAAGCACCATCGGATATCCAGGATCCTAATGTGTTGTGCTATACGTCCCTCTATATGTACAGTATATGGATTTATTGCGCTTTCACCATGAGTCAAACATATCCATCATACTCATTGTGTACCACTATTTTCTGTACAGGTTTATCATATTATTTGTAAAACACCCTAAATTTCCGGATATCAAAAGCCAATTTTGACCAATATGTCAAAAGTTGCAGGAAAGCCTAACCCCATTTTTTACACAAAATTCATTAATAATGTATTTGATTATAAATAGTAGACATCGACGTACAGATCCTCAGGAGACTGGCGGTAGAAAATTACAGGAAAAGATTGAAAAAAGAACCACAAAGGAAAGCCTATTAACCCCTTTCTGCCATTGGACGTACTATTCCGTCCATGTGGGGTGGGCCCTAATTCCCAAGGACGGAATAGTACGTCCAGCGCGATCGGCGGCGCTCACGGGGGGAGCCTATCGCAGCTGACATCCGGCACTATGTGCCAGGAGCGGTCACGGACCGCCCCCGGCACATTAACCCCCGGCACACCGCGATCAAACATGATCGCGATGTGCCGGCGGTGCAGGGAAGCATCGCGCAGGGAGGGGGCTCCCTGCGGGCTTCCCTGAGCCCCCCGCAGCAACGCGATGTGATCGCGTTGCTGCGAGGGTCTTACCTCCCTCCCTGCCTGCTCCAGACCCGGATCCAAGATGGCCGCGGATCCGGGTCCTGCAGGGAGGGAGGTGGCTTCACAGAAGCCTGCTCAGAGCAGGCACTGTGAAGCAGCCTGCACTTCTCTCAGATCGGTGATCTGTCAGAGTGCTATGCAAACTGGCAGATCACCGATCTGTATTGTCCCCCCCTGGGGCAAAGTAAAAAAGTAAAAAAAAAAATTTCCAAATGTGTAAAAAAAAAAAAAAAAATATTCCAAAATAATGAAAAAAAAAAAAATTATTCCCATAAATATATTTCTTTATCTAAATAATAATAAAAAAACAATAAAAGTACACATATTTAGTATCGCCGCGTCCGTAACGACCCGACCTATAAAACTGGCCCACTAGTTAACCCCTTCAGTAAACACTGTAAGAAAAAAAAAAAAACGAGGCAAAAAACAACGCTTTATTATCATACCGCCGAACAAAAAGTGGAATAACACGCGATCAAAAAGACAGATATAAATAACCATGGTACCGCTGAAAGCGTCATCTTGTCCCGCAAATAACGAGCCGCCATACAGCATGATCAGCAAAAAAATAAAAAAGTTATAGTCCTGAGAATAAAGCGATGCAAAAATAATTATTTTTTCCATAAAATAGTTTTTATCGTATAAAAGCGCCAAAACATAAAAAAAAATATAAATGAGGTATCGCTGTAATCGTACTGACCCGAAGAATAAAACTGCTTTATCAATTTTACCAAACGCGGAACAGTATAAATGCCTCTCCCAAAAGAAATTCATGAATAGCTGGTTTTTGGTCATTCTGCCTCACAAAAATCGGAATAAAAAGCGATCAAAAAATGTGACGTGCCCAGAAAGTTACCAATAAAAACGTCAACTCGTCCCGCAAAAAACAAGACCTCACATGACTCTGTGGACTCAAATATGGAAAAATTATAGCTCTCAAAATGTGGTAACGCAAAAAATATTTTTTGCAATAAAAAGCGTCTTTCAGTGTGTGACGGCTGCCAATCATAAAAATCTGCTAAAAAACCCGCTATAAAAGTAAATCAAACCCCCCTTCATCACCCCCTTAGTTAGGGAGAAATAAAAAAAATGTATTTATTTCCATTTTCCCATTAGGGTTAGGGTTAGGGCTAGGGTTGGGGCTAGGGTTAAGGCTACAGTTAGGGTTGGGGCTAAAGTTAGGGTTAGGGTTGGGGCTAAAGTTACGGTTAGGGTTTAGATTACATTTACGGTTGGGAATAGGGTTGGGATTAGGGTTAGGGGTGTGTCAGGGTTAGAGGTGTGGTTAGGGTTACTGTTGGGATTAGGGTTAGGGGTGTGTTTGGATTAGGGTTTCAGTTATAATTGGGGGGTTTCCACTGTTTCGGCACATCAGGGGCTCTCCAAACGCGACATGGCGTCCGATCTCAATTCCAGCCAATTCTGCGTTCAAAAAGTAAAACAGTGCTCCTTCCCTTCCGAGCTCTCCCGTGTGCCCAAACAGGGGTTTACCCCAACATATGGGGTATCAGCGTACTCAAGACAAATAGGACAACAACCTTTGGGGTCCAATTTCTCCTGTCACCCCTGGGAAAATACAAAACTGGGGGCTAAAAAATAATTTTTGTGGGAAAAAAAAGGATTTTTTATTTTCACGGCTCTGCGTTATAAACTGCAGTGAAACACTTGGGGGTTCAAAGTTCTTACAACACATCTAGATAAGTTCCTTGGGGGGTCTAGTTTCCAAAATGGGGTCACTTGTGTGGGGCTTCTACTGTTTAGGTACATTAGGGGCTCTGCAAACGCAATGTGACGCCTGCAGACCATTCCATCTAAGTCTGCATTCCAAATGGCGCTCCTTCAATTCCGAGCCCTTCCATGCGTCCAAACGGTGGTTCCCCCCACATATGGGGTATCAGCGCACTCAGGACAAATTGGACAACAACTTTTGGGGTCCAATTTCTCCTGTTACCCTCGGGAAAATACAAAACTGGGGGCTGAAAAATAATTTTTGTGGGAAAAACATTTTGTTTTATTTTTACGGCTCTGCATTATAAACTTCTGTGAAGCCCTTGGTGGGTAAAAGCACTCACCACACATCTAGATAAGTTCCTTAGGGGGTCTACTTTCCAACATGGTGTCACTTGTGGGGGTTTCTATTGTTTAGGTACATTAGGGGCTCTGCAAACGCAATGTGACGCCTGCAGACCATTCCATCTAAGTCTGCATTCCAAATGGCGCTCCTTCAATTCCGAGCCCTTCCATGCATCCAAACGGTGGTTCCCCCCACATATGGGGTATCAGCGCACTCAGGACAAATTGGACAACAACTTTTGGGGTCCAATTTCTCCTGTTACCCTCGGGAAAATACAAAACTGGGGGCTGAAAAATAATTTTTGTGGGAAAAAATTTTTGTTTTATTTTTATGGCTCTGCATTATAAACTTCTGTGAAGCCCTTGGTGGGTCAAAGCACTCACCACACATCTAGATAAGTTCCTTAGGGGGTCTACTTTACAACATGGTGTCACTTGTGGGGGGTTTCTACTGTTTAGGTACATTAGGGGCTCTGCAAACGCAATGTGACGCCTGCAGACCATTCCATCTAAGTCTGCATTCCAAATGGCGCTCCTTCACTTCCGAGCCCTTCCATGCGTCCAAACGGTGGTTCCCCCCCCACATATGGGGTGTCAGCGCACTCAGGACAAATTGGACAACAAATTTTGGGGTCCAATTTCTCCTGCTACCCTCGGGAAAATACAAAACTGGGGGCTAAAAAAATAATTTTTGTGGGAAAAAATTTTTGTTTTATTTTTACGGCTCTGCATTATTAACTTCTGTGAAGCCCTTGGTGGGTCAAAGCTCTCAAAACACATCTAGATAAGTTCCTTAGGGGGTCTACTTTCCAAAATGGTGTCACTTGTGGGGGGTTTCAATGTTTAGGCACATCAGTGGCTCTCCAAACGCAACATGGCGTCCCATCTCAATTCCTGTCAATTTTGCATTGAAAAGTCAAACGGTGCTACTTCCCTTCCGAGCTCTCTCATGCGCCCAAACAGTGGTTTACCCCCACATATGGGGTATCAGCGTGCTCAGGACAAATTGTACAACAACTTTTGGGGTCCAATTTCTTCTCTTACACTTGGGAAAATATAAAATTGGGGGTGAAAAGATAATTTTTGTGAAAAAATATGATTTTTTATTTTTACGGTTCTGCATTATAAACTTCTGTGAAGCACTTGGTGGGTCAAAGTGCTTACCACACCTCTAGATAAGTTCCTTAGGGGGTCTACTTTCCAAAATGGTGTTACTTGTGGGGGGTTTCAATGTTTACGCACATCAGGGGCTCTCCAAACGCAACATGACGTCCCATCTCAATTCCTGTCAATTTTGCATTGAAAAGTCAAACGGCGCTCCTTCCCTTCCGAGGTCTCCCATGCGCCCAAACAGTGGTTTATCCCCACATATGGGGTATCAGCGTACTCAGGACAAATTGTACAACAACTTTTGGGGTCCAATTTCTTCTCTTACCCTTGGGAAAATAAAAAATTGGGGGGCGAAAAGTAATTTTTGTGAAAAAATATGATTTTTTATTTTTACGGTTCTGCATTATAAACTTCCGTGAAGCACTTGGTGGGTCAAAGTGCTCACCACACCTCTAGATAAGTTCCTTAGGGGGTCTACTTTCCAAAATGGTGTCACTTGTGGGGGGTTTCAATGTTTAGGCACATCAGGGGCTCCCCAAACGCAACATGGCGTCCCATCTCAATTCCAGTCAATTTTGCTTTGAAAAGTCAAATGGCGCTCCTTCGCTTCCGAGCTCTGTCATGCGCCCAAACAGTGGTTTACTCCCACATATGGGGTATCGGCGTACTCAGGACAAATTGTACAACAACTTTTGGGGTCCATTTTCTCCTGTTACCCTTGGTAAAATAAAACAAATTGGAGCTGAAGTAAATTTTTTGTGAAAAAAAGTTAAATGTTCATTTTTATTTAAACATTCCAAAAATTCCTGTGAAGCACCAGAAGGGTTAATAAACTTCTTGAGTATGGTTTTGAGCACCTTGAGGGGTGCAGTTTTTAGAATGGTGTCACACTTGGGTATTTTCTATCATATAGACCCCTCAAAATGACTTCAAATGAGATGTGGTCCCTAAAAAAAAATGGTGTTGTAAAAATGAGAAATTGCTGGTCAAATTTTAACCCTTATAACTCCCTAATAAAAAAAAAATTTGGTTCCAAAATTGTGCTGATGTAAAGTAGACATGTGGGAAATGTTACTTATTAAGTATTTTGTGTGACATATCTCTGTGATTTAAGGGCATAAAAATTCAAAGTTGGAAAATTGCAAAATTTTCAAAAATTTTCGCCAAATTTCCATTTTTTTTGCAAATAAACGCAGGTAATATCAAAGAAATTTTACCACTATCATGAAGTACAATAGGTCTCGAGAAAACAGTGTCAGAATCGCCAAGATCCGTTGAAGCGTTCCAGAGTTATAACCTCATAAAGGGACAGTGGTCAGAATTGTAAAAATTGACCCGGTCATTAACGTGCACACCACCCTTGGGGGTGAAGGGGTTAAAGATCTAGGGTGCCCTATTCTCACTTACACCTACCTAACGCGGAGGTTGGCACCCTAGACCCTACGCAGTGGCGCCCCCACTCGTCGGCGGCTATCCCTAACTCATCGCCCTAGCTCTCCCTATATTAGAGGAAGGAAGCAAAAGAGAGCTGATCATTTAGACCATAAGGATGGACAGTACGTAGCCAAAATATCCATTTACACTCTCTCTGCAATATAATTTGATCCCAGTTACCTCCTCTTATAGTGGGTCTGATTCTATCAATACCAACAAACTTGATCTTATTCTCATTTCCCTCATGTTGTCTATTGATATGGTTAGCTATGGCTGTGTCTCTTTCATTTTTTATATCCCGTATATGCTCTCTAATTCTTTAGATGTCGTCCAGGTACCTTAGCCATAATACCACCTTGTCTTCCAGGTCACTCCACATGTCACTAAAGACGATCTTTTCCTCCCACCAGCCCAGGAGCAGATTTGCGTACGTAGGTGCACAGGGGCTACCCATCGCAGTGCCCCTGAGCTGGTGGAAGTACTTTTCGTCAAATAGAAAGACATTATTCGTAAGACAGAATTTAAGAGCTTTAAGTACAAACTCGTTATGTCTGTTATATTGCCGCCCTCTAGTCTGTAAATAATCAGCTACAGCCCTTAGACCAACTTCATGAGGGATAGATGAATATAATGCTTCAACATCAATACTGCAGAGGATCATATCTGTTTCTAAAAAAATGCCGTCCAGTCTCCCGAGAAAATCCGTCGTGTCCCTCACATAGGAATTTAGCGACAGAACAAATGGTCTCAATACTTTGTCAATATAAAGGCCCAGATTTTGTGTTATACCGTTAATGCCAGCCACTATGGGTCTCCCCTTAAGGGGATTGGTCCCCTTGTGGACTTTTGGCAAACAGTAGAACGTGGCCATTACAGGGTGCAATGGGGTTAAAAAGTCCTTTTCATTTTTGTCAATCACCCCTAATTCGAACCCTTCATTCACAATGGCACCCAAATCGTTCATAATAACACTACTGGGGTCATGAGAGAGGATTTCATACCCATCGGTGTCTCCAAGTAGATTCATACATAGTAACTTATATTTAGTTGTGTCTAGCACAACCACATTTCCCCCTTTATCAGAGGGCTTGATTGTTATACTCTGATCACTCTCGAGGTTCTTTAGACTATTCATTTCTTCCTTGGATAGATTATAATTCCACCTATTGATTGTTTTGGGTATCCTCAATAATTCCTCTGTCACCAAATTTACAAAAACGTCAATTGTGCTGACATCTGCCGTTACTGGAGGCATCTTTTTACTTTTGTTCTTAAAGTCAGTGAAGGGACCATCCCCCCTCAAGTTAGGGTCAACATCACTTAGGTGGAATAATAGACGTACATCTGATAACATATCGTCAGAGATACCCAACTCATTTGATGCTCGTTTTTCTTCCTTAGCAAAATGTTTCCTCCATTTTAATTTTCGTGCAAAGAGGTGAATATCTTTTATAGTTTCAAAGCAATCATAGTCCGTAGAGGGGACAAATGAAAGTCCTTTACTTAAGACACACATCTCGGTATTTGTTAGTTTTTTTGAGGATAGGTTCAAGACTTGGGGCTCTATGGGGCGTTGTGCTGGTTTTGTCGGCTTCTCAGCGAGTAGCTTAATTCTAAAAAATCCCTTTGTGGTGACTTTTTTACACCCCCCCTAGCGCCTCCTCGTCCCCCTCTTCCCCTTCCTCTCCCTCTTTGACGTCTAGATGTTGTATCAGAGTCTGAAAAGTCTGCCTCCGAGGAGGAGATATCAGTTTCTAAGCCTTTGGGATTTCGGTTAACCGCCACGGAGTAGGCTTTATTCTCCTTGAACTCCAAGAGATCTCTGTTATATAGCTTGTGTTTACGTTCCTTCAGATGAAACTGAAACCTTTCCAAACTATTTTGTAAACCAGTTTCCTTGACTGAAAAGTCAGGTTCACTGGAGAATTTCTTTGTAATTTCAATATGCTCTTTCAGTGTATCGTTCAATTTACTCAGGGTATCTCTTTCCTCCTCTAATAATAGTCTCATCAATCTGATGGAGCTCTCAGTGGCCTCTTTTTCCCACTTGGCTATCAAACCCGGACTCTTATACCTAAATCCCGGAGTTAGGGATATTCTCAAATGCCGAGGGACTATTCCTGCCTTTATGTAACTATCCAAACTTTGAACTTCCCACCATGAAGTGATCTGACTTTTATAGGTTTTTTCTAATTCTCTGAATGCTGCGTTATATGACGGGGTGTACCTTTTCTGCACAAATGCCCTATCTGAAAAAACATCCCTGGCCTCTGTTATCCAAGTATTGGTGTCTATTCCTGTTGATAAGAAACCTGCCATACTATATATAGACTAGAAACAGCTGTGGTATAATCCCCAAAAGAAATCAAATAAATATTTATAAAGGATTAAAATATAACTTTTACTGGATATACTCCTGGCTTCGTGTACAGCCAGCGGGATGCTACAAATGTGGGAGATGTAAAGCGTGTGCCTCGATACAGACAAGTAAGACCTTTGTCAGTAATAACACAGGCAGAACATACCAAATTAGACACTTCATCAACTGTCAGACTAAGGGAATAGTATATAAGGCTACATGCGAATGTGGCCTAGAATATGTAGGAAAGACTAAAAGAAATTTCTGCAAAAGAATTAGAGAGCATATACGGGATATAAAAAATGAAAGAGACACAGCCATAGCTAACCATATCAATAGACAACATGAGGGAAATGAGAATAAGATCAAGTTTGTTGGTATTGATAGAATCAGACCCCCTATAAGAGGAGGTAACTGGGATCAAATTATATTGCAGAGAGAGTGTAAATGGATATTTTGGCTACGTACTGTCCATCCTTATGGTCTAAATGATCAGCTCTCTTTTGCTTCCTTCCTCTAATATAGGGAGAGCTAGGGCGATGAGTTAGAGATAGCCGCCGACAGGTGGGGGCGCCACTGCGTAGGGTCTAGGGTGCCATCCTCCACGTTAGGTAGGTGTAAGTGAGAATAGGGCACCCTAGATCTTTAATAGGCTTTCCTTTGTGGTTCTTTTTTCAATCTTTTCCTGTAATTTTCTACCGCCAGTCTCCTGAGGATCTGTACGTCGATGTCTACTATTTATAATCAAATACATTATTAATGAATTTTGTGTAAAAAATGGGGTTAGGCTTTCCTGCGACTTTTGACATATCAGTCAAAATTGGCTTTTGATATCCGGAAATTTAGGGTGTTTTACAAATAATATGATAAACCTGTACAGAAAATAGTGGTACACAATGAGTATGATGGATATGTTTGACTCATGGTGAAAGCGCAATAAATCCATATACTGTACATATAGAGGGACGTATAGCACAACACATTAGGATCCTGGATATCCGATGGTGCTTTTAATAGTCTCCTCATATTTACCTACTTGGCAGCGCAGATGTGGGAAAATACCTGCGCTCCAAGATGTAGAGGGCTATACAGAGGGCGCAGACGCAGTGGAGCTCTCTGCGCTCCATGGTAACTAGGACGCTCAGCGGCCTGAAGCGTGGGTCAGCTGACCAGCCTGTATGATCTCACTTCCGGCCACATGATCGGCAGAGCGTTCTGACCGGATGTGGACATACAGCGCGTTACTTTAAAAAGGACAAACTTACCTGCGCACGTGTATCGTAAGCGTCGGCTGGACGCTATGTGTGTGAGGACCCCCAACGCTATCCCCTGATGAGAGAATATCGAAACGCGTCGGGAAAGGAGGGGAAGAGGTCCACAGCCATGAATAGAGCTGAACGAGTGTGATGAAAACAGCTCCGGGTGAGACCGTTCTATATTATACCAGCCATGAGAATGGATACGGCTTTCATGTTATGCAGTGAAATCAGTCTGCGGGCAGTGTTGTGAATTTGGATTCTGGGCTCCCCCGGTGGCTACTGGTGGAATTGAACTTGTGACATCATCTTCCCTGTTCACCTGTTCTGATTAGATCTGGGTGTCGCTATATAACCTGGCTTCTCTGTTAGATGCTTGCCGGTCAACAATGTTATCAGAAGCCTCTCTGTGCTTGTTCCTGCTCCCAGACATCTACTAGATAAGTTGGACATTCGTCCATGTTTTGTTTTTGTATTTTGGTTCCAGTTCACAGCTGCAGTTTCGTTACTGTGTCTGGAAAGCTCTTGTTGATCAGGAATTGCCACTCTGGTATTATGAGTTAATGCCAGAGTCCTAAAGTAATTTCTGGATGTGTTTTGTTAGGGTTTTCTACTGACCATGAAAGTATGCTTTCTGTCTTCTGCTATCTAGAAAGCGGACCTCAAATTTGCTAAAACTATTTTCCTGCTGCGTTTGTTGTTTCATCTCATATCGCCGCCAATATATGTGGGGGGCTTCTGTCTCCTTTTGGGCATTTCTCTAGAGGTGAGTCAGGTCTTATATTTCCCTCTGCTAGCATTATTTAGTTCTCCGGCCGGCGCTGGGCATATAGGGATAAAAAGTAGGACATGCTACCTGGCTACTTCTAGATGATGCGGTAGGTTTAGTTCATGGTCAGTACAGTTACATCTTCCAAGAGCTTGTTCCTATAGAGGCTTATGCTAGTTCTCTGGCCATGGAGATCATGACAGTAGTTCTAAGAATGTTAAGGCGGATGCCCTTTCTAGGAGTTTTGAGCCTGATTCACCTGGCAACTCTGACCCCACAGGTATTCTTAAGGAGGGAGTTATCTTGTCAGCTGTTTCTCCAGACCTGCGGCGGGCCTTGCAGGAGTTTCAGGCGGATAGACCGGATCGTTGTCCGCCTGATAGGCTGTTTGTTCCTGATGATTGGACCAGTAAAGTCATCTCTGAGGTGCATTCTTCTGCGTTGGCAGGTCATCCTGGAATTTTTGGTACCAGGGATTTGGTGGCAAGATCCTTCTGGTGGCCTTCCCTGTCACGAGATGTGCGAGGCTTTGTGCAGTCTTGTGACGTTTGTGCTCGGGCCAAGCCTTGTTGTTCTCGGGCTAGTGGATTATTGTTGCCCTTGCCTATTCCTAAGAGGCCTTGGACACACATCTCGATGGATTTTATTTCAGATCTGCCTGTTTCTCAGAAGATGTCTGTCATCTGGGTGGTGTGTGACCGTTTTTCTAAGATGGTTCATTTGGTTCCCCTGCCCAAATTGCCTTCTTCTTCCGAGTTGGTGCCCCTGTTTTTTCAAAATGTTGTTCGTTTGCATGGTATTCCTGAGAATATCGTTTCTGACAGAGGAACCCAATTTGTGTCTAGATTTTGGCGGGCATTTTGTGCTAGGATGGGCATAGATTTGTCTTTTTCGTCTGCTTTTCACCCTCAGACTAATGGCCAGACCGAGCGGACTAATCAGACCCTGGAGACATATCTGAGGTGTTTTGTGTCTGCTGACCAGGATGATTGGGTTGCTTTTTTGCCATTGGCGGAGTTCGCCCTCAATAATCGGGCCAGCTCTGCCACCTTGGTTTCCCCGTTTTTCTGTAATTCGGGGTTCCATCCTCGATTTTCCTCCGGTCAGATGGAATCCTCGGATTGTCCTGGAGTGGATGCGGTGGTGGAGAGATTGCATCATATCTGGGGGCAGGTGATGGACAATTTAAAGTTGTCCCAGGAGAAGACTCAGCTTTTTGCCAACCGTCACCGTCGTGTTGGTCCTCGGCTTTGTGTTGGAGATTTGGTGTGGTTGTCTTCTCGTTTTGTCCCTATGAGGGTCTCATCTCCTAAGTTTAAGCCTCGGTTCATCGGTCCGTATAAAATATTGGAGATTCTTAACCCTGTTTCCTTCCGTTTGGACCTCCCTGCATCCTTTTCTATTCATAACGTTTTTCATCGGTCGTTATTGCGCAGGTATGAGGCACCGGTTGTGCCTTCCGTTGAGCCTCCTGCTCCGGTGTTGGTTGAGGGTGAGTTGGAGTACGTTGTGGAAAAAATCCTAGACTCCCGTGTTTCCAGACGGAGACTCCAGTATCTGGTCAAGTGGAAGGGATACGGCCAGGAGGATAATTCTTGGGTCACTGCATCTGATGTTCATGCCTCTGATCTGGTTCGTGCCTTTCATAGGGCCCATCCTGATCGCCCTGGTGGTTCTGGTGAGGGTTCGGTGCCCCCTCCTTGAGGGGGGGGTACTGTTGTGAATTTGGATTCTGGGCTCCCCCGGTGGCTACTGGTGGAATTGAACTTGTGACATCATCTTCCCTGTTCACCTGTTCTGATTAGATCTGGGTGTCGCTATATAACCTGGCTTCTCTGTTAGATGCTTGCCGGTCAACAATGTTATCAGAAGCCTCTCTGTGCTTGTTCCTGCTCCCAGACATCTACTAGATAAGTTGGACATTCGTCCATGTTTTGTTTTTGTATTTTGGTTCCAGTTCACAGCTGCAGTTTCGTTACTGTGTCTGGAAAGCTCTTGTTGATCAGGAATTGCCACTCTGGTATTATGAGTTAATGCCAGAGTCCTAAAGTAATTTCTGGATGTGTTTTGTTAGGGTTTTCTACTGACCATGAAAGTATGCTTTCTGTCTTCTGCTATCTAGAAAGCGGACCTCAAATTTGCTAAAACTATTTTCCTGCTGCGTTTGTTGTTTCATCTCATATCGCCGCCAATATATGTGGGGGGCTTCTGTCTCCTTTTGGGCATTTCTCTAGAGGTGAGTCAGGTCTTATATTTCCCTCTGCTAGCATTATTTAGTTCTCCGGCCGGCGCTGGGCATATAGGGATAAAAAGTAGGACATGCTACCTGGCTACTTCTAGATGATGCGGTAGGTTTAGTTCATGGTCAGTACAGTTACATCTTCCAAGAGCTTGTTCCTATAGAGGCTTATGCTAGTTCTCTGGCCATGGAGATCATGACAGGGCAGGTTGCTGATAGATGCTGGAATTAAGTATCCATGGCACTATTCTAAATCTAAGTTCCCACAATAGAGTTTTCTTTGAGTGTCTCTGGGGCTAATAACTCTGCAGAGGATCTAAAACTTTGGGGATATATATTAGTGCCGTTATATACACTGTATTGACTGAGTGGCAATCCTTTGTGAAACTTGAATAGCCTCAGCAATATTTGTTGTATTATGGTGGTTAGCAAGTGAATACTCAGAGGTGTTAAACAGGCACTTTTTCTAATGCGCCATCTACGCTTCGTTTGTTTGTCTGTTTTAGTGTAATATTAGTTGTGTGCAATATTTTTAGTATATCCAGTAAAAGTTATATTTTAATCCTTTATAAATATTTATTTGATTTCTTTTGGGGATTATACCACAGCTGTTTCAAGAAAGTTTTCGCCTGCCGAGCGGAATTATGATGTCGGTAGTCGGGAGTTGTTGGCTATGAAGTGGGCATTTGAGGAGTGGCGACATTGGCTCGAGGGAGCTAAGCATCATGTGGTGGTCTTGACTGATGACAAGAATTTGATTTATCTCGAGTCGGCCAAGCGGCTGAATCCCAGACAGGCTCGTTGGTCGTTGTTTTTCTCTCGTTTTGATTTCGTGGTTTCGTACCTGCCTGGTTCGAAGAATGTGAAGGCTGATGTTCTTTCTAGGAGTTTTGTGCCTGACTCTCCTGGAGATTCAGAGCCGGCTGGTATTCTTAGAGAAGGGGTGATTTTGTCTGCCATCTCCCCAGATTTGCGACGTGTGCTGCAAGAGTTTCAGGTGGATAGACCTGATCGCTGTCCACCGGAGAGACTGTTTGTCCTGGATAGATGGACCAACAGAGTCATCTCCGAGGTTCATTCTTCGGTGTTGGCAGGCCATCCTGGAATATTTGGTACCAGAGACTTGGTGGCCAGGTCTTTTTGGTGGCCTTCCTTGTCGCGGGATGTGCGTTCCTTTGTGCAGTCTTGTGGAATTTGTGCTCGGGCTAAGCCTTGCTGTTCTCGAGCCAGTGGTTTGCTGTTACCTTTGCCTGTCCCGAAGAGGCCTTGGACGCACATTTCCATGGATTTTATTTCAGATCTCCCTGTCTCTCAGAGAATGTCTGTCATCTGGGTGGTGTGTGATCGCTTTTCTAAGATGGTCCATTTTGTGCCCTTGCCTAAGTTGCCTTCCTCCTCCGAGTTGGTTCCACTGTTTTTTCAAAATGTGGTTCGTTTGCACGGGATTCCTGAGAACATTGTTTCTGACAGAGGATCCCAGTTTGTGTCTAGATTTTGGCGGACCTTTTGTGCTAAATTTGGCATTGATTTGTCTTTTTCGTTGGCCTTCCATCCTCAGATGAATGGCCAAACCGAGCGAACTAATCAGACCTTGGAGACTTATTTAAGATGTTTTGTTTCTGCTGATCAGGACGACTCGGTTACTTTTTTGCCGTTGGCCGAGTTTGCCCTTAATAATCGGGCTAGTTCGGCTACTTTGGTTTCGCCTTTTTTTTGTAATTCGGGGTTTCATCCTCATTTTTCCTCGGGTCAGGTGGAGCCTTCTGACTGTCCTGGAGTGGATGTTGTGGTTGATAGGTTGTATCAGATTTGGAATCATGTGGTGGACAATTTGAAGCTGTCTCAAGAGAAGGCTCAGCTCTTTGCCAACCGCCGTCGCTGTGTGGGTCCCCGACATCGCGTTGGGGACTTGGTGTGGTTGTCTTCTCGCTTCGTTCCTATGAAGGTCTCCTCTCCTAAGTTCAAGCCTCGGTTTATCGGTCCTTATAAGATTCTGGAAGTCCTTGGCCCTGTGTCATTTCGTATGGACCTCCCAGCATCATTTGCTATTCATAATGTGTTCCATCGCTCATTGTTGTGAAGGTATGTGGTGCCTGTGGTTCCTCCGGTTGAGCCTCCTGCCCCGGTGCTGGTTGAGGGAGAATTGGAATACGTGGTGGAGAAGATCTTGGATTCTCGTATTTCTAGACGGAGGCTCCAGTGTTTGGTTAAATGGAAGGGCTATGGTCAGGAGGATAATTCTTGGGTTGTCGCCTCTGATGTTCATGCGGCCGATTTGGTTCGTGCCTTCCATGTGGCTCATCCTGATCGCCCTGGTGGTTTTCATGAGGGTTCGGTGACCCCTCCTCAAGGGGGGGGTACTGTAGTGAACTTTGTGTTCAGGCTCCCTCTTGTGGTCACTGGTGGTATGGTGTGACTTTTGCTTTGGGCTCCCCCTGGTGGCTTTGTCTGTTATCCTGCTGGTCTCTGGCTATCAGCTGGTTCGTTATCCTCTGTGAGGTTCCTATATAGCTCTGTTTTACTTCCACTTGTTGCCGGCTGTCGATGTAATCAGTGCTACTCAGATTCCTTCTGACTACCTTGCTCCCAGTCCATCCAGGATAAGCTAAGTTTTGTTTGCTCATTTTTTGATCAGCAGTATTTATCATGTTTTCTGTTCCAGCTTGCTAAAATGTAATTCCCTCGCTTGCTGGTTGCTCTAGTGGGCTGAGTTTCTCCCCACACACCGTTAGTTGGTGTGTGGGTTCTTGAAATCTCAGGATGGATATTTTGTAAGGGTTTTTATTGATCGCATAGACCCCTGCTCTATTTTCTGCTTTCTAGTACTAGTGGGCCTCTTTTGCTGAATCTGATTTCATCCCTATGTATGTGCCTTCTTCTTACTTCACCGTTAATATTTGTTGTGGGCTTATTTATCTTTGGGGATTATTTCTCTGGAGGCAAGCAAGGTCTTTCTTTCTCTTTAGGGGTAGCTAGTTCCTCAGGCTGGCTCGAGACGTCTAGGAATTTTTTAGGCACGTTCACCGGCTACCTCTAGTTGTGTTGGATAGGTTCAGATTTGCGATCAGTCCAGTTACCATCTCCCTAGAGCTCGTCCTTAGTTTAATCACTTGCTGATCTATTTGTGATCCTCAGCCACTAGGGATCATAACAGCTGGCCAAAGCTGTGGGCAGCTCTACATGTGATCTCATCTTTCCCCACTTCAAGTTGACTGGCAGAGATTTCTGAATCTTTTAATGGAAAACTGAACAGCTCTTCAGAGTATCCAAGTGTGGGATCAGTTATCTCAGGGCACTCGGAAAGAAGGAGGATCAGGGTGAGGAATATCCTGGCCACACTCACGGTTACTCAGACTTGACCATGTGGAAGACAAGGTGGTGGTGGCTAAGTGACTGGAAGCATTATCTGCTATCCAACCAACAGCTGTTTCACACTGCTCTGGCTTCAATAGTGGTGTGCTGCGGTCCCCCAGAAACTGGGACAGGAAGGTCGAGCAAGAAGATGTGGGTCTTTGTTGTTGCCCACTTTCACATTGCCCGTGGCCTCGTCCTCTGGATGCACCATCAGCATCACGTCCACTTCCCCGTCCCTTGCCCCTTGCCTTAACCATTTTAAATGGACTACTGAACTATTTCTAATGCTCAACACAAATGTCTTTATTAGTAGCTAAATAATATGTGATCAGTATGCCTGCAAATCTACGATTTTTCAAACCCAAACACCAGACAGGCCATAGCCTGACCTAACAGACTGTATTCAATTTTTTTTTTTAAAGTTAATTTATGCGAAATAGTGCTGTATAGAATTTGAATTTTACACAGCCAAAAAATAAGTACACCGGCCTCCAATGCCCAAACTTAGAGCACAGAGATATATGACAGCTGTAACAGAAATAACACACTGGCAAATCTGTGGCCTTTCAATTTTTTTATGCTAAATAGCAATGTATAGAATTTGAGTATCACCCAGCCAAAAAATAAGTTCACCGGCCTCCAATGCCCAAACTTGGAGCACAGAGATATATGACGACTGTAATGGAAAAAACACACTGGCAAATCTGTGGCCTTTAAATTTTTTTTATGCTAAATAGCGCTGTATAGAATTTGAGTATCACACAGCCAAAAAATACGTACACCGGCCTCAAATGACCAAACTTGGAACACGCAGATATATGAGGCCTTTTTCGGTGAATTTAAAACACCAAAATAAAAAATAAGGGGCACACAGGGGTAGCACACACAAATATGCTACGTATAAACCAAAAATCAAAACAAATATAGAAAAATACCAAGGCTGAGAAAGGCAATAGCCCTGCTCCCTACGTAAATGCATATATGCAGCACAATGTGTCAGTGTGTGTAATACTCCCAAGATACCACCAACACCAGAGAACATGGAGTACAAAAAACACCAAAAGTATAAAATCAAAACCAGTTTATTGATACAAATACAAATAAAGACAAAAGCAGCCAAATAAAAAGGCTGCAAAAGAAGGAAATGAATAGAGGGAACCTGCTAGTGCAGCAGGAGGAAACGACCAGTGATACAAATAAAGGGACTACGGGTGAGTGAAACAAAGCCCTAGTCAGAAAGGATACATGGGGGTAATGAAACCCAAATGGGTGTGGGTGTTAAGCATACATCCCATGGGCACTACCAAAAAAGGCAGGTCCCCAAACCCCTACATGCCCCTTAAAGGGGTCGCAGCGGGAGGACCATATTTACATCTATCATTATGGGTGAGTTGTAGCCTTCCCTCGGGACATGTAGGGGTTTGGGGACCTGCCTTTTTTGGTAGTGCCCATGAGATGTATGCTTAACACCCACACCCATTTGGGTTTCATTACCCCCATGTATCCTGTCTGACTAGGGCTTGGTTTCACTCACCCGTAGTCCCTTTATTTGTATCACTGGTCGTTTCCTCCTGCTGCACTAGCAGGTTCCCTCTATTCATTTCCTTCTTTTGCAGCCTTTTTATTTGGCTGCTTTTGTCTTTATTTGTATTTGTATCAATAAACAGGTTTTGATTTTATTCTTTTGGTGTTTTTTGTACTCCATGTTCTCTGGTGTTGGAAATATGCTACATATGCCTGACAAACTATTACTTTTCAACAGGCCTCAGTCTGACAGAACAGATTGTATATATTTTTTTTTTTTGGGGGGGCAGGAATTTGAGGAAAAAAAAAAGGTATACAGACAGTAAATAAGCTGCAGCAGGCAGTTATGGAGCTTTGGGAAAGATGCAGTGGGACCAATGGACGCACATACAGTGCCTGCAGGCCTTGAACTGATGTGAATATGCTGTGCCCTGCCTGCCTAGCGCTGCAATATCGGGACCCACAAATTAGCCCTAAAAAGGACTGTTGGTTTCTCAGGAGTTGTGGATGTAAGAGTTGCAGACCTACACTAACTTTAAAACCAGGATTCTGACCCTATCTTGGCAGCAGCTCTCCCTACTCTCGCTGAAACAGGAACAGAATGCGGCGAACAGGGCGGCGCCTGGTCTCTCATACTCGGGATGATACAGTACGGCCCTGCCAATCACTGCACGACCACAACAAAGATGGCTGTGGCATTTCATGGCCTGGCAAACAATCCCTGCACTGTGATTGTGTCTCTAAAGTCCACCAAAAACGCGGGGTGGAGAGACTGCAGTTACCGCCGAATAATCCCGGAAATGCTCGCTGCTCAGCGAGGACCTCGAGAACCGCGATACTCGGGCGAGTAACAAGTAGTGGCGAGCACGTTCGCACATCACTAATTAAGAAAAAATAATTCTTGATTTATCTAACAGAACAAAAGATGGGCAATAATCTCATATTAGCCAAGGTAATGGCATTTAAACTATGAAGAATACAGTATAGAGAATGCCCATGTCAGACTGAGAAAAAAGGCTAGTACAATCTCATTGACTTCCTAAATTGAATTGTCTTGCTTCTCTAAAAGAACAATTCCCTGGGTGTAAAAGAAAGACAGGCTTTTAGGATTAATATGCTTGGTTGTAATGTAGACTGAAAAGATTCAGTGGCTATGTACATTTAATATAATTATATCAAACATTAGATAATATAATAATCCATGACATAATGTAACAAGATGCTGCCCAGAAACACCAGATTAAAGCTCTCTTCCAGGATGGATAGGAATCAGATATCTTCTCTCCATATATAGTATAGATACATATTTATGCATTAACAGCAAGGATAACAAATCCAGATGCAAATACTTCGCTTTCTGCCCTGTTTTCTAACATATGTTTAGAATTCCTCCCAATGAGCTTTTAAACTGGTAGACCTGTAGAGACTGTTTACATATGCAAGCCTAGACTGACAATCTGTTGATTTAGCTACTTTTACAAAAAGCCGCTTGGAGTAGCTGCATAAAGTAGTTCAAGAATAGAGAACTAACTGTGCAAAACTGCATCACTTCTAGTGTCCGGAGTACAAGAGCAATTGAGTCCACAGACCATTAACTACAAGACATTCTGTTGTTCTGTGGAATATATGTTTACTAGCTATTGAACCCGTTCTACGCCTGGGTGGCGAGCATTTATATTGGTATATGGTCTCCATCCTGGTATGTGCTGCTCCCATCTTGCTCTCCCATCCTGTCATGTGCTGCTCCATCCTGGGCCCCCATCCTGTCATGTGGTGCTCCATCCTGCATCCCCATCCTGTCATGTGCTCCTATCCTGCGCCACCATCCTGTCATGTGCTGCTCCATCCTGCATCCCTATCCTGTCATGTGCTGTTCCATCCTGCGCCCCCATCCTATTATGTGCTGCTCCATCCTGCGTCTCCATCCTGTCATGTGCTCCCATCCTGCGCCCCCATCCTGTGATATGCTGCTCCATCCTACACCCCCATCCTGTCATGTGTGTGCGCCCCCATTCTGTCATGTGCTGCTCCCATCCTGTGCTCCCATTCTGTCATGTGCTGCTCCCATATTGTGCCCCCATTCTGTCATGTGCTGCTCCCATTCTGTCATGTGCTCCCATCCTGCGCCCCATCCAGTCATTTGCTCCCATCCTGCACCCCCATCCTGTCATGTGTGCGCCCCCATTCTGTCATGTGCTGCTGCCATCGTGCGCCCCCATTCTGTCATGTGCTGCTCCCATCCTGTGCCCCCATTCTGTTGTAATGTGCTGCACCCATTCTGCCTGTTCCTGTTTCCATTCTGCCATATGTTGCTCTCATCTTTCTCTCTCCGGCTCTACTGCCCGAGTGCGGCTGTGCTGAGTGCGGGCGGCTGTGCTGATTGCGGGCGGCCGTGCGTGGCGGGGCTGAGTGCGGGCAGCTGTGCGTGGCTGTGCTGAGTGCCGGCAGCTGTGCTGAGTGCTGGCAGCTGTGCTGAGTGCCGGCGGCTGTGCGTGGCTGTGCTGAGTGCGGGAGGCTGTGTGTGGCTGTGCTGAGTGCGGGCGGCTGTGCTGAGTGCGGGCAGCTGTGCGTGGCAGTGGTGAGTGCGGGCGGCAGTGCGTGGCGGTGCTGAGTGCGGGCGGCTGTGCTGAGTGCAGGCGGCTGTGCTGAGTATGGGCAGCTGTGCGTGGCTGTGCTGAGTGCTGGCGGCTGTGCTGAGTGCCGGCGGCTGTGCTGAGTGCGGGAGGCTGTGCTGAGTGTGGGAGGCTGTGCTGAGTGCTGGAGGCTGTGCGTGGTGGTGCTGAGTGCGGGCGGCTGTGCTGAGTGTTATGACCCCAGTGGACAGGGTCTCAGAGGAACGTGTAAGTCTGCGATATTCAAAAATCCAGCTCATAGGGCTGTGGTAACTGGGTTGACCAAATAGCTACTCCTAACGCCAACACTAGAAGTAGCCGGGGATCATGCCTACGGTGATCGCTAGATGACTCGCGCCAGCCGGAGAATCTAACTACCCCTAGGA
Organism: Ranitomeya variabilis; assembly: GCF_051348905.1. NCBI lineage: Eukaryota > Metazoa > Chordata > Amphibia > Anura > Dendrobatidae > Ranitomeya > Ranitomeya variabilis. The sequence continues at coordinate 829,155,329 of NC_135233.1, forward strand.
GAAGAAAACAAAGACCTCTCTTGCCTCCAGAGAAAGGGACCCCAAAGCAAGATACAAGCCCCCCACAAATAATAACGGTGAGGTAAGAGGAAATGACAAACACAGAAATGAACCAGGTTCAGCAAAGAGAGGCCAGCTTACTAATAGCAGAATATAGCAAGATAACTTATCTGGTCAACAAAAACCCTATAAAAATCCACGCTGGAGATTCAAGAACCCCCGAACCGTCTAACGGTCCGGGGGGAGAACACCAGCCCCCTAGAGCTTCCAGCAAAGGTCAGGATACAGATTGGAACAAGCTGGACAAAAATACCAAACAAAACAAAAGCAAAAAGCAAGGAAGCAGACTTAGCTTGAAATACAGGAACCAGGATCATAGGACAAGAGCACAACAGATTAGCTCTGATTTCAACGATGCCAGGCATTGAACTGAAGGTCCAGGGAGCTTATATAGCAACGCCCCTGAACTAACGGCCCAGGTGAGGATATAGGAAAAGACAGAAGCTCCAGAGTAAAATCACTAATGACCACTAGAGGGAGCAAAAAGCAAAATCACAACAGCTGAGTGCGGGCGGCTGTGTGTGGCGGTGCTGAGTGCGGGCGGCTGTGCGTGGCGGTGCTAAGTGCGGGCGGCTGTGCGTGGTGGTGCTGAGTGTGGGCAGCTGTGCGTGGCGGTGCTGAGTGCGGGCGGCTGTGCGTGGCGGTGCTGAGTGCGGGCAGCTGTGCGTGGCGGTGCTGAGTGCGGGCGGCTGTGCGTGGCGGTGGTGAGTGCAGGCGGCTGTGCGTGGCGGTGCTGAGTGCGGGCGGCTGTGCGTGGCGGTGCTGAGTGCAGGCGGCTGTGCGTGTCGGTGCTGAGTGCGGGCGGCTGTGCGTGGCGGTGCTGAGTGCAGGCGGCTGTGCGTGGCGGTGCTGAGTGCGGGCGGCTGTGCATGGCGGTGCTGAGTGCAGGCGGCTGTGCGTGCCGGTGCTGAGTGCGGGGGGCTGTGCGTGGCGGTGGTGAGTGCGGGCGGCTGTGCGTGGCGGTGCTGAGAGTGCGGGCGGCTGTGCGTGGTGGTGCTGAGTGCGGGCGGCTGTGCGTGGCGGTGGTGAGAGTGCGGGCGGCTGTGCATGGCGGTGCTGAGTGCGGGCGGCTGTGCGTGGCGGTGGTGAGCGCGGGCAGCTGTGCGTGGCGGTGCTGAGTGCAGGCGGCTGTGCGTGGTGGTGGTGAGTGCGAGTGGCTGTGCGTGGCGGTGCTGAGAGTGCGGGCGGCTGTGCGTGGCGGTGCTGAGTGCGGGCGGCTGTGCGTGGCGGTGGTGAGTGAGGGTGGCTGTGCGTGGCGGTGGTGGGTGCGGGCGGCTGTGCGTGGCAGTGGTGAGTGCGGGCGGCTGTGCGTGGCGGTGGTGAGTGCGGGCGGCTGTGCGTGGCGGTGGTGAGTGCGGGCGGCTGTGCGTGGCGGTGGTGAGTGCGGGCGGCTGTGCGTGGCGGTGGTGAGTGCGGGCGGCTGTGCGTGGCGGTGGTGAGTGCGGGCGGCTGTGCGGGGTGGTGCTGAGAGTGCGGGTGGCTGTGCTGGGCGCCGAGTGCTGGGGGCCTGAGCAAGCGAGGACATCGGCGCGCTGTGGGGGTCAGGTGCCGGAGTCGCCGCTAGCTCAGGCCCCCGGCACTTGCTATATTTACCTGTCCCCATTCCACTGCTGCGCGCCTCTCTGTCTTCCGGGGTCCTCTGCCTGTGACTGTTCAGTCAGAGGGCGGCGCGCATTAAGCGCGTCATCGTGCCCTCTGAACTGAACGTCGCAGGCAGAAGAGGTGGAGGATGGAACAGCGCGCAGCAGTGGAACGGGACAGGTATACTCACCCTCCTGGCTCATCCCTGCTTCTCGGTTGGAGATCGTGGTGTGCGTTCAGTGCTTACGCATACCGCGATCTCCTGGGAGCGTCACTCTGTGGGGTCTAGACTGCGCCGGCGCTTGCGCTTGCGCAGTCTATAAAGGCTTCGGACAGAGTGACGCTCCCAGCGTTATATTATATATGTACTTAGTGAATGTGTCAGTAGGTATGTGAACATCTACTATATAATTGTCTAAGGGTCACTTCCATCTTTCTGTCTGTCCTTCTGTCTGTCATGGTTATTCATTCGCTGATTGGTCTTGCCAGCTGCCTGTCATGGCTGCCGCGACCAATCAGCGACTGGCACAGTCCGGAAGAAAATGGCCACTCCTTCCTCCCTGCAGTCAGTGCCCGCACCGTACTCCCCTCCAGTCAGCGCTCACACAGGGTTAATGGCAGTGGTAACCGACCGCGCTATGGCACGGTCGGTTAACGCTGTTATTAACCCTGTGTGACCAACGTTTTACTATTGATGCTGCCTATGCGGCGTCAATAGTAAAAATATTTAATGTTAAAAATAATAATAAAAAAATAAATCGTTATATACTCACCTTCTGTCGGCCCCTCGGATGCACAACAGGGGATGCACAACAGGCCTTCCCTGCTCGCGACGCTCTGGTAACCGGTCCATGCTGCGATCTCGCGAGATGATGATGTGCAGTCTCGCGAGACCGCTACGTCATCATCTCGCGAGACCGCAATGCAATCTTCAGACCAGAGCGCACGACGAGCATCAGTAAACGGCTGCTTCGATCCTGAGGATCCGGAGGGTGAGTATATAACTATTTTTTATTTTAATTCTTTTTTTTAACAGGGATATGGTGCATATTACGTGGCTGGGCAATATACTACGTGACTGGGCAGTATACTATGTGGCTGGGCAGTATACTATGTGACTGGGCAGTATACTATGTGGCTGGGCAATATACTATGTGGCTGGGCAGTATACTATGTGGCTGGCCAATATACTACATGGCTGGGCAATATACTATGTGGCTGGGCACTATACTATGTGGCTGGGCAATATACTTCGTGGCTGGGCAATATACTACGTGGCTGGGCAATATACTACGTGGCTGGGCAATATACTATATGGCTGGCCAATATACTACGTGGCTGGGCAGTATACTATGTGGCTGGGCACTATACTATGTGGCTGGGCACTATACTACGTGACTGGGCAGTATACTATGTGGCTGGGCAGTATACTATGTGGCTGGGCACTATACTATGTGGTTGGGCACTATACTATGTGGCTGGGCAGTATACTATGTGGCTGGGCAATATACTACGTGGCTGGGCAGTATAATATGTGGCTGGGCAATATACTACGTGGCTGGGCAGTATACTATGTGGCTGGCCAATATACTACGTGGCTGGGCAGTATACTATGTGGCTCGGCAATATACTACGTGACTGGGCAGTATACTATGTGGCTGGGCAATATACTATGTGACTGGGCAGTATACTATGTGCCTGGGCAGTATACTATGAGGCTGGGCACTATGCTATGAGGCTGGGCACTATACTATGTGGCTGGGCACTATACTATGTGGCTGGGCAATATACTACGTGGCTGGGCAGTATACTATGTGGCTGGGCAGTATACTACGTGACTGGGCAGTATACTATGTGGCTGGCCAATATACTATGTGGCTGGGCAATATACTATGCGGCTGGGCAATATACTATGTGGCTGGTCAGTATACTATGTGGCTGGGCAGTATACTATGTGGCTGGGCACTATACTACATGACTGGGCAGTATACTATGTGGCTGGCCAATATACTATGTGGCTGGGCAATATACTATGTGGCTGGACAGTATACTATGTGGCTGGGCAGTATACTATGTGGCTGGGCACTATACTATGTGGCTGGGCAGTATACTATGTGACTGGGCAGTATACTATGTGACTGGGCAGTATACTACATGGCTGGGCAATATACTACGTGACTGGGCAATATACTACGTGGCTGGGCAATATACTACATGGCTGGGCAGTATACTATGTGGCTTGGCAGTATACTATGTGGCTGGGCAATATACTACGTGGCTGGGCAATATACTATGTGGCTGGGCAATAGCCTATTCTAGAATACCCGATGTGTTAGAATCAGGCCACCATCTAGTATGCAGCATATTTAGTTATCAAAACTATTCAACCTCAATTAAGGCTTATTTACAAAATGTATAATCTTTCTGGTGTTTGCAGTAAACTAAACAAGAAAAAATTGTGCATTTCAAAACAACTAATACAATAAGTGTTTCATCCAAAATCAGCACAAAATGCCATTTTTAATGATTAATTAAAAGTCATTCATTTTTTCAACTATTCATGACACGTGCCTTTAGTACTTAGAGGTGCACAGTGATGCATACCCATACACCCACTTCTGAAAGTGTTTCTGAGGCATCTTATCTCATTCCTTTTGAACAATGGCCTCCATTTCACCAGAGACATACTGCCCACTGTGACAGACCATGTGGGTACTATGAGGCCTGTGAACTAATGGGTCCCATCCCCTTTATGCCACGCATTGTGATCTCCACAGATGCAAATACTGTTAAATGCAATGAAAAAAGGGAGTCATCCTGTGCATCTGCAGTCTGATGTCAGTACAGTGGGTGCAAGGATGTCATTACTTTGTGCCCACTCTGCAGAGCCAAGCTTCCACATTGCACAGACCAGAGCAGCGGGGGAACAGGACTAGGCAAGTATATATATATATTATTTTAATTTCTCAATGGAACTTAAGATACTGTGGGGCATCGTACTGTGTTGGTAACTGTGGTGGTCTTATATATTGAGTAGGCAGCTGTTGGAACTTCATACATGGTAATGGCAGCTCTTGGGGCTTCATAGATGTTGTGAGCACATTTATACATGGTGTGGCAGGCACTGGCTGTGGGGACCCCATACATAGTGTGAAAGGCAATGGAAGCCTCACAAATGGTATTGGCAGCTGTGGTGGCCTCATATATAGTGAGGTTCTCATACATGGTGTTGGAAGCCTATGGGAGTTGTATATATGGTGTAGGGGGATGTGGGGTCCATTAGAAATGGTGTTGGGGAATTATACTGTGTGTGGGGAGCGGTGGGGTTCATATTACATAAGGGAGAGCTGGCTGGGTCCATTATACCATTTGGGGAGCTGTGCAGTCCATAATACATGGTTTGGGTTGTGAAAGTACATACATGGTGTGAGGGCTATGGGGTCCATCACATATAGTGTGGAGAGCTGGAGGAGTCCATAATAATGTGTGAGGAAACTGTTGTGGCAATCACATTGTATATGCTGCTGTGGAGGCTATCATACAGTATAGAGGGCTATGGAGGCCATCATTCTGTGCTAGCAGGGGTCAGGGTGCAGGGACTCTGGTGCCATCAAACATGCTGTGGGGTGTTGGGAGTACACTCATAGTGTGTGGTGGACTGTGGGTCTGTAATACTGTATACAGAGCTCTAGGGGCCATCAGATTATCAATCTGAGCTGTGGAAGCTATCATACTGCGGGGCTGTGGGATCCATCATACTATATGGGGGCAGTTAGAACTATCGTACTGTGTGTGTGTGGGGCTGCGATGTCATCATATTTTGTGAAGGGACTATGAAGCCATTGTACTGGTGGTACTTACTGTGGAGTTTTCATACAGTGCTTAGGTGTACTGTGTGAGCAAATTATGTGGGGGATTTACTGTGAAGTATCATACTTTGTGCTAGAGGCAGTTTTTTGGGCATCATGCTTTATAAAAGCTAGGAAAGAGGTATTGCAATGTGTGAAAACACTTAGGAGCTTCAACAGAGGCATTATTTCTGTTTACATGTTTGAAAAAATTTCACCTTCCCTGTGTTTAATAGCTGGGAGCTATGTTCCCTTCTATGTCTTCCCCTGTGTGCCTTGACCTCTCGGAAAATTATTTTTTGTGAGGAGCCACCCAATAATATATGTACATTTATGCAGTTCACAAATATTCGTTGGCTGTCAAGACAGAAGTCCAAAAGTGCCCGTGTCACATGACTGCGGGTTGCCGTTGGGTTGGGATGACAACCCAGGGTCTGCAGGAGACCTCTGTTGTTGTCATTGCCGAATTGCTATGAGCGCCACCCAGCAGTCAGTGCTTATAGCAAGTGAGCATTTATGCTACACACAGGCCATCTGATCATCACCTGTGTGTAGCAGAGGCAATTAGACAACTGTAGGAGACTATTTAAGCATGCAAAAAGTTAAAAAAAAATGTTTTTTAAATATTAAAAAATAAAAAAATGTAAAAGTTCAAATCATCCCCCATTCGCCCCATTCAAAATAAAACAATTTAAAAAAAATACATATTTCTTTTTTCCACATTCAGAATCACCCGATCTATCAAGCTATAAAGATAATTAAACTGATCGGTAAATGGTGTAGCGAAAAAAAAAGTAAAAAGGACAGAATTACGTTTTTTTGGTCGCCGCAACATTGCATTACATGCAATAATGGGCGATCAAAACATCATATCCACACCAAAATGGTATGATTGAAAACATTAGCTTGGCTTTCAAAAAATAAGCCCTCACCCAGACCCAGATCGTGAAAAATGGAGATGCTAAGGGTCTTGGAAAATGATGCAATTTTTTTTTAACAAACTTTGGATTTTTTTTCACCATTTAAATAAAAAATAACCTATACATGTTTGGAATCTATATACTTGTAATGACCTGGAGAATCATAATGTCAGGTCAATTTTAGTATTTCAATTGTTTTCCCATTTTTGAGTACATGATATGGTAATACCAATGGTGTTGTTCAAAAGGACAACTTGTTCCACAAAAAACAAACCCTCACCTGGCAATATTGATGGAAAAATAAAAAAAGTTATGACTCTGGGAAGAAGGGGAGCGAAAAACAGAAAAGGGCTGCTGTGTGGAGGGGTCAAAACCATACAAGTATATCTAAAAAATTTGGATATTCTGTTTTGTGGAGTGAAGAAGACTGCAACTTTTTGTCTCTGTGGATCATCGAGTCTTGAGGGAAAAGAATATATCATATACTGAAAAGAACAACCTGCATATAGTGAAGCATTGTGATGGCTCTGTGATACTATTCGGCTGCTTTGTTTCCTTTGGCACTGAAAACCTGTAGCATGTGCAGGGTAAAAAGTGTTCAGTCAAGAATGAGGAAATCATAAGAGAAAACATCATGCCTTCTGTGAGGAACCTGAAGCTGGGGCATCATTGGATCTTACAACAGGAAAATAATTCCAGGCATATCTCAAAGTCCACCAAGACTTGATTTTAAATTTTTTTGAAGATTCTGGAGTGCCAGTTGCAGTCACCTGATGGTACGCATGCAAACCTTCAGGAACGGGAGACCATTAGCCATGAGAAATGGGTTAAGATTGCTCTTGAATGCTGCCAGAAGTTGTTGTATGTGTGTGCAACATGTTTTGCAGAAAGCCATAACAGCAAACAGATGTTCTACTAAGTAATAAAGATGATCTCATGATCATGAGACTGCAGTAGTCATTCAAATTGTCATTTTGTGTTGAATTTGGAGAAATCACTTGTTATATTGGATGTGTTGAGCAATTTAAATTGTTATTGCTAAATGGTTTATTGCAAACAGTAGAAAGTTTGTAAATTTTGCTAACAAACCTAATTTGCAATGTGAATTGAATTATTTTGATTGCAACTGTAGTTCATTAACAGTTTTAAAATGTGTGTATATAAATTACATCACATTACCAGTTAAATCTGCATGTACCAAAGTGGATATTTTAGAAAATTTGTTCCCACATGGACACTCAGCAAATTTGAAGCAGCTGGTCACCATTATGTAAACCAAAAAGAGGCATCAAATAAATATAAATCCTTATACACACCTTGCTGCTCACTTTGCTAAGCCCTCCACCTGTCACCCTCACCTATTTTTTCCTTCAGCATCTTCTAATGACTGCCACTTATGTTGAAATCAGTGCATGAGGTCATGGTGCATTTTGTGACTTCATGACATTGTGAGCTTTCGCACACTTAAGCAAATCTCTATGCAAACCCTTATCATTGCCAGAAATCCCAGACTTCAGCATGAGCAGTGGTGATCAAAAGATGTGATGAGGACTGCAAATATGATGGATAGGGGCAGTGGCGCAGATGAGGTAAGTAGTAAGGTGAGTGTTAGGATTTTCTCTATTTTTTATAACTTATGCTAATTATGCTCTGGAGTCTTGGACGACCTCAGAACCTAATGAGGATCATTAAATTCAAGACGAATAACTTCTTTGTGAATCGAATTTTCTGGAAAAATCCAAGCGAACAGGCAAATTCAAAATTTGTCTGATCTTCTCATCTTCACTTTAGCGTAGCCTCCCAAAAATAATAGTGTCAATAGACCATAGTGGTGTTATCTCCGGCCGTGTTGAGGTAAATGGATACATCTCTGTTGATCTATTGGTAGTGAAGAATTTAAAGTGTCACTATTATTTTTATTTATTTTACTGGGTCCAATTATATTGTGATAGATCGGCTCACTTGGCAGCACAAAGAGGTAGACACAGAAACACTGTCCATTTAATTCTTCCACTGTTTTATTAAAAATACTGCATAAAACAGTGTAACATTAGCAAAAAAAAATCTGGCCTTCCTGGCCTAATAGTCTGGCACAGTCTTTGTTGCTACATGAAACTGTCTGCTCATGGAATAAACAAAAAAAGGTTCAGCTTTCCTTAACTTGAAGCCATGGCTCCAGAGCTTGCACCTCCAGGCCCATCCTGAATGTTGGTCTCATGTGCACTGTCTTCCTGCTATATAACTCCACCCCAGCCTTTAGTCTGTGCTAGAGTATTCTGCCATGCATCCAGCTCCTGATGACTCCCTGGCTTTGCCCCTGCACCTGCACCTGCTCCTGTGAACCTGTGTGGATATCCTGCTACTCAGCTCTGAGATTCTGCTGCATACATCGGTTTCCAGTAATCGTCCATCTGGCTGCTTGTGTTTGTTTCCATCTGCATTTGCTGGACATGTAAGCTGTTGCTGCTCTGCTTAAACCTGAGACTTTTACCCAGGCCTCCTTGGTTGTGCTAAGATATTATTTGAACTGCCTTATAAGCATATCTATCTGTGTTTGGACTACCAAGGACTTATTCGTGTCAAGTATCCTCAAGAATAATTGTGCTTCATAGACTTTCTGTGTGATTGCATTTTCCTCTGAAGTTTCCTATAGACTGCTAAGCTGCGTTTAATATTTACTCCAAGTGTTGTGGACTTGAGATTCTCTCTGCACCTGTTTGAATCACCGTGTGATAATATAGACTTTACCACTTATAAAACTGTGTCTTGTTCCATGCAAAGAGTCTCCTGAGTTATCCCTTATAATCAATACAGGATACTCTAGCCTCAAAAGAGGAGACTGCTGGAACAATGACTGCAGAAAGCAGACTAGAGCAGGTGTTCTCCATAATTAGATCACTGCAGAAAGATGTGGAAGGTCTGCAAAAGAAGTTTGGAAGCTTTGAACACAATTAACAAGTGTTTGGACAAACTTTGCAAGACTTAAGCACCCGCATGGCAGCCCAGGAAAACAAACTTGCTGGCATAGAGTCCCAGTATGGACGGGCTTTTCAGGACATAAGCACGCAAATGGCTGCACAAGCGACTTTACCATCTGGGCAACCGCCACCAGCTAGCCCACCTAAGTTGCCCCCATTCAGATTTAATGGTGATCGCGACAAATTTCGTGACTTTGTGAATCAATGTATGCTATATTTTGATGTGCATGCTGACTGTTTTCCTAATGATATATCCAAAGTATTGTGTGTAATAATGCTGCTGACTGCACGAGCACTCGCCTGGGCGAATCCGCTGATTGAGTCTCGTGACCCGCGGTTAAATAATTTGGACGATTTTTTGGCCACTATGGCATTAATGTTTGATGACCCTAATCGCCGTGCAACCGCTGAATCTGCTTTATTGTCTTTACGCCAGGCTAAACGTTCTGTTATTGAGTATGCTACTGAATTAAGGAGATTAGCGGTAGATACTAGTGTTGAGCATTCCGATACCGCAAGTATCGGGTATCGGCCGATATTTGCGGTATCGGAATTCCAATACCGAGATCCGATACTTGCCGCATATCGGATACCAGAATTGGAAGTTCTCAATTCAAACAGCACGAATTCAGCCAATGAGGAATGATTACAAGTGTGGGCACATCCTGTTCAGCATGGTGGGCATGAAACTACTGGCAAGGCTGTGATTGGCTGCTGAAATGATGTCATGCTGCAGTTTAAAAGTCGCTGGTGCCATTTTGGGCTCACTCTGCTGTGAATTCAGATAGGCATAGGACGCTGTGTTCTGACTGAGGGCCAGTTGAGATAGCGATTTGCTTCTTTTTGCTTTTCCCAGGCTAATTTAGCAACCGCTGTGTGTTCACCTTGCTTTTGCCTTGCAGCGCTGTTTTCACAGCGATCTGCAAGGTCTCTGTGTGTGTGTGTGTGAGTGCAGCCCACTCTGTAGTCTGTTTGCAGCCATAGCCGGTTGTATCCAGCTCAGGGTGGTTCACTGACTCATACAGTTCTATCCATTCCATTGTCCTTTTTTGCAAATAGTGCAGGCTGCTGCACATTTTTTCAAATAATTCCTATTAGTGGCTTTCCACCAGTATCCAGCTAAATTGTGGAAAAACACTACATAGGATAACGTAGAGGAGGTTTTGGGGGCCTTGCAGCGCCGTTTACGGCTGTCTGCACGGTCTCCGTGTGAGTGCATCTCGCCCTATTGTCATTTCAGCCCCCAAAAAATAAATAAATAATAAAGTTCACCAAACACACCACTTTACATTTGTGTAGGCCACATTAGCTCATATTAAAGTCTAGTCCACACTTTAGAAAATTAGTGTTTCTTATACCTGTTAGGAGCTGTTCAGGAATAAGCACACTAAGCTGTTAGTACTTTTCTGCTTATCTTTATCAGTCAACCAAGATGAAGAAGGCAGGGAGTAAGGCACGTGGGCGTGGGCGCGGAGCAGGGAGAGGACGTGGGGATTCTGTGCCTGCTGCGGGCACCGGTGACTCATCATCACCCAGTTTCAGCAGGGAACAGTCCTTCATGCGCAGCTTTGTTGGAGAGCGCCGTACACCGCTGCTGCGTGAAGACCAAATTGAAGCCGTTGTCGGATGGATGACAGCTAAAGCATCGACTTCAATTAGTGCCACATCCTCTCAGACACAGAGCACTGGAGAGCACCCATCTGTCTCTTCACCACCTGCCAAATTGCCCAGGCAGACAGAGAGCCCAGGACAGGAGCCGTCTCTACTTCTGTTGTCTGAATCTCTTGGCTTGGAAACAGGGGGCCAGCCAAGCAGCATTGGAGAAATGGAAGAAGAGGCAGTGTGCAGTGATGCCCAACAGCTTTTTCTCTCTGAGTCTGAAGAGGCGGGTGGGCCAGTGCCTCCGGTTACCACGCCGCAGAACGCATCCACTGATGACACTCAGGTGCCACTTTCTGGTGCGTGCTGTGCTGCTGAGACTACCCAGGAGGAGCAGTTGGTGGCAGAGGGTAGTGTAGATGATGAGGTCCTTGACTCATCGTGGCGTGAGGGACAGGAAGGTGGTGGGAGCAGCTCTGAGGAAGAGATTCCCCGAACGGGCAAAAGAGGGAGAGGGAGGGGGAAGACTGCGGAGCCTGTAGCCTCCACTTTGGCACCTGTTAGGAGCATGTCTCTTCCAAAAGCCAAGAAGGGCGCTCCCAAGTCTTGCAGTGCCTGGTCTTTTTTGACACAGTTGCAGATGACATTTGCTATGTCAAATGCAAGGTGTGTCATCATAAAATCAAAAGAGGGAAAAATGTCAGCAACCTCAATACCTCCTACATGTGGAAACATGTGCGGACCAGGCACATGGCGGAGTTACAAAAACACACTGAAGACCTAGGCCAACCAACAGCGGCAGCTACCACCTCTTCAGCTCATGTTGCCTCTTCCTCCAGCTCACACACAGCTGGTTCGGCTTCCTCCCAGGATCGCCGTGGAAGAACCTCTGGCACTGTTGTCCAGAGACCCACTGTAATTCCACCCGCAGCACCACGTTCCCAGTCATCCTCACACTCCCAGCCCAGTCTACAGCCATCGGTAGTACAGGCATGGGAGAAAAGGCGGCCTTTCTCGTCAAACCACCCACGAGCACAGGCTCTGACTGCAGGCATTGCCAAACTTCTGTCACTGGAAATGCTGTCATTCAGGCTGGTGGAGACTGACAGCTTCCGTGACTTGATGTCATTGGCAGTCCCACAGTACAATGTGCCCAGCCGCTTTTATTTCAGCAGGCAAGCCGTCCCTGCCCTGCACAAGCATGTGGAGGGACACATAAAACACGTGCTACTGAACGCCGTCAGTAGCAAGGTCCACCTCACCACCGATGCGTGGACCAGTCACCATGGACAGGGGCGATACCTTTCCCTCACTGCTCATTGGGTTAATGTTGTTGAGCCAGGTACAGATCGTGCGAGTGGCGCAGGACGTGTCCTGCCCACTCCAAGGATTGCAGGAATCCAGTCTCTACGCATTGACTCCTCCTCTTACACAAGTTCCTCAGAATCATCGCTGCAGGATCCGTCACAGTCCACCTCCACATCGACCCGTGAACGTTTACCTGTTTCGACTGACATGAGCACAGCCATGGCCAAATGTCAACAGGCCGTCTTGAAATTAATTTCTTTGGGGAATCGAAGCCACACAGCGCAGGAGCTCTGGAATGCCATCAAGCAGGAGAGCGATGTGTGGTTTGTGGCAGCGAATCTCCAGCCAGGCATGGTAGTGTGTGATAATGGCCAAAATCTGGTGGCAGCTCTGGGCCGGCAACCTCACTCACATCCCATGTCTGGCACATGTGCTCAACTTGGTCGTGCAGAGTTTTTTGAGGGACTATCCGGATCTTGATGCACTGCTGCACAAGGTCCACCTAGAGTATGCTCACTTGCGGCGTTCCAGCACGGCAAAATCGCGCACTGCGGCTCTGCAGCACCGATTCCGCCTTTCGGAACATCGCATCATATGTGACCTACCTACCAGGTGAAATTCCACGTTACATATGTTGGAGCAGTTGTGTGAGCAGCAGCAAGCAGTAATGGAGTACCAGCTGCATCAGGCACAAAGAAGTCGCACTCCGCGCCGTTCAGACTTCACAACCACAGAGTGGGCCTCTATGAAGGACGTCTGCCAGGTTTTGCGTTCCTTCGATTATTCCACACGGATGGCGAGTGCAGATGATGCACTAGTCAGCATGACTGTCCCCCTTATCTGACTGCTTGAAAAATCACTGCAAGCGCTAAAGGATGATGTTGTGGAAGAGGTGGAGGATGAGGATTCACCATTTCCATCATCTTCTGGACAGCCAGCGCCACGTGGTTCCTCACAAATGCATAGGCAGGGGACACTTTGTGAGGAGGATGAGGAGAAGTCAAAGGAGGAGGAAGACATCGGTCCAGAGGAGGGAGTTACACAATTGTCCAGTAGTCAGTGTGTACAGCGAGGGTGGGGTGATGACGAGCGGGCAGAGATCACGCCTCAAGCAGGGGACAGCGTTTCTTGGCCAGTTGGCAGTCTGCAGCACATGGTTGATTACATGCTGCAGTGCCTGAGAAACGACCGCCGCATCGCCCACATTCTCAACATGTCTGATTATTGAGTGTTCACCCTCCTCGATCCTCACTACCGGGACAACGTACAAAGCCTCATCACACCGTTGAACCGGGAGCGTAAAATGCGGGAGTACCAAGACACACTGGTGAATTCCATCATCTTCTCCAGTCCAACTGAGAGAAGTGCTGCTAGTGCTTTACAAAGCAGCTCAGTGCATCCAGGCAGTGGAGGAGGCTCTGCACAAAGAGGGAGCAGAAGCAGTGCCTCTGCCCAAGGCAAGACCAGTATGGCCCAACTGTGGCACAGTTTTTTGTGCCCGCCACAAATGTCTACACCATCACAGACAGCTCCAGTCAGCAGGAGGCAACGGTTCCGTCAGATAGTGACAGACTACATGTCTTGCCCTCTTGCTGTACTCCCAGACGGCTCTTCCCCTTTCAAGTTTTGGGTCTCTAAGCTGGATACATGGCCAGAGCTAAGCCAGTATGCATTGGAGGTGCTGGCTTGCCCTGCGGCTAGTGTATTATCGGAACGCGTCTTTAGTGCTGCAGGTGGTGTACTAACAGACCGTCGTATGCGACTATCCTCCGATAACGTTGACCGGCTTACTTTCCTGAAAATGAACCAGGCCTGGATCTCGCAGGAATTTGCCACTCCTCTTCCTGATTAAATAATTGGGTGACTGTCTACAGTATCCAGGTCTCCTGTTGTGTTCATCTTTCTACCACCTGAACTGTAATTCCTGGGCTCCAACACCGCCAGTTGAGGCTCAGAAGTGCCGTCTGCACAGTCAAAACATACGACCCAGTGTTATTGGGTGTCAGTAACGTCAGCTGATCCCCAGCTGTGTAGCCGACAATGTGTCCTGCGACCGCCACGCTGACTGTTGTGAATTTGCTTTTTGCTCCCTCTAGTGGTTACTAGTTTTTTTGACTCTGGTTTTTCTGTCATTCCTTTTATCCGCACCTGGGTCGTTAGTTAGGGGTGTTGCTATATAAGCTCCCTGGACCTTCAGTTCAATGCCTGGCAACGTAGTTATCAGAGCTAGTCTGCTGTGCTCTTGTCTACTGATCCTGGTTCCAGTTATATCAGCTAAGTCTGCCTTTTGCTTTTTGCTATTTGTTTTGGTTTTGTATTTTTGTCCAGCTTGTTCCAAAACTATATCCTGACCTTTGCTGGAAGCTCTAGGGGGGCTGGTGTTCTCCCCCCGGACCGTTAGACGGTTCGGGGGTTCTTTAATTTCCAGTGTGGATTTTGATAGGGTTTTTGTTGACCATATAAGTTACCTTTCTTTATTCTGCTATCAGTAAGCGGGCCTCTCTGTGCTAAACCTGGTTCATTTCTGTGTTTGTCATTTCCTCTTACCTCACCGTCATTATTTGTGGGGGGCTTCTATCCAGCTTTGGGGTCCCCTTCTCTGGAGGCAAGAAAGGTCTTTGTTTTCCTCTACTAGGGGTAGCTAGATTCTCCGGCTGGTGCGTGTCATCTAGAATCAACGTAGGAATGATCCCCGGCTACTTCTAGTGTTGGCGTTAGGAGTAGATATATGGTCAACCCAGTTACCACTGCCCTATGAGCTGGATTTTTGTATTCTGCAGACTTCCACGTTCCTCTGAGACCCTCGCCATTGGGGTCATAACAGTTTGCCAGGCCAGTATTAAATGTTTAATGCATTGCAGAAGAGGGATTATAAGAAAGAAGATTCTGAGTTTTTTTTTTCTTTTTCCCCTTTACCTCAGAGTGGCTATGCTTGCTGCAGACATGAATGTCCAGACCTTGATTACAAGTGTGGACCAGCTGACTACTCGTGTGCAGGGCATACAAGACTATGTTATCAGAAATCCTAGGTCAGAACCTAAAATACCGATTCCTGAACTGTTTTCTGGAGACAGGTTTAAGTTTAGGAATTTCGTGAATAATTGTTTTTGTCCCTGAGACCCTGTTCATCTGGAGATTCTGCTCAGCAAGTAAAAATTGTTATTTCGTTCTTACGGGGCGACCCTCAGGATTGGGCTTTTTCGCTGGCGCCAGGAGATCCGGCATTGGCTGATCTTGATGCGTTTTTTCTGGCGCTCGGTTTACTTTATGAGGAACCCAATCTTGAGATTCAGGCAGAAAAGGCCTTGCTGGCTATGTCTCAGGGGCAGGACGAGGCTGAAGTGTATTGCCAAAAATTTCGGAAATGGTCCGTGCTGACACATTGGAACGAGTGTGCACTGGCCGCTAATTTTAGAAATGGCCTTTCTGAAGCCATTAAGAATGTTATGGTGGGTTTTCCCATTCCCACAGGTCTGAATGATACTATGGCACTGGCTATTCAAATTGACCGGCGGTTGCGGGAGCGCAAAACCGCAAATTCCCTCATGGTGTTGTCTGAACAGACACCTAATTCGGTGCAATGTGATAGAAAAACCGCAAATTCCCTCATGGTGTTGTCTGAACAGACACCTGATTTAATGCAATGTGATAGAATCCTGACTAGAAATGAGCGGAAAATTCATAGACGCCGGAATGGCTTGTGCTACTACTGTGGTGATTCTACACATGTTATCTCAGCATGCTCTAAACGTATAGCTAAGGTTGTTAGTCCTGTCACCGTTGGTAATTTGCAACCTAAATTTATTCTGTCTGTAACTTTGATTTGCTCACTGTCATCTTATCCTGTCATGGCGTTTGTAGATTCAGGTGCTGCCCTGAGTCTCATGGATCTCTCATTTGCTAAGCGCTGTGGTTTTACTCTTGAACCATTAGAAAATCCTATTCCTCTTAGGGGTATTGATGCTACACCATTGGCAGCAAATAAACCGCAGTATTGGACACAGGTTACCATGTGCATGACTCCTGAACACCGCGAGGTGATACGTTTCCTGGTTTTACATAAAATGCATGATTTGGTTGTTTTAGGGCTGCCATGGTTACAGACCCATAATCCAGTCCTGGACTGGAAGGCTATGTCAGTCTCAAGTTGGGGCTGTCGTGGTATTCATGGGGATTCCCTGCCTGTGTCTATTGCTTCTTCTACGCCTTCGGAAGTTCCGGAGTATTTGTCTGATTATCAGGACGTCTTCAGTGAGTCTGAGTCCAGTGCACTGCCTCCTCATAGGGACTGTGACTGTGCTATAGATTTGATCCCAGGCAGTAAGTTTCCTAAGGGAAGACTGTTTAATCTGTCGGTACCTGAACATACCGCTATGCGTTCATATATCAAGGAGTCTCTGGAGAAAGGACATATTCGTCCGTCTTCTTCCCCTCTTGGTGCGGGATTCTTTTTTGTGGCAAAAAAGGACGGATCTTTGAGACCTTGTATTGATTATCGGCTTTTAAATAAGATCACTGTCAAATTTCAGTATCCTTTACCGCTGTTGTCTGACTTGTTTGCCCGGATTAAGGGTGCCAAGTGGTTCACCAAGATAGACCTTCGTGGTGCGTACAACCTTGTGCGCATTAAGCAAGGTGATGAATGGAAAACCGCATTCAATACGCCCGAAGGTCATTTTGAGTACTTGGTGATGCCTTTTGGGCTCTCCAATGCGCCTTCAGTTTTTCAGTCCTTTATGCATGACATTTTCCGGAAGTATCTGGATAAATTTTTGATTGTTTATCTGGATGATATTTTGGTTTTTTCTGATAATTGGGATTCGCATGTGGAGCAGGTCAGGTTGGTCTTTAAAATTTTGCGTGAAAATTCTTTGTTTGTCAAGGGCTCAAAGTGTCTCTTTGGTGTACAGAAGGTTCCCTTTTTGGGGTTCATTTTTTCCCCTTCTGCTGTGGAGATGGATCCAGTCAAGGTCCGAGCTATTCTTGATTGGACTCAGCCCTCGTCAGTTAAGAGTCTTCAGAAGTTCTTGGGCTTCGCTAACTTCTACCGTCGTTTTATCGCTAATTTTTCTAGCATTGTGAAACCTTTGACGGATATGACCAAGAAGGGCTCCGATGTAGCTAACTGGGCTCCTGCTGCCGTGGAGGCTTTCCAGGAGTTGAAACGCCGGTTTACTTCGGCGCCTGTTTTGTGCCAGCCTGACGTCTCACTTCCCTTTCAGGTTGAGGTGGATGCTTCGGAGATTGGGGCAGGGGCCGTTTTGTCGCAGAGAGGCCCTGGTTGCTCTGTTATGAAACCTTGTGCCTTTTTCTCTAGGAAGTTTTCGCCTGCCGAGCGAAATTATGATGTGGGCAATCGGGAGTTGTTGGCCATGAAATGGGCATTTGAGGAGTGGCGTCATTGGCTCGAGGGTGCTAAGCATCGTGTGGTGGTCTTGACTGATCACAAAAATCTGATGTATCTCGAATCTGCTAAACGCCTTAATCCGAGACAGGCCCGCTGGTCACTGTTTTTCTCCCGCTTTGATTTTGTTGTCTCGTATTTACCTGGTTCAAAGAATGTGAAGGCCGATGCTCTTTCTAGGAGCTTTGTGCCTGATGCTCCTGGAGTCGCTGATCCTGTTGGTATTCTTAAAGATGGAGTTATCTTGTCAGCTATTTCTCCGGATCTGCGACGTGTGTTGCAGAGATTTCAGGCTGATAGGCCTGAGTCTTGTCCACCTGACAGACTGTTTGTCCCGGATAAGTGGACCAGCAGAGTCATTTCCGAGGTTCATTCCTCGGTGTTGGCAGGTCACCCGGGAATTTTTGGCACCAGAGATCTGGTGGCCAGGTCCTTTTGGTGGCCTTCCTTGTCAAGGGATGTGCGGTCATTTGTGCAGTCCTGTGGGACTTGTGCTCGAGCTAAGCCTTGCTGTTCTCGTGCCAGCGGTTTGCTCTTGCCCTTGCCTGTCCCGAAGAGACCTTGGACACATATCTCCATGGATTTCATTTCTGATCTTCCGCTATCTCAGGGCATGTCCGTTATCTGGGTGATATGTGATCGCTTCTCCAAGATGGTCCATTTGGTTCCTTTGCCTAAGCTGCCTTCCTCTTCCGATCTGGTTCCTGTGTTTTTCCAGAACGTGGTTCGTTTGCACGGCATCCCTGAGAATATTGTGTCAGACAGAGGATCCCAGTTCGTTTCCAGGTTCTGGCGATCCTTTTGTAGTAGGATGGGCATTGATTTGTCGTTTTCGTCTGCTTTCCATCCTCAGACTAATGGACAGATGGAGCGAACCAATCAGACTTTGGAGGCTTATTTGAGGTGTTTTGTCTCTGCTGATCAGGACGATTGGGTGACATTCTTGCCGTTGGCTGAGTTTGCCCTTAATAATCGGGCTAGTTCCGCCACCTTGGTTTCACCTTTTTTCTGCAACTCTGGTTTCCATCCTCGCTTTTCTTCGGGTCATGTGGAGCCTTCTGACTGTCCTGGGGTGGATTCTGTGGTGGATAGGTTGCAGCAGATCTGGAATCATGTGGTGGACAACTTGAAGTTGTCACAGGAGAAGGCTCAGCGCTTTGCCAACCGCCGCCGCGGTGTGGGTCCCCGACTACGCGTTGGGGATTTGGTATGGCTTTCTTCCCGCTTTGTTCCTATGAAGGTCTCCTCTCCCAAATTTAAACCTCGTTTTATTGGGCCTTACAAGATATTGGAAATCCTTAATCCTGTATCTTTTCGTCTGGATCTTCCTGTGTCGTTTGCTATTCACAATGTATTTCATAGGTCCTTGTTGCGGCGGTACATTGTGCCTGTAGTTCCTTCTGCTGAGCCTCCTGCTCCGGTGTTGGTTGAGGGCGAGTTGGAGTACGTGGTGGAGAAGATCTTGGATTCTCGCCTCTCCAGGCGGAGGCTTCAGTACCTGGTCAAGTGGAAGGGCTATGGTCAGGAGGATAATTCCTGGGTGGTCGCCTCTGATGTTCATGCGGCCGATTTAGTTCGTGCCTTTCATGCCGCTCATCCTGATCGCCCTGGTGGTCGTGGTGAGGGTTCGGTGACCCCTCACTAAGGGGGGGGTACTGTTGTGAATTTGCTTTTTGCTCACTCTAGTGGTTACTAGTTTTTTTGACTCTGGTTTTTCTGTCATTCCTTTTATCCGCACCTGGGTCGTTAGTTAGGGGTGTTGCTATATAAGCTCCCTGGACCTTCAGTTCAATGCCTGGCAACGTAGTTATCAGAGCTAGTCTGCTGTGCTCTTGTCTACTGATCCTGGTTCCAGTTATATCAGCTAAGTCTGCCTTTTGCTTTTTGCTATTTGTTTTGGTTTTGTATTTTTGTCCAGCTTGTTCCAAAACTATATCCTGACCTTTGCTGGAAGCTCTAGGGGGGCTGGTGTTCTCCCCCCGGACCGTTAGACGGTTCGGGGGTTCTTTAATTTCCAGTGTGGATTTTGATAGGGTTTTTGTTGACCATATAAGTTACCTTTCTTTATTCTGCTATCAGTAAGCGGGCCTCTCTGTGCTAAACCTGGTTCATTTCTGTGTTTGTCATTTCCTCTTACCTCACCGTCATTATTTGTGGGGGGCTTCTATCCAGCTTTGGGGTCCCCTTCTCTGGAGGCAAGAAAGGTCTTTGTTTTCCTCTACTAGGGGTAGCTAGATTCTCCGGCTGGCGCGTGTCATCTAGAATCAACGTAGGAATGATCCCGGGCTACTTCTAGTGTTGGCGTTAGGAGTAGATATATGGTCAACCCAGTTACCACTGCCCTATGAGCTGGATTTTTGTATTCTGCAGACTTCCACGTTCCTCTGAGACCCTCGCCATTGGGGTCATAACAGCTGACACAACAACTGAAAGGTAAGGGAACCTGTCCCCCCCCAGGCGTTTGTTACTGAAATAGCCACCTTGTGCAGCAGTAATGCTGCACAAGGAAAAGGTAACTATTTTTGTTTAGCTCCTTGCACACGCAGAACTTAACACTTTTACAGTGTGTCCACTGATACCGTAAAACCATCCCAGAGGTGGGACTTTCCTTTGTAATGTGACGCAGCACAGCCGTCATTCCTACCCCCTTGGCGCCGTGCGCCGCCTCCTCCGCGTTGTTTAATTCTGTCCTGGAGCCAGCGCTGTTATGTTATCCCTTGGCCAGGCACACTTTGCGGTGCCCGTCTTCTGATATCATTTGGTGTCAGGCTGGCTGCGCCTGTGCGGCCGCGCTGGCCGAGATCCCGCCTCGCAGTGTCTTCTGATTTAATCACACTGCGGGCCTGGGATCCATGGGCATGCGCAGTGCATATCTTCACCTCAGGCTGTCACTCATCTCCCTCCACCTTCTTCAGACTGTGCGCCGTCAGCTGATCCCTAATAGCATGCCACGGCTGTGACACCGCACAGTCTGAAAAAGCCGGAGGGAGAGGAGTGAGAGGCGAGGATATGCACTGCGCATGGCCACGGATCCCAGGCCCGCGGTGGGATTACATTAGACAAGACTGCGAGGCGGGATCTAGGCCAGCGCAGCCGCACAGGCACAGCCAGCCTGACACCAAATGATGTCAGAAGATGGGCATCGCTAAGTGTGCCTGGTCAAGGGATAACATTACAGCGCAGGCTCTGGGACAGAATCAAACAACGCTGAGGAGGCGGCGCATGGCGCCAAGGGGGTAGGAATGACGGCTGTGCTGCGTCACATTACAAAGGAAAGTCCCACCTCTGGGACGGTTTAACGGTGTGAGGGGACACATTTCATAAGTGTGTAGTTCAGCCTTTGAAAGGAGTAAAATTAAAAGAGCCACCTTTTCCTTTTGCATCATTACTGCTGTACAAGATGGCTCTTTCAGCAACAAACACCTGGGGTGGGGGTTAAAAGGTTCCCTTTCAACTTGCTCCAGTGCAGGCTTCGGCCTACACTCTGCTCCTCCTGCTGTCCCTGGGCTCTAACACCGTCAGTTGGTGCCCGGAAGTGCTGGCTGCACAGAGAAAAACACCAGCCAATGTGTCAGTGGGGTTCAGTAACGCCAGCTGTTCCCCTGCTGTGTAGCCGGCATCGTGTCCTGCAAACGCCACGCAGACACAAGAACTGAAATTGAAGGGAACCTGTCCCCCCCAGGTGTTTGTATGTATAACAGCCACTTTGTACAGCAGTAATGCTGCATTTGTACAAGGTGGCTCATTCAGTTATTGTCCTTGCACACGTCGAACTCAACATGAATAAAATGTGTCCTCTGAGACCATTAAACCGTCCCTGAGGTGTGACTTTCCTTTGTATTGACACGCAGCCGCCCCCTTGGTAGCGCTGCCCATCTTCTGACATCATTGGTTGGCTGGCTGCGCCTCTGCGGCCTCCCTGCCCGACACAACGCCCCTCGGTGTCTTATTTATTTTGACTGCGAGGGTGTGATTGATGGGCATGAGCAGTGCATATGTTCGCCTGTCACTCATCTCCTTCCGCCTTCTTCAGACTGTGCGGCTTCATGGCCGTGGCATGCGATAAGGGATCAGCTGACGCCGCACAGTCTGAAGCAGGTGTAAGGACAAGAGTGAGAGGCGAACATATTTACTGCGCAAGGCCATGAATCCCAGCCCCACAGTGTGAATTAATGAAAAGACACTGTGGGGCTGGGATTCATGGGCATCGCGAACCGCACCGGCCGACATGAAATGATGTCAGAAGACGGGCAGCGCTAACAGCGCAGGGCCAAGGGATAACACAACAGCGCAGACTCCTGTACAGCAAAATGCGATGCTCTGGAGGCCGCGCCAAGCACCAAGGTGGTTTTTTTGACAGCTGTGCTGCGTCTCATTAAGAAGGGAACTCACGCCTCCAAGACAGTTTTGACTGTATAAGGGGCTAAATTTTATACGTGTTTCATTCAGTGTGTGCAAGGAACAAAATTAAAAGAGCAACCTTTGACTTGTGCAGCATTACTGCTGCACAAGGTGGCTCTTCTAGTTTGTAACACCTGAGGGGGGGTTAAAGGTTACCTTTAAAATTGGTTCAATTAGGCTTCGGCCTACACTCTGCTCCCTCTCCTCCTGCTGTCCCTGGGCTCTAACACCGTCAGTTGGTGTCAATGTGTCAGTGGGGTTCAGTAACGCCAGCTGTTCCCCTGCTGTGTAGCCGGCAACGTGTCCTGCAAACGCCACGCAGACACAACAGACCTAAAACTGCCACCAGTGCAGGCTTCTGCCTACACTCTGCTCCCTCTGCTCCTCCTGCTGTCCCTGGGCTCTAACACCGCCAGTTGGTGCCCGGAAGTGCTGGCTGCACAGAAAAAAACACCAGCCAATGTGTCAGTGGGGTTCAGTAACGCCAGCTGTTCCCCTGCTGTGTAGCCGGCATCGTGTCCTGCAAATGCCACGCAGACACAAGAACTGAAATTGAAGGGAACCTGTCTTCCCCCCCAGGAGTTTGTATGTAAAACAGCCACCTTGTACATCAGTAATGCTGCATTTGTACAAGGTGGCTCATTCAGTTATTGTCCTTGCACACGTCGAACTCAACACGTATAAAATGTGTCCTCTGAGACCATTAAACCGTCCATGAGGTGTGACTTTCCTTTGTATTGACATGCTGCAACCCCCTTGGTAGCGCTGCCCGTCTTCTGACATCATTGGTTGGCTGGCTGCGCCTCTGCGGCCGCCCTGCCCGACACAACGCCCCTCGGTGTCTTATTTATTTTGACTGCGAGGGTGTGATTGACGGGCATGAGCAGTGCATATCTTTGCCTGTCACTCATCTCCTTCCGCCTTCTTCAGACTGTACGGCTTCATGGCCGTGGCATGCGATAAGGGATCAGCTGACGCCGCACAGTCTGTAGCAGGTGTAAGGACACGAGTGAGAGGCGAACATATTGACTGCGCAAGGCCATGAATCCCAGCCCCACAGTGTGAATTAATGAAAAGACACTGCGGGGCTGGGATTCATGGGCATCGCGAACCGCACCAACCGACATGAAATGAGGTCAGAAGACGGGCAGCACTAACAGCGCATGGCCAAGGGATAACACAACAGCGCAGACTCCTGTACAGCTAATAACGATG
Source organism: Ranitomeya variabilis (assembly GCF_051348905.1). Taxonomy (NCBI): domain Eukaryota; kingdom Metazoa; phylum Chordata; class Amphibia; order Anura; family Dendrobatidae; genus Ranitomeya; species Ranitomeya variabilis. The sequence continues at coordinate 829,178,643 of NC_135233.1, forward strand.
CTCAGGAGACTGCGCCCAGCACCAAGGTGGGATTTTTGACAGCTGTGCTGCATCTCATTAAGAAGGAAAGTCATGCCTCCAAGACAGTTTGACTGTATAAGGGGCTAAATTTTATACGTGTTTCGTTCAGCGTCTGCAAGTTTCAAAACTTAAAGAGCAACCTTTTACTTGTGCAGCATTACAGCTGCACAAGGTGTGGCTCTTCTAATTTGTAACACCTGAGGGGGGTTAAAGGTTACCTTTAAAATTGGTTCAATTAGGCTTCGGCCAAACTCTGCTCCTCCTGCAGACCCTGAGCTCTAACACCGCCAGTTGGTGCCCGGAAGTGCTGGCTGCACAGAGAAAAACACCCGCCAATGTGTCAGTGGGGTTCAGCAACGCCAGCTTTTCACCTGCTTTGTAGCCGGCAACGTGTCCTGCAAACGCCACGCAGACACAACAGACCTAAAACTGCCGCCAGTGCAGGCTTCGGCCTACACTCTGCTCCCTCTGCTCCTCCTGCTGACCCTGGGCTCTAACACCGCCAGTTGGCGCCCGGAAGTGCTGGCTGCACAGAGAAAAACACCCGCCAATGTGTCAGTGGGGTTCAGCAATGCCATCTGTTCCCCTGCTGTGTAGCCGGCATCGTGTCCTGCAAACGCCACGCAGACACAACAGACCTCCAAATGCCTCCAGTGCAGGCTTCGGCCTACACTCTGCTCCCCCTGCTGACCCTTTGCTCCAACACCACTAGTTGGGGCTCTAGGAAGACAAGCTTGAATAGGTCCCCATCCTGGTTTCAGTACCGTCAGCTGGTTCCGGGTAGAGCCTTTGGCTTAGGTGCCTCCTTCTGGGTATCCGAGTTCCACCAACGTCAGGTGGTCCTTGGTAGTGCTTTCAGGCATGGGTACCTCCTGCTTAGTAACCAGGTTCCAGTAATGTCAGCTGGTCCTCGGTAGTTCCATTGGCTCTTGGACCTTCGGCTACCCATCCGGGTTCCAGTACCGTCAGCTGGTTCTCGGCAGTGTCTTTTGCTCTTGTACCTTCTGCTCCCCATCCTGGTTCCAGTACCATCAGCTGGTTCCGGGCAGAGCCTTTGGCTTAGGTGCCTCCCTCTGGGTATCCGAGTTCCACCAATGTCAGGTGGTCCTTGGTAGTGCTTTCAGGCATGGGTACCTCCTGCTTAGTAACCGGGTTCCAGTAACGTCAGCTGGTCCTCGGTAGTTCCATTGGCTCTTGGACCTTTGGCTACCCATCCGAGTTCCAGTTCCATCAGCAATTTCTCGGCATTTTCTCAGCCTTCTTGTACCTTCTGCTACATTTCCAAGTTCAAGACCCTAAAGACGATGACCCGGAAGACCACCCCTAAGATGACGACGACACCAGAGACGACAACCACTGAGATGACGACGACCCTGGAGACGATGACGACATGGGAGACCGAGAAGCAGAAGAACAAGAGGCTGCAGAACAAAGAGCAGAAGAACATTAAGCATAACACTAAATATCAGAGCAAAAGATATTATCTAAATTATAAGCAGAAGAAGACTAAGCAGTGTATGGGGGTGAGTCCGTTCCTCCTCGTGGTGCCCCTGGATAAAGCCTGATGCTGCAGGCCAAACTGAACACAGACAAATGTAACTATTTTGTGACAGGCAGAACGGAAGGTGTAATCTTCAAACTTTTATAGATAACAACTACAGGAATGCCTGTCACAAATAAGAATATGATGAAGAAGTAGGATATGAAGAAGAATAATAGTTGAATAAAAAGAATATGAAGAATGTAACAAAAAAAAATAATAGGTAGAAGATGAAGAAGATGATGAATAAGGTGAAGAAGAAGATGAATAAGGTGAAGAAGAAGTTGATGTCAAATATGCTGATGATGATGAAGAAGAAAGTGTGGGAGAAGTAAAAAAAAGGTGAAGGGCGTGGAAGTAGTGACACATCAATATCTGACAAAATAAAAAAATTCTTAACATAGTCAATATCTTGGTAACTCCGAACATCTTAAAAAAAAATAAAATTCCTGCTATTCTATTTGATTGGGCTAAACCTCTATGCCTTTAATGTCTCCGCCACCTCCCCCAATACATCCTACATTATTCTTAGTTGTTTTCCTTCATGTAGAATGAACCTACAAGGAAAGAAAGTGTTTATTTTAATTCCGATATTTTCGTCCCTTTGACTTGCATTGGTATCGGGTATCGGTATCGGCGAGATCCGATATTTTGCCGGTATCGGCCAATACTTTCCGATACCGATACTTTCCGATATCGGAAGGTATCGCTCAACACTAGTAGATACTAATTGGGACAGTTATGCACAATTACCTATTTTTAAAAGGGGTCTGTCTAGCATTGTAAAGGATGAATTAGCTCGCTCTGAATCACCACAAGAGCTAGAAACATTTATACAGCATTGTGTGCGCATTGACATTCGCCTTACTGAGCGTAGGCAGGAGAAGTTTGCTGCATATAACCGTATTTCTAACTTTTCCCTTCCTTCCAAAGAGCCTGCAGGTAAAACATCTCGAGAGGTAGAGGAGGTGCCCATGCAAATTGATTCTGTTCAGAGGCGCAAGAGTAATGAGCGCCAGGAGCATCGCCTTCGAAAAAGTCTGTTTCTACTGCGGCCAGTCTGACCACTTTCTAATCAACTGTCCCAAGTGTCCCAAGTGGCCTAACAAGGTGCTAGCAGCAGTAGGGGAGTATGACAACTATGATGATGAATCTGACATCTCTGAATGTTGCCTGCCTTTAAACGCTGTATTCCATTCACTTTCTATGACTTCACCAGCCAAGGAGCTAAATGAAAAGAACTCTCACTGTTCTCTCCCAATTAAGATCCTGTGTACAGGACAGTGGATTTCCAGTGCAGCTATGACTGACTCTGGTGCAGGTGGCAATTTTATGGATATCGCATTTGCCAAGGAACATGGTATTGAAATTCAGCAAAGAGCCTCTCCAATTACCATGGAAACAGTGGATGGGTCACCTTTAATCTCTGGGCCTGTGGATCAGGAGACCGCACCCCTTGAGATTTTGTTGGAGCCTAATCATCAAGAGCAAATCTCTTTCTTGTTAATTTCTTCTCCTCATTTTCCTGTGATTTTAGGCATCCCTTGGCTGCGTTCTCCGAATCCAACTATCAACTGGGAGACCAAGGAGATAATCTTTCCAACAAGGAGCAACTCAGCATTAACTGAAGCTGTCCCCGAGTCCACAACTACGGAACCACCGGTACAGGTATTTACTTTACCTTCAGCATATAAAGAGTTATCTGACATCTGTGACAAGAAGAATGCAGATCAGCTGACTCCACACAGGCATTATGACTGTCCCATTGAGTTGCTTCCTGGGGCAGCTATTCCTTTTGGTAACGTATATCCTTTGGTGGCACCTGAGCTTCAAGCCTTAAAGGAGTATATTGATGAAAATCTGGCCAAAGGCTTCAAACGTCCTTCTTCTTCACCAGCAGGAACACCTATATTTTTTGTAAAGAAGAAGGATGGGTCCCTGAGACCCTGTGTGGACTATTGAGAGCTCAATAAGGTAACCGTACGGAATCGTTACCCTTTGCCTCTGATTCCTGAATTACTGGAAAGAGTCTGCCATGCTAAATTGTTCTCTAAACTGGATCTTCGTGGGGCTTATAATTTGGTGCATATTCGTCCAGGGGATGAGTGGAAGACAGCATTCCGATACCGGTATGGACACTTTGAATATCTCGTGATGCCCTTCAGGCTTTGTAATGCCCCTGCAACATTTCAACACCTTGCTAATGACATTTTCAGAGATTTGTTGGACCAGTTTGTGGTGATCTATTTGGACGATATTCTAATCTTTTCTGACTTTCTACAGGAACATGAAGAACATGTCAAAGCTGTTTTAAGACGTCTGAAAGAGAACCATCTGTATATCAAGCCAGAGAAATGCGAGTTCCATCGTTCTGAGATACAGTTCTTAGGTTATATCATCTCTCCCCAGGGGCTGAACATGGAATCTGGTAAGATTCAGGCTATCCTTGACTGGCCGGTATCCAAGAACGTTAAGGAGGTCCAATGTTTTATTGGTTTTGCAAATTTCTACAGACGCTTCATTCGAAATTTTTCTGATATTGTCCGTCCCTGTACTTCCTTGACAAAGAAGGAAAAGCCCTTTAAATGGTCATCACAGGCTCAAGAAGGTTTTGATCGGCTTAAGATCTGTTTCACCTCAGCACCGCTGTTGATACACCCAGATCCAACACTTTCTTTCATTGTGGAGGTGGACGCTTATGATAATGCCTTGGGGGCTATTCTCTCCCAAAGAACTGGAGAGAAGGGTCTGCTACATCCTTGTGCTTTCTTTTTCCGAAGACTAAACTCAGCAGAGAAGAATTACGATGTGGGAGACAAGGAATTGCTGGCTATTATTGCGGCTTTCAAGGAATGGAGGCATCATCTGCAAGGAGCTGCACAACAGATCGTAGTGCTTACTGACCTTCGCAATTTAGAGTTCCTCAGATCCGCTAGATGTCTTTCTCCTCATCAGGCTCGTTGGAATTTATTTTTAAATCAATTTAATTTTGTTATCTCGTACCGTCCAGGTTCTCATAATGGGAAGGCTGATGCTTTATCCCGAATCCATGCTGCGGATTCCGTACCTGGAGCCCCATCCAAGACCATTCTATCTGATGCCAATTTCATCGGAGTTATCCACGATCAGGACTTGTGGAAGGAGTTCAGGGAGGCTTATTACGGTGATGTATTTCTGGCCAACCCACCTGTTGATATTAATCTTGTCTTTAAGGGTGGCATGTGGTTCAGAGATCAACGTATCTACGTCCCTGAGGTTGTCCGTCTGCAGATCCTCAAGTTGGTACATGACTCCAAGTTGGCTGGTCACAGGGAGTTACAGAAGACACAAGAGTTCCTAAGCCGATTTTTCTGGTGGCCAACTTGCCTGAAGGATACTAAGGACTATGTTCTCTCTAGCGAGGTATGTGCTCATTACAAGACTCCTCGTGTGGCACCTACTGGTCTCCTGCAACCATTACCTGTTCCGTCCCAACCTTGGGGGTCTATATCAATGGACTTTATTGTGGAGCTGCCTACATCGGGGGGCATGAATACAATCATGGTAGTAGTTGATTGCCTGACTAAAGCCACTCATTTTGCTCCATGCAACAGCCTCCCCTCATTTAAGGATACAGTGAACTTGGTTATTCAGAATGTCTTCCGGCTTCATGGGGTCCTGGATGAGATCATCTCAGACCGTGGAGTACAGTTCACTTCAAGATTCTGGAAGGGGTTTTGCTCTGCACTCAATATTAATGTCTGTCTCTCTTCCGCTTACCATCCCCAGACAAATGGTCAGACTGAGCGTACCAACCAGACGTTGGAACAATATCTAAGATGCTATGTTAGCCATCTCCAAGATGATTGGTTGGAATTACTGCCGTTAGCGAAATTTTCATACAACAATTCTCAGAGCGCCTCCACTAAGTTCACTCATTTCTTTGCCAATCTGGGTTATCATCCATGTATCTTACCTAGGTCTCCGATTAATTCTCTGGTTCTGGCAGTTGAGGAAAAGCTGACTGAGATGTGGCAAAATCTGGAGGTTCTGAAGGAATCTCTGACCACGGCTCAAGAACGTTATAAGAGATCGGCTGATAGATTCCGTAAACCTGCACCCATGTTTAAGGTAGGAGATTCCGTGTGGTTATCAACTAAGAATCTGAAGTTAAAAGTTCCTTCACAAAAACTTGGACAGAAGTTCATTGGCCCTTTCAAGATCAACGGTATTGTGAGCTCTGTGGCCTGCCGGCTGAAGCTGCCTAGGAATATGAAGGTACACCCAGTTTTTCATGTATCTTTACTAAAGCCTGTATCTCCTAATACCTTCCAGGGATGTGTTGTGCCACATCCACAGCCTGTGGTGATTGATGGGCAAGAACAATTTGTGGTGGAGGAAATTATTGATTCCAGGATTCGCAGGAATCGGCTCCAATATCTTTTAAGATGGCAGGGATATCCCCCTCTGCCTCACTTTGAAGCTGACTGAGCTATTTAAGTCCTCTGCAGCCTGTGGGCCAGTGTCAGCTATAGTTCATGCTGCACGGTTTGAGCACCTGACCTGTATATTTGTACTTGTGTTCCTTTTGCCTCTGACTGCCTGTACCCATTTATGACTTGTTCTGACTAGTGTTGAGCATTCCGATACCGCAAGTATCGGGTATCGGCCGATACTTGCGGTATCGGAATTCCGATACCGGTATTCCGATACTTGCCGCGTATCGGATACCGGAATCGGAAGTTCCAAGATTCAAAATTCAGAAATTCAGCCAATGAGAATGATTCCAAGTGTGGGCACATCCTGTTTAGCATGGAGGGCATGAAAGTACTGGCAAGGCTGTGATTGGCTGCTGAAATTATGTCATGATGCAGTTTAAAAGTCGCTGGCGCCATTTTGCGATCACTCTGCTGTGAATTCAGTTAGTGACAGGACGCTGTTTGCTGACTGAGGGACAGTTTAGAGATAGCGATTTGCTTCTTTGTGCTTTCCAAAGGCTAATTTAGCAACCGCTGTGTTCACCTACTAGTCACCTTGCTTTTGCCTTGTAGCGCTGTTTTCACAGCGATCTGCAAGGTCTGTGTGTGTGTGTGTGTGTGTGAGTGCAGCCCACTCTCTAGTCTGAGTGCAGCCACATAGGCCATCCATAGCTGGTTGTATTCAGTTCAGGGAGGGTGGTTCATTGCCTCATACTGTTTTTTTTTTTTTTTCAAGTAGTGTAGTCTGCTGCTAATTTATTTAAAAAAATCCTATTAGTGTCTTTCCACCCATCTCCAGCTAATTTGTGGAAAAACACTACATAGGATAAAGTAGAGGAGGGTTTTTGGGCCTTGCAGCGCCGTTTACGGCTGTCTGCACGGTCTCCGTGTGACTGCAGCTCGCCCTGTAGTCTGTGAGCAGCCGTAGCCTGGTTGTCTGCAGCTCAGGGTTGTTCACTGCGTCATACCGCCAAATCAATTTTAATTTTTTTTCAAGTAGTGTAGTCTGCTGCTAATTAATTTTAAAAAATCCTATTAGTGTCTTTCCACCCGTCTCCAGCTAATTTGTGGAAAAACACTACATAGGATAAAGTAGAGGAGGGTTTTTGGGCCTTGCAGCGCCGTTTACGGCTGTCTGCACGGTCTCCGTGTGACTGCAGCTCGCCCTGTAGTCTGTGAGCAGCCGTAGCCTGGTTGTCTGCAGCTCAGGGTTGTTCACTGCGTCATACCGCCAAATCAATTTTAATTTTTTTTCAAGTAGTGTAGTCTGCTGCTAATTAATTTAAAAAAATCCTATTAGTGTCTTTCCACCCGTCTCCAGCTAATTTGTGGAAAAACACTACATAGGATAAAGTAGAGGAGGGTTTTTGGGCCTTGCAGCGCCGTTTACGGCTGTCTGCACGGTCTCCGTGTGACTGCAGCTCGCCCTGTAGTCTGTGAGCAGCCGTAGCCTGGTTGTCTCCAGCTCAGGGTTGTTCACTGCGTCATACCGCCAAATCAATTTTAATTTTTTTTCAAGTAGTGTAGTCTGCTGCTAATTAATTTAAAAAAATCCTATTAGTGTCTTTCCACCCGTCTCCAGCTAATTTGTGGAAAAACACTACATAGGATAAAGTAGAGGAGGGTTTTTGGGCCTTGCAGCGCCGTTTACGTCTGTCTGCACGGTCTCTGTGTGACTGCAGCTCTATCTGTTGTCAGTTCAGCCCCCAAAAAAGAAATAAATAATAAAGTTCACCAAACACACCAGTTACACCACTTTACATTTGTGTAGGCCACATTAGCTCATATTAAAGTCTAGTCCACACTTTAGAAAATTAGTGTTTCTTATACCTGTTAGGAGGAGTTGCTCAGGAATAAGCACACAAATCCGTTAGTACTTTTCTGCTTATCTTTATCAGTCAACCAAGATGAAGAAGGCAGTGAGTAAGGCACGTGGGCGTGGGCGCGGAGCAGGGAGGGGACGTGGGGATTCTGTGCCTGCTGCGGGCACCGGTGACTCATCAGCACCCACTTTCACCAGGCAACAGTCGTTCATGCGCAGCTTTGTGTCAGAGCGCCGTACACCGCTGCTGCGTGAAGACCAAATTGAAGCCGTTGTCGGATGGATGGCAGCTAATGCATCAACTTCCATTAGTGCCACATCCTCTCAGACACAGAGCACTGGAGAGCAGCCATCTGTCTCTTCACCACCTGCCAAATTGCCCAGGCAGACAGAGAGCCCAGGACAGGAGCCGTCTCTACTTCTGTTCTCTGAATCTCTTGGCTTGGAAACAGGGGGCCAGCCAAGCAGCATTGGAGAAATGGAAGAAGAGGCAGGGTGCAGTGATGCCCAACAGCTTTTTCTGTCTTCCTCTGAAGAGGCGGGTGGGCCAGTGGCTCCGGTCACCACATCGCAGGCCGCATCAGCTGATGATGACACTCAGGTGCCACTTACTGGTGCGTGCTCTGCTGCTGAGACTACCCAGGAGGAGCAGTTGGGGGCAGAGGGTAGTGTAGATGATGAGGTCCTCGACCCATCTTGGCGTGAGGGACAGGAAGGTGGTGGGAGCAGCTCTGAGGAAGAGATTCCCCGTACGGCCCAAAGAGGGAGAGGGAGGGGGAAGACTGCGGATCCTGCAGCCTCCGCTTTGGCACCCGTTAGGAGCATGTCTCTTCCAAAAGCCAAAAAGGGCGCTCCCAAGACTTGCAGTGCCTGGTCCTTTTTTGACACAGTTGCAGATGACATTTGCTATGTCAGATGCAATGTGTGTCATCACAAAGTCAAAAGAGGTCGAAATGTCAGCAGCCTCAATACCTCCAACATGTGGAAACATGTGCGCACCAGGCACCCGGCGTTGTTAGAAAAACACACTGAAGAGGTAGGCCAACCAACAGCGGCAGCTACCACCTCTTCAGCTCGTGTTGCCTCTTCCTCTAGCTCACACGCAGCTGGTTCGGCTTCCTCCCAGGATCGCCGTGGAAGAACCTCTGGCCCTGTTGTCCAGAGACCTGCTGTAATTCCACCCGCAGCACCACTTTCCCAGTCATCCACACACTCCCAGCCCAGTCTACAGCCATCGGTAGTACAGGCATGGGAGAAAAGGCGGCCTTTCTCGTCAAACCACCCACGAGCACAGGCTCTGACTGCAGGCATTGCCAAACTTCTTTCACTGGAAATGCTGTCATTCAGGCTGGTGGAGACTGACAGCTTCCGTGACTTGATGTCATTGGCAGTCCCACAGTACAATGTGCCCAGCCGCTTTTACTTCAGCAGGCAAGCCGTCCCTGCCCTGCACAAGCATGTGGAGGGACACATAAAACACGCGCTACTGAACGCCGTCAGTAGCAAGGTCCACCTCACCACCGATGCGTGGACCAGTCAACATGGACAGGGGCGATACCTTTCCCTCACTGCCCATTGGGTTAATGTCGTTGAGCCGGGTACAGACCGTGCGAGTGGCGCAGGACGTGTCCTGCCCACTCCAAGGATTGCAGGAATCCATTCTGTACGCATTGACTCCTCCTCTTACACCAGTTCCTCAGAATCATCGCTGCAGGAGCCGTCACAGTCCACCTCCACATGGACCCGTGATGAACGTGTACCTGTTACGACCGACATGAGCACAGCCGTGGCCAAACGTCAACAGGCCGTGTTGAAATTAATTTTTTTGGGGAATCGTAGCCACACAGCGCAGGAGCTCTGGAATGCCATCAAGCAGGAGAGCGATGTGTGGTTTGTGCCAGCGAATCTCCAGCCAGGCATGGTAGTGTGTGATAATGGCCGAAATCTGGTGGCAGCTCTGGGCCTCGGCAACCTCACTCACATCCCATGTCTGGCACATGTGCTCAATTTGGTCGTGCAGAGCTTTTTGAGGGACTATCCGGATCTTGATGCACTGCTGCACAAGGTCCGCCTAGAGTGTGCTCACTTGCGGCGTTCCAGCACGGCAAAAGCGCGCATTGCGGCTCTGCAGCGCCGACACCGCCTGCCGGAACATCGCATCATATGTGACCTACCTACCAGGTGGAATTCCACGTTACATATGTTGGAGCGGTTGTGTGAGCAGCAGCAAGCTGTAATGGAGTACCAGCTGCTTCAGGCGCAAAGAAGTCGCACTCAGCGCCGTACAGACTTCACAACCACAGAGTGGGCCACTATGAATGACGTCTGCCAGGTTTTGCGTCCCTTTGATTATTCCACGCGGATGGCGAGTGCAGATGATGCACTAGTCAGCATGACTGTCCCCCTTATCTGCCTGCTTGAAAAATCACTGCAAGCGCTAAGGGATGATGTTGTGGAAGAGGTGGAGGATGAGGATTCACCATTTCCATCATCTTCTGGACAGTCAGCGCCACGTGGTTCCTCACAAACGCTTAGGCAGGGGACAGTTTGTGAGGAGGATGAGGAGGAGTCAATGGAGGAGGAAGACATCCGTCCAGAGGAGGGAGTTACCGAATTGTCCAGTACTCAGTGTGTACAGCGAGGGTGGGGTGATGACGAGCGGGCAGAGATCACGCCTCCAGCAGGGGACAGCGTTTCTTGGGCAGTTGGCAGTCTGCAGCACATGGTGGATTACATGCTGCAGTGCCTGAGAAACGACCGCCGCATCGCCCACATTCTCAACATGTCTGATTATTGGGTGTTCACCCTCCTCGATCCTCGCTACCGGGACAACGTAGAAAGCCTCATCACACCGTTGAACCGTGAGCGAAAAATGCGGGAGTACCAAGACACACTGGTCAATTCCATCATCTTCTCCATTCCAACTGAGAGAAGTGCTGCTAGTGCATTCCAAAGCAGCTCAGTGCGTCCAGGCAGTGGTGGAGGCTCTGCACAAAGAGGGAGCAGAAGCAGTGCCTCTGCCCAAGGCAAGACCAGTATGGCCCAACTGTGGCACAGTTTTCTGTGCCCCCCACAAAAGTCTACACCATCACAGACGGCTCCAGTCAGCAGGAGGCAACGGTTCCGTCAGATGGTGACAGACTACATGTCTTGCCCTCTTGCTGTACTCCCAGACGGCTCTTCCCCTTTCAAGTTTTGGGTCTCAAAGCTGGATACATGGCCAGAGCTAAGCCAGTATGCATTGGAGGTGCTGTCTTGCCCTGCGGCCAGTGTATTATCGGAACGTGTCTTTAGTGCTGCAGGTTGGGTACTAACTGACCGTCGCATGCGACTATCCTCCGATAACGTTGACCGGCTTACTTTCCTGAAAATGAACAAGGCCTGGATCTCGCAGGAATTTGCCACTCCTCCTCCTGATTAAATAATTAGGTCACTGTATACGTTATCCAGGTCTCCTGTTGTGTTCATCTTTCTACCACCTGAACTTAAATTCCTGTGCTCCAACACCGCCAGTTGAGGCTCAGAAGTGCCGTCTGCACAGTCAAAACATACGACCCAGTGTTATTGGGTTTCAGTAACGTCAGCTGATCCCCAGCTGTGTAGCCGGCAATGTGTCATGCGACCGCCACGCTGACACAACAACTGAAATGTAAGGGAATCTGTCCCCCCCCCCAAGGCGTTTGTTACTGAAAGAGCCACCTTGTGCAGCAGTAATGCTGCACAAGGAAAAGGTAGCTATTTTTGTTTAGCTCCTTGCACACGCAGAACTTAACACTTATAAAATGTGTCCCCTGCAACCGTAAAACCGTCCCGGAGGTGGGACTTTCCTTCATAATGTGACGCAGCACAGCCGTCATTCCTACCCCCCCGGCGCCGCGCACCGGCTCCTCAGCGTTGTTTTATTCCGTCCCGGAGCCTGCGCTGTTATGTTATCCCGTGGCCAGGCACACTTAGCGCTGCCCGTCTTCTGGCATCATTTGGTGTCAGGATGGCTGCGCCTGTGCGGCCGCGCTGGCAGAGAGCCCGCCTCGCAGTGTCTTCTGATTTAATCCCACTGGGGGCCTGGGATCCATGGACATGCGCAGTGCATATCTGAACCTCCACCTCTCACTCATTTCCCTATGGCTTCTTCAGACTGTTCGGTGTCAGCTGGTCCCTAATAGCATGCCACGGCCGTGACACCGCACAGTCTTAAGAAGCCGTAGGGAGGGGAGTGAGAGGCGAGGATATGCACTGCGCATGTCCATGGATCCCAGGCCCCCAGTGGGATTAAATCAGAAGACACTGCGAGGCGGGCTCTCTGCCAGCGCGGCCGCACAGGCGCAGCCAGCCTGACACCAAATGATGTCAGAAGATGGGCAGCGCTAAGTGTGCCTGGCCACGGGATAACATAACAGCGCAGGCTCCAGGACGGAATAAAACAACGCTGAGGAGCCGGTGCGCGGCGCCGGGGGGGTAGGAATGACGGCTGTGCTGCGTCACATTACGAAGGAAAGTCCCACCTCCGGGACGGTTTTACGGTTGCAGGGGACACATTTTATAAGTGTTTAGTTCTGTGTTTGCAAGGAGCATGATGAAAAGAGCCACCTTTTCCTTTTGCATCTTTTGTGCTGCACAAGCTGGCTCTTTCAGCTACAAACGCCTTGGGGGGGGGTTAAAGGTTCCCTTTCGACTTTCTCAGGCTTCGGCCTACATTGTGTTCCTCTGCTTTTCCACCTGTCCCTGGGCTCCAACACCGCCAGTTGCCGTCCAGAAGTGCTGTACGCACAGTCAACAGTCCCTCCTCTGTTATTGGGGTTCAGTAACGTCAGCTGTTCCCCTGCTGTGTGTGTGGCAATCCCTCCTACCTCCTCCAACCTCCTCCAACCTCCTCCTCCTCCACCTGTCCCTGGGCTCCAACACCGCCAGTTGCCGTCCAGAAGTGCTGTACGCACAGTCAACAGTCCCTCCTCTGTTATTGGGGTTCAGTAACGTCAGCTGTTCCCCTGCTGTGTGTGTGGCAATCCCTCCTACCTCCTCCAACCTCCTCCAACCTCCTCCTCCTCCACCTGTCCCTGGGCTCCAACACCGCCAGTTGCCGTCCAGAAGTGCTGTACGCACAGTCAACAGTCCCTCCTCTGTTATTGGGGTTCAGTAACGTCAGCTGTTCCCCTGCTGTGTGTGTGGCAATCCCTCCTACCTCCTCCAACCTCCTCCAACCTCCTCCTCCTCCACCTGTCCCTGGGCTCCAACACCGCCAGTTGCCGTCCAGAAGTGCTGTACGCACAGTCAACAGTCCCTCCTCTGTTATTGGGGTTCAGTAACATCAGCTGTTCCCCTGCTGTGTGTGTGGCAATCCCTCCTACCTCCTCCAACCTCCTCCAACCTCCTCCTCCTCCACCTGTCCCTGGGCTCCAACACCGCCAGTTGCCGTCCAGAAGTGCTGTACGCACAGTCAACAGTCCCTCCTCTGTTATTGGGGTTCAGTAACGTCAGCTGTTCCCCTGCTGTGTGTGTGGCAATCCCTCCTACCTCCTCCAACCTCCTCCAACCTCCTCCTCCTCCACCTGTCCCTGGGCTCCAACACCGCCAGTTGCCGTCCAGAAGTGCTGTACGCACAGTCAACAGTCCCTCCTCTGTTATTGGGGTTCAGTAACGTCAGCTGTTCCCCTGCTGTGTGTGTGGCAATCCCTCCTACCTCCTCCAACCTCCTCCAACCTCCTCCTCCTCCACCTGTCCCTGGGCTCCAACACCGCCAGTTGCCGTCCAGAAGTGCTGTACGCACAGTCAACAGTCCCTCCTCTGTTATTGGGGTTCAGTAACGTCAGCTGTTCCCCTGCTGTGTGTGTGGCAATCCCTCCTACCTCCTCCAACCTCCTCCTCCTCCACCTGTCCCTGGGCTCCAACACCGCCAGTTGCCGTCCAGAAGTGCTGTACGCACAGTCAACAGTCCCTTCTCTGTTATTGGGGTTCAGTAACGTCAGCTGTTCCCCTGCTGTGTGTGTGGCAATCCCTCCTACCTCCTCCAACCTCCTCCAACCTCCTCCTCCTCCACCTGTCCCTGGGCTCCAACACCGCCAGTTGCCGTCCAGAAGTGCTGTACGCACAGTCAACAGTCCCTCCTCTGTTATTGGGGTTCAGTAATGTCAGCTGTTCCCCTGCTGTGTGTGTGGCAATCCCTCCTACCTCCTCCAACCTCCTCCTCCTCCACCTGTCCCTGGGCTCCAACACCGCCAGTTGCCGTCCAGAAGTGCTGTACGCACAGTCAACAGTCCCTCCTCTGTTATTGGGGTTCAGTAACGTCAGCTGTTCCCCTGCTGTGTGTGTGGCAATCCCTCCTACCTCCTCCAACCTCCTCCAACCTCCTCCTCCTCCACCTGTCCCTGGGCTCCAACACCGCCAGTTGCCGTCCAGAAGTGCTGTACGCACAGTCAACAGTCCCTCCTCTGTTATTGGGGTTCAGTAACGTCAGCTGTTCCCCTGCTGTGTGTGTGGCAATCCCTCCTACCTCCTCCAACCTCCTCCTCCTCCACCTGTCCCTGGGCTCCAACACCGCCAGTTGCCGTCCAGAAGTGCTGTACGCACAGTCAACAGTCCCTCCTCTGTTATTGGGGTTCAGTAACGTCAGCTGTTCCCCTGCTGTGTGTGTGGCAATCCCTCCTACCTCCTCCAACCTCCTCCTCCTCCACCTGTCCCTGGGCTCCAACACCGCCAGTTGCCGTCCAGAAGTGCTGTACGCACAGTCAACAGTCCCTCCTCTGTTATTGGGGTTCAGTAACGTCAGCTGTTCCCCTGCTGTGTGTGTGGCAATCCCTCCTACCTCCTCCAACCTCCTCCTCCTCCACCTGTCCCTGGGCTCCAACACCGCCAGTTGCCGTCCAGAAGTGCTGTACGCACAGTCAACAGTCCCTCCTCTGTTATTGGGGTTCAGTAACGTCAGCTGTTCCCCTGCTGTGTGTGTGGCAATCCCTCCTACCTCCTCCAACCTCCTCCTCCTCCACCTGTCCCTGGGCTCCAACACCGCCAGTTGCCGTCCAGAAGTGCTGTACGCACAGTCAACAGTCCCTCCTCTGTTATTGGGGTTCAGTAACGTCAGCTGTTCCCCTGCTGTGTGTGTGGCAATCCCTCCTACCTCCTCCAACCTCCTCCTCCTCCACCTGTCCCTGGGCTCCAACACCACCAGTTGCCGTCCAGAAGTGCTGTACGCACAGTCAACAGTCCCTCCTCTGTTATTGGGGTTCAGTAACGTCAGCTGTTCCCCTGCTGTGTGTGTGGCAATCCCTCCTACCTCCTCCAACCTCCTCCTCCTCCACCTGTCCCTGGGCTCCAACACCGCCAGTTGCCGTCCAGAAGTGCTGTACGCACAGTCAACGGTCCCTCCTCTGTTATTGGGGTTCAGTAACGTCAGCTGTTCCCCTGCTGTGTGTGTGGCAATCCCTCCTACCTCCTCCAACCTCCTCCAACCTCCTCCTCCTCCACCTGTCCCTGGGCTCCAACACCGCCAGTTGCCGTCCAGAAGTGCTGTACGCACAGTCAACAGTCCCTCCTCTGTTATTGGGGTTCAGTAACGTCAGCTGTTCCCCTGCTGTGTGTGTGGCAATCCCTCCTACCTCCTCCAACCTCCTCCTCCTCCACCTGTCCCTGGGCTCCAACACCGCCAGTTGCCGTCCAGAAGTGCTGTACGCACAGAGCCAAACACCTCGCCAATGTGTTAGTGGGGTTCAGCACCGCCAGCTGTTCCCCTGCTGTGTATACGGCAACGTGTACTGCGACCGCCACGCAGTCACAACAAGTTTACTTTAAGGGAACCTGTCCCCCCCCCCCCCCCAGGCGTTTGTTACTGAAGGAGCCACCTTGTGCAGCAGTAATGATGCAAAGGGAAAAAGTGCCTCTTTTCGTGGTGCTCCTTGCACATGCGGAACCTAACAGTTATGAAATGTGTCCCATCACAGCGTTAAACCGTCCGGTAGGTGGAACTTTCCTTTGTCGTGTGATGCAGCACAGCCATCATTCTTACCCCCTTGGCGCCGTGCGCCGCCTCCTCAGCGTTGTTTGAATCTGTCCCGGAGCCTGCGCTGTTAGGTTAGCCCTTGGCCATGCACACATTTTGCGCTGCCCGTCTTCTGACATCATTTGGTGTCAGGCTGGCTGCGCCTGTGCGGGTGCGCTGGCCGAGATCCCGCCTCGCAGTGTCGTCTAATGTAATCCCACCGCGGGCCTGTGATCCGTGCCCGTGCGCAGTGCATATCCTCGCCTCTCACTCCCCTCCCTACGGCTTCTTCAGACTGTGCGATGTCAGCTGGTCCCTAATAGCATGCCACGGCCGTGACACCGCACAGTCTGAAAAAGCCGTAGGGAGGGGAGTGAGAGGCGAGGATATGCACTGCGCACGGGCACGGATCACAGGCCCGCGGTGGGATTACATTAGACGACACTGCGAGGCGGGATCTCGGCCAGCGCACCCGCACAGGCGCAGCCAGCCTGACACCAAATGATGTCAGAAGACGGGCAGCGCAAAATGTGTGCATGGCCAAGGGCTAACCTAACAGCGCAGGCTCCGGGACAGATTCAAACAACGCTGAGGAGGCGGCGCACGGCGCCAAGGGGGTAAAAATGATGGCTGTGCTGCGTCACACGACAAAGGAAAGTTCCACCTACCGGACGGTTTTACGCTGTGAGGGGACACATTTCATAACTGTTAGGTTCCGCATGTGCAAGGACCATAATTAAAAGAGCTAAGTTTACCTTTTCCAGCATTAGTGCTGTACACAATGGCTCTTTCAGCTACAAACGCCTGGGGGGGGGGGTTAAAGGTTTCCTTTCAACTTGCTCGAGTGCAGGCTTCGGCCTACACTCCGCTCCCCCTGCTCCTCCTGCTGACCCTGGGCTCTAACACCGCCAGTTGGGGCCCGGTACTGCTAGCTGCACAGAGAAAAACACCAGCCAATGTGTCAGTGGGGTTCAGCAACGCCAGCTGTTCCCCTGCTGTGCAGCCGGCATCGTGTCCTGCAAAAGCCACGCAGACACAAGAACTGAAATTGAAGGGAACCTGTCCCCCCTCCCCCAGGCGTTTTTACGTTATCCAGCCACCTTGTACAGCGGTAATGCTGCATGTGTGCAAGGTGGCTCAGAAACGTATTCTCCTCGCACATGTGGAACTGAAAACACGTCTGCAATGTGTCCTCTGTGTGACCATTTAACCGTCCCGGTGGTGTGACTTTCCTTTGTAATGACACGCTGCAACCCCCTTGGTAGCGCTGCCCGTCTTCTGGCATCATTGTTTGGCTGGCTGCGCCTCTGCGGCCGCCCTGACCCACACAACGCCCCTCGGTGTCTTATTTATTGGGACTGCGAGGGTGTGATTGATGGGCAGGATCAGTGCATCAGTTCGCCTGTCCCTCCTCTCCTTCCGCCTTCTTCGGACTGTGCGGCTTCATGGCCGTGGCATGCGATAAGGGATCAGATGACGCCGCACAGTCTGAAGCGGGTGTAAGGACCCGAGTGTGAGAGGCCAACATATGTGCTGCGCCAGGCCCTGAATCCCAGCCCCGCAGTGTTTTTACAATGTTAAGACACTGCGGGGCTGGGATTCATGGTCATCGCGAACCGCACCGGCCGACATTAAATGATGTCAGAAGATGGGCAGCGCTAACAGCGCTAGGCCAGGGGATAACACGACAGCGCAGACTCCTGTACAGCAAATAACAACGCTCAGGAGGCTGCACCCAGCACCAAGGTGGGATTCTTGACATCTGTGCTGCGTCTCATTACAAAGGGAACTCGCGCCTCCAACACAGTTTGACTGTATAAAGGGCTAAATGTTATACGTGTTTCATTCAGCGTGTGCAAGGAGCGAAATTAAAAGAGCAACCTTTGACTTGTGCAGCACTACTGCTGCATAAGCTGTGGCTCTTCTACTTTCTAACCCCTGAGGGGGGGTTAAAGGTTACCTTTGAAATTGGTTCAAGTAGGCTTCGGCCTACACTCTGCTCCCCCTGCAGAGCCCGGGCTCCAACACCGCTAGTTGCTGTCCGGAAGTGCTGGCTGCACAGAGCCAAACACCTCGCCAATGTGTCAGTGGGGTCCAGCACCGCCAGCTGTTCCCCTGCTGTGTAGCCGGCAACGTGTCCTGCGACCGCCACGCAGACACAACAGACCCAAAGCTGCCGCCAGTGCAGGCTTCGGCCTACACTCCCCTCCCCCTGCTCCTGCTCCTCCTCCTCCTGCTGACCCTGGGCTCTAACAAACCGCCAGTTGGGGCCCAGATGTGCTAGCTGCACAGAGAAAAACACCAGCCAATGTGTCAGTGGGGTCCAGCACCGCCAGCTGTTCCCCTGCTGTGCAGCCGGCAACGTGTCCTGCAAAAGCCACGCAGACACAAGAACTGAAATTGAAGGGAACCTGTCCCCCCTCCCCCAGGCGTTTTTACGTTATCCAGCCACCTTGTACAGCGGTAATGCTGCATGTGTGCAAGGTGGCTCAGAAACGTATTCTCCTCGCACATGTGGAACTGAAAACACGTCTGCAATGTGTCCTCTGTGTGACCATTTAACCGTCCCGGTGGTGTGACTTTCCTTTGTAATGACACGCTGCAACCCCCTTGGTAGCGCTGCCCGTCTTCTGGCATCATTGTTTGGCTGGCTGCGCCTCTGCGGCCGCCCTGACCCACACAACGCCCCTCGGTGTCTTATTTATTGGGACTGCGAGGGTGTGATTGATGGGCAGGATCAGTGCATCAGTTCGCCTGTCCCTCCTCTCCTTCCGCCTTCTTCGGACTGTGCGGCTTCATGGCCGTGGCATGCGATAAGGGATCAGATGACGCCGCACAGTCTGAAGCGGGTGTAAGGACCCGAGTGTGAGAGGCCAACATATGTGCTGCGCCAGGCCCTGAATCCCAGCCCCGCAGTGTTTTTACAATGTTAAGACACTGCGGGGCTGGGATTCATGGTCATCGCGAACCGCACCGGCCGACATTAAATGATGTCAGAAGATGGGCAGCGCTAACAGCGCTAGGCCAGGGGATAACACGACAGCGCAGACTCCTGTACAGCAAATAACAACGCTCAGGAGGCTGCACCCAGCACCAAGGTGGGATTCTTGACATCTGTGCTGCGTCTCATTACAAAGGGAACTCGCGCCTCCAACACAGTTTGACTGTATAAAGGGCTAAATGTTATACGTGTTTCATTCAGCGTGTGCAAGGAGCGAAATTAAAAGAGCAACCTTTGACTTGTGCAGCACTACTGCTGCATAAGCTGTGGCTCTTCTACTTTCTAACCCCTGAGGGGGGGTTAAAGGTTACCTTTGAAATTGGTTCAAGTAGGCTTCGGCCTACACTCTGCTCCCCCTGCAGAGCCCGGGCTCCAACACCGCTAGTTGCTGTCCAGAAGTGCTGGCTGCACAGAGCCAAACACCTCGCCAATGTGTCAGTGGGGTCCAGCACCGCCAGCTGTTCCCCTGCTGTGTAGCCGGCAACGTGTCCTGCGACCGCCACGCAGACACAACAGACCCAAAGCTGCCGCCAGTGCAGGCTTCGGCCTACACTCCCCTCCCCCTGCTCCTGCTCCTCCTCCTCCTGCTGACCCTGGGCTCTAACAAACCGCCAGTTGGGGCCCAGATGTGCTAGCTGCACAAAGAAAAACACCAGCCAATGTGTCAGTGGGGTCCAGCACCGCCAGCTGTTCCCCTGCTGTGCAGCCGGCAACGTGTCCTGCAAAAGCCACGCAGACACAAGAACTGAAATTGAAGGGAACCTGTCCCCCCTCCCCCAGGCGTTTTTACGTTATCCAGCCACCTTGTACAGCGGTAATGCTGCATGTGTGCAAGGTGGCTCAGAAACGTATTCTCCTCGCACATGTGGAACTGAAAACACGTCTGCAATGTGTCCTCTGTGTGACCATTTAACCGTCCCGGTGGTGTGACTTTCCTTTGTAATGACACGCTGCAACCCCCTTGGTAGCGCTGCCCGTCTTCTGGCATCATTGTTTGGCTGGCTGCGCCTCTGCGGCCGCCCTGACCCACACAACGCCCCTCGGTGTCTTATTTATTGGGACTGCGAGGGTGTGATTGATGGGCAGGATCAGTGCATCAGTTCGCCTGTCCCTCCTCTCCTTCCGCCTTCTTCGGACTGTGCGGCTTCATGGCCGTGGCATGCGATAAGGGATCAGATGACGCCGCACAGTCTGAAGCGGGTGTAAGGACCCGAGTGTGAGAGGCCAACATATGTGCTGCGCCAGGCCCTGAATCCCAGCCCCGCAGTGTTTTTACAATGTTAAGACACTGCGGGGCTGGGATTCATGGTCATCGCGAACCGCACCGGCCGACATTAAATGATGTCAGAAGATGGGCAGCGCTAACAGCGCTAGGCCAGGGGATAACATGACAGCGCAGACTCCTGTACAGCAAATAACAACGCTCAGGAGGCTGCACCCAGCACCAAGGTGGGATTCTTGACATCTGTGCTGCGTCTCATTACAAAGGGAACTCGCGCCTCCAACACAGTTTGACTGTATAAAGGGCTAAATGTTATACGTGTTTCATTCAGCGTGTGCAAGGAGCGAAATTAAAAGAGCAACCTTTGACTTGTGCAGCACTACTGCTGCATAAGCTGTGGCTCTTCTACTTTCTAACCCCTGAGGGGGGGTTAAAGGTTACCTTTGAAATTGGTTCAAGTAGGCTTCGGCCTACACTCTGCTCCCCCTGCAGAGCCCGGGCTCCAACACCGCTAGTTGCTGTCCGGAAGTGCTGGCTGCACAGAGCCAAACACCTCGCCAATGTGTCAGTGGGGTCCAGCACCGCCAGCTGTTCCCCTGCTGTGTAGCCGGCAACGTGTCCTGCGACCGCCACGCAGACACAACAGACCCAAAGCTGCCGCCAGTGCAGGCTTCGGCCTACACTCCCCTCCCCCTGCTCCTGCTCCTCCTCCTCCTGCTGACCCTGGGCTCTAACAAACCGCCAGTTGGGGCCCAGATGTGCTAGCTGCACAGAGAAAAACACCAGCCAATGTGTCAGTGGGGTCCAGCACCGCCAGCTGTTCCCCTGCTGTGCAGCCGGCAACGTGTCCTGCAAAAGCCACGCAGACACAAGAACTGAAATTGAAGGGAACCTGTCCCCCCTCCCCCAGGCGTTTTTACGTTATCCAGCCACCTTGTACAGCGGTAATGCTGCATGTGTGCAAGGTGGCTCAGAAACGTATTCTCCTCGCACATGTGGAACTGAAAACACGTCTGCAATGTGTCCTCTGTGTGACCATTTAACCGTCCCGGTGGTGTGACTTTCCTTTGTAATGACACGCTGCAACCCCCTTGGTAGCGCTGCCCGTCTTCTGGCATCATTGTTTGGCTGGCTGCGCCTCTGCGGCCGCCCTGACCCACACAACGCCCCTCGGTGTCTTATTTATTGGGACTGCGAGGGTGTGATTGATGGGCAGGATCAGTGCATCAGTTCGCCTGTCCCTCCTCTCCTTCCGCCTTCTTCGGACTGTGCGGCTTCATGGCCGTGGCATGCGATAAGGGATCAGATGACGCCGCACAGTCTGAAGCGGGTGTAAGGACCCGAGTGTGAGAGGCCAACATATGTGCTGCGCCAGGCCCTGAATCCCAGCCCCGCAGTGTTTTTACAATGTTAAGACACTGCGGGGCTGGGATTCATGGTCATCGCGAACCGCACCGGCCGACATTAAATGATGTCAGAAGATGGGCAGCGCTAACAGTGCTAGGCCAGGGGATAACACGACAGCGCAGACTCCTGTACAGCAAATAACAATGCTCAGGAGGCTGCACCCAGCACCAAGGTGGGATTCTTGACATCTGTGCTGCGTCTCATTACAAAGGGAACTCGCGCCTCCAACACAGTTTGACTGTATAAAGGGCTAAATGTTATACGTGTTTCATTCAGCGTGTGCAAGGAGCGAAATTAAAAGAGCAACCTTTGACTTGTGCAGCACTACTGCTGCATAAGCTGTGGCTCTTCTACTTTCTAACCCCTGAGGGGGGGTTAAAGGTTACCTTTGAAATTGGTTCAAGTAGGCTTCGGCCTACACTCTGCTCCCCCTGCAGAGCCCGGGCTCCAACACCGCTAGTTGCTGTCCGGAAGTGCTGGCTGCACAGAGCCAAACACCTCGCCAATGTGTCAGTGGGGTCCAGCACCGCCAGCTGTTCCCCTGCTGTGTAGCCGGCAACATGTCCTGCGACCGCCACGCAGACACAACAGACCCAAAGCTGCCGCCAGTGCAGGCTTCGGCCTACACTCCCCTCCCCCTGCTCCTGCTCCTCCTCCTCCTGCTGACCCTGGGCTCTAACAAACCGCCAGTTGGGGCCCAGATGTGCTAGCTGCACAGAGAAAAACACCAGCCAATGTGTCAGTGGGGTCCAGCACCGCCAGCTGTTCCCCTGCTGTGCAGCCGGCAACGTGTCCTGCAAAAGCCACGCAGACACAAGAACTGAAATTGAAGGGAACCTGTCCCCCCTCCCCCAGGCGTTTTTACGTTATCCAGCCACCTTGTACAGCGGTAATGCTGCATGTGTGCAAGGTGGCTCAGAAACGTATTCTCCTCGCACATGTGGAACTGAAAACACGTCTGCAATGTGTCCTCTGTGTGACCATTTAACCGTCCCGGTGGTGTGACTTTCCTTTGTAATGACACGCTGCAACCCCCTTGGTAGCGCTGCCCGTCTTCTGGCATCATTGTTTGGCTGGCTGCGCCTCTGCGGCCGCCCTGACCCACACAACGCCCCTCGGTGTCTTATTTATTGGGACTGCGAGGGTGTGATTGATGGGCAGGATCAGTGCATCAGTTCGCCTGTCCCTCCTCTCCTTCCGCCTTCTTCGGACTGTGCGGCTTCATGGCCGTGGCATGCGATAAGGGATCAGATGACGCCGCACAGTCTGAAGCGGGTGTAAGGACCCGAGTGTGAGAGGCCAACATATGTGCTGCGCCAGGCCCTGAATCCCAGCCCCGCAGTGTTTTTACAATGTTAAGACACTGCGGGGCTGGGATTCATGGTCATCGCGAACCGCACCGGCCGACATTAAATGATGTCAGAAGATGGGCAGCGCTAACAGCGCTAGGCCAGGGGATAACACGACAGCGCAGACTCCTGTACAGCAAATAACAACGCTCAGGAGGCTGCACCCAGCACCAAGGTGGGATTCTTGACATCTGTGCTGCATCTCATTACAAAGGGAACTCGCGCCTCCAACACAGTTTGACTGTATAAAGGGCTAAATGTTATACGTGTTTCATTCAGCGTGTGCAAGGAGCAAAATTAAAAGAGCAACCTTTGACTTGTGCAGCACTACTGCTGCATAAGCTGTGGCTCTTCTACTTTCTAACCCCTGAGGGGGGGTTAAAGGTTACCTTTGAAATTGGTTCAAGTAGGCTTCGGCCTACACTCTGCTCCCCCTGCAGAGCCCGGGCTCCAACACCGCTAGTTGCTGTCCGGAAGTGCTGGCTGCACAGAGCCAAACACCTCGCCAATGTGTCAGTGGGGTCCAGCACCGCCAGCTGTTCCCCTGCTGTGTAGCCGGCAACGTGTTCTGCGACCGCCACGCAGACACAACAGACCCAAAGCTGCCGCCAGTGCAGGCTTCGGCCTACACTCCCCTCCCCCTGCTCCTGCTCCTCCTCCTCCTGCTGACCCTGGGCTCTAACAAACCGCCAGTTGGGGCCCAGATGTGCTAGCTGCACAGAGAAAAACACCAGCCAATGTGTCAGTGGGGTCCAGCACCGCCAGCTGTTCCCCTGCTGTGCAGCCGGCAACGTGTCCTGCAAAAGCCACGCAGACACAAGAACTGAAATTGAAGGGAACCTGTCCCCCCTCCCCCAGGCGTTTTTACGTTATCCAGCCACCTTGTACAGCGGTAATGCTGCATGTGTGCAAGGTGGCTCAGAAACGTATTCTCCTCGCACATGTGGAACTGAAAACACGTCTGCAATGTGTCCTCTGTGTGACCATTTAACCGTCCCGGTGGTGTGACTTTCCTTTGTAATGACACGCTGCAACCCCCTTGGTAGCGCTGCCCGTCTTCTGGCATCATTGTTTGGCTGGCTGTGCCTCTGCGGCCGCCCTGACCCACACAACGCCCCTCGGTGTCTTATTTATTGGGACTGCGAGGGTGTGATTGATGGGCAGGATCAGTGCATCAGTTCGCCTGTCCCTCCTCTCCTTCCGCCTTCTTCGGACTGTGCGGCTTCATGGCCGTGGCATGCGATAAGGGATCAGATGACGCCGCACAGTCTGAAGCGGGTGTAAGGACCCGAGTGTGAGAGGCCAACATATGTGCTGCGCCAGGCCCTGAATCCCAGCCCCGCAGTGTTTTTACAATGTTAAGACACTGCGGGGCTGGGATTCATGGTCATCGCGAACCGCACCGGCCGACATTAAATGATGTCAGAAGATGGGCAGCGCTAACAGCGCTAGGCCAGGGGATAACACGACAGCGCAGACTCCTGTACAGCAAATAACAACGCTCAGGAGGCTGCACCCAGCACCAAGGTGGGATTCTTGACATCTGTGCTGCGTCTCATTACAAAGGGAACTCGCGCCTCCAACACAGTTTGACTGTATAAAGGGCTAAATGTTATACGTGTTTCATTCAGCGTGTGCAAGGAGCGAAATTAAAAGAGCAACCTTTGACTTGTGCAGCACTACTGCTGCATAAGCTGTGGCTCTTCTACTTTCTAACCCCTGAGGGGGGGTTAAAGGTTACCTTTGAAATTGGTTCAAGTAGGCTTCGGCCTACACTCTGCTCCCCCTGCAGAGCCCGGGCTCCAACACCGCTAGTTGCTGTCCGGAAGTGCTGGCTGCACAGAGCCAAACACCTCGCCAATGTGTCAGTGGGGTCCAGCACCGCCAGCTGTTCCCCTGCTGTGTAGCCGGCAACGTGTCCTGCGACCGCCACGCAGACACAACAGACCCAAAGCTGCCGCCAGTGCAGGCTTCGGCCTACACTCCCCTCCCCCTGCTCCTGCTCCTCCTCCTCCTGCTGACCCTGGGCTCTAACAAACCGCCAGTTGGGGCCCAGATGTGCTAGCTGCACAGAGAAAAACACCAGCCAATGTGTCAGTGGGGTCCAGCACCGCCAGCTGTTCCCCTGCTGTGCAGCCGGCAACGTGTCCTGCAAAAGCCACGCAGACACAAGAACTGAAATTGAAGGGAACCTGTCCCCCCTCCCCCAGGCGTTTTTACGTTATCCAGCCACCTTGTACAGCGGTAATGCTGCATGTGTGCAAGGTGGCTCAGAAACGTATTCTCCTCGCACATGTGGAACTGAAAACACGTCTGCAATGTGTCCTCTGTGTGACCATTTAACCGTCCCGGTGGTGTGACTTTCCTTTGTAATGACACGCTGCAACCCCCTTGGTAGCGCTGCCCGTCTTCTGGCATCATTGTTTGGCTGGCTGCGCCTCTGCGGCCGCCCTGACCCACACAACGCCCCTCGGTGTCTTATTTATTGGGACTGCGAGGGTGTGATTGATGGGCAGGATCAGTGCATCAGTTCGCCTGTCCCTCCTCTCCTTCCGCCTTCTTCGGACTGTGCGGCTTCATGGCCGTGGCATGCGATAAGGGATCAGATGACGCCGCACAGTCTGAAGCGGGTGTAAGGACCCGAGTGTGAGAGGCCAACATATGTACTGCGCCAGGCCCTGAATCCCAGCCCCGCAGTGTTTTTACAATGTTAAGACACTGCGGGGCTGGGATTCATGGTCATCGCGAACCGCACCGGCCGACATTAAATGATGTCAGAAGATGGGCAGCGCTAACAGCGCTAGGCCAGGGGATAACACGACAGCGCAGACTCCTGTACAGCAAATAACAACGCTCAGGAGGCTGCACCCAGCACCAAGGTGGGATTCTTGACATCTGTGCTGCGTCTCATTACAAAGGGAACTCGCGCCTCCAACACAGTTTGACTGTATAAAGGGCTAAATGTTATACGTGTTTCATTCAGCGTGTGCAAGGAGCGAAATTAAAAGAGCAACCTTTGACTTGTGCAGCACTACTGCTGCATAAGCTGTGGCTCTTCTACTTTCTAACCCCTGAGGGGGGGTTAAAGGTTACCTTTGAAATTGGTTCAAGTAGGCTTCGGCCTACACTCTGCTCCCCCTGCAGAGCCCGGGCTCCAACACCGCTAGTTGCTGTCCGGAAGTGCTGGCTGCACAGAGCCAAACACCTCGCCAATGTGTCAGTGGGGTCCAGCACCGCCAGCTGTTCCCCTGCTGTGTAGCCGGCAACGTGTCCTGCGACCGCCACGCAGACACAACAGACCCAAAGCTGCCGCCAGTGCAGGCTTCGGCCTACACTCCCCTCCCCCTGCTCCTGCTCCTCCTCCTCCTGCTGACCCTGGGCTCTAACAAACCGCCAGTTGGGGCCCAGATGTGCTAGCTGCACAGAGAAAAACACCAGCCAATGTGTCAGTGGGGTCCAGCACCGCCAGCTGTTCCCCTGCTGTGCAGCCGGCAACGTGTCCTGCAAAAGCCACGCAGACACTTGCTCTTGGACCTTCTGCTCCCCATCCTGGTTCCAGTACCGTCAGCTGGTTCCGGGCAGAGCCTTTGGCTTAGGTGCCTCCCTTTGGTATCCGAGTTCCACCAACGTCAGGTGGTCCTTGGTAGTGCTTTCAGGCACGGGTACCTCCTGCTTAGTAACCGGGTTCCAGTAACGTCAGCTGGTCCTCGGTAGTTCCATTGGCTCTTGGACCTTCGGCTACCCATCCGGGTTCCAGCACCGTCAGCTGGTTCTCGGCAGTGTCTTTTGCTCTTGTACCTTCTGCTCCCCATCCTGGTTCCAGTACCGTCAGCTGGTTCCGGGCAGAGCCTTTGGCTTAGGTGCCTCCCTCTGGGTATCTGAGTTCCACCAACGTCAGGTGGTCCTTGGTAGTGCTTTCAGCACAGGTACCTCCTGCTTAGTAACCGGGTTCCAGTAACGTCAGCTGGTCCTCGGTCGTTCCATTGGCTCTTGGACCTTCGGGTAGCCATCCGAGTTCCAGTTCCATCAGCTGGTTCTCGGCATTTTCTCAGCCTTCTTGTACCTTCTGCTACATTTCCAAGTTCAAGAGACTAAACACGATGACCCAGAAGACCACCCCTAAGATGACGACGACACCAGAGACGACAACCACCGTGATGACGACGACCCTGGAGACGATGACCCTGAAGACCACCCCGATGACGACGACCCCGGAGACCACCCCGATGACGACGACCCCGGAGACGACGACCCTGGAGACGACGACGACCTGGAAGACCGAGAAGCAGAAGAACAAGAGGCTGCAGAACAAAGAGCAGAAGGACATTAAGCATAACACAAAATATCAGAGCAAAAAATATTATGTAAATTATAAGCAGAAGAAGACTAAGCAGTGTATGGGGGTGAGTCCGTTCCTCCTCGTGGTGCCCCTGGATAAAGCCTGATGCTGCAGGCCAAACTGAACGCGGACAAATGTAACTGTTTTGTGACAGGCAGAACGGAAGGTGTAATCTTCAAACTTTTATAGATAACAACTACGGGAATGCCTGTCACAAATAAGAATATGATGAAGAAGTAGAATATGATGAAGATAATAGTAAACTAAAAACAATATGAACAATGTAACCCAAAAAATAATAGGTAGAAGATGAAGAAGAAGATGAATAAGGTGAAGAAGTTGATGTCAAAGAAGCTGATGATGAGGATAATTAAGAAGAAAGCGTGGGAGAAGTAAAAAAAAAGGTGAAGGGCGTGGAAGCAGTGAAACATCAATATCTGACATTAAAAAAAAAATTAACATAGTCAAATTCTTTCTAACGCCGAACGTCATAAAAAAAAACGCAAAATCCTGCTATTCTATTACATTGGGCTAAACCTCTGTGCCTTTAATATCTCCGCCACGTCCCCCAATACATCCTACATTATTCTTAGTTGTTTTTCTTCATGTAGAATGAACCTACAAGTGTATAAAGGGTTTCTTTTAATTCCGATATTTTCGTCCCATTGACTTGCATTGGGATCGGGTATCGGTATCGGATTGGATCCGATATTTTGACGGTATCGGCCGATACTTTCCGATACCGATACTTTCCGATATCGGAAAGTATCGCTCAACACTAGTTCTGACCACTGGCTTGTACCCGACTTTGTCTTATTTCTCACATTTTGGTTACCACGTTCCCGGTAGGCTCTGACTTCTTGTTTGTCCCCAACTATCCCTCTGACTCGCCCTGTGTATTGTGCTGATCTCTTTGGGTATGAATTTGGCTTGTCTGACTTTTCTTTCATTACCTGTGACACCTGGGTTGTTGTTCAGTGTTGCTGCGCTGTGTGTACAACCTCTTTTCCTTAACCAGCACCCCCTGGTGGAGGTTGCACTATACTGCACTGCAGCAGCACATTACACTAGCACTGAACAAGGCTGATAAACCTCTTTCAGCACTTAGGGTGCTGGAGATTTTCCTAGGTTATTATTATCGAAGCTAACACCCTTAGTGAAACATATTTCACCCCAGTACTTTGCCAGTTACTTTGTCACAGTATTTATTGATTAATTTTACCATTTCAACTTTATAGGATCACAGTGTTTCTTCATACATCCATAAAATTAAACTGTCGATATAATTGGGAATTGTATAATTACATATGCAGTAAGCTGCCCACTGGAAGCTGAAACCATAATGGTTGTATCATCTGATGGTTGTATCATCATCAACAATTGAGGCTTTAAGGACAGCGACTTTGACTCCATTATACCCCATGTCCTTTTGCTTTGCCACTTTTTGGAGTCAGAAGAGAATTTGAAGAAAATATTGCTTCTTGAATCTAGATACTATAATTATCTGTGTAATAAAATAGAACCACTGACTCCCATATCGTGCAGATATACAGAATTGAGAATGTACAAGTTAATTCAACAGCACTGCTGAAGTTGTTAAATTGAGGAGTAGGCATCTGTCTAAAAGGATTTAGATAGCTGACGGTATGAATAATAAAATGTTTCTAAGGTAATGTGTAATGTGTTTCCTTGGAGTTATGCTCAAATTTGTTCTGGGGATTTAATTTTGACTCTTTTGTTCAAGAAATGCAGAATATCTTTCAGATTTCCTTCTTTTGTATGCCAGCACTCATTCCAGAAATACTTGTATTGGAAGTTGAGATCTTTTGCATAAAACACCTATGAATATTAAAACTGTTGCTTAATTTCCCTATCGATTTAAAAACCTACTTTTTGTTCCGGGAGAGTTGATGTAAAAAAAGCTGTATGTTATTTCACAGGGAAATATAACTTTACATGTTATTTCACATGAATAAAGATACTACTACAGACATATATGGTAAAAAATATATATATCCCATTGTATCTGATATAAAATGTCACAATGGGCTGGTATACATTTGGGAGCTATCCATTGTACTCACGGATCAGCTATTCAAGGATGTGAATATTTTCCATTCTTTACTGAATGCAAACAATTGTGCACGCTGTATTTAAATTTATATTAAAGATGGAAGGAAAAATAAATAATTTTCAACTTAATGAAATTATTTATTTAATATTTGTATAGTAGATTACATTTTAAGAAGAAGAATTCTCAATAAAAAATACGAACTTACAACAATGCTTCTTAACTACCATTTGTCACAGGATCGTGACTTGGAACAAATCTTAAATTGATGCAAGCGGGTAATATTTTAAGGACATGTGAGCATTCCTGGGTAACTGAGTAACTGGGCATAATATGTTGCTCTGATAGGGGTTCCAGTTTTAGGAGGTATGCTTTTATATTATTATGGGTTTATGAGAATGGTCCTCTCAAACCAACCAGATAAAATTTTATGAGGCGATTAAAGGAGTCATCCAGCATTTTAATATTGATCGTTAGCCTTATCCTGATCAGTAGGGGATGTCTGTAGGTATCTTGTCTGGTCAACATTTGTACAAGATTTTTGGCTTCTGATATGTTTAAAGCATTTTGCAGGCTAGAATTGCAGCATTGTTCTAATCAATAAAGTAGAACACTACTGCAATACATTGTGAGGACACTAAAAAAGTTTGAAAAAAATGTTACCCATATAAGATGTGTGATGCAAAGAGGCTGGCAGTGCCGCAGGAGTAGTGAACGAAGAACAAGAATACTAGAACAGGATCTTCATAAAATTCTCAATTTATTACGTACAGTAAGTAAAAGAACTGGAAAAATAACAATAGATGTACAAAAAAGTGTCACAATCACCA
This sequence comes from Ranitomeya variabilis, assembly GCF_051348905.1. NCBI lineage: Eukaryota > Metazoa > Chordata > Amphibia > Anura > Dendrobatidae > Ranitomeya > Ranitomeya variabilis. The sequence goes on from NC_135233.1 coordinate 829,208,671, forward strand.
AGGAAAAACTATGGACAAACGTGTGTCAGACCAAAAGCCTTAATCATTGCATACAAAAACAACATGGAACACATGATCAGATATCTCCAATCCTAGAAAAGGTTAAAAACATAATGATAAATGAATAAAAACTAAATATGCAATGTCTAAGATAGCAATTCATTCATAATGATAAACAAAGTCATGTCTTCCATTAATTCCAAATTAATTCCTTGTATTTAATTCTTACAACAACAGCAAATATTATGGCCACATTTATAAAAACCTGGTATATTTATCAAGTTCAGCCCTTCTGGCTGTGACTAAGAGCCAAATTTTGGCTGTAAGTCCTAGCTGAGCAACATGAAGCCTAGAGTTTCAGTGCATGGCATCAGTAGAAGAAAAGGCGCAGAGGAACATATGGGGGACATTGAGAGTGGTTAGGTAAGCATTAGGTTTTTTTCTTCATTGCTTTTTATATGTGTACAATGGAATTAAACTTTAGGCTCGAGTGAGCACTAAAATGCTTAGATGCTCTTTAATTGAAACAAGCAATTCCTAATGCTCAGATACTCATTTCGAATAGCGAGTATTTTGGAAGACAATGGGAAATCCAATCAGCAGTGAAAATGTGAACATTGATGGAGAAAGTGCTGAATGGAAGAAGAACAGCATGGAGAAGACTCCTGTAAGCATCTCTGACTCTCAAATCGCTGCTGAAAACAATGGTGTAAGACTTTTACTCCACTTTAAGGACTAACAATAAAACATTCAAAATCGAGGAGAAATTTGAGTTTATAGGAAAAAAATATGAAGAAACATTCTTTCCTGTATAATTGCTTGTCTATCAGGCAAAATTTAAAAAGGATTAAAAAATTATAATAATTTAAGTAAATCAAAATTGAAATTTTTATAAAAAATTGGAAATTTCAGTTTAATTTATGAATGAAGCAAGAACTATGAAAAATGTGGTGGAATAGGGACTCAGATACACCCTGTATTAGACATAAAAGAGGGTTTCAAGCACATTTTAGTCAAATTTTCATATAGTGGTACTCCTAAACTCCTAGGGTATGCACTAAGTGCAGAGCCTGCCAAAAAGCAAGGTGTGACAGGGTATGCGACAGAGCAGGAAGAGACACCAGGCCAATAAACAATCCAACAAGATTTATTGGAGCAGGGAACAGGGACAACACAAATTAAAGTAATTCTGCACCATCCGTAATTATTCCACAGTGAGTCCACAATGAGTCCACAGAAAGAGAGTAGATCCGGGGGCGCCACACAGCAATCTGACGCCAAGAAAATAGAAACAGTGCTTTCTATTTTGATTTATATTTTTTGTCGTGTCCCTCATCCAGCAGATGAGGGACACAACACAGTCCCACGTGGCAGCTTCAAACAAAACACACGGTAACAGGGATCTCACCTCAGCATAAGATCCCAGCCCTTTGCAAGTCACCACACAACAGTCTTTAAATTCAGTCCTTAAATCCAGTAGGGTGGTAAGACATCACAATTACATGTGGCAAAATGATCTCCAATCTCCATACATGATACCAAGCTGCAGCTGCAGATCCTTGTCCTTCAAAGCACACAGCATCAACTAACTGAACATGTGGCTTATTGTCCTACCACTCTTGGGATCAGATCCTATGTTGAGCAGAGATATTAACACCCACTCACTTAAACATAGCTTCAATGATTAAGAATGTTCCAGAACCTCTGTCTGCATTCTGTCTCCTGGTTTGTGTATTGGAGATGCCTTCTGCAGAGAGGAACAAAGACAAGCATGTCCCCACCAGATAAAGGACAAGGAAGGCTAATGTAAGACTGATTACAGTATGGTCCATGTGTACAGGCTGGGGTGACTGTTATGAGCTGGTGGTTTAGGAGCAACATGGGACGTGCTCTGGAGGAGGTGGTACCTGTACTGACCGCAGTTCCTGAGCTTAACACAACACTAGAAGAAGCCGTGGGATGTTCCTGTCACTCCCTAGACACCTCGTCACAGCCGGAGGACTAACTACCCCTAAAGATAGAAACAGGAAAGCTATCTTGCCTCAGAGAAAATCCCCAAAGGATAGGACAGCCCCCCACAAATATTGACTGTGAGTGGAGAGGGAAATGACATACGCAGAATGAAACCAGGATGTAGCAAAGTAGGCCAGTCTAACTAGATAAATAGAACAGGAAAGAATACTGTGCGGTCAGTATTAAAAACTAGAAAAATCCACCACAGAGTTTACAAAAATCTCCACACCTGACTAAAGGTGTTGAGGGTAAATCTGCTTCCCAGAGCTTCCAGCTTAACTGAATAAATCCATACTGACAAGCTGGACTAGAAAAAACATAGAAAGTGCAAGGACCAATAAACCGAGGCTTGAACTTAGGGGAATAAACCTTCATAGGAACATGATGAGAAGATAACCAGACTAAATCCCCCACTCGAAGCCGGGGACCAACACACCGACGGCGGTTAGCAAAACGTTGAGCCTTTTCCTGAGACAACGTCAAATTGTCTACCACATGAGTCCAAATCTGCTGTAACCTGTCCATTACAGAATCCACACCAGGACAATCAGACGGCTCAACTTGCCCCGAAGAAAAACGAGGATGAAAACCAAAATTACAAAAGAAAGGCGAAACCAAAGTAGCCGAACTAGCCCGATTATTAAGGGCAAACTCGGCCAACGGCAAGAAAGCCACCCAATCATCCTGGTCAGCAGACACAAAGCATCTCAAATAGGTTTCCAAGGTCTGATTAGTTTGCTCAGTTTGGCCATTTGTCTGAGGATGAAATGCCGAAGAAAAAGACAAATCAATGCCCATCCTAGCACAAAAGGCCCGCCAAAACCTAGAAACAAACTGGGAACCTCTGTCAGACACAATATTCTCCGGAATGCCATGCAAACGAACCACATGCTGAAAAAGCAATGGAACCAAGTCAGAGGAGGAAGGCAATTTAGGCAAAGGTACCAAATGGACCATTTTAGAGAACCGGTCACAAACCACCCAGATAACAGACATCTTCTGGGAAACAGGAAGATCCGAAATAAAATCCATGGAAATATGCGTCCAGGGCCTCTCAGGGACCGGCAAAGGCAAAAGCAACCCACTAGCGCGGGAACAGCAAGGCTTGGCCCGGGCACAAGTCCCACAGGACTGCACAAAAGAACGCACATTCCGCGACAAGGAAGGCCACCAAAAGGACCTACCAACCAAATCTCTGGTACCAAAAATCCCAGGATGACCAGCCAACACCGAACAATGAACCTCAGAAATTACCTTACTTGTCCATCTATCAGGAACAAACAGCTTCCCCACAGGACATCTGTCAGGTTTATCAGCCTGAAATTCCTGAAGAACCCGCCGTAAATCAGGGGAGATGGCAGAAAGAATCACCCCTTCTTTAAGAATGCCAACCGGCTCAAGGACTCCAGGAGAATCAGGCAAAAAACTCCTAGAGAGGGCATCAGCCTTAACATTCTTAGATCCCGGAAGATACGAGACCACAAAATCAAATCGGGAGAAAAACAGGGACCATCGAGCCTGTCTAGGGTTCAGCCGCTTGGCCGACTCGAGGTAAATCAGATTCTTATGATCGGTCAAGACCACAACGCGGTTCTTGGCTCCCTCAAGCCAATGTCGCCACACCTCAAATGCCACTTCATGGCCAACAACTCCCGATTGCCGACATCATAATTGCGCTCTGCAGGCGAAAACTTTCTGGAAAAAAAGGCACACGGTTTCATCAAAGAACCATCAGAACTCCTCTGAGACAAAACGGCCCCTGCCCCAATCTCAGAAGCGTCAACCTCAACCTGAAAAGGAAGAGAAACATCCGGCTGACACAACACAGGGGCAGATGTAAATCAGCGTTTAAGCTCCTGAAAGGCCTCAACAGCCGCAGAGGACCAATTCGTCACATCAGCGCCTTTCTTCGTCAAATCGGTCAGGGGCTTAACCACACTGGAAAAGTTGGCAATGAAACGGCGATAAAAATTAGCAAAGCCCCAAAATTTCTGAAGACTCTTCACAGATGTGGGTTGAATCCAGTCATGAATGGCTTGGACCTTAACAGGATCCATTTCTATAGACGAGGGAGAAAAAATAAAACCCAAAAAAGAGACCTTCTGAACTCCAAATAGGCACTTAGACCCCTTCACAAATAAAGCATTATCACGAAGGATCTGGAATACCATCCTGACCTGCTTCACATGAGACTCCCAATCATCGGAAAAAATCAAAATATCATCCAAATATACAATCATGAATTTATCAAGATAATTGCGGAAAATATCATGCATGAAGGACTGAAATACAGAAGGAGCATTAGAGAGCCCGAAAGGCATCACAAGGTATTCAAAATGGCCTTCGGACGTATTAAATGCAGTTTTCCATTCGTCACCCTGTTTAATACGAACAAGATTATATGCCCCTCGAAGGTCAATCTTAGTAAACCAACTAGCCCCCTTGATCCGAGCAAACAACTCAGAAAGCAAAGGTAAAGGGTATTGGAATTTGACCGTGATCTTATTAAGAAGGCGATAATCAATACAGGGTCTCAAGGAGCCATCCTTCTTGGCAACAAAAAAGAATCCCGCTCCCAATGGTGACGAAGACGGACGAATATGCCCCTTCTCTAAAGACTCCTTAACATAACTCAAGTTAATAGCACAATCACAGTCCCTATGTGGAGGAAGGGAACTGGACTTGGGCTCATCAAATACATCCTGGAAATCCGACAAAAACTCAGGAACTTCAGAAGAGGGGGAAGAGGAAATTGACATCAAAGGAACGTCACTATGTACCCCTTGACAACCCCAACTAGTCACAGACATAGATTTCCAATCCAGCACAGGATTATGTCCCTGTAACCATGGAAAACCCAGTACAACAACATCATGCAAATTATGCAACACCAGAAAACGGCAATCTTCCTGATGTGCTGGAGCCATGCACATGGTTAGCTGAGTCCAATACTGAGGTTTATCCTTGGCCAATGGCGTAGCATCAATGCCCCTCAAAGGAATAGGGCTCTGCAAAGGCTGCAAGGAAAAACCACAGCGCCTGGCGAATTCCAAGTCCATCAAGTTCAGGGCAGCGCCTGAATCCACAAATGCCATGACAGAAAAGGACGATAATGAGCAAATCAAGGTCACAGATAAGAGAAATTTAGGCTGTACAGTACTGATGGTAACAGACCTAGCGACCCTCTTAGTACGCTTAGGGCAATCAGAAATAACATGAGCAGAATCACCACAGTAAAAACACAGCCTATTCTGGCGTCTGAATCCCTGCCGTTCTGCTCTAGTCAAAATCCTATCACATTGCATAGGCTCAGGACTCTGCTCAGAGGACACTGCCATATGGTGCACAACTTTGCGCTCGCGCAGGCGCTGATCAATCTGAATGGCTAGAGACATAGATTCGCTCAAACCAGCAGGCGTGGGGAACCCCACCATAACATCTTTAAGGGCTTCAGAAAGACTCTTTCTGAAAAAAGCTGCCAGAGCCTCCTCATTCCATTTAGTGAGCACAGACCATTTTCTAAATTTCGGGCAGTATACTTCTGCCGCTTCCTGACACAGGGCCAACAAGGTCTTTTCTGCATGATCCACAGAATTAGGTTCATCATACAATAATCCGAGCGCTTGAAAAAATGCGTCTACATTAAGCAATGCCGGATCCCCTGATTCAAGGGAGAATGCCTAGTCCTGAGGGTCACCAAGCAGCAGAGAGATGACAATTTTAACCTGCTGAATGGAATCACCAGAGGAACGGGGTTTCAAGGCAAAAAACAATTTGCAGTTATTTTTAGCGTTCAAAAACTTGGATCTGTCCCCAAAAAACAAATCAGGGGTTGGAATTCTAGGCTCTAAAGCCGGAGTCTGGACAACATAATCTTCGATACTCTGTACTCTTGCAGCAAGTTGATCCACACGAGAAAACAAACCCTGAACATCCATGCCAGTGCCAAAATCCTGAACCACCCAGAGATTAAGAGGAAAAAAAAGACAAAACAGACTGCAGAAAAAAAAATGGCTCAGAACTTCCTTTTCCTTCTTTTGAGATGCATTTAATTCATTTTTGGCCAGTTGTACTGTTTTGAGCTGGTGGTTTAGGAGCAACATGGGACGTGCTCTGGAGGAGGTGGTACCTGTACTGACCGCAGTTCCTGAGCTTAACACAACCCTAGAAGTAGCCGTGGGATGTTCCTGTCACTCCCTAGACACCTCGTCACAGCCGGAGGACTAACTACCCCTAAAGATAGAAACAGGAAAGCTATCTTGCCTCAGAGAAAATCCCCAAAGGATAGGACAGCCCCCCACAAATATTGACTGTGAGTGGAGAGGGAAATGACATACGCAGAATGAAACCAGGATGTAGCAAAGGAGGCCAGTCTAACTAGATAAATAGAACAGGAAAGAATACTGTTCGGTCAGTATTAAAAACTAGAAAAATCCACCACAGAGTTTACAAAAATCTCCACACCTGACTAAAGGTGTTGAGGGTAAATCTGCTTCCCAGAGCTTCCAGCTTAACTGAATAAATACATACTGACAAGCTGGACTAGAAAAAACATAGAAAGTGCAGAAAGATTAAGTCCACAACTAGTGGACTGCAAAAGAACAAAGCAAGGACTTATCTTTCCTGAACTGGACAGAATATCAGGGAAATCCAAGCAGAGATGTGAATCCAACCAGGAACCATTGACAACTGGCACAGGCTGAAGGATAGAACCAGGCTAAATAGTCGAGCCAGAAAGACAATCAGTGGAAGCAGCTGCTGACTACTAAATCCAAGGAGCAGCAGTACCACTTAAAACCACCGGAGGGATCCCAAGAGCAGAACTTGCAAAAATGCCACTTACAACCACCGGAGGGAGCCCAAGAGCGGAATTCACAACAGGTGACACTCTGTTACACAGGGTCATTTATACTCCCTTAAAGGCCCCAATTGTAGTACCTCAATAAAATATTGTGAACAAAGAGTAGTTGTGGTATTCCTCCACACATAAAGGCTCTAAAGGAAAGAATTATAGCCAGGCTCATCCATAGACCCTTGAAGACAACAACTGGAGACCTCATTAAAATATTGAAGATTATAAACGCTTCAAGTGCTGCTGTCATAATAATAATAATTTTATTTATATAGCGCCAACATATTCCGCAGCGCTTTACAACTTATAGAGGGGACTTATACAGACAATAGACATTACAGCATAACAGAAATCACAGTTCAAAACAGATACCAGTAGGAATGAGGGCCCTGCTCGCAAGCTTACAATCTATGAGGAAAAGGGGAGACACGAGAGGTGGATGGTAACAATTGCTTTAGTTATTTGGACCAGCCATAGTGTAAGGCTCGGGTGTTCATGTAAAGCTGCATGAACCAGTTAACTACCTAAGTATGTAACAGTACAGACACAGAGGCTATTAACTGCATAAAGTGTATGAGAACATGATGGAGGAACGTGATTATGTTGTTGTTTTTTTATTAATAGGCCACACAGGGATAATTAGGTTAATGCGTTGAGGCGGTAGGCCAATCTGAACAAATGAGTTTTTAGGGCACGCTTAAAACTGTGGGGATTGGGGATTAATTGTATTAACCTAGGTAGTGCATTCCAAAGAATCGGCGCCGCACGTGTAAAGTCTTGGAGACGGGAGTGGGAGGTTCTGATTATTGAGGATGCTAACCTGAGGTCATTAGCAGAGCGGAGGGCACGGGTAGGTTGGTAGACTGAGACCAGAGAGGAGATGTAGGGTGGTGCTGAGCCATGGAGTGCTTTGTGGATGAGGGTAGTAGTTTTGTACTGGATTCTGGATTGGATGGGTAGCCAGTGTAATGACTGGCACAAGGTAGAGGCATCGGTGTAACGGTTGGCGAGGAATATGATCCTGGCAGCAGCATTCAGGACAGATTGGAGCGGGGAGAGTCTGGTAAAAGGTAGGCCAATTAGTAGAGAGTTACAATAGTCCAGACGAGAATGAATAAGTGAGACAGTAAGAGTTTTTGCAGAGTCGAAAGTAAGAAAAGGGCGAATTCTGGAAATGTTTTTGAGATGCAGATAAGAAGAGCGAGCCAGTGATCGGATGTGGGGGGTGAATGAAAGCTCGGAATCAAGGATGACTCCAAGGCAGCGGGCATGTTGCTTTGGAGTAATGGTGGAACCGCACACAGAGATGGCAATGTCGGGCAAAGGTAGGTTTGTAGAGGGAGAGAACACGAGGAGTTCAGTTTTTGACAGGTTCAGTTTCAGATAGAGGGAGGACATGATGTTAGAGACAGCGGTAAGACAATCACTGGTGTTTTCTAAAAAGGTCGGCGTGATAACAGGAGAAGAGGTATATAATTGGGTGTCGTCAGCATAGAGATGGTACTGGAAACCAAATCTACTGATTGTTTGTCCAATAGGGGCAGTATACAAAGAGAAGAGGAGGGGGCCTAGGACTGATCCTTGAGGAACCCCAACAGTAAGGGGAAGGTGAGAGGAGGAGGAACCAGCAAAACAAACAGTGAAGGATCGGCCAGAGAGATAGGAGGAGAACCAAGAGAGAACGGTGTCCTTGAGGCCGATGGAGCGGAGCATAGTGAGGAGGAGCTGATGATCCACAGTGTCGAATGCTGCGGAGAGATCCAAGAGAATGAGCATGGAATAGTGACCATTAGATTTAGCTGTTAGTAGGTCATTAGAGACTTTAGTGAGGGCAGTTTCAGTAGAGTGTAAAGAGCGGAAACCAGATTGAAGAGGGTCGAGAAGAGAATTATCTGAGAGATAGCGGGTAAGACGGGAGTGGACCAGGCGTTCCAGGAGTTTAGAGATGAAGGGAAGATTAGAGACAGGTCTATAATTAGCGGCACAATTTTGATCGAGGGAGGGCTTTTTAAGTAGTGGATGTATGATGGCATGCTTAAATGAGGAGGGAAAAATACCGGAAGTGAGGGAAAGGTTGAATATTTTTGTTAGGTGAGAGGTGACAGCCGGGGAAAGGGACTGGAGGAGATGCGACGGAATGGGGTCGCTGGTGCAAGTGGTCGGGCGAGAAGATGCAAGGAGCCTGCTTACTTCTTCTTCTGTAACTGGTTCAAAGTCAGAGAGTGAACTAGATGCAGTGGGGGAGGGAGGACAGTGCTTGGTATGAAGAGATTGGGAAATGATTTCCTGTCGAATGTGGTCAATTTTTTCTTTGAAGTAATTGGCCAGATCGTCAGCGCGGAGATCTGTGGTTGGGGCCTGCTCTCTTGGGTTGAGTAGGGACCGGAAAGTGTCAAAGAGACGTTTAGGGTTATTGGACAGCGAGGTGATGAGGGTGTTGAAATAGGTTTGTTTGGAGAGGTGAAGGGCAGAGTTGTATGTTTTTAACATGAACTTATAATGGATGAAATCTTCGGGCAGATTAGATTTTCTCCACAAACGTTCGGCGCACCTGGAACACCGCTGCAGGAAACGTGTTTGCAGCGTGTGCCACGGTTGTTGCCGTCTGTGCAGAGTTGTTCTATGTATAGGAGGTGCAGCTTCTTCCAGGGCACTTTGCAGGGTTTCATTGTAATGCTTCAGAGCAGAATCAGGACAAGAGATGGAGGAGATTGGGGCCAATGAAGACTGCAAGTTCTTCATAAGTTTCTGGGTGTTAATGGCCTGTATGTTTCTATAAGTGTGGAAAGTGGGGGTGACCTGAGCGGGATGGCAGTTCTTGATAGAGAATGAAAGAAGGTTGTGGTCAGAGAGCGGGAGAGGGGAGTTTGTGAAATCATCCAGTGAGCAAAGCCGGGAGAAGACCAAATCAAGGGAGTTTCCATCATCATGTGTTGGAGAGTTAGTATGCTGCGAGAGGCCGAAAGAGGAGGTTAGAGATAAAAGGTGAGAAGCAGATGGGGAGAGGGGAGAAGCAATTGGGATATTGAAATCACCCATGATGAGGGTGGGGGTGTCATAAGAGAGAAAGTGTGGAAGCCAGGTGGCAAAATGATCCAGGAACTGGTGAGAGGGGCCGGGAGGACGATACACCACCGCCACTCGCATGGAGAAGGGGACGTAGAGTCTGACAGCATGGACCTCAAAGGAAGGGAATACAAGTGAGGGTACTTGGGGGATAACTTGGAAGGTACATTTGGGTGAAAGGAGCAGACCAACGCCTCCACCTGCTCTGTTGTCTGATCTTGGGGTATGAGAAAAGTGTAGTCCACCATATGAAAGAGCAGCAGCAGCGGTGGTGTCTGACTGCTGGATCCAGGTTTCAGTAAGAGCCAGGAGATTAAGAGAGTTAGAAAGGAAGAAGTCATGAATGAAGGAGAGTTTATTACACACAGAGCGAGAATTCCAAAGGGCACAATTCAAAGAGACAGAAGGCATGCAGGGAATATTAATAAGGTTAGAGGGGTTTCTTGGTGTAGCAGTTGGGAGGTTTGACTGGCTATAACATGGGGGGCCGGGGTTCGGAGAGATGTCTCCAGCAACTAGGAGAAGGAGGATAGAAAGAGTGAGCAGATGGTTAAGTGATTTGTGAGAGCGTCTCTTGTGTTGGATGGTGGGACTGCATGGATCTGTACTGTTAAGCAATGTGAACAGAGCATGAGTGCTATACATAGGAGAGGCAAGGACAGAGGGGCCAATATGGATGGAGTGTAAAGAGTTGATGCAAGGGCGGTGATTGTGTGTGAAAGCAGCAGCCATGATATAGATTATACAAATACATATGGTGAGTATTTGCTGTGTGCCAACTGAATAGGGAATAGATTTAGATTGTCTTACCCGTCTCCTGCCCTGTCTAACTGCCATGTTATAACTGCTGAATACTTAGAAAAAAAAGTACTTTGAAAAAAAAATGTACACGAATAATAGTGCACGAATGCCCCCTGCATGAATGCTTCCCCAAGCTATATCTACATTTATAGGTGGCCAGCTCTTAGATCTCACTTTTTTTTTTTTTTTTTTTTTTTTTTTTGGTCTTCCCCCCTCTCGTTACCAATCAATCTAACTCAATTGAGACAGCAGGGCACAATAAATGTAGTGATCAGATAAACAAATGTCCAGGTCTACATGGATCATAAACCCCTTTGAAAAACAGTTATGCGAACTCTTGGCATAAGGACAAGCAGAAGAGAATTAAATATCTAGAAACAAAAACAATTGCATAACAAGCTGGCTAACAAATATAGATATAAGCAGGAATCAATGCCGAAGGTAGAAGGACTCTGATACCATTCAAGCTTGCTTGCTGTCAGGGAATGGAGCAATAGACATGCAGGATATTTCAGTTCAAAGAATGAATGATATGTTACCATTCAAGCTTGCTTGCTGTCAGGGAATGGAGCAATAGACATGCAGGATATTTCAGTTCAAAGAATGAATGATATGTTACCATTCAAGCTTGCTTGCTGTCAGGGAATGGAGCAATAGACATGCAGGATATTTCAGTTCAAAGAATGAATGATATGTTACCATTCAAGCTTGCTTGCTGTCAGGGAATGGAGCAATAGACATGCAGGATATTTCAGTTCAAAGAATGAATGATATGTTACCATTCAAGCTTGCTTGCTGTCAGGGAATGGAGCAATAGACATGCAGGATATTTCAGTTCAAAGAATGAATGATATGTTACCATTCAAGCTTGCTTGCTGTCAGGGAATGGAGCAATAGACATGCAGGATATTTCAGTTCAAAGAATGAATGATATGTTACCATTCAAGCTTGCTTGCTGTCAGGGAATGGAGCAATAGACATGCAGGATATTTCAGTTCAAAGAATGAATGATATGTTACCATTCAAGCTTGCTTGCTGTCAGGGAATGGAGCAATAGACATGCAGGATATTTCAGTTCAAAGAATGAATGATATGTTACCATTCAAGCTTGCTTGCTGTCAGGGAATGGAGCAATAGACATGCAGGATATTTCAGTTCAAAGAATGAATGATATGTTACCATTCAAGCTTGCTTGCTGTCAGGGAATGGAGCAATAGACATGCAGGATATTTCAGTTCAAAGAATGAATGATATGTTACCATTCAAGCTTGCTTGCTGTCAGGGAATGGAGCAATAGACATGCAGGATATTTCAGTTCAAAGAATGAATGATATGTTACCTGTATGAAGAGAGAAGAGATGCTTGTTATATTCTGCCATGTTATAACTGCTGAATACTTAGAAAAAAAAATCTCGTGGTGTTGAAAACTTTGGGCTAATCCAAACTCTGTTCATTTTTATCAGAATGAGCCTGTCATCACTTTCTGTCAACAGGTGAAAGTGCCTGTCTGCTATGACCCCCCCCCGCAGCACTAAAAGCCCGCTTGGACAACATGCTAGCGGCAGGGAAGTACAACACCTCCAAGGCATAGAGGGGCAGGTCATACCATTTGTCCAGCTTTGAGACCAATAGCAAGTGCGTTGGTTATGTTAATCAGTTATAAGTTGACCAGCTTTAAAAATATTTCCCTCCTTTTCAAAAATACCCGGTCATCAGGGCCTGGACGCTGGGATGGTATCATGCAAGGAGTTTGTATGTTATCCCCGTGTTTGAGTGGGTTTCTGCCAGGTTCTACAGTTTCTCCCCATATTCCAGACATACTGATAGGGAAATTAGATTGTGAGTCCCTTCGGGGCAGAGATGATAATGTGTGCAAAAGACTGTAAAGTGCTTCGATATATGTTGGTGCTATATAAATAAAGAGATTATTATTATTACACTGCTCAAAAAAATAAAGGGAACACTAAAATCCCACATATACAGTATATCACTGAATGAAATATTCCAGTTGTAAATCTTTATTCATTACATAGTTGTAATGTTTTGAGAACAATAAACCCTAAAAATTATCAAAATAAATCACAACTAATATCCCTTGGAGGTCTGGAGTTGGAATGATGCTCAAAATCAAAGTGGAAAATGAAGTCACAGGCTGATTCAACTTCAGTGGAAATGCCTGAAGACAAGGAAATGATACTCAGTAGTGTGTGTGGCCTCCACGTGCTTGTATGACCTCCCTACAAAGCCTGGGCATGGTCCTGATGAGGTGGCGGATGGTCTCTTGTGGGATCTCCTCCCAGACCTGGACTAAAGCATCTGCCAACTCCTGGACAGTCTCTGGTGCAACATGACGTTGGTGGATGGTGCGAGACATGATGTCCCAGATGTGTTCAATCGGATTCAGGTCTGGGGAACGGGTGGACCAGTCCATAGCTTCAATGCCTTCATCTTGCAGGAACTGCTGACATACTCCAGCCACATGAGGTCTGGCATTATCCTGCATTAGGAGGAGCCCAGGGCCAACCGCACCAGCAAATGGTCTCACAAGAGGTCTGAGGATCTCATCTCGGTATCTAATGGCAGTCAGGCTACCTCTGGCGAGCACATGGAGGGCTGTGTGGCCCTTCAAAGAAATGCCACCCCACACCATTACTGACCCACTGCCAAACCGGTCATGCTGAAGGATGTTGCAGGCAGCAGATTGCTCTCCATGACATCTCTAGACTCTGTCACATCTGTCACATGTGTTCAGTGTGAACCTGATTTAATCTGTGAAGAGCACAGGGTGCCAGTGATGAAGTTGCTAATCCTGTTGTTCTGTGGCAAACGCCAATCATCCTGCATGGTGTTGGGCTGTGAGCACAACCCCCATCTGTGGACGTCTGGCACTCAGACCATTCTCATGGAGTCAATTTCTAACCATTTGTGCAGACACATGCCCATTTGTGGCCTGGTGGAGGTCATTCTTGCACGGCTCTGGCAGTGCTCCTCCTGTTCCTCCTTGCACAAAGTCTGAGGTAGCAGTCCTGCTGATGATTTGTTGCCCTCTTACGGCCCCCTCCACGTCTCCTGGTGTACTGGCCTGTGTCCTGGTAGCGCCTCCAGCCATTGGACACTACTCTAACAGACACAACAAACCTTCTTAGTACAGCTCGCATTGCTGTGCCATCCTGTATGAGCTGCACTACCTGAGCCACTTGTGTGGATTGTAGAGTCCGTCTCATGCTGCCATGAGTGTGAAAGCACAACAAACATTCAAAAGTGACCAAAATATCAGCCAGAAAACATTGGTACTGAGATGTGGTCTGTGGTCCCAACCTGCAGAACCACTCCTTTATTGAGTGTGTCTTGATAATTGCCAATAATTTCTATCTGTTGTCTATTCCACTTGCACAATAGCATGTGAAATTGATTGTCAAACAGTGTTGCTTCTTAAGTGGACAGTTTCATTTCACAGAAGTTTTATTTACTTGGAGTTATATTCTGTTGTTTAAGTGTTCTCTTTTTTTATGAGCAGTGTATAATTATTATTATGAAATTGTCCCAGTTCTAAGACAGTGTATCCTTGCTTCTGCTGTGTGTCTCCCTGGCCTTTTCTCCTTGGTTGGGCAAGGAAGCTTGCCCCTACTGCTAGCGTTGTCTAATGGGAATTTTTCCAACATGTTTTCCACAATGGACTTCTGTTTAAACACCATTTTAGTAGACACCTCCATTTCTGGAAGGAGAGATGCAAGGTTCTCTTTTTTTTTTGCTGAAATTGATGTTAAGCAAGGGTCATGGTAAAGGCAGCAGTACAAACAGTCTTCTATATGTGCCAAGGTCCCTACAGCCAACACTTCCCTGTCTCCACCATGATGACTACTCTCCATCTCCTCCTCCTCTTCCTCCTCCATCTCTTCCTCCTCCATCTCTTCCTCTTCATTCCTATATGCAGCCCATCCATGTAGGAGAGACAGGACAAAGCTTATGTGGGTAGTAACCTCCTACTGATCCGGTTCCTCCTCCTCAACATTCACATTTTCATTGCTACCCAATCTGCGCTAAGCAGATGATTAGGCTGGGCGTTGTAGTATCTCTAAGTCTCATGTCTTCCTCAATCTCCACCTGGTCAGCAAAGCTTCATGTTTAATTGTCAGCAGTGACTATTTTAATAGGCACAAAAGCATGACCATTTCGCTGATGATGGCATCGTCACCCCTTTCCATCTTTGTGCAGTCTTCAAAGTCTTGGAGAATTGCATAACTATCAGATATCCATGCCCACTCCTCAGTTTTTGTGTGCAGAGGCTGACCAGAATTCAATGGGTATGTTGGAGCTGGTATTCCACAACTTTCCTCTGCTGCTCACAATGTCTTGACAGCACGCTCAGTGTGTAGTCCCAGTGAGTTGACATGTCGCACAGCAAGTGAAGAGCTTGCATTTACATGCACCACTGCCACAGCACTGCCAGAGTGGAAGCAGAGATAGTTGACTTGCAGAAATGGCCGCTGATGTTTACCTTGACCAGACGCTATGGCAAATGTGGGTAAGTTTTCAAAAACCACTTGCCAAGATTCATATCCACAACCGGGTCATGGCCATTATCACACATGACAATGCCTGGTTGTGGGTTCAGCGGCAAGAGCCACAGATCTGTCTGGTTTGTTATACCTTTCAATAACTGTGCTGTGGTATGCACTTTTTCTACTAGACAAATTAGCTTCAGGGTAGCCTTTGGCCACATCTCTGAGGCAGTGCTGCAGAGATGCCAGCTGATGTCTGCTCTGAATTAGCAAGTCAAAGATGAAGAATGAGGAGGAGCAAGAGGGGTTGCACGATCTGGTGTTTGAGTAGGAGGAAACCCCGATGGAAGTAGGGCCATCAATCCTTCAATTCTTCCAGTTACCGTATTGGTGAGGACACGGGTTATGTTGCTGGACACATGCCAATGCAAGGCTGGGATGTCACATCGGTAGAAATGGTGGAGCCTGAGGACAGAGTACCTAGGGACAAAATTTGTGCACTTGTAGAAGGCCAATTTTGTCTCTTATTTCAAACCAACCAAATTTCACACAAAGCAGGTTCTACAGTATTTATGACATTAGTGAACTTATTTAACAAAAACAAAAAATTTGTGAGCTGCACAAGGCCAAGTTTTTTTAAATTAATTTTAACCCACAGTAACTTTACACAAAGCACATTAAACTGTATGGATGACTAATTAAATCCATAAAAAATTTGGAACAATTTTTGGGAGTTTTATACACTACTGTAATGTAACAAGAACTGCATTAAACTATATGGAAGACTAACTGAATCCATATAAAATTTTGTACAGTTTTTTGGAATGTTGGGTACCCCCAAAATTTTACAGAAAGCACCTAATACTCTGCAGATGACTAATTGAACACAGACACATTTTTCAATGCTGCTTTGAAGTGTTATATAAGACTGAAATGTAACAGAGAGCAACTAGTACTCTAAGGATAACTAATTGAATAAAGGCAAAACACTTTATGGTTTTTTTGAAGGGTTGCATACCACCATATTGTCACAGAAAGCACCTAATACTCTATAAATGACTAACTGAATACAAACACTTTTTCCAATACTTTTTTGGAGTTTTATACAATATACCACTGTAATGTACCATGAAGTACATAATACTCTACGGATGAGTAACTGAATCTAGAAAAAAAAATTACTGTAAATATTTTGAAAGTTTAGTTGCTGTACTCTTACACTCATAAAGGCTTTGCAGAAAGTCCAAATGCAGGAAAAAATCATAAGGAGGGTCATGCATAGACCTCTGAAAGGCAGCAAGTGGCAGGCCTCCTTCAAATATTTTTAAAGTGTAGTTGCTGTACTCCTACACTCATAAAGACTTGTAGAAAGTTCAATGCCAGGAAAATTATAAGGAGGCTCATCCAGCCATCTACAGAACCCAGGAAGGAAACAACTGGTGGGGTTTGTTCAAATATTTTTAACCCCTTAATCCCATATGACATACTATCCCATCGAGGTGGGGTGGGCCTTAATTCCCACCGACGTACCGTAGCACCATAGTATGTCATATGCGATCGGCAGCGCTCACAGTGGGAGTGCGGCCAATCGCGGCCGGGTGTCAGCTGACTATCACAGCTGACATCCAGCACTATGTGCCAGGAGCAGTCACGGACCGCCCCCGGCACATTAACCCCCGGCACACTGTGATTAAACATGATCGCAGTGTTCTGGGGTATAGGGAAGCATCGCGCAGGGAGGGGGCTCCCTGCGGGCTTCCCTGAGACCCTCGGAGCAATGCGATGTGATCGCGTTGCTCCGAGCATCTCTTACCTCCTCTCCCTGCAGTGCCCGTATCCAAAATGGCTGCGGGGCTGCATCCGGGTCCTGCAGGGAGGTGGCTTACCAAGCGCCTGCTCAGTGCAGGCGCTGGTAAGCCAGGAGCGCTGTAAGTCAGATCGCCGATCTGACAGAGTGCTGTGCAAACTGTCAGATCAGCGATCTGTGATGTGCCCCCTGGGACAAAGTAAAAAAGTAAAAAAAAAAATGTCCACATGTGTAAAAAAAAAAAAAATCCTAAATAAAGAAAAAAAATATTATTCCCATAAATACATTTCTTTATCTAAATAAAAAAATAAAAGTACACATATTTAGTATCGCCGCGTCTGTAATGACCCAACCTATAAAACTGTCCCACTAGTTAACCCCTTCAGTGAACACCGTAAAAAAAATTTTTTAAAAAACGAGGCAGAAAACAACGCTTTATTATCATACCGCCGAGCAAAAAGTAGAATAACACACGGTCAAAAAGACGGATATAAATAACCATGGTACCGCTGAAAACATCATCTTGTCCCGCAAAAAACGAGCCACCATACAGCATCATCAGCAAAAAAATAAAAAAGTTATAGTTTTCAGAATAAAGCGATGCCAAAATAATTATTTTTTCTATAAAATAGTTTTATCGCATAAAAGCGCCAAAACATAAAAAAATGAATAAATGAGGTATCGCTGTAATCGTACTGACCCAAAGAGTAAAACTGCTTTATCAATTTTAACAAATGTGGAACGTTATAAACGCCCCCCTAAAAGAAATTCATGAATAGCTGGTGTTTGGTCATTCTGCCTCACAAAAATTGGAATAAAAAGCGATCAAAAAATGTCACGTGCCCGAAAATGTTACCAATAAAAACGTCAACTCGTCCCGCAAAAAACAAGATCTCACATGACTCTGTGGACCAAAATATGGAAAAATTATAGGTCTCAAAATGTGGAGACGCAAAAACTTTTTTGCTATAAAAAGCGTCTTTTAGTGTGTGACAGCTGCCAATCATAAAAATCCGCTATAAAAAAGGCTATAAAAGTAAATCAAACCCCCCTTCATCGCCCCTTTAGTTATGGAAAAATAATAAACTAAAAAAAAGTATTTATTTCCATTTTCCCATTAGGATTAGGGCTAGGGTTAGGGTTAGGGCTAGGGTTAGGGTTAGGGCTAGGGTTATGGCTAGGGCTAGGGTTAGGGCTAGGGTTAGGGTTAGGGTTGGGTCTAGGGTTGGAGCTAAAGTTAGGGTTAGGGTTGGGGCTAAAGTTAGGGCTAAAGTTAGGGTTAGGGTTGGGGCTAAAGTTAGGGTTGGAGCTAAAGTTAGGGTTAGGGTTGGGGCTAAAGTTAGGGTTGGGGCTAAAGTTAGGGTCAGGGTTTGGATTACATTTACGGTTGGGATAAGGGTTGGGATTAGAGTTAGGGGTGTGTCAGGGTTAAGGGTGTCATTAGGGTTACCATTGGGATTAGGGTTAGGAGTGTGTTTGGATTAGGGTTTCAGTTAGAATTGGGGAGTTTCCACTGTTTAGGCACATCAGGGGCTCTCCAAACGCGACATGGCGTCCAATCCCAATTCCAGCCAATTCTGCGTTGAAAAAGTAAAATAGTGCTCCTTCCTTTCCGAGCTCTCCGGTGTGCCCAAACAGTGGTTTACCCCAACATATGGGGTATCAGCATACTCGGGACAAATTGGACAACAACTTTTGGGCTCCAAGTTCTCTTGTTACCCTTGAAAAAATAAAAATTTGGGGGGCTAAAAATCATTTTTGTGGGGAAAAAAAAGATATTTTATTTTCACGGCTCTGCCTTGTAAACTGTAGTGAAACACTTGGGGGTTCAAAGTTCTCACAATACATCTAGATAAGTTCCTTGGGAGGTCTAGTTTCCAATATGGGGTCACATATGGGGGTTTCTACTGTTTGGGTACATCAGGGGCTCTGCAAATGCAACGTGACGCCTGCAGACCAATCCATCTAAGTCTACATTCCAAATGGCGCTCCTTCCCTTCCGAGCTCTGCCATGCGCCCAAACAGTGGTTCCCCCCACATATGGGGTACCAGCGTACTCAGAACAAACTGTTCAACAACATTTGGGGTCGAATTTCTCCTGTTACCCTTGGGAAAATACAAAACTGAGGGCTAAAATATAATTTTTGTGGAAAAAAAATATTTTTTATTTTCATGGCTCGGCGTTATAAACTGTAGTGAAACACTTGGGGGTTCAAAGTTCTCACAACACATCTAGATAAGTTCCTTTGGGGGTCTAGTTTCCAATATGGTATCAGTTGTGGGGGATTTTTACTGTTTAGGTGCATCAGGGGCTCTGCAAATGCAGCGCGATGCCTGCAGACCAATCCATCTAAGTCTGCATTCCAAATGGCGCTCATTCCCTTCCGAGCTCTGCCATGCACCCAAACAGTGGTGTCCCCCACATATGGGGTATCAGCGTACTCAGGACAAACTGGACAACAACTTTTGGTGTCCAATTTCTCCTGTTACCCTTGGGAAAATACAAAACTGGGGGCTAATAAATAACTTGTGTGGGAAAAGAAAAAGATTTTCTATTTTCCCGGTTCTGCATTACAAACTGCAGTGAAACACTTGGGGGTTCAAAGCTCTCAAAACACACCTAGATAAGTTTCGTAGGGGGTCTACTTTCCAAAATGGTGTCACTTGTGGGGGTTTTTAATGTTTAGGCACATCAGGGGCTCTCCAAACGCGACATGGTGTCCCATCTCAATTCCAGTCAATTTTGCACTGAAAAGTCAAACAGGGAGGGAATATGAGCCATGCATTCAGGGGGGAATATGAGCCATGCATACAGGGGGGGGAATATGAGCCATGCATACAGGAGGGGGAATATGAGCCATGCATACAGGGGGGGAATATGAGCCATGCATACAGGGGGGGAATATGAGCCATGCATTCAGGGGGGAATATGAGCCATGCATACAGGGGGGGGATATGAGCCATGCATTCAGGGGGGAATATGAGCCATGCATACGGGGGGGAATATGAGCCATGCATACAGGGGGGGAATATGAGCCATGCATACAGGGGGGGGGGAATATGAGCCATGCATACAGGAGGGGGAATATGAGCCAAGCATACAGGAGGGGGGATATGAGCCATGCATATGGGATGGGAGGGAGATGAGCTATGCATACAGGAGGGGGGTCATTATACAGTATTGAGCATCATGTGGGATCATTATACAGTATGGAGAACTGTGTGTGGCCGTTATATAGTATTGAGCATCATGTGTGGCCATTATACAGTATGGAGCATCATGTGTGGCCGTTATACAGTATGGAGCATCATGTGTGGCCAATGGCCATTATACAGCATAGAGCATCATGTGTGGTCATTATACAGTATTGAGCATCATTGGGATCATTATACAGTATGGAGAACTGTGTGTGGCCGTTATACAGTATGGAGCACTATGTGTGGCCATTATACAGTATGGAGCACTATGTGTGGCCATTATACAGTATGGAGCACTGTGTGGCCATTATACAGTATGGAGCATCATGTGTGGCCATTATACACTATGGAGCATCATGTGTGGCCATTATACACTATGGAGCATCATGTGTGGCCTTTATACAGTATGGAGCACTGTGTGGCCATTATACAGTATGGAGAACTGTGTGTGGCCATTATACAGTATGGAGCATCATGTGTGGCCATTATACAGTATGGAGCATCATTTGCGGCCATTATACACTATGGAGCATCATGTGTGGCCTTTATACAGTATGGAGCACTGTGTGGCCATTATACAGTATGGAGAACTGTGTGTGGCCATTATACAGTATGGAGCATCATGTGTGGCCATTATACAGTATGGAGCATCATTTGTGGCCATTATACAGTATGGAGCACTGTGTGGTCATATTTTTTTGTTTATAATTGTATATAAAACAGTGTGATCAGCAGTGCTAAATGGCTGTGGTTGGGACGTGGATATGGGTGTGACTAGTTGTGAAATGGGTGTGGTAAAAGGCGTTGCCTAAAACTTTATACCTCCTTCCCTTCTTCAAAAGTGGGGAGGTATGGTACTGCACTTGCCAGATCGTGGCAAGTGCCGCAAATCCCATAGGGTATGAATGAGGCCGAACACAGTGTTGCCGTAAGTGATCCGTTACGCGGCAGATGCAGAAAAACTGCCGGATCTGCTGCAAAAGGCAACTTTAACATCAGCGATTCTTGACAAAGTCACTGCCGATAGTGTCATACTCACCAAAGGGGGAGTGTTGTGATTTTGCTTTTTGCTCCCTCTAGTGGTCATTAGTGATTTGACTCTGGAGCGTCTGTCTTTTCCTATATCCTCACCTGGGCCGTTAGTTCAGGGGCGTTGCTATATAAGCTCCCTGGACCTTCAGTTCAATGCCTGGCATCGTTGAAATCAGAGCTAATCTGTTGTGCTCTTGTCCTCTGATCCTGGTTCCTGTTTTTCAAGCTAGTCTGCTTCTTTGCTTTTTGCTTTTGTTTTGTTTGGTATTTTTGTCCAGCTTGTTCCTATCTGTATCCTGACCTTTGCTGGAAGCTCTAGGGGGCTGGTGTTCTCCCCCCGGACCGTTAGACGGTTCGGGGGTTCTTGAATCTCCAGCGTGGATTTTTATAGGGTTTTTGTTGACCAGATAAGTTATCTTGCTATATTCTGCTATTAGTAAGCTGGCCTCTCTTTGCTGAACCTGGTTCATTTCTGTGTTTGTCATTTCCTCTTACCTCACCGTTATTATTAGTGGGGGGCTTGTATCTTGCTTTGGGGTCCCTTTCTCTGGAGGCAAGAGAGGTCTTTGTTTTCTTCTCCTAGGGGTAGTTAGATTCTCCGGCTGGCGCGAGTCATCTAGCGATCACCGTAGGCATGATCCCCGGCTACTTCTAGTGTTGGCGTTAGGAGTAGCTATTTGGTCAACCCAGTTACCACAGCCCTATGAGCTGGATTTTTGTATCTTGCAGACTTACACGTTCCTCTGAGACCCTGTCCACTGGGGTCATAACAGTATGCCAGGCCAGTATTAAATGTTTAATGCATTGCAGAAGTGGGATTATAAGAAAGAAAATTTTGAGTTTTTTTTTTCCCTCTCTCATTTTTTTTTTCTTTTCCCCTTTACCTCAGAGTGGCTTAAGCTTGCTGCAGACATGAATGTCCAGACCTTGATTACAAGTGTGGACCAGCTTGCCGCTCGTGTGCAGGGTATACAAGATTATGTTACCAGAAATCCTAGGTCTGAACCCAAGATTCCGATTCCTGAACTGTTTTCAGGAGACCGATTTAAGTTTAGGAATTTCAGGAATAATTGTAAATTATTTTTGTCCCTGAAACCTTGTTCGTCTGGAGACTCTGCTCAACAAGTAAAAATTGTTATTTCATTCTTACGGGGTGACCCTCAGGATTGGGCTTTTTCGTTGGCGCCAGGAGATCCGGCATTGGCTGATATTGATGCGTTTTTTCTGGCGCTCGGTTTACTTTATGAGGAACCCAATCTTGAGATTCAGGCAGAGAAAGCCTTGCTGGCTATGTCTCAGGGCCAGGACGAGGCTGAGGTGTATTGCCAAAAATTTCGGAAATGGTCTGTGCTGACACATTGGAACGAGTGTGCACTGGCCGCTAATTTTAGAAATGGCCTTTCTGAGGCCATTAAGAATGTTATGGTGGGTTTTCCCATTCCCACAGTTCTGAATGATACCATGTCCCTGGCTATTCAAATTGACCGGCGGTTGCGGGAGCGCAAAACCGCAAATTCCCTCATGTTGTTGTCTGAACAGACACCTGATGTGATGCAATGTGATAGAAAAACCGCAAATTCCCTCATGGTGTTGTCTGAACGGACACCTGATTTGATGCAATGTGATAGAATCCTGACTAGAAATGAGAGGAAAATTCATAGACGCCGGAATGGCTTGTGCTACTACTGTGGTGATTCTACACATGTTATCTCAGCATGCTCTAAACGTATATCTAAGGTTGTTAGTCCTGTCACCGTTGGTAATTTGCATCCTAAGTTTATTCTGTCTGTAACTTTGATTTGCTCACTGTCATCTTATCCTGTCATGGCGTTTGTAGATTCGGGTGCTGCCCTGAGTCTTATGGATCTCTCATTTGCTAAGCGCTGTGGTTTTATTCTTGAACCATTAGAAAATCCTATCCCTCTTAGGGGTATTGATGCTACGCCATTGGCAGAAAATAAGCCGCAGTATTGGACACAGGTTACCATGTGCATGACTCCTGAACACCGCGAGGTGATACGTTTTCTCGTTCTACATAAAATGCATGATTTGGTTGTTTTGGGGCTGCCATGGTTACAGACCCATAATCCAGTCCTTGACTGGAAGGCTATGTCAGTGTCTAGTTGGGGCTGTCGTGGTATTCATGAGGATTCCCTGCCTGTGTCTATTGCTTCTTCTACGCCTTCGGAAGTTCCGGAGTACTTGTCTGATTATCAGGATGTCTTTAGCGAGTCCAGGTCCAGTGCATTGCCTCCTCATAGGGAATGTGACTGTGCTATAGATTTGATTCCAGGCAGTAAATTTCCTAAGGGAAGACTGTTTAATCTGTCGATACCTGAACATACCGCTATGCGTTCATATATCAAGGAGTCTCTGGAGAAAGGACACATCCGTCCGTCTTCTTCCCCTCTTGGTGCGGGATTCTTTTTTGTGGCTAAAAAGGACGGATCTTTGAGGCCTTGTATTGACTATCGGCTTTTAAATAAGATCACTGTCAAATTTCAGTATCCTTTGCCGCTGTTGTCTGACTTGTTTGCCCGGATTAAAGGTGCCAAGTGGTTTACCAAGATAGACCTTCGTGGTGCGTACAACCTTGTGCGCATTAAGCAAGGGGATGAATGGAAAACCGCATTCAATACGCCCGAAGGTCATTTTGAGTACTTGGTGATGCCTTTTGGGCTCTCTAATGCCCCTTCAGTTTTTCAGTCCTTTATGCATGACATTTTCCGGAACTATCTGGATAAATTTCTGATCGTTTATCTGGATGATATTCTGGTTTTTTCTGATAATTGGGACTCGCATGTGGAGCAGGTCAGGATGGTCTTTAAAATTTTGCGTGAAAATTCTTTGTTTGTCAAGGGCTCAAAGTGTCTTTTTGGTGTACAGAAGGTTCCCTTTTTGGGGTTCATTTTTTCCCCTTCTGCTGTGGAGATGGACCCAGTCAAGGTCCGAGCTATTCTTGATTGGACTCAGCCCTCGTCAGTTAAGAGTCTTCAGAAGTTCTTGGGTTTCGCTAACTTCTACCATCGTTTTATCGCTAACTTTTCTAGCATTGTGAAACCTTTGACGGATATGACCAAGAAGGGCTCCGATGTGGTTAATTGGGCTCCTGCTGCCGTGGAGGCTTTCCAGGAGTTGAAACGTCGGTTTACTTCGGCGCCTGTTTTGTGCCAGCCTGATGTCTCGCTTCCCTTTCAAGTTGAGGTGGATGCTTCAGAGATTGGAGCAGGGGCCGTTTTGTCGCAGAGAGGCCCTGGTTGCTCTGTTATGAGACCTTGCGCCTTTTTCTCTAGGAAGTTTTCGCCTGCGGAGCGAAATTATGATGTGGGCAATCGGGAGTTGTTGGCCATGAAATGGGCATTTGAGGAGTGGCGTCATTGGCTCGAGGGTGCTAAGCATCGTGTGGTGGTCTTGACTGATCACAAAAATCTGATGTATCTCGAGTCTGCTAAACGCCTGAATCCTAGACAGGCCCGCTGGTCATTGTTTTTCTCCCGATTTGACTTTGTTGTCTCGTATTTACCAGGTTCAAAGAATGTGAAGGCCGATGCTCTTTCCAGGAGCTTTGTGCCTGATGCTCCTGGAGTCGCTGAACCTGTTGGTATTCTTAAGGATGGTATTATCTTGTCAGCTATTTCTCCTGATCTGCGACGTGTGTTGCAGAGATTTCAGGCTGATAGGCCTGATTCTTGTCCACCTGACAGACTGTTTGTGCCTGATAAGTGGACCAGCAGAGTCATTTCCGAGGTTCATTCCTCAGTGTTGGCAGGTCACCCAGGAATTTTTGGCACCAGAGATCTGGTGGCCAGATCCTTTTGGTGGCCTTCCTTGTCTAGTGATGTGCGGTCATTTGTACAGTCCTGTGGGACTTGTGCTCGAGCTAAGCCTTGCTGTTCTCGTGCCAGCGGGTTGCTCTTGCCCTTGCCTGTCCCTAAGAGACCTTGGACACATATCTCCATGGATTTCATTTCTGATCTTCCGGTGTCTCAGGGCATGTCTGTTATCTGGGTGATATGTGATCGCTTCTCCAAGATGGTCCATTTGGTTCCTTTGCCTAAACTGCCTTCCTCTTCCGATCTGGTTCCTGTGTTTTTCCAGAATGTGGTTCGTTTGCACGGCATCCCTGAGAATATTGTGTCAGACAGAGGATCCCAGTTCGTTTCCAGATTCTGGCGATCCTTTTGTAGTAGGATGGGCATTGACTTGTCGTTTTCGTCTGCTTTCCATCCTCAGACTAATGGACAGACGGAGCGAACTAATCAGACTTTGGAGGCTTATTTGAGGTGTTTTGTCTCTGCTGATCAGGACGATTGGGTGACCTTCTTGCCGTTAGCTGAGTTTGCCCTTAATAATCGGGCTAGTTCCGCCACCTTGGTTTCGCCGTTTTTCTGCAACTCTGGTTTCCACCCTCGTTTTTCTTGGGGTCATGTGGAACCTTCTGACTGCCCTGGGGTGGATTCTGTGGTGGATAGGTTGCAGCGGATCTGGAATCTTGTGGTGGACAACTTGAAGTTGTCACAGGAGAGGGCTCAGCGCTTTGCCAACCGCCGCCGCGGTGTGGGTCCCCGACTACGTGTTGGGGATTTGGTGTGGCTTTCTTCCCGCTTTGTTCCTATGAAGGTTTCCTCTCCCAAATTTAAACCTTGTTTTATTGGTCCTTACAAGATATTGGAAATTCTTAATCCTGTATCCTTTCGCCTGGATCTACCTGTGTCGTTTGCTATCCACAACGTGTTTCATAGGTCCTTGTTGCGGCGGTACGTTGTGCCTGTGGTTCCTTCTGCTGAGCCTCCTGCTCCGGTGTTGGTTGAGGGCGAGTTCGAGTACGTGGTGGAGAAGATCTTGGATTCTCGTCTCTCCAGGCGGAGGCTTCAGTACCTGGTCAAGTGGAAGGGCTATGGTCAGGAAGATAATTCCTGGGTGGTCGCCTCTGATGTTCATGCGGCCGATTTAGTTCGTGCCTTTCACGCCGCTCATCCTGATCGCCCTGGTGGTCGTGGTGAGGGTTCGGTGACCCCTCACTAAGGGGGGGGTACTGTTGTGATTTTGCTTTTTGCTCCCTCTAGTGGTCATTAGTGATTTGACTCTGGAGCGTCTGTCTTTTCCTATATCCTCACCTGGGCCGTTATTTCAGGGGCGTTGCTATATAAGCTCCCTGGACCTTCAGTTCAATGCCTGGCATCGTTGAAATCAGAGCTAATCTGTTGTGCTCTTGTCCTCTGATCCTGGTTCCTGTTTTTCAAGCTAGTCTGCTTCTTTGCTTTTTGCTTTTGTTTTGTTTGGTATTTTTGTCCAGCTTGTTCCTATCTGTATCCTGACCTTTGCTGGAAGCTCTAGGGGGCTGGTGTTCTCCCCCCGGACCGTTAGACGGTTCGGGGGTTCTTGAATCTCCAGCATGGATTTTTATAGGGTTTTTGTTGACCAGATAAGTTATCTTGCTATATTCTGCTATTAGTAAGCTGGCCTCTCTTTGCTGAACCTGGTTCATTTCTGTGTTTGTCATTTCCTCTTACCTCACCGTTATTATTAGTGGGGGGCTTGTATCTTGCTTTGGGGTCCCTTTCTCTGGAGGCAAGAGAGGTCTTTGTTTTCTTCTCCTAGGGGTAGTTAGATTCTCCGGCTGGCGCGAGTCATCTAGCGATCACCGTAGGCATGATCCCCGGCTACTTCTAGTGTTGGCGTTAGGAGTAGCTATTTGGTCAACCCAGTTACCACAGCCCTATGAGCTGGATTTTTGTATCTTGCAGACTTACACGTTCCTCTGAGACCCTGTCCACTGGGGTCATAACAGGGGAGGCAGCACTAAAAGTGCCTAGGGCAGCAGAAACTCTAAATACGGCCCTGACCGCATACAAGAGGTGTCTGCACTGTACAAAAAGAAAATATATCAAGGATAAAAACAATGTTAAAAACCAACCCTAATGTAACAAGGAATGTATAATAATTATTTTTCCACATGTGCCAAGTTATAATAAAAAAAATAATAATCATATATCATGGAGTTCGACTTGCACTATATAGATGTACCATAGTTTGGAATGTAAATGACTGATTATTGCCAAATGCCTTAAAAAGCTATTAGAATTAAATTGGCTAAGTACTAAAAAATATATCCAGACAAAAATATATTACCACATATATAATTTCAATTCCCATTAAATATTCAAGTGAAAAAAATATATAATAAGTGTATGGAGAAAGAAATTGTAAGTGTTCTACATGTGAAAAACCACAAAAATAATAATGAAGTCAATATATCAAGCTTAGATAAAAGAAGAATATGCTGAAAAGCATATAAATATACACATGTAGGTGTTATAAGCCATTAAAGTGCAATAGTGCAATAAACCTGTGAATGAAACAGAAAAAATGCTGGTCCACACTAGTGAAAAGGGAGTCCGGTTCGGCACACACCCCGATGCGCGTTTCAGACTGTATCCTTCATCAGAGTGTGTGTGCCGCACCGAAACCTCCTTCCGTTCTTTGATAAGGTAATCTATTTTTGCCATCACATTGTGCCACAATGCCCCCAGGATGTAGTGCCCTATTATATTTACTTCGCTCTCCTATCCTAGCAGTGTGAGATAAATTATATTTGGTGCTTATTTTATCTCTGTGCCCATTGGCATTCTTTTTGATGTATACCACAGACTGCCACTTGGATTCCCTTTTCACCAATGTAGACCAGCATTTTTTCTGTTTCATTCACAGGTTTATTGCACTATTGCACTTCAATGGCTTATAGCACCATATTTCGATTATGCTTTTCAGTATTTTCTGCTTTTATCTAAGCTTGATATATTGACTTCATTATTATTTTGTGGTTTTTCACTTGTAGAGCACTGATTTTTCACTAATTTCCGAATGATCAACCATTCATCTATAAAGCAGATACATACCACTTATTCTATAAAATAATACACAGATTGATCTATATTATTGGGTATATATCAATTTCTGTGTCCAGTATTTTTCCCAGTGTACATAATATACATTATGGGTGAGTAACTGAATGCAAAAAAAATATTAAACTCTTTTTTGGAAGGTTATATACCATCAAAATGTTCCAAAAAGCTTGTAATACTGTATGGATGAATAATTGAATCCAGAAAAAAATTCTATGCTTTTTGAAGTGTTATATAATACAGAAATGTACCACAGAGCATGTTATACTGTATGGATGAGTAATTGAATCCAGACAAATTTTGCAATTCTTTTTTGGAGTGTTATATACCACCTTAATGTCATAGAAAGCACATAATACTCTACGGATGACTAATTAAATCCAGAAATATTTATCAATGCTTTTTGGAGTGTTATATACCCAAGAAATATACCACAAAACACTTAATACTCCATGGTGGAGTAATTGATTCCAGAAACATTTGTCAACACTTTTTTAAATGTTTTACATCACAGAAATGTACCACTAATTAATACTCTATTGATGAAAATATAGTCAGTTTATTTACCCTCCCAAAAAATGTGGTCACATGCAGCAGATATATATTGAGCAATGGACTGCAAACCCCAAGCCCTGTCAAAAAACTATTCTGCCACTCTCCCTGCTGCTGCAACTGTCCCTTCCTACACTAAATGCAGAATGCATCTGATACAAATATCAAAGCACAGATTTAGCCCTCACACGGGCTGTTAAAATGATGGTTCACTATCAGCACTAGTATCAACACTAGAGGCTCTGTTTCTCTCAACTGTGTACCCACAACCCTGGACAAGCATTCTCTTCTTCCAATAAGAACTGTCCCTGAGCTCTGCAATGGCAGCAGTGAGTCGAGCGCAGCGGCTCCTGTTCTTTTATAACCTCTGATGAGTTCTTACAGCCAGCCTATCACAGTAATGCCACTAGCAAGATGGCTACAGCATTACAGTGACTCACAGGCAATCCCTGCATGCTTATTGACTGTGTAACAGGTGACAAACATGAGGGTCAGGGATTTGAGTTTCAAATTCAAGCACCGGCTAATGCACACCAAGCACCGAGCATTCGAGCACCAAGATACTTGAGTGATATCCAAGTATCACCAAGCACATTCTCTCATCCCTAATATCAATATTACATCTGACTTTTAGCACTTTCCAGTACAGATTAACAGATCATAATACAATACAGACTTATAGTACTGTTAGGATAGTATCCTGACATGATAATGCATTCTGCTTAGCATAGATGTCCATTCCATAATGTAACTGATACTTCCTTTAAAATTAACTTGTGCAAATGTGTTTAATGTATCTGGTTTCTTTTAATATAATCCTCTAGCTCAATGAAAATTTGTTTAGACTGTACTTAGACTGCAGTAAAACATTATTCTACTTAAGTGCTTATATCATTAGCTTTAGTATGTTATTTATGACAAATGCCAGTCTAAAGTGCAACCTTCAGACATTATTTCTCTTTATAACCTTCTCTATCAGACTTTAAAAGTCCATGGAAAAAACTAACATTTGTACTTTTACAGTGTGACTCTAGATATTGTTTTAATTCTTTTTTTTGTCACTGAATGCCATTTGCTCTTTTACATTACAGTCAGATGGACGTAGACTTTGTCATCCAAGAGAATTGGGATGACTATGCAAATGACACTCTGATAAGAGTTTGATCTTAGTGTTGCCACAGTGTGATCCGATTCTATTAAATGAGAAAAACAGAGCACACTGTGAGGAGAAGATGGAGAGCAAAATGTATTTGTCCATTGGGTGAATCTGTGCAAATCGCACTACACAAGGATGCCATCCGAGTTCAGTCCAATGTTTTCCACACACCCACAGACTTGAATAGGTGAATGACATTAAATTTCAAAGTGAAATTGCAGCATGATGCACTGCACCATTGAATGATATTGGTCCAAGAGCTATCCAATAATAAAAACGGATAGCACTTGTCCGATTAATACAATGGTGTGAGTGAGCCTTACACAGCATTATCCATGTTGTTGTTTGCAAAACTAAAAAAATTGATGTGCAATAGTACCAGTCATATCCAGGGTCTGTTGACTGCAGGGTACAACAACATAAAAATATTTTAGTATATAAAAAATATTACACTGGCGCTACACTAATACAGGGGACGGAGGAGAGAAGGAGGAAGGGTTAAACTAAAACAACGCTGCTGCTGGTGATCTGACAGGGTCTGTGTAAAACCCTGCTAAATAAAATAAAGTGAATATAAGAGCTATCACCTGCGCTAGGAAGGTGCGTTGGTAGATGAAATATATGTATGTGGACACAGGAAAAAAAGATACTCCCAGCTCCAATAATCAGGGAGCAATGCAGCCGGACAAATAATTAGTACAAGAGCACTTACTGCATGAATCTGTAGTGGCGCCGGAGCGTAGTTGAAACTTCTCCCGGGAGGTGTCCAGTATTCGGTCCCGTAGTAGGGTGGAGCAGGGGGGGGGGGATAAGGTGAGGGCTTTCGCCCGCTGAGTATCTCCTTGCTGGTCACAGGGGGTTAGACCGAACCGCCTGCCTCTGGCGTGCCCTGGCCGGAAGCGACGCCGAAGTGGTGGTGGAGTGTGAAAGGGGCGTGGCTCGAATGTGACGTCACACAAGTGTAAGGACGGGGAGCGTACAGGGACACAAACCAACGCGTTTCGAAGGCTAATCTCCTTCCTGACAAAGAAGGAGATTAGCCTTCGAAACGTGTTGGTTTGTGTCCCTGTATGCTCCCCGTCCTTACACTTGTGTGACGTCACATTCGAGCCACGCCCCTTTCACACTCCGCAACTGCTTCGGCGTCGCTTCCGGCCGGGGCACGCCAGAGGCAGGCGGTTCGGTCTAACCCCCTGTGACCAGCAAGGAGATACTCAGCGGGCGAAAGCCCTCACCTTATCCCCCCCCCCCTGCTCCACCCTACTACGGGACCGAATACTGGACACCTCCCGGGAGAAGTTTCAACTACGCTCCGGCGCCACTACAGATTCATGCAGTAAGTGCTCTTGTACTAATTATTTGTCCGGCTGCATTGCTCCCTGATTATTGGAGCTGGGAGTATCTATTTTTCCTGTGTCCACATACATATATTTCATCTACCAACGCACCTTCCTAGCGCAGGTGATATCTCTTATATTCACTAAAAATATTTTAGGTTTTAAAATGGAACAAGGTAGGTACACATTTACAGATTTTGCATTGAGACCCAGAATCTTTTTTTACACCTCTGTTGAGGTTGTTGCCTATTTACATTTCTATGCTTCACACTTTATGTTATGCCTCCATACATAAGTCTTTATACAGGAGTATCTTGAGTCTTTATACAGTAGTATCTTGAAGAAATATTTTTTTTTATTCAGGGTTCTGTCTCATTATGATCAGAACGGAAATGCAAAGACATTATACGGTAAATATATACCATTACTATTTTCATATTTGGGAAATGACGAGCCCCATTTTTCATGTAATTTCAGAAACTCAAGCATTAAAAACAATATCTTACAGGTTCACTACTTATAGTTACATCAATGGTAGCTAAGAATGTCCGCCGCTAGTGATGTGTGTGCTCGTTACTCGAGTTTTCTGAGCATGCTTGGGTGTTCTCCGAGTATCTTGGGTGTGCTCGTAGATTATGTGGGGATTTCCTAGCAAGCAGGCAATCCCTGCATGTGTTCAGGTTGTCTAACAGCCGCAAATCATGCAGCTGCGGGGACACAACCATAATCTATGAGCACGGCCAAGATACTCGGAGAACACCCGAGCATGCTCAGAAAACTCGAGGAATGAGCACACTCGCTCATCACTATCTGCCACCATAAAAAGAGGTATATGCAGACCTTTTATCTCATCTACCATTTAGATGAGTCTGCTAATCAGGCAACATTGGATATTTCAGATCCATCAAGAGTTTTCTTAATGAAAACTGCTTAGTTCTAATATTAAAATAAGGATTTTATAAATCTAGCTGCAGAGTGAGAGACCCCCAAATCCAGCCACTACTGAGCAGTGTGAAATTATGCCAGAAGGCTGAGGGGAGGAGGAACACCGAGGAGCTGTCAATCAGGGGAGGTGGGCAGTGATTGAGCTTAAACTTTCAACTGGTTGTTCAGCTATTCTAACATTCCTTGAATTTAATTGTGTATAATGTCTTATACAAAGGGTGCTTGAAGAAGGTGATGACTATGGCCAGAAGAGTGTCTTTGCATTTCTTTGCTTGGTGAAGCTTGCCTTCCATGCTTTGTAAAAACAGAATGGTTTGCTTAAATGTCACCTGATTTGCCTCAATGCAACACACTGCAATTCAATTCTACAACTGTTGAGGTGCCTTTATGTGCAGGATAAAGCAGTAACTGATTATGTTATGCAGCAGGCAAACTGGAGTTTCGGGTGCTTTTAAAACCACCAATGACAGCTGATGAAGGATACACATCACCTACTGAGGACCTTTAAGGAGGCTACTAAATATGTCAATTGGAAGGAATCTGTCATCCCTCTAATAATTAAACGTGCATAAAAATTCAAGATCAAATGGAGGAAGAACAGTCATTTGAACATACTCATTGCCACCCTGTGGATGTTTGGGACCCTTAAAGTCAAAGTTACATTCAGCAGGATGCGGAAAAGGAATATTAGCAGGGGACATCTAGTAATCCCAGGTACAGGTAGAAAATTAAGCTGACCTTCAGTGGCAAATTGATGTAGATAACGATGTTGCTGGCCTTGATGACTGAATGAAGATTTAGGATGTGTGTAAATTAAACCAATTGTGCTCTATGTCAGACTGGTGAGCATGGCAAACTGCATTCCTAATTGCTAGTGGTATGATAGCCATATATTTATCATCAAGCAAAGAGACAACTATTGGAAAACTATGCTTTTAGACTTTTACTATTAAAGGGAACCTGTCACCCCCAAAATCGTGGGTGAGGGAAGCCCACTGGCATCAGGGGCTTATCTGCAGCATTCTGTAATGCTGTAGCTAAGCCCCCGATGTATCCTAAAAGATGAGAAAAAGACGTTAGATTATACTCACTCAGGGTCGGTCCCGCTACTGGTCTGGATTCAGCGCCTCCCATCTTCATCAGATGACGTCCTCTTCTGGTCTTCACCCTGCGGCTCCTGCGCAGGCATACTTTGTCAGCCTGTTGAGGGCAGAGCAAAGTACTGCAGTGCGCAGGCGCCGGGAAAGGTCAGAGAGCCCCATGCCTGCGCACTGCAGTACTTTGCTCTGCCCTCAACAGGCAGACAAAGTACGCCTGAGCAGGAGCCACAGCACGAAGACCAGAAGAGGACATCATCTAATGAAGATGGGAGGCGCCGGACCCGGCCCACCAGCGGGAATGCCCCTGGGTGAGTATAATCTAACGTCTTTTTCTTATCTTTTAGGATACATTGGGTGCTTATCTACAGCATTGCAGAATGCTGTAGATAAGCCCCTGATGCCGGTGGGCTTACCTCACCTGCAATTTTGGGGGTGACAGGTTCCCTTTAAAGCAAAATTGGGGATTTGTTTTACCAAAAGGGAGTTCACATTGGCTCAATACCAGGAAAAGCTGTGTTTCCTGTTCTGCGAACCTTTTACCAGCAGATACTTGCTGACCACTCCTTTGATTAAGAGACCCCTCTCTACTCACTGCAGAACCAATGCTATAAAACCGGTTTCAGTGTCAGGGTTACAAGTACCGTATATACTCGTGTATAAACCGAGATTTTCAGCACATTTTTTTGTGCTGAAAATGCCCCACTTGGCTTATACATGAGTCATTGTCCCAGGGGGTCAGCAGGGGAGGGGGAGTGGCAGGAGCCGGTGGCTGTCACAGCATACTCACTTACGTGATCGCTGCAAGTCCTCCCTGCATCACTCCTGTTGTCCCAGCAAGGCAGCTTCTTCCTGTGTTCAGCGGTCATGTGGTACTGCCCATTAAAGTAATGAATATGGACGTGTCTCCACTCCCATAGGCATGGAGCACATATTCATTACTTTAATGAGTGGCACCACGTTACCGCTGAACACAGGAAGAAGCTGCCGGTCCCGGGACAACAGAGAGATGCAGGCACGTGCAGTGACAGCATGAGCAGGGTGAGGAGGATGGGGGGGGATGGAGGAGGATGGGGGACAATGCATACAACAGGGGGATGTATAGATAATTTTAGCGTGCACTCAGTTGAAATTTAGGCAAGGTGCTGGTGTAACGGACCGGAAGGTCCAAAATCTCTAGTAGAATATGAAATTCACCGCACACTCTAGTGAATTTACATGCCATATTTAAATAGATGTATTACTTCATAATCTGGGAGCATACCAGAATAAATGAAAAGTACAAGGCATGCCTGGTTCAGCAAGGCGCGGGAGCGCCGCTACTCACAGCTTCACCTACAGATCCTCAGCAGCAAGCTATGTGCATTGAGATACATATACTAGAAAACCAAAAAGAAAAAACCCTTAAAAAAACAGTTTTAATAGACATATATTAAAAGATGTAAACCATCACTAAAGAACAATTACAAAGACAAATACAAAATACCCACACCCCAGGTTGGGTAAGGCAGTGGGAACAGGGCAAAATATAGAGATTAGGAGGGAGGATTTGCCTGTAAAAATACCCTAAAGGGCTCCTAATAGGCTCACCCTTCCTAACAGTGGAGGTTGACACCCTAGAAATCGATGTGGCGCCCCCACTCCTCGTCGACTGTCCCTCCTAGCCCTCGGTGTCCCTGCCAACTACTCACACCCCAAACCCCACACACATACAATCTTTATCTAGCCAAAACAGATGGGCACAAAATTACCCAACTAGTACATAAACCTAAGGTATATCTTTCAATAGGATCAAATAACCCTGAATATTAGGGTCAAAATTAATGAATAGTCATCTAGTTAAGCTAGATGTACTAGATAGAGACCAACTGCATGATTTTTTCAGTGACCATGACTTATTAAAGCTGCAATGCAAAACATATATAGAATAGGTATATCCCACCAGGAAAATACATATACCACATCAGTGTCCTCTGAAATAGAGAAATAATATCAGATTCTTATGGACACCTAGATAAATAGGGCACATCATCCCAGTATCTCTGGGCTCAATGACCAAACAGAAGTAGGGCAACCTGGTGTCACAAAGTATACGTCATGGTTAATAATGCAGTAGGATAATATGCTTAATCCACCATAGTAAGTCACTTATCTGGTCATTTCTGATCATTTGTCCCAGTCTTATGTATGGCGTCCCATCAGGGCTCATCAGGGGACAATGGATAGGAGCGTGCCAAAGTGGCAATAATACCAAGTGATCAAATGTGGATGTGTCCAGAGTTGCTGCCTTTCCTTTTAAAATGTAGCTACCGCAATCACTGAAAAGTCCCTTTGAAACAAGACACCGGGGTGTCCATTTTTCGCTATATTGTGCTGCTTCTATTACAGTAAATACCTTGTGCCAGACATGAAGCGTGCACTGAACCGCACGCTAGCTCGTCTTTTTTAGAGAGCAGGGACATACGCTATCATCTTCGAGGGCAGAAAGTGGTCCAAAAATAATCCAACAAGCAGAGGAACTAATTTTGAGCCGCCACAGGGCAAGCGAAGGGCACAATGAGATTATTAATCTATCAAATCATATTCTGACAAAAGATGAAAAAGACATACTACAGGCAGGGTTATCATTTGTTCCAACAACCAGATTTGATCCTTTTGTATGGGTTAAAGATATTAATTTATTTCTAAGAAAACTTAGATGGAAAAAAATCTTTGCCCATAATGACCGCAACAGGTGTCAACAACTTGGTATAATGCCCGATGATCTTGAGGATGTACGCCTCCTTGCAGGTTTGGCAGAGGAGGGAGCAAGGGGTTTGGGTGAAGGACCTTTCACCAACCTCAAACCGAAGAGCAAAAAAATGCCACCTCTGGGGGACCAAGGCATTATTGATGCATTTCAGAAACTAGTTGTGGCTGATATCAAAAGGATAAATCCAAAAAACAGCACCGTTCCCCCTAATATTACTAAGGGTGAAAGGAGTGCTATAGAGGATTTACAAATGAATACCTCCTTGATAATAAAACCCTCGGATAAAGGGGGTAACATGGTAATAATGGATAGACTAGATTATGAGAGAATGTGTAATGATATTTTGGCTGACACATCTACGTATGAGATACTACGTCAGGATCCATCTCTGAATTACAAAAAAAGACTCAATGAGATACTGGTTAAAGCAAAAACATCTTTATTAATATCAAATGTAGAATTTAACTTCTTATTGCCTAAGCATCCTATTACGGCTACTTTCTACACTATTCCAAAAATCCACAAAGGCTACCCACCCCTAAAAGGGAGGCCCATCGTATCAGGTATAGACGCTCTTGCCCAAAACAGTAGTCTCTACCTTGATCAAATTTTAAGACCTTTTGTTACAGCTCTACCTTCATACATAAGAGATACGACCGATTTACTAACTAAATTAGATGGCATTGTGGTAGAACCAGACACGGTACTATTTTCAATAGATGTGGAAGCTTTGAACTCCAGCATTCATCATGAAGCAGGCCTTAAAGCGGTGGAGTATTTTTTGAATACCAGAGGGAACCACCTTGCTCCACATAATAGTTTTGTGGTGGAGTTATTGGACTACATTTTACGGCACAACTTCTTGTTTAATGGCAGATTTTACCACCAGCTCAGGGGCACTGCGATGGGCAGCCCTTGTGCGCCCACATATGCAAATTTGCTCCTGGGCTGGTGGGAGGACATGCTGGTCTTTGGGGATGGGGATGCAGTCTGGGGCCCCTATATTCAGTTTTGGGGCTGTTATATAAATGACATCCTCGTCCTCTGGACCGGCGATACATCTATGTTTTGTGCCTTTATGGAATCTCTCAATAAGAATCACCTGGGATTGAGGTTCACACACGAAAGAAGGGGTGACACTATAGCCTTCCTTGATGTGAGAATCACAATTGAAAACAATGGCTCAATAAAAACCTCTTTACATCGGAAACCGACTGCAGCAAATAGCCTTTTAAGATGGGAAAGCTATCATCCTCCCCCCCTTAAACGTGGCATCCCAAAGGGGCAGTTTTTAAGATTGAGGAGGAATTGCTCCCATGACATGGATTACAATCACAAGGCCAGGGATCTCAAAAAGAGATTTAGGGACAGAGGTTATCACAGAGCTCTCTTGGATGAGGCCTGCATTAATGCTCGTGGGTCCAATAGAGCCAATCTGCTTAATCCACTTATGAGGGAAAATGATGAGTCTGTAACAAGACTGATAGGAACGTTTGACGACCAACAGTCAAAAGTGATGGGTATCCTTAGAAAACACTGGGGAATATTGAGAACAGACCCAGATGTGGCTAAATGTATCTCCCCGTATCCGTCTGTGACTTACAGGAAAGGGAGATCAGTAAAAGATCAAATCGTGAGCAGCCACTACAATCCCCCCAAAAAAGCAGAGACATGGCTCACTAATAGATCTGTGGGCACGTTTAAATGCGGACACTGTAGTTTCTGCAAGTATATTTCACCATAAAACACATTTCAAAGTGCAACAACTAAACGCATTTATAGGAACAAATGCTTTGCTAATTGCAAAACTGAAGGCGTGGTCTATTTGTGTACGTGCTCTTGTCCCCTGGACTACATAGGAAAAACAAAGAGACAACTACGTGTGAGGATAGGGGAGCATTTGGGTGATGTCAGAAACAACAGAGACACCCCTTTAGCTAGACATGTCAATGCAGTACATTGGGGGGATTTGGAAGCATCACCTTTAAAGTCATCGAGGTGGTTAGTCCCTCAATTAGACAAGGAGACTGGGACATAAAGATCCTTCAAAGAGAGTCTAGATGGATCTTTTGGATGGAAAGCACTAGCCCGAACGGCATTAATGAACAACTTACCTTTACCTGTTTCATCTTAACCTTTTCGTGTTACACATATTTGAACTGACAGAATTCCTTTTGGTCCATTCTTTGACCAATTTTGGTCACTTATATGCAAATATGATCTGTATGGTTTGCAGAAGTACCTACACTGTATAAATTGGTTAACTCTGGGAGGAATTTCCTCCTTAGCCCAAAATAGCCACCTATGTCTTTGTTAATGGATGTGTCTTGGGAGTTTCATTCTTTGGTACTCCCAAGATCGAACTCCAAGGAGATGCATTAGATACCATTTGACTGAAAGACAGAGCGCATGGACAATGTTAAATAACCCAGGTGTAGTGATTTCCACCTACACTTTCAATACACTGGGCTCTGATAAATGTGCCACTTTGTCACACAGTCTTCAGTTTACCTTGTTTGGCAGCATCTATACTGCACAGTATAAACTATCACAGACTTGAATTAGATAGTAAACATGCGTGGAAATATATGACCACGCATGTCCATAATCACTACCGCACTCCCGTTGGCAAGATATCTATTACGCATTACAACAATCAATACCACACTCTGCTCGGCAATACATTCACTGCGCATGACAAACTAACATAGATTGATGCCCTTTAGTGCGCAGGCGCAGAGACATACGTCGTAGCGACGTGATGCGCATGTTCAAAAATATGCGTGACTCTACTATGAGAAGCATGATGCGCATGTCCGGAAATAGGCGCTTCCTATCTGAAAGGGAGGCCTAAAAGACGAGCTGGCATGCGGTTCAGTGCATGCTTCATGTCTGTCACAAGGTATTTACTGTAATAGAAGCAGCACAATATAGCGAAAAATGGACACACCGGTGTCTTGTTTCAAAGGGACTTTTCAGTGATTACGGTAGCTACATTTTAAAAGGAAAGGCGGCACCTCTGGACACATCCACAT
This sequence comes from Ranitomeya variabilis, assembly GCF_051348905.1. Classification (NCBI taxonomy): domain Eukaryota; kingdom Metazoa; phylum Chordata; class Amphibia; order Anura; family Dendrobatidae; genus Ranitomeya; species Ranitomeya variabilis. The sequence continues at coordinate 829,247,721 of NC_135233.1, forward strand.
TTGATCACTTGGTATTATTGCCACTTCGGCACGCTCCTATCCATTGTCCCCTAATGAGCCCTGATGGGAGAGGGCGAAACGCGTAGGGACGCCATACATAAGACTGGGACAAATGATCAGAAATGACCAGATAAGTGACTTACTATGGTGGATTAAGCATATTATCCTACTGCATTATTAACCATGACGTATACTTTGTGACACCAGGTTGCCCTACTTCTGTTTGGTCATTGAGCCCAGAGATACTGGGACGATGTGCCCTATTTATCTAGGTGTCCATAAGAATCTGATATTATTTCTCTGTTTCAGAGGACACTCATGTGGTATATGTAGTTTCCTGGTGGGATATACCTATTCTATATATGTTTTGCATTGCAGCTTTAATAAGTCATGGTCACTGAAAAAATCATACAGTTGGTCTCTATCTAGTACATCTAGCTTAGCCAGATGACTATTCATTAATTTTAACCTTAATATTCAGGGTTATTTGATCCTATTGAAAGATATACCTTAGGTTTATGTACTAATTGGGTAATTTTGTGCCCATCTGTTTTGGCTAGATAAAGATTGTATGTGTGTGGGGTTTGGGGTGTGGGTAGTTGGCAGGGACACCCAGGGCTAGGAGGGACAGTCAACGAGGAGTGTGGGCGCCACATCGATTTCTAGGGTGCCAACCTCCACTGTTAGGAAGGGTGAGCCTATTAGGAGCCCTTTAGGGTATTTTTACAGGCATATCCTCCCTCCAAATCTCTATATTTTGCCCTGTGCCCACTGCCTTACCCAACCTGGGGTGTGGGTATTTTGTATTTGTCTTTGTAATTGTTCTTTGGTGATGGTTTACATCTTTTAATATATATTAAAACTATTTTTTTAAGGGTTTTTTTCTCTATGGTTTTTCAATATTGTACCCTTCATTAAATTTGTTTTGGTTTTCCTAGATACATATACTCCAATAGTTACTTTATGATACCCCTGGGATCCTCATCCCTTCTTCTTACTCGACTCTCTCTCATCTGGAATAAGTGATTGTGTAAAAGGCTCCGGGGAGCCGAAACCTCTCATATATCGCATTCCTTGTATTTTTCATTCATTTTGTTATGCTCCCAGACTATGAAGTAATAAATCTATTTAAATATGGCATGAAAATTCACTAGAGTGTGCGGTGAATTTCATACTCTGCAACAGGGGGATGACAGAGGAGCCATGCATACAACAGGGGGAGGACAGAGGAGCCATGCATCCTTCCTTTTAAAAACTGCTCCTTCAACCCTATCCAACGCCCACCCTCCCTTATCCTCTCTTCTTTCGAGGTTCATTCATGCCATATCTACTCCCCCTCTAATCTCCAAATGGCTGTCATATACCGACCACCGGGCTCAGCCACTGCATTCATTGACCATTTCACCTCCTGGCTTCTTCATTTTCTCTCTGCTAACGTCCCCACCATCATCATGGGTGACTTTAATATCCCTACTGACATCAGCCAGCCAGCAGCCTCTAAACTCCTGTCCTTTACTTCATCCTTTGGACTTACTCTGAGGTCCTCCACAGCCACCCACACAGATGGACATACACTAGACCTCATCTTCACCCTCATCTGTTCCCTATCTAATCCTACAACCTCTCCCTTCCCTTATCTGACCACCATCTACACACCTTCTCATCCTTGTCCTCCTCACCCACCCTCATGTCCAGCCACTAGCACATCCTCACAGAAACCTCGCTCACCTAGACATTCACAGACACTCTGACTCTCTTCTACCTCTGTCCTCCATATCTTCATGCCACAACACAGATAGTGCCAACGTTTTCTATAACACCACCCGTGCATCAGCCTTAGACTCAGTCACCCCTCTCATGCATGGCAAAGTGTGACAAATCAATAGGCAATCCTGGCACAACAATCTAACCAAAAAACTTCAACAAGCATCCAGGGTCACGGAGCGGCATTGGAAGAAAACACGCCTGTCACATGACTTCACTGCTTTCAAACAAGCTGCACTTGCCTTCAAATTAGCCCTCACCTCTGCTAAACAGACCTATTACACAAACCTTGTATCCTCATTATCCTACAACCCAAAACAACTGTACCAGTGCTGGCCCTACAAAACTGGGCATCTTTTTGCATATTTTTTCATATTGTGTACCCTGTGATTGCTGTCCTGCCACTGCACTTACCGATAAACTGTCACATATCCCCTGCTTGTCCAATGTGTTCTATAGCTATACTATACTGCTAACTTACTGTATCCTTCCCCAATCACTTCTAAATTGTAGACCTGTTAGGGTTGGTTCTTCTCTCCCTATATAATTTGTCACTGTTAGTTCAGTAATTGTACTTGTATTTTCATTTTTTATTAAATGTGTGTAAACCCTCTTCAAATGTACAGCACCTTTGAATTATTAATGTTTTAAAATAATTAAAGACAAGAGGTGAACAGTCATTTTGCAGCTGTGCTCTGCTTCTAAGGGTCTACAGGTTTATGGACCCTTAGAAGCAGAACACAGCTGCGAAACAGCTCTCATCCACCTTTTGTCTTCCCCCTCACACCCTCCTTAGCTACTTGACTGTCACAGAAAATGTCCTCAAACATGGTTTAAGCCTGGATTAAAGGACTTTTATATGAAGGATTTGGTGAGTGCAGCTTTTCATTTATTCTACCACTATATGTATAAGCTATTCAGTCTTGGCTTTGCACCACAGCAAAGAAATATAAATCTTATAGAAATTGCTTATGTCTGGTAGAAAATCATGAATTAAAGTGTAATAAAAATGGTGCCATCTAAACTTCAAATCTTTTATTTTTTTTGGTTTTGTAACCTTACCAGAGTGATGAGCATCAACAATTTTTCTTTTCAGGTTTTTAGAAATCTCCTTTGTCTGTGCAATGATGCTCTACCACAGATGTATTTATAAGAGCAAACTTTGATATATCCCTGTTGTTTAAAACAGGTCACTTATTCACATCTTATTTTCATCCCATTCAGTGAAAAGACCAGTCTTATTCCTCTTCAAATATCTACCAATCCTTAAGGTTCGCATACATGTTATATTAGATCATTTTCCTGCCCAAAAAATGACAAAGTCTAATATTTTTTACTCATTTGTTTGATATGGTTCTCTTTGTCTGCTCTTAGACCTTGTATGCAACTCTGATATAGTCTATGCAGAAATATGAAAAATTCCAAAGGATTCACAAACTTTTTGGCTTCACTGTAGATTTTTATATACACACATGTTGCATTTTTTCTTTCAGTGAAGGTACTGCATGTAATTTGGTTTTCAAAGTTAAGCAAGTAAATATTGATGAGAACAACGTTATGGTGTTTGATGTCAAAAATGTGCCACTTTGCTTGTGGCTATAAGGCCCACACATCAGTAATTATAGCTATGCCTGCAGCAATTGAAACACTAGAACCTGTACCCGATGCACAAAGATTGTATATTGACAAACATTTCATGGTAGTCTGAACAGAGACAAAGTACATATTTTTGTATTGATAGCCACCAGATATAAAACAATATTGAAGAGCAATTGCTTGGAAAGTCACAAGCTTGTGATATGAAATATTTTTTATGGTACATTACACTGATACAGAAGACAATGAAGAAGACAGGTAGAGATGGCAAAATAATCTATGAGAAAACACACATAATTACATACCTCGTAGGTCATTACATATAATATACAAAACAACCTAAGTATACTGCTCCTTTATAAGGCATAACAAAATCAATTAGCAAGTATAATAAACTAAAAAGAAATTATGTTATGTGGATTAAATTCCCTGTGTAGTTTAGATGTGGCCAATAGAGATGAATTAATCTTTTAACATTCTTGTTCACCAGTTTCACCAAATTTTTCAAAATTCAACATATATCATAAGAGTGGGTAGCCTCCAATTTGAAACTTGTTATCGCAACCACCACCTTAGTAATGATTAAGTGACCTCAACATATAAGGCTATGGGTAAATGGATGATGGCTGTTTTTCACTACTGTGCTGTCACACTCTATCTGTAATGTTTAGTCAGTGTTTTATAGCTCTTTCTCCTTTGTCCTTTTTGTTGAACTGTGAGCTGCGACATCCTCACACTAATAAGAACTCACTACAAAAGTCTGCTCCATTCCATTCCTATGCTTCTATACAAGCTTTGATAGTCCTTGCTGACTGGCGGTGCTATACAATGTGAAGTGATAGCTGACAAACATTACTGGGACATTTATGTGATTGCACCTGAAGTCATGTGAGTCTCCTTTGGTTCGTATAAACTTCTGCTATGTGCAGAATTTTTTTTTTTTTTTTTGATTCGCGCAAATTGAATAACAAATTGTATATAGTTATCAGATGCAACAATTTTCCTAAAACTAGACACAAATTTGATTTTCATTGAAACAATTTGCCCTCCTATAGTAGTCATAATAGGTAGTATTTATAACTTGTTTAGAAGTTTTTTTTCTCATTGTTAATGTGTTTTTATAATTCATGATGAAAATGGAACATTATTAGGCCTAATGCACATTTTCATGCCAAGTACTATATAGAATTTAGCACACAATTGGAAATATATTGCATGCCATATATGAGATCTCAATGCCTCATCTAAATAAACTGAAGCATTGAGTGGCATGATCCTATATATGGCATACCTCCATTTAAAACCCAACTCATATTCACAAAACTTTTATAAGCCATTAGCAGAGTTTTCCCATATTTAAATATTCCTTGTCTTTTACAGATTAAAATGAAAGTACAATTTCTTATTCATTCCTGTTTCTACCCTGAGTATTCACATTTTTTTTTCAATCTACCCTACAGTTTCTTGTGTTATTTTCCATGGTCTTTGCGAAGGGGCCTGTCTTTAAGATGTTGTATATTATTACCCTGCTAGTGACACCCCCTTGATAAAGATCAAAATATTTAACACATAAAAATATATATATATATTTTTTTTGCAGAGTGAAACAATAAGAGAAAAACTGGCCACTTTTGATATGGTGATAGGTCCTCTTTAGAGATGCTCCTGTGTCAAAATGTTGCTTTTATATGCTTGTTATAGTAGCATTCTTTTAATTTCCTTCTTAGAATTTGTACCCAATGATAAACATCAGATCTTACAAAGGTTTATGGACAGATGTTTTTGCCATTTTGTGTTTATTTTTAATGGATGTATAAATTCCAGTGTCTGTATCTATGCAATATTTTAAACACCTTATAATTATTTAATAACATTTAATGTATACATTTTTTCTTATTGTTTTTCAGTTGGCTGTTTGATCTGAGCAAGTTGTTCTATCATTAAAATATATTGCTATTGTACTCATGTTCTACAGGTAATACACTAGTGTGCAGTTTTCCATTTGCTGCAGCTCTGAGTTTGGCTTCAACACTAAAATTACCTATTACTTCATATTTTATGACTTCATCATCCATCTGTCAATGCGCTGGCTAACTTTTTACACAGCATTCAGTTTGTGGATTTCTTTATTAAAATCCTCAATATACTATAGATTATTTTCATCACCTTTTAGGTGTCTGTCATTCGAATACTTGCTATTCTCTTTGGAGTTTCCTTTAATTTTTAGAATTTTTCATTTTCCACCCATATTGTTTTTCACTTTCTTCTTAACTCTGAAGAGTTGTGGAGGGAAAAACTTCCCAAATGTTGAGTATAAAGTTTAACACTTTTGAACTTTCTACAGCTTTCTACAATATACATTTAACAGATCTCAAATATCCTCAGGGTGTAGTATATACTGAAGACATATTTTTCAGTACACTGCTTTCATAGCATGGTGAAATTTGACATTCTCAGTTCTTTTTTTTTTTTCACTATAATATTCTCTAAATCAGTAGATAGCTGATCAATCATGGAGTGATGTGTATATGGCCAATCTAACATACTTCTCAAAATACTTTTGAATTCAAGAAAACATTTGCAAGAATTAAGTTAGTTATTATTTACAAAAGAATATCAAAATAACTAGTAAAATATGAGGAAGCAATATTTTTACAGTTGTGTCATTTCTTCTATTCTGAGATAATTGGCTGTGAGTTGTAATCCTTCAATGGTTATTTTTTGATAGCCTTTCCCAATAATGTCTTGAATTTCTATGGCAATGAGGAAACAACTATGAACTTTAACCAATATGTGATATAACTTTTTAGCTTTTTTAGGGAACATGTAGACATGGCATAGTTTTGTATAAATCCATACATGTGCCCCACATTTTGCTGAGGATTTACTATTTTCAGACTTGCATTTTGCATAGTGATATTCAAAAACTCCTCATAGTGGCTACAACATTGGACTCATTTCACTGATTATGTACTGTATAATCCACCTATGTTCTATTTTGAGGTTTCTGGCACAAGGCGAGGTGGGTCAACAGAGTTAGGGACCATCCTGTTTGGATACAACATGTCTTGGGCGGATAGTGTGAAAGAAATATAAATTGTAAGGTAAACTATAAAATCACTAAAATAACTAGGAAAGATATATATCTTGGTACCGTGTTAGCCAGTAGATAGACAAATATTTAGAATTGAGAGTCCTCAGTGGTTGATACCTTTTAATGGCTAACTGAAAAGATGGTAGCAAATTGCAAGCTTTCGAGACTACACAGGTCTCTTCATCAGGCAAAGACTAAAAGAAATTCTGAAGAATCACATATTTATGCACAACATAGCACAGAAAAAAACAAAAAAAATGGATAAGACAGGTGACATGAGGCAGAATTACCATGAGTGATAAACAGTTATGTCCATAAATATTGGACCAGTTCTTAGATAAGGAATGTTTTATTGTCCTCTGATTGGGGTCTGGTACTGTTGTGATGACCCCACATGATCTGAGGGGCAAGTTCCTTAGTTGATGTAAAATGACATAAATCCATGCGACACATTCATTCCTGCACTAAGACTGTCAAAGGTCATCATCAGTTTATATTCCCATACTCTTCTGTCTCTCTTAGATTTGAAGCTACATTTTAAAACAAGTAATTTCATGTCCATAATGGTAATTCTGCCTCATGTGATTCTTCAGAATTTCTTTTAGTCTTTGCCTGAAGAAGAGACCTGTGTAGTCTCGAAAGCTTGCAATTTGTTACCATCTTTTCAGTTAGCCATTAAAAGATATCAAACACTGAGGACTCTCAATTCTAAATATTTTTCTATCTACTGGCTAACACGGTACCAAGATATAAATCTTTCCTGCATCAAAATGGAGGATACCAGAATGTACCGCATCTTTATGGAACTAAAACCACTTCTGAAGAAACGTGCACAAATGGACAGCAACATTTTTTTCCAATCTAAATGCAAAAAGGAGAATCTAATTCCCAAAGGACTCTGGATTACAAACTCAATTCTTCATACCTACAATACCCATTATGCACAAAACCTGTGTCACAGGACTTCTGAGAGATTAAGGAATCATATTTTGCATGTCTGCTACAGCATGAGGAGTAAAGTCCAAGGGCAATTTGAACCTCTGAGGAAAACACTTGCAGAAGACACAAAGCAAAAATTACAACAATACTACAACAAATTACGGACCCTTCTGATTCATAACAAGGAAAAGAAACTGCACAGATTGTGCCTCAATTCAGGACTCTATGCAAACAGATACAAAACAAAGCTAAAACCTGACAACTTGGACAACCACTCCATTCCAGACACAAAAGCATCTAACTGTGTCATTAATCTCTCAGATTATAAACCCAACAAAGTGGAGTTGGCCGTGCTTTCCAGAGGACTCTGATTTTGTCCTACTAAGGCCCTGGATAAAACTGAACTCTGCAGTGATATGGAACATTTTTTCAGGAGACTGCGCCTGAGGGAATATTTCAATGATACTGAAAATTCAGAACCCACCTTGATTGAAGGAAAAGGGATCCAAACAACCAAGAAGAGGTCAGACTGGACACCTCCACCTGGACACAACGCTCATTTGGATAAATATATAGACTCCTTCAGTCATTTGATAAAATCCACCATCATAGATACTAACAGGAGACAAGTATCCAACATCAGTGCACAGGAGAGAAAGGCCATACCGTCTCTGAAAACCAACAAAGAAATCATCATCAAACCTGCTGACCAGGGAGGTGCAATAGTCATGATGAACACATTAGACTATATGAAGGAAGCAGACAACATATGGACACACGCTACTACAAAAAATTGAACCAACAAAACCGCAGCAACTAGGCGATAAAATACCCAAGGAATCAATTGATATTTCATACAAAATTCACTTTATTAGAAGAAAATAGATCAAGACAGGAGACATGAGGAAGCAAGGCTTACATCGTTAAACACATGTTTGGAAACGCTAGGGTGCACACTGTGGGGATGATATATATATAAATACGTACAAGGAGTTACATAATTTAATAATGTTACACCTTCGTCCCAGGTAGATAAACTGACATTATGCCAAAAAAGTAATTAGCAATGAAAATCAAGCGTGTAATTTACCTGGACACACCAGTTCAGTCCAACCACAGCGGGCACCCGCCCCAACGCACGTTTCGGCGAGATTGCCTTTTTCATGTCTCCTGTCTTGATCTATTTTCTTCTAATAAAGTGAATTTTGTATGAAATATCAATTGATTCCTTGGGTATTTTATCGCCTAGTTGCTGCGGTTTTGTTGGTTTATATCACATGCGATTACCCTATAAACATCCTAGTATGTTGCCCACTATATACAATAATACATTATCTATGTATATTTTCTAAACAGTATAATAATTTTTGTGGGCATGAGTCCTGTGAAGGTATTTTGTTACAAAAAATTGAAGTCAGATCCTACACAGGACTATTACAAGGAACTAAACAAATTGGTATCTTGTCTGCCCGATGAATCCATAAGAGCCGATGACCTGATACCAGAAAGTCCAAGAGCAGGGACATTCTACATGCTTCCCAAAATCCACAAATCTGGAAATCCAGGAAGACTAATTATTTCATGTGTGGACACATTTACTGAGTAGGTATCTGGATGGGTAGAGGGTTTTCTTAAACCCCTGGTAAAGGATACACCCAGCTTCATTCAGGACACAACTGACCTATTGAATAAACTATCAGCAATAGGTCCTCTACCGGAAGGAACCATCCTTGCCATCATGGATGTTGAATCTTTGTACTCCAATATCTCACACCAGGATGGATTAAATGCCTGCAAATTCTTCCTGGAAAACAAAGGGACTGATGCAGATTCTGTGGTGAAACTTATAAAATTCATCCTCACCCACAATTACTTTGAATTTGACAAGATCTATCTACAGGAGACTAGCACAGCAATGGGAAGTAAAATGGCCCCACAGTATGCAAATCTTTTCATGGCCAAGCTTGAAAGCGACTTTTTTTCCTCCTGTCCCATCAGGCCTCTGGCCTACTACCGCTACATTGATGATATTTTAATCATCTGGACGGAGTCTGAGCCACAGCAAAAGATGTTCCATGAACAGTTTAATCAATTTCATCCTACCATCAACTTGACACTCAACTTCTCCTGTACTGAAATTAACTTTTTGGACACCATCATTAAGCTGCAGAACAATAAAATAGAGACATCCCTGTATCAGAAGCCAATCGACCGTCCAACATACCTTAAATTGGACAGTTTCCATCCAAAACACATAAAAAACTCTATTGTTTACAGCCAAGCCATCAGATATAATTGTTTATGTTCCAACCCAATGGATAGGGATGAACACCTTGGTCTCAGAAAGACCTTTTTGAATCAAGGCTACCATTCAAGAACAATTAAAAACCAGATTACAAGAGACATCAGAATATCAAGGAATCACCTGCTACATTACAAAGCTAAAGAAGAAAATAACCAGGTACCTCTAGTATTTACCTACAATACAAATCTGGAAGTGCAAAGGGGAGCTGCATGGAAAGTGCAACCTTTACTACAAAAAGATGCCTGCTTACAATCCATTTTTCCAGACCCCCCACTACTGTGTTTTAGGAAGCCCCCAAATCTAAGAAGCATCATTGTCAAGAGCTCCCTGTCCTCTCCAACAGCTGCAGGTACCTTTCCTTGCAATCAGGAAAAATGTAAAACCTGTCCATGTATAATGACCACAGACAAGATAAAGATCCCCAATTCTCATCAGGACTGCAAGATACCAGGTACTTTCAGCTGTGTCACTTCTAACGTGGTGTACCTAAATATTTGTACTAAATATCCAACTGGGGGTCTGTATGTGGGGGAGACAGGGCAAAATCTTAGAACAAGAATGAATTCTCACCCCAACACAAATAGGAGAAAAAAGAATGGATCTACCTGTGGCAATACATTTTTGTCTCCCAAATCATAATATTATGGACATTAAATTACTTGTTTTAAAAGGTAACTTCAAATCTCAAAGAGACAGAAGAATATGAGAATATAAACTGATGATGACCTTTGACAGTCTTAGTGCAGGAATGAATGTGTCGCATGGATTTATGTCATTTTACATCAACTAAGGAACTTGCCCCTCAGACCATGTGGGGTCATCACAACAGAACCAGACCCCAATCAGAGGACAATAAAACATTCCTTATCTAAGAACTGGTCCAATATTTATGGACATAACTGTTTATCACTCATAGTAATTCTGCCTCATGTTACCTGTCTTATCCATTTTTTTTGTTTTTTCTGTGCTATGTTGTGCATAAATATGTGATTCTTCAGAATTTCTTTTAGTCTTTGCCTGATGAAGAGACCTGTGTAGTCTCGAAAGCTTGCAATTTGTTACCATCTTTTCAGTTAGACATTAAAAGGTTTTCACTGAGGACTCTCAATTCTAAAAAATTTTTTTTAAATAACTAGTTAAGGCTCAATCCAAATGACTGTCTTCACACAAAGGATACAACATCTGCCTACTTTTATTGAAGGGACTCAGAACCACAATGGGGGGTCTCCCAGAAGAATACCGAGAGGTGTCAAACATGGTAGCTCGGCTCCTGAACCCTTAGCTTCAAAGTGTTCTGTACTAGGAAGAATACTTGCTATTGACTGTACAGAGAGGATTGGGGGAGACACAGGATAATTGAAATGTAAAACCATAAACTTTTAAATGGCTCAATCTGGCTGATCATAAAAATATGAGCCTATGATCAAGGCTATAAAAAGCTGGGTAACACAAACAACATTTTCACTTAGGGAAGCTGCGTATGCTGGTGTGATCCATAATTCTTTTCTCCTTCCCTCAATGAAACAGAAGATAATTGTAGATGGAAATGTTTAGATATCTCTGTTATTACTTCCTTTTTATTTTATAACTCTTTTGCATGTCTGTGAGTCTTTTTTTATTTTGATATCTTTTATTGTAATCACTGTGTATTTTTATATTAAAGCTTAAAATCTTTAATAAGTTTGATCTTTTTATACTCTAAAGAATCCATAGTCTTTGCAAGAGTGTGTGACCTTTTAATTGTCAGAAAGTAATATATTTTGGGGACTCATCACCCCATGCATTTGATGAGTGGTGGCTGCAAAGTTAAGAAATCAGTGTGTGCTTTATGCTCACTTTATAACCCAAAACAAAGGTTGAGAGCTGTATTGAGTAAGAAAATATAAATTAACCCTTGCAAGCGCACTTCATGTCATGTGCTGAGAAGTGTGTATGTGACAAATGGCCTTTATACTTTTTTGATCAAAATGGTGTCAATTAAGTATCCTATGCTTTTACATGTATTACTACCAGAGATGAGCAAATATTTCAATATTCGGTTTGGATTTTGATCGCCGTATTTGCAATATTCGCCAAACATAGCCGAATGCCATTGGAGTCAGTGGGAGTACAGATGAGCAAATATGTTCGGAAACGATCATCAAACATAAACTCGACATAAATATGGTACAAATATGGCATGAATATGGCAAATTCGGATTCGGCAATTGTTTTCCGAACATATTCGCTCATGTTTAATTACTACTACTTATTCCTTATTCACTGCACGTTATCTATTCACCATTTTTTATACTAGGTTTTGTCTGTTAATGGGTGCCATATGAATGTACACCTATACACTGCACCTGTACTTACAAGTATGCTGGCCTAGGTTTTCGGTTTTCCTCCTATGTTAATGAAGTACCACCCCTACTATACCCGTGGAACCAGTTCACAAGAGAATACTGGAGGTCATATTTAACTCTTTTCCTCCCAGCAGGTGTGCATTCCTTATACCAAACCAGCAAACAATTTAGGCCGGTTTCACAGTTGCGGTTGTGTCCGCAGCGTTTCTTCCGCAATAATCCGCATGCGTTGTGTTTTCCTATATTTAACATTAGGAACGCAAGTGTCTGCGTGTGATTGCGTATTGCCTCGTTTGACGACGCATGCGTCGTTTCGTCGTCTGCAGTTTGGCACGGTATATGCTACATGTAGTAATTTTAGAGGCGTCAATTTGCCGCCTAGAAACGTGTGCGGTTGTTAGCGGTAGGAATGCGCCAAAAAAACGCATTGCTGTCTATGTGAACGCATGCGGCCGCAAGCACATACGTTGCACCAGAGAAAAACATGTCTAAACACTGATTAGCCACCCCCCACATACAAGGCGATAAAGGGAGGGAATGGAAAGTAGCAGGTCACTACACAGCAGAGAGAGAAGCGGAGGAAACAGACAAAAGCAGCTTGGAGGAAACAAGACTCTGAACAATGTGAGTATATCCTAGCCAATGCCTTTATTTTCTATTTTATGTCTCTACATGTCTTAATTTCTTTCATTTCTTTCTTTCTGCATGCATCAGAATGTCTTCTTCTGATGAGGAGCAATGTCCTGGGCCTTCTGAAGTAGAACATGTCAGTGAAGTGAGTACTCACCTCCTCAGATTGATAAGTATTCACTGTCACATCATAACATATGATAATATTTGTTTTTCATTTTTTTAGAGCACTTCTTCTACTGTGGCAGAGACTGGGCAGGAGCAGCGGGGTAACGGACGAGTGTCAAGGCGGCAGCGTGTAAGTATACAAGGCTGACTGTTTACTGTATCCTCACTTTAGTATTCCTGAATCTTCCTTTCTGTACTTTACTCTTTCTTTACAATTTTCTTCTGGACTCCTTGTTTATCTTGACTTTCCTTATTCATGCCATTTCTCATCCTCTGTTTTCTTTCTTTTCCTTATGTTAATGTATCCAACACAGTTGTGTGAGCACGGCCAAAAGTCCATTGTCTAATAACCATTATGTGTTTTTTTCAACAGTGGGCAGAGTCAAAACACGTTGGCTGTTGTGAACTCTGTTTCTGGGCTCCCTCCTGTGGTCGTGGGTGGTACTGTGTGAGTTCTCTCTTTGGGCTCCCGCTGGTGGCTCTTTTTGTTATTTTGCAGGTTTCTGGCAGGATCAGCTGTCTCGTCATCTGCTAGTTAGGTTTCCTATTTAATCCACCTGGTCCTTCATTCCTTGCCTGTTGTCGTTGTATTCAGTGCTATTCTGGTTGCTCCTGTCTACATCCGTTATCATTCTCTCCAAGAGAAGCTAAGTTTGGTTTGCTTATTTTTGCTCATCTGTGTTCAAGATGTTTCCTAGTATACGATGAGTTTTGTCCAGCTTGCTAATATGTGATTCCCCTGCTTGCTGGTGCTCTGGGGTGCTGAGTTGCTACCCCCACATCGTTAGTTGGTGTGGGGGTTCTCGCATTCTCTGCGTGGATATTTTTGCATAGGGTTTTTTACTGACCGCACAGATCCCTTGCTATTTTCTGCTATCTAGCGTTAGCGGGCCTCATTTGCTTAACCTGTTTCATCTCTGCGTTTGTCTTTTCCTCGTAACTCACTGTTATTATTTGTGGGGGGCTTCTATATCTCTGGGGTTATTTCTCTGAGGCAAGTGAGGTCTTTACTTTCTCTTTAGGGGTAGTCAGTTTCTCAGGCCATGAAGAGACGTCTAGGATTTCAGGAAACGTTCCACGGCTGTCTATAGTGTGTGCGGTTAGGATCAGGTTTGCGGTTAGTCCAGTTACCACATCCCCAGAGCTCGTCCTATTATCTTCTACTTAGCTGGTTAGATTTGTGATCCTAAGCCACTAGGATCATAACAGTACAACAGGCCCAAAGTGTTAAATGCATCGCAAAAGTGGGATAAGAGAAATCCTGAGTTCAATTTTTTTTTTCTGCTCTGCAGTGTGTCCTGCTTCTCTCCTCCCCTTAATCTCTGGGTGGCTTTGAGTTCTGCTGCAGACATGGATATTCAGAGTCTGACTTCTAGTGTGGATCATCTTGCGGCAAGGGTGCAAAACATTCAGGATTTTGTTGTTCACAGTCCTATGTCTGAGTCAAAAGTACCTATTCCTGAGTTTTTTTCTGGAGATAGATCTAGGTTTCTGAATTTTAAGAATAATTGTAAATTATTTCTTTCTTTGAGACCTCGTTCCTCTGGTGATTCCGCTCAGCAAGTTAGAATTCTTATCTCTCTGTTACGTGGCGACCCTCAAGATTGGGCCTTCTCCCTGGCGCCAGGAGATCCTGCATTGCTGAATGTGTGTTATGACCCCAATGGCAGAGGGTCTCAGGAATAATGCTAAGTCAGTAAATACAGAAAACCAGCTCATAGGGCAGTGGTAACTGGGCTGACCATATAACTAATCCTAGCACCACAAATACCAGCAGCCGGGGAACGTTCCTACGTTGATCCTAGACGTCTCGCGCCAGCCGGAGAGCTAACTACCCCTAGAAGGGAAAAGAAAGACCTTTCTTGCCTCCAGAGGAAATACCCCAAAAAGTTGGATAGAAGCCCCCCACAAATAATAACGGTGAGGTAAGAGGAAAAGACAAACATAAGAATGAGCTAGGAATTTAGCAAAGAGAGGCCCACTAGCTAATAGCAGAATATAGAAAGATAACTTATATGGTCAGCAAAAAATCCTATCAAAAATATCCACACTGGAAATTCAAGAACCCCCGAACCGTCTAACGGCCCAGGGGGAGAACACCAGCCCCCTAGAGCTTCCAGCAAGGTCAGGAATAACATTTAGTACAAGCTGGACAAAAATGATTGCAAACAAATAACCCGAAAAACAAAGAAGCAAGACTTAGCTTAATTTAGCACGAACCAGGACCAGCAAACAGGAGCAAACAGAATGTGTCTGATAACACCGATGCCAGGCACTGGACTAAGGTTCCAGGAGGTTAAATAGCAACACCCCTGAAGTAACGACCCAGCTGGGTGCAAACAGAGGGAAGGAAATCCCAGAGTCATATCACTAGTAACCACTAGAGGGAGCCAAAAAAGTCTAATTCACAACAAATGTGGATGCATTTTTTCTGGCGCTTGGATTGCTTTATGAGGAACCTAATCTGGAGAACCAGGCAGAAAAGGCCTTGCTGGCTCTCTCTCAGGGTCAGGATGAAGCTGAGGTGTATTGTCAAATATTTCGGAAATGGTCGGTGCTTACTCAATGGAATGAGTGTGCCCTGGCTGCAAATTTCAGAGAAGGTCTTTCTGAAGCCATTAAGAATGTTATGGTGGGGTTCCCCACGCCTGCGAGTCTGAATGAGTCAATGGCTTTGGCCATTCAGATTGATCGGCGTTTGCGGGAGCGCAAACCTGCGCACCATCTGGCGGTGTTTTCTGAACAGAAACCTGAGTCTATGCAATGTGATAGGATTCTGACCAGAATTGAACGGCAAAATCATAGACGTCAGAATGGGTTGTGCTTTTACTGTGGTGATTCAGCTCATGTTATCTCAGCATGCTCTAAGCGCACAAAAAACTTTGCTAGATCTGTCACCATTGGTACTGTACAGCCTAAATTCATTTTGTCTGTTACTTTGATTTGCTCTCTGTCATCCTACTCAGTTATGGCTTTTGTAGATTCAGGTGCCGCCCTGAATCTGATGGATTTGTCATTTGCCAAGCGCTGTGGTTTTATCCTTGAGCCATTACAGTTCCCTATTCCATTGAAGGGAATTGATGCTACACCATTGGCCAAGAATAAACCTCAATACTGGACGCAAGTGACCATGTGTATGACTCCTGCACATCAGGAGGTGATTCGCTTTCTTGTGTTATATAATTTGCATGACGTTGTCGTGTTGGGTCTGCCATGGTTGCATGCTCATAATCCAGTCCTGGATTGGAAAGCTATGTCTGTGTTGAGTTAAGGTTGCCAGGGAATTCATGGCGATGCTCGCTTGTTATCAATTGCTTCCTCTACTCCTTCTGAAGTCCCTGAGTTTTTGTCGGACTACCAGGATGTATTTGATGAGCCCAAATCCAGTGCCCTACCTCCTCATAGGGATTGTGATTGTGCTATAAATTTGATTCCTGGTAGTAAGTTCCCTAAGGGACGACTGTTTAATTTGTCTGTACCAGAGCATGCCGCTATGCGGAGCTATGTAAAGGAGTCTTTGGAGAAGGGACATATTCGCCCCTCCTCGTCCCCTCTTGGTGCGGGATTCTTTTTTGTGGCCAAGAAGGATGGTTCGTTGAGACCCTGTATAGATTATCGCCTTCTAAATAAAATCACGGTCAAATTCCAGTATCCCTTGCCATTGTTGTCTGATCTGTTTGCTCGGATTAGGGGGTCTAGTTGGTTCACCAAGATAGATCTTCGCGGTGCGTATAATCTTGTGCGTATAAAAAAGGGCAATGAATGGAAAACAGCATTTAATACGCCCGAAGGCCATTTTGAGTACTTGGTGATGCCTTTTGGACTTTCTAATGCCCCTTCTGTGTTTCAGTCCTTCATGCACGATATCTTCCGAGAATATCTGGATAAATTTATGATTGTGTATCTGGATGATATTTTGGTCTTTTCAGATGATTGGGAATCCCATGTGAAGCAGGTCAGGATGGTATTTCAGGTCCTGCGTGCCAATGCCTTGTTTGTGAAGGGTTCCAAATGTCTCTTCGGAGTCCAGAAAGTTTCCTTTTTGGGCTTTATTTTTTCTCCTTCTTCTATTGAGATGGACCCAGTCAAGGTCCAGGCTATTCATGATTGGACTCAACCTACATCGGTTAAGAGTCTTCAGAAGTTCTTGGGTTTTGCTAATTTTTACCGTCGCTTCATTGCTAATTTTTCTGGTGTGGTTAAACCTTTGACGGATTTGACCAAGAAGGGTTCTGATGTGACTAACTGGTCTCCTGCGGCCGTTGAGGCCTTTCAGGAGCTGAAGCGCCGGTTTTCTTCGGCTCCAGTTTTATGTCAGCCAGATGTCTCTCTTCCCTTCCAGGTCGAGGTTGATGCTTCTGAAATTGGAGCAGGGGCTGTTTTGTCACAGAGAAGCTCTGATTGCTCTGTGATGAAGCCATGTGCCTTCTTTTCAAGAAAATTTTCGCCGGCTGAACGAAATTATGATGTTGGTAATCGGGAGTTATTGGCAATGAAGTGGGCATTTGAGGAGTGGCGACATTGGCTAGAGGGAGCTAAGCATCGTGTGGTGGTCTTGACTGATCATAAAAATTTGATTTATCTTGAGTCGGCCAAGCGGTTGAATCCTAGACAGGCTCGTTGGTCGTTGTTTTTCTCACGTTTCGATTTCGTGGTCTCGTACCTTCCTGGTTCGAAGAACGTGAAGGCTGATGCTCTTTCTAGGAGTTTTGTGCCTGACTCCCCTGGAGTTTCTGAGCCGGTTGGTATCCTCAAAGAGGGTGTAATTTTGTCTGCCATTTCCCCAGATTTGAGACGGGTGTTACAGGAATTTCAGGCGGATAGACCTGACCGTTGTCCATCAGAGAGACTGTTTGTCCCAGATAGATGGACCAGCAGAGTTATTTCCGATGTCCATTCTTCAGTGTTGGCGGGTCATCCTGGGATTTTTGGTACCAGAGATTTGGTGGCTAGATCCTTCTGGTGGCCTTCCTTGTCGCGGGATGTGCATTCCTTTGTGCAGTCCTGTGGGATTTGTGCTCGGGCTAAGCCTTGCTGTTCTCGTGCCAGTGGTTTGCTTTTGCCTTTGCCGGTTCCTAAGAGGCCTTGGACGCATATTTCCATGGATTTTATTTCGGATCTTCCGGTCTCTCAGAGAATGTCTGTCATCTGGGTGGTTTGTGATCGTTTTTCTAAAATGGTCCATTTGGTGCCCTTGCCTAAGTTGCCTTCTTCCTCCGATTTGGTTCCGTTATTTTTTCAGAATGTGGTTCGTCTGCACGGCATCCCTGAAAACATTGTGTCTGACAGAGGATCCCAGTTTGTGTCCAGATTTTGGCGGTCCTTTTGTGCTAAGATGGGCATTGATTTGCCTTTTTCGTCGGCCTTCCATCCTCAGACGAATGGCCAAACCAAGCGAACTAACCAGACCTTGGAAACTTATTTGAGATGTTTTGTTTCTTCTGACCAGGATGATTGGGTGACTTTTTTGCTATTGGCCGAGTTTGCCCTTAATAATCGGGCTAGTTCGGCTACTTTGGTTTCGCCTTTTTTTTGTAATTCTGGTTTTCATCCTCGTTTTTCCTCGGGTCAGGTTGAGTCTTCTGACTGTCCTGGGGTGGATTCTGTGGTGGATAGGTTGCAGCAGATTTGGAACCATGTGGTGGACAATTTGATGTTGTCACAAGAGAAGGCTCAGCGCTTTGCTAACCGTCGTCGCTGTGTGAGTCCCCGACTTCATGTGGGGGATTTGGTGTGGTTGTCTTCTCGTTATGTTCCTATGAAGGTTTCTTCTCCTAAGTTTAAACCTTGTTTTATCGGTCCTTATAAAATTTTGGAAATCCTCAACCCTGTGTCATTTCGTTTGGACCTCCCGGCATCGTTTACCATCCATAATGTGTTCCATAGGTCTTTGTTGCGGAGGCATGTGGTGCCTGTGGTTCCTTCTGTTGAGCCTCCTGCTCCGGTGCTGGTTGAGGGAGAATTGGAATACGTTGTGGAGAAGATCTTGGATTCTCGTATTTCAAGACGGAGGCTTCAGTATTTGGTTAAGTGGAAGGGCTATGGTCAGGAGGATAATTCCTGGGTTGTCACCTCTGATGTTCATGCGGCCGATTTGGTTCGTGCCTTCCATGTGGCTCACCCTGATCGCCCTGGGGGTTCTGGTGAGGTTCGGTGACCCCTCCTTAAGGTGGGGGTACTGTTGTGAACTCTGTTTCCGGGCTCCCTCCTGTGGTTGTGAGTGGTACTGTGTGAGTTCTCTCTTTGGGCTCCCCCTGGTGGCTCTTTTTGTTATTTTGCAGGTTTCTGGCAGGATCAGCTGTCTCGTCATCTGCTAGTTAGGTTTCCTATTTAATCTACCTGGTCCTTCATTCCTTGCCTGTTGTCGTTGTATTCAGTGCTATTCTGATTGCTCCTGTCTACATCCGTTATCAGTCTCTCCAAGAGAAGCTAAGTTTGGTTTGCTTATTTTTGCTCATCTGTGTTCAAGATGTTTCCTAGTATACGATGAGTTTTGTCCAGCTTGCTAATATGTGATTTCCCTGCTTGCTGGTGCTCTGGGGTGCTGAGTTGCTCCCCCCACATCATTAGTTGGTGTGGGGGTTCTCGCATTCTCTGCGTGGATATTTTTGCATAGGGTTTTTTACTGACCGCACAGATCCCTTGCTATTTTCTGCTATCTAGCGTTAGCGGGCCTCATTTGCTTAACCTGTTTCATCTCTGCGTTTGTCTTTTCCTCTTAACTCACCGTTATTATTTGTGGGGGGCTTCTATATCTCTGGGGTTATTTCTCTGAGGCAAGTGAGGTCTTTACTTTCTCTTTAGGGGTAGTCAGTTTCTCAGGCCGTGAAGAGACGTCTAGGATTTCAGGAAACGTTCCACGGCTGCCTATAGTGTGTGCGGTTAGGATCAGGTTTGCGGTTAGTCCAGTTACCACATCCCCAGAGCTCGTCCTATTATCTTCTACTTAGCTGGTTAGATTTGTGATCCTAAGCCACTAGGATCATAACAGTTGGCGTTCGATGAAGGACCGCTTCAACAAGGACCTGCGTCAAGATAGCCATGTTCCCAGTGGTTCTGGAGAAAGGATCCGAAAGTACAATTACCATCGCATTCTGGCATTTTTAAGACCGGTCCTTGCCCAGAGAACGTAAGTATTTCTCCCGTGCATTAGGTTGTGTTGTATTGCCATAATCTGTATGTTTCTATTCCACAGGAGTTGGCGTCTGGTTAATTTTTGGTATTCATTTTTCTTCCTTTTTTCACAGCACATGGAGCAGCACTGTTGGCCCAGGTTCTGGAGCGGTCCTTCATCAGACAGCCACGGACCCATTCCAGCCATCCAGCAGCGCTGCAGCAAGTGGGCCTGCCACACAAACTGGAGACCAGGAAGCTGGTCCATCAGGTCTTCCCCTTTCCCAGTCCTCTCCCTCATGCCCGAGTTTTTGCACTTGAGCTCGGTTTTTCACAAAGGACTCAAGGCTTTGGGTGACTTGGGTGACTGAATGGATATTTCCCTTAGTCACATGAATACACATATTCAGGAGGTCACCAAAAGCCTTGACCAAGTAAAAGCTGACCTCCAGAGGCCAGCACATCATTTTTTTAACTAAATTGAGCAGGGCATGTCGGAACACCTTACTCCTGATCTCCAGCTTAGTGTGTGATGCAGGCCTGCAATGCTGCTTACGTGCACTATGGACTCTGGCATGGCTGCACGCTCTATGAGCACTATGGACTCTGGCATGGTTGCATGCTCTATGAGCACTATGGAGTCTGGCATGGCCTTCCGCTCTATGAGCACTATGGACTCTGGCATGGCTGTGCGCTCTTCGAGCACTATGGACTCTAGCACAGTGCAGCTGGCCCCTGACAGATCACCAACCATGACCTTGCCACGACATATGAGCCCACCGAGGCTTTCCAGAACTCGGCAATCCCAGTAATGGAAAAAAAACAGCGGACTCTTAGTATTC
Source organism: Ranitomeya variabilis (assembly GCF_051348905.1). Taxonomy (NCBI): domain Eukaryota; kingdom Metazoa; phylum Chordata; class Amphibia; order Anura; family Dendrobatidae; genus Ranitomeya; species Ranitomeya variabilis. The sequence goes on from NC_135233.1 coordinate 829,268,517, forward strand.
CTCCCCCCTCACCTCCCAGTGTGTTTGTAATGTCAGGTTTGTCTCACCCTTCCAGTGCATCTCAGGCCTCTCATGTGTAAAACCTTATCCCCGAACTACCAGACCCCACAAGTTTCATTGCCCCTTCTCCTGCCACCTCTGCATCGTCCACAGTTAGCCAGGCCTCACAGCTTCACACATACATCACTCTACCCCAAGCAGGCGCAGTTAAATAAAAAGTTTGTGTGTAACAAAATAAATAATATTGTTTTTTGCCCCCTATTATGTGTGGTTTACTTGTGTATTTCACCGCCGTCAACACACACCGTGCGCCGAACAGTTAATTTCTTGGTCACATCATAGCTCCAGAAGTTAGCAAGTAAAAGACTGCAGCTTTGTGTGTCTTTAGTATAGAGATATGAGATGGGCCACAAAATTAATAATTGTATTATCTCCATAATGTCTTCATTCTGCTTAGTCTGTGACTAGTGTTGCAGACTGAAGAGAAAATGGCGGAAATACAATGCAGAACTATACTCAATAGGTCACGTGTCCAAAAACTCATTAGTTAGGACACCTGACCTTGTGAGTAGAGAACTGCCTTGTATAACCTCCATTTTTTCTTCTGTGTACATAATCTATTTCACACAAAGTGAAGGGATGATGGCGGTCATACAAGGCATATCTATGCTCACCTGGTCATGTGTCAGAAATAGTGAATGCATGAGGCTGTTATATGTGCATCATGAATTCATTATTTCTGACACCTGACTTGTTGAGTATAGATCTGTTTTGTATGACAGCCATTGTCTCTTCAGTCTGTGTCCAATTGATACTGCAGAACAGAATCATGATGCAATGACGTCAACAACTTACCACTAACAACATGGCTGCTGTCACACTAGCAGTATGTGGTCAGTATTTTATATCAGTAATTATAAGCCAAAACAAGGATTGGAAAAATTATAGGAAAATTATAATATTAACATATCTAGCACCTCAGCCTTTATCACCCACTCCTGGTTTTGGATTAAAAATACTGATATTAAATACAGACCAAATACTGCTAGTGTGAGGACAGCCTGGGTTTGTAGAGGAAAGACGTAGGAGACACGATCAAGACACCAAAAAATAAAGTTTATTAAAGAGAAATATTTGTAACATTTAAGAAAATAACTGGTACAGATAAAATCCCAAAAGGACATTTACACAACATTGTCCTGCCATGACACACGCCCAATATCCGAATAAAAAAAGGCAGCAAATTGATCCCGCATGTGGCCAACTTCAGCTGTTGACCGCAGCAGGTGATGCTGGTCACACTAGCAGTATGTGGTCAGTATTTTATATCAGTAATTATAAGCCAAAACAAGGATTGGAAAAATTATAGGAAAATTATAATATTAACATATCTAGCACCTCAGCCTTTATCACCCACTCCTGGTTTTGGATTACAAATACTGATATTAAATACAGACCAAATACTGCTAGTGTGAGGACAGCCTGGGTTTGTAGAGGAAAGACATAGGAGACACGATCAAGACACCAAAAAATAAAGTTTATTAAAGAGAAATATTTGTAACATTTAAGAAAATAACTGGTACAGATAAAATCCCAAAAGGACATTTACACAACATTGTCCTGCCATGACACACGCCCAATATCCGAATAAAAAAAGGCAGCAAATTGATCCCGCATGTGGCCAACTTCAGCTGTTGACCGCAGCAGGTGATGCTGGTAATCTGGCAATGGGTTTCCAACAGGTTCATCCAGTTCAATGTTGGGCCGCTCCTTTGCCATTATGTAATTGTGCAGAACCACACAGGCTTTGACCACCTCGTAGACTGTCTCCAATTTTAGATTAATGGCTGATGCAAGAATGCACCATTTTGAAACAAGAATCCCAAAGGTACACTCTACTGTTCTTCGGGCCCTGGTTAGTCTGTAGTTAAAAATCATTTTAGTGTGGTTCAAGTCCCGGCTGGAATATGGCTTCAGTAGGTTTTCACACATCTGAAAGGCCTCATCACCAACCATAACAAATGGCATTGGTGGACCTTGAGTTTTGGGGAGAGGTCGTGGCCCTGGAAAATTAAAATTTTTGACATACACACGGCAATGAAGCGACAGTCCGCATCGGCTATTGCCATGAGCACAACAGAAAAATATTTTTTATAATTGAAGTACTCTGATCCTGTTCTGGCTGGTTTGATAATGCGTATGTGCTTTCCATCCACCGCTCCCAAACAGTTGGGGAAATCACACACACTCCAGAATTTTTCCGCAATTCCAATCCACATGTCCAAGGTGGTTAGGGGTATAAACTCATCCCGGAGTACATTCCACAAAGCCCGGCAGGTGTCTGCAACTATTCCGGACAGGGTGGAAATTCCAAGCCGGTATTGGAAGTGGAGGGATGATAAACTCTCTCCGGTAGCCAGAAATCTGGAAGAAAAAAAAAAATTACAATCAATTCTATTTATGGTGTTGTTATGCTAAAGACATAAAGGAAAATACAAAAAAAAAATGTCAGAACACCCAAAATTAGCACTGCCATTGGTTTAGACTTGTTACGTACCTTAATGTAACCAGCAGATGTTCCTCTGGTGGAATCGCTCTACGGAGCTGGGTGTCCTGTCTCCGTATGGCTCCTTGGACACGAGCAAGCAAATCCTGGAACGATTCTTGCGACATCCTTGTATATTCTGGGAATTTGTCCGGGTTAGCATTAAGCTCACCATACAGCGTGTGATAGGCTCCACGTCTCTCACGTAATTCAATAATGGGGTGTCTCCAAAAACGCCTACAACGTCTCCTTCTCCATCTTTTGTGATTTCTGTCTTGCTCCCAAGCAAACGCACAGACAAGAAACAGCTTGATGCTTAAATCCAGGTTGAAAAAAAAGCTCTCCATGCGAAAATCCATCATGACACAGGATACAGTAGCACACTGTTAAGATTTCAGCAGTCCTAGGGTCTATATATGGAGATCCCATAATATACGCCCTCTGTAGTCCCATTGGCGGTGTCTGGTTATCTAGATTTTTCTCCTGTAAAATTTGTCACCATGCACACCAAAAACACAAACGCATAGAAAAGCGTGCAAACGCTGCGTTTTTTTAACCGCATGCATTCCCGCATGCGTCTAAAAAATGCCGCCTTTGTACGTGTTTCTATGCGTTTTTTTCTGCACTTGCGGATGCGGATTAAACGCTGCGGATTCTAATGCAAATGTGAAACTAGCCTTAGTTATCTATTGCCTGTGCTGTAGAGTGAACATAGTGACATAAAGCAGACCACCCAGCGATGTGGAGTAAAAATCTTAAACTACAAATTCTCAAAAAGCCATAATTAAAAAGCCAACCACTTCCTGGCCATACATTGATGCAGATGATTATTTTTTACTTAGATCAGTGGGAAGAGTCCTATGCTATAAATGCACTAGTGATTTTTCAAAAATTGTGTTTGCTACTGGCTCTAAATATGCCAAAACATAGCTTCATATACATTTTGAATTGATGTAACACCAAAGACTGTATTTGTGTGAAACACAGTTTGATCTACTGCAAAAAAAATGCCCACCAAATGTTACTAGTTCATATTGATAGTTTAAAAATCATAGCATGCCATTAAATCTACACATATTTTTTGATGTCTTGGGATGGAATGCTTTAAATCGCAATTCACTTTCATTACACTGTATTTTTCCAGATTTTTTATTTGCAATTCACACACACTGATTATCTGCTAGAAGTTTGGCTTGACTGAACCCCCTGACGAAGGATTCTAAAATCCGAAACGTGCGTTGGGGTGCGCATTGTTTGGAGTCGGGTAACGCCATATAAGGTACAGGTACTCCCACATAATTCGGGACTATTGGATTTTTGCACTCAGCACTTTACTCTGTTTAGCCTTTTTTTGCACATTGCACATGATATTGTTGCATAATTTTATCACCCACATGTTCAGTTGTGGAAATTTTATCTTAAATTCAACATTTTAATATTATTATTCTTGCACGGTCTCTTTTATTGATTTTTTCTATCACAGGTGGTACACAATAATTCATAGTCCTGTTTAGGAGTCCTGAGATTAACCCTTCCTTATGTGGCACACCTTATGCCTATTTTTTGTATATACTGGTGATTAATTTATTCATATAATTGTCACCTTTGTTATTGTTTTTATATTTTCCAACATGTGCACATGAAATATGCTATTACCAGCTTTAATAAAGTAATTTTAAATATATATCCTTGCCATTAATTCCTTGGTATTCGGTCTCAAACTCTGGTGGTTGGTACTTGAACTTGGCTTTACATGCAAAAAAAAATGTGTCCTTCCTTATTTTTAATCTTGGCTTGATATCCCAATATGTTTTATGCAAGATGGCCAGTTTTGAAAATACAATATTTTGTAATATTCAGCTTTGTAATGTTTATGCTATATTTGTCTACTTGTAATAACTGAATGGTTATGCTCTAAATTGATATCTGTTGAGAATTTTGAAGGGTTAACAATGCTTTATTAAAAATGTTGTGAATACAGTGACATTATCAGTAATAACATGAGACATGTATAAATATTGAGAAAAAAAAAACAACTTTACTAAATAGAGATGAGCAAACTTTTCAAGGTTCGATTCGCCTAACGGACCGATGTTCGCCAAACCGCTGAAACAGTTTGTTGAATGTATCCGAACCTCATTAAATTTAATGGGAGATAATCAAACGCATAGACAACACATTTGGCTGGGGGGGCAAAAAGCCGCACAAAAAGCTCACGTTAGGGGCAGACACCATGAAAAGTGGCATCAATTGACACAGTAGAAATGTTATAATGGCGCAGATATCAGGCATGGAACACGCATGAGACAGGGTCTGAACCAGCATTTACAGCTTGGAACTAAAGTTTCAATGAGGACATGGTTGTTAAGGGAGCAGTGTAAGCCTTCTTAGCTGGGAGTCCTGATACCTCATGCAACATCTCCATTTTTTTTTCTATTAGTCCAGCCACACTTAGATGGCACAAACTTCACTTTCATACAGTATTATTGGTAGAAAAATAAAAGGAAAGTAACACAGGCAGTTGACTGGAAGTGATTGCAGGCCTGACTGTCTTGAAGCCCTACTTACACAGGCAAACAACCAGATGAAGACCCAACTGGGAGACTCTACATTTCAAAAAAATAATTGTCACACACCACTAAAGTGCCATCGATTTCCACAGAGGAGAAAAAGTTTAATATGCCTCTGACACACCTTCTACTACATGCAACCCACCAGATGGAGACCCAACTTTGAGTCTCCACATTTCATTGGAAATCTTGGCCTTCTGATTTGCCACTGAAACACAGTTTTAGCACAAATGATTGGCAGAAGGGGCTTTCAATGACTGCCGCACAGTTTTTCAACAATCAGTAGAAGATCGATTTCACATGGGACAGGATCCTATCTCTTTCACTGACAAGTTCACTTTCAGCACCAGCACTAAAGCAGGTGTGGCCTTTCTGCACTGTGACACTGAGCAAATGGCACCAGCAAAGCAAGATGTCCCCTTCATATATGGCCATAAATATGTGACTTCGGCAGCTAATCACAGCATATTTTGTGTCATGATTATGGATGAGCATAGAGATGAAATTTCAATATTCGGTTTGGATTACTATGGTCGTATTTACAATATTCGATGAACATAGCTGAACATCATTGAAGTCAATGGAAGAATACATGAGGGAATATTAGTGACTAGATGTTTCCAGCCAGCTAACGCTCGGCATGCTCATTGCTAACTAATGAACGCTGCTGGTGATTAAACTAAAGTAAATAATGACAACATTCAATAGCGCTTACGCAGGTGGTAAATTAACTTAAAATGAAGTTAATAACAATAGTGTGGTGATGTGTTGGGGGTGGGATTATGTGTGGTGATGTGGTGGGGGCGAGATTATGTGTGTTAATGGGGTGGGAGGCGGGATTATGTGTGGTAATGTGGTGGGGGGCGGGATTATCTGTGGTAATGTGGTGGGGGGCGGGATTATGCGTGATGATGTGTTGGGGGTGGGATTATGTGTGGTGATGTGGTGGGGGGCGGGATTATGTGTGTTAATGGGGTGGGGGCGGGATAATGTGTGGTAAATTGGTGGGGGTGGGATTATGTGTAGTGATGTGGTGGGGCGGGATCATTTGTGGTAATGGGGTGGGGGCGGGATTATGTGTGGTAATGTGGTGGGGGGTGGCATTATGTGAGGTAATGGGGTGGGGGGGGCGGGATTATATGTAGTAATGTGGTGGGGGGTGAAATTATGTGTGGTAATGTGGTGGGGGGGCGGGATTATCTGTGGTAATGTGGTGGGGGGTGGGATTATGTGTGGTGATGTGGTTGGGGGCGGGATTGCGTGTGGTAATGTGGTGGGGAAGTGGGATTATGTGTGATGATGTGTTGGAGGCTGGATAATGTGTAGTGATGTGGTTGGGGGTGCAGGATAATGTGTGGTAATGGGGTGGGGGTGGGATTATGTGTGGTAATGTGGTGGGGGGGCGGGATTATGTGTGGTAATGCAGTGGGGGGTGGGATTATGTGTAGCAATGTGGTGAGGGGTGGGATTATGTGTGGGGATGTGGTGGGGGGGCAGTATTATATGTGGTGATGGGGTGGGGGGGCGGGATTATGTGTGGTAATGTGGTGGGAGGGCAGGATTATGTGTGGTAATGTGGTGGGGGGCGGGATTATGTGTGGTGATGGGGGGGCGGAATTATGTGTGGTGATGTGGGGGGGCAGGATTATGGGTGGTGATGGGGTGGGGGGCAGGATTATGGGTGGTGATGGGGTGGGGGTGGGATTATGTGTGGTAATGTGGTGGGGGGGTGGGATTATGTGTGGTAATGCAGTGGGGGGCGGGATTATGTGTAGCAATGTGGTTAGGGGCGGGATTATGTGTGGGGATGTGTTGGGGGGCAGTATTATATGTGGTGATGGGGTGGGGGGCGGGATTATGTGTGGTAATGTGGTGGGAGGGCAGGATTATGTGTGGTAATCTGGTGGGGGGCGGGATTATGTGTGGTGATGTGGGGGGGCAGGATTATGTGTGGTGATGGGGTGGGGGCGGGATTATGTGTGGTGATTTATTTTATGTGTGGTAATGTGGTGGAGGGGCTGGATTATATGTGTTGATGTGGTGGGGGGGCGGGATTATCTGTGGTAATGTGGTGGAGGGGCGGGATTATCTGTGGCAATGTGGTGGGGGGCGGGATTATGTGTGGTGATGTGGTGGGGGGCGGGATTATCTGTAGTAATGTGGTGGGGGCAGGATTATGTGTGGTAATGTGGTGGGGGGCAGGATTATGTGTGGTAATTGTTGTGAATTCTGTTCTCGAACTCCCTCCTGTGGTCATGAATGGTACTTCGGTGAGTTCTGTCCATGGACTCCCTCTGGTGGCTGTGAGTGGAGATGCTGGTTCTGAGATTCCTTCTCCAGCTGCCCTCGCTTAGGGCTAGGCTGGATTCTCTATTTAACTCCACTCAGATCGTTATTCCTTGCCAGCTGTCAATGTTCTAGTACTAATTCAGATCTCTCCTGGATCTTTCTGAGGACCTGTCTACTTCAGCACAAGCTAAGTTCCTGCTTGTTCAATTGTTACATATGGTTTTTCTTGCTAAGTTCTAGTCCAGCTTGCTATCATGAAACTACCTGGCTAGCTGGAAGCTCTGGGGGTGCAGAGTGACACCACCGCATCGTGAGTCGGTGCGGGGGTATTTTTTGGCACACTCTGCATGGTTTTTGTAGCTTTTTGTGTTGACCGCAAAGATCCCTTTTCTATCCTCAATCTGTTTAGTTAGTCTGGCCTCTCTTTGCTAAAACCTATTTCATCCTGTGTTTGTGATTTCCTCTTATCTCACAGTCAATACTTGTGGGGGGCTGCTTATACCTTTGGGGAAATTTCTCTGAGGCAAGTGAGGCTTTGTTTCCTTTCTTTAGGGGTAGTTAGCTCTTAGGCTGTGAAGAGGCGTCTAGGCAGAGTCAGGTACGCTCCACGGCTATTTCTAGTTGTGTTGATAGGAGTAGGATTTGCGGTCAGCAGAGTTCCCATTTCCCCAGAGCTCGTCCTGATTCCGTGTTTAACTATCAGGTCATTCCTGGTGCACCTAACCACCAGGTCCATAACAGGTAATGTGATGGGGGGCGGTATTATGTGTGGTAATGTGGTGGGAGCGGGATTATGTGTGGTAATGTGGTGGGGGCGGGATTATGTGTGGTAATGTGGTAGGGGGGCGGGATTGTGTGTGGTAATGTGGTGGGGGCGGGATTATGTGTGGTAATATGGTGGGGGGCCGGATTATGTGTGGTAATGTGGTGGGGGGCGGGATTATGTGTGGTAATGTAGTGGGGGGCGGGATTATATGTGGTAATGTGGTGGGGGGATTATGTGTAGTAATGTGGTGGGGTGGAATTATGTGTGGTGATGTGGTGGGGAGCGGGATTATATGTGGTGATGTGGTGGGGGGCGGGATTATGTGTGGTAATGTGGTGGGGGGTGGAATTATGTGTGGTAATGTGGTGGGGCAGGATTATGTGTGGTAATGTGGTGGGGGGCAAGATTATGTGTGGTAATGTGGTGGGGGGATTATGTGTAGTAATGTGGTGAGGGGCGGGATTGTGTGTGGTGATATGGTGGGGGGCGGAATTATGTGTGATGATTTGTTTGGAGGTCGGGATTATGTGTGGTGATAGGGTGGGGGGTGGGATTATATGTGTTGATGTGTTGGGGGGCGGTATTATCTGTGGTAATGTGGTGGGGGCGGGATTATGTGTGGTGATGTGGTGGGGGGGCAGGATTATGTGTGGTAATGTGGTAGGGGGTGGGATTATGTGTGGTAATGTGGTGGGGGTGGGATTATGTGTGGTAATGTGGTGGGGCATGGGATTATCTGTGGTAATGTGGTGAGGGCGGGATTATGTGTGGTAATATGGTGGGGGGCGGGATTATCTGTAGTAATGTGGTGGCTGGGCGGGATTATGTGTGGTAATGTGGTGGTGGGCGGGATTATATGTGGTAATATGGTGGGGGGTGGGATTATGTGTGGTAATGTGGTGGGGGGGCGGGTTTATGTGTAGTAATGTGGTGGGGTGGTGGAATTATGTGTGGTGATGTGGTGGGGGGCGGGATTATGTGTGGTGATGTGCTGGGGGGATTGTGTGGTGATGTGTTGGGGGGCGGGATTATGTGTGGTGATGTGTTGAAGGGGCGGGATTATCTGTAGTAATGTGGTGGGGGGCCGGATTATGTGTGGTAATGTGGGGGTGGGATTATGTGTGGTAATGTTGTGGGGGGCGGGATTATCTGTGGTAATGTGGTGGGGGGCAGGATTATGTGTAGCAATGTGGTGGGGTGGCGGGATTATGTGTGATGTGGTGGGGGGCAGGATTATGTGTGGTCATTTTTATGTGTGGTGATGTGTTGGGGGCGGGATTATGTGTGGTGATGTGTTGAAGGGGCAGGATTATGTGTTGTGATATGGTGGGGGGGCAGGATTATGTGTAGTGATGTGGTGGGGGGTGGGATTTGTGGGGGGCGGGATTGTGTGTGGTGATGTGGTGCGGATTGTGTGTGTTAATGTGTTGGGGGCGGGATTGTGTGTAGTAATGGGGTGGGGGGCAGGATTATGTGTGGTGATGTGGTGGGGGGCGGAGCTACTGTGCAGGGGGCGGCATTAGCGAGTAATCATGATGCCTCTTAAATATATAGATGATCAAATAGTGAAATATTCGGATTCAGGAAAATTGGCAAGAATAATTTCTAATATCAGTGTATTCGTACCAAATAACGAATCCAATGCAAGTCAATGGAAAAGCCAAATATTTTTCTGCTGGCATGAGAAAAATGCTGAAATGGATGCAAAAGAGCTAAAACTAAATGGCATCCGCATGGAGAAGATGCCTGCGTGCCTTTTTGACTCACATATGATACCTGGGAATAATGTTGTCAGACTATTTTGCCGGTTTTATGTATTTTCAGACCAACCAAACCAAGCCCAAAAAATTTTTTAAAGGGAAAAATGCTAAGAAAAATAAAAAAATAAAGAATGAAAATTAAGCATATGTTTACATGGAGTACTTTGGCTTTAGTTTTTCCTTTAACATTTGTGAGGGCTCTCACTCCTACATTTGGAAGTTCCCTCCCTCATGCCAAATAGTAAGCAAGATAGTGGAATACAGGTGCATGAACCTGTGTTCCCCCTGAAGAAGGTGTAAGCACATAATCTGAAGCATGACACAAATACAGAATATTGACTAATAAAAATGCAAAAAAAAATTACATATGTATGAATGAGTTTGAAAAATAATTCGCCCTGAAACATTTATACAGGTGAGGTGAGTCCACCACTTCATCTATAATTCTTTTTTGCGATAAAATGATCTGTGAAAACAAAAAATATATAAAAAATGTTATCAATGAAAAAACATATTGGGGACCTTATATTCCCATTAAACTGCTAAAGAATGGGTAAAGGATAGAGAAATATTTTAGGGATTGTTTTTCCTCTTACATAATACAATTTAGTTTAAACTCTACATTGAGACCCACTGGCTTTAAAGTTTTGAGCCTGTAGATCCGCTGAAACTCTTTTCCTTTCAAAATGCTGATTCTGTCCTCTTCTCTCCTTTGTGGAGGGACAGTGTCAATAATTCTAAATTTGAGCTGCTTTTCTCTGTGTCCCTTCTCCACAAAGTGGTGGTATATTGGTGATTGTTTATCCTGGTCTTAAAACCATCACCGATATACTATAAAGGAAGCAAAGATTGGTTCTCCCAGTCGCCAAATACTTTGTGGAGAAGGGACATGCAGAAAAGCAGCTCAAATTTAGAATTATTTATTAACCCATGTGGCAATGTTTTGGTCCATAAGTGTGGATCTTTCTCAAGCTTGTTCTATGTAAAAGCTCATTTTAAAATCGCATTGCAATCGAATAACAATCGCACTGCATTTGGATGTAAATCGGATGCTAGGTGTGAAAAATTGGATTGTACTCGCATCACACTCACATGACACTTGCATTGCACTCGTGCAACTCTCTGCAGTGAGAATAGTGCCACATTTTTTACATTTAGTCTGACTCCAGCCTTAAAGTTTGATCAGTATCTGGTGGATGAATAACAGGTGTAGGCCTGGTGCTTTGAGAGCTGTGCCAAATTCAGGCAACACAAATGAAGGAGACCCAACTTGGAGAACAAACATTTCCAAAAATTATGAGCAGATACCACAAAAAAAGAGGCCTACATTTCTATTTATTTATTTTTTTATCACATATATAGCACCAATAATTCCACAGTGCTTTACAGACATTTACAGATATTTGTGGCACTGTCCCCATTGGGACTCACAATCTAAATTTCCTATCAGAATGTCTTTGGAGTGTGGGAAGAAAAATTAGCACTCGAAGGAAACCCTTGCAAACATGGTTAGAACTTACAAACTCTTATTAGATGCTGGTCTTTGTGGATTTGAACTTAGGACTCCAATGCTGCAAGGGTGCTAATGTTTTTGCCTTGATAACTCAACGTTCCCAGGGTTGGAAGCATATCACTACAATGCACACTATGTGCCTCACTGCTGTCTTTTGGAAGAACACTGTCAAGATTGTCTTCCAGCATGTTTTGATACTGCAGCATGGGTGCATCCCTTTCCAAGGGGGGAAGCAATTGGCAAAATTTACTTTTGTATTGTTGATTGGACAGTCAGACAACCGAGTAGTCAGCACTATTTCTAATCCTAACAACAATCATGTTGCAGTTAGTGTTGCAAGAAGGCGCTCATGGGTCTCTTTCATGAGGTCCAAGTCCATGCGTTGTTTTCCACTGTCTTGGAATCACTGAACGTGCTGCAGTTAACCCTGTGTAAAGGACACTGCACTGCTCTTGCTTACTGAGTCGGTGCGTGTGTCCTGAGTTGAGCAAAAGGTGCTCAGAGAGTCCAGAGAAACAGGACGTCTATGTTGGAGAAGCATGCTTCAGGTAAGAGGACCTGAAGCACGTGACTGCAAGGGGAGCCCATTTTCCTCCCGCATCCTTCTCTTATTAGAAGATTCCTGTAAAAATAATTTTTCAAAAAGGAGGGTGTGATTTGGCATAAGCAGTCTAGACACTTAGAAGATGTAAGAGATTGCAATTGTAGATACTTAAACCAATAGTACCTTGAATAGGGATTGATCCTGCAGAAAATTGAATGTGGGCAACTTACCATCAATAAGAACATGATGTACTGTATACATGTGTCTTCCACTGCCCTCCAACTGAGAAAAGTCTCTCTCAAATAACCTGGGCAAAATGGCAGAGTAAAAAAGGAGATTGATACTCCCAGAGGGATATTTTCCTTTACAGAAAGTGTAACATATTTTCAGTTTATCTATTGTCAAATTATTTAAGCAACCCAGCCTGGAAGCCTCTATCCATGGGATCCTCAGCAAGTGCTTAAAAGGTATCTCCCCTCCTTCTTGCTCAATCTCAACCCATTGCTTCTTACCAGGGAAAAAATGCCAATCTATGAACCGAGCTATGGTAGAGGGTTAGAAGTTTTAAAGTTAGGATGCCCTGCACCTCCCAATGCTTTAGGGCATGTTAAAGATTGCATACTAATTCTAGGCCTAGATCTCCCCCCACACAAATCTTATCATAACAAAGTGAAGCTAATCAAAAAACTTCAGGGAGGAGATACAGGTGTGGTCTGAAAAATATAGAGAAATCAAGGTAGTATATCCATTTTAATGGCATTCGTCCTTCCAAACCATGATAATTTCAGTTTGCTTTATGATCCAAAGTCCTTAAGGGTTCAGTCTAAAAGTTTTTGATAGTTAAGAGAGAAAAGTTTGGATGGATCAGAAGGAATGAAGCCTCCCAAATATTTTATGGCATCTGCATGCCATTTGAAAGGGAAGTTTGATGTTGCTAAATAAAACTCCTCATTGGAAAGTGAGATATTCAACGCTTCTGACTTTGAATTAGGGTAAAGAGATTTGGGGCTGTGATTCGTACAAAAGGAGATCATCTGCATATAGTGTTGTTTTGTAATTTACTGAGCCTATATTTATCCCATGTATGTTAGGATTGCTCCTAATTGCATTAGCAAGATGTTCCATCACTAATATCTAGAGAAGAGGGGGCAGGGGCACCCCTGTATGGTTTAATTTTGAATTGTGAAGGGAGATGATAATGTTCGATTTACCCTAACTCATGCAGTAGGGCATTTATACTGTATATAGAAAGGATCATTTGCAGATAATGCGGACCAATGCCCAACTGAGGCAGCACCTCTTTCATAAACTCCCAGTGGACCCTATCAAAGGCCTTTTCTGCATCGACTGATAAAAGACCTAGGGGTAAAGATTCAGATTAGGCCTTAAGGCCCCGTCTCACTTAGCAAAGCTAAAGCGATCCTGACAACGATACGACCTGTCAGGGATCGTTGCTGCGTCGCTATGTGGTCACTGGTGAGATGTCAAACAGTGAGATCTTCCCAACGACGTTGTGTCGTGTCGTTGGTCGTTGTGACCCTGTCACATGGCAGCTATTATGACGATTCAGACCTCGATGAGGGACGTCCTGTGTGAACGAGGTCGTTGGTAAGGTGTCAAACACAGCGATGTGTGCTACCCAGCGGGACCTCAACGATCAAAAAAAGGTCGAGGCCATTCCGACACGACCAGCGATCTCACAGCAGGGGCCTGGTCGCTGCTACGTGTCAAACATAGCGAGATCGCTACTGAGGTCGCTGTTGCATCACAAAACTTGTGACTCAGCACTGATCTTGCTAGCGACCTCGCTTAGTGTGACGGGGGCTTTAGAGATACTAAGCATTGTCTTAATAGTATTGTCCCTTGCCTCTGTTCCCTGCACAAATCCCATCTGGTCTGTGTTTACTATTACTGGTAGAAAAGGAGCTAACCTAATCTGCCAATTTATTTGATAGTATTTTAACGTCCACATTATTTAGCGATATAGGTCTATAGTTGGCCATAACTTAAGAATCTTTCCCTAGTTTGGGGATCACACTTATATGTGCCTCTAGTGATTGGGAGACCAAACATGTACCTTCATCTAGGGAGTTAAAAGTTTTGGCCATAACCGGAGCTGGTTGGTATCTAAAAAAATTGTAAAATGCGAGGGTAAATCCATTCCATCCAATACATTTACCAGAGGGTGTGAATTTAATTACTGTATTAACTTCAATTTCTGAGATATCTTCCTCCAGTGCATCCGAGACACGACCGACCAGGGCAGGTAAAGCTGTTTCTTTTATATATTTCCGGATTTGCTCAGACAGGTCCAGTGGGGAAAGGTCTGCAAGCTGCCCTTTAATATTGTATAACTTCTCATAATATAGCCTAAATGTATATAAAATCTCCCCAAGATTATGAGACTCTTTCTCATCGTGTCTCTTGATGCATGGTACATATGTAGCTGCCAGCCGGGGGTGAAGGAGTCTTGCTAAGAGGCAGACACATTTATCAGATGTCTCATACATGTAGCGTTTCAATTTTTCTCTTTCTCTATGATATTTCAGATCTAACAACAGTCTGAGAAAAGTTATTTTCTTGGATAATTCTCCTAGAATAGAAGATGAAAGCATTTTTTTATGTAGGGTCTCTAGTGAGTGAATCTGCTTTAAAAGATGATCTACCTCAATATATCTCTCCTTTTTAAGTCTGGAGCCATGTTTGATTAATATGCCTCTCACTACACATTTTAGAGACTCCCACTGTAACGGGATGGGGGTTTGATCTGAGGTATGTACCTGAAGAAAGAAGTCTATAGCTTCAGACAGCTCTGCAATGCAAAGGATATCCTTGAGAAGGTTGTCATTTAGTCTCCAAGTCCACGAGCATTGAGACAGAGATGCGAGGGTTAAAGAAAGAAAGATTGGGGCATGATATGACCACAATATATCTCCTATTGGTTGCCATGCCAAAGCATGGTGACACAATAAAAATAAGTCTATGCGACTTTATGTATTGTATGTGTCTTTACTCTGTGGATTTAGAACAAGCCAGACATCTGTCAGTCGGAGAGCATGGAGGATTCGTTTTAATGAATGCAACTGTCTCACAGGAACAGAACCCCGTCCAGATGAGGAGTCCAAGGAGGGGTTTATGGTAAAGTTGAAGTCTCCGCCAGAAATTAAGACACCTTCTGTAAAATCATAGAGAGATGTTAAAACACTCTGACAAGTAGTAATCTGATCCCTATTCCCGAGGTACCATTTGGCTATTGTACACACTGAGTCTGCTATTTTTAGTTTAATGAATATGAACGTGCCTGGTCATCAATGATAGAATCGAGAAGAGTAAAAGCTAGAGCTTTATGAACTGCTATAGCGACCCCTCTGGATCTTGACTCTGGGTTAGTGTTGTGAAAGGAAGGGGAAGGCCCAACTACTTCTGAAACTGAAGGTGCCTGTATAGTACCAGATCAACTTTTTCAGTGAGTGAGGTGAGGTCCCTCAAACTTCAAAGTGAAAAAGGTCACAAAAAAGGAGCAAAGTATATGATGGATGAGGGATTAACAAAGCGCCATATATTTTAATGTGACACCTGCCCTGATAAACCTGGACTTTGCGTATAAGACTGTTTAAAACTGTATAATTCAACTATGGATTACTAAATGTATTACTGACTTATTTTTCACTCTTTGTTTCATTGCAGCCATTTGGTAAATCCAAAAAAAGTTCATTTTTTCTCATTAATGTACACTCTGCACCCCATCTTGACTGAAACAAACAGAAAAGTAGTAATTTTTAAAAATGTATTAAAAATAAAAACTGAAATTTCACATGGTCATAAGTATTCATACTCTTTGCTCAGTATTGAGTAGAAGCACCCTTTTGAGCTAGTACAACCTTGAGTCTTCTTGGGAATGATGCAACAAGTTTTTCACACATGGATTTGGGGATCATCTGCCATTCTTCCTTGCAGATCCTCTCCAGTTCCATCAGGGTGGATGGTGAATGTTGGTGGACAGCCATTTTCAGGTCTCTCCAGAGATGCTCAATTGGGTTTAGGTCTGGGCTCTGGCTGGGCCTGTCAAGAATGGTCACAGAGTTGTCCTGAAGCTACTCCTTTGTTATTTTAGCTGTGTGCTAAGGGTCATTGTCTTGTTGGAAGGTGAACCTTTGGCCAAGTCTGAGGTCCAGAGCAACAAGTTTTTCACACCTGGATTTGGGGATTCTCTGCCATTCTTCCTTGCAGATCCTCTCCAGTTCCGTCAGGTTGGATGGTGAATGTTGGTGGACACCGATTTTCGGGTCTCTCCAGAGATGCTCAACTGGGTTTAGGTCAGGGCTCTGGCTGGGCCAGTCAAGAACGGTCACAGAGTTGTTCTGAAGCCATTCCTTTGTTATTTTAGTTGTCTTGTTGGAAGATAAACTTCGGCCAAGTCTTAGGTCCAGAGCACCCTGGAAGAGTTTTTCATCCAGGATACCTCTGTACTAGGCCACATTCATGTTTCCGTCAATGACAACCAGTCATCCTGTCCCTGCAGCTGAAAAGCACCCCCATAGCATGATACTGCCACCACCATGTTTCACTGTTGGGATTGTATTGGGTAGGTGATTAGCAGTGCCTGGTTTTCTCCACACATACAGCTTAGAATTATCACCAAAAAGGTCTATCTTCATTTCATGGGACCAGAAAATCTTATTTCTCGTAGTTAGGGAGTCCTTCATGTGTTTTTTAGCAATCTCTATGAGGACTTTTATATGTCTTGCACTGAGGCTTCTGTTGGGTCACTCTGCCATAAAGGCCAGACTGGTGGAGGGCTGCAGTGATAGTTGAATTTGTGGAACTTTCTCCCATCTCCCTACTGCATCTCTGGAGCTCAGCCACAGTGATCTTGGGGTTCTTCTTTACCTCTCTCATCAAGGCTCTTCTCCCACGATTGCTCAGTTTGGTTGGACGACCAGGTCTAGGAAGGCTTCTGATGGTCCCAAACTATTGCAATTTAAGGATTATGGAAGCCACTGTGATCTTAGGAACCTTGAGTACTGCAGAAACTCTGTTGTATCCTTGGCCAGATCTGTGCCTTGCCATAATTTGGTCTCTGAGCTCTTTGGCCCGTTCCTTTGACATCACGATTCTTATTTGGTCTGGCATGCACTGTGAGCTGTAAGGTCTTATATAGGCATGTATGTGCCATTTCAAATCAAGTCCTATCAGTTTAACTAAACACAGCTTGACTCCAATGAAGGAGTAGAACCATCTCAGTGAGGATCACAAGTTAATAGACAGCATGTGACTTAAATATGAGTGTCTGAGCAAAGGGTCTGAATACTTATGACCATGAGATATTTCAGTTTTTCTTTTTTATTAAATTTGTACATTTTTGTTTTTTTTCAGTCAAGATGGGGTGCAGAGCATAAATTAATGAGACAAGAATTAAGTTTTTTGAATTTACCAAATGGCTGAAATGAAACAAAGAGTGAAAAATGTAAAGGGGTATGAATACTTTATGTACACACCGTATGCTGACATGATGCATTCTGCACAACTAACATATGTCAGCGTGATGTACTCTACCCAACTCATATATGCCAACTTGATGCAGTCTACGCAATTTACATATGCCAGCCTGATGCACTCTACACATCTCACATATGCAATGTGATGCACTCTATGCAACTTACAAATGCCAATTTGATGCATTCTCCACAACTCACATATGCCATTGGATTTTAAAATTCAAATGTCAGGAAAACAATTCCAGTATAAGGTCATTTTGTGGGGGATTACACTGTTTAGGCATGAGAGGCTCTGCAAACGCTAAATGGCGTCAGCTAACGATTACAGCTAATTTTGCACTTGATGTGCTCCAAAAACAGTAGTTTTCCACTACAAATGGGGTGTCAGCGAACTCATGAGAAATTTCACAACAAATTTTGGGGTCCACTTTTCCTGTTACCCTTCTAAAAATAAAAAAATTGGGGCTAAGGCTAAATTTTTGTTGGAAAAACTTAATTTTTTATTTTTTCCTCCCACATTGCATTAATACCTGTGACGTACCTAAAAGCTTAACTTATTGAATCTGATATTTAAGGACTTTGATGGGTATAGCTTTTAAAATTATGTAACTTTTGAGTATTTTCTACCACATAACCCCCTAAAGTTACTTCAAATACAATGTGGTCAATAAAAAAGTTGGTTTTGTAAATTTTGTTGGAAAAATGAGAAATTGCTGATCAATTTTTATCCCTTCTAACTCCCTAGCAAAAAAAATATGGTTAAAAAATTATGCTGATGTAAAGTAGACATGTGGTAAATGTTATTTATTAACTATTTTGTGTGAGATAACTCTGGTTTAAGTGCATAAAAATTAAAAGTTTTATAATGGCTTAATTTAAAAATTTTAGACAAAATTTCCAATATTTTCATAAATAAACGCAAAAAGTATTGTCCTAAATTTACCAGTAAAAAAAATTACAATGTGTCACAGAAAAGCATTATCAGAATCACAGGAATTCATTGAAGCATTCCAGAGTTATCACCACATAAAATTTTGGACTTATCAGGAAGATGAAAACAGGCTGGGTGGTTAATAGGTTAATATCCATAATTGCAACCGATCTACAGCAAATGTTGATTACATAATCTTTATGTGGAATTTCAGTGTTTCCCTAAAAAGGAAAAAAGTGACAATGACACACATGCAAACATGGTTGAAATACCTAAAATATTCATTAAGAAATAAAAATGAATGCAAACATATTATATTTTTAGCAAACTTTAATTTGATGGAAAATATAGACATTAACAGGTTAATCTTGTCGCCGTCAAAAAGTTATATATAAAATGTTCATGCTATACACAGGTGATGTGATATTTTGAACTCAATTTTTACAAAAGCTTAGTAAGTGCATCTTAGGTATTTTTTATGTTAGAACTTAGCCATCTGTCAGAAAAGATAAGCCATTAAGTGTCAGTCAAGGCCACGAAAAGTTAATACTGATCATCGTTGTCATGATTTAAGCCCATAACGCATCAATCATTTCTTTCTAAAGTCACATAATATTTAGTGTTATTCTGCTATTTCTGATCAGTGCTTGAATGTGTGGAAAAAGTGCTCTCTCAACTTGTATACCAGTGCAGACACACCACAATTAAATGCCAGTCAAAACCACAGAAAAACCTAATATTGACCAGTGGCTACAATTTATGTGACACAGATCTCTTTATTTGATGTCAGTGATATGTTAAGCCTGATTATGCTTCCTTAGGTCATTTTCTCCTTTGTCGTCATGCCTCACATTTTGATCTTAAACCTTCCTGATCTGAAACACTGGTTTGACTTAAAATACAAAAACAAACACACATATATATATATATATATATATATATATATATATATATATATATATATATATATATATATATATATGTGTATACTGTATATATATATATATATATATATATATATATATATATATATATACAGTCATAACAGAAAGTGTCAGCGCCCTTGAAATTATTCCAGGAAATGAAATATTTTTGTTGCAGCTACATACTGTGTGTTTTGTTATACACGTGTTTATTTCCTTTGCATGTATTCTAACAACACTAGAAGCACTGAGAATAAAAGGCAAATTGGACATAATTTCATAGAAAACCTCAAGCCCATGGGCCAGGTAAAATTGTTGTTACCTTTCCAAATTGTGCGTAAACAACTGTATTTGAAGCATGTGGGTTATTCAAACTCACCTATGGCAAGTAACAGATGTAGACAATATGAAAATCACACCTGAAGCCACATGAAAAGCAGAGAAGTTGACTCAATCTTTGCATTGTGTCAACACTATGCATGAGGAACAAAAAAGAGAAGAGAACTGTCTGAGGAATTGAGAACCAAAATTATTGAAAAATATTAACAATCTCAAGGTTGTGAATCCATCTCCAGAGATCTAGATGTTCCTTTGTCCACAGTGCACAACATAAACAGGAAGGTTACAACCCATGGCACTGTATCTAATCTCCTTGAACGTGAACAGCAAAAACAAAAAATTGATGAAAGATTGCAACACAGTCTGTATGGTGGCTAAGCAGTCCCAATCAAGTTCCAGAAATTGAAGCTGTCCTCCTGGCTCAGGATGCATCAGTGTCACACAAACTGCAGATCAACATTTGAATGAAATGAAACACTATGTCAGGAGACCTAGGAGACACAGAGACATAAAAATCTAGACTACAGTTTGTATTGGTTGAAAGCAATGTTACAGTTGAAAAACAAAAAATGCTGCATGTGAACATAGCAAAAAAGTATAGACCATGACTTCTCGTGAGATTTTGCCATGTATTACTAGGAACGCTAGCTGCCAGGAGCATCACTGCGTGGGAACGGCTGGTAGGTTAGAATATTGCGATTTTTTGCTTTTTGTATTATTTTTTGCATTATGTCTTGTTACTATTGATGCTGCATAGGCAGCATCAATAGTAGAAAGAGAAAGAGAGAGAGCAGGAGAGAATTTCCCTGATGGGAAATTCTTCCACGCATGCTCTCTTTGAAAAGACGGAACCCGTCACTGGATTCCTGCTTTTCACAGTCCAGCGATGCATCTTGCACCCATAGGCTACTATTGTAGCCAGTGACGGGCAGCGCAGGATGCGTCGCTGACCGATTTTCCAGCGTGCAGAAAAAACATTCCTCTGAACATTCTCTGTGCCCGACAGACCATTTTTTTATGCAGGATCCAGTGAAAGACGGATGAAACGGATGGCCATCCATCACAATCCGTCGCTAATACAAGTCTATGACAAAATGCAGGATCCTGCAAATTTTTTTGCAGGAATCTGCATTCTCAAAAAACAACGGATTATGACGGGAGGTTAAAGACGGAAGTGTGAAAGAGGCCTAAGAAATTTATCTAGATGTGTTGTGAAAACTTTGAACCTCCAAGTGTTTCACTACAGTTTATAATGCAGAGCCGTGAAAATAACAATTTTTTTCCACAAAAATTATTTTTTTAGCCCCAGGTTTTGTATTTTCCCAAGGGTAACAGGAGAAATTGGACCCCAAAAGTTGTTGTCCAATTTGTCCTGAGTATGCTGATACATCATATATTGGGGTAAACCCCTGTTTGGGTGCACGGTAGAGCTCAGTAGGGAAGGAGCACTGTTTTACTTTTTCAAAGCAGAATTGGCTGGAATTGAGATCGGATGCCATGTTACGTTTGGAGAGCCCCTGATGTGCTTAAACAATGGAAAACCCCAAATTCTAACTGAAACCCTAAACCAAACACACCCTAACCCTAATCCCAACCAAAACCCTAACCACACCCCTAACCCTAATCCAAACCCTAATCCCAACCATAAATGTTATCCAAACCCTAACTTTAGCCCCAACCCTAACCCTAACTTTAGCCCCAACCTTATCCCTAACTTTAGCCCCAACCCTAACCCCAACCCCAACCCTAACCCCAACCCAAACCCCAACCGTAACTTAAGCCCCAACCCTAACCCTAACTTTAGCCCCAACCCTAACCCTAACTTTAGCCCCAACCCTAACCCTAAATTTAGCCCCAAACCTAACCCTAACACCAACCCTAACCCTTACTTTAGCCCAACCCTAACCCTAATGGGAAAATGGAAATAAATACATTTTTTTAAATTTTATTATTTTTCCCTAACTAAGGGGGCGATGAAGGGGGGTTTGATTTACTTTTACAGCGGGTTTTATTAGTGGATTTTTATGATTGGCAGCCGTCACACACTAAAAGACGCTTTTTATTGCAAAAAAGTTTTTTCGTCTCCACATTTTGAAAGTTATAATTTTTCCATATTTTGGTCCACAGAGTCATGTGAGGTCTTGTTTTTTGCAGGACGAATTGACGTTTTTATTGGTACCATTTTCAGGCACATGACATTTTTTGATCGCTTTTTATTCAGATTTTTGTGAGGTAGCACGACCAAAAACCAGATATTCATGACTTTCTTTTGGGGGGCACTTATACCGTTCCATGTTTAGTAAAATTGATAAAGTGGTTTTATTCTTTGGGTCAGAATGATTACAGCGATATGTCATTTATATCTTTTTTATGTTTTGGCACTTTTATATGATAAAAACTATTTTATATAAAAAATAATTATTTTTGCATCGCTTTATTCTGAGGACTATAACTTTTTTTTGTTGATGACGCTGTGTGGCAGCTCGTTTTTTGCAGGACAAGATGACGTTTTCAGCGGTACCATGGTTATTTATATCCGTCTTTTTGATTGCGTGTTATTCCACTTATTGTTTGGCGGTACGATAATAAAGTGTCATTTTTTGCCTCGTTGTTTCTTACGGTGTTCACTGAAGGGGTTAACTGGTGGGACAGTTATATAGGTCGGGTCATTACGGACACGGTGATACTAAATATGTGTACTGTTATTGTTTTTGTTTTTTTATTTAGATAAAGAAATGTATTTATTGGAACAATATTTTTTTTTCTTTATTTAGGAATTTTTTTTTTTTTTTACACATGTAAAAAATTTTTTTAACTTTTTTATATTGCCCCAAGGGGGTCATGACTGTATATTGTCAGATCACTGATCTGACACTTTGCAGTGCACTGTCAGATCAGCGATCAAACAGGCACTGCAGGAGGCTTGCCGGTGCCTGCTCTGAGCAGGTGATTACAAGCCACCTCCCTGCCGGACCCTGAAGGCCCCCCGTGGCCATTTTGGATCTGGGCCTGCAGGGAGGAGGAGGTAGGAGACCCTCGGAGCAACGCAATTACATCGCGTTGCTCCGAGGGTCTCAGGGAAGCACACAGGGAGCTCCCTCCCTGTGCAATGCTTCCCTGTGCCGCCAGAACGCTGTGATCATCTTTGATCACATAGTGCCGGATGCCAGCTGCGATAGTCAGCTGACACCCGGCCCCGATCGGCCACGCTCCCCCGTGAGTGCGGCTGATCGGTAATGACATACTATCCCGTCGGTGGCATACGGGCCCATACCACCTCGACGGGATAGTACATCATATGTCAGAAAGGGGTTAATGTGTGTAGATATCACAGGATCCCACCTTTCACAGTAAATTATGTCCAGAATTCACTTCCTCGCCCACCCTGCATAGTGATCTCTGTCCAAATCAAAAGAGCAAGCCTTGAACTCTCTTCTAAATAATAAATTACAAGTCTATTGTTATACATTGTTAATGTGGCTGCTGTAAAAATATTTCTAAATGCTGACATCTGCAGCCAGGGAAATTTGGTTATCCCCATAGTACAGAAAATCAAGATAAGTTAGAAAAAGAACAGGCACTAATATTTAGATTTAATTATTAAAAAAAATATAGATGATGTATTATTTTTTAATAATATTAATATCATACATTGTCTAGAAAAGCAGTTACCATTATTGTTTCTCATTCTTCTTTCATTAGCTGGATCTCGGAAATTTATGCTGAGGCTTACAAACGCTATATCTAATAGTTTGTATTTGCTGTGCTCCTTGCCCATCAGACTGACCACCACTGATAGAATGCAGCTCTAAAAGAGTAGTAAACAGGAACATTAAAATCCATCCATTAAAAATTACTGCATCTGCATTTTCTTTTCATCCATAACTTAAGGAATACATTTCAAATTTACAATTTTGAGCAAAAAGGAGAAAACTAAAAACTGAAGCAGAAAATATCTATTTACCTCTATTACCTAAAAGTTACTCCCCTAAGGCACTCTTGTTAGTTTTTCCAGGATTATTTTTTTTCATTTAGATTTTATCATTTGGCAGCATAATATTAAATGTATATTTAGCAATTCTGTAAGACATCTTTGAAAATGTTTGTTTAAAATTTAGAGTAATTACTCGATAAAAGTTGTTTTTGCATGAAATTAATGATTCATTATGGATTCATTTAGTTCACTTGTGTATATATCTATTTTATGCTTTTCAGTTTCATGCTTCAGCTAGTTCAAATATAAAACACAGTTTGAACCAATTTTACAGATTAATAAAAAAACTTCAATTACAGACCATGCAATTCTCTTGGTAAGGTATTATTTCTCTTATTTAAATATCATGCTTTTACACTTTTTTAAACTTGCTTGGAAAATCTTAATATGCATAGTATCAACTATAGGCATAAAGCACTGTTATATTGTAATTTAGAGAGTATACATATATATATATATATATATATATATATATATATATATATAAAACAATATATCCTTATGTATATGTGCCTTGGTGTACATATGTCAAAAAGATGCTCCTTGTCTCACTGACTACTACAGTACAATGCTTTCAGGACCATATGGCAACACTGTGCCCAATTACCTTGAGAAGTCACTGTACTGACAAACACTATCTTTCCTAACTAGAATAGTTTATTTGATCATCATCTGTAGATATATCATGTGTGCATTCTATAGAGACATTTTATACTAACCCCTTCATGACCTCCCAGTGCACAGTATTTGCAAAGAAGAGTGTTTTTATAATGCCATCTTATATTTATATCAGTCGATCCATGGAAAATCATGTATCACAGCCTAATCATGAGATGGAGAAATGAAATAATCATTTCACTGTCACTACACTATAGACCAATCGCAGTTCTGGGTTCCTAAGTAATTCCTTCGGCACTAAAGCAATTGCCATGATAGATTTCCAATGGCGGACGAGGAAATACTAAGAAAAATATTTTTTTCTGCCCAATATCAAAGCTGTTAGAATTTGCATCAACAACATCATAGATTTGGATGAACATACTTATTATTCAACATATAAAACAGCCTTATTTTACTACATATAAATATTTTTCCTTTACACAATAATATAAAGCATTGAGGTTCATATAGTTTCAAATTATTATTTCAAGCTGAGGTCTAACAAGCAGTGAGGATCCATATAGACATCTTTAGGACTAACACAGTGCATTTATAAAGTGTCAGTGCCAAAACAAAATTGCTAAAAGCTTGACTTCAGAATCCTTCTGACTGGAGATGAGCGAATCTTTTAAAATTCAAAATCTCCAGCTTGGATGAATTTTTCCCAAAAATTAGATTAGCAGAAAATCAATTTTGCCTTGATTTGGAAGTTCCCTATTGCCCTGAAAATATGTACATGGCACTCAGGGATTTTCATTCAACCCCTTTTAGGTTTTTTAGGGTAAGCACAGCCTTAGTTATGATAAATATATGACTCTATATAAACAGATGGTAAAGTCCTTCACTGCTGTCACACACTACCTGTAAAATGAATACTTTATTTCCAGCCTTAGCTTTTATTAAGGATATGATAATCCTGCCTGATTGGCAGTCCTATACCATGTGATACCATATGAACTGATTCTGATAGCTTCGATGCATTATGGGGACCTCAACTGAAGTCATGAAGCTTGACTCCTTCAAACTTTTGAAAATTATTGAAAGTTCAGGTTCATTGAATTTGTTAAAATCTGACATGAGATAATCTCTACTTTTTAACATCTCAAAGAAACATGTTTTAATTTGGATCAGTACGGATCCAGCCATCTACTGATGATATGAAGGAGAAGAAACTCTTTGTGCTGCTCACCTCCAAATTGGAAGATAATTTGTTTTGAGAACTTTATGCAGCAGATTTACTAACATGTTTTAGGTTGCTAATTAGTTTCTGTTCCAATCACAAGGATTACCATGATAAGCATTGATGTCACTCACAAGAAAAGCGGAGGTGTAGTTTATTTTATCATACTCCTAAACAGTAAGTGAAAATATGTACTCATTTTTGTACATGTTTTTTTTTCTACTAAAGAATTAAGATGAGCAATTGCACCTACTCCCTGAAATCAGACTGCCGACTAAGGGTACTTTCACACTAGCGTTGGCTTCGGCCCGTCGCAGTGCGTCGGGCCGACGCACCGATGCATACTGTCAAATAAAAGCACAACGGGGGCAGCGGATGCAGTTTTTCAACGCATCCGCTGCCCCATTGTGATGTCCGGGGAGGAGGGGGCGGAGTTCCGGCCGCGCATACGCGGTCGGAAATGGAGAACACGACGCACAAAAAAAGGTTACATGGAATGTTTTTTTGGGCCGACGGTCCGCCAAAACACGACGCATCCGTCGCACGACGGATGCGACATGTGTGCAATGCGTCGCAATGTGTCGCTAATGCAACCCTATGGAGGCAACTTTGCAGGATGCGTTTTTTCTCCAAAACGACGCAATGTGACGTGCGTCGTATGACGCTAGTGTGAAAATAGCCTAAAACGTTTATGCACTATTCAATGACTGACAGCTCAACCCTTTACTGTGACAATTTGAAATATCAGTTCCCCGTCTATAAAACTGCAAAAAAACTACACAGAATTTGCATTGTTTTGCATAGAAAGAATGTTAATATGACTTTTTGGGGTAAAAATTATCTTTTAAACCAACTACAAAGTAACACAACATGAAATAAGTTATAAGACAAAATACTATCTCCATTTTGGAACAATAAGAATGATACGATTTGTATAAGAAGGTTCCTGATCGAAATAGTCACAATGTGCCATGTGATGGAACATCTAGAAATTGGTAGTTTAATGTGCTCTATAACTGCAGCAAATAGCACATTGTTATATATATATATATATATATATATATATATTATATATATATATATATATATATATATATATATATATATACATTGTTCATTGTGATTCTCAAACTATTGTCACTCTTCGCCATTAGTTAATAAAAAGCTTCTTCCATCATATTGTGACATTTCTTTGTCCTTTCTGCATAGCAAGCGCACCTTGGGTTATAAAGATCATACGTCTCTTTCCATTGCTTCCCTTTATAATCTCATCTTTGACACCGGAATACTAGATTTTCAGAACTGTTTTAAATTCCATCTAAGCGACAGATGTCCATAACATAGTGAGTAGCTCAATAATTCATTCTTTTTGATGTGCACATTGTCAAGTTTCATAGTGAATTGATGATTTCAGGATTTTCATAAGATTTAAAACACATAAACTGCGTTGTTATTCTGCAACCAATATCTCTTTGTATTATGCCTCCATTACCAATAACATAGCTTTTCCCGCATCTTCCTTTTTCTGTATTTTCACATGTTATATATTTTTTTCAGCTGTATACATGTCGATGACTTAATGAGAAGTCATTCCCTTTGCCCTGTACAGGTCACTAATATTTCAACGTCTCTTCTTCTTAACTTCATGCCTTAACAGCTTATCAAACTCATATACTGTACTATGCCATGATTTCATGGTATGGCTTTGGCCTTTCCCTGCAGTCTTCTGTAGCTGAGCTACTCTCTTTTCTTCATGTAATAACATAGCATTATGTTCCTTAAATCCTTTCACTAATGCCATTTTTCAGAACTTTCCTCAAATACACACCAATTCTTTCTCCACCTTGAGAACTTTTCTTATCTGACACATACACCAAGAAAATTACACTTAAAATGAACCTCTACTACGAGTAGATTGTATCCGTTCAACAGAATGTAAAATTCTAGTTTCTTTTAGATGTTAAGTATTTTACTGGTGCAGACAGCTTGCTCAGACTCTAAAAATGCTCATACTGAAATTGATAATTTTATGTGGGTATCGCCATGTCTTTATCTACTATATAATTGTCTAAGGGTCACTTCCATCTTTCTGTCTGTCTGTCTGTCTTTCTGTCTGTCTGTCTGTCACGGATATTCATTGGTCGCGGCCTCTGTCTGTCATGGAAATCCAAGTCGCTGATTTGTTGCGGCAAAACGGCCACGACCAATCAGCGACGGGCACAGTTCGGCCGCAAAATGGCCGCTCCTTACTCCCCGCAGTCAGTGCCCGCTCCATAATCCCCTCCAGTCAGCCCTCACACAGGGTTAATGGCAGCGGTAACGGACCGCGTTATGCCGTTGGTAATGCACTCCGTTACCGCTGCTATAAACCCTGTGTGACCAACTTTTTACTATTGATGCTGCCTATGCGGCATCAATAGTAAAAAGATCTAATGTTAAAAATAATAAAAAAACAAAAAAACTGCTATTCTCACCCTCCGTCGTCTGACGATGCGCTCGCGACTGCTGCCATCTTCCGTTCCCAGAGATGCATTGCAAAATTACCCAGAAGACTTAGCGGTCTCGCGAGACCGCTAAGTCTTCTGGGTAATTTCGCAATGCATCCTGGGAATGGAAGATGGCGGCAGCTGAGTGGGCATCGCCAGAGCTTCGGTGAATCCCGGCGGGTAAGTATATCACTATTTTTTATTTTAATTATTTTTTTTAACAGGGATATGGTGCCCACACTGCTAAATACTGCGTGGGCTGTGTTATATACTGTGTGGGCTGTGCTATATACTACATGGGCAGTGTGATACTGCAGGGGCTGTGTGATATACTGCAGGGGCTGTGCTATTTACTACATGGGCAGTGTGATATACTGCATGGGCTGTGCTATATACTACATGGGCAGTGTGATATACTGCGTGGGCTGTGCTATATACTACATGGGCAGTGTGATATTCTGCATGGGCTGTGGTATATACTACATGGGCAGTGTGATATTCTGCGTGGGCTGTGCTATATACTACATGGGCAGTGTGATATACTGCGTGGGCTGTGTGATACACTGTGGGGACTGTGCTATATACTACATGGGCAGTGTGATATACTGCATGGGCTGTGCTATATACTACATGGGCAGTGTGATACTGCAGGGACTGTGTTATATACTGTGGGGGCTGTGCTACATACTACATGGGCAGTGTGATATACTGCATGGGCTGTGCTATATACTACATGGGCAGTGTGCTATACTGCGTGGGCTGTGCTATATACTACATGGTCAGTGTGATATACTTCATGGGCTGTGTGATATACTGCGGGGGCTGTGTGATATACTGCGGGGGCTGTGCT
The DNA here is from genome assembly GCF_051348905.1 of Ranitomeya variabilis. Taxonomy (NCBI): domain Eukaryota; kingdom Metazoa; phylum Chordata; class Amphibia; order Anura; family Dendrobatidae; genus Ranitomeya; species Ranitomeya variabilis. Next base: position 829,297,365 of record NC_135233.1, read on the forward strand.
ATATACTACATGGGCAGTGTGATAAACTGCATGGGCTGTGCTATATACCACATGGGCAGTGTGATAAACTGCATGGGCTCTGCTATATACTACATGGGCAGTGTGATATACTGCGGGGGCTGTGCTATGTACTACATGGTCAGTGTGATATACTGCAGGGGCTGTGCTATATACTACATGGGCAGTGTGATATACTGCATGGGCTGTGCTATATACTACATGGGCAGTGTGATATACTAAGTGGGCTGTGTGATATACTGCGGGGGCTGTGCTATATACTACATGGGCAGTGTGATATACTGCGTGGACTGTTCTACATACTACATGGGCAGTGTGATATACTGCGGGGGCTGTGTGATATACCGCGTGGGCTGTGCTATATACTACATGGGCAGTGTGATATACTGCGTGGGCTGTGTGATATACTGTGGGGGCTTTGCTACATACTACATGGGCAGTGTGATATACTGCATGGGCTGTGCTATATACTACATGGGCAGTGTGATATACTGCATGGGCTGTGCTATATACTACATGGGCAGTGTGCTATACTGCGTGGGCTGTGCTACATACTACATGGGCAGTGTGATATACTGCATGGGCTGTGTGATATACTGCGGGGTCTGTGCTATATACTACATGGGCAGTGTGATAAACTGCATGGGCTGTGCTATATACTACATGGGCAGTGTGATAAACTGCATGGGCTGTGCTATATACTACATGGGCAGTGTGATATACTGCGGGGGCTGTGCTATATACTACATGGGCAGTGTGATATACTGCGTGGGCTGTGCTATATACTACATGGGCAGTGTGATATACTAAGTGGGCTGTGTGATATACTGCGGGGGCTGTGCTATATACTACATGGGCAGTGTGATATACTGCGTGGGCTGTGCTATATACTACATGGGCAGTGTGATATACTAAGTGGGCTGTGTGATATACTGCGGGGGCTGTGCTATATACTACATGGGCAGTGTGATTTACTGCAGGGGCTGTGCTATATACTACATGGGCAGTGTGATATACTGCGTGGGCTGTGCTATAAACTACATGGGCAGTGTGATATACTAAGTGGGCTGTGTGATATACTGCGGGGGCTGTGCTATATACTACATGGGCAGTGTGATATACTGCGGGGGCTGTGTGATATACTGCAGGGGCTGTGCTACATACTACATGGGCAGTGTGATATACTGCGGGGGCTGTGCTATATACTACATGGGCAGTGTGATTTACTGCAGGGGCTGTGCTATATACTACATGGGCAGTGTGATATACTGCGTGGGCTGTGCTATAAACTACATGGGCAGTGTGATATACTAAGTGGGCTGTGTGATATACTGCGGGGGCTGTGCTATATACTACATGGGCAGTGTAATATACTACTTGGGCTGTGCTATATACTACATGGGCAGTGTGATATACTGCGTGGGCTGTGCTATATGCTACGTGCCCTGTGTTATATACTGCGTGGCTGCTATATACTGCATGGGCTGTGTTATATAGTACGTGGTCTGTGTTATATACTGTTTGGGCTGTGTTATATACTGTTTGGGCTGTGTTATATACTGCGTGGCCTGTATTAACGCATCGGCTATTCTACATTATTTATGTATGTATATAGCAGCCACATAGTATATAGCACAGGCCATGTAGTATTTGTCTGCTATATACTACATGGGCAGTGTGATATACTGCGTGGGCTGTGTGATATACTGTGGGGGCAGTGCTATATACTACATAGGCAGTGTGATATACTGTGTGGGCTGTGCTATATACTACATGGGCAGTGTGACATACTGCATGGGCTGTGCTATATACTACATGGGCAGTGTGATATACTGCATGGGCTGTGTGATATACTGCGTGGGCTGTGCTATATACCACATGGGCAGTGTGATATACTGAGTGGCTGTGTGATATACTGCGGGGGCTGTGCTATATACTACATGGGCAGTGTGATATACTGCGTGGGCTGTGCTATATTCTACATGGGCATTGTGATATACTGCGTGGGCTGTGCTATATACTACATGGGCAGTGTGATATACTGCGTGGGCTGTGCTATATACTACATGGGTAGTGTGATATACTATGTGGGCTGTGTGATATACTGTGGGGGCTGTGCTATATACTACATGGGCAGTGTGATATACTGCACGGGCTGTGCTATATACTATGTGCCCTGTGTTATTTACTGTGTGGCTGCTATATACTGTGTGGGCTGTGTTATATAGTATGTGGGCTGTGTTATATACTGTTTGGGCGGTGTTATATACTGTTTGGGCTGTGTTATATACTGCGTGGCCTGTATTAAAGCATCGGCTATTCTACAATATGTATGTATGTATATAGCAGCCACATAGTATATAGCACAGGCCACGTAGTATTCGTCTGCTATATACTACATGGCTCCTATATACTACGTGGCCTGTGCTATATACTATGTGGCTGCTATATACATACATAGGCTGGTTTCACACTTGCGTTTTGATCTGCAGCGTTTTAGCGCTAAAAAACGCATGCGTTTTTTTCTATACTTAACATTAAAAAAACGCATGCATTTTTTAGCATGCGTTTTGACGTGTTTTCGGCAACGCATGCGTTTTTTGACGTGTGCGTTTAGTTGCAGAAATGCAACCTGTAGTAATTTCTAGCGGCTTTTTTTTGCCACAAAAAAACGCATGTGTTTATTCGCGGCAAAAAAATGTATTGCTGTCTATGTAAACGCACGTTTTTAAGCATATGCATTTGCTTGCGTTAAAAACGCATGCGTTTTTATAGAAAAACACAAGAAAAAACAAGAAAACCCTAACCCTAACCCTAAACAAAAGTAAAAACAAGAAAACCCTAACCCTAACCCTAGGGTTACTAGGGATCATAACCCTAACCCTAACCCTAAGGTTAGGATCCCTAGTAACCCTAGGGATCCTAACCCTAACCCTAACCCTAACCCTAGGGATCCTAACGCTAACCCTTAGGGTTAATGTTAGGATCCTAACCCTTAGGGTTAGGGTTAGGATCCCTAGGGTTAGTGTTAGGGTTAGGGTTAGGGTTAGGATCCCTAGGGTTAGGGTTAGGGTTAGGGTTAGGATCCCTAGGGTTACTAGGGATCCTAACCCTAACCCTAACACTAACGCTAGCTATTTCTGTTTATAGTGGGTTTTCTAGTTGATTTTGATGATTGGCAGCTGTCACACACTTCTCAGCATGCGTTTAAAAAATGCAAACGCAGGAAAAAATGCATGTAAACGCGGCAAAACGCCGCGGTTTTTTTCTGCATGCAAAAACGCATGCGTCTAAAAAACGCAGCATTTGCACGCGTTTACATGTGTTTTTTCACCACATGCGTTTTTTTTAAAAACGCTGCTGATCAAAACGCAAGTGTGAAACCAGCCATACATATTCTAGAATACTCGATGTGTTAGAATCGGGCCACCATCTAGTATAGTATATAGGTCATAGGGTAAAATTAAGCTTCACCTTCAAGTGGTTGTCCAGGGTTAGAAATAGGGGTTTATGGTTTTTTTTAAACTGTGCATATCTATAGACTGGGTCTGGTATCTCTGCTCAGTTGGACACAAGCAAAAGAGCTGCAAAAACAGACACAGTACATGGATGAGCACTATGCTGTTTCTGAATAGAAAATGGACCATTTGTGTTAATTGAAAACAAATCCCACAGGTTATTAGCCACATACTGTATGTTATTAAAGGAAAAGTCCTGACATAGGGTAGAAGTCTGCATATTGGGCCATCTATGATTTTTACTTTGAGAAGCATAGTGTATAATAATTGTCCAAGGGTTTTTCTGTCTGTCCTGGAAATCTCGCGTCTCTGATTGGTCGAGGCCACCTGGGCCTCGACCAATCAGCGACGGGCACAGTATCGACGTAGATGTCATAATGGTTGCCATGGCGACGATTATGTCATAAAGGTTGCCTTGACCAATCAGCGACGGGCACAGTCTGCCGCGAATTCTGGAATCATCATTGTCCATATACTACGGGGACATGCATATTCTAGAATACCCGATGCGTTAGAATTGGGCCACAATCTAGTAGTGTATAATTATTTGTATGTCATTTTTGTATTATTACATGAGTGGTTTAATTTCTAAAAACCAAGGGGAAATTAGCACATCCAAATAAAATTTCGAAGCTTTGTTTCACGTTCATTAAATTAAAATTGACACATGATGTTTTCCTGCAAGTCAGCAGTACTGGAATGGCATCCACAATGATAGAGACAAGCATCCATTGATTTAAATGCGTTGAGATCCTTATCCCATTTTTTCATGTTTTCATTTGCAATTGCAGATTATTTTCATGTAGTGGCATTATTCTTTGTGACCTTAGCATTTATTCATATTTGTGGGAGGCTTTAGGTCCAGCAGTATTTATTTATTCTTGAAAACATTTTTAGATAGGGTCGCAAACATTTTCTGTTTTACTATAACTTAATCTATGGACATCTATGGTCTGATTTCTTTGCCTGATTGGATTGGATGGGTTGTTAATGACATCTAATAAGAATTTCATGCCAATAGCAACTTTAGAAAGTGGTGACATTTTCCATACTAATTTCACCCACTGTACAGTATATGAGGTATTGGTTGGTGTAAACAGGATACCGATCACCCAATGAGCGAGCAAAATGTTCGTTCATCAGGTAGAATGATCTTTTGTGAAGCACAAAAAATGATTGCTTTCGGTGGTAAATCATCCAGTGTAGGCAATATTTGCACTTCTGAGAACTATGGCAGCCTATGCACAGTGAGCATTGTTTACTTTGGTTTGCTTATGTAAACAATCATTCAGACAAGCTCTGATTGATAAACCGATAGTGTTGTGCTGCCAGTATTTCCATGCAAGTGTTTCTTAAGTCTGTTTTCTTCCATTTCTTAGCATCAGCTGTGATTGTCTCTTGAAGGTTTGGCCTGTGGTATATTGATAACTAATTAGTAGTAGGGAATGATAATGATTTGATATTCATTATACATTGCAAAAGTTGCTCGAAAGATCATGTTAAACATGAGTCTGTGTTTAATATTATGCTTTGGCTTTAAAGGGATCATATTAGCCCTATTTATATTACATTGCCGGCAGCAAACCTGTCGAGCTTCTTATGACTAATCTGTAGAACTGAAGAATATGTACTATCAGAATATATTTACTGAATACAGTATATGACCTGCCAACATTTCAATTACAGTTTAGAATTTGTGACACATGACATGTCAAGGCATTGTTATGGAAATTTGCATACTGTAAGTGCCTTGGAATATTTTAGTGTGCAGAATCTTCTCGAATTGTCCAAACTATTGTTAAATACTGTACTTTTGCTTATCACCAAGAAATAACATGTGCTGTGCCGCAATAAACATTTGATCTACTGTATTCTGAGTGCTGACAGAGTAATTTGAGGCATCTGTAAAAACATCTACACGATGCTACTGTTTGGATGCTTTTAGTGGCAATTTACTGGTACTAAAACTTAATAAATCAGGTCTATTTCTTAAGTCTTGCAAATGGGAGTAAATCAGACACAATTTACTAACTATCGGAGCTTGCTGCAGGGTCTAGAGTGCTATTCTCCTATCATTAAAGCACTGAGGGTAAATTTACAACATTGTTTTTGTTGACCTTAGATAATCTTGAGGCCCATTTCCAATTATTTCACTATATTTACTGGATGACTGTAAAAGCTACTATTACATATGCTTTAGAGATAGTATTACATTAAAAGAAATTACATTTACTGGTGTGATTTAGTAACATTTAACTAATCGTCATGACTAAATGAATACTTGTGCCTCTTATTCAATCTTCACTAATAAATGTGTCTATAATTTGCTTCACAGGTTCGTGTTAATGATTAATTCACTCAGTTAGTTGACCATTAAAGGCTTTTACATGCCCAGATACCATTCAGCTAATTGGGATGGTTGATTACAAGCATTAGAACTTGTAAATATTCATACAACATTATTTAATAGTACATGGTTAATTTCAGTCTCACAATTTTTCAAGAATACAACCACCCCCCCCCCCCCAAATCATGCAAGATCTGCAAATCTGAAATCACTCAGTGGTATACCAATAAAACCATAGTTGTAGACTTTTGTGCCGTGAACCTGTTCCATGTAACGTATTACAGTTTCATCCCAAAATCAAGGAAATCACCCTTTGTCAATACTTTTTGTACATTTTTCCAAGATTATTATAAAAATACTAGATGGTAGCCCGATTCTAATGCATCGGGTATTCTAGAATATGCATGTAGTTTATTTCTGAAGATTTTAGAATAATACATTAAATACACAGGATTCGGCCAACCGCAACCAATTAGCGAAGCGTGGTTCAAATCCTGTGCCAATTCGTGGCCAGACTGTGCCTGTTGCTGATTGTTCATGGCCGGCCACATAGTATATAGCACAGCCACGACGTAGTATATAACAGCCCACGTAGTAAATAGCACAGCCACGTAGTACATAGCACAGCCACATAGTATATTGCACATCCACGTAGTATATAGCACAGCCACGTAGTATATAGAACAGCCACGTAGTATATAGCACAGCCCACGGAGTAGATAGCACAGCCCACAGAGTATATAGCACAGCCACGTAGTATATAACACAGCCCACGGAGTATATAGCACAGCCCATGGAGTGTATAACAGCCCACATAGCATATAACACAGCCACGTTGTTTATAACAGCCCACGTAGCATATAACACAGCTCATGTAGTATATAACAGCCCAAGCACGCAGTATATAACACAGCCCACGTAGTGTATAACACAGCCCACATAGTAATAACAGCCCATGTAGTGTATAACACAGCCACGTAGTATATAGCACAGCCCACATAGTATATAGCACAGCCCACATAGTATATAACAGCCCATGTAGTGTATAACACAGCCACGTAGTATATAGCACAGCCCACATACTATATTGCACAGCCACGTAGTATATTGCACAGCCACGTAGTATATTGCACAGCCACGTAGTATATTACACAGCCACGTAGTATATTGCACAGCCCACGTAGTATATTGCACAGCCCACGTAGTATATTGCACAGCCCACATAGTATATTGCACAGCCCACATAGTACATAGCAATGTGGGCATCATATCCCTGTTAAAAAAAAGAATTAAAATAAAAAATAGTTATATATTCACCTTCCATTGGCCCCCGGATCCAGGCGAAGCGTTTACCGATGCTCCTCGCACGCTCCAGTCCCAAGAGTGCATTGCGGTCTCGCGAGACGATGATGTAGCGGTCTCAGGAGAGGCCTGTTCTGGATCCGAGGGGCCGACGGACAGTGAGTATATAACTATTTTCTATTTTTTTATTATTTTTAACATTAGATCTTTTTACTATTGATTCTGCATAGGCAGCATCAATAGTAAAAAGTTGGTCACACAGGGTTAATAGCAGCGTTAACGGAGTGCGTTACACCGCGACATAATGCGGTCCGTTAACGCTGCCATTATCCCAGCGCTGACTGGAGGGGAGTATGGAGAGGGCACTGACTGCGGGGAGTAAGGAGCGGCCATTTTGTCGCCGGACTGTGCCCGTCGCTGATTGGTCATGGCTGTTTTCCCGCGACCAATCAGCGACTTGGGATTTCCGTGACAGACAGACAGACAGAGACGGAAGTGACCCTTAGACAATTATATAGTAGATGTGTACAAACAATAAATCTGCAAATCTTGCAGGTTATTGTGTAAAATAACTTGTAGTCTGTAAATTAGGATCTATCCAATCACTGCAATGATTTATCTAAGTGGAGATAATGAAGCATACATGATAGGCCTGAAAATAATCCCTGCCTGTTATACAGAAGGCATGTACTGTATAGTATAAAGGTCAATAGAGTTTGCTTGTGAAAGCATTTTCTATTTCTGTGTCATTTACACTGATATCCTTTCCTGTGCTTTTACATTCTGGGAAATTGTAACTAAAGTGTTTATTTTTCAAAGCATCAGCAATTTAAACAGGTAATAATATAAAGATTTCATATTATTTTGAGATGACTAAAGCTTACTATGATGTAAAATTTGCTTTTGATTGGTAAAACTTGAGGCAAAATGTTTTTTCCTAATATACACACAGGAACACCTACTGTATATACTGTAGCACCTAAAACATTTTTAGAATATTTTGCTTTAAAAAACATCTGTAAAGCTCTGCAGAATATGATGCCACTATATATGTATTCATAAATAATAACAATAATAATTATAAATGAAAGCATGAATTTTCCAATAATAGGAGCTGCAAATAATTCAAACATATCATTATATCTATCCATCTTTTTGTCTATTTACATTGGCATTTCTATTCTAGGGAAGGACAAGTGAAGCATTTGTCCCAGCTACAGCCGGCAGTGGGTGCCACTAGGCCGCCTATTGCAGCAGTCCGAAGTGTCTGTAGTATTCACCACAACCACTCTATACAGTATGATGGTCCACAACACACAGTATGATAAGTTCCTCCACACACTATGAAGATCGATCCTCCATAATTCAAATACAGTATGATAGTCCCCCACAACCCACTATATAGTATGATAGCATCCTAACTAGGGTTGAGCGAAGCGGATCGGACATTTTCAAAAATCGCCGACTTTCGGCAAAGTCAGATTTCGTGAAAGCCGACCCGATCCAAGCGTGGGATCGGCCATGCTGTCGGCGATCTTCTCGCCAAAGTCGCATTTCGTATGACGCTTTCAGCGCCATTTCTCAGACAATGAAGGTGGACGCAGAGTGTGGGCAGTGTGATTACATAGGTCTCGGTCCCCACCATCTTAGAAAAGGGCATGACAGTGATTGGCTTGCTTTCTGCGGTGTCACAGGGGTTACAAAGGGGCGTGCACGCGACCGCCATCTTACTTCTGCCGATCTGAGCATAGGGAGAGGTTGCTGCAGCTTCGTCAGAAGCAGGGATATTTTTAGGGAGGAAATATTAACCCCCAAACCACTTGTGCTGTAGCGATTTCCACTGTCCAACACCACCTTTTCTTTGCAGGGACAGTGGAGGCTAGATTTCTGTGCATCATCTCTGTAGCTTATAAGGCTCCCTGATAGCTGCATTGCTGTTTGTACGCCGCTGTGCAAACCAACTGCTTTTTTAAAAGCAAAAGTCCTGTTGCTCCTTTCTGCACAGTTCTATTGTTTATTTGTCCACACTTTTGTGTGCAGCAGTCCTTTTTATTGCTGGCTGCCTTACTTGTCCTGAGATCATTGTAGGGAGATTGTTATTGTAGTACAGTCCCTTTTTATATATATATTTCCAGCCACTTTCTGTCACTTATACTGTGTAGTGTAATACAGTGGGCCTGAATTTTGCAGCACTGTCCCACACATAAAAAGGGAGATTTATATTGCCACTAAGTGCATCTGCGTCAGTTCTGTTTGGTGTATATTTGCCAGCCACTTAGCCACTTTCTGCAACTTATCCTGTGTAGCGTAATACAGTGGGCCTGTTTTTTTTTTGCTGCAGTGTCCCTTGCATAAAAAGGGAGATTTTGATTGCCACTAAGTGCATCTGCGTCCGTTCTGTTTGGCGTATATCTGCCAGCCACTTTTTGCCACTTATACTGTGTAGTGTAATACAGAGGGCCTGAATTTTGCAGCAGTCTCCCACACATAAAAAGGGAGATTTATATTGCCACTAAGTGCATCTGCGTCAGTTCTGCTTGGCGTATATCTGCCAGCCACTTTGTGCCAATTATACCGTGTAGTGTAATACAGTGGGCCTGAATTTTGCAGCAGTGTCCCACACATAAAAAGGGAGATTAATATTGCCACTAAGTGCATCTTTCTCTGTTCTGTTAGGCGTATATCTGCCAGCCACTTTCTGCCACTTATATTGTGTAGTGTAATACAGTGGGCCTGATTTTTCCAGCAGTCTCCCACACATAAAAAGGGATATTCATATTGCCACTAAGTGCATCTGCATCAGTTCTGTTTGGCGTATATCTGCCAGCCAATTTCTGACACTTATTGTCATGTCGGACGCTGTTCAGACCAGGTCGTTCGACAGACAGCGGAAATTCCGCTTTTGACCACTATGTGCTCATTGGCATCGGCTAGATTTTATCTAGCTGTTCCGGGGTTAATTTACCTGATCCTCGGATTGGAAGCTGGGCCATGCCCATTGCCTTTAAATAGTTCTCCTGATCATTGGGCGTCACCGATTATAGCTTCTGTCTTGTGCGTTGTTATCTCGGTCTGGAGTGGAGAGCTGGTTGTTGGAGATTCGTTGCTGGTGGTGTATTTTCCTTTGTCTTATTTACTCCTTCCTATATTTGTATTTATTTTGCCCTGTACATTTATAGTGTATTCCTGAGTGACTGCGGCGTAGTGTATATTTTCCTTTATCCTTGTCTGTGCTAACTGTGGGTATTGGTGTATTACCTCTTCACTGGGTGGTGGGCGGAGGTTTCAGCATAGGGTTGAAACAGGAGACAGGGTGAGGTTCGAGGCCTGGACATGCACACCATCAGTGTAAACTCCAGGTAGAGGGTCAGTCAGGATTTCCCTAGTCTGAGGGAAATTGCAGGGGCCCGGGTTATTAGCTCTCGCTCACCTAGTCTCCCCGTGACATTATAATCGGCCCAACAACAAAAAAGAGAAAAAAAAAAGGGTTTCTTTTTTTTTGTGTTTTGTCATGGATCCCATGACTTCCATAACCCGCCAGTTGGAGGCGCTGTCCCTACAGGTCACTGAGTTGAGGGGGGCAGTACAGCAACAGGGACTAGCAGTATCTAATGTGCAAGCTGGAGCGACAGGAAGAGTTGCTGAGCCTAAATTCCCTTTGTCTGAAAAATTTGCTGGGGAACGCAGTAAATTTGTTTCTTTTCGTGAAGCTTGCAAACTATATTTCCGTATGCGCCCGATCTCCTCGGGTAATGAGGCTCAGCGTGTGGGCCTGGTGTTGTCATTGCTAAGCGGGAATCCCCAAGTATGGGCGTTTTCTTTGCCATCTGATCCTGCTGCGTTTGACTCTGTGGAGAGTTTTTTTTCCTCCTTGGAAAAATCTACGATAAACCTGACAGAATGGCTCTTGCAGAATCTAAGATACGCACTATTCGCCAGGGGGAGCGAGTTGCTGAGGATTACTGTTCTGAATTTCGTCGCTGGGCGATCGATACACAATGGAATGATCCAGCATTGCGGAGTCAGTTTATTCATGGGGTTTCTGGAAGGGTTAAAAAAGCCCTTCTGATGTACGAGACTCCTGCTTCTCTAGATTCCGCTATGAGTCTGGTTGTCCGCATTGATCGCCGTTTGCATCAGGGGGAGCATGAGACACCGCCTATGGGAGAGGGTTTAAGGTTCACGTGAGGTTGCTGCAGGTGAGCCCACGGAGCCTATGCAAATTGAAGGGGTGTCACATGTGAAGCGTTGAGCCCCTGAGCTCAGGAAGCAGGGAGCCTGTTTTTACTGTGGTAAAACTGGTCATTTTATTAACATCTTTCCTCTGCTGTCTAAGAAAAACGCAACGGTGGAAAACTTCTAAGCTCAGAGGGTGTGGAGGAGACCAATCTGAGCTTATGTATATCCTCCATGGTGGTTTCTCAATGCATGCTACCTGCTAAGGTTATTATCGCTGGCAGTGAGCTGCCAATTACTGTTTTTGTGGATAGTGGTTCAGCCACAAATCTCATTGATGAGGAGTTTGCGCGCACAGCAGGTTTTAGGATTGAAAAACTGCCTCATCCTATCCGCGTGGTCACCATCAATCTGCTCCTCTCTCACAGGGGGAGATTACTGAGTTTGTGGCTGAGGTGAAACTCCACTTTGGGGTTCTACATTCCAAGCGGGTTACATGTAAAGTGCTCAGGAAACTTCCTGCTCAGGTGGTTTTGGGTTTTCCTTGGTTGTCTATGCACAACCCGGTAATTGACTGGATAACTCAGGACATAATTCAGTGGAGCGGGTTCTGCCAGGAGAATTGCCTGGCCACATGTGTGGCTGCGGTTACTTCAAGCGTTCCGGAGTCACTTCTGGATTTTGTGGATGTGTTCTCTGAGAAGGGTTGTTCAGAGTTGCCGCCTCATCGTCCCTATGACTGTTCTATCAGGTTTAAACCAGGGGCCAAATTGCCTAAAGCAAGGATGTTTAACATCTCCGGTCCGGAGAGACAAGTGTTAAAAGATTATATTGCTGAAAGCGTGAGCAAAGGGCACATCAGGCCGTCATCCTCGCCGGTGGCAGCAGGGTTCTTCTTCGTGAAGAAGAAAGATGGCGGATTATGCCCGTGTTTGGACTTCAGGGAGTTGAACCAGATTACGGTTCGTGATCCATACCCTATGCCACTGATACCAGATTTGTTCAACCAGGTGGCGGGTGCTAAGTGGTTTACCAAGCTTGACCTCAGGGGGGCGTACAACCTCATAAGAGTCCCTCAAGGTGATGAGTGGAAGACGGCTTTTAATACCCCTGAGGGTCATTTTAAAAATTTGGTGATGCCATTTGGGTTGACTAACGCACCAGCAGTGTTCCAACATTTCATCAATGATGTGTTCTCGCATGTTTTGGGGAAATTCGTTATTGTGTACCTAGATGACATTCTCATATATTCTTGCGACCGTGATGCTCATTTAGATCATGTCAGGCAGGTGTTACAGCTTCTCAGAGAGAATAAGCTGTATGCTAAACTTGAGAAACGTGTATTTTTTGTTCAGGAGTTGCCTTTCTTGGGTTATATTGTGTCTGCTTCTGGTTTTAAAATGGACGTTGCTAAGGTGCAAGCAGTGCTGCATTGGGGACGTCCTGATAACCTGAAAGCACTTCAGCGGTTCCTTGGGTTTTCTATCTACTATAGGAAATTTATCAAGGATTTTTCCATCATTGCTAAACCGCTAACTGACATGACTAAAAAGGGTACCAATTTCTCCGTTTGGCCTGAGGCTGCTGTGCGCGCATTTCAATTACTTAAGAACAGTTTTGTTTCAGCCCCCATTCTTGTGCAGCCAGACGTATCAAAACCCTTTGTTGTGGAAGTCGATGCGTCTGAGGTTGGTGTGGAGGCGGTACTATCTCAAGGCTCATCTTTGAGTGGTTTGCGTCCGTGCGCCTATTTCTCCAAGAAACTGTTGTCCGCCGAACGTAACTACGATATCAGCAACAGGGAGTTGTTGGCTATTAAGTTGACCTTTGAGGAATGGCGACACTTCTTGGAGGGGTCGGTACATCAGGTTACTGTTATTACCGATCATAAGAATCTGCTGTATTTGGAGTCTGTCCCCCAGGCAGGCTCGCTGGGCATTGTTTTTCACGCGGTTCAATTTTGTTGTCACTTACAGACCGGGGTCTAAAAACACTAAGGCGGATGCTCTGTCCAGGTGTTTTCCGGAGGGAGAACCTCGGGAGGATCCAGTACCCATCCTCCAAAAGGGTGTTGTGGTTTCGGCTCTCACTACCGAGGTTGAGGCTGAAATTGCCGAGGCTCAGGAAGGAGGTACCATCTGAGCTTCCCATCAACAAATCTTTTGTACCGCTTCATCTCCGCTTAAAGGTTTTAGCGGAGCATCATGATGCTGTCCTGGCTGGCCACCCAGGGGTTAGAGGTACCTTGGAGTTGGTGTCACGTCGGTTTTGGTGGCCCAAGATCTGACAGGACGTGGTCTCATACGTGTCAGCTTGTACCACGTGCGCTAGGGCTAAGACGCCCCGCTCCCGTCCTGTTGGCACACTACTTCCTCTTGAGGTACCTAGTAAGCCATGGATGGAAATCTCCATGGATTTCATCACTGATTTGCCCTCATCAGCTGGGAACACGGTCATCTTGGTGATAGCTGATCGGTTTTCAAAAATGTTGCACTTTGTGTCTTTGCCTTCGTTGCCTAACGCTAAGACTCTGGCTCAGGTATTTGTGCAGGAGGTGGTCAGACTTCATGGGGTTCCATCTGACATCGTGTCTGATAGGGGGCCTCAGTTTGTGGCAAAATTTTGGAAAGCATTTTGCTCACGGCTGGGGATCAAGTTGCCTCATTCTTCGGCGTTTCATCCTCAGTCAAATGGTCAGACTGAGCGTATGAACCAAAATTTGGAACAGTACTTACGCTGCTTTGTCTCTGATAACCAGGAGGAGTGGTCTACGTTCCTTCCTTTGGATGAGTTTGCCATCAATATTCACCGCCAGGAGTCATCTGGGGAGTCTCCGTTTTTTTGTGTTTATGGGCTACATCCTCAATTTGGTACTTTGAGTCAGAGGGGCTATTCCGGCATTCCGGAGGAGGACCAGTTAGGAGCACAATTGTCGTCAGTCTGGAGGAGAGTTAAACAGCGCCTGTTGAGTGTGGGTGCTAGGTACAAACGTGTGGCTGACAGTAGGCGTGTGCCAGGTCCAGACCTGAGTGTGGATGACTGGGTGTGGTTATCCACAAAAAACATAAGACTCAAAATACCATCCCTTAAATTGGGTCCACGGTTTATTGGTCCATTTAAGGTCACCGCCGTCATTAACCCAGTAGCGTACTGATTGGAGCTTCCTACGGTGTATAAGATACACAACGTGTTCCACAGGTCTCTTCTAATGAAGGTGGTGGGTTCTGTGGACGCAGCGCCTATGCCACCTCCAGTCTTGGTGGATGGTAATTTGGAATTTGAAGTCTCCAAGGTGGTTGACTCTCGTGTAGTGCGCCACACTTTATAGTACTTGGTTCACTTGCGTGGTTATGGGCCTGAGGAGAGGTCCTGGGTACCAGCCTCGGACATTCATGCGGATCGGCTGGTCAGGTTTTTTCATCGTCGCCATCCAGACAAGCCGGGTCCTATAAGCCGTGAGGGCCCTGGGGTCCCTCGTAGAAGGCGGGGTACTGTCATGTCGGACGCTGTTCAGACCAGGTCGTTCGACAGACAGCGGTAATTCCGCTTTTGACCACTATGTGCTCATTGGCGTCGGCTAGATTTTATCTAGCTGTTCCGGGGTTAATTTACCTGATCCTCGGATTGGAAGCTGGGCCATGCCCATTGCCTTTAAATAGTTCTCCTGATCATTGGGCGTCGCCGATTATAGCTTTTGTCTTGTGCGTTGTTTTCTCGGTCTGAAGTGGAGAGCTGGTTGTTGGAGATTCATTGCTGGTGGTGTATTTTCCTTTGTCTTATTTACTCCTTCCTATATTTGTATGTATTTTGCCCTGTACATTTATAGTGTATTCCTGAGTGACTGCGGCGTGGTGTATATTTTCCTTTATCCTTGTCTGTGCTAACTGTGGGTATTGGTGTATTACCTCTACACTGGGTGGTGGGCGGAGGTTTCAGCATAGGGTTGAAACAGGAGACAGGGTGAGGTTCGAGGCCTGGACATGCACACCATCAGTATAAACTCCAGGTAGAGGGTCAGTCAGGATTTCCCTAGTCTGAGGGAAATTGCAGGGGCCCGGGTTATTAGCTCTCGCTCACCTAGTCTCCCCGTGACACTTATACTGTGTAGTGTAATACAGTGGGCCTCAATTTTGCAGCAGTGTCCCACACATAAAAAGGGAGATTAATATTGCCACTAAGTGCATCTGCGTCAGTTCTGTTTGGCATATATCTGCCAGCCACTTTCTGCCACTTATACCGTGTAGTGTAATACAGTGGGCCTGAATTTTGCAGCAGTGTCCCACACATAAAAACGGAGATTTATATTGCCACTAAGTGAATCTGCGTCCGTTCTGTTAGGCGTACATCTGCCAGCCACTTTCTGCCACTTATATTGTGTAGTGTAATACAGTGGGCCTGAATTTTGCAGCAGTCTCCCACACATAAAAAGGGAGATTAATATTGCCACTAAGTGCATCTTCATCCGTTCTGTTTGGCGTATATCTGCCAGCCACTTTCTGCCACGTACACTGTGCAGTGTAATACAGTGGGCCTGATTTTTGCAGCAGTCTCCCACACATATAGAAAGGGAGATTTAAATTCACAACAAGTTTACATACAACTTCTACCTTGTTTTACAGTACCATATAACGGTTGTTAGTTTGGTTACATTTTTCCAAGAATGAGGAAGTCTGGTGGAAGAGGTCGTGGCCGTGGGCGGTCATTGCCAGCTGGTAATGATGGTGGTGGTGGTGGAGGAGCATCTGGTGGTAGTGGGAAAAGTAAAATAGCACCGAAGGCTCACGTTGCTGAGCCAGCGTCATCGTCTGGCTACACAAGGCCTCAAACACTCCTTTTTCTGGGAATAGGAAAACCGCTTTTAAAGCCGCAGCAGCAGGAAAAAGTTTTGGCGTTCCTTGCTGACTCAGCCTCTAGCTCTTTCGCCTCCTCTTCGGAAAGTTTAAAATTTAAAAGAAGCGAGTCGTCAGTGGATGCTCCCAGTCAGGAACAAGTCACTTCCTTGTGTCCTTCACCCAGAACAACAGTGAAGGATGCGTCAGGTGACACAACAGGTTACTCCATGGAGCTCTTTACACATACCGTGCCTGGGTTAGAAAGGGAAATTGTTAACAGGCCATTACAAGATGAATCGGACATGGAGTGCACAGATGCACAGCCACAGCTAGATTATTATGTTGTTCCATTGACTCAGATCACAACATTGCCCTCGCAGTGTACTGAGCCAGAATCTGACCCTGATGAGACTATGGTGCCCCGTCCCGAATGCTATAGCACCTTACACGGTGACACAGAGGAAGGTGCACAGGACATTGAAGAGGAGGTGATAGATGACCCAGTTGTTGACCCCGATTGGAAGCCATTGGGGGAACAGGGTGCCGCTGGCAGTAGCTCTGAAGCGGAAGAGTATGAGCCGCAGAAGGCATCAACATCACAACAGCTTTCATCTGGCAGGCCCATATCTGGCCAAAACCATGTGTCAAAACCAAAAACAGTTTTAGGACAGAGTGGCCATCCGGTGAAAGTAGCACAGCGTGCAATGCCTGAAAAGGTATTCGATAGTAGGAAGAGTGCAGTCTGGCATTTTTTTAACCAAGATCCGAATGATCAGTGCAAAGTTATCTGTAAGAAATACTCAAGGACCTTTAGCAGAGGGCAGAATGTCAAAAATTTAAATACAACGTGCATGCATAGACATTTAACCAGTATGCACTTGCAAGCCTGGACTAACTACCAAACGTCCCGTAACTTAGGTGCACCCGCTCAGAATGAAGCTAGTCATCAACGCTACATTGCTTCCCTCACTGTAAGCCCACCGTTTAGGACACCACCTGCTGCAAATGTGGAGGTATCGTCGCAAGGCCAAAACAGTCAGGGAATCACCAGGTTGTTGGTAGGGAACACTGTATGTAGGCCAACAGCAAGAATACCCTCAACAACCCTCTCTAAATCTGCCATGTCCACCACCACTCCCGCTAGTTTCACCATATGCAGCTCTCCAGTCCAGCTCACCCTACAAGAGACTCTCGTTAGGAAAAGAAAGTACTCATCCTCTCATCCGCGTACACAGGGTTTGAATACCCACATTGCTAGACTAATCTCGTTAGAGATGATGCCCTACCGGTTGGTTGAAAGCAAAGCTTTCAAAGCCCTGATGGCCTACGCAGTACCACGCTATGACCTACCCAGTCGACACTTCTTTGTGAGAAAAGCCATCCCAGCCCTTCACCAGCATGTCAAAGACCGCATTGTCCATGCACTCAGGCAAACAGTCAGTAGAAAGGTGCCCCTCACAACAGATGCATGGACCAGTAGGCATTGCCAGGGATGTTACATGTCCATCACGGCACACTGGGTTAATGTGGTGGATGCAGGGTCCACAGGGGACAGCCATAGTGGGACAGTTCTGCCTAGCCCACGGTCTAGGAAACAGTTGGCTGTAGGCGTTCGCCACCCCTCCTCCTCCTCCTCCACCAGATGAAGCAAAAGCTCGTCCACAGAGCGCAGTCGCACGACTACTCCATCTGCAGCTGCCAGTGTTGCACACGAGGTGTCCCATTATGGAACAGCTAGTGGTAAGCGTCAGCAGGCTGTGTTGGAAATGAAGTGTTTGGGCGACAACAGACACACCGCGGAAGTTCTGTCCGAGTTCTTGCAGGAAGAAACTCATTCATGGTTGGGCAGTGTACATCTTAAGGCAGGCAAGGTAGTCAGTGATAACGGAAGGAATTTTATGGCTGCCATAGCCCTTTCAGAACTGAAAAACATACCTTGCCTGGCTCACACCTTGAACCTGGTGGTGCAGTGCTTCCTGAAAAGTTATCCGGGGTTACCAGCCCTGCTCCTGAAGGTGAGAAGACTTTTCTCGCACATCTGCCGGTCGCCTGTACACTCCAGCCGTATGCAGAACCATCAGCGATCGTTGAAGCTTCCCCAGCACCGGCTAGTAATCGATGTTGCATCAAGGTGGAACTTCACACTGCACATGCTTCAGAGGCTGTGCGAACAGAGGCGTGCTGTAATGTATTTGTGGGAGGATACACATACACGGGCAGGCAGTTGGATGGCAGACATGGAGTTGTTAGGTGTGCAGTGGTCGAAGCTACAAGACCTCTGTCAAGTCCTTCAGTGTTTTGAGAAATGCACACGGCTGGTAAGTGCAGACAACGCCATCATAAGCATGAGCATCCCACTAATGCTGATGCAAAGTTTGATGCACATTAAGGAGCAGGCGTCTGCAGCCGAGGATGAGGGAAGCCTTGATGACAGTCAGCCATTGTCTGCTCAGGGAACTCTCCTGGACAAGGTGGAGGACGAAGAGGAGGAGGAGGAAGATGATGGGGATGAATATTTATGGGAGGAAGAAGCTTCTCAGGGGGCAATAGAAACTGGTGGCATTGCAAGGTCAGGTACAGGGTTTTTGTGGGAGACAAGTGATGTTGATTTGCCAGAAAGTGCTCCTCAACCCAGCACAAGCAGTGATTTGACACCTGGAACATTGGCCCACATGGCTGATTATGCCTTGCGTATCCTAAAAAGGGACATTTCAAAATGATGACCGATGACGATTACTGGTTGGCCTGCCTCCTGGATCCACGCTATAAAGGGAAATTGCAAAATATCATGCCACATGAGAACCTTGAACAAATATTGGCTGCCAAACAAGCAACTCTTGTAGACCGTTTGGTTCAGGCATTCCCAGCACACAGCAGCAGTGATGGTTCTCACATGAGCTGCAGGGGGCAACATGGCAGAGGTGTTAGAGGTACACAAATCAGAAGTGGCATTGGACAGAGGGGTTTTATGACCAGGTTGTGGAGTGATTTCGCAATGACCGCAGACACGACAGGTACTGCTGCATCAATTCAAAGTGACAGGAGACAACATTTGTCCAGTATGGTTACAAACTGTTTTTCCTCCCTTATCGATGTTTTCCCTCACACGTCATTCCCCTTTGATTACTGGGAATCTAAAATAGACACCTGGCCTGATTTGGCAGAAAATGCATTACAGGAGCTCGCTTGCCCAGCTGCTAGTGTGCTATCAGAAAGAGTCTTCAGTGCTGCTGGTTCAATACTGACCGAAAAAAGGACTCATCTGGCTACCCAAAATGTTGATGATCTAACCTTCATTAAAATGAACCAATCATGGATTTCTAATTATTTTGCCCCACCTTCCCCTGCTGACACGTAGCTTTCCTGTAAAAAGGTCTCGCTTTTGGAGTCCTCTTACTGACTGCTCCAATTCCTCCATTTGCAGCTGCTGAATGTCCACCATAGGCCATTTTTATACCTCCCTGAATGGGCTGACTGCCCCCATGGGGCCGTGGTCACCACTTGGCGCCAGCACCCATGCGAGTGCCGTTTGCCTGGACAGGTGGGTGTGCCCACTTTTGGCCTACGGCACTGGCACAGGGTCCCTCATAGTACAGTGAAGTGTCTCTGGCGGTGGTGGTGCACACCCAACGTCAGACACACCATCATAATATGAGGGGCCCTGGGCCAGTACCGCCGCCCACGAGAGAGTGTTCCCCCCAGCTCAAACAGTGCTCTACCACTTGCAAAACTTACCTCTCACTGCTCCACCACTGTTTAGTCTGTGCTGCTAAATCCTTCAATGGCACTGCCAATACAAATTTGTTGAAATGATAGATGATAGTAAAAATATACAGGGGCCCTGCCCTCCATTTAGACCTGTGAATACTGTGCGCGAACTACCACTGTCTGCTACTCAGCAGAGAAACCCACCCCTGTACCTAGCTTTGCCACCTGTTTATTTATGAACTTTTTTTTGCAGACATTTAGCCCACTTTACTATTTTGGCCAACTTACTGTGTCAGCCATTTCTTCCAGTTGTCCTCCACCGAACAAAGCAGTGCCGCCAGTTTACTCCTGTTACCAGTTTAGAACTGCATAGACCCTACTTTTTTATTTTAGGCCTATTAAGTCTGCGCCACTCCTTGCAATTGTCCTCCGCTGACCAAACCAATGCTGCCTGTGTACCCCTGTAACCTATTTTAAACTGCATTGAGCCTACTTTTTTATTTTAGGCCTACTACATGTGTCTGTCTGCGCCACTCAATACAGCTGTCCTCCAATGAACAAAGCTGAGCTTCAATCTTCAGGCTTTAGGCCTGTAGGAAATTTTAAACTGCATTTGGCCTACTTGTTTGGTTGGGCCCTACTAACGGTGTCTGCCGCACCTTGCTTTTCTCCTACACTGAACAAAGCTGAGCTTCAATCTTCAGGCTTTCGGCCTAGATCAGATATTAAACTGCATTTGGCCTACTTGTTTGGTTGGGCCCTACTAACGGGTCTGCCGCTGCTTGTTGTTGTCCTCCACTGAAAAAAGCTGAGCTTCAATTTTCAGGCTTTCCACCTAGATCAGATATTAAACTGCATTTGGCCTACTTGTTTGGTTGGGCCCTACTAACGGTGTCTGCCACTCCTTGGTGTTCTCCTCCACTGAACAAAGCTGAGCTTCAATCTTCAGGCTTTCGGCCTATATTTTGAATATGAAACTGCATTTGGCCTACTAGATTGGTTGGGCCTGCTAATGGTGTCTGCCGCTCCTTGGTGTTCTCCTGTACTTTTCTCCTGTGCTTCAATCTTCAGGCTTTCGGCCTATATTTACAATATGAAACTGCATTTGGGCTACTTGTTTGGTTGGGCCTACTAACGGTGTCTGCCGCTGCGTGTTGTTGTCCTCCACTGAAAAAAGCTGAGCTTCAATTTTCAGGCTTTTGGCCTAGATCAGATATTAAACTGCATTTGGCCTACTTGTTTGGTTGGGCCCTACTAACGGTGTCTGCCGCTCCTTGCTTTTCTCCTCCACTGAACAAAGCTGAGCTTCAATCTTCAGGCTTTCGGCCTATAGGAAATTTTAAACTGCATTTGGCCTACTAGTTTGGTTGGGCCCTACTAACGGTGTCTGCCGCTGCTTGTTGTTGTCCTCCACTGAAAAAAGCTGAGCTTCAATTTTCAGGCTTTCGGCCTAGATCAGATATTAAACTGCATTTGGCCTACTTGTTTGGTTGGGCCCTACTAACGGTGTCTGCCGCTCCTTGCTTTTCTCCTCCACTGAACAAAGCTGAGCTTCAATCTTCAGGCTTTCGGCCTATATTTACAATATGAAGCTGCATTTGGGCTACTTGTTTGGATGGGCCTACTAACGGTGTCTGCCGCTGCTTGTTGTCCTCCACTGAAAAAAGCTGAGCTTCAATATTCAGGCTTTCGGCCTAGATCAGATATTAAACTGCATTTGGCCTACTTGTTTGGTTGGGCCCTACTAACGGTGTCTGCCGCTCCTTGCTTTTCTCCTCCACTGAACAAAGCTGAGCTTCAATCTTCAGGCTTTCGGCCTATAGGAAATTTTAAACTGCATTTGGCCTACTAGTTTGGTTGGGCCCTACTAACGGTGTCTGCCGCTGCTTGATGTTGTCATCCAATGAAAAAAGCTGAGCTTCAATTTTCAGGCTTTCGGCTTAGATCAGATATTAAACTGCATTTGGCCTACTTGTTTGGTTGGGCCCTACTAACGGTGTCTGCCGCTCCTTGCTTTTCTCCTTCACTGAACAAAGCTGAGCTTCAATCTTCAGGCTTTCCGCCTATAGGAAATTTTAAACTGCATTTGGCCTACTAGTTTGGTTGGGCCCTACTAACGGTGTCTGCCGCTGCTTGATGTTGTCATCCAATGAAAAAAGCTGAGCTTCAATTTTCAGGCTTTCGGCTTAGATCAGATATTAAACTGCATTTGGCCTACTTGTTTGGTTGGGCCCTACTAACGGTGTCTGCCGCTCCTTGCTTTTCTCCTTCACTGAACAAAGCTGAGCTTCAATCTTCAGGCTTTCCGCCTATAGGAAATTTTAAACTGCATTTGGCCTACTAGTTTGGTTGGGCCCTACTAACGGTGTCTGCCGCTGCTTGTTGTTGTCCTCCAATGAAAAAAGCTGAGCTTCAATTTTCAGGCTTTCAACCTAGATCAGATATTAAACTGCATTTGGCCTACTTGTTTGGTTGGGCCCTACTAACGGGTCTGCCGCTGCTTGTTGTTGTCCTCCACTGAAAAAAGCTGAGCTTCAATTTTCAGGCTTTCCACCTAGATCAGATATTAAACTGCATTTGGCCTACTTGTTTGGTTGGGCCCTACTAACGGTGTCTGCCACTCCTTGGTGTTCTCCTCCACTGAACAAAGCTGAGCTTCAATCTTCAGGCTTTCGGCCTATATTTTGAATATGAAACTGCATTTGGCCTACTAGTTTGGTTGGGCCTGCTAATGGTGTCTGCCGCTCCTTGGTGTTCTCCTGTACTTTTCTCCTGTGCTTCAATCTTCAGGCTTTCGGCCTATATTTACAATATGAAACTGCATTTGGGCTACTTGTTTGGTTGGGCCTACTAACGGTGTCTGCCGCTGCGTGTTGTTGTCCTCCACTGAAAAAAGCTGAGCTTGAATTTTCAGGCTTTTGGCCTAGATCAGATATTAAACTGCATTTGGCCTACTTGTTTGGTTGGGCCCTACTAACGGTGTCTGCCGCTCCTTGCTTTTCTCCTCCACTGAACAAAGCTGAGCTTCAATCTTCAGGCTTTCGGCCTATAGGAAATTTTAAACTGCATTTGGCCTACTAGTTTGGTTGGGCCCTACTAACGGTGTCTGCCGCTGCTTGTTGTTGTCCTCCACTGAAAAAAGCTGAGCTTCAATTTTCAGGCTTTCGGCCTAGATCAGATATTAAACTGCATTTGGCCTACTTGTTTGGTTGGGCCCTACTAACGGTGTCTGCCGCTCCTTGCTTTTCTCCTCCACTGAACAAAGCTGAGCTTCAGTCTTCAGGCTTTCGACCTATATTTACAATATGAAACTGCATTTGGGCTACTTGTTTGGTTGGGCCTACTAACGGTGTCTGCCGCTGCTTGTTGTTGTCCTCCACTGAAAAAAGCTGAGCTTCAATTTTTAGGCTTTCGGCCTAGATCAGATATTAAACTGCATTTGGCCTACTTGTTTGGTTGGGCCCTACTAACGGTGTCTGCCGCTCCTTGCTTTTCTCCTCCACTGAACAAAGCTCAGCTTCAATCTTCAGGCTTTCGGCCTATATTTACAATATGAAGCTGCATTTGGGCTACTTGTTTGGATGGGCCTACTAACGGTGTCTGCCGCTGCTTGTTGTCCTCCACTGAAAAAAGCTGAGCTTCAATATTCAGGCTTTCGGCCTAGATCAGATATTAAACTGCATTTGGCCTACTTGTTTGGTTGGGCCCTACTAACGGTGTCTGCCGCTCCTTGCTTTTCTCCTCCACTGAACAAAGCTGAGCTTCAATCTTCAGGCTTTCGGCCTATAGGAAATTTTAAACTGCATTTGGCCTACTAGTTTGGTTGGGCCCTACTAACGGTGTCTGCCGCTGCTTGATGTTGTCATCCAATGAAAAAAGCTGAGCTTCAATTTTTAGGCTTTCGGCCTAGATCAGATATTAAACTGCATTTGGCCTACTTGTTTGGTTGGGCCCTACTAACGGTGTCTGCCGCTCCTTGCTTTTCTCCTCCACTGAACAAAGCTGAGCTTCAATCTTCAGGCTTTCGGCCTATATTTACAATATGAAGCTGCATTTGGGCTACTTGTTTGGATGGGCCTACTAACGGTGTCTGCCGCTGATTGTTGTCCTCCACTGAAAAAAGCTGAGCTTCAATATTCAGGCTTTCGGCCTAGATCAGATATTAAACTGCATTTGGCCTACTTGTTTGGTTGGGCCCTACTAACGGTGTCTGCCGCTCCTTGCTTTTCTCCTCCACTGAACAAAGCTGAGCTTCAATCTTCAGGCTTTCGGCCTATAGGAAATTTTAAACTGCATTTGGCCTACTAGTTTGGTTGGGCCCTACTAACGGTGTCTGCCGCTGCTTGATGTTGTCATCCAATGAAAAAAGCTGAGCTTCAATTTTCAGGCTTTCGGCTTAGATCAGATATTAAACTGCATTTGGCCTACTTGTTTGGTTGGGCCCTACTAACGGTGTCTGCCGCTCCTTGCTTTTCTCCTTCACTGAACAAAGCTGAGCTTCAATCTTCAGGCTTTCCGCCTATAGGAAATTTTAAACTGCATTTGGCCTACTAGTTTGGTTGGGCCCTACTAACGGTGTCTGCCGCTGCTTGTTGTTGTCCTCCAATGAAAAAAGCTGAGCTTCAATTTTCAGGCTTTCGGCCTAGATCAGATATTAAACTGCATTTGGCCTACTTGTTTGGTTGGGCCCTACTAACGGGTCTGCCGCTGCTTGTTGTTGTCCTCCACTGAAAAAAGCTGAGCTTCAATTTTCAGGCTTTCCACCTAGATCAGATATTAAACTGCATTTGGCCTACTTGTTTGGTTGGGCCCTACTAACGGTGTCTGCCACTCCTTGGTGTTCTCCTCCACTGAACAAAGCTGAGCTTCAATCTTCAGGCTTTCGGCCTATATTTTGAATATGAAACTGCATTTGGCCTACTAGTTTGGTTGGGCCTGCTAATGGTGTCTGCCGCTCCTTGGTGTTCTCCTGTACTTTTCTCCTGTGCTTCAATCTTCAGGCTTTCGGCCTATATTTACAATATGAAACTGCATTTGGGCTACTTGTTTGGTTGGGCCTACTAACGGTGTCTGCCGCTGCGTGTTGTTGTCCTCCACTGAAAAAAGCTGAGCTTGAATTTTCAGGCTTTTGGCCTAGATCAGATATTAAACTGCATTTGGCCTACTTGTTTGGTTGGGCCCTACTAACGGTGTCTGCCGCTCCTTGCTTTTCTCCTCCACTGAACAAAGCTGAGCTTCAATCTTCAGGCTTTCGGCCTATAGGAAATTTTAAACTGCATTTGGCCTACTAGTTTGGTTGGGCCCTACTAACGGTGTCTGCCGCTGCTTGTTGTTGTCCTCCACTGAAAAAAGCTGAGCTTCAATTTTCAGGCTTTCGGCCTAGATCAGATATTAAACTGCATTTGGCCTACTTGTTTGGTTGGGCCCTACTAACGGTGTCTGCCGCTCCTTGCTTTTCTCCTCCACTGAACAAAGCTGAGCTTCAGTCTTCAGGCTTTCGACCTATATTTACAATATGAAACTGCATTTGGGCTACTTGTTTGGTTGGGCCTACTAACGGTGTCTGCCGCTGCTTGTTGTTGTCCTCCACTGAAAAAAGCTGAGCTTCAATTTTTAGGCTTTCGGCCTAGATCAGATATTAAACTGCATTTGGCCTACTTGTTTGGTTGGGCCCTACTAACGGTGTCTGCCGCTCCTTGCTTTTCTCCTCCACTGAACAAAGCTCAGCTTCAATCTTCAGGCTTTCGGCCTATATTTACAATATGAAGCTGCATTTGGGCTACTTGTTTGGATGGGCCTACTAACGGTGTCTGCCGCTGCTTGTTGTCCTCCACTGAAAAAAGCTGAGCTTCAATATTCAGGCTTTCGGCCTAGATCAGATATTAAACTGCATTTGGCCTACTTGTTTGGTTGGGCCCTACTAACGGTGTCTGCCGCTCCTTGCTTTTCTCCTCCACTGAACAAAGCTGAGCTTCAATCTTCAGGCTTTCGGCCTATAGGAAATTTTAAACTGCATTTGGCCTACTAGTTTGGTTGGGCCCTACTAACGGTGTCTGCCGCTGCTTGATGTTGTCATCCAATGAAAAAAGCTGAGCTTCAATTTTCAGGCTTTCGGCTTAGATCAGATATTAAACTGCATTTGGCCTACTTGTTTGGTTGGGCCCTACTAACGGTGTCTGCCGCTCCTTGCTTTTCTCCTTCACTGAACAAAGCTGAGCTTCAATCTTCAGGCTTTCCGCCTATAGGAAATTTTAAACTGCATTTGGCCTACTAGTTTGGTTGGGCCCTACTAACGGTGTCTGCCGCTGCTTGTTGTTGTCCTCCAATGAAAAAAGCTGAGCTTCAATTTTCAGGCTTTCGGCCTAGATCAGATATTAAACTGCATTTAGCCTACTTGTTTGGTTGGGCCCTACTAACGGTGTCTGCCGCTCCTTGGTGTTCTCCTCCACTGAACAAAGCTGAGCTTCTATCTTCGGGCTTTCAGCCTATATTTTGAATATGAAACTGCATTTGGCCTACTAGTTTGGTTGGGCCTACTAACGGTGTCTGCCGCTCCTTGGTGTTCTCCTGTGCTTTTCTCCTGTGCTTCAATCTTCAGGCTTTCGGCCTATATTTACAATATGAAACTGCATTTTGGCTACTTGTTTGGTTGGGCCTACTAATGGTGTCTGCCGCTGCTTGTTGTTGTCCTCCACTGAAAAAAGCTGAGCTTCAATTTTCAGGCTTTCAGCCTATAGGAAATTTTAAACTGCATTTGGGCTACTTGTTTGGTTGGGCCTACTAACGGTGTCTGCCGCTGCTTTTCTCCTCCACTGACCAAAGCAGTGCCGCCTGTTTACTCCTGTTATCAATTTTGAACTTCATTTGGCCCACTTTATTATTTGGGCCTACTAACTGTGTCTGCCACTCATTATAGTTGTCCTCCACTGAACAAAGCAATGCCGCCTGGTTAGTCCTGTTACCAATTTTGAACTGCATTTAGCCTGGTTACTTATTTGGGCCTACTCACTGTGTCAGCCTCTCATTACAGTTGTCCTCCACTGAACAAAGCAATGCCACCTGGTTAGTCCTGTTACCAATTTTGAACTGCATTTAGCCTACTTTATTCTTTGGGCCTATATCTGTGTTTCCTCCTCATCCTGCCCATTGCCCAGCCACTGCTAGATGAGTCTGCTGGTACATTGACCCAGACCACTACATTCCCCTTTCACATTACACAGCCAGTATCTGACCCTGCTGAAAGTCTGGTTCCCCTTCCTGCATACTATACCACCTTACACTGGGACAAAGAGGAAGGTGCAGATGAAAGTGCAGGTTCCTTCATCAGGTGGGGGGCATACTCGTTGGCGATGTCACTGGCACAGGGCCCCTCATAGTACACAAAAGTGTCTCTGCCGGTGGGGGCGCCCCTGCAGTCAAACACACCGCTGTACTTTGAGGGGCCCTGTGCCAGTGCCAATGCGAACAAGTGTGCCCCCCCTGCTTGCTCAGGATCACAGCACTTGCAAAGTTGAAATACTTACCTCTCACCGCTCCACCGCCGTGACGTAGTCCGCATTTCCTGGGCCCACGAAAAACTTGAGAAAGCCCTACCTCCCACAACTTTAGCCAAATGACCCCCAATTTTCATTGCCTAACCATTATTATAAGGTAAATTAAGATTGACAAGCTTAAGTAACAAGAATTGATGTTTTTGGCATTAAAATGGGCACTGTAGGTGTTTTCCTGTCCTCCACTCACTGCCAACTTTGCTTACCCATTGACTTGCATTGGGTTTCGTGTTTCAGTCGGATCCCCGACTTTTTGAAATAATCGGCCGATTTCACCCGACCCGACTTTTGACAAAGTCGGGTTTCGCGAAACCCTACTCGATCCTAAAAAAGTAAAAGTCGCTCAACTCTAATCCTAACAACTCCCTATAAAGTATTGTGGTCCAACCCCACAGCTCCCTATATAGTATGATGGTCCCCCCAACAGCAGCCTATATAGTCTGGTAGCCGCAGACATAAAGGAAGCCCATGGCCTTCTGATGTAAGTGATGGAGCCTATGGCTCCATGCTTTGTCATAAGTGTTGTCAACAGCATTGGGATCCTGAGGATGCTAATACTGGTGACATCATAGCAGGCAAGGCAGCCCACAGCTGGACAGGCTCTCCTGGCATTTGCCAGCCTGACCCTAGTGCGAAGGAAGAATAGAAAACTGGCAATCAAGTACAAGGGAGCGGCAGCAGCAAAAGCAAATTAAGGACTCCTTCAGATGTTTAAATGAAATGTCCATGTGATGTCCATATGCAAAATAGGTAGCATATGGATAGCACAAAGACCAATGTAAGTCAATGTGGCAGCTCATATAAATTTATTTTCACATAGACAGATGATCTGTGTATAAAAATTCTCAATATGCAATAATTGATATACCTTCTGGATCATACTCTTATAAGTCAATGAGTCTTAAAAAATGGATCACATATGTGTTACCATCTGTATCTTATGCATTTTTCACTGGTACTTTACAATTATTAACCTGTCACCCCGTTTTTTCCGTATGAGATAAAAATACTGTTAAATAGGGCCTGAGCTGTGCATTACAATAGTGTATTTTGTGGACCCCGATTCCAAACCTATGCTGCCGAAATACGTTACCAAAGTAGTAGTTTTCGCCTGTCAATCAGGCTGGTCTGGTCAGATGGGTGTGGTGTCTTCCCCCAGATCTTTCTTAGTTTTCCGTTGGTGGCTTAGTGGTGTGCGCATGCCCAAGTCCAGAATCCACTGCACAGGGGAGGGAAAATAGCGCGATCTGCGCTATTCCCCTGGTGATCGTGGGGGCGGCCATTTTCCTGTGGCCGCGCGTGCGCAGATCGAGCACTCTGCTGCCCGGGGCTTCAGGAAAATGGCCACGGGATGCCACGCGTGCGCAGATGGAGATCGCGGTGGCCATTTACCTGAAGCAGAGTTCGCATCTCTGAACATGTCAGTCTATCAAGGACAGAAAACAACAATTTTGCATATGAATTCTAAACCCAACTTAATATAAAAAAAGAGATCAGAAAAGGTGAGTATAAAGCCTTTATTTTAACATCTTACATTCCCTTACATCAATGGGATAGTTTTGATTCAAACCAAATTGAATCTCATGGTCAAAATCGAGCGTACATATCTGGTATAATTAATTTCTGGAGATTCGCTTATCTCCATTTCTAGTCATATTTTAATGCAGCATAAAATTTGCTTTCAGATGTTTAAGGTTAGAATAATTTAAGCTAGAAGAGTGAGTCAATGATGTCTTGTGTTTAGATATAAAACGGGAATGACAATAAGCGCAATAAGGTCTTATCAGGATTGTACAAAACAGCTGACAAGTCCCGGCTTTGATGCAGGCTCAACGTCGGAGCCCACATCAAAGCGGGGATTCTGACCTTGGACGTACTATCCCGTTCAAGGTCAGAAAGGAGTTAACAATGATAAATGTAAGGTTATACACATGGGAAGAAGGAATCAATATCACTATTACACACTGAATGGGAAACCACTGGGTAAATCAGACATGGAGAAGGATTTGGGGGTCCTAGTTAATAATAAACTTACCTAGAGTAGCCAGTGCCAGGCAGTGGCTGCCAAGGCAAACAGGATCATGGGGTGCATTAAAAGAGGTCTGGATACACATGATGAGAGCATTATACTGCCTCTGCACAAATCTCTGGTTAGACCGCACATGGAGTACTGTGTACACTTTTGAGCACCAGTGCTCAGGAAGAATATAATGGAACTAGAGCGAGCACAGATGAGGGCAACAAAATTAATAAAGGGGATGGGGGAACTACAATACCCAGAGAGATTAGCAATAGTAGGATTATTTAGTCTAGAAGAAAGACGACTGAGGGGCGATCTAATAGCCATGTATAAGTATATAAGGGGACAATACAAATATCTCTCCGGGGATCTGTTTATACCAAGGAAGGTGACGGTCACAAGGGGTCATTTTCTGTGTCTGGAGGATAGAAGGTTTTTCCACTGACATAGAAGAGGATTCATTACTGTTATGGCAGTGAAAATCTGGAATTCCTTGCCTGAGGAGGTGATGACTGCGAACTCAGTTGAGGGGTTCAAGAGAGGCCTGGATGTCTTTCTGGAGCATCACAATATTGCATCCTACAGTTATTAGGTTCTTTAGAAGGACGTAGATCTAGGGATTTATTCTGATGGAATATAGACTGAACTGGATGGACAAATGTCTTTTTTCGGCCTTGCTACCTATGTTACTATGTTGTTGACTGAGAGTACGTGCAGGCCTGCCGGTCTGGGAGCCACACTGCTACTGGAAACACACATGAAGGAGACCCAATTTGCATCCAAACATGTGAAAAAATTTGGGCAGACATCAGGAAAAATGGCATCAATTGACCCACAGTAGAAATTGTATAATGGCTCAGCAGTCAGGCATGGGCCATGCATGAGATGAGGTCTGGGCCAGCATTTATAGCTTTGAAATTAAGTTGACATTAAGAGGTGGGTGAGGGACCGGTATTGGCTTGATGTGCTGGATGCCCTGCCAAATTCAGGCAACACACATGAAGGAGATCCAACTTGGAGTCAAAACATTTCCAAATATTAGAGGCAGACACCAGGAAAAGTGGCATCAATTGGAGTCCAAACATTTTAAAGAATTAGGGGCAAAACCAGGAATAGTGGCGTCTATTGACCCACAGTGAAAATTTTATAATGGTGTAGCAGGCAAGCAAATCGATGCATGAGACAGTGTATGGGCCAGCATTTACAGCGTTGAAATTAAGTTGAATTTAAGAGGTGGGTGGGAGGCCAGTATGGTCTGCTGTGCTGGGAGCCCTGCCAAATTCAAAAAAAACACACCATCAATTTCCTCAGATTAGAAATAGTATAATAGTGCTCTAATGGTGTGCAATGTGACCTTCTGGTCTTCCTCCACCTCCTCTGCTAAGCCACTATGGGATCTACAATCTCATCATTATTCTCTCTGTTCTTCCAGTCCTCGCTTGCTCTAGAATCATTCTCCTGATCTTTCTGTCCTGATAGCACAGTACACTACGCGTGCACCTCTGGTATCTGAGTCTTATCAGAAGTCTCATCAGGATAACCACATCTCTGTTTTTTATATGAAGACTGACATGTGACTTTGGCACCCAGTGACACAAGCCCTTGTGTCAGAACATTGTGAATGATTTCTGCACCCCGATTGGCTGCAGAACCTCCACACATTAAGTTAATTAAAAAAAAGAAAGGACTAACAGTCCGCTGCTCATCATACAGTACCACTATCATAGAGAATGTCTTATCAAAAGCATTAGTTGAAACGCAATCATTTACTGAATTTTGGCTGAATATAGCTGAATTTGAGAAAAATTATCGTGAATCCAAACAAGAATCCGAACGTGCAAGGTTCGTGTTGAATTTTAGATTGACAGAACTTTTTCCGAACCAGTTCACTCATATCTAGTCTTTAATGCAGTCATCTCATAAGTCGTTAACCTGAATTTAACAATTATTCTGGAAGCAATAGTTTATAATTTATAGTATGTTTAAAATGTATTAATTGTATGATCTTTTCGTCACTTGTAGCTGCAGAACACGTTTTCATTGTATAGAGCCACAGGCTAAATTAATGAAGCCCAGATCTGAAGCCTGTCTCATCAACTAATGAGTAATATACTGTTCATTTCTTGTTAAAGTAATTACGTAAATTCAATACGTTCCATAATGAACATAATACCACAGAGCGAAGCTTTTCTATTACAGTCTATTCCCAACATTTTAAGTAAAGAAATACAATATAAAAAGATGAAGTAGAACAGGATGCCTTGAGAAGTGTTAAGAGAATTTTGGCTCTGTTTACAGCATGCCAGTGCAGATTTCTGTGTACTTTATCCAGATGTGCTGTCTGTTCTTTCTAAGCCCTTTGGAATAAAAAATGCTCATGAGAAATGTTTCATGAATATAGCTTATCCTCCAATGATATGCATCAACATGAATAGAAAAAAAACATTGTAGTGCTTAGAAAAGCTTCAAAACCATTATCAAAATCTAAATTAAAAGTATATGCAATATGTAACAATAGTGGATGGGGGAAAATAATGGTGTTATTGTGCTTCTACTTTCCCAAGCAATGCTTTTTCTCTGAGTGAGGTAGGGAAACATCATTAATCTTGCATTGCTATGAATATCATTAGATAATTTAAAGTTTTTTTCTAGTGTTCTCCCTTCAGGAGTGCAAGAGGCATTGCATTCCTAAAGTTCAGACCAGAGGTTTGGTGAGCTATTGGTCTGAACAGGGTGCTCTCTGTTGCTGCTAGCAGAGGCAGCTTAAACATAGCACAAGAAAGATGAAAATCCGGCCAGCTGCAGAGTGGTGCTGGCATACAGTATCACGAACAGCTTGCAAGCATGAGTTCCTTCATAAGAAAACAGCCACTGCAGATGTGGCCCGTGACCCAGGCAATGAGCTGTAAACTATAAAATGAAAAATCCCTTCATTTCTTGAAAACAGAAATGTTTTAACTAAAATTTAAATGACAAACTTATTTTGTTTTTACAAGCACTATGCAATTTTAACCATTTAAGAATATGAGACAACCCCTTTAAAGGGTTAGACCTATTTTTTCAAATCACAAGCATGATGCACCTGCTAGACAACTTCTTGATTTTTGGCTAGCACAAGCTCCTAATTGAACTACAATTAGAACCAGCAACATTGTTGTGCTGCTGGTTCAAACTCACAGTGCTGCCAAAAGAAACAGATTTGTCTTGAGGCACTGAAGGAATGCACTGGATCGGAAGGTGGTCTAGATCAGGGGATAATAGCATACTCCAGCGATTATGGTCAGCTTCAGAGAAGTGCTTAAAAGGTCAAATGTCATGGTTCCCAATGGCAAGGGAACGTAAAAAACACATAAGTAACGAACGAGCTCTCGGGTGATGGAAACTCGAGTTGACCGTGAGCTAAATCTACCACACAACTAACAGTAGCCAGGGAGCATACCTACGGCTTCCTATATGCCACGCGCCAGCCGGAGGACTAACTACGCCTGGTAGAGGAAGAAACAGACCTGGCTTACCTCTAGGGAAATACCCCAAAAGATGATAGCAGCCCCCCACATGTAATAACGGTGAATTAAGAGGAAAAGACATACACAGTATGAAAGTAGATTTAGCAAAGAGAGGTCCACTTACTAGATAGCAGAAGGATACAAAAGAGGACTTCACGGTCAACTGAAAACCCTTTCAAAAACCATCCTGAAATTACTTTAAGACTCCTGTGTCAACTCATGACACAGGAGTGGCAATTTCAGCCCGCAAGAGCTTCCAGCTACAGAGAATTACAAAAACTGCAAACTGGACAAAAGGTACAAAACAAAAGGACAAAGTCCACTTAGCTGATCAGCAGACAAGTAGCAGGAACATGCAACCGAAGGCTCTGGTTACAATGATGACCGGCAAGGAAATGACTGGAGAGCAAAGCTAAATAGGAAACTCCCAAACACTGATGGAAGCAGGTGAACAGAAGAAGCAAAGTGCAAACAAGTCACCAGTACCACCAGCAACCACCAGGGGAGCCCAAAAAGCAGATACACAACAGTACCCTCCCCTTAAGGAGGGGGCACCGAACCCTCACAAGAACCGCCAGGGCGATCTGGATGAGCCCTATGAAAGGCACGAACCAAATCCGAGGCATGAACATCAGAGGCAGTTACCCAAGAATTATCTTCCTGACCATAGCCTTTCCATTTAACCAGATATTGAAGTCTCCGTCTGGAAATACGGGAGTCCAAGATCTTCTCCACGACGTACTCCAATTCACCCTCCACCAGCACAGGAGCAGGAGGTTCAGTAGAAGGAACCACCGGTACCTCATATCTCCGCAACAACGACCGATGGAACACATTATGGATAGCGAAAGATGCCGGGAGGTCCAAACGAAAGGAAACAGGGTTAAGAATCTCCAAAATCCTATAAGGACCGATGAACCGAGGCTTAAATTTGGGAGAAGAAACTCTCATAGGGACAAAACGGGAAGACAACCACACAAACTCCCAAACACTGATGAAAGCAGGTGAACAGAAGAAGCAAAGTGCAAACAAGTCACCAGTACCACCAGCAACCACCAGGGGAGCCCAAAAAGCGGATACACAACAGTCAAAGGTGAAAGCTTCTAAACACTCCTCATGATCGGCCACTGTTGCTAGACCATATCTGTGGTTAATCCTCTATGAAATAAAATAAAAACCAATAAAAATACCTGGAAACAACGTAAAATTTGAATATACAGTACATGAGATAAGTGCTTCTAATAAGAGTTTCTATCCAACAGTACCCATCGATACAAAAAGGAATACACACTTGAAGGCAATAAATCATTATTAGTGATGAGCAAGCACTAAAATGTTGGGGTATGCTTTACTCTAGTCTAGCAAATTATAATGCTCTGGTGCTCAACCCGAGTAACGAGTATAAAGGAAGCCAATAGGAAAATCGGGCATTTTTTCGGTGGATCCCCCCCCCCCCCCGGAGGTATGGAGTATAGATGAGTGAACTTGTTCAGAAAACGTTTGCCAATCTCAAATTCAACATAGCACATTTGGATTGGTCTTTGGCTTCCCGAGCATTTTTACTAAAAGTCATCAAAATTCGATCACAGTTCGGTAGATCCTCGCATTTTTACTAATGCTTTTGTTATGACTTTTGCTAGGATAGTGGTGCTGAATGATGAGCGGGGGGACCTCTTTTATGAAGGTAGGGGTTGGGTCTAGGTCAGAGGTGCTGCGGAGTGTAATTTTATTTTCTTTCTTCCTTTTTTTCTTTAATAACTTAATGTGTGTACATTCCGGCTGCCAATCAGTGCACAGAAACCATCCACAACACCATGACACAAGATATTCTGTGATTGACTGCCAATCAAAAGTCACATGTCCCTGTCAATCAAAA
This sequence comes from Ranitomeya variabilis, assembly GCF_051348905.1. NCBI lineage: Eukaryota > Metazoa > Chordata > Amphibia > Anura > Dendrobatidae > Ranitomeya > Ranitomeya variabilis. Next base: position 829,332,218 of record NC_135233.1, read on the forward strand.
GTCACATGTCCCTGTCCATATAAAAAGTGGACATCTTGCTTTGCTGGAGCCATTTTCACAGTGTCACAGTGCAGAGAAGGCGCTCCTGCTGCTAGCACTACTGCTGCAAGTGAACTTGTCAGTTAGCTAGATAATATCCTGTTCTGTGTGAAATCGATTTCAAAGTATCTAACTCGATTGTGCTAAAACTGTTTTGCAGTCTCATGAAGACAATTGTTTGGGCAACAACTGTGTTGCAGTGAGGAATCAGAAGGCCAGATTTCCTCTTAAAAATAGTTAGCATTAATATTTCGATTCAGCCTGAAGGCTCAGTTTGCTAATCCAAATAATTTGTGATAACACTGTGTTGCAGTTAGAAATCAGAAGGCCACATTTCCACCTAAAAATCGTTAGGACTAATATTGTTGTTTAGCCAGGAGGCCCAATTTGCTAATCCAAATCATTTGTGATAAAACTTGTGTTGCAGTGAGAAATCAGAAGGGCACATTTCTACTTAAAAATCATTAGGCCTATTATTGGGGTTCAGCCAGAAACCCCAATTTGCTAATCCAAATGGTTTGGGATAAACCTGTGTTGCAGTGAGGAATCAGAAGATTGCATTTCATAATCCAAATTGCTTGGGATAAAAGTCTGATGCAGGCACTAGGCCTCTTTTCATAATCAAAATCTTTTATGCTAATTCTGTGGTCTATCCACACTATATCAGTCAATAAATACTGATTATTAATATAGTGACAGGTGACTGACAGGTCTGGGACTAGGGTTGAGAAACAGCTGGTTAAAATAGGGGAAGGTACATACAACATGAGTGGGAAAAAGGGAGTTTGTTGTGGAAGGGTAATAGGTTTGGCGCTCGACATGTACTTGGGTTATGTGTTAAAGTTAATAAAAGCTCAAATGAACAAACACCGTGTTGTTCTATCCAAAAACCACTGACAACATCTGATACTGGATGGGCTACTTAACACCCTTTTTTTGACAGCCGCACAGCGGTATGCCTTGTAGATGAGCCTCAGAAAGAGCATGTGCTCTGCATCAAGTGGTCTCTCCTCCTTTTCCTCCACCTTGACATCACACTCAGAACAATAATCAGAGATGGCAACCCATTCATCCCCCCATGCCACAAATTTCTAAATGCCCAACTGATTGTGGGGAGCTGTACACACATTCTATTCCATGGGCATCGGAGGTCTGCTCCAAAGATTCACAGAATCCAGAGGAGGAAAGCATCTACACCAATGCCCTGGTGTTACCAGTAGAAGTGCCACTGCAGCGCGAAACGGCTGTCGTCCATTTCACTCCTGCTCCCATCCTCCCGACGCCGATGTTTTAAAGTATTGGATTAAAGAAGTTTTTTAACCGGTGAGTGCCATCCATTCCTTTCAATTTTTACACACATTAAATAAGTTAATTTTGCCTGCTTTGATGAATTTGAGTACAGATAACTGTAAAAAAAATAAATTGGTCAATGATTATATGGAAAAAAGCAGCAGCAAGGCTTAGAGTTTATAAGGCAATAATACCTGACTACATGCCAGTCATACACTTTACCAAGTGCCTCACCTAAAGTAGATGAATTGCAAATAAAAGTGGCATTATTGCAGAATATAGAAGGGATTTGAACCGGCCCTGAAAATATTTTTTCTTGTGCATGGCTGCAGCAAACTCTGGACAAACACAAGTAGAACTGCAAGCTTTGATGAGTTTCTGAGTATAGATGACCATAAAAAACATATATTGGACAATGAATGCATGAAAAAAATGCAGCAGCAAGTCTTAGAATTTCTAAATCTATAATCCCTGACTAGATGCTTGTCATACTCTATACCTAGTGCCACACCTCACCATAGACAAATTGCAGAAAAGAGCAGTATTATTGTAGAATATAGAAATCATTTGAACTGGCTGTTAAAAGAATTTTTGTTGTACTTGACAGCAACAAACTCTGGAGGAATGCAATCACCACTGCCAGCTTTGATGAATTTCAGAGTACTGATCACAGTAAAAAAGATGAATCTGTCAATAAGTGCATGGAAAAAAGCAGCAAGGATTATAATTTATAAGGCAATAATACCTGACTAGATGGCTGTATACGTTATCCCTTCTGCCACACCTCACAGTAGACAAATTGCAGATAAGAGCGGTATTATTGACAGAATAGAATCTATTTGAATTAGCCCTGAAAAAAGCGATATGATTGTAGTAGCAGCAAGGACTGTTAATTCATCAACCCTGCTGGGTAATATAGTGGAGCATTTCACATCCATTCAACCTGATATGGAGTAAACCAGGATCTTTTGTTCTTACTGTACAAAGTATCCTGTCTCGGTTGTGAAATTCTGCATGCAGTGTGAGAACTATGTGATGATCACCTGACAACCCACAACAAGGCACTGCATCATATACTAATAGAACTCACCGACTATTTTGGTTTCTAAAAATGTTGTCTTAAAACAAACAAAACTAATACCATAAAATCACTATTTTATTACATTTATTTAAAATGTAACAATGTCCTAAAACTTTGACACCAGGCAACAATAATACTACACTAAATCAACTCACATGAAATGGTAGGGGGAGGGAGGGGTACGGATGTCTCTATTGTGTCATACCCGTCCCTTCCTAATCCCTGCCTACCTGCGGAGGTTGGCACCCTCTTGAACGCAATATGGCGCCCCCGCTCCTCGGTGGCTTACCCTTTTATCCCTAAAAAACCCTAGTGTACACGCCAATGGGGGATACCTAGGTAGTACCTCAACCCTAGAATCCCGTACTCATACAGGTATCCAACCTTACACAAACCTATAGGGATAAATAATTGCAGAACACCATAACCACATTGAATCTAGTGCAGAAATGAAAAAATGATCTGGTACATAAGGTCCTTATATGACCATGTATATACACCTAACAAGTCCCTAGGGTGATCCCTTCCTGTCAGCGGAGGTTGGCACCCTCTTGATCGCAATGTGGCACCGCCGCTCAACGTTGGCTCACCCTCAGTATCCATAGCAGTTTCTATTGGTAACCTGGAGTATAGATTCTCTTTAAACAAGAGCTATCCCAATCCGAGATCTAAACTAGTCCCGAACCAAAATTTGTTATCAGGGAATCCCAGATCATATAATAACTATGGGCACACAATATGTAACAGAGATGGGGCTGCCCAGTGTATTGACTCAAAATATCACTCCAACCTCATTTAACAAGATCCTGCAGTATCTCTTTACTGAGGTTTATTGATTTGCAACCCCTTACAAGCCAATTCAATAATATATACTTTATACAGTGTTATCTCAGCATGCTTTTAGTTAGAAATTTTTCGGAAATATCTTTGTGCATTATCCTTAGTGTGTTATTGCGATGTCTCTCAACTTTCCAGAGTCATTTCCAACTCTACTGAGACCATTTTCATATGCCATACAATTTTACAATGTCATCTCAGCATAATCGCACATACCCCACTGTTGTGAATTCTGCTTTTGTGCTCCCTCCGGTGGTTGTAGGTGGTAATGCAGTTGCCCCTGAGTTGCAGTCCTGGTCAGGTGTATCTGCTGATTGCAGTTCTGACTGGGGTATTTAGGCGTGCAGGATTCATTAGTCCTTGCCAGTTGTCAATTGTTGTTGGGAGGTGTTGGACCTCTGCTTGGTTCCTCCTGCCTTTCTGCCAAATCAGCAAAGATAAGTGTCTGTTTTTTTTTTCCTGTGGCACACATGGAATGATGATGCTTTGGCGGCAATTTTTAGAAAGGGTCTTTCTGAATCCATTAAAGATGTTATGGTGGGGTTTCCCACGCCTTCCGGTCTGAGAGATTCTATGTCTCTGGCCATTCAGATTGATCGGCGTTTGCGGGAGCGTAAAACTGTGCGCGCTGTGGCGTCATCCTTAGAGCAAAGTCCTGAGCCAATGCAGTGTGATAGGATTTTGTCTAGAACGGAACGACAAGGATTCAGACGTCAGAATAGGTTGTGTTATTATTGTGGCGACGGCGACGCTTCTCATGTAATTTCCCTAAGCGGACTAAAAGGATGGCTAGTTCATTTACTATCAGTACTGTACAACCTAAATTTCTGTTATCGGTGTCCTTGATCTGCTCATTGTCATCATTTTCTGTCATGGCGTTTGTGGATTCAGGCGCCGCCTTGAACTTAATGGATTTTGAGTTTGCCAGGCGTTGTGGTTTTCCCTTGCAGCCTTTGCAGAACCCTATTCCTTTAAGGGGGATTGATGCTACACTGTTGTGAATTCCGTTCTCGGACTCCCTCCTGTGGTCATGAATGGTACTTTGGTTAGTTCTGCTCTTGGACTCCCTCTGGTGGCTTTGAGCGGAACTGCTGGTCTCTGAGGTTTGCTTTCTCAGCTGACCTCGTTTACTGTTAGGCTGGCTTCCCTATTTAACTCTACTCAGATTGTTACTTCATGCCAGCTGTCAATGTATCAGTATTGGATTTAGATCTCTCTTGGACTTCTCTGAGGACCTGTCTACTCCAGCAGAAGCTAAGTCTTTGCTAGTTCATTTGTTGTTACTGCTTCCTGAATATATTTCTTAGTACTGCTAATTTCTAGTCCAGCTTGCTCTCATGATATTCCCTTGCTAGCTGGAAGCTCTGGGGTGCAGAGTGGCACCTCCACACCGTGAGTCGGTGTGGGGAGTCTTTTTGCTTACTCTGCGTGGTTTTTTGTAGTCTTTTGTGCTGACCGCATAGTTCACTTTTCTATCCTCTGACTATTTAGTGAAGTCTGGGCTCTTTTGCTTAAACCTGTTTCATTCCTGTGTTTGTGACTTTCCTCTTAACTCACAGTCAATATATGTGGGGGGCTGCCTTTACCTTTGGGGAATTTCTCTGAGGCAAGGTTAGGCTTCTATTTCTATCTTTAGGGGTAGTTAGCTCTTAGGCTGTGAAGAGGCGTCTAGGGAGAGTTAGGTACGCACCACGGCTATTTCTAGTGTGTGTGATAGAAGTAGAGTTTGCGGTCAGCAGAGTTCCCACTTTCCCAGAGCTTGTTCCGATTACTAGTTTACTCATCAGGTCATTCCGGGTGCTCCTAACCACCAGGTCCATAACACTACACCTTTGGCTAAAAATAAGCCCCAGTTTTGGACACAGGTGACCATGCACATGGCGTCAGCCCATCAGGAAGATTGTCGATTTCTGGTGTTGCATAATTTGCATGATGTTATCGTGCTGGGTTTCCCGTGGTTGCAGGTACATAATCCTGTGTTGGATTGGAAATCTATGTCTGTGACTAGTTGGGGTTGTCAGGGAGTTCATAATGATGTTCCTTTGATGTCAATCTCCTCTTCTTCCTCTTCTGAAATTCCAGAGTTTTTTTCTGATTTTCAGGATGTATTCGATGAGCCCAAGTCCAGTTCCCTTCCACCGCATAGGGACTGTGATTGTGCTATTGACTTGATTCCAGGCAGTAAGTTTCCTAAGGGCCGACTTTTCAACCTGTCTGTGCCTGAACATACCGCCATGCGGAGTTATGTTAAGGAGTCTTTGGAGAAAGGGCATATTCGGCCATCTTCTTCACCGTTGGGAGCAGGTTTTTTTTTTGTTGCTAAGAAGGATGGCTCCTTGAGACCTTGTATTGATTATCGCCTCTTGAGTAAGATCACGGTCAAGTTTCAATACCCTTTATCTTTGCTTTCCAATTTGTTTGCTAGGATTAAGGGGGCTAGTTGGTTTACGAAGATTGACCTTCAGGTGGCATATAATCTTGTTCGTATTAAGCAGGGTGATAAATGGAAAACTGCGTTTAATACGCCCGAAGGCCATTTTGAATACCTTGTGATGCCATTCGGGCTCACTAATGCTCCATCTGTTTTTCAATCCTTCATGCATGATATCTTTCGGACTTATATTGATAAATTCTTGATTGTATATTTGGACGATATTTTGATTTTTTCCAATGATTGGAAGTCTCATGTGGAACAGGTCAGGATGGTATTTCAGATCCTTCGTGACAATGCCTTGTTTGTGAAGGGGTCTAAGTGTCTCTTTGGGGTGCAGAAGGTTTCTTTTTTGGGCTTTATTTTTTCTTCCTCATCTATGGAGATGGATCCGGTTAAGGTTCAGGCCATTCATGATTGGATTCAACCCACATCCGTGAAGAGCCTTCAGAAATTTTTGGGTTTTGCAAATTTTTATCGCCATTTCATTGCTAACTTCTCCAGCGTGGTTAAACCCTTGACTGATTTGACGAAAAAAGGCGCTGATGTGGCGAATTGGTCCTCTGTGGCTGTCTCTGCCTTTCAGGAGATTAAACGCTGATTTACTTCTGCTCCGGTGTTGCGCCAACCAGATGTTTCTCTTCCGTTTCAGGTTGAGATTGATGCTTCTGAGATTGGGGCAGGGGCCGTTTTGTCTCAGAGGGATTCTGTTGGTTCTTTGATGAAACCGTGCGCCTTCTTCTCCTGCAAGTTTTTGCCTGCTGAACGCAATTATGATGTCGGCAATCGGGAGTTGTTGGCTATGAAGTGGGCGTTTGAGGAGTGGCGACATTGGCTTGAGGGAGCTAAGCACCGTATTGTGGTCCTGACCGATCATAAGAATTTGATTTACCTCGAGTCTGCCAAACGGCTGAGTCCTAGACAGGCTCGATGGTCCTTGTTTTTTTCCCGTTTTGATTTCGTGGTTTCGTATCTTCCGGGTTCTAAGAATACTAAGGCTGATGCCCTCTCTAGGAGTTTTTTGCCTGATTCTCCTGAGGTCCTTGAACCGGTCGGCATTCTGAAAGAAGGGGTGGTCCTTTCTGCCATTTCCCCTGATTTACGGCAGGTTCTTCAGGAATTTCAGGCTGATAGACCTGACCGCTGTCCTGTGGGGAAATTGTTTGTTCCTGACAGATGGACTAGTAGAGTGATTTCTGAGGTTCATTTTTCTGTGTTGGCTGGTCATCCTGGTATTTTTTGGTACCAGAGATTTGGTTGGTAGGTCCTTTTGGTGGCCTTCATTGTCACGTGATGTGCGTTCTTTTGTGCAGTCCTGTGGGACTTGTGCGCGGGCCAAGCCTTGTTGTTCCCGTGCTAGTGGGTTACTTTTGCCATTGCCGGTCCCCGAGAGGCCCTGGACGCATATTTCTATGGATTTTATTTCTGATTTTCCGGTTTCCCAGAGGATGTCGGTTATCTGGGTTGTTTGCGACCGGTTTTCTAAGATGGTTCATTTGGTGCCTTTGCCTAAATTGCCTTCCTCTTCAGAGTTGGTTCCATTGTTATTTCAGCATGTGGTTCGTTTGCATGGTATTCCGGAGAATATTGTGTCCGACAGAGGTTCCCAGTTTGTTTCTAGGTTTTGGCGGGCCTTTTGAGCTAGGCTGGGCATTGATTTGTCTTTTTCTTCTGCATTTCATCCTCAGACAAATGGCCAGACAGAGCGAACTAATCAGACTTTGGAGACTTATTTGAGATGCTTTGTGTCTGCCGATCAGGATGATTGGGTGGCCTTTCTGCCATTGGCCGAGTTTGCCCTTAATAATCGGGCTAGTTCGGCTACTTTGGTTTCGCCTTTTTTTTGTAATTTTGGTTTTCATCCTCGTTTTTCTTCTGGGCAGGTTGAGCCTTCTGACTGACCTGGTGTGGATTCTGTGGTTGACAGGTTGCAGCAGATTTGGGCTCATGTGGTGACAATTTGGTGTTGTCTCAGGAGGAGGCTCAACGTTTTGCTAACCGTCGTCGGTGTGTTGGTTCCCGGCTTCGGTTTGGGGATTTGGTTTGGTTGTCTTCCCGTCATGTTCCTATGAATGTCTCTTCCCCTAAGTTTAAGCCTCGGTTTATTGGTCCTTATAGGATTTCTGAGATTATTAATCCGGTGTCTTTTCGATTGGCACTTCCGGCCTCTTTTGCTATCCATAATGTCTTCCATAGATCTTTATTGCGGAAATATGTGGTGCCCGTTGTTCCCGCTGTTGATCCTCCGGCCCCTGTTTTGGTTGATGGGGAGTTTGAGTATGTGGTTGAGAAGATTTTGGATTCTTGTTTTTCGAGGCGGAGGCTTCAGTACCTTGTCAAATGGAAGGGTTATGGCCAGGAGGATAATTCTTGGGTTTTTGCTTCTGATGTCCATGCTGCTGATTTGGTTCATGCTTTTCATCTGGCTCGTCCTGATCGGCCTGGGGGCTCTGGTGAGGGTTCGGTGACCCCTCCTCAAGGGGGGGTACTGTTGTGAATTCTGCTTTTGGGCTCCCTCTGGTGGTTGTAGGTGGTAATGCAGTTGCCCCTGAGTTGCAGTCCTGGTCAGGTGTATCTGCTGATTGCAGTTCTGACTGGGGTATTTAGGCGTGCAGGATTCATTAGTCCTTGCCAGTTGTCAATTGTTGTTGGGAGGTGTTGGACCTCTGCTTGGTTCCTCCTGCCTTTCTGCCAAATCAGCAAAGATAAGTGTCTGTTTTTTTTTTTCCTGTGGCACACATGCTATGTGCTTCACAATTCAGTGCTATTCTTTGTGTTTTCTTGTCCAGCTTAGATTGTGTCAGTATTTTCTCAGTCTTGTTGGATTCTCTGGAGTGGCAGATATACATTCCATGTCTTTAGTTAGATTGTGGAACTTTTTGTATTATCTGCTGTGGATATTTTTGGAAGGGTTTTAATACTGACCGCCTAGTAATCTGTCCTATCCTTTCCTATTTAGCTAGAGTGGCCTCTTTTGCTAAATCCTGTTTTCTACCTGCGTGTGTCTATTCTTCTCCTACTCACAGTCATTATTTGTGAGGGGCTGCCTATCCTTTGGGGGTCTGCTCTGAGGCAAGATAGCATTCCTATTTCCATCTATAGGGGTATTTAGTCCTCCGGCTGTGTCGAGGTGTCTAGGGTATGTTAGGCACACCCCACGGCTACTTCTAGTTGCGGTGTTAGTTCAGGAATTGCGGTCAGTACAGGTTCCACCGACTCCAGAGAAAGTTTCATGCGGCTCCAAGGTCACCAGATCATAACACCCCACATCTTAATTGAGTGTTGCACTGTACCCCACAATAAGTTGGCACCAGTTAGTTTATACCCCACTCGGGGAACCAATCACTAGCAGACTGATAACACCAGTAAAAATTGGTCTACTTTATCCGTATATTGCAGATGTATATATGCCCAATTGAAAAAAGTCAGAGACCAACAAGGTGATGGCACAAATCCTCATTGCTCCCACTTAGCTGTAATCATGTATCGCCTCAACGTGTTTCCCTCCCCTGATGTAGTTCCTCAGGAGGCATATGGGGTTATCCGTGTCTTCTGACATCAGATTCAAATAGCGCCTGGTTGCAGGGGTCATGACCTTGTGGCCTTTAGGTCTTTAAATAAACATATAGCTAAGCTAGGGTAGCATCACATAGGAGAGAACACTTAGGCTCCTGTCTGTACGCCTGCCTCCATTTTCCGGTGCACATTACCCTGTGGTGGATCACAGGGATATTCCCTGCACTATACTCAAAGCGCTTCCAATTGTGGACCCTGTGTTATATGCAACCCAGAGCGCCTTCCGGGCGCTAGAGGTACACACAGTCCACCAGCTATCGCGCATGCGTCGGCGTTCCCCCATACCTCGTGTTGTACAGAGGTTAGCCAAAAGCTCCCCCATGTCACTGGGCGGGGACCGCGCTGGCGTTTCTGCGCACGCATGATGGAATACACAGCACCGCCGTCGCTCCTTCATACTCCTGACCAGAGCCGGAGGTGGTGCTTTTGCGCATGCGCTGTATTACCCACCTATAACTTACTGTGCACACCGGACTTTAACCTGGCTGATGTTGGACAAACCCTTTAGCATTTCATCTCTCCTCATAGTGCTAGATGTTAAGTATCCTCCAGCTATGCTACATGTCCCTCAAAAAAGAGACTAATACCGCATTCATTTACCCTCAAAAGAGTGCCATAGCGTTGCTGCCTTACTAAAAATGTGGCATCTGAATTATAATGACAGAGCTCTTAATAACAGAAGATGGCCACCATTATATGTCCCCTATTGTCTATATTGGGATCGTATATGCCTGTATATATTTTTTGATGTATGTTTATAATCTCATATTCAACAGACAACGATAACCAAATACAGAATTTAGGTAAAATTGTTGTATTGTACAATAGAAGAGAAACCCCTTCATTTCCACCTCTTACTGGGTTCTCAACACATTTTTAGAACATGCACCATCTCTTAGGTCCATGTTTCAAAAATTAAGCCGTATCTCATTTGACCGTAGGGTTAAAAAGAAGCAAGCATGAAACACCCTCTCTTAGACAAAGCAGCTATACATCAGTCGTTCATTTAATCCCAACGGAGCCACTGATTCCATTCTGAAGATCCATTGGGTTTCTTTCTGTAATATCAGTTTATTCCAATCTCCCCGCCTCCCATTCTGTTTCACAACCTCCAGTACACAAAAAGATAACACCTCGCCATTTCCTTGATGAAATTCTCTTACATGATGCGCTATGGGTGTATCTCTATCGTTTCTAACGTCCCCCAAATGTTCACTAATTCTCCTTCTCAGTTCCCTTTTTGTTTTTCCGATATAGTTTCTAGGGCACGTACAGGTGGCCATGTAGACCACCCCCATAGTCTTACAATTGGCGAAGTCCCTACAGTCAAATTTCTTTTTGTTAGAGGCACTTACAAACGTCTTTTGTCATGGTTCTCAATGGCAAGAGAACGTAATTAAGCATACAAAAGGACTAGCTCTTGGAAGATGGGAACTCGAGCTGACCATGAGCTAAACCTACCGCACAACTAACAGTGGCCGGGTAGCGTGCCTACGTTTTATCCCTAGACGCCCAGCGCCAGCCGGAGAACTGACTGACCCTAGCAGAGGAAAATACAGACCTGGCTTACCTCTAGAGAAATTTTCCCCAAAAGGCAGACAGTAGCCCCCACATATATTGGCGGTGATTTTAGAGGAAAATGACATACGAAGTATGAAGATAGGTTTAGCAAATTGAGGTCCGCTTACTAGATAGTAGGAAGACAGAAAAGGGAACTTCACGGTCAGCTGAAAACCCTTTCAAAATACCATCCTGAAATTACTTTAAGACTCTAACATCAACTCATGACACCAGAGTGGCAATTTCAGCTCACAAGAGCTTCCAGCCTCAGAAATATTCAATCACAGAGAACTGGAACAAAAATGCAAAACAAACTTAGGACAACAAGTCCAACTTAGCTGATAGTAGTCTAGGAGCAGGAACATGCAACAGAAAGGCTTCTGGTAACATTGTTGGCCGGCATAGAAATGACTGAGGAGCAAGGCTAAATAGAAAACTCCCACATACTGATGGAAAACAGGTGAACAGAGGAGATGTAGCACACAAGTGCAGTACCACCAGAAACCACCGGGGGAGCCCAGAAACCAAATTCACAACAGTACCCCCCCCTCAAGGAGGGGGCACCGAACCCTCACCAGAACCACCAGGGCGATCAGGATGAGCCCTATGAAAGGCACGGACCAAATCGGAGGCATGAACATCAGAGGCTGTCACCCAAGAGTTATCCTCCTGACCGTAGCCCTTCCACTTGACCAGATACTGAAGTCTCCGTCTGGAAACACGGGAGTCCAAGATCTTCTCGACAACGTACTCCAACTCACCCTCAACCAACACCGGAGCAGGAGGCTCAACGGAAGGCACAACCGGTACCTCATACCTGCGCAACAATGACCGATGGAAGACATTATGAATAGAAAAAGATGCAGGGAGGTCCAAACGAAAGGACACAGGGTTAAGAATCTCCAATATCTTGTACGGGCCGATGAACCGAGGCTTAAACTTAGGAGAAGAAACCTTCATAGGGACAAAACGAGAAGATAACCACACCAAGTCCCCAACACAAAGACGAGGACCAACACGACGACGGCGGTTGGCAAAATGCTGAGTCTTCTCCTGGGACAACTTCAAATTGTCCACCACATGCCCCCAAATCTGATGCAACCTCTCCACCACAGCATCCACTCCAGGACAATCTGAAGACTCCACCTGACCGGAAGAGAAACGAGGATGAAACCCCGAATTACAGAAGAAAGGAGAAACCAAGGTGGCAGAACTAGCCCGATTATTGAGGGCAAACTCCGCCAAGGGCAAAAAGGCAACCCAATCATCCTGATCCGCAGACACAAAACACCTCAAATAAGTCTCCAAGGTCTGATTAGTTCGCTCGGTCTGGCCATTAGTCTGAGGATGGAAAGCAGACGAAAAAGACAAATCAATGCCCATCCTAGCAAAGCCCAAAAACTTCTGAAGGCTCTTAAGAGAAGAGGGTTGCGTCCAATCACAAATAGCCTGAACCTTGACAGGGTCCATCTCAATGGAAGAGGGGGAAAAAATGTACCCCAAAAACAAAATCTTTTGAACCCCAAAAACGCACTTAGAACCCTTTACACACAAGGAATTAGAGCGCAAAACCTGAAAAACCCTCCTGACCTGTTGGACATGAGAGTCCCAGTCATCCGAAAAAATCAAAATATCATCAAGATACACAATCAAAAATTTATCCAAATAATCACGGAAAATGTCATGCATAAAGGACTGAAAGACTGAAGGGGCATTTGAAAGACCAAAAGGCATTACTAAATACTCAAAATGGCCCTCAGGCGTATTAAATGCGGTTTTCCACTCATCCCCCTGCTTAATTCGCACCAAATTATACGCCCCACGAAGATCAATCTTAGAGAACCACTTGGCCCCCTTTATTCGAGCAAACAAATCAGTAAGCAGTGGCAAAGGATACTGATGTTTAACCGTGATTTTATTCAAAAGCCGATAATCAATACACGGCCTCAAAGAGCCATCTTTTTTAGATACAAAGAAAAAACCGGCTCCTAAGGGAGATGACGAAGGACGAATATGTCCCTTTTCCAAGGACTCCTAAATATATTCCCGCATAGCAGCATGTTCAGGCACAGATAGATTAAATAAACGACCCTTTGGAAACTTACTGCCCGGAATCAGATCTATAGTACAATCGCAATCTCTGTGCGGAGGTAGTGAACCAAGTTTAGGCTCCTCAAAAACGTCACGATAATCAGATAAAAATTCCGGAATCTCAGAGGGAATAGATGACGAAATGGAAACCAAAGGTACGTCCCCATGAGTCCCCTGACATCCCCAGCTTAACACAGACATTGCTTTCCAGTCGAGGACTGGGTTATGAGATTGCAGCCATGGCAATCCAAGCACCAACACATCATGTAGATTATACAACACAAGGAAGCGAATAATCTCCTGGTGATCCGGATTAATACGCATAGTTACTTGTGTCCAGTATTGTGGTTTGTTACTAGCCAATGGCGTGAAGTCAATACCCTTCAGAGGTATAGGAACTTCCAGAGGCTCTAAATCAAACCCACAGCGTTTGGCAAAGGACCAATCCATAAGACTCAAAGCGGCGCCAGAGTCGACATAGGCGTCCGCGGTAATAGACGATAAAGAGCAAATCAGGGTCACAGATAGAATAAACTTAGACTGTAAAGTGCCAATTGAAACAGACTTATCAACTTTCTTAGTACGTTTAGAGCATGCTGATATAACATGAGTTGAATCACCACAATAGAAGCATAACCCATTTTTTCGCCTAAAATTCTGTCGTTCGCTTCTGGACAGAATTCTATCACATTGCATAATCTCTGGCGCCTTCTCAGTAGACACCGCCAAATGGTGCACAGGTTTGCGCTCCCGCAAACGCCGATCAATCTGAATAGCCATTGTCATGGACTCATTCAGACCTGTAGGCACAGGGAACCCCACCATAACATCTTTAATGGCATCAGAGAGACCCTCTCTGAATTTCGCTTCCAGGGCGCACTCATTCCACTGAGTTAGCACAGACCACTTACGAAATTTTTGGCAGTATATTTCAGCCTCATCTTGCCCTTGAGACAGGGCCATTAAGGCTTTTTCAGCCTGAATCTCTAAATGAGGTTCCTCATAAAGCAACCCCAAAGCCAGGAAAAACGCATCCACATTGAGCAACGCAGGATCCCCTGGTGCCAAAGCAAATGCCCAATCCTGAGGGTCGCCCCGGAGCAAGGAAATTACAATCCTGACCTGCTGTGCAGGATCTCCAGCGGAGCGAGATCTCAGAGACAAAAATAATTTACAATTATGTTTGAAATTCTGGAAGCGAGATCTATCCCCAGAGAAAAATTCAGGTAAAGGAATTCTAGGTTCAGATGTAGGAGCATGAATAACGAAATCCTGTAAGCTTTGAACCTTCATAGCGAGATTATTCAAACCTGTAGCTAAACTCTGTGGATCCATATTAATCAGGTGAAATCAGAACCATTCAAGGATTAGAAGGAGAGAGAGATGAAGGCTGCAGTAAGCAGAGATGCTAGTGAATCAACTAATGAGCAAACTCAGGAAAAAAAAAAAAAGAATTCTCTGCAGACTTCTTTTCTCTCCTTTCTTCTGCCAATTATTTTAACCCTAGGCCGGCCAAACTGTCATGGTTCTCAATGGCAAGAGAACGTAATTAAGCATACTAAAGGACTAGCTCTTGGAAGATGGGAACTCGAGCTGACCATGAGCTAAACCTACCGCACAACTAACAGTGGCCGGGTAGCGTGCCTACATTTTATCCCTAGACGCCCAGCGCCAGCCGGAGAACTGACTGACCCTAGCAGAGGAAAATACAGACCTGGCTTACCTCTAGAGAAATTTTCCCCAAAAGGCAGACAGTAGCCCCCACATATATTGGCGGTGATTTTAGAGGAAAATGACATACGAAGTATGAAGATAGGTTTAGCAAATTGCGGTCCGCTTACTAGATAGTAGGAAGACAGAAAAGGGAACTTCACGGTCAGCTGAAAACCCTTTCAAAATACCATCCTGAAATTACTTTAAGACTCTAACATCAACTCATGACACCAGAGTGGCAATTTCAGCTCACAAGAGCTTCCAGCCTCAGAAATATTCAATCACAGAGAACTGGAACAAAAATGCAAAACAAACTTAGGACAACAAGTCCAACTTAGCTGATAGTAGTCTAGGAGCAGGAACATGCAACAGAAAGGATTCTGGTAACATTGTTGGCCGGCATAGAAATGACTGAGGAGCAAGGCTAAATAGAAAACTCCCACATACTGATGGAAAACAGGTGAACAGAGGAGATGAAGCACACAAGTGCAGTACCACCAGAAACCACCGGGGGAGCCCAGAAACCAAATTCACAACAGTCTTTCCTGTTAAAATGTATTTGCAAAAGGAACAGTTTCCACATCTGAATGTGCCACAGACTCTCCTCTCAAGCCACGTGCCCGCCTGTTTAGCTCTTTTATAGTGACTATGTACGAGTCTATCCTTCAGTGAGCGTCCTCTACGATACGTAATCTGAGGTTTGTTCAGGAGGATATCAGCCAATGTTTCATCGGTTTGAAGAATACTCCAGTGTTTTTTAAGGATCCTGTTTATTGGCTCTGTCTGGTTATTCATATGTCCCTATGACCCTTAAGATGTCTATCTCTCCTTCCTTTCTCCTTGGTTGAAGGAGCGTGTGTCTATCTCTCCCAAAGCATCTCTGAATGCTGGAGCCAACACCTCATCCGGGTAACCCCGATCTCTGAACCTCTCCCTCAACTCATAAGCCTGTGCCCTAAAGGTTCCTAGAACTGAGCAATGTATTTTTACTCTCAGATATTGCCCCTGTGGTATTCCCTTTTTTAAGGGGATGGGGTGGTGGCTTTCCCAGCGGAGGAGGGAATTGGTGGCTGTAGGTTTTCGAAACAGCCTGGTATCCAGCATACCGTTGGGATTGATGGTTATTCTAACATCCAGAAATGCTAATTCCCTTACACTGCTTTCGGATGTAAATCTTAAACCTATGTTGTTGACATTTAATGCCTGTACAAAATTACAGAATTCCACTTCTGTCTCATTCCATATGACGAAAACGCCGTCTATATAGCGGTACCACGCTGTTACCTTCTGAACCCACCAATCATCTACTCCCGAAAAGACGACTGTTTCCTCCCACCAGCCCAGGAGAAGATTTGCATACGACGGCGCACAAGAACAGCCCATCGCAGTCCCCCTGAGCTGGTGGAAGTACTTGCCGTCAAAAAGGAAATAGTTGTGTGTCAAAATAAACTTCATAAGTTCAACCACCAATTTGTTGTGCTTATCGAAGTAGACAGCCCTCATTTTCAAATAGTATTCCAATGCTTTGATGCCCATTTCATGCGGAATACTACTATATAGGGCCTCTACGTCGATGGAACCAAGAATAGTACCCTCCTCCACCATTATCCCATCAATCTTGGAGTGCAAATCCGATGTGTCACGCACATACGAAGGCAATGACATTACAAAGGGGCGCAATATGTTATCGACGTACTGTATACGCCTACATTTTGGCTTAAAGAGTTTACCCCTGATACTATGGGGCATCCCCTTAGAGGGGTAAGCCCCTTATGCACTTTGGGGAGAGCATAAAATGTAGGAATCATAGGAACACGTGGTGATATAAACTTATGTTCACTAGCAGAGATCAATCTCTCATTCAAACCCCTATCCAAGATTATTGAAAGTATGTTGGTATATTCTTCGGTTGGATCCTTGTCCAACCTTGCATACGTGTCCCTGTCTTCCAGAATTAATTTACACATGTCCATATATCTCTAATGGTCAAGGATGACCAGATTGCCCCCTTTGTCTGATGGTTTTATTATCAGCTCATCATTCTTCTCCAACCTCTCCAGAGCTAGCCTCTCCTCATCATCCAGATTGGACATATCGTTGTGATTGTTAGGTCTAATCTTTTTAAGGTCATCCTCGACCACCTTAAAGAAAATGTCTATGTTAGAGTAGTCTCCTGGAGGGGGCATTTTGTTGCTCCTTAATTTAAGGTTTGTGTGTGGGCCCAGGCCCCTATCTCTCTCATTTTCTTCTACCAAATCTGCTAGAGCATTCACTCCTTCAAAATCCTCCTCCGAGATTCCCAATTCACGACATTTTTCTCTATTATTGTGAGCAAAGAATTTCTTCCACCTAAGTTTGCGGCAGAACAGATTTATATCTTTAACCCATGAAAACACATTGAACTGTGTGGTTGGTACAAAGGATAAACCCTTCTTTAATACATCTACTTCCCCAGATGACAGCACATGCTTGCTCAGATTAATGATCTGGTTCTCATCATGCCAGCTTCCTAGAACCGTTTTCTCAGATCGTACCCCGTAGGGGCCCTCTGGTCTAAAAAAGAGGAATAGGAGGAGGATGCCGAGGAAGACAAGGAGTGTGGAGCTCCAGCTATAGCCACCTGTGTAGGCAGACTGGTAGTCTGATTTGTGTATTCACTTTTCTGGCCCCTGTTTCCTTGATATCTTCCCGTATTTCCCCTCTGGTTCTTCCATCTTCCTTTATATGATGAGGAGCCACCACGTCCCCTCTCTCTCTGTCTCCAGGGGTCCCCTCTCTCTGTGTCTGAGCCCTCTGCCTCTGAGGAAGATAATTCAGACCCTGCTTTTTCTGATCCACCAAAGTCATACGCTATATTGGTTTTAAATTCGTATGAATCTCTCATAAACTGTGTATGTTTCCTATTTTTAAGTTGTGTTTGGTATCTCTCCACTGTAACCTGCAGGGTACAACCTGCAGGGTACTTTCCTTTCTATTAAAGTCAGGGTCTGATTTGAACTGCAGAGTCTTCTCTATCAGCTCATTAAGTTTTTTTGATGTATCTTCAAGGATCTTATTCTCCTCCTCCAATAATAATTTCATGAACCTAATCGACGAAGCTATAGATTCCTCCCTCCAAGCTTTCAAAAACGAGGAATTACTCACCCTTGGTGAGGGGGAAATGTTAACCCGTAGTCCCTTTGGTACAATACTATTCTTGATATAGTTTTCTAGGGCTTTTGTTTCCCACCAAGATTTTAAATACTTCTTGTACCAGATAGTTAACTCCTTAAAGGTGGAATAAACAGATGGAGTGGAATCTATACCCTTATAGCTTATGTCAATCGAGAAGACTCGACTTGCTTCATTGACCCATGATTCAGAATAGATAGGTCCTGATAAAAGACCGGCCATATCTCATCAAAGAACAGTATTATCAGAAAAAAGTATTCTTACTATATGTCTGGATTAGTATAAACCACGTCTTACAACAAACAAAACTAATACCATAAAATCACTATTTTATTAAATTTATTTAAAATGTAACAATGTCCTAAAACTTTGACATCAGGCAACAATAATACTACACTAAATCAACTCACATGAAATGGTAGGGGGAGGGGTATGGGTGTCTCTATTGTGTCCTACCCATCCCTTCCTAATCCCTGCCTACCTGCGGAGGTTGGCACCCTCTTGAACGCAATATGGCGCCCCCGCTCCTCGGCGGCTTACCCTTTTATCCCTAAAAAACCCTAGTGTACACGCCAATGGGGGATACCTAGGTAGTACCTCAACCCTAGAATCCTGTACTCATACAGGTATCCAACCTTACACAAACCTATAGGGATAAATAATTTCAGAACACCATAACCACATTGAATCTAGTGCAGAAATGAAAAAATGATCTGGTACATAAGGTCCTTATATGTCCATGTATATACACCTAACAAGTCCCTAGGGTGATCCCTGCCTGTCAGCGGAGGTTGGCACCCTCTTGATCGCAATGTGGCACCCCCGCTCAACGGTGGCTCACCCTCAGTATCCCTAGCAGTTTCTATTGGTAACCTGGAGTATAGATCCTCTTTAAATAAGAGCTATCCCAATCCGAGATCTAAACTAGTCCAGAACCAAAATTTGTTATCAGGGATTCCCAGATCATATAATAACTATGGGCACACAATATGTAACAGAGATGGGGCTGCCCAGTGTATTGACTCCAAATATCACTTCAACCTCATTTAACAAGATCCTGCAGTATCTCGTTACTGAGGTTTATTGATTTGCAACCCCTTATAAGCCAATTCAATAATGTATACTTTTAAACCTTCAATTAAGGAGCAACAAAATGCCCCCTCCGGGAGACTACTCGAACATAGACATTTTCTTGAAGGTGGTCGAGGATGACCTTAAAAAGATTAGACCTAACAATCACAACGTTTTGTCCAATCTGGATGATGAGGAGAGGCTAGCTTTGGAGAGGTTGGAGAAGAATGATGAGCTGATAATAAAACCATCAGACAAAGGGGGCAATCTGGTCATCCTCGACCATCAGAGATATATGGACATGTGTAAATTAATTCTGGAAGACAGGGACACATATGGAAGGTTGGACAAGGATCCAACCGAAGAATATACCAACATACTTTCAATAATCTTGGATAGGGGTTTGAATGAGAGATTGATCTCTGCTAGTGAACATAAGTTTATATCACCACGTGTTCCTATGATTCCTACATTTTATGCTCTCCCCAAAGTGCATAAGGGGCTTACCCCTCTAAGGGGATGCCCCATAGTATCAGGGGTAAACTCTTTAAGCCAAAATGTAGGCGTATACGTCGATTACATATTGCGCCCCTTTGTAATGTCATTGCCTTCGTATGTGACACATCGGATTTGCTCTCCAAGATTGATGAGATAATGGTGGAGGAGGGTACTATTCTTGGTTCCATCGACGTAGAGGCCCTATATAGCAGTATTCCGCATGAAATGGGCATCAAAGCATTGGAATACTATTTGAAAATGAGGGCTGTCTACTTTGATAAGCACAACAAATTGGTGGTTGAACTTATGAAGTTTATTTTGACCCACAACTATTTCCTTTTTGACGGCAAGTACTTCCACCAGCTCAGGGGGACTGCGATGGGCTGTTCTTGTGTGCCGTCATATGCAAATCTCCTCCTTGGCTGGTGGGAGGAAACAGTCGTCTTTTCGGGAGTAGATGATTGGTGGGTTCAGAAGGTAACAGCGTGGTACCGCTATATAGACGACGTTTTCGTCATATGGAATGAGACAGAAGTGGAATTCTGTAATTTTGTACAGGCATTAAATGTCAACAACATAGGTTTAAGATTTACATCCGAAAGCAGTGTAAGGGAATTAGCATTTCTGGATGTTATAATAACCATCAATCCCAATGGTATGCTGGATACCAGGCTGTTTCGAAAACCTACAGCCACCAATTCCCTCCTCCGCTGGGAAAGCCACCACCCCATCCCCTTAAAAAAGGGAATACCACGGGGGCAATATCTGAGAGTAAAAATAAATTGCTCAGATCTAGGAACCTTTAGGGCACAGGCTTATGAGTTGAGGGAGAGGTTCAGAGATCGGGGTTACCCGGATGAGGTGTTGGCTCCAGCATTCAGAGATGCTTTGGGGAGAGATAGACGCATGCTCCTACAACCAAGGAGAAAGGAAGGTGAGATAGACATCTTAAGGGTCATAGGGACATATGATAACCAGACAGAGCAAATACACAGGATCCTTAAAAAACACTGGAGTATTCTTCAAACCGATGAAACATTGGCTGATATCCTCCTGAACAAACCTCAGATTACGTATCGTAGAGGACGCTCCCTGAAGGATAGACTCGTACATAGTCACTATAAAAGAGCTAAACAGGTGGGCACGTGGCTTGAGAGGAGAGTCTGTGGCACATTCAGATGTGGAAACTGTTCCTTTTGCAAATACATTTTAACAGGAAAGACGTTTGTAAGTGCCTCTAACAAAAAGAAATTTGACTGTAGGGACTTCGCCAATTGTAAGACTATGGGGGTGGTCTACATGGCCACCTGTACGTGCCCTAGAAACTATATCGGAAAAACAAAAAGGGAACTGAGAAGGAGTATAGTGAACATTTGGGGGACGTCAGAAACGATAGAGATACACCCATAGCGCATCATGTAAGAGAATTCCATCAAGGAAATGGCGAGGTGTTATCTTTTTGTGTACTGGAGGTTGTGAAACAGAACGGGAGGCGGGGAGATTGGAATAAACTGATATTACAGAAAAAAACCCAATGGATCTTCAGAATGGAATCAGTGGCTCCGTTGGGATAAAATGAACGACTGACGTATAGCTGCTTTGTCTAAGAGAGGGTGTTTCATGCTTGCTTCTTTTTATCCCTGCGGTCAAATGAGATACAGCTTAATTTTTGAAACATGGACCTAAGAGATGGTGCATGTTCTAAAAATGTGTTGAGAACCCAGTAAGAGGTGGAAATGAAGGGGTTTCTCTTCTATTGTACAATACAACAATTTTACCTAAATTCTGTATTTGGTTATCGTTGTCTGTTGAATATGAGATTATAAACATACATCAAAAAATATATACAGGCGTATACGATCCCAATATAGACAATAGTGGACGTATAATGGTGGCCATCTTCTGTTATTAAGAGCTCCGTCATTATAATTCGGATGCCGTATTTTTAGTAAGGCAGCAATGCTATGGCACTCTTTTGAGGGTAAATGAATGCGGTATTAGTCTCTTTTTTGAGGGACATGTAGCATAGCTGGAGGATACTTAACATCTAGCACTATGAGGAGAGATGAAATGCTAAAGGGTTTGTCCAACATCAGCCAGGTTAAAGTCCGGTGTGCACAGTAAGTTATAGGTGGGTAATACAGCGCATGCGCAAAAGCACCACCGCCGGCTCTGGTCAGGAGTATGAAGGAGCGACGGCGGTGCTGTGTATTCCATCACGCGTGCGCAGAAACGCCGGCGCGGTCCCCGCCCAGTGACATGGGGGAGTTTTTGGCTAACCTCTGTACAACACGAGGTATGGGGGAACGCCGACGCATGCGCGATAGTTGGTGGACTGTGTGTACCTCTAGCGCCCGGAAGGCGCTCTGGGTTGCATATAACACAGGGTCCACAATTGGAAGCGCTTTGAGTATAGTACAGGGAATATCCCTGTGATCCACCACAGGGTAATGTGCACCGTAAAATGGAGGCAGGCGTACAGACAGGAGCCTAAGTGTTCTCTCCTATGTGATGCTACCCTAGCTTAGCTATATGTTTATTTAAAGACCTAAAGGCCACAAGGTAATGACCCCTGCAACCAGGCGCTATTTGAATCTGATGTCAGAAGACACGGATAACCCCATATGCCTCCTGAGGAACTACATCAGGGGAGGGAAACGCGTCGAGGCGATACATGATTACAGATAAGTGGGAGCAATGAGGATTTGTGCCATCACCTGGTTGGTCTCTGACTTTTTTCAATTGGGCATATATACATCTGCAATATACGGATAAAGTAGACCAATTTCTACTGGTGTTATCAGTCTGCTAGTGATTGGTTCCCCGAGTGGGGTATTAACTAATTGGTGCCAACTTATTGTGGGGTACAGTGCAACACTCAATTAAGATGTGGGGTATGTGCAATTATGCTGAGATGACATTGTAAAATTGTACGGCATATGAAAATGGTCTCAGTAGAGTTGGAAATGACTCTGGAAAGTTGAGAGACATCGCAATAACACAGTAAGGATAATGCACACAGATATTTCCGAAAAATTTCTAACTAAAAGCATGCTGAGATAACACTGTATAAAGTATATATTATTGAATTGGCTTGTAAGGGGTTGCAAATCAATAAACCTCAGTAAAGGGATACTGCAGGATCTTGTTAAATGAGGTTGGAGTGATATTTGGAGTCAATACACTGGGCAGCCCCATCTCTGTTACATATTGTGTGCCCATAGTTATTATATGATCTGGGATTCCCTGATAACAAATTTTGGTTCTGGACTTGTTTAGATCTCGGATTGGGATAGCTCTTGTTTAAAGAGGATCTATACTCCAGGTTACCAATAGAAACTGCTTAGGATACTGAGGGTGAGCCACCGTTGAGCGGGGGCGCCACATTGCGATCAAGAGGGTGCCAACCTCCGCTGACAGGCAGGGATCACCCTAAGGACTTGTTAGGTGTATATACATGGTCATATAAGGACCTTATGTTCCAGATCATTTTTTCATTTCTGCACTAGATTCAATGTGGTTATGGTGTTCTGCAATTATTTATCCCTATAGGTTTGTGTAAGGTTGGATACCTGTATGAGTACGGGATTCTAGGGTTGAGGTACTACCTAGGTATCCCCCATTGGCGTGTACACTAAGGTTTTTTAGGGATAAAAGGGTAAGCCGCCGAGGAGCGGGGGCGCCATATTGCATTCAAGAGGGTGCCAACCTCCGCAGGTAGGCAGGGATTAGGAAGGGACGGGTAGGACACAATAGAGACACCCATACTCATCCCTCCCCCTACCATTTCATGTGAGTTGATTTAGTGTAGTATTATTGTTGCCTGGTGTCAAAGTTTTAGGACATTGTTACATTTTAAATAAATTTAATAAAATAGTGATTTTATGGTATTAGTTTTGTTTGTTGTAAGACGTGGTTTATACTAATCCAGACATATAGTAAGGCCATGTGCACACGTTCAGGATTTTTCGCGTTTTTTTCGCGTTTTTTCGCTATAAAAACGTGATAAAAACGTGAAAAAAACGCTAACCTATGCCTCCTATTATTTACAGTGTATTCCGCATTTTTTGTGCAAATGTTGCGATTTTTTCCGCTAAAAAATCGCATCGCGGAAAAAAAAGGAACATGTTCATTAAAAATGCGGAATTGCGGGGATTCCGCACACCTAGGAGTCCATTGATCTGCTTACTTCCCGCACGGGGCTGTACACACCATGCGGGAAGTAAGCAGATTATGTGCGGTTGGTACCCAGGGTGGAGGAGAGGAGACTCTCCTCCACGGACTGCGCACCATATAAGTGGTAAAAAAAAAGAATTTAAATAAAAAATAGTGATATACTCACCTTCGATGTCTTCCCGCCTCTCAGGTGCATGCTGCCGCTTCGGTTCCTGTAGCTGGTGTGCGGTGAAGGACCTGCGATGACGTCACGGTCCTGTGATTGGTCGAGACCGGTCATGTGACCGCTCACGTGACCGCAACGTCATGGAAGGTCCTGCGCGCACACACCATCTATACGGAACGGACACAGCTGAGGTCTGCAGGTGAGTATAAGCATTTTTTTTATTTTTTTTATTATTTTTAAACATTCTATCTTTTACTATAGATGCTGCATAAGCAGCATCTATAGTAAAAAGTTGGTCACACTTGTCAAACACTATGTTTGACAAGTGTGACCAACCTGTCAGTCAGTTTTCAGTCAGTCAGTCAGAAAACTTTAGCATTCTGCAAGCTAATTACGCTTGCAGAATGCTAAAAAAAAACGCGAAAAAAACGGGAAAAAAACGCAAAAAAAAAAGCGGATTTCTTGCAGAAAATTTCCGGTTTTCTTCAGGAAATTTCTGCAAGAAATCCAGATGTGTGCACATACCCTAAGAATACTTTTTTCTGATAATACTGTTCTTTGATGAGATATGGCCGGTCTTTTATCAGGACCTATCTATTCTGAATCATGGGTTAATGAAGCAAGTCGAGTCTTCTCGATTGACATAAGCTATAAGGGTATAGATTCCACTCCACCTGTTTATTCCACCTTTAAGGAGTTAACTATCTGGTACAAGAAGTATTTAAAATCTTGGTGGGAAACAAAAGCCCTAGAAAACTATATCAAGAATAGTATTGTACCAAAGGGACTACGGGTTAACATTTCCCCCTCACCAAGGGTGAGTAATTCCTCGTTTTTGAAAGCTTGGAGGGAGGAATCTATAGCTTCGTCGATTAGGTTCATGAAATTATTATTGGAGGAGGAGAATAAGATCCTTGAAGATACATCGAAAAAACTTAATGAGCTGATAGAGAAGACTCTGCAGTTCAAATCAGACCCTGACTTTAATAGAAAGGAAAGTACCCTGCAGGTTACAGTGGAGAGATACCAAACACAACTTAAAAATAGGAAACATACACAGTTTATGAGAGATTCATACGAATTTAAAACCAATATAGCGTATGACTTTGGTGGATCAGTAGAAGCAGGGTCTGAAGTATCTTCCTCAGAGGCAGAGGGCTCAGACACAGAGAGAGGGGACCCCTGGAGACAGAGAGAGAGGGGACGTGGTGGCTCCTCATCATATAAAGGAAGATGGAAGAACCAGAGGGGAAATACGGGAAGATATCAAGGGGGCAGGGGCCAGAAAAGTGGATACACAAATCAGACGACCAGTCTGCCTACACAGGTGGATATAGCTGGAGCTCCACACTCCTTGTCTTCCTCGGCATCCTCCTCCTCTTCCTCTTTTTTAAACCAGAGGGCCCCTACGGGGTACGATCTGAGAAAACGGTTCTAGAAAGCTGGCATGATGAGAACCAGATCATTAATCTGAGCAAGCATGTGCTGTCATCTGGGGAAGTAGATGTATTAAAGAAGGGATTATCCTTTGTACCAACCACACAGTCCAATGTCTTTTCATGGGTTAAAGATATAAATCTGTTCTGCCGCAAACTTAGGTGGAAGAAATTCTTTGCTCACAATAATAGAGAAATATGTTGTGAATTGGGAATCTCGGAGGAGGATTTTGAAGGAGTGAATGCTCTAGCAGATTTGTTAGAAGAAAATGAGAGAGATAGGGGCCTTGGCCCACACACAAACCTTAAATTAAGGAGCAACAAAATTCCCCCTACGGGAGACTGTTCTAACATAGACATTTTCTTGAAGGTGGTCGAGGATGACCTTAAAAAGATTAGACCTAACAATCACAACGTTTTGTCCAATCTGGATGATGAGGAGAGGTTAGCTCTGGAGAGGTTGGAGAAGAATGATGAGCTGATAATAAAACCATCAGACAAAGGGGGCAATCTGGTCATCCTCGACCATCAGAGATATATGGACATGTGTAAATTAATTCTGGAAGACAGGGACACATATGGAAGGTTGGACAAGGATCCAACCGAAGAATATACCAACATACTTTCAATAATCTTGGATAGGGGTTTGAATGAGAGATTGATCTCTGCTAGTGAACATAAGTTTATATCACCACGTGTTCCTATGATTCCTACATTTTATGCTCTCCCCAAAGTGCATAAGGGGTTACCCCTCTATGGGGACGCCCCATAGTATCAGGGGTAAACTCTTTAAGCCAAAATGTAGGCGTATACGTCGATAACATATTGCGCCCCTTTGTAATGTCATTGCCTTCGTATGTGCGCGACACATCGGATTTGCTCTCCAAGATTGATGGGATAATGGTGGAGGAGGGTACTATTCTTGGTTCCATCGACGTAGAGGCCCTACATAGCAGTATTCCCCATGAAATGGGCATAAAAGCATTGGAATACTATTTGAAAATGAGGGCTGTCTACTTCGATAAGCACAACAAATTGGTGGTTGAACTTATGAAGTTTATTTTGACCCACAACTATTTCCTTTTTGACGGCAAGTACTTCCACCAGCTCAGGGGGACTGCGATGGGCTGTTCTTGTGTGCCGTCGTATGCAAATCTCCTCCTGGGAGGAAACAGTCATCTTTTCGGGAGTAGATGATTGGTGGGTTCAGAAGGTAACAGCGTGGTACCGCTATATCGACGACGTTTTCGTCATATGGAATGGGACAGAAGTGGAATTCCGTAAGTTTGTACAGGCATTAAATGTCAACAACATAGGTTTAAGATTTACATCCGAAAGCAGTGTAAGGGAATTAGCATTTCTGGATGTTAGAATAACCATAAATCCCAACGGTATGCTGGATACCAGGCTGTTTCGAAAACCTACAGCCACCAATTCCCTCCTCCGCTGGGAAAGCCACCACCCCGTCCCCCTTAAAAAAGGGAATACCACGGGGCAATATCTGAGAGTAAAAAGAAATTGCTCAGATCTAGGAACCTTTAGGGCACAGGCTTATGAGTTGAGGGAGAGGTTCAGAGATCGGGGTTACCCGGATGAGGTGTTGGCTCCAGCATTCAGAGATGCTTTGGGGAGAGATAGACGCACGCTCCTTCAACCAAGGAGAAAGGAAGGAGAGATAGACATCTTAAGGGTCATAGGGACATATGATAACCAGACAGAGCAAATACACAGGATCCTTAAAAAACACTGGAGTATTCTTCAAACCGATGAAACATTGGCTGATATCCTCCTGAACAAACCTCAGATTACGTATCGTAGAGGACGCTCCCTGAAGGATAGACATGTACATAGTCACTATAAAAGAGCTAAACAGGTGGGCACGTGGCTTGAGAGGAGAGTCTGTGGCACATTCAGATGTGGAAACTGTTCCTTTTGCAAATACATTTTAACAGGAAAGACGTTTGTAAGTGCCTCTAACAAAAAGAAATTTGACTGTAGGGACTTCGCCAATTGTAAGACTATGGGGGTGGTCTACATGGCCACCTGTACGTGCCCTAGAAACTATATCGGAAAAACAAAAAGGGAACTGAGAAGGAGAATTAGTGAACACTTGGGGGACGTCAGACACGATAGAGATACACCCATAGCGCATCATGTAAGAGAATTCCATCAAGGAAATGGCGAGGTGTTATCTTTTTGTGTACTGGAGGTTGTGAAACAGAACGGGAGGCGGGGAGATTGGAATAAACTGATATTACAGAAAGAAACCCAATGGATCTTCAGAATGGAATCAGTGGCTCCGTTGGGATTAAATGAACGACTGACGTATAGCTGCTTTGTCTAAGAGAGGGTGTTTCATGCTTGCTTCTTTTTAACCCTACGGTCAAATGAGATACGGCTTAATTTTTGAAACATGGACCTAAGAGATGGTGCATGTTCTAAAAATGTGTTGAAAACCCAGTAAGAGGTGGAAATGAAGAGGTTTCTCTTCTATTGTACAATACAACAATTTTACCTAAATTCTGTATTTGGTTATCGTTGTCTGTTGAATATGAGATTATAAACATACATCAAAAATATATATACAGGCGTATACGATCCCAATATAGACAATAGGGGACGTATAATGGTGGCCATCTTCTGTTATTAAGAGCTCCGTCATTATAATTCGGATGCCACATTTTTAGTAAGACAGCAATGCTATGGCACTCTTTTGAGGGTAAATGAATGCGGTATTAGTCTCTTTTTTGAGGGACATGTAGCATAGCTGGAGGATACTTAACATCTAGCACTATGAGGAGAGATGAAATTCTAAAGGGTTTGTCCAACATCAGCCAGGTTAAAGTCCGGTGTGCACAGTAAGTTATAGGTGGGTAATACAGCGCATGCGCAAAAGCACCACCGCCGGCTCTGGTCAGGAGTATGAAGGAGCGACGGCGGTGCTGTGTATTCCGTCACGCGTGCACAGAAATGCCGGCGCGGTCCCCGCCCAGTGACATGGGGGAGTTTTTGGCTAACCTCTGTACAACACAAGGTATGGGGGAACGCCGACGCATGCGCGATAGCTGGTGGACTGTGTGTACCTCTAGCGCCCGGAAGGCGCTCTGGGTTGCATATAACACAGGGTCCACAATTGGAAGCGCTTTGAGTATAGTACAGGGAATATCCCTGTGATCCACCACAGGGTAATGTGCACCGGAAAATGGAGGCAGGCGTACAGACAGGAGCCTAAGTGTTCTCTCCTATGTGATGCTACCCTAGCTTAGCTATATGTTTATTTAAAAACCTAAAGGCCACAAGGTAATGACCCCTGCAAACAGGCGCTATTTGAATCTGATGTCAGAAGACACGGATAACCCCATATGCCTCCTGAGGAACTACATCAGGGGAGGGAAACGCGTCGAGGCGATACATGATTACAGATAAGTGGGAGCAATGAGGATTTGTGCCATCACCTTGTTGGTCTCTGACTTTTTTCAATTGGGCATATATACATCTGCAATATACGGATAAAGTAGACCAATTTCTACTGGTGTTATCAGTCTGCTAGTGATTGGTTCCCCGAGTGGGGTATAAACTAATTGGTGCCAACTTATTGTGGGGTACAGTGCAACACTAAATTAAGATGTGGGGTATGTGCAATTATGCTGAGATGACATTGTAAAATTGTACGGCATATGAAAATGGTCTCAGTAGAGTTGGAAATGACTCTGGAAAGTTGAGAGACATCGCAATAACACACTAAGGATAATGCACAAGTATATTTCCGAAAAATTTCTAACTAAAAGCATGCTGAGATAACACTGTATAAAGTATATATTATTGAATTGGCTTGTAAGGGGTTGCAAATCAATAATCCTCAGTAAAGAGATACTGCAGGATCTTGTTAAATGAGGTTGGAGTGATATTTGGAGTCAATACACTGGGCAGCCCCATCTCTGTTACATATTGTGTGCCCATAGTTATTATATGATCTGGGATTCCCTGATAACAAATTTTGGTTCTGGACTAGTTTAGATCTCGGATTGGGATAGCTCTTGTTTAACTTGTCTGACTTGGGCCCATATGACCATCGACGGGATAGTTCATCATATGCGATCAGCCGTGCTCACAGGGGGAGCGCGGCCAATAGTGGCCGGGTGTCAGCTGATTATTACAGTTGACACCCGGCACTTTGTGCCAGGAGCAGTAATGGACTGCTCCCGGCACATTAACCCCCGGAACACTGCGATCAAACATGATCACAGCATTCCGGTGGCATAGGGAAGCATCGCACAGGGAGGGGCTCCCTGCGTGCTTCCCTGAGACCCTCAGAACAATGTGATGTGTTGTGAATTTGGATTTTGGGCTCCCCCGGTGGCCACTGGTGGAATTGAACTTGTGTCATCATCTTTCCTGTTCACCTGTTCTCATCAGATCTGGGTGTCGCTATATAATCTGGCTTCTCTGTTAGTTGCTTGCCGGTCAACAATGTTATCAGAAGCCTCTCTGTGCTTGTTCCTGCTCCCAGACATCTACTAGATAAGTTGGACTTTCGTCCATGTTTGTTTTTGCTTTTTGGTTCCAGTTCACAGCTGCAGTTTCGTTACTGTGTCTGGAAAGCTCTTGTTGATCAGGAATTGCCACTCTGGTATTATGAGTTAATGCCAGAGTCCTAAAGTAATTTCTGGATGGTGTTTTGTTAGGGTTTTCTGCTGACCATGAAAGTGTTCTTTCTGTCTTCTGCTATCTAGAAAGCGGACCTCAAATTTGCTAAAACTATTTTCCTGCTGTGTTTGTTATTTCATCTAAAATCACCGCCAATATATGTGGGGGGCCTCTGTCTCCTTTTTGGGCATTTCTCTAGAGGTGAGCCAGGTCTTATATTTCCCTCTGCTAGCATTATTTAGTTCTCCGGCCGGCGCTGGGCATATAGGGATAAAAAGTAGGACATGCTACCTGGCTACTTCTAGTTGTGCGGTAGGTTTAGTTCATGGTCAGTACAGTTCCCATCTTCCAAGAGCTTGTTCCTATATAGGCTTATGCTATGTTCTCTAGCCATGGAGATCATGACAGTTTGACCGGCCCACTAAAGGGTTAATTCCTTGGCTGAGAAAGGAGTGAAATAAGAAGTCTGCTGAGAGTTTTTTTTTTTTTTTTTTTGTGCTCTTAATTGGATCATTTGCCAGTCTGTCTATGCTGCAGTCTTTCTTTTTTTTCTCTCTCCTTCTAATCTTTGAATGGCTTTGTGTTCACCTGTTTATTATGGATCTTCAGAGTGTAACTGCAGGTTTGAATAATCTCACCACGAAAGTACAAAATTTGCAAGATTTTGTTGTTCATGCTCCGGTATCTGAACCGAGAATTCCTTTGCCGGAATTTTTCTCGGGGAATAGATCTGGTTTTCAGAATTTTAGAAATAATTGCAAGTTATTTTTGTCCCTGAAATCTCGTTCTGCCGGGGACCCTGCACAGCAGGTTCGGATTGTGATTTCTCTGCTCCGTGGCGACCCTCAAGACTGGGCTTTTTCATTGGCACCAGGGGATCCTGCGTTGCGCAATGTAGATGCGTTTTTTCTGGCCTTGGGGTTGCTTTATGACGAACCTCATTTGGAACTTCAGGCAGAAAAAACTTTGATGTCCCTATCTCAGGGGCAAGATGAAGCTGAAATTTACTGCCAGAGATTCCGTAAATGGTCTGTGCTTACTCAGTGGAATGAGTGTGCCTTGGCGGCTACTTTCAGAGAGGGTCTCTCTGATGCCATTAAGGATGTTATGGTGGGGTTCCCTGTGCCTGCGGGTCTGAATGAGTCCATGACAATGGCTATTCAGATCGATAGGCGTCTGCGGGAGCGCAAACCAGTGCACCATCTGGCGGTGTCCACTGAGAAGACGCCAGAAAGTATGCAGTGTGATAGAATTCTGTCCAGAAGCGAGCGGCAGAATTTTAGACGGAAAAATGGGTTGTGTTTCTATTGTGGGGATTCTACTCATGTTATATCAGCATGCTCTAAGCGTACTAAAAAGCTTGATAAGTCTGTTTCCATTGGCACTTTACAGTCTAAGTTTATTTTGTCTGTGACCCTGATTTGCTCTTTGTCATCTATTACCACGGACGCCTATATCGACTCTGGCGCCGCTTTGAGTCTTATGGATTGGTCCTTTGCCAATCGTTGTGGGTATGATTTAGAGCCTTTGGAGACTCTTATTCCTCTGAAGGGGATTGACTCCACCCCATTGGCTAATAATAAACCACAATACTGGACACAAGTAACTATGCGTATTAATCCGGATCACCAGGAGATTATTCGTTTTCTGGTGCTGTATAATCTACATGATGATTTGGTGCTAGGATTGCCATGGCTGCAGTCTCACAACCCAGTCCTTGACTGGAGAGCTATGTCTGTGTTGAGCTGGGGATGTAAGGGGACTCATGGGGACGTACCTTTGGTTTCCATTTCATCATCTATCCCCTTTGAAATCCCTGAGTTCCTGTCTGATTATCGTGACGTCTTTGAAGAATCCAAGCTTGGTTCACTACCTCCGCACCGTGAGTGCGATTGTGCTATAGATTTAATTCCGGGTAGTAAATACCCAAAGGGTCGTTTATTTAATCTGTCTGTGCCTGAACATGCTGCTATGCGAGAATATATAAAGGAGTCCTTGGAAAAGGGACATATTCGTCCATCGTCATCTCCCTTAGGAGCCGGCTTTTTCTTTGTGTCAAAAAAAGACGGCTCTTTGAGACCATGTATTGATTATCGGCTTTTGAATAAAATCACGGTTAAATATCAATACCCATTGCCGTTGCTGACTGATTTGTTTGCTCGCATAAAGGGGGCCAAGTGGTTCTCTAAGATTGATCTCCGTGGGGCGTATAATTTGGTGCGGATCAGGCAGGGGGATGAGTGGAAAACCGCATTTAATACGCCCGAGGGCCACTTTGAGTATTTGGTGATGCCTTTTGGTCTTTCTAATGCCCCTTCAGTCTTCCAGTCCTTTATGCATGATATTTTCCGCGATTTTTTGGATAAATTTATGATAGTGTATCTGGATGATATTCTGATTTTTTCGGATGACTGGGACTATCATGTCCAGCAAGTCAAGAGGGTTTTTCAGGTTTTGCGGTCTAATTCCCTGTGTGTCAAGGGTTCTAAGTGTGTTTTTGGGGTTCAGAGAATTTCCTTTTTGGGATATATTTTTTCTCCCTCTTCCATTGAGATGGATCCTGTCAAGGTTCAAGCTATTTGTGATTGGACGCAGCCCTCTTCTCTTAAAAGTCTTCAGAAATTTTTGGGCTTTGCCAACTTTTATCGTCGATTTATTGCTGGTTTTTCGGATGTCGTTAAGCCATTGACCGATTTGACTAGACAGGGTGCTGATGTTGCTAATTGGTCCCCTGATGCTGTGGAGGCTTTTCAGGAGCTTAAGCGCCGTTTTTCTTCTGCCCCTGTGTTGCGTCAGCCTGATGTGGCTCTTCCTTTTCAGGTTGAGGTCGACGCTTCTGAGATCGGAGCTGGGGCAGTGTTGTCGCAGAAAAGTTCTGACTGCTCCGTGATGAGGCCTTGTGCCTTCTTTTCCCGTAAATTTTCGCCCGCTGAGCGGAATTATGATGTTGGGAATCGGGAGCTTTTGGCCATGAAGTGGGCGTTTGAGGAGTGGCGCCATTGGCTTGAGGGGTCCAGACATCAGGTGGTGGTATTGACTGACCACAAAAATTTGATTTATCTTGAGACCGCCAGGCGCCTGAATCCTAGACAGGCGCGCTGGTCATTATTTTTTTCTCGGTTTAATTTTGTGGTGTCATACCTACCGGGTTCTAAGAATGTTAAGGCGGATGCCCTTTCTAGGAGTTTTGAGCCTGATTCACCCGGCAACTCTGAGCCCACAGGTATCCTTAAGGATGGAGTTATTTTGTCAGCCGTTTCTCCAGACCTGCGGCGGGCCTTGCAGGAGTTTCAGGCGGATAGACCGGATCGTTGTCCGCCTGATAGGCTGTTTGTTCCTGATGATTGGACCAGTAGAGTCATCTCTGAGGTGCATTCTTCTGCATTGGCAGGTCATCCTGGAATTTTTGGTACCAGGGATTTGGTGGCAAGATCCTTCTGGTGGCCTTCCCTGTCACGAGATGTGCGAGGCTTTGTGCAGTCTTGTGACGTTTGTGCTCGGGCCAAGCCTTGTTGTTCTCGGGCTAGTGGATTATTGTTGCCCTTGCCTATTCCTAAGAGGCCTTGGACGCACATCTCGATGGATTTTATTTCAGATCTGCCTGTTTCCCAGAAAATGTCTGTCATCTGGGTGGTGTGTGACCGTTTTTCTAAGATGGTCCATTTGGTTCCCCTGCCCAAATTGCCTTCTTCTTCCGAGTTGGTTCCCCTGTTTTTTCAAAATGTTGTTCGTTTGCATGGTATTCCTGAGAATATCGTTTCTGACAGAGGAACCCAATTTGTGTCTAGATTTTGGCGGGCATTCTGTGCTAGGATGGGCATAGATTTGTCTTTTTCGTCTGCTTTTCACCCTCAGACTAATGGCCAGACCGAGCGGACTAATCAGACCCTGGAGACATATTTGAGGTGTTTTGTGTCTGCTGACCAGGATGATTGGGTTGCTTTTTTGCCATTGGCGGAGTTCGCCCTCAATAATCGGGCCAGCTCTGCCACCTTGGTGTCCCCGTTTTTCTGTAATTCGGGGTTCCATCCTCGATTTTCCTCCGGTCAGGTGGAGTCCTCGGATTGTCCTGGAGTGGATGCGGTGGTGGAGAGATTGCATCATATTTGGGGGCAGGTGATGGACAATTTGAAGTTGTCCCAGGAGAAGACTCAGCTTTTTGCCAACCGTTACCGTCGTGTTGGTCCTCGGCTTTGTGTTGGAGATTTGGTGTGGTTGTCTTCTCGTTTTGTCCCTATGAGGGTCTCTTCTCCTAAGTTTAAGCCTCGGTTCATCGGTCCGTATAAAATATTGGAGATTCTTAACCCTGTTTCCTTCCGTTTAGACCTCCCTGCATCCTTTTCCATTCATAACGTTTTTCATCGGTCGTTATTGCGCAGGTATGAGGTACCTGTTGTGCCTTCCGTTGAGCCTCCTGCTCCGGTGTTGGTTGAGGGTGAGTTGGAGTACGTTGTGGAGAAAATCCTAGACTCCCATGTTTCCAGACGGAGACTCCAGTATTTGGTCAAGTGGAAGGGATACGGCCAGGAGGATAATTCTTGGGTCACTGCATCTGATGTTCATGCCTCCGATCTGGTTCGTGCCTTTCATAGGGCCCATCCTGATCGCCCTGGTGGTTCTGGTGAGGGTTCGGTGCCCCCTCCTTGAGGGGGGGGTACTGTTGTGAATTTGGATTTTGGGCTCCCCCGGTGGCCACTGGTGGAATTGAACTTGTGTCATCATCTTTCCTGTTCACCTGTTCTCATCAGATCTGGGTGTCGCTATATAATCTGGCTTCTCTGTTAGTTGCTTGCCGGTCAACAATGTTATCAGAAGCCTCTCTGTGCTTGTTCCTGCTCCCGGACATCTACTAGATAAGTTGGACTTTCGTCCATGTTTGTTTTTGCTTTTTGGTTCCAGTTCACAGCTGCAGTTTCGTTACTGTGTCTGGAAAGCTCTTGTTGATCAGGAATTGCCACTCTGGTATTATGAGTTAATGCCAGAGTCCTAAAGTAATTTCTGGATGGTGTTTTGTTAGGGTTTTCTGCTGACCATGAAAGTGTTCTTTCTGTCTTCTGCTATCTAGAAAGCGGACCTCAAATTTGCTAAAACTATTTTCCTGCTGTGTTTGTTATTTCATCTAAAATCACCGCCAATATATGTGGGGGGCCTCTGTCTCCTTTTTGGGCATTTCTCTAGAGGTGAGCCAGGTCTTATATTTCCCTCTGCTAGCATTATTTAGTTCTCCGGCCGGCGCTGGGCATATAGGGATAAAAAGTAGGACATGCTACCTGGCTACTTCTAGTTGTGCGGTAGGTTTAGTTCATGGTCAGTACAGTTCCCATCTTCCAAGAGCTTGTTCCTATATAGGCTTATGCTATGTTCTCTAGCCATGGAGATCATGACAGTGATGTGATCGCCTTGTTCTGAACGTCTCCTCCTGTCTCCTTCCTGTAGGCCCCCGGATCCAAGATGGCCACAGGTTTTTTTACTGGTCCTGCAGGGAGGCGGCTTGTCAGTGGCTGAGCCTGAGAAGCCTCCTGCACTGCCTGTCAGATTGCTGATCTGACACAGTGCTGTGCAAGGTGTCAGATCAACGATTTGACACTATATAGTGATGTCCCACCCTGGGACAATGTAAAAAAGTTAAAAAAAACTTACACTATGTAAGAATGTTTTTTAAAAAATTCCTAAATAAAGAGAAAAAAATATTGTTCCAATAAATACATTTCTTTAGGCAAATAAAAAAAAACATCAAAAGTACACACATTTAGTATTGCCACATCTGTAGCGACCTGGCCTATAAATGTGTCCCACTAGTTAACAACTTCAGTGAACACCGTAAAAAAAAAAAAAAGCAAGGCAAAAACAATTCTTTATCATCATACCGCCGAACAAAAAGTGGAATAACACAAGATCAAAAAGACGGATATGAATAAACATCGTACTGCTTAAAATGTCATCTTGTCCCATAAAAAACGAGCTGCCATACAGTGCCATCAGCAAAAAAATAAAAAAGTTATAGCCCTCAGAATAAAGCAATGCAAAAATAATTATTTCTTATATAAAATAGATTTTATTGTATAAAAGCGCCAAAACATAAAAAAAATATATAAATGAGGTATCACTGTGATCATACTGACCTGAAGAATAAAACTGCTTTATCAATTTTACCAAGCGTGGAATGGTATAAATGCCCCCACCCAAAAGAAATTCATGAATTGCTGGTTTTTGTTCATTCTGCCTAACACAAATCGGAATAACAAGCGATCAAAAAATATCATGTAAGCCCGAAAATGGTGCCAATAAAAACGTCAACTCATCCCGCACATGACTCTGTGGACCAAAATATGGAAAAATTTTAGCTCTCAAAATGTGGGGACGCAAAAACTATTTTTTGCAATAAAAAGCGTCTTTTAGTGTGTGACAGCTGTCAAACATAAAAACCCGCTGCAAAAACCTGCTATAAATAGTAAATCAAACCCCCCTTTACTGCTGCAATAGTTAGGGAAAAATAATAAAATTTAAAAAATGTATTTATATCCATTTTTCCATTAGGTTTAGGGTTAGGGTTGGGGCTAAAGTTAGGGTTAGGGCTGGGGCAAAAGTTAGGGTTGGGGCTAGAGTTGGGGTTAGTGTTTGGATTACGTTTACGGATGGGTCAGGGGTGTGTCAGAGTTAGGGGCATGGTTAAGGTTGGGAATAGGGTTAGGGGTGTGTGGAGGTTGGGATTAGGGTTAGGGGTGTATTCTGGTTAGGGTTATGGTTAGGGTTGGGATTAGGGTTAGGGGTGTGTTGGGGTTAGGGGTGGGATGGGTTAGGTTTGTGGTAGGAGTTGGGATTAGGGTTAGGGGTGTGTTGGGGTTGGGATTAGGTTTACTGGTGTGGATAGGGTTGGAGTTGGAGTTGGGGGGTTTCCTCTGTTTAGGCACATCAGAGGCTCT
Organism: Ranitomeya variabilis; assembly: GCF_051348905.1. NCBI lineage: Eukaryota > Metazoa > Chordata > Amphibia > Anura > Dendrobatidae > Ranitomeya > Ranitomeya variabilis. The sequence continues at coordinate 829,368,924 of NC_135233.1, forward strand.
GCAAATGCAACGTAATGCCAGCAGACATTCCATCAAAGTCTGCATCCCAAAATAGTGCTTATTCCCTTCTGAGCTCTGTCATGCAACCAAATGGTGGTTCCCCCTCACATATGGGGTATCAGTGTACTCAGGACAAATTGCACAACAAGGTTTGGAGTCCAATTTCTCCAGATACCCTTGGGAAAATAAAAACTTGGGGGCGAAAAAATAATTTTTGTGAAAACCCGTCCCCCTGTCCGCTCCCCCCCGTGCTCCAATCCCACCTCCTGTGCTCCCATCCCACCCCCTCATACTTACCGAGCTTCGGTGTCCCTCCCAGTGTCCGCCCGTCTTCTCCATGGGTGCCGGCATCTTCCAAAACGGCGGGCCCATGCGCAGTGCGCCCGCCGAATTTGCCAGCCGGCAGATTCATTCCAGGTACATTTTGATCACTGTGATAAAACCTATCACAGTGATCAAAATAAAAAAAATAGTAAATGAACCCCCCCTTTATCACCCCCATAGGTAGGGACAATAATAAAATAAAGAAAATATATTTACTTTTATTTTTCCACTAGGGTTAGGGTTAGAACTAAAGTTAGGGTTAGTGCTAGGGTTAGGGTTAGGGCTAGGGCTATGGTTAGGGTTAGGGCTAGGGTTAAGGTTAGAATTAGGGTTAGAACTAGGGTTAGAATTAGGCTATGTGCACATGGTGCGGATTTGGCTTTGGATCCGCAGCAGATTGGCTGCTGCGGATTCGTAGCAGTTTTCCATCAGGTTTACCGTACCATGTAAACCTATGGAAATCCAAATCCGCTGTGCACATGGTGCGGAAAATACCTCGCGGAAACGCTGCGTTGTATTTTCCGCAGCATGTCAATTTTTTGTGCCGATTCCGCAGCGTTTTACACCTGTTCCTCAATAGGAATCCGCAGGTGAAATCCGCACAAAAAACAAAGGAAATCCTCAGTAAATCTGCAGGTAAAACGCAGTGCCTTTTACCTGCGGATTTTTAAAAAATGATGCGGAAAAATCTCACACGAATCCACAACGTGGGCACATAGCCTTAGAGTTATGTCATGATTCCCAATGGCAGGGACTTAGGCAAAAACGGACTAGCTCTAGGAAGATGGTAACTCAGATGACCGCAATGCTGAACCTAACACACAAATAACAGTAGCCGGGGGGCGTGCCTACGTTTTTATCCCTAGACGTCTCGCACCAGCCGGAGATCTAGCTACCCCTAGTAGAGGAATACACAGACCTGAATTGCCTCCAGGGAAACCCCAAAAGTGATAGTAGCCCCCCACATATAATAACGATTAGGTAAGAGGAAAACACGTACGCAGTATGAATATAGGTTCAGCAAAGAGAGGCCCTCTGACTAGATAGCAGAAAATACAAAAGAGGACTTCGCGGTCACCTCAAAACCCTAATCAGCCATCCTGAAATTACTTTAACTCCGATATCAACTCATGACACCGGAGTAGTAATTTCAGATCACTAGAGCTTCCAGCAGCAAGAGTGTATAAATGCGTGCTGGACAAAACAAACACAAAAATACAAAAGTTCCAACTTAGCTGAATTGCAGACTTGGAGCAGGTAGCAAGCAACAGAGGTGCTCTGATAACATTGATTGCTGGCACTAGAATGACTGAGAAGCCAAACTAAATAGGAAACTCCCAAACCATGATGGGAACAGGTGCACTGAAAATAAAAGACAAAAGTAAGCCAGTACCACCAGTAGCCACCAGAGGGAGCCAAAAACAGAATTCACAACAGTACCCCCCCCTTAAGGAGGGGGCACCGAACCCTCATGAGAACCACCAGGGCGATCTGGATGCGCCCTATGAAAGGCGCGGACCAAATCAGAGGCATGAACATCAGAGGCAGTCACCCAAGAATTATCTTCCTGCCCGTATCCCTTCCATTTAACCAAATATTGAAGTCTCCATCTGGAAACGCGAGAGTCCAAAATCTTTTCCACAACATACTCCAATTCACCCTCCACCAGCACAGGAGCAGGAGGTTCAACAGAAGGAACAACCGGTACCTCGTACCTCCGCAACAACGACCGATGGAAGACATTATGAATGGCGAAAGATGCTGGTAGGTCCAAACGAAAAGATACAGGATTAAGAATCTCCAAAATCTTATAAGGACCTATGAACCGAGGTTTAAACTTAGGAGAAGAGACCTTCATAGGGACAAAACGAGAAGATAACCACACCAAGTCCCCAACACGAAGACGATGACCCACATGACGATGACGATTAGCAAACTGCTGAGTCTTCTCCTGAGACAACTTCAAATTGTCCACTACATGACTCCAAATCCGGTGCAGTCTATCCACCACAGTGTCCACTCCAGGGCAATCCGAAGATTCCACCTGACCAGATGAAAAACGAGGGTGAAACCCTGAATTGCAAAAGAAAGGAGAAACCAGAGTGGCAGAACTGGCCCGATTATTAAGGGCAAACTCTGCCAACGGCAAAAAGGCGACCCAATCATCCTGATCAGCAGACACAAAACACCTCAAATAAGTCTCCAAGGTCTGATTAGTTCGCTCCGTCTGGCCATTAGTCTGAAGATGGAAAGCAGACGAGAAAGATAAATCAATGCCCATCCTGGCACAGAACGCTCGCCAGAACCTAGACACAAATTGAGATCCCCTGTCAGAAACGATGTTTTCCGGGATACCATGTAAACGAACCACATTCTGAAAAAACAAAGGAACCAACTCCGATGAAGAAGGCAATTCGGGCAAGGGTACCAAATGAACCATCTTAGAAAAACGGTCACACACCACCCAAATGACGGACATTTTCTGAGAAACCGGGAGGTCCGAGATAAAGTCCATAGAGATGTGCGTCCACGGCCTCTTCGGAATAGGCAAGGACAACAACAATCCACTAGCCCGAGAACAGCAAGGCTTGGCCCGAGCACAAACGTCACAAGACTGTACAAAAGTACGCACATCCCAAGACAGGGAAGGCCACCAGAAGGACCTGGCCACCAAATCTCTGGTACCAAAGATTCCAGGGTGGCCTGCCAACACAGAAGAATGAACCTCCGAGATGACTCTACTGGTCCCCTCATCTGGAACAAACAGTCTCCCAGGCAGACAACGATCAGGCCTATCAGTCTGAAACTCCTGCAAAGCACGTCGCAAGTCTGGGGAGACAGCAGACAAAATCACCCCATCCTTAAGGATACCCGTAGGCTCAGAATCACCAGAGGAGTCAGGCTCAAAACTCCTAGAAAGGGCATCTGCCTTAACATTTTTTGAACCCGGCAAGTATGAAACCACAAAATTAAACCGGGAGAAAAACAGCGACCAGCGCGCCTGTCTAGGATTCAGACGCCTGGCAGACTCAAGGTAAATCAGATTCTTGTGATCAGTCAAGACCACCACCTGATGTCTAGCACCCTCAAGCCAATGACGCCACTCCTCAAATGCCCACTTCATAGCCAAGAGCTCACGATTACCGACATCATAATTTCGCTCGGCGGGCGAAAATTTTCGAGAGAAGAATGCACATGGTCTCATCACTGAGCAATCGGGACTTCTCTGCGACAAAACCGCCCCCGCTCCAATCTCGGAAGCATCAACCTCGACCTGAAAAGGGAGCGAAACATCAGGCTGGCGCAACACAGGGGCAGAAGAAAAGCGGCGCTTAAGCTCCCGAAAGGCCTCCACAGCCGCAGAGGACCAATTGACAACATCAGCACCCTTCTTAGTCAAATCAGTCAGAGGTTTAGCAACGCTTGAAAACCCAGTTATAAATCGACGATAGAAATTAGCAAAGCCCAAGAATTTCTGAAGACTCTTCAGGGAAGTAGGCTGCGTCCAATCACAAATGGCCCGAACCTTAACAGGATCCATCTCAATAGAAGAAGGGGAAAAAATGTACCCCAAAAAAGAGATCTTCTGAACCCCAAAAATACACTTTGAACCCTTTACAAACAAAGAATTGGCCCGCAAAACCTGAAAAACCTTCCTAACCTGTTGAACATGCGATTCCCAGTCATCCGAAAAAAATCAAAATATCATCCAAATATACAATCATAAATTTATCCAGATATTTACGGAAAATATCGTGCATAAAGGACTGAAAGACTGAAGGGGCATTAGAAAGACCAAAAGGCATTACCAAATACTCAAAATGGCCCTCGGGCGTATTAAATGCAGTTTTCCACTCATCTCCCTTTTTAATCCGCACCAAATTATACGCACCCCAAAGATCAATCTTAGAGAACCACTTTGCCCCTTTAATACGAGCAAATAAATCAGTCAATAGTGGCAAAGGATACTGGTATTTGACTGTAATCATATTCAACAGGCGATAATCAATGCAGGGCCTCAGGGAGCCATCTTTTTTACCCACGAAAAAAAAACCTGCTCCTAAAGGGGATGAGGATGGACGGATATGTCCCTTTTCCAAGGACTCCTTAATATACTCTCGCATAGCAGCATGCTCAGGCACAGACAGATTGAACAAACGACCCTTAGGAAACTTGCTGCCCGGAATTAAGTCTATAGCACAATCGCAATCCCTGTGAGGGGGGAGAGAACTAAGTTTAGGCTCCTCAAAAACATCACAATAGTCAGACAAAAATGCCGGAACTTCAGAGGGAGTAGATGAAGCAATGGAAACCAAAGGTACTTCCCCATGAGCCCCCTGACATCCCCAGCTTAACACAGACATTGTTTTCCAGTCAAGGGCTGGATTATGAGTTTGCAACCATGGCAATCCAAGCACTAAGACATCATGCAAGTTATGCAACACAAGGAAGCAAATCACCTCCCGATGGTCAGGAGTCATACACATAGTCACTTGTGTCCAGTATTGTGGTTTATTCCTAGCCAATGGTGTGGAGTCGATACCCTTCAAAGGGATAGGAACTTCCAAAGGCTCTAGGCCAAACCCACAGCGCCTGGCAAAGGACCAATCCATAAGACTCAAGGAAGCGCCAGAATCCACATAGGCATCCACAGTAATAGATGACAATGAACAAATCAAAGTTACAGACAAAATAAACTTAGACTGTAAAGTGCCAATTGCAAAAGACTTATCAACCTTTTTTGTGCGTTTAGAGCATGCTGATATAACATGAGCAGAATCACCACAGTAGAAGCACAACCCATTTTTACGTCTATAATTCTGCCGTTCACTTCTGGACAGAATTCTATCACCTTGCATATTCTCCGGTGCCTGCTCAGAAGACACCGCCAAATGGTGCACAGGTTTGCGCTCCCGTAAACGCCGATCAATCTGAATAGCCATAGCCATGGATTCATTCAGACCTGTGGGCGTAGGAAACCCCACCATGACATCTTTAACGGCGTCAGAGAGGCCTTCTCTGAAATTCGCCGCCAAGGCGCACTCATTCCACTGAGTAAGCACAGACCACTTTCGAAATTTTTGACAATATATTTCAGCTTCATCATGCCCTTGAGAGAGGGCTATCAAGGCTTTTTCAGCCTGAATCTCCAAATTAGGTTCCTCATAGAGCAACCCCAGTGCCAGAAAAAACGCATCCACATTGAGCAGCGCAGGATCCCCTGGTGCCAATGCAAATGCCCAATTCTGGGGGTCACCCCGCAACAAGGAAATAACAATTTTAACCTGCTGAGCGGGGTTTCCAGCGGAGCGAGATCTCAGAGAAAGATACAATTTACAATTGTGCTTAAAATTCAAAAAACGAGATCTATCTCCAGAAAAAAAACTCAGGTATAGGAATCTTGGGTTCAGACATAGGAGCATGTATAACAAAGTCTTGGATATTTTGAACTTTAGAAGCAAGAGTATTCAGGTTGGAAACTAAACTCTGGATATCCATTTCTCAACAGCTGAGATCTGAGCCATTCAGGGGTTAAGAGGGGAGAAAAAAAAAAAAAAAACAGCAGATTGAAATTATGGCTAAACAGAACTTCTGAGTAAAAAAAAAAAAAAAAAAAGGTCAGAAACTTATTTTTTCTCTCTTTCTTCAGCCAATACCTTTAATACATTATGGCCGGCAATACTGTCATGATTCCCAATGGCAGGGACTTAGGCAAAAACGGACTAGCTCTAGGAAGATGGTAACTCAGATGACCGCAATGCTGAACCTAACACACAAATAACAGTAGCCGGGGGGCGTGCCTACGTTTTTATCCCTAGACGTCTCGCACCAGCCGGAGATCTAGCTACCCCTAGTAGAGGAATACACAGACCTGACTTGCCTCCAGGGAAACCCCAAAAGTGATAGTAGCCCCCCACATATAATAACGGTTAGGTAAGAGGAAAACACGTACGCAGTATGAATATAGGTTCAGCAAAGAGAGGCCCTCTGACTAGATAGCAGAAAATACAAAAGAGGACTTCGCGGTCACCTCAAAACCCTAATCAGCCATCCTGAAATTACTTTAACTCCAATATCAACTCATGACACCGGAGTAGTAATTTCAGATCACTAGAGCTTCCAGCAGCAAGAGTGTATAAATGCGTGCTGGACAAAACAAACACAAAAATACAAAAGTTCCAACTTAGCTGAATTGCAGACTTGGAGCAGGTAGCAAGCAACAGAGGTGCTCTGATAACATTGATTGTGATTGCCGGCACTAGAATGACTGAGAAGCCAAACTAAATAGGAAACTCCCAAACCCTGATGGGAACAGGTGCACTGAAAATAAAAGACAAAAGTAAGCCAGTACCACCAGTAGCCACCAGAGGGAGCCAAAAACAGAATTCACAACAGAGTTAGGGTTGGAATTAGAGTTAGGGTTGGATTTAGGGTTAGGGTTGGAAATAGGGTAAAGATTAGGCTTGTGGTTAGGGTTATGGTTAGGGTTAGGGGTGTGTTGGGGTTAGGGTTGTGGTTAGGGTTGGGATTAGGGTTAGGTTTGGGATTAGGGTTAGGATTAGGGTTAGGGTTGGGATTAGGGTTAGGGGTGTTTTGGGGTTAGGGTTGTGGTTAGGGGTGTGTTGGGGTTAGGGTTGTGATTAGGGTTATGGCTAGAGTTGGGATGTGCACTGTTTAGGCACATCAGGGGTCTCCAAATGCAACATGGAGCCACCATTGATTTCAGCCAATTTTGAATTAAAAAAGTCAAATGGTACTCCCTCCCTTCTGAGCCCCAACGTGCGCCCAAATAGTGGTTTACCCAAACATATGGGGTATCAACATACTCAGAAAAAATTGCACAACAACATTGGCGGTCTAATTTCTCCTGTTACCCTTGGGAAAATAACAAAATGGGGGCTAAAAAATTATTTTTGTGGGAAAAAAATGATTTTTTATTTTCACGGCTATGTGCTAAAAAATTCTGTGAAGCACTTGGGGGTTCAAAGTGCTCACCATTAGTGTTGAGCATTCCGATACCGCAAGTATCGGGTATCGGCTGATATTTGCAGGATCGGAATTCCGATACTGAGTTCCGATATTTTTGTGATATCGGAAATCGGAATCGGAAGTTCCCAGTGTATGGTTCCCAGGGTCTGGAGGAGAGGAGACTCTCCTTCAGGCCCTGGGATCCATATTCATGTAAAAAATAAAGAATTAAAATAAAAAATATGGATATACTCACCTGTCCGGCGGCCCCTGGACCTTACCGATGTAACCGGCAGCCTCCGTTCCTAAGAATGAGGAGTTTAGGACCTGCGATGACGTCGTGGCTTGTGACTGGTCGCGTGAGCGGTCACATGAGCGGTCACGTGACCAATCACAAGCCGCGACGTCATCGAAGGTCCTAAACTCCTCATTCTTAGGAACGGAGGCTGCCGGTTACATTGGTAAGGTCCAGGGGCCGCCGGACGGGTGAGTATATCCATATTTTTTATTTTAATTCTTTATTTTTTACATGAATATGGATCCCAGGGCCTGAAGGAGAGTTTCCTCTCCTTCAGACCCTGGGAACCATCCAGGATAGCTTCCGATACTTGTGTCCCATTGACTTGTATTGGTATCGGGTATCGGTATCGGCGATATCCGATATTTTTCGGGTATCGGCCGATACTATCCGATACCGATACTTTCAAGTATCGGAAGGTATCGCTCAACACTACTCACCATAAATCTAGATAAGTTCCTTGGGGGGTCTAGTTTCCAAAATGGGGTTACTTGTGGGGGGTTTCCACTGATTAGGCACATCAGGGGTTTCGCAAACGCAACGTGACGCCCGCAGACCATTCTATCAAAGTCTGCATTTCAAAACGTCACTACTTCCCTTCCGATCCCCGACGTGTGCCCAAACAGTGGTTTACACCCAAATATGGGGTACGAGCATACTCAGGACAACCTGGGCAACAACTATTGGGGTCCAATTTCTCCTGCTACCCTTATGAAAAAAAAATTGCTTGCTAAAACAAATTTTTGAGGAAAGAAAAATGTCTTTTTATTTTCACGGCTCTGCGTTGTAAACTTCTGTGAAGCACTTGGGTGTTCAAAGTGCTCACCACATATCTAGATAAGTTCCTTGGGGGGGTCTAATTTCCAAAATGAGGTCACTTGTGGGGATTTCTACTGTTTAGGCATATCAGGGGCTCTGCAAATGTAACATGATGCCTGCAGACCATTCCATCAAAGTCTGCATTCCAAAAAGTCACTACTTCCCTTCCGAACCCCGACATGTGCCCAAACAGTAGTTCCCCCCACATATGGGGTATCAGCGTACTCAGGACAAACTGTAAAACAACTTTTGTGGTCCAATTTCTCCTGTTGCTCTTGTGAAAATAAAAAATTGCGGGCTAAAAAATAATTTTTGAGGAAAGAAAAATGATTTTTTATTTTCACGTCTCTGCGTTATAAACTTCTGTGAAGCACTTGGGGGTTCAAAGTGGTCACTGCACATCTAGATTGGTTCCTTTGGAGGTCTAGTTTCCAAAATGGGGTCACTTGTGGGGTAGCTCCAATGTTTTGGCTCACAGGGGCTCTCCAAATGCGACATGGTGTCCACTAACGATTGGAGCAAATTTTTCATTCAAAAAGTCAAATGGGGCTCCTTCCCTTCCGAGCCCTGCCGTGTGCCCAAACAGTGGTTTACCCCCACAAGTAAGGTATCAGTGTACTCAGGAGAAATTGCCCAATAAATTTTATGATCCATTTTATCCTGTTGCCCATGTGAAAATGAAAAAATTTCAGGCTAAAAGAAATTTTTTGTGAAAAAAAGTACTTTTTCATTTTTTTTCAATTTGTGAAGCACCTGAGGGTTCAAAGTGCTCACTATGCATCTAGATAAGCTCCTTGGGGGGGTCTAGTTTCCAAAATGGGGTCACTTATGGGGGAGCTCTAGTGTTTAGGCACACAGGGGCTCTCCAAACGCGACATGGTGTCCGCTAAAGATTGGAGAAAATTTTCCATTGAAAAAGTCAGATCGTGCTCCTTCTCTTCCGAGCCCTGTCGTGCACTCAAATAGTGGTTCCCCCCACATATGGGGTATCGCCCTACTCAGGAAAAATTGTACAATAACTTTTGGGGTCCAGTTTCTCCTTTTTCCTTTGGGAAAATAAAAAAAATGTTGCTAAAAATCATTTTTGTGACTAAAAAGTTAAATGTTCATTTTTTCCTTCCATGTTGCTTGTGCTGCTGTGAAGCACCTGAAGGGTTAATGAACTTCTTGAATGTGGTTTTGAGGAGTGCAGTTTTTAGAATGGTGTCACTTTTGGGTATTTTCAGCCATATAGACCCCTCAAACTGACTTCAAATGTAAGGTGGTCCCTAAAAAAATGGTTTTGTAAATTTCGTTGAAAAAATGAGAAATCGCTGGTCAAATTTAAACCCTTATAACTTCCTAGCAAAAAAAAATGTGTTTCCAAAATTGTGCTGATGTAAAGTAGATATGTGGGTAATGTTATTTATTAACTATTTTGTGTCACATAACGCTCTCGTTCAACAGAATAAAAATTCAAAATTTGAAAATTGCAAAATTTTCAACATTTTAGCCAAATTTCCATTTTTTTCCACTAGTAAACGCAACAATTATCGACCTAAATTTACCACTATCATAAAGACCAATATGTCATGAAAAAACAACACTGGTCAGAATTCAAAAAAACGGCCAGGTCATTAAGGTCAAAATAGGCTGGGTCATGAAGTGGTTAACCCCTACAGTTGGGGTGAATGAGAGCCTGTTAGCTAATTCAAAAGTGGACATGCCTGCTGTTTTTAACTTATCTTACATACCAAGCACACCCCCTCTTTCTCAATCCACCATAACATTTCCGCCTGCACCTCTCTCACAATCCAGCAGCTTGTCGTGTTCATCCTACTCCTCCCTGTATAAGCACAGCAGCGAGCCCTCATTTGTGCAGTTGTTCTTACATAAAAGATTCTTTCCTCCTACACATGGCAAAGCTAAGAGCTTGAACTTCATCATCTTCGATCTACTGCTAATAATAACCTTTATATATCACAAATATATTCCGCAGAGCTTTACAAGTCAGCAGTTCATACAAAAGGGTAAAAAAATAACAAGTTTAAGATAATCAAACAATTTAAGCAAAAATAATGACCCTGCTCTTCAGAACTTACAATCTACAATGAGGTGGAGGAGACAAATTACAAGTTCATATTTACAATGATGTTCCAACCATCTTGAGGAAATGGGGGGTAGATAAAGGATGCATGAGGCTTCTGGGTATGGTTGAGTTTGATGACGAATAGTGATGAGCAAGTGTACTCATTGCTCGGGTTGTCCTGGGCACGCTCGGGTGACCTGCGAGTATTTATGACTGCTTGGAGATTTAGTTTTCATCATGGCAGCTGAATGATTTGCAGCTACCATCCTGCTTGATTACATGCATGGATTCCCTACCAACCAGGCAACCCCCACATGTACTCAACCTGGCTAGTAGCTGTAAATCATTCAGTTGCCGCAATGAAAACTAAATCTCCGAGCAGTCATAATACTCAGAGGTCACCCGAGCGTTCTCGGGAAAACCCGAGCAACGAGTACACTCGCTCATCACAAATGACGAACTATGTTCAGAGAAGTAGAGAATAGGCTATATACAGTGGGTACAGAAGGTATTCAGACCCCTTTACATTTTTCACTCTTTGTTTAATTGCAACCATTTGTTAAATTCAAAAAAGTAATTTTTTCTCATTAATGAACACTCTGCACCCCATCTTGACTGAAAAATACAGAAATTTAGTAATCTTTGCAAATTTATTAAAAAAGAAAAACTGAAATATCACAGTCATAAATACTCAGACCCTTTGCTCAGTATTGAGTAGAAGCATTGTTTTGAGCTAGTACAGCCATGAGTCTTCCTCGGAATGATGCAACAAGTTTTTCACACCTGGATTTGGGGATTCTCTGACATTCTCCCTTGCAGATCCTCTCCAGTTCCGTCAGGTTGGATGGTGAATGTTGGTGGACACCCATTTTCGGGTCTCTCCAGAGATGCTCAACTGGGTTTAGGTCAGGGCTCTGGCTGGGCCAGTCAAGAACGGTCACAGAGTTGTTCTGAAGCCACTCCTTTGTTATTTTAGTTGTGTTCTTAGGATCATTGTCTTGTTGGAAGATAAACCTTCGGCCAAGTCTGAGGTCCAGAGCACTCTGGAAGAGGTTTTCATTCAGGAAATCTCTGTACCTTGCCACATTCATGTTTCCTTCAATGACATCCAGTTGTCCTGTCCCTGCAGCTGAAAAACACCCCCATAGCGTGATGCTGCCACCACCATGTTTCACTGTTGGGATTGTATTGGGCAGGTGATGAGCAGTGCCTGGTTTTCTTTACACATACCACTTAGAATTATCACGAAAAAGGTCTGTCTTCATCTAGTCAGACCAGAGAATCTTATTTCTCATAGTTTGGCAGTCCTTCATGTGTTTTTTAGCAAACTCTTTGCGGGCTTTCATATGTCTTGCACTGAGTAGAGGCTTCTGTTGGGCCACTCTGCCATAAAGGCCTGACTGGTGGAGGCCTGCAGTGATAGTTGATTTTGTGGAACTTTCTTTCATTTCCATACTGCATCAATGGAGCTCAGCCAACGTGATTTTGAGGTTCTTTTTTACTTCTCTCACCAAGGCTCTTCTCCCACGATTGCTCAGTTTGGCTGGATGGCTAGGTATAGGAAGACTTCAGGTGGTCCCAAACTTTTTTCATTTAAGGATTATGGAGGCCACTGTGCACTTAGGAACCTTGAATACTCAAGACATTTTTTTGTAACCTTGGACAGATTTGTGCCTTGCCATAATTCTGTCTCTGAGCTCCTTGGCCAGTTCCTTTGACCTCAGGATTCTCATTTGGTCTGACATGCACTGTGAGCTGTGAGGTCTTATATAGACAGGTGTGTGCCTTTCCAAATCAAGTCCTATCAGTTCAATTAAACACAGCTGGCCTCCAGTGAAGGAGTAGAACCATCTCAATGAAGATCACAAGGAAATGGACAACATGTGACTTAAATATGAGTGTCTGAGCAAAGGGTCTGAATACTTACAACCATGTGATATTTCAGTTTTTCTCTTTCCTTAAATTTGCAAAAATTTCTACATTTCTGTTTTTTTGTTTTTTTTCAGTCAAGATGGGGTGCAGAGTGTACATTAATGTGAAAAAAATAAAGTTTTTTGAATTTAGCAAATGGCTGCAATGAAACAAAGAGTGAAAAAATTTAAAGGGGTCTGAATACTTTCCGTACCCACTGTATATAAAAAGAACTTTGAATGGGGATCGTGATAGGCCACCCTAAACAGATGTGTTTTTAAGGAGCGTCTAAAACTGTCTAAGTTGTGGTTATACTCCTAATTTCATGGGGGATAAAAATAAAAGTTGAGTTATCTAGGTTGGGGATTGAACTAGATCAGGGGTGTTACCATCTTTGTGTCTCAGAGGTTGAAAGTAGTGAGAAACCACGAGAAGTGGCTAGAGATAGAATCTGGGATGCAGTTGGGGAGGTGGGGTTGTTGAAGTATCCCAGGATAATAGTTGGCAGTTTTGAGGAAATGAAGTGTGCAGCAAGGCATAAAAGTGGTCAATGAAATTGGTGGGTAAGCCTGGGGGACAATATATGACTGATACTCTGAGGGAGAGGGGATGGACCATCCTGATGGTGTGAACCTCAAAATAAGAATGGCATGCAATTTTAATGTATTTATTCATTTGGCTAAAAATAGGATTGTTGTTGGCAGTGAGGAGTGTAGGGTTATTGTTGAGTTAACAGTGATCGCACAGTGGGATATACACATATTCCATGTGTTCTAATCCATTGATGGATAAGCCGTTCTGACACTATTACTTTTCAGAGAAATAATTATTGTGAACAGCCTTTGGCCTCCTCAGATAATCGTCGCCCAATCGTGTCATCGTCTCGATAGGGGCCAGATGAGAACTATTCACTACAAAGATCACAGCGCTTTTTTTCTGCATCCCTCATGGCCTGTGATTTCTGTTATTATTTCATGGCCATACCAATCTGTTGACCATGGAAATGCAGCCTTTCCACTTTGTGGATACAGACGGTCTCCAAAAGCTGATGGCCGTCGCAGTCCCCCAGTTCCAGTTGCCTACTCACCATTAAATCTTTTAGTAAGATGTGCCTGTACTACAGCAGGAAGTCGCAGACATCACTCATTCCCTGAAAAATTCTGTGTCTGCCAGAGTGCATTTCAACACTGACACCTGGACAAGCAAACATGGACAGGGGTAATAGCAAGAAAACGAGCACTCACCATCTGTACAAAAAGTCTTCCTTTATTGAGGCTTAATGTTAAAAAAGCAGGACATTGCAGGGAGAACTGTGGTTCCTAAAGACGACGATCGTTTCGCTCCTCTGAGAGAGTGCTCGTTTTCTTGCTATTATCGTTATACAGACATTTGTTTCCTGTTTTCACGAGCACCTGATTCTGTTGTGGCAGCAATAACGTCTGGTTATTTGTAAGTGAAGCACAGGTGGGTCGGTGCTGATAGTGCGTCCAACCTTTTTTCTTTTTTGATTTCTCAAACATGGACAGGGGAGTTACATCTTGATGACTGAGCATTGGGTGACTGGTGGCTGTGGGGGCAGTCAGGGTAGGGGCTGTTACACAAGTTTTGCAATCCCCAAGGCTTGCAGGGTGCTTGGGGATGGTGAGATAAACCACTACACACCATAAGATCGATAACTAAACTATTAGACAACAGAGGTTGGAGAACTAAACTACTAAACAGCTAGGATTGTAGAACTAGGCCCCTAAACATCGTAAGATGGATAGCAAAACTAATAGACAACAGGAGTTAGAGAACTAAACTACTAAACACCTATGATTGCAGAAGGAAAGAAATTCACACCAAAACATGGAGAAGTAAACTAAAAGACAACAGGGGTTTGAGAACTAAACTACTAAACAGCTTGGGTTGGAGAACTAAACTAGTACACATCATGGAATAGAGAACTAAAGCAGTAGACACCAAGGTGTCAGTAGACACCAAGTCTTGGAATCCCCAGTGTTTGTGGAACAAACCTCTGTATGTAACAGTTCCTCCAGTGATTCTGCCTCTTGCTCATCCGCTAGGGCCTCCACCTGCGCCCTCAACCTCTTCCTTAATTAAACACATGTTCAACACTACAGAGAGAATTCCCCCTAACCTCTGTACTGTGCAGCCAGGGCTCACCGCAAGCAGACAGTGTTTAAATTAATATACCCTGAAGATCGCAGTCATACAGATCAACAGTGGAAAGCTATCCATGCCGAGTTTGAGCATTGGCTGTCTACACTTAAACTGGAGCCAGGAAAGGTCGTGTGTGATAACGGTGCAAAAATGGTGGTGGCCCTTTGCCGGGCCAACCTTACAAATGTGCCTTGCATGGCTCCCATCCTCAACCTAATGGTACAGCAATCACTCCGCCACTGCTCCAGCCTGGATGTGCTGCTGTAGAAACCACTATCATTGTGTGCTCACTTCCACCATTTCACTTCAGTTGGTATAGAGATCATTCGGACTACCGGACTACCGGTGATCTGAGATGTGACCACACAGTAGAATGAAACTCTGCACACTTCTGCACGCTTTCTTAATGGCTACTAAAATGGTTAGCGGTGATGATGCCATCATCAGCATCACTATGACTGTCATCTACTGTACATGCTTGAGAACACTTCACATCGTCTGGGTGAGGAGGTGGTGGTGGTGGTACCAAGGGAAGAGGAGGAAGCAGAGGAGGATACCTTTGGGGTTAACAATATCTATAATTTCAGGTCTGTCACCTCACCCTCACTACTCCACACTGATGAGGGGCAAAAACCCCAAAACAGCTGTTTGTGGATGGATACCATGCTTGGCATAGGTGGTCTTCCTTTATTGGATATTCTCCTTTATTGGATGCTGCCCTTCCCGGAGAAAGGCCTGGCTATTCATTGCTTGCGTTGAGAAACACGTGATGGTGTCTCCGCAGCTTACTTTACATGCGTTTGCATATTTCCCATAAGGGATGGGGGCAGTGTTCTGGATCACTGCGTTGAGAAACACGTGATGGTGTCTCCGCAGTGTTGGATGTTTTGGTCTCCCCGAGGTCATTCATCTGTTCCTTCATACCTCACAGGCGGTTGTCATGGGAGGAACAAATGGAGAAGGACCATGAAAAGAACGAAAAGGAAGAGGTGATGGATGTGTAGCATTTAGGAGGTGAAGACGATAATGATTCCCTCTATGTTGTCTGTGTGGTTGTCAGGAGGGGATGGAGGAAGAAAGTTTGAGTGTTATCCCACCACCAACACAATGTGGAGTTGGATCTCATGGAAGATACTGACCCATAAGCACCTTCTTGCAGCACTATCTGCAACATTATTGTTACCAATATAGGTGGTAAAGCGAATGTTGAATTATTGACTCTAAATTAGAGTTGAACGACTTTTACTTTTTTGGGATTGAGTCGGGTTTCGCGAAACCAGACTTTGTGAAAAGTCGGGTCGGGTGAAATTGGACGATTATTGCGAAAAGTCGGGGGCCGACTGAAACACGAAACCCAATGCAAGTCAATGGGGAATCAAAGTCGGCAGTGAGTGGAGGACAGGAAAACACCTACAGTGCCCATTTTAATGCCAAAAACATCAATTCTTATTATTGAAGCTTGTCAATCTTAATTTACTTTATAATAATAGTTAAGCATTGAAAACTGGGGGTCATTTGGCTAAAGTTGTGGGGGGGGTAGGGCTGGCTCAAGATTTTTGTGGGCCCAGGAAACGCGGAATACGTCACGGCGGTGGAGCAGGGAGAGGTAAGTATTTCAACTTTGCAAGTGCTGTGATCCTGAGCAAGCAGGGGGGGCACTTGTTGGCATTGGCACTGCCACAGGGCCCCTCATAGTACAGCAGTGTGTTTGACGGAGGGTGGCGCCTCCCACCGGCAGAGACATTTTTGCGTACTATGAGGAGCCCTGTGCCAGTGACGTCGCCAACGAGTATGCCCCCCAACCTGATGAAGGAACCTGCACTTTCATCTGCACCTTCCTCTTTGTCCCCGTGTAAGGTGGTATAGTATGCGGGTAGGGGAACCTGACTTTCAGCAGGGTCAGATTCTGGCTGTTTAGAGTGCAAGGGGAATGTAGTGTTCTGGGTCAATGTACCAGCAGACTCATCTAGCAGTGGCTGGGCAATGGGCAGGATGAGGAGACACAGATATAGGCCCAAATATTAAAGTTGGCTAAATGTCTGCCAAAAAAAATGATAATAAATTAACAGGTGGCATAGTTAGGTACAGGGGTGGGCTCCTCTGCTGAGTAGCAGACAGTGGTAGTAGGCGCAAAGTATTAACTGGTCTAAATAGAGGCCAGGGCCCCTGTATATTTTAACTATCATCTATCATTTCAACAAATTTGTATTGGCAGTGCCATTGAAGAATATAACAGCACAGACTACACTTTGGTGGAGCAGGGAGAGGTAAGTATTGCAAGTGGTAGAGTACTGTTCGAGCTAGGGGGGAACATTCTCTCATGGGTGGCGGTACTGGCACAGGGCCCCTCATATTACGACGGTGTATCTGACGTTGGTTGTGCACCACCACCGTCAGAGACACTTGAAAGACCTTAGATGATGTCACGGCTTGTGATTGGTCACATGGTGGTCACGTGACCGCTCACGCGACCAATCACAAGCCGCGATGTCATCTAAGGTCTTTCAAGCGCTCATTCTTAGGAACGGAAGCTGCCGGTTACATCGGTAAGGTCCAGGCTGCGTCGGAGAGGTGAGTATATCAATATGTTTTATTTTTATTCTTTATTTTACACATTAATATGGATCCCATGGCCTGAAGGAGAGTTTCCTCTCCTTCAGACCCTGGGAACCATACAGGATACCTTCCGATACTTGGTGTCCCATTGACTTGTATTGGTATCGGGTATCGGTATCAGCGATATCCGATACTTTTCGGGTATCGGCCGATACTATCCAATACCGATACTTTCAAGTATCGGACGGTATCGCTCAACACTACTGATAACTCCGGATAATTTTTGAGGAAGCACTGCACCACCAGGTTCAAGGTGTGAGCCAGGCAAGGTATGTGTTTCAGTTCTGAAAGGGCTATGGCAACCATAAAATTCCTTCCGTCCTACCGTGCCTGCCTCAAGATGTACACTGCCCAGCCATGACTGCGTTTGTTGCTGCAAGAACTCGGCCAGTACTTCCGCAGTGTGTCTGTTGTCGCCCAAACACTTCATTTGTAACACAGCCTGCTGACGCTTACCACTAGTGTTGTGAAATTGGATTTTGGGCTCCCCCGGTGGCCACTGGTGGAATTGAACTGGTGTGCATCATCCCCTCTGTTCACCTGTTTCCATCAGGATGTGGGAGTCGCTATTTAACCTTGCTCCTCTGTCACTTCCATGCCGGTCAACATTGTAATCAGAAGCCTTTCTGTGCATGTTCCTGCTGCTAGACAACTCCCAGCTAAGTTGGACTTTAGTCCTCGTTTGTTTTTGCATTTTGTTCCAGTTCACAGCTGTAGTTTCGTTTCTGTGTCTGGAAAGCTCTTGTGATCTGAAATTGCCACTCTGATGTTATGAGTTAATACTAGAGTCTTAAAGTAATTTCAGGATGGTATTTTGATAGGGTTTTCAGCTGACCATGAAAGTGCCCTTTCTGTCTTCCTGCTATCTAGTAAGCGGACCTCAATTTTGCTAAACCTATTTTCATACTACGTTTGTCATTTCATCTAAAATCACCGCCAATATATGTGGGGGCCTCTGTCTGCCTATCGGGGAAATTTCTCTAGACGTGAGCCAGGACTATATTTTCCTCTGCCAGGATTAGTTAGTCCTCCGGCCGGCGCTGGGCGTCTAGGGATAAAAAACGTAGGCAACGCTACCCGGCTACTGTTAGTTGTGCGGCAGGTTTAGTTCATGGTCAGTTTAGTTTCCATCCTTCCAAGAGCTAGTTCTTATGTTTGCTGGGCTATGTTCTCTTGCCATTGAGAACCATAACAGTTTGACCGGCCAGAAAAGGGTTAAATTAATTGACAGAGAAAGGAGAGAAAAGAGAAGTCTGCTGAAGATTTTTTTTTTTTTTTCCCTTCCCTTCAGTTCTGAGTGTGCTTGTAATTGAATCTCTTGCAAGTCTGCCTATATTGCAGCCTTTCTCTCTCTCTCTCTCCTTCTAATCCTGGAATGGCTCTGTGTTCACCTGTTTAAAATGGATATTCAGAGTTTAGCTGCAGGTTTGAATAATCTCACCACGAAAGTTCAAAATTTACAAGAGTTTGTTGTTCATGTTCCTATATCTGAACCTAGAATTCCTTTGCCTGAATTTTTCTCGGGGAATAGATCTTGCTTTCAAAATTTCAAAAATAATTGCAAGTTGTTTTTGTCCCTGAAATCTCGCTCTGCTGGAGATCCTGCTCAGCAGGTCAGGATTGTGATTTCCTTGCTCCGGGGCGACCCTCAGGATTGGGCTTTTGCATTGGCTCCAGGGGATCCTGCGTTGCTCAATGTGGATGCATTTTTTCTGGCCTTGGGGTTGCTTTATGAGGAACCTCAGTTAGAGCTTCAGGCGGAAAAGGCCTTGATGTCCCTATCTCAGGGGCAAGACGAAGCTGAAATATACTGCCAGAAATTCCGTAAATGGGCTGTGCTTACTCAGTGGAATGAGTGCGCCCTGGCGGCGAATTTCAGAGAGGGTCTCTCTGATGCCATTAAGGATGTTATGGTGGGGTTCCCTGTGCCTGCGGGTCTGAATGAGTCCATGACAATGGCTATCCAGATCGATAGG
The DNA here is from genome assembly GCF_051348905.1 of Ranitomeya variabilis. NCBI lineage: Eukaryota > Metazoa > Chordata > Amphibia > Anura > Dendrobatidae > Ranitomeya > Ranitomeya variabilis. The sequence goes on from NC_135233.1 coordinate 829,388,068, forward strand.
CGTCTGCGGGAGCGCAAACCTGTGCACCATTTGGCGGTGTCTACTGAGAAGACGCCAGAGAATATGCAATGTGATAGAATTCTGTCCAGAAGTGAACGGCAGAATTTAAGACGAAAAAATGGGTTGTGCTTCTATTGCGGTGATTCAACTCATGTTATATCAGCATGCTCTAAGCGTACTAAGAAGCTTGATAGGTCTGTTTCAATTGGCACTTTACAGTCTAAGTTTATTCTATCTGTAACCCTGATTTTTTCTTTATCATCTATTACCACGGATGCCTATGTCGACTCTGGCGCCGCTTTGAGTCTTATGGATTGGTCCTTTGCCAAATGCTGTGGGTATGATTTGGAGCCTCTTGAAACTCCTATACCCCTGAAGGGGATTGACTCCACCCCATTGGCTAGTAATAAACCACAATACTGGACACAAGTAACTATGCGGATAAATCCGGATCATCAGGAGATTATTCGCTTTCTTGTGCTGTATAACCTACATGATGTGTTGGTGCTTGGATTGCCATGGCTGCAATCTCATAACCCAGTCCTTGACTGGAAAGCTATGTCTGTGTTAAGCTGGGGTTGTAAGGGGACGCATGGGGACGTACCTGTGGTTTCCATTTCATCATCTATTCCCTCTGAGATTCCTGAATTCTTGACTGAATATCGTGACGTTTTTGAAGAACCTAAGCTTGGTTCATTACCTCCGCACCGGGAGTGCGATTGTGCCATAGATTTGATTCCGGGTGGTAAATACCCTAGGGGTCGTTTATTTAATCTGTCTGTGCCTGAACATGCTGCTATGCGAGAATATATAAAGGAGTCCTTGGAAAAGGGACATATTCGTCCTTCGTCATCTCCCTTAGGAGCCGGTTTTTTCTTTGTGGCTAAGAAAGATGGCTCTTTGAGACCGTGTATTGATTATCGGCTTTTGAATAAAATCACGGTTAAATATCAATATCCGTTGCCACTGCTGACTGATTTGTTTGCTCGCATAGAGGGGGCCAAGTGGTTCTCTAAGATAGATCTCCGTGGGGCGTATAATTTGGTGCGAATTAAGCAGGGGGATGAGTGGAAGACCGCATTTAATACGCCCGAGGGCCACTTTGAGTATTTGGTGATGCCTTTTGGTCTTTCAAATGCCCCTTCAGTCTTTCAGTCCTTTATGCATGACATTTTCCGTGATTATTTGGATAAATTTTTGATTGTGTATCTGGATGATATTTTGATTTTTTCGGATGACTGGGACTCTCATGTCCAGCAGGTCAGGAGGGTTTTTCAGGTTTTGCGGTCTAATTCCTTGTGTGTGAAGGGTTCTAAGTGCGTTTTTGGGGTTCAAAAGATTTCCTTTTTGGGATATATTTTTTCCCCCTCTTCCATCGAGATGGATCCTGTCAAGGTTCAGGCTATTTGTGATTGGACGCAACCCTCTTCTCTTAAGAGTCTTCAGAAATTTTTGGGCTTTGCTAACTTTTATCGTCGATTTATTGCTGGTTTTTCTGATGTTGTTAAACCATTGACTGATCTGACTAAGAAGGGTGCTGATGTTGCTGATTGGTCCCCTGCTGCTGTGGAGGCCTTTCGGGAGCTTAAGCGCCGCTTTTCTTCCGCCCCTGTGTTGCATCAGCCTGATGTTGCTCTTCCTTTTCAGGTTGAGGTCGACGCTTCTGAAATCGGAGCTGGGGCAGTTTTGTCGCAGAGAAGTTCCGATTGTTCCGTGATGAGACCTTGTGCCTTTTTCTCGCGTAAATTTTCGCCCGCCGAGCGGAATTATGATGTTGGGAATCGGGAGCTTTTGGCCATGAAGTGGGCTTTTGAGGAGTGGCGTCATTGGCTTGAGGGGGCTAGACATCAGGTGGTGGTATTGACTGACCACAAAAATCTAATTTATCTTGAGTCCGCCAGACGCCTGAATCCTAGACAGGCGCGCTGGTCGTTGTTTTTCTCTCGGTTTAATTTTGTGGTGTCCTACCTGCCGGGTTCTAAGAATGTTAAGGCGGATGCCCTTTCTAGGAGTTTTGAGCCTGACTCCCCTGGTAACTCTGAACCTACAGGTATCCTTAAGGATGGAGTGATATTGTCTGCCGTTTCTCCAGACCTGCGGCGGGCCTTGCAGGAGTTTCAGGCGGATAGACCTGATCGTTGCCCACCTGGTAGACTGTTTGTTCCTGATGATTGGACCAGTAAAGTCATTTCTGAGGTTCATTCTTCTGCGTTGACAGGTCATCCTGGAATCTTTGGTACCAGGGATTTGGTGGCCAGGTCCTTCTGGTGGCCTTCCCTGTCTTGAGATGTGCGAGGCTTTGTGCAGTCTTGTGACGTTTGTGCTCGGGCCAAGCCTTGTTGTTCTCAGGCTAGTGGATTGTTGTTGCCCTTGCCTATCCCGAAGAGGCCCTGGACGCACATCTCGATGGATTTTATTTCGGATCTTCCTGTTTCTCAGAAGATGTCTGTCATCTGGGTGGTGTGTGACCGTTTCTCTAAGATGGTCCATTTGGTTCCCCTGCCTAAGTTGCCTTCTTCTTCCGAGTTGGTTCCTCTGTTTTTTCAAAATGTGGTCCGTTTGCATGGTATTCCGGAGAATATCGTTTCTGACAGAGGAACCCAATTCGTGTCTAGATTTTGGCGAGCATTCTGTGCTAGGATGGGCATAGATTTGTCTTTCTCATCTGCTTTCCATCCTCAGACTAATGGCCAGACCGAGCGGATGAATCAGACCTTGGAGACATATTTGAGGTGTTTTGTGTCTGCAGATCAGGATGATTGGGTTGCTTTTTTGCCTTTAGCGGAGTTTGCCCTCAATAATCGGGCCAGCTCTGCCACCTTGGTGTCTCCTTTTTTCTGTAATTCGGGGTTTCATCCTCGATTTTCTTCTGGTCAGGTGGAATCTTCGGATTGTCCTGGAGTGGATGCTGTGGTGGAGAGGTTGCATCAGATTTGGGGGCAGGTGGTGGACAATTTGAAGTTGTCCCAGGAGAAGACTCAGCTTTTTGCCAACCGCCAGCGTCGGGTTGGTCCTCGGCTTTGTGTTGGGGACTTGGTGTGGTTGTCTTCTCGTTTTGTCCCTATGAGGGTTTCTTCTCCTAAGTTTAAGCCTCGGTTCATCGGCCCGTACAAGATATTGGAGATTCTTAACCCTGTGTCCTTCCGTTTGGACCTCCCTGCATCTTTTTCTATTCATAATGTTTTTCATCGGTCATTGTTGCGCAGGTATGAGGTACCGGTTGTGCCTTCCGTTGAGCCTCCTGCTCCGGTGTTGGTTGAGGGCGAGTTGGAGTACGTTGTGGAAAAAATCTTGGACTCCCGTGTTTCCAGACGGAAACTCCAGTATCTGGTCAAATGGAAGGGATACGGTCAGGAGGATAATTCTTGGGTGACTGCCTCTGATGTTCATGCCTCCGATCTGGTCCGTGCCTTTCATAGGGCTCATCCTGATCGCCCTGGTGGTTCTGGTGAGGGTTCGGTGCCCCCTCCTTGAGGGGGGGTACTGTTGTGAAATTGGATTTTGGGCTCCCCCGGTGGCCACTGGTGGAATTGAACTGGTGTGCATCATCCCCTCTGTTCACCTGTTTCCATCAGGATGTGGGAGTCGCTATTTAACCTTGCTCCTCTGTCACTTCCATGCCGGTCAACATTGTAATCAGAAGCCTTTCTGTGCATGTTCCTGCTGCTAGACAACTCCCAGCTAAGTTGGACTTTAGTCCTCGTTTGTTTTTGCATTTTGTTCCAGTTCACAGCTGTAGTTTCGTTTCTGTGTCTGGAAAGCTCTTGTGATCTGAAATTGCCACTCTGATGTTATGAGTTAATACTAGAGTCTTAAAGTAATTTCAGGATGGTATTTTGATAGGGTTTTCAGCTGACCATGAAAGTGCCCTTTCTGTCTTCCTGCTATCTAGTAAGCGGACCTCAATTTTGCTAAACCTATTTTCATACTACGTTTGTCATTTCATCTAAAATCACCGCCAATATATGTGGGGGCCTCTGTCTGCCTATCGGGGAAATTTCTCTAGAGGTGAGCCAGGACTATATTTTCCTCTGCCAGGATTAGTTAGTCCTCCGGCCGGCGCTGGGCGTCTAGGGATAAAAAACGTAGGCAACGCTACCCGGCTACTGTTAGTTGTGCGGCAGGTTTAGTTCATGGTCAGTTTAGTTTCCATCCTTCCAAGAGCTAGTTCTTATGTTTGCTGGGCTATGTTCTCTTGCCATTGAGAACCATAACACACTAGCTGTTCGATAATGGGACACCTGGTGTGCAACACTGGCAGTTGCGGATGGAGTGGTCGTTCTACTGCGCTCTGTGGACGAGCTTTCGCTTCTGTAGGAGGAGGAGGGGTGGTGAACGCCTACAGCCAACTGTTTCCTAGACCATGGGCTAGGCGGAACTGTCCCACTATGGCTGTCCCCTGTGGACCCTGCATCCACCACATTAACCCAGTGCGCCGTGATGGACACGTAATGTCCCTGGCCATGCTTACTGGTCCATGCATCTGTTGTGAGGTGCACATTTCCACACACTGATTGCCTCAGTGCATGGACAATGCGGTATTTAACATGCTGGTGGAGGGCTGGGATGGTTTTTTCGCAAAGAAGTGCTGACTGGGTAGGTCATAGCGTGGTACTGCATAGGTTATCAGGTCTTTGAAAGCTTCGCTAACGAGATGGCCTACTGCGAGATGCTACTCTTACCGGATGGCCACGCTGTCCTAAAACTGTTTTTGTTTTTGATACACGTTTTTTGCCTTATACGGGCCAGCCAGATGACAGCTGTTGCGATGTAGATGGCTGTTGTGGATCATCCTCCTCCGCTTCTGAGCTACTGGCAGCAGCACCCTCTTCCTCCAATGGCTGCCAATCTGGGTCAACAACTGGGTCATCTATCACTTCCTCTTCAATGTCATGTGCACCTTCCTCTGTGTCACCATGTAAGGTGCTATAGCATTCGGGACGGGGCACCATATTCTCATCAGGGTCAGATTCTGGCTCAGTACACTGCGAGGGCAATGTAGTGATCTGAGTCAATGAAACAGCATAATAATCTAGCTGTGGCTGTGCATCAGTTCACTCCATGTCCGATTCATCTTGTAATGGGCAGTTAACAATTTCCCTTTCTAACCCAGGCACGGTATGTGTAAAGAGGCTCCATGGATTAACCTGTAGTGTCGCCTGACGCATCCTTCACTTTTGGTTTGGGTGAAGGAGACAAGGAAACGTCTTGTTCCTCACCAGGAGCATCCACTGACGACTCGCTGCTTTTATATTTTGAACTTTCTGAAGAGGAGGCGAAAGAGCTAGAGGCTGAGTCAGCAAGGAAAGCCAAAACTTTTTCCTGCTGCTCCGGCTTTAAAAGATGTTTTCCTACTCCCAGATAAGGGAGCCTTCGAGGCCTTGTGTAGCAAGACAATGACGCTGGCTCAACACCTCCAGCCTTAGGTGCTATTGTGCTTTTCCCACTACCACCAGATGCACCACCACCACCATCATTACCAGCTGGCAACCTACGCCCACGGCCTCTTCCACCAGACTTCCTCATTTTTTGGAAAATCTAACCAAAATAACAACCGTTATATGGTACTGTAAAACAAGGTAGAAAGTATATATAAACTTGTTGAGAATTTAAATCTCCCTTTTTTTGGGGGGGAGACAGAACCAAAACTCAGGCCCTGTGCATAAAACAACACAATGTAAGTGGCAGAAAGTGGCTGGCTGATATACGACAAACTAACAGGACTGAAATATATCCACTTTGTGAGAATTTGAATCTCCCTTTTGTTTGGGGAGACTGAACCAAAACTCAGGCCCAGAGTATAAAACAACGCAATGTAAGTGGCTGAAAGTGGCTGGCTGATATACGACAAACTAACAGGACAGAAGTATATCCACTTTGTGAGAATTTGAATCTCCCTCTTTTGGGGGAGACTGAACCAAAACTCAGGACCAGTGTATAAAACAACGCAATGTAAGCGGCTGAAAGTGGCTGGCTGATATACGACAAACTAACAGGACAGATGTATATCCACTTTGTGAGAATTTGAATCTCCCTTTTTTTTGGGGGGGAGACTGAACCAAAACTCAGGCCCAGTGTATAAAACAACACAATGTAAGTGGCTGAAAGTGGCTGGCTGATATACGACAAACTAACAGGACAGAAGTATATCCACTTTGTGAGAATTTGAATCTCCCTTTTTTGGGGGGGGAGACTGAACCAAAACTCAGGCCCAGTGTATAAAACAACACAATGTAAGTGGCTGAAAGTGGCTGGCTGATATATGAAAAAATACAAGGACTGTAGTACAATTTCAATCTCCCTACAATGATCTCAGGACAAGTATGGCAGCAATAAAAAGGACTGCTGCACACAAAAGTGTGGACAAATAAACAAGATAACTGTGCAGAAAGGAGCAAAAGGATTTTTGCTTTTAAAAAAGCAGTTAGTTTGCACAGCAGCGTGCAAACAGCAATGCAGCTTTCAGGGAGCCTTATAAGGCAGCCTAATAAGCTACAGAGCTGATGCACAAAAATATAGCCTCCACTGTCCCTGCAAAACAAAGGTGGTGTTGGACAGTGGAAATCGCTACAGCACAAGCAGTTTGGGGGTTAATCTTCCCTCCCTAACTATATCCCTTCTTCTGATGAAGCTGCAGCAATCTCTCCCTATGCTATGATCGACAGAAGTAAGATGGCGGTCAGGGTGCACGCCTCTTTATAGCTCCTGTGACGTCACTGAAAGCAAGCAAATCACTGTCATGCCCTTCTCTAAGATGGTGGGGACCGAGACCTATGTCATCACGCTGTCCACACTCTGCATCCTCCTTCATGGGCTGAAAAATGGCACTGAACGCGTCATATGAAACGCGACTTTGGCGCACTGATAGCCGACCGCATGGCCGATCCCACACTAGGATCGGGTCGGGTTTCATGAAACCCGACTTTGCCGAAAGTCGGTGATTTTTGAATTTGTCCGATCCATTTCGCTCAACCCTACTCTAAATAAGTGATAACACAAAACAAATTGAAATGGATGCTCAGCCACACTCAGATGGCACACATATCGGTTTTGCAGATTATTATTGTTAGAAAAATGTAAGGATAGTGACACGGGTAGTTGACTCAAAGAGTGTGGAGGACTGCCAATATCGGAGGCCTAATGCTACAGGAAACACACAAGAAGGAGACCCAACCAGGAGTCTACACATTTTCAAAAATTTATTGGAATAAATTTCACCACAGTAGAAATATTCTAATAGGGACTGACTGGTCTTCCACTACACTCAACCCAGCAGATGGACACTGTTATGACCTGGTGGGTACGGAGCGGTACTGAGATGACCTGGTGGGCAAAACCAATCATGGACTCACTACAGAGCAGCACTGAAATGACCTGGTGGGTAAAACAAAATAGGACTAGCTCTGAGGAGGTGGTAACTTTACTGACCGCAATCCCTACTCCTAACACCAACACTAGAAATAGCCGTGGAGCGTACCTAACTCTGCCTAGACGCCTCTGCACAGCCTAAGTACTAGCTACCCCTAAAGATGGAAACGGAAAGCTATCTCGCCTCAGAGAAACCCCCAAAGGAAGATAGCCCCCACAAATATTGACGGTGAGTGGAGAGGGAAATGACAAACAGAAATGAAACTAGATTTTTTAGCAAAGGAGGCCAATACTATCTAAATAGACAGAGATAGGATAGGTTGCTGTGCGGTCAGTATAAAAACTAAAAGTCCACGCAGAGTTTACAAAAATAACCACCACACCGACTCACAGTGTGGAGGGGCAAATCTGCGACCCCAGAGCTTCCAACTAGCCGGAATATTTCATAATGACAAGCTGGACAAAAGAGACATAAATTGAACTGAACAGAAGGTCATAAGCAGGGAAACACCAAAAAGTTGCAGACTTATCTTAAGCTGAAAATGGACTGGCCAACAGAGAACTTCCAGGAAAGGACTGAATCCACAGGAAATACATTGACAGCTGGCATCCACTAAAGCCAAAAGCCCAGTTAAATAACAAGGCCAGGAAACTGATTAGTGAACGCAGCTGCTAAGTTCCACTTGAAACCACCAGAGGGAGCCCAAGAGCAGAACTCCCAAAAATACCACTAGCACAGGATGGAGCCCAAGAACGGAATTCACAACAGTACCCCCCCCTTGAGGAGGGGTCACCGAACCCTCACCAGAGCCCCCAGGCCGATCGGGACGAGCCAAAAGAAAAGCATGTACCAAATCGGCAGCATGGACATCGGAGGCAAAAACCCAAGAGTTATCCTCCTGGCCATAAACCTTCCACTTGACCAGATACTGAAGTTTCCGCCTTGAACGACGAGAATCCAAAATCTTCTCCACCACATATTCCAGCTCCCCCTCAACCAACACCGGAGCAGGAGGGTCAACGGAGGGAATCATGGGCACCACATATCTCCGCAACAAAGATCTATGGAACACATTATGAATGGAAAACGAAGCTGGAAGGGCCAAACGAAAAGACACCGGATTGATAATTTCCGAAATCCTATAAGGACCAATAAAACGAGGTTTGAACTTAGGGGAAGAGACCTTCATAGGAACATGACGAGAAGACAACCAGACCAAATCCCCAACCCGAAGCCGGGGACCAACGCACCGACAGCGGTTAGCAAAACGTTGAGCCTTTTCCTGAGACAATGTTAAATTGTCCACCACATGAGTCCAAATCCGCTGCAACCTGTCCACCACAGAATCCACCCCAGGACAGTCCGAAGGCTCAACCTGCCCTGAAGAAAAACGAGGATGAAAACCGAAATTGCAAAAAAAGGCGAAACCAAAGTAGCCGAACTAGCCCAATTATTAAGGGCAAACTCGGCCAACGGCAAGAAGGTAATCCAATCATCCTGATCAGCAGACACAAAGCATCTCAAGTAGGTTTCCAAGGTCTGATTGGTTCGCTCTGTGTGTCCATTTGTCTGAGGGTGAAACGCCGAAGAAAAAGACAAATTAATGCCCATTCTACCACAAAAGGACCGCCAAAACCTAGAAACAAACTGGGTACCTCTGTCAGACACAATATTCTCCGGAATACCATGCAAACGAACCACATGCTGGAAAAACAAAGGAACCAAATCAGAGGAGGAAGGCAACTTAGGCAAAGGTACCAAATGGACCATTTTAGAAAACCGGTCACAAACCACCCAGATGACAGACATCTTCTGAGACACAGGAAGATCGGAAATAAAATCCATGGAAATATGCATCCAGGGCCTCTCAGGGATAGGCAAGGGCAAAAGCAACCCACTAGCATGAGAACAGCAGGGCTTAGCCCGAGCACAAATCCCACAGGACTGCACGAAGGAACGCACATCCCGTGACAAAGAAGGCCACCAAAAGGACCTGGCAACCAAATCTCTGGTTCCAAAGATCCCAGGATGACCAGCCAACACCGAACAATGGATCTCAGAAATCACCTTATTAGTCCATCTATCAGGAACAAACAATTTCCCCACAGGACAGCGGTCGGGTCTATCAGCCTGAAACTCCTGAAGCACCCGCCGCAAATCAGGGGAGATAGCAGAAAGAATCACCCCCTCCTTGAGAATACCAGCCGGCTCACGGACTCCCAGAGAATCAGGCAAAAAACTCCTAGACAGGGCATCAGCCTTCACATTCTTAGATCACGGAAGATACGAGACCACAAAATCAAAACGGGAGAAAAACAAAGACCACCGAGCCTTTCTAGGATTCAAGCGCTTGGCCGACTCAAGGTAAATCAGATTCTTATGGTCGGTCAAGACCACAACACGATGCTTGGCTCCCTCAAGCCAATGTCGCCACTCCTCGAATGCCCACTTCATAGCCAACAACTCCCGATTGCCGACATCATAATTACGCTCAGCAGGCGAAAACTTTCTGGAGAAGAAAGCACACGGCTTCAACACAGAGCCATCAGAGCTTCTCTAAGACAGAACAGCTCCTGCCCCAATCTCAGAAGCGTCAACCTCAACCTGAAAAGGGAGAGAAACATCTGGCTGACGCAACACAGGGGCAGAAGTAAAACGACGCTTAAGCTCCTGAAAGGCCTCCACAGCCGCAGAGGACCAATTCACCACATCAGCACCTTTCTTGGTCAAATCGGTCAGAGGTTTAACCACAGTAGAAAAATTAGCAATGAAGCGGCGATAAAAATTAGCAAAGCCCAAAAATTTCTGAAGGCTCTTCACAGATGTGGGCTGAGTCCAATCATAAATAGCCTGGACCTTAACAGGGTCCATTTCAATAGCCGAGGGAGAAAAAATGAACACCAGAAAAGAAACCTTCTGAACTCCAAAAAAGCACTTAGACCCCTTCACAAACAGTGTATTAGCACGAAGAATCTGAAATACCATCCTGACCTGCTTCACATGAGTCTCCCAATCATCGGAAAAAAACAAAATATCATCCAAATATACAATCATAAATTTATCCAAATACTCCCGGAAAATATCATGCATAAAGGACTGAAACACAGATGAAGCATTAGAGAGCCCGAAAGGCATCACAAGATATTCAAAATGGCCTTCGGGCGTATTAAATGCTGTTTTCCATTCATCACCCTGTTTGATGCGGACCAGATTATACGCCCCTCGAAGGTCAATCTTGGTAAACCAGCTAGCCCCTTTGATCCGAGCAAACAAATCAGAAAGCAAAGGCAAAGGGTACTGGAATTTGACCGTGATCTTATTGAGAAGGCGATAATCTATACAGGGCCTCAAGGAGCCATCTGTTGTGATTTTGCTTTTTGCTCCCTCTAGTGGTCATTAGTGATTTGACTCTGGAGCGTCTGTCTTTTCCTATATCCTCACCTGGGCCGTTAGTTCAGGGGCGTTGCTATATAAGCTCCCTGGACCTTCAGTTCAATGCCTGGCATCGTTGAAATCAGAGCTAATCTGTTGTGCTCTTGTCCTCTGATCCTGGTTCCTGTTTTTCAAGCTAAGTCTGTTTCCTTGCTTTTTGCTTTTGTTTTGTTTGGTATTTTTGTCCAGCTTGTTCCTATCTGTATCCTGACCTTTGCTGGAAGCTCTAGGGAGCTGGTGTTCTCCCCCCGGACCGTTAGACGGTTCGGGGGTTCTTGAATCTCCAGCGTGGATTTTTATAGGGTTTTTGTTGACCAGATAAGTTATCTTGCTATATTCTGCTATTAGTAAGCTGGCCTCTCTTTGCTGAACCTGGTTCATTTCTGTGTTTGTCATTTCCTCTTACCTCACCGTTATTATTTGTGGGGGGCTTGTATCTTGCTTTGGGGTCCCTTTCTCTGGAGGCAAGAGAGGTCTTTGTTTTCTTCTCCTAGGGGTAGTTAGATTCTCCGGCTGGGGCGAGTAATCTAGCGATCACCGTAGGCATGATCCCCGGCTACTTCTAGTGTTGGCGTTAGGAGTAGCTATTTGGTCAACCCAGTTACCACTGCCCTATGAGCTGGATATTTGTATCTTGCAGACTTACACGTTCCTCTGAGACCCTGTCCACTGGGGTCATAACAGTATGCCAGGCCAGTATTAAATGTTTAATGCATTGCAGAAGTGGGATTATAAGAAAGAAAATTTTGAGTTTTTTTTTTTTTCCTCTCTCATTTTTTTTTTCTTTTCCCCTTTACCTCAGAGTGGCTTAAGCTTGCTGCAGACATGAATGTCCAGACCTTGATTACAAGTGTGGACCAGCTTGCCGCTCGTGTGCAGGGTATACAAGATTATGTTACCAGAAATCCTAGGTCTGAACCCAAGATTCCGATTCCTGAACTGTTTTCAGGAGACCGATTTAAGTTTAGGAATTTCAGGAATAATTGTAAATTATTTTTGTCCCTGAAACCTTGTTCGTCTGGAGACTCTGCTCAACAAGTAAAAATTGTTATTTCATTCTTACGGGGTGACACTCAGGATTGGGCTTTTTCGTTGGCGCCAGGAGATCCGGCATTGGCTGATATTGATGCGTTTTTTCTGGCGCTCGGTTTACTTTATGAGGAACCCAATCTTGAGATTCAGGCAGAGAAAGCCTTGCTGGCTATGTCTCAGGGCCAGGACGAGGCTGAGGTGTATTGCCAAAAATTTTGGAAATGGTCCGTGCTGACACATTGGAACGAGTGTGCACTGGCCGCTAATTTTAGAAATGGCCTTTCTGAGGCCATTAAGAATGTTATGGTGGGTTTTCCCTTTCCCACAGGTCTGAATGATACCAGGTCCCTGGCTATTCAAATTGACCGGCGGTTGCGGGAGCGCAAAACCACAAATTCCCTCATGGTGTTGTCTGAACGGACACCTGATGTGATGCAATGTGATAGAATCCTGACTAGAAATGAGAGGAAAATTCATAGACGCCGGAATGGCTTGTGCTACTACTGTGGTGATTCTACACATGTTATCTCAGCGTGCTCTAAACGTATATCTAAGGTTGTTAGTCCTGTCACCGTTGGTAATTTGCATCCTAAGTTTATTCTGTCTGTAACTTTGATTTGCTCACTGTCATCTTATCCTGTCATGGCGTTTGTAGATTCAGGTGCTGCCCTGAGTCTTATGGATCTCTCATTTGCTAAGCGCTGTGCTTTTATTCTTGAACCATTAGAAAATCCTATCCCTCTTAGGGGTATTGATGCTACGCCATTGGCAGAAAATAAGCCGCAGTATTGGACACAGGTTACCATGTGCATGACTCCTGAACACCGCGAGGTGATACGTTTTCTCGTTCTACATTAAATGCATGATTTGGTTGTTTTGGGGCTGCCATGGTTACAGACCCATAATCCAGTCCTTGACTGGAAGGCTATGTCAGTGTCTAGTTGGGGCTGTCGTGGTATTCATGAGGATTCCCTGCCTGTGTCTTTTGCTTCTTCTACGCCTTCGGAAGTTCCGGAGTACTTGTCTGATTATCAGGATGTCTTTAGCGAGTCCAGGTCCAGTGCATTGCCTCCTCATAGGGAATGTGACTGTGCAATAGATTTGATTCCAGGCAGTAAGTTTCCTAAGGGAAGACTGTTTAATCTGTCGATACCTGAACATACCGCTATGCGTTCATATATCAAGGAGTCTCTGGAGAAAGGACACATCCGTCCGTCTTCTTCCCCTCTTGGTGCGGGATTCTTTTTTGTGGCTAAAAAGGACGGATCTTTGAGGCCTTGTATTGACTATCGGCTTTTAAATAAGATCACTGTCAAATTTCAGTATCCTTTGCCGCTGTTGTCTGACTTGTTTGCCCGGATTAAAGGTGCCAAGTGGTTTACCCAGATAGACCTTCGTGGTGCGTACAACCTTGTGCGCATTAAGCAAGGGGATGAATGGAAAACCGCATTCAATACGCCCGAAGGTCATTTTGAGTACTTGGTGATGCCTTTTGGGCTCTCTAATGCCCCTTCAGTTTTTCAGTCCTTTATGCATGACATTTTCCGGAACTATCTGGATAAATTTCTGATCGTTTATCTGGATGATATTCTGTTTTTTTCTGATAATTGGGACTCGCATGTGGAGCAGGTCAGGATGGTCTTTAAAATTTTGCGTGAAAATTCTTTGTTTGTCAAGGGCTCAAAGTGTCTTTTTGGTGTACAGAAGGTTCCCTTTTTGGGGTTCATTTTTTCCCCTTCTGCTGTGGAGATGGACCCAGTCAAGGTCCGAGCTATTCTTGATTGGACTCAGCCCTCGTCAGTTAAGAGTCTTCAGAAGTTCTTGGGTTTCGCTAACTTCTACCGTCGTTTTATCGCTAACTTTTCTAGCATTGTGAAACCTTTGACGGATATGACCAAGAAGGGCTCCGATGTGGTTAATTGGGCTCCTGCTGCCGTGGAGGCTTTCCAGGAGTTGAAACGTCGGTTTACTTCGGCGCCTGTTTTGTGCCAGCCTGATGTCTCGCTTCCCTTTCAAGTTGAGGTGGATGCTTCAGAGATTGGAGCAGGGGCCGTTTTGTCGCAGAGAGGCCCTGGTTGCTCTGTTATGAGACCTTGCGCCTTTTTCTCTAGGAAGTTTTCGCCTGCGGAGCGAAATTATGATGTGGGCAATCGGGAGTTGTTGGCCATGAAATGGGCATTTGAGGAGTGGCGTCATTGGCTCGAGGGTGCTAAGCATCGTGTGGTGGTCTTGACTGATCACAAAAATCTGATGTATCTCGAGTCTGCTAAACGCCTGAATCCTAGACAGGCCCGCTGGTCATTGTTTTTCTCCCGTTTTGACTTTGTTGTCTCGTATTTACCAGGTTCAAAGAATGTGAATGCCGATGCTCTTTCCAGGAGCTTTGTGCCTGATGCTCCTGGAGTCGCTGAACCTGTTGGTATTCTTAAGGATGGTATTATCTTGTCAGCTATTTCTCCAGATCTGCGACGTGTGTTGCAGAGATTTCAGGCTGATAGGCCTGATTCTTGTCCACCTGACAGACTGTTTGTGCCTGATAAGTGGACCAGCAGAGTCATTTCCGAGGTTCATTCCTCGGTGTTGGCAGGTCACCCAGGAATTTTTGGCACCAGAGATCTGGTGGCCAGATCCTTTTGGTGGCCTTCCTTGTCACGGGATGTGCGGTCATTTGTACAGTCCTGTGGGACTTGTGCTCGAGCTAAGCCTTGCTGTTCTCGTGCCAGCGGGTTGCTCTTGCCCTTGCCTGTCCCTAAGAGACCTTGGACACATATCTCCATGGATTTCATTTCTGATCTTCCGGTGTCTCAGGGCATGTCTGTTATCTGGGTGATATGTGATCGCTTCTCCAAGATGGTCCATTTGGTTCCTTTGCCTAAACTGCCTTCCTCTTCCGATCTGGTTCCTGTGTTTTTCCAGAACGTGGTTCGTTTGCACGGCATCCCTGAGAATATTGTGTCAGACAGAGGATCCCAGTTCGTTTCCAGATTCTGGCGATCCTTTTGTAGTAGGATGGGCATTGACTTGTCGTTTTCGTCTGCTTTCCATCCTCAGACTAATGGACAGACGGAGCGAACTAATCAGACTTTGGAGGCTTATTTGAGGTGTTTTGTCTCTGCTGATCAGGACGATTGGGTGACCTTCTTGCCGTTAGCTGAGTTTGCCCTTAATAATCGGGCTAGTTCCGCCACCTTGGTTTCGCCGTTTTTCTGCAACTCTGGTTTCCACCCTCGTTTTTCTTCGGGTCATGTGGAACATTCTGACTGCCCTGGGGTGGATTCTGTGGTGGATAGGTTGCAGCGGATCTGGAATCTTGTGGTGGACAACTTGAAGTTGTCACAGGAGAGGGCTCAGCGCTTTGCCAACCGCCGCCGCGGTGTGGGTCCCCGACTACGTGTTGGGGATTTGGTGTGGCTTTCTTCCCGCTTTGTTCCTATGAAGGTTTCCTCTCCCAAATTTAAACCTCGTTTTATTGGTCCTTACAAGATATTGGAAATTCTTAATCCTGTATCCTTTCGCCTGGATCTTCCTGTGTCGTTTGCTATCCACAACGTGTTTCATAGGTCCTTGTTGCGGCGGTACGTTGTGCCTGTGGTTCCTTCTGCTGAGCCTCCTGCTCCGGTGTTGGTTGAGGGCGAGTTGGAGTACGTGGTGGAGAAGATCTTGGATTCTCGTCTCTCCAGGCGGAGGCTTCAGTACCTGGTCAAGTGGAAGGGCTATGGTCAGGAAGATAATTCCTGGGTGGTCGCCTCTGATGTTCATGCGGCCGATTTAGTTCGTGCCTTTCACGCCGCTCATCCTGATCACCCTGGTGGTCATGGTGAGGGTTCGGTGACCCCTCACTAAGGGGGGGGTACTGTTGTGATTTTGCTTTTTGCTCCCTCTAGTGGTCATTAGTGATTTGACTCTGGAGCGTCTGTCTTTTCCTATATCCTCACCTGGGCCGTTTGTTCAGGGGCGTTGCTATATAAGCTCCCTGGACCTTCAGTTCAATGCCTGGCATCGTTGAAATCAGAGCTAATCTGTTGTGCTCTTGTCCTCTGATCCTGGTTCCTGTTTTTCAAGCTAAGTCTGTTTCCTTGCTTTTTGCTTTTGTTTTGTTTGGTATTTTTGTCCAGCTTGTTCCTATCTGTATCCTGACCTTTGCTGGAAGCTCTAGGGAGCTGGTGTTCTCCCCCCGGACCGTTAGACGGTTCGGGGGTTCTTGAATCTCCAGCGTGGATTTTTATAGGGTTTTTGTTGACCAGATAAGTTATCTTGCTATATTCTGCTATTAGTAAGCTGGCCTCTCTTTGCTGAACCTGGTTCATTTCTGTGTTTGTCATTTCCTCTTACCTCACCATTATTATTTGTGGGGGGCTTGTATCTTGCTTTGGGGTCCCTTTCTCTGGAGGCAAGAGAGGTCTTTGTTTTCTTCTCCTAGGGGTAGTTAGATTCTCCGGCTGGCGCGAGTAATCTAGCGATCACCGTAGGCATGATCCCCGGCTACTTCTAGTGTTGGCGTTAGGAGTAGCTATTTGGTCAACCCAGTTACCACTGCCCTATGAGCTGGATTTTTGTATCTTGCAGACTTACACGTTCCTCTGAGACCCTGTCCACTGGGGTTATAACAGCCATCCTTCTTGGCAACAAAAAAGAACCCCGCTCCCAATGGTGACGAAGACGGGTGAATATGCCCCTTCTCCAAGGACTCTTTTACATAACTCCGCATAGCGGTATGCTCTGGCACAGACAGATTGAAAAGTCGACCCTTAGGGAACTTACAGCCAGGAATCAAATTAATAGCGCAATCACAGTCCCTATGAGGAGGCAGAGGACTGGATTTAGGCTCCTCAAATATATCCTGGAAATCTGACAAAAACTCAGGAACCTCAGAAGAAGGGGATGAGGAAATTGACATCAGAGGAATGTCACTATGTATCCCCTGACAACCCCAACTAGTCACGGACATAGATTTCCAATCCAGCACTGGATTATGTACCTGTAACCATGGAAACCCCAGCACAACCACATCATGCAAATTATGCAACACCAAAAAGCGAATATTTTACTGATGTGCTGGTGCCATGTTCATGGCTAACTGTGTCCAGTACTGAGGTTTATTCTTGGCCAATGGCGTAGCATCAATCCCCCTCAAGGGAATAGGACTCTGCAACGGCTCCAAGGAAAAACCACAGCGCTTGGCAAATTCCAGGTCCATTAAGTTCAGGGCAGCGACAGAATCCACAAATGCCATTACAGAAAAGGACGACAATGAGCAAATCAGGGTAATACACAAGAGAAATTTAGGCTGTAAAGTACTGATGGTAACCGACTTAGCAACCCTCTTAGTTCACTTCGGGCAGTCAGAGATAGCATGAGTAGCGTCACCACAGTAAAAACACAGCCCATTCTGACGTCTGAACTCCTGCCGTTCTGCTCTCGTCAAAACTCTATCGCATTGCATAGGCTCAGAACTCTGCCCAGAGGACACCGCCATATGGTGCACCACCTTACGTTCACGTAAGCGCCGATCAATCTGAATGGCCAGCGACATTGATTCGTTCAAACCAGCAGGCGTGGGAAACCCCACCATAACATCTTTAAGAGTTTCAGAAAGACCCTTTCTGAAAATAGCCGCCAGGGCATCCTCATTCCATTTTGTAAGCACAGACCACGTTCTAAATTTCTGACAATATATCTCTACTGCTTCCTGACCCTGACACAGAGCCAGCAAAATTTTTTCTGCCTGATCCACAGAATTGGGTTCGTCATAAAGCAGTCCAAGTGCTTGAAAAAACGAATCTATATTGAGCAATGCAGGATTCCCTGGCTCAAGAGAGAATGCCCAGTCCTGCGGGTCGCCACGCAACAGAGAAATAACAATCTTCACCTGCTGAATGGGGTCACCAGAGGAACGGGGTCTCAGAGCAAAAAATAATCTGCAATTATTTTTAAAATTCAAAAACCTAGATCTCTCCCCAGAAAACAAATCAGGAATAGGAATTCTAGGCTCAGAAACAGGAGTTTGAACAACATAGTCTTGGATACTCTGTACCCTTGCAGCGAGAATATCAACACGCGCAGACAGGCCCTGAACCTCCATATCAGCACCAAGCTCCTGCACCATCCAAAAATCAAGGGGAAAAAAAAGGACAAAACAAGCAACACAAAAAAAAAAATGACTCAGAACTTTCTCTTCCCTCTTTTGAGATGCATTTAACACATTGTGGGCCAGCTGTACTGTTATGACCTGGTGGGTACGGAGCGGTACTGAGATGACCTGGTGGGCAAAACCAATCATGGACTCACTACGGAGCAGCACTGAAATGACCTGGTGGGTAAAACAAAAATAGGACTAGCTCTGAGGAGGTGGTAACTTTACTGACCGCAATCCCTACTCCTAACACCAACACTAGAAATAGCCGTGGAGCGTACCTAACTCTGCCTAGACGCCTCTGCACAGCCTAAGAACTAGCTACCCCTAAAGATGGAAACGGAAAGCTATCTCGCCTCAGAGAAACCCCCAAAGGAAGATAGCCCCCCACAAATATTGACGGTGAGTGGAGAGGGAAATGACAAACTCAGAAATGAAACTAGATTTTTTAGCAAAGGAGGCCAATACTATCTAAATAGACAGAGATAGGATAGGTTGCTGTGCGGTCAGTATAAAAACTAAAAGTCCACGCAGAGTTTACAAAAATAACCACCACACCGACTCACGGTGTGGAGGGACAAATCTGCGACCCCAGAGCTTCCAACTAGCCGGAATATTTCATAATGACAAGCTGGACAAAAGAGACATAAATTGAACTGAACAGAAGGTCATAAGCAGGGAAACACCAAAAAGTAGCAGACTTATCTTAAGCTGAAAATGGACTGGCCAACAGAGAACTTCCAGGAAAAGACTGAATCCACAGGAAATACATTGGAAAAAAAAAACAATACGGAAGAATGGTGCAAAGAATCCATATAATGAAAAAGTATAAACTTTATTAAATAGATAACCAATACAACAAAGGAAACTGACAGTGAGGGATAAAACAGCCAATGGCCACCTTGGACCGCAGGGAGACACGAAAAACACTCCTCATGTAACAGAGGTAAAGAGATGTTAACATAAATATACATGTGCAGCGTGTAGATGCATAGCCAATATAAAGGGGAACATACCCAAGTTGTAACTGAGGAGAGGAAACGGCTCCTGCCCACCCTGACGCGCGTTTCGGAGGTCCTTCTTCAGGGGAAGAGGCCTTCCTTCCTAAGAATGAGCGCGTGAAGGGCCTTAGATGACGTCACGGCTTGTGATTGGTCGCGGCCGCCCATGTGACCGCTCACGCAACCAATCACAAGCCGTGACGTCACCGCAGGTCATTCACGCGCTCATTCTTAGGAAGGAAGGCTGCCAGTTAGTACCAGGGCACGTCCGAGGGTGAGTATATCAATATTTTTTATTTTGATTCTTTATTTTACACTTAAATATGGATTCCAGGGCCTGAAGGAGAGTTTCCTCTCCTTCAGACCCTGGGAACCATAGTATCCCATTGCACTGCATTGGGTTTCGTGTTTCGGCCGACCCCGACCCCGACTTTTTTATAGGATCAGCCGATTTCACTCGACCCGACCCGATCCTATAAAAATAAAAGTCGCTCAACCCTAGTTACTAGTGTCAAACAGTAGGGGACCTGACTTTAAAATAGTTTGTAGCATCTAGTGTGATACAGTTGCCTGATCCAGAGGGCACCAAAATATAATTTTGTTCCTAATGTCATACAGTAGGGGACCTGACTTTAACCCCTTTACCCCCAAGGGTTGTTTGCAAGTTAATGACCAGGCCAATTTTTACAATTCTGACCACTGCCCCTTTATGAGGTTATAACTCTAAAATGCTTCAACGGATCCAGGTGATTCTGACACTGTTTTCTCACGACATATTGTACTTCATGATAGTGGTAAAAGTTCTTTGATATTATCTGCGTTTATTTGTGAAAAAAATGGAAATTTGGGGAAAATTTTGAAAATTTCGCAATTTTCCAACTCTGAATTTTTATACAATTAAATCACAGAGATATGTCACACAAAATACTTAATAAGTAACATTTCCCACATGTCTACTTTACATCAGCACAGTTTTGGAACCAAAATTTTTTTTTGTTAGGGAGTTATAAGGGTTAAAATTTGACCAGCAATTCCTCATTTTTACAACACCAGTTTTTTTAGGGACCACATCTCATTTGAAGTCATTTTGAGGGGTCTATAAGATAGAAAATAACCAAGTGTGACACCATTCTAAAAACTGCACCCACCAAGGTGCTCAAAACCACATTCAAGAAGTTTATTAACCCTTCAGGTGTTTCACAGGAATTTTTGGAATGTTTAAATAAAAATGAACATTTAACTTTTTTTCACAAAAAATTTATTTCAGCTCCAATGTGTTTTATTTTACCAAGGGAAACAGGAGAAAATGGGCCGCAAAAGTTGTTGTACAATTTGTCCTGAGTACGCTGATACCCCATATGTGGGGGTAAACCAGTGTTTGGGCGCATGGCAGAGCTCATAAGCGAAGGAGCGCCATTTGACTTTTCAATGCAAAACTGACGAATAGAGATGGGATGCCATGTTGCGTTTGGAGAGCCACTGATGTGCCTAAACATTGAAACCCCCAAGTGACACCATTTTGGAAAGTAGACCAGTAAGGAACTTATCTAGATGTGTGGTGAGCACTTTGACCCATTAAGTGATTCACAGAAGTTTATAATGCAGAGCCGTAAAAATAAAATATCATATTTTTTCACAAAAATGATCTTTTCGCCCCCAATTTTTTATTTTCCCAAGGGTAAGAGAAAAAATTGGACCCTGAAAGGTGTTGTACAATTTGTCCTGAGTATGCTGATACCCCATATGTGGGGGTGAACCACTGTTTGGGTGCATGGGAGAACTCGGAAGGGAAAGAGTGCCGTTTGACTTTTCAATGCAAAATTGACAGAAATAGAGATGGAACGCCATGTTGCGTTTGGAGAGCCCCTGATGTGTCTAAACAGTGGAAACCCCCAATTATAACTGAAACCCTAATCCAAACACACCCCTAACCCTAATCCCAGCGGTAACCCTAACCACACCCCTAACCCTGACACACCCCTAAACCTAATCCCAACCCTATTACCAACCGTAAATGTAATCCAAACCCTAATCCTAACTTTAGCCCCAACCCTAACCCTAACTTTAGCCCCAACCCTAACTGTAGCCTTAACCCTAACACTAGCCCTAACCCTAGCCCTAACCCTAACCCTAGTCCTAATCCTATCCATAGCCCTAACCCTAACCCTAACCCTAATCCTAGCCCTAACCCTAACCCTAGCTCTAACCCTAGCCTTAACCCTAGCCCTAACCCTAACCCTTGCCCTAACCCTAGCCCTAACCCTAGCCCTAACCCTAACCCTAACCCTAGCCCTAACCCTAGCCCGAATGGGAAAATGGAAATAAATATATTTTTTTAATATTTTAATTTTTCCCTAAATAAGGAGGTGATTTGAAGGTGGGTTTGATTTACTATTTATAGTGGGTGTTCTAGTTAATTTGTATGATTGGCAGCCGTCACACACTAAAAGACGCTTTTTATTGCAAAAAATATTTTTTGCGTTACCACATTTTGAGAGCTATAATTTTTCCATATTGTGGTCCACAGAGTCATGTGAGGTCTTGTTTTTTGCTGGATGAGTTGACGTTTTTAGTGGTAACATTTTCGGGCATGTGACTTTTTTGATCGCTTTTTATTCCGATTTTTGTGAGGCAGAATGATCAAAAACCAGCTATTCATGAATTTCTTTTGGGGGGAACGTTTAGACCGTTCCGCTTTTGGTAAAATGGATAAAGCAGTTTTATTCTTCGGGTCAGTACGATTACAGCGATACCTCATTTATATCATTTTTTTATGTTTTGGCGCTTTTATGCGATAAAAACTATTTTATAGAAAAAATAATTATTTTTGCATCGCTATATTCTGAGGACTATAACTTTTTTATTTTTTCCCTGATGATGCTGTATGGTGGCGCTTTTTTTGCAGGACAAGATGACATTTTCAGCGGTAATATGGTTGTTTATATCCGTCTTTTTGATCGCGTGCTATTCCACTTTTTGTTTGGCAGTATGATAATAAAGAGTTGTTTTTTGCCTCGGTTTTTTTTTTACGGTGTTCACTGAAGGGGTTAACTAGTGGGATAGTTTTATAGGTTGGGTAGTTACGGACACGTCGATACTAAATATGTGTACTTTTACTAATTTTTTTTATTTAAAGAAATGTATTTATGGGAATAATATATATATATATATATATATATATATATATATATATATATATATATATATATATATATATATTTTATTTATTTTTTAGGAATTTTTTTACATTTCTTTTTACACATCTGAATATTTTTTTTTTACACTATAACATTGTTCCGGGGGGGCATCATGTTATAATGTAAAATCCCTGATCTGACACTTTGATGTGCACTGTCAGATCAGCGATCTGATGTGCACTGCTGCAGGCTTACCAGCATCTGCTCTGAGCAGGCGCTGGTAAGCCACCTCCCTGCAGGACCTGGATGCATCCCCGCGGCCATTTTGGATCTGAGGCCTGCAGGGAGAAGAAGGTAGGAGACCCTCGGAGCAACGCGATCATATCGCGTTGCTCCGTGGGTCTCAGGGAGGCCCGCAGGGAGCCCTCTCCCTGCGCGATGCTTACCTATACCGCCGGAATACTGCGATCATGTTTGATCGAAGTGTGTCAGGGGTTAATGTGCCGGTTGTCAGCTGCGATAGCAGCTGACACCCAGCCGCGATCGGCCGCGCTCCCCCCGTGAGCGCGGCCAATCGCATATGACGTACTATCCAGTCGGAGGTCATACGGGCCCACCCTACCTCAACGGGTTAGTACGTCAGATGTCAGAAAGGGGTTAAAATAGTTTGTAGCATCTAGTGCGTTATAGAGGTCTGATTCAGAGGCCACAAAAAATTATTCTGTTCCTATGGACCTATGCCTCTACTGGAACAACATGTTCATCTTGAACTGTCCTCCCATCTATCTTCCTGCTCCCTCTTTGACCGCTTACAATCAGGCTTCCAGTCACACTACTCCAATGAAACAGCCTTAACTAAGGTCACTAATGACCTATTAACCACCAAGAGCATGCGACACTACTCTATCCTCCTCCTCCTGGACCTGTCCTCTGCCTTTGACACAGTGGACCATTCCATGTTGCTGAGGACCCTCTCATTCCTTGGCATCACAGACTTGGCCCTATCCTGGATCTCGTCATACCTAACTGACCGGACATTCAGCGTCTCCCACTCACACACCACCTCACCCCCTATCTGTCGGAGTCCCGCAAGATTCAGTTCTAGGGCCCCTGCTCTTCTCCATCTACACCTTTGGCCTGGGACAGCTCCTAGAATCTCACGGCTTTCAGTATCATCTCTATGCTGATGACACACATATTTACATCTCTGGACCAGATATCACCACCCTACTAACCAGAATCCCTCAATGTCTGCCCGCTTCTTCATCCTTCTAGATTTCTAAAACTTAACATGGACAAAGCAGAATTCATCATCTTTCCCCCATCTCACGCGACCCCCCCTACGAACCTATCCATTACAGTAAACGGCTGCCCACTCTCCCCAGTCCCACAAGCTCGCTGTCTTGGGGTAATCCTTGACACTGATCTCTCCTTCAAACCCCATATCCAAGCCCTTTCCACTTGCTGGCACCTTCAACTCAAAAATATTTCACAGATCTGTACATTCCTAAACAAAGAATCTGCAAAAACCCTAGTCCATGCCCTCATCATCTCACACCTCGACTACTGTAACCTCCTGCTCTGTGGCCTCCCCTCTAACACTCTAGCACACCTCCAGTCTATTCTAAACCCTGCTGTCTGACTAATCCACCTATCCCCCCGCTATTTCGCAGCCTCTCCCCTCTGTCAATCCCTTCACTGGCTCCCCATTACCCAGAGACTCCAGTACAAAAGCCTAACCAAGACATACAAAGCCATCCACAACCTGTCTCCTCCATACATCTGTGACCTCGTCTCCCGGTACTTTCCTGCACGCAACTTCTGATCCTCACAAGATCTCCTTCTCTACTCCCCTCTTATCTCCTCTTCCCACAATCGCATACAAGATTTCTCTCGCGCATCACCCCTACTCTGGAACTCTCTACCACAACACATCAGACACTCGCCTACCATCGAAACCTTCAAAAAGAACCTGAAGACCCACCTCTTCCGACAAGCCTACAACCTGCAGTAACCACTGATCAACCAAGCCGCTGCACGACCAGCTCTACCCTCACCTACTGTATCCTCACCCATCCCTTGAAAATTGTGAGCCATCGTGGGCACGGTCCTCTCTCCTCCTGTACTGGTTGTGACTTGTATTTTTCAAGATTATTGTACCTGTGTTTATTATGTATACCCCTCCTCACATGTAAAGCGCCATGGAATAAATAGCTCTATAATAATAAATGAGTTCTCATGTCTGACACATGTTTTGAGGTGGGGTTTGGTGAACTTGCATCTTTCCTGCAGGGGGTGCAGTCATCTCTCCTCCCTTTCTTTGCAGTGTTGGGCATTGGGATCATGATTTAGACAATTGCACTGCTAATAGAAAGTTTAAGTATTTAAATAAAAGCTCCTATTTCACCGTTTCACTCTTCATGGTGGCATTGAATTTAGCACTACATTTCTGGTATTATCACATGATGCCGCATTGCATTTGATTAGAATTTTTTCTCTTCTGGGTGGCATTCCTCGGCATATGGCTTTCTGCCTGAAATTTTTATGATCACATTGCAACTATGTGGATCATATGAGGGCACATTACATTTGGCCAAAATCTCCTGTGCCTTAATCGGTAATTGCAGTGTCTGTTGACATGGTTACTGATTCGACGGGGTTGGACTTAATTTGAAACGTCATGTGACTAATATACCATCTTTGTTTTCTTTTCTCTTATGTTGCTATCATCACGATGACATTGTTAAATAATGTGATGATCGCACTTTGAGGGAGCCAATGAACATGGTATCGATGTGTTCATCAAAACTCCGGTGGTATATATGTTGTTCATAGTGTTCAGCACTACATTGCGGGGCGGTATTATCACAAGTGATGTTGTATGCTTACAAACTCCCCCTCTCTCCTAGGCTGTGTGTTTGTTGTCTATTGACATGGTTACGGCTTCCACGGGGTCGGACTTAATTAGAAACATAATGTGTTGTGAATTCCGTTCTTGGGCTCCATCCTGTGGTCATGAATGGTATTTTTGGGAGTTCTGCTCTTGGGCTCCCTCTGGTGGTTTCAAGTGGAACTTAGCAGCTGCTTTCACTAATCGGTGCCCTGGCCTTGTTATTTAACTGGGCTTTAGGCTGTAGTTGATGCCAGCTGTCAATGTTTCTTCCTGTGGATTCAGTCCTTTCCTGGAAGTTCTCTGTTGGCCAGTCCATTTCAGCTTAAGATAAGTTCTGCTAGTTTTTGGGTGTTTCCCTGCTTATGACCTTCTGTTCAGTTTAAGTTATTTCTTTGTCCAACTTGTCATTATGAATTATTCCGGCTAGTTGGAAGCTCTGGGGGTCGCAGATTTGCTCCTCCACACTGTGAGTCGATGTGGAGGTTATTTTTTGTAAACTCTGCGTGGACTTTTAGTTTTTATACTGACCACACAGTAGCCTTTTCTATCTCTGTCTATTTAGATAGTTTTGGCCACCTTTGCTAAATCTAGTTTCATTTCTGAGTTTGTCATTTCCCTCTCCACTCACCGTCAATATTTGTGGGGGGCTATCTTTCCTTTGGGGGTTTCTCTGAGGCGAGATAGTTTTCCGTTTCCATCTTCAGGGGTAGCTAGTTCTTAGGCTGTGAAGAGGCGTCTAGGCAGAGATAGGCACGCTCCACGGCTACTTCTAGTGTTGGTGTTAGGAGTAGGGATTGCGGTCAGTAAAGCTACCACCTCCCCAGAGCTAGTACTTTATTTGTTTTACCCACCAGGTCATTTCAGTTCTGCTCCGTAATCACTAGGTCATAACAGTGATTACTGTCGGTGGAGCTGCCACCTCCGCTGAGCTTGTCCATGATTGGTCTTACCCACCAGGTCATCTCAGTACTGCTCCATAACCACCAGGCCACAACAATAATGTGACCAATGCGTCATCTTTGTTTTCCGCTCTTGTGTGCTGTCATCATCGCTGTGACATTGTAGAATAATGCGATGTTCACACACAGAGGGAGTTAGTAAATACAGTTGCAATATGTCCATTTAAACTCTGGCGGTATATTCTTCATGGAGATTGGGATTACATGACTGTGCGGTATTACCAAAAGTGACGTATGCTCAGAGCCTCCCCTCTCTTTCCCTATTGGCCACTCAAAACTATAATTCCTATGGCGCCCATGACTGTGACACCCCCCCAGGAAGAAGTATTTAGCGAAACGCGCATCGGGGTCGGGAGTTAAATCTGCCACGGGGCATCTTACATGTGGAGACAGCGCAGACACAGGTAATATGTACTAGGCAGGGAGCATTGTATATATATTGTGGCACTAAATATGTTCCATCATTAGCACTGCTGCAGTCTCAGCAAGTAATGCTAATGATGGCTTTATTATGAACCCACAGCTGCACGTGCACTGTATGATTGCAGATTATGCTTTTCTGTGAATGCATTTCCGTATCAGGTTATATTTTATGATCTCAGCGATATCAATGCAGCAAAATACTATATTGGATAATTCATGTATTGATACAGATTGATACAGGATATAATTGTGTATTCTCATATGTGCGCTTATGCATGAACGCAGATTGCTCCAGTTTAATCTCTCTATATACTTGTGTTCTATTATTTGAGTCACCTGATTTTAAGGTTTTTGTGTGTATGTTTTTATATTGTATCTTTTTTACTATTTCTTATATTACACTTTTTTTTATCTGTACGTAGCTTACCGCTAAGAGGTCAGTATGCCTATATATATTTAAAAATAGTTAGTAGCATCTAGTGTGTTATAGAGGCATGATCCAGAGGCTGGCAGAAAATTCTTCAGTTACTAGTGTCATACAGTAGGGGACATGACTTTAAAATAGTTAGTATCATCTAGTGCTCTACAGAGGCCTGATCCAGAGGCCGCCAGAAAATTCTTCTGCTCCTAGTGTCATACAGTAAGGGACATGACTTTAAAATAGTTTGTAGCACCTACAGCTCTGGCAAAAATTAAGAGACCACTGCAAAATGTTCAGTTTGTCCGATTTTCTTCTTCATGGGTATATTTGAGTAAAATGTAAATTGTTCTTTTATTCTATAAACTTCTGGCAACAAATCTCTGAATTTCCAAGCAATAAATTTTGTATTTTTTTTCTGAAAAGGAGAAATTGTCAAAATTTAAAAAATAGCCAGTGCTACCAGACCTCAAATAATGAAAAGAAAACAAGTTCATAATCATTTAAAAACAACAATACTATTGTTTTAACTCAGAAAGAGTTCAGAAATCAATATTTTGTGGAATAACTATGATTTTTTATCACAGGTTTCATGCATCTTGGCATGCTTTCCACCAGTGTTTCACACTGCTCCTGGCTAGTGTTGAGCGATACCTTCCAATATTTGAAAGTATCAGTATCGGATTGGATCGGCCAATATCCAAAAAATATCGGATATCGCCGATACCGATACCCGATACCAATACAAGTTAATGGGACACAAATATCGGAAGTGATCCTGGATGGTTCCCAGGGTCTGAAGGAGAGGAAAATCTCCTTCAGGCCCTGGGATCCATATTCATGTAAAAAATAAAGAATAAAAATAAAAAATATGGATATACTCACCCCTCCGACGGCCCCTGGACCTCACCGCTGCAAGCGTCTGCCTCCGTTCCTAAGAATGCAGAGTGAAGGACCTTCAATGACGTCGCGGCTTGTGATTGGTCGCGAGACCACTCATGTGACCGCTCATGTGACCAATCACAAGCCGCGACATCATCGCAGGTCCTACACTCACTGCATTCTTAGGAACGGAGGCTGCCGGTTGCACCGCTGAGGTCCAGGGTCCATCCGAGGGGTGAGTATATCCATATTTTTTATTTTAATTCTTTATTTTTTACATGAATATGGATCCCAGGACCTGAAGGAGAGTCTCCTCTCCTCCAGACCCTGGGAACCATACGCACCGCACACGCCTGGGAGCTTATAGGAACTTCCGATTCCGATTTCCGATATCACAAAAATATCAGAACTCGGTATCGGAATTCTGATACAGCGAATATCGGCCGATACCCGATATTTGCAGTATCGGAATGCTCAACACCACTACTGGCGCAAAAATGTAAGCAGTTCTTCTCTGTTTGATGGCTTGTGACTATCCATCATCCTCTTGATTACATTCCAGAGGTTTTAAAAGGGGTTCAGGTCTGGAGATTGGGCTAGCCATGACAGGGCTTTGATGTGATGGTCTCTTAATTTTTGCCAGAGCTGTAGTGTGCTATAGAGGTTTGATCCAGAGGCCACCAAAACAATCGTTTGTTCCTAGTGTCATACAGCAGGGGACATCTGACTTTCAAATTGTTTGTAGCATATCTTCATTGTCTTACAGGCCTCATCCATACTCAAACAATTCTTTCTTTTGTGACTAATGCGATACACCACGCCATATTTCACTTTGGAATTTACTGTCGCTAAAATTCAGCTGTTTGCAAAGGTGGTGTAGAGTTTAAAATCTAATTTTTGTTGCAAATACTGTGCTCCTACCACAGTATCTGAGCAACATGCCTGGGAAAAAGCAAGGCAGTGGTGGAAGGGGAGTTATGCTTGGTATTCAAGCTGTATTTGTGGTAAGTGGTAGGGTTAGTGAAAACACTAGTGAACCAACAACGTCACCTCCTATGCAAAGACATCTGACATCTTCTGTTACTGGATGGGCTATTCCACTAACTTTCTGCAGGCGCCTCAAGTATCTGAGTCTCATGATGAATGGATCACATAAACAAAAAGGAGGAAGTCCAGCCACCAGCAAAATGATGTATTAGGTAAAGGAAAATTAGGCCATGATTTAAAAAAAAATTATGAAATTACAAAAAAGGACAAAGCTTTTTTTTTAAATCATGGCCTAATTTTCCTCTACCTAATACGTCATTTTGCTGGTGACTGGACTTCCTCCTTTTTGTGTATACATTTCATTCACCTGGTAGTCGGCTCGGAACCCCATGTCCATTCACCGCATTCTATTAATTCTATCCACATTTACATGAATCTTTTGCGAGCTGAATTACTTTTTTTCTGTTTCTTATGAATGGATCACCTCCACCCATTGGGGTTAACGTCTGTTGACAAGGGTTTGGATTCTGCTTGGACACTACTTTGTCCAGCCCTGGATCAGTCTGAAAAAAAATTGGCATCAGTGCATATGATTTGCTCCTCTTGACTCTGTGATTCTTTGTAAATACATTTCCGATGCCCATGGCATACAATGTGTGAACATATCTGCAGACAGCCATCTGTGGTTCCCATCAGTCAGTTGGGTGGTTGTAGAGTTGTGACATGGGGAAAACAAGGGTAATTGGGGTGCCACCTCTAAGGACTGTTCTGTGTGTGATGTTATGGTGGAGGAAGAGGAGCAGAGGCCACTTAATGCAGTACTTGCCATCAACTGGAGCACATGTTCTTTCTGGCCCTCATCAAAGTGTACCACCGTGTGGCTGCCAAATAAAGGAAGTGGAGTAGCCTGTCCAGTAACAGAAGTTGTAAAAATGCTGCGCGATTCTCCTACTCCAAAACCAAGTTCACCGTCATGGAAGATCAACATTCCTCTTTACTCTCCAAATCATGTCTAACCATCTGTGAACTTGACCCAACACCATCCCACATCATTCCGGACCTTACCACAGTCTTCATCCCAAGCCTAACCCACCTCTTCAACCTGTCACTAACAATTGGTGTCTTCCCCTCCTGATTCAAACATACCTTGATCAAACTCATCCTCAAAAAGCCTTCCCTTGACCCATCCTCTGTGTCTAGCTATCTCCTCATCTCACTTCCCTCCAATGCCTTGAAACTACTGGAACAACAGATCCATTTTGAACTTTCCTCCCATTTCTCCTATTGCTCCCTTTTTGACCTATTACAATTTGGCTTCCGACCACACCATTCCACTGAAACTGCCCTGACTAAAGTCACCAACTACCTACTAACCACAAAATGAAAGGGACACTAATTTGTCCTCCTCCTTCTCCTGGACCTGGCATCTGCCTGTGACACAGTGGACCATTCCCTCTTACTACAGACTTTCTGATCTATTTGCATTACAGACTTGGCCCTTTGTTGGATCTCCTCGTACCTAACAGATAGGACATTCAGTGTCTCCCACTCACACAACACCTCCTCATCTTTCCCCCTATGTGTCAGTGTCCCCCAAGGTTCAGTTGTAGGCCCAGTCACTATGCTTAGGGTGAGTGCGTGCTAACTCCCTCTTAAAGGGACAGCGCGCGACACCCTAACATGTCCCCAGCCAATAGCTGGACATCATCTATTTAAGGCTCCTCCTCCAATATGGAGGTGCCTGAGCAATGTTGTTATTTTGCCTTGCATGCTTTCTAGTTGTCAAGTTCCCTAGTTCCACCCATCTGCTTGCTTACCCTGTACCTGTCTGCTTGTACCTGTCTTTGCTCTTCTGTCCATCAGCCAGTCCAGTCCACACCTGCCAGTGCCCATCTGTCTAACAGTTGGTTCAGTCTGCACCTGCCAGCACTCCTCAGTCTAACACCAGGCCCAGCCCTCACCTGCCAGTGCCCATCTATTCAACACCCAATCCAGTCCACACCTGCCAGTTCCCATCTGTCTAACACTCGGTCCACGTAGCACTTATCTGTGCTCTTCTCTCCATCAGCTGGTCCAGCCCACACCTACCTGTGCCCATCTGTCTAACAGCCGGTTCAGCCTGCACCTGCCAGCACTCCTCTGTTTAACACCTGGTCCAGCCTGCATCTGCCAGAGCTCATCAGTTCAACACCCGGTCCAACCCACATCTGCCAGTTCCCATCTGTCTAACACCTGGTCCACTTAGCACCTGCCAGATCTCTCCTGTTACTCAGCCAGTCCAACCCACACCTGCCAGTTCTCATCTGTCTAACTGCCGGTCCAGCCCGCGCCTGTCACTGCCCATCTGTCTGACACCTGCTCCAATCCGTACAGGCCAGTTCTCTCCTGTTCCTCAGCCAGTACAGCCCACACCTGTCAGTACTCATTTGTCTAACTGCCAGTCTAGACCGCACCTGCCAGTGCTCATCTGTGTAACAGCTGGTCCAGTCCGCATCTGCCAATCTCTCTAACAGATGGTCCAGTCCACACCTGTCAGTGCTTTTCTGTTCCTCAGCTGGTCCCATCTGCACCTGTAGTTCCAATGTCCCTACAGTGCCTGCATTATTCATCACTCCTTCGGACCGTACAGCCTACCTACTCTGGGGGGGGTCAGCTGCCACCCTCTGTAAGCTGGCCCTGGAGTAGCACCTGGTGCACCTCATTGTCCCTCCTTGGGTCGCGGTTTTTGCCTGCTGTCGCTTATCCATGGTCGTATTGGTAGGCCATCTAGTTACACCCCTACAGGCTTTCTGAGTGCTACAGCACAGTAGTTCCACCATCTTGCCCGTTACAGTCTCCGTCTGCTGGGTTGGTTGTAGTGGAAGAGGTGTTGGTCCCCATCATACCAGTTATACTCTATTGCAATTGATACCACTTTCCTGGTGTCTTCCACTAATTTTTGGAAATGTGTAGACTCCTGGTTTGGTCTCCTTCATGTGTGTTGCTGGAGCAGTAGGCCTCTGAGCCCAGTAAGCCTCCACTGCCTGTTGAGTCAGAATAAGATATCATGTACGATACTATCCTTTTATTTTTCTGACACTAGTAATCAATGAACCTGATATTTATGCCACCTGAGTGTGGCTGAGCATCAAGGCAGGTTGAGTTGTTGCATGCGGTATCAGGGTTCCGAGCACAGCAAGTCTACACCAATGCCTCACCCACCTGTATGCATTTGTTTTTTCCTCCCATTGACTGTAATGATGCTCAGCTATGTTCGACGAATATTGCAAAATCGGCAATCGTAATCCGAACCCTAGCCCTAGCCCTAACCCTAGCCCTAACCCTAACTCTAATGGGAAAATGGAAATAAATACATTTTTTAATTTTTCAATTTTTCTCTAACTAATGGGGTGATGAAGAGGGGTTTGATTTACTTTTATAGCGGGCTTTTTATGAATGGCAGCCGTCACACACTAAAAGACGCTTTTTATTGCAAAACATAATTTTTGCATTATAACATTTTGAGAGCTATAATTTTTCCATATTTTGGTCCACAGAGTCATGTGAGGTTTTGTTTTTTGCAGGACGAGTTGACGTTTTTATTGGTAACATTCTCAGGCATGTGACATTTTTTGTTCGCATTTAATACCGATTTTTGTGAGGCATAATTACCAAAAACCAGCTATTCATGAATTTCTTTTGGGGGGAGGGGGCGTTTATACCGTTCCGCATTTGGTAAAATGCAGTTTTATTCTTCGGGTCAGTACGATTACAGCGATACCTTATTTATATCATTTTTTTATGTTTTGGCGCTTTTATACGATAAAAACTATTTTATCGTATAAAAACATTATTTTTCCATTGCTTTATTCTGAGGACTATAACTTTTTTATTTTTTTGCTGATGATGCTGTATGGCACTTTGTTTTTTGCGGGACAAGATGACGTTTTCAACAGTACCATGGTTATTTATATCTGTCTTTTTGATCGCGTGTTATTCCACTTTTTGTTTGGCGTATGATAATGAAGGGTTGTTTTTTGCCTCGGCTTTTTTTTACGGTGTTCACTGAAGGGGTTAACTAGTGGAACAGTTTTATAGGTCGGGTCATTATGGACGCGGCGATACTAAATACGTGTACTTTTATTGTTTTTTTTTACTTAGATAAAGAAATGTATTTATGGGAACTATATAGATATATATATATATATATATATATATATATATATATATATATATATATATATATATATATATATATTGTAGGGATTCACTCGCTCAGGTGCGTTGGAGGAAACAGGAGGCACGTTCTCTTTAAAAGTTCACAGGTTTATTTGCACCATAAACCATACAGCAAAACAGAAAAGAAATAGCCTTTGGCTCAGGAAAGGAAAATACAAATGTCCAGTCCTTCAGGCTCAGTCCTGTGGAGGCTTTCTCCTCCACACACACAGACTCCTGTCTGTAGTGTCCCGCCTGGACACAGGGATCTCTGTCCACCATAACAGATTCCCACACTCCCTCTCTGGAGGCTAGCATTAGGCTTTCTTTAATAGGTCTAACCACACCCAGAACCCATCACATGATCAGACATGTGGTTGTGACCTCACCACAGGTCCTGACATATATACTGACAGCTATGGTTACTGTTATGACCCTAGTGGCAAGGATCGCAGGTCGGACTAGCTAAGTAACTGAACAGACTACTAGCTCTGGGGAAGTGGTAACTAGATTGACCGCAACCTGATCCTATCCGCAAACAACTATAGGCAGCCGTGGAACGTTACCTAAAAATCCTAGATGCCTCGTCACGGCCTGAGAAACTGACTATTCCTGGAGGGAAAGTAAGTCCTCACTTGCCTCAATGGAATGACCCCAAAGATATAGAATAGCCCCCCACAAATATTAACGGTGAGTTAAGGGGAAAGCACAAACGCAGAGATGAAATCAGATTTAGCAAATGAGGCCCGCTAATACTAGATAGCAGAAAATAGGAAGGAAACTGTGCGGTCAATAAAAAACCCTATTCAAAATATCCACGCAGAGATTGCTCGAGCCCCCGCACCAACTAACGGTGCGGGGGAAGCAACTCCGTACCCCAGAGCTTACCAGCAAAAAGAAATCACATGTTAGCAAGCTGGACTAGACTCATCATACACAGAAATCATATTGCAGGCAGATGAGCAAAAAATATTCAAACAGAACTTAGCTTATCCTGAAGAGGCAGAAAACGAGATAATCAGGAGTAATCAGAATAGCACTGAATACATTGACAGCCGGCAACAAGTGGAAGTGAAGCAGAGCTAAATAGGAGCCTCCCTGGTGAATAACGAGGCAGCTGATCCAGCAGACCCGCAGGATAATAAACCAAACCACCAGGGGGAGCCAAAAAACCAAAGTCACACAATACCATCTGTGACCACAAGAGGGAGCCTGAAAACGGAGTTCACAACAGTACCCCCCCCTTGAGGAGGGGTCACCGAACCCTCATCAAAGCCCCCAGGGCGATCAGGGTGAGCCACATGGAAGGCACGAACCAAATTGGCCGCATGAACATCAGAGGCGACAACCCAGGAATTATCCTCCTGACCATAGCCTTTCCACTTAACCAAATACTGAAGCCTCGGTCTAGAAATACGAGAATCCAAGATCTTCTCCACCACGTATTCCAATTCTCCCTCAACCAGCACAGGGGCAGGAGGCTCAACCGAAGGAACCACAGGCACCACATACCTCCGCAACAACGACCGATGGAACACATTATGAATAGCAAACGATGCCGGGAGGTCCAAACGAAATGACACAGGGTTAAGGACTTCCAAAATCTTATAAGGACCGATAAACCGAGGCTTAAACTTAGGAGAGGAGACCTTCATAGGAACAAAGCGAGAAGACAACCACACCAAATCCCCAACGTGAAGTCGGGGACCCACACAGCGACGGCGGTTGGCAAAGCGCTGAGCCTTCTCTTGTGACAGCTTCAAATTGTCCACCACATGATTCCAAATCTGATGCAACCTATCCACCACAACATCCACTCCAGGACAGTCAGAAGACTCCACCTGACCCGAGGAAAAACGAGGATGAAACCCTGAATTACAAAAAAAAGGCGAAACCAAAGTAGCAGAACTAGCCCAATTATTAAGGGCAAACTTGGCCAATGGCAAAAAAGTCACCCAGTCATCCTGATCAGCAGAAACAAAACATCTTAAATAGGTTTCCAAAGTCTGATTAGTGCGCTCGGTTTGGCCATTCGTCTGAGGATGGAAGGCCGACGAAAAAGACAAATTAATGCCCATCTTAGCACAAAAGGTCCGCCAAAATCTAGACACAAACTGGGATCCTCTGTCGGAAACAATATTTTCAGGGATCCCGTGCAAACGAACCACATTTTGAAAAAACAGAGGAACCAACTCGGAGGAGGAAGGCAACTTAGGCAAGGGCACCAAATGGACAATTTTAGAAAAACGATCACACACCACCCAAATGACCGACATTCTCTGAGAGACAGGGAGATCTGAAATAAAATCCATGGAAATGTGCGTCCAAGGCCTCTTCAGGACAGGCAAAGGCAACAACAAGCCACTGGCACGAGAACAGCAAGACTCAGCCCGAGCACAAATTCCACAAGACTGCACAAAGGAACGCACATCCTGCGACAAGGAAGGCCACCAGAAGGACCTAGCCCCCAAATCTCTGGTAACAAAAATCCCAGGATGGCCTGCCAACACCAAAGAATGAACCTCGGAAATAACTCTGCTGGTCCATCTGTCCGGGACAAAGTCTCTCCGGTGGACAACGGTCAGGTCTGTCCGCTTGAAACTCCTGCAGCACTCGTCGCAAATCTGGGGAGATGGCAGACAAAATCACCCCTTCTCTGAGGATTCGAGCTGGCTCTGAATTACCAGGAGAGTCAGGCACAAAACTCCTAGAAAGAGCATCAGCCTTCACATTCTTCGAACCAGGCAGGTATGAGACCACGAAATCAAAACGAGAGAAAAACAACGACCAACGAGCCTGTCTAGGATTCAGCCGCTTGGCCGACTCGAGATAAATCAAATTCTTGTGATCAGTCAAGACCACCACAC
Source organism: Ranitomeya variabilis (assembly GCF_051348905.1). Classification (NCBI taxonomy): domain Eukaryota; kingdom Metazoa; phylum Chordata; class Amphibia; order Anura; family Dendrobatidae; genus Ranitomeya; species Ranitomeya variabilis. Next base: position 829,423,798 of record NC_135233.1, read on the forward strand.
GATGCTTAGCTCCCTCGAGCCAATGTCGCCACTCCTCAAATGCCCACTTCATAGCCAACAACTCCCGATTACCAACATCATAATTCCGCTCGGCAGGCGAAAACTTTCTTGAAAAGAAAGCACATGGCTTCATCACAGAGCCATCAGAGCTTCTCTGCGACAAAACAGCCCCCGCTCCAATCTCAGAAGCATCAACCTCAACCTGGAAAGGAAGGGAGACGTCTGGCTGACATAAGACCGGAGCCGAAGAAAACCGGCGCTTCAGCTCCCGAATCCGTCAATAGCTTAACAACACCAGAAAAATTAGCGATGAAGCGACGGTAAAAATTAGCAAAACCCAAGAACTTCTGAAGACTCTTAACAGAAGTAGGCTGAGTCCAGTCATGAATAGCCTGAACCTTGACTGGGTCCATCTCAATAGCAGAAGGAGAAAAAATGAAACCCAAAAAAGAGACCTTCTGGACTCCAAAAAGACATTTTGAGCCCTTCACAAATAAAGCATTGGCACGCAGGACCTGAAACACCATCCTGACCTGCTTAACATGGGACTCCCAAGCATCCGAAAAAAACAGAATATCATCCAGATACACAATCATAAATTTATCCAGATATTCGCGGAAGATGTCGTGCATAAAGGACTGAAAGACAGAAGGAGCGTTAGAAAGTCCAAAAGGCATCACCAAGTACTCAAAATGGCCTTCGGGCGTATTAAATGCAGTTTTCCATTCATCACCCTGCTTAATACGCACAAGGTTATACGCACCACGAAGATCTATCTTGGTGAACCAACTAGACCCCCTAATGCGAGCAAACAGATCAGATAACAATGGCAAAGGATACTGAAATTTGACCGTGATTTTGTTTAGAAGGTGATAATCAATACAAGGTCTCAAGGAACCATCCTTCTTAGCCACAAAAAAGAACCCCGCACCAAGAGGGGAGGAGGAGGGGCGAATAAGTCCTTTCTCCAAAGACTCCTTTATATAACTCCGCATAGCAGCATGCTCCGGCACTGACAAATTGAAAAGTCGTCCCTTAGGAAACTTACTACCAGGAATCAAATTTATAGCACAATCACAATCCCTATGAGGAGGTAGAGAACTGAGTTTGGGCTCATCAAATACATCCTCGTAATCTGACAAAAACACAGGGACCTCAGAAGGAGTGGATGAAGCAATTCACACCACAGGAGCGTCGCCATGAATTCCCTGACAACCCCAACTTGACACAGACATTGCTTTCCAATCCAGGACTGGATTATGAGTCTGCAACCATGGCAGGCCCAACACGACAACATCATGCAAATTATGCAATACAAGAAAGCGAATCACCTCCTGATGAACAGGAGTCATGCACATGGTCACTTGTGTCCAGTACTGAGGTTTATTCGTAGCCAATGGTGTAGCATCAATTCCCTTTAGTGGAATAGGGAATTTTAAAGGCTCCAAAACAAAACCACAGCGCCTGGCAAATGACAAATCCATCAGACTCAGGGCAGCACCTGAATCCACAAAAGCCATAACCGGGTAAGATGACAGGGAACAAATCAGGGTAACAGACAAAATAAACTTAGGCTGTAAAGTACCGATGGTGACAGATTTATCAATCTTTTTTGTGCTTTAGAGCATGCTGAGATAACATGAGCTGAGTCACCACAGTAAAAGCACAACCCATTTTGCCGTCTATAATTTTGCCGTTCACTTCTGGTCAGAATTCTATCACATTGCATAGACTCAGGTGTCTGTTCAGAAGACACCGCCAAATGGTGCGCAGGTTTGCGCTCCCGCAAACGCCGATCAATCTGAATGGCCAGAGTCATTGACTCATTCAGACCTGCAGGTGTAGGCAACCCCACCATGACATTCTTAATGGCTTCAGAAAGACCTTTTCTGAAATTTGCAGCCAGGGCACAGTCATTCCATTGAGTAAGCACCGACCATTTCCGAAATTTCTGGCAGTACACCTCTGCATCATCTTGCCCCTGAGAGAGGGCCAACAACGCTTTTTCAGCCTGGTTCTCAAGATTAGGTTCCTCATAGAGCAATCCAAGGGCCAGAAAAAACGCATCCACACTGAGCAATGCAGGATCCCCTGGAGCCAATGCGAAAGCCCAATCTTGAGGATTGCCACGTAAGAAAGAAATAATAATCTTAACTTGCTGAACAGAATCCCCAGAGGAACGAGGTTTCAAAGAAAGTTACAACTTGCAATTGTTCTTAAAATTCAGGAACCTAGATCTATCTCCAGAAAACAACTCCGGAATAGGTATTCTAGGCTCTGACATAGGACTGTGCACAACAAAATCCTGAATACTTTGTACCCTTGCAGCAAGATGATCTACACTGGAGGCTAAACTCTGGATATCCATATCAGCAGCTGAACTCAGAGCCACACCAAGATTAAGAGGAGGAGAGAAGCCAGACACACAGCAGCTAGACACACGGCAGCAAAAAAAAAAAAAAAAAAAAAAATTCTCCAAGCTTCTTTTCTCCTGCTTCTGCCATGCAATTAACACTTTATAGGCCGGCTGTACTGTTATGATCCTAGTGGCAAGGATCGCAGGTCGGACTAGCTAAGTAACTGAACAGACTACTAGCTCTGGGGAAGTGGTACCTAGATTGACCGCAACCTGATACTATCCGCAAACAACTATAGGCAGCCGTGGAACGTTACCTAAAAATCCTAGACGTCTCGTCACGGCCTGAGAAACTGACTATTCCTGGAGGGAAAGTAAGTCCTCACTTGCCTCAATGGAATGACCCCAAAGATATAGAATAGCCCCCCACAAATATTAACGGTGAGTTAAGGGGAAAGCACAAACGCAGAGATGAAATCAGATTTAGCAAATGAGGCCCGCTAATACTAGATAGCAGAAAATAGGAAGGAAACTGTGCGGTCAATAAAAAACCCTATTCAAAATATCCACGCAGAGATTGCTCGAGCCCCCGCACCAACTAACGGTGCGGGGGAAGCAACTCCGTACCCCAGAGCTTACCAGCAAAAAGAAATCACATGTTAGCAAGCTGGACTAGACTCATCATACACAGAAATCATATTGCAGGCAGATGAGCAAAAAATATTCAAACAGAACGTAGCTTATCCTGAAGAGGCAGAAAACGAGATAATCAGGAGTAATCAGAATAGCACTGAATACATTGACAGCCGGCAACAAGTGGAAGTGAAGCAGAGCTAAATAGGAGCCTCCCTGGTGAATAACGAGGCAGCTGATCCAGCAGACCCGCAGGATAATAAACCAAACCACCAGGGGGAGCCAAAAAAACAAAGTCACACAATACCATCTGTGACCACAAGAGGGAGCCTGAAAACGGAGTTCACAACAGGTTACATCACAGTGGTAAGCCATCTATGTGACACATATCTCCCGTCGATTAGACGCCCTTTAGCCATGCTACATACCTCCCCCCTCTGCCTAAAGCCGTGGGGCTTGGCACTTGTCCTTAACCGACTAGAGACCCCTCTCAGTCGTCCCTGACAGTCAAACCGTCTGTCTAAGTCAGGGCCTGTTATTGAACCCTTGTCACCTCGTCTGCTACAGGATCTCCTGCTGAGGTCACTTAACCCTGAGCTAACTGAGGCACCACTGCTTCTACCTGTTTCATCAGGCCACCTTCTCCCATGGTCTTTATTGCCTGAAGAGCAGTTCCTCCCTGTATCTCTATATCCTCTGTTAGCTTGGGGACTTCGAATCTTTAGAGAACCTCTTTGTCTCTCTATACCACAAGTTGAAGGTGGTGGCAATCTGTTTGCCAATTCCCGCAGCTCTATATTGACCTGCTCCCTCTCACGTCTTAGCTGCTCAACTTCTATCAGGTAACTCATGCGATACCCCAGGAGCATCCGGATATTTTCAAGACTCTCCATGGATCCGACAACAAGGAACGGAACCATCTTATCTTCACCCACGACCTGGGCCTCGTCATCACCCAGAACTCTCAGTCTCTTCACACCAGACCTATTCACAATCTCCTGCATCACTCGGCCAAGCCTCCCGATGACTTTTCCCACCAAATTTCTGGGTACCAGAATGATGTCTTCCACCAAGCCAAGCCGATTTTGAGCTCCAGACGTCGAGCGGCTTCCTCATTCTTCAACGTGATCATTTGTTTTGTGCGGAGGCATTGTAGATGCATCTCTCTCAGGACAGCCACCCGCTTCACTGTGACTTCTCTAGACGAAAGTATGACCAGTTGATGAGTCTCAGGCGCCCAGTGCACACTACACGCCTCTACTGCCTTTCTAAATGCCTCATGCACACCTTCTCCGGTACAGGCTTTTTGCACCTCTTCAGGTACATCAATCACGGTCTTGAAGAGCAGGGTCTCACTCTCTTCAAAGACAGACGGCTCCCTTTTTGCCTCTGACCTTTCCACCAAGACGTCTGTCATGACCGGGTGTCTCTCTTGTTCCGCTTTTAGCACAAACTCTTCCTCAGTCTTTTCTTCCGCTTGAGCCTTCGCCAAAATGGGCATTGGCAACTCCTCTGCCAGGCAGCGACGTTCCTCCTCTCTCTGGAGAAGCTCCTGCTGATGCTTTTCTTGAGCCATTCTGAGCACATCCATATCTTTCAATATGGCCCTATTCATGGCCTGACATGCTGATAGGTGACCTCTGAGTTCAACAACCTCCTTCTCTAGGTCACCCACTTTGTGCTCAATTGCTTGCCTCAGGACCCTTTCTCGTTCGACTGTTTCTCTAAGCAGCTCTATGTTATGGTCCTGCTGTCTTTTGGCCAGCACATGTAGATTTTCAGAAGGGTTCTCTTGCCCACCTAGACTCTGCCTCTTCAGAGTTCCACCTGTTTCTGCATCCAGCTCTATGGTCTCTCCTGGGCTCTCTGTCTGTTTACTCTTCGGTACCTCTGGACTCTTGGTAACCTCAGAGTTCTCCATTTCTTCCACATCAGGTACTTCATCATACTGAGCCACTTCACTCTTACCAGGCATTGCAGATGTGGGTCTACTACAGGTCTGTTCTAACCCCAGCCCCTCACTAACTATCTCAGTGCTAGGGTTTGTCAAAGATAAAGTGACCTCCTCATCAAGGACAGTAACCTGATCTGTACCTGACCCTGTCTCTTCCTCATCATCTCTCTTCTCAGAGGGTGTAACCTTTCCTGCCTTTCTGCGTCCCCCGCGACAAGATGAAGATTTGCGATTTTTACTCGGCTCCTCCTTACTGTACTCCTTTCCCTTTGCGCTCGAGTCACAGTCTGGATAGGAGTCATCCCCTCTCACCCTGTCATCCTGGAACAGCAAGTCCCCACTTAAACAGGTGTCAGACCCACACTTTCCTCCAGTCACCCGTAACTCTGGACTATTGACATAAGGTGGCGCTACTTTCTCTTTACATATCACACCACTCGGAATCACTACAGCGTCCTGTTGTGGTGAGGCTCCCTTAGGGTCACTCAGACTCCGTTCTGAGCAATCAGACACTCCCCTTTCCTCCCACAAGTCCCAAAACCTTTCAAAGTCCAGGCCTATTACAACAGGGAATGGCAAGTCTGGGACTACAGGTACATCATGGCTGGCAATAACAGTGGGCGTCTCAATGATTACCCTGGACACCGGATAATCCCTAGTGACCCCATGAACGCAGTGGGCTTCCATCTTCCGTCCGGGAATCAGATAGACAGGGAGTGTGGCGCACACCAGCGTCACCAGGCTCCCTGAGTCCAGAAGTCCAGTCACGCATACTCCATTGACTTCTACAGAACAGCTCTGTGTCATTTTGTCAGATGAAAAGTCAGTACAACATTCTGAACATGCGCTGTTCAAACACTGAACTCGGCAACAGTTTATCAGCGCATTTGCCGCCGCCCCTTTTTTGGACTCCACCCCCTTTTGGGTTACCGCCCCCTTGTGGACCATTTTCTCCTTTAGGGCCACCACCCCTTTTAGGGACTCCACCCCCTTCCGGGCAACTACCCCCTTTTGAGATGCAGCCCCTTTTTGGCCAACCATAATTATTTGGGGTCACCGCTCCGTTTTGGGACTCCACCCCACTTTTAGGGACATCACCCCACTCTGGGGTACACCCTGTGGACTTCCCACAGTACTCTCAGGCCCCAGTTCGCCCAGCACACAAATGTGACTCTGGCCCTTTAAGAGTCCGCACACATTAAACCAGCAATGTCTTTTTTTTTTTCTTCTCTCTTTGCTGCAACTGCAGCTACACTTTACAAGGCACTGCACCGCAAACTTCGTGGACCCGCCGATCCACAGCAAGCCGCTTGTCCCCTTCGTGGACCCGCCGATCCACAGCAAGCCGCTTGTCCCCTTCGTGACCCCACTGAGCCACAGCAAATTTCGTGACCTCACCGAGCCACAGCAAGCTGACCACAGAAGGAAAAAAAAGAGAAATACCTGGACTCGCCGGTCCACACCAAGCACCTGCACACGTGCTTTATAAAAAAAAAAAACAGTCTCTCACTGACCCCAGTCAGTACAGCACACAGACTTCGGTCTGTTCCACACCCGGCTTTACAGCCCAAAAACAGTTTTTCGCTGACCCTGGTCAGTATCACATGGTTTCCAGACCGTTACCTGTTGGTGGCAGCCACACAGGTTCCCGGATCCCTCTTCTCCTCAGAGGTATCCACAAACTGCAGTTCTCACTGACCCCGGTCAGTTTTTACTCACGGTTTTTCAAGACCGTCCAATCTTCTGGCTCAGACCAGCCAGCGCTGCAAGACGTGCTCCTTGGATCTTTGCCCGCATCTGAAACACCAATTGTAGGGATTCACTCGCTCAGGTGCGTTGGAGGAAACAGGAAGCACATTCTCTTTAAAAGTTCACAGGTTTATTTGCACCATAAACCATACAGCAAAACAGAAAAGAAATAGCCTTTGGCTCAGGAAAGGAAAATACAAATGTCCAGTCCTTCAGGCTCAGTCCTGTGGAGGCTTTCTCCTCCACACACACAGACTCCTGTCTGTAGTGTCCCGCCTGGACACAGGGATCTCTGTCCACCATGACAGATTCCCACACTCCCTCTCTGGAGGCTAGCATTAGGCTTTCTTTAATAGGTCTAACCACACCCAGAACCCATCACATGATCAGACATGTGGTTGTGACCTCACCACAGGTCCTGACATATATACTGACAGCTATGGTTACATCACAGCGGTAAGCCATCTATGTGACACATATCTCCCGTCGATTAGACACCCTTTAGCCATGCTACAATATATATATATATTTTAGGAATATATTTGCACATTGCCCCAGGGGGGGATCATGTTGTAGTGTAAAATCGCTGATCTGACACTTTGCTGTGCACTGTGTCAGGTCAGCGATCTGACTTACAGTGCTGCAGGCTTACCAGCACCTGCTCTGAGCAGGCGCTTGGTAAGCCACCTGCCTGCAAGACCCGGATGCAGCCCCGTGGCCATTTTGGGTCCGGGGCCTGCAGGAAGGGGGAGGTAAGAGACCCTCGGAGCAACATGATCACATCATGTTGCTCCGGGGGTCTCAGGGAAGCCCGCAGGGAGCCCCCTCCCTGCGCGATGCTTCCCTATACCGCCGGAACACTGCGATCATGTTTGATCGCAGTGTGCCGGGGGTTAATGTGCCGGGGGCAGTCCGTGACCTGTTGTGAATTCTGTTCTTGGGCTCCCTCCAGTGGTTGTTTGTGATAGTGCAGTTGTCTCTGGGTTGTAATCCGGGCAGGTGTTTCTGCTGATTGCAGCTCTATTTGGTATTTAGGTGTGCTGGATTCATTAGTCAGTGCCAGTTGTCCATTGTTCTTGGAGGGTTTACATCCCTGTCTGGTTCCTTCTGCTCTGCTGCCAATTCAGCCAAGATAAGTGTCTTGTTTATTTTCCTGCAGCACACATACAGTGTGCTTTTCAGTTCAGAACAATTTATTGTTTTGTCTTGTCCAGCTTACACTTGTTTGGATTTTTTCAGTCATGCTGGATTCTCTGGAGATGCAGATATACATTCTATGTCTTTAGTTAGATGTGGAATTTTGTATTTTCTGCTGTGGATATTTTCAGAGTTTTAATATTGACCGCTTAGTACTCTGTCCTATGCTTTACTATTTAGCTAGAAGTGCCTCTTTTGCTAAATCCTGTTTTCAGCCTGTGTGTGTCTTTACTCTTATATTCACCGTCAATATTTGTGGGGGGCTGCCTATCCTTTGGGGTTTCTGCTCTGAGGCAGGATAGAATTCCCATTTCCATCTATAGGGTTATTTAGTCCTCCGGCTGTGTCGAGGTGTCTAGGATGTGTTAGGTACACCCCACGGCTACTTCTAGTTGTGGTGTCAGTTTAGGGTTGTGGTCTGTACAGGTACCACCTTCTCCAGAGAAGGTCTCATGCGGCTCCAAGGCCACCGGATCATAACAGTACAACTGGCCAACAATGAGTTAAATGCATCTCAGAAGAAGGGAAGAAAGGCGTTGAGCCATTTTTTTTTCTGTAGTCTGCTTTGTCTCTCCTTCCCTCTTTTCCTCTGGGTGGCTGTGGAGTCTTGTGCTAGTATGGATGTTCAGGGATTAGCTTCTCGTGTGGACCAGCTTGCTGCTAGAATACAGGGTATTGCAGATTATATTGTTCAGACTCCGGTTTTAGAGCCTAGGATTCCTACTCCTGATTTGTTTTTTGGGGACAGGTCCAAATTTTTGAGTTTTAAAAACAACTGCAAACTGTTTTTTGCTCTGAAACCTCATTCCTCTGGTGATCCCATTCAGCAGGTTAAAATTGTCATCTCCCTGCTGCGTGGCGATCCTCAGGATTGGGCATTTTCCCTGGAATCTGGGAATCCGGCCTTGCTTAATGTAGACGCCTTTTTTCAGGCTCTAGGATTATTATATGATGAACCAAATTCTGTGGATCAAGCGGAGAAGACCTTGTTGGCCCTGTCTCAGGGTCAAGAGGCGACAGAATTGTATTGTCAGAAATTTAGAAAATGGTCTGTGCTGACTAAATGGAATGATGATGCTTTGGTGGCAATTTTCAGAAAGGGTCTTTCTGAATCCGTTAAAGATGTTATGGTGGGGTTTCCCACGCCTGTCGGTCTAAGTGATTCTATGTCTCTCGCCATTCAGATTGATCGGCGCTTGCGTGAGCGCAGAGCTGTGCGCGCTGTGGCGTTGTCCTCAGAGCAGATGCCTGAGCCTATGCAGTGTGATAGGATTCTGTCTAGAACAGAAAAACAAGGATTCAGACGTCAGAATAGGTTGTGTTTTTATTGTGGCGATGCTTCTCATGTTATTTCAGTCTGTCCTAAGCGTACAAAGAGAATCGCCAGTTCAGTTACCATCAGTACTGTACAACCTAAATTTCTGTTATCTGTGTCCCTGATCTGCTCATTGTCATCATTTTCTGTCATGGCGTTTGTCGATTCAGGCGCCACTTTGAACTTAATGGACTTTGAATTTGCCAGGCGTTGTGGTTTCCCCTTGCAGTCTTTGCAGAATCCTATTCCTTTAAGGGGCATTGATGCTACACCATTGGCAAAAAATAAACCCCAGTTTTGGACACAGGTGACCATGTGTATGGCGCCAGCCCATCAGGAAGATTGTCGTTTTCTGGTGTTGCATAATTTGCATGATGCTATTGTGCTGGGTTTTCCATGGTTGCAGATACATAATCCTGTGTTGGATTGGAAGTCTATGTCTGTGACTAGTTGGGGTTGTCAGGGGGTTCATAATGACGTTCCTTTGATGTCAATCTCCTCTCCCTCCTCTTCTGAAATTCCTGAGTTTTTGTCTGATTTTCAGGATGTATTCGATGAGCCCAAGTCCAGTTCCCTTCCACCACATAGGGACTGTGATTGTGCTATTGACTTGATTCCAGGCTGTAAGTTTCCTAAGGGCCGACTTTTCAACCTGTCTGTGCCTGAACATACCGCCATGCGGAGTTATGTTAAGGAGTCTTTGGAGAAAGGGCATATTCGGCCATCTTCTTCACCGTTGGGAGCGGGATTCTTTTTTGTTGCTAAGAAGGATGGCTCCTTAAGACCCTGTATTGATTATCGCCTCTTGAATAAGATCACGGTCAAGTTTCAATACCCTTTACCTTTGCTTTCTGATTTGTTTGCTAGGATTAAGGGGGCTAGTTGGTTTACTAAGATTGACCTTCGGGGGGCATATAATCTTGTTCGTATTAAGCAGGGGGATGAATGGAAAACTGCGTTTAATACGCCCGAAGGCCATTTTGAATACCTTGTGATGCCATTCGGGCTCTCTAATGCTCCATCTGTTTTTCAGTCCTTCATGCACGACATCTTCCGGACTTATCTTGATAAATTCATGATTGTATATTTGGATGACATTTAGATTTTTTCCAATGATTGGGAGTCTCATGTGGAGCAGGTCAGGATGGTATTTCAGATCCTTCGTGATAATGCTTTGTTTGTGAAGGGGTCTAAGTGGCTCTTTGGAGTGCAGAAGGTTTCTTTTTTGGGCTTCATTTTTTCTCCCTCATCTATTGAGATGCATCCGGTCAAGGTTCAGGCCATTCATGATTGGATTCAGCCCACATCCGTGAAGAGCCTTCAGAAATTTTTGGGCTTTGCTAATTTTTATCGCCATTTCATTGCTAACTTCTCCAGTGTGGTTAAACCTTTGACCGATTTGACGAAGAAGGGCGCTGATGTGACGAATTGGTCTTCTGCGGCTGTCTCTGCCTTTCAGGAGCTTAAACGCCGATTTACTTCGGCCCCGGTGTTGCGTCAACCGGAGATTTCTCTTCCGTTTCAGGTTGAGGTTGACGCTTCTGAGATTGGGGCAGGGGCCGTTTTGTCTCAGAGGAATTCTGATGGTTCCTTGATTAAACCGTGTGCCTTCTTTTCCCGTAAGTTTTCGCCTGCTGAATGCAATTATGATGGCGACATTGGCTTGAGGGAGCTAAGCACCGTATTGTGGTCTTGACCGATCATAAAAATCTGATTTACCTCGAGTCTGTCAAGCGGCTGAATCCTAGACAGGCTCGATGGTCCCTTTTCTTTTCCCGTTTTGATTTTGTGGTCTCGTATCTTCCGGGTTCTAAGAATATTAAGGCTGATGCCCTCTCTAGGAGTTTTTTGCCTGATTCTCCTGAGGTCCTTGAACCGGTCGGCATTCTGGAAGAAGGGGTGGTCCTTTCTGCCATTTCCCCTGATTTACGACGGGTTATTCAGGAATTCCAGGCTGACAAACCTGACCGCTGTCCAGTGGGGAAACTGTTTGTGCCTGATAGATGGACTAGTAGAGTGATTTCTGAGGTTCATTGTTCTGTGTTGGCTGGCCATCCTGGTATTTTTGGTACCAGAGATTTGGTTGGTAGGTCCTTTTGGTGGCCTTCTATGTCGCGGGATGTGCGTTCTTTTGTGCAGTCCTGTGGGACTTGTGCGCGGGCTAAGCCTTGTTGTTCCCGTGCTAGTGGGTTGCTTTTGCCTTTGCCGGTCCCTGAGAGGCCCTGGACGCATATTTCTATGGATTTTATTTCAGATCTTCCGGTTTCCCAGAGGATGTCTGTTATCTGGGTGGTTTGTGACCGGTTCTCTAAGATGGTCCATTTGGTGCCTTTGCCTAAATTGCCTTCCTCTTCTGATTTGGCTCCGTTGTTTTTTCAGCATGTGGTTCGTTTGCATGGTATTCCGGAGAATATTGTGTCTGACAGAGGCTCACAGTTTGTTTCTAGATTTTGGCGAGCCTTTTGTGCTAGGTTGGGCATTGATTTGTCTTTTTCCTCCACATTTCATCCTCAGACAAATGGCCAGACCGAGCGAACTAATCAGACTTTGGAAACTTATTTGATATGCTTTGTGTCTGCTGATCAGGATGATTGGGTGGCTTTCTTGCCATTGGCCGAGTTTGCCCTTAATAATCGGGCTAGTTTGGCTACCTTGGTTTCCTTTTGTAATTTTGGTTTTCATCCTCGTTTTTCTTCAGGGCAGGTTGAGCCTTCTGACTGTCCTGGTGTGGATTCTGTGGTTGACAGGTTGCAGCAGATTTGGGCTCATGTGGTGGACAATTTGGTGTTGTCTCAGGAGGAGGCTCAGCGTTTTGCTAACCGTCGTCGGCGTGTTGGTTCCCGGCTTCAGGTTGGGGATTTGGTCTGGTTGTCTTCCCGTCATGTTCCTATGAAGGTTTCTTCCCCTAAGTTTAAGCCTCGGTTTATTGGTCCTTATAGGATTTCTGAGATTATCAATCCGGTCTCTTTTCGTTTGGCCCTTCCGGCCTCTTTTGCCATCCATAATGTTTTCCATAGATCTTTATTGCGGAAATATGTGGTGCCCGTTGTTCCCTCTGTTGATCCTCCTGCCCCTGTGTTGGTTGATGGGGAGTTGGAGTATGTGGTTGAGAAGATTTTGGATTCTCGTTTTTAGAGGCGGAAGCTTCAGTATCTTGTCAAATGGAAGGGTTATGGCCTAGGAGGATAATTCTTGGGTTTTTGCCTCTGATGTCCATGCTGCTGATTTGGTCCGTGCCTTTCATCTGGCTCGTCCTGATCACCCTGGGGACTCTGGTGTGGGTTCGGTGACCCCTCTTCAAGGGGGGGGGTACTGTTGTGAATTCTGTTCTTGGGCTCCCTCCGGTGATTGTTTGTGATAGTGCAGTTGTCTCTGGGTTGTAATCCAGGCAGGTGTTTCTGCTGATTGCAGCTCTATTCGGTATTTAGGTGTGCTGGATTCATTAGTCAGTGCCAGTTGTCCATTGTTCTTGGAGGGTTTACATCCCTGTCTGGTTCCTTCTGCTCTGCTGCCAATTCAGCCAAGATAAGTGTCTTGTTTATTTTCCTGCAGCACACATACAGTGTGCTTTTCAGTTCAGAACAATTTATTGTTTTGTCTTGTCCAGCTTAGACTTGTTTGGATTTTTTTCAGTCATGCTGGATTCTCTGGAGATGCAGATATACATTCTATGTCTTTAGTTACATGTGGAATTTTGTATTTTCTGCTGTGGATATTTTCAGAGTTTTAACACTGACCACTTAGTACTCTGTCCTATCCTTTACTATTTAGCTAGAAGTGCCTCTTTTGCTAAATCCTGTTTTCAGCCTGTGTGTGTCTTTACTCTTATATTCACCGTCAATGTTTGAGGGGGGCTGCCTATCCTTTGGGGTTTCTGCTCTGAGGCAGGATAGAATTCCCATTTCCATCTATAGGGTTATTTAGTCCTCCGGCTGTGTCGAGGTGTCTAGGATGTGTTAGGTACACCCCACGGCTACTTCTAGTTGCGGTGTCAGTTTAGGGTTGCGGTCTGTACAGGTACCACCTTCTCCAGAGAAGGTCTCATGCGGCTCCAAAGCCACCGGATCATAACAGTGACCGCTCCTTGCACATAGTGCCAGATGTCAGCTGGATTAACAGCTGACACCCAGCCGCGATCGGCCACGCTCCCCCCATGAGTGCGGCCGATTGCGTATGACGTACGGGCCCACCCCACCTCAACGGGATAGTACGTCATATGTCAGAAAGGGGTTAAGTAAATATCTCCCAATTTACATAATGAAATAAATAAATTCCATCCAGTACACAAATGCTTCAGTTCTCTCACCTTGACTCAACATTTTCCTTTTATTACTGTAAAATACACAGATTGGAGAGTACTTTTTAGTTTAATCAGCTGTTTGCTCTCGTCCTATTTATTGATCATGTCTGAAAGCACTTTATAACCCTTCAGCCTTAGATTATACTAATATGGCATGTTCAAAGGTAGTAGAGTATTTATGGAAATTAGTTATTTAAGGTGTTGTTTAGATTATTCCAGAATAGCATAAACTGTAACAATAATTGTATTTATCTTCTAAATGTATTTTATCTTTGCCATGTAGAAATCCATTAAATAAACATAATTTACAAAACAAATAATGAAAGCATTGCATTAATTCCAGTTTTGTTTGGTCAGCATTTAATGAGATGAATATAAATTAATATGAATAGTCTGAGTATAAAGTAAAAGAGATATACAGTACAGTGCCCATAGCCTGCCATACTGTCACGGGGAGACTAGGTGAGCGAGAGCTAATAACCCGGGCCCCTGCAATTTCCCACAGACTAGGGAAATCCTGACTGACCCTCTACCTGGAGTTTACACTGATGGTGTGCATGTCCAGGCCTCGACCCTCGGCCTGTCTCCTGTTTCAACCCTAGGCTGAAACCAACCGCCCACCACCCAGTGAAGAGGTAATACACCAATACCCACCAATACCCACAGTTAGCACAGACAAGGATAAAGGAAAATATACACCATGCCGCAGTCACTCAGGAATACACTGTAAATGTGCAGGGCAAAATAAATACAAATATAGGAAGGAGTAAATAAGACTAAGGAAAATACACCACCAGCAACGAATCTCCAACAACCAGCTCTCCACTCCAGACCGAGATAACAACGCACAAGACAGAAGCTATAATCGGCGACGCCCAATGATCAGGAGAACTATTTAAAGGCAATGGGCATGGCCCAGCTTCCAATCTGAGGATCAGGTAAATTAACCCCGGAACAGCTAGATAAAATCTAGCCGACGCCAATGAGCAAATAGTGGTCAAAAGCGGAATTACCGCTGTCTATCGAACGACCTGGTCTGAACAGCGTCCGACATTACAGTACCCCGCCTTCCACGAGGGACCCCAGGGCCCTCACAGCTTATAGGACCCGGCTTGTCTGGATGGCGACGATGAAAAAACCTGACCAGCTGATCCGCATGAATATCCGAGGCTGGTACCCAGGACCTCTCCTCAGGCCCATAACCACGCCAGTGTACCAAGTACTGTAAAGTGCAACGCACTACATGAGAGTCAACCACCTTGGAGACTTCAAACTCCAAATTACCATCCACCAAGACTGGAGGTGGCATAGGCGCCGCATCCACAGAACCCACCACCTTCTTTAGAAGAGACCTGTGGAACACGTTGTATATCTTATACACCGTAGGGAGCTCCAATCGGTACTCTACTGGGTTAATGACGGCGGTGACCCTAAATGGACCAATAAACCATGGACCCAATTTAAGGGATGGTATTTTGAGTCTTATGTTTTTTGTGGATAACCACACCCAGTCATCCACACTAAGGTCCGGACCTGGCACACGCCTACTCTCAGCCACACGTTTGTACCTAGCACCCACACTCAACAGGCGCTGTTTAACTCTCCTCCAGACTGATGACAATTGTGCTCCCAACTGATCCTCCTCTGGAACACCGGAAGAGCCCCTCTGACTCAAGGTACAAAATTGAGGATGTAGCCCGTAAACACAAAAAAACGGAGACTCCCCAGATGACTCCTGGCGGTGATTATTGATGACAAACTCAGCCAAAGGAAGAAAGGTAGACCACTCCTCCTGGTTATCAGAGACAAAGCAGCGTAAGTACTGTTCCAAATTTTGGTTCATACGCTCAGTCTGACCATTTGACTGAGCATGGAATGCCGAAGAATGAGACAACTTAATCCCCAGCCGTGAGCAAAATGCTTTCCAAAATTTTGCCACAAACTGAGACTCCCTATCAGACACGATGTCAGACGGAAGCCCATGAAGTCTGACCACCTACTGCACAAATACCTGAGACAGAGTCTTAGCGTTACGCAACGAAGGCAAAGACACAAAGTGCGACATTTTAGAAAACCGATTAACAATCACCAAGATGACCATGTTCCCAGCTGATGAGGGCAAATCAGTGATGAAATCCATGGAGATTTCTGTCCATGGCTTACTAGGTACTTCAAGAAGAAGTAGTGTGCCAACAGGACAGGAGCGGGGTGTCTTAGCCCTAGCGCAAGTGGTACAAGTTGACACGTATGAGACCACGTCCTGTCGGATCTTGGGCCACCAACTCCAAGGTGCCTCTAACCCCTGGGTGGCCAGCCAGGACAGCATCATGATGCTCCGCCAAAACCTTTAAGCGGAGATGAAGCGGTACAAAAGATTTGTTGATGGGAAGCTCAGATGGTACCTCCTCCTGAGGCTCGGCAATCTCAGCCTCAACCTCGGTAGTGAGAGCCGAAACCACAACACCCTTTTGGAGGATGGGTACTGGATCTTTCTGAGGTTCATCCCCTGGAAAACACCTGGACAGAGCATCCGCCTTAGTGTTTTTAGACCCCGGTCTGTAAGTGACAACAAAATTGAACCGCGTAAAAAACAATGCCCAGCGAGCCTGCCTGGGGGACAGACGCTTGGCTGACTCCAAATACAGCAGATTCTTATGATCGGTAATAACAGTAACCTGATGTACCGACCCCTCCAAGAAGTGTCGCCATTCCTCAAAGGCCAACTTGATTGCCAACAACTCCCTGTTGCCGATATCGTAGTTACGTTCGGCGGACGACAGTTTCTTGGAGAAATAGGTGCACGGACGCAAACCACTCAAAGATGAGCCTTGAGATAGTACCGCCCGGACACCAACCTCAGACGCATCGACTTCCACAACAAAGGGTTTTGATACGTCTGGCTGCACAAGAATGGGGGCTGAAACAAAACTGTTCTTAAGAAATTCAAATGCGCGCACAGCAGCCTCAGGCCAAACGGAGAAATTGGTACCCTTTTTAGTCATGTCAGTTAGCGGTTTAGCAATGATGGAAAAATCCTTGATAAATTTCCTATAGTAGTTAGAAAACCCAAGGAACCACTGAAGTGCTTTCAGGTTATCAGGACGTTCCCAATGCAGCACCGCTTGCACCTTAGCGGCGTCCATTTTAAAACCAGAAGCAGACACAATATAACCCAAGAAAGGCAACTCTTGAACAGAAAATACACATTTCTCAAGTTTAGCATACAGCTTATTCTCTCTGAGAAGCTGTAACACCTGCCTGACATGATTTAAATGAGCATCACTGTCGCAAGAATATATGAGGATGTCATCTAGGTACACGATAACGAATTTCCCCAAAACATGCGAGAACACATCATTGATGAAATGTTGGAACACTGCAGGTGCGTTAGTCAACCCAAAAGGCATCACCAAATTTTCAGAATGACCCTCAGGGGTATTAAAAGCCGTCTTCCACTCATCACCTTGACGGACTCTTATGAGGTTGTACGCCCCCCTGAGGTCAAGCTTGGTAAACCACTTAGCACCCGCCACCTGGTTGAACAAATCTGGTATCAGTGGCATCAGGTATGGATCACGAACCGTAATCTGGTTCAACTCCCTGAAATCCAAACACGGGCGTAATCCGCCATCTTTCTCCTTCACGAAGAAGAACCCTGCTGCCACCGGCGAGGATGACGGCCTGATGTGCCCTTTGCTCAAGCTTTCAGCAATATCTTTTAACGCTTGTCTCTCCGGACCGGAGATGTTAAACATCCTTGCTTTAGGCAACTTGGCCTTTGGTTTAAACCTGATAGAACAGTCATAGGGATGATGTGGCGGCAACTCTGAACAACCCTTTTCAGAGAACACATCCACAAAATCCAGAAGTGACTCCGAAATGCTTGAAGTCACCGCAGCCACACATGTGGCCAGGCAATTCTCCTGGCAGAACTCGCTCCACTGAATTATGTCCTGAGTTTTCCAGTCAATTACCGGGTTGTGCACGGACAACCAAGGAAAACCCAAAACCACCTGAGCAGGAAGATTCCTGAGCACCTTACATGTAACCCACTTGGAATGTAGTACCCCAATGTGGAGTTTCACCTCAGCCACAAATTCAGTAATCTCCCCCTGAGAGAGAGGAGCAGCATTGATGGTGACCACGCGGATAGGATGAGACAGTTTTTCAATCCTAAAACCTGCTGTGTGCGCAAACTCCTCATCAATGAGATTTGTGGCTGAACCACTATCCACAAAAACAATAATTGGCAGCTCACTGCCAGCGATAAAAACCTTAGCAGGGAGCATGCATTGAGAAACCACAATGGAGGATATACATAAGCTCAGATTGGTCTCCTCCACACCCTCTGATCTTAGAAGTTTTCCACCGTTGTGTTTTTCTTAGACAGCAGAGGACAGATGTTAATAAAATGACCAGTTTTACCACAGTAAAAAAAGGCTCCCTGCTTCCTAAGCTCAGGGGCTCGATTCTTAACATGTGATACCCCCTGCGATTTGCATAGGTTCTGAGGGCTCACCTGCAGCAACCTCACGTGAACCTAAACCCTCTCCCATAGGCGGTGTCTCATGCTCCCCCTGACGCAAACGGCGATCAATGCGGACAACCAGACTCATAGAAGAATCTAGAGAAGCAGGAGTCTCGTACATCAGAAGGGCTTTTTTAATCCTTCCAGAAACCCCATGAATAAACTGACTCCGCAATGCTGGATCATTCCATTGTGTATCAATTGCCCAGCGATGAAATTCAGAACAGTAATCCTCTGCAACTCGCTCCCCCTGGCGAATAGTGCGTATCTTAGATTCTGCTAGAGCCATTCTGTCAGGTTCATCGTAGATTTTCCCAAGAGTAGAAAAAAACTCTCCACAGAGTCAAATGCAGCAGAATCAGATGGCAAAGAAAACGCCCATGCTTGGGGATCCCCGCTGAACAATGACAACACCGGGCCCACACGCTGAGCCTCATTACCCGAGGAGATCGGGCGCATACGGAAATATAGTTTGCAAGCTTCACGAAAAAAAACAAATTTACTGCGTTCCCCAGCAAATTTTTCAGGCAAAGGGAATTTAGGCTCAGCAACTCTTCCTGTCGCTCCAGCTTGCACATTAGATACTGCTAGTCCCTGTTGCTGAACTGCCCCCCTCAACTCAGTGACCTGCAGGGACAGCGCCTCCAACTGGCAGGTTATGGAAGTCATGGGATCCATGACAAGAGAGAGAAAAAAAGAAACCCTTTTTTTTTTGTTGGGCCGATTATAATGTCACGGGGAGACAAGGTGAGCGAGAGCTAATTACCCGGGCCCCTGCAATTTCTCACAGACTAGGGAAATCCTGACTGACCCTCTACCTGGAGTTTACACTGATGGTGTGCATGTCCAGGCCTCGACCCTCGCCCTGTCTCCTGTTTCAACCCTAGGCTGAAACCAACCGCCCACCACCCAGTGAAGAGGTAATACACCAATACCCACAGTTAGCACAGACAAGGATAAAGGAAAATATACACCACGCCGAAGTCACTCAGGAATACACTATAAATGTGCAGGGCAAAATAAATACAAATATAGGAAGGAGTAAATAAGACTAAGGAAAATACACCACCAGCAACGAATCTCCAACAACCAGCTCTCCACTCCAGACCGAGATAACAACGCACAAGACAGAAGCTATAATCGGCGACGCCCAATGATCAGGAGAACTATTTAAAGGCAATGGGCATGGCCCAGCTTCCAATCCGAGGATCAGGTAAATTAACCCCGGAACAGCTAGATAAAATCTATCCGACGCCAATGAGCAAATAGTGGTCAAAAGCGGAATTACCGCTGTCTATCGAACGACCTGGTCTGAACAGCGTCCCACTTGACACATACAACAGGAACAGAATAGCCGGTCTCAGGAGCGCAAAGGAGAACACAGACACCAGTTAGGGTAAAACCACAGCGTGTTTCAATGGAGTATGCCCTCTTCTTCAGGTGGATATTAATATCGTACACCGTTGAAACGCGTTGTGATTTTACCCTAACTGGTGTCTGTGTTCTCCTTTTGTGCTCCTGAGACCGGCTATTCTGTTCCTGTTGTAAGTTTTTCTCCCCCGTTGTGGGGTATCCAGCTGGAGCTGCGTGGACCTGCGCACTTATTTCCTCCTTATTGAGAAGGCCGCTAGCGCTCCTTCTACAAACTGCCATTTCTTGTTCTACATAGCCTGCCATAGGCTTATTTTGTGCCTCCATATGTTTGATTTTACATGGAGACACAGACATTCTTGATGCTGTCTTGTGGAGTTATTCTACCCTAGAAGAAGTGCATGAAGAGGCATGTGTACATACAGTTGTTTGCTGAGTTTTTGGAGGGGAAACTCCAGATTTTTAAATGAACCTATCATGTCCTTTTTAGTATGTGAAGTGTCCCTAGTGCGTTGTTATTGATGCAATGTGCATCAATAACACATTTTTCCCATTAAAATGTAATCCTTCTGAAAAAACACTTTATATAGTTATATCTTACCTACTTGTTTAGTCATAGGGGTGTGCTTCATTGCATTCAGTGAGGCTTGCGCCCGACCATGCAGTCTGAATTGTTCCCGGGTTGCGCAGTGTGTATTGTGGGAGGCACGCTTGCGCAGTATGTTGCTGACCCACACTTGTGCATTGTCCATCGGCAATTTATGCATGCGCCGTGACAAGCGCCACATTCCATCACTAACAACAGAATGGGGACACTTCACATGCTACAATTGACATGACAGGTTCCCTTTAAATAGTTTTGATATTTGAAGAAGGATTTGGAGAGTTTCTCCTCAGTTTTTTTCTCTCCAAAAACACCTAGAAAAACTCTGTGTGCATATCCTGAGGGAGTGCGTCTGAGTTTGCAATAAAACCTTTAGAGCCATAGATGGTCTATGTGAAAATAATTTACTCTTCACTTTTGCATGCCCCACTTTTCAGTTTTTGATTTTCCACAAAAATTTAAAATAACCGGTAAATTTCGTTCAACTTCACAATTGTGCTCCACTTGTTGATTCTTCACCAAGAGCCGAATACTTTCGCAAGGCACTATATATATATATATATATATATATATATATATATATATATATGTCAATGACATATATATATATATATATATATATATATATATATATATATATATATATATACACTCACCGGCCACTTTATTAGGTACACCATGCTAGTAACGGGTTGGACCCCCTTTTGCCTTCAGAACTGCCTCAATTCTTCGTGGCATAGATTCAACAAGGTGCTGGAAGCATTCCTCAGAGATTTTGGTCCATATTGACATGATGGCATCACACAGTTGCCGCAGATTTGTCGGCTGCACATCCCAAAGATGATCCATACAAGGCAGGATGGATCCATGCTTTCATGTTGTTTACGCCAAATTCTGACCCTACCATCCGAATGTCGCAGCAGAAATCGAGACTCATCAGACCAAGCAACGTTTTTCCAATCTTCTACTGTCCAATTTCGATGAGCTTGTACAAATTGTAGCCTCAGTTTCCTGTTCTTAGCTGAAAGGAGTGGTACCCGGTGTGGTCTTCTGCTGCTGTAGCCCATCTGCCTCAAAGTTCGACGCACTGTGCGTTCAGAGATGCTCTTAGGCCTACCTTGGTTGTAACGGGTGGCGATTTGAGTCACTGTTGCCTTTCTATCAGCTCGAACCAGTCTGCCCATTCTCCTCTGACCTCTGGCATCAACAAGGCATTTTCGCCCACAGAACTGCCGCTCACTGGATTTTTTTTCTTTTTCGGACCATTCTCTGTAAACCCTAGAGATGCCTGTGCGTGAAAATCCCAGTAGATCAGCAGTTTCTGAAATACTCAGACCAGCCCTTCTGGCACCAACAACCATGCCACGTTCAAAGGCACTCAAATCACCTTTCTTCCCCATACTGATGCTCGGTTTGAACTGCAGGAGATTGTCTTGACCATGTCTACATGCCTAAATGCACTGAGTTGCCGCCATGTGATTGGCTGATTAGAAATTAAGTGTTAACAAGAAGTTGGACAGGTGTACCTAATAAAGTGGCCAGTGAGTGTATATGCAGTATATATATAATATATATATATATATATATATATATATATATATATATATATACACCTATTCTATGTATATATTTGTATTCTATCTATTCTATTCTAACATATCAGTGTGATTTTACTGTACACCCCACATGAATTGCTAGCTTTTCAAAGGACACCGGTGCATTATTCTCGCAAGTCACACTGATGGTCCGTGTGGTGTGCGATTTTTTTTTTCTCGCCCCCCATAGACTTGCACTGGTGAGTCTCGGCCAATATATGCTGCTAATCGCAGCATGCTGCGATTTCACTTGCACGTATAATACGGCTGAGAAAAAAAAAACGGTGATGGGAGCTGCCTCACAAATTAACAGTGGTCCGAGTGCTATGTGATTTTCTTCTCGCATAGCACTCATCCGTATTCTTCTCTAGTGTGACTCCAGCCTAAGAGGAAGGATATGAGTGTGTTATAAGCAAGTAGAAATTAAGTGTGACCAGG
This sequence comes from Ranitomeya variabilis, assembly GCF_051348905.1. Taxonomy (NCBI): domain Eukaryota; kingdom Metazoa; phylum Chordata; class Amphibia; order Anura; family Dendrobatidae; genus Ranitomeya; species Ranitomeya variabilis. The sequence goes on from NC_135233.1 coordinate 829,445,838, forward strand.
AGAAGAGTACAGCTGTCCAATATGTGACCTAAATAATTAGGTGGCCCTAAGACTGAGAATATTCAAAAATCATTAATATAATTAAAAAATTGCCCGTTCTATACCAAAGACAAAAAAAATTGCCAATATTTTAAAAACATCTAATATACTGTACGTTTTTTTGCCAAAAAAGCCCATTAGGGGGAATTCTTTCCTCTAGTCTATATTAATATGAAAATCAACAAACCAACAATACTTGACTGTCCTATACAGGGTTTTATAAATGTGGACACAATCCCTGTAAAACCAGTTTCCATGTTAATAAAACTACCACGTTTTTCTCAAATGCCACAGGACAGGATTACCCGATAAAAAGTTTCATTAATTGCAACACAATAGGGCTAGTATATATGATAACATGCACTCTATGTAAATTGCAATGTGAGAAAAATTACACACTGCGCAAAGCAAACAAGAATGTTAATGTGCAGGGTGGGCCATTTATATGGATACATCGGGGTGGGCCATTTATATGGATACATCGGGGTGGGCCATTTATAAAGTTGCATCCAAAATGGTCGATTTCAAAATGGCCACCATGGTCACCACCCCTCTTGAAAAGTTTTCCCCCTCTCATATAATAATGTGCCACAAACAGGAAGTTGATATCACCAACCATTGCCTTTTTATTTAGGTGTATCCATATACATGGCCCACCCAGGTGTATCCATACAAATGGCCCACCCTGTACATTGTATAAAATATTATAATAAACATAAAGCACAAACCCATTTCCACTAAACCTAGAATGGGAAACACTTCAACATTAATGAGAACATACTGACACTAGAGTTATTAAACTCCCATAGTCACGAAGCGTTTGAATTTTTAACCAAAAATCTTTATTAACACATAGAAATACACAAAGTTAAAAAATGCCTCACAATCACAGATAAAAATGTCAATATAGAGACCAGCAAATTTTGGCTTTATGCGAATCCAGGTACATCAAATATTTCCTTGCATAATATGCATAATAAATGTAGGTATGCAGCAAAAAATTGAGAAAAACTCAATTAAATTTAAAGTGGCAGTGCAGACTAAATAACTGATCAGGTCCCAATGAAATGCATTCATATCCTGCTATAGTATAAAACCTCCGGCGGATCGTAACCCAATAGTAAATTATCCCACTATCATTGTGTACAGTACATCAAAGTTCAGTATAGTCAAGATTAGCAACTGCTGTATTCCTGTGCCGTGGTAGGCTATAAGGCCCAAAGTAGCCACCTGCACCTCACAAAAAATTCCTTGAGAACAAACAACCTTACCCAACAAAAATGAAGGATAAAGTCAAACCGCAATTTCAGCTTTTTTATACCATATATGCTCCAAAGAACACGTCCCAACTATGAAGACCAACTTAAGGACAATATCGGATGTAAACCATATTACCTGGATGCTCAAGCAATTCGAACCTCGTGGCACGCTGAGACTCTATTACCCCGATGCGCGTTTCGCACCTGCTTCTTCCTGGGGGTGTGTCATTGGTAAGGCGTCACTACTTCTTAAAAGCAAAAGCAACCAATCAGGTTGCCGAACTGGGGCTTACCCCCGGTGAGTCATACTTCAAAGGAAACCAGTCACAACGGTGCTACCTCAGCCAATCAAGTGCTCCAAAGATGCCGACTCCCACACCATTGGTAAGCCAGCGCATCTATTGCCGAATTTCTAAAACCCATCACCATCGCGCTGATTCATGCACGGCAGACATGAACCACAAGTGCCAGATGATACATAAAAAACGCCGGCACCAGCTACTAGAAATGGACGGAAAAACTACCCCCGCAAAACCGTAATACAACGGGGCAGAATCATGCAAAGGACAGCGAGGCACAGCCGACGCCTCCCCTGCAGGATGGGGCATCAACAGTAACCATCGCCCCCGCATGAACCCACATCCCCTTCGCTGTATTCGGCCTGATAAGACCTGATTAATGCCGCCACAAAATGCGGAGATATTAAAGATTTATTTGGCAGATAGCGGGATCACATACAGGATACCAATATGCAGCAACGCATCGCTGTTCACCCCCATAACCCCCGCATACTCACACTATGTGGTGAATATCCAGTTAAAGGGAGATGCTAATGTCGACATACCAAAAATACTGGTGGGTATATCGAACTACCCTAATACCTATAGATCATATCCCACTATCAAACATAAACAAAATACAGTCATCGTGGAAAATAAAGGTGGACTTATAAAACATGATACATAAAAACAAGAGTCCATTTATCAAAATGCACCCATAGAGATAAGTCCATATCCAAAGGAGATATATAGTTCTATAAGGCCACAACCAATACTCCTGGTATCTTCAGCATTGCACCAATATCCCCTAGGCCATATTCTTGACGAATTGCTCCTGTAGTTGAACGTACAGAATCTTCCAACTCTCAGGATCCCATCCACATCTGTATTTATGTAATCGAACCAATTAACCATAGGTCCAAAAGATCACAATCTGGCAACGGATTCTGAAAGTAATAAACTCACAATTAAAAACAGTCAAAAACAATCAAAACCAAACCAAAAAAACCACACACAATGTTAAAAGTATTAAAAGACCGACACTAACCTACCATGTACACAGAAAGACCAAGGAAAGGGCGATTTACAAAAAAGACCCAAAACCAAAATTTTCATTTAACCCTTGTGGGGCCAGTGTGCCCAAACGGTAAATCCACCGGCTCTCCACCTGCGCTAGGGCTTTACCCAAATCTCCACCCATGGGACCTATAGTCACAAGATCTATACCCTTAACTATCATAGCGCGGGGATTGCAGTTATGAAACTTTTTATAGTGTCTCGGGAGTGTCTTGAGACTGGCGAGATCTTCAACCGTCACAGCTGAAATTGCGGTTTGACTTTATCCTTCATTTTTGTTGGGTAAGGTTGTTTGTTCTCAAGGAATTTTTTGTGAGGTGCAGGTGGCTACTTTGGGCCTTATAGCCTACCATGGCACAGGAATACAGCAGTTGCTAATCTTGACTATACTGAACTTTGATGTACTGTACACAATGATAGTGGGATAATTTACTATTGGGTTACGATCCGCCAGAGGTTTTATACTATAGCAGGATATGAATGCATTTCATTGGGACCTGATCAGTTATTTAGTCTGCACTGCCACTTTAAATTTAATTGAGTTTTTCTCAATTTTTTGCTGCATACCTACATTTATTATGCATATTATGCAAGGAAATATTTGATGTACCTGTATTCGCATAAAGCCAAAATTCGCTGGTCTCTATATTGACATTTTTATCTGTGATTGTGAGGCATTTTTTAACTTTGTGTATTTCTATGTGTTAATAAAGATTTTTGGTTAAAAATTCAAACGCTTCGTGACTATGGGAGTTTAATAACTCTAGTGTCAGTATGTTCTCATTAATGTTGAAGTGTTTCCCATTCTAGGTTTAGTGGAAATGGGTTTGTGCTTTATGTTTATTATATATTTTTCTGTCTTTTGGCAGTGCACAGGTTGGTCTATTATGGACTTCAAGGCCAGAGAATTGACCTGGCGTCAGAAGGCTTCTACTATTTTTCAAACCAATGCCTCTCAGTCAGTGACCGACGTTTCCAACAATGATAAAGATTTGATTAAACAATATAGAAATTATGTACACAAAAAGACTAAGGTTTGGTGGACCAAGACCACCCTAGAGAACTATGTCAGTCAGAAAATCATCCCCAGGGGTTTGCGGGTGCAGCTATACCCTACCTTTGATCTGGGTGAGCAACAATTAGTGGACCGGTGGATGGCAGCAGCCTCAGCCTGTTCCCTGGAGTTCCTACAAATTATTATTGACAGTAACACTCTGTCTATTAATAAAATAGAGGATGAGATCAATAAATTGGATCTTTTACTCAAAAAGGAGTTGAAGAAGGAGCAATTTGAGATCTTTCTCAAAGAAATTACTAGTGACTTGGAAAAGTGGGAAAAGGACATTTGTTCTGGCAAAATGAAAAAATATTCAAGGGATGTTGCTGATTATGAGAACAACAGGGTCTATAAATGGCAGGAGCCTCGCCAGAGTAGGGAGAAGAGGGAAATGAGAACCACCTCTATCAGCTCTACGTCATCGATGTCTGATGCTGGCACTTCAAATCAGGGGGCTGATACAGTGCCATGGAATAAACGTACCAGATATGGGGGCAACTCTAGATCATATGATTTTTTTAAGAAGAGACCATATCAAAGGAACGATAGGATGAAGGTAATTAATTTGTCATCTCATATATTATCTGATGAGCAGACATCGATCCTTGAAAAAGGTCTTACCTTTTGTCCCTCTTTTTCTTTAGATTCCTTCACATCCGTGAAATACCTACATCTTTTTTCGAGGAAGTTGATTTTAAAGAGGCTCCATCACAAGGGACAGGGTGATAACACTTTTGATACGAAGGAAGAGAGGGAGGCTTTGGCTAACTTAGAAGCTTTGGAATTGGAAAGCCATCCTATTGAGTTGAGTGGATTCCCGAACCACTTGGTCGGGAAACCAAAGAAATTCCCAGCTTTTAATACTTGTCCAGCAGTAGAGATCTTCACGAAGCTGGTGACTAATGATATAGAGAAACTCGCCCAGAGGGGCTTTGGCTCTTCCAATATTAGACAGTCTGAGAAGAAAGCATTGGATATCCTGAAAGGTTGGGGGGACGTTGTTTTTAAACCGGCCGATAAAGGCGGAAATTTAGTGATCTGGCCCCATACCTTGTATGAGAAACAGGCATATAAATTGCTTAACAATGGAGATTGTTACAAAAAACTGGTCGGTAACCCCTTGAAGCGTTTTCAGGACCAATTGAGTGACGTACTGGAAAGGGCTTTCCAGGAGGGCATAATTCCTAAAAGACTGTGGGAATTGGTTAGAGATATGCACCCCAGGATGCCTACGCTATACTTGTTACCTAAGATACACAAAGACCCCGTTGATCCTCCGGGCAGACCGATTGTGTCCGGCAACGGTGGTCTCTGTGAGGTTATCACCCAAGTCTTGGATTATTATTTGAAACCCCTGGTGTCACAACTTCCTTCTTTTATCAAAGATACTACAGCTGCTTTGCGCAGACTGGATAATCTTCAACTCAGTCCTGGGAGTGTTATGGTCACCGCTGACGTAGAGGCACTGTACACCTCAATAAAACATGCTGATGGGTTGAGAGCGGTGGCCTGGTACTTGGAGTGCAGTAATTTAGATAGAAAGCTAGTCCAACTATTGCTGGAGCTATTGGAATATGTGCTTTCACACAATGTCTTTGTTTTTGGGCGTGGCACGTATCTGCAGTTACAGGGCACCGCTATGGGGGCCTGCTGTGCCCCCTCCTATGCAAACCTTTTCCTGGGGGCTTGGGAAAGGGACATCTTTATGAGCAATCCCATCCCCCAGTGTCATCTCATCCAAGAATGGATGAGATATATTGATGACATCTGGTTTGTATGGGAGGGGAGCACAGCGGAGCTTAATTCCCTGATGACCAACTTGAATCAGAATGAATTAAATATCAGACTTACCTTTAAATACGGTAGATCGGTCGATTTTCTTGATTTGCAGATACGTGCCCGCCCGGAAGGAGACATTGTCACTAACGTATTCCGTAAGAGTACTGCTACAAATTCGTTGCTTCATGCCAGGTCGGCACATCTGCCCTCTACAATCAGAGGAATACCCGTTGGCCAGTTTTTACGGGTTCGTCGCATTTGTTCCAACGAGGCTGACTTCGTGATGCAATCAGAGGATTTAGCTGATAGGTTCTCACAACGCGGATATGGTCGGAAGACCATTAGGAGAGGGCTCTCAAGAGCAAAGAATACATCTAGGGACGTTTTGTTGTATGGTAACAACAGCAGTAGAGGGAAGGATGATAAGAGCCAGATACGACTTATCACAGGTTATCATAACAAGTGGCAGGATTTTAGGCAAATTGTGGAGAGTCATTGGGCCGTTTTGCATACAGACCCAATTTTAAGATCAATTATCCCCAAAAAACCAGATATAGTGGCTAGGAGATCAAGAAACCTTAGGGATATCTTGGTGCATAGCCACTATGAGCCTGTAAAGAAGAAAAATGGGGGCACGGATTTGGTGGGTTTCTTTCCGTGTGGCAGGTGTAAGGCCTGTGCCAACTGTATCAAAACCAAAAAATTCACCAATTTTGATGGCTCAAGGGTATATGAGATTCGGAAATTTATTTCATGCTCCACGAAAGGGGTGATTTATCACTCCACCTGCCCCTGTGGCAAGGTATACGTGGGCCTTACAACTAGGGAATTGAAGTTACGTGTTCGGGAACATGTACGGGATATAGAGAAGGCTGTGACGGTTGAAGATCTCGCCAGTCTCAAGACACTCCCGAGACACTATAAAAAGTTTCATAACTGCAATCCCCGCGCTATGATAGTTAAGGGTATAGATCTTGTGACTATAGGTCCCAGGGGTGGAGATTTGGGTAAAGCCCTAGCGCAGGTGGAGAGCCGGTGGATTTACCGTTTGGGCACACTGGCCCCACAAGGGTTAAATGAAAATTTTGGTTTTGGGTCTTTTTTGTAAATCGCCCTTTCCTTGGTCTTTCTGTGTACATGGTAGGTTAGTGTCGGTCTTTTAATACTTTTAACATTGTGTGTGGTTTTTTTGGTTTGGTTTTGATTGTTTTTGACTGTTTTTAATTGTGAGTTTATTACTTTCAGAATCCGTTGCCAGATTGTGATCTTTTGGACCTATGGTTAATTGGTTCGATTACATAAATACAGATGTGGATGGGATCCTGAGAGTTGGAAGATTCTGTACGTTCAACTACAGGAGCAATTCGTCAAGAATATGGCCTAGGGGATATTGGTGCAATGCTGAAGATACCAGGAGTATTGGTTGTGGCCTTATAGAACTATATATCTCCTTTGGATATGGACTTATCTCTATGGGTGCATTTTGATAAATGGACTCTTGTTTTTATGTATCATGTTTTATAAGTCCACCTTTATTTTCCACGATGACTGTATTTTGTTTATGTTTGATAGTGGGATATGATCTATAGGTATTAGGGTAGTTCGATATACCCACCAGTATTTTTGGTATGTCGACATTAGCATCTCCCTTTAACTGGATATTCACCACATAGTGTGAGTATGCGGGGGTTATGGGGGTGAACAGCGATGCGTTGCTGCATATTGGTATCCTGTATGTGATCCCGCTATCTGCCAAATAAATCTTTAATATCTCCGCATTTTGTGGCGGCATTAATCAGGTCTTATCAGGCCGAATACAGCGAAGGGGATGTGGGTTCATGCGGGGGCGATGGTTACTGTCGATGCCCCATCCTGCAGGGGAGGCGTCGGCTGTGCCTCGCTGTCCTTTGCATGATTCTGCCCCGTTGTATTATGGTTTTGCGGGGGTAGTTTTTCCATCCATTTCTAGTAGCTGGTGCCGGCGTTTTTTATGTATCATCTGGCACTTGTGGTTCATGTCTGCCGTGCATGAAACAGCGCGATGGTGATGGGTTTTAGAAATTCGGCAATAGATGCGCTGGCTTACCAATGGTGTGGGAGTCGGCATCTTTGGAGCACTTGATTGGCCGAGGTAGCACCGTTGTGACTGGCTTCCTTTGAAGTATGACTCACCGGGGGTAAGCCCCAGTTCGGCAACCTGATTGGTTGCTTTTGCTTTTAAGAAGTAGTGACGCCTTACCAACGACATGCCCCCAGGAAGAAGCAGGTGCGAAACGCGCGTCGGGGTAATAGAGTCTCAGCGTGCCACGAGGTTCGAATTGCTTGAGCATCCAGGTAATATGGTTTACATCCGATATTGTCCTTAAGTTGGTCTTCATAGTTGGGACGTGTTCTTTGGAGCATATATGGTATAAAAAAGCTGAAATTGCGGTTTGACTTTATCCTTCATTTTTGTTGGGTAAGGTTGTTTGTTCTCAAGGAATTTTTTGTGAGGTGCAGGTGGCTACTTTGGGCCTTATAGCCTACCACGGCACAGGAATACAGCAGTTGCTAATCTTGACTATACTGAACTTTGATGTACTGTACACAATGATAGTGGGATAATTTACTATTGGGTTACGATCCGCCGGAGGTTTTATACTATAGCAGGATATGAATGCATTTCATTGGGACCTGATCAGTTATTTAGTCTGCACTGCCACTTTAAATTTAATTGAGTTTTTCTCAATTTTTTGCTGCATACCTACATTTATTATGCATATTATGCAAGGAAATATTTGATGTACCTGGATTCGCATAAAGCCAAAATTTGCTGGTCTCTATATTGACATTTTTATCTGTGATTGTGAGGCATTTTTTAACTTTTTGTATTTCTATGTGTTAATAAAGATTTTTGGTTAAAAATTCAAACGCTTCGTGACTATGGGAGTTTAATAACTCTAGTGTCAGTATGTTCACATTGTATAAAATGTCCAATAATATGAAAAGGAGAATATCCTAACGTGCTTGCTTATGGAATGATACATGATTATGAAAACTGAGAGGAAAACCCGAACTATATGGTCAAGTAAATAATGGTACGAACCAATACTTGTCAATAATAAAAAGCAAAGTTTATTGAGACAAAAAAGGAATGAATAAAATGCAGCACTAATGACAACCAGTGTGTACCTACCAATTACGCAGGTACCAATTGATGCTGACAAAAAATCAAAGAAACAAAATATCAAAGGACATGGCAAAAAAGGGGGTGGTGGTGATGCAAAAATCCAATAATATATATATATATATATATATATATATATATATATATATATATATATATATATATAATTTTAAATACTGATAATATGCCTGGTAATTGCTGTAGTGAGCAGTTAGCTGTATGGTCACACCGGTAAGGGCAGGAACGCACCCCGATGTGTGTTTCGGATCAAGTCCTTCGTCTTCCCCTGACGGGATGCGTTCATGCCCTTACTGGTGTGACCATACAATCAACCACTCACTACAGCATTTACCAGGAATATTATCAGTACTTACATATAGTAGAAAGAAAGCCAGCTCACCTAGTACTTGAAGTCCAGTTTGCACGGAACCAGGTGGATCCACACCAGATAATAAGCTCATGGAAAAAAAAGAGTTGTTCCAGCATCTTTGAAAAAGAACACAAGTTAGCGTGTCTTGCTCCCCCGCCTTGTCTATGCAACCATTGTAATTTTTGCAAGTTTTAATGGATTTAAAATAAAGAAAGAACTATTTTTACCAGATGCTGGAACAACAACTCTTTTTTTTCCCTTGATATTATCAGTATGGTTGTGTCTGCTACTTTGCACTTCTACGTTATCCTGAGGCTGCACTATGTTTAGGTTCTGTTATCAAAAACTAAATAAATCATTGCTCTTTGACTGCAGATAAACTTCTCACATTGGCTTTATTATTATACCGTATATGCACCTTATCTTTACCCTGCATGTAATGCAATGTTATGCTGGTATACTATTCTATTTGTTGTGCTTTATCTTAACCTCACATATATACAGTAGTGCAATGTTACACTGATGTTCCACCTTATCTTTAAGGCCGGGGTCACACTAGAGAGTATTACGGACCTATGAGAGGCGCAAAAACATCGCATTGCACACGGACCAATGATTCTTTATGGGGCAGCTCCTCTCTGGCGTATATTTCACAGCCGTACTTTACAGGCATAGAAAATCACAGCATGCTGCGTTTGTCAGCGTATTGCGCAAAATATCCGCCAATGAAAGTCTATGGGGGCGAGAAATATATGGATTACACACGGACCATCAGTGTGACTTGCGAGAAATACGCAGCGGTGTTCTATAGAAAAGCCGGCAATTCAGCACGGTGTACATTAAAATCACACTGAGGCTGGGGTCACACTTGGCGTAAGACAATACGCCACGTATTATACGTCCGTACTACGGCTGTAATACGGAGAAATGTTCCCAAAATATTGATCCGTAGTCAGGGTGTGTCAGCGTATTTTGCGCATGGCATCCTCCATATGTAATCCGTACGGCATCCGTACTGCGAGATTTTCACGCAGGCTTGCAAAACCGACATCTAATGGATTTATGTGCTCAAATGTTCATTAAAACATATATACAGTATATATATATATATGTCATTGAGACACATATATATATATTCTGTATTTAGATTTCATTCAGCGCGATATCTGTGAAAAGTCGGTAATTCAATTGCCAGCTTTTCATTTCTCCTGCACAAACCCGACAGGATATGAGACATGGTTTACATACAGTAAACCATCTCATATCCCCATTTTTTTTGCATATTCCACACTACTAATGTTAGTAGTGTGTATTTGCAAAATTTCAGCGCTGTAGCTGCTAAAATAAAGGGTTAAATGGCGGAAAAAATTGGCGTGGGCTCCCGCGCAATTTTCTCCGCCAGAATGGTAAAGCCAGTGACTGAGGGCAGATATTAATAGCCAGGAGAGGGTCCATGGTTATTGGCCCCCCCGTGGCTACAAACATCTGCCCCCAGCCACCCCAGAAAAGGCACATCTGGAAGATGTGCCTATTCTGGCACTTGGCCACTCTCTTCCCACTCCCTGTAGCGGTGGGATATGGGGTAATGAAGGGTTAATGCCACCTTGCTATTGTAAGGTGACATTAAGCCAGATTAATAATGGAGAGGCGTCAATTATGACACCTATCCATTATTAATCCAATTGTCTGAAAGGGTTAAAAAACACACACACACATGATTTAAAAGTATTTTAATGAAATAAACACAGCGGTTGCTTTAATAATTTATTGCTCTCTCAATCCATTTGCAGGCCCTCGCTTGGCAAAATAATAAACGCACAAGATACATACCCTCAGCTGAACCGTCACGTCCCACGAGGTAATCCATCTGAAGGGGTTAAAATATTTTACAGGCAGGAGCCCTGCAAATGCAGCTGTGCTCCGTGCTTGTAAGCCCCGGGAAATGAAGGAAATGTAGGTCTTTGACCTACATTTCCTTCAGTCGCGGTGATGCGCCCCCTGGTGGATGTCCTCATATGACCTGGAGCGTGGGAAAAAGTTCCCAGGCTGCAGTTCATGAGAACATCCAGCAGGAGCGCATCACCGCGACTCAATGTAAGTATAGATCACTCTGCTTTCCTTTCAGCACCCGGGGATTACAGGCACGAGCGAGTGGTTTATCGCAGCTCGTGCCTGTAATATTAGTTAACCCCTTCAGATGGATTACCTCATTGGACGTGATAGGACATCAGAAGGTATGTATCTTGTGCGTTTATTATTTTGCCAAGCGAGGGTGTTGCTGATGGATTGAGAGAGCAATAAATTATTAAAACAACCGCTGTGTTTATTTCATTAAAATACTTTTAAATCATGTGTGTGTGTGTTTTTTAACCCTTTCAAACAATTGGATTAATAATGGATAGGTGACATAATTAACGCCTCTCCATTATTAATCTGGCTTAATGTCACCTTACAATAGCAAGGTGGCATTAACCCTTCATTACCCCATATCCCACCGCTACAGGGAGTGGGAAGAGAGTGGCCAAGTGCCAGAATAGGCGCATCTTCCAGATGTGCCTTTTCTGGGGTGGCTGGGGGCAGATGTTTGTAGCCACGGGGGGGGGCAATAACCATGGACCCTCTCTAGGCTATTAATATCTGCCGTCAGTCACTGGCTTTACCACTCTGGCGGAGAAAATTGCGTGGGAGCCCACGCCAATTTTTTCTGCCATTTAACCCTTTATTTTAGCAGCTACAGTGCTGAAATTTTGCACATACACACTGCTAACATTAGTAGTGTGGAATATGCCAAAAAAATGGGGATATGAGATGGTTTACTGTATGTAAACCATGTCTCATATCCTGTCGGGTTTGTGCAGGAGAAATGAAAAGCCGGCAATTGAATTACCGGCTTTTCACAAACACCGCTGCGTATTTCTCGCAAGTCACACTGCTGGTCCGTGTGGAATCCGTATTTTTCTCGCCCCCATAGACTTTCATTGGCGATTTTTTTGCGCAATACGCTGACAAACGCAGCATGCTGCGATTTTGTACGGCCGTAGAAAGCCGTATATTACGGATCCGTACTATACGGCTGATAGGAGCAGCCCCATTGAGAATAATTGTGCTGTATGTAATGCGAGTTTTACGGACGTAGTTTCTGCGCTCTTACGTCCGTAAAACACGCATGTGTGACCCCAGCCTGACAATTTAGAATAGAATAGATAGAATAAATGTCTACACATAGTATAGGTATATATATATATATATATATATATATATATATATATATATATACTGCATATATATATATATATATATATATATATATATATATATATATATAAAATTACTTTAAAATAAAATACTTTATTCATAATGTGTGTGTATTATTAAACCTTTACTACTATTGGATTAATAATGGATAGGTGTCTTATTGACATCTCTCCATTATTAAACAGGCTTAATGTAACCTTACATTAGCAATGTGACATTAACCCCTTATTACCCCATATCCCACCGCTAAAGAGAAGTGGAAAGAGAGAGGCTAAGTGCCAGAATAGGCGAATCTTGCAGATGTGCCTTTTCTGGGGTAGCTGGGGGCAGATGTTTTTAGCCGGGGGGGGGGGGCAATAATTTGGTTTGCCTATTTGGTTTGTAAAACATTTATATTTATATTTTTATATGTTGTGCCTAACTCTTAACCCCTTTTTTCGGTTTTGCATTTTCACCTTTCACTCCCCTCTTTCCCAGAGCCATAACTTTTTTATTTTTCCATCAATATGGCCACATTAGGGCTTATTTGTTGCGGGACGATTTGTAGTTTTGAACGACACCATTGGTTTTACCATGTCATGTACTAGAAAATGGGAAAAAATTTGCAAGTGCGGTGGAATTGCAAAAAAAGTGCAATCCCATACTTGTATTTTGTTTGGATTTTTTGCTAGGTTCACTAAATGCTAAAACTGACCTGCCATTATGGTGGACACCGTGTCACTGGAGACACACGGACACAGAGCCAGGTCACAGCACAGGCCATTTACGGCACTCCAGACTTCACCAGAGTCGAACCCTATGAGCCTGCACCAACCTATTCCTGATTATAGGCACAAGCAGAGTTACACTGCCTTACCATTCCCCTATGCTCCTTTAAGGTAGCACGTTACTGAAGAACGCCAAGAAAGGCCGAAACGTTTATTTTCTCTTTTGCAAACAAACACAAAAGAGATCCACCTTAAGTTGAGTGCCGGGTCTATTTTTATATTGTCACACGGTGTGGGACCCTACCTTGGCACCTTCACGGGGTAGTGCATACGGTTTAAATTCTTAAACCACTTATGTGACACAAAATTGTTAATAAATTAAGAAATAAGATTTCCCATATGTGTACCTGCACAATTTTTGAAACTTTTTTTTTGTTTGGAAACTACAAGGGTTACTGTCATGGTTCCCAATGGCAAGGGAACGTAAAAAACACATAAGTAACGAACGAGCTCTCGGGTGATGGAAACTCGAGTTGACCGTGAGCTAAATCTACCACACAACTAACAGTAGCCAGGGAGCATACCTACGGCTTCCTATATGCCACGCGCCAGCCGGAGGACTAACTACGCCTGGTAGAGGAAGAAACAGACCTGGCTTACCTCTAGGGAAATACCCCAAAAGATGATAGCAGCCCCCCACATGTAATAACGGTGAATTAAGAGGGAAAGACATACACAGTATGAAAGTAGATTTAGCAAAGAGAGGTCCACTTACTAGATAGCAGAAGGATACAAAAGAGGACTTCACGGTCAACTGAAAACCCTTTCAAAAACCGTCCTGAAATTACTTTAAGACTCCTGTGTCAACTCATGACACAGGAGTGGCAATTTCAGCCCGCAAGAGCTTCCAGCTACAGAGGATTACAAAAACTGCAAACTGGACAAAAGGTACAAAACAAAAGGACAAAGTCCACTTAGCTGATCAGCAGACTAGGAGCAGGAACATGCAACCGAAGGCTCTGGTTACAATGATGACCGGCAAGGAAATGACTGGAGAGCAAGGCTAAATAGGAAACTCCCAAACACTGATGGAAGCAGGTGAACAGAAGAAGCAAAGTGCAAACAAGTCACCAGTACCACCAGCAACCACCAGGGGAGCCCAAAAAGCGGATACACAACAGTACCCTCCCCTTAAGGAGGGGGCACCGAACCCTCACAAGAACCGCCAGGGCGATCTGGATGAGCCCTATGAAAGGCACGAACCAAATCCGAGGCATGAACATCAGAGGCAGTTACCCAAGAATTATCTTCCTGACCATAGCCTTTCCATTTAACCAGATATTGAAGTCTCCGTCTGGAAATACGGGAGTCCAAGATCTTCTCTACGACGTACTCCAATTCACCCTCCACCAGCACAGGAGCAGGAGGTTCAGTAGAAGGAACCACCGGTACCTCATATCTCCGCAACAACGACCGATGGAACACATTATGGATAGCGAAAGATGCCGGAAGGTCCAAACGAAAGGAAACAGGGTTAAGAATCTCCAAAATCCTATAAGGACCGATGAACCGAGGCTTAAATTTGGGAGAAGAAACCCTCATAGGGACAAAACGGGAAGACAACCACACCAAGTCCCCAACGCGAAGGTGGGGACCAACACGACGACGACAGTTAGCAAACTGCTGAGTCCTCTCCTGGGACAATTCCAAATTATCCACCACTTGTCCCCAAATCCGATGCAACCGATCCACCACCGCATCCACTCCAGGACAATCCGAAGATTCAACCTGACCAGATGAAAAACGCGGATGAAACCCTGAATTGCAAAAGAAAGGAGAAACCAAAGTGGCAGAACTAGCCCGATTATTAAGAGCAAACTCCGCCAACGGCAGAAAGGCAACCCAATCATCCTGATCCGCAGACACAAAACACCTCAAATAAGTCTCCAAAGTTTGATTAGTTCGCTCCGTCTGGCCATTGGTCTGAGGATGGAATGCAGACGAAAAGGACAAATCAATGCCCAACCTGGCACAGACTGCCCGCCAAAATCTAGACACGAACTGGGTACCCCTGTCAGAAACGATGTTTTCCGGAATACCATGCAAGCGAACCACATTTTGAAAAAACAGAGGGACCAACTCAGATGAGGAAGGCAACTTAGGCAATGGCACCAAATGAACCATTTTAGAAAAACGGTCACACACCACCCAGATGACAGACATCTTCTGAGAAACAGGGAGATCCGAGATAAAGTCCATAGAGATGTGCGTCCAAGGCCTCTTCGGAATAGGCAAGGGCAACAACAACCCACTAGCCCTAGAACAACAAGGCTTGGCCCGAGCACACACATCGCAAGACTGCACAAAAACACGCACATCTCGAGACAGGGAAGGCCACCAGAAGGATCTAGCCACCAAATCTCTGGTGCCAAAAATTCCCGGATGACCTGCCAGAGTAGAAGAATGAACTTCCGAGATGACTCTAGTGGTCCACTCGTCAGGAACAAACAGTCTACCAGACGGACAACGATCAGGTCTATCCACCTGAAATTCTTGCAAAGCACGTCGCAAATCTGGAGAGACAGCAGACAAAACCACTCCATCCTTAAGGACACCAGCAGGTTCAGAATTCCCAGGAGAGTCAGGCTCAAAACTCCTAGAAAGAGCATCTGCTTTCACATTCCTAGAACCCGGTAAGTACGAGACCACAAAATTAAACCGGGAAAAGAACAACAACCAACGTGCCTGTCTAGGATTCAGGCGCCTGGCAGACTCCAAATAAATTAAATTCTTGTGATCAGTCAAAACTACCACCTGATGTCTGGCACCCTCAAGCCAATGACGCCACTCCTCAAATGCCCACTTCATGGCCAAAAGCTCCCGATTACCAACATCATAGTTTCGCTCGGCGGCCGAAAATTTTCGCGAAAAGAACGCACAAGGTCTCATCACTGAGCAGTCGGAACTTTTCTGCGACAAAACCGCCCCCGCTCCGATCTCGGAAGCATCGACCTCAACCTGAAAGGGAAGAGAAACATCAGGCTGGCGCAACACAGGGGCAGACAAAAAGCGGCGCTTAAGCTCCCGAAAGGCCTCCACGGCAGCAGGGGACCAATTGGCAACATCAGCACCCTTTTTAGTCAAATCCGTCAGAGGTTTAGCAACGCCAGAAAAACCAGCTATAAATCGACGATAAAAATTAGCAAAGCCCAAGAATTTCTGGAGACTCTTCAGAGAAGTAGGCTGCGTCCAGTCGTAAATAGCCCGAACCTTGACAGGGTCCATCTCAATAGAAGAATGGGAAAAAATATACCCCAAAAATGAAATTTTTTGAACCCCAAAAACACACTTTGAACCCTTTACACACAAAGAATTCTCCCGCAAAACCTGAAAAACCCTCCTGACCTGCTGAACATGAGAATCCCAGTCATCAGAAAAAATCAAAATATCATCCAAGTACACAATCATAAATTTATCCAAATATTCCCGGAAAATATCATGCATTAAGGACTGAAAGACAGAAGGTGCATTAGAAAGGCCGAAAGGCATTACCAAATACTCAAAATGGCCCTCAGGCGTATTAAATGCGGTCTTCCACTCATCCCCCTGCTTAATTCGCACCAAATTATACGCCCCACGAACATCAATCTTAGAGAACCACTTAGCCCCCCTTATGCGAGCAAACAAATCAGTCAGCAAAGGCAACGGATACTGATATTTGACTGTAATTTTATTCAGGAGACGATAATCAATACAAGGCCTCAGAGAGCCATCCTTTTTAGAGACAAAGAAAAAACCGGCTCCTAAAGGTGATGAAGAAGGACGAATATGTCCCTTTTCCAGGGACTCCTTAATATACTCGCGCATAGCAGCATGTTCAGGTACAGATAGGTTAAACAAACGACCCTTTGGAAATTTACTGCCAGGAATCAGATCTATGGCGCAATCACAATCCCTGTGAGGAGGGAGTGAACCAATCTTAGGCTCTTCAAAAATATCACGATAATCAGACAAAAATGCCGGAATCTCAGATGGAATAGATGATGAAATGGACACCATAGGAGTGTCCCCATGAGCCCCCCGACATCCCCAGCTTAACACAGACATAGCCTTCCAGTCAAGGACTGGGTTATGAGACTGTAACCATGGTAATCCAAGCACCAAAACATCATGTAAATTGTACAACACAAGGAAGCGAATCACCTCCTGATGGTCTGGAGTCATACGCATAGTCACTTGCGTCCAGAACTGTGGTTTATTACAAGCCAAAGGTGTAGAATCAATACCCTTCAGAGGTATAGGGACTTCCAGAGGCTCTAAATCAAACCCACAGCTCCTGGCAAAGGACCAGTCCATAAGACTCAGAGCGGCGCCCGAGTCCACATAGGCATCCACGGTAATAACTGATAATGAACAAATCAAGGTTACAGACAAAATAAATTTGGACTGTAAAGTGCCAATTGAAATGGACTTGTCAACCTTCCTAGTACGCTTAGAGCATGCCGATATAACATGAGCAGAATCACCACAATAGAAGCATAACCCATTTTTACGCCTATAATTCTGCCGCTCGCTTCTGGACATAACTCTGTCACATTGCATGGCGCAGGGAACCCGACCATAACATCTTTAACGGCATCAGAAAGGCCCTCTCTGAAATTTGCCGCTAAGGCGCACTCATTCCACTGAGTAAGCACAGACCACCTACGAAATTTTTGGCAGTATATCTCCGCTTCATCTTGCCCTTGAGATAGGGCAATCAAAGCTTTTTCAGCTTGAATCTCCAAATTAGGTTCCTCATAAAGCAACCCTAAAGCCAGGAAAAACGCATCCACATTGAGCAACGCAGGATCCCCTGGTGCCAATGAAAATGCCCAATTTTGAGGGTCACCTCGCAGCAAAGAGATTACAATCTTAACCTGCTGGACAGGATCTCCTGAGGAGTGAGGTCTGAGAGAAAGGAATAATTTACAATTATATTTGAAATTCAAAAACCGAGATCTATCTCCGGAAAACACCTCTGGTGTAGGGATTTTAGGTTCAGAAATAGGAGCATGTATAACAAAATCTTGTAAATTTTGAACCTTCGTAGCAAGATTATTTAAACCTGCAGCCAAACTCTGGACATCCATGTTAAACAGCTAAGGTCAGAGCCATTCAAGGGCTAAGAGGAGGTAAGAAGCAGCTAGACAGCAATTAAAGGCTAGGCAGCAAAACTCTGAGGGAAAGAAAAAAAAAATTTTCCCTTCAACACTTCTTTTTCTCCTGCTTCAGCCCAAACAATTAACACTTTGTAGGCCAGTCATACTGTCATGGTTCCCAATGGCAAGGGAACGTAAAAAAACACATAAGTAACGAACGAGCTCTCGGGTGATGGAAACTCGAGTTGACCGTGAGCTAAATCTACCACACAACTAACAGTAGCCAGGGAGCATACCTACGGCTTCCTATATGCCACGTGCCAGCAGGAGGACTAACTACGCCTGGTAGAGGAAGAAACAGACCTGGCTTACCTCTAGGGAAATACCCCAAAAGATGATAGCAGCCCCCCACATGTAATAACGGTGAATTAAGAGGGAAAGACATACACAGTATGAAAGTAGATTTAGCAAAGAGAGGTCCACTTACTAGATAGCAGAAGGATACAAAAGAGGACTTCACGGTCAACTGAAAACCCTTTCAAAAACCATCCTGAAATTACTTTAAGACTCCTGTGTCAACTCATGACACAGGAGTGGCAATTTCAGCCCGCAAGAGCTTCCAGCTACAGAGGATTACAAAAACTGCAAACTGGACAAAAGGTACAAAACAAAAGGACAAAGTCCACTTAGCTGATCAGCAGACTAGGAGCAGGAACATGCAACCGAAGGCTCTGGTTACAATGATGACCGGCAAGGAAATGACTGGAGAGCAAGGCTAAATAGGAAACTCCCAAACACTGATGGAAGCAGGTGAACAGAAGAAGCAAAGTGCAAACAAGTCACCAGTACCACCAGCAACCACCAGGGGAGCCCAAAAAGCGGATACACAACAGGTTACATTTTGATCAGCAATTTCTCATTTTACAAAACAAAATTTGCAAAATCGTTTCGTTTAGGGATCATATCACATTTGAAGTGACATTGTGGGGCTTATATGACAAAAAATACTCAAAATTGATACTATTCTAAAAACTACACCAAAGTCCTAAAAACAACATTCAAGAGCTTTATTAGCCCTTCATGTGCTTCACAGGAACTGAAGCAATGTGGAAGAAAAAAAATGAACATTTAACTTTTTTTTCATGAAAAATTAAATTCAGATCCAATATTTTTGCTTTTCCAGTGGTAACAGGAGAAAATTAACTTAAAAAATGTGCTGTGCAATTACTGCTGAGAACATTGATCCCCCTAATGTGGAGGGAAATTACTGTTTGGGTACAAAGAAGGGCTTGTAAGGGAAGAAGCACCATTTGACTTTTGAATGCAAAATTGACTGGAATCATTTTGAAAACTAGACACCTCAAGAAACCTATCTAGATGTGTGGTGAACACCTTAAGGCATCAGGTGTTTCACAGAAATTTGTAACATTGAGCAGTGAAGCTAAAAAAATCACATTTTTTCCATGAAAGTGTTACTTTACAACCAATTTTTTTCATCTCACAAGTGCAACAAGAGAAAACGGACCCTGAATATTGTTGGAAAATTTCTCATGTGTATGCTAATAGCCCATATGTTGTGGAAAACTACTGTTTGGGTGCACGGCAGGTCTTGGAATTAAAGGAGCGTCGTTTGACTTTTTGAACGCAAAAATTGGCTTGAATCATTAGGGGACACCATGTTACATTTGGAGAACTCTTGATGTGCCTAAGCAATGGAAACTGCCTTTACTGGTGATGCCATTTTGGAAACTAGTATCCTCAAGAAATGTATTTAGATGTGTTGTCAGCACCTTGAATCCTGATGCTTCTCAGAAGTTGATAACGTAGAGCTGTGAAAATGGAAAAAATCAAATTCCCACAAAAAATGAATTTTGCCCCAAATTTTGCATTTTCGTAAGAGTAACAGGAGAAAATGCAACCTGTTCGGAGTACGCCGATACCAAAAATGTGGCCGAAAACTGCTGCTTGGGCGCAAGGCAGGGATCAGACGGAAAGGAGTGCCATTTGACTTTTTGAATGCAAAATTTTCAGCAATTATTAGGCTCCATCTTGCATTTGGAGAGTCCCTGATGTCTGAAAACTCATTATGGAAGAAAGAGTATAAGTACGTTTAAAATTTATTTTAATCTTTATTCAGTACATTTTTAAAATAGAGACCATATAGAATATACACATGTAATATCAGAGGTTGCAATGCCATATATTAGTCGCAGAAGACCATGTTACTTATTTTGCCCTAGTTAAAATCCTATTACATGTCCATTAAACTACGATACATTAATCAAAGTGCAAAAAAAGGTGTATATAGTATAAAGTGCTGCTTAATATCGTGCATGTACAGTACAATATGATAATGAAAGGAGTTACATAATAGACATATTAGAAGTGCTCCCACTCCCCCAACGCATATTCGTGTGGTCCCTTCCTCAGGAGGCATGTGTTGGAGAGGGAGGTCATTGCATATATAGAGCAGGCTGGCCAGTTAGAGGGTGGATACACATGTGGTGCAGTGAGATTTGAATTGCCAAAGCAATCAGAAGGCCGGTGGCATGTCCGTGGTTGGAGCATGCGCAATGTATGTCCGGCACATGTAAAGGCTGCTTCGGCTTGCGGTCCGGTGGAACGCAAGCACATGTTGCCTCGACAACGCACGAATCACAGTGGACCGCTTGTCAAAGTGCCAGCAGCAGACATATCAAGCAGGAGCTCAAGGACACCTAGGAAATATTAAGGACATCGCATAAGGAATGGACAACTAAAAGAATGGAGGTAAGTATATCATTAGATGTAAGCTAATAAGTGAAATGGTGGGTTTATGAAATGAAGGAATTAAACAGGATAACGTATGTTGAGCACTGAAAACAAGAAATAATAGACTGAAAAGAATTCAGTGAACCATAATAATGCAGTAAAAAGGGTGTGAGGGAGCAAAAAATTAACCCTCCGTCAGGAGCAACTGACCTGACAGGCACAGCTCACTTAGTTTCATTTCTCTATTGTCAGTGGTTTGTCTGGGAAACACCATCCTCCCAGTACCTTCCTAACTTTAAAGGCTGTGTGAATCCTGAGAAGCCTCTTGTGCTGCAGAGCTGCAGGAGATCAGATATCAGTGTTTTGGCTTCTCAGGCTCATTGCCCCTGAATGGGTCACACCTTTGATGGTTAGAATTTGCTGTTTTTATTCATCCCAATTGTTTTTTTAGCTTGTTTTATGAATAGCTAGTGCGAAATTTGTGGATTTGTCATGGAAGGTTTTGTTAGAAATAAGAGTGTGATTCTCAGGCACATTGTGCCCTAACACATATTCTCTCTCTTGCTTCAGCTTTTCTTCTGAAATGGCGAGGAGAATATTTGACTTGTCAAATGCCCTTCATGTTGAGCAAGTGCAAAATATACTGATTGATGATGAGACAGACCCCTTACAGCTAGAAGATTTAGGGGAAGAAAGTGACATTGCTTCAGAAGATGATGTTGAAGAATGTCCAGATGTGTCTGATACAGATCAAGATGGAGAGAGTGAGGAGCATGCTCAAGACATAGAAACACATTACTTTTCCTATTATTAAACATTTTTTTTCCACCTGATTATGTGTATTCTCATTTATTACATTCCTATTAAGGTAACTGATCACTTTTAGAGCATTGACATTTTTAAAAAAGGAAAATATAGCCAATTTTCTAGCCTGTGCCGGACAGGCGCAATACCCCTAAACTCGTTATGAAACATATTGCCCCTGACGGAGGGTTAAGGGTATGTGCACACGCTGCGGATTTTTCTGTGGATCAGCAGCGTTTCCGCAGCTGCGGATCAGCAGCGTTTCCGCAGCTGCGGATCCGCAGCGGTTTCCCATGAGTTTACAGTACAATGTAAACCTATGGGAAACCAAATCCGCAGTGCTCATGCTGCGGAAAAAAACATGCGGAAACGCAGCGGTTTATTTTCCGCAGCATGTCAATTCTTTGTGCGGATTCCGCTGCGGGTTTGCATCTGCTCCAATAGAAATCTGCAGGTGAAAACCCGCAGAGGAAACCGCAAAAGAAACCATAATAAATCTGCAGTAAAAACCGCAGCCGTTTTTCACTGCGGATTTTGCAAATCCGCTGTGGAAAATTCCACAATGGAATCCGCAACGTGTGCACGTGGCCTAAATGTGGCAGTTGTTGTGTACTGTGACAGGTACTTGTGAAGAAATGAGTTATGTGTATAAACTTAGTGTGTAGTATAACAGGTGCTAACAAAGAAAAGAATTGTGTGTGTTACTTGATGTATGTTGTGAGGGGGGATGTGTGAAACAACAAATAATATGTGGAAAAAAGAATATAAGTGATCCCAATACACATTAGTGAAGGAGTATACATGAAAAAAAGTGAGGACGATGCAGATAACTCAAAAGACATATTGGTCCATATTGTTAGGTGTTGGCGGAACGCACCAAATATATATTTATAGAGTAATTGGTGCATTCGCAACCCGGGGTCCACCGTGCAGGAGTAAAACCCTCTGCTAGTAACTGATGGTACTATATGGTGGTATAAGTGAACTCTGTTACTTCACAGAGTCACTAAAGACAAGAGAACTCTGTGCCCTGTTAACCTCACAGAGGAACACAGCTACCAAATAGAGCAAACAGTTGTCATGCAGTCAGAATAGCACACGCAAAACTCCTCACCAGAGGTGCCGGTATTCTAGTTGTTTATTTCAGCCGGGCCCTGAATCCACTCACATAAAACTCCTCACCTGAAGTGCCAGTATTCTAGTGGCTTATTTCAGCTGAACCCTGAAACCACATACACATGACCACACTGGCGCAGAACACATAAGTTAGTTGATGCTAGTGCATGGCTGTGCGGCCATGCGGCCATGCAAACCTTTTATAGCTGCAGCAACTTCAGGACCTTCCTAGAGGACCAATGGGAGCTGCTGCAGTACCTGCGCATGTGACTCCCGACCTCCAATGAGAGGTCTTACCCTGGGCATGCTCACAAGGGGAAAAGCAGGACTGACCAGTACTGGTTACAATGGCTAAACCTGGAAAGGCAGCAGTAATCATCCGCACCGTATCAGGCTGAGCCAGACACTGGGACCGACGTCTCCACTGAGCAGGCTCCACCGCAGCTGGAGAAGAATGGGAGACCGCAGCAGAGATGGCTCGAGATTCCCCCTGTGCAGAGGCGGGAACTCGACCCCTAACACATATGAGTTGTAATGAAGAGGACCATTATAAATGTCCAATGGGAGAGTGTAATCAAAATGTCCATAGTTCTAAGTCATCCCAATACCATAAGGTGATCCAAAGATAGACAGGGGAGACTCTCTTCGTGTTTACGACATCCTGTTCGTTATTGATTTATTGACACAGAAATATGCAAAGCCGGATAGAACAAAAACCTGCTCCAGATTCCAGTGCTTGTTGAGACATCACTACCTCATATCCCACCAGTCCATCCCTGCTGTGCCTAAACAGTGGAAAACCCCACAAGTGATCCCATTTTGGAAATTAGATGCTCAAGGATTGTATATAGATATGCAGTGAGCACTATGGTTGAGCGAAACGGATCGGTCAATTTCATAAGTCGCCGACTTTCGGCAAAGTCGGGTTTCGTGAAACCCGAGCCGATCCCAGCGTGGGATCGGCCATGCGGTCGGCGATCTTCGTCCCAAAGTCGCGTTTCGTATGATGCTTTAACCACCATTTTTTCAGCCAATGAAGGAGTGTGGGCAGCGTGATGACATAGGTCTTGTCTTGCTTTCTGCGGCGACACAGGGGGTGGGGGTAGAAACGCCATCTTACTGTTTTGGATGTACTGATTTACACAGTCTGAGGAATGTACTGATTTACACTGTGTCCGAGGAGAGAGAGAGAGAGAGAGAGAGAGAGAGAGAGAGAGAGAGAAAAAATCCCCATTGACTTGCATTGGGTGTTTCGTGTTTCGGTCGGCCACCCGACTTTTCACAATAATCGGCCGATTTCACACGATCCGACTTTCGAGAAAGTCGGGTTTCACGAAACCCGACTCGATCCTAAAAAAGCAAAAGTCGCTCAACCATAGTGGGCACATTAAACCCCCAAGTGCTTCACAGAAGATTATAACGTTGAGCTGTGAAAATAAAAAATCCATTTTTTTCCCATAAAAATGTTCTTTTAGCCCCAATTTTTTTATTTTCACATAGGTAACAGGAGATGGTGCACCATACAAATTGTTATGCACCAATTCCCCATAAGTGGTTGACAAAATACTTTTGAGGCACAGTGCAAAGCTCAGAAGGGAAGAAGCATCATATTGGAGCTCAGATTTTGCTGTAATATATGCAGAGCCTCTGAGGTGCCAGAATAGCAGAACCTCCCATAAGTGACCCCATTTTACAATCAACACCTCTCAATGAATTTATCTAAGAGTGCAGTGATCATATTGATATATTAGGCAGTGAAGAAAAAATAATGCCATTTTTACTACAAAAAATGTGTTTTAGGTTCAGGTTTTACATTTCCACATGTAGAAATGGGTAAAAAAAAGACTTAGAAAGAAGGAATATAAACCAGCTCACCCGTGATGCATAAACCAATCTTTGGGAGCACGGACCCACTGTGTCCAGGCGTATAGAATCCAAAAAAGAAAAGAATGTCCAGCTTCACCGAATCCATAAAAAAGAGTTTTCTTTATTCACAAACTTTTAAGCATAGAGGGAACTTTTACCAGGCTCCAGTTCATGAGGACATCCAGCAGAGGGCGCATCACCGCGAATGAAGGTAACTACAGGTCATTGACCTACATTTCATTCATTCGCCGGGGTTTACAGGCACGAGCACAGCTGCATTATAGCAGAGCTCCTGCCTGTAAAATATTTTAACCCCTTCAGATGGATTTATATCGTGGGACGTTACAGATCTACGGAAGGTATGTATATTGTTGGTTTATTATTTTTAATTTGTTACAGAACGATGGTCTTCAGGTGGATTGAGAGAGCAATAAAATATTACAACAACCTGTGTGTTTATTTCATTAAAATACTTTGCAATATTGTGTGTGTGTGTTTTTTTAACCATTTCATACAATTGGATTAATAATGGATAGGTGTCATAATTGATGCCTCTCCATTATTAACCTGGCTTAATGTCACTTTACAATAGTAAGGTGACATTAACCCTTCATTACCCCATATCCCACCGCTACACGGGAGTGGGAAGAGAGTGGCCAAGTGCCAGAATAGGCGCATCTTACAGATGTGCCTTTTCTGGGGTGGCTGGGGGCAGATGTTTGTAGCCAGGGGGGGGCCAATAATGATGGACCCTCTCTAGGCTATTAATATCTGCCCTCAGTCACTGGCTTTACCACTCTGGCGGAGAAAATTGTGCGGGAGCCCACGCCAATTTTTTCCGCGATTTAACCCTTAAATTTAATAGCTACAGCGCCGAAAATTTGCACATACACACTACTAACATTAGTAGTGTGGAATATGCAAAAAAAGGGGGATATGACATGGTTTACTGTATGTAAACCATGTCTCATATCATGTCGGGTTTAGGCAGGAGAAATGAAAAGCCGGCAATTGAATTACCGGCTTTTCACATATATCGCGCTGAAGTAAATATAAAAATATATAGATTTCCCAATGACTTGCATTGGGTTTCGTGTTTCAGCCGATCCCCCGACCCTGACTTTTCAAGAAGATCGGCCGATTTCACTCGACTCGACTTTTGAGAAAGTCGGGTTTTGCGAAACCCGACTCGACCTCAAAAAAGGAAAAGTCGCTCAACCCTAGTCATAGCACTAAGCTACCTGAGTAGTCGTACATATTGTACGGTCTTTAACTTTTTTGTGTTTGTTTTGCCTTTTTGTTGTGAGTTGCCAAAATAAAGACTTTTAAGTTGGACTAACCTGGGTCACTGGCTCTTTACTGCACCGTGTGAACACCGTTGCACAACACAATTGACATGATCCAGATTTATAAAAAAGGAAAGAAGCTCACAAAACACAAGGAAAAAAATCAAGTGCATGAATGATATTTTGCTTTTATTGTAAAACACAGAAAGGAAGTTAGAGTTTAGAGGGAACAATAGGGAATTACATTAGAAAAGAGGTAAGATTATTGAATTAAACAGATAGACATTTAGTATGAAAATAACCTTTCTGAATATTTCGAAAATATAGAAAAAGGCCAGGATTTAGTATGTAGAAGCATAGGTTCTATTTCAAAAATAGCACATTACAAGGCACAACTTTTACTTATATATTTTCTGTATAATAGACATTGTGTACATTGTCCCACCAGGAGCCTGACTGTGTACATTGGCCCACCAGGAGCCTTACTGCATACTTTGGCCCACCATTAACCTGACTACATACATTAGCCCATTCTAAGGTCGGTGTCACACTCAGCATAGGTAAATACGGTTCGTATTATACAGCCGTAATACGCATTATAAATCCAGAAATGGTGATCTGTATGCAATCCGTTGGCAAGGTGTGGTCGCGTATTTTGTGCATGTAATGTTGCGTATGTAATCCGTATGACATCCGTAATGTGTTTTTTCCATGCAACCTGACAAAATGGACATTTAACGGTTTTGGAGGCTGAAATTAATTTAAATCACCATCAGCAACCCTATTTAAGGCCTCTACAACAGGTAGCACCTTCCCATATGGCCATTTTGTGGTTGTGCATGTGTTGGTGTGTTGTGGTAACATTTGCACCATGTCTGACCTACTGCACTTCATCCCAACTCAGCGGGTTTTGTTTAACTGGGTCTTGTCGCATCGGTTTGGCCAGCCATACCCTGTGATTGTAGATCCACGAAGGAGGAGAAGAAGATTATGGGTGCATCCTCTTTTGACCCAACGCCTCACTAAATGCCATTTTAAGATGCTCTATAAATCTCTGTGTGCACATCCTGATAAGTTTTACCTATACCGTCGAAGGACCATACCAACATTTGATATCTTGTTGGAGACAGTACATCCAGGACTCACGTATCAGGACCCCAGGATGCGAAAAAGCATATCCGCAGACGAGCATCTTCTCCTTACCTTACGGTATGTATACAACATCCTCACATGCTGTATGTTGATGATGTTTTTTTTTCAGGATTGTTTGCTATCAGCTATTTTAACAAATATGTGCTACTTAGGAGCAAACCACAAGATAAAGATATATTTTTAATGTTGTTCGTATGTACAGTAGGTAAATATTGATACATTTTATTGATATTTCAGAGTTTTTTCTTAAACAACATACTTGCACTTTATAATGTGTTATCAACACTATTGTTACATAACTAATATGTTTTTTTTGGTCCTTTCAGCTTCCTGTCAACTGGCTTGTCTTATGCGGGACTACACCTGGAGTTTCTCATTGGTCGCTCCATGATTTCTGGCATTGTGCACTCAACATGCATTGAAATATGGTAGAAACTACATGAACTGGTCATGCCTGAGCCAAAAATGGCTGATTGGCTAAAAACAGCCCGTGGTTTCAAGGACACTTGTGACTTCCCACACTGCATTGGAGCCCTGGATGGGAAACATATCAGGGTGCGTAAGCCGCCAAACTCTGGGTCCCAATTCTTCAATTATAAGCAGTTTTTCTCTGTAGTTCTGTTAGCTGTAGTTGACAGTAACTACAGTTTTATAATTGTAGACATTGGGGCCTATGGGCGAACAGGAGACTCAAGGGTCTTCAATTCATCCATTATGGGTCGGCGGCTACGTGAAAACCAGTTAGACCTCCCACCACAACAACTCCCAGGCTCCAATGGTCAACCGGTGCCATATGTTCTTGTGGGAGATGAGGCCTTCCAATTGACAAGAAATGTCATGAGGCCTTATCCCAGGTGAAACCTGGATCACCGGCGGCGTGTTTTTAATTTGAGGCTTTCCAGGGCGCGTAGACCGGTGGAGTGTGCCTTTGGGATTCTGTGTGCCAAATGTCGTCTCCTCCAGTCTGCCATTCAGCTGAGTGAGGCTACTATTAATGTAGTTATAAAAGCGTGTGTTGTTTTGCTCAATTTTACAAGACTTCATGATTGTCCGTCATCTGTTGTTGGTGAAGAAATGTTGCCCAATGTGAATAGCCCTACAGCACATGTCCCTCCTCTGCGCCGTCCCCTTTCTGGAATCAAAGTGAGAGATATTTTCACAAATTATTTTGTTTCTCCTCAGGGTACTACTCCCTGGCAAGATTATGCTGTTTCTCAGTTGAGATTTCCTTATTTTAAAAACATATCTACACCATAAAAAATTTGTTTCATACATAAACTGTACTCTGTGTGTTGTATTTACTTAATTACCAGATGCTTATGAGCAGAGCATATGTGTGTGATGTAAGAATGATTGTCCCGCAAACGTCAATTGGCTTTTGACAACATTTTTTACTAAGAGCAAAAGCCTTTTGTTGTAAACTTTCAACCATATTTGTTTCATATGGGTTTTTTTTTCAAAACCACAAAAGAACAAAATGCAATTACAGCACAAAGGTAACCAAAACATGGTTACACGTAACAAATAAAAACAAAACAAACTTTTTATTACAGATTTCTGTAAGTTGGTGGAGGTGATGGTGGCAGCTCAGGGTCCTGCTCAGGTGGCCTTTGTTGGGCCAATTGTCCTTCAGCCTGTGTAGATGCTGTGTGTGGCAGATCAAAATACAAGCCTTGTTCATATTGGCCAGTTGGGTATTGGCCATAAGGGATTTGTGTTTGGCCCTTATGCTGAGGAACATATTGGCTGGACTCATACCCACCCCCAAAATGGCCATGTCGTCCAAACCCTGGTTGGGACCAGCCTACAGCACTGGGTCTGGAAAAGTGGCCATATTGGGAAGGTTGGTTGTAGGCTGCCATATGGTACGGTGCTGGCCTTGGTTGATTTTGGGTTGGGAGGGGTTGAAGTGTAGGCACACATGGAGGAGGTGCTTCAAATCCTGATTGACCATGCACCTGTTGATTTCGTGGAAGGCGCAAGAGGTTCTGTGGTGAAAGCTGCCTTCTCTCAATAAATTCAAAAACCTCATAGGGGTCATTTGGGGCAGTGCTTAAATCAATCTGGATTTGAATACACCCTCTCACACGTATCCTCACCTCACGGGGAATGGGACGAAGGTACTGGGCCAGGCTGCGAGCAAAAGCCTCCTCACCATCATCCGTGGCTGCCCTGACCAAATAATTGAGGACCCCAGCGTCCACTTCCCTCCTAGTGGCTTGCAGCTCTCTCCTTCTGCAGCCTCTGCGTAAAGGCCCAGATGCCTGTGGGGAGGACACCAGTGGGACAGTAGGGCTGCTGCTGTGTCCATGCTCTTCTTCCTGGCTTACAGGATCAGGTGCTGCTGATGTTGTTGGAGCTGCATCTTCGACACTTGTTGCTATCTGTTGTGATGCAGAAGCCGATGGTCCAGGGAGGATGGATCTAGAAGAGGCCAAAGATGGGCCTGCCACCTCATCATCAACAGCAACTGGATCTATTATAACCTCCGAGTCAGACCCGGTCTCCCTCTCAGTGAGGTTGGACTGTGTTCTGGTATGAAAAAAAATAAAAATAAAAAAAGATTTGAGTCATTTTCTTACATAAGTTTCTTAGACATGTGTGACATCGTCTCACGGTAATTAGCTACACGCAAACTACGATCCTCACAATATCTCCTTCTCTACTACCCTGTTATCTCCTCATCACACAAACGTATACAAGATTTACTTTGTGTATCACCCCAACTCTGGAACCCTATGTTAGGGTTTGCGGAACGCACCGAATATATTTATTGAGGTGATTGGTGCGTTCGCAACCCGGGATCCACCGTGCAGGAATATCCTGCTGCTAAGTGGATGGCGGCGCAAAATGGCGGTAATATCCAGCTCTTTTAGCTTCACAGAGTGGCCGAGAAAGCAAAGCTCTGTGCCCTGTTAACTCTCACAGAGACACAGGCTAACTACACAGACGAGAGCAGTCAGTGGTCATTCATGCATACAACTCTCCTCGCTGGAGGTGCCAGCATTCTAAGGGCTTACTTCAGCCGGGTCCCTGAATACTCTCACACACAAACTCCTCGCCGGAGGTGCCAGCATTCTAGGGGCTTATTTCAGACGGGTCCCTGAACACATTCACACAAATGACCACAGTGGCGCAAAGCATGTAACATATGAAGATACTAGCGCATGGCCGTGCGGCCATGCGAGCCTTAAATAGCTGCAGCACAAACAAGACCTTAAAGAAGAGGACCAATGAGAGATTGCCATACCTGAGCATGTGACCCTAGATCTCCACTGAGAGATCTTGCCCTGGGCATGCTCAGTGTGTGCAGAGCAGGACTTAGTCCTAGCACCTATAGGACCTTCCTTAAAGGACCAATGGACTTGGCTGCAGAAGCTGAACATGTGACCCCTGATCTCCAGTGAGAGATCTTACCCTGGGCATGCTCAGTATGTGCAAAGCAGGACTTAGTCCCAGGAAAGCCTGTTCCCCGTAGATCAGTGCAGGGTACAATAGTAGAGCATGGAGAGGCAGCAATAACCCTTTGCACTGAATCAGACTCAGTGAGACGCTGGGACCGACGTCTCCGCTGAGCAGGCTCCACTGCGGCCGATGGAGAATGGGAGACTGCAGCAGAGACGGATCAAGATTCCCCCTGTGCAGCAGAGGAAACTCGACTCCTAACATTACCCCCCTCCTAGGGCCCCCCCCCTCCTTGAGCCTCGCTACGCTCAAAAGCTGCAATGAGCAGCGGAGCCCGAATGTGCTCCACAGGCTCCCAGGTTCTATCCTCAGGACCGTGACCCTTCCAATCCACCAGATAAAATTTCTTGCCACGTACCACCTTGCACCCCACAATAGCATTCACCTCAAACTCATCCGTGGATGAACCCGATGTCCCGGCAGATGACTCAGAAAACCGGGACAAATGAACGGGCTTTAAGAGGGAAACGTGAAAGGTATCGGTGATACCAAGGCGTGGAGGAATAGCCAAACGGTAGACCACAGGGTTCACCTGTTCCAGAACCTTGAACAGGCCAATGTAGCGAGGCGCAAACTTAGTGGACTCAACTTGCAGCCTGATGTTACGGGCGGAGAGCCACACCAAGTCGCCAGGAGCAAAGGTCGGAGCTGAGCGTCGGTGTGTATCAGCTGAGACCCTCATTCTCTCCTTGGAGGCACGGATGGCATCCTGTGTGCGGTCCCAGATGTCACGTGCCTCCACCGCCCATTCTGCCACCCTAGAATCGGTGGATGACATGGGCATGGGCACAGGGACACGCGGATGCTGGCCGTAATTAAGGAGAAAAGGAGTCTGACCAGTGGAATCGGCTACGGCATTATTCAAGGCAAATTCCACCCAAGGTAGCAAAGATGCCCAGTCATCCTGCCTAGCAGAGACAAAATGTCATAAGTATGTCACCAGAATCTGATTGGTTCTCTCTACCAACCCATTCGTCTCGGGATGATATGCAGAGGAGAGATTCAGCTCTATGCTGAGTAAACGGCAGAGCTCTCTCCAAAACCGAGACGCAAACTGGGGACCCCGGTCGCTGACAACTTTATCAGGCATACCATGTAAGCAGAAAATATGCTTAATGAACAACGCCGCCAAGGCCCGTGCAGAAGGTAACCGTGGTAGTGGCACCAAATGCACCATTTTCGAGAAATGATCGGTGATGACCCAAATGATGGTACAGCCACGAGACTTGGGCAAACCCACCACAAAGTCCATCCCAACCATCTCCCAAGGCCTGTCTGCCACCGGCATGGGGTAAAGTAACCCGGCAGGCCGTTGCCGTGAAGACCGATTCTGGGCACAGGAGACACACGCCCGAATATAGTCCCCGACGTCACGGGCCATATGCGGCCACCAGTACATCCTTGCCAAAAGCTCAGATGTCCTCTTGGTTCCAAAATGTCCACCCACTCTGGACGAGTGAGCCCAAGAGAGAACCTCCGGTCGCAAATTCGCTGGTACGAAAGTCTTGCCCGGGGGCACGGACTCTAGCGAAACTGGGGCCACAGTTCTCAGGCTCTCAGAGGGGACAATAAGCCGTGGCTCCTCATCCTCCTCCTCAGATGACACTACGGAGTGAGAGAGCATCGGCACGAATGTTCTTCTCTCCAGAGAGAAATTGGAGAGTAAAATGGAACCGGGAGAAGAACAGGGAACATCTGGCCTGGCGAGAATTCAGCCGCTGGGCCGTCTGTATATACACCAAGTTTTTGTGGTTGGTGAATACTTGGAAGGGAAAGCGAGCTCCCTCCAAGAGGTGTCTCCACTCAGAAAAAGCCAACTTCTTTGCTAGCAACTCCCTGTCCCCGATGGAATAATTCCTCTCCGCTGGTGTGAAGGTCTTGGAGAAGAAGAAGCAAGGATGCTTCTGACCTTGAGCATCATTTGGAAAAGGACTGCTCCAGCACCAACGGATGAGGCATCCACCTCCATAATAAATGGCTTATCTACATCGGGACGATGTAGAATTGGAGCGCTAGCAAAGTGTGACTTAATCGAAAGGAATGCCTTGGAGACATCCTCCGACCACAACTTGGGATTTGCTCCCTTCTTGGTGAGGGCAACCAAGGGAGCTACCAAAGTTGAAAAGTGTGGGATGAACTGGCGATAGTAATTGATGAACCCCATAAAGCGCTGCACCGCTTTAAGTGAATGGGGTTCCTGCCAGTCCATCACAGCTTGTAGTTTGGCAGGATCCATAGCCAAACCCTGGGCAGAGATGATATAACCAAGGAATGGCAAGGACTCCTGCTCAAACACACACTTCTCCAATTTGGCGTAGAGGGAGTTTGCCCGTAAGAGGTTGAAGACTTTGCGAACATCTCTCCGGTGGGAGTCAATATCTGGAGAGTAGATAAGAATATCATCCAGATAGACTACGACCGAGGTGGTGAGCATCTCCCGGAAGATGTCGTTCACAAAGTCTTGGAAAATGGCCGAGGCATTACAGAGCCCGAAGGGCATCACCAGATATTCATAGTGCCCATCCCTGGTGTTAAAAGCCGTCTTCCACTCGTCCCCTTCACGGATGCAGATCAGGTTATACGCACCCCGCAGATCTAATTTAGTAAAAACCTTTGCTCCCCGTAGCCTATCAAAGAGCTCAGATATCAGGGGTAGTGGGTACTTGTTTTTAATGGTGATGGCGTTAAGACCCCTGTAGTCAATGCATGGACGCAATTCTCCACTCTTCTTCTGTATGAAGAAGAACCCAGCCCCAGCAGGTGACACTGACTTCCTAATAAAACCTCTTGCCAGATTTTCTTGGATATACTGAGACATTGCCTCCATCTCCGGGAGAGATAACGGATAGACTCGACCCCGGGGAGGCTCAGCTCCAGGCAAGAGATCGATAGGACAGTCATAGGGGCAGTGAGGTGGAAGGGTCTCCGCAGCCCTTTTGGAGAACACGTCCGCATAAGGCCAATAGTGCTTGGGGAGAGAGGAAAGATCTGCGGGTACCTCAGTTGTAGCAACCTGATCACACTCCCTCTGACATCTACCCTCACAGGATTTACTCCATCCCAAAATTTTCCCTGAGGACCACTCTATATGAGGAGAATGAAAACAAAGCCAGGGTATCCCCAACAGGACCTCATCAACTCCCTCAGGAAGGACCAAAAGAGAAATAGTCTCCTGATGTGATGGAGATACAGAGAGAGTAAAAGGGATGGTTTGGTGTGTAATCTGTGAAGGTAGTGTCGACCCATTTACCACTCGAATGGTTATTGGCTTGGCGAGCATCACCAGGGGTATTGCGTGTCGCTGAGCGAAAGCGGATGACATAAAATTACCCTCCGCTCCAGAGTCCACGCAAAGCTCTACCATAAGAGTGGATGGGCCTATGGTAATTGTCCCCTTGAAGGACAATTTTGAGGTAAACGTCGCCGTGTCTAATGTACCTCCTCCAACTGCCACTAGATGCTGACGTTTCCTTGACCGCTGCGGACACTTGAAGGCAAGATGTCCGGACTGCCGGCAAACATGACAGACCTTAGGGGCATGAGCGGCCTGGGACTTAGACCCCGCTCGTGACCCCTCCATGGCCCCACGTGACTCGGGCACCTGGACCGGAGATTCCAAAGGTCTGGCAAAGGTGGGAGCCAGCCGAAACCTCTGCTTACACTGGGCTCGTTCCAACCTTCGCTTGTGAAAACGAAGGTCTATGCAAGTTGATATGGATATGAGCTCCTCCAGTGTAGCGGGAATCTCCCTAGTGGCCAAAGCGTCCTTCACATGGTCAGCCAGCCCCCTCCAGAAGACTGGGATGAGGGTTTTATCAGACCACTCCAACTCAGACGCTAAGGTCCGGAAGAGAATGGCAAATTGGCTGACCATGGTCGAACCCTGAGTCAATGCCAGCAGTTGGAGCGCCGTATCATGGGTGACTTGAGGTCCTACGAAGATCTGCTTCAGAGTGTCCAGAAACCGAGGAACACTCTGCACCACATGATCATTGCGCTCCCACAGCGTCGTAGCCCACTCCAAAGCTCTGTCCGACAGAAGAGAAATTACAAATCCCACCTTTGCCCGCTCTGTGGGAAAACGTGCAGCCAGGAGCTCGAGATGTATACCGCACTGACTCATGAATCCCCTACAGGACTTACTGTCCCCAGAGAATTTTTCAGGCAATGGAAGGTGGGATAAGGTCGGGACAGAGGTGGCAGTGGGCAAAGCTGCTGCAGCCACGCTAGCAGCCTGAACAGCAATTGCGGTAACATCCACCGCCGAGGTTGCACGCTCGAGAGACGCCAACCGGCCCTCCAGCAGCTGGATGTACCCCTGCAATCGCTGTTTGTCCACCATTACTTAGCCAGATCCTGGTGCTAGTATAATGTTAGGGTTTGCGAAACGCACCGAATATATTTATTGAGGTGATTGGTGCGTTCGCAACCCGGGATCCACCGTGCAGGAATATCCTGCTGCTAAGTGGATGGCGGCGCAATATGGCGGTAATAACCAGCTCTGTTAGCTTCACAGAGTGGCCGAGAAAGCAAAGCTCTGTGCCCTGTTAACTCTTACAGAGACACAGGCTAACTACCCAGATGAGAGCAGTAAGTGGTCATTCATGCATACAACTCTCCTCGCCGGAGGTGCCAGCATTCTAAGGGCTTACTTCAGCCGGGTCCCTGAATACTCTCACACACAAACTCCTCGCCGGAGGTGCCAGCATTCTAGGGGCTTATTTCAGACGGGTCCCTGAACACATTCACACAAATGACCACAGTGGCGCAAAGCATGTAACATATGAAGATACTAGCGCATGGCCGTGCGGCCATGCGAGCCTTAAATAGCTGCAGCACAAACAAGACCTTAAAGAAGAGGACCAATGAGAGATTGCCATACCTGAGCATGTGACCCTAGATCTCCACTGAGAGATCTTGCCCTGGGCATGCTCAGTGTGTGCAGAGCAGGACTTAGTCCTAGCACCTATAGGACCTTCCTGAAAGGACCAATGGACTTGGCTGCAGAAGCTGAACATGTGACCCCTGATCTCCAGTGAGAGATCTTACCCTGGGCATGCTCAGTATGTGCAAAGCAGGACTTAGTCCCAGGAAAGCCTGTTCGCCGTAGATCAGTGCAGGGTACAATAGTAGAGAATGGAGAGGCAGCAATAACCCTTTACACTGAATCAGACTCAGTGAGACGCTGGGACTGATGTCTCTGCTGAGCAGGCTCCACTGCGGCCGATGGAGAATGGGAGACCGCAGCAGAGATGGATCGAGATTCCCCCTGTGCAGCAGAGGAAACTCGACTCCTAACACCCTATACCACAAAACATCAGACTCTCACCTACCATTGAAAGCTTCAAAAAGAGCCAGAAGACCCACCTCTTCCGACAAGCATATAACCTGCATTCACCAACAATCAACCACACCACTGCATGACCAGCTCCTCTACCCTTGCCTACTTTATTCTCGCCCATCCCTTGTAGATTGTGAGGCTTTGTGGGCAGGGTCCTCTCTCCTCCTGTACCAGTTCTGACTTGTATTGGTTAAGATTAGTTACCTTTTTTTGATTCTCTATACCCCTCCTTACATGTAAAGCACCATGGAATAAATGATGCTATAACAATAAAAAAAAAAAAAAAGAATAAGAATTGTGTTGTGAGATTTTTACTTACTGTCTAAGGGTATGTGTCCACGTTCAGGATTGCTTCAGGATTTGGTCAGGATTTTTCATCAGTATTTGTAGCGAAAACCAGGAGTGGGTGATAAATGTATAAGTGGAGCAGATGTTTCTATTATACTTTTCCTCTAATTGTTCCACTCCTGGTTTTGGCTACAAATACTGATGAAAAATCCTGACCAAATCCTGATGCAATCCTGAATGTGGACACACACCCTTAGATCCATACTGGGATCCAAAAATGAAAGTCGATCGTAGTATACGTACTTTCTTTTTTTGGTTGTTGCTGCTGAGCCACTTCTTGCCCGCTGCTGCCTTTCCCACCGATATTGGTCCCTGATGCTGCGCCATCGTGTCATGACATCATCCACTGCAATGACATGGTAACAAATATTATATAAGCTCATTCTGCACATTTTTTAAAACAGTTGCCATTGATTGATCATATTGTAAGGATGCTAATAAAATGCCTTCTTAAATGATTTCCCTAAAGTTTAAATTGCTTACAACACCAAATACATTATACACAATAAAATGAAACAACACAAGGACAGGGTTCACTCCCCTCTGTACCACTCTGGCGTTAACAAAAATAGGACCCAACACAACATCTATATTATCTATGTATGTAAACACTTTCTCATGTTCATGATCTTTGTTTTTGATAAAAAAAAACCACAATAAGCCCAAAAAAACCAGCCAGAAATCATGTAGGAAAAGCATTTTTCAAGGTTAATTCATGTCAATACATGAGTGTACTTACAAAGTTGTGTCTGCTCCGCACGTGGCCGTTGGGCACAATCTGGGAATAGGATCCCACAGATGGTCCTCCAAGCTGCCTCTTTCCTGGAACAGTTTGAATAATTTGGATCCCGCTGGTCCCAGATTTCTGGCCTTTCTTGGACCAGGATGAGGAGCATATCCATGTTGATGATGCTTGCCATGTTGCTTGCAACTCCGTGGAGGCGAGCGCCAGACTTCCGGGATGTCTGTGTGGCTTTTTGAGCTAATTAGCATGTCTGAGCTTCCTGATTGAGGGCTTGGCACATTTCCTGGCACCTGGAGATGTCTGGCGTATTTCTCACAAGTCACACTGCTGGTCCGTGTGTAATCCGTATTTTTCTCACCCCCATAGACTTTCATTGGCGTATTTTTTTGCACAATACGCTGACAAACGCAGCATGCTGCGATTTTCTAAGGCAGTACAAGACCGTATAATAAGGATCCGTAAAATACGGCAGATAGGAGCTGGGCCATAGAGAATCATTGTACCGTGTGCAATCCGTATTTTCTGCGCCACTCATACGTCCATAAAACACGTCAGTGTGACGCCGGCCTAAGGCTGCCTGAATACATTGGCCCACCAGGAGCCTGACTGTGTATATTAGCCCACTAGGAGCCTGACGGCATATACTGGACCACCAGTAGCCTGACTGCATACATTGGCAAACCATGTGACTTACTGCATACTTTGGACCACCATGAGCCTGACTATGTACATTGGCCCACCATGAGCCTGACTGCGTAAATTGGCCTGCCATCAGCCTGACTCCTAACTCTTGAGTTTACCACATACAATTTTCAAGACCAAAGCACTTGCCAAACCAAGAGTAATTTTTTAAGTGATTTAAAAACTAGATGGCTAAAATGTGATATTCACTTGTTTATAAATATATTTTTTAGAAACATACAATGAAAACACAATTAACTTCTACCAAAAACATAAAGTAGACATATAAATCATTTAGATAGTCTAGTAAATAAAGAAATAATTTCAAGCTGTTTACTCCTCATCACCTCTATAATTTCTAAAGTGTGTCCTGTCATTACGGTAGTCTAAGGGAAAGGGGTCTAAGCTGTGTTTTCCTTTGTGTAGATATAGCATGCAGTAATTTAATCACTGACACAAGCTGTCATCTTGGCTGCATTATGAAACAGAGATACATGTTGGAGAACCACAGTGCAGTACATGGGGACAGGCAATTAATTATGCAATACTTCTGCTTTGCTGGCCAGATAGCCGCCACATCTGTACAGTATTTAACCCTTGCAAACAAGTTAATTGTCAACTACATGACAATAATTAAAGCAGTCTACTGAAAATATTTCATGAAACATTTCAGCACTGCCTCTGTTCTATTTTCAGGCTGCTGTTTTGTCTGCTATTGGTCAATGTTTAATTTATAAAGAAGGAGAAAATTATGGAACAGGTTAAATACTTTAGATTTTGTTAAGTTCATTGGCCACATACAGATCTGTAAGTTTCTAAAATATTTATTTGTCCAGATGGGAGAAAGACAAGCAAGGAGAGCTTTCAGAGAACATATAAAGAATTGTCTTTTCAAGTTTGTTTTTAAACCATAAAATTCAGCATCAGAAGTATGCAAAATAATATCTTAACAAGCCTGATGCATTTTGGAAACAAGTCCTGTGGACCGATGAGGTTAAAATAGACTTCAACACACCCAGTAGCTGTTTGAGCTAATAAGTATAATTGTAACTGTAATGAGCTGGTAACTTTAGGTCCAAACTTGATATCAGTGGACAGGGTCAAAAGATCAGACCAAGGTTATGAAAGATCAAGTAGAATCAGGGAAACCAAGGCAAACAGTAAATCCACTGTAAAAAAGATGCAAAAATACGAGGAGATTGACTACGCTCAATGACTACTAAAGCTAGTAAGAAGTTCCTTTTAAGATCCTGGAAGATGGACGTTACATACTTTATTTATTTTTTTTTTTTTGCATGGAAAACTATGAAACATTGCAAATCATTTTATTACAGGACTTGATGAATACATTTCAATGTTTTCCAAACCCTTGTTATACCTGCCTTCAGCTACATTGACATCAGAATGTACTGATTTGGAGCTTTAACCCCTTAACGACCGCCGATACGCCTTTTAACGGCGGCCGCTAAGGGTACTTAAACCACAGCGCCGTTAATTAACGGCGCTGTGGAAAAAGTGAATAGCGCCCCCCAGAGTCGGATTTTCTCTGGGGTCTCGGTTGCCGAGGGTAGCCGAGACCCCAGAGAACATGATTCGGGGGGTTTTTACCGACCCCCGAGTTGCGATCGCCGGTAATTAACCGTTTACCGGCGGTCGCAACAAAAAAAAAACAACGCGATTTGCCGTTTAATTTCTCTGTCCTCCGATGTGATCGCACATCGGAGGACAGAGAAATGTGGTCCCCGATGGCCCCCAATAGCCCCCCAATACTTACCTACCTCCCCCGGTGCTCCTCGTGTCTCCCCATGGGCGCCGCCATCTTTTTTCCGGGAAAAAATGGCGGGCGCACGCGCAGTGCGCCCGCCGCCCGGCACCCGGATGTTCTTTGGGGTCTCGGCTGCCGGGGGTAGCCGAGACCCCAAAGAACATGATCGGGGTCGATTTGCACCGACCCCTGCTTTGCGATCGCCGGTAATTAATAGTTTACCGGCGACCGCAAAAAAAAAAAAAAAAAAAAAAAAAAAGCGATCAGTTATTTCTCTGTCCTCTGATGTGATCGCACATCAGAGGACAGAGAAATAGGGGGATTCGGGGACCCTATCATACTCACCCGGGGTCCCTGGGTCCTCTTCTGTCTTCTCCTGCCAGCCGGCTTTTTCATCATGGCGGGCGCATGCGCAGTGCGCCCGCCATCTGCTGCCATCTGCCGGCCGGCAGGAGAAGACAAGTTGGGGCTAAAATTAGGGTTAGGGTTAGGGTTAGGGTTAGAGTTAGGGTTAGGGTTAGGGTTAGAGTTAGGGTTAGGGTTGGGGCTAAATTTAGGGTTAGGGTTAGGGCTAGGGTTAGGGTTAGGCTACTTTCACACTAGCGTTTTTTGGCTTCCGTCGCAATGCGTCGTTGGAGAAAAAACGCATCCTGCAAAAGTGCTTGCAGGATGCGTTTTTTCTCCATTGGCTTGCATTAGCGACGCATTGCGACGGATTGCCACATGTCGCATCCGTCGTGTGACGGATGCGTCGTGCTTCGCGGACCGTCGACACAAAAAAAACTACATGTAACTTTTTTGTGCGACGTGTCCCACATATTTCAGTGCCACGTGCCACGTATTTAAGTGACACGTGCCACGTATCAAAGTGCCACGTGCCACATATTTCAGTGCCACGTATCAAAGTGCCACGTATCAAAGTGCCACGTGCCACGTATCAAAGTGCCACGTGCCACATATTTCAGTGCCACGTGCCACGTATCAAAGTGCCACGTGCCACATATCAAAGTGCCACGTGCCACATCTTTCAGTGCCACGTGCCACGTATTTAAGAGACACGTGCCACGTATCAAAGTGCCACGTGCCACATATTTCAGTGCCACGTATTTAAGTGACACGTGCCACGTATCAAAGTGCCACGTATCACGTATTTCAGTGCCACGTATTTAAGTGACACGTATCACGTATAAGTGCCACGTGTCATGTATTTAATTGCCACATATTTAAGTGCCACGTATCAAGATTTTCCATGGAGAACAGACACATCCAGAGATATGTCTGCTCTCCACGGCTGCAGCAACACACTGACAGGAGCCATAGTTCCTGTCGGTGTGTCACTGCGCATGCGCGAGCGAGTTTACCGGCGGTCATTGACCCCGGCACTCTCGCTTAACGGCAGTGCTGCGTGGGAAAGTTCAACGCAGCTGTACTGCTGTTAACCAAGACGCCGGAGTCATTGAACTCCGGAGCAGTACGCGATACACTGCTAGGAGCTTTGCTCCTGGCAGTGTATCGCCGGAGAGCAGCCAATCGGCGTGGGACACTCGTTTTATGGATTCTGCGGACAGGGAGTATGAATTTGGTTTATTATTTTTGGATTTTTTCCTGGAGGATCGAGGGCTTCGCCTACAAGTGTGCTGTTGGTGAGTATATACTCTGTGTTATATGTTGTATGTACTGTGTGTCATGTATGTGTATTGTGTGTAGGTGTTTTGTGTAACTTTACAATTGTGCTAAGTCGCCGGACACAGGGACAACTCTCCCATCCTAATACCGGATGGGAGTAGTAGTCCCATACGGCGACTTAGCACAATGGTGGCACTAGCGTCGCATGGGGACACACACACGCACACACACGCACACACACGCACACACACACACACAGAAGGACTCCATGCTGCTTCACTGGGGGGCGGGGGCTTCCCTCTTCCTGTCCGACGTCACGTCCGGTCCTGGGTGTCAACCCCTCCGTACAAAGACGCCGACACCCAGGACAAAGGCGCTGTGTGTGGAAGGTAATATGGGGCCCTAGGGGGATACGCAGACACGCCGCTGCGTAAAGAATTGACATGTCAATTCTTTTTACGCCGGCGTGTTTGCAGACAAAAGCGCCGCGTTTTTTTGCGGTGTGTCTGAACGGCAAAGTGAATTTCTCATTCACTTTGCCGGCAGACGAAAATGACATTGCGCATTTTTGAAAAGCGCCCGCAAAATAGCGCTCAAAAATGCGCTATGTCTGAAAGTAGCCTAAGGCTTCTTTCACACTTGCGTCGGTACGGGGCGGTCGCAA
Organism: Ranitomeya variabilis; assembly: GCF_051348905.1. Classification (NCBI taxonomy): domain Eukaryota; kingdom Metazoa; phylum Chordata; class Amphibia; order Anura; family Dendrobatidae; genus Ranitomeya; species Ranitomeya variabilis. The sequence goes on from NC_135233.1 coordinate 829,487,576, forward strand.
TGCGTCGGCCCGATGTACCGACGCACGTTGTGAAAATTGTGCACAACGTGGGCAGCGGATGCAGTTTTTCAACGCATCCGCTGCCCAGTCTATGTCCTGGGGAGGAGGGGGCAGAGTTACGGCCACGCATCCGCGGAGATGGCGGACGCGACGTACAAAAAAAAGGTTACATTGAACTTTTTTTGTGACGACGGGGGCTAAAGTTATGGTTAGGGTTGGGGCTAAAGTTAGGGTTGGGGCTAAAGTTAGGGTTAGAGTTGGGATTAGGGTTAGGGTTTGGATTAGGGTTGGGATTAGTGTTACGTTTGGGATTAGGGTTGGGATTAGGGTTAGGGTTGGGATTAGGGTTAGGGGTGTGTTGGATTTAGGGTTTTGAGTAGGGTTATGGTTAGGGTTGAGATTAGGGCTGTTTTGGGGTTAGGGTTGTGATTATCGTTAGGGTTGTGATTAGGATTATGGATCGGGTTGAGATTAGGGTTAGGGCTGTGTTGGGGTTAGGGTTGGAGTTAGAATTGGGGGGTTTCCACTGTTTAGGTACATCAGGGGGTCTCCAAACACGACAGCCAATTTTGCGCTAAAAAAGTCAAATGGTACTCCCTCCCTTCTGAGCTCTGCCGTGCGCCCAAACAGTGGGTTACCCCCACATATGGGGCATCAGCGTACTCGGGATAAATTGGACAACAACTTTTGGGGTCCAATTTCTCCTGTTACCCTTGTGAAAATAAAAACTTGGGGGCTAAAAATCTTTTTTGTTGGAAAAAAATATATTTTTTTATTTTCACTACTCTGCATTATAAATTTCTGTGAAGCACTTGAGCTTTCAAAGTTCTCACCACATATCTAGATAAGTTCCTTAGGGGGTCTAGTTTCCAAAATTTGGTCACTTGTGGGGGTTTCTACTGTTTAGGTACATTAGGGGTCTGCAAACGCAACATAACGCCCGCAGACAATTCTATCAAAGTCTGCATTGCAAAATGGCGCTCCTTCCCTTCCGAGCTCTGCCGTGCGCCCAAACAGTGGTTTACCCCCACATATGGGGTACCAGCATACTCAGGACAAATTGGACAACAACTTTTGGGGTCCAATTTCTCTTGTTACCCTTGTGAAAATAAAAATTTGGGGGCTAAAAAAATCTTTTTTGTGGGAAAAAAAATATTTTTTATTTTCACTACTCTGCATTATAAACTTCTGTGAAGCACTTGGGCATTCAAAGTTCTCACCACATATCTAGATAAGTTCCTTGGGGGGTCTATTTTCCAAAATGGGGTCACTTGTTGGGGGTTTCTACTGTTTAGGCACATCAGGGGCTCTCCAAACGCGACATGGCGTCCGATCTCAATTCCAGTCAATTTTGCATTGAAAAGTCAAATGGCGCTCCTTTGCTTCCGAGCTCAGCCATGCGCCCAAACAGTGGTTTACCCCCACATATGGGGTGTCGGCGTACTCAAGACAAATTGTACAACAGCTTCTGGGGTCCATTTTCTCCTGTTACCCTTGGTAAAATAAAAATTTGGAGGCAAAAAGATCATTTTTGTAGAAAAAATGCGATTTTTTTATTTTCACGGCTCTACGTTATAAACTTCTGTGAAGCACCTGGGGGTTTAAAGTGCTCACCACACATCTAGATAAGTTCCTTAAGGGGTCTAGTTTCCAAAATGGTGTCATATGTGGGGGGTCTCTACTGTTTAGGCACATCAGCGGCTCTCCAAACCTGACATGGCGTCCGATCTCAATTCCAGCCAATTCTACATTGAAAAAGTAAAACGACACTCCTTCTCTTCCAAGCTCTGCGGTGCGCCCAAACAGTGGTTTACCCCCATATAAGGGGTATCGACGTACTCAGGAGAAATTGCACAACAACTTTTGTGGTCTAATTTCTCCTGTTACCCTTGTGAAAATAAAAATTTGGGGGCAAAAAGATCATTTTTGTAGAAAAAATGAGATTTTTTATTTTCATGGCTCTACGTTATAAACTTCTGTGAAGCACTTGGGGGTTCAAAGTGCTCACCACACATCTAGATAAGTTCCTGGGGGGGTCTAGTTTCCAAAATGGTATCATTTGTGGGGGGTTTCCACTGTTTAGGCACATCAGGGACTCTCCAAACGCGACATGGCGTCCGATCTCAATTCCAGCCAATTCTGCATTGAAACAGTCAAACGGTGCTCCTTCACTTCCAAGCTCTGCGGTGCGCCCAAACAGTGGTTTACCTCCACATATGGGGTATCGACGTACTCAGGAGAAATTGCACAACAACTTTTGTGGTCTAATTTCTCCTGTTACCCTTGTGAAAATAAGAATTTGTGGGCGAAAAAATCATTTTTGTGAAAACAAATGCGATTTTTTATTTTCACGGCTCTACGTTATAAACTTCTGTGAAGCACTTGGGGGTTCAAAGTGCTCACCACACATCTAGATAAGTTCCTTGGGGGGTCTAGTTTCCAAAATGGTGTCACTTGTGGGGGGTTTCCACTGTTTAGGCACATTAGGGGCTCTCCAAACGCGACATGGCGTCCGATCTCAATTCCAGCCAATTCTGCATTGAAACAGTCAAACGGTGCTCCTTCACTTCCAAGCTCTGCGGTGCGCCCAAACAGTGGTTTACCTCCACATCTGGGGTATCGGCGTACTCAGGAAAAATTGCACAACAAAATTTGTGGTTAAATTTCTGTTTTTACACTTGTGAAAATTAAAAAAAATGGTTCTGAAGTAAAATGTTTGCAAAAAAAAGTAAAATGTTAATTTTTTTCTTCCACATTGTTTTAGTTCCTGTGAAGTACGTAAAGGGTTAATAAACTTCTTAAATGTGGTTTTGAGCAGCTTGAGGGGTGCAGTTTTTAGAATGGTGTCACACTTGGTTATTTTCTATCATATAGACCCCTCAAAATCACTTCAAAGGTGATGTGGTCCCTAAAAAAAACATGGTGTTGTAAAAATGAGAAATTGCTGGTCAACTTTTAACCCTTATAACTCCCTAAGAAAAAAAAAAATTGTTTCCAAAATTGTGCTGATGTAAAGTAGACATGTGAGAAATGTTATTTATTAACTATTTTTTGTGACATATCTCTCTGATTTAAGGGCATAAAAATACAAAGTTTGAAAATTGCAAAATTTTAAAAATTTTCGCCATATTTCCATTTTTTTCATAAATAATCGCAAGTAATATCGAAGAAATGTTACCACTAACTTGAAGTACAACATGTCACGAAAAAACAATCTCAGAATCAGCGGGATCCGATAAAGCGTTCCAGAGTTATAACCTCATAAAGTGACACTGGTCAGAATTGTAAAAATTGGCTCGGTCATTAAGTACCAAATTGGCTCTGTCACTAAGGGGCTAAAAGGATCAGCACCCATCTCCTACTCTGAGTATTGTGCTAGGCCGGGGTCACACTAGCTTAGAATACGGACAAGTGCTATGCGAGAAAACATCGCATAGCACTCGGACAAGTGTTAATCTATGGAGCAGCTCACATCATTGTATTTTTTCTCAGGCGGATTCGATGTGCGTGTAAAATCGCAGCATGCTGCAATTGTCAACAAGACTCGGCCAAGACTCGCCAAGGCAAGCCTATGGGTGCGAGAAAAACTCGAACACCACACGGACCATCCATGTAGCATGTGACAAATATCTACACATTTTCCTCATTTCAGCCCATTGAGCCATTAAATTCAATGGGGAAAATCAGTGAGAAATGTAAAACCATATGCCTTTCATGCGGATGTCATACGGATGCATAGGTGCAAGAAAATCGCACCATCGCATTTCGAACACATTACACACGGATGACCATATGGAGAACACTCGTGCGACTCTCAGCAGGGAGACTTGGACCGATTTTTCATACGTAAAGTTTGACCCCAGCCTAATCAGAACAAAATTCAGCAGCTTAAAGGGGTTTTCCCACCAACAAAAGTTAATTTTAATCAATAGATTTTGGAATAATAGTAACTTCCACTATTGGATATTTTTAATTAAAATGATCCCATGCTTAGATAATCTTATAAGTATGCCCCTGCTGTGTACTGTGTAATGGCTGTGTCAGGAACATGGTCTTATCATAGCACATTTCATGAGCAGGACGTAAAGCAAAAGAGTATACAGAAATTACAGTATGGGATCAAAATTGATTGTTTCTCCCCCCCCCTGCCCAGGAGCTGTGGTATAATCAGACCATGTCCCTGCACAGTCAGACACGGCCATTACACAGTACTTAGTGGGGGGCACATTTATAAGATTATCTTAGCACAGGAACATTTTAATTAAGCACATCCAATTGTGGAATTTATAATTATTCCAAAATCTATTGATTAAAATTAACTTTTGTTTGTGGGAAAACCCCTTTAAGTGAGACACAGGAATTGAACTTACCCTTTCCCCCACATAAGTACTTTCTGAATTCAATGCAGCTATATGCGGGTAAAAAGACGGAAGAAAAGTAGGGATTGGAAGCCATTTACCTGCAATTGTTTTTACAGGAATTAAGACAAATCCACTAAGAAAATGATTTGCAAAGCTGCAGAATATATAGCTACTTCTGGGCCATCCATAAATGATAAACTTTAAAGTGGTCCACATTCACATTTAGTGACCTTCTTAAACATCACTGTATAGTAAAGCAGCTGCACACAATTGTACAGCCCCAGGAGTGGAGAGCTAGCTGTCAGACACTGCTGGACTCCCCCTATGGAGGGGGAAGAGACTGTTTATTACCATCTCTGCTTTACCAATCATTTTATTCACAGCATATAAGAAACGCTGACAGAGGGGGCTTACTCCTTCTTACTCAGCAGTCATTTCATCGCTTGTGGTAGTGAGGGAGCAGGACCTGCCGGGTCATAGGAGAACCAGTGAGCTCTGTTGTGCAGTCAGAAGGATGAATTTCTTCTGTAACTAGGGCTAGTACACCAGCCACAGTTTCAGAGAAAATCAGGTTAAAGAAAAGTAATTCAATTCTGTAATATCCTTTTATGACCATATGAGCCACATGATGTGAAATAAATTAAAAGTACCATATATACTCGAGTATAAGCTGAGATTTTCAGCCCATTTTTTTGGGCTGAAAGTCCTCCTCTTGGCTTATACTCGAGTCATACCCAGGGGTCGGCAGGGGAGGGGGAGTGGGGGCTGTCTAATTATATGCACCTGCTCCCGGCGCAGTCCCTGCAGGTCCCCGGCTCCCTGGCGCAGCGGCTTCTTCCTGTATTGAGCGGTCACATGGTACCACTCATTACAGTAATGAATATGCTGCTCCACCTCCCATAGAGGTGGAGCTGCATATTCATTACTGTAATGAGCAGTAACGGTGACTGCTCAGTACAGGATGAAGCTGCAGCGCCAGGGAAGCAGGGACTGCACCGTGCCAGGAGCAGGTGAGTATAACAGGGAGGGGAGCGCAGCGCTGCGCGATATTCACATGCTCCCTGTTCCGGTGCCGCTCAGTCTCAGTGTCTTCTGCTGTTACACTCAGGTCAGAGGGCGCGGTGACGTGGTTAGTGCGTGCCCTCTGCCTGAACGTCAGTGCAGAAGACGCTGAAGATGGAGCGGTGTCGGAATGAGGAGCAGGTGGATATTGAAAGTGCTGGGGGCCCGAACAACGGAGAGGTGAGTATGTGATTTTTTTTATCACAGCAACAGCAAATGGGGCAAGTGTTTGTATGGAGCATCTTGTGGGGCCATAATGTTTGTGCAGCACTATAATGGGGCAAATGTGTCTGTATGGGGCCATAATTAACGTTTGTGCAGCACTATATGGGGCAAGTGTCTGTATGGGGCCATAATTAACGTTTGTGCAGCACTATATGGGGCAAATGTCGGAATGGGGCCATAAAGTTTGTGCAGCACTATATGGGGCAAGTGTCTGTATGGGGCCATAAAGTTTGTGCAGCACTATATGGAGCAAGTGTCTGTATGGGGCCATAATCAACATTTGTGCAGCACTATATGGGGCAAGTGTCTGTATGGGGCCATAATTAACGTTTGTGCAGCACTATATGGGGCAAGTGTCTGTATGGGGCCATAATTAAGGTTTGTGGAGCACTATATGGGGCAAGTGTCTGTATGGAGCATCTTATGGGGCCATAATCAAGGTTTGTGCAGCACTACATGGTGCAAATATCTTTATGGAGCATCTTATGGGGCCATAATCAGTATTTGTGCAGCATTATATTGGGCAAATGTGTCTATGGAGCATCTTATGGGGCCATTATTAACCTTTATGCAGGATTATATGGGGCATATTTTAATGTGGAGCATCTTATGGGGCCATCATAAACTTTATGGAGCATTATATGGGGCTCCTGATTCAATATGGATATTCAAAAACACTTAACCTACTGATGTCTCAATTAATTTTACTTTTATTGGTATCTATTTTTACTTTTGACATTTACTGGTAGCTGCTGCATTTCCCACCCTAGGCTTATACTCAAGTCATTAAGTTTTCCCAGTTTTTTTGTGGCAAAATTAGGGGGGGTCGGCTTATACTCGGGTCAGCTTATACTCGAGTATATACGGTAAATAAATAAATGACTATGAAAAATGAAAACAAAGGTGTGCTCAACCTTTTATGCTGTTACAAGCCCTGCCACCATCGAAAATAAAAACATGTCCAATATGTACAAATTTTTAGAGAAATGGGAACACAATTTAATTTCAGTAGTCCTTTATACAGTAGCTATAAAACAATTAAAAAAATTGAAAAGTGAGACTTATTTTCTTTATTTTCCCACCGATATTGCCTGATATCGGAAAAAAATGGGAGAGTAAAAAAATAACATGACACATGAAATTGTGGCATATATATATATATAGATGAAAAAAAGGAAAACAGCACTACTCAAATGAAAAAAAGTGGACTTTAATGCCCAAACGGCGTGGCGTGGCAGCGTTTCGGATGTGGTATCCTTTCTCAAGCAGTGAATACATAGGAATGGCAGGTTTTTATACAAAACACATACAAAACTCATCCATAACATCATTTAAGATAAATATCAACTGATATTCAACAGTGTATCTGTGACAAGTGAAAAATAAAGTGCATTGTTACAACATGTGAAAAATCCTTTTAGATTTTTTGTTTATATATATATAAATCTTCATATGCAATATCAAAATATATAAAAATACATTAAATACTTAATCAAACTATTCATCTCGCCAAGTGTCCCAATTCACGAAACACAATCAAAAGAACAAGAAAACACACTCACACATGTATTTTCTTGCAGACGCCATGTCCACGGCGTTCTTGAGTATCAACTGCGCATGTCAGTGACGAAAATACCCATAACTCATAGCGCTTGCATCCGCACCTGCGCAGACCACCTTTAAAACACATGACGCCATCTTTATTATGGTATCCAAATATCTAACGCTCATTACTGCGCATGTTTGCGGTGATAGTATCCAGAGCATACTTTATATATGCCCGCAGTTACGCACCGCGGACATAAAGCACTTATGTTTTATGACTTATGTCCGCGGTGCGTAACTGCGGGCATATATAAAGTGTGCTCTGGATACTATCACCGCAAACATGCGCAGTAATGAGCGTTAGATATTTGGATACCATAATAAAGATGGCGTCATGTGTTTTAAAGGTGGTCTGCGCAGGTGCGGATGCAAGCGCTATGAGTTATGGGTATTTTTGTCACTGACATGTGCAGTTGATACTCAAAAACACCGTGGACATGGCGTCTGCAAGAAAATACATGTGTGAGTGTGTTTTGTTGTTCTTTTGATTGTGTTTCGTGAATTGGGACACCTGGCGAGATGAATAGTTTGATTAAGTATTTAATGTATTTTTATATATTTTGATATTGCATATGAAGATTTATATATATAAACAAAAAATCTAAAAGGATTTTTCACATGTTGTAACAATGCACTTTATTTTTCACTTGTCACAGATACACTGTTGAATATCAGTTGATATTTATCTTAAATTATGTTATTGATGAGTTTTGTATGTGTTTTGTATAAAAACCTGCCATTCCTATGTATTCACTGCTTGAGAAAGGATATCACATCTGAAACGTTGCCACGCCACGCCGTTTGGGCATTAACCCCTTAATCCCGTATGACGTACTATACCGTCGAGGTGGGGTGGGCCTTAATTCCCGGTGACGGTATAGTACGTCATACGCGATCGGCCGCGCTCACGGGGGGAGCGCGGCCGATCGCGGCCGGGTGTCGGCTGCATATCGCAGCTGACATCCGGCACTATGTGCCAGGAGCGGTCACGGACCGCCCCCGGCACATTAACCCCCGGCACACCGCGATCAAACATGATCGCGGTGTACCGGCGGTACAGGGAAGCATCGCGCAGGGAGGGGGCTCCCTGCGGGCTTCCCTGAGACGATCGGTACAAGGTGATGTACTCACCTCGTACCGAACGTCTTCTCCCTGCAGGCCCCGGATCCAAAATGGCCGAGGGGCTGTATCCGGGTCCTGCAGGGAGCACTTCCGGGTCGGAGCAGGCTGCAGATGAAAGCTGCAGCCTGCACGGCTGTAAGTGAGATCGGAGATCTCACAGAGTGCTGTGCACACTGTGAGATCAGCGATCTGTAATGTCCCCCCTGGGACAAAGTAAAAAAGTAAAAAAAAAAATTTCCACATGTGTAAAAAAAAAAAAAAAAAATTCCTAAATAAATAATAATAATAAAAAAAAATATTATTCCCATAAATACATTTCTTTATCTAAAAAAAACAAACAAAAACAATAAAAGTACACATATTTAGGATCGCCGCGTCCGTAACGACCCAACCTATAAAACTGTCCCACTAGTTAACCCCTTCAGTAAACACCGTAAGAAAAAAAAAAAAAAACGAGGCAAAAAACAACGCTTTATTACCATACTGCCGAACAAAAAGTGGAATAACACGCGATCAAAAAGACGGATATAAATAACCATGTTACCGCTGAAAACGTCATCTTGTCCCGCAAAAAACGAGCCGCCATACAGCATCATCAGCAAAAAAATAAAAAAGTTATAGTCCTGAGAATAAAGCGATGCCAAAATAATTATTTTTTCTATAAAATAGTTTTTATCGTATAAAAGCGTCAAAACATAAAAAAATGATATTAATGAGGTATCGCTGTAATCGTACTGACCCGACGAATAAAACTGCTTTATCAATTTTACCAAGCGCAGAACGGTATAAACGCCTCTCCCAAAAGAAATTCATGAATAGCTGGTTTTTGGTTATTCTGCCTCACAAAAATCGGAATAAAAAGTGATAAAAAATGGTCACGTGTCCGAAAATGTTACCAATAAAAACGTCAACTCGTCCCGCAAAAAACAAGACCTCACATGACTCTGTGGACCAAAATGTGGAAAAATTATAGGTCTCAAAATGTGGAGACGCAAAAACTTTTTTGCTATAAAAAGCGTCTTTTAGTCTGGTTTCACACTTGCGTTTTTATCTGCATGCGTTTTTTAAAAAAACCGCATGTGTGAAAAAAATGCATGTAAACGCAGTAAAACGCATGCGTTTTTATAGAAAAACACAAGAAAACAAGAAAAAAACAAAAAACCCTAACCCTACCCCTAACCTGAAATACGTGGCACTGAAATACGTGGCACTGAAATATACGTTTATATACGTATATACGTATATAAGTGCCACGATATTTCAGTGGCCACGTATATAAGTGCCACGTATTTAAGTGCCACGTATTTAAGTGCCACGTATTTAAGTGCCACGTATTTAAGTGCCACGTATTTCAGTGCCACGTATTTAAGTGCCACGTATTTTTCAGTGCCACGTATTTTTCAGTGCCTGAAATACGTGGCACTGAAATACGTGGCACTGAAATACGTGGCACTGAAATATTGTGGCACTTAAATACGTGGCACTTAAATACGTGGCACTTAAATACGTGGCACTTAAATACGTGGCACTTATATACGTGGCACTTATATACGTGGCACTTACATACGTGGCACTTACATACGTGGCACTTACATACGTGGCACTTATATACGTGGCACTTATATACGTGGCACTTATGACTGTCAGAAAATGTTCAGTAAACGGTTAGGGGTGAGGTTAGGGGTAGGGTTTCAGGTAGAATTGGGGAGTTTCCACTGTTCAGGCACATCAGGGGCTCTCCAAACGCGACATGGCGTCCAATCTCAATTCCAGCCAATTCTGCGTTGAAAAAGTAAAACAGTGCTCCTTCCCTTCCGAGCTCTCCCGTGCATCCAAAAAGGGGTTTACCCCAACATATGGGGTATCAGCGTACTAGGGACAAATTGAACAACAACTTCTGGGGTCCAAGTTCTCTTGTTATCCTTGGGAAAATAAAAATTTGGGGGGCTAAAAATCATTTTTGTGGGAAAAAAAATATGTTTTATTTTCACGGCTCTGCGTTGTAAACTGTAGTGAAACACTTGGGGGTTCAAAGTTCTCACAACACATCTAGATAAGTTCCTTGGGAGGTCTAGTTTCCAATATGGGGTCACTTGTGGGGGGTTTGTACTATTTGGGTACATCAGGGGCTCTGCAAATGCAACGTGACGCCTGCAGACCAATCCATTTAAGTCTGCATTCCAAATGGCGCTCCTTCCCTTCCGAGCTCTGTCATGCGCCCAAACAGTGGTTCCCCCCCCACATAGGGGGTATCAGCGTACTCAGGACAAATTGGACAACAACTTTTAGGGTCCAATTTATCCTGATACCCTTGTGAAAATACAAAACTGGGGGCTAAAAAATCATTTTTGTGAAAAAAAAAATAATTTTTATTTTCATGGCTCTGCGTTATAAACTGTAATGAAACACTTGGGGGTTCAAAGTTCTCACAACACATCTAGATAAGTTCCTTGGGGGGTCTAGTTTCCAATATGGGGTCACTTGTGGGGGGTTTGTACTGTTTGGGTACATCAGGGGCTCTGCAAATGCAACGTGACGCCTGCAGACCAATCCATTTAAGTCTGCATTCCAAATGGCGCTCCTTCCCTTCCGAGCTCTGTCATGCGCCCAAACAGTGGTTCCCCCCCACATAGGGGGTATCAGCGTACTCAGGACAAATTGGACAACAACTTTTAGGGTCCAATTTATCCTGATACCCTTGTGAAAATACAAAACTGGGGGCTAAATTTCATTTTTGTGAAAAAAAAATATATATTTTCACGGCTCTGCGTTATAAACTGTAGTGAAACACTTGGGGGTTCAAAGCTCTCAAAACACATCTAGATAAGTTCCTTAGGGGGTCTACTTTCCAAAATGGTGTCACTTGTGGGGGGGTTTAATGTTTAGGCACATCAGGGGCTCTCCAAACGCAACATGGCATCCCATCTTAATTCCAGTCAATTTTGCATTGAAAAGTAAAATAGCGCTTCTTCCCTTCTGAGCTCTGCTATGCGCCCAAACAATGGTTTACACCCACATATGGGGTATCGTCGTACTCAGGACAAATTGCACAACAACTTTTGTGGTCTAATTTCTTCTCTTACCCTTGGGGAAATAAAAAAATGGGGGTGAAAAGATCATTTTTGTGAAAAAATATGATTTTTTATTTTTACGGCTCTGCATTATAAACTTCTGTGAAGCACTTGTTGGGTCAAAGTGCTCACCACACATCTAGATAAGTTCCTTAGGGGGTCTACTTTCCAAAATGGTGTCACTTGTTAGGGGTTTCAATGTTTAGGCACATCAAGGGCTCTCTAAATGCAACATGGCGTCCCATCTCAATTCCAGTCAATTTTGCATTGAAAAGTCAAATGGCGCTCCTTCCCTTCCGAGCTCTGCCCTGCGCCCAAACAATGGTTTACACCCACATATGGGGTATCAGCGTACTCAGAACAAATTGCACAACAATTTTTGGGGTCCAATTTCTTCTCTCACCCTTGGGAAAATAAAAAATTGGGGGTGAAAAGATCATTTTTGTGAAAAAATATGATTTTTTATTTTTACGGCTCTGCATTATAAACTTCTGTAAAGCACTTGTTGGGTCAAAGTGCTCACCACACATCTAGATAAGTTCCTTAGGGGGTCTACTTTCCAAAATGGTGTCACTTGTTAGGGGTTTCAATGTTTAGGCACATCAGGGGCTCTCCAAATGCAACATGGCGTCCCATCTCAATTCCAGTCAATTTTGCATTGAAAAGTCAAATGGCGCTCCTTTGCTTCCAAGCTCTGCCATGCGCCCAAACTGTGGTTTACCCCCACATATGGGGTATCAGCGTACTCAGGACAAATTGTACAACAACTTTTGGGGTCTATTTTCTCCTGTTACCCTTGGTAAAATAAAACAAATTGGAGCTGAAATAAATTTTGTGTGAAAAAAAGTTAAATGTTCATTTTTATTTAAACATTCCAAAAATTCCTGTGAAACACCTGAAGGGTTAATAAACTTCTTGAAAGTGGTTTTGAGTACCTTGAGGGGTGCAGTTTTTAGAATGGTGTCACACTTGGGTATTTTCTATCATATAGACCCGTCAAAATGACTTCAAATGAGATGTGGTCCCTAAAAAAAAATGGTGTTGTAAAAATGAGAAATTGCTGGTCAACTTTTAACCCTTATAACTCCGTCACAAAAAAAAATTTTGGTTCCAAAATTGTGCTGATGTAAAGTAGACATGTGGGAAATGTTATTTATTAAGTATTTTGTGTGACATATGTCTGTGATTTAAGGGCATAAAAATTCAAAGTTGGAAAATTGCGAAATTTTCAAAATTTTCGCCAAATATTCGTTTTTTTCACAAATAAACGCAAGTTATATCGAATAAATTTTACCACTAACATGAAGTACAATATGTCACGAGAAAACAATGTCAGAATCGCCAAGATCCGTTGAAGCGTTCCAGAGTTATAACCTCATAAAGGGACAGTGGTCAGAATTGTAAAAATTGGCCTGGTCATTAACGTGCAAACCACCCTCGGGGCTTAAGGGGTTAAAGTCCACTTTTTTTCATTTGAGTAGTACTGTTTTCCTTTTTTTCATCTTTATATTTTGAACCACTTTGAACAGTGGTCTGGGAAGCTTTGCACATTTTTGTAAGGTAGTATTTGATGCTGTTCCAATTTTTTTCATTTTATATATATATATATATATATATATATATATATATATATATATATATATATATATATATATATATATATAAAAATTGAATATCCAAACAAGAAGTAAATTTACAACTCTTTAACCCCTTCATGACCTTGGGATTTTACATTTTTCGGTGTTCGTTTTTTGCTCCCCTTCTTCCCAGAGTCATAACTTTTTTATTTTTCCGTCAATATGGCCATGTGAGGGCTTATTTTTTGTGAAACAAGTTGTACTTTTCAACAACATCATTGGTTTTAGCATGTCATGTACTAGAAAATGGGAAAAAATTCCAAGTGCGGTGAAATTGCAAAAAAAGTGCAACCCCACACTTGTTTTTTGATTGGCTTTTTTGCTAGGTTCACTAAATGCTAGAACTGACCTGCCAGCATGATTCTCCAGGTCATTATAAGTTTATAGATACCAAATATGTCTGGGTTCTCTTTTATCTAAGTGATGAAAAAAATTCAAAACTTTGCTAAAAAAAAATTGCGCCATTTTCCGATACCCATAGCGTCTCCATTTTTTCATGATCTGGGGTCAGGTGAGGGCTTATTTTTTGTATGCTGAGCTGGCGTTTTTAATGATAGCATTTTGGTGCAGATACGTTCTTTTGATCGCCCGTTATTGCATTTTAATGAAATGCCGCGGTGACCAAAAAAAGTAATTCTGGAGTTTCTAATTTTTTTCCCGCTACGCCGTTTAGCGATCAGGTTAATCCTTTTTTTATTGATAGATCGGGCGATTCTGAATGCGGCGATTCCAAATATGTGTAGGTTTGATTTTTTTTTTTATTGATTTATTTTGAATGGGGCGATAGGGGGGTGATTTAAACTTTTATATATTTTTTTTTCACTTTTTTTTTACTTTTTACTTTTTTTACTTTTGCCATGCTTCAGTAGCCTCCATAGAAGTCTAGAAACTGGCACAACTCGATCACCTCTGCTACATAGCAGCGATCATCAGATTTCTGCCATGCAGAAGAAATGCAGGTGTGCTATGAGCGCCAATCACAGGGGGGCTCACAGCAGGCCTGCATCAGTAACCATAGAGGTCTCAAGGGCCTCTATGGTTACTGTTCTGACGCATCGCTGACCCCGATCATGTGACGGGTGTCGGCGATGCGCTCATTTCCGGCCGCCCGGCCGGAAGCGCCGGTTAAATGCCGCTGTCTGCGTTTGACAGCGGCATTTAACTAGTTAATAGCGGTGGGTGGATCGCGATTTCACCCACCACTATTGCGGGCACAGGTCAGCTGTTTAAAACAGCTGACATGTCCCGGCTTTGATGCGGGTTAACCGCCGGAGCCCTGCATCAAAGCGCGGTATCTGACCTCGGACGTATTATCCCGTCCGAGGTCAGAAAGAGGATAAATGGAACCTGACAGCAAGGGTTACACGGTTAACTAATTATCGAGCAGCAGTCCTCATTAAACGGTGATTTCTAGCAACCACAATGTTAAGGAAAAGTATTAGGATTTTGGAATTATTTAGACTTGTTGAAAAGGTGAGCATTTAGTCCTGAGGTGTCCAGACTAGGACTCTTCCCTGCTTCCTAAATCACACAATTAGTGGCACATTTTCAGAATTTTACTGTACATGCCTAAAGTATGTGCCACTACTTTCAGGCTCAGAGCTATAACATAGCAGCGCAGCATGTCTGCTGTAAGATTTCAGAGGGAAGTGTTTATTTGGTCATGCTTCATGTCTGTATGAGCATGGGCCGGGGCCGGAGTCATGGCCCACATAGGTGTCTGCTTAAGTGCTCCCCGGCCACCCACATCACAGAGATAAAGTCCCAATGCCTTACTTGCTTGGTTCCCCGGGCATTCTTTGGGGCGCAGGAGAACTACTTCTTCTGACTTAGTGCACAAAGAGACAGAGTCCAACTTTATACAAAGAACTTTACTTGCTTTCATACGCAGCACATCCAAGTCAGTGACAGCATCAATATAGAGGTTCACACAGTTCACTTCTTTGTCTTCCCTGTGCTCATCCCTACTACCTTCAGTAGGTTCCTGGGTCGTGCTGTCTCATTTGGCATTGCAGTGTCCTCCCTGTTCAGCTTCACTACTTTCAGGGTTCCTTGTCTGTTTCACACCAGACATGAGGGCATCAGCCCATGCTGTAAGCTGCCTCATGATGTAGCAACCTGCATCCCTTTCCTTCTGCACTGTGTCCCTTTCCTGCTGCACTGCTAGTCCTTTCCTGCTGCACTGCTAGTCCTTTCCTGCTGCACTGCTGCACTTCTGGCCTACTGGCCCCTGGATGACTGGGCTTCCTGCTTAGAACATTACAGAGTCATCTGCCCTGTACTGGCTCCCCGACCCTTCTCACTAGAAACAGGAAAAAACCTTTACCTTATACACGGTTGACTCCTCCTAAATAACTATATTACTAATGTACCCCATCTAGTGTCATAACTGAGGTACTGCACTTTCCCTAACAACAATATACAAATATCAGCACTAGATACAGAATATTAAATACAACCATAAATACACTGTTTAACGACATTACACGGCGGCAATATACATACAAGTAACCAGCACTAAGTTCTCATGTTTCTCACTGGTCTAACTAATGTGGCACCAAAAGGTTAAAACACCACTCCAGTGTTTTTTTTTATTTCTCCGCTGGAGTGGTGCTTTAATGTAAGTCCCCTGCAACCTGTCTCATACTCAACTGCCACCACATTCATTGTTTTTCAGTGTTGGTCTCCTTGGTCTCTGATGAAAAGTGACCTGCCGGCAGCTCCACTGTTTTCAATATAAGTGTATGAGAGCAACATTCAGGCTCTCATAGACTTGCATTGAGAGCTTGTGATGTAGCTTCTGACTTTGGGACAGTCAGAAGCTATGGTCACAAGATAGCATTGTAGTGATGAAAAAAGGTGAAGACGCCAGAAGGTGAGCATATGACCAGGGTCAGGTCACTTACATTTAAAGCACTTCCCCAGAGCTAAAAAAAAAAAAACGCTAGTGTTGTGCTTTAAAACATTGATTTTACAACTATGCTAGCAAGTTTTTATTTCGCTTTAGATGAGGAAATTAATAGGGGTAAAGGCTTTAACTCCTTCACGACATGCGCCGTACTAGTACAGCGCATGTCGTGTCTCCCCCTTTGATGCAACCTCCGGCGGTGAGCCCACATCAAAGTTGCGACATGTCAGCGGTTTTGTACAGCTGACATGTGCGCGCAATAGCAGTGGCTGAAATCGCGATTCACCCACCGCTACTAACCTGTTAAATGCCGCTGTCAAACGCTGACAGCAGCATTTAACTGCCGCTTCCGGCCGCGCAGCCGGAGATGATATGGTTAGTGATGCAGGCCTGCTGTGAGCACCACCCTGTGGTCAGCGCTCATATGAAGCCTGCATTTCAGCTACATAGCAGCGATCTGATGATAGCTGCTATGTAGCTGAGCCGATCAAGTGGTGCCAGCTTCTAGCCTCCCATGGAGGCTATTGAAGCATGGCAAAAGTAAAAATCACCCCCCTTTCGCCCCATCCAAAATAAAACAATAAAAATATGAAACCTACACATATTTAGTATTGCCACGTTCAGAATCGCCCGATCTATCAATAAAAAAAGCTTTAACCTGATCGCTAAACGGCATAGCGAGAAAAAAATTTGAAACGCCAGAATTGCGTTTTTTGGTCGCCGCGACATTGCAGTAAAATGCAATAACAGGCAATCAAAAAAACGTATCTGCACAAACGTGGTATCATTAAAAATGTCATCTCGGGACACAAACAATAAGCCCTTACCCAACCCCCGATCACGAAAACTGGGGACACTACGGGTATCGGAAAATGGCACTTTTTGGGCTTTTTTTAAAGCAAAGTTTTGAATTTTTTTCACCGCTTAGATAAAAAATAACCTAGAAATGTTAGGTGTCTATGAACTCGTAATGACCCAGAGAATCATAATATCAGGTCAGTTTTAGCATTTAGTGAAGCTAGCGAAAAAGCCAAACAAAAACCAAGTATGGGATTGCAATTTTTTTGCAATTTCACCGCACTTGGAATTTTTTTTCTAGTACAAGACATGGTAAAACCAATGGGTCGTTCAAAAGTACAACTCGTCCCGCAAAAAATTAGCCCTCACATGACCATATTGATGGGAAAATAAAAAGTTATGGCTCTGGGAAGGAGGGGAGCAAAAAACGAAAACACAAAAACGAAAAATGGCCGTGGCGGGAAGGGGCTAAAATGCATGAACAAAAAAAATTATATTGTACCTGATCAGGAATGGGAGAAAATAGCTTGGCCTTGAACTGATTAAGGGTACTGTCACACAGTGGCACTTTTGTCGCTACGACGGTACGATCCTTGACGTTCCAGCGATATCCATACGATATTGCTGTGTCTGACACGCAGCAGCGATCAGGGACCCTGCTGAGAATCGTACGTCGTAGCAGATCGTTTGGAACTTTCTTTCGTCGCTGGATCTCCCGCTGTCATCGTTGGATCGGTGTGTCTGACACCGATCCAACGATGCGTTCGCTTGTAACCAGGGTAAACATCGGGTTACTAAGCGCAGGGCCGCGCTTAGTAACCCGATGTTTACCCTGGTTACCATCGTAAAAGTAAAAAAAACCAAAACGTACATACTCACATTCCGGTGTCCGTCAGGTCCCTTGCCGTCTGCTTCCCACTCTGACTGACTGCCGGCCGGAATGTAAGAGCAGAGCACAGCGGTGACGTCACCGCTGTGATCTGCTTTCACTTTATGGCGGCACTCAGTCAGAGCGGGAAGCAGGCTGCAAGGGACCTGACGGACACCGGAATGTGAGTATATACTGTTTTTTTTTTTTTACTTTTACTATGGTAACCAGGGTAAACATCGGGTTACTAAGCGCGGCCCTGCGCTTAGTAACCCGATGTTTACCCTGGTTACTCGGGGCCTTCAGCATCGTTGGTCGCTGGAGAGCTGTCTGTGTGACAGCTCCCCAGCGACCACACAACGACTTTCCAACGATCACGGCCAGGTCGTATCGCTGGTCGTGATCGTTGGAAAGTTGCAGAGTGTGACAGTACCCTAAGTTACATGGTATGGCTATCACACTGGAAGAAAGAGACAGAAAAGGGTCTCTTTGCAACAAAATTATGTGAGTCCTTTAGCTAATTATTATGCACAATTTCACAAGTTGTGGAAATGGGCCCCCTTACTTCTTGGGCTCCTGTGCGGTTATGCAGGTTGCATCAATGATTTGTCCCCTTGGTTATCCTACACATTACCCTTGTTCATTTTGGCTTCCTTCCTTACTTTAGCATCATCTTAAAATAGTGATGAAAGAAAATATTCTAAACAAGTAAATTTCTTCTTGTTCTCTCTGATGGAATGAATTCATGTCCACATTTTACAATAAAAAGGAGAAGTGTTAGGTCTCACAGTAATTTGAATGCTTGTCTCCATTCTGAACTAATATATGCAGCCAACGAGAGTGAAATTAGCTGACAAACCTTTTTTTCATAAAAATAATAATTCAAAGAAAAATACGGTTTAAATACTGAATTTATTAAAGTTTAGCTCAGCAATTATGTATGATTTTATCATATCGCAAAGGCGAACAGCACAAATATAAACACAATAATGTGTTTCACTTCGCTGCCTGATAAATCTTTTCTATTGTTTTGTTACTTAAAGCAAAACGCACTCAGAGATACACATTAAAGTTCTTCTATTGTTAACAAAGCCTAATTTTCCGAAGAGAGGACAATTTGCAAAAGTAATTTTAGTTTCTCTGTGATTTTGGTTTAGTCATCAAATAACTGAATAAGAACAATTTTAAAGCTCTAGAAACAGGATTACACCTCTTTATAATTTATAATTCAGCCTCTTTTGTACAACCTTATTAATGTTCTCACAGCTTTTGTATCCTCTTTAATAGTATGTTCTCACAAAATAGGAAAATTTGGGGTGAAATTCATGAAACAGGACTAACACACTTGCACCTTGATGTCACACAAGCCAGTCATTGCCCATACACAGCAGGGGACACAGAATGTCTTGAGACTCATCAATATTTTACGTGACATTTGGGCCTTACCAGAGACAACATCAAACATTTCCTACAGTAGAAACCCTATAAACTGTATCACTGTGCAGTTATCTATTCATTGTATTTGTAAAGAATAACTCTTACATGGCATTTATTTGGTTATTGGCTCTGAAGGAAATGACCAGCTTTTCTAGGAATACATTCATCTTTAATAACCCTTGGTGCATTTATCCATTTAGGCTTAATGATTCCTCTAGGAATTAGTTTTATGTCCTGGTATTGATTAGGCTTGAATATTTATATATTAATGGATAAAACACTGTGCAATTAGGTCAAGGAACACAATACATTTATACTTATTGATTTATTTAAAAAGTTTAAGAGTGAACGATTGGTTGACTGTCAGTCATCATTCAGAAGAAAGGTGAGGCAGTCTGAAATCAATTGACATTCACTTGCATAAGTTACAATCTGTTAGTATTGCATCAACTTAAGCATACTATCTCATATGAAACAATGTCTTTAAACTGCTTCGTTAAGACGAATCTATCACTAGAGAGACCTCATTAAATTAGGCAATTGGTATAATGTTCTACATAGTGTAGACAAGAAAGAAGACACAATGAAAAACTACATGTATGAGCCAAGTGGGATCATGGTAAGTTGCTGTATAAGGAAGTTGCCAGTAAACTAGTGACTACTTTTTATATTCTGTTATAAAGTTTGACAATACCTGGATGATAAAGAAACAAGACAGCAGAAGGATTGATGCCTTAAAAAGATGGTGCAGAGAAGGATGTTATCAATAACATGGAAGGCATGAAGAACAAATAAATCAATTTTGGAACAAATCAAGCCAAACATGTCTCTTGACTAGTGTTGAGCGATACCTTCCGATATGCAAAGGTATCGGTATCGGATTGGATCGGCCATTACCCAAAAAATATCGGATATCGCCGATACCGATACCCGATACCAATGCATATCAATGGGACACAAAATATCGGAATGGTTCCCAGGGTCTGAAGGAGAGGAAACTCCTTGGCTCATGCGACCAATCACAAGCCGCGACGTCATCGCAGGTCCTACACTCACTGCATTCTTAGGAACGGAGGCTGCTGGTTACATCGCTAAGGTCCAGGGTCCGCCGGAGGGGTGAGTATATCCATATTTTTTATTTTTATTCTTTATTTTTTACATGAATATGGATCCCAGGGCCTGAAGGAGAGTCTCCTCTCCTCCAGACCCTGGGAACCATACACTGGGAACTTCCGATTCCGGTTTCCGATATCACAAAAATATCGGAACTCGGTATCGGAATTCCGATACAGCAAATATCGGCCGATACCCGATACTTGCGGTATCGGAATGCTCAACACTACTCTTGACGCAAAAATCATCAAGCTATGACTTGCCTACTTTAGACACGTTATACAAAGAGATCAATGACTGGAAAAATACATCATGGTTTGCAGAAAAGAAGGAAGAAGAAGAAGAGGAAGACCAGCAACTCGATGCCTTGATACTATCAAGATAATGGCGGAGAAGATTGTGCTAGACCTATCTAGGCATGCACAATATCAATCTTCCTACAGATCATTCATCAATTCCCATGGCTCGAGATTAAGCCAAAGTCTGTAAAAAAATTAAATAAGAGCATTAGCACCCAATAACCTTATTAGAGTATCATATAACAAATGAAGTTAATGGTATGTATGATCAGAAGATATATTTAACTTATTTTTATTAAAAACATGTTAAAAAATAACTGGTGATTTTTAACATTTTCAAGAGCACTGTCTTCAAAAAGCTGAACTGTTGCCTGGTTTGACTAAAATCGGTTCTTTCACCATCTGTTCTTGGAGTGCTGCCCCTATTTTTGGATTTGTATACAAGAGATTTTGGTGATAACCTTTGTGGATTTTCAACCATTTTGGCTTGAAAAATGTAGCTCTTATATTTATATTGGTATCTTTTAAATTATCAAGAAATCTTGCTGCAATTTTTGTACTAATTGGTGAATCTCACAATAGGCTAACACTTCCTATTCTGATAAGATCTCTTTTCTGTAGGTATCTTAAAATAGATACAGGCAGGATTACAATGAAATGACTTAACTAAGGATATGACAGTATTACACAATTCCGAACATATAATGATTGCAACTCATCCTCTCTATCTCTCTGCACAGTAATTTCTGTTTGGACATCAGAGCATGCCCCAAAAATTCCCAAAGAAGTCAATGAGTCATCTCTAGATTTCAATATCTTTAGGTTCATGGGGCCGCTGTAATGCAAATATTTCAATTGCTATGACTAGAAACTCGGGAAAGACAACTGACCATATTTTTTTTACAATATACAGTATATTTACTCTGACTGTGGATTTTGTCACTCTACTCTCTATACAATATAAGAACCCAAAGGTATTTTTCAAAATCTTCAATATTTAGCAATTTTTCTTTGTTTAGCCATGGTAGAGCTACTTGGTTTTTTTTGCAGTGGGATAATTGTAGGTTGGTATCACCATTTTTGGTTAAATATGCATCAATTTTCTAACTCGTTAAAGCATGGAACTTTTAGTGTATATATACAGTACATCAATTTTCTAACTCATTAAAGAATGGAACATGGAAGATCTCTGAAGTAAGTCATGTGGCATCTGGCACCAAGATAGTACTAGTAGCAGATCTTATAATACCTGTGGAGAGGTGGAGCCACTAGGAATTTAAAAGCCAAATCAACAACTTAAATTCTTTTTCTTTTCCTTGACTCATTATTCTAATGGTGATTACCACACCATTGGATTATAATGTTGACATCACGAGGTGTACTTAGTCTGCAACAATGTTTAGGTTTGTAGAATGTGTATCATTCACTTAAATTACAGAACCCAAAGTTTCCCAGTAGAACATTGCCCAGACCGTCCCACTGCCTCTACTAGCTTGCTTTCTTCCTAAAATGTATCTCAATGCATTTCTCTTTCTCAAGTAAGTAAAACATGTGTGCTAGCCATCCAGATGATATGAAAAAAGGTGGTTCGTGAAACTGGGCCACTTTTTTACATTGTAGAATGGTCTATTTACAAAGTACCAATTGTAGGTGCTTTTAGTTATAGACAAGGGACCAAATGGATATTTTGAACAATGTAGAGCTATGCATCTCATACTCAGAAAGTTATGATGTAACGTGTGATCTAACACTTTTCATAACCAGCATTACCCTTTTTTAAGTAATTTATATTTCAGTAGCTTTTTGTGCTATTGGACCAGACAAGGTATCCTTCACCCCAGTTCATGGAAAAGGAGAATCCATCAACAGGTTTTTGCTATGTAATAGGAAGACAGCATACTGTAGGGCTTAAATAGAGATTTCAGCTACGCCTCTCTTATTAAGCTCAGCGGTTTTATTTGCTTGTAAAGATTGTTTTAACACCAAGATCTTATCATTGCTGGACTACAGCAGAACCCGTGCCTCCTTGTCCAACTCTGCCCTCTTCTATGATAGGTACCTCAATGTCTTTGGACTTTGTACATACAGAGCCTGATAGGGCCAGGAGCGCTTTCTCAGCATTGCATCATACTAAGCCTATAACTCTCACTGTGTCAGAACCTCTGCACTGTGAAAAACTAAGTGATACATTATTGGACTAAGGGTCTCTTTGACTACATCATGCTGCTCTCAGATGAGGTAGAAAAAAACCTGATGACAGATTCTGTTTAATGAGCCTTGATTGCCTAATACTCACTCAAAAACTCAATAATTCTCCTTACTTGCTCCCCTTTTGTAAGTTATTAACCACGCAATACTGGGTACAACATATAAGACCTGCCATTTTGGCGCTACACTTGACCAGTTACTAACCGACACAATTAGTCCCTTTAATTAAATTAGTTTATTTGGGTGCCTTTGTTGGGTCATGGATCTCATCGTCAGTCACGGGTAACATATCGGCACTGCCGCAATCATGTTACAGGGCATCAATAAGCTATCAGAGGAAGCTCCATTCTTAGTTACAATGGTGACTATTGACTACTAAAGCAAAGAGGTTAAACCATCTGAAGTTTTATCAGATTCAAAGAAGATCTTGACAGCAGTAATCACAAAATCCTAGTTATGGGTTTATTTGTTGAATAGTTCTATTTTAATTAGGGATTAATTAGTAATTTGTTAACTAGTAAAAAAAATCAAAGCTTTATTGTTAATGATAATTTACATAACAGGTCTGGTGTACAAGTCTTGAAACTCCTTCAGGGTTGTCTTAAAGTGACCTCTCTTTCTTTAATAATCTCTCAGTCTATGAGAGCAGACTGATGTAACTATATTTCAGAGATATTCAATGATCTACTGTTTTCATTCATTGACTGAAACTATTCAATAAATATGTCACCTATTTGTTTGGAGTGCCCTCTGTATCTTGATTGATTTTTCCAGGAACATTACTTATTAAAAATTACATATTTCAGACACAGTATATTATTATTATTTTTATTATTATTATTATAATATCAAATTATACATTCATGTTTAAAACTACATGTCTTTTTAGATAATTAAAGGGGTTGTCTAATGTTTGCCACTGCCTCTTGGCTTGCTGTTTGCTGGGGGATGCAACATGCCTTAAAATTGACAGTTTCGGCCAGGGCTGGGATGAAGGGTAAGCAGGGTAGGCAGGACAGGCGGCTGCCTAGGGCACCATCTCCTATCATAAGGGGAAGGGCACAATTTTGTCTAACAGACTTTTAACTTTTCACATGCACCGGTCAGCTCTGCTCTGTCCGTGCATAGACACTAAGGTGTATGGTATTTTCTGTGGTGCTGCTCCAGGTTCGGGCATAGACAAATGGGGCATGTCATGCAGGTAGAGAGACGCTGGTCAATGAACGCTTCCACATCAGACTGGTGAGAGCACTCACTAGCTACAGACTCTGTCCACCTGCTCGGCGCCCAAATGATGAATGTTTACTAGGGGACAGGAGAGTGAAGGATACACAGCATGGCTTAAATCATGCTGCGTGCATCATCCACAGTCTTCTTCATTTGGGAGCCCACCTCAATATCTTTGGGTCAGCGAGCAGAGGTCGGGGTGGGGGATGGTTCACAGTGAGGACAGAACAAGGAAGTTATTATCTATCCCATCTATGCTGTGTCCTCTTTGGCAGAGATTTTTGCAGCTCCTTGTCAGCTGCTTTGTTATCTTTCGCACTGTGAGTGAACATTATGTAGGATCTGCCAAGTAAGAAGACTGTGTGCTCTGTATTTACATCATAGAGAGTGTGAATGTATGTGTGTGTACATGTATGATTGTACATATGTGTACGAATATATATATATAATATATGAGTGTGCATGTATTTATGTGAGTGTATACATGTATGTGTATGCGTGTGCTTATATATACAGTATATATACTGTATATATATATATATATATATATATATATATACACACACACACCATATATACTTGTGTATAAAGTGAGATTTTCAGCACATTTTTTTGTGCTGAAAACGCCCCCCCTTGTCTTACACACGAGTCCTGGTCCAGAAAGCTGGCGAGGGAGGGGAGCGTCGGAGCAGTGACAAGAGCCGGAGTCTTGAAATCATACTCACCCTCCTCGTGCCGTCACCGAGCGTCCCTGCATCTCCGTTGTCCCGCTGCACCAGCGCTTCCTGTGCTGATCAGTCACATGGTACCACTCATTAAGGTAATGAATATGCACGTGTCTCCACTCCCATAAGCGTGGAGCGCATACTCATTACCTTAATGAGCGGTACCACGTGACCATTCAGCACAGGAATAGCTGCCGTGCCGGGACAACGGAGATGCAGGGACGAGCAGTGACCATGCGAGGAGGGTGAGTATAATGGGGGGAAGATGAGGGGGAGACGAGCCAAGCCATGCATACAAGATGGGACGGGGGGAGCCGAGCATACAAGGATGGGATGGGGGAGCAGAGCCATGCATTCAAGATGGGACGGGGGGAGCCATGAATACATGTATGGGACAGGGGGAGCCGTGCCATGCATACAAGATGGGATGGGGGAGCCATGCATACAATGGGTCAATACAACAAAACCCAGACTCATATTGAGATAGTGCGCCAAATGTGATGCAATTGATTACATATTGTTCCAAAAACATCGGATCTAAAAAAAGAGTACAGATGGAGTGTGTTTTTTTTTTTTTAAATATGTACAAAAATCTTTATTGACACAATATGAACATACAAAAAGACAGATAAAACCATGTGCTATAATGGACATCACAAAAAGTGGTGGCGTTTAATACAAAGAATAGCTCATTTCACAGTAACAAACTTAGTAATGGTAAGATGAGGACTTGCTGGTTGAGCTCAGAGAGTCACATTACAATGCCCCTTCTGTAAGCAAAAAGGGCCATCAGTCATTATACTATTCGTACGTCTATACTAATGCATAGGATTGCATGGTTTGTGGTCAAGAGCCCAAGGTGCAAAACCAATCGGACATTACAGTCATCAAAGGTTCCCTGTTGTGAACTCTGTTTTTGGGCTCCCTCTTGTGGTCACAAGTGGTACTGTGTAGTGCTGTCTTTGGGCTCCCTCTGGTGGCTCTTTGTGTCATTCTGCAGGTCTGAGGCTGGATCAGCTGTCTCGTTATCTGTTAGCTGGTTCCCTATTTAGCTCACCTGGACTATCAGTGGTTGCCTGCTGTCGATGTATTCAGTGCTATTTTGATCGCTCCTGAATTCCTTCATTATCAGTCTCGCCAAGAGAAGCTAAGTTTCTGTTTGGTTATTTTTTGCTCATCAGTGTTCAATATGTTTCTTGGTTATTTATTTGTCCTTGTCCAGCTTGCTAATATGTGATTTCCTTGCTTGCTGGTAGCTCTAGGGGGCTGAGTTTCTCCCCTCACACCGTTAGTTGGTGTGGGGGTTCTTGAACTCTCAGAGTGGATATTTTGTATAGGGTTTTTTACTGACCGCACAGTTCCCTGCCTGTCTTCTGCTATCTAGTATTAGTGGGCCTCCTTTGCTGAATCTGTTTTCATTTCTACGTTTTGTATTTTCCCCTTACCTCACCGTTATTATTTGTTGGGGGCTTCCTATATCTTTGGGGTCATTTCTCTGAGGCAAGTGAGGTCTTACTTTCTCTATAGGGGTAGCAAGTTTCTCAGGCTGCGTCGAGACGTCCAGGAATTTAGGCACGTTCACCAGCTACCTTTAGTGTGTTTGGTTAGGATCAGGTTTTGCGGTCAGTCCAGTTACCACCTCCCTAGAGCTTGTTCTATGTTCAGTAACTTAGCTAGTCCTATCTGTGATCCTCAGCCACTAAGGATCATAACAGCACAGCAGGCCACAAAGTGTTTAATGCATCGCAGAAGTGGGATAAGAGAAGTCCTGAGTACAATTTTTTTTTTTTTTTTACTCTCCCTTTGCTGCAGTCTGTCCAGCTTCTCTCATCCCCTTAATCTCTGGGTGGCTTTGAGTTCAGCTGCAGACATGGATATTCAGAGTCTGACTTCTAGTGTGGATCATCTTGCTGCAAGGGTGCAAAGCATTCAGGATTTTGTTGTTCGCAGTCCTATGTCTGAGCCAAAAGTACCTATTCCTGAGTTGTTTTCTGGAGATAGATCTAGGTTTCTGAATTTTAAGAATAATTGTAAATTATTTCTTTCTTTGAGACCTCGTTCCTCTGGTGATTCCGCTCAGCAAGTTAGAATTGTTATCTCTCTGTTACGTGGCGACCCTCAAGATTGGGCTTTCTCCTTGGCGCCAGGAGATCCTGCATTGCTGAATGTGGATGCGTTTTTTCTGGCGCTTGGTTTGCTTTATGAGGAACCTAATCTTGAGAACCAGGCAGAAAAGGCCTTGCTGGCTCTCTCTCAGGGCCAGGATGAAGCTGAAGTGTCAAAAATTTCGGAAATGGTCGGTGCTTACTCAATGGAACGAGTGTGCCCTGGCTGCAAATTTCAGAGAAGGTCTTTCTGAAGCCATTAAGAAAGTTATGGTGGGGTTCCCCACGCCTGCAAGTCTGAATGACTCAATGGCTTTGGCCATTCAGATTGATCGGCGCTTGCGGGAGCGCAAATCTGCGCACCATCTGGCGGTGTTTTCTGAACAGAGACCTGAGTCTATGCAATGTGACTGAATTCTGACCAAAATTGAGCGGCAAAATCATAGACGTCAAAATGGGTTGTGCTTTTACTGTGGTGATTCAACTCATGTTATCTCAGCATGCTCTAAGCGCTTAAAAAAATCGCTAAAACTGTCACCGTTGGTACTATACAGCCTAAATTCATTTTGTCTGTTACTTTAATTTGTGCTCTGTCATCCTACTCGGTTATGGCTTTTGTGGATTCAGGTGCTGCCCTGAACCTGATGGATTTGTCGTTTGCCAGGCGCTGTGGTTTTGTCCTGGAGCCTTTAGAATTCCCTATTCCACTGAGGGGAATTGATGCTACACCATTGGCTGAGAATAAGCCTCAGTATTGGACTCAAGTGACCATGTGCATGACTCCTGTACATCAGGAGGTGATTCGCTTTCTTGTGCTGCATAATTTGCATGATGTTGTCGTTTTGGGTCTGCCATGGTTGCAGGCCCATAATCCAGTACTGGATTGGAAAGCTATGTCTGTTTCAAGTTGGGGTTGCCAGGTGATTCATGGCGATGCTCCTTTGGTGTCAATTGCTTCTTCCACTCCTTCTGAGGTCCCTGAGTTTTTGTCAGACTACCAGGATGTATTTGATGAGCCCAGATCCGGTGCCCTATCTCCTCATAGGGATTGTGATTGTGCTATAAATTTGATTCCTGGTAGTAAGTTCCCTAAGGGACGACTTTTTAATTTGTCTGTACCAGAACATGCCGCGATGCGGAGCTATATAAAGGAGTCTTTAGAGAAGGGACATATTCGCCCGTCCTCCTCCCCTCTGGGTGCAGGATTCTTTTTTGTGGCCAAGAAGGATGGTTCTCTGAGACCTTGTATTGATTATCGTCTTCTAAATAAAATCACAGTGAAATTTCAGTATCCTTTGCCATTATTATCTGATCTGTTTGCTCGGATTAAGGGGTCCAGTTGGTTCACCAAGATAGATCTTCGTGGTGCGTATAACCTTGTGCGTATTAAGCAGGGGGATGAATGGAAAACAGCATTTAATACGCCTGAAGGCCATTTTGAGTACTTGGTGATGCCTTTTGGACTCTCTAATGCTCCTTCTGTGTTCCAGTCCTTCATGCATGACATCTTCCGAGAATATCTGGATAAATTTATGATTGTGTATCTGGATGACATTTTGGTCTTTTCTGAGGACTGGGAGTCCCATGTGAAGCAGGTCAGGATGGTATTTCAGGTCCTACGTGCTAATGCCTTATTTGTGAAGGGCTCAAAATGTCTCTTCGGAGTACAGAAGGTTTCCTTTTTGGGTTTTATTTTTTCTCCTTCTACTATTGAGATGGACCCAGTCAAGGTCCAGGCTATTCATGACTGGACTCAGCCTACATCTGTTAAGAGTCTTCAGAAGTTCTTGGGTTTTGCTAATTTTAACCATCGCTTCATTGCTAATTTTTCTGGTGTGGTTAAACCCTTGACGGATTTGACCAAGAAGGGTTCTGATGTGACTAATTGGTCTCCTGCGGCCGTGGAGGCCTTTCGGGAGCTGAAGCGCCAGTTTTCTTCGGCTCCAGTTTTGTGTCAGCTTGATGTCTCTCTTCCTTTTCAGGTCGAGGTTGATGCTTCTGAGATTGGAGCAGGGGCTGTTTTGTCGCAGAGAAGCTCTGATTGCTCTGTGATGAAGCCTTGTGCTTTCTTTTCGAGAAAGTTTTCGCCTGCCGAGCGGAATTATGATGTTGGTAATCGGGAGTTGTTGGCTATGAAGTGGGCATTTGAGGAGTGGCGACATTGGCTCGAGGGAGCTAAGCATCGTGTGGTGGTCTTGACTGATCACAAAAATCTGATTTATCTTGAGTCTACCAAGCGGCTGAATCCTAGACAGGCTCGTTGGTCGTTGTTTTTCTCCCGTTTCGATTTCGTGGTCTCGTACCTGCCTGGTTCGAAGAACGTGAAGGCTGATGCGCTTTCTAGGAGTTTTGTGCCTGACTCTCCGGGAGTTTCAGAGCCGGCTGGTATCCTCAGAGAGGGAGTGATTTTGTCTGCCATTTCCCCAGATTTGCGACGAGTGCTGCAGAAATTTCAGGTGGATAGACCTGACCGTTGCCCACCAGAGAGACTGTTTGTCCCAGATAGATGGACCAGCAAAGTTATTTCCGAGGTTCATTCTTCGGTGTTGGAAGGCCATCCTGGGATTTTTGGTACCAGAGATATGGTGGCTAGGTCCTTCTGGTGGCCTTCCTTGTTGCGGGATGTGCATTCCTTTGTGCAGTCCTGTGGGATTTGTGCTCGGGCTAAGCCTTGCTGTTCTCGTGCCAGCGGTTTGCTTTTGCCTTTGCCTGTCCCGAAGAGGCCTTGGACGCACATTTCCATGGATTTTATTTCGGATCTTCCAGTCTCTCAGAGAATGTCTGTCATCAGGGTGGTGTGTGATCGTTTTTCCAAAATGGTCCATTTGGTGCCCTTGCCTAAGTTGCCTTCCTCCTCCGATTTGGTTCCTCTATTTTTTCAGAATGTGGTCCTCTTGCACGGCATCCCTGAAAATATTGTGTCAGAGGATCCCAGTTCGTGTCCAGATTTTGGCGGATCTTTTGTGCTAAGATGGGCATTGATTTGTCTTTTTCGTCGGCCTTCCATCCTCAGACGAATGGCCAAACCGAGCGAACTAATCAGACCTTGGAAACTTATTTAAGATGTTTTGTTTCTGCTGATCAGGATGATTGGGTGACTTTTTTGCTATTGGCCGAGTTTGCCCTTAATAATCGGGCTAGTTCTGCTACTTTGGTTTCGCCTTTTTTCTGCAATTCTGGTTTTCATCCTCGTTTTTCCTCGGGTCAGGTTGAGCCTTCTGACTGTCCTGGGGTGGATTCTGTGGTGGATAGGTTGCAGCAGATTTGGAACCATGTGGTGGACAATTTGAAGTTGTCACAGGAGAAGGCTCAGCGCTTTGCCAACCGCCGTTGCGGTGTGGGTCCCCGACTTCATGTTGGGGATTTGGTATGGCTGTCTTCTCGGTATGTTCCTATGAAGGTCTCCTCTCCTAAATTCAAGCCTCGCTTCATCGGTCCTTATAAGATTTTGGAAATTCTTAACCCGGTGTCATTTCGTCTGGACCTCCCAGCGTCGTTTGCCATTCATAACGTGTTCCATAGGTCTTTGTTGCGGAGGTATGTGGTGCCTGTGGTTCCTTCTGTTGAGCCCCCTGCCCTGGTGCTGGTTGAGGGCGAATTGGAGTACGTGGTGGAGAAGATCTTGGATTCTCGTATTTCTAGACGGAGGCTTCAGTATTTGGTTAAGTGGAAGGGCTATGGTCAGGAGGATAATTCCTGGGTTGTCGCCTCTGATGTTCATGCGGCCGATTTGGTTCATGCCTTCCATGTGGCTCATCCTGATCGCCCTGGGGGTTTTGATGAGGGTTCGGTGACCCCTCCTCAAGGGGGGGGTACTGTTGTGAACTCTGTTTTGGGGCTCCCTCTTGTGGTCACAAGTGGCACTGTGTAGTGCTGTCTTTGGGCTCCCTCTGGTGGCTTTGTGTCATTCTGCAGGTCTGAGGCTGGATCAGCTGTCTCGTTATCTGTTAGCTGGTTCCCTATTTAGCTCACCTGGACTATCAGTGGTTGCCTGCTGT
This sequence comes from Ranitomeya variabilis, assembly GCF_051348905.1. Taxonomy (NCBI): domain Eukaryota; kingdom Metazoa; phylum Chordata; class Amphibia; order Anura; family Dendrobatidae; genus Ranitomeya; species Ranitomeya variabilis. The sequence continues at coordinate 829,518,345 of NC_135233.1, forward strand.
CGATGTATTCAGTGCTATTTTGATCGCTCCTGAATTCCTTCGTTATCAGTCTCGCCAAGAGAAGCTAAGTTTCTGTTTGGTTATTTTTTGCTCATCAGTGTTCAATATGTTTCTTGGTTATTTATTTGTCCTTGTCCAGCTTGCTAATATGTGATTTCCTTGCTTGCTGGTAGCTCTAGGGGGCCGAGTTTCTCCCCTCACACCGTTATTTGGTGTGGGGGTTCTTGAACTCTCAGCGTGGATATTTTGTATAGGGTTTTTTACTGACCGCACAGTTTCCTGCCTGTCTTCTGCTATCTAGTATTAGTGGGCCTCATTTGCTGAATCTGTTTTCATTTCTACGTTTTGTATTTTCCCCTTACCTCACCGTTATTATTTGTTGGGGGCTTCCTATATCTTTGGGGTCATTTCTCCGAGGCAAGTGAGGTCTTACTTTCTCTATAGGGGTAGCAAGTTTCTCAGGCTGCGTCGAGACGTCCAGGAATTTACGTTCACCGGCTACCTTTAGTGTGTTTGGTTAGGATCAGGTTTTGCGGTCAGTCCAGTTACCACCTCCCTAGAGCTTGTTCTATGTTCAGTAACTTAGCTAGTCCTATCTGTGATCCTCAGCCACTAAGGATCATAACAGTTCCCCAAATTCATTTGTTTGATGCACAGTCACAAAATAATCTTACCCGGTACTAAAACGCCAGCACCCAAACCCCAATGTGCATTTTGCTGTCTGTTGACTCTGCTTCCTCAAGGAAAATATAAATTTCTCATTTATTCAATAAACTACTGACAACTAGGGTTGAGCGAAACGGATCGGACAAATTCAAAAATCGCCGACTTTCGGCAAAGTGTGGGATCGGCCATGAGGTCGCCGATCTGTGCGCAAAAGTCGCGTTTCATATGATGCTTTCAGCGCCATTTTTCAGCCAATGAAGGAGGACGCAGAGTGTGGGCAGCGTGATGACATAGGTCTTGGTCCCCACCATCTTAGAGAAAGGCATGACAGTGTTTGGCTTGCTTTCTGCGGCATCACAGGGGCTATAAAGGGGCATGCACACCGACTGCCATCTTACTTCTGCCGATCTTAGCATAGGAAGAGGTTGCTGCAGCTTCATCAGAAGGGCTATAGTTAGGGAGGGAAGATTAACCCCCAAACAGCTTGTGCTGTAACGATTTCCACTGTCCAACACCACCTTTTTTTTGCAGGGACAGTGGAGGCTATATTTTTGTGCATCAGCTCTGTAGCTTATTAGGCTGCCTTATAAGGCTCCCTGATAGCTGCATTGCTGTTTGCATGCTGCTGTGCAAACCAACTGCTTTTTTAAAAGCAAAAATCCTGTTGCTCCTTTCTGCATAGTTATTAGGGTTGAGCGACTTTCAGTTTTGCAAAACCCGACTTTGTCCAAAGTCGAGTCGAGTGCAGTCGGCCGATTATCGCGAAAAGTCGGGGATCGACCGAAACATGAAACCCAATGCAAGTCAATGGGGAAGCATAGTCGGCAGTGAGTGGAGGCCAGGAAAACACCTACAGTGCCCATTTTAATGCCAAAAACATCCATTCTTGTTTCTGAAGCTTGTCAATCATAATTAACTTTATAATAATAGTTGGGCATTGGAAATTGGGGGTCATTTGGCAAAAGTTGTGGGGGGTAGGGCTGGTTCAAGGTTTTAGTGGGCCCAGGAAACGTGGACTACGTCACGGCGGTGGAGCAGGGAGAGGTAAGTATTTCAACGTTGCAAGTGCTGTGATCCTGAGCAAGCAGGGGGGGCCCACTCGTTCGCATTGGCACTGGCACAGGGCCCCTCAAAGTACAGCGGTGTGTTTGCACAGCGCCGGCGCCTCCCACCGGCAGCGACACTTTTGCGTACTCTGAGGGGCCCTGTGCCTGTGACGTCGCCAATGAGTATGCCCTACCTGTTAAAGAAACCTGCACTTTCATCTGCACCTTCCTCTTTGTCCCTGTGTAAGGTGGTATAGTATGCAGGAAGGGGAACCTGACTTTCAGCAGGGTCAGATTGTGGCTGTGTGGCATACAAGGTGAATGTAGTGGTCTGGGTCAAAGTACCACAAGACTCATGTAGCACCGGCTGGGCAATGGGCAGGATGAGGAGGAAACACTGATATAGGGCCAAATAATAAAGTGGGCTAAATGCAATTCAAAATTGGTAACAGGACTAACCAGGCAGCATTGCTTAGTTCAGTGGAGGACAACTGTAATGAGAGGCAGACACAGTTAGTAGGCCCAAATAATAAAGTGGGCAAAATAAAGTTAAAAATTGGTAACAGGAGTAAACAGGCGGCACTGCTTTGTTCAGTGGAGGAGAACACCTTTGAGCGGCAGACACCGTTAGTAGGCCCAACCCAACTAGTAGGCCCTATGCAGTTTAATATTACAAATGAAGGCCGAAAGCCAGAAGATTAAAGGTCAGGAAAATAACACAGGACAACACCAAGGTGCGACAGACACCGTTAGTAGACCCCAACCACCAAATTTTTTAAAAAGCACTTAATGAGAGCCAGAAGGTTGAAGCTCAGATTTATACAGTGGAGGACAATTTGAATTAGGGACTGCAGACAGACTTAGTAGGCTGTCCCCTGTGGACCATGCATCCACCACATTAACCCATTGCGCCGTAATGGACACAAAACCTTCCGTGGCCATGCCTACAGGTCCATGCGTCTGTTGTCAGGTGCACCTTTGTACTCACAGATTGCCAGAGTGCATGGACAATGCGGTCTTTTACATGCTGGTGGAGGGTTGGGATGGCTTTTCTCGCAAAAGAAGTGTCGACTGGTTAACTTGTAGCGTGGTACAGCGTAGTCCATCATGGCTTTATTAATATTAAATAAAATATATAAATAGGCTCTATGAACTTTTAAATAGGTTCCAGGGGTACATGGGCAGCATTGGTGTGGTCAGCGGAGGACGATTGCAAGGAGGGACCGCAGACAGGCTTACTAGGCCTAAAATGAATAAAAATAGGCTCAAGGCACTTAGAGTTATCTCGCAGGGGTACACAGGCAGCATTGTTGTGGTCAGTGTAGGAGGATTGCAAGGAGGGACTGCAGACAGGCTTACTAGGCCTAAAATAAATAAAAATAGGCTCAATGCCGTTTTAAATAGGTTACATGGGTACACAGGCAGCATTGTTGTGGTCAGTGGAGGAGGATTGCAAGGAGGGACCGCAGACAGGCTTACTAGGCCTAAAATAAATAAAAATAGGCTCAAGGCACTTAGAGTTATCTCGCAGGGGTACACAGGCAGCATTGGTGTGGTCAGCGGTGAACGATTGCAAGGAGTGTCTGACACAGTTAGTACTCACAAAAAATAAATAGATGTTAATGTCTCGCAAAACAACAAAAAAAAAAAGTGTGGCATACTTAGGTACAGGGGTGGGCTCATCTGCTGAGTTTCTGACATAGTAATTTGGCAGTAAGTACTGGTGTCAATATAGGACACTGACCAAGACTACTTTAACTAGCATCATAGATTTCAACAAATTGGTATTGTCAGTGCCAGGGATTGAATGATGTCAGCGCATAGACTAAACATTGGTGGAGCTGTGAGAGATAATTTTGCACGTGGTAGAGCACAGTTTGAGCTGGGGGGGTGAACTCTCTTGTGGCCGGCGGTACCGTCCCAGGGCCCTTCATGTTACAACGGTGTGTCTGACGTTGGGTGCGCGCCACCACCGCCAGAGACACTTTATTGTACTATGAGGGACCCAGTGGCAGTGCCGTCGACCAAAAGCAGGCACACCCACCTCTTCAGACAAACGGCACTCTAACGTGTGCTTGCGCCAAGTGGCGAGACCACGGCCCCGTGGGGGGAGTTTTCCCATTGAGGGAGGTGTAAAGATGTCGTATGCTGGACAAACAGCTGCTGCAAATTAAGAGATTGGAACACTCAGTAAGACCAGTCCACAAGCAAGACCTTTTTATAGGAAATCTAGGTGTCAGCCGGGAAAGGCGGGGCAAAATAATTTGAAATCCAGGAGTGGTTCATTTTAATGAAGGTGAGATCATCCACATTTTGGGTAGCCAGACGAGTCCTTTTTTCGGTTAATATTGAACCAGCAGCACTGAATACTCTTTCTGATAGCACACTAGCTGCTGGGCAAGCAAGCTCCTGCAATGCATATTCTGCCAATTCAGGCCAGGTGTCTAATTTGGATGCCCAGTAATCAAATGGGAATGACGGTTGAGGGAGAACATCGATAAGGGATGAAAAATAGTTAGTAACCATACTGGACAAATGTTGTCTCCTGTCACTTTGAATAGATGCTGCAGTACCTGTCCTGTCTGCGGTCATTGCGAAATCACTCCACAACCTGGTCAGAAAACCCCTCTGTCCAACACCACTTCTGATTTGTGCACCTCTAACACCTCTGCCCTGTAGCCCCCTGCAGCTCGTGTGAGAACCATCACCGGCGCTGTGTGCTGGGAATGCCTGAATCAAACGGTCTACAAGAGTTGCTTGTTTGGTTGCTAATATTTGTTCGAGGTTCTCATGTGGCATAATATTTTGCAATTTGCCTTTATAGCGAGGGTCAAGGATGCAGGCCAACCAGTAATCGTCATCGGTCATCATTTTAATAATGCATGGGTCCCTTTTGAGGATACATAAGGCATAATCCGCCATGTGGGCCAAAGTTCCAGTTGTCAAATCTGCGGTTGTGCTGGTTTGAGGGGCAGTTACAGGCAAATCTACGTCAGTTGTCTCCCTTAAAAAACCAGAACCCGGCCTTGCAACGCCACTAATTTCTGTTGGCCCAGGAGAAGCTTCCTCATTAAAAAAGTACTCATTCCCATCATCCTCCTCGTCCTCCTCATCCTCTTCGCCCGCTACCGCGTCCTCTACACGGCCCTGACCAGACAATGGCTGACTGTCATCAAGGCTTTCCTCTTCCTCGGCTGCAGATGCCTGCTCCTTTATGTGCATCAAACTTTGCATCAGCAGACGCATTAGGGGGATGCTCATGTTTATTATGGCGTTGTCTGCACTAACCAGCCATGTGCATTCCTCAAAACACTGAAGGACTTGACACAGGTCTTGTAGCTTCGACCACTGCACACCTGACAACTCCATGTCTGCCATCCAACTGCCTGCCCGTGTATCCTCCCACAAATACATAACAGCACGCCTCTGTTCGCACAGTCTCTGAAGCATGTGCAGTGTGGAGTTCCACCTTGTTGCAACATTGATTATTAGGCGATGCTGGGGAAGGTTCAAAGACCGCTGATAGTTCTGCATACGGCTGGAGTGTACGGGCGAACGGCGGATATGCGAGCAAAGTCTGCGCACTTTGAGGAGCAGGTCGGGTAACCCCGGACAACTTTTCAGGAAGCACTGCACCACCAGGTTTAAGGTGTGAGCCAGGCAAGGAATGTGTTTCAGTTGGGAAAGGGCTATGGCAGCCATGAAATTCCTTCCGTTATCACTCACTACCTTGCCCGCCTCAAGATGTACAGTGCCCAGCCATGACTGAGTTTCTTTCTGCAAGAACTCGGACAGAACTTCCGCGGTGTGTCTGTTGTCACCCAAACACTTCATTGCCAATACAGCCTGCTGACGCTTGCCACTAGCTGTCCCATAATGGCACACCTGGTGTGCAACAGTGGCAGCTGCGGATGGAGTGGATGTGCGACTGCGGTCTGTGGACGAGCTCTCGCTTCTGCAGGAGGATGAGGAAGAGGAGGAGGGGGGGTGAACGCCTACAGCCAACTGTTTCCTTGACCGTGGGCTAGGCAGAACTGTCCCAATATTGCTGTCCCCTGTGGACCCTGCATCCACCACATTCACCCAGTGTGCCGTGATGGACACGTAACGTCCCTGGCCATGCCTACTGGTCCATGCATCTGTTGTCATGTGCACCTTTGTAGTCACAGACTGCCTGAGTGCATGGACGATGCAGTCTTTAACATGCTGTTGGAGGGCTGGGATGGCTTTTCTAGAAAAGAAGTGTCAACTGGGTAGCTCGTAGCGTGGTACAGCGTAGTCCATCAGCGCTTTGAAAGCTTCGCTTTCAACTAACCGGTAGGGCATCATCTCTAATGAGATTAGTCTAGCAATGTGGGCGTTCAAACCCTGTGTACGCGGATGCGAGGATGAGTACTTCCTTTTCCTAACAAGAGTCTCATTTAGGGTGAGCTGGACTGGAGAGCTGGAGATCGTGGAACTAGCGGTGGTGCCGGTGGACATGGCAGACTGAGAGAGGGTTGGAGATGGTATTCTTGCCGGTGCCCTACATGCAGTGTTTCCTACTACGAACCTGGTGATTCCCTGACTGCTTTGGCCTGGAGACAAAAGCTGCACAGATACTGCAGGTGTTGCGGGAAATGGTGGGCTTTGTTATGATCCCTAGTGGCGGAGGATCACAAATAGATCAGCAAGTGATTAAACTAAGGACGAGCTCTAGGGAGATGGTAACTGGACTGATCGCAAATCTGAACCTATCCAAAACAACTAGAGGTAGCCGGTGAACGTGCCTAAAAAATTCTTAGACGTCTCGAGCCAGCCTGAGGAACTAGCTACCCCTAAAGAGAAAGAAAGACCTCGCTTGCCTCCAGAGAAATAATCCCCAAAGATATAGAAGCCCCCAACAAATATTAACGGTGAAGTAAGAAGAAGGCACATACATAGGGATGAAATCAGATTCAGCAAAAGAGGCCCACTAGTACTAGAAAGCAGAAAATAGAGCAGAGGTCTATGCGATCAATAAAAAACCCTTACAAAATATCCATCCTGAGATTTCAAGAACCCACACACCAACTAACGGTGTGTGGGGAGAAACTCAGCCCACTAGAGCAACCAGCAAGCGAGGGAATTACATTTTAGCAAGCTGGAACAGAAAACAAGATAAACACTGCTGATCAAAAAATGAGCAAACAAAACTTAGCTTATCCTGGATGGACTGGGAGCAAGGTAGTCAGAAGGAATCTGAGTAGCACTGATTACATCGACAGCCGGCCACAAGTGGAAGTAAAACAGAGCTATATAGGAACCTCCCAGAGGATAACGAACCAGCTGATAGCCAGAGACCAGCAGGATAACAAACAAAGCCACCAGGGGGAGCCCAAAGCAAAAGTCACACAATACCACCAGTAACCACAAGAGGGAGCCCGAAAACAGAGTTCACAACAGGGCTTACAGTGAGGGAAGTGTCATGGTTCCCAATGGCAAGGGAACGTAAGAAACATATAAGTAACGAACGCGCTCTCGGGTGATGGAAACTCGAGTTGACCGTGAGCTAAATCTACCACACAACTAACAGTAGCCAGGGAGCATACCTACGGCTTCCTATATGCCACGCTCCAGCCGGAGGACTAACTACGCCTGGTAGAGGAAGAAACAGACCTGGCTTACCTCTAGGGAAATACCCCAAAAGATGATAGCAGCCCCCCACATGTAATAACGGTGAATTAAGAGGAAAAGACATACACAGTATGAAAGTAGATTTAGCAAAGAGAGGTCCACTTACTAGATAGCAGAAGGATACAAAAGAGGACTTCACGGTCAACTGAAAACCCTTTCAAAAACCATCCTGAAATTACTTTAAGACTCCTGTGTCAACTCATGACACAGGAGTGGCAATTTCAGCCCGCAAGAGCTTCCAGCTACAGAGAATTACAAAAACTGCAAACTGGACAAAAGGTACAAAACAAAAGGACAAAGTCCACTTAGCTGATCAGCAGACTAGTAGCAGGAACATGCAACCGAAGGCTCTGGTTACAATGATGACCGGCAAGGAAATGACTGGAGAGCAAAGCTAAATAGGAAACTCCCAAACACTGATGGAAGCAGGTGAACAGAAGCAGCAAAGTGCAAACAAGTCACCAGTACCACCAGCAACCACCAGGGGAGCCCAAAAAGCGGATACACAACAGTACCCTCCCCTTAAGGAGGGGGCACCGAACCCTCACAAGAACCGCCAGGGCGATCTGGATGAGCCCTATGAAAGGCACGAACCAAATTCGAGGCATGAACATCAGAGGCAGTTACCCAAGAATTATCTTCCTGACCATAGCCTTTCCATTTAACCAGATATTGAAGTCTCCGTCTGGAAATACGGGAGTCCAAGATCTTCTCTACGACGTACTCCAATTCACCCTCCACCAGCACAGGAGCAGGAGGTTCAGTAGAAGGAACCACCGGTACCTCATATCTCCGCAACAACGACCGATGGAACACATTATGGATAGCGAAAGATGCCGGGAGGTCCAAACGAAAGGAAACAGGGTTAAGAATCTCCAAAATCCTATAAGGACCGATGAACCGAGGCTTAAATTTGGGAGAAGAAACCCTCATAGGGACAAAACGGGAAGACAACCACACCAAGTCCCCAACGCGAAGGTGGGGACCAACACGACGACGACGGTTAGCAAACTGCTGAGTCCTCTCCTGGGACAATTCCAAATTATCCACCACTTGTCCCCAAATCCGATGCAACCGATCCACCACCGCATCCACTCCAGGACAATCCGAAGATTCAACCTGACCAGATGAAAAACGCGGATGAAACCCTGAATTGCAAAAGAAAGGAGAAACCAAAGTGGCAGAACTAGCCCGATTATTAAGAGCAAACTCCGCCAACGGCAGAAAGGCAACCCAATCATCCTGATCCGCAGACACAAAACACCTCAAATAAGTCTCCAAAGTTTGATTAGTTCGCTCCGTCTGGCCATTGGTCTGAGGATGGAATGCAGACGAAAAGGACAAATCAATGCCCAACCTGGCACAGACTGCCCGCCAAAATCTAGACACGAACTGGGTACCCCTGTCAGAAACTATGTTTTCCGGAATACCATGCAAGCGAACCACATTTTGAAAAAACAGAGGGACCAACTCAGATGAGGAAGGCAACTTAGGCAATGGCACCAAATGAACCATTTTAGAAAAACGGTCACACACCACCCAGATGACAGACATCTTCTGAGAAACAGGGAGATCCGAGATAAAGTCCATAGAGATGTGCGTCCAAGGCCTCTTCGGAATAGGCAAGGGCAACAACAACCCACTAGCCCTAGAACAACAAGGCTTGGCCCGAGCACACACATCGCAAGACTGCACAAAAACACGCACATCTCGAGACAGGGAAGGCCACCAGAAGGATCTAGCCACCAAATCTCTGGTGCCAAAAATTCCCGGATGACCTGCCAGAGTAGAAGAATGAACTTCCGAGATGACTCTAGTGGTCCACTCGTCAGGAACAAACAGTCTACCAGACGGACAACGATCAGTTCTATCCGCCTGAAATTCTTGCAAAGCCCGTCGCAAATCTGGAGAGACAGCAGACAAAACCACTCCATCCTTAAGGACACCAGCAGGTTCAGAATTCCCAGGAGAGTCAGGCTCAAAACTCCTAGAAAGAGCATCTGCTTTGAGGGTCACCTCGCAGCAAAGAGATTACAATCTTAACCTGCTGGACAGAATCTCCTGAGGAGTGAGGTCTGAGAGAAAGGAATAATTTACAATTATATTTGAAATTCAAAAACCGAGATCTATCTCCGGAAAACACCTCTGGTGTAGGGATTTTAGGTTCAGAAATAGGAGCATGTATAACAAAATCTTGTAAATTTTGAACCTTCGTAGCAAGATTATTAAAACCTGCAGCCAAACTCTGAGGATCCATCTTTAAACAGGTGAGCTCAGAGCCATTCAAGGATTATAAGGAGAGAAAGGCAAAGGCTGTAATTAAAGCTGAAATACAACTGATCCAACTATGGAGCAAGCATAGAGGAAAAAGGGAAAAAAAAAAAAAAAAATTTACAGACTTCTTTTTTCTCTCCTTTCTTCTGCCAATAAGTTTAACACAGGCCGGTCATACTGTCATGGTTCCCAATGGCAAGGGAACGTAAGAAACATATAAGTAACGAACGAGCTCTCGGGTGATGGAAACTCGAGTTGACCGTGAGCTAAATCTACCACACAACTAACAGTAGCCAGGGAGCATACCTACGGCTTCCTATATGCCACGCGCCAGCCGGAGGACTAACTACGCCTGGTAGAGGAAGAAACAGTCCTGGCTTACCTCTAGGGAAATACCCCAAAAGATGATAGCAGCCCCCCACATGTAATAACGGTGAATTAAGAGGAAAAGACATACACAGTATGAAAGTAGATTTAGCAAAGAGAGGTCCACTTACTAGATAGCAGAAGGATACAAAAGAGGACTTCACGGTCAACTGAAAACCCTTTCAAAAACCATCCTGAAATTACTTTAAGACTCCTGTGTCAACTCATGACACAGGAGTGGCAATTTCAGCCCGCAAGAGCTTCCAGCTACAGAGAATTACAAAAACTGCAAACTGGACAAAAGGTACAAAACAAAAGGACAAAGTCCACTTAGCTGATCAGCAGACTAGTAGCAGGAACATGCAACCGAAGGCTCTGGTTACAATGATGACCGGCAAGGAAATGACTGGAGAGCAAGGCTAAATAGGAAACTCCCAAACACTGATGGAAGCAGGTGAACAGAAGCAGCAAAGTGCAAACAAGTCACCAGTACCACCAGCAACCACCAGGGGAGCCCAAAAAGCGGATACACAACAGGGAAGGGATGTAGCATTGCTGACTAGCTTCATTGGCCGAGGGTGCTGCAACCTTTAGGCACGTTTGATCGTTAGTCCAGGCTTGCAAATGCATGGTGGATAAATGTCTATGCATGCAACTTGTATTTAGACTTTTAAGATTCTGACCTCTGCTTAAGGTAGTTGAACATTTTTGACAGATGACTTTGCGCTGATCATTTGGATGTTGTTTAAAAAAATGCCAGACTGCACTCTTTCTACTTTCGGATACCTTTTCAGGCATTGCAGACTGAGCTTCTTTAACCGGATGGCCACGCTGTCCTCCAACTGGTTTTGGTTTTGCCACGCATTTTTGGCCAGATACGGGCCCGGCTGATGGAACCTGTTGTGATGTTGATGCCTGCTGTGGCTCCTCCTCCTCCTCCACTTCAGAACTACTGCTGCCTGCACCCTGTTCCCCCAATGGCTGCCAATCGGGGTCAACAACTGGGTCATCTATGACCTCCTCTTCTATCTCGTGTGCAACTTCATCTGTGTCACCGTGTAAGCCGGTGGTATAGCATTCGTGACGGGGCACCATAGTCTCAGCTGGGTTTGATTCTGGCTCAGTACACTGCGAGGGCAATGTTCTGGTCTGAGTCAAAGGAACAGCATAGTAATCTGGCTGTGGCTGTGCATCAGTGCACTCCATGTCCGATTCAACTTCTAATGGGCATGGCCTGTTAACTGTTTCACTGTCTAACCCAGGAACGGTATGTGTAAAGAGCTCCATGGAGTAACCCGTTGTGTCTCCTGACGCATCCTTCTCTCTTCTTCTGGGTGAAGAAGACAATGAAGCGACTTGTCCCTGACCATGAACATCCACTAACGATGCGCTGCTTTTACATTTTGCACTTTCAGAAGAGGAGGCAAAAGAGCTAGAGGCTGAGTCAGCAAGGAAAGCCAAAAATTGTTCTTGCTGCTCCGGCTTTAAAAGCGGTTTTCCTACTCCCAGAAAAGGGAGCGTTCAAGGACTTGTGTAGCCAGACGACGAACCTGGCTCAACAACTCGAGACTTAGATGCTGTACTGCTTTTACCACGACCACCTGATGCTCCACCACCACTACCATCATTACCAGCTGACAATGACCGCCCACGGCCATGACCTCTTCCACCAGACTTCCTCATTGTTGCAAAACGTAACCAAAGTAACGGTATTTGTTACTGTAAAACAACTTATAAGGTGAACTCTAACTTCTGTAGGATTTATATACACCTTTATAGGTGGCTGACACTGAAAGGAAAACCAGGCCCAATGTTACACACTAGGTTTTCTGTGCCCCAATAATTTGAGACAGATGGCACACACACGACCGGCACTCAAGCAGAAATGCCAATCTTAATCTTCCACTATTTTTTGTTTTCAGGGAGAATTAAAAAAAAAAAATAATTAACAGTATGACACACTAGGTTTTCTGTGTCCCAATAATTTGAGACAGATGGCACACACAGGACTGGCACTCAAGCAGAAATGCCAATCTTAATCTCCCACTATTTTTTTTTTTACAGGGAGAATGTACAAAAAAAATAAAAATGGCCCAGTATTACACACTGGTTTTCTGTGGCACACAATGAGAGACAGATGCCACACACAGCAATGGCACAGAGGCAGACTTGCCAATCTTTATCTCCCACTATTTATTTATTTTTTTTCAGGGAGAATTTACAAAAAAAAAATGGCCCAGTATTACACCCTGGTTTTCTGTGGCACACAATGAGAGACAGATGCCACACACAGCAATGGCACAGAGGCAGACTTGCCAATCTTTATCTCCCACTATTTATTTATTTTTTTCAGGGAGAATAAAAAAAAAAAAAAATGGCCCAGTATTACACACTAGGTTTTCTGTGGCACACAATGAGAGACAGATGCCACACACAGCACTGGCACAGAGGCAGACTTGCCAATCTTTATCTCCCTGCAGTAATCTCAGAAAAGTATGGCAGGCAGCTATAAAAAGGACTGCTGCACCCAAAAGTGTGGACAAACAAGATAGCTGTGCAGAAAGGAAGGAACAACAGGATTTGTGCTTTGAAAAAAGCAGTTGGTTTGCACAGCGGCGTACACACACAGCAACGCAGCTATCAGGGAGCCTTCTAGGGCAGCCCAATGAGCTACAGTGCTGAGGAAAAAAAATGTAGCTTCCACTGTCCCTGCAAACAAAAGGTGGTGTTGGACAGTGGAAATCGCTACAGCACAAGCGGTTTGGGGGTGAATGTACCCTGCCTAACACTATCCCTGCTTCTGACGAAGCGGCAGCAACCTCTCCCTACACTCAGATCAGCAGCAGTAAGATGGCGGTCGGCGGGAACGCCCCTTTATAGCCCCTGTGACGCCGCAGAAAGCAAGCCAATCACTGCAATGCCCTTCTCTAAGATGGTGGGGACTGAGATCTATGTCATCACGCTGCCCACACTCTGCGTCCACCTTCATTGGCTGAGAAATGGCGCTTTTAGCTTAATTGAAACGCGACTTTCGCGCAAAAGTCGCGTACCGCATGGCCGACCTCACACAGGGATCGGGTCGGGTTTCATGAGACACCAACTTTGCCAAAAGTCGGCGACTTATGAAAATGACCGATCCGTTTCGCTCAACCCTAATAGTTATCTTGTTTATTTGTCCACACTTTTGTGTGCAGCAGTCCTTTTTATTGCTGCCATACTTGTCCTGAGTAGTGTTGAGCAATACCTTCCGATATGCAAAGGTATCGGTATCGGATTGGATCGGCTGATATCCAAAAAATATCGGATATCGCTGATACCGATACCCGATACCAATGCATATTAATGGGACACAAAATATTGGAATAGTTCCCAGGGTCTGAAGGAGAGGAAACTCTCCTTCAGGCCCTGGGATCCATATTCATGTATAAAGTAAAGAATAAAAATAAAAAATATTGATATACTCACCCCTCCGATGGCCCCGGCTCTCACCGGTCCAAGCGTCTGCCTCCGTTCCTAAGAATGCAGAGTGAAGGACGTTTGATGACGTCGCGACTTGTGATTGGTTGCGTGACCACTCATGTGACCGCTCACGCGACCAATCACAATCTGCGACATCATCAAAGGTCCTCCACTCCCTGCATTCTTAGGAACGGAGGCACCGCTAAGAGCCAGGGTCCGCCGGAGGGGTGAGTATATCCATATTTTTTATTTTTATTATTTATTTTTTACATGAATATGGATCCCAGGGCCTGAAGGACAGTCTCCTCTCCTCCAGACCCTGGGAACCATACGCACCGCACACTTCCGATTCCGATTTCCGATATCGCAAAAATATCGGAACTCGGTATCGGAATTCCGATACAGCAAATATTGGCCGATACCCGATATTTGCAGTACCGGAATGCTCAACACTAGTCCTGAGATCATTGTAGGGAGATTGATATTGTACTACAGTCCTTGTATTTTTTCATATATCTTCCAGCCACTTTCTGCCACTTACATTGTGTTGTTTTATACACTGGGCCTGAGTTTTGTTTCAGTCTCCCCCCAAAAAAGTGAGATTCAAATTCTCACAAAGTGGATATACTTCAGTCCTGTTAGTTTGTCGTATGTCAGCCAGCCACTTTCTGCCACTTAGATTGCGTTGTTATATACACTGGACCTGAGTTTTGGTTCAGTCTCCCCCCCAAAAAAGTGAGATTCAAATTCTCACAAAGTGGATATACTGCAGTCCTGTTAGTTTGTCGTATATCAGCCAGCCACTTTCTGCCACTTACATTGTGTTGTTTTATGCACAGGGCCTGAGTTTTGGTCCAGACTCCCCCCAAAAAGTTAGATTTAAATTCTCAACAAGTTTATATACACCTTCTACCTTGTTTTACAGTACCATATAACGGTTGTTATTTTGGTTAGATTTTCCAAAAAATGAGGAAGTCTGGTGGAAGAGCCTGTGGGTGGTGGTTGCCAGCTGGTACTGATGGTGGTGGTGGTGGTGGTGCATCTGGTGGTAGTGGCAAAAGCACAATAGCACCTAAGGCTGGAGGTGTTGAGCCAGCGTCATCGTCTGGCTACACAAGGCCTCAAAGGCTCCCTTATCTGGGAGTAGGAAAACAGCTTTTAAAGCTGGAGCAGCAGGAAAAAGTTTTGGCTTTCCTTGCTGACTCAGCCTCTAGCTCTTTCGCCTCCTCTTCAGAAAGTTCAAAATATAAAAGCAGCGAGTCGTCAGTGGATGCTCCCAGTCAGGAACAAGACGTTTCCTTGTGTCCTTCACCCAAACCAAAAGTGAAGGATGCGTCAGGCGACACTACAGGTTACTCCATGGAGCTCTTTACACATACCGTGCCTGGGTTAGAAAGGGAAATTGTTAACTGCCCATTACAAGATGAATCAGACATGGAGTGCACTGATGCAAAGCCACAGCTAGATTATTATGCTGTTCCATTGACTCAGATCACTACATTGCCCTCGCAGTGTACTGAGCCAGAATCTGTCCCTGATAAGACTATGGTGCCTCATCCCGAATGCTATAGCACCTTACACGGTGACACAGAGGAAGGTGCAGATGAAAGTGCAGGTTCCTTCATCAGGTGGGGGGGCATACTCGTTGGCGACGTCACTGGCACAGGGCCCCTCATAGTACGCAAAAGTGTCTCTGCCAGTGGGAGGCGCCACCCACCGTCAAACACACCACCGTACTATGAGGGGCCCTGTGCCAATGAGTGGGGCCCCCCTGCTTGCTCAGGATCACAGCACTTGCAAAGTTGAAATACTTACCTCTCCCTGCTCCACCGCCGGGAAGTATTCCGCAATTCCTGGGCCCACGAAAATCTTGAGCCAGCCCTACCCCCCCACAACTTTAGCCAAATGACCCCCAGTTTTCAATGCCTAACCATTATTATAAAGTAAATTAAGATTGAAAAGCTTAAGTAATAAGAATTTATGTTTTTGGCATTAAAATGGGCACTGTAGGTGTTTTCCTGTCCTCCACTCACTGCCGACTTTGATTCCCCATTGACTTGCATTGGGTTTCGTGTTTCAGTCGGCCCCTGACTTTTCGCAATAATCGGCCGATTTCACCCGACCCGACTTTTGACAAAGTCAGGTTTCGCGAAACCCGACTCGATCCGAAAAAAGTAAAAGTCACTCAACTCTACTGACAACATGTCTCCAAATTTCCAAACAATGCATTTCGTTGTTTTTTTTTTTTTGAAAAGGAGAAATGGTCAAAATTAGAAAAAAAACAGTGCTTTCAGATCTCAAATAATGCAAAGAAAACAAGTTAATAATCAATTACAAACAACAATACTAATGTTTTAACTCAGGAAAAGTTCAGAAGTCAATATTTTGTGGAATAACCATGATTTTTATTCACCGCTTTCATGCGTCTTGGCATGCTTTCCACCAGTCTTTCACACTGCTCCTGGCACAAAAATTTTAGCAGTTCTTCTTTGTTTGATGGCTTGTGACTTTCCATCATGCTCTTGATTACATTCCAGAGGTTTTCAATAGGGTTCTGATCTGGAGATTGGGCTAGCCATGACAGGGTTTTGATGTAGTGGTCTCTTAATTTTTGCCAGAGATGTGTATATCCCCCATCATGGTACATATCCCTTATCCTGTGCCCTATCCTGATATATATCTCCCATCCTGGTATAGATCCCTTATCTTGGGCCCCATCCTGGAATACATATTTCCACCCTGCTATATTTGTCTCTTATCCTGGGCCCATCCTGGTACATATGTACCTTATCCTGGGCCCCATCCTGGTGTATGTATATCCCATCCCCTGAGCCCCCCAGTACCTCCACCATCCCTGGACCCTCCTGCTCCATCTCCTGGCCCTTCGTGTCAACTTCCTAGAAGAAAATGGGGGGCACATGTGCAGTGCGCCTGCCGAGATCTGCTGGCTGGTACCCAGAAATATAGGAGATTTTTCCTATTGGTTCATTTTGATCACTGTGATAGACCCTACCACACTGATCAAAATAAAAAAAAATAGTACATCAACTCCCGTTTTTTCACTCCCTTAATTAGGTAAAATTATAAAATAAAAAAATATTGTTTTTTTCATTCTTTGCAGTTATAGTTAGGGTTGGGGCTAGGGTTGTGTTGGGGGTGATGGTTGGGGTTATGGTTGTAGTGTTGGGGTTATGATTGTGGTGTTGGGTTAGGGAGGTGTTGGGGTTTGGGTGGTTTTGGGGATAGGGTTAAGGGTGTGTTGGTGTTAGGGTTGGGGGTTAGGGCTGTGTTAGGGTTGGAGTTAGAATTGGGGGTTTTCCACTGTTTAGGCACATCATGGTGTCTCCAAATGTGGCATGGTGCCCGCCATCGATTCCAGACAATTTTATATTCAAAAAGTCAAACAGTGCTCCCTTCCTTATGAGCCCTGCCATGCACCCAAACAGTGATTTTCCCCACATACGGAGTATCAGCATACTCAGGAGAAATTTCACAACAAATTTTCTCCATTTTCTCCTGATAGCCTTCTGAAAATAAAAAAGTTTGGGTCTAAAGTAAAGTTTTTGTGAAAAAATCTAAATGTTATTTTTTTTCCTTCCATATTGCTTTAGTTTTTGTGATGCACCTGAGGGGTTGATAAACTTCTTGAATGTGGTTTTGTGCACCTTGAGGGGTGCAGTTTTTAGAATGGTGTTACTTTTGGGTATTTTCTGTTATATTGACCTCCAAAATCACTTCAAATATGAGGTGGCCCCCGAAAAAAATGAGAAATCGCTGGTCAACTTTTAACCCTTATAATGTCCTAACAAAAAAAAAATGTTTCCAAAATTGTGCTAATATAAAGTTGTCATGGTGGAAATGTTATTTATTAACTATTTTGTGTGACGTGACTCTCTGATATAAGGGCACAAAAATTAAAAGTCTGAAAATTGTAACATTTTCAAAATTGTTGACAAATTTCCATTTTTTTCATAAATAAACGCGTCATATAAAATAAATTTTACCAAAGCAGTTCCAGAATCAGTGGGATCTGTTGAAGCATTCCAGAGCTGTAACCTCATAAAGTGTCAATGGTCAGAATTGTAAAAACTGGCTTGGTCATTAAGGTCAAAATTGGTTTGGTCACTAAGGGGTTAAGGGCAATGGCACCAAATACTAATGAAATGCATATAAACTTTTGACTTTGCAGCAAGTAATAAAAATACCTTACAACATTCTCTCTCTCTCTCATTATTATGGCATTTGGCAAATTTTAATAATTATGGAAATCCTAATTGACCTAAAATGGGAAAGGTTTATTCTGATTTCATGTCTGATACTGAGAAAAACATGCATGTGTCTTTTTATATAGTGTATGTAAACTTCTAGTTCAACTGTATATCCCCCATTCTAGTATATATCCCTTAACCTGAACACGATATAATTTATATATCCCCATCCCAGAATATATCCCTTATCCTGGGTCGCATCATGGTAAATATCCCTTATCATGAGCCCTATCCTGATTTATATATCTCCTATCCTGGTATATATGTCTTATCCTTTGCCCCATCCTGATTTATATATCCCCCATCCTGGTATATATCCCCTGTCCTGGGCCCCATACTGATGAATATCCCCATCCCTTCTCCTTCCCTGCACTCCCCCGCCATGCGGTGTCTTCTTCTGAAACTGGAAGCTGACTTCAGTGTGCAAGTGATGGTAGTGCATGATGATACTACCATGCACCCCCAGTAACGTACACACCGATGTCAGCTGCTGACCTCTGATTAGCCAGAAGCATGTATTGCCGAGCTTGGACTTGATGTGTCGCAGTACACTTCAGCTGAATGTGCGTTCTAGGATGCACATCCAGTTGAAGTTTGTACTGGCGTCGGCAACCCCATCACCCGCACAGGCTTACTTGCGATGGCGATCTCTGCGACTGTGGTCGCCCCACCCCTGTCTATAATTGTAAGGAGTAGGAGAATCAACCTGGCCTGTACTAAAACTCATCCAGTTATGTCCAAAAGTTGCAAACATGATTGGCTCCATGTGCTTACCAATATGGTGGATGGGTGCAGGAGGTGCCCATTATTAACATGTATTACTCCGATACCTTAGTCAGAATAGTGCATACTGCGATCCATGTAAAAATTGTGGTTGTTCTTGGATCTGTGTGCTGAGCACACCAACAGTACACTAATCGAAAATACATGTTTGAATGATACCTGAGGCTCAGTGACCTCTGTTAAGTTTATGCATCAAGATACATGTAGGGAGATGGAGCAGCCCCCAAATGCAGGGCAGCGGGGTACTCTCGGTTCTGGGGATGTCACAGTGGCCTGACCCGGTCCGTGGCCCTGCTAAGGGGCGCCCAATTAAAGATGTAGATGACGGTGTTGGTCGCAGTAAATAACGAGGACACAGGGTTGCAGTCTCTTTACCTCTTTACTGAAGGCTTCGGCATCCGCAATCCAGAGCACTGCTAACAGGGCTGGCTGAGACCGGCTGGTCTGAAGGCACATCCAGAGTTCCCTTTGCAGGTGGAAATCAGTAGCCTACCTACTAGCGCCTGGGTGTTGTAGTACTTCCCTGCTGAGCACCACGGGATAGTCCTCTGTTGTGAATTCTGTTTTTGGGCTCCCTCTGGTGGCTACTTGTGGTACTGCTGACTTGTGGCTTGGGTTCCCAGTGCACCTGTTTTCATCAGGCAATTGGGAGTTTCCTACTTAGGCTGGCTTCTCAGTTATTCTAGTGCCGGCAGACAATGTTACCAGAGCTCTCCTGTTGCTTGCTACCTGCTCCAAGTCTGCAATTCAGCTAAGTTGAATCTTTGGCATTTGAACGTT
Source organism: Ranitomeya variabilis (assembly GCF_051348905.1). NCBI lineage: Eukaryota > Metazoa > Chordata > Amphibia > Anura > Dendrobatidae > Ranitomeya > Ranitomeya variabilis. Next base: position 829,537,642 of record NC_135233.1, read on the forward strand.
TGTTTTTTGTCCAGCATGCATTTATGTTTCTTGTGCTGTTGGAAGCTCTAGTGAGCTGAAATTGCCACTCCGGTGTCATGAGTTGATAACGGAGCTAAGGTAATTTCAGGATGGCTACTTAGGGTTTTTAGGTAACCATGAAGTCCTCTTTTGTATTTTTCTGCTATCTAGTTAGAGGGCCTCACTGTGCTGAATCTATATTCATACTGCGTTTGTGTTTTCCTCTTACCTAACCGTCATTATATGTGGGGGGCTACTATGACTTTTGGGGTTTCCCTGGAGGCAAGCCAGGTCTGTGTATTCCTCTGATAGGGGTAGTTAGATCTCCGGCTGGCGCGAGGTGTCTAGAAACAACGTAGGAACACCCCCTGGCTACTATTAGTTGCGTGGTAGGTTCAGCATCGCGGTTACCTTAGTTTCCATCTTCCTAGAGCTAGTCCGTTTTTTCCCTGTTCCCTTGCCATTGGGAATCATGACAGTACTGCCGGCCTAAATGTATTGGCTGAAGAAAGAGAGAAAAGAAAAGAAGTTTCTGACACTTTTTTTTTTTTTGGCTCTGAAACTCTGCTTAGCCATAATTGCAGTTTGCTGTTTTTTTTTTTTTTTTCTCTCTTCTTAACCCCTGAATGGCTCAGATCTCAGCTGCTGAAAAATGGATATCCAGGGTTTGGCTTCGGACCTGAATACACTTGCTTCTAGGGTGCAAAATATCCAAGACTATGTTATACATGCTCCTATATCTGAACCCAAGATCCCTATACCTGAGTTCTTTTCTGGAGATAGATCTTGCTTTTTGAATTTTAAGCAAAATTGTAAATTGTATCTTTCTCTGAGATCTCGCTCCGCTGGAGACCCCGCTCAGCAGGTTAAAATTGTTATTTCCTTGTTGCGGGGTGACCCCCAGAATTGGGCATTTGCATTGACACCAGGGGATCCTGCGTTGCTCAATGTGGATGCGTTTTTTCTGGCACTGGGGTTGCTCTATGAGGAACCTAATTTGGAGATTCAGGCTGAAAAGGCCTTGATAGCCCTCTCTCAAGGGCATGACGAAGCTGAAATATATTGTCAAAAATTTCGAAAGTGGTCAGTGCTTACTCAGTGGAATGAGTGCGCCCTGGCGGCTAATTTCAGAGAAGGTCTCTCTGACGCCGTTAAAGATGTCATGGTGGGGTTTCCTACGCCCACCGGTCTGAATGAGTCCATGACTATGGCTATTCAGATTGATCGGCGTTTACGGGAGCGCAGACCAGTGCACCATTTTGCGGTGTCTTCTGAGCAGGCACCGGAGATTATGCAATGTGATAGAATTCTGTCCAGAAGTGAACGGCAGAATTATAGGCGTAAAAATGGATTGTGCTTTTACTGCGGTGATTCTGCTCATGTTATATCGGCATGCTCTAAACGCACAAAAAAGGCTGATAAGTCTTTTGCAATTGGCACCTTACAGTCTAAGTTTATTTTGTCTGTAACCTTGATCTGTTCATTATCATCTATTACTGTGGATGCCTATGTGGATTCTGGCGCTTCCTTGAGTCTTATGGATTGGTCCTTTGCCAGACAATGTGGGTTTAGCCTAGAGCCATTGGAAGTTCCTATCCCTCTGAAGGGTATCGATTCTACCCCTTTGGCTAGGAATAAGCCACAATTCTGGACACAAGTGACTATGTGTATGACTCCTGATCATCAGGAGGTGATTCGTTTCCTTGTGCTACATAACTTGCATGATGTCTTAGTGCTTGGACTGCCATGGTTGCAAACTCATAATCCAGTCCTTGACTGGAAAACTATGTCTGTATTAAGCTGGGGATGTCGGGGGGCTCATGGGGGAGCATCTTTGGTTTCTATTGCTTCATCTACTCCTTCTGAAATTCCAGCATTTTTGTCTGATTTCTCTGATGTTTTTGAGGAGCCTAAATTTAGTTCTCTTCCCCCCCACAGGGATTGTGATTGTGCAATAGACTTGATCCCTGGCAGCAAGTTTCCCAAGGGTCGCTTGTTCAATCTATCTGTGCCTGAGCATGCTGCTATGCGAGAGTATATTAAGGAGTCCTTGGAAAAGGGACATATTCGTCCATCCTCATCCCCTTTAGGAGCAGGTTTTTTTTTCGTGGGTAAAAAGGATGGCTCCCTGAGGCCCTGCATTGATTATCGCCTGTTGAATAAGATTACAGTCAAATACCAGTATCCTTTGCCACTATTGACTGATTTATTTGCTCGTATTAAAGGGGCAAAGTGGTTCTCTAAGGTTGATCTTCGGGGTGCGTATAATTTGGTGCGGATTAAGCAGGGAGATGAGTGGAAAACTGCATTTAATACGCCCGAGGGCCATTTTGAGTATTTGGTGATGCCTTTTGGCCTTTCTAATGCTCCTTCAGTCTTTCAGTCCTTTATGCACGATATTTTCCGTAAATACCTGGATAAATTTATGATTGTGTATCTGGACGATATTTTGATTTTTTCGGATGACTGGGAGTCGCATGTTCAACAGGTTAGGAAGGTTTTTCAGGTTTTGCGGTCCAATTCTTTGTTTGTAAAGGGTTCAAAGTGTATCTTTGGGGTTCAGAAGATCTCCTTTTTGGGGTATATTTTTTCCCCTTCTTCTGTTGAGCCATCGGGCCAGTTCTGCTACTCTGGTTTCTCCTTTCTTTTGCAATTCAGGGTTTCACCCTCGTTTTTCATCTGGCCAGGTGGAATCTTCGGATTGTCCTGGAGTGGACACCATGGTGGATAGACTGCACCAGATTTGGAGTCATGTGGTGGACAATTTGAAGTTGTCTCAGGAGAAGACTCAGCAGTTTGCTAATCGTCATCGTCGTGAGGGTCATCGTCTCCGTGTTGGGGACTTGGTGTGGTTGTCTTCTCGTTTTGTCCCTATGAAGGTCTCTTCTCCTAAGTTTAAACCTCGGTTTATAGGTCCGTATAAGATTTTGGAGATTCTTAATCCTGTATCTTTTCGTTTGGACCTACCAGCATCTTTCACCATTCATAATGTCTTCCATCGGTCATTGTTGCGGAGGTATGAGGTGCCGGTTGTTCCTTCTGTTGAGCCTCCTGCTCCTGTGCTGGTGGAGGGTAAATTGGAGTATGTTGTGGAGAAGATTTTGGACTCTCGCATTTCCAGATGGAGACTTCAATATTTGGTTAAATGGAAGGGATACGGTCAGGAAGATAATTCTTGGGTGACTGCCTCTGATGTTCATGCCTCTGATTTGGTCCGCGCCTTTCATAGGGCGCATCCAGATCGCCCTGGTGGTTCTCATGAGGGTTCGGTGCCCCCTCCTTAAGGGGGGGGTACTGTTGTGAATTCTGTTTTTGGGCTCCCTCTGGTGGCTACTTGTGGTACTGCTGACTTGTGGCTTGGGTTCCCAGTGCACCTGTTTTCATCAGGCAATTGGGAGTTTCCTACTTAGGCTGGCTTCTCAGTTATTCTAGTGCCGGCAGACAATGTTACCAGAGCTCTCCTGTTGCTTGCTACCTGCTCCAAGTCTGCAATTCAGCTAAGTTGAATCTTTGGCATTTGAACGTTTGTTTTTTGTCCAGCATGCATTTATGTTTCTTGTGCTGTTGGAAGCTCTAGTGAGCTGAAATTGCCACTCCGGTGTCATGAGTTGATAACGGAGCTAAGGTAATTTCAGGATGGCTACTTAGGGTTTTTAGGTAACCGTGAAGTCCTCTTTTGTATTTTTCTGCTATCTAGTTAGAGGGCCTCACTGTGCTGAATCTATATTCATACTGCGTTTGTGTTTTCCTCTTACCTAACCGTCATTATATGTGGGGGGCTACTATGACTTTTGGGGTTTCCCTGGAGGCAAGCCAGGTCTGTGTATTCCTCTGATAGGGGTAGTTAGATCTCCGGCTGGCGCGAGGTGTCTAGAAACAACGTAGGAACACCCCCTGGCTACTATTAGTTGCGTGGTAGGTTCAGCATCGCGGTTACCTTAGTTTCCATCTTCCTAGAGCTAGTCCGTTTTTTCCCTGTTCCCTTGCCATTGGGAATCATGACAGTCCTCACAACTGTCGTGTATTTTTCTGTTCTTTCTCTCTACGTCCCCCGATGATATGGATAGGATGCACCCGTATGACGGGGTAGGCCTGGAGTTATTTTATAGGGACCCTAGAGACGCCCCTCTCTCACAATTGCCTCCGTTGTCTTCATTAGGTGAAAAAGGTGAGACAGCCAACCTAAAGTTAACTGTCCTGCCGTTGGTTCAAAGTAATGCATAGAGTCTGTTACTTTCTCGGCGTTCTGGCCACCGGCTACGCGCCTCAGTAGGATGTTGCCGATCTCGGGGCACAACTCCTACTGGTTCTATCGCCTTTGTGCTGTGATCTCATTTCTCACTTCTCCACAATATACTTCGCTTCATGTCCTTTCTTAAGATGCCGCCGCAATGAGGTGCAGGCACGGCTCCATAACAATCTGTCCTTTTGCTAGGCCACTGTCAGGATCCCACCCCTGACAGGGACCCCCTGAATCTTCCCAAGTAATGCTCTCCTCTCACTAGATGTTACCTGGGAAAAACCCAGTCAGCTTCTTCTAACTTCCTATCCAACCCCCAGTTTTACCAGAGTGTGAGGAGTGGCCTAATACATAGAACCCTTTGCTCCCCCTGGTGGCCGGAGTGTGAAGTGTAATGTGTGACTGTGATACCTGGTCAGGTGAACTCCTTTAGTGCAATCAGACGTAACATTGCTCCCCTTAGTGGCAGAGCGACATTACTGCAACAACCAGGACTCTGGGGCGCTGCACTCCCCCCGGTTAAATCCAGTACTCCCGGACTGGGAAAGAAGAACAACAATACATGTTAGCAAAAGACATACAAAATTTTGAAATGCAATAAACAAGTAAATTTAAACAGTGCTTCCCTTTATGGGAGGTGAGGACACTTGAACGTTACAAACAGGAACATATTTGCATAGTGCTTAAGATTTTAAATAACATTTATTGAATAACTGACTATAAATAACCATTATTACCCAGCCGGGCATTCTATATACTAAGTGCAAATTCTGAACAATAATTTAACTTTTCCTTTAAGGGCGTAAGTCAGGTACCCACTAAAGGCATGCTACAAGACTAAAAGTGCAAATCAACATTTTCCTGAGCTCTCTTTCTCTTATGCAGGACTCTTTCGTCTACCCCCACGGGCCTACTGCATCTTTCCTTGGCTCTCTATCATTAGTTCCGATAATCACTTTAACTTCAATTTTATTCACATATCATTATCTACATTTCTATTCCTTATCACTATTCACACTATTCCTTATCACAGAGATGTACAATTATGGATTACAGCAGAATGACATACAGTACATGATTATAGAAACCAAAGCAATTACTAATATCATAAGAAGGCCTGCAGCTCATATTCCCTATTGAGCCCTTTTGGAGCCAGAGAATTCAACTCTCAACTCATGGATCCGGTCCCCCCCTCGGCATAAAGGAGGTATATATTCCATAATTTGAAATTTCAGTTGTGCAAGTTTGTGCCCGGTCGCAATTAAATGAAATGGTAGTAGAGGTAAAAGATTTGGCATCATGTGGACTTGTGATTTGATATACGGTCTTTGATAGCTTGTGTGGTTTCCCCATCCAATATATAAAGCTGAATGTGTGTGTGTATGTATGTGTGTGTGTTTGTCCGGGATTGGCATCTGCAACGTCGCAGCTACAGCCACAGAATTTTGCACAGTCACACGTCTGGACCCCGAGAGCATCATAGGCTATGTTGTGAGGCAAAATTTTAAACCCGCGCGTTCCAATTCACCAAACAATTTTGCCCCTATCTACATAATGGGGAAAAAGTGAAAGGAAAAGTGTTGGAGGCAAATTGACAGCTGCCAGATGTGAACAAGGGGGACTTAAAGAGTGAGAGTGATGGCACCAGAGTATATACCATACAGTTGCTAAGGTGGGGCCCTGACATGGGATACTCACCACACACGGGGATGTGAACACACACACACAAAATGCGCCACACACTACCACATGCTTGAACACATATATCACCCTCAGCACACATTTCACCACACATACACCAACCTCGCCACATAAAAGTTGAAACACAAAAGTCGCCACTCAAAACTCGCCACGCGCAAAACTGGCCACATCCAAAACTAGGCTCACGCAAAACTCGCCACACATGCAAAACTCACCTCATGGAAAACTCGCCACACGCAAAACTTGGAAAAATTGCCACATGCACAAAAGTTGCAACATATGCAAAAGTTGCCTCACACAGAACTTGCACATACTCAAAACACACCACACATAAAACTCGCCACGTGCAAAACTCGCCATGCGCAAAACTTGCTGCACACAATTTGCTACACTAACCTGTCACATGCAACTCGACACACAAAAAGTTGCTACACACATGTCGCCACACAAAACTCATTTCACAAAAGTCGCTACATGCATGTCGCCACACGCAACTCAACACACACAACTTGACACATGAAACTCGCCCTAAAACACACACAAGTCTGGTATTATCCATCAAAAATAAAAATCTGATTAATAAGCAAACTACAAGAGCAACAACTGTACCATATAGGAAATACGGCAGCTGTCAGTCACATGACCTGTCTATTATGTGTATGTGTGAGGTAATATATACTGCCAGGGGGGAGGGCTTCCTGTTGGCTGGGGATTTATCAGGCTGCCAATTTAGCTTACAAATACTGAGGTAAAAATACTGAGCAAATAACGTGTGAATGAGGTCTAATACAGGAGGAGATGACACACAGATATATACTATATACAGGAGGAGATGACACACAGGTATATACTATATACAGGTGAGGTGACACACACATATATACTATATACAGGGTAGATGACACACAGGTATATACTATATACAGGAGGAGATGACATACAGGTATATACTATATACAGGAGGATGAATCATCCCAAATAAAAAGTGCAAAAAAGACAGCGTATAAAATTATTTTTTATTGAAAGTATTATAAAATATAAAAAAAAAATATAATCATAAAATATAGCTGATAAATATGAACACAATATAATGGTATGATAGGACACCAACCAAAATATTTCAAAATAATGTATTAACCTCCACACTCATATGATATATCCCAGCACTATTCAATAATTACACAAAGTAAACAAATTAAAAAAAATAGTGCAAAATTGTGAAAAAAATGTGCAAAATTGCAAAAAAATATATATATGTGCCACAATTAATACAGCAAAATCAAAAAAACACACACCATAAAGATTGTGCAACAAATGTTGAATAATGTGTGTAAAAGATACAGAGCAAAGTGCAATAGTGCTATAAAAAGTGCGGAAAATGCAATAACACTCACAGACTAATATTGCACGATATAGGTAATTAGATTGCACTTGAGCCCATGAATACAAAAATATAATAGTGCAACTAGTGCTGTAGTAGAAAAGTGCCACAGCAGGACTATAAGTTGCAGAAAGTGCCAGTAATAGTGTTGAGCATTCCGATACTGCAAGTATCGGGTATCGGCCGATACTTGCTGTATCGGAATTCCGATACCGAGATCCGATATTTTTGTGATATCGGGTATCGGTATCGAAACAACATTAATGTAAAAATGTGTAAAAGAGAGAATTAAAATAAAAAATATTGCTATACTCACCTCTCCGACGCAGCCTGCACCTTACCGAGGGAAGCGGCAGCGTTCTTTGTTTAAAATTCGCGCTTTTCTTTCCTTTACGTGAGTCCCGGCTTGTGATTGGTTGCGTGCCGCCCATGTGACCGGGACGCAACCAATCACAGCAAGCCGTGACGTAATTTCAGGTCCTTCAGGATTTTAAAATTACGTTCCGGCGTTGTGATTGGTTGCGTCGCAGTCACATGGGAGACGCAACCAATCACAGCAAGCCGTGACGTAATTTCAGGTCCTTAAGGATTTTAAAATTACGTCCCGGCTTTGTGATTGGTTGCGTCGCAGTCACATGGGAGACGCAACCAATCACAAGCCGTGACGTCACGGGAGGCTGGACACGCGCGCATTTTAAAATGGGCGCGTGTCCAGCCTCCCGTGACGTCCCGGCTTGTGATTGGTTGCGCCGCGGTCAACCAATCACAAGCCGGGAGGCTGGACACGCGCCCATTTTAAAATTTTAAAATGCGCGCGTGTCCAGCCTCCCGGCTTGTGATTGGTTGACCGCGGCGCAACCAATCACAAGCCGGGACGTCACGGGAGGCTGGACACGCGCCCATTTTAAAAAGCGCGCGTGTCCAGCCTCCCGTGACGTCACGGCTTGTGATTGGTTAATGGCGGCCATGTTGCCGGGACGCGGACCAATCACAGCAAGCCGTGACGTAATTTCATCACGGCTTGCTGTGATTGGTCCGCGTCCCGGCAACATGGCCGCCCTGACCAATCACAAGCCGGGACTTCACGTAACCAAGTAAAAGCGCGAATTTTAAACAAACAACGCTGCCGGTTCCCTCGCTGAGGTCCAGGCTGCGTCGGAGGGTGAGTATAGAGATATTTTTTATTTTAATTCTTTCTTTTACACATTTATATGGATCCCAGGGCCTGAAGGAGAGTTTCCTCTCCTTCAGACCCTGGGAACCATCAGGAATACCGTCCGATACTTGAGTCCCATTGACTTGTATTGGTATCGGGTATCGGTATCGGATTGGATCCGATACTTTGCCGGTATCGGCCGATACTTTCCGATACCGATACTTTCAAGTATCGGACGGTATCGCTCAACACTAGCCAGTAACCATTAAACCGCTAGCATATTATCACAATAGAGTGGATGAAATAGATAAAATCCAATAACATTAGAGGCTCCATATACCTACATGTGTTTGGGTTTGAGCACATGTAGGTATATGGAGCTCGGCTTCAGGAAAATGGCCGCCGCGATCTCCATCTGCGCACGTGCGGCATCCCGCGGCCATTTTCCTGAAGCCCCGGGAAGCCGAGCACTACCATCTGCGCATGCGTGGCCTCAGGAAGATGGCCGCGCCCACCGATAAACTGCTGAATAGCGCAGATCGCGCTCTTTTCCTTCAGCTGTGCAGTGGATTCGCCTGTTGGGCATGCGCACACCACTATGCCACCAATGGAAAGATGAGCAAGATGTGGGGGAGAAACAGAGATGTCACCATGCCCATATGACCAGACCAGCCTGAGTGACAGCCCAAAATGGCGACTTTACAAAGGTATTTCGGTAGCATAGGTGGGGAATAAAGGCACAAAAAATACACTAATGTAAAGCACAGCTCTGCCCCTATTTAACGCTATTTTTATCTCATCTTGAAAAAACGGGGTGACAGGTTCCCTTTAAGGGATTTCTGCATTTTTTTTTTCCTCTGCTCTGTTTGCTATGGATCCGCTCCGTAGCTTGGCGGATCAAATGGACAGTTTGACGATTATGATACAAGACCTGATTGTGGAACAGAGGGCCTTGTCCTCGTCTCATAACCACCTGCACAGGGAGCTTTCTGACACAGTTAAATTGTTGCAGACTGACCGTAAGCATTTTGACACTGTTGATGTCTCTTTGCACTCTCCTAAACCTACAGTCAAGCTCCCAGATACCTTCTCTGGGGAGAGGGAGAGATTTCATACTTTTAAGGAGAGTTGCAAGCTTTTTTTTTCTCTTAGACCTCGATCTTCTGGAGATGAGAGTCAGCGGGTGGGGATAATTATTTCCTTATTGCGGGAGGGACCTCAATCATGGGCTTTCTCTTTACCTGCTTCTGCTCCTGAATGTGTGTCTGTGGATAGATTCTTTGAGGCTCTGGGACTTATTTATGACGAACCAGACCGGGTCAGGGTTGCAGAGGACATGATCATGAGTCTCTCCAAGAATGAACTCACTGCTGAACAGTATTGTTCTGAGTTTAGGCGGTGGTCCGTTGAGGTGTCTTGGGGTGACTCTGCTCTGAGGCACCAGTTTGAGAGAGGACTTTCTGATCATCTCAAGGGCACGCTGGCCCTTCATACGCCTCCCAGTTCCCTGGTGGAGGCCATGACTCAGGCCATTCTTATGGACCGGAGATTACAGGAGAGAATTATCCAGCGTGAGATTCCTGTTTTGCCTGTCAAGTTTGAGGTGATGTCATTCAAGGAGACTATGGAAGTTGGTGCCGTCAATTTCTGCCCCTCTTGTCCATCGAGTAACAAGCTGCCGAGTCTGGGTGATGGTCTAGGACAGTGTTCCCCAACTCCGGTCCTCAAGAGCCACCAACAGGTCATGTTTTCAGGATTTCCTTAGTATTGCACAGGTGATAATTGCATCACCTGGCCAGGCAAGCATTCAATCACCTGTGCAATACTAAGGAAATCCTGAAAACATGACCTGTTAGTGGCTCTTGAGGACCGGAGTTGGGGAACACTGGTCTAGGAGGTCATCCAGACTCAAAGGTACCATTTTCGTCATTTCAAAAAGTTTTGTTAGAGGTGGAACTGTGTTATGGAGGTGTTTTTGCATCCACTTCAGCGTTTGTGGACTGTGGATCTTCCATGAACTTCATTGACTATAGTCAATGCGCCATGTGACCGCGCAGGACCTGAAAATTACGTCACGGCTTGCTGTGATTGGTCGCGTCGCGGCCACATGGGCGGCACGTGACCAATCACAAGCCGTGACGTCATGGAAGGAAGTAAACGCGCGCATTTTAAGCAAAGAACACTGCCGGTTCCCTCGGTGAGGTCCAGGCTGCGTCGGAGAGGTGAGTATAGCAATATTTTTTATTTTAATTCTTTATTTTACACATTAATGTTGTTTCGATACCGATACCCGATACCACAAAAGTATCGGATCTCGGTATCGGAATTCCGATACCCGCAAGTATCGGCCGATACCCGATACTTGCGGTATCGGAAGGCTCAACACTAATAGGCACCTCTCCATTCTTCTGTAACTACGGTTTTCACCCCCATTTTGGTTAATTTTCTAGGCTGGATTCAGGATGTCCAGGGGCTGATACGGCAGTACAACGGTTGGGGGAGGTGTGGAGGGAGGTCAAGAAGAATATTGGGAAGGCTCAGGGCAAACATAAACTTTTTGCTGATAAGCGACGGTCTGTAGGACCTATATTCCTGGTAGGAGATAAAGTGTGGTTGTCTACCAAGAACATTTGTCTAAAGATTCCTTCTGCTAAGCTTGGTTCCAAGTTTATTGGTCCTTATGAGATCATTGAGGTGGTCAATCCAGTTGCCTTTCGTCTACACCTTCCTCAGTCACTTCGGATCCCCAATGTGTTTCATAAATCCCTTCTTAAGTCCTTTGTACCATCTTCCACTGGGTCTCCATCCCCTCCGCCTCCTGTCTCTGTGGATGGTCAGACCGAGTTTGAAGTAGAACGGATTGTGGATTCTCGCATGGTCCGTAGTTCTCTTCAGTATTTGGTCCATTCGAGGGGTTATGGTCCTGAGGATCGATCTTGGGTCCCGGCGCAATCTGTCCATGCTGATCGATTGGTCTGGGCATTTCATGCATGTTATCCTGGGAAACCTGGGGGTCCGGTGGCCCCCCTTGAGAGGAGGGTCCTGTCATGATCTGTTCCAGGGTTTATTAGTGTCTGCCCTTTTTTCTGGACGGATCATGTCAAGGGTTAACTTTGCTCTGCCTCTTTCTGGGTTCAGGTTTGCTATTTAGCTCCCATGAATCTTGCTGGCAGTGTTAGCTATAGTTCTGCCTTCGGCGTGTTAACCTGACCCTGCTGGTAGCTCTTGATTTGCCCTGCTGTGAACCCTGACTTGTCCTGTGTCTGTTAACCCCCTCTGTCTGCCATTTTCCCAGTATTTCTCTGTCTGTTTGTCTGCTTGATTCTCCGGTTCTGATCTCCTGGCTTGGTAAATTACTTTGCTGCTGTTTGTCCCTGTTGTACCGTATATTGCCCGTTCTGGTTTACTGATCTCTGGCTACGTCCTGACCATCCGTCTGTCTAATCCCATTATACTGACGTGCTATCTCGTGCTTTTTGACTCAGCTTGTCTGACCACTCTCTTGCCACTTGGTGGTGTCTGTTCTGCTGTCCTGTGTGTGCAGTCTCACTTTCCTCTCAAGCTTCCCCTGGTGGAGGTTGCACTGTACTGCACTGCAGCAGCCTGACAATATGTATGTACAGACGGGATGCAGTTTTCAATAGATGGGCGTATATTTGATAAGGGTGTAGTAACTGTAGAGGATTCTTTCAGCAGGTTATGAGGACAACCTCTCTCAGAGAAATTTTTACTCATTTCCTCTAATCTCTAATTTCTTAGGGAGGGATCGCTGACTATCTGTGTGACATCCGACATGTGAATCCTCCTAGTGTGCGCATTGTAAGCTAAGAGGATTCACTGGTGTCAGTTTCGGGAACGGCGGTCATGTGACCGCAGGTATGTGATATGCATATTCCCAGTCAGCATCTGACTAGACTAGGAATATATTTTGTGAGGCCAGAAAAAGTCTAGTCAGATTCTGGTCTTTAGTATGCATGTCACATACTTCTAGTCATGACCGCCATTCCCAGTACTGACACTGGCAAACCATTTTAGAATGCAGTGTGTGCGCTGGGTGGAATCACGTGTGTGCGCTGGGTGGAATCACATGTCTGCAGTCACAGATTTTAGACCACACAAACTCTTTAAACAGTTACCTCCTTCAGGTTGCCCTACAGTGGCTTACGTCACCCATTGTAAAAAAAAATAAAGTACATTTTTAATGCACAGGTCTTTTACGGGACACCTCACTGTGCACAGTGCAGTATACTTTTATTTGTGGTGCATGATCACATACCAGACACACTTCAGGGCTCGTTCAGACAGCCATATTTTGATCAGTTTGCTTTCCATGCGTTCAACCTCCTGTAAACTGTTTCAATAATATCCTGTGCATCCCAATGATTGCACCATAAACATTACCGCATGCATTGGTAAGTCTGACTTACAGACCAGACTAATGCACATCAGTAACAGGCAGCTTCTGCTTCTGGGCGGAAAATGCATGGTGCATTATACTACTAGTGTTGTGGGTGAGGATTTTTTGGGTGAGGATTTTTTTTCTAAATCTTACCTACATGATATGGAGAAGATCTGTAGTGGAAATTGACCAACCTTGCTTATTTGTCATCTGCAACATGTATATTTCCGCTCTGTATTTGCACGTGGGATTTATCTCTTTCTTATGCACACAGTATGATCAGTGGTGTATCAGTAGCATTTCTGCAGCAGGGCTGCCAAATAGAGAATAATTGCTAAAAATACAGGACAGGAAGGTGCACAGAGTGTTAGCAGGGGTCCCCATGGAGCCTACCGCTGACTTGTAAAAGCATGCTGGTGCCTGCTGTGACACCAATTGTGGAGCAGCACATAAGAGGTGGAGGAATGTGGACATAACTTTTTGGGGCATCTAGAGGCCCTGTCAGGGACTGTAGCAGTTTTAGACAAAAAGGTAAAGTCCACAGAGTGAGGTGAGCTCCAGAAGGAAGAAATAGGACCCTGAGCGACTGATGTTGGACGATCATCTCACACTCCTATGACAATAATGAGTCCACATTGTAACTGTTGAGTGAGTGCACTTCAGGACCAAATGAGCTGATAAGTTATGGTTGAATCCTTCTCCTACTTAAAGGGGAAGTTACAGCACAAAATGGCTGTACAAACATCACACAAATAAAAATCATACTATTAGTGTCCAAATCTGTTGCTGTGTTTGCTACTTGTTTTCCATCTTTTCACCCTCTTCTTTAAGTATATATTCTCAAGTTTGGAACTTATCCCCTATCCATAACCAGATTGCTCAGGGTCTTACCACTGGAAACTCACCAATCCGGAGAATCTCAGTTCTGCGCACTGTTGTTCCATTCTTTGTAATGGGACTGCTGGAAATAGCCGAGTGCTGCGCTACAATAAGCTGGTCTGCGGCACTCTCATACTAATGAATAGATCAGCTGTGAGCATGATCATTGGTGCATTCACATGCGGCTCTTCAGAGCACTGGTTCTTGGAATCAATGGGATCTCAGTGATCAGGAAGTCGTCCCCTATTCATAGCTTTACTGGAGCCAAAGGAAGGAGGACATAGCTATGAAACTATGAACTGTTATTAATAGCCTGGGAACATTTGGGGATATTACCCTTTTTCCCAGATTATTAACATCAGCCCCCAGCCATGGGCTTTTTCTCTGCTGGATATGAAAACTATGCCGGAGCCTACGCCTTTTTTTATTTAATTCTTTATTTTACACAGGAGAAACACAGCAGATGCTGAATACCACTCCCATCATTGTCGCCTGGTCTCGATGATCTGAGGGAGACCAAGTAACAATGATGAGAGCTGTCTTCACTACCCGGCACCTGGGTTCAGCATGAACTGTACTGCTTTTCCCAGGTGCCAAAATGTGTCACATGGACTGCACACGGATGCCATATGCATGTGAAACAGGGACAGCAAGCAGACACACGGATGTGACATATGTACATACCGATGGCACATGGACACGGATCTCAGAATGTGTGAAGGAGGCCTAAATATTTCCCCAAAAGCTATATGTCAATTAGCTTAGATACTCCTGCTCTATAATATGCTGCCCATAGAATGCATAACATTTCTAAAATGACAGGTTCCCTTTAAGTAGACATGGTCAGCAGAGAATGAATATTCAAATTAAGTCCCTCCACTAAGGGGCTTCACGGTGGAGATGATCATTGATATACACATCCCCTACTGCTTGATTTCCCTCAATCTCCACCCCCTCTTTTTTTATTGACATCTCTGGCTTCATTGGGCCAGACAATGGCAGAGAGAGATGGAAACCAAGCAGGAGGGAAGGTGTATATAAATGGTTGGACCTCCCATGAAGCACTGAGCGCCTGTACTTGGTTTGACCAGTCATTTTGTGCTGATAAGTATTCAAAAATCTCAAGAAACAAATGCAATGCAATATTGAGACACGTTAGCAAAGCATACCATTTGAACGGCTATAAATCCCATCTTGAGCACTGGATGGGCACACAAAAACCTACAGTGCCTTGCAAAAGTATTTGGCTACCTGGAACTTTTCAACCTTTTCCCACATATCATGCTTCAAACATAAAGATACCAAATGTAAATTTTTGGTGAAGAATCAACAACAAGTGGAACACGATTGTGAAGTTGAGCGAAAATTATTGCTTATTTAAAATTTTTGTGGAAAATCAAAAACTGAAAAGTGGGGTGTGCGATATTATTTGGCCCCTTTAACTTAATACTTTGTTGCGCCACCTTTTGCTGCGATTACAGTTGCAAGTGGCTTGGGGTATGTCTCTATCAGTTTTGTACATAGAGAGACTTAAATTCTTGCATATTCTTCCTTGGCAAACAGCTCGAGCTCAGTGAGGTTTGATGGAGATTGTTTGTGAACAGCAGTTTTCAGCTCTTTCCACAGATTCTTGATTGGATTGAGGTCTGGACTTTGATTTGGCCATTCTTACACCTGGATATGTTTATATGTGAACCATTCCTTTTTAGATTTTGCTTTATCTTTGGGATCATTGTCTTGTTGGAAGACAAATCTCCGTCCCAGTCTCAGGTCTTTTGCAGACTCCAACAGGTTTTCTTCAGGAATGGTCCTGTATTGGCTCCATCCATCTTCTCATCAATTTTAACCATCTTCCCTGTCCCTGTTGAAGAAAAGCAGGCCCAAAACATGATGCTGCTACCACCATGTTTGACAGTGGGGATGGTGTGTTCAGAGTGATGAGCTGGGTTGCCTTTACGCCATATTGTTTGTCATTGTTGCCAATAAGCTCGATTTTGGTTTCATCTGACCAGAGAACCTTCTTCCACGTGTTTGGTGTGTCTCTCAGGTGGCTTGTTGCAAACTTTAAACAACACTTTTTATGGATATCTTTGAGAAATGGCTTTCTTCTTGCCACTCGTCCATAAAGGCCAGATTTGTGCAGTGTATGACTGATTGTTGTCCTATGGACAGACTGTCCCACCTCAGCTTTATATAGTATTTGATGGTTAGCACTCGATAATATAGTGTGATTATATGGTGCCAGTGAAACGGGACCAATAGTCCCGTAAATACAAGTTCAATTATAGAGTCACTGCACACATAATATGGAAAGATTTTTGCTTTAAGTGAATGTTTTATTAATTATATGGTGAGATGTATAGCAACAGCTGATGTTTCAGCCAGAACATGGCCTTTACCACATAGTAGCCTTTTTCCTTTATTTCAATGGGGGATCACCGATTGGGTAAAATCACTGCTTATGCAAAAAAAGCGCAATATCCCATTTAGTTTCAGCTGGCTGTTCAATGTGTGCATTGGTTTCCCAGGAAATTCTTGTCCTGGTGTTTTGTCCAAGAGTCATTCGTGGCGAAATGTAGGATGCAGGCACAGCGGCGTCACACACACTGCTCAGACACAGCTTGGACACAGCTTGGACAAAACACCAGGACAAGATTTCCTAGGGAAACCAATGCACACATTAAACAGCCAGCTGAAGCTAAACGGGACATTGCACTTTTTCTTTGTAGTGATTTTACCCAATCGGTGATCCCCCATTGAAATAAAAGAAAAAGGCGACTATGTGATAAAGGCCATGTTCTGGGCGAAACGTCAGCTGTCGCTATACACCTCACCGTTTAATTAATAAAACATTCACCTAAAGCAAAAAACTTTCCATATTATGTGTGCAGTGACTCTATAATTGAACTTCCACCTCAGCTGTAGATCTCTGCAGTTCATCCAGAGTGATCATGGGCCTCTTGCCTGCAGCTCTGATCAGTCTTCTCCTTGTTTGAGATGAAAGTTTAGAGGGACGGCCGGGTCTTGGTAGATTTGCAGGGATATGATACTCCTTCCATTTCAATATGATCGCTTGCACAGTGCTCCTTGGGATGTTTAAAGTTTTGGAAATAATTTTGTATCCAAATCCTGCTTTAAATTTCTCCACAACTGTATCATGGACCTGCCTGTTGTGTTCCTTGGTCTTCATGATGCTCTCTGTGCTTCAAACACAACCCTGAGACTATCACAGGACAGGTGCATTTATACGGAGACTTGATTACACACAGGTGGATTATATTTATCATCATTAGGCATTTAGGACAACATTGGATCATTCAGAGATCCACAATGAATTTCTTGTTCAAATAATTTTTATTATAACTTTGAAATTTAATATTAGCATGTGGAAATAATCATATAGTCAGCTCGCAAGGGAATAGGGGTAAGGAGAGGGAGGGAGGTAGGGGGGATGGGTTTGGGGAAAGGTAACCTGTGATCATACTTATTCAAATAATTTTATTATATCTTTGAAATTTAATATTAGCATGTGGTCAGCTCACAAGGGAATAGGGGAAGGAGAGGGAGGGAGGTAGGGGAGGGTGAGTTTGGGGAAAGGTAAGAACAACATTGTGGACACGCTGTCCATTTTAAACAAAATTTGATAATGATTAACAATTGTTTAACAGATTAACATAGTAACATATAATAGCATATAATAATAGCATATAGCATATAATAAATCGTAATATCCTCACAGGTATGTAGAAGCCATCATCTTTCCTTTTAATGCGATAGGTTAGAGTTTACCTCAACCCATTTCTTCCATTTCCTATCATGTTTCGTATAGTAATTATTTGCTATTGCAAAGTTTTCTTCGTATGTCTTGTGTAAGTTAATTTTGTCTATAATTTCAGTAAAAGATGGTAAAATCGGATTCTTCCAATGGAAAGCTATGATTTGTTTGACCACAAGGCAGATATGGATGATAAGAGATCTCACATTTGTGTCTATTTTTTCCCAGTTCAGGGACAACAAGGCCATTGCAGGGGTAACTATAATACTACCTGTTAATAATTTGTTAATTCATTTTATGGCTTGCCTCCATAAGGGTTTTACCCGGGGGCATGACCAAAACACATGTAGCAAACTTCCACGCTCTCCACATTCTCTCCAGCATAATGGAGATCCTCCTGACGGCAGATGAGAAAGGCGAGCCGGAGTGTAGTACCATCTTGTTATTATTTTATAGTAGGCCTCTTTCAGTGTCATGCAGATGTTTGATGCATAAGTAAAGTGGATTGCATTTTCCCACTGTTCTGGAGTGAACGTTACATTCAGATCCCCTTCCCATTTTATCATATGAGCTAACTTATTAAATTGTGTGTCATTGTTAAACCACCGATATATTTGCTTGTTGCTCCAAAATAAATTGTGTGTGGGGTTTTTTAGTAAATTAATAGTTGCTTCAGATATTTTTGGTTTGTTTGTAATGAATTTTTGAGCTTGGTCCTTTAGTACCATGTAAGGGAAAAAGGCTGAGGAGGGTATTTTAAATTTTTGTTTAATAGAGCTGAAGGTGAGAAATTTAACCCCATCATGGATATCATTTAATTTTTGAATCCCATTGTCTCTCCATATGGGGGAGGGGTTAATATTTTGGGTAAGCATGATAATCTCTATAGGGGTATTTTGGAGGCGGACTTTCCTGTTGGAGCCTCTCTTTCGTTTGGACAATTTATTCCAGGCATATATAATGGGAGAAAAGATAGGGTGATGGGCGTATGCCTTATAAGGTCTGTTGAGAATATGGTCAAAAACCAATTCTTTGGGAGATTTCCTATGGTTAAGTTCAATTTCAAGGTCAAGCCAATTCGGAGGATCTTCTTTCATGAACCAATACTGGCTTTGTTTTATTAAATTCGATAGATATAAAGCTGTGATATTTGGTAAGCCTATGCCCCCAAATTCCTTGCATTTATATAGAATGTTTGTGGAAATGCGGGCCCTTTTTTTATTCCAAATAAACGTATTTATTGTTGATTGGAAGCTAGTCAGGTAGGAAGTGTTGATTTTTAGGGGAAGTGTTCTCAGTATATAAGAGATTTTTGGGACGATAACAATTTTAGTTGCCAATACTCTGCCCCACCATGAGAGGTCTTTAGTACCGAGGAAACCCAGGTCTTTGTTTATATTTTCCAAGAGTTTGTTCAAGTTTTTCTTCATTAATGTGTCTAAGTTTTTCGAAATGATTGTACCTAGATAGTCTAGGTCTCCTTCCAACCAACTGAATGAAACAATATCTTTTATTTTCTTTGTTTCTAATTCCGTCAAGTAAAATGGCAATATTTTGGATTTATTTTTGATTATCTTAAAAAAGGTAATAGTTGAAAAAAATTGAATGGTTTTTTGTATCTCCGAAACTGATTCATAGGGGTCCGTCAGGGTAAACATCATGTCGTCGGCAAAGAGCCCTATCTTATAATGGCGTGTTCGCGTTTGTAGACCTTTTATGGAATTATTTTGCCTAATTGATTGTGCCAGTGGTTCCATTGATAAAATAAAAAGCAGCGGAGATAAAGGGCACCCTTGTCGTGTACCATTTGAAATGTTAAATGATGTAGAGGAGTAATTGTTTGCATAAATTTTGGCAGTTGGTTTTGAATAGAGTGCCATTACGCTGTTGATATATTTTTCATTAAACTCAAATTTTTGAAGTACTGATGTTAAATAAAGCCAATTTAATCGGTCAAAAGCCTTTTCGGCGTCTAGAGTAATAATTACAGATGGCACTTTAGAGGAATGAATCAATTTAATTGAGTTGATAAGTCTTCTAGTACCATCTGGCGCTTGACGACCTGTTATAAAACCCATTTGGTCCCCATGAACCAATAACGGCAAATAGGATTTGAGCCTATTTGCAATTAGCTTGGAGTAAATTTTCAGATCTGTATTGATTAAGGAAATTGGCCTGTAATTATTAACAAGGGTTAAGTCCGAATTGTGTTTGGGAATTAAAATAATTGTCGATTCTAACATTTCTGCTGGGAATTTACCTGAGGAACTAGCTATATTAAAAAGGTTTTGTAGATGTGGGGAGAGTAATTTGGTGAAGGTTTTATAATATTCGTTTCCGAAACCATCTGGGCCTGGCGATTTAAAGTCCTTGAGTTGAAGAATGGTTCTTTCTATTTCTTCTAGGGAAAAAAGGGAGGTTAGGTTTTCTAAATCACCAAGGGTCAATTTTGGAAGGCTAATTGAGGTCAAGAATTTTTCAATGTCAGAAATATTGGGAAGTGGGGTGGAGGGTTGGGAATGTAAATTATACAATTTGCTGTAATAATCTGCGAAGGAGTTGGCTATATCTTGGGGATGAGATACCGTTGTACCATTTTTTGTTTGTATTTTGGTGATCCTGTTTACTTGTCTTATCTTTTTCATTCTATTAGTCATGTATCGCGTTGGCTTATTAATTGAGGAATACTGCTTCATTTTGGAAATTTTGACCATGGTGTGGTATGATGAAAAAATGATTTTCTTGAGCTCCTGCCTGAGTTTTAGTAGCTCTGTTTTAATTTGAGTAGATGGGGGGTTTGAATTTAGTTGTTCGCTTTCCTTATCTTTTATTTTATTTTGAATATCCTCAATCTGGATCCTAAATATTCTTTTCCTTTTTGCAGAGATTTGGATCATGATGCCCCTTATGACCGCTTTATGGGCGCACCAATGGGTGAATGGGGTTGTTTCGGTAGGTGAGTTTTCTGTGAAATAATTTGTTAGTGATTTTTCTATTATTGATCTATGATCAGGGTGGTGTAATAGGTTAGCGTCACATTTCCATAGTGGATTTTTATTAATCTTATGGCCAATTTGAATTTCCGCTGAAACTGGGGAGTGGTCCGAGAAGGTTTTCCTTTCTATAGTAATTCTATGGATCTTGGGGAGTGTAAAGATATCTGATAGGATTAAGTCAATTCATGACGCTGATTGATGAGGGTCAGAGAAATGGGAGAATTCAATTGAAGTGGTGTTTAGGCACCGAAAGATGTCAAATAATTCATTTTGATGTATCCAATTGTCTAAAGTGTGTGGTCTGTATCTATTTGGGTTGGAGGAATACATATTTGCATTCGGAACCATATTAAAGTCTCCCAACCAAATCATGGCACCTCTCTTGACTGATATGACTTTTTTATTTACTTTGTTTAGGAAAGCTATTTGACCCGTGTTGGGGGCGTAGATATTAACGATTGTGCAAATCTGGTTATTCAGAGAACAAACAAGAATATGAAATCTCCCTTTAGCATCTTTGATCTCCTCTAGAAATTCAAATGAGATAGTTCCTTTGATGATGGTGACCATGCCAGCTTTCTTTTTTGTGTTGTCAGACTTGTAGATATGTGGGAAGTTTTTATGCGAAAATTTTGGGTTGTCTGTGTGTTTAAATTTGGATTCCTGTATACAAATTATATCGGCATGGCTTTTAATTAGTTCTCTCCAAAGGGTGTGTCTTTTGTGTGGACTATTTAAACCTCTTACGTTGTAAGATAATAATTTTAAACTCATTGTGTATAAGCAAACCTTTGAGGATTAACACACCTATATACTTTAAATAAAAGTAAGAACAATAAACAGTAAACTGAAATGTCCACTTGAAGTGGTCCACTGCGGTGAACCTGACTTCACCTGTTGGGGGGAAAAGTTCGTGTTACTAGCTCTCAAGCAACACCTTCTTGGTTGTTGAACTTATACCCATGTAACATTAACAAGAACGACCAAAGATAGGTATTAGCTTCTTATCGGGATAGTTTCCCATTTAAGTAAACAATAAACTTGATCAAAAACTCTTCATGTTTTACCATCAGAGTCAAGGTGATCCTTATGTCGTGGTTGAAGAGGAATACTGATGGAGTGCAAGAAGTCTCTGCCTTCTTCTGGAGAATTAAGAACGATAAAGTTGCCTTTGTAGTTGACTATTAACTTGAGTGGGAATCCCCACTTATAGGAGATTTCATTGTCCCTGAGAGGTATGGTAATGCTTTGAAAAGTTTTCCTCCCTTCAATCGTTTCTTTGGAGAGGTCAGCATATATTTTTAGTTTTTCAAATGGCTCAGGGAAATGTTTATTTTCTCTAAAGTAATTTTGGATTCTTTCTTTTGTTTTGAAGAAGTGTACTCTCATGAGTGTGTCTCTGGGTAGGTCTTTAGGGATGGTGGGCGGTTTTCGCAGCCTATGTATTCTGTCAATTTCTAGCTCTTGCTCCATTAGGGAGGGAATAATTTTCCTGAATAATTTTTGGGTAAATTCCTCCAGTTTGTTTGGGCCTATGGTCTCGGGGATGCCCCTAATTTTAATATTGTTTCTGCGATTTCGACCTTCTAAATCCGCTACCTTGAGCTTCAGCTTGTGCAACTCTTTTGTTATGTCTTTGTTTATTTTAGAGGTTAGATCTGGCCTCTATTCTATTTTTTTAATTCTGTCCTCAAACCTGTCCATCCTATTGCTGAGGAGGGACAATGAGTCTTCTAGTAATTTATTTTGTTTATCAAATTTTTCATTCATACTATTTTCGAATTTGTCCATTTTCCCTGTCAATTTAGATATAAGAATCCCCACAGAATTCAGGTCAAATCCCTGGGTATCGTCTATGTTTGGGTTACTTATTTTTTGCTTGGATTTAGCTGGGCTCAAGTTAGGAGAGGTTTCTGAGACCTCGTCAGATGAGTCATGTGGAGTAGTGTATTTTTCGGCTATAACCTCTGGAATTTTCCTCTTTAAAGAGGTAGATGAATCCATCTCTATAATAGTAGTGGGGGAGGATTGTTTTACTTCATTGCGGTTAGAGAGTTTTTTGTGGTCTGATTCTTCCTCATCTTTTAGTGGGGACCTGGACCTATTGGGACTTGTTTTAGTTATCAAGTCTTTTGATGTATTTCGCCCTACCCCTTTAAATTTTTAGGCTTTTTGAGAATTTGATGAGGCCATGTTTGAGAATTGGGGTTTGGCCGAGGATTTACTCATAATTATCCCCGATCCGTGCTCTAGAGTTCAGATAGTAGTAACTAAGACAGTCACAGAATAGGGTAGGAGGGTTGCCCACACTCTAAATCTCCCAGCATAGACTGATTTATATGTTGTCGAGGAAGAATTTTAGGGAGGATTAGTCAGAATTGTCTACTGGTAACTCTCAAGTAAGAGACAAAGGGTTGCTTATTACAATAACCCTAAGAATATAATTAGGAGAGAGAAGGTACTATATAGGCAGGCAGTAGTTATGACTATGCAGAGATACAGAGGGGTGTGTAAACTAATACTATTCACCTGGGGTTGATCCTGCCAGAGAAATTAGGTTATAGCTCTTTTGCATTAAAAGCCCTTCAGGCTCCTAACTAGTCGTCAGCAGGATTAGTTGTGTTGTAGTCTCTTCTTCTTGCTAGTGGATCTGGCAGGATCTTCAGAGCCAACGGCGTTCCGGACCGTCGGTCTCCGTTAATCTCTCTACCCCCTGTGATGCAGCATCCAGCATATGCTGGAATTCACCACCTCCAAAAATGGCGCTGAAGCAGTCCGGCCGGCTGTCTGAGTCCTCAGCTTGTGTTGCCGCGTTGTCGTCTTCCGGTGCAGGGACTTTCCCAGCCAGGAACTGGAACTTACCGCCGAGTAGATTTGCAGCTGATCGGGTCCAGCTTGTGTTGTCCGGCGCAGCTTTAACAGGAGCCGGTCGTGCGTGTCGCCTGATCTGCCGCTTACCACCAATAAAATGGCGGCGTCTTCTGTTTTCTCCTATGATGCGAAGTCCAGGGGAGTGTCGGAGGTGGCGTGAAGCGAGGTCCGTCACTTCACCGGATCCTCCCTGAATCCTTAATTGTTCTTTTCTGCCTCCGCCTTTCAGTCCGGGGAGGCTTTGTGCTGTATAGAGATGGGCAGGGCGGTAAATACTCCTATTGTGTCAGATGACGATTTTCTAAGATGGCGCCCAGAGAGCTGGTACTTCTCTAATTAGCCGGGCCGGTGTCGGGGTGAAGGTAATAAACACTGTGACCCGTTAATTCCAGGGGTTCCTCTGTTGTCAGGTGGGTTGTCACAGTACTGGGTGGACAAGCTGAGGAATCACAGTCAATTTAACAGGAAGAAAACCGGCAGGAAAAATGGCTGAGGATTCCTGTCACAAAGATTGACAGGCCTCAAAATGCTGACAGGAATTTCTCTCAGAAGAGACAATTAAGTCACAAATTTAGGCTCTCTGTTATCCTAGAGAGATACTGGGAACATATCCTCAATTATTTTTACCAAAGGATGCTGTTTTTCCACGGTTTGAGTTGATTTCAGACGATGTCACTCAGGAGCTTAGGCACCGCACACCTTACACCATTGCTGCCTAGGCCACGCCCCCCACAATGAATTTCTGGAGTGAGTTTGCTGCACTCAAAGTAAAGGGGCCGAATAATATTGCACGCCCCATTTTTCAGTTTTTTAATTTCCACAAATATGTAAAATTACCAATAAATTTCATTCAACTTCACAACTGTGTTCCACTTGTTGTTGATTCTTCACCAAAACTTTACATTTGGTATCTTTATTTTTGAAGCATGATATGTGGGAAAAGGTTGAAAAGTTCCAAGGAGCCAAATACTTTTGCAAGGCACTGTATATAATAAACACAAATCTTAACAGAAAATCGTTTTTTTTGTTTTTTTGTTTTTTTTGTGAAGCATAACTGGTAACACATTTTGGGATATGTTGAGCTAAGAGAAATGGCTAAGGACACACTTGTAAAAAAATACAAATTTAGTAAACAAAAAAAACCCTTATACAGTTTATGTTCAATAATCTGGTATGGAGCTGAATATACTTGTGTGTATAGTATTTGACCGTGTCTCCCCCCCTCCCCCCGTTATACAAAGAATTGTCTGCTACATGAATAAAATGACATTTTAGACATCACTGAGTGCTATGGAGCTTCTGTCATTTAGTATTAAAAAGAAGCCATATAAATGAGTCAATATTATGTAAGGTGACATTGCTACAGAGAAGGTCAATCCTGACGTTTATGTATTAACCATATTTTTTCTTTATGCTAATAAAGACTTAGTGAGAAGGGGTAAGCACTGTGACTTAGTATGCATGCCAGTGTCTCTCAATCGTAACAGGTAGGTTTCATAATATTTGTCAGTTTTCTCTCTCTCTCGGTCATCAAAGGTCAGAAATTTCAGGGATGGTAATTGAATCTCCTTCAATCTGCAAAAAAAAAAGTTCAAGCCCCAATGTAAGTGGATATATTGCTGCAGAGGTGCTATCATTATGCCAAAGCTGGAGGCTGGCAATACTGCTAGAGGAATAGGATGAGCCAATATAGTTTGGGATTAATTCTACCTACGGTCCATCTCTGGCAAAGTCTTTCGATGGCAGCGGGAAATGTAAGAAAATTGCTTCTCAGTTTTATCTTTTTGTGTACCTCTTAGTTCTTAATGTATATGTCATTTAACGATACTTCGTCATTCAGGTAACCAAACACCAAATGTGAACAAAAATCTCAACACAATGCAACTGTTCATGAGTAATTGAAAAATGTTCTTTTTGCTTACTGTTTCCAGGGTAACACGTGCATTATTCGTCACCAGATACAGCCTCACTGTATTATATACTGTACGTGGGAGAGTCATCTACTATATGAGCAGCGATTCTAAACAGCAATATGACAAGACATGCCATATATACATGTTATCACTGCTAGGTTTATCTTACACTGTCATGTCACTGTATGCTTTATAATACTTCTGAATATAATTCTACAGACAATCCCTGAACCACATTGGTGCTTTTTTTGGTTAATACTTTTTTCTCTTTACTGTGGAGAGAAAAACTATTTACAGGACCTCACCATCAGAAGGATTGTGACCAGACTTGTCTCGAACAACTTTTTCAATAGTGTCATTAGACAATGGTCTGCCTAAATTATACATATACCATTTAAAGGGAATCTGTCATCAGGTCTTTGCCACCTAATCTGAGAGCAGCATAATGTAGAGACAGAGACCCTGATAACAGCGATGTGCCACTTACTGGGCTACTTAATGTAGTTTTGATAAGATCACTGTTTTATCAGCAAGAGATTATCATTAGATGACTAGTAATCTTGCAGCCAGTTGGCAAACATAGCCTTAGTTTCTGTATAACCCCTCCTCCGCTGCTGATTGGCAGCTTTCTGTGTACATGCGCAGAAAACTGCCAATCAGTGATGTGGGCGGGGTTATACAGAGCTCAGCATTCAGAAAACTGCTAGATCTGCAGCAGAGAAAATAGTGTTTTTATCAAAATGACAGCAAGCAGCTCCACAAATTACACATGATGGGGTAGCAAAAAACTGGTGTCAAATTTCATTGAATTTTGTAATTAGTATGGGCAACAGGGAGTAATAAACACTATTAATGCAAATCATCTTGGCCAAGAAGTGTCAAGGTCATTGATGGTCTTAGATAGTCATTATTAAATGCTGCTCACATTGACCCTTTGCTCTTACTTTTCTGTAATTTCTCATGGGAATCATTATACCTAATTATCTGAATAAAACAGAGTTAAATACTGCATTAGATAGTCATCATTAGCCAAGTTTTTCTTCACATTGAGCTTTTTCCCTTGTTAGCTGGTAAACACACATGTATTATCTGAGAATATAGCAATCGATATGTTGTTTTCAGTTTTGTATGCTAACTGCATTCACAGTATATATCTAAGCACTGTTTCAAAGCCACTACACTGTTAGGCTCAAGTTATAGATTTCTAGCAAAATATGATTGAAAGACTGTAGATACATATTTTATATCCACAAAAATAAAGAAAGAATAAACAAAAGTAGTTTATGCTTAGAAATTAGTGCTCTTTATGATGACTTTAGAGTCTTCCAACATTCCAACAGATTGATTTCTTCATACTTTCCATTAGAATTCAGCATTTTGTTTTCACGGTGGTTAAATGGGACTTGTCACCAGGACAAAAGTGGCCAGTTTTTACTCTCATTATATTCCCATTGATCAGCTGTTTTTTTCTTTTAAATCTGCCCTATGGTTCCAGAGATATGGACCTTTTTATTCAATGACTGTTTTTACCGTCTTTGCAGATTAGTTTAAAGTCATGCCGCAAAAAATCTGTCCTCTTGGTAAAGACCATATAAATTTGTAATAAATAAAAAAGTCCATACTTCTAGAGTTGCATGGATGAAAAAAAAATCACAGAGAAAAAAGCAGAGATGGTTACCTGCTGAAGCCTCCAAACAAATGCACCAGCAGGGCGCATCGGACCCGATCAATGATGGCAACAACACAGGTGCAAAAAATACCAATGAAACAACCACTTTCAATCCAGTATTGGTTGTTTGGCATTAGTGCACAAAAATATAAGCGATAATAGTCTGTATGTGGCATCGTTCACACAAGCAATGCTGAGCATCTGGTTTACAGCCTATTACTAACGCACATACAGGCGGGCCGCCCAGTGCTACAAAATGCATGCTGTGTGAATAGAGGCCTACAGTTTACAGAGCCATCTTGGTCCGACTGTGCCCTGCAAGATAAAGTGCAAAAAAACCATATATCAACGTATGTAAGGTATTAGTTTATATTGGGGCCTCAATACGCAAGCCGGCAACCCACGTCAAGGGTCCTTACATTTTTGCCGGTCCTAACGCTAAACATTGAGTAAAAGCTCACAGACGCACAAAGAGGACTTAAAAATCCTCCAGAAAATTGACAAAAAAAATCACAGAGAAAAAAGCAGAGATGGTTACCTGCTGAAGCCTCCAAACAAATGCACCAGCAGGGCGCATCGGACCGATTAATGATGGCAAAAACACAGGTGCAAAAAATACCGATGAAACAACCACTTTCAATCCAGTATTGGTTGTTTGGCATTAGTGCACAAAAAGATAAGCGATAGAGTTGCATGGATGGTTTAAAACAGGCAAACAAATACACAAGAAAAAAATTGGTCAGGGAAGCAGCGGGAAGAAAGTAAGAACAAAAACTGTCTCCTTATGACCTGGTGAAAGATCCTCTTTAAATGTAATTTATGCCCAATAATGCGGTGGTTCAGAAGCAAAGACAGCATCTTATGCTTCACGTACTCAACCTGTCTAGCAATGTACTACCATGTGCAAATGCCTGGAATGAAGAATTTTGCATTCAGAAACTTATTTTTGATGTTGTAAGATTGTTTCAATGTGTAGATATAAGAGATAGTATTGCTATTGTTACATCAAATACTTACCTATGGAATTGCATTGATTGGCCATATAACGGGTCTATGCCGTGACCAGAGAGAAACAACACAGGGGTCCCTATTCAAAAACAGCTTATGGCTCCTTTATTCTCCAATAGCTTATCACAGAGCACATACTGTGTTCCTAAAGCAATCCAACAGTACTTGAGAACTATGAAATTCACATCTAACATGCAATGTCATGGACAATAGCATAAATTCAAACCAACCTAACATGCAATGCCAAGGACAATAGCATGCTACTTACTGTACCCCCTTACCTAAGTGGCCTCTGTTCAACTACTTGTTGCGCATATAGAGTGCCATCAGTGGTGTGTGCAAATATCTATGTATATATATATATATATATATATATATATATATATATATATATATTGCTTTCTCTCTTTTCCCATTTCATTTATGTGTGCAAAAGTATTCCTTATGCCTAAAATTTGAAACAGAGAAGCTTTTCACTAAATAAATATATGTTCTGTCTGTCATCTATCAATCATTGAACCATCCCATGGAACATTACATACTATTTTATTTATGAAAGTGAAAGGATGTCTCAGTCACCAACAAGTAAAGACTGATCACTGCAATTGTGTTCCCAATTGCGACATAGCTGTGAGATGTGGACACACATGAATGCAGAGTATCTAAGGATCAGATATGAATAAATGGATAGATTCACAATTTCTTGGAAAGTCATAATATGAGTTTTGTGAAGCAACATGAAATAAACCTAGAGTTATTATCAGGTGGTGAATCTAGCAGCACACTGATTTGCAAAGTCCTTATGCCCTTGTCGATGGGGGTTGGCACTCCTCCTTGATTGACAATTCTGGTTCAGTAGCTTCTTCCTACTGGTTAGATTATGCTATTGATACACATCAACAATCTGTCAGCGATTGTTCTGAAATCTATACAAATATCACTATATTTCCATATAAACATAACAGTGCCTTTGAACATGCATGGCTCAAGACAAAACTGCTGGGGTCCAGGGGATTATGATTTTGCAGAACTGATAACAGGTCAGGAGCAGTTGGAAGGGATTAGGAGGGAGATGAGAAGCTAATCAATGAGCTGGAGAGAGCTGACTGGGATCTCAGGAGTTAACTCCTCAGCCTGAATGTAACTATTGTGCATTTATCTGTTTGAGCAGCACTAACATAGCCAAGTTTC
Source organism: Ranitomeya variabilis (assembly GCF_051348905.1). Classification (NCBI taxonomy): domain Eukaryota; kingdom Metazoa; phylum Chordata; class Amphibia; order Anura; family Dendrobatidae; genus Ranitomeya; species Ranitomeya variabilis. The sequence goes on from NC_135233.1 coordinate 829,566,821, forward strand.
ACCTTATTCTTGTAAACAAAACAGTTTTTGTTCACTGCAGCAAGCAAAAAGCTTATAAATGGGTACGGTTTTCCATCAAAATTCCATTATACCTGTGCTGATCTTTTTATTTAGAAATAATTTAGCTGAAATTACATAAAAACACTTCCTATAACATGCAAATTCATCAACAGAACTCATTAATACAGATCATGTGTCCTTTATAACACCTAATTGCTTCGATTCACATAAATGAAACGTATACTGTGTATCTAGCAAATTCAAAACTATGTGAATAATTCACATTTATATAAAATACTAAATTGGTTGGGGTTAACAGTATTATGCAGGATTAAGAATAAAATGAAGGCCCCTTTCAGGTGCTGTTTGACATCATACTGAAAAAAGGCAGAGACGCTTACCTGCCCAGGCCTCAAAACAAATGCACAGGGTGCAGTGGACCCAATTAAAGATGGCGGCTACACAGGTGCAGTAATGCCGATGAGACAGCCAGCCTACAATCAGGGGATTGGCCGTTTGGTACACCAGCGGCAATGTTCACAGACAGGAGATGCCGAGCATCTGGCTCACCTCAGAAACAGTATTTAATTGCAGAAACAGGGTTAATTTTCAGGTTATTAGTGTTACAATGCTGCCAACTGAAAGTGCAGCTACTTGTGTTTATAACCAGCTCGGCAGCATATCTGTGCAGAGTGAGCTGTCAATCAAGGTTCCAGAGCGTGAGTACAGCCGCCGCTAACAGTATAGTGAGCAATGTGTGAGCAATGTGTGAGCAGTGACTGCTGCCACTCCATGCACATCCCCATGACTGAAAGCTGTCAATTCCTGGGAGGAAATACGTTAATATTGTCCTTGTAGCTGTACTTTCATTAACCCCTTAACGACCGCCGATACGCCTTTTAACGGCGGCCGCTAAGGGTACTTAAACCACAGCGCCGTTAATTAACGGCGCTGTGGAAAAAGTGAATAGCGCCCCCCAGAGTCGGATTTTCTCTGGGGTCTCGGTTGCTGAGGGTAGCCGAGACCCCAGAGAACATGATTCGGGGTTTTTTTACCGACCCCCGAGTTGCGATCGCCGGTAATTAACCGTTTACCGGCGGTCGCAACAAAAAAAAAAAAAACGCGATGTGCCGTTTAATTTCTCTGTCCTCCGATGTGATCGCACATCGGAGGACAGAGAAATAGGGTCCCCGATGGCCCCCAATAGCCCCCCGATACTTACCTACCTCCCCCGTTGCTCCTCGTGCGTCCCCATGGGCGCCACCATCTTTTTTCCGGGAAAAAATGGCGGGCGCACGCGCAGTATGCCCGCCGCCCGGCACCCGGAAGATCTTTGGGGTCTCGGCTGCCGGGGGTAGCCGAGACCCCAAAGAACATGATCGGGGTCGGTTTGCAACGACCCCTGTTTTGCGATCGCCGGTAATTAACAGTTTACCGGCGACCGCAAAAAAAAAAAAAAAAAAAAAGCGATCTGTATTTCTCTGTCCTCTGATGTGATCACACATCAGAGGACAGAGAAATAGGGGGATTCGGGGACCCTAACATACTCACCCGGTGTCCCTGGGTCCTCTTCTGTCTTCTCCTGCCAGCCGGCTTTTTCCTTATGGCGGGCGCATGCGCAGTGCGCCCGCCATCTGCTGCCATCTGCCGGCCGGCAGGAGAAGACGAGTTGGGGCTAAAATTAGGGTTAAAGTTAGGGTTAGGGATAGGGTTAGGGTTAGAGTTAGGGTTAGAGTTAGGGTTAGGGTTAGGGTTAGGGTTAGAGTTAGGGTTAGGGCTAGGGTTAGGGCTAGGGTTAGGGTTGGGGCTAAATTTAGGGTTAGGGTTAGGGCTAGGGTTAGGGTTAAGCTACTTTCACACTAGCGTTTTTTGGCTTCCGTCGCAATGCGTCGGAGAAAAAACGCATCCTGCAAAAGTGCTTGCAGGATGCGTTTTTTCTCCATTGGCTTGCATTAGCGACGCATTGCGACGGATTGCCACAAGTCGCATCCATCGTGCGATGGATGCGTCGTGCTTTGGCGGACCGTCGGCACAAAAAAAGCTACATGTAACTTTTTTGTGCGACGTGTCCGCCATTTCCGACCGCGCATGCGCGGCCGGAACTCCGCCCCCGCCTCCCCTCACAATGGGGCAGCGGATGCGTTGAAAAAACAGCATCCGCTGCACCCGTTGTGCGGCGCTTACAACGCTAGCGTCGGTACGTCGGCCCGGCACACTGCGATGGGCCGAGTTTGACGCTAGTGTGAAAGTAGCCTTAGGCTTCTATCACACTTGCGTCGGTACGGGGCGGTCGCAATGCGTCGGCCCGACGTACCGACGCACGTTGTGAAAATTGTGCACAACGTGGGCAGCGGATGCAGTTTTTCAACGCATCTGCTGCCCAGTCTATGTCCTGGGGAGGAGGGGGCAGAGTTACGGCCACGCATGCGTGGAAATGGCGGACGCGACGTACAAAAAAAAGGTTACATTGAACTTTTTTTGTGACGACGGGGCTAAAGTTATGGTTAGGGTTGGGGCTAAAGTTAGGGTTAGGGTTGGGGCTAAAGTTAGGGTTAGAGTTGGGATTAGGGTTTGGATTAGGGTTGGGATTAGGGTTACGTTTGGGATTAGGGTTAGGGGTGTGTTGGATTTAGGGTTTTGATTAGGGTTATGGTTAGGGTTGAGATTAGGGCTGTTTTGGGGTTAGGGTTGTGATTATCGTTAGGGTTGTGATTAGGATTATGGATCGGGTTAAGATTAGGGTTAGGGGTGTGTTGGAGTTAGGGTTGGAGATATAATTTGGGGGTTTCCACTGTTTAGGTACATCAGGGGGGTCTCCAAACACGACAGCCAATTTTGCGCTAAAAAAGTCAAATGGTGCTCCCTCCCTTCTGAGCTCTGCCGTGCACCCAAACAGTGGTTTACCCCCACATATTGGGTACCAGCATACTCAGGACAAATTGGACAACAACTTTTGGGGTCCAATTTCTCTTGTTACCCTTGTGAAAATAAAAATTTGGGGGCTAAAAAAATCTTTTTTGTGGGAAAAAAAAATATTTTTTATTTTCACTACTATGCATTATAAACTTCTGTGAAGCACTTGGGCATTCAAAGTTCTCACCACATATCTAGATAAGTTCCTTAGGGGGTCTAGTTTCCAAAATTTGGTCACTTGTGGGGGGTTTCTACTGTTTAGGTACATCAGGGGCTCTGCAAACGCAACATAACACCCACAGACAATTCTATCAAAGTCTGAATTCCAAAATGGCGCTCCTTCTCCTCCGAGCTCTGCCGTGCGCCCAAACAGTGGTTTACCCCCACATATTGGGTACCAGCATACTCAGAACAAATTGGACAACAACTTTTGGGGTCCAATTTCTCTTGTTACCCTTGTGAAAATAAAAATTTGGGGGCTAAAAAAATCTTTTTTGTGGGAAAAAAAATATTTTTTATTTTCACTACTATGCATTATAAACTTCTGTGAAGCACTTGGGCATTCAAAGTTCTCACCACATATCTAGATAAGTTCCTTGGGGGGTCTATTTTCCAAAATGGGGTCACTTGTTGGGAGTTTCTACTGTTTAGGTACATTAGGGGTCTGCAAACGCAACATAACGCCCGCAGACAATTCTATCAAAGTCTGCATTCCAAAATGGCGCTCCTTCCCTTCCGAGCTCTGCCGTGCGCCCAAGCAGTGGTTTACCCCCACATATGGGGTACCAGCATACTCAGGACAAATTGGACAACAACTTTTGGGGTCCAATTTCTCTTGTTACCCTTGTGAAAATAAAAACTTGGGGGCTAAAAAATCTTTGTTGTTAAAAAAAAAATATTTTTTATTTTCACGACTCTGCATTATAAACTTCTGTGATGCACTTGGGCATTCAAAGTTCTCACTACACATCTAGATAAGTTCCATGGGGGGTCTAGTTTCCAAAATGGGGTCACTTTTGGGGGGTTTCTACTGTTTAGGCACATCAGGGGCTCTCCAAACGCGACATGGCGTCCGATCTCAATTCCAGTCAATTTTGCATTGAAAAGTCAAATGGCGCTCCTTTGCTTCCGAGCTCAGCCATGCACCCAAACAGTGGTTTACCCCCACACACGGGGTGTCGGCGTACTCAAGACAAATTGTACAACAACTTCTGGTGTCCATTTTCTCCTGTTACCCTTGGTAAAATAAAAATTTGGAGGCAAAAAGATCATTTTTGTAGAAAAAATGTGATTTTTTTATTTTCACGGCTCTACGTTATAAACTTCTGTGAAGCACCTGGGGGTTTAAATTGCTCACCACACATCTAGATAAGTTCCTTAAGGGGTCTAGTTTCCAAAATGGTGTCATTTGTGGGGGGTCTCCACTGTTTAGGCACATCAGCGGCTCTCCAAACGTGACATGGCATCCGATCTCAATTCCAGCCAATTCTACATTGAAAAAGTAAAACGACACTCCTTCTCTTCCAAGCTCTGCGGTGCGCCCAAACAGTGGTTTACCCCCACATATGGGGTATTGACGTACTCAGGAGAAATTGCACAACAACTTTTGTGGTCTAATTTCTCCTGTTACCCTTGTGAAAATAAAAATTTGGGGGCAAAAAGATCATTTTTGTAGAAAAAATGCGATTTTTTATTTTCACGGCTTTACGTTATAAACTTCTGTGAAGCACTTGGGGGTTCAAAGTGCTCACCGAATATCTAGATAAGTTCCTTAAGGGGTCTAGTTTCCAAAATGGTATCACTTGTGGGGGGTTTCCACTGTTTAGGCACATTAGGGGCTCCCGAAACGCGACATGGTGTCTGATCTCAATTCCAGCCAATTCTGCATTGAAACAGTCAAACGGTGCTCCTTCACTTCCAAGCTCTGCGGTGCGCCCAAACAGTGGTTTACCTCCACATATGGGGTATCGGCGTACTCAGGAAAAATTGCACAACAAAATTTGTGGTTAAATTTCTGTTTTTACACTTGTGAAAATTAAAAAAAATGGTTCTGAAGTAAAATGTTTGCAAAAAAAAGTTAAATGTTCATTTTTTTCTTCCACATTGTTTCAGTTCCTGTGAAGTACGTAAAGGGTTAATAAACTTCTTGAATGTGGTTTTGAGCAGCTTGAGGGGTGCAGTTTTTAGAATGGTGTCACACTTGGTTATTTTCTATCATATAGACCCCTCAAAATGACTTCAAATGAGATGTGGTCCCTAAAAAAAAATGGTGTTGTAAAAATGAGAAATTGCTGGTCAACTTTTAACCCTTATAACTCCCTAACAAAAAAAAATTGGTTCCAAAATTGTGCTAATGAAAAGTAGACATGTGGGAGATGTTATTTATTAACTATTTTTTGTGACATATCTCTCTGATTTAAGGGCATAAAAATACAAAGTTTGAAAATTGCAAAATTTTAAAAATTTTCGCCATATTTCCATTTTTTTCATAAATAATCGCAAGTAATATCGAAGAAATGTTACCACTAACTTGAAGTACAATATGTCACGAAAAAACAATCTTAGAATCAGTGGGATCCGATAAAGCGTTCCAGAGTTATAACCTCTTAAAGTGACACTGGTCAGAATTGTAAAAATTGGCTCGGTCATTAAGTACCAAATTGGCTCTGTCACTAAGGGGTTAAGATGGCCAGGAAGCATTGTAACACTATTTACTTGCAGATTAACCTTGTATCTGCACCTAAATAGCGATTGCCGACAGATTCACTTTTAAATGAGGAGTCTAAATGTAGATAGTGCCATCCCTTTTTATGAGGGTCCCTTTGCATACAAATATTACAGTATATTCTTTTAATCCATTAATTATACTCTTGGTTGTAGAATTCTTAAAAATACTTGGTTTGCCTTATATATATTTTTGATCTCATTAATGTTATGTCACCATATTCTTAGAATAAACTCTATCAGGAGTTGAGCCGATGCGTGCAGGCCTTAAGGGTATGTTCACACGTTGCAGATTTCCTGCAGATCTGCAGCTTTTTTTTCCACGCAGAAACGCTGCAGATCTGCAAGTGATTTACACTACAATGTAAATCAATGGCATAAAAAAAAATGCTGTGCTAATGGTGCAGAAAAATCTGCAGCAGATTCAAAAAAGGACCATGTCACTTCTTTGTGCAGATCTGCTGCGTTTCTGCACCTATTCCATAATAGAAATCTGCAGGGGTAAAAAAGGAAGAAATCTGCAACGTGTGCACATACCAAAAAAAGGTGCAGATTCTGCCTGCGTTTTCTGCCAAGAAATGCAGAATCTGCACAGAAAATTCCACAGTCAAATCTGCAATGTGTGCACATACCCTAAAGGGGTACAATTAAAATAATGTTGTTTTTCACTTTCACCTAAAATTCGTGTATTTCCTGACTATCTTGTGCCTTCTAGTGATACTCTTACTGCACCAAATCTAAAGATCAAACTGCGCAGCGCTTTCTTGAATAAGCATTGTAGACATTTGCTTCTGTTTTACACTACGTTGCAGGGTGAAACCCTTATTCATCATCATGTACGAGGCTATGTTCATACACTGCATTTTTGCAGCATTTTTTATACAGATTAAAAGCCGTATTTTACATTATCAACAAAAAGATATGAGATTTCAGAAATCTTACACGCTTGTTTTCTTTTCTAGACTCACTTGGAAAACAGCATTTTTTTATATCGTCAGTAAGTCAATTCTTTTAACATTTTTGCTCAGGTTTTCCACTCACAAAAAGAAAAGAAAAAGTGAAGAGTACTGCAAAAAGTGTAACAGCATTTTATGTGGTATTTTTGTGGCTTTTTAAAAGTGTTTTAAAACTAATTTTATTAAGCATATATCATAAACAAAGCACACATGTAATCTGTAGCCCCCCGAAAAAGGCTGCTAAAAAACACATAAGAATGCCGCAAAAATACTGAAAAATGAGCATTTTGAATCTACCTGAGGAAGGTATCTGTCCGTTGCCGAAACGCATAGTGGTTAAACAAAAGGTTTCTTTACCACTAATCTATTGCAGTGTGCTCTATAGCCACTTTCACACTAGCGTTGGCCCGACGTACCGACGCATACTGTAAAGAAAATGCCCGATGTGGGCAGCGGAAGCAGTCTTAAGATGCTTCCGCTGCTTCATTGTAAGGTCCGGGGAGGAGGGGGCAGAGTTTCGGCTGCGCATGCGCGGTCAAAAATGGCAGTCCCGACGCACTAAAAAACGTTACATGTGGCAATGCGTCGCAATTAGTGTTGAGCGATACCGTCCGATACTTGAAAGTATCGGTATCGGAAAGTATCGGCCGATACCGGCAAAATATCGGATCCAATCCGATACCGATACCCGATACCAATACAAGTCAATGGGACTCATGTATCGGACGGTATCCCTGATGGTTCCCAGGGTCTGAAGGAGAGGAAACTCTCCTTCAGGCCCTGGGAACCATATAAATGTGTAAAAGAAAGAATTAAAATAAAAAATATCGCTATACTCACCTCTCCGACGCAGCCGGGACTTCAGCGAGGGAACCGGCAGCGTTGTTTGTTTAAAATTCGCGCTATTACTTGGTTACGTGAATTCCCGGCTTGTGATTGGTCAGGTCGGCCATGTTGCCGGGACGCGGACCAATCACAGCAAGCCGTGACGAAATTACGTCACGGCTTGCTGTGATTGGTCCGCGTCCCGGCAATATGGCCGCCCTGACCAATCACAAGCCGTGACGTCACGGGAGGCTGGACACGCGCTCATTTTAAAATGGGCGCGTGTCCAGCCTCCCGTGACGTCACGGCTTGTGATTGGTTGCGCCGCGGTCAACCAATCACAAGCCGGGAGGCTGGACGCGCTCATTTTAAAATGGGCGCGTGTCCAGCCTCCCGTGACGTCACGGCTTGTGATTGGTTGCGCCGCGGTCAACCAATCACAAGCCGGGAGGCTGGACGCGCTCATTTTAAAATGGGCGCGTGTCCAGCCTCCCGTGACGTCACGGCTTGTGATTGGTTGCGCCGCGGTCAACCAATCACAAGCCGGGAAGCTGGACGCGCTCATTTTAAAATGGGCGCGTGTCCAGCCTCCCGTGACGTCACGGCTTGTGATTGGTTGCGCCGCGGTCAACCAATCACAAGCCGGGAGGCTGGACGCGCTCATTTTCAAATGGGCGCGTGTCCAGCCTCCCGTGACGTCACGGCTTGTGATTGGTCAGGGCGGCCATATTGCCGGGACGCGGACCAATCACAGCAAGCCGTGACGTAATTTCGTCACGGCTTGCTGTGATTGGTCCGCGTCCCGGCAACGTGGCCGACCTGACCAATCACAAGCCGGGAATTCACGTAACCAAGTAATAGCGCGAATTTTAAACAAACAACGCTGCCGGTTCCCTCGCTGAAGTCCCGGCTGCGTCGGAGAGGTGAGTATAGCGATATTTTTTATTTTAATTCTCTCTTTTACACATTTTAACATTAATGTTGTTGCGATACCCGATACCCGATACCACAAAAGTATCGGAATCCCGGTATCGGAATTCCGATACAGCAAGTATCGGCCGATACCCGATACTTGCAGCATCGGAATGCTCAACACTAGTCGCAATGCGTCAGTAATGTTAGTCTATGGGGAAAAAACGCATCGTGCAGACAACTTTGCAGGATGCGTTTTTTCTCCTAAACTACGCATTGCGACGTGCAGCCAAAAATGCTAGTGTGAAAGTAGCCTTAAATTGACCACATACATATTTTTTCCAAAAAACGTTGATATTCCCTTGAGGGATTGCGGCTGGAGCAGCTGGGGGCCATAGAGTTCATCTCCAGAAAACAGAACCTGAAGTGACGTCACATCCTGTGTAGTGGCATCACGGGACTGGATATTGGGCCCGCGTGACCAGACCAGGAAGTGCAGCACAGGAGTGGTCCCGGAGCAACAGAGCCGGAGTGCATGGAGAGGTCCGCTACCGGAGATGTGCAGGGTGCACAACCCTTCCAGGTGAGAGGCTAATCCCCCCACCTTTCATTGAAACATCCCAATTAAACCACCTGGTGCTTCTCATGCTGCGCTCTTCCATGTTTATTGTTCTAAGAGAGCAGGTTTTGGCTGCGGAAAGAAAAAAAAACTAAGCAAAAATGCTGCAGGTGAACATAGGCTAAGTGTTTTTATTAAGACGTCTTTAACATAATTTTTGGAGAACTAGTAATTAGGAAACCTCGTTATTTATGTGACAGCTCATATATAATCATATATACTCTAATTTACATGTAATCAATTTAAAACTGTAACTCAATTGAATTTTTGATATTCAGATCAAGTATTGTGCAGCTATTTCAAAGTCTGCCTAGTATATGACTTTTGTATTACATTTATAGTGGGCGTTTTGTTGAATATTTGGGGAGCTTCCCTGCTCCTAGTTTTACACTTATCAGCAGCCGTCTTCATTTTTTTCTCGGTGCCGCTCTGCTCGGTCTCCAGCAGTTTGTGACCTGCGATGATGGGTGATACAGAGGTCACAATTCTTTCTAAGTATATTAGAGCCAGAATGAGGGTGTCATAGACTTACACTGAGCACTTGTGACCGTTACCTCTGACTACCGGTCAGTCAGAAATTGTGGTCACAAGATAGGACCGCGGGAACAGAGCAAAATAATAAAAATGAAGATGATAGAGGGTTAGAATAAGATTGGGAGCAAGGAACTTACATTAGTAGCAACACTCCAGGGCTGAAAAAAACCTCTGGAATGGTATTTTAATAGAAAAATGAGACCTTCATGCAGCACTATGTTTCCTTGCAAACTTGAGTAGGTCCATTGGGCACCATCTGTGTCTGTTCTGTGACAACTCTAGGTTTTCATTAAGAACGGACAACATAACCCAGATGTGAATAAACCCCCTATACACAGAACAATGTGGATGTAGAAATATTGACCTTGTCATGTAACTTTAATTTTATGCTTTTGTAAAACATTTGTAATTTCTTTTTCTATATATACAGTGACATGTAAGAGTTTGGGCACCTCTGGTCAAAATTACTGTTATTATGAACAATTAAGCAAGTTGGAGATGAAATGATCTCTAAAGGGCCTAAAGTTAAAGATCATCATAAATCATAATACACAATTCCATATGTATTAGAGGTGTTAGTTGCCCCTTTTACCTCTTGGGCCCCTGCGCAGCTGCACAGGTTGTACCAATGGTATGTTCAACCTTTCATATATAGGCACATGAAATCCCTGAGACATTATGGTAAGCTCCAACAGCTCCTGCTATGCACCCATAGTGAGAATGAGCCTCCTTTATTTATTTATTATGCTTTGGTTATATAGTGCCATCATATTCCACAGCACATTCATTACATACATCATTATTGCTGTCCCCAATGGGGCTCACAATCTAAATTCCCTATCAGTATGTCTTTGGAATGGGGGAGGAAACCGGAGAACCCGGAGGAAACCCATGCAAACACGGGGAGAGCATACAAACTCCTTGCAGATGTTGTCCTTGGTGGGATTTGAACCCAGGACCCCAGCGCTGCAATGCTAACCACTGAGCCACCGTGCTGCCTTAAAATGTGTTTGTAACTGTATACATAATAAACTCAGTTTACAGCCGATAATGCAAAAATGTTACATTTCCATCTAATCTGCTGCGGTCTCAGACAGAAAAGAACAATCAACCTTTTTTCTGATTATGCAGCTAGTAGGATTTAAGGGAAATTCTGTTTTTTTTAAAAAAACATGTATTTATACTTATCTGAGAAGTTATAAAAAGAATAAAATCATCAGAAACTTGACTTCTAGAGTTGTGGGCACTAGATGGCAGCAGCATCACACAAGTTTCCCTTTCACCCCCTTTTTTTTTTGTATTATTAAAGACTGCAATCACCTCTGTGGCACTCACAACCGTACAGCAAAGTCAGCTTCCTCCAGTGCCCATTTTCTTTATTAATCCTATTCAAATAGAGCATATGATCTCTCTGCGCCTCTGCACCCAAAGCCTAGTGGATCAGTTGGAAACTTGTTTGAACAATTAATATGAATTTCCTCTGATCAAAAGCTTCTTATAGATGTGGATACTGATGCTTTAACCCCTTCCCACCCACACGGAAATAGCTACGACTGCATTCTGGAAATCCGCAGCAGCTTGATAATTCTGCCAGCATAGAGAAGCCCAGCATTATGTTAATTCTGCAGATGAAGCACAATAACTGTAATGATAGCCGTACCAGTGTAATGCTTCTCAGCAGACAGATTCAATAGACTACAATGTAAAGCACATGTGACAGAGGTTTCTTTTCCCTGCCGCTCTGTGTTACGCTGCTCCCTTGACACTTTTCTATTTTTGCAGGACCGTGCAGCTCGGTTTTTAAATATTCTACAAGTTAGCAAAGGCAGAAAGAGTTCAAAGACATCAGCAAAAGTCACAGATAAATCCCAGCCTGTGAATGTGGAATGATGTGAAAGCTTTTAATAGGAGATATCCTTCTTAGCTACACCAGTCATTACTGATGACACTGCTGTGAGAATCCATCCAGTCTCAAGGAGACATCAGTTCTTCGCTTCTACATAAAAAAAAGGGTCAATTTGTCCTGATCAAGAACTGGAAATGAACTCTCCGGACACTTAATAAGGTCCCAAGGTCCTTTATGTCCCTGGCTATTCTTCAAGATCTATCTTTTTGTGTGTAAAGGGCCATGGAACAAGTGATGACTTTAATTAGGATTCATTATGTGAGCCCCAGACTTGTGCTGAGATGACTGCAACAGTCCTATAGCACTGACAAGGAAAAGCAAGCAGAATGCCTAGGAACAGCTCTGGCTGCTGAGAGAGGAGTCATACACAGGGAGCTTAGTCCTCAGCTGCTGCTGCAGCTCTTCCAAGACGCACACTGCCTGGACTGAGCACAGCTTATGGACTGCAAGTTGGCTGAAAGTTTAACTCTTGCAGATGTAGCATCTCATAGTGATGTCATGTGAAGGAACCTGGAGCAAGCTGCCTGCCATTGCCTCATCTCTGTGTGTAGCATGTGGGGCTTTCCTCCTGTAGATGGAAGGAGACTGATGCTAGGGAGGTCTCTGTGCAGCTTCAGTCTCTTTCCCCTCTTTGTGCTCAGTGATGGTTGAGTCCAGCTCCTTCTGCTGCCTGCTCTGTACAGTGTAGTGTCTGCCTCGATCTCTGTTCTCCAGCCACGATCCTCCTCCTGGATCAGACCTGACTGGATTCACACTGCCTGAGTCGCTGTCCGTTCAGCACCAGTGCTCCCCAGCTTCTCCCATCGCTTGGTCCTCACCAGGAAGGTGTCTCCTGCAGCTGCTGCTTGTTCCCCTGCAGAGCCTCGCCTGAACCTTCATGATGACATGAGAGGCAACTTCAGGTGGCGTCATAACCTGGATCACTTCTCCATTTTCTGGCTATTTGATTGTATTGGTGATCAATCTGGAGAACGGTGAAATATCGTTGAGGAATCCGTGTGGATGTGTGGAGACTACAGAGACATGACTGCGCTGGGGACATTGAAGTATCTGCTGTTTGTGTGCATAGGATTCCTCACTGCAGCTAAGGGTAAGATTTATGCCTAGTACTTAGTTATGTCAGGGGCTTCTGGTATTGCTGATCAACCAGTGTGGCCACTGGATGGCTGAGGTGGAAGCCCCTTAAGTTAGACATAGTGAATTGAGGAGAGCTTTTAGCTGCAAGGAACAGACATAAGCCTGGATTCTGGCAATTCTAGAAGAGGTTAATATGGAAATAGATTCATTGTGTGATAAATGGTGTGCTAAGGTGCTAGCCCCTCAGCTCTACAAATGATGGATACTTGGATGGTGTATTGATGATCATTGCATTGTGATGAAGGATGTGGTTACACCAGATAGATAAAGTGGTGACCATCAAGTCCTATATTAGAGGGTTACAGAGCAGACTTTTTAGCTGTATGCAATACACATGAGCATGTGAAGACCTCACAAATGATGGATAATTAGATGGTGTATTGATGATCATTGCACTGTGTGATGAAGGATGTGGTTACACCAGATAGATAAAGTGGTGACCATCAAGTCCTATATTAGTGGGTTACAGAGCAGACTTTTTAGCTGTATGCAATACACATGAACATGTGAAGACCTCACAAATGATGGATAATTAGATGGTGTATTGATGATCATTGCACTGTGTGATGAAGGATGTGGTTACACCAGATAGGATGGGTGGTGACCCTCAAGTCCTACATTAGTGGGTTACAAGTAAGAAGCAGCAGACTTTTGGCTCAAACTGAAGTGAATGTGGATGCTGGCAATGCTGCTTTACATGAATGGAAAATGTAATGGCTTATATTTGGGGTTATATAGGATAGCTGAAGTGATAGCCCTCAAATGGAAGTAGACTTTTAGATGTTTGGAATAGACCTGGATCTGCACAATGGCAATGTTGATTTTTTTTTTTACAAAAGGGTTTCTTGGTGATCTATCTATACACAGTGTGATAAAGGATGTGATAACTCCAGGGCAGTGCACTAAACAGTAATATACTTAGGAGCCTAGAGAAAAATGGGATGTAGTCATATATCACTTACAGTGCCAGTGTCTGCATCCACCTTATAGGGAGATTTACTGCACAGATCTTATGATGTCTTACTCAGTAATCAATCTCCACCAGATAATTTATTGTAACAAGTTGCCACCATTAATGACCTGCTGTATGGTATTGTGTGGAAATAGAATATTGACTATATTCCAAAACACAGAACAATATGGATATCTTATCTTACTTACATTTATGTCCATGTTTCTTTGCTTTTCATTAGTCAGTAGGTTTAACTTTTTGACATTTTGGCTCCTTACACTAATTAGGCTTCTATTTTTATGCAATTTTTACACTTTGTTATATACATTGTGCCATGGAGTAAGTTACAAAGGTGTAATGGTGTTACTAAACTGACTGGGGTCTAGTCCTATATAAGTGTGTCTAAACCAATGGGAAAAGTGTTGGCTATTCAGTTGTATTATTCTTTAAATGGCATTGCCATAGGGATTTATTAAATTGCCAGTTTATGGTAATAATACTAAAGGGGAGCTCATAATCAAAGGTTTCTTTGGAAAACTAAGCATCACAAGCCCCTCTGTTAGTAGGCAGCCTTGCTAAAAGGCATATGTACAGATTGGGAAAATATGAGTTTTCTACTCAAGTGCATACACATCGTCGTAATATATCACTTCTGGATATGAGGTGTGATGCCCTCCCAGGATCTCATAGTTGTGTGTACAACATACTTATATGGAGTATTGCATTGACCTTTATTTGTAGAGCATGTCTAAACATCAGCCTCTTGTTAGTGCACAACCTTGGTCTTCAAGGATTTTTTTTATATTACTAATGTTATTCTTTACATGAACAACACTTTTTATTAACACAAATCTACATTCCTTAGTTTTCAGTTGTATTAATGAAAGTCTAGAGTACAGTGTGACTATCCAGAACATGACTATGTCTTTTGTCCATGATGTCCTTCCTGAGTAAATAATGTAACTCATTCAAATGTGTATACATAAAAGTTGATGTGTAGGTTGTATATTACAATATATAATATAGATGGTATAGATGGACTCATTATTACCACTTGTTTACATGGTTTATGCTGAAGGCGACCTTGCAATCTGATCTGGTAATGAAGAAGCAGGAGGAAGTGTGTGATGTTCTCTGTGCGAGCTCTGAATACATCTCCAGACTGAGCAATTCGTGTGTAGCCTGTAGATGCAAAAGACAATCTGTGTGTGTGAGAAGCTGTGTGTGTGGGCTTTTCTTCTCAGATGTTCCTTCTTTTCCACTCACTCGCTCTCTCATTCCCCCTACAGTAATTTATCAGTTCAGTTCCGACTTTACTTTGTGTGTTTGAAGGTGGATATCTTAGATTTTAAGGTTAAAATGTCACTTTATCTAAATTCCTTTCTCATTCCTCTACAATTAAAGGATTTGTCTATTGTAATGTTGATGTGAAGTAGATTGGCGTGCAAGTTAGAGTATAAGGCTAGGGTCACACCACCGTATTTTCTCTCATTTGACAGAATCGGGCCAATTATGTTAATCATATTCTGATCCGACTCTTGTCAGAGTTTGATCAGAGAGTGGTGTGAAGACAGCTTGATCCTATTTTCTCAGAAGAGGAGAAGATAGAAGAAAAAATTTCTCCATCGTCACAATTTTGTCAGTCCATGAAGATTGGAATGCACTCAGATGTCATCCGAGTTTGGTCTGATATTTTTCACGGACTCATTGACGTGCATAACCGAGTGTGATCCGAATATGGGATGCAAATTGTGCATGCTGCAATTTTTTTCTTGGTCTGAGGAAAAAATTGGACATGTGCACGGACCCCTCGAATAACATTGGTCCGAGTGCCATTCAAGGTTTCACCAGGTCACACTACGACTGAAAATACCTACCGGATCACACTATGACTGAAAATACCTACCCGATCACACTATGACTAAAAATACCTACCGAATCACACTACGACCGAAAATACCTACCCGAATACACTATGACTGAAAATACCTACCGAATCACACTACGACTGAAAATACCTACTGGATCACACTATGACTGAAAATACCTACCCGATCACACTATGACTGAAAATACCTACCGGATCACACTATGGCTGAAAATACCTACCGGATCACACTACGACTGAAAATACCTACTGGATCACACTATGACTGAAAATACCTACTGGATCACACTATGACTGAAAATACCTACCGGATCACACTACGGCTGAAAATACCTACTGGATCACACTATGACTGAAAATACCTACCCGATCACACTGCGACTGAAAATACCTACCGGATCACACTATGACTGAAAATACCATCTTCTACATGAGCCCTAAAGCATGATTTATAGAATTTTCATTTGTAACTGTTGTAAAACAATATCTTCCAGAAGCATAGACTAGATCTGTAGTAGCACAAGAAGTTGGAGAACATTATTAGAGAGCATAGTGGTCACAGGGGCCATTAAATATGAACTCTGTAATGAATCCATTCCATAAATCTGTGAGCTCTATACACAAGTATGACTATTATAGTTTTCTATGCTATATTGTAATCTTTTGGGATTTCAGTCCATTTCGCTCAACAGTGGTCTATGACAATTAAAGAAGAACATACTGAGCACAAGACGTATATCCCAATGTTTTTCCTAGGAGTATTAAGTTCTTGGACATATATAATATGCTTTGTAGAGTGAAAAATTCAGGCTCTGCTGTTTATTCAACCATAATATAACTGGTCGGAAGGCTTTTCTCTGTTTCATTTCATATGAATGTCTTCGAAGTGAAATGGTCAATGGTGAAGTCTCAGGTGTGTTGCACTGGCTGACCTGATTTCAGTAGCTTCTTGCTCAGGATGAAGGCTTTGGTAAATCTGGGCACCTGCAGCAGATCTGATGCTGGAACGTTTTGAGCACTAGCTTGCAGGTTTTAGCATAAATCCTTACATACTTTAATAAACCCAGACATGATGGATTTGAAACTTGGCATTTACACACATTTTGAATTCATAAGCTGTGGTGTGTATGGAATTTAGAAGTCTTCATATTTCACTGTCACTGTTCTCTGCATAAGCAAAAGGAATCTACTGTACTGTACATTTGTAGGAACACATCGCTATACGTCCGACTACTGCATAGCACATGCATGACTCAATAATGTATCGATCTATGAGACTACACAGTTACCCCTTGACCTCACCATATGTATTGTAACGCTTCATCTGCCATTTTAATACTATCCATGCTTACAAGAACGAGATCTTACTCATCGTAAATGCCAGCTGCACATCTGAAGTTATTATGCATGAAACTAACACTATGAAGAAAGAAGGTATCAGAGACACTGCTTATGCTAAATAGAGGCTAACTGAGGTATAGAGGCAGAGATTCAGTGAACATGCATTTTTCATTATGAATATCTGCTCATCTTGTTAACACATCTGTCAGAATACTGGAATTATATAGTTAACAGCAAGAATATCTTTACTGCTATATCTTTAAAACTGGTGGGCTGCGTCAATCAGAAGGGTGTTTAGCAGACTATCTTTGGTTGCCAGGCAACACTAATGTTTGATCATTTTTCATTGTTCAACTTCGTCATACAAATGTATATTTCTTTCTCTGATAGATGCCATAAAGAGCATTTGCACCCCAAATGCAGTTTTTAAACAGATGCAAGAAGTATACATGTAAAAAGTAAATGATTCAGAGGGTATTTCTTTACAACAATATCCCATATAATTTTTCACCATTCCTAAACTGAGGATGCTAGGAACACTGGGTGGTGAAGTGCAGAAATGAGTGATGCGTGGTGTGAGACTCCCCATATTACCATTCCACTTTGTAAATAGGTTATACCAAACAGTGTACACGCTGGGAAACATAAAATTAAGGATAAGGTATATTTCCACCATTAAAAATTATTTTCAGTTTACATAAAAATTAAAAGGGGCAAAGATTGTAAGTTGGTGATCCCTAAAGATCTCACTACTGGGACCTCCATTGATCATGATGAAGGATATTGAATATTGTGGTGTTTGAGCATTTTCTCTCTTTTGCATAGATCCTGATTTAATTCCTCTCCTATAGAATAAGAAGAACAATACCGGTAGTTACATTTCTTCAGGCTTCATCTATCAGCATTCCTTGTTGCCTCAGTGTCAGTATACAGCTAACAGCAACCCTCCAACCCATCTAGAAATTGACTTCAAATAAGTATTGTATATGCCTCATATCTGGTGTCCTGCTTTTGATCTCCACTTCTGCCTTTCTCGAGTGATAAGGCAGCTTCCTTTGAGACCAGAATACTCACTGCAGTCTCACAGTGAGATAGTGAGAAGATCTGAAGCACAGGTCTATTTTATAAGGACATTCTGTCAGTGGTTACCTGGCAGCTCTATAACGACTACCATGAGCGGGTTTACCACAAGCCACCTCACTTACCACATCCCAGGGGTTGCCCTGGGCTTCACCCTTTAATCTCTGTACAAGGATCTGGGCTTAAACTGTGGACCTTGGGATGGAGCCACGGAATATGCCTTTGATCAGTGGATCAGGCTGGCATGAGTAAGTTAGGGAGATGGGCAGCATAAAGAGGGCAGGAAAAGTACAAATTAGAATATGAAAGAATAGAAACACAAGCCGAGGTCAAAACAAGGAATAATGTTTCAACAAGGCACAAACAGAAAGGACTGAATCCTAGAAGTACAAGACTAAATCTGGCAGGTTCCAGCAGTAAACAGGAAGCTTAAGTAGGGCATGGTGCTCATCAGTTGGCTGTGACCAGCTGAGAACTCAATCTGTCAAGCTGGGCAACACAAACACCAACTCTGTCATACTGGACAGCACTGTAGGGTGTTCCCTAATCTAAATGGATGGACAGAGCCTGCACCATCCAGAACTTCTAGTTCTATCATCCCTCTTATCACCAGTTCAGAATGGATATGACAGCTTCTGGCGTCAGAAGAAGATATTGCAGAAAGCGGTCCTTGTGCGGATTGACACTTTGGCATTGCTCACACCATTGTTAATGACCTCAGTGATTCTTTCATTCCTGCTGTCTGTAACAGTGAGAGGTGGCAGTGGAAGTAAAGAGAAGGACGAGTCTGCAATGGTTAATTTTGTCCTAGAAGTGTCTCAGTACTTGGAAATGGCAGATGCAGGGACGAGCAGGGTAGATATGGTGTCCAAGCATTACTCACATTTGGCTACGTTTTTACCTATTCTTGAGTGTTTAAAAAATGTATTATTTAGGCAAGGAACTGAAAAGTAATCTGTATTATATAGGGAAAATAAATTGTCTCCAGCTCATCTAAACTTATTGGGGTGTATTCAACCACAAATTTGTGAACTGTTCCCTTTAACAATTAGAAGAACTTTGACTGTAACTCTGAAATATAATACAGCATTTTACCTGAAAAACCCAGCAAAATAAGTAACTCAAAGCATCCACCAATATACGGAAATGTTTCTATACAGTAGTTTGCCATCTATGTATAAATTTCTAAATGGTCTATAATGGTGGACATACACAATAGGAACTGAATTATAGACTTTAATGCAGTAGTAAGCAATTATCTTGATGTGTTTTGAATACCCATTTAGTAGTCGGTTCCTTTTGAACAGCAGACCAATAATATGCAAAGTGATCACGAGTGCTTATGTTAGTGCTTCTTTCTTGATATAATGGGTAAACGGGCTGAATGCAAAGCTTTTACTGGTAGAATGCTGTAGAATGTTCGAGCTGTACAGAGTATTTATAAAGCTGATCGGGAAGCAGACGAGCTACAGTCACAGAGCAGATAATCTGAAAGAAGGACCAAGTCAGATCTCAGCTTCTCAACAAGTAGTACAGCACAAGGTATTGAAATATAGGGAAAGGGAAAGCAATGGAAACGGAATTAAGTAATAATTATAATAAACTGGCCATTATTGCAGGTGTATTTGGCTAGCACAGTATATATCATGCAATTTGTGTTAATGGATCAATATTTGCAGCATTTGCTTTCATCTTCTGTAAATCATTGAACACACATTGGCCTATTTGGAGTTCTGGGAACTAGGCACATATTCAGTCCACTACATATTAAAATGAACATCATTTGCTTCTAGTGTCTTAATCGTGTAATATACAAAGTCAAAAATGCAGCAACAACTTGGTACTAGAGATGAGTTCAAATTTTCCTATTTGTCCATTTTTTCTTGGGAAATTCAATTTGCGGAGAAGTTAGTTTCTACAAATTTAATGTCACGTATTACGCTGTAGGGTCTTCCCAGACCCCAGAGCACAGTAAATATAATTTGCAAAAAATATCAAAAAATTGTTAAACTCACTACACTCACTTCTCTGGCCCCTCCAGTACTCACAGCCATCTGTCCGGTCCTTGCCACATCCTTTGATCCACTGCATTCATGTTTGAATCTTCGATACTCATGCACTGTGCCTGACTTTCAGATGTCATGGTGCCACAGGAGGACTGTGAGCAAGTTCGCATGGGTCAACGGTGTCATGAAAACCCATCACGATTGGCAGGAGATCATGAGATGGAGCGAGGAGAGTGGGGCGACCAGTAGTGAAGATGAGCGGTGAGCAGTGAAGGTGAGGTGAGTATATTTTTTTAAAAAAATAAACTTTTGATGGCCCTTTATGGTTCAGAAAAATGTCTGTCAGTCACCACCATTTTGCTGAATCCATAAGGAAGCGATTTACAAGAAAAACTACATTTTGGCAAATGCAGATTTTTCTAAAATCAAATTAAATTTCACATCTCTACATGGTTTACCTGCTTAGCTAATTAAGAGGCGGTCTCCTGGTATGTAATCATATGAATATTATAGAAAAAAAGGTTCTCACTACCCCCTAAAACAGGATAAACCCATTAGGCGGTATTTACGTGTGTGGTGCACAATATATAAGAGAGTTCAAATGTAACATATCTAAAAGTAGATTGACAATCACCACACACTGTGATAAAACAGCATTTTATTTTATTTGCATTGTTGAAAGGTACACAAAAAGAACATTATACAGCGTGTCCGTAGCCCATGGCTGCTCCGTGCACAGAATGCTTTCTCAAGGTCCTTCTCTGCGTGGTTCATTGCTATGCCACTTTTTTTGCTAAATGTGTCATCTAAGGCACTATTTACATGTCCTTATATATTATTTCTATTTGTTCAATTTAGAAAAAAAAGAGAACTGATATCTGGAATTAGAATTCTCTGCATTGCTTGGTCAAACCGAAACAGAGGGGTCCCATTAATTTTTTTGGTAGAAAAAGTTCTGCAAGTAGGATGACCACTTCCACTAGAATTGTTACCTTTTCTCACAAACAGAATGAATCATGTTTTGCTGACTATTTGTACAATACGGTGGAAAAAATAGCAATATTAATCCCTGACATCTTATATTTTAAATGTAGAACCCAAGGATAGTTATCGAAACTAATAAAGCGTATCTATAATCAGGGCTGTTTGGTTTTGAGTAAGGTGTCCAGCATTTGGAAAATAAATAGACCCCCATTACAAATAAAGGGATACATCGGATGTTTTTGGCATCCGCCGTGCAGCTTGTACAAAACTGATGGTGGATCCAGTGATGTACTCAGGTTCTGGTGACATATTCAAGTATTGATGTTTATATTGATAGATATGGATCAAACTTAGCAGCAGAATCAAAGAGAAATCAACCTTACTCTTTCCTTAACTCCTGTAGGCTACTGTGGATTGATACACCAACAATAACTATCCTCTACATGTGGCCATAAAGCAAAAAATAAATCAATACTCCAAAAAGAGACTTTACACAGGGTCAAAGTATCATTAAAAGATATAAATTTTATTTACTGAAGATATAAAAAAAATAAGACATGAGAAAACCATTGGTACAGACACAAGGTTGGTAAATCTGGATACAGTTTAAAATGAGTAAATGCGCCTCATACCTAAGGTTGGTATGGACATACTTTATACAAAATATAGTATGGGCATTCAATGTTGTCCAACATGATGGGGCAAAAATTTACTCTCATTAAGATAGTTAATTTAACATACGAGATCTTTAAAGGGAACCTGTCACCTGAATTTGGCGGGACCAGTTTTGGGTCATATGGGCGGGGTTTTCGGGTGTTTGATTCACCCTTTCCTTACCCGCTGGTTGCATGCTGGCCGCAATATTGGATTGAAGTTCATTCTCTGTCCTCCGGAGTACACGCCTGCGCTACCCATTTAGTCACCTCTCCAACTAGACTCTTGTCAGATGTAGCTTCACTTCCCAGGCAAAATAGGTTCAAGAGACTTCTGTTTTATTAATAGATGGACATCCCACCTATGGAATATGTATGACATATCCTGTGGTATGCTATAATTTCCTAAAGTAACCACATTTATATAATCTGTGAGCACCATATTGTATGAGCACAAAACATGATTACAGTGATCTGTCACTTACTAGTCTGTGCTTTGCTGTTTCAATACAATCAGTGTTTTATCAGCAGGAGATTATCACTAGAGGACAAATGACCTTGTGCCTCCTAGTCCAACTAATCCCCTAGCACTGATAATCTATATCACTATACAATGTACACAGAATGCTGTGGTGTGGATGTGATTAATCACAGCTCAACAATCAAGCTCTTTTAGATCTGCAGCTGAGAAAACTGGGACTCTATCATAGCTATTAAACTGAAACATCGCTGGATTCAGGGTCTCTATCCCTACCTCATGCTGCTTTCAAATTGCACAGTAAAAACCTGCTGACAAAAAGCATTTAAAGAACAACCATTGCTTTAATTTTTCTTTTTTATATAAATAATTCTTGAGCATATAAGAAACTTTCTCATACATCTTAATAGGAAAATCTGCTCCTTTTTCCACCTGGACTGATCATTCTCAAAATTCATGTGTACTGCCTGTCTTCGGTTGCTTCAGGTTTACCCATTACTGAAATAGATGACAGTTGGTGTTCATAAAGTTCTGCGCTGAACAGTAGCAGTCATTTCAGGAGACCTTGCAGTAGAATGTCTGACTCTAGTTCCTGCCCATCCTTAGAATTTTAAAAGCACCAACTTTCATCTCCTAATTTCAGTAATAGAACCTGTCTTCACTGAACACAAATTTTACAGGTTTTACCAGTAAATTCAGAGTGATAGATCAATCTAGAAGGTAAAAGAAGCATATATCTCTGTTAAGATATACACTGCTCAAAAAATAAAGGGAACACTTAAACAACACAATGTAACTCCAAATCAGTTACACTTCTGTGAAATCAACCTGTCCAGTTATGAAGCAACACTGATTGTGAATATTTTTTTCCTTCTGTTGTGCAAATCGAACAGACAACAGGTAGAAATGATAAGCAATTAGCAAGACAACCCCTATAAAGGTGTGATTCTGCAGGTGGAGACCACAGACCATTTATCTGTTCTTATCCTTTTTGGCTGTTTTTGGCTGTTGTTTTAGTCAGTTTTGTATTTTGTCATTGCACTCACCCATAGAGGTACAGTAGCATGATGCCTACAGAAGTTGCTCAGGTAGTACAGCTCATCCAGGATGGCACATCAATGCAGGCTGTGGGAAGAAGGGTAGCTCTGTCTGTTAGCACAGTGTCCAGAGAATGAAGCAGATACAGTGCCAGGAGACAGGTCAGTATACCAGGAGATATGGAGGGGGCTATAGGATGGCAACAACCCAGCAGCCAGACCGCTACCTCCTCCTTTATGCAAGGAGGAACAGGAGGAGCAGTTCCAGAGCCCTGCACAATGACCTCTAGCAGGACAGTAACATCCAAGTGTCTGCTCAAACTGTCAGAAACAAAGTCCATGAGGGTGGTATGAGGGCCTGATGGCCACAATTAGGTGTTGTGCTCACAGCCCAACACCGTGCAGTGTGATTGTCATTTGCCAGAGAACACCAAGATTGGCAGATTCAACATTGGTGTCCTGTGCTCTTCACGGATGAGAGCAGGTTCACACTAAGCAGATGTGATAGAGTCTGGAGACCTCATGGAAAATGTTCTTATGCCTGCAACATCCTTCAGCATGACCAATTTGGAGGTAGGTCAGCATTGGTCTGGGGTGGCATTTCTTTGGAGGGTCAAACAGCCCTCCATGTGCTCACTAGAGGTAGCCTGACTGCCATTAGGTAACAGTATTAAATCCTCAGGCCCCTTGTGAGATTATATTCTGGTGCAGTGGGCCCTGGGTTTCTTCTGATGCATGACAATGATAGGCCTCATATGGCTGAAGTGTGTCAGCACTTCCTGCATGATGAAAGCATTGATGCTATGGACTGGCCTGCCTGTTTCCTAGACCTGAATCCAATTGAGCATATCTGGAACATTATTATTTTTATTATTATTATTATTCATTTTTATAGCGCCATTTATTCCATGGCGCTTTACATGTGAAATACGGGTCAAATATAGACAAATACATTAAACATGAGCAAAAAACAAGGCACACGGGTATATAAGGAGGGAGGACCCTGCCCGCGAGGGCTCACAATCTGCAGGGGATGGGTGATGATACACTAGGAGAGGGCAGAGCTGGTTGTGCGGCGGTTCAGTAGGTTCAGGATCACTGCAGGCTGTAGGCTTGTCGGAAGAGGTGAGTCTTCAGGTTCTTTTTGAAAGTTTCTATGGTAGGCGAGAGTCTGATGTGCTGGGGTAGAGAGTTCCAGAGTATGGGGGAAGCACGGGAGAAGTCTTGGATGCGGTTGTGGGAAGAAGAGATGAGAGGGGAGTAGAGAAGGAGGTCTTGAGAGGATCGGAGGTTGCGTGTTGGTAGGTACCGGGAGATCATGTCACAGATGTATGGAGGAGATAGGTTGTGGATGGCTTTGTAGGTCATTGTGAGGGTTTTGAACTGGAGTCTCTGGGCAATAGGAAGCCAGTGAAGGGCTTGGCATAGGGGAGAGGCTGGGGAATAGTGGGGAGACAGGTAGATTAGTCGAGCAGCAGAGTGTATGATGGATTGGAGTGGTGCCAGAGTGCTAGAGGGGAGTCCAGAGAGTAGGAGGTTGCAGTAGTCGAGGCGGGAGATGATAAGGGCATGCACTAGTGTTTTTGTGGTGTCACGGTCAAGGAATGCGCGGATCCGGGAAATGTTTTTGAGTTTGAGGCGGCAGGAGGAGGCAAGGGCTTGGATATGTGGCTTGAAAGAGAGGGCAGAGTCGAGGATCACCCCAAGGCACCGGGCGTGTGGGACTGGGGAAAGTGAGCAGCCATTGACATTGATGGATAGGTCTGGTGGAGGGGTAGAGTGAGATGGGGGAAAGATGATGAATTCTGTTTTGTCCATGTTCAGTTGTAGAAAGCGAGCAGAAAAGAAGGCTGAAATAGCAGACAGACAGTGCGGGATTTTGGTAAGTAAGGAGGTGAGGTCAGGTCCGGATAGGTAGATCTGCGTGTCATCAGCATAGAGATGGTACTGCATACCGTGGGATTCTATGAGCTGTCCCAGACCGAAGGTGTAGATGGAGAAGAGTAGGGGTCCTAGAACAGAGCCTTGAGGAACACCGACTGACAAGGGGCGAGGTGAGGAGGTGGTGTGGCGGAGGGAGACACTGAATATCTCGTCGACATCATGTCTCGTTCCATCCACCAATGCCACATTACACCACAGACTGTCCAGGAGTTTGTTGATGCTTTAATCCAGGTCTCATAGGAGATTTCTCAGGAGAACATCCTCCGCCTCATCAGGAGCATACCCAGGTGATGTAGGGAGGCCACACACACTACTGAGCATGATTTCCTTGTCTTGAGGCATTTGCACTGAAGTTGGATCAGCCTGCGATTTGATTTTCCACTTTAATTTTGAGTATCATTCCCAATCCATACTTCCATGGGATATTAATTTTTATTTACATTGATCATTTTTATGTTTTATTGTTCTCAATGCATTCCACTATATAATGAGTATTGATTTGCAACTGGAATATTTCTTTCAGTGATATCTAGGATGGGTTATTTTAGTGTTTTCTTTATTTTTTTGAGCAATATATTACAAAGTGGCTTATTTCACATGTATTATTGATTTATTAAATATAAAATGAAAACAACAATTATTCTTTAAATCAAATACATTAGTTACTTTACACATGAGCTTTTTTTACTATGTGTCATAGTAAATTTTGTTGACTGCTCAATCTGCAATGGTTATTAGCAATAAATGAAGTAATAGATAATAAAACAAATATTTAATACCCAGTATTTTCCAGTAAAAAATATTGCATTTCATGGAATAGGACATCTTAATCTAGCTAGAAATGACCTTATGTGCATGCGAACAATAATATTATTTAGAAAAATTGAGAAGAAAATGTCAAATCGTTGTGCACACTACTATAAACACAGCATGCTTTCCATTACCAGTGACTACATAGATGTTAGTGCTTCATTTTCTCAAGATCCAAACAGCATTCCTCTAATCAAGCTCTGTATGCACATATGTTTGAGCAGGGTTGCCGCTTTGGTCTTGTTTTTAATGGTTATCAGAATAAAGTTTGCATTGTGAGTGGTTCTTATTTTGGAAAATGAAAAGAACAATATAACCTGAACCACAAAATAGTGACATAGCTGGAATTCCAAAAGCTGCAGTTTTCTATTTCTGCCTGTCTAGGTATGAACTGACTATTTTTAAGGAAAGTTTAGCACCACCAGCAAAGTTGTTTGTAGAGCCTACAGCTGTCAGCGCACACGCTGAATATTCTAGTCTAACTTGATACTGCCTCTTTCACATAGAGTCTAGAAAAGCTCTCTTCCCAGGAGGCAGTCTGTCATTACTTGAGACATGTATATTGTATTTTCTACAGTATGCGGACTTATGAGTTGGAGTACATTAATTTTATATTCATGATGCATATAGCATGAAATGTGAAAATGTATGGATTTCTGGTTGGATTGAGCACTATTAATGTGAATAGATGTTTCCCTGGATATACGGTTGTTTGTACACTGTATAGGAATTAAACTGGGGTATGTAATTCAGTTTTTTTGCCATTTATATTTTGAATATATAATTCTACGGGAATTCACACATGCACACCATTAAAAAAATTATTATTTTTATAACAAGGGAACCTGTCAAGGGATGAAATATATAAGGAAGCCAGTAAATAGGCAGTTGTTGAAGTTGACATGTTGGAAGCATAAAAAATTGAAGGGTCAGAGGATCTGAGGGAATCTGACAGGGGTAAAATTGTAATGGCTGAGTTTATGTTTTCCAAAATGGCAGGTCTTGGGCAATCTTGGCAGGCTGCAGTGATTACTAGCTAGTATGGGTGATGCAAGGGAAGACAGCTGGTGAATGCTCAACGCTGATTGATGCTTACATGTGTTCCTGACTGCTCTGATCTGAAGTAAGAGCTACAGTAGTACAAATTGATAAAAAAAATAAATGATGGCTCTAAAGGAAGGTGTCAGAACACACAATTAGAGATGAGCAAACCCAAAAAGTTTGGGGTTCATACCGAACAGTTATTGTCCAGCGGTAAACTTTGAACATGGACATCTGAAATTCCGTTTTAATGTTCAAAGTTCTGGGGGAACAGAGAGCGAGAGACTTCGGGTTACCATTATTTTCAATGGGGTTCACTTTCAGGTTAAAGTTTGGGTCAAGTTTTGATTCCAGAACTGATCTTTGGACTAAAGTTCAGGTAGGGTAACAGACCTCGAATTTCCATGGGTACGCTCATCCCTACACACAACGCATTATAGTTTGCTGGGAATAGAGTTGCATAGCTGTAAGCTACAGATGGGCAAATTTATTAAAAATGTATCAAATTTGCTTCCCATTTTACAAAAAAAACAGATTCCTTGTCTTTCGGAACCCAGCTGGCAACATACATCATGATATTGCAGGGTCTAGCCATCATAGAAGGCATCAAATATGGCCAGGAGCTTGAAGATTGTGAAGATGGCCCAGAAAATACCTGATTGAATAGGATCGCTAGTAGTGATGAGCGAGTGTACTCGTTGCTCAGGTTTTCAGGTGTCCTCCGAGTATTTATGACTGCTCGGAGATTTAGTTTTTATCGCCGCAGCTGAATGATTTACAGCTACTAGCCTGCTTGATTACATGTGGGGATTCCCTAGCAACCAGGCAACCCCCACATGTACTCAGCCTGGCTAATAGTTGTACATCATTCAGCTGCCGCAATGAAAACTAAATCTCCGAGCAATCATAAATACTTGGAGGTCACCTGAGCGTGCTCTAGAAAACCCAAGCAACGAGTACACTCACTCATCACTAATCACTAGACCTCAGAAATGCAGTGCCAGAAGACAATTGAGGGGCAAATTGAGTATCATTTTTTTCTTTTTTTTGTCCTATTATGCTTAACGGTTGAGATGTGCATTCAGTCTGTATCAAATAAATTCAGTACAAATTAAATACATTTGATGCATTGAAGAATATATTGAAAGCAAGGTATAAAAAAAGTATCCTTAATGAAGCCCTCCCATCAAAAATTTGTATCCTCTTAATATATTGCAATCATCATGCTATACAGCACTGTGTACTTACAATTGCTCATTTTGCCTTTCTACCCTGCTATATCATCTTTTTCCATTAGGTCTATGACATCATGTGATTAAAACAGACTAGCTAAATCCTTCTAAGCTCTATGAAAAAACAGGATGTCAGTTTCTTTGTATGTGTCATAATTCACAAACGTCAATGGCATGGGGAAGGGAGCAGCTAGATCAGGAGATGAAGAGAGGAATGATAATTGCAGGGAAAGGAGTCTTCCTGTTTCTACATAGAGCAGAGAAAAGAGAAGAATTAGATGGGTAGAAAGGCAAAATGAGCAATTGTAAGTACACAGTGAATTTATATGGCTGCACTATATTAAGAGGCTAAAAATGTCGATGGGAGTGCTTCTTTCAGGTAAATATAATGGAGCATGTTAAGCTAAAGATGGTGATCTATAGCATCAACAGCTGAAGAGATCCAAAGGGATTAAAATAGATTAGTTGTCATTTGATTTAACTGTTATCAGATCATTAAACACTATTAAGAGCAATTTGGAGAATGTAGATTTCAGAGACCAGATTGCAAAGGGTGAAAAAGGGAGTTATTAGAAAGATATTGGATTAAGTAAAAGATGACTAAGCATTACATGTGGTTAGATATGAAAGGAAGATTAGAGACTGGTCTGTAATTAGAGCAGGGTGGATCAAGAAATGTTTATGTTGGCATGTTTCAAAGAAGAGAGAAAGATACCAAGTGAAAGAGTTTAAATATACATTAGATAGGTCATTCACAGCTTCCGGCATTCAAAGAAACAGAAGAGCAGTGGTCAGTCAGGTTAAGACTTAATGATTTGGATGTGAATATCCCTTTAAAGAAAAAACAAAACAAATTTCTAGGGTTTTCTCCTTCTGAAGATTGTACTTTATGATCCTGTAGCAGCTTACTGTTTGGTTTCTAGATTTCTACTGCTCTTGACTTTTTTGTCTATAACAGTTCAGGAGTTGCAAGCCTTACTGTTTGTTCAGTATATTTCTCTATCCAAATTAATGCAAATCACTTGACAGTTGAGCTCTGATCTAGGTAGAAAATATGTAAAAATTGAGAATAAAATAATATATTATGGGATACATAGTTAAAATAAGAGAGTTGTATAAACACAATGAAAAATGTTCATTAATATGGAAAGACTTCATGATGATTTCGATTTGTATTTCCTGTTAAGATTTTAAGTGAATTTTACTGGCTATCAATATTTGCAAATTTGGATGATTTTTAAAAATAAATATTCAACAATTTGCCATAAGAAGAAGCACACCAGACACAATAATGGAAAAGGTGGACTCAAGGACAGACGGCACTCACATTATTCAGATGCAGTGTGCAATTAGATTTTCAATTGACCTGGTAATGGATTGTTGGTGATCTTATTTCACGTAATTGCAGATTGAATTCCTCATGAAAACAGGGTGTAATGTAGAAAATAGGATTCCTGCTATGTGTTTAAATGATGCATACTCATATGGAGAGTACTCATGTTCAAGATAATAAATTACTGGAAGTTTCTTCATACAGAGACTTTTCTGGAGGCCACTATTCTTAATCATGTCTATGTATGTTGCATTATTTAATCAAGAACGTTGTTTTCCTTAAGCCACTTTTTGATATTTTGCAATTGAAAAATTCTAAATTTTAATTGGGATTCTAGTTTCCAAGAATCCAAATCATAATCTTTGTGAATTGACTTCAATTTCTCATATAAAAATATATATGCACTATCCTTACATATTTTTATTACGAAGACCCTGGCACACCTCAGATGGGAGTAGGCAATCCAACAAATACAAATTAGGTTTCTCAGCGCTATTTTCTTTCTGTGCGATTCTCCTATTTGATTTCACCAGTCTCTTACAGTGGTAATCCATTAGTCTGTTGAAGGTCTAATAGTAGACCAAAACATCAAGCGTATTTGTTAATTGCCTATTACTAGTGATGAGTGAATATACTCGAGATTTCCTGACCACGCTCGGGGGTCCTCCGAGTATTTTTTAGTGCTCAGAGATTTAGTTTTTATTGCCGCAGCTGAATGATTTACATCTGTTAGCCAGCATAAGTACATGGGGGGATTTCCTAGCAACCAGGCAACCCCCACATGTACTTATGCTGGCTAACAGATGTAAATCATTCAGCTGCGGTGCTGAAAACTAAATCTCCAAGCACTGAAAAATACTCAGAGGACACCCGAGCACAGGAAATCTCGAGTAACAAGTTTATTTGCTCATCACTACCTATTACCCGTTCACACTGCAGCCGATCTCCATTTTTTATTTTTGTTTTTTCCTCCCTTTTTTCCAAAAAATATAACGTTTTTATTTTTCTGCCCAAATTTCCATATTAGGGCTTGATTTTTGCTAGATGAATTGTATTTTTGAATGACACCATTCATTTTATCAGGTGATGCACTGGAAAGCAAGAAAAAAATCCAAGTGCATAGCAATCGTAAAAAAAAAGTGCAGTTCCCCCATTGTTTTAAGGTTTCCTTTATTTACCATGTTCACTATATGGTAAAAATGACTTGACAATATGATTCTGCAGGTCCGTACGATTATGCAGATAGCAAACATTTCTTTTTATTTAAGTGGTGAAAAAATTTATAAGAAAAAACATGTTTGCCTGTTTTGCCATTTTCTGAGACTTAAAGTTTTCAATTTTCAAGATATGTGGATATGGGGGTTTATTTTATGCATTCTGACCTGACATTTTTATTGATACCTTTTGGGATAGATACAATGTTTTGATCGCCTCTCATTGCATTTTATTTCGATGTTGCTGTGGCAAAAAGTAATTCTGGCATTTCAATTATTCTGTTGTTATTCTGTTTACTGATCTGCTTTATTTGATATTTTGATAGTTTGGACTGTTACAAATACAGCAATACCAAATACATATATTTTTTATTGCTTTTTTTAATGTGGGTGATTTGAGCTTTTATATTTTTTCTTATTTTCATATACTTAAAAACATTTTTTTTCACTTTTTTACTGTATTTGTTAGTCTCTTTAAGGGACTTGAGCCTGAAATTAGTTGACCACTGGTACTGTGCAATATCACTGCTAAGTATGTCAGAAATTATGGTCTCATATTAATGCTAGCTACAGGCTTGCTTTCACAAAAATGCCACAATGATAGGCACAAAGGTCTTCTACAAACCCCAGCTGTCATGGCAACTCTTTGTGCCCTACGATCACATCATGAGTAGTGTTGAGCATTCCGATACCGCAAGTATCGGGTATCGGCCGATATTTGCTGTATTGGAATTCCGATACCGAGTTCCGATATTTTTGTGATATCGGAAATCGGAATCGGAAGTTCCCAGTGTATGGTTCCCAGGGTCTGGAGGAGAGGAGGTCCTTCACTCTGCATTCTTAGGAACGGAGGCTGCCGGTTACATCGGTAAGGTCCAGGGGCCACCGGAGGGGTGAGTATATCCATATTTTTTATTTCAATTCTTTATTTTTTACATGAATATGGATCCCAGGGCCTGAAGGAGAGTTTCCTCTCCTTCAGACCCGGAGAACCTTCCAGGATACCTTCCGATACTTGTGTCCCATTGACTTGCATTGGTATCGGATATCGGTATCGGCGATATCCGATATTTTCCGGATATCGGCCGATACCATGCAATACCGATACCTTTGAGTATCGAAAGGTATCGCTCAACACTAATCATGAGCATGCTGATTGATGCATGGAATAACCCGCTACTCTGCCAGCTTGTGATAAATTCCACTCCACCCACAGCTTTGTGAGGCAGATGATGGCTGAATAATCCAGCCATCATCTGTCAGGAAAAATATAGCTCAGCTTGCGAGCCGCATGAAAGTCAGGGATTCAATTTATGACTTCACTATAAGTCATGTCATGAAGGGATTAAAGAAGTTTCACTTGCATCTGAGGAATGCTGTGGTCTTCATTGCTAATTTATTAAGGAGTGGTATCCTACCTGCCCACACTGACCACACAAAGTGCTGTGTACCATACATGTAATAGTTTTATCACCTATTGGGTCCCATTCAACTTCAGTACCGGGTACATAACAGAACATCATTTCCTGATTTGTAGGATTCCAAATTAATTGTTTCATTTTTCTCCTCTCTATAGAGTGGGAGAAAATGGTGCCTTGTGTCAGCATATGTGCCGAAATGCATTGGCATAAACCTGAGACTAGAGGCTAGGGAAATAATTTTTTTTCTAATTTTACAAGCCTTTTTGGCTAACATTATGGTTTGAATATCAATCATTCTACTTATTTTATACCTCATGTACATTGTCATGTTTTAAAAATCCATAATATGGCACACATCTACAGTTTGATACTTTTACGCTTTATGTGTTCTATCACGGCATGCAGATGTTTTTCCATTGTTAATGTGCAATTATGCCTATTCGGTGAATAATTTATTGATATTCATACAATAGATATCATTCTTTTTAGTAGGGGTATGCATGACTATACAGAGCAAATTTGATGTTAAAGTGGGAAACTGCAGTTGCTGCCAACTTTTTACAAAGGAGAAGATAATGTAGTTTCAATAGTGTAGCATACGGGCAGCTGTTGGCATTTTCAGTGCATCTGTAGCCCAGTAGCTCAGCACAGAGTACTCATAGTTGTTCATATAAACTGTGGTAAAACTCGATTTCTTAGATCTTATTACTGAGGCTGCAGCTAGAGGCTCTTTTAAGATGAGAAACATCCATAATTCTCCACAGCCCTCTATATAATCAGTACCAGCCAATTATATGGACCAACATTATGGAAATAAAATGCCCCTTCCCCCACAGCTACAGTACCCAAAAATTGCTTTTAAAGAATGATGTTAACCACACAACATATCCGTAGGTCTGAGCACTGCGTGCGGAATTATATGACATTTATTAAAGCTATATTAAAAGGTTCTTTTGTGGAAATACTTGCTGCACAGCCTATTATTTTTTGGGGATCATTTCTCTATGTAATAATGAAAGCTTCATCCTATAGTTATGAACTGCCCACACATCTAGATAGAAAATAATAGGAAATGACTGTGCAGTGGAAATGTAGCACTTGGAAAGGAAATAATGAATCTAGTTTTCATCGATATCTATATTCCGTATGGCAAGGTTATGGCTGGATTTTAACCCTAATAAAGGTCTGGTCAAAAATTCAACCTCATAAATATGGAAATTGGAGATGAAGGGTTATTTATTTTCCTTTTTTTATTTACCACACTGGCCATCGTGCAGTATCATTTTATGTTTTTTTATGTTGCTTGTGTTTCCTACAGAGTCAAGATAATTGTATTGATTGGTAATGGGTAGTGGGCTGAAATTTTTATAGACTAGCTTGCTCCAAGCTAAACTAACAATTTATTGGAAAATATGCTACATTTCGTTAACTTGTCCTTATTTTGACAGATTATATTTTGGCACAGGAGCCTTACATCACGTTTGATTTATTCACCTATTTTAACAGGAAATCTGTAACTAATATAACATATTACCTGTCTGTTCATTATAGGAAGAGATGTACCATATTCCTTGGTTGCCCCATTTACTATGAATCTGATAAATCTCATTTATTAAAGAGGAACATTTAATTCACGCACATATCTTTTTAAATATATTTTAGTTTTTCATTTTTATGCTTTTTCAGCATCAATTGTAAAAAAAGTGATGCATTTACCAGAAGCAAATCAGTATCTATTAAGCATTGATTGTGTCTTTATATCAGATGAAAAATGCTTTGAAAGGTGCTTAAACCATGCTGACTTTATATATTGCTGGTATCGATGGCATTTCTAGTTTAGCTAGTACACATTCAGTGGGGAAAATAAGTATTTGATACACTGCCTATTTTACAAGTTTTCCCACCTATAAAGAATGGAGAGGTCTGTAATTTTTATCGCAGGTACACTTCAACTGTGAGAGATAGAATCTAAAGTTAAATGGCAGAAAGTCACATTGTGTGATTTGTAAATGATTAAATAGTATTTTATTGCATGAAATAAGTATTTGATCACTAACCAACCAGCAGGAATTCTGGCTCTCACACACCCGTTAGTTTTTCTTTAAGAAGCCCTCCTACTCTTCACTCATTACCTTTTTTAATTGCACCTGTTCAAACTCATTATCTGTATAAGAGAAACCTGTCAACACACTCAACTAACCACACTCCAACCTCTCCACAATGGCCAAGACCAAAAAGCTGTCTAAGGACACCAGGGACAAAATTGTAAATCTGCACAAGGTTGGCGTGGGCTACAGGACAATAAGCAAGCAACTTGGTGAGAAGGCGACAACTGTTGGCAGAATTATTAGAAAATGGAAGAAACACAAGATAACTCAATCTTCCTCAGTCTGTGGAGCCCAGCAGGATCTCGCCTCATGGGGAAAGGATGATTCTGAGAAAGGTCAGGAGTTGATCCAGAACTATACAGGAGTACCTGATCAATGACATGAAGAGAGCTGGGACCACAGTCTCAAATATTACTATTAGTATAGTAAGTTAGTAACACATTACGCCATCATGGATTAAAATGCAGCACATGTCTAGGCCTGTCTGGAAGTCGCCAACGACCATTTGGATGATCCAGAGAGGGCACAGGAGAAGATTATGTGGTCAGATGAGACCAAAATAGAACTTTTTGGTATTAACTCCACTCACCATGTTTGGAGAAAGAAGGATGAGCACAACTCCAAGAATGCGGTAAAGCATGGTTGGGGAAACATCATAATATGTGGGTGATATTCTGAAAAAGGGACATGATTAGAGATGGACAAACACCTAGATATTCAGGTCTGAAGGGTTTGGCCGAACAGTAAAAAAAGTTCAGATTCTGGTGCCAGAACAGTACTTGAACCCAAACCAGAACCCCATTCACTTGAATGGGGGGCCCAAACATCCAGTGTTTGGCATGCTGTCATGTGCATGACTTCTTGGCAAAAACCACTTCTGATCAGTGGTAAAAACATCATCACCACTAGTCAGACTACTGTGGTTCCCACGCTGTCAAGAGACAGTGTGAGCCCGCAGCTATGATAGGAGGTATAAAGTTGTTTACCTCCAGTCATTGGTGTTAACAGATAGGACTACTGCCCCCATCAATTTACACCTGCTGCTGCTAATAACAGTGAGAGCAGGAGCAGCTCATGAAAGCTTTCATTAGCCAGCGCCTGCGTTGTAAATAAATAATTAAAAAAATTGGTGAGGTTTCACCTGTATTTTTGATATCCAGCCAAGCATAACTAACAGCTGGGGGCTGCAACCCTCATCTGCCAGCATTAGCAAGGCTGGTTATCAAGAATAGAGGGGTCCCCACACTGTATTTTTAAATTTAAATTATTATTAATTGAAAAAATGGCGTGGGGTCTCCCCCATTTTTTGAAAACAGCCTTGCTAATGCAGACAGCTGGGGGCTGGTATTCTCAGGCTGGTAAGGGATCATGGATATTGTCCCTCCAACCTAAAAATAGCAGCCAGCAGTCGACCAGAAAAGAAGCATATATATTAGATGTGCCAATTCTGGTTAATTGCCCAGCTCTTCCCACTTGCCCTCTAGCAGGAGCAATTGGGATTAAATTTGTGGGGTTTATAACTCCTTTGTATTGTCAGGTGACATCAAGCCCACAGATTGGTAATGGAAAAGCACCTATAAGGCTACTTTCACACTAGCATCGTGCACTGCACGTTGCTATGCGTCGTTTTGTAGAAAAAAACGCATCCTGCAAAAGTGCTTGCAGGATGTGTTTTTTCTCCATTGACTTGCATTGCGTCATGTTGCGTCGGTCCGTCGCCACCAAAAAACGTTGCATGTAAAGTTTTTTGGTGCGTCGTGACCGTCTTTTCCGACCGCGCATGCGCGGCCAGAACTCTGCCCCGCCTCCCCGCACATCACAATTGGGCAGCGGATGCGTTGAAAAACAGCATCCACTGCCCCTGTTGTGCGGCGCTTTCAGCACTAGCGTCGTTGCGTCGGCAAGTCGCATTGTGACGTGCATTGCACGACGCTAGTGTGAAAGTAGCCTGACACCTATCCATTACTAATCCTATAATTATATTGTAAATAAACACACTGTCAGAATAAAGTCTTTTAATTGGAAGAATGACACAAAATGACACATACTGCTTGAATGATTCTAAATTAAGCCATACTCACTGCACCGCACCTCAGTGAGATCACCACTAGCACAGTAAGAAAAGTCTCATGTGCAGATGCAAGTTCACCGGGAGAATTTCACTGCGGTGAATTTGAGCTGCAGTGAACTTGCCTCTGCGCAGTTAGGCTTTTTCTCACTGTGCGAGCGGTGATCTCACCGAGGTCACCACGATTCATTTGCCCGGCTGGGAACACAGCCTCAGTGACATTGATTTCATCACCGCTGGTCACTGATG
The DNA here is from genome assembly GCF_051348905.1 of Ranitomeya variabilis. Lineage (NCBI taxonomy): Eukaryota > Metazoa > Chordata > Amphibia > Anura > Dendrobatidae > Ranitomeya > Ranitomeya variabilis. Next base: position 829,603,186 of record NC_135233.1, read on the forward strand.
CTGCACTTGCAGCAGCTCATTAATCAGTTGTTCTCAGCTTGGACGTTCACATCTTGGCACTGTCCAGGTTGAAAACTGTTTATCCCCAGACATGAATTACGGAGTGGGTCAGAAAGACGGACAGGGAGGATTTTTTTTTACAGGAGAAGAGAAATTCAATGGAATGGACATGAGGCGAGTATATCTGTGTTTGTTATTTTTAAATAAAAAATTAAAAGTGTGTTTTGTTTTATATTAAATAAAAGACTTTATACTGGCTGTGTCTTTATTTACCATATAACTCTAGGAGTAGTAATGGATAGGTGTCTTATAGACAGACGCCTTTTCATTACTAACTTTATAGACTTTACAAAGGTGACATTAACCACACAAATATGAACCACACTTACCACTGCTACACGCAAAGTGCCAAAATTGTTGCATCTAATGTGCCTTTTCTGGGCTACTGCGGGCTGCTATTTTTAGGCTGGGAGCAATATCCATGGCCCCTTACCAGGCTGAGAATACCAGCACCCAGCTGTCTGCTTTATTGTGGCTGGTTGTCAAAAATGGGAGGGACCCCATGCCGTTTTTATTCAATTTATTTAAATAATTAAAAAATATGGCATGTGACCTCCCTGTTCTTGATAACCAGCCTTGCTAACACTGACAGCCGAGGGTTGCAGCCCATAACTGTCATTTAGGCCTGGCTGATTATAAAAAATACAGGGGTATCCATGCCACTTTTTATTTATTATTTACAGCGCAGGTGCTGGCTGATTGATACTCCCATCAGCTGCTCCTGCTCTCACTGTTATTAGCAGCAGACGTTGACTGATGGGAGCAGTAGCCCCATCAGCCAACACCAATGACCAAAGGTAAACTTTATACCTATGATCATAGCTGCAGGCTCATGCTGTCATTTGACAATGTGGGAACCGTGGCTTTGTGACCAGCGGTTATGATTTTATCGTCAATCAGAAGCGATGTGTGTCACCATGTCATGCACATGACAGTGTGACAAATACCCAGTGTTCGAGGGGAGGAACCTAAACAGTAGCTGTTCAGTATGGATGCCAAACTTTACTTTTCAGGTTTGCCCATCTCTAGACATGACGACTGTACCGTGTTGAAGGGAGCATGGATGGGCTAATGTATTGTGATATTTTGGCCAACAACTTCTTTCCCTCAGTAAGATCATTGAATATGGTTCATGACTGGGTCTTCCTGCATGGCAATGATCCTAAACACAAAGCCAGGGAAACTAAGGAGTGGCCTATACAATGCATTTCAAGGTCCTGGAGTGGCCGAGCCAGTCTCCAGACCTGAACCCCATAGAAAATCTTTGACGGGAACTGAAACTCAATGTTGCCCAGCGACAGCCCCAAAACCTGAAAGATCTCGAGAAGATCTGTCAGGAGGAGTGGGCCATAATCCCTGATGCAATGTGTACAAACTTGGCCAAGAACTACAAGAAATGTCTGACCTCTGTTTCTGTAACAAATATTAAGTTCTGTTTTTATATTGTATCATGTATTTTTTAATGATATAAAATGCAAATTAATTATGTAAAATTCATACAATGTAATTTTCTAGATTTTTTAAAGATTCTGTCTCTAACAGTTGAAGTGTAACAACAATAAAAATTACAGATTTCTCTATTCTTTGTAGGTGGTAAAACGTGTAAATTTGGCATTGTATCAAATGCGTATTTTCCCCACTGTATGCTTACTTTGTATTTTTTTATTGGTCCACCGCCTGGGCCTTCTGTTTTTTTTTGCATACTCTAAGATCAATGTTTGTATATACAGTACAAAAATGTACAATATCAGAATATAAGAAGCTGATTTTTGTCATTCTTCCTGAAGACATATTGAGCTATGTTCATATCAATTTCCCTTTAAAGTTAGCCTGTTTTCAGGTCACAGTTATCCATTTTTTGCTCTTATTTTACTCCTACTGAAATGCTAAGCATGCCATTTTTTCAATCTTTCATTCAGTTCCTGAGCCACTGCTTTTTTAATTTGATGTTATTTTTTATTTTTTTATGGTTTTTACTAAGGGGTTTTGCTCACAGAGTAATAATAGAATAGCCAGAAGATACACCTGAAAGAATCCTGAGAGCAAGAAGTTCAGGTTTTGAGGCAGAAAAGCAGCTCATGGTGCTCGTTCCACAATCATTTACCATTGGGATGAGTTTCTCTGACTATGGATTGAGGTACACACAGGTCTTTATTAATGTTTTCCTACAACTTTACAGCTTCATGTGTTTTTATATCACATCTTCTTTGATCTTCTTAAAGTTGTTAGGCATGGTTCACACTAATATAACGTTTCTTGAAATTAACAGATCTGTCAGTAACCAGTCTTTCTGTGCCTTTAGCTAATCAGCAAAGCACCTGTGAAACCTAAATTTCCAATCTCATTTCCTTAATTAAGAAATCCTTTACCAATTAGTTCTTGGTGAATCTTTAACACAGAAGTTCATTTTGCTTGTTCTCAATCTACAACAAACTACAACAGTTTGTCAGTCATTGGTGTACGTTTAATTTTTTTTTTAAATTTCTATTATAGTGAAATTGAGAACAATCAGACCACATTTTATTTATAATCAACAAAGAAATGTAGGTAATTCTACTTACTTTTTCTTGAAATTGCATATTTGACATTTACTATTTTCCTGGCACTTGATGATGTACAATAACAAATTATATTGAAGTACCGAATTAGGCAGAAAAATGTTTTTAAATACTATAATGCCCTACAAGGCTCTTGATAAAATTTTGTTAAAAAAGACCTGTTACCAGGTCAAAAGTTTTATTTTTACCTTATTTTATTCGTGCTGCTCCCTCAATATTATGTTAATTATTGATTTTTTTTAAATCCACAATATGTTTTAAGAGATTTTGGCCTTTTTCTTTAGAGCTATGCTAATTTTTAGGGTTTTTACCAAAGGGGCACTACCCATAGGATTTTAGGATTTTCTAGGGACATGGTATTATAATAATTACTCTGCACAATTGCCTTGTGATCAGTGTTGAGCGATACCGTCCGATACTTGAAAGTATCGGTATCGAATAGTATCGGCCGATACCCGAAAAGTATCGGATATCGATGATACCGATACCCGATACCAATACAAGTCAATGGGACACCAAGTATCAGAAGGTATCCTGATGGTTCCCAGGGTCTGAAGGAGAGGAAACTCTCCTTCAGGCCCTGGGATCCATATTAATGTGTAAAATAAAGAATTAAAATAAAAAATATTGATATACTCACCTCTCCGGAGACCCCTGCACCTTACCGCTGTTAACCGGCAGCCTTCTTTGCTTAAATTGAGCGCGTTTAGGGCCTTCCATGATGTCACAGTTTCTGATTGGTCGCGTGCCGCTCATGTGACCGCCACGCGACCAATCACAAGCCGCTACGTCATTCTCAGGTCCTAAATTCCTAGAATTAGGAATTTAGGACCTGAGAATGACATCGCGGCTTGTGATTGGTCGCGTGGCGGTCACATGAGCAGCACGCGACCAATCAGAAGCCGTGACGTCATGGAAGGCCCTAAACGCGCTCATTTTAAGCAAAGAAGGCTGCCGGTTAACAGCGGTAAGGTGCAGGGGCCTCCGGAGAGGTGAGTATATCAATATTTTTTATTTTAATTCTTTATTTTACACATTAATATGGATCCGATACCGATTCCCGATACCACAAAAGTATCGGAACTCGGTATCGGAATTCCGATACCGCGAGTATCGGCCGATACCCGATACTTGCGGTATCGGAATGCTCAACACTACTTGTGATCAATCCACTCTTTGATGAAGACTATAAAAACTAGCACTAAAGAAAAGGCCAATATCTCTGACACCGTATTGTGCATTTGAAAAAAAATGGATTGCTCAGTCTATTAGTGGAAATGCAATACTAACAAAAACGCTTTTGACCAGGTGATATGAATAAATTCTCCAGATGACCCATTCCAATGTTTTTCATTGCAATATCAAGTTTAACTGAACCTGCATGGCCAAAAAGTAACAGGGCAGTTTAGGTAAGACAAACATTTAACAAGATTACCTGTGTAGGGTAATGTATAGTACCCAGTGTACTATGTACAATATACAGCTCTGGCAAAAATTAAGAGACCACCATCAAAACCCTGTCATGGCAGCCCAATCTCCAGACCTGAACCCCATTGAAAACCTTTTGAATGTAATCAAGTGGATGATGGATAGTCACAAGCCATCAAACAAAGAAGAATTGCTTACATTTTGTGCGCCAGGAGCAACGTGAAAGACTGGTGGAAAGCATGCCAAGACACATGAAAGCTGTGAACAAAAATCATGGTTATTCCACAAAATATTGATTTCTGAACTCTTTCTGAGTTAAAACATTAGTATTGTTGTTTCGAAATGATTATGAACTTGTTTCCTTTGCATTATTTGGAGTCTTAAAGCACTGAGTTTTGTTTTTTTTAATTTTGACCACTTCTCCTTTTCAGAAAAAAATACAAATTTATTGCTTAGAAATTCAAAGACATGTTGTCAGAAGTTTATAGAATAAATGAACAATTTACATTTTACTCAAAAATATACCTATAAAATGAAAAATCAGACAAACTGAACATTTTGCAGTGGTCTCTTAATTTTTGCCGGAGCCGTAGGTAAAGCACCAAGGGGGTGAATATTTTTGCAAGCCACTGTATGTAAAGTACAACCAAGCTATTAAAAACAGAACTTGATTTCATTCCTGTAGTTTTATCACACAAAATTACATTTGTGTTTGATATATTTATCAGTTTTCTTTCTTTCAGTGCATACCTGTCTTTCCTGTTTTTTACATTTCTGACACATTCAATTTTATGATTCAACATTTTTAGAATATAGTAAATGGTTATATCCCAGAATTAACAGCAGTACTGTTAGTCTTGTATTGTTCTGTCACATTTTTTCCTCCTGTTGCCTTGACACTGAACATTTGATTTTAAACTCTATTTATGAAATGTTGGCTGCATTTCTAATTGGCAATCACTTTGTGCATGTTTCTTTATCTTTAGAAACATATATCATGATATAAACAGGTTTTCAGTTTCTAATAGAACTACTAAGCAGCAAGATTTTATACCATCTGCAAAAATATTTATTTTATAGTGTGCTACGTGAAGTTGCTTACCATATATGTGTTACAGTATATTTAACACATTAGAGCAGCATTCACCATCTTGGACTTTAGTAATGATGCTGTGAAATAATTAGCAAATGTTGTTCGATAGGTTTTAGCCAACAGAGAACTAGTGTAAAAAGAATCTGTCATGAAGTTTATGTTTTTCAATCTAAGGGCTGTATACAATAGAGACAGAGACCTTGATTTCAATGCTATGCCACGGAAATCCTTGTTGTTTTGATCATTTATCTAATATATGAGGCAATCCACTTAATTATGTGTTCTGTGTACTTTCCCCCTCGCCACTGTCTGAAAGCTTTCTGTTTTTATTGTGCATAGGTGGGAAGCTATTATCAATATTGAGATGCAGGGACATCTAGTGCTCATGAATATTGAGGACTACAAAGCAAAAACTTATTACTTGGAGGATAAGTAAAGTTGCAGCAGATAATATCTAGTAAGTAAATCAGTGATAGAATACGAGATTCTTCTATCTTGCTCTCAGATGTTGCAGCATAACCTGGTAAGAGATTCTCTTACAGCAGTAGATTATTTCTTTGCCTTTATAGAGTTTTCTGGTCAAAATGTAAGGCAAACACAGCCTTAATAATTTAATAAGTGACCTCAACATAGAAATAGATAACCTGGTACTAAACAACAGCCCATTTATTAACAGAGTGTTAATGTTTTTTTAATAATTAGAAAATGGTCCAAAAATTATCCCTCTCAGCCCTATGTGACCAGGCTGACTGTTCTGCGCAGAAAACTGACTTAAACTGACATTGCTGCTATCAGAAGCACCATCATGTTGCTGTGACTGAGACAAGTAATGTGCAATTTATTCTAGATATGTTCTTTCTCTACTATTGTGCTTGCCAATTGCGGTCTTCATTTGGTAGTAATACTACATAGCTAGCTGGTGCTAGTGGTTGTGTTTCTGCTGCAGCTAGAACTTCCACATTCTTAGCCAGGTATGTTTATTGTTACACTGCTTCTTCCATTGCCATTGCCACTTTTTCTTTTAACATACATTTTATACAATACTTTAATTCATTTCTGATAATCTTTTCAACACCAATTGTTCAAAAGTTTCCATAAAGTATGTCACAATAAATTATAGGTAGGAAAACTTACTGAAATCAAAATGCGGCATCACACTACAATATAGCTATGGCGAATGGCTGTCAAATTGGACGCAGCAAAAACTGTTGTGCAGTCTTTCTTCTGCTTTCTATTTCATTTAAATGAAGAAAAAAATGTGTAGTTGTAATTTAAATGCAGCAAGACAGATGCCAGCTACACTCAATCATATTGAGTCTGTCAGTGCCGATCCTAGCATGTCTCACATGTGTCTATCCCTCTACTATTTCATTTCTGCATTAGGCCAGAACATAAATAATTGTATGAGTTTCATCCTAAAATTTTGGGCAATTTTCAACTAATTTTTTTCCATTTGCCATCCATGTGTAAATTTTTTCAGTCCATGTGACATTTTTGTGACATCCATATGTGATTCATTTTACACATCTAGATTTAAAAATGTACATGACCAATTCTATTTTCTAGATGAAGAACAGAAATGTATCTTTAAAATTCAGATGCCACATGGCTGTTCTATGTGGGGTATTTTTCTTTTTACGCATCTATAGACTTATACTGACTATCTAAAGGGAAACAATGTTTCGAGCTTTTGACTTTCAGGCTCCATATCTCAACATCCACTACTGCTTCGATTGTGAGAATGCCATCATTTCATAGATAATAATCTTGGCTATCTCATAAATTTGACTTTCAACTATTTTGCATATTATTAACTATGCAGATTCTTGTCATGTAACTGTATTACTGTTTTGCTTCTGATAGTCAAATAATCTTTTTCTTCCTTTATACTACAAATTACAACCTTTTCTCACATTCCCTAGTAGCTCAGTATGATATTAGGTTGATTCCCAAGTGAAAGGTCACTGGTTCGATCCAAGGAAAATTCAGGAATTCAGAGACATGTTGTCAGAAGTTTATAGAATAAATGAACAATTTATATTTTACTCAAAAATATCCCTATAAAATGAAAAATCAGACAAACTGAACATTTTGCAGTGGTCTCTTAATTTTTGCTAGAGTTGTAGGTAAAGCACCAAGGGGGGTGAATATTTTTGCAAGCCACTGTATGTAAAGTGCCAAAAGGTGGATTGACAAAATAATACAAATTAAAGTTTAGATTTTCAGGAGCAAAACAGAAACCATGCAGTGACATGACAATAATCTGCATACCTAATCATATGCAAAATAGTAGCAAGTCAAATTTATGTATAAGAAGGAACAAAAAACAGTCATAGGAGTGCATGTGAGATGGTGAGTTGATATAAAATCTTCATTTATTAGTTTCCACAATGTGTTTCAACGGAATAGCTCCATCTTCCTCAGGTGGCGGTAAATAATTGTTTGCTCCTCTTGCGAGGCATCCGATGGAGCTGCAGCGTATCTTCCATTTTAAACACCCCTAACAACAGCTTGGCGCTCCTGTGAAGCCGTTCAACATTTTTTTTTCTCTACAAATTTATGTATAAGACAGCCAAGATGATTGTCTATAAAAAGATGGTAGTCTCAACAGCTCAAAACATTTATACCCTTTTGCTCTTATTGTAAATGGCTGAATCTCATCCTAGAAAAAAAAGCATATAGCAACTTTTTTCTCATGTACAATTGGAACATGAAAAAACTCGGCTATTTAGTCAACTGAAAAATAGGTGGAACATGCCCAATATATAATCTTGTCTGCATGAGCCATTATGCACCAACTACTTCTGTCAACCTTTTCACTGCAGCAGTTACACAGCCCATTACAGTCAGTATTATTTGTCCATTTAGGGAAAAAAACTTTCCTAAAATCACCCTAAAATGGCAGCAGCATTCCCTGTGTAGACTTTCATACAGGCTTTGATAGTCTGCTTTTATTGACTTTAATATTCTGTACCATGTGAGGTGATAGCTGCAAGGCATTATGGGGAAGCCTACACCTGAGATCATGTCAGTCTTTTACATATGCAATTTTCAATGTGTAAAATGCTGATGAGGATCTAGTTCATGAAAAATATTATAAAACGTGTGATTTTACACAAATTTGAACACTTGGAGATTTGTTTTGCAATTAGCAAAAAAAACAACAACTTGCCCACTACCATTTTTCACACTGCTGAAGCATCAGAGAGTGAGCTAATATCATTTAAAATATTGTAGCCTCATTCCCCTGAAGAAGCCATAAATGGTGAAACGTGTCGGGAAGGCAGCTGGTCATATATTTTAAATGCAGCAGTCTGCAGCGGCAATTACCAGTATAAATAGTTTTCCACGACAATATCATACAAAAATATATATGATTTAATAATAAGCAATAAGTCCATAGCACCTTTTATTAGTTGTGGTATTCCCTGGTGGAAACAACAATTTTGGGCTAGTTGTACCAAATCCGTTGTATGAATATAGCATTGCCATATGGTGTCACAGTATAGCATCCAATGTTTACAGATGTTTACAATTTTGTAACATTAGAAATTGTAAATGGTATTGTAAATGATTAATAGTGGATGCTGTAAAAAAAATGGATTGATTATGGACTGCACGTGGATTGCACATAGATAATAAGTGACAAACAAAGCTGAGTTTTCTGGATGAAACTGTGAACAATTTTGTATATGCTCATGTGAACCTACTTTTAAGCTCATGATAAATAATAGTACACGGCTGAGGTCATTCAAAGTGATTCTGATTAACTTCATATAAAGTTTAGCTGCTCTAGTAGGATTTTCAGGAGATACTCTTAGTTGCAATTCACAACGAAAGCCATGATCCACATGCAGCTTACAACACAGCAAAGAGGAACGCATTGTAAGTTAACAGTCAGGAGAAGGGTATGGAAAAAGTGTTAGTGCATTGGCACACTGAAAGGACGGTCACAAAGAAGTGGATTGCATTACTTAGAGCAGGACATCCTTCAAAAAGTCATGAAGGGACAAAAAAATTGGTCCAGGAGGCTGCTAAGAGGCCTACAGCAGGAATATAGGAGGAATATAGGAGCTGCAAGAATATCTTGCAAGTACTAGTTGTGTACTGCATTTGACAACAGTCACTCAAATTCTGGCCTGTGGGTTAGGGTGGCAAGATTGAAGTCTTTTTTTATAAAGAAAAACATCTAAGCATGGCTATGTTTTGCCAAACCCTACATCATGTCTGCCCTGTCAAAAGCATGTGGGAAAGCTTGTTGAGGTCTGACGAGACCAAGGTTTTACTTTTTGGTCATAATTAGTGTTGAGCGATACCTTCCGATATGCAAAGGTATCGGTATCGGATTGGATTGGCCGATATCCAAAAAATATCGAATATCACCAATACCGATACCCGATACCAATGCATATCAATGGGACACAAAATATCGGAATGGTTCCCAGGTTCTGAAGGAGAGGAAACTCTTCTTCAGGCCCTGGGATCCATATTCATGTATAAAATAAAGAATAAAAATAAAAATATTGATATACTCACCCCTCCGACGGCCCCGATTCTCACCGGTCCAAGCGTCTGCCTCCGTTCCTAAGAATGCAGTGTGAAGGACCTTCGATGATGTCGCGGCTTGTGATTGGTCGCGTGACCGCTCATGTGACCGCTCACGCGACCAATCACAAGCCACAACGTCATCGAAGGTCCTTCACTCCCTGCATTCTTAGGAACGGAGGCACCGCTAAGAGCCAGGGTCCGCCGGAGGGGTGAGTATATCAATATTTTTTATTTGTATTATTTATTTTTTACATGAATATGGATCCCAGGGCCTGAAGGAGAGTCTCCTCTCCTCCAGACCCTGGGAACCATACGCACCGCACACTTCCGATTCCGATTTCCGATATCGCAAAAATATCGGAACTCGGTATTGGAATTCCGATACAGCAAATATCGGCCGATACCAGATATTTGCAGTATCGGAATGCTCAACACTAGTCATAATTCCAAAAGGTATGTAACACCATTGAAGCATTGTTCAGGCAGCATTATGTTTTGGTCTCTTTTTAAGCAGTTGGAACTGGAGCTTTAGTCAAGGTGGATCAAATTATGAACAGTTCCAAATATCAGTCAACTTGGCAACAAAACCTTGAGACCTCTGTTAAACACCTGAAGATGAAGAAGAATTTCACCTTTTAGCAAGACAACAACACTAAGCATACTTCTAGGTCAACAAAAGGATGGCATCAGCATAAGATCAAAGTTTTGGAATGGCCCAGCCAGAGCCAATAAATGAATCAAATTGAAAATGTATGGGTTTGATCTGCAGATTACAAATTCTAGATGTGCCATTTTGTTAGACTCCTACCCAAATAGACTGAATGCTCTTATAAATTCAAAGGTTACTTCAGCCAAGTATTGGTTTAAGGTTGTACATATTTATGAAGCCACATTTGTTCAGATTTTTCTTTTTGTTTTTCACCCAACAATAGTTCACTCTCTTTTTTCCAATTATTTTGTACAGATTGTAGGTTACACTAATGGTGGAAAATGTTCTGAAATGATTCTTCTTGGTATGTTTTTTTTTACCTGACAAAACTTGGTATTTAACTAAGAATGTGTAGACTTATTATATCCACTGTATGTTGTATCATGAAAAGCTATGATATATAGACATTAATATTTTCTATTTATAGTGGATTTTGTCTTGATTGATATGTACTATAAGTGCAGAGAGTAAAAGCTCACAGACACAAAAAGAGGGCTTCAAAATCCTCCAGAAAATTTAAAAAAAAATCACAGAGAAAAAAGCAGAGATGATTAACTGCTGAAGCCTCCAAACAAATGCACTAGCAGGGCGCATCGGACCCGATTAATGATGGCAAAAACACAGGTGCAAAAAATACCGATGAAACAACCACTTTCAATCCAGTGTTGGCTGTTTGGCATTAGTGCACAAAAAGATAAGAGATAATAGTCTGTATGTGGCATTGTTCACACAGGCAATGCAGAGCATCTGGTTTACAGCCTATTACTAACGCACATACAGGCGGGCTGCCCAGTGCTACAAAATGCATGCTGTGTGAATAGAGGCCTACAGTTTACAGAACAATCTTGGTCCGACTGCGCCCTGCAAGATAAAGTGCAAAAAAACCCACATATCAATGTATGTAAGGTATTAGTTTATATTGGGGCCTCAATACGTAAGCCGGCAACCCGCGTCAAGGGTCATTACATTTTGCCAGTCCTAGCGCTAAAACAAGTATTGGTTTAAGGTTGTACATATTTATGAAGCCACATTTGTTCAGATTTTTATTTTTCACCCAACAATAGTTCACTCTCTTTTTCCCAATAATTTTGTACAGATTATAGGTTACACTAATGGTGGAAAATTTTCTGAAATGATTCTTCTTGGTATGATCTTTTTTACCTGACAAAACTTGACATTTAACTAAGAATGTGTAGACTTATTATATCCACTGTATGCTGTATCACGAAAAGCTATGATATACAGACATTAATATTTTCTATTTATAGTGGATTTTGTCTTGATTGATATGTATTATAAGTGCAGAGAGCATTTCATAACTGAGCCAAATCAGCCAAATTTGGTAGCCAGTTTTAATAAAAAGAAGCATACCAAATGATATCAATGAAAAGTCAAAGCGGATTAACAAACATGTTATCCTTTTCTGTTTGATCCTCTGGCTTACAGCACATGAAAAAAACCTTTAGCTTTTGGATGAATTTGAAGCTCAGAGATATGAAATTTAAGCAAAATTGGATCGGATTACAATTTTTTAACTCATTGTCTTTAGTTAATTTCGTGTATAGCAAGTCACTGTGAGGCTCTTCATTTATTTTAGATGTTTCATATTATTGGCAAAAGATTAGTGTGAAGTTGTACAATATCCTCATGATAGAAATCAATTGAGAGAGACATTGGTCACTGACATTGAGGGGGACTGCAAAGTACACATTTGTAGCAGGTTGGTGGCTTTGTCTTATCTAGCATTTCTCCGTGGGTTTTTAAATGCATGGCACTATTACTCATTACTTTAATCACTGCTACTTCTTCTGTTACATTTTCCTTTTATTAGGTGGTGGGTGTACTTCTAATTTTAAGAGTGGATTCTAGCTACATCTCTGAAAATATATTAAATTATAAATATTAAAAAGAAATGTAGAAATCGCTGTCTTAACATTTTGTGAAATATTAACTGTTAAGCTATGTTCCCACGATGAGCCTTTGGAGAATTTATGACTCTACATATTTTCATTATGCAAAAAATGTAGCATATTACCATTCCATCAAAATGTTTAGAATTTATAGAAATTTCATGCTCAATGTGATTTTTTAATATGCTTCATAAGCTGACCAATGGTTTGTTTTGAAATCTGCAAAGTAAATTTATATTGTGGTAAACATGTTTTATTTGCAGATTTTCACCATAGACTTGAATGAGATAAGGAAAATCTGCAGGTAAAAATCACATATAAGGAGAAGATACAGATTAGATATTCGAAAAACTTATATAGGGAAAAGATACACAGATAGGGGGAAGAGACAGATTAGATATTAGAAAAAGTTTTTGACAGTGAGGTTGATCAATGAGTGGAGATACAGTTAGGTCCATATATATTTGGACAGAGACAACATTTTTCTCACTTTGGTTATAGACATTACCACAATTTAATTTTAAACAAAACAATTCAGATGCAGTTGAAGTTCAGACTTTTAGCTTTCATTTGAGGGTATCCATATTAAAATTGGATGAAGAGTTTAGGAGTTTCAGCTCCTTAACCTGTGCCACCCTGTTTTTTAAAGGGACCAAAAGTAATTGGACAATTGACTCCAAGGCTATTTCATGGACAGGTGTGGGCAATCCCATCATTATGTCATTCTCAACTAAGCAGATAAAAGGCCTGGAGTTGATTTGAGGTGTGGTGCTTGCATTTGGAAGGTTTTCCTATGAAGTAAACATGCGGTCAAAAGTGCTCTCCATGAAGGTGAAACAAGCCATTCTTAAGCTGTGAAAACAGAGAAAAAACCCATCCGAGAAATTGCTACAATATTAGGAGTGGCAAAATGTACAGTTTGGTACATCCTGAGAAAGAAAGAAAGCACTGGTGAACTCATCAATGCAAAAAGACCTGGGCGCCCACGGAAGACAACAGTGGTGGGTGATCGCAGAATAATCTCCATGGTGAAGAGAAACCCCTTCACAACAGCCAACCAAGTGAAGAACACTCTCCAGGAGGTAGGCGCATCAATATCAAAATCTACCATAAAGAGAAGACTGCATGAAAGTAAATACAGAGGGTTCACTGCACGGTGCGCCACTCATAAGCATCAAGAATAAAAAGGCTAGACTGGACTTTGCTAAAAAACATCTAAAAAAGCCAGCACAGTTCTGGAATAACATTCTTTGGACAGATGAAACCAAGATCAACCTCTACCAGAATGATGGAAAGAGAAAAGTATGGCGAAGGCTTGGTACAGCTCATGATCCAAAGCATACCACATCATCTGTAAAACACGGCGGAGGCAGTGTGATGGCTTGGGCATGCATGGCTGCCAGTGGCACTGGGTCTCTAGTGTTTATTGATGATGTGACACAGGACAGAAGCAGCCAAATGAATTCTGAGGTATTCAGAGCCATACTGTGTGCTCAGATCCAGCCAACTGCAGCAAAACTGATTGGTCGTCGTTTCATACTACAGATGGACAATGACCCAAAACATGAAGCCAAAGCAACCCAGGAGTCTATTAAAGCAAAGAAGTGGAATATTCTTGAATGGCCAAGTCAGTCACCTGATCTCAACCCAATTGAGCATGCATTTCACTTGTTAAAGACTAAACTTCAGACAGAAAGGCCCACAAACAAACAGCAACTGAAAACCACCACAGTGAAGGCCTGGAAGAGCATCAAAAAGGAGGAAACACAGCGTCTGGTGATGTCCATGAGTTCAAGACTTCAGGCTGTCATTGCCAACAAAGGGTTTTCAACCAAGTACTAGAAATGAACATTTTATTTAAAATTATTAAATCTGTCCAATTACTTTTGGTCCCTTTAAAAACAGGGTGGCACATGTTAAGGAGCTGAAACTCCTAAACCCTTCATCCAATTTTAATGTGGATACCCTCAAATGAAAGCTGAAAGTCTGAACTTCAACTGCATCTGAATTGTTTTGTTTAAAATTCATTGTGGTAATGTCTATAACCAAAATGAGAAAAATGTTGTCTCTGTCCAAATATATATGGACCTAACTGTAGCTGCCAAGAGACATGATGATAGGGTAGTGAATCCTGCATTTGTAATAATCTGCAGGAACGTGGGATGTTGCACAAACAGGAGGCAGATCAAGAGTTAAAGTATTTATTTAACAATAAATGCACTCCACGCAGGGGGTAGTGGGTTGCAGGGTGGTGTTAGAAAATGGGGTAGAACTGGGAGAGTGGCAGGGTAGGACAGGGACGAAGGGATGAAACTTATTAGACTGCAGTCTTATTCTGTGTGGCGTCTCTGGGTTCCAATGGTGGCACCGACAACAGTGGCACATGACGTCTCAGTGAAGTCTGTAGCAGATGGGAATCCAACGGCAGCACTGACAACAGCGTCGCATGACGTCTCAACAGTCTCTGGGAGCGGGTAGATTTCCCATACATAAAGGTGTCCAGCATGGTACTGAGTCCAACATAAGAGACTGCCGGAATGGGACTTTGCTCCACGGCGTACACAGATCCTGGGTGACAGGGCTCGGGCCTAGTCATCTGCCTCTCTTGGTGTTGCACACCTGATACAGTCCCCGATGATAAGTCTGTGTCCCCTCCAGTCATGGAGGATGGTGGGGTCTGTAACCTAGTACTACATCAGTGGTGGGCCTATGTGAAGGAGTACTGTCAGGTCGGGCTATATGCATGGCACGCTCTTCCCTGTTAGCAAACACTGCACCCGACTCACCACTCAGTTTTCTTGCCCCGGCTCTGCTCTGTGCACATAGAACTGCAAGGCTCCACTGGCACACTAATTCCCCCAGCACTACAGCTCCTTTCCTCCTGGGTGGCAGCAGCATGGCCAGTCATAGGCCTGGTACTCTCAAGTGGGGGAAGGGGCAGCCCTGCGCACCGCTTACTGCTTTCCTCCGCGCTGCTCTGCGCCGACGTATCACTGACTGGCTTAGCGCATTTTTTCCCTTTTTGTCCCCAATGCTGCGTGCTCTCCAATGGCTCTACCTGCCCCCTTCTGACAACAGGAAGCTCCACCTTACAAGTGCTTCCCCTCGGCTCCAGAGGAAGGTCTGCCTCCTTAAAGCTACCCCCCTGGAACAGAGGATGCAGCCCTCTCAGTTCTGGACCTGGCATGCAGGTACCCACGGTCCCGCGGTCTGGTCTACCTCCTTGTACATTAACCCTGGAGGTATCTTCCAACTCTAACATTCTATGACTATAATATACATTTTTAGTTTTTTACCATGGAAATGCACTGAAACACATTTAATCTGCACATTAGTTTATTAAAAAAGTTTTATCAAAGCTAACAGGAAGGGTCTAAAACAAAACTGCTTTATTTACAACATGATGTACCAAAGGAGGCCACAATTGCAGCATAAAAACGTGATAAAATACATGAATAAGTACAACTGGAAACTGAGTAACAATTAAACTCTAAAAATGCATTTACTGACCCTTTTAATGTAATATGGTTGATAATAAATTCTTTTACTACTTACAAATGGGGCCTAATCTTACATTCTTTAATACAAAGATCTACTTAGATCAAGTAGAAAATAATAAAAAAATATTGTAAAAATTTCCTTTGCTCTCCCTTGTGGTAAAATGTATTACTTCAGTAAATTGCATATGGTGTGTAGCAATATGTAGCATCTGAAATGATAAAATGGACAAATTATGCAGAAAAATGCATTGCAGTTCACTGATGACTTAATGGCTCTTCACAAAATCCATAAACAATAGTGACATTAAAGGAGATTTCAAGTAACATCATGTTCTTCTGTTCGACCTCCATAGCAGGAGGTGATGTACAATGTGAAACTTTAATATTCATCATGCAAACCTTCATCCATAGCAGGAGGTAATATTGTATGTACTGGGAGGTTAAACATTTATCATTTCTGCTTGTGAAATAATAAATGATGACAAGCTCCTGTAAATTACATTTTAAAGTGAGTTCCTGGACACTGTCATTATTTTTGATTTTAGACGATAAAAGTACTTATAGAAAACCATCCCTTCATAATGAGGACTATGGCTCATTTATAAGAGTCAGCGCTTCTTCTTGTCCATATGGAACCAGAAAATTAGCAACAAGCACATTGGTATGAAGATAGAAATATGATGACTGATGACTGGTATTATTGGGACAAGTCTGTCGATAGAATACTATATTAATAAAGCTTATAAATATAAGTGGTTAGCTGGGGTAACATCTCTGTATGTGTAGTTCTTGCTTGGCAGAGACATTGCCTTGATAAGTAGGAAACACTATAAAAGAAGCAGTCCTATAGAACAACTTCTGAGATATTTTTGGTATAAAAACATGAATAAAACATGGAGATTTATAAATGTGAATGCAGGTGAAAAGTGGAAGAATTGCTCGTAGATGCCAAAGTCAAGCTTTCACCTTAAGGAAAGGAAATTGTTCTACTTTACCTTGCATTAACTCAATAAATATCTTTTACACATTTTACCTTTCCGAGAATTTTGTTAATCGAGTTTCTCACAATACAAGTAAATATCTTGTCATAACATGATAGCAAAACACTCAACAGACTGGAAGTCACATCACAACCACTGGATAATCATACATAGTCACATATGGCATAAATATCTGCAAACCTTGGAATGCAAAATAATTTTTTTATTTCAAAACTGGTAATCTTTGGAAGTGTTGAGTTACCTCAAGGAAGTCAACCTATATCCTGGATATGTACTGTCTAAATGAATTCCCTACTTCCAATGGAATCCATTGTCATTATGGTTTAAATGTATTGGTACGTTGGAAAGACATGTTTTATTGAGCCCAATCAGCAGCCACTCGTTAACCCCTTCGCCCCCGAATCCTGTTTTAACTTTCCTGACCAGGCCAATTTTTACAATTCTCACGACTGTTACTTTATGAGGTCATAACTCTGGAACGCTTCAATAAATTCCACTCATTCTGAAAATGTTTTCTAGCAACATATTGTACTTCATGATAGTGGTAACATTTATTTGATATGACTTGCTTTTATTTGTGAAAATTTTTTTGCAATTTTCAAGCTTTTAACTTTTATGCCCTTAAATCAGAAAGTCATATCTCACAAAATAGTTAAAAAATAACATTTTGCACATGTCTATTTTACATCAGCACAATTTTTGAAGCAGGCTTTTTTTGTTAGGCAGTTATAAGGGTTAAAACTTGACCAGCGATTTCCAATTTTTAGAACAAAATTTGCAAAACCATTTTTTTAGTGACCACCTTACATTTGAAATTACTTTGAGGGGCCTACATGACAGAAAATACTCAAAAGTGACACCATTCTAAAACCTGCACCCCTCAAGATACTCAAAACCACATTAATTAGGCTTATTATCCCTTCAGGTGCTTCACAGGAATTTTTGGAATGTAGAAGGAAAAAATAAACATTTACTTTTCTTTCACCAAAATTTTCCTTTAGACCTAATTTTTTAACTTTCGCAAGGGCAACAGGGGAAAATGGACCATACAATTTGTTATGCCATTTACCTGAGCATGCTGGTACCCCATGTGTTGGGGTCTACTGCTTGGGAGCATGGCAGGGCTCGGAAGGAAAAGAGGTCCATTTGACTCTTTGAATGTAAAATTTGCTGAAATAATTAGTGGATGCTATGTCGCGTTTGGAGAGCCCCTGGTGTGCCTAAGCAGTGAAAACCCCCAACAAGTGACACTATTTTGGAAACTAGACCTTTTAGGGAACTTATCTGGATGTGTATTGAGCACCTTGAACCTACAGGTGCTTCAAAAAAGTTTATAATGCTAAGCGGTGAAAATAAAAAAAAAGCACATTTTTCCCAGATAAATCTTCAATTTGTTGTGCTATTTCTCCTGAGTGTGCAGATACCCAATATGTGGAGGAAAACAACTGATTGGGTGTATGGCAGGGGTTGGAAGGGAAGGAGCACCATTTGACTTTTTGAATGTAACATTTGCTGGAATACTAGCAGATGCCATGTCTCGTTTGGAGAGTCCCTGGTGCTTCTAAACAGTGGAAAACCCAACAAGTGACACCATTTTGGAAACTGGACCCCTTTGGGAACTTATCTAGATGTGTATTGAACACATTTAACCCCCAGGTGCTTTACAGAAGTTCATAACATTAAGCCGTGAAAATAAAAAAATCACATTTTTCCCTCAAAAATCTTTTTTAACTCCAAATTTTGTATTTTCACAAGGGTAACAGGAGAAAATGGGCCCAAAATTTTGTTATGCAATTTCTCCTGAGGTCACCGATACCCCATATGTAGTTGAAAAATACTTTTGTGGCACAGTGCAAAGCTCAGAAGTGAAGACACGCCATATTACAGTGCAGATTTTGCTGCACTTGTTTGAGGGTGCCATGTTACATTGGCAAAGCCCCTGAGGTGACAACACAGCAAAACCCCGTAAGTGACCCCATTTTGCAAAGTAAAACTCGATTAATTCATCTAGGAGTGCAGTGATTATATTGACACCACAGCTGTGTCACAGACTTTTATACCAGCGAGCAGGGATGATAAAATAATTTACATTTTTACCACCAAGATTGTGTGTTAGCCCCAAGTTTTACATTTTTATACTGGGAAATGGGTAAAAATGGCACCAAAATGTGTCCCACAATTTCTACTGCACTCGGCAATATCCCATATGTGACTGTAGAGTACTACCACACTGAGAGACTCAGGAGGGATGAAGCTTTATTTTCCTCCTGGAATGCAGATTTTCCTAGAATAGTCTGCAGATTCCATATAAAGAGCCCCTACGTGCTAGAAAAACAGAATCTCCCTCAAGTGAAACAAATTTGGAAATTATAACCCTTTGGGAACTTATCTACAGATATAGTTGATGGTTTTGACTCTATGGGTGTATTCCAGAAACAAGCAGCAGTAGATGTTGCTGAGTGAAAATTGCAAGCTTCCATTGTAGTGACCAATACATTATGCCCAGCTCGTGCTTCTGGAGACACACACCTGTAAATTAGGCGGGCTCTGACCACTACTGAAATGCCAAACATGTGGGTGCTAAATGTGGTTTAGACACACTGGGGCTCAGAAGGGAGGGGGGTATTTGGATTTGGGAGTGGAGAATTTGCTGAATTTCTTTTTGAAGGCGAGGAGCCATTTCACTTTTCCAGAGCTTTTGTGCTACCAGTAACGTAGCATCTATATTTCTGTTAACAAATGACTGACCTGAGTGAGGGTTTGCTTTTTTGTTGAGTTGAAGCTTTTATTGGGCTTTTATTGGGAACATTTTATATAACATTTATGATCACATTTATCCGGCGCTCTATGCTGAACACTTACATCGGGAATTCCAACTACATCTCCAAGTGATGTGACAGATGAAACCCCTGATGGATCCATTCACTATAATGAAGCAGCAGAGTTACTCTGGACTCCATCTGGCCTCTGTTCAGTGGTTTCTTTTTCAGAAGTGTACAAAACTGTGACCAACGGCAATTTTATACAATCCTAAAAAGACAGACCGGATCACAGGTCTTATGGCGTCCACAGCGCCTTTATCTGCCTCAATACAGGGAATCTTCCACTGCGGGTTCCATCTGAATCATGTATTTCAAAGATTTACACGGAAACCCTGCTGTAAGCACCAAGCCTTACTTCGATCTTTGGGAGGCAGAATGAAAAAATCAACACCAGGTGAATAATTGGTTTTATTTTTCTATGCCATTCCTCTTGCAGTATAAGTAAATAGGCGACTTTTTCTTTGGGTTGGTGCGATTACAGCGGTGCCATATTTTTATCTGGTTTTTATGTTTGGCTACTGTCACACACTAAAAGACACTTTTTATTGAGAAAACTAGTTTTTGCATCACCATATTTTGAGAGCTATTATTTATCCATATTTCGGCCGACAGTGTCATGTTATGGCTTGTTTTTGTGGGATGAGCTGATGTTTTTATTGGTACCATATTCGGGCACATTACATTTTTTTATCACTTTCTATTCCAATTTTTGAAAGACAGAATAAACAAAAAACATCAATTCAGGAACTGCTTTTTGAGTTTTTTATGCTGTTCCACATGTGGTAAAATTGGTAAGGCAGCTTTATTTTTCTGGTCTACAATTACAGTGATACCCAATTTATACCTTTTTTATGTTTTGCCGCTTTAAAACAATAAAAACTATTTTACATAAAAAAATTATTTTTGTATCGCTTTATTCTGAGACCTATAGCCTTTTTATTTTTCTGCTGATTGAGCTTTATGATGGCTTGTTTTTTGCGGAACAAGATGAGATTTTCAGCGGTACCATTTTTATTTACATTCGTCTTTTTGATCATGTTTGCACTTTTTGTTCTGTGGTATTATGAAAAAGCATTTTTTTTGCCCAGTTTTTATTTTTTTACGTTGTTCACTGAAAGAGTTAACTCATTTGTTTCTTTATTTGGGGATTTAAAAGAAATATATTTTTACACTTTTTAATATTTTTGTTTTACTTCTCTATGTTGTCCCTGTATGGGACTTTACTGCATATCATCAAATCGCTGATCTGATGTTCTGCAATGCATATGCACTGCAGGGCATCAGAGCAGTGTCTGACTGGCAGGGAAGGAGGTGTCTCAGGTTCTGCTCTGAGCAAGCACTCTCAGGCCACCTTCCCTGGTGGACCCCATGGCCATCTTGCCTCCATGGAAGCCATCAGGAAAACGTGATCACATCACATTGTCCTGATGGAAGCACGCATGGAGCTCATTCCTTGTGCGATTTTCCTCTATGTCGCTGTCATTACTGACAGCAGCATCTGAGGGATTAAATGCTTGTGATCTGTGCAAGCACTGATCATGGGCATTGCTGTGGGTGTCAACTCTCACACACAGCTGACAAGCGCACCTACACTCACCGGCCACTTTATTAGGTACACCATGCTAGTAACGGGTTGGACCCCCTTTTGCCTTCAGAACTGCCTCAATTCTTCGTGGCATAGATTTAACAAGGTGCTGGAAGCATTCCTCAGAGATTTTGGTCCATATTGACATGATGGCATCACACAGTTGCCGCAGATTTGTCGGCTGCACATCCCAAAGATGCTCCATACAAGGCAGGATGGATCCATGCTTTCATGTTGTTTACGCCAAATTCTGACCCTACCATCCGAATGTCGCAGCAGAAATCGAGACTCATCAGACCAAGCAACGTTTTTCCAATCTTCTACTGTCCAATTTCGATGAGCTTGTACAAATTGTAGCCTCAGTTTCCTGTTCTTAGCTGAAAGGAGTGGTACCCGGTGTGGTCTTCTGCTGCTGTAGCCCATCTGCCTCAAAGTTCGACGCACTGTGCGTTCAGAGATGCTCTTAGGCCTACCTTGGTTGTAACGGGTGGCGATTTGATTCACTGTTGCCTTTCTATCAGCTCGAACCAGTCTGCCCATTCTCCTCTGACCTCTGGCATCAACAAGGCATTTCCGCCCACAGAACTGCCGCTCACTGGATTTTTTTTCTTTTTCGGACCATTCTCTGTAAACCCTAGAGATGGTTGTGCGTGAAAATCCCAGTAGATCAGCAGTTTCTGAAATACTCAGACCAGCCCTTCTGGCACCAACAACCATGCCACGTTCAAAGGCACTCAAATCACCTTTCTTCCCCATACTGATGCTCGGTTTGAACTGCAGGAGATTGTCTTGACCATGTCTACATGCCTAAATGCAATGAGTTGCCGCCATGTGATTGGCTGATTAGAAATTAAGTGTTAACAAGAAGTTGGACAGGTGTACCTAATAAAGTGGCCGGTGAGTGTAATTGCTGTGGCTCTCAGTGTGAGGCCACACAATTGTGCCGCAGTACATGTACTGCTATTTGAGGGAACGCAGCTCCCGCAGAGCAGTACATGTATGGCACATGTCGGGAAGGGGTTTAAATTTACTTTGCGCCATCTGAATTTTGGCTGAGAAACTAAAAGGTCTATCATTTATTTTCATATAAGATCCCTAGATCCAAAGCACACAGTCATTTATGGCCTTAAAGAGAAATAGATACAAAACCACTTTCTGCCAGCTCCTGAAAGATCCTTGTTCATCAATTCTTGTGAGCAGAAACCTGCCATTACTCAACCAAGATCAATGATCTCTCTCTTAGTATCTATCCTCCTCCATTTCCCTGTCAAAAAATGAAATGCAAGGGGGACAGATTAAAAGGCACTTAACTTGATGGTCATCTATGAGATAGATAGTTAAATAGCATACTGCAGACTAGAAATTATAAGAGAATTATAGCACAATTATGTGCACACCTATGTAAGATGAGAGGTCAGAAAGACCCATGTTAAATATTAAGAAACAGGTACAGAGAACATCTATAATAGAGAGCTGTATAAGGAAGGAAATAAAAAGAATGAACATTTCCTTAAAAATAGTAACTAAAAAAAAGATAATTTTGATGATGTACAAAAGTAAAACAGTAAATATGACAAAATATTAGGTAAATTATTATTATTTAGTCATACAATGGTGTGAACAATATTGGAGATGTAATTTCACGCCCCTCATTTTTATCATATGTGGCTTGGGATTAGAAGATTCCCTTCAGTGTGCAGCTATCTCAGCAGGGGGTCAAGCCTCAAAGGCTGAGTGACAGCTCAAAGCAGAACAAAAGGCTAGCATGCCATGTGAATACCATGTAGTTTAAACTGCTTTGCTGAGTCAGCTTTGATTTTATAAGAAGGTATGGATTTACTATAAGTCTTAGCCTTACATTGTGTAATTTTCTGAGCTCTCCAGAACATGGCGAATGCCCACCTGGGTCTTGACCTGTTTTAACACCCAAGGGTATGAAGATATACAGAACATCTAGTAGAAACCAGAGTGCAAAGTTGTGTATGGTCTTAATGCGTAGCAGGGGCCCATCCAGATTTAAGGGTACCAAAACTGCCTCCCTAAGAAGACTTATTGATTTTATAAGGAGGTATGGCTTTACTATAAGTCTTAGCCTTACTTTGTGTAATTTTCTGAGCCCTCCAGAACATGGCGAATGCCCACCTGTGTCTTGACCTGTTTTAACACCCAAGGGTATGAAGATACACAGAACATCTAGTAGAAACCAAATAGCAAAGCTGTGTATGGTCTTAACGCGTAGCAGCGCCCCGGCTGGATCCAAGGGTACCAAAACTGCCTCTCTAAGAAGACTTATTAAGAATTATAACCCATTTAAATTTTTGCATTTTTAACTGCCAGAGGCAAGAGGAGGAGATTTAAGTTCAGCCAAGGGGGTAGTAGGAAGTGACACAAAGGGGATAAAGGCTAGTGTAAGGCCATGTGGTCACTTGAAAATTGAGGTCGTGTCAAGAAACATGCTGAAAAGAGACCAAGGAGACAGCTGGCAGCCCATGCCCCCTATGACCCAGTGCACACATGACCTATCATCAAACCAGTAATAGACATATATTCTGCTAATATCTCTTGTCCTACCACAATCTATACTTGCATATATGACCACTGAATATGTGTAAGCATCGTGTATATAGTATATTGTCTAGTGTGCCTTTAAGGTGATTAAATATATACTTTAACCATGGGCTGCTCTTTTATCTCGATCCACGAATCCACAAGTCCGTTTCTCAGGATAACTTTCCCTGTTACCGGTGTTGGTTTCTGGCTTGCTAAAATCCTGTTAATGGATGTCAGTGATGTGGGCCACATCCTCTCACTCCCCATGCCTCAATGGGTCTGTTTGGAATGGGGGGGTGTTTGTACATTGGGCCCAGCTGATCTTTTGCGACGGAACGTCATGTTGGTGCAAGAGAAGTGACGATACCATGTAATCTCACTGATGTAATAGTGACATCAGACAGGGTGGTGAGGTGTTGGTTCATCACATGTGGCAGTGGAGGTATTCTGTGTAATGTCTATGGTGTCATCCTTCACAAGTGGTGGCAGCAGTGAGATTTTGCGTGATCTCTCTGGTGTCATCCTTCACAGGTAATTTTGCAAATATACATATAGATTCTTAATCCTTAATCCATCCCAAAGTCTTACTTAAACTATCAGTATTATTCCTTATCTCCAGCGCTTTGGATAATTCCACTATCTTGGCCTCCAATGCACTATATATTTTAACAGACTTTTATAAGGTATTTTCTTTTTTTGTACCATATCATTTCAATGGTAAAGTTTATAAATGCAGTTATAACCGTTTGAAATTATTGGCTTTCATTATTAATATTTTTAAGCTCTATATTTTCTATCATATTTCTCAAATATTTGGAAATGGAGAAGTACTTAAAAATTCCTTAATAGTTGTAGATGCAAAATGTTTCCATGAACCAAACTCAAAGAACATTCGAAAACCAATGTATAGAAGAAGAAGCAGCACTCAACAGGATGGATAAGCTGAAATATTGCCTTGTGAACATGGATAAATAAATTCAGATTACTTCACTGTTTTCTCAGCCATGATTCTACTTCTCCACTTACTTTATATTCAATGCAATAAAGTCTGCTCCTTCAGTCACATTGTCATAAGCGTCACTCTATAAGGTAGTATATATTCATGCCGACTACTACATGTTTGTATTACACAGGAAATAGAGTCAATATAAAAAAATACATACAAAGCATGTATTTTTTCTTCCTGTGTTCAGCAGGGAGAATTTCAAAGAAAAATATCCTATTCTTCACAGATACATTCAAATATAGTTGATATAAAGCATGCATATGATACCAGAGTTTCTTGGCTAACCCTAAGGACTTAATATGCCCATTTGTCGCTTGTGATGTTAAATTATTAATATTTTACATGATTACATTTACTGGCAATGAAGATTCAGCTGGAATATTGTTCACACTGTATAATACAATAATACAATGCATTTTGAGAAACACACAGCCATACAAACTAAGCAGGAATTTATAATGATGCCATGAAAGCGGAATTATTAGCCTGGCCTCTCTGCTCGAATGTGGAATTTAATATGGCAGTTTTCCATTGCCTCATGTATGATGAAGCTATATAATTATTAAAGGTCTCTTTCCTTTTCCAGCATAAGGACTATTCTTGCATTTACTTTATGTCTCATATTTCAGCTCAGGCCCATTCAACTTAATTGGACTGAGTTGCAATAGTAGGAAAAAACAATAAGTCTGGATAACCTTGTTCATGCAGTGTCAATGGAATTGTGTATGCTATGCCCCAATAGGAGCACACTAGCTTGTTTAGAGCTGTAGTCAAGTCAACTATATTGCAAGGCTGATTATATTTTATTATCAGATTATCAGTGTGAGGAACAGTAAGATACTAGTCTTACTACTATGATAAGACAATAGAAAAAATAGACCAAAAAGGTTGCCTGACACGACCCTAAAATAGGCCTATCACTGACGCCTGCCTGACTGTGGAGGTTGGCTCCCTAAAGAACGATTTTTTGGCGCCCCACTCACCGTGGACTGTCCCTCTCTTCCAGGGCCGGACTGGGACTAAAATTCAGCCCTGGCATTTGAAGTTACACAGGCCCACTTGTCACATGGTGACTTTATAATATCTTTGTACATTTGTAGGCAGGGCCGGTTTTAGGCAAAGTGGGGCCCTACGCCTAGGCAAAGTTTAAAATGGGGCCCAAAATGCTAACATATTGCACATCACACAAAAGCATTTTGGTTGTATTTACAAGCGCCGAGTTCAGGCCGCTAAATGAGTTTGATCGACAATGCTGAAGTTGTTCAACACTTTCCCGGCCTCTTTCCACCGTCTGAGAAAGAATGATGGGACAGAACGATCACTAACAGATCACTAACCGATCCCCATACAGTATCATGTTATCAGCAGCACATCTACAGTTTACAGCAGCGATGTGCTGCTGAGAACAATGATTTTTGTTCCGGCAAAAACAATCTGAATATGCAGCATTTTACTTGTTTAGTAAAATACACCCCATAGTCCTCCATATATTATAATGTGCTCCACAGTCCTCCATATAGTATAATACACTCCCTATAGTCCTCCATACATTAAAATACACTGCTCAGTCCTCCACATAGTATAATACACTCCTCATAGTCCTCCATATAGCATAATACACTCCTCATAGTGCTCCATATAGTATAATGCACCGCCATAGTCATCCATGTAGTACAATTCACTTCCCATAGTATAATGCACCCCATAGTTCTTCATATAGTATAACGTATTCCCCATAGTCCTCGATACAGTATAATACAGCCCACATATAGTATAATGTAGCCACCACCCTACAGAATATAATGCGGCAACCACAGAGTAAAATGCAGCCACCCCACAGAGTATAATGCAGCCACCCCACAGAGTATAATGTAACCCCATAGAATATAACACAGCCCGCCTCCCCATAATATATAATGTAGCCCCCCATAGAATATATTGCAGCCCCCCCATAGTATATAACACAACCTCCCCCATAGTATATAACCCAACCTCCCCCATAGAATATAATATACCCCCACAATAGTATATACCACAGCCACATAGTACATAACATGGCCTCCCCATAGAAGATAATATACTCCCCATAGTATATAGCAAAGCCAGCATAGTATATAGCACAGCCCGCATAGTAGATAACACAGCCCACACAGTAGTATATACAGCACAGCCCACACAGTAGTATATACAGCACAGCCCACACAGTAGAATATACAGCACAGCCCACACAGTAATATATACAGCACAGCCCGCACAGTAGTATATACAGCACAGCCCGCACAGTCATATATACAGCACAGCCCGCACAGTAGTATATACAGCACAGCCTGCACAGTAGTATATACAGCACAGCCCGCACAGTGGTATATACAGCACAGCCCGCACAGTGGTATATACAGCACAGCCCACACAGTGGTATATACAGCACAGCCCGCACAGTGGTATATACAGCACAGCCCGCACAGTAGTATATCCAACACAGTGGTATATCCAGCACAGCCCGCACAGTAGTATATCCAGCACAGCCCGCACAGTGGTATATCCAGCAAAGCCCGCACAGTGGTATATACAGCACAGCCCGCACAGTGGTATATACAGCACAGCCCGCACAGTGGTATATCCAGCACAGCCCACACAGTGGTATATACAGCACAGCCCGCACAGTGGTATATACAGCACAGCCCGCACAGTGGTATATCCAGCACAGCCCGCACAGTGGTATATCCAGCACAATGGTATATCCAGCACAGCCCGCACAGTGGTATATCCAGCACAGCCCGCACAGTGGTATATACAGCACAGCCCGCACAGTGGTATATACAGCACAGCCCGCACAGTGGTATATCCAGCACAGCCCGCACAGTGGTATATCCAGCACAGCCCACACAGTGGTATATACAGCACAGCCCGCAAAGTGGTATATACAGCACAGCCCGCACAGTGGTATATACACCACAGCCCGCACAGTGGTATATACAGCACAGCCCGCACAGTGGTATATCCAGCACAGCCCGCACAGTGGTATATCCAGCACAGCCCGCACAGTAGTATATCCAGCACAGTGGTATATCCAGCACAGCCCGCACAGTAGTATATCCAGCACAGTGGTATATACAGCACAGCCCGCACAGTGGTATATCCAGCACAGCCCGCACAGTGGTATATCCAGCACAGCCCGCACAGTGGTATATACAGCACAGCCCGCACAGTGGTATATACAGCACAGCCCGCACAGTGGTATATCCAGCACAGCCCGCACAGTGGTATATCCAGCACAGCCCGCACAGTAGTATATCCAGCACAGTGGTATATCCAGCACAGCCCGCACAGTAGTATATCCAGCACAGTGGTATATACAGCACAGCCCGCACAGTGGTATATCCAGCACAGCCCGCACAGTGGTATATCCAGCACAGCCCGCACAGTGGTATATACAGCACAGCCTGCACAGTGGTATATACAGCACAGCCTGCACAGTGGTATATCCAGCACAGCCCGCACAGTAGTATATCCAGCACAGTGGTATATACACAGCACAGTCCGCACAGTGGTATATCCAGCACAGCCCGCACAGTGGTATATCCAGCACAGCCCGCACAGTGGTATATACAGCACAGCCCGCACAGTGGTATATACAGCACAGCCCACACAGTGGTATATCCAGCACAGCCCGCACAGTATATCCAGCATAGTGGTATATCCAGCACAGAATATATACAGCACAGCCCGCACAGTGGTATATACAGCACAGCCCGCACAGTGGTTTATCCAGCACAGCCCGCACAGTAGTATATCCAGCACAGTGGTATATCTAGCACAGCCCGCATCTCTCCTGCTCCTCCCCCCCCCCGAGAATGTCCCACCAGTCCAGTAAAAAAAAAAAAAAACACTCTCCTCACCTTTCCTCTTGCCCGCGTTGCTTCCTGCTCCTGTCTCAGCGACTGCAGTCTGCCCGGGACACAGCAGGTGCGCGATGATATGACGTCATCGCGCACCCGCAGTGTCAGAGGCAGAGCGGGGAATGATGGGAGAGGGAGCGACAGCAGACGCTCTCTCCTCCATCATTGCATTCAACTGTACCGGCGTCTGACGCCGGTCTAGTGGAATGCGGCAGGGGGGTGAGTCAGCGGCGGCGGGGGGAGGCAGATCGAACGGCCCACGACTGGCACCGGCCCTTCTGGCATTTGCCAGAAGAGCCCGATGGCCAGTCCGGCCCTGCTCTCTTCCCTATAGTCGCCCTATCAATATAGGTGGGAAAACAATATAGCAAAGAGCAGGAATAAAAAACAGATAGAAAAGTAACCCTAAATTTCCTGTTTGGACCCTGTGAGGCACCTATAGATAACATGAAAAAATACACCAACAGCCAGCATGCCTTCAAAATATTACTCATCAAATAGCAATTTGGTCCACAATAAGCTGAATATATATATATATTAGAGAACCACCAAGCAACCAAGGATATGGATTACCAGAAAAGCACCACACAGGAGGTAGATTATAAAATGTATTTATTCAATATCAGTGGCAATTAATTAAAAACCAAAATCAGTGCGCATATCGGGACTAAAAAAATTACATATGATTATATCACAAAAAAATCAGATGATAGTAGCAGATCCACTTATATATAAATATATTCCTCAATTGTGCAAAACAGAATAGATACACAAAGTCATAAACCATAGAGATAACTGCAAAAAATAAAATGAAGCAGTTGGTGTAAAAGATATAAATTCACAATGCTGTGAATATGTGATAGCGCACCCCGACGCGCACACCCCTGACGAAGAAAATTTTCTGAAATGCAGGTTGGGGTGCACTATCCCGGGACGTGGCGACCCTTAAAGGTAAATACCTATAACTATATAATTCCTCCTTGCATGCAGCACTTTAATATTAGTTAGTAGTGACCATATTGGCCTATTCAATCTAAAGCTTGGCACATAGCACCTTGTTTTCACACAGCATTGTGAATTTATATCTTTTACACCAACTGCTTTATTTTATTTTTTGCAGTCATCTCTATGGTTTATGAATGTGTGTATCTATTCTGTTTTGCACAATTGAGGAATATATTTATATATAAGTGGGTCTGCTACTACTATCTGATTTTTTGTGATATAATCATATGTAATTTTTTTAGTCCCGATATGCGCACTGATTTTGGTTTTTAATTAATTGCCACTGATATTGAATAAAGGCATTTTATAATCTACCTCCTGTGTGGTGCTTTCCAATATCTAGTAAATGTATATGGAACGTGATAACAAGGTTAGTGACCTTGAAAGAGGAATTTACCTAAATACCTAAATCAGATATTCTAAGATGAGAACAATTGCTATATCTAAATGTAAATGTATTTGATATACCTAAATTAAAAATCTTGTCTGTGCTGGCCCCTATTGCATTGTTCTATGCTGGAAGAACTCTAAAAACATGGCTGCGAGCATTTTTCTGCCAATGCTGCAGTCTAAGCAATGAAAGAAATACACATAAAGGACAAGTCTGGCTCCTTTCCCTTGACTGGCATGCATCATGCTGGCCAAGGAAAAAGGGGCATCATGTGCTTCAGAGAAACACAATGTTGGGGCCACAATGCGCAAGGAAGTTGTTTGCCTGGATGACTGTGGTCTATTTTTACTTAACAGAGCTCTGACAACACTGCTAATGAAATAGATCCAACTTCAACCGTGAAAGTATTGTGGAATTCATTATATTTTAATCAGACAAATATTTACTTTTTTTCAATGAAAAGAATAAAATAATTTCTTAAAGGGAACCTGTCACCTGAATTTGGCGGGACCAGTTTTGGGTCATATGGGCGGGGTTTTCGGGTGTTTGATTCACCCTTTCCTTACCCGCTGGCTGCATGCTGGCCGCAATATTGGATTGAAGTTCATTCTCTGTCCTCCGGAGTACACGCCAGCGCAAGGCAATATTGCCACAGAAGCTCCTTAAAGTACTTGGTGGGGAGGGGTCATGGGAGTCAGATACCCACTGATCTGATATTGCTAGGCCAGACATCAGCTATTTTGTAGAACTGGAAAACCTCTTTAATCTTATGACACTGATGGCGTTTATGCATTTTTCTCACTTGAGACTTGGATGGTAGTATCATTATTGCCCCATTGTACATGTGGCCTCTAATATCTGCACATATGGAACACATTCTGACAAATGCAAGCTTCATGTTTTGCTATCACTATGTCAGATTCCCATTATTCGTTTACATTATAGTTACATTTCAGGTTTCACTTCATCAAACTGTAGAAGAACATTTGATTCCCATAACTGTCATGCTGTCATCAGAGATCAATTCATCTTGTTTTTCTCAAATAGTTCAGAAAAAACAAATGTGTTCCTGCAGTTATAAATCAGCTTCAACAAGCCTACACGGCTATTCAAATGATAGAGTTAAATGTGCAATGACCAAAAACTGAATTATAATAACTTCATCTAAAGTGGGTTGTTGATTGCCATTCTCTAGAAAATCTAATTTTGGTATATTATGAATATTAAAAATGGTTTCAGCTCCTACAGATTTACAATAAAAAAAGCTCTGAAAAAACGTAGTATAGTTACCTCTAAAAATCAGCTTCTTTCCCACACTGTTTATTTTTGAGGTCCGTCTTTACTCCTCTGTGTCATCAAAAATAAATAGAGCTGCATCTCTTGCATGACAGTGACGTCAGTAACACATTATCCAAAGTGATTTTAGCATTGTGGCAAACCAATGGTTGTTTAGATAAGGTGATGTGAAACAGTGGTGGATGACAGTTTAACAGCAATGAGAATAAGGCTGAAGGAATATATTTTAAAGAGAACCTGTCAGTATGATTTTATAATGTAAATTAAAGGCATCACTGTAATGGTGCTGTAATTCTACTTACTTAGATACATTTGGTGTATAAATCTACTTAGTTGTTCTGCTTTAATCGCCATTTGACTTTTTCTGCTAATTAGATTTCAGTGCACAGGGGCTGGGGTGTATGTGGGGTCTTCTCCTCCCTGTGTGTGATTCCCCAGCCCCTCCGTCTGCCTCCAGTCTATGAATGACAAGTCACTGCTGAGATTTGTAACAAAGGCAGGTAATTCACAGACTGGAGGCAGGTATAGGGGCTGGTGAGTCACAGACAGGGAAGAAAACACCAAGTGCACTGTGCACCAAAATCTAATTAGTATAAAACTTCAAATGGTGATTAAGGAAGAACAGCAAAGTGAATTTCTTTATGAAAATGTATCAATGCAATCAGTATTACAGCACCAGCCATGTCTTTATAATACAAAATTCTGCTGACAGGTTCTCTTTCTGGTGCCCATTGACACTTTAACTGATCAAAATAAATTTCAATCAAAACGTAATTTACTCAGTAAAACCTAAAAACCAACCATCGTATTAGAAGACCAATCACAGACTGCTATCATCTGAAATTAAGTTTGCTGCATTTGATTATTTCGGATAATAGCTGGGCTTAACATTATTTTGTTCTTTGAAAGAATACTCCCAGAAATGGTTCACGTGGACTAAAATGTGTATAGCTGTATCAATATAATAATCTTTCACAAGACGAAGATTAGTTCAACGAATGTACAATTAACAACTGCATTCATCTAAAGGCCTCTTTTAGAGTTCAGACGTAGTAAAAAAGTAAAGTCTAGATTGAATGAAAACTATGATGATAACTGGAATGTGTAACAGCCATTCAAATGAAATAAATACATCTTGTATTTTTAATCACATGGCTCCCATTCATTTAACCCCTTTACCCCCAAGGGTGGTTTGCACGTTAATGATCGGGCCAATTTTTACAATTCTGACCACTGTCCCTTTATGAGTTTATAACTCTGGAACGCTTCAACGGATCTTGGCGATTCTGACACTGTTTTCTCTAGACATATTGTACTTCATGATAGTGGTAAAATTTCTTCAATATAACTTGCATTTATTTGTGAAAAAAACGGAAATTTGGCAAAAATTTTGAAAATTTTGCAATTTTCCAAATTTGAATTTTTATGCCTTTAAATCACAGAGATATGTCACACAAAATACTTAATAGGTAACATTTCGCACATGTATACATTAGCACAATTTAGGAGCCAACATTTTTTTTTGTTAGGGAGTTATAAGGGTTAAAAGTTGACCAGCAATTTCTCATTTTTACAACACCATTTTTTTTTAGGGACCACATCTCATTTGAAGTCATTTTGAGGGGTCTATATGATAGAAAATACCCAAGTGTGACACCATTCTAAAAACTGCACCCCTCAAGGTGCTCAAAACCACATTCAAGAAATTTATTAACCCTTCAGGTGTTTCACAGGAATTTTTGGAATGTTTAAATAAAAATTAACATTTAAATTTTTTTTACACTAAATTTCAGCTCCAATTTGTTTTATTTTACCAAGGGTAACAAGAGAAAATGGACCCCAAAAGTTGTTGTACAATTTGTCCTGAGTACGCCGATACCCCATATGTGGGGGTAAACCACTGTTTGGGTGCACCGCAGAGCTCGGAATGGAAGGAGCACCATTTGACTTTTCAATGCAAACTTGACAGGAATTGAGATGGAACGCCATGTTGCGTTTGGAGAGCCCCTGATGTGCCTAAACATTGAAACCCCCACAAGTGACACCATTTTGGAAAGTAGACCCCTTAAGGAACTTATCTAGATGTGTGGTGAGAACTTTGACCCAACAAGTGCTTCACAGAAGTTTATAATGCAGAGCCGTAAAAATAAAAAATCATATTTTTTCACAAAAATTATCTTTTTGCCCCAATTTTTTATCTTCCCAAGGGTAAGAGAAGAAATTAGACCACAAAAGTTGTTGTGCAATTTGTCCTGAGTACGCCGATACCCCATATGTGGGGGCAAACAACTGTTTGGGCGCATGGCAGAGCTCGGAAGGGAAGGAGCGCCATTTGACTTTTCAATGCAAAATTGACTGGAATTAAGATGGGACGCCATGTCACGTTTGGAGAGCCCCTGATGTGCCTAAACATTAAACCCCCCACAAGTGACACCATTTTGGAAAGTAGACCCCCCAAGGAACTTATCTAGATGTGTTTTGAGAACTTTGAATCCCTCAAGTATTTCACTACAGGTTATGACGCAGAGCCGTGAAAATAAAAATTCTTTTTTTTTCACAAAAATGATTTTTTAGCCCCCAGTTTTGTATTTTCCCAAGGGTAACAGGAGAAATTGGACCCCAAAAGTTGTTGTCCAATTTGTCCTGAGTATGCTGATGCCTATGTCGGAGGGAACCACTGTTTGGGCGCATGGCAGAGCTCGGAAGGGAAGGAGCGCCATTTGGAATGCAGACTTAGATGGATTGGTCTGCAGGCATCATGCTGCATTTGCAGAGCCCCTGATGTACCCAAACAGTAGAAACCCCCAAAAGTGACCCCATATTGGAAACTATACCTCCCAAGGAACTTATCTAGATGTGTTGTGAGAACTTTGAACCCCCAGGTGTTTCACTACAGTTTACAACGCAGAGCCGTGAAAATAAACAATCTTTTTTTTCCCACAAAAATGATTTTTAGCCCCCCAAATTTATATTTTCCCAAGGGTAACAAGAGAACTTGGACCCCAAAAGTTGTTGTCCAATTTTTCCCGAGTACGCTGATGCCCCATATGTTGGGGTAAACCCCTGTTTAGGCGCACGGTAAAGCTCGGAAGGGAAGGAGCACTGTTTTACTTTTTCAATGCAGAATTGGCTGGAAGTGAGATCGGACGCCATGTCGCGTTTGGAAAGCCCCTGATGTGCCTAAACAGTGGAAACTCCCCAATTCTAACTGAAACCCTAATCCAAACACACCCCTAACCCTAATCCCAACGGTAACCCTATCCACACCCCTAACCCTGACACACCCCTAACTCTAATCCCAACCCTAATCCCAACCATAAATGTAATCCAAACCCTAACCCTAACTTTAGCCACAACCCTAACCCTAACTTTAGCCGCAACCCTAACCCTAACTTTAGCTCCAACCCTAGCCCCAACCCTAACCCCAGCCCTAGCCCTAAACCTAGCCCTAACCCTAGCCCTAACCCTAGCCCTAACTCTAGCCCTTGCCCTAACCCTAACCCTAGCCCTAACCCTAGCCCTAACCCTAACCCTAACCCTAACCCTAGCCCTAACCCTAACCCTAATGGGAAAATGGAAATAAATACATTTTTTTTAATTTTATTATTTTTCCCTAACTAAGGGGGTGATGAAGGGGGGTTTGATTTACTTTTATATCATTTTTTATAGCGGATTTTTATGATTGGCAGCGGTCACACACTAAAAGACGCTTTTTATAGCAAAAAAGTTTTTGCGTCTCCACATTTTGAGACCTATAATTTTTCCATATTTTGGTCTACAGAGTCATGTGAGGTCTTGTTTTTTGCGGGACGAGCTGACGTTTTTATTTGTAACATTTTCGGACACGTGACAGTTTTTGATCGCTTGTTATTCCGATTTTTGTGAGGCAGAATGACCAAAAACCAGCTATTCATGAATTTCTTTTGGGGGAGGCGTTTATACCGTTCCACGTTTGGTAAAATTGATAAAGCAGTTTTATTCTTCGGGTCAGTACGATTACAGCGATACCTAATTTATATCTTTTTTCATGTTTTGGCGCTTTTATGCGATAAAAACTATTTTATAGAATAAATAATTATTTTGGCATCGCTTTATTCTGAGGACTATAACTTTTTTATTTTTTCTTGGATGATGCTGTATGGTGGCTCATTTTTTGTGGGACAAGATGATGTTTTCAGCGGTACCATGGTTATTTATATCTGTCTTTTTGATTGCGTGTTATTCCTCTTTTTGTTCGGCGGTATGATAATAAAGCGTTGTTTTTTGCCTTGTTTTTTTTTTTTCCTATGGTGTTCACTGAAGGGGTTAACTAGTGATATAGTTTTATAGGTGGGGTCGTTACGGACGCAGTGATACTAAATATGTGTACTTTTATTGTTTTATTTTTTTATTTAGATAAAGAAATGTATTTATGGGAATAATATTTTATTTTTTTCTTTATTTAGGATTTTTTAAAAAAAAATTTTTTACACATGTGGAAATTTTTGTTTTTAACTGTTTTACTTTGTCCCAGGGGGGTACATCACAGCACTCTGTCAGATCACCGATCTGACTTACAGCACTGCAGGCTTACCAAGCGCCTGCTCTGAGCAGGCACTCGGTAAGCCACCTCCCTCCCTGCAGGACCCGGATGCCGCGGCCATCTTGGATCCGGGCACCTGCAGCGAGGAGGAGGTAAGAGACCCTCGCAGCAACGCGATCACATCGCATTGCTCCGGGGGGGTCTCAGGGAAGCACGCAGGGAGCCCCCTCCCTGCGCGATGCTTCCCTGTACCGCCGGCACACCGCGATCATGTTTGATCGCGGTGTGCCAGGGGTTAATGTGTCGGGGGCGGTCTGTGACTGCTCCTTGCACATAGTGCCGGATGTCAGCTGTGATAATCAGCTGACACCCGGCCGCGATTGGCCGCGCTCCCCCCGTGAGCGCCGCCGATCGCGCTGGACGTACTATCCCATCGGTGGTCATACGGGCCCACCCCACCTCGACGGGACAGTACGTCCAATGTCAGAAAGGGGTTAATACTAATGTACCATTTACAGATTCTTTATTTTATTTTTAAATGGTGGCTAATCTCTTTCTTCGTGTTATAACTCATTTTCAGTAGTGAAGATTACTTAGGGTCTGAGTTCTGAGACCACCACTGTTTATTTAAGCATTCAGCTTATCATCAATCACAAGCAAAATAGTGTAAAGACATGCAGAGTGTTAGGACAGTGCTGGCACCCCTGCATGTTTCCCCTTTTTCATCTCAGCAAGGATGCTGGTGTGTTCACTCACTGTTCTATGCTGCTCCAGTCCTTGTTGCTTCTGTCTCCATGGGTGAATGCTAAGGGTGCATGCCTGTGCTTCTAAAAAGGTGCTGCACATGCTTCAGAAAATGTCCCCAGCCAATGACTGGGAGACAGTAGGCATTTAAGGCACCTTCCCCAAATGGGAGGTGCCTAAGCAACATTTGTATCAGTGAGTTTGCTGTTACCCAGTTGTAAGTTCCCTGTACCCATGTGCTCTGTATCTGATCCTGTTTGTCCTGTGGACCTGACCCTGTCTGCCCTGTCTACACCTGATCCTGTCTGTCCTGCAGTATCTATACCTGAACCCATTTTGACAGTGCCTAGTCCTGTTCTATCTGAAGCTGCACCTGTGATCCTGTACCTATGGCAGTCCCGTGTTCCTGTACCTGTCCTGCTTGTGCCTGATTCCATGTCTGTCTACCTGCCATATCACTCTTGATAACCAGTTCCTGGCTGGTCCATCTTCCCTGTCCCTTTGGGGGCTGGCTGCCATGGCTCCTGGTTATTTTCTGGAGTAGCACCTGGCATCCACCTGGGCTCAAGTATAACCACACTATCAGGGGCTCTAGTGAAGAACTAGATGTTTGCTTAGCTACTCAGGCTCTCCTCAGACCATGGCACAGTGGTTCCACAACCACATGCATAACAGTTCCTGTTGAAATTGTATACTCAAATTGATCAACTAAGAGCAGTGGGCAATGTCTCAAACTATTCAATGCACACTGTGCATAGAATAGACTGAAACATATAAGCCATTTTACAAACATTTCACATTATTATGTAAAAGACTTTTTCACTAGATCTTTGCCCATACCCTTCCATATCTTTGCACTTTCAATATATTCATAGAGTGTGGCATGAGATTACAAGCTTTGAAAAACAATAACCTGATTTTGCATTTCTATGTCACAAGTAGTGTTGAGCATTCCGATACCGCAAGTATCGGGTATCGGACGATACTTGCGGTATCGGAATTCCGATGCCGAGTTCCGATATTTTTGTGGTATCGGAAATCAGAATCGGAAGTTCCCAGTGTATGGTTCCCAGGGTCTGGAAGAGAGGAGACTCTCCTTCAGGCCATGGGATCCATATTCATGTAAAAAATAAAGAATTAATAAATATGGATATACTCACCCGTCCGGCGGCCCCTGGACCTTACCGATTGTAACCAGCAGCCTCCGTTCCTAAGAATGAGGAGTTTATGACCCTCGATGACGTCGCGGTTTGTGATTGGTCGCGTGCCGCTCATTTGACCGCTCACGCGACCAATCACAAGCCGCGACGTCATCGCAGGTCCTAAACTCCTCATTCTTAGGAAAGGAGGCTGCCGGTTACAGTCGGTAAGGTCCAGGGGCCGCCGGACGGGTGAGTATATCCATATTTTTATTTTAATTCTTTATTTTTTACATGAATATGGATCCCAGGGCCTGAAGGAGAGTTTCCTCTCCTTCAGACCCTGGGAACCATCCAGGATAGCTTCCGATACTTGTGTCCCATTGACTTGTAT
Organism: Ranitomeya variabilis; assembly: GCF_051348905.1. Lineage (NCBI taxonomy): Eukaryota > Metazoa > Chordata > Amphibia > Anura > Dendrobatidae > Ranitomeya > Ranitomeya variabilis. Next base: position 829,641,346 of record NC_135233.1, read on the forward strand.
TGGTATCGGGTATCGGTATCGGCGATATCCGATATTTTTCGGGTATCGGCCGATACTATCCGATACCGATACTTTCAAGTATTGGAAGGTATCGCCTAACACTAGTCACAAGATGAATGTGGTATACAGTATATGCCAATGAGTGAATACATAGTGGTTGCGATGTGAATTATAGCCTATAAATTGTTTAGATAGCATGTTCAGATATTGTGCTAAACTTGATATGTGACATTTTGATGAAAGTCAAGTGATGGTAAGAGTGGAGACATCTGTATATTCCATAGTATAATCCTATAATCAAGGGAATCTATTCTAAAGTATTCTGAAATATAATAATCTTATTGTGTCATAATAAAGTGAAACTAGACGGGCATTTCCTGAAGGAAATGCATGGTGCTTGAACAGTGCTGCCAGCTTTACAGCAGCACTTTTCACACACAGGACGGGGGGCACTTACTTTTCACACACAGGACCGGGGGGCACTTACTTTTCACACATAGGACCAGGGGGCACTTACTTTTCCCACACAGGACTGGGAGGCACTTACTTTTCACACACAGGACCAGGGGGAACTTACTTTTCACACACAGGACCAGGGGGAACTTACTTTTCACACACAAGATGGGGGGGCACTTACTTTTCACACACAGGACTGGGAGGCACTTACTTTTCACACACAGGACCAGGGGGAACTTACTTTTCACACACAGGACCAGGGGGAACTTACTTTTCACACACAGGATGGGGGGGCACTTACTTTTCACACACAGGACCGGGGGGCACTTACTTTTCACACACAGGACCAGGGGGCACTTACTTTTCACACACAGGACCGGGGGGACTTACTTTTCACACACAGGACTGGGGGGCACTTACTTTTCACACACGGGCCCAGGGGGTACTTACTTTTCACAAACGGGACTGGGGGGCACTTACTTTTCATACACGGGACCGGGGGGCACTTACTTTTCACACACGGGACCGGGGGCACTTTTCACACACGGGACCGGGGGCACTTACTTTTCACACACGGGGTCGGGGGGCACTTACTTTTCACACACGGGGCCGGGGGGCACTTTTCACACACGGGACCGGGGGCACTTTTCACACACGGGACCGGGGGGGGCACTTTTCACACACGGGACAATGGGGCACTTACTTTTCACACACGGGGCCGGGGGCACTTACTTTTCACACACGGGGCCGGGGGGCACTTACTTTTCACACACAGGACCGGGGGCACTTTTCACACACGGGACCGGGGGCACTTACTTTTCACACACGGGACCGGGGGGCACTTACTTTTCACACACGGGACCGGGGGGCACTTTTCACACATGGGACTGGGGGCACTTTTCACACATGGGACCAGGGGGCACTTACTTTTCACACACGGGACTGGGGGCACTTTTCACACATGGGACCGGGGGGCACTTACTTTTCACACACGGGGCCGGGGGGCACTTTTCACACACGGGACCGGGGGCACTTTTCACACATGGGACCAGGGGGCACTTACTTTTCACACACGGGACTGGGGGCACTTACTTTTCACACACGTGACCGGGGGGCACTTACTTTTCACACACGGGATGACCAGGGGCACTTACTTTTCACACACGGGACCGGGGGCACTTACTTTTCACACACGGTACTGGGGGGCACTTACTTTTCACACACAGGACTGGGGGGCACTTACTTTTCACATACGGGACCGGGGGCACTTACTTTTCACACACGGGGCCGGGGGGCACTTACTTTTCACACACAGGACCGGATGATGTCATAGTCACTTTATTCTGATGTTTTACTTTGATAAATGATCATGTCCTAAAATGGACACCATACATTTGCATAGCTGCCATCTTTGGAAGGTCAAGTTGGGGGTCATGGAAAGGTCGCCATTAATTCCTATGGGAAATTTTTTTTTTAAATGCGATTTTTTAAAAAACTACAAATCGGATCAGCTCCAAAAATATATAGCACACCTTTCCCCACCGAGGGCTTCAAAACGCCACCTGAACGGGGTCTATGCGCCAAGCGGTTCAGGCCGCATTAATTGCGGAAAACGCGGAGAAGAAGAATAAAATATAAGAAATCGGATTACAATATGTTGCTTGAACCTAGAGGATTCAAGCACCATAATGATTGATAAAACATGAAAGGAAAATATTTTTGAATGTGTTATGAATCCATGTAACACAAAAAATTGCAGAAATTGTCCCTATAGAGAGGGAGATAACATGAACCTTAGCACCATATATTATTGGAAGTAGCAATTCTTAAAGTCAATTTCGACCCTATTACAAGCTTTGCAATATATCTTAGGATAAAAGCCAAACCAGAATCTCAATAAGAAGACACTATTTTCACGGTGTTGCCCCTCATCAGTGCAAAGCATGAGATTTGATTTGGCTGTTTGAGAGGCCTCTGACTCTTATCTAATGGGTAACAGTTCCCTTAATGGACAGTGACATATCTGGCATTCCAGGGGAAGGATGCTTATAAGCCACGCAATGCTTCTCAGAAAAATTACATATGCAACTTATTTCTTCAGAGAGAAAAAGGACATGAGCTCTAGTGCCACCTATTGGAAGTAGCAATCCTAATAGTCAATACTTTGAAATAGTCTCCCTTGATTATAGGTTTATATCTGTATTAGGGGTTAATGTCCACTCTTATTAAATTTGGCCTATATTCCATAAGAATAAGCAAAAATAAAGCATTTCTGAAACACAGAAGTGATCAACTCTTTTCATTAGAATTTTTCTGTATAAAGTTTCCACTGTTGGCTTTGCTTACAAAGGCTAATGCAAAATACTTCCCAAAACACTGCCATGTAAAACCAGACTTAAAAGTAAGTTAAAGGTTCTAGTCTACATTGTTGTCTTAGGTGGACAGTCAGCTCTATTTTCTGAGAATCTCAAGTCTTTTGAGAACCATGAGAGTAGGTTAACTCATGGAACAGACAAATGTGAAACTAAATTTCCTTGTTCTTTTTCATCCTATGAATCTGATCTTTTCATTTCATAAGTTTTCCTTCTACTTCTAATTCTACCAAATTAGTGAGATAATAGGGTAAGTTTCTATTGTGCCTGTGCCAAATTAATGAGCTAGTAGGGGATAAAATGTTGCAGAAAAATCCAGTTTGCTTATCCAGCTTCATTAACAAAAATAAAATTACCCTTTTTATTCATAAATAATGATGAGCAAATATACTCGTTACTCAAGATTTCTCGAGCATGTTCCGGGGTCCTCCGAGTATGTTTTAGTGCTCAGAGATTTAGTTTTTCTTGCCGCAGCTGAATGATTTACATCTGTTAGCCAGCATAAGTACATGTGGGGATTCCCTAGCAACCAGGCAACCCCCACATGTACTTATGCTGGCTAACAGCTGTAAATCATTCAGCTGCGGCAAGAAAAACGAAATCTCCGAGCACTAAAAAATACTCGGAGGACACCCGAGCATGCTCGAGAAATCTTGAGTAACGAGTATATTTGCTCACCACTATTCATAAATAATTCATTAAAATCAATACCAAAGTCAACATGTTTTGAAAGTTCCATGCGTTATTAATGCTGCCTCACACACATATCATATAGTTGAACATGGTACAATTATAGTACAAATTATGCTTTAAGAATGCTAATATTATATAATTTTATTTATGTGGGAACAAAATTATATTAATGGTAATTAGCTTTGAAATCTGTCCTTTATTACAAAAAAGAAATAACTACAAAAGAATTAACTACTACTAGTAGTGTACCACATATTTTATTAAACGCATTAAACACTTTGACATTTTTTTCGTTGAGTGTTATTTCTAAATGCCCCATGCCCCCTAAAGTACAACCAAGATTGCATGTAAATTAATGTAATTTGTTAAAGCTACAGATTGTGACACCATTAAATAAGTAGTTGCAGCAACCTATATTCACTGACATCTTCACTATGTCTAACATAATATTTTACATACTGCTGCACTTTAAGTTTGATTTAATATGCCTTTCCCTTTTGGGTTTTCTCTGCGTTATCATAAATTATCAACATAATTTGGCATTCTTTTGTTAATGTGCATTAACATCTCATGGTGGACTTGGCCTTAAACTGAACCGTGGTATAAAGCTACGTTAATTAAGCATGCCAGAGTGCAAGCAAAATTCATGGTACAGGTTTATTGAAAGTTGACTATCTAAATGCAGCGTGAACTTCAACTCCCATCAGTTACCGACACTTTAATTATGTTGATTACTTACTAATTTAATTTTAATGATTGTGTTATTAATCAGCAATCCAAAACTTTAAAACGAGAATTTTGAATAATCGCTACACTTGATTGATTTATATACTTAGCATAGCTTAAAAAAAAATAAGTAGGAACATACATGTTGCACAAGATGGATTTATATGCCTAATAAATACTTAACCAAAAACAACATGGACATTTTTCAAGAGCTGTGAGCATATTGTGACTGTATCATTTCATAGACAAAGGCCCTGTCTCATCATTGCTTTGCACATGTTTTTTTTCTAGTTTTGCATCTTTTTTTTGTTTCCAACCAATTCAATAATATATTTGTGTCTGTTTGAATTTTACATTTTATATGTGCTTGCCTGTTTGTTTTTTACAATTTGTGGGTGGAGTCTAGCAATGCCGGATGTTTTTGCCTGATTTATCAATTGTGACTTCTGTGAAAATTGTGAAAATTGCAAAATTTGGCATAACTCCACTCCAGTCCCCAACTGGTCTATTTTCAAGTACGCCAGCAATTTGCACAATTTTTGCAACTTTTGCCTCAAAACATGGCAACAGTTTAAGGGAGAAAATGGCAATTTTTGACATTAAGCCAAATTTGTAAATTGTAAATGGCGTGCACCATTTTGACTAATTTGTCTCCAAAATTGGCACAAGACACAAGAGAGGAAAAAGGAAAATTACTTTAAAAGAGCACAAATGATGAATCAGGGCCAAAATGCCTAATTTAAAAAAAAAAATAGAAATTGTGCCTTTTTACCCATAACAGTGCAGTTTTAAATATACCAGTCCAGTTTAAGAAAATAAATCTGAAATTAAATTTGAATACTGATTTTTTTTGTTTGCATCAAAATATATTTTTAGACAGTTTTGATAAGTAAAGCCCAAAGCATTACTCTAATGCTAATTAAACCTCATGTCTACAAGCCAACCATAAAAACTTTCTATGCATTCATTTCTATCAATTTCCAAATTGGTAACTAAGAAATCAACTTTTAACAAAGTTCAAGACATGTAATGAATATTTTTCCACTATTAAAACTTTCAAAGAGCATGATGCTAAAGAGATTGTGCTACAGCATTTATGTTGTCAAATTAAGAAAAAAGAGAGAAAAATATCCTTCAATTATTTTCTCTAATATAATAACTACAAGAACAAGACTAGGTTAAGAAGTCATTATCTATCGATCTTTATACTTGCCATTTTATAGTAGGGAAGACATTTTAACGACAATTAAAGAAAAGTATACAAAGTCAAATTGAATCAAGTAACATGAGGATTTTACCTAGAATTTTGCTTCAAACACACTCTAGATATTAGGGGTGCAACCTTCAGACATCATTTTATTGAGTCAGTTCTTCAACAGAATTAGCATACTGTTGGTTTGAAAATACATAGTATGATTGTTTTCTCACCAAGAAAAATTAATCTACATGTGGATAACATTTTTAAAATCTTATCTAAATGAATTGTTCTTTCGTAAGTTCTAAATTTAGATCCACCACATCTATACTTACCATTACAGTTTCAGAAAATACTTAAATATCTATTTGACTGTATAGTAAAAGTTTATGGGTCTGATTCATCACAGTGTTTTCACTAGAATTCTGACATATATATTTTGAAATGTCCAGTGTTGAAATTTAAAACAGCTCTGAAAAACTTAAAAGAGTGAGCGGCTCTGAGGTGGTGTGGGGCATGACTAAGTTCATACAACTGATTCATAACAAATTACCTCCAATATTGGTATGCTATAAAAACAATCAGTAGTAGTTGTAATACTAGACCTACGCGTTTCATGTGTTTCAACCCTTTTAATCATAAGTCAAATAATGTTTTTAGCTTATTCTTTATACATTTTTGGGGTAGTTGCTGTATTTTTGTCCTTTTCTTGATTGCTCACCTGTAACCAGATCCAGGATTCTATCATGGGGTGATGTGAAAGGGAAGCAGGTGAGTATAAAAAGCGCCACCCAACAATGAGAACACAGCATCCGCTGTGTATGACATGTACATCACTATAGTTACGATGATGTCAGGTAGCCACCTGGGAAAATCGTCCACAGTGTGTGACATATGCGTTGTCATGGTAACCAGGAAGCTTGGCGGTGGCATCATATGTGCTTGACGTCACGGTCACATAACCTCACACAACATGAAAGAGATGCCACAGGCCAGCAATCAAGCTGGGACCATGGCTCGCACGCATACCAGTGTCAGCCATGACTACACTTAAGGTAAATGCTGTAATAAACTTGCAGTGAGAGACTTGACATCAATGATAGCCTAGAACCACTAGTTATCAAATAATTGGTAAAGTATTACAATAAAAGACATAATAGATGAACATTCACTGCAGGAAATAAATTACAGATACAAGCCAGATAAACATACATCTTTTATGACAATATAAACCACATCATTGATTTCATGTGACAAATATATCAAACAGAAACAGTTAAGTCCTGTGCAGATCTATGTCAGACATGAACATGCATCTTACCAGTTATTTTTAGATTCTTTATGTATATAACTTCACAATGTACACTGCTCAAAAAAATAAAGGGAACACTAAAATCCCACATCCAAGATATCACTGAATGAAATATTCCAGTTGTAAATCTTTATTCATTACATAGTGGAATGTGTTGAGAACAATAAAACTTAAAAATTATCAACGTAAATCACAACTAATATCAGACGGAAGTCTGCAGTCGGTATGATGCTCAAAATCAAAGTGGAATATGAAGTTACAGGCTGATCCAACTTCAGTGGAAATGCCTCAAGACAAGGAAATGATGCTCAGTACTGTTTGTGGCCTCCACGTGCCTGTATGACCTCCCTGCAATGCCTGGGCATGCTCCTAATGAGGCTTGCGGATGGTCTCCTGAGAGATTTCCTCCCAGACCTGGACTAAAGCATCTGCCAACTCCTGGACAGTCTGTGGTGCAACATGACGGTGGATGGTGGGAGACAAGATATCCCAAATGTGTTCAATCGGATTCAGGTCTGGGGAACAGGCAGGCCAGTCCATAGCTTCAATGCCTTCATCTTGCAGGAACTGCTGACACACTCCAGCCACATGAGGTCTGGCATTGTCCTGCATTAGGAGGAACCCAGGGCCAAACGAACTAGCATATGCTCTCATAAGGGGTCTGAGGATCTCATCTTGGTACCTAATGTCAGTCAGGCTACCTCTGGTGAGCACATGGTGAGGGCTGTGTGGCCCTCCAAAGAAACGTCACCCCACACCATTACTGATCCACTGCCAAACCAATCATGCTGAAGCATGTTGCAGGCAGCAGATCGCTCTCCACGATGTCTCCAGACTCTGACACGTCTGTCACATGTGCTCAGTTTGAACCTGCTTTCGCCAGTGGTGAATTTGCCAATCCTGGTGTTCTGTGGCAAATGTCAAGTGTTCTGCATGGTGTTGGGTTGTGAGCACAACCCCCATCTGTGGAAGTCGGGCACTGAGACCATCCTCATCGAGTTGGTTTCTTACTGTTTGTTCAGACACATGCACATTTGTAGCCTGCTGGAGGTCATTTTCCAGGGCTCTGGCACTGGTCCCCCTGTTCCTCCTTGCACAAAGGCTGAGGTAGCGGTCCTAGTGCTGGGTTGTTGCCCTCCTTTGCCCCCTATACATCTCCTGATGTACTGGCCTGTCTCCTGGTAGCGACTCCGGCCTTTGGACACTACGTTGACAGACACAGCAAAGCTTCTTGTCACAGCTCACATTGATGTGCCATCCTGGATGAGCTGCACTACCTGAGCCCCTTGTGTGGGTTGTAGAGTCTGTCTTATGCTACTACGAGTGTGAAAGCACAACCAACATTCAAAAGTGACCAAAACATCAGCCAGAAAGCACAGGTACTGAGATATGGTCTGTGGTCCCCACCTGTTGTCCCCAAATTTATTGAGTGTATCTTGATCACTGCCAATAATTTCCATCTGTTGTCTATTCCATTTGCATAACAGCATGTGAAATTGATTGTCAAACAGTGTTGCTTCCTACGTGGACAGTTTGACTTCACAGACGTTTGATTTACTTGTGGCTATATTCTGTTGTTTAAGTGTTCCCTTTATTTTTTGAGCAGTGTATATCTTATCAATCAATTATACATGCATCATAATATAAGACAGAGGTCTGCACATACAACATAGCAACCATATACAGATCAAAATATAAGGTTGGAAAATAAAAAATAAATTAAAAACTGGGCACAAGTAATCCAATGATGGGAATCACATGTAGTGCTTCACAGATATCCACATGCAGCTGCAATAGAATTCCACATTATAGATGTACCACTGGTGGTAGGGCTCAATAAAAAAAGAATATATATAAATAAAAGCTTATTAAAAGAAACAAGAAAAACACATGCATGTAAAGCTGTAGATTTTAAATGAATGGAACATAACTGATGTTTTCATTTAACCCCTTAGGGTGTACAGTTTGGAGACTTCAGATCCACCTGGTTTCACGCTGGGCAAGCTTTTGACTTAACTTCCCCCCACGAATACCAGGATCTATTATGTTGATCCCCCTCACCCTAAGTAGGGAGCTCTCACAATTATGGTGTGATTTGAAGTGACATGGTAAGATCCTTAGTGTGGACGTGTCGTCATGGCTGCCCGCCGCCCAAATCCCCAACACATGTTTGTGCACACATTCTTTCAATTGCCGTGTTGTCAAACCCACATAAATTAGATTGCATGGGCACACGTCAAAATATATTACAAATCTAGAAGTGCACATCATATGAATTAAAGAATGTATTAGAACTGTCGATATTGGGGCAGGCGACACACCGGCCACAAGGCACACATCCACACCCACGACCAGCGTCATCCAAAAATGTAAGTCTAGGCTCACGTAAGTTCCTGGAACGCCTAATTGTGACATTTGGTGTATCTGGAATAAGTTGTTTAAGGATGGGGTCTGTTTGGAGGATAGGCCATGCTCTCTGGAGACATCCCTTCATACATGCAAATTGCGTATGATAATTTGTGATAAATCTAATCTTATGCTCTGGTTTTGGAGTATCGTGCTTATATAATAGAGAATGATGTGTAGAATGTTTGGCTCTATGATAAGCCCACTTAATTACACGTCTACTATTGCCTCACTATTGCCTCTTTCTTGGAATCTAACACATGAATCCTGTGCATGAACCTCAAAATCTTGATCATTTGTACAAATTCTATGCAATCTAAGAAATGTCCAGTTGGAATAGAATTAATCACGTGGTTTCGGTGGGCTGAGGAGGCATGCAGTAACATATTAGTGGATGTTTCCTTTCTATAGATGGTAGTCTGTAAAGTATCATTCATATGCCTACATATAGTTACATCTAGTAAGTCAACTCTATCCTCACCACATCGGTGCGTGATGCGGATATTTTTGTCATTCCTGTTAAGGGTTTCCATAAATTCATGCAGCAATCCGGTCGATCCCTGCCAGGTCAGGAAAATGTCATCAATGTAGTGAATCCAGATGGGGATTCGGTCCATTAACGAATGCTGATCCGGCAGGAAGAGGTCCCTCTCCCACAGCCACAGGAACAGGTTGGAGTACACTGGAGCAAAGAATGCCCCCATGTTTGTACCCTGGAGCTGCAGGCAGAAGGAACCCATAACCGTGAAAAAGTTATGTGTCAGTGAGAACTCCAGGAGCTCCAGAATCAGATCGACGATCTCCTTTGGTAGATTTGACATATTCAGGTAATAGCTAGCAGTTGCTAGACCATCAGTATGGTGAATGTTGGTATAGAGGGATTCCACATCCCCTGTAACTAAAAATGTACCATGACCAATATGGAGATCGTCGACCCTCTTCAGGAGCTCACCCGTATCCAACAGAAAGGAGGGAAACTTTCCACCAATGGCAGAAGCTTTGAATCTATCCAACGATTGATGTTTTCCAGGAAGTTTCCTGAACTTGAGATGATTGGATATCCCAGGGGAACCTCCCTATTTTTATGTATCTTGGCTAACAAGTACATAGTTGAAATTATCGGTTCTTGTACCTGTAGTGCTGAAGTCAGCTCCTTTGTTATATCCATTTTGGCAACAGCAGTATTTAGAATTTTTTTTTAACTGTCCTGTGAAGGACAGTAGGGGGTTAAAAGTTAGGCATTTATAACAGGTTTTACTATTAAGCTGCTTGAAAGCCTCTTTTTCATAGAGGGATTTTGTCCAAAGAGCAATATTGCCCTTCTTGTCAGCTGGCTTCAGCACATCAGGGAGTGTCCTCAGGATGTCTAATCTAGCCCGTTCATTCCCACTCAGGTTATCGTGCACAACCCCCTGCGGAATCTGCATGAAGTCATTTGCAACAACCTGGACATACAGATCTAGGCTAGTGCATGTAGAAAGGGGAAGAAACTTCTAGGATTTAACACTAACGTAGGGGGAAATCTTACCTCCTTCACCAAAACTATGTTCAGTGGCTAAGTGGTAAATGAGAATTGACCTTGACACTAACTATTTTCAAATGGAAACATGTATATCAATCTGCTAAAATAAGTGGAATTCTACTTTTGCTAATGCAGTTTAATGTATGTGTATATTTTTAAAAATGAAAAAAACTTTTGTTACTTGCTACAATAAAAGTGTATTTCTTTGTTCACTTCAATATATATATAAAAAAGCCAATTACATATTTTAATACAACTGTGAATAGCTTTATGAAGAGATGATAAAGTAGTTCAGTTTTAAGAATGAATTTTACATTATGTGCATCATATATTGTAAGAGACAATTCCTTTGTTCTTTTGTTTGAAACACAGTATAATAACATCTCTAAAAGAGAAAGATGAACTGTAATTCTGCAGAATGTCAAAAGTTGCTTATCTCAACAACATATTGAAATAGAGTATAGGGGCTATTAGAGGAAGAGGTCACTCTCAAATGCAAATAAAGGGATGAGTCAGGATGACAGGACCTTAAAATGTACCAAAGCACCTCAGCAAAAATTATGCTTATTAATGACTGCACAACTTTATCCTGAAGTTACCTTCACATTTAAAAGTCATGCTGGACTTCTATAAAAACTAAATAGGACATTGAAGAAACTCTTCTTTAGGAAAGCAATAAAACGATCAATTATGATAGTAGGGATCTTACTGTTTGCTATGAAGAAAGTCTGTTTTCAGAAAAATAGTCAAAGTACAAGATTGAGAAAGATGGATTTGAGGTGAAAATCATCAAATATCATCAAGAAAAGGAAAAAAAATGCATTATTATCACCTACTATTATTTCATCTAGGGGAGCCCTGTTGCATCTTATAAGACTTATATGTCTTCTAAGGAGAGTAGGTTTAGCTGTGAACATTCTATCTCACATGTGCTTTATTTATTTATTTTTTGTACTATGCAGCTCTGGCAAAAATTAAGGGACCATCACATCAAAACCCTGTCATGGCCAGCCCAATCTCCAGACCTGAACCCCATTGAAAACCTCTGGAATGTTATCAAGAGGAAGATGGATAGTCACAAGCCATCAAACAAAGAAGATCTGCTTACATTTTTGCACCAGAAGCAGTGTGAAAGACTGGTGGAAAGCACGCAAGACACATGAAAGCTGTGATTAAAAATAATGGTTATTCCACAAAATATTGATTTCTGAACTCTTTCTGAGTGAAAACATTAGTATTGCTGTTTCTAAATGATTATGAACTTGTTTTCTTTTATTTGAGCTCTGAAGGCACTGTTTTTTTTAAATTTTGACCATTTTTCTTTGTCAGAAAAAAATACAAAATGTATTGCTTGGAATTTCGGAGACATGTTGTCAGAAGTTTATACAATAAAGGAACAATTTACAGTTTACTCAAAAATATACCTGTAAAGAGAAAAATCAGGCAAACTGAACATTTTGCAGTAGTCTCTTAATTTTTGCCAGAGCTGTATATAAACCATGTTTTAAGTTTAGAAAGGTCTTGAGCTAAACACTTCTGAATGTCCTTGTCTTGCATGGTTGTGTTACATAAAAGTGAAGGTTAAAGTTGACAAACCTAACTCTTATTATACAAGGAAAAACAAAGAGTTCTACTTGTTGTGCAAATCACCTTTTAAACAAGAAAACTTCCATAAAGAAAAGGGAGCCTCCGAAAGCTTTCTGCCAGACCACAATAACTGTGTCCTAGTGGTGCATTTAAAATTTTTTTTTCCTTCACTCAAATGCTTTGGAAAAATTTGCACCAATGATTTTGACACAATAGTTGTAGTTTGAATGTTTGTATTTTTGTGGATTTCTGAGATAAAAAGCCACATTTATACCTCAAATTGTCATAAAAGTCCATGGGAGATATTTCTAGTACAAATTATGATTATGTGGACACGCTCTAAGGCTACTTTCACACATCAGGCATTTTGTTTCAGGCACAATCCGGCTAATTTTATAATAAACGGATCTGTCGCAAATAGTGAAAAACTGATGCGAAGGATCCGTTTTTCTGCTGGATCTGATTTTTGTTTTTCACCCGGGAATACAGTTACTTTCTGTTCCGGGGTGGAGGAGAGAGAGAGATTCCAGAATGGAAAATGCATTATTTCTGTTAAAAACAGTTTCGGCCGGATTCGGCCATTTATTCCTGCATTTCACACGTTTTTGGCTGGATCAGTCATTGTGCGGTTTTCCGCCAGACCGAAAAAACGTTGCTCTGGACGTTTTCTCTGTCCACCGGAAAACTAATTTTTGACTGATCCGGCAAAAAACAGTTGAAACGTTGGGACATCAGGCACAATCCAGCGCTAATACAACTCTATGAGAAAAAAACGGATCCGGCGGAAAAAAATGGATCGTTTTTTTTTAAATTCACCAGATTGTGCCTGATGCAAAAAACCTGATATGTGTTAGGGCTGGCGGTGTTAGGGTTTGCGGAACGCACCAAATATATTTATTGATGGGATTGGTGCATTCGCAACCCAGGATCCACCGTGCAGGAAAGATCCTGCTGCTAAGTGAATGGCAGCACAATATGGCGGTATGAACCAGCTCTGTTAACTTCACAGAGTGGCTGAGAAAGCAAAGCTCTGTGCCCTGTTAGACTCTCACAGAGGCACAGGCTAACTACCCAGATGAGAGCAGTCAGTGGTCATGCATGCACACAACACTCCTCGCCGGAGGTGCAAGCATTCTAGGGGCTTATTTCAGCCAGGTCCCTGAACACATTCAAGCACATGACCACAGTGGCGCAAAGCACGTAACTTTGGAAGATAGAAGATACTAGCGCATGCGTGCGGCCATGCGAGCCTTAAATAGCTGCAGCACGTACAGGACCTTCCTGTATATACACCAAGTTCTTGTGGTCAGTGAACACTTGGAAGGGAAAGCAAGCTCCCTCCAAGAGGTGTCTCCACTCTGAAAAAGCCAACTTCATGGCTAGCAACTCCCTGTCCCCTATGGAATAATTCCTCTCCGCTGGTGTGAAGGTCTTGGAGAAAAAGAAGCAAGGATGCTTCCGAGCTTGAGCATCCTTTTGGAAAAGGACTGCTCCAGCACCAACGGATGAGGCATCCACCTCCATGATAAATGGCTTATCTACATCGGGGCGATGTAGGATGGGAGCGCTAGCGAAGTGTGACTTAATCGAGAGAAAGGCCTTGGAGACCGCCTCTGACCAAAACTTGGGATTTGCTCCCTTCTTGGTGAGGGCAACCAAGGGAGCTACCAAAGTGGAATGAACTGGCGATAGTAATTAATGAACCCCATAAAGCGCTGCACCGCTTTAAGAGAATGGGGTTCCTGCCAGTCCATCACAGCTTGTAGTTTGGCAGGATCCATAGCCAAACCCTGGGCAGAGATGATATAACCAAGGAAAGGCAAGGACTCCTGCTCAAACACACACTTCTCCAACTTGGCATAGAGGGAGTGTGCCCATAAGAGGTCAAAGACTTTGCAAATATCTCTCCGATGGGAGTCAATATCTGGAGAGTAGATGAAAATATCATCCAGATAGACTACGACCTAGGTGGTGAGCGTATCTCGGAAAATGTCGTTCACAAAGTCTTGGAAAACGGCTGGCGCATTACAGAGCCCAAAGGGCATCACCAGGTATTCATAATGCCCATCCCTGGTGTTAAAAGCCGTCTTCCATTCTTCCATTCGTCCCCCTCACGGATGTGAATCAGGTTATAGGTAGGGTTGAGCGACCTTTAGTTTTTTAGGGTCGAGTCGGGTTTTGTGAAACCCGACTGTCTTAAAAGTCGAGTCGAGTGAAATCGGCCGACCACCGTGAAAAGTCGGGTTTCGGCCGAAACACGAAACCCAATGAAGGATTTTTTTTTTCTCTCTCTCTCTCTCTCTCTCTCTCTCTCTCTCTCCCCCTCCGTCCCAGCACAGAAAATTTCGGGTCGGGTTTCATGAGACGCCGACTTTGCCAAAAGTCGGCGACTTATGAAAATGAACGACCCGTTTCGCTCAACCCTAGTGTCGACCCATTTACCACTCGAACGGTTACTGGTTTGGCGAGCATAACCAGGGGTATTGCGTGACGCTGGGTGAAAGCAGATGACATAAAATTACCCTCCGCCCCAGAGTCCACGCATAGCTCTACCAAAAGAGTGGATGGGCCAAAGATAATTGTCCCCTTGAAGGACAACTTTGAGGCAAATGTCGCCGTGTCTAGTGTACCTCCTCCTACTGCCACTAGACGCTGACGTTTCCCCGACCGCTGAGGACACTTGGAGGCAAGATGTCCTGACTGCCGGCAAACATGACAGACCTTATGTGCACAAGCGGACTGGGACTTGGGTCCCGCTCGTGTCACCTCTATGGCCTCATGTGACTCGGACGCCTAGACTGGAGATTCCAGAGGTCTGGCGAAGGTGAGAGCCAGCCGAAACCTCTGCCTACACTGGGCTCGCTCCAACCCTCGCTCGTGAAAACAAAGGTCTATGTGAGTTGATACAGCTATGAGCTCCTCCAGTGTGGCGGGAATCTCCCTAGTAGCCAAAGCGTCCTTCACATGGTCAGCCAGCCCCCTCCAAAATACGGGAATGAGGGTTTTATCCGGCCATTCAAACTCAGACGCTAACGTCCGGAAGGTAACTGCAAAATGGCTGACCATGTCTGAACCCTGAGTCAAAGCCAGCAGCTGGAGCGCTGTATTATGGGTGACTTGAGGTCCTACAAAGACCAGTTTCAGAGTGTCCAGAAACCAAGGAGCACTCCGCACCACATGATCATTGCGCTCCCACAGTGGCATAGCCCACTCCAACGCCCTGTCCGACAAGAGAGAGATTATGAATCCCACCTTTGCCCGCTCTGTGGGAAAACGTGCAGCCAGGAGCTCGAGGTGTATACCACACTGGCTCACGAAACCCCTACAGGACTTACTGTCCCCAGAGTATCTCTCAGGCAATGGGAGGTGAGATATGGTCGGAACAGAGGTGGCAGTGGGTAAATCTGCTGCAGCCACGCTAGCAGCCTGAACAGCTATTGCGGTAACATCCACCACTGAGGTTGCACGCTCAAGAGACGTCAACCGACCCTCCAGCAGCTGGATGTACCCCTGCAACCGCTGTTCATCCACCATTACTTAGCCAGATCCTGGCACTAGTATACTGTTAGGGTTTGCGGAACGCACCGAATATATTTTTTGATGGATTGGTGCGTTCGCAACCCGGTATCCACCGTGCAGGAAAGATCCTGCTGCTAAGTGAATGGCGGCACAATATGGCGGTATGAACCAGCTCTGTTAACCTCACAGAGCGGCCGAGAAAGCAAAGCTCTGTGCCCCGTTAGACTGTCACAGAGGCACAGGCTAACTACCCAGATGAGAGCAGTCAGTGGTCATGCATGCACACAACACTCCTCACCGGAGGTGCCAGCATTCTAAGGGCTTATTTCAGCCAGGTCCCTGAATACACTCATACACAATCTCCTCGCCGGAGGTGCCAGCATTGTAGGGGCTTATTTAAGCTGGGTCCCTGAACACATTCAAGCACATGACCACAGTGGCGCAAAGCACGTAACTTTGGAGCCTTAAATAGCTGCAGCATGTACAGGACCTTCCTAAAAAGGACCAATGAGAGACTGCTACAGAGCCTGCGTACCTACAGGACCTTCCTAGAAGAACCAATAGATTTGGCTGCAGTACCTGAGCATGTGACCCTTGATCTCCACTGAGAGATCTTACCCTGGGCATGCTCAGTGTGAGCACAGCAGGACTTAGTCCCAGAAAAGCCTGCTCGCCGCAGATCATTGCAGGGTACAATAGCAGAGCCTGCAGAGGCAGCAGTAACCCTTTGCACAGAATCAGGCTCAGTGAGACGCTGGGACCGACGTCTCCGCTGAGCAGGCTCCACTGCGGCCGATGGAGAATGGGAGACCGCAGCAGACACGGATCGAGTGCAGCAGAGGAAACTCGACTCCTAACAGGCGGAATGCACCAAATTATTATGAGGATGGTATAAGGTGCATTCGCAGCCCGGGATCCACCGTGCAGAGATGGAATCTGCTGCTGAGTAATGGCGGAGGGACTCTTGCTCACACGTGGGTTAGACCTCACCCAGTGTGAATGGAAGCAAACTCTGTTGCTTCAGAGTCTTCAAATAAATGCTGCGCCCTGTTAGCAGTCACAGGGTGCAGCTGAAAGATGCTGGTGGGATCCCTATGAATCACCCCCACTAGACTGGTAATTGGACTCGCTCTGACCCTTGGTGGATTTTGAGCCCACGCCTGAGGACACCCTGAGTCAGATGCAGAGTACAAGCGGTAATTCCCACCCTACACTGACTGTTTGTAAGGACAGAACTAGGTATTTACTGCACAAGAGTGCGTGCAATGCTGCTCTGGTGGACACCACTAACCACCCAGACTTGGGTCAGGACAGCGCTCTATTAGCACATGGCGCCGCACTGGCGGTCACTGCTAACAGATGCAGTATCGTGTGCTATATGTGTGGGATAACACTGTCAGGCACTAATAAGCTTTCACCATTCACGAACAGTCAACAACACTAGGGATTGGAATGATTTGGAGCTTTCATCCATTGACAGGCAAACATACACACACACATTAGCAAGTTTATACTAGCGCATGGCCGTATGGCCATGTGAACCTTTTATAGCAAAAGTTCTCCAGGACCTTCCTAGTGGTCTAACAGGAGCTGCTATAGGACTTGAGCATGTGCCCCCTGACCTCCAATAAGAGGTCTTCCCTTGGGCATGCTCAGAAGAAGAAAAGCAGGACTTAGTCCCAGGAGCACCTGCTCGCCACTGATCAGTACTGGTTACGATGGCTGAGCCTGGAAGAACAACAGTAACCAGCCACACAGTATCAGCTTGAGCCAGATGCTGGGATCGATGTCTCTGCTTAGCAGGCTCCACTGCGGCTGAAGGAGAATGGGAGACTGCAGCGGAGATGGTTTGAGATTCTCCCTGTGCAGCAGTGGGATCTTGACACCTAACAATGTGTGAAAGCAGCCTACGCTAATGTTGAACAATAAGGTGACAAACTCATGGGTTCCTTGAAGAGTAGTTAGATCTTCCTCACAGCAAGGCTAACCACCCCTATAGGACAGATGACATTTAATTTAATCTGCTCAAAGATTCTTGGCAAAAAAATTAACACATCTCAGCCAGAATTTAGTGTATTGAAAAGAGTTATGCAATTATTTACCTACCCCCACATCATGTTTCTTGGAGGATGTTTTTTCTGTAAGGTATATATCAATCTGCTAAAAAAATAAAAAAAATGTGCATTTCTGGTTTTGTTAATGTTGTCAAATGCTATGCTATGAATGCTATGTAAAAAAAAGGTTTTTTTTGTTTCTTTATTCAGTACAATATATACCAGACTTTGCAAATAGTACAATGTACCATAGCTTCGCTCACAGGTCAAATATGGTCTGTTCCTCCTTCCTAAACTGCTTAACATTAACTGTTTATCTCTGTTCTCACCACAAGGGGGACATGTGCGGAGAGGACACTGAATCACTCTGCTTTCTTGCTCTCCTCTACATTCAGTAGGTGCCATTTGGTTTATCCTCCTATTCTCCCACTGCCTGATGAGAAGGGTTCCTGCTTCTCAAAGGCACTAATGGCTGGCAAAGGGTTAGCATGCTCCTATAAATCCTTTTATTTGCAGGCATAAAATTGCTGGCTTGTCTTATCAGGCTGATATGTGAATTGAAATTACCCCAACCATAGCTTCTGTCTTTACCTTTCAGTTTTATATTATTATTTATTTTGCTCTCCTATGTAATGCCATCATGTTCTGCAGCACTTTACCGACATCATCATCGCTGTCCCTATTTGTGCTCACAATCTACAGTAAATTCGATAATTATACTGATATGAAGAATCATGTTACCAGATGATTTTAACCACAAAATGATTGGTGCACAAAAAAAGTGCTCCAAAGATTGTGGAATTGCATTTTTTTGTAATTTAAACTCACCTGGTTTTTTTTCCCTATTTTCCAGTACTTTCAATGGTAAAATGAATGGTGTAATCCAAAACTACAGTTCATCTCTGAAAAAAAAAATCTCACATATGGCTACATTGATGGAAACATAATAAAAAGTAACAGCTCTTTGAAGAAAGGGAGGAAAAAATGAAAGGTCAAAAAAGGAAAATTGCAAGTCGGGAAGGGTTAAGGTTCAGAGATGCATTTTTGACATCTTAAGACAGCACATGCAGTTTGTGTGTCACTTTTTTCTAAATACCAGAGTGGATACAGAAGAGTGAAGACATAAAGTATATGATTTTATTGTTCATTCTTTCTAGATCTACTAAAGTGTTTAGCTCAAAATTCCGCAAAACCTATATGTGCGATTCCAAACTAATAGATTTTAGACAAGCACTAAAGACTTTTGTGAAATAAAAAAGTCATACAATATTTTTCATAGACCTATTGAGCAAAGTTAAACTGCACCACTTTTTGAGATAAGAAAAAAACATCATGAACTTGTTCAGTGTTTTTTATTATTACAAACAATGCTTTTCTTCCCTATAATTTTATTCACTAAATGTAAGTGCTACAAATGTCAAGATTTTATTACAAGCTAAAATCATACCAGGCACATTCTCACTGAGCTAGTTTTAGTTTCATGAAAGCTTGAACACTCACTTATATTCTGAGAACTCCATCAAAAGGCTTTAAAAGTACTAGTCATCCTGTCGACATTTTTAGTCTAAATTTAAGATAAATGTGTTTCAATGATGAAATTGTACCTGCTGGTTACTAAGAGAATAGGATTTCTTCTCTCAAAAGCTGAAATATAAACTGAAGGATACTATGTGGGAGTACCTAGATCACAGTAAGGCTATACACATACAACCATATTTTCAGTCCGAGTGCTCTAAATAGAAAAATCTAACATCACAAGGACAGCATTTGAACCAATGTTAATCAATTGAACTGTTCAGTTGACCATTTTTTTTCTCAAGGGCCAAATGTACTAGACTCTTTTGGATGAGATTCACCAATTCACATCTATGGATACGCAAAAAAAAATGGATCCTCAATGAGTCACCAATATTGCATCTGTTTTTTGCAGATACATTGTAATTCTTAACATATTAAACTGATTTTGGCCTTGCAAATTTTATTCACTGCTGATATATAAGAATGGATGATATATTGATGATAATGAAGATGAAAATTAATCTACTTTTTCAGGATGAAAATCAGGTGATTTTTTTATTACGGTCATGCGAATTTAGCCTAATACTACTACTATAACAATATAATAATAATAATAATAATCTTTATTTTTATATAGCGCTAACATATTCTGCAGCGCTTTACAGTTTGCACACATTATCGTTGCTGTCCCCGTTGGGGCTCACAATCTAAATTCAATATTTATGTTTGCACAATGTGTTTTAGCCTTCTTACATTTCCAGTCATATGCATTAGGGTAGATCAATTCAGCTGAGTCTTAATCACTCTTGTATTTTGCCATAACAGCATATTTAGATATTTTATGCTATTTCATCATATTTGGTATTGAACACTTTCGGTAAATTAAATTATAAATTCTAGTTTGTGTTTGTTTTAGATTTTGGGGTTTGCTTGGGAAAAGATCAGACTAAATTATAAATGTAAGAAACAGAGCAGATTAATTTTTTTTATACACCCAATTAAGGCAGGTTTATTAAGACTGACATGTCATATACTAGTCTAATTTAACTTCTTTGCACAAGATAACATTTTTGCATGTCAGCGCTGAAATGGACATCTAACTCCACACTTGGTTACGTATCCGGCTTCTGTGTCTAACAGCAATTGTTGCAGCTGAGCTCCAAAAGCTGCTATTTATTAGTTAAATTTCACTATTAATCTTTGTCAACACTGTTAAATGAAGGAGTTGTTGTTGAGAGTATGAACCGGGTCCTATTGGTTACCATGGAAAGTGTGGGGCATATTAAATGTCTCAATCTTGGCATTTCTATGAAGTTTAGCAGCTCAGGAATCTATGATATTTCCTATATGATTCTCTATTGCAGTATATATGGTATAAACAATCAGTTAGTTGGATGTTCACATCCCCAAAGGAAAATAAAAAATAAGGTAAAAATTAAAAATAAATTAAGAAATAAAAAATATATATAAAAATTGTAATCACCCCTCCCTTTTTCCCTTCATTTCAAATAATTCATACCAATAAAAGGCTGGTCTTTAAAAATATAAAATTGTTTAACATATAGGGTTAATGCAAAAAAGAAAGAAATCAAAACGCCAAAATTATGTTTTTTTATCACTGCATCTCCCAAAACACAATGATCAAATTGATTGATTTTATTGCCAAATTAGTATAAATGAAACTGTTAGTTCAGGGCAGAAACATCAAGTCCTCAGACAA
Organism: Ranitomeya variabilis; assembly: GCF_051348905.1. Lineage (NCBI taxonomy): Eukaryota > Metazoa > Chordata > Amphibia > Anura > Dendrobatidae > Ranitomeya > Ranitomeya variabilis. The sequence continues at coordinate 829,662,426 of NC_135233.1, forward strand.
GTGTGTTGATGGAAAAAATAAAACATTGCTGGTCTTAGAAAATGACATCTTAAATCCAATATTTAGCAAATTTCAGAAATTACTTTTACCTCTTAAATACAAAAAAAAAGTATCTATGCAATAGGGGTATTGCCATAACCCTACTGATCTGGACAATCATATTTTCAGGTAATTTTTACAATGCCATAAAAACAAAATCTAAGAAACAATGGCAATATTTCATTGTTTACAATATTTCATTACACTTTTTTCAGTTTTTCATTACATTGTATTGTAAACTTTATTTAAAACTACAACTCATCTTGCAAAAATAAGCCCTCATACAGCTATGTGTACAGAAAGATAAAGAAGCTATAGCTCTTGAAAAAAGGGTGAAAAAAAAAGCACAAAAACAAAAATTGTCTGTGGATGCAAGGGGTAATAAATAGTTGAAGTGGTTTAAGCTAAGTATTTTAAAAGGCACTTACGTTTCAGTAGAGTTGGCATATTTGGGACCATCTCAAAGTCAGAAAATGAAATCTCACCACGCTTACATCATCTATTCTGAAAGTGCAGTGAAAGCAGAGAAAATGTTGCTAAACTTTGAGCCCACTATGATTGGCAACAATTTTTAGCACGGTTTACACAAAATATTGACAAGAGTAAATTTTGAAATGGGAGCTATTCTTTATTTTTATCACAACTTAGAATTCACAAACAATTTCTAATAATGTACACTGGATTAGACCCCAGTCCAGAGCCTCTCACCTAGCCAAATGAATTCTTATGCTTTGCATTGACGAGGGCTAACAGTCCAAAACACCGTGTCTGCGAATTGAGATACTGATTTGGCTTTTATCCTAAATCATATTGCACGACTCGTTAAAGGGTTGATTGTGACTTGTAGGATCGCTACTTCCAACAGGTGGTGCTATATAGTTTAAGTCTTTTTCTCTGAAGAGGCAATTTGCATATTGGATTCATTGTGAAATTTATCTGCAGTTGTCACTTTTCACTTTTGCATTTTCTTTTTCTTGTTTGGTCATCTTATTTTATGTTAGGTATTGTGCAGTGGTTGAAGATCATTTTTTTTTCTGGCTAATTTTTTACCTAATTACGGTAATTTTTTACCTTTAATGGTAATTATTTCTGTAACACTTGGGCATAAGCACCACATTAAGCACTTTTCAACCTTACATTTATGTATGGCAGTTGTCGAGTGGGCATGAATGGAGTAGTGCTTAGGGCACATGATGGCTTTCTTAAACAGCTGACACCTGCTTGTAACTAAAGTATAATTTCCTAAGTAATTAAGATGTAAAATTTCAGTTATATTTATTGGCAATAATTACTTTAAAGAGGTTGTCCACTACTAGGGCAACCCGTTCTTAAACTAAATCTTCTGCACTGGTGAAATAATAAAGCATATACTCACCTCTAATGCCTGCTCCATTCCATTGGTGCTGGCACTTGCGGCCCTGGGGTTGTGATGCAGTGGAATGACACGATATGCCTGGAGCCCAGTCAGAGCTGGCAGTTGTCTTTGCCTTCTAGCAAACTGAACATGAAGCAGAAATCCGAGATGCAGCTGATCTCTCTTCATGTTCAGTTTGTCCGAAGGTGGAGACAGTGACGCCAGCACTGATTGAGCACCGGCATCACATATCACAACATTGCATCACAGCCCCGGTGACAGCGAGAGTTAACACCGCGGGAATGGTGCCAACATGGGAGGTGAGTATAGGCTTTATTATTTTATTAGTACCGAGCATTTAGTTTAGTTGTGGACAACTCCTTTAACTTGCACAATTTCCTGATCAGTTTTGATGCTGTACTTATCACACAAAATTTGAATGTATTTTCTGTACAAGAAGATTAATTTATCTACTTGTACTGTTATAACAGTTTAGATCATAATTATTAAAAGTGCATACACATTAATTGGATGGCTCACAGGAAATATTTACATTTAAGAAGAAATGCATGGATTTTTTTTCTTCTTCCAAAAAACTGACCCAAGTGTTTAGTATTGCTGATCATCTCTATTGAAGTATTTGTGTTTGAGCTGCAGTATACAACACCATCTGTAGACAAGCATGATAGTGTTTTCTTTTTTTTAAGAAAGCAGCCATGGTTTTTTACCACCCTTAAAAACAAGTAGGTGTTCAAGTAGAGATCAAGTCCTCTTTTTCTCTAAAGAGGCAATTTGCATGTTGCATTTCCCAGAGGAGCATTACACGGCAAATTAGCCTTTTTAACTTGACAAGCCAGAGCTGGTATGTCACTCTCCACAAGGAGAAACCTTACCCTTTAGACCTCAGTTTTAAGAATAGATTCTGAAATATATAAAATATATTGTGAAATGCAAAAATATAAATACCGGTATGTGTGATTAGATATCCCAATGCTATTAATAGTACTTTTTAATCCCTTAGTGACCGGGTCAAATTTTTCAAATCTGACCAGTGTCTCTTTTTGTTATAATAACCCTAGAATGCTTCAACAGATTTTTTGGATTTTGAGACATTTTTTCGTGACACATTTGTACTTCATGTTAACCATGAATTTATGTTGATATTTTCTGTATTTATTTCTAAAAATAGCAGAAATGTGTAAAAAAATTACAAAAATTTGCAATTTTCAAACTTTGAATGATTATCCTTTTAATTCAGACAGTCATTCTACATAAAATAGTCATTAAATAACATTTTCTTCATTTCTGCTTTACATCAAAACCATTTTTAAAATATACTTATATTTTGTTAGGATGCTAGAAGGTTTAAAACTGTAGCAGCAGTTTTTCATTTTTTCAAGGAAATTTACAAAACTTACTTTTTTAGTGAACTATTCAGGTTTGAAGTGACTTTGGCAGACCTATTTGTCATAAAATCCCCAAAAGTGAGACCATTTAAAAAACAGCGCCCTATAAGGTAATCAAAACTGCTGTCAGGTAGTTTATTAACCATTCAGATGCTTTTCAGGAATTAACACAAAGTGGCATGACATAAAGGAAAAATGTTTTTTTATCACCTAAATGTTGCTAACGTCTCAACAGGCTGCTATGGCCGACAGACTCCCCCACACCCTGTTAACCATTTACGTGTTGTAGTCATTATTGATAGCAGCATCTAAGGGGTTAAAAAGCCATGGTTGGTGCTAACACCAATCAAGGCAGATACAGCAAGGTATAGTGTAGAGTCAACAGCTGATGCATTTTCATCAGTTGTGGGATGCTATTGTCTGATATGTGAGGTCAGTAAAAAGACATATTAGTGGACACAAAGGGGTCAACTTAAATCTATTCTTCATATTTGTGTGTTGAATAATCTTTTGTACCACTCAAAATAGTTGTATTCTTAATTTGTTGTTCTTATTCACAAGCAATATGTATCAGCGTTATAGTAATTAGAATTTTCATCGCTTAATCGAAACATGTCTTTTGCACTCAGTGACAGCAATAACCATATTGCCATCAGGTTCTTTTACAGAGTTTAATTTCACAGTATTTTCATTGTAGTTTAGCTATCTATTCTTGAATAATAATCCTTTTGTATACAATAATTTCTTTTCAAGGTAAAACATTGTCTATGCTACTAAACACAAAAAACCTCGCAGTTCACAGAGAGAATTTGCATGTACAATGATATGTAAAAATGTGGGCAAAATGACTTAATGTGTACAGCTAAGCATGTTGAAGATGAAATGACCTGTAAAAGGCCTAAAGTTAAAAATGACACATTTCCTTTGTATTTTAAGCAAGGAAAAATATATATTGTAATTTTTACAGTTTTAAAATTGCAAAAAAGGAAATGGGCCAGTGCAAAAGTTTGGGCATCCTGCATAGTTACTACCTAGTAGCACCCCCTTTTGCAAGTATCATAGCTTGTAAATGTTTTTTGTAGCCAGCCAAGAGTCTTTGAGGGATTTTCATCCATTTTCCTTGGAAACTTTTTCCAGTGAGATTCCTGGGTTGTCTTGCATGCACTGCTATTTTCATTGTGAAAGATTTTCTTTTACATGTCTTGGCTCATGATGGTATTGATGCTTTTGGTAAGGCCATTACTTACCTTTCTAGGAGATAATGTATTAAATGTGTATTACTAAATATAATAGAATTTCCACAATTGAAAAATTAACAATTTTCATAATACATAAAAAATGGCTGATTGTGAATCCGTCCCGAAAGTTAGATTTTCCTATCTCTATTTTAAAACAGTGCTTACTGAACTGTCAAATGTCTCCTAAAGCTTAAATTGAGAATAGATTTTAAGCAATTCAACCAGGGACATTGCTGTCATCAACTGATGAGAAGCCGCATGAAAAGCAGAATCCTTTCTCAAACTGTTTACAAAGTTTTTTTAAAAGTTCCTTTTTTTGTAAATCTATTTTCAAGAATCAAAGTGTCAAATGTAAAAATGAAACAGTAACAGAGTAGAGAGGTAATGCAATTAAGTTATTTTCTTTTCCTATTTTTAATTAATATTATGGAGTTTTAAAATTTTTATGAGCTTTTCCTGCCATTTTTTTTATTACAAAGTGAACAATTATTTTAACACGAAGCAATATTTAATATAGAATATACATTTCTAAATCTGTAAAAAGAAGATGTAAAACATTATTTATTGTTTTTATTAACAATCTAGATAAAAAAATTCACTTGCATCATCCTTCATAGTCCATAAAATGCTGCACAATGAGAAGATGGCTGAAAGAGGAATAGGGCAATTGACAACTTTTGTATAGCAGTTGTGAGGAGTATAGCTAAATTTGATTGTCTTATGGTCCAATTACACAGTTATTATTTACACAAAATATTTTGAAGATTAACAGCTATGAAGAAAATTACCATCAAAGCTATGTTTATTAATTCTACAATTAATAAATGGTTAATCTGAAAAATAGCAAGGTTTTATGTAGCATTTTCCATTGAATAGGGAATAATTTACTAACACCCAGCGTTCTCAAGAATTAAACCCCAAGAACAAATGGAGCAGGATTGCACATGTTTGATCTTGACTTTATTAATTGTTTCTATCTGATGAAGATCAAAAGTGCAATTCTGTTCCATTCTTGAAAGACTCGACAGGCAAAAGGTCAGCAAATAATTCTCTATGTACAAAAAATGCAAATTACAAGCACCAGTGTAAATTCATGCGAAATGAGACAGGTTTACCACTTTTGCTTTTTTTGTTTTGAAACCATTTAGCAGTTTTGGCATATTAATTGCTTAACGAGTAAAATTCTCTTGCAGACTTACTACTTTCTACTTTCAAATCACTTTATTGTTGCTGACACAAAACCTTGTATTAGAATTTTATCTAGTTTTCTTTATAACATTTTTCCCATTAATCTGGGTTCAGAATTGGCTCAATTATGCTAATGACACTCAGCTGAAACTCTCTCAGAGTTTGAGCCGAGTGTCATCCTAGTGTGATCTATTATGTGTGATTCTCTAGTATGCCAGGCCTTAAGACTTCTTTGAAATAATTTCTGCTGTGGCCAGTGTGACATCTCTTCCCAAAACTAAATACATTTAGTTACTTTAATCTTTACTCATAACTAAGATCCTCTATTCCCCTTATCATGTGCAGCTTTGCTTAACCTTTTATCACTGAGCTACATTTTCCATACGATGGTGATTAAATGATTTGTAAAAAGGTGTACTCCATCTCACAAGTTTTTCCTTCTTTAAATAACAAAATCTGACAGGCCTAAGAAGCAGCTGATTGACATTGAGTACTGTTATTTAGTTTGAGATCAATAAGGACACTCAGAACCTTCTTAACAAGTGGCTCCACTAATTATAGTCCAATAAAAATATGACGCCTGCAAATTATTTGTTCACATATGCATAACTTTACATTCATCCACATTGATCATGCGGATGTCCTAAAAATAAATTTGTTCAAGTTAGCTTGTAACTTATGAACATCTTCCATACACTACACAATACTACATGCCATCACAGGCTCTCCATGCATGTGTCATGCCTGTCACCCAGCCGCGATACATGCAGCTGCGGCACTGAACAGCTTGTTAGGGGTCAAGTTCCTGCCTCTGCACAGGGGGAATCTCAGGCCATCTCTGCTGCGGTCTCCCATTCTTCTCCGGCCGCAGTGGCACCTGCTCAGCGGGGATGTCGATCCCAGTGTCTCGCTCAGTCTGACTCTGTGCTAAGAGTTACTGCTGCATTTCCTGCTTCTGCCATTGAAGTCAGTGCTGGGCAGCGGTGAGCAGACGTCCTGATTTTCACGTTCTGAGCATGCCCAGAGTAAGATCTCTCAGTGGAGATCGAGGGTCACATGATCAGATACTGCAGCTAGGTCATTGGTCCTTCTTGGAAGGTCCTTGTAGGTGCTAGGACTAAGTCCTGCTTTGCACTCTGAGCATGCCCAGGGCAAAATCTCTCAGTGGAGATCTGGGGTCACATGCTCAGGTACTGCAGCAACTCCATTGGTCCTTCTCTGAAGGTCCTAAACGTGCTGCAACTATTTAAGGCTCGCATGGCCGCATGGCCATGCTCTAGTATTGTCTTTTGTAAACGTGTGTGTTGTGAGTGAAAGTCATTCTTTAAAATCCCCTCCCTTTTGTATGACTGCTCGCGGAAGGTGGATGATTGCTATCTAGCGCCCGACTTAGCTATCAGCATGTTACACACATTACAGCGTCTAATTGCTGTGACCACCAGTGCGGCGCAGTGCGCTTTCTCTGCGCTTTCCTGACCCAAGCCTGGGTGGTTAGTGGCGTCCACCAGTGTGGCACCGCATGCACTCTCGTGCTTCTTAAATAATATTATTTCTGTCTCTCTGACACCCCAGTAGTGGTGTTGAGCGCATGAGGTCTTTATGAACTCAAATCCTGAGTCTTGGGATTGAGTTCTGAGACTCCTTGCTTGCGCTCTTGGTGCGGTACCGCGGCCCTGTGACGCAACAGGGTTCGCTTCCTTCACACAGGGTGAAGTTAACCCATGTGTGTATTCATATTGTACCGCCATATCGTCCGTCTCTACTAGCAGCAGGGTTTTCACCTGCATGGTGGACCTCGGACTGCGAACGCACCTAATACCATTACATCTTAAACTTGGTGCGTTCCGCCAGTCCTAACACAGCTGATCAGCCCGTAAGATCCAGGAGGCCAGATTACCTCTGCAGCTTATTTGGCAAGTGCTGTAGCTTGCCAAATAAGAGGGAACCCAAACAAATTCGCTCATATCTAGGGTTGAGCGAAACGGGTCGGCAATTTTCAGAAGTCGCCGACTTTTGGCAAAGTCAGGTTTCATGAAACCCGACCCGACCCCTGTGTGGGGTCGGCCATGAAGTCGGCGATCTTCTGAATCTGGAATCGGAATTCCGATACCGATTCCCGATATGTTTAAGATATCGGGAATTGGTATCGGAATTCAGATTTAAGTGTAAAATAAAGAATTAAAATAAAAAATATCGCTATATTTACCCTCTGATGGGCCCTGGTACTAACTGGGAACTTTCCTTCCTTAGAATCAGCCTTCCAGGACCCTGCGGTGACGTCACGGTGACGTCGCGGCTTGTGATTGGTCGCGCGGCCGCCCATGTGACCGCTGCGCGACCAATCACAAGCCGCGACGTCACCGTGACGTCACCATAGGTCCTGGAAGGGCTGATTCTTAGGAAGGAAGGCTGCCGGAATGAAGCCGAGGGTGAGTATATTCCTATTAGGTATATACTCACCCTCGGACACGCCCTGCTTCTTTCCGGCAGCCTTCCTTCCTAAGAATCAGCCCTTCCAGGGCCTTTGGTGACGTCATGGTGACGTCGCGGCTTGTGATTGGTCGCGCGAGCGGTCACATGGGCGGCCGCACGACCAATCACAAGCCGCGACATCACCGTGACGTCACCGCAGGGTCCTGGAAGGCTGATTCTAAGGAAGGAAGGTTCCCGGTTAGTACCAGGGCCCGTCAGAGCATAAGTATAGCGATATTTTTTATTTTAATTCTTTATTTTACACTTAAATATGGATCCCAGGGCCTGAAGGAGAGTTTCCGCTCCTTCAGACCCTGGGAACCATTGGAAACCCAATGCACTGCATTGGGTTTCGGGTTTCGGCCGACCCCGACCCCGACTTTTTTATAGGATCGGCCGATTACACTCGACCCGACTTTTGAAAAAGTCGGGTTTCGTGAAACCCGACCCGATCCTATAAAAGTAAAGGTCGCTCAACCCTACTCATATCTAATTAAGAGTACTGACTTTACCTGTATCAATGGCTCTCATTTGGTATGTACAGAGCTAAGTAAACCATTTCTCTTATTTGTATCCCCAATATCCTACTGCTCTTGAATAATTCATGGATGCCACCTGTGCTTCCGGTTTTTGTATTGATATGAATAATTTGGGGGATTTGCATTGTTTTCTATTTTTATCTGGCCTTCTTTTTGCATTTTAGCTGATTGTATTGCCTTTTACATATGTTTTTCAGCTCTTTTGTAAATATTTTTCTTTATCAAATCCTTCTGTAATCTGAAATGATATCCTTGTCACGTGATTTTTGGCTCAAAATCTTCTGACTTCCTGTGATGCCATGTCAGTTTCTCCTTGACTTCCTAATTCTGAAATCTGGCATGACATTATAGTCATGTGACTTATATGCTGCGTGGGTAGGGTTTCATTTAAGAGAGTTCAGGCACTGCTTCTGTTTTTGCTGTGCTCTCCCTTCTTACTGCATATTTCTCCCCCTAGAGCACTCTCTTGCATCTGTATGAATATATGGACACACACCCTGCTCTATACTTTGTGTTATGTACACCCTGCTGTATACCCTCTATTATATACAAACATCTCTCTCACCATCCATGCTATTACAGTACAGCATAATTAGACAGTGAGGGGAGTAGGGAATAATCTTTATTGCCAGTGCGGCTGTTTTTCTGCTTTGTGTTACTTCAATGCATTGTATGAATGCCTGCAGCAATATCCTGGAAAGGATGTAATGCTGATGCTGTGTGTGAAGATGGGGAGGTGTGGAGGTGTTTAGTGGTGTTGCAGTGGCTGTGCTCACCATTGTCTTGAAACCTGACACAATGAATGATGGGAAATGCAGTTGGATGGGAGGAAAAGATTCTGAAAAGGATTTAATGACTGTGACAGCAGAACTTGTTACTGGGCACAGGAAGTAAACCAGAAAGGCATAAAACAACATGAATATCGTCAGAAAAGGTATATGGGATCATTAGGAGCATTATCTTTAGGAATTTAAAAACAGTGATTTAGGATAATGGTAAACTATAGGATTGTATATTTCATTATGGTTAACTTAATCAATATAGAGTTAAATTGCTGTCTGACAATAGTTGTTAACAGATAAAGTCCTTCCAGCAGCTCCTAATCTGAGAAAGTTGACTTTAACACCAAGACCTAACTTATTATTGCATTTGATCCTGATTTCAGTTTTTTTGCAGTTTTTCTTTAGTACCATATTCATTGTTCCATTTTCACTTTGCTTTATATATGTTCTCCCATTTTTTTAACCCCTTCCCGACCTATGCAGTCTGCACCGCTACCAACAATTTAACCCTCTAAGTGCTGCCATCGATATGGCTTTCCACATTTAGCAGTCATGCAGAGGGACGGATGAAATCTGGGTTACCAGAGCTAGCAAACTTGCTACATCTTGCTCAAAATATGGTGTTGCAAGTTTTCTGCCAGTGCAGTCCTGACAGTTTGTAAAGCATTGCAAATCTCGTGCTTTGCTATGCTTTACAAGAGATCAGACTGCAAAAAGTGAAAGTCCCATAATGGGACAAAGTAAGAAAGTGAAAAAAAAGTAAAAATATTAAAAAAAATCACTAAATAATAATAAAACCATATGTTGTACCCATAAACAAATATTTTTATGAATGAATGCCAAAAAATATATTCTGTATCACTGTGTCTAGAACGACCCGACCTATAAAACTGTCGCACTAGTTAACCACTTTAGTGAACATTGTAAAAAAAATTAAAAAATGCAAAAAACTATTCTTTATCATCTTACGGCTGAACAAAAAGTGGAGTAAAACGCAATAAAAAAGACAAATGTAAATAAATATGGCATCTCTGAAAACACAATCTTGCCCAGCAAAAAACAATCTGCCACACAGCTCTATGAGTGGAAAAAGTTATAGCTCTCAGAATAAAGCAATGCAAAAATGATAATTTTTTCTTTAAATAGTTTTCATTGTGTAAAAGCACCAAAACATGAAAAAATTATACAAATGTGGTATTGCTGTAATCGTACTGTCCCAAAGAATAAAGTTGCCTTATCAGTTTTCCCACACACTGAATGACATAAAAAAACCTAAAAAAAATTTCCTGAATTGCTTTTTTTTGTTAATTTTGCATCCCAAAACTCAAATAAAAAAGTCATGTGGCCAAAAATGTTAAAAATAAAAATGTCCTGCTAAAAACATACCATCACATGACTCTGTTAGCCAAAAAATGTAAAAAATATAGCTATCTAAATATGGAAGTGCAAAGACTAGTTTTTACAAAAAAAGAGTGTTTTTAGTGTGTGACAGCAACCAAACAGAAAAATCAGATATAAATTTGGTATAGATGTAAGTGCACCGACCAGAATATAGTCGTCTAATCACTTATGACGCATGAGGAACGGCATAAAAAATAAAAATAAGTAACGCTTAGCTCACATATTGCTAGTGCTAGCGAAACACACCAAATAAGGGGATAGATATGAGGTGTGTCCGCAGCCTGGGGTCTACCATGCAGAGATGGTACCTGCTGCTATGTAATGGCGGATGGACGCTGAACTCACGTGGGTTCAACTTCACCCCGTGTGAAATAGTAGCAAGCTCTGTTGCTTCACAGAGTCACAAGATACTCAGAGAGTATTACCCTAACTAGGGTTGTGCTTGCTCTGGAACTCTTCTGTGCTAACCGCACATATGAAGGAACCAGATGCTAAGCCAAGCAGCTAATTGCCCCCACTGACGCTAGCTGCCTGCCTGAGTGTACAGTCCCAGATCTAGACACACCACATGTAACCAGAGTGGTAGAGCATCCACTGGCATGAGCCATAAACAAATGATACTAGCGCATGGCCGTGCGGCCATGCAAACCTTTTATAGTTGCAGCTTCTTCAGGACCTTCCTAGAGGACCATTGGGAGCTGCTACAGGACCTGAGCATGTGACCCTCGACCTCCAATGAGAGGTCTTCCCTTGGGCATGCTCAGAAGGAGAAAAGCGGGACTTAGTCCCAGAAGCGTCTGCTCGCCGCTGACCAGTACTGGCTACAATGGCTGAGCCTGGAGGGGCAGCAGTAACCAATCACAGAGTATCTGCCTGAGCCAGATGCTGGGACCGACGTCTCCACTGAGCAGGCTCCACTGCAGCTGGAGAAGAATGGGAGACCACAGCCGAGGTGGTTTGAGATTCCCCCTGTGCAGTGGCGGGATCTTGACACCTAACACATATATCCTGCACTCTTCACGGAGCACTTACACTAGGGTTTCTGAGTAAATTTCTGAAATATGTGATACCTTATAATGAGGCAGATGAAACCACTGTGGACGCTGTCTGACCTATGATCAGATGGTGTCCTGCTTTTTAGGTGTGCATAAAAGTAACGCTACGCTTTTCTGAACTTCTGCAAAAAGGACACCACTAAAAATAGGCCAGATGGAGTCCAGATTAACTTTGACACCTCATTATAGAGAATTAGATTGGAGATTTAGAAGTAAACCCAGATGTAAGTGCTCAGCATAGAGTGCCGAATAAATATGATCCCAAATGTTATGTAAAATGTTCACAAAAAAAGCTTTGACTCAATTAACAAAAAAAGCAAGTCCCCACTAAGGTTCGTCATCTGTCAACAGAAATATAAGGGGCTTCCATGCTACTGGTAGTGCATAGGCTCAGAAAACTAAATGGCTGCTTGTCCCCATAAATTCAGAAAATTCTGCGATCCCAAATCCAAATGCCCCCTCCCTTCTGAGCACCACATTGTGCCTAACCACATATAGGGTCCACATGTTTGGCATTTCTGTAGCAATGAGAGCCTGCCTAATTTACACGTGCATGACCTGGGCACAATGTACGTGCACTACAACTTACTGGTCACTACAACATACTGGGGACTACAATGTACTGGTCATTACAAAGGCAGTTTGCAATTTTCACTCAGCAATAGGGTTGAGCGAAACGGGTCGGCCATTTTCAGAAGTCGCCGACTTTTGGCAAAGTCGGGTTTCATGAAACCCGACCCCTGTGTGGGGTCGGCCATGAGGTCGGCGATCTTCTGAATCTGGTATCAGAATTCCGATACCGAGTTCCGATATGTTTGCGATATCGGAAATCGGTATCGCAATCCACATTTAAGTGTAAAATAAAGAATTAAAATAAAAAATATTGATATACTCACCTCTCCGACGCAGCCTGGACATCGCCGCTGGTAACCGGCATCTTCCGTTCCTAAGAATGGCACTTGAAAGACCTTTCGATGATGTCACGGCTTGTGATTGGTCGCGGCCGCCCACGTGACCGCTCAGCGACCAATCACAAGCCGTGACGTAATTCTCATGTAAACTTTTTGAATGTGGTTTTGAGCACTTGGAGGGGTGCAATTCTTAGAATGGTGTCACTTTTGGGTATTTTCTGTCATATAGACCCCTCAATGTCATTTCAAATGTTATGTGGTCCCTAAAATATAGTTTTGTAAATTATGTTGGAAAAATGAGAAATTGCTGATCAACGTTTAACCCTTATAACTTCCTAACAAACAAAATTATGCAACAAAAATTGTAAAGAAGTAGACATGTGGGAAATGTTATTTATTGACTATATTGTGTGACATAACTCTCTTATTTAAGGGCATAAAAATTTAAAGTTTGAAAATTGCAACATTTTGAAAATTTTCAAAAAATTTCCATTTTTTCACAAATAAATGCAAGTCAAATCAAACTAATTTTACCACTGTCATGACGTACAATTTGTCAGGAAAGACCTTTTGCAGAATCAATGGGATATGTTAAAGCATTCCAGAGTTATTACCTCATAAACTGACACTGCTCAGAATTGTAAAATGTGGCTTGGTTATGAAGGTGAAAACAGGCTCAGAGATGAAGGGGTTCAATGTTTGCCATTGTAGGTGGAATCTTCGGCTTCCACATATTTTCACATGATTAATCATTTTTGACCTTCTGTAAAATACTCGTACCCTGTACACCATTTTGAATAAATTAGAGCAAAAAAGCAAAGAATACACAGATATAAAAAAAAGTTACTTAACTCAAATGAAAAATTTGTGCACAAGCATGAAATTGATCAGTCTAGTTTAAACAGTACCATCATTTTAATTTTAATTTTCTAAATCAATAGTACACAAGAAAATAGGAAATGTGCTTGTTTCTCTGCCATGACTGATGTCTCATTCACAAAATTCTCATATCCCAGGTAAAATCTGTGTTTAGAGAAGACAGATTTTTATATTATTGAGTGAGAAGATGACAGTTTCCACTGATAAGGTTCTATTTATACTACAATATATATACTATTCTATTTAATATAGAAACTTATAAGAAACAACTGAAATTTATTTTAGTTTTGCCACGAATTGAGCATTTTGAAAATGATTAGTCTTCTGCTCAAGAAAAGAAGCGTATTTCGGTCATATATTATATAACAAAGTTTCTTATTTTCGCAGGTATTTTTGATTTATGAAAGAAATTTATACTGAGGTAATCTTCCAGAGATATTCAACTATGGTCAATGTTACAAGTGTGATATTGTTAGCTATTATTTTTAATGTTTAATCTGGACCACATAAAACGTAAATCATGGTAGGTCTTGGACATTAGTGGTAGAGTTTAGGGTTGAGCGACCTTTACTTTTATAGGATCGGGTCGGGTTTCACGAAACCCGACTTTTTCAAAAGTCGGGTCGAGTGAAATCGGCAGATCCTATAAAAAAGTCGGGGTTGGGGTCGGCTGAAACTCGAAACCCAATGCAGTGCATTGGGTTTCCAATGGTTCCCAGGGTCTGAAGGAGCAGAAACTCTCCTTCAGGCCCTGGGATCCATATTTAAGTGTAAAATAAAGAATTAAAATAAAAAATATCGCTATACTTACCCTCTGACGGGCCCTGGTACTAACCGGGAACCTTCCTTCCTTAGAATCAACCTTCCAGGACCTTGCGGTGACGTCACGGTGACGTCGCGGCTTGTGATTGGTCGCGCGGCCGCCCATGTGACCGCTCGCGCGACCAATCACAAGCCGCGACGTCACCGTGACGTCACCGAAGGTCCTGGAAGGGCTGATTCTTAGGAAGGAAGGCTGCCGGAAAGAAGCAGGGCATGTCCGAGGGTGAGTATATACCTAATAGGAATATACTCACCCTCGGCTTCATTCCGGCAGCCTTCCTTCCTAAGAATCAGCCCTTCCAGGACCTTCGGTGATGTCACGGTGACGTCGCGGCTTGTGATTGGTCGCGCGAGCGGTCACATGGGCGGCCGCGCGACCAATCACAAGCCGCGACGTCACCGCGACGACACCGCAAGGTCCTGGAAGGCTGATTCTAAGGAAGGAAGGTTCCCGGTTAGTACCAGGGCCCGTCAGAGGGTAAGTATAGCAATATTTTTTATTTTAATTCTTTATTTTACACTTAAATCTGAATTCCGATACCAATTCCCGATATCTTAAACATATCGGGAATCGGTATCGGAATTCCGATTCCAGATTCAGAAGATCGCCGACTTCATGGCCGACCCCACACAGGGGTCGGGTCGGGTTTCATGAAACCCGACTTTGCCAAAAGTCGGCGACTTCTGAAAATTGCCGACCCGTTTCGCTCAACCCTAGTAGAGTTGTTATGTCTCTCTAATTATTTCTAACAAATAATACTGATCTTACTTATTTACAATGGGGAAAATAAGTATTTGATTCTGCAAGTTTTGTTACCTACAAAGAATGGAGAGGGCTGTAATTTTTAGCACAGGTACCCCTTGAGAGACAATCTAAAAATAATAAACAGAAAAATCACATTGTATTATTTTTAAAGAATTAAATTGCATGTCATTGCATAAAATAAGTATTTAATCACCTACCAATCAGCAAGAATTCTGGTTCTCACAGAAATATTAGTTTTTCTTTAAGAAGCCCTCCTACTCTGCACTCATTACTTGCATTTATTGCACCTGTTTGAACTCATTACCTATATAAAAAACACCTATCCACACATTCAATCAATCACAATCCTACCTCTCCACCATGTTCAAGACCAAAAAGCTGTCTAAGGACACTAAGAACAAAGTTGTAGACCTGCATAAGGCTGGGATTGGCTAGCAAGCAGGTCGGTGAGAAGGAAACAACTGTTGGTGCAATTATTCTAAAATGTAAGAAACACAAGATGACTGTCAATCTTCCTCAGTCTGGGGCTCCATGCAAGATCTTTGCCTTATGGGTTAAGGATGATTCTGAGAAATATCATCCCAGAACTACATGGGAAGACCTTGTCAATGAGCTGAAGAGAGCTGGGACAACAGTCGTAAACATTACCATTAGTAACACTGTGCCGTCATGGATTAAAATCCTTCAGGGTGTGCAAGGTCCCCCTGCTCACGCCAGCACATGTCCAGACCCTTTTGGAGTTTACCAGTGACTATCTGGATGATCCAGAAGAGGTATGGGTAAAGGTAATGTGGTCAGATGAATCCAAAATAGAATTTTTTGGTAACAACTCCCTGCGCTGTGTTTGGAGGAAGAAGAAGGGTGAGTACAACCCCAAGAACACTGTCCGCAACCGAGAACTATGGTTGGGGAAATATCATACTTTGGGGGTGCTTTTCTGAGAGTGGGACAGAATGACTACACCATATTGAAGGGGTCAAGTATTGCAAGGTTTTGGCCAACAGCCTCCTTCCTTCAGTAAGAGCATTGACAATGGGTTCGGGCTGAGTCTTCAAGCATGACAATGACCTGAAAAACACAGCCAGAGCAAATAAGGAGTGGCGCTGTAGGAAACATTTCAAGATCCTTGAGTGGCCTATGCAGTCTGCAAATAAACAAAATAGAAAATATCTGGAAGATGCTGGAACTCAATGTTGCCCAGCGACAGCCTCGAAACCTGAAAGATTTGGAGAAGATCTATGTGGAGGAGTGGGCCAAAATCCCTGCAGCAGTGTGTGTGCAAACTTGGTTAAGAACTACAGGAAACGTCTGACCTCTGTAATTGCAAACAAAGACTCCTGTACCAATATTAAGTTCTGTTTTTGAATTGTATCGAATAATTATTTCATGCAATGAAATGCAAATTAAATATGTAAAAATCACGCAATGTAATTTTCTGTATTTTTTTAAGATCCTGTCTCACAGTTGAAAAATTACAGACCTTCATTCTTTGTAGGAGATAAAACTTGCAAAATCAGCAGTATATTAAATACTTATTTTCCACAATGTATTTCTTTCGACTCATACCATAACAAGGTATTTATTTGCCAATCATTTGTATTGACGCCTACATTCCTTATTCCCCACTGAACAAAACACAGTGTATGAAAGAGTAATTCACTACAAATTAGGCATTATTTTTTATTTTCTAAAATTAAGTGATAATAAACTATTTAAAGTATCATGCAGAAGATAAGAATGCTTAACAAACCAGCTTCAAATAATAGGTTTCATCTTCAAATTATTTATGCAAGATAGTTTAAATCAGTCAGCACAGAAAGATGGTTTGACACTTGTTAAGTTCAGAATTCCAGTCTGTCGGAAAGACAACATTTAAATAGCGATTACTCTCTGTTTCTTCTGGCAACTTAAATGTCCCCTTGTCTTTCTGCAAATAAACTTAAATGGTTATGTTTCATTTAGATGCAATTGTGCTGTCACATAATTAATTAGATTATGCAAATAGCAAATGTATCAATCGTTGCAATTTTAGCTTTGAAGTATTTATCATTCTAATGACCTCTTTAATATAGTTCAAGAGTATTTTAAGCTTATTAAAAATATATATAATTTAAGTATATGCAAAAAAAATATTGATTATTGGTAAAAGTGAGGAGAGTAAAAATAAACAACTTAAAAGATTAACAAGAAAATATATGTATGTTATAAAAATAAACAACTTAAAAGATTAACAAGAAAATATATGTATGTTATATATGTTGTATTTTGCACTATTAAACCCTTCACCACCTTAGGATTTTCTGTTTTTGCATTTTAGTCTTTTGCTCCCCTTATTCCCAGTGCATTAACTTTTTTATTTTTCTGTAAATATGGCTGTATGAGGGCCTGTTTTTTTCAGGACGAGTTGTACTTTTGAACGACACCAATGATTTTAACCCCTTCATGACCCAGCCTATTTTGACCTTAATGACCTGGCCGTTTTTTGCAATTCTGACCAGTGTCTCTTTATGAGGTAATAACTCAGGAATGCTTCAACGGATCCTAGCGGTTCTGAGATAGTTTTTTCATGACATATTGGGCATCATGGTAGTGGTAAATGTAGGTCAATAATTTCTGCGTTTATTTGTGAAAAAAATGGAAATTTGGTGAAAATTTTGAAAATTTCGCAATTTTCACATTTTGAATTTTTATTCTGTTAAACCAGAGAGTTATGTGACACAAAATAGTTAATAAATAACATTTCCCACATGTCTACTTTACATCAGCACAATTTTGGAAACAATTTTTTTTTTGCTAGGAAGTTATAAGGCTTAAAATTTGACCAGTGATTTCTAATTTTTACAACAAAATTTACAAAACCATTTTTTTAGGGACCACCTCACATTTGAAGTCAGTTTGAGGGTTCTATATGGCTGAAAATACCAAAAAGTTACAACATTCTAAAAACTGCACCCCTGAAGGTGCTCAAAACCACATTCAAGAAGTTTATTAACCCTTCAGGTGTTTCACAGCAGCAGAAGCAACATGGAAGGAAAAAATAAACATTTAACTTTTTAGTCACAAAAATGAATTTAGCAACAATTTTTTTATTTTCCCAATTGTAAAAAAAGAAACTGGACCACGAAAGTTGTTTTCCAATTTGTCCTGAGTACACTGATACCTCATATGTGGGGGTAAACCACTGTTTGGGCGCATGGCAGGGCTCGGAGGGGAAGGAGCGCCATTTGACTTTTTGAATGAAAAATTGGCTCCAATCTTTAGTGGACACCATGTCACGTTTGGAGAGCCCCCGTGTGCCTAAACATTGGAGCTCCCCCACAAGTGACCCCATTTTGGAATCTAGACGCCCCAAGGAACTTATCTAGATGCATAGTGAGCACTTTAAACCCCCAGGTGCTTCACAAATTGATCCGTAAAAATGAAAAAGTACTTTTTTTTCACAAAAAAATAATTTTAGTCTCTAAATCTGCGAACTCGGCTTCAGGAAAATGGCCACCGCGATCTCCATCTGCACACGTTCGGCCTCCCGTGGCCATTTTCCTGAAGCCCTGGGAAGCAGAGCACTCCATCTGCGCACGCGCGGCCTCAGGAAGATGGCCGCCGCCACCGAGAAACCGGTAATTAACCCGGCTCTGCTGCTCACATTGGATACCGGGCCCCTGCGTCACCTCACCTGTGGAAGGGACCCTGCTCACGCTCATTATCCCCGCACCTCTGCCGTCGCCACACCACTGCTGCAACCCCCCCCATGGACACCAGGCCATGGCATCGCCCACCTAAGAAGGAAGGGACCCTGCTCAGGTGCACGCATACCACATCACCCCACCTCTGCCGACACCATGCCTCCTGTGACCCTGCTCTTCCACCGCCAGCCCTCAGGTAAGATACTGTAAATTCAAACAATAAGACGGACCCCCATCTTATAAAAAATCTTTTTTCTGCAATTATCACCCCAAATTTGGGGTGCGTCTTATAGTCCGAAAAAATATGGTATTTGAAAAAGTCATCTTGTCCATGACCCCTATATTTTTTTCTTTTTTATCTTCTGTGTCATTTTAGGAGGTTGCTGTTAGTTTCTAATATTACTGTTTTAAAGGCATGTATTAAAGTTTGAAAAATGTCCTGTAACTCTACTACTGTAAAAAAAATTGCTTTTCTGTCTAAGGCTATGTGCACACGATGCGGATTTACTGCAGATACGCAGCATTTTTTTCCACGCAGAAATGCTGCAGATCCGCAAAGTGATTTACAGTACAATGTAAATAGGAAAAATAATGCTGTGCTAATGGTGCGGAAAATTCCGCATGGAAAATGTTGCTGATCAAAAGAAGGAGCATGTCACTTCTTTTGTGCTGATCTGCAGCATTTCTGCACCCTTCCATTATAGAAATCCGCACAAAATTCACAGGAAATTCGCAACAAAAACGCACAGAATCCGTATAAAAAACGCTTCAAATCTGCACCTGCATTTTCTGCCAGGAGATGCAGATTTTGTGCAGTAAATTCTGCACCCCTATCCGCAACGTGTGCACATAGCCTAATGATTGAATAAAATTGCATCAATTTCTTCAATATCAATGGTATTTGTATCTAGTTTTGGTGTTGTTTCTTTAAGCAGAAACAGCTTGGCATTGCATTGATTTGGTCATGGAACCAGTTGTATCGCCGTTTTTCCAAAGTGTCCCAGGAGCCATGTTTCAACATGACATCACACTGCATGTTTCTATAACTACTGTGAGAAACCTGCATGGCCTAAATGTCCTAAAATGGCATGCAGTCTACAGATTTGTCTCTCAAACACATCTGGACATCATTTTTCAAAAACTGCAAAGGGAGCTGCCAGCAGTAAATCTTTATGATTAATGTATCCATGTGCATCTAGAGAGGCAAAGCATTCTTCAGACATCCATTAAAAACATCATTCATGGCATGTCAATGTATATGTTTTATATGTTTGCATTTCTATGTGTGGCGCTCATAATCAATGCTCATTAAATCAAGATATTTTGAAAATGTTGTTTCCAATATTTTCGTATAGAAGCTATACCTTAAGTTAGTCCTCTAAATTATTAATAACATGCATACACATGTAATTATAAAAATACACCAACTTAATATATTTTAACAATTTGTATTTTAATATTACTTTTTCTAATATATTAAGTTGGCGTTTTTTATAACAAAATGCTAAAAAGGAAAGTCTTATAACAATATGTATTTTAATATTACTTTTTCTAAGACTTTCCTTTTTAGGATTTTCTTTTATAAAGAAAAGCAGAAAAATGATCCTTTGTTGAACAAAATCTTTTTTTACAGTACTTACAATCTTTTATTTCAAATGTTTTGCTAACTTAAATATTGCCAATTAACCGGACAGACTATTTGGCTATGTTCCTAGAGATAAGGGCTATAGTCAACTCATCAAGCTGAAACAGATGGAAATTAAATGAATTGTTCCCGCTGCCTCCAAATGATACAAGACTATGCACAGTGTCACAGCTAGTGAATTATTGAAAGAAGATAGTTCTAAAGACAGAAATTCAGAAATTAATGGAATAGGATTTTTCTACCACTTTTGTGAAAAATTGACCCAAGAAGAAATATTTGTCTACTATCAAATAAAATATTAATCTAATTTTTGAAGATATGTCAAGAACTTACTATTCTTTATTTTCAATCCACATGTATAAATTACAAGTAATTGTGATGCTCCAATAATATTATAGCCTGATAACTTTGATAGATGAATGAAAAATGTGATGCTACATACAGATATTGTATTCCAAGTTTGCTCGATCCCTTATAATACATTCTATTTATCTACCAAGATGCTCAAATGCAAATTATGCTATATTCACACTGTCATCTTAACTAGCAGTAATTCCAGAAGTGGAGAACACTTTGACATTATTAAGGCTGTGTTTTTGTTAAATTCTTCAAGACATCCATCGTACATGTATGGCGCAAGTCAATAGAGGGTGTGTGGAGCGAGCTAAAAGGTGTGAGCTACTGCCAGGACCTGCCTATAACAATTGTTAAACTGATAAATGGCCCTGTCAAACTCTGATATCAGCATTAATAGCTCACCGGCATTGGGGCATATCATTCCATGGGCCCATAGGCATGCCCGTGGTGTGATCACTGATTGACAATGAGTTGCTACTATTGATGAGTGAGTATACTCGTTGCTTGGGTTTTCCCGAGCACGCTCGGGTGGTCTCTGAGTATTTGTTAGTGTTTGGAGATTTAGTTTTCCTTGCAGTAGCTGCATGATTTGCGACTACTAGACAGCTTGATTACATGTCTGGATTCCCTAGCAACCAGGCAACCCCTACATGTACTCAGGCTGGCTAGCAGCTGTAAATCATGCAGTTGTGTCAACAAAAACTTAATCTCCGAACACTATCAAATACTCGGAGATCACCCGAGCGTGCTCAGGAAAACCCGAGCAATGAGTATACTCACTCATCACTAGTTGCCATGACAGCCAAAGACCTATGTGCTTGTCATTATAGAGCTCCCATAAAACCCAGACTGTGGTCTTGCTTCAAAGTACACCTTAATTTTTACTATATGCAGCAATCACATGTTCAAGTCCCTTAAGGGGACTAACAGGTAAAGGGAAAAGTAAAAAAAATAATGTTTTAAAAAATATGATAGAGATGTAAAAGGACATAAAATTTAAATCGCCACCCTTTTCCCTCATTAAAAATAAAGACAAAAAATACACAAATTGCTGCATTTATAAAAGTCCACTCTATCAAAATATAAAAATAATTAACCCAATCAATAAATGGAAAAGTTTAAAGGATGCTAAAATTCTGTGTTTTTTAATCTCTGCAATACCACAAAAAATGCTGTGACAAGCAATCATAATGTCATATCTATCCCAAAAAAAAGAAAATAAAAAAAATTACACAGCTCCAATGACCCAAAAAATGAAAATGTTATGCATCTCGGGAAAGTGGCAACACAACTCCCAATTTTTTTTTATTTAGATTTATGTTTCACTACTAAAATAAAAAAAAATACATTTACATTTTTGGGATTCCCATTATCGCACAAGAACGACTTGGCAACCTTTTATTTACCACATAATGTATGCCATAAAAATAACTCCCATAAAAGAATGTCAGAATTGTGTTTTTGGGATAAAACGTGTAGGGAACAAAAGTACACAAAACCATCCAGTGATATCTTTTGAGTGCAAAGGCAAGTAAAAGGAAGGTTCTGACCTGGGAAGGTTGTGTGCAGGCACAGCTCCTATGAAGACCTGAAATATTAACTGCTGCTGCCTCGTGGCTGGAGGATGATCTTCTCCAAGATAGTTGACCAATTTGGATGATTACACTATATCTGGCTTTGCTGCTGTAATGATGAATGCTTAGGACCAAGATGAGTTGAATGTTTTTTAATTCCACAATGCATTTCAATGCTGGACTAGCATCTTTTTCAAATGAAAAAAAAATGCATCACCACTAAAATAATACAAAACTAAACATATTTGGTATTCCCATTATCGTGTGTACTGATGAGGGGAATGATTTTGCAAGGATATTTTTGCCACATAATACACTGTATATGCTGTAAGAACAACTCTCAAAAACTATGTCAAAATTTAATTTTTTTCACAATTTTAAAAACTTTGAATTAATTTTTCTATTCTCCAGGTCATTATATGGCAAAATAAATGGTGTCATTCAAAAGTACAACTTGTCCTGCAAAAAACTGCCCCCATACAAATATGTGGACAGAAAAATAAAAAACATTTTGGTTCTGGGAAGAAGGGGAAAAATTGAAACTGCAAAAATGGAAATGAGCCTCTTCGGGAAGGGGTTAAAGAGCATGAAATGGGTTGAACACAGTCCTAGGAGACCTCAGAATATTAAACTCATCTTTACAGGGCACTTGGAATACTTGTAATATGTAACAACTGGAGCAAAGCAGGGTAAAGCCAGCCAAGGACCACATCAGATAACTCATCTTCCCCGATAGTCCTCAACTGTCTTTTTAAAGTATGTTTTTTTAAAACTATGCTGTGGTTTGTGCTTCCCATGGTAGATTCCCTGTAAATATGAATAAAATACTAATAATAGTAATAATAACCAAATTGACTAAAATAAAGAATAATCACTTTTAATGCCAAATTTCAATATCGAAGCCATAATTAAAATCAATAATTGGCAAGTATATTTTGACAGTGAGGATCAATTCTAACGAGGGAGATTGACCCTATTTTGTATTAATTATATAAAAAACATTTTTAAACTAAATCAAATAAACTTGATCAGACAGATTTCTTTTTCTGTGTATGTTTCATAATTCATATGTGTCTCATCAGATTAAAGATCCTGAATATACAGGTGCTTCTCACAAAACTAGAATATCATCAAAAAGTTAATTTATTTGTTTTTCAGTACAAAAAGTGAAAGTCATAAATTATATAGAGTCATTACAAACAGAGTGATCTATTTCAAGTGGTTATTTCTGTTAATGTTGAAGATTATGGTTTCCTGCCAATGAAAACCCCAAAGTAATTAGCTCAGTAAATTAGAATAATTAACAAAAAACACCTGCACAGAATTCCTAAGCATTTATAAAGTTCCCTTAGTCTGTTTCAGTAGGCTCCACCATCATGTGGAAGACTGCTCACTTGACAGAAGGCAGTCAGTGACACACTCCACAAGAAGCTGGCTGTTCACAGAGTGCTGTATCCAAGCATATTAATGGAAAGTTGAGTGGAAGGAAAAATTGTGGTAGAAAAAGGTGTGCAAGCAACTGTAACAACTGTAGCCTTGAAAGGATTGTTAAGAAAAGACCATTCAAAATTTTGGGGGAGATTCACAAGGAGTGGACTTGAAATAAACACTTGAAATAGATCACTCTGTTTGTAATGACTCTATATAATATTTGAGTTTTACTATTTGTATTGAAAAACTGAAATAAATTAACTTTTTTATGATATTCTAATTTTGTGAGAAGCACCTGTACCTTTTTCCATTTCCTAAACCTCTGAGTTGTATATGACTGTAAAGCTTCACTCCTAGCTGTTTGCTGTGTCTCTGTGTGCATCTGACTCAAAAAGTGTCTTTGTGTCTATTGGTGAATGTCACCATATTATGATCCTCTATGAAGGCACCATATGGCAGCATACAGCACTATAGCATTGAGCAACACGGTCACATATGCTGATATAAAAGCTCCAGGTACACATTTTGGCAGTGTGCATTAGGCCTAATTATTTCTTTGTGTGTGTAATGTGAGATAATCCTAGTCTATGGACATGTAAATAATTTGTTGTCATGGGAAAAGATGTAGCGTAATTACCTTAACAGCTATCACTTGCAAATGTGATTACTGCCAAATAAAATGTCAGGCTAGAATTAAAATTTAAAGATTAAAGTATACACTCATATATTTACCTTACAATGATCTGTTTAAAAATTTGAACACAGCACAGAAAATGGTATGATAAAGATGATAGACTATTATAAATGGAATTTTGTGGTCTATGTGGTATTTTAATACTAAATCAATAAGCGCACTATTGGTCCAATAATGTTTTCAATGTTTCTGTAATCTTATAAATTACTTGAGAATTTACTTTAAACTTCCAATTCTACAAAACAACTATGATACGTTCATACAATAGCAACCAGCTTAAAAAATCAATAATGGGGAAACTGTCATTAACATTTAATTATTTGGTCTGTGCTTTACTGTTTCCACCGCACAGAGAAGTATAAGCTGGATATAATTATATAGATGTTTTTTCTGTAAACCATTTCAGTAATTTGTCTATCTTCTCTGTGGTGACTTCTGAGCTTCTTACCAGAAAATGTGGCCATCAGAGATGATTGATTCACTTTAAATCAAATTTGAGTCAAATTTAATGAAATTTGCAGGTAAATTTAACAACTTGCAGTTAGATTGGTGCAATTGATAGCCACAGTTTTAACATTACAGATGTTTGAGCTAGAAACAGAAGGCTATGATAACTTCATGGGCTTAACGCATAATGCTTTGCAGCTGTCCCATCATATGGTATAGCTTAGCCAAACAGGAGAGACTCATTACAAGTTTAATAGAATAATCAGGGAATGCAGCAGCTATTTTAAGCTAGAGTCAAACTAGAGAATAAAAAAATCGATCCAATGTTGATCGAGAAATGTAGGACTTTTGTCATGTGAGTACAATGTGATTTTTCTCAACTAGCATCCATATGACAGCAGTATGACATGTGTTATGCAATCAGTATTCAATGTGATTTTAAGATCATCTTTTACATACTGTAATTCTCTATATAATTGAAAACAATCTTTTGTACAGAACAGTTCTAGATAGATAGATGAAAGATAGATAGAATAGATGGAATATGTAGATGTCCTGTAGACATTTAATGTCACAATCCCCTACATATAATAGTAGGGGGATTAGTGCCACTTTCATGTATCACCAAAGGGTATTTAGCCTTATTAAACCTATTAAATAAATAATAAATTACAATGACATGAGTTCTCCCTGAATTTTAATAACCAGCCAAGGCAAAGCAGACAGCTGTGGGCTTTTATTATAAGGCTAAGAAGGTCCTTGGCTATTGGACCCTTCCCAATTCTAAAAATACAATCCTGCACCAACCCCAGAATTGGAGCATCACATGAGATTCTGGTGTTGACCTGGCTTTTCTCAGCAATTAGGGTAATGGTTTATGAGGTTGATGTCAGCTTTGTAATGTCCACTGATATCAAGAACAGGAGTTTGCAGTGGAGAGGCATCTAACATACACCCACAATTACTAACCCAGTAATCAAAAATAAAATCCCACACCGAATAAATAATTTTTAAAAACACATTCACCAATTTGATAAAAAGAATAAACCATGAAAATCCGAAGTAGTGATGGGAATCTGAAGTAGTCCAGAAATGTGAACCTGAAAGATATAAAAAGAGAGAAATATATAAAGACAAGAAGCACTCCCTCATTCACCAATTTATCATGGAAAAAAATCCATGCAGCCATGACGTAATCCATCAAGATCCCAGGACATTCAGCGATTGTCTACAGCAACTGAGAGCGGCGCTTCATAGGTCACTCCTGGTCATATCTCATGCTCAATTATATCAGTAACTCAGTAGCGGCATTGCACATGAGATATAGCCTTCTGTTAACCTATGTTTGCAGCACTGAATCAAAGCTGCTGGCTTTCACGAGACCTGTAGTTACAGTGACATCTGTAACTATACCGCTCAAGTATCTTATAGAAGAAATGGTGTAGTGTAGAAAAACCATATGATCTTAAGAAATATGAATAAAAAAGACTTTACTGAAAGACATTAAAAATGGTACATACAAACTTATCCAGAAATTGGCACCACGTGCCAGCAATGGGTGAATCAATATATCGTAGAATACATTTTGCGTAAGTGGATCAGAAAAGATCAAGGAGATTGATCATTGCAGTTGAAAGAATATGTTCGGAATTGGTCGCCAAATCTGAATTTGCCATATTCGTGCCATATTTATACCGCATTTATGCCGAATTTATGTTTGACGATCGATTGAGAACATATTCTTTAATTTCTACTCCCATTGACTCCAATGATGTTTGGCTGTGTTCAGTGAATATTTCAAATACATTATTTGCCGCCGATCATAATGGGAACCGAATCTTGTAAAAATTCACTCAACTCTACTGACAATATAGTACAGTCTATAGTAAAATAATTTTATTAGTAGTATAGTTATATAATTCAGTAACTTCTACAGTTAGTATAGAGATAAATTCCCAGTCAAAACCAAATGTATGTATTAGTGCATGAATAAAGTGATATTACCAGAGCTGTAATATGGTACCAGGAAACCCAAAGGGCGTTAGCAGCTGAGAGAAAGCAAATTGCTAAGTGCTTATATTATCAGGCTGGGAAGGGCCAGATAACCATGGACTTTCTCAGGCTATTAACAACAGCTCACAGCTTTCTGCTTTGCCTTTGCTAGTTATCAAAAATGGCGGTGACTCCATGTCAATTTTGTTACGTAACCCCCATTTTTTATAACCAGCGATGGCCCAGCAGACAGCTGTAAGCCAATATTAATAGACTGGAAAAGTCCATGGTTATCTAGCCATTCCCTATCTTGCCTGTGTGATCGCTGATCTGACACAGTGCACTGCAAAAACGACGCTTTATTATCATACCGCCAAACAAAAAGTGGAATTACACGCGATCAAAAAGACGGATATAAATAACCATGGTACCGCTGAAAACGTCATCTTGTCCAACAAAACACGAGCTGCCATACAGCATCATCAACGAAAGAATAAAGCGATGCAAAAATAATAATTTTTTATATAAAATTGTTTTATCGTATAAAAGTGCCAAAACATAAAAAAATGATATAAATGAGATATCGCTGTAATCATTCTGACCCGAAGAATAAAACTGATTTATCAATTTTACCAAACGTGGAAACTGTATAAGCACCCCCACAAAAGAAATTCATGAATAGCTGTTTTTTGTTCATTCTACCTCACAAAAATCGGAATAAAAAGCGATCAAAACATATAACGTGCCCGAAAATGGTAACAATAAAAACGTCAACTCGTCCCGCAAAAAACAAGACCTCACATGACTCTGTGGACCAAAATATGTAAAAATGATAGCTCTCAAAATGTGTCTTTTAGTGTGTGACGACTACCAATCATAAAAGTTAGAGTTGGGGCTAAAATTAGGGTTAGGGTTGGGGCTAAAGTTAGGGTTAGGGTTGGGGTTAGGGTTGGGGCTAAAGTTAGGGTTAGGGTTGGGGCTAAAGTTAGGGCTAGGGTTGGGGCTAAAGTTAGGGTTAGGGTTGGGGCTAAAGTTGGGGTTTGGATTACATTTATGTTTGGGATTAGGGTTGGGATTTGGGTTAGGGGTGTGGTTAGCATTATGGTTGGGATTAGGGTTAGGGGTGTGTTTGGGTTAGGGTTTCAGTTAGAATTGGGGGGTTTCCACTGTTTAGGCACATCAGGGGTCTCCAAACGCGACATGGCATCCGATTTCAATTCCAGCCGATTCTGCGTTGAAAAAGTAAAACAGTGCTCTTTCCCTTCTGAGCTCTCCCGTGCGCCCAAACAGGGGTTTACCCCAACGTATGGGGTATCAGCGTATTCAGGACAAATTTTATAAATTTTGGGGTCCAATTTCTCTTGTTACCCTTGGGAAAATTCAAAACTGGGGGCTAAAAAATAATTTTTGTGGAAAAAAAAAGATTTTTTATTTTCACAGTTCTGTGTTATAAACTGTAGTGAAACACTTGGGGGATCAAAGTTCTCACAACAACACATCTAGATAAGTTTCTTGGGGAGTCTAGTTTCCAATATGGGGTCACTTGTGGGGGGTTTCTACTGTTTAGGTACATCAGGGGCTCTGCAAATGCAACATGACGCCTGCAGACCAATCCATCTAAGTCTGCATTCCAAACGGCGCTCCTTCCCTTCCGAGCTCTGCCATGCGCCCAAACGTTGGTTCCCCCAAAATGTGGGGTATCAGCATACTCAGGATAAATTGTACAACAAGTTTTGGGGACCAATTTCTCCTGTTACCCTTGGGAAAATACAAAACGGGGCTAAAAATAATTTTTGTGGGAAAAAAAAGAATTTTCATTTTCACGGCTCTGTGTTGTAAACTATAGTGAAACACTTGGAGGTTCAAAGTTTTCACAACACATCTAGATAACTTCCTTAGGGGGTATTCTTTCCAAAATGGTGTCACTTTTGGGGGGTTTCAATGTTTAGGCACATCAGGGGCTCTCCAAACGCGACATGGTGTCCTATCTCAATTCCAGTCAATTTTGCATTGAAAAGCCAAACGGTGCTCCTTCTGTTCCGAGCTCAGCCATGCACCCAAACAGTGGTTTACCCCCACACATGGTGTATCAGCGTACTCAGGACAAATTTTACAGCAACTTTTTGGGTCCAATTTCTTCTGTTACCCTTGGGAAAATAAAAAATTGGGGGCAAAAATATCATTTTTGTGAAAAAATATGATTTTTTATTTTTATGGCTCTACATTATAAACTTCTGTGAAGCACGTGGTGGGTCAAATTGCTCACCACACATCTAGATGAGTTCCTTAGGGGGTCTACTTTCCAAAATGGTGTCACTTGTGGTGGGTTTAAATGTTTAGGCACATGGCGCTCCTTCCCTTCTGAGCTCTGCCATGCGCCCAAACAGTGGTTTACCACCACATATGGGGTAACGGCGTACTCAGGAAATATTTTCCAACAATTTTTGTGGTCCAATTTCTCCTGTTACCCTTGGTAAATTAAAACAAATTGGAGCTGAATTAAATTTTGTGTGAAAAAAAGTTAAATGTTCATTTTTTTAAACATTCCAAAAATTCCTGTGAAACACCTGAAGGGTTAATAAACTTATTGAATGTGGTTTTGAGTACCTTGAGATGTGCAGTTTTTGGAATGGTGTCACACTTGGGTATTATCATATAGACCCCTCAAAGTGACTTCAAATGTGATGTGGTCCCTAAAAAAAATGGTGTTGTAAATTGAGAAATTGCTGGTCAACTTTTAACCCTTATAACTCCCCAACAAAAAAAAATTTGGTTCCAAAATTGTTCTGATGTAACGTCGACATGTGGGAAATGTTACTTCTTAAGTATTTTGTATGACAAATCTCTGTGATTTAAGGGCATAAAAATTCAAATTTGGAAAATTGCAAAATTTTCAAAATTTTCACCAAATTTCAGTTTTTTTTTCACAAATAAATGCAGGTAATATCATATAAATTTTACCACTATCATGAAGTACAATATATCACGAGAAAAGAATGTCAGAATTACCAGGATCTGTTGAAGCGTTCCAGAGTTATAACCTCATAAATGGACAGTGGTCAGAATTGCAAAAATTGGCCCGGTCATTAACGTGCAAACACCCTTGGGGGTAAAGGGGTTAAATAATGAAGAAAATTGTATTTAATTGTGTCATGCACAGTATAAAATGTGGCATTTTAATTATTAAAACCTTCAACATGCACAAATGCTGGATAAGACAAAAGAGAACAAGTAGATTGACACTGGAGAAACACAACAGCCATTGCTGCAAACAAGCACTTGCTTTGCAGCAATTGTCGCATTTCTCCTGCTCCACTCTATACACGTTATCTTCTATCTTCTTTGTTCTAGCCAGTATTTGTGTATGTCTGATGAAGGTTTGAATAACTGAAATGTCACATTTTACACTGTGAATTGTATTACATGGATAACTACTATTTTCTAAGAGTGCCGACTTATTTTAGTATTGAACCTTAGTAATTGGACTCTTAGTTATAATTAATGTTTTAAAAAATACTAATATTATTATTATTTGTATTTGTTTAATTTTCAATTTTTTATGCTAAATGTAATTAGCAAATTTAAAGGACAGTATTTACTGAACAGCATATCAATCTACTGTGTATAGTGTTTGCTCAGCTGAACTTAATTGTGTGGAACAGCACAAATATTTGCTTGTATCATGTAAGCAGTAACTGGCACCAGGGGCATTATAACACTAATTATTTGGATCTTCCATGAGCCATCATCTCTGTCATCAGTATGACATTGGACTGGCAATCAAATACATAATTACATAATATCTGCTAATATTAAATTAGATACTTTCTGAATAAATATTTCAAAGCAATATTAATTTATACAGGATTTACTTTTTTTCGCAACACATATTGTTGGGATAAGTGAAGGAGTTAATTGAAAAATGCAGTGGAAAGCTTGACCGTAAGGTGGCATTAGGATTGCCAGATATTTAAGTTTCCGTTTCTTAAACACATTACTTTATGTCTGCATGTCTGGGTGGATTGAGCTTTTGTCTCTATAGCAGATGACTTGGTTAAAATTTAATGAAAACGACTGCCTTCCAATTTTAGATTTTATGAGTGGCTTAAAAGTCTTGCAGAATAAGAATGTATTTATATTTTAATGACTACATAGACAGTGTTATCTGTGTACAGCTTTTAATATATAACACCCTTATTCTCAATTCCATTACTTGTAATTTTGAAGACAGTTTCATCTGGTGCAAAAAAAACAACAAACAAGCAAAAAATAAAATAACCATTTGGTAGATAAAAACATTACCTACAGTGGGGAAAATAAGTATTTCATACAGTACCGATTTGCAATTTTCCCACCTACAAAGAATGGATAGATCTGTAACTTTTATTGCAGGGACTCTTGAACTGTGAAAAACAGAATCTAAAAATAAAAACCAGAAAATCACATAGTATGATTTTTAAATAATTACATTGCATTTTATTGCATGAAATAAGTATTTGATCACCTATACACCATCAAGAATTTGGGGTCTCAAACACCTGTTAGTTTTTCTTTAAGAAGCCCTCCTACTGGGCATTCATTACCTGTGTTAATTGAACTTGTTTGAACTTGTTACCTGTATAAAAGACACCTGTCCACACTCAGTCACTCTGTGACCTGTCCACCATGGCCAAGACCATAGAGCTGTCTAAGAATACCAAAGTCCAAATTATAGACTTGCAAAAGGCTGTGATGGGCTCCAGGACAAAAAGCCACGCAACTTGGTGAGAAGGCAAAACTGTTGATTACTCTCAATCTTACTTATAGGATAGACTATGGGTGATCACATATCTCTGTGAGGTATGAGGTCTGGGTCTGGGTCGCCAGGTGAAGGAGTTAAGAGTCCACACTAGTGTTGAGCATTCCGATGCTGCAAGTATCGGGTATCGGCCGATACTTGCTGTATCGGAATTTCCGATACCGAGATCCGATATTTTTGTGATATCGGGTATCGGTATCGAAACAACATTAATGTAAAAATGTGTAAAAGAAAGAATTAAAATAAAAAATATTGCTATACTCACCTGTCCGACGCAGCCTGGACCTCAGCGAAGGAACCGGCAGCGTTGTTTGTTTAAAATTTGCGCTTTTACTTGGTTACGTGAATTCCCGGCTTGTGATTGGTCAGGGCGGCCATGTTGCCGGGACGCGGACCAATCACAGCAAGCCGTGACGAAATTACGTCACGGCTTGCTGTGATTGGTCCGCGTCCCGGCAACATGGCCGCCATTAACCAATCACAAGCCGTGACGTCACGGGAGGCTGGACTTGCGCACTTTTTAAAAAACGCGCGTGTCCAGCCTCCAGTGACGTCCCGGCTTATGATTGGTCAAGGCGCCATGTTGCCGGGACGCGGACCAATCACAGTAAGCCGTGACGAAATTACGTCACGGCTTGCTGTGATTGGTCCGCGTCCCGGCAACATGGACGCCATTAACCAATCACAAGCCGTGACGTCACGGGAGGCTGGACTTGCGCACTTTTTAAAAAACGCGCGTGTCCAGCCTCCAGTGACGTCCCGGCTTATGATTGGTCAAGGCGCCATGTTGCCGGGACGCGGACCAATCACAGTAAGCCGTGACAAAATTACGTCACGGCTTGCTGTGATTGGTCCGCGTCCCGGCAACATGGACGCCATTAACCAATCACAAGCCGTGACGTCACGGGAGGCTGGACACGCGCGTTTTTTAAAAAGTGCGCAAGTCCAGCCTCCCGTGACGTCACGGCTTGTGATTGGTTAATGGCGGCCAT
Source organism: Ranitomeya variabilis (assembly GCF_051348905.1). NCBI lineage: Eukaryota > Metazoa > Chordata > Amphibia > Anura > Dendrobatidae > Ranitomeya > Ranitomeya variabilis. Next base: position 829,694,891 of record NC_135233.1, read on the forward strand.
GTTGCCGGGACGCGGACCAATCACAGCAAGCCGTGACGTAATTTCGTCACGGCTTGCTGTGATTGGTCCGCGTCCCGGCAACATGGCCGCCCTGACCAATCACAAGCCGGGAATTCACGTAACCAAGTAAAAGCGCGAATTTTAAACAAACAACGCTGCCGGTTCCCTCGCTGAGGTCCCGGCTGCGTCGGACAGGTGAGTATAGCGATATTTTTTATTTTAATTCTTTCTTTTACACATTTATATGGTTCCCAGGGCCTGAAGGAGAGTTTCCTCTCCTTCAGACCCTGGGAACCATCAGGAATACCGTCCGATACCTGAGTCCCATTGACTTGTATTGGTATCGGGTATCGGATTGGATCCGATACTTTGCCGGTATCGGCCGATACTTTCCGATACCGATACTTTCAAGTATCGGACGGTATCGCTCAACACTAGTCCACACATGTCTTTTGGACACTTCACACCTTCACCTGGCTACTATATACCTTCCAGATATATCTTGAAAAAGGCAATGATACACCAAAACATCGATTATTTTTACATATCTGTATTCATATGGGTTTGAATGTTCAGTTTTGCCTTCTGTTCAATAAAATTTTAATTTTTTGAGTGACAAAGTTCACCATTTCTATCAATCTTCCTTGGTCTGGGGCTTCATGCAAATCTTGCCTTGTTGGGAAAGGATGATTCTGAGAAAGGTCAGGAATTAGCCCAGAACTACATGGGAAGACCAGGTCAATGATCTGGAGAGAGCTGGTAACACAGTCTCATACATTACCATTTGTATCACACTAGTCCATCGATTAAAATCCTGCAGAGCACACAAGGTCCCCCTGCTCATGCGAGCACATGTCCAGGTCCGTTTGAAGTTCACCAATGACCATCTCGATGATCCCAAGAAGGGAGAAGGTCATGTGGTCAGATGAGACCAATATCAAACTTTTTGGTATCAGCTCCATTTGCTGTGTTTGGAGGAAGAAGGATGAGTACAACCCAACTGTAAAGTATGATGCAGGAAACATCATACTTTGGGGTTGCTTTTCTGCAAAGGGGATAGTATGACTGCACCATATTTAACCCCTTCACGACCTTTGACGCATACGCTGCGTCATGAAAGTCGGTGCCAATGCGACCTATGACGCAGCGTATGCGTCATGGAATGATAGCGCTCCTGCAGATCGGGTGAAAGGGTTAACTCCAATCTCACCCGATCTGCAGAGACAGGGGGAGTGGTGCTTCAGCCCAGGGGGGTGGCTACACCCCCCCATGGCTACGATCGCTCTGATTGGCTGTTGAAAGTGAAACTGCCAATCAGAGCGATTTGTAATATTTCACCTAAAAAACAGGTGAAATATTACAATCCAGCCATGGCCGATGCTGCAATATCATCGGCCATGGCTGGAAATACTGATGTGAGCCCCCCCACCCTACCGATCGCCCCCCCAGTCCTCCGTTATGGGGTCCGGTCCCCTCCGTCCTGTGCTGCGCTGCCCCGTGCTCCTGCCCGCTTCCCCGTCCTGCTGTCCGCTCCCCCCTGTGGTCCGATCACCCCCCCTTTGCTCCAATCCACCCCCCCACCACCCCTTCATACTTACCGATCCTCCCGGTGTCCGGCCGTCTCCTCGCTGGGCGCCGCCATCTTCCAAAATGGCGGGCGCATGCTCAGTACGCCCGCCGGCAGATTCCATTCAAGTACATTTTGATCGCTGTGGTAGGTTCTACCACAGCGATCAAAATAAAAAAAATAATAAATAAACCCCCCCCCTTTATCACCCCCATAGATAGGGATAATAATAAAATAAAGAAAAAATATTTTTTTTTTTTCCACTAGGGTTAGGGTTAGAACTAGGGTTAGAACTAGGGTTAGGGTTACGGGTAGGGTTAGGGTTACGGGTAGGGTTAGGGGTAGGGTTAGGGTTAGGGGTATGGTTAGGGTTATGGCATGTGCGGATTTGGCTGCGGATCCGCAGCGGATTGGCCGCGGATCCGCAGCGGATTGGCCGCGGATCGGATGCGGATCCGCAGCGGATTGGCCGCGGATCCGCAGCGGATTGGCCGCGGATCCGCAGCGGATTGGATGCGGATCCGCAGCGGATTGGCCGCGGATCCGCAACGGATTGGCCGCGGATCCGCAGCGGATTGGCCGCGGATCCGCAGCGGATTGGCCGCGGATCCGCAGCGGATTGGCCGCGGATCCGCAGCGGATTGGATGCGGATCCGCAGCGGATTGGCCGCGGATCCGCAGCGGATTGGCCGCTGCGAATTCGTAGCAGTTTTCCATCAGGTTTACAGTACCGTGTACACCTTTGGAAAACCAAATCCGCTGTGCCCATGGTGCGGAAAATTCCGTGCAGAAACGCTGCGTTGTATTTTCCACAGCATGTCAATTCTTTGTGCGGATTCCGCAGCGTTTTACACCTGTTCCTCAATAGGAATCCCCAGGTGAAATCCGCACAAAAAAACACTGGAAATCTGCTGTAAATCCGCAGGTAAAACGCAGTGCCTTTTACTTGCAGATTTTTCAAAAGTCGTGCGGAAAAATCTCACACGAATCCGCTACGTGGGCACATACCCTTAGGGTTAGGGTTGGAATTAGGGCTAGGGTTGGAAATAGGGTTAAGATTAGGCTTGTGGTTAGGGTTACGGATAGGGTTAGGGGTGTGTTGGGGTTACAGTTGTGGTTAGGGTTGGGATTAGGGTTAGGGTTGGGATTAGGGTTAGGATTAGGGTTGGAATTAGGGTTACGGGTGTGTTGGGGTTAGGGTTGTGGTTAGGGGTGTGTTGGGGTTAGGGTTGGGATTAGGGTTATGGCTACAGTTGGGATTAGGATTAGGGGTGTGTTGGGGTTAGTGTTGAAGTTAGAAATGAGGGGTTTCCACTGTTTAGGCACATCAGGGGTCTCCAAACGCAACATGGCGCCACCATTGATTCCAGCCAATCTTGCATTCAAAAAGTCAAATGGTGCTCCCTCCCTTCCAAGCCCCGACGTGTGCCCAAACAGTGGTTTACCCCCACATTTGGGGTACCAGCGTACTCAGGACAAACTGGGCAACAACTGTTAGGGTCCAATTTCTCCTGTTACCCTTGCAAAAATAAAAAATTACTTGCTAAGACATAATTTTTGAGGAAAGAAGAATGATTTTTTATTTTCACGGCTCTGCGTTGTAAACTTCTGTGAAGCACTTGGGGGTTGAACGTGCTCATCACACATCTAGATAAGTTCCTTGGGGGGTCTAGTTTCCAAAATGGGGTCACTTGTGGGGTGTTTCTACTGTTTAGGCACATCAGGGGCTCTGCAAATGCAACGTGATGCCCGCAGACCATTCCATCAAAGTCTGCATTTCAAATGTCACTACTTCCTTTCCGAGCCCTGACGTGCACCCAAACAGTGGTTTACCCCCACATATGGGGCATCACTGTACTCACAACAAACTGGGCAACAAACATTGGGGCCCAATTTCTCCTGTTACCCTTGTGAAAATAAAAAATTGCTTGCTAAAACATCTTTTTTGAGGAAAGAAAAATGATTTTTTATTTTCACGGCTCTGCGTTGTAAACTTCTGTGAAGCACTTGGGGGTTGAACGTGCTCATCACACATCTAGATAAGTTCCTTGGGGGGGTCTAGTTTCCAAAATGGGGTCACTTGTGGGGTGTTTCTACTGTTTAGGCACATCAGGGGCTCTGCAAATGCAACGTGACGCCCGCAGACCATTCCATCAAAGTCTGCATTCCAAAACGTCACTACTTCCCTTCCGAGCCCCGGCATGTGCCCAAACAGTGGTTTACCCCCACATATGGGGTATCAGCGTACTCAGGAGAAACTGGACAACAACTTTTGGGGTCCAATTTCTCCTGTTACCCTTGCAAAAATAAAAAATTCTGGGCTAAAAAAATATTTTTGAGGAAAGGAAACACATTTATTATTTTCACGGCTCTGCGTTATAAACTTCTGCGAAGCACTTGGGGGTTCAAAGTGCTCACCACACATCTAGATTAGTTCCTTGGGAGGTCTAGTTTCCAAAATGGGGTCACTTGTGTGGGAGCTCCAATGTTTAGGCACACAGGGGCTCTCCAAACGTGACATGGTGTCCGCTAATGATTGGAGCTAATTTTCCGTTCAAAAAGCCAAATGGCGTGCCTTCCCTTCCGAGCCCTGCCGTGTGCCCAAACAGTGGTTTACCCCCACATATGGGGTATCATCGTATTCAGGACAAACTGGACAACAACATTTGGGGTCCAATTTCTCCTATTACCCTTGGAAAATTAAAAAATCCTGGGCTAAAAATCATTTTTGAGGAAAGAAAAATTATTTTTTATTTTCACGGCTCTGCGTTATAAACTTCTGTGAAGTACCTGGGGGTTGTAAGTGCTCACTATGCATCTAGATAAGTTCCTTGGAGGGTCTAGTTTCCAAAATGGGGTCACTTGTAGGGGAGCTCCAATGTTTAGGCACACAGGGGCTCTCCAAACGCGACATGGTGTCCGCTAACGATTGGAGCTAATTTTCCATTCAAAAAGTCAAATAGCACGCCTCCCCTTCCGAGCCTTGTCGTGCACCCAAACAGTGGTTTACCCCCACATGTGAGGTATCAGTGTACTCAGGAGAAATTGTCCAACAAATTTTATGATCCATTTTATCCTGTTGCCCATGTGAAAATGAAAAAAATTGAGGCTAAAAGAAATTTTGTGTGAAGAAAAGTACTTTTTTATTTTTACGGATCAATTTGTGAAGCACCTGAGAGTTTAAAGTGCTCACTATGCTTCTAGATAAGTTCCTTGGGGGGTCTAGTTTCCAAAATGGGGTCACTTGTGGGAGCGCTCCAATGTTTAGGCACACAGGGGCTCTCCAAACGTGACATGGTCTCTGCTAGCGATGGAGATAATTTTTCATTCAAAAAGTCAAATGGCGCTCCTTCCCTTCCGAGCCTTACCATGTGCCCAAACAGTGGTTTACCCCCACATGTGAGGTATCAGTGTACTCAGGAGAAATTGTCCAACAAATTTTATGATCCATTTTATCCTGTTGCCCATGTGAAAATGAAAAAATTGAGGCTAAAATAATTTTTTTGTGAAAAAAAAGTACTGTTTCATTTTTACGGATCAATTTGTGAAGCACCTGGGGGTTTAAAGTGCTCATTATGCTTCTAGATAAGTTCCTTGGGGGGTCTAGTTTCCAAAATGGGGTCACTTGTGGGGGAGCTCCAATGTTTAGGCACATGGGGGCTCTCCAAACGCGACATGGTGTCCGCTAAAGATTGGAGCCAATTTTTCATTCAAAAAGTCAAATGGCGCTCCTTTCCTTCCAAGCCCTGCCGTATGCCCAAACAGTGGTTTACCCCCACATATGAGGTATCAGCATACTCAGGACAAATTGGACAACATCGTTCGTGGTCCAGTTTCTCCTTTTACCCTTGGGAAAATAAAAAAATTGTTGCTAAAAGATCATTTTTGTGACTAAAAAGTTAAATGTTCATTTTTTCCTTCCATGTTGCTTCTGCTGCTGTGAAACACCTGAAGGGTTAATAAACTTCTTGAATGTGGTTTTGAGCACCTTGAGGGGTGCAGTTTTTAGAATGGTGTCACTTTTGGGTATTTTCAGCCATATAGAACCCTCAAACTGACTTCAAATGTGAGGTGGTCCCTAAAAAAAATGGTTTTGTAAATTTTGTTGTAAAAATGGGAAATCACTGGTCAAATTTTAACCCTTATAACTTCCTAGCAAAAAAAAAATTTGTTTCCAAAATTGTGCTGATGTAAAGTAGACATGTGGGAAACGTTATTTATTAACTATTTTGTGTCACATAACTCTCTGGTTTAACAGAATAAAAATTCAAAATGTGAAAATTGCGAAATTTTCAAAATTTTCGCCAAATATCCATTTTTTTCACAAATAAACTCAGAAATTATTGACCTAAATTTACCACTAACATGAAGCCCAATATGTCCCAAAAAAACAATCTCAGAATCGCTAGGGTCCGTTGAAGCGTTCCTGAGTTATTACCTCATAAAGGGACACTGGTCAGAATTGCAAAAAACGGCAAGGTCATTAAGGCCAAAATAGGCTGGGTCATGAAGGGGTTAAGGAAGGATGGATGGGGCCATGTATCATGAGATTTTGGCCAACAACCTCCATATCCTCAGTACGAGCATTAATGGTTGGTCATGGCTTGGTCTTCCAGTATAATTACCTGAAACACACAGCCAGGGCAACTAAGGAGTGGCTCTATAAAAAGCATTTCAAGGTCCTGGAATCCTAGCCAGTCTCCAGACCTGAACCCAATAGAAATCATTGGATGGAGTTGAAGCTCAATGTTGCCCAGTGACAACCCCAAAACCAGAAAGATTTGGAGAAGATATGTATCGAGGAGTGGGCCAAAATCCCTGCTGCAGTGTGTGCAAACTTGCTCTAGAACCAAAGGAAACATCTGACCTCTGTAATTGCAAACTAAGGTTTCTGTACCAAATATTAAGTTCTGTTTTTCTATTGTATCAAATACTTATTTCATGCAATAAAAATCAAATTAGTTTCCTGGATTTTTTAAAGGTTTTGTCTCACAGTTGAAGTGTACCTATGATAAAAAATTATAGACCTCTCCATTCTTTGTAGATGGGAAAACTTGCAAAATCGGCAGTATTTGAAATACTTATTTTCCCCATTGTATATCATGAATAATGAGATATCACTTGTGAAGCCAGCCACATATAGATAGATAGGTATATAGCAAGAAGAGAGGTTACTCTTCTCCCATCTCCCTAGATCTTGCTGGACTGTGGACGAAAAAATGGTGTCATGATGGATCTCAAGTTAAAATATTACATGCATCTTTGCCTGATATTGTAGAGGTTGGCTGTAAAAAGATTTAGAGATTGGTTCACATTTTCTAAAAGGGTTAGAGACAGGACTAAACTAATCTTGCATATCCCTCTCCATATTATGGACATTCTTCTATAATATTAATAGAAGAGGAAATGAATAGCAGTATAATTTGTAGACATGTGAAAAACCTTAGTGATTGAAAGAATATTGTTTTGTTATTCTTAACCAGTTCAAAATATATTTACAATTTTGCACACCTTTATGATGTCACTGGCTGATTTGGAGTTATGTTCTGCATGTAAGAGATCCATAGTGTTCTTCCCTATTCTCCCAAATAAGTTGTATAAGAATTGGTTCCAGTAAAGCAGGAGAGAAGGAATGTGCTGACTAAAGATGGCAAATTATTATTGAATGTGTTTGAATTCTACTTAAAAAATACAAAAATCTGCATTGACCAAAAAGCATTTTTTTTTTTTGTAATTCACTTTCATGAGCATTCAGCAAATGACAGCTGGATGATTGGAAATGGGCTATCAAAAGGTTAAAAAATAGTATACTGTACATATTTATATTTACTTTACTACTCACTTTTATGGCTCCCCTGTTCTTCACTGTCCCTTGTCCGACCTTCAATGCATCTTCTTATCTCTGTAGCAAAGCACTGATGCCTTGGGCATCTTCACGGGACTTATGGCTTTACTGAGCCCCGGAACAAATCTGCATATGCATGCGCAAGGTCACAGCACACATCATGACATGATGTCATTACCGCTCAAGTGCTTGCAGAGAAACATCACAAGCCTTATCAGAGCTGGAAGTCTTGGCCGAGCATGATAAATAGATATTAGAAAAAACTTTTTGACAGTGAGGGTGATCAATGAGTGGAACAGGCTGCACGAGAGGTGGCGAGTTCTCCTTCCATGGAAGTTTTCAAACAGAAGCTGGACAGACATCTGTCTGGGATGATTTAGTTCTTTGAGCAGGGGGTTGGACCAGATGACCCAGGAGGTCCCTTCCAACTCTACCATTCTATGAGATGTGAGGATTCAGAGATCAGCAGTGATGAGAAGATACGGTGAGAAGCAGATAGGTGATGGTGATGAGTGGAAGGTTCAAAGGTGAGTTGTAAGAAGAGTATAAGTATTTTTTTTTTAATTAAATACTGGGTAGCTTTTGGCATTCATATTTGGCTATTTCCATATGGGATTAATGTTATCTCATAGTGCACTTGTAGCCTGAATGCTACCCATACGTAAACGCCATCTGATATTTGCTCCAATTGTTACTTGTGTATCTTGATTCCCACGCCTGTTGCCATCTCTGTGGATATGTATTTTTCTGACACTGTGCGCCATTGCCTCCGATTTTTTATATATTTATTGTACTATTTACTACTTTGTTATGTGATCAAAAATAAAATCATCTTTTTTGCATTATACTTTTGATTTTGTGCTCCAAGTCACTTGTAGGATACACCAGTTTGCATTCTTGTATTGCATCTTAACATAAAACACTAAACCTATCTATTTAGGAGATATAAAAGGCTGTAAGATTTGTTGTGGTGTACTGTGATTGTCTTTAATCTATTTACCCTCTCTCACAGTGCACAAATTTACTCGATTAATTGTTCATGACTTTGAATATACACATAAAAGACTAAAGTTGTGAGGCCAATTAGTTTTTACATTTTAGACTTGGGATTCATGCAAGTATAGAAAATATACAGAAAATTACTTTTATGTGCTTTGGATGTGAAATCAATTGTTTATTTGAAATATTGCAATTGTTGATTTTTTTTTATGGAATCGTTATCCATAAAGTACCACAGCATGCTAAGTAATCCCTTATTGTTAAAAAAAAACTGCAATCCCACCCATGTTTTGCCATTAACACTGGAATAAAATACATTTTCATTTGCACGAATAGCATTCTTCTTTCAAAATGCAGCTCCTCATATATAAGCCAGTGCTGAGCCAAAGTATTTTTATTCCCAAAATCAATCTGTACTACTAGAATATTATTACTATTACAGCATAAGTGTTCAGAAGAAAAAAAAGGAGCAGAGTTTCATTTTTATAATTACACTTTAATTTAGAAAGGTTGCAATTATTGCACAGAGTAAAATTGTTGCTGACATAACAAATGTCTCCAGAAAATGCCATATATCTTTTTCTTTTAATCTATAGTGATCATATTTCACATGTCAGCATTGTATATATTCCAGCCCAAAACAGTATCATGATCCTTTCTCAATTGAAAATGCTTTGTACCCTGAAGTTCTAGTTGATGAATAGAAATGACTGAGGCTTAAAGGGAAGGTGCCTCAATTTTGTTTTTGTATTAAAAATGATTGTTTATTAGTGTTGAGCATTCCGATACCGCAAGTATCGGGTATCGGCCGATGCTTGCGGTATCGGAATTCCGATACCGAGTTCCGATACTTTTGTGATATCGAAAATCGGAATCGGATCCATATTCATGTAAAAAATAAAGAATTAAAATAAAAAATATGGATATACTCACCTCTCCGGCGGCCCCTGGACCTTACCGATGTAACCGGGAGCCTCCGTTCCTAAGAATGAGCGCGTGAAGGACCTGCGATGACGTCGCAGCTTGTGATTGGTCGCATGAGCGGTCACATGAGCGGTCACGCGACCAATCAGAAGCCGCGATGTCATCGAAGGCCCTTCACGCGCTCATTCTTAGGAATGGAGGCTCCCGGTTACATCGGTAAGGTCCAGGGGCCGCCGGAGAGGTGATTATATCCATATTTTTTATTTTAATTCTTTATTTTTTACATGAATATGGATCCTAGAGCCTGAAGGAGAGTTTCCTCTCCTTCAGACCCTAGGAACCATCCAGGATACCTTCCGATACTTGGTGTCCCATTGACTTGTATTGGTATCGGGTATCGGTATCGGCGATATCCGATATTTTTCGGGTGTCAGCCGATACTATCCGATACCGATACTTTCAAGTATCGGAAGGTATCGCTCAACACTATTGTTTATATAAACAATTATTTTTAATACAAAATTAATTTTTTTTAACTTTAAGATCTTTTTTATTATTAATTATTTTTGCAGCCACTGGGCGCCGCCATTTTGATTTGCAGTAGTGTAAGAGTCCCAGCACGACACTTACACTCTGCAAATACGGCAGCCCTGGGCATAGGAGGCTGCGGTCAGTGTCCGACCATATACTTATCACTGAGCTGCTCCCTGCTGTGTCTGGCCACGCCTTCTGGGCTGTCTCTACATTACAGCAGAGGCAGGAGGTCGGCGCCATCTTTCTTCAGCCCACAGTGGAGTGTACCTGTGAGCTCCACTGTGACTTGAGAGCCGTGCTGTTGGAGGGCAGCTCCATCTGTCTCTCCTTCACACTGTCAGCGGCCGTTCCCTGTCCTCTGCTATGCTGCCTGGTGTGTGATCTCTAGAATCCCTAGAGAGGATGAAGTGCTGAGGTCGGATGTCCTTATCATGCAGAGAGGTAACATAACACGGGGGGAGAGTCTCTCTGTACTGCTCCCGCCCTGCCTCTCACTGCAGCCACTGATCAAGGACATCAGACCGTGGTGTATCTATTAATATGCTGTGTGATACTGACTTCTGAACCATGTATGTAATCCTCTACTGTGTGATACTGTCTGCTGAGCTGTGTATCTAATCCTATACTGTGTGATACTGACTGCCGCCCTGTGTATCTAATCCTCTCCTGTGTGATACTGACTGCTATGCTGTGCATCTAATCCTATCCTGTGTGATACTGACTGCTGAGCCGTGTATCTAATCCTATCCTGTGTGATACTGACTGAGCTGTGTATCTAATCCTCTCCTGTGTGATGCTGTCTGCTGAGCCATGTATCTAATCCTATCCTGTGTGATACTGACTGCTGAGCCATGTATTTAATCCTCTCCTGTGTGACACTGACTGCTGAGCCATGTATCTAATCCTCTCCTGTGTGATACTGTCTGCTGAGCCGTGTATCTAATCCTCTCCTGTGTGATACTGACTGCTGAGCCGTGTCTCTAATCCTATCATGTGTGATACTGACTGCTGGCCCGTGTATCTAATTCTCTCCTGTGTGATACTGGGCTGCGCTGTGTATCTAATCCTCTCCTATGCACTCCTCTCCCCCCTGCATGTCTTTCCCCATTGCACACACAGCTCAGTGTGTGCGATAACAGGAGCTGCGAGGGTCATGCTGTATTATGGCATTATGTGTGATCTATATGACTGTATTATATGTGATCTATATGGCAGTATTATGCTTGATCAGTATTGTGGAATGATGTAAAAGCTATACGATGGTATTATATGAGAACTATATTGTGGGATTATGTGTGATATGTGGCAGTATTATGTGAAAATTATATGGTGGTATTGTGTGAGACGTATGTGGCGGTATTATGTGAGACATATGTGGTGGTATTATGTGTGATCTATATGGCGGTATTATGTGTGATATATATGGTGGCACTATGTGTGATCTATATGGTGGCACTGTGTGATCTATATTGTGGCATTGTGTGATCTATATGGCGGCACTGTGTGATCTATATGGCGGCATTATGTGTGATCTATATGGCGGTATTATGTGAGAACACTATGGTAGTATTATCTTCAAAAAGAGGACCCGTTCTAGGGTGGTTCTGGCTGAGCACCTGCACACAGGTCTGCTGTAATAGAGGGGGCAGCATGACCTCCAGTTAGGTGCAGTCAGGGGTGGTCTGGTGAGGCAGCTGAAGAGAGGGGTCTCATGTTTATTGTTACTATATGGCTACATTTCCCCCCAGCATCACCCCGTACTGCACCTGTCGTCTCGCTTTCACATATCACCAGGACAGGATCTGAGGAGGGGAATTGGGTCTTTGCATGCAATGTCTGGAACAGAACAGGCCATCAATCAGCAGAAATGTTTCCTGGGTTTCTGTGGAGCAGACGATCCATCCATGTGTATAAAAGACAGCGCTCTATGTACAATCCCTGGCTGCTCCGCGCACCAAACAGGGTTCCCCCATAGACCAGCACACTGCTCTCCTGAAATACTCTGTGCTGCTGTCACCCTGCTCCCTCCACCATATATCTCCCAGAATCCTTGCTGCCTGCCATCCTCTGTGACTGTCTACTTGTCAGTATAACTTTGCAATCACCAACAAAATGGCTGCTCACTGGGTTCCTGAATATCATCCTCTCTTATCCCTTAGCAAACACCTAGAAGGGGAGGAGAGGAGACATCACACACATCAGCAGACTCTGCCCATATTTACTGCAGTGCAGTAATGTGAGCTATTTGTACACTAGGTTTTTGTCAAATTTCATTAGCTGCTCCCCCTAGTGATTAAAGTGGAAATGCCAAACCTTTTAAAATTATTTTTCATATTTTACTAAATTATAAACAAATGATAATATTTTTTAAGAAAATGTAGACATTAATTCTTGACATTTTTTCAATTGGTGGAATTTTTTTTTTTTCAATGGCACCTTCCCTTTAAACTATATCTAGCCAGAGTTGTCTCCATACTGGATTTAGTCCAGAGCAGAATTTGGCTGAGAGTTAATATAATTGTTTGCCAGATTGTGTCATACATCTCTAATTCATCTCCAAGTACATGCAGGACAATGCTGCAATGCTCTATGGATCCTGGCTACATTAATGCACCTTGCTCTACAGCATTGATAGACAAATACAAATCTGTGTTACATGAATGCTATAATATAAATGCAGCCCTTTTCTTTTAGTCTCTTTTTAAGGTATTATTTGACTTAAGATTTCTGTGTGGCTCTAGCTGAGCTTTGTATGCTAGTAGAAAACATTGTGTTGTCCTTGTTTTAGCACTCACACTTTTTAAAAAATTTGGGTGGCAGTATGTGACACTATTAATGGACACTAAGGCCTCAGCTTTCAATGTACATGACTACAACAATATGGCCTTCTGTACTGTTCTGTTCTTTGGGTACTAAAATATGGTGTGAACAATTTTACAGTCACATATGTATTATTTAAACTTTTAATAGCTGCTCAATAATAATTATTTATATATGGCTCATGTTAAACTCCCTAACCAATTGGAAAAATATTGTAGTTATTGTGTTAATTGTTGTTTCAGTCAATAATAAAATCTATCTTTACTCATTTAGAAGAGAGCCTATAAAATAAATGTCATAATTTTATTAGATGCAACTTGTGTTTTGGCATCACTGTAACTTTTTGCACTCTATGGGCTTGATCCATGAAAGCTTTCATGCCGGAATCATGGAGTAATAGCATTACAAAATTGCTAAATTTCAGCATTCCTAGGAGTTGTGCCAATATTTTGAGACCTGTGGGGTTTTCACATCAGTTTCTCTCAGCTCCATGAAAGTGAATAGAGCTGGGGCAAGACAGAGGTGTGATGGAGGCCAGATGCCACATTAATACATAAGGAGATGTGGTGCTCTCTACGTAAGGAGTCTAATTCCAGTACCTGATTGAAGTGAGAGTTCTGACATAGCAAGCGGAGACCCATAGCACTCATCTGATGCTCCAAATTCATGAAAATGCATGTACATCTTCAAAAATCAGTGGCATCTGACTCCGGCATGCCCTCTCATTAAGACCAGTGTGAACAATGTTGGTCTTGATAAATCAAGCCCTATGTCTTCTGAGATTACAGATTTTCATCTAGTTTTAAGGTTTTAACAATTACAGAACTCTAAGAATTTCAGTAAACTGATTTTATATCTAATTGACTAAAATTTTTTTTAAAGATTTTCCAATAGGTGTAGAACAGTTTTATAGTGAAATACAGGGTGGGCCATGTATATGGATACACCAAAATAAAATGGGAATGGTTGGTGATATCTACTTCCTGTTTGTGGCACATTAGTATATGGGAGGGGGAAAACTTTTCAAGATGGGTAGTGACCATGGTGGCCGTTTTTAAGTAAGCCATTTTGGATCCAACTTTATTTTTTCAAATGGGAAGAGGGTCATGTGACACATCAAACTTATTGAGAATTTCACAAGAAAAACAATGGTGTGCATGGTTTTAAACATCCCTTCTGCAGATATTAGCTAATCACAAATGGCACCCTTCCAAAATCCAGCTGCTGCAGCATCTCAATGAGGATGATCCAGATCAGTACACTTAATTTGCAGAATGGGCAAAACAAAAATTGGAACAGGATCCTCAGTTTACACAGAACGTTATGTTCAGTAATGAGGGAAACTTTTTTGGGTGGGCTATTTATGTGGATACACCTAAATAACATGGGAATGGTGACAGTTTTCTTGCGTAGGGTGTCTTACATTGAAATCTGCTGCAATGACCCAGGTACTGTGTTCACCAGACATCAACACAATTTCTATCTGCTCACGTGTTAACCTCTGCAATATGTCAATGGCTGTAAACAAAGAGAAACTTGTAAATAACTCATGAAAGATAAAAAGTTACGTTAAAACCAAGAACACCATTGTTTTTCTTGTGAAATCCTCAATAAGTTTGATGTGTCAAATGACCCTCTTCCCATTGGAAAAAATAAAGTTGGATCCAAAATGGCTTACTTCAAAATGGCTGCCATGGTCACTACCCATCTTGAAAAGTTTCCCCCTCCCATATACTAATGTGCCTCCAACAGGAAGTTGATATCACCAACCATTCCCTTTTTATTTAGGTATATTCATATACATGGCCCAGCCTATACTTTGAATTTGTTTAATATATCAAAATGTCTCTTCATAGAGGAAGAGGACTAGAGCTCTAGTGCCACCTATTGAAAGTAGCAATCCTAACAGTCAATGTCGACCCTTTAACGAGCCTTGTCACACAACTTAGGATAATAGCCAAACCAATTGAGATTCTGGTTTGGCTATTATCCTAAGTCATTAGGATTGCCTGTTAGGATTGCTGCTTCCAATAGGTGGTACTAGAGTTCTAGTCCTCTTCCTCTCTGAAGAAACAATTTGCATATTTCCCAAAGGAGCATTTTGGCTTTAAGTCTTCTCACCTCGACATGCTTATCATGTCACTCTCGGCAGGGAGAAATGATACTTCTTGTATCACGAATTTAATATTTAATATATCAACAAATTTACTAGTATGAAACTTGATGCTAGATGTCTCTCTAATAATATACAGCTCTTGCAAAAATTAAGAGACCACCACATCAAAACCCTGTCATGGGCAGCCCAATCTCCAGACCTGCACCCCATTGAAAACCTCTGGAATGTAATCAAGAGGATAATGGCAAGCCATCAAACCAAGAAGAACTGCTTAAATTTTTGCTCCAGGAGCAGTGTGAAAGACTAGTGGAAAGCATGCCAAGACTCATGAAAGCTGTGATTAAAAATCATGGTTATTCCACAAAATATTGATTTTTTAATTCTTCATACCATATTTTCTGGTGTATAAAATGGCTGGGCGTATAAGACGACCCCCAACTTTTCCATATAAAATATGGAATTTGGGATATGCCCGCCGCATAAGACGGGGGTCATCTTATACGCCCAGTCATCATATACGGTGTGTGGTTCCCAGGGTCTGGAGGAGAGGAAGCTCTCCTTCAGGCCCTGGGATCCATATTCATGTAAAAAATAAAGAATAAAAATAAAAAATATGGATATACTCACCCCTCCGACGAACCCTCGCTATCACCGCTGCAAGCGTCTGCCTCTGTTCCTAAGAATGCAGTGTGTAGGACCTACGATGACGTCGCAGCTTGTGATTGGTCGCGTGAGCGGTCACATGAGCGGTCACGCGACCAATCACAAGCCGTGACGTCATGGAAGGTCCTTCACTCTGCATTCTTAGGAACGGAGGCAGACGCTTGCAGCGGTGACAGCCAGAGGCCGTCCGAGGGTGAGTATATTCATATTTTTTATTTTTATTCTTTATTTTTTACATGAATATGGATCCCAGGGCCTGAAGGAGAGTCTCCTCTCCTTCAGACCCTGGGAACATCCAGGATTGCTCCCTGCACACACCGTACCCAGCGTATATGACGACCCCCGACTTTTGGGACAATTTTTAGGGGTTAAAAAGTCGTCTTATATGCCGGAAAATATGGTAAGTTAAAACATTAGTATTGTTGTTTCTAAATGATCATGAACTTATTTTCTTTGCATTATTTGAGGTTTGAAAGCACTGTTTTTTGTAATTTTGACCATTTCTCCTTTTCAGAAAAAAATACGAAATGTATTGCTTGGAAATTTGGAAACATGTTGTCAGTAGTTTATAGAATAATAGAAAAAATTGCATTTTACTCAAAAATATGCCTATAAAGAGAAAAATCAGACAAACTGAACATTTAGCAGTGTTGTTTTAATTTTTGCCAGATCTGTATGAGTGCTTTTTTTTCTTGTGGAAAAAATCTGACTCTAATAATAATAGTTTTTCATATATGTTAATGTTCTTCAGATTATAAATGCCAAAAGCAGAACAAAATTACTTGCTTTAGTGTTATGAATATATTAGCAAATGCTAAGAAAAAATAATACACAAAAAATAATTATTGTAGCTCTAAAATATGTGGATTGCATATGTATTTGAATCTAAACAAAACCAGAATGGAGAGTGTACTAATTTTTAGAAGCTATGTATTTATTTTTTCATAACTCATTTCCTTAGGTTAGGGAATATATTCTATTAATTACCAAAGAGAAAATACCTTAAAGGGACTCTGTCACCTGAATTTGGAGGGAACAATTTTCAGTCATATGGGCGGGGTTTTGGGTGTTTGATTCACCTTTTCCTTACCCGCTGGCTGCATGCTGGCTGCAATATTGGATTGAAGCTCATTCTCTGTACTCCATAGTACACGCCTGTGTAAGGCAAGATTGCCTTGTGTAAGGTGATAATTTATCTTATATTTGATATTGGTGGGATTAAATTAGCAAATTAATACTATCTCTAAAATATAAATGGTAGCTTAAATTCAAACAATATAAATTAGCAAAATATCTTTGAGGGTATAAATCCCAATTAAACAGTATTAGAAACTAGATGGGCATTTTCTGAAGGAAATACATGGTGCTTGAACAGCGCTGCCAGCTTTACAGCAGAGCATCAGGTGTTGACTGGTAGCCACTTTGGCCACTTGGTAGCCACATTGGCATATTTGGCACCTTGGTAGCCACTTTGGCCACTTGGTAGCCACTTTGGCACATTTGGCACCTCTGTAGCCACTTTGGCCACTTGGTAGCCACTTTAGCACATTTGGCACCTTGGTAGCCACTTTGACCACTTGGTAGCCATTTTGGCCACTTGGTAGCCACTTTGGCACATTCGGCACCTCGGTAGCCACTCCGGCCTTTTGGTAGCCACTTAGACATATTCGGCACCTCGGTAGTCACTTTTGCCACTTGGTAGCCACTTTAGCACATTTGGCACATTGGTAGCCACTTGGAAGCCACTTTGGCACACTGGGCACCTCTGTAGCCACTTCTGCCACTTGGTAGCCACTTTGGAACATTCAGTACCTCAGTAGCCACTTTGGCCACTTGATAGCCACTTTGGCACATTCGGCACCTTGGTAGCCACTTTGGCGACTTGGTAGCTATTTTGGCCACTTGGTAGCCACTTTGGCACATACGGCACCTCAGTAGCCACTTCGGCCACTTGGTAGCCACTTTGGCACATTTGGCACCTTGGTAGCCACTTTGGCCACTTGGTAGCCACTTTAGCACATTTGGCACCTCGGTAGCCACTTTTGCCACTTGGAAGCCACTTTGGCACTTTTGGCACCTCTGTAGCCACTTTGGCCACTTGGTAGCCACTTTGGCCACTTGCCAGCCACTTTGGCACATTCAGCACCTCGATAGCCACTTTTGCCACTTGGTAGCCACTTTGGCACATTCGGCACCTTGGTAGCCACTTTGGCCACTTAATAGCCACTTTGGCACATTCGGCACCTCGGTAGCCTCTTTGGCCACATGGTAGCCACATTGGCATATTCGGCACCTTGGCAGCCACTTTGGCCACTTGGTAGCCACATTGGCACATTCGGCACCTTGGTAGCCACTTTGGCCACTTGGTAACAATTTTGGCATATTCGGCACCTCAGTAGCCACTTTGGCCACTTAATAGCCACTTTGGCACATTCGGCACCTCGGTAGCCACTTTGGCCACTTGGTAGCCACATTGGCATATTCAGCACCTTGGCAGCCACTTTGGCCACTTGGTAGCCACTTTGGCCACTTGGAAGTCACTTTGGCACATTCGGCACCTCGGTAGCCACTTTGGCACATTCAGCACCTCGATAGCCACTTTTGCCACTTGGTAGCCACTTTGGCACATTCGGCACCTTGGTAGCCACTTTGGCCACTTAATAGCCACTTTGGCACATTCGGCACCTCGGTAGCCTCTTTGGCCACATGGTAGCCACATTGGCATATTCGGCACCTTGGCAGCCACTTTGGCCACTTGGTAGCCACATTGGCACATTCGGCACCTTGGTAGCCACTTTGGCCACTTGGTAACAATTTTGGCATATTCGGCACCTCAGTAGCCACTTTGGCCACTTAATAGCCACTTTGGCACATTCGGCACCTCGGTAGCCACTTTGGCCACTTGGTAGCCACATTGGCATATTCAGCACCTTGGCAGCCACTTTGGCCACTTGGTAGCCACTTTGGCCACTTGGAAGTCACTTTGGCACATTCGGCACCTCGGTAGCCACTTTGGCCACTTGGTAGCCAGTTTGGCACATTCGGCACCTTGCTAGCCACTTTGGCCACTTGGTAGCCACTTTGGCCACTTGGTAGCCACTTTAGCACAATCAGCACCTCGGTAGCCACTTTGGCCACTTGGTAGTCACTTTGGCCACTTGGAAGTCACTATGGCACATTCGGCACCTTGGTAGCCACTTTGGCTACTTGGTAGCCACTTTGGCACATTTGGCACCATGGTAGCCACTTTGGCCTCTTGGTAGCCATTTCGGCCACTTGGTAGCCACTTTAGCACATTCGGCACCTCGGTAGCCACTTGGGAGCCACTTTGGTACAAACGGCACCTCTGTAGCCACTTTGGCCACTTGGTATCCACATTGGCCACTTGGTAGCCACTTTGGCACATTTGGCCCCTCGGTAGTCACGAGTCAGAGTCATGAGTCAGAGTCACATTATTCTGATGTTTGACTATGATAAATGATCATGTCCTAAAATGGACATCGTACATTTGCATAGCTGCCATCTTTGTAAGGTCAGTACTCCTGCACTGTGGCTTCAATCCATGTCAGTTGGGGGTAATGGAAAAGTCTCCATTAATTCCTATGGGAAAAATTTGCTTAAAATGCGATTTTTTAAAAAACTGCAAATCGGATTCCCTAACAGTCTATCCCCACATGTATTCAAGCTGTCTAGAAGCTGCAAATCATGCAACTGCGTTGACAAAAACTAAATCTCCAAGCCCACCGATATACTCGGAGACGACCCGAGCATGCTCAGAGGAACTCCAGTAACAAGCATACTCGCTCATTACTAGCACTGAGTCAAAAACATTGCTATTCCTGATCGTTTGCACGCAGCCTTAATTCCTCGCATATAGAGACCTTTATCACTTTGCATCAGACTATTACTCATTTTGCTGTGTTTATTCTTCTTGCTTCTGTCTTCCTATATACTAGTTATGCATTGTTATGCGTCTTGTATTTTAAACCCTTTTTGCACTTTTTTTTACTATACATCAGCATGTATTATTAATAATCATAATAATAATAATAATGACTCTTGTGTGTTTGAAAAGATGGTTTATTAGAATCAACACTTATTATCTCAATAAATTATCTACATAACCTAAATAATAAGTGTCTAATCACTAAAGTCTCCAATGCTGGAATAAAAAGAACAAGGTTCCCGCATCCTCTAGGTTTAGTAGAAAACATGTTGAGCATGTACATTGCTTGTATATTTAAAACCTTTGAGAATTATGGAGACAGCTGAGCACTAAACTGTTTTTCTCTTTTATGGGAACGGTTGGCTCTCTTTGCATGGCCTGTCTGCGTTGTTGTGTTCCACATAAAATAATGATTCTAGAACTTAATTTGGCGCAGATTCATCAACAATGGTGTTCTTTATCTAGAGTAAGATTTGTGGTGTAAGGCACTCATCATCTCATTAATTTGATGAGTGGGCGTCACCATACTCTATTGTACCCCAGTCACATCCCACCTTTGCCCATTCTATGATTTTGGCAGAGCTGGCTAAAACTGCTTTGAAAATGGAAAAAAAAGTGACAAAACATTTGGTAAATACTGTGTTGTTAAAAAATGTGGGACTTTCAAAGATTTCTGATATTATCACTTTGATTGATCTGGGCCTTCACTTTACCAGTCAAAGGTGTTTCTCTTTGAAATATATAATTAAATTGACAACCATTGCCAGATCAGTACAGTGTATCATTACACTGTCGGACACTTTGTAAGGCCATGACCAGTTCTAAATTTAGTCATATTATTATTCTATACTAAATGCAAGTTTTTACTTAAAAACATACTTCAGAAGAGATGACAAGCTCCTTTTAAATCAAAGAACTGCAATTAGTTATCTGTTAAAATGATTATAATTTATGAATTAATAAAATTATTCAAATAGTTATGAAGAATAAAGATGTTGATATTTAAGCATTATTCTCATAAATTGTAATTATTGGATAATGCTTGTAAATGCAAGCAATTTATTGATTGCTAAAATTCAAAGCTGTTCCTGAGATAGTTTCCTTGGAGGTCGACCACTACTGCTTGACAGCAGAACATGCTTAGTACTTGCAAGTATTTGTTTCTAGTGAGCTTGTAAATACTGCAATGTTGCTTCTTAATTATGAACAACATCAATCAAGTGCTTACAAATTAGACAGCGGCAAGGGACGGTCTAAGTAAGGAGCTAAAAGTAAGGAAAAGTGTTAAAATCTAAAAAGCAACTACAATTTTCAATAAGTAGAACATTGCAAATGTGTTGCTTTTTTCAACACTATTCAACAATATCCATCTATAAGTATTAAAATAACATTTTAAATGACACTATGTTGCCAGTACTTCGATTTCTGTTGATGGTTTGTGTGTTGCCTAATTTGGTAGATATGATATACACTTGAAACATGCTTGAGGGAACAAGCTCTTTTTAAGGCTTTTTTTAAAATATACCCTTTTTAATTAGATTCTACTAGCCTACAGACTTTACATTTTAGTAACTTCATTTTTTAATTAGCATGAGAAAATCTCATTGTAAAACTTCTTACATGTGTTAACTGTGTATTTTTTTTTAATAATAATGAACAAATCATTTTTCTCAAGAGTAGTAACTAGCATAATGTCCAAAAGTATACCTATTGCTGCTTCTCAGTTTCTGACTTTGGCCTGTGTACATACTTGAGCTGATGTTTGTCTTTTTTAATCTTATATCAATGATATTTTTTATGTATTCCATTATATAATTCCCATAAACTAAAACAAAATACTGCAGTATATAAGCCAGTATTTGATAGAAAAAAAAGTATGACTTACTTTATCTCATAAAACAAAGTCTCAAAAAGCTACGTAGTCATATTAATAGAAAAAAATCTTTCTAACTGTATTGAAATGAAAGGGCAAAAACAGAAAAAACTTTTGTACAATAAATGCTTGAATTAGGAATAAAACAATAATTTTGGAGCATAGTAGAAATCAGTTTTGAAATGTTAATCTTTATACCTTCTGGAAATGCGAATATCAAAATATTATCATTACCTTTGTTTCTCTAAAATGTCCTGAAATGATGAGCGGATGGTGTCAGAATGTTCTTTATAAAGGGAGGGATAATACCATAACAGCACATTGCAAACTTATGAGAAAATGTAGTACAGCATTGATATTGTGCAGGGAATACCCATATATACCAAACAGACATGTCACAAGATCTGTCCAAAATTTTCTCAGCCTTTGCTCCATAATGACTAGGCCTTATTTGACCTCAAAGGCGTTTCCGCTCTTATGCTGCCAAAAGTCTACAATTACTTTATGTGACTGCAGACTTGTTATTGCTAACATTGTGGACACGGTGTGCCGTGATAATTTCCTGGTGGAGTCACCAAAAGCGGTGGTCACGTGATACGCAAATTCACGGCCACAATCCAACTAGATGTTTCCGGTCTCGCTCAATACACTTGCATTGGCTAAGGCCGTGCTTATCCAGTTGGAATGTGACCATGAGTATGAATGTTGCATACATGCGGTCACATGACCAACACTGAATTATCATAGCATGATGACAGAGTTGTAGTTTCAGACCGGTCACACTTTTTAAAGTCCACACATTTTTAATTGTGTGTTCCAGGAGCCATAAATAATTGATTTTTTTTGTTGACATTTATAAGGGGTTGCTTTTTTGCTGTATGAGATATTTTTTTTAATTAGCATCATTTTTGGCTATAAAGATACCAACACCAAACTTGATTAAGTCTTTAAGGAAAGGACCTGAAAAAGTAAACCACTTGTTGAAGATTTTTGAAATTTTAAATCATGTTCTTTTTATTTGCTGTACAAATTTGTGTCTTCAAAATTATATGGTGATGCCAAATTTAAATGTATATACAAATTACAGTTAGCCACAGTGGCATTATTCGCTGTCCATTTCACAAGCTGCAAAATAAATGGCAATAATCCATGAATTGCCGCTGATTGGAAACCAATAATACATGGAATGTATTTGAGCTAAAATTAAATGGATGCACCAACAATAATAAATACAATGAAACAATAGATTTGATCATACATAAGTATATCTGAAAATAGTGATTGATTCCTTTTTCCTACAATTTACTCTATGTTGATTGCAAGGGTAGTTCCTGAGTAATGTGTATATGATGTTAATTAAAGCATTTCAGATGTAATAGATCAAGCATAGATGTAACTAATTACATGGTAAAGTGCAAGGTAGTGCAAGTTGATTGATGATGTGCATACATAATCACATGTAAATTAACATGCCCTGCTGCAAAACAAGTACCTAGTAATCCAGGGCTAAACCCTTTGATCTGCTTCCAGAGTCCTTTGTTTGCAGTCTAGCTTAAGATGTGCCCTAGCTTGGGGCGTATGCTCAAAGTGGAGATGTCTGGAGGATCTTGTTGGGATAACACAATAAGTAAACCTATTGCTTTGCGTGATGCCACATTGTTGATATAGGTCACAGAGTGGACCAACCTTCTTTCCTACAAGTTTTGGGAATAAAGGTACCGTCACACTAAACGATATCGCTAGCGATCCGTGACATTGCAGCATCCTGGACAGCGATATCGTTGTGTTTGACAGCAAAAGCTGTGTTTTACAATGGTAACCAGGGTAAATATCGGGTTACTAAGCGCAGGGCCGCGCTTAGTAACCCGATGTTTACCCTGGTTACCAGTGTAAAACATAAAAAAACAAACAGTACATACTCACCTTCGCGTCCCCCTCCGTCCGCTTCCTACACTGACTGAGCGCCGCCCGTAAAGTGAAAGCACAGCACAGCGATGACGTCACCGCTCTGCTGTTAGGGCCGGCGCTCAGTCAGTGCAGGAAGCGGACACCGGGGGACGCGAAGGTGAGTATGTAGTGTTTGTTTTTTTACATTTTACACTGGTAGCCAGGGTAAACATCGGGTTACTAAGCGCGGCCCTGCGCTTAGCAACCCGATGTTTACCCTGGTTACCCAGGGACCTTGGCATCGTTGGTCGCTGGAGAGCGGTCTGTGTGACAGCTCTCCAGCGACCAAACAGCGACGCTGCAGCGATCGGCATCGTTGTCTGTATCGCTGCAGCGTCGCTTAGTGTGACGGTACCTTAACAGTTTCCTTCCTTAGGGATGATACAGATAGGTGTGTTTGCATGTCCTTAAGTCCCCATATTGACTACTGAAATGCAAATAGTTTAATCGCTGTTCAGTCAATATAGTTTTCATAGTTGCCATTTAGAAGTGAAAATGAGCTTGCATCACTTTTTATTACATGTCTTGGTTGGGAGGTGAAACTAATAAAAATGTAGTAATTTGTTTTTTTAAACACTATTTACTTTTTAGTGTAATTTTTATGCAAGTCTATATGTTAATGACAATACCAATTACTTGAGGTGTTTTTATTTTTTACAAAAAATAACACTGTAGAAAATAAATATTTTTTTCACTATTTCTTCAGACTCATAACTTTTTTATTTCTCTTTACACAGAGTTGTTTGAGGGCTTAATTTTGGTGGGACTAGCTGTAGCTTTCAATGATGCCATGTTTGGTTTTTCAATAACATTTTATTCAATATTTTTTTTAGTTGGATCTATGAACAAAAACTGCATTTCTGGCATTAGTTTTTTGTGTTCGTTGTGGATAAATAAAGATATTGCTTTATAGTACTGAATATTAAAATTACTACAATACTAAATGTATAAAGGTTTTAAGGTTTTACTACTATAGAACATAAGTATTTACTACTACTAGAAAATAACAAAAATAAATCCTATTTTTTAATCAATTTGTAAAAGCCCTGACTTTCATTTTTCTGAGTACAGTGTTCTATGAGGGTTATTTTATGCATAACGCGCTTTAGTTTTCATTGATAACCATTTATCAAGACGCACATCTTTTAATTTTTTTTTCATTTTATGTTACATAATTATATAGGTCAAAAAAAGAGCTAGGTCCATAAAGTTCAACCTTTCTCCAACAATTGTAAATTTGTTACTAATTTAACTATAACCCACAATGCTATGAGTATCAAGGAAATCGTCCAGCCATTTTTTAAAAGCTGTCGGCCATTACTACCTCTTGCGGTAGGGCATTCCATAGTCTTACTGCTCTAACTGTAAAGAACCCGTTCCTGTTTAGCTGATGGAAATTATTTTCTTCCAGCCATAATGGGTGCCCCCTAGTCCTTAGTATGGTCTTTGGAAAGAATAATTCATGTCCCAGTGTTTTGTACCAGCCACACATATGTTTATACATGTAAATGAGATCTAATCTGAGGCACCTTTTTTTCTAAGCTAAACAAGTCCAACTTTTCCAACTCCTCATATGAGAGGTCTTCCATCCCTTGTAAAAATCTAGTTGCCTGGCTTTGAACTGATTATAACTTCTGAATATCCTTTTTAAAATGTGGAGCCCAAAACTGGATCCCATATTCAAGATGTGGCCTCACCAGTGATTTATAAAGTTGTATTAATACGTTGGGATGGCGGGATTTTATCTCTTTTTATACATCCTAAAATCTTGTTTGCTTTTGCAGCTGCTGCTTGACATTGAGTACTGCTGCTCAGCTTACTTGTAACAAGAATACCCAAGTCCTTCTCCTGTTCTGTAGTCCCGAGTATATTCCCATTTAATGTATATGCAGAAATATGATTACTTTGTCCCAGTTGCATTACTCTACTTTTATCTACATTAAATCTCATTTGCCAAATGTTTGCCCATTCGGTCATCTGAATGTGAAGCTAAATAAACAAGAATAGCAATTCTCTTCACCGTGCGGAACAAATAATGATATATTTTTAGTGTACTGTTTTTATGAATGTGGTGATACTAAATGTGTCATTTTCTGGGCTTTTGTTTTTTATTAAATTACGCATTTTTCCTGAAAATTTTGTGTTTTAATGCTTTTTAAGATGCTTAAAAGCATTTTTATCACAATATTTATTAGTCTTAGAAGGTGACATTAACATGACCCCTTGTTTGTACAGATAATACACTGCACTGCTTATGTAGTGCAGAGCATTATCAAGTCTTATAGTGTTTCAGTGCATCTGTACATTGCATTTGACATGGTCTATTATGGTTTTATTTATAGCAGGCCCAAAGGCCGTTTTTAGGCCTTTGGTTGCCATAGCAACCATCAAAACCCCTTGATCATGCTGCATATGACTCAATATATTGACAGAGTGAGCAATCTTCCTTTTTATTGACTGTTTTACTTAATGGGTTAATTTAGCCACCAAAAACAGTCATTACATAGTCCCCTCTACTATATTTTTGCTATCAGGGTGGGAATTGAATACTGATAGACAGCAGTGGCTGTGGGATTATGATTTTAGAGTGTAGGTATACTGGCTTTTCACAAGACTTGCACAGCTGATAACCAAGGCAGTTTAAGCACACTGAACAATCTAGAGCTCATCATTTTCTTCAGTCTGCCTGTGTTTACCGACCTGGGATAATATTGTGTCTTCGATTAAACAATGTTAACTCTTATCTACCTTCCTCCATGAAGCCCTGCCCACTGCCACGCCTCTTCATTCAGCTCCGCCTGTGGCTGCATGCGGCATGCGCACCCTATCTTTAACATTGGGTACCCAGGCCATGCTGCTGTATGTGGATGCCGCTGCATGCTTTGTTTTGACGGTGCGATGACCTTCGCCAAACGCAACATGTTGCGTTTTCGTGCAGATGCCGCACTATCAAAACGACGCATGCAGTGGCATCCGCATACAGCGGCATGGCCTGCGTACCCAATGTTAAAGATAGGGTGCGCACACCGCATGCAGCCGTAGGCGGAGCTGAGCGAAGAGGTGTGGCAGTGGGCAGGGCTTCATGGAGGAAGTCTGCATCCCTCCGCAGCTCAGATAAACGCTAGTGTGAAACTAGCCTTAGAAATTCTTAGTTACCGTATATACTTGAAAATATGTCAAGCTTTCAGCACTTTTTTTGTGCTGAAAATGGCCCCCTCAGCTTATACTCAAGTCACTGTCCCAGGAGACGGCGGGGGAGGGGAAACGGCAGAGCGGAGGGTCACAGTAAGCATGAGCCAGCTGCTGCAGCTAAAGCCTGTGCCCGCTGCTAAAGAGAAATGAATATTCACTGTGCTGGAAGTGAATATTCATTACTGTTAAAGCAGGTACAGTGTCAGCTGCAGGCTTCCAGCAGCTGCCAAGCAAACATGAGTGTGCACTACTTAAGAGCTATGAATATTCACCTCTCTCCACTCCAGTAGGCATGCATTGGAGTGAATATTCATTACCTTAATGAGTGGGGACATGTGATCGCCTGTCAGTTGGAGTTGCGGACACAGGAACAAGATGCAGCAGTAATTAGGATTTTTTTGTTTTTTTATGCTTTTCTCATGGCGGCCAAGCATACAAGGATAGGGATGAAGAACCATGCATACAAGGATAAAGATGAGGAACCATGCATACAAGGATAGGGAAGAGGAGCCATGCATACAAGGATATGGAGGTCCTATGCAGACAAGGATAGAGATGAGGAGCCACTCAGACAAGGTTAGGGATGAGGAGCCATACAGACAAGGATGGGGATAAGGAACCATGCATAAAAGGATGGGGATAATGAGCCATGCAGGCAATGATGAGGATAAGGAGCCATGCAGGCAAGGATGGTGATAAGGAGGCATGCAGGCAAGGATTGGGATAAGGAGGCATGCAGGCAAGGATTGGGATAAGGAGCCATGCATACAAGGATGGGGATGAGGAACTATGCATACCAAGATAGGGATGAGGGGACAATGCATATCCGGCTTATATCCGGCTTATACTCGAGTTTTTCATGGCAAAATTAGGTGCTTTGGCTTATACTCGGGTCAGCTTATGCACAAGTATATATGGTAATCTCATTCTTCAGTCAGTAATGAGCAAAGTAACAGCTTTAAAAGCCAAATGCAAAATTTGAAGTAAAAACTGAAATCCAATATACATGCATTTAGGTAAAAATAAATGTACCACTTGGGGGTATTTCAAATATGTAAAAGTGTATCAAAATCCTTAAAATGCCATTTAAGGTATATGGATAACTTTTGTCTTTACCTCAAGAGAATAGCATAAAACAGTTTTATTATTTCTCATTGGTGCTTCTTTTATTGAAAAAAAAATATTTTACCTTAAATTTAACATTCCAGTTATATAATTTTCTTTTCTTAAGCCATTATTTCTATATCTGTGTTTACATAGTATCTTGTAAAAGAAACAATGACATTAGTCATTTAATATCACTTTACATTTTAACAGTTTCGTAAAGGCGATAGTTTCATGCGACATTACTAAGCAGTAAGCCCTTGTTGAATTTTTCCTGGATGGAGTGTAGAATATGTATTTTTTTTAGAAACAGGTGACTTTCAATGATAGTAGAGAGCATTGTGAATAAAGACTGCTTTCTGACTGAGATCTTTAACTTCTGATACTCCTCTAGAAGAACTTACTGTTTGCTACTGACCTTTTGTTATAGTACTAGTCATTTATAGTACACACTCTAAATTATGTTCTTTGACATACGAATCCCCAGGGAATATCCACATCCTTTCATCCAAATCGTTTCCCTGGCATAAGCAACAGACTATGTTAAGACAGTAACTTCTAGTGCATTGCAAGTGTCAACATCACTGCACTCAGCCACAGTTGAAGCCCAGAAAACCACATGATGGACTGATAAGCAGAATCTAGTCATTATGCTAAACTGGTTTCCAGTTCACAACACAGCAACTAAAGTCTTAACATATCATTGTAGTACTGTGTATGCCATTGATTAATGAACATTACAGCTACTGTAGCATTACTAAATTCAAATTAGATACTTGTAGGTAATCTAAGCATTTAAACAAAGCTCTAGGATAGGCAAATAAAAACAGTAGCAGGGAAAACACAGCCAGATGGTATTGTCTTGTTTCTACTGCTTTTCTGGCTCAAATAATATATTGTACTGTAGTAGGAATAGAAAAAAGGCAACATTGGATGGCCTTCTGGGGTCATTTGAGTACCGGAGAATAAGAACAGGCAGGTTGAGTAGTTAAAATGCAATGGTGGAGATTTATCAATACTGTCACATTGTCAATGTAATGTGTAATGTTATGTCAACTAATTATTGAGATGCAGCCTTCAGATATTAGCTCAGGTTTTCATAAAGTAGTTGTTCAGGTTTAATTGAAAATCGTGACTGCATGATTGTAAAGCTTTTTCTCAAAAACTCCAGCATTTTCAGAGAAAATTAAGATCCAACTGGGGACTGTAGCCAGAGATGGGGTTATCTGGTGCCTAAACCCAACTGGGTTTTACTGGCACCACTTCAGGTGTCTCGCTGCAGGAAAACTTTGTTCTTCACCACTAGCAAAGCTGGGAAATGTTGGTCTAGGGCCATATCTGGAGATGAGACAAGTCAGGCTCCTCTTTAAAGCTATGTGCACACGTTCAGGTTTTTTCGGGATAAAAACGCTATAAAAACTCATTAAAAACGCATACAATATGCATCCTATCATTTAGAATGCATTCTGCATGTTTTGTGCACATGGTGCATTTTTTTCCACGAAAAAAATGCATCGTGGTAAAAAAAGCAGCATGTTTATTAATTTTGCAGATTTTCCACGTTTTTCCCGCAATTCTATGCATTTGGAAAAAAACACACAAAAAACGCGTCAACAATGCATGAAAAAACGTGAAAAAAATGCATGCGGTTCTCAGGCAGAAATGTTCCGTTTTTGTCAGGAAAATTTCTGCAAGAAATCCTGACGTGTGCACATACCCTAAGGCCATGTGAACACGTTCAGTATTTTTCACGTTTTTTCACGTTTTTTCGCTATAAAAACGTGATAAAAAAGCGAAAAAAATGCAAAAAAAAGCTTACATATGCCTCCCATTATTTTCAGTGTATTCCGCATTTCTTGTGCAAATGTTGCA
Source organism: Ranitomeya variabilis (assembly GCF_051348905.1). Taxonomy (NCBI): domain Eukaryota; kingdom Metazoa; phylum Chordata; class Amphibia; order Anura; family Dendrobatidae; genus Ranitomeya; species Ranitomeya variabilis. The sequence goes on from NC_135233.1 coordinate 829,724,293, forward strand.
TTTTTTTCCGCGAAAAAAATCGCATCGCGGAAAAAAAAGCAACATGTTCATTAAATTTGCGGAATTGCGGGGATTCCGCACACCTAGGAATGCATTGATCTGCTTACTTCCCGCACGGGGCTGTGCCCACCATGCGGGAAGTAAACAGATTATGTGCAGTTGGTACCCAGGGTGGAGGAGAGGAGACTCTCCTCCACGGACTGGGCACCATATAATTGGTAAAAAAAAAGAATTAAAATAAAAAATAGTCATATACTCACCTTCGATGGCCCCCGGAGTCTTCCCGCCTCTCAGCAGTGCATGCTGCCGCTTCCGTTCCTATAGCTGGTGTGTGTGAAGGACCTGCGATGACTTCACGGTCACATGACCGCGGCGTCATCGAAGGTCCTGCACACACACACCATCTATAGGAACGGAAGCCGCTGAGGAGATTGGCTGTCTGCAGGTGAGTATAACCATTTTTTTTTTTTTTAATTATTTTTAAACATTCTATCTTTTACTATTGATGCTGCATAGGCTGCATCTATAGTAAAAAGTTGGTCACACTTGTCAAACACTATGTTTGACAAGTGTGACCAACCTGTCAATCAGTTTTCCAAGCGATGCTACAGATCGCTTGGAAAACTTTACCATTTTGCAAGCTAATTACGCTTGCAAAATGCTAAAAAACGGGAAAAAAACGCAAAAAAAATGTGGATTTCTTGCAGAAAATTTCCGGTTTTCTTCAGGAAATTTCTGCAAGAAATCCTGACATGTGCACATACCCTCAAGCTCTGGCATTTCAGAGAAAAATATGCCTGATTGCAATTGTGCAGCCTTGCTCTGATTTGTGCTTCCCACAATTTGGGGTATGTCAAATGTAGACTATGGATAAGGACTATGCTGTTACTGTTATCTCAAAAAACTTCCTTAATATGTTATGACTAAATTCCAGTTGACACATTTATTCTTTGCTTTGTAAATGGGTGTAGCACTGTCTCACCATATACAAGTCATCTTATCTCTCCAGCTCTCTGCAGACAGGACAGGAGCTACAACAAACAAAGAACAATCATTAAAATTTGTAAACACATCCAAAAGCATGAAAAACAGAAAAATAGCTGAAAGCCAATAAAAAGCTTAACACAGCAGGAAGCTTAATCTGTGAGTACAGGTGATTTGAAGTGTTTGTGTGTTACTGAACTGGTAAAAATCTGCCAGCGGGATTCAGTATGCATAGATGTTCCTGCTGTTAAAAGTGCCGGTCCAGACGTGATAGGTGATTTGGAATTTTCTTCATTTATTTAGTTAAATATACGCAGCTTATTTGCCTTTTTTCATTTATTCCTTTCAAATTAAATGTAGTATCTTGCATTTTCGCCTTGCCCCTGTGTCCTACCTGTGTTAATTTCTACTAATATGTCTTCCTATGAATGGAAAATACAGAAAACATATTTTATGAATGTTGATAATTTTAAATTTAGAAATTCATATTTCAGGACATTTTTAAAGATAAAAGAAAAAAATAACCTGAAAGATGCAAAATAACAAATTAAATCAACACTTCTATATAATAAGAAACAAGTTGTTAGGTGTCGAGTTCCTGCCGCTGGGAATCTCGAACCACCTCTGCTGCAGTTTCCCATTCTTCTCCAGCCACAGTGGAGCCTGCTCAGCCGAGACATCGGTCCCAGTGCCTGGCTCAGGCAGATACTGTGCACTTGGTTACTGCTGATCTTCCAGACTCAGCCATTGTAACCAGCACTGTTCTGCGGTGAGCAGATGCGTCTGGGACTAAGTCCTGCTTTTCCTCTACTGGGCATGCCCAAGGGACGACCTCTCATTGGAGGTCAGGGGTCACATGCTCAGGTCCTGAAGCAGTTCCTATTGGACCACTAGGAAGGTCCTGGAGAGCTTCACCTATAAAAGGTTCGCATTGCCGCACGGCCATGCACTAGTATCAACTTAAGATCATGTGTGTATGAGCTTAGCTACTTTTGTGGTCACTGTCAGCATGTGCTCAGGGTCGGCTGTATAGCCACGAGAATTCTGGCACCTCTGGAGAGGAGTTTGTGTGTATGAATTCAGGGCTGGCGTATAGCCACTAGAATTCCGGCACCTCCGGAGAGTAGTGTTTGAGTGCTGTTGCTGACTGTGTGACCACTATATGCTACCTGCTCCGTTAGAGAGCTGTGATCCTCTGTGAGGTTAACAGGGCATAGTGTTATCTTTTATCCCCGGTGACTCTGTGAAGCAACAGAGTTCGTTCCTATACAGACCGGGTGACAGAACCCGTGTCTGTTCAGGCGGAATACCGCCATATAGTGCCGCCATTTACTAGTAGCAGGTTTCACTCCTGCATGGTGGACCCCGGGCTGTGAACGCACCAATATTATCTCCATATTTACTCCGCCAGCCCTAACACAAGTAGCACAATTTTTTAATTGTTGACTAATTTTTGCAGTATTGTTATATAAGAAAAGTATAATACAAATGTATCTTCTCAAATCATGAAAACTAAATTTCTGTAGACAGCTGTCATTAGTGTTATATGTAGCTTTGGACCAGATTGGTTAGAAACCAAAGTTGTAGACATAGTATACAGAGAATTCACCTATTTTGCAGATTTGATTTTAAATTGATTGTAATGTTATATATAAAAATTTCTGTTTATATCTTGATAGTGTGATGCTTAATCACTTCTCAGATATAAGCCATGTGTTGGGAAAGTCAAGGAGTCCAAGGACAAAAGCCAGGAGGGTATGTCATAAACCATGGGAAAAACCAAAGGTGTAGTCAGGTAATGGTCTAAGATAAAAATACCAAGAAGATAGAAAATCAGAACAAAGGGTTAAACAGACAGATGGTCAGATCAAGGACCAAGGTCAAGCAACAAATTAAAAACAAACAGAAGACAAGGCACATAGAAGAACCACATTTTAGCTGAATGTTTGTCTGACAGAAGTCTGGGATTAACAGCCAGAGATGTAGCAGAGCAAACACCTGGGATAATGAACACCTGGAGACAGCCAGCACCTTCCAGTCTCAAATTGGATGGCCAAGCTGTAAATCAAAACACCAACAGCTCAGTGTCCAGTCAAGGAACTGACAGCTTCAGCACTCCCCTGTACCAGAATGCATCCCAGATACACTGAGGGGTGGAATCATGACAGCTGCCTACTTTGCAATAATTCTTCATGCCATTATTTATTCTGAAATAGTGACAATCACATCTTATCTTAAGATGTCAATAAATCAGTTTCACCACTTTCCACACTCCAAACACAATCTTTTAAACATTGAGAAATAGATAGTCTTATTTGCTTGGAGCTCTGTAAGTGTAATAGACTATATTTATAGAGCATTTCAACAATTTTTGTGTTACATGGTCAAACATAGGCTCAACATGTATGGCATGACACACTTTCACTCCTGCACATTCTTAAATCCCCCAGTTTGTATACAGCAATCTCATCCAGGGCTGGGACGAGAGGTAGGCGGGGTAGGTGCCTTCCTAGGGCGCCATCTAACACCAGATGACATGGAGCATGATATAAATTGAACAATATTACAAAAAATCCTCCCTACTCTGACTGGTTCCTGAGAAAACAACCCCTCCTCCTTACACATTGCCATACTTGTGCACTGTGACCTTCTCCTGATTTTTTCCTGTTACCGCCTCCCCTGTTGTGAATTAGACTTTTTTGGCTCCCTCTTGTGGTCACTAGTGATATGACTCTGGGATTGTCTTTCTTCAGTTTTGGCACCCACCTGGGTCGTTAGTCCAGGGGTGTTGCTATATAAACTTCCTGAATTCTCAGTCTGGTGCCTGGCATCGTTGTAATCAGTTCCTTTCTGTTTGCTCCTGTCTGCTGGTCCTGGATCTTGCAAAATTAAGCTAAGTCCTGCTTCTTTGTTTTTTGGTTATTTGCATTTCTCTTATTTTTTTGTCCAGCTTGTACTAAATTTGATTCCTGATTTTGCTGGGAGCTCTAGGGGGCTGGTATTCTCCCCCCGGGCCGTTAGACGGTTCGGGGGTTCTTGAATATCCAGCGTGGGAATTTTGATAGGGTTTTTGCTGACCGTATAAGTCATCTTACTATATTCTGCTATTAGTCAGTGGGCCTCTCTTTGCTAAATATCTAGTTCATTCTTACGTTTGTCTTTTCTCCTTACCTCACCGTTATTATTTGTTGGGGGCTTGTATCCAACTTTTGGGGTCTTTTCTCTGGAGGCAGGAAAGGTCTATCTTTTCCCTTCTAGGGTTAGTTAGTTCTCCGGCTGGCGCGAGACGTTTAGAACCAACGTAGGCACGTTCCCCGGCTGCTGCTATTTGTGGTGCTAGGTTTAGATATACGGTCAGCCCAGTTACCACTGCCCTATGAGCTGGTTATTTGTGTTTGCAGACTTGGTATTTACTATTGAGACCCTCTGCCATTGGGGTCATAACAGTATGCCAGGCCAAAGTTGAATGTTTAATGCATTGAAGAAGTGGGATAATAAGAAAGGAAATTCTGAGGGTTTTTTTTTTTTTTTTTTTCCTCTCTTTCTTCCTCCCCTTTACCTCTGAGTGGCTTGAGCTTGCTGCAGACATGAATGTCCAGACCTTGATTACAAGTGTAGATCAGCTTGCTGCTCGTGTGCAGGGCATACAAGATTTTGTTACCAGTAGTCCAATGTCTGAACCTAAAATACCTATTCCTGAACTGTTCACTGGAGACCGATTTAAGTTTAGGAATTTCAGGAATAATTGTAAATTGTTTCTATCTCTGAGACCCCGTTCATCTGGAGACTCAGCTCAGCAAGTTAAAATTGTTATCTCTTTCTTACGGGGCGACCCTCAGGATTGGGCCTTCTCGCTAGCGCCAGGAGATCCGGCATTGGCAAATATTGATGCATTTTTTCGGGCGCTCGGATTGCTTTACGAGGAACCCAATCTTGAAATTCAGGCAGAAAAAGCCTTGCTGGCTATTTCTCAGGGCCAGGATGAAGCTGAAGTGTATTGCCAAAAATTTCGGAAATGGTCCGTGCTTACTCAGTGGAATGAGTGTGCTCTGGCCGCAAATTTCAGAAATGGCCTTTCTGAAGCCATTAAGAATGTGATGGTGGGTTTCTCCATTCCTACAAGTTTGAATGATTCAATGGCGCTGGCTATTCAAATTGACCGGCGTTTGCGGGAGCGCAAAGCCACTAATTCTCTGGTGTTGTTGTCTGAACAAACACCTGATTTAATGCAATGTGGTAGAATTCAGACTAGAAATGAACGGAAAAATCATAGACGTCAGAATGGGTTGTGTTTTTACTGTGGTGATTCAACACATGTTATATCAGCATGCTCTAAACGCCCAACAAGGGTTGTTAGTCCTGTCGCCATTGGTAATTTGCAACCTAAATTTATTTTGTCTGTGACTTTAATTTGCTCATTGTCCTCCTACCCTGTTATGGCGTTTGTGGATTCAGGTGCTGCCCTGAGTCTTATGGATCTGTCATTTGCCAAGCGCTGTGGTTTTGTTCTTGAGCCGTTGGTAAATCCTATCCCTCTTAGAGGTATTGATGCTACGCCATTGGCGGAAAATAAACCGCAGTTTTGGACACAGGTAACCATGTGCATGACTCCTGAACATCGGGAGGTGATTCGTTTTCTTGTTCTGCATAAAATGCATGATTTGGTCGTTTTGGGTCTGCCATGGTTACAGACCCATAATCCAGTCTTGGATTGGAAGGCAATGTCTGTGTCAAGTTGGGGCTGTCAGGGAATTCATGGTGATTCCCCACCGGTGTCTATTGCTTCCTCTACTCCTTCGGAAGTTCCTGAGTATTTGTCTGATTATCAGGATGTATTCAGCGAGTCCAGGTCCAGTGCTCTTCCTCCTCATAGGCACTGTGACTGTGCTATAGATTTGATTCCAGGTAGTAAATTTCCTAAGGGAAGATTATTTAATCTGTCTGTACCTGAGCATACCGCAATGCGTTCGTATATCAAGGAATCTCTGGAGAAGGGGCATATCCGTCCATCCTCTTCCCCTCTTGGTGCGGGATTCTTTTTTGTGGCCAAGAAGGACGGATCTTTGAGACATTGTATTGACTATCGGCTTCTGAATAAAATCACTGTTAAATTTCAGTATCCTTTGCCTCTGTTGTCGGACTTGTTTGCCTGGATTAAAGGTGCCAAGTGGTTCACCAAGATAGATCTTCGTGGTGCGTACAACCTTGTGCACATTAAGCAAGGAGATGAATGGAAAAATGCATTTAATACGCCGAAGGTCATTTTGAGTACTTGGTGATGCCTTTTGGGCTCTCTAATGCTCCTTCAGTGTTTCAGTCCTTTATGCATGATATTTTCCGGAAGTATCTGGATAAATTTATGATTGTTTATCTGGATGATATTCTGTTTTTTTCTGATGATTGGGACTCGCATGTAGAGCAGGTCAGGATGGTGTTTCAGGTTTTGCGTGAGAATGCTTTGTTTGTTAAGGGCTCAAAGTGTCTCTTTGGAGTACAGAAGGTTCCCTTTTGGGTTTTATTTTTTCCCCTTATGAGGTGGAGATGGACCCAGTCAAGGTCCGAGCTATTCATGATTGGACTCAACCCACGTCAGTTAAGAGTCTTCAGAAGTTCTTGGGTTTTGCTAACTTCTACCGTCGTTTTATCGCTAATTTTTCTAGCGTTGTTAAACCTTTGACGGATATGACCAAGAAAGGTTCTGATGTTGCTAACTGGGCTCCTGCAGCCGTGGATGCTTTCCAGGAGTTGAAGCGCCGGTTTACTTCGGCGCCTGTTTTGTGCCAGCCTGATGTCTCACTTCCCTTTCAGGTTGAAGTGGATGCTTCTGAGATTGGGGCAGGGGCCGTTTTGTCGCAGAGAGGCCCTGGTTGCTCTGTAATGAGACCATGTGCTTTTTTCTCTAGGAAGTTTTCGCCTGCTGAGCGGAATTATGATGTTGGCAATCGGGAGTTGTTGGCCATGAAGTGGGCATTTGAGGAGTGGCGTCATTGGCTCGAGGGTGCTAAGCATCGTGTGGTGGTCTTGACTGATCACAAAAATTTGATGTATCTCGAGTCTGCTAAACGCCTGAATCCTAGACAGGCCCGTTGGTCATTGTTTTTCTCCCGTTTTGACTTTGTGGTCTCGTATTTACCAGGTTCAAAGAATGTGAAGGCTGATGCTCTTTCAAGGAGCTTTGTGCCGGACTCTCCTGGAGACGCAGAACCAGTTGGTATTCTTAAAAAGGGAGTTATCTTGTCAGCCATTTCTCCGGATTTGCGACGTGTGTTGCAGAGATTTCAGGCTGGTAGACCTGACTCTTGTCCACCTGACAGACTGTTTGTTCCTGATAAGTGGACCAGCAGAGTCATTTCCGAGGTTCATTCCTCGGTGTTGGCAGGGCATCCGGGAATTTTTGGCACCAGACATTTGGTGGCTAGGTCCTTTTGGTGGCCTTCCTTGTCACGGGATGTGCGGTCATTTGTGCAGTCTTGTGGGACTTGTGCTCGAGCTAAGCCTTGCTGTTCTCGTGCCAGCGGGTTGCTCTTGCACTTGCCTGTCCCGAAGAGGCCTTGGACACACATTTCCATGGATTTCATTTCAGATCTTCCGGTGTCTCAGGGCATGTCTGTCATTTGGGTGGTATGTGATCGCTTTTCCAAGATGGTCCATTTGGTATCTTTGCCTAAGCTGCCTTCCTCTTCCGATCTGGTTCCTTTGTTCTTTCAGAATGTGGTTCGTTTACATGGCATTCCTGAGAATATTGTGTCTGACAGAGGATCCCAGTTTGTTTCCAGGTTCTGGCGATCCTTTTGTGCTAAGATGGGCATTGATTTGTCGTTTTCGTCTGCCTTTCATCCTCAGACTAATGGACAAACGGAGCGAACTAATCAGACTCTGGAGGCTTATTTGAGGTGTTTTGTTTCTGCAGATCAGGATGATTGGGTGACCTTCTTGCCGTTGGCTGAGTTTGCCCTTAATAATCGGGCTAGTTCCGCTACTTTGGTTTCGCCATTTTTTTGCAACTCTGGTTTCCATCCTCGTTTTTCCTCGGGACATGTGGAGCCTTCTGACTGTCCTGGGGTAGATTCTGTGGTGGATAGGTTGCAGCAGATTTGGAATCATGTGGTGGACAACTTAAAGTTGTCACAGGAGAAGGCTCAGCGTTTTGCCAACCGCCGCCGCGGTGTGGGTCCCCGACTTCGTGTTGAGGATTTGGTATGGCTGTCTTCTCGATTTGTTCCTATGAAGGTCTCCTCTCCTAAATTTAAGCCTCGCTTCATCGGTCCTTACAAGATATTGGAAATCCTTAATCCTGTGTCCTTTCGCTTGGATCTTCCGGTGTCGTTTGCCATTCACAACGTGTTCCATAAGTCTTTGTTGCGGCGGTACGTTGTACCTGTGGTTCCTTCTGTTGAGCCTCCTGCTCCGGTGTTGGTTGAGGGCGAGTTGGAGTACGTAGTGGAGAAGATCTTGGATTCTCGTCTCTCCAGGCGGAGGCTTCAGTATCTGGTCAAGTGGAAGGGCTATGGTCAGGAGGATAATTCCTGGGTGGTTGCCTCTGATGTGCATGCGGCCGATTTAGTTCGTGCCTTTCACGCTGCTCATCCTGATCGCCCTGGTGGTCTTGGTGAGGGTTCGGTGACCCCTCCTTAAAGGGGGGGTACTGTTGTGAATTAGACTTTTTTGGCTCCCTCTTGTGGTCACTAGTGATATGACTCTGGGATTGTCTTTTTTCAGTTTTGGCACCCACCTGGGTCGTTAGTCCAGGGGTGTTGCTATATAAACTTCCTGAATTCTCAGTCTGGTGCCTGGCATCGTTGTAATCAGTTCCTTTCTGTTTGCTCCTGTCTGCTGGTCCTGGATCTTGCAAAATTAAGCTAAGTCCTGCTTCTTTGTTTTTTGGTTATTTGCATTTCTCTTATTTTTTTGTCCAGCTTGTACTAAATGTGATTCCTGATTTTGCTGGAAGCTCTAGGGGGCTGGTATTCTCCCCCCGGGCCGTTAGACGGTTCGGGGGTTCTTGAATATCCAGCGTGGGAATTTTGATAGGGTTTTTGCTGACCGTATAAGTCATCTTACTATATTCTGCTATTAGTCAGTGGGCCTCTCTTTGCTAAATATCTAGTTCATTCTTACGTTTGTCTTTTCTCCTTACCTCACCGTTATTATTTGTTGGGGGCTTGTATCCAACTTTTGGGGTCTTTTCTCTGGAGGCAAGAAAGGTCTATCTTTTCCCTTCTAGGGTTAGTTAGTTCTCCGGCTGGCGCGAGACGTCTAGAACCAACGTAGGCACGTTCCCCGGCTGCTGCTATTTGTGGTGCTAGGTTTAGATATATGGTCAGCCCAGTTACCACTGCCCTATGAGCTGGTTATTTGTGTTTGCAGACTTGGTATTTACTATTGAGACCCTCTGCCATTGGGGTCATAACACCCCCCCACTCACAGCCCCAGCAAACTTGATCTCTGGTAAAACAGGTTAGTAATGGAGAAAGGGTGAAAGTGAGTCGAAGATAGCGAGGGAATCTCCTGGAGAGCAGGAGATGGAGAGTGAGAGTGAACAGGGATTATAGCATTAGGGGGCAACTGGAGGAGGTAGGTGACAAAACAGAGACAAAAACAGAGATGACAGGAATGTTACTGACCTCACTAACAAATACACCTCTAAATATCTATCTATAACAAACATGTAGCAGAGCTGAATTTGACAAACTTAACTCTGCTACATCTGACAATCTTTTCTCTGCTGCCTCTAACAAACACAGGTCTGCTACATATGGAAACTCTTTTTTCTACAGCTGAAATTTTCCAATATTAAACAAGACCAGCTCTGTTACATGCATCTGAATAACTCAGCTAAAGAGACAGACACCCTAAGCTATATAGTCCTTCTTTGAAATCTTGAAGGAAATACTTGCCCATGGGTTTGTGCCTATGGCTGTATTTTTGGTCCGAGTGCAATCTGCCAAAACTTCAGATTGCACTCAGATCAATGTTAGTCTAAGGGGCTGCACATATGTCTTGACAGAGCTGGCCCAAGGAAAGAATTGCCCAAGTTTGATCCAATATTTGCATCGCACTCGGCCATTTTGACAGAGTTATACAGTAGAAAGGAGAAGATGAAGATTTTTTTTTTCATTTTCTCTACATCTTAGAAAATTGGATCACACCCTGGTCAGAGTCTGATCTATGGTAGTGTAATTAGCATTATTCTTAAGTCAGGTATCTCTTACTCTTTATTGTGAAGTACAGAGGGTGTGTTAGGCTAGGTTCACATTTGCAGTTGAGTCCGCAGTGTATTGTCCGCAGCCGCAAATGCATGCAAAAACGCATGCAAATGCAGGATACGCAATGTTTATTTATCCACATCAGCTTATGCATGACGGCAAAAATACACAGTGTTTGCATGCGTTTTTGCATGTGTTTGCGCTTTTTATGCGCATGAGTTTGACATTTCCAGGAGGGCGTGTCTCAATGGGCATATCTAAATCAGTTCCTGCAAATAGATACAGAGAAGACAGGCTAATGGAGTGCCAAGCTGGCGGTCAGGGGAGATGTTGATTGAGAAAGGTCTGATGTAGCTCCTGCCGGGTGCCTCAGGAGAGGAATAAACAGTGAGTTGCAGAATACTCCGGTCACATGGGAGCGCACAGGACACAGATGAAAGGATTAAAGTTTCTTGTCTATTGAAATCCACAACGTGTTTCGATGGAACGGCTCCGTCTTCATCAGGTGGCAGTATACAGAGAGTGGGCCAGAGTAAGTATATAAAGGAGCACCAACCAATGAGATTTAAGGAGCAATTGTTTGGAACACATGATTAGATGGGATCACATGATTAATTAAGATACAAGTCGCAAACGCATTTTAAAAACATATATATCAAAAAAGGTAAAAAAGACTGGATATAGTATAATAATATAAAATCAAATAGAATAAAAACAATAAAATGCATAAAAATAATAAGAGAACGGGGCAAAAGTGCAGCCATTATGTGACTTTTTCAATGATGAGATTTAACCCCTCAGGTGCCGCGTTTAAAAATCCAATAACTTTCTCTTTTTACTAAATTGGTAAAACAATCAGGCATATCATTTGGTATCTGATCTATGATGGTAAGCTTTAGTGAACTTAGGTTCCTATTATGCACTGCGAGAAAGTGTTTTGACAGACTATGCATTAAATACCCATTCTGGATGTTCTGACGGTGTTTATTCATCCTTGCATGCATAGCCGGTGTCGTCCGCCCGACATATTGCAGCCCACAACCACATTCGAACAGATAAACTACATAGATAGAGGGGCAATTTACATGGCAGTTAATATTAAAACTGGTGCCCGTAGTGTATAACCGAAATTCTTTCGCTCCATTACTGACGGAAGCACAATATAAACACTTAGCTGCCCTGCAGACAAAACAGCCCAGATTATGGTGTGTCCGGCAAGTGGATGTGGATGAACACTCATGAGTTACGTTGCTGGGAGCAATTTTTTCTGAAGATGGTTCTAGGTTGCACAGGAATATGTGCTGATAAAACTGGATCCCCTTTCAAAATGAACCAATATTTTTCAAAAGGTTTCGTACGACCCCATGTGATTGGTTAAAGGTAGTTATAAAACTCCATTTAGTGAAATCAGAGGGTTTAACAGACCTATTATTCTTATTTTTAATCTGCTCAATGCATTCTTTTTGTGTGAAGGCGCTGGCTCTTGTGAATGCATCAAAAAACATTTTTTTAGGGTACCCTATACTCTTAAAACGATGTTTCAGGATATCGGCTTCTTTGAAGAAATCACTGTCTTTAGTGCAGTTCTTCCTGATCCTCCAGCACTGCCCATATGGGATATTTGAAATCCAATTAGGGAGGTGGCCACTGCTAAAACTTAGATAGCTATTTACGTCTGCACTTTTGAAATGTGTGGAAGTTGAAAAGTTACCGTGCGGGTCCACATGTACCATTAAATCTAGAAATTGGATTGCTGTACTAGATAAGTTGGCTGTGAATTTCAGTCCCCAAGAATTCATATTCAGGGACTGAACGAAATCTAGTACTTCTAGTTCGGAACCCGTCCAGATAATAAAAAAAAAATTCGATAAAACGGCGGTAGAGGGCAATTTTGCCCACCGCCAGTGGGGACTGCGCGATGAAGATGGGCTCAAATGCCCCATGAACAAATTAGCGTAACTGGGGGCAAATCTCGTCATGGTTAGGGCTTGGTATGACAATGAGGGCACTAGAATCTTGAGTGACTGAATATTATGTTAAACTGGAGCATGACACTACGGCTACAATCTTTTCCCAATACACTGGGTTTATCAAAGAAGCTTGGTCCCTTGGGATCCTGAATAAAAAGGAATGCAAATTCCTTAACATCTAAGATTTGTTGCTCTTAGTCCTTTTTTTGGCCCAATCCAGTTAAATTATTTTTATGCAGGTCATATTATTTATTTTATTCGTTATGCTTTGCTTATATAGCACTATCATATTCCACAGCGCTTTACAGACATCATCATCGCTGTCCCCAATGAGGCTCACAATCTAAACTCCCTATCAGTATGTCTTTGGAGTGTGGGAGGAAACCAGAGATCCAGGAGGAAACCCACGCAAACATGGAGAGAACATACATGCTCCCTGCAGATGTTGTCCTTGGTGGGATTTGAACCCGCGACCCCCAACTACTAACTAACTAACTAACTAACTACTGAGCCACTGTGCTGCTGAATTTGTGTATATTAGTAGCTATCAGGGTGCCATTGGAAAATTTTAATAATAATACGTTTTTTATTGTTTTCCCATCTTTTCTCTTTTTTAGTTAGATGTTTTATACCATATGCTATGTTTTGATGTGTTTTATGTTAATATTACAAGAAGGCTCTGTCAATTGGAATTATTTTCAGTAAACCATTGTCATTCGCAAGGTATCTAAATAAGCTCACTTAGAATATTACATTTATCATTTTTTTCTCACCTCTACTTTGACAGTACCTAGCTAATGAATCTTGAATGACAACGGAGGTTATCCTCATAACTAGAACTATTTATTTATGACTAACAAGTGATGAGAAACACATATAGAATAACAGTAAAACATGCCAAAACACTGACATAAAAAAGACAAATTTGTCTGGATCCCAACATACAAAAATCAATATTACTTTATGCTGTGCTATCCTTACTATGATAAATATTGTTTTTCCATATTAAGAAACACTAAAACTTACAGTAATTGAAGGTTTACTGACTGGAGACATTATGAATCTGTTATAATTGCAGTAGTACAACATATTATAAAATGCTGCAGGTTCCGTTATCCAATAGTGACCATTTACAATAAATATATACTCATCAAGTCTTCAACATCATACATTTAAAACACTAAGCAAAGAGGCATCTTTTCAGTGCACTCTTCTCCGTGATAAAACTCTTACTTCAATTACATTAAAATAAATATTGCTTATTAATTGAATATTGCAATAATATGAATATTTTTGATATATTTAGAATACTATTTTCAAGGTATCTGCTCTTTTTGATGAAGGGGCTACAATTTTGTTTAAACCCAGAAGTAGAAATCCTATAAAGATTCTATTATGATTAGCGAAACCATTGCTAAAACATTCAATTTAATTAAAGGGGTTTTTTTAAAGTCTGCACAGTCTGGCTGAAAAATAGCACAAATCTACACTTACCTACCGATTCCCCTAAGCGCTTTCATAATGCACCCCAAGTCCCTACTTATTTTTGTAGATAACTCATGAGTTCTGTAGGTTACTACTAATTAAAGCTGTGCCTGCAGATTGTCAATTGTTGTCACATTCCATCCCCATCAGAAGAGGAAGCTAAGACATCAGTGGGGATCCCAGACTGGACTAGTAGTGGAGGAGTGTGGCCACCAGTCCTTTTGGTACTTTGCAAACAAAATACTGATAGATTATAAACTATACTGTCCCAATAAGTAGTAGCTGTAATAATTAAAATATTAGCAAATACCTCCAATTGGGAGTGTAGTATGAGTGGTTACGACCACTCAAATAGTGACAGCTGTTAGTGGTCGTAACCATGGATACCTAATCTATTGCAATGCCCTCCACATGGGGTGAATGACATAGTTTATCAGAAATCCTACACAACTATGTTACATTGTTGAAAACCTGAATGAAAGAGGGGTTTGCTGTTGGTGTATTTAGATGTACTGTATTTATAAAGTTGGTTTATTTAGCAAACCAATAGAATGTTTTTTTGAAATTTTACAATAATTAAGGTTTAGATAAGTCAGAGCATGGATATGATCAGAACACTTTTTCTTTGCTCAAAATACAGCAAAGTCAGTTTTTTCTAGGGTATTTTGCAATATTTTTGGTTTCTCTCACCCAAAATACTAAGTAAATAATAGCTCTGTAAATACATTTCCAATATCTCTAAGATATTATTCCAACATGTAGTAGTTGTAATAATAATATTAGCAAAAAAACCTCCAATTAGAAATGCAGTGCAGTTTTTTTGATTCGCTATGTCTCTTTCCTCATGTGCAGGGAATTGCAGAACCTTTGGTATCCCTATCAGGGTGGAAATGAAAATAGGTAGACCGTATCCATTGAGTATTAAATAAATAAATACCGTATTTTTCGGACTACAAGATGCACTTTTTCCCCCCCAAAAAAAGGGGGGAAAATGGGGGGTGCGTCTAATAGTCGCAATGCAGGCTTACCGTGGCGGCAGAGGTGCCGTGGCAGAGGTGCGGCGGCAGACGTGCGGGGATGAGGAGGCGCAGTGAGCGGGGTCCCTTTCCCCGGTGAGGTGATGCAGCAGCCCGGTAAGCAGCAGAGCCGGGTGAATCCTGTTGTTAGCGGTGGTGGCGGCCATCTTCCGGAGGCTGCGCGTGCGCAGATGGAGCGCTCTGCTTCCCGGGGCTTCAGGAAAATGGCCGCGGGATGCTGCGCGTGCGCAGATGGGGATCGCAGCGGCCATTTTCCTGAAGTTCTTGACTTCAGGAAAATGGCCGCCGCGATCTCCATCTGCGCACGCGCGGCCTCCCACGGCCATTTTCCTGAAGCCCCAGGAAGCAGAGCGCTTCATCTGCGCATGCGCGGCCTCGGGAAGATGGCCGCCACCACCGCTAACAACAAGATTCACCCGGCTCTGCTGCTTACCGGGCTGCTGCATCACCTCACCGGGGAAAGGGACCCCTCTGACGCCATACCTCTCACTGCACCTCCTCATCCCAGCACCTCCTCATCCCAGCACCTCCTCATCCCAGCAACTCCTCATCCCAGCAACTCCTCATCCCAGCACCTCCTCATCCAAGCACCTCTGCCGGTAACCACTGCTGCAACCCTCCCATGGACACCAGGCCGTGGCGTCGCCCACCTAAGCAGGAAGGGACCCTGCTCAGGTGCACGCCATACCGCATCACCCCACCTCTGCCGACACCATGCCTCCTGTGACCCTGCTCTGCCACCGCCAGCCCTCAGGTAAGATACTGTAAATTTGGACAATAAGACGGACCCCCATCTTATAAAAAATCTTTTTTTCTGCAATTTTCACCCCAAATTTGGGGTGCGCCTTATGGTCCGGTGCGTCTTATAGTCCGAAAAATACGGTACATAGATAAATATGAGTCAACTGTACATATACCACTTAAAAATGGTGGGGAAGGTCTATAGATGCTGTGTACTGATTTCTTTACTGAAAGGACACAGAGCAAAATGAATAGCCAACAGTGCATCACATTCCTGGAATGAGGACAAGAGAAATAAAGTGCAAGCCAGTGCTATATAAAATTTTCCATGACTATGATGCAGCCAGTATAGTCAGGCGGAGTAAACTTCCTGTAAGAAGATGGAGGCTACAAAAGGCATGCCAACAGTAAATAAAGATAAAATATTTACCACTGTTCCCTCTTACGCGCGTTTCGCCACGTCAGCTTCCTCAGGGAGGGTATAGGCCTAATACAGATTGTCTATTGTTTTTCAAATTTGAATGCATACAATTTGTTAAATATTTCTGCATAATAACATTAATTGTATAATGAACTGTATCATTAAAAAGTAAATAAAAAAGAATACAAATTGTAAAATCCTAATAATTGTGGAAATATGCCACATGCACCAAAACATCTGCAGAAGTCTCATTAGAAATGTGGCAATTCTGACCCAAATAATAGGCTGCTGAATATGGTCCTTCACACAAATTAAAAGCTGAACACTGCTATTGCAAGAGTGCTCATTTCAGACTTATTGCATGGGTACAGACAGGCAAAATTATTCCATTTTATATAGTAGTCAAAGCCGGCAATAATTATTCATATGCTGAAAAGTTCAGCTAGGATTCTATGATTGTGAACAATCCACATTTCATAAATGTATTACATTTAAAGAGTATCATTACAAAAAATCCTCCCATCTGCATAATTTCTGTAAATGCCTATCATCCAGAAATAACTCAGTGACACTTTCCAGTGAGGGGAAATCTGATTTGTCTGAATGAGGTATCTTTTCTTTGCTGCTACATCTGCCCTGTAACTGAGTTTGGCACAGAAATTAAGGCAGAAAGATCTGCCAACTGCCTCCTTCTTTTCCCTCATTTGTGCTTTCAATTACCATTTACTGAAACTGAAGAGAGTCTGTGTTGGTGCAGGTGCGGACGACCGTGTATTCTCTCATCGGGTTAATTATGCTAATCACACTCTCATCAGAGGAAGAAAAAAATTATCCACTTTCTCCATTCTGTGTGTCAGTGAAAATCGGACTGCATTCAGATGTCATCCGAGTGCAGTCTGATGTTTTCCACACAGTCAGTACAGGGAACCTGTCACCAGAAAACTATATTAATTTGCAAATATGTGGTTAATCTGCAGGTTAATAGCGTTATTAACCTGCCCTGCGCCTGCACTTATCCGAACTCTGCAGGGAGGAAATTAACTTTATTCCCACAGTGTTCTGATTTCAGCCATGCGATGATACCAGCGTGGGCTCAGTCACTGCTCTGAGTATACAGAATGGCGGCTGTAATCATGACCCCGACTCTGACACTAGGTCTCCAGTCAGGGCTGGGGGCATCATTACAGCTGCCACTCTGTATAGCAGTGACTGAACCTGTAGCAGCACCACCCTGGTGACTGAAACCGGAACACTGCTGTGGGAATAAAGTTAATTTTCAACCATTCTAAAATTTGGTTAAGTGCGGGGACCAGGCAGGTTCACAATGCTTTTACCTTGCAGATTAACCCCATTTATTTAGGTCAATAGTAGTGATGAGCGAATATACTCTTACTCGAGATTTCCCAAGCATGCTCGGGTGACCTCCGAGTATTTGTAAGTGCTCAGAGATTTAGTTTTCTTTGCCGCAGCTGAATGATTTACAGCTACTAGCCAACATAAGTAGATGTGGGGATTCCCTGGCAACCAGGCAACCCCCACATGTACTCAGCCTGGCTAGTAGCTGTAAATCATTCAGCTGAGGTGATGAAAACGAAATCTCCAAGCACTTATAAATCCTCGGAGGACAACCGAGCATGCTCGGGGAAAACCCGAGTAACGAGTATATTCGCTCATCACTAGTCAATAGCACTTTTTTAGCAGGTTCCCTTTTACTTGCATTACAGCACGGTGGCTCAATGGTTAGTGGATCGCCCCCAGAGTAGGGGCAATGAGGTACTCGGTACCGGGTCCTTCGGTTCGGGGGATGTCACGGTGGCCTGACCCGGTCCTTGGCCCTTGGAGGGGCGTCCAATTAAAGGTGTAGTTTGTATAATGTTTGTGACGCCACCTG
Organism: Ranitomeya variabilis; assembly: GCF_051348905.1. NCBI lineage: Eukaryota > Metazoa > Chordata > Amphibia > Anura > Dendrobatidae > Ranitomeya > Ranitomeya variabilis. The sequence goes on from NC_135233.1 coordinate 829,742,028, forward strand.
TGGTGTTCGGTCTGGGTGACCGACGCTGCTTAGGGGTCCGCTGGGGTGATGTTATGGCAGCAAGATGGTATACCTTCCCACAGGTGAAGTGTATCCCCAGGGCTTCCAAGAAGTGGTGATGGTGATGGTGGATGATGTAAGGCGCAGTGAATAACGAGGACACAAGGTTGCAGTCTCTTTACCTTTTACTGGAAGCTTCAGCATCCACAGTCCAGGGCACAGACCACAGGGTAGGTAGAGTCCAGCCGTCCGAAGGCAAATCCAGAGTCCCCTTATCCAGGTGGAAATCAGTAGCCTTCCTACTAGCACCTGTGTGTTGTAGTCCCTCCCTGCTGAGCAACTCGGTAAGGTCCTCACAACTTTCGTGGATGTCCTAGATGTCTTTCTCTCTGTCCCCCAGATGGTGTAAATAGGACAAACCCATATGACTGATGGCCTGAGGCTTGTTTATAGGGACTCTAGAGACGCCCCGACCCCCACAATTTGCCACCGTGTCTTTTTAGGTATTAAGGTCGGGCAGCCAACTTGGAATTGACTGTCCTGCCAGTCTCTGAAGTAATGTGTAGAGTCAATTACTCCCTCGGTGTTCCGGCCACCAGCTACGCGCCTCAGAAGGAGGTAGCCTTTGCAGGGCAGAACTCCTCCCGTTGTTATCTCCTTGTGCTGTGACTTCGTTTCTCACTCTCTACAATACAATTCTCTTCGTGTCCTTTCTTAGGATGCTGCCGCACGTGGGGCAGGCAAAGCTCTGTAGCTTTCTATCTCGCTAGGCCTCTGTCAGGATACCACCCCTGACAGGGACCCTCTGTCTGCAGCTCCGATGTTCCTCCTTTTCCCCCTGTCTGCCTGACAGGTACTCTCTGGGTCAAACCCAGGCAGCGTCTGACTAACTTTCTATCCAAACCACCAGTTTTACCCTTCTGTGAGGAGTGCCCTACTAGATAGGAGCGTAGCTCACCCTGGTTGATTGGAGTGGGTAGTGTGGTGTTTGGTTTGGGATAACTGATAAGATGAACTCCTTTATTACCTTCAGATGTAATATCACTCCCCCTGGTGGATGAATGACATTACTGCAGCAACCAGAACCGGGATGTGAGACCCACATACGGCGGTGCTCGCTGCGGCTGAGGGTGACCCTCGTTCAGGGTGAGCACGTGTGTACCGGCGTCCGTAGTAGCGGGTACTAATGGCGGGGACTAGTGGAGCTACGTGCAGTGCCAGAGATGTCCCTTGATGCACGAGGAAAAAAATGGCCGACGCTGCCAAGCAGCGTGTGACGTCACTGGCCTATGGAGCCTTAGCAGGGCCAATTCTAACCAACGAGTGCGTTACACTCTGAAAGTGTGGGTCTCACATCCTGGTTCTCTGAAAGGAGACTAGCTGCATGATACTCGACACACACCTCCACATGTTGGGCAGGTAAGCTAATCTATGACCAGTAGGCACTGTCCACTGTTGTAATATCATCGGATGGTTTAGTAAGTTATAATATTTAGTGGGTGGATAATATAGGAAGGTTGGAGTTTTTTCTTTTCCCTCACTTTATATAGGGTAAGCATTAAGCGGGCTTGCAGTAATAACACTGTATAGCAGGGGGTGTTTGCAACCTATGTGGACAGAAAGTTCTGCTATGATTTCATATTTTAAACAAACTAGGGATTTGTTTTAGGTTTGGTCTTGGACACTTGTAGCGCGGTATCTCACACTGTTTAATTTGATATTTGCTTGGAATAAAATTTGAATGACCTTTTATGTCTAAATTATTACAGTGGGGCAAAAAAGTATTTAGTCAGTCAGCAATAGTGCAAGTTCCACCACTTAAAAAGATGAGAGGCGTCTGTAATTTACATCATAGGTAGACCTCAACTATGGGAGACAAACTGAGAAATAAAAATCCAGAAAATCACATTGTCTGTTTTTTTATCATTTTATTTGCATATTATGGTGGAAAATAAGTATTTGGTCAGAAACAACATTTCATCTCAATACTTTGTAATATATCCTTTGTTGGCAATGACAGAGGTCAAACGTTTTCTGTAAGTCTTCACAAGGTTGCCACACACTGTTGTTGGTATGTTGGCCCATTCCTCCATGCAGATCTCCTCTAGAGCAGTGATGTTTTGGGCTTTTCACTTGGCAACACGGACTTTCAACTCCCTCCAAAGGTTTTCTATAGGGTTGAGATCTGGAGACTGGCTAGGCCACTCCAGGACCTTGAAATGCTTCTTACTAAGCCACTCCTTCGTTGCCCTGGCGGTGTGCTTTGGATCATTGTCATGTTGAAAGACCCAGCCACGTTTCATCTTCAATGCCCTTGCTGATGGAATTAGGTTTGCACTCAAAATCTCACGATACATGGCCCCATTCATTCTTTCATGTACCCGGATCAGTCGTCCTGGCCCCTTTGCAGAGAAACAGCCCCAAAGCATGATGTTTCCACCACCATGCTTTACAGTAGGTATGGTGTTTGATGGATGCAACTCAGTATTCTTTTTCCTCCAAACACGACAAGTTGTGTTTCTACCAAACAGTTCCAGTTTGGTTTCATCAGACCATAGGACATTCTCCCAAAACTCCTCTGGATCATCCAAATGCTCTCTAGCAAACTTCAGACGGGCCCGGACATGTACTGGCTTAAGCAGTGGGACACGTCTGGCACTGCAGGATCTGAGTCCATAGTGGCGTAGTGTGTTACTTATGGTAGGCCTTGTTACATTGGTCCCAGCTCTCTGCAGTTCATTCACTAGGTCCCCCCGTGTGGTTCTGGGATTTTTGCTCACCGTTCTTGTGATCATTCTGACCCCACGGGGTGGGATTTTGCGTGGAGCCCCAGATTGAGGGAGGTTATCAGTGGTCTTGAATGTCTTCCATTTTCTAATTATTGCTCCCACTGTTGATTTCTTCACTCCAAGCTGGTTGGCTATTGCAGATTCAGTCTTCCCAGCCTGGTGCAGGGCTACAATTTTGTTTCTGGTGTCCTTTGACAGCTCTTTGGTCTTCACCATAGTGGAGTTTGGAGTCTGACTGTTTGAGGGTGTGCACAGGTGTCTTTTTATACTGATAACAAGTTTAAACAGGTGCTATTACTACAGGTAATGAGTGGAGGAAAGAGGAGACTCTTAAAGAAGAAGTTACAGGTCTGTGAGAGCCAGAAATCTTGATTGTTTGTTTCTGACCAAATACTTATTTTCCACCATAATATGCAAATAAAATGATAAAAAAACAGACAATGTGATTTTCTGGATTTTTTTTTCTCAGTTTGTCTCCCATAGTTGAGGTCTACCTGTGATGTAAATTACAGACGCCTCTAATCTTTTTAAGTGGTGGAACTTGCACTATTGCTGAATGACTAAATACTTTTTTGCCCCACTGTATATACTTAACATGAGTTTTTCGATGCATTGTGAAGAACTTTTCTCACCAGTTGGTTTGGAACTTTTATTGTCTGCAGTATTTGTATGTGATTACCAGTAGATGGCAGCGATTGATTCCAGTAGAAATGGGTGCCAAATTCAAAACAAGAAAAGCTGTATGATATAAAAGTATAAAAACAACTGGAATTTTTTGTTATGTAACTAAATATTAGTGAATTTTAAAGATAACTAAATCTTTTGAAATATTAATTTGCCAGCTTTGCCAAATTTTAAAAAAAGCATTTGAGGTTAATTGATTAATGAGAATTGCATGAAAATGCTTTAAAGTCTACCAGGACTGTGTCCAACACCCTTCTAAGATATTTCACATAAACTCTGGCTCAGTATTGTAAAAAATAAAACCTTACGATATGAGGGTATGGGAAAATACAACTGTTATTCAGTTCTGTAATGTCACATATACAATAATCCACACTTAGTCTGTCAATGATACTGCTAGCACTTCTCCAATTAATCTCTTTCTACCTTATCTGAGCAAAAGAGACCCTGATTCCAATGATATATTCCTTAGTTTACTGGGTACAACACTGGGCACAATCAAAGGTTCTAAATGTAGCTAAGGAAATTAACCCCACCCACACCACAGCTTTCTGTGTCCAATATCTATTGACACTAAGCTGCTTATCAGAGGAAGAGTGATAATCTCCTGGTGATAAAACTGCATTGAATAGACACAATAGTATACCTCCTAATAAGTAGCACATCCTTGAATTGTGCGTCTCAGCCTTTACATCATGCAATCATCAGATTACATAGCAAAAACCTGCTGACAGATTTCTTTTAATTGAATCTCTGCATTATTCAAAAGCTACTATACTTCACTGTTGCAGTTGTAATATGCAACTTTTGTTAACACCATAAAGAAAAAAAATGAAACTTTAGAATGTAGCATAAATTAGTATCTGTATAACTGTCAGCTCACCATGCAAAAAAAGACATTATACAGCACTAATGCTGGAAAAATAAAAATATTCAGAATCTTAGAATTGGAGACACAAACTCCTGAATTTTTTTCCACCTCTTAAATATAAAAAAAATACATGCAAGTTTGGTATCACTGTAATTGCCTGCATCTAGCTCACCCTCCATCCTTGGACCAGTCACAGAAGAGGAAGTGATCAGGCTCCTTACAACTTTTCGCCCTACTACTTGCACCAGTGACCCTATACCCTCAGATCTCCTACAGTCCCTTTCCCCTGCTGTCACTACTCACCTAACAAAAATATTCAACCTCTCTCTCTCTTCTGGCATCTTTCCCTCCTCATTTTAACACACCAGGATACATCCATTACTTACAAACCATCCCTCTTCCAAAACTGTGCTGCTAACTATATACCTGTCTCTAATCTTCCCTTCATCTCTATACTCCTGTCTAATCCGCTATCTTTCAGCACACTCTCTTCTTGACCCTCTAAAATGCGGTTTCCGCTCTTTACACTCTGCTGAAAATGCCCTCACTAAAGTATCTAATGATCTACTAACAGCTAAATCTAGTGGTCACTACTCCTTGCTGATTCTCTTGGATCTCTCCGCAGCATTCGACACTGTGGATCATCACCTCCTCCTCACTATGCTCCACTCCATCAGCTTCAAGGACACCTTTTTCTTCCGGTTCTCCTCCTACCTTTCTGACTGCTCCTTCTCTGTTTCTTTTGCTGTCTCCTCCTCCTCTCCTTTTCCCTGTACTATCCAGGTTCCTCAAGGATCAGTCCTAGGCCCCCTCCTCTCCTCCTTATGTACTGCCCCTATTGGACAATCAGTAGATTTGGTTTCCAGCACCATCTCTATGCTGACAACACCCAATTATACACCTCTACTCTTGCCATCATGCCTGCATTATTATAAAACACTAGAGATTGTATTACCGCTGTCTCCAACATCATGTCCTAACTCTATCTGAAACTGAACTTATAAAAAACTGAACTCCTTGTGTTTCCTCCCACCATTAACCTACCCATGCCCAACATTGTCAATTCTGTGTGTGGTTCTACCATTACTCCCCAACAGCATGCCTGCTGCCTTGGGGTCATACTTGATTCAAATCTTTCACTCAACACCTCATCCAATCACTCTCTTGCTCTTGTCATCTACACCTTAAAAACATTTCTAGAATTCAACTTTTTCTTACTTTTGACTCTGCAAAAACTTACCGTACCTCCTATTATTTCTTGTCTGGACTATTGCAACTCTCTACTATAATCAGTCTTCCTCTTATTAAAGTCTCCCCTCTCCAATCTGCCTTGAATGCTGCAGTCAGGATCATATTCCTCACCGACCGTTACACTGATGCACCTACCCTATGCCAATCATTGCACTGGTTACTCATCCAATGCAAACTTATCACTTTCACCCACCAAGTGCTCCATGGTTCAGCACCTCCCTACATGTTCTCCCTTGTTTCCGTCTGCTACACTTCCCATGCCCTACATTCTGCTAATGACCTAAGATGAAAATCCTCAGTAAACCAAATCTCCCACTCCCATCTCCAAGACTCCTTGTATGCTGCACCATTTGTTTGGAATGCACTACCCAGGACAATTTGATCAATTCCCAATAACCACAGTTTTAAGCGTGCCCTAAAAACAAATTTCTTCATACTGGCCTACCGCCTCAACATATTTATCTAACTATCCCTATGATGCCCATTCAAAATTTTCTTCAAAACCAGGACTCTTGTATCATCTGTTTTCATACCATTTATGCATTTAATAGCTGACTGTGTATGTACTTTTACACATACTAGTTGGCTGCCAGTTCATGCAGCATTCCATGAACACCCTATTTATTACATTGATGGCTGGAACGTACAATGAAAGCAATTGTTGCCATCCTCCTTCCGTGTTTCCCCTATTTCCTCATAGACTTGTAAGCTTGCGAGCACGGCCATCATTCCTCTTGGTTTCTATTGATTTATGTGATTATTGTTATTCTGTAATATCTGTTATTGTCTGTACAAGTCTCCTCTAAAATGTTAAGTGCTGCGGAATATATTGGCACTATAGAAATAAAATTATTATTATTGTTATTATTATTATTATTATTATTAATTGCCATGTATTGCAAAGTCATGTTACTAGATCATTTTTACCATAAACTGAATATATAAAAAAAATCCCAAAAGCAATAGCAGAGAAACATTTACTTTCACCATTGCAATTGGATTTTTTTTCCTGTTTTCCAATACATTGAATGGTAAAATTGTGTCAATCAGACCTAAAATTTCTACTGCAAAAACAAGCCCTCTTATAATTATGTTGATGGAAAATTGAAAGTTATGGCTCTTTGAAGAAAGGTTGGGAAAAATAAAAATGCAAAAAAAAATAGATACTAAGGCAAGAGTTTAATATGTATAAAAGCAATTGGTTGAAGATTGCTAATAAGAATGCACCACTAGTCAGTGCTGTGTGAAAAATATGTGTATGCTTCATCATGTTCTGTAGTTGGGATCCAGTGCAGCTATCACCTAGCTGCAGAATAAATTAGAACAGGCGAGTGCTTTGCATTTAAAATAAGTTCTCCTGGAAACCTGCCAGGTTCTATTCACAAAGATGACCTCATGAAAGCTTATTTAACAGAGACTTCACTATCACTTTATAAAGCAGCCAAGTGACATTATTTGTTGGTTCTTCTTTCATTGATTAAAATGTGTCTTAGGAAATAGGAATTCTTTGGCAATCACAAATATGCATCAAAACATTTTTTCTCTGTGTTGTAAAAAAATTAACGTGCTATAAAAAGAGATGATTATCTTTAAATGTGTGAGAAATGTAAATTTTATTTTTTATCACCCCACTCTAGACTAATATCTGGTATATCTAAGTGTGAATTTGGTGATGTAGCCTCCTAATCCACTATCTTTGATGATTGTCATTTTTAAGCAGGCTTTGAAAAAGAACATATATTCAAAACAAATGTATTGGTACATGTGTTCTAGTATTATATGTCTTGACAATAGGCGGAAAAAAACTGAACTGTCCACTGTATACTAATGTTTCCACTTGTTCAATAAATTAGATTTTTGAAAATGTGGTAGCATACAGATCTCTAGGGCAGTGAAGAGGACAATTGACAAACCCGTGGTGGTATAAGGTAGGGAAGGGATTAGTGATGAGCAAGTGTACTCGTTCGGGTTTTCCAGAGCACGCTTGGGTGACCTCTGAGCAGTGGCGTAGGAAGGGGGGGCGGGGGGGCGGGCCACCCCGGGTGGCACAATGCCGGGGGCGGGTCCAACCCAGAGAGGAGGAGGAGGAAGAAAATAAAAAAAAAGAGATACGCAGGCCCTTTAAATCTTCGGGCGGCGCCGACCGCCGCCACGACCAGGCCCCCCGATGCCAGTGCATTGGGCTCCCCTTCTACAGCGCTTGCATCGGGCCCCCCGTTTTAATACTCACCTCTCCTGGTTCCTGCGGCAGCTGCAGCGTCTTCAGCGACCTCTGACTCTGCGACGTCTCAGGGCAGTGGGTGCGATGACATCATCACTGCGCGCTCAGCCTCTCTGTCCTGAGCGTTGCAGAGCCAGAGAGATGCTGAGTGCACCGGACCTGCGCTGGGAACAGGAGAGGTGAGGATTTAACTTTTTTTTATTTTCTTTATGTCTGACTCAGACACACTGGGGGTAATATGCTGGACACACTGGAGCAGATTGCTGGACACACTGGGGCAGATAGATTGCTGGACGCACTGCCTGGGGGCAATGCTGGAGACCCTGGGGCAATGCTGGAGACCCTGGGGCAGATTGCTGGACACACTGGGGCAATGCTGGAGACCCTGGGGCAGATTGCTGGACACACTGAGCAATGCTGGAGACCCTGGGGCAGATTGCTGGACACACTGGGGCAATGCTGGACACTGGGGCAGATTGCTGGACACACTGTCTGGGGGCAATGCTGGACACACTGGGGGCAATGCTGAACACACTGGGGGCAATTCTGGACACACTTGGGCAATGCTGGACACTGGGGCAGATTGCTGGACACACTGGGGCAATGCTGGACACTGGGGCAGATTGCTGGACACACTGGGGCAATGTTGGACACTGAGGCAGATTGCTGGACACACTGGGGGCAATGCTGGACACTGGGGCAGATTGTTGGACACACTGGGGGCAATGCTGGACACTGGGGCCGATTGCTGGACACACTGGGGGTAATGCTGGACACTGGTCAGATTGCTGGACACACTGGGGGCAATGCTGGACACTGGGGCAGATTGCTGGACACACTGGGGGCAATGCTGGACACTGGGGCAGATTGCTGGACACACTGGGGCAATGCTGAACACTGGGGCAGATTGCTGGACACACTGGGGCAATGCTGGACACTGCGCCTGTGCGGCCGCCCTACTTGTGAATCCCAGCCCTGCACTCTGCATAATGCATAACACACTGCGGGGCTGGGATTACCAAGGTGGGTGGCCGTACTCGCCGCACAGGCGCAGCCTGCAAGCCTGGCTGTGACGTCAGATGGCCAGAGCTCTCTGTGCCTGCACCAAACAGCGATACACAGCGCAGGCGCCAGATTTCATGAGTAAACAGCACTGAGGGGGCGGTGCCCGGCGTTGAGTGATGGCAATGGGGGGGCGCCAAACTCGGGAACAGCCCCGGGAGGCAAAAGCTCTAGCTACGCCAGTGCCTCTGAGTATTTGTTATTGCTCGGAGATATAGTTTTCATCACCTCAGCAGCATGATTTACGGCTTCCAGATACGCTGAATACATGTGAGGAATGCCTGTTTGTTCCCACATGTGTTTAGCTTATCTGGAAGCCGTAAATCATGCAACTGAGGCAATGAAAACTATATCTCCGAGCAATAAGAAATACTTGGAGGTCACCCGAGTATGCTCTGGAAAACCCGAGCAATGAGTATACTCGCTCATCACTAGAAGGGATTAATAGGCAAAGCCGTAAGCTATGCTCACATGTGGATTTTTTTTTCAGAAGAGAAGCTGCCGTTTATAGTACCAGCAAAAGCTATGAGATTTTAGAAATGTTGTGCACACACAGCTTTTTTTCTGCCTAAATTTGATGACTGTAGCATTTGTGAAAACCTGCAGCATTACAGTTCTTTCTACATTTTGGGGCAATTTTTTCTCACCCATAGAAAGCAATGAGAAAAAATGTACAAAAATGCAGCAAAATGCAGCATAATAGTTTTGCTGCATTTTTGTAGTATTTTTGGTAACTCATTAATATGCTGTAGACACAATTTACAAAAGTAATACAGTTGGAAAAAGCAGCAAAACTGCTGTAAAAAGCAGCTATTTGCTGCATTTTGCACTGCCAAGAGTGAAGGTTTTAGCTGCAGAAAAAATGCTCCAAAAACACCACGTGTGAACATACTCTTCCTTATTGGTCTTTGGTAGGTAAATTGTTAATAAACAAGCAACTGGTACCAGTGAATTGGTTGATTATGAGATTCCTGGTGGTGTAAGGCAGTAAATAAGTTAATAAACCAATAACTATTGTGTTCTTCCTCTCACCAGTGTTGGAAAAAGAAGTGCCAGTTTGCCCATGCTCTGTACTGATAATTCTGGCAGGTCATCAACAGATTACAGATAATCCTGTTTTAGAGAAGAACTAAGACACATCAATACAACTGCCCTGCAGACTTGTTCTCGGCATGTGAAAGGAAATATTTCATGTTCAATTAGTCCATAGATTAGACAAATCTTTGGCCCTGAACCAATTTTCCCACTATTCTTTAGAAAGCTCTGACATATATGTGATATATATTTCCTGATACCCAAGTAGTGGTAAGTAATAGGTCCTGGCTGTCAGCATGCTATGATTGATAACTTACAGCTGCATATAAAAGTTAGGGCACCTCTGGTCAAAATTTCTGTTATTGTGAACAGTTAAGCAAGTTGAAGATTAAACGATCTCTAAAAGGCCTAAAGTTAAAGATCTCACATTTCCTTTGTATTTTAGGCAAAAACAATATATGTATTGTCATTTTAAAAATTTCAAAAAATGAAAATGGGCAAATGCAAAGGTTTGGGCACCCCTGGAGCATTGTGTATTCAGATAACTTTGACCAAGGTATCATATCTAAATTAGCAGTTAGGGTTATGGTTTGTTCATTACCATCATTAGGAAAGGCCTGGTCATGCAAATTTCCCAGCTTTATAAAAACCAAGCCTCCTCTAACCTTGTGCCAAAAAACAGCAGCCAGGGATTCTGCTAAGCAGCTGCCTAGCACTGTGAAAATGAAAATGGTGGAGGTCCTCATAGCAGGAGGAGGCTATACGAAGATACCAAATCAATTTCATGTTGCTCTTTCATAAGTTTGAAATGCAATTTAGAAATAGCATTAACAGGAACAGTGGAGGGCAAGATAAAGTCTGGAAGACCAAGCAACATATCAGTGAGAGCTGCATATAGGATTGCTAAAGAGGAAAATTAGATCTTGACTGCAAAAGACCTTCAGAAAGATTTAACACACTCTGTAATTGTGGTACATTGTTCTACTGTTCAGAGACACTTGCAAAAACATGACCATCATGGAAGAGTCATCAGAAGAAAACCTCTCCTGCTTCCTCACCATAAAATTCAGCTTTAATATGGAAAAGAACATCTAAACAAGGCTGATACATTTTGGACACAAGTCCTGTGAACCAATGAGGTTAAAATAGAACTTTTTTTTTACCACAATGGTCAACCGTATGTGTAAAGAAAAAGGAGTGCAGAATTTCAGGTAGAGGGAAGAATGGATTAAATTAAATTTCAACAAATTCTTGATGCAATCATAATTCCATCTGTAAAAATGCTGTAGTTGAAATAGTATAGCTTCTACAAATGGATAATCATCCTAACCCCACATCAAAATCCACAATAGACTACTTCAAAAGGTACAAGCTGAAGTTTTTACAATGGCCCTCACAGTTTCCTGATATGAACATCATTGAAAATCTGTGGCTAGACATCAAAATAGCAGTACATGCAAAACGACACAGGAATCTCACAGAGCTGCAAACATTTTCCAAGGAAGAATGGATGAAAATCCATCAAACAAGAATTGAAAGACTTTTGGCTGGCTACAAAAAGCATTAACAGCTTTAGCACTTTCAAAGGGGGTGCTACTAGGTACTAACCATGCAGGGTGCCCAAACTTTTGCATTGTCTCTTTTTCCTTTTAGTATCTTTTTATATTTAAAAGTGGAAAATATGCATTTTTTTTGCCTAAAATACAATCGAAATTATTCATCTTTAACTTTAGACCTTTTAGACTTAATTTAATTCTCAGCTTGCGTAACTGTTTGCAATAACAGTAATTTTTACCCAGGGTGCCCAAACTTTTTCATGTCACTGTATATCGCTAACTATGTGAAAGGTAGAGGTAGGTAATAAGCTAGGTTGTAATTTAGGAACTTCTCTTGAGTCAAATTAGTCTCTGGAATGTTATTTACTTAGAAGTACAGAGCAAAAGGAAACATTAACATAATCTTCTTCATGCAATTTAGAACAAAATATTATTCTAGCAACGCTGGATGTATTGGAGTGCTAATGGATGTGGAATAGTTTAGCTCAGGTCTCAGCACATATTTGTCCTTTGTAGATTCTCTCAGAGGATGGTAGGAACAATTAGTATAACAAAAGAGTGAAACAGTCGAATAACTAAGACAAAGATCGCAACACAATGCTTGGACTGGCTAGCAGCTCTCCTGACCTGAGCATGACAGCTGTAAGTAAATACATTTTGTCACACTTGGATTGGGAGAGCCGACAGCCAGTCCAAGCTTTGCATTGCACATCTTCATCCAAGATGATGGAAATTTAATTCTCCAGCAGGTCTTGGCACCTGTCTATGCAGCCAAAAGTACCAATTCTTGGTTTAAAAACAACAGTATCACTGTGCTTGATTGGTCAGCAAACTCATCTGACCTTAATCCCATAGAGAATCTACGGGGTATTGTCAAGAGGAAGATGAGAGACACCAAACCCAACAATGCAGATGAGTTGAAAGCTGCTATCAAAGCAACCTGGGCTTCCATAACAGCTCAGCAATGCCTCAGGCTGATCACCTCCATACCATGCCGCAATGATGCAGTAATTGATGCAAAAGGAACACTGGCCAAGTATTAAGTACTTTTACTGAACATTAGTGTTGAGCATTCCGATACTGCAAATATCGGGTATCGGCCGATATTCGCTGTATCGGAATTCCGATACCGAGTTCCGATATTTTTGTGATATCGGAAATCGGAATCGGAAGTTCCCAGTGTATGGTTCCCAGGGTCTGAAGGAGAGGAAACTCTCCTTCAGGCCCTGGGAACCATATTCATGTAAAAAATAAAGAATAAAAATAAAAAATATGGATATACTCACCCCTCCGGCGGACCCTGGACCTTAGCGGGTAACCGGCAGCCTCCGTTCCTAAGAATGCAGTGAATGTACAGGACCTGCGATGACGTTGCGGTCTTGTGATTGGTTGCGTGACCGCTCATGTGACTGCTCACGTGACCGCGACATCATCGAAGGTCCTTCACTCACTGCATTCTTAGGAACGGAGGCTGCCGGTTACACTGCTAAGGTCCAGGGTCCGCCGGAGGGGTGAGTATATCCATATTTTTTATTTATCTTCTTTATTATTTACATGAATATGGATCCCAGGGCCTGAAGGAGAGTTTCCTCTCCTTCAGACCCTAGGAACCATCCAGGATACCTTCCGATATTTGTGTCCCATTGACTTGTATTGGTATCGGGTATCGGTATCGGCGATATCCGATATTTTTTGGATATCGGCCGATCCAATCCGATACCGATACTTTCAAATATCGGACGTTATCGCTCAACACTACTGAACATACATTTCAGTAGGCCAACATTTGGGGTTTTAAAATAATTTTTTTCAAGCTGGTGTTATAAAGTATTTTAATTTACTGAGATAATGACTTTTTGGTTTTCATTGGCTATAAGCCATAATCATCAACATTAACAGAAATAAACACTTGAAATAGATAACTCTGTAATTACTCTATACAATATATGAGTTTCACTTTTTGAATTGAAGAACTGAAATAAATTAACTTTTTGACGATATTCTAATTTTGTGAGATGCACCTGTGTATTCGTTTTTTACATCAGTATATCCTCTCAAAATATATGTATTATATGTATATATTCAGCCTTTTCTTTTGCAATGTGACTTAAACTCAGGACATAATGTATGGGAGGCAGAAACACACAGGTTAAGTTCCAACAGTGATTTTTTTGATAAGACTGTGATTTTCAGTATGTTTGGTGAACAAAAAAGGCAGTGTCCAACAGTTCCAACAAAATGGATGGGATTTATAGAAATCTCATGAGCACAAAACATTTTTTATGCTTCATAAATTAACTTGCATTATGTTTTTGTAATTTACAATATGTCAATTCCTTTTGATGGTGCTCTGAGTTTTAAGTGTGTATTTTCCCAGTAAAATTGCATTAGATGTGGATAATCCACAGTTAAAAATGCTTATGCATTTTTAGTGCATTTCAGGCACACTTAAATTGCATGTGAACCACAAATGAAAGTATCAATAAAGTTTTGTCACAGAGAAATACCAGGAAGTGTAAAAATGAAGTAAACTTTATTTAAAACATTACACACCTAACTGAAACTAAAATTACATTATCATTAATGACATAAAATTGATGGAAAAGTGCACTCAATAACATAATTAAAAAATGCAAGTAACAAAATTTAGCTAATCATTTCAGAAAATACATGTGGGGGGAGTAGAAAGAGAGTGTGAACACTGCTGTCCATAAAAGCATACACTTTACAGCCGAGAAGTAGAGAGGACTCTGCTGACCATGAGAACTTACTTTCCAGGTGAGATAGAGAGAGAGGACCCTGCTAACAATAAAAGATTATACCTTCTATGCATAAGAAAGAGAGACCTAAAACTACCATTTAGCAAAAATCAGGTATAACGATAAGGATGTAAAAATAAAAAATATGGCTAAAGATTAGTGATGGGTGAAACCCTGGATTAAAAAAAGTTTGGTTCGGGTATCAGAACAGTAGCAGAACCCCAACCCCATTCACATAAATGGGGTGCCCAAACATCCAGTGTTTTCCATGCTGTCATCTGCATGACAGCACGGCAAATACTGCCTCTGATCGGCGATATTAATACTGACAGTCAGAATGTTTCGGTTCCCACACTGTTGTTGTAAGATTAATACCACCAGTCAGAAATCTGCAGTTCCCACGCTCTCAGATGACAGCGTTATGCAGCAGCTTTGACCGGAGGTAAAAAGCTTACACAGGCATTGGCTAATGGGGCTACTACTCCTATCAGCCTACACTTGCTGTTGCTGATAACAGCAAAAGCAGGCGCCAGCTGCTGTGAGTATTCATCAGCCAGTCCCTGCACTATAAATAAATTAATTAAAAAAATGACATGGGTTCCCTTGTATTTTTGATAACCAGCCAGTCAAAACTGACAGCTGTGGGCTGCAACCCACAGCTGTCAGCTTTAGCAAGGATATCAAGAATATTTTAAAATAAAAAAATTGGCATGGGTCCCCCTCATTTTTGAAAACCAGCCAAGATAATGCACACAGCCGAGGGCTGGTATTCTCAGGCTGGTATGGGGCCATGGATATTTCCCCCCAATCTACAAATAGCAACCCGCAGCTTCCTCAGAAAAAGTGCATCTATTAGATGCATAAATTCTGGCACTTTGCCCATCTCTTCCCACTTGCACTGTGGCAGTGGCAAGTGAGGTTAACCCCTTCCTGACCTTTGACGCAGCGTATGCATCATGAAAACCTGTGCCAATCCGACCTGTGACGCAGCATATGCGTCATGGTCGGATCGCGCTCCTGCAGGCCGGGTGAAAGGGTTAACTGTAATTTCACCTGACCTGCAGGGACAGGGGGAGTGGTACTTGAGCCCAGGGGGGTGGCTTCCCCCCGTGGCTACAATCGCTCTGATTGGCTGTTGAAAGTGACATTTCACTTTCACTTTCAATCAGGGCAATAGTAATATTTCACCAATGAAAATTGGTAAAATATTACAATCCAGCCATGGCCGATGCTGCAATAGCATCAGCCATGGATGGAGACCGTGATCTGCCCCTGCCACCGCCACCGATATCCTCCCCTCCATCGTCTGTTCTGTCATCTGCTGCCCTCCGTCCTCCTGTCCGCTCCCCCCATGCTCTGATCTCCCCCCGCTGTCCAATCCCACCCCCGCAAACTTACCAAGCTCCGATGTCCCTCTCGGTGTCTGACCGCCTTCTCCATGGCCGCCACCATCTTCTATGGGCAGATTCGTTACGGGTACATTTTGATCGCTGTGATAGATTCTATCACAGCAATCAAAATAAAAAAACTAATAAATAACCCCCCCCTTTATCACCCCCATAGGTAGGGACAATAATAAAATAAAGAAAATTTATATATATTTTTTTCCCACTAGGGTTAGGGGCTAGGGTTATGGTTAGGGTTAGGGCTAGGGTTAGGGCTAGGGTTAGGTTTAGGGTTAGGGCTAGGGTTAGGGTTAGGGCTAGAATTAGGGTTAGAACAAGGGTTAGGGTTAGAATTAGGCTATGTGCACACGGTGCGGATTTGGCTGCGGATTCGCAGCAGATTGGCCGCTGCGGATTCGTAGCAGTTTTCCATCAGGTTTACAGTACCATGTAAACCTATGGAAAACCAAATCCACTGTGCCCATGGTGCGGAAAATACCACACGGAAACTCTGTGTTGTATTTTCCGCAGTATGTAAATTCTTTGTGCAGATTCTGCAGCGTTTTACACCTGTTCCTCAATAGGAATCCGCAGGTGAAATCCACACAAAAAAACACTGGAAATCCGCGGTAAATCCGCAGGTAAAACACAGTGCCTTTTACCTGCGGAGTTTTCAAAAATGGTGCGGAAAAATCTCACACAAATCTGCAATGTGGGCACATAGCCTTAGGGTTAGGGTTGGAATTAGAGTTAGGGTTGGAATTAGGGCTAGAGTTGGAAATAGGGTTAATATTAGGCTTGTGGTTAGGGTTATGGTTAGGGTTAGGGTTAGGGGTGTGTTGGGGTTAGGGTTGTGGTTAGAGTTGGGATTAGGGTTAGGATTAGGGTTGGGGCTGGGATTAGGGTTGTGGTTGGGTGTGTTGGGGTTAGGGTTCTGATTAGGGTTATGGCTAGAGTTGGGATTAGGGTTAGGGGTGTGTTGGGGGTTGTGTT
This sequence comes from Ranitomeya variabilis, assembly GCF_051348905.1. Classification (NCBI taxonomy): domain Eukaryota; kingdom Metazoa; phylum Chordata; class Amphibia; order Anura; family Dendrobatidae; genus Ranitomeya; species Ranitomeya variabilis. The sequence goes on from NC_135233.1 coordinate 829,758,634, forward strand.
GGAGTTAGAATTGAGGGGTTTCCACTGTTTAGGCACATCAGGGGTCTACAAACGCAACATGGCGCAACCATTGATTCCAGCCAATCTTGCATTGAAAAAGTCAAATGGTGCTCCCTCCCTTTTGAGCCCCAACGTGTGCCCAAACAGTGGTTTATCCCCACATATGAGGTATCATTGTATTCAGGACAAACTGGGCAACAACTATAGGGGTTCAATTTCTCCTGTTACCCTTGTAAAAATAAAAAATTGCTTGCTAAAACATTTTTGAGGAAAGAAAAATTATTTTTTATTTTCATGGCTCTGCGTTGTAAACTTCTGTGAAGCACTTGGGGGTTCACAGTGCTCACCACATAACTACATAAGTTCCATGGGGGGTCTAGTTTCCAAAATGGGGTCACTTGTGGGGGGTTTCTACTGTTCAGGCACATCAGGGGCTCTGCAAATGCAACGTGACACCCGCAGACCATTCCATCAAAGTCTGCATTTCAAAAGTCACTACTTCCCTTCCGAGCCCCGATGTTTGCCCAAACAGTGGTTTACCCCCACATATGGGGTATCAGTGTACTCAGGACAAACTGGGCACCAACTATTGGGGTCCAATTTCTCCTGTTACCCTTGAGAAAATAAAAAATTGCTTGATAAAAATCATTTTTGAGGAAAGAAAAATGATTTTTTATTTTCACGGCTCTGCGTTGTAAACTTCTGTGAAGCACTTGGGGGTTCAAAGTGCTCACCACATATCTAGATAAGTTCCTTGGGGGGGTCTAGTTTCCAAAATGGGGTCACTTGTGGTTTTTTTTACTGATTAGGCACATCAGGGGCTCTGCAAACGCAACGTGATGCCCACAGACCATTCCATCAAAGTCTGCATTTCAAAAGTCACTATTTCCCTTCCGAGGCCCGACGTGTGCCCAAACAGTGGTTTACCCCCACATATCAGGTATCAGTGTACTCAAGACAAACTGGGCAACAACTATTGGGGTCCAATATCTCCTGTTACTCTTGAAAAAATAAAAAATTGTGGGCTAAAAAATAATTTTTGAGGAAAGAAAAATGATTTTTTATTTTCATGACTCTGCGTTTTAAACTTCTGTGAAGCACTTGGGGGATTAAAATGGTCACCGCACATCTAGATTAGTTCCATGTGAGGTCTAGTTTCCGAAATAAGGTCACATGTGGGGGAGCTCTAATGTTTAGGCACACAGGGGCTCTCCAAACGCGACATGGTGTCCGCTAACGATTGGAGCTAATTTTTCATTCAAAAAGTCAAATAGTGCTCCTTCCCTTCTGAGCCTTGCTGTGTGCACAAACAGTGGTTTGTGACCACATATGAGGTATCAGTGTACTCAGGAGAAATTGCCCAACACATTTTATGATCCATTTTATTCTGTTGCCCATGTGAAAATGAACAAATTGAGGCTGAAAGAAATTTTTTGTGGAAAAAAAGTACTTTTTCATTTTTAGGGATCAATTTGTGAAGCACCTGGAGATTCAAAGTGCTCACTATGCATCTAGATAAGCTCCATGGGGGGTCTAGGTTCCAAAATGGGATCACTTGTGGGGGATCTCCAATGTTTAGGCACACAGGGGCTCTCCAAATGCGACATGGTGTCCGCTAACGATTGGAGGTAATTTTTCATTCAAAAGCCAAATGGCGCCCCTTCCCTTCTGAGCCTTGCCATGTGCACAAACAGTGGTTTATCTTAGGGGTCGAGTTCCCACCTCTGCACAGAGAGAATATTGGGCCATCTTCGCTGCAGTCTCCCATTCTCCTGCCACAGTGGAGCCTGCTCAGCGGAAACGTCGGTCCCTGCGTCTCGCTCAGTCTGACTCTGTGCAAAGGGTTACTGCTGCTTTTCCAGCTTCTGCCATTGAAGCCAGTGCTAAGCAGTGGTGAGCAGACACTTTTGGGACTAAGTCCTGCTTTTCTCCTTCTGAGCATGCCCAGGGTAAGATCTCTCATTGGAGATCGAGGGTCACATGCTTGGATACTGCAGCAAAGCCCATTGGTTCTCCAGGAAGGTCCTGTCGGTGCTCAGGCTCTGTGGCAGCCTCTCATTGGTCCTTCTAGGAAGGTCTTTTACTTGTTGCAGCTATATAAGGTTCGCATGGCCGCACGTCTGCATGTTATGAGTTTTGTGCCAATGTGGTCACCCTTGTGTGGTTTCAGGGCCCCGGCTGAAATAAGCCACCTAGAATACCGGCTCCTACGGTGAGGAGATTATATGTTTGCCTCCTTGACTGCATGGCCACAAGCTGCTATCTGCTCAGCAGTTACTGTGTATTCCTGTGGAGTCTAACAGGACACAGCCCTTTCTATTAGCGACTCTGTGAAGCAACAGAGATTGCTTCTACCACCATATAGTGCCGCCGTTTGCCAGCAGCAGGTTCTTTTCCTGCACGGTGGACCCCGGGCTGCGAACGCACCAAATAACATCTCTATATTTACTCTGTGCGTTCCGCCAGCCCTAACAGTATACTAGCGCCAGGTTCTGGCTGGTAAATGGCGGACGATCAGTGTCTACAGCGGTACATCCAGCAGCTGGAGGGTAGGTTGGCGGCTCTTGAGCGCACAACCTCAGCTGTGGATGTTACCGCAGTTGCTGCTCAGGGTAGCTGCAGCCAGTTTGTCCTCTGCCACCCCTGCTCTGACTTTATCCCGTCTCCCACTTCCAGACAAGTTTGCTGTTGACAGTAAGCTATGGCGGGTATTCGTGAGTCAGTGCTCCATACATCTTGAGCTCCTGGCTGCACATTTTCCTACGGAATGGGCGAAAGTGGGATTTATTTTATCCCTTTTGTCGGGCAGGGCATTGGAGTGGGCAACGCCGCTATGGGAGCGTAATGATCGTGTGGTGCAGAGTGCTCCTGTCTTCCTGGACATTCTGAAACAGGTCTTTTTGGGACCTCGTGTCACCCGCGATACCGCGCTACAATTGTTGGCAATAGCACAGGGTTCGTCCATGGTCAGCCAGTTTGCCATCCAATTCCGGACTCTGGTCTCTGAGCTGGAGTGGCCGGATAAAGTCCTTATTCAGGTGTTCTGGAAAGGAGTGGCAGACCATGTGAAGGACGCCTTGGCCACCAGGGAGATTCCCGCCACACTGGAAGAGCTCATTACTATATCTACCCGCATCAACCTCCGTTTTAACGAGCGGAGGTTAGAGCGGACCCAGTGTAGGCAGAGGTTTCGGCTGGCTCCCACCTTCGCCAGACCTCTAGAATCTTCCGTTCAGGCGTCCGACTCCCATGAGACCATGGAGGTTTCTCGAGCAGGACCTAAGTCTCGGACCGCTCGAGTACCCGTGGTTTGTAGAAATTGCCAACAACAAGGACATTATGCAAATAAATGTCCATGGCGGTCGGGTAAACGATTGCATCTAGTAACCATTGGAGGAGGTTCACTAGACACAGCAACGTTTTCCTCCAAGCTGTCCTTCAAAGGGACAATCATGTTAGGCTCATCCTCTCTAACAGTCGAGCTTTGTGTGGACTCTGGAGCAGAAGGGAATTTCATGTCCTCTGCTTTTGCTCTGCGCCATGCATTATCTCTGGTGATGCTCGCCAAACCGGTGACTGTTAGAGTAGTGAATGGGTCGACACTTCCCTCACAAATAACACACCAGACTGCCCCTTTCACGTTATCTATGTCCCCTTCCCACCAGGAGATTATTTCCCTTCTTGTTCTTCCCAAGGGAATGGACGAGATTCTGCTGGGAATACCCTGGCTCCGTTTCCACTCCCCACATATTGAGTGGACCTCTGGGAGGATATTGGGTTGGAGTGATTCATGTACGGGCAGATGTGTGAGGGAGTGCGTTCAGGTTTCCTCTACTGAGATACCCGCAGATCTCTCTTCCCTTCCCAAGTGCTATTGGTCCTATGCAGACATCTTCTCCAAAAAAGCTCACCGTCCCTATAACTGTCCTATTGATCTCTTGCCTGGAGCAGAACCTCCTTGGGGACGGGTCTATCCCCTCTCTCTCCCGGAAATGGAGGCTATGTCCGAATACATCCAGGAGAATTTGGCAAGAGGGTTCATTAGGAAGTCAGTGTCACCTGCAGGGGCGGGGTTCTTCTTCGTGCAGAAGAAGAACAGAGAATTACATCCTTGCATAGATTACAGGGGTCTTAATGCCATCACCGTTAAGAATAAATACCTGTTGCCCCTGATTTCTGAGCTCTTTCATAGGCTACGGGGAGCAAGGGTATTCACCAAATTAGATCTGCGGGGTGCTTATAACCTGATTTGCATCCGTGAGGGGGATGAATGGAAGACGGCGTTTAATGCCAGTAATGGGCACTATGAGTATCTGGTGATGCCCTTCGGGCTCTGTAATGCCCCAGCCGTTTTCCAAAACTTTGTCAATGATATCTTCTGGGATATGCTCTCCACCTTGGTCGTAGTCTATCTGGATGATATTCTCATCTTCTCTCCAGATATTGACTCCCACCGGAGAGATGTTGGCAGAGTTTTCGACCTCTTACAGGCAAACTCCCTCTATGCAAAGTTGGAAAAGTGTATGTTTGAGCAGGAGTCTTTACCTTTCCTGGGCTATATCATCTCCGCCCAGGGATTGGCTATGGATCCTGCCAAACTACAGGCTGTGATGGACTGGCAAGAACCCCATTCTCTTAAAGCAGTGCAGCACTTTATGGGGTTCATAAATTACTATAGTCAGTTCATTCCCCACTTCTCAACTTTGGTAGCTCCCTTGGTAGCCCTCACCAAGAAGGGAGCAAATCCCAAGTTGTGGTCTGAAGAGGTCTCCAAGGCTTTTTCTTCTATTAAGTCTCATTTTGCTAGCTCTCCCATCCTACATCATCCCAATGTTGATAAGCCGTTTATAATGGAGGTGGATATCTCATCCGTTGGTGCAGGAGCAGTCCTCTTCCAAAAGGATGCTTAAGGTCGGAAACATCCTTGCTTCTTCTTCTCCAAGACCTTCACACCAGTGGAGAGGAATTATTCCATTGGGGACAGGGAGTTGCTAGCAATGAAGTTAGCCTTCTCTGAGTGGAGACATCTTTTGGAGGGGGCTCGCATTCCCTTCCAGGTCTTCATGGACCACAAAAATTTGGTCTATTTACAAGCAGCCCAGTGGCTAAATTCTCGTCAGGCCAGATGGTCCTTGTTCTTCTCCCAGGTTCCACTTCACCCTCCATTATCTCACTGTGAAGAAGAACATTCATGCTGACACCCTCTCTCGCTCCGTTGTGTCATCTGAGGAGGAGGAAGGGGAGCCTCGGCTTATTGTCCCTTCTGAGAGCTTGAGAACAGTATCTCCAGTTTCGCTAGAGTCTGTGCCTCCGGGCAAGACTTTAGTACCCATTCATTTGCCACCGGAGGTTTTCTCTTAGGCTCATTCATCAAGGGTGAGTGGACACTTTAGAACAAAGAGGACATCTGAGCTGCTGGCGAGGATGTACTGGTGGCCACATATGGTCCGTGACGTCGGAGATTATATTTGGGCGTGTGTCTCCTGTGCCAAAAATAAGTCTCCTCGACAATGGCCAGCTGCATTACTCTATCCCCTGCCAGTGGCAGACAGGCCCTGGGAGATGGTCGGGATGGACTTTGTGGTGGGTTTGCCCAAGTCTCGTGGCTGTACCATCATTTGAGTTATCACCGATCATTTTTCTAAAATGGTGTATTTGGTGCCACTTCCACGGCTACCTTCTGCATGGGCCTTGGCAGCGTTGTTCATAAACACATCTTCCGCCTACACGGTATGCTGGACAAAATTTTCAGTGACCGGGGTCCCCAGTTTGCATTTCGGTTCTGGAGAGAGCTTTGTCTTCTTCTGAGCATTGAGTTGAATCTCTCTTCCGCATATCATCTGTTGTGAGCTCTGTTTTCAGGCTCCCTCTTGTGGTCACTGGTGGTATGGTGTGACTTTTGCTTTGGGCTCCCCCTGGTGGCTTTGTCTGTTATCCTGCTGGTCTCTGGCTATCAGCTGGTTCGTTATCCTCTGGGAGGTTCCTATATAGCTCTGTTTTACTTCCACTTGTTGCCGACTGTCGATGTAATCAGTGCTACTCAGATTCCTTCTGACTACCTTGCTCCCAGTCCATCCAGGATAAGCTAAGTTTTGTTTGCTCATTTTTTGATCAGCAGTGTTTATCATGTTTTCTTGTCCAGCTTGCTAAAATGTAATTCCCTCACTTGCTGGTTGCTCTAGTGGGCTGAGTTTCTCCCCACACACCGTTAGTTTGTGTGTGGGTTCTTGAAATCTCAGGATGGATATTTTGTAAGGGTTTTTTATTGATCGCGTAGACCCCTGCTCTATTTTCTGCTTTCTAGTACTAGTGGGCCTCTTTTGCTGAATCTGATTTCATCCCTATGTATGTGCCTTCTTCTTACTTCACCGTTAATATTTGTTGGGGGCTTCTATATCTTTGGGGATTATTTCTCTGGAGGCAAGCGAGGTCTTTCTTTCTCTTTAGGGGTAGCTAGTTCCTAAGGCTGGCTCGAGACGTCTAGGAATTTTTTAGGCACGTTCACCGGCTACCTCAGTTGTGTTGGATAGGTTCAGATTTGCGATCAGTCCAGTTACCATCTCCCTAGAGCTCGTCCTTAGTTTATTCACTTGCTGGTCTATTTGTGATCCTCAGCCACTAAGGATCATAACAATCATCCCAAGACGAATGGGTTGGTAGAGAGGGCCAACCAGACCTTGGTCACATATCTGCGACATTTTGTCTCAGCCAGGCAGGATGACTGGGCATCCTTGCTACCGTGGGCGGAGTTTGCACTGAACAACGCCGTAGCCAACTCCACTGGACAAATCCCAATCCTCCTTAACTATGGTCAGCATCCGCGGGTACCTGTGCCTATGCCTGTGTCTTCCTCTGACTCCAGGGTGGCAGACTGGGCTGTGGAGGCACGGGATATTTGGGACCGCACTCAGGATGCCATTCGGGCCTCCAAGGAGAGAATGAGGTACTCTGCCGATGCACATCGGTGCCCCGCTCCGACCTTTGCTCCTGGCGACTTGGTGTGGCTCTCCGCCCGTAACATCAGGCTGTGAGTTGAGTCCACTAAGTTTGCACCTCGCTACTTGGGCCCTTTCAAGGTCCTCAGGTTAACCCTGTGATCTACCGTTTAGTTCTTCCACCACGCCCGGGTATCACCGACACCTTTCACGTGTCCCTCTTGAAACCTGTATACATGTCCCAGTTTTCCGAGTCAACTGCTGAGACATCGGGTTCATCTACGGATGATTACGAGGTGAACACTATTTTGGGGGGCAAGGTGGTACGTGGCAAAAAATTTTATTTGGTGGACTGGAAGGGTTATGGTCCTGAGGACAGGTCCTGGGAGCCTGCTGAGCATATTCAGGCTCCGCAGCTCATTACAGCTTTCGAGCGTAGTGAGGTCCAAGGGAGGCCCTAGGGGGGATAATGTTAGGGGTCAAGTTCCCGCCTCTGCACAGGGGGAATCTAAGGCCATCTCCGCTGCAGTCTCCCATTCTTCTCCTGCCGCAGTGGAGCCTGCTCAGCGGAAACGTCGGTCCCTGCGTCTCGCTCAGTCTGACTCTGTGCAAAGGGTTACTGCTGCTTTTCCAGCTTCTGCCATTGAAGCCAGTGCTGGGCAGCGGCGAGCATACGCTTTTGGGACTAATTCCTGCTTTTCTCCTTCTGAGCATGCCCAGGGTAAGATATCTCATTGGAGATCGATTGGTCCTTCTAGGAAGGTCTTGTACTTGCTGCAGCTATATAAGGTTCGCATGGCTGCACGGCCATGCGCTAGTATCAATGCATGTTATGAGTTTTGTGCCAATGTGGTCACGCTTGTGTGGTTTCAGGGACCCGGCTGAAATAAGCCACTTAGAACACCGGCACCTCCGGTGAGGAGATTGTGTGTATGGTTTCAGGGCCCCAGCTGAAATAAGCCACCTAGAATATCGGCTCCTCCGGTGAGGAGATTGTATGTTTGCCTCCTTGACTGCATGACCACAAGCTGCTATCTGCTCAGCAGTTACTGTGTATTCCTGTGGAGTCTAACAGGACACAGCTTTTTCTTTTAGCGACTCTGTGAAGCAACAGAGATCGCTTCTACCACCATATAGTGCCGCCGTTTGCCAGCAGCAGGTTCTTTTCCTGCAAGGTGGACCCCGAGCTGCGAACGCACCAAATAACATCTCTACATTTACTCGGTGCATTCTACCAGCCCTAACAGTTTGTTACCACATATGAGGTATCGGTGTACTCAGGAGAAAATTGCCCAACACATTTTATGATCAATTTTATCCTGTTGCCCATGTGAAAATGAAAAAATTGAGGCTAAAAGAAATTTTTTGTGAAAAAAAAGTACTTTTTTATTTTTACAGATCAATTTGTCAAGCACCTGGGGGTTCAAAGTGCTCACTATGCATCTAGATAAGCTCCTTTGGGGGTCTAGTTTCCAAAATGAGGTCACTTGTGGGGGAGCTCCAATGTTTAGGCACACTGGGTCTCTCCAAACGCGACATGGTGTCCGCTAAAGATTGGAGCCAATTTTTCATTGAAAAAGTCAAATGGCGCTCCTTCCCTTCTGAGCCCTGTCATGCGCCCAAACAGAGGTTCCCTCCCACATATGGGGTATTGGCGTACTCAGGACAAATTGTACAATAACTTTTGGGGTCCAGTTTCTCTTTTTACCCTTGAGAAAATAAAAAAACTCGTTGCTAAAAGATCATTTTTGTGACTAAAAAGTTAAATGCTGCTGTGAAGCACCTGAAGGGTTAATAAACTTCTTGAATGTGGTTTTGAGTACCTTGATGGGTGCAGTTTTTAGAATGGTGTCACTTTTGGGTATTTTCAGCCATATAGACCCCTCAAACTGACTTCAAATGTGAGGTGGTCCCTAAAAAAAATGGTTTTGTAAATTTCGTTGCAAAAATGAGAAATTGCTGGCCAAATTTTAACTTTTATAACTTCCTAGCAAAAAATAATTTTGGTTCCAAAATTGTGCTGATGTAAAGTAGACATGTGGGTAATGTTATTTATTAACTATTTTGTGTCACATAACTCTCTGGTTTAACAGAATAAAAATTCAAAATTTGAAAATTGCGAAATTTTTAAAATTTTCGCCAAATTTCCATTTTTTCACAAATAAATGCAAAAATCATTGACCTAAATTTACCACTACCATGAAGCCCAATATGTCACAAAAAAACAGTCTCAGAACCGCTAGGATCCATTGAAGCGTTCCTGAGTTATTACCTCATAAAGTGACACTGGTCAGAATTGCAAAAAACGGCCAGGTCATTAAGGTCAAAATAGGCTGGGTCATGAAGGGGTTAATATTTGTGGGGTTTATGTCCTCTTTATATTATCAGGTGACATGTAGCTTACGGGTTAGTATTGAGGAGGCATCTATAAGAGCCATTATTAATCCTATAGTTATATTGTAAATAAAGAACACCTAGATTAAAGTTCTTTATTTGAAATAAAATAAACACACTTTTACTTTATAATTTAAAATTAAATACAATTAAACTCACCTAATGCCCATTTCATTGAACCATGGTCTCCTGTAAAAAAACAAAAATAAAAAAATTCTCACCTGTCAAATATTTTGCACCATGCAATAATCCATGTCTGCAATAAGTAATTCACTGAGCTCAGCGCTGCACCATGAGACTTTTTCTCGCAGGGCGATCACAGGTTCAGAGACCTGCGGTAACCTCGATGACTTCATCGCTAGTCACTGAGGCTGTGCTCACAGCAGATAATTCTCCAGTGGTTTTCTGCCTGGATGGTCACATCTTGGCACTGTTCAGGTTGAAAACTATTTATAGCAGACATGGATTAAGGCGTGGGACAGAACATCGGACAAGTGAGGGATATAGTTCTTTTTTATTTTTTATTTTTTACAGCAGCCATTGGCTTCAATGGAATGGGCATTAGGTGAGTATAATTGTGTTTGTTATTTTTAAATAAAAAAGTAAAACAGTGTTTTTTTGTTTCAAATAAAGGACTTTATACTCGCTGTGTTTGTATTTTCAATACAACCATAGGATTAGTAATGGAGAGGTGGCTTATAGATGCCTCTTCATTCCTAAGCTATAGGCTTGATGTCACCTGAAAATAAAACGGTGACATTAACCCCACAAATATTAACCACACTTGCTATCACCACAGAGCAAGTGGGAAGCGATGGTCAAAGTCAAGAATCAGTGAATCTAATAGATGCACCTTTTCTGAGGTGGCTGCAGGCTGCTATTTCTAGACTGAGGGGGCCAATATTTTTGGTCCCTTACCAGCCTGAGAATAACAGCCCCTAGCTGTCTGCTTTAGCTTGGCTGGTTGCCAAAAATGGAGGATCCCAAGCTGTTTTTATAATTATTCATTTAAATCGCTAAAATAATTACATGAAGACCCTTCTATTCTTGATAAGCAGCCTTGCTAAGACTTACAGCAGAGGCTTGCAGCCTGCAGCTGTCAGTTTTGCCTGGCTGGTTATTTATTTATTTATAGTGCCTAAGCGGTCTGAGAATACACCCATTAGTGGCGCCTGCTCTCGCTTTTAGTGACAGCAGGTGTAGGATGATGGAGGTAGTAGTCCCATCAGCTGATAACTGTGATAGGAGTGATTGGAGGTAAACTTTTTACTGCCTGTCACAGCTGCAGGCCCACGCTGTCAGATGACAGCATGGGAACTGCAGTGCTCTGACCATTGGTAATAATCTTACCACCGATCAGAGCTGCTGGTGTTTGTCCAGCTGTCATGCAGATGACAGCACAAGAAACACCCGGTGTTTAGAGTGCCAAACCCAAACTTTCTGGTGAAGTCCGTGTTCGAGGTCCATGCCCATCTCTACTAAAAATAATCAAAGGTATATAGTAATAATTTAACTAAATCCACTAGCAAATACATATGTGTAAACATTGCCATAATGAAAGTACATGCTCTTGCTTTTAAAATGTGTTTATTTGAGAGCTGATCCCTTAATCTACAAATATCTGATATAACCACTTTCTTTTTCTTTATTAAATCCCACTTGAGAAATTTTGTTCCTTAACAATAAAAAAAAAATTCTTTAGCTGCTAGTCTTTTCAAAGGAAATGGAATCTTAAGAAGATGGCTTTTAGGCCTACCTGAAGTATAACATGTTGACTCACTTTGTCCTGCTGAGACATTGAAGGATCTATTGTTAAAACATATTACTTTCTTCTTTTCACTCTTGAATACTAGTGTTCATATTCGCTTCAATGGCGGCTGATCTGATGACTTTTTTTTATTCAAAATGGTTAATATGAATGTGTCAAAGACTACTGGGAATAGAAGCTTTTATCAAACACTCATGAAATAAATGATGTCACTGTCCGATTTTTAAAACACAATAAAAATGGAAGGGAGCCAAATCATTATGAAACATACTTTTACTGTTTTAAAGCATTGACTTAGGAAAGTCTCTATTTATCATGGGTGCTGAAAAAGCATTACTCTTTCACCCACCATATTTCATACATGCTAGACAAAAGCTTATTTGTATAGAAACAGAAATGGAAGAATTACTATTTGTGAATATAGTTCAGCATTTATAAATTGCAATGGTTGCAATGTGGTCAACAACCACAAATTAACCTGCCCATTCTGGATTAAAAGTAATAGCAAGAGCACAATATCTATATTGTTTAATTTATATAAACTGGCATGCGTAGCCCCTATTACTCAGTGTTGTGGAGTGTGGAGCCATAGTCACTCTGTGTGCTACTCTATGATGAGTGTAAAATTTCTTATTACTGAAATATTCAGAAATATCGTATAACATATGCATAATTACAGAGTGTCAAATTATTAACAATGTGGCATAAAAAGCACTGCTAAAAGCAGGGAAGAGATAAGGCATTGTAGAAGGGCATGTAGTGCTGCAACCATACTGTGCCTCGAAGTTGATTGATATAACAGTGCCTATTTAAGATTTGGGCAATTTTATTATAATACATGAAAGAACTGTAAATGTCCTTCGTCCTTTAGGGTATGTGCACATGTTGCGGTTTTTACTGCGGATCCGCAGCGTTTTTTACGCTGCGGATCCACAGCAGTTTTCCATGCGGTGTACAGTACCATGTTAACCTATGGAAAATAAAAACCGCTGTGCCCATGCTGCGGAAAAAACTACGTGGAAACGCAGCAGTTTATCTTCCACAGCATGTCAATTCATTGTGCGGATTCCACAGCGGTTTTACACCTACTCCATATTAAAAAAACGCAGGTGTAAAACCACAGTAGAATCCACACAAAAAACGCGGTAAATCCGCAGTAAATCCGCGATAAGTCCGCAGGAAAAACGCAGTGTTTTTGACCTTTGGATTTATCAAAATCAATGGTGAAAAGTCCGCACACCAGTCCGCAGCGTGTGCACATAGCCTTAAAGGGAAACTGTTACCACTTTTTTAGTCTCTCAACAAATGCCACCACCTTTATCTGCTCCTGTACTGCACTCAACAAATGTATATATTGCCTCTTGACTCTGCCTGTATACACTTAAAAGTATCATTTAAATTGCTCCCGTGCTGTATATTAATGAAGATGGTCCTATCTGATGGACATCCACGCTACAGTATCTGCACCTCCTCTCTGCTCTTAAAGGGAACCTATCACCCCGTTTTTTAAAGATTAGATAAAAATAGTGTGAAATAGGGGCAGAGCTGGGCTTTACATTAGTGCCTCTTTGGTGCCTTTACACCCCCGTTAGGCTGCCGAAATACCTTAGTGAAGTGTCCATTTTGACCTGTCACTCAAGCTGGTCAGGTCGGATGGACGTGGTCACAGCGCTGTTTGTCCCCCAGGATCCTGCTCATCATTACGTTGGTGGCGTAGTGGTGTGCGCATGTCCAGCAGATGAATCCACTGCCCAGGAGATGAATAGCGGCGCGGTCTTCGCTATTCAGCCGTTTACCGGTGGGCGCGGCCATCTTTCCTGTGGCCGCGCCTGCGCAGATGGAGCGCTCTGCTGCCAGGGGCTTCAGGAAAATGGCCGCCGCGATCTCCATCTGCGCACGCGCGGAATCCCGCGGCCATTTTCCTGAAGCCCCTGGCAGCAGAGCGCTCCATCTGCGCAGGCGCGGTCACAGGAAAGATGGCCGCGCCCACCGGTAAATGGCTGAATAGCGAAGACCGCGCTGCTATTCATCTCCTGGGCAGTGGATTCATCTGCTGGACATGCGCACACCACTACGCCACCAACGTAATGATGAGCAGTATCCTGGGGGACAAACAGCGCTGTGACCACGCCCATCCGACCTGACCAGCTTGAGTGACAGGTCAAAACGGACACTTCACTAAGGTATTTCGGCAGCCTAACGGGGGTGTAAAGGCACCAAAGAGGCACTAATGTAAAGCCCAGCTCTGCCCCTATTTCACACTATTTTTATCTAATCTTTAAAAAACGGGGTGATAGGTTCCCTTTAATCTCTATCCTCCGACTATGGTTGATGTGGATGATGTATCCAGCATCATCCACATAGCGCGACTTCGCATTAGCATGTTAGGCCTGAGAAGGTGCATATTCGCTGTTGCTGGAATGATGTCTATCAGTGGATGAACAGTGATGTCCTTTGCTCTGCCTCCAGCAGGGCAGAACAAAATGCATCTGCACGGGCAAGTGATGCCACTATGCAGTTGTGAGATTACATTACAATGTGTGACTGACACAAGAAACATCATACACATCAAACAGAGCCTGGGGACAGCGATTAGGAGCAGAGAACACAGCAGTGATGATGCCTATTGGACAGGACCATCCTCATTTAAATATACTGCAAGAGCAATTCAAATAATATTTTTGAGGTTGAACAGAGGGAGTCTGGGAACAATATTCATGTTTGTGGAATGCTGCACAGGAGCAGATAAAGGTGGAGGTATTTGTTGAGATACTCAAAAATTGGTGACAAGTTCTCTTTAGGTCGGCCACAATAGCACATCAACATTTCTAGTTTGTATATGTTCTTAATTGGAGCTAGAGCAACACAAGTAATATACTTTTTGTTTTCTTAGGAAAGTCCTGTAAACATGGCTGGAGTAAAATGTGAAGACATTTGGATTTGTGTTGTGGAATGCTTTCTCCCATTTTTTGACCATAGATTTGAAAGCATCAAACGCTGATGTTCTAATGCTTTAATAATTGTCTACCTTTTTGCTTTAGTATAATAGGCATTTGGCTGAAGTAAATTAACATTAATAGTTTCAACTATGTAAAAATTACAATATTCACCAAGAATTTATCAAAACTAATTTTAGACAACACAAACTTAGCCAAGACAGTCTTAAAATATGCTAGTTTTAGCATAGTGGCTCATATTGTTTTATAACTGTTAAGTCTTCTAGACAATTTATTTTAAATCATTAGATACCAGACTATGTGCCAGATATTTGCCCTAAAATTTAGCATCATGAATAGCGGTTCCTGCTTAGAGATTATTTGTTGAGGGTAGGAGTTTCTTCTGCCGGGGTCCTTCTAGGTATGAGATGGGATCTTGGAACACGGGTTTTGTGCAATATATAATGGCCTCTACTGTGCTTGATTGCTTGTGCAGAGATACTGGCTCTGAGTTCCAGCTACACCTGGACTTAGTGTGGACTAAACTGCTGATGAAGGAGTTGATATTTTGTGCAGAGCTTTAGTTATACCCTGTCGGTGCGGATGAATCCACTGATGAAGGAGTGGATATTGTGTGTACAAAGTTATATATGGTCTCTGAACAGCTACCGTGGATAGATGTGGCAATAATTCAGTAAAGCCACAGCCGGAATGTGATATTGACCACAAGGAAATATTTATCTGTTTATAAAATAAATTTAAAGTTATATACCTGTAATCTTCGTTGCTTACTTTGATATAGTATTTTATCTGGTTTTGAGGCACTGTTTTAATATTCTGTTATGTGTATGTTAATAAAGGTTGTATTTTAAAAATATACACTTCGTGACTGAGGTTAATTAACCTTATGGTCAATATGTTTACATTGAGTTGGGAGTGTGGCCCATTTGTAGCTTGAGGAAATGGGTTGGTGTGTTTTGTTAATTAATGTAAAGTGCATGGAAGCTTCCTCAAAATCTTTTTGTTCCAACAGATTAAAAAAATGTAACCAATAGTGAGTAAATCTAGTACTTTTAATATTTTTTTAAACATGCTGCTGACAGCTTGCACATTTATATTCAAAAAGAATTGTGATTGTATAAATAAAAAAAGTAGTTTGAAAGTTGAACATAATGGCACTTGAGAGTATGCAAGTCTAGTCAATTGCACAAAGGTTGATGGCCACACAATGGCAAGCCTAATATGTTCATTATGGACTTTAACAGGGCAATGAATCATGATGTGTAATTTACAAAAAAATTTGAAGTTTGAAAAAAGATTGAACACAAAAGCAACCTCAACCTTTCAATGCTCACAAGATTACCTACAGGGTCTGACACATACTGTGGGCGTTCATTGCAAAGTGTTAGTGACGGTCATGTTCTTAGAGTGTATTCTAAATCATTTTTAGACAGAAAACACATGTAGGTTGCTATTATAATATGCCAGAAGGATTGTTATCCCCACAGGTAGTTTTGTCTTGCCACATGTTACTGATGAATGTGTAGTCATCTATAAGCTGTCTGTCTAAAAATATGACAAAGACAACGGCTATGCATATAGAACAAAAACTGCAATTTGTCTCAGTTATTAGCATATATGATAAATATATGATGTTTGCTCTTGGGAATTCTTCTCCACTAGTTTCATAGTATGTTTGTTTTTCTCCTCATTAACTCACCACAAAAATCCGTAGTTCAAACAGTTGGTTAAATATTTAATTGGCATTTAGTTAGGTTTCTTTATTTGCCTGTAAACAAATTAAAGCTTACCTGTCATTTACATTTTCAGAATATGTTGCATGTATATCAAAGGAATAACACAATTTCTGTTCATAAAATTGTTTGTATCTTATATTTTTTTCCAGATTTCCCCTGTGTGTGCTTAGTCCTTAAATTTTCAGTTACTTCTGAGCTAATTGGTGGAGACTACCTGTTATGTCTTCACTGCACAGCACACAGAGACATGACAAACTCATGCTCTTTCCTCTCTTTATATTACAGTGTGTTCAAAAAGTATTCATATCCTCTGAACTTTTCCATATTTTTTCATGCTACACCCATAAACTAAAATGTAATTTATTGGGATTTTATTTGACATAGCAATACAAAATAGCAAGTAGTTGTGAAGTGTAAAGGAAATGACACATGGTTTTCTATTCATTTTAAAAAAATATTAATCTGAAATTTGTTACATGCATTTGCCCCATGTAGTCTGATTCCCGTAAATAAAATTCTGAGGGACCAATTGTTAGGTGTCGAGTTCCCACCACTGCACAGGGGCAATCTCGAACCATGCCCACTGTGGTCTCCCATTCTCCTCCAGCTGCAGTGGATCCTGTTCAGCAGAGACGTAGATCCCAGGGTCTGGCTCAAGCTGATACTGTGCGCTTGGGTACTGCTGCCTTTCCAGGCTCTGCCTTTGTAGCCAGCACTGATCAGCAGCGAGCAGGTGTTTCAGGGACTAAGTCCTGCTTTTCCCACACTGAGCATGCCCATGGGATGACCTCCTATTAGAGGTCGGGGGTCACATGCTCAGGTCCTGTTGCAGATCCTACTGGACCATCAGGAAGATCCCGGAGCGCTACAACTATAAAAGGTTAGCATGGCTGCCCAGCCATGTGCTAGTGTAAAACTTGTTAACTTGTGTGTGTGGATGAATGCCTGTCGATGGATGTAAGCCCTGAATCATTCCCATCCATAGTGTTGTTGCCTGCTTGCGAATGGTAGCGCTACCTAGCGTCCAACAGTGCTATCCTGCATATTAGCACAAGATACTAATCTAGTTAGCAGCGACCACCAGAGCGACACCATGCACAGATAGTGCCCTTTCCTGGCCCTGGTTAGGGTGGATAGTGGCGTCCGCCAGAGCGGTGCTGCACGTACTCTGGTCTGGTAAATGTTTAGTTTAATTTATTCCCTGGCACCACTGTAGTGGTGTCGGGCGCAAGAGATCTAGTGGGACTCTTACCCTGAGTCTTGGGGCAGAGTTCTGTGTCGCCTTGCTTGCGCTCCCTGTGCGATATCGCGACCCTGTGACGCAACAGGGTTCGCTTCCTTCATATCGGGTGAAGCTAACCCGTGTGTGTACTCAAATTATATCTCCATATAGTCCGTCATTACCAAGCAGCAGGTGTCTTAGCTGCACAGTGGACCCCGGACTGCGAACGCACCTTATATCACCTCTAATTATTATTTGGTGTGTTCCGCCAGTCCTAACACCAATTGCCATTCAAAGTAAATTAGTAAATTGAGTCTCCCTGTGGCAATTTATTCTCAGTATAAGAACAGCTGTTCTGTAAAGGTCTTTTTTTGATAACACTATGGATAAAACAGCATCTTGAAAACCAAGGAACACACCAGAAAGGACAGGAATAAAGTTGTGGAGAAGAGTAAAGCAGGATTAGGTTATAAAAAGTAGTGCAAGCTCTGAACATCCAATGGAGCACTGTTCAATCCACCATCCAAAAAAGAAGTAGTGTGGCACTACTGCAAACCTACCAAGACATGATCATTTGCCTAAACTGACAACATAAGCAAGGAGAGCACTAATTAGAAGTGGAGCCAAGAGGCTCATGAGGAGCTTCAGAGATTCTCAGCTCATGTGGGAGAATCTATCCACAGGACAACTATTAGTCATTTGTATATTCTACAAATCTGACCTTTATGAAAGATCACAAAAAGAAAGCCATTTTTTATAGCAAACCATAAGAAATTGCATTGACAGTTTGCAAAAATCCATGTTGGAGACACAGTTAGCATGAGAACAAGGTGCTTTGGTCAGATGAGACCAGAGTAGAACATTTTTAGCTAAATACAAATGCCTGAAAACAAACACTGCACATCACAGGGAAAACACAATGCCCACCATCAAACATGGTTATGGAAGCATCATTCTGTGGGGATATATTTCTTTAGCTGGGATTGGGAAGTTGGTCAGAGTTCATGGGAAGATGATTGGAGCTAAATACAGGGTAATCCTGTAGGAAGATCTGGTACGTCTCTAAACATTCTGCCAGAGCTACAATGGAATGATTTAGATAAACACATATTAATTTCTCTGAATTGCCTAGTCAAAGTACAGAACTAAATTCCATTGGCAATCTCTATTCACAGACACCAATCTCACTGAGCTAGAACTAGTTTGCAAATAAGAAGAATAGGCAAAAATTTCAGCCATTAGATGTGCAAAGCTGGTAGAGATATACCCGAAAAAACTTGCAGGCAGTAATTGCAACTAAAGTATTGACTCAGGGGGGCTGGATGCAAATGCATGTCATAATTTTCAGATTTATATTTCCTTGTAATGATAGGGTCAAATCCCACCAATTACATAATCTGCATGGAGATTGTATGTTCTCCCTGAGTTTCTGTGTTTGTTTGGGTTTCCTCCAGATAATCTGGGTTCCTCTCAAATTTCAAAGACATAGTGACAGGAAATTTAGATTGTGATCCTTAAAGACAGTGATGTCTGTAGAGTGCTTCAGAATATGGTGGTGCTGTAGAAGTAAGTAAAATAAGTAAATACATTAAATGTGAGCATTATACCTACCTAACGAATACTCATGCTAAGACCATAGTAAATTAACCTGGCAGGTATTTCCTTTGGAATGTATTCTGGAGTTCAACAAATTATTATTGCGGTTTGCTTACACAGCACAATCATGTTCCACAGCACTTTGCATACATTACCATTACTGTCCCCATTGGGGCTCACAATCTAATGTCCCTATCAGTATGTGTTTGTAGTGTGGAAGGAAACTAGAGTACCCAGAGGGAACCCACGCAACCACAGCACACAACTCCTTACAGATTTTTTTGGGCAGGATTTGAACCCAGGAACCCAGAGCTACAAAGCAGCAGTACTAACCCCTGAGCCACCATGCCAAGTCTTCCTTTCCAGACAATGAAGGAATATGAGTATTAAACAGCTCCAAAAGGAGGAATTTATTGTTGTCTTCCTCCTCTCTGGAAGGCAGAACCCTACTTTAAACTGTGTAAGGGACATGTTTGTAGAAATTATGAAAATACACTGAAAGGAACCTGTCAGGTCACACATGTCCTCCAACCCAGCAGCATTCACTTATGTATGAGCAAATTCCCTACCTAACCATTCGTTTTTGAATGAAAGGTATAAAAAAGCATTTATAATGTCCCTGTCTGCTATGCTAATGAGAGCTTTGACTAGTCGATGGGGTGTTATATTTCCCAGATTAGTCAGCCCTCTTTTCATGTTATCACGCCCCTGTGGGCAGAATAACATAATTTGCTAGAGTGGCATCATCACCGCTCATGCAAATCTAGTGTATGTGCTCCACTCACTATGGCAGCATTACTCAGTCTCTGAAGCCAGGTTTACGATTCCCAGCTTCAGAGGTGCACACTGCGCATGGCCGGAAGCTATCTTCAAAACTTCTGGTCCTGATAGGTTCCCTTTAATTTGATACTGTAAAAACTGGGTTATAAATAAAAGTGTTAATTTTCTTCAAACTGACATTTACTCACAAGACATTCATATCAATTGAGCCATTTCGAGAGTTGACCAGTGTGGCACGCTTTTCACTCATCAACTTATATCCTCCAATTAAAAATTGTGCTTGTTGAGTCTGAACATAAATATGTGCCATGATCCTTGCTGAATATACGGCCATCTGTTACTAATTCCTGGCAGGACAAAATGTTTGTCTTTCTTCAATAAACAACATGAATCATGAACAAGTTTATAACATTCACTTTTACTCTAGATGTCTTTAGCGGTAGATCGTGAAGTTATGCTATTCACAAGCTGCATTTATAAAGTGTCCAGAAACACATTAAGATAATATTAAACAGGCAGTGATTACTTATAGTTTGTAGCATTACTTTAATGTTCCACATAGTAAAATTTTGATAGTAGCAGTGTTTGTTATTGCATAATAAAGTGGGCCGGCAGAACGGTTCTAGAATATAAAGTTTGGGAATTTTAGACTTACTGAAGAAATACACTGATAGAAGCAAAATCGAAAATATATTCCTGCAAATGTCTTGTACAGCAGAACATGTAGTACACGACAGATGTATTTTTCACTGTATTGTAGGCGTTGAGACATTGTGTAGGAAGAAAAGGCATATGGAAAGAAGTACTGTAATTTGTTAAAAAAAGATATGAGTTTTAAATTGAGTTTATAAATCATGATTCATCCATAATGCGCTAATTCGGCATTTACATTAGCTCTGGGTTTAATCCCAATCATATATGATTTGATTAAATTCATGTACAGCATTTGTTATACATGTTAACAGTATTCTCAATCAATCAAATCTTATTTTACCACCTCAGATTTGAATTTCAATATTAGAAGAATGATATTCCTATTAACTGGGAGCTTTAAAGAGCATTTATATAACACTTATTCTGCCTTGTTCATCCTTCATATTTAGATTCCTGGAACATTCTAGAAAATAAATAGTTACTCAAATTTTCACGCTAAAGCACAAGTTTTCTTACACAATGTTGTAACATATTACGATAGGAAAGAGAAACCCTTGTTCATCAGGACTGAAGTCTGTTTTTAAGCTGACTGAACAGAAATATACATCACAACCACTTTGAACATTTTTAGAACAATTTAGCCAAATAGTGTTTAAACTTTAACAAAAGCCTGACTATGGGACAAACAGTATAGATGAGCGAATGGATCCACAGAGGATTGAGTTCAAGTCAGATTTACTGAAATGTATGGATTTATGAGAATTTAAATATTTTGAGATTAATTTTGCCCACCCCCCAAAAAAAACACCTTGCCTGGCACTATTTCCTATACTGTTAAAGCATGAGACAGCAGGCTAATGTAATTTTGTGTTGACGCGTGATCTTGCACATAATGATATTTTGCAGATAAAACTTAACAGTATCTGGTCCATCTGTGATTACTGATTCCCAGTGGAGCACAGTCTGTATGGTGGGTGGTCTTTCATCTCCTGAGTCACTGGGTAAGTCTCTCTCCTGTAGAGTGTAAGCTTTGAAGGGTAACAGGGTCCTTTCTTTCTTTCTCTGGTAGCGTGTAAGCTCTTGTGGTCATCGGGATCCTCTCTCTGTTCTGCATATTGTAAGATTTTATGGTCCAAAGGGTGCTCTATCACCTGTGTAACTTCTCATGGTTAGTACAATTTGTTTTCTTTCTTGCCCACTTTTTTGCGGATCCGTTTTTTCTATATTTTCAAACTAAAACATATTGGAGATTTTGTAAGGCTAAATTTGTGCCAGAATCCTTATTCAACTGGCACCAAAAAAACTAGATTACATTCTTTGCACCAAATTTATTATTGTTTCTGATACTCGCTGTACCTCAAAAAATAGGGACATGATTTAGCAGGAAAGGTGTGATAGAGAAAAAGGCAGAGAAAATTGCATTGAAGGGAATGTGTTATCAGAAATTGACCTGAAATTAATAGTATATGTTTTTCTACAATGACTTTTCCATCTCACAATCTGGGAAAATTTTAAACTCTAACTTCCGGTTGGTTCATGAAATTCACACATACAATAACAGCATAGGCTGACTTATACTCTATATTTTGTATTTAAGACTCTGTTGAGTGTGTGCAAAGGTCATTGTTAAGGGAGCGAGAGCAGGGTCAACTGTGACATTGCTTACTGCGAATGTTGGATCCTGTATAGTGATGGGTGAACCTGTGGATGTTCAAGTCTGGTGGGTTTAGCCGAACACTTAAAAAAATGCTCGGTTCGGGTACCAGAGAAGTATCTGAACCCGAACCTGGACTCCATTCAGATAATTTGGGTGCTCAAACATGCATTGTTTGCCACGCTGTCATCTACATGACAGCGTGGCAAACTCTGGCTCTGAACGGCATTAAGATCATTACCCCGGTCAAACTGCTTATGGCTCTCATGCTGTTATATGACAGCGTGATCCAGGAACTGTGACTGGAGGTCAAGAGTTTAGGAGTGATAGGAGTATTCATCAGCCAGCACCTGCTCTATAAATAAATAAATTAAAAAAAAGTCAGGGCTTCCCCTTTATTTTTGATAACTAGCATGGTAAAACTGACCGCTGCAGGCTGCAACCCATCAGACAGCTGTGGACTGGTTATCAAAAATAGAAGGCACCCCACGCCTTTTTAAATGTATTTATTTATAGTGCAACAGACAGCTAATGAATGGAGTAATACCCTCTCATTAGCCGACACCTGTGAAATTAGGCAAACTTTTCCTGCCAGTAATATGGTGATAATGAATCTGCTAAAAATGCTTCCAGTGTGACACATACCGGCGTCTGGAAAAGCTGTAGGGTTTATGTTATTCCCAGGTGCTGAGGCAGCTCTCATCATTGTCTCCTGGTGTCCCTCAGAACAGCGCAACCAGGCATTAATGATGAGATGATGAAAGTTGTATTTAACACCCACTGTGTACATTATGTGTAAAATAAATAATAAAAAAAGATGGCATGTACTACTGTTTAATTTTCAGAACCAGCAGAGGGAAAGCTGACTGCAAGGGACTGATATTAATAATCTGGGAAAGGGGACAATATCCCAAAAGACTGCAAGGCTATTAATAATAGCTTACAAAAAGTTCTATTTTGGTCTCATCTGACCACATGACCTTCTCCCATGCCTCCTCTGGCCCATCCGGATGATTATTGGCGAGCTTTAAAGGGGCATGGACATGTGCTGGCGTAAGGGTATATATATTCATACACTTGAATGCTTGCATATATCGACTATGGATGAAAAAAGTATCTTTTGCATGGTTTACCTATCATTTTTTATCCATCTGCACAAAATAATAATTAAATGTTTTATAACAAATATTTTCATAAAATGAAGGGTTTAACTAATGTCCATAATTTTATTAACTATTAGACATAATTTATAACAACTATATATAAGAGTACTGTTACATGGAAGTTATTGTACAATAACAGTCACTTGT
Organism: Ranitomeya variabilis; assembly: GCF_051348905.1. Lineage (NCBI taxonomy): Eukaryota > Metazoa > Chordata > Amphibia > Anura > Dendrobatidae > Ranitomeya > Ranitomeya variabilis. The sequence goes on from NC_135233.1 coordinate 829,781,640, forward strand.
GGAAAGACTTCAAATTCCAGACACTTAGATCTGAAATACAATTTAGCCATTTGGGGATAGAAAATACAAATTCTGTAAATGTTCAATGTACAGATAAAAGCTGTCAGTTTGATAAATGCTCAGCAGATCTTAAAATAAGAGGAGCGTTAATACATTGCTTTTGTACATTTTGTTCCCCAACAGACAAACTGAGTCAAACTCTCACACATAGAAATCAAGTTTAAAATATTAATATATGGATGTATATTTTATTTTTTATTTATTTGGTGAAAAAAAATCCAAAGTTTGAAAAAAGGAAAAAAATAGTGCCATATTCCAAGATCAGTAGCAGCTCCATTTTTCAGGATCTGGGGCTGAGAGAGCTTATTTTTTGCAGGTTGAGCTGATGTTTTTATTTATACCATCTTGGTTTAGACACAATATTTTTATCTTCTGTTATTGCATTTTATTGCAATGCAATTCTCGTGATTTGATTTTTTTCAGTTATGCTGTTTACAGATCGGATTAATTCTTTTTGTATTTTGATAGATCAGGCATTTTTGAATGCAGCAATACCAAATATGTGTTTTTTTATTGTTTTCTTTTGAATGCCAATCCATTGGCGCCCCGTGGTCTTGTGACAGGGGTGCCGATGGGCGGGGTTTGTGATGTGCTTCAAGTGCGATCATGTTAAATGCTGCTGTGAGAGATTGACGGAGGCATTTAACATGTTAACTACCATGGGTGGATCACGATTCCACCCACAGCTGATAGTGGCACATGACAGCTGATCAAATCAGCTGTCATGTGCTGAAAAAGATTCAGGCTGGGCAATGAAGCCCACATCAAAGGGAAATACATGACCTATCATGTACCTATACATCATAGGTTGTGAAGGTGTTAAAAATACAATTAACATTTTTATCGTACTCTTAGTTTGCAATAATAATAAGACTCACAGTCCTGACCTGTTCATGCCAGATAAAACAGTGTCTAGAAGAAAATGGATTTTCAATACACCACATTTTCTCCACATGCCTCCTTTATTGTGCTTTGTTAAAAAATTACATGTCAATATTGGTAACATTTCAACCTTTCTCAAGTCAGTTTGGATCAGTTTGGTGTGTAAGAACTTGACAGACCTCGATGCAATCTTAATCTCAACAACCATCAAACACCTTTGGAACTAACTAGAATGGAGATTGTGAACAAGGCGTTCTTAATTAGCATCAGTGCTTGACCTCACAAATGCTCTTCTGGATAAGTGGGTAAAAATTCACACAAACTCAAAAATTTTGAGCAAAGAATTCCCAGATTTAGCTGTTTTAGCTACAATGCAGGTAGGAATTATATAAACAGGTACGGTGCACCAAGTAACAACCTTGTGCAATTAATTGAAAATACAAGAGGATGCTATATCCTGCATGTAGACAACATTGCCAAGAAAGGAGAAAAGACCAATAAATATAAGATATGCCCACCTAACTGATAAGTAGAAAAATACGTTTATTAACACTAGTAGACAAAGCAAATCTAAAACCAACACACCGAAAAGTTGTCCAACATGGCAACACCCCTGAAACCACAGTAAGTAGGGCAACCCAGACATGATAGTAATATAACCACTGTATAGATAATTTACTACAATACTTCAAAGTCAAATACATATATAAGAGTAAAACATATGCATATACAATGTGCGGTTCATATATACTGTAAATAGTCCACTCCAATATCTCAATATCAAATACATAATGAAGAATGAACCATATACATATACATTGTGCAAGCAGATATAGTCGTGCCTAATAAAGGTCAATAACCCATTGGCATTATATAAATTATTACTTATTATTTGCTTGTATACTTTAAATAATATATAAAAAAGGTTACATTTTAACTTTGTCATTAAAATCTAAACAGTGAAGTTAAAGTCAAAGATTTGTAGTAACATAGTCCGGTGTATGAGAAACTAATAATATCAAACAAGGTGATAATTATTGTCATTTTTATATGTCGATTGAAATCAGTCATGAACTGAAACAAAAGCAGCACTTGCCATTCAAGACAAATGTATTCGCCACAAATCATAGTTTTAAGGAAAAATTTGCCATCTGGAGAATTCAAAATGCGATAGATTTGATAACCTCTACTAAACATTTATGAGTCCATCTTTGATTATGCATAGAGATAGAAGGATTTATGCAAGCCTGTATCCACAGATATGAGGTTAGTTCTTGAAGATGTTTGAAAAATCCTCCCTAACCAGTTCCTACAAAACCTGTGTGCAAGTGTATCTAGAAGAATTAATGCTGTTTTGAAAGCAAAGGGTGGTCAATTTTCATTTTGTTAATTGTTTAAAATAAACTATCAACACTTTTTTTATTTTGAAAACAGTCTTACTTTGCAACACTATTTCCACACCCACCTAAAACTTTTGCACAGTACTTTACATTTACAGCTTTTGTTTAAATTCTTTTTTTTTTCTTAATTCTTACTTTATTTTTATTGTTGGCTAGCTACAGTTTTTTTAGACAGAGGCTCTCATATTCATCAACTTTCCACTGTTGATTGTCTTTTGCAATTACATCACTGATTGCTTATCTATGCAGCCAATCGATACACTGTGATATCATACAAGTAAATTAGATTCCTGTTTTCCACAACTGCTATGCTGACTGGTTAATATGCTCATAAAATCTTGTTTTGTTGATAACTATTGATTGTAAATACATCTAAATATATCTAAATAGTACATTAAACTAATGATTTCACACAATTACATATTTAATCAATGTAGAATGCAGCTATATGGAATTGCTGTTCCTTACATTATCTTACTCGGCAGCCTCTCAATCTACTTTAAAATCTGTAAATGTAAGTCTAGTTTATTTTTATACTTACTAAAAAATACTTCACAAGTGGTATTTTGTTACACAGCTGTGTATTTTCCTTCACCCAATGGGTAATTAAAAGAGTTTTTCCCAGTTTTTACATTCATGGCATACAACAGGATATGCCATAAATGTTTGTTATTTATCTTATTGTTTCAAGAATAACTGGTGTAACTGGTCATTCGATTCTCTCTAAGAAATGTAGAGAGTAATGCAAAGCCATCTATCTTTTGACAGCAGAACATGATGGGCATTGTCCCAGCTTTTGGACCCACATCTTACAGTATGTCATAAAAGTGAATCCCCTCCTCACATTTTTGGAAATATTTTATTATATCTTTTCATGAGATGACACTGAAGATATGGCACTTTAATGCCATGTAAAGTAGCTAGTGTACAGCTTTTATAACAGTGTAAATTTGGTGTGCCCTCTAAATAACCATACACACAGCCATTAATGTCTAAACCGCTGGCAACAAAAGTGAGTGCACCCTTAAGTGAAAAGTGCCAAATTGTGTCAAATTAGCCATTTTCCCTCCCCAGTGTCATGTGACTCACTAGTCTTACAAGGTTTCAGGTGTGAACAGTGAGCAGGTATGTAAAATTTGGTATTATCACTCTTACATTCTCTCATACTGGTCACTGGAAGTTTAACATGGCACCTCAGGGCATAGAAATCTGAAGATGTGAAAAAAATAGTTGCTCTGAACAAAGATGGTCTAGGTCAGAGGTGTCAAACTGCATTCCTCGAGGGCCGCCAACAGGTCATGTTTTCAGGATTTCCTTAACATTCCACAAGGTGTTGGAATCATTCTGTGCAGGTAATTAAATTATCACCTGTGCAATACAAGGAAATCCTGAAAACATGACCTGTTGGCGGCCCTCGAGGAATGCAGTTTAACACCTCTGGTCTAGGCTGTAACAAGATTGCCCACACCCTGAAACTGAGCTGCATACAGCGGTTTAACAAGACATGTTTCATTCAGAATTGGCCTCACCATGGTCGACCTAAAAAGTTAAGTGCACATGCTCAGCGTCATATCTAGAAGTTCTATTTTCAAAATAGACATATGAGTTCTGCCATCATTACTTCAGAGGTTAAGGGGGTGTAGGGTCAGCCTTTCAGTTCTAAAGCCATGCAACTTAAAATACATCAAATTGGTCTGCATGGCTATCATCTCAGAAGGAAGCCTCTTCTAAAGATGATGCATAAGAAAGCCCACAAAGATTTTGTTGAAGACACGCAGACTAAGAACATGAATTACTGCAACCATGTCCTGTGGTCTGAAGAGACCAAGTTAAACTTATTTTGTTTTAATGGTTAGATGGTGCCAGGCGTGTGTCTTGCCTTCAGTCAAGCATGGTGGTGGGAGTGTCATGGTTTGGGGCTACATGAGTGCTGTGGCCTATGGGGAGCTAGAGTTCATTGAGGAAACCCTTAATGCCAACATGTAATGTGACATACTGAAGCAGAACATAATGCACTCCCTTTGGAAACTGGGCCACAGGACCAGGTAAAGGTGCTGGAATGGCCAAGCATGTCTCCAGACCTAAACTATATTGATCATCTGTGGAGCATCCTCAAATAGATGGTGGAAGATCCCATGGTCTCTTACATCCACCAGCACTGTGAGGAGTGGAAGAGGATTCCAGTGGCAACTTGTGAAGCTCTAGTGAACTGCATGCCTCAAGAAAATTAAGGCAGTGCTTGAAAATATTGGTGACCACACAAAATATTGAGACTTTGGACATAATTTAGCCATTTTCACTTAGGGGTATACTCATTTTTGTTGCCAGCAGTCTAGAAATTAAAGGCTGTATGTTTAGTTACTTAGAGGCCCACCAAATTTACACTGTTACTGTTACTGTTTGACCACTTTACATTGTATCAAAATGTCAAATCTTCAGTGTTGTCCCACAAAAATATATCCTCCAAAGAAAAGCAGATAGCACTCACCGGTCTTTTGTAGAAATTCTGCTCTATATTAGTAGTTAAAAAGCATGTTGGCCGGGGGAGTGAGGACGGGAGTGGGCAGAAGCTTGACGACGGCCGTTTCACGCCTGCTAGCGCTGCCCACCCCCGTCCTCACTCCCCCGGCCAACATGCTTTTTGACTACTAATAAAAAGCAGAATTTCTACAAAAGACCAGTGAGTGCTATCTGCTTTTCTTTGGAGGATTTATGACACTGTGTTTTCCTGGATTAGCACCCGGGGTCAAAAGGCTAAGCCTGAAGTATGATATGAGATTGACAGCACAGAAATCAGCAGCACTGGCGGTGCCGTCCATGTTTTTGCCTTATAGCTCAGTTGATACCTACAAAAATATGTAATAAGATATTTACAAAGCTCTGAGGAGTAGACTCACTTTTTTGACATACTTTATATTTATGGCTTTTTCTGTGGAATTGTCATAGTTGTAAAATATGGGAATAAACTTAAGCTAAGAAAAAAATATGTTGGATAAGATAAAAGTGTCTTCTCAAGTTGTATTTTCTGAAGTACACCATTCTCTATCCTCCTAGCTTCCTGATTGATGGAGGCAGCGCACTCCTGATTATTCAAAGTTTGTGCCAGTGGCATGTTTTTTCCACTATTGTGCCGATCTGTGCACTTTAAAAATCCCTCCATTCTTGAGAATGAATAGGATTTTTAGTAAGAGATAAACTGCAAAGTTGCTTGCTTTTACAAGCACTTTCCCATGTTATCCTTTTAAGAAGACAAGGCAATTTCTTTAATAAAGCACTTAAATGTTATATTCATCCCTTCCTGGATTATATTAGCCTCTTTGTGCAGCTGATGTTAGTTTGGTAGGGATTGTTATATGGCTAAAATGTGTTACGTCAACAATTCCTATTCCTAACTCCTTCAGTTTGCATTCTTATGCTTCAGTTTTAATTGTAGTTCAATAATATTCAAGAGACTGGTTAAAACACTGACATGAAAAAACGGTAACTGTTTCATCAGTGTGTGATCAGTGTGTTATCAGTGTGTTATCATTTTTACCATCAGTGTGATCATCAGTGTTTTTCTAGTATGAATAATGAAATAAATAAATAAATTACAAAGCTTCTCTTTCACTTTGCAATTTTAAACACAGACGACACACAGATTTCCATCTGTGTGCTGTACGTATTTTTCACAGACCCATATACTTGTATTGGCCCTTGTCATCCATGCTGTCAGAAAAAAACATACATGTCTCCATGTGTTTTGCACAGACACAAAGTTTGTGTAAAAGCATGGACAAGTAAATAGTGGCATTAGTTGTAATGGGTACAGGTAGTGTCCGTCAAAAAAACTGATACTACTCATACTGGAAACACATGATATATGAAGAAGTCCTAAAATAAAGAATTGTTGCAACCATAGTGGTTTGCAGGTATTCCACAAAAGGGATTTGACAGTGCCACTTAAGTCTTTTGAATAAAAATGATATTATCGTACATAACCTGTAAACCATGAGACATCATGATGCATTATCCTGCAGAAACAAATTATGACTTATAGTAATCCCATCCATATTTCCCTCAAGGTATTAGAATTTAGTGGATGTTTCATTACATATTATCTAATAAGAAAGACACATTGCACACTAGTATTTATTTTTAGAATGTAACCTTACTTCTCGCAGCCTGAGGCTAACAATATCTACCAGCAAGGTTTTTATGGTAATTGACATAGTTAATAAAAAAAATTATAATGGCAAATTTAAATATGATTAGACATCCTTAAAAATTATAGGTGTTCTTCAGGACATTATCTGAATTTAGCTAAGCCATAATTTATGAATTAGGACAAACACAAAAATGCTAGACTGGTAAATCAAGATGTTTCCATGTAAATAGGGGATAATCTGGGATTTCTATATCAGTACAATGGTATGCATGACATAAGGCAGGATAAAGTCATGCAATTGGTGGCAGTATGACAAAACTGAAAATGAAAATGTCACATTGCAGTATTAAATCCTATTAGAACCCTTTTTAATAAAATGATACCTATTATACCTTTTTGGCATAAATCATTTAATATTTATATATTATGTAATATATTTTACTATGAAAAATTGTCAATGTCTGCACCTTCTAGCAGTCTGTACATGGCTTTTCCTGCTTACAGACATTCCATCATTGTTCATTTATCTCCTTATTCTTCAATAAGGAGGAGGGAGAGCTTCAATTAGAGATGAGCAAATTATTTTGATATGAATCCAATTCAAACCAAACTCAACCAACTCGATCACATTATGCAAATGTCTTAAAATTTCCACCAACATTTCACAGATTGCAGAAAAAAGACAGCCAGAAAATGCTCATATGATATTGGGCACCGCTGGACAGGCTTCTCCATAATGCTTTGCAGCTATGATATCATATTATATATATATTATATATATATTATATATGTCACAATCCATGTTTGGATCTGTGGCAGATTTGGCCTCTCAGGTTAAAAACTTTTTCCTTTCAGGCTATTGGGGGTTAATGCAGTTTTTCCCCAGTGGCCACTGGTGTAATTGCATTGCTGCTAGTTCTGCTACTGTGGGTCGTGACCACTCCCACCATGGTTATACAGGTCCTTTTGGAGACCAACCTAGCTGGAGCAGGAGCTTGCTGAGTGTAGTGGTTCTTCAGCTGATTACTGAAATCTCATGCCTTACTCTGCTGTTCGGTGCATTGCAGCAGAGAAAGCTAAGTGTGGAGTTTATTGTTGCTTTGCCCCTTTGTTGTCTGTAACTTCCCCTGTGTTCTATTAGAGCAGCAGTGGGACCAGCGTTCTCACCTGCCAGTTCCCTACTTAGGGATAAGAGCAGGGCAAGTGAGGGACTAGGTATCCTGCTCGGTGCCAGGGTGAAAAAACCCATCTAGGGATGCTAGCAAGAGCAGGGCACATCCTCAGGTGAGTGCAGGAGTTGTCCATTCCCCGTTCCCTACTGACTGGGTCCACCATTGTACCCTTGTGTGTTCCACCGTTTGGTGACCAACCACTCATCGGGTCGTTTCATGCTAGGACAGTTACTTCGTGACAGTATAGCTCTGTCAATCAGGAGGGATTATCAATTATCATAGCCTGTATAAAAACAGAGGCAGTAAATGCAGCAACCATATTGTGTTGAATGTGGAGAGTGAAAGAAGTTTACAGCTAACAGTTTATCAATAGCGTTAAAGAAAGCCATAAAACAAGGAAAAAACTGTACAGTAAGTTTGTGACATAAAGCCATGAATACTTACCATCAGTTTGCCTATAGCCATATTGTTTAGGCGACCTTGACATTTATAAGGCTGTATCTAATTTAATTTAATTTGAGAAGCTTAAAAGAAGTTGGATATTGTTCTTGCAGATCTCATAAAGATCTTGTCTGGACAGTTGAAGGCTTTCCATTAATTTTAAAGTCAACTCTGGTGAATTTTAATGTTAAAAGATTAATTAATGTTTAGTTGCAAGTTATGTGTTTCATTGAGACGGCAGTAAAAAGACTAACAATCTGCAAGTTGCACACACCATTCCTGGCTGTACTTTGCCCAGTATTCATATATATTCTGGAGAACAGGGCCACATCTGCCTTGAAGCGAGTTGAGGCATCTCTTACAATCTTCCTGCTCCTGATTTCAGCCAACTAGCCATGTAGGATACCTGTTATGATCCTTAGTGGCTGAGGATCACAAATTACTCCAGCTAAGTAACAAACATAGGACAAGCTCTAGGGAGGTGGCAAACTGGACTGACCGCAAATCTGAACCTATCCAAACACACTAGAAGTAGCCGGTGAACGTGCCTAAAAATCCTAGACGTCTCAAGCCAGCCTGAGGAACTAACTACCCCTAGAGAGAAAGAAAGACCTCTCTTGCCTCCAGAGAAATAATCCCCAAAGATATAGAAGCCCCCAACAAATAATAACGGTGAGGTAAGAGGAAGGCACATACACAGGGGTGAAAGCAGATTAAGCAAATGAGGCCCACTAATACTAGATAGCAGAAAATAGAAAAGGGAATCTATGCGGTCAGTAAAAAACCCTTACAAAATATCAACTCTGAGATTTCAAGAACCCCCGCACCAACTAACGGTGTGGGGGGAGAAACTCAGTCCCCTAGAGCAACCAGCAAGCGAGGAAATCACATTTTAGCAAACTGGACAAGAAACATGATGAATGCTGATAATCAAAAAAATGAACAAACAAAAACTTAGCTTGTCTTGGAGAGACTGGGAGCAAGGTAGTCACAACAAATCTGAAGAGCACTGAATACATTGATAGCAGGCAAGGAACTGAGTATCCAGGTGAGCTAAATAGGAAACCAACCAAGGATAACGAACCAGCTGATGCAGCCACCTGCAGAAAGACAACACTACACAGTACCGCTTGTGACCACTAGAGGGAGCCCAAAAATAGCGTTCACAACAGATACCCCCTTGTATATACCACTTAGGCAGTGTCCACCTATAAAGAAAATAATGATGCTAAGGCCAGCAACAGAATCATTATGTTTCTAAGGCTGCCTGTCAGAGCCTTAGACTACTTGCTAACTTTCAATTCCCTTTTGCCTACCATTCCATCTGGTGCACAACAGGGCAGCAGACTTTCTCCTCTCATCAAAATTTGTTTTTGTGGCTATGGTAATCCTGGCTGGTAATTGAGTTGAGTCAGTATCCAATAGAAATGCTGAGCAAGTAAAGACTGCTCAGACCATACTAGGATACCACCAAAATTGCTGATACTTGGTGTCAGATGACCGTTCAGATAACTAATTGTGAATTGTGAGCACATTCACTTGAAAAGTCTCTCCTTCTGTAGAATGTAAGCTCTTATGATCAGCAGCATTCTCTTTCTCTCCTGTGGAGTGTAAGCTCTGACGACCAGTGGGGACCTCTCCTACTGTAGAGTGTAAGCTCTTATGCTCAACATGGTCCTCTCTCTCTCTTCTGTAGTGTGTAAGCTTTTATTGTCAACAGGGTCTTCTCTCTTTTTCTGCTATAAAATATAAATTTTTATGGTCAGCGGATTCTCCCTCTCTCTTGTCTTGTGCAACTTAATTAATGCAGATCAAACTTGTTTGTCTATATTTAAGGTTCCATTTATCTGTATTGTATTCAGGGCTGCCACTAGGAATTTTGGGACCCCATACTGGCAAAATTTTCAGGGCCACCTCGAGACTCCGCCCAGGCTCCACCCCTTGAACTGTCCACAGCCACACTGCTCTCTCTTGGAAAAGCTCCACTACTCACCAATCACACATTAACAGTTCCCATCACCAGATCACACATAAAACCAGTAGCTTTTGTTTTGGCCAAGAGATTTTTTAAGCCACCACGACAAGGTAGACTCTTTTGGCTGAGCTCTACTCTACTCTATCCTATTAATCATTTGGTAAAGTATCCAATACAAATTAGGTATATTTTTACTTATTTTTCAATTTTTTTTAAAATGTCTAATAATATCATACACAAGGGACAAATACCACTGCACCATGACCAGACACCATATTACCACCACATAGAGACCTATAATACCACATACAAGGAACAAATCTAAACCACATATTACCACCACAGTGACCAAATAATATCACATACAAGGGATAAATACCACTGCACCATGTCCAGATCACATATTACCACCACATGGTGACCAATAATATTACATACAAGGAAAAAATACCACAACACTATGACCAAGCTTCACATTACCACCACATAGTGACCAAATAATAGCACACACAAGGGAAAAATATCACCACAATATGGTCGGATAGCATATTACTACCACATAGTGACTGAATACTAAAAAAATACGAAAAAAACACAATACTAATATCACCATAAGTGCCACTATACACAGGAGATCTGTACTTGGTATGCAGTGTCTGTGTAGAGGTAATACAGTGATTACCAGTGACATTATACACAGGAGCTCTGTATATAGTGTCAGTGTACAGGTAATACCGAGATCATCAGTGACATTATACACAGGGCTCTGTGTAAAGTGTCAGTGTACAGGTAATACAGTGAATACCGGTGACATTATATACAGGAGCTCTGTATATAGTGTCAGTGCACAGGTAATACAGTGATCACTGGTGACATTATACACAGGAGCTCTGTATACAATATATAGTGTACAGGTAATACAGTGATCCAGGAGACATTATACAGAGGGTTTTTGTATACAGTTTTAGTGTACAGGTACTATAGTGATCAACAGTGACAATATAGAACTGTATATATTGTACAGGTTATACTGTGATCAATGACATTGTACACAGGAGCTCTGTATATAGTGTAAGTGTACAGGTAATATAGTGATCACTAGTGACATTATACACAGGAGCTCTGTATATAGTGTCAGTGTACAGTAAAGATAATACATTGAACACTGGTGACATTGTACACAGGACCGCTGTATATAGTATATAGTGTATAGTGTCAGTGTACAGGTAACACACTGACTCACCAGTGATGTCTCTAGGTGAAGTCTTTCATCTTTGCTTTTCATCTTCATCCAGCACAGACTGCCATTACTTCCAGCCAGGGCTCGTCTCTGCAGGAAATAACACAGTTAGCTAAAGCACCGCTTGCAGAACACATTACTTAATTTTTTCCCAGCAAAAAATAAAAGTAATACATCACAACACAGTAATAATATCCCTTAATTAGCCCTTATAGTAATAATATCTCCCCTCATGACCCCCTTGTGTCTCATTCCTGGCTCCAGCCATATGTTCTCCCATCCTAGCCCCATATGTTCCCCTATTCTGCCCTCATGAGTATCCATTCTGCCCCATGTGATGTCTGATTCTGCCCCATCTGTCCTGTGATAATGCCCTGGGTAACTAACCAGGTAACAAACAGGGCCTGAACCATGTGACAGAATGGGAGGTGGTCGGGGCAGGGCCAGACACTGGGGTGCAGAGGAGACGCTATACACAGGAGAGTAGTCAAACAAGCTTAGATCAGCACCAGGAGATCATGAGGTACCAAAGGAGAGAGACAGGGAATTGTCAGAAGGGAAGCCAGAGGTCAGAAATCCAAAGAAGCAAACAAGCAGAGTAACGCACGGAGAGGAAGGAACACAATTGCAAACCGGACACACACTCCACGGGTCAGGCACATGAACAAGATGAAAGTATAGCTGACAAGGAATCCTCATCTGGAGTGAGTATAAATACCCCTCCCAGATCCAAAGGGAGGCCAGCAAAATTAACCCTGAGAGAACAGGACATTAACCATGTCTTAACTATGACACCTGCCCCATCTGTCCCGTGATCATGCCCCATCTGTCCCATGATCCTGCCCCATCTGCCCGTGATTGTTCCCCATGTGTTACGTGATACTGCCCCAGCTGTCTCATTTGTATCCATCCTGCTCATGATCCTGCACCATGTGTCTCAATCCTGCTCCATCTGTCTCCATCCTGCCCCATGATCCTGACCCATTTGTCTCCATCCTGCCCCATGATCCTGCCCCATCTGTCTCCATCCTGCACCCTGTGTCTCCATCCTGGCCTGTGTCTCCAATCCTGCCCCATATCTCCCATCTTGCCCCTGTGTCTCCCATCCTGCCCCGTGTCTCCATTCTTCTCCATGTCTCCATTCTTCCCCCTGTATCTCCATTCTTCCCCATGTCTCCCATCCTGCCCCTGTGTCTCGATTCTTCCTCCTGTATCTCCATTCTTCCCCTTGTATCTCCATTCTGCTCCCTGTGTCTCCATATTTCTTCGTGTCTCCATATTTCCCCGTGTCTCCATACTTCCCCCTGTATCTCCATTGTTCCCCGTGTCTCCATTCTTGCCCCCTGTTTCTCCATACTTCACCCTCTGTCTTCATTCTCCATTTTTGCCCCCTATGTCTCTATTCTGCCCACTGTATCTCCATTCTTCCCCATGTCTCCATACTTCCCCCTATGTCTACATTCTTCCCTTTGTGCCTATATTCTTCCCCCATATCTCCATTCTCTTCCCTGTATCTCCATATTTCCTCGTGTCTCCATACTTCCCTCTTTATCTCCATTGTCCCCCGTGTCTCTATTCTTGCCCCCTGTTTCTCCATACTTCCCCTGTATCTCCATTGTTACCCCGGTGTCTCCCATTCTGCCTCATGTCTCCATATTTCCCCGTGTCTCCATATTTCCCCATGTCTCCATATTTCCCTGTAGAAAATCTGCGGAGACACCATCACGTGTTTCTCAACGCAAGCAATGAATAGCCAGGTCTTTCACCGGGAAGGAACAACCACGGGAAGGGTAGCATCCAATAAAGGAAAACCACCTATGCCAAAACATGGTATCCATCCACAAACAGCTGTTTCGGGGTATTTGCCCCTCATCAGTGTGGAGTACGAAACTGGCTATTAGGAGCAGTGCCTAGTGAAAAGACTATAAAAATAAGGATGAATGACCTCGGGGAGATCAATACAGATGGATACCATGTTTTGGCATAGGTGGTTTTCCTTTATTGGATGCTCCCCTTCCCGTGGTTGTTCTTTCCTGGTGAAAGACCTGGCTATTCATTGCTTGCGTTGAAAAACATGTGATGGTGTCTCTGCAGCTTTTCTACATGCATTTGCATATTTCCCTTTGGGGATGGGGGCAGTGTTCTGGATCACTGCATTGAGAAACACGTGATGGTGTCTCCACAGTGTTGAATGTTTTGATCTCCCCGAGGTCATTCATCCTTATGTTTATAGTCCATATTTCCCTGTGTCTCCATATTTCCCCATGTTTCCATACTTCCCCCTGTGTCTCCATACTTCCCATTGTGTCTCCATACTTCCCCCTGTATCTCCATTGTTCCCCTTGTATCTCCCATCCTGCCCCTATGTCTCCCATCTTGCCTCCGTGTCTCCCCTTCTTCCCCCTATGTCTCCATGTTTCCCCATGTCTCCATATTTCCCAGTGTCTCCATATTTCCCCATGTCTTCATACTTCCCCCTGTGTCTCCAAACTTCCCCCTGCATGTCTATTCTTCCCCCTGTGTCTCCCATCCTGCCCTCATATCTCCTATTTTGCCCCGGGCTTGCCTCTTTCAATAAAAATAAAAATAGCTTTCTTCTTACCTTGCCGTGCTCCTGTGGCGAAGTTCCCTCAAAGAAGTCCAGTCTTGCACTCGCCGGCGAATGAAAATGACATCATATGTCGGCAATGTGCACGGGCCCGCACAGCAAGAGAGTTTAACTGAACCTTCAGTTACTGCATCAGCAGAATCCTGCGCTGGGGCCCGATGACCAGAAGAGAGAGGGCCCAATGCGGGCCCCCTCCAGTCATCGGGCCCCATACGCCAGTCAGGGCAGTAATGCCTTTATAGCGGCCCTGATTGTATTCACCAAAAATGAACAAATTATAGTTACTTGACTGCTCGCAACAGAAAATAATCTCAGCTGTCATGACCCTTATTTAAATGTTATCCATTTTAAGGCTATTCATCCTCTTCAACCAAACTCATAAAACCAGGGCTTTGTCCTCATCCTACAAAAGACATTATAACTGCCTTTAGAGAAGGAAAGGAATTCCAGTATCAAAATCTTCATGAATACACTCTTTAATGTAAATGATTAAAAAGATGCAACTCCATTAGCAGCTATATCTAGCAAACATATTTCAGACTTATGACTTTGGTCATTGCCTTTGGTACACTTGCCAGTCTAATATGTCCAGGAACAGTTATAAATCTCATTCAGTATAAATTGTTATGCTCTATTTTACAGTGGTAAATTCCACTTCATTAGCCTTATGTCAGAACTAAAGATGTAGGAATATCATTGCCCAATAGCTCAGCCCTTAACTGAAATCTCTGCATTATGATATATCTGTATACAGGGCATGAGGCAGAAAAGCAGGAGCACATTCACAGAGACCCTCCTGCACTTACTGTAATCTTATCTCAACAGCTTTGCAGCTAGTGGTGGATTACACTTGAAAACATCCAGTGGACCATAAGTTGGACAGAGGGGGGACACCTAGTACCCTACACTTTGGAGTGCTTTTTAGGGGTAAGACAATGTAATTTTTTTTAGGCAAATATTTTTAAAATGAGATTCAGCCATCAGAAAGTTCTATGATCATTTAAAGTATTCGTCTAAAAAATATTTATGATCATCATATTTTTATATAATAATTAGGTTTTCAAATCCTAAACTTATAAACATGTTCAGCGATCACTTTTTAATATTTCAAAATTAATTTTATTTTATTTTTTTTATATAAAAAGTATATATACTGTATTTATATAGTGTGCAAATATTCATAATAATGAAAATAAGTAAATATTTTCATGAGTACTGAGAATGTGAAGAAGTGGCACTTGATTTGAAATGATATTAAGGGCTCTTGGTATAAATACTACAACTAACTTAATTTATCAGTGAACATCATTTGCATAATGAGTTCTCTAAATCATTAAGAATATTTATAAATGCTTACGTTACTGACATAAGCATAGAGTGTTTTGAGATTAACAGTGGAAGATCAACAAGGTGAGAGGGAAATTTTGTGATAAATGCTAATCCTACTCACTATGCAGGTGCCCATTTGCTCCCCATCTCCAATGTAATCACATCGCAGTGACCTAACAGTTTGCTGTGACAGTCAGTGGCCTGTCATGATATTTCTACTGCAATTTTCAGACAGAGGAATAGTGTCACACATAAACATTGATTTTAACTATATACAGCTATACTGTGGTATTACAGTATATATTGCAAGTCTCTTATTTAAAAAAGTGTTTATTAAAATATTACATGAATGGAAAATGTAAAAAGTTATAGGATTCAGAAAATGGGGCACAAACAATTTTTTGACAAACTTTAGATATTTTTTAGCCAATAAAATAATAAAAAAACCTATACATGTTTGAAATCACCGTCATTGCACTGACTTGGAGAATCATGATGTCAGTGTTATGATCTAGTCCTGGTTTTGCATCCTGTCTGCCCTTTTCCTGGGCTAATCATGTCAAGGGTTAACTTTGCTCTGCCTCATTCTGGTTTACTGTCCAGCTCCGCTGGATCCTGCAGGTGGTGTCAGTTATATTTTCTGCCTATGGCATGAGTATCTGACTCTGGTAGTATGCTGATTGGTCCTGCTGCACTTTCTGACCTTGCCCGTGTCTATTCCTCCTTCCCTACCCATCCTGTCTTAGTGTTTCCTGATTACTTTTGGATTTCCCGGTGTTTTACTCAGCTTGGACTTTGACTTGATTTTCCCACTGGTCCCTGGTACTTCTGCCTTTTGTCTGGTATTGACCTTTTAACTCTATACTGACTCTGTACTTGTTTTTTCTCTTTATACTGTGTGACGGTCTAGGTTTTGACTCGGCTTGTTTGACTATTCTGCTGCCATCTGGTGGTGTCTTTGCTGTAACGCTGCCCTTGCAGACTTGTTACTATCCTTCCACTCTATTGCCATCTAGTGGAAGTTGCAGTTACCTTCATAGCTGCAGCGTGACAGTCAGGTTGTTTTTGCTTCACAATTAATGGTGTAAAAAGTAAACCTGCAAACAAAGGTGGAATTGCATTTTTTTTTCACCATTTCACTATACTTGTAATTTTTTTTGCCATTTTTCTTTGCTGCATATGGTAAAATGAATCATCATTCATATCTACAACTTATAAAGCCTCATAAGTCTATGTCAGTGGAAAAAATAAAAACGATATGGCTAGTTGAAAAAGATAGCAAAAAATGAAAATTTTAAAATTTTAATTGTATGCTTTCTTAAATGGTTTTACTTGGACTTTGGTTAGGTTATTTTTTCCTAACGGACAAAGTAGTGCTTAATTTCAACTCACATCAACACAACCATGTGGCCTCACAGCTCATATCACACTGATTCAAAGCTGGTTCCATGCTGTTAGGAGCTTGACTTTGACAGTGATTCTCTGTAAACAGAGCACAGCAGAAGAGAATAAGGAGAAAGAGAGAGAATCACTGGTTGGGTCTAGTGGCATGACCGTCCTGAGGTGGCAAAGATAGTACAAGAACAAGCGATAGAACAAGCGGGTAGAACAAGCGATTAATGCCCAAACACTTGCCTGTAAGTTCTTACCCAACAAGAAAAAAGAAGCAAAAGTGGTTACAGTACATTGACAAAGGGTTACACTGCATTGACAAATTATCTAAATTCTATTATAGTATGTCCTCATCTTCAATACAATATATATGTGTGTGTGATGCACCCACTGGGCAGTGGGATACTTGGTACCGGGTTTGGTTGCCAACAGGGATGTTGTGGCTGTGACCCGGTCCGTGGCCCTGGGCATCAACGTTAAAATAGGTTAAATGTTCAGAGTTTGTCATGACGCCACCTGTGGAGTTCGGTCAATAGGGGGACCGTCGCTGCATTAGAGGGGTCCCCTGGTGGATGTTGCAGCAGCCCAGATGTTACACTTCCCACAGGTGAAGCGTTGTCCCCAGGGGTCCTATGGTGTGTGGCGTAGATGGTAAAGCCGGTGAATAAATGGAGACAAGTGATGAGTCATTACCTGGTTTACTTGTGGGTGACAGGCCACAGTCCAGGGTACCAGGCACGGATGATGGTGGTCTGGCTGACTCAGAGGCAAATTAGAGTTCTCTTTTGCCAGCAGAGGTCAATGAGCCTTTCCTACTTGCACCTTTCTAAGTGAGGTCCCTGCTGCTTTAAGATTCCTACAAGGTCCTCCAGTTTCCCCCTGTCCTGGGACAGGTACCTGCACAATGGGCAGCTTGAGCCTTTATACAGGGACTCTCAGATGCCCTGGGCTCTTCCCAGGCTGCTGCATCTCAGGCGTGGTGTGGGCAGGTGGTGTATAGTGTAGTGCCCTCCAGTTCTGCTCCGTGTCCTAGAGTCCACGAAAGCCACGGGCTCCCGGTACCAAGATTACTGCGCTTCAGCTCTGAGGGTGCCTTGCCACAGTTCCCCCCTGAGCCCTGCCTTGTCTCTCTCCTGTGCTCTTTCTCTTTTGGCTGCTCCACATGCAACCCAACAGGTTATTCCTTCCCAGAGGCTGCAGCACCACGTGGCTGCCGGGCCTCTCACGTCTGCTCCAGACATCCTCTGTTTCCCTCCAACAAGTGTATGCATGTGTATTTAAGTATAGCTCAATAAGACACTAGTTTTTTTTAGCAGTTCGTCAGATCTTTGAGATTTGGTATTTTGCAAACCAAAAAATCTTTAAATGTCCCAAAAAATTTAGTATATGAGGTACGGTAACCTCTTGTTTTTAGAAATTATGAAGAAGAGCTGTGTTTTTGTACACCCTGGCACTGTTGCACTATAAAGATACAGCATTTCCTTACATGAAAAACAAGACACAATGCAGATATCTTGGCACAGAAAATTTGTATTCGATACCTAACCTGACATATGCTTAATGGCTTGAGCTCTGTTAAGTTGATACTGTTGGAATATTTGTATATATAGTATCAAGGCACACATAGAATTAAATTAGAAAGAAGACAGTTTATTCCTGCATGATAATTCTAATATTGCAAAATACTTTTTAAGAGGAGCATCTTTGCAAATACTTTTTAAAAATCCACTCTGTCCTAAAGAGCAGAATGGTTTTTACATTTATAATTTGTTCATTGCCATTGCCTAGATAGCAGCAATCTCTGCAGTCTCAAAGTGGATAGCTTTCTACAGTAGGTAGGGAGAGAATATGGATGGCAAGTTCCATTTTTTAGATCGTGTTACTCTGAATCAGGCCAGTTGACAGGATATGACTATGCAGTGTACATTTTAGGACAGGATCAGATAACAAAGTCAAACATCAGAATAATTATAGTTTGAGGCTAAATATCCTGAGAATTGACTTTGATATCTGATATCTGAATCTGATATCTGAGTTTGACATCTGACTTTAATTTGTGACTTTGACACCTGTATCTGATATCTGATTTTGAGATCTGAGTTTGACATGTGACTCTGACATCTTAGTTTGATATCTAATTCTGACACCTAAGTTATTTGCATATTATATATTACTATTTAAATATCTAATCAAATAAATAATTAACTTATTGTTAGGGTTTGCGGAACGCACCGAATATATTTATTGATGTGATTGGTGCGTTCGCAACCCAGTATCCACCATGCAGGAAATATCCTGCCGCTAAGTGAAATGGCGGCACAATATGGCAGTATTAACCAGCTCTGTTAGCTTCACAGAGCGGCTAAGAAAGCAAAGCTCTGTGCCCTGTTAACTCTCACAGAGACACAGGCTAACTACCCAGAAGAGAGCAGTCAGTGGTCATGCATGCACACAACACTCCTCGCCGGAGGTGCCAGCATTCTAGGGTAGGGTTGAGCGACTTTTATTTTTATAAGATCGGGTCGGGTTTCACGAAACCCGACTTTCTCAAAAGTCGGGTCGAGTGAAATCGGCCGATCCTATAAAAAAGTCAGGGTCGGGGTCGGCCGAAACACGAAACCCAATTCAGTGCAATGGGATACTATGGTTCCCAGGGTCTGAAGGAGAGGAAACTCTCCTTCAGGCCCTGGGATCCATATTAATGTGTAAAATAAAGAATCAAAATAAAAAATATTGATATACTCACCCTCGGACGCGCCCTGGTACTAACCGGCAGCCTTCCTTCCTAAGAATGAGCGCGTGAATGACCTGCGGTGACGTCGCGGCTTGTGATTGGTCGCGTGAGCGGTCACATGGGCGGTCACGCGACCAATCACAAGCCGTGACATCATCTAAGGTCCTTCACGCGCTCATTCTTAGGAAGGAAGGCTGCCGGAAAGAAGCAGGGCGCGTCCGAGGGTGAGTATATTCCTATTAGGTATATACTGACCATCGGACGCGCCCTGCTTCTTTCCGGCAGCCTTCCTTCCTAAGAATGAGCGAGTGAAGGACCTTAGATGACGTCACGGCTTGTGATTGGTCGCGTGATCGCCCATGTGACTGCTCACGCGACCAATCACAAGCCGCGACGTCACCGCAGGTCATTCACAAGCTCATTCTTAGGAAGGAAGGCTGCCGGCTAGTACCAGGGCGCGTCCGAGGGTGAGTTAATCAATATTTTTTATTTTGATTCTTTATTTTACACTTAAATATGGATTCCTATACCGATTCCCGATATCGCAAACATATCGGAACTCGGTATCGGAATTCCGATACCAGATTCAGAAGATCGCCGACCTCATGGCCGACCCCACACAGGGGTCGGGTCGGGTTTCATGAAACCCGACTTTTCCAAAAGTCGGCGACTTCTGAAAATGGCCGACCCGTTTCGCTCAACCCTATTCTAGGGGCTTATTTCAGCCGGGTCCCTGAATACTTTCATACACAATCTCCTCGCCGGAGGTGCCAGCATTCTAGGGGCTTATTTCTGCCGGGTCCCTGAACACATTCAGGCATATGACCACAGTGGCGCAAAGCATGTAACATTAGAAGATACTAGCACATGGCCGTGCGGCCATGCGAGCCTTAAATAGCTGCAGCACGTACAGGACCTTCCAAAAGAGGACCAATAAGAAACTGCTACAGAGCCTGTGTACCTACAGGACCTTCCTAGAAAGACCAATAGATTTGGCTGCAGTACCTGAACATGTGACCCTTGATCTCCAGTGAGAGATCTTACCCTGGGCATGCTCAGTGTGTGCAAAGCAGGACTCAGAAAAGCTTGTTCACCGTAGATCAGTGCAGGGTACAATAGCAGAGCCTGGAGAGGCAGCAATAACCCTTTGCACTGATTCAGACTCAGTGAGACGCTGGAACCGACGTCTCCGCTGAGCAGGCTCCACTGCGGCCGATGGAGAATGGGAGACCGCAGCAGACACGGATCGAGATTTCCCCTGTGCAGCAGAGGAAACTTGACTCCTAACATTACCCCCCTCCTAGGGCCCCCCCTCCTTGAGCCTCGCTATGCTCAAAAGCTGCAATGAGCATCAGAGCCCGAATGTGCTCCACAGGCTCCCAGGTTCTATCCTCAGGACCGTGACCCTTCCAATCCACCAGATAAAATTTCTTGCCACGTACCACCTTGCACCCCACGATAGCATTCACCTCAAACTCATCCGTGGATGAACCCGATGTCCCGGCAGATAACTCAGAAAACAGGGACAAATGAACGGGCTTTAAGAGGGAAACGTGAAAGGTATCGGTAATACCAAGGCATGGAGGAATAGCCAAATGGTAGACCACAGGGTTCACCTGTTCCAGAACCTTGAACGGGCCAATGTAGCGAGGTGCAAACTTAGTGGACTCAACTCGCAGCCTGATGTTACGGGCGGAGAGCCACACTAAGTCGCCAGGAGCAAAGGTCGGAGCTGGGCGCCGGTGTGTATCAGCCGAAACCCTCATTCTCTCCTAGGAGTCCCGGATGGCATCCTGTGTGCAGTCCCAGATGTCACGTGCCTCCACCGCCCAGTCTGCCACCCTAGAATCGGTGGATGACACGGGCATAGGAACAGGGACACGCGGATGCTTGTCGTAATTAAGGAGAAAAGGAGTCTGACCAGTGGAATCGGCTACGGTGTTGTTCAAGGCAAATTCTCCCCAAGGTAGCAAAGATGCCCAGTCATCCTGTCTAGCAGAGACAAAATGTCATAAGTATGTCACCAGAGTCTGATTGGTTCTCTCTACCAACCCATTCGTCTCGGGATGATATGCAGAGGAGAGATTCAGCTCCATGCTGAGTAAACGGCAGAGCTCTCTCCAAAACCGAGACGCAAACTGGGTACCCCGGTCGCTGACAACTTTATCAGGCATTCCATGTAAGCAGAAAATATGTTTAATGAACAATGCCGCCAAGGCCCGAGCAGAAGGTAACCGCGGTAGCGGCACCAAATGCACCATTTTCGAGAAATGATCGGTGATGACCCAAATGATGGTACAGCCGCGAGACTTGGGCAAACCCACCACAAAGTCCATCCTGACCATCTCCCAGGGCCTGTCTGCCACTGGCATGGGGTAAAGTAACCCAGCAGGCCGTTGCCATGAAGACCGATTCTGGGCGCAGGAGACACACACCCGAATATAGTCCCTGACATCACGAGCCATATGCAGCCACCAGTACGTCCTCGCCTAAAGCTCAGATGTCCTCTTGGTTCCAAAATGTCCACCCACTCTGAACGAGTGAGCCCAAGAGAGAATAATAATAATAATAATAATCTTTATTTTTATATAGCGCTAACATATTACACAGCGCTTTACAGTTTGCACACATTATCATCGCTGTCCCCGATGGGGCTCACAATCTAAATTCCCTATCAGTATGTCTTTGGAATGTGGGAGGAAACCGGAGTGCCCGGAGGAAACCCACGCAAACACGGAGAGAACATACAAACTCCGTCGCAAATTCGCTGGTACGAAAGTCTTGCCCGGGGGCACGGACTCTAGCGAAACCGGAGCCACAGTTCTCAGGCTCTCTGAGGGGACAATAAGCCGAGGATCCTCATCCTCCTCCTCCTCAGATGACACTACGGAGCGGGAGAGAGCATTGGCACGAGTGTTCTTCTCCCCAGAGAGAAAATGGAGAGTAAAATGGAACCGGGAGAAGAACAGGGACCATCTGGCCTGGCGAGAATTCAGCCGCTGGGCCATCTGTATGTACACCAAGTTTTTGTGGTCGGTGAATACTTGGAAGGGAAAGCGAGCTCCCTCCAAGAGGTGTCTCCACTCAGAAAAAGCCAACTTCATTGCTAGCAACTCCCTGTCCCCGATGGAATAATTCCTCTCTGCTGGTGTAAAGGTTTTGGAGAAGAAGAAGCAAGGATGCTTCCGACCTTGAGCATCCTTTTGGAAAAGGACTGCTCCAGCACCAACGGATGAGGCATCCACCTCCATTATAAATGGTTTATCTACATTGGGGCGATGTAGAATAGGAGCGCTAGCGAAGTGTGACTTAATCGAAAGGAATGCCTTGGAGACATCCTCCGACCACAACTTGGGATTTGCTCCCTTCTTGGTGAGGGCAACCAAGGGAGCTACCAAAGTTGAAAAGTGTGGAATGAACTGGCGATAGTAATTGATGAACCCCATAAAGCGCTGCACCGCTTTAAGTGAATGGGTTTACTGCCAGTCCATCACAGCCTGTAGTTTGGCAGGATCCATAGCCAAACCCTGGGCAGAGATGATATAACCAAGGAATGGCAAGGACTCCTGCTCAAACACACACTTCTCCAACTTGGCGTAGAGGGAGTTTGCTTGTAAGAGGTCGAAGACTTTGCGAACATCTCTCCGGTGGGAGTCAATATCTAGAGAGTAGATGAGAATATCATCCAGATAGACTACGACCGAGGTGGTGAGCATCTCCCATAAGATGTCGTTCACAAAGTCTTGGAAAATGGCTGGGGCATTACCAGATATTCATAGTGCCCATCCCTGGTGTTAAAAACTGTCTTCCACTCGTCCCCCTCACGGATGCGAATCAGGTTATAATCACCCCACAGATCTAATTTATTAAATACCCTTGCTCCCCGTAGCCTGTGAAAGAGCTCAGATATCAGGGGTAGTGGGTACTTGTGATGGCGTTAAGACCCCTGTAGTCAATGCATGGATATAATTCTCCACTCTTCTTCTGCACGAAGAAGAACCCAGCCCCTGCAGGTGACACTGACTTCCTAATAAAACCCCTTGCCAGATTCTCTTGGATATACTGAGACATTGCCTCCGTCTCTGGGAGAGATAATGGATAGACTCGACCCCGAGAGGCTCAGCACCAGGCAAGAGATCGATAGGACAGTCATAGGGGCGGTGATGCGGAAGAGTCTCCGCAGCCCTTTTGGAGAACACGTCCGCATAAGGCCAATAGTGCTTGGGGAGAGAGGAAAGATCTGCGGGTACCTCAGTTGTAGCAACCTGAACGCACTCCCTCTGACATCTACCCTC
Organism: Ranitomeya variabilis; assembly: GCF_051348905.1. NCBI lineage: Eukaryota > Metazoa > Chordata > Amphibia > Anura > Dendrobatidae > Ranitomeya > Ranitomeya variabilis. Next base: position 829,805,315 of record NC_135233.1, read on the forward strand.
ACAGGATTTGCTCCATCCCAAAATTTTCCCTGAGGACCACTCTATATGAGGAGAATGAAAACAAACCCAGGGTATCCCCAACAGGACCTCATCAACTCCCTCAGGAAGGACCAAAAGAGAAATAATCTCCTGATGTGATGGAGATACAGAAAGAGTGAAATGGATGGTTTGGTGTGTAATCTGTGAAGGTAGTGTCGACCCATTTACCACTCGAATGGTTATTGGCTTGGCGAGCATCACCAGGGGTATTGCGTGTTGCTGAGCGAAAGTGGATGACATAAAATTACCCTCCGCCCCAGAGTCTATGCAAAGCTCTACCATAAGAGTGGATGAGCCTATGGTAATTGTCCCCTTGAAGGACAATTTTGAGGTAAACGTCGCCGTGTCTAATGTACCTCCTCCAACTGCCACTAGATGCTGACGTTTCCTCGACCGCTGCGGACACTTGAAGGCAAGATGTCCAGACTGCTGGCAAACATGACAGACCTTAAGGGCACGAGTGGCCTGGGACTTAGACCCCGCTCGCGACCCCTCTATGGCCTCATGTGACTCGGGCGCCTGGACCGGAGATTCCAAAGGTCTGGCGAAGGTGGGAGCCAGCCGAAACCTCTGCTTACACTGGGCTCGCTGCAACCCTTGCTCGTGAAAACGAAGGTCTATGCGAGTTGATATAGATATGAGCTCCTCCAGTGTAGCGGGAATCTCCCTAGTAGCCAAAGCGTCCTTCACATGGTCAGCCAGCCCCCTCCAAAATACTGGGATGAGGGTTTTATCTGACCTTTCCAACTCAGACGCTAAAGTCCGGAAGAGAATGGCAAATTGGCTGACCATGGTCGAACCCTGAGTCAATGCCAGCAGTTGGAGTGCCGTATCATGAGTGACTTGAGGTCCTACGAAGACCTGCTTCAGAGTGCCCAGAAACCGATGAACACTCTGCACCACACGATTGTTGCGCTCCCACAGCGGCGTAGCCCACTCCAAAGCTCTGTCCGACAGGAGAGAAATTACAAATCCCACCTTTGTCCGCTCTGTGGGAAAACATGCAGCCAGGAACTCGAGATGTATACCGCACTGGCTCACGAATCCCCTACAGGACTTACTGTCCCCAGAGAATTTTTCAGGCAACGGAAGGTGGGATAGGGTCAGAACAAAGGTGGCAGTGGGTAAAGCTGCTGCAGCCACGCTAGCAGCCTGAACAGCAATTGCGGTAACATCCACCGCCAAGGTTGCACGCTCGAGAGACGCCAACCGGCCCTCCAGCAGCTGGATGTACCCCTGCAATCGCTGTTCTTCCGCCATTACTTAGCCAGATCCTGGCGCTAGTATACTGTTAGGGTTTGCAGAATGCACCGAATATATTTATTGATATGATTGGTGCGTTCGCAACCTGGGATCCACCGTGCAGGAAATATCCTGCCACTAAGTGAAATGGCGGCACAAATGGCGGTATTAACCAGCTCTGTTAGCTTCACAGAGTGGCTGAGAAAGCAAAGCTCTGTGCCCTGTTAACTCTCACAGAGACACAGGCTAACTACCCAGAAGAGAGCAGTCAGTGGTCATGCATGCTCACAACACTCCTCGCCGGAGGTGCCAGCATTCTAGGGGCTTATTTCAACCAGGTCCCTGAATACTGTCACACACAATCTCCTCGCCGGAGGTGCCAGTATTCTAGGGGCTTATTTCAGCCGGGTCCCTGAACACATTCACGCATATGACCACAGTGGCGCAAAGTATGTAACATTAGAAGATACTAGCGCATGGCCGTGTGGCCATGCGAGCCTTAAATAGCTGCAGCACGTACAGGACCTTCCAAAAGAGGACCAATAAGAAACTGCTACAGAGCCTGCGTACCTACAGGACCTTCCTAGAAAGACCAATAGATTTGGCTGCAGTACCTGAACATGTGACCCTTGATCTCCAGTGAGAGATCTTACTCTGGGCATGCTCAGTGTGTTCAAAGCAGGACTTAGTCCCAGAAAAGCCTGTTCGCCGTAGATTAGTGCAGGGTACAATAGCAGAGCCTGGAGAGGCAGCAAAAACCCTTTGCACAAAATCAGACTCAGTGAGATGCTGGGACCGACGTCTCTGCTGAGCAGGCTCCACTGCAGCCGATGGAGAATGGGAGACCGCAGCAGACACGGATCGAGATTCCCCCTGTGCAGCAGAGGAAACTCGACTCCTAACACTTATAGCTTAATGGTAAGTAGAGTTGTGATCATGATTCTGATTTTGTCGCAGAAATTAATTTGCCATATTTGTGCTATATTGCTACCCTATTCGTGCCAAAGTTATGATTGATGATCAGTTCCAAACATATTCGACCATTTCTACTCCCATTGACTCCAATGACGTTCAGCTGTGGTCGGCGAATATTGCAAAAACAATATTAACACCGGAATCAGAACTGATGTTGGAAAAAAATAGCTTAACTCTAATGGGAAGTCATCTGTGTCACACATAGCTTTGGTTTGAAAGTATAATAACAATAATAATAATAATAATAATAGTAATAATAAAAAATCACTGTCCCCATACTGGAATTTAAAACAAAATGATATGTCTATAAGTCGGCACACTTACCATTAAGCTTGATTATGTGATTTCCAGTGCAAACATGTCTGAAACTCATTGAGACTCTCATACTGACCTATTCCAAGCCAAATGCAAATGATGTTTGACTTTGATGTTTGATTTTGATATCTGACTTTCTTCACACATCAGAATGAGAAGCATAATGACTTTCAGACAACCTGGGTATTTGCATGGTTAATTACATAAGCCAAGAAAAATCAACAACTAGAATTACCTAAACCTAAGACTGAATGGTAAGGCTTCTGTCTCATAGAGTAGTGCTTCTATGTTCAAATCACAGAACATTTTTTTACTTTTAAAATTATGCTGGCTAACATAAAAACTCTAATGCCTTGTATTAATTTTCTCTTCAAGATAAATGTAATTTGCAAAAGTGAGACTATACTTTGAAGGGGTTGGACCATCATGAACATTGCTAGCATAACCTAGCAATATGCCATCAATGTCACGCAAAGACCAACCCCCTTAGGCTACGTTCACATTAGCGTTGTGCGCCGCAGCGTCGGCGCTGCAGCGCACAACGCAAACAAAAACGCGGCAAAACGCATGCTAAAACGCTGCGTTTTGCGCCGCATGCGTCGTTTTTGGCCGCAAGTTGGATGCAAAAAAAATGCAACTTGATGCGTTTCTTGCGTCCAACGCTTGCGGCCATGCGGCGCTAAACGCAGCACAATGCATGTCCATGCGCCCCCATGTTAAATATAAGGGCGCATGACGCATGTGGCGCCGCTGCGGCGCCCGACGCTGCGGCGCTGACCGCAAATGTGAACTTAGACTTAAATACTCAAATATATTACCTGGAAAACAAAGTTCCGTTGATATACTTATAAACATGCTCCTAAAACTAGGAGGGAGACATATCAAAACTGGTATAAAGGAAAACTATCGTAGCTGCCCATAGCAACAAATCACATTCCGCTTTTCATTTTTCACAGCTCCTTTTGGAAATTTGCAAACATACAGTCACACAGTCAATTGGAAAAACATATTTAGTTAATTAGTGCCTTCCACCCATCAATTTCCCTTAGCTATATGATTTTCCATGTAAATACTCAATGTGTCTGAACCTCCTTCTTAATACATCAGGATGATGACAGAGTGTCATATTTTTTTTAAAAAACCCTTTATCTGCTCCTGGTATTCAAAAGAAGTAGCCCTGCTTAAAGAGACAGAAGCCTTACCATTCATCCATAGACTCAAGTGATACCAGCTAACACTTTTTCTTGGTTTATGAAATTAACCATGCAAATACACAATGTGTCTGAAAGTCATTGTGATTCTCATTCTGATGTGTGAAGAAAGTCGATATCAAAATCAAACTTCAAAGTCAAGCATCATTTGAATTTGGCTTGGAATAGGTCAGTGTGTAAGTCCCAATGAGTTTCACACACAAATTTGCCCTGAAAGTCACATATCCAAATAAAAGGCCCATCTTACTTCAACTGAGTGTATAGCTAAATGGTAAGTTTGCAGACCTACTGACAGTTCCAGTACAGGATGGTGATTTCTTTTCATTACTATCCTTTCAAATCAAAACTATGTGTTCCACAGATGCCTTACCATTAAGCTGTAGGTTCATTATTTATTTGATTATATATTTATGTAGCATTATAAAATAAGCAAACAATAAATCAAAGTAATACATCAGATATTAAAGTAAGACATTAGAGTCAAATGTCAAACTCAGTTCTGAAAGTCAGATGTCGGAGTCAGGAGTTAGATGTCATAGTCAGATAACAAAGTCAGATGTTAAAGTCACATATTAACATCAGATGTATAAGTCAGATTTAAGATTCAGATGCCAAAGTCAGATCTCAAAGTCAAATGTCAAAGTCAGATATCAGATTCAGATGTCAAAGACAGATGGTAAAGTCACATATCAAGACAGATGTCAAAGACAGATATCAAAATCAGTTCTCAGACAGGGTATTTACCCTATAACTGACATTATTCTGATGTTTGAAATTTGATCATATCCTAAAATATGTCTAGCTTCAGTGTCCTTTCTCTTCCATTTGGCTACAGAGGTAAAGTTGCCTCCACTAGCTACATTGAAAAAAGCTCAGTTTGGGCTAGTGGGGTGATTGCGATGATGGTTGGAAAATCTAATCTTCTAGAGTTAATCACCACTAGCAAGTAGGTAACTGGATTTCAGAGCATTGGTGTGCTTAAGATTAATTAATAATAATACTGTAATTGTATTAGTAAGAAGAATGCTATTATTATTTAACAGGATTAAACTTAATGTTATACATTCAATATATGACTTTTACCAGCAAATGGAGTCACAGGGTAATTCTGGTTTCTGCAGTTGCTGTTTCGACACCACTTTTGAGTCCTTAGAGACATTTTTAACATTCAAATTGTATTTTGAATGTTGGTTTTGAAACTTTTAAAGAATTTAGTTTTACACCAAACTTTAAAATTAGGATTTAATGTAGGGATATTATATATTAGCTTAAATTCTTCATTTTAACCCTATGCAAAAATTGATTCAGATGAATTAAAGTTTTCCACCTTTCATAATATCATTATGTATTCGATACAAGAAGCAAACATACAAATGCATAAATATGTATAAATGTGCTCATATACTTTTAAATAAATTCTATAATAAAAATAAATATGCTGCAAAAAAAGCTGCAGATTCAGTCATTCAGCCAATAATCCTCAGTTTGAAGAAAAAAGTGAAAATGAAGTATAAGCTGCTCATCTGCATAGAAAAGTGTTTCGCTCCAGCATTCATCTTATTGAGAGATGCAGGAAAGTCAGTGAAGAGGCAGCTGTGTTTATCTCATCTACGCACATGGTGGAGGCTCTGAACTCCATACAAGGCAGACAGTTGAGCTCTCATCATCCGCGATATGTCCAGCTGTGCCGAGGAAGTCTATAATAATTCACAAATTTGAACTACAATACGATACACAAAGTCTTTCCGGTGCTTTTGACACTTTACCATCATTAATTGTATGTCTTTTCAAGTCAAACTGGAAACAATTCCCAAGGATAAAATTGAAATGATTTTTATGCATTTTATACAAGCAATATGTTTCTGAAATTATATCACTTTTTATTTCCTTGGCAACCAATTGAATTATCAAGTACAAGCGTCACTGTGTACTTATAAAATATCACCAGGCTTTTGTTTTATCCTACAAAAAAAGTAATGATTTTATGTATGCAGATGAAAAGTTCCAGAATGAAAACCTTATGTACAGGAGAAATTAGTATGAGAACCAAAGGAACTTTTGGAATAGTCATAATACATTGTTTACTTGTTAATATATGAAAATATAGAGGAATCGTGTTTTTAATTATTTTTTTAAAATTGTTTAAAAATATACCAGAGCTGATTTTGTCATCTGTTTCTACATACACTATAACATTACGAGTGAACCGAGTTATTGTGTAGCTGAATACACTATAACATTCAGCTACACAATAACTCGGTTCACTTGCACTCCTGTGTAAAATTCTGAATATTGACAAACTAAAAAAATGAAATATTTGCATACTTAGTGCATATGTATATATATATATATATATATATATATATATATATATATATATATATATATATATATATATATATATATATACAGTATGCTGCTGTATTCTTTTGTGTGCATATCTATACATATGCACATATATTTATATATCTGTCTATGTATATACACAGATATGTACATGACTACATCGTAAGAAGGCAAGAGGTAAGGTTCTGGATGGAAGGTTTCTGTTACTGACATGTTTTTTCATTTTGACTGGATTTAGGGTCCAGGAATTAGGAATGACCTATTGAGCCTGGATGGGAAAGGTCGCTCTCATATTCAAGGGTAGGTCTTACTGGCCTAAAAAAATGCATCTGATGTATTTTATGCAGGAATAGTATGCTGAGGGTGGAGAAAGACAGAGCTGTTGGAGAGTCTGTGTTGCAGAGAGGTTCCCTAATGTCAAGTTGTGAGACCGTTTGACTTACTTTGCTTTACCCAGAGTGAGGGCTGTTTTTGTTATTTATTTGTGGTGAAGAGAGGCTGTTTAATTTTGGTGCTGTAAATTTTATGAAGGACAATAAACTTTATTCTGTTTTGATGTAAAAATTCTGTGCCTGTGCGTATCTAAGCGGCTGCGAGAGCACTGAAATCCCTACTATATATATATAAATATATATGAAACTTGATATAGATAGACAAGTTTGAGGGCGCCAGCCTTTTTGATGCAGAGCTAGTGGTCCTTGCAGCCTACTCTCGACAGTAAAAATCATCCTCAAGAAGAGATTTAGTATTTTCTCCTTGAAGATGAGGAGCTCCAAGAAAAAAAGCAGTACACTAATTGGTTCAGAAAAGCACTTCCATCTAAAATCATGTCCTATATGCCTGTGGATGTTTGCTGAGAGAGTGAGGTGTTAAACATTGTGGCCAGTGACTCGATTTGGATGAAACCATTAATTAGTGGATTCTTGCTCCTATATTACCCTAGCCCTATTGGAAGAATATACAACGGAAGCTTTGTAGATACTATAATATATATATAAGTAGTTTTTTGTTGCTATTGTATGAAACAAGGAGAAGAAAATATATAGCGATAACCAATATTTATGGGATACATAGGAATTAATAAATGATCTTGCAAGATGTTTTTAGTATATATTCCTCTAATAGACACATTTTTGGTGTACTTTAAATGCCTAGAAAGAGCAAATAAAGTCATTGAAAAGACTGGAGAAGCAAATAATGACACAATGGTGTGTTAGTAAAGAGCTGCATAAATGTTTACAAACGTTAAAATGCAATTATTCTCTACCTTCAAGCTTTGTATTTCTTTTTAATATCCTCCATACAATGTGAAATTTCATTTTGGTAATTCAGGATTTTCAGCTGATGCATAATCTCATGACTTAACTATGTGCATACAAGATAGGTTATACACAGCGGGGTCCAAACATAATTTTCAGACTGAATAAATAAATAAAAATTGTGTTCATACAGTGAAAAGAAGGGAAAAGAGGTTCAGAATTACATGTTTGACATTCTGTAAGCTTTTCTGTATTATATAAAGGTCTAAAGCTGGTTTCCAGAATGTTCATCTCTGCAGCATGTAAAATACAGCTGCTGCAGCAGTTTGTTAAAATCTCATTTTTTACATTTCTTTTCATCTAGTTATGTTCAAGGCTGCCTTCTGTATTGATTTTGGTTGAAAAATTTGTGTGCTTTAGACAACCACTATCTTGTCCTGCCTAAGGCATATCTGGAAGGTAATAGAGGTGACATCTTGCAAAGAATTCTGCTTTATTATCCAAGTAACTGTAAACAATTTTTTAGCCATCATCTGCCTAACAACTGCAAATGGAGCAAATGTTAACCTGTTAAATGCCGGTGTCCATCTCTGACAGCAAGATTTAAGTTCTGCTCTTAAGGGACCACGTTATTCCACATGCCCATTGCCATGCCTGTGACATGTTTGCAGGGTACTGATGAGTTGCCCTTATAGACAGGGGTCTCCTGAAGATCTCTGAGCTTGTCATGATGATTCTCCTATGAAAGCCAGCAGTGCTATAGTTGAAAGTGAAAAAATTAACTTTTTAACAATATGAAAAAAATACATAAGTTCAAATTACCCGATTTTGACCCATTAAAAACAAAACAAAAAAATACACATTTTCTATGTGTTCATAAAAATCTGCTGTATCAAAATATAAAATAAATCAATCTGAATGATAAACAACGCAAAATGAAAAAAATCGAAAAGCCGTAATTACATTTTTTCACTGCCACAACATTGCAATATAATTCAATAACAGGCCATCAAAACATCATATCTACTAGCTAAAGTGGTATCAGTAAAAAAGTCAGCTTAAGGCACAAAAAATAAATTCTCATACAGCCCTATATCCCACAAAATTTTTATCATATAGTGAACATGCTATATAAATAACCCAAAACCAATTGTGGAATTATACTTTGTTTGCAATTTCTACGCATTTGGAATTTTTTCCGACTTTCTAGTGCATCATAGGATAAAATGAATGGTGTCAATCAAAAGTTCAATTTGTCCTGCAAAAACAAGCATGGCAATATTGACGGAAAATGGCTCTTGAATCTAGGGGAGGAAAAAACAAAAATGAAAAAATTTAAAACGGCCCGGTCCTGATGGGATTAAACATATATTAACCATTCAACTCAATTTTAGGACAAAGAGTAAGCCAAACTAAGAAGCAGTAGAAGCTCTTCCATAAACAAAATGCTATTATAATTTTTTATGTTATTTACATATTGTTTAACATTTTGTATTAAATCTTGGCTATAATAGACTGTTTTAGAAAGTTAAATTTTGTTTCCATCAAGAAAAAAACTCTACAATTCAAAATAGTGGGTGTTTCTCATTAATCATTATTTGCATACAGTTATCTAAGTAATAGTGATGAATTAATTAAAAAAAATCTGAAAGTTTTGCCCCAAATGATCAAATTGTCAGCAAGATTTGTGGACAGTAGTTTTATAGTTCTCCTTATGTTACTATATATAGTTAAATATCCAAGCGACCTCTCCCAATCTATAACCCAATACTTAGAATATTAAAATGTTTTTTATAAACAACATTTTTCTCATTATAAGAATAATGTTTAACTTAGAATTACTGTTATATCCACACATGCTAAACATTTCTTGCAAAAATTTCTGTAATTGGAACTCTGGTTATCAGTGACAGAAATTTCTGCAGATCAGTTTCATGTGGGCACACCCTAGAGAGTATATCTATTTTTCTATTGAGGCAAAAAAAAATATTGTTGTTCATCAAGTCATAATTTATACGCTTTTAGCTAATAATGTATTCAGTTAAAGTGAAATAATTTGGATGAATTTAAATTAAATACTTTGATTAGCCAATTCCTGACAAGAAGAAATGGAATATCACTGTATAAAATTGAGCACTTTCAGAAGTAAATGCATAGAATAATTAAGGTTTTAATAATGAGAATAAAAGGAGCCCTTTCGTATTAGTATCTTCCCTCCCCTTTAATTATCTGAGTCTACTTCGGATGAAGAAGCTGAAATTATTAATTGCCTTCCCAAGGCTAAGTTCACATAGCAAACAAATGTACAAATTCTGGTATTTTATATGCACAGATTTTAGAAACTCTGTTTTTTATGATTGTTGATTAAACCCTTAACAACCGCCAATACACCTTTTAACAGAGGTAGTTAAAGGTACTTAAACCACAGCGCCATTTAACGGTGCTGTGGAAAAAGTGTGTAGTGCCCCCCATAGTGGGATTTTCTCCATGGTCTTGGCTGCCGGGGGTAGCCGAGACCCCAGAGAACATGATTTGGGCCGACCCCCAGGTTGCAATTATTTACCATATAATGGTGACTGCAAAAAAAAGAAAAAGATTTGCCATTCAATTTCTCTCTCCTCTGATGTGATTGCACATCAGAGGACAGAGAAATAGGGTCCCCTATCCCCCCGATACTTACTAGTGCCTCCCGGTGTCCCTGGGTCCTCCTGCTTCCCCCCATGGCCGCTAGCACTGTGATAGACCCTATCACAGTGATAAAAATAAAAAAAATAGTAAATAAACCCCCCTTTATCACCCCCTTAGCTAGGGAAAAGTAATAAAATAAAGAACATGTATTTATTTCCATTTTCCCTTTAGGGTAAGAGTTGTGCTAAAGTTTGGGTTAGGGTTAGGGTTGGGGCTAAAATTAGGGTTAGAGTTGGGATTAGGGTTAAGGTTTGGATTAGGGTTAGGGGTGTGTTGGGGTTAGGGTTGGGATTAAGGTTAGGGGTGTGTAGGGGTTAGGGATGTGATTAGGGTTATGGTTAGAGTTGGGATAAGGTTTAGCGGTGTGTTGGGGTTAAGGTTGTGGTTAGGGTTATGGATAGGATTGAAATTAGGGTTAGCGGTGTGCTGGAGTAAGGGTTGGAGTTAGAATTGGAGGGTTCCACTGTTTAGGTACATCAGGGTGTCTCCAAATGCGACATGGTGCCACTATTGATTCCAGGCAATTTTGCATTCAAAAAGTCAAATGGTGCTCCCTTCTTAGCTCTGCCGTACACCCACATATGGGACATCAGCATACTCAGGACTCATTGGACAACAAATTACGTGGTCCAATTTTTCCTGTTACCATTGGGAAAATAAAATATTTGGGGGCTAAATGATCATTTTTGTAAAAAAAAATTCAATTTTTATTTTCAAGGCTCTGCGTTATAATCTTCTGTGAAGCACTTAGGCATTCAAAGTGCTCACCACACATCTAGATAAGTTCCTTCTGGGGTCTAGTTTCCAAAATGAGGTCACCTGTTGGGGGTTTCTACTGTTTAGGCACAGCAGGGGCTCTGCAAATGCAACATGGCGCCCGCAGACCATTTTTTCAAAGTCTCCATCCCTTCCAAACTCTGCCATGCGCCCAAACAGTGGTCCCCTTACATATGGGGTATCACAATACTCAGGACAAATTGCACAACAACTTTGGTGGTCCAATGTCGCCTGATACCCTTGGGAAAGTACAAATTTGGGAGTGAAAACTTCTGTGAAGCACTTGGGGGTATAAAATGCTCACCACACATCTAGATAAGCTCCGTGGGGGGTCTAGTTTCCAAAATGGGTTCAATTGTTGGGGGTTTCTACTGTTTAGGCACATCAGGGGCTCTGTAAATGCAACATGATGCCTGCAGACCATTCTGTCAAATTCTGCATTTCTGAGCTCTGCCATGCGCCCCAAACAGTGTCCCCCCACATATGGGGTATCAGAGTACTCAGGACATATTGCACAACAACTTTGGTGGTCTAATTTCTCCTGTTACCCTTGTAAGTAAAAATTGGGGGGTGAAAAGTTCATTTTTGTGGAAAAAATATGATTTTTTATTTTCACGGCTCTACGTTATAAACTTCTGTGAAGCACATTAAAGTCTACATTTTAAAACATCACTACTTCCCTTCCGAGCCCCGATGTGTGCCCAAACAGTGGTCCCCCACACATGATATATCAGTGTGCTCAGGACAAACTGGACAACAACTTTTCAATTTCTCCTGTTACCCTTGTGAAAATAAAAAATTGAGGGATTAAAAATCATTCTTGAGAAAAAAAATGTATATTTTCACGGCTCTGCTTTATAAACTTCTGCAAAGCACTTGGGGGTTCACAGTGCTCACCACACATCTGGATAAGTTCCTTAAGGGGTCCAGTTTCCAAAATGGTGTCACTTGTGGGGGATTTCTACTGTTTAGGCACAGCAGGGGCTCTACAAATGCGACATGGCGTCTGATCTCAATTCCAGCCAATTCTACATTGAAAAAGTCAAACGGTGCTCTTTCCCTCCAAGTTCTACTATGTGCGCAAGCAATGGTTTACCCCCACATGTTGGGTATCGGCGAATTCAGCAGAAATTGCACAACAATATTTGTGGTTCATTTTCTCTTTTAACTCTTGTGAAAAAAATGGTTCTAAAGTAAAATATTTGTAAAAAAAAATGTAATGTTTATTTTTTACTTCCACATTGCTTCACTTCCTGTGAAGCATGTAAAGGGTTAATAAATGTCTTGAATGTGGTTTTGAGCACCTTGAGGGGGTGCAGTTTTTAGAATGGTGTCACTTTTGGGTATTTTCTGTCATGTACACCCCTCAACGTGACTTTAAATGTGAGATAGTCCCTAAAATAAATGGTTTTGTAAATTTTGTTGTAAAAATGAGAAATCGCTGTTCAAAGTTTAATCCTTATAACGTCCTATCAAAAAAAATTTTGTTTCCAAAATTGTGCTGATATAGAGTAGACATGTGGAAAATGTTATTTATTAACTGTTTTGTGTGACATATCTCTCTGATTTAAGGGCATAAAATTCAAAATCTGAAAATTGCAAAATGTTAAAATTTTTTTGTCACATTTCTGTTTTTTTCATAAACAAACGCAAGTCATATTAAAGAAATTTTAACACTAACATGAAGTACAATATGTCACAAAAAAATCTCAATCAGTGGGATCCGTTAAAGCATACCAGAGTTATAACCTCATAAAGTGACAGTTGTCAGAAATGCAAAAATTGTCCCAGTAATTAAGCTGCAAATTGGCTCTGTCACTAAGGGATTAATTACTTTTCTTTCTGTCAATTTTGTTTTACAATTCTAAACTTTAAACTAACTCAAAATATTAAAACAGAACTTACTTGAAGGATCTTTATTTAACTTTATGGATTATTTAATAATATACATTTCTTAAAATCTGATTTATTGTTTTGGCCATTATATATTGGTTCCAACATAAGAATGCCTTTTTTTTGCTTTCTATTCATCTAATAAGTGTTCATAATGATACACATTTTGCCATTTTAATATGAGTTTACTTCAAGGTGATATAAGTGTTTAAATATAACTCAAATATCACATTACATGCAGATTTTTGACTTTCCTTTTAATACAGAATGCCATAACTAATTGTATTACAGTCTCCAAATTACCTCTCCCTTGTCAAAAAATGAGGAGACAAAAATACAGGTCATGTCTCACTGCAGAAAAAAATAAATACCTTACTCCATTACTGGAACTTAAAATGGAAACAACATTTTCAAAACATCTTGGTTTATTCAGTATCAAGTATGAGTGCCACGTGCAGAAATACAAGCATTTACTCACTTACATGCCTTGGCATGTTATCAGTAAAGTTATTAAAAGTTACTACCTGAAAATATCACTGATAACACAAGTTTTATAAAACCAAATATTTTATTGTATAATATAAAGACACTCAACAAAACACAGAAATCTGGAGGAGGCACAATATGTAATTTGCAAAAATTGGTGTAGAGGCAATTTGCTACAACATTCAATATATCATATAGTACTTAATAAAGCCCTTGCCTCATATGTCCATGCAAATATGAGCCACGGTAAGAACCAACCAGTAGGAGTACATGCCAATAGTGAATTCAAGCCTCGTGGGTTTATTATCCACTTCACTAAGTAATCTAAGTATAAAGTGCACATATGATCTCACAAGGAGTCTGAGGATCTCATCTCGGTACTTATTGGCAGTCAGGCTACCTCTGGCGAGCACATAGAGAACTGTGCGGCCCTCCAAAGAAATGACACCCCACACCATTACTGATCCACTGCCAAACCGGTCATGCTGAAGGATGTTGCATGCAGCAGATTGTTCTCCACGATGTCTCCAGACTGTCACGTCTGTCACATGTGCTCAGTGTGAACTTGCTTTCATCTGTGAAGAGCACAGGATGCCATTGGCAAATTTGACAGCCCTGGTGTTCTGTGACAAATGCCAAGCGTCCTGCACGGTATTGGGCTGTGAGAACAATACCCATCTGTGGAAGTCGGGCACTCAGACCATCCTCATGGAGTCGGTTTCTAACCTTTTGTGAAGACACATGCACATTTGTGGCCTGCTGGAGGTCATTTTGCAGGGCTCTGGCACTGCTCCTCCTGTTCCTCCTTGCACAGAGGCTGAGGTAGCGGTCCTGCTGCTGGGTTGTTGTCCTCTTATGGCCCCCTCCACGTCTACTGGTGTACTGGCCTGTTTCCTGGTAGTGCCTCCAGCCTCTGGACACTACGCTGACCGACACAGCAAACTTTCTTGTCACAGCTCACATTGATGTGCCATCCTGGATGAGATGCATTCCCTGAGCCACTTGTGTGGGTTGTAGAGTCCATCTCATGCAATCACGAGTGTGAAAGCACGACCAACATTCAAAAGTGACCAAAATATCAGCCAGAAAGCATTGGTACTGAGATGTGGTCTGTTATCCCCACCTGCAGAACCACTCCTTTATTGAGTGTGTCTTGATAATTGCCAATAATTTCCATTTGTTGTCTATTCCATTTGCACAGCAGCATGTGAAATTGATTCTCAAACAGTGTTGCTTCCTAAGTGGACAGTTTGATTTCACAGAAGTTTGATTTACTTGTAGTTATATTCTGGGGTTTAAGTGTTCCCTTTATTTTATTGATCAGTGTATATTCAACACTTTTGCTTTTGCTCCCATCTTTCATGAGCTGGACTCCAAGATCAAAGACTTTTTTCACGCACACAAAAGTGGAATGCTTATATTTATGTTCAGTGTAAGAATACTAAATTGTATGCAGACAAAAAAAGAGAACCAGTGGCAGTAAATAAATCCTATATATAGCATATAGTACTAATATCATGGATAGCACCAAAATAATCATATAATAATCAACCCCTAAATTGCAAATACTTAATATAAAGTAAAACTATGAATTACATAAATAGCAAGATTACAAGACCCCAGATATTGGAAAGAGATTGATAAATATATATGTATACCTGACCAATGTAGCATAATACTTAAGTTGGGGCCATAATTTGGAATCCAAATACCGACATAAAAGTAGGCAAGTTCCACTACTGAACTACTGAAAAATGGTATATATCATAGCTAAGGGATAACAAATGCATTGAGACCAGCATTTTGTTTTATTTATAGCTACTTAAGCAGGGTAACATATTAACTGTCCGTCCATGTCTTAAGTTATCTTTTCAAATGACTGATTAGGCTCACTTGCTCATGTTCTCTCAAGCTGAAGTGAAGATTGCCTCTGAGGAGAAAACAATGAACATAGATGCAAACATAGGAAACACAGTTAAGAAGACAGAAGAAAGTTAAAACAGGTATGCTTATTTGTAAATATAGGCAAATTTATTGGAGTAGAATTAATTTTTTTATCAAATTTTACAAAAAAAACTACATTCTCTAGAATATAGATTTCTTTGTAAATCGCTCCTTGCAAATCCTGTATAATGGCATCCATCTCTGGCATGACCTCGGAAACAAAAATCCTGTTGTAGAGTGTTCAAGTTTTTTTTATATATATGTATTTCTGAAGAGACCAAAGAGCCTAATAGGGAATATTCCAATAGCAGAGAATAGCTCCAATACTAATTAAATATCGCAACAAATTCCTCATTGAGCGAAATAGTATTTGATTAAATCAGCTGATCTTAAGTTGTCTTGGGAAGTTAGAAATGAAAATGTTAACAGAGCAAAAAAAAGTTACATGCGAACATAGATTGTTGTAAAACAATAATTTTCTCTATTTTGTCACATATTTGATACTGTTTTGCTCATAGTAGTAAATTACAGGCATGGCAAAGTGAATTGATTTCAGTGGACACTTTAGTCTATTGTTAGTGTCTAATAACTAGTAAAGCTCAGAATAGAATAAGGTTTTGTTAGCATGAGGATTTTATATAGTATGTGATTCTATATAATAGTTTAAAACCTAGAATTATGTGGCTAACATCGCTGGGAAAGTTTGAATGATGTTATGCTCAATCATGGTCTACTAGAAATTTTGTCTACTCATCTCCAGCACATTAAAAGCAATTTAATGTCAATCCTGATACTGACTTGACACAATCTGCCACACACTTATTTCTATTTAGTTCCTTGAAACTTCAGACAATTCTGCAAATAAGTATGAATTAAAATTTTGAGAAATCATCAAATACCTAGAATTTTTGGACTGGTGGAAGCCAATTTATAGTTTGTCAATTAGGAGGTCAACTCCACAGCCTTCTCAACAATCACAGCTGATAGAGGAGGTTTCAGTTGCCAGGCTAGCTATGAACAGCTGATTCTAGCCAGGTTCATGTTTAGAGAAAGGGTTGCTTAGTTGAGACTACAATATTTTTTCACAACCAAGACCTATAGAAAATGTGCCTTTCCTTATCTTTGCCCTTATTACAAGATAAAACTAACTTTAAATAAAAAAAGCATATTGATTAACTTCAAAAAGTGTGCAGTAATGTTTATGGCAGAAGGCACTGAGGTTTCAGTTTGCTCAGTAAAGCCCAAACTAAGCGCTGAGGATTCCCATGTCCTCCAACTCCAAGATTTACTTCTTTAAAGGGCAAAAAACAAACAATAGAAAGTCGGCTACAATATGCTTAAAGCCATATAACCCTAAAGGTACCTTCACACGAAACGACTTTACAACGAGAACGACAACGATCCGTGACGTTGCAACGTCCTGGATAGCGATATCGTTGTGTTTGACACGCAGCAGCGATCTGGATCCTGCTGTGATATCGCTGGTCGTTGAATAAAGTTCAGAACTTTATTTGGTCGTCAGACCGGCGTGTATCGTCGTGTTTGACACCAAAAGCAACGATACCAGCGATGTTTTACGCTGGTAACCAGGGTAAATATCGGGTTACTAAGCGCAGGGCCGCGCTTAGTAACCCGATGTTTACCCTGGTTACCAGCGTAAAAGTAAAAAAAACAAACAGTACATACTCACCTGCGCGTCCCCTGCCGTCCGCTTCCTGCTCGGACTGAGCGCCGGCCCTAAAGTGAAAGTAAAAGCACAGCGGTGACATCACCGCTCTGCTGTTAGGGCCGGCGCTCACACAGTACAGGAAGCGGACGCCGGGGGGGACGCGCAGGTGAGCATG
The DNA here is from genome assembly GCF_051348905.1 of Ranitomeya variabilis. Taxonomy (NCBI): domain Eukaryota; kingdom Metazoa; phylum Chordata; class Amphibia; order Anura; family Dendrobatidae; genus Ranitomeya; species Ranitomeya variabilis. The sequence continues at coordinate 829,822,334 of NC_135233.1, forward strand.
TACTGTTTGTTATTTTTACTTTTACGCTGGTAACCAGGGTAAACATCGGGTTACTAAGCGCGGCCCTGCGCTTAGCAACCCGATGTTTACCCTGGTTACCCGGGGACCTTGGCATCGTTGGTCGCTGGAGAGCGGTCTGTGTGACAGCTCTCCAGCGACCAAACAGCGACGCTGCAGCGATCGGCATCGTTGTCGCTATCGCTGCAGCGTCGCTTCGTGTGAAGGTACCTTAAGAAGCTTTGAGATTCTATTCCATGAAGTGATAAAACAAAACTGGAGCTTTTTAGGTCTTTCGATAGTGATATGTCTGGAAGAGGAAGAATGAAGCATACACTGAAAAGAACACCCTACATAAATTGACACGGTAAATGTTCTGTGGCTGCTTTGCTTCTTCCTAGTGAAAGCCTGCAACATGTGGATGACAGAAAAGATTTAAGTATAAAGAAATCATATGTGAAAATGTCATGACATTTGCAAAGTAATTACAGCTGGGGTGTCACCTGACCTTCCACTTTAATGATCCCAAGCATACCTCAAATTCTACTAATTCTTGGTTTCTGAAGAATTGTTTCAAGTATCTGGAGTGACTGTCATAGTCATCTGACTTGACCTCAAAGAAAATCTTTGGTGGGATATGAAGAAGGCAGTTGGAGCACCCAAACCTAAGAATAATAATGAATTGGGGATCATTGCTTATGAGACATTGGCTAAGTTTCCTCATGAAGACAGCCAAAAGTTGAGATTTGATGTTTACTTCTGTCAAGTCTGTCAGAGGCTGCAGGCTGAGAAAGGCTAATTCAGACAAAGTTGGTACAAGCCAATCCATCTTGCAGATTCTGGAGGAACTCTGGCCTTCACCCTTTAATCCCTTTGCAGGGATCTGGTCTTACAACATGGTGTAGGGTGGATCATCTTCACTGGTGTGCCAGGTGTTTGCTATGCAGATTTTTGAAGAACTTTATACTTTTTTTAGTTGTCCAATAAAGGTTTACAAAGTTTGAGCCGCCTCCGCCTCAAGCTGGATCATTTCTCCTCTTGTTTTCATTTGTCTTGGGAGCTTACCCCAATCCATGCTGGGTGATGGCAGGTTTGGGAATTTCATCGCAGACTGGTAAGCTGACTATTTTTCTTTTAAATAGTCAATGAATGAGCTGGAGCAAAAATCAAGAATGTCACCTAGGAATATATCAAGGTACAAGTACATATCAGCTAGTCATATTATAACTGGAGTTGTTACTATTATTTCAGGAGCTTAAATAGCTTGCAGCTCCACCCAAGTCACAAAGCAGGAACAAACACTGATAGAAGTTAACTCATTATCTCTCATGGTGGACAGAAAAAAAAATACCAGAAGGCACAAAACTAGAATTCTTGCCCCATGTCACCCGCAATGAGAATGCAGCGCTGCCCGGAAACCGAAGCAGAGACTAGAAGGACAGTCATCAATAATACAGATGTCACAGCAACAGATCATATCATCTCAAGGCTCCTCTACTAAATGCACTTGTCGTGAAGAGAATAATTCTGAGACTGCAGTACATGCAGCATTTTGGCTTGAATTTGGAGAAACCTTTTGCTATGTTAATTGTGCTGACATATTTATAATGCTCTTGTTTAATTGGCGAATTGTAAACAGCAAAATGTATGCAAATTTTACAATAATGATCATTTGCAATTGGAGTTAAATAAGTTGGATTGTTACTACATTTATATGTATATAGACACAAACACAAACACTACACAAATATATAGATATATAGATTAGGGTTGAGCGACTTTTATTTTTATAGGATTGGGTCGGGTTTCACGAAACCCGACTTTCTCAAAAGTCGGGTCGAGTGAAATCGGCCGATCCTATAAAAAAGTCGGGGTCGGGGTCAGCCGAAACACGAAACCCAATGCAGTGCAATGGGATACTATTGTTCCCAGGGTCTGAAGGAGAGGAAACTCTCCTTCAAGCCCTGGGATCCATATTTAAGTGTAAAATAAAGAATTAAAATAAAAAATATTGATATACTCACATCTCCGACGCAGCCTGGACATCGCCGCTGGTAACCGGCATCTTCCGTTCCTAAGAATGGCACTTGAAAGACCTTTCGATGACGTCACGGCTTGTGATTGGTCGCGGCCGCCCACGTGACCGCTCAGCGACCAATCACAAAGCCGTGACGTAATTTTCAGGTCCTAAATTCCTCATTCTAGGAATTTAGGACATGAGAATTACGTCACGGCTTTTGATTGGTCGCTGAGCAGTCACGTGGGCGGCCGCGACCAATCACAAGCCGTGACGTCATCGAAAGGTCCTTCACGCGCTCATTCTTAAGAAGGAAGGCTGCCGGAAAGAAGCCGAGGGTGAGTATATTCCTATTAGGTATATACTCACCCTCGGACGCGCCCTGCTTCTTTCCGGCAGCCTTCCTTCTTAAGAATGAGCACGTGAAGGACCATTCGATGACGTCACGGCTTGTGATTGGTCGCGGCCGCCCACGTGACCGCTCAGCGACCAATCACAAAGCCGTGACGTAATTTTCAGGTCCTAAATTCCTCATTCTAGGAATTTAGGACATGAGAATTACGTCACGGCTTTTGATTGGTCGCTGAGCGGTCACGTGGGCGGCCACGACCAATCACAAGCCGTGACGTCATCGAAAGGTCTTTCAAGCGCCATTCTTAGGAACGGAAGATGCCGGTTACCAGCGGCGATGTCCAGGCTGCGTCGGAGAGGTGAGTATATCAATATTTTTTATTTTCATTCTTTATTTTACACTTAAATGTGGATTCCAATACCAATTTCCGATATCGCAAACATATCGGAACTCGGTATCGGAATTCCGATACCAGATTCAGAAGATCGCCGACCTCATGGCCGACCCCACACAGGGGTCGAGTCGGGTTTCATGAAACCCGACTTTGCCAAAAGTCGGCGACTTCTGAAAATGGCCGACCCATTTCGCTCAACCCTAATATAGATAGATAGATAGATATAAGTACATACACATATATATATATAGATAGATATAAGTACATACACATATATATAGGCTTGAGAAAGGATTTGTTGTATCCGAAACGTTGCCACACCACAGGACATTAAAGTCCTCTCTTTTACATCTTTTTGTGCTGTTTCCCTTTTTGTTTACTATATATATATACACTCACTGGCCGCTTTATTAGGTACACCTGTCCAACTTCTTGTTAACACTTAATTTCTAATCAGCCAATCACATGGCGGCAACTCAGTGCATTTAGGCATGTAGACATGGTCAAGACAATCTCCTGCAGTTCAAACCGAGCATCAGTATGGGGAAGAAAGGTGATTTGAGTGCCTTTGAACGTGGCATGGTTGTTGGTGCCAGAAGGGCTGGTCTGAGTATTTCAGAAACTGCTGATCTACTGGGATTTTCACACACAACCATCTCTAGGGTTTACAGAGAATGGTCCGAAAAAGAAAAAAAATCCAGTGAGCGGCAGTTCTGTGGGCGGAAATGCCTTGTTGATGCCAGAGGTCAGAGGAGAATGGGCAGACTGGTTCGAGCTGATAGAAAGGCAACAGTGACTCAAATCGCCACCCGTTACAACCAAGGTAGGCCTAAGAGCATCTCTGAACGCACAGTGCGTCGAACTTTGAGGCAGATGGGCTACAGCAGCAGAAGACCACACCGGGTACCACTCCTTTCAGCTAAGAACAGGAAACTGAGGCTACAATTTGTACAAGCTCATCGAAATTGGACAGTAGAAGATTGGAAAAACGTTGCTTGGTCTGATGAGTCTCGATTTCTGCTGCGACATTCGGATGGTAGGGTCAGAATTTGGCGTAAACAACATGAAAGCATGGATCCATCCTGCCTTGTATGGAGCATCTTTGGGATGTGCAGCCGACAAATCTGCGGCAACTGTGTGATGCCATCATGTCAATATGGACCAAAATCTCTGAGGAATGCTTCCAGCACCTTGTTGAATCTATGCCACGAAGAATTGAGGCAGTTCTGAAGGAAAAAAGGGGTCCAACCCGTTACTAGCATGGTGTACCTAATAAAGTGGCCGGTGAGTGTATATATATATATATATATATATATATATATATATATATATATATATATATATATATATATATATAGTGGGCAAAATGAGTAATATTAACCCCTTAATCCCGTATGATGTACTATCCCGTCAAGGTGACCTGGGACTTAATTCCCGGTGACGGGATAGTACGTCATACGCGATCAGCCGCGCTCACGGGGGGAGCGCGGCCGATCGCGGCAGGGTGTCAGCTGCCTATCGCAGCTGACATCCGGCACTATGTGCCAGGAGCGGTCACGGACTGCCCCCGGCACATTAACCCCCGGCACACCGCGATCAAACATGATCGCAGTGTACCGGCGGTATAAGGAAGCATCGCGCAGGGAGGGGGCTCCCTGCGGGCTTCCCTGAGACCCCCGGAGCAACGCGATGTGATCACGTTGCTCTGAGGGTCTCCTACCTTCTTCCTCCCTGCAGGTCCCGGATCCAAGATGGCCGCGGCATCCGGGTCCTGCAGGGAGAAAGGTGGCTTACCGAGTGCCTGCTCAGAGCAGACGCTGGTAAGCCTGCACCGATGTAAGTGTGTTATGACCCCAGTGGACAGGGTCTCAGAGGAACGTGTAAGTCTGCAAGATACAAAAATCCAGCTCATAGGGCTGTGGTAACTGGGTTGACCAAATAGCTACTCCTAACGCCAACACTAGAAGTAGCCGGGAATCATGCCTACGGTGATTGCTAGATGACTCGCGCCAGCCGGAGAATCTAACTACCCCTAGGAGAAGAAAACAAAGACCTCTCTTGCCTCCAGAGAAAGGGACCCCAAAGCAAGATACAAGCCCCCCACAAATAATAACGGTGAGGTAAGAGGAAATGACAAACACAGAAATGAACCAGGTTCAGCAAAGAGAGGCCAGCTTACTAATAGCAGAATATAGCAAGATAACTTATCTGGTCAACAAAAACCCTATAAAAATCCACGCTGGAGATTCAAGAACCCCCGAACCGTCTAACTGTCCGGGGGGAGAACACCAGCCCCCTAGAGCTTCCAGCAAAGGTCAGGATACAGATAGGAACAAGCTGGACAAAAATACCAAACAAAACAAAAGCAAAAAGCAAAGAAGCAGACTTAGCTTGAAAAACAGGAACCAGGATCAGAGGACAAGAGCACAACAGATTAGCTCTGATTTCAACGATGCCAGGCATTGAACTGAAGGTCCAGGGAGCTTATATAGCAACGCCCCTGAACTAACGGCCCAGGTGAGGATATAGGAAAAGACAGACGCTCCAGAGTCAAATCACTAATGACCACTAGAGGGAGCAAAAAGCAAAATCACAACAGTACCCCCCCCTTAGTGAGGGGTCACCGAACCCTCACCACGACCACCAGGGCGATCAGGATGAGCGGCATGAAAGGCACGAACTAAATCGGCCGCATGAACATCAGAGGCGACCACCCAGGAATTATCTTCCTGACCATAGCCCTTCCACTTGACCAGGTACTGAAGCCTCCGCCTGGAGAGACGACAATCCAAGATCTTCTCCACCATGTACTCCAACTCGCCCTCAACCAACACCGGAGCAGGAGGCTCAGCAGAAGGAACCACAGGCACAACGTACCGCCGCAACAAGGACCTATGAAACACGTTGTGGATAGCAAACGACACAGGTAGATCCAGGCGAAAGGATACAGGATTAAGAATTTCCAATATCTTGTAAGGACCAATAAAACGAGGTTTAAATTTGGGAGAGGAAACCTTCATAGGAACAAAGCGGGAAGAAAGCCACACCAAATCCCCAACACGTAGTCGGGGACCCACACCGCGGCGGCGGTTGGCAAAGCGCTGAGCCCTCTCCTGTGACAACTTCAAGTTGTCCACCACAAGATTCCAGATCCGCTGCAACCTATCCACCACAGAATCCACCCCAGGGCAGTCAGAAGGTTCCACATGACCCGAAGAAAAACGAGGGTGGAAACCAGAGTTGCAGAAAAACGGCGAAACCAAGGTGGCGGAACTAGCCCGATTATTAAGGGCAAACTCAGCTAACGGCAAGAAGGTCACCCAATCGTCCTGATCAGCAGAGACAAAACACCTCAAATAAGCCTCCAAAGTCTGATTAGTTCGCTCCGTCTGTCCATTAGTCTGAGGATGGAAAGCAGACAAAAATGACAAGTCAATGCCCATCCTACTACAAAAGGATCGCCAGAATCTGGAAACGAACTGGGATCCTCTGTCTGACACAATATTCTCAGGGATGCCGTGCAAACGAACCACGTTCTGGAAAAACACAGGAACCAGATCGGAAGAGGAAGGCAGTTTAGGCAAAGGAACCAAATGGACCATCTTGGAGAAGCGATCACATATCACCCAGATAACAGACATGCCCTGAGACACCGGAAGATCAGAAATGAAATCCATGGAGATATGTGTCCAAGGTCTCTTAGGGACAGGCAAGGGCAAGAGCAACCCGCTGGCACGAGAACAGCAAGGCTTAGCTCGAGCACAAGTCCCACAGGACTGTACAAATGACCGCACATCCCTAGACAAGGAAGGCCACCAAAAGGATCTGGCCACCAGATCTCTGGTGCCAAAAATTCCTGGGTGACCTGCCAACACCGAGGAATGAACCTCGGAAATGACTCTGCTGGTCCACTTATCAGGCACAAACAGTCTGTCAGGTGGACAAGAATCAGGCCTATCAGCCTGAAATCTCTGCAACACACGTCGCAGATCAGGAGAAATAGCTGACAAGATAATACCATCCTTAAGAATACCAACAGGTTCAGCGACTCCAGGAGCATCAGGCACAAAGCTCCTGGAAAGAGCATCGACCTTCACATTCTTTGAACCTGGTAAATACGAGACAACAAAGTCAAAACGGGAGAAAAACAATGACCAGCGGGCCTGTCTAGGATTCAGGCGTTTAGCAGACTCGAGATACATCAGATTTTTGTGATCAGTCAAGACCACCACACGATGCTTAGCACCCTCGAGCCAATGACGCCACTCCTCAAATGCCCATTTCATGGCCAACAACTCCCGATTGCCCACATCATAATTTCGCTCCGCAGGCGAAAACTTCCTAGAGAAAAAGGCGCAAGGTCTCATAACAGAGCAACCAGGGCCTCTCTGCGACAAAACGGCCCCTGCTCCAATCTCTGAAGCATCCACCTCAACTTGAAAGGGAAGCGAGACATCAGGCTGGCACAAAACAGGCGCCGAAGTAAACCGACGTTTCAACTCCTGGAAAGCCTCCACGGCAGCAGGAGCCCAATTAACCACATCGGAGCCCTTCTTGGTCATATCCGTCAAAGGTTTCACAATGCTAGAAAAGTTAGCGATAAAACGACGGTAGAAGTTAGCGAAACCCAAGAACTTCTGAAGACTCTTAACTGACGAGGGCTGAGTCCAATCAAGAATAGCTCGGACCTTGACTGGGTCCATCTCCACAGCAGAAGGGGAAAAAATGAACCCCAAAAAGGGAACCTTCTGTACACCAAAAAGACACTTTGAGCCCTTGACAAACAAAGAATTTTCACGCAAAATTTTAAAGACCATCCTGACCTGCTCCACATGCGAGTCCCAATCATCAGAAAAAACCAGAATATCATCCAGATAAACGATCAGAAATTTATCCAGATAGTTCCGGAAAATGTCATGCATAAAGGACTGAAAAACTGAAGGGGCATTAGAGAGCCCAAAAGGCATCACCAAGTACTCAAAATGACCTTCGGGCGTATTGAATGCGGTTTTCCATTCATCCCCTTGCTTAGTGCGCACAAGGTTGTACGCACCACGAAGGTCTATCTTGGTAAACCACTTGGCACCTTTAATCCGGGCAAACAAGTCAGACAACAGCGGCAAAGGATACTGAAATTTGACAGTGATCTTATTTAAAAGCCGATAGTCAATACAAGGCCTCAAAGATCCGTCCTTTTTAGCCACAAAAAAGAATCCCGCACCAAGAGGGGAAGAAGACGGACGGATGTGTCCTTTCTCCAGAGACTCCTTGATATATGAACGCATAGCGGTATGTTCAGGTATCGACAGATTAAACAGTCTTCCCTTAGGAAATTTACTGCCTGGAATCAAATCTATTGCACAGTCACATTCCCTATGAGGAGGCAATGCACTGGACCTGGACTCGCTAAAGACATCCTGATAATCAGACAAGTACTCCGGAACTTCCGAAGGCGTAGAAGAAGCAATAGACACAGGCAGGGAATCCTCATGAATACCACGACAGCCCCAACTAGACACTGACATAGCCTTCCAGTCAAGGACTGGATTATGGGTCTGTAACCATGGCAGCCCCAAAACAACCAAATCATGCATTTTATGTAGAACGAGAAAACGTATCACCTCGCGGTGTTCAGGAGTCATGCACATGGTCACCTGTGTCCAATACTGCGGCTTATTTTCTGCCAATGGCGTAGCATCAATACCCCTAAGAGGGATAGGATTTTCTAATGGTTCAAGAATAAAACCACAGCGCTTAGCAAATGAGAGATCCATAAGACTCAGGGCAGCACCTGAATCTACAAACGCCATGACAGGATAAGATGACAGTGAGCAAATCAAAGTTACAGACAGAATAAACTTAGGATGCAAATTACCAACGGTGACAGGACTAACAACCTTAGATATACGTTTAGAGCATGCTGAGATAACATGTGTAGAATCACCACAGTAGTAGCACAAGCCATTCCGGCGTCTATGAATTTTCCTCTCATTTCTAGTCAGGATTCTATCACATTGCATCAAATTAGGTGTCCGTTCAGACAACACCATGAGGGAATTTGCGGTTTTTCTATCACATTGCATCACATCAGGTGTCTGTTCAGACAACAACATGAGGGAATTTGCGGTTTTGCGCTCCCGCAACCGCCGGTCAATTTGAATAGCCAGGGACATGGTATCATTCAGACCTGTGGGAATGGGAAAACCCACCATAACATTCTTAATGGCCTCAGAAAGGCCATTTCTAAAATTAGCGGCCAGTGCACACTTGTTCCAATGTGTCAGCACGGACCATTTCCGAAATTTTTGGCAATACACCTCAGCCTCGTCCTGGCCCTGAGACATAGCCAGCAAGGCTTTCTCTGCCTGAATCTCAAGATTGGGTTCCTCATAAAGTAAACCGAGCGCCAGAAAAAACGCATCAATATCAGCCAATGCCGGATCTCCTGGCGCCAACGAAAAAGCCCAATCCTGAGGGTCACCCCGTAAGAATGAAATAACAATTTTTACTTGTTGAGCAGAGTCTCCAGACGAACAAGGTTTCAGGGACAAAAATAATTTACAATTATTCCTGAAATTCCTAAACTTAAATCGGTCTCCTGAAAACAGTTCAGGAATCGGAATCTTGGGTTCAGACCTAGGATTTCTGGTAACATAATCTTGTATACCCTGCACACGAGCGGCAAGCTGGTCCACACTTGTAATCAAGGTCTGGACATTCATGTCTGCAGCAAGCTTAAGCCACTCTGAGGTAAAGGGGAAAAGAAAAAAAAAATGAGAGAGGGAAAAAAAAAACTAAAAATTTTCTTTCTTATAATCCCACTTCTGCAATGCATTAAACATTTAATACTGGCCTGGCATACTGTTATGACCCCAGTGGACAGGGTCTCAGAGGAACGTGTAAGTCTGCAAGATACAAAAATCCAGCTCATAGGGCTGTGGTAACTGGGTTGACCAAATAGCTACTCCTAACGCCAACACTAGAAGTAGCCGGGAATCATGCCTACGGTGATTGCTAGATGACTCGCGCCAGCCGGAGAATCTAACTACCCCTAGGAGAAGAAAACAAAGACCTCTCTTGCCTCCAGAGAAAGGGACCCCAAAGCAAGATACAAGCCCCCCACAAATAATAACGGTGAGGTAAGAGGAAATGACAAACACAGAAATGAACCAGGTTCAGCAAAGAGAGGCCAGCTTACTAATAGCAGAATATAGCAAGATAACTTATATGGTCAACAAAAACCCTATAAAAATCCACGCTGGAGATTCAAGAACCCCCGAACCGTCTAACGGTCCGGGGGGAGAACACCAGCCCCCTAGAGCTTCCAGCAAAGGTCAGGATACAGATAGGAACAAGCTGGACAAAAATACCAAACAAAACAAAAGCAAAAAGCAAAGAAGCAGACTTAGCTTGAAAAACAGGAACCAGGATCAGAGGACAAGAGCACAACAGATTAGCTCTGATTTCAACGATGCCAGGCATTGAACTGAAGGTCCAGGGAGCTTATATAGCAACGCCCCTGAACTAACGGCCCAGGTGAGGATATAGGAAAAGACAGACGCTCCAGAGTCAAATCACTAATGACCACTAGAGGGAGCAAAAAGCAAAATCACAACAAAGTGAGATCGGTGATCTGATAAAGTGCAGTGCACACTATCAGATCATCGATCTGTGATGTCCCCCCCTGGGACAAAGTAAAAAAGTAAAAAAAAAATTTTTCCACATGTGTAAAAAAAAAAAAAAAAAATCCTAAATAAATAATAAAAAAATATATATATATATTATTCCCATAAATACATTTCTTTATCTAAATAAAAAAAACAAAACAATAAAAGTACACATATTTAGTATCGCCGCGTCCGTAACGACCCAACGTATAAAACTGCCCCACTAGTTAACCCCTTCAGTAAACACCGTAAGAGGGAAAATAAAAAACGAGGCAAAAAACAACGCTTTATTACCATACCGCCGAACAAAAAGAGGAATAACACGCGATCAAAAAGACTGATATAAATAATCATGGTACCGCTGAAAACGTCATCTTGTCCCGCAAAAAACGAGCCACCATATAGCATCATCTGCAAAAAAATAAAAAAGTTATAGTCCTGAGAATAAAGCGATACCAAAATAATTATTTTTTCTATAAAATAGTTTTTATCGTATAAAAGCGCCAAAACATAAAAAAATGATATAAATGAGGTATCGCTGTAATCGTACTGACCCGTCGAATAAAACTGCTTTATCAATTTTACCAAACGCGGAACGGTATAAACGCCTCTCCCAAAAGAAATTCATGAATAGCAGGTTTTTGGTCATTCTGCCTCACAAAAATCGGAATAAAAAGTGATCAAAAACGGTCACATGTCCGAAAATGTTACCAATAAAAACGTCAACTCGTCCCGCAAAAAACAAGACCTCACATGACTCTGTGGAGCAAAATGTGGAAAAATTATAGGTCTCAAAATGTGGAGACGCAAAAACTTTTTTGCTATAAAAAGCGTCGCTGGTTTCACACTTGCGTTTTTGTCTGCAGCGTTTTTTGCACAAAAAAACACATGCGTTTTTTCCCTATATTTAACATTGAAAACACATGCGTTTTTTTGTACGCGTTTGGTCGCGTTTTCAAACGCATGCGTTTTTTTTCTGCATGTGTTCATTTTCAGAAATACAGCCTGCAGTATTTTCTTGCGTTTTTAAGCACATGCGTTTGCATTAAAAACGCATGCGTTTTTATCGAAAAAAAACAGAAAACACACTGAAAAGCCACCCACCACCATCAAGGTGATAAAGGGATCCAAACCCTAACCCTAACTCTACCCCTAACCTCACCCCTAACCGTTTAATGAACATTTTCTGACAGTCATAGTGCCACGTATTTCAGTGCCACGTATTTCAGTGCCACGTATTTCAGTGCCACGTATTTCATTGCCACGTATCACATATTTCAGTGCCACGTGTTTCAGTGCCACGTGTTTCAGTGCCACGTATTTAAGTGTCACGTATTTCAGTGCCACGTATCACATATTTCAGTGCCACATATTTTAGTGCCACGTATTTAAGTACCACGTATTTCAGTGCCACGTATTTCAGTGCCACGTATTTCAGTGCCACATATTTCAGTGCCACGTATCACGTGTTTCAGTGCCACGTATTTCAGTGCCACGTATTTCAGTGCCACGTATTTCAGTGCCACGTATTTCAGTGCCACGTATTTCAGTGCCACGTATCACGTATTTCAAGTGCCACGTATTTCAGTGCCACGTATTTCAGTGCCACGTATCACGTAGTTCAGTGCCACGTATTTCACTGCCACGTATTTCAGTGCCACGTATTTCAGTGCCACGTATTTCAGTGCCACGTATTTCAGTGCCACGTATCACGTATTTCAGTGCCACGTATTTCAGTGCCACGTATTTCAGTGCCACGTATTTCAGTGCCACTTATTTCAGTCACGTTTAGGGTTAGGGTTAGGGGTAGGGTTAGGGTTAGGGCTAGGGTTGGAGGTAAAGTTAGGGTTAGGGTTGGGGCTAAAGTTAGGGTTGGGGCTAAAGTTAGGGTTAGGGTTTGGATTAAATTTACGGTTTGGATTAGGGTTGGGATTAGAATTATGGGTGTGTCAGGGCTAGGGGTGTGGTTAGGGTTACCGTTGGGATTAGGGCTAGGGGTCTGTTTGGATTAGGGTTTCAGGTAGAATTGGGAAGTTTCCACTGTCCAGGCACATCAGGGGCTCTCCAAACGGGACATGGCGTCCAATCTCAATTCCAGCCAATTCTGCGTTGAAAAATTAAAACAGTGCTCCTTCCCTTCCGAGCTCTCCCGTGCGCCCAAAAAGGGGTTTACCCCAACATATGGGTTATCAGCGTACTCGGGACAAATTGAACAACAACTTCTGGGGTCCAAGTTCTCTTGTTATCCTTGGGAAAATAAAAATTTGGGGGGCTAAAAATCATTTTTGTGGGAAAAAAAAGATGTTTTATTTTCACGGCTCTGCGTTATAAACTGTAGTGAAACACTTGGGGGTTCAAAGTTCTCACAACACATCTAGATAAGTTCCTTGGGAGGTCTAGTTTCCAATATGGGGTCACTTGTGGTGGGTTTGTACTGTTTGGGTACATCAGGGGCTCTGCAAATGCAACGTGACACCTGCAGACCAATCCATTTAAGGCTGCATTCCAAATGGCGCTCCTTCCCTTCCGAGCTCTGTCATGCGCCCAAACAGTGGTTCCCCCCCACATATGGGGTATCAGCGTACTCAGGACAAATTGGACAACAACTTTTGGGGTCTAATTTATCCTGATACCCTTGTGAAAATACAAAACTGGGGGCTAAAAAATCATTTTTGTGAAAAAAAAAAAAAAGAATTTTTATTTTCACGGCTTTGCGCTATACACTTTAGTGAAACACTTAGGGGTTCAAAGTTCTCAAAACACATCTAGATAAGTTCCTTGGGAAGTCTAGTTTCCAATATGGGGTCACTTGTGGGGGGTTTGTACTGTTTGGGTACATCAGGGGCTCTGCAAATGCAATGTGACGGCTGCTGACCAATCCATTTAAGTCTGCATTCCAAATGGCGCTCCTTCCCTTTCGAGCTCTGTCATGCGCCCAAACAGTGGTTCCCCCCCACACATGGGGTATCAGCGTACTCAGGACAAATTGGAAAACAAATTTTGGGGTCCAATTTATTCTGTTACCCTTGTAAAAATACAAAGCTGGGGGCTAAAAAATCATTTTTGAGAAAAAAAAATAAAATATATTTTCACGGCTCTGCGTTATAATCTGTAGTGAAACACTTGGGGATTCAAAGCTCTCAAAACACATCTAGATAAGTTCCTTAGGGGGTCTACTTTCCAAAATGGTGTCACTTGTGGGGGGTTTCAATGTTTAGGCACATCAGGGGCTCTCCAAACACAACATGGCGTCCCATCTCAATTCCAGTCAATTTTGCATTGAAAAGTCAAATGGCGCTCCTTCCTTTCCAAGCTCTGCCATGCGCCCAAACAATGGTTTGCACCCACATATGGGGTATCAGCGTACTCAGGACAAACTGCACAACATTTTTTGGGGTCCAATTTCTTCTCTTAGCCTTGGGAAAATAAAAAATTGGGGGCGAAAAGATCATTTTTGTGAAAAAATATGATTTTTTATTTTTACGGCTCTGCATTATAAACTTCTGTGAAGCACTTGGTGGGTCAAAGTGCTCACCACACATCTAGATAAGTTCCTTAGGGGGTCTACTTTCCAAAATGGTGTCACTTGTAGGGAGTTTCAATGTTTAGGCACATCAGGGGCTCTCCAAACGCAACATGGCGTCCCATCTCAATTCCAGTCAATTTTGCATTGAAAAGTCAAATGGCGCTCCTTCCCTTCCAAGCTCTGCCATGCGCCCAAACAATGGTTTACACCCACATATGGGGTATCAGCGTACTCAGGACAAATTGCACAACATTTTTTGGGGTCCAATTTCTTCTCTTAGCCTTGGGAAAATAAAAAATTGGGGGCAAAAATATCATTTTTGTGAAAAAATATGATTTTTTATTTTTACGGCTCTGCATTATAAACTTCTGTGAAGCACTTGGTGGGTCAAAGTGCTCACCACACATCTAGATAAGTTCCTTGGGGGGTCTACTTTCCAAAATGGTGTCACTTGTAGGGAGTTTCAATGTTTAGGCACATCAGGGGCTCTCCAAACGCAACATGGCGTCCCATCTCAATTCCAGTCAATTTTGCATTGAAAAGTCAAATGGCGCTCCTTCCCTTCCAAGCTCTGCCATGCGCCCAAACAATGATTTACACCCACATATGGGGTATCAGCGTACTCAGGACAAATTGCACAACATTTTTTGGGGTCCAATTTCTTCTCTTAGCCTTGGGAAAATAAAAAATTGGGGGCGAAAAGATCATTTTTGTGAAAAAATATGATTTTTTATTTTTACGGCTCTGCATTATAAACTTCTGTGAAGCACTTGGTGGGTCAAAGTGCTCACCACACATCTAGATAAGTTCCTTAGGGGGTCTACTATCCAAATGGTGTCAATTGTAGGGGGTTTCAGTGTTTAGGCACACCAGGGGCTCTCCAAACGCAACATGGCGTCCCATCTCAATTCCAGTCAATTTTGCATTGAAAAGTCAAATGGCGCTCCTTTCCTTCCGAGCTCTGCCATGCGCCCAAACAGTGGTTTACCCCCACATATAGGGTATCAGCGTACTCAGGACAAATTGTACAACAACTTTGGGGGTCCATTTTCTCCTGTTACCCTTGGTAAAATAAAACAAATTGGAGCTGAAATAAATTTTGTGTGAAAAAAAGTTAAATGTTCATTTTTATTTAAACATTCCAAAAATTCCTGTGAAACACCTGAAGGGTTAATAAACTTCTTGAATGTGGTTTTGAGCACCTTGAGGGGTGCAGTTTTTAGAATGGTGTCACACTTGGGTATTTTCTATCATATAGACCCCTCAAAATGACTTCAAATGAGATGTGGTCCCTAAAAAAAAATGGTGTTGTAAAAATGAGAAATTGCTGGTCAACTTTTAACCCTTATAACTCCGTCACAAAAAAAAATTTTGGTTCCAAAATTGTACTGATGTAAAGTAGACATGTGGGAAATGTTACTTATTAAGTATTTTGTGTGACATATGTCTGTGATTTAAGGGCATAAAAATTCAAAGTTGGAAAATTGCGAAATTTTCAAAATTTTCGCCAAATTTCCATTTTTTTCACAAATAAACGCAAGTTATATCGAATAAATTTTACCACTATCATGAAGTACAATATGTCATGAGAAAACAGTGTCAGAATCGCCAAGATCCGTCAAAGCGTTCCAGAGTTATAGCCTCATAAAGGGACAGTGGTCAGAATTGTAAAAATTGGCCCGGTCATTAACGTGCAAACCACCCTCGGGGCTTAAGGGGTTAAGAGTAGGGTAATTTTAACATTGACAGATAGAATATCAAAAATAATATCCGGATAATCATATTGTATAAATTATATATATTTATTTGCATTTTGCAGAGAGAGATAAGTATTTGATCCCCAACCAACCACTAAGAGTTCTGGCTCCTGCAGCCAAGTTAGATACATCTAATTAACTTGTTGCCTGCATTAAAGACAGCTGTCTTACATAGTCACTTTTATAAAAGACTCCTGTCAGCAGACTCAATTAATCAGTCAGACTCTAACCTCCACAACATGGGCAAGACCAAAAAGCTTTATAAGGATGTCAGGGACAAGATCATAGACCTGCACAAAGCTGAAATGGGCTACAAAACCTTATGCAAGATGCTGGGTGAGAAGGAGACAACTGTTGGTGCAATAGTAAGAAAATGGAAGAAATAAAAAATTACTGTCAATCGACATCGATCCAGGGCACCATGCAAAATTTCACCTCGTGGGGTATCCTTGATCATGAGGAAGGTGAGAGATCACCCTTAAACTACATGGGGGAACTTGTTAATGATCTCAAGGCAGCTGGGAACACAGTCACCAAGAAAACTATTGGTAACACATTACACTGTAAAGGTTTAAAATCCTGCAGCTCCCGCAAGGTACCCCTGATCAAGAAGGCACATGTGCAGGCCTGTCTGAAGTTTGCCAATGAACACCTGGATGATTCTGTGAGGGATTAGGATAAGGTGCTGTGGTCAGATGAGACAAAAATTGAGGTCTTTGGCATTAACTCAACTTGCCATGTTTGGAGGAAAAGAAATGCTGCCTATGACCCAAAGAACACTGTCCCCATTGTCAAGCATGGAGTTGGAAACATTATGTTTTGGGGATGTTTCTCTGCTAAGGGCATAGGACTCCTTCACTGCATCAATGGGAGAATGGATGGAGCCATGTACCGTAAAACCCTGAGTGACAACCTCCTTCCCTCCACCAGGACATTAAAAATGATTCGTAGCTGGGTCTTCCAGCAAGACAATGACCCAAAACATACAGCCAAGGCAACAAAGGAGTGGCTCAAAAAGAAGCACAGGTGGCCTAGCCAGTCTCCAGACCTTAATCACATAGAAAACTTATGGGGGGAGTTGAATCTCTGAATTGCCAAACAACAGCCTCAAAATCTTAAAGATGTCGAGATGATCTGCAAAGAGGAGTGGACTAAAATTCCTCCTGACGTGCACAAATCTCATCATCAACTAAAAAAAACATCTGACTGCTGTGCTTGCCAACAAGAGTTTTGCCACCATGTATTAAGTCTTGTTTGCCAGAGGGATCAAATATTTATTTCTCACCACAAAATGCCAATAAATTTATATATTTTATACAATGTTATTTTCTGAATTTTATTTTTGATATTCTATCTCTCAAAGTTAAAATTAACCTACAGTTAAAATTATAGACTGTTCATGTCTTTTTCCATGGGTAAACTTACAAAGTCAGCAAGGGATCAAATAATTATTTCCCCCACTGTTTATATATCTGTCACATCTGTCAGAGGCTGCAGACTCAAAAAGTCGTACAGACTTGGTGCAAGCTAATCCATCTGGCAGATTCTAGTGGAACTCCGGCCTTTAGGCTTTAACCGCTTTACAGGGATCTGGTCTTACAACATCGTCTAATGGCTTGCTTCCATGGAAGGGCTGTTTGAGGGCTGCTGTTATCTATCTATCTATCTATCTATCTATCTATCTATCTATCTATCTATATACATGTATATGTATATTAAGGTAAAAGATATGCATTTATGTGTTCTGCTTTTTAATTATCTGTAGAACTCAGGCAGCGATGTGATTTAGGTAATTGATCTTTTTACTTCATAAAAATGTTTAAAATCTGAGTCACATGCTGAAAAATATGAAAATTAGACAGCATTTTAATATTCATGATGTAGATGTATACTTGTGAGCTAGATTCATACTCCGATGAGTTATGTTGAAATTTAGTTTGGTTCCAATTCACAGTGCAATCTTTTTATGCCCCTTTCTTTTCAAGCAACCAAATACATGCTTGCTTCAAGCTTATTTCCAGTATAGAGAGGTAGTGACATTAGCCATATTTGTATTTAATTTCATAAGCATATGTGCCTAGACTACGCCACTTCAACATGTCTCGGGGTTTAGGCTTGTTTCTCTAGGAGTCATCCTTCAAGCATAATTGGCAACCTTCTGATTTCATCTTTAATTATGTTAAATTATTATCTAGTTCAGCCTACGGGCTGGGAAATGCCTTTTATCCATCCTTTGTGGCTGTGTACATTTTCAGTGCTGCTACATAACAAAATGATATGAAAATATGCAAAATAATGCGAATTGTACCAGCTTTTTGTACTAGCACATATAAAACATTCCCTTGATGAATTCCAATTTCAAAGCCAGTAATTAAGAAGACATGAGGTACAAATAAGGTGTTCTGTGCAGAAATACCTTGAAAAGAGGTGTCAGTTGTTCCAAGTGTCCCCTCACCCCTCATTAATTACTGGCTTATTATCAAGTGAGTTCCTCCTTGTTTGACCTGATACTTTTATGGATCGGGGAGCTACACACTGACCTACATCTATACTTTTGCTCCCTTCCCTAGCAGCATTATTGGACAATCTTAGCTATAAGAATTAAGGCTGAAGTGTTACCCCTCAATCCCTATTATGTCTTTTTTACTCTTTCAATTCACATACTGATGATTTAAAGGTACTTTGCCTGATTTTTCACTGGCCGTCATAGTGCATATTGTGTTTTATTCCATGGTCTCTGTCAACTACTTTGAAATTGGAATTCATCAAGGGAATAGAGAATCTTATAATGTCACGGTACCATTGAAAACATTTCTGGTTAATTTTTTCTGAGAATTCCTCCACTCTATCCACTTCTTGCCCAAACAGTGTCCCCTATATGACATTTTCTGCTTATATTCATTTCTTCAAATTTTTATATTAAAAAATGGATCTTTTCGCAACTCAACCCCTTATTCTATCTTTTGTGGTTTGAGGTTGCCTTGTATTATTTATAGTCCATTTTCAGTTCGAACGGACATTTGTGGATACAAAATTATAAAAAAGAATAACATTTCAACTGTTTCTAAATGTGAAATGTAAAGTAATAAAATTATACATACAATTGATAATTCAGGATATTCATGGGGACATTTGTCCATGTTTTAATTGTGGTAAAATTATTATGACAAAGACACAATTTCACAGTGTTTCTATAAGGCCACCATTACAAAATATCTGATCTAGTAAAATTTTCTATTGTAAGAGAACCCTGATCTTCCATCAAATGCCTTTATATAATTGATGCCCATATTTTTACATCTGCAATGTTTAGCTGTGACCAAGCTATATCTATATATATAAGAAGCATCGTGATTACTCGCTAATCCCGCCCCCTACACAGTAGCTCCGCCCTCCACCACATCACCATACATAATCCTGCACCCCACCCCATTACCACACACAATCCTACCCCCACCACATTACCACACACAATCCCGCCCCCCACCACATTACCACACACAATCCGCACATCACCACACACAATCCTGCCCCCCACAAATCCTGCCCCCCACCACATCACCACACATAATCCCGCCCCCCACCACACTACCACACATAATCCCGCCCCCCACCACATTACCACACATAATCCGGCCCCCCATCACATTACCACACATAATCCCACCCCCACCCCATCACCACACATAATCCCACCCCCCACATTACCACAGATAATCCTGCCCCCCACCCATCACCACACATAATCCCACCCCTCACCACATCACCACACAAAATCCCACCCCCCACCACATCAACACACATAATCCTGCCCCCCACCACATTACTACACATAATCCTGCCCCCCCACCACATTACCACACATAATCCCACCCCCCACATTACCACACATAATCCCGCCCCCTACCCCATCACCACACATAATCCTGCCCCCCACCACATCACCACACATAATCCAGCCCCCACCACATCACCACACATAATCCAGGCCCTCCACCACATTACCACACATAATCCTGCCCCCCACCCCATCACCACACATAATCCAGCCCCCCACCACATCACCACACATAATCCCGCCCGCCCACCACATCACCACACATAATCTCACCCCCCACCACATTGCCACACAAAATCCCGCCCCCCAGTGCATCACCACACATAATCCCACCCCCCAACACATCACCACACATAATCCCATCCCCCCACCCCATCACCACACATAATCCCGCCCCCCACCCCATCACCACACATAATCCCGCCCCCCACCCCATCACCACACATAATCCCGCCCCCCCCACCCCATCACCACACATAATCCTGCCCCCCCACCACATATAATCCCGCCCCCACCACATCAATAAACATTATCCTGCCCCCACCACATTACCACACATAAGCCTGCCCCCCCACCACATCGCCACACATAATCCCGCCCCCCCACCACATCACCACACATAATCCCACCCGCACCACATAACCCCACATAATCCCGCCCCCCAACACATCACCACACATAATTCCACCCCCCACCCCATTACCACACATAATCTCGCCCCCCACCACATCACCACATAATCCCGCCCCCCAACACATCACCACACATAATCCCGCCCCCCATCCCCCACCCCATTACCACACATAATCCTGCCCCCCACCCCATTACCACACATAAGCCCCCCCCACCACATCACCACACATAATCCCGCCCTGAACACATCACCACACTGTTGTTATTAACTTCATTTTAAGTTAATTTACCACCTGCGTAAGCGCTATTGAATGTTGTCATTATTTACTTTAGTTTAATCACCAGCAGCGTTAATTAGATAGCAATGAGCGTGCTGAGCGTTAGCTGGCTGGAAACATCTAGTTTAAGTATAAGGAGCCACAGCTTACTTTGAAGTAATAATTGATAGGTTTTCAATATAACTATCAGCAGATTGCTTGTTGGGAATTTAGCTGTATATACTTATTGTGAAATTAATTATTCCCAACAATGATAATATATTACTTATTAGACTTATTGTGTGTTTTTAATTGCGCACTTAAATGACATTCACTTTATGTTTTCTACTAGAGTTAATGAAAAGTTATGTCTTATTTTCTACATTAGTCATAATAGGAATTATTGGCCCTCAACTATTGGTATTAATTCAACTCCAGTGGCAGAAACATGTAAATAGTGGACAGTAGCGGAACTGAGCCTGTCTGTTCATTGTGTAGTTGTCATAGTGTAGAGCTGCAGCTCATCTCTTTTCTCCTTTCAACAGAAACTAAGCTGAAAACGGCTGATCAGTAGGTGTACCCAATATGACGACCATCAGTCTTATAATGATGACATAAGCATAAGTAATCAATATTAAATGCATGAATGGAAGCTATAATGTCTTACAAAGTCTAATCAACTTTATGCCAGGATTTATTTCATGGTCTATATACAAATGACAATGCTGGTCTGGCAGAGGGTGTTCTGGCCCAAAGCCTACAGCCTCACATTTGCATTGAAGTCTGTATACAACTTTGAAATATGCTCAAATGAACAGAGCAGAGACAGACTGCCATATTTCTCATGTGAGAATCGCATGGCCCTGCATGCACTGGCCTGGCACATCTCCTGACCTGAGCAAGACAGTATGATGTATTTCTATGTTTTTGTCAAGCTCAGGTCAGGAGAGCTGACAGCCAGTGCGAGGTTTACGATGTGATCACTAGAAATACGGCAGTCTGTATCTGCCCTTATTCAAATGAATCATATAAAAATAGGATGTAAAAATGAACCCACATGAGAAAAAAGTATAAAAAGTATATTAATCTTTATTATTACATAGATATAAATAACAAAAATTCATAGTAATATTCCAAAATTAGCCATAAGATGGTGTTGCAACAAAATGACTGGCAAAATTGCATTGACCTGAGGTAAAACCAGAGACATATATAAATAAATACATAAAACATGTGCAAATGTGTAATCTATAATCTCATAATACTAGTGAGACCCCCTATGGTTGCTAGAAGTGTGCAAATAAAGCAAATCATGAGAAAGATGTGCAAGAAAATGTGCAAAATAAAGTAATAAGGTTTATAACTTTCAGTGTGCTGCAGCGCCAGGCATCCCTACGTACATTTCGGCAATGATTGCCTTCTTCCAGGGGAGTGTCTCTGCCCTTATCCACAGAGTTTTAAAGACTAAACTACTGTGATCAGATGTTTATTTGCACCTTCTGTTTATACTTCCGCATCATGGACATATAAATGCAGGAATTTGTTCTCACATAAAGTTATGTTCAGTTATATAAAGGCATGTTAATATTTCTGTTTTAAGTGCAATTTTTTGGGGGGAAATGAATGATTGTGACAAATCTGTGGGCACAGTAAAATTAAAAGAGACAACCAGTTGCACAAGTGCATACATTGTATCAATAAAAAAATACAAAAAAGTGTTGTGCACTAAAAAAGGTTATTTTCTTTCTTTTCCCTTAGACTTAACACTGTAAAACACTTCATGTTTCTTAGTGACCATTTGTCATTTTCCATTTGTAACTGTACTGTAATTTCAGTAGATTACAGTTCTGTTAAATGCCAAACATTGATAAAACTCAACAAAAAAGACATTGAATTAATTTACTGTAAAGGTACCGTTACACTAAACGACTTACCAACGATCACGACCAGCGATGCGATCGTTGGTAAGTTGTTGTGTGGTCGCTGGGGAGCTGTCACACAGACAGCTCTCTCCAGCGACCAACGATCAGGGGAACGACTTCGGCATCGTTGAAACTGTCTTCAACGATGCCGAAGTCCCCCTGCAGCACCCGGGTAACCAGGGTAAACATCGGGTTACTAAGTGCAGGGCCACGCTTAGTAACCCGATATTTACCCTGGTTACCATTGTAAAAGTAAAAAAAAAACACTACATACTCACCTTCTGATGTCTGTCACATCCCCCGGCGTCCACAGGGTTACGCGCTGCTGCCGAGAGCTTCCTGCACTGACTGAATGTGTCAGCGCCGGCAGCAGCGGTGACGTCACCACTGTGCTCTGCTTTACGGCCGGCCGGCGCTGACACATTCAGTGCAGGGAAGCCGTCGGCGGGGGACGTGACAGACATCAGAAGGTGAGTATGTAGTTTTTTTTTACTTTTACAATGGTAACCAGGGTAAATATCGGGTTACTAAGCGCCGCCCTGCACTTAGTAACCCGATATTTACCCTGGTTACAAGTGAACACATCGCTGGATCGGTGTCACACACACCGATCCAGCGATGACAGCGGGTGATCAGCGATGAAATAAGGTGCTGGCCTTCTAGCTCCAACCAACGATATCACAGCGGGATCCAGATCGCTGCTGCGTGTCAAACACAACGATATCGCTATCCGGGACGCTGCAATGTCACGGATCGTTGTCGTTCTCATTGGAAAGTTGTTCAGTGTGAAGGTACCTTAAGGTATGGCTGGAATGATTAAAAAATGAAGCAATCTTTTAGGGTAATCTTACAATGACAGTTTCTGTGAGCAATTGCAATATTCATTCCAATCAGAGAAGTGTTCTTGCTAGAAAATAAAATCATGGTGAACATTATAAAAACAATGTGGGTGGCTTTTGTTGCACAATTACTTCGTGTGAATGTACCATTATTCTTCTGGGCTGTGTACAACAACAGCATGTTATTAACTGTGTTCACCATTTTGGACGAATTCTGCTTGCTGGAAATGCCCTGTGATAGAAAAGCTGATAAAGTATTCACTTGAATTAAAGTCCACAGTAATCAGTTGTGCTCTGATTGGAAACTTGAGGAGAAATAGGAGATAGACATTCTGATAAACCTCACTTTTGTGAAAAAGTAGTAGTTTAACGTGTGGTAGCACTTCACGTGGCTTTTAATAACATGATTCAGGTTCGTTCTGAAGAGTTTCACAAAACCAGACTACATACAGTGGGGCAAAAAAGTATTTAGTCAGTCAGCAATAGTGCAAGTTCCACCACTTAAAAAGATGAGAGGCGTCTGTAATTTACATCATAGGTAGACCTCAACTATGGGAGACAAACTGAGAAAAAAAAATCCAGAAAATCACTTTGTCTGTTTTTTTATCATTTTATTTGCATATTATGGTGGAAAATAAGTATTTGGTCAGAAACAAACAATCAAGATTTCTGGCTCTCACAGACCTGTAACTTCTTCTTTAAGAGTCTCCTCTTTCCTCCACTCATTACCTGTAGTAATGGCACCTGTTTAAACTTGTTATCAGTATAAAAAGACACCTGTGCACACTCTCAAACAGTCTGACTCCAAACTCCACTATGGTGAAGACCAAAGAGCTGTCAAAGGACACCAGAAACAAAATTGTAGCCCTGCACCAGGCTGGGAAGACTGAATCTGCAATAGCCAACCAGCTTGGAGTGAAGAAATCAACAGTGGGAGCAATAATTAGAAAATGGAAGACATTCAAGACCACTGATAATCTCCCTCGATCTGGGGCTCCACGCAAAATCCCACCCCGTGGGGTCAGAATTATCACAAGAAGGGTGAGCAAAAATCCCAGAACCACGCGGGGGGACCTAGTGAATGAACTGCAGAGAGCTGGGACCAATGTAACAAGGCCTACCATAAGTAACACACTACGCCACCATGGACTTAGATCCTGCAGTGCCAGACGTGTCCCACTGCTTAAGCCAGTACATGTCCGGGCCCGTCTGAAGTTTGCTAGAGAGCATTTGGATGATCCAGAGGAGTTTTGGGAGAATGTCCTATGGTCTGATGAAACCAAACTGGAACTGTTTGGTAGAAACACAACTTGTCGTGTTTGGAGGAAAAAGAATACTGAGTTGCATCCATCCAACACCATACCTACTGTAAAGCATGGTGGTGGAAACATCATGCTTTGGGGCTGTTTCTCTGCAAAGGGGCCAGGACGACTGATTCGGGTACATGAAAGAATGAATGGGGCCATGTATCGTGAGATTTTGAGTGCAAACCTCCTTCCATCAGCAAGGGCATTGAAGATGAAACGTGGCTGGGTCTTTCAACATGACAATGATCCAAAGCACACCGCCAGGGCAATGAAGGAGTGGCTTCGTAAGAAGCATTTCAAGGTCCTGGAGTGGCCTAGCCAGTCTCCAGATCTCAACCCTATAGAAAACCTTTGGAGGGAGTTGAAAGTCCGTGTTGCCAAGCGAAAAGCCAAAAACATCACTGCTCTAGAGGAGATCTGCATGGAGGAATCGGCTAACATACCAACAACAGTGTGTGGCAACCTTGTGAAGACTTACAGAAAACGTTTGACCTCTGTCATTGCCAACAAAGGATATATTACAAAGTATTGAGATGAAATTTTGTTTCTGACCAAATACTTATTTTCCACCATAATATGCAAATAAAATGATAAAAAAACAGACAATGTGATTTTCTGGATTTTTTTTTCTCAGTTTGTCTCCCATAGTTGAGGTCTACCTATGATGTAAATTACAGATGCCTCTCATCTTTTTAAGTGGTGGAACTTGCACTATTGCTGACTGACTAAATACTTTTTTGCCCCACTGTATATGTTTGTAAACTACCTACATGAGTATAAGGAGCTATACAATTGTGTGAAACATGTTTTCCCTTTCCTGATTTTCAATTCTTTAAATATTACACAAAGATTGCACAATTAAACACAAAATGCAGTTTTTAAATGAACGTCTTTATTATTAAGGGAAAAAGAAATACAAACCAACAGGGCCCTGTGTGAAAAAGTGATTGTCGCCTAAAGCTATTAACTGGTTCAGCCATCTTTAGCAGCAGCATCTGGCAATGAGTCTTTTCCAAACCACTGGATGAATTTTGGCCCACTCATCATTGTAGAATCGCTGTAATTCAGCCACATTGGAGGGTTTCTGGACATGAACCACCTTTCTAAGATCATGCCACAGCATCTCAATCGGACTAAGGTCAGGACTTTGACTAGGCCACTCTAAAGTCTTAATTTTGTTTTTCGTAAGTCACTCAGAGGTAGACTTGCTTGTGGCTTTTGGATCATTGTCCTATTGCATAACCTAAGTGTGCTTAAGCTTGAGGTAAAAAAAAGATGGCTGGACATTCTCCTTCAAGATTTTTTGGTAGATAGCAGAATTCATGGTTTTCCTTTACCACACCAAGTCTTCCAAGTCCTGAAGTAGAACAACAGCTTCAGACCATCACACTTCCACCACATTTTACTGTTGGTATGATATTCCTTTTCTGAAATGCTGTGTTACTTCTACGCCAAATGTAATGGGACACACACCTTCCAAAAAGTTAAACTTTTGTATCGTTAGTCCACAGAGTATTCTCCCAAAAGTTTTGGGATCATCAAGATATTTTCAGGAACAACAGAGATGAACCTTTATGGTCTTATTGCTCAGCAGTGGTTTTCATCTTAGAACCATTGGGCCATTTTTGCCCAGTCTCTTTCTGATGGTGGAGTCATGAACACTGACCTTAACTGAGGCAAGGGAGGCCTGCAGTTCTTTGGATGCTGTTGTGGGGTCTTTTGTGACTTCTTGGATGTATCATTACTGTGCTCTTTAGTTAATTTTTCTCTGCCTGCCACTCTTGGGAAGGTTCACCACTTTTCCATGTTTTCTCCATTTCTGTATGACTCTCACTGTGGTTCGCTGGAGTCCGAAAGCTTAGAAATGGCTTTATCACTTTTCCAAACTGATAGATCTCAATTACTTTGTTCCTGATTTGTTTCAGAATTTCTTTGGATCGTGGCATGATGCCTAGCATTTGAGGATCTTTTGGTCTACCTCATTTTGTCAAGCAGGTTTTATTTAAGTCATTTCTAGATTGAGAACAGATGTGGCAGAATTCAGGCTTGTGTGTGGCTTGGGAACTTGAACTTGCACTGAAACCCTGAGCATCTTCAGGGATTTCCAGCTCTGACTACACCTGGAACATTCGTGCGCATGCATGTCATAAGGTCATGGCACACGTACTGTCAACATAATGATATGACCTTACAACACACATGCACAGGGTCTTCCTTGGTCTCTTTATGGCTGGAAGAACTAGCCTGAAGTAAATGTCGTATGGTTGCAGCTCACCATGTCCCAGCCTAGAATGAAGAGGCTAAAGGTTTTAGTTAATAGTGCTGATAATAGGTGCTATTTACTATATGGTAGAGAACAGTGTAGGTGACCAGAGAGCTGAGCAGTGAGGTATTAGATTTTTTTAAATAATTTGTCCACCCTTCACAGTTTAGTTAAATGGTACCTCTTTGCTGCAAATTACAAAATATTGATATTCTGGAGAATACAATTTTCTAAATAAAATTTAGATAAAATGTAATTCCACTCACAGAAATTTGCTCAACGCTAATCGTGGTTGATGCTTTTGACTTATAAGAAGTTAAGCATAACACATAATTGGTGCAATCTGTGCCTCCACACTGTTAGGGTTGGCGGAACGCACCGAGTATAAATATATGTAATAATAGGTGTGTTCGCAACCCGGGGTCCACCGTGCAGGAGAGGAACCTGCTGCTAGCAATTGGCAGCGCTATATGGCAGTATTAGTGAACTCTGTTACTTCACAGAATCGCTAGGATAGGGAAACGCTGTGCCCTGTTAACCTCACAGAGGAACACAGCTACCAGAGCAAAACTGTGGTGATGCAGTCAGCATAGCACACAAACAACTCCTCACTGGAGGTGCCGGTATTCTAAGGGCTTATTTCAGCCAAGACCTGAATCCAAACACACAAAACTCCTCACTGGAGGTGCCGGTATTCTAGGGGCTCATTTCAGCCAACCCTGACCTCATACAAACACGACCACACAGTAGCAAGGCTCAAAACATAGGTTGATACTAGCGCATGGCTGTGCTGCCATGCGAACCTTTTATAGCTGTAGCAGACAAGGACCTTCCTTGTGGTCCAATAGGAGCTGCTACAGGACCTGAGCATGTGACCCCAGACCTCCAATGGGAGGTCATCCCGTGGGCATGCTCAGTATGGGAAAAGCGGAAAGTGGAAAGAAAGACCTGCTCGCTGCTGAACATTGCTGGCTACAATGACAGAGCCTGGAAGGGCAGTAGTAACCAGTCATCCAGTATCAGCCTGAGCCAGACGCTGGGACCGATGTCTCCGCCGAGCAGGCTCCACTGCGGCTGGAGTAGAATGGGAGACCACAGCAGACATGGTTCGAGATTCTCCCTGTGCAGCGGCGGGAACTCTACACCTAATACACACATCGGCAAAAGAGGTAATGGTGTCCACATTTAGCTCCAAAGCAGGGTCCAAGAAGTAGTGTTTCTCCTTGCAGAGGGTGACATATTAAGCATGCCGAGAAGAGGAGACTTTATGCCACAATGCTCCTCTGGAAATATGCAAATAGTCTCTTCAGAGAGGAAGAGGACTAGAACTCTAGGGCCACCTATTGCAAGTAGCAATCCTAACAGTGAATGCTGACTCTTTAACAAGCCGTGTCACATGACTTAGGATATAAATCAAACCAGAATCTCAATTTGCAGACACTGTGTTTCAGGGTACTGCCCCTCTTCTGTGCAAAGCATGAGATCTGATTTGGCTGTGTGAGAGGTGTCTGACCGGGATCCAAGAGGTATCGCTTCTCCTTGTGGAGAGTGACATGTAAAGCATGCCAAGATGAGGTGACTTAAAGCCGCAATGCTCCTCTGGGAAATATGCAAATTGTCTTTTCAGAGGAAGAGAGGTAGAACTCTAGTGCCACCTATTGGAGGTAGCAATCGTAATGTCATGTGTCTTGTGACAAGGCTCGCTAAAGGGTCGACATTGACTATTAGGATTGCTACTTCCAATAAGTGGCACTGGAGTTCTAGCCCTCTTCCTCTCTGAAAAGACAATTTGCATATTTCCCAGAGGGGCATTGCAACTTTAAGACTCCTCATTTTGGCATGTTTACCATGTCACTCTCAACAAGGAGAAACAATACTTCTTGGATCCCGGTCAGAAGCCTCTCACACAGCCAAAGGAGATCTCATGCTAGCACTGATGAGGGGCAGTACCAGTGTCGGACTGAGGTAACAAGGGCTCACCAGTTACATTGACTGTGGGGGCCCACTTTTCACCTGCATGCAAATATTATACTACCTTCGTTCACAAATTTACCTATATCTCTATAAATTAATAATAAACTGGGTAGCGTGGTTAATGAATGATGAGATGCTGCTTTTTTATTTACAGAGAGAATCAAGTGAATTATGCCAAGCACTGCTCATACAGTGGGGTTGGGGGCCAGATCTGCACAAAGGCCCACCGGGGGATTCCCCTGTTACCCTGTGGGCCAATCCGAGTCTGGGCAGTACCCTGAAACACAGTGTCTGCAAATTGAGATTCTGGTTTGGCTTTTATCCTAAGTCATGTGACAAGGCTCATTAAAGGGTTGACATTGACTGTTAGGATTGCTACTTTCAATAGGTGGCATTAGAGTTCTAGTCCTCTTATTCTCTGAAGAGACTATTTGCATAGTTCCAAAGCAGCAAACAGATTTTGTCACAAATGCATTATGATGGTCTAAGGATCTGCAAAGGGAGCAGATATTGTTCTTTCACAGGGTCCCTCTTCTTTCTGTGTCTGCCCCAGGGTCCATCAGATGCAAAAGCACCACATAGTACATTATTAAACCACATTAAACTGGCATCATGCCAGTGTGAACGTAAACTTATCCATATGATTTGGGAATTGTACATGAATCAATTCTTATACTTTTTAAATTTAGTCTTTGGTTCACTTTTTAGCAATAGACTATTTGTAACTTGAATCAACATTCCAATGCAGCTTTTTAACTGTTCGTCATGATCCTTCTCTAAGTTTCCTTCTGCACTGCCTCCCAATTTCAATAATATACTTTATCATGAGAACACACTTGTTCTGCCAGCACACCACGCTGACTTAATAATGTTGCTTAGCAACTTTCATTTTTATCTTTAACTGTTGCAAATATTTCAGTAACTGTTGTGAGCTCTTGTCTTTAAAATCTCTCCTTTGGCTGCATTAAAGCTGATATAAGATAGCTTTAAAAATTTTACATATGCAGCACTGGTTCGCCACATGGGAAAAACATGTTCAGCCAGCACTATGAAGCTCAAAAACACCCCAATGAGTATAAAGGTAAATGCCATGAAGGTCAAATATAGTTTGAAGACAAGTTCATCAGGAAAGGCTTGTTTAAAGGGAAACTTTCATGATGAAAATGAACATGCTTTTCTGGCAGAACATATGAGAAGCTGATCAGAGTGATGCACATTTTTGTCTCAAAAGTTTCAGTAAAACTTCCTGTGGAGGCTCAAGGGTCAGTGGGTGCTCTTGTCTGATGGCCCAGATGTCTTTAAAAAGACCACATAGACTAGGACTCATCCCAGTGAACATCTGCTCTCTTTTCCTGTGGGCAGAATACTACTCAGACAACAAAGGGTGAGGGTAAAACAGTGTCACAATACTTTATTAATGCACCAACAGACAATGACATATAGTACAGTCCCAGCAAATACACAAGATGGTGCAAATTACAGAGTCTCACCCTTCCGCTGGTTCACCAAGAGTTAGAACATGTGTGACTTCTGGGCTTCCAGGGCCAACTACCCCAAGTAGTAGCACTCCAATTTTGATCGGCCACTATAGAGAGGAGATAGCAGCAAGTTTAGGAAGCTGACAGAGTCCACTATAGGTATGTGTCCAGGTGACATGATTATCG
This sequence comes from Ranitomeya variabilis, assembly GCF_051348905.1. Taxonomy (NCBI): domain Eukaryota; kingdom Metazoa; phylum Chordata; class Amphibia; order Anura; family Dendrobatidae; genus Ranitomeya; species Ranitomeya variabilis. Next base: position 829,852,741 of record NC_135233.1, read on the forward strand.
CAACCTGGATTCTCGAAACGTCTTTGAGGACTTTTTGATGGTCAATGGAGTAGATCTGTATTCCTCCAGCTGGAGCCATGGTCCTTTAAGTTAGCATCCTGTAGAGTCTCTCAAATCTGTATTCCTCAGATTGTAGCCATGGTATCTTGGTTACTTTCATGTAGAGTCTTTGAGCAGAAGGATAGAGGTCTAGTGATGAGTGAATACATTCGGCACTATTCATTACACATAGGAATTGTACACTATTCAGTCTATTCGTTACTCAGCGAGTAATTAGGTATTTGCCTCAGTATATTCATGTGACTTGACCAGCATGTGACTTGACCAGTGGCAATAATTTTCATTATTCCACAGTTGTAGTGTGTCAGCAAGACAATATAAAAAATCTATTGGTTTAATAAATAGCGTATCTTTATGTAACAGTTGTGCGACTGGCTCAATCCGGTCAGAGATAAACAAATGTCACAATTTAGCAGTGGCAATAATTTTCATTAGTCCACTTTTGCAGTGTGTCAGCAAGGTGATATAAAAATAAAAATAATTTTCTATTGGTTAAATAAATAGCATATCTTTATCTAGCAGTTGTGTGATTGGCGCAAAGCCTCTAGAGATGCGCAAAAGTCACAATTTACCATTGGCAATAATTCTCCTTACTCTGCTGTTGGTGTGTGTCCTTTAGGTGATAAAAAAATTCTATTGGTTAAATAAATAGCATATCTTTATCTAGCATTTTTGCGACTTCTGCAAAGCCTATAGAGATATGCAAACGTCACAATTTGCCAATGACAATAATTTTTCTTATTCTACTGTTGGCATGTATTTTAAAGGTGATATAAAAAAATAGAATTTTCATGGCACCTGCTGGCACTCTGCAAATTGTAAGTAAGGGCTGCCTAATGACATGGTGGTGGTCATGGTGATAGTGGAGGGCTGCTCCCTAAATTCAAATGAGCATGTTTGAAATGGTATTGTAAAGGGATGAGGAATATGTTTTCCACTATACTGCTAACTATTTGGCATGAGTGAGGGACCTCCCAAATGTAGGAGTGAGAGACCTCACAAATGTTAAAGAAAAAACTATATCTAAAACGCACCGTGTTGAACATATGCTATAGGGGTATAACTTTTTTATTTTTATTTTGTGTTATATACATGTAATTATGAAGGAAAAAAAATTTTTAAGCATTTTTACAATTTTTCCCTTTAAAAAAAAAGTTTGGTTTGGTAGGTCTTTTTAAATGTCAGTAAAACAGGCACAATAGTATGACAACATTATTCCCAGACACCATATGTGAGTCAGAAAGGCGTGCAGGCATCTTCTCCATGCTGTTCCCATTTAGTTTTAGCTCTTTCCCATCCATTTCAGCCTTTTTCCCATGCCCCCATACCTGTTTTTTGGGTCCAACAGAAAAATATTCGGCTTTCTCATTGACTTGCATTGGATTCGTTATTCAGTACAAATACATGGATATTAGAAATTATTCATGCTGATTTTCCAAAATCTGAATATTTCACTATTCGCTCACAACTAGACATGACATTGTTGGTTCACTAGTGCTTTCACAAACAATACCACCTACCCCACGTACACCTTGAACACCAAGCCTAATCCCCCTTCCACCACGACCTTGCTTTTTCCTTGTCATGTTGCTCAGATAGAGTGGTAGGTGCACAGTATTACCAACAAAAAAAAATAGATTTTTTTTTACTCTGCACCAGCTCTGCACACAGCTGTATTTCAGCGGCACTAAATGACAAGGTGTAATATGGCATGCTGAATTGTGTTATTAACAGAAATAAGAATTGTTTTAGTGTGGATGAGGCCTATATGACAAAGAAAATGTGCTCCAAACTATTAAAAAATTAGATCTCCCCTACTGAAGGTGAAGAAACATTTGTTTTCCATTCCACGTCTGAGAAAATCAGATCCCACTTTGATCAAGCTATGATCAAGCTCCAATCAGAGTCTGATCAGAGTGTGAGTAGCACAATATGGTCGATTTTTTTGGAAGTGGAGATAATGGTCATCTGCACCTGCCCTAATTGAGATACATTGTCTTAGGCATCCAAAACATCTTAACTGACTGAGTTGCCACATTAAAAAAAGGTATGGTTAAGCAACAAATTTAGCTCGGGTACATCTACAGACAACAGAGAACTAGCAGCGTGTGATATGTTCCGTATTCCAGGCATTGGTCCAGCTTATGATACATTGTTCTCTTAACTTTTGCCAAAGATACTTCTGTTGTCATCTAAGAAAAAAAAATGACGAAAAAGATAGAGGGAGTGCTGTAATCCATTTAGTGAGAGATTGGCTGTAGGATATACCTTTTCAAGAAAAACGTGTATAATACTGATGATGTTACATTCAATTATCCTAAATAAAAGGCATCACTGATGTTATTTTCTGCTATTAGCTGCCCAGACAACATAGCTGCAAGGATTGTTAGCATGACTGTCAAGCGCATCTTCTTAATAGGTTGCAATGTATGATACCATTTGATTAACTATATATATTCTTTATGTTCAGCAGAAGATTCATTTTGAGCCTATTTTTATGTGCTAAAGTAGGTGTAATGAATTTGCCTCCTTACCTCAGCACAGCTGTCATTCCAACAGGGGATTGCTCATGGAGGTGTTCTGTGTTTCTGTATATACAGTAGCTTTTATTGAAAAGAAGTAGTTGTCCTCTTGTTATATTCTGCAAAGAAGGACCTTGACCTAAAACTGCCACAATTTGATGAAAGCTACATTATGAGAGTTGACCTATAGTTCTTACAGTTTACCAACTTGTGATTATTTTCTCCCAAGACATTTTATCGTTCTTTGTGTCCTGGCACTGAAAATTTTGATTGGTAATTTTAAAAGACACTCAATGCTAAATTTAATCCCCGGCTGGTCATTGTCTATTCCTATAGGAATTTATAGAAAATGACAAATTGTGTTGTGTCAGTCTATGATGTATTGGATCCCTTTGTTTTGGAATTTATGAAGCCCCATAATGGAGCTTAGCTGATTGCATGTCATGGCCTCTGTCATTAGGAGACATAGACAGCTAGTTACAAAAGCTCACCTTATCACTGTAGCGCCTGTGCTCTACTGTTGTGTAGCCAACTACTGACAATAAACTTCTGACAGATGGACCCCTCATATAAAAAATACTTTTTTGAAGCCACAAGATTTTTTACAGTTATGGAGCTCGGAGGTGATTTTAAATAATGTAACTATTGATTAGTAAGGGCAGAATTTTACTTATGATTCAAATTTCAATTTCTGAAAAACCTATTTTGTAAGTGAGAGTCAGCCATCCATTTTTTGAAAAGTGAAGGTCTGCAACAATTAGGTTGTGCATCATAGTTACGGTAATAATATCTCTTTACATTGCCTTTCAAGGGGCCACCCCAATGCAGAAACAGACACTTTGTCTACCAAATAGTAAAGCCCTAAGCAATGGAAGCAAAAAGTGTTCCATAAAGTGTGAGGCACACTTCCCAATACAGTGACAGCCAAAATGTCCCCAAACAGTGCATCAAAATCAGTACAGGTAAAGTCTTAAAGAGGGCTACAAATATTTTAAATAATGAAGGGCTTGTAGCATTAGTATATTTTTTAATAGATTAGAAGCCTCTTGGCTTAAACTGTACTGGCTGCCTGTAAGCTTTATACCTCGAGGATGAATTTAGGCCCATCAGCATACTTGATAAATACTTCCAATGCTGAAATAAATTAGTAAGTATCACAGGTCCTTTCTTCTAAAAAATATTTTATGCACCAATAGGTTGAGTAGTGTGAACGCGAACCCCCTATCATTGCTGGCTATGGAGAGTTTAGAAACTAATATGTTCAGTTTTCATGTATCATCAACTTGTTATAATCAGTCTCTGATCAAACCAGGAGTTATCAGCACATGTTAAGAGCAGAAGCTTTCCATTGACATGAAATGATTGGTCTGCAACTTGATATTTGAAAGTGCAACACTCTGCAAATAATGAAAGAATTCATTTTTTCTCAACTGCAGTACAGGCTCTAAAAATAAAAAATTGTGCGTAGGATCTAGAGGTGATTGAATCTTTTTGTATAAATTCTTTTATAAGATTTGATTTGCAGCAAATTGAATCACCATGAATTACAATACTGCAAAGGCTCAAATTTTCTTGCAAAACATTTGTTACACTCTGAGGTCTCCTAGAACTAAATCCTACCCCATTCAACTTAGTAATGTCAAAGTGACCTCACCGTTAGAAATGGAGTGTAACGCTGTGGCATCCAACATACCAATTAAAGGGAACCTGTCAGCAGGATTGTGCATAGTAACCTACAGTGTCAGGTCAGTGTCATTATACTGATTACAATGACACCTTGGTTGATGAAATCTGTCTTTTGGTTGTTCTTTAATCTTTATTTCCAGTTTGTAGTTAACGAGATTCACGTGCCCTAAGGTGGGGCTGGTGTATGTGGTGCTCTGATTAAATATTCATAATGCAGGCTGCTGACAGGAACTGCTGATCATTCACTGACCTGACCCCTAGTTTGCATAATGAATATCTGTACATAAGTTAAAAAAACCTGCAGGCAGGTGCCAGCCGTGGCACCTGCTCTGCAGCAAAATCGCATGTTTCATGTCCTAATAATACATTTTATTCAACTTATTCAGCTAGAGGAAATACAAAAAAAAATTTTGAAAATGGTGCCTGCCGCGTCTGTGCAGTAGTTGATATTGGTGTAGCTGTGATCTGAGAGCTGCTACTGCACATGTGCCGGCAGTGCCATCTTACTGGAACAGAAAATAGAATTCCTCGTCCAAGATGACGCTACCCATGCCTGCACAGTAGCAGCTCTCGGCTAACTCTGAGAGCTTAAACTGTGCATGCGTCGGAGGCACCATCTTACTACAGAAGAAAAAGAAATTCCTCCTCCAAGATGGCGCCGCCAACGCATGTGCAGTAGTAGCTCTCAAAAATAGCCAGGAGCTGCTACTGCGCAGGCATGGGCGGCGCCATTTTGGAGAAGGAATTTTATTTTTCTGTTCCAGTAGGATAGTGCCGCCGGGTCATGCACAGTAGCAGCTCTTGAATCACAGCTACACCGATAGCAACTACTGTGCAGGCGTGGTGGGAGCCAATTTCAAATTATGTTTTTTTTTCATTCCTCTAGCTGAATAACTTGAATAAAACGTATTAATGGTACACTAAACATGCGACTTTGCTAGAGGCTTTTTTGGTACAGTATAATCAGATGTTTTTTAATGTAGTACAAGAAGAGGCTTTTTGGCATATTACTCCTAGAGGCTTTTTGATAAGTTATAAACAAAGGCTTTTTGGCACAGTACACAGAGAGGCTTGTGCAATCAGAGGCATTTTGGCATAGGTGGAAGAGGCAAGGGAGGAGTAATCCAGCACTCGGTTTTTTTTGCATTTTTTTTCTTTTTTCAGTGTTTTTTAATGAAACTGAATTAAATTAGTCTAAAATTAACAAAACTAAAACTAGCAATCTACAACAAGGAGGGTTAGGTCCAAATGGAGGAAGAAGTGGATATGGCAGTGTATGTGCAAGAGACAAAGAAGGAGTTTTTGTTTGTTTTTTTTGTACTGTATGTATTTTTTTTTTCTTTTTTTCAGTACTGACTTAAACCAACCTATAATTAACAAAGCTAAAACTAGCAATCTAGAACCAGGAGGTGTAGGTCCAAGTGGAGGAATAGATGATGTATAGGTGGAAGAGACAATGGAGGAGTAATCCAGCACTTCTCTTTTGTATTGATGGTATTTTTTCTTTATTTAATTAATTTATTTTTTATGGAACTGACTTAAAACAACCTAGAAATAACAAAACTAAAACTAGCAATCTAAAACCAGGAGGCATAGGTCCAAATGTAGGAAGAAGTGGATGTTGCTGTATAGGTGGAAGAGGCAAAGGAGGGGTATTCCAGCGGGGTTTGGTATTGTTTGTATTTTTTTTCCGTGTTCTTTTATTTATTTTTTTTCCTGGAACTGACATAAAACAAACTAGAACTAACTAAAACTAAAAGTAGCAATATAGAACCAGGAGGCAAAGGTCCAAGTGGAGGAAGAGATGAACATGGTGGTATAGGTGGAAGAGGCAAGAGAAGAGTACATCAACACTTTTTTTTCGCATTGTTTGTATTTTTTCTTCTTTTTTTAAGCATTTTTTATGGAACTGACTTAAAACAACCTTGAAATAACAAAATTAAAACTTGCAATCTAGAACCAGGAAGCATATGTTCAAGTTGAGGAAGAGGTGGACGTGGTAGTAAAGGTTGAAGTGATGAGGGAGGAGTAATCGAACACTGTTTTTATTGTTCAAATATTCAAGGATTATAGACCAAACAAATTCAATATGGTAGATTTCCAAGATTACATAGACCAAAAGAAAAGGGAAAAACAAACCCAGAGAATAAAATTCTAAATATTTTATTCATAATAAATTAAAAGCTGAAATTATCCTAAGTTGTACAAAAGGGAATTAGAACACAGCAGAATTAGCTCAGGCAATCCACATAAATTAACAAAAAATTAACAAAAAGGTTTTTAGTAGTCAGTGCAGAACAACAGTGCATCAGCAGATTCTGGAATGCACTGGAGAAATTCCACTGAATAAACCACGAACTGCCCATAGAAAACTAGACAAGTGTCAAAGGCTGCTGTGTGCATTCAGGGCTCTCAAGGTTTAAATGAATAATATATAGGTGCTGTGTAAATATAAAGATAGAAGTATCTATATACTAAAGTAATAATACTAGTAAAAGTGCATGTCACGACCCCCAGGAAGAAGCTACGTTGCAAAATGCGTGTCGGGGTTCCCTTCTTTCTCACGGTGATCCACACTGTGCAGGTAACAACATGTCGCTACTGCCCTGATAACTAATTCTCCCATGTCAGGTGTTCTCTTATGTATTGAGGTGTGATTTATTTAATGCGCGTGCCATTCATGCAGCAGGACTCAGCCCTACGAAAGCTTGCATACTGTCCTGTTGCCTGCTTGCACGTGAAGAGGGTGTTGTTTTTGGGCATGTAGCAGACACAGGACAACCTTGTCCTGCAGCAGCTGCACTACCACCTCGAGCAGCAGCTACCACCGGAGGATAATGCTGTATTTGGGCACATAGCAGGTACAGAATGACCACGCCTTCTCCCTGAAGCAGCAACACCAGCACCACCATGGTCTTGTTCATGTCCCCTACTTGACACTCTCATCATTTTTCAAAGTGATTTGGCACACGACTTGCACAGAGATGGTGGCAGAGTAGTTCTATTTATTTGCCACACTACTGGTGAAGACACGGTAGTACAGGAAATTTATTTGTTTGGCTTACAAATAGCAAAGGAAAGGCTGTTTATATTTATTCATTAGCCACACAACTCATATAGATACAGCGGTAAAATAAAATCATTTGTTTGCCCTACCAATGGCAAAGATATGGCTGCTGAGATTTATTACTTTGCTACGCTACTCACATAGACACAGCTGTAAAGTTACTTTATTTGTTTGGCCTACAAATGGAAAGGAGACGGCAACTGAGATTTAATTATTTGCCACACTACTTGTATAGACACAGTGACACAGTAAAATTATTTGTTTGGCATACAAATGGAAAAGAGATGGCTGCATAGTATAATTATTTTTTATGTTCAATACTCATGCAGAAATGGCTGTACAGAACACACAGCGGCTTTCTTGCAGAGTAATACCACAGGCAGGGTTGCAAAGTACACACAGTGACTTTTTGACACAGTACTTTTGCAGATATGGGTGCAGAGTACAAACAGTGTCTTAGAGGCAAAGTACTCCCACAGGCAGGGTTGCAGAGTACACACAGCATATTTTTGGCATAGTGCTCCAACAGGCGGGGTTGAAAAGTTCACGCAGTAGCTTTTGGCATAGTACTCACATAGATATGAGTGAAGAGTACACACATTGGCTTTGTGGCACAGCACTACAACAGGCAAAGTTGCAGAGTACACACAGCAGATTTTTGGCATAGTACTCCCACATGAGGGTTTGCAGAGTACACACATCAGCTTTTTGGCACAGTACTCCCATAGATAAGGGTGCAGAGTACACACAGTGGCTTAAAAGCATGACAGGTAGGAGTGCAGAGTATATACAGCTGATTTTGGCATAGTACTCCCACAGGAGGGGTTGAAGAGTACACACAGTGGCTTTGGCATAGTACTCACACAGATGTGAATGCAGGGTACACACAGCGGCTTTTGACACAGTATTCTCACAAGCTGGGATACAGAGTACACACAGCTGTTTTTGGTACAGTACTCACACACATATGGGTGCAGAGTACACACAGTGGCTTAAAGGCACAGTACTTCCATAGGCAGGTGTGCATAGTGCCCACAGCAAATTTGTGGCCTAATAGTCCCACAGGTGGGGTTAAAAAGTACACACAGGGGCATTTGGCATAGTACTAACACAGATATGGGTGCAGAGTACACAGCAGCTTTAAGGAACAGTACTCCCACATGCGGGGTTGCAGAGTATGTACAGTGGCTTGAACGCACAGTATTCCCACAAGCGGGGGTGCAAATTTCACACACCAGCTTTTTGGCACACTACTCCCACAGGCAGGGTTACAGAGTACACACAGTGGCTTTTTGGCACAATTCTACCACAGGCAGGGTTACAGGATACCTATAGGCGGGGTTACAGAGTACAGACAGCTGCTTTTAGGCATAGCATCCACACAGATATGAGTGAAAACTACATACCGTGGCTTAAAGGCACAGTACTCCAACAGGCATGGGTCCAGTGTGCACACAGCAGATGTTTTGCATAGTACTCCTACAGGCGGCGTTGCAGAGTACACAAAGTGGCTTTTGGCACAATACTCACACAGATATGAGTGTCAAGTACATATAGCGGCTTAAAAGCACAGTAATCCCACAGGCAAGGGTGCAGAGTACATACAACAGGTTTTTGGTATAGTACTGCCACAGGCGGGGTTGCAGAGTACACACAGCAGCTTTATGGCACAATTCTACCACAGACAGGGCTGCAGAGTACATACAGTGGCTTTGTGGCACATTTCTATCACAGGCAGGGCGGCAGAGTATACACAGTAGGTTAAAGGCAAAGTACTCCCTCAGGAGTGCAAAGTTCACATAGCTGTAAAAAATCTGTAGAGCAAAGAAAGCGTAACTAGGGTCTTAGCTTTTTTAAAAACATGGGGTGCACCAGGAAGAGGGACGCTCACCTTGTTTTGTTGCAACTAAGAAACATGTAAAAAGCATGAATCAGCTGCTGCAGGACACAGGTACAAAGACCAAGGATAATGGTGAAACCATGTGTATGTGTCCAAATCTGCATTGCTGATAAAGATGGATGGCAGACCATATTCCTCAAAGCTTTATTTCAAAGCAGGTTAATAGTCAAGGCACTTCGAGGTCAAGCAGGACCTCTTCCCCAGGATGAAGCCTTACAAGTGGATTGTCAGATCTGCACGTTCTTATATGCGTTTTTTTTTTAAACTCTTCATGACCGCAGGTATTTTCATTTTTGCGATTTCATTTCTTGCTCCCCTTCTTCCCAGAGCCATAACATTTTTATTTTTCTGCAAATATTGCTATGTGAGGACTTGTTTTTTGCGGGACAAGTTTTACTTTTGAAGAACACCACTGGTTTTAACATATTATGTACTGGAAAATGGGGAAAAAAATTACAAATGCGGTGAAATTGCAAAATGGTGCAAACCCATAGTTGTTTTTTGTTTTGCCTTTTTACTATGTTCACTAAATGCTAAAACTGACCTGCTATTATGATTCTCCAGGTCATTACACGTTCATAGACACCAAACATGTATAGGTTCTTTTTTTATCTAAGTGGTGAAAAAAAATCCAAACTTTGTTAAAGAAAATTGCACCATTTCACGATCCCCGTAGCGACTCATTTTTCATGATCTCTGGTTGGATGAAAGCTTATTTTTGCATGTCAAGCTGACATTTTTAATGGTACCATTATGATGCATATATGATCTTTTGATCGCCCATTATTGCATTTTAATTTTGCGACCGAAAAAAAATAATTCTGGCGTTATGACTTCTTTCTTGCTATGCCATTTAGCAATCAGGTTAATCCTTTTTTTATTGAGAGATCAGGTGATTATGAACACTGCGATACCAAATATGTGAATGTTTGATTTATTTTTATTGTTTTATTGAAAATGGGGCAACAGGGGGTGATTTGAACTTTTATATTTTTTTTATATTTTTAAAAACATTTTGTTTTACTTTTAGCATGCTTCAATAGTCTCCATGGGAGATTTGAAGCTGCCATAACCCGATCTGCTCTGCTACATACAGGCAATGATCAGATCACCTGTGTCATCAATACTTGAGTTTCTAAGTTAAATGTATGCATGTTATACTATATACATACTTATAGTGCAAATTGCTATAAAGTGTCAAGTGCACTTCCACATCTGTTAAAATAAAATACAGTCAGCATCCAAACAGTGAATAATCCCACATTAACTGAAAAATTCCAGGTTGGAAGGTCCATATGACACCAAGTGGAATTCCGGATATCGGAGACCAGTAGCTGGACCGCAGATTGCTTGGATGACAATGTGGTCCTTATATAAGTTGATACCCTTTTCATATATCGATTCAGATCTTATCCCAATGACTCGAAGTCAAGTCCAGAATTAAATCACTGAGCCGGAAAGGTCAAAGGCTACCCAGCCAAAAATGAAAATCTATGATATAATAAAACAATGAAAATTAAAAATAAATATGAAAAGAATTATAAAACATAAACATACACCACGCAGCCTGAGATTAACATGGGGACCACATGCTCGTAAAAAGCACCTCAACCCAACCCTCATTAAAAGATACCAATACCTTACAAAAAGGAACTAAACACAACATTTTCATTAAGGCCTGATGGTGTCACTGTTTGCAAGCAGTAGATCCAGCGACTTTCAATTTGTGCCAGCCTTTTAAATAGATCACCACCCCTTTGGCCCATTGATACCTGATCAATCGCGCTCGTTTTCAAAAGGCTCAAATCTGAATTGTGGAAATCCTTAAAGTTCCTAGGTAAGGTCTTCAACGGTTCATCTCTGGTGCTGTTTTTAGATTTGTCAATATCACGCACATGTTCCCTTACTCGAATTTTGAATTTGCGTGTAGTCATCCCCACGTATATCTTTTTACATGGGCATTGAGCATAGTAGATAACACCTGTAGGATGAGCAGGTGAGTCTATGCCAGATTTTAAATGTGCGTGTACCCCCAGAGTTCTGAAAATCCTTACATTTCACTAAATTCCTACAACCCTGCATAAACCACACGGAAAGAAACCCTGAAGTGACCCTGAATTAGTCCCATTGTGCTTCTGATGGTCTGCAGTATAGTGGCTATGCACAAGGAGATCCTTGAGATTTCTGGATCTCCTTGCTGTGACCAATGGTTCAGGGGGAATTGATTTTTTCAATATTGGATCAGTTTTTAAGATGCTCCAGTGTTTTCGGAGGATCTCCCTAAAGCCATCCCATTGATTATTAAAGGGAGTAATGAATCTAAGTTGATCCATTTTTTTTATCATTCTGGGAAGATGATTTATAGAGCATTGCATTCCTAGATGACTCATTTGCTCTATGATACCCTCTGCGTATGGCTCTGTGGCTAATCTAATATAAAAATCTTTGCTTCCAAATGTAGCTTTTCTCATGAGGTGTGTGCTTGCTCATTGCTTCTCGTGTGCTATTCTGATCTTTGCTGCTTGACCTAGGATTTTTTTGACCAACCTTTTGCCTAGCCCTTTTGTTATGATCTACTACCTTTCCAAAGCGTTTGATACCGTGCCGCACAAGAGGTTGGTACACAAAATGAGAATGCTTGGTCTGGGGGGAAATGTGTGTAAATGGGTTAGTAACTGGCTTAGTGATAGAAAGCAGAGGGTGGTTATAAATGGTATAGTCTCTAACTGGGTCGCTGTGACCAGTGGGGTACCGCAGGGGTTGGTATTGGGACCTGTTCTCTTCAACATATTCATTAATGATCTGGTAGGTTTACACAGTAAAATATTGATATTTGCAGATGATACAAAACTATATAAAGCAGTTAATACAAGAGAAGATAGTATTCTGCTACAGATGGATCTGGATAAGTTGGAAACTTGGGCTGAAAGGTGGCAGATGAGGTTTAACAATGATAAATGTAAGGTTATACACATGGGAAGAAGGAATCAATATCACCATTACACACTGAACGGGAAACCACTGGGTAAATCTGACAGGGAGAAGGACTTGGGGATCCTAGTTAATGATAAACTTACCTGGAGCAGCCAGTGCCAGGCAACAGCTGCCAAGGCAAACAGGATCATGGGGTGCATTAAAAGAGGTCTGGATAAACATGTTGAGAGCATTATACTGCCTCTGTACAAATCCCTAGTTAGACCGCACATGGAGTACTGTGTCCAGTTTTGGGCACCGGTACTCGGGAAGGATATAATGGAACTAGAGAGAGTACAAAGGAGGGCAACAAAATTAATAAAGGGGAAGGGAGAACTACAATACCCAGATAGATTAGCGAAATTAGGATTATTTAGTCTAGAAAAAAGACGACTGAGGGGCGATCTAATAACCATGTATAAGTATATAAGGGGACAGTACAAATATCTAGCTGAGGATCTGTTTATACCAAGGAAGGTGACGGGCACAAGGGGGCATTCTTTGCGTCTGGAGGAGAGAAGGTTTTTCCACCAACATAGAAGAGGATTCTTTACTGTTAGGGCAGTGAGAATCTGGAATTGCTTGCCTGAGGAGGTGGTGATGGCGAACTCAGTCGAGGGGTTCAAGAGAGGCCTGGATGTCTTCCTGGAGCAGAACAATATTGTATCATACAATTATTAGGTTCTGTAGAAGGACGTAGATCTGGGGATTTATTATGATGGAATATAGGCTGAACTGGATGGACAAATGTCTTTTTTCGGCCTTACTATGTTACTATGTTACTATGTTACCTTCTTGGAATATTGACCTCTGACTGTTTCCTGATTATGCCTTCATCACACCCCTCTGTTTGTGATGTACTCTCTTGGCTTTTGACCTCGGTCTTCTTCACTACCCAGCCTCATGGCTTATCCATCAATAGTGACAAGCATCATATAGACTTTGCCTTCCTGTCCAAAGCAAGGTCTTTCAAACCACAGTTGGCTGAGTTTAGTGTGCAAGAACTTGACTGGTCACATATAGCTCTGACTTCAGCCCATCAAACACATTTGGGATGAATTAGAAAGGAGATTATGAGCCAGACTCTCTCTTCTAATATCAATGACTGATCACAAAAATGCTATACTGGAAAATAAGCAAAAATTTCCACTGAAAAACTGCAAATTCTTGTATAAAGATATGTCATAAAGCTCCTGAAGGTGAAATGTGTAGGTGTCCCAGTACTTTTGTCCATATAGTATGTGATTAAAAAGTACCTATGGTTTAAAACAAATGTGTGTAGCCTGAATATTTTATGCCTTTACCTTCACAATTGTGTACATTTTTTTATCCACATCTTGTTCACAGCAGGAGTATGTATATCATGATGCAAATACTTCTCACATCTTGAGTCTAACAAAGACACAATGGGTGAGATACATCATGTTATTTTACTCTTGATAGTTTTTGTGAATTAAGAGGTTTCTGAACACTTGCAGAGAGGCCTCATTGAAAACTACATGCTATGGGATGGAGAAGAAAATGCTACTTTTCCCAATTATTTTTGATACATCATATAATATTAAAAAATATTTAATATATTGATGTGTACTAGTAACAAAAAATGTTATTGTGTGCATGCATATCTACATATATGTTGGTTGAAATGTGTGTTCAGTGTGTGTACAGGGAAATCAATGTGCCTATACTTAGCTTAGGATTCTTTGCATTTCAATATGTGGATACAAAATATTTGTTGCTTTTGTTTTTGTCTGGATATTTGATTGTTTCTCTATAGATGTATTATATTGTATGAATGACACTCATATGGATAAATGTTATATTGTATGCATGACTAGACATGGATATATGTATGACATACATGGATATGTGTTTGTGCCATGTTTGATTTATGAGTAAATATTTATTGTACTAATGTTTGTATTTCTGAGAATGATGTCTGTGTTTCCACATAATAATTTGTTCATAAATTGACTTTCTGTTAGCACTGTTGGGAGAGCGTTATTTATTTTATGGCCTTGTTGGCCACTACCCAGGTAATTGGAAACTTGTCTGATTTAGAAATAAAATGAAAATAGATAAGTTTGGTAAAACTCTAAACGTGGATTTTTACAGTAAGTTGATTTTCCTCTTTTAAGCTGAGAAAATCCAATCAATGATATTTACTGTGATGCTTAAAAGTTTGTAAACCCTTCAGAACTTTGCATATTTCTGCATAAATTTGAACTAAAACTACATCAGATTTTCAATTAAGTACTAAAAGTAAATAAAGATAACCAAATTAAACAAATGAGTAAAAAATATTAGACTTTGTCAGTTTTTAAATGGGGAAAATCACCAATTCCACATCTTTGAGTGGACAAGTATGTGAACCTTTATTCTCAGCATCTGGTGTGACTTTAGTCCCACACTTCAGATTGGAGGAATTTTAGTACATTCCTCTTTGGATCACATCTTCAACAATTATATTGGTGGATTTTCACTCATGAACTGCTTTCCTCACACAATATTATTTTAGGATTAAGGTCAGTACTTTACATTTCTCATTTCAAAACTTTAACTTTATTGTTTTTTAGTCATTCTTTGATAGAATGACTTGTGTGCTTTGGGTCACTGACTTGATAAATCACCCAGGTTCTCTTGAGATTCTGCTCATGGACAGGTGTCCTTTCATTTTCTTTTAGAATTTACTGCTATAATTCAGAATTCATTGTTCCATCAATGATAGCAAGCCACCCTAATCCAGGGGCAGGAAACATACCTAAACCATGATACTACTGTAATGCAGGTGTCTGGATGCAACGAACAGAGATCATGAGGCGGTAAGCAGGAATTGATATAATTCTATGTAAATATAGCAGTAACTTTAAACAGTTAGTGTTAGTAACTATGCAAAACAACAGTAGAAAGAATAACAATGAGTTTAGAATATCCATGAAAGTCTTTCACTATGTAACGTTAATGTTCTCTTTCACAAAAGGTGGTGCGCCCAGTTATGGGAGTCACCACGTAAGTTCCATCTGAAGCACTGGCTTTAGCTGGGGTGACTGTGTTTTCCCGCTAGGCCGCAAGTCTCTTTCTGATGTAGTCTATCAAAGTCTGTTGAGCCTCCCGCACACCAACCGGCTCACTCTCCATCTGTAATCCTAATCCCAGCTGACCCTCGTACTGTGGATGATAGCTAAAAGTGATGGCCCTGTTCACTCACTCTATTTCTCAGTAATCGCCTGCAGGCCTCACCTGTTGCTGTCTCCTCATGGATCTTCTTGGCTTTACCATTGGTGGAAGTCTTATATGCTCGGGGTGGAGAGGACTAGACATTGGCTCTTCACAGGTGATGTCGGGCTTCGGAGACTTGATCATTGCAGGACACAGATCCTGTCTCTGATCAGCGTAGGTGGTACTTGGAGGTCTCATGGGGGGAATCTGGACCTCGACAGGTAGTGACCGGCACCTGGGTGGTGCAGACTTCTCACTGAGGCCTGTCACACTGGTTTCAGCAGTGTCTCTGAAGCACGTCTGCTCTGCTCTCTTTTCTTGTGGTTTGGCATGCAGGGCTTTTATATCAGTCCTTCCAGTGGGTCACCTGATCTAGTCCAGCTCACAAAGTCGCTCCATTGCAAATCTTCCTGCACATTTTGGTTCACTTGATTTTGGCTGGCCAGCAGATGGCAGGCACTCCTCAGTAATGGCACATCCTGCAACAGTTCCTCAGAGATATCACGGAACCTTATTATACTACAACGAAGATCACAGATGGCATCTGCATAAGATTTTTATGCTGTAATGCAATCTATTTCTTTATCCAAACATAACAATTCTCATTTAAACCCAAAAGCTCTATTTTAGTCTCATTTATCTATTTAATATTGCTCAAAATGCCTTCTTGTTTGTCTAGGTGATCTTTAGCAAACTGCAGATGGGCGGTAGTGTTCTTTTCAGAGAGCAGTTGATTTTTCCTGGCCAGTGTCCTCTTAATGTTGAACTCATAAATGTTAATATAAATTAATGTTAGAAAGGCTTTTAGTTGCTAAGAACTGGGGTTCCTTTGTGACCTTGCACACTAATATGTACCTTGCTTTTGGAGTAAACATTGTTGGTTGACCATGCCTGGGGAAGTTAATAATGGGTCTGAAATTATTCCATTTATACACAGTCTGATTGACTGTTGATTTGGTGGAGTCCATGGAGTCCACACACTTTACAAATGGTGTGTAACCTATTCCAATCTGATGAGCATAAACAGCTCTTCTCAGGTCTACACAAATCTCCTTTGATCATGATATGAGACACTCCCACAAATATTTATCATAAAGCATAGACTTTGATAGATTCCTAAACAGGTTGCCCACTCACAAATTATGTCATCAATAAGATTACAATTAGATGTAAGATTTGTTCTTTTTAGCTGCTTTTAACATTTCTGTAAAGCTCTGATGTATTTTTAGGTCAAATTTAAGCAGAGATATGGGGAATTCTGAATGATTCACAAACTTTCAAACTCTACTGTAAATCATAGTAATTTCTACATCACTGATACAAAGAAATGTGAAAAAGCACCCCTCTAGTTAAATGGTGTAACTAAAACATTGCATTCTCCATTAGCAGCATCATACCGCCAAGTTTTTCTAGTTTTTCTAGACCATGACTAATGTAACATCTGTCATATTGGTACCACTTGTCTGCAGAATTTTTAGACATCACACAGAAGAGCACATCTTTTGTAAAAATAACATCTCTTTTTATAGAACCTATAAATATTTAACCTGGGGGTTATCAATCAACGTGAAATTTTTTTTGAAAACAAAGGTACACAAAAGCACAATCACAAACTGCTTGATTTCTATCACATCAGAGACTCTGAAAAGCTTGGTAGTGCTTCCTAATGTCATCTTTTTAATGATGCAACAATAGACATTATGCTTTCAGTTGTCAGACACCCACACACACAGCCACCCACACACTGCCAGTACCAACAATAACCTGCGCATTCTACTTTTTACTGCACTGAAGTTGGGAAGGAAATGCAGCTCTTGTCACAAGAAAATACTTGAAAATAGCAGTAATCTTAATATTTTCTTCCAGCAAACTTGAACAAATTAGATACACCAGAATGCATATATAGCTTTTATGTGCATGTAAACATGCAGTGAGAATGTGATTTCAAGCCCAGAAATGTATTATTGAAGCAGAGGCAAAATAACTCATATTCTGGTCTATAAGCCAATTTCAAAAGATAACATTGAAAAATTGTGAAAAAATCAGATAAACATTGCACACGCTTATCTCATTTGTTTCAGTTCAATGCTTACAGAAATATTTTACTTGATCTTTTTATATTAATATATAGTAGTAGAGAGAATTGTCGTGGGCCATATTCATGCTCAATTGGTCAATTTTGTAATAAACTAGTAGTAATTTCTTAAATATGTGGACATTTCAGGTCACCCGGACATTTTTAGCTTTATTTTACCTTTATAATATGTTTTGATGTTTAATGCAAAATATTTTGTTCTCAAACAAAAAACGCAAAGAGCATAGAAAGAAAATCAGTTTGTTTTTGATTTAATAAAAATCACTGATGTCTGAATGAGGACCAAAGAACACCCCAGGCTCCTAACTATGAATCCCCCTGTAAGATTTACTCATCTAGTAGCCAAATAGCATAATAAAGTTTCTCAATGACTGTCAAAATACTATACAGTGGGTAAAATAAGTAATTAATACACCAACAATTTTATAAGTAAATATGATTGTAAAGATGCTGTTAACATGAAATTTTCACCAGATGTCGTGGATGGGTTGTTACCAACATCTGGTGAAAATGTAATGTCAATAGCACCTTTAGAAATATCTTTACTTACAAAATTGGTGATATGTTCAATGCAATCCTCACAGGCAAAGAAATCAAACCGCAGATGTCCACAAATTAAGTTATGTGTAATAATGAGAAATGATACAAGAAAAATGTATTGAATACACTTACTGCCATTTATTTAACACTTCATACACAAACCATTATTGGTGATGACAGCTTCAAAACGCCTCCTGTATGGAGAAACAAGTTACATGCATTGCTCAGGTGTGATTTTGGCCCATTCACACAAACACATTTTACATTGTAAAGTTCTGTAGGCTCCTTCTATGAACTCTAAGCTTTAGTTATTTCCATAGATTGAATTTATTGGATTCAGGTCAATTGATTGGCTGGGCCATTCTAGCAGCTTTATTTTCTTTCTCTGAAACCAATTGAGAGTTTTCTTAGTTGTATGTTTAGGACCATTGTCTTTCTGAAAAATCCACCCTCTTTTCATCTTCATCATCCTGCTAGGTGGTGGCAGATCTTTATCAAGAATGTTTTGGTGCATTTGTCCATTCTTCCTTCCTTCAATTATATAAAGTTTGCCATTGCTGCATCCTGAAAACCAGCCCCACACCATGATGTTCCCAACTCCAAACTTTACTGTTGGTATGGTGTTTTGATGAGTAATATGCAGTGCCTTTTAACTTTCAAACATGGTGTGCATTATGGAATCCAAAAAGATCAATTTTGGTCTCATGTGACCAGACTGTATTGTCCCAGAATTTCACAGGCTTGAAAATATGTTGAAGAGCAAACTTTAAGTGCACTTGAACATGCTTTTTGATCAGCAATGGAGTCTTGTGTGGTGAGCGTGCATAGAGGCAATGGAGGTTTACTTTGTTACTTATAGTATTCTTCAAATTAAATGTACATGCTGATCACATATCTTTCTGTAGGTCTCCTTGGCTCTTGGACAACTATTTTAATAATTATTTTCACCCCTGTGTCTGAAATCTTAAAGGGAGCACCTGGTCAGGGGGCTCAGTCAGTCAGGTGTGATAGAGGGAAAATGGGCTCAGTCAGGGATGAAAAAGGGAGAGGAGGCACAGTAATTCAGGGGTAATAGAGGGAGTGGGGTTCAGTCAGTCAGGAGTGATACAGGGAGAGGAGCTCAGTCAGTCAGGGTGATAGAAGGAGAGAAAGTTCAGTCAGAGGTGATACATAGAGATGGGCTTAGTCAGTCATAGGTGATAGAGGGAGAGGGGCTCAGTCAGTCAAGGGTTATAAAGGGAGAGGGGCTCAGTCACAGGGGTGATAGAGGAGAGGGGGCTCAGTCAGTCAGGTGTGATAGAGGGAAAGGGGCTCAGTAAGGGGTGATACATGGAGAGGAGCTCAGTCAGGGGTGATAGAGGGAGAGGGGGCTCAGTCAGGGGTAATACAGGGAGAGGGGTGCAGTCTGTCAGGGGTGATACAGGGAGTGGGGCTCAGTCAGTTGGGGTGATACAAGGGAGAGGGGTCTCGGTCGGGGTAATACAGGGAGAGGGGGTGCAGTCAGTTAATTTGATAGAGGGTGAGGGTCTCAGTCAGCGGTGATACATGAGGATGGGGTTCAGGGGCAGTCAGTAAAGAGTTATACTATGGACTAGGGACTCAGTCAGAAGTGATAGGAGAAATAAGGGAATGGGGCCTTAATTCATCCCTAAGTGACTAAGTCCCTGTCTATCACCCATGAATAAAGCCCACCTCCATTTTTAACCACTCTCTGTAAGGTTTGGCATTGGCCCTTAGTTATATGTGATGATTAGGTAGTAAGGGGCATAGATCAGACTCACTTTTGTGCTGCACCAGCAGAGAGCCGTCTGACTCCCTCTTCTTCTTACAATGTACCTGGAATGGTGCGGGGGAGGAGAGGTGCATGCTCACAGCATGGCACTTTACTTGAGCTGTGCAGAACAGCAGAGGAAGAGACAAAAGCAAGACTAAACCTGATTGGCTGCGCTGCGGCTAGTGTTATACTTAACTGGAGCACTGTTCTCCCTGCTGGCTCAACGTACTAATGCAGGGAAGAACAGTGACATGAAGACACCAGGACAGAACTGTTTTGGGCTGTGTAATTATGACAGAATAAAATACTTTCTGCTTTCAAAAGTAGAGATGAGCAATTGAAATTTAATTTTACTCTCATATTACAAAAATATGCATTCGCCAAAATGTGGAATTTTTTAATTTGCTAGCATGTGGATTCAGCAAAAGGCAGCAACTTATCACTCACATCTTTTCATAGTCACCTGTCTATTTCTCATTGCATCTTCTTATTACCACCATGAGCGCACAGCTCTGCATATGGGTCTTGGTACACATCATGATGACATGTTATTGTGACCTTTCTCACACTTGCACAGATCTTTCCTGGGCCTCATCAAGACTGAGGCCATGTGCACACGTTCAGGATTTTTTGCGTTTTTTTCAAGTTTTTTCGCTATAAAAACGTGATAAAAACGCGAAAAAAACGCTAAACTAGGCCTCCTATTATTTACAGTGTATTCCGCATTTTTTGTGCAAATGTTGCGATTTTTTCCGCGAAAAAATCGCATCGCGGAAAAAAAAGCAACATGTTCATTAAAAATGCGGAATTGCGGGGATTCCGCACACCTAGGAGTGCATTGATCTGCTTACTTCCCGCACGGGGCTGTGCACACCATGCGGGAAGTAAGCAGATTATATGCGGTTGGTACCCAGGGTGGAGGAGAGGAGATTCTCCTCCACGCACTGGGCACCATATAATTGGTCGAAAAAAAAGAATTAAAATAAAAAGTAGTCATATACTCACCTTCGATGTCCCCGGAGTGTTCCCGCCTCTCACTGCTGCATGCTGCCGCTTCTGTTCGTGTAGATGGTGTGGTTCAGGACCTGCGGTGACGTCACTGTCTTGTGATTGGTCGCGTGACCACTCATGTGACCGCTCGTGACCAATCACAAGCCGTGACGTCACCGAAGGCCCTGAACCACACCGGCATCTATAGGAACGGAGGCTGCAGAGGGTGAGTATAACCATTTTTTTATTTTTTTTATTATTTTTAAACATTCTATCTTTTACTATAGATGCTGCATAAGCAGCATCTATAGTAAAAAGTTGGTCACACTTGTCAAACAGTATGTTTGACAAGTGTGACCAACCTGTCAGTCAGTTTTCCAAGCGATGCTACAGATCGCTTGGAAAACTTTAGCATTCTGCAAGCTAATTACGCTTGCAAAATGCTAAAAAAACGCAAAAAAAACAGAAAAAAAACGCAAAAAAAATGCGGATTTCTTGCAGAAAATTTCCGGTTTTCTTCAGGAAATTTCTGCAAGAAATCCGGATGTGTGCACATACCCTGATAGTCACAGCCTAGCGTAAGAGAATCAGACATTTCAGTGCTCTTGTCAGTGATAAGAAAGGATTGCACCATGGACTGGACAGGTTATAGTGAGGAGCAAAGGGCTGGAGAGCTGAGAAGTAGGGTGGGTATAAGTATTTTATATTTTTTTTATATATTACATTAATTTTTTTCTGGGGTCTAGATAAACCTCAAAGCACAACAAGGGACATTCAGTTCTCAGAATAACTGCTGTGTAAATCAAATTCAAAATTGCTGGACAAATCAACAATCTTAAATATGCAGGCAATACAAAATTGATAGCAACAGGCACATTTGGAATGAAGGACTGATTATTGAGTGTTAAGCTTGAAAGCTCAAACATTGGACTGGTACTCAACACATGAAAGACAAAGATATTGACTACTGCCAGGTATGACTGGGACACATATGAGATGGAGGGAAACTAACTGGAAGTTGTAAATTACTACAACCTACTTGGATCAATGATCATTCAAAATTCAACAATGACACCGGAAGTCAATAAGAGAATAGCTATGGGCAAATCAAGAATTAAGTCACTGAACAAGGTCTTTAAATCAAGGAACAATTCACTGGCAACAGAGAAATGGCTCGTACATAGATCTTTTCAGTAATAACAAATGAATGCAAAACATGAACTATAAATAAATAAAACAGAAGATTCACATCTTCATACAGATCATTCATATATCAAGTCATCATGGCTCAAGATCAAACCGAAGGCCATTAAATAAAGAAATACATTTTTTCAGGAAAATCTGTGCTAACAGATGATTTTCCCTCAATTCACAAGTGGGTGACTGCCACAAGAAAGTTTATTCTCTAGGGCTCTTTTATTGTTCTTTTAGCTCACATACAACCCCAATAGTTACATATCCTCCACTTCCAGAAGGAAGACATTGTCCTCAATCTGAGACTATGCTCAACTCACAATTTACCATATAAATCTCTGTTTCACAATTTCGCATATTATCTCTTTTTCTGACTATACCAGGAGCATGAACTTCTTTCCGTCAAAATAAATAAAT
Source organism: Ranitomeya variabilis (assembly GCF_051348905.1). Classification (NCBI taxonomy): domain Eukaryota; kingdom Metazoa; phylum Chordata; class Amphibia; order Anura; family Dendrobatidae; genus Ranitomeya; species Ranitomeya variabilis. Next base: position 829,875,178 of record NC_135233.1, read on the forward strand.
CAATACAAATTTGTTGGAGATTATAGTACCAGTTATGCAAATTTCCTCTTCAGAGAGGAAGAGGACTAGAATTCTACAGCACAACTTGTTGGAAGCTGCGATCCTACAAGTCACTATCAACCCTTCAACAAGCCTTGCAATTTGACTTAAGATAAATGCCAAATCCAAACCTCAATTTGTAGACACAATGTTTCAGGATATTGCTCCTTGTCAGGGAAAAATATGACATCTGATTTGGCTAGGTGAGCAGCTCTGGACCAAGGTCTAAGGGGTAACTTTTCTCCATGTGGAGAGTGACATACAGTCCCTGGCATGCCAATGTAAGGAAGCTTATTTGCCATGCAATGCTGGTCTAAGAAACTAAATATGCAAATTTCCTTTTCAGAGAGGAAGAGGACAAAAACGCTATAGTTTCACCTGAGATCATGACTGTGTGATCCTGTTGTTTGCCATTGCATTTCACAGCTAAATAATGGCCTTAAGGTCTGCCAGCTATAGTGACCTAATCAGAAGTTAGCAACATTTAGGTGGTAAAAATAACATTTTTCTTTCATTTCATGACACTTAAATTCCTGTAGAGCACCTGCAGGGTAAATAAACTACTTGAGAGCAGTTTTGAACATGCTGAGGAGTGCTGTTTTTTAAAAAGTATCACTTTTGGGTTTTTTCCAATATAATGGTCCCAAAAACTCACTTCAAAACTGAATAGGTCCCTAAAAAAATAATTGTTAGAAATTGTTGTCAAATTTCTGACATTTTTAGAAATAAATGCAAAACATATAGACCTAAATTTACCATTATCATAAATTATAATGTGTCAAAAAAACACTCACAAAATCACTGGTGTATGTTGAAACATTATTATTCCCACGTAAAGTGACACATGTCAGCTTTGAAAAACTTGGCCTGGTCATTAAGACAATATATTGCACAAAGAATAGAGTAGTATATGTGTAAATGTATACTTGGGTCCAGAAATATTTGGACATTGACACAAGTTTTGTCTGTTTACCAAAACATATTAAAGATACAGTTATGCAATCAATATGGGCTTACATTGCAGACTCAGCTTTAATTTGATGTTATTCACATCCTAAATTGAGTAAGGTTTTAAGAATTACAGCTCTTTTAAATGCAGCTGTCTCTTTTTAAAGAGACCAAAAGTAATTGGACAATCATCTCAAAAGCTCATTGAAGGGCTGTATGGGCTTTTTCCTTGTTAATCAATCATCAATTAAGCAGATAAAAACATTGAGCTTATTCTAGGTGTGGCATTTGCATTTGGAAGCTATTGCTGGGAATCCAGGAGCAAATGAGCTGTCAATGGAAGTGAAGGGAGCTCACAAATGAAACAGACCATCATTGGGCTGAAGAAAAGAAGAAATGCATCAGAGAGATAGCAGAAATATTTGGAGTGGCCAAATCAACACTTTGGTACATTTTACAAAAAAAGAGTGAACTGGTGAGCTTGAGAACTCAAAAAGGCCTGGACGTCCACAAAAAAAATCAGTAGTGGATGATCACAGAATCATTTCCATTCATGAAGAAAAATCCCTTCACAACATCCACCAGAGTGAAAAACACTCTCCAGGAGGTTAGTGTTTCAGTATCTATCTCAACCATAATGAGAAGACATCATGAGTGCAAGTACAGAATATTCACTACAAGGTGCAAACCATTAATCAGTCTTAAAAATAAAAAGGCCACCTAAGACCTTACCAAAAAACATCTAAAGAAATTAGTCAAGTTCTGGAAAAGCATTCTTTGGACAGATGACACTAAGATCAACTTTATCAAAATGATGGGAAGAAGAAAGTATGGAGAAGGCTTAGAAAGGCTCATGATCCAAAACACATCACATCATCTGTAAAATATGGTGGATGCAGTGTGATGACCTGCATCATGCATGTCTTCCTGTGGCACTGAGTCACTGGTGTTTATTGATGATGTGGCTGAAGACAAAAGCATCTGAATGAAATCTGAAGTGTACAAGGCGATGTTTTCTGCTCAGATTCAGCCACATGCAGCAAGGTTGCTTTGACAGCACTTGACATTACATTGTAGATAGACAATGACCTAAAACATAGTGTGAAAGCAATCAAGCAGTATTTTTGAAGGCAAATAATTGAAATATCCTGCAATGACTGAGTCAATCACTCTTTCTCAACCCCATGTAGCATGCAATTCATACGCTGAAGACAAACCTTAAGCCAGAACTCCACAAAAAGGCAACAACTGAAGACAGATGCACTAAAGGCCTGGCAAAGCATCACAAAGGAGGAACACCAATATTTGGTGAAGTCCATTGCTTCTAGACTTCAGGCACTCATTGCCTGCAAAAGATTCTCTGTCAAGTAGTGAAAATGAATATATGAATTATGGTAAAGTTAATTTGTCCAATTACTTTTGAGCCCCTGGAATAAGGAAATAAAGGTCGCTATTCCTAAATGTTTCTCATGATATTTTTGTTCAACGCCTTTAACTAAACCTGTAAGTCTACACTTCAATTGCATTTCATTTGTTTCATTTTAAATGAAAAATAGTGGTGTGCAGAGGTCAAATCACTGTCCAAATATTTCTGGATCCTATTGAATATATGCTCTACTGCATGCCAGCAGACATAAGGAAAAGCTTCTGAGGGAGAGCTGTGTCTACATCAGCACGTATAGAAGCAGTGTGAGATCTAATGAATGAATTTCTGCCTACACAAGACCCACCCACCTGTCAAATTCCTGAGCCAGGAACTCAGAGAATTTGATGTGACATAGCAGAAAGTCAGAGGATTGTCAGCTGAAGAGCCCATAATAGTTCTTATGAAAGAGACTTGTAAAGTAGTAGCTAACTCCTTTAAGTATAAAATATGTCTTTGTATCATGTGCCTATAGATTTGCCAAATCAAACCAGCAGTATTAATAATACATAATTTAATGTTCTATATTTATTTGAAAATGACACAACATGATTATTGGCATAGCCATTTAAGAAAGTGAATTTCCATCAAAAATTATTTTATTCTGATGTATAAACCACAGATTTACTATAAATAGAATTGTTATTAGAGGGTAGAGAAAATGAATATGTTTATACTGCCTCTCTATTGCTAAGCTAATCTGCCTACAGGGACATCATCGAGTTTTTGGCAAGGAGACCTTCAGCTTTCTATTTAAAGCGTTCATGGCAAATTAGTGTAATCTAAGGCAGAAAGCAGAAGCCTTAAATTTTTGGAGCAGATTTATTGTAATCATTAAACTTTACATTGTAACATCTCTAAACCCCCAATTGACTGGCATTCTAAATGTAAGTTTACTTATTTGTTACCAGAAGAAGAAGCATAAACTTTTTTTTTATAATTATGAATAGGTATATTGGAAAATAGATGCAAAGGTTTGACCTTCTTGGATAAAAAGTGTTTAATTACATGAAACAGATTTGTACAAAAGTAATTTCTGCTCCTGAAGGAATCATAGCTTAATTGGTTCAGGTAACTCAGGCATTTTCACATTTCATAATTAATTACACATCTTGTGTCATTTGTTTTAGCTCGTCACACTGTGCAGAAATGACCTGGGGATATGCATAAGCATTTGCATACAGCATGTGCAATACTGTAGCTTCAATATAAAAGCAATGTTAGGAGGATTCCTAAAGCCTTCCAGTTATGAAAGACTTGGGGGTAGACCTCTATGTGATGTAGCTCAGAATACATGATAAATGAGACAATCAACATTTCTAACAATCTTTTTGGCAGCTTCAACTGTGCTATGCTGCTAATACACATCTGTTACTAAAGGGCATATGAAAAATAAATTACCACAATGACAATGCTTGACATATTAGACACTACAAAAATCTGCAATGGCTTCAGATCTTGATTTTACAATATGTTTATGTCTAGGTTTGTGGTAATGACAGTGTATACATTTTGCAAAAAAAAATCGGGAACCATATTGGAAATAATCATTTGGAAAGCTATTATGGATAAATACTAGAAAGCAGTGTATGCACGAAATACATCTCTGTAATGTAGTAATTATATTTCCCTGCTATTTATTTTAATGGGGCAGCAGTAAATGAAAAGATTTAAAGCAGCAATTCAAGTTTTTTGCTCTTAAAATACAGTGTAGGCTATAATTAATGTAGATAAATGATAAATAGATGATAGATAGACAGATAGATAGATAGATTAGTGACATAAAACAGTTGTCCTTTAACTCACACTGCAACGTCTCAGTGTGTTTAACAGTATGAGACTTTGCAGTCTTCCTCATTCCTGCTTATAATAGGTTTCTCCCTGTCAGATTTACAAGCAGCAGGCAAGGATATTTGAGAAGCTGCATAATTATGAAATGCACTGGAGATAGTCAGACAGTCAGATGAATTGCATAGCCTCCACTAATGAGCACATGGACTTACAGTACCTACTACATCACTGTTCTCTTACATAAGGCAGAATTATATATTTAACTGCATAGGAAGATAAAGTGAGAAAAAAAGGAAAGTGGAGCTTGTTGAAGAGGGGTCTTAAATAACCAAAGGGAATTTGGTAGGTGTTGTCGACTTGTAGCTTATAGGAAGCCAGAAAGTGATCTCCCTAGATTCTGACATGTAGCAGGCAGTTCCCAGTAATGGACTAATTAGGTGGCTACTGTACTAGGGTGTTGAAAATTTGTTCACTGATCAGTAATAGCTACAAATTATCATGGTAAAAATGACAGAAGTCTACTATAAATGTTTATCTTTCCAGAAGAATAACATTTGTCAATATAGTAATTGAAATCATGTAAGAATAACATGCACCCCTAGGCCCTGGCGGGCAGGGGTTCAGATGCTTCACTGTAACATTAACTCCTGAACAAAGTAAACCATGTATGTAGAGTGACCGTACACTATATGGAGTAAGATCAGGAGCTGGGCCCACTCCATACTGTGCCGATGCTAGTAGTATTACATAGCCAACACATGAGAATAACTGATTCAATTGGAAATTGCTCTGAGTGCCTCAGTGGATGCGTTTAAATTCTGCTGTCAAAGTTGGGTGGCAGCATTTAAAAGGCTTCCAAGATGGTGGCCGTCACTACTAAGCCCATTGGCCATTGTGCAATGTGATAGCAAGGCGCTAAACTTTGGAACGACAGCTGAAAATTGGTATTATCTCTATGGTAAAATGTTTATGAAGCAAAAGGTGACTAAAAAAAGAGTAAAATACATTAAAAACTATTTTGTCTTACAAAGAAAATTATAAAACAAAAACTCTTAGCTACGTTAATTTACTTACACATATATTTTGCAGCTCCAACCTAATTTACAGAGACCTTCAAAATTTGTCCACACCAGCATACTCTTTCAAGCTGTCCATACACTACATTAGGTTTAACCGATACTGGCAAATTTTACAGGAGGAGCTTCCTGTCCAATTTGTATACACTCACCGGCCACTTTATTAGGTACACCATGCTAGTAACGGGTTGGACCCCCTTTTGCCTTCAGAACTGCCTCAATTCTTCGTGGCATAGATTCAACAAGGTGCTGGAAGCATTCCTCAGAGATTTTGGTCCATATTGACATGATGGCATCACACAGTTGCCGCAGATTTGTCGGCTGCACATCCCAAAGATACTCCATACAAGGCAGGATGGATCCATGCTTTCATGTTGTTTACGCCAAATTCTGACCCTACCATCCGAATGTCGCAGCGGAAATCGAGACTCATCAGACCAAGCAACGTTTTTCCAATCTTCTACTGTCCAATTTCGATGAGCTTGTACAAATTGTAGCCTCAGTTTCCTGTTCTTAGCTGAAAGGAGTGGTACCCGGTGTGGTCTTCTGCTGCTGTAGCCCATCTGCCTCAAAGTTCGATGCACTGTGCGTTCAGAGATGCTCTTAGGCCTACCTTGGTTGTAACGGGTGGCGATTTGAGTCACTGTTGCCCTTCTATCAGCTCGAACCAGTCTGCCCATTCTCCTCTGACCTCTGGCATCAACAAGGCATTTCCGCCCACAGAACTGCCGCTCACTGGATTTTTTTTCTTTTTCGGACCATTCTCTGTAAACCCTAGAGATGGTTGTGCGTGAAAATCCCAGTAGATCAGCAGTTTCTGAAATACTCAGACCAGCCCTTCTGGCACCAACAACCATGCCACATTCAAAGGCACTCAAATCACCTTTCTTCCCCATACTGATGCTCGGTTTGAACTGCAGGAGATTGTCTTGACCATGTCTACATGCCTAAATGCACTGAGTTGCCGCCATGTGATTGGCTGATTAGAAATTAAGTGTTAACAAGAAGTTGGACAGGTGTACCTAATAAAGTGGCCAGTGAGTGTATGTTCCCTATTTAATCTGCTCTAACATCAGGTAGAAGAAAATTTTGTCAGTGGTTGCAATCTTCTAATAAATAATATTTATAATACACTGTATATTTTCAGTTGTGGATCTGATACTTATTTAGCATATGTAAACTGGAATTTCTCCTTAACCTATTATGTTATATAAAACTATTACTCCCAGCAGTTTGTGCAAAATTATTTCCTCATTTCTTATTATTTGAAGTGACATTTCCTAGGTTTCAATGAGCAGTTGGGTACTGTAGATTGCACTGCCCATCTTTGGAGAATTCAGGATTAAGAATGTAAGCAGCTATATGTACGTGGAATTGATACCTAGAGACACACTATTAGGGCTGGCGGAACGCATCAAATAATATTAAGGAAGATATAAGGTGCTTTCGCAGCCCGGGGTCCACCATGCAGAGATGACACCTGCTGCTTGGTGATGGCAAACAGTATATGGCGGTATAATGTGAGCACACATGGTTTAGCTTCACCCGGTATGTAAGGAGGTGAACCCTGTTGCGTCACAGGACCGCAATACCACAGAATGAATGCTAGTGTTTGGTCACAGGATTCTACTCCAAGATCACAGGGTTAGAGTCCCTCTAGACCCATTAATGCTCAGTGCTGCAACTGTGTTGCTAGGAGAAAACAAAGTGCTAATAGATTTAGTGCACTAGGTGCACGCAGTGCCACTCTGGCGGACCCCACTAACCACCCTAACTAGAAAGCACACTAGTGGCGCATGGTTCCACACTGGCAAACACTGCTGAAATTATGCATTATGTGCTCTTGTGCTGGATTGCACTATCTGGCACTAGTCAGCTCCAAACACCCAACCACATATAACAACACTAGAGAAGGGGATCATTAAGAGCCTTCACCAGATAACATACATGTATCCACACACGCGATATATATAAGGTTTATACTAGCGTATGGCTGATTGGCCATGTGAACCTTATATAGATGCAGCCTTCCAGGACCTTCCCAGTGGTCCAATCAGAGGTGCTACAGGACCTGAGTATGTGACCTTCAGCCTCCAATGAGAGGTCATCCCATGGGCATGCTCAGTAGATGAAAAGCAGGACTTAGTCCCTAGAGCGTCCGCTCACTGCTGATCAATGCTGGTTAAAATGGCTGAACCTGGGATGACAGCAGTAACCAGATGGCAGCAGTAACCAGACACTGAGACCAACGTCTCTGCTGAGCAGGTGCCTCTGTGGCTGAGGAAGAATAGGAGACCACAAAGGACATGGTTCGAGATTCCCCCTGTGCAGCAGCGGGAACTTGATGCCTAGCACACACTAATTTATCAAACTGAGATGTGTATTGCTCATCATAAAGTGTACAGCTACATACGTAACCCACTGCTGGCAAATTTGTTCCAATTCAATATAATGCCTCTTATTGTGACGGCTGTTCACAAAGGAAAATTAGTGATCAGATAAAGCTTCTTCACATTGTCCTAGCTTTTCTTTGGTGCTTAGCATGAAGTGCAGTTCTGATTGAATATGAAAATTTAGTTTCATTACTTGGATTGAACAGAGGCATTCTATGAAATGTTTTTAAGCAATTTTGCAATCATGAAAATCTAATAAATCTTGATTTATTCTATATCTGCTATGTTTGTCATAGAATCCTAGTATGAAGAAGAGTTAGTCATTTGTTACTACAATTAACCCCTTAATCCCATCTGACGTCCTATCCCGTCGAGGTGGGGTGGGCCTTAATTCCCACCGACGGGATAGTACATCATAGCGATCGGCCGCGCTCACGGGGGGAGCGCGGCCGATCGCGGCCGGGTGTCAGCTGCCTATCGCAGCTGACATCCGGCACTATGTGCCAGGAGCGGTCACGGACTTCCCCCAGCACATTAACCCCCGGCACACCATGATCAAACATGATCGCGATGTGCCGGCGGTATAGGGAAGCATCGCACAGGGAGGGGGCTCCCGGCGTGCTTCCCTGAGACCCCCGGAGCAACGCGACGTGATCGCGTTGCTCCGAGGGTCTCCTACCTCCTTCCTCCCTGCAGGTCCTGGATCCAAGATGGCCGCGGCATCCGGGTCCTGCAGGGAAGGAGGTGGCTTACCGAGTGTCTGCTCAGTGCAGACGCTGGTAAGCCTGCAGCCCTGTCAGTGAGATCGGTGATCGGACAGAGTGCTGTGCACACTATCAGATCATCGATCTGTGATGTCCCCCCCTGGGACAAAGTAAAAAAGTTAAAAAAAATTTTTTCCACATGTGTAAAAAAAAATAAAAAAATTCCTAAATAAATAATAATAAAAAAATATATATTATTCCCATAAATACATTTCTTTATCTAAATAAAAAAAACAAAACAATAAAAGTACACATATTTAGTATCGCCGCGTCCGTAACGACCCAACCTATAAAACTGCCCCACTAGTTAACCCCTTCAGTAAACACCGTAAGAAAAAAAAAAAAAACGAGGCAAAAACAACACTTTATTACCACACCGCCGAACAAAAAGTGGAATAACACGCGATCAAAAAGACTGATATAAATAATCATGGTAACGCTGAAAACGTCATCTTGTCCCGCAAAAAACAAGCCGCCATACAGCATCATCAGCAAAAAAATACAAAAGTTATAGTCCTGAGAATAAAGCGATACCAAAATAATTATTTTTTCTATAAAATAGTTTTTATCGTATAAAAGTGCCAAAACATTAAAAAATGATATAAATGAGGTATCGCTGTAATCGTACTGACCCGAAGAATAAAACTGCTTTATCAATTTTACCAAACATGGAACGGTATAAACGCCTCTCCCAAAAGAAATTCATGAATAGCAGGTTTTTGGTCATTCTGCCTCACAAAAATCGGAATAAAAAGTGATCAAAAATGGTCACATGTCCGAAAATGTTACCAATAAAAACGTCAACTCGTCCCGCAAAAAACAAGACCTCACATGACTCTGTGGAGCAAAATGTGGAAAAATTATAGCTCTCAAAATGTGGAGACGCAAAAACTTTTTTGCTATAAAAAGCGTCTTTTAGTGTGTGACAGCTGCCAATCATAAAAATCCGATATAAAAAACGCTATAAAAGTAAATCAAACCCTCCTTCATCACCCCCTTAGTTAGGGAAAAATAATAAAATTAAAAAAATGTATTTATTTCCATTTTCCCATTAGGGCTAGGGTTAGGGTTAGGGCTAGAGTTAGGGTTAGGGCTAGGGTTCGGGTTGGGGCTAAAGTTAGGGTTAGGGCTAGGGTTAGGGGTAGGGCTAGGGTTGGAGGTAAAGTTAGGGTTAGGGTTGGGGCTAAAGTTAGGGTTAGGGTTGGGGCTAAAGTTAGGGTTAGGGTTTGAATTACATTTACGGTTTGGATTAGGGTTGGGATTAGAATTATGGGTGTGTCAGGGCTAGGGGTGTGGGTAGGGTTACCGTTGGGATTAGGGTTAGGAGTGTGTTTGTGTTAGGGTTTCAGGTAGAATTGGGGAGTTTCCACTGTCCAGGCACATCAGGGGCTCTCCAAACGCGACATGGCGTCCAATCTCAATTCCAGCCAATTCTGCGTTGAAAAAGTAAAACAGTGCTCCTTCCCTTCCGAGCTCTCCCGTGCGCCCAAAAAGGGGTTTACCCCAACATATGGGATATCAGCGTACTTGAGACAAATTGAACAACAAATTCTGGGGTCCAAGTTCTCTTGTTATCCTTGGGAAAATTAAAAATTTGGGGGGCTAAAAATCATTTTTGTGAGAAAAAAAAAGATGTTTTATTTTCACGGCTCTGCGTTATAAACTGTAGTGAAACACTTGGGGGTTCAAAGTTCTCACAACACATCTAGATAAGTTCCTTGGGAGGTCTAGTTTCCAATATGGGGTCACTTGTGGGGGGTTTGTACTGTTTGGGTACATCGGGGGCTCTGCAAATGCAACGTGACGCCTGCAGACCAATCCATTTAAGTCTTCATTCCAAATGGCGCTCCTTCCATTCCGAGCTCTGTCATGCACCCAAACAGTGGTTCCCCCCCACATATGGGGTATCAGCGTACTCAGGACAAATTGGACAACAACTTTTGTGGTCTAATTTATCCTGTTACCTTGTGAAAATACAAAACTGGGGGCTAAAAAAATCATTTTTGTGAAAAAAAAAAGAATTTTTATTTTCACGGCTTTGCGCTATAAACTTTTGTGAAACACTTGGGGGTTCAAAGTTCTCACAACACATCTAGATAAGTTCCTTGGGAGGTCTAGTTTCCAATATGGGGTCACCTGTGGGGGGTTTGTACTGTTTGGGTACATCAGGGGCTCTGCAAATGCAACATGAAGCCTGCAGACCAATCCATTTAAGTCTGCATTCCAAATGGCGCTCCTTCCCTTCCGAGCTCTGTCATGCGCCCAAACAGTGGTTCCCCCCCACATATGGGGTATCAGCATACTCAGAACAAATTGCACAACAACCTTTGGGGTCTAATTTATCCTGTTACCCTTGTGAAAATACAAAACTGGGGGCTAAAATATCATTTTTGTGAAAAAAAAAAAAGAATTTTTATTTTCACGGCTTTGCGTTATAAAGTGTAGTGAAACACTTGGGGGTTCAAAGTTCTCACAACACATCTAGATAAGTTCCTTGGGAGGACTAGTTTCCAATATGGGGTCACTTGTGGGGGGTTTGTACTGTTTGGGTACATCAGGGGCTCTGCAAATGCAACGTGACGGCTGCAGACCAATCCATTTAAGTCTGCATTCCAAATGGCTCTCCTTCCCTTCCGAGCTCTGTCATGCGCCCAAACAGTGGTTACCCCCCACATATGGGGTATCAGCGTACTCAGGACAAATTGCACAACATTTTTTGGGGTCCAATTTCTTCTCTTACCCTTGGGAAAATAAAAAATTGGGGGCGAAAAGATAATTTTTGTGAAAAAATATGATTTTTTATTTTTACGGCTCTGCATTATAAACTTCTGTGAAGCACTTGGTGGGTCAAAGTGCTCACCACACATCTAGATAAGTTCCTTAGGGGGTCTACTTTCCAAAATGGTGTCACTTGTGGGGGGTTTCAATGTTTAGGCACATCAGGGGCTCTCCAAACGCAACATGGCGTCCCATCTCAATTCCAGTCAATTTTGCATTGAAAAGTCAAATGGTGCTCCTTTCCTTCCGAGCTCTGCCATGCGCCCAAACAGTGGTTTACCCCCACATATGGGGTATCAGCGTACTCAGGACAAATTGTACAACAACTTTGGAGGTCCATTTTCTCCTGTTACCCTTGGTAAAATAAAACAAATTGGAGCTGAAATAAATTTTGTGTGAAAAAAAGTTAAATGTTCATTTTTATTTAAACATTCCAAAAATTCCTGTGAAACACCTGAAGGGTTAATAAACTTCTTGAATGTGGTTTTGAGCACCTTGAGAGGTGCAGTTTTTAGAATGGTGTCACACTTGGGTATTTTCTATCATATAGACCCCTCAAAATGACTTCAAATGAGATGTGGTCCCTAAAAAAAATGGTGTAAAAATGAGAAATTGCTGGTCAACTTTTAACCCTTTTAAGTCCGTCACAGAATCGCCAAGATCCGTGAAAGCGTTCCAGAGTTATAGCCTCATAAAGGGACAGTGGTCAGAATTGTAAAAATTGGCCCGGTCATTAACGTGCAAACCACCCTCGGGGCTTAAGGGGTTAAGAAGATTAAACATATTATTTTCTGCCTTATATCTACAGTTTATTTAAACACAACAAACTTTACAATGTCCCTATGTGCATGCATTTGAGTCATAAACCCACTCTTAATGGAAAAGCGTATGGGCACGTTCCATGTTATATGATGTCATTGTGTTGATCAAAGGAAGAAACAAGAGGAGCCAGTGTTATGCGATGGGATTCTCCCACTGCTTGGGATAGATCCCAAGCCTTTTCTGCCTCTGCAGTTTCCCATTCAGGCTCAGCCACTGTGCGTGCTGCTCAGCATAAACATCAGTCCCAGCTTCTTGCTTAAGCTTGAGGTATTAATTTGGTTGCTGCTGGCTCCTCAGCCAAGTCTATGGTAAACCGCAATAGGCACCTGCGGCTTGACACTCTGGAGTCTAAATCCAGAAATCACCTTACTTAATGTCCGTGATGTGGTGGCTTTTCATTGGTGGTCAGACGCTTGCTGCTTTGGTGATGTGGCAGTTCCGGATTGGCACGTGGATGAAGCCTCGGTCGACTGGGCGTGAGTGTTTGGGGTGAAGCCTAAGGTGTAAAAGACCCCCAGCGGTGCACTAGTATCATTTATGTGTGCCTATGTGAGTGGATACTCTACTACTCTGTCTGCATGTCTGTCTAGCTCTGGACTGTACATGTAGGTAGGCAGCTAGCATCAGTAGGGACAATTAGTCATTTAGCTTAGCATCTATTACCTACATGCGTGTGGTTAGCATAGTAGAGTTTCAGAGCAAGCTCATCCCTTAGTCAGGGTTTTATATTCAGCATCTGCTTCATTCCTGAGTGCGATTGACACAGTTCAGTTGCAGTGTGAGTTCTGTTCATGTGCTTGTCCTGTGATGTTTAACAGGACTTAACACTTAGTACTTGTTTGTACTGTTTCTTTCCTGTGGAGTAACTGAGCTTGGAACTCAGCATCCTGTTCACACTGAGTGGTGTAAACTCAGTGTATATAAGTAATGGCTCGCTGTGTGTTCCATCATTGCCCTCTAGCAGCAGTTTAACATCTCTGCACAGTGGACCCCGGGTTGCGATTGCACTTTATTATTTATTTTATTTAGTGCAATCCACCAACCTTAACAGCTACCATCACTGGTTGTAAGCGGCAATGATGCTTTGCTTTCTGTGCTCAGCAACAAATGTTAGTTACTAGAGTTGAGCGACTTTCATTTTTTTAAGATCGAGTCGGGTTTTGTGAAACCCGATTTTGTCCAGAGTCGAGTCGAGTGCAGTCGGCCGATTATCGCTAAAAGTCGGGGATCGACCGAAACACGAAACCCAATGCAAGTCAATGGGGAAGCATAGTCGGCAGTGTGGAGGCCAGGAAAACACCTACAGTGCCCATTTTAATGCCAAAAACATCCATTCTTGTTTCTGAAGCTTGTCAATCTTAATTAACTTTATAATAATAGTTGGGCATAGGGAATTGGGGGTCATTTGGCAAAAGTTGTGGGGGGAGTAGGGCTGGCTCAAGTTTTTCGTGGGCCCAGGAAATGCGGACTACGTCACGGCAGTGTTGCAGGGAAAGGTAAGTATTTCAACGTTGCAAGTGCTGTGATCCTGAGCAAGCAGGGGGGGCCCACTCGTTTGCATTGGCACTGGCACAGGGCCCCTCAAAGTACGGCGGTGTGTTTGCATGGCGGGGGCGCCTCCCACCAGCAGCGACACTTTTGCATACTCTGAGGGGCCCTGTGCCAGTGACGTCGCCAACGAGTATGCCCCCGCCCACCTGATGAAGGAACCTGCACTTTCATCTGCACCTTCCTCTTTGTCCCTGTGTAAGGTGGTATAACATGCGGGAAGGGGAACCTTACTTTCAGCAGGGTCAGATTCTGGCTGTGTAGAGTGCAAGGGGAATGTAGTGGTCTAGGTCAATGTACCAGCAGACTCATCTAGCAGTGGCTGGGCAATGGGCAGGATGAAGAGGAAACAGATATAGGGCCAAAGAATAAAGTAGGCTAAATGCAGTTCAAAATTGGTAACAGGACTAAACAGGCGGCATTGCTTTGTTCAGTGGAGTAGCAAACCCAAGAGCAGCAGACACTGTTTCAAGGGCCCAACCACACTAGTAGGCCAAATGCAGTTTAATATCTGATAGTATAGGCCGAAAGCCAGAAGGTAGAAGCTCAGCTTTATTCAGTTGAGGACAACACCAGGCAGGGGCAGACACCGTTAGTAGGCCGGAACCACCAATTTTTTAAAAAACAGCAGTTAATCAGAGCCAGAAGGTAGAAGCTCAGCTTTATTCAGTTGAGGGCAACACCAGGGAGGGGCAGACACCGTTAGTAGGCCGGAACCACCGATTTTTAAAAAAACAGCAGTTAATCAGAGCCAGAAGGTAGAAGCTCAGCTTTATTCAGTTGAGGGCAACACCAGGGAGGGGCAGACACCGTTAGTAGGCCGGAACCACCAATTTTTTAAAAAACAGCAGTTAATCAGAGCCAGAAGGTAGAAGCTCAGCTTTATTCAGTTGAGGACAATCAACAGGGAGCAGCAAACAGAGGTATTAGGCCCCATCCAGCAATTAAAAAAAACAAACAAAAAAAAAAAACAACTTAATCAGAGCCAGAAGGTAGAAGCTCAGCTTTATTCAGTTGAGGACAACACCAGGCAGGGGCAGACACCGTTAGTAGGCCGGAACCACCAATTTTTTAAAAAACAGCAGTTAATCTGAGCCAGAAGGTAGAAGCTCAGCTTTATTCAGTTGAGGACAACACCAGGCAGGGGCAGACAGACACCTTTAGTAGGCCGGAACAGCCAATTGCATTTTAAAAAATGGTAATTTGGAACAGAAGGTAGAAGCTCAGCTTTATTCAGTTGAGGACAACACCAGGCAGGGGCAGACATTCACCTTTAGTAGGCCGGAACAGCCAATTGCATTTTTAAAAATGGTAATTTGGAACTGAAGGTTGAAGCTCAGCTTTATTCAGTTGAGGACAACACCAGGCAGGGGCAGACAGACACCTTTAGTAGGCCGGAACAGCCAATGGCATTTTTAAAAATGGTAATTTGGAACTGAAGGGTGAAGCTCAGCTTTATTCAGTTGAGGACAACACCAGGCAGGGGCAGACAGTCACCTTTAGTAGGCCGGAACAGCCAATTGCATTTTTAAAAATGGTAATTTGGAACTGAAGGTTGAAGCTCAGCTTTATTCAGTTGAGGACAACACCAGGCAGGGGCAGACAGACACCTTTAGTAGGCCGGAACAGCCAATGGCATTTTTAAAAATGGTAATTTGGAACAGAAGGTTGAAGCACAGCTTTGTTCAGTTGAGGACAACACCAGGCAGGGGCAGACAGACACCTTTAGTAGGCCGGAACAGCCAATTTTTTTTTAAAAAACAGCAGTTAGTAAGAGGCAGAAGGTAGAAGCTCCGCTTTATTCAGTTGAGGACAACACCAGGCAGGGGCAGACAGACACCTTTAGTAGGCCGGAACAGCCAATTGCATTTTTAAAAATGGTAATTTGGAACTGAAGGTTGAAGCTCAGCTTTATTCAGTTGAGGACAACACCAGGCAGGGGCAGACAGACACCTTTAGTAGGCCGGAACAGCCAATGGCATTTTTAAAAATGGTAATTTGGAACTGAAGGTTGAAGCACAGCTTTATTCAGTTGCAGCTTCTTGGCAATAATATAAAGAAGACGAGACAGGACAACACTCGTTGGATGCCATATCTGTGTTTTCACTGGAAAAAAAACTGTCATTTAACTACTTGTAGGAGAAAGTTTTTGTAGCTGGAGGCCACTTTTTGTATTGTACCAGTTTTTGGTTGTATGTTTGGAACTGAAGGTTGAAGCTCAGCTTTATTCAGTTGAGGACAACACCAGGCAGGGGCAGACAGACACCTTTAGTAGGCCGGAACAGCCAATGGCATTTTTAAAAATGGTAATTTGGAACTGAAGGTTGAAGCTCAGCTTTATTCAGTTGAGGACAACACCAGGCAGGGGCAGACACCTTTAGTAGGCCGGAACAGCCAATTTCATTTTTAAAATTCGTAATTTGGAACAGAAGGTTGAAGCACAGCTTTATTCAGTTGCAGCTTCTTGGCAATAATATAAAGAAGACGCGACCGGACAACACTCGGTGGATGCCATATCTGTGTTTTCAATGGAAAAAAACCTTTCAGTTAACTACTTGCAGGAGAAAGTTTTTGTAGCTGGTGGACAATTTTTGTACTGTACCAGTTTTTTGTTGTATGTGTTTTTGTTTTTAATGTTAAAATGTCTGCATTTGATATCTCTCCAGTATTTTCTTTTTTATAAGCAAAATACTGCAGTTTTACATCGGTTACATGGATACACGGGCAGGCAGCTTGGTGGTCAGTGGAGGAGTATTTAAAGTAGGGACCGCAGACAGGCTATCAAAGGCCTAAAATAACAAACAATAGGCTCATGGCAGTTTTACATCGGTTACATGGATACACAGGCAGCTTGGTGGTCAGTGGAGGAGTATTTAAAGTAGGGACCGCAGACAGGCTATCAAAGGCCTAAAATAACAAACAATAGGCTCATGGCTGTTTTACATCGGTTACATGGATACACGGGCAGGCAGCTTGGTGGTCAGTGGAGGAGTATTTAAAGTAGGGACCGCAGACAGGCTATCAAAGGCCTAAAATAACAAACAATAGGCTCATGGCAGTTTTACATCGGTTACATGGATACACAGGCAGCTTGGTGGTCAGTGGAGGAGTATTTAAAGTAGGGACCGCAGACAGGCTATCAAAGGCCTAAAATAACAAACAATAGGCTCATGGCTGTTTTACATCGGTTACATGGATACACGGGCAGGCAGCTTGGTGGTCAGTGGAGGAGTATTTAAAGTAGGGACCGCAGACAGGCTATCAAAGGCCTAAAATAACAAACAATAGGCTCATGGCAGTTTTACATCGGTTACATGGATACACAGGCAGCTTGGTGGTCAGTGGAGGAGTATTTAAAGTAGGGACCGCAGACAGGCTATCAAAGGCCTAAAATAACAAACAATAGGCTCATGGCTGTTTTACATCGGTTACATGGATACACGGGCAGGCAGCTTGGTGGTCAGTGGAGGAGTATTTAAAGTAGGGACCGCAGACAGGCTATCAAAGGCCTAAAATAACAAACAATAGGCTCATGGCAGTTTTACATCGGTTACATGGATACACAGGCAGCTTGGTGGTCAGTGGAGGAGTATTTAAAGTAGGGACCGCAGACAGGCTATCAAAGGCCTAAAATAACAAACAATAGGCTCATGGCTGTTTTACATCGGTTACATGGATACACGGGCAGGCAGCTTGGTGGTCAGTGGAGGAGTATTTAAAGTAGGGACCGCAGACAGGCTATCAAAGGCCTAAAATAACAAACAATAGGCTCATGGCAGTTTTACATCGGTTACATGGATACACAGGCAGCTTGGTGGTCAGTGGAGGAGTATTTAAAGTAGGGACCGCAGACAGGCTATCAAAGGCCTAAAATAACAAACAATAGGCTCATGGCTGTTTTACATCGGTTACATGGATACACGGGCAGGCAGCTTGGTGGTCAGTGGAGGAGTATTTAAAGTAGGGACCGCAGACAGGCTATCAAAGGCCTAAAATAGCAAACAATAGGCTCATGGCAGTTTTACATCGGTTACATGGATACACAGGCAGCTTGGTGGTCAGTGGAGGAGTATTTAAAGTAGGGACCGCAGACAGGCTATCAAAGGCCTAAAATAACAAACAATAGGCTCATGGCTGTTTTACATCGGTTACATGGATACACGGGCAGGCAGCTTGGTGGTCAGTGGAGGAGTATTTAAAGTAGGGACCGCAGACAGGCTATCAAAGGCCTAAAATAACAAACAATAGGCTCATGGCAGTTTTACATCGGTTACATGGATACACAGGCAGCTTGGTGGTCAGTGGAGGAGTATTTAAAGTAGGGACCGCAGACAGGCTATCAAAGGCCTAAAATAACAAACAATAGGCTCATGGCTGTTTTACATCGGTTACATGGATACACGGGCAGGCAGCTTGGTGGTCAGTGGAGGAGTATTGCAAGGAGTGTCTGTCCCAGTACTCCCAAAATATAAATAGATGTTAATGTCTCGCAAAACAACCAAAAAAAAAAAAAAAGGTGGCATACTTAGGTACAGGGGTGGGCTCATCTGCTGAGTTTCTGACATAGTAATTTGGCAGTAACTATTTAATGGTGCCAATATAGGACACAGACACAGACTACTTTAAGTTGCATCATAGATGTCTACAAATTTGTATTGTCAGTGCCAGACATTGAATGATGTCAGCGAATAGACTAAAGATTGGTGGAGCTGTGCGACATAATTTTGCACGTGGTAGAGCACAGTTTGAGCTGGGGGAGGGGGGAACTCTCTTGAGGCCGGCGGGACCGCCCCAGGGCCCCTCATGTTACAACGGTGTGTCTGACGTTGGGTGCGCACCACCACCGCCAGAGACACTACATTGTACTATGAGGGACCCAGTAGCAATGCCGTCAACCAAAAGCGAGCACACCCACCTCTTCAGACAAACAGCAGTCTCACGGGTGCTTGCGCCAAGTCGCGATACCACGGCCCCGTGTGGGGAGTTTGGCCATTTAGGGAGGTGTAAACATGTCGTATGCTGTACAATCAGCTGCAGCAAATTAGACATTAGAAAAGTAATTCACAGGCAAGAGCTTTTCATAGGAAAGCTAGGTGTCGGCCGGGCAAGGTGGGGCAAAAGATTTCGAAATCCAGTTGTGGTTCATTTTAATGAATGTTAGATCGTCAACATTTTGGGTAGCCAGACGAGTCCTTTTTTCGGTTAATATTGAACCTGCAGCACTGAATACTCTTTCTGATAGGACACTTGCTGCCGGGCAAGCAAGCTCCTGCAATGCATATTCTGCCAATTCTGGCCAGGTGTCTAATTTTGATGCCCAGTAATCAAATGGGAATGGCGGTTGAGGGAGAACATCGATAAGGGATGAAAAATAGTTAGTAACCATACTGGACAAATGTTGTCTCCTGTCACTTTCAATTGATGCAGCAGTACCTGTCCTGTCTGCGGTCATAGCAAAATCACTCCACAACCTGGTCAGAAAACCCCTCTGTCCAACGCCACTTCTGATGTATGCACCCCTAACACTCCTAGTCTGTTGCCCCCTTGAGCTCGTGTGAGAACGATCACGTGCGCTGTGTGCTGGGAATTGCCTGAAGCAAACGGTCAACAAGAGTTGATTGTTTGGTTGCTAATATTAGTTCCAAGTTCTCATGTGGCATAATATTTTGCAATTTGCCTTTATAGCGTGGATCAAGGAGGCAGGCCAACCAGTAATCGTCATCGTTCATCATTTTCGTTATGCGTGTGTCCCTTTTTAGGATACGTAAGGCATAATCCGCCATGTGGGCCAAAGTTCCAGTTGTCAAATCTCCGGTTGTGATTGGGTGAGGGGCAGTTGCAGGCAAATCTACGTCACTTGTGTCCCTCAAAAAAACAGAACCCGGCCTTGACACGCAACCAATTTCCAGTGCCCCCGGGAAAGGTTCCGCATTAAAAATATACTCATCCCCATCATCCTCCTCGTCCTCCACCTCCTCTTCGCCCGCTACCTCGTCCTGTACACTGCCCTGACCAGACAATGGCTGACTGTCATCAAGGCTTTCCTCTTCCTCTGGTGCAGACGCCTGCTCCTTTATGTGCATCAAACTTTGCATCAGCAGACGCATTAGGGGGATGCTCATGCTTATTACGGCGTTGTCTGCACTAACCAGCCGTGTGCATTCCTCAAAACACTGAAGGACTTGACACATGTCTTGTATCTGCGACCACTGCACACCTGACAACTCCATGTCTGCCATCCTACTGCCTGCCCATGTATGTGTATCCTCCCACAAAAACATAACAGCCCGCCTCTGTTGGCACAGTCTCTGAAGCATGTGCAGTGTTGAGTTCCACCTTGTTGCAACGTCTATGATTAGGCGATGCTGGGGAAGGTTCAAAGACCGCTGATAGGTCTGCATACGGCTGGCGTGTACAGGTGAACGTCGGATATGTGAGCAAAGTCCACGCACTTTGAGGAGCAGGTCGGAGAACCCAGGATAAGTTTTCAATAAGCACTGCACCACCAGGTTTAAGGTGTGAGCCAGGCAAGGAATGTGTTTCAGTTGGGAAAGGGAGATGACAGCCATGAAATTCCTTCCGTTATCACTAACTACCTTGCCTGCCTCAAGATCTACTGTGCCCAGCCACGACTGCGTTTCTTGTTGCAAGAACTCGGACAGAACTTCCGTGGTGTGTCTGTTGTCGCCCAAACACTTCATAGCCAATACAGCCTGCTGACGCTTGCCAGTAGCTGGCCCATAATGGGACAACTGGTGTGCAACAGTGTCATCTGCCGATGGAGTGGTTGGCCGACTGCGGTCTGTGGAAGAGCTGTAGCTTCTGCAGGAGGACGAGGAGGAGGAGGGGGTGCGAATGCCTACAGCCAACTGTTTCCTAGACCGTGGGCTAGGCACAACTGTCCCGAAATTGATGTCCCCTGAGGACCCTGCATCCACCACATTCACCCAGTGTGCCGTGATGGACACATAACGTCCCTGGCCATGCCTACTGGTCCATGCATCTGTAGTCAGGTGCACCTTTGTACTCACAGATTGCCTGAGTGCATGGACGATGCGCTGTTTAACATGCTGGTACAGGGCCGGGATGGCTTTTCTGGAAAAAAAGTGTCGACTGGGTAGCTCGTATCGTGGTTCAGCGTACTCCATCAGGGCTTTGAAAGCTTCGCTTTCAACTAACCGGTAGGGCATCATCTCTAACGATATTAGTCTAGCTATGTGGGCGTTAAAACCCTGTGTACGCGGATGCGAGGATAAGTACTTCCTTTTTCTAACCAGAGTCTCATGTAGTGTGAGCTGCACTGGAGAGATGGAGATCGTGGAACTTGCGGGTGTGCCGGTGGACATGGCAGACTGCGAGACGGTTGGAGATAGTATTGTTTCCGCCGGTGACCTAGATGCAATATTTCCTCCTACAAATCTGGTGATTCCCTGACCCTGAGTGCTTTTGGCTGGCAAAGAAACCTGCACAGATACTGCCGGTGGTGCAGAAAATGGTGGCCTTACAGTGACGGAAGGGATGTTGCGTTGCTGACTAGCTTCATTGGCCGAGGGTGCTACAACCTTAAGGGACGTTTGGTAGTTAGTCCAGGCTTGAAAATGCATGGTGGTTAAGTGTCTATGCATGCAACTAGTATTGAGACTTTTCAGATTCTGACCTCTGCTTAAGCTAGTTGAACATTTTTGACAGATGACTTTGCGCTGATCAATTGGATGTTGTTTAAAAAAATGCCAGACTGCACTCTTCCTAGCATCGGATCCCTTTTCAGGGATTGCAGACTGAGCTTTAACCGGATGGCCACGCTGTCCTCCAACAGGTTTTGGCTTTGACACGCGTTTTGGGCCAGATACGGGCCCGGCAGATGGAACCTGTTGCGATGTTGATGCCTGCTGTGGCCCCTCCTCCACCTCCGCTTCTGAACTACTGCCGCCTGCACCCTGTTCCCCCAATGGCTGCCAATCGGGGTCAATAACTGGGTCATCTATTAACTCCTCTTCGAGCTCGTGTGCAACTTCGTCTGTGTCACTGTGTCGGTCGGTGGTATAGCATTCGTGGCGGGGCAACATAGTCTCATCAGGGTCTGATTGTGGATCAGTACCCTGAGAGGGCAATGTGGTGGTCTGAGTCAAAGGAGCAGCATAGTACTCTGGCTGTGGCTGTGCATCAGTGCACTCCATGTCAGAATCAACTTGTAATGGGCATGGCCTGTTAAGTGTTTCACTTTGTAAGCCAGGGACGGTATGTGTAAAGAGCTCCATGGAGTAACCCGTTGTGTCTCCTGCTGCATCCTTCTCTCTTGTTGTAGTTTTTGCTGAAGAGGACAAGGAAGCGACTTGTCCCTGACCGTGGACATCCACAAGTGACACGCTGCTTTTACATTTACCAGTTTCAGAAGAGGATGCAAAAGAGCTAGAGGCTGAGTCTGCAATGTAAGCCAAAACTTGCTGTTGCTGCTCCGCCTTTAAAAGCGGTTTTCCTACTCCCAGAAAAGAGAGCGTTCGAGGCCTTGTGTAGCCAGACGACGAAACTGGCTCCACAGCTCCAGACTTACGTGGATTATTTTTATCCCCACGACCACCTGATGCTCCACTACCACTACCATCATTACCAGCTGACAATGAACGCCCACGACGACCTCTTGCACCAGACTTCCTCATTGTTTTAAAAACTTAACCAAAGTAACTTTATTTGTTGCTGTCAAACAACTTACACGGTGCGCTATAACTTCAGTATGATTTCAATATCCCTTAACAGGTTGGTGAGACCACAAGGAAAATCAGGCACAATGTTACACACTCTGTTTTCTGTGGCACCAAATCACAGAGATGCCACACACGCAGGAATGTCACTCAAACACAAATGTCAATATTAATCTCCCACCTATTTTTTTTTTTTTCCCTCAGGGAGACTTTAGAAACCAAATAAGATAAATTGTTTTTTTCAGGGACAATTTAGAAACCAAATAATAATAATAAAAAAAAAAAGCTTTCTATGGCCCAGTGCCCACTGAGTGAGAGATGGCGTGCACAGGAGTCAGGATCAGGAGTGGCACACAAGCCCTGAGGACAGTATTAATCTCCCACTGATGGATGTAGTGTTTTTTTTTTCAGGTAGATTTTAGAACCCAAATCAAGCAAAAAAATAAATAGGCTTTCTATGGCCCACAGAGTGAGAGATGGCGCTCACAGGAGTCAGGATCAGGAGTGGCACACAAGCCCTGAGGACAGTATTAATCTCCCACTGATGGATGTAGTGTTTTTTTTTCAGGTAGATTTTAGAACCCAAATCAAGCAAAAAAATAAATAGGCTTTCTATGGCCCACTGAGTGAGAGATGGCGCTCACAGGAGTCAGGATCAGGAGTGGCACACAAGCCCTGAGGACAGTATTAATCTCCCACTGATGGATGTAGTGTTTTTTTTTCAGGTAGATTTTAGAACCCAAATCAAGCAAAAAAATAAATAGGCTTTCTATGGCCCACTGAGTGAGAGATGGCGCTCACAGGAGTCAGGATCAGGAGTGGCACACAAGCCCTGAGGACAGTATTAATCTCCCACTGATGGATGTAGTGATTTTTTTTTCAGTTAGATTTTAGAACCCAAATCAAGCAAAAAAATAAATAGGCTTTCTATGGCCCACTGAGTGAGAGATGGCGCGCACAGGAGTCAGGATCAGGAGTGGCACACAAGCCCTGAGGACAGTATTAATCTCCCACTGATGGATGTAGTGTTTTTTTTTTCAGGTAGATTTTAGAACCCAAATCAAGCAAAAAAATAAATAGGCTTTCTATGGCCCACTGAGTGAGAGATGGCGCTCACAGGAGTCAGGAGTGGCACACAAGCCCTGAGGACAGTATTAATCTCCCACTGATGGATGTAGTGTTTTTTTTTTTTTTTCCAGGTAGATTTTAGAACCCAAATCAAGCAAAAAAATAAATAGGCTTTCTATGGCCCACAATTAGAGAGAGAGAGGTGGCACACCCAGGAGTCAAGACTGACACACAAGCTGAAAGGGCAATATTACTCTCCCACTGTTTTTTTATGTACTTTTTTTTTTCAGGGAGACTTTAGAAACCAAATAATATTAAAAAAAGGAAAAAAATAAATAGGCTTTCTATGGCCCACAATTAGAGAGAGAGAGAGGTGGCACACCCAGGAGTCAAGACTGGCACACAAGCTGAAAGGGCAATATTACTCTCCCACTGTTTTTTTATGTATTTTTTTTTTCAGGGAGACTTTAGAAACCAAATAATATTAAAAAAAGCAAAAAAATAAATAGGCTTTCTAAGGCCCACAATTAGAGAGAGAGAGGTGGCACACCCAGTAGTCAAGACTGGCACACAAGCTGAAAGGGCAATATTACTCTCCCACTGTTTTTTTATGTATTTTTTTTTTCAGGGAGACTTTAGAAACCAAATAATATTAAAAAAAGCAAAAAAATAAATAGGCTTTCTATGGCCCACAATTAGAGAGAGAGAGGTGGCACACCCAGGAGTCAAGACTGACACACAAGCTGAAAGGGCAATATTACTCTCCCACTGTTTTTTTATGTATTTTTTTTTTCAGGGAGACTTTAGAAACCAAATAATATTAAAAAAAGCAAAAAAATAAATAGGCTTTCTATGGCCCACAATTAGAGAGAGAGAGGTGGCACACCCAGGAGTCAAGACTGGCACACAAGCTGAAAGGGCAATATTACTCTCCCACTGTTTTTTTATGTATTTTTTTTTTCACGGAGACTTTAGAAACCCAATAATATTAAAAAAAAACAAAAAAATAAATAGGCTTTGTATGGCCCACTGAATGAGAGATGGCACACACAGGAGTGGCACACAAGCCCTGACTGAGGCCAATATTTTTCTCCCACTGATTGATGTAGTGTTTTTGTGTTGAGGTAGATTTTAGAACACAAATCAAGGAAAAAAAAAATAGGCTTTCTATGGCCCACTCAGTGAGAGATGGCACACACAGGGATGGCACTGTAGCAGAAATGCCAATCTTAATCTTCCACAAAAAAAAAAAAAAAACAGGGACTGTCCTACAATTACTATCTCCCTGCAGTAATGTAAGCCAGGTATGGCAGGCAGCAATAGGAGTGGACTGATGCACAAATTAAATAAAAAGTGTGGACAAACAAAAAAGATAGCTGTGCAGAAAGGAAGGAACAAGAGGATATGTGCTTTGAAAAAAGCAGTTGGTTTCCACAGTGGCGTACACACAGCAATACAGCTATCACGGAGCCTTCTAGGGCAGCCCAATGAGCTACAGCGCTGAGGGAAAAAAAAAAAAATAGCTTCCACTGTCCCTGCACACCGAAGGTGGTGTTGGACAGTGGAAATCGCTACAGCACAAGCGGTTTGGTGGTTAGTGGACCCTGCCTAACGCTATCCCTGCTTCTGACGAAGCTGCAGCAACCTCTCCCTAAGCTCAGATCAGCAGCAGTAAGATGGCGGTCGGCGGGAACGCCCCTTTATAGCCCCTGTGACGCCGCAGACAGCAAGCCAATCACTGCAATGCCCTTCTCTAAGATGGTGGGGACCAGGACCTATGTCATCACGCTGCCCACACTCTGCGTTCACCTTCATTGGCTGAGAAATGGCGCTTTTCGCGTCATTGAAACGCGACTTTGGCGCGAAAGTCGCGTACCGCATGGCCGACAAGCACAGGGGTCGGATCGGGTTTCATGAGACGCCGACTTAGCCAAAGGTCGGCGACTTTTGAAAATGAACGACCCGTTTCGCTCAACCCTATTAGTTACCATTCTTTGTAATCATTCACCGTGCTAAAAACTATATTAACTCTATCAAGATTTACATACTGCCACATTTGTGTCTTAATATACTGTTGCAACTTCTGCCCGGGTCTCTAGGTGGAGCTGCACTAACACTACAATTACTGTTGAACGCCGGCAATATTTTGTTGTTTAGGTTTCAAATTGCTGAAACTAGTCCCCTTTACTATTCACTTGTATTTTGCTGCAGTGAGCTGGTAGGTGAGTTGGTAGCTGACTACTGGGAACCATGGACTGGGCTCCCTTTTATAGTAGCTCCAACTAGGGTTGAGCGACCTTTACTTTTATAGGATCGGGTCGGGTTTCACGAAACCCGACTTTTTCAAAAGTTGGGTCGAGTGAAATCGGCCGATCCTATAAAAAAGTCGGGGTAGGGGTCGGCCGAAACTCGAAACCCAATGCAGTGCATTGGGTTTCCAATGGTTCCCAGGGTCTGAAGGAGCGGAAACTCTCCTTCAGGCCCTGGGATCCATATTTAAGTGTAAAATAAAGAATTAAAATAAAAAATATCGCTATACTTACCCTCTGACGGGCCCTGGTACTAACCGGGAACCTTCCTTCCTTAGAATCAGCCATCCAGGACCTTGCGGTGACGTCGCGGTGACGTCGCGGCTTGTGATTGGTCGCGCGGCCGCCCATGTGACCGCTCGCGCGACCAATCACAAGCCGCGACGTCACCGTGACGTCACCGAAGGTCCTGGAAGGGCTGATTCTTAGGAAGGAAGGCTGCCGGAACGAAGCCGAGGGTGAGTATATCCCTATTAGGTATATACTCACCCTCGGACACGCCCTGCTTCTTTCCGGCAGCCTTCCTTCCTAAGAATCAGCCCTTCCAGGACCTTCGGTGACGTCACGGTGACGTCGCGGCTTGTGATTGGTCGCGCGAGCGGTCACATGGGCGGCCGCGTGACCAATCACAAGCCGCGACGTCACCGCGATGTCACCGCAAGGTCCTGGAAGGCTGATTCTAAGGAAGGAAGGTTCCCGGTTAGTACCAGGGCCCGTCAGAGGGTAAGTATAGCGATATTTTTTATTTTAATTCTTTATTTTACACTTAAATCTGAATTCCGATACCAATTCCCGATATCTTAAACATATCGGGAATCGGTATCGGAATTCCGATTCCAGATTCAGAAGATCGCCGACTTCATGGCCGACCCCACACAGGGGTCGGGTCGGGTTTCATGAAACCCGACTTTGCCAAAAGTCGGCGACTTCTGAAAATTGCCGACCTGTTTCGCTCAACCCTAGCTCCAACTGATAGTCTCTAGCTTACATTTATTAGTTTGGCTTAGCTAGTACTATGCTCTCTGACTTGTCTCCTACGTGCTGATTTGTATTTCCCATGTTCTGACTCTGGCTTGAAATTTGACTACCAGCTTTTCTCCTGATTTTGTCCTTGATCTGACTTCTCAGCTTTAACCCTGCTTGGCAACACTTCCTGTCTCTGGTTCACTTTTCTAGATAGTAGCCCTTCCATGCAAGCAGTCCATTGGACCCCATTGTAAGACCAGATCCCTGTACAGGAGTAAAAGGGTGAAGGTCGGGGTTACTCTAAAATCTACCAGATGGAGTGGCTTGTGCCATGTCTGTCCAAGGTAGATTTTTGAGCCTGTGGTCATTGACAGACATAACAGATACACTTTTGTAAAAACATGAGAACTTTACATTTTTTATTGTATTTATTTATTCATTTGCGTGGCAAACTTCAAAACTACATGAGATAATGCTGTTAAATATAGAAGTTAGCCTGATATTAAAATGTAGCTTAACACTTTCCCGACATAGGGCATATTTGAAAGTCCTATGTGTGGAGTGGCTTCGGGAGATGAACCTACACCATACCAGGAAGATGCCAGTAATGTTCGCTGTTGTTGCTGTAAATACACCACTTAAATTTCACTGTCATTTTCTGATAGTAGCATTTAAATGAAGGCCACTGATGAGTAACCATGGCAACTGGTTTGCTGATGACCCCATACATGCCATCTTCACTCTCCTAAAGGCCCCGTCTCACATAGCGAGATCGCTAGCGAGATCGCTGCTGAGTCACAAGTTTTGTGACGCAACAGCGACCTCAGTAGCGATCTCGCTATGTGTGACACGTACCAGCGACCAGGCCCCTGCTGTGAGATCGCTGGTCGTGTCGGAATGGCCTGGACCATTTTTTGGTCGTTGAGGTCCCGCTGACATCGCTGAATCGGTGTGTGTGACACCGATCCAGCGATGTCTTCACTGGTAACCAGGGTAAACATCGGGTTACTAAGCGCAGGGCCGCGATTAGTAACCCGATGTTTACCCTGGTTACCAGCGTAAATGTAAAAAAAAAAAAAACAGTACATACTCACCATCTGACGTCCGTCAGGTCCCTTGCCGTCTGCTTCCCACACTGACTGAGCGCCGCAAAGTGAAAGTGAAAGTACAGCACAGCGGTGACGTCACCGCTGCGCTCTGCTCTCACTGTACGGCGGCTCAGTCAGAGCAGGAAGCAGATGGCAAGGGACCTGACGGACATCAGATGGTGAGTATGTACTGTTTTTTTTTTTTTGGTAACCAGGGTAAACATCGGGTTACTAAGTGCGGCCCTGCGCTTAGTAACCCGATGTTTACCCTGGTTACCCGGGTGCTGCAGGGGGACTTCGGCATCGTTGAAGACAGTTTCAACGATGCCGAAGTCGTTCCCCTGATCGTTGGTCGCTGGAGAGAGCTGTCTGTGTGACAGCTCCCCAGCGACCACACAGCGACTTACCAACGATCACGGCCAGGTCGTATCGCTGGTCGTGATCGTTGGTAAATCGCTATGTGTGACGGGGCCTTTAGATGCTTAGTCAAAAGTTGAGCTACATATATGAACCAAAAAAATCTAAACAACTTTTCTCCATATATCCTACTAAAACAAATAGCTACCATAATAAGGGGTTATCTGCTCATTATGTTTACCTTCCAAGTGAAATCTGCAGAATACGTATGGCTAGCTTCTATGAAACTTTGTGTGTATATTTGGTAGAAGTATATACAAAATAATATCAGAAGGGTTTCATATGAATAATCTCAAGAGATTTACAAATGAATATACTACATATATAGAGGACCTTTCATAATTTTTTTATGTTGAACTGTCATCAATGTAATAGTGGCTGCAGAGAAGATTAAAACTTTTCTTAAAATTTTCCCTCAGTGTTGCAGAGAAATTAGCAATAAAATATTTGGCAGCTAATGAGTTAACTTTAATTACGTTCAAGTGGGTATTCTTAGATTTGTTTTTTCTTCTGCCCCCTTTTGACGCTGACCAATCATAAGCAGGCACCAACATAGAAGTTCAGAAGGACCTAGGATGAAGTAATCAGGGTCACAGGACCAGAGTCCACAGGTCCTGCCAGCCAGAGTGTGCAGCCTAAATAAGCAGTGCACTAAAGATATATTACACAGCAAAGAACTTCTGAAAATATTAGCACACTTCTATGCTGTGTAACATATCTTCAGAGCTTATTTAAGCTACACACTGGCTGGAAAGATCTGTGAACTCAAGTAACTTGAACCTGATGATATCATTACATGTCCTTCTGCACGTCTATGTTGCTGCCTGCGTATGATTGGTCAGTGTCATACGGGAAGCAGAAGTTCACTCACCCAGTGAAAATCTCTAATAACACTCACTTTGACGTAACTAAAGTTAACCTATTAGGTACCTGATTATTTGATTGCTAATATTTCCACAACAGAGAGTTGAACTAAAAAAAGCTTTTTATTTCCACTCTGCAGTCACTAATACATCTTGTATGTCCAGTGCAACATGAAAAATTGGTAAAAGGTCCTCTTTATATTTCTGCAAAGGAATCAAGTGTTTCAACTTCTTCTTAAAACCCTTGATAGGCTTGCTATTTTCATCACAACTAGTGTTACACATAGACACATCAGACATAAACATTTCCAGACAGAGTATCATGAAATCATGTTTTCTTTTCAAACTGGTCATTTCACAACAGTCATATTGATATGTGATGATTCTCAAATGTGCTATGATTTTGTCTTGTGTGTAATATTTTCTGCAAAATATCATGTAGTTAACTATTTATTATCTTTTACATGAAACAAATAAGTTATAAGCTGTAAGGAGCTCATTTATGTACTTTACGTTCCATTCTCAACTTTCTGTATCATTGTGTTTATTGACAGATCTGATATTCTATTACACCACTTTATATTTCACTTCCTAAATCTTCTGCTTGCCAGTGTTTTATAGTTTGGAATCCTGATTACTTCTAAAGCTTGCTTTGCCTAATAAACTGCAAGATGAAAGAAAACTCAAGCTGCTTCTAACTTTAATCTGTCACCTTTAATAATGTAATTCCATATTTCACTTGGCATTGATGTTTAGAGACATACCTAGAAATAGAATTCCTGCTTTCAGTACTTCAAAACAATAACACCGAGCAGCATATAATTGTCATCATGGAAATTAGATCAAGTGTGCTTTTGTTTAACTTAATTAGATATTTTACCTCTTACTATTAAAGCTTAGACATAGCAAAATAATGACAAAAATCTGTCTAGTCATACATTATTTATAAAGACAGAGAGGATTTTTGTAAAAAAAAAAGGCTTGTTATCTGTAATTCTTGTAAAAAAAATATTTAGAATGTTAAAAAAGATGTTTTGTTACTAATAACATAATATGACATTTTGATCTGTTTTAACCATAGTTTTTATTAGGTTTATTATACGGTAAGCCTTTTTTTTTTACTTTTAATTCTCCTGTGCTCTGAATTACAAGGATATCTACTAAGTGTGAACTGGATTACTTTCCTCCTGTTTCAAAAATAATTTAGATATATTTTTCCTGTATAAAAAAAATATAACATACATGTATGCCACTGCTCACTACCAGCTTGCTTCAAGCAGCCAAAATGGATTATTGGTATTGACGAGGGCCTAAACATGAAGTATAACGTTTAATAAGAATGCAGAAGTCAATACACAGAAAAATTAAGACAAGTTTCATTTTTAAAAAACTACCTCTTTTATGAAGGGGTAGTTATTTCTTAGTTAAATTTCAAAATTAACTTTTCTGATAAACCACAATCTAATGTGAAATCAATTTTACGTATATTTATTGGCAAGGGCATATAATACAGCATGTCACTCAAGTGCTATTGCAATTGTGTGACTTTTCATTCATCCAACTTTTCAAAGGAGAAAGAACTGATAAATTTACAACTGCCACGTGATGACAACTTTGTCACTTTTGTTTTTAGAATGCAAGGCAGTGATAAGCTTTTTTGCCAGGCAGAAATTCACAGAGCACAATTGGTAAAGAGTAAAGGCCAAAAATGACGTTTCTTTCTTTGTATCCCATCTACTGTACAATTGAATATGTACCTTTTGTCCCTTACTAGCAAGAAACTCTTGGTCTATTTCACACAAATGTTTCCCTGATTTTTTACAATTTAAAATGTACCAACATCTGAGAAATCTTTGTCTCAGAGGATGTACTTGTTGAAACTGATTCCTAGTGGAACAAATCCTTCAGAACTTGTGAAAGTGTCCCCAAGGTATTGCCTTGATGCTCTACTGTGGGTGTATAGAAAATGTAACAAAGCATTGCCTGCTGTATATTTTATTAGTACACACATTTCCAATACTCTCTAAAAATACTAACAGTATTATTGTAGTTTACAAGCTATACAAAACATCCAAGCTTTGAGGGAGCTAGAGATGAGTGGATTGATCAACTCAGAGTCCAATTTCCTCAAGTTCACAGTTCCTTGTGAAATTCAAACATTTTGCAATTTAATTCATAAGAATCATGCGCCAGTGTAATTTAACCCCTCTGTGACCTTAGACGTACTATCCCGTCGAGGTGACCTGGGCCTATCTGACCCTCGACGGGATAGTACGTCATAGCCGATCGGCCGCGCTCACGGGGGGAGCGCGGCCGATCGCGGCCGGGTGTCAGCTGCCTATCGCAGCTGACATCCGGCACTATGTGCCAGGAGCGGTCACGGACCGCCCCCGGCACATTAACCCCCGGCACACCGCAATCAAACATGATCGCGGTGTACCGGCGGTATAGGGAAGCATCGCGCAGGGAGGGGGCTCCCTGCGGGCTTCCCTGAGACCCTCGGAGCAACGCGATGTGATCGCGTTGCTCTGAGGGTCTCCTACCTCTCTCCTCGCCACAGGTCCCGGATCCAAGATGGCCGCGGCATCCGGGTCCTGCAGGGAGGGAGGTGGCTTACCGAGTGTCTGCTCAGAGCAGACACTTGGTAAGCCTGCAGCCCTGCACAGCAGATCGCAGATCTGGCAGAGTGCTGTGCACACTGCCAGATCAATGATCTGTGATGTCCCCCCCTGGGACAAAGTAAAAAAGTAAAAAAAAAAATTCCCCACATGTGTGTAAAAAAAAAATAAAAAAAATATCCTAAATAAAGAAAAAAAAAATATTATTCCCATAAATACATTTCTTTAGCTAAATAAAATAAAAAAAACAATAAAAGTACACATATTTAGTATCGCCGCGTCCGTATCGACCCAACCTATAAAACTGCCCCACTAGTTAACCCCTTCAGTAAACACCGTAAGAAGAAAAAAAAAAAAAACGAGGCAAAAAACAACGCTTTATTACCATACCGCCGAACAAAAAGTGGAATAACACGCGATCAAAAAGACTGATATAAATAACCATGGTAACGCTGAAAACGTCATCTTGTCCCGCAAAAAATGAGCTGCCATACAGCATCATCAGCAAAAAAATAAAAAAGTTATAGTCCTGAGAATAAAGCGATACCAAAATAATTATTTTTTCTATAAAATAGTTTTTATCGTATAAAAGCGCCAAAACATAAAAAAATGATATAAATGAGATATCGCTGTAATCGTACTGACCCGACGAATAAAACTGCTTTATCAATTTTACCAAACGCGGAACGGTATAAACGCCTCCCCCAAAAGAAATTCATGAATAGCTGGTTTTTGATCACTCTGCCTCACAAAAATCGGAATAAAAAGCGATCAAAAAATGTCACGTGTCCGAAAATGTTACCAATAAAAACATCAACGCATCCCGCAAAAAACAAGATCTCACATAACTCTGTGGACTCAAATATGGAAAAATTACAGCTCTCAAAATGTGGTAACGCAAAAAATATTTTTTGCAATGAAAAGCGTTTCAGTGTGTGACGGCTGCCAATCATAAAAACCCGCTATAAAAGTAAATCAAACCCCCCTTCATCACCCCCTTAGTTAGGGAAAAATAAAAAAAATAAAAAATGTATTTATTTCCATTTTCCCATTAGGGTTAGGGTTAGGGCTAGAGTTAGGACTAGAGTTAGGGCTAGGGTTAGGGTTAGGGCAAGGGTTAGGGCTAGGGTTAGGGTTAGGGCTAGGGTTGGGGCTAGGGTTAGGGCTAGAGTTAGGACTAGAGTTAGGGCTAGGGTTAGGGTTAGGGCAAGGGTTAGGGCTAGGGTTGGGGCTAGGGTTAGGGCTAGAGTTAGGACTAGAGTTAGGGCTAGGGTTAGGGTTAGGGCAAGGGTTAGGACTAGGGTTAGGGCTAGGGTTGGGGCTAGGGTTAGGGCTAGGGTTAGGGCTAGGGTTGGGGATAGGGTTAGGGCTAGGGTTAGGGCTAGGGTTAGGGCTAGTGTTACGGCTAGTGTTAGGGCTAGTGATAGGGCTAGGGTTATTGCTAGGGTTAGGGCTAGGGTTAGGGTTGGAGCTACAGTTAGGGTTGGGGCTAAAGATAGGGTTAGGGTTTGGATTACATTTACGGTTGGGAATAGGGTTGGGTGTGTCTGGGTTAGAGGAGTGGTTAGGGTTACCGTTGGGATTAGGGTTAGGGATGTGTTTGGATTAGGGTTTCAGTTATAATTGGGGGGTTTCCACTGTTTAGGCACATCAGGGGCTCTCCAAACGGGACATGGCATCCGATCTGAATTCCAGCCAATTCTGCGTTGAAAAAGGAAAACAGTGCTCCTTCCCTTCAGAGCTCTCCCGTGTGCCCAAACAGGGGTTTACCCCAACATATGGGGTATCAGCGTACTCAGGACAAATTGGACATCATCTTTTGGGGTCCAATTTCTCCTGCTACCCTTGGGAAAATACAAAACTGGGGGCCAAAAAATAAGTTTTGTGGGAAAAAAAAGATTTTTTATTTTCACGGCTCTGCGTTGTAAACTGTAGTGAAACACTTGGGGGTTCAAAGTTCTCACAACACATCTAGATAAGTTCCTTGGGGGGTCTAGTTTCCAATATGGGGTCACTTGTGGGGAGTTTGTACTGTTTGGGTACATCAGGGGCTCTGCAAATGCAACGTGACGCCTGCAGACCAATCCATTTAAGTCTGCATTCCAAATGACGCTCCTTCCCTTCCGAGCTCTGTCATGCACCCAAACAGTGGTTCCCCCCCCACATATGGGGTATCAACGTACTCAGGACAAATTGGACAACATCTTTTGGAGCCCAATTTATCCTGATACCCTTGTGAAAATACAAAACTGGGGGCTAAAAAATCATTTTTGTGAAAAAAAAAAGAATTTTTATTTTCACGGCTCTGCGTTATAAACTGTAGTGAAACACTTGGAGGTTCAAAGTTCTCACAACACATCTAGATAAGTTCCTTGGGGGGTCTAGTTTCCGATATGGGGTCACTTGTGGGGGGTTTGTACTGTTTGGGTACATCAGGGGCTCTGCAAATGCAACGTGACGCCTGCAGACCAATCCATTTAAGTCTGCATTCCAAATGGCGCTCCTTCCGTTCCGAGCTCTGTCATGCGCCCAAACAGTGGTTCTCCCCCACATATGGAGTATCAGCGTACTCAGGACAAATTGATCAACAACTTTTGGGGTCCAATTTATCCTGATACCCTTGTGAAAATACAAAACTGGGGGCTAAAAAATCATTTTTGTGAAAAAAAAAAGAATTTTTATTTTCACGGCTCTGCGTTATAAACTAGAGTGAAACACTTGGGGGTTCAAAGTTCTCACAACACATCTAGATAAGTTCCTTGGGGGTCTAGTTTCCAATATGGGGTCACTTGTGGGGGGTTTGTACTGTTTGGGTACATCAGGGGCTCTGCAAATTCAACGTGACGCCTGCAGACCAATCCATTTTAGTCTGCATTCCAAATGACGCTCCTTCCCTTCCGAGCTCTGTCATGCACCCAAACAGTAGTTCCCCCCCACATATGGGGTATCAGCGTACTCAGGACAAATTGGACAACAAAGTTTGGGGTCCAATTTATCCTGATACCCTTGTGAAAATACAAAACTGGGGGCTAAAAATCATTTTTGTGAAAAAAAAAAGGAATTTTTATTTTCACGGCTCTGCGTTATAAACTGTAGTGAAACACTTGGGGGTTCAAAGCTATCAAAACACATCTAGATAAGTTCCTTAGGGGGTCTACTTTCCAAAATGGTGTCATTTGTGGGGTTTTTTAATGTTT
Organism: Ranitomeya variabilis; assembly: GCF_051348905.1. Lineage (NCBI taxonomy): Eukaryota > Metazoa > Chordata > Amphibia > Anura > Dendrobatidae > Ranitomeya > Ranitomeya variabilis. The sequence goes on from NC_135233.1 coordinate 829,909,985, forward strand.
AGGCACATCAGGGGCTCTCCAAACGCAACATGGCATCCCATCTTAATTCCAGTCAATTTTGCATTGAAAAGTAAAATAGCGCTCCTTCCCTTCCGAGCTCTGCTATGCGCCCAAACAGTGGTTTACCCCCACATATGGGGTATCGTCGTACTCAGGACAAATTGCACAACAACTTCTGTGGTCTAATTTCTTCTCTTACCCGTGGGGAAATAAAAAAATGGGGGCAAAAAGATCATTTTTGTGAAAAAATATGATTTTTATTTTTACGGCTCTGCATTATAAACTTCTGTGAAGCACTTGTTGGGTCAAAGTGCTCAACACACATCTAGATAAGTTCCTTAAGGGTCTACTTTCCAAAATGGTGTCACTTGTGGGGGGTTTCAATGTTTAGGCACATCAGGGGCTCTCCAAACGCAACATGGCGTCCCATCTCAATTCCTGTCAATTTTGCATTGAAAAGTCAAATGGCGCTCCTTCCCTTCCAAGCTCTGCCCTGCGCCCAAACAATGGTTTACACCCACATATGGGGTATCAGCGTACTCAGGACAAATTGCACAACAATTTTTGGGGTCCAATTTCTTCTCTTACCCTTGGGAAAATAAAAAATTGGGGGCGAAAAGATCATTTTTGTGAAAAAATATGATTTTTTATTTTTACGGCTCTGCATTATAAACTTCTGTGAAGCACTTGTTGGGTCAAAGTGCTCACCACACATCTAGATAAGATCCTTAGGGGGTCTACTTTCCAAAATGGTGTCACTTGTGGGGGGTTTCAATGTTTAGGCACATCAGGGGCTCTCCAAATGCAACATGGCGTCCCATCTCAATTCCAGTCAATTTTGCATTGAAAAGTCAAATGGCGCTCCTTTCCTTCCGAGCTCTGCCCTGCGCCCAAACAATGGTTTACACCCACATATTGGGTATCAGCGTACTCAGGATGAATTGTACAACAAATTTTGGGGTCTATTTTCTCCTGTTACCCTTGGTAAAATAAAACAAATTGGAGCTGAAACAAATTTTGTGTGAAAAAAAGTTAAATGTTTATTTTTATTTAAACATTCCAAAAATTCCTGTGAAACACCTGAAGGGTTAATAAACTTCTTGAAAGTGGTTTTGAGTACCTTGAGGGGTGCAGTTTTTAGAATGGTGTCATACTTGGGTATTTTCTATCATATAGACCCCTCAAAATGACTTCAAATGAGATGTGGTCCCTAAAAAAAAATGGTGTTGTAAAAATGAGAAATTGCTGGTCAACTTTTAACCCTTATAACTCCGTCACAAAAAAAAATTTTGGTTCCAAAATTGTGCTGATGTAAAGTAGACATGTGGGAAATGTTACTTATTAAGTATTTTGCGTGACATATGTCTGTTATTTAAGGGCATAAATATTCAAAGTTGGAAAATTGCGAAATTTTCAAAATTTTCGCCAAATATTCGTTTTTTTCACAAATAAACGCAAGTTATATCGAAGAAATTTTACCACTATCATGAAGTACAATATGTCACGAGAAAACAATGTCAGAATCGCCAAGATCCGTTGAAGTGTTCCAGAGTTATAACCTCATAAAGGGACAGTGGTCAGAATTGTAAAAATTGGCCCGGTCATTAACGTGCAAACCACCCTTGGGGGTGAAGGGGTTAACACACTGCTGAAGTCTTCAGCAGCCTAACAGCATGCTAATGACATTACGCACTAGCCCTATAATGCCTTTCAGCTAATATATCACATGGTCTAGAGCAGCGAATTAAAGGGGGCTATTTAGGTCATTACAAAAAGGGAAGGCTGGCCAAGCAGTCCCATTTAAGGATTTTACAGCCTAGGAGTAGAGATTAGAGTGCTGAGCTTGATCCTTCTCTCAATGCAGCCAGTTTTAAACTAGAAGACATTGGATTTTACAGGACCGGTGAGTACCACTACTTTTTCTTCTTATATACATGATGCATTCTTCTACAATCTGTAAAAATTCAACAAGCATTATTTTGGCGAATCACATTGAATTGAATTGCAAATTGTTTGCATTTACCAGGACCTGCTAAATGTATTGAATTTAATATCAATTTAATATGTATCTAATGGATTCACTATTCTATAATATTTACATATTTTACAGTGTTAAATTATGTCTAGAGATAAAACCTTAAAAATGTATATAGTGTATAATTCACATCTCTGAAATTAAGTGTTACAATGATCTCCTTATCCAAACATATTCCATAACCATTATTTGTTTGCAACATTTTAAATGAAAATTAAATCATGATTTTATGTCAAATATGAGGTTAAATTTTAAGCATTTTTTAAAGCCACCATCTCGAAAAAGAAAATCAGAATTCTTGTAGTTTTTACACTGACCTTTGAACCCCCACAATAAGCTGACGTTTGCTTTATAGAAGTCATGTTTCAGCCTCTGCAAGTACTATATTTTCAAGTTATCTTGATATTCTCTGTGATAAGGCTAGAAGAAAACACATGATCACAGCAATGCCATTGTATAATAATGAACCTCCTTTTTCCTTTGTGCACAGGGATCTTTGAATGATAGGCCATTATCTCAAGAGCCTCTGTTGCAGCAACAAGATGGCTACAGAATAGAAAAAAAGAGTAAAAAGTGTGCTTCTGTGTATCAATACATATCTACCTATCTATCTATCTCTCTGTCTGTCTGTCTCTATATATACAGTGCCTTGAAAAATATTCATACCCCGTGAACTTCTCTACATTTGTTCATGTTACACCCTTAAACCTGTATATATTTTGTTGGTCTTTGATGTGCTATTCCAGCAATAAGTAGCAAGTATTTATGAAGTGTAAAGGAAGTGATACATGGTTTTCAAAATATAAAAAAGTAAATCTGAAAATTGTGATTTGTATTTGTATTTAGCTTCACTGAGTCATTACTTTGTAGGACCATCTTTTGATGCAATTACCACTGCAAGTCATACAGCATAATACTGCCACCGCCATTTTTTCAAGTGTTTTCAGGGTGACGAACAGTGTTAGTTTTTTGCTACATTGAATTTTTCATGTAGGGGGCACAGCTAGCATGTGGAGGAAGCTGCTCTGATCATATGACACCAAAGTAGTACTTTTTGTTGTAAGTATGCTTTTCTTCAGGAAGGACAGGGAAGCTGTTGGAATTGATGAGAAGACTGATGGAGCTAAATTCTGGCAATCCTGGAGAAAAACCTGTTAGAGGCTGCCAAAGACTTGAGAGCGGGGCTTAGGTTTACTTTCCAACAGAATAGCGAACCTAAACATACTGCCAACACTATAATGGATTATATCAAGGGCATATTCATGTGTTTGAATGGCCCAGTCTAAATCCAGACCTAAGTTGCATTCAGAGTCTGTGGCAAGACTTGAAAATTACTGTTCACAGATGCTCTTCATCCATACTCACAGAGCTAGAGCTCGTTTGCAAATAAGAATGGGCAACACTTTCAGCCTCTTAATATGTAAGACTAGTAGAGATGTACCCCAAAAGACTTGCAGCAGTAATTGCAGCAAAAAGTGGTCCTGAAAAGTATTGACCCAGGTGGGGCTGAATATAAATACATGTCAGAATTATCAGATTACTTTTTCAAGGCACTGTATTTATACATTTATATTGTGGTAGATCGGCTCACTCGGCTGCAAAAGGAGGTACATACAGGTACACTGTCTCTTAAAATCTTCTGTTGGTTTATTATACATGTGGCATAAACTAACATGAAGTGAAAACATACACAGCCTTTCGGGCAAAACAAGAAAACAAACAAAAATAGTATGTAGTCTCTGCATCTGTGGGGATCCGCCGGCTCAGGATAATAACCTGGGACACAAATGACCCCCTCGGGACACAGAGCACTGGAGTTCCTTTCTCCAGCCCTATTGAACACTGAATGCCACTGGGGGCTAACTAAGTCCTAGATCACACTCTGGGGTGGAGATAAGGTGGACAACCTCCCACCTGCTGTATGGTTGTCCACAAAAACCAAGCACATCAAATAGCCGATTAACCCCTGAAAACTCATAGAGTGCTGGAGGAAACTTGAGTTTCAAATCACTGAAGCTAATAGCCTCAGTGAAACAGATCTCTCCTCTAGCATTTTGCCATTGACATTGTCAAATGTGTGTGTATATATATATATATATATATATATATATATATATATATATATATGTATATTTATATATATATATACATTTATATCTACATATATAGATATCTATATATACATATACATTGTGACAAAGTCACTGGCAAAGTGCTGGAGGAGAGATACTTATTACTGCGGTAGAGGACTTCAGTAATTTGAACTTAGTAAAATGCAGCAGCACACTAAGTGCTGAGAGGGTTTAATAAGCCATGTTTGGGGCTAGGTTGAGTGAACAGTGGTGGTGGTGTCAAGAGGATAAATACAAAGCTTCCTGGCTCATTCAGTTTTGGGTTATTCTGGAAGTGCAAGCTCCAGAGCTGTGTTTTCATGATAAGGAAAGCTGAACTTTTTGTTGTTTGTTCCTGACGGCCTGGATCACAGCAGCAACACGAACTGTGCTGTACGTTATGTTTTTGTATTCTCATTAGACCTGAAAGGCCATGTTCATTTTGCTAACACTGCACTGATTTATGCAGTTCCTTTAAATAAAAGTGGAAGATTTAAAGAGATAGTGTTCCTGTTTCTACCTCTATGTGCAGCTGAGTGAGCCGATCTACCATAATATACATAGATCTATCTATCTATCTATCTATCTATCTATCTATCTATCTATCTATCTATCTATCTATCTATCTATCTATCTATCCATCCAGTATGGGTGTATTATTAGTAGATATATTACGCATATTACACAGTAAGGGTAAGTTCACATAGGGCATTTTTGCTTTGCAGCAAAGCCTATGAGATTTCAGAAATCTCATGCACACACATTGGTTTTTTGTGTCATCAGGATTTTGTGCTTTGCTGCTTTTTTGGACATAGAGCATGTCTCTTCTTTTAGCATTTGTGCAGCGTTTTTGCAGCATTTTTTCAACACCCTTTCAAGCCAATGGGTGAAAAACGCTGCAAAAACGCAGCAAAAACACAGGTATCATTATTTGCATCGCTTTTACTGCAGAGAGTCAATGGACATTAGCATGGACAAAGAGACAAAAAAATGCAGCAAAATGCAACAAATCTGCCCAAAAAGCGCATCTAAACCTGCGTTTTTGCCGCAGTTTATTTCCTGCCAAGAAGATCAGGTTTTCCTGCAGAAAAAAAGCAGCAAAAACGCCCTGTGTGAACTTACCCTGAATATAAAATGTCTACACATCACAATGCTGCTTAAAAGCCTTTTTTTTGTGAAAAGAGAAATCATACCATGAAGAATAATTTCAGGATTTTTTGAACCTTTATGGGCACCCGCAATCTTCACAATTCAATAGAATGTGGTTTCATAAGTGTGAACATCCACTTACAGTTGGGGATGTGGTTGTGTTCGGAATTAGCCAATTACATTTGAATGTTAAATAGTAATCTGTCATCATTTAATGTGATTCCGATTAACTCTATATAAAGTTTAGCTGTTCTGAAATATGACAGGACTGGAGAATAATAATATTATATTCACTTCTGATTCTTTTCAAATCCTTGGCAGCTAATGTGCGTTATTTTTTTCTCAACACTTTTTTTTGAGATCCAGTTGATTATTTGCAACCAAACTTTTGATGGTTCTGTGATCATGCTCCAATATCTTAGCAATATCAAGTGTGCTACATCTTTCTGTAAGACTTTTAACAATTTTTGACTTTGCAAGGTCTGTTAAATTTCCTTTATAGCCCATTGTGCCTGAGTAAAACAAGATGACTAATAATTCTGCACACCTTGGTAAATGGTGTTGATATCCTTAGGCCACACCCTCCATCATTAGAAAAATACACATCACGTGATCTGCTTCATCCAATTAGCATTCAAGTTCATGCAGCTTGAAGTTTGATGATATGGTCAAAATTCTCACTTTCCCAATAATTCTGCACTCTTCATATATGCAAAATCCCTGACTTACCGCAAGTGTACCTTGAAGAATTAATACTGATAGTGGTCAGTACACACTACATATTTGATTTAGATTTATCTTTTGTTCGTTCACGTTTCATTTTTTTACTTGGTAAAAATAACCTATTAATGCTTCTCTTATTGACCGCATTCTCCCATTTTCCACACCTGCCTAACCCATTTACACTGCACTCTTACATGTAAAGTTAGGCAGGGGTCACACTTGCAACTGCAATGCGAGAAACTCGAGTGAGTCTCTTGCTTCAATACACGGCACTTCCGCCAGTACAGGGGACCGGAGTGTGCAGCTGCATGTATTTCTATGCAGCTGAATGCTCCGGTCTGAACTGCCGGCGACAGTACCGGGCATTGATTCGAGTTTCTCGCATTGGAGTTGCAAGTGTGACCCCGGCCTCAATATTTGGAATTTTTATTTTGATTGCAATCCTGGGGCAGGGCATTATGGAAACACATAGCAAATGACAGTAACATAAAAAAAGTTAATTGTCTGACCATTTGTCTCATAAGGGTGTTCAGCTGATTCATTAACTGTTCTCAATGGCAGATAGTAGGATTAGAAGGCCCTTATGTTTTCTATGTAACTACAGAATTAAAAATAAAATAATTCTGAACTGCTAGAAAATCCGGAAGCTTAAACATTTTCTCAATTTTATATGCAGATTTATGTATCAATTTATATATTTTCTACTCCCTGGTTCACTGTTTACTTGACATATATTACATTGACCCATTTATTAAACTTGTGTAAACTCACAAATTAAATTATGAATATTTTTGTGTTCTTTAAAAGAGCTGGTTATATGTGTCCCTTAATAGGATAGAGGATGTAGTGGTTTTTGCTTTTATACATGAATTATTAGTCTGCACATGCAGACCACTAAATTATGCTGAAATCTGAAATACCATCCTTGCCTACTGTCCTTCATCCAAGCATTAAATTATTCATGGAAATATTACAATATCTAATCCAAAGACAAAGATGTTTTTTTTTGCCCATTTTTGGTATATTTGGTTCTTTACATATTATTTGTGAAAACATGCAGACGCTATAAGAAGAGATTTGTATTAGGACTCATGTTTCATTTTAATTATCAGTGTTCCTCGCTTTTCATTTCTCAGCTACCTGTCATCAAGAAGGTTACTGAATAATGCATAGTACATTATAAAAATGTATAAAATATCTACTATGCTAAGAAGAAGAATAAAATATTAATTGTATTCATACATTGTGTTCAGTACATAGGTTCAGGTGTTTGACCTACAATGCTGTGCATTATATACAGTAAGCCCCATAGTAAGCGGTTTCTTTCCGTTTTATTGCTCTTTTGCCCTTGTAATTTAACATATATCCTTTTCTCACCTGAAAGTGCATTTGATTTAATACACACAGATTTCACTTGGTACATAATGTCAATGATTCTAGTTCTCAGATACTGAGCTCTGCAGCATGATGCATGCCAACATGTAGAATAAAAATCACATCTTTAAAAATTGCTTTTCTCGGTCTTGCAGATTTTCCTAAATTGATAAATACAAACAGTGGCATATTCTAGATATGAATGATCTCATAGCAAACTTTGTTCTCCATGACATTATGAGAGCCTGCCCAACCTGATCTTTGGATGAATGCAACTGATTTACCTGAAATGCTTCTGGCATTAGAAATTCTCAGCTACAGTTGCTAATTTGTTTTTGTTGAAATTATTATACTATTATATATTACTAGATGGTGGCCCGATTCTAAAACATCGGGTAATCTAGAATATGTATGTAGTTTATTTATGAAGATTTCAGAATAATGCAATGAACACACAGGATTTGGCCGGCCAGGCATGACCAATTAGCAAAACCAAGGTCAGCTCCAGGTTTTTGAGGGCCCCGGGCAAAAGAGTCTCACAGCCCATGTAGCATATAGCACAGCCCACATAGTATATAGCACAGCCACATAGTATATAGCACAGCCACGTAGTATATAGCACAGCTGCATAGTATATAACACAGACACATAGCATATAGCACAGCCACATAGTATATTGCACAGCCACGTAGTATATTGAAGAGCCACATAGTATATAGCACAGCCACATAGTATATAGCACAGCCCACATAGTATATAGCACAGCCACGCAGTATATTGCACAGCCACGTAGTATATAGCACAGCCACATAGTATATTGCACAGCCACATAGTATATTGCACAGCCACGTAGTATATAGCACAGCCCACGCAGTATATAACACAGCCCATGTAGTATATAGCACAGCCACGTAGTATATTGCACAGCCATGTAGTGTATTGCACAACCCACGTAGTATATAGCACAGCCACATAGTATATTGCACAGCCACATAGTATATTGCACAGCCACATAGTATATAGCACAGCCCACGCAGTATATAAAACAGCACACGTAGTATATAGCACAGCCACGTAGTATATAGCACAGCCATGTAGTATGTTGCACAGCCATGTAGTATATTGCACAACCCATGTAGTGTATAGCACAGCGACATAGTATATAACATAGTCCATGCAGTATATAACATAGCCAATGTAGTATACAACACAGCCCACGTAGCATATAGCAATGTGGGCACCATATCCCTGTTAAAAAAAGAACTAAAATAAAAAATAGTTATATACTCACCTTCCGGCAGCCCCCGAATCCAGCCCAGGCCTTTAGCAATGCTCTTAAAAATGCTCCGTTCCCAGTAATGCCTTGGGGCCATAACCCGTGATGATGTAGCGGCCTTGCTACACCACTACGTCATCTGGGGTCATTGCCACAATTGCCACAATGCATTCTTGGGACCGGGAATGGGAATGGATTCTTGGTCACAAAGAGCGGGGAAGGCTGCTGCGGATGCCAAAAGGTGAGAATATAATTTTTTTTCTATTATTATTTTTAACATTATATGTTTTACATTATATGTTTTTACTATTGATGCTGCATAGGCAGCATCAATAGTAAAAAGTTTGTCACACTTACAGGGTCAATAGCAGTGTTAACGGACTGCGTTTCACCATGTTATGCCGTTATGTAGGGAGGGGCCAATTCGCGGCTGGACTGTGCCTGTTGCTGATTGGTCATGCCCAGCCAGCCGTGACCAATCAGCGACGTGGGATTTCCATGACAGACAAACAAACAGACGGAAGTGGACCTTAGAAAATTATATATATAGATACTATGGTGTAATATATACAATATATATGTAATATACATATAATAATAATAATAATAATTTTATTTATATAGCACCTTCATATTCCGCAGCACTTTACAAATTATAGAGGGGACTTGTACAGACAATAGACATTACATCATAACAGAAATCACAGTTCAAAATAGATACCAAGAGGAATGAGGGCCCTGCTCGCAAGCTTACAAACTATGAGGAAAAGGGGAGACACGAGAGGTTGATGGTAACAATTGCTTTATTCAGACCAGCCATAGTGTAAGGCTCGGATGTTCATGTAAAGCCGCATGAACCAGTTATCTGCCTAAGTATGTAGCAGTACGGACACAGAGGCTATTAACTGCATGAAGTGTATGAGAACATGATGCGAGGAACCTGATTATGTTTTTTTTTTTTTTTTTTAATGGGCCACACAGGGATAGTTAGGTTAATGCGTTGAGGCGGTAGGCCAATATTATAATATAATATGTATTATATATGTAATATATGTATTATAATGTAATATTATAATATAATACTATTATATTATTATATGATAGAAATTAACACCTTCATTATGGGGCATATTTCCATTTTTGTGTTTTCGTTTTTTCCTCCTCTTTTCCCAGAGTCATAATTCTATTATTTTTGTGTCCACATAGACATGTGATGGCTTGTTTTTGTAGTATTAATTTTACTTTTGAATGAGACAATTTAACTTACTACATAGTGTACTGGAAGACAACAAAAAAATTCCAAGTGAGGAGAAATTGTGAAAAAACGCATTCACATTCAACTCTTTCCTTTCCATACTTTCCAATTTGGCAATTTTAGGCCTCATTCAATTTGTTTAAAGACGAAGGAAGATCCCAATATTTAAACTAGCTAAGAAACAACTGTGCCAGATGGTTTTAACAATTTCTTCTATAACCTTGAACTTTATTCACTCAAAATTATTATAGCTGGATTGAAATTGCCCAAACTAATTCTTAAAATATAATACAAATACTTGTAGTAAGCCTACATACCCAGTCTCATAGGTACCGTATTTTCCGGCATATAAGACAACTGGGCATATGAGACGACCCCCCAACTTTTCCAGTTAAAATATGAAATCTTCTTAAAAGTCGGTGGTCTTCTTATATGCCGTATGTCGTCTTATTGGGCCGGTGACTAATGTGCCTTTTGGGGTGGGGAGTGGTCCCGATGATGAAGAGGGGGCATCTCACAGGAAAGTGTGATTGGAGTAGCCCCCTATTACCTCATTGCGGCAGTATGGGGGTCTCTGTGCTGGGGAGCGGCGGCTCCTCATTGTGGTAGCATAGGGTTTCTGTGCTGGGAGCGGCAGCTCCTCTTTGTGTCATGGGGCGGTGCATCTTCTTGCAGTGTCGGGACTCCTCCGGCATCTCCTCAAGGCCCGGAGGCACCGGCAGCTCCATTGCTGCGATGCGGTGGCCTCCGGGAAAATGGCCGCTGGGGGCGGCGCATGCTCAGATTCAGATCTCGTCTCCCGAGATCTAGGGACGAGATCTGAATCTGAGCATGCGCCGCCCCCAGCGGCCATTTTCCCGGAGGCCACCGCATCGCAGCAATGGAGCTGCCGGTGCCTCCAGGCCTTGAGGAGATGCCGGAGGAGCCCCGACGCTGCAAGAAGATGCACCGCCCCACAGCACAGAGCCCCCATGGCACGAAGAGGAGCTGCCACTCCCAGCACAGAAACTCTATGCTACTGCAATGAGCAGCCACTGCTCCCCAGCACAGAGACCCCCACACTGCCGCAATGAGGTAACGGGGCTACTCTACTCACACTTTCCTGTGAGACGCCCCCTCTCTTTGTCATCGCGACCACTCCTGTTATGATCCTTAGTGGCTGAGGATTACAAATAGACCAGCAAGTGAATAAACTAAGGACAAGCTCTAGGGAGATGGTAACTGGACTGATCGCAAATCTGAACCTATCCAACACAACTAGAAGTAGCCGGTGAACGTGCCTAAAAAATTCCTAGACGTCTCGAGCCAGCCTGAGGAACTAGCTACCCCTAAAGAGAAAGAAAGACCTCGCTTGCCTCCAGAGAAATAATCCCCAAAGATACAGAAGCCCCCAACAAATATTAACGGTGAAGTAAGAAGAAGGCACATACATAGGGATGAAATCAGATTCAGCAAAAGTGGCCCACCAGTACTAGAAAGCAGAAAATAGAGCAGGGGTCTATGCGATCAACAAAAAACCCTTACAAAATATCCATCCTGAGATTTCAAGAACCCACGCACCAACTAACGGTGTGTGGGGAGAAACGCAGTCCACTAGAGCATCCAGCAAGCGAGGGAATCACATTTTAGCAAGCTGGACAAGAAAACATGATAAACACTGCTGATCAAAAAATGAGCAAACAAAACTTAGCTTGTCCTGGATGGACTGGGAGCAAGGTAGTCAGAAGGAATCTGAGTAGCACTGATTACATCGACAGCCTGCAACAAGTGGAAGTGAAACACAGCTATATAGGAACCTCCCAGAGGATAACGAACCAGCTGATAGCCAGAGACCAGCAGGATAACAAACCAAGCCACCAGGGGGAGCCCAAAGCAAAAGTCACACCATACCACCAGTGACCACAAGAGGGAGCCTGAAAACAGAGTTCACAACACACTCCCCCCCACCCACCATATGCACATTTGTCTGTACCCGGCGTATAAGACGACACCCGACTTTTAAGAAGATTTTGAGGGGTTAAAAAGTTGTCTTATACGCCAGAAAATACGGTAAATTATTTAGTTAGATCTACACCAGAAAAGGATCATAAGAATTCTCATGTTGCATTTGATTACGGAAAAAAATTTACACTATCATCTTGATGGTACGGAATGCCAGAACTTCTCTACCATCTGAAATTAACTGAAAGTAATTCATGTTGAAAATGAAACTTGCATATAGTTTATATACTACATAATTGGTGGAAAAAAGTCCACTATAGAATATAGGAAAATAGTGAAATGCCATTGAAAAAGAATGAACTCTCTCCCTTGCACATCTTGTACTCCATTCAAGTACAATAAAATGACCGATCTGCTGACATCAACCAATTTACTGATCTGTCTCTATTCACTGCAACAGAACCTACCCATGATCCAAGAAATAGTTATTAAAATGCCCCACTTGTATAGGATGTAGTAAATCTCTAGCTGAGTCAACCATTCCCACTCTAACAACCTTAAAATATGGAAACGGTGGCTATGGTGATTCTCATTTTTGGGGGGTTGCTTCATCTACACACCTAATTCAGAAATACATACCCTTTCTTCCTCAACTTATGTCCCCTCCCTTCGGGAACTTTAAACTATTATAATTATTTATCCAAATGTTAAGACAACCTCATTCTGCTGATTTGTTTTGCATTTCAGTGTTTATTTCCCATTCTCTTAGATTTAAAACATACGCTACAGGAGGGTATTAGTACAATTTCATCCCATCAACTCATCAACTTTGATGGACCTGGCCAAACAAGAAACTTACAAACAATGGGTGAAGTTCAAATTCACATTTCAATTAATCCATTTACATTCTCAACAAGCATTATTTATACCTGCTGTTTTAGAACTAAATGGTATCGCTGTGCCATTACTAAATTGTCATGAGAAACAAATCAAATGTCTGCCAGTTGACCTAACTAGGACAAAACATATGCATTAGCAAAAAGGCAGCGAAAACATTTGCTAAAGGCGCCAGAATGAACATGAAGTCAACTACACCTAATGTCCTCAACATCTAAAAGTGTTTCTTCTAAAAATAACTGCACATATATGCATTCAATTTCTAGAGGTTGTCGGAACAAGAGATATATTAAATAGAGCTGTGATCTTTGGGGAAGTCTTCTACTGTAAGAGAAATGTATAACTTTCAGCACTTCAAGTGAATCACAGATCATGTAACGCTTGGGTCTGCTGACTCACTCTATTATGTCCATACGTCCCAGTGTATTGTAGATTTATCAAGATAACCTTTATAAAAATATGTGTTACATATTTATTGGTTGTATGGTTACACATTTTTTACCACAATTTGAAAGTGAATACATATTAAATCTTATAGTTATTATTATGCATGCAATAATTTGAATTTATTTTTATATTATGACACATTCTATATTTCCAAATTGCACTTTGACTTTGAAAAGAAGAAATATCATTCATCCAAACCATAACACTGAAAGTGTAGATTTCTTGCCAGACACAATAATAAATGTATATTTTTATTAATGAGATTAATAAAAAAAAACAGAATAATTAGTTACAAATGGGGGAAAAAAATCACAGACATAAGGGGCAGAAAAATATGCTTATAGAGTGTGAACATATGAATAGTGGCTATGGCATTATAGAAGAAATATCCGTATTGTAAAGTCAAGAACATGTCATAAAAAAGATGAAATACAAATAACTCAAAAGTTGAAGGTAAGAATACCACAACAGGAAAAATAAATGGCATAAGTTAATCCATTCAACATGAATTACGTATACCTATCTGTATGAAAACACACCTGACGCAGGTTTCATTAAGGCTTTGTCTGGGGCATCTTGTTTCAAGGCAATTAAATATATTGTACTATTGAAGCAAGCAGATTCAGGAATTTTGTTAGATTTCAAATCTGTCACTGTCATTCATATTAAGTCAAGATTAGAAATTGCTTGATCTTTACCAATTTTCCGTAGCACAAAAACAATGAGTTAATAAGTTGCTGATCACAAGGGGGCTTACTATTGTGCCCCTTATCAATCAGAAGAACAGGGTCCCAAATCCCCATTTTAGTGCACTGAATGTTAATTCAAAGTCTATGGGACAGATGTAGATAGCAGAATATTGATCTCAGGTATCTCAATCAGTCAAATAGACTTTTGTAATGTGCATTTATTACTATAGTCAAATGGGGGACAACCAAGTGTATAACTAATTTCTAATTATTATTGTTTTTAATATTTAACGTTTTTATTACTATAGCATGCTGGACTTGAGATGAGCGAAGCTCACTTTCCAGATGAATGAAAATCACCTCAACCTATTAAAAAAAAAATCGGATTTCACAAATCCTACAAGACAATTACCAACAAGGTTGACACAGGTGTAACACAAAAAGAAAGAAAAAAATGACAGCCAAAATAAACGGCAAATAACCATTATTTGATTAAACATACAACATGTTTTAAATATCCCTAAGAAGGAGGTCAAAGACAATAAAGATGCATGGTAAACATGATTTGAGTGGGTAAAAGTATCAAAAACTACAGTGTAATGGTTTGAGATGCTTTTTTTTTTTTCATTTCTTACTGCGTTGTTAAAAAATAAGACTTTATTTTTTTTACTTGATTTTTGCTAATCCAGCAAATTGATAGTTAGTCGCTACTTTGCATGATTCAGAAAGATCTGGAAGGTTTCTTCAGGTGACCATCATCTTTGGAGCATTCAAACATCGCAGTCTAGTCAGTAAAGGAGACACTAAAAACACCAGACACTGAAACACTTAATATTCCAGATGCTGTAAGATACTCAATATGTCCCAGTCAAGATGACTAGAAAACAACCAGACCGATTGCTGCACATCGGAAACGTTGAGTGCCTGTTGAATATAAACTATATATACTGTATATATATATTTTACATGTGTTTATTATGCTCTGTGTCTGATGTAACCTTATAGCATAATAGGGAACATTTCATTTGCATTGAATACATTTGAATACATGTAATGTCATTTTCCTGGATAAATTTGAGAAGACTGCCAAACTTGAATTTTGGCTGTATTGCTCGTCACTGGATACTATTGATGTCCTGTGTTGTGGATTCTGTTTTTGGGCTCCCTCTGGTGGTTACAACTGGTACTGGGTGACTTTGGTGGGTTGCGGCCTCTGGTTTCCACCTGTCCATCTGAGGCTGGGTGTTTCCTATTTAACCTGGCTTTCCTGTCATTCCCTTGCCGGCTATCAATGTATCAGTGTGTCTCTGTTACCTTTGCTACCTGCTCCTAAAGCCTTCAGGACAAGCTAAGTCTGATTCCTCTGTTTCATGTTTGCTTACATGTTTTTAGTCCAGCTTGCAGATATGTAATTCTCTGTTGCTGGTTGCTCTAGTGGGCTGAAATTACCACTCATGTACCATGAGTTGGCACATGAGTTCAAGTAATTTCAGGATGGTATTTTGAAGGGTTTTTAAGCTGACCGTGCAGTTCACCTTTTGTATCCTCTGCTATCTAGCTTAAGCGGGCCTCATTTTGCTGAATCTGTTTTCATAACTACGTTTGTGCCTTCCTCTCATTTCACCGTCATTATATGTGGGGGGCTACTATTTCTATGGGAATATTTCTCTGGAGGCAAGAGAGGTCTGTTATTCTTCTGATAGGGGTAGCTAGATCTCCGGCTGGCGCGAGACGTCTAGAGTCCCCCCAGGAACGTTCCCCGGCTACTGTTAGATGAGTGTTGAGGTTCAGGATCGCGGTCAGCTCAGGTTCCATCACCCTAGAGCTCGTCCTGTATTTGCCCATGTTATGTGTTAAATTCCCTGCCATTGGGAACATGACAGTATAGCCGGCCCACAAAGTGTTAATTGATTGGGCTGAAGCAGGAGAAAAAGAAGTGTTGAAGGGAAATTTTTTTTTTCCCTCAGAGTTTTGCTGCCTAGCCCTTAATTGCTGTCTAGCTGCTTCTTACCTCCTCTTAACCCTTGCATGGCTCTGACCTTAGCTGTTTAACATGGATGTCCAGAGTTTGGCTTCCAGCCTGAATATTCTTGCTGCAAAAGTTCAAAACATACAGGATTTTGTTGTTCACACTCCTATGTCTGAACCTAGAATTCCTATCCCAGAGTTTTTTTCTGGAGATAGATCTACCTTCCTGAATTTCAGGAACAATTGCAAATTGTTTCTTTCTTTGAAATCTCGCTCCTCTAGAGACCCTGCTCAGCAGGTCAAGATTGTAATATCTTTCCTGCGGGGCGACCCTCAGAATTGGGCATTTGCATTGGCTCCAGGGGATCCTGCATTGCTCAGTGTGGATGCGTTTTTTCTGGCACTGGGATTGCTCTATGAGGAACCTAATCTGGAGATTCAGGCTGAAAAGGCTTTATTAGCCCTCTCTCAGGGGCAAGATGAAGCGGAAGTATATTGTCAAAAATTTTGGAAATGGTCGGTGCTTACTCAGTGGAATGAGTGCGCCCTGGCTGCAAACTTCAGAGATGGTCTTTCTGAGGCCATTAAGGATATTATGGTGGAGTTCCCTGCGCCTACAGGTCTGAGTGAGTCTATGACTATGGCCATTCAGATTGATCTGTGTTTACGGGAGCGCAAACCTGTGCACCAGTTGGCGGTGTCTTCTGAACAGGCACCTGAGACTATGCAATGTGATAGCATTCAGTCCAGAAGTGAACGGCAAAGTTATAGGCGGAAAAATGGATTGTGTTTTTATTGTGGTGATTCAGCTCATGTTATATCAGCATGCTCTAAACGCACAAAAAAGGTGCAGTCTAAGTTCATTTTGTCTGTAACTCTGATTTGTTCACTGTCATCCATTTCCGTCGATGCCTATGTGGATTCGGGCGCTGCCCTGAGTCTTATGGATTGTACATTTGCCAAACGCTGCGGTTTTAGTCTGGAGCCTCTGGAAGTTCCTATTCCTTTGAAGGGAATTGACTCTACACCATTGGCTATGAATAAACCGCAGTACTGGACACAAGTGACCATGCGCATGACTCCCGTTCATCAGGAGGTGATTCGCTTCCTTGTACTGTATAATTTACATGATGTACTAGTGCTTGGTCTGCCATGGTTACAAACTCATAATCCAGTCCTGGATTGGAAAACAATGTCTGTGTTAAGCTGGGGATGTCAGGGGGTTCATGATAATGCACCTTTGATTTCAATCGCTTCATCTACTCCTTCTGAGGTCCCTGCGTTTTTGTCTGACTATCGGGATGTTTTTGAGGAGCCTAAGCTCAATTCGCTCCCTCCTCATAGGGATTGTGACTGTGCTATAGAATTAATTCCTGGCAGTAAGTTCCCTAAGGGTCGTTTATTTAATCTGTCAGTGCCAGAGCATACTGCTATGCGGAATTATATTAAGGAGTCCTTGGAAAAGGGACATATTCATCCATCTTCGTCCCCTCTGGAAGCAGGTTTTTTTTTCGTGGCTAAAAAAGACGGTTCCCTGAGGCCTTGTATAGATTATCGCCTTCTGAATAAGATTACAGTCAAATATCAGTATCCATTGCCATTATTGACTGATTTGTTTGCTCGCATTAAGGGGGCTAGGTGGTTCACTAAGATAGATCTTCGCGGTGCGTATAATCTTGTGCGGATAAAGCAGGGTGATGAGTGGAAAACCGCATTTAATACGCCTGAGGGCCATATTGAGTATTTGGTAATGCCTTTTGGACTTTCTAATGCTCCTTCAGTCTTTCAGTCCTTTATGCACAATATTTTCCGTGAATATCTGGATAAGTTTATGATTGTGTATTTGGATGATATTTTGGTGTTTTCTGATGACTGGGAGTCTCATGTTCTACAGGTCAGGAAGGTGTTTCAAGTCCTGCGGGCCAATTCTCTGTTTGTGAAGGGCTCAAAATGTCCCTTCGGAGTCCAGAAGATTTCTTTTTTGGGGTACATTTTTTCTCCTTCTACTATTGAGATGGATCCCGTCAAGGTTCAGGCAATTTGTGACTGGACACAACCTACATCTGTTAAGAGTCTTCAGAAGTTTTTGGGTTTTGCTAATTTTTATCGTCGGTTCATTACTAATTTTTCCAGTGTTGTTAAACCTTTGACTGATTTGACTAAAAAGGGTGCTGATGTTGCTAATTGGTCTCCTACGGCTGTGGAGGCCTTTCAGGAACTTAAGCGCCGGTTTTCTTCTGCTCCTGTGTTATGTCAACCAGATGTTTCACTTCCTTTTCAGGTTGAGGTTGATGCTTCTGAGATTGGAGCGGGGGCGGTTTTGTCGCAGAGAAGTTCCGATGGCTCGGTGATGAAGCCATGTGCGTTCTTTTCTAGAAAATTCTCGCCCGCCGAGCGCAATTATGATGTGGGTAATCGGGAGCTTTTGGCCATGAAGTGGGCATTTGAGGAGTGGCGTCATTTGCTTGAGGGTGCTAGAAATCGTGTGGTGGTCTTGACTGATCACAAAAATCTGATTTACCTTGAGTCTGCCAGGCGTCTGAATCCTAGACAGGCTCATTGGTCGTTATTCTTTTCTCATTTCAATTTTGTGGTTTCATATCTGCCAGGTTCAAAGAATGTGAAGGCGGATGCTCTTTCCAGGAGTTTTGTGCCTGACTCTCCTGGAGACTCTGGGCCTACTGGTATCCTTAGGGATGGGGTAATATTGTCCGCCATCTCCCCAGAATTGCGACGTGCATTGCAGGAGTTTCAGGCGGATAAACCTGATCGTTGTCCACCAGAAAGACTGTTTGTTCCGGATGATTGGACCAGTAGAGTCATCTCCGAGGTCCATTCTTCTGTGTTGGCTGGTCATCCTAGAATATTTGGTACTAGAGGCTTGGTGGCCAGGTCTTTTTGGTGGCCTTCCTTGTCAAGGGATGTGCTCACCTTTGTGCAGTCTTGTGAAGTGTGTGCTCGGGCTAAGCCTTGCTGTTCTCGGGCCAGTGGGTTGTTGTTATCCTTGCCCATCCCGAAGAGGCCTTGGACGCACATTTCCATGGATTTTATTTCAGATCTCCCTGTCTCACAGAAAATGTCCGTTATCTGGGTTGTGTGTGACCACTTTTCTAAGATGGTTCATTTGGTACCCTTGCCTAAGTTGCCTTCCTCCTCTGAGTTGGTTCCTTTGTTTTTTCAGAACGTGGTTCGTTTGCATGGGATTCCGGAGAATATCGTTTCTGACAGAGGATCCCAGTTTGTGTCTAGATTTTGGCGGACGTTTTGTGCTAAGATGGGCATTAATTTGTCTTTCTCGTCTGTATTCCATCCTCAGACGAATGGCCAGACTGAGCGAACTAATCAGACCTTGGAAACTTATTTAAGGTGTTTTGTTTCTGCTGATCAAGATGACTGGGTTGCCTTTTTGCCACTGGCCGAATTTGCCCTTAATAATCGGGCTAGTTCTGCTACTTTGGTTTCTCCTTTCTTTTGTAATTCGGGGTTTCATCCTCGTTTTTCCTCTGGTCAGGTGGAACCTTCAGATTGTCCTGGAGTGGACGTGGTGGTGGACAGGCTACATCAGATTTGGAATCAGGTGGTGGACAATTTGAAGTTGTCTCAGGAGAAGGCTCAGCAGTTTGCTAATCGCCGTTGCCGCGTGGGTCCCCGACTTCGTGTTGGGGACTTGGTGTGGTTGTCTTCTCGTTTTGTCCCTATGAAGGTCTCTTCTCCTAAGTTCAAGCCTCGGTTCATCGGTCCTTATAAGATCTTGGAGATTCTTAACCCTGTATCTTTTCGTTTGGATCTCCCAGCATCGTTTGCTATTCATAATGTGTTCCATCGGTCGTTATTGCGGAGGTATGAGGTGCCCGTTGTTCCTTCGGTTGAGCCTCCTGCTCCGGTGCTGGTGGAGGGAGAATTGGAGTATGTTGTTGAGAAGATCTTGGATTCTCGTGTTTCCAGACGTAAACTCCAGTATTTGGTTAAGTGGAAGGGTTATGGTCAGGAGTATAATTCCTGGGTGGTCGCCTCTGATGTTCATGCGACTGATTTGGTCCGCGCCTTCCATAGAGCTCATCCTGATCGCCCTGGGGGTTCTCGTGAGGGTTCGGTGACCCCTCCTCAAGGGGGGGGTACTGTTGTGGATTCTGTTTTTGGGCTCCCTCTGGTGGTTACAACTGGTACTGGGTGACTTTGGTGGGTTGCGGCCTCTGGTTTCCACCTGTCCATCTGAGGCTGGGTGTTTCCTATTTAACCTGGCTTTCCTGTCATTCCCTCGCCGGCTATCAATGTATCAGTGTGTCTCTGTTACCTTTGCTACCTGCTCCTAAAGCCTTCAGGACAAGCTAAGTCTGATTCCCCTGTTTCATGTTTGCTTACATGTTTTTAGTCCAGCTTGCAGATATGTAATTCTCTGTTGCTGGTTGCTCCAGTGGGCTGAAATTACCACTCATGTACCATGAGTTGGCACATGAGTTCAAGTAATTTCAGGATGGTATTTTGAAGGGTTTTTAGGCTGACCGCGCAGTTCACCTTTTGTATCCTCTGCTATCTAGCTTAAGCGGGCCTCATTTTGCTGAATCTGTTTTCATAACTACGTTTGTGCCTTCCTCTCATTTCACCGTCATTATATGTGGGGGGCTACTATTTCTATGGGAATATTTCTCTGGAGGCAAGAGAGGTCTGTTATTCTTCTGATAGGGGTAGCTAGATCTCCGGCTGGCGCGAGACGTCTAGAGTCCCCCCAGGAACGTTCCCCGGCTACTGTTAGATGAGTGTTGAGGTTCAGGATCGCGGTCAGCTCAGGTTCCATCACCCTAGAGCTCGTCCTGTATTTGCCCGTGTTATGTGTTAAATTCCCTGCCATTGGGAACATGACAGTCCTGGCATACAGACAGTGAAACTTAAAACATCTGTCACATATACCTCATCCAATTCATTTTTTATATTCAATTTAATGGGTTGACAGATGGAACAAATAAAAAAAAATAGGTGACAAACTTCATTTACATCTGTCGCCGATTTCTTTTAATATGTCTTAGAATAAAGTTGTACCTCATTGACTGCTAAGAGAAGTGTTTTATTTTTACCTTATTAAAGTGAATGACACAAGGATGAAAAAACGATGCAATTGATGAACTTTAGTAATCAATATTAATTATCCTGAGCTATTGAACTATTCGAAATGTGTTTGGAATAAGATGTGTTTGTATAAGGATTGACTCAAACAAGTAGTTTTTGATCAGTTAGTCATAATAATCCATTGTAAGCAAATCTATATCTACTGCGGGAATAAATGGACATTATCACTTACGGTTTAGTATTGGCTTAGGACCAAGGGTCTCCTGATATAACTGCACGTGCATGTTGGGCTGTCATATAATGACATTACATCTTAGATTTCCACTTCATGTTAACATTTTTAAATATATACCTTAAAATTCCCATGTAACAATCTAGAATGTTTGCAGAAAACATATGTATAAAGATATGAAAAGACAGAAGAAAAAATAGTATAGCTTCAGCTTTGACATGAGAGCTTTCAAACTCTACAGCCTTATCATTTTATCAATTCCAGCATCACGTGTCTCATGGAAACATCAGCTTTTTCTGCATTTAAATTAGCTATGCTCAGCATTCACTGCAATACAGTATAGATTTTCCTGCCAATTAATAATTAATATTGAATTTGTTTTATGCTGTGCTGCATTATAAAGCAAAGTTATACATTAATGAGCCATTTTTTCTTTGCTCCATAGTAAATAGTATAATAATACAATAATATGTATATAAGTAATTGCATTGGATATACTGCACAAATAAGATTCTTTTTTATATATTTTATTTGTTACTCCTTCCAGGCCTAATTATAAGCTTCACACATGACCTATTTGCTTGCCCAATTTAACCCTTTATCACATACGTTGTCGCATTGTTGATCTATGTCGTAATGTGACTTTAGGACACATTTAAATGATAGTAGTTTTTCTCATACACAAAAAGTGGTCTGATATTTATCAGTGTATCTTGACAAGATTTTCATGAGAGTTAGGTCACTGTGTTCATTTTTACCATCAGAGCTTTATTAGTTTTTCTCACATGAGAAAAACCATGATGGAATTTTCTGTAGAGTTTTCAATAAGTCTGTGAAAAATGGACAACACATGGATGTCATCCGATGTCATCTGTTCAATTCTTGAACAGATAGACTTGCATTGGCTAGTTGGATCCTCGATTGGGATAAAAACCGGACACGTTTCTGTGATTTTGTTTATACTACTTGGTCCATAAAAATACACAGACATGTGAACAGCCCCATAGACTATCATAGGTGTCAGTTCTAAGCATGAAAAACACAGATAAGAAAATTCTGTGAAAATATGTCTGAATGAGGTCTTGTACAGTGGGTTATGCATTAAATAGCTTTAAATTTTCAACTTTTGGCTTAATGTGATCTTATTAAACTGATTAAACTGTTCTTTACTCACATAAAGATTATATCCCTTGGACAATATATTTTAAATTATGTTTCTTGAAATGGTATTTCAATCACATACATTTAATTCATATGCATTGGATAGGCCATAAATGAGTCATAGATGAAGGTCTCATCTTTGGGATCCAAAACTATGTTAAGATCTTATTTCCACATCTTTCATTGGAATACTCCTTTAACTCAGAATTCTGATATCTTGAGCCTACTTTGCGCAGATGTTTTCAAGTTGACTTTGTGTTTAACATGTTAGTACAGACCAGCTTATGCCTTTGCCTAATACAAACTGTTAGAACTATTTTGCAGTTGATTTATCGGTATATTGTATATAATATGTTAAATATTTTTGTAAATACAGTACAATTGCTTTACATACCTATCTATAAAAAAATAATAATAAATGTAACATACCAATGAGAAAAATAGAAAAATAGAAAAAAAAGACTTTTAATAGCCCATTGTGGCAAAATTTAAGTTCATAGTGTGAACCTTTCTCAAGCAGTTCAACAAGTGTATGTGAGGTATATTTAAAGGTGCATCAATTATAATGGCAAGTAAACATCATTTTGGAAATTCATACATTGTACTTACATAGTTCTATACAACTGTGTTAGTAAATAGAGATGAGCGAATATCGTCAGCTCCCTCCTTATTCGGCAAGCTATAGAGCTTAGTGTAGAAGCTGCAGTGGGAGCCTGGATAAACGGATCGCTCCGATAATCAGCTGTTCGGCGCTGCAGCTGCCTGTGTCGCGGCTGTGTGATGGTCACAACTCACAGGATCTCCATCCATGTGTTATGCCTGTCACAGAGCTGCGACAAATTCAGCTGCTGTGCCGGACACCTGATTATCGGGAGCGCTCCAGGTATCCGGGTTCCCGTGGCAGCTTCTTCAGTAAGTGCTAAAGCTTGCCGAATAAGGCGGGAGCCAACAATATTCGCTCATCTCTATTAGTGAATTTAGACTAATTAGGGCATTTTGAAAGTCACATTGCAAATGTTTGTGACATCTTAATGTCAAAGCACTAAGTCTCCTTCAAAACACGAATGTCTGAAAATGTGCCGAGACACATTTAATTCTATGTATATATGTATAATTTATGAATTTCCACAATAATTTATAAATACTGTTTTAACTAATGCACATTTAAATATATTGCACATGCACATACCAAACTGTTTAAGAAAGGTTCACACTTTGAATCGAAACATCACCACAATGGGTTATTAAAAGATTAAAAGTCAGCTTTTTTCTACTTTCTTAGAAACCTCTTTTGAGGTTTTGATTCTTGGCTGAGAGTCTTTGCACCCTTAATCATTGCGGGGGCTGCATCAATATTTTTCTTTATTCTGTCTATCTACTGTATCTACAGTATCTATCTATCTATCTATCTATCTATCTCTTTGCTTTATCATCTTCACTTTAGTTAATGTTATTTGTATTTTCTAAATATTCTTAAGCTACAACTGCTTATCGGGCATTTGCTACTAGAATGTCCCAGTTCTTCACTTCTTGCAGTAAGCATATGCTTATTGTTTCGAGTACATTTATGTCACAGCCCAGTCATTTTAAAGCTGTGGTACATGTACACAGGAAATTATGGTATACATCTGGCATCCTTTCAAAATTGCTCTATGTCTGACTTACATGTTCAGTAAGCATCAGCTGTAACTGTTCATTTCATGTAACACAAATAGCCCATCAACACGACATGTTGAGCTTGTTCTTTTTACAGAAAATGTCAGATTTCTTTCATTTCATCCTCTCCAATGCATTGTGTCAAAATGTCAATATCAACATAAAGGTGTTTTTCATAAAGCTTGAAAACTACTCACGTGAAGTGCCATACTTCTTAGAAATGTGTGCGTAAAATGTGTGCTATTTTAGAACTGCGGAAATAAAAAACAGCTTTTAAACAGGTGTTCAAGCAAAGTGTTACAGACTTTTATCATCAGTTGTTATAGATTATAATTACAGCAATCAGTCATAACATTAAGACCACCAGCAAAATATTGTCTTGGTTCCCCTCATAAGGCCAAAATAGTTCTGAATAGTTGAGGCTTGGACTCCTTAAGAACTGTGAAGGTGTCCTTTGATAACTGATGCAGAAATGCTAGCAGCGAATCCTTTAAAAGGCTTTTCTTAACATTATAAATGGGTAAAATTGCCAAATATAAGAACAAGCAACTTTACAATTGACCTCCTATTAAAAATGTTCTATATATTATGTATAACAAAAGGAAAGATTTGAAATTCAAAATGTACTGTTCATTGCCTGGGTTGCTGATAACTCTGCACTCTATCATCAGAGGCCCAACTCCTAAGCAAGGAGCCCAGTGCTTGCATACTCTTTGCATTATAGCCGCAGGCACTGCTTTGAAACTGGATGGATTCCTGTAGCTGACTAGCTCCTTTGTCCCAGGATATCTGCGATGCTGCAGAGTCAAATCTGCATGCGCAATTATGATACTGGTTTGAACTCTCATTCCTCCCCACCTTCCAATTTCAAGCAGGAAGCTGGGAGACATGGGAGTAGTGCACTACCGAAGATAGTAGGTGACACAAACCCTTTAGATCTTGTAAGTTGCAAAGAGGAGTTTTCATGGTTAGGACTTCTTTATCCACCAGATACAAGTTAGTTGTTTGAAGAATTTGAAGGTCAAATCAATACATTGAATTCAGTATAGAGTGCCTTAAATACTTCCTGAAGAACTTTAATTTTGGAAAATTCTGGCACACTATTACTGTCATTCGGGCGTACTATCTCCATGAAGAGTCATACCTGAATTAGAATAATTTATATATAGTTAGTGTCAACCATATAAAGGCTACATTTTCCTTATAGAACATTGACCAGAGAATCACATTGCCCTGGCCTGTTAGCTTTCTTCCAATAGTGTATCCTGGGACCCTTTCTTCCTTACGTGAGGGATGAGCACATACACTGACACCCACAAGATGTAAAATTAAGCATAATTTATGAGCGCAGGTACCTTTTTTCCTTTGCTCCATGTTCCTCCATGGTACAGATATAATTCTCATATGTGTATTGCAGGCTTTGAGCATAGTCCTGAATGATTTTCTACAAGCTGAGATGTCCTTTGTGTTCTTATACATTTTTGCCATGGTCAGCATCAACTTTTTCTGCAAATTTCGCTTTTGATCAGATTCCACGTGCAAATCTTAAGTTCTCATTTGCATCACTTATTCTTAAGCGTCAATTACTCTGAAGCTTGTTTACCAATTGTTCCATACTGAACCACACTTCGTAGGCAGTAACCACTGCAGGCTGGAAAAGAAAGACTGCCATTTTGAACTTCATATGTTGTTATAATTTGGCATTTATAAAAGTGTTAAAATGTATTCCTTACCTTTTTTTCTGCTTTGGACATAAGGTTCAGGAAAATTCATTATGAGATAATCAATGTTATTCACTTTACTTGTGGGTAGCTTCAAGTTTATATCTGAGAGTCTGACCATGTGGCAGCTATCTCTGTGGGGTAGAAACTTTACTCACCATAGAGCCAATGTCTGCACAATTTTGTTTCTTAATCACATGTTGGTAGAGTCTTGGCTAAATGGTCAGATGCACATTTGCTGCATACAGCAGTTGTAATAACAGCTGTACAAATATATTACAAAACATATTTGCAGTGTATAAATAACATTAACTGCTGTGACCTGCTGCAAACATGACGCATAGCCTGACACCAGGTCAGCAAGCAAACCCAATAGTACTAATGAAGTAGAGGCTATTAGCAATCGTGACTTGGCTGCGAGTTCTGAGGAATGCTGTCAGAAGCTGGCATCTGGTTATGTGTCACATTTGCAACAGATTATAACAGCCATACATACTCTAGGAAGTACTAAAGACGTTTGTGAAGGAAGGGTTAAATATTTCTAAAACTGCGGCAGTTGATGCTTTTGTTGTAATGAGTTTTTTTCAATGTTTCTGTTTGTTTGCCTTTATAAACAGCAGAAACATTGCAAATATTGCGAATAAAGCTAATTTGCAATGTGGGCTGAGTAATTCTGAATAATTGCCTATGTACAGTCTATGTCCATGTCTATGAACATTGATACTCTTCTACCTTGTGGTAATTTAGCCTTTGAAATGTTATGCAATCATTAACAAATTGAAACCAAGTATTAGTAATAGTAGAAGTGATGAGCAAATCTGTAGAAATTTAAATTAAAATTTAAAATCAGAAGGTTGCTCATATTTAGCAAGGACATTCAATATGCATTAAAGTTATTTGGTTCACTTTCTAGCAGCTAAAGCATAATAAACTTAGGGTATAAAAATACTAATAACCTTGCAGCTTACCTGTTTAGCCTGTTCTTCCGGTCCGCTGACATGTCCAGCCTCTTTTTTTCCTTCATGGCATGACATTACATTCTCTTTTGATATCTGGACTCTGCTCCTAAGTTTCAACACAGAGTAGTCTTCTGATGTCAAGTTGCAAATCATGACATAACATGCTATGGTGATAACTAAGCCATAGGTGTCTTGCGTTATGACGTGCAACATGACTTCTTGGTGCTTGGTATCATGCGCATGTTGAAGATGCCTAAAGAGGACTCAGTGGGCCGAAGGAAAGTGGAGCCACATGGAGAAGAGGACTGGACAGGAGTCTGCAGTAGCAGCAAGACGGGAGTGGCAAGGTGGGTGTATTTTTTGTTTTAAACCCAATTATTTTCCCTTTACAATTCAGAAAAATGTCAGCTATCTGCTGCTTTGCTGAATTCTAAAGAATCGAATCACAAAAAAATTCAGATTCAAGAGATCGCAAATTTTTCCTAAAGTTTGAGGTTAATTAAATTAAAATTAATTTGCTCATGTCTAATAATTCCTCTTATAGTATATAGCATAGCATATTTATTGATTATAATGTTTTACTGAAAATGAAATTGTTTTGGAAGTCTACCACACAGCAGTATATTTATATAACATGATATACTTTACCATGACTGGCATTAAAAATCACTGGACACAAAAGGGTTAAATATGACTGCAGTTGCATTTTGCAGACCGTTGTTCACCTAGTGATGCATATACTTCAGCTGAATATATTGCAGGTGTTATTATGAACTGATTCAGAGATGAAGTTACTATTTTTACACTCTTAATGGCAAACCTACTCACAGCACAAGTAGGTTATTTTTCATTTCAAAACAGCTGTTGCTTCTATCTTACCATGGTTACATATGAAAATGGCAGTGCAAACACAATTTTATTTTTCCCTCTGGTTTATATTTGGAACTGCTGATTACTTTTTTACATAATACATCCTACAGATAACTTGATTTTCTGCAGATTTGTAGACTCTGTGATCTTCCTTTCTATATAAAAGATTCTTCGTGAAAGAAGACAAAATACACAGTTTTAAAAAAAAAATTGCTCTTTAATCCATTCAACACTAATTGCTGTTCTTGAACCAATATTAATACAAAAGCAATGTGGATCAACATGTGCAATGCTGGAATTTATTAGTATCAACCGAACATTAACCCTGTTAGGGGTCGAGTTCCTGCCTCTGCACAGGGGAAATCTCGAGCCACCTCCGCTGTGGTCTCCCTTTCTTCTGCCGCAGTGGAGCCTGCTCAGCGCATGCATCGGTCCCAGCGTCTTGCTCAGTCTGATACTGTGCAAAGGGTTACTGCTGCCTTTCCAGCTTCTTCCATTGTAGCCAGTACTGGTCAGCGGCGAGCAGATGTCCTTGGGACTAAGTCCTACTTTTCCCCTTCTGAGCATGCCGAGGGTAAGATCTCTCATTGGAGATCAAGGGTCACATGCTCAGGTACTGCAGCAACTCCCATTGGTTCTCTAGGAAGGTCCTGAAGTTGCTCAAGTTCTGTTGCATCCTCCTACTGGTCCTTCTGGGCAGATCCTGAAGTTGCTGCAGTTATAAAAGGTTCACATGACTGCACGGCCATGCGCTAGTATCAATCTATGTTATGTGCTTTGCGCCAGTGTGGTCTTGTGTGTATGTATTTAGGGCCCCCGCTGAAATAAGCCCCTAGAATACTGGCACCACCGGTGAGGAGGTTTGTGTGTATGTATTCAGGGTCCTGGCTGAAATAATCCCCAAGTATACGGCACTTCCGGTGAGTAGTTTGTGTGTGTGCAAGACAACTGACTGCTATCAGCTCAGCAGTTAGCTGTGTACTCCTGTGAGTCTAACAGGGCACAGTGCTTTCTTTTGTCGGCGACTCTGTGAAGTAACAGAGTTTGCTTATACTGCCATATAGTGCCATTTGCTAGCAGCAGGTTCCTCCTGCACGGTGCACCCTGGGCTGCGAACGCACCAATAACTTCATCTATTTACTCATTGCATTCCGCTAGCCCTAACAAACCCCTTCATGAAATTTGATGTAAGTTTACATTATGGCCAAGAAGGGGTTCACGACCTATTATATAAACATAAGTATTAGCGATTGTGCGGGCACAGGAGCAGTCATTGAGTGATCAGAGACGGGAGCTTTTAAGATCCAGCTGTAACTGTCAGGAGCAGTGCCCGCACTATCCTCAGCCATTCAAATCTGTAAATGCCGTGATTGATATCTATTGCAACATTTAGGAGATTGAGCGAGGTAGTGGGCTCCATCTCCCTTCCAATCTGCGGCACAGCGACATCATTGTGATGGCCCAATCAGTGCAATCGCAACCCCAGGTCATGATGACAATCTCCAGGTCTGCCAGCTACAGTGGCTTTGTTAAACCATGTTCAGGAGTTTCTGTTAGTGCAGCACTGACAAGCATGTTAGACCAGGTTCAGGAACTTCTGTTGGTGCAGCACTGACAAGCATTGCAATTCATTATATGAGTAATCAAAGTAATGAAAGTTAAAATCCCAAAGAGGACTAAATAAAAAAAGTTAAAGAATAGTTTTAAAACATGTAAAAAAAATAAAAAAAAAATATCACAAAATAAAAAATGTAAAAAAATAAAGAAATATTACACCAATAAACACATTTATTTATGTAAAAACAAAAATAAACAAAAAAGTGCACATATTTGGTGTTGCCACATTCAGCCCTACCTATAAAACTGTCAGATTAGTTAGCACCTTCAGTGAATTCTGTAACAAAATAAATTAACAAACAAGACAAAAAACTATGCTTATTCGTCATAATACTGAATGAAAAGTGGAATAAAATGCTATTAAAAAGTAAAATGCAATTAAAAATGGTAAAGCTGAAAACATAATTTTGTCCCGCAAAAAACAAGGTGCCATACAGCTATGCCATCAGAGAAATAAAAAAAGTTTTAGCTCTCAGAATATAGCAATGAAAAAACTATTCCTTTGTCTAAAAAATAGTTTTTATTGTGCAAAAGTGCCAAAACATAAAAAAAATATAAATATATATATATATATATCTGTGATTGTACTGACCTGAAGACTAAGGGAATGTGCACATGTTGTGCATTTGTGTGCGGATTTTTTGGCGCAGATTCTGAAAAACGCCATGCATTTCACCTGCGGATTACCTGAATTACCTGCAGATTTACGGCGGATTTACAGCGGTTTTTGTGCTGATTTCACCTGCGTTTTTACACCAGTGGATTCCAATTATGGAACAGGTGTAAAACGCTGCGGAATCCTCACAAAGAATTGACATGCTGCGGAAACTAAACCGCAGCGTTTCCATGCGGTATTTTCAGCAGCATGTGCACTGCGGATTTGGTTTTCCATAGGTTTACATGGTACTGTACAATGCATGGAAAACTGCTGCGAATCCGCAGGGTCAAATCCGCAAAGTGTGCACAGACCCTAAAGCTGTCCTATAAATTTTACCACAGAGAAAAAAAGTTATTCCTGAATTGGTGGCTTTTGTTCATTCTGCCTCCCTTAAATCGCAATAGAATGCAATAAAAAAATGTCATGTGCCTGAGAATTGCACCAATAGAAACATAAAAAAATAGCTCTCAGAGTATGACCATGCAAAAACATAAAATGTAAAAAAAACTGTATATA
Organism: Ranitomeya variabilis; assembly: GCF_051348905.1. Classification (NCBI taxonomy): domain Eukaryota; kingdom Metazoa; phylum Chordata; class Amphibia; order Anura; family Dendrobatidae; genus Ranitomeya; species Ranitomeya variabilis. The sequence continues at coordinate 829,940,304 of NC_135233.1, forward strand.
TCTGGTATCGCTGTAATCGTACCTACCTGAAGAATAAAGCTGTGTAACAACTTATACTGCTCAAAGAACGGCGTAAAATATAAATGAACACTTTTCTTAATCTGCTATTGTTTATTCTACCTTTAAAAAATCGCAATAAAGCTCAGCTCATATTTACCCTATTCTCTATGAGGCAGAGACACTGTGGATGGCATCTGGCATATTCAGGCCTATGATCCGGCGGTATCTGTCTTTTTAGACGTGCACAAAAGCGCAGTTGACCTCAGATGCTAGAGTTCAGGGTAACTGCTGTTTCATTATGAATAGACCTGTTGGGGGTTTCATTCGAATCACAAAATTCGAAGACTTAGATAAAAACCCGATATACGGTGAGTCCCCAATGAAGAGTACAGGATATGTGTGATCCAAAATGCTATGTAAAATAATCCCAATTAAAGCTTCAACTCAATCCATAAAAAAGCAAAAAGAGCAAGTCCCCACTCAGGTCCGTCATCTATCAATGGATAAACAGGGAGCTTCCAGAGCACAAAGGCTAAGGAAAATCAAAATGGCTCCTCACTACCCCAAAAGAAAACCAGCAAATTCTGCAATCTTAAATCCTAATGTGTCCTCTCTTCTTAGCCCAACAAAATGAAATGCCGCAGTTAACATTCACGTTTGGCATTTCTGTAGTGATGAGTTTACCATATATACTCGAGTATAAGCAGAGTTTTTTAGCACTGTTTTTGTGCTGAAAACAAGCCCCTTGGCTTATACTCGAGTGAGGTTTTCAGAACATGGAGGGGCAGCAGTGGAGCAGCGGGTCACAGAGGTAGGACCCAGCTGTGGCAGCTAGCTCCTTTGCCCTCTGCTAAAGAGAAATTAATATTCAATGCACTGGCAATGAATATTAATTTCTCTGTAATAGCGCGCACAGTGTCAGCTGCAGCAGCTGGCTCCTACTGCTGCATGGTGGACACATGTGCCCCTACTTAAGAGAGGTTAATATTAATTTCTCTTAAGTAGCGGCACACGTGACCACCTGGCAGCTGACCCTGTGCACGCTACTTAATACTCACTGCCCTCCAAACACATAAGTCTGGTGTGGGGAGCAGTGAGTATTCTGGTAGCTGTGCTCTGCTTGTGAGCAGTGCATGATGTCTATGCCATGCACTGCTTACAAGCATAAAGCAGCTGCTGGCAACGGAACAAGACACTGCAAGGTAGCGCAGAAAGATAAGTGTAATGGCTTGTTTTTAATGTTTTTTGATGGGGGGCCAATCATACAGGATACAAAATGGGGTCATGCATACATGGATAGGGATGGAGCCATGCATACAAGGATAGGGATGGAGCCATGCATACAAAGATAGGGATGGAGTCATGAATACAATGATAGGGATGGAGCCTTGCATACAAAGATAGAGATGGAGTCATGAATACAGTGATAGGGATGGAGCCATGCATATAAGAATAGCTATGAGGAGCCTTGCATACAAGGATAGGAATGAGGAGCCATGTATTCAAGGATAGGGATAGAGCCATGCATAAATGGATAGGGATGGAGCCATACATACATGGAAAGTGATGGAGCTATGCATGCAAGGATAGGAATGGAGCTATGCATACAAAGATAGGCATGGGGCCATGCAAACAAGGATAGGGATGGAGCCATGCATATAAGGATAGGGATGGGCCATGCATACAAGGATAGGGATGAAGCCATGCATGCAAGGATAGGGATGGAGCCATGCATACAATGATACGGATGGGGGCCAATCATGCCAGGATAGGGATGAGAGGAGCCTTGCATACAGGATAGGGATGATGAGCCTTGCAGACAAGGATAGGGATGAGGAGCCATGCATACAAGGATAGGGATGAGGAGCCATGCATACAAGGATAGGGATGAGGAGCCATGCAGACAAGGATATTTATGAGGAGCCTGTGCATACCAGGATTGGGATGAGGGGACAATGCATACCAAGATTATTCTCAAGTCAATAAGGTTTCCGAGTTTTTTAGGTAAAATTAGGCACCTCGGATTATACTCGGGTCGGCTTATACTCGAGTATACACAGTAATTTATGGGTCTATGTCTCCAAGAGCACAAGCTGGGTATAATTATGGAGACTATAACATATTGGGCACTACAATGAAAGGGCACCACAGTGGCAGATTAGCAATTTTTACTCCATAGCATCCATTGCTGCTTGATTCTGGAAAACACCCATGGAGTCAAAACTGTCACAGCACCTGTAGATAAATTCCCAAAGAGGTGTAATTCTCCAAAATATGGTAACTTGAGGGGGTATTCTGTTTTTCTTGCACTTAAGGGCTATGTAAATGGAGTCCACAAACTATTCTGCGAAAATGTATTCTCCAAGAGTCAACTAGAACTCCTTCCATCCTGAGTCTTGCCATGTGGCTAAGCAGTACTGTACAGCCACATATGGGGTATTGTTACATTCAGCAGCAATTGTGTGACAATTTTTTTGCCATTTTTACCAATTTCCCCACGTGAAAATGTAATATATGTGGCTAAAAAAATTTTGAGTGATGAAAATGTAATTATTTTTTCTTCACTGCCCAATAGTATAAAATTCAGTGACATACCCATGGTGTCAACATTATCACTATTAGATTAATTATTTGAGAGGTTTAGTTTAGAAAATGGGGTCACTTATGGCAGGTTAAGCTATTCTGGCACCTTCGGGACTCTGCCATGTAAAACTTCACCCACAAACCATAACAAAATCTGTGCTATATTATAATACAGCACTCCTTCCCTTCTGAGCTTTGCAATGTGCCTGAAAAGTATTTCTTGATAACATGTAGATTATTGGTGCACACAGGAAAAAAATTGCACAACAAACTGTGAGGTCCATTTTTTACTATTTGTCCTTATAAAAGTTAAAAACCTTAATCTTTTTTAATTGCCCAATGGTATAAAATTCTGTGAGACACATGTAGTGTCAATATTCTTACTGAACCTCTAGATGAATTAATTGAGGGGTGTAGTTCGTAAAATGGGGTCATTTATGTTGGAGACTGCTTTTCTTGCATGTCACGAGCTCTGCCAATGTGACATGGAATCCTCAATCCATTCCAGCAAAACCTATATATGATGCTATTTCCATTTTGAGCTTAACACTGTGAAAAAAAAAGTAGTTTTCGACCACATTGGTGTATTGTCATACTCAGGAGAAATTGCATAACAAAATGTAATGTTCTTTTTCCCCTATTATCACTTATGAAAGCTAAAAAAAAGCGGATCCAAAGCAACATTTTATTAAAAAAAAAGTAATTTTCCATTAGCTGAGCACAATGTTACACAATTCTTTAAAAAAAATCACTACACACTTATTGGAAATTCTTGAGAGGTGTTGCAAAATGGGGTCACTTTTGGGGGATTCTGCTGCTTTGGTATGTGGGGGGTTCTTCAAATGTTACATGGCATCCCGCAATTTATTCCAATTAAAATGGTACTAAAAAAAATTTAAATGTCACTCCTTTACTCTTCTACCCCTTCCGTGCACCTAAACAATAGTTTTCACTATAAATGTTGTATCAATATACTTAGAAATTGGACAACAGCTTGTAGGGTCCATTTTTATGGTTTTCCACCTCATATTCAGTATCGGCGTACTCAGAAGAAATTGTGCAACAAATTCTTGTTCAATGTGTTTCATTATCTCCTGCTAACCTTGTGAAAATGAAAAATGTGAGGGCTAAGGCTGGTTTCACACTTGCGTTTTTGTCTGCAGCGTTTTTTGCACAAAAAACGCATGCGTTTTTTCCCCTATATTTAACATTGAAAACGCATGCGTTTTTTTGCACATGCGTTTGGTCGCGTTTTCAAACGCATGCGTTTTTTGTCTGCATGCGTTCATTTTCAAAAATGCTACCTGCAGTATTTTCTTGCGCGTTTTTTTGCCGCGAAAAAACGCATGCGTTTTTTCGCGGCAAAAAAATGCATTGCTGTCTATGTAAACGCATGCGTTTTTAAGCACATGCGTTTGTTTGCGCTAAAAACGCATGCGTTTTTATAGAAAAAAACCAGAAAACACACTGAAAAGCCACCCACCACCATCAAGGTGATAAAGGGATCCAAACCCTAACCCTAATCTACCCCTAACCTCACCCCTAACCGTTTAATGAACATTTTCTGACAGTCATATTGCCACGTATTTAAGTGCCACGTATCACGTATTTCAGTGCCACGTATGCCACGTGCCACGTATTTAAGTGCCACGTGCCACATATTTAAGTGCCATGTGCCACGTATTAAAGTGCCACGTGCCACGTATTTAAGTGCCACGTGCCACGTATTTAAGTGCCACGTGCAACGTATTTAAGTGCCACGTGCCACATATTTAAGTGCCACGTGCCACGTATTTAAGTGCCACGTGCCACGTATTTAAGTGCCACGTGCCACGTATTTAAGTGCCACGTATTTAAGTACCACGTATTTCAGTTGCACGTATTTCAGTGCCACGTATTTCAGTCATGTTTAGGGTTAGGGTTAGGGGTAGGGTTAGGGTTAGGGTTTTCTTGTTTTTTCTTGTGTTTTCTTGTGTTTTCTTGTGTTTTTCTATAAAAACGCATGCGTCTAAAAAACGCATGCGTTTTACCGCGTTTACATGCGTTTTTCACACATGCGTTTTTTTTAAAAACGCATGCAGATAAAAACGCAAGTGTGAAACCAGCCTAAAGCAACATTTTCATGGGAAAAAATAGTTTATTTTTTCTTCCAAATTGCTTTAATTCCTGTTAAACACATGAAGGGTTCATAAACTTGATGAATTTGCTTTCGTGCACTTTGAGGGGTGCAGTTTTTAAAATGGTGTCACTTTTGATTATTTTCTGTCACATAGGCGCTCAAATCTACTTCAAATGAAATGTGGTCCCTAAAAAAATTGGTTTTGTAAATTTTGTTGTAAAAATAAGAAATTGATCAACTTTTAACACTTCTAACTTGCTAACAAAAACAAATTATATTTTACAAATAATGCTGATGTAAAAAAGACATGTGGTAAAAAAATGTTCATTAACTATTTTCTGTGATTTAACTATTTGGTTAAGGACATAAAAATGAATACTTTTGGTGAACATTTTGAAATATCATCCTAAATTTACCACTAATGTTAGGTACAATGTGTCAAGAAAAAAAAACCTCGGAATCAATTGGATACGTTGAAGCATTCCAGCGTTATTACCACATAAAGTGACAGTGGTCAGAATTGTAAAATCTGGCCAGATAAGGAAGTTGAAAACAGGCTAGGGGTCAATGGGTTAATTTAATATTTTACTTTTCTATAAAATGAAATTCTACACTAAAATATAAAAGAACTGTAATCTATAAAAGAACTGTAATCTAGCGACAAGCATTTCTGTAGATGAATAACTAATATTTCCATGAGAATAATAAAATCAGTTGAAAATCGTTTTCACACTTGCAAAATAGTCATATTTTAGGATACTTTCTCATGGCTTGCAATGATACAGCTATGGTTTGCTGTGTTTCTACTTACAGAGAAATTGTGATTTTTCTGTTTTGTCATGTTTGCCTTTTTGTTAAGTTTCAGCTGTTTTGTCACTTTGAATAAGCTCTTTGGCTACTGACGGTGACACTGTCTTTTTTGTTAGCATGTTATATTAATAAGTAAGTCACAGTTTTACCATCTGTTGCTGAAAAGCTTTTGGAATTGACTTGGTGGAATGCCCTTTAAATGCTGTTTTTTGTTCAGTTGACCATATGGATCTTAATTCAATCAAAGAATGCTCTGGCATAAAATGACAAATAAGCAATTTACTTGTTTAAATATGGTTCTTCTATTAACAATATATAGAGGCTTTGTATTTCCCAATATTTTGTGTTACTAGGTAGTTTTCATATTGTATAATTAAGTTCTTGCAATCTCATAATGCATACCAGTAATTGAGTAATCTGTCTATTAAATGACCCCTTACTGGAAACAGATATCAGTGGGTGGGAGCACACTGCTAAAAAGCGTAAGCAGTGGTAAACATTAGTGATGAGTGAACGTGCTTGGATAAGGTGTTATCTGAGCATGCTCAGGTGACATCCAATTGTCTTTGGTGTGCTCGAATAACATGTTCAAGTTCCAGTGGCTGCATGTCTCCTGGCTGTAAGACAGCCGCAACACATTCAGGGATTGTCTAACTGCTGCGAGACAAGCATTCACGGGGACTCAAGCATATTATTCGAGCACACCGAAAACACTTGGATAGCACCCGAGCATGCTCAGATAACACCTTATCCAAGTACATTTGCTAATCACAAGTAAATATGTAATACTGCCCCATAGAAACTATCATGAAACCTTACAGACATAAAATTCTCATCATATGAAGATGTCTATATTATGTGGCCACCCAGATGTGGATTGTAGCCTTGGTTTTGCTTTCATATTCCAATACAATATTTAATTTATATCATGAAAAATATGAATCTTTAGTGGCATTTGTAGAAAATAAAGGTGATCTTTAGAGATGGGCTAGATTACTGAATTGAATTCTAATAAAATTTCACAAAAATCTGTATTCTTCAAAAATCTGTATTCTTCTGAATATAGTTGGTTTTAGAATTTGCTCCTCGTGAATTCAGAAAAATGGCAGATGGCACCATTTTGTTGAACTCTAGAGGGCCTTTAAAAGGATAAAATTAAAATAAAAATTATATTCACTTTGCAGCTTACTTTTCTGGCCTCATGTGCTGCATCTCCGTATGGTCCTTGTCACCTCTTCTTACAAAAAACACAATTCACTGAAACCTCAGATCTGTACATGAAAGCCTGGGACTTCTGAACGTCTCTGCGCAAACACGTCATAAGGTCATAATGCTGTAAGGCTACCAAGAAAAGTGAACCTTACAATATATTAGTAAATAGATAAAAAGAAAAAGCCATAGTGATGGATATTCAGTTTGCTGAGAAAAATTCCCTGTGAATAGAATTTTTAGGTAAAATCCATGCAATTTGATGAATTTGAATCTTGCCAGATTTGCTCATCTCTAGTGATCACATAAGGTCCTCTTAATATTAGCGTCACTGACAGAAGCGGATTTCCACATTTCTACTCTGTAGGCCAAAGCACTTAATTCTACACAATCCTCAAAAAGTTGATTTATAATTTTTAATTTAATAGGTAATAGTTTATTTTTAGACACATAGAAGCACTTGATACAATCTTTTTAATTTTGTAACCTCATATTTTTAATTTTAAACTGCACTACTACACATCTTAAATACCTACTAGAATCTCTTACTTCACGCTATTGTCCATGAAGAGTCTTCCACTTTTTTCAATGAAGTCATCAGATCTTGTTAAATTTGCTTTAATGCAAAGAAGTGCAAGGGCCTTCAGCTTATTTTGTTGCATTGTGGATCGTAAACGAGCCTCAATTTTTTTCAGAGAAGAAAAGACCTTTCAACCAAGGAATTCATCACTTGAGTGTAGATGTCATTGTTAATAAAATGTCAACGTTTGGTATAGTGTGTAGTATTATTTCTCTTAGTCACTCGCAAAGTTTTTAGTCCCAGTGTTGCAGTCTGTTATGTGAGATTCAAATGGACAAGTTCATCTCATAGGGCGGGTCCCAGATCATCTTTGAAAATCAAAAGCAAGTTTCTACCCTCTTCTTCAAGTTCAGAAAATGACAGTAACCAGAATTTTGTAATAGCATCAAATCTTTCATCTAATAAGATTGTTAACTGTCATTAGAAATGTATTGATTCTGGAGTAAGTTAGGCCACTAAAGAGGAGTAGCTTTTGAAGAATTTAGCGGGTGGGCTTTGCCATTCTGTATCCCACCCATGTTCTTCTCAAGTTGGTGTATCCAGCCAAGAGAGGGTGAACGACGACAAGTTGCATAAACATTTTGTGACTTTTCAAAGTGTAGTATGCCAGAATTCTGGTGAAAACTCTTGTATGAATTGGGGCCTAAAGGTATTCATGGATTCAGTTCACAGCACTGAAGTTTCTTTGGCAATTGTCATTTCTGCATTTCAGTATTACACTATGTGTGACTGTACACTGTAGCGTTACTGCACAGTGGCATATGTTCATAAATGTAAGCAGGTTCAGGCTGGGGATTCAGGTATCATTTGTTGTGTGTAATTCATTACCATATATCTGCTAAGAAGATGATTCAAGCTGTGTTTTATGAAATGGCTTTCTAGAAGCCGCACCTTGGATGCACACTACACACATCAAATGGTATGTGAGAGCTTAGCCTAAGGATTGACCACCAATCCTGGGCCAGCGCTTTGTGTTTGCCTGCCAGCCCCTGATCAGTAGGTATGTAATAACTATTTTGACACCAAAACTGGAATTTTTTTTAACACGTTTATGCTGAGTGAATGAGAGTGGAATAGTAAATGCCTTTTGCCTGTGACTGAAAAAGATAGGACAAGCTGTAGAGATGGGCAACGTAAATGTACAACTCAATTTATTTAATGTATATGGATGTAAATGTAAAAAATAGCATTTTCTTAAAATAATAATTAAATAATTGCACCCTAGGTTGGCATTTTGGGAAATCCGACAAAGATCACTGGTGTCCTATTAGAAAGCTAAAAGGGGAAATTACATTGGAATATTATGTCATTATGTTTAATATATTTTAACTACTTACTACTTCTTGTCTCATCATAGCACTGTTGTAATAGGATGAGAGATTTCTCTTTTAGAAAACATGTATGTAAAGGTAATTCTGGGAACTTTCATAAATTCATGTTTGTGACCAAAGGCTGTTTTTTCCTTTGGAATTTGTCTTGGTGTCTACAGAACAACAGCACAGCTTTATTTTTTCCACATTAGGCTCAGAAATGAAAACTGAGAACAGATTGGTTGCCATGGGGGAGAAAAAAAATTTTTTGGGAAAATTTCATTTTTCAGGCCCATTAGGTCAAGTAAAAACTTCTCTTCGTGACATCTTTTTCTTTGTTAAAAAAAATTGGAATTTGTTTAATAAAATGGCTAATTGTCTTAAATGGTTTCTATCATTGGAACTTTTTCTGTATTTCTATTTTGTCGGAGTAGAATTTATTAAAAATCTATTATACAAAAAAATACTTTAAATCCAATTTTAGAACAAAGAGTTTATCCATGATATGTTTAAATTTCCAAATACACTGCAGGATTATGATTAATCTTCTTATGCTCATTGTGACTATCTCTACAGTAAATACTTAAGGATTATTTGTGTATAGTATGGTAATAAAATTGACATTTTCAGATAGAATTTAATGCTAGACCTGCTAAGCAATTAATTTTTTGCAATAAGTAGATATATTTAAATATACTATTTTCCAGTAGAGTAATAGTATAGTAAAATGTCACATTAAGCAAGTAGGAAATGCTATACTGGGTTTGAGAAGTTTAAATTTAAAACCTTACATTTATATGCCGATAATTAACTTGTTATTGTGGTTCATTTTTTTTTAATTAGAGAAGAGCTAATAACTGTAGGCTAATTGAAATTTACTCAAATTTTACAAGAAATTCTAATTTTACTGCCCTCATCTGAATTTTGTGCCATTTTTCTATTGGGAAATGGGATACAAATTATTACTCACATTGCCATTCATCTATTCCTCTTCTGCACTAAAATGTCAGGCCATCAAGATGTGGCCAAGGTGTTATATAGGTAAGCAGAAAAATACCATATTTTTCGGATTATAAGACACACTTTTTCCCCAAAATTTTTTTGTGGGAAAATGGGGGTGTCTTATAATTCGAATGTACCTTACCAGCTGTGGTGGAGTGGGGTCCCAGGGTTGCTGCTGGAGGAGGCAAGAGTGGGGCAATGCTGCAGACCTCATGCTGGGGTGTTCGGAGGTGCAACTCTGTGGGTGTTTGGTGGTGCGGGGGCTCTGTCAACACTGTGTGAAAGCCTGGATCCCCTGGAACTCCATGGTCTACATTGCGGTGCACTCCTGGAAAATGGTCACTGGGGGTGGTGCATGCGCAGTTGGAGATCTCAACATCAAGATTTTGGGAGATGAGATTTTGGTGCTGAGATCTCTATCTGAGCATGCGCTCCTGGCAGCTATTTCCTGGAGTCCACCGCAATGTAAACCATGGAAGTGCTGGCGCTCCAGACATTCACAAATTGGCTGTGGAGCCCCCAAATCACTGAACACCTGCAGCATCGCTCCTCCGAACACGCCTTCCTCCCAGCCTGGGTTCCACAGCATTTCCCCACTCCTGCCTCCACCAACATCAAACATGGGACCCCCCTTCACCGCAGCTATCACCCCCGGTAAAAAAATAAGATGCATGGATTATAAGAAGCACCAGCATTTTATTAAAAAAAGGTTTTTTCCTATTCTCTCCCCAAAATTTGGGGTGCGTCTATACAGTGTGCCTATACAGTGTATATATATGTATATATATATATACACACGTATCAGTACAAAGTATTTATTTTCCAAACCCCAGAGCATTGAAAACATACTGTGTTAAAAAAATATAAACAAATAGACATATACTGCATACATGTATATACAGTATATATTACTATTGTTATATACTGATTTTTTTAACACAGTATTTTTTAATGTTCTGAGGTTTGGAAAAATATTTGAATTTTGTTTATTAACTTAAAATGCAAATCAAATTTCCTTAGCAAATTCGATGAAGATGCGGAATTCAAATTTCACCAAATTTGCTCAACATTAGTTTTTTCCATTTGATGAGTCTTAACTTGCAGTCCAGAGACTAATATTGGAAGTATCCCGATTCCACTATTTATATGGTTCATTTAGAATTTTAAAGCTGGCGAATAAAGTTGCTTAGATATTAATGTCTTTGAATTCCCATGTTGGTAAAGATGAGAATATTTCTGAAAATAAAATGTACATCGAGAAATAAAGACAGATATAATGCATACCAAAATCATCAATTTTTCACAATACTTTAGCTTTCTTTCTTATTGGGTTTTGGAAAAGACCAAAAGTTAAAGAGAAAGAAAAAATAAAGTATGTATAAACACTTCTTTTACCATGGGGATTCTTGAAACATATATTTTCTGTGGTTATTGACACTATTTAATAATCGCTACATATTTTTTATGTGATTATTGTCACAATTTATAGGAATATATTCATCTATTATTAAGCTGTTAGCTTTGGAAATAGGCTAACGTCATATTGAGGACATTGTGTCATTGAGAATAATATTAATAGAGGTGAAAGTATAACTGTTCTATAAGTCATATAATTCCAAGGTCAAACCATGTATTAAATGTTAATTTATTCAAATTAGAATTTTCTATTAGTAGTGTTAATGGCAGTGATGATAGCAGTAGTAATAGTACGTATATATTTACATACCTTTAGTTTTAAAAATTAATAAGTAGAATCACATCATGCAGATGATACCAAAGTTTAGTCAACAATGGGGCTAAGTGTAAAACATGCTAAATGAAGAATTTTATGGAAATTCCAAGGTCATTTCCTCCACAAGAAGTAGATTTATTGCTTGCAATGAAGCAATCTTTAGCTATTCAACTATCTTTCTGCTAAGTACTATATTGAAATAAGGGGCATCACCCCGACAAGGGCACTCCTGAGCTAGAACTAGAAGTTGTAATAAAGACAGATCAAGTTTTCATATTTGAAATGGCATTAGAACAGCTAAATATTCTTCACAGACACAATTAAAAGTGTGTCATCTGTGGCAAGAAAATAATAATAAAAAGTAAGGCTTTGTAAACTTTTTTTTACTTCACAAGAATGAAAACTATAAAATAGGTTTAGAAAATGTCATTTCTTTTCATTGACGGTATGCATGTGACACGTTGTATGCAGAAAAGATAAGACAGGACTAGAGTTTAAGGCTGCCAACTTGAGGCCAATGAAGATTAATAACCAATGCAAGGAAGCTCCGTGTGTGTAATATTTCAGCTGGAGATTATAGACAGTAAATGTCGTTATTTGACCTAGAAGTCAGTTACAGATTCAGACTAGCCATCTGGTTATAATTAAGTTGAGAAAAGACTTAACTTAAAATGAGCTAGAGGCTAAAGATTGAAGTTCTCAGCTGGAGTAATCTAAAAAAATGGAATGCTCTTGACAGCAAGATTTATGCAGAAAAATAGATTTTCTATAAAGTTCCTGTAGATAACAAATATAAAACATTTACCTAGATTACCATAGTTGTAAGGGGTAAGATATCTTATTAGAGATAAGTGCCAGTTGCCTCCATGTCTTGGTGACTACAAAATTAATTCTACTGCCTGAAAAAAGAACTTCATCTAGGAATGCTTATGACTCCTTCTTACACTCTATGCCAGAAACAGAACTATGAAATATTATGTTATTACACATCAAGGTTTAACTATTAAACACTGAAAACCTCACTGCTACTGTATAATTACAAATTTTCTCTTATATTTTTTGGCTATTGCATACCTTAACCCCGATTCCCCCGAAGGTGGTTTACACATTAATCATCAGGCCAATTTTTACAATTCTGATCACTGTCACTTTATGAGGTAATAACTCTGGAGCACGTGAACGAATCCCAATTATTCTGGAACTGTTTTTTGTGACTTGTTATACTTTATGAAAGTAATAGAATATATTCAATATTACTTGCATTTATTTATGAAAAAATGTAAATTTGGATAAAATTTTAAAAATGTTGCAATTTTCAAACTTTTAATTTTTATGCCCTTAAATCAGAGAGTTATGTCACACAAAATAGTTAATAAATACTATTTTCTACTTTACATCAGCACCATTTTTGAAAAAAAAAATTGTTAGGCTGTTATTAGAGTTAAAAGTTGACCAGCGATTTTTCATTTTTCCAACAAAATGTACAAAACCATTTTTTTAGGGACCACATCATATTTGAAGTCACTTTGAGGGGTCTATATGATAGAAAATACCCAAAAGTGGTACCATTCTTAAAAATGCACACGTCAAGGTGCTCACAACCACATTAAAAAAGTTTATTAACCCTTCAAGTGCTTCACAGGAATTTTTGGAATGTGGGCAAAAAAAAATTAACATTTAATTTTTTTTCACCAAAAAATTGCTTCAGATCCAAATTTTTTATTTTGACAAGGGTAACAGGAAAAAATGGACCAAAAAATGTTTTTGTGTAATTTATCCTTAGCATGCAGATGCCCCATATGAAGGAGAAAACCACTGTTTGGGTGCATAGCAGAGCTCGGAAGGGAAGGAGCATCATTTGACTTTTTGAATGCATAATTTTCTGGAACAAATTGGAGAGCATCATGTCATGTTTGGACATCCTCTTATGTGCCTAAACAGTAAAAAGCCCCCACAAGTGATATCATTTTGGAAACCAGACCCCTCAGGGAACTGATCTAGATATGTGTTAACCACATTGAATCCTCAGGTGTTTCACAGAGGTTTATAATGTTGAGCCGTGAAAATAAAAAAAATCACATTTTCCCAACAAATATGTTTTTATCCCCAAATGTTGCATTTTCATAAGTGTAACATGAGAAATAGCGCCATACAATTTGTAGTGCAATTTCTCCTGAGTATTCCAATACCAAGCATGAGGGAGAAACTACAGTTTGGGCACATGACAGGATTCAGAAGGGAAGGAGCATCATTTGACTTTTTGAATGTAACATTTTCTGGAATCATTAACGGATGTCATGTCCCATTTGGACAGCCCCTGATGTGCCTAAACAGTGGAAACCCCCCACAATTGACCAAATTTTGGAAACTATACCCATCAAGGAATATATGTAGATATGTGGTAAGCACCTTGGACCCCCAGGTACTTCACAGGAGTTTGTAAAATTGAGTTGTGAAAATAATAAAATCATATTTTCCCCACATTATTTTAGCCCCAAATTTTCAATTTTCATAAGGGTAACAGGAGAAATTGCGCAATACATTTTGTTGTGCAGTTTCTCTTGAGTACACCAATACCCTATATGTTGGGGAATACTTCTTTTGCGGCACAGTGCAAAGCCCAGAAGGGATGAGGCACCATATTGGAGTTCAGATGGTTTGAGGGTGCCATGTAACATTCTCAGAGTCCCTGAGGTAACAGAACTACAGAAACCCCCTATATCTTAAATCATTTTAGAAACCACACTCCCCAATGAATTCATCTAGGGATGCAGTGATCATATTGACACCACATGTGCCTCACAGAATTTTATACCATAGAACGGTGAAGAAAAAATAAATTACATTTTACCACTAAAATGTTGTTTTAGCCCCAAGATTTTAATTTTTCTAAGGGCTAATATGATTTTTTTACAACAAACTGAGGTACATTTTTCCTGAGTGTGCCAATACCCTACATGTAATCGGGAAATATTTTTCAAGCACAGTGCAAAGCTCAAAAGGCAAGGAGTGCCAGATTTTACTGTTGTGGTTTGCAGGTGCAATGACCTACTGGGAGAGCTAATGAGGTGCCAGAACAGCAAAACCCCCATAAGAGAACCCATTTTTACAAACTACACCTCAAAATGAATTCATAGAGGGGTGCAGTGATCATATTGACACCACAGGTTTGTCACAGAATTTTATACCACTGGGCGGTGAATAAAAAATAACTACATTTTTACCACTAAAGTTTAGTTTTAGCCTTATATTTTACATTTTCACATAAGAAGTAGGTAAAAATGGCAGCATAATTTGTCTCACAATTTCTACTGAGCATGGAAATACCCCATATATGGCTGTACAGTACTACTTAACCAAAGGAGAGACTTGGGAGGAACAGAGTGCTATTTGCCTTTTGGAGTGCAGATTTTCCTAGAACAGTTTGCAGACTCCATATACAGACCCACTAATTGCTAGAAGGGTAAAATCCCCGCTTAAGTAACCCCATTTTAGAAATTATACTCAATTGGGAATGTATCTACAGGTGTAGTGACAGCTTTTACTTCATGGGTACTTTACAGAAACAAGTAACAATGAATGTTGTTGAGTGAAAATTGCAAACTGCCAATGTAGGGACCAGTACGCTGTAGTGACCAGTACGTTGCAGGCAGTCACCAGTATGTTATGCCCAGCACGTGCCTCTGGAGACATGCATCGGTAAGTTAGGTGGGCTTTCATTGTTTCAGAAATGCCAAACATATGGATGCTATATTTGGTTTAGGTACACGGTGGGGCTCAGAAGGGAGGGGGCATTTGTATTTGGGAGCAGATAATTTACTGGATTTCTTTTGGCAGGTGAGGAGCCATTCACTTTTCCAGAGCCTTTGTACTACCCGTAATGCTGAAGCTCCCTATATTTCCATCAGCAGATGGCAGACCTGAGTGGGGACTTGCTTTTTTATGGATTGAGTTGAAGCTTTTATTGGGAACATTTTACATAAGGTTTGGGATCACATTTTTCTGGCGCTCTACACTGAGCCCTTACTTTGGGGTTTCCATCTAAATCTTTGAGTGACATGATTCAGATGAAACTCCTGAGGGATCCATTCACTATTGTGAGGCAGCAGAATAACTTTGTGCTAGTCTGGCCTCTATTCAGCTGTGTCCTTCTTTTCAGAAGTGCACAAAACTATGGCACTTTTATGCAATCCTTAAAAGATGGCAGCACCGGATCACAGGACAAATGGAGTCCACAGTGCCTCCATCTGCCTTATTATAGGGAATCTTCCACCAGAGGTTCAGTCTGAATCACATATTTCAGATATTTACACAGAACAGCAGGACACATGTGCTTACTGTGTTCTTTGGGAGACAGAATGAAAAAATCAACAGCAGGTGAAGTATTGGTTTTATTTATTTTTTATGCCATTCCTTGTGTGGTATGAGTAATTAAGCAACTTTATTCTTCTGGTCGGTGCGATTACAGCGATACCAGACTTATATTGGGTTTTCATGATTGGCTTATGTCACACACTAAAAGACGCTTTTTATTGCAAAAAAAATGTTTTTTTCATCACCATATTTTGAGAGCTATAATTTTCCCATATTTTTGCCCACAGAGTCAAGTGAGGGTTGTTTTTTGTGGGTCATTATTATTGGTACCATTTTCAGACACATGACATCTTTTGATTGCTTTCTATTCTGATTTTTGGGAGGCAGAATGAACAAAAGACAGCAATTTAGGAATATTTTGGGGGATTATGTTGTTCCGCATGTGGTAAAATTGATAAGGCAGTTTTAGTCTTCAAGTCAGTAAGATTACAGCCATACCATATGTACATTTTTTTTTATGTTTTGGCACTTTTACACATTAAAAACTACAGGTGCATCTCACAAAATTAGAAAAGTTTAGGAAGTTAAATAGGACGTTTCCACAATCAGTGATGGTTTGGGGAGCTATGTCATCTGCTAGTATAGCTACACTGTGTTTTATCAAGACCAAAGTAAGCGCAAGCCGTCTACCAGGAAATTTTAGAGCACTTCATGCTTCCCTCCGCTGCAAGTTTTTGGAGATGAAAATTTCATTCTCCAGCAGGACTTGGCACCTGTCCACACTGCCAAAGTACCAATTACTGGTTTAAAAACAACAGTATCACTGTGCTTGATTGGCCTGCAAACTCGCCTGACCTTAACCTCATAGAGAATCTATGGGGTATTGTAGAGATGAAGATGAGAGACACCAGACCCCACAATACAGATGAGCTGAAGGCTGCTATCAAAGCAACCTGGGCTTCCAGAACACCTCAGCAGTACCACAGGCTGATTGCCTCCATACCTCACTGCATTGATGCAGTAATTGATGTCAAAGGATCCCCAGCCAAGTATTGAATGCATTTACTGAACATACATTTCAGTAGGTCAACATTTTGAATTTTAAAATCATTTTTTCAAGCTGGTGTTATAAAGTATTCTAATTTACTGAGATAATGACGTTTGAGTTTTCATTGGCTACAAGCCATAATCATCAACATTAACAGAAATAAACACTTGAAATACTTCACTGTGTTTGTAATGACTCTACCTAATATATTCGTTTCACTTTTTGCATTGAAGAACTGAAATAAATTAACTTTTTGATGATATTCTAATTTTGTGTGATGCAGATATGCTGTAGATAAGCCCCTGATAGCGGTGGCCAAAGCATATATACGAAAAAGTAGGTGACAAACTCCCTTTAAGAATACTGCTTCAGTTATCAAGAAAGACTCAAGATTTATTTTGTTTCCATTGCTTGTTTACATTTTTTTGAATATACATAAAATGCCAGCTTACATATTATGGCCAGAATATCAACCAAAACCTTACATATATTGATATGTTTTTTTTTTTGCACGTTGTATTTTTTTCGGGGTGAAGTTGGGCCCAAATGGTTCTGTACCCTGTGGCCTCTGTTCACACAGGATGCATTATAGTTAGCACTGGGCAGTCCGCCATAGGTCGTCATTAATAGGCTGAGAACCAGAAGCTCTGCATTCCTTGTGTGAACATTGCCACATACAGAGTACATTTTTTTGCATTGGTGTACCACATGGCCAATCCCTGATTGAAGGCTGGCTGCTTCATTTAGTATTATTGGACCTGTGCAGTTGCCATTTTACTTGGGTGCGCTGCACCCTGGTGGTCCAATTGTATTGAGGCCCAGTTAGACAGGTAAGCATCTCTGCCTGTTTTTTTTTTTTTTTTTTTTTAATATTGGAGGATTTTTTCCTCTTTTTGTGGTTTTCATGTTTGCATTTTTTTCCCAGAGAATTTCAATTTGAAGAGTAGTTATTCTGAGTAAATTTAGTGTCCTTTATTATACTATAGGGTTTATTCAGACCTTGGAGCATATTAAACATAATATGTATAGTCACCTTGAGGAGTGGAGTGACCACAGAGGTGACTGTAAGGTTTGGTGTTTATTTTTTACATTTCAATGACATTTTCCGAAAAACGTCGGCAAGTGGATGCATTTTGGTGAATCTGTGCCAAAGCGAATTAGAAAAAAACAGCGAATGCAGATTTTTGTAAAATTCAAATAGAAATTGAGGGGGGATTTTTGGTAAATTAAATGTCCCACATCAAGTCACTTGCTTCAAAGCAACAATTTTAAGCCAATTAATAGTGCATTGAGCTCACTGATACTATTGCTTTACAGACTTATTAACCCCTTCACGACATGCGCCGTACTATTACGGCGGATGTTGTGTCTCTTCCTTTGATGTGGGCTCCGGCGGTGAGCCCACATCAAAGTCGTGACATGTCAGCTGTTTTGTACAGCTGACATGTGCATGCAATAGCTGCGGGTGAAATCACGATTCACCTGCCGCTTTTATCCTGTTAAATGCCGCTGTCAGATGCTGACAGCGGCATTTAACTACCGCTTCCGGCCGCGCGACCGGAAATGAGCTCATTGCCAACCCCGTCACATGATTGGGGGTCGTCGATGCATCAGGATGGTAACCATAGAGGTCCTTGAGACCTCTATGGTTACTGATGCAGGCCTGCTGTGAGCGCCACCCTGTGATCGGCGCTCACAGCACACCTGCATTTCAGCATAGCAGCGATCTGATGATCGCTGCTATGTAGCTGAGCCGATTGAGTTGTGCCAACTTCTAGCCTCCCATGGAGGCTATTGAAGCATGGCAAAAGTAAACAAAAAATGTTTTTAGAAATATGAAAAAAAATAAAAAAAAATAAAAGTTTAAATCACCCCCCCTTTTGCCCCATCCAAAATAAAATAAAATAAATCAAACCTACACAAATTTGGTATCGCCGCATTCAGAATTGCCGGATCTATCAATAAAAAAAGCATTAACCTGATTGCTAAATGGCGTAGCGAGAAAAAAAAATTGAAACGCCAGAATTACGTTTTTTGGTCGCCGTGACATTAAATTAAAATGCAATAACGGGCGATCAAAAGAACGTATCTGCACAAAAGTGGTATCATTAAAATGTCATCTCATCACGCAAAAAATAGGCACTCACCCGACCCCAGATCATGACAAATGGAGACACTACGGGTATCTGAAAATGGCACTTTTTTTTTTTTTTTACAAAGTTTTGAAATTTTTTTCACCACTTAGATAAAAAATAACCTAGACATGTTAGGTGTCTATGAACTCGTAGTGACCTGGAGAATCATAATATCAGGTCAGTTTTAGCATTTAGTGAAGCTAGCAAAAAAGCCAAACAAAAAACAAGTGTGGGATTACACTTTTTTTGCAATTTCACCGCACTTGGAATTTGTTTCCTGTTTTCTAGTACAAGACATGGTAAAACCAATGGTGTCGTTCGAAAGTACAACTCGTCCCGCAAAAAATAAGCCCTCACATGACCATATTGACAGAAAAATAAAAAAGTTATGGCTCTGGGAAAGAGGGGAGCGAAAAACGGAAACACAAAAATGAAAAAGGGCCGCCGCGAGAAGGGGTTAAATAAAATGCTTATGAGACTGTAAGTTCAGGTTAGGAACCCTGCAGCCTGCACAAGCATTGTGGTCCATATACAGACCATGAAACATGGATGTCTGGATTCCACTTTACTGTCACATGGTTATGTGGGTTAATTGGCCCCAGAATTTTTTTTTATGTCACGTCTAATAGATTTATATAATGGCCAATAGACATTTTTATCCTATTAGACAACATAAGCCAATTAAAAGAAGAACTCTATATGTGGTGTATTGCATAGTCATACATATAATTCAAAGCAACTTTTTCTAAATTTGTATATAGTTGTATATTATATAGTGTCTTCCTGTCAATCAGGTCAGGTTGCCAGTCATCTAAAAATGGTTGACCCTGCTACGACAACCCCTTCCTAAACACTATATTCCTCCTAGTTAATTCAAAATAACATATACTCACCTGTCATAACAGGGCTCACAGAAACATATCAAGAAAGATGGAAATTTATTTTATTTAGCAGAAAAAATGTGAGCTAATATGTCTTACCATTTACGAGGCTCCATCTATCTTTGGTAAAATATTATACTGTATGTATACCACTGCTACATATGAGACAAATCAAAACTACAAACAATGTATCAAAAAGTGACCGAGCAATAGTTGTTCTATGTTATTTTATAATCTTTCCATCCTTTTGCTTTTACATTGAAAACATAACATTGACAATGAGGCATTTTAAAGTCCTGAATAGTTTTATACTTGGAAGTCGCTTCTTGTTTACATATTCATGAATTGTACTTTTACATTTGATGGCAGATCACAGCTCTAAACTCTGCTTACTGCAAATCCATCTGCTGTTCCCTAGATTGTAAGGTCTATCACATATTTATTGCCGTTGGCATTTTAAGCTCAAACAGCCATGTTCCTTAGTTGATTCGTTTTTTTCTTCATTACCCTCATTTTCAGCATTTTATGTGACTTTACCATTAGATACAAAATGATTAACATTTTATTCATTTGATGCTGCATTAATGTCATTTGCTGCTTGGTGGATTTGTACTAATATGCAAATAAATGGATATATAACAAGTTTGCTTGACCACTTTGTATAATAAATAGTGTCACTTAGTAATTTTAGAGGAACAATAAATTATAAGACTGTGATCTAAATTTGTAATTATATTTGATCTCACACTACCTGCTATCTTGCTGTCCTATTATCTGTACTCATGTCTTTTTTTTGTCTTGAAAACAAATATATACCTTATTTATATAGTATACATATTCACCCATAATTCTAACATAAGGCATACAAATATTTTTACAATGTAATTGATCTGATATTTAGCATTTTCCAATAAATGTTTTTCCAAGGCATATAACAAAGCAAAAGAATCTCCATGTATCATCTTTTGGAGCCTCTTTGGTGCGATGTACTCTTGTTGAATGCAGAAGAGAAAATTAATTCACACTATGCCAGTTTTACAAGAGTATGTCACTTCCTGAAGCCTTACAACTTTACAAATTAACATAAATAATAGTGCAACTCTATATCAGATCAAACCCGATATAAACTTAACTTTCCGACGCACAGACAACCAGAGATGTACCCAGTTTTTTAAGAAGCATTCATATCCTAATTAATTAGTTGCATCATATTCCAGTGTGCATTATATGTTATGCAAATATACAATATAGAGAGATAATAATTATATTCTGCAAACTCAACCTAGCTGTCCCTCTTTTAAGGGATGGAAATTACTTTATGTTCTGTCTATATCTCTCTATATTCTATTCTGACAGCTGACAGTTGAGAGATACACAGTGCAAGCATATGTTCAATTAAGTATGAGCTGTCTTCTGTTTAGACAAGTATATAATAACAGAGGGAGTGAAGAGCCAAAGATGTAACTTTGTTCTGAACAGATACTGTGTAGTGAAAATCAATGTGTCAGCTAAGGCCTTGTGTCTCAATTTATAACAGATCTGTATTTTTTCTTGTCGATTTTTCTTAAACTAAGCTTTGATTTATTAGTATTGACCATGTGAATGAACGTAATGGCACATCATCCTCCTGCCCCATGGCTGGTATTGGTGCCCCGAGGCTTCATGACTGACTGTCGCTGATCACTGTTGGCACAGATACTCTTTTTCCGCTGTGGCCAATTTGATAGAGACTGCTTGGTTGGAAGTTTAGATGTTGAGAGGATACTAATTAACGCTCTGATTCTTTATCTGCTACAATAATGGAGTTAAGGACAATACTGACCTTTTTTGAGATGGGATAAGAATGATTGCTTGGAAGTACACGCTGCTCACCATCTTTTTTGAAGCTAGAATGTGAGCATGGGTGAATTGCCTGAAAGCTTTTTAGTGTCTGTTTTAGGGCAAATTAATAAAAAACTGAGGTTTATGCTCATACTATAAATTTTTTAAGGGTATGCTGCCTTATTAAGAATACTGAAGACTTCAGGAAGTTAGCCAGAGATAAACTAATGCATTTTAAGTTCTTGACTGGTGCAAAATCCTATGGTAACTCTTTGGGGCAAAAGTGAGAAAACTAATTCTCAAACCTTTGCTATGATGGGCAGAATTTTTTTAAGCTGAATTTCTATGTTATGTAATTGAGCTGTATGCATGCACTAACCTTGGTAAGATTTCTCATGTATATACAGATATGTGTACTACTTCATATGAAATCTAGGGTGAGCTACACTCTTAAGCTGAATATGTATTAAAGAGCTTGTCTATGCAGATTATATTAATTAATTAATTAGCGCAGAAAGGTGGCTCAGTGGTTGATTTGCATTGCTGGGGGTTCTGAGTTAAAATCCCTCCAAACTCAACATCTGCAAGGAGCTTGTATGGTCTCCCTGTGATTACATGGGCTTCCTCCTGGTCTTCTGGTTTCCTTTTTCTTTCTAAAAGCATACTGATGGGGAATATGATGGCGCTTTATAAGCAAAGCATATTAAATTAATATTTACCTCTGTTTATTCATTGGTTTGGATCTCACATCGCCACACATCAGCTGTTAATAGCTGTACATAAATATTAAATGGACCTTTAATAGTTATCTTGAATAGTAGCTGATATGCAGTACTTAGCAGCAACAACTGCACATTGAAATGAACAAACAAATTCAAATAAGTGCTCTGCAGTACAAAATGGTAGAAAGCTGATGCACAATGATGTTAGATAATGTCTTCTGATAAAAAAGAGTTGTACATACAGTATATCAGACACAACATTGTGCACACATGGATCTCCTGACTTACAGCTATTTCACTCACTCGAATAATTTTCACTGCTGTTTTGCTCCTTCCAATTCACAGTTAAAAGCACAGTGCACATCTAAAAAGTAGAATTTATAGTAGCACTGCCCACAAAAATAATAGGGATGAAAAAACATCAGAAAAGATGCAATAAAACATACAGTGTCTTTTAGAACCGGACTACAGTAGGTGTAATAGTCACAACTGAGGAAGAAACTAGTCAAGCTCTAAATGCATTGTATGTTTTCAGCAAATTAAATATATTTTATCACCCATACTTTTGGGGAATTTATGTGGGCAGTGTTATTAAGAATCCTGCCTTTTCTATGTGCACTGTATTTTGAACTCACTAAATTGAAAGGAGCAGCTGATCAGTGGGTTGCCTTTTCTTAGTGCACCACTGATCTGATATTAATTAACTTGTCTAAAAATAGGTCATGTCCAGAAAATCTCTTTAATTGAAAATTATTGCATGCCAAATCTGAACTTGCATTTGCTTTGGGCATATCAATCATATGCAAAACAATCTATTTGAGACAATATAATCTTTTCAAAATTCAAGTTTTCCAGTTTCAGCACATTTTCATGAAAAATTGTGGCAAATTTGACAGTGGTTTTAATGGTTTGACGGTGGTTTAATTATGCTGAAATTAACTAGCAAACAATGTGGGGTTTCCTGGTAGTGTATGCAACTTATTTTAATGTGTTTAATTGGCTCAGAAAGTTGAAAGTGAGATGCTTGAGAGATAGAGATGGACATAGTCAGCGTTGGACTGGAGCACCTTGGCCCCACCAGAGAAAATCATTCTTGGGGCCCACTATGTAGCTGCATAGAAATAGATACAAGACCACCAATTGTGCGGCAAAAAGGCTAATATCAGGGTATAATATAAGGTAGTTCACGTCTTAGTTATGTAGCAAGGGTTGGGGTAGCCCCCTCATAGAATATAATACAGCACCCCACAAAATATAATGCAACCCCCTCAGGTATAACGCAGTCCCCACCATAGAATATAATGTAGCACCCTCATAGGTATAATGCAGCCTCCTTCATATAGTATAATGCAGTCCACTGAGAGAATGCAGCCCCACCACAGAATATAATGCAGCCCCCCACATAGAGTATACTGTAGCCCCCTCATATAGTATGATGTAGCCCCCCATAATATAATGTAGTCCCCTGAAAATAATGCAGTCCCCCCACATAATATATAATATAATGTAGACCCCTCTTAAAGTATAATGCAGCCCCTCTCCACCCCCATCATTGTCCTCATCACCACCTCCATCATTGCCTTCTCCCTTCCACACCTATCATTCTCCCCCACCATTTCCATCACTGTCCATTCCACCACCTGCATCATTGCCTCCTCCCCCACCATCATTGTCCATTTCGTCACCTCCATCATCACCTCCATCATTGCCTCCCCCACCACCATCATTGCCCATTTTATCACCTCCATCATTGCCTCCCACCACCACCATTGCCCATCACCTCCATTATTGCCTCCCTCCACCACCATCATTGCCTCCCCACCATCATTGCCTATCACCTCCATCATTGCCCATCACCTCCATCATTGCCTCCCCCACCACCATCATTGCCTCCCCACCATCATTGCCTATCACCTCCATTGCCTATCACCGCCATCATTGCCCATCACCTCCATCATTGCCTCCCCACCATCATTGCCTCCCCCACCATCATTGCCTACCACCTCCATCATTGCCCATCACCTCCATCATTGCCTCCCCCACCATCATTGCCCATCACCTCCATCATTCCCCTTCTCACCATCATTGCCCATCACCTCCATCATTGTCTCCCCTACCATCATTGCCCATCCCTTGAATCATTGCCTCCCCACACCTCCATCATTGCCTCCCCACCACCACCATCATTGCCCATCACCTCCATCATTGTCTTCCCCCCACCATCATTGCCCATCACCTCCATCATTGTCTCCCCCCACCACCATCATTGCCCATCACCTCCATCCTTGTCTCCCCCACCACCATCATTGCCCATCGCTTCCATCATTGTCTCCCCCCACCAATATCATTGTCCTTCACCACCACACACACACCTTACCGCAGCAGCAGCTTCACACACATACACACATGCAGGCACACACATACTCACACACACACACACACACACAGGCACACACACACATGCAGGCACACACACACTCTCACACACACACGCAGGCACACACACATGCAGGCACACACACACGCAGGCACATGCACACATGCAGGCACACAGCACAGCTCACCTCCCCACAGCAGCAGCTCATCCCAGCAGCCTCTTCCTCACTGGAAGCTTTGTGTCTGAGACAGCGCACTGGATGATGACGTCATCCAGCTGGGCTCTCTCAGAAAGGAAGCAGGACGCCAGGAGGTGAGCTGCTCTGTGTGAGTCTGTGTGCCTGCATGTGTGTGTATGTGTGAGGTGCTGTGTGTGTGTGTGGTGGTGGGGCTTTACATGCGGGCAGTGTTAGCTGCAGCCTGCAGCTAACGCTGCCCGCTATTAAATAGAAATGGCATTCACGCCTCTCCACGCCCATAGGGGCGTGGGTAAGCATGAATATTAATTTTGCTTTAGCAGCGGGGACAGGATCTTTTCTACAGCTGCTGCTACTGGCACAGGGTGGGCCCCCTTGACTCAGAGGCCATATAGCCACTGGGTGGGGGCCCCTGGAGCAGTGGGGGCCCTAGGCAGCTGCTGGCCAGTATGCCAGCAGGTGTCAGTGCCTGGGCCCACCAGAGAATCCTCCAGTTCTCCGGTGGGCCAGTCCGAGCCTGGACATAGTATTTGCGTAGGATAATCTGTGTTCCTCCTTACGGACATGTAAATCATGTGTCTCTTCACTGTACACTCGTGGTCAAAATTGTTGGTACCCTTCGTTTAATGACAGAAAAACCCACAATGGTCACATAAATAAATTTAATTTGACAGAAGTAATAATAAATATAAAATATATGAAAATGAACAAATGAAAGTCAGACATTGCTCTTCAACCATGATTCCACAGAATTAAAAAAATAAATAAAACTCATGAAATAGGCCTGGACAGAAATGATGGTACCCTTAAATTATTATTTTGTTGCACAACCTTTTGAGGCATTCACTGCAATCAAACAATTCCTGAAACTGTCAATGAGAATTCTGCACCTCTCAACAGGTATTTTGGCCCACTGCAAACTGCTCTCGTTGTCTCATGTTTGAGGGTTACCTTTTCCCGACAGCATGTTTCAGCTCTTTCAAAAGATGCTCATTAGGATTTAGGCCAGAGCTCATAGAAGTCTACTTCAGAAACTTCAGAATAGTCCAATATTTTCCTCTTAGCCATTCTTGGGTGTTTTAGCTGTGTGTTTTGGGTCATTATCCTGTTGCAAGACCCATGACCTGTGACTGAGGCCAAGCTTTCTGACACTGTGCAGCACATTTCTCTCTAAAATCCCTTTGTTAGTCTTGAGATTTCATTGTACTCTGCACAGATTCTAGACACCCTGTGCCAGATGCAGCAAATCAGCCCCAGAACATAACAGAGCCTCCTCCATGTTTCACAGTAGGGACAGTGTTCCATTCTTGATATGCTTCATTTTTTCATCTGAGAACATAGAATTGATGTGTCTTGCCAAAAAGTTCAATTTTTGTCTCATCTGTCCATAGTACATTCTCCCAGAAGCTTTGTGGCTTGTCTACATGTAGTTTGGCAAATTCCAGTCTGGCTTTTTTATTATTTTTTTTCAACAATGGTGTCCTACTTGGTCGTCTCCCATGAAGTCCATTTTGGCTCATAGATTTTGCCAGATGCTTTCCACCCTGGAAAGGAACCCATGAATGCTGGAGTATTGAAACACACTTTTACACAACAATAATAGAGGTTTTCCCCAATGAGCAGTGAGGCACACAGTGTGAATTTCAGTTCTAGACTTCCAACCTCCGGCACGTCAATTCGTCAATGCCAAAGCAGTAGCTGCAGCAGCAGCAGTAGAATATGGGAAAGAAGCAATTTATGTGAGTTTTTTTACATGTTTTTTAGACCAGCTTGTGCACCTGCACAACAGTGTCCAAGTCTGACACATGGTGAACGAATAGAGACGATGGTGCAGGAGTATCTAAAACTGAATATCAATACCATCAGAGAATGTTTGGACCATTTCACATTTTCAAAAATGGATGAATGGCCTGAGCTCGCCTCTCATGCCATGGAGGTTTTATCATGCCCAGCAGCCAGCGTTCTCACAGAATGTGACTTCAGCGGTGCTGGTGGTGTCCTGATGGATAAGCTCAGTCAACTGTCCCCTGAAAGTGTAGACCGCCTAACTTTCATCAAGATGAACAAGTCATGTATCTCCAAGGACTTTTGCACCCCAATTGCAGACTGTACAGACTAAGCGATGTTGCATTTTTAGTGTGCTGCATTAATATCAGGTAATTGCAATGTGTGATATCTTTTGTGTGGCTTCTTTGTCTTCTGTTGCTGCTGCTGGTGCAGATGTTAACACAAATTTGTGGAAAGGTGAACAGCCATGGTTGGTCTCCATCTGCTGGGTTGGGTGTAGTGGAAGACATGTCGAACCCTATTATACTATTTCTACACTCGTGAATTTTATGCCACTTCGATGGTGTTTGGCCCTTATTTTTTGAAATTTGAAGACTCCTGGTTGAGCATCCATCTGCTGGGTTGGCTGTAGTGGAAAATATGTCACTCCCTATTATACTGTTTCTACTGTGGTGAAACTGATGCCACTTTGTTGATGACAGACAATACTTTTTGGAAATGTGAACACTCCTGGTTGGGTGTCCATCTACTGGGTTGGCTTTAGTGGAAGATGTGTCAGTCCCTAATATACTATTTCTACTCTCATGAAATTGATGCCACTTTGTTGATGTCTGCCACTCATTTTTGGAAATGAGAACACTCCTGGTTGGGTGTCCATCTGCTGGGTTGGCTGTAGTGGAAGATGTCCCTATTATGCCATTTCTTCTCTTGTGAAACTGAAGCAACTTTGGTCATGTCAGGCACTAATTTTTTAAATTTGAAGACTCCTGATTGGGCCTCCTTCTTGTGTGCTGCCTGTAGCAGTAGGACTTTGAAGCCATCAGATTCCACATCCTTTGAGTAAACTACCAGTGTTACTAACCTTACATTTTTCTGACAATAGTAGTCTATGAAACTGATATTTGTGCCTGAGTATGGCTGAGCATAAAAGCAGGTTATGCTGTTGCATGTGGTATCAGGGCTCCCAGCACAGCAGACTTACACCGATCCCTCACCCACCTCATCTTAATTTGAAGCTCAATTCAAAGTTGTAAATTCTGTCCCAGACTCTGATACTTCTTGCATGGCTGATTGCTGCCATGCCATTCTAATGTGGGTGAACTGAGGTCACTATTCTGGAGCCTACCCCTAATTTGATGTGTTTTGGCAGCTTTTGGGAACTTTGAATGTGTTGTGTATGCGTTTGTTTTTGCCTCCCATTGACATGAATGGCATTTGGCTATGTTCAACGAATATTGGACAAATAAATCTTTGAAAATTATAAATTCAGCGATCATAATCCGAACCAAATATTGAAATATTTGCTTATGTCTATTCATAAGCTTTGTAATAAGTATTAGGTGGTGATGGCCTGTTGAAAGATATGGACACATATCTGAGTCTACAGACAACATATAGTGCTGCTGCTCTATTCTGAGACTGTTTGACTTGATACAACTGCAAACAATTTTGCTGGGCAAATTATTCTTAAATTAAACATTCAAGTGATACTTCTTTGTACTTACTTTCAACTGCCAAACTTTCTAAAAGATTGCACATATGTTTAAAAAGAAAAGGTTTAAACAAGTGGAAATGTGCACAAGTTATGTGGAAGATACTGTCACTAAAAAAAAAAACCTAAACAAAAAGAACTAATGGGAAAAAATCTAAAACCTTTTCAAAAATGTTGTCAGCCTGGAGGATCACTACAGATAATTTAGTCTCAAGTTTGTAAGCTTTGTAGAGCGATGGAAGAATAAAGACCAACTTGGATATACTTGTATGTCAAAAGTAGTATCCCTGCCTTTGATGCAGGCTTGCACAACAAGCCTGCATCTTTCCCCAAAACTTGAAGGCTGATTTAATCCATCTTGGGGAATAGCAGAGCTTTGCCCACAGCTGTCAAGCATTTAAATGAAGCTGTTAATCACTGACAATGACATTTAACACGTGTCACCGGGAACACATCATTTCTCCCGCCCATTGGTGCACCTGTGACATGATTGCAGGGAGCAAATGGTTGCCATGATAGCTGAGGGTCTGCTGATGACCCCCTTGTCTGTTATAACAACCTTGTGGCTGGCATTCATATGAGATCGTGATTTTAGCTGTAAATAGCAGTACTGACTCCCTGATATTTATAGCAGAGGTGATCTGATGATCACAGCTTCAAGAGTCCTAAGAGGTGAGCCCATATCTTTTCAAATTTTAGTTTTATAGTGTCCCACTATGAGAACTGGATACCAATTTATTCTGCTGATTTTGGTAATAGACACAAGACAAACTAACAGAAGTTTTGGGCAATACAAATTTTCAATGACTTGCATAGTTAGGCTTAGTGACTGCTGCATTATATATATATATATATATATATATATATATATATATATATATATATATATATATATTCAATGCAAAAGCACCTGCAATTTAAACAAAATGCATTCATGAAGCTTCATTCTCTGAAGAAAGCCAAAGTAGTGTCCTTTTAATCTCCATCAGGGCCGTAAGTTTCTAAATATCCTTTGTAAATGAAAGAGTGCAGATAACTGAGTCACCACAAAAAATTATATTGCGCTGTATATTTTATGTTTTCACCACTGTGTGCAAGGGCAATGTCTGGTTCTGTACTTCAATATTCTGTTGTTTTACAAGTGATCGCCCTCTTTCGTATGTATAAGTCAGCTGCAGAAGACTCTGATGAAGTGTGTATACTGAGCTATACTTAGAATTAGAAAATAATAATAATAATCTTTATTTATATAGCACTAAAATATTCTGCAGTGCTTTACAGCTTAACAGAAAAGACAAATATCCATCAAATTTAACCTATCTCAGATGTATTATAATCCTCAACAACTTTGTTCAATAGATAAGCATGAAAGTTGGCTATATTTGGAACTCTCATATAAATTGATAGAATGAACAGGGCATGCACAGCTACTTCTCCACTAACGGTAGCTCTATGTATGACCTACTTTCATGAGACAGGTACAGGGATTTGCATCAATTGGATATCTATGACAGCCGCTCTATGAAAAGAATACTAACAACCACTCTGTGTAAGACCTACATTCTTAAGATAGGAGGTGCAGATCCTGATTACGGGATTTGCATCAAATGGATATCTCTGGTATATCCTGTGTATATGCCATAAACATCAGAGGTAGGTAAAACCAAGTGGTGTAACTAGAGTCCTTTGGGCCCTGGTGCAAGCTTTGGACCAGACACTCCTATCTTGGTTTATATATGTCCTGCATCCTCGTATATACTTCTGTCCTCCCAGCCCCATCCTGCTATATATTCCGTCTGTCTGTCTGTCTGTCTGTCTGTCTGTCTGTCTGTCTTTCTGTCTGTCTGTCTGTCTGTCTGTCTGTCTGTCCTGGAAATCACTCCATATAAGGTATGGTCTACAAACAGGATACCTTATATGGAGTGGTCGGCGGTTTGTAGACCATACCTTATATGGAGTGGTCGGCGGTTTGTAGACCATACCTTATATGGAGTGGTCGGCGGTTTGTAGACCATACCTTATATGGAGTGGTCGGCGGTTTGTAGACCATACCTTATATGGAGTGGTCGACGGTTTGTCGGGCGGCCTCGACCAATCAGAGATGGGCACAGCATGGCGACGATGATGTCATAATGGTTGCCATGGCGACGATGATGTCATAAAGGTTGCCTCGACCAATCAGCGACGGGCACAGTCTGCCGCGAATCACATACTACGGGGACATGCATATTCTACGGGGACATGCATATCGGCCTCGACCAATCAGAGACGGGCACAGCATGGCGACGATGATGTCATAAAGGTTGCCTCGACCAATCAGCGACGGGCACAGTCTGCCGTGAATTCGCCTCGACCAATCAGCGACGAGCACAGTATCGACGTAGATGTCATAATGGTTGCCATGGCGACGATGTCATAAAGGTTGCCTCGACCAATCAGCGACGGGCACAGTCTGCCGTGAATTCTGGAATCATCATTGTCCATATACTACGGGGACACGCATATTCTAGAATACCCGATGCATTAGAATCGGGCCACAGTCTAGTATATATATATATATATATATATATATATATATATATATTCCCCATCCTGGTATACTGTATATGTCCCTTATCCTCAGCCCCATCCTGGTATATACAGCTCTGGCAAAAATTAAGAGACCACTACATCAAAACCCTGTCATGGGCAGCCCAATCTCCAAACCTGAACCCGATTGAAAACCTCAGGAATGTAATCAAGAGGATGATGGATAGTCACAAGCCATCAAACAAAGAAGAACTGCTTACATTTTTGCACCAGAAGCAGTGTGAAAGACTGGTGGAAAGCATGCCAAGACGCATGAAAGCTGTGATTAAAAATCATGGTTATTCCACAAAATATTGATTTTTGAACTGTTCCTGAGCGAAAACATTAGTATTTGTGTTTCTAAATGATTATGAACTTGTTTTCTTTGCATTATTTGAGGTCTGAAAGTACTGTTGTTGTTTTTTTGGCTATTTTTCTTTGTCATAAAAAAATACAAAATTTCTTGCTTGGAACGTCGGAGATATGTTGCCAGAAGTTTATAGAATAATAAAGCAATTTACATTTTACTCAAAAATATACATATAAAGAGAAAAATCAGACAAAAAACATTTGGCAGTGGTCTCTTAATTTTTGCCAGAGCTGTATATCCCACATCCTGGTATACAGTGGCATGAAAAAGTTTGGGCACCCCTTGTCAAAATTACTGTTATTGTGAACAGTTAAGCAAGTTGAAGATTAAATGATCTTACTGTATGTAATTCATCTTCTATCCTGTCGGCTCCTGCAGTGATTTTACAGAACTCTACCAACTTCTCTTCTATCTCTGTATGCAATATAAATACTTATATATATGTGTGTGTGTGTCACTGACATCTCTTTCTATTTCTCTCTCTCTCTCTCTCTCTCTCTATATATATATATATATATATGTATGTATTCTATGTGTGTATATTGATTCTATCTATTCTATTTTACTGTAGCAGCAAATGAATTACCGGCTTTTCAAAGGACACCGGTGCATAAAAATCGGACAGCACTCGCATGGTCCGAGTGCTGTGCGATTCTTCTCTCGCGTTCATTGACTTGCAGTGGCGAGTTTCGTCAAAGATATGCAGCAAATCACAGCATGCTGCGATTTTTTTCTCAGTCCAGTTTCAACTGAGAAAAAAATCACAGATGATTTTTTATCGGATTGCGCTCAACCGTTTTTCTCACAAATGAGTATGAACCCTTTAGCACTGTATGGAAGAGATAAAATACTCTAATTAATATGTTTCTGCTATATTAATATTGAAATACATACATACAAGTCATATATATATATGGCCTTTTTCATCTCAATGGATTTATTTATTCAAGTTTATTTGTAATAAAATATTTTATTATATTTTAGATCAACCTGTTGGAAACATGGAGTTTTGATAAATTGCTATACTGTTTTAATTATTTAGGTATTGCATTAAAAATACATTTTATTTATTAGTAGGCCTATTGTGTATGTGAGCTTTAATAACTTTGGTCTTTTCTGATAATTTGTAATGTGCAAACTTTCCACTTCAGATATCATAATGCTGCATAATACTGATATAAGTCCAGAGGGAAATCTAAAGAAAGTATTTCTGGAGCTGGATCTAGGCAGGTTTAATCATAATTCCACTGAAAGGCTTCCTGGGACCTTGATAGAATTAAATAAGTACAATATTTCAACATATTAAAGTGCATATATAAACATGAAAGACATTTTCCCCAGGGAAGAAATACACTAAGACTCACAAGACAAGGTCAGCAAAATCCATGATTGTATATCTGTTACAAGATTGTTTGTCTATATGTTTTCTCACCTTAGGCTTGCTGAAACAATTTCTAAAAATGACCTTTGCCGTTGCACTTTGACATTCTGTCTATTTATTGCTGTTATTTTAGTTATTATGTTTTTATCTTTATGATATTAATATTTGTATAATTTTAAAATGTTTAGGCTCCAGGTAAAATATTGAAATGACTGTAAGCATTTTCTATATTTATCTAGCAACTAGCAAAAAATATTTATAAATTTTGTGGCAATTTATATGTATCACAGAAAGCACAAAAAAATAATACAATCAGTCTGAGTACTAGAACTAGAGAAGTACACTTGGAATGCATGACTTCTAATAAAGGTCTGATCGTAAGAACTAGGTATAAATTTTCTCAAGAATAAAATATATTTACCTAAAGTAAAATCCTGTGTACTATTTTTTATTTAAGCATTGTAGATGAAATTGTTCATATATAAAACGTACAGTCCAAAAACAAGGAACATATGTAAGTCATTGTGTGGATGTCTAATGACAATTAGACATGTGTGAACGTGCTCTTTGATACTTGGTTATCACTTGAGAATCATGGTGCTCAGATGTACTTGTCCCTTGGTGAGTAATGGGCAGTGCTCTATGTAAAACTCAAATCCCCGCCTGCATTTTTGGGACCTGTTACACAGCCAATAAGCATGTGGGTATTACCTGCACGTCACTGTAATGCCATCTTGGTTGCAGCATTAATGTGATTGTCTGGCTGTGTGACATCATCAGAGCTTAGATAAGAACAGATGCTGCCCGATTCGGCACACTGACGCTATTGTACAGCACTGCTACACTTCGTATTGGAGGGAGAGAGTGCTTGTCTGAGTCTGTGTGTGCACAGTATAATAAATAAAAATATAATGAATCAGGGGCCTGTAGTGTTGATGCTGGTGCTGAAGCCATTATACTAATAGTCCTTCTAAGGACCATTTGGTTCCTTTTCTATTTGAATCACATACAGTCTGCAGTTAGCCTAGGGAAGGAGAGAGAGTCGCAGGAGCAGGGAAAGTGTCAGAATCCAGTCTGTAAACAGTGATTAGGACTGTGCAGTTTGTTGGCAAATATATAGCTGCAGATTTTTTTTGTGGGTGGTGACAAAATTGAATATACTTCGATCCATTGAGTATTTTGAGATCTGTTTTACTTTTTTGTCTCATATAACACTCCAAAAAGTCATTTAAAAATTTCCCTGGGATAAATTTCTAACCCATACACTATTCTGTGTTCTAGATGATTTTTTTTAATAAATAACACTCCAAAAAAATGTTTAAAATTTTGCAGGATTACATTTCTAACCCATAAAGTATTACGTGGTCTGGGGTACATTTCATTTGATCAATAAAATGTACATATCCATGGTACATATCTGGAATATCTAACAAAAAAGCCTTAAAAAAATTAGCTGCAATACATTTCTCATTCATACAATATACTGTGGTCTGGATAAATGTCCATGATATTACCTAACACTACAAAAAAAGCATTTAAAAAATTGGTCTGGGGTATATTTCCTGTGATCTATAAAACTGAGAAAAAGAATTATACATTTTTGTAGTGTTCCATTTCTCAGCCGTACAGTACTACATAGTCTGGGTGCATTTCTGTGATCTATAAAACTGAGAAAAAACATTTAAAATTTTTGTAGGGTTACATTTCTCAATCACACAGTATTACGTGGTCTAGGCACACTTCTGTTATCTCTTAAACAGAGAAAAAGTGTGAAAATATTTTGTAGTGTTACATTTCTCAGCTACACAGTATTACGTGGTCTGGGGTACATTTTTGGAATTTATATCACTCTAAAAATGTGTTTTTTTTTACTATACTCAATTAGTCATTCATACAGTGTAACATGCTTAGTGGGTGAAAAAGATGGCAGAATCACGCAAGACTCTTGAGGTAGTGACCAGAGGAATATTGAAGCAGAGGTGCCAGGAGCCTGTTTTCCTGATCTGGCCAATATCCCAGACCCACTAAAGCCCAAACCGAGGCCGCATCCTTTAATGCTGGGGTTCTTTTGGACTGCAGGTGGGAGAGCCAGGATTCAGGAACTGGTAAGCAGACTGTTGGGTCTAGGCTGTTTGAAAAACACTAGGATACAAACCATGACCAGGTCTGGACAAATGTTATCAGGCCTGCTAGCCATATAAGAAACAGAGTTGGCATCCCGGGAGTGGTAATTACTTACTTCCATCAGCGGAGAAGGGGGTTCATTGAAGATTGTGACCTGACATCACATCTCGTTCAACCATTGGGCAGTAGAGACAGAACACTTGCCTCCAAGATGGCTGATGGAGGGCAACATCGTTGGTATGCAGAAGGTGTGATCCATGAAGGAAAGGAGCATGATGAACTCTTCTTGAGAAATGAATGGGCAAGGG
The DNA here is from genome assembly GCF_051348905.1 of Ranitomeya variabilis. Taxonomy (NCBI): domain Eukaryota; kingdom Metazoa; phylum Chordata; class Amphibia; order Anura; family Dendrobatidae; genus Ranitomeya; species Ranitomeya variabilis. Next base: position 829,975,393 of record NC_135233.1, read on the forward strand.
AGAGGCTTCTTACAGCAGCTCAAGACAGGGGCTACCATAACCTCCAAGAGATTGTACTGCCTGAGAGATCGTATCTCCTATGTGTGAGCAGCCAATGGTGCAGGTTAAACAGGGGGCTGTTTTCCATTTATATATGTTAGGGGCTCCAAAACTACATGACACAGGACCACTTACAGCCCATACATCTGGAAATCTGACTCCAGGAAGCAGTTGGAGGCAGTCCCCCCAAACTCAAGAAGAAGAAGAGGACACATGAAGATGATTACTCTATTACTCTGCTTATAATGTTTTTCTGGCTTTGTACTTTGTGAGTGTAGACGTACAGCAAGTACACTTTTAAAATATTTGAATGAGGCCTGCCAGTTTTTGCCTTTCAGGGATCTATGGATGACCATCCACCTTAATCTTTTTTCCTGGCTTTGTACTTTGTGCAAAGCTTTTATGAGTGTAGGAGTACAGCAAGCACACTTTAAAAATAATTGAGTGAACCTTACCAGTTTTTGCCTTTCAGTGGTCAATGGATGAACCTCCTCATGATTTTTGAAAAACTAGGAGAACATGAGTCTTCATATATTAAAAACAATGTAATTTATTAGTACCAAAAACATGATAAAAATATATAATAATAAATATGTACAGATTCAATTAAATATTGCATTCATATGGATAAGATTTTAACCCTAAAGGTGACAATAATAAGTGGCCGCCAACCTGAACACATGTAATACAGCACTGACAATGATGTCAAAAATAGACAATATTATATATATATATATATATATATATATATATATATATATATATAGTCATAAGATTTAATCCTGAAATTCCTCAAGGAAGCAACTGCTACGCTCGCAAAACGCGCATCAGAGTGGGTGGTCGCCCCCTGGACTGTACTGAATCAGAGACACTAATATGGGTAATTGACTCCATACTTATTTCATGTTTTTTACATTTCTCTGAACAGCGCTGCATTTTGAGTGACATATGATGCCTTTCTAGTCTATATTTGCCATATGATCTGACTTGGATCACACAGTTACCTTTGCCCCACTATATGTGGAGCATACACTTATAATTTTTTTCAGGATTAAATCTTATCGCTATATACAGTACAGACCAGAAGTTTGGACACACCTTCTCATTTAAAAATGTTTCTGTATTTTTCATGACTATGACTATGAAAATTGTACATTAACACTGAAGGCATCAAAACTATGAATTAACACATGTGGAATTATATACTTAACAAAAAAGTGTGAAACAACTTAAATTATGTCTTATATTCTAGGTTCTTCAAAGTAGCCACCTTTTGCTTTGATGACTGCTTTGCACATTCTTGGCATTCTCTTCAAGAGGTAGTCACCGGGAATGGTCTTCCAATTTTGAAGGAGTTCCCAGAGATGCTTTGCACTTGTTGGCCCTTTTGCCTTCACCCTGCGGTCCAGCTCACCCCAAACCATCTCAATTTGGTTCAGGTCTGGTGACTGTGGAGGCCAGGTCATCTGGCGTAGCACCCCATCACTCTCCTTCTTGGTCAAATAGCCCTTACACAGCCTGGAGGTGTGTTTGGGGCCATTGTCCTATTGAAAAATAAATGATGGTCCATCTAAACGCAAACTGGATGGAATAGCATGCCGCTGCAAGATGCTGTGGTAGCCATGCTGGTCACATTTTTGTGACCTATTCTCTGTAAGGTTCAGGTTGCCTGCACTATGGTGTATTCTTTATATTTCTTTATATCCTACAATTAAGAAATAAAAAAATAAAAAAATATTAATTTGATAATGATGCATCCATAAAAGTCACACCATTCAAAATACAATGCTCAAAAAAATAAAGGGAGCACTTGAACAAAAGAATGTAACTCCAAGTAAATCAAACTTCTGTGAAACCAAACTGTCCACTTAGGAAGCAACACTGTTTGACTATCAATTCATCATGCTGTTGTGCAAATAGAATAGACAACAGATGGAAATTATTGGCAATTATCAAGACACACTCAATAAAGGAGTCGTTCTGCAGGTGGGGACCACAGACCACATCTCTGTACCAATGTTTTCTGGCTGATGTTTTGGTCACTTTTGAATGTTGGTTGTGCTTTCACACTCATGGTAGCATGAGATGGACTTTACAACCCACACAAGTAGCTCAGGTAGTGCAGCTCATCCAAGATGGCACATCAATGCGAGCTGTGACAAGAAGGTTTGCTGTGTTTTTCAGCTTAGTGTCCAGAAGTTGGAGGTGCTACCAGGAGACAGGCCAGTACACCAGGAGATGTGGAGGGGGCCGTAGGAGGACAATAACCCAGCAGCAGGACTGCTACCTCAGCCTTTATGCAAGGAGGAACAGGAGGAGCAGTGCCAGAGCCCTGCAAAATGACCTCCAGCATGCCACAAATGTGCATGTGTCTGCACAAAGGTTAGAAACTGACTCCATGAGGATGGTCTGAGTGCCCAACATCCACAGTTGGGGGTTGTCCTCACAGCCCAACACCGTACACTCACTGGCCACTTTATTAGGTACACCTGTCCAACTTCTTGTTAACACTTAATTTCTAATCAGCCAATCACATGGCGGCAACTCAGTGCATTTAGGCATGTAGACATGGTCAAGACAATCTCCTGCAGTTCAAACCGAGCATCAGTATGGGGAAGAAAGGTGATTTGAGTGCCTTTGAACGTGGCATGGTTGTTGGTGCCAGAAGGGCTGGTCTGAGTATTTCAGAAACTGCTGATCTACTGGGATTTTCACGCACAACCATCTCTAGGGTTTACAGAGAATGGTCCGAAAAAGAAAAAAAATCCAGTGAGCGGCAGTTCTGTGGGCGGAAATGCCTTGTTGATGCCAGAGGTCAGAGGAGAATGGGCAGACTGGTTCGAGCTGATAGAAAGGCAACAGTGACTCAAATCGCCACCCGTTACAACCAAGGTAGGCCTAAGAGCATCTCTGAACGCACAGTGCGTCGAACTTTGAGGCAGATGGGCTACAGCAGCAGAAGACCACACCGGGTACCATTCCTTTCAGCTAATAACAGGAAACTGAGGCTACAATTTGTACAAGCTCATCGAAATTGGACAGTAGAAGATTGGGAAAACGTTGCTTGGTCTGATGAGTCTCGATTTCTGCTGCGACATTCGGATGGTAGGGTCAGAATTTGGCGTAAACAACATGAAAGCATGGATCCATCCTGCCTTGTATGGAGCATCTTTGGGATGTGCAGCCGACAAATCTGCGGCAACTGTGTGATGCCATCATGTCAATATGGACCAAAATCTCTGAGGAATGCTTCCAGCACCTTGTTGAATCTATGCCACGAAGAATTGAGGCAGTTCTGAAGGCAAAAGGGGTCCAACCCGTTACTAGCATGGTGTACCTAATAAAGTGGCCGGTGAGTGTACATTTGCCACAGAACACCAGAAATGGCAAATTCGCCACTGCTGCCTTGTGCTCTTCACAGATGAAAGCAGGTTCACACTGAGCACATGTGACAGATGTGACAGTCTGGAGACACCATGATGAGTGATCTGCTGCCTGCAAGATCCTTCAGCAGGATCTGTTTGGCAGTGGGTCAGTAATGGTGTGGGGTGGCATTTATTTGGAGGACCGCACAGCCCTCCATCTGCTTGCCAGAGATATCCTGACTGCCATTAGGTACCAAGAAGAAATCCTCAGGCCCCGTTGTGAGACCATATGCTCCTCCAGTTGGCCCTGGGTTCCTCTTAATGCAGAACAATGCCAGACCTCATGTGGCTGGAGTGTGTCAGCAGTTCCTGCAAGATGAAGGCATTAAAGCTATGGACTGGCCCGCCCATTCCCCAGACCTGAATCTGATAGAACACATTTGGGACATTATGTTTCGCACCATCCACCAATGTCATGTTGCACCACTGCTGCCTCATCAGGAGCATGCCCAGGCATTGTAGGGAGGTCATACAGGCACGTGGAGGCCACACACACTACTGAGCATCATTTCCTTGTCTTGAGGCATTTTCACTGAAGTTGGATCAGCCTGTAGCTTCATTTTCCACTTTGATTTAGAGCATCATTCCAACTCCAGACCTCCATTAGTTGGAAATTAGTTGTGACTTACGTTGATCATTTTTAGGTTTTATTGTTCTCAACACATTCCACTATGTATTGAATAGAGAGATTTACAACTGGAATATTTAATTCAGTGATATCTAAGATGTGGGTTTGTAGTGTTCGCTTTAATCTTTTGAGCAGTGTATATAATGAATTAACCTATAAGCTGTGCAAAAAAGGAAACATATGAATTTTCTTAACTGCTCTAAAAATGCCACAATAAATAATCAAAATGTGTACTTCACTGCAGCTTGTGCTTTTGCATTCAGATGCCATGTCATGCAGGTGGTGCTCAGGTAAAGAACATTTATGCCTCGCTTCAGTCTCTGATGGCATAGAGTGCAAACCACCCATGTCTTGTCAGCGAGCTCCTTTGAGCTGGCATTGGTGTACTCAGTTCATTGCTGCAGTGGCCAGTAGCAGCCATCGTACTGGCTAGGGGATGCATGTGTTGCTTTTGCGCTCTGCTCCCTCTGCTGCTCTTCAACTGACCACCACCTAGTCTTCTGAACTGTCCATGTCAATCAGATGGCCTTGACTCCATGTGTATTCTAGGACCTCATCATCCACCATCGCATGGCATCATCACACCTGTCACACCTCCAGCTCATCCTAAACCTCCTGCTCCACTTGGACCTCCGCCTACTGGCTCATGATTATATTTTTTCTTTTTTATATTTTCTGTTATTTTAAGTAATGTCCCTGTCCACATTTGTTTGCAAAATAATTGTCCTCCTCTTACCCCTATTTAGCTTCCTTTTGAATCCCACTAGCCCTTACTATGACTATTTTACAGCCACTTTAACCCCTTAGTGACAGTGCCTATTTGGTACTTAATGACAAAGCCAAATTTTTATATAATTCTGACCATTGTCAGTTTATGAGGGTATAGCTCTGGAACGATTCAATGCATATCACTGATTCTGAGATTGTTTTTTGTGACAGATTGTGCTTCATGTAAGTGGTAAAATTCCTTCAATACAACTTGTGTTTATTTATGAAAAAATGGAAATTTGGCAAAAATTAAGAAAATTTTGCAATTTTAAAAATTTCATTTTTGTACTCTTAAATCAGAGAGAGGTGTCACACAAAACAGTTAATAAATAACATTTCACACATGTTAACTTTACATCAACACAATTTTGGAATCATAATTTTTTTTGTTAGGACATTATAAGGGTTAAAAGTTGACCAGCAATTTCTCATTTTTCTAACAAAATTTACAAAGCCATTTTTTTAAGGAACAACCTCACACGAAGTGAGTTTGGGGGTTAATATAACAGAAAATACCCAAAAATTACATCGTTCTAAAAACTGCAGCCTTCAAAGTGCGCAAAACCACATTCATGAAGTTTATTAACCCTTCAGGTGCTTCACGAGAACTAAAGCAATGTGGAAGGAAAAAATGAACATTTACTTTATTCACAAAAAAATTATTTTGGAACCAATTTTTTTATTTTTTCAAGGGTATCAGGATAAAATGGAGCACACAATTTGTTATGCAATTTCTCCTGAGTGCAACGATACCCCATTTGTGGGGAAATGCAAAGTTTGGGTGCATGGCAGGGCTCAGAAGGGAGGGAGCACCATTTGACTTTTTGAACGCAAAATTGGCTGGACTCAATGGTGGCGATTGCAACACAGGGGTCAGTAAAACCTGACCTGAATCATGTTTTCTGGGGTCTTAGCTACCCTGCTAGCCGAGAACCCAGAGAAATTCTGACTCTGGGGGGCACTATACCCTTATTCCTCAGTACCATTAAAAAGTGGCACAGTGGTTTAAGAACCCTTAACTGACGCCGTTAAAAAGCGTATTGAAGGTTGTTAAGGGGTTAAAGTGCTAAAGTTCAGATCCCCATTGATTTCTATTGGGTTTGGAGTCAAGTTCGTGCCCGAATCAAACTTTTAACTTTTGTTTGGCTGAACCCAGCAAACCCGAGTTTCGAGCATCCATGGATTCGCTCATCACTACCAGCAATAGCTTAGAAATTTCAGAAATCTCGGGCCAACAATTGTTTTTTTTCCCCTGGCTGAATTTGAAAACTGCAGCATTTTATAAAAACTGCAGGATGTCAATTCTTTCAACATTTTTCCAGCATTTTTTTCACTATAGAATGCAATAAGAATGAGCAAAAACGTTGCAAAAAACATAACTCTGCACTTTTGTTGTGTTTATGCTTCTTTTTGGGGGTACAAAATTAAGTTTTTTAAACATATACTGTAGACATATGACAAATAAAAGCTACATAAAAATGCAGGAAAAATGCACCAACAATGTATCAAATAAAGCAGCAAATATGCAGCAAAACCTGCTTTTTGAAATTGGCTTCTTTACTGCCAAGATAGCAGGTTTTATCTGCAGAAAAAAAACAACAAAAATGCAGCATGTGAACATAGCCTAAGGCCGGCGTCACACTGGCGAGTTTTACGGACGTAAGAGCGCAGAAACTACGTCCGTAAAACTCGCATAACATACGGCACAATTATTCTCAATGGGGCTGCTCCTATTAGCCGTATATTACGGTTCAGTATTATACGGCTTTCTACGGCCATACAAAATCGCAGCATGCTGCGTTTGTCAGCGTACTGCGCAAAAAAATCGCCAATGAAAGTCTATGGGGGCGTGAAAAATACGGATTCCACACTGACCAGCAGTGTGACTTGCGAGAAATACGCAGCGGTGTTAGTGAAAAGTCGGTAATTCAATTGCCGGCTTTTAATTTCTCCTGCACAAACCCGACAGGATATGAGACATGGTTTACATACAGTAAACCATCTCATATCCCCTTTTTTTTTGCATATTCCACATTACTAATGTTAGTAGTGTGTATGTGCAAAATTTCAGCGCTGTAGCTGCTGAAATAAAGGGTTAAATGGCGGAAAAAATTGGCGTGGGCTCCCGCGCAATTTTCTCCGCCAGAATGGTAAAGCCAGTGACTGAGGGCAGATATTAATAGCCAGGAGAGGGTCCATGGTTATTGGCCCCCCCGTGGCTACAAACATCTGCCCCCAGCCACCCCAGAAAAGGCACATCTGGAAGATGCGCCAATTCTGGCACTTGGCCACTCTCTTCCCACTCCCTGTAGCGGTGGGATATGGGGTAATGAAGGGTTAATGCCACCTTGCTATTGGAAGGTGACATTAAGCCAGATTAATAATGGAGAGGCGTCAATTATGACACCTATCCATTATTAATCCAATTGTAGGAAAGGGTTAAAAAACACACACACACATGATTTAAAAGTATTTTAATGAAAAAAACACAGCGGTTGTTGTAATAATTTATTGTACTCTCAGTCCATCAGGAACACCCTCGCTTGGAAAAATAATAAACGCACAAGATACATACCTTCTGCTGTCAGGTCAGGTCCCACGAAGTAATCCATCTGAAGGGGTTAACTAATATTACAGGCAGAGCTGCGATAATCCACTCGCTCTGCCTGTAATCCCCGGGTGCTGAAAGGAAAGCAGTGATCTATACTTACATTCAGTTGCGGTGATGCGCCCCTGCTGGATGTTCTCATGAACTGCAGCCTGGGAACTTTTTCCCACGCTACAGGTCATATGAGGACATCCACCAGGGGGCGCATCACCGCGACTGAAGGAAATGTAGGTCAATGACCTATAGTTACCTTCAGTCGCGGTGATGCGCCCCCTGGTGGATGTCCTCATATGACCTGTAGCGTGGGAAAAAGTTCCCAGGCTGCAGTTCATGAGAACATCCAGCAGGGGCGCATCACCGCAACTGAATGTAAGTATAGATCACTGCTTTCCTTTCAGCACCCGGGGATTACAGGTACGAGCGAGCGGTTTATCGCAGCTCTGCCTGTAATATTAGTTAACCCCTTCAGATGGATTACTTCGTGGGACCTGATCTGACAGCAGAAGGTATGTATCTTGTGCGTTTATTATTTTTCCAAGCGAGGGTGTTCCTGATGGACTGAGAGTACAATAAATTATTACAACAACCGCTGTGTTTTTTTCATTAAAATACTTTTAAATCATGTGTGTGTGTGTTTTTTAACCCTTTCCTACAATTGGATTAATAATGGATAGGTGTCATAATTGACGCCTCTCCATTATTAATCTGGCTTAATGTCACCTTCCAATAGCAAGGTGGCATTAACCCTTCATTACCCCATATCCCACCGCTACAGGGAGTGGGAAGAGAGTGGCCAAGTGCCAGAATAGGCGCATCTTCCAGATGTGCCTTTTCTGGGGTGGCTGGGGGCAGATGTTTTTAGCCACGGGGGGGCCAATAACCAAGGACCCTCTCCTGGGTATTAATATCTGCCCTCAGTCACTGGCTTTACCATTCTGGCGGAGAAAATTGCGCGGGAGCCCACGCCAATTTTTTCCGCCATTTAACCCTTTATTTCAGCAGCTACAGCGCTGAAATTTTGCACATACACACTACTAACATTAGTAGTGTGGAATATGCAAAAAAAATGGGGATATGAGATGGTTTACTGTATGTAAACCATGTCTCATATCCTGTCGGGTTTGTGCAGGAGAAATGAGAAGCCGGCAATTGAATTACCGGCTTTTAACACATATCGCGCTGAATGAAATCTAAATACAGAATATATATATATGTGTCTCAATGACATATATATATATATATATATACTGTATATATGTTTTCCCGAACATTTGAGCACATAAATCCATTAGATGTCGGTTTTGCAAGCCTGCGCGAAAATCTCGCAGTACGGATGCCATACGGATTACATACGGAGGATGCCATGCGCAAAATACGCTGACACACCCTGACTACGGATCACTATTTTGGGAACATTTCACCGTATTTCGGCCGTATTACGGCCGTAAAATACGGACCGTATTGTCTTACGCCGAGTGTGACGCCGGCCTAATACTGATCAAAAACTACAGTAAGAAGCTTAGTAAGTGATCCTAATTTGTGCTGATCTAAGACTGGGCAGCATAGAACTGCCATGGCAGTCTTCACACAACTAATGAGCATCTCAGGCTTTCCAACTATCTAATTTAATAACATATTTTGCACTTTTTTGCTAATTTAATGGTATATTAAGTGGAGGAGACAAATATAATTTAAATTAACCCTAGAATGCGTTACATCTGAAATATACACTTTCACATGACCAGGGCCTTTTAGGCCATTTTGCAAATCATATGGAGGAACTCAAATAAATAACTTTTGCAAGTTTATTTCAAAATTGCAAATGAAGATATGAAAAATGCACTAAAGTGATTTTGCAGAAAATAGCAAAAAAGTAAGGTCCGTGTTACCCATTCTAGAGTCAATATTTTACATTTAGGGAGTTCAGCCACTGGTCGACCTTGGTATTCACAAAAATAAACATGTGTAGGAAACTTCAGAGATGCATTTCCAGAGAACAAATCATTGATGAAACAATGAAGAATGTATGACAATTAGTGTTGAGCATTCCGATACCGCAAGTATCGGGTATCGGCCGATACTTGCGGTATCGGAATTCCGATACCGAGATCCGATACTTTTGTGGTATCGGGAATCGGTATCGGGATTAATATCAATGTGTAAAAGAAAGAATTAAAATAAAAAATAGGGATATACTCACCTCTCCGGCGGCTCCTGGACTTTACCGCCGTAACCGGGAGCCGTTGTACCTAAGAATGCGCGCTTGAAGGGCCTTAGATGACGTCACGGCGCTCTGATTGGTCCGTAGCGGTCGCGTGACCGCTACGCGACCAATCAGAAGCTGCGGACGTCTTCTAAGGTATTTCAAGTGCTTGAAAGACCTTAGGTGACGTCACGGCTTTGTGATTGGTCGCGTAGCGGTCACGCGACCGCTACGGACCAATCAGAGCGCCGTGACGTCATCTAAGGCCCTTCAAGCGTGCATTCTTAGGTACAACGGCTCCCGGTTACGGCGGTAAAGTCCAGGGAGCATCAGAGGGTGAGTATATCCCTATTTTTTTATTTTAATTCTTTCTTTTACACATTGATATGGATCCCAGGGCCTGAAGGAGAGTTTCCTCTCCTTCAGACCCTGGGAACCATACAGGATACCGTCCGATACTTGGTGTCCCATTGACTTGTATTGGTATCGGGTATCGGTATCGGATTAGATCCGATACTTTGCCGGTATCGGCCGATACTTTCCGATACCGATACTTTCAAGTATCGGACGGTATCGCTCAACACTAATGACAATGTTTTGGCTGATAAGGATCCAGTAGAAAATCTGCTCTATAAAAATTGCCCATAAGAAAAGAGTTATCCATGTTAGGAAAACTTTGTAAAGAACCCCTGAGTGCACACATAGTATAAACAGATTGTAGTTAGCTCCAATTAAGGCAAAGAAAAAATAATGGAGGTTATCTAATGTAAACAGTCTTTTTCCTCTAAACTTGAGTGATGTTTTTAAAAAAATCACCTTAAATTAAATTGAGAAGGATTCTGAACACTTGGATAGAATTGTGCAACAAAAGAGCGTCTTCCAGCACATTCAATATATTTATCTAAATATCCCCCTTATTACTAGTGCTTTAATAGAAAATTATTACCAAGTGTTTATTACTGATTTCTATTGTACACTGGGAATATATTCTAAGTTGCGCAGAATGCAATGCATTACACCATCAATCACTATTATAAGTGGAATTTACCTTGACTGTCTAGTTCTTTGTCTACCAAAAACATACTGTTATAGAGTATTCTGAACAAAGAGAAACTTTTTTTGCATGTCAAGTGAGTAGAAGCTAAAAATTCTGCATATTGTTGTAAATCTTAATAAACTTAGTCTGGAAATTTAAATATCATGCACCAAGAAATGTCTACAGGGCAAATGACACAGATGTTTTCTAGTGTCTGCATATCCAATTCAACTCAATTTCTGAAATCGTTGAGGTATAGGTGAAATAGTTTTGGGTGTATCCTAATAGAATATGTCAAAGTTATTTACCATGAACTGCAGAAACTATAAATCTGTGAATTGCCTAAAATTATATTTTAAAGTACATATGTTATAAATCACGATATCACCAGCGCCCTACACTTATGCCTACTGCGTATATATGGATACCTAATGCAATAACCCAGCTGCTGGTAGCCTCAGAACATGTGCCAATTCTGTAAAAACCAAATGTATATACTAATAACTGGTACCGCGCTTAGGTTATAAAGGTGGCCTATGCCTGGTCACAGGGGTACAATCAACCTGGATGCACTGGTAAGTGCATGTACCACTAGACACAACAGTGTGCTGGAAGTCCCACTGGAAACCAGGCAAATAACCTATAAATACTGCAACATATACCCTACATCTGCCGACGCTATGTGTTGTGAATTTGGATTCTGGGCTCCCCCGGTGGCTACTGGTGGAATTGAACTTGTGACATCATCTTCCCTGTTCACCTGTTCTGATTAGATCTGGGTGTCGCTATATAACCTGGCTTCTCTGTTAGATGCTTGCCGGTCAACAATGTTATCAGAAGCCTCTCTGTGCTTGTTCCTGCTCCCAGACATCTACTAGATAAGTTGGACATTCGTCCATGTTTTGTTTTTGTATTTTGGTTCCAGTTCACAGCTGCAGTTTCGTTACTGTGTCTGGAAAGCTCTTGTTGATCAGGAATTGCCACTCTGGTATTATGAGTTAATGCCAGAGTCCTAAAGTAATTTCTGGATGTGTTTTGTTAGGGTTTTCTACTGACCATGAAAGTATGCTTTCTGTCTTCTGCTATCTAGAAAGCGGACCTCAAATTTGCTAAAACTATTTTCCTGCTGCGTTTGTTGTTTCATCTCATATCACCGCCAATATATGTGGGGGGCTTCTGTCTCCTTTTTGGGCATTTCTCTAGAGGTGAGTCAGGTCTTATATTTCCCTCTGCTAGCATTATTTAGTTCTCCGGCCGGCGCTGGGCATATAGGGATAAAAAGTAGGACATGCTACCTGGCTACTTCTAGATGATGCGGTAGGTTTAGTTCATGGTCAGTACAGTTACATCTTCCAAGAGCTTGTTCCTATTGAGGCTTATGCTAGTTCTCTGGCCATGGAGATCATGATAGTTTGACCGGCCCACTAAAGGGTTAAAATCCTTGGCTGAGAAAGGAGAGAAATAAGAAGTCTGCTGAAAATTTTTTTTTTTTTTTTTTTTTTTTCTCTAGTAGTTAGTGTGCTCTTAATTGGATCACTTGCCAGTCTGTCTATGCTGCAGTCTTTCTTTTTTTTCTCTCTCCTTCTAATCTTTGAATGGCTCTATGTTCACCTGTCTATAATGGATCTACAGAGTGTAACTGCAGGTTTGAATAATCTCGCCACGAAAGTACAAAGTTTGCAAGATTTTGTTGTTCATGCTCCGGTATCAGAGCCGAGAATTCCTTTGCCGGAATTCTTCTCAGGGAATAGATCTAGCTTTCAGAATTTTAGAAATAATTGTAAGTTATTTTTGTCCCTGAAATCTCGTTCTGCTGGAGACTCTGCACAGCAGGTTGGGATTGTGATTTCCTTGCTCCGCGGCGACCCTCAAGATTGGGCTTTTGCATTGGCACCAGGGGATCCTGCGTTGCGCAATGTGGATGCGTTTTTTCTGGCCTTGGGCTTGCTGTATGAGGAACCTCATTTGGAACTTCAGGCAGAAAAAACTTTGATGTCCCTATCGCAGGGGCAAGATGAAGCTGAAATTTACTGCCAAAAATTCCGTAAATGGTCTGTGCTTACTCAGTGGAATGAGTGTGCCTTGGCGGCTACTTTCAGAGAGGGTCTTTCTGATGCCATTAAGGATGTTATGGTGGGGTTCCCTGTGCCTGCAAGTCTGAATGAGTCCATGACAATGGCCATTCAGATCGATAGGCGTCTGCGGGAGCGCAAACCAGTGCACCATCTGGCGGTGTCCACTGAGAAGACGCCAGAAAACATGCAGTGTGATAGAATTCTGTCCAGAAGCGAGCGGCAGAATTTTAGACGGAAAAATGGGTTGTGTTTCTATTGTGGGGATTCTACTCATGTTATATCAGCATGCTTTAAGCGTACTAAAAAGCTTGATAAATCCGTTCCCATTGGCACTTTACAGTCTAAATTTATTTTGTCTGTGACCCTGATTTGCTCTTTGTCATCTATTACTACGGACGCCTATATCGACTCTGGCGCCGCTTTGAGTCTTATGGATTGGTCCTTTGCCAATCGTTGTGGGTATGATTTAGAGCCTTTGGAGACTCTTATTCCTCTGAAGGGGATTGACTCCACCCCATTGGCTAATAATAAACCACAATACTGGACACAAGTGACTATGTGTATTAATCCGGATCACCAGGAGACTATTCGTTTTCTGGTGCTGTATAATCTACATGATGATTTGGTGCTGGGATTGCCATGGCTGCAGTCTCACAACCCAGTCCTTGACTGGAGAGCTATGTCTGTGTTGAGCTGGGGATGTAAGGGGACTCATGGGGACGTACCTTTGGTGTCCATTTCATCATCTATTCCCTCTGAAATCCCTGAGTTCCTGTCTGATTATCGTGACGTCTTTGAAGAACCCAAGCTGGGTTCACTACCTCCGCACCGTGAGTGCGATTGTGCTATAGATTTAATTCCGGGTAGTAAATACCCAAAGGGTCGTTTATTTAATCTGTCTGTGCCTGAACATACTGCTATGCGAGAATATATAAAGGAGTCCTTGGAAAAGGGACATATTCGTCCATCGTCATCTCCCTTAGGAGCCGGTTTTTTCTTTGTGTCAAAAAAAGACGGCTCTTTGAGACCATGTATTGATTATCGGCTTTTGAATAAAATCACGGTTAAATATCAATACCCATTGCCGTTGCTGACTGATTTGTTTGCTCGCATAAAGGGGGCCAAGTGGTTCTCTAAGATTGATCTCCGTGGGGCGTATAATTTGGTGCGGATCAGGCAGGGGGATGAGTGGAAAACCGCATTTAATACGCCCGAGGGCCACTTTGAGTATTTGGTGATGCCTTTTGGTCTTTCTAATGCCCCTTCAGTCTTCCAGTCCTTTATGCATGATATTTTCCGCGATTTTTTGGATAAATTTATGATAGTGTATCTGGATGATATTCTGATTTTTTCGGATGATTGGGACTCTCATGTCCGGCAAGTTAAGAGGGTTTTTCAGGTTTTGCGGTCTAATTCTCTGTGTGTCAAGGGTTCTAAGTGCGTTTTTGGGGTTCAGAGAATTTCCTTTTTGGGATATATTTTTTCTCCCTCTTCCATTGAGATGGATCCTGTCAAGGTTCAAGCTATTTGTGATTGGACGCAGCCCTCTTCTCTTAAAAGTCTTCAGAAATTTTTGGGCTTTGCCAACTTTTATCGTCGATTTATTTCTGGTTTTTCGGATGTCGTTAAGCCATTGACCGATTTGACTAGACAGGGTGCTGATGTTGCTAATTGGTCCCCTGATGCTGTGGAGGCCTTTCAGGAGCTTAAGCGCCGTTTTTCTTCTGCCCCTGTGTTGCGTCAGCCTGATGTGACTCTTCCTTTTCAGGTTGAGGTCGACGCTTCTGAGATCGGGGCTGGGGCAGTGTTGTCGCAGAAAAGTTCTGACTGCGCCGTGATGAGGCCTTGTGCCTTCTTTTCCCGTAAATTTTCGCCCGCTGAGCGGAATTATGATGTTGGGAATCGGGAGCTTTTGGCCATGAAGTGGGCGTTTGAGGAGTGGCGCCATTGGCTCGAGGGGGCCAGACATCAGGTGGTGGTATTGACTGACCACAAAAATTTGATCTATCTTGAGACCGCCAGGCGCCTGAATCCTAGACAGGCGCGCTGGTCATTATTTTTCTCTCGGTTTAATTTTGTGGTATCGTACCTACCGGGTTCTAAGAATGTTAAGGCGGATGCCCTTTCTAGGAGTTTTGAGCCTGATTCACCCGGCAACTCTGACCCCACAGGTATTCTTAAGGAGGGAGTTATCTTGTCAGCCGTTTCTCCAGACCTGCGGCGGGCCTTGCAGGAGTTTCAGGCGGATAGACCGGATCGTTGTCCGCCTGATAGGTTGTTTGTTCCTGATGATTGGACCAGTAGAGTCATCTCTGAGGTACATTCTTCTGCATTGGCAGGTCATCCTGGAATTTTTGGTACCAGGGATTTGGTGGCAAGATCCTTCTGGTGGCCTTCCCTGTCACGAGATGTGCGAGGCTTTGTGCAGTCTTGTGACGTTTGTGCTCGGGCCAAGCCTTGTTGTTCTCGGGCTAGTGGATTATTGTTGCCCTTGCCTATTCCTAAGAGGCCTTGGACACACATCTCGATGGATTTTATTTCAGATCTGCCTGTTTCTCAGAAGATGTCTGTCATCTGGGTGGTGTGTGACCGTTTTTCTAAGATGGTCCATTTGGTTCCCCTGCCCAAATTGCCTTCTTCTTCCGAGTTGGTGCCCCTGTTTTTTCAAAATGTTGTTCGTTTGCATGGTATTCCTGAGAATATCGTTTCTGACAGAGGAACCCAATTTGTGTCTAGATTTTGGCGGGCATTCTGTGCTAGGATGGGCATAGATTTGTCTTTTTCGTCTGCTTTTCACCCTCAGACTAATGGCCAGACCGAGCGGACTAATCAGACCCTGGAGACATATCTGAGGTGTTTTGTGTCTGCTGACCAGGATGATTGGGTTGCTTTTTTGCCATTGGCGGAGTTCGCCCTCAATAATCGGGCCAGCTCTGCCACTTTGGTGTCCCCGTTTTTCTGTAATTCGGGGTTCCACCCTCGATTTTCCTCCGGTCAGATGGAATCCTCGGATTGTCCTGGAGTGGATGCGGTGGTGGAGAGATTGCATCATATCTGGGGGCAGGTGATGGACAATTTAAAGTTGTCCCAGGAGAAGACTCAGCTTTTTGCCAACCGTCACCGTCGTGTTGGTCCTCGGCTTTGTGTTGGAGATTTGGTGTGGTTGTCTTCTCGTTTTGTCCCTATGAGGGTCTCATCTCCTAAGTTTAAGCCTCGGTTCATCGGTCCGTATAAAATATTGGAGATTCTTAACCCTGTTTCCTTCCGTTTGGACCTCCCTGCATCCTTTTCTATTCATAACGTTTTTCATCGGTCGTTATTGCGCAGGTATGAGGCACCGGTTGTGCCTTCCGTTGAGCCTCCTGCTCCGGTGTTGGTTGAGGGTGAGTTGGAGTACGTTGTGGAAAAAATCCTAGACTCCCGTGTTTCCAGACGGAGACTCCAGTATCTGGTCAAGTGGAAGGGATACGGCCAGGAGGATAATTCTTGGGTCACTGCATCTGATGTTCATGCCTCTGATCTGGTTCGTGCCTTTCATAGGGCCCATCCTGATCGCCCTGGTGGTTCTGGTGAGGGTTCGGTGCCCCCTCCTTGAGGGGGGGGTACTGTTGTGAATTTGGATTCTGGGCTCCCCCGGTGGCTACTGGTGGAATTGAACTTGTGACATCATCTTCCCTGTTCACCTGTTCTGATTAGATCTGGGTGTCGCTATATAACCTGGCTTCTCTGTTAGATGCTTGCCGGTCAACAATGTTATCAGAAGCCTCTCTGTGCTTGTTCCTGCTCCCAGACATCTACTAGATAAGTTGGACATTCGTCCATGTTTTGTTTTTGTATTTTGGTTCCAGTTCACAGCTGCAGTTTCGTTACTGTGTCTGGAAAGCTCTTGTTGATCAGGAATTGCCACTCTGGTATTATGAGTTAATGCCAGAGTCCTAAAGTAATTTCTGGATGTGTTTTGTTAGGGTTTTCTACTGACCATGAAAGTATGCTTTCTGTCTTCTGCTATCTAGAAAGCGGACCTCAAATTTGCTAAAACTATTTTCCTGCTGCGTTTGTTGTTTCATCTCATATCACCGCCAATATATGTGGGGGGCCTCTGTCTCCTTTTTGGGCATTTCTCTAGAGGTGAGTCAGGTCTTATATTTCCCTCTGCTAGCATTATTTAGTTCTCCGGCCGGCGCTGGGCATATAGGGATAAAAAGTAGGACATGCTACCTGGCTACTTCTAGATGATGCGGTAGGTTTAGTTCATGGTCAGTATAGTTACATCTTCCAAGAGCTTGTTCCTATTGAGGCTTATGCTAGTTCTCTGGCCATGGAGATCATGACAGTTTGACCGGCCCACTAAAGGGTTAAAATCCTTGGCTGAGAAAGGAGAGAAATAAGAAGTCTGCTGAAAATTTTTTTTTTTTTTTTTTTTTTTTTCTCTAGTAGTTAGTGTGCTCTTAATTGGATCACTTGCCAGTCTGTCTATGCTGCAGTCTTTCTTTTTTTTTCTCTCTCCTTCTAATCTTTGAATGGCTCTATGTTCACCTGTCTATAATGGATCTACAGAGTGTAACTGCAGGTTTGAATAATCTCGCCACGAAAGTGCAAAGTTTGCAGGATTTTGTTGTTCATGCTCCGGTATCAGAGCCGAGAATTCCTTTGCCGGAATTCTTCTCAGGGAATAGATCTAGCTTTCAGAATTTTAGAAATAATTGTAAGTTATTTTTGTCCCTGAAATCTCGTTCTGCTGGAGACCCTGCACAGCAGGTTGGGATTGTGATTTCCTTGCTCCGCGGCGACCCTCAAGATTGGGCTTTTGCATTGGCACCAGGGGATCCTGCGTTGCGCAATGTGGATGCGTTTTTTCTGGCCTTGGGCTTGCTGTATGAGGAACCTCATTTGGAACTTCAGGCAGAAAAAACTTTGATGTCCCTATCGCAGGGGCAAGATGAAGCTGAAATTTACTGCCAAAAATTCCGTAAATGGTCTGTGCTTACTCAGTGGAATGAGTGTGCCTTGGCGGCTACTTTCAGAGAGGGTCTTTCTGATGCCATTAAGGATGTTATGGTGGGGTTCCCTGTGCCTGCAAGTCTGAATGAGTCCATGACAATGGCCATTCAGATCGATAGGCGTCTGCGGGAGCGCAAACCAGTGCACCATCTGGCGGTGTCCACTGAGAAGACGCCAGAAAACATGCAGTGTGATAGAATTCTGTCCAGAAGCGAGCGGCAGAATTTTAGACGGAAAAATGGGTTGTGTTTCTATTGTGGGGATTCTACTCATGTTATATCAGCATGCTTTAAGCGTACTAAAAAGCTTGATAAATCCGTTCCCATTGGCACTTTACAGTCTAAATTTATTTTGTCTGTGACCCTGATTTGCTCTTTGTCATCTATTACTACGGACGCCTATATCGACTCTGGCGCCGCTTTGAGTCTTATGGATTGGTCCTTTGCCAATCGTTGTGGGTATGATTTAGAGCCTTTGGAGACTCTTATTCCTCTGAAGGGGATTGACTCCACCCCATTGGCTAATAATAAACCACAATACTGGACACAAGTGACTATGTGTATTAATCCGGATCACCAGGAGACTATTCGTTTTCTGGTGCTGTATAATCTACATGATGATTTGGTGCTGGGATTGCCATGGCTGCAGTCTCACAACCCAGTCCTTGACTGGAGAGCTATGTCTGTGTTGAGCTGGGGATGTAAGGGGACTCATGGGGACGTACCTTTGGTGTCCATTTCATCATCTATTCCCTCTGAAATCCCTGAGTTCCTGTCTGATTATCGTGACGTCTTTGAAGAACCCAAGCTGGGTTCACTACCTCCGCACCGTGAGTGCGATTGTGCTATAGATTTAATTCCGGGTAGTAAATACCCAAAGGGTCGTTTATTTAATCTGTCTGTGCCTGAACATACTGCTATGCGAGAATATATAAAGGAGTCCTTGGAAAAGGGACATATTCGTCCATCGTCATCTCCCTTAGGAGCCGGTTTTTTCTTTGTGTCAAAAAAAGACGGCTCTTTGAGACCATGTATTGATTATCGGCTTTTGAATAAAATCACGGTTAAATATCAATACCCATTGCCGTTGCTGACTGATTTGTTTGCTCGCATAAAGGGGGCCAAGTGGTTCTCTAAGATTGATCTCCGTGGGGCGTATAATTTGGTGCGGATCAGGCAGGGGGATGAGTGGAAAACCGCATTTAATACGTCCGAGGGCCACTTTGAGTATTTGGTGATGCCTTTTGGTCTTTCTAATGCCCCTTCAGTCTTCCAGTCCTTTATGCATGATATTTTCCGCGATTTTTTGGATAAATTTATGATAGTGTATCTGGATGATATTCTGATTTTTTCGGATGATTGGGACTCTCATGTCTGGCAAGTTAAGAGGGTTTTTCAGGTTTTGCGGTCTAATTCTCTGTGTGTCAAGGGTTCTAAGTGCGTTTTTGGGGTTCAGAGAATTTCCTTTTTGGGATATATTTTTTCTCCCTCTTCCATTGAGATGGATCCTGTCAAGGTTCAAGCTATTTGTGATTGGACGCAGCCCTCTTCTCTTAAAAGTCTTCAGAAATTTTTGGGCTTTGCCAACTTTTATCGTCGATTTATTTCTGGTTTTTCGGATGTCGTTAAGCCATTGACCGATTTGACTAGACAGGGTGCTGATGTTGCTAATTGGTCCCCTGATGCTGTGGAGGCCTTTCAGGAGCTTAAGCGCCGTTTTTCTTCTGCCCCTGTGTTGCGTCAGCCTGATGTGACTCTTCCTTTTCAGGTTGAGGTCGACGCTTCTGAGATCGGGGCTGGGGCAGTGTTGTCGCAGAAAAGTTCTGACTGCGCCGTGATGAGGCCTTGTGCCTTCTTTTCCCGTAAATTTTCGCCCGCTGAGCGGAATTATGATGTTGGGAATCGGGAGCTTTTGGCCATGAAGTGGGCGTTTGAGGAGTGGCGCCATTGGCTTGAGGGGGCCAGACATCAGGTGGTGGTATTGACTGACCACAAAAATTTGATCTATCTTGAGACCGCCAGGCGCCTGAATCCTAGACAGGCGCGCTGGTCATTATTTTTCTCTCGGTTTAATTTTGTGGTATCGTACCTACCGGGTTCTAAGAATGTTAAGGCGGATGCCCTTTCTAGGAGTTTTGAGCCTGATTCACCCGGCAACTCTGACCCCACAGGTATTCTTAAGGAGGGAGTTATCTTGTCAGCCGTTTCTCCAGACCTGCGGCGGGCCTTGCAGGAGTTTCAGGCGGATAGACCGGATCGTTGTCCGCCTGATAGGTTGTTTGTTCCTGATGATTGGACTAGTAGAGTCATCTCTGAGGTACATTCTTCTGCATTGGCAGGTCATCCTGGAATTTTTGGTACCAGGGATTTGGTGGCAAGATCCTTCTGGTGGCCTTCCCTGTCACGAGATGTGCGAGGCTTTGTGCAGTCTTGTGACGTTTGTGCTCGGGCCAAGCCTTGTTGTTCTCGGGCTAGTGGATTATTGTTGCCCTTGCCTATTCCTAAGAGGCCTTGGACACACATCTCGATGGATTTTATTTCAGATCTGCCTGTTTCTCAGAAGATGTCTGTCATCTGGGTGGTGTGTGACCGTTTTTCTAAGATGGTCCATTTGGTTCCCCTGCCCAAATTGCCTTCTTCTTCCGAGTTGGTGCCCCTGTTTTTTCAAAATGTTGTTCGTTTGCATGGTATTCCTGAGAATATCGTTTCTGACAGAGGAACCCAATTTGTGTCTAGATTTTGGCGGGCATTCTGTGCTAGGATGGGCATAGATTTGTCTTTTTCGTCTGCTTTTCACCCTCAGACTAATGGCCAGACCGAGCGGACTAATCAGACCCTGGAGACATATCTGAGGTGTTTTGTGTCTGCTGACCAGGATGATTGGGTTGCTTTTTTGCCATTGGCGGAGTTCGCCCTCAATAATCGGGCCAGCTCTGCCACTTTGGTGTCCCCGTTTTTCTGTAATTCGGGGTTCCACCCTCGATTTTCCTCCGGTCAGATGGAATCCTCGGATTGTCCTGGAGTGGATGCGGTGGTGGAGAGATTGCATCATATCTGGGGGCAGGTGATGGACAATTTAAAGTTGTCCCAGGAGAAGACTCAGCTTTTTGCCAACCGTCACCGTCGTGTTGGTCCTCGGCTTTGTGTTGGAGATTTGGTGTGGTTGTCTTCTCGTTTTGTCCCTATGAGGGTCTCATCTCCTAAGTTTAAGCCTCGGTTCATCGGTCCGTATAAAATATTGGAGATTCTTAACCCTGTTTCCTTCCGTTTGGACCTCCCTGCATCCTTTTCTATTCATAACGTTTTTCATCGGTCGTTATTGCGCAGGTATGAGGCACCGGTTGTGCCTTCCGTTGAGCCTCCTGCTCCGGTGTTGGTTGAGGGTGAGTTGGAGTACGTTGTGGAAAAAATCCTGGACTCCCGTGTTTCCAGACGGAGACTCCAGTATCTGGTCAAGTGGAAGGGATACGGCCAGGAGGATAATTCTTGGGTCACTGCATCTGATGTTCATGCCTCTGATCTGGTTCGTGCCTTTCATAGGGCCCATCCTGATCGCCCTGGTGGTTCTGGTGAGGGTTCGGTGCCCCCTCCTTGAGGGGGGGGTACTGTTGTGAATTTGGATTCTGGGCTCCCCCGGTGGCTACTGGTGGAATTGAACTTGTGACATCATCTTCCCTGTTCACCTGTTCTGATTAGATCTGGGTGTCGCTATATAACCTGGCTTCTCTGTTAGATGCTTGCCGGTCAACAATGTTATCAGAAGCCTCTCTGTGCTTGTTCCTGCTCCCAGACATCTACTAGATAAGTTGGACATTCGTCCATGTTTTGTTTTTGTATTTTGGTTCCAGTTCACAGCTGCAGTTTCGTTACTGTGTCTGGAAAGCTCTTGTTGATCAGGAATTGCCACTCTGGTATTATGAGTTAATGCCAGAGTCCTAAAGTAATTTCTGGATGTGTTTTGTTAGGGTTTTCTACTGACCATGAAAGTATGCTTTCTGTCTTCTGCTATCTAGAAAGCGGACCTCAAATTTGCTAAAACTATTTTCCTGCTGCGTTTGTTGTTTCATCTCATATCACCGCCAATATATGTGGGGGGCCTCTGTCTCCTTTTTGGGCATTTCTCTAGAGGTGAGTCAGGTCTTATATTTCCCTCTGCTAGCATTATTTAGTTCTCCGGCCGGCGCTGGGCATATAGGGATAAAAAGTAGGACATGCTACCTGGCTACTTCTAGATGATGCGGTAGGTTTAGTTCATGGTCAGTATAGTTACATCTTCCAAGAGCTTGTTCCTATTGAGGCTTATGCTAGTTCTCTGGCCATGGAGATCATGACAGGGGGCTCCATGCTCTGCAGCTCCGGTCAGGATAGATGTAGATCCCAGTGGAGCTCCAGGACCTTCGATGATGTCAACCACCATGTGTCCAGTGACACAAGTGGGCAGTGCCAGCCCTCCGCTGTGCACAGTACAGCCGCACTCAGCCGCACTCACACTGTATTGCCACACTCAGTCGCACTCACACAGTACAGCCACACTCGGCCGCACTCACACAGTACAGCCACACTCAGCCGCACTCACACAGTACAGCCACACTCAGCCGCACTCACACAGTACAGCTGCACTCAGCCTCACTCACACAGTACAGCCACACTCGGCCGCACTCAATCAGTACAGCCACACTCGGCCGCAGTCAAACAGTACAACCACATTCGGCCGCAATCACACAGTACAGCCACACTCGGCCGCACTCACACAGTACAGCCACACTAGGCCGCACTCACACAGTACAGCCACACTCGGCCGCACTCACACAGTACAGCTACAGTCGGCCGCACTCACACAGTACAGCCACACTCGGCCGCACTCACACAGTACAGCCACACTCGGCCGCACTTACACAGTACAGCCACACTTGGCCGCACTCACACAGTACAGCCACACTCGGCCGCGCTCACACAGTACAGCCACACTCGGCCGCACTCACACAGTACAGCCACACTCGGCCACACTCAGTACAGCCACACTCGGCCACATTCAATCAGTACAGCCACACTCGGCCTCAATCAAACAGTACAACCACATTCGGCCGCAATCACACAGTACAGCCACACTAGGCCGCACTCACACAGTACAGCCACACTCGGCCGCACTCACACAGTACAGCTACAGTCGGCTGCACTCACATAGTACAGCCACACTCGGCCGCACTCACACAGTACAGCCACACTCGGCCGCACTCACACAGTACAGCCACACTTGGCCGCACTCACACAGTACAGCCACACTCGGCCGCGCTCACACAGTACAGCTACACTCGTCCGCACTCACACAGTACAGCCACACTCGGCCACACTCACACAGTACAGCCACACTTGGCCGCACTCACACAGTCCAGCCACACTCGGCCACACTCACACAGTACAGACTGTTATGATCTGGTGACCTTGGAGCCGCATGAGAGACTTTCTCAGGAGTAGGTGGTACCTGTACTGACCGCAAACCCTAAACTAACACCGAAACTAGAAGTAGCCGTGGGATGTACCTAACACGTCCTAGACACCTCGACACAGCCGGAGGACTAAATACCCCTATAGATGGAAATGGGAATTCTATCTTGCCTCAGAGCAGAACCCCAGAGGATAGGCAGCCCCCCACAAATATTGACTGTGAGTATAAGAGGAAAAACACACGCAGGCAGAAAAACAGGATTTAGCAAAAGAGGCACTTCTAGCTAAACAGAAAAGGATAGGACAGAATTCTAAGCGGTCAGTATTAAAATCCTAAAAATATCCACAGCAGATAATACAAAAATACTACATCTAACTAAAGACTTTTTTTTAGAACAGAATTCCCCTTGTTGTTATATGAGGAACAAAGGTATGCCCACAAGAATAAAATTGAAAAATACTTTATTAAATACCACATATAGTGAACATTAAAATCCACGAAAATAGCCAATCAAGGTGAAATCTCACTAAAAACAATCAAAGAGCAAACACGATAGCCCATGAACAGAACTTCAGCTGTTATGTTTGTAATGTATAAGAAACACTCCTTCAAAGTAGCGCAATGAATATGTATAAGCCACTGAGACCAATCAGTCCTACACACAAAATCTCTATGAGAGCATAGTGAACAGAGTTATGAAATCACATGTGTGTGTGACAGTATAAAAATTGGCTATAGGACTATGTGCCCAAATATGACTATGTATTGTAAATATTTGGGATTTTGTTATTTATATATATGCTGCTGTTTTCAAACAGATTATCCTGGTTACTTAAGATGGACCTTAAAGCTAGGGAAACAACCTGGCGGTCCAAGGCCACGGATTTATTCAAGCAGGGAATCTCTACTGCACAGGATGGTAACTTCGAAAATCGGGATTTAACGATGCAATATAAAAATGCTGTACATAGAAAACTCAAAACATGGTGGAATAAAACGGCTTTAGAGAATTATGTGGAACAAAATATTATCCCTAGAGGCCTACGGGTGCAGGTGTACCCCTCATTTGATTTAGAAGATGTTGATCTAATACAGAGGTGGAAAAAAGCAGCCACTAATTGTTCCTTAGAATTCATCAAAATTATAATTGATAAAAATACACTATCATTAAATTTGATTGATAAGGAAATCGATGAGGTACACAGAAGTTTGAAAAAGAATCTTACATCTGAGAAATTGGAGAGCTATATGCAAGCCATAGAGAAGGATATTGACAAATGGGAGAATGATATCAGCCAACTAAAATTGAAGAAATATTTAAGAGACTCCAAAGATTATGAAATGGATAAAATTTATAAATGGCAATTCCCCAAAAAAAGATCCAAAGTAACATCTTCAATTGGTGAGGCAGCGTCTAAAGAGATAGCATCGGGTTCAGAGAGTGGTACCTCGTGTAGTGAGTCAGAGAGTTCAAGTGATTACTTCATGCGGACAAGAGTCGGGAATAACACAAAGTATGCTGATATCTTTTCTAAAAAGAAGGCTAAACGGACTAATGACCGCATGAAGGTAATCAATCTATCAGAACATATATTATCAGAAACCCAGATCAAATTGTTGGAGAAGGGTCTAACATTCTCACCTTCCTCTGCATTAGACAAATTCACGGTGGTAAAAGACCTACACCTCTTTGCCCGTAAGATAGTTCTACAAAAAATGCATTATAAAGCGGACTTGGATTCTCCTCCTTCTACTGAAATGGAAAGTGAAGCCTTAAGGGATCTTGAGGAATTGCTTGAGGAAAATGCCCAAGCTGAGGCCGGTAAGTTTCCTATGCACCTAATTGCTAAATCTAAAACATTCCCTAATTTTAGTATATGTGGTATTTAATAAAGTATTTTTCAATTTTATTCTTGTGGGCATACCTTTGTTCCTCATATAACAACAAGGGGAATTCTGTTCTAAAATTATTCTGTTGAAGGTATCTAATATATTTGGGATTTTGTTATTTATCTAACTAAAGACATAGAAAGTATATCTGCATCACCTGAGAATCCAGCATGACTGAAAAATCCAAACAAAGTCTAAGCTGGACAAAAACACAATGATTGCACTGAATTGCAAAGCACACTGCATGTGTGCACAGAGACTAAAAAAACAGACACTTATCTTAGCTGAATTGACATCAGGGCATGAGGAGCCAGAGAGAGATGCAATCCCTCCAAGTACAATGGACAACTGGCATTGACTCATGGATCCTGCACACCTAAATACCTAATAGAGCTGCAATCAGCAGAAACACCTGACCTGGATTACAACCCCAAGACAACTGCACTACCACCAACAACCACCGGAGGGAGCCCAAGAGCAGAATTCACAATAGTACCCCCCTTGACGAGGGGTCACCGAACCCTCACCAGAGCCCCAGGGCCGATCAGGACGAGCCAGATGAAAGGCACGGACCAAATCAGCAGCATGGACATCAGAGGCAAAAACCCAAGAATTATCCTCCTGGCCATAACCCTTCCATTTGACAAGGTACTGAAGCCTCCGCCTCGAAAAGCGAGAATCCAAAATCTTCTCAACCACATGCTCCAACTCCCCATCAACCAACACAGGAGCAGGAGGATCAACCGAGGGAACAATGGGCACAACATATTTCTGTAATAAAGATCTATGGAAAACATTATGGATGGCAAAAGAGGCCGGAAGGGCCAAACAAAAGGACACAGGATTGATAATCTCAGAAATCCTATAAGGACCAATAAACCGAGGCTTAAATTTAGGGGAAGAAACCTTCATAGGAACATGACGGAGAGACAACCAGACCAAATCCCCAACCTGAAGCCGGGAACCAACACACTGACGATGGTTAGCAAAACGCTGAGCCTCCTCCTGAGACAACACCAAATTGTCCACCACATGAGCCCAAATCTGCTGCAACCTGTCAACCACAGAATCCACACCAGGACAATCAGAAGGTTCAACTTACCCCCGAAAGAAAAACGAGGATGAAAACCAAAATTTCAAAAGAAGGGCGAAACCAAGGTAGCCGAACTAGCCCGATTATTAAGGGCAAACTCGGCCAATGGCAAGAAAGCCACCCAATCATCCTGATCAGCAGACACAAAGCATCTCAAATAAGTTTCCAGTCTGATTAGTTCGCTCGGTCTGGCCATTTGTCTGAGGATGAAATGCGGAAGAAAAAGACAAATCAATGCCCAGCCTAGCACAAAAGGCCTGCCAAAACCTAGAAACAAACTGGGAACCTCTGTCGGACACAATATTCTCCGGAATACCGTGCAAACGAACCACATGCTGAAAAAACAACGGAACCGAATCAGAAGAGGAAGGCAATTTAGGCAAAGGCACCAAAGGAACCATCTTAGAAAACCGGTCACAAACCACCCAGATAACCGACATCCTCTGGGAAACCGGAAGATCTGAAATAAAATCCATAGAAATATGCGTCCAGGGCCTCTTAGGGGCCGGCAAAGGCAAAAGCAACCCACTAGCACGGGAACAACAAGGCTTGGCCCACGCACAAGTCCCACAGGACTGCACAAAAGAACGCACATCACGAGACAAAGAAGGCCACCAAAAGGACCTACCAACCAAATCTCTGGTACCAAAAATACCAGGATGGCCAGCCAACACAGAACGAAGAACCTCAGAAATCACTCTACTAGTCCATCTATCAGGAACAAACAGTTTCCCCACTGGACAGCGGTCAGGTTTGTCAGCCTGAAATTCCTGCAGAACTCGTCGCAAATCAGGGGAAATGGCAGAAGGACCACCCCTTCCTTCAGAATGCCGACCGGCTCCAATACCTCAGGAGAATCAGGCAAAAAACTCCTAGAGAGGGCATCAGCCTTAACATTCTTAAAACCCGGAAGATACGAGACCACGAAATCAAAACGGGAGAAAAACAGGGACCATCGAGCCTGTCTAGGATTCAGCCGTTTGGCAGATTCGAGGTAAATGAGATTTTTATGATCGGTCAAGACCACAATACGGTGCTTGGCTCCCTCAAGCCAATGTCGCCATTCCTCAAACGCCCACATCATAGCCAACAACTCCCGATTGCCGACATCATAATTGCGTTCAGCAGGCGAAAACTTACGGGAAAAGAAGGCACACGGTTTCATCAAGGAACCATCAGAATTCCTCTGAGACAAAACGGCCCCTGCCCCAATCTCAGAAGCGTCAACCTCAACCTGAAACGGAAGAGAAACATCTGACTGACGCAACACCGGGGCAGAAGTAAATCGGTGTTTAAGCTCCTGAAAGGCAGAGACAGCCACAGGGGACCAATTCGTTACATCAGCGCCTTTCTTCGTCAAATCGGTCAGGGGTTTAACCACACTGGAGAAGTTAGCAATGAAACGGCGATAAAAATTAGCAAAGCCCAAAAATTTCTGAAGGCTCTTCACAGATGTGGGTTGAATCCAATCATGAATGGCCTGAACCTTAACCGGATCCATCTCTATAGATGAGGGAGAAAAGATGAAGCCCAAAAAAGAAACCTTCTGCACTCCAAAGAGACACTTAGACCCCTTCACAAACAAAGCATTATCACGAAGGATCTGAAATATCATCCTGACCTGTTTCACATGAGACTCCCAATCATCGGAAAAAATTAAGATGTCATCCAAATATACAATCATGAATTTATCAAGATAATTCCGGAAGATATCATGCATGAAGGACTGAAACACAGATGGAGCATTAGAGAGCCCGAATGGCATCACAAGGTATTCAAAATGGCCTTTGGGTGTATTAAACGCAGTTTTCCATTCGTCACCCTGCTTAATACGAACAAGATTATATGCCCCCCGAAGGTCAATTTTAGTAAACTAACTAGCCCCCTTAATCCTGGCAAACAAATCAGAAAGCAAAGGTAAAGGGTATTGAAACTTGACCGTGATCTTATTCAAGAGGTGATAATCAATACAGGGTCTCAAGGAGCCATCCTTCTTAGCAACAAAAAAAAATCCTGCTCCCAACGGTGAAGAAGATGGCCGAATATTCCCTTTCTCCAAAGACTCCTTAACATAACTCAGCATGGCAGTATGTTCCGGCACAGACAGGTTGAAAAGTCGGCCCTTAGGAAACTTACAGCCTGGAATCAAGTCAATAGCACAATCACAGTCCCTATGCGGTGGAAGGGTACTGGACTTGGGCTCATCGAATACATCCTGAAAATCAGACAAAAACTCTGGAACTTCAGAAGAGGAGGAAGAGGAGATTGACATCACAGGAACGTCATTATGAACCCCCTGACAACCCCAACTAGTCACAGACATAGACTTCCAATCCAACACAGGATTATGTATCTGCAACCATGGAAAACTCAGCACAATGGCATCATGCAAATTATGCAACACCAGAAAACAACAATCTTCCTGATGGGCTGGCGCCATGCACATGGTCACCTGTGTCCAAAACTGGGGTTTATTTTTAGCCAAAGGTGTAGCATCAATGCCCCTTAAAGGAATAGGGTTCTGCAAAGACTGCAAGGGGAAACCACAACGCCTGGCAAATTCAAAGTCCATTAATTTCAAAGCGGCGCCTGAATCCACAAACGCCATGACAGAAAATGACGACAATGAGCAGATCAAGGTCACAGATAACAGTAATTTAGGTTGTACAGTTCCGATGGTAACTGAACTAGCGATTCTCTTTGTACGCTTTGGGCAGACTGAAATGACATGAGAAGCATCGCCACAATAAAAACACAACCTATTCTGACGTCTGAATCCTTGTTGTTCCGTTCTAGACAGAATCCTATCACACTGCATAGGCTCAGGCATCTGCTCTAAGGACAACGCCACAGCGCGCACAGTTCTGCGCTCCCGCAAGCGCTGATCAATCTGAATGGCCAGAGACATAGAATCACTCAGACCAACAGGCGTGGGAAACCCCACCATAACATCTTTAACAGATTCAGAAAGACCCTTTCTGAAAATTGCCGCCAAAGCATCCTCATTCCATTTAGTCAGCACAGACCGTTTTCTAAATTTCTGACAATACAAATCTGCCGCTTCTTGACCCTGAGACAGGGCCAACAAGGTCTTCTCCGCTTGGTCCACAGAATTTGGTTCATCATGTAATAATCCTAGAGCCTGAAAAAGGGCATCTACATTATGCAAGGCCGGATTCCTAGATTCCAGGGAAAATGCCCAATCCTGAGGGTGGCCATGCAGCAGGGAGATGACAATTTTAACCTGCTGAATGGGATCACCAGAGGAACGAGGCTTCAGAGCAAAAAACAGTTTACAATTGTTTTTAAAACTCAAAAATTTGGACCTGTCCCCAAAAAACAAATCAGGAGTAGGAATCCTAGGCTCTAACAGCGGAGTCTGAACAATATAATCAGAAATACCCTGTACCTTAGCAGCAAGCTGGTCTATACGAGAAACTAATCCCTGAACATCCATGCTAGCACAAGACTCCTCAGTCACCCAGAGGAAAAGAGGGAAGAAAAGACAAAGCAGGCTACAGAAAAAAAATGGCTCTTTCTTCCCTTCTTCTGAGATGCATTTAACTCATTGTTGGCCAGTTGTACTGTTATGATCTGGTGACCTTGGAGCCGCATGAGAGACTTTCTCAGGAGTAGGTGGTACCTGTACTGACCGCAAACCCTAAACTAACACCGCAACTAGAAGTAGCCGTGAGATGTACCTAACACCTCCTAGACACCTCGACACAGCCGGAGGACTAAATACCCCTATAGATGGAAATGGGAATTATATCTTGCCTCAGAGCAGAACCCCAGAGGATAGGCAGCCCCCACAAATATTGACTGTGAGTATAAGAGGAAAAACAGACGCAGGCAGAAAAACAGGATTTAGCAAAAGAGGCACTTCTAGCTAAACAGAAAAGGATAGGACAGAATTCTAAGCGGTCAGTATTAAAATCCTAAAAATATCCACAGCAGATAATACAAAAATACTACATCTAACTAAAGACATAGAAAGTATATCTGCATCTCCTGAGAATCCAGCATGACTGAAAAATCCAAACAAAGTCTAAGCTAGACAAAAACACAATGAATTGCACTAAATTGCAAAGCACACTGCATGTGTGCACAGAGACACAAAACCAGACACTTATCTTAGCTGAATTGGCATCAGGGCATGAGGAGCCAGAGAGAGATGCAATCCCTCCAAGTACAATGGACAACTGGCATTGACTCATGGATCCTGCACACCTAAATACCTAATAGAGCTGCAATCAGAAGAAACACCTGCCCTGGATTACAACCTTAAGACAACTGCACTACCACCAACAACCACCGGAGGGAGCCCAAGAGCAGAATTCACAACAACAGACACACTCGGCCGAACTCACACAGTACAGCCACACTTGGCCATACTCACACAGTACAGCCACACTCGGCCGCACTCACACAGTACAGGCACACTCGGCCGCACTCACACAGTGCAGCCACACTTGGCCACATTCAAACAGTACAGCCACACTCGGCCGCATCCACACAGTACAGACACACTCAGCTGCACTCACACAGTACAGCCGCACTCGGCCACACTCACACAGTACAGCCACACTCGGCCGCACTCACACAGTACAGCCACACTCGGCCGCACTCACACAGTACAGCCACACTTGGCCGTACTCACACAGTACAGCCACACTCGGCCGCACTCACACAGTACAGCCACACTCGGCCGCACCCACACAGTACAGCCTCACTCACACAGTACAGCCACACTCACATAGTACAGCTGCACTCAGACAGTACAATCGCGCTCAGTATAGCCGCACTCAGATAGTACAGCCACACTCAGTATAGCCGCACTCAGATAGTACAGCTGCGCTCATATATAGCCACACTCAGATAGTACAGACACGCTCAGTATAGCCGCACTCAGGCAGCACAGCTGCGCTCAGTATAGCTGCACTCAGGCGGTACAGCTGCGCTCAGTATAGCCGCACTCAGGCAGTACAGCCGTACTCAATATAGCCGCACTCATGCAGTACAGCCACGCTCAGTATAGCCACCCGCACTCAGGCAATTCAGCCACACTCAGTATAGCCACACTCAGGCAGTACAGCCGCACTCAGTATAGCCGCACTCAGACAGTACAGCCACACTCATACAGTATAGTCACGCTCTGTATAGCCGCATTCAGGCAGTACAGCCATGCTAAGTATAGCCGAACTCAGGCAGTACAGCCACACTCAGTATAGCCCCACTCATGCAGTACAGCCACGCTCAGTTTTGCCGCATTCAGGCAGCACAGCCACGCTCAGTATAGCCGCACTCAGGCAGTATAGCCATACTCAGCATAGCCACACTCATGCAGTACAGCCACGCTCAGTGTAGCCGCACTCAGGCAGTACAGCCACTCTCAGTATAGCCGCACTCAGGCAGCCACAGCCACACTCAGTATAGCCACATTCAGGCTGTACATCCACACTCAATGTGGCCGCACTCAGGCAGTACAGCCACACTCCGTATAGCCATGCTCATGCAGTACAGCCGCACTCAGTATAGCCGTACTCAAGCAGTACAGCCACACTCAGTACAGACGCACAGGCAGTACAGCTGCACTCAGTATGGCCACACTCAATATAGCCGCACTCAGTACAACCGTACTCAAGCAGTAATGCAGCAGCATTCAGTACAGCCGCACTCAGTTAGTTCAGCTGCCCTCAGTACAGCTGCACTCAGGCAGTATAGCTGCACTCAAGCCGTATAGCTGCACTCAGTATAGCCGCACTCAGGCAGTACATCCACACTCAGTATAGCCACGGTCAGGCAGTACAGCTACACTCAGTACAGCCGCACTCAGGCAGTACAGCCGCACTCAGTACAGAAGCACTCAGGAAGTAGAGCCGCACTCAGGTAGTAGAGCCGGAGAAAGAGAGATGGGAACAGCATATGACAGAATGGGGTGCAGAATGGGTGCAGCACATTACAGATGGGGGCGCAGGATGGGAGCAGCACATTACAGAATGGTTGTGCAGGATGGGAGCAGCACATGACAGAATAGGAGTTCTCGGTTTGAATGAAGTGTGGGCAGTCAATAAACGACCATTCTATATGTAATGTTTAGAGAAATGTTTCAGTTCAGTATTTAAGGGCTAAAGGTGTTTTGTTCTTGCAAAGCATGTTAGTACAGATGTACACTTTACATTTGTCTGTAATCTTTAAAAAAAAGGAAAAAACAACAAAACCATCATTTCTGATTACTCTACCACAGAATATCTATGTTAAATGTGTCTACCTGTGGTCCTTCAAGGGAAATTACAACCTGTCAAAAGCTTTTTTCTAGCATGTAGTACTCTCTTGAATTGGAACCCTTAAACGAAATTGAAATAAGGTAAAGGTGGCCATATGATTTGGCTGTAAACAGGTAAGCAGATGCTGCGGCGCAGAATATGAAGATGCAATGGTAACTTAAACCAAGTGATAATTTACAACAAAACATTTATGTGAACAAAAATGAAATGTCTGAAATTATAGTGATATACCAGAAACCTTAAACTACCTCAAAATACTAGTGGTTATTATTCTAGGTACATAAACAGTATCTTTGTTTATCAACACAATTTTGAATCACTAAAGTTAACTAACTAATGTATCAAACAATATTTCTACTGGTACCTTAGTCTATGGCATATCAAAGTCCGTGAGGTAGTAGTCACTGTCTTCACCTAAACACTAATTCTATTGTGGTAGTTACTGCAAAAGGCATCAAATGGAGTCAGCTCTGTTTCTCTATTAGGCCACAAGTCTATTACTGTAGTGTACTGACAAGTCACTTCATCAATGTGTCATTCTGGCTGCCATCATCTCCTACAGACTCAAAGGATAGGATGGCTAGCCCTCAACTTAAAGATTAGAATGACGGTGCTAGTGAAAGGGGCCAGTGGTCCCATAAACAATAGTTCAAAAAATCACTGCACACGTACGAGTTGAAAATTATGCTTCAAGTGAGAATTTATTAATAGTGATTGTTGAAGCGACAGGCAAAATGACGTTTTTCATACAATAAGTGGTAGATGCTAACACTTGAGTGTCTAAGCGAGGTGTAGCTACTGAAGTGTCAGCATCTACCACTGCATGAAAAACGTCATTTTGCCTGTCGCTTCAACAATCACTATTAATAAATTCTCACTTGAAGCATAATTTTCAACTTGTATGTGTGCAGTGATTTTTTTGAACTACCATCTCCTACAGCACATCCAGTTTTCATTCCATCGTCATCTAGGTCTCCAGATTTCAGCTCACCGAGCCGTCCAAATCTTCAACCGCTCACTTGATTGTCTGTATCTCTTTAGCCACTCATTGAATTGTACATATCCATTTAAGAAGGCTTCTTGCACTTCCTACTCACACAACCATAACTTTAAGAAGGCTTCCTGCACTTCTTGCTTATATGCCCATCATTTTAAGAAGACTTCCTGCACTTCCTCGCTCGCGTGGTGATCTGTATATATAAGAAGGTCTCTTGCCTTTAACTAGGTTTCTGCTTATTCTGGGCCAGAGCTCATGCCCAGCTGTTCTCAGCTCTCTTGGATGTGACTGTAAGGCATTTCCACTAGCACTGCACGTCTGACCTGACACAGGTCCAGGCTATGACTCCTCCTCTGCCTTGTCCTCAGTGGTTTTTATATTTCCTAACTGCTAGACAGCTATCACATGACCTGTTGTGTCTTCTTATCTATTTTGTCCAGAAAACTCGCTTGGCAGTTCTTGTTTGCTCTCTTTTGTTCCTGTTCTTACAATCTCTGGCCACTAAATGATAATGTATACTTATTTATGTTTTACTGTACATTCAGCTTCAGAAACCCTCTACTCATTTACACACTGCAGAATATAAAGTTTCTCAAAGTTTCAATTAAATTTTCCTGCAGAATATTATTGCTTTTTTCTCTATAAACACAAGTGCCACAGATGGGACTGTGCGCTGAAATTTTAAGATACAAATATTGTTTCTAAATCCATTCTAACTTAACTTGAACCTGTCATCATTATTTTGCTAGCTAACCTACAGACAGTGTCAGGTTGGTGCTGTTATACTGATTAAAATGATATGTGTGTTGAAGAAAAACATCTTGTGGTACTTGTTTAATCTGTATTTGCAGTGTTGAGTTAATGAGATGCTCTTGCTCTGTGGTAGCCTGTGGGGGTTGGGGCTTTTTTGGTGCTCTGGCCTCATCATGATCATTCTGAGCTTAAATAACAAGGTCACTATGTTCTGAGGACTAGTGCGGGAGTGAACACAAGCAGAGGAAATCATCACCCCTGAACATAGCAACGCTCTTGCATTGGTACTCAGAACACAGTGGACAGGTTACTGAAGGTCCAGTGACCTTTCATTTAAGCCCAGAATGATGATAATGAGGCCACAGTACCAAAAAAAGACACCCCCACAGGCTGTGCCGAAGCACGAGCATCTCATTAACTCAAAATTGCAAACACAGATTAAACAAGAACCACAAGACAAATTTCTTTAACCCTGGTATCATTTTAATCAGTATAATAATGGCAACCTGACAATGCCTGTAGTTTACTTAGCAAAATACTGAAGACCGATTCACTTTAAAGGAATAATTGAGAGCTGTTCGTAATATCTATATACTAATCAAGCTCAACTTAATAATTATGTGAGGGGGCACTCTTTTAAGGACTTCAAAGGCCAAAATTAGAATCAGAGTACTCTTAACTAGATTGACTAAGCTCCAATATGGAATGTATAAAATATATATTTTAATAAATAACACATAACAAAGTGCATGCTAAGCTGCAGTAGAGCATGATCATAGATTCTAATTATTTGTAGGATGTAATGTATTCTGAAATAACCATGTTAATTTCCTATCCTAGAGTATTAGTAAGGCTATCAAAAGGTAGGATCTACAAGTTGCAAGAGCTATGACTTGCTTTTTCATCTTCCGTCCTCAACAATCCATTTATATAATGAACATCTGGAATTAAAGACCAAAACATCACATTTTACTTTTTGACTGCTTGAGTAAATAAATTCCAAGACCAAGATACAACTTGAGCACCCACCTATAAGGCGTGCCATATAGCCAAAGTTAGTACAAAATATCTATATTAATGTGTTGGCTCACTAGCACAAAGTTGTGCATAATGAATCTGATAAGTTTACAGTTAATTGAAGATAGTCAAACAAATGGATAAACAAAAAAAAAATCACTGCCATTAAGCCAAAGCCTCTACTGCTGTATTGCTAACTTTACGTAGTGTTTAAATCCACTGCCAGTCATATGCAGTTACATGTAATATGCCAGATATTGACCACAGACTGATTGCATGTAGTGGAATCCATCCACAAAAAAGGCCCATTGCAAAAACAATTATACTACATAGTATAAAGTTTTCCCCTCTATTTAGGAAAGCACATTCTTCTGCGCTATGTTAAACACTTAACCAGAAAGCAGTTGTTGACCTACCAGATGGAGGCTAAAATATCATACATTTGGCCTTTGTCTGAGCAATAGGGGCCTATGTGAACTCTGCAGTGTACTCTGAAAGCTTTACTTTTTGTGCGTGAATGCAGCCTCGCTTCTGATATTTTACATGTAGGCACATTTAGTGCAGTTATCTGTAGCTCATAATGAATTATTAATGTATATTTTATTTAGATGGCATTGACATTTTAGACATATGCCATATGTATTGTAATCAGTAAATGAACAATCAGTAATCATAAATGATTTCCCAGTGGATTTCAGCAGCTGTTTTTTGTTTGTTTTACCATAATAAAAACAATGGTGTCATTTAATACCACAAGCGCAGCAGCCCCGACCATTAAAATGAGACTGCAATGCTTGGCTCATACATTGAAAATGAATGACTTTGGCACACATGAAATAGGCATTATGACAGTCCTTCTGTCAATAGATACTAAGGGTTTAGCATGTCACAAAATCAAACTTTCAAACATTTAGTGAAATGCTGCCAGGAAAAAAGTAAATAAAACAAGCAAGCATGTTGGACATAAAAGTTTATTGGTCATTACCATCATTAAATAAACAATGGATTACCTGCACTGTGATGCAAGAGAGATATCTCAGTGCAGAAAATTGTAATGAAACTGTGAGCACAGCAAAAGCCATTGTACATCTCCAACCACAGTTCACAACATCAAGATATCTAGCTGCATCATGGAATATGTATCATATTCAGAAATGCTACATTCATTCATTCATTACATACCATGAGTCAAGATGAGCGTCCCACTTCAGGCGGTTGCAGAGTATCAATGTCTCCATGATGTACAGCACAGTTGTCCTACTGCTGAGAGCAGGATACTGTGAAGCATAAAACACTCAGTCTCTCCACTGACGTATGGGGGAAAGGCCAAGTTTAACTGCATCTGTCTAGTCAGAACAATGTTCTGAGCGTTCTGTTACATCTCATCAATATCTTGGGGTAGATCCCAGTATCTGTACATCAATTCAAATATGTCTAACTTCTTACATTATCATGTGGTCTTTACCAGGATTAAAACTCACAACCTCTAGCTTGGCAGGCATGAGCTTTAGTTATGAGCCACGAACTGCACTGCTAAAAATAGGAGGATATTTTCTGCCTAAATATCTAAATGATATTCTTTTTTTTTTACAGCCATATTGTAGTAATACATAGAGATGCCTCTCTATATACCAGTATGATAGGGCTAAATAAATGTCATAGATTTTTTCCTATAAAATGACAAAACAAATAATGAGGAAAAATTACAAAACAATCCCATGTTAAAGCGCTGAAAAACAGTCATTGGTGACCATAGCAATCACAGTGCAGCAGTTATTATTTATTATTATTTTTATTCTATTTTTTGTGCTCTTTAGAAACAAACTTTGCCCTGTGATTGGTTGCTATAGGCTAAAAAACAGCTTTCTTTTTGATAGTTTCATAAACATGCCCTGTTGTTTAGAAATAACGATTAGTAGGCCACATACAAAAAGTGCGGACTGGACTAGTAATCAGAAGAAGTAATCAGGCTCCTTGCATCTTCTCGCCCTACCACTTGCACCAGTGACCCCATTCCATCACATCTCCTCCAGTCCCTCTCCCCAGCTGTCACCTCTCACCTAACAAAAATATTCAACCTCTCTTCCGGTATCTTTCCCTCCTCATTTGAGCATGCCATCATACATCCATTACTTAAAAAAAACATCCCTCAACCAAAACTGTGCCACTAACTATAGACCTGTCTCTAATCTCTCCTTCCTCTCTAAACTCCTGGAATGCCTGGTCCACTCCCGTCTTATCCGCGATCTCTCAGATAACTCTTCTTGACCCTCTACAATCCAGTTTCTGGTCTTTACACTCTACAGAAACTGACCTCACTAAAGTCTCTAATGATCTACTAACAGCTAAATCTAATGGTCACTACTTCATGCTAATTCTCTTGGAACTCTCCGCAGCATTCAACACTGTGGATCATCAGCTCCTCCTCACTATGCTCCGCTCCATCGGTCTCAAGGACACCATTCTCTCCTGGTTCTCCTCCTATCTGTCTGACCGCTCCTTCACTGTATATTTTGCTTGCTCCTCCTCCTCTCATCTTTCCCTTACTGTTGGGGTTCCTCAAGGATCAGCTCTAGCCCCCTCCTCTTCTCTTTGTATACTGCCACTATTGGACAAACAATCAGTAGATTTGGCTTCCAGTACCATCTCTATGCTGACGACACCCAATTATACACTTCTGCTCCTGATATCTCACCTGGAAACACCAGTGATTGTCTTACCGCTGTCTCTAACATCATGTCCTCCCTCTATCTGAAACTGAACCTGTCAAAAACTGAACTCCTTGTGTTTTCTCCCTCTACTAACCTACCCATGCCCAGCATTGCCATTTCCGTGTGTGGTTCCACCATTACTCCACAGCAACATGCCCGCTGTCATGGGGTCAAACTTGACTCTGAGCTTTCATTCATCCCCCACATCTGATCACTGGCTCGCTCATTATCTGCACCTCAAAAACATTTCTAGAATTCGACTCTTTCTTACTTTTAACTCTGCAAAAACTCTTACCATTTCTCTTATTCATTCTTGTCTGGATAATTGTGACTGTCTAGTAATCGGTCTCCCTCTTACCAAACTCTTCCCTCTCCAATATGTCTTGAATGCTGCAGCCAGGATCATATTCCTCACCAATAGTTTTACCAATGCCTCTTGCATGGCCTGCACACCCAATGTTAAAGATCGGTAAGCAGAACGCATGCCAACATAGGCGGAGCTGAATGTAATAGGTGCGGCAGTGGGTGGGGCTTAATGGAGGAACTACATAGCCCTCCACAGCTCTTTCCTACGCAATTGTGATACCAGCCTAAGGCCTCTTTCACACATCAGTTTTTTGCCATCAGTCACAATCTGTCTTTTTTAGAAAAAAACGAATCCAGCAAATGTTGCTGCTGGATCCGTTTTTTCCTCATAGACTTGTATTAGCGATGGATTCATTTTTTTAAACTGTGCATGCCAGGAAGAATTTCTATTCCTTTAATTTAACCCATTTTTCCATTCAGGTGCTTCGACGGATCCGTAAAAGAAACGGATCCAGTGCATCAGTTTTTTACAATCAGCACAGGATACGTCTTTTCAACACTTTGACGGATTGTGACTGATTCTAAAAAACTGATGTGTGAAAGAGGCCTAACATGATGAAATATATTATTTGAGTCTTGATTCTACTGAGCTCATATTGTAGTTATTTCTTTCCTCTATATGAATAAATGTCATGATTGTTTGGTACAGTATAAAGCATGTCATGTTTATAGATGTCATTCATTCAGCTGGTTTGTTGTTGTCAATGTTAAATGTTTTTTCCTTTATATAAGGACATTTTTCTATGGGATAGCAATTAGCAAATACAAGTTACTGTGAATTTTCACATTTTTCCAGACCCTTGTGCCAATACATTTTATATTTTCTTCTATATAATTTTTTGAGTTACTTAAAAATTACTTGAGTTTTACTTAACATTTTAAAATTATCATAGGAGAATCATTATTTTTCAAAATTTTTTTTAGTTTACTCACTTATATAGCTCCATTATTTCCATGCACTTTATGGACATTAATGGCACTGTCCACATTAGGGCTCACGATGAGTAGTGAGTAGTCAGGTAAAAATGAGGTTGTCTTTTGATAAAATTATGAAGCCATTACTTTGGCAAACTCTGTGATCCAAAGGTGGTCAAGCCATTATGACCCTCTGGTTATGCTTTTCTAATGTAAATATTGGTGTTTAATATATATTTTTTCCACATCATATTTGTATATAAATTATACAGCATAGTTAGAAATGTTACACATTTACTTTCAGAAATATTGTCATAAAGCATGGGCATGTTATTGATAAGTTGGAATTACTCTATACATTATTTGGAAAGTCACTTGAATGCTAATATATCAGATATTCAATTTCATTATATAAATATATGAAACTTCACATACCTTCGATTTATCTTGGCTGAACTTTTTGTGTGGGATGCTCAAACTCTACATTTCAAAGGCAACAAAATATTAATTATTTATAATTAAGCTACATGGCAGACAGATTCAATTTACTTTTCATTAGCATTGATATTTGATTACCCAAATTGCCTTCAAATGTCATAGTCATTAGCGTCATATACACTGCATAGAATGAAATGAATGCATTTAAAATAAAAATGCAATTTGCTAAATAAAACTTTTACATAATAAAATCATGAACATTGATTTTGGTCCTCATCAGATGAGATGATCCAAAACTTTGTAAAATTTGTAGCAATCATTCTATTTTGTTGTAATTAATTAACATTGTTAATGCTAGTGTAGTTTTAGGAAACATAAAACATGAATGTTAATACGATGTTCCTCCTTATGATGAGGCAGACACTGTTTTTTTATCATATTATTTTAATATAGGTACCCATGGACGTCATATGATAAGTTGTCATTAAGTATGTTGTATAAGATAGAAATAGGAAGTGAGGGTGGATGGAAACTGGAGAAGAGATTCAAAAGAGGAAGGAGCAGAGGAGGGTAAGCCCCAGGGAAATGTGACTTGGAGGAATACTTAATACTCAAACCAAGCTAAGGTCAACCAAAGGCAGTCTGAGAAAGGGGAAAACCTAGACAGATCAGCGATCACACATCTCAATCAAACCCAGTCAGCAGAATACCATCCCAGAAAGGTTTTTTTTACCACAGCTGGGGGAATGTGTGATTCTCTAAAAGAGAACCCATAAAGCCTGGTCTATCTAAAAGCTTAAATTTCTTCCATGATTTGTCCCAAAATATCAGTAAGGCCTGAGTCAAGGGCGAAAATTCAGAAACCGTTGGTCTCTGGATAGGAGGAAACCATGGCAGGGAGGTTAATGTGATGAGAGAAATACTGTAACTCTTTTGATTGATTCCCATTGTTTATTGGTTTCATTATATATCCAATCTACAATTCCTTGAGAGAAGAAACTCTTGTAGTAATGTACAATGTTAGACAAACTCGCTACCCCTTTCATTTTAGGATTAGTTAGGGTATTAAAATTGATCCACGGTTTGTGTGATCCCCAGACAAACTTGTTTAAGACTTTTTGAAGACTTTTGAAAATGTGTTTAGAGATGTATATAGGGACTGTTTGTAAGAGGTAGGGAAAACGTTGTAGAATATCCTTTTTTATTGTTTATTCTTCTAAACCAAGAGTGTTGAGAGCGATCATAAGATTTAGGCCATGTGCACACGTTCAGTATTTTTTGCATTTTTTTCGCTATAAAAATGTGATAACAACGTGGAAAAAATGCAGAAAGAACGCTTACATATGCCTCCCATTATTTTCAGTGTATTCCGCAATTCTTGTGCAAATGTTGCATTTTTTTCCGCAAAAAAATCGCATCGCGGAAAAAAAAGCAACATTTTCATTAAATTTGCGGAATTGTGGGGATTCCGCACACCTAGGAAAGCATTGATCTGCTTACATTCCGCATGGGGCTATGCCCACCATGCGGGAAGTAAGCAGATCATGTGCGGTTGGTACCCAGGGTGGAGGAGAGGAGACTCTCCTCCACGGACTGGGCACCATATAATTGGTAAAAAAAAAAGAATTAAAATAAAAAATAGTCACATAATCACCTTTGATGACCCCCGGAGTCTTCCCACCTCTCAGCGGTGCATGCTGCCACTTCCGTTCCTATAGATGGTGTGTGTGAAGGACCTGCGATGACGTCACGGTCACATGACCACGATGACATCGCGGTCACGTGACCGCGACGTCATCGAAGGTCCTGCACACACACACCATCTATAGGAACGGACACCGCTGAGGAGATCAGCTGTCTGCAGAGGGTGAGTATAACCATTTTTTTAATTTTTTTTATTATTTTAAAACATTCTATCTTTTACTATTGATGCTGCATAGGCTGCATCTATAGTAAAAAGTTTGTCACACTTGTCAAACACTATGTTTGACAAGTGTGACCAACCTGTCAATCAGTTTTCCAAGTGATGCTACAGATCGCTTGGAAAACTTTAGCATTCTGCAAGCTAATTACGCTTGCAAAATGCTAAAAAAAAAACGCAAAAAAAACAGGGAAAAAACGCAAAAAAATAATGTGGATTTCTAGCAGAAAATTTCCGATTTTCTTCAGGAAATTTCTGCAAGAAATCCTGACATGTGCACATACCCTGAAGGCCTAAACTCATCTCTCTTGTAC
The DNA here is from genome assembly GCF_051348905.1 of Ranitomeya variabilis. Lineage (NCBI taxonomy): Eukaryota > Metazoa > Chordata > Amphibia > Anura > Dendrobatidae > Ranitomeya > Ranitomeya variabilis. Next base: position 830,017,323 of record NC_135233.1, read on the forward strand.
ACAATTAGTTGCTTTATGGAGTTGCTTCCATTATCAGTTAGGTCAAGTTGTTACACTTACATGACCATATCAGCATGTATGCCCCTAGTGGCCTTTGGTATAATAACTTTTACGTTGAAGAAAAAAATTGCTTGAAATTGATAAAGGAATTAAGGAAATAATATTTCCACATGTTGAAATTCTACTTTAAGTCACTGAGTTCCATCAGTCAGTATTTATGGATTTTTTTTTGTGTGTATTTTACCAAATTACTGAATTTTAATGTTTGAGTGAGAACATTACTAATGGTTATAGGTATTTGTCCAAGATATCAGTAAGCTAAACATTAGTAAATGCATGGAATAAGAGTTTTTCTAAGAGCTTGGCAATATTGAGTCACAGTACCAACTATGAAAGGACAGACTGTATGCACTCAATCTTTCGCCGAATACAAAAATACTGTGCACTGCCCTACCAGATGTGGTATGTGTAATCTTTCCTACATAAAACTAATGTCAACTGAGATATTGCATTCATCCATACAAGTCCATGTGAACCCATCATATTTTTACTGTAAGAATATCATAATTACATTAAAAAGAATATAAATCCTCAAACAAAAAAGATCTTTTGCAATTAAAAGTCTCCAATAACTTATATTAATGAGCTTTCAACATTACCAAAAATTACTACAAATCAAATATTTGGTAGTTTACATTGTCTGAATGAACTGGAAAAATTAATGATACTTTAACTTTTTCCTTTGTGGAAAGGATTCATATTTTTTATAGCTTATACTCAACTATAAGGTGAGCATAGTATGAAATTTAGTTTTAGAAATTCATGCAGACAATATCATGCAGAGTGTGAAATATCTCATAATTTAACTAGAAAACTCCAAAAAGCCCAGAATGACATCTACTTTTTACATGCACAGACACTTATAAACCATCTTAAGTTCCTCAAATTGCAATTTTGTCATCATAAATAATGCTTGGAGTTCTTAAAATTATTGTTATCTATATAGTGCTAACATATTGAATATAATTTTCAAATGATACGGTACATGTCCAAGGAAAATCAGACATCACAGAATAAACTGTTCACATTTCAATAGGAATTATTGTATTGTTTCCAAAAGCTTACCACCTATGAGGAAATAGGAGTGATTACAAAGTGAAACTTCTTGTTTTTTACAACGATCTTGCCATTGTTTATAACACAGGGAAAGACACATAAAGCTGCAGAATGTAATCGCTTGACAGTATGCATAGATGTGAGGACCATTTAAGTGACATGATGTTCTACGTGCACAAAGTGATTGTATGTCATGCAACTTTTTTAGAGCTGTGATTTTCCTATAAATAAAACAGCCAAATTGCAGACAAGTCACAAGCAGTCACTGTCATGTGCGATTTGCATTTAAGTCCATGAGAAATGGCTTTCTTTAGACTTGCAGCCAGTGTCAAACAGTCCAACAAGTTTGGAGACAATTGTGACTGACTATGTATCACAGTCATAGTGGTCACAAATGTGACACAGTAGGAAATGCTTAGCTGCAACACTGCAATGTTGCACGATACCTGTCGCCTTGTTCCCCTAGCCTAAAAGTTTGTTGCAGCACTGAAAAGGAGAATTAATCAAAGAAACTGTTAAAGTTTTCACCATTTCTACAGATGTTTTCCAGGTGGCAAAACATGACCCAAAGACAGCACTGAAATGGAAATAACAGGTTTAGGAAGGTTACTATCTAGTGGAAACAGAAGAGGTTCAGGAGAGGTGAGCAGAAGAAGCATTGAATCATACACTGAATAAACAGTCAGAGAGGTACAATAGGAGTCGTAGAGGCATTTTCCAGGGTCACAATATTGCTAGCTAGTTTTTCTCTTTTCTATGAGATAAAAAGAGAAAAACTGGTGAGAAACAAAACATTTTGCAGAAAAAACTATTTATAAACTTACAGCATTTAAAATTACCAAAAAATTACAAATCTTATATTTTTTTATTTACATGTTCTGAATAAAATACAAAAGTAAAGTATACTTTAACCAATTCCTGACATTTGACGTACCGATACATCATGGTTAAATAGGGATTTCCTGATTGATGACATTTAGATAAGTCATGGCGATCTTGTGTAGCACAGGAGCTCTTCCTTGTCACCAGGAGCTCAGCTTATGTGATAACTGAGCCCCGACTCTCACAGCTGGGTGCAGTGCCTAAAGGTCGCAAATGACATCGATTGCAACATTAAATTTGGGGCTAAAGCAAGCTTTTTTTGGGAAAAAGTAAACTTTTCATTTTTTTCTTACACATTTCGAAGTCCTATGAAACACCGGAAGGGTTAATTATCTTCTTGAATGTGGCTTTGAGCAGTTTGAGTTGTGCAGTTTTTAAAATGGTGTCACTTTTGGGTATTTTCTCTCAAATGGGCGACTAAAAGTCACTTCAAATGTGATGTGGTTGCTTAAAAAATTGATTTTGTAAATTTTGTTGGAAAAATAGCTAATAAACTTTTAACCGTTCTAAATTCCTAATATATATACATATATACATATATATATCTATATATATAGATATACATAGATACATATATATATATATATATATATATATATATATATATATATATATATATATTTTAAAATAATGCTGATGGTTAGTAGACATTGCAAAATTTTAAAAAATATCATGAAAATTCTGATATTTTCACAACTAAATGCAAAAAATACTGGCCTAAATTTACCACTATCATTAAGTAAAATTTATCATGAAAAGCACTCTCAAAATCACTGAAATATATTGCAGCAATCAAAATGTATTACCTCATAAAGTGATACTGGTCAATTGAAAAAATTGGCCCAGTCATGATGGTGAAAACAGGCTCGAGGGCTGAGGGGGTTAATAGTTGTGGAAAGGGTCAGTCATTTTTTTAATTTGTAAGATAGATCATCAATGTCAGATTGGGCAGTGATTATGCATCCTAACATTTAGCTCATGGAAAGCGCTGCTTCTCTCGTGCAGCTTGTTCACTTTTCACATTACTTTATTTTCCTGCACAAATTCTACTTAGTAGTGGCTGTGCTCAGTATTGCATTGGTTTTCCCATTAAGTGACTAATACAACACTGCAACACTCAGCACAACAGCTATTAAGTAGATGGCACTCACAGTGATGGAGCGATAGGACGTATATGACCTAATAATATGGGCACAGGGGTAATATAAATGTTTCAATAGTCCTACTTATATGCATCATATTAATGGTCTTGTGGCTGAGAAATGTTAAATGCTTTATTGTAATGATTTGTCCAGGCTCCAGGGCATGCATTGCTTGAAAGAAATCCTTGCCTCCTGTCTTAAGCAGCATCAGTTATGGCCCTGAAATCCAGGGCCTGTGCCCTGCATTCCCTCAGAAATACTTTCTTCATCCTCACTTCTGTGGCATTGTATTCAGGGATCTTCTGCTCAGGCACCAGGGAGTCACCAGGGAGTCACTGTGACCTCCAGTGTGAGTGTCAATAATATACTCTCCCCACAATCATCACTAGGAACAATGTGTACATGGTGCTGACTATGCAGGGAGGAAGTGGGGAGAGGACCTTATCGGCCCACATGCCGGAGGTCACTGGAGCGATAGTCGCAGGCGCCTGCGCAGAAGATCCCTCAATGCAGTGCCCACAGAAGGGAGGATGAGGTACGTATTACTGAGGGAGTGTAAAGTGCAGGCGTAGGATACTGGGGGCGTAACTGACACTGATGGGAGGGGGTAAGTATTTCAATGATGATAGGAGGGATGGATTTCTTTCTGGCACCGCACACCCTAAAGTCTGGAAAAAATCATTAGCATAAAGGAAGAATATCACATTATTCAGCAATAAGACCATTAATATGAGGTATGCAGGTAGGACTTGCTTAACATTTCTATTACTTGTATGTCCATAATAATAGACCATATACATCCCCGGGGGTGACAGATTCCCTTTAAGTGTGGTGTGGCTAGTTTTGAATCCTGACAAATTTCATATTACTTTTTCAGCTGAGGTATGCTTTTGATCTACCTTAATCAAAAATTAATTTGCTGCGATACCCCCTTAACGACTGCCGATACACCTTTTCACACTGGTTAAAGGGTACTTAGTGCCCTCCAGAGTCGGAATTTCTCTGGGGTCTCAGCTACAGGGGTAGCCGAGACTCCAGAGAACATGATTCGGGTCGGTTTTTACCGACCCCTGGGTTGCGATCACTGTTCTTACCATATAATAGCGACAGCAATAAAAGTTTGCCATTTAATTTCTCTCTCCTCTGATGTGATCGCACATCAGGGGAGAGAGAAATAAGGTCCTCGATCTCCCCCGGTACCTCCGTTGTCCCTGGCTTCCCCCGTGCTGTGCCCTGGGCCTCCAGCTTCTTCTGGGAGAAAATGGCGGGCGCATGCGCAGTGTGCATGCTGAGATCTGCAGGCCGTCACCTGGCAACAATAGGTACATTTTTCCTATTGGTTCATTTTGGTCACTGTGATAGACCCTATCACGGTGACCAAATAAAAAAAAATTGTAAATAAATCCCCCCTTTATCACCGCCTTAGTTAGGGAAAAATAATAAAATAAAAAAAGTATGTTTTCATTTCCCCATTAGGGTTAGAGTTGGGCTAAAGTGAGTTGGGTTAAAGTTAGGGTTAGGTTTGTGGCAAAAGTTAAGGTTAGAGTTTAGCTAAAGTTAGGGTTAGGTTTAGGACTAAAGATAGGGTTAGGGTTGGGGCTTAAGTCAGGGTTAGGGTTGGAGCTAAAGTTAGGGTTAGGATTGGGATTAGGGTTAGGATTAGGGTGTTAAGGCTAGCGGAACGCACTGAGTAAATATAGACGTTTATTATAATTGGTGCGTTCGCAGCCCAGGGTCCACCGTGCAGGAGGAACCTGCTGCTAGTGAATGGTAGCATTGTTTGGCGGTATAGAATAGCTCTATTACTTTACAGAGTAGCCGTGAAAGGAAAGCACTGCGCCCTGTTAGCCTCACAGGAGCACAAGCTTACTGCCGAACTGATAGCAGTCAGTGGTTATGCAAACACGCAATCTCCTCACTGGAGGTGCCGGTATTCTAGGGGCTTATCTCAGCCGGGTCCCTGAATACATTCATACAATCTCCTCACTGGAGGTGCTGGTATTCTAGGGGCTTATTTCAGCCGGGTCCCTGAATACATTCACACATAACCACACTGGCGCAAAGCACATACTTGGATTGATACTAGCGCATGGCCGTGCGGTCATGCAAACCTTTTATAGCTGCAGCAAGTACAGGACCTTCCCAGAAGGACAAATGGGAGGCTGCCACAGAAGTTGAGCACCTTCAGGACCTTCCTAGAGGACCAATGGGATTAGCTGCAGTATCTAAGCATGTGACCCTTGATCTTACCCTGGATATGCTCAGAAGGGGAAAAGCAGGACTTAGTCCCAAAAACGTCTGCTCACCGCTGCCCAGTACTGGCTACAATGGCAGAAGCTGGAAAGGCAGCAGTAACCCTTTGCACAGAGTCAGACTGAGCGTGACGTTGGGACCAACGTCTCCGCTGAGCAGACTCCACTGCGGCAGGAGACGAATGGGAGACCGCAGCGGAGATGGCTTGAGATTTCCCCTGTGCAGAGGCGGGAACTTGACCCCTAACATAGGGTTAGAGTTGGGATTAGGGTTAGGGGTGTGTTGGGGTTAGGTTTGTGGTTAGGGTTATGGTTAAGATTGGGATTAGGGTTAGGGCTGAGGTTAGGGTTATGGTTAGAGTTGGGATTAGGGTTAGGGGTGTGTTGGGGTTTGGGTTGTGGTTAGAGCTATGGTTAGGGTTGGAATTAGGGTTAGAGGTGTGTTTGGATTAGGGTTGAAGTTTGAATTGGGGGCTTCCACTCTTTATGTACATCAGGGGTCAACAAACCCAACATGCCGCCAACATTGATTCCAGTCAGTTTTGCGCTCAAAAAGTCAAATGGTGCTCCCTCCCTTCTGAGCTTTGCTGTGCACCCAAACAGTGGTTTACCCCCACATATGGGGCATCAGCGTACTCAGTAAAAATTGGACAGAATCTTTTGGGACACAATTTCTCCTGCTACCCTTGGAAAAAAAATTGGGGCTTAAAAAATCAATTTTGTGAAAAAAATGATTTATTATTTTCACGGCTTTGCGTTATAAACTTCTGTGAAGCACTTGGCATTCAAAGTTCTCACCAAACATCTACATAAACTCCTTGGGGGGGTCTAGTTTCCAAAATGAGGTCACTTTTTGGGGGTTTCTACTGTTTAGGCACATCAAGGGCTCTGCAAACGCAACATGACACGCGCAGACAATTCCATCAAAGTCTGAATTCCAAAACATCACTACTTCCCTTCCAAGCCCCGATGTGTACCCAAATAGTAGTTTTCTCCCATATATGGGTACCAGCATACTCAGGACAAATTGGACAAAAACTTTTGAGTTCCAATTTCTCCTGTTACCTTTGTGAAAATAAAAAATTGCAGGCTAAAAAAATCATTTTTGTGGAAAAAAATGATTTTTTTATTTTCACGGCTCTGTATTATAAACTTAAGTGAAACACTTGGGGGTTCAAACATCATAGAACACATCTAAGTAAGTTACTTGTGGGGTCTAGTTTCCAAAATGGGGTCACTTGTGGGGGATTTCCACTGTTTAGGCACATCAGGAGCTCTGCAAATGCAACATGATGCCCGCAGACCATTCTATCAAAGTCTGCATTCCAAAACTTCACTACTTACCTTCTGAACCCTGATGTGTGCCCAAACAGTGGTTCCTCCCACATATGGGGTACCAGCATACTCAGGACAAACTGGACAACAACTTTTGGGTTCCAATTTCTCGTGTTACCCTTGCAAAAATAAAAAAAATTGCAGGCTAAATAATTTTTGAGTAAAAAAAATATTTTTTATTTTCACGCCTCTGCATTATAAAATTCTGTGAAGCACTTGGGGGTTCAAAGTGCTCACCACACATCTAAGTAAGTCCTTAAGGGGTCTAGTTTCAAAAATGTTGTCACTTGTGGGGGTTTTCACTGTTTAGGGGGCTCTCCAAACTTGACATGGCTTCCGATCTCAATTCCAGCCAATTCTGCATCGAAAAAGTCAAACAGCGCTCCTTGCCTTCCGAGCTTTGCCGTGCGCCCAAACAGTGATTTACCCAAACATATGGGGTACTGTCTTATTCAGGAGAAATTGCACAACAAATTTTGTGGTTCATTTTCTCTTTTTACACTCGCAAAAATAAAAAAATTGGCTCTGAAATAAAATGTTTATAAAAAAGTTAAATGTTAATTTTTTCCTTCAATGTTGCTTCAGTTCCTCTGATGCATGTAAAGGGTAAATAAACTTCTTGAATGTGGTTTTGAGCACCTTGAGGGGTGCAGTTTTTAGAATGGTATCACTTTTGGGTATTTTCTGTCATGTACACCCCTCAAAGTGACTTTAAATGTGAGATGGTCCCTAAAAAAATGGTTTTGTAAATGTTTTTGTTAAAATGAAAAATTGCTGGTCAATTTTTAACCCTTATAACTATGTAACAAAAAAAATGTTTCCGAAATTGTGCTGATGTAAAGTAGACATGTGCAAATTGTTTTTTTAATTAAGTATTTTGTGACATATCTCTCTGATTTAAGGGTATAAAAACTAAAAGTTTGAAAATTCCCAAATTTTACAAATTTTTGCCATATTTCCATTTCTTTTTATAAATAAACACAAGTAATATCAAATAAATTTTACCACTAGCATGAAATCCAATATGTCATGAAAAAAGAATCTCAGAATCAGTGGGATCTGTTAAAGTGTTCCAGAGTTAAAACCTCATAAATTTACAGTGGTCAGAATTGTAAAAATTGGCCTGTCATTAAGCTGCAAATTGGCTCCGTCACTACGGGGTTAAAAAACAGTATTAGGTGTAGAGTTGCAAAAGTTGTACATTATATTTGTAGTATATTTAGAGTTATAAAATGTCATCAACACTCATTTGTATAAAAAAATCAAATTTTTTTAAAATGTATCAAATAACACGTCATGGATGTTTTATTCAACAGTATATGCCTGAAAAACATTCAGTGAGACATTTGTTATTGTGCATGGCTACTAAAATTGCACATCAATTATGACTGATGTAGTGTGCTATTTTTAGCTGACCTTTTTGTCACAAATATTACCTATTGATTACCAGAAAATAGTTATTTCCCAATGTGTTCAGCAAAAATATTATAGGAATAGAAAATGCAATGGGTAAATAAGCTATTCTAGATGTTTAAACACTATCCTTTTTTGTAGAAATTGAAGGAGATGAATGTGAAAATTAAACTTTGAACAGATTTACAAAAACTGCTTAGTAGAAATTAAACACTTCAGCTGCACTTACATCGAAAGATAATCATGAACGAGCATTATTAAAAATGGTCGTTTCACAATAAACCTTTATTGTAAACAGGCTGCAGATCCTGGTGAACAAGAGCAATGCTTATTCATCAGGTAAACTGATCTATTGCACAGTACAAAAAAATCATCATCTTCAGCGGTGCATCATCCTGTGTGAGCTGGGCTTGCACTGCCAAGAACAATGGCAGCCTATGTGCACTGAGCGATCTAATACAGATTACTCAATAATATACATCATTAACTTTGGTGTGTCTGTATAAGCAGGCTATTAAACAACTGCTGATCAGTAAATGTTTACTGATCAGTGTTCATTTAGCACTGCCACTTGGCCTGATTAGAATGACCCTTAGCCTAGACCATTTTAGAATGCACCAAATTTATCAATGTGGCTGGATGATTAGGCTGGTGCATTCTTACACTGTCTAGCCTGTTGTGAATTAGACTTTTTGGCTCCCTCTTGTGGTCACTAGTGATATGACTCTGGGATTGTCTTTCTTCAGTTTGGCACTCACCTGGGTCGTTAGTCCAGGGGTGTCGCTATATAAACTTCCTGGATCCTTAGTCCAGTGCCTGGCATCGTTGTAATCAGATCCTTCTGTTGCTCCTGTCTGCTGGCCCTGGTTCTTGCAAAATTAAGCTAAGTCTTGCTTCTTTGTTTTTTGGGTTATTTGCTTTGCTTCTATTTTTGTCCAGCTTGTACTAAATGTGAGTTCTGACCTTGCTGGAAGCTCTAGGGGGCTGGTGTTCTCCCCCCGGCCGTTAGTCGGTTCGGGGGTTCTTGAATATCCAGCGTGGATATTTTAATAGGGTTTTTGCTGACCATATAAGTCATCTTACTATATTCTGCTATTAGCTAGTGGGCCTCTCTTTGCTGAATACCTAGCTCATTCTTATGTTTGTCTTTTCCTCTTACCTCACCGTTATTATTTGTTGTTGGCTTGTATCCAACTTTTGGGGTCTTTTCTCTGGAGGCAAGAAAGGTCTTTCTTTTCCCTTCTAGGGTTAGTTAGTTCTCCGGCTGGCACGAGACGTCTAGAACCAACGTAGGCACGTTCCCCGGCTACTGCTATTTGTGGTGCTAGGATTAGATATATGGTCAGCCCAGTTACCACTGCCCTATGAGCTGTTTTTTTGTGTTTGCAGACTTGGTATTTATTCCTGAGACCCTCTGCCATTGGGGTCATAACAGTATGCCAAGCCCACATTGAATGTTTAATGCATTGCAGAAGTGGGATAATAAGAAAGGAAATTCTGAGTTTTTTTTTTTTTTTTTTTTCCTCTCTTCCTCCCCTTTACCTCTGAGTGGCTTGAGCTTGCTGCAGACATGAATGTCCAGACCTTGATTACAAGTGTGGACCAGCTTGCTGCTCGTGTGCAAAGCATACAAGATTTTATTACCAGTAGTTCTATGTCTGAACCTAAAATACCTATTCCTGAACTGTTTTCTGGAGACCGATTTAAGTTTAGGAATTTCAGGGATAATTGTAAATTGTTTCTATCTCTGAGACCCCGTTCATCTGGAGACTCAGCTCAGCAAGTTAAAATTGTTATCTCTTTTTTACGGGGCGACCCTCGGGATTGGGCTTTCTCGCTAGCACCAGGAGATCCGGCATGGGCAAATATTGATGCGTTTTTTCTGGCGCTCGGATTGCTTTACGAGGAACCCAATCTTGAGGTTCAGGCAGAAAAAGCCTTGCTGGCTATTTCTCAGGGACAGGATGAAGCTGAAGTGTATTGCCAAAAATTTCGGAAATGGTCCGTGCTTACTCAGTGGAATGAGTGTGCTCTGGCCGCAAATTTCAGAAATGGCCTTTCTGAAGCCATTAAGAATGTGATGGTGGGTTTCTCCATTCCTACAAGTCTGAATGATTCCATGGCGCTGGCTATTCAAATTGACCGGCGTTTGCGGGAGCTCAAAACCGCTAATCCTCTGGTAGTGTTGTCTAAACAAGCACCTGATTTGATGCAATGTGATAGAATTCAGACCAGAAATGAGCGGAAAAATCATAGACGTCAGAATGGGTTGTGTTTTTACTGTGGAGATTCTACACATGTTATATCAGCATGCTCTAAACGCCTAACAAGGGTTGTTAGTCCTGTCGCCATTGGTAATTTGCAACCTAAATTTATTTTGTCTGTGACTTTAATTTGCTCATTGTCCTCTTACCCTGTTATGGCGTTTGTGGATTCAGGTGCTGCCCTGAGTCTTATGGATCTGTCATTTGCCAAGCGCTGTGGTTTTGTTCTTGAGCCGTTGGTTAATCCTATCCCTCTGAGGGGTATTGATGCTACGCCATTGGCGGAAAATAAACCGCAGTTTTGGACACAGGTAACCATGTGCATGACTCCTGAACATCGGGAGGTGATTCGTTTTCTTGTTCTGCATAAAATGCATGATTTGGTCGTTTTGGGTTTGCCATGGTTACAGACTCATAATCCAGTCTTGGATTGGAAGGCAATGTCTGTGTCAAGTTGGGGCTGTCAGGGTATTCATGGTGATTCCCCGCCGGTGTCTATTGCTTCCTCTACTCCTTCGGAAGTTCCTGAGTATTTGTCTGATTATCAGGATGTGTTCAGCGAGTCCAGGTCCAGTGCCCTGCCTCATCATAGGGACTGTGACTGTGCCATAGATTTGATTCCAGGTAGCAAATTTCCTAAGGGAAGACTATTTAATCTGTCTGTACCTGAGCATACCGCAATGCGTTCGTATATCAAGGAATCTCTGGAGAAGGGGCATATCCGTTCTTCCTCTTCCCCTCTTGGTGCGGGATTCTTTTTTGTGGCCAAGAAGGACGGATCTTTGAGACCTTGTATTGACTATCGGCTTTTGAATAAAATCACTGTTAAATTTCAGTATCCTTTGCCTCTGTTGTCAGACTTGTTTGCCCGAATTAAAGGTGCCAAGTGGTTCACCAAGATAGATCTTCGTGGTGCGTACAACCTTGTGCGCATTAAGCGAGGAGGTGAATGGAAAACCGCATTTAATACGCCCGAATGTCATTTTGAGTACTTGGTGATGCCTTTTGGGCTCTCTAATGCTCCTTCAGTGTTTCAGTCCTTTATGCATGATATTTTCCTGGAAGTATCTGGATAAATTTATGATCGTTTATCTGGATGATATTCTGGTTTTTTCTGATGACTGGGACTCGCATGTAGAGCAGGTCAGGATGGTGTTTCAGGTTTTGCGTGAGAATGCTTTATTTGTTAAGGGCTCAAAGTGTCTCTTTGGAGTACAGAAGGTTCCCTTTCTGGGGTTTATTTTTTCCCCTTCTGCGGTGGAGATGGACCCAGTCAAGGTCCGAGCTATTCATGATTGGACTCAACCCACGTCAGTTAAGAGTCTTCAGAAGTTCTTGGGTTTTGCTAACTTCTACCGTCGTTTTATTGCTATTTTTTCTAGCATTGTTAAACCTTTGACGGATATGACCAAGAAAGGTTCTGATGTTGCTAACTGGGCTCCTGCAGCCGTGGAGGCTTTCCAGGAGTTGAAGCGCCAGTTTACTTCGGCGCCTGTTTTGTGCCAGCCTGATGTCTCACTTCCCTTTCAGGTTGAAGTGGATGCTTCTGAGATTGGGGCAGGGGCCGTTTTGTCGCAGAGAGGCCCTGGTTGCTCTGTGATGAGACCTTGTGCCTTTTTCTCGAGGAAGTTTTCGCCTGCTGAGCGGAATTATGATGTTGGCAATCGGGAGTTGTTGGCCATGAAGTGGGCATTTGAGGAGTGGCGTCATTGGCTCGAGGGTGCTAAGCATCGTGTGGTGGTCTTGACTGATCACAAAAATTTGATGTATCTCGAGTCTGCTAAACGCCTGAATCCTAGACAGGCCCGCTGGTCATTGTTTTTCTCCCATTTTAACTTTGTGGTCTCGTATTTACCAGGTTCAAAGAATGTGAAGGCTGATGCTCTTTCAAGGAGCTTTGTGCCTGACTCTCCGGGAGTCGCAGAACCGGTTGGTATTCTTAAAGAGGGAGTTATCTTGTCAGCCATTTCTCCGGATTTGCGACGTGTGTTGCAGAGATTTCAGGCTGGTAGACCTGACTCTTGTCCACCTGACAGACTGTTTGTTCCAGATAAGTGGACCAGCAGAGTCATTTCCGAGGTTCATTCCTCGGTGTTGGCAGGGCATCCGGGAATTTTTGGCACCAGAGATCTGGTGGCTAGGTCCTTTTGGTGGCCTTCCTTGTCACGGGATGTGCGGTCGTTTGTGCAGTCCTGTGGGACTTGTGCTCGAGCTAAGCCTTGCTGTTCTCGTGCCAGCGGGTTGCTCTTGCCCTTGCCTGTCCCGAAGAGGCCTTGGATACACATTTCCATGGATTTCATTTCAGATCTCCCGGTGTCTCAGGGCATGTCTGTCATCTGGGTGGTATGTGATCGCTTTTCTAAGATGGTCCATTTGGTGCCTTTGCCTAAGCTGCCTTCCTCTTCCGATCTGGTTCCTGTGTTCTTTCAGAATGTGGTTCGTTTACACGGCATTCCTGAGAATATTGTGTCTGACAGAGGATCCCAGTTTGTTTCCAGGTTCTGGCGATCCTTTTGTGCTAGGATGGGCATTGAGTTGTCATTTTCGTCTGCCTTTCATCCTCAGACTAATGGACAAACGGAGCGAACTAATCAGACTCTAGAGGCTTATTTGAGGTGTTTTGTTTCTGCGGATCAGGATGATTGGGTGACCTTCTTGCCGTTGGCTGAGTTTGCCCTTAATAATCAGGCTAGTTCCGCTACATTGGTTTCGCCATTTTTCTGCAACTCTGGTTTCCATCCTCGTTTTTCCTCGGGACATGTGGAGCCTTCTGACTGTCCTGGGGTAGATTCTGTGGTGGATAGGTTGCAGCAGATCTGGAATCATGTGGTGGACAACTTAAAGTTGTCACAAGAGAAGGCTCAGCGTTTTGCCAACCGCCGCCGCGGTGTGGGTCCCCGACTTCGTGTTGGGGATTTGGTATGGCTGTCTTCTCGATTTGTTCCTATGAAGGTCTCCTCTCCTAAATTTAAGCCTCGCTTCATCGGTCCTTACAAGATATTGGAAATCCTTAATCCTGTGTCCTTTCGCTTGGATCTTCCGGTGTCGTTTGCCATTCACAACGTGTTCCATAGGTCTTTGTTGCGGCGGTACGTTGTACCTGTGGTTCCTTCTGTTGAGCCTCCTGCTCCGGTGTTGGTTGAGGGCGAGTTGGAGTACGTGGTGGAGAAGATCTTGGATTCTCGTCTCTCCAGGCGGAGGCTTCAGTATCTGGTCAAGTGGAAGGGCTATGGTCAGGAGGATAATTCCTGGGTGGTTGCCTCTGATGTGCATGCGGCCGATTTAGTTCGTGCCTTTCACGCTGCTCATCCTGATCGTCCTGGTGGTCTTGGTGAGGGTTCGGTGACCCCTCCTTAAGGGGGGGGTACTGTTGTGAATTAGACTTTTTGGCTCCCTCTTGTGGTCACTAGTGATATGACTCTGGGATTGTCTTTCTTCAGTTTGGCACTCACCTGGGTCGTTAGTCCAGGGGTGTCGCTTTATAAACTTCCTGGATCCTTAGTCCAGTGCCTGGCATCGTTGTAATCAGATCCTTCTGTTGCTCCTGTCTGCTGGCCCTGGTTCTTGCAAAATTAAGCTAATTCTTGCTTCTTTGTTTTTTGGGTTATTTGCTTTGCTTCTATTTTTGTCCAGCTTGTACTAAATGTGAGTTCTGACCTTGCTGGAAGCTCTAGGGGGCTGGTGTTCTCCCCCCGGCCGTTAGTCGGTTCGGGGGTTCTTGAATATCCAGCGTGGATATTTTAATAGGGTTTTTGCTGACCATATAAGTCATCTTACTATATTCTGCTATTAGCTAGTGGGCCTCTCTTTGCTGAATACCTAGCTCATTCTTATGTTTGTCTTTTCCTCTTACCTCACCGTTATTATTTGTTGGGGGCTTGTATCCAACTTTTGGGGTCTTTTCTCTGGAGGCAAGAAAGGTCTTTCTTTTCCCTTCTAGGGTTAGTTAGTTCTCCGGCTGGCGCGAGACGTCTAGAACCAACCTAGGCACGTTCCCCGGCTACTGCTATTTGTGGTGCTAGGATTAGATATATGGTCAGCACAGTTACCACTGCCCTATGAGCTGGTTTTTTGTGTTTGCAGACTTGGTATTTATTCCTGAGACCCTCTGCCATTGGGGTCATAACACTAGCCTAAATGTACTTCACCTATAAGTTGGCTTCCTTTGTGCCACATTTTGGAGAAGTTTGATTTTACAGTATCACCACGTGGCCCTACTCCTTATTTTTGGGCCACACCTAAATTATGTTAAGTTACGTCCCATTGCCGAGCAACCATGTAAGACACTTTTTGGGTGTTAATAAGCCAATATTCTGGAATGTCCAGATTAGTAAATTTGTCCAAATAATCTTCTCTAAAAATAAATTTGGGTTTTTAAAGGCATAGCACATGTTTATTTCAGCTACAGATACAAATTAAATTGAAATGTATTTTTATATTATAATTGATAATAGCACATTTCAACCAAGATTTTATTAGTTTTATTTAACTTTCAACCTAACTTTACATGAAATACTGAGAGAAGTTATTGTCTCTCTACGGTGCTCTTCTATGGTCAGAAAAAGTAAAATTAAGCCATTAAGGGCATGTGGTTGTGTTGAGAATATCCCAATCACATTTAAGCTCATGTAATATTTGTCATATACATACTAGTCAGGACACAGCTGCAATCATTTCAAGTGATTATTTTAAATTTAGCTATTTTAGTAGGATTTTCCTGACATTTTTAGTTGCATTTTACAGAAATAGCCAACTCAGCATTGTTAAACATTATCTGTCAGCAGAAAGGTACAAAAAATTTCCAAGGCATTAGCTATGCAATGCAACACTCCAAAGACAGTCATCAGGAAGAGGTTTAAGTTTGGCAGAAATGTAACAAAAGGGACATTACTAATAACTGGAACTGTCTTACAAATTGGCCATAAATCCAAATGGCATAAATGGTGCAAATCCAACACTGTGCACCACCAAAAGAACACCATACCCTCAGAGAAGCATGATGGGCAAAGTATTATGCCTTGGTGCTTATTTATAGCAGCTGGAACTGGAGCTTTAGTCAATGTTAAGGTATTTATGAACACTTCCAAATATCAGTCAGCTTTGCATGCAAAATCTTCAAGCATCTGCTGAACGCTGTAGATGAATTCACTGTTCAGGACAATGACCCTAAGCATACCTCCATATCAACAAAAGAATGGCTTCACCAGAAAAAAATCAAAGTTTTGGAATGGCCCAGCCAGAGCCCAGACCTGAATCCAATTGAAAATATCTGGGTTGACCTGAAGACAGCTGAGCACAAGAGATTCCTTCACAATCTGACAGATTTGGAGCACTACTGCAAGAAAGAGTGGGTAAAGATTGCCATACTGATATATTTCCAGCCAATCAGACTGAATGCTGTCATAAATTCTAAGGGTACTTCAATAAATCAATAAATTATTAGTTGAAGTTTGTATATATTTATACAATCACATAGTTTTATTTTTTTTTTTTATCCACAAAATGTTTTTATTTTCAACCAAATTGTACGGATTATAGGCAAGATTAACCCCTTACTGACCTCGGACGGGATAGTACGTCCGAGGTCAGCTCCCCTGCTTTGATGCAGGGCTCCGCGGTAAGCCCGCATCAAAGCCAGGACATGTCAGCTGTTTTGAACAGCTGACATGTGCCCGCAATAGCGGCGGGTGAAATCTCACTTCACCCGCCGCTATTAACTAGTTAAATGCTGCTGTCAAACGCAGACAGCGGCATTTAACTACCACATCCGGCCGGGCGGCTGGATATGAGCGCATCGCCGACCCCCGTCACATGATCGGAGGTCGGCGATGCTTCAGTATTGTAACCATAGAGGTCCTTGAGACCTCTATGGATACAGATCCCCGGCAGCTGTGAGTGCCACCCTGTGGTCGGCGCTCATAGCACACCTGATTTTCTAGTATATAGCAGCGAACAGCAGATCGCTGCTATGTAGCAGAAGCGATCATGCTGCGCCTGCTTCTAGCCTCCCATAGAGGCTATTGAAGCATGGCAAAAGTTAAAAAAAAAAAGTTAAAAAAAATGTGAAAAAAATAAAAAAAATATAAGAGTTTAAATCACCCCCCTTTCGCCCCAATCAAAATAAATCGATAAAAAAAATCAAATATGTTTGAAAATACACATAATTATTAACTTTCTTCTATTATCTTAATTATTTTGTATCAATTTGAGGCGTCACTCATATGTTCAGCATTTGGTCAGTATTTTACATCAGTATTTGTAAGCCAAACCTAGGAGTGGAGCAATCAGAGGAAAGTATAATAGAAACAAGGCACAAATTCGGCATTTTTCGCACATTCCAGGTTTTGGCCTACAAATACTGAGGTAAAAAACTCACCAAATATTCATTGTGTGTACGTAGCCTGGTACAAATAAAAAAAAGATTATTTTGTAAAGTAGTAGGCTTTTGCAACACAGCATTTTAAGATTAGTAATGTTTTTGCGTTTCCAATGATAAAACTATAGAAGCAATTATTTTGAGTTAGCATTTAAGAAAAATAATGTTTATTTTATTGGTAATACCAGTTGCATCTAGTTATTTAGTTTTGTTTTATTTTTCACTTTTCATTTTTATGTCTTTTTACTTAGATTTTTTAAATATTTATTTAACAATTTTAACTTTTTTTTATTTCTGTAAGGGACTTCAACGCAGGATCCTTTAATTGATTCTTTAATATGTTCCATTGTGTCAAACTGACCAGCAGTTTATGAGCATGGTCTGATTTAGAAAAATAAAGTATTATATATAGCTATCCTATATATATTCTTTATGTCACCTCTCCATTGTTAAGACATTAGCAATCACAGTAATTGGCACCTAATGAGTTTACTTTTTTCAGTCCAGGTGGGTGTTAGACAGTTTTCAGTGGGAGCATGTACTTCTTCTACCTGTATGGTGCTGAACAATCATAGGCAGGCAGAAATAGTCAAAGAATAAAAGAACACACAACCTTCATAACTAAGATTTATCAGTGTGTAAGGTATAATGACAGACAGCCCTGTTAGTCAGTGTGAGGTGAGAGACAGTGCAGCTATGTTTAAGCTGTGCTACATTAGAAACCCATCCATCAGCCTAATGACAGTGTGTGTCAGTAATTAGAGATGAGTAGTGTTGAGCATTCTGATACCGCAAGTATCGGGTATCGGCCGATATTTGCTGTATCGGAATTCCGATACCGAGTTCCGATATTTTTGTGATATCGGAATCGGAAGTTCCCAGTGTATGAGACTCTCCTTCAGGCCCTGGGATCCATATTCATTTAAAAAATAATTAAAATAAAAAATATGGATATACTCACCCGTCCGGCGGCCCCTGGACCTTACCGATGTAACCGGCAGCCTCCGTTCCTAAGAATGAGGAGTTTAGGACCTGCAATGACGTCGCGGCTTGTGATTGGTCGCGTGAGCGGTCACACGAGCAGTCACGTGACCAATCACAAGCCGCGACGTCATCGAAGGTCCTAAACTCCTCATTCTTAGGAACGGAGGCTGCCGGTTACATCGGTAAGGTCCAGGGGCTGCCGGACGGTGAGTATATCCATATTTTTTATTTTAATTCTTTATTTTTTACATGAATATGGATCCCAGGGCCTGTAGGAGAGTTTCCTCTCC
Source organism: Ranitomeya variabilis (assembly GCF_051348905.1). NCBI lineage: Eukaryota > Metazoa > Chordata > Amphibia > Anura > Dendrobatidae > Ranitomeya > Ranitomeya variabilis. The sequence goes on from NC_135233.1 coordinate 830,035,377, forward strand.
TTCAGACCCTGGGAACCATCCAGGATACCTTCCGATACTTGTGTCCCATTGACTTGCATTGGTATCGGGTATCGGTATCGGCGATATCCGATATTTTTTGGATATCAGCCGATACCATCCGATACCGATACCTTTGAGTATCGGAAGGTATCGCTCAACACTAGAGATGAGTGAACCCAAACTGTAAAGTGCGGGTTTCATAAGGAACACCTAGTGTTCGGTGCTATACTCAGAACATGGACTTCTCATGGAAGACCATTTTACAATTTGGGAGCTTGTTTGGGGAGGAGAGAGAGAGACTTCAATGGGGTTCGTGTTCATGTTCAAGATCTGGTACAGTTCTGGTACTCGAAACAAACCTTGGACTATAATTGAGTCTGGTAGCAGAACCCGAACTTCCACGCATCGGCACCTCGCTATCAATAATCAAACTTATGGCCCCTGTGGTTAGTGTCACTTGTATTCCCGCTGCAGTGAAATCAGGGATGTCATTTACATCTCCTACAGGAGTCACCTGTCTATGTTTAACTACTACTGTGTGAGATGTCATTAACTAGGCTATAATTTCACTGCAGGGTGATAACAGTTTGAGCACAACAGATATAAATGTGATAACGACACATTGAGCTATCATCTCTGGACAGACAGTGTGGGGGAGGGTCAGGACAGCAGAGCTAACAGTGCTGTGAAAGGAGGGGAGCTGATAGAAAGGTTTCCAATTTGACACTGCTAAACTCAGCTTTATTGGCCTTCTCCCCACACGGACTTATGCATTAGGTTGGACAAGAAGATTAGGGCTGTCAGCCATACATCATACATCAAGGATAATAGAAAAAATTGGAGTCTGGCTCAACAGGACTGGATTTTCCTTTACTTTTTATTTTTCAAAGCTGGAATTAAGTTTTTATACATCATACATCTCACACACTGAGAAATCTGCTTAATCTATAGTGGGGGCGTTTTTTTCTTCCTTTGAATGTTGATGCCTGCTTATGATTTGTCAGCATGATACAGGGATAAGTATAACACACCTCCAATAAAAATTGTCTTATAACACTCACTTGGACTTAAAAAACTTATTAGGTACCAAATACATTGATTGCTAATATCTCCTTAGTGGAGAGGTAAAATTAAAAATGAAGCAAAATGTTTTGCTCTTCTCTGCAGCCACTAATACATCCTGTGTCCCGTTTATCATGATGCTTTGTGTGGAAGGCCCTTTTTAATGTCTTATCGAATAGAGACATTTTATTTTTGTGCTATGCTCTTGTTGTGTTTGCCAAAACTGAAAAAGAAAATGCGGCAGCACTCACCAGTAAGGTGCAATGACGATCCTTTATTGAACAGACAGGATTAAAAATGACGTCTTCACGGCATTGGGGGTGTATATACAAAGGAAGAGGTGAGCAGGGGACGACCTTTGTATATACACCCCCGATGCCGTGAAGACGTCATTTTTAATCCTGTCTGTTCAATAAAGGATCGTCATTGCACCTTACTGGTGAGTGCTGCCGCATTTTCTTTTTCAGTTTTGGCATTTACATTGACTTTGTTCTTTGCGAGCACCTCCAGTTTTCTAGAGGCACATGTTTTTAGAGACACCGTGAGTGGACTTCATGTCCCTCGTTCTCGTATAAGTGGCTGTGCGGCTTCATTTTTTCTTGTTACAATATTTCTTGTTGTGTTTGTTCCCTTTGTTCTAATACAAATTCCTCTGTCAGAAATTGGCATCAGAATTTACGGATTAAATAATAGTGATTGGAGCATGATCTGGTTGCTATACATATAGGCAGACTTCTGTTATGCAAAATATTTGGCATCTGCTTGGTAAGGAGCAGGCTCAGCTCCTGAGCTCTCCTCATGAATTCCTCATTGATCTATGTTGAAAATGTGTATGATGGTTATGGGGATAGATAACTCAAATTGTTGTTATGACCAATAAATATGTTAGCGAAAAAAAAATTAAATATTCAACACTACTGTCAATTTAGAGCACACAATTCAGGAAAGTCAGTGATCGTATACAGCATGTAGTACCTGCTGGGAAAAAAAACTGTTAGGTAGTGATTACCATTAGACATAAATATAGAAGATTCAGTAGTAGTCACTGTGAACCAAGAGCTGCAACATTGGAGACTACTATGGATGGTAAGAACTTAATCACTTGAGACACATGCTAAGCAAATAATATGTAATGGAAATCCACCAACCTGTCACTTACCAGAATTTAGTTTTTAATTTACATTCTTGGTAAGTCTCATTGTTAAAATTTTCTGTGGCTGAGAACAAATATAAAATATATATCATTGACCACTAATAACAGCAACACATATGAGAAAACCTACGGTCGCTATTACAGTGCCCTACTGGACCCTATAGCAGCATTATTTTAGAACCGTCTGCATTATATAAGAACTGTCAGCCATAAATGTGCACCTTAATTCTATATTGGTATGAAGCTTTTTATATATCTAACAGCATTTTATTTTGCAGCTTAAAAAACCCAAGCCTTTATGCTATGAATATTTACAAACTTGCTTTATAAATGGCACAATTTGTAATTCCTGGCACTTTAGGCATTATAAAAAGTTATCAATGTGAATCCCATCTTACTTGTATTCACAACAAAGCATTCATTCTTTCTTATCTGTGTCCAACCGAGTGCTATGCTCTACAGAGCTTATTAAATCAACTACTTAGCTTCAATTCCCCAAATAATCTTTTACTGATTGTGAACCACAGTAAAGTATTATGGTGATATTTATATAAACCATAATTCATGATGTATTCAATGCAATTTTTCAAAATGTTTACTAAGGAACTATGATTTCTTGTTATTGAACATAAATGAAAATCTATCCCTTATTCCCAACGTGACACTTATTAAAATAACAATTCTAAAATTGTATAATTGTGTAATCAACTTTTGAACTTTGACATAAATTAATAAAGATATTTTCAGCATATACTTTTTTATAACTTTTAAGAAACTTTGAAGTGGGGTTCACTCTGAGTTATGATTTCAGTAAACAACCTTATGACCATTATCCTACCAAGATTTTACCTTTATTTTTACTCTAACAACACAAGAGCTATAGTGTTAAAAAGGAGGCAATGTAGGATATATTAAAAAAAAAAACAAGAATTAAGACAATAAACACAAAAAAATAATAGTTTTTCCATCATTTTGTGGATTATGAGTTAATCCATTCTACTGACCACAACGGCCAACTGTCCCAGAAAGTTGTTTGGTTTCCCTTAGTCATGAGCGAGCATACTCATTACCACCCGAGCATGCTTGGGAAATCTCGAGTAACGAGGTGGTGTGTATGTTCTTGGCATAAATACTAAAATAATTTTTTTCCCATCCAGCAGAGGACGTACATGTACTGTATATCACCTATCAATTGCAGGTGTATATAGTGGGCTCAGGAATTTAGCTGGCAACAAACACAGACAGTGCTAGCACCTACCTCTAACAGCATCAAGTGCAGCTAGCTCTGGTCACTGCTGTTTAACCATTTAAATGCTGCTGTCAATCACTGACAATGACATTTAAGCATCTGTCAGGCTTGCACAACTCATGAGCTGTCATGCTAGGCATATAGGTCGTATGAGCAATCTTCTAGAAGACAAGTTCTTCAAAATAGCCTCAACTGGTTCAACAGAAGGACCTGCGTTAGTCTCCTTTTAACCCTTCACTTATGTAGGATTTTTAATGCGACTTTGGTGCCCACAAATAGGGCTTAAGTTCCTCCAGCTTGTGTTTCCTCACAAACTTAACTGAAGTAACATTTGTTAGTTCAGCAGCATACCATTTTCACCTAGTGTATTCTTCATTGCTTGTTGTAAAAATTGGCATTTTCCTAAAGGGTAAAAATACTTTCAAAATATCCTGTGTGTATATGAAGAATAACACTATTTCTGGGCATTTATGACTTGTATCATGCATATGTACAAGTTCCCCCTTTGCATTCTCAAGCTCTCAATTACTCAGAATTTGTGGCTTTGATCTTTGTCATAAGCATCACAGAATGCAGAGTATCATTTCTGCCCCGCAATCAGTTTTAAACACACATACCCAAGTAGCAGTAGCATGAAGGAAAGTATATGCCAGTAGTGATCAGTGTAGATATGAATTTGGCACTGGGGTAATAAAAAAGACTTAGAAATTCCGGCTCTATCTTTCTGTCTCTCCCTCTGTTTCCTCACTCTTGCTCTCTCTCCCATCTTCATTTAGTGAAATGGGCTGTCTCACACGACAACACAGTGATCAGGCATTCCATCTTTATCTACAACACAGACTTGAGCTTTATTTTTCAGAGTGGATGGTTAGTGCAGGAGGTAGAAAAACTTTGCTTAAAGTACAATTCCCATTACTGTTTTACATGTTACTGTTCTTTGTTATTGTTAAATATATACCAATTTAATCCATGACAAAATGTTTCTCTGGAATTTTGTCCATTTGGACATCTGTAATGGTTCATCTTTGGTGATGTTTCTATATCTCAATCTATGCATTTTCTCTAAATATTTTAGATTGATTAACATATTTTATATATTAATAAAGTTTTATTATAACTCACCATTTGAAGATTGAGGGATTTTTTTCTTACATTAAGCTAAAAAATAAACACATTTTTGGTTATAGTACAAATAAGCTAAAGTTACTATTCAAGTTTTTTTTCGCGTCAAAAGACATGTTTAGTCATTCTGGTTAGAGTAGTAGAGAAAAATATGAGGCACTCAACAGTTTTATTAATGGGAATAAAACCAACTTCTTTATTCAGGTAGCTTAAACTTCATGCTTGACACTCAGATAGGCAACAGCCATTTCACGCTATTCATGCTTCATTGTGTTTGCAGAATAACCATTCTGGTTATTATTTTGTGAATTTTCAAGCATTATTTCTTTTAGCTTTGGCTATACAGCCAGGCATAACTTCAACAATAAAAGTTAAAGCAATTGCTACAAATCCCAGGGGCTAAGCTTAGTCAGAAAATAAATGTTTCACTCTGTGAATGGAAAACATAGTGGTGACCATTGGCTGTCAAACTGCGCTATTTACATTTTTCTTAGATTTGATGTAGAAACTGACAGGTCTTCATGCAACCATGGCACTTGATTACATGCAAAAAGTTCATTTAGCAGATCATATCAAATGTATTATACAGAATAGAACCTAGATAATCCAACATCCATATATTAAATACTGATCCAACAAATGAAAAGTATGAAGTAGCGGAATAATGTTTACAATCAATGGATCACATTTCGATCTAGCCTATACCTTGGTCACAGTTCACTTCTGGATAAAGAATGATAAGAATCTAGTTGTCATTTTGGTGCAAGAGAATACTGAAAATCATTCATATTTTGGTTGCCTCTAGAGTAAAAGCAGTCATGCTTCTGTTTGCAATACTAATGTTCAGTTTTCAGGGTTTCACCTCTTTATGTATCATACTAACCTAGGATTTCAAGTTACACTTTGCATAAATACTTGAGCTACTTGAGTGAGTATGTGTATGTAAGTATGTGATAGCACCCAACTCAACAAGTAAGGGTTTTGCAGCATGGGCATACTGATAAATATACAATATGTCACATGCAACTCCCCAAAATCATAAGTTTCTGCACCCAGGAAAGGTGCCAACAGTGTCTTTGGAGAGAGTCTTAAACCATCACTGACCCATGTGGTAAATGCTAGGACATTCCAATGTATTGTCATTTTATTTTACTTGTGTTTAATAACTTATTACATAATAGACTGTACATACAGAGTAAAGCAGCTAAGTAAAGGATATGTGTGGTATATTATGAATGTCATATGAACCATGTGCTTAGCATTACTAATAGCCAATACATAAGTTTCCTTTAATGATGAATTCATTACATTTTTTCCTATTGTTGTTATTTTTTTGTGTCATTAATTTTTTCATTTTTTATTACAGGGCAAAATTGTGGAGGAGTAGTACAAGGTCCTAATGGTACAATAGAAAGTCCTGGATTTCCACATGGATATCCAAACTATGCGAACTGTACATGGATAATTATCACTGGGGAAAGAAACAGAATACAATTATCATTTCAAATATTTGCACTGGAGGAAGATTTTGATATTTTATCAGTTTTTGATGGACAGCCTCAACAAGGGAATTTGAAAGTCAGGTAGGACTTCAGTTTCAGCAAAAATATTGATTGTGCTTCTTTGTGTAATATTTTCTACTTATGGAGTGGAAACAGTAATACATTACTGAGCATTGGGACCCTCAATGACCCCAAGAATGGAGCTCTGGATCTGTAGCCCTCTCTTGAATGGAATAGAGGGGCTTACATCATTCATTATCAATTGAACTGCCTGGAATAGCCAAGCACGGAATTTGTTTTTTTCTGGTTATCCCATATACAATGAATAAAGCATGAAGTATGAGAATCTCTGTTCCATTCAAGCTGGAACAGCAGTGTCCCATCATTAAAGATGCAGAGTTCTGTTCCAGGGATTCAGGGTTCGTAATGCAGCAATCAGCAAGTTAACCCTAATAAAGAATAGGGGAAAGCCCTGTAACCAATAGGATGCTTTTTGTATAAAGATATATGGGTATGTTCACATGGGTTATATGTAAAGCAGGTTTTCCATCCAGATTTTCAAGGTGGAAAATCTTTAAAGTTGTTCTCAGAGAAAAGAAAAGCTAAATAACAAATAAAAAATAATTAAAAGGAAATTCCTAAATACCCCTAAATTAGAAAATCACAATTGTTTTTAAGGAGGTAATCACTATGTAATTAAAATCTTTCACTAAGGGCAACCTGTCCTAAAATATTATGACAAGTGACTGTGAGGATGTGCAGTAGGATGCTCCGATCTCCTTCCTTCATAATATATGGGATAATGTACTCCACAAATACTAGTGGCGCTACCAGAGGTGCTGAGGTAAGAAAAGGCCACTCAAACTTCTCTTTACCCTGTGCTTCTGAATAGCAACAAAAGTATCTGCATGTTACAGAAAAGGAGCATCCTATTGCACATGCTCACAGCCATTTGTCCTAATGTTATATGACAGGTTTCTGTCAGAAGATGGTGGCCATATTAATTCTATAGTGATTAGCTCCCTAGACAAAATGATTGTATTTTTCTAATTAAATGTGTTTAGGAATCTTTGTATACTGACATTTCCTACAGCTATTTATTTATTTTTTATTTTTGGGGAACCCTTTTTTGTATAACACCCTGTAGAAAAAAAATATAGACAGGACCGATGAATACCTGTATCTTCAACAAATCACATCTGATAAGGACATTGCTGCAGACTACTTGCCCTGCTAAATTTAAAATAATAAAAAAACATTATACTCATTGACCCTGGTTACCTGTTGCCTGGTGAAAAGCTGGTGTATGAATAATCCATCCCCCACAGATGACGTCTTGTCCTAGGTCAGTGTCACTGTCATTCACAGAGCACAGCAAATACACGTCATATGTCAAGATGTAATTGCAGAAGAGGTAGGGTGACACAAAATTTAATAGGGTCTTATCTGCAACAAATATTTATTAGATGAGGGATATGATAACTGCTCACCCTTTGGGGTTGTTTAATCCACAGTTGAAGATTCAAGGATTGACAGCTGCTACAGAACCTTTAAGATGGGAGATCCCACTATATATAAGCATTAGAATGAGGATAGGAATAGTAACCAAAAAGGGTGGTGTGGAGAAACGGGGTTAGTGGGTGCTCCCGTTCGCTGGCCCGGCTGTCTTTAGCAAGACTGCATGGACCACGGCTCATACCACTGAACGCCCGCTTTATCTCCCCGTGGGCAATACACTACACAGACAACACAGGGCTAAGGTAAAACAGTGTGGCAATACTTTATTGAACCACAACACATAATAGCAAACAGAACAATCCCACCAAGGCTGGAATTGTTTGGTTACATGGGCGCATATAAAAGATCACTGCGTCTCCATGTATTTCCAGTATGGCACGATGTCAGAGCTTCCAGGGTCACATGGGCGCATATAAAAGATCACTGCGTATCCATGTATTTCCAGTATGACATGATGTCCGAGCTCCCAGGGTCGCTACTCCATCTGTGGATGAACGCACAGAGAAGGGGTAGTGACAAGCATAGGGAGATGACCAAGAACTGTCCATAGAGTCCATACAAGGTCCAAAGCCAGTTGACACGAGAGTCACCACCTGGCTTATCTGACCATCTCCGTGGAACCAGGCGACCAGTGGATCCCAACCCGGGCTTTCTCCAAACATATCCAAGGTTCAGAGATGGTCACTGGATCAGATCTGTCCTTCCAACCAGAGCCGAAAACCCCTAGGTTGTATCCTATAGAATCCTAGATCAGTGTCCCTCATGATGGTGCCATGATGAATTGGCTGCAGTCCTTTCTCTTGTCTGTTGGGTGGTTTGCAGAATGTCTGGCTGGTAGCTCTGTCTTACTTCAGTCTCCCAGGATGTGATCTCTGAGTCTTTTTATACCCAAGGCATGTAAGCTATTTTTAGAATTACCCAGGGTCTTTCAGTCCAACATCAAGATAAAGTATACAATGGTGATGGGATTAAGTAGCACTATTAGCATATAAGCACACATCAATAAACAAAGCTTAACACACTCAATGTACAGTCACTATTACAGACTTACACAGTATGTTAGGTAGTATATCAGTTGGCAAGTCTGTCTTCTTGACCCACCAGACATAAACACTTAAATTCACAAGCCAATATACAGATAAAAAGCCAGTTCTTTTGGATTTGCAAAAACATGGTTGTCTGGGAAATTAAGATACAATCTGGTTTCTTCACATTCCTCCCCCATCTTAATTAACCAGACATGATAGGCTTCTGATCATCCAGTTTCCTTAGAGCATATTCCATATGCTCCTTACGAAAATAAACTCTATACGTAATTGAAGAGTAACTACTGGTATCCATTGGGTCCACGCATGGCTTCCTCCACATTCCGTAGTTCCTGTATTAAATTCTATCCAATCTGTTGAAACTGGAACATCTCCTGTAGTTTCCATTTCTTGTTGAGGTCATATAGCCACTCTGGTCCTCTTCCCAAGGCCGATTTGGTGGGGTTGGATATAGTGGCATCCAAAACCTGCTGTGCATGCCTCATCAATGGTCTGCTAGGTCTGTCTGTATACCTCCCTTGTTGTGGAGCCCTGGATGGTGTGTGAGAACACCAGTCCCCTGCAGCTCCCCCGGTTCCGCCGGGCTGAGTAGTGTCCCACTGCTGCCACCAATTGTGGAGAAACAGAGTCAGTGGGTGATCTCGTCCGCTGGCCTGGCTGTCTTTAGCAAGACTGCATGGACTACGGCTCATACCACTGAACACCCGCTCTATCTCCCCGTGGGCAATACACTACACAGACAATACAGGGTTAAGGTAAAACAGTGTGGCAATACTTTATTGAACCACAACACACAATAGCAAACAGAACAATCCCACCATGGCTGGAATTGTTTGGTTACATGGGCGCATATAAAAGATCACTGCGTATCCATGTATTTCCAGTATGACACGATGTCAGAGCTTTCAGGGTCACATGGGCACATATAAAAGATCACTGTGTCTCCATGTATTTCCAGTATGACATGATGTCAGAGCTCCCAGGGTCACTACTCCATCTGTGGATGAATGCACAGAGAAGGGGTAGTGACAAGCATAGGAAGATGACCAAGAACTGTCCATAGAGTCCATACAAGGTCCAAATCCAGTTGACACGAGAGTCACCACCTGGCTTATCTGACCATCTCCATGGAACCAGGCGACCAGTGGATCCCAACCCTGGCTTTCTCCAAACATATCCATGGTTCAGAGATGGTCACTGGATCAGATCTGTGTCCTTCCATCCGGAGCCAAAACCCCCTAAGTTGTATCCTATAGAATCCTAGATCAGTGTCCTTCGTGATGGTGCCATGATGAATTGGCTGCAGTCCTTTCTATTGTCTGTTGGGTGGTTTGCAGAATGTCTGGCTGGTAGCTCTGTCTTACTTCCGTCTCCCAGGATGTGATCTCTGAGTCTTTTTATACCCAAGGCATGTAAGCTATTTTTAGAATTACCCAGGGTCTTTCAGTCCAATATCAAGATAAAGTAAACAATGGTGATGGGATTAAGTAACACTATTAGCATATAAGCACACATCAATAAACATAGCTTAACACACTCAATGTACAGTCACTATTACAGACTTACACAGTATGTTAGATAGTATATCAGTTGGCAAGTCTGTCTTCTTGACCCACCAGACATAAACACTTAAATTCACAAGCCAATATACAGATAAAAAGCCAGTTCTTTTGGATTTGCAAAAACATGGTTGTCTGGGAAATTAAGATACAATCTGGTTTCTTCACAGGTGGAGTCACAAATAAATCACATTTCCAATCAAGCAATATACCCAAAGAAAATGGAAGTAAAGGGTGAATAAACAAGTAGATATAAAAATATATATTTTTTTAAAACTTTAATAGCAAGATAGTTTAAAAAGTAAGGAGAAGAGTCATGGAGATTAACATAACAAGGAACACAAGGGATATAGAAACACTAAATAGAAGGTCAAATAATAAACAGATATACAAAAATAGGGGGCTGATAATCAATTATTCAGGGTGGAAGATTACAATACCTTCCTACCATGAAGGCATAGTATATGGATGGAATATTGTGACAGTTAGGAGACAACTAATAAGGCCTTCCAAAAAAGGCTACAAATAGTATGCTCAATATCAAAGGGCGAAATTCCAGGCAAAGTAAAAGGCACTGTAGCAGTCTCAACAGCAACCCATCAGACTCCAGATGTAATGTAAAAAGTAAACAGACCAATCAGCATGTAAATAGGTGTATCATGTGTTACCTGGAGATGAGTTGCAGCAAACCCCAACGCGCATTTCATGTTTGCTTCTTCAGGGGGTTATATGGCTAGGAATAGTAATCTGCACTGTTAATGTTAAAATCAAGAAATCCAGAACATGTTGTACATGATTGACCATGCGATTTATTCCCAATGTGTGTCAAAATTGGATCAACTTCTTCGTCAGGAGTAGCTTAATATTAAATAAAAAATAACATAGACTTAAATAGTTTAGTTTAAAAAAAAGGCGTCAGTTGGAGTAAAGTTTCTCTAACTTTATTTACATCAAGCAAGCATTTAGTCGCATGCACTTTTTTAAATTAAATACTATTTAAGTCTGTCTATATTTTTATCTAACACTGTGCTTCTCTTGATGACAAAATTGGTCCAACTTCGAAATGCATTGAGAATAAATAACATGGTCAATCCTGAACAAGCTCATCTGGATTTCTTGATTTTAACATTGGCAGCAAATAAATCAATCGAAAGGCAAATTGTACCAAAAAACAGACATCATTATCAATGAGTTAAGCATACTAATTTTCCACCTCAATCCATAGCTGTGAATCTGTAGACAAAGCTGCACCAAAATGAACATGATTTCTTGCAGATTTGCTGCAGTGGATATCTTTGAGGTTCCTGATAGAATTTTTGCGAAAATTTCCTGCAGTAATTTTGATGCATATGAATATACTACTCTTAGGCCATATTACTATGTGCAAGGAAGCTGTGTTATGTTTTTTCTGCTACATTTTTTCTATGTTTTTTCTGCAGGTATCTGCAATAAAAAATATGCAAGAGCAATATGTCCTGATTATGGAGCTTTTGCTGTATTTTTAGAAACACTGGAATTCTACACTCAGAAACCTAATTTGTGAATAAACAAAAATGCACAATTCAAAAGCATCTTGCTTGCGGTGGGCTTCCTCAAATCATATCCACTTTGCTTGATGTGTTAAACATGACCTAAGGCTACGCTCCCAAAATAATCTTTATTTTTATATAATAATCTTTATTTTTATATAGCGCGTACATATTCCGCAGTGCTTTACAGTTTACACACATTATCTTCGCTGTCCCCGATGGGGCTCACAATCTAAATTCCCTATGAGCTTTTTGGTAAGCTTTTGATGTTGCAGATTTTATGTCCCATTTCTGCACTCATTAAGTAAATTAGGTCACTTCCATTTTTTCTAAAATCTGCAGAGTGAAAAATTCACCAAAACTCATTGTGGGAAAGTAGCTTTATTGATTCCATCACGTTTTAAATCAGGTTTTGGATTTGATTATATTTCTAAGACCCAAACATTTAGTAAATATTTCTTGGTTACTATAGTGAAATGGAAATCTGGTTAACTAATGTACATGAAATTAAACCAACATATTAAACCTCTTTATTAATAAAATCAACGCATATTTTTTTTAATGTATAAGTAAATGAAAAAAAAATCTATACAAATTCACTTGAATATGAATATGGTATGGTCTGTGCTGTATGTATACCACTGAACTGACAATTATATTATCATTTAATAATTTGCTATGTTGAACACAGCAGGGCCCTTTTGAAACAAAGGGTATTTTTATAGTTCACTTTCATCACAAAGTGGTTAATCCCCATTCAAAGTATATCTCCAGGCAACAAATGAAAGTTAAGCTTGGCTGGCAACAAAGTAAATGCTACAACTTCTGACTGCAGTTGTTGGCAGCTGTAGCATTTCCTATGCCGGTAGCCAAACTCTTCATGCAAGTGCTGTTTTTTTCTCGTGCTGTCATTGCTAGCACAGCCATACTAAACTTACCTATAATTAATTGCAGCATCCTTGAAACATTGTCTATTTGGGGTCCAGCATTTGTGTGAGCTGTAAGGTCTTTCGTCCACCTGCTACTGATCAACAAGTTTCTTCTTATTACTCTGCATAGAGAAAAAATTCTCAATCAACTAATTAAAAGGAACCTATCATGGGAAGTAATGCTATTAATCTGCAGATATGGGGTTAATTTGCAGGTTAATAACATCCTGACACTGTGCGGCGCACGCACTGTGAGCCCCACTACTCGGAGGAAATGAAGATTCTTCCTCCTGGTAACATCTATCTTTCAGACACAGGGGTGGTGCAGGCGGCACAGTTTATATAACCGCTCAGTGAATAGAGAGCAAGGGCTGTAATCATGCCCCCAGAACTAACTGACAGCAGCTCAGCATAAGAACTCAACATTAGGGCTGGTCGTCAGTCAGTGCCAGGGATGCGGTTACAGCCACTGCTCTCTATACACTGAGAGGTTACTGAAACTGTGCCAACTGCACTCCTGTGTCTGAAAATGCAAGGCTGCTAGGGGGAATAAAGTTTGTTTCCTCCTGGCAGGGGTTCTCATGTAGCCAAAATCTAGAATTTTCTAAGTAACATACTAATCAAGAAAGCATGCTTGTCACTTCTCCAGATTTCCAGTAGCGAGTTGTACCATACAGTACATACCTTCCTTCAGGAATTACTTGGAGGACTTTATTTATTGTACTATGAAAAAATTATGAGTCTATGATATTTTAAAAATCTTGATAAGCTTTATGCAATATATAATGACTGCAATTATCTTCATATCATTGTTCATAGCAACTGATTCTAATGTGTTCACATAAGTATTCCAACCCAAGTACTTAAATCTCTTCCTATTTCATTAAGCATTGTGCTTTGCTAATTATCCTTAAAAACATTGGATCTCTGTTATTTTTTTCCCCAAATCTTTTTATTGAAATTATAATTATAACAATAAGCAATTCAGATAATGTCATCATTGATAAAAAAAGAAACTTTGCATTTCTCCAAACCCCCCTACCCCAACCACCCCCACCCCTCACTGTGTGCACGGTTCTCTGAGAACAAATATACAAAAATGAAGATACAATGGCTTGCAAACGTATTCACTCTCTTGGCATTTTTTTGTATTTTGCTACTCCACAACCTGGAATTTCACCATTTTTGGAGGGTTTTCAGCTGTTCATGTAAACAACAAATAGGAAAAAATAACTGAAAACTTTAGTATGCATGACAAATGACCCCCCTATAGTCAGTACTTTGTAGAGCCTCCTTTTGCAGCAATTTCAACTGCAAGTCGCTTTTGATAGATCTCTATGAGCATTCCACATCTTGCCACTGGGATTTTTGCCCATTCCTAGGGGCAAAACTGCTCCAGCTCCTTCAAGTTAAATAGTTTACTTTGGTGAACAACAATGTTCAAGTCTGGCCACAAATTCTGAAATGGATTAAGTTCTGAGCTTTGACTAGGCCTCTCAAAAACATTTCAAAGTTTACCCTTAAGCCACTCAAGTGTTGATTTAGTGGTATACTTTGTCTTATTGGATGGTGAACCTCCATCCCAATCTCAAATCTCTAGCAGACAAACAGATTTTTGCTCAAGAATATCTTTGTACTTTGCACCATCCATCTTCCCCTTGACTCAGACCATTTTCCCTGCTCCTGCTGCCAAAAAAACATCCCCACAGCATGATGCTGCCACCACCATGCTTCACTGTGAGGATGTGGTCTTGCGGTCATGAGCTTTGTTCATATGGCGCCAGATATAGCGTTTACCTTGGTTGCCGAAAAGTTGAATTTTGGTCTCATCTCACTATAGCACCTTCCACAATTCATTGGGGACATATTTTCATAACCCAACCCTGACTTGTACTTCTCAACAAATTTAAATCTGACTTGTTTAGAGATCTCCTTTGGTTTCTGGTGCCTCTTGCTTTAGGGTATTGCAGCCTCTGTGGACTTTTAGAAAAGGTGTGCATATTTTGACAGACTGTGTGATACTTAAATTGCACACAGGTGGACTTCCTTTCATTAAGCATGCAACTTACTTTCACAAGAAATTTTTAGGGGCTTCATAGCAAAAGGAGTGAATACATATGCGCATGCCAATTTTCAGTTATTTGATCCCATAAATGTAATTTATGCCTATATTTTTCTCACTTTACTTCACCAACTTAGACTATTGGTGCATCACACACAGATTGAATTTAAAAATATTTAAACACAGATTGTAATGTAACAAAATAGGTAAAACGCTAAGAAAGTGAATACTTTTGCAAGCCACTGTAGGTTGCCAAACCTGCCTGTGGCCAACTAACTAATCCTAACTACTGTTGTGCAGATACAGCCTGTGCACACAGAATCAGAAAATCATTACTTGTAACTGGTACAAAGTTTCCCTAACTCGAGCTGCATTCAGTTGCATTTCAACCAGATGCGTAATCATACATGACACTGGAGGCAATTTTAAGAGAGCTTCAATGTGAGATTCATGAAAAATAGCTGTTGGAATAGGTCCAAGTTTCTTAAATGTAACTTCAAGGTCTATAATAGATTCAGGTTCATAATTTCACAAGGAACAAAATTACTATCCTGGAATATTTTTTTTCCTGTTATGTTTTTGATCATTTTCATTTTTGTTGTATTCCTGTTCTTTTTTTCATATTTTTAATCAAACTATTAGATTTCTGTAAAGATCTTTAAGGTGTTGATTCATCTGTTTAAATGAGTAGAATTGCAAAGAGTTTGTAAAAATAAGCAACTTTGCAATGTCCCTTATATTAAAAATTCTCACCTTTCTTAAGAATAGATAGATTTTTAAATATATATAATAAGAGGTAACATTTATCCGTGCTGAGAGCCGCATGTCAAGCCTGACATGCCAAGGTGAAGAAATATGCAAATTGTCTCTTCAGCAAGAAAGAGGAGTAGAACTCTAGTATCACCTTTTGGAAGTAGCAATCCTAACAGTCAATATTGACCCATAACAAGTCTTGCCACATAACTTAGGATAAAAGCCAAAATCAAAATCTCAACTTGCAGACACTGTTTTTGAAGTACTGCCCATCATCAGTGCAAAGTTTGCGATCTAGTTTGGCTGGGTGAGAGGCATATGACCAGGATTCAAGGAGTAATGTTTCTCCTTGCAGAGACTGACAAATCAAGCCTGACGTGCCAAGGTGAGAAAACTTTTAAGCCTTGTGATGCGTCTTTGGGAAATATGCAAATTTTTTATATCCAAATAAGGGAAAACAGACAGCTGCAAGCTGGTTTTATTATGCTGGGTAGGGCCCAATAGCTATGGAGTTTCCCAGCCTACTATCAGCTCCGAGCTGTCTGATTAGCCTTAACTGGTTATTAAAAATAGGGGGCAAAACCTTAGCACTTTTTTAAATTTATCTATTTACTTTCTAAATTCATGTATAGTACACTACATAAGCATGTCAATAATGATGTATCTCACAGATATCTATCTAGATAAAGGGAAAATGGAGCACAGCACTCCATGGATTTTAGGTGAAAAAATGTGTTTTTTATTCAGAACTACATGGCATGGCAAAGTTGCGGCTCACACTGAGCCTTTTTCCAGCTGTGACTCCCACTCACACGTGAGTATATATACATATTATTTAACAATTCTCAATTAATCATAATTTCATCATAAAGTGCAATAATATACACATAAAATCTAAATTCCATGAACTCACTTCATTGTGCTACAATTTCATGTCAAAATATATTATATAAAGTGCTTTGTGCTAGAAAAGTGCTTTGAACAATAATAATAAAACCTCAGTGTTACTTAATTGATCATAATATAATAGTAAGTGCAGCTGTGTACATAATATCATTACTGTCTCCCCCAGTCTCGGATGTTAGTCACCTCATGGAGAACGTTAAAAAGCCATAATTCATTATGCAAGGCACCTATTGCCCATATTCCATTGCCTCATTGCAACCACCTTGGCGGCCGGCTAATCGTTAACTATGTGTGGCATGTTTTCAATTTGCGCATGCACACTGTTAGATTACCGACACTCCCGTGCCATCTTGAATACTCGTTTCAGTTGTCTTATAGCTTTTCTCATGTATCGAACTGCTTTCCTTAGCGTCTACTGCACACGTCACAGCTTTACCCCTGCATTCTCTTGGGAAGCTGTCCCAGAACACACCACACCCTCTATGTAATGCTTATGCATTTATTTTTAGATGTTCCAGCGCCATTTAGAATAAGGTTTATCAGAGCTTCCACATAGATTGCATTACTCAAACCTCTTAAAGGGCCACCATCTCGATTACCCTGGTGTATCCCCAATGAACTTTGTGTTTATTTTATAACACATCCTTGCTATTATCATATTGCATATGTTGTTCTTTTTTTAAATATAACTCTTATAGCTCTTCTTATAAGCAAGGTCTTGTGTATATAAGGATATCTGTACCATTAACCATCCTGGCTAATAGGAAAGTTTCCTTTCAAAGATACTTCTCATTGCCAATAACACGGATGGGAGGTATGCATTTCTCCTGGAATGGGTCCCTCAACCAAACAGTGTACACAGGACTCGAGTACCTGTTCCAACAAAATCTATCCCCTATTCCAAA
Source organism: Ranitomeya variabilis (assembly GCF_051348905.1). Taxonomy (NCBI): domain Eukaryota; kingdom Metazoa; phylum Chordata; class Amphibia; order Anura; family Dendrobatidae; genus Ranitomeya; species Ranitomeya variabilis. Next base: position 830,052,672 of record NC_135233.1, read on the forward strand.
AGAATACATGTATTTTTTTCATGGCATCATGTATACTGCTGGACAATACTAGGGAATGAACTTTATTTGTGTTCTTTTGGAATAGGGGATAGATTGTGTTGGGACAGGTACTCGAGTCCTTTGTAAACTGTTTGGTTGAGGGACTCATTCCAGGAGAAATGCATACCATCCATTGGTGTCATTGGTAATGGGAAGTACTGTATCTTTGAAAGGAAATAGTGATGAGTGAGTATACACGCTCGGGTGTCCTCCAAGTATTTTTTACTGCCCGGAGATTTAGTTTTCATCGCCGCAGCAGAATGATTTACATCTGTTAGCCAGCTTGATTAAATGTGGGGATTCCCTAACAACCAGGCAACCCCCACATGTACTTATGCTGGCTAGCAGCACAGTTCTTTGGGGATACACCAGGGTAATTGAGACGGTGGCCCTTTTAGAGGTTTGAGTAATGCAATCTATGTGGAAGCTCTGATAAACCTTTTCCTAGATGGTGCTGGAACACCTAAAAATAAATGCATAAGCATTAAATAGAGGATGCGGTGTGTTCTGGAACAGTTTCCCAAGAGAATGCAGGGGTAAAGCTGTGACATGCGCAGTAGACGCTAAGGAAAGCAGTTCGATACATGCGAAAAGCTATAAGACAACTGAAGCCACATCCAAGATGGCGCGGGAGCGTCCGTAATGTAAAAGTGTGGATGCGCAAATTGAAAACATGCCACACATAGTTAACAATTAGCCGGCCGCCAAGGTGGTTGCAATGAAGCAATGGAATATGCGCAATAGGTGTCTTGCATAATGAATTATGGCTGTTTAGGGTTCTCCATGAGGTGACTAACATCTGAGACTGGGGGAGACAGTAATGATATTATGTACACAGCTGCACTTACTATTATATTATGATCAATTAAGTAACACTGAGGTTTTAATATTATTGTTGAAAGCACTTTTCTAGCAAAAAGCACTTTATATAATATATTTTGACATGAAATTGTAGCACAATGAAGTGAGCTAAAGGAATTTAGATTTTATGTGTTTATTATAGCACTATATGATGAAATTATGATTAATTGAGAATTGTTAAATAATATGTATATATACTCACCTGTGAGTGGGAGTCACTGCCTGAAAAAGGCTCAGTGTGAGCCAAAACATTGCCATGCCATGTAGTTCTGAATAAAAACCACATTTTTGTCGCCTAAAATCCATGGAGCGTTGCCTTCCTTTTTCTCTTAATCTGGATTGGGGCCAGTATTGGATTCTTTGCTGAGGAGGCTTGTGCACCCACCTATTGGTATGGTGCTGTTCCACTTTTCTTTCTATCTATCTCATTTCTATCTTTGTACATCTTACACCTAACATCTGTCATTTCTATTCTGCATTCTATTCCAGTATGTGTCACATGGACAGCACACGGATAACACACTTGATGTAATCTCTGTGCATCTGTGCAGGATGTATTGACATCCATGATGCCAGAAAAAATTGACATGTCCATGTATAGGTCACACAGACACACGATCCGTGTGAGCCCAATAGGTTATAATGAGAGTGCGTGTGTAAGTGTCTCCATTACATGTGAAAACTGTCACCAGATGTAGTGGAGACACTGAAGCGTGAAGGGCTCCTAAATGTTCTGTTGTCTCTTGATTAAGTGGTCAGCTCAACTGGAATGTGAACTCTGGCTCTGCTCATATTATATAGCAGTTGTGCTGCCTGAGCTTGTATATTCAATTGAACACCTTTACAATTGTCTTTTATAAGTACCATAGCTCATCTATTAGAATATTTTACATGCATTCCTAAACTGACATTATTGTCTTGTTTAAATAAAGAATAAAAACTATGACATTTTTATCTGCTGAGAGTTTTATATTCTACTATTATTGCTGCCACTAATAAACACATGAATTTACAAAAAAAAAATGTGTATTATCTCTTGGTAAAGTGTAGCTCCCTGAGGGAAAACAGAGTTCATACCCTTGCAGAAAAAATACAGATCTCAAGCAAAGGAGAGGATTATGTACAAATCTATAAAAGCCACCTGTATGAAATAGTACAAGATTAGTTTGGCATTGGCATAGATTCTCAGAGAACGTCATTGCGCTTTATTTTTTTTATTTTATACAGGACTTGTTACTAATAACTCAATGTGTTTCCTAATACCATTACCAAAATAACAAGCAGACATTTTCTTTCTGATCGTTGAGGTACTAATAATGATGCTGTACAAGAAGTTTATATATGAAATGGAAAATTTAAAACCTTTCTGACATCGGATGTAATAATCCATCCATGTGACCTGGGTCTATTTGACCAAGGGTGGATTATTACATTTAAACGATCACCCTCGCACAGGGGTGGTGTGCGGGAAATCACCGCAGGGTGTCAACTGATTCTGACATCAGTCATCCGGCATTAAGTGCCAGGACATTAACCCTCAAAATGCTGCAATCGAACACGTATGTGTAAAAAAAAGAAAAAAAACAATAAAAGTACACATATTTGGTATTGCAGCGTCTGCAATGATGCAATTGAAAAAACTGACCGTCACATCCAAACATAGATTAAGTGTGAACAGGTGCTGAACCTTAGAGTCACCAACTCTTATACAGTCAAGCAAATAAGGCAGCACACTGCAGCGCTAACACATGCAAACATGAAACACGGAAATTGAACTGCATAACTGCACTAGAAATATGTGCAATGCGCTAAACGCTCTCATTTTTCATATTTCTAGTGCAGTTATGCAGTTCAATTTCCGTGTTTCATGTTTGCATGTTTTAGCTCTGCAGTGTGCGCCTTATTTGCTTGACTGCAATGATGCAATAACTTGACCTATAATACTGTCCCACTATTTAACTCCTTTTGTGAACACCATAAAAAATAAATTATAAAAAAGTCAAAAAACAATTCTTTTTCATCATACTACCAAACAAAAAGTGGAATAAAATGCGATAAAAAGACAGGTATAAATAAACATGGTACTGATGAAAACGTAATATTGTCCCACTAAAAAACAAGCCACCATACAGCTCCATCAATGGAAAAATGAAAAAAAATATAGCTCTCAGAATAAAGCAATGCAAAAATAATTATTTTTTCTCTAAAACAGTTTTATTGTATAAAAGCGCCAAAACATAGAAAAATATAAAATTAAGGTATCACTGACCCGAAAAATAAAACTGCCTTATCAATTTTACCACACATGGAATGGCTTAAATCCCCCCCCAAAATACATTCCTGAATTGCTGTTTTTTTTCATTCTGCATCCCAAAAATTAGAATAGAAAGCAATCAAAAAACATCATGTGCCCAAAAATGGTACCAATAAAAATATCAACTCTTCCTGCAAAAAACAAGCCCTCACTGTTAGGGCTAGTGGAACGCACCAAATTATAAGAGAGATGGTATAAGGTGCGTTTGCGGCCGGGGACCACCGTGCAGAGTTTGAACCTACTGCTGAGTAATGACGGACTATATGGCGGTACAATGTGGATACACACATGGGTTAACTTCACCCTGTGTGAAGGAAGAAAACCATGTTGCATCACAGGGCCGCGGTACCACACCAAGAGCGCAAGCAAGGAGTCTTAGGACTCTATCCCAAGACATAGGATTAGAGTACGTTCAGACCACTTGCGCTCAACACTGCAACTGGGGTGTCAAGAATAACAGAAAATATAACTTAAATGCACAAAAGTGCATGCTGTGCTACTTTGGCGGATGCCACTAACCACCCAGGCTTGGGATAAGAAAGCACTCTAATAGCGCAAGGTTCCGCATTGGCGGTCACAGCAATTAGACACTGTTTTGTGTGTTAATTGCTGATAGCTCAGCCAGGCGCCAGATAGCAGACATCCAACCTTATGCAAGCAGTCATCCACAAGGGAGGGGATGATTAAAGAATGACTTGCACTCATCAACACACACACGTTTTCAAATGTATACTAGCGCATGGCCGTAAGGTCATGCGAACCTTTTATAGCTGCAGCAAGTTCAGGACCTTCCTAGAGGACCAATGAGAACTGCTACAGTAACTGAGAAACTTCAGGACCTTCCTAGAGGACCAATAGGAGCTACTGCAGTACCTGAGCATGTCACCCCAGACCTCCACTGTGAGGTCTTCCTTTGGGCATGCTCAGAAGGGGAAAAGCAGGACTTAGTCCCAGACCTGCTCACTGCTGAACATTGCTGGCTACAAGGACAGAGACTGGAAGGGCAGTAGAAACCAGTCGTCCAGTATCAGCCTGAGCTAGATGCTGGGACCAACGTCTCCGCTGAGCAGACTCCACTGCAGCTGGAAAAGAATGGGAGACCACAGTGGACATGGTTTGAGATTCCCCCTGTGCAGAGGTGGGAACTCGACACCTAACACTCACATGACTATTTGTTGCATTAAAAAGCATATTTTAGTGTGTGACAGGAGATGAACATAAAAACATAAATCTGGTATTGCTGTAATGGCACCGACCCGAAGAATAAAGTTGCCTAATCACATATACCGCATGAGGAATGGTGTAAAATATAAATAAAACCAATTTTTCACTTTAGGCAGATGGAGGCACTGTGGACGCCTTTTGACCTGTGATCCGGCGGTGTCCGACTTTATAGGATTACATAAAAGGGCTGTCAGCCAAAGTTTTGTGCACTTTTAGGCTACTTTCACACTAGCGTTAACTGCAATACGTCGCAAATGCGTAGTTTTGCCGAAAATACGCATCTAGCAAAAGTTCTTGCTGGATACGTTTTTTTGTCATAGACTAACATTAGCGACGCATTTGCGATGCATTGCCAAACGTTGCGTCCGTTTTGCGACGCTTGGGCGTGTGGTAGCGGACCGTCGGGAGAAAAAAACGTTAAATGTAACGTTTTTTGCTCCCGACGGTCCGCTTTTTCCGACCGCGCATGCGCGGCCGGAACTCCGCCCCCACCTCCCCGCACTTCCCCGCACCTCACAATGGGGCAGTGGATGCATGGGAAAAATGCATCCGCTGCCCCCGTTGTGCGGCGGAGACCACGCTAGCGTCGGGAACGTCGGCCCGACGCACAGCGACGGGTTGTTCCCGACGCTAGTGTGAAAGTAGCCTTAAAAAGAAGTATACCACTTAACAGAGACCAGATGGAGTCTAGAGTAAATCTGCTACCTTATTATACTGAATGGATCCCTCGGGGGTTTCATCTGAATCACATCACACAGAGCTTTAGATGGAAACCCCAAAGTGCTCAGCATAGAGCGCCGGATAAATGTGATCCCAAACATTATGTAAAATGTTCCCAATAAAAGCTTCAACTAAATCCACAAAAAAGCAAGCTCTCACTCAGGCTATCATCTGTTAATGGAAATATAGGGGTATTCCACATTACTGGTAATACAAAGGCTCTGGAAAAGTGAAATGGCTTCATAACCCTCCAAAAGAAATTAAGCAAATTCTGTGCTCCCAAATCCAAATGCCCACTCCTTTCTGAGCCCCACGGTGTATCTAAACCGCATATAGCATGTACATATTTAGCACTTCTGAAGTGATTAGAGCCCACCTAACTTATGGGTGCACAACTCCAGAAGCACAGGCTGAGCATAACGTACTGGCGACTGCAATATACTGGTCACTAAAATGGCAGTTTGTAGTTTTCACTTGGCAACATTCATTGCTGCTTGTTTCTGGAAAATACCTATGGAGTAAAAATCAGCGCTACACCTGTAGATAAATTCCCAAAGGGGCATAATTTACAAAATTGGGTCACTTGAGGGGGATTCTGCTATCGTAGCAATTAGGGGCTCTGTGTATGGAGTCTGTAAGCTCTTCTAAGAAAATCTGCACTCCAGGAGGCAAATAGCACTCTGTTCCCCCCAAGTCTCGCCATATGGCTAAGTAGTACTGTACAGCCACATATGAGGTATTGCCACATTCAGTAGAAATTTTGAGACAAATTTTGGTGGCATTTTATCAAATTCTTGTGTGAAAATTTAAAAATCTGGGGCAAAAACTCAATTTTGATGGTAAAAATTTAGTTATTTTTTCTTCACTGTTCAATGGTATAAAATTCTGTGAAACATCCGTGGTGTCAATATGATCACTGCACCCCTATGTGAATTCATTGAGAGGTGTAGTTTGTAAAATGGGGAGGGTTCTGCTGTTCTGGCACCTCATGGGCTCTCTCAGTGGGTCATGGCACCTGCAAGGCATAACAGTAAAATCTGGCGCTCCTTGCCTTCTGAGCTTTGCATTGTGCCTAAAAAATATTTAATAATGTAGGGTATTGCCGCACTCAAGAAAAAATGGACATCAGTTTGTTGAAAAAATTTCCTATTAGCCCTTAGAAAACTTAAAAATTTGGGGCTAAAACAAAATTTGTTTAGGAAAATGTGATTTTATTATTTTCACAGCTCAACTTTATAAACTTCTGTGAAGCACCTGGGGGTTAAAGGTGCTTACCATGTATCTAAATACATTACTTGAGCATTTAGTTTAAAAAAATGTGGTCAAGTTTTCACTGTTTAGGCACTTCAAGTAGTCTCCAAATGGCACATGACATTCTTTCATGATTCCAGGAAATTTTAGATTCAAAAAGTCAAATGACGCTCCTTACCTTTCCGAGCCTTGCTGTGCACCTAAACGGTAGTTTTCTCCCTCATATGGGGTATCAGCATGATCAGGAGAAATTATACAACAACAATCTAAAATAGGATGCACCACTGGGACAGGAATAGAGAAAATATACAACTGTGAAGTTAATAGTTGATTAGTTGATTACCTCGAAGTGCTATGGCTGGTGTATAAATAAACAACAAATTTTAGGGTCCATTTTTTTCCTGTTACCTTTATAAAAATAAAAAAAAATTGATCTGAAGTACATTTTTTATGAAAAAAAAGGTAAATGTTAATTTTTTTTTCCAAAAAACTCCTGTGTAGCACCTGAAGTGTTAATAAACTTTTTGAATGTGGTTTTGAGCACCTTGAGGATGCAGTTTTTAGAATGGCATTACTTTTGGGTATCTTCTATTATATAGACCCCTCAAAGTGTCTTCAAATGTGATGTGTATCGAAAAAAAATGGTTTTGCTAATTTTGTTGGAAAAATGAAAAATCGCTAGTCAACTTTTAACCCTTATAACTTCCTAACAAGAAACAATTTGGTTCCAAAATTGTGCTGATGTAAACTAAACATGCGGGAAATGTTATTTATAAACTATTTTGTGCAACATATCTCTGTAACTTAAGGGCAAATTTTCACTAAATTTCCATTTTTTTTCAAAAATAAGTGCAAGTGCACCAAAGAAATGTTACCACTTTCAATAAGCACAATATGTCTCAAAATAGCAATCTTAGAATCAACAGGATCCGTCGAAGCATTCCAGAGTTATTACCTCATAAAATGACAGTGGTCAGAATTGTAAAATTTAGGCCGGTCATTAACATGGAACCCACCTTCCATGGTAAAAGGATTAATAACAACATATTTAAACTGTTGTCCATCTTTCCTAATCACTTATATTTACAACAAATGTTTGTTTGCATGAGGAGGAAAGCAGTCTTGGGATAGCTCAACCTCAATGTGGTTTTGAAACGTAAGCTTGTGGGTATGTTGGCAAACACAGCATTTACATCACATTTAGCTTTAAGTATTGTGTGTTTTTTACTGAACTATTATGTGCATTGCTAGGGAAAAGACTTCTAAATGGAGCTGTACAGTATTGATCCTATGTGCATGGTTTTTTTTTAAATTTGCAGCATTCTTTGTACTCTGCTCATGTTTAAAGTTTACCTGTCTTTTTACTCTAAACAGGTAGACCAACATGGCCTAGCTGCCCCCATCCACCACAAGTTAAAGCTATTTTGGTGCACATTAGCACACACCAGTCTTACACGTATGGGAATTGTCCCAAATCTTATCTCCAATTTTTTTAAGTGCAGGAGCTTACAGTTTTAGGCTATGTTCACATGTCCAATAGTCATCCATTGTACATGTCCAGTAGTCATCCATTCTATAGCAATCCATTGACAAAAAAGTTGTGCTGACATAACTTTTTTGTCAGCTTTAAAAAAACTGATTTCAGCCGGACCCATTTTTTTACACTGAAGTCTATGGAAAACAGATCCATTAGATAGCCATTACTTTTCTTCCATCTGAAACGGATCCAGTAAGCAAAAATTGATCCTTTTTAAATTAAAGAAAAGTGAATGGCTATTTATCTGATATTTTCCATAGACATTAATGTTAAAAAATAAATTCAGCTGAAATCGGTATTTTAAAAATGGACAAAATGTTGTGTTTGCACAATTTTTCTGCAAATGGCTTGCTGCTGTATTTGTTCTAATGAACATGTGAACATAGCCCTAGCACTTGCTTCAGCACTTGCTTCAGCTTGGCAAACAGCATGACAAAGATATGACAGGTGAACAGGACAAACACAAATGATAGTTATTGGTGAAATTTTAGAAAAAATCATGGTGTCTGTGAGCACTGCATGTGAAGAGAGTTGAAGTGTTATGGAGTAAAGCAACTATTATTTCAAACAATGTGTTTTGGAGCCGATCTGGCTACTTCATCAGGTACAAAGTGAACAGGATGTCAGTCATGACTTTTTATAAAGGTCAATCTTGAAGTAAAAAAACTGAAACCTGTTGACGGGGCCAGATTGTCTCTGAAATGCATCAATTGAATAAATACCTGCTTTAATTCATGACATCTTAGATTGCCTCTTCACTAGCAGCACTCAACGAGACCAATATTCTCTCTTTGCAAATTCACGTTGAGTCCTGACAGCTTCCTTCAGGACTTTGTGGAAGTTGCTGCAGCCTTTGGAAGTTGGAGCATTCAGGCTAGCACCAGTGTTGTGCCTGCTGAACAGCAACTTCAGGTGAGTTCAAGCCCTTATTTTTCATACTCACTCATTGTTGGTGGTATCGCACTTAGGAGCGCTTTCCCCTTGTTTCTTCCGCTGGTAACACCTACCCCGGCGGCAATGAATCAGTGCCTCCTTCCCAACTTGACATGCATGTAGCAGAAAAAAATGATTGTGGCCATTAATAACTGTTAATTGGTTGCAGTTCTCACATGACATAACAATGTTATTCAAGCCATGGGACAGTCAACTTTAACATTGCTGGAACAGTGCCAGTGTGGGAAGTGAGTGTACATTTTTTTAAAGGAAAATAAAGCAGGAAATCTGTCAGTAGGATCTACTGTTTGAAGTCATTTATATGGGAATGTAGGTCACAGAAAGCTGAATAAAATGATACCTTGATATGCAATGTGATGTCTTATTCTAGTGAAATCCACATTTTTCTTATATGTAAAAGAGCTGTTCCAGGCTATGGGCTTCACACTGATCTGCATGAGGATCTGTGTCCGACCCATAGCCTGGAACAACTCATTTGGATATATTGGCTATCTCTGGCATAAGACTTCGGATCGCAGATGTCAAGGTATTATTTTATTCAGTTTCCTATGACCTACATGCCCATATAGATGACTTAGGAGGATTGATTCTACTGACAAATTCCCTTTAAGGATTCTGGGTAATCCCTATAACTTTGGATATTCTGTGGTACTACACTAGTAGTTTTACATTTTTATCCAATATGATTATTTAATTAGTAAGTGATGTTGTATGTTTCTTCGGACATTGAATTTTCAGGTCAAAATCTTATTGTTGAATATTGTAAGGATGAAAAAAGCATTACAACTAAGAATAGTTCCATGTTGAAGAGTAATGTACTCTAGCAGTAAGCACAGAATATAATATAGTATCTTAATGGCAGATGGTAACAACTTTCTTCAAGGTCCGATGACCACACAAAAAATATAATGCAGCAAGCCTAAGGACACAATAATTGTGTAAAATGCATTAAAATGGACAATGGCACTTATATAAGCCTAATTCAATCATATGTAATATTAATACACAGGCTCATACGAATGTCATAGTCCGAGAATTAAAATTATACACTGTAAAAAGAACAAAACATTGCATTTAACATCAATGTCAGAGTCATGTAGGCACAAGAAAATAATGAAAAATCAATCAATCATCATGGAACATGAAAGGGAAGCAAATCAGAAAGATTAATGATGTTTTTATATTACTTTCCATGTAGTGCATTTAACTACTGTACTTGATAATTATTTATACAACTAGATTGATCCTTACAACTCTAAGGTCCAGAAAAATTATATATTCAAATGAAATGAAAAATTCAAATTCAAATGACCTTTATTGTACTTTGAGTCATAGCAAAGATTAAACTAAGATAATTTATAAGAGATTGTTTTCCATATTTTTTTCAAAGAATCTTAGTTATATGAATGTGTTTGCAGTATGTAAAACTACAATCAACTAACAGTGCTGGAAAAGTATGCTAAATTCTTGGAGGTAATTTGATATTTATGTTTAGAAAAACACTAAAAGAGACATCCCCTTAGTGACCGAACCACTTTTGACCTTAATTAACAGGCCGATTTTTACAATTCTAACCACTTTCATTTTATGTGGTAATAACTCAAGAACACTTCAATGGATCCAACTGATTTTGAGACTGATTTTTTTCTGACATACTGGACTTCATGATCGTTCTTCTATATGACTTGCATTTAGTTATAAAAAAAACCAGAAATTTAGCAAAAGGTTTGAAAATTTAGCAAACTTTTCATTTTTGTGCACAATTTTTTTTGTTAGGATGTTATAAGGGTAAAAAATTGACCAGCAATTTATCATTTTTCCAAGAACATTCACAAAACCATTTTTTAGACACCACATCACATTTGAAGTGACTTTGAGGGGTCCATATGACAGAAAGTACCCAAAGTGATACCATTATAAAAACTGAAAACCTCAAGGTGCTCAAAACCACATTCAAGAAGTTTATTAACCCTTCAGTTGCTTCACGAGAACTGAAGCAATGTGGAAAGAAAATAAATAACTTTTAACTCTTTCACGAAAAAAAATTACTTTAGACCTAATTTTTTTTATTTTTACAAGGGTAACAAGAGAAAATGAACCACAAAATTTGTTGTGCAATTTCTCGTAAGTACGCTGATATCCTATAAGTTAGGGAAATTGACTAGGCGCACGGCAGGGCTTGGAAAGGAAGGAGCACCTTTTTACTTTTTGAATGTAAAATGTGTGGAATTAATTTGGAGCCCCCTTGGTGTGCCTAAACAATGGAAACCTCCAACAAGTGACACCATTTTGGAAACTAAACCCCTTAGGGAATTTATCTGGATGCTAATTAAGCACCTTGAACCCACAGGTGCTTCACAAAAGTTTATAATGTTGATGAAAATAAAAATATCTAAATTTTCCTTGATAAATTCTTTTAAGCTCCAAATTTTTCATTTTCATAAGGGTAACAGGATAAATTGCTCCATACAGTTTGTTGTGCAATTTCTCCTGCGTGCACAGATACCCAATATGTGTAGGAAAACAACTGTTTGGGTGCACGGCAGGGCTTGGAAGGGAATATATAATGAGCATTTTGAACCCATGAGCACAAAAATTGATAACAATAGAGTCTCATATTGAATACGTCATAATTAGTCATTACTCCAGTTTGTATCAGGTGCTTGGATATGCACCAAATATCATGGGTGCTCGAGTGACATGCTTAAGCCCCTGCCCGCATTTTTCATGGCTGTTGGACAGCCCCCCAAAAATATGCGAGGTTCCGCGATACTCTGTGCATACCCAACCACCCAAGCAAATTTGAGTAGTGAGGACTTGTGCTCAAAACAAGCTGTCATATAATCATTTTTTTTACCTTTGAAAAAAAAAAGAATTCTAACTCCAATCCTAATACAACCCTAACTCCAACTATAACCTTAACATAACCCTAACCCTAACACAACACTAACTCCAACCCTAACCACAGTCTTAACACCAACTCCAACTCTAACACTAACCCTAACCCTAATGCCAACCCTAACTGCAAAAAATGAAAAAAAAAAAAAAACAATTTTAGAAAATTTTTCTAACTAAGCAGGTGACAAATGGGTATTTGATTAACTATTTTTAAATTTTTATCACTGTGATAAGGTCTATCGCAGTTATCAAAAGGAACTAATAGGAAATATTCCCCATTGTAGCGGGTATAGGCCGGTTGGTCTTGCATGTGCCCACCATTTTTTCCCAGGAAGATGATGCATAGGGCCATGGGACAGAGCAGGAGTGTCAGGGGATGGAGGAGGTACTGAGGGGGGATGGGGGACCCCATTTCTCTCTTTTATGATATGCTATATCATATCAGATGTGAGAGAAATTAATTTTCAATCTGTCCTTTTTTGTGATCACCGTAAATCGGTGAATAATGGCGATTACATGACGGGACTGTAAAAACCAAAGCTGATCATGTTCTCCAGAGTCTCAGCTACCTCCGTTAGCCGAGACTTCAGAGTTTTTACAATGCTGGGGGGAACTATAACCCTTATTTCTCAATGTCATTAAAAAAGCAGCATTGATGAATAAGTTCCCTTAACTGCCGCTGTTAAAAGGCATATTGGCGGTCATTATGGGGTTGAAAAATTAAAATGTACTGTAATCTAGAAAATAATAAATGTAAATCTAGTGATCTTAAAGGGAATATGGTATCCAAAGTGACAGCATAAATGTCAAGTTTTCTGGGTATCATTCAGAGCAGATTGGAGCAATATTTGCAGGACAAGCGGCTATGTTGGAAGTCTGTGACCACTAGACTAGAGCCATACACACCTCCCCATCTGCTGCCATCTACTTCTGGTACTTCTTCTGATTAGTACAAGGCTCTGTGACATGACATGTTTCATCATATCACAATGATAATGTCATTCCAAACTGCTAATCATATCAATATAATGTTGTCCATTGCCAACTATGGGCCCAGTCAATATCTGGTTATGCCTCTGATTTCAAATGGAGCCAAGCTAAAAAAAAATTTGACTGGCTTAAACACAATTGAAGAGGTAAAAATATAATTTTGATGACATTATCATCTACAAGTGGACAATACACCATGTTCCAAATTATTATGCAAATTATATTTTTCTCGGATTTTCCTAAATGGTCGGTGCAAATCACAGTCAGTCTAATAAAAGTCATCACCTGTTAGAGTATACATCAAATTTTATTGAAGAATCCTCCTAATAATAACAGTATAATCTCCAAAATGAATAAAAACTCAGAATGCACTGTTCAAAATTATTAGGCACAGTAGAATTTCTAAACATTTGATATGTTTTAAAGAACTGAAAATGCTAATTTGTTGAACTTGAAGCATTAGGAGGTCTCATAAACTGAACAAAAAAATCTATTTAACTCCAAAACATCCTATCAGGCCAAGTTACATGTTAACATAGGAACCCTTCTTTGATATCACCTTCACAATTCTTACATCCATTTAACCTGTGAGTTTTTAGAGAGTTTCTGCTTGTATTTCTTTGCATGAAGTCAGAATAACCTCCCAGAGCTGCTGTTTTGATGTGAACTGCCTCCCACCCTCATAGATCTTTTGCTTGATGACACTCCAAAGGTTCTCTATAGGGTTGAGGTCAGGGGAAGATGGTGGCCACACCATGAGTTTGTCTCCTTTTATGCCCATAACAGCCAATGACTCAGAGGTATTCTTTGCAGCATGAGATGGTGCATTGTCATGCATGAAGATGATTTTGATCCCGAAGGCACGTTTCTGCTTTTTATACCGTGGAAGAAAATTGTCAGTCAGAAATTCTATATACTTTGCAGGTGTTATTTTCACAGCTTCAGTAACCCTAAAGGGCCCTACCAGCTGTTTCCCCATGACTCCGGACCAAAAAATGACTCCTCCACCTCCTTACTGACGGCACAACGTTGTTGGGACATGGTGACCATCCACCAGTCATCCACTACTCCATCCATCGGGACCATCCAGGGTTGCTCGACACTCATCAGTAAACAAGACTGTTTGAAAATTAGTCTTCATTTATGTCTGGGCCCACTGCAACCATTTCTGCTTGTGAACACTGTTTAGGGGTGGCCCAATAGTAGGTTTATGCACCACAGCAAGCCTTTGAAGGATCCTACACCTTGAGGTCTGAGGGACTCCAGAGGCACCAGCAACTTCAAATATCTATTTGCTGGTTTGTAATGGCTTTTTAGCAGCTGCTCTCTTAATCCGATGAACTTGCCTGGCAGAAACCTTTCTCTTTATGCCTTTATCAGCACGAACACTTCTGTGCTTAGATTCAGCCACTAATCTCTTAACAGTACGATGATCACGCTTAAGTTTTCGGGAGATATCTAATGTTTTTAACCCTTGACCAAGGCATTGCACTATTTGATGCTTTTTGGCAGCAAAGAGATCCTTTTTCTTTCCCATATTACTTGAAAACTGTGGCCTGCTTAATAATGTAGAACATTATTTTTAAGTAGTTTTCCTTTACTTAGAATCACCTGGAAAACTAATTATCACAAGTGTTTAAGATTGATTTCAGTGATCCATTGAGCCCTGAGACACAATACCATCCATGAGTTTATTTGAAAACAAAACAATTAAGTCTTTATGACACTGAAATCCAATTTGCATAATAATTTGGAACATGATGTATGGTGCCTCATGTAGACACTACAGTATATAGAGCCCTATTGAGTATCTATGAATCCATAAAAATATAATCACAAGGACTCTATATGACTTCATATGTGTTGATTTTTGCTAGATACATTTTATTTTCTGTTAAAGAACCTATTTATTCAGATCGGGAATAGTGGTAATTTGGCATAAGCTGCTGTTAAATACATACAGTTTTCAGCAGTCAAAAGATATACTAAAAATACATATCAAAGTGTTGATACAAACTGAACATAAATCTTAAGGAGTAATGGTCATTTTATTTTTATTTCATAAATCAATAGTACATTACCAAAATTATCAAATTTAACTTTCTAATTACTGAGATCGGAGATGACAGTTTCTTTGGATAGAATTCTGTGTGAATGCAAGGAGGGAGGAGCCAGAGACAGAGCTCATCCTTCCTTCTCCCCCTGTCTACATAGTATTGTATCAGTAGCAGTTGCTTTATCCTATCTCAGTAATGGGAAAGTTTGTCTTCACTGAATACAGAATTTACCTTAGAATTGAGAATTTTAGTAATGAATAATCAATCCATGTGGAAAAAGAAGCAGAATTCTCTGTTAAGATATCTTGCAAAGTTGCTTATTTTCACTTGTACCATTGATTTATAAAATAGAAACAACTGTTACTCTTTAAGTTTAGATTTTGTAGTAGATCCAAAAAGTATCGTGTCTCCTTGCGGAGAGTGACATGTTAAGCATGTCAAGATGAGGAAACTTAAAGCCGCAATGCTCCTGTGGGAAATATGAAAATTGTCTCTTCAGAGAGGAAGAGGACAAGAACTCTAGTGCCACCTATTGGGAGTTTGTAGTAGAATTTCAAGATTTGCGAATGAATCAACTTTGTCAAATCTAAACCAAAAAAGTGAGGATCAAAATGGTTTTGGAGGAATGCATACAATATATCCAAATAAGTGAGACCTGTTGTGAAATTGGATTTTGGGCTCCCCCGGTGGCCACTGGTGGAATTGAACTTGTGTGCATCATCCCCTCTGTTCACCTGTTCCCATCAGGATGTGGGAGTCGCTATTTAACCTTGCTCCTCTGTCACTTCCATGCCGGTCAACATTGTAATCAGAAGCCTTTCTGTGCATGTTCCTGCTACCAGACAACTTCCAGCTAAGTCGGACTTTTGTCCTTGTTTGTTTTTTGCATTTTGTTCCAGTTCACAGCTGCAGTTTCGTTTCTGTGTCTGGAAAGCTCTTGTGATCTGAAATTGCCACTCTGATGTTATGAGTTAATACTAGAGTCTTAAAGTAATTTCAGGATGGTGTATTGATAGGGTTTTCAGCTGACCATGAAAGTACCCTTTCTGTCTTCCTGCTATCTAGTAAGCGGACCTCGATTTTGCTAAACCTATTTTCATACTACGTTTGTCATTTTCATCTTAAATCACCGCCAATATATGTGGGGGCCTCTGTCTGCCTTTCGGGGAAATTTCTCTAGAGGTGAGCCAGGACTATATTTTCCTCTGCCAGGATTAGTTAGTCCTCCGGCCGGCGCTGGGCGTCTAGGGATAAAACGCAGGCTACGCTACCCGGCTACTGTTAGTTGTGCGGCAGGTTTAGTTCATGGTCAGTTTAAGTTTCCATCCTTCCAAGAGCTAGTTCCTATGTATGCTGGGCTATGTTCTCTTGCCATTGAGAACCATAACAGTTTGACCGGCCCACAAAGGGTTAAATTAATTGGCAGAGAAAGGAGAGAAAAAAGAAGTCTGCTGAAATTTTTTTTTTTTTTTTTTCCTTCAGTTCTGAGTGTGCTTTCAATTGAATCACTTGCAAGTCTGCCTATATTGCAGCCTTCCTCTCTCTCTCTCCTTCTAATCCTGGAATGGCTCTGTGTTCACCTGTTTAAAATGGATATTCAGAGTTTAGCTGCAGGTTTGAATAATCTCACCACGAAAGTTCAAAATTTACAAGATTTTGTTGTTCATGTTCCTATATCTGAACCTAGAATTCCTTTGCCTGAATTTTTCTCGGGGAATAGATCTTGCTTTCAAAATTTCAAAAATAATTGCAAGTTGTTTTTGTCCCTGAAATCTCGCTCTGCTGGAGATCCTGCTCAGCAGGTCAGGATTGTGATTTCCTTGCTCCGGGGCGACCCTCAAGATTGGGCTTTTGCATTGGCTCCAGGGGATCCTGCGTTGCTCAATGTGGATGCGTTTTTTCTGGCCTTGGGGTTGCTTTATGAGGAACCTCATTTAGAGCTTCAGGCGGAAAAAGCCTTGATGTCCCTATCTCAGGGGCAAGATGAAGTTGAAATATACTGCCAAAAATTCCGTAAATGGTCTGTGCTTACTCAGTGGAATGAGTGCGCCCTGGCGGCGAATTTCAGAGAGGGTCTCTCTGATGCCGTTAAGGATGTTATGGTGGGGTTCCCTGTGCCTGCGGGTCTGAATGAGTCCATGACAATGGCTATCCAGATCGATAGACGTCTGCGGGAGCGCAAACCTGTGCACCATTTGGCGGTGTCTACTGAGAAGACGCCAGAGAATATGCAATGTGATAGAATTCTGTCCAGAAGCGAACGGCAGAATTTTAGACGAAAAAATGGGTTGTGCTTTTATTGTGGTGATTCAACTCATGTTATATCAGCATGCTCTAAGCGTACTAAGAAGCTTGATAAGTCAGTTTCAATTGGCACTTTTCAGTCTAAGTTTATTCTATCTGTGACCCTGATTTGTTCTTTATCATCTATTACCGCGGATGCCTATGTCGACTCTGGCGCCGCTTTGAGTCTTATGGATTGGTCCTTTGCCAAACGCTGTGGGTATGATTTAGAGCCTCTTGAAACTCCTATACCTCTGAAGGGGATTGACTCCACCCCATTGGCTAGTAATAAACCACAATACTGGACACAAGTAACTATGCGAATTAATCCGGATCATCAGGAGATTATTCGCTTTCTTGTGCTGTATAATCTACATGATGTGTTGGTGCTTGGATTGCCATGGCTGCAATCTCATAACCCAGTCCTCGACTGGAACGCTATGTCTGTGTTAAGCTGGGGATGTAAGGGGATGCATGGGGACGTACCTTTGGTTTCCATTTCGTCATCTATTCCCTCTGAGATTCCTGAATTCTTGTCTGACTATCGTGACGTTTTTGAAGAACCTAAGCTTGGTTCATTACCTCCGCACCGGGAGTGCGATTGTGCCATAGATTTGATTCCGGGTAGTAAATACCCTAAGGGTCGTTTATTTAATCTGTCTGTGCCTGAACATGCTGCTATGCGAGAATATATAAAGGAGTCCTTGGAAAAGGGACATATTCGTCCTTCGTCATCTCCCTTAGGAGCCGGTTTTTTCTTTGTGTCTAAGAAAGATGGCTCTTTGAGGCCGTGTATTGATTATCGGCTTTTGAATAAAATCACGGTTAAATATCAATATCCGTTGCCACTGCTGACTGATTTGTTTGCTCGCATAAAGGGGGCCAAGTGGTTCTCTAAGATAGATCTCCGTGGGGCGTATAATTTGGTGCGAATTAAGCAGGGGGATGAGTGGAAAACCGCATTTAATACGCCCGAGGGCAACTTTGAGTATTTGGTGATGCCTTTTGGCCTTTCAAATGCCCCTTCAGTCTTTCAGTCCTTTATGCATGACATTTTCCGTGATTATTTGGATAAATTTATGATCGTGTATCTGGATGATATTCTGATTTTTTCGGATGACTGGGACTCTCATGTCCAGCAGGTCAGGAGGGTTTTTAAGGTTTTGCGGTCTAATTCCTTGTGTGTGAAGGGTTCTAAGTGCGTTTTTGGGGTTCAAAAGATTTCCTTCTTGGGATACATTTTTTCCCCCTCTTCCATCGAGATGGATCCCGTCAAGGTTCGGGCTATTTGTGATTGGACGCAACCCTCTTCTCTTAAGAGTCTTCAGAAATTTTTGGGATTTGCTAACTTTTATCGTCGATTTATTGTTGGTTTTTCTGATGTTGTTAAACCATTGACTGATTTGACTAAGAAGGGTGTCATGATCTCAATGGCAAGAGAACATAGCATCAGCATATATAGGAACTAGCTCTTGGAAGATGGGAACTGAGCTGACCATGAACTAAACCTAACGCACAACTAGCAGTGGCCGGGTAGCATGCCTACGTTGATTCTAGATGCCCAGCACCAGCCGGAGGACTAAATAAAGCTAGCAGAGGAAAATATTAGTCCTAGCTCACCTCTAGAGAAATACCCCGAAAGGAGACAGAGGCCCCCCACATGTATTGGCGGTGAATTAAGATGAAATAACAAACGTAGTATGAAAATAGGTTTAGCAAATTTGAGGTCCACTTACTACATAGCAGAAGACAGAAAGGACACTTTCATGGTCAGCTGAAAATCCTATCAAAACACCATCCAGAAATTACTTTAGGACTCTGGCATTAACTCATAACACCAGAGTGGCAATTCCTGTTCACAAGAGCTTTCCAGACACAGTAACGAAACTACAGCTGTGAACTGGAACAAAATGCAAAAACAAACATGGACAAGAGTCCAACTTATCTAGTAGTTGTCTAGGAGCAGGAACAAGCACAGAGAGGCTTCTGATAACATTGTTGACCGGCAAGCAACTAACAGAGCAGCAAGGTTATATAGCGACTCCCACATCTTGATGGGAACAGGTGAACAGAGAAGATGAAGACACCAGTTCAATTCCACCAGTGGCCACCGGGGGAGCCCAGAATCCAAATTCACAACAGTACCCCCCCCTCAAGGAGGGGGCACCGAACCCTCACCAGAACCACCAGGGCGATCAGGATGGACCCTATGAAAGGCACGAACCAGATCAGAGGCATGAACATCAGATGCATTCACCCAAGAATTATCCTCCTGGCCGTATCCCTTCCACTTGACCAGATACTGGAGTCTCCGTCTGGAAACACGAGAGTCTAAGATTTTCTCCACAACGTACTCCAACTCACCCTCAACCAACACCGGAGCAGGAGGCTCAACGGAAGGCACAACCGGTACCTCATACCTGCGCAATAATGACCGATGAAAAACGTTATGAATAGAAAAGGATGCAGGGAGGTCCAAACGGAAGGAAACAGGGTTAAGAATCTCCAATATCTTATACGGGCCGATGAACCGCGGCTTAAACTTAGGAGAAGAGACCCTCATAGGGACAAAACGAGAAGACAACCACACCAAATCCCCAACACAAAGCTGAGGACCAACACGACGGTGGCGGTTGGCAAAAAGCTGAGTCTTCTCCTGGGACAACCTCAAATTGTCCACCACCTGCCCCCAGATCTGATGCAATCTCTCCACCACAGTATCCACTCCAGGACAATCCGAAGATTCCACCTGACCAGAGGAAAATCGAGGATGAAACCCCGAATTACAGAAAAACGGGGACACCAAAGTGGCAGAGCTGGCCCGATTATTGAGAGCGAACTCCGCTAATGGCAAAAAAGCAACCCAATCATCCTGGTCAGCAGACACAAAACACCTCAGATATGTCTCCAGGGTCTGATTAGTCCGCTCGGTCTGGCCATTCGTCTGAGGATGGAAAGCGGACGAAAAAAATAAATCTATGCCCATCCTAGCACAGAATGCCCGCCAAAATCTAGACACGAATTGGGTCCCTCTGTCCGAAATGATATTCTCAGGAATTCCATGCAAACGAACAACATTTTGAAAAAACAGAGGAACCAACTCGGAAGAAGAAGGCAACTTGGGCAGAGGAACCAAATGGACCATCTTAGAGAAACGGTCACACACCACCCAGATGACAGACATCTTCTGAGAAACAGGCAGATCTGAAATAAAATCCATCGAGATGTGCGTCCAAGGCCTCTTAGGAATAGGCAAGGGCAACAATAATCCACTAGCCCGAGAACAACAAGGCTTGGCCCGAGCACAAACGTCACAAGACTGCACAAAGCCTCGCACATCTCGTGACAGGGAAGGCCACCAGAAGGACCTTGCCACCAAATCCCTGGTACCAAAAATACCAGGATGACCTGCCAACGCAGAAGAATGAACCTCAGAGATGACTCTACTGGTCCAATCATCAGGAACAAACAGTTTATCAGGTGGGCAACGATCCGGTCTATCCGCCTGAAACTCCTGCAAGGCCCGCCGCAGGTCTGGAGAAACGGCTGACAATACCACTCCATCCTTAAGGATACCTGTGGGCTCAGAGTTACCAGGCGAGTCAGGCTCAAAACTCCTAGAAAGGGCATCCGCCTTAACATTCTTAGAACCCGGTAGGTATGACACCACAAAATTAAACCGAGAGAAAAATAATGACCAGCGCGCCTGTCTAGGATTCAGGCGCCTGGCGGTCTCAAGATAAATCAAATTTTTGTGGTCAGTCAATACCACCACCTGATGTCTGGCCCCCTCAAGCCAATGGCGCCACTCCTCAAAAGCCCACTTCATGGCCAAAAGCTCCCGATTCCCAACATCATAATTCCGCTCAGCGGGCGAAAATTTACGGGAAAAGAAGGCACAAGGCCTCATCACGGAGCAGTCAGAACTTTTCTGCGATAACACTGCCCCAGCTCCGATCTCAGAAGCGTCGACCTCAACCTGAAAAGGTAGAGCAACATCAGGCTGACGCAACACAGGGGCAGAGGAAAAACGGCGCTTAAGCTCCCGAAAGGCCTCCACAGCATCAGGGGACCAATCAGCAACATCAGCACCCTTCTTAGTCAAATCGGTCAATGGCTTAGCAATATCCGAAAAACCAGCAATAAATCGACGATAAAAGTTAGCAAAGCCCAAAAATTTCTGAAGACTCTTAAGAGAAGAGGGCTGCGTCCAATCACAAATAGCTTGAACCTTGACAGGATCCATTTCAATGGAAGAGGGAGAAAAAATATATCCCAAAAAGGAAATCCTCTGTACCCCAAAAACACACTTAGAACCCTTCACACACAAAGAATTAGACCGCAAAACCTGGAAAACCCTCCTGACTTGCTGGACATGAGAGTCCCAGTCATCCGAAAAAATCAGAATATCATCCAGATACACAATCATAAATTTATCCAAATACTCGCGAAAAATATCATGCATAAAGGACTGGAAAACTGACGGAGCATTAGAAAGACCAAAAGGCATCACTAAATACTCAAAGTGGCCCTCGGGCGTATTAAATGCGGTTTTCCACTCATCCCCCTGCCTGATTCGCACCAAATTATACGCCCCACGAAGGTCAATCTTAGAGAACCACTTGGCCCCCTTTATGCGAGCAAACAAATCAGTCAGCAACGGCAATGGGTATTGATATTTAACAGTGATTTTATTCAAAAGCCGATAATCGATACATGGTCTCAAAGAGCCGTCTTTTTTTGACACAAAGAAAAAACCGGCTCCTAAGGGAGATGACGATGGACGAATATGTCCCTTTTCCAAGGACTCCTTTATATATTCTCGCATAGCAGCATGTTCAGGCACAGACAGATTAAATAAACGACCCTTTGGGTATTTACTACCCGGGATTAAATCTATGGCACAATCGCACTCTCGGTGCGGAGGTAACGAACCAAGCTTGGATTCTTCAAAGACGTCACGATAGTCAGACAGGAACTCAGGAATTTCAGAGGGAATAGATGATGAAATGGAAACCACAGGTACATCCCCATGAGCCCCCTTACATCCCCAGCTCAACACAGACATAGCTCTCCAGTCGAGGACTGGGTTGTGAGATTGCAGCCAAGGCAATCCTAACACCAAATCATCATGTAGATTATACAGCACCAGAAAGCGAATAATCTCCTGGTGATCCGGATTAATACGCATAGTTACTTGTGTCCAGTATTGTGGTTTATTATTAGCCAATGGGGTGGAGTCAATCCCCTTCAGAGGAATAGGAGTCTCCAAAGGCTCTAAATCATACCCACAGCGTTTGGCAAAGGACCAATCCATAAGACTCAAAGCGGCGCCAGAGTCGACATAGGCGTCCGTGGTAATAGATGACAAAGAGCAAATCAGGGTCACAGATAGAATAAACTTAGACGGTAAGGTGCAAATGGAAACAGATTTATCAAGCTTTTTAGTGCGCTTAGAGCATGCTGATATAACATGAGTAGAATCACCACAATAGAAACACAACCCATTTTTCCGTCTAAAATTCTGCCGCTCGCTTCGGGACAGAATTCTATCACACTGCATACTCTCTGGCGACTTCTCAGTGGACACCGCCAGATGGTGCACTGGTTTGCGCTCCCGCAAACGTCTATCGATCTGAATAGCCATTGTCATGGACTCATTCAGACCCGCAGGCACAGGGAACCCCACCATAACATCCTTAATGGCATCAGAGAGACCCTCTCTGAAAGTCGCCGCCAGGGCGCACTCATTCCACTGAGTAAGCACAGACCATTTACGGAATCTTTGGCAGTAAATTTCCGCTTCATCTTGCCCCTGAGATAGGGACATCAAAGTTTTTTCTGCCTGAAGCTCCAAATGAGGTTCGTCATAAAGCAACCCCAGGGCCAGAAAAAACGCATCCACATTGAGCAACGCAGGATCCCCTGGTGTCAATGAAAAAGCCCAGTCTTGAGGGTCGCCCCGGAGCAAGGAAATCACAATCCTGACCTGCTGTGCAGGGTCTCCGGCAGAGCGAAATTTCAGGGACAAAAATAATTTGCAATTATTTCGAAAATTCTGAAACCCAGATCTATTCCCCGAGAAAAATTCCGGCAAAGGAATTCTCGGCTCAGATACAGGTGCATGACAAACAAAGTCTTGCAAATTTTGTACCTTCGTGGCGAGATTATTCAAACCTGCAGTTACACTCTGAAGATCCATTACAAACAGATGGACACAGAGCCATTCAAGGATTAAGAGGAGGAAAGAAGCAGCAGGCTGCAATTACGGCTAGGCAGCACACTCTGAGTAAGAGAGAGGAAAAAAAAAAAAAAAAAGGTTCCTCAGACTTCTTTTCCTCCTACTTCAGCCAATACAATTAACACTTTGTGGGCCGGTCAAACTGTCATGATCTCAATGGCAAGAGAACATAGCATCAGCATATATAGGAACTAGCTCTTGGAAGATGGGAACTGAGCTGACCATGAACTAAACCTAACGCACAACTAGCAGTGGCCGGGTAGCATGCCTACGTTGATTCTAGATGCCCAGCACCAGCCGGAGGACTAAATAAAGCTAGCAGAGGAAAATATTAGTCCTAGCTCACCTCTAGAGAAATACCCCGAAAGGAGACAGAGGCCCCCCACATGTATTGGCGGTGAATTAAGATGAAATAACAAACGTAGTATGAAAATAGGTTTAGCAAATTTGAGGTCCACTTACTACATAGCAGAAGACAGAAAGGACACTTTCATGGTCAGCTGAAAATCCTATCAAAACACCATCCAGAAATTACTTTAGGACTCTGGCATTAACTCATAACACCAGAGTGGCAATTCCTGTTCACAAGAGCTTTCCAGACACAGTAACGAAACTACAGCTGTGAACTGGAACAAAATGCAAAAACAAACATGGACAAGAGTCCAACTTATCTAGTAGTTGTCTAGGAGCAGGAACAAGCACAGAGAGGCTTCTGATAACATTGTTGACCGGCAAGCAACTAACAGAGCAGCAAGGTTATATAGCGACTCCCACATCTTGATGGGAACAGGTGAACAGAGAAGATGAAGACACCAGTTCAATTCCACCAGTGGCCACCGGGGGAGCCCAGAATCCAAATTCACAACAGAAGGGTGCTGATGTTGCTGATTGGTCCCCTGCTGCTGTGGAGGCCTTTCGGGAGCTTAAGCGCCGCTTTTCTTCCGCCCCTGTGTTGCGTCAGCCTGATGTTGCTCTTCCTTTTCAGGTTGAGGTCGACGCTTCTGAAATCGGAGCTGGGGCGGTTTTGTCGCAAAGAAGTTCCGACTGCTCCGTGATGAAACCTTGTGCTTTTTTTTCTCGTAAATTTTCGCCCGCCGAGCGGAATTATGATATTGGGAATCGGGAGCTTTTGGCCATGGAGTGGGCTTTTGAGGAGTGGCGTCATTGGCTTGAGGGGGCTAGACATCAGGTGGTGGTATTGACCGACCACAAAAATTTAATTTATCTTGAGTCCGCCAGACGCCTGAATCCTAGACAGGCGCGCTGGTCGTTGTTTTTCTCTCGGTTTAATTTTGTGGTGTCATACCTACCGGGTTCTAAGAATGTTAAGGCGGATGCCCTTTCTAGGAGTTTTGAGCCTGACTCCCCTGGTAATTCTGAACCTACAGGTATCCTTAAGGATGGAGTGATATTGTCTGCCGTTTCTCCAGACCTGCGGCGGGCCTTGCAGGATTTTCAGGCGGATAGACCTGATCGTTGCCCACCTGGTAGACTGTTTGTTCCTGATGATTGGACCAGTAAAGTCATTTCTGAGGTTCATTCTTCTGCGTTGGCAGGTCATCCTGGAATCTTTGGTACCAGGGATTTGGTGGCAAGGTCCTTCTGGTGGCCTTCCCTGTCACGAGATGTACGAGGCTTTGTGCAGTCTTGTGACGTTTGTGCTCGGGCCAAGCCTTGTTGTTCTCGGGCTAGTGGATTGTTGTTGCCCTTGCCTATCCCGAAGAGGCCTTGGACGCACATCTCGATGGATTTTATTTCGGATCTTCCTGTTTCTCAGAAGATGTCTGTCATCTGGGTGGTGTGTGACCGTTT
Organism: Ranitomeya variabilis; assembly: GCF_051348905.1. Classification (NCBI taxonomy): domain Eukaryota; kingdom Metazoa; phylum Chordata; class Amphibia; order Anura; family Dendrobatidae; genus Ranitomeya; species Ranitomeya variabilis. The sequence continues at coordinate 830,077,853 of NC_135233.1, forward strand.
CTCTAAGATGGTCCATTTGGTTCCCCTGCCTAAGTTGCCTTCTTCTTCCGAGTTGGTTCCTCTGTTTTTTCAAAATGTGGTTCGTTTGCATGGTATTCCGGAGAATATCGTTTCTGACAGAGGAACCCAATTTGTGTCTAGATTTTGGCGGGCATTCTGTGCTAGGATGGGCATAGATTTGTCTTTCTCGTCTGCTTTCCATCCTCAGACTAATGGCCAGACCGAGCGGACGAATCAGACTTTGGAGACATATTTGAGGTGTTTTGTGTCTGCAGATCAGGATGATTGGGTTGCTTTTTTGCCTTTAGCGGAGTTTGCCCTCAATAATCGGGCCAGCTCTGCCACCTTGGTGTCTCCTTTTTTCTGTAATTCGGGGTTTCATCCTCGATTTTCCTCCGGTCAGGTGGAATCTTCGGATTGTCCTGGAGTGGATGCTGTGGTGGAGAGGTTGCATCAGATTTGGGGGCAGGTGGTGGACAATTTGAAGTTGTCCCAGGAGAAGACTCAGCTTTTTGCCAACCGCCGGCGTCGGGTTGGTCCTCGGCTTTGTGTCGGGGACTTGGTGTGGTTGTCTTCTCGTTTTGTCCCTATGAGGGTTTCTTCTCCTAAGTTTAAGCCTCGGTTCATCGGCCCGTACAAGATATTGGAGATTCTTAACCCTGTGTCCTTCCGTTTGGACCTCCCTGCATCTTTTTCTATTCATAATGTTTTTCATCGGTCATTGTTGCGCAGGTATGAGGTACCGGTTGTGCCTTCCGTTGAGCCTCCTGCTCCGGTGTTGGTTGAGGGCGAGTTGGAGTACGTTGTGGAAAAAATCTTGGACTCCCGTGTTTCCAGACGGAAACTCCAGTATCTGGTCAAATGGAAGGGATACGGTCAGGAGGATAATTCTTGGGTGACTGCCTCTGATGTTCATGCCTCCGATCTGGTCCGTGCCTTTCATAGGGCTCATCCTGATCGCCCTGGTGGTTCTGGTGAGGGTTCGGTGCCCCCTCCTTGAGGGGGGGGTACTGTTGTGAAATTGGATTTTGGGCTCCCCCGGTGGCCACTGGTGGAATTGAACTTGTGTGCATCATCCCCTCTGTTCACCTGTTCCCATCAGGATGTGGGAGTCGCTATTTAACCTTGCTCCTCTGTCACTTCCATGCCGGTCAACATTGTAATCAGAAATAAAGAAAACACCGTGTGCACTGCAATTATTGGTGCAGAGACTAGGTACCCAAATCCTTCTATGAACAGAAAAAGAAGTCTCGCACTCAACTTAAGTATATTTGTGGATTTATTTGGTGCTGAGGTAGCACTGGAGAAACGTTTCAGCCTCAATTAGGCTTTCATCAGTCACGTGCTGTGTCTTTAGCGCTGCTTGAACATTAGTGATGGTCAGGACACAAGTCGTGTGTGATGCACTAGGTGGTCACTTTGTGGACACGTACACAGATAATAAGGATCGGGTACTGAGTAGATAGAGGTCACTCAAATGGGCTGGCCCGGGTATATGGTGGTCCGTACAAAGGTGGCCAAATAAGGTATCCTGTGGCTGGAGTGGAGCCGTTGTGGAGTGGATGTGATCCTACCAGACGCGGTGTCCACCGCGTCTGGTAGGATCACATCCACTCCACAACGGCTCCACTCCAGCCACAGGATACCTTATTTGGCCACCTTTGTACGGACCACCATATACCCGGGCCAGCCCATTTGAGTGACCTCTATCTACTCAGTACCCGATCCTTATTATCTGTGTACGTGTCCACAAAGTGACCACCTAGTGCATCACACACGACTTGTGTCCTGACCATCACTAATGTTCAAGCAGCGCTAAAGACACAGCACGTGACTGATGAAAGCCTAATTGAGGCTGAAACGTTTCTCCAGTGCTACCTCAGCACCAAATAAATCCACAAATATACTTAAGTTGAGTGCGAGACTTCTTTTTCTGAACATTGTAATCAGAAGCCTTTCTGTGCATGTTCCTGCTACCAGACAACTTCCAGCTAAGTCGGACTTTTGTCCTTGTTTGTTTTTTGCATTTTGTTCCAGTTCACAGCTGCAGTTTCGTTTCTGTGTCTGGAAAGCTCTTGTGATCTGAAATTGCCACTCTGATGTTATGAGTTAATACTAGAGTCTTAAAGTAATTTCAGGATGGTGTATTGATAGGGTTTTCAGCTGACCATGAAAGTACCCTTTCTGTCTTCCTGCTATCTAGTAAGCGGACCTCGATTTTGCTAAACCTATTTTCATACTACGTTTGTCATTTTCATCTTAAATCACCGCCAATATATGTGGGGGCCTCTGTCTGCCTTTCGGGGAAATTTCTCTAGAGGTGAGCCAGGACTATATTTTCCTCTGCCAGGATTAGTTAGTCCTCCGGCCGGCGCTGGGCGTCTAGGGATAAAACGCAGGCTACGCTACCCGGCTACTGTTATTTGTGTGGCAGGTTTAGTTCATGGTCAGTTTAAGTTTCCATCCTTCCAAGAGCTAGTTCCTATGTATGCTGGGCTATGTTCTCTTGCCATTGAGAACCATAACAGAGACCCCCCCAAAAAACTCTCTCTATTAAACCATAAAAATTAACTTTTTGTTTGACCTATTAAAATGTTTTTAGGGTATACAAAAATGTCATTAAAAAGGTTGTCCCTAATCTGCCTATATATTGTAATAGTCATTTAGATTATGACATTTAAATTGGGTGACACCCCTGGGTGTCAAAATTTAGTGAATCATGCCATTGTCCAATCTCCTGATGATGCCGCTCTTGCAGAGAAACATGTTGGGGGGACAAATGCTATAATCATGCTTCTCCTATTTAAAAATGAAATGTTAACACCCAGGGGTGTCACCCTATTTAAATGTCCTAATCTAAAGGACTAGTCCAATATATAGGCAGATTATGGACAACCTTTTATTCATGATTTTTTGAATACCCTTTACATTTTTTAATAGGTCAAAATAAAAGTTATTTTTTATGGTTTAATAAAGAGGGGGTCTCCCCAATTTGGAAATTTTGACAATAATTAACATAATAGATGATAGCAAAGGTACAGTAAGATTGGGGAAATTCTAGACTTGCGCAGAAAACCTGGATACATGTAGATTATGACATTATGCAATGAAAACATTTTATGATTATGTACTACATAAAACACTGGGTAAATTTGCAGCTGAAATATACTAGGGAATACTGGCACACAGAAAAAGATTTCTTTAATGACCAGTGCCAGACAGTTGCTGCTAAATCACATAAAATGATGGGAGAGATGTTGTTGCTCAGGACAAGAAGAGAGTTTTGTATCTATGCAAATTACTGGTATAACTACATGGAGTATTCTGCAATATTTGGGCACTTTTGTTTGCGTCATGCGTAAGATGATGCGCAGGCATAAGCATGCTTTTGCATGCATTTTGGCATGTGTTTGCGCATGTAGATGATACTCTGTGCACAGAAACGCTAATGAGAACCTAGCCTTAATCAGCCATTCAGTGCCTCTAACAGCTGTGGGTGACTGTTAACCAGATAAATGCTGCTGTTAATCACAGAAAACGGCATTTAAAGCGTGTTGTTTCTCCTGCGCATCATGATGCACCGATGAGTTGTCATGGTAGCCAGGGTCTAATGACCCCTGTTCCTGTCATTTTGATCCTCCAGTGAATGTCAGCCACTGGCCATAGGTGATCATGATTTTGGCAATACATATCAGTATTTACCTTTTTCCAGTACACTTTATGATATAATGAATGGTGTCATTCAAAAGTACATCTTGTCCCATAAAAATCAAGCCCTCATATGTCTGTATGGCCAGAAAAATAAAAAAATAGTTATGGCTCTTTTCCAGTACACTATATGGTATAATGAATGGTTTCATTCAAAAGTAAGTCTTGGCCCATAGAAAACCAAGCTGTAATATCGCTATATGGCCAGAAAAAAAAAAAGTTATGTCTCTTGGAAGAAGTGTAGGAAAGACCTGAAATGAAAAAAAATGGAAAATCGTAAGGTTGTAAAGGGGTTAAAATGATAAAATATTTTTCTGCTGTGCTTATTTTTTTCCAAAATGAACACGTGTCACATATTTTAGTTCAGTCCAGATATTCCCAAATTATTTTATTCAGATTGTATAAAAGTAATTTTCAAATCATTGCTTCTTCTTTCAAAAGAGTCACCACCGATGCTACTAAAAGACTATGCCTTCCTGGGAAAACAACTCAGCAGCCCCACCATTCCCCTGCATAAATTGCAGTATTACCTACAGTTCAAGATTTTTTTTCTACTTTTATAGACCAGAAAGACCTTCAAATGCACTATGATTTAAAATCAACATATTTATTCTCTGGGGTTCCATTCACTAATATTCTCATGATCTCCTTTATATCCTTATTGCTAAATGCGTGACTGTTAGTTGTTGTTCTTTTGATGGTGTGTGAGAAAGCTAATGGTGATTTGCATATTCTCTTTCCTTCAAGGCATCAGTTTGATTTTCTTCACAATTTTACTTACATGTCTGAAAGAATTGTGCTAATGCCTTGACATGTAGTATACATTATGTATATGGAGTACCTATTCATAGCCATGTTGTTAGTATCAGAGAACACACTTCTAATTATAAATATTTTTAAAACTGAATATATTTTTAGTTTTAGGTGAAAAAATGTATTGCTTTTTTAAAATTTGTAGCTATCTTGTTTTGTGTTTGTGGCTAGCTAAATGTTATAGAAATATTGTAACCTGCGTTTGATAGATTAGTCTCAATTGGATACATGCATATGAAACAAAAACTTTACCAAGATGCCTTAACCCCTTAATGACCGCCGATATGCCTATTAACGATGGTAGTTAAGGGTACTTAAACCACAGCACTGTTCATTGATGGCACTGTGGAAAAAGTGTATACCGCCCCTCGGAATCAGAATTTCTTCGGGGTCTCGACTGCCGGGGTTAGCTGAGACACCAGAGAAAATGATTCGGGTCAGTTTTTACCAACACCAGGGTTGTGATTGCATTTATTAACCATACGACTGCAAAAAATAAGCGTGATTTGCCATTTAATTTCTTTGTCTTCTGATGTGAACTTGAGAAAGGTTCTCAATAAAACCGAAATGTTGCTGATCTTCAATGGGTAATTAAATCACAGTTTTTCCTAAGCTATTGATTGAGTGTTGCTTTCATTTTTTTAGTTATCTATCTATCTATCTATCTTTCTATCTTTCTATCTTCCACAATTAAGCATATATTTATATATCAAAAGGTTAAAAAGATCCTTATGATCACCTCTCTGCTCACTGCGCCAGCCCACTGCACTGCACTGTCACCAGTCTGGTCCTTGCCACATCTTCTGATCACTGCCACTCATGCTGAAATCCCAGGGCCAGAGACAATTCTATGCTAGTGCATGGAAGGTCACAGCACACATCATGTCACTAGAGCATAACAAAGGACATTAAATTCAGAGAATACTGCATTTTTTAGATTATAAGATGCACTTTTTTCCACCAAATTTGGGGGCAAAATGGTGATCATTTTATAATGTGGATATACCTTACTGGCCACAGTGTAGCAGGGTCCCAGAGTCGCCAGAGTAACTGCGGGGGCTCTGGGCTTTCACAAGATGTCAGCACAGCCCCTGCACCACAGAACACCCGCAGTGGCACACTGCACCGCTCATCTGAACACCCCCTATCCCAGCCTGCAGCAATGCTCCACTCCTCCAGCGGTGACCCTGGGACTCCACTTCACCGCAGCCACCACTTCCTGTAAGCAATAAGACACATGGATTATAAGAAGCACCACCATTTTATTAAAAAAAAGTTTTTTTTTCTTTTTTTCACCTTAAAATTTGGGGTGCGTCTTATAATCCGCAAAATATAGTAATTTCTCTGCAAATTGAATTTCCTGGGAAATTTGCTTGAAAAAATGAATTTTGCTTGAGCCGCTGATCTCAATCATATATTTTAGTACTGTGAAAATCTGGGGTGCAAGTCAGGGGCAGACACTGACAGGTTAGGGCCCCTGTGCATGAAATGTGTCTGGTCCCCCCTCTTTTTATGGTGACAGATATACAAAACAGATGAACATATATATATCCACACACGCACCTATCTATAAATACCTTACATAGTCTCCTTTATTATGTATATTACCGTATCATATAAATATCAAAAAGAACTCCGGCGCACTATAAGTTCCAAATAAATGGTGTAGTTTGTTATATGCTTCCAAAAATTGATGATATATTTCAAAACATATCCCGTGCACGGTAGCATAACAGGAAGAATGATTCAGGTATATAGTCCCACGTTTCTGCTTTTATAAGCCTTTATCAAGAAATACCTATATTTCACATGAGGGGAATTTCTGAGCGATCAGAGTCCACCGCGCCATGGACTTTATATATTTCTGACTGTTACCGTATCATATTACATAGTGGCCTCTCTTGTTACTTACAGCTCTGTCTCTTATATATCGGATTATATAGAGCCCTGCTTTTTATTACATACAGTCTTCTCTTGTTAGTTATATAATGCAATGATGTCTTATTTTGCATAGAAACGCTTCTTTTCTAATGGAGGAGCTGATAGTCAAGTCTTCTGGTCAGATTCTGCTCCATCAGCAGTCAATTTATATCTAACAAGAGAGGACTGTAATAAAAGAGGGCACTGTGAATAACAAAGATAACAAGCATACACTATGTAAGAAATAGTGGTGTACATAAAAGCATAGGAAGATATGTAATAAGGGGCGACACCATATATAATTAGAAAGAATGGTATGTAATAAGGGACGGTGTTATACATAAAAGAGGAAATAATGTAACTAAGTACAGCACTTTGGGACTGTGCTATGCATAATAAGTGAGTAAACTATATATTAAGGAACTGTGCTATACATAATAAGTGTGCTCTTTACTGTATATGATTGGGTTTCCTCAAATATCTTGTTATATCAGCCTGATTAAGAGACATAAGCAGTCTCGAAAGCTTTCTTTGTAACATCATTCACTGCATTTTGTTAGCCATTAAAAGGTATCACACCCACAAGATTCCATTTTGTTTCTCCCACTGACAGCATTCTATATATACATTTTTTCTACTGGCTAACACGGTATAAAACCACTTTTTTTTTGTTTATACATAATAAGTGAGCACACTATATACTAATGGTCTGTGCTGCACATATTAAGAGAGTACACTATTTACTAAGGGACTGTGCTATACATAATAAGGCTACATTCCTGTATCCATGTGCAGTATTGGTGCCCGCTTTTACAGATACATTGAACCTCTCCTATTCTGATCCTCAAAATTGGACCAGAACAAAACATTCTCCGATTCTCAAAGAGCTCATTCTCAGATCCGCAATTTTCACTGATGTGTGAGTGAACCTATAAAACTCTACGAGTCTGTGTGCTGTCCAATAAAAAAGCTGGCAGAACACAGACATATAAGACGAATGTCAGAATGTAGAATAAGGGATTTTAAAGATAACATTATCACTTCCAGTTCTTCTACAGTACTGATACAGAATAATATTTACATCCAGTTACTTACCGCTGATGTCTTGTCTAATTAGAGACATTTTCTGCTGTTTCTTCTTCATCTGGTCAGACCTTCATGTCGACTTCTCCCAGCCACGATTCATCTTGTCACGATGATCATCGCAGCCCTGAAAATAATAAGGTCACATACATCGTATACATACATGGCTCTCACCCCTGGATACATTAAAAATATAAAGTGATAAGCAGCATTGTTCCCTTAACTATAATTTGCGCTGTCCAATAATATAAACTATTCAATCTGTAACTCTCCCCAATTAACTTTAAGGCAATGTGCACACACTACATTTGTTACCGAAAACGTGCAAGGTTTAACAGTGCAAGCAAAGTGAATGAGATCCATCAAGTCTTGTTGCTTAGTTCTCCCCAACTACCCTCATCATTGCCTTCTTCCCCACCTGCAAAATTGTATTGTTGGAATGAAAAAACACCATCAGTATTCATGTCTCCACGCAATTCCACCTCAGCAGCATCGTCACCAGCAACTTTCTCTCTGAAGCAGGCACGTGCTGCATGCTGGCGTCATCCAGCCGCGTGCCTGTGTCAGACAGAAAGCACTGGGCAAGAAGCAGAGGATAAATTCCTGCACCTCCGCTCAGCTGCCACTTTCTCTTGTAAGCAGCAGACCTACAGGGACCACTCCCTGCCCTCCTCACATGAGGGTAATCTGGCCATGGGCCCAATGCAGCCTCGGGCTTTGAGAAACAGGCCAGATTGCCCTCCCTATTAGCCACTCTGCAAGGGCCCCCTCCACCTCCATTCCCCGATGTAGTTGCATCAGCTGCACCCGCGGTTTGTCCGCCCCTAGTGCAAGTCCAATTCAAACCTCAATCAGCTCGATAATAGATAGTATTGAAAAAAAGTAAATCCTCGTATATGTGAAAATAAGGTGCCTTTATATAAAACAATATATTTCTAAAGGTGCTATTGACATGAAATTCTCACCAGATACTAGTACCAACTCATCCAATCCACATAGGCAAGGAAATCAAACCATTGATGTCCATAAATTAAGTTATGTATAATATTGAGAATGGGCACAGGGAAAAAGTATTAAACAAACTTACTAAAATGTTTTAATACTTCACACAAAACCCTTTGTTGATGATGACAGCCTCAATACGCCTCCTGTTGTGAATTAGACTTTTTGGCTCCCTCTTGTGGTTACTAGTTATATGACTCTGGGATTTTCTTCCCTCAGTTTGCACCCAGCTGGGTCGTTAGTTCAGGGGTGTTTGTCATGATTCCCCAATGGCATGGGAACATCAGAAACACAAAAATAACAGACTAGCTCTCGGGTGATGGAAACTCAAGCTGACCGTGACCTAAATCTACCACACAACTAACAGTAGCCAGGAAGCATTCCTACGGCTGCCTAGATGCCATGCGCCAGCCGGAGAACTAACTACGCCTGGAAGAGGAAGGAACAGACCTGGCTTACCTCTAGAGAAATTCCCCAAAGATGATAGTAGCCCCCACGTATATTAACGGTGAGTTCAGAGGAAAAGACATACACAGTATGAAGGTAGATTTAGCAAAGCGAGGTCCACTTACTAGATAGAGGAAGGATAAAAAAGAGGACTTCACGGTCAGCTGAAAAACCCTTTAAAAAAACCCATCCTGAAATTACTTTAAGACTCCTGTGTCAACTCATGACACAGGAGTGGCAATTTCAGTCCACAAGAGCTTCCAGTAACAGGAAATGACAAAACTGTAAACTGGACAAGAAAAACAAAACAATAAGGACAAGAGTCCACTTAGCTGATCAGCAGACTAGTAGCAGGAACATGCAACTGAATGACTCAGGTTACAATGATGACCGGCAAGGAAGTGACTGGAGAGCAAGGCTAAATAGGGAACTCCCAAAACTGATGGAAGCAGGTGAGCTGAGGCAGAAAAGCACACACAAGTCTCCAGTACCACCAGCCACCACCAGGGGAGCCAAAAAGCGGATCACAACAGTACCCCCCCCTTAAGGAGGGGGCACCGAACCCTCACAAGAACCGCCAGGGCGACCTGGATGAGCCCTATGAAAGGCACGAACCAAATCCGAGGCATGAACATCAGAGGCAGTTACCCAAGAATTATCTTCCTGACCATAGCCCTTCCATTTAACCAGGTACTGGAGTCTCCGCCTGGAAATACGGGAGTCCAAGATCTTCTCTATAACGTACTCCAATTCACCCTCAACCAGCACAGGAGCAGGAGGCCCAGCAGAAGGAACCACCGGCACCTCGTATCTCCGCAACAACGACCGATGGAACACATTATGGATAGCGAAAGATGCCGGAAGGTCCAAACGAAAGGAAACAGGGTTAATAATCTCCAAAATCCTATAGGGACCGATGAACCGAGGCTTAAATTTAGGAGAAGAAACCCTCATTGGGACAAAACGGGAAGACAACCACACCAAGTCCCCAACACGAAGGCGAGGACCAACCCGACGCTGGCGGTTAGCAAACCGCTGAGTCCTCTCCTGGGACAAATTCAAATTGTCCACCACTTGTTCCCAAATCCGATACAACCGATCCACCACAGAATCTACTCCAGGACAATCCGAAGACTCCACCTGACCAGAAGAAAAACGGGGATGAAACCCCGAATTGCAAAAGAAAGGGGAAACCAAAGTGGCAGAACTGGCCCGATTATTAAGAGCAAACTCCGCCAACGGCAAAAAGGCAACCCAATCATCCTGATCCGCAGACACAAAACACCTCAAATACGTCTCCAAAGTTTGATTAGTTCGCTCCGTCTGGCCATTAGTCTGAGGATGGAAGGCAGACGAAAAAGACAAATCAATGCCCAACCTGGCACAGAATGCCCGCCAAAATCTAGAAACGAACTGGGTACCCCTATCAGAAACGATATTTTCAGGAATACCATGCAAGCGAACCACATTTTGAAAAAACAAAGGAACCAACTCAGACGAGGAAGGCAACTTCGGCAATGGCACCAAATGAACCATCTTAGAAAAACGGTCACACACCACCCAGATAACAGACATCCTCTGAGAGACAGGAAGATCAGAAATAAAGTCCATCGAGATGTGCGTCCAAGGCCTCTTCGGAATAGGCAAGGGCAACAACAACCCGCTAGCCCTAGAACAACAAGGCTTGGCCCGAGCACACACATCACAAGACTGCACAAAAACACGCACATCACGAGACAGAGATGGCCACCAGAAAGATCTAGCCACCAAATCCCTGGTACCAAAAATTCCAGGATGACCCGCCAGCGTAGAAGAATGAACCTCCGAGATGACTCTACTGGTCCAATCATCAGGAACAAACAGTCTACCAGGTGGACAGCGATCAGGTCTATCCGCCTGAAACTCTTGCAAAGCACGTCGCAGATCTGGGGAAATAGCGGATAATATCACCCCATCCTTAAGGATACCTGTAGGTTCCGAATCACCAGGGGAATCAGGCTCAAAACTCCTAGAAAGGGCATCCGCCTTCACATTCTTAGAACCTGGTAGATATGAGACCACAAAATTAAACCGAGAGAAAAACAACGACCAGCGCGCCTGTCTAGGATTCAGGCGCCTGGCAGACTCAAGATAAATCAGATTCTTGTGATCAGTCAAAACCACCACCTGATGTCTAGCACCCTCAAGCCAATGACGCCACTCCTCAAATGCCCACTTCATGGCCAAAAGCTCCCGATTACCGACATCATAATTTCTTTCGACGGCAGAACATTTTCGAGAAAAGAACGCACAAGGTCTCATCACTGAGCAATCGGAACTTTTCTGCGACAAAACCGCCCCCGCTCTGATCTCGGAAGCATCGACCTCAACCTGAAAGGGGAGAGAGACATCGGGCTGGCGCAACACAGGGGCAGACGAAAAGCGGCGCTTAAGTTCCCGAAAGGCCTCCACAGCGGCAGAGGACCAATTGGCAACATCAGCACCCTTCTTAGTCAAATCCGTAAGAGGCTTAGCAACACCAGAAAAACCAGTTATAAATCGACGATAAAAATTAGCAAAGCCCAAGAACTTCTGAAGACCCTTTAGAGAAGTAGGCTGCGTCCAGTCACAAATAGCCCGAACCTTGACAGGGTCCATCTCAACAGAAGAAGGGGAAAAAATGTACCCCAAAAAGGAAATCTTTTGAACCCCAAAAATGCACTTAGAACCCTTTACACACAGAGAATTATCCCGCAAGACCTGAAAAACCCTCCTGACCTGCTGAACATGAGACTCCCAGTCCTCAGAAAAAATCAAAATATCGTCCAAATACACAATCATAAATTTATCCAGATATTCACGGAAAATATCATGCACAAAGGACTGAAAAACCGAAGGCGCACCAGAAAGGCCGAAAGGCATTACCAAATACTCAAAGTGGCCCTCAGGCGTATTAAATGCGGTTTTCCACTCATCCCCTTGCCTAATTCGCACCAAATTATACGCCCCACGGAGATCAATCTTGGAGAACCACTTAGCCCCCCTTATGCGAGCAAACAAATCAGTAAGCAGCGGCAACGGATACTGATATTTGACAGTAATTTTATTCAGGAGTCGATAATCAATACAAGGCCTCAGCGAGCCATCCTTTTTAGAGACAAAGAAAAACCCAGCTCCTAAAGGTGATGAAGAAGGACGAATATGTCCCTTTTCCAGGGACTCCTTAACATATTCTCGCATGGCAGCATGCTCAGGTACAGATAGGTTAAACAAACGACCCTTTGGAAATTTACTGCCTGGAATCAGATCTATGGCGCAATCACACTCTCTGTGGGGAGGGAGAGAACCAATTTTAGGCTCTTCAAAAATATCCCCAAAATCCGACAAAAATGCAGGAATCTCAGAGGGAATAGATGACGAGATAGGAACCAAAGGTATGTCCCCATGAGCCCCCCGACATCCCCAGCTTAACACAGACATAGTTTTCCAGTCCAATACTGGGTTATGAGATTGTAACCATGGTAATCCAAGCACTAAAACATCATGTAAATTATACAACACGAGGAAGCGAATCATCTCCTGATGGTCTGGAGTCATATGCATAGTCACTTGCGTCCAGAACTGTGGTCTATTACAAGCCAGAGGTGTAGAATCAATACCCTTCAGAGGTATAGGAACTTCCAGAGGCTCCAAATCAAACCCACAGCGCCTGGCGAAGGACCAATCCATGAGACTCAGAGCGGCGCCAGAGTCCACATAGGCATCCACGGTAATAACTGATAATGAACAAATCAGAGTTACAGACAGAAGAAATTTAGACTGTAAAGTGCCAATAGAAACAGACTTGTCAACCTTCCTAGTACGTTTAGAGCATGCTGATATAACATGCGCGGAATCACCACAGTAGAAGCAAAAGCCATTTTTGCGCCTATAATTCTGCCGCTCGCTTCTTGACAGAATTCTGTCACATTGCATTTTCTCTGGCGTCCCTTCAGAAGATACCGCCAAATGGTGCACGGGTTTGCGCTCCCGCAAACGCCGATCAATCTGAATCGCCATTGTCATGTACTCATTCAGACCTGTGGGCGTAGGAAACCCCACCATGACATCCTTAACGGCATCAGAAAGGCCCTCTCTGAAATTTGCCGCTAGGGCACACTCATTCCACTGAGTAAGCACAGACCATTTACGAAATTTTTGGCAGTATATCTCAGCTTCATCTTGCCCTTGAGACAGGGCTATTACAGCTTTTTCAGCTTGAATCTCCAAATTAGGTTCCTCATACAGCAACCCTAAAGCCAGAAAAAACGCATCCACATTGAGCAATGCAGGATCCCCTGGTGTCAATGAAAATGCCCAATTCTGAGGGTCACCTCGCAGCAAAGAAATCACAATCTTAACCTGCTGAACAGGATCTCCAGAGGAGTGAGGTCTGAGAGAAAGGAATAATTTACAATTACATTTGAAATTCAGAAACCGAGATCTATCTCCGGAAAATACCTCTGGTGTAGGAATCTTAGGTTCAGAAATAGGAGTACGTATAACATAATCTTGTAAATTCTGAACCTTCGTAGCAAGATTATTTAAACCTGCAGCCAAACTCTGAGGGTCCATCCTTAAACCGGAGAGATCAGAGCCATTCAAGGATTAGAAGGAGAGAAAGGCAAGGCTGTAAATAGAGCAGAAATACAACTGAGCCAACTAAGTAGCAAACATGAGAGGAAAAAAAAATAAATAAAAATCTACAGACTTCTTTTACTCTCCTTTCTTCTGCCAATTACTTTAACAGCGGCCGGTCATACTGTCATGATTCCCCAATGGCATGGGAACATCAGAAACACAAAAATAACAGACTAGCTCTCGGGTGATGGAAACTCAAGCTGACCGTGACCTAAATCTACCACACAACTAACAGTAGCCAGGAAGCATTCCTACGGCTGCCTAGATGCCATGCGCCAGCCGGAGAACTAACTACGCCTGGAAGAGGAAGGAACAGACCTGGCTTACCTCTAGAGAAATTCCTCAAAGATGATAGTAGCCCCCACGTATATTAACGGTGAGTTCAGAGGAAAAGACATACACAGTATGAAGGTAGATTTAGCAAAGCGAGGTCCACTTACTAGATAGAGGAAGGATACAAAAGAGGACTTCACGGTCAGCTGAAAAACCCTTTCAAAAAACCCATCCTGAAATTACTTTAAGACTCCTGTGTCAACTCATGACACAGGAGTGGCAATTTCAGTCCACAAGAGCTTCCAGTAATAGGAAATGACAAAACTGTAAACTGGACAAGAAAAACAAAACAATAAGGACAAGAGTCCACTTAGCTGATCAGCAGACTAGTAGCAGGAACATGCAACTGAATGACTCAGGTTACAATGATGACCGGCAAGGAAGTGACTGGAGAGCAAGGCTAAATAGGGAACTCCCAAAACTGATGGAAGCAGGTGAGCTGAGGCAGAAAAGCACACACAAGTCTCCAGTACCACCAGCCACCACCAGGGGAGCCAAAAAGCGGATCACAACAGGTGTTGCTATATAAACCTCCTGGAACCTTAGTCCAGTGCCTGGCATCGTTGTAATCAGACACATTCTGTTTGCCCCTATCTGCTGGTCCTGGTTCGTGCAAAATTAAGCTAAGTCCTGCTTCTTTGTTTTTTGGGTTATTTGCTTGCTCTCATTTTTGTCCAGCTTGTACTAAATGTTATTCCTGTCCTTGCTGGAAGCTCTAGGGGGCTGGTGTTCTCCCCCCGGGCCGTTAGACGGTTCGGGGGTTCTTGAATTTCCAGTGTGGATATTTTTGACAGGGTTTTTGCTGACCATATAAGTTATCTTTCTATATTCTGCTATTAGCTAGTGGGCCTCTCTTTGCTAAATACCTAGCTCATTCTTATGTTTGTCTTTTCCTCTTACCTCACCGTTATTATTTGTTGGGGGCTTCTATCCAACTTTTGGGGATTTTCTCTGGAGGCAAGAAAGGTCTTTCTTTTCCCTTCTAGGGTTAGTTAGTTCTCCGGCTGGCGCGAGACATCTAGGATCAACGTAGGAACGTTCCCCGGCTGCTGGTATTTGTGGTGCTAGGATTAGATATATGGTCAGCCCAGTTACCACTGCCCTATGAGCTGGTTTTCTGTGTTTGCAGACTTAGCAATTATTCCTGAGACCCTCTGCCATTGGGGTCATAACAGTATGCCAGGCCAACATTGAATGTTTAATGCATTGCAGAAGTGGGATAATAAGAAAGGAAATTCTGAGTTTTTTTTTTCTTTCCTCTCTTCCTCCCCTTTACCTTTGAGTGGCTTGTGCTTGCTGCAGACATGAATGTCCAGACCTTGATTACAAGTGTAGACCAGCTTGCAGCTCGTGTGCAGGGCATACAAGATTTTGTTACCAGTAGTCCTATGTCTGAACCTAAAATACCTATTGCGGAATTGTTTTCTGGAGACCGATTTAGGTTTAGGAATTTCAAGAATAATTGTAAATTGTTTCTTTCTCTGAGACCCCGTTCATCTGGAGATTCAGCTCAGCAAGTTAAAATTGTTATTTCTTTTTTGCGGGGCGACCCTCAGGATTGGGCTTTCTCGCTAGCGCCAGGAGATCCTGCATTGGCAAATATTGATGCGTTTTTTCTGGCGCTCGGATTGCTTTACGAGGAACCCAATCTTGAAATTCAGGCAGAAAAAGCCTTGCTGGCTATTTCTCAGGGTCAGGATGAAGCTGAAGTGTATTGCCAAAAATTTCGGAAATGGTCCGTGCTTACTCAGTGGAATGAGTGTGCTCTGGCCGCAAATTTCAGAAATGGCCTTTCTGAAGCCATTAAGAATGTGATGGTGGGTTTCCCCATTCCTACAAGTCTGAATGATTCTATGGCGCTTGCTATTCAAATTGACCGGCGTTTGCGGGAGCGCAAAACCGCTAATCCTCTGGTGGTGTTGTCTGAACAAACACCTGATTTAATGCAATGTGATAGAATTCAGACTAGAAATGAGCGGAAAAATCATAGACGTCAGAATGGGTTGTGTTTTTACTTTGGTGATTCTACACATGTTATATCAGCATGCTCTAAACGCCTAACAAGGGTTGTTAGTCCTGTCGCCATTGGTAATTTGCAACCTAAATTTATTTTGTCTGTGACTTTAATTTGCTCTTTGTCTTCTTACCCTGTTATGGCGTTTGTGGATTCAGGTGCTGCCCTGAGTCTTATGGATCTGTCATTTGCCAAGAGCTGTGGTTGTGTTCTTGAACCGTTAGTAAATCCTATTCCTCTTAGAGGTATTGATGCTACGCCATTGGCGGAAAATAAACCGCAGTTTTGGACGCAGGTGACCATGTGCATGACTCCTGAACATCGGGAGGTGATTCGTTTTCTTGTTCTGCATAAAATGCATGATTTGGTAGTTTTGGGTCTGCCATGGTTACAGACCCACAATCCAGTCTTGGATTGGAAGGCAATGTCTGTGTCAAGTTGGGGCTGTCAGGGAATTCATGCTGATTCCCCGCCGGTGTCTATTGCTTCCTCTACTCCTTCGGAAGTTCCTGAGTATTTGTCTGATTATCAGGATGTATTCAGCAAGTCCAGATCCAGTGCTCTGCCTCCTCATAGGGACTGTGACTGCGCCATAGATTTGATCCCAGGTAGTAAATTTCCTAAGGGAAGATTATTTAATCTGTCTGTACCTGAGCATGCCGCAATGCATTCGTATATCAAGGAGTCTCTGGAGAAGGGGCATATCCGTCCATCCTCTTCCCCTCTTGGTGCGGGATTCTTTTTTGTGGCCAAGAAGGACGGATCTTTGAGACCTTGTATTGACTATCGGCTTCTGAATAAAATCACTGTAAAATTTCAGTATCCTTTGCCTCTGTTGTCGGACTTGTTTGCCCGGATTAAAGGTGCCAAGTGGTTCACCAAGATAGATCTTCGTGGTGCGTACAACCTTGTGCGCATTAAGCAAGGTGATGAATGGAAGACTGCATTTAATACGCCCGAAGGTCATTTTGAGTACTTGGTGATGCCTTTTGGGCTCTCTAATGCTCCCTCAGTGTTTCAGTCCTTTATGCATGATATTTTCCGGAAGTATCTGGATAAATTTATGATTGTTTATCTGGATGATATTCTGGTTTTCTCTGAAGATTGGGACTCACATGTGGAGCAAGTCAGGATGGTGTTTCAGGTTTTGCGTGAGAATGCCTTGTTTGTTAAAGGCTCAAAGTGTCTCTGTGGAGTACAGAAGGTTCCCTTTTTGGGGTTTATTTTTTCCCCTTCTGCTGTGGAGATGGACCCAGTCAAGGTCCGAGCTATTCATGATTGGACTCAACCCACGTCAGTTAAGAGTCTTCAGAAGTTCTTGGGTTTTGCTAACTTCTACCGTCGTTTTATCGCTAATTTTTCTAGCGTTGTTAAACCTTTGACGGATATGACCAAGAAAGGTTCTGATGTTGCTAACTGGGCTCCTGCAGCCGTGGAGGCGTTCCAGGAGTTGAAGCGCCGGTTTACTTCGGCGCCTGTTTTGTGCCAGCCTGATGTCTCACTTCCCTTTCAGGTCGAGGTGGATGCTTCTGAGATTGGGGCAGGGGCCGTTTTGTCACAGAGAGGCCCTGGTTGCTCGGTAATGAGACCATGTGCTTTCTTCTCTAGGAAGTTTTCGCCTGCTGAGCGGAATTATGATGTTGGCAATCGGGAGTTATTGGCCATGAAGTGGGCATTTGAGGAGTGGCGTCATTGGCTCGAGGGTGCTAAGAATCGTGTGGTGGTCTTGACTGATCACAAAAATTTGATGTATCTCGAGTCTGCTAAACGCCTGAATCCTAGACAGGCCCGCTGGTCATTGTTTTTCTCCCGTTTTGACTTTGTGGTCTCGTATTTACCAGGTTCAAAGAATGTGAAAGCTGATGCTCTTTCAAGGAGCTTTGTGCCTGACTCTCCTGGAGTCACAGAACCTGTTGGTATTCTTAAAGAGGGAGTTATCTTGTCAGCCATTTCTCCTGATTTGCGACGTGTGTTGCAGAGATTTCAGGCTGGTAGACCTGACTCTTGTCCACCTGACAGACTGTTTGTTCCTGATAAGTGGACCAGCAGAGTCATTTCCGAGGTTCATTCCTCGGTGTTGGCAGGTCATCCGGGAATTTTTGGCACCAGAGATCTGGTGGCTAGGTCATTTTGGTGGCCTTCCTTGTCACGGGATGTACGGTCATTTGTGCAGTCCTGTGGGACTTGTGCTCGAGCTAAGCCTTGCTGTTCTCGTGCCAGCGGGTTGCTCTTGCCCTTGCCTGTCCCGAAGAGGCCTTGGACACACATTTCCATGGATTTCATTTCTGATCTCCCGGTGTCTCAGGGTATGTCTGTCATCTGGGTGGTATGTGATCGCTTTTCAAAAATGGTCCATTTGGTGCCTTTGCCTAAGCTGCCTTCCTCTTCCGATCTGGTTCCTGTGTTCCTTCAGAATGTGGTTCGTTTACACGGCATTCCTGAGAATATTGTGTCTGACAGAGGATCCCAGTTTGTTTCCAGGTTCTGGCGATCCTTTTGTGCTAGGATGGGCATTGATTTGTCGTTCTCGTCTGCCTTTCATCCTCAGACTAATGGACAAACTGAGCGAACTAATCAGACTCTGGAGGCTTACTTGAGGTGTTTTGTTTCGGCAGATCAGGATGATTGGGTGACCTTCTTGCCATTGGCTGAGTTTGCCCTTAATAATCGGGCTAGTTCCGCTACTTTGGTTTCGCCATTTTTCTGCAACTCTGGTTTCCATCCTCGTTTTTCCTCGGGACATGTGGAGCCTTCTGACTGCCCTGGGGTGGATTCTGTGGTGGATAGGTTGCAGCTGATCTGGAATCATGTGGTGGACAACTTAAAATTGTCACAGGAGAAGGCTCAGCGTTTTGCCAACCGCCGCCGCGGTGTGGGTCCCCGACTTCGTGTTGGGGATTTGGTGTGGCTGTCTTCTCGATTTGTTCCTATGAAGGTCTCCTCTCCTAAATTTAAGCCTCGCTTCATCGGTCCTTACAAGATATTGGAAATCCTTAATCCAGTGTCCTTTCGCTTGGATCTTCCGGTTTCGTTTGCCATTCACAACGTGTTCCATAGGTCTTTGTTACGACGCTACGTTGTGCCTGTGGTTCCTTCTGCTGAGCCTCCTGCTCCGGTGTTGGTTGAGGGCGAGTTGGAGTATGTGGTGGAGAAGATCTTGGATTCTCGTCTCTCCAGATGGAGGCTTCAGTATTTGGTCAAGTGGAAGGGCTATGGTCAGGAGGATAATTCCTGGGTGGTTGCCTCTGATGTGCATGCGGCCGATTTAGTTCGTGCCTTTCACGCTGCTCATCCTGATCGCCCTGGTGGTCTTGGTGAGGGTTCGGTGACCCCTCCTTAAGGGGGGGGTACTGTTGTGAATTAGACTTTTTGGCTCCCTCTTGTGGTTACTGTTGTGAATTTGGTTTCTGGGCTCCCCCGGTGGTCACTGGTGGTACTGAACTTGTGTGCTTCATCTCCTCTGTTCACCTGTTTCCATCAGGATGTGGGAGTTTCTATTTAGCCTTGCTCCTCAGTCATTTCTATGCCGGCCAACAATGTTACCAGAAGCCTTTCTGTTGCATGTTCCTGCTCCTAGACTACTATCAGCTAAGTTGGACTTGTAGTCCTAAGATTGTTTTGCATTTTTGTTCCAGTTCTGTGTTTGAATATTTCTGAGGCTGGAAGCTCTTGTGAGCTGAAATTGCCACTCTGGTGTCATGAGTTGATATTAGAGTCTTAAAGTCATTTCAGGATGGTGTTTTGAAAAGGTTTTCAGCTGACTGTGAAGTTCCCTTTTCTGTCTTCCTACTATCTAGTAAGCGGACCTCAATTTGCTAAACCTATCTTCATACTTCGTATGTCAATTTCCTCTAAAATCACCGACAATATATGTGGGGGCTACTGTCTGCCTTTTGGGGAAAATTTCTCTAGAGGTAAGCCAGGTCTGTATTTTCCTCTGCTAGGGTCAGTCAGTCCTCCGGCTGGCGCTGGGCGTCTAGGGATAAAACGTAGGCACGCTACCCGGCCACTGTTAGTTGTGCGGTAGGTTTAGCTCACAGTCAGCTCGAGTTCCCATCTTCCAAGAGCTAGTCCTTTTGTATGCTTTACTACGGTCTCTTGCCATTGAGAACCATGACAGGTTACTAGTTATATGACTCTGGGATTTTCTTCCCTCAGTTTGCACCCAGCTGGGTCGTTAGTTCAGGG
Organism: Ranitomeya variabilis; assembly: GCF_051348905.1. Taxonomy (NCBI): domain Eukaryota; kingdom Metazoa; phylum Chordata; class Amphibia; order Anura; family Dendrobatidae; genus Ranitomeya; species Ranitomeya variabilis. Next base: position 830,098,020 of record NC_135233.1, read on the forward strand.
GTGTTGCTATATAAACCTCCTGGAACCTTAGTCCAGTGCCTGGCATCGTTGTAATCAGACACATTCTGTTTGCCCCTATCTGCTGGTCCTGGTTCGTGCAAAATTAAGCTAAGTCGTGCTTCTTTGTTTTTTGGGTTATTTGCTTGCTCTCATTTTTGTCCAGCTTGTACTAAATGTTATTCCTGTCCTTGCTGGAAGCTCTAGGGGGCTGGTGTTCTCCCCCCGGGCCGTTAGACGGTTTGGGGGTTCTTGAATTTCCAGTGTGGATATTTTTGACAGGGTTTTTGCTGACCATATAAGTTATCTTTCTATATTCTGCTATTAGCTAGTGGGCCTCTCTTTGCTAAATACCTAGCTCATTCTTATGTTTGTCTTTTCCTCTTACCTCACCGTTATTATTTGTTGGGGGCTTCTATCCAACTTTTGGGGGATTTTCTCTGGAGGCAAGAAAGGTCTTTCTTTTCCCTTCTAGGGTTAGTTAGTTCTCCGGCTGGCGCGAGACGTCTAGGATCAACGTAGGAACGTTCCCCGGCTGCTGGTATTTGTGGTGCTAGGATTAGATATATGGTCAGCCCAGTTACCACTGCCCTATGAGCTGGTTTTCTGTGTTTGCAGACTTAGCAATTATTCCTGAGACCCTCTGCCATTGGGGTCATAACAGCCTCCTGTACGGAGAAACTAATCACATGCATTGCTCAGGTGTGATTTTGGTCATTCTTCCACACAAAAAATTTGAAATCCTGGAAGTTCAGTGAGTTCCATTTATGAACCCTGAGCTTTAATTCCTTCCAAAAATTTCTACTGAATTCACGTCAGGTGATTAGCTGATCCATTCTAGCAGCTTTATTTTCTTTCTCTGAAACCAATTGAGAATTTCTTTGGCTGTGGGTTTGGGGTCAATGTCTTACTGTAATGCTTAACCTCATTTCAACTTCATAATCCTGGTAGATGGCAGATTTTTATCAAAAATGTCTCGGTACATTTGCCTGGTCATCATTCTTTCAATGATAAGAAGTATTCCAGTGCCTTATGCTGAAAAATATCCCCACATAATGATAGTCTCACCTTAAAACTTCACTGTTGGTATGGTGTTTTGGGATGATATACAGTTCCTATTGCCTTCTAGTATGGTGTATAATATGGCACCCAAAGAGTTCAATTTTAAACTCATCTGACAGACCATATTCTCTCTGTGTTTCAAAGGCTTGTATAAATGTCACAAATTTTAAATGCACTTGAACATGCTTTTTGTTCAGCAATTTAGACTTGTGTGGTCAGTATACGTACAGGCCATGGAGATTGAGTGCATTACTTTTGTTATACTTTGAAGCAATTGTACCTGCTGATTCCAGGTCTTTCTGTAGCTCCCCATAAGTGGTCTTTGGCTCTTGGAAAACTGTTATCATAATTATTTTCACTTCCCTGTTTGTGGCCAGTTTATGGTGAAATTATGTTCTTTCAGCTTCCAGATAATGAGCAGCATGGTGGCTCAATGGTTAGCACTGCAGCCTTGCAGTGATGGGGTACTGGGTTTAAATCCCATCATCGACAACATTTGCAAGGAGTTTGTATGTTTTGCATGGGTTCCCTCTGGGTGCTCTGGTTTCCTTCCACATTCCAAAGGCATACTGATAGGGAATTTAGATTGTGAGCCCCATCGGGGACAGCAATAATAATGTGTGCAAACTGTAAAGTGCTGCTACCTAAAGATTATTTATTTATTTAATGGCTCCAAAAGTGCTCACTGGAACCATCAATAGTTTAGAATTTCTTCTGTAACCAATGCCATTAGTATGTTTTGCATCAATAAGGTTGCAAAGGTCTTGAGACAGCTCAATTGTTTTTATCCATCATGAGATTTTTTTTGTGTGGCACCTTGGTGGCAAGGCAACTTTTTATAGGCCATCAATTTTTCACTAAGTGGGAAGTTTGCTTTCTACTTACTGATAGATTTTAGCTGGTGTCATGAGTCATGACTTTCCATGGCTTTTTGCACCTCACTTTCTTCATGTGTTCAATACTTTTTCCACATGTCATTTCACATTATTACACATAACTTAATTTATGGACATATATGGTTTTATTTCTTTGCTTGTGTGAATTGGAAGGGTTGTTACCGACTTTTGGCAAGAACTTCATATCAATAGCACCCTTAGAAATATATATACTTAGAATATTGGTGATGTCTTTGATACGTATTTCAATCACTGCATGCAATAGCATTGCCCTGCTTGAAAGATGCTCCAGGAGAAACTGAAACATCGCTAATGGATATACCCAAGTAAAGACAACTTATTATTTTCGCATATTGAAGGAGTTCAGCCATTTTTGGGATGCCATCTCATATATTATATATATATATATATATATATATATATATATATATATATACACATATATGTGTGATCACAAGACCTGAATGGTTCTTGAGCTAATTGTGTGGAAGGTTAGGAACTCCAAGATGTGGTACTGTGTACTATGTGCATGGGTGAGTGTGGGAGTGTGTGGTGAACTGAGTGTACATAAATCATCAGACCTCGTCCATATAATATGCTAATTTGAATGAGCCCTTAAACAGAATATTTACTTCTAGCCCTTAGTAACACATCAATTTGATTGCTGAGAGCAGATTCAGCTGATTTTAGGTTTCTTTCTAACTTTATGTTGATATATTGGTCTCTAGGAGTCTCACTTAAGCCGTAAATACTGGAGGATGTGGAGACCCTAAATTGCCCATATCAGAAAACCAATAGTATTAAAGAGCAATGATGGATGATGAACCCATTGGAGATTTTGCATTGGGGCTTAAGATCTTCAAGCTAACAGGCTACATATTACAAACAAACTCTTAGTTTGGTAGAGTAGTCATTCTCCCTTTTCACTGTCTCCTACATTTATTAGCCTGCTGAATTCATGTCAGCAACAGTATAAGATAGATAAAAGGTAAAATACAACTCCAGAATTATGCTGCTCAGGGTGTGTTTGTAGTCTACATACCATTAAGACATACATGCCTACATGGTAGCGGTAGACAATACTCTTAGGAATGTATTCAGTTTGTCACTTGTTTGCTAAATATTGGATCTGTCATTTACTATGGACATGTTCAGTGTACACTTGTTCATTACTCAAAGCATCATTTTAATTACAGGTGACCAGTTCTCATGTGTTTGTCAGTGCTATCTTTATTGTTTTTTGTCAAGTGCAGATTTGCCATTTTAAGACACATGTCCATCGCTATTAACTTACGCTGTTTTGCAATTTGGATATCACTTGTTGTAGCTGTATGTTCAGCTGCTTGGTAAGCCTTAGACAGAGACCAATTTACCTGCTGTATACACTATGTAGACATAGAAGTCATGCAGTCCAGTAAAAATACTTTTATTTCCTGCTGAGAAATGTGAATATTATTGCCATCTAAACACTTTCAATAGTTTGATTCATGTAAACATGTATGTCTTCTATGAGCCAAGTCTAATTGTTTTGTACAGTATGTTAAACAGCTACAATCAAATATCATATTAAGTTTGAATAAGAAAAGATCAGCAAGTAATCTACAAAATTAGCCAGCCTATAAAGTTGCCTTCCGGAAAAAAATAGAATAAGCAGAATAGTTACTTCAATAGGTTAATGATACAAAATGAATTGTATAGCGATATAAAATTGTGTAATCATTGTTTTAATTTTAATTTCATAAATAAACAGTAGACATTGAGATGAGAATCTTTGTAATTAGGGATGGGTGGACCAGTAGATGTTCGGGTTCTGGTAACTTCTGCAGAAAGTCCATGTTTGGCGTTCAGGTCCGAACAGTGACAATCCAGTATGAATGCCGCACATTTCTGCTTGGGTTTGTCCATCTCTATTTGTAATATATTTTTATCAAATAAATCTGCTTCTTTCTCTGCTTCTATATCAGTAATGTAAAAATCTGTATTTGTGGAGTACAGATTTTACGTGGGAATTGAGAATTTTGACACATAACGATCAGTCCTGGTCAGAAAGAAGCAGATATATCTGATAAGATATATTACAAAGTTTTTTTACTTTCACCTATATTATTGATTTATGAAATAAAAATTAAAACAGGGTTATTCTTCAAGTATTATGATCTTAAAAAAATATAATTTACTACATTACATATGACAGCAAGAATGATAGCAAATGATTAGTTTTTCATGGGAATCTGTTATGTTCTACAAGCGTTTAAGATAGAATTCTTTACAACTGTACAATATACCGTATTTTTCTTGTTATTGACCTTTTCTGACTCAGATATACAGATATATGAACAAGACTAACTTTAGGCAGAATAATCCCTCTTGAAAAAATATTTTTTGTTACCCCCACCTCAATGAGTTTTTAACAGTTTCTCAACAACTAGGTTTATTGGTAGGCTATCTTACAATATCTTGTGTATTCTAGAAAACCTGATTCATGCTTTAAACACAGTTAAGGCCCCGTCTCACATAGCGATTTACCAACGATCACGACCAGCGATACGAGCTGGCCGTGATCGTTGGTAAGTCGTTGTGTGGTCGCTGGGGAGCTGTCACACAGACCGCTCTCTCCAGCGACCAACGATCAGGGGAACGACTTCGGCATCGTTGAAACTGTCTTCAACGATGCCGAAGTCTCCCTGCAGCACCCGGGTAACCAGGGTAAACATCGGGTTACTAAGCGCAGGGCCGCGCTTAGTAACCCGATGTTTACCCTGGTTACCAAAAAAAACAAACACTACATACTCACCATCTGATGTCCGTCAGGTCCCTTGCCGTCTACTTCCTGCTCTGACTGAGCCGCCGTACAGTGAGAGCAGAGCGCAGCGGTGACGTCACTGCTGTGCTGTGCTCTCACTGTACGGCCGGATCTCAGTCAGAGCAGGAAGCAGACGGCTAGGGACCTGACGGGCATCAGATGGTGAGTATGTACTGTTTGGGTTTTTTTTACATTTACGCTGGTAACGAGGGTAAACATCGGGTTACTAAGCGCGGCCCTGCGCTTAGTAACCCGATGTTTACCCTGGTTACCAGTGAAGACATCGCTGGATCGGTGTCACACACACCGATTCAGCGATGTCAGCGGGACCTCAACGACCGAAAAAAGGTCCAGGCCATTCCGACACGACCAGCGATCTCACAGCAGGGGCCTGATCGCTGGTACGTGTCACACATAGCGAGATCGCTACTGAGGTCGCTGTTGTGTCACAAAACTTGTGACTCAGCAGCGATCTCGCTAGCGATCTCGCTATGTGAGACGGGGCCTTTAGTCCCTTGACATGAAGTTAAAATATCAACATGCACTGTACTGTAAATTGCTGCCAATATGTGGTGTGACATCTGCACAAATCCAAATCCGCAGCAAATTCACCATGTGTGAATTCATCATTAACCATCTTATACATCAGATATGTAAAAAATGTATAGTAGATGCAGATCTGACCATTGGGGCCTGATTCTATCTTGAGAATGGGGCACTGTCATGGTCTGCTTTTCATTGAAAAGTGGTAGCAATTCCTGTAAAAATATATAGGAATTTTGACCCTCTCTTGGCTGAGAATGGTGTACATCAGCCCTGTAGTCAAGAAATGTGTACTTGTAGTTGGTAAATTTATGACATATTCTGTGGATATGTTAAAAAAGTACATAGATGGGAATACCCCTTTTAGCTGCTGATGCAAAATGCAGATAACGGCTCTGCTCTCTATGTATCCGACATGATGTTAGATCACTTTCGGAATGTTTTTGATATTTTTGAGTAATTTGTTTGATTTGGTTCTCCTTATCTACTTGAAGGACTTGGGGGAAAATCTGATATAGTTTCAGGTCAAATTTTTCATGCAGAAAAATTGACATTTTTGATGGGTTTACGCAATGTACATTACACATAATACATGACCTAATAGTTACACACGCATACACACATGCACACACATATCATGTAATACGTGTCATTTTACACTTACATATGTAGAAGTATTTTCCTGCATTGGAGACCAAGGGAGCAATGGGAGGGACTATGAGTACAGTTGAGAGAATTTTCAACATGTTGCGTTCCTGTGCGGTCGGCGGCACGTCAAAACAATGCACGCTGATGGCTCCACAGACAAACACATGTCCATGCGTACCCAATGTTAAAGATAGGTATGCAGGACGCATGCGCAGCTGTGCGGATATTAGGGGAAAAAGTATGCAGCCCTACGCAGGGCTGCCCAAACGCAAATGTGTACTTAGCTTAAGACTGGTGTTGTGCACTCCAATTTTAATGAAAGGGCTCACTAGCATATGCTACTCCTAATTCATTAAGAACCACTAGCCACTTCATGAAATAGATGCATCTCTTAAAGGGGTTTTCCCATAAATTTAGTTAATTTGAATGGATATTTTAATCAATAGATCTTTGAATAATATTAAGATCCTCAATTGGATGTGTTTAAAATAGTGCTCCTGTTCAGACATAATCCTATAAATGTGCCCCTGTTGTGTGCTGTGTAATGGCTGTGTCTGATCATTCAGGAACATGTACCACAGCTCCTTTCCAGAGGAGGAAGCAAAAGAGAGGATATAGACATTGCTGCAGGGGATCACAGCTGATTATTTCTTTGCGATAAAACATTGCTTAACAATAGACAGAAGTGATTTACCTAGCAAAAAGAGTTGGTTGGTTGTGATCATGAGCTGTACTGTCTGCATACTCTCTTTTGCTTTCTTCCCTGCCCAGGAGCTGTGGTATGATCAGACCATGTTTCTGTACAGTCAGACATGGCCATTACACAGTATATAGCAGGGGCACATTTATAAGATTATCTCAGCACAGGAAAAAAAAATCTAACACATTCAATTGTGAAACTTATTTTTATTCCAAGAGTTATTAATTAAAATGTACTCTGTTGGGTGAAAACACCTTTAACAGGCATCTACCACCGACAGAGATTCTATAATGAACCAGTGAACATTTCTGGAGTATGTTGTATCATAAAAAGTGGCATAACTTTTCATGAATTTGATGTGAAGGCATATCCACGCTATGTACTCTACAGGCTTCACCAGTGCTATACCCATATTGTCTTAGCTAACCGAGACTGGTACACAGAGACAAAAGTGCAATATTTTTGCACACCCTCCATGGTCCACAAAAATACTGCAAATCAATAAGGTATTTTACTGCAGAAATTTGAAGCACACACCTGAATGAGCTGGAAACGTTATGTTTCATATGTACCCTGAACATTTAAAGTAAATGCTGTAAGATTCTCATGCATCATTGGTGCATCTACTGTATAAGCTAAGCCTGGTGCCATTTTCTACCAGTTGCAATTAATGCAATCACAATAGAAACAAGGAGGATCCAAAGCATCAGAACTTGAAAAAATTCTACTTTATTTAATTCCATCATAAAAAAGATAAACTTTTAAGCTATAAGAAGCTTTTTTTAAGCAATTCTCAGAATAAAACTGTGTGTACACATTTACATACATTTGCATTTAATCTTGGGGGTGCTATGTTAGAACACTATGGCATCTCTGAACTGAGGTAGATTTTTGCAACTTTTTTTGGTGTAAGTTATTGCAAATCTTTAAAAATTACACAAAAGGGCAAATGTGTGACTTTTTGAAATTCATGAAAACTGTTTAATAAATAAAGCACTAAGTTCACAAAAACAGAAGCTTGTTTCCATGACCTATTTAACCACTTTGCAACCCATCTTCTATCATCATGCTTTTATATCTCCTTCCCTCAAGAGCCATGTCAAGACTTTTTTATTTTTTTGTGGGACAAGTTCTAGTTTATGGGACCATACATTTTACCATATGTCATTTACTGAAAAATTGGATTAAATTGGAAGTGAGATGAAATGGTAAAGAAAATGCAACACCCCCTTTTTTAATTGACATTAATTGTGCAATGCAAATGACAAGGCAATATAATTCCTCAGGTCAGTATGATTATGATGATACCAAATTTATAATTTCTTTGTTATATTTTAGTCCTAAAAAAGTTAAAACATTTTTAACAAATTATTTGGTTTGTGTTATTTTGATTTTGAAACTTTCAAGGGCTCATAAAGAAGTCTGTGGATCTTGGACTGATCCCATAGAGCAATGCATGGACTGGCTGCGGGTCTCCCAAAAGAATTATGAGAACTTCATATATTTTTGTGAGGCTGTCAATCTTGGGTTCACAGCCCTATGACCAGTCTGTGCTGTCAAAATTCCACCCTTCAGTGTGTCTGGGATGCAGTTACTGACTGCTCAGCCATCCAATCTGGTACAGGGGTGTGCCGAAGCTGTCAGTACTTCTATTGACAGCTCAGTTGTGCAGTCCAGTGTAGGGGTGTGCTGAGATGTTGGTGTTTTGATTGACAGCTTGGCCAACCAATCTATGACTGAGAGTGCTGTCTGTCTCCAGGTGTTCATCGCAGGTGTTTTGATTGACAGCTTGGCCAACCAATCTATGACTGAGAGGTGCTGTCTGTCTCCAGGTGTTCATCGCAGGTGATTGCCAGGCTACTTAACTGAATGGTTAATCCCAGACCTCTTCCAGATGAACTGGATATCATAGATTCACCAAGGTGGTCATAAGGGAGGCATTCAGCAGGAGCCATGCCTGTAATGTCAACCTATCAGCACCCTGCGATTGCAGGAGGAGAGGGGCAATGGGAGAACCGACAGCACAGTCCCTTAAATAATTGAGTACAGCTTTAAAGAGATTCTGTCAGCACAGAATGACTGTTAAAACTAAATCCCCACTCTTGGTGCTTCACTGCAGAGCCAATCATTTAAATACACCTTCCCCCTCTTTTTTGATTGACAGTTCAGGCTTCATAGGGCCAGAGAAGGGTAGAGATAGATAGAAACCAAGCAGCAGGCAAGGTGTATATAAATCATTGACCCCACCATGAAGCACACGGCGCCTGTACTTGATTTGAACAGTCACTCTGTTCTGGCAGAGTCCATTTAAATGGTTAAAACAGCTGCAACCAGAGCTCGCTCCTGAGTGGCTTTTACAGGCAGATGCCTAATGTACAACTAGAGGTGCTACCTGCTTAGTTTGGCTCCTCAGTCCACTCGATCTACTCGTATAATGTATATTTATGATGTATGGTTGCAAAATGGGTTAATGACAGAATTCTTTAGTTACAACTATGGTAATCAGTATCATAGATTAAGGTGTAGAAACTCACAACTAGTCAGCCTGCAAACATATCTAAATTAGGAACCATAAATGTATAGCTTTTTATTTTACCTTAACTGCATAGCTAAATTTATGTAGGAATTGTTTCTTCTTTGAAAGTAGTTTCCTCTGGGGCAGCTGAAGCCGTTACTCTGTGAGGACGGGCAGCTGCAATTAGAGTAATTCAGTCTGAAGTTGGGTAATACGAAGCTTTATTATGACTTTTTTCTAAAGAGTATGCTAAAGAAACCATCTGTTGTTCTTCTATATTTAAATCCCTCCAGTGACTGATGAGGGGGTTTACAAAGAATGTATACAGTATGGGACTTCATATGAGCAATTTGTACAATATTTTATTTTTTAATCTTCTGTAGTGGCTGTTACTATGTATTATGCATAATGGAGCTTCAAAGTACTCTTGACGTGTGAACTTTTATCATTTCTATTTTGCCTCAAGAGTCTATAAATTTTATGATATTTAAAGCTTTCAAGCTCGAAATTTTTATCAACCTTGAGCACGCCAAACATTAAATCAATTAGCCATGGTATGCATCAGCATAATATAATTTTGTATTTAGGTTTTAATTCTGCTTAACTAACAGTTAAATAATGCAAATTGCAACTTTCTAAACATGATTTTTTTTCTGCAGCTGTATATTCAATGTGACTTAATTAAAGAGAGCAATAAATCTAATAAACCAAGCTGGTACTAATCGGATGATTTTTCTAAATGTATTAGTTATTTATATGACTATATGTATTCATTCATTTATCAAACTGAATTTCATTTCTTCATACATTTTTTATTGTTTTTCAAGAATATACTCTTTTATTTTTATAAACATCATATGTTTAATGTATACTTTGCTTATAACTTTACATATCCAAGTAATAATCTATAAAGTTTGTATAATTTTTACAGAACATTTTGTTTTAGAGAAACATGTATTTTGGTATAAAGCTTTGTTTTCAACCATGTCAGATATTTCGTTTTTACGTTTTTCGTTATGAAAACAGGCAAATGGAATAATGCACAGGACGGGTCTCTAATATGCTTTAGAGAAAAATGATTTGATAGAACCCATTGAGTGTAATAGGATCCGTCTGTTTTTGTTCATGGTATCCACTGTTTTATGAAAAAATGACATGGTATTTTCTGTTATGTATTCTTGTAAGAATTATAGAATCTGCGATGGGAGCTCCAGTAGGAGCCTCTTAAACAGAAATGAGCAGAGATTAAACTGCTAGTAGGTTTTTTGTTGTTGTATCACTACAAAGTTTCTTGACAACTGTGTGTAAATTATTTATTAGTCTGTCTCAGGGTTGCCATGTTAAAGGATAACTGTGCTTTCAAATAGCTTTTCAGAATAAGGTGTCCTGTGTATGTACACGAAGAATAACACCATTTCTGTTCAATATGTGACTAATATCCTTAGAGGCGTAGCTGGGTGTTCAACTTAGGGGGGATGAAACATCTGTGTGGCTCCTGTAGTTTATAGTGGAACCTCAGCAAGTGATCCTACTGCAAATAAAAAATGTATCTCCAAAAAGACAAACCCTGATATTATCACCATACAGTGACCATATAGTGGTAGATATTAGTGATGACCAAGCATGCTTGTGTGCTAACCGATTGACTTCAGTGTGCTCAAATAATATGTTCCACTCCCCATGGCTGCATGTATCATGAGCGAACTGCTTGGATGTTTGGGCCCAGCTGGATCAGCTCAACATCTAAAAAAAAGTTTGGTTTGGGTACTGCAACAGTACCCTAACCCAAACCCAAACCCTGACCCCATGAATGGGAGGCCCGAACATACAGTGTTTGCCAGTGTGCATGATAGCGCAGCAAACACTGCCTCTGATAGGCAGTATTAATCTTTCCACCGATCAGAGGTAGTGATTGCCACTCTGCCAAACTGCAAGAAAGTTTACCTCTGGTCACAGGCGTCGGCTGATGGGACTACTACTCCCATCAGCCTGTGCCTGGTGTTGCAACCCTCAGCTGTCAGCTTTAGCAAGGCTTTTTATCCAGAATTGAGGTGTCAATTTTAAATAAATAAAATGGGGTCCACCAGCATTTTTGACATCTAGCCAAGCTAAAGTAGACAGCTGGGGGCTGGTATTATCAGGATGGAAAGGGGCTATGGATATCCTCCCCAACCTAAAAATAGCAGCTCCAGAAAAGGTGCATTTATTAAATGCACTAATTTTGGCACTTCATCTGACAGCATGGGAGCCACATTGCTCTGACGATGGTAATGGTCTTACCGCCAACCAGAGCTAATGGTGTTTCTCGCGCTGTCAAGCAAATGACACCATGAGAAACACAAGCTGCTCATAGTGCTAAACCCGAATAACACAGGCTTCCTGGTGAAGTCCATGTTCAGGGTTCGTACTCAAACAGTAAGTGTTCGGTACGGACCCCGAACTTTACTGTTCAGGTTCTCCCATCTCTACCCATCAGTAGTAGATACCAGTCCTGCAGAACATAGGAGTAACTACAGTATAGTTAAAGATGATGACTTACAGCTGTTGGTTCCTTCTTATGGAGTCGTTCACTTTTTCCATCTTTTCCATCTTGTTCAGTCCAAAATGACGACTCCTTCCATCTACGACTCATCTGAAGAAACTACAACAGAGGCACATCGGACTTCTCCCATTTCCAGCACTGTCCCCATCTATCCCCAACCTGCACAAACTCCTCATCCTACTGATACCCCTGTACTGAGCCACTGCTGCTGTATGTATCCCTATTACTGCGTCTACTGTGTGGTACAAAATCAATGACCCGATATTGTCCCACATAATAATGCCCATCACAGTGTCAATTTCATAGCAATAATGCCTCCTTTGTGCCCTCACAATAGCCCCTACACCGCATATGTGGCATCCCTGGAGTTCGGGTACCACAGTGGTATTGCCTTCCTTTTGGGGAGGGTGATGCCATGCCTGGAAATGAGGAGAATCCTTTTAACAGGTAATATGTACATGCAACATGTTCTGACTCCAGGCCAGAAGGGGGAGCTCTGAACCCGGTTTCAGGAGAACTGCCCTAGACATATGCTCTGGCTTAGAGGAGGAGTGAGATAGTCTGTAGAGAGTGTGAAGGAGGAAGGAGCAGAGGAGAAGTGAGGAGCTGGAGGGGAGCTGTGACTGAGCTCCCTCCATGCTGAAGCATAGGAACTGGAGACCGGGAATCCAAGGCTTTGTGGGACTGTATGCCCCACAGCAGAAACTGGAGGGCAGGAGATTGAAAGTTACTTCTCCACATCTACACCTAAAGGCACAGCAGCACACAGAGCCCGGAGTCACAGTAAATACAGACATCTGTAAAAAGGCTTGGACTGCCTGCTATGTGGGTACTAACCTAGGACCCAGAGAGAAAAAAAGAGAGGACCTTGTAAGAAGCCATAGGCAGCAAGGGATGCACCTTACGGCACAGCAAGGAAGGCTCCTAATCCCACCTGGCTAAGGGGATCCCTAATCATTTTCAGGCTGCCTGGACGTAACAATCACCTGTTGTGGATTATGGCCATAAACCACCAGTAAACAGGTAAAAAGACTGCAACCTTGTGTCCTCTGATTCTTTCTAGCACCACACCATCTTTGCCTATTACACCTGGAGCCTTGGGGACCCAGCTTCACCTGTGGAAAGCCACACCATCCTTGCTACAATGCCATCACCCCCAGAAGACCCCTTTAAGCTAACGTTGATTATCCCTGACCGAATATTGCAGGTGGTGTCACGAACACTGTTTATTCAAATAACTCCTTTAAAGTCCTTTCCTTTTACTTGGACACCCAGGGCCATGGAGCAGGTCACTGCCACCATGACTACCACTTTAACGACCGCCAGACCCAGCCCGAGTATCCCAGGGCCCTATTGGGGCATGCCACATAATGAGATGATACAGACACTGGACTGATAGTACCCTGACCCTGGCTACAGGACTATGTCACAGGGTATATGCGAAGAGGGAAAGATACATATTCTTATCTGTTCTGTCCTGTAGCCGGGGTCATGTCTATAAATGCAGTGCATGATATGGACCACTCATATCTGTTGTTCTATCTGAGACATGATGAGATTTATGGCAGCTGCTTTGAAGTCTTACAGATCAGGTGATGCTTGGGCGATTTGCATTGACAGAGACACCGATTTACTTAATAAATCCAGCAGCCGTCATAAATTTCAATGTACCTCAGATAGCAAAAGTGCAGATAAAAGACAAGAATCTGTCCAGGACTTGCTAGGAGGTTCCTGCTACTTCCTCATTGCACAATGCAGACACTTGCAGCCCCCCGATGCAGGAAGCAGCCTGAGCTGTTACTTACAGCTACATCCTGTCTCCTGTCCTGCTCCTCTCTGGAGAGAAGCAGCTCCCTGTGTCCTGACATCTCTTCAGCAGACATGCCCAAACAGAAAGCAATGTGGGTGTATCTGTATCCTGGAGGCAGCTGTCACACATGTACAGTGCTGATGTCCCTCTTCCCATCCCCCCAGCCCAGCCCAGCCCACCCCTGAACTCTACAGAACAGTTGGCGGTAGTGCAAGGAAATTGTGGCTCCCTGCTTTACCTCAGAGCTCAACTATAACCTCCTTATTCATGGGTTACAGACTGAAACACATAGGAAAAGGACAGATTTATTACACTAGGTTATACTTGAAGCTGCTTCATCCTTTTAAATATGCTGGAGAAAAGTCTACCTTTAAATCTGGAAGATGTTTGTAGGACTTTTCTTTTTGGATTTTCCAATACATGCCTACAGGGAATGAGTGGCTTCTTAAGGTGAGTAAAGCATGGAGAAGCCGACCAGGATCAGCCTAGGACCATGCAGCTTGGAGACTAGTTACCCAAGCTACAATCTCCAAAGCTGCTGCTAAGTGCATGTATTCTCTGAAACACTGTAGTATAAGTGAAATATACCTGACTGAAATGACAGACCATGGGTTGTGCAGCATCAATCAGGTTCCCTTTAAATACAAATGATTAGAATTTATAAATGTTTGGATATTATTGCTGCTACCTGATTTAGAGAGTTTAACCATTTTTGCTAATGGATCATTTGACATTCCTTTTGCTTTCTCCATGCTTTAGTAGCTGCAAAGTTAATGCAGGCTCAGTGAAATGCACATGTTTTTATGAAAAGCTATGGCTTGTTCCTACAACAACAATAAATAACAACAAGACACTGATGTGAATACATTTTATTGCCACAATTCATTATCGTCCAAACATGTGTTTGTCAATCTACATTATCACCTCAAACATTCAAGGGTACGAATCATTTGAGCGGAGTGTTCTGAGCTATTTCTGCTATTATACAGTAGTAGCTGAAAGATTATCAAAAGTCCATGCCTTTAAAAGCTTCAACTAGTTACAGTTCCTATATAAATGAATAATGTTTTGCAGTATACCTCATTTTCGAAAAAAAGCTACACTGATCTACATGGCATTTTCCAAAAAAAACACTGGTTTGGCACGTGACATAACAGAAAGGGCCAGATGTACCTTTAAAAAATGTTATATATACAGATTGCACATTTAGGTAGGCGTACAAAAATAAATTTGTCTAAATTACAGTCTCCTGTCTTATTATGTAAATAACCATCCCTTATTATGTAGTGTCCTCTCTTGTTAGATATGAAATTAAATGACTGCTGATGGAACAAAGTAAAGCTTATTTTCTAATGGGGAAAACTAAAAGACTGGTCTTCTGGTCAGATACTGCTCCGTCAGTAGTCATTTTATATCTGGCATGAGAATACATTACACCGTGTTCCAAATTATTATGCAAATTGGATTCAAGTGTCATAAAGATTTAATTATTTTGTTTTCCAAATAAACTCATGAATGGTATTGTGTCTCAGAGCTCAATGGATCACTGAAATCAATCTTAAACACATGTGATAATTAGTTTTCCAGGTGATTCTGATCAAAGGAAAACTACTTAAAAGTGATGTTCCACATTATTAAGCAGGCCACAGGTTTCAAGTAACATGGGAAAGAAAAAGGATCTCTCTGCTGCCGAAAAGTATTAAATAGTGCAATGCCTTGGTCAAGGGATGAAAACATTAGATATTTCCCGAAAACCTAAGAGTTATCACCATACTGTGAAGAGATTTTGCGGCTGATTCTGAGCACAGACGTGTTCGTGCTGATAAAGGCATAATGAGGAAGGTTTCTGCCAGGCAAGTTCATCGGATTCAGAGAGCAGCTGATAAAAAGCCATTACAAACCAGCAAATAGATATTTGAAGCTGCTGGTGCCTCTGGAGTCCCTCGAACCTCAAGGTGTAGGATCCTTCAAAGGCTTGCTTTGGTTCATAAACCTACTATTTGGCCACCCCTAAACAGTGTTCACAAGCAGAAATGGTAGCAATGGGCCGAAACATACATGAAGACTAATTTTCAAACAGTCTTGTTTACTGATGAGTGTCGAGCAACCCTGGATGGTCCAGATGGATGGAGTAGTGGATGGTTGGTGGATGGCCACCAACAAGGCTGCGACGTAAGCAAGGAGGTGGAGGAGACATGTTTTGGACCGGAATCATGGGGAAACAGCTGGGAGGCCCTTTAAGGTTCCTGAAGGTGTGAAAATGACCTCTGCAAGGTATATAGAGTTTCTGACTGACAACTTTCTTCCATGGTGTAAAAAGCAGAAATGTGCCTTCAGGAGCAAAATCATCTTCATTCATGACAATGCACCATCTCATGCTGCAAAGAATACCTCTGAGTCATTGGCTGCTATGGGCATAAAAGGAGATAAACTCATGGGGTGGCCACCATCTTCCCCTGACCTCAACCCTATAGAGAACCTTTGGAGTATCATCAAGCAAAAGATCTATGAGGGTGGGAGGCAGTTCACATCAAAACAGCAGCTCTGGGAGGCTATTCTGGCTTCATGCAAAAAAATACAAGCAGAAACTCTACAAAAACTCACAAGTTCAATGGATGCAAGAATTGTGAAGGTGATATCAAAGAAGGACTCCTATGTTAACATGTAACTTGGCCTGTTAGGATGTTTTGGAGTTTAATATCTTTTTTTGTTCAGTGAATGAGACCTTCTAATGCTGCAAGTTCAACAAATGAGCATTTTTAATTCTTTAAAACATATCAAATATTTAGAAATTCTACTGTGCCTAATAATTTGGAACAGTGCATTTTGAGTTTTTATTCATTTTGAAGATTATACTGTTATCATTGGGAGGTTTCTTCAATAAAATTCGATGTATACTCTAATGGGTGATGACTTTTATTAAACTGACTGTTATTTGCACCGACCATTTAGGAAAATCCGATAAAAATATAATTTGCATAATAATCTGGAACATGCTGTATGTAATAAAGAGAGGGAGCTAAAAATAGTGAAAATAATGAAAATACACTATGCAAGGGATGATGTAATGCATAACAAGAGATGATACTATGCAATAATGGGATGGTGCTGTATATAACAACAGCCAATGCTAATATTCAGTATAATTTTTTTCATACATGTATTTATACATATAATTCAAATTCATATTTATTTATATATTATTATGATTATTCAGAAAATGTGTATTATTCTTTTCTAACCCCTGTATTAACCCCCTCCCCTAAATGGACAAAACTTTAGATCCAGATTGCAAGTGATTTCTCACAATCGAGCATGCAGTTACCTCTGATGAATGGCGCAGGCACATGAGCTGGCTGTTTCACTTAGCCAAGCTCTTGCTGTAAGTACTGAGAGCAGGCACAGTACTGAAATCAGTACTCTAACTCCTGTTCTAAGAATATATGAGGAATTTGACAAAGAGAGATTGAACCCTTTGACAGCCCAATGGCACTCCTGCAATGGGGTGAAGGGGTGCAGATGGTTTCTATGGCAACAGGGAGGCCTGACAATGGTCATCCTGTCTGCTAGATCCCTCAGGTCAATCAATCAGATTTTGCCTGGCTCTGGCTAATTGACTTGCTGTCGATTAACTATTACAGTGTGTTATTATTGAGATCAAAGGATTCCAGGTCCAAGTTCCTTCACAGGACTAATAAGAATTGTAAAAAAAAAAAAATATATATATTTTTAAATGTGATTAAATATGTAAAAAAACAACATAAAATCACATATTTAGTAATTAAAAATGTTTACCTGAAAAAAAACACCCTCAAAAGCATCACATATTTGATATTGCCGTATTTGTAACAACCTATACCAGAAAATCTTGATCAACTTTCTTCCTATTAGATGGATTTTGTAAAAAAAAAAATAATCAAAAACTATGCCATAATTGCCATTTTTGGTAATCTTGACACAAATAATGTGATCAAACAGTCATATTTATTTGAAAGTGTGACCAATAAAAACTGCAGCTCATTATGCAAACATCACATAGTTTTATAAATAGAAAAATGAAAAAGCTGGTGTTCTTATACTATGGCAACCAAAAATGTAATTGTTTTCCTTGTTTTTGCCTGGTACAAAAAAATAAACAGCAATCAAAATGTTAGATGTGCCAAAAAATAATGCCAGTAAAACTACAGCTTGTCCTACAAAATACTTGGGTGACCAAAAATGAGATTTAAAAAAAACAAAACAAAAAAAACAAACATTAAAACAAAATTGGCTTTGCAGTGATTGTATCAAACTGCAGAATCAAGATAATATTCAAATTATACAAAGAGGTGCTTATAAAGTAAAATATAAGAAATAGAAAAGCTGTTTTTTGCCCTTTTTGCCATCAAAAAATTTAATAAAAGTGATCAAAAGGATGACTCTTTTGCCACAAAAAGCAACAAATGAAAACAACCTGTCCTGCAAAATACAAGTCTTTATATTGTTCCACTGATGAAAAATTGTGAGACTTATGGCTCCCAGAATATGGTGTTCCAAAAACAAATTATTTTTATTTAAAGAGTGCATTAAAGGGGTATTCCCGTCTCCAAGATCCTATCTCTTGGCCCCTTCCAACTCTAACATTTTATGAATCTATGATTTCTTTCAAAGAAGAATCATTTTTTGATTGTCTATAAAAATGTGACAAATATACCTATATAAGATTGCGATTAAATTTGCTGCTACTGTGATTACAAATTTTAAGTGTTACATTAGGGTTTGAATTTCACATCTAGGCATATTGTTCCTTAATCAAGGCTTCTTGCTGAATTAGATACATTTATCATTAGGCAATGATTGACTATTGAAACTGTCCAGCATGTTCTGTGAAACTCTTTAACATTACTTAAAAGAAAATACTAATCAGTTAGAAGGAAAATAGATGTAAGTACTTATTTGTATGTTTTTTTGAGGAATACAGATTCTACGTTAATTTTACCAAATAATGTAAGTATTATTAGAAAAGTAAAGAGAAGCTAAAATTCCTCTTAAAAGGCACTATACATCTACAAAATTCAGTGTGATAACTGTGCTAACAATTTACGTGGGGGGATTACAGAAAGTTTTCGCTATGCTATCTTCTATATTAATAGTCAGTGAGGATATATGCCTCGCGTAAATTTCCACTAAAGAGGGAATAGATGAGTAGTTAAATATTATGAAACTCAAATGTTTACTGGCATTATGATTATAGAGCTTTATGGTATGTATAGTTCTGTGAAATATGTGAAGATTTGTGCATGTCATGTTAGACAAACTGTGGTAAAAACTAAGTCCACCTTCATTAAGTTCTATGCTTTTACAGATATAGATATAGAAAAATATCTGGTTCTTAGATTTTCTTAAAATTAGGCAAATGCAACTTCAAATGAACAACATTGGTTGTCAAATTGCACTATGTCATCATTTATTTAATAAAAACTGATAAAAATGAGAAGCAGTGAGTGAAAAATTGTGTACACCCTATAAAGAAATACATTCTAGAAATATATTTTGCAGAAAAAACTTGAATTAATAATTTTCTGTCTGTCTCTCACATCATTCTAGAGGAAAGTTAGACCATTTTTCTTTATAATTTTTCTTAATTTCATTAAGGTTTCTGGGCATTTGTCTATGAGCAACAAACGTCCCTCTGCAGCATTTCCAATAAGTTGAGGTCTGGATTTGTATTTGCCATCGTAAAGCCTTAAAGCAGTCCAGTCTTAAACTACAAATCTGCAGTCATACTACCAGCCACATTCCGACTAGATGTGAGTGGCCTTGCTCAATGCAAGAGTATTAGGCGAAGCCAAAAACAGTCTAGTAAGAATGTGGCCGGGAGTATGCATATCACATACTTGAGGTCACACGACCCCCCGTTCAAGGCACCAGAGAATCCTCACAGCACACTATGTAAGGATTTACAGGTCTGCAGTCACATGGATTGATTGCAGACTTATAGTTTAAGACCAGACAATCTCTTTGTTTTCTGCCATTCTGATGTAGATTTGTGGCAGTTCTTTTAATCATCTTTTTATCATATGAACAAGTTTCAACCAAACTTCTGTTAGGTGTTAAGTTGCTGCCACTGCACAGGGGGAATCTCGAACTATATCCGCTGTGGTCTCCCATTCTTCTCCAGCCGCAGTGGAACCTGCTCAGCGGAGACATCAGTCCCAGTGCCTGGCTCAGACAGATACTGCACGTTTGGTTACTGCTGCCCTTCCAGGTTCAGCCATTATAACCAGTACTGTTCGGCGGCGAGCAGGCACTCCTGGGACTAAGTCCTGCTTTTCTCCTTCTGAGCATGCCCAAGGGAAGACATCTCATTGGAGGTTGGGGGTCACATGCTCACGTCCTGTAGCAGCTCCTATTGGTCCACTAAGAAGGTCTTGGTGTGCTACAACTATAAAAGGTTTGCATGGCCGCACGGCCATGCGCTAGTATCATTTTTGTTTGGCTGCTGCCAGTGGATACTCTACCACTCAGTCTATATGTGGTGTGGGTCTGTTTAGCTTTGGGGCTGTACACTCAGGCAGGCAGCTAGTATCAGTGGGGGCAATTAGCCTTGGCTTAGCATCTGGTTCCTTCATGTGTGCAGTTACCACAGAAGAGTTCCAGAGCAAGCACAACCATAGTTAGGGTTTTAGTTCCTGTGTACAGTGCAATTCTGTGAGGCAACAGAGGTCACTTACATTTCACATGGGGTGAGGTTTAACCCACGTGTGAGTCAGTGTCCATCCGCCATTACTTTGCAGCAGGTATCTCTGCACGGTGGACCCCGGGCTGCGAACACACCTCATATCAATCTCTCTATTACTTTGTGCGTTCCGCTAGCCCTAACAACTTCATATTTTTTATATAGGCTTTACATGTGACTTTATAATAATGTGGTATACAATGGAGATTATAGTCTACTGGATGCATGCAAATTGCCCAGCTTCTGTGGCTGGAAAACATGCAGAACTATAGATGTTGTGAATTTATTATATTTTTTCTTCTATGTAGGGTGTGCTAAATATTTTGCATCAACTAAAAATTAACATCTCTATTGATCTTGTGACTTCTCTAAATCCAGGACTTTTCCTTCTCAATGTTAGAATTTAACTGTTAAAGAGTGTATTTGTATAGAAATGTTTTCTAAATCTGACAGTATATGCTATTCAGTATTATTTCATACCTTAAAAACCTTCCTTTTTTTATTGGTTCCACCAACATTTTTAATTTAAGTGAGCTGATTAGAGTTGTCATGATCGTGTGCACTGGACATGTATCGAGCTCAAGTTGACACCAAAACATTAAAGAGGAGCCTAACTACTGCCTTAGGGAGCAAGTCGAGTACTGATTAGAAGCTGTGGCAGCAGGGACAGGGGAGGGGAGAGGTGGTTTTGATATTCTATTGATTTTTAACTCCTTACTAGTGATGAGCAAGTATACTCATTGCTTGGGTTTTCCTGAGCACGCTCGGGTGGTCTCCGAGTATTTGTAAGTGCTTGGAGATTTAGTTTTTGTTGCCTCAGTTGCATGATTTACAGCTGATAGACAGCTTGAATACATGAGGGGATTCCCTAGTAACCAGGCAACCCCCACATATACTCAGGCTGGCTAGCAGCAGTAAATCATGCAGCTGCATCAACAAAAACTAAATCTCCTAGCACTCACAAATACTCGGAGACCACCCGAGCGTGCTAGGCTAAACCTGAGCAACGAGTACACTCGCTCATCACTACTGCTTACCAATCCATATGAATCCAGCAAAATGACTGACTAGAATCCACAAATATGTCTTATGTGTGTGTTCTTTACATTCCAGTACACTGTTTTATAGAGTTTATATGTATCCTGGCCTTAGTTTGGTGAAAAATAACATTTTTCCTTCTTTGGCAGTGGCACCATATTGCCAAATACATAATATATACTTTGAAAGTTCAGTTAGATTTTATAATGATTGTAAGACGAAGCTTATATAAATAGGCCTAAACAAAATATCTGACTAGTTGAAAGCATGGTGAATAAACTGTCAGTATTCTATGTTGTGATCAGTAATTGTAAGGAGCATGACATGTAAATATGAAAACAGGTTTTCTCACAAGCTAAATGACTCTTGCCAGCAATAATAATTCTGATGAAAGCTCAAAGTAAGTAAACGGTAAGGGAGCAATTGAATAATATTATAGGCTGTCAGTAAATCTTGTCATTTTATGACTAGTCATAGGGTCAACTTGAAAATCACAGTAAAGGCTTTTAGTTGTCTGGCAGGAGGGTATTTAGAGTATGACAAATGTATATGTGATATGTCAGAAATCTGGTTGGATGCCTCAATGAAAACACTGAATGCAAATGTTTATTGCTATTTTCCTCAAAGATGTATAAGTCATTGACATTAAAGATTGACGTTCTAAGAAATGGAACATCTATAAACATTGTTTATGCAATGTATTATCTCCTGGATCTGACAAGATGAGAAGGAACATGTCTCATACCTCAGAGGTGTTGAATGCAAAGTGTGAAGCTAGAGAACTTACACCTTTGAATACTTATTTTACTGTACAGTATTATGGATACAACTTTACAGATTTTACAGTATTTTAAATAGAAAACAATTATTCTAAGTAGCATTGCCACGTTTGGTAATTTATCAGTAATATTTAATATTTTGAATAAAGTACACGTTTGTACAGTGGTATTTTAGCACAAACAGGATATTTAATACTTGGAATTCACCTAACCACAGCTTTAAAAATGATAAGTTCATGGAGAAGTGTTTGATTCAGATTTTTTATTTATTTTTTTAAGACAATACCAGAATTTTGAAAAACTTTTTGCTGAGAATGAGAAAAACAGAAAAACAGAGTGCACTGTGAGAAGATGAAGAGCAACAATTCTCATCTTCTCCATTCTGAGTCTGCAGAAGAATTCGGAATGCACTCAAATCTCATCCGAGTGCAGTCCGATTTTGGATGAGTGTCATCCAATTTCAAAGTGAAATCTCAGCATGTCAGATTGTCAGTGAAAAGAATCATACATCAGCATTGCCCCATTGAATAACATTGGTCCAAGCTATTTGATTAAACATCGGACTGCACTCGTCCAATGTGGATGCTGGTGTGAGTGAGCCCTAACATATAGATTCCGATAATTGGGATAGAGAGAACAATTAGATTTGCATTAGGTAAAGACTCTGAGTATTTAATTGCTTTATGATATATTCAAGTGGGGCACCTTATCTTGCTGCCTTTAAATTAGACAATCGTTTCTTCTTTCTTCAAGCATCATAAACCAGGAATCCAGTTTAAGACCCTTAGTCCCATTTTTTCTTCAAAAGAGAAAAATAAAATCAACCAAATAAAGCGTGCTTGCTTTTTTCATTACTTGTTCATTCCTTTTTATTTTGAACAAATACGAAAACAAATTCCCAACATTCCAAACATGTAAATTTGACTTTATACCTCACAAAGTGTATATGCTGCCAAAAAAAATGTATTTTTGCTCACTTGTTGTGCTTATCTAACTTACACCTGTACTTGTCACACCAATACAGGTACTATTGAATCAGCTGTTTTTTTTGACTGGTACCTACCTAACATTTATAGTTACATCCATTCTGAGAAAGATAAATGGGTATTTTGTTAAAAAACAAACAAAAGAATATTTAAAATAAATGATATTTAACTTTTTGCATATGTGTTTTACTAGTCTGACTTAACAACTGGATGTGCTACAACAATACTTTTGGATGTTAGCACATTATGTTTTCTGGCTGTGTACAAAACATTTTTGGCTACAGCATGTCATGGAAATATGTGGTTTTCCAAAAAAAACATTTTTATATAAAAAAAATGCCTATTACATAAAATTATATAAACACCTGGAAATATCAAAAATTACAAACCTTAGGAATACCTAGAGATTCAACATTTTAAGTTAAGTAATCTTGCAGAAAATAGCAAAAAAGTAAGCTAACAGGCCTAAAAGGCCTGCATTATGCATCTTAGGTTTAAAAAATAGAAAACATTTCAAAAATATGTTATGCATCTCACTGACCATAATAGCATACACAATACAAAAAAGAGAGAGGATCATGCTGATCATAAGAGTTTACACTCTACTGGTGAAAGAGACAGTGAAAGAGAGAAGAGAGACTTTGGTGATCATAACAGTTTGCACATTTCAGGACAGGAAGAAATTGAGATAAAGAGAGAGACAGTGAGAGAGAGAGAGAGAGAGACAGTGAGAGAGAGAGAGAACCCTGCTGACAATAACAGCTTACACTCTGCAAGAGAAAAATACTAACTCTTTGACAGTGGAGATTAACAATGACTTTGCATACAAACTGTGCTCCACTGTCAACCGCTTTTCTATGATGGCCCATGTACTGATCACCACTGTGCAGTGTACGGAAATCATTGTGGGGAAGCCCACACAGCCAAAAAATAGACATTAGCCCACACTCTGATGCTTCAAAGTGTGGAAAACTGTGCTGGGCAAGTTCATTATATTTTTTAAGAGCGTATCAAATCTCAAAGTGTTCGAAATCACATAAAACCACAAATTTCAGGTAATTCAACTGGAAATTGATCCGCGGATTGATTAATCTCTACTGAACTAGTTAATAAAGGTGCTGGAATGCTTATCATTTCAAATATTCACACAATGAAATTAAAAACTTCTCAGTCTAGAAATATCCCAAATTTGTATTTCATAGATGCTTACAAGATGTATTGCACTCATAAGAAACGTCCACGCTTACTAATAGGTTTAGATGCACTGTCTAAATCTTTTAGCCTTTTTTGATGTTGATTAATAAAATTATATATTCATACGTTATACACTTAGTTACATAACACTAACAAATTCTGCAGCACACTACAGATATTAACATTACCGTCTCCATTGGGGTACTAATCATTGAGCTGCCCTGCTAAAGTTGTATGCAGCTATTTTTGGAGTACATTTAATTTATTTTCATTTTTGGAATATTCTCCAGAGTTTCATCATTATACTGCAAAAATTCCACACATGAATAAAACATTTTTCAGCTACTGTGTCTCTATATATTATATCTTTGCTTTGCATTATAATTCATAAGAAATTAAGCCAATGTGTTTATTACCATGCCTTCAGCTGTGAAAAGTGTATACCAGAGAATTGCTCTACAGGTAAATGCTAATATGAAGCAACAGTGCATTCGCCACCAGGGTATATATATTTGATGAAGCATTGTACTGAAGGAAAGATTTAATCAAATCACAGATCTTTTTTAGGCTCTTAAACAGCTTCTTAACTCCACTGGTGAAGCTTGGAAATTTAATAAAGCTATGTTTTATTAAAAGTGAAATATTTAGAAATCTCACTTCAATTATCCTTTTAAGGATATTTTCATTCCCAAACATACATTAAATCTACAATTTAGTGAATCTCCTGAGATTCGATTTGGGCAGATTCGCTCAATTCAGGGGGCAAGTGGATATTCTATTTGCATTGGTGTCATCATTTATAGTACTGCTAGAAAATTGTCCTCTTCTTCAAGCAGGTATTGAGTGTTTACCTGGTGAGGTGTACTCTGTAAGCCATGGGTCAGTGTAAGCAGCATTAACCAGGGGCAATGGTGCTGCAAATCAAGAATGAGGTTACAATTTAACAGCATTGTTTAATATATAGTTAAAAATATTGTTGGCAGTAGTAGGAAGGCCTACATGCTTCGAACAATGCTGTTCTTAGTCTTGGCTACCATAGAATCATAGAATGTTAGAGTTGGAAGGGATCTCCTGGGTCAGCGTGTCCAACTACTTTCTCAATGCAGGATTCACTAAACCATCTCAGACAGATGTCTGTCCAGACTCTGTTTGAAGATGTCCATTGATGGAAAACTCACCATCTCTCATGCCAGCTTATTCTACTCATTGATCACCCTCACTGTCAAAAAGTTATTTTCTAATATCTAACCTGTATCTTCTCCCCTTCAGTTTCTTTCCAATGCTTATCATGTTTCCATGTGAAAATGATAATATGGATGATCCCTAAAAAAGAAGCAAGTATGTGTGAATAAAGCACCAGAAATGCACAGGCACCACGGATGAAACTTTGGTCAAAACTGGACTACAATGGGGTTGCAGTATCCACAGTAGATAAATTATACTGAGATGCAGTAGCAAGAAGACATAAAATAAAATTTATATGTCTATTAATATTCAGAAAATAAATTGTGGTCCCATAGTAATACGATGCATCACAAAGACAAATGAAAAATCACACCAAAAGTTGTGGTTAGATTATACTGAGATGCAGGAATGATATAGGATGTAATAAAAATATAATAAAAACAATGTCAAAATTTATTCCCAATGTTGCCTTCAGGCAGATCTCTCTGTAAAGTACTAAAGAAACATTTTAAAAGATGTTAAAGATAGGTACGCAGGACGCAGGCAGAAGTAGGCGGAGCTGAATGGAAGAGGTGCAGAAGTGGGCAGGGCTTAATGGAGAAAGTATGCAGCCCTCTGCAGCTCTGCCCAATGCAAATGTGAACTTAGCCTCAAAAAGACATTGTGTCCATACCTTAAATTAAAAAAAAAAAAACAAGCAGTTCTTAACCCCCATGGACTTGGAGATTTTATTCATGACAGCAATTATGCAAAAGAAATGGAACAAAAATATTTGAAAAGTACCAAAAACTGATGGATTGCTATGGCAACTGGAAGTCTGGCAAAATCTTCTGGGGCTGCCATTCACTATAGC
Organism: Ranitomeya variabilis; assembly: GCF_051348905.1. Lineage (NCBI taxonomy): Eukaryota > Metazoa > Chordata > Amphibia > Anura > Dendrobatidae > Ranitomeya > Ranitomeya variabilis. Next base: position 830,124,289 of record NC_135233.1, read on the forward strand.
CATTCAGATCCAGCTGGAAGCAAGGCCTGATAGGCTAACTGTCATTCAAGCACTGTGTATTACTAATAAGCTCATAGAATTACATGTTAAAGTCCTCTTAAATAACCAATACATATTGTAAAAAATGTAAAAAAAGAGGTTTTTAAGTGTTTAATATAACAGTAACATTACTCTCCTCAAATCCCTGTTTTTCCAATAATAAAAAATGCTTTCATCTGCAAAACAATATACTTGGCTTAATCCCTTTCTGACATTAGGCGTACTTTTAGACTGGAGTCACACTATCGTAGAATACGGGCGAGTGCCATGCAAGAAAACATTGCATAGCACTCGTCCCCATGTTAATCTATGGGGCAACTCACATCACCGTTTATTTTCTTGGGCATATTCAGCACGCTTGTAAAATCGCAGCATGCTGCAATTGTCACCAAGACTCAGCTGAGACTCACCAATGCAAGCCTATATGTGCGAGACAAAAAATCACACAGCACTCGAAGCAAGTGCTCTCTGATTTTTACGCACCGTGTCCTTTGAAAAGCCGGCAATTCATGTGCTGCATACAGTATAATCACACTGACAGGTTAAAATAGAATAGATAGAATAGATATATACACATAAAATACATATATATATATTTATAGATGTTAGTGACACACACATATATACATGTATTTATATTGCACAGATTCATAGATAGAATAAAAGCCGGTAATTCATCTGCCGTGTTCTGTAAAATCACTGCAGGAGCCGACAGGATAGAAGACATGGATTACGTATATTAAATACAAATAGAATAGGAAGATATACAGATGTTAATGAAAAATACAACTAGTACAGTGTGTGTGCAAATTGCTGGACATATGTTTAATTAATAAAAGATTATTTTTTAGAAAAAAATGGCGTGGGCTCCCGCACAATTTTCGTAACCAGCAGAGGGAAATCCAAAGTCTGGGGGCAGATGTTTATAGCATGGGAAGGGGGTAATACCCATGGAGCTTCCAAGGCTATTAATATCAGCTCACAGCTGTATAATTAACCTTTATTGGCTACTAAAATGGGCGACCCTAAAAAAAATGATATAGGGTCCCACTATAATTAATAACCAGCAAATGCTATGCAGACAGCTGCGGGCTGATATTAATAGCCTAGTAAGGGGCCATGGACACTGGCCCCCCAGGCAAAAAACATCAGCTCTCAGCCAACCAAGAAAAGGCGCATCTCTAAGATGCACCAATTCAGGCATTTAGCCTTGCTCTTCCCACTTGCCCTGTAGCAGTGGCAAGTGGGGTGATAGTTGGGGGTTGATGTCACCTTTGTATTGTTAGATAGCATCAAGCCCAGAGGATAGTAATGGAGAGGTGTCAATAAGATGCCCCCATAACTAACCCCAGAGTGTCATTATTAGAAAACACAGACACCTAGAAAAAAGACCTTTAATTGAAGGAATGACACAGGCTTCTTTAATATTCTTAATTAAGCCATACTTATGACCTCGCCCATTCCCCCAATGCCCTCGTCATCTGCAAAAGAGGTAAAAATAAACAAACAACAGTATTCCTCACCTTTCTGCAGAGATGATTTTAATCCATTTGTCCCACAACGGGTCCAGCTCTGCTACATCTGTCAGACTGCATTGATTCTCTCTATTCTAGTCTAACCTGTCAGTCAGATTTTACTGTATAGGGCACATGGGTTGCCGGCTTTCTATATATATATATATATATATATATATATATATATATATATATATATACAGTGTGCCTTGCAAAAATATTCGGCTCCCTGGAAGTTTTCAACCTTTTCCCACATATCATACTTCTAGTTGAATGAAATTTATTGGTTACTAGCTGTACTACCCGGCTTCGCCCGGGTTAATGACTGCTGTTAGCAAAATAGAATGTGTTAACAAAAATTTATTCTGCACACAAAAACCACAAAACAAATAGATAGAAATGTAATTATTAAAAGGCAAAAACTAAGCAAATAGAAGCATTTCACAACATATATTAGCTTTGTTATACTGAGAATGTCTTTGTTGCCTATATTAACCAATCAGAGCTCAGGTTAATTAACTGTAGCAAAATAGAAGCTGAGCTGTGATTGGTTGCTATTGGCAGCCTGATAAATCCCCAGCCAACAGGAAGCCCTCCCCCCTGGCAGTATATATTAGCTCACACATACACATAATAGACAGGTCATGTGACTGACAGCTGCCGTATTTCCTATATGGTACATTTGTTGCTCTTGTAGTTTGCTTATTAATCAGATTTTTATTTTTGAAGGACAATACCAGACTTGTGTGTGTTTTAGGGCGAGTTTTATGTGTCAAGTTGTGTGTGTTGAGTTGCGTGTGGCGACATGCATGTAGCGACTTTTGTGAGATGAGTTTTGTGTGGCGACATGCGTGTAGCAACATTTTGTGTGTTGAGTTGCATGTGACAGGTTAGTGTAGCAAGTTGTGTGCAGCAAGATTTGTGCATGGCGAGTTTTGCGCGTGGCGAGTTTTATGTGTGGTGCATTTTGAGTATGTGCAAGTTTTGTGTGAGGCAACTTTTGCATGTGGTGCAACTTTTGTACATGTGGCAATTTTTCTGTGTGTGCAAGTTTTGCATGAGGTGAGTTTTCCATGAGGTGAGTTTTGCACGTGTGGCGAGTTTTGCGTGAGCCTAGTTTTGCATATGGCGAGTTTTGCATGTAGCGAGTTTTGAGTGGTGACTTTTGTGTTTCGACTTTTATGTGGCGAGGTTGGTGTGTGTGTGTGGTGAAATGTGTGCTGAGGGTGGTATATGTGTTCAAGCACGTGGTAGTGTGTGGCGCATTTTGTGTTTGTGTTCATATCCCCGTGTGTGGTGAGTATCCCATGTCGGGGCCCCACCTTAGCAACTGTACGGTATATACTCTTTGTCGCCATCGCTCTCATTCTTTAAGTCCTCATTGTTCACATCTGGCAGCTGTCAATTTTCCTCCAACACTTTTCCCTTCACTTTTTCCCCATTATGTAGATAGGAGCAAAATTGTTTGGTGAATTGGAACGCGCGGGGTTAAAATTTCACCTCACAACATAGCCTATGACGCTCTCGGGGTCCAGACGTGTGACTGTGCAAAATTTTGTGGCTGTAGCTGCGACGGTACAGATGCCAATCCCGGACATACACACATACATACATACACACATTCAGCTTTATATATTAGATATACCTGTATGTAATCTCCTGTATATAGTATATACCTGTGTGTCATCTCACCTATATATAGTATATATCTGTGTGTCATCTCCTGTATATAGTATATACCTGTATGTCATCTCCTCCTATACATAGCATATACCTGTGTCATCTCCTCCTGTATATACTATATACCTGTAGGTAATCTGCTCCTGTATATAGTATATACCTGTGTGTCATCTCCTCCTGTATATAGTATATACCTGTATGTCATCTCCTCCTGTATGTAGTATGTACCTGTATGTCATCTCCTCCTCTATATAGTATATACCTGTGTGTCATCTCTCCTGTATATAGTATATATCTGTGTGTCATCTCCTCCTGTATATAGTATATACCTGTGTGTCATCTCCCCTGTAAATAGTATATACCTGTGTGTCATCTCCTGTATATAGTATATAGCTGTATGCCATCTCCTCCTGTATTAGCCCTCGTTCACACGTTATTTGGTCAGTATTTTTACCTCAGTATTTGTAAGCTAAAATGGCAGCCTGATAAATCCCCAGCCAACAGTAAGCCCACCCCCTGGCAGTATATATTAGCTCACACATACACATAATAGACTGGTCATGTGACTGACAGCTGCCGGATTCCTATATGGTACATTTGTTGCTCTTGTAGTTTGTCTGCTTATTAATCAGATTTTTATTTTTGAAGGATACCAGACTTGTGTGTGTTTTAGGGCGAGTTTCGTGTGTCAAGTTGTGTGTGTTGAGTTGCGTGTGGCGACATGCATGTAGGGACTTTTGTGAGATGAGTTTTGTGTGGCGACATGCGTGTAGCAACTTTTTGTGTGTCGAGTTGCATGTGACAGGTTAGTGTAGCAAGTTGTGTGCAGCAAGTTTTGCGCATGGCGAGTTTTGCGCGTGGCGAGTTTTATGTGTGGTGCCTTTTGAGTATGTGCAAGTTTTGTGTGAGGCAACTTTTGCATGTGTTGCAACTTTTGTGCATGTGGCAATTTTTCTGCGTGTGGCAATTTTTCTGCGTGTGCAAGTTTTGCGTGTGGCGAGTTTTGCACGTGTGGCGAGTTTTGCATGTGGAGAGTTTTGCGCGTGGCGAGTTTTGAGCGGCGACTTTTGTGTTTCTACTTTTATGTGGCGAGGTTGGTGTATGTGTGGTGAAATGTGCACTGAGGGTGGTATATGTGTTCGAGCACGTGGTAGTGTGTGGCGCATTTTGTGTGTGTGTTCATATCCCCGTGGTGGTGTGATTATCCCATGTTGGGGCCCCACCTTAGCAACTGTACAGTATATACTCTTTGGTGCCATCGCTGTCATTCTTTAAGTCCCCCTTGTTCACATCTGGCAGCTGTTAATTTGCCTCCAACACTTTTCCTTTCATTTTTTCCCCATTATGTAGATAGGGGCAAAATTGTTTGGTGACTTGGAAAGCGCGGGGTTAAAATTTCACCTCACAATATAGCTTTGACGCTCTCAGGGTCCAGACGTGTGACTGTGCAAAATTTTGTGCCTGTAGCTGCGACGCCTCCAACACTTTTCCTTTCACTTTTTCCCCATTATGTAGATAGGGGCAAAATTGTTTGGTGAATTGGAAAGCGCGGGGTTAAAATTTCACCTCACAACATAGCCTATGACGCTCTCGGGGTCCAGACGTGTGACTGTGCAAAATTTTGTGGCTGTAGCTGCTACGGTTCAGATGCCAATCCCGGACATACATACATACATACATACATACACACACACACACATTCAGCTTTATATATTAGATTTTAAATATAGAGACTACCACATCAAAACCCTGTCATGGGCAGCCCAATCTCCAGACCTGAACCCTATTGAAAACCTCTGAAATGTAATCAAGAGGATGAAGGATAGTCACTAGCTATCAAACAAAGAAGAACTGCTTAAATTTTTGAACCAGAAGCATTGTGAAAGACTGGTGGAAAGCATGCCAAGACGCATGAAAGCTGTGATTAAAAATCATGGTTATTCCACAAAATATTGATTTCTGAATTCTTCCTGAGGCAAAACATTAGTATTTGTGTTTCCAAATGATTATGAACTTGTTTTATTTGCATTATTTGAGGTCTGAAAGCACTGATTTTTTATTTTGACCATTTTTCTTTGTAAGAAAATAAATACAAAAATTATTGCTTGGAAATTCGGAGATTAAAAGAACAATTTACATTTTGCTCAAAAATATAAAAAGAGAAAAATTAGACAAACTGAATGTTTTGCAGTGGTCTCTTATTTTTTGCCAGAGCTGTATATATGTGTTTTGATGAATATTTCCTTTGAAAATGATGTGTAAATGACACAGAGAATTGCTGTACGTTAAAGCTCATGTTAAAATCGCATTGCAATCGAATAGCAATCGCACTGCATTCGGATGTAAATCGGATGCTAGTTGTGAAAAATCGGATTGTACTCACATGACACTCGCATTACACTTGTGGGACTCTCAGCAGGGAGACTCTGAACAATTTTTCATACGTTCAGTGTGACTCAGGCCTTACACCGATATTGGACTCCCTCCCTTTGATGTGGATTTTGTCAGTGAGCTCACATCTTTCCTGGCACATGTCAGCTATTTTGAACAGCTGACATGTGCCCGGAACAGCCAGAATCATGATCCACCCGAGGCCATCATCCCATTAAATGTCGCTGTCAAACTCCGACAGCGGCACTTAACGCGTGCTTCCAACCATCGGGACCGAAATCCGCCCATGGGTGACCCCAGTCATGTGATCACTGGTCAACGATAGGTTGGCATGAAAACCAGAGCCTCATAGCAAGTAAGCAAATCTGCTACATACATATGATCTGATCATCACCTGTATGTAGCAGAGCCGATTGGGTTATGGCAGCTTCTAGTCTCCCATGAGACTATTGAAGCATGCCAAAAGTTAAAACAAGTTTTTAAAAATATATATAAAAAAAATAAAGGTTTAAATCACCCCCCTTTCACCCCATTCAAAATAAAACAATAAAAAAATCAAACAAACATATATTTGGAATCGCCGCTTTCAGAGTTGCTGGATCGATCAATAAAAAAAGGATTAACCTGATCGCTAAATGGCGTAGCGATAAGAAAAAGTCAATACACCAGAATTACTTTTTTTGGTTGCCGCGACATTGCATTAAAATGCAATAATGGGTTATCAAAAGATTGTATCTGCACCAAAATGGTATAGTTAAAAACAACAGCTTGGCATGCAAAAAATAAGCCCTCAACGCGAGATCACAAAAAATGATGCTACGGGTATCGTAAAATGGAGCAATTTTTTTTTTTACAAAGTTTGGAATTTTTTTCCCCACTTAGATAAAAAAGAACCTAGACATGTTTGGTGTCTACGAACTCATAATAATCTGGAGAATCATATTGGCTGGTCAATTTTAGCATTTAGTAAACATCGTGAAAAAAAAAACAAAAATACCTGTAGGTTCGCACTTTTTTTGAAATTTCACCGCAGTTGGATTTTTTTTTTCCATTTTTGAGTAATGGCATGGTAAAACCAATGGTGTCGTTCAAAAGTACAACTCGTCCCGCAAAAAATAAGCCCTCATATGGCCATTTTGACCAAAAAGTTATGGCTCTGGGAAGAAGGGGAGCAAAAAATAAAAATGCAAAATCAAAAATACCTCTGGTCATTAAGGGGTTAAAAATTATGATAATTTGATATTGTGCATTTGTAACAGCTGAACTATAACACTATGTCATTATTTATCTCACAGTGTATGCCTCACAAACAACAAAAAAATAGAAAAAAAACCACCACAATTTCTTTTTTTGTTAATCCCCCTAATAAAAAGCTATATAAAAAGTGATCGAATGATTGTACACATCCCTAACTGCTAACAATAAATGCTACAGCTTGAAGCCTTGATTCTGCTCTATAAAAGAAAAACTGAAAAAATATAGCTCTAAAATCATGATGCAAGAAAAAAATATATCTTTTTTTTCTTCAACAACAAATTATTCCCTTGTGGAAAAAATTTTAAAGTGTGCAAAAATATTCTATAAATTGAATATCAATGTTATCATACTGACCAATACTATTAAACTATATCATAATTTATCTGTTACTGTGCACAAGTGAAACAAAAATTAAAAAAGGATATTGTTGTCATATCAGCTAGCAAAATAAAATGAAAGAGGTTGTTGACTACTTTGACATCTTCTCAATCACTTTATTTTGATGTCAAAAATAACATTTACTCACCTCTGGTGCAAGTGACATTTCAGAGATGTCAGCACTTGGTCTTTCGGGGCTCACATGACATTGTTATGTCATACAAGCCTTCAGCCAATTAGCAAAAAAATAATTCTAACTTCCTTCTGACAAAATTGATAACTGAAGGGAGTCAGAAAGCAGCAGAGGCTCCCAGTTCTTCTGGATTAAAGTTTTGTCAAAGTTTGAGAGCATTTAAATAAAAGCTTGCAGACATCTCACAGAAGATTATAGGTCTTTTACTAAAGACAACAAATTTGCCAAAATTTTCAGATTTATTTGAATTAGGTATTGTGGCATGGCTACACTGTTTGTGTTGCTCAATGCCTTGTTAAAAGTCAGCTCCGCACTTGAAGCCCTATTTCATAATGAAGATGGAGGAAGCAGATGTCACATCTAGTGAAACAGACAAGAAGAGACCAAAAAAAGCTATGCACAGCAGAAGTGGGGGGCTGTGGCAGTGAACAGGTGAGTATTATTTTTTTTTGTTTCATCCCTTTCCTGGTTTGATGTGATTTTACCAAGGTGATACACGCATGACACAGAGCAGAGTCTACTAGTCGGAATGTCACCAAAAATCCCAGCAGTAAGCCAGACTACAGACATGGGCATTGGACCAGGGTCCTTTCAATCCTTTTGCTCAACTCTAATTTTGATGTCATGATGTAGGAAACATTTTAATGGGTTTTTGTATGTTAAATAAAGTTAAAAAGCTTGCATCAAGTTTTCCCCTATTCCTGACTATTTACTAATCTGTGAGTTAAAGAGCTGGGACCATCACAAATTCTGAAAATTCAGAATAGACCACTTACTTGGCTCTGTCACTTCATTCAAGTTCAAAAGGACAATATATATATATTCAAAAAAGGCCCCAAAGCCCCATTTGTGACCCAGTCTATCGCCAATGGGGTACTTACAACTTATCTTTTATTCACACATTACCTCAAAATATTAACAGTGAATTGTGTAAAAAAATGGGTTAAATGGGTTAAATTTGTTGTTTGTTGTGTATTGCTTTAAATTCACTAATTGATATCTCTATCAGTATTAATAGCATTGTGTTCAAAATATTGTCAGTGAGCAGACATCCAGAACAACTTCACTATTTTTCCAATGTAACAACCTAGGACACCCTTTTAAATATGTTTATACATGCCAAACATGTCCTACCAACAAGTTTCCCTGCCATGCAGTATCTTTAGGGGAATTGGACATAATGTAGATGGCATTGGGTTGTTAGCCAAGAATCTATTTTATAAATTTTATTGCATCATCATGTAGGGACAGTATGCCAGCTAAATAAATAAATAATAAAAAAATCTGTTTAAGCAGCACAATGATGAAAATGTCTTTAAATAGTATAATCTATAATTATATTAATGGTGTATGCTCAAGTTTATAAGTTTAGAACCCCCAACAATCCCGAGACTAAAAAGCTCCATGTTCATGCAGCACTAGTCAATTATTGGCACTCTCCTCCATCCATTATTAATGGTACTGTTAACCAAGAGCTGCATTCAGCTGGTCTTTGGCAGCTCCATAGCACGAAAGGAAAGCAGAGTGCATGATGGACCAAAGCTCCATTCATATGGGTTCTTCAGAGCCCTAAATCTCGGGATCAGTGCATGTCCAATGAACGTTGTTTTGGACATCTGCTTAAAGATAATTTTATTAATTTGGTGCCAAGAGTACTGATTCAATGTTAATTAGGGGATATGAATAATTTTTATTCACAGTGTTTATACCCAATCAGTCACAAATAATATTTTAAGGCAATGCAAATAAAATGTAAGTTAGAGAAAGGCTGGCTCTCTAGTGGGGTCTTCGGACTCTTTTGGTATATTATATAGGAATCATTACCTTTCTGGCTCATAGCTACCTCATCCTGCTCAATTGTTATCATTTTCTAAAGGACAAACTGAAATAAATCAAACATCTTATTGATTTGTTAAGTGACCAACTTTGTACAAATATTTATCATTTACTGGATCATGGTATATTGCCACAATGTTGTATGTAATTAATAAGCATCTAAAATGTTTGTTATATTTATTAATAAAAACTCGTATTTGAGTTAAAAAGGTGCCTCAAGTAAGTGAGAACTGTGGTACATCAATTTTATTTTCGGAAATATTGAAGAAACATAGCATTATAATATTCTGCTAATTTGCATTTGAATACATCAGACTTCTGAGCAGGTCAAAGCATGATCCCAATGGCACTGCAATAAAGACCAGTGAGTCTGAATTTTATCAAAATTTGAAGGGTTTTGTCTTGAAATAAAATGTTTTAATCTATATACTGGTCATCTTCATGAACTATTTTAAGCAAAGCTTATGCAAATTAATTTTACAGTTATTGCTTATCTATGTGTTCAAACATTATTATTTTATTTCAATTCAAGTTATTAGTTCTAAACTAACAATAATATTGTTATTAGTTTGATAGGTGTATATATTTTCTGCTCTTGTTTTGCCAATAATTCTCTTCTAGGACTGTGTAATAAGGATCTGTAGAAGAACTTTTAATGGCCAAAGTTTTAGCATAAAGTTAATGGGTATTTTTTTTCCTTTTTTTTTTAATTTAATGCCTGAAAGATGCTGTGAATAACACTAGATATCCAGGGTGCATGGTTGATTGTGTGCTCCTTTGGCTGCAGACCACTATGATTTTTTTGTTTGTTTGCTCTTTAACTGTACAATTCGACAACTTCTTCAATGGCCATCATTAAAGAATGCCTACCTTATTTCAGCTTAGTGTTTGGGCAAGTCCTTTACATAGCTTATGGTATAGACCGGAAAGCAACACTGCTCTTGGCTGTTTTTGGCTAAGGGATGTTTTTTATGTTCTATTACACCCTTTGTTCATAATAGTCTAGTGTGAAAGGGAACTTGTCAAATGAAAAAATGCTATCAACCTTCTGATAGGGTTTATGTGCACGTTAATAGCGTACTGGACCTGTCAGGCGCCAGCACTTACAATCCTACTTCTGGGAGCAAATTAATTTATTTTCTTTGACAGTATTTGGCTTACAGTCATGTGGGTGAAACCAGCATGGTTTCGGTCAACGCTCTATGTATAGAGAGCGGTGGCTGTAATTGCCCCAATGGCACTGACTGACAGCGGTCCTTAATGCTAAGTAAGCTGTTAGCTCTAAGTGCAGGCGCCGGGCAGGTTCAGAATGCTATTAACTTGCAGATTAACTCCACATCCTCAAGTTAATGCTTTTTTCAAGTGACAGGTTCTCTTTTAGAAATACTAGCAGAAAGAATGGAAAACAGCTGAACATTGCAGCATTAAACATGTTATGGACATGGAGGAAAACAGAGAAACTTAAGTGTAAAGTGGTAAGGGTTCAAACATGTAGTAGAGAGGAAAAGAACCACATCATAATCTGGAGTCCAAGGGGAAAAGATCATACACAGACAATATGGGGATGTCCGTACTTGCGTCAGTACTGGAAGAGAATATCATACAGGGGCCTTATTTGCAGGAGTAAGAGCACAAACTGGTCTGGCATATGAAAACAGGTATAATATTCTTCATGAACAGGACTCACATTTGGAATGTATTATGGGGAAGTATTTGTCTGCAGGAGCATAGTTCTTATCTCATTGGTATTGAAAATAAAAATAATGAAAATTGCATTCTGAACCTTCATGCAATTTTTTGCAATTTTTTTTAAATTAAGAGAACCACTGATACATGTGAAAATCTTTATTTCTTGTCAAAGGTGCATTTACTCTTTATAACTGTATAATTTTGGTTCCAATGCTGCTCAGTAACATATGGTTAATTGGCACACACACAGGTCTTGCCCTAACCTGCCAGGTTATTAATGTTACTCAAGCTACTGAAGTCATCAGAGGCTCATTTAGCATTCTCCCATACAGGTCAAAATATTTCAATTTTATACCCCTATGCATATTTTCTACATTTTAAAGATTGCCTTGGCTACAAAAGCAGTCTCAACTTGCAACAGAAACAGCTTTGCTTCATAGTTCTGGCACAGTGGACTATATAACAACCATACCCTACTGTGCTCAGCAATCTCGGTGAGCATATAAAATGGCATGAAGAAGGGAACAATGATCCAATTAGCTGATTGCTGTAGCAACTGTTGACAGCTGGGAATTTTAGCTTTCAGTCCATGTTGAACAACGGCTTGATGAAGCGGAATGTCCAATGTACTTTTTTTAATAACCTTAAATTACCAAATACTCCCAAGTGGCCCCCAAATTGAACATATATTACCAAAATATATTTTTTTCACTACAAATTATTTAAATTGCAGCATTGTAAGCTGCAATATATAAATTATATTACTTTTATTAATTCAATATTTAAACTCTTAGTCCATTTATATTTGTATCTTTTCATTAATCTCTCCTGAACATACTTATTTTTTAAGTAAACCAAAACTAGTTTACCACTAAAAAAATGTAAATTTCTGTATTGTACATTGAATCTTGCCATTCATGGGCATTTCTAGATTTTGAGTATGCATGAATTTAGGTAGGAATTTAGCTAAGTGAATGCTGTAGCTGTTAAGGTCTAAATCATATTCTTGTCACATTAAGGGAATAAGAGGATAAACCATATCTAATGTATCTTCCATGTGCCAGCTGTGCACATGATACTTGTTAAAGTGGTAATCTAGCAATGAAACATTATTAAACATTAAAATTTGAACTTATGTTTGTTCCCTTTCAGAAAACACTTGACTGCCGGCTTAGTTCATTGTAAAAAAAAAAAAAAAAAAACAAGCTGCCCGTTACTTACTCTCCCTGAGTTTAATTCTGTTTCCATGGTGCCACCCTGGTCTCTGTTTGGCAATCCTAAAATTAAAAAAATTGTCTTATTTAATGCAAAAGTCCCACAACTACAGCATGGGCCATGTATATGGATACACCTAAATAAAATGGGAATGGTTGGTGATATCAACTTCCTGTTTGTGGCACATTAGTATATGGGAGGAGGAAAACTTTTCATAATGGGTAGTGACCATGGTGGCCATTTTGAAGTCGGCCATTTTTTTAATGCAACTTTATAAATGGCTTACCCACGTATATCCATATAAATGGCCCAACCTGTATTATAAATACATAGCAGTTGATCCCACCAACTGGTTATAGTCCATATAAAACAAAAAACAGCACAAGTAGTTTCTCTTCATAATTTATCCAAAAATATTTAATCCAGTATATAACTGCAAGTAATAAAAATACGTTTGCAGTATATTCATCACTGTGAACAAATAATCCAGACTGAAGTACGGGCTTGTGCAAATTTCTGACTTGCAGACAAATCCAGGAGTGGAGACACTGACCGATTAAATTGTTTGGCTGCAGTGGTGACATCACATCAGTGCTGCAACCAATCACTAAGCTTAGCGTTTCATGCTAAATGGAAGGAGCAAGGAGCAGTGCCAGAGACACAGAAATCGACACACGGAGGTTAAGTAATATGATGTTTCTTTTTAAACAATAGAGTGAGCCTGCAGAAACATTTTTCTTTAAGGGGACAAAAAAACTATAGTTATTCCGCCTGCTGTGGAACTTTAAAACTTTGAATAAACATAATGGTTCTGCGGGAAACCAGTGTTAGGTAAGTGTCCTAAAAATCATTTTTTTTTATAATACACAGTTACAAATTCTAAAAAGGAAACTAGTTAAAAAGTATTTTGGGGATTTATTTCTTGTTACCGGACTACACTTGTAGTAACAGCACCTGTAACATAATTGTTGTCTTTCTTTGGTTTTATGAAGGAATATATCCTACTAAGAAACTAGAAAACAATAGTAAAAAATATTTTATGTTGGCCAATATGCTGCATTGCCCCTCTTTCTACTTCAGATCTGTATTATTTTTCATATTGTTTACATCTTGGCCCAGAGCAGCGCTGGACACCAGAGAAGACTGAGATTGGTGGGTATATTAACAGTGACGCAGGTTTAAGCTAAGGTCACCCCAGCATGTTTTTTTCTCATCTGGGATAATGAAGCCGATTATGCTAAGTACACTCTGATCAAATTCTAATCACAGTTTGATCATAGAGTGATCCAATTTTCCCAAATGAGAAGAGGGGGAAAAATGCATCCATCTCCCCCATTCTGTCAGTGTTAGGGGTCGAGTTCCCACCTCTGCACAGGGGGAATCTTGGTCCATCTCCACTGTGGTCTCCCATTCTTCTCCTGCCGCAGTGGAGTCTGCTCAGCGGAGATGTCAGTCCCAGCGTCTCACTCAGTCTGACTCTTTGCAAAGGGTTCCTGCTGCTTTTCCAGCTTCTGCCATTGAAGCCAGTGCTGGGCAGCGGCGAGCAGACGCTTTTGGGACTAAGTCCCGCTTTTCTCCTTCTGAGCATGTCCAGGGTAAGATCTCTCATTGGAGATCGATGGTCACATGCCTAGATACTGCAGCAAAGGCCATTGGTTCTCCTGGAAGGTCCTGAAGGTGTTCAGGCTTTGTGGCAGCTTCTCATTGGTCCTTCTAGGAAGGTCTTGTTTGTGCTTCAGCTATAAAAGGCTTGCATGGCCGCACGGCCATGCGCTAGTATCAATTCAAATATGGGCTTTGCGCCAGTATGGTTATGCATGAATGTGTTCAGGGACCCGGCTGAAATAAGCCCCTAGAATACCAGCTTCTCCAGTGAGGAGATTGTGTGTTTGTATTCAGGGACTCGGCTGAAATAATCCCCTAGAATACCGGCTTCTCCGGTGAGGAGATTGTGTGTGTGCATAACCACTGACTGCTATCAGTTCGGCAGCAAGCTTGCGCTCCTGTGAGGCTAACAGGGTGCAGTGCTTTCCTCTCACGGCTGCTCTGTGAGGTAACAGAGCTAGTCTATACCGCCAAACAGTGCCACCATTCACCAGCAGCAGGTTCTCCTGCACAGTGGACCCCGGGCTGCTAACGCACCATTTATGATAAACATCTATTTTTACTCGGTGCATTCCGCTAGCCCTAACATAATACTAGCACCAGGATCTGGCTAGTAAATGGCGGATGATCAGCATTTACAGTGGTACATCCAGCAGCTGGTGGGTAGGTTGGTGACTCTTGAGCGCACAACCTCAGCTGTGGATGTTACCGCAGTCGCTGTTCAGGCTGCAAGTGTAGCTGCAGCCAGTTAGTCCTCGGCCACCCCGCTCTGACTTTATCCCATCTCCCGCTTCCAGACAAGTTTGCTGGTGACAGTAAACTATGTCGGGGATTCGTGAGTCAGTGCTCCATACATCTTGAGCTTCTGGCTGCACGTTTTCCTACGGAACGGGCGAAAGTGGGATTTATTTTATCCCTTTTGTCGGGCAGGGCGTTGGAGTGGGCAACGCCGCTATGGGAGCGTAATGATCGTGTGGTGCAGAGTGCTCCTCTCTTCCTGGATGCTCTGAAACAGGTCTTTTTGGGACCTCGTGTCACCCACGATACTGCGCTCCAATTGTTGGCAATAACATGTGGTGCGTCCATGGTCAGTCAGTTCGCCGTCCAATTCTGGACTCTGGTCTCAGAGCTGGAGTGGCCGGATAAAGTCCTTATTCCGGTATTTTGGAAAGGACTGGCAGACCATGTGAAGGATGCCTTGGCCACCAGGGAGATTCCCGCCACACTGGAGGAGCTCATTAATATATCTACCCGCATCAACCTCCGTTTTAATGAGCGGAGGTTAGAGCGGACCCAGTGTAGGCAGAGGTTTCGGCTGGCTCCCACCTTCGCCAGACCTCTAGAAACTTCCGTTCAGGTGTCCGACCCCCATGAGGCCATGGAGGTTTCTCGAGCGGGACTTAAGTCCCGGGTCGCTCGGGTACCCATGGTTTGTAAAAATTGCCAACAAATAGGACATTATGCCAATAAATGTCCATGGCGGTCAGGAGAACAATCGCGTCTAGTAACCATTGGAGGAGGTTCACTAGATACAGCGGCATTTTCCTCCAAGTTGTCCTTTAAAGGGACAATCACGTTAGGCTCATCTTCTCTAACAGTCGAGCATTGGGCTCAGGAGCCGAGGGGAATTTCATGTCCTCTGCTTTTGCTCTGCGCCATGCAATACCTGAGGTGATGCTCGCCAAACCAGTGACTGTTAGAGTAGTGAATGGGTCAACACTAGGGTTGAGCGACTTTTATTTTTATAGGATCGAGTCGGGTTTCACGAAACCTGACTTTCTCAAAAGTCGGGTCGAGTGAAATCGGCCGATCCTATAAAAAAGTCGGGGTCGGGGTCGGCCGAAACACGAAACCCAATGCAGTGCAATGGGATACTATGGTTCCCAGGGTCTGAAGGAGAGGAAACTCTCCTTCAGGCCCTGGGATCCATATTAATGTGTAAAATAAAGAATCAAAATAAAAAATATTGATATACTCACCCTCGGACGCGCCCTGGTACTAACCGGCAGGCTTCCTTCCTAAGAATGAGCGCGTGAATGACCTGCGGTGACGTCGCGGCTTGTGATTGGTCACGAGCGGTCACATGGACAAGCCGCGACGTCATCTAAGGTCCTTCACGCGCTCATTCTTAGGAAGGAAGGCTGCCGGAAAGAAGCAGGGCGCATCCGAGGGTGAGTATATTCCTATTAGGTATATACTCACCCTCGGACGTGCCCTGCTTCTTTCCGGCAGCCTTCCTTCCTAAGAATGAGCGCGTGAAGGACCTTAGATGACGTCGCGGCTTGTCCATGTGACCGCTCGCGACCAATCACAAGCCACAACGTCACCGCAGGTCATTCACGCGCCCATTCTTAGGAAGGAAGCCTGCCAGTTAGTACCAGGGTGCGTCCGAGGGTGAGTATATCAATATTTTTTATTTTGATTCTTTATTTTACGCTTAAATATGGATTCCGATACCGATTCCTGATATCGCAAACATATCGGAACTCGGTATCGGAATTCCGATACCAGATTCAGAAGATCGCCGACCTCATGGCCGACCCCACACAGGGGTCGGGTCGTGTTTCATGAAACCCGACTTTGCCAAAAGACGGAGACTTCTGAAAATGGCCGACCCGTTTCGCTCAACCCTAGTCAACACTTCCCACACAAATCACACACCAGACTGTCCCTTTCACGTTATCCATGTCCCCTTCCCACCAGGAGGTTATTTCCTTTCTTGTCCTTCCCGAGGGAATGGACAAAATTCTGCTGGGAATACCCTGGCTCTGTTTCCACTCCCCACATATTGAGTGGACCTCTGGGAGGATATTGGGTTGGAGTGAGTCATGTAAGGACAGATGTGTGAAAGAGTGCGTTCAGGTTTCCACCACTGAGCTACCCGCAGATCTTTCTATTTCTAAGTGCTATTGGTGCTATGCTGACGTTTTCTCCAAAAGAGCTGCAGAAACTCTTCCACGTCATCGCCCCTATGACTGTCCTATTGATCTCTTGCCTGGAGCTGAACCTCCTCGGGGAAGGGTATATCCCCTCTCTCTCCCTGAGACGGAGGCTATGTCTCAATACATCCAGGAGAATTTGGCAAGAGGGTTCATTAGGAAGTCAGTGTCTCCTGCAGGGGCGGGATTCTTCTTCGTACAGAAGAAGAATGGGGAATTACGTCCTTGCATCGATTACAGGGGTCTTAATGCCATCACCATTAAAAATAAGTACCCGTTGCCCCTGATTTCTGAGCTCTTTGACAGGTTAAGGGGAGCAAGGGTATTCACCAAACTAGATCTGCAGGGTGCCTACAACCTGATTCGCATCCATGAGGTGGACGAATGGAAAACGGCTTTTAATACCAGGGATGGGCACTATGAATATCTGGTGATGCCCTTCGGGCTCTGTAATGCCCCGGCCGTTTTTCAGGACTTTGTCAATGATATCTTCCGGGATATGCTTTCCACCTCGGTCGTAGTCTATCTGGATGATTTCTCATCTCTCCAGATATTGACTCCCACCGGAGAGATGTTGGCAGAGTCTTTGAACTCTTACGGGCAAATTCCCTCTATGCAAAGTTGGAGAAGTGTGTGTTTGAGCAGGAGTCTTTACCTTTCCTGGGCTATATCATCTCCACCCAGGGATTGGCTATGGATCCTGCCAAACTACAGGCTGTGATGGACTGGCAAGAACCCCATTCTCTTAAAGCGGTGCAGCGCTTTATGGGGTTCATAAATTACTATCGCCAGTTCATTCCCCACTTCTCAACTTTGGTAGCTCCCTTGGTATCCCTCACCAAGAAGGGAGTGAATCCCAAATTGTGGTCGGAAGAGGTCTCCAAGGCCTTCACTCCTATAAAGTCGAATTTTGCTAGCGCTCCCATCTTACATCGTCCCAATGTGGATAAGCCATTCTTAATGGAGGTGGATGCCTCATCCGTTGGTGCCGGAGCAGTCCTCTATCAAAAGGATGCTCAAGGTCGGAAGCATCCATGCTTCTTCTTCTCAAAGACCTTCACTCCAGTGGAGAGAAATTACTACATCGGGGATGGGGAGTTGCTAGCAATGAAGTTGGCCTTTTCGGAGTGGAGACATCTCTTAGAGGGAGCTCGGTTTCCCTTCCAAGTCTTCACGAACCACAAAAATTTGGTTTATTTGCGTACAGCTCAGCGGCTGAATTCTCGTTAGGCCAGATGGTCCTTGTTCTTCTCCCAGTTCCACTTCACTCTCCATTATCTCGCCGGGGAGAAGAACATTCGTGCTGATGCTCTCTCTTGCTCCGTTGTGTCAACTGAGGAGGAGGAAGAGGAGCCTCGGCTTATTGTCCCTTCAGAGAGTCTGAGAACTGTAGCTCCAGTTTCGCTAGAGTCTGTCCGTTCGGGCAAGAATTTTTTTCCCATCAATTTGCGACCGGAGGTTCTCTCTTGGGCTCATTCGTCCAGACTGGGTGGACACTTTGGGACAAAGAGGACATCTGAACTGCTGGCTAGGACGTACTGGTGGCCACATATGGTCCGTGATGTCGGAGATTATGTTCGGGCGTGTGTCTCCTGCGCCAAAAATAAGTCTCGACAGCGGTCAGCTGGGTTACTCTATCCCTTGCCGGTGGCAGATAGGCCCTGGGAGATGGTCGGGATGGACTTTGAGGTGGGTTTGCCAAGTCTCGTGGCTGTACCATCATTTGGGTTATCACCGCTCATTTTTCTAAGATGGTGCATTTGGTGCCGCTTCCACAGCTACCTTCTGCACGGGCCTTGGCAGCGTTGTTTATTAACCACATTTTCTGCCTACACGGTATGCCGGACAAAATTGTCAGTGACCGGTGTCCCCAGTTTGCGTCTCGGTTCTGGAGAGAGCTCTGTCATCTTCTCAGCATTGAGTTGAATCTCTCATCTGCATATCATCCCGAGACGAATGGGTTGGTAGAGAGGGCCAACCAGTAGTGTTGAGCGATACTTTCCGATATCGGAAAGTATCGGTATCGGAAAGTATCGGCCGATACCGTCAAAATATCGGATCTAATCCGATACCGATACCCGATCCCAATGCAAGTCAATGGGACGAAAATATCGGAATTAAAATAAACCCTTTATAAACTTGTAGGTTCATTCTACATGAAGGAAAACAACTAAGAATAATGTAGGATGTATTGGGGGACGTGGCGGAGACATTAAAGGCACAGAGGTTTAGCCCAATGTAATAGAATAGCAGGATTTTGTTTTTTTTTTGACGTTCGGCGGTAGAAAGATTTTGACTATGTTAATTTTTTTTTTATTTTGTCAGATATTGATGTTTCACTACTTCCACGCCCTTCACCTTCTTTTTTACTTCTCCCACACTTTCTTCTTCATTATCCTCATCATCAGCTTCTTTGACATCAACTTCTTCACCTTATTCATCTTCTTCTTCATCTTCTACCTATTATTTTTTTGGTTACATTGTTCATATTCTTTTTATTTTACTATTATCTTCATCATATTCTACTTCTTCATCATATTCTTATTTGTGACAGGCATTCCCGTAGTTGTTATCTATAAAAGTTTGAAGATTACACCTTCCGTTCTGCCTGTCACAAAAGAGTTACATTTGTCCGCGTTCAGTTTGGCCTGCAGCATCAGGCTTTATCCAGGGGCACCACGAGGAGGAACGGACTCACCCCCATACACTGCTTAGTCTTCTTCTGCTTATAATTTAGATAATATTTTTTGCTCTGATATTTAGTGTTATGCTTAATGTTCTTCTGCTCTTTGTTCTGCAGCCTTTTGTTCTTCTGCTTCTCGGTCTTCCAGGTCGTCGTCGTCTCCAGGGTCGTCGTCTCCGGGGTCGTCGTCATCGGGGTGGTCTTCAGGGTCGTCGTCTCCGGGGTCGTCGTCATCGGGGTGATCTTCAGGGTCATCGTCTCCAGGGTCGTCGTCATCACGGTGGTTGTCGTCTCTGGTGTCGTCGTCATCTTAGGGGTGGTCTTCCGGGTCATCGTGTTTAGTCTCTTGAACTTGGAAATGTAGCAGAAGGTACAAGAAGGCTGAGAAAATGCCGAGAAGCAGCTGATGGAACTGGAACTCGGATGGCTACCCGAAGGTCCAAGAGCCAATGGAACTACCGAGGACCAGCTGACGTTACTGGAACCCGGTTACTAAGCAGGAGTTACCCGTGCCTGAAAGCACTACCAAGGACCACCTGACGTTGGTGGAACTCGGATACCCAGAGGGAGGCACCTAAGCCAAAGGCTCTGCCCGGAACCAGCTGACGGTACTGGAACCAGGATGGGGAGCAGAAGGTACAAGAGCAAAAGACACTGCCGAGAACCAGCTGACGGTGCTGGAACCCGGATGGGTAGCCGAAGGTCCAAGAGCCAAAGGAACTAACGAGGACCAGCTGACGTTACTGGAACCCGGTTACTAAGCAGGAGGTACCTGTGCCTGAAAGCACTACCAAGGACCACCTGACGTTGGTGGAACTCGGATACCCAGAGGGAGGCACCTAAGCCAAAGGCTCTGCCCAGAACCAGCTGACGGTACTGGAACCAGGATGGGGAGCAGAAGGTACAAGAGCAAGTGTCTGCGTGGCTTTTGCAGGACACGATGCCGGCTGCACAGCAGGGGAACAGCTGGCGGTGCTGAACCCCACTGACACATTGGCTGGTGTTTTTCTCTGTGCAGCTAGCAGTACCGGGCCCCAACTGGCGGTGTTAGAGCCCGGGGTCAGCAGGAGGAGGAGATGGAGCAGAGTGTAGGCCGAAGCCTGCACTGGCGGCAGCTTTGGGTCTGTTGTGCCTGCGTGGCAGTTGCAGGACACGTTGCCGGCTGCACAGCAGGGGAACAGCTGGCGGTGCTGAACCCCACTGACACATTGGCTGGTGTTTGGCTCTGTGCAGCTAGCAGTACCGGGCCCCAACTGGCGGTGTTGGAGCCCGGGCTCTGCAGGGGGAGCAGAGTGTAGGCCGAAGCCTACTTGAACCAATTTCAAAGGTAACCTTTAACCCCCCCTCAGGGGTTACAAAGTAGAAGAGCCACAGCTTATGCAGCAGTAGTGCTGCACAAGTCAAAGGTTGCTCTTTTAATTTTGCTCCTTGCACACGCTGAATGAAACACGTATAACATACAAAGGAAAGTCACACCACCGGGACGGTTAAATGGTCACACAGAGGACACATTTTAGACGTGTTTTCAGTTCCACATGTGCGAGGAGAATACGTTTATGAGCCACCTTGCACACATGCAGCATTACCGCTGTACAAGGTGGCCTTAAAAACGTACAAACGCCTGGGGGAGGGGGGACAGGTTCCCTTCAATTTCAGTTCTTGTGTCTGCGTGGCTGTTGCAGGACACGTTGCCGGCTACACAGCAGGGGAACAGCTGGCGGTGCTGAACCCCACTGACACATTGGCTGGTGTTTGGCTCTGTGCAGCTAGCACATCTGGGCCCCAACTGGCGGTGTTAGAGCCCAGGGTCAGCAGGAGGAGGAGAGGGAGCAGAGTGTAGGCCGAAGCGTGCACTGGAGCAAGTTGAAAGGGAAACTTTAACCCCCCCCCCCAGGCGTTTGTAGCTGAAAGAGCCATCGTGTACAGCACTAATGCTGGAAAAGGTAAACTTAGCTCTTTTAATTATGGTCCTTGCACATGCTGAACCTAACACTTATAAAAAGTGTCCCCTCCTACCGTGATACCGTCCGGTAGGTGGAACTTTCCTTTGTGATGTGACGCAGCACAGCCGTCATTCTTACCCCCTTGGCGCCGTGCGCCGCCTCCTCAGCGTTGTTTGAATCAGTCCCGGAGCCTGCGCTGTTAGGTTAGCCCTTGGCCATGCACACATTTTGCGCTGCCCGTCTTCTGACGTCATTTGGTGTCAGGTTGGCTGCGCCTGTGCGGCCGCGCTGGCCGAGAGCCCGCCTCGTACTGTCTTCTGATTTAATCCCACTGGGGGCCTGAGATCCATGGACATGCGCAGTGCATATCTGAACCTCCACCTCTCACTCATCTCCCTACGGCTTCTTCTGACTGTGCGGTGTCACGGCGTGGCATGCTATTAGGGACCAGCTGACACCGAACAGTCTGAAGGACTGAATCACAAAGGAAAGTTCCACCAACCGTACGGTATCACGGTAGGAGGGGACACTTTTCATAAGTGTTAGGATCAGCATGTGCAAGGAGCACCACGAAAAGAGGCACTTTTTCCCTTTGCATCATTACTGCTGCACAAGGTGGCTCCTTCAGTAACAAACGCCTGGGGGGGGGGGACAGGTTCCCTTAAATTTAACTTGTTGTGCCTGCGTGGCGGTCGCAGTACACGTTGCCGGCTGCACAGCAGGGGAACAGCTGGCGGTGCTGAACCCCACTAACACATTGGCGAGGTGTTTGGCTCTGTGCGGACACAGTTGGAGCCAAGGGACAGGTGGAGGAGGAGGAGGTGGAGGAGGTAGGAGGGATTGCCACACACACAGCAGGGGAGCAGCTGACGTTACTGAACCCCAATAACAGAGGAGGGACTGTTGGGACTGTGCGTACAGCACTACCAGGCAACAACTAGCGGTGTTGGAGCCCAGGGACAGGTGGAGGAGGAGGAGGTGGAGGAGGTAGGAGGGTGTTGTGAATTTGCTTTTTGCTCCCTCTAGTGGTTACTAGTTTTTTGACTCTGGTTTTTCTGTCATTCCTTTTATCCGCACCTGGGTCGTTAGTTAGGGGTGTTGCTATATAAGCTCCCTGGACCTTCAGTTCAATGCCTGGCAACGTAGTTATCAGAGCTAGTCTGCTGTGCTCTTGTCTACTGATCCTGGTTCCAGTTATATCAGCTAAGTCTGCCTTTTGCTTTTTGCTATTTGTTTTGGTTTTGTATTTTTGTCCAGCTTGTTCCTAATCTATATCCTGACCTTTGCTGGAAGCTCTAGGGGGCTGGTGTTCTCCCCCCGGACTGTTAGACGGTTCGGGGGTTCTTGAATTTCCAGTGTGGATTTTGATAGGGTTTTTGTTGACCATATAAGTTACCTTTCTTTATTCTGCTATCAGTAAGCGGGCCTCTCTGTGCTAAACCTGATTCATTTCTGTGTTTGTCATTTCCTCTTACCTCACCGTCATTATTTGTGGGGGGCTTCTATCCAGCTTTGGGGTCCCCTTCTCTGGAGGCAAGAAAGGTCTTTGTTTTCCTCTACTAGGGGTAGCTAGATTCTCCGGCTGGCGCGTGTCATCTAGAATCAACGTAGGAATGATCCCCGGCTACTTCTAGTGTTGGCGTTAGGAGTAGATATATGGTCAACCCAGTTACCACTGCCCTATGAGCTGGATTTTTGTATTCTGCAGACTTCCACGTTCCTCTGAGACCCTCGCCATTGGGGTCATAACAGTTTGCCAGGCCAGTATTAAATGTTTAATGCATTGCAGAAGAGGGATTATAAGAAAGAAGATTCTGAGTTTTTTTTTTTTTTTCTTCTTCCCCTTTACCTCAGAGTGGCTATGCTTGCTGCAGACATGAATGTCCAGACCTTGATTACAAGTGTGGACCAGCTGGCTACTCGTGTGCAGGGCATACAAGACTATGTTATCAGAAATCCTAGGTCAGAACCTAAAATACCGATTCCTGAACTGTTTTCCGGAGACAGGTTTAAGTTTAGGAATTTCGTGAATAATTGTAAATTGTTTTTGTCCCTGAGACCCTGTTCATCTGGAGATTCTGCTCAGCAAGTAAAAATTGTTATTTCGTTCTTACGGGGCGACCCTCAGGATTGGGCTTTTTCGCTGGCGCCAGGAGATCCGGCATTGGCTGATCTTGATGCGTTTTTTCTGGCGCTCGGTTTACTTTATGAGGAACCCAATCTTGAGATTCAGGCAGAAAAGGCCTTGCTGGCTATGTCTCAGGGGCAGGACGAGGCTGAAGTGTATTGCCAAAAATTTCGGAAATGGTCCGTGCTGACACATTGGAACGAGTGTGCACTGGCCGCTAATTTTAGAAATGGCCTTTCTGAAGCCATTAAGAATGTTATGGTGGGTTTTCCCATTCCCACAGGTCTGAATGATACTATGGCACTGGCTATTCAAATTGACCGGCGGTTGCGGGAGCGCAAGACCGCAAATTCCCTCATGGTGTTGTCTGAACAGACACCTAATTCGGTGCAATGTGATAGAAAAACCGCTAATTCCCTCATGGTGTTGTCTGAACAGACACCTGATTTAATGCAATGTGATAGAATCCTGACTAGAAATGAGCGGAAAATTCATAGACGCCGGAATGGCTTGTGCTACTACTGTGGTGATTCTACACATGTTATCTCAGCATGCTCTAAACGTATAGCTAAGGTTGTTAGTCCTGTCACCGTTGGTAATTTGCAACCTAAATTTATTCTGTCTGTAACTTTGATTTGCTCACTGTCATCTTATCCTGTCATGGCGTTTGTAGATTCAGGTGCTGCCCTGAGTCTCATGGATCTCTCATTTGCTAAGCGCTGTGGTTTTACTCTTGAACCATTAGAAAATCCTATTCCTCTTAGGGGTATTGATGCTACACCATTGGCAGCAAATAAACCGCAGTATTGGACACAGGTTACCATGTGCATGACTCCTGAACACCGCGAGGTGATACGTTTCCTGGTTTTACATAAAATGCATGATTTGGTTGTTTTAGGGCTGCCATGGTTACAGACCCATAATCCAGTCCTGGACTGGAAGGCTATGTCAGTCTCAAGTTGGGGCTGTCGTGGTATTCATGGGGATTCCCTGCCTGTGTCTATTGCTTCTTCTACGCCTTCGGAAGTTCCGGAGTATTTGTCTGATTATCAGGATGTCTTCAGTGAGTCTGAGTCCAGTGCACTGCCTCCTCATAGGGACTGTGACTGTGCTATAGATTTGATCCCAGGCAGTAAGTTTCCTAAGGGAAGACTGTTTAATCTGTCGGTACCTGAACATACCGCTATGCGTTCATATATCAAGGAGTCTCTGGAGAAAGGACATATTCGTCCGTCTTCTTCCCCTCTTGGTGCGGGATTCTTTTTTGTGGCAAAAAAGGACGGATCTTTGAGACCTTGTATTGATTATCGGCTTTTAAATAAGATCACTGTCAAATTTCAGTATCCTTTACCGCTGTTGTCTGACTTGTTTGCCCGGATTAAGGGTGCCAAGTGGTTCACCAAGATAGACCTTCGTGGTGCGTACAACCTTGTGCGCATTAAGCAAGGTGATGAATGGAAAACCGCATTCAATACGCCCGAAGGTCATTTTGAGTACTTGGTGATGCCTTTTGGGCTTTCCAATGCGCCTTCAGTTTTTCAGTCCTTTATGCATGACATTTTCCGGAAGTATCTGGATAAATTTTTGATTGTTTATCTGGATGATATTTTGGTTTTTTCTGATAATTGGGATTCGCATGTGGAGCAGGTCAGGTTGGTCTTTAAAATTTTGCGTGAAAATTCTTTGTTTGTCAAGGGCTCAAAGTGTCTCTTTGGTGTACAGAAGGTTCCCTTTTTGGGGTTCATTTTTTCCCCTTCTGCTGTGGAGATGGACCCAGTCAAGGTCCGAGCTATTCTTGATTGGACTCAGCCCTCGTCAGTTAAGAGTCTTCAGAAGTTCTTGGGCTTCGCTAACTTCTACCGTCGTTTTATTGCTAATTTTTCTAGCATTGTGAAACCTTTGACGGATATGACCAAGAAGGGCTCCGATGTAGCTAACTGGGCTCCTGCTGCCGTGGAGGCTTTCCAGGAGTTGAAACGCCGGTTTACTTCGGCGCCTGTTTTGTGCCAGCCTGACGTCTCACTTCCCTTTCAGGTTGAGGTGGATGCTTCGGAGATTGGGGCAGGGGCCGTTTTGTCGCAGAGAGGCCCTGGTTGCTCTGTTATGAAACCTTGTGCCTTTTTCTCTAGGAAGTTTTCGCCTGCCGAGCGAAATTATGATGTGGGCAATCGGGAGTTGTTGGCCATGAAATGGGCATTTGAGGAGTGGCGTCATTGGCTCGAGGGTGCTAAGCATCGTGTGGTGGTCTTGACTGATCACAAAAATCTGATGTATCTCGAGTCTGCTAAACGCCTTAATCCGAGACAGGCCCGCTGGTCATTGTTTTTCTCCCGCTTTGATTTTGTTGTCTCGTATTTACCAGGTTCAAAGAATGTGAAGGCCGATGCTCTTTCTAGGAGCTTTGTGCCTGATGCTCCTGGAGTCGCTGAGCCTGTTGGTATTCTTAAAGATGGAGTTATCTTGTCAGCTATTTCTCCGGATCTGCGACGTGTGTTGCAGAGATTTCAGGCTGATAGGCCTGAGTCTTGTCCACCTGACAGACTGTTTGTTCCGGATAAGTGGACCAGCAGAGTCATTTCCGAGGTTCATTCCTCGGTGTTGGCAGGTCACCCGGGAATTTTTGGCACCAGAGATCTGGTGGCCAGGTCCTTTTGGTGGCCTTCCTTGTCAAGGGATGTGCGGTCATTTGTGCAGTCCTGTGGGACTTGTGCTCGAGCTAAGCCTTGCTGTTCTCGTGCAAGCGGTTTGCTCTTGCCCTTGCCTGTCCCGAAGAGACTTTGGACACATATCTCCATGGATTTCATTTCTGATCTTCCGCTATCTCAGGGCATGTCCGTTATCTGGGTGATATGTGATCGCTTCTCCAAGATGGTCCATTTGGTTCCTTTGCCTAAGCTGCCTTCCTCTTCCGATCTGGTTCCTGTGTTTTTCCAGAACGTGGTTCGTTTGCACGGCATCCCTGAGAATATTGTGTCAGACAGAGGATCCCAGTTCGTTTCCAGGTTCTGGCGATCCTTTTGTAGTAGGATGGGCATTGATTTGTCGTTTTCGTCTGCTTTCCATCCTCAGACTAATGGACAGACGGAGCGAACCAATCAGACTTTGGAGGCTTATTTGAGGTGTTTTGTCTCTGCTGATCAGGACGATTGGGTGACATTCTTGCCGTTGGCTGAGTTTGCCCTTAATAATCGGGCTAGTTCCGCCACCTTGGTTTCGCCTTTTTTCTGCAACTCTGGTTTCCATCCTCGCTTTTCTTCGGGTCATGTGGAGCCTTCTGACTGTCCTGGGGTGGATTCTGTGGTGGATAGGTTGCAGCAGATCTGGAATCATGTGGTGGACAACTTGAAGTTGTCACAGGAGAAGGCTCAGCGCTTTGCCAACCGCCGCCGCGGTGTGGGTCCCCGACTACGCGTTGGGGATTTAGTATGGCTTTCTTCCCGCTTTGTTCCTATGAAGGTCTCCTCTCCCAAATTTAAACCTCGTTTTATTGGGCCTTACAAGATATTGGAAATCCTTAATCCTGTATCTTTTCGTCTGGATCTTCCTGTGTCGTTTGCTATTCACAATGTATTTCATAGGTCCTTGTTGCGGCGGTACATTGTGCCTGTAGTTCCTTCTGCTGAGCCTCCTGCTCCGGTGTTGGTTGAGGGCGAGTTGGAGTACGTGGTGGAGAAGATCTTGGATTCTCGCCTCTCCAGGCGGAGGCTTCAGTACCTGGTCAAGTGGAAGGGCTATGGTCAGGAGGATAATTCCTGGGTGGTCGCCTCTGATGTTCATGCGGCCGATTTAGTTCGTGCCTTTCATGCCGCTCATCCTGATCGCCCTGGTGGTCGTGGTGAGGGTTCGGTGACCCCTCACTAAGGGGGGGGGTACTGTTGTGAATTTGCTTTTTGCTCCCTCTAGTGGTTACTAGTTTTTTGACTCTGGTTTTTCTGTCATTCCTTTTATCCGCACCTGGGTCGTTAGTTAGGGGTGTTGCTATATAAGCTCCCTGGACCTTCAGTTCAATGCCTGGCAACGTAGTTATCAGAGCTAGTCTGCTGTGCTCTTGTCTACTGATCCTGGTTCCAGTTATATCAGCTAAGTCTGCCTTTTGCTTTTTGCTATTTGTTTTGGTTTTGTATTTTTGTCCAGCTTGTTCCTAATCTATATCCTGACCTTTGCTGGAAGCTCTAGGGGGCTGGTGTTCTCCCCCCGGACCGTTAGACGGTTCGGGGGTTCTTGAATTTCCAGTGTGGATTTTGATAGGGTTTTTGTTGACCATATAAGTTACCTTTCTTTATTCTGCTATCAGTAAGCGGGCCTGTCTGTGCTAAACCTGATTCATTTCTGTGTTTGTCATTTCCTCTTACCTCACCGTCATTATTTGTGGGGGGCTTCTATCCAGCTTTGGGGTCCCCTTCTCTGGAGGCAAGAAAGGTCTTTGTTTTCCTCTACTAGGGGTAGCTAGATTCTCCGGCTGGCGCGTGTCATCTAGAATCAACGTAGGAATGATCCCCGGCTACTTCTAGTGTTGGCGTTAGGAGTAGATATATGGTCAACCCAGTTACCACTGCCCTATGAGCTGGATTTTTGTATTCTGCAGACTTCCACGTTCCTCTGAGACCCTCGCCATTGGGGTCATAACAGGAGGGATTGCCACACACACACAGCAGGGGAACAGCTGACGTTACTGAACCCCAATAACAGAGGAGGGACTGTTGGGACTGTGCGTACAGCACTACCAGGCAACAACTAGCGGTGTTGGAGCCCAGGGACAGGTGGAGGAGGAGGAGGTGGAGGAGGTAGGAGGGATTGCATCACACACAGCAGGGGAACAGCTGACGTTACTGAACCCCAATAACAGAGGAGGGACTGTTGGGACTGTGCGTACAGCACTACCAGGCAACAACTAGCGGTGTTGGAGCCCAGGGACAGGTGGAGGAGGAGGAGGTGGAGGAGGTAGGAGGGATTGCCACACACACAGCAGGGGAACAGCTGACGTTACTGAACCCCAATTGTTATGACCCCAATGGCGAGGGTCTCAGAGAAACAAGTAAGTCTGCGACGTACAAAAATCCAGCTCATAGGGCAGTGGTAACTGGGTTGACCATATATCTACTCCTAACGCCAACACTAGCAGTAGCCGGGGAACATGCCTACGTTGGTCGCTAGATGTCTCGCGCCAGCCGGAGGACTAACTACCCCTAGAAGAGGAAAACAAAGACCTCTCTTGCCTCCAGAGAATAGACCCCAAAAGTAGGATAGTAGCCCCCCACAAATAATAACGGTGAGGTAAGAGGAAATGACAAACACAGAGATGAACTAGATTTTAGCAAAGAGAGGCCCACTTTACTAATAGCAGAATGTAGTAAGATAACTTATATGGTCAACAAAAACCCTATCAAAATCCACGCTGGAGATT
The DNA here is from genome assembly GCF_051348905.1 of Ranitomeya variabilis. Taxonomy (NCBI): domain Eukaryota; kingdom Metazoa; phylum Chordata; class Amphibia; order Anura; family Dendrobatidae; genus Ranitomeya; species Ranitomeya variabilis. Next base: position 830,153,183 of record NC_135233.1, read on the forward strand.
CAAGAACCCCCGAACCGTCTAACGGCCCGGAGGGAGAACACCAGCCACCCTAGAGCTTCCAGCAAGGTCAGGAAACAGATTATATACAAGCTGGACAAAAATGCAAACAAAAACAAATAGCAAAAAGCAAGAAAGCAGACTTAGCTTAATCAAGCAGGAACCAGGATCAGAAGACCAGAGCACTACAGATTAGCTCTGATATCAACGTTGCCAGGCATTGAACTGAAGGTCCAGGGAGCTTATATAGCAACACCCCTGACCTAACGACCCAGGTGAGCATACAAGGGATGAATGACATACCCAGAGTAAAATCACTAGTAGCCACTAGAGGGAGCCAAAAGGTAAATTCACAACAGTACCCCCCCCTTAGTGAGGGGTCACCGAACCCTCACCAAGACCACCAGGGCGATCAGGATGAGCGGCGTGAAAGGCATGAACTAAATCGGCCGCATGCACATCAGAGGCGACCTCCCAGGAATTATCCTCCTGACCATAGCCCTTCCACTTGACCAGGTACTGAAGCCTCCGCCTGGAGAGACGAGAATCTAAGATCTTCTCCACCACGTACTCCAACTCGCCCTCAACCAACACCGGAGCAGGAGGCTCAGCAGAAGGAACCACAGGCACAACGTACCGCCGCAACAAGGACCTATGAAATACGTTGTGGATGGCAAACGACACCGGAAGATCCAGGCGAAAGGATACAGGATTAATGATTTCCAATATCTTGTAAGGACCAATGAAGCGAGGCTTAAATTTGGGAGAGGAGACCTTCATAGGAACAAATCGAGAAGACAGTCATACCAAATCCCCAACGCGAAGTCGGGGACCCACACCGCGGCGGCGGTTGGCAAAACGCTGAGCCTTCTCCTGTGACAACTTCAAGTTGTCCACCACATGCCCCCAGATCCGCTGCAACCTATCCACCACGGAATCCACCCCAGGACAGTCAGAAGGCTCCACATGTCCCAAGGAAAAATGAGGATGGAAACCAGAGTTGCAGAAAAATGGCGAAACCAAGGTGGCGGAACTAGCCCGATTATTAAGGGCAAATTCAGCCAACGGCAAGAAGGTCACCCAGTCATCCTGATCAGAAGAGACAAAACACCTCAAATAAGCCTCCAGAGTCTGATTAGTTCGCTCCGTTTGTCCGTTAGTCTGGGGATGGAAAGCGGATGAAAACGACAACTCAATGCCCATCCTACCACAAAAGGATCGCCAGAACCTGGAAACAAACTGGGATCCTCTGTCCGACACAATATTCTCAGGAATGCCATGCAAACGAACCACGTTCTGCAAGAACACAGGAACCAGATCAGAAGAAGAGGGCAGCTTAGGCAAAGGAACCAAATGGACCATCTTGGAGAAACGATCACATATCACCCAGATGACAGACATGCCCTGAGACACCGGAAGATCAGAAATGAAATCCATAGAGATGTGTGTCCAAGGTCTCTTCGGGACAGGCAAGGGCAAGAGCAACCCGCTGGCACGAGAGCAGCAAGGCTTAGCTCGAGCACAAGTACCACAGGACTGTACAAATGACCGCACATCCCTTGACGAGGAAGGCCACCAAAAGGACCTGGCCACCAGATCTCTGGTGCCAAAAATTCCCGGGTGCCCTGCCAACACCGAGGAATGAACCTCGGAAATGACTCTGCTGGTCCATCTCGCAGGCACAAACAATCTGTCAGGTGGACAAGAGTCAGGCCTACCAGCCTGAAATCTCTGCAACACACGTCGCAGATCTGGAGAAATAGCAGACACGATAACTCCTTCCTTAAGAATACCCACAGGTTCAGCGACTCCAGGAGCATCAGGCACAAAGCTCCTAGACAGAGCGTCGGCCTTCACATTCTTAGACCCTGGTAAATACGAGACCACAAAGTCAAAACGGGAGAAAAACAATGACCAGCGGGCCTGTCTAGGATTCAGGCGTTTAGCAGACTCGAGATACATCAGATTTTTGTGATCAGTCAAGACCACCACACGATGCTTAGCACCCTCGAGCCAATGACGCCACTCCTCAAATGCCCACTTCATGGCCAACAACTCCCGATTGCCCACATCATAATTTCGCTCTGCCGGCGAAAACTTCCTAGAAAAAAAGGCACAAGGTCTCATAGTAGAGCAACCAGGGCCTCTCTGTGACAAAACGGCCCCTGCCCCAATCTCCGAAGCATCCACCTCAACCTGAAAAGGAAGTGAGATGTCAGGCTGGCACAAAACAGGCGCCGAAGTAAACCGGCGTTTTAACTCCTGGAAAGCCTCCATGGCAGCAGGAGCCCAGTTAGCTACATCAGAGCCTTTCTTGGTCATATCCGTCAGCGGTTTAACAACGCTAGAGAAATTTGCGATAAAACGACGGTAGAAGTTAGCAAAACCCAAGAACTTCTGAAGACTCTTAACTGACGAGGGTTGAGTCCAATCATGAATAGCTCGGACCTTGACTGGATCCATCTCCACAGCAGAAGGGGAAAAAATGAACCCCAAAAAGGGAACCTTCTGTACACCAAAGAGACACTTTGAGCCTTTTACAAACAAAGAATTTTCACGCAGAATCTCAAAAACCATCCTGACCTGCTCCATATGCGAGTCCCAATCATCAGAAAAAAACAGAATATCATCCAGATAAACAATCAAAAATTTATCCAGATACTTCCGGAAAATGTCATGCATGAAGGACTGAAAAACTGAAGGTGCATTAGAGAGACCGAATGGCATCACCAAGTACTCAAAATGACCTTCGGGCGTATTGAATGCGGTTTTCCATTCATCGCCCTGCCTAATGCGCACAAGGTTGTATGCACCACGAAGGTCTATCTTGGTGAACCACTTGGCACCTTTAATCCGGGCAAACAAATCTGACAACAGCGGCAAAGGATACTGAAATTTAACAGTGATCTTATTTAAAAGCCGATAGTCAATACAAGGCCTCAAAGATCCGTCCTTTTTGGCCACAAAAAAGAATCCCGCACCAAGAGGGGAAGAAGAAGGACGGATATGCCCCTTCTCAAGAGACTCCTTGATATATGAACGCATCGCGGTATGTTCAGGTACCGACAGATTAAACAGTCTCCCCTTAGGAAACTTACTGCCAGGAATCAAATCTATTGCACAGTCACATTCCCTATGAGGAGGCAGTGCACTGGACTTAGACTCGCTGAAGACATCCTGATAATCAGACAAATACGCCGGAACTTCCGAAGGCGTAGAAGAAGCAATAGACAAGGGCAGGGAATCTCCATGAATTCCATGGCAGCCCCAACTTGACACTGACATAGCCTTCCAGTCCAAGACTGGATTATGGGTCTGTAACCATGGCAAACCCAAAACAACCAAATCATGCATTTTAAGCAGAACAAGAAAACGTATTACCTCCCGATGTTCGGGAGTCATGCACATGGTAACCTGTGTCCAAAACTGCGGTTTATTTTTTGCCAATGGCGTAGAATCAATACCCCTAAGAGGGATAGGATTTTCCAATGGCTCAAGAACAAATCCGCAGCGCTTGGCAAATGACAGATCCATAAGGCTCAGAGCAGCACCCGAGTCCACAAACGCCATGACAGGATACGATGACAGTGAGCAAATCAAAGTTACAGATAGAATAAATTTAGGTTGCAAATTACCAATGGCGACCGGACTAACAACCTTAGTAAGACGTTTAGAGCATGCTGAGATAACATGTGTAGAATCACCACAGTAGTAACACAAGCCATTCTGGCGTCTATGAATTTTCCGCTCATTTCTAGTCAGGATTCTATCACATTGCATTAAATCAGGTGTCTGTTCAGACAACACCATGAGAGAATTAGCGGTTTTGCGCTCCCGCAACCGCCGGTCGATTTGAATAGCCAGGGCCATAGAATCATTCAGACCTGTGGGAATGGGAAAACCCACCATCACATTCTTAATGGCTTCAGAAAGGCCATTTCTAAAATTAGCAGCCAATGCACACTCGTTCCACTGGGTCAGCACGGACCATTTCCGAAATTTTTGGCAATACACTTCAGCCTCGTCCTGGCCCTGAGACATAGCCAGCAAGGCCTTTTCTGCCTGAATCTCAAGATTGGGTTCCTCATAAAGCAAACCGAGCGCCAGAAAAAATGCATCAATGTCAGCCAATGCCGGATCTCCTGGCGCCAGCGAGAAGGCCCAATCCTGAGGGTCGCCCCGTAAAAAAGAAATAACAATCTTTACTTGCTGAGCGGAGTCTCCAGATGAACAGGGTTTCAGGGACAAAAACAATTTACAATTATTCCTGAAATTTCTAAATTTAAATCGGTCTCCGGAAAACGGTTCAGGAATCGGTATCTTAGGTTCTGACATAGGACTTCTGATAACATAATCTTGTATGCCCTGCACACGAGCAGCAAGCTGGTCCACACTTGTAATCAAGGTCTGGACATTCATGTCTGCAGCAAACACAAGCCACTCAGAGGTAAAGGGGAAAAGAAAAAAAAAATGAGAGAGAGAAAAAAAAACTCAGAACTTTCTTTCTTATAATCCCGCTTCTGCAATGCATTTAACATTTAATTCTGGCCTGGCAAACTGTTATGACCCCAATGGCGAGGGTCTCAGAGAAACAAGTAAGTCTGCGACGTACAAAAATCCAGCTCATAGGGCAGTGGTAACTGGGTTGACCATATATCTACTCCTAACGCCAACACTAGCAGTAGCCGGGGAACATGCCTACGTTGGTCGCTAGATGTCTCGCGCCAGCCGGAGGACTAACTACCCCTAGAAGAGGAAAACAAAGACCTCTCTTGCCTCCAGAGAATAGACCCCAAAAGTAGGATAGTAGTCCCCCACAAATAATAACGGTGAGGTAAGAGGAAATGACAAACACAGAGATGAACTAGATTTTAGCAAAGAGAGGCCCACTTTACTAATAGCAGAATGTAGTAAGATAACTTATATGGTCAACAAAAACCCTATCAAAATCCACGCTGGAGATTCAAGAACCCCCGAACCGTCTAACGGCCCGGAGGGAGAACACCAGCCACCCTAGAGCTTCCAGCAAGGTCAGGAAACAGATTATATACAAGCTGGACAAAAATGCAAACAAAAACAAATAGCAAAAAGCAAGAAAGCAGACTTAGCTTAATCAAGCAGGAACCAGGATCAGAAGACCAGAGCACTACAGATTAGCTCTGATATCAACGTTGCCAGGCATTGAACTGAAGGTCCAGGGAGCTTATATAGCAACACCCCTGACCTAACGACCCAGGTGAGCATACAAGGGATGAATGACATACCCAGAGTAAAATCACTAGTAGCCACTAGAGGGAGCCAAAAGGTAAATTCACAACACCCAATAACAGAGGAGGGACTGTTGGGACTGTGCGTACAGCACTACCAGGCAACAACTAGCGGTGTTGGAGCCCAGGGACAGGTGGAGGAGGAGGAGGTGGAGGAGGTAGGAGGGATTGCCACACACACAGCAGGGGAACAGCTGACGTTACTGAACCCCAATAACAGAGGAGGGACTGTTGGGACTGTGCGTACAGTACTACCAGGCAACAACTAGCGGTGTTGGAGCCCAGGGACAGGTGGAGGAGGAGGAGGTGGAGGAGGTAGGAGGGATTGCCACACACACAGCAGGGGAACAGCTGACGTTACTGAACCCCAATAACAGAGGAGGGACTGTTGACTGTGCGTACAGCACTACCAGGCAACAACTAGCGGTGTTGGAGCCCAGGGACAGGTGGAGGAGGAGGAGGTGGAGGAGGTAGGAGGGATTGCCACACACACAGCAGGGGAACAGCTGACGTTACTGAACCCCAATAACAGAGGAGGGACTGTTGACTGTGCGTACAGCACTACCAGGCAACAACTAGCGGTGTTGGAGCCCAGGGACAGGTGGAGGAGGAGGAGGTGGAGGAGGTAGGAGGGATTGCCACACACACAGCAGGGGAACAGCTGACGTTACTGAACCCCAATAACAGAGGAGGGACTGTTGACTGTGCGTACAGCACTACCAGGCAACAACTAGCGGTGTTGGAGCCCAGGGACAGGTGGAGGAGGAGGAGGTGGAGGAGGTAGGAGGGATTGCCACACACACAGCAGGGGAACAGCTGACGTTACTGAACCCCAATAACAGAGGAGGGACTGTTGGGACTGTGCGTACAGCACTACCAGGCAACAACTAGCAGTGTTGGAGCCCAGGGACAGGTGGAGGAGGAGGAGGTGGAGGAGGTAGGAGGGATTGCCACACACACAGCAGGGGAACAGCTGACGTTATTGAACCCCAATAACAGAGGAGGGACTGTCGGGACTGCGCGTACAGCACTACCAGGCAACAACTAGCGGTGTTGGAGCCCAGGGACAGGTGGAGGAGGAGGAGGTGGAGGAGGTAGGAGGGATTGCCACACACACAGCAGGGGAACAGCTGACGTTACTGAACCCCAATAACAGAGGAGCGACTGTTGGGACTGTGCGGACAGCACTTCTGGACGGCAACTAGCGGTGTTGGAGCCCAGGGACAGGAGGAGAAGCAGAGGAACACAATGTAGGCCGAAGCCTGATTGGAGAAAGTCGAAAGGGAACCTTTAACCCCCCCCAAGGCGTTTGTAGCTGAAAGAGCCAGCTTGTGCAGCAAAAAAGATGCAAAAGGAAAAGGTGGCTCTTTTCATGATGCTCCTTGCAAACACAGAACTAAACACTTATAAAATGTGTCCCCTGATACCGTGTGACCGTCCCGGAGGTGGGCTTTCCTTCGTAATATGATGCAGCACAGCCGTCATTCCTACCCCCCTGGCACCGCGCCTCGGCTCCTCAGCGTAGTTTGATTCCGTCCCGGAGCCTGCGCTGTTATGTTATCCCTTGGCCAGGCCCACTTAGCGCTGCCCATCTTCTGACATCATTTGGTGTCAGGCTGGCTGCGCCTGTGCGGCCGCGCTGGCCGAGAGCCCGCCTCGCAGTGTCTTCTGATTTTATCCCACTGGGGGCCTGGGATCCATGGCCATGCGCAGTGCATATCCTCGCCTCTCACTCCCCTCCCTACGGCTTCTTAAGACTGTGCGGTGTCACGGCCGTGGCATGCTATTAGGGACCAGCTGACACCGAACAGTCTGAAGAAGCCATAGGGAGATGAGTGAGAGGTGGAGGTTCAGATATGCACTGCGCATGTCCATGGATCCCAGGCCCCCAGTGGGATTAAATCAGAAGACACTGCGAGGCGGGCTCTCGGCCAGCGCGGCTGCACAGGCGCAGCCATCCTGACACCAAATGATGCCAGAAGACGGGCAGCGCTAAGTGTGCCTCGCCACGGGATAACATAACAGCGCAGGCTCCGGGACGGAATCAAACAACGCTGAGGAGCCGGGGCACGGCGCCGGGGGGGGGAGGAATGACGGCTGTGCTGCGTCATATTACGAAGGAAAGTCCCACCTCCGGGACGGTTTTACGGTATCAGTGGACACATTTTATAAGTGTTAAGTTCTGCGTGTGCAAGGAGCTAAACCAAAATAGCTACCTTTTCCTTGTGCAGCATTACTGCTGCACAAGGAGGCTCTTTCAGTAACAAACGCCTTGGGGGGGGGGACAGATTCCCTTACATTTCAGTTGTTGTGTCAGCGTGGCGGTCGCATGACACATTGCCGGCTACACAGCTGGGGATCAGCTGACGTTACTGAAACCCAATAACACTGGGTCGTATGTTTTGACTGTGCAGACGGCACTTCTGAGCCTCAACTGGCGGTGTTGGAGCCCAGGATTTTAAGTTCAGGTGGTAGAAAGATGAACACAACAGGAGACCTAGATAACGTATACAGTGACCTAATTATTTAATCAGGAGGAGGAAGAGTGGCAAATTCCTGCGAGATCCAGGTCTTGTTCATTTTCAGGAAAGTAAGCCGGTCAACGTTATCGGAGGATAGTCGCATGCGACGGTCAGTTAGTACACCACCTGCAGCACTAAAGACACATTCCGATAATACACTGGCCGCAGGGCAAGACAGCACCTCCAATGCATACTGGCTTAGCTCTGGCCATGTATCCAGCTTTGAGACCCAAAACTTGAAAGGGGAAGAGCCGTCTGGGAGTACAGCAAGAGGGCAAGACATGTAGTCTGTCACCATCTGACGGAACCGTTGCCTCCTGCTGACTGGAGCCGTCTGTGATGGTGTAGACTTTTGTGGGGGGCACAGAAAACTGTGCCACAGTTGGGCCATACTGGTCTTGCCTTGGGCAGAGGCACTGCTTCTGCTCCCTCTTTGTGCAGAGCCTCCACCACTGCCTGGACGCACTGAGCTGCTTTGGAATGCACTAGCAGCACTTCTCTCAGTTGGAATGGAGAAGATGATGGAATTGACCAGTGTGTCTTGGTACTCCCGCATTTTTCGCTCCCGGTTCAACGGTGTGATGAGGCTTTCTACGTTGTCCCGGTAGCGAGGATCGAGGAGGGTGAACACCCAATAATCAGACATGTTGAGAATGTGGGCGATGCGGCGGTCGTTTCTCAGGCACTGCAGCATGTAATCCACCATGTGCTGCAGACTGCCAACTGCCCAAGAAACGCTGTCCCCTGCTGGAGGCGTGATATCTGCCCGCTCGTCATCACCCCACCCTCGCTGTACACACTGAGTACTGGACAATTCGGTAACTCCCTCCTCTGGACGGATGTCTTCCTCCTCCATTGACTCCTCCTCATCCTCCTCACAAACTGTCCCCTGCCTACGCGTTTGTGAGGAACCACGTGGCGCTGACTGTCCAGAAGATGATGGAAATGGTGAATCCTCATCCTCCACCTCTTCCACAACATCATCCCTTAGCGCTTGCAGTGATTTTTCAAGCAGGCAGATAAGGGGGACAGTCATGCTGACTAGTGCATCATCTGCACTCGCCATCCGCGTGGAATAATCAAAGGGACGCAAAACCTGGCAGACGTCATTCATAGTGGCCCACTCTGTGGTTGTGAAGTCTGTACGGCGCTGAGTGCGACTTCTTTGCGCCTGAAGCAGCTGGTACTCCATTACAGCTTGCTGCTGCTCACACAACCGCTCCAACATATGTAACGTGGAATTCCACCTGGTAGGTAGGTCACATATGATGCGATGTTCCGGCAGGCGGTGTCGGCGCTGCAGAGCCGCAATGCGCGCTTTTGCCGTGCTGGAACGCCGCAAGTGAGCACACTCTAGGCGGACCTTGTGCAGCAGTGCATCAAGATCCGGATAGTCCCTCAAAAAGCTCTGCACGACCAAATTGAGCACATGTGCCAGACATGGGATGTGAGTGAGGTTGCCGAGGCCCAGAGCTGCCACCAGATTTCGGCCATTATCACACACTACCATGCCTGGCTGGAGATTCGCTGGCACAAACCACACATCGCTCTCCTGCTTGATGGCATTCCAGAGCTCCTGCGCTGTGTGGCTACGATTCCCCAAAAAAATTAATTTCAAGACGGCCTGTTGACGTTTGGCCACGGCTGTGCTCATGTCGGTCGTAACAGGTACACGTTCATCACGGGTCCATGTGGAGGTGGACTGTGACGGCTCCTGCAGCGATGATTCTGAGGAACTGGTGTAAGAGGAGGAGTCAATGCGTACAGAATGGATTCCTGCAATCCTTGGAGTGGGCAGGACACGTCCTGCGCCACTCGCACGGTCTGTACCCGGCTCAACGACATTAACCCAATGGGCAGTGAGGGAAAGGTATCGCCCCTGTCCATGTTGACTGGTCCACGCATCGGTGGTGAGGTGGACCTTGCTACTGACGGCGTTCAGTAGCGCGTGTTTTATGTGTCCCTCCACATGCTTGTGCAGGGCAGGGACGGCTTGCCTGCTGAAGTAAAAGCGGCTGGGCACATTGTACTGTGGGACTGCCAATGACATCAAGTCACGGAAGCTGTCAGTCTCCACCAGCCTGAATGACAGCATTTCCAGTGACAGAAGTTTGGCAATGCCTGCAGTCAGAGCCTGTGCTCGTGGGTGGTTTGATGAGAAAGGCCGCCTTTTCTCCCATGCCTGTACTACCGATGGCTGTAGACTGGGCTGGGAGTGTGTGGATGACTGGGAAAGTGGTGCTGCGGGTGGAATTACAGCGAGTCTCTGGACAACAGGGCCAGAGGTTCTTCCACGGCGATCCTGGGAGGAAGCCGAACCAGCTGCGTGTGAGCTAGAGGAAGAGGCAACACGAGCTGAAGAGGTGGTAGCTGCCGCTGTTGGTTGGCCTAGCTCTTCAGTGTGTTTTTCTAACTCCGCCGGGTGCCTGTTGCGCACATGTTTCCACATGTTGGAGGTATTGAGGTTGCTGACATTTCGACCTCTTTTGACTTTTTGATGACACACCTTGCATCTGACATAGCAAATGTCATCTGCAACTGTGTCAAAAAAGGACCAGGCACTGCAAGTCTTGGGAGCGCCCTTTTTGGCTTTTGGAAGAGACATGCTCCTAACGGGTGCCAAAGCGGAGGCTGCAGGATCCGCAGTCTTCCCCCTCCCTCTCCCTCTTTGGGCCGTATGGGGAATCTCTTCCTCAGAGCTGCTCCCACCACCTTCCTGTCCCTCACGCCAAGATGGGTCAAGGACCTCATCATCTACACTACCCTCTGCCCCCAACTGCTCCTCCTGGGTAGTCTCAGCAGCAGAGCACGCACCAGTAAGTGGCACCTGAGTGTCATCATCAGCTGATGCGGCCTGCGATGTGGTGACCGGAGCCACTGGCCCACCCGCCTCTTCAGAGGAAGAGAGAAAAAGCTGTTGGGCATCACTGCACCCTGCCTCTTCTTTCATTTCTCCAATGCTGCTTGGCTGGCCCCCTGTTTCCAAGCCAAGAGATTCAGAGAACAGAAGTAGAGACGGCTCCTGTCCTGGGCTCTCTGTCTGCCTGGGCAATTTGGCAGGTGGTGAAGAGACAGATGGCTGCTCTCCAGTGCTCTGTGTCTGAGAGGATGTGGCACTAATTGAAGTTGATGCATTAGCTGCCATCCATCCGACAACGGCTTCAATTTGTTCTTCACGCAGCAGCGGTGTACGGCGCTCTGACACAAAGCTGCGCATGAATGACTGTTGCCTGGTGAAAGTGGGTGCTGATGAGTCACCGGTGCCCGCAGCAGGCACAGAATCCCCACGTCCCCTCCCTGCTCCGCGCCCACGCCCACGTGCCTTACTCACTGCCTTCTTCATCTTGGTTGACTGATAAAGATAAGCAGAAAAGTACTAACGGCTTTGTGTGCTTATTCCTGAGCAACTCCTCCTAACAGGTATAAGAAACACTAATTTTCTAAAGTGTGGACTAGACTTTAATATGAGCTAATGTGGCCTACACAAATGTAAAGTGGTGTAACTGGTGTGTTTGGTGAACTTTATTATTTATTTATTTGTTTGGGGCTGAACTGACAACGGATAGAGCTGCAGTCACACGGAGACCGTGCAGACAGACGTAAACGGCGCTGCAAGGCCCAAAAACCCTCCTCTACGTTATCCTATGTAGTGTTTTTCCACAAGTTAGCTGGAGACGGGTGGAAAGACACTAATAGGATTTTTTTGAAAAAATGTGCAGCAGCCTGCACTACTTAAAACAAAATGAAAATTGATTTGGCGGTATGACGCAGTGAAGAACCCTGAGCTGGAGACAACCAGGCTATGGCTGCTCACAGACTACAGGGCAAGCTGCAGTCACACGGAGACCGTGCAGACAGCCGTAAACGGCGCTGCAAGGCCCAAAAACCCTCCTCTACGTTATCCTATGTAGTGTTTTTCCACAAATTAGCTGGAGACGGGTGGAAAGACACTAATAGGAATTTTTTGAAAAAATGTGCAGCAGCCTGCACTACTTAAAACAAAATGAAAATTGATTTGGCGGTATGACGCAGTGAAGAACCCTGAGCTGGAGACAACCAGGCTATGGCTGCTCACAGACTACAGGGTGAGCTGCAATCACACGGAGACCGTGCAGACAGCCGTAAACGGCGCTGCAAGGCCCAAAAATCCTCCTCTACGTTATCCTATGTAGTGTTTTTCCACAAATTAGCTGGAGACGGGTGGAAAGACACTAATAGGATTTTTTTGAATAAATTAGCAGCAGACTACACTACTTGAAAAAAAAAAAAAAAGAACAGTATGAGGCAATGAACCACCCTCCCTGAACTGAATACAACCAGCTATGGATGGCCTATGTGGCTGCACTCAGACTAGAGAGTGGGCTGCACTCACACACACACACACAGACCTTGCAGATCGCTGTGAAAACAGCGCTACAAGGCAAAAGCAAGGTGAATAGTAGGTGAACACAGCGGTTGCTAAATTAGCCTTTGGAAAGCACAAAGAAGCAAATCGCTATCTCTAAACTGTCCCTCAGTCAGCAAACAGCGTCCTGTCACTAACTGAATTCACAGCAGAGTGATCGCAAAATGGCGCCAGCGACTTTTAAACTGCATCATGACATCATTTCAGCAGCCAATCACAGCCTTGCCAGTAGTTTCATGCCCTCCATGCTAAACAGGATGTGCCCACACTTGGAATCATTCTCATTGGCTGAATTTCTGCATTTTGAATCTTGGAACTTCCGATTCCGGTATCCGATACGCGGCAAGTATCGGAATCCCGGTATCGGAATTCCGATACCGCAAGTATCGGCCGATACCCGATACTTGCGGTATCGGAATGCTCAACACTACCAACCAGACCTTGGTCACATATCTGTGACATTTTGTCTCAGCCAGGCAGGATGACTGGGCATCCTTGCTACCGTGGGCGGAGTTTGCACTGAACAACGCCATAGCCGATTCCACTGGACAAACCCCATTCCTCGTTAACTATGATCAGCATCCGCGGGTACCTGTGCCTATGCCCATGTCTTCCGCTGACTCCAGGGTGGCAGACTGGGCTATGGAGGCACGGGATATTTGGGACCACACTCAGGATGCCATTCGGGCCTCCAAGGAGAGAATGAGGTCCTCCGCCGATGCACATCGGCTCCCCGCTCCGACCTTTGCTCCTGGCGACTTGGTGTGGCTCTCCGCCCGTAACATCAGGCTGCGAGTTGAGTCCACTAAGTTTGCACCTCACTACTTGGGCCCCTTCAAGGTCCTCGAACAGGTTAACCCTGTGGTCTACCGTTTAGCCCTTCCATCACACTTGGGTATCACCGACACCTTTCATGTGTCGCTCTTGAAACCCATATACATGTCTCGGTTTTCCGAGTCATCTGCCGGGACATCGGGTTCGTCTACGGACGATTACGAGGTGAACGCTATTTTGGGCTACAAGGTGGTGCATGGCAAAAAATTTTATTTGGTGGACTGGAAGGGTTATGGTCCTGAGGAAAGGTCCTGAGAGCCTGCTGAGCACATTCGGGCTCCGCAGCTCATTGCTGCCTTTGAGCGTAGCGAGGTCCAAGGGGGGGGCCCTGGGGGGGTAATGTTAGGGCTCGAGTTCCCACTTCTGCACAGGGGGAATCTCAGTCCATCTCCACTGCGGTCTCCCATTCTTCTCCTGCCGCAGTGGAGTCTGCTCAGCGGAGACGTCGGTCCCAGCGTCTCGCTCAGTCTGACTCTGTGCAAAGGGTTACTGCTGCTTTTCCAGCTTCTGTCATTGAAGCCAGTGCTGGGCAGTGGCGAGCAGACGCTTTTGGGACTAAGTCCCGCTTTTCTCCTTCTGAGCATGCCCAGGGTAAGATCTCTTATTGGGGATCGATGGTCACATGCTTAGATACTGCAGCAAAGACCATTGGTTCTCCTGGAAGGTCCTGAAGGTGCTCAGGCTTTGTGGCAGCTTCTCATTGGTCCTTCTAGGAAGGTCTTGTTCATGCTTCAGCTATAAAAGGCTCACATGGCCACATGGCCGCACGGCCATGCGCTAGTATCAATTCAAATATGTGCTTTGCGCCAGTATGGTTATGCATGAATGTGTTCAGGGACCCGGCTGAAATAAGCCCCTAGAATACCGGCTTCTCCGGTGAGGAGATTGTGTGTGTGCATAACCACTGACTGCTATCAGTTCGGCAGCAAGCTTGCGCTCCTGTGAGGCTAACAAGGCGCAGTGCTTTCCTCTCATGGCTGCTCTTTGAGGTAACAGAGCTAGTCTATACCGCCAAACAGTGCCACCATTCACTAGCAGCAGGTTCTCCTGCACGGTGGACCCCGGGCTGCGAACGCACCATTTATAATAAACATCTATTTTTACTCAGTGCGTTCTGCTAGCCCTAACAGTCAGAACATGAAAATTGATCTGTGCTTGGATGTCATCCAAGTGAAGGCTGACGATTTCCACAGACTTATTGACTTGCATAGTCTAGTGAAATCCAAATTTTGGACATAACTCAGCCATGGTGTAATTTTTTACCTTCGGACAGAATCTATCTGAGAAAAAAATAGGACATGGCCCCATAGAATAACATTTGTCAGAGTGCGACATTTTAGCAGATTGCATTTTGACAAAAAAATACACTCATGTGCATGATCCCTTAGAGAACAAAACAAATAACTTCTTTAATTCATTGGTCAAGGTTATACCAATCATCTAAATGTAGGCAGTGCAGCCAAGGTCCCTGCATGTAATTGCGGCAATGCCGTGCTAGATTAGTCGCACTAAGCAAATCTCTCTGTTTTATACTTTAAATCTGTTCCATTCTCATTTAAAATGTGAGTGCAGTCAAGGCACATAATTGTACCATAAATTTCAGACTATAAGACTAACTGGACAATAAGACGCACCTAGGTTTTAGAAAAGGAAATTAGAAAAAAAATTGAAGCAAAGAATGTGGTCAATTCTATACTTAACATCCCTTATTTGGTATGCATGTTATCTCTATCCTGGTATGCAGGGCCCCCTCATCCCCATCCTGGTATGCAGGGCTCCCATCTCTGTCCTGGCATGCATGGTCCCATCTTTATCCTGTTATGATTGGCCCGCATCCCCATCCCGGTATGTAGGGCCGCATCTCTGTCTTGGTATAAATGGCCCCCTCATCCCCATCCTTGTATGCAGGGATCCCATCTCTGTCCTGGTATACATGGCCTCATCCTTATCCTGGTAAGATTGGCCTCAATCTCTATCCTGGTGTGCAGGGACCCCATCTCAGCTCTGGTATGCATGGCCCCACCCTTATACTGGCATGATTGGCTAGAATCCCTATCCTGGTATGCAGAGACCCTATCTCCATCCTGGTATGCATGGCCCCATCTTTATCCTGGAATGCATGGCCCCATCAGCACTCCCCATTTTCCTCCACATTTTTGGAGGAAAAAATTGCATTTTATAGTCTGAAAATATGGTACCTCTTTAAAAATAAAGAATATGACTAAAAATGATGCTGGCTTTAACACATGTATGCTTTATGGAATAAGCACAACCATAAAAAAACACTACTCAGCTAGTTACTGCCGGTAGCATATATTTTATGAAAAACTTTGCAAAACATGAATAAAGCTTCAGTACTTAATATGCAGATATTCACAATTATGACGATGTATAAAATAATCTTTTATACTGATTTTGCTTGTCTCATTTTAGTTATAATCATATGTATGCTTCATATTTGTTTATATGTTTTAAAATGTTAATATGTAACAATTGCAATAAAACAGATTAGATAATCTTAAACCCAAAGTTTCCTGCTACAGCAATTGCTAGTGTCATTTGTTTTTGTAATGCAATATAACTATCAACTTCATCTTGCTGAAATTAAGAGCAATTAGTATATTGCCACAGATCTGTAAAAACTAATATGAAAACAATTATAGCTGTTAAAACAATTCTGTTTTATGCAACCAGACATTTATTAGAGATGCTATCTAAGCTTTACTTTTGTAGTGCAAGTAATTGTAGTTAATACAGTGCATTGGCTAATTCCTGAAAATTCTTCCGGTGTTTTTCTTTACTGCAAATTGGAAATGTATTATTTTAAGCCACATTTAGTGCATTTGTTAATGAAAAAATTGGTAATATATTTATATATTATATCTTTTCTCTGTCTAGAGCACGAATGTCAAACTCAAATACACATAGGGCCGAAAATTAAAAGCTTGGACAAAGTCGTGGGCCAATTATTTTTTTTTTAAAGTCTACAATTGGGGAAGTTTTTCCTTATCATCAAATGTAAAGATGAACTTTTTCATATGGAAACAAACTTAAATGGGTTGTGCCATGAAACTTAAAGGGGTTGTGCTATGAACAAGGTACATTTCAATTAATAGATCTTAAAATAAAATATTGGAATAATATAGCAGGTTATGTAACAGCAGTAAAAAGCATATGGCCTAATGACCTTATTTAAATGTGTACACAAACGCTGGATTACTTGTGTTCCTCATCCATAGGCATTCGGTTCTGATGAAAGTCCCTAGTAGGACTGAAAATGTTTAATAATAATGAATGCTGATTAAAATAAAAGGAACCTTATTCTCAAAGTGATTTTCCGTCTGAGCGCCAAGTTTATTTGACTTTGTATTGGATGGATTGGACACCCAACTTGAGCACCACATCCCACAATTCAAGAGTGCCGTATATTATTCTTCACAGTATAATACCCCCACAGTGAATTCCTCCACACGCATGGTATGATGACCCTACTGAACAACCTCTCAATCCCCCTGATAAAAAATGGTGACCGCATCACAGTAGGATTCTCTAACTATAATCCTCACACAGCCCTTCATACTGTATAATGGCCACAAAAAGTGCTCCATACAGTGTATAGAGCCCCACATAGTGCTCTATACAGTATAACAGGGCTCTGAATTGCCGTTACATTGGCTCCACATGGTGCTATATACAGTATAAAAGGCACCACATAGTGCTCCATACAGTATAATGGGCTCCTCATGCTGCTGCATACAGTATAATGGCTTCACATAGTGCTACATACAGTATAATGGCCTTACATAGTGCTCTATACAGTATAATGACCTCACATAGTGCTCTATATAGTATATCAAAGTCCCACATATTAATGGATACCACATAAAAAACATAAAAAATAAATAAATACTCACATCTGCCTGTTTTTCTGCTGCTCCAGTCTCTTCAAGGTGTCTTCAGATTCTCTGCACACCTCAGTACAGCAGGCAAGCTATTATGATATCATTGCTCCCACTGTGCTGAGTTGTCAGATGCAGAGGGGGAATGATGGGAGAGGAAATGTAAGTTGATGCTCCCTTCTCCATCATTGCTATCAATTGTATTGGCATCTAGAATGCCAATATAGTTTAATGTGCGATGCTGGATGAAAGTGCGATGCCAGGCAAGGGCGTATTTTGCGTTGGGGACCTGCCCGGCATTGTGGGTCAAAAACTCTCGCCCTGCAGGCCAATATTAGCCAACAGGCAATAGTGTGACATATGTGTTCTAGAGGATCTCTGTAAATGTTCAAAAACCTCTTTATTCCAAATCTAATCCGCTTCAACTAAAATAGCAAACAAAAGTCACAAAAGAGTCACGTGGCGGGTGCTGTAGTATTCTCATCTACTATATAATTGTCTAAGGGTCAATTCCGTCCTTCTGTCTGTCTGTCTGTCTGTCACGGATATTCATTGGTCGCGGCCTCTGTCTGTCATGTAATCCAAGTCACTGATTGGTCGTGGCAAAACAGCCACGACCAATCAGTGATGGGCACAGTCCGGTGGAAAAATGGCAGCTCCTTCCTCCCCGCAGTCGGTGCCCGCTCCGTACTCCCCTCCAGTCTGTGCTCACACAGGTTTAGTGGCAGCGTTGACCGCGGTGTAACGCACTCGGTTAACACTGCTATTAACCCTGTGTGACCAACTTTTTACTATTCATGCTGCCTATGCAGCATGAACAGTAAAACGATCTAATGTTAAAAATAATAATTAAAAAAAAATCGTTATATACTCACCGTCCGTCGGCCCCCAGATCAACAACAGGCCTTTCCCACTCGCGACGCTCCGGTAACCGGTCCATGCTTTGATCTCGCGAGATGATGACGTAGAGGTCTCGCAAGACCGCTACGTCATCATCTCGCGAGACCGCAATGCACTCTTGAGACTGGAGCGCACGAGCAGCGTCGGTAACCTCTTCTCTTGGATCCGGGGGCTCCAGAAGGTGAGTATATAACTATTTTTTATTTTATTTCTTTTTTTTAACAGGGATATGATGCCCACATTGCTATGTACTACGTGGGCTGGGCAATATACTACATGGGCTCTGCTATATACTACGTGGCTGGGCAATATACTACATGGACTGGGCAATATACAACGTGGCTGGGCAATATACTACATGGGCTGTGCTATATACTACATGGGCTGGGCAATATACTACATGGGCTGTGTTATATACTATGTGGCTGGGCAATATACTACATGGCTAGGCAATATACTACGTGTCTGGGCAATATACTACATACTACATGGCTGGGCAATATACTACGTGGCTCTGTGCTGTATACTACATGGGCTGCGCAATATACTATGTGGGCTGCGCAATATACTACGTGGGCTGCGCAATATACTACATGGGCAGCGCAATATACTACATGGGCTGTGCAATGTACAATGTGGGCTGCGCAGTGTACAATGTGGGCTGCGCAATGTACTACGTGGGCTGCACAATATACAACATGGGCTGTGCAATATACTACGTAGGCTGCGCAATGTACTACATGGGCTGCGCAATGTACTATGTGGGCTGTGCAATATACTACATGGGCTGCGCAATATACTATGTGGGCTGCACAATGTACAATGTGGGCTGCGCAATGTACAATGTGGGCTGTGCAATGTACTATGTGGGCTGCACAATATACAACATGGGCTGCGCAATATACTATGTGGGCTGCGCAATATACTACGTAGGCTGCGCAATGTACTACGTGGGCTGCGCAATGTACTATGTGGGCTGTGCAATATACTACGTGGGCTGCGCAATATACAATGTGGGCTGCACAATATACTACGTGGGCTGCGCAATATACTATGTAGGCTGTGCAATGTACTACGTGGGCTGCACAATATACTAAGTGGGCTGCCAATATACTATGTGGGCTGCGCAATATACTACGTGGGCTGCGCCATATACTACATGGGCTGCGCAATATACAACGTGGGCTGCGCAATATACTACGTAGGCTGCACAATGTACTACGTGGGCTGCGCAATGTACTACATGGGCTGCGCAATGTACTACGTGGGCTGCGCAATGTACTACGTGGGCTGCGCAATGTACTACGTGGGCTGCGCAATGTACTCGCTCAAAGAACACAGCATTGCTCTGTCATCATACCCACTAGAGTCTGCTCACTGGGTGAACAAGGAGTAGAAATTATTCAGGTTAGGCTATGTTGACACATTCAATATTTGGTCATTATTTTACATCAGTATTTGTAAGCCAAAATCAGAAAAAGGTGAAAAGTGCACATGTATCTATTATAATTTAAAATACTGACCAAATATTGAATGTTTGATTGTGGCCTTACACAAATTTGTAGTTGCAAAATATCTGATATTTTTCTACAACTACCAAAGTAGGGATTAATATAATAAGTATTCTTTAAAACACATATGAAAACATATTACATTCCAGTATCTGCATAAAATTGATAATTAGAGTTAAATGTAATGTTTGATATTTCTATTATGAAGAGCAAAGTAGTCACTGATAGCTCCTGTGAGTGCTCAGTCTAGCGTCGGCTATTTCCAAAAGGATAAAAAAACAGCAAATCTTATTCTTTTTGACATAGAAGAAATCATCACTTTATTAGGATTTGAACATATAACATAGAAATTCTATAAATTATCTGTAAAATTCTTCCATGTGAAACAGAAAGAATCTGGTATTCTTTAATACGTAAGGATAATATTTATTCGTGTTATTCAATCCACAATGTCAAACGTGACATTTCAGTCTTAAATGAGAGACGTTTATCAGACATATAAAGAAATGTGGATAGAACAGGGAAGACTGGACAGATGTAAAAAGAATAGCAAACTCGATAACGCAAAAACGATCAATGAAGATTCACCAACGGTTTTCATGTAACTATATCCATTATTCTGTTTCTCTCTATCCAGTTTTCCATGTACTAGCCACAATCAGTGTATGTCTGGTGAAAGTCCAGGATTTAAAACCAAAATATCATGTTTTACTCTGTTGATTGAATAAGATAATTAAATATTATAATTTTCACCTATTAACCCTTCAAACCTTGAGGTTTTCCATTTTTGTGTTTTCGTTTTTTGCTTTCCTTCTTCTCAGAGCTATAACTTTTCATTTTTTGGTCAAAATGCCCATGTGAGGGCTTGTTTTTTTCAGCATGAGTTGTACTTTTGAACGACACTATTGATTTTAGCATATAGTGTAAAACGGAAAAAAATTCAAAGCGTGGTGAAATTTCCAAAAAAGTGTAATTCCACCATTTTTTTTTAACCATGTACATTAAATGCTAAAACTGACCTGCCGTTATGATCATCCAGGTCATTATGAGTTTGCAGATACCAAACAAGTATAGGTTCTTTTTTATTTAAGTGATGAAAAAAAATGGTGCTATTTTCCAAGACCTGTAGTGTCTCCAATTTTTGGTATCTGGGTGGGGGTTTATTTTTACGCTCTGAGCAGACATCTTTATTGATACCATTTTGGGGTAGATGCAATGTTTTGGTCAATGCATTTTATTACATTGTTGCGGCAACCAAAAAACCCCATAATTCTTGTGTTTTGATTTTTTTTCATTACGCCGTTTACCAATTGTATTAATACTTTTTATATTTTGATAGATCAGGGATTTCTGAAAACGGCGATACAAAATATGTGTATTTCTTTTTATTAGTGTTTTATTTTGAATGGGGCAAAAGGGGGTGATTAAACTCTATTTTTTTATTTTTTTAAAAACCTTTTTATTCCACTTTTTGCATGCTTCTTAGGAGACCTCAAGCTGCAATCTTTTGACTGCTTGTGCAACACTTTGCAGGGCTTCTGACCTGCTATGTGTAGAAAAATACTAATCTGCTATGATCGCTTGCCAATGGGCAGCGCTCATAGCAGAGCAATAATGAAACTCTCCAGGGTCTCCTGCAGACACCCCGGGTTATCATGTCAACCCATCAGCGCCCCGCATTCATGTGACAGGGGCGCCGATTATTGACATGCTTCCGGTGACATGACAGCAGCATTTAACATGTTAATAGCCATGAATGGATCTTGATTCTACCCACAGCTGTTAGGGGCACATTTCAGCTAATTAAATCAGCTGTCATGTGCTGGAAAACATGCTCATCGCCGGAGCCTGCATAAGGTGCAGGGACATGACCTATGCGTTACATATATGTTATAAGTCGTAAAGGGGTTAAAGACTCTTTCACCACTATTACATTTATGTGGCTGGATCCTAGCCAATCCAGAAGTTCTGTTTACAAATGTATTCAATATTTGTCAAGCCCGCTATTTGCTCTTAATAATAGTCTCTTCAGATACATATTTGGGTTCTCTTCAGTTCTTATAGCCCTTCTTAATGTATTTAAAGAGGACCTGTCAGCAGGATTAAGCAATGTAAAGCAAAGGCCTGCCCACAATAGCTCTGCTATACTAATTAAATTGATGCTTTTGTTGAATCAATCAGATCTGTGGTTCTTTTTTAATTAGGATTTAAAGTTTTCTTCCAATGATATTTCAGCACACAAGGGCTGGACTGTGGGTAGAGTCTTTTCCTCCAGCTCTGGTCCCTCCACCTTCCTCCAGTGTTCATTGACAGGTCACTGACTCTTCATTAAAATAGAAGAACTGCAGCACTTCTGTTATAGGTGCGCAAAAACTTAGCACTCAAACGGATGCAAATTGTTAGCAATTTAACGGCCTTGAGGTAGTACAGTAAAACAGACATTTCGATCTCTGGAGACCTTCATCAGTGTACACACTGCTTAAGAGAATGGAGAAAAGGCACAGATATTCACACCATCACCACTAATCTCTAAACATTGGAAATTTCGACTACACAGTCTGCTGGATACTGTGTCCTTTTCTTTTTTTACTGTATTACCTCACTGTCATTAAAAAAATTGCATCCATTTGAGTGCCAAGCTTTTCCTGAATACTGAGCTTTCACTGACCTACCTCTTTTTTAATGTTTTGTGTCTACACAATCATTGTAGTGGGTGGAACGTGTGCTGTTTGATTTCATGGCTGGTCTTCAATAAAATGGAGCATGAGGAGGCACATGCGCACTTCAAGATCTCGACTTCATGCAGACATGATTGGGCTGAGGTCTCAATCTGTGCATTTGCCACCTCAGGCACCATTTAATTGGAGCTCAGTCATGAAATCAAACTGCGCAGGTGCTGCCTATATAACATTTACATTCAATTCTTTTACCGCTGAACGTCTTTACAGAGCTTGGAAAAAAACTTTTCTTTCTGTTAAGACACTAGTAGCCTATTGTAAAAAGGTCTATCAATTTGATAGTTCTTTAAGAAGGGTGTTGTGAATTGAACTTTTTGGCTCCCTCTTGTGGTCACTAGCGACATGACACTTTGATTTTCTTTCCCCAGCTTGGTACCCACCTGGTTCGTTAGTCCAGGGGTGTTGCTATTTAAACTCCCTGGATTCTCAGTCTGGTGCCTGGCATCATTGTAATCAGTTCCTTTCTGTTTGCTCCTGTCTGCTGGTCCTGGTTCTTTGCAAAATAAGCTAAGTCCTGCTTCCTTATTTTTTGGTTATTTGCATTGCTCTTATTTTTGTCCAGCTTGTACTAAATGTGATTCCTGATATTGCTGGAAGCTCTAGGGGGCTGATATTCTCCCCCCGTGCCGTTAGACGGTTCGGGGGTTCTTGAATATTCAGCGTGGAAATTTTGATAGGGTTTTTGCTGACCGTATAAGTCATCTTCCTATATTCTGCTATTAGTCAGTGGGCCTCTCTTTGCTAAAACCTAGTTCATTCTTACGTTTGTCTTTTCTTCTTACCTCACCGTTATTATTTGTTGGGGGCTTGTATCCAACTTTTGGGGTCTTTTCTCTGGAGGCAAGAAAGGTCTATTGTTTCCCTTTAGGGATAGTTAGTTCTCCGGCTGGCGCGAGACGTCTAGAACCAACGTAGGTACGTTCCCCGGCTACTGCTATTTGTTGTGCTAGGATCAGTTATACGGTCAGCCTAGTTACCACTGCCCTATGAGCTGGTTTTTTGTGTGTGCAGACTTGGTAATAACCTCTGAGACCCTCTGCCATTGGGGTCATAACAGTATGCCAGGCCAAAAGTAATACTTAATGCATTGCAGAAGTGGGATTATAAGAAAAGAAATTCTGAGTTTTTTTTTTTTTTTTCTTCCTCCCCTTTATCTCTGAGCGGCTTGAGCTTGCTGCAGACATGAATGTCCAGACTTTGATTACTAGTGTGGATGAGCTTGCTGCTCATGTGCAGGGCATTCAAGATTTTGTTACTTGTAGTCCTATGTCAGAACCTAAAATACCTATTCCTGAACTGTTCTCTGGAGACCGATTTAAGTTTAGGAATTTCAGGAATAATTGTAAATTGTTTCTATCTCTGAGACCTCGTTCGTCTGGAGACTCAGCTCAGCAAGTAAAAATTGTTATCTTTTTCTTGCGGGGCGACCCTCAGGATTGGGCCTTCTCGTTAGCGCCAGGAGATCCGGCATTGGCAAATATTGATGCGTTTTTTCTGGCGCTCGGGTTGCTTTACGAGGAGCCCAATCTTGAAATTCAGGCAGAAAAAGCTTTGCTGGCTATTTCTCAGGGCCAGAATGAAGCTGAAGTGTATTGCCAAAAATTTCGGAAATGGTCCGTGCTTACTCACTGGAATGAGTGTGCTCTGGCCGCAAATTTCAGAAATGGCCTTTCAGAAGCCATTAAGAATGTGATGGTGGGTTTCTCCATTCCTACAAGTCTGAATGATTCCATGGCGCTGGCTATTCAAATTGACCGGCGTTTGCGGGAGCGCAAAGCCGCTAATCCTCTGGTGGTGTTGTCTGAACAAACACCTGATTTAATGCAATGTGGTAGAATTCAGACTAGAAATGAACGGAAAAATCATAGACGTCAGAATGGGTTGTGTTTTTACTGTGGTGATCCTACACATGTTATATCAGCATGCTCTAAACGCTTAACAAAGGTGGTTAGTCCTGTCACCATTGGTAATTTGCAACCTAAATTTATTTTGTCTGTGACTTTAATTTGCTCATTGTCTTCCTACCCTGTTATGGCGTTTGTGGATTCAGGTGCTGCCCTGAGTCTTATGGATTTTTCATTTGCCAAACGCTGTGGTTTTGTTTTTGAGCCGTTGGTAAATCCTATCCCTCTTAGAGGTATTGATGCTACGCCATTGGCGGAAAATAAGCCGCAGTTTTGGACACAGGTAACCATGTGTATGACTCCTGAACATCGGGAGGTGATTCGTTTTCTGGTTCTGCATAAAATGCATGATTTGGTCGTTTTGGGTCTACCATGGTTACAGACCCATAATCCAGTTTTGGATTGGAAGGCAATGTCTGTGTCAAGTTGGGGCTGTCAGGGAATTCATGGCGATTCCCCGCCGGTGTCTATTGCTTCCTCTACTCCTTCGGAAGTTCCTGAGTATTTGTCTGATTATCAGGACGTATTCAGCGAGTCCAGGTCCAGTGCTCTTCCTCCTCATAGGGACTGTGACTGCGCTATAGATTTGATTCCGGGTAGTAAATTTCCTAAGGGAAGATTATTTAATCTGTCTGTACCTGAGCATACCGCAATGCGTTCGTATATCAAGGAGTCTCTGGAGAAGGGGCATATTCGTCCATCCTCTTCCCCTCTTGGTGCGGGATTCTTTTTTGTGGCCAAGAAGGACGGATCTTTGAGACCTTGTATAGACTATCGGCTTCTGAATAAAATCACTGTTAAATTTCAGTATCCTTTGCCTCTGTTGTCGGACCAAGATAGATCTTCGTGGTGCGTACAACCTTGTGCGCATTAAGCAGGGAGATGAATGGAAAACTGCATTTAATACGCCCGAAGGTCATTTTGAGTACTTGGTGATGCCTTTTGGGCTCTCTAATGCCCCTTCAGTGTTTCAGTCCTTTATGCATGATATTTTCGGAAGTACCTGGATAAATTTATGATCGTTTATCTGGATGATATTCTGTTTTTTTCTGATGATTGGGACTCCCATGTAAAGCAGGTCAGGATGGTGTTTCAGGTTTTGTGTGAGAATGCTTTGTTTGTCAAGGGCTCAAAGTGTCTCTATGGAGTGCAGAAGGTTCCCTTTTTGGGTTTTATTTTCTCCCCTTCTGCGGTGGAGATGGACCCAGTCAAGGTCCGAGCTATTCATGATTGGACTCAACCCACGTCAGTTAAGAGTCTTCAGAAGTTCTTGGGTTTTGCTAACTTCTACCGTCGTTTTATCGCTAACTTTTCTAGCGTTGTTAAACCTTTGACGGATATGACCAAGAAAGGTTCTGATGTTGCTAACTGGGCTCCTGCAGCCGTGGAAGCTTTCCAAGAGCTGAAGCGCCGGTTTACTTTGGCGCCTGTTTTGTGTCAGCCTGATGTCTCACTTCCCTTTCAGGTTGAAGTGGATGCTTCTGAGATCGGTGCAGGGGCCGTTTTGTCGCAGAGAGACCCTGGTTGCTCTATAATGAGACCATGTGCTTTTTTTTCTAGGAAGTTTTCGCCTGCTGAGCGGAACTATGATGTTGGCAATCGGGAGTTGTTGGCCATGAAGTGGGCATTTGAGGAGTGGCGTCATTGGCTCGAGGGTGCTAAGCATCGTGTGGTGGTCTTGACTGATCACAAAAATCTGATGTATCTCGAGTCTGCTAAACGCCTGAATCCTAGACAGGCCCGTTGGTCATTGTTTTTCTCCCGTTTTGACTTTGTGGTCTCGTACCTACCGGATTCAAAGAATGTGAAGGCTGATGCTCTTTCTAGGAGCTTTGTGCCTGACTCTCCTGGAGTCTCAGAGCCAGCTGGTATTCTTAAAGAGGGAGTTATCTTGTCGGCCATTTCTCCGGATTTGCGACGTGTGTTGCAGAGATTTCAGGCTGGTAGACCTGACTCTTGTCCACCTGACAGACTGTTTGTTCCTGATAAATGGACCAGCAGAGTCATTTCCGAGGTTCATTCCTCGGTGTTGGCAGGGCATCCGGGGATTTTTGGCACCAGAGATTTGGTGGCTAGGTCCTTTTGGTGGCCTTCCTTGTCACGGGATGTGCGGTCGTTTGTGCAGTCCTGTGGGACTTGTGCTCGAGCTAAGCCTTGCTGTTCTCATGCCAGCGGGTTGCTCTTGCCCTTGCCTGTCCCGAAGAGGCCTTGGACACACATTTCCATGGATTTCATTTCAGATCTTCTGGTGTCTCAGGGCATGTCTGTCATCTGGGTGGTATGTGATCATTTTTCCAAGATGGTCCATTTGGTGTCCTTGCCTAAGCTGCCTTCCTCTTCCGATCTGGTTCCTCTATTCTTTCAGAATGTGGTTCGTTTGCACGGCATTCCTGAGAATATCGTGTCTAACAGAGGATCCCAGTTTGTTTCCAGGTTCTGGCGATCCTTTTGTGCTAAGATGGGCATTGATTTATCATTTTCATCTGCCTTTCATCCTCAGACTAATGGCCAAACTAAGCGAACAAATCAGACTCTAGAGGCTTATTTGAGGTGTTTTGTTTCTGCAGATCAGGATGATTGGGTGACCTTCTTGCCATTGGCTGAGTTTGCCCTTAATAATCGGGCTAGTTCCGCTACTTTGGTTTCGCCATTTTTCTGCAACTCTGGTTTTCATCCTCGTTTTTCCTCGGGACATGTTGAGCCCTCTGACTGTCCTGGGGTAGATTCTGTGGTCGATAGGTTGCAGCGGATTTGGAATCATGTGGTGGACAACTTAAAGTTGTCACAGGAGAAGGCTCAGCGTTTTGCCAACCGCCGCCGTGGTGTGGGTCCCCGACTTCGCGTTGGGGATTTGGTGTGGCTGTCTTCTCGGTTTGTTCCTATGAAGGTCTCCTCTCCTAAATTTAAGCCTCGCTTCATCGGTCCTTATAAGATTTTGGAAATCCTTAATCCAGTGTCCTTTCGCTTGGATCTTCCGGTGTTGTTTGCCATTCACAACGTGTTCCATAGGTCTTTGTTGCGGCGGTACGTTGTGCCGGTGGTTCCTTCTGTTGAGCCTCCTGCTCCGGTGTTGGTTGAGGGCGAGTTGGAGTACGTGGTGGAGAAGATCTTGGATTCTCGTCTCTCCAGACGGAGGCTTCAGTATCTGGTCAAGTGGAAGGGCTATGGTCAGGAGGATAATTCCTGGGTGGTCGCCTCTGATGTTCATGCGGCCGATTTGGTTCGTGCCTTTCACACTGCTCATCCTGATCGCCCTGGTAGTCTTGGTGAGGGTTCGGTGACCCCTCCTTAAGGGGGGGTACTGTTGTGAATTGAACTTTTTGGCTCCCTCTTGTGGTCACTAGCGACATGACACTTTGATTTTCTTTCCCCAGCTTGGTACCCACCTGGTTCGTTAGTCCAGGGGTGTTGCTATTTAAACTCCCTGGATTCTCAGTCTGGTGCCTGGCATCGTTGTAATCAGTTCCTTTCTGTTTGCTCCTGTCTGCTGGTCCTGGTTCTTTGCAAAATAAGCTAAGTCCTGCTTCCTTATTTTTTGGTTATTTGCATTGCTCTTATTTTTGTCCAGCTTGTACTAAATGTGATTCCTGATATTTCTGGAAGCTCTAGGGGGCTGATATTCTCCCCCCGTGCCGTTAGACGGTTCGGGGGTTCTTGAATATTCAGCGTGGAAATTTTGATAGGGTTTTTGCTGACCGTATAAATCATCTTCCTATATTCTGCTATTAGTCAGTGGGCCTCTCTTTGCTAAAACCTAGTTCATTCTTACGTTTGTCTTTTCTTCTTACCTCACCATTATTATTTGTTGGGGGCTTGTATCCAACTTTTGGGGTCTTTTCTCTGGAGGCAAGAAAGGTCTATTGTTTCCCTTTAGGGTTAGTTAGTTCTCCGGCTGGCGCGAGACGTCTAGAACCAACGTAGGTACGTTCCCCGGCTACTGCTATTTGTTGTGCTAGGATCAGTTATACGGTCAGGTTTTTTGTGTGTGCAGACTTGGTAATAACCTCTGCGACCCTCTGCCATTGGGGTCATAACAGAAGGGCTCATTATAACCTCAAACACTCAAATATAATATTTCTCAGGATTTAATATTTGGTGATATCAATCTTAAAATGCCATCTCCTGTATAGAAGTGTAATGGAGCAGAATTATGTTTATTTAAAAGAAAAACTGATTGCCACCCTTAGCGTCCAATTAGTACAACTTTCATTTTACCAAAGCATATTAAGAAATGAAAGCAGAAATCTGGTTTCTAAGGGCAACAAAGATATTTTTTTTTTAGACAGTTTGATAAATGAGACGCAATATCATAGCAATTTAAGTTAAAATCAAATTTCTTTAGTAATCAGGAATTTACTGAGCATCAAGAACAAAGACCTTGTGATTTCCACTGTTTAATTATTTCGTTTTGTGTCACTTACAAACGAGTATTAAAGCATGTTAATTCTGTAGGAAAAGTCAAAATCATATTAGTGTGAGGCACCTGCTGAGATTCGATTAACCTTGACTTAATGCACTTAAAGCATATTCCATATATTACTAATCACTGTTCTAAAAATGTTCACATTCAGTTTGTGTCTAAATGAACAGGATAACTTTCATGAAGTTTATTTTTCTTTATCATGTATTTTAATTAGAGACAGTAAGTGTAAAAAGAGACGTTTGCACAGATATTTACTGTAAATACTACATACAAAGGCAGATAATATTACCAAGATAGTTCACAATGTACTAACCTATGAAATATGTAATCATGTCCCAACAAAGACCAAGAACGCATTATAGACTAATCGTACAGGTGGGTCCGTAGTGGCTTCTCCCCTCCCGCTGGTTTGCCTATATGTGTGTTTGGGAAGGGACCTCTCAATCCAGAGCAGCAGAAAGGGAGAAACCACCTGGGACCAACCTGTCTAGTTTACATCACGGTCTTCATCCGCAGAGGCTTTTAAAATATGTTTTTCTCTGAAACTTTGCAGCGTTTCATAGTCAAACATGCTCATCCATAGTCACATATTCAGTAAGTGCCTGATACATGATGCCCATGAATTGAGTAGCACGTTTCATGTGTCAGGTTCACTTTAAAGGAAATGGAAGGAAGATGCATAAACAGATAAAAAGGAAATGAAATCACTCTAGATGTAGCATCAGCTGAATTTAAACTTAAATGGGCTGTCACATAAATACAAAAGCTTTATGTCCTAAAATAACAAATAGACATATTTTTTTCACAGACCTCCTCTCTATTTTCAATCAGAGACCTGTTACGTAAAAAGAAATGTATGACAATGTATGTGACCACTCTCAAGAATATCAGCTTATTTCTGTTGGTTAAGGAAAGTTTTAAATATGTCTATATATATATATATATATATATATATATATATATATATACCAAAATGAAGGGGCTGCCCAAAATAGAAAAAATAAATAAAGCTCTATAGAATAATATGTGGTGATAGTTATAATAATAATAATAATAATAATATAAAATATAATTGTGCATACCTATTAGGGAAGCCAGACTCAAAAGTGAAGGACAATTGGGAAAAATTGACAAACAAAAAAACAGAAAAAACCCGACCAAGAGTCCAAAGTAGTTATTATAAAATTATATAAATTTTATTAATACATCAGGTAAACAACAAAAAATAATAAAAATAACAATGCAGGGAAAATTAATAAAGATGATGTACAATAGATAAATAAATAAAGGGCGCACCAAACCAGGATTATCATAAATCTATATTACTAAATACCACACATGGAGTGTAAAAAATTATAGTAAAAGTATCTAATACTCCATCAAAAAGGTAATCTCATATGGAGAAAGTGCTCGAGTGCAAAAGAATATACAAGGGAGTTCAAATATCAAGGGATACAAGGGAGTTCAAATATCCATTAGATTAGAATGTGAAGTGTACAAGATACCACTAGGTGTCAGTGTTAATAACCGCAAATGTTGGCACACGGGAAAAGAGACTGACGATAATGTAAAACATAATGTGATCATAATCATAACATACTCACAGTGCTCATATTATCCCGGTTTCCTGGATGGCACCCTCCCCAACTCGCGTTTCGTCACGCTGCCTTTGTCATATATATATATATATATATATATATATATATATATATATATAGCATTAAAATTAGACATATGACACCAGAGTGCAGCATAAAATAAAGTGAGGAAATTACCGATGGATCAGTTTTGCCTTGGGGAATCTTGACTTCAAAAAGGTTCCAAATATCAAATTGAACTGTATGGCTGAATTAAGGATCCTTTTCACTTCTTCACATATCAAATGTGCTGCCTTTTCTTTGTTTGGAAACTTGTGGAAAGAGCACTGAGTTAGTTTCAATTGGAGGATATAGCACACAAAGAGGCTGTGCTGCTATGTCTTTGGAATATGCAAATATGCTTATATAAATTTACTAATTTATTAATATATATTAATGAGGACGTAAAAAAATTTAGTGCACATTTTTAGGTCTCATCCCTGAGAATAATTCCCTTTGGTGTGATTCTCAATCATCACAAAACTAACAATTATTTGCTTTATTTGGTTCAGGATAGTCATGATGATGATTCTCCACACAATGGAGAATAAACTATTTTTTGTTTTCTTGAGTGCTCAGTGATAAATTGAATATACTCTTGAGTGCAATGTAGCATTTGGCGGCATCATTCCCAATTTTCAATCCGGCGACTTTTGAGGATGCATTGATGTAATTTGCATTAGTGTGCCGCAGACAGTGATCTTGATGAAGAAAATCTTGATTTATTTTCAGTGCAACAAACAGTTTTTTGTGTTGGACAATATGAAGTGATGAAGCCTCTTGTGTGACACAAGGTCTTCAGGAAGCTGCATGCAAGTTGAGCAGACATTGTTGCCTTCCTTTTGCAGAGCCAGTAACATCTGAACCTTTTTTGTGGTTCAAACCTCACTGCCAAAAAGAGCCAGACTCAACATAATCTCAATGAGGTACTAAAGGTATCAGTTGAAAGTTTGTATTGCTGCCTCAGCTACGGGTGTGTTGATTGCTTTGCATACTACAAGTTTTTGCAGTAATGTCAAGTCATTTTCTGGCAATGTGGTGACAGAGACACCGAACCTTCAAGTATAAGTGACAGTACTAGTTACCAGCTTTACTGTTAGCTGGAAAATTGGGGCAGTAACTGCTGACCACCATTTCCCTCTCCTTTTGGGTGTTCTAGTATCTCTGGGGCGAAATGAAGAGTAGCATCACAGGGCAGAGCCATTTTGTGGGCGACTGCCCTGTAATCTGCTATCACCAGCAGTTACTGCATCGAAAGCACAGCTTGTTTACAGAGGAGCAGAAGACAGTGGACTCAGCAGCCTTGTGGACCAATGGAATTGTGAAGACATCTGGTGCAGCTTTATTGGAGCAGGAGCTGTCGGCAGAAGCTGTGACTCATCCTTCACCCATCATACTACATATGTCTCTCTCATCCAGACTACATGTATCTCTCACCCTCCTCCACAATGCCTGGCCATTCACTCAGACCTGCAGCTCCTTCTTATCTTATCTTACTGAGGGATGAGTCACAGCTCCTGCCAACAGCTCCTGCTCTGACAATGCTGATCAAACACTGTTCCTCCTTAGGCTACTTTCACACTAGCGTCAGATGACGCACGATGAATTGCGTCGTTGCGACGTACCAACGCTAGCAGTGAATGCGCTGCACAATGGGGGCAGCGGATGTTGTTTTTCAACGCATCCGCTACACCATTGTGAGGTGCGGAGAGGCGGGGTGGAGTTCCGGCCGCGCATGAGCAGTCGGAAAAGACGGGAACGACGCACCAAAAAACGTTACAAGCAACGTTTTTTGGTGGCGATGGTCCGACGCAACACGATGCAACCATCGCACGACGGTGTGGCAATGCATCGCACTGCGTCGCTAATGCAAGTCAATGGAGAAAAAACGCATCCTGCAAGCACTTTTGCAGGATGCGTTTTTCTGCAAAACGACGCATAGTGACGTGCAGTGCACGACGCTAGTGTGAAAGTAGCCTTAATGTCTTTGCAGTCTCTGCTACTCTGCCCACGCTTTTCTCCTGCATTTTACTCCTGTCAATCTAGGATCTGTTCTGCTGCAAGCAATGCTTCTTCTGTTAGCAGATCCTAATGACAGATGACAAATCGAGAGTAGTCGACAGCCAAAAGGTTCCATGAAAATGGCAGCAGAACACTCCCACTACTGTGAATTGTGCAGCCCACAGAGGTGTGCCCAGTTCACAGTAGTGACAGCTCTATTAATGCAATCAAAACTCCAAATGCTCCAAATGCAATCGAAACTTGGTTATAATAGCATGTTATGCTACATTACATTGATTTATTAATGATCTACAAATGCGGTCCTAGCTTGGTTGAAACTATGTCATCTTCCATTTCAGCTGAAAACTTGACTTTATCCAGTTGATTTCAGACAATAAAAAACATGTCAAATTATATTTGGACCTGTTGATGGCGGCCACAATTTATCAAACATGCTTGCAATAATTAGGTCATGAATGTGGTGCCAATAGTAGAGAAAAAAGTACCGCACACTCAAAGTTGATATGATGTGAAAAAGGGGATATGCCAAATTTATTTACACACAAAAAAGGAACAACAATTGCCACTGTGATAGTATGTAGAAAGGAACCCGACGTTTCGACCCTCCCGGGTCTTATTCATGGGGTTACTAGGAGGCAAATAAACAGTATAAGTAGCTGTTTGTGACACAATATGCAAAGAAAACAAAAATAAGAACAAAAAGAAATAAACAAGATACCAAAATACAATCATAAAACATTATATACAATATATACAAAGCAACCAGAGGTAGCGTCGGGGGTACTCTGAGGAGCAGTGAGTGGTAAGTTTATGGTAAAGAGGTATTTCAGGCACATTGGCGATTCACTGCTTAATGAAAGAAATTCACTGCTTAAGATAAAAAAATAGCGTTTACCTTAACTCTTTTGGTACACATATAAAGGTGTGGCAGTGTTAGAAGGCAAGACAATGGTCCTTTTAAGGCATAACCTGTCATCATAACAAAGAATCAACATTATGTGGTGCATATGCAATGAGACAGCATTGTTGTAGTGTGAATATGGGAGGGTTTTTTTATGGACATGTTTAGTCATGAGGGTTAAGGGTCAGTCCCAATAAGATATATTGCAATGAGGTATAGGGTCCTTAGTGACTAATGGGCAGTGCATGTAGGAAACAAAGCAGAAGCAACCCCATTATTATAGAGGGAAACATAATGGATACCTTGTAAATCCAATGGTGGCTCCTATGAGATAAGTAGAGGAGTCCTGTTTAAGGTAGGCTGCGGGGGTTTCAGCTTGCAGAGCTGTCCTATAGATAAGGGGTAGTGGGTTAGAGGTATAGCAAGAGGGTGCTGAGGGAAGGGGCGGAGGGTCCGTGTACCTGTACTATCCTGGGTCTGGGGGTCAGCGGCGCATCCCGCGCCCAGCTGTGTGGTCCTGGATTGGCAGTGAGGACATGCTTGTATGTCCTCCATAAATACCGCCGAACCGGAAGTGCGCGGTTCCGGACCGGAAGTGACGCGGTCACATGGTCCGCGCGTGCGCACTGAGTGCTGCTAAGCTAGTAAGGGCAGGAGGATGCCCATAAGTGGGAGTTCTAGCTCAGTGTGCGGCTGTGAGGGGATGTATTGGAGCTGCAACACTGTGTATAATGGGGGGCGGAGCAGCCAGACAGCTGAGAGCTGTGCAATTGTGTAAAGGTTTAGGTGACACAAAAGAAGGAAAGCCCGTTAAGGACATATTAAATGGGCCATGTAGAGATATTATACTGGAGCAAATGTAAAGAGATGATAAAGGAAGGTGTAAATAATATATAAAAAAATGAAAATATTATTAACGAATGCAGAAAAATAAGGAATAAAAATTATTTCATGATGAACATTGAAAAATAAAGAATAAAAAATAAAAAATAAAAAGTAAAAAAATAATAAAAATGAAAATTGATAATATATAGTCTAGAAAAAATAGAGGGATCTGACCGCTTATGAGGAACTCACCTAATTAGCAGGGGATTCAACGTGTCTGGAAGGTAAAAAGGTAGAGATTAGTGTATTTATTGCAGTACCCAGTCTATTTCCCTGTTGAGACCCTTGGGGGATAGGGTCTCAAGCTTATGAATCCAAAACGTCTCTCTTAGTTTTAATTGTTTGACGTGATTTCCACCCCTCCTGGGTCTGGGGACTCGTTCGATTATCTGATACTTGAGTTGTGCCACCGTGTGTTTGTGTTTAGAAAAGTGTTCAGGGATGGGTAGCCAGGTTTTGTTGCAACGAATGGTGGATTTGTGGCTCGCTATACGATCTTTTATGTGTTGTGTAGTCTCACCTACATATAGCAAGCCACATGGGCATTTGATGATGTAGACAACGAAATTGGAATTGCATGTATAGTAGCCACGTATGGGATATGATTTACCTGTTCTGGGGTGTGTCACGCTGTCAGACTTAATGATATTTGAACATGAGGCGCAGCTGAGGCAAGGAAATGTTCCATGTCGTTGTGGGGCCAGTACAGTCTGGTCAGAGGTAGGGTGTAGGCTACCGATGTCTGCCCGAACAAGTCTGTCTCTAATGTTGGGGGCCCTTCTATTGCACATAAGGGGTGGTGTGGAAAAACTGGCTATATTAGGGTAGGCTCTTGCTAGAAGGGACCAGTGTTTTTTAATGACCATTTCTACTTTGGGCATAAAGGGGTGGAAGGTATGCACAAAAGGTACCCGATTTTCATTGGTGCGTCCCTGGGAAGGTGAAAGTGGCTGGAGAGCACGTGTCCTTTCTCGGTTGAGCAAGTGTTGAGGGTAATGTCTCTCCCTGAATTTGTTGGACATGCTATCTAGGCGTGTATGGAGTACATCAGGATCAGATACTATCCTTGCTACCCTCGTAAATTGGGATCGAGGGAGGCTGTCGCGTGTAGCTTTTGGGTGGCAACTGGAATAGTGGAGAAGACTATTGCAGTCAGTCGGTTTGGAGTAAAGGTCTGTTGAGAGATGGCCATATCTGTCCTTATGTATAAGGGTGTCCAGGAAGGGGATCTGGTTAGGATCATACTGAATGGTGAATTGCAGTTCTGGATAGATTGAATTCAGGGTTTGATGAAATGCCTGGAGTGTGTCAGTTGGTCCAGTCCAGATAAAGAAGATGTCGTCTATATAGCGAAGATAACAGCCTACGTGTTGGTTGTATCGGTCATCTGTGTATATGTAATCCTCCTCAAAGGCATTCATGTATGCATTGGCGTAAGCCGGCGCAACGTTTGAACCCATTGCGGTGCCCTGGCACTGTACGTAGTAAGTGTCTTCATATAAGAAATAATTTTCATATAGGACGAGTCTCAACAGGTCTAGATAGAGGTGTATTGAGGTGGGGGATTTGCCCGAGACCTCCAGCAGCCGTTTGGTTGCCATGATGCCTTTTTCGTGGGTAATGGACGTATACAGACTATTGACGTCCATGGTGACTAAGAGACTGTCTGGAGGAACATCCACCTGTTGTCGTATTATGTTCAGAAAATGTCCTGTATCTAATACGAAAGATTTGGTAGTTTTGATTAGTGGCGTCAGAGTTTTTTCTAAATATATTGATAAAGGTGAAAGTATGGACTCGGTGGATGCCACTATGGGGCGACCGGGGGGATTGGTTAAAGACTTGTGTATTTTTGGAAGGATATAGAAAACTGGAGTGATGGGGTATGGATTAGAGAGAAATTTAGCTGTCTGTTGATCAATAGTCCCATTATCAATGTGAATATCAATCACAGACTGGATTTTTTTGCGGATCTCAAAGATAGGGTCTCTAGGGATAATACTATATGTGCTGGTGTCTGACAATTGGCGTAGTATTTCAGTAGAATACAATGTACGATCCATGATGACTAAGGCCCCACCCTTGTCCGCTGGTTTGACAACA
This sequence comes from Ranitomeya variabilis, assembly GCF_051348905.1. Taxonomy (NCBI): domain Eukaryota; kingdom Metazoa; phylum Chordata; class Amphibia; order Anura; family Dendrobatidae; genus Ranitomeya; species Ranitomeya variabilis. The sequence continues at coordinate 830,189,131 of NC_135233.1, forward strand.
ATGGTTTTGTTATTTTGTAATGACACAAGTGCCTGTCTCTCAGAGGGTGTCAGATTAGAGCGTGTAGGGAAGAAACCAAGGCGATGCTGGTGGGATAGATCTTTTACATCCCTATCCACAAAAGAGATAAACTTTTCTACAGCATGGAACGTCTGGGGTGGGTTGAAGGAACTAGGGTTCCTCAATCCCAATGTTGTAAGGGGGATCTCCGCAACAGAGACGTCCCCGTTGGGAGACACTCTGTTCTCGGAGCCTCCCGCCAGAGTCCCAAAGTGAGTTTTGAGCCTCACGAGACGATAGAGTCTTTGCAGGTCCCTCTCCAGCTGGAAGCTGTCCCAGTTGGGGGTAGGGCAGAATGAATGAAAGGGTTGTTGCCGTGGCGTCGTCCATATCAGCGCAAGACAGGCTCTTTCAGCACGGAAAGCGACTCATCTACGGGCTCCAACAGACCTCGTTTTTTATCCAAAGGCCGCAGGGGAGGACATCAGCGTATAGACCGACAAGAAGATCGAGAAAAAATGACAACCCGGTCACAGGTAGGACCACTAACCTAGTTATCAATATTTCAGGTTATACGCTATCCCCTGCGGAACTCGTTCTGCTGCAGAAAGGACTTTCATTCTGCCCTACCCCCAACTGGGACAGCTTCCAGCTGGAGAGGGACCTGCAAAGACTCTATCGTCTCGTGAGGCTCAAAACTCACTTTGGGACTCTGGCGGGAGGCTCCGAGAACAGAGTGTCTCCCAACGGGGACGTCTCTGTTGCGGAGATCCCCCTTACAACATTGGGATTGAGGAACCCTAGTTCCTTCAACCCACCCCAGACGTTCCATGCTGTAGAAACGTTTATCTCTTTTGTGGATAGGGATGTAAAAGATCTATCCCACCAGCATCGCCTTGGTTTCTTCCCTACACGCTCTAATCTGACACCCTCTGAGAGACAGGCACTTGTGTCATTACAAAATAACAAAACCATTGTTGTCAAACCAGCGGACAAGGGTGGGGCCTTAGTCATCATGGATCGTACATTGTATTCTACTGAAATACTACGCCAATTGTCAGACACCAGCACATATAGTATTATCCCTAGAGACCCTATCTTTGAGATCCGCAAAAAAATCCAGTCTGTGATTGATATTCACATTGATAATGGGACTATTGATCAACAGACAGCTAAATTTCTCTCTAATCCATACCCCATCACTCCAGTTTTCTATATCCTTCCAAAAATACACAAGTCTTTAACCAATCCCCCCGGTCGCCCCATAGTGGCATCCACCGAGTCCATACTTTCACCTTTATCAATATATTTAGAAAAAACTCTGACGCCACTAATCAAAACTACCAAATCTTTCGTATTAGATACAGGACATTTTCTGAACATAATACGACAACAGGTGGATGTTCCTCCAGACAGTCTCTTAGTCACCATGGACGTCAATAGTCTGTATACGTCCATTACCCACGAAAAAGGCATCATGGCAACCAAACGGCTGCTGGAGGTCTCGGGCAAATCCCCCACCTCAATACACCTCTATCTAGACCTGTTGAGACTCGTCCTATATGAAAATTATTTCTTATATGAAGACACTTACTACGTACAGTGCCAGGGCACCGCAATGGGTTCAAACGTTGCGCCGGCTTACGCCAATGCATACATGAATGCCTTTGAGGAGGATTACATATACACAGATGACCGATACAACCAACACGTAGGCTGTTATCTTCGCTATATAGACGACATCTTCTTTATCTGGACTGGACCAACTGACACACTCCAGGCATTTCATCAAACCCTGAATTCAATCTATCCAGAACTGCAATTCACCATTCAGTATGATCCTAACCAGATCCCCTTCCTGGACACCCTTATACATAAGGACAGATATGGCCATCTCTCAACAGACCTTTACTCCAAACCGACTGACTGCAATAGTCTTCTCCACTATTCCAGTTGCCACCCAAAAGCTACACGCGACAGCCTCCCTCGATCCCAATTTACGAGGGTAGCAAGGATAGTATCTGATCCTGATGTACTCCATACACGCCTAGATAGCATGTCCAACAAATTCAGGGAGAGACATTACCCTCAACACTTGCTCAACCGAGAAAGGACACGTGCTCTCCAGCCACTTTCACCTTCCCAGGGACGCACCAATGAAAATCGGGTACCTTTTGTGCATACCTTCCACCCCTTTATGCCCAAAGTAGAAATGGTCATTAAAAAACACTGGTCCCTTCTAGCAAGAGCCTACCCTAATATAGCCAGTTTTTCCACACCACCCCTTATGTGCAATAGAAGGGCCCCCAACATTAGAGACAGACTTGTTCGGGCAGACATCGGTAGCCTACACCCTACCTCTGACCAGACTGTACTGGCCCCACAACGACATGGAACATTTCCTTGCCTCAGCTGCGCCTCATGTTCAAATATCATTAAGTCTGACAGCGTGACACACCCCAGAACAGGTAAATCATATCCCATACGTGGCTACTATACATGCAATTCCAATTTCGTTGTCTACATCATCAAATGCCCATGTGGCTTGCTATATGTAGGTGAGACTACACAACACATAAAAGATCGTATAGCGAGCCACAAATCCACCATTCGTTGCAACAAAACCTGGCTACCCATCCCTGAACACTTTTCTAAACACAAACACACGGTGGCACAACTCAAGTATCAGATAATCGAACGAGTCCCCAGACCCAGGAGGGGTGGAAATCACGTCAAACAATTAAAACTAAGAGAGACGTTTTGGATTCATAAGCTTGAGACCCTATCCCCCAAGGGTCTCAACAGGGAAATAGACTGGGTACTGCAATAAATACACTAATCTCTACCTTTTTACCTTCCAGACACGTTGAATCCCCTGCTAATTAGGTGAGTTCCTCATAAGCGGTCAGATCCCTCTATTTTTTCTAGACTATATATTATCAATTTTCATTTTTATTATTTTTTTACTTTTTATTTTTTATTTTTTATTCTTTATTTTTCAATGTTCATCATGAAATAATTTTTATTCCTTATTTTTCTGCATTCGTTAATAATATTTTCATTTTTTTATATATTATTTACACCTTCCTTTATCATCTCTTTACATTTGCTCCAGTATAATATCTCTACATGGCCCATTTAATATGTCCTTAACGGGCTTTCCTTCTTTTGTGTCACCTAAACCTTTACACAATTGCACAGCTCTCAGCTGTCTGGCTGCTCCGCCCCCCATTATACACAGTGTTGCAGCTCCAATACATCCCCTCACAGCCGCACACTGAGCTAGAACTCCCACTTATGGGCATCCTCCTGCCCTTACTAGCTTAGCAGCACTCAGTGCGCACGCGCGGACCATGTGACCGCGTCACTTCCGGTCCGGAACCGCGCACTTCCGGTTCGGCGGTATTTATGGAGGACATACAAGCATGTCCTCACTGCCAATCCAGGACCACACAGCTGGGCGCGGGATGCGCCGCTGACCCCCAGACCCAGGATAGTACAGGTACACGGACCCTCCGCCCCTTCCCTCAGCACCCTCTTGCTATACCTCTAACCCACTACCCCTTATCTATAGGACAGCTCTGCAAGCTGAAACCCCCGCAGCCTACCTTAAACAGGACTCCTCTACTTATCTCATAGGAGCCACCATTGGATTTACAAGGTATCCATTATGTTTCCCTCTATAATAATGGGGTTGCTTCTGCTTTGTTTCCTACATGCACTGCCCATTAGTCACTAAGGACCCTATACCTCATTGCAATATATCTTATTGGGACTGACCCTTAACCCTCATGACTAAACATGTCCATAAAAAAACCCTCCCATATTCACACTACAACAATGCTGTCTCATTGCATATGCACCACATAATGTTGATTCTTTGTTATGATGACAGGTTATGCCTTAAAAGGACCATTGTCTTGCCTTCTAACACTGCCACACCTTTATATGTGTACCAAAAGAGTTAAGGTAAACGCTATTTTTTTATCTTAAGCAGTGAATTTCTTTCATTAAGCAGTGAATCGCCAATGTGCCTGAAATACCTCTTTACCATAAACTTACCACTCACTGCTCCTCAGAGTACCCCCGACGCTACCTCTGGTTGCTTTGTATATATTGTATATAATGTTTTATGATTGTATTTTGGTATCTTGTTTATTTCTTTTTGTTCTTATTTTTGTTTTCTTTGCATATTGTGTCACAAACAGCTACTTATACTGTTTATTTGCCTCCTAGTAACCCCATGAATAAGACCCGGGAGGGTCGAAACGTCGGGTTCCTTTCTACATACTATCACAGTGGCAATTGTTGTTCCTTTTTTTGTGTGTAAATAAATTTGGCATATCCCCTTTTTCACATCATATCAACTTTGAGTGTGCGGTACTTTTTTCTCTACTATTGACTTGACCTCACGGTCTGATTTACCAGCACCTCTACCCTCTTGACCAGAGTGCACACCATTACCCTCGTTGATGAATGTGGTGCCCACATGTCAATCTCCGTAGTTGTTTGTTGCAGTTTCTGTTGCAAGAGGACACACGCATCAACCTTTGTATCAATGGTACTACTGGTCTTTTTGAATGACATAAACTTCACTTTATCCAAGAGCTAACAATCCTGCAGAATCTTGAATACAGCCTTAGCTTTTGCTGCTCCTGTGCTATTAGATATATCTGGGACCGACAACAACTTCTCAGTTACTTCTCCTGACACTACAGTTAGAATCTGTTTTGTTTTTGACCATCCGACATCTTGTTGTGGTTTTCTGGCTGCTGGTCTTTTTCCCCTGGTGCTGGGTTGTTTTAGGTCAGGTGATTGTATCACCCTTTATTACCCAGCACCTGCCTCCCAGTCCTTGCTGGACAACAGTGTTAATCCGCTAGAGTTCTGGCTAGGTGCTTTGATAGCTTTCTGTGTTTGATATTGTGTAGTTCTGGGACCCCCGGTTCTGCTATCCTTAGTTTCTGCTTTCTGTTGGTTTTTGCAGCCTTCTCTGTATTTTCTATTAGGAGGTGGCCTGTTTTTATACCCAGTCCTTAGATCTTTTAGGGACCTCTTTCCCCCTATCTATAGGTCTTAGCTTGAGATTAAATACAAAATCGTGAAGCACCACATTACATAGTACTGGAGAGAAACTCTCATATACTCTCCCTATACGCCTACCAGGCGTTAACAGTGTTGGATGGCTCCAAACAACACTTATAGACAAAAAACGGAGCAAAAATATCCATAATACCATATTTTTATGTATAAAAGGTATAAATTTTATTAAATAACGTATCCTAAACAACATCAAAGTTACTACTGCAGTAAGTGTTGTAAGCACTCTGCACAAACAAGCAGTTTACAGAAAAGAGACATGATGGTTTACCAATAAAACACACCACAAGGGGAGGATAGTGTGTAATACACCTCCTATATGCCTGTATCCTTGACAGCTATAACCCATACGCAAACCTATACAGGGTCCCGCCGGTATCCCCTTCACGTGAGTGACTATGCAGACATACAGAATATGCCATATATGTTTTCAGGCTTACCCATGTAGGATTGGCTGCAACAAGGTTCCCCCTCCTGGTGTGGCTCCCCTGGACGCGCGTTTCGCGTTTTCGCTTTCTCAGCAGGGTTCTTAGCTTGAGATTAACCTAGGATCGTCGGTGGGTCTATTCGCAAGGAATGGGTCGCCCACTCTATCATAGGGTATTAGCCTAGTCTCAGTGCAGGATCAGTTTTTCCCCTTCTATCCTAGTTCTGTGTTGCAGTTACGTAACAACTACTACAGCCAATCAACCGGTAGTTTCATTGCAGGTCTGGCTTGCAAACATTTTCCCATTCCAGTGTACAGTCAGCGGATCACTGCTATTGAGGTAAGCTTTGATAGCATTTGCTGCAATCTTGATGCCGGCGATGAGTCTGTCTGATAAATTACCTATTCAAAGTGAGACTGTGTGGATCATGGCCAAGAGACTGAGAAGCAGCAGCAAACCGGTAGGTTACTTTTCTATCACTGGTATTAGTTCTGTCTAGAGCTGCAGCAACTTCCAGAGTCAATATGTTGACAGATCTTAGACTAAAATGCCCTTCGCTCTCATCACTATCATTCTCGGAAATACCGTTGTCACTGTAACTGCTACTACTACTGTAAAGTTCAGCCTATGCTGTAGACTGCTGAACTTGGTCAGTTTCCTTTTTTCTTCATTTCTTTGTAATTATCTCATAAATCTTCTGCCCTCGACCTTGGCAAGCTTTCTGTCTAATGGTCCAATACTTCCACGATGCCATTTTTTTCTTGCGCAAGCAAGAAGTCACGGTCTTCCTGAAGTTTTATAAGTTTTATGGCATCAGCCTGAGTGACATCTGACAAATCTTCAAGTTTTTTAAGGAATTCCTTTTCCTTGGTTCTTGTGTTTTGCTTCGCCATTCATCATTCTTCTTGATACTCTTCCATTCCAAACAGACTCTTCACCTTACAGATCATGCGATATTGTTGCCATGTTGGGTCCTCACTTTTTTCCCAGAACCGATTTACTGTTGTTGGCTGTGACAGTAGCAATGGTATATGTTGGTTACGATTCTGTACAGTGCAATAACTAAAACCTGGCCAACACCTACTGATTCCATGGCAGCTTAGAACTGGTAATAATGCCAGCTGTCCCTCCAATTAACAACATTCATCTAACTCCATTTTTTCTGACAATAATGACTAAACCTGTAGGAGGACTTTATAGCAAACATACAAACACATTTCATCAAAGTTTGATACATTGTTTCTAAGGATGAGCAAATGTATGTGTATTCAAATGCACACCTTCCTCATTAACAGTGTCATGATCCAGACAGGGTTTTGGGTCTTGTCTCTCATTTCCCAGTCTGGTCATGTCAAAGGTTAACTTTCTCTTCTGCAGAGTCAGCTCTGCTATTTAGCTGTGCTGCATCCTGCAGGCAGTGTCAGTTATATTTCCTGCCAACGGCATGTGTAGCTGGCTCTGGTGAAACCCTGATTTTTTCTGCTGGATGTAGCTGACTTTGCCTGTGTCTGTTTGTACCTCTCTTCCCGCATCTGACTGTTTGTCCCTGTGTGTTTGGATTCACTGGTACTCAACTCTGCTTTGGCTCTGACCTGCTTCCGTCTCTCCCTTCTGATACTTCTGCTATGGACCACTACTGACCTTTCAGCATTCCTTTGACTCTGTGTTTGGAATTTCCCTTGGTACTATGCTACTCTCTGGTATCTATTCAGCTTGTCTGACCATTGTGTTGCCACCTGGTGGTAGCCTCGCTGCAGTTTTGCTGGTCTGCCCTGAGCAGGATTTCATCCCTCATTTCACTCTGCTGCCATCTAGTGGAGTCTGCTCTTACCTGTGGATCTGCAGTGTGACATTATAACTGACCAGAAATTGTATTTTTCCTTCTTTCTCTCTCTATGGATCCGCTTTGTAATCACGTGGATCAGAAGTCAAATTTGACATAAATGATGCAAGATTTGTCTGTGGAACATAGAACCCTTGCCACAATCTACTCCAGATAGAACTGACTGACAAAAACGGTTAAGTCTTTTTAGGGTTCTGTGGCACAATCAGCCTATAGGCACTCTGACCCCATTGATATCTCTTTACATTCTCATGAACCCATGGTCAGGCTCCCATATACTTTCTCTGGAGAAAAGGAGTTTTGTATATTCAGAAAGAGTTGTAAGTTTACTTTTCTCCCTTAGACCCAGATCCTCAGGAGATGTGAGTGAACAGGTGGGGAAGATTATTTCTTTACTCCGGGAGGGTGCTCAAACTTGGGCTTTTTTCTTTATCTGTTGCTGCCCCTGAACATGTGTCTGTGGATAGGTATTTTGAGGCTTTAGGACTGATTTATGATGAACCAGACTGGGTCAAGGTTGCAGAGGACCCAATCATAGGTCTCTCCCAGGGTAAACTCCCTGCCGAATGGTATTGTTCAGAGTTAAGACGGTGGTCCACTGAAGTGTCCTGGAATGATTCTGCTTTAAGATGCCAGTTCAGGAAAGGACTGTTGGACCATCTTGAGAATGCTCTAGCTCTCCATCCGCTACCCAGTTCTTTGGAGGAAGCCATGACTCAGGCCATTTGTATGGATCAGAGACTGTGGGACAGAGGAGTAATCCAGGAAGAGGTTCCAGTATACCCTGCTAAGTCCGATGTGATGCCATATACGGAACCTATGGAGGTTGGGGACATTAACCTCAAGGAGAAGGAGAGGAAGTGGCGATGCAGAGGGAGACTATGTTTCTATTGTGGGAATCTGGGACATTGGAAGAAGGACTGCCCCTCTTGCCCACCGACTAAAAAGTTGCCAGGTAACCCCTAAGTCTGGGTGATTGCTTAAGAGGTCACCCAGACTCTCAGGTACCTTTTTCCTCATTTCATAAGATTTTGTTAGAGGTGAAACATTCTTCTGGAGATAGTTTCACACCCACTTCAGCTTTAGTGGACTGTGGGTCATCCATGAACTTCATTGACTCAAGCTTGGTGTCCAAGAGTAAGATACGGACAGTTATGCTTGAAACCCCAATCCATATTATTGCCATTGATAAGACACAGCTGGTTAAAAATATTGTTAAGCTTATCTCTGAGGAATTCCTTCTAAAGGTGGGTTCCTTGCATCAGGAATGCATTTCATATTATGTTCTGGATTATCTTTCAGCGGGACTGGTGTTAAGATTCCCATGGTTACAGTTGCACAATCCCATTATTGACTGGGAATCTCGGAATATTGTGAAATGGGGTCTTAGTTGTTCAAATGGTTGTCTTTCTGCTGTTCTGGTGTCGTCCATTGATCAGGAGGGTATTCCGAGTACCCGAAAGATTTTAAGGATGTGTTTTCTGAAAAAGAGGCTGAGTTATTGCCACCACATCGCCCCTATGACTGTACCATTAACCTCATTCTAGGTCCTAAATTGCCCAAGGCCCATTTGTACAATCTTTCCAGCCCGGAACGTACCGCTATGAAAGATTATATTTCAGAAAGTTTACACAAAGGTCATATCTGCTCCTCTGTCTCTCCTGTGGCAGCTGGATTGTTTTTTGTCGAAAAAAAAGATGGTGGTTTACACCCTTGCCTTGATTTTCGGGAACTAAATTAAATTATGGTGAGAAATATGTACCCCCTCCCGCTAATTCCTGATCTTTGCAACCAATTATCTGGGGCTAAGTGGTTTTCCAAGTTGAACCTCAGGGGAGTGTATAATCTTATCCATATTTGGGAGGGGGATGAGTGGAAAATGGTGTTTCTCACCTGTAGAGGGTTTGTTTGAAAATTTGATCATGCCCTTTGGTCTCACTAATGTGCCAGCATTTTTTCAAAATTTCATTAATGATGTATTTTCTGACTTAATTGGGCACTTTATGGTGGTCTATCTAGATGACATTCTGGTATTTTCATCTGACAAAGAATCTCACATGGGTCATTTATGTGCTATTCTTCAGTGGTTAAGGGAGAACTCTCTGTTCTTTAAACTGAGAAGTGTTCATTTTGTGTCCAAGAGATGTCCTTTCTGGGATTCATCCTTTCTACCAAGGGGTTTCGTATGGATCCTGGGAAGGTACAGGCCATTGTTGATTGGGTGCAACCCAGAAACCTCAAGGGTCTTCAGCGTTTTTTGGGTTTTGCCAATTACTATTGCAAGTTTATTAAGGGGTTTTCTCAGGTGATCAAGCCTCTCACTGATCTCACTCGTAAGGGGGATGAACTTAAAAACTGGTAGTCTCCAGCAGTTGTAACCTTTTTTACATTGAAAAAATGTTTTATGTCTGCTCCTTTGTTGGTCCAGCCTGATCCGTCTGAACCATTCATTGTAGAGGTGGATGCATCGGAGGTGAGAGTGGGGGCAGTGCTGTCTAAGGGACCAATCACTTTGACTAACTTAAGACCTTGTGCCTTTTTCTCCAAGAAATTTTCTCCTGCTGAGAGAAAGTCGGGAATCAGGAGTTATTAGCCATAAAATTGGCTTTTGAAGAATGGAGGCATTTTTTGGAGGAGACTGTTCATCAGATCACTGTGATTATGGACCACAAGAACCTGTCTTACATTGAGTCTGCCAAACATTTAACTCCTAGACAGGCGAGGTGGTCTCTTATTTTTCTTGTTTACATTTTTCTATCACCTTTTGGCCTGGTTCCAAGAATGTCAAAGCTGATGCCTTATCTTGTAGCTTGGATCAGATATCTCCTCCTGAACCTCCCTTCTTCAGCATGGGGTGGTCATGTCTGGTGTGTCTTTAATAGGAACTTGAAATCCATAAGACTCAGTCTCTTGCTCCTCCAGCATTGCCCAAAAACAAGCTCTTCGTCCCAGTTGAGTATCGGTTGAGGGTTCTCCAGGAATTACATGAATCTGCTCTCAGTGGACACTCGATAGTCATGGCCCCCTGGAGAGCTATTGGTAGACTGTTTTGGTTGTCCTCCATGTATTCTGACCTCGCCGTGTTTGTGTCTGCTTGTGATACATGTGCCCGTGCTAAAGTCTCCCATAACCGGCCGGCTGTGGAATTGGTGCCATTGCCAATTCCTGATAGAACTTGGACTCATTTGTCCATGGATTTTATCACTTATCTCCCTCCTTCCAATGGCAAAACTGTGGTCTGTGTAGTGGTTGACAGATTTAGCAAACAGGCGCATTTTATACCTTTGGCAGGACTACTCAAGTTGCTTATTGAGCACGGTCTGGTTGCATGGCATGCCTCTGACAGAACTCTTCACAGTCAAAAATATAAATGCTTGGGGTAAATTGAACTATTCTCACAGAAAAATCCCCAAAAAGCAATTCCAGCCTTTCCTGTAGTACGTTTGCATCTATTGGTGATGGTTTTGTCAAGTGCACATATATGTTTTTAATATCTAAAATAAAGGTTAATTTTTATGATAATTTTGAAAATTGCTTTTTGGGGATTTTTCTGTGAGAATGCCTCTGACAGGTGTCTGACAGAGGGGTGCAATTTGTATCCAAATTTTGGAGGGTGTTTTGTAAGAGATTGGGTAATAGCTTGACCTTTTCCTCTGCCTACCACCAACAGCCAGACTGAGAGGACCAATCAGTCATTAGAACAGATTTGCTGTGTCTTGCCACGTCCCAGCAGGATGATTGGTGTTCCTCTTTGCCCCGGGGCTGGGGTAGTGTCCAGTATTCAGGCTCGGACTGTAGCCAAACACACACAGGAGGCTTTCTTCCTCCCAACACAGACCATATGCCAAACAGTAGCCTCTATTATATACAGTTATGCTCAAAAATGTATATACCCCTGCATACATTTTTCTTTCTTGGCCTTTTTTCAGAGAATATAAATGATAGCACCAAACCTTTTCCTCCACTCATGGTTAGTGGTTGGGTGAAGCCATTTGTTGTCGAACTACTTTGCTTTATCTCTTTAAATTGTAATGACAACACAAAACATCCAAGTGACCCTGATCAAAAGGTTACATACCCCATTTCTTATGGGTGTATTGCCCCCTCTAACATCAATGTCAGCTTGAAGTCTTTTGTGGTAGTTGTGGATGAGGTTCTTTATTTTCTCATATTGTAAAGCTGCCCACTCTTCTTGGCAAAAAGCCTCCAGTTCTTGTAAATTCCTGGGCTATCTTGCATGAAATGCATGTTTGAGATCTCCCCAGAGTGGCTCAATGATATTGAGGTCAGGAGACTGAGATGGCCACCCAAGAACCTTCACTTTGTTGTGCTGTAGCCAATAGCAGGTCGACTTTGCCTTGTGTTTTGCTTCGTTGTCATGTTGGAGCATCCAAGCATGTGGCATGATCAGCTTCTGGGCTGATGATTGCAAACTTGCCTCCAGTATTTGCTGATAAAGTGCTGCATTCATCTGTCCTTCAATATTGACCAAGTTTCCTGTGCTATTGTTGCTCACACATCCCAAAAACATCAGCACTCCATCTCTGTGTTTTACAGTAGGAATGGTGTTCCTTTCATCATAGGACCTGTTGACCTCATTCCAAATGTAACATATATGGTAGTGGCCAAAAAGTTCAATTTTGGTCTCATCACTCTAAATTACCTTATTCCAGAAGTTTTGAGGCTTGTCTCTGTGCTATTTTGTGTATTGTAGACTAGATAATTTGTGGCATTTGCGCAGTAATGGCTTTCTTCTGACAAATCTACCATACAGCCCATTTTTCTTCAAGTACCTCATTAGTGTGCTTCTTGAAAAAGCCACACTGTTAGTTTTCAGAGAGTCCAGTATTTCAGCTGATGTTATTTATGTTTCTTTGCATCCTGAACAATTTTCCTGGCGGTTGGTGGACAAATTTTCTGTTGGTCTACCTGACCATGGTGTTGTTTTCACGGAGCCCCTAATTTTCCATATGTTAATTACAGTTTGAATACTGCTGACTGGCATTATCAATTCATTGGATATCTTTTTATATCCTTTTCCTGTTTTATACAGTTCAACTACCTTTTTCCTTAGATCCATTAACAATTCCTTTGCTTTCCCCATGACTCACAATCCAGAAATGTCAGTGGCTGGATGAAAGATGTAAGACTTGTGTCTGGATCCCAGAAACTCACTCAAATTTTATGCACACACACTAATTACAAGCAAACAGTTCACATGTGCGGATGTTACCTTTAGTAGCCATTCAAACACACTTGTGTCAACTTCTGTGCATATTATCAGGCCAAAATTACCAGGGTATGTAATCTTTTGATCATTTGGATGTTGTTGGTTTTCATTATGATTTACAAAGAGAAAACACAGTAGTTTGATCATAAATGGCTTCACCCAATCACTAACCATGAGTGGAGAAAAAGTTTTGGTGTTATCATTCATATTCTCTGAAAAAAGGCCAAGAAAGCTAACATTGTGCTGAGGTATGTAAAATTTTGAGTACAACTGTAGGCTGTTAACCACACCCAGAGGTGAGGTATGTGTGTAGATTAGTGTTGAGCGATACCTTCCGATACTTGAAAGTATCGGTATTGGATAGTATCGGCCGATACCCGAAAAATATCGGATATCGCCGATACCGATACCCGATACCAATACAAGTCAATGGGACACAAGTATCGGAAGCTATCCTGGATGGTTCCCAGGGTCTGAAGGAGAGGAAACTCTCCTTCAGGCCCTGGGAACCATATTCATGTAAAAAATAAAGAATTAAAATCAAAAATATGGATATACTCACCCGTCCGGCGGCCCCTGGACCTTACCGATTGTAACCGGCAGCCTCCGTTCCTAAGAATGAGGAGTTTAGGACCCTCGATGATGTCGCGGCTTGTGATTGGTCACGTGCCGCTCATGTGACCGCTCACGCGACCAATCACAAGCCGCAACGTCATCGCTAAGGTCATCGGTAAGGTCCAGGGGCCGCCGGACGGGTGAGTATATCCATATTTTTTATTTTAATTCTTTATTTTTTACATGAATATGGATCCCAGGGCCTGAAGGAGAGTCTCCTCTCTAACAGACCCTGGGACCCATACACTGGGAACTTCTGATTCCGATTTCCGATACCACAAAAATATCGGAACTCGGTATCGGAATTCCGATACCGCAAGGATCGGCCGATACCCGATACTTGCGGTATCGGAATGTTCAACACTAGTGTAGATATACCCTCCGTCTCTCACAGCTACCCACAACATGGTCAAAGGTGCAACAAACAAACCTCTTAGTGCTTTCAAGCACTAGAGAAAATACTCTGGGTAACATCACAGAGACAAGCCATCTCCGTGACACATACCTCACATCGACTACGCGACCATTAGCCACACTGCAATATATACAAATTTATACAAAGTTATTTCAAACAACTTGGAGGACTAACTACTGATCTTCTGTAGATGTAGGCTTGCACAAGTCGTAACTTCCAGGTCTCTTTGTTCTTCTTTACATTGAATATGCAGTAGTTCTTAATAACATTAGATGCATGTTTGTAGTAGTTGTCTTGTTGCAGAATACATTTTAAAGCCATTCAGATGCCTCCTGGTGCTATTGCATGATAGATAAAACTGTCCAGAGTCTAACTTGCGTGAAATGCAAAAAGCTTTCCTGTCCATATTTGTCAATATTCCTGCAGAACAAATTAAACACCAAGTAAAATCTATGTCTTGACAAATTTCTGAAGTTTTGATGCAAGTTTAGCCATTCAGTGTATGTAAAACCAAATATAATGACTACCAGTAATATTAAATCTTTTATTTTATCCATGCAATTTTCTTTTTGTAAAATGGGAATGCTTCATTTTTGTCTAAAGTTTTATTGTAAATTGTGCAATGCAGCATTTTTGTGTCTGTTCATTATCACATTCATTAAATACTTTTTTTAAGTTGTCTTCTATCCGTATGGCAAATATTTTCTGAATAAATAATTCATTTGATTATCTGTAACCATGGAAACAAACTAATGTCATTATAGTAGGTGAGATCATGCAGAAATTATATTTTTAGCAACCTAATTCTATCCAGTAAATTGCAGTTTGAAAGACTTGTTATTTTGTATTATATTTAGTATTCAAAGCTATTAAATGTTTCAATGTTTTTGACACTACAGTATTGCTATTTCTCATGTAATCATATCAATTTAAGCATAACCATAAAATATTAATTTTTACTTAAATTCTATTATCTGAAAACACGTTTACATAAAAAAATGATGGTTCTCAATCACTTATGAGTTTCAGTTGTATTTCGTGAGAATGGAAGGTCTTGTCTCTGTTTACAGAAGAAACTAAGGGATGTCCAGTCTTGTCCCTGATTTTCAATTCCCTGTTAACTGATATAGCAACCCAAATTCAATTCAGACAAAGATACAGATTGGTGCATTCAATTAAAGGTAATCTATAAATACATTTAGAGGTCCAGCAGGTAGAATGTACTTAATTTTTAAAATCAGTTTAATCTCAGCAGCATTTTGGCGCTATCTGCTCTGTTTTAAATAAACTGTATACAAGTAACTGACATAATGAGTCTTAAATAGAGGAACAAAGGGCAACAATTTCAGCACTTGAAGCAGTGATAAGGATGATGAGGAGTGGAGCAGAAGGGCGGTAAGGTTAGTATAAGTATTTTTTTTAGCATTTGATAGCCTTCCTTGGTGCCTAAAAACAGTGGCCAGTAGAATTAAATTGCACTTCAATATTATCATCTCTAATCAATACAATTAAACGAGTTGTATTGCATAACCACAATGATATAAATGAGCATAGAAACAATATAAAGGTATTTTTCATTTTTTCCCTGTACCAATAAAATCTTCTTATCTGAACTCACTGCTCAAATTTGTTTTTAGTACAGACAAATTTCAACTCACTGAGGTATCAGATTGCAGTTGCCAGATATAGAAGTCTACTGGAAAAGAGAGGTAGTAAAAGGATAAGAAAGACAATGACAGGGACACACAGAGAAAACTACTGAAAAATGTTGGAAACAAATAATATAATAACCAGAGATAGTGTAATTCCTAACCACTTGCACAGTTACACTTTCAGAAAATTACCTTTAACAACAGCTTATAGCTGGGTCTGTTGTGTTTCGGGGCTGTTCTGTAGGGATAACAGTCGATATAGCAGCCAACAAGGTTTTAGCTGCAATGTTCCTCAGTGATAACTGAAAGAAAGGGAGACACAAAGCGCAAGAAAGGGTCTTATCCCACAAATAAACCAGAGAGCATAAAAAATTGCTCTCCTGATATTACAAAGTTATATGTAGATATAGGCTGCTGCAGATCCACGAGTCAATCAACGACCAGATAATATAGTATACTTCATGGGAAATGTGGATTACGTACGCGCTGCCTCAGTAATGAAATTCCAGATGAGTGATGAAGTTTAACGATGGTTTATTCAACGCATTTCAAGGTCAATAAAACCCCTTCTTCAGGAAATACCACATACAACATACCATACGATGTTGTATGTGGTATTTCCTGCAGAAGGGGTCTTAATGACCTTGAAACACGTTGCATAAACCACCGTTAACACCTTTCTGACTTCAGACAGGATAGTACATCCAAGATCAGGTACTGCGCTTTGATGCAGGGCTCCGGCGGAACAGCTGACATGTGCCCACAATAGGCTCGGGCAGAATCGTGATCTGCCCATGCCTATTAACTAGTTAAATGCCGCTGTCAAACGCTAACCGGCTCTTCTGGCCGGGCGGCCGGAAATGAGCGCATCGCTGTCCCCGTCACATGATCGGGGGTCAGCGATGCTTCTGTATAGTAACCATAGAGGTCCTTGAGACCTCTATGGTTACTGATCCCCGGTAGCTGTGAGCGCCACCCTGTGGTCAGCGCTCATAGCACACCTGCATTTCTGCTGCATAGCAGCGATCTGATGATCGCTGCTATGTAGCAGAGCCGATCGCGTTGTGCCAGTTTCTAGCCTCCCATGGAGGCTATTGAAGCATGGCAAAAGTAAAAAAAAGCTAAAAATGTGAAAAAAATTTAAAAAATATAAAAAATTTAAATCACCCCCCTTTCGCCCCATTCAAAATAAATCAATAAAAAAAAAAAATCAAACCTACACATATTTGGTATCGCCGTGTTCAGAATCACCTGATCTATCAATAAAAAAGCATGAACCTGATCGTTAAACAGCACAGTGAGAAAAAAATTTGAAACGCCAGAATTACGTTTTTTTGGTCGCCGCGACATTGCATTAAAATGCAATAACGGGCGATCAAAAGAACATATCTGCACCGAAATGGTATCAATAAAAATGCCAGCTTGGCATGCAAAAAATAAGCACTCGCCCAACCCCAGATCATGAAAAATGGAGACGCTACGGGTATCGGAAAATGGCGCTTTTTTTTTTCTAGCAAAGTTTGGAATTTTTTTTCACCACTTAGATAAAAAATAACCTAGTCATGTTAGGTGTCTATGAACTCATAATTACCTGGAGAATCATAATGGCAGGTCAGCTTTAGAATTTAGTGAATCTAGTAAAAAAGCCAAACAAAAAAACAAGTGTGGGACTGCACTTTTTTCGCAATTTCACCGCACTTGGAATTTTTTTCCTGTTTTCTAGTAATTGACATGCCAAAACCAATGATGTCTTTCAAAAGTAGAACTCGTCCCGCAAAAAATAAGCCCTCACATGGCCATATTGACGGAAAAATAAAAAAAGTTATGGCTCTGAGAAGGAGGAGAGCGAAAAATGAACACGGAAAAACGGAAAGTCCCAAGGTCATGAAGGGGTTAAACTTCATCACTTCTCTGGAATTTCATTACTGAGGCAGCGCGGACGTAATCCACATTTCCTATTTGGTATACTTCAGTAATAATGTGATAACATAGTGTCCTGGAGTTATTTGCATATCATCTTGGTCATCGTAAGTGAAAATGAATAGTTATGTTTAGCAAATAACAGAATTATGTGGCACAATCTACTCTTAATGTAACATTGCAGATGTCATCCATAACTACTCTAGCTTGGTTCAAGACTAGGTTACCACAGATGGTACATTAGTCTTTTAAAAAAAATGACTCCTGCTTTCAGTTGTATTATCTGTTCTTCAAAGTGACACAATGTTCAATAAAGATCCAAGAAAACATGTATAGTAATATGATGTAAGTTCAGTAATAAATGCTGTAGGTCTCTAAAAGTGAAATAGTGTAAATACATAAATAAACTTGCAGAAAAAAAAGGAACACTAGCAATGTTAAAATACAAATGTTACATCCACCCACCAAAACACTACTATTCATAAAAATGTAGGAAAATGAATGCTGTCCAGAAAAAAACGAGAATAAGTGAGAAAGCTTACATGCGTGACAGGGATAGGGAATGCATCAACCTGCAAAATGGATTCTACTACTCTTATTTGTTAGCTAGAAAGTAAAAGAAAAAAAATGTGTCCAATAGAATGTCCATGGTCTTTTTTTTATTGTGAATAGCAATTTACAGGAGAGAGAAGTAATCCAGGTACGTTCAAATTTAAAGATGTTCAAAAGCAGCAACTAAGATGAGTTTTTTCTTATGTGTCACTCTCACTATATTTTGTGTCACATTCTTCTCGGTTATCATCTGATTTGTCATGTGGATGGAAAAATAGACAAATTATAATTGCAACACATATGCAATAAGGAGTAAGGCATATTAATCAAGCCTGACATTGTAAAATGGCTCTATTATGTCTTCTCGATATTATAGACAACAAAAATAGAAATGTCAGATATACAAATAACTCTATATTATACAGTAATATGGTATCTAAGGTCACCTAGAAGACGTTTATAATCCATACTAAAATTGCAATATACTGTATGTCAATATGCTATTAAACTTCTTTTCACTGTGTGGCTGAATGTTCAGTATAATTGACAGGTATAATTAGATCTACAGTAGCGTTAGTATCTGATTTTACTGAATAAAACTCCATGAATGTTGATCAATGTCTTGCTAAAATTGACTACTCATTGACAACTACTGAATTTAGATGGAACACAGCTAAGGAAAAACTAATCAGGAGGTACATGTCAGGTGGCATCTGTAAGGGTACCGTCACACAGTGCCATTTTCATCGCTACGACGGCACGATTCGTGACGTTGCAGCGTCGTATGATTATCGCTCCAGCGTCGTATAAGTATCGCTCCAGCATCGTATACTGCGGTCACACGTTGCAATACACGGCGCTGGAGCGATAATTTCATGATGTATTTGCGATGTAGAAGCCGTTGGTTACTGTGCGCACATCGTATACAACCTGTGTCACACGATGCAATCATGCCGCCACAGCGGGACACTAGACGACGAAAGAAAGTTTCAAACGATCTGCTACGATGTACGATTCTCAGCGGGGTTCCGGATCGCAGTAGCGTGTCAGACACTACGATATCGTAACGATATCGCTAGAACGTCACAAATCGTGCCGTCGTAGCGATGAAAATGGCACTGTGTGACGGTACCCTAACTCTAAAATATATCTTCCGGTCTGTAAAGACAAGCAAAAAAGGGGTTCAAAGGGTTTTCCAAATTAATTACAAGTGCAAGCTTTTAACCCTTTTTCCAATTTGTTGTATTATAGCTTTTTCCTCCCCTTCTTTCAAGAGTCATAACTTTTATATTTTTTGTTTAATATTTCCATATTAGGGCTTATTTTTTTAAGAAAAGGTTGTACTTTTGAATGACACCATTCATTTTATGGTATAATAAACTGGAAAATAGGTAAAATATGTTAAAATTACAAAAAACTGTGGTAAAAAACAAAAAAAAATGCAATACCACAATTGGTTTCTGTCTTTGTTTATTTACCATGTTATTTTAGGGTAAAACTAATCTGGAAATATGATTTTCCAGGTCAGCATGAGTACATAGACACCAAAGATGTATGTGTTTTTTTATTTAAGTGGTGAAAAACAAATTGGAATTTTTTTTGAAAATTGTTTTTGCTTTTGTCATCATTTTCTGAGACCATATAGCATTTTCATTTTTCAGGATATAGTGCTGTGTGATGGGTTATTTTTTGCTCATTGAGCTGACGTTTTAGCTGATACTATTTTGGGGTTGATGCAATATTTGGTTTGCTTGTTATTTCAATGATGGAGAGGCATAAAGAAGTAATTCATTTCTCATTTTGCTGATTATCGATCGGATTAATTTATTTTACATTTTGATATATCAGACATTTCTAAATGAAGCGATACCAATTTTTTGTAGTACTATTTTAAATTGTTTTATTTTTAATGCAGCAAAAGGGGGGGTGATTTCAACTTTTGTGATTGTTTTCATTTTTTTTAAACTTTTTACTGTATTTAATAGTCCCCTTATGTGACTTGAAGCTACAATTGACTAATTACTTGGACCATACAAATCACTTTGCCAGCGCTGCTATGTATTGCTAAAATCACAATCTCCTATGACATCTAGTGATAGGCTGGCTTTCACAGAAGAATAATCAAGACAAGCATTGGGGTTTTAAGCAGACCTCCAGTTGTTATAGCAACCCATCAGCACCCCCACGATCATATAACGGGTGTGCCCATGACCCACGCTCCTGTCATTGCATGTTTAATGCTCCTGTGAGAGATTGACAGCTGGATTTAACAGATTAGCTTCCATGATCGGAGCATTGCTCGACCTATGGTTGTTAAAGGCACATAATGGCGGATTGATTCAGCTGTCATGTGTGGGTAAAGATGCTGTGTTGAAGTGTGAGCCCACATCAAAGGCAGGGACATGACATATAACGTATATGTACATCATAGATCTTGAAGAGGTTAAAAACATAAATAATATATATTACACTTTTACTCCTGCCTATATTGATTTGTCAATTATTCTCCCTGCTGGTCTTCTTTACCTTTAATAGATTTTTCTTAGGTATTTACATCAGGTATTTATTTTTAAAAGGTAAAATCTTTTTTTTTTTAAATTGATACATTTAGACAACATGTCAATAAGCAAGTTTGCAATTGACATGCTGTTTCTATAATAATAATATTTACTTTTATAACATATTCCGCAGCGCTTTACAGTTTGCACACATTATCATCGCTGTCCCCATTGGGGCTCACAATCTAAATTCCCTATCAGTATGTCTTTGGAATGTGGGAAGAAACTGGAGTACCCAGAGGAAACCCACGCAAACATGGGGAGAACATGCAAACTCCTTGCAGATGTTGTCCTTGGTGGGATTTGAACCCAGGACTCTAGTGCTGCAATGCTAACCACTGAGCCACCAAGCTATCTTCTGTAGTTCTCCTGATATCAGACCTTTCATCTTGTGTAGTATACCGCTGATTGCCAAGGTATCGACCGTCAAAGCCTGAACAAGTATAAACAATAGTTACAATCCATCCTGAGGAGTTTACTCCAGGGATATCAGTCACTTTTATCCTGCCCATTAATTTCTTTACAGCACTTAGATGCTTACCCCACCTGAAACTCAGCTCCTTACCAAGCTACTGTCCTGTGAGATCATGATCCACCTATCCTCAATCCACAGCTTTATACTAAGCAACTCTACTGTTTAAAGCTCACTTGAGCCATGTGCTTGTTCAACGTATCTATTATATTTACATGCAAATATATTGACCACAGCGTTGACTTCAGAAACATACCTGAGAAGATCAGAATTAATTCCAGAATGGAACCAGAAGGGAATTGAAGGTAACTTGACACATTCACTGTAAACTATGTTTCTGTTTGTTTTCACTCTCACCCCTACAATCCTTCTCTTTCTATTTACCCCCTAATCCTTACTCCTAGAAAGGAACTGTTCATCTCTTCTTCAATCCTCCCCATCCATCTCACTTCCTCCTCAGAACTCTGCCTCAACATACAATCCTCTGTCTCCAAACACAGACAGCCACCTCATGCCCTATCCTCCCACCTGCTAACACTTTCTCTGCTCCTTCTCACTGCTGGTGATATCTCTCCAAATCCTGGTCCTCCTCACCACATCCCCACAGTCATTTCTACCTCCCATCCACGCTCTATCACAAATTTCCGTAACCTCTCTAACCTTATACCCATTCACCCAGCCCCCATTTCCCCAGTCCCACTAGCAGGAGCTCTGTGTAACGCTCACTCTGTCTGCAACAAACTTTCCTACATCCATGATCTTTTTGTTACTACCAAACTTGCCTTCCTCTCCATCACCGAAACCTGGCTCACCCCTTCTGACAGCCACTATTGCTGCACTTTCGTATGGTGGATTCCACCTTTCCTAAACACCCCGCCCCAGCAGCAAGCATGGTGGAGGAGTTGTTTTTTCCTGTCAGATAACTGCTCCTTCACCCCAATCCAATTTCCACACTCTGTTATCCTCCCTTCCTTTGAGGTGCACTCTGTTCGCATTTACTCCCCCTCCAACCTCCAACTGGCTGCCTTTTACCGCCCCCCAGGGCCTGCCACCACCTTTTTTACCACGTCACCACCTGGCTACTTCATTTCCTCTCCGCTGACATCCCCACTATCATCTTGAGTGACTTCAACATCCCCATTGACACTTCCCTCTCAGCTGCCACTAAACTTCTATCTCTCACTTCTTCCTTCAGCCTCACTCAATGGTCTTCTGCAGCCATTCACAAAGACGGCCACACACTTGACCTCACCTTCACCCGCCTCTGCTCCCTATCTAACCTCTCTAACTTACCTCTTCCTCTTTCTGACCACATTCTCTTCCCTCTCCACTCCTCGTCTACAATCCCCAACCCACAAACTTGCACAACCTCGCAGAAATTTTAAACACTTTGATCTACACTGACGCTCTGAATCCCTCCTCCCTCTTACAGAAATAAGTTCCTTACACAATGCGGATGCCGCTGCTGCTCTATATACCACCACAATAGATGTAGCTTTGGAATTGGTTGCCCCTCTCACACTTACCAAAGCTTGCAAAATCAACAGACAGTCCTAGCACACCAGCCTGACCAAAGAACTGAAGCGAGCACCCAGGGCTGCTCAGTGGAGATGGAAATGATCCCACTCCAATGAACACTTCATCGCAGTCAAACAGTCCCTCACTTCTTTCAAGGCCACACTTGCCACAGCTACACAAACCTACTTCTCATCTTTCAAATTCTCCCTGTCTCACAACCCTAAACAGTTATTCAACACCTTCAATTCTCTCCTCCCTCCCACAAAACCTCCTCCCTCCCCACTCCTCTCAGCTGAAGACTTTGCCTCATTTTTCAAGCAGAAGATTGATAACATCAGAGACAGTTTTGGTTGACGACCCCCAGAGCCTTTCCTCTTAACTGCCCAGCCTTCCACCTCCAAAACCAACTTCTCCACCATTACAGAAGTTTGACTCTCCACTCTACTCTCAAGATCACACCTGTGCACGTGACCTGATCCCATCCCACTTCATCCCAAACCTCACCACAGTCTTCATCCCAACCCTAACCCATCTCTTCAGCCTATCACTAACAACTGGAGTTTTCCCTTCAAGCTTTAAACATGCTTCAATCACACCTATCCTCAAAAAGCCATCTCTTGACCCATCCTCTGTATCTAGCTATCACCCTATATCTCTTCTCCCCTATGCCTCAAAACTACTGGAACAACACATCTCTGTTCTCCCTTCTCACAACTGTCCTCCCATCTCTCTTCCTGCTCCCTCTTTGACCTCTTACAATCTGGCTTCCGGTCACATCACTACACTGAAACTGCCCTAACTAAGGTCACCAATGACCTACTAACCGCCGAGGCCAAGCGACACTACTCTGTCTTCCTCCTTCTGGACCTGTTCTCTGCTTTTGACACAGTGGACCATTCCCTATTATTACAGACTATCATACCGCTGCTGCCGCCTCCTCGCTCGCTCCCAGCCTCTGCTTCTCGTGCGCGTGCGCATACCAGGTTCAGTGCTGCGTGTGTGCACTTCTGATCTTCTGTCGGCGCTCCACTTTGTCTCCTCTATGGTCCTGGAGGACTAGTACCCGGAAGTCGGTCCTCCTTATTGTCCTCTCTATGGTTCTGGAGGTCTGTTACCCAGAAGTGCTACCCTGCATTTAGGTATTTAAACTGCTTCCTGCCGTCCCTCTGTGCCTGGTTATCATTTGTTCCTTCAGGTGTTCCTGGCCGCTCTTAGTCTCTGTGAAGTTCGTTTTCCCTCTGACTTTGGGTTTATCCTGTCTTTCCTGTATCCTGCTAGCCTCTGCATTCCCTCAGTTCCTCCGCCAGTCCCTGCACTGCTGCAGTTTACCCACCAGTCCTGTGTCTCTGCAGTACTCACCTATCCTGTGGTCCTACTATCTCTGCCTCTTCTTGGTCTTCTCCCGTCCTGGTCCTCCAGCTTCCATGGCGATAGTCCCTCACGGGCCTGCCCCTAACTCTCCCTGTATAGGGGCGGTCTATCTGGTCAGCTCGTCCGTGAGGGGTTTGTCATCGCGGTCTAGAGGGTCCACTTTCCGTTTTCCCTCTTTGAATCGTCACACTCACAATAGGACTGCACTCGGATGACATCTGAGTGCAGCCTGATTCTTACAGCATAACACAGACCCTCTCATCCCTTGGCATCACAGACTTGGCCCTATCTTAGATCTCATTATACCTAACAGACCAGACATTCAGCGTCTCCCACTCGCACACCACCTCCTCACCTTGCCCCCTATCTGTCAGAGTCCCGCAAAGTTCAGTCCTAGGGCCCCTGCTCTTCTCCATTTACACCTTTGTCCTGGGACAGCTCATAGAATCTCACAACTTTCAGTATCACCTCTATGCTGATGACACACAGATCTACATCTCTGGACCAGATATCACCACCCTACTAACCAGAATCCCTCAATGTCTATCTGCTATTTCATCTTTCTTCTCCCCTAGATTTCTAAAACTTAACATGGACAAAACAGAATTCATCATCTTTCCCCATCTCACACGACCCCCCAAACGGACTTATGCATTAAAGTAAATGGCTGCGCACTCTTCCAAGTCCCACAAGCTTGCTGCCTTGGGGTAATCCTTGACACTGATCTCTCTTTCAAACCGCATATACAAGCCCTTTCCACTTCCTGCTGACTTCAACTCAAAAATATTTCATAGATCCGTACATTCAGAATATTCCACCAAAAACAAATACGTAAGGATCCTCTAATACAGAAAAAAACAAACAAGAAAAAAAGGATCGCTAAAATATAACTTTTAATATATAAAGTCTAAAAAACGTTTTTCCAAAATTGAAGACAAGTACCAATGCCTTAGCTATATCATAGGGAAATTTAATAAAGACAAACAATATGTCCTATAGGGCCCTATAAATCAACTATAGTAGTCCCTACCTGACAGTGGAGGTTGGCACCCTAAGTTTCAGCGGTAGGCGCCCCCACTCCGTGGCGACTTGCCCTCCTGTCCCTATAGATCCCTATGGTTCACTAAAAAATGTGTCCCAGTACACCCATAGTACAAAAAAAACCACAACAAAATAGTACAAAAATAGCACAACAAAATAGTACAAAAAAATGAAAAAAATGAAATAATAAATGAGCAGAGTTAACACTCTATTCCACTCCAAAGGATGGGAGAAAAAATGGGATATAATACCCAACCTCTTCTTATTGCACGGTATTCATGTCAACCAAGAGGCAAATGTGGTGTGAGACTGTACACTAGTCTGATTTGTTCTACCATCTTATAAAAAAGGAAGCAAAAAAAGTAAATCCGCATTCCATATTGCACAGTAATCATTTCAAATCACCAATGGTTGCTATGTATTGCAGATAGTCAATGCACATTCAAATGAACATACAGAGCAGAAAGTTGCTATCCACCATGGGTCACCGATCGACCCCCACAAAATCAAAAGCCACTCTTAAACATAATGATTCAAATGACCTCCTACAGGCACCATCTTCAACGTGTCATATATACCCCTTCAGTGGGATTTCTGGCATCATCTGCATATTTGAGGCCAGAAGTACTCACTAGTACATGCCACATCAATGGATAATGTTCAAATAACCATATACTCATCCGTGTTCAGATGTATGGGGTCCCTATTATATTGAGTCATCGGTGAACCACATATAAACGACATCCCAGGTAATATCCAACGCGTTTCTCCCCGTGGGAGTCGCAGGGGTTCATCAGGGAATGTTGGCCATCGCAGTGAAATAAGGCTGAAAACACACCGCTCCTCACTTACTTATATACCTTACTGTGAATGCCGCCCGTCGGTCCTAACAGAACACACTTCCGGAACGGTGGTCACTGATGACCAGAAGTTGCGCAAGAGCATGCGCAGTCGAGCACCCAAACTGTGGAATGCATCAAGTGAAACGCATCCCGGAAAACAGGAAGCTGCGCAGAGATACTGCGCCAACAAACCTGTGGGCTGTATCTGCATTCCAGTGACCGGCGCACTAGTTTAAATCTCCAAACCGGAGATGACGCTACGCTGTCGCAAATAAACAGTGCGGCATAATACAGGGGCAACATATACATGAAAAATACGTTGCAAAAAGTGCATGTGTACAAACCCTTATGGGGGTAATAACATGTAGTAAAGTATTGCTATCCCCCTGTTAACCCTATAATGCCACATGTAGGCAGCATGTAAGTAAAAGGAGCCGGTAAACAGCACTAATAGAGCAAAGTACACACACCAGAACAAAAACAAAAAGGAATAACAAATAAACAAACCAAATAAACAAAGTCAATCAATATGACAAAAAATGAAAGTATATGAATATATCAGGCAGAGATAATGCCTCAAAGGGACAGCAAGTGGCTTAAAGGGATGGTGCCATCAAAAAATTTTTTTTCCAGCGATTGAAAAAATGTAAAGAATTAATGTTTAAATTTTCTTAAAAAATATTATCATTTGTTTATTATTTAGAAAAATATGAAAAATAATTTTAAAAGGTTTGGCATTTCCACTTTAAACATTAGGGGGAGCAGCTAATGAAATTTGACAAAAACCTAGTGTACAACTAGCTCACATTACGGCACTGCAGTAATTATGGGCGAAGTCTGCTGACATGTGTGATGTCTCCTCTCCTCCCCTTCTGGGTGTTTGTTAAGGGATAAGAGAGGATGATATTCAGGAACCCAGTGAGCAGCCATTTTATTGGTGACTGCAGAGTTATACTGACAAGTAGACAGTCACCGAGGATGGCAGGCAGCAAGGATTCTGGGAGATATGTGGTGGAGGGAGCAGGGTGACAGCAGCACAGAGTATTTCAGGAGAGCAGTGTGCTGGTGTATGGAAGCACCATGTTCAGTGCGCGGAGCAGCCAGGGATTTACATAGAACGCTGTCTTTTATACACATGGATAGACCGTCTGCTTGTCTGCTCCACAGAAATCCAGGAAACATTTCTGCGGATTGACGGCCTGTTCTGATCCAGACTTTGCATGCAGACCCCATTCCCC
This sequence comes from Ranitomeya variabilis, assembly GCF_051348905.1. NCBI lineage: Eukaryota > Metazoa > Chordata > Amphibia > Anura > Dendrobatidae > Ranitomeya > Ranitomeya variabilis. The sequence goes on from NC_135233.1 coordinate 830,215,926, forward strand.
TCCTCACATCCTGTCTTCTCCATCCTGTCCTGGCGATGTGTGAAAGCGAGGCGACAGGCGAAGTACGGGGTGACGCTGGGAAGGAAATGTAGCCATATAGTAACGATAAAATTGAGACCCCTCTCTTAAGCTGCCTCACCAGCCCTCCCCTGACTGCACCTAACTGGAGGTCATGCTGCCCCTCTATTACCCCAGACCCATGTGCAGCTGCTCAACCAGAACAACCCTAGAATGGGTCCCCTTTATGAAGATAATACTGGCATAGTGTTCTCACATAATGCCGCCATATGTATCAAACATAATACGGTCCTATAGTTCTCACATAATTCCATCATATAGATTGCAAATAACGACGCCATAGTGTTCTCACATAATACTGACATATAGATCTCACATAATACCGCCATATAGATCACACATAATATCACCATATAGATCACTCATAATACCACCATATAGAGCACACAATACCGCCATATAGAGTACACATAATACTGTCCTATAGTTCTCACATAATACCATCATATAGATCGCAAATAATGACGCCATAGTCTTCTCACATAAAACCAATATATAGATCTCACATACTACAGCCATATAGAGCACACATAATACCGCCATGTAGAGCACATATAATACCGCCATATAGAGCACACATAATACCGCCATATAGATCTCACATAATACCACCAGTGTTCTCACATAATACCACCATATAGATCACACATAATACCACCATATAGATCTCACATAATACCGCCAGTGTTCTCACATAATACCGCCATATAGATCACACATACCGCCATACAGAGAACACATAATACCACCATACAGAGCACACATAATACCGCCATATAGAGCACACATAATACCGCAATATACTTCACACATAATACCACCATATCGATCTCACATAATACCACCAGTATTCTCACATAATACCGCCATATAGATCACACATAATACCGCCATATACTTCTCACATAACGACGCCATATAGATCTCACATAATACCGCCATATAGATCACACATAACGGGGAGAGGAGTGCATAGGAGAGGATTAGATACACAGCTCAGCAGTCAGTATCACACAGGACAGTATTAGATACACAGCTCAGTCAGTATCATACAGGATAGGATTAGATACATGGCTCAGCCGTCGGTATCGCAAAGGATAGCATTAGATACACAGCTCAGCAGTCAATATCACACAGGATTAGATACACATCTCAGCACAGTAACACACAGAATAGGATTAGATACACAGCTCAGCACACAGTATCCCACAGGACAGGATTAGATGCACAACTCAGCACAGTATCACACAGGGTAGGATTAGATACAAGGCTCAGCACAGTATCACACAGGATAGGATTAGATACATGGCTCAGCAGACAGCATCACACAGGAGAGGATTAGATACACGTCTCAGCACAGTATCAGACAGGGTAGGATTAGATACATGGCTCAGCAGACAGTATCACACAAGATAGGATTAGATACACAGCTCAGCAGACAGTATCACACAGGACAGGATTATATGCATGGCTCAGTAGACTGTATCACACAGGAGAAGAGTAGATACACAGCTCAGCAAAGTATCACACAGGAGAGGATTAGATACACAGTCAGCACAGTAACACACAGGATAGGATTAGATGCATGGCTCAGCAGACAGTATCACACAGGAGAGGATTAGATACACAGCTCCGCAAAGTATCACACAGGAGAGGATTAGATACACAGCTCAGTTAGTATCACACAGGATAGGATTAGATGCATGGCTAAGCAGACAGTATCACCCAGGAGAGGATTAGATACACAGTCAGCACAGTAACACACATGGGAAGAGATAACTGCTCAGAGTCAGCATCACAAAGGATAGGATTAGATTCCCTCCCCTCTCCCCTCTGATACTTACTTCACGGCTCCCTGATGAGTCCTTTCTCCCTCCCGTCCTTGGTCTCCTCCTCCTCCTATAACTGCAGGGCTCCTGCGATTATCCTGGGAAGCTGGAGCTCACAGATGCACTGTGAGCTCCAGGAAGATGGCGCTGATCTCCTGCCTCTGCTGTGATGTGGACGGCTCAGGGGGCGTGGCCAGACACAGCAGGGAGCAGCTTATAATGCTAGGTATGGGGTTGGGCGCCGACCGCAGACTCCTATTCCCAGGGCTGCCATATTCGCAGAGTGTAAGTGTCGTGCAACTACACTTACACTCCTGCAAAGCAAAATGGCGGCGGCCAGTGGCAGAAAAAAAAAATTAATAATAAAAAAATGTTAAAGTTAAAAAATGTAAATTTGTATTAAAAATAATTGTTTATATAAACAATCATTTTTAATACAAAAAATAAAATGCTGAACCTTTCCTTTAAATAAAGCTTGTGAAGGTCATCTGTTCATTGAGACCCATCGGGCTCACCGACTTCAACAGATAAATCCACCTGGTTTCTCTCTGAACGATTCTATTATCCCAGTCACCCAATCTCACTGATGGAGGGATAACCTCAATCGCAGCAAAGGATATTGAGTCCAAATCACCCTGATGTACCTCGGTCACATGTCTCGCCAGGGGGGTATCCCTACCATGCCTAATATCCCCCAAATGTTCCCCAATACATACGCGTAACTCGTGTTTCGTTTTCCCAACGTAGTCCTTCGGACAGCTGCAGGTACACAGATACACTACTCCAGCAGTCCTGCAGTTGGCAAATTGTCTCATATAAAAGGACCTGTTGGTGACAGAGCTTTTGAACATCTTAGAAGGTCGCACATACTTGCAAAAGGAACAATGCCCAGACTCAAACATGCCCTTCGACCTATTAGTTAGCCACATATTTGGTTTTATTGGGGGAGAGAAGTGACTATGAACAACCATATCCTTGATTGATTTTCCTCTTCTATACGTGATAGAAGGGTATGGGGAGATACAATCAGCAATATCCGGGTCTGACCTCAAAATCTGCCAATATTTCTTCAAAATATCGTATACCCTCTTCGATTGGTCATCATATGTGCCAATGAGGCGTGTAATAGGTTTTGTATCTTGTTTCAATCTTGGTACAAGTAGGGATGTGCGATCAGCCTTATATGCATTCTCATAGGCAGCACTGATAACATCATCAGGGTATCCTCTATCTCTGAAACGATACCTTAGATCTAATGACAGCTTCAAAATCACCCACTGAAGAGCAGTTCCTCCATAACCTAAGGAATTGCCCTTTCGGGATACCTCTCTTCAATGGGGGCGGATGATGGCTTTCCCACCTCAAAAGGCTATTTGTGGCCATGGGTTTCCGAAATATTGTAGTGCTCAGTGTGCCATCACTTTGTCTTAGGATATGGATGTCAAGAAATGTAATCCTGTCCATACCAATCTCATGGGTAAAAGTCAATCCCCCAATATTTGTGTTGAGGTACCGCATGAATCCAGTAAAGGACTCCACGTCCCCTTTCCAGAAGACCAAAATGTCATCAATATATTGGCCCCAGAAAACAATTCAGGGGCCCCAAATTACATCCTCATCTCTAAAGACAAAGTTATCCTCCCAGCAGCCCAGGAGCAAATTAGCGTAAGTGGGGGCACACGGGCTCCCCATCGCAGTGCCTCTGAGCTGGTGGTAGACCTTTTCGCCGAAGAGGAAGTAGTTCCGCTGTTGGACAAAACCCAATAACTCGATCGAAAACCTATTATGAGGTCCAAGATGGACACCTCTACCCCCCAGGTAGAAATTCACCGCTTCCAAGCCATCTCTGTGTTGAATACTACTATATAGTGCCTCAACATCAATTGAGGCAATAATAGTGTCTGGGTCTATTGTAATACCTTCCAGTTTGACCAACAGGTCACTAGTGTCCCTGATGTAAGACGGGAGAGCTAATACAAATGGGCGCAATAACTTGTCCAAGTAGATACTTGAGTTTTGAGAGAGAGCATTAACACCAGAGATGATGGGGCGTCCTTTCAATGGGTCAAAGCCCTTGTGCACCTTCGGGAGTGCATAAAAAGTTGCAATATTAGGAAATTTAGGCAAAAGGAAGTCAAACTCGTTTTTTGATATCAATTTCAAATCAAAAGCCTGTGTGAGAATCCCAGACAATTCCTGTGTCTGTACATTCCTAAACCAAGAATCTGCAAAAACCCTAGTCCATGCCCTCATCTCCAGTCTTGACTACTGCAACCTCCTGCTCTGGGGCCTCCTCTCGAACACTCTCGCACCCCACCAATCTATTCTAAACTCTGCTGCCCGACTAATCCACCTTTCCCCCGGCTATTTCCCGGCCTCTCCCCTCTGTCCTGTCAATCCCTTCAGTGGCTCCCCATTGCCCAGAGACTCCAGTTCAAAGCCCTAACCATGACATACAAAGCCATCCACAGCCTGTCTCCACCATACATCTGTGACCTTGTTTCCCGGTACTTACCTGCACGCAACCTCCGATCCTCACAAGATCTCCTTCTCTACTCCCCTCTTATCTCCTCTTCCCAGAATCTCATACAAGATTTCTCTCGCGCATCACCCCTACTCTGGAACTCTCTGCCACAACATATCAGACTCTCGCCTACCATCGAAACCTTATGTATACCCCTCCTCACATGTAAGGCGCCATGGAATAAATGGCGCTATAATATTAAATAATAATACTAATACTAATACCTGAATATATCAAAGAAGTACAGTACAGAGGCAGGTAAAAGTTTTGCCATCCTTGGTCAAAATTACTGTTATCGTGAAAGGTTAAGCAATTGATAATTAAATGATCTCTAAAAGGTCTAAAGATAAAGATCACACATTTACTTTGTATTTTAGGCAATATGCATATCACAAAAATTAAAATGTTACGATACAAAAGTGTGGGCACCCTGCATATTTAGTACCTAGCAGCACCCTATTTCCATGTCAGAGCTTGTAAATGCTTTTTGTAGCCAGCCAAGAGTCTTTTAATTCTTGCAGTTCTATGGGATTTCCAGGTCATCTTGCATGCACTGCTATTTTGGGGTTTAGCCACAGATTTTCAATTATGTTCATATCAGGGATATGTGAGGGCCATTGTAAAACCTTCACCTTGCACCTTTTGAGGTAATCTATTGTGGATTTTGATGTGTGTTTAGGATCATTATCAATTTGTAGAAGCCATCCTTTTTTCAACTTCAGCTTTTTTACAGATATTGTTATGTTTTCATCAAGGTTTTGTTGAAATTTCATTGAATCCATTCTTCCCTGTACCCATGAAATGTTCCCCGTGCCATTGGCTGCAACACAACCCCAAAGCATGATTGATCCACCCCCATACGTAATGGTTGACTTGATGTTCTTTTCCTGAAATTTTTTGTTCTTTGTTCTCCACACATACCTTTTATCAAAGAGTTTTGTTTTAACCTCATAAGTCCACAGGACTTATTTCCAAAAGGCATCAGGCTTGTTTAGATGTCCTTTTGCAATACTTCTGGTGCTGAATGTTATGGTGAGGACACTGTAGAGCTTTTCTTCTGATGATTCTTACATTAAGGCCTTATTTGTTCAGGTGTCTCTGAACAATAGAACAATGTACCACAACTCCAGAGTCTGCTGAATCTTTCTGAAGGTCATTTGCAGTCAAGCACGGAGATCTGAATTGTCTCTCTAGCAATCCTGCCTGCAGGTCTCGGTGAAATTTTACTTGGTCTTCCAGACTTTACCTTGATTTCCACTGTTCCTGTTAACTGCCATTTCTTAATTAAATTTCAAACTGAGAAAAAGGCAACTTGAAAATGTTTTGCTTTTTCCTTGTAGCTTTCTCCTGCTTTGTGGGCCTCTACCATTTTCATTTTCAGAGTGCTAGGCAGCTGCTGGTTTTTGAAACAAGGTTAGAGGAGTCTGGGATTTTATAAAGCTAGGATATTTGTATCACCTGGCCTTTCCTAACAATGATCGTGAACAAGTCATAACCCTAACAGGCTAATTAAGGTCTGAAAACTTGGTCAAATTAATCTGAGCACACAAATCTCCAAGGGTGCCCAAACTTTTGTATCCTTTTTGTAATTTTAAAATGTAAAAGATGAATATACACTATATATATACATATATATATATATATATACACACAGTATATATATACTTAAATTACAAAGGAAATGTTTCATCTTTAACTTTAGGCCTTTTAGAGATCATTTCATCTTCATCTTGCTTGAATTTTTGCAATAACAGTAATTTTAACCAGGGGTGCCCACATTTTTTCATGTCACTGTAAGCCCAGCAGTAGGATGAAGCTGCTGAATTAGATCTGCCACTCAAGGGGTAGTGCCTGCCTCCATAAACAAGGAAGTGAAAGAAGTTATGGTGCAGTATACTGCTGGATGCAAATGTTAAGAATCCTTTATTCATGTGTATGTATCTGTTAATTTACTTTTTCTCTCATTTGCCGATATCCAATTATTAAAAACATTAAACTCACTCTATGTCAAATATGTAGACCTGTGTTATTTCTTGTATTTAGGCTTTTTTTTTTTAGAAACCTGCTTTTTCAGCCAGTGTCACAGAAGGTTATGAAAGAAAGCACATCTTTGTACAGAACAGCAAGCTATGTGTCTGCTCATCCAAATAGCTAAAGTTACTTGTAACTGGAGGAATATATTGTGTGGTGACAGTGGGACATTATTCACAGTCTTTCAGCCACTGTTCTGTACAACAAGAACTCATACCAAATGTCTTTCATGTTTTCCAGGCTGTCCTAATATTAGCAGTAGTGATTAATGGACAAACACAATTTCCTAGCCATACCTTTTATGTCTTTGTAAATGCTCTCTGATGTGAAACATCTTTAGCTCTCTACTTCCTAAACAATAATTTTATGCTAGCTTTTAATTTCTGTTACTGCAAAATGCTTTAGCAACAAGCTATATTTAGCTATGTTAAAGTAGTCATAGTTTACTATTTCTCATACTTAGTAAGAACATGAAAACTAGGAATGGAATCTACAACACAGGTCCTTAACCCCTTAACCATTGAAGCTTTTTTCCATTTTGCGTTTTCGTTTTTTGCTCCCCTTCTTCCCAGAGCCTTAACTTTTTTACTTTTCCTTTGATATAGCCATGTGAGGGCTTGTTTTTTGCAGGATGAGTTGTACTTTTGAACAACACCATTGGTTTTACCATGTCGTGTACTAGAAAATGGGAAATAAAAATCCACGTGCGGTGAAACTGCAAAAAAGGTGCAATCCCACACTTCGTTTTTGGTTGTCTTTTTTTACTTGGTTCACTAAATGCTAAAACTGACCTGCCATTATCATTTTCCAGGTCATTACGAGTTCATAGACACCAAACATGTCTAGGTTATTTTTTTATCTAAGTAATAATAAAAAATTCCAAATTTGTTAAAAAAAAGAATTTGCACCATTTTCCAATACCTGTAGCGTCTCCATTTTTTGTGATCTCGGGTTGGTGTGGGCTTATTTTTTGCTTGCCGAGCTGATGTTTTCAATTATACCATTTTGGTGCAGATACGATCTTTTAATCGCCTGTTATTGCATTTTAATGCAATGTCGCGGTGACAACAAAAAACCCCCTAATTTTGGCATTTTTACTTTTTTCTCGCTACGCTGTTTGAGATTTGAACTTTTATATTTTTTTAATATTTTTAAAAACATTTTTTTACTTTTGGCAGGCTTCAATAGTCTCCATAGGGGACTTGAAGCTGCCACAACCCAGTCGGCTCTGCTACATAGAGGCAATGTTCAGATCCCCTCTATGTAGTAGAATTGCTCACCTGCTATGAGTGCCGACCATTGGGTGGCGCTCACAGCAAGCCGGCACTGCTAACCATAGAGGTCTCCAGGAAACAGCTGACATGTCCCCGGAAAGATGTGAGCTCACCTCTGGAACCCACATCAAAGGGAGGGACCCCGACATCGGCGTACTATTGCGCCCATGTCGGTAAGGGGTTAATATGAATATATTTTGCTAACACTATTATTATAATTAATATTAGTAAAAATACTACTATTACTACTAATAATAATAATGTTACTCCTACTGTTACTACTACTTGACTGTGTGACGGTCACAAGGGGGCATTCTCTGCGTCTGGAGGAGAGAAGGTTTTTCCACCAACATAGAAGAGGATTCTTTACTGTTGGGGCAGTGAGAATCTGGAATTCCTTGCCTGAGGAGGTGCTGATGGGGAACTCAGTCGAAAGGATCGAGAGAGACCTGGATGTCTTCCTGGAGAGTAATAATATTGTATCTTACATTTATTAGGTTCTTTAGAAGGACGTAGATCAGGGGATTTATTCTGATGGAATATAGGCTGAACTGGATGGACAAATGTCTTTTTTCGGCCTTGCTAACTATGCTACTATGTTACTACTACTTCTACTACTAATATTACAACTACTGTTTTTACTACTACGACTACTACTACTAATAATAACAATAAATAGTTTTTAGGTTATATAATAAACAATTCACATTGGCCATACATTGAGTACAAAATTACATGGCTTAAAGTAGTATCTATCAACATAATTTTATGTGCCTTTTGGTAATTCAACACTTTCTTCACCTAATATTTGTTCTATACTGCAGTCAGTGAAAGCAAACTATAAAAATAAAATAAAAGCATAATATACGTAGATATGAAGTTAGATTTTTCATTTTTTGAATACTCTTATAATGTAATGCAATATTTAATATCATTCATTAAACTGGAAATGCAGTTTATATAATACAATGCATTGAAACAGATACTCAACTAAATTATATTTCCATTTTGCACAGCTGTCCTAACTTTACAAAAAAGTAATAGCCAACTTTAGCTTAGATGCTACCCTGCTTGATGCCCTCTAAAGGTTAAACTTTGCTTGATGCCCTCTAAAGGTTAAATAGCGAGTTCATATTATATAATCATAGTGCACAAATAAAACTGTTTAATAAACCGCATCCCATACATATGTTTTCCCCAAGTAATGGACAAATATTGGTCAAAAAGTCAGTCATGCTCTTCAGATCAGTGGTGTACTACTCAATACTAACAGGTCACAAACCCCTAAGACTAGCCTTGAGCAAAATATTATTGATCACACCACCATTTAACAATTAACTAGAACCTATTGCTGAGCTCCCTGTTGACATTCTTACATTTTTATGAAATGTCCAGATCTCAACAAGAAGTTTAAATGTACAGGCTATGGGTAGGGATGAGCAGATCTGTGAAAGTTCAGGTACGCCAGGTTAGGCAGAACTTTAGAATTTCATTCTGGTACTAGAACTGTACCAGAACTTGAACCTGAACCCCATAGAAATGAATAGGGACCCACCTTTGGGACTGGAAAATCTCTCTCCTCCCAAACTGTAAAACAGACTTCCATGAGAAGTCCGTGTTCGGAGTTCAGCACCTGACATCCAGTCCAGTACAAAGCATGAACTTAACAGTTTGGTTTCGCACATCTCTAGATAAAAATGGACTGCAAAACATCTTAAGGGAACCATAGCTTCCACCAAAAAAAGTATTGATTATCCTCACTACGTACGAAAGCTATATTCTACTAGTCATTTGGGTTGTGCTGTTCTGAGAAATAGAAAGAGTATGGGCTATGTCTCTCAAAATATGTAGTGAAGAAAGCATTACTTGCTTTGGCTTTATTGTTCACTGCAAATGAACCATATATGCTTTGCTTAGTCTTGGATCCAAAGGGTAACTTATCTCTTTGCGGAGAGTGACATGTTAAGCATGACATGCCAATGTGAGGAGATTTTTAAGCCACAATGCTCCTCTGGGAAATATGCAAATTGTCTCTTCAGAGAGGAAGAGGGCTAGAACTCTAATGTCACCTATAGAAAGTAGCAATCCTAACAGTCAATATCAATGCTCCAAAGAGCCTGGACACATGACTTGGGATAAAAGCCAAAACCGGAATCTCAATTGAAATTTTAGGTTTGGCTTGTATCCTAAGTCATGTGACAAGGCTCGTTAGAGAGTCAATATTGACTTTTAGGATTGCTACTTCCTGTAGGTGGCTCTTGTGTTCTAGTCCTCTTTCTCTCTGAAAAGAACATTTGGTAATTTAGTCTTATGGCACTAAAGGCATGAAAGGCTAGCTGGTATGAAAGTAGGCAGCTTGCTTCACAGTAAGACATGGCGTTAACCCACGCTGCATGCTACAAAGGTACCTCTCAGATTACTTTAAGCAGTATATGCAATATTTTGCATATTAAGCACTTCATATTTAAACAAGACAAACTACAGTGTATGTAAAAAAAGAGACAGACACTTTGTCACTTTGTAAGAAAGCTGTAAGTCTGTGGTAGAGAGGAGATTAAAACAACTGATAAGATCCCTTTAAAAAGCTGTATACCTGGGGAAATATCATGTGATATTTTAAACTCCTTGAAGAATTCAAGAATGCCCCTTTCCATTTACAGTATAGAAAATTTATATGTTGCAACTGTGATGAAGTGAAATGCAAATATAAACAAAGTGCTGAACTTTTCATTATCTAGTGAGTATTCTTTATTTTCATAAACCAGCTCTGGATTCGTTTAAGGATTTCTTGATAAATCTAAATAGCTTTAAATGTTAATAAATCTTACTTTGAAATTGAGCAAAATCCTAAGCATGAAAGAAGAACTACCCAAGCAGTTGAAGCATGAACAAGTAAATAAATCTCGCATCTAACTTTGCAGGGATTTGTATATTTTAGGATAACTGTTCAGCAATACATCAGTATTAAAATCGCCTGAAATAATTTGAAAAGCATTATAATTTCAGAGCCCTCATTGTTTGATACATTTTAATGGCTAACTTAAAAGATAGTAAAATACTGCAAGCTTTTGAGAATACTCAGGCCCATCATCATGCATAAAACAACACAAAAGCTGAAGAATGGCATATTTGGATACAACAGGGCTCAAGAATATTGCAATAGATAGGACAAGTAATGTGAAGCAGAACTATTATTATGGGAGAGGGAGAAACAGTTGTGGTTGTAAATATTGGAACAGTTCAAAGATAGGGAGTAAGAAAATTTTATTGGCCTGCGATTAAGGACTGGTCCATGGTTGTCAAGCCCCCAAAAGGTCTGAGGAGCACATTCCTTAGTTGATGAAGAAAGACATAAATCCATGTGGCACATTCATTCCTGCTCTGAGTGTGCCAAAGGTTGTCAAAAGTTTGGACTTCCAAATTTTTCTGTCTCTCTGAGATTTTAAGTTACTTTATAATACAAGTAATTTCATGTCTATGATGCTTTGATCATGGATACAAAAAGGTTTGGCCACAGTTAGAGCTATTCTTTTTTCTTCTATTGTGTGTCAATGAGAATTCATTCTTGCTCTATGTTTTTGCCTTGTCTCCCCTACATTAAAAACCTGCTGTTGGACATTTAGTATATAATAAAAACCTAAATAGTTTGATATTTTAGTCATCTATGCTTCTTTGAGGTGTTTTTTCTTTTTTTTCTGCAAGCTTCTATGCAATGAATGCTACTATCCTTTTCACGACTATGGATGACTAAGTGACCTCTTTGTGATTGCAATGTTTTAGAATGATTCACTACAAGCAGTTACAAAGCATTTAGAGAAGATTGTAAAGCAAAGAAACTGACATTATCTTCATGAAATAAGGCTGTAGCAAGGTTAACTGATAAGTTCTCAAATACTTTAAGGAATAATATTTAAAATTAAATCCTTTTTCCTATTCCATTGTTATCATGCTTATTGTCGAAATTTCTTTTTTTCTTGTTTGACTTTTCAACAAAGGTTTATGAAATTGAACAAATTTGTGAGTGTCAAATTATTTGATTATTTTAGATTTCATACTGATTGTATTGATGCTGCCTTGTCAAATAGTAAAATATTTGCATATTCTTGCCAGAAATTAAAAGTACATAAGCATAGTTTTGTTAAGATTATGTTAATTTTTGAAGCAAGTATATGTGCTAAAATAAGAATTCAGAATATTACTGTGATCTGTTCTCAACTTCTAAAATGATATCATTATATCATCAAAAAATACATAAAAAAAGTTTTAAAAGAATGGAATATAAATGGATTATACAGGTTTCCAAAGAAAATGTGTTAATTTACTCTGTTCGATCTCACAAACTGCTGCAATTTTGCTATTGGAATACTTTAAAAAAGCTCCTGTGTCCTGGCTTGTTACATACAATGGTGCTTGTAATTTAGTGAAGTCTCCACAATTTTCCATATTCCATGCCATCATTCCATGCCTTCATTTGATCTAAAAACTACATCAGATTTTTATACAATTCCAAAAAACACATAGTCAGCACAAAATAAACCAAATCAGTGAAAAATATTAGACTTTGTATTTTTTTTTAAATTAGTAAATTGACCCAGTATTTCATGTTTGAGAGTGGCAAAAGCATGTGAACCTTTAGAATTAGCAGATAATTTTAAGATGAAATTGGAGTATGGTAATTTGAAACCGTGGGAAGATAATCAGGTGTGAGTGGGTGACCTGTTTATTTAAAGAACATGGATCTATGAAAGTGTGATCTTCACAACATATTGATGACGTTTTCTTGAAATGAAAGTTTCATACATTGTGACAGGACTGTGTGTAAGGTCATTTTTTACAGCTCTGTTCCCTCAGTCTGCCTCCTGTGTTTGAATGATAGAACATTGATCCATCACTGGCCAGAAGGTCTTTGAGAAAATGGGGTCTTTGGTGGTTTATGCATGGTCGCAATCATGTGACCGCAAGTATTGGCTATGCAAAGGAATAAATAGTAATACTATTAATAATTCCAACTAGACTTTTTCTGGCCTCACTCAATACACTTGCATTGAACGAGGCCATACCTACATAGTCATAATGTGGTTGGGAATTTGCATATTCCATACTTACAGTCACATGGTCACATGACTACAATTCTTGAGAATCCTCACAGTGCGCAGTGCATGCCATATAAAGTTTCACAAGTCAGCAGTCACACAGACTGATAGCAGACTAGTAGTTTAAGCCTGAACAACCCCTTTAAGGTTTTGGGAGCGCATACAGTGCCTTGCGAAAGTATTCAGCCCCCTGGAACATTTCAACCTTTTCCCGCATATCATGCTTCAAACATAAAGATACCAAATGTTAATTTCTGGTGAAGAATCAACAACAAGTGGAACACAATTGTGAAGTTGAATTAAATTTATTGGTTATTTTAAATTTTTGTGGAAATTCAAACACTGAAAAGTGGGGCGTGCAATATTATTCGGCCCCTTTAACTTAATACTTTGTTGCACCACCTTTTGCTGCGATTACAGCTGCAAGTCGATTGGGGTATGTTTCTATCAGTTTTGTACATCGAAAGACTGAAATTCTTGCCCATTCTTCCTTGGTAAACAGCTCGAGCTCAGTGAGGTTTGATGGAGATCATTTGTGAACAGCAGTTTTCAGTTCTTTCCACGGATTCTCAATTGGATTGTGGTCTGGACTTTGACTTGGCCATTCTAACACCTGGATACATTTATTTGTGAACCATTCCATTGTAGATTTTGCTTTATGTTTGGGATCATTGTCTTGTTGGAAGACAAATCTCCATCCCAGTCTCAGGTCTTTTGCAGACTCCAGCAGGTTTTCTTCAAGAATGGTTCTGTATTTGGCTCCATCCATCTTCCCATCAATTTTAACTATCTTCCCTGTCCCTGCTGAAGGAAAGAGGCCCAAACCATGATGCTGCCACCACAATGTTTGACAGTAGGGATGATGTGTTCAGGGTGATGAGCTGTGATGCCTTTAAGCCACACATATCATTTGGCATTGTTGCCAAAAGTACGATTTTGGTTTTATCTGACCAGAGCACCTTCTTCCACGTGTTTGGTGTGTCTCCAAGGTGACTTGTTGCAAACTTTAAATGACACTTTTTATGGATATCTTTGAGAAATGGCTTTCTTCTTGCCACTCTTCCATAAAGGCCAGATTTGTGCAGTGTACGACTGATTGTTGTCCTATGGACAGACTGTCCCACCTCAGCTGTAGATCTCTGCAGTTCATCCAGAGTGATCATGGGCCTCTTGGCTGCATCTCTGATCAGTCTTCTCCTTATGTGACATGAAAGTTTAGATGGACTGCCGGATCTTGGTAGATTTGCAGTGGTATGATACTCCTTCAATTTCAATATGATCACTTGCACAGTGCTCCTTGGGATGTTTAAAGTTTTGGAAATCAATTTGCATCCAAATCCAGCTTTACACTTCTCCACAACAGTTTCACGGACCTACATGTTGTTCCTTGGTCTTCATGATGCTCTCTGTGTTTCAAACAGAACCCTGAGACTATCACAGAGCAGGTGCATTTATACGGAGACTTGATTACAGGTGGATTATATTTATCATCATTAGGCATTTAGGACAACATTGGATCATTCAGAGATCCACAATGAACTTTTGGAGTGAGTTTTCTGCACTGAAAGCAAAGGGGCCGAATAATATTGCACGCCCCACTTTTCAGTTTTTGAATTTCCACAAAAATTTAAAATAAACAATTAATTTCGTTCAACTTCACAATTGTGTTCCACTTGTTGATTCTTCACCAAAAATTTACATTTGGTATCTTTATGTTTGATCCATGATATGTGGGAAAAGGTTGAAAAGTTCCAGGGGGCCAAATACTTTTGCAAGGCACTGTACTTACAAATAGTTTTATTGTAGTTAAAAGAAATTATGTACAATGTTAACTGACTACCAGAGATATTTTAAATCAAAATAAATTACTTCATGTTATTTTTCTGTTCTGGTGTGACAGATTGGACTATTTTTTCCATACTTTTTTCTTGTATTATCTTATTTTATCTCTAAATTATTTTCTTTGTACCTTATTTCTTTCACTTACACTTTTTCATTGTTGGCAATTTGCTTATTGCAAGGCTAATATTACTTGTTATATCAATAATATTTTAAGGGACTTTGTGTAAATTTTATTTAATATCTTTATTATATAGGGTATATGTTTAATAAATAAAAGATGCATGAAATACATTTACATTCCAATGCCTTTTTTGAAAAAAAAAAATTTTGTTCTAGAAATTAGATATGAGTAGATTGATCATGTTTATGTAGAATTTCCTGAAATTAGTGGTTTTGAATATTTTCAAGTTTTATTCTTAGCTTGCAAAAAACCTGCTGGCATCATTTCCCACATTGCTGAAACATCAGAGAGCAGGAAGCATAATTTTCATTGTTTTGCAGGCTTCTTTTTAATGCTCTGCAGTAATGACATTTGACAGATTATCAAACCTTGCACAGTGATGGTCAATTCCTGGGTCATCACAAATCAGCATTTCCTAGTGGAGCACAATTTGTATGGAAGAGTAATTCTTCATCTCCAGAGTCACTGGGTATGTCTCTCTCTTCTGTAGAGTGTAAGCTCTTATAGTTAGTAAGGTTCTCTTTCTCTTTCCTATCCCCACGTGTATTTTCCATGCAATTGCAAGCTTTCCCCTATTAAAATTTGCTCAAATTTATTCACCGCAAACCAATTTTTTAAATAAAATTTGGTGAAGTTGAATTTCAAAAGATTCGCTCATCTGTACTAGAAATTGTGTTATGTGACATCGTTTGTTTTCTTAAAAAAATCAAAATGCTCACGCAACCAGCTTTTTTAACCACATTACCTTAAATTAATCTGTATTCATTTATGGTGGCTTCTTTCAGAGTTATTTTAAATAATTTTGCCAAAAATTATCAATAGAAAATAAACATGGATGTGACTTTATGAAACTAACCTGCTTCATAGTTCATTAACACAACCTTCTTTTTCCATGCTTGTAGTCTCTCTTTATAAGAGCAGAAGGAAAAGGAGAAAATCAATAGTGAAATATAACAGAATAAAAGAGGTTCATCTGTTCTTATCAGTAGTCAATGATCAATATTCAAAATATCTTGATTGCAAGTTAATTTTATATTGATGTGCAAACTAGGGCTTATGCAATATTGATGTTATATCTGATACATCTGAATGAAGTTTAATTTAGTGGAAATACTTTGAGTTGAAATTTCCTAGATAGTACAACATTTGGCAGTTTATTTCACTAAAGACATATTCAGATAATTTTTGCTATATTTGAAAATAACCCAGAAGATACAGAAAAATGTAATGTGTTAAGATCCTCTAGGTGACTTGTGGCTTAGCAATTAGTAATTCTTAGGCTATGTTCATAATAATCTTGCAATTCACTGTTCAGTCATGTCTACACTGCTTATGGTCAGCTCTGGATGGATAAGCTTTGTGCCATTGCAGCTAGCACTTTCTCTAACACAAAATAGACTAGTGTATAATACACTTAAGCCCTTCATGACATGGTGATTTTCTATTTTTTTCCTTTTTCACATTCCTCCCCTTTTTCCAAGAGCCATAACTTTATTATTTTGTTATCAATATAGTCGCTTGAGGGCTTGTTATTTGGGAAATGAGTTGTAGTTATGAATGACACCCTTCATACCACCACATAGTGTACTAAAAATGGGGGGAAAAAACAAGTGCATTGAAATTGCAAAAAGAGCAATTCCACTATTTTTGGGGGGTCTTTTATTTATCATATTCACTATACGGTAAATTATAAACCCAAAGGTCAGCACAAGTACACAGACACCAAACTTGTTTTTTTTTATTTAAATTAATTTTTTTTTAGAAATTTGTAAAAAAAAATTGTTGCCGTTTTCAGAGACTCATTGTATACACAAGCAACACACTGATAAATATATTAATTTAAATGCAGATTTACCAGTACCACGATAATACTACCCATCCAAGTACTTAGGAATAAACTCTATTTTATTATGTTTTTGTCACAAGCATGATCTGGTGACCAATGTGCTGCTTAACTTTGGTCACGCTCCCAATATATCACATACTAGTACTACATTCCTGATGATATGTCACAAATATGAATAGGGTAAATTTCCTGTATATAAGTGTGGTAATTAGGATTAGTAAATCTATTAAAATTCATCTCACTAGGTTTGGCAAATTTTGCCCAAAAATTTGATTTACAGTGAATTAATACACAGCAAATCTCATTACTGCAAAGCCTCTAATTGCCTGGAAATGATATACAGCTCTGGCAAAAATTAAGAGACCACTTCAAAATGTTCAGTTTGTCTGATTTTTCTCTTTATAGGTATATTTTTGAGTAAAATGTAAATTGTTCATTTATTCTATAAACTTCTCACAACATGTCTCTGAATTTCCAAGCAATACATTTTTTATTTTTTTCTGACAAAGAAAAATGGTCAAAATGAAAAAAAAAAAACAACAACTGTGCTTTTAGACCTCAAATAATGCAAAAACAAGTTCATAATCATTTAGAAACAATACTAATGTTTTAACTCAGGAAGAGTTCAGAAATCAATATTTTGTGGAATAACCATGATTTTTAATCACACCTTTCATGCGTCTTGGCATGCTTTCCACCAGTCTTTCACACTGCTTCTGGCACAAAAATTTAAGCAGTTCTTTGTTTGATGGCTTGTGACTATCCATCATCCTCTTGATTACATTCCAGAGGTTTTCAATGGGGTTCAGTTCTGGAGATTGGGCTGCCCATGACAGGGTTTTGATGTGGTGGTCTCTTAATTTTTGCCAGAGCTGTATGAATCTCTTTGAGGTCTCCGAAATGTGAATTAAGCCCTTTTAAGCTCTTTATCAAAAACACAGTCTTGTTAATGACTGAGTTACGTCCTCTTATCTGGCTACGGTTGGTGACCAACAGTCTGTTTAATCAGAAAAGCAAAGACAGAGCTTATGTAGTTTTTAAATTAAAAAACTGTGTAAAAGCTATCCCTTTAAGTTTCCTGTGATCCTGCACACCATTTTACTGTTGCTGTAAGTCCATGAGAACATCTGAAATAATTTATACTGGGAAAAACTGAATAATTCAACTTCCTAGGTTTGTGATCCACACAAAACTTATTGACCATGTATTTTAGAAATGATGCACAGAAGGTCTTGCACTTAGTAATAGTCATTGATTCCTGTGCAATGAGACTGTGTCTGTATGTTGCATGCATGGTTGTTTCCATGAATAACACTGTGTGCAGACAAAGGGGAACAGAAACAACTGAGCAGTAGTCCAATCTGAGGGAAATTCATCCCATTATTTAATCCCCCAAAGGTCAATTTTGCAAAAAAAAAATAAGGACAAAGCTCAGATCTAAAAATAATGGGAGTCATAGAGGCTATTCTACAATTCTTTTCTAGCAAATTTTATCCATATTGCTCATCATTGCGCAAAAGCTTAATCCCAGTCCTGTGCAAGGGCCTTCCTTAGGGAAGTGTGATAATCACAACACATGCATGGAGAGCCCAAAAACAGGCTCTCCATGCATGTGTCATGACTGTGACACAGCCGCGACACGTGCAGCTGCGGAACCGATCAGCTGATTGGCCAGCATGATCCAAGAAGCCGGGTTCCCTCTGCAGCTTATTCAGCAAGCGCTAAAGCTTGCTGAATAAGAGGGAACCCGAACAAATTCGCTCATCTCTACTCAAAAACAGAAAAGTATAAAACTATAAACGTCCATATTTTGTAATATTTACAACATGGTTCACATAATAATGGCCTGATTTATCAAGAAATACATTTTGTATGGCAGTCTTTATGAGATAAGCAGTAAATTTTTTGCACTAATTTGAGTTACGCAAACATTTTGTATCATTTTAAGGTGTTTAATGCCATAATTTGGGCAAAAAAGCCAAGATGAATTGTAACCTAAGACTTGTAACTGTTACCAGCCGCGGTAACAGTAATTCTAATTAGTAGTCTAAAAATATCACACTGCAATATTAGAGATTGTACCATAAATAGCATTAACAAACAATAAACAGGATAGGAAATAAATGTCAGGCAACCAGGGAATCCTTTCACTGGAACTCCCAATAATCATCCTGTAATTAGATAAGAAATTGTATTTGCGACAAAGCCAATTAAAGAGGCTCTCAGTGAATGAAATAAAATGGTGTCCCTAATATACAATTATTCAAACTGTAGTCTGTTCTAGTCAAGTCTCAGTAAGGGCAGCAAACTGGAGACATACAGCTCCTGAGACCTGTGTCTGAGCTGACAAGAACTGTATCACATTCCTGTCTGTTGCCAGGAGCAAGGCTGTCATATGTGAAGAAACATATCATCTAACCAGAGCACATTCTTCCACATGCCTCACACCATCACCCATATGGTCGGTCAGCACATCTTATTGCTGCTGAGGGTTAAATCTTCAGCCATCTTTAGAATAAGCAAGGACTCTAAGGCCCAAGATGTTTCTGTGCAAGTGCTCGTAAGGTGATAGTGTTATGATGTTATGGCCTTGCACACACATGCGCATAATTGTCAATAGCGATCTGCAACAACAAGTAGATGTACTCTAGATGGGTTACAGTAAAGAGAGAGTAGCCAGGAGCCAGACACATGCATCATATGGTGAGTAACTGTATTTTTTTGTTTCAATATTTTTATGACATTTTACGGTTTAACAAAATGTCAGGTAGCGGCTGCCATTTTACTGAATCTGCATTTAAGAGAATTACAAAAGATCAGCATTTTGTCATTTTTGTAATATTTATGTAAAATGCAATGACACTCAAATGTATTTGCTATTCTTTGGTTAACATTTTTCATATTACACTTTTTTGCATATTTCCTTCGAGAAGTCACAAAAGTGAAATAAGCAAAATGTATCGTATTATAACAAAATGTATCATATTACAAAAAAATGGCAAAATAGAAGTACAATCTTGTTATTGTTATTTATTAATATAGCATCATTTATTCTATGGCCCTTTTGTATGTGAAAAGAGGTATATAAAAAAGTTACAAGAATCTTGAAGAAAACTAGTCACCGACTAGTACAAGATGAGAGAGGTACCTGCCCGTGAGGGCTCACGGTCTACAAGGGATGGGTGAGAATACAGTATGTGAGGGGAGAGCTGATTGCATCAGTAAGGCAGAACGTGGGTTCCCGTAGATTGGATGCTTTTCAGAAGATGTGTGTTTTAGATTCCTTTTCAAGGTTTCCATGGTAGAGTCTGATATGTTGGGGTAGAGAGTTCCAGAGTAGGGGGGGAAGCATGGTAGAAATCTTGTAAGTGATTGTGGGAAGAGGAGATAAAAAGGGAAGAGAGAAGATATTGGGTGGATCGGCAGTGACATGCAGGTAAGTACAGGCAGACTAGGTCATGGATGTATGAAGGAGAAATTTTGTGGATGGCTTTATATTTCATAGTTAGGGTTTTGAACTGGGCAAAGGGAAGCCAGTGAAGGGATTGACAGAGAGGAGATGCCAGGGATTAGCGGGCTGACAGGTGGATTAGTCAGGCAGCAGAGTTTAGTGTAGATTGAAGGAGTGCAAAATGGTTAGAGTGGAGGCTGTTATGGTCTGGTGATTAAGGAGCGACATGCGACTAGCTCTGAGCAGGTGGTAACTATACAGACCGCAGATCCTGATCTTAACACAGACACTAGCAGTAGCCGTCGGATGTTCCTGTCACTCCCTGGACACCTCGTCACAGCCGGAGATCTAGCTACCCCTAAAGGTAGAAGCAGGAAAGCTATCTTGCCTCAGAGAAAATCCCCAAAGGATAGGACAGCCCCCCACAAATAATGACTGTGAGAGGAGAAGGAAATGACATACGTAGTATGAAACAAGAATTAGCAAAGGAGGCCACTACTAGCTAGAAAGAATTAGTACAGGACAGAACACTGTGCGGTCAGTAATAAAAACTAGAAAAAGTCCACCGCAGAGAAATGCAAAAATCTCCACACCTGAATAAAGGTGTGGAGGGTAAACTCTGCTGCCCAGAGCTTCCAGCTTAGCTGACTAGATACATACTGATAAGCTGGACAAATGAGCAAAACATAGAAAGTGCTAAACAACAAAGTCCACAACAAGTGAACTGCAAAAAGACAAGCAAGGACTTAGATTTGCTGAAATGGTCAGAGTGACAGGGAAATCCTCCTGGCCATAACCCTTCCACTTGACAAGATACTGAAGCCTCCGCCTCGAAAAACGAGAATCCAAAATTTTCTCAACCACATATTCCAACTCCCCCTCAACCAACACCGGGGCAGGAGGATCAACAGATGGAACAACGGGTACCACATATCTCCGCAACAAAGATCTATGGAAAACATTGTGGATGGCAAAAGAGGCTGGAAGGGCCAAACGAAAAGACACTGGATTGATAATCTCAGAAATCTTATAAGGACCAATAAACCGAGGCTTGAACTTAGGGGAAGAAACCTTCATAGGAACATGACGAGAGGATAACCAGACCAAGTCCCCCACACGAAGCCGAGGACCAACACACCAACGGCGGTTAGCAAAACGCTGAGCCTTTTCCTGAGACAACGTCAAATTGTCTACCACATGAGTCCAAATCTGCTGCAACCTGTCCACCACAGAATCCACACCAGGACAATCAGAAGGCTCAACCTGCCCTGAAGAAAAATGAGGATGGAAACCAAAATTACAAAAGAAAGGCGAAACCAAAGAAGCCGAACTAGCCCGATTATTAAGGGCAAACTCGGCCAACGGCAAGAAAGCCACCCAATCATCCTGATCAGCAGACACAAAGCATCTCAAATAGGTTTCCAAGGTTTGGTTAGTTCGCTCAGTTTGGCCATTTGTCTGAGGATGGAACGCTGAAGAAAAAGACAAATTAATGCCCATCTTCGCACAAAAGGCCCGCCAAAACCTGGAAACAAACTGGGAACCTCTGTCAGACACAATATTCTCTGGAATGCCATGCAAACGAACCACATGCTGAAAAAATAATGGAACCAAATCAGAGGAGGAAGGCAATTTAGGCAAAGGTACCAAATGGACCATTTTAGAGAACCGGTCACAAACCACCCAGATAACAGACATCCTCTGGGACACAGGTAGATCCGAAATAAAATCCATGGAAATATGCGTTCAAGGCCTCTCCGGGACAGGCAAAGGCAAAAGCAACCCACTAGCGTGGGAACAGCAAGGCTTAGCCCGGGCACAAGTCCCACAGGACTGCACAAAAGAACGCACATCCCGCGACAAGGAAGGCCACCAAAAGGACCTAGCAACCAAATCTCTGGTACCAAAAATCCCAGGATGACCGGCCAACACAGAACAATGGACCTCAGAAATTACCTTACTTGTCCATCTATCAGGAACAAACAGCTTCCCCACAGGACAGCGGTCAGGTTTATCAGCCTGAAATTCCTGAAGCGCCCGCCGCAAATCAGGGGAGATGGCAGACAGAATCACCCCTTCCCTAAGAATGCCAACTGGCTCAAGGACTCCAGGAGAATCAGGCAAAAAACTCCTAGAGAGGGCATCCGCTTTAACATTCTTAGATCCTGGAAGATATGAGACCACAAAATCAAAACGGAAGAAAAACAGGGACCACCGAGCCTGTCCAGGGTTCAGCCGCTTGGCCGACTCGAGGTAAATCAGATTCTTATGATCGGTCAAGACCACAATGCGGTTCTTGGCTCCCTCAAGCCAATGTCGCCACTCCTCAAATGCCCACTTCATAGCCAACAACTCCCGATTGCGGACATCATAATTGCATTCCGCAGGCGAAAACTTTCAGGAAAAGAAGGCACATGGCTTCATCAAGGAACCATCAGAATTCCTCTGTGACAAAACGGCCCCTGCCCCAATCTCAGAAGCGTCAACCTCAACCTGAAAAGGAAGAGAAACATCCGGCTGACGCAAGACAGGGGCAGAAGTGAATCGGCGTTTAAGCTCCTGAAAGGCCTCAACAGCCTCAGAGGACCAATTAGTCACATCAGCGCCTTTCTTCGTCAAATCGGTCAGGGGTTTAACCACACTAGAGAAGTTGGCAATGAAACGGCGATAAAAATTAGCAAAGCCCAAAAATTTGTGGGTTGAATCCAGTCATGAATGGCTTGGACCTTAACAGGATCCATTTCTATAGACGAAGGAGAAAAAATAAACCCCAAAAAAGAGACCTTCTGAACTCCAAATAGGCACTTAGACCCCTTCACAAATAGAGAATTATCACGAAGGATCTGGAATACCATCCTGACCTGCTTCACATGAGACTCCCAATCATTGGAAAAAATCAAAATATCATCCAAATACACAATCAAGAATTTGTCAAGATAATTGCGGAAAATATCATGCATAAAGGACTGAAATACAGAAGGAGCATTAGAAAGCCCGAAAGGCATCACCAGGTATTCAAAATGGCCTTCGGGCTTATTAAATGCAGTTTTCCATTCATTACCCTGTTTAATACGAACAAGATTATATGCCCCTCGAAGGTCAATCTTGGTAAACCAACTAGCCCCCTTAATCCGAGCAAACAAATCAGAGAGCAAAGGTAAAGGGTATTGGAATTTGACCGTGATCTTATTAAGAAGGCGATAATCAATACAGGGTCTCAAGGAGCCATCCTTCTTGGCAACAAAAAAGAATCCCGCTCCCAATGGTGACGAAGATGACCGAATATGCCCCTTCTCTAAAGACTCTTTTACATAGCTCCACATGGCGGTATGTTCAGGCACAGACAGGTTGAAAAGTCGGCCCTTAGGGAACTTACAGCCAGGAATCAAGTCAATAGCACAATCACAGTTCCTATGTGGAGGAAGGGAACTGGACTTGGGCTCATCAAATACATCCTGGAAATCTGACAAAAATTCAGGAACATCAGAAGAGGGGGAAGAGGAAATTGACATTAAAGGAACGTCACTATGTACCCCTTGACAACCCCAACTAGTCACAGACATTGATTTCCAATCCAGCACTGGATTGTGTACTTGAAACCATGGAAAACCCAGTACAACAACATCATGTAAATTATGCAACACCAGAAAACGGCAATCTTCCTGATGTGCTGGAGCCATGCACATAGTCAGCTGAGTCCAATACTGAGGTTTATTCTTGGCCAACGGTGTAGCATCAATACCCCTTAAGGGTATGGGACTCTGCAAAGGCTGCAAAGAAAAACCACAGCGCCTAGCGAATTCTAAGTCCATTAAGTTCAGAGCAGCGCCCGAATCCACAAATGCCATGACAGAAAAAGATGACAATGAGCAAATCGGGGTCACAGACAGGAGAAACTTAGGCTGCACAGTACTAATGGTAACAGATCTAGCGACCCTCTTAATACGCTTAGGGCAATCAGAAATAGCATGAGCAGAATCCCCACAGTAAAAACACAGCCCATTCTGACGTCTGTATCCCCTCTGTTCCGCTCTAGTCAAAATCCTATCACATTGCATTAGCTCAGGACTCTGCTCCGAGGACGCTGCCATATGGTGCACCACTTTGCGTTCGATCAATCTGAATGGCCAGAGACATAGATTCGCTCAAACCAACAGGCGTGGGGAACCCCACCATAACATCTTTAAGGGCTTCAGAAAGACCCTTTCTGAAAATTGCTGCCAGAGCGTGCTCATTCCATTTAGTGAGCACAGACCATTTTCTAAATTTCTGGCAGTATAATTCTGCCGCTTCCTGACCCTGACACAGGGCCAACAGTGTTTTCTCAGCATGCTCTACAGAGTTAGGTTCGTCATACAATAATTCAAGCGATTGAAAAAATGCGTCTACATTAAGCAACGCCGGATCCCCTGACTCAAGGGAGAATGCCCAGTCCTGAGGGTCACCACGCAGCAGAGAAATAACTATTTTTACTTGCTGAATGGGGTCACCAGAGGAACGGGGTTTCAGAGCAAAAAACAATTTGCAGTTATTTTTAAAGTTCAAAAACTTAGATCTATCCCCGTAAAACAAATCTGGAGTAGGAATTCTAGGCTCTAAGGCCGGAGTCTGAACAACATAATCTTGAATACTCTGTACTCTTGCAGCAAGCTGATCCACATGAGAAAACAACCCCTGAACATTCATGCCCGCATCCAAATCCTGAATCACCCAGAGATTAAGAGGAAGAAAAAAGACAAAACAGACTAAAGAAAAAAAAATGGCTCAGAGCTCTTTTTCTTTTCCTTCTTTTGAGATGCATTAAGCTCATTTTTGGCCAGTTGTACTGTTATGGTATGGTGATTAAGGAGCGACATGCGACTAGCTCTGAGCAGGTGGTAACTATACAGACCGCAGATCCTGATCTTAACACAGACACTAGCAGTAGCCGTGGGATGTTCCTGTCACTCCCTGGACACCTCGTCACAGCCGGAGATCTAGCTACCCCTAAAGGTAGAAGCAGGAAAGCTATCTTGCCTCAGAGAAAATCCCCAAAGGATAGGACAGCCCCCACAAATAATGACTGTGAGAGGAGAAGGAAATGACATACGTAGTATGAAACAAGAATTAGCAAAGGAGGCCACTACTAGCTAGAAAGAATTAGTACAGGACAGAACACTGTGCGGTCAGTAATAAAAACTAGAAAAAGTCCACCGCAGAGAAATGCAAAAATCTCCACACATGACTAAAGGTGTGGAGGGCAAACTCTGCTGCCCAGAGCTTCCAGCTTAGCTGACTAGATACATACTGATAAGCTGGACAAATGAGCAAAACATAGAAAGTGCTAAACAACAAAGTCCACAACAAGTGAACTGCAAAAAGACAAGCAAGGACTTAGATTTGCTGAAATGGTCAGAGTGACAGGGAAATCCTCAGAGAGCCATGACTCCAAGCTCAACAATTGACAACTGGCATTGAATTAGGGAAAAGGCCAGACTAATATAGCAGAGCCAGAAAGACGATCAGTGAAAACAGCTGCTGATGCTAAATCCAAGAAGCAGCCATAACACTCAAAACCACAGGAGGGAGCCCAAGAGCAGAACTCACAAAAATGCTATTTATAACCACCGGAGGGAGCCCAAGATCGGAATTCACAACAGGAGGCCACAAAGCTGGAGGTTACAGTACTTGAAGTGGCGAGAAAATGAGGGCATGCACTAGTGTTTGTGCTGATTCTTGATTAAGGAATGTAAGGATCCAGGAAATATTTTTGAATTGGAGTCGGCAGGAAGTGGCAAGTGTTATGGTGCTGGTGGTTAGGAACACTTGGAATGACCTGATAGGTAAACCAGAAATATAGGACAAGCTCTGGGGACGTGGGAACTTTACTGACCGCAAACCTGATCCTATCACACACACTATAGGCAGCCGTGGAGCGTACCTAACTCTCCCTAGACGCCTCTTCACAGCCTGATAGCTAGCTACCCCTAGAGAGAAACAAAAGCCTCACTTGCCTCAGAGAAATTTCCCCAAAGTAAAGTCAGCCCCCCACAAAAAATGACGGTGAGTTAAGAGGAAAATACAAACATAGGAATGAAAACAGGTTTTAGCAAAAGAGGCCCACTAGTACTAAATAGTACGAAGATAGCAAGGGAACTGTGCGGTCAGTATAAAATACTACAAAATATCCACGCAGAGAGTACAAAAGACCCTCACACCGACTCACGATGTGAGGGAGCAACTCTGCTCCCCAGAGCTTCCAGCTAGCAAGAAAAATAGCATAGAAACATTTTCCAAAAGCAATGAGCAAAAATGAACTAGCATGAACTTAGCTTCTCCAGGAGGAGACAGGTCACACATGAAGTCCCAGAGAGAACTGAACCAACACTGAATACAATGACAGCTGGCAACAAGTAAAGATCTAGGTGGAGTTAAGTAGGCAACCAGCACTGCAGAAAACGAGGCAGCTGGAGCCCAGCTAAAGACCAGCAGTATCACTCAAAGCTACCAGAGGGAGCCCACGAACAGAACTCAACAAAGTACCATTCACGACCACAGGAGGGAGCCCGAGAACGGAATTCACAACAGTACCCCCCCCTTGAGGAGGGGTCACCGAACCCTCACCAGAGCCCCCAGGCCGATCATGATGAGCCAAATGAAAGGCACGAACCAAATCAGCAGC
The DNA here is from genome assembly GCF_051348905.1 of Ranitomeya variabilis. Lineage (NCBI taxonomy): Eukaryota > Metazoa > Chordata > Amphibia > Anura > Dendrobatidae > Ranitomeya > Ranitomeya variabilis. The sequence continues at coordinate 830,242,736 of NC_135233.1, forward strand.
ATGGACATCAGAGGCAACAACCCAGGAATTATCCTCCTGACCATAGCCCTTCCACTTAACCAAGTACTGAATCTTCCGTCTCGAGACACGAGAATCCAAGATCTTCTCCACCACATACTCCAATTCTCCCTCGACCAACACCGGAGCAGGAGGATCAACAGAAGGAACCACAGGCACCACATACCTCCGCAACAATGACCTATGGAACACATTATGGATGGCAAAAGATGCTGGGAGGTCCAAACGAAATGACACAGGATTGAGGATTTCAGAAATCTTATAAGGACCGATGAAACGAGGCTTAAACTTAGGAGAGGAAACCTTCATAGGAACATAACGAGAAGACAACCAAACCAAATCCCCCACACGAAGTCGGGGACCCACACAGCAACGGCGGTTAGCAAAGCGCTGAGCCTTCTCCTCTGACAGCACCAAATTGTCCACTACGTGGTTCCAAATCTGCTGCAACCTGTCCACCACAGAATCCACACCAGGACAGTCAGAAGGCTCAACCTGCCCTTAGGAAAAACGAGGATGAAAACCAGAATTACAAAAAAAAGGCGAAACCAAAGAAGCAGAACTAGCCCGGTTATTGAGGGCGAACTCAGCCAATGGCAAAAAAGTCACCCAATCATCCTGATCAGCAGAAACAAAACATCTCAGATAAGTTTCCAAGGTCTGATTAGTTATTTCGGTTTGGCCATTTGTCTGAGGATGGAAAGCCGAAGAAACAGAAAAATCAATGCCCATCTTAGCACAAAAGGACCGCCAAAATCTGGACACAAACTGGGACCCTCTGTCCGACACAATGTTCTCCGGAATACCATGCAAACGAACCACATTCTGAAAGAACAGCGGAACCAAATCAGAGGAGCAAGGTAATTTAGACAATGGCACCAAATGGACCATCTTAGAAAAATGATCGCAAACCACCCAGATGACAGACATCCTCTGAGAGACCGGAAGATCCGAAATAAAATCCATGGAAATATGCGTCCAGGGCCTCTTTAGGACAGGCAAAGGCAAAAGCAATCTGCTGGCACGAGAACAGCAAGGCTTGGCCCAAGCATAAATCCCACAGGACTGCACAAAAGAACGCACATCTCGCGACAAGGAAGGTCACCAAAAGGACCTAGACACCAAATCTCTGGTCCCAAAAATCCCAGGATGACCCGCCAACACTGAACAATGAACCTCGGAAATATCTCTACTGGTCCATTTATCAGGGACAAACAGTCTCTCCGGTGGACAACGGTCAGGTCTATCGACCTGAAACTCCTGCAGCACCCGCCGCAAATCAGCGGAGATGGCAGACAGAATCACCCCCCCTCTGAGGATACCAGCCGGTTCAGGAACTCCCGGAGAGTCAGGCACAAAACTCCTAGAAAAGGCATCAGCCTTCACATTCTTAGAGCCCGGAAGGTATGAAACCACGAAATTGAAACGGGAGAAAAACAGCGACCATCGAGCCTGTCTAGGATTTAGCTGCTTGACAGACTCGAGATAAATCAAATTCTTGTGATCCGTCAAGACCACCACACGATGCTTGGCTCCCTCAAGCCAATGTCGCCACTCCTCAAATGCCCACTTCATTGCCAACAACTCCTGATTGCCAACATCATAATTACGCTCGGCAGGTGAAAACTTTCTAGAAAAGAAAGCACATGGCTTCATCACAGAGCCATCAGAGCTTCTCTGAGACAAGACAGCCCCTGCTCCAATCTCAGAAGCATCAACCTCGACCTGAAAAGGGAGAGAAACATCCGGCTGACGCAAGACAGGAGCCGAAGAAAACCGACGTTTCAGCTCCTGAAAGGCCTCAACGGCCGCAGGAGACCAATTCGTCACATCAGCACCCTTTTTGGTCAGATCAGTCAAAGGCTTAACCACACTAGAAAAATTAGTGATGAAGCGACGGTAAAAATTAGCAAAGCCCAGGAACTTCTGAAGACTCTTCACAGATGTAGGTTGAGTCCAATCATAAATGGCCTGGACTTTAACTGGATCCATCTCAATAGTAGAAGGGGAAAAAATAAAGCCCAAAAAGGATACCTTCTGGACTCCGAAGAGACATTTAGAGCCCTTCACAAACAAAGCATTAGCACGCAGGACCTGAAATACCATCCTGACCTGCTTCACTTGAGATTCCCAATCATCAGAAAAGACCAGGATATCATCCAGGTATACAATCATGAATCTATCCAGATACTCTCGGAAGATGTCGTGCATAAAGGACTGAAACACAGAAGGGGCATTAGAAAGCCCAAATGGCATCACCAAGTACTCAAAATGGCCTTCGGGCATATTAAATGCTGTTTTCCATTCATCGCCCTGCTTTATACGCACAAGATTATATGCTCCTCGAAGATCTATCTTGGTGAACCAACTAGCCCCCTTAATCCGAGCAAACAGATCGGACAGCAGAGGCAAACTGAAATTTGACCGTGATTTTATTAAGAAGGTGATAATCAATACAGGGTCTCAAAGAACCATCCTTCTTGGCCACAAAAAAGAACCCTGCTCCCAATGGTGACGAGGACGGGTGAATATGTCCTTTCTCCAAGGACTCCTTTATATAACTCCACATAGCGGTATGCTCTGGCACAGATAAATTGAACAGTCAACCCTTAGGGAACTTACTACCAGGAATCAAATTTATAGCACAATCACAATCCCTATGAGGAGGTAGGGCACTGGATTTGGGCTCATCAAATACATCCTGGTAATCCGACAAAAATTCAGGGACTTCAGAAGGAGTAGAAGAGGCAATTGACACCAAAGGAACATCACCATGTACCCCTTGACAACCCCAGCTAGACACAGACTTTGATTTCCAATCCAATACTGGATTATGAACCTGCAGCCATGGCAACCCCAACACGACAACATCATGCAAATTATGTAACACCAGAAAGCGGATATCCTCCTGATGTGCAGGAGTCATGCACATGGTCACTTGAGTCCAGTACTGAGGCTTATTCTTGGCCAATGGCGTAGCATCAATTCCCCTTAGTGGAATAGGAAACTGCAAAGGCTCCAAGAAATAACCACAGCGCCTGGCAAATTCCAAATCCATCAAATTCAGGGCAGTGCCTGAATCCACAAAAGCCATAACTTGCCTCAGAGAAATTTCCCCAAAGTAAAGTCAGCCCCCCACAAATAATGACGATGAGTTAAGAGGAAAATACAAACATAGGAATGAAAACAGGTTTTAGCAAAAGAGGCCCACTAGTACTAAATAGTATGAAGATAGCAAGGGAACTGTGCGGTCAGTATAAAATACTACAAAATATCCACGCAGAGAGTACAAAAGACCCTCACACCGACTCACGATGTGAGGGAGCAACTCTGCTCCCCAGAGCTTCCAGCTAGCAAGAAAATAGCATATAAGCAAGCTGGACTGAACTTATCATATACTGAGAAACATTTTCCAAAAGCAATGAGCAAAAATGAACTAGCATGAACTTAGCTTCTCCAGGAGGAGACAGGTCACACATGAAGTCCCAGAGAGAACTGAACCAATACTGAATACAATGACAGCTGGCAACAAGTAAGATCTAGGTGGAGTTAAGTAGGCAACCAGCACTGCAGAAAACGAGGCAGCTGGAGCCCAGCTAAAGACCAGCAGTATCACTCAAAGCCACCAGAGGGAGCCCACGAACAGAACTCAACAAAGTACCATTCACAACCACAGGAAGGAGCCCGAGAACGGAATTCACAACAGGCAAGGGCATGGATATGTGGTTTAAAGTAGAGATAAGAGTCAAGGGTTACTCCAAGACTGAGAGTTTGGGTGACTGGGGAGAGTGAGAAGCAATTGACTTTGATGAATAGGTCTGTTGGGGTAGTTGAGTGAGGTGGGGAAAGATGATGAATTCCATTGTATCCATGTTAAGTTTTAGAAATCTAGCAGAAAGCAAAGATGAAATAGTAGCCAGACATTGTGGAATTCTGGCTATTAAGGAGATGATATCAGGCCCAGAGAGGTAGCTCTGTGTGTCATCAGCATAGAAATGATGCCGGAAGCAGTGGGACACATTTAGGCTCACTGTCCTAGGATCAGATGTAACAATTTAATGTCTCAATAGAAATTATTTACTTTTGACATGTATAGCTTTCCATCTTAGAGTATGGAAACAGGCTTTACAGTGTTAATATGTTACATTAGTATTAAAACTTACATCATGAAATATAGTAGAATTGTAACAGTTTAACTAATGATGCCACATTTGGAAGTCACCTTAATAAAATAGAATGCTACTTCATATAGATGAATTTTGCCAGTACAATGTTGTTAAAGCATGTGCTATATGTGAAATTCTATAACTGTAGGAGTGAGAAATGAAAATGCCAGATTTCTGACAAAATGATGCATTGATTTAGCCTACATGAATCTCATTAGTGTCATACACCGGCGTCTAGTGGCAAGTTATATTTTTTAAGGGGGAGCATAATATTGTTATGTCCAATTTTCATCAGCTTGAATATTTCAAAATTTCCAGATTATTCAAGAAAGATGTTTGTATGACAATTTTCTTAGTTGCACATTTTATATAAAACAGAGTTTAATGCTGATAGACGTGAAATTGTGTATATGGCAGGACATGGCATATTATGTTTCTAACATTTTTCCTAAAGTTGGAAAGGATCCAAGTGCTTTTTCTCTGGATTCAGTGCTTTGAATAGGTTTTTGCTCTGACATATGTATGGTACAGTCTACTGCATTAGTTTGCTATAAAAATAGCAGCATATTTAGTTTTAACTAAATTCTGAAATAGTTTGTTCATCAAGCTACAAAATAATTTATCTATGAATATGATCTCTATAACAATAGATCATAACATTTACATTACTTTATCAAACTAACCTTGAGCTGCAGCTTGAATTTTATGCAAAGCTCTCCTTAGGCTATTGAAAACAGTTAAAGGAGTTGTCCGGTCCAAATCGAAAAGTCTGCAGTCATACAGAGTGACTGCTGACTTATTGATTTGGATGGGACAAACCCAGAAGGCACATGTGAATACAGTGGGACAATCTGATGATTGTACACTGCTTGTTATAAAAACATCCCAAAATGTAATGACCACAACAAGAGGGACCGAGCTAAGCAACATTGACAAAAGGTACTCAGCCTCTTAAATTGATCATTGGTGTTCTAAAAAATGCTAAGATACAAGCAAACCTGTAATTACAACAGATGTCTTTTCCTGTTGCATTAGATATTTTGTAAGTAAGGGGGAAACACAGATTGTTGTTGGACTATACAAAAAATATTTTAGCCCACTTCCTCGTTATCTTTAGCTACAGTTAATAAACTACTAGATATAGATGAAGAACACTGCAGAAATATTTTTGAGTTGGAGTCATCAGAAAGCGGCAAGGGCTTGGATATGTGGTTTAAAGGAGAGATCAGAGTCAAGGGTTACCCTGAGGCAGTGAGTTTGCGTGACTGGGGAGAGTGATAATTCATTAACTTTCATGGATAGGTCTGTTGGGGGTTTGAGTAAGATGAAGAAAGATGATGAATTCCATTTTATCCATGTTAAGTTTTAGAAATCTAGCAGAAAGGAAAGGTGAAATAGCAGCCAGACATTATGGAATTCTGGCTATTAAGGAAATGATATCGGGTCCAAAGATGTAGATCTGTGTCATCAGCTTAGAAATGATGCTGAAAGCCATGGGACTCTATGACCTTTCCCAGGACAAAGGTATAGATGTAGACGAGCAGGGGTCCTAGAACTGAGCCTTAGAGGACACTGACAGATAGGGGTGAGATGAGGAGGTGGTGTGTGAGTGGGAAACACTGAATGTCTGGTCTTTTAGGCAAACTAGTTTGATACTAGTTTAATGTTTGTCTACATTTTTATATATAGACACAATTAGACCCACTGTCAAAGGATCAGATGTAACAACTTAATGTCTCAATAGAATTTGCTTACCTGGAACATGTATAGCTTTCTATCTGAGAGTATGGAAACAGCCTTTACATTGTTAATATGTTGAATTAGTATTGTAAATTACATCATGAAATACCTGCTCTTTAATCTTTACCTACAATTAATAAAATGCCAGATATAGATGAAGAACATTGTGGTCAAATGACCATGTCAAGCATGGAGTAGGGGATGGAGTATGAATAATTTGTAGAGGACTGCACCCCTACATTGAAGGGGCGAGCACCTACAGGGCCATGTTACCAGCTATCTCATCTAATTTGTTTAATCCCATATCACAACTGAAGAAAGTACTGATCCTCTGGTTCTCTACTATTGTAATTAGAGATAAACTGGTAAGATCTAAATTGCAAAGAATATTCCTTTAACAATTTCTCTAATTTTGTAAACAATTTTATTTTCTAGAACACACCATTAATAATCTGTAGATCCTTATACATTTAACACTGTTGCACAAAAAATGCAATATTGGCTTGGGTAGGCTAGTACCAATGAACGTGCCAAAGTGGTCACTCCAAATGCTCAATTTTACAATTTTCATGTGAAGTCACACTGAACATGCTCCTCAGTAAATATGATCACTTGATATTATTCTGAATTATGTGTCAAGTTTTTAATTCCCATATATATTCATGTCTCTAATAAAGTGATAATTCAGTATAAATGGGTTTAACCCCTTCACCCCCAAGGGTGGTTTGCACGTTAATGACCGGGCCAATTTTTACAATTCTGACCACTGTCCCTTTATGAGGTTATAACTCTGGAACGCTTCAACGGATCTTGGCGATTCTGACATTGTTTTCTCGAGACATATTGTACTTCATGATAGTGGTAAAATTTCTTCGATATAACTTGCGTTTATTTGTGAAAAAAACGAATATTTGGCGAAAATTTTGAAAATTTCGCAATTTTCCAACTTTGAATTTTTATGCCCTTAAATCACAGACATATGTCACGCAAAATACTTAATAAGTAACATTTCCCACATGTCTACTTTACATCAGCACAATTTTGGAACCAAAATTTTTTTTGGTGACGGAGTTATAAGGGTTAAAATTTGACCAGCAATTTCTCATTTTTACAACACCATTTTTTTTAGGGACCACATCTCATTTGAAGTCATTTTGAGGGGTCTATATGATAGAAAATACCCAAGTGTGACACCATTCTAAAAACTGCACCCCTCAAGGTACTCAAAACCACTTTCAATAAGTTTATTAACCCTTCAGGTGTTTCACAGGAATTTTTGGAATGTTTAAATAAAAATAAACATTTAACTTTTTTTCACTCAAAATTTGTTTCAGCTCCAATTTGTTTTATTTTACCAAGGGTAACAGGAGAAAATAGACCACAAAATTTGTTGTACAATTCGTCCTGAGTACGCTGATACCCCATATGTGGGTGTAAACCATTGTTTGGGCGCAGGGCAGAGCTCGGAAGGAAAGGAGCGCCATTTGACTTTTCAATGCAAAATTGACTGGAATTGAGATGGGACGCCATGTTGCGTTTGGAGAGCCCCTGATGTGCCTAAACATTAAAAACCCCCACAAGTGACACCATTTTGGAAAGTAGACCCCCTAAGGAACTTATCTAGATGTGTGGTGAGCACTTTGACCCAACAAGTGCTTCACAGAAGTTTATAATGCAGAGCCGTAAAAATAAAAAATCATATTTTTTCACAAAAATGATCTTTTCGCCCCCAATTTTTTATTTTCCCAAGGGTAAGAGAAGAAATTGGACCCCAAAAATTGTTGTGCAATTTGTCCTGAGTACGCTGATACCCCATATGTGGGTGTAAACCATTGTTTGGGCGCAGGGCAGAGCTCGGAAGGGAAGGAGCGCCATTTGACTTTTCAATGCAAAATTGACTGGAATTGAGATGGGACGCCATGTTGCGTTTGGAGAGCCCCTGATGTGCCTAAACATTGAAACCCCCCACAAGTGACACCATTTTGGAAAGTAGACCCCTTAAGGAACTTATCTAGATGTGTGTTGAGCACTTTGACCCAACAAGTGCTTCACAGAAGTTTATAATGCAGAGCCGTAAAAATAAAAATCATATTTTTTCACAAAAATGATCTTTTCGCCCCCATTTTTTTATTTCCCCAAGGGTAAGAGAAGAAATTAGACCACAAAAGTTGTTGTGCAATTTGTCCTGAGTACGACGATACCCCATATGTGGGGGTAAACCACTGTTTGGGCGCATAGCAGAGCTCGGAAGGGAAGGAGCGCTATTTTACTTTTCAATGCAAAATTGACTGGAATTAAGATGGGATGCCATGTTGCGTTTGGAGAGCCCCTGATGTGCCTAAACATTAAAAACCCCCACAAGTGACACCATTTTGGAAAGTAGACCCCCTAAGGAACTTATGTAGATGTGTTTTGATAGCTTTGAACCCCCAAGTGTTTCACTACAGTTTATAACGCAGAGCCGTGAAAATAAAAATTCCTTTTTTTTTCACAAAAATGATTTTTAGCCCCCAGTTTTGTATTTTCACAAGGGTATCAGGATAAATTGGACCCCAAACTTTGTTGTCCAATTTGTCCTGAGTACGCTGATACCCCATATGTGGGGGGGAACCACTGTTTGGGCGCATGACAGAGCTCGGAAGGGAAAGAGCGCCATTTGGAATGCAGACTTAAATGGATTGGTCTGCAGGCGTCACGTTGCATTTGCAGAGCCCCTGATGTACCCAAACAGTACAAACCCCCCACAAGTGACCCCATATTGGAAACTAGACCCCCAAGGAACTTATCTAGATGTGTTGTGAGAACTTTGAACCCCCAAGTGTTTCACTACAGTTTATGACGCAGAGCCGTGAAAATAAAAATTCCTTTTCTTTCACAAAAATGATTTTTTAGCCCCCAGTTTTGTATTTTCACAAGGGTATCAGGATAAATTGGGCTCCAAAAGTTGTTGTCCAATTTGTCCTGAGTACGTTGATACCCCATATGTGGGGGGGAACCACTGTTTGGGTGCATGACAGAGCTCGGAAGGGAAGGAGCGTCATTTGGAATGCAGACTTAAATGGATTGGTCTGCAGGCGTCAAGTTGCATTTGCAGAGCCCCTGATGTACCCAAACAGTACAAACCCCCCACAAGTGACCCCATATTGGAAACTAGACCCCCCAAGGAACTTATCTAGATGTGTTGTGAGAACTTTGAACCCCCAAGTGTTTCACTACAGTTTATAACGCAGAGCCGTGAAAATAAAAATTCTTTTTTTTTTTCACAAAAAATGATTTTTTAGCCCCCAGTTTTGTATTTTCACAAGGGTATCAGGATAAATTGGACCCCAAAAGTTGTTGATCAATTTGTCCTGAGTACGCTGATACCCCATATGTTGGGGTAAACCCCTGTTTGGGCACACGGGAGAGCTCTGAAGGGAAGGAGCACTGTTTTACTTTTTCAACGCAGAATTGGCTGGAATTCAGATCGGATGCCATGTCCCGTTTGGAGAGCCCCTGATGTGCCTAAACAGTGGAAACCCCCCAATTATAACTGAAACCCTAATCCAAACACATCCCAAACCCTAATCCCAACGGTAACCCTAACCACTCCTCTAACCCAGACACACCCAACCGTATTCCCAACCGTAAATGTAATCCAAACCCTAACCCTATCTTTAGCCCCAACCCTAACTGTAGCTCCAACCCTAGCCCCAACCCTAACCCTAACCCTAGCCCTAACCCTAGCAATAACCCTAGCCCTATCACTAGCCCTAACACTAGCCGTAACACTAGCCCTAACCCTAGCCCTAACCCTAGCCCTAACCCTATCCCCAACCCTAGCCCTAACCCTAGCCCTAACCCTAGCCCCAACCCTAGCCCTAACCCTAGTCCTAACCCTTGCCCTAACCCTAACCCTAGCCCTAACTCTAGTCCTAACTCTAGCCCTAACCCTAGCCCCAACCCTAGCCCTAACCCTAACCCTAGCCCTAACCCTTGCCCTAACCCTAACCCTAGCCCTAACTCTAGTCCTAACTCTAGCCCTAACCCTAACCCTAACCCTAATGGGAAAATGGAAATAAATACATTTTTTAATTTTTTTATTTTTCCCTAACTAAGGGGGTGATGAAGGGGGGTTTGATTTACTTTTATAGCGGGTTATTTAGCGGATTTTTATGATTGGCAGCTGTCACACACTGAAAGACGCTTTTCATTGCAAAAAATATTTTTTGCGTTACCACATTTTGAGAGCTGTAATTTTTCCATATTTGAGTCCACAGAGTTATGTGAGATCTTGTTTTTTGCGGGACGCGTTGACGTTTTTATTGGTAACATTTTCGGACATGTGACATTTTTTGATCGCTTTTTATTCCGATTTTTGTGAGGCAGAGTGATCAAAAACCAGCTATTCATGAATTTCTTTTGGGGGAGGCGTTTATACCGTTCTGCGTTTGGTAAAATTGATGAAGCAGTTTTATTCGTTGGGTCAGTACGATTACAGCGATATCTCATTTATATCATTTTTTTATGTTTTGGCGCTTTTATACGATAAAAACTATTTTATAGAAAAAATAATTATTTTGGTATCGCTTTATTCTCAGGACTATAACTTTTTTATTTTTTTGCTGATGATGCTGTTTGGCAGCTCGTTTTTTGCGGGACAAGATGACATTTTCAGCGGTACCATGGTTATTTATATCAGTCTTTTTGATCGCGTGTTATTCCACTTTTTGTTTGGCGGTATGGTAATAAAGCGTTGTTTTTTGCCTCGTTTTTTTTTTTTTTTTCTTACGGTGTTTACTGAAGGGGTTAACTAGTGGGGCAGTTTTATAGGTTGGGTCATTACGGACGCGGCGATACTAAATATGTGTACTTTTATTGTTTTTTTTATTTTATTTAGCTAAAGAAATGTATTTATGGGAATAATTTTTTTTTTTTTTTCTTTATTTAGGATATTTTTTTTATTTTTTTTTTACACACATGTGGGGAATTTTTTTTTTACTTTTTTACTTTGTCCCAGGGGGGGACATCACAGATCATTGATCTGGCAGTGTGCACAGCACTCTGCCAGATCTGCGATCTGCTGTGCAGGGCTGCAGGCTTACCAGCACCTGCTCTGAGCAGGCACTCGGTAAGCCACCTCCCTCCCTGCAGGACCCGGATGCCGCGGCCATCTTGGATCCAGGACCTGCGGTGAGGAGGGAGGTAGGAGACCCTCAGAGCAACGCGATCACATCGCGTTGCTCCGGGGGTCTCAGGGAAGCACGCAGGGAGCCCCCTCCCTGCGCGATGCTTCCCTATACCGCCGGTACACCGTGATCATGTTTGATCGCGGTGTGCCGGGGGTTAATGTGCCGGGGGCGGTCCGTGACCGCTCCTGGCACATAGTGCCGGATGTCAGCTGCAATATGCAGCTGACACCCGGCCGCGATCGGCCGCGCTCCCCCCGTGAGCGCGGCCGATCGGCTATGACGTACTATCCCGTCGAGGGTCAGATAGGCCCAGGTCACCTCGACGGGATAGTACGTCTAAGGTCACAGAGGGGTTAAACACTTAGCAAAATAGGCAGTTTTTTCTATGAATATACAAGTCACTTATATTTGTGTCAGAACATACAGAATTTCTACTAAAAAAAAACTCTAGTCCAGCGAATGCCAAATTATACTAGATGGCATTGTAGAAATGGGTTTTCTATGGAAAAAAAGCACAGTAGTTACATTTCATTTGTTTGTAACATTTGCATGACATTTCTAGTTTTGGACTCAGGCTACGTTTTGGGAATTCCTGATAGCATTTCATCTCTCCTTTAGCATCCATGGTATGTGCATATGGACATCTGAACATTAATCTTGATTGGGCCTGGTTCCATGCTGATGTTTAATTCTTCACCCAAATGAAAGGTGATATCTGGTTACAGTTTACAGATGCAGACTAGTGAGCAAGTAATGGTAATAATTAGGCAGATTTCATCTCAGATAATAAGTAATTCAAGGTCCCAATAGTCCCACATTAAATGCAATACTGGAGAATTACAATAAGTGCTATTCTAGATGTAACAAGTATTATGGGAGTAGCTTAAAGTAGAGTAGCTCTTATAGAAGTTTTGATAATAAGGCAAAAAAGTCTGAAAAGCAGTACAATTTTCTAACAGTACTCTACATATGCTATTAAGAAGCAAGAGTAGTTTTCAGGAACTTGTTTTCTGCAAATGGATCATTCCCTGAGACTGTTGTACAGCAGGCACTGAAATTGGTGCATTTACAAAACACAAGCCATAAACCAGGGCCGTTGTTAGTACATTATACTTATGTTAGTGACTTCAAACTTAGTATGTATATCATCTCTCTCTACTGCTTTATTGCAAAGCTTCAAGATATATAACATATTTGTTCTATCTCAAAACATTACAACAGCCATATTTTTTTAGATTTCTATTAACTGTGCAAGATGTCTTACATGTTTTCATTTAGTTTTTGTATTATTTTGTGATATATAATATGTATTTTAAAAATGGAATTCAAGTATTGAAGAAGATTTACTATCAAATACATCACAATTTAAATGCACCTCAAAGCTGAAGTATGTGCCTTGTATCAAGTAAATAGGACCTTCCTGACAAAGTAAAATAGAGCAAAAATTAAAGTAGACCAAAAGATCCTCAAAAGCTAGACATCATGCTATGATCCAAAGAAATTGTGGAACAAAATGAGAAACAAAGTGGTTAAGATCTATCAGTCTGGAAAATATTCTAAAGCACTTTTTAAAGCTTTGGGACTCATGCAAACCAGTGAGAGCTATTATGCACAAATTGCGAAACATATAACAGTGGTAAACCTTCCAAGGGGTGACCCCAAGATTGCAGCAATGATTCATCCAAGAGAACATAAAAGATCCCACAACAACATCCAATGAACTGCAGGACTCACTTGCCTCAGTTAAAGTGTTCATGACCCCAATTAAGAGACTGGGCAAAATTGTCCTGCATTGCAACGTTCCAAGACTAAAACCACTGCTGAGCAATAAGAACATAAAAGCTCATTTCAGTTTTGCCAGAAAACATCTTTATGATCCACAAGACTTTTGGGAGAATACTCTGTGGACTGTGAAGACAAAAGTTTAACTTTTTGGAATAGTATGTCCCATTACATCAGGCGTAGAAGTTAACACAGTATTTCAAACAAGGAACATCATATTAACAGTAAAATATGGTGGTGGTACTGTGATGGTCTGAGGCTGTTTAATTGCATGAAACTATGTTTTCTGCTGTCTACCAAAAAATCCTGAAGGAAAATGTCTGGCAATCTGTTCATGACCTCAAGCTGAAATTCACTTGGGTTATGCAGCAGGACAATAATCCAAAATGCACCAGCAAGTCCTCCTGTGAATGGCTTAAGAAAAACAAAATTAAGAGTTTGGAGTGGCAAATAGTGTTGAGCGATACCGTCCGATACTTGAAAGTATCGGTATCGGAAAGTATCAGCCGATACCGGCAAAGTATCGGATCTAATCCGATACCGATAGCCGATACCAATACAAGTCAATGGGACTCAAGTATCGGGCGGTATCCTGATGGTTCCCAGGGTCTGAAGGAGAGGAAACTCTCCTTCAGGCCCTGGGATCCATATTAATGTGTAAAATAAAGAATTAAAATAAAAAATATTGCTATACTCACCCTCTGACGCAGCCTGGACCTCACCGAGGGAACCGGCAGCGTTGTTTGCTTAAAATGCACGCTTTTACTTCCTTCCATGACGTCACGGCTTGTGATTGGTCGCGTGCCGCCCATGTGGCCGCGACGCGACCAATCACAGCAAGCCGTGACGTAATTTTCAGGTCCTCAATGCCTAATTCTAGGCATTCATGATTTTAAAATTACTTTCCGGCTTGTGATTGGTCGCGTCGCGGTCACATGGGCGACGCGACCAATCACAAGCCGTGACGTCACGGGAGGCAGGAGACGCGCGCATTTTTAAAATTACGTCACGGCTTGTGATTGGTCGCGTGCCGCCCATGTGGCCGCGACGCGACCAATCACAGCAAGCCGTGACGTAATTTTCAGGTCCTGAATGCAGAAATAGGCATCAGGACCTGAAATTATTTCACGGCTTGCTGTGATTGGTCGCGTCGCGGTCACATGGGCGGCACGCAATTAATCACAAGCCGTGACGTAATTTTAAAAATGCGCACGTCTCCTGCCTCCCGTGACATCACGGCTTGTGATTGGTCGCGTCGCCCATGTGACCGCGACGCGACCAATCACAAGCCGGAACGTAATTTTAAAATCATGAATGCCTAGAATTAGGCATTGAGGACCTGAAAATTACGTCACGGCTTGCTGTGATTGGTCGCGTCGCGACCAATCACAAGCCGTGACTAGGGTTGAGCGACCTTTACATTTATAGGATCGGGTCGGGTTTCACGAAACGTGACTTTTTCAAAAGTCGGGTCGAGTGAAATCGGCCAATCCTATAAAAAAGTCGCAGTCGGGGTCGGCCGAAACTCGAAACCCAATGCAGTGCATTGGGTTTCCAATGGTTCCCAGGGTCTGAAGGAGCGGAAACTCTCCTTCAGGCCCTAGGATCCATATTTAAGTGTAAAATAAAGAATTAAAATAAAAAATATCGCCATACTTACCATCTGATGTGCCCTGGTACTAAGCGGGAACCTTCCTTCCTTAGAATCAGCCTTCCAGGACCTTGCAGTGACGTCGCGGTGACGTCGCGGCTTGTGATTGGTCGCGCGGCCGCCCATGTGACCGCTCGCGCGACCAATCACAAGCCGCGATGTCACCGTGACGTCACCGAGGGTCCTGGAAGGGCTGATTCTTAGGAAGGAAGGCTGCCGGAAAGAAGCCGAGGGTGAGTATATTCCTATTAGGTATATACTCACCCTCGGACATGCCCTGCTTCTTTCCGGCAGCCTTCCTTCCTAAGAATCAGCCCTTCCAGGACCCTCGGTGACGTCACGGTGACATCGCGGCTTGTGATTGGTCGCGCGAGCGGTCACATGGGCGGCCGCGCGACCAATCACAAGCCGCGACCTCACCGCGACGTCACCGCAAGGTCCTGGAAGGCTGATTCTAAGGAAGGAAGGTTCCTGCTTAGTACCAGGGCACATCAGATGGTAAGTATAGCGATATTTTTTATTTTAATTCTTTATTTTACACTTAAATCTGAATTCCGAAACCAATTCCCGATATCTTAAACATATCGGGAATCGGTATCGGAATTCCGATTCCAGATTCAGAAGATCGCCGACTTCATGGCCGACCCCACACAGGGGTCGGGTCGGGTTTCATGAAACCCGACTTTGCCAAAAGTCGGCGACTTCTGAAAATTGCCGACCTGTTTCGCTCAACCTTAGCCGTGACGTCACGGAAGGAAGTAAAAGCGCGCATTTTAAGCAAACAACGCTGCCGGTTCCCTCGGTGAGGTGCAGGCTGCGTCGGAGAGGTGAGTATGGCAATATTTTTTATTTTAATTCTTTATTTTACACATTAATGTTGTTTCAATACCGATACCCGATACCACAAAAGTATCGGATCTCGGTATCGGAATTCCGATACCCGCAAGTATCGGCCGATACCCGATACTTGCGGTATCGGAATGCTCAACACTAGTGGCAAATGAAACTCCTGACCTTAATCCTATTTAAATGTTTTGGCATGACCTTAAAAAGGAGGTTCATGCTCGGAAACCCTTCAATGTCACTGAATTACAGCAATTCTGCAAAGATGGTGAGACAAAATTCCTCCAGAGCGTTGTAAAATACTCATTGCCATTTATCGCAAATTCTTGATAGCAGTTACTGCTAAGGGTGGCCCAACCAGTTATTAGGTTTAGGAGGCAATAACTTTTTCATAAAGGGAACTGTAGGTTTGGATTGTTTTTTCCATTAATAATAAAGACCTTCATTTAAAAACTTTATTTGCGTTTACTTGTGTTATCTTAGTCTAATATTTAAATTTCTTTGATGATCTGAAACATTTAAGTGTGACAAACATGCAAAAGAATTGGAAATCGGGAATGGGGCAAACACTTTTTCATGCAACTGTACAATGTTTTTTAGACACTTTCAGCATCTAGCATGCAGAACAATTGTCACTTTCTATCAGAAAGACTGTGGCTTTGCCTGAAAGGGTGTGGTTAAATATGCAATGTTGTGCCCCAAAATGTTTTAACATGATACAAGGCCTCATTCAGATATCCGTATTTCACTTATACCTTCTGTCCATGCTTTTCATGGTTAGAATACGCACCCATTAAAGTCTATCGGACAGTTCACATGTCATTTTTTAACAGTGCTACTCACGGCCACCTGTCTGATCCTCAACACACCTTCGGATCCTCCACTCTTTGGAATGGAAACAATGTATGTCCTGCACTGTGTCAGGACTTCCATTTGTCATAGCATCTGGTATGGTTCTGTGTACATGTGCGGGAAGTCACCGGTGCTATGATGTCACAGTGCACAAGATACACAGTTTCCATCACAAGTGGTGGGGGAGCCAAAGATGTGGCAAGACTGGACAGGTGACAGTGAGTAGCCAAGGAGACTGAGAGGTCAGCTGTGAGATGTGTATACCAATTTTTTTTATTTTTAACCTCTTAATGACCGCCGATACGCCTTTTAACGGTGGTAGTTAAGGGTACTTAAACCACTGCACCGTTAATTAACGTAGCTGTGGAAAAAGTGTATAGCGCCCCCCAGAGTTGGATTTCCTCTGGTGTCTTGGCTGCCGGGGGGACCTGCGACACCAGAGAACATTATTTGGGTCGGTTTATACCAACCCCGGGTTGCGGTCACCGGTAATTAACCATATACCGGTTGACCGCAAAAAAAGTGCGATTTGCCATTTAATTTCTTTGTCCTCCGATGTGATTGCACATCAGAGGACAGAGAAATAGGGTCCCCGATCCCTCCCAGGTACCTCCCGGTGCTCCTCGGTCCTTATGCTTCCCCCATGGGCGCCACCATCTTCTCTCGGGAAGAAAATGGTGGGCGCATGCGTAGTGCGCACACCAGATCTCGGGGTCTCAGCTGCCGGGGGTAGCCCAGACCCCAAAGAACATGATTTTGATCACTTTTTACTAACCCGTTTTGCGATCGCTGTTACTAACATGTAACAGTGGCCACAAAAAGAAAAAAGCCATCAATTTTTAACCATTATAACTTCCAAACAAAAAAATTTTGTTTCCAAAATTGTGCTGATGTAAAGTAGACATGTGGGAAATGTTATTTATTAATTATTTTGTGTGACATATCTCTCTGATTTAAGGGCAGAAAAATTCAAAATTTAAAAATTGCAAGTAATATCAAAGAAATGTTACCACTTACAAGAAGTACAATATGTCACGAAAAAACAATCCCAGAATCAGTGGGATCCGTTAAAGTGTTCCAGAGTTTTAACCTCATAAAGTGACAGAGGTCAGAATTTTAAAAATTGGCCTGGTAATTAAGCTGAAAATTGGCTCCGTCACTAAGGGGTTACATATTATGCTTACTATGCTTTGGGGCCTAGAGGAGCAACAGAGCATAATAAGAAATATTAACTTTGTGCAAATTGCATTTCCCAGAAAAAACTGCGTGAACAGGCAAATTTGAATTTTTCCTGATCTTCTCATCTGCAATCACAGCACTTTGTAAGTCACTGAGCATTATACCCAGAATGAAATAGTGTGATATATTTGGCTTCACAAAATTGAATTAGATGGCATTTGTAAAGTCACGGAGTGATAAATAAGAATGCATTATGCTACACTGTATAAATAACATTTTCTCTTTATTTACTTGCTATAATACTGTTTGGGCTGTGATGAGTCTGTGAGATATACAATTTCTGTGTTCTTGGCCTGCTCAGTATATTTATTACAGCATTGTTTGATCGCTTGCAGCATTTAAACTTTAAATTACCTTTGGCATTGCAAGATAAGATTAGCACATTAAAAGGAAAGCCTTGAAATAAGGAAAATGTGTCATTTATGGTTGTCTCTTTCATTCCTTAAATTCCCACATTTGCTTTCCAGGAATGGATTTGAGTGCTGTGCATTTTATTTAAAATGTAGCTTCAGTACGCAAAACACAACTATGGATGATTGAATTTGAAAATATTTTCATCTCAGTTCAGTATATTGAAATTTACTTACTACTTTCAGTGCAGTACCACATATGCCCATGTTTGTCAATTATTTAAAAAAAAATTGGGCAGATTCATTATTTGCGTTTCTATCTAATTTTTTTTTTTTGTCTTGTGGTCTTCCTTACTGTGTTTTGCACCCGAGTCTTGAATGGAAGATGGTGGGTAATTCTTTTTTTTTTTCTTTTTTAAATTAGAGATTTTTAAAAAATGTAATTTACTTTTTTGCACCTTTTTAGAGCAAAAAGTTGCACGCATGCTTAAAATTTTGCACATTAGTCTTGAACTTTAAAAAAATGAAAAATTTTATCTTCTATGGTACAATTGCACAATATTGTAAAATATCAAAAAGTTTCAAATGATGACTTAGACTAGCTAGTAGTGTTGAGCGATACCGTCCGATACTTGAAAGTATCGGTATCGGAAAGTATCGGCCGATACCGGCAAAGTATCGGATCCAATCCGATACCGATACCCGATACCAATACAAGTCAATGGGACTCAAGTATCGGACGGTATCCCTGATGGTTCCCAGGGTCTGAAGGAGAGGAAACTCTCCTTTAGGCCCTGGGAACCATATTAATGTGTAAAATAAAGAATTAAAATAAAAAATATTGCTATACTCACCTCTCCGAGGGAACCGGCAGCGTTGTTTGCTTAAAATGCGCGCTTTTCCTTCCTTCCGTGACGTCACGGCTTCTGATTGGTCGCGTGCCGCCCATGTGGCCGCGACGCGACCAATCACAGCAAGCCGTGACGTAATTTTCAGGTCCTTCTAGGCATTCAGTATTTTAAAACTACGTTCCGGCTTTGTGATTGGTTGCGTCGCGGTCACATGGGCGACGCAACCAATCAAAAGCCGTGACGTCACGGGAGGCAGGAGACGCGCGCATTTTAAAATGCGCGCGTGTCCAGCCTCCCGTGACGTCACAGCTTGTGATTGGTCGCGTCGCCCATGTGACCGCGACGCGACCAATCACTAAGCCGGAACGTAATTTTAAAATACTGAATGCCTAGAAGGACCTGAAAATTACGTCACGGCTTGCTGCGATTGGTCGCGTCGCGGCCACATGGGCGGCACGCGACCAATCAGAAGCCGTGACGTCACGGAAGGAAGGAAAAGCGCGCATTTTAAGCAAACAACGCTGCCGGTTCCCTCGGTGAGGTCCAGGCTGCGTCGGAGAGGTGAGTATAGCAATATTTTTTATTTTAATTCTTTATTTTACACATTAATGTTGTTTCGATACTGATACCCGATACCACAAAAGTATCGGATCTCGGTATCGGAATTCCGATACAGCAAATATCGGCCGATACCCGATACTTGCGGTATCGGAATGCTCAACACTACTAGCTAGGTTATTTGGATTAGCAAAACCATGCCAATAATAGTAAAAACAAACATAAAATCAGTAAAGTTAGCTTTAAAAAAGGGCAAAAATTCAATAATGAATAGGGTGCAAACATAAGAATAGCAAATAATCCTCCCTCTCTCGTCTGTATAAAACACATAGCTGAAAAGAAGGTATCAGTGTGTCACCAATGTGTGTACCATCAATGCATCATCAGTGTTTTTCCGATATGAAGAAAATACGAATTAAATTTTAAAGCTTCTTCTAAACTTTGCAATGTTAAACATATACAGCACACAGATAGAACATGTGCTGTACATGTTTTTTGTGGACCCATAGACTTATATTGGCCTGTGTTATCTGTGTGTCTCTGTGTATTTTGCACGGACACGCGGTACTTGTAAAAACAAACACATATGCATAGCAGCATAGGTTATAATGGGTATGTGTCGTGTCAAGAGTAAACTGCAGCTGCTGATGCGGCCCAGCCCATAAACGCCCCAAGCCGGCCGACCTCGGAAGGCGTGGGGCGCGCGTTCGCCGGGGATGCAATACAGACCCTTTATACTGCAGAGGGGGATCCAGGCCTACCTGAACTAGGGGAGGGCAGAGGCCGGGGTTCTGTGGCAGCTGAGCATGTGGACAAGGAAAGAGACACATAGGACTTGATTACACAGCACAACTTCAGGCATAGAGAAAGTAAAGTTTTCTAAAGTAAAGTCACATAGTACATAAACCAAACATGACTATGCCAGGCTCCAGATTCCACACCTCCCAGAAGGGTACCACCCAGTGGACACGAAGGCACCAACAAATCACCGTGGCACACATAGGTGGGACATCAGGACACAGGCAGGACATCAGGGTACACAAGGTCATCAGGATGCAGGCAAGACATCAGGGTACAGACAGGACATCTGGACACAGGAAGGCAATCAGGACATCAGGACAAAGACAGGGCATCAGGACATCAGGAGTATCAGATAGACATCTGGGACACTGACGTGGCAGCCCAGGTCGTCGGCTGGGACACTGTCGTGGCAGCCAGGGGCATCAGTTACATCTGGACATTGGACACAGAAAGGACATCAGGACACAGGCAGGACATTAGGACATCAGGAATACTAGATAGACATCTTGGACACCGGCATGGCAGCCCAGGTCATCAGCTGGGACACAGGGGTGCAGCCCAGGGCATAACTTACATCAGGACATCAGAGACAAGAAGGACATCAGGACATTAGGGAACACAAGGTCATCAGGTTCCAGACTGTGGTCGTCAGGCTCCTGGCATCAGACCTAGGAAGGAACTCAAGCGGGATGGTCCTAGAAACGCAGGATTGCTCGACCTGCCAGGAGCTAGCACCGCATGGTAGTCAGAGCACAGAGTAGTAGATGCTCAGCAGAAACACCGGTTACAAGAGAACTCAAAGTAACTGGGTGCAAGACTCCAGGCGCAGAGGGATTCCAGGAACATAAAACAGCAGACACAGTTCAGACAGGGTCAGGTACAGGACAGGTACAGGATCAAGGATTCAGGCCTGGATATACCGCCTCCAGGACAGGCACCAAAACAGGACAAAACAGGAATCAGGGCAAGGACTTTGGTACCAAAACATAGACAGGAGAGGTGCAGGAGCAAAAACAAACATAGCAAAGTTCAGGAGCTTTGTAAGTAGCTCAGGCCCCACCCATAGTGCAGGGGAACTTTATATAGGAGCTGCCCCTCAGCAATTGGCTGGGGACAGCATTTCAAGTACACAAACTAACCCTGATAAAAGAAAAGAAGGTGTGGCCATGCACACCCTTAGCACAAACATAAACCATTACAGCACAATCAGTGCAGGAACTGAGGCTCAGGGCACCTGGCTGTGACTGCATGCCCTGACACACGTGGAAAGTCATGCACAAGCTGTAAATGAGCTCACAACATGCAGACAGCTTCCACAGCGGCAGCCAGGGACCGCACAACCAGATGGTCATGCAGCAGAGCAAGGACCTAGCCACCCATGTATGGCTACACAGCAAAGCAGGGAACTGAGAAGGCTCCATGCAGGTAACATCCAACAGTATCCCAGCTCAATTAGGGGGAAATAAGTTAAAACAAAGACATGCATTGTCATGCCGAAAACCAGATACAGACAGAATGGCGTGACATGTAGTATCTTTAAGTACAATGGATACTGTCATGATCCGGGTCGGAGTTTGCTTTCTGTTTATCTTACTCTGGCCTGCTCATGGTGAGGTTAACTATTTCTGCATCTCTTTGATTTGGCAGTGGCTGTTTCTTGGTGCTCTTGCTGGCAGCTTGTGTCAGTGATAGTTTTGGGCTTGCTGGGGCTGCTAACCCGTTAGACCCCAGTGTTCCTTTTGCCTCTGACCTTCCTTACTGGTGCCTGACCTGTCTCCTGTACCTGACCTAGTGTGACTCTGGTGTGTATCCCCTCCATTTTTTGACTCGGCTTGAACTCTGACTTTGTCTCCTCTCTCCCGTCTTTGTTACGACATGTCTGTCTGGCTTTTGACTTACTGGCTTACTCTGACTGTTTTCTCTGTCTCACAGAGTACTGTGGAGTACTGTGTAGAGTACTGTGTAGAGTACTGTGGAGTACTGTGGAGTACTGTGTCCAGTTTTGGGCACCGGTGCTCAGGAAGGATATAATGGAACTAGAGAGAGTACAAAGGAGGGCAACAAAATTAATAAAGGGGATGGGAGAACTACAATACCCAGATAGATTAGCGAAATTAGGATTATTTAGTCTAGAAAAAAGACGACTGAGGGGCGATCTAATAACCATGTATAAGTATATAAGGGGACAATACAAATATCTCGCTGAGGATCTGTTTATACCAAGGAAGGTGACGGGCACAAGGGGGCATTCTTTGCGTCTGGAGGAGAGAAGGTTTTTCCACCAACATAGAAGAGGATTTTTACTGTTAGGGCAGTGAGAATCTGGAATTGCTTGCCTGAGGAGGTGGTGATGGCGAACTCAGTCGAGGGGTTCAAGAGAGGCCTGGATGTCTTCCTGGAGCAGAACAATATTGTATCATACAATTATTAGGTTCTGTAGAAGGACGTAGATCTGGGGATTTATTATGATGGAATATAGGCTGAACTGGATGGACAAATGTCTTTTTTCGGCCTTACTAACTATGTTACTATGTTACATCTCCGGTACCTTTGATCCTGGCTGGTTCTGACCCTCTGCTTGTATTTTGACTACGAGTTCTATTTTCCCCTTTAAACTATACGCTCACCGACCGTTACTGACTTGGCTCGTGTTGACCACTCTCTTTCACCACCTGGTGGCACGGTGCAGCTTGCACTGTGCTGCGGTACAGTAAGTGAGACCTCTTTTGCTCTCACCCACTCCCCCTCGTGAAGTCTGTACATACCTGCATTGCTGCAGCGTGAGATACCATATGTACTGGAAACATGGATGTGTGAAGGAGGATTTAGAGACATTTTGACCCCAGGATTAAATGATACAAAGACAATATTAAATCAGGGCAAAAGTATTTTTAGAGAACTGCCAGTTCAACAAATATGGCACAAAATAAGGATTCAGAGATCCTCCAAAATGTCAGAATTTGCCAGTTCATAGAGAGTACTTATATCAGACTATGGTTTTACGTTTTGTTCATGTCTTGTTTTCTACTCATAGCAAAGCTGAGATAAATAGATACTTGTTCAAAACTCTCTTGATGAACCTTAGTAGACCTCAAAGACTACTATTGTTGTAAGATAGGTTCTCCTGGTGAATAATTTAAAGGATTTCAATAGTTTTAGAGTTCATTTTATACTTTACTACTAGTGTTGAGCATTCCGATACCGCAAGTATCGGGTATCGGCCGATACTTGGGGTATCGTAATTCCGATACCGAGTTCCGATACTTTTGTGGTATCGGAAATCGGAATCGGAAGTTCCCGGTGTATGGTTCCCAGGGTCTGGAGGAGAGGAGACTCTCCTTCAGGCCCTGGGATCCATATTCATGTAAAAAATAAAGAATTAAAATAAAAAATATGGATATACTCATTGAGGAGTTTAGGGCCTGCGATGACGTCGCGGCCTGTGATTGGTCGCGTGAGTGGTCACATGAGCGGCACGCGACCAATCACAAGCCGCGACGTCATCGAAGGTCCTAAACTGCTCATTCTTAGGAACGGAGGCTGCCGGTTACAATCGGTAAGTTCAAGGGGCCACCGGACGGGTGAGTATATCCATATTTTTTATTTTAATTCTTTATTTTTTACATGAATATGGATCCCAGGGCCTGAAGGAGAGTTTCCTCTCCTTCAGACCCTGGGAACCATCCAGGACACCTTCTGATACTTGAGTCCCATTGACTTGTATTGGTATCGGGTATCGGTATCGGCGATATCCGATATTTTTCGGGTATCGGCCGATACTATCCGATACCGATACTTTCAAGTATCGGAAGGTACCGCTCAACACTATTTACTACATGCAAATGCATGAAATTCTATTAGTTTTTTACCCTGTGCCAGATTTTTTTTCCGTTATGACCCTGGTGCTCTTCTTTATCTGACCGCTCCCAGCACTTTAACCCCTGGAACACTGCGATCAAACAAGATCACAGTGTTCCGGTGGCATAGAGAAGCATCGTGCAGGGAGGGGGCTCCATCCTTGCTTCCCTGAGACACTCAGAACAAAGCGACGTGATTGTGTTGTTCTGAGGTTCTCCCTGCCTGTAGACCCGGGATCCAAGATGGCCACGGGGGAATTATGGGTCCTGCAGGGAGGTGGCTTCTCAGTGCCTGCTGAGAGCAGGACCTGAGAAACCTCCTTCACTGCCTGTCAGATCACTGATCTAACACAGTGCTGTGCAAAGTGTTGGATCAGCGATCTGACTTTATACAGTGATGTCCCACCCTGGGACAATGTAAAAAAGTAAAACAAAATATTATACTGTGTAAAAATATATTTTTTTAAATTCCTGAATAAAGAAAAAAACAGTGTTGTTCCAATAAATACATTTCTTTAAGTAAATAAAACAAAACAATAGAAGTACACATATTTAGTATCGCTGCGTCCATAACGACCCGATCGATAAAACTGTCCCACTAGTTAACCCCTTCAGTGAAAAATATGAAGCAAAAAGCAATGCTTTATCATCATACCACTGAACAAAAAGTGGAATAACACACAATCAAAAAGATGGATATAAACATGGTACTGCTGAAAACCTCATCTTGTCCCGCAAAAAATGAGCTGCCATACAGCATCGTCAGCGAAAAAATAAAAAAGTTATAGCCCTCAGAATAAAGTGATGCAAAAATAATTATTTTTTATACAAAATAATTTTTATTGTATAAAAGTGTCAAAACGCAAAAAAGATGTAAATGAGGTATCTCTGCAATCGTACTAATCCGAAGAATAAAACTGCTTTATCAATTTTACCACACGCGGAATGGTATAAACGCCCCCCCCAAAAGAAATTCATGAATTGCTGGTTTTTGTTCATTCTACCACCCAGAAATCATAATAAAAATCGATCAAAAAATGTCATGTGCCAGAAAAATGTATCAATAAAAACGTCAACTCATCCCGTAATGAACAAGACCTAAAATGACTCTGTGGGCCAAATTATGGAAAAATTATAGCTCTTAAAATTTGGTGATGCAAACACTATTTTTTGCAATAAAAAGCATTTTTTTGTGTGTGACAGCTGCCAAACATAAAAACTCGCTATAAAAACACTCTATAAATAGTAAATGAAACCTCCTTTATCACCCCTGTTATGATTGAACTGGTGGTTAGGAGCACTAGAAATGACCAGATGAGCAAACTAGTAATACAGGACGAGCTCTGGGAAGTGGGAGCTCTGCTGACCGCAACCCCTAATCCTAACACAACAACTAGAAATAGTCATGGAGCGTTCCTGACTCTGCCTAGACGCCTCTTCACAGCCTAAGAGCTAACTACCCCTAAAAATAGAAAATACAGCCTACCTTGCCTCAGAGAAATTCCCCAAAGAAATAGGCAGCCCCCCACATATATTGACTGTGAGTTAAGATGGAAGTCACAAACACAGGAATGAAATAGGTTTCAGCAAAGGAGGCCAGACTTAACTAAATAGACTGAGGATAGAAAAGGTATCTTTGCGGTCAGCATAAAAACTAACAAAAAAACACACAGAGTGTGCAAAAGAGAGCACCGCACTGACTCACGGCGCGGTGGTGCCACTCTGCATCCCAGAGCTTCCAGCTAACAAGACAAAATCATAATAGCAAGCTGGACAAAAACACAAAGGTAACAAATAAGCTAACAGGGACTTAGCTTTTGCTGAAGTAGACAGGTCATCTGAAAGATCCAAGAAAACTGAACCAGTACTAGGACATTGACAGCTGGCATCAGGTAACGATCTGACTGGAGTTAAATAGAGCAGCCAGCCAAGGCCTAAACGAGGTCAGCTGGAGAAGGAACCTCAGAACCAGCAGCTCCACTCACAGCCACCAGAGGGAGTCCATGGACAGAACTCGCCGAAGTACCATTCATAACCACAGGAGGGCGTTTGAGAACAGAATTCACAACACACCCCCTTAGTTAGGGAAAAATAGTAAAATAAAAAAATTGATTTATTTCCATTTTTCCATTAGGGTTAGGGCTAAAGTGAGGATTAGGGTTGGGGCTAGAGTTGGGGTTAGGGTTTGGATTATGTTTACAGTTGGGATTAGGGTTGGGATTAGGGTTAGGGGTGTGTCATGGTTAGGTGTAGGGTTAGGGTTATGGTTAGGGTTGGGATTAGGGTTAGGGGTGCGTTCAGGTTGGGGTTTTATTTATAATTGGGGGGTTTCCACTGTTTAGGCACATCAGGGGCTCTCCAAGCGCAACATCGCGTCCGATCTCAATTCCAGCCAATTCTGCATTGAAAAAGTAATATGTGCTCCTTCCCTTCCGAGCTCTTCCATTCGCCCAAACAGTGGTTTACCCACACATATGGGGAATCTACTTACTCAGGACAAATTGCACAACAACTTTTGTGGTCCAATTTCTCCTGTTACTCTTGGAAAAATGCAAAACTGGGAGCTAAAAAATCATTTTTGTGGAAAAAATGTTGTTTTATTTTCACAGCTCTGCGTTATAAACTTTAGTGAAACACTTGGGGGTTTGAAATTCTCACAGAACATCTCGATAAGTTCTTTGGGGGGTCTAGTTTCCAAAGTGTTGTCACTTGTGGGTGGTTTCTACTGTTTAGGTACATCAGGCGCTCTGCGATCGCAACGTGACGCCAGCAGACGATTCCATCAAAATTCCGAAACGGCGCTCCTTCCCTTCCAAGCTCTGCCATGCCCCCAAACAGTGGTTCCCCCCACATATAGGGTATCAGCGTACTCAGAACAAATCGCACAACAACTTTTCGGCTCCAATTTCTCCTGTTACCCTTGGGAAAATAAAAAATTGGGGGCGAATAGATCATTTTTGTGGAAAATTATGATTTTTTTTTACGGCTCTATATTATAAACTTCTGTGAAGAACTTGGGGCTTGGAAGTGCTCACCACACATCTAGAAAAGTTTCTTCGGGGGTCTACTTTCCAAAATGTTGTAACTTGTGGGGTTTTACCACTGTTTAGGCACATGAGAGGCTCTCCAAATGCGACATGGTGTCCTATCTCAATTCCAGCCAATTTTGTATTGAAAAGTCAAACGGGGCTCCTTCCCTTCCGAGCTTAGCCATGCGCCCAAACAGTTGTTTACCCCCACATGTGGTGTATCAGCATACTCAGGTCAAATCTTACAACTACTTTTTTTGTCCAATTTCTTCTGTTACCCTTGGGAAAATAAAACAAATTGGATCTGAGTTTAAATTTTTTGTGAAAAAAAGTTAAATGTAATTTTTTTTTAGAACCTGTGAAGCACCTGAAGGGTTAATAAACTTCTTGAATGTGGTTTTGAGCACCTTGAGGGGTGCAGTTTTTAGAATGGTGTCAATTTTGGGTATTTTCTATTAGATAGACCCCTCAAAGTGACTTCAAATGTGATGTGGTCCCTAAAAAAATGGTGTTGAAAAATGAGAAATCGCTGGTCAATTTTTAACCCTTATAACTTCCTAACAAAAGAAATGTTGTATTCCAAGATTGTGCTGATGTACAGTAGACATGTGGGACATGTTATTTATTAAGTATTTTGTGTGACATATCTCTGTGATTTAAGGGCATGAAAATTCAAAGTTGGAAAATTGCTAAATTTTCAAAATTTTCACCAAATTTCAGTTTTTTTCACAAATAAACGCAAGTCATATCAAAGAAATTTTACAACTAACATGAAGTAAAATATGTCTCGATAAAACATTGTAAGAATCACTGCGATCCATGGAAGTGTTTCAGAGTTATTACCTCATAAAGAGACAGTGGTCAGAATTGTAAAAATTGGCCAGGTCATTAACATGCAAACCACCCTTGGGGGTTAAGGGTTTAAGGATTTACAATAAAACATTCCAAACCAATAAGAAATTACATTTTACATAAAAAAATTACTTTTTTTGTATTAGACATAAAGGAGGGCCTCATACACATTCTGTTCAAATTGTCATGTATTAGTACTCCTAGACTCATAAAGACTATGCATATTTTAGGGTTATGTACCAAGAAAATGTACTCCAGACTATGAAGATTATCTATGGGTGAGCAATATAATTCCGATAAGGGTATGTGCACACGTTGATTACAATTTGTGCACCATTTCTGTATCTCGTGACAGGAAAAATGCAGTGGCAAAATCCCACATTTTTGGTGCATTTTTGCCACATTTTTGGTGCTTGTTTGCCCTGTGTTTTTGGTTGATTTAAGTGAAGTTAATGGAGAAAAGTACAGGGCAAAAATATGCAGAGACTGACATGCTGCAGATTATTTTCTGCATCAAATCTGCAATTCAAACTTACTTAATATGTGCATGACACTTCAGGTTTCTCATTCACTTTGCTGTCATCAGGTTTTGCTTCAGTATTTGCCAATCTGCGTTGAAAAGAACATGACAAAAAAGCACCCAATCTGCAACGTGTGCACACAGCCTAACATTTTGAAAAAAAAATGGAGGCTTATATAGCAATGAAATCTACCCAGAATATGCTAAACTCTCTGAATGAGCACCATAATGCCATTAATTTTTTAAACAACTTTTTTGAGGCTTGTAGAGCAATGAAATCTACCCAATAATATCTAAAAGTTTATGGATGAGCAATATTAAACCAATACAAGTTAATTTGGGGTTATATACCAACGATACCAATGAAATGTACTCCAGACCACGGAATAGTCTATAGGTGAGCAATATAATACTGATAAATTTTTGAACAGGGTTTTTGAGGTTCATGTACAGTGCCTTGCGAAAGTATTCGGCTCCCTGGAACTTTTCGACTTTTTACCATATATCATGCTTCAAACATAAAAATACCAAATGTAAATTTTTGGTGAAGAATCAAAATGTGGAACACAATTGTAAAGTTGAACAAAATGTATTGGTTATTTTAAATTTTTTGGGAAATTCAAAAACTGAAAAGTTGGGCGTGCATTATTATTCGGCCCCTTTAACTTAATACTTTGTTGGGCCACCTTTTGCTGTGATTACAGCTGCAAGTCGCTTGGGGGATGTCTCTATCAGTTTTGTACATTGAGAGACTCAAATTCTTGCCCATTTTTCCTTGGCAAACAGCTCCAGCTCAGTGAGGTTTGATGGAGATCGTTTGTGAACATCAGTTTTCAGCTCTTTCCACAGATTCTCGATTGGATTGAGGTCTGGACTTTGACTTGGCCAATCTAACACCTGGATATGTTTATTTGTGAACTATTCCATTGTAGATTTTGCTTTATATTTGGGATCATTGTCTTGTTGAAAGACAAATCTCCGTCCCAGTCTCAGGTCTTTTGCAGACTCCAACAGGTTTTCTTCAAGAATGGTCCTGTATTTGGCTCCATCCATCTTCCCATCAATTTTAACCATCTTCCCTGTCCCTGTTGAATAAAAGCAGGCCCAAACCATGATGCTGCCACCATCATGTTTGACAGTGGTGATGGTGTGTTCAGGGTGATTAACTGTGTTGCCTTTACGCCAAAATATTGTTTGGCATTGTTGCCAAAAAGTTCAAGAACATCTTCTTCCATATGTTCGATGTGTCTCCCAGGTGGCTTTTTGCAAAATTTAAACAGCACTTTTTATGGATATCTTTAAAAAATGGCTTTCTTCTTGCAACACTTCAATAAAGGCCAGATTTGTGCAGTGTATGACTGATTGTTGTCCTATGGACAGACTGTCCCACCTCAGCTGTAGATCTCTGCAGTTCATCCAGAGTGATCATGGACCTCTTGGCTGCATCTCTGATCAGTCTTCTCCTTGTTTGAGATGAAAGTTTAGAGGGACGGCCGGGCCTTGGTAGATTTGCAGTGGTATGATACTCCTTCCATTTCAATATGATTGCTTGCACAGTGCTCCTTGGGATGTTTAAAGTTTTGGAAATCATTTTGTATCCAAATCCGGCTTTAAACTTCTCCACAACTGTATCACGGACCTGCCTGCTGTGCTCCAGTTCCTTGGTCTTCATGATGCTCTCTGTGCTTCAAACAGAACCCTGAGACTATCACAGAGCATGTGCATTTACACAGAGACTTGATTACACACAGGTGGATTATATTTATCATCATTAGGCATTTAGGACAACATTGGATCATTCAGAGATCCACAATGAACTTCTGGAGTTAGTTTGCTGCACTGAAAGTAAAGGGGCCGAATAATATTGCACACCCCACTTTTCACTTTTTGAATTTCCAAAAAAATTTAAAATAACCAATAAATTTCTTTGAGTTTCACAATTGTCTTCCACTTGTTCTTGATCCTTCAACAAAACTTTATATTTGGTATTTTTATGTTTGAAGCATGATATGTGGTAAAAGGTTGAAAACTTCCAGGGAGCCAAATACTTTTGCAAGGCACTGTAGCAACAAACTGTACCCAAGACAATGTAATACCAAATGAGTAAGTAATGTAATACAGATACATTTTTTAACAAGTTTTTTGAGGCTTAAGTAGCAACGAAATGTATCCATGAAGATGTAATACCCTATGGGTGAGCAATATGATGCTGATACTTAACACATTTCTTGAGGGTTATATACCAACAAAATGTACTTCAGACCATTGATTAGTCTATGGATGAGCAATATAATACCAATAAAATTTGTAACAAGTTTTTTGAGGATTTTATAACAGCATCTGATCACCGCCTGTGTGTAGCAGAGGTGAGCAGACAACTGCAGCTTCTAGACTCCCATGGAGACTATAGAAGCATTCAAAAAGTAAAAAAAGTTTTTAAAAATACAAAAAAGAAAAAAAATATATATAAAATTTGAAATCACCCACCATTCGCCCCATTCAAAATAAAACAATTAAAAAAAGATATACACATACTGTATTTGGTATCTCCGTTTTCAGAATCACCCGATCTAACAATATAAAAAAAATCACATCAGTAAACAACATTGCAATAAAAGAAGTCAATGCGCCAGAAGTATGTTTTTTGGTTGCTGCAACATTGCATTAAAATGCAGTAATGGGCAATCAAAAATGTTGTTTCTACACCAAAATGGTATCAATAAAAACATCAGCTCAGTGCTCAAAATAAGCCCCCACACATCCCCAGATCATGAAAAATGGAGATGCCATGGGCGTCGGAAAATTATGCCCTTGTTTTTGACAACCTTTGAATTTTTTTCACCCCTTAAATAAAAAACAACCTATACATGTTTGGCATCTATGAACTGATAAGGACTTGGAGAATCATAACGGCAGGTTAGTTTTAGCATTTGGTAAACATGGTAAAAAAAAGAACCCCAAAAAACAATTGTAAAATTGCCCTTTTTTTCAATTTCACCGCACTTGGAATGTTTTTCCCGTTTTCCAGTACAAGATATGGTGAAACCAAAACCAATAGTGTTGTACAAAATTACAACTAGCCCCGCAAAAAACAAGCCCTCTCATGGTCATATTGACAGAAAAATAAAATAAAAATTATGGCTCTGGCAAGCAGGGGAGCAAAAAACAGAAACACAAAAATGAAAATGGGCTACAGCATGAAGGGGTTAAAAATGTTTTTTGATGCTTTTATAGCAACAAAATATACCTAAGAAGATGAAATACCCTCTGGGTAAGCAGTATGATACTGATATATTTGAAACAAGTTTTTGGAGGCTTATATAACAACTAAATGTACCCAAGAAGATGTGTACTCTATGGTCAAGCAATATGATACCTATCAGGAATATGATGTATTTGATTCTCTATTATCATGGTACATCCAATAGGTCTGGGTATAGACACAAGCTGTTGGCTATTGACCCCCTTTCCTCCCATCTCCTTCTCCCTGTTGACAATACAGCTGCAACGTGAAACTCCAGTTTGTGACTCCGTTCCTCCTCCCTCAAGAATGTGGGGGTTAGCAAAAAACCAGTTCTTTGTTTCCAGCCAGGTGCATTCTGTTGTGTAAGAGAGTTATTCAAGAGGGAGTAATTAAACCCCAGGTAAGGAGGTAGGTGTGAAAGTTACATATTTGGTATGTGCCAGGGTAGAGTGACACGCACAGTGTTTTTCTAATGTCCCGTACCAGCAGAAACTGAGAAAAGCATTATTGCTTACCTGAGATACATAGCCAAGTCATGTTTAGACTTAATAGAATGCTACTCTCGAACCAAGATCAATGCTGGTCATGTAATGGTGCCACGAGCTTGCCCCGAGTTCTGAAATTAAGGAAGTTTTGGTTGCTTAGAAAAGAGGAGTGCTTTCATAACTTCATCCACTCAGTGATGTCACGACCGGGGGGTATAAGATAGTGGGAGCTCATTTTGCACTGGTTTTTGCCCAGGGAGCCAGCTAAAGAGAGACTCTGTGATGCCTTTTAATGTCATCCCTCCCCCACACAACATGGTCAGCCATGATATAAGACAAATGTAAGTTTACTTTAATCTTTAATCCCTTTTATTTTGTGATCGATCTGTACATACATGATTGTCTCATTTTGATAATATCTTTTTATATACTTTTGTAAACATTGCCTTATCTTTTTGGAGTAAAAGTTATAATATTGACTAGTCCCGTCCTCCTTGCTCTAAAACCTACCTCCAGTGTCCTCTGAAGTAAATTACGCTACTGATTGGGTTAGCTCCTGACCCGCTATTAGTCATAGGAATAGGAGCTGGTGGCAGCAGATCGTACAGAGCTTGTTGGGAAACGCTGTCAGTGATGGATGGGTTTATAAGTGTATTGCTCTGCTGCGGCCAGGAATAATTATATAGCCCTCACTGCAGTGTGCCCAATAGCAAGTACATAGCAGGCAGCCTTTCGGGTGACTAATTATTCTAGGTGCAGTTCCCTGACTGACCTCAGGGTAAGGGCGTGCTAGAGAGCTGCAAGTTCCAAACTGGAACTGGGAAGTGGGCTATAAATAATTCCCTGAAGAAAGAACTGGGGGCAACCAAACACCACTGGTTCATGACATATTCAGGTCATGAAAAATTGAGATGCTATGGGCGTCGGAATATTATGTCCTTTTTTAATTTTTGACAACCATTGAATTTTTTTCACCCCTTAAATAAAAAGCAACTTACATATGTTTGGCATCTATGAACTGATAAGGACCTGGAGAATCATAATGGCAGGTCCTTTTTAGCATTCGGTCAACATGGCAAAAAAAAAAAAAAAACAGTTGTAAAATTGCATTTCTCAATTTCACCACACTTGGAATGTTTTTCCCATTTTCCAGTACAAGATATGGCGACAGAAAAATAAAAAAAGTTATGGCACTGGGAAGTAGGGGAGCAAATAACAGAAACACAAAAATGAAAATGGGCTATGGCAAGAAGGGGATATACATGTTTTTTGATGCTTTTATAGCAACAAAATATACCTAAGAAAATGAAATACCCTCTGGGTAAGCAGTATGATACTGATATATTTGAAACAAGTTTTTGGAGGCTTATATAACAACTAAATGTACCCAAGAAGATGTGTACTCTATGGTCAAGCAATATGATACCTATCAGGAATATGATGTATTTGATTCTCTATTATCATGGTACATCCAATAGGTCTGGGTACAGACACAAGCTGTTGGCTATTGACCCCCTTTCCTCCCATCTCCTTCTCCCTGTTGACAATACAGCTGCAACGTGAAACTCCAGTTTGTGACTCCGTTCCTCCTCCCTCAAGAATGTGGGGGTTAGCAAAAAACCAGTTCTTTGTTTCCAGCCAGGTGCATTCTGTTGTGTAAGAGAGTTATTCAAGAGGGAGTAATTAAACCCCAGGTAAGGAGGTAGGTGTGAAAGTTACATATTTGGTATGTGCCAGGGTAGAGTGACACGCACAGTGTTTTTCTAATGTCCCGTACCAGCAGAAACTGAGAAAAGCATTATTGCTTACCTGAGATACATAGCCAAGTCATGTTTAGACTTAATAGAATGCTACTCTCGAACCAAGATCAATGCTGGTCATGTAATGGTGCCACGAGCTTGCCCCGAGTTCTGAAATTAAGGAAGTTTTGGTTGCTTAGAAAAGAGGAGTGCTTTCATAACTTCATCCACTCAGTGATGTCACGACCGGGGGGTATAAGATAGTGGGAGCTCATTTTGCACTGGTTTTTGCCCAGGGAGCCAGCTAAAGAGAGACTCTGTGATGCCTTTTAATGTCATCCCTCCCCCACACAACATGGTCAGCCATGATATAAGACAAATGTAAGTTTACTTTAATCTTTCATCCCTTTTATTTTGTGATCGATCTGTGCATACATGATTGTCTCATTTTGATAATATCTTTTTATATACTTTTGTAAACATTGCCTTATCTTTTTGGAGTAAAAGTTATAATATTGACTAGTCCCGTCCTCCTTGCTCTAAAACCTACCTCCAGTGTCCTCTGAAGTAAATTACGCTACTGATTGGGTTAGCTCCTGACCCGCTATTAGTCATAGGAATAGGAGCTGGTGGCAGCAGATCGTACAGAGCTTGTTGGGAAACGCTGTCAGTGATGGATGGGTTTATAAGTGTATTGCTCTGCTGCGGCCAGGAATAATTATATAGCCCTCACTGCAGTGTGCCCAATAGCAAGTACATAGCAGGCAGCCTTTCGGGTGACTAATTATTCTAGGTGCAGTTCCCTGACTGACCTCAGGGTAAGGGCGTGCTAGAGAGCTGCAAGTTCCAAACTGGAACTGGGAAGTGGGCTATAAATAATTCCCTGAAGAAAGAACTGGGGGCAACCAAACACCACTGGTTCATGACATATTCAGGTCATGAAAAATTGAGATGCTATGGGCGTCGGAATATTATGTCCTTTTTTAATTTTTGACAACCATTGAATTTTTTTCACCCCTTAAATAAAAAGCAACTTATATATGTTTGGCATCTATGAACTGATAAGGACCTGGAGAATCATAATGGCAGGTCCTTTTTAGCATTCGGTCAACATGGCAAAAAAAAAAAAAAAAACAGTTGTAAAATTGCATTTCTCAATTTCACCACACTTGGAATGTTTTTCCCATTTTCCAGTACAAGATATGGCGACAGAAAAATAAAAAAAGTTATGGCACTGGGAAGTAGGGGAGCAAATAACAGAAACACAAAAATGAAAATGGGCTATGGCAAGAAGGGGATATACATGTTTTTTGATGCTTTTATAGCAACAAAATGTACCTAAGAAAATGAAATACCCTCTGGGTAAGCAATATGATACTGATATATTTGAAACAAGTTTTTGGAGGCTTATATAGCAACTAGTGTTGAGCATTCCGATACCGCAAGTATCGGGTATCGGCCGATATTTGCGGTATCAGAATTCCGATACCGAGTTCCGATATTTTTATGATATCGGAAATCGGAATTGGAAGTTCCCAGTGTATGGTTCCCAGGGTCTGGAGGAGAGGAGACTCTCATTCGGGCCCTGGGATCCATATTCATGTAAAAAATAAAGAATAAAAATAAAAAATATGGATATACTCACCCCTCCGGCGGAGCCTGGACCTTAGCGGTGTAACCAGCAGCCTCCGTTCCTAAGAATGCAGTGAGTTTAGGACCTGCGATGAAGTCGCGGCTTGTGATTGGTCGCGTGAGCGGTCACATGAGCGGTCACGCGACCAATCACAAGTCACGACGTCATCGAAGGTCCTTCACTCTGCATTCTTAGGAACGGAGGCAGACGCTTGCAGCGGTGAGAACCAGTGCCCATCCGAGGGTGAGTATATCCATATTTTTTATTTGTATTCTTTATTTTTTACATGAATATGGATCCCAGGGCCTGAAGGAGAGTTTCCTCTCATTCAGACCCTGGGAACCATCCAGGATACCTTCCGATATTTGTGTCCCATTGACTTGTATTAGTATCGGGTATCGGCGAGATCCGATATTTTGCCGGCATCAGCCGATCCAATCTGATACCGATACTTTCGAATATCGGAAGGTATCGCTCAACACTAATAGCAACTAAATATAGCCAAGCAGATGTGTACTCTATGGTTAAGCAATATGATGCCGATAAAGTTTGAGCAAGATTTTTGAAGGTTATATACCAAAGTAGTGTTCCCAAGATGATGTAATACACTACGGGTGAGCAATATAATAATGATACAATTTTAAACAATTTTTTGAGGTTTCTATAGAAACAAAATGTACGCAAGAAAATGTTATACCCTATGAGCGAGCAATATATTATTGATAAAGTTTTAAGAATTTTTTTTGAAGATTATATAGCAAGAAAATGTACCACATAATATTGTGTTGCTGAGATTTGTAACCCAGCAACATTTTAAAACCAGGGCATAGAGAGACAGCTCATGCCAGGTGTTCAGCTTTGAGACCCAATTGTTGAAAGTCGCAGCATTATTAGAGATTGAGCTGGTTTTGTTGGCCAGGTGTTGCTTGGCCATCTTTATAAACTTTTCCCTCCTTGCCAAAAATACCAGGTCATGAGGCCCTGGGTGCTAGGCTGGTGTAATTACATTGGCCCACACATTTAACAGTGTACTCCTGCCTCTGCTGTGTGTCTTCCTGGTCTCTCCTCATTGGGTGGGCAAGAAACTTACCCCCTGCCACTAGCGTTGTCAGAAGGGCATTTTATCAATATATTTTCAACAATGGCCTTCTGGAATAGCACCACTTTAGAAGACCTCTCCACTTCAGGACGAAAACATGCAAAATTCACCTTCTAGTGTCTGTTTAGCAGGGTCAACAACCAATACTCTTTTGCCAAGAATAATGTAAAGCGAGGGTCACGGAAAAGGCAGTGGTACATAAAGTTGGCCAAATGTGCCAAGCTCAATACAGACAAAACTTTCTTGTCTTTCTTGTCTCCATCATGTTTATTACTCCCATCTCCTTCTCTTCCTCCTCCCTCTCCTCCTCTTCATTCCCATCTTGAGCCCATCCATGTAGGAGAAACAGGACAAAAGTTGTGTGGCTAATAGCCTATGATGGGCCAGCCACCAGGTCCTGTTTCTCCTCTTCCTCCTCCTCCTCAGCATCCACCTCCTCATTGTTACCCAATCCACACTGAGCAGATGAGATGAGGCTGGGCTGGCTTGAGTCTTTATGTGTTATAACTTCCTCCATCTTGACCTGGTCCGCATGCAAAGATTCATATTTAATTGTGAGAGCTGATTGTTTAAGTAGGCACAGAAGTGGGATAGTTGAGCTGACTATGGTGTCATCACCGCTCACCATCTTTCTGGAGTCCTCAAAGTCAAGCATGGTATATGTGTGAAGGTGCCAGGTTATGCCCATAATACATGACCATGTTTGTTTGGAGGTACAGCAGCAAAAAACACAAATCTGTCTGGTCTGTTATTCCTTTAAGTAACTGTGCTGTGGTGTGCAGTCTGTCTTCTAGACAAATAAGCTTCAGCAGATCCTGTTGCTGCTTTGCTGAGGCATTGCTGCAGAGCTTCCAGGTGATGTGAACAACATGCTCTGAGATACCACATCAGAGATGGAAGATGAGGAGGAGCAGGAGGGAGTGCAGGATCTGCAATAGAAGGTGGAGGAAACTCTAATAGAAATAGGGCCAGCCATCCTCTGTGTTGATCCATGCCAGGGTGTGACTCAGCCCCAGCCTCCACAATGTTCACCCAGTGTGCCATCATGGAAATGTAACATCCCTTGCCACAGCATTTGTCCATATGTCTGTCATTAAGTGGACAATACCAGCAAGTGCGAGGGGTGGTGGCTGCAATGAGTCAGCAGAAATGATCTGTGGCTACTAGCCTAAATGGCAAGCTATCCATGGCAAGCAGCCTGGAAATGTGCCTGTTTAGCATTTGAGCCTGTGGTTGGGTGGCTGAGAACTTTCCTTTTCATTCCAAGTCTTGAGGTAGGGACAGCTAAATGCTGGGCTGGGGCAATGATTTGGAAGTCCCTGATGATGGTAAGCCAGAATGTGCAGAGATAGGTGCAGGGCAGGAGGCACGGGTGACTGGGTGTCATCATCATCTTCCTCCTCCTTATCCCAAATTTGCTGTTCACCACCATCATATTCTTGTGGCCATGGCTGCTCTAAGGTTTGTCCTTCACCAAACAACAAAAAACAAAACGTCGCCCTATACTTCTTGGAGCAAGCAGATTGAGAGGCCACAATCAAGAAATGTTGTGGTAAACAGCTCTTCTGAGTGTCATATTGTGGGATCACTAATATCCTGGGACTCAACATGAAAAGAGAAAGTAGGATCAGGGTGAGGATTAAGTGATTCATAAATTAGGCTATTGAGAATGGACTGTGTGAAATACTTGGTGGTGCTGCCAAGCCTGCAGAAAGCATTATCTGCTATCCAATCAACCACTTATTCACAGTGCTATGGCTTTAGAAGTGGTGTACCTTGCCTTCTTGCAAGGTGGGATATGAACTTACTTGTCCTACATGGTTGTGTTTCTTGTGCTCCAGCACAGGCATAGTCACACCTGCCCCATATCCTCGACATCTGCGTAAACCATCATCAGCACTTTTACTTCTCCATCCCATAATGGACGCCTTACGCATTTTGTAATTGCTAGATCTCTTGAAACCAAGTTTATTTTTAATAAAATAAAAAAATTGTGAATTGCTTTTTGTGAATTTACTCCACTATATATATATGTAACATAAAGAGCGCAAAAGTGTATGGATGACAATCAAATTCATTCCAGAAAAATGTTTCAATGCTTTTTCTCAGTTTTATAGATCATTGAAATTTTCACAGTCCATGTAACACTGTATGTCTGAGAAATGGAGGTCTACATCCTTTTTAAAGATTTTGTTCACTTTTAGAGATTATAGATATTTACTCCAGAATAGTGAATGGCTAAGAAATAAATCCCAGGAAAATGTTTAAATGATTTTTGGGTGTGTTGTATAACACAACAAAAGGACTTCAAAGCACATAATACTTAATGGATCTAAATATATTCAATTTTTACAGCACCAACAAAAAATAACTGTAGATATATTTGCCAACAACTGGACTGCACAGGCCTAATCCCTGTCTACAGACTGAATTATATTACTCTTCCTTGTCCTGCGACTCTCTCTTCCTCCCTAGGCTAAATGCAGATTGTATGTGCTGCAAATGAGTATGATGGCTCTGCTTCAACACCAGTATCAACACTACAGGCCTTTAATTTGTTATACTGTGCATACCAGCCTTAATAAGCACTCTCTTCCTCTAATATGAAGTATCACAGAGCTGTGTAATGGCGTCAGTGTGCCGAGTCGGGTGGCACCTGTCCTTTTATAACCTCTGATGATGTCACACATCCAGACAATCACAGTAATACCACAACCAAGATGGCTACGGCATTAGAGTGACTTACAGGCAATCCCCGCATGCTTATTGGCTGTGTAACAGGTGCCAAAGATGCAGGGGGAGGATCTGAGCTTTACATTGAGCACAGTCCATTACTCACCGAGTAACAACTAGATCCGAGCACTGTGATACTTAAGTGATAACCAAGTATCAACAAGCAGAGTCACTCCTCCATAATGACTAATTGAATCCAGAAAACATTTTCAACGCTTTTTTGGAATGTTATATGCCACCAAACTGTACCACAGAGCATGTAAACTTTTCAGGTGAGTACTTTAATCTGGAAATATATTTCTTTGCTTTTTTGGCATGTGATATACCATCAAAGTGTAACAGAAAGCACTTTATACTCTATGCTTATTAATTGAATCCAGAAATATTTTTCAAAGTTTTTTTGGAGTGTTATATACCAATGAAATGTAACAAAAAACGAGTAATAATTTATGGAAAAGTAATTGATTCCAGTAAAATTTTTCAACTCTTATTTCAAGTTTTATTTATCAGAAGAATGTACCCCACTCATGTAATACTGTGTACGTGAGTAATTTAATCCAGGAAAATATTTCAATGCTTTTTTTGGAGTGTTATATACCAGTGACATGTACCACAGAACAAGTAAAACTGTATGGAAGAGTAATTGAATCCTTTTAATGCCGTTTTGGAGTGTTATATATGACCAAAATGTACCACAAAGAGTGTAATATTCTATGGATGAGTAATTAAATCCAGAAAAAAAATTCAATGCTTTTTTGGAGTGTTATATATCAGAGAAATATACCACAATGCACTTAACACTTTTCTGGATTGAAAAACTCAACCATAAAGTTTTTCAATGCTCTTTTGAGTGTTATATACCACTGAAATGTACCACAATGCACATAATACTCAATGGATGACAATATAGTACATTTTATAACAAACAAAAATCTGGTTACCTGCAGCAGATATATATTTAGCAACGAACTGCAAAGCCCTGCCTAGACACTGTATTCTGCCACTCTCTCCACTCTTGAAACTGTCCCTCCCTAGGCTAAATGCAGAATATATCTGATTCAAACAGCGAAGCAAAGTTTAGCCCTTACAAGGGCTGTTAGTATGATGGTTCAGAATCAGCACCATTATCAGAGCTAGAGAACTCTGATTCGTTCATCTGTGCACACACAACCCTTGACAAGCACTCTTTCCTTCCAATAAGAACTTTCTCTGAGCTGTGCAATGGTGTTAGTGTGTCAAGCACGGTTGTGCCTGTTCTTTTATTACCTCTTGATGATGTCATTGGCCAGTCAACCACAGTAATGCCACTACTACAGCATTACAGTGACTGGCAGGCAATCCCCCGCATGCTTATTGGCTGTGTAACAGGCACCAAACATGCAGCGTGGGGATTCAAGCTTCAAATCCCAGCATTAGGCATTTCTCCTCAAGTGCTGAGCACATCCGAGCCCCCGGACACTCAAGTGCTATCTGAGTATAACCAAGCACATTCGCTCATCCATACTTTCTTCCAGAAAACTGATGTAAACAGTTTGATGAACCAGCCCTTATATTTTTTCTAAAATCTGTAAAAAAAAAAAAGAACCCTTTAAAGGAAGGTGACTAATTGTTTGCCTTCTGTGACTCAAGAAAGATATAATTTTTGATTCTTAAAATGCTACATAATGATTAATAGTTGTTACAATCCTTTTATACATTGTCCTGTACCAATAATATTAGCCATCATAGTAGTTGTAGTAATAAAAATAGTTAATGCAATAGCATTTTGTGAAGAATACAAATGAACTTTGAAAGACAACATGAATATATTACAGTGCACATCAAGTGTTGTTTTTAAGTATTACATGTTAGTCACTACATATTGGTATAGCTTAGCTATAATAGGATGTTTCAAAAGGAGATTGGCATTGGCACAAGATGTTTTTTAAACATTTTATTATGGATTCAAATTTTCATATTTTAGACATTGTAGTGAAGGACACAAGCTGTGATGATGATTTATGCATTAATATTTTTGATGCATCAAGCACGGTCAATATATAGATTTAGGAAGCACTACATCTGTTCTTAAGCTGATGTCAAACAGTTTTAGTGAATTAAAAGAATGCTAGAGTAGAGCAAAAAATATCTGACTCTCTAGAGATAGCAAATAAATGATGTAAGCCTGTTAATAAGTAATGGTTTACTTTGCATTGTTATACATTTGAAGATCCAATGTATGGTGGAAAATCATTTGTAATTATTATAATAATATGTTCAATTTCTATAATAAAATAAATCAGTCAAGTTTCTTCCACAGTTCTGGGTGTCAATATTACTGCAATAAAATTATAAATGCATATCACAATGTAGTCATACTTTATTCTGCAAACAAGTGTCTGTGAAAATGTTTAGCGCATGAGCTTAAAGTGTCCATAGAACAATACACCAAGCATATCCTAAAAGAATACCCTTCTGCGATACACTGAGTTTGCA
Source organism: Ranitomeya variabilis (assembly GCF_051348905.1). Lineage (NCBI taxonomy): Eukaryota > Metazoa > Chordata > Amphibia > Anura > Dendrobatidae > Ranitomeya > Ranitomeya variabilis. The sequence continues at coordinate 830,284,424 of NC_135233.1, forward strand.
TGCATTAGTACACTTTACTGTGCTGTACCAGAATCCCTAGCTTACTGTGCTGTAATTAGCAAACACTGAAAATAGTATATTTTTTTGTATATTTGTTGTTACAATTGGAATCATTGCTTGAGATTAGAGATGAGCGAACCTGAACTTTAAAGTTTGGGGTTCGTAACAAACATTTAGTGTCCTGTGGTAAACTCCAAACACTGACTTTTTCTGGATGTTCGTTTTACTGTTTGGAGTTCTGAGGGAAGTCCGGGAGGAGAGAGAAATATTTTTTTCCCAGCTCCAAAGTTCCAGTCTCCATTGGATTCAATGGGGTTTGAGATCAGGTTCAAGTTCGGGTACAGTTCACATTACCAGGCGAAATCTCGCACCTGCACTCTATGCTTTGCCCTACTGTGAGCAGAGCCTAAAATATAAGTGCTCATGCACCCAATAGTAGGGCAGGAAAAGAGCGCAGGCGGGAGCTGCAATTTCTGAGCTCAGGCTTTAGATTTCGCCCAGTGAGGCGTCATCCACGTCTATTAAAGCAGGATGGTGATTAGAAGCCGGGGAGACGGATGGAGAGGACCAAAATCATGCCCATCGCAGCAGATCGACTGGATTAACTTACAGTGCAAGAAAGCTTGCAAAGGTTTTAGGAGTTATACAGGGGGAATCAAGGGGTTACATAAACATTAATGGAATGTCACACAGGCGCTAAATAATAGTTTTAGTTTATATATGACAAAACTGGTGACAGGTTCCATTTAATATAATTGGAGAAATTACTCCCCCAACAAAACGATTTGTGTTAGGTTCTTTAGAATTAGTGAGTATGCTAAATTTTGTGTACTGTGCATTCAGCTGTGCAAGTCTTGGTAATCCAGCTGATGAAGGAGTACGGTTGTGTGTCATAGTGAATGCAGATTTTTTCAATATTTGAGTACAATTCAATTCCATCTCTAACATGTTCCCTTGCTCATTTATCTTAAAAAAAAAAAAAAATGACACATTAAGCTATGTGTACTAGAGCTAAGTGGAATTTAATTTTATTTGAATTTTACAAAAAATCCTCATTCTCCAAAATTGTACTTAGCTTTGTGAAAATACATGAGCATGGGAGAGCATTGTCATCATAACATTATGATGTACACCATAACCTCCTGGTCGTGTGTGCAGAATACTTCCAACTTCCATGACAACCAGAAGTCCTGTCACAGTGCAGAAGATAAGCAGAAGATAAGAAGTTTTCACAGCGAATGTCAGGGGATGTGAAGATGTGGTGAGGACTGGATGGGTGTTGGTGAGTAGCAGAGAAGCTGGAGAGGTCGGCGGTTAGGTGAGTAAAGCAATTTTTTTCTACATATGATGTTTATCATGCTCTGGGGACTATAGAGACTCCAGAGCCTAATAAACGGCATTATATTTGTGGAGAAAAACTTCTCTGCAAATTGAATTTCCCCTGAAAAACCATGTGTATCGGTGAGTTTGAATTTAGATTCATCCACCCATCTCTAATGTGCAAACAGTGTCTTTTTATGTGGATTATGCCCAAAATCCCCCAGTAAAAGTGGTGCAATGAAATAAACATAATGCACAGGAATGTCAAAACAACTTTTCTATGCACACTTTTCATCTTATGTCACTTATTTTAACCACTTCGAAGTTCAGAAATACTGAAGCGATTTAAGGAAAAAGCATGCTCTCTATTCTTCACAATATATAGTAAAATACACTGGAAGTGAAGATGAGCTGATTGATCTGGAGAGAATTAAGTTTTTTTTAGTCAAATTTCCTCAATTTTCACACAAATTCAAACCGTTTTGAGATTTGATTCTTAGCTTGGCACACTTTTCCCCATTACTGAACCATCATAAAGTGTGTCATTGTCATTTTCTGATGCCATGCGGGCTTTCCAATAATGTCCTGTAGCTATGACATATTAAGGATTATCATATCTTGCAGAGTGGTGGGCAGTATTATTGCTTTTCATTATTATAGTGCCAATTATTCCATGGCGCTTTACATGTGAGAAGGGGTATACATAATAAAAACAAGTACAGTAATCTTAAATGATACAAGTCATGACTGGTACAGGAGGACAGAGGACCCTGCCCATGAGGGCTCACAATCTACAATGGATGGGTGAGAATACAGTACGCGAGGGTAGAGCTGGTCGAGTAGCGGTTTGGTTGATCAGTGGTTACTGCAGGTTGTAGGCTTGTCGGACGAGGTTGGTCTTCAGGTTCTTTTTGAAGGTTTCTAGGGTAGACGAGAGTCTGATATGTTGGGGTAGAGAGTCACAGAGTAGGGGAGATGTGCGGGAGAAATCTTGTGTGCAATTGTGGGAAGAAAAGATGAGAGGGGAGTATAGAAGGAGATCTTGCGAGGATTGGAGGTTGTGTGCAGGTAAGTACTGGGAGAAAAGGTCACAGATGTATGGAGAGCACAGGTTGTGGATGGCTTTGTATGTCATGGTTAGGCTTTTGAACCCAGTACCAGGGTCATTACAGATCAGCAGTATCCAGTGTAGCACAGTTTGTACTGCACTCATTTTCCATCTTCAGAGTCATCAGAGTCACTAGGTAAATCTTCTCTGTAACAGAGTGTAAGCTATTATGTTTAGTGGGGTCCTCTCCCTCCCAAATTAGAAAGTAAGGTCCTATAGCTATCCGGGTCCTCTCTCTCACTTGTTGAGTTTGTGCTCTTATGGTCCTTTCTTTTTTTTGTGTAAAGCATAATATCTTCTGGTCAGCAGGGTTCTCTCAATCTCTCTTTTCTCCCACACATGTATTGCGTAAGATTAGCGTGCATTTATTCAACACAAATCAAATTTTGGCAGAAAATTCTGCAAAGTCAGCAAATTAATTGAAAAGTTAAACATGGGATTAACCTTTTCAAAAGTTAGAGAAGCACTGAACTTTCAGAAGTAAATTACATATATAGGTAAATTGATGTGAAAATTGCTGTAATTTTGTTCACATCAAGGCTATAATATATTATTTAATGCAATGATTTTTTTATTGTAAAATTCCCATTATCTTGCAACAGGCTTTGCATCCCACATGCATCATATTCTTCACAGCTGCCTCAAGAAAATAGCCTTTTTTTGTAATGTAATATAATTTAAGGCATTAAGCAATTATAGTAAGAGTAGCATGCCTCTTGCTCCAAATAACATGTAGTCAAACCAGAACAAAGAACTGTATGATATACAGTATATATACAAAGTTGCCTAAGAATTAAAGACTGAGAACAAAGTTGAGATGGTATATCTTCTTTATAAAAAGGTGACACCATCATTGAAAATATGACAAGGCAAAATGTTTTCCTGAATCTACAGTACATTGAATGAATTTCAACAGCTTTTCACCTGCAGTTAAAATAATAGAAAGGTTATATTGAAAATTGGAGTCGTTTTGTGAAAGCTAAAACGTGTTTCAAATATCTGCCCTGATATGTCAGACAGATTAAAGAAGTGAACTGTAATGGTGATAAAGGAGAAAGAAAAGTATTCATATCAATTACAATTAAAAGATGTGTATGAGAATATAGATCATAGTCATGTTATTTTTTCTAATAAATGAAAGTGAATATTTGTATGTGCTTATTCTTTTAATAATTCATGCCACTCATAATAAAAGTAAATTCTGAAAAACTGTAGGTCTCACACTGGTACCCGTATTATACTCAGCCAATTTTATATATATATATATATATATATATATATATATATATATATATATATATATATATATATATATATATATATATATGCATATACATATATATATATATATATATATATATATATATATATATATATATATATCTGTGTAAGCTTAATGACATCAACGGGATTTGTAAAAAGAGCCAAGTGCTGCTTGGTCAGTTTGAAACATAACTTACATAGACTTTAAAGGGGTTGTCTGGCTTATATTGATAAGTCTACAGTCACTCATTGGAACTGTAGACTTACAGTGGGCACGTAAAGTATTCACACCTCTTAAAATTTTACACTCTTTATTTCATTTTAGCTATTTGGTAAATTCAAAGAAGTTCATTTTTTATCACATTAATGTACACTCTGCACCTCACCTTGCCTGAAAAAAAAAACAGAAATGTAGTGATTTTTGAAAATTTTATAAAAAAAACCTGAAATATCATATGGACATAAGTATTCAGACGCTTTGCTCAGATACTCATATCAAAGTCACATGCTGTCTATTTTCTTGTCTTCCTCCTTGAGATGGTTCTATTCCTTCATTGGAGTCCAGCTGTGTTTAACTAAACTGATAAGTTTGGTTTAAAAAGGCACACACCTGTCTATATAAGACCTCACATGTCACAGTGCATGTCAGACCAAATGAGAATCATGAGGTAAAAGGAACTGGCCAAGGAACTTAGAGACACAATTGTGGCAAGGTACAGATCTGACCAAGGTTACAACAGAATTTCTGCAGTACTCAAGGTTCCTAAGATCACAGTGGCCTCCATAATGCTAAAATGGAAAAAGGTTGGGACCACCAGAAGTCTTCCTAGACCTGGCCGTCCAGCCAAACTGAGCAATCATGGGAGAAGAGCCTTGTTACGAGACCACTAGCGTAGCTACCGGGGGGGGCAGAGGGTGCGGGCGCCCCGGGCCCGATGCTCTGAGGGGTCCCAGCGCGCCGATAAGTTACTTTCTGCGGCAGAGCAGGAAGAATTGGTCTCCCTGCTCTGCCACTATGGGGCCCCTGAGCAGGCGGCCAGAGGTGCTGCCTTATTACAGGGTCTGACTATGGGGGTGCTGCCTTGTTACAGGGTCTGCCTATATGGGGTGCTGCCTTATTACAGTGTCTGCCTATGGGGGCTGCTGTATGCTATAGAGTCTGCCTATGGGGAGTGCATTATACTATATTTTGGACTATTTGGTGCATTATGCTACTGTATGTGGAGGCTATCTAGTGGGCCATCATACAGTATGGAGATTACAGTATGGGGGTCATTATACATTGTTGGAGCTATGAAACAGTTTGGGGGCTACTAAGGGGTCAGTATACTGTGTATAGGGGAGCTGTACAGGGGGAGACTCAGGACATTATTAAATGTAAAGTGGGCACTTATTGTTATAGGGGAACTCGGGTTACTGTGGCTATGCAAGGGGCACACAGGGCATTATTACTTTCTAGGGGCAAAATATGGGCATTGTTTTCTAGGGCACTTGCACCCGGCATTACTATATTATAGAGGGGTGCTTTAGAATTTAGAGGGCACAGAGAACCATACGGCAGGTGCAGTAATAGGGACACATACAGCAGCAGTGTCTCAGTATTGGGGTATCAGGGGCAATAATAGGGACACATATGGCAGCAGAGGCTCAGTATTGGGGTATCAGGTGCAGTAATAGGGACACATACGGCAGCAGCAGCTCAGTATTGGGGTATCAGGTGTAGTAATAAGGACACATACGGCAGCAGCAGCTCAGTATTGGGGTATCAGGTGCAGTAATAGGGACACATACAGCAGCAGAGGCTCAGTATTGGGGTATCAGGAGCAGTAATAGGGACACATACGGCAGCAGCGGCTCACTATTGGGGTATCAGGTGCAGTAATAGGGACACATACGGCAGCAGAGGCTCAATATTGGGGTATCAGGTGCAGTAATAGGGACACATACGGCAGCAGCGGCTCAGTATTGGGGTGTCAGGGGAAGTAATAGGGACACATATGGCAGCAGCGGCTCAGAATTGGGGTATCAGGGGCAGTAATAGGGACACATATGGCAGCAGCTGCTCTGTATTGGGGTATCAGGGGCAGTAATAGGGACACATACGGCAGCAGCGGCTCAGTATTAGGGTATTAGGGGCAGTAATAGAGACACATACGGCAGCAGCAGCTCATTATTGGGGTATCAGGGGCAGTAATAGGGACATATACGGCAGCAGCAGCTCAGTATTGGGGTATCAGGGGCAGTAATAGGGACACATAAGGCAGCAGCAGTTCAGTATTGGGGTATAAGCAGGATAAGGAGTTTGTGCAGGTTGGGAAGTTAAATATGTATTCTCTGCAGGTGAGTCATTGCTGGAAGAAGTTGTCATGTCGGTCTGGGCCAGAAGGGAAAGACGGGAAAAATGAACAATTCCGTCAGAAAGGACATCAGCAGTAAGTCATTATCTTTAACTGTGCAGTGATTTGTTATATGTTCTGTAGGGCTGGTATCTACCACTGACCATATGGCGGTAATATCCATATTGGTCTTTATATAGAGATTATCTTCAGTAATAGCACGGTCATCTGCTGAGGTTCTCCTCCACTATTAGGGCACATCATCGAGTTGTAATCTAGGTTACCTGGTTAGGGGCCCACTCACAAGCTTCGCCCCCTCTGGACCAAAACCCTAGCTACGCCTCTGTGAGAGACGTAAAGAAGAATCCCAAGATCACTGTGGCTGAGCTCCAGAGATGCAGTAGGGAGATGGGAGAAAGTTCCACAAGGTCAACTATCACTGCAGCCCTCCACCAGTCAGGCCTATTGGCAGAGTGGCCCAACGGAAGCCTCATCACAGTGCAAGACATATGAGAGCCCGCATAGAGTTTGCTAGAAAACACAAGAAGGACTTCCAGACTATGAAAAATAAGATTCTCTGGACTGATGAGATGAAGATAGACGTTTTTAGTGGTAATTCTAAGCGGTATTCATGGAGAAAACCAGGCACTGTTCATCACCTGCCCAATACAATCTCAACAGTGAAACATGGTGGTGGCATCATCATTGTCACGGCTCCCAGGTAATACTGCTGTGGGAAACGCAGCACACAGCAGCAAGGGAGCTGAAGAAAACGCCGGGTTACTAACCAGGTACAAACAGGACCTGAACCATGTGACAGAGTGGGAGGAGATCAGAGGTGGAGCCAGATGCCAGGGAACAGAGCAAAGGATAAACACAAGAGAGTAGTTGAACAAGCTAAGATCGGAGCCAGGAGATCACAAAGTACCAAAGGGGTGAGAAAGGGAATTGTCCGAAGTGAAGCAAGAGGTCAGAAATCCAGAAGAATAAACAAACAGAGTAACGCATGGAGAGCAAGGAAAACAGTTGCAAACCAGGCACACACTCCAGGGGGTCAGGCACACAGACTAGAATAGAAAGTATAGCTGACAGTGAATCCTAGTCTGGAGTGAGTATAAATACCCCTCCCAGAACGAAAGGGAGGCCAGCAAAATTAACACTGAAAGAACAGGACATTACCATGTCCTAACCATGACAACCATACTATGGGGGTGTTTTTCAGCTGCAGGGACGTGACAACTGGCTGTCATTGAAGGAAACATAATTTTTTTCAGCAGCAGGGGCAGGACAACTGGTTGTCATTGAAGGAAACATGATTGCGGTCATGTACAGAAATATCTTGGATGAAAACCTCTTCCAGAGTGCTATGGACCTTAGACTTGGCCAAAGATTCACCTTCCAACAAGACAATGACCCTAATAGCATAGCTAAAATAACAAAGGAGTGGCTTCAGAACAACTCTTTGACCGTTCTTGACTGGCCCAGGCAGAGCCCTGACCTAAACCCAATTAAGCATCTCTGGAGAGACATGACAATGGCTGTCCACCAACGTTCACCATCCAACCTGACAAAACTGGAGAAGATCTGCAAAGAAGAATGGCAGAGGATCCCCAAATCCAGGTGTGAAAAGCTTGTTGCATCATTCACAAGAAGACTCATGGCTGTACTAGCTCTAAAGGGTGCTTCTACTCAATACTGAGCAAAGGGTCTGAATACTTATGACCATGTGATATTTCAGTTTTTCTTTTTTGATAAATTTGCAAAAATTACTATATTTCTGTTTTTTTCAGTCAAGATGGGGTGCATAGTGTACATTAATGAGAAAAAAATGAACTTTTTTGAATTTACTAAATGGCTGCAATGAAAGAAAGAGTGAAAAATGTAAAGGGGTATGAATACTTTCCATGCCCACTGTATCAATCTTCCCAGCATACATACTGTGCACTGTGGTGATTTGAGGGTTTCTGAGCTGGGATAGGAGTATATGTAAGCATTATACATAACCCGCGGCCAGATTCAGTCCAGTAGGCCTGGCCTCACCCCATACACTTGTATGGAGGGAGGCCAGGCCCCAACTAGTGACATAGCTGTCCAGTGGGCCTGTATGACTAGAGTGCATGGCCATGCCCACTGGTGTATGGAGGAAAGCTACTTCTACTAGGCAGACTCTGGTCGAGAGTTTGTATAATGCATACATACCCTCCGGTCACGGCTCAGAAACTGGTGAATCCCTGAAGCATGCAGTGTGTGCACTGGGGGGATTCATAAGTCTGAAGTTTCACGTGCCCCCTGAGGAAAGAGTTCTTTTTACTCTAAAACGCGCATCGGGGTAGGCTGCCGGCTCTGCACTCCTGCATGCAATAGGTATGTACTGTTGGGTTCTTTTTCCCTTTGCCATTAATACTAACTGATACTTTTTGTATCATTGCACCATAGATATCGGCCATATTCTGGCTTATGGGTTATGCTATGTAGGAGTGTTGCAGCGTATCAGCCCTTGTTTGTTACTCATGACCACTGAGGGTACTTAGTTGTCTCCTTACCCATGCCAATGTACCTGTATTTATTGGATTTTAATAATGCTATTTAGTAAAATTTATATACTTTGGGACTTTTTGACTGCTATTTTTGTGCGTTTGATGTTTATACTAATCGCAGTTTGCCTTTGTTGGTCTTTTTTACATGTAGACATTAATATATAATTATTATCTTTTCAATTAGCTTTATTTTGGGATGTTCTAGTTGTAATATGCTTGCTACAATCCATTGGTAGAGTGACAGAATGTAGAGGGCCATGCAATAGCATTGACACATCTTCATTGAATTGCATGCACAATGTTCTAATTGGAAATAGAGGATGCCATCATTAGACATTTTATGCATATTGTGAGTGTAGTTCACAAATTCCTTATATTGGAACATCTTTTTCAGGCTTGGTGCATGTGAGGATTTTTTGTCATCTCAGAAAATCTGATCAATTATGCTAATTATACTATGATTAAACCCTGATCAGCATTTGATCAATGTGTGAGCATAGTGTTATCCAATTTTCTTGGAAGAAGAGAAGATGGAAAATAAAATGTCTCCATCTTTTCCATTCTGTCAGTTAATGGAAATCAGATTGCGCTCGGATGTCATCCGAGTGCAGTCCAATGGTTTCCATGGACTGATTGACTTGCATGGCCAAATGCACTCTGAATATTGGATTTAACTCGGACATTTAGCGATTTTTCCCTTGGACATACTCTGTCCTACAAAAAAAAAAATCAGTCATGCACACAGCCTCATAAAATAACAAAAAAGAAGTAAATAATTTGCTTACCTTGTGGTGAATGATTAGATCTGCCCTTTGTATGCGATTGCTGCCATTTCAAATATTGCTGATGTCACGGTTCATGGTGAGGATACCTTTATCTTCCCCACCACTCACACCAATTTGTCACGAACCGGGGTTCTTTGGTTGCCCAGTTCTTTTCTGAAAGGGATTTATCTATATCCCACTTCCCAGTTCCAGTTTGGAACTTGCAGCTCTCTGGCGCCCCCTTACCCTCAGGTCAGACAGGCTACTGAACCTAGGATAATTAGTCACCAGTAGTGTTGAGCGATACCTTCCGATACTTGAAAATATCGGTATCGGATAGTATCGGCCGATACCCGAAAAATATCGGATATCGCCGATACCGATACCCGATACCAATGCAAGTCAATGGGACACAAGTATCGGAAGCTATCCTGGATGGTTCCCAGGGTCTGAAGGAGAGGAAACTCTCCTTCAGGCCCTGGGAACCATATTCATGTAAAAAATAAAGAATTAAAATACAAAATATGGATATACTCACCCGTCTGGCGGCCCCTGGACATTACCGATTGTAACCGGCAGCCTCCGTTCCTAAGAATGACTCCTCATTCTTAGGAACGGAGGCTGCCGGTTACAATCGGTAATGTCCAGGGGCCGCCAGACGGGTGAGTATATCGTCGTGGCTTGTGATTGGTCGTGTGAGCGGTCACATGAGTGGCACACAACCAATCACAAGCCGCGACGTCATCTAGGGTCCTAAACTCCTCATTCTTAGGAACGGAGGCTGCCGGTTACAATCGGTAAGGTCCAGGGGCCGCCGGATGGGTGAGTATATCCATATTTTTTATTTTAATTCTTTATTTTTTACATGAATATGGTTCCCAGGGCCTGAAGGAGAGTCTCCTCTCCTCCAGACCCTGGGAACCATACACTGGGAACTTCCTATTCTGATTTCCGATACCACAAAAATATCAGAACTCGGTATCGGAATTCCAATACCGCAAGTATCGGCCGATACCCGATACTTGCGATATCGGAATGCTCAACACTAGTCACCAGAAAGGCTGCCTTATTTTGTACTGGCTAATGGGCATGCTGCAGCAAGGGCAATATAACTACTCCCATTCAGGTGGGAACAATAATTATCAAAGCCATCAGTCACTACAAAGCCTCCTAAATGCACAAGACAAATCCGCTGCCACCAGCTCCGATTTCTTAAATAATAACGGGTCCAGAGCCCACTTAAATTAGTACCGTAATTCACTTCAGAGGATGTGACAGTACGTTATAGAGCAAGGAGAGACAATTTTAAGATTTTATTTTTTGGATGTGTCGATCAACTTTATTTTTCCTTATAGAATAACACTTAGTCGAGTGCGATTTGATGCTCTCACTGATTGCACTTGGACTGATAATATGATCGCCTGTGCAAACCATAAGGGTCACCAAACTAATATGTGCTTTAAATCAAAGATGGCATGGCATCGGACGCCAAATTAAAGCAATTAGTGAAAAAATTGTAAAATCTGGTGTAATGTTTATTTGTGAAAAATGGGATGTGTGCACCTGCCATGCTGAAAAGTTACTATAGTTTATGATGTAAGTTGCCACTTGTAGCATGGTCAATCCAAACATGTGCCAGATTTGTATCATCGTACTACAGCAGGCTTTTGGTTGAAAAGGCAGACTTGATAAATTATTCCAGTAGGTCCTTGTTTCAGCTGACTTTTTTCTGTTTTTTTTTACCTGACAGACAGCTCAACATGAGTTTGCAGCTGACAAACATCTGGAAGCTTATAATCATTATGATGCACAGGCTGAAACACAATGTTAGTGAGTAAGTTTTTTTGATGCACCAGGTATTAGCATAGACTAAAGTTAGTGAAGATGAATTGTAATTGTAAATAGCTGAATTTTGTAAATCTGTTTAACTTTTTAATAAAAACATAGCTTGGACAGGCTTCTTGACAATCAGAGAATATGTAAGTCACATGCATGGGAAAAACTCCTGGCAGTGTCTTCACAGCCCTTTATGTTAAAATGCTTCCAATGCATTTACTTAATTGTTGAAATTAAAGTAAACTGTGCTAACGTGATAATAACACACATTATCCATTATGTATTCTGCTAAAAACTATTTTTTTCTTTACAAACGCTTTAAGGAAGACAATATCAAGCCATCGAGAGGATAAGTCCCAAAATAGAAATTGTGAAGAGACATTGCTGGTAACACTTCCAGCCTACATGATGATTCATTTCAGTGTTTATACTGATCAGTGCTTCATCTAAACTGCATTCAGAATTCAGACCTTTTTTTTGTAAGGTCATAGAGTAGTATTTTGACTGTATATGTAGCATTTTTTTTCCTAATTAGCCTTTGTGTAGACAGTGACACTATACTGTAACACAACCATTGTATTATTCCCAGCTTTTTTACAACTTTTATATACATATAATATAATGAACAATGTAGTAAAGTTAAGGTGGTTAGCAATATTATTATTATTATTATTTATTATTATAGCACCATTTATTCCATGGTGCTTTACATGTGAGGAGGGGTATACATAATAAATACAAGTACAATAATCTTAAACAATACAAGTCACAACTGGTACAGGAGGAGAGAGGACCCTGCCCATGAGGGCTCACAATCTACAAGGGATGGGTGAGAATACAGTAGGTGAGGGTAGAGCTGGTCGTGCAACGGTTTGGTCGATCGGTGGTTACTGTAGGTTGTAGGCTATATTGCTTGTATGTGAAGTATCAGAGTGCTATCAATAGATGGTGTCTAGTATATGCACCAATTCTGGAGCTTTGCCCGGTTCTTCTCACTTGCCCTGTAGTGGTGGCAAGCGGGGTAATGAAGGATTTATGTCACCTTCTTCTGATTTTCCCACGCTGAAGAGTTCATTATAGTTCAGGCTGCCAGGGAGTGCAGCTTTGGTGATGTCACTGAAGCTCCGATCCCAGCATTTCATTCATTCACCAGTAGTTTACAGCCAGGAGCGGTCACATTAGCAGCGCTCCCGGTTTTTAAACTGTAAATTCGATATAAATTAGATATGGATTACTGTGTGGGACTGACTTATAACGGACAGGTATAGTATATTGTTGGTTTATTTCTTCAAATTTTTTCCAGGAGATCGAGGGCTTTGCTTGGAATGGCAGAGTAACAAAGATGGAAAAAATGTGTATATTGTTTTATTTAATTAAAATACTTTTTTTCTAACTTTTTTCTGTGTTTGATTAACCCTTTAACCACTATAGTATTAGTAATTGATAGGTGTATTATTGACACCTCTCCATTACTATGCTGGCTTAATGTCACCTTACAATAGGAAGGTGACATTAACCACTCATTACTTCACTTGCCACTGCTACAGGGTAAGTGAGAAGAACCGGGCAAAGCTCCAGAATTGGTGCATCTAATAAATGCTCCTTTTCTGGGCAGCTGCGGGTTGCTTTTTTAAGGCTGGGGGCCTATATCCATGGCCTCTTACCAGCCTGAGAATAGCAGCCAACACCTGTGAGTTTTACCGGGTTAGTTGCAAAATATAGGGGGACTCCACATGTTTTTTTTCTTTCATTCATTGTCCCCTGCACATGCTGCTCGCTGGCACATCAGGGGACAATGGATGAAAGCCAGGTTCAGCACCACATGCAGGGGAACAGGGACTTACAGTAGAGCTGCTTCACCCACGGCCATCTGTGCGCACAGAGGACAGTGTATACTGTTCACCGTGTACACATGTGCTGAACATTTGGCAGGCCGTGTGCCCGGGTAAAAACAGACATGACTGCATGTTTTGCACACGGACACACGGTCAATAAAAATACGCTGACATGTGCATAGACCCATTCATATGAATGGGTTTACGTGTGTCAGTGTCTCTAGTACGTGAGAGAACTGTCACTACACATAGCGGAGGCACTAATGTGTGAAACCGGCCTAACAGATTGAACTCTGCAGTAAAATAATCCCAACCATTCTAGTGACTCAACAACATAATAATTTGACTAATTTCATAAAACAGACATTTACTCAAACTATCACAAGTCAATACCTGCTCTCTCCCATTGTGTAACTAAACTAACTTGCATTTTAATGATAGAATAAACTACTATGCATATGCAATTGCAACATGTATGTGTTTTGGAAGCGGAAATTAATCATAGCATAGATGTCAACATGTGAACAATTTCTTTATGTAGACAAAAAATACCAGTGAGCAACTTTTCAGCTTATGCAGAAGCCCTAAAAAGCCCTCAAAAAGTGAAAATAAGGAAACAATCTCTACTTCACATAGATATTTACATAGAAAATGAACATATTTTAAACCATGGGAATGTTAAAAGCAGTAAAAAAAAATTCCAAATCTTTTCAAAACAAGTCAAATTTGGTTAGAATTTGCCAAAATTGTGGATTCAACTAATCGAAATTACATGGAATTCAGTTTGGAAAATCTAGAAAATAGGCAGCTGGTCAGAAACTATTTTGCTAGATTAATATGGGATGAGAAGAGGTTAAAAACAACAGCTTACCATTTCACCCGACAACTCACCTATCCCTGCTGTCGAATTTCCCCATCAGTCCTTCATTTACTCACTAAGAAGTCAGGTCATGATGTCTTAATGTGGTTAAAGGTTTAGTCAAATTTGGATGTGCTATTAAAGAATCAAAAGACCACAGCCAGTGCCATAGGAAGTGTGTGTATAACTAGAAAGACCTACAGTAGTAGGGACAGACAAAAGGTAAGTAGAGATGGGCGAACCTGAAAAGTAAAGTTTGGCATCAGTACTGAACACCTACTGCTCAGACACAGGCAGCCAACATAGACTTCACCAGAAAGTCCGTGTAAGGCTGGGGTCACACTTGCGACTGCAATGCGAGAAACTCGCGTGTGTCTCTCGCCTCAATACCCGGCACTGCCGCCGGCACTAGGGACTGAAGCGTGCGGCTGCATGTATTCCTATGCAGCTGAACGCTCGGGTCCCGAGTGCCGGCAGCAATGCGGGATATTGAGGCAAGAGACATGCATGAGTTTCTCGCATTGCAGTGTGACCCCAGCCTTAATGTTTGGATTTGGCCCCCCTGAATACTGGGAGTTTGTCATGCTGTAATGTGCATGACTTTATTGAAAAAAGTGCCAGAGGATGATGACAAGTTAAAAACATGTTTTTAAGTAGCCTCACATTTCCTTGAAGCCCATGATGTGAATACCCGTGGGTTTCATGTGATGGGCCTTCAAAAGATCCAATTTAAAATCCGTAGGACCGATCGCCAGGATGAATAACTCAGGTTGGAGTCCAGATGGATACACAAACTCAACACCGTTACCCCATTGGGGATTAATGAAGAATTACTTGTCAAAGGCTTTCTCATGACTTAATCACCATTCTTCCTTTTCCTCCCTTTCTTTCTCTTTTTTTTCACACCCCCGATTGCTTGACTACGTGAATGTCGTGGCCCTTCAGCTGCCGCATTCCCTTACTCAGCAATTTCTCTTTCCTTTTAGCGTTTCATCTTTTTAACATTTTTTACAGGGCATCTAAAGAGGCTTTTAGAGGGTTTGCTACTAGAAACAAACAAAGGTTCCATCCTCAGTGCCTCCATTTTTGACTGCTTCCTTTATTTTATAGAGCTATGCCTTTCAGTATTATGCCTTTGTGGTTCTATTTTCATGTTTTTTTTTCATTATTATTTTTATGTTTTTGTGCATTATTTTTGTTTTTCTTTTCTTTCTTCTTTTTCTATTTTCTTTGTTTTTCTCCTTTTGCTTCTTTTTTCATATAGTACTTATCAGTCTTGAATACTCACTTTATATAGTATATTTTATCTGTATTTAACAGTTACATTGTCATACAGTATTTTTGTATAATTCCTTCACTGGCCTATTGGATTATCCTGACCACGTATATGCAAGCTTGTCTTCACATCTTTTTTTGTTGTCTCAAACTACAGCGGTATCTAGGCATGTTGCACCGATCTGCTACTTCCGGTAATTGAAACGCATACCTCCTACTTTCGGCCCTGGTAAAAGGCACTGCGCTCTTCTGACTGACCTAGACATAATACTCAATGAGTGCTGCTGCCATCCGGTTACTGGAACATATGCTTCCTACTTCTGGTCCTAGTGGAACTCATAGCGCCTTTGTGCGCATGCATCCTTTGTCTGATTGACCCAGATATAATACTCAATGAGCATCTCCCACAGGTGTCAGCGCTCTTTGAGTAATTTTTTCAGTGCACTTACCTATATTTAAATGGACATGACCCACAGTATTAAGACTTCCCCTGGCGAAGCTACACTTAATAGCCATACGTGTTGGGATCGGTAGACACATGTGACATCTCGCTTTGGTAAATATGTTTATTTGTATGGCTGGCTGCTAGATGGCTTACAGGTTTCCATAATCAGTGATGGTTTGAGGAGCCATGTAATTTGCTGGTATAGGTCCATTGTGTTTTATCAAGACCAAAGTTGTTGCTGCCATCTACCATGAAATTTTAGAGGACTTCTTGCTTCCCTCTGCTGACAAGCTTTTTGGAGATAGAGATTTCATTCTCCAGCAGCACATGGCACCTGTCCACACTGCAAAAAGTACCAATATCTGGTTTTAAAACAACAGTATCACTCTTCTTGGTTTGCCAGCAAACTCGTCTGACCTTAACCCCATACAGAATCTATGGGGCATTGTAAAGAGGAAGATGAGAGACACCAGACCCCACAATGCAGACCAGCTGAATGCTGCTATCAAAGCAACCTGGGCCTCCATAACACTTCAGCAATGCAACAGGCTGGTCACCTCCATGCCACGTCACATTGATTCAGTAATTGATGCCAAAGTAGCCCTGACCAAGTATGCCAAAGGAGCCCTGACTCTATATAATATATGAGTTTCACTTTTTGTATAGAAGACCTAAAATAAATTAACTTTTTGATGAGTTTCTAATTGTGTGCGATGCACCTGTATTTTGATAGAAATATAGAAAAACTATAGCTCTCAAAATATGGGGTTGCAAAAGCTAGTTTTTGAAACAAAAAAGGATATTTTAGTGTGTGACAGTAGCAAAGCATAAAAAACTATGTAAATCTGGTGTCACTGTAATTGCACCTATCAGAAGTGTATCTTATACTTTGAAAAATGCAGACAATGATTTTTAATAATGATTTATTTAGTCATAATTTCTCAATTTTTTTCTGATCTTTCCAGTCTGTCATGTAGTATCTTGATAGCATCCTACCATTTTTAATATATGCATATATAAGTACAAAATACTTCATGCTAACAAAAAACCCACATTAGCATCATTCCATTAGAACACAGGATGCAACATGTATAATTAAGTAAAGTGTGGTTATAGAAGCTATATTTACTTTAAAGATAACAATTTCCATTTTATCAGGCCAAATTAAAAAAAATAATAAAATAGAAACACAACCCAGGACGACAAAATGAGGTTGAAGCACAGATGTATA
Organism: Ranitomeya variabilis; assembly: GCF_051348905.1. Lineage (NCBI taxonomy): Eukaryota > Metazoa > Chordata > Amphibia > Anura > Dendrobatidae > Ranitomeya > Ranitomeya variabilis. Next base: position 830,301,233 of record NC_135233.1, read on the forward strand.
GATAAAGTACTCAGCATGGTTCTTTTTTTATAGAGCCAACATTTTAAATGTGTCAGAGCGGCTTTCAAATTATAGTTTAGGGGTTCCTCTGCATCTGTCAGTAAACTTGTTAAGTTGCATACTAATGTATGGCACAAAATACAAAAAGAGCATGAACCGCACATCCAAAAATCATACCTTGATCTAAATCCGCTAGGCAAAAATTTATATAACTGAACATGAGGTTCTTAATTAACCATTCTGATCAAAGTGTATGAAGCCCACTGCCACGTCACGGCAAACCTCGTAGTGGGTACTAATGTATAGTTTTATGGTGATCAATGGTGTATGTTTTTTAACCTGTTACTGCTTTTTCTAACTAAACATTCAATTTTTATGAATGCAATTGATAGCTGCAAATGCAAAGCCATACATATATGTTGAGTTCTTTTACATAGGGTACTGTTGGTCCGATAAATGAAACTATCATTTCCAGATCGGACGGGAAAGATAACGCTCTGTGCTGCGATTGCAATTCAGATCTCACATGCCCATATGAGTCTATGGGTGTGTGTGAAACATTCCCACTGATGCCGGCTGCAGAGGAGATGAGGAAATGAAATGCTCTGTCTTCTGCGCAGCTGTGCTCGCATCAGATTCGATACACTAATGTGACTGACATTAGACACATGCTCTCAAATTTATTTTTTACAAATATTTCCTGTTTGTTTGCACTTTTTATTTGATTTATTTCACCTGGGGACTGAAATTGCATTTGGGAAAATGGAAGACGAAGGTGGAATATGTTTGGCTTTATTGCTTCCAAATTCTTAGTATCTGATCAGGTTTAAACACTATATTTTTGCCTGAACATTTTTTATTTAGTGTAATGATATTTTAATTTTTTTGTATCTTCTTTTAAAGCGCCATGGGAAAAGCAGACAAAAATACCCTGCTAGAGCGTACTGCATTTAAAAATGAAAATAATGACCCAAAGAAAGCCACAATGGCATTGGATGCAATATGCTAATGACACTTGACTCCAGCTCTGATGTGAGTGGCAGCCCAGTGTCAGAGCTCTGTGCTCCGATCCTCTTGCAATCAATTTATCCATCTCCTCCACTGCCGGCATCTGCACTGCACTTGGTTGATATCTGAATGCAGTGCAATCTTTCACACCACCCCAGATTTATAAGGCTTTGTTCTGTCCAATTCTCAAATGCAATGCCTTATATATACGGCACTGCCGGAGCTTTGCTCCTGCAAATCATCACTTATATACTGTGTTTTGTGATGATCACGCAAGTTCACACTGAAAATTTTCCACATTTTTGCCAAAATTAAAATAATTTCAAAAATAAATATTTTCTCAGTATGTCAGCTGTTTTGAATAGCTGACATGTGCCCCTAACAGCCGAGGGTGGAATGATGATCCACCCACGGCTGTTAACCTGTTAAATGCTGCTGTCAATCTCTGAAAGTGGCATTTAATGTGATAGCGACAAAATCGCATCACTAATCCTGCCGGTGTCACATGACTGCGGGTTGCCGATGGGTTGGCATGACAAGTGCAGGAAACCCTTTGGTTGTCATTGCCAGATTGCTATAAGCACCACCCAGTGGTCAGCGTTCATAGCAAGTGAGCATTTCTGCTACAACTAAGAAATACTTGGCACTCTGGAGATGTTTGTTGCAAAATTCAGAAATAAATTTTATTCGGTGCATCCAGCTCAACATATATAAACGTTTTCGGTCTATACAAACAAGACCTTCATCAGATACAGTTGTGAGTGCTGGAGACCACAGATAGTGTGTACAAGCCAACACACTAAGTTAAACGTCAGCCAAAGTACGGGAGCGGAAGGAGCCTTGATGCATATGGCGATGTGTATACAGCGCGCTATAGAGAAGCGAGGTACTCGCAAGGGAGAAAGCGCTGAGAATCACCGACCCCACAGATGCCGTGCTGTGGGGAAGAATACGCTCCCGGGGAGCATTTCTGCTACACACAGGTCATCGTATCATCCCCTGTGTGTAGCTGAGGCGATCAGACAACTGCAGCTATTAGTCTCCCATGGAGACTATTGAAACTATTGAAATAGAAAAGTTCAAATCATCCCTAATTCACCCCATCTATTTATATTATTGCCTGGCAATGTTTTCATTTCCTATTCTGTCCAGATGTCACCGTTTCCCAGAATTCCAAGGGGAGGAAGATTACCGACTGCCATATTGGGACACCCAAGTGATGGGTGTCTCAATATGGAAACTGCTGCTGGTACCAACCTATTGCACGGTACCTCCAACGGAACACCGTCACACTACAGACACACACACTCTCTATATGCCATATGCACCTTACAGACTCAAACTCACACGCAGCCTTTTGCATGGTACCACCAGCAGAACACCGTCGCAATCACGCCGCCACCGGGATCAACCAAATGATTCACTGACTGCTGCCATCTTTGTACAGGAAGAGTGCATGCACAGTTTTAATGTGACCGCCGCTATCTGTCTGCACAAATATGGCAGCGGTCTGATTTACTGCGCCTGCGTGAATTACGGCAAGGGTCACTGAATAATTCAGGTGATCCTGGCAGCAGATGCGTGAGAGGAAGCCGGTCACATTAAATGGGTTTTCCCACAAACGAAAGTTCATTTTGAAAATTGACTGTGTCTGACCATGTAGTATGGAGCATACCACATCTCCTGGGCAGGGGTGAAAGCAAAGGACAATACTGACATTACAGCAGGGGATCACAGTGGATTCATTTTGTGAGGTAAAATAACTGACTGTTTTTAAAAAATATTTTACCTTACAAAATGTATCCTCTGCGATCTCCTGCTGTAGTGTTAGTATTGTCTTTTTCTTCCTCCACTCTATAGGAACTGTGGTATGTCCTGTACACAGTCAGACATAGACAATTTTACACAGCATAGGAAGGGGAGAGACAGAAGACAAGGAGGAGCACATGGGGTGGACAGGACAAAGAACAGAGCACAGATGGGAGAAGTCAGCACATGGGAAAAGAGAGAGTGGATAGGTGGGTGAGCACATGGGGGAGAGATTCTCTATGCTGCAAAGCCTGCCCCATCGTGACATTACCAACCCACCAATGCAATAGCATTGGGCCTCCATCTAGTTCAAAATAAAATAATAATAATAAAAAAGTTTCACATATTTGGCATTGCAGCGTTTAGAATCGCCCGACCTATCACGCTATAAAAATAATTATTCCAATCAGTAAAAAAAAAAGTAGCGAAAAAAGTCAAAACACAAGAATTACAATTTTTTGGTCGCCGCAACATTGCATTAAAATACATCAACGGGCAATTAAAAGATCATATCCACACAAAGATGGTATAATTAAAAATGTCAGCTCATTATGCAAAAAATAAGCCCTCACCCAATTACAGATCACGAAAAATAGAGACGCTACGGGTCTCGGAATATGACCCAATTTTTTTTCTTTTTTAAACAAAACTCTGATTTTTTTCACCATTTGAATAAAAAACAACCTATACATGTTTAGTATCACAAACTTTTAATAACCTGTAGAAACATAAAGGAAGGTCAGTTTTGTGAACATGGTAAAAAAAAAATCCAAAAAAACAGTTGTGGAATTGCCCTTTTTTTTTGCAATTTCAACACACTTGGAATTATTTTCCTGTTTTCGAGTATACAATATGGTAAGACCAATGGTGTTGTTCAAAATTACAAGTTGTTCTGCTAAAAAACAAGCCTTCACATGGCCATATTGATGGAAAAATAAAAAAGTTATGGCTCTGGGAAGAAGGGGAGCAAAAAACAGAAATGCAAAAATAAAAAAGGGTGTGGCGTGATGAGTTTAACCCCTTAATCCCATATGACGTACTATCCCGTTGAGATGACCTGGGACTTAATTCCCAGTGACAGGATAGTACGTCATAGTCGATTGGCCACACGGCCGATCGCCACCGGGTGTCAACTGATTATTAGAGCTGACATCCGGCACTATGGGCAATGTTATAAAGTAAAAAATAGATATATTTACATGTGTAAAAAAAAAAACACCTAAATAAAGAAAAAAAAATATTGTTCTAATAATTACATTTCTTTATCTAAATAAAAAAACAATAAAAGTACACATATTTAGTATCACCGCGTCTGTAACGACCCGACCTATAAAACTGACCCACTAGTTAACCCCTTCAGTGAACACCATAAAAAAAGAGGCAAAAAACTATACTTTATTAGCATACCACCAAACAAAAAGTGGAATAACACGCAATCAAAAAGACGGATATAAATAAACATGGTACCGCTGAAAACGTGATCTTGTCCCGCAAAAAACGAGCCACCATACAGCATCATCAGCAAAGAAATAAAAAAGTTATAGTCCTCAGGATAAAGCGATGTAAAAATAATTATTTTTTATATAAAATAGTTTTAGCCCCCAGTTTTGTATTTTCTCAAAGGTAAAAGAAGAAATTGGACCCCAAAAGTGGTTGTCAAATTTGTCCTGAGTACGCTGATACCCCATATGTGGGGGGGAACTACCGTTTGGGCACATGGCAGAGCTCAGATGGGAAGGAGCACCGTTTGGAATGCAGACTTAGATGGATTGGTCTGCAGGTGTCACGTTGCATTTGCAGAGCCCCTGATGTACCTAAACAGTGGAAACCCCCACAAGTGACCCCATATTGGAAACTAGTCCCCCAAGGAACTTATCTAGATGTCTTGTGAGAACTTTGAACCCCCAAGTGTTTCACTACAGTTTATAACACAGATACACTGTATGCTCATTGTGGAAATTTAAGAGTGCAGGTAAAATGGATGTTAATTTCATGAATACTCATGACCACTGGACTTTTAAAGATGCTATTGATTTGTGTTTCGGTGTGTTTTTCTGCACTTAAAAAATCACTAAAGAAAATGTTGCGTCAAGTCTAAATGAAAAACTCATACACTGCGTGCAGAATTATTAGGCAAGTTGTATTTTGATCACATGATACTTTTTTTACGTGTTGTCCTACTCCAAGCTGTTCAGGCTTGAGAGCCAACTACCAATTAAGTAAATCAGGTGATTTGCATCTCTGTAAGGAGGAGGCGTATTGTCTAATGACATCAACACCCTATATAAGGTGTGCTTAATTATTAGGCAACTTCCTTTCCTTTGACAAAATGGGTCAGAAGAGAGATTTGACGGGCTCTGAAAAGTCCAAAATTGTGAGATGTCTTGCAGAGGGATGCAGCAGTCTTAAAATTGCCAAACTTTTGAAGCTTGATCACAGAACAATCAAGCTTTTCATGGCCAATAGCCAACAGGGTCGCAAGAAGCGTGTTGGGCAAAAAAGGCGCAAAATAACTGCCTATGAATTGAGGAAAATCAAGCATGAAGCTGCCAAGATGCCATTTGCCAGCAGTTTTGCCATATTTCAGAGCTGCAACGTTACTGGAGTAACAAAAAGCACAAGCTGTGCGATACTCAGGGACATGGCCAAGGTAAGGAAGGCTGAAAAAGACCACCTTTGAACAAGAAACATAAGATAAAATGTCAAGACTGGGCCAAGAAATATCTTAAGACTGACTTTTCAAAGGTTTTATGGACTGACGAAATGAGAGTGGCTCTTAATGGGCCAGAGGCTGGATCAGTAAAGGGCAGAGATGTTTATTTCTATATTTTGTGCAGTTATATTGGTTTACCTGGTGAAAATAAACAAGTGATATGTTAGTATATTTGGTTTTTATTAAGTTGCCTAATAATTCTGCACAGTAATAGTTACCTGCACAAACAGATATCCTCCTAAGATAGCCAAATCTAAAAAAAAACCCACTCCAACTTCCAAAAATATTAAGCTTTGACATTTATGAGTCTTTTGGGTTGATTGAGAACATAGTTGTTGATCAATAATAAAAATAATCCTCTAAAATACAACTTGCCTAATAATTCTGCACGCAGTGTAAAAATGATGACATTCATAAAAATAGCAGCAGAACCAAATATTCAAAGTAGATTGGTATTGCTTATTTTTTGTGCAGTCATATGCAGAAAAAAAGGAAAGGACAAAAACAGCATTGTTTTCACACAATCAAACTTGGCTTCAGAGTGTTTTCTAATTAAAATTATAACTACCATTAAGTGTTACAGGGAAGGTGCAATAAAAAATGTCTTTACAACTATTGAAAAATGTATAGTATGAATGTTTTAACATTTTTTAAAAAATATAAGAATTTATTTTTAATGAAGTAAAATATGAAAAATAATTTTACATTTTTTGGTATTTCCACACTGGCGGGGGAGGGGCGTCAGCTGCTGAAATCTGCCATGAAAACCTAATGTTCAGGGTGCCATTTATATGGATATACCTGGGTGGGCCATATATAAAGTTGGATCCAAAATGGCCTACTTCAAAATGTCCACCATGATCACCACATATCTTGAAATGTTTTCCCACTCCCATATACTAATGTGCCACAAACAGGAAGTTATTATCACCATCCATTCCCACTTTATTTAGGTGTATCCACATACATGGCCCACCCAGGTGTTTCCATATACATGGCCCACCCTGTATAACTAGCTCACATTATGTCTGGAGTAAATGTGGGCGGGGTCTGATCACATGTGTGATGTCTCCTCTTTTCCTCCTCTGGCTATTTGCAAAAGGATAAGAAAAGTTGAAGTTTAGGATCACAGTGAGGAGCCATTTTGTTGGTCACTGCAATGTGACACTGACAAGTAGACGGTCACCAAGGATGGCCGGCAGCACTGATTCTGTTAGTTGGTGCTGCTCTCTGTATCATAAGTTAGATAAATGGAGTGTATGACATGCATGATTGTATGCACTTAGAGAAACAGGCTCTGGGGTTAGATTCGATTACACCACATCTCCCATAGAAGTGGACAGAGCAGGGTCACTCATTACACCACTTCTTCAATAGAAGTAGAGAGAGCGGGGTCACACATTACACCACTGCTCCCATAAAAGTGGACAGAGCAGGGTTACATATTACATCACTGCTCCATATAAGTAGATAGAGCAGGAACACACCTTATAACACTGTTCCCAAAGAAGTGGACGGAGCGGTGTTACACATTATACCACTGATCCCATAGAAGTGGACGGAGCAGCATCATGCATTGCATCACTGCTCCCACAGAAGTAGATGGATTTTTTTCACTAACAGAATGTCATTGAAAAAAAATCACAGTATGCTGCCATTTCACTTTCAAATCGGATAGCATGCACCCATTCAAGTCAATTGGTGCATGGAACCCATCGGACTGCGCTCAGATGACATCTGAGTGGAGTCCAATTTATGTGGATTCACAGAATGGAGAAGACAGAGAAATGTTGTTCTCAATCTTCTCCTTACAGTGTGCTCAGATTCTGTCATCTGAGAGAATCGAATCACACTATGCTGACACTCGGAAAATCTCAGTTCTGAGCTTGATCAGAATGCCATTTGTATAATCGACTGAGATGAGTGAAACTATGGCCGGCTGACCGCAGCCCAAGAATTATTTCATATACACTGTTTAACATCAGAGCTTGAAAAAAGTTAGAAGTAATGAACCTTAGTTCTATGAACTATAAATAATTTGACCTCAAAGATCCCTTTTCATTAAATATGTGACCTATGTAATCTTCATATTACAATTTATGTATAATGCAAACCCCAATTGACAATTTTTAGGTCAGTTTTTCCTTTTATTTCAGTTTCCTAGGCTTGTTTATTTGACATACGACAACATTATGTGGGAACAATAAATGTAATCTTTTCCAGCACTAGATGGCATCAAACATCTAACATTGTACTTTAGAAATCAACATTGATACTTTTTCTTTTCTGTACATTTTGCATGCAAGTTTTTTTGAAACACCAAATTTCCAAAATGAATGATCACATTGTGCTTAAGTTTTTTGTTTAAAAAGAAAAAACTAAAACTTTTACTATTTCTTACATAAATAATAAAAGAGTAAAGTAATTGCCTAGTTATGTCCACAACAGATATTTCATGTTTTTAGGCTGAATTCAGATGGCCATTATAAAACTCTGGTCAGTCATGTCCCCAATTTGCAGCTCTTTGTGCTTGTCCGCAAAGCAGAAGGGCACAAGTGTTCCCTAGACAAGTCCACAAATTAGACCAAATCAATACTTTGGCCACATTCAGAGGTTCAGTGTTTGGCCTGTATTTCCCATAAGTATTCATAAGCCAAAACCAGGCGTGGGTTAAAAAATGCAGAAGTGGTGACTGGAATCACATCAACAGTATAAAAAAACGTTACAAAAAGTGTTAGGATTTTTTCTTTCACCTGTCATCTATGTGTTATGTAATCATTTTTTTTACTTAGTAGCTATTAATCATTGACATGACCTATGTATCCATCAAAATCAGATGCCACACTCTGGTTCCATATGGCATTTTTTAATTGCACCCATCCTATTTCGGAGAGAAATCACAACATTATGCAATTTTTTACGGATTTTCTGAGAGAAAAACATCTGTACATAAGCATTAAACCATGAAATAACATTGGTTCTAGGGCTGTCTGATGATATATCGGAATAGCACTCATCCGCTTTATATGGTGGTGTGAACGAGCCTTAATACTTTTCATCTGATTGTTCCACTGCTTTTTTTGCCTTACAAATACTGATGTAAAATACAGGACTAAATATCAAAAGTGTGAAAGAGACCTTACTATGACATTTTTTACGTAAACCATTGATCCGTGTGACAAATCACTGGTGAACATTGGCACAAAGGTTATTATCATGGTATTTTTCTTGCATAGCAAATGCCATTTGCTTTCCTTTTCAAAGGAATAACACAACAACAAATAAATGAAAAATGTCATATGTATAGTATGTTATCAATAAAATCTACAGTACATCAACCATCAACCATACATAGCTTCTTTGACAGAAAAAATAACAAAAAGTTAGGCTCTAAGAATTTGTAGACAATATTTTTTAAGTTTTAAATATTTGTACCTATTTATCTAATGTAACTAATATTTACATCTGTATAGTTACAGTATAGTGTTTAAACTCAGATTTTATGTGGTAGACATACTGTATGTAGTCATGTTGTGGCATAATTTTTCTACTCATGTTTAGTGAAATTGATAATATTGGTCTTGGCATAGTGGGCTTTGTTCAGTAACAGAATAGTATCTCTTATTTGGAAACTACTGTATATGACTATTATTTAGAATTACTACTTAGAAACTTACCTCATTATTGTCTTTTTCTGGAAGATAAATATTATATTTGCATTATTATTATTATTTTATGGCAGGTGAACATAAACTTTAGCAATGGCATCGGGCTCATATATTTGAGTAACATGCTGGTAGTGAGAGCCCAGTTCCAAATTTTGCCCTGGGAGCAATAGGGCTCTAGATACTCAACTTCACATTACATGTATACCAAAATATAGCAAGTGTCAAATGAATGTTTTCTTGTACTTACTGCGTCCATTGCAATGTTTAGTTATTGGGCAACCAAAATATGTAGAAAAGGTAAGGTTTAGTGATGAGCGAATATACTCGTTGCTCGGGTTCTCCCGAGCACATTCGGGTGTCCTCAGAGTATTTTTTAGTGCTCGGAGATTTAGTTTTTATTGCCGCAGCTGAATGATTTACATCTCTTAGGCCGCCGTCACACTCAGCATATGAAAATACGGTTCGTATTTTACGGCCATAATACGCAGAAATGTTCCCAAATTAGTGATCCGTATGTCATCCGTAGGCAGGGTGTGGCAGCGTATTTTGCGCATGGCATCCTCCGTATGTAATCCGTATGGCATCCGTACTGCGATATTTTCTCGCAGGCTTGCAAAACCGACATCTAATGGATTTATGTGCTCAAATGTTGGTTAAAACATATATACTATATATATATATATATATATATATATATATATGTCATTGAGACACACATATATATATATATATTGTAGCGTGGCTAAAGGTTGTATAGTCGACGGGAGGTATGTATCACAGAGAAGGCTTGTCGCTGTGATGTAACCCGGAGTGTTTTCTTTAATGCACATAAAGCAATAAGGAATTGTTTGGTATATTTGGGTCCGGGTTATGGGTAGCTATGAGAGTTGGGAGGGTCTGGCTACCCATATACCTCACCCCTGGGTGAGGGGCATAACCATGCCTATCTATGTGTGTTTCAGGACCTGTGGTGATGTCACACTCACCTGACTGGCCATGTGACAGGTACCTGGGTGTGGTTTCAGGCTACATAATGGAGGTGTGTTTGGCACATGGCTGTGAGTGTTTGGGAGTCCATCAGTGTGGACAGAGATCCCTGTGTCCAGGCGGGACACTACAGACAGGAGTCTGTGGGTGTGGAGGAGAAAGCCCCACAGTGTGTTAAGGCTCCAGGACTGAGCCTGAAGGACTGGACTCTTGTATTTTCCTTTCCTGAGCTGAAGGCCATTTGTTTTCTGTTTTGCTGTATGGTTTATGGAGCAATAAACCTTTGAACTTTTGATGGAATATGCCTCCTGACTGTCACCCGTCGCACCTGAGCGAGTGAACCCCTACAATATATTTGTATATATATATATATATATATATATATATATATATATATATATATATACTGTATTTATATTTAATTCAGTGCAAGATATGTGAAAAGCCGGTAATTCAATTGCCGGCTTTTTCTTTCTCCTTCACAAACCCGACAGGATATAAGACATGGTTTACATACAGTAAACCATCTCATATCCTTTTTTTTTGCATATTCCACACTAATAATGTTAGTAGTGTGTATCTGCAAAATTTGGGCCTTCTAGCTATTATATTAAAGGGTTAAATCGCTGAAAAAACTGGTGTGGGCTCCCGCACAATTTTCTCCACCAGAGTGGTAAAGCCAGTGACTGAGGGCAGATATTAATAGCCTAGGGAGGTAACATGGTTATTGCCCCCCCCCCTGGCTAAAAACATCTGCCCCCAGCTACCCCAGAAAAGGCACATCTGGAAGATGCACCTATTCTGGCACTTAGCCACTTTCTTCCCACTCCTGTTTAGCAGTGGGGTATGGGGTAATGAAGGGTTAATGTCACCTTGCTATTGTAAGGTGACATTAAGCCAGATTAATAATGGAGAGGCGTCAATTATGACACCTATCCATTATTAATCCAATAGTACGAAATGGTTAATAAAACACACACACATTATTTAAAAGTATTTTAATGAAATAAAGACACAGGGTGTTGTAATATTTTATTATACTGGTAATCCACCTGAAGACGCTCGTCCTGTAAAAAAGGTAAAATAAAAAAATCAACAATATCCCGTACCTTCCGTCGTTCTGTCAGTCCCACAATGTAAATCCATCTGAAGGGGTTAAATCATTTTACAGCCAGGAGCTCTGCTAATGCAGTTGCTCCTGTCTGTAAAATGTTGTGAATGAATGTAATGCAGTGGAATGTCCTGTAGTTACCTTTAGTCGCGGTGATGCACCCTCTGCTGGATGTCCTCATATGAACTCGACCCATAATCTATAACAGGTGCTAGTGCCATCTGTGAACATGGTTAGCACTTGTACATGAAATTTGGATGTCTGAATGAGGTTCAAGTGTTATTTGATATTTTGCTAGCCTGCATCAAACTGGAGTGTGGTGCTTTCAACATTTCTGTTTTTATCATTTTTTTTCTGTGGTGATTTGGTGCAGGACCTTGATCATGTGATGTCATCAGGGGTCTTACACCAATCTGGTTCCAAGTTAATTGAAGTTAATATAGACTGTGTGCAGCTGCACTGAAGAGCGAGTATTCAGTATGAATTCAGCATCTGCCAATAACTAAACCTTACAGTTCATATTGTGAAGATACAGTGCCTTGCGAAAGTATTCGGCCCCCTGGAACTTTTCAACCTTTACCCACATATCGTGCTTAAAACATAAAGATACCAATTGTAAATTTTTAGTGAAGAATCAACAACAAGTGGAACACAATTGTGAAGTTGAACAAAATTTATTGGTTATGTAAAATTTTTGTGGAACGTCAAAAACTGAAAAGTGGGGCGTGCAATATTATTCAGCCTTTTTAACTTAATACTTCGTTGCACCACATTTTGCTGCGATTACAGCTGAAAGTCGCTTGGGATATGTCTCTATCAGTTTTGTACATCGAGAGAAAGAAATTCTTGCCCATTCTTCCTTGGCAAACAGCTCGAGCTCAGTGAGGTTTGATGGAGATCGTTTGTGAACAGCAGTTTTCAGCTCTTTTCACAGATTCTCGATTGGATTGAGGTCTGGACGTTGACTTGACCATTCTTACACCTGGATACGTTTATTTGTAAACCATTCCAGTGTAGATTTTGCTTTATGTTTGGGATCTGTTATGATCCGGTGGTAGGATCACCAAACTGACCTGATAGGTAAACCTGAAAGTAGGACAAGCTCCGGGGATGTGGGAACTATACCGACCGCAATCCTGATCCTATCCACACACACTGAAGGCAGCCGTGGAGCGTTACCTAAAAACCTAGACGCCTCTTCACGGCCTGAGAAACTAGCTACCCCTAGAGAGAAAGCAAAGCCTCACTTGCCTCAGAGAAATAACCCCAAAGTTTAGGCAGCCCCAACAAATAATAACGGTGAGTTAAGGGGAAAATACAAACATAGGAATGAAAAACAGGTTTAAGCAAATGAGGCCCGCTAACACTAAATAGACAGAAGATAGCAAGGATCTGTGCGGTCGGTACAAAAACTATCAAAAACTATCCACGCAGAAGGTACAAGAACCCCCACACCGACTCACGATGCGAGGGGTGCACTCTGCTCCCCAGAGCTACCAGCAAGCGAAAAATCACATATAAGCAAGCTGGACTGAACACATCATATACTGAGAAACATATTCAAGGAAACAATGAGCAAAAAGAACTAGCAAGACTTAGCTTCTCAGAAATAGACAGGTCACCAGGAAAATCCAGGAGAGGTCAGAACCAGTACTGAATACAACGACAGCAGGCCACAAGTAAAGGTCCAGGTGGAGTTAAATAGGAACCAGCATAGCAGGAAATGAGGCAGCTGAACCCAGCTCCAGACCCGCAGTATCGCTAAAGGCCACCAGAGGGAGCCCAGATGGAATTCACAACAGGGATCATTGTCTTGTTGGAAGACAAATCTCGGTCCCAGTCTCAGGTCTTTTGCAGACTCCAACAGGTTTTCTTCAAGAATGGTCCTGTATTTGGCTCCATCCATCTTCCCATCAATTTTAACCATCTTCCCTGTCCCTGCTGAAGAAAAGCAGGCCCAAACCATGATGCTGCCACCATCATGTTTGACAGTGGGGATGGTGTGTTCAGGGTGATGAGCTGTGTTGCCTTTACACCAAACATATCGTTTGGCATTGTTGCCAAAACGTTCGATTTTGGTTTCATCTGACCAGAGCACCTTCTTCCACATATTTGGTGTGTCTCCCAGGTGGCTTGTTGCAAACTATAAATGACACTTTTTATGGCTATCTTTGAGAAATGGCTTCCTTCCTGCCCCTCTTCCATAAAGGCCAGATTTGTGCAGTGTACGACTGATTGTTGTCCTATGGACAGACTGTCCCATCTGAGCTGTAGATATCTGAATCCAGAGTGATCATGAGCCTCTTGGCTGCATCTCAGTCTTCTCCTTGTTTGAGATGAAAGTTTAGAGGGACGGACGGGTCTTAGCAGGTTTGCAGTGGTATGATACTCCTTCCATTTCAATATGATCGCTTGCACAGTGCTCCTTGGGATGTTTAAAGTTTTGGAAATCATTTTGTATCCAAATCCAGCTTTAAACTTCTCCACAACAGTATCACGGACCTGCCTGTTGTGTTCCTTGGTCTTCATGATGCTCTCTGTACTTCAAACAGAACCCTGAGACTTTCACAGAGCAGGTGCATTTATACGAAGACTTGATTACATACAGGTGGATTATATTTATCATCATTAGGCATTTAGGACAACATTGGATCATTCAGAGATCCATAGTGAACCTCTGGCGTGAGTTTGCTGCACTGAAAATAAAGGGGCCGAATAATATTTCACACCCCACTTTTCAGTTTTTAAAATTAAAATTTAAAATAACCAATAAATTTCGTTCAATTTCACAATTGAGTTCCACTTGTTGTTGATTCTTCACCAAAAATTTACATTTGGTATGTTTATGTTTGAAGCATGATATGTGGCAAAAGGTTGAAAAGTTCCAGGGGGCCGGATACTTTCGCAAGGCACTTTAGATGATGCGCTGATAGTAAGACAATGCACCCTATATAAGGTTATAGTGAAGTGCCCTATATTTTTACATAGGCCACTTACCCCTGAAAAGGCTGAAGTGGCTTATAGTGTCACAGGAAGCAATGGAAACCTGGGCCCCTGAACTGCCCCTCAGACTAGGGGGAGCCCTGTCTTTCCTTAACTCGGGGGGTACCTTTGATGGTAGGGAGGCCCGATTCACCAACCTGTCCCTCTCTCCTCTCCAGCCCTGAGCTAAACCCCCAACCCCCAGGAGGTGAATACTAATGTAAACCACAGATAAAGAACAGCAGGTAATAAAGTTTTTTTCGTGTTTTTATCATGGTTTTTATAGCGAAAAAACGTGAAAAAAAGCGAAAGATACTGAACGTGTGCACATGGCCTTACTCCAACACAGGACCAGTATGCAGAAGACAAACAAATGCTATAGTCGGCATCCATGAATGTTCTGAGCCATACTAAAAGGGAGAAGGTTTTCCGAGCAGCCTCATCCACTAATAGATAGTTAACTCCTTCCAAGCTGAACAGTGAACAAACCACCGCTGACACCCAAACTCAGGCTGAGCAACAGGAAGGTCTAAGACTGCACAACAGACTCCCCAGTGTGAACAGAGTCTGAAGCTGGCATGGCACGGTGTCTATTTGTGTGAGTTTTGAACCAAATTCAGTTTTAAGGTAGAACTGAAGATAAAGCCTATATAGTATTAATAAATACCAAAATTGTACATGTGTACATTATGACATTTTATAGTACACCTTACTTTTGAATCAGTCAAATGTGGACTGGTATATAAATAATATGTGAACTAATATCAGATGAGATTTAAGTTGATGAATGCTCTTTATTTTTAAAGATGAGGCCAGCATGAGCTGCTCTTTGTGACAGCTATGCTTACAGAATGGAAGCTGTATTGTTTTTTTCTGTTAACGTTGAAGTCTAATGAAATGGAAAATGTGATTTTCAGGTTATATAAAGAGAACAAATGTAATAAACGAGGACAGAGTGAATACTGACAACAGGGAAACAGAAGCCAACAAAGGAATTAAACCAGGCATAAGTGCTTCAAATATAGCCAAAGAGACCTCCTGGGGTTCAAATTGATTAAAGTTTGAATGAGAATTTGCAAGATTCTCAGTGTAAATATAAGCAATGAATGCTTGTCATTCTAATTTAGGCAACAACTTGCTAAGGTAATGCACAAATTAGGAATATAGCAACTTTTTTTTCCTTAAAAGTAATTTTGCTTAAAGTAAATACTGAGACCTTGTATTTCTTGCCGCAATAACTATTCAAGTAAAAAGAAAAGTATAGATATACGTCCTATGCCTATCTCCAGGAGGACAATGGCACCTCCTGGCTCTTAAGTGTCAAGAGTTCCCTGAAGGTAGCTTAACATATCAGGCTCAGGAGACACTCGTAAGTACCGTCTTGAATGTCAAAGAAAAAGAAAGATGGATTTTGCCAGTTAAAAGAACATTTTCAATAACAAAACTTATTTTACAACCTATGCAGAGAGATAAGAAAAATATGATAGTAGCTTTGGTATTACACCTATTTTTTGCTATTTTGATTCGGGTCCTAAAAAGCAGCGTACATTATATCCAACAAATGTATGATTGTTGTTTTATATTTTTAGTTATGGCATCCTCTTAACACAATCATGGACCAATCTGTATGCATCTCCTTTTTACATTATTTATGGTACACACACTTTTTAGTGGAGAAAGAAGCAAATTTGCCAGCATTACCTTACATATGCCCGGGCGGTAACTGCTGATTTTGGCGCAGTTTTTCAGATTAGTCAGTGGTGCCCAGCATACACATAGTCCTTAATAAAAAAAAAAATCTTATAGAAGTGAGGTAATCAGCAGCATTCACCATAAATTGATTCAAAATTCAATTGTTAAAAACATTTTTAACTAGGGATGAGTGAGCCCAAACTGTAAAGTTTGGGGTTCGTACTGAACACTAGGATGCCGAACCCTGACATGGTCTTTTAACTGTATGGTACATCCATGTTACTGTTTGGGTTTGACAGACTAATAAAGCTTGGTTAAAGGCTGCAGCAAAGCCAATCAACAAAATTTAAGGCTGTGGGCACTTCTCGCCGCATCGCAGCTATGCCAAGTAACAGCATGTCTGTGAATGGTGGGGGCACCACATGACTCGGCCTGACAGTGTAAAACAATAAGTAAGTAATTTAAAAAAAAATTACATGTGCTCCCTCTATTTTTAATATTCAGCCAAGGGAAAGCAAACAGCTGTGAGCTGGTTATGTTATGCAGGGAAGGGAGATGCGGCAAATGCAAGCAGCCATATTTGAAAATTTTTCTTGATATCCATGTGAGTCATATCACCAAGTGTTTGAAATCACGAGGACTTGCACATTTCAAGAAATTTCACCCGTATTTGATTCACAGGGAATATATTCGATCAAATCCACTATCTTTAAATCTATACCTATATTTATACATTCTGCTTTAGCAGCATCAGTATGCTCAATTGATAATATAGTAATATTATGATCTTTAACTAGTTTATCTGACATATTCTCTTTTCACATATTTGCTACAGGGCAGTAATGCTGAAAGAGAATCATCTGTCAAATGCATAAGTTAGATTGTTATGAAAATGATTACTGAAATGTGTTTCTTTCATTGATATGCAATTTTAATGTCTTGAGAGGTAGCAGTTTAATCATTTGTGAAAATGTATTTTATGTATTTTGCTGAGCAAGCTCAGAGTATTATCCTGAAATCTGGTTGTAGTAGTAGTAGGACACATACATTACTTTTGATGTGAGGAATCCCTCTGTTCATATCCGAGAGCTTTGTAACGTATTGTTTTGAAATTTTCCATGCTTCCTCTATATTCTCACTTAAAGGGTTCATACCCTCTTGTGAGAGAAGCAGGCCGATTTTGTTAATGACACTCGGATCAAACTCTGTCATCTGAGTATGCTCCAATTCTCTAGTTTGATAGAATCTTAGCACAGGTGCGGAAAACATGAATAACATTTCTCCATCTTCTCCATTGATTCTGTGGCAGTACATTGGACTGTGCTCGGATAACATCTTACAGCAGTCCGATGTTTCACTCGCACCCATAGACTGGAATAGGTGAGTGCGATACGATTATCAGATGCATTCGCAGCATGCTAAGATTGTTTAGAATTATTAAGATTTTGAATAATGGGCTCAGTCATACTTCCAGAAATCACTGTCTACGAATACAGTTTGATGTGCAATCCTAAATTTCAAATTAGTAGTCTATCATGCAAAGAAGAAACTATATCAGAATTGCAAAAATAGCAAAAGCTGATTTCAAATGAACTGGGGGAAAGGGGAAAACTTTTCTGCTGTCGGAGGAATCAAAGTCAGAAATTCTTTATGAAAACCAGGTACGCCATGTCCTGCTACACAATGGTAGACATGGCCCTGCTCCCTCTTTTTTTAACATGTATTACTGCCATCAGTTTATAACTTAGTTACTGTTTTCAAATGAATTGGAAAAATGTTTAACTTTCAGCTTCTCATGTGTGTTTTATGTTCTGTTCTTAATAAAATATAGCTATGGAGACTTTGCATTCCTGTTTTCTTTGTATTTTACATAACGCCCCAACTTTTCGGAATTGAAGTTTTAGCTACATATGTGTTTTTCTTGAAATATGATCTATAGGGTTTCAAATTTATAACAGGCAGAAGTACTTCCTAACTATATAAATAGTATTTTTCATAATCACATTCAAATGGTACTGAAACATAGAGGCACATCGGTATACCAGTACAGCTTTATAAACCTTTAAAGGTGAGATAATTCCTATAAAATTACTAAAACATAGTGGAATATGCTTTTTTAAAAATAAATGTCAATATCAGAAAATACTGCACATATTTTGTTTCCCTGTAATCATAACAACTTGTATCAAACAGATTTTTTACAGTGATTGCTAAATAGTATAAAAAGTCCTATTTATTTTTGCCATTAAACCCTTAAAAATGTAAGGCAAATATAGTCCTTACATATAAGGTACTTAAAAAATTAAAGGGAACCTGTCACCCCGTTTTTTCGGTATGAGATAAAAATACTGTTAAATAGGGCCTGAGCTGTGCATTACAATAGTGTAGTTTGTGGACCCCGATTCCCCACCTATGCTGCCGAAATACGTTACCAAAGTAGTCGTTTTCGCCTGTCAATCAGGCTGGTCAGGTCGGATGGGCGTGGTGTCTTCCCCCAGATCTTGCGTAGTTTTCCGTTGGTGGCATAGTGGTGTGCGCATGTCCAAGGTCCCTAATCCTGCACAGGGGTGTGAAAATAGCAGCGATGTCCGTTATTCCATTGGTGGTCGGTGGGCGCGGCCATCTTGCTTTGGCCGCGCGTGCGCAGAAGCGGCGCTCTGCTGGCCGCGGTTTCAGGAAAATGGCCGCGGGCATCCGCGCGTGCGCAGATGGCTATCGCGGCGGCCATTTTCGTGAAGCCGAGATGCGAACTCTGCTTCACGAAAATGGCCGCCGCGATAGCCATCTGCGCACGCGCGGATGCCCGCGGCCATTTTCCTGAAGCCGCGGCCAGCAGAGCGCCGCTTCTGCGCACGCGCGGCCAAAGCAAGATGGCCGCGCCCACCGACAACCAATGGAATAACGGACATCGCTGCTATTTTCACACCCCTGTGCAGGATTCGGGACCTTGGACATGTGCACACCACTACGCCACCAACGGAAAACTACGCAAGATCTGGGGGAAGACACCACGCCCATCCGACCTGACCAGCCTGATTGACAGGCGAAAACGACTACTTTGGTAACGTATTTCGGCAGCATAGGTGGGGAATCGGGGTCCACAAACTACACTATTGTAATGCACAGCTCAGGCCCTATTTAACAGTATTTTTATCTCATACCGAAAAAACGAGGTGACAGGTTCCCTTTAAAGTTCCTCTTGTAAAAAACAACACCTCATGTAATAAAGCTTATGTTATAAAATGTTGATAATGGCTGATAAATATATAAATGAGCAATCAAGAAATAGAATCTGATGTAAATACGAATAAAAATATGCGTGAGCAAATGCAGTAGAGGCCTCATGGAGGAATGCAAGTTTGGTAGAGGGGTCCTTCATTCTCAGTGTCCACCCCAGAGATAAATTATAACATGTTAACATTTATAAAAGAAGACACAAGGACAGTTCTTATACATTGAGTAGATTGATTATTTTCTGTGCAATCTTGTTTCAGTGAAAGCTTTACACTGTATATCAACAAGTTATAAGAGATTCAAACCTTACAGTTTACACACATTGAATATTGTGTTATCCTTTTTTCTATAAAATTTGGTACACAGTTACATAGATATGTAGGTTAAAAAAAGATCTAGGTCCATCAAGTTCAAATTTCTCCACCAAGTGTACACTTTGTCACTAAATTAACTATAACCCACAATGTTATGTATATTGAGAA
Organism: Ranitomeya variabilis; assembly: GCF_051348905.1. Lineage (NCBI taxonomy): Eukaryota > Metazoa > Chordata > Amphibia > Anura > Dendrobatidae > Ranitomeya > Ranitomeya variabilis. The sequence goes on from NC_135233.1 coordinate 830,320,919, forward strand.
AATTATCCAGTCCCTTTTTAAAACTCTTATAGTGTCTGCCATTACTACCTCTTGTGGTAAGTCATTACACAGTCTGACTGCTCTAACTGCAAAGATCCCTTTCCTCTTTTGCTGCTGGAATTGCCTTTCTTCCACCCATAATGAGTGCCCCCTGGTCCTTAGTATGGTCTTTGAAAGTAATAAGTCATATGCCAGTCCTTATACTGACCACATATTTATACATGTAAATGAGATCTCCTCTGAGGCATCCTTTTTCTAAGGTAAGGAAGCCCAACTTTTCCAACCTCTCATCCTATGAGAGGCCTTCCATCCCTTGTAATAATCTAGTTGCCCGCCTTTGAACTGACTTGCAAATATCCTTTTTAAATTGTGGAACCCAAAACTGGATCTCATGTTTTAGATGTGGCCTCACAAGTGATTTATAAAGGGGTAAAAATACGTTGGGATAGCGGGATTTTATCTCTCTTTTTATACACTCTAAAATTTTTCATGCTTTTGCGGCTGCTGCTTGGTATTGAGTACTGCTGCTCAGCTTACTTGTAACCAGAATACACAAGTCTTTCTCCTGTTCTATAGTCCCGATTATGCTCCCATGTAATGTATTTGCAGAAATAGAATTACTCCATCCTAGTGAATTACTCTAAACTTATTAGCATTAAAAATCATTTGCCAAGTGTTTGCCCATTCTCCCATCTTATCCATATTATTTTGCATTATTGTAATTTCAAGGTCAGATTTTAATATCCTGCATAGTTAGGTGTGGTCAGCAAAGACAGACACTTTAGTCTCAACCTCATCCACAAGATCATAAATAAAGATATCAAAAATAATAGGTTCTAGTACAGATCCCTGCGGTACCCCACTGCTGACTATATCCCATTTAGAGAACGTACCATTTACAGTAACATTTTGTTTCCTTTCTTTTAGCTAATTCCTTACCCATCTGCAAATAGTTTTCCCTAGTCCCTTCTTCTATAGCTTCAGTATAATGCTGTTATGTGGTACAGTAAAAATATATTGCATTAAAGTCTATGGCAAATGAGTCACATGCAACTTGCGACCAGCAGCAAAAAAATCCTTTGGGACTCTTTCACCGTTGCAGGAGGTCACAAGTCGCAGTTAGTGTTGAGCATTCCGATACTGCAAATATCGGGTATCGGCCGATATTCGCTGTATCGGAATTCCGATACTGATTTCCGATATTTTTGTGATATCGGAAATCGGAATCAGAAGTTCCTATAAGTTCCCAGGCGTGTGCGGTGCATATGGTTCCCAGGGTCTGGAGGAGAGGATACTCTCCGTCAGGCCCTGGGATCCATATTCATGTAAAAAATAAAGAATAAAAATAAAAAATATGAATATACTCACCCCTCCGACGGACCCTGGACCTAAGCGGTGCAACCGGCAGCCTCCGTTCCTAAGAATGCAGTGAGTGTAGGACCTGCGATGACGTCGCGGCTTGTGATTGGTCACGTGAGCGGTCACATGAGCGGTCAAGCGACCAATCACAAGCCACGATGTCATCGAAGGTCCTTCACTCTGCATTCTTAGGAATGGAGGCAGAGGCTTGCATCGGTGACAGCCAGGGCTCGTCCGAGGGTGAGTATATCCATATTTTTTATTTTTATTCTTTATTTTTTACATGAATATGGATCCCAGGGCCTGAAGGAGAGTTTCCTCTCCTTCAGACCCTGGGAATTATCCTTGATCACTTCCGATATTTGTGTCCCATTGACTTGTATTGGTATCGGGTATCGGTATCGGCGATATCCGATATTTTTTGGATATCGGCCGATCCAATCCGATACCGATACTTTCAAATATCAGAAGGTATCGCTCAACACTAGTCGCAGTGCAACACTGTAGGGAAGCAACAGATACAATGTCTTAATGTGGCACCATGATTTGAGTATCATGTGACACAAGGAGCCATGTTACCTGGGTCTAATTTTTAAGGAGCATAAAGAGGAATGGGAGAACAAGGAATATGAATTTAGTAGACTGAAAATGTACTTTTTTCTCAGGAGCTATTATATAAAGTTACAATATTCTTTTCTGTAATTTGGTATAATAACCCAAAGGACCTGTCATGATAACAGGCTGCATATTCTGATTAAAAATCCACTTTAAAAGCAGGCATATCCACTGCGGTCTTGTATCAGCGTGCATACTCACTGTGTTGCTTGGTAGCTAAGTAGACTGATAGTTATGAAATGAAGATGGCAATATCACTGATGGGAATCATTGAACAATTGTTATAAAGATAATGTATTTTTCAGAATCTTTCAATAAAATAGAAGACATTTGTTTTTTTCTCATTCTACTGGAAGGATTGGGTATCTAAATGCTATAAATGAGGTTTTAAACCAGCCTTGATTTTCTTCTAAGCATATTTTGTATAAAAAAAAGCTATGATTTTGTAGATTGAATTAATAATTGTAATACCAAACAACAGCGTATCAGTGTAGTTAAGATTTTTATTGTATGTTACAGTTACTTGTAAATAGAACTTTGGAACAAAGGTTCTCATTTGCCAAATTGCACAGATTTTTTGGGGAAATTCAATTCTCAGTGAAGGTCTTCCAAATTAAGTGAAGTTTCCCTATTATGTTCTAGTGTCTCTACAGACACCAGAGCATAATATCTGTAACATGTAAAAATTTGAAAAAAACTAATACTCACCTCGCTGTCCGTTGCCACCCGTGCCAACTGCTTGCCTGTCGGACCTCAGGTCTTCTTTTTGCCTACATGCGCTGGTGTTTTTCAAGTGGTGTGTCGAATTGTTATATCTTTGGTAACTATACTCACTTCCACTGGACTTTAAAATTGGGCACATGGACATCTTAGCAAAGAATAGGGAGTGATTAAGCTTTAATGTTTAATTTATTGTAATTTTGGTAAATTACATATTCAGCAATTTTGTCCAATGATTTCAACCTTTGCTTTAACAATTTTTTTGCAAATCTGCATAAAAATACTCTATAATGAATCAAATTGCTGCTAGTACCAGTACAATCACAATTAGCACCACTACAATTTGTTTTACATTTTGAGAGATTTGCTGGACCTGGAGAATTCAAAGTATTTGAGATGCAATGAGCATAAATCGTCAAAAATGATCAGCTGGTTAGATCAACTTGAGATGGCTGACATGACCAGATGAGGCTAGGTAGGCTTTCGGAATAATGCTATGTAGTGTTCATATCACATAGTATAGCAAAGCTAGTCAAGAGGGTCTATGATAGCCTGTTAAAGCAAAGACAAGAAATGCAGCTGTGACGCCCGTGAGACCGAGGTACCCAGCACCAGATCAATGAGGTCCGTCTCTTGAGGGGGATGTCACTAGTGGCTTGACCCGGTGCTGTGGCCTCAGGCGATGCACAGTGCAAGGGATATCATGAAGGAACAGACACTTACTTGATCAGCAGCAGGTCCTCTCAGCTATGATGATCCCGATCCTGGATCGATGGCTATTGTCCAAATGAAAGACTGAGGCGCTGAAACGTTTAACCAGTTTACTTTAACAAAAAGGGATTTGCAACCAATACTGTCACCGGAGTCTGTATAAGAACTCTGAATTACTTTGACCCTGTCAGGATTTCCACCTCTTATTATGCGCAGTTTCTGTATGGCCCTGCTGCTGTATGTGAACTGGCTGCCGACCCAATCTGTCTCTTCTGTGCTCTGGTTCGACGGACAACCCGAGTCCTTTTTTTGTCGGCTTATCCCCCTCTGGGAGTACCGCTGAACTCTGTGTCTGTTGCTGCATCCTACCCCGGTGAAGCTGATATCACCTCACTTTCTTCCGGTTGCTGTATTATATCTAATGAATATAGCCACGGATCCGGTATCCGTCTCTGCGCCTATTCTGGATAGTGATTATTGCTACCCGGTTCTCACAATGTCCTTTTTCTCTATTCCTCTTTTCCTACTATGGGTATTACGGGCCTATAATCCGTCATAGGGCTGTTAGGAGTTCAGTTATACGACCTCTCACTTTCAGCTCCTCAATCCAACAGCCAATCCTTTTCTCAGACCAGAATAGATCAAGGGGAGTCTCTGGAGCTCCCCCTTCTGGCCGGAGATGGTAGTGCAGTCTTGCTATTTTAATATTTGTATTTGGTGTCAATAACTATTTTTGTGGCAAATACCCCTAGGGGCGCCACATTCCCCCTTAGTTAAGAACAGTACTCCGGGACTGTGGGATGATAACATTTTGAAATAACAATTGATATGTACAGAGTCTTAAAAATGAAAAGTTACAAAAACCACTCAAAGAAACAAAAAAAATGGAATTCTGTAAAAAGTCACTTCAAATAGCGTCCATTAATACAGTTCTATCCTTGAAGGTACTAGGAAGCAAAGTTCACAAAGCAGTCTTTCCGGAGCTTTGATTTAGTGTTTCCGGGCTGATAAAAAGTTCAAGAATATGCAAGAAGTTCATACAGGTAAGTCTCTGTAGGTACTGGGCTTAAACGTTACAGAACGATAACAATGACTATAGTCTTATAGTTGGTAATCTGCATACCTGGCCAGTAATCGACCCTGGGTACTACGCTGGGATCTACGTAATAGCGGTGTCTCTTTATGTGGTGTACTACTGTCTACTGCGGATATAGTATCTGTCCTCTCTGCTAAAGATAATTCCACCACTATGGGGTTGGCAAGTCCACCGTGAATGGGATCACTCTGATCAGGAATCTGTTCTTCCTGACCTGGAACCTCTTGCAGTACGGGGTCAGCCTCTTCCTGTCTTGGGATTTCTAATATTGGATTCGGTGTTGGATAAAAGGCCACCATGGGAACCACTACTGCACCATGGTATGTTAGTAGGGTTTTGGGAAAGTCTCCTATACAGGTGTGATACATTTCCTCCTCTTTTTCCTTTACTGGTTGAACCTGTATAGGTTGAATAACTTCTGATTCTGGCTGGACAACTTCTGGCTCTTTCAACGTTTCCGGACATAATTTAAGATTGTCTCTTGACACTAGTACAGATGTTAAACCTCCGTTTTTGCTAATGAGACACATTTTAGGATTATCCATTCTTGTTGGTAAAACTGTGCAGGGTACGGCTTCCCATTGATTATCCAGTTTATTGGTTCGACGATTCCTCTTGAGTACTTGGTCACCCGGTCTTAATGGAGTTGCTAGAGCATTCTGGTTGAAAGTTCGCTCTTGTCTTTCTCTGGTTTGCTGGAGGCTTCTTTCCACACTCTCTTGCACTTGGCGATACTGCTTTTGCCGTACGACATCCCAATTGGAGTCTTGAACTTCTGCGTCTGGTTTCAGAATTCCCATTTCTAGATCGATTGGCAACTGGCCGGGTCTTGCACACATAAGATAAGCTGGGGTGCAGTTGGTAGAGCTCACCAGGACATGATTATACAGATCCACCAAGTCAGGCAATTTCTCTGGCCATTGATTCCTTTCCGTTTCAGGTAAAGTCTTTAGTAGGTATATCACAATATGGTTCATCTTCTCACATAAGCCGTTTGTTTGCGGATGATAGGCCGTCGTCCGGATCTTTTTGCAACCATACATATTACAGAATTCTCTGAAGATCTCTGATTCAAAGGCTGTACCCTGGTCAGTGAGAACCTGTTCCGGATATCCATGGGGTCTACAAAAGTACGTTTGGAACGCTTTGGCTGCTGTTTTTGCAGTCAGATCTTTTACAGGTACTACTACCAAGAAGCGCGAATAATGATCCACGATGGTCAAGGCATAGACATAACCGGACCGGCTCGGTGTCAACTTCACGTGGTCCATGGCTACCAGTTCAAGTGGTTGTTTGGTGATTATGGGCTGCAGTGGTGCCCTTTGGCTCTTTTGATCGTTCCTTCTGAGGTTGCACGGGCCACAGTTTCTACACCACTGTTCGATTGATTTTCTCATCCCGACCCAATAAAATCTTTCTCTCAGAAGTACTTCTAGCTTTTTCCAACCAAAGTGACCAGCACCATTGTGGTAAGCCTCGAGGACCATCCTCACATCTTGTTTAGGCACGATAATCTGCCAAACCAATTCATGTGTTTTCGGATTGGTGTATCTTCTACAGAGTTTCCCTTGATACAGGAACATTTTGCCTCTCTCTTTCCAGAGTTGATGCGTCTCTTCTGGGGCATCCTCATCGGGATATGCACTTTGCTCAGTCAATAGTTCCTTCACTAGCTTCACAGCCGGATTGCTATCTTGGGTGTCAGCCCATCTATGGTGTGCTAATGGATTAAAATTCACTTCTTGTTGTTTCTGATAGGTATTTGACTGACGATGTTTTACCTTGGGCTGATGAAAGGCAGGTAGTTCAATTTCTTCAAGCTCCCCTGTTTCTTCTTCTACATCTCTCAAGTGTGGCATCCGGGATAGGGCATCGGCATTTCCATTCTTGCGACCTGCTCGATACTTGATCACGAAGTTGTAATTAGATAACCGGGCTATCCATCGCTGTTCTAACGCACCTAATTTAGCCGTGTCTAGGTGGGTCAATGGATTGTTGTCAGTATAGACAATAAATTCTGCACCGGTCAAATAGTGTTTGAAACGTTCAGTCACAGCCCAAACTACTGCCAGTAGCTCCAATTTGAAGGAGCTATAATTTTCAGAATTTCTTTCAGTAGGCCAGAGTTTTCTACTTGCAAAGGCGATGACTTTCTCCTGACCTTCTTGCTTTTGTGACAGCACCGCTCCCAATCCCACATTACTGGCATCGGTGTAGAGGATGAAAGGTTGATGGTAATCCGGGTACGCCAGAACTTCTTCTCCGGTTAGTGCCTTCTTTAGTTGTTCAAAGGAGTCTTCTCTTTCGTCATTCCACTGAAAAGGAGGGTTTCGGTTTGAAGGTTTCTTCGTCTGCCCTATCAAAGCATCTTGCAAGGGCGCTGCCAATTTGGTAAATCCTTTTATAAATCTACGATAGTAACCCACTAATCCCAAGAATTGCCTCACTTCTTTTGCATTGGTAGGTCTTGGCCAATCCCTTATGGCAGTTATTTTCTCGGGATCCGGTGCTACTCCCTCCGAACTCACGATGTGCCCTAAGTATTGTACCTTTGGCTTGAGAAGGTGACATTTGGATGGTTTGATTTTCATACCATACTTGGATAAGGCTTCGAACACCTCTGCCAGGTCTGTTAAGTGCTGTTTGTAAGTCTTTGAGTAGACGATCACATCATCTAGGTACAGGAGGACGGTCTCGAAGTTCTTGTGTCCGAGGCAACATTCCATCAGTCGCTGGAAAGTACCGGATGCGTTGCAGAGTCCGAACGGCATGCGATTAAATTCGCTTAGACCCATTGGTGTGGTGAATGCCGTTTTTTCTTTATCTCTCTCAGCCACAGGGACTTGCCAATACCCGCTTGTTAAGTCTAAGGTGGAAAAATAATTAGCAGATTTCAAAGCAGTCAAGGACTCTTCTATCCTAGGCAAGGGATAGGCGTCTTTATGGGTGATGTTATTAATCCGCCGGTAGTCTACGCACATTCTCATGGTTCCATTCTTTTTTTTGACAATCACCAGAGGGGCCGCCCAAGGGCTACAACTATCTCTTATTACCCCGACCTGTTTCATCTCTCTCAGCATGTCCTTCGCGCATTGATATTGAGCGGGCGGTATGGGTCTATATCTTTCTTTTATCGGGGGATGGTCACCGGTGGGGATTGTATGTTCCACCCCTTCTATCCGTCCGAAGTCCAATGGGTGTTTACTGAAGACCTGTTCATATTCTGTCACTAATCTATACACCCCTTGTCTTTGATGGGTAGGTGTTGAATCTACACCCACGTCTAGCTGTTGGCACCAATCCTCCGATTCTCCATCTGAGCCGTTATTTTCCACCTGACAGGTCAATTCTAAGGGCTCAACAGTTGTGATGGCATTGTTGTCAACAGTATATAACTTTGCCACTGTAGTGTACCTTGGCAAAGTGATCTCTTCCTCTCCACAGTTCAAAAGTCGTACCGGCACCCGTCCCCGGTGTACCTCGACCACCCCTCGTGCCGTGAGTATAGTGGGCCTGCTGTCGGTGTATGCTGGTTCTATTAAGGCTTGATAGTCTCATCCTTTAGTACCAATGGACGCTCTACACCATACCAGCATTTCTGTTTTTGGTGGGATTACAATAGACGTTGGATCACTCACCCTCACACTGCCGATTTCTCCACCTGCAACTTCTATCTGTTGCCTTAACATTAATACTTTTATTTCCCTCCGGAGAACTCTCTGCTGGCAGGATCGGGCAGTTTCAGCAATTTGTTGTAAGACAGAAATAACTTCGGAAAAGCAGTTCTCTAACACATTCATTCCTATCAATACAGTTGGTTCACAGTTCTGTCGGTCAACATCAATGACAATTATACCCTGTTTCTTCAATTCTGATTTACCAATCTTTATGGTCATCTCCCTGAATCCTAGTTTCGGTACCAACTTAGCATTACTGGCCCATATATCTAGTTCAACATCAGAGGGTCCTTTATCAATATCTACCTCAGCCCAGTACCTCTTATAAAGGATATATGGTATAGATGAAATCTGGGAACCTGTATCCAGCAAAGCGTTGAGGGGAATTCCATCCAGCACGATAGGGATGATGGGTTGTCCTCCGATGTACCTGTCGTGCCAGGGTGTTGGGCCTTGAAAATTCATTCCTGCGAAGCGGCCCGCATTCCCAGGGGATTCCCGTTTAAATCACAATTTCGTGCAAAGTGGCCTGGCTGCTGGCAACGGCGGCAAATGGGCTGTCCATCTGGTTGGTAGCGGTCACGGGGTCATCCACTCCATGTCGGGTATCTCCGGGACCTCATCCATGGAACATCCTCTCTACGGTTTGCCAACTCCATCTTGGGTTCTCTCATCTCCTGCATGGTTTTAGCCATTGAAGCAACAACATCAGTTAAAGAGTCAAGCTTTTGCTGAAGAGCCTCATTAGTAATGGGCCCCAGGGACTTAGCACTGGCACCGGACGTAGCTGATGTCACTGGCATTCCCCATTGCTGAAGTGCATCTGCCATGGGTTGTGTGAGATCCTGATCCCGAGGTGCCTCTGCCAGCTGGAGACGTATAGCGCTCTCCTTTAATTGGGCAAATGTCAATTCAGGGTTCTTAAAAACAAGCATGCTCACATGCCCCCGGTGAGAAGGGGTGTAGAGTCCCTCAATAAATTGATCTCTTAGCAGTTTATCGGCTCCTGTGTTAAAAATGGGTTCAGCCAGTGTAAGTGATTTAAGGGCTTCCTGCAGGTTTAAGGCAAAATCTCTCACGCCCTCATTAGCTTTTTGTTTGCAATTAAAGAATCGTACTTTAGCTTTGCTGCTGGTAGTGGTTTCAAATGTAGCTTTTAATCCAGCAAATATGCGTTCAACAGTAACTTTTAGATCAGTTGCCCATGCCGTGACTTCTCGCTTAGCGTGGCCACTTAACTGCATCATCAGGAGACTAACACGCTGAGCTTCACCCACGGGGAACATATCAAAATGAGCCAGCATCTTTTCCCTGAAACCGTCAAGGGTATTAGGTTCACCTTCATACATTGGAAGCCACAGGCCACCCGGGGTATATGGCATCAACACCGGCATGATGGGCGCCACTCCTTGCACTGCTGCGCTGCCAGGCTCTCTATTGACACTCTGTCTTTCAGCTGCATTAGCGTCGCCGGGTGCTGCGACGTCTCCGTGCTGCGACATACTGTACCCCCTTAGTTAATCCAGACCCCTCCGGTCCCAGCTTCCGTCTAGATAATGTAGATTCGTTCCTCTGTGCAGCAGGATGACAATGACACGCCCCCTGCTGCCTCTAACTGCCGCACGCTCTGTGATGGTGGATTTTGAAGTTTTTCATTTAGACTGGGGCTTGGGTAATGACGTAGCTAGATTAACAGTTTTGTGCCTAACGGTTATGAGTAGTGTTGAGCGATACCGTCCGATACTTGAAAGTATCGGTATCGGAAAGTATCGGCCGATACCGGCAAAGTATCGGATCTAATCCGATACCGATACCCGATACCAATACAAGTCAATGGGACTCAAGTATCGGACGGTATCCCTGATGGTTCCCAGGGTCTGAAGGAGAGGAAACTCTCCTTCAGGCCCTGGGATCCATATTAATGTGTAAAATAAAGAATTAAAATAAAAAATATTGCTATACTCACCTCTCCGACGCAACCTGCACCTTACCGAGGAAACCGGCAGCCTTGTTTGCTTAAAATGCGCGCGTTTACTGCCTTCCGTGACGTCACGGCTTCTGATTGGTCGCGTGCCGCCCATGTGACCGCGATGCGACCAATCACAACAAGCCGTGACGTAACTTTCAGGTCCTGAATGCCTAGAATTAGTGTAGTACAAACAGTCCTTGCCTTAGCGCAAAAGTCCAAGTACAGAGTACATGCGACGCGTTTCGATCGTACCCGATCTTAGTCAATGCATGATCATGCATTTGAATTTTATGGAGCTGGAACGCCTTCCTTACTTCGTTACATTGGTTTTCACTTGAGCCTCCAGTGGTAAGGTCAGGCTTGTACGTGAGGTAGCTGCCAGGTGCCACTCCAGGCTGGCATCCGACAGTAGCAGCTGACCCCAAGGGTCTAAACCATTTACTTAGATTCCTAGACCGGGCAGGAAGGACACTTGGGACAGGTTCACACTCTGCAATCACAGGATAGCAGATGGGACATCCACAGGGACAAGTTCAGATTGTTCCGACAGGATGGCAACTTGTACAGTTTAGACACACTTGTTTCAGGAAACAGTTTAGGCACCACTGATGCAGTTTCAGGGTACAGACACTGCCAAAGCAGACAGAGGAGCAAGGACTAAATATACTGGCATAATGGAAACAGGATACCGGAAACATTAACAGACTAGGGATGGAGACCTGGCAACATACAGGTGCACATTCTAAAGTAACTTACAGTAACTATAGGGGTTGCACAAGCCCTCCCTATTGGGAATGGTGCTTTTTATACAAGATACCTCCCAACTATTGGCTGGGAGACACCTTACATGTGCACATATTAACGAACATTTGAAAAAGCTGAAGAATTTGAATTTCAAATGATACATTTACCTCTAGTAAAAACACAACAAGTTTCAAAGTAAAGATTTGCTAATAATAAAAACAGTACTAAATTATAATAAAAATCTACTTTTTTATAATATTTATTTAGAATTATATATGTTGGTTTTCATCTTTAACGGATTCTATGAACTCATTTCAGCTTTAATATACAAAGAACCACTGCTGTTTTTTTGCTATTATCAAATATCATCTATCACATATACATGTTAAAAGATTCCCTAAATAGATTTTCATTTATTGTTCTAAATATCTTTTATGCAAATGTTATTGAATTTGCGTGATTTATGAAGGTTACCATATCACGTTATGTGTTTATGTGCTTATGTGCTTTAAGCACGCCTGTGGCTATGTTATTCTGCAGTAAGACACCACCCTGTCACTTAGTGATAGTATGCATGATTATTTACCAGTGCAAAAACAGAAGCTAAGTGGAGCAAGTGCACATTGGAGCATGTCAAAGTAAATAATGGAAAAACTGTACAGGAGAACCATGTTGGTTTTCTTAGTAGATATTCTGTATTAGGAATATATAATATAATGGAAATACAAATTATTATTCTCTCCAGTTGTTAGCAGATTAGGGTATCCTTCCTCTAGTGTTAGCTTTCTGTTACTCTTTCTTATGTTAACGGGTCGGTTTTGACCCGTGTCTTAAATCACCCCTAGGATACCCTAAAAACAGTTATTTATGATTAAATTTGTTTCGTACCTCTTAGTTACCTTGTTAGGGTTTCTCATCCATGGAAGGATTGATTTTAATATTTTTGTTGTGGCCCCCTGGGCCTTTCATTTGAGAGCATACCCTTCATTTTCAATATAAAAATATTGTCAAATGAACCTCAAGAAAATAATATAAACTTTCAAAAGTTTGTTATATTACCTGACTATTACTGAAGGGTTTTACAACACATTTCTTAAATGTAAAAAAAATATACATATATATATTTTATATTATTAACTCTAGTAACATCTATGGTGTTACGGGTCAATTTTGACCCATGTCTAACTACTTTTTGAAAATGGCAAAAAACAGATTTTTTTATAGAACTTTAATACAAATAAAAGATGAAAATTATATTAACATTAAATAGCAATAATAATAATAAAAAGTAGCTTTTCTAGGTCAAACAAACAAACAACAATCAATCAAGCAAATCAAATCAACAGAAATCAAGTACTAGTTTTTAGACGCATTAGTATTTAGATGCATGTGTGGCAAAAAGTGACACTTTTTGTGTGTTCTTTGCAAAGGTATTTTTTGCAGGCGAAGCACGATGTGTTTGTCTTTCTGTCCTTATTGCTAGGGCAGACCTGACACCTCTTTCTTTTAGAATCAGGTGGTCTCACTGGGGTTGTGGCTGTTGTGGTTGATGTTGAGGCAGGCCTGGTTGAGGAGGATGCTGATGATGATGCTCTTTGCGTTGCTGTGGGTGTGGACGAAGCACTTGTTGAGCTCAGGAGTTGTCAGACCAAGGCTGCAGTGGCTGGGTCTCGGGGCACTCGTTCCCTTTAGTCAATGTGCACCTTGACATGGGATCTTCCTAGTTCCTCAAGAAACATCCTCCACTTGTTTTTTTTCTTTGAATTCCATCCTTGGTGAATGTGGGTCCACAACACAAATGAATTGCATGCTGACACATCAAGGATGTTGTAAAATACAACCATTGGCAATCTCCTAGTCATTTGCTGGCAAGTGTAGGTGGCAGTCAGCTTGTCCAGGTTGTCCACTCCTCCTTTGTTTTTGTTATAGTCCAGGATGATTCTGGGCTTTTTGTCACTTCCTGATGACACAGCTGCATCTTTGTGAAGTGTGGACATCAGTACCACATTCCACTGTTTTTTGGGCCAGTATGAAACAGCAGTGGTGGTGTCTGTAAAAACAAACTTTGAGGAAAGTGGAGCCCTGTCCTTCATCTGCAACAATTCAGCAGGCAGCTCAGGTTTGGTTTTTTTCACTGTGCCCACCATGGTGATTTTCCTCCTGAGAAGTTCTTGTCCAAGGTCATAGCTGGTAAAAAAATTGTCACAAGTAATGTTGTGACCCTGCAGTCCAGTAGTCATATCGAGGACTACACGTTTTCCTTGTTTTTTTTCAGGGATGCCGCTTGCAGACTTGCCTGTGTAAATCTTTAGATTCCATGCATAGCTAGTTTTTGCATCACAGGCTGCCCAGATTTTTATGCCATATTTGCCTGGCTTACTTGGCATGTATTGCCGGAAGGAGCATTTTCCGCGGAAAGGGAGAAAATGTTCGTCTACTGTCACCTCTGGCCCTGGGTTGAACATCAGTGGAAGGAGCTGCACCCATTTCTCCCAAACATCCCTGATGGGAGCAAGTTTGTCAGATTTTGTTCTGGTGTCTCTGTAGTCAAATCTGAGGACTCTGGATATCATTTGAAACTTTTGAAGTGACATTGTTGCCCGGAAAATATTCCTGCCTGTCGATGCGTCCCATGTCCTCATTGCAGGATTTGTATACTCCAGCAAGGAGAAGAACACCAATGTAGGCATCCAGGACATCATCATGAAGGTCATTCCACATGTTGCCGTGGACTTTTTTCCTTCAAGGTTTGTCATAGCAATAATGACTTTTTTATTGATAATGGCATAAACAGATCAAAACATGTCTTGATGTCACTTACTCTTGTCACAGCAAACCTTGAGATCCCAGGGGTCATTTTTATGACATTTGCAGCATCTGCCCTGCCATGTACATCTGGAGGTGCTGAGCTCCAACTGATCTTGCCACTTTTGGATTTGAATCTTTCAGCGGGAGCAGCTTCAGCACCAGTGACCTCCTCATCAGACTGATCAGAACTGTCTGTGTCTTCCAGTTGATACTCCAGATCATCTTCCTCCTCAGAAACCTGTTCATCTGAATCAGTTTGCTGCTGTGTGTCCTCTGATTCATTATCATCTAAGATATAATCCAGAATTTGGCTTACATCAAATCTTCTCCTCATTGTTGCATGTGTAAACTGGAGATGTATACTCTGCAAAGTACCAACTCTAAGCTGATTTGTCCATACATGCCTGGACATGTCCCTAACTCAAGTTGTTGGAGGTAGAGCTGGCTGGGGGATGTTGGTTTATATTGTGTTTATGAGTTCAGTTTTGGGACTTATTATTGTTTTTTTACTCTTATATTAGACCTGGGTCGAAATTGACCCCAACAACACAAATGTTATAATTTTAATAAGAACATTTTACAATTTAGTAAAATAGTTTTATTTTATTGTATTTTGTTTTAAAATAAGTTCCTGAAAAAGTCAAAAAGTCTTGATGCAATAAACAAATGTATGTAGGATTTGTATGCATTTAAAACCTAAAACGGGTCGTTCACGACCCTAACACTAGAGGAAGGGGTTTGAGGACTAGTTGGAAAGGTTGGAAAAGACTAAGTATAGAGTATTATCAAATGCAGAAGAATGTGGTCAAATAAATGTAACAAAAAATGTCCTTTATCCCCTTACTGACATCAAATGGAATAGTACATCTGATGGCAGTATCCTCCGCTTTGATGTGGGCTCTGGCGGTGAGCACACATCAAAGCTGGGAGATGTCAGCTATTTTGAACAGCTGACATGTGCCCACAATAGGTGCGGGTGGAATTGTGATCCATCCGTGCCTATTAACTAGTTAAATGCCGCTGTCAAACTCTGACAGCGGCATTTAACAAGCGCTTCCGGACATCTGCATTACATCATCAGGGTCATCGGTGCTTTGGCATGACCACCATGGTTGTTGATGCCAGATTACTGTGAGCAACACACTGTGGTCGGCACTCATTTCAATTCTGTAGTTCTGCTACATAGAGGCGATCTGAGCATCTCCTCTATGTTGCAGAGCCGATCAAGTTGTGGCAGCTTCTAGCCTCCCATGGAAGCTATTGAAGCATGCCAAAAGTAAAAAAAAAGTTTTAAAAAATATTATAAAAAAACAAAAACAAGTTCAAATCACCCCCTTTTTGCCCCATTCAAAATGACACAATAAAAAAACAAACCTACACATATTTGGTATCGCCAAATTTAGAATCACCCGAACTATCAATAAAAAAGCAGTACCCTGATCGCTAAATGGCGTAGCGATAAAAAAGGTCAAATGCCAAAATTTGCTTTTTTAGGTAGATGCAACATTGCATTAAAAAGCAATAACGTGCAATCAAAAGATAGTATCTGCACCAAAATGATATAATTAAAAACTTCAGCTCGGCGTGCAAAAAATAAGCCCTCACTAGTGTTGAGCGATACCTTCCGATACTTGAAAGTATTGGTATCAGATAGTATCGGCCGATATCCGAAAAATATCGGATATCGCTGATACCGATACCCGATACCAATACAAGTCAATGGGACACAAGTATCGGAAGCTATCCTGGATGGTTCCCAGGGTCTGAAGGAGAGGAAACTCTCCTTCAGGCCCTGAAATCCATATTCATGTAAAAAATAAAGAATAAAAATAAAAAATATGGATATACTCACCCCTCCGGCGGTCCCTGGACCTAGCGGTGTTAACTGGCAGCCTCCGTTCCTAAGAATGAGCGAGTGAAGGACCTTCAATGACGTGGCGGCTTGTGATTGGTCGCGTGACCGCTCACGCGACCAATCACAAGACCGCGACGTCATCGCAGGTCCTTCACTTGCTCATTCTTAGGAACGGAGGCTGTCGGTTGCAGCGGTTACAACCAGGGCGCGTCAGAGGGTGAGTATATCCCTATTTTTTATTTTTATTCTTTATTTTACACATGAATATGCATTCTGATCCCGATTCCCGATATCGCAAAAATATCGGAACTCGGTATCGGAATTCCGATACCGCAAATATCGGCCGATACCCGACACTTGCGGTATCGGAATGCTCAACACAAGCCCTGACCCATCTCCATATCATGAAAAATGGAGAATCTTTGGGTATCGGATAATTTTGCTTTTTTTTTAGCAAAGTTTAGAAAAAAATTTTAGCAAAGTTTTGAATTTTTTTTCACCACTTAGTTAAAAAAGAACATAAACAAGTTTGGTGTCTATGAACTCATATTGGCCTGTAGAATCATAATGGCTGGTCAGTTTTAGCATTTAGTGAACCTAACAAAAAAGCCAAACAAAAAACCAGTGCGGGATTGCACTTTTTTTTGCAATTTTACAGCACTTGCAATTTTTTCCCCGTTTTCTAGTACATGACATAGTAAAACCAATGATGTCGTTCAAAAGTACAACTTGTCCCGCAAGAAATAAGCCCTCACATGGCCATATTAACAGAAAAATAAAAAAGTTATGGCTCTGGGAAGGAAGGAAGTGAAAAACGAAAACGCAAAACCGAACCCCCCCGGGGGTTAAGGGGTTAAAAAGGTATTTGTGAAACAAGTATATTAGACTACTCTTTTCACAAAGTTTCATACTCTTCTTTCTGGTTTTACGTGACTATATATTTATATATATATGTATATATATATATACATTTTTTTCTCTATATACTGTATGTACTGTATATTCATACACATTACTACATATATAGAAGTTTACATACACTATATAAAAAGACACATATACATGTTTAACTCAATTTCTGACATAAAATCATAATAAACCTGTCCTGTTTTAGGTCAACTAGGATTACCACAATTATTATTATTTGCCAAATGCAGAATAATGAGAGAGAGAATGTTTTACGGTATTTTTATTACTTACTGCAAAGTCAAAAGTTTACATACATTTCATTAGTATTTGGTACCATTGCCCCTAAACTTAATGATTTGGGTCAAACGTTTGTGATATCCTTCCACAAGCTTCTCACAATAGTTGGTCAGAATTTTGGCCCATTCCTCCAGACAAAACTGGTGTAACTGATCCAGCTTTGCAGGTCACCTTGCTCGCACCTGTCTTTTCAGCTTTGCCCATACATTTTCAATAGGATTGAGATCAGGGCTTTGTGATGGCCACTCCAAAACATTGGCTTTGTTATCCTTAAGCCACTTGGTTACAATTTTGGCAGCATGCTTCAGGGTCATTCTCCATTTGGAAAACCCATTTCCATCCAAGCTTTAACCTGGCTGATGTCTTGAGATGTAGGTTCAGTATTGCCACGTAATCTTCTTTTCTCATGATGCCATCTAATTTGTGAAGTGCACCAGTTCCTCCTTCACAAAACAACCCTACAACATGATGCTGCCGACCCGTTTCACAGTTGGGATGGTTTCCTTAGGCTTTCAAGATTCTCTTTTCTTCCTCAAAACATAACAATGGTCATTATGCCAAAAAAGGTTAATTTCAGTTTCATCATAAAACAGGACATCTCCAAAAATTAAAGTCTTTGTTCGAGTGTGCATGTGCAAACATTAATCTGACTTTTTTATGCTTTTTTGAGCAATGGCTTCTTCCTGGCAGAGTGGCCTTTCAGCCCATGTTGATACAGTTCTCATTTCACTGTGGATACTGACATAATCTTACCAGCTTCCACCATGATCCTCACAAAGTCTTTTGCTGTTGTCCTTGGGTTGATATGTACTTGTCGGACCAAAGCAAGTTAATCTCTAGGACTCAGAACCCATCTTTTTCCTCAGCAATATGATGGCTGGACCTTCCCATCTTGCTTGTACTTGTGTATAATTGTCTGTACAGATGAACGAGGCACCTTCGGGTATCTTAAAATTGTACCCAAGGATGAGCCAGACTTATGCAAGTCCACAAATCTCTTCCTGATATCTTGGCTGATTTCTTTAGACTGTCCCATAATGCTACACAAAGAAGTAGTGCAGCGTTGGACTGGAGCACCTTGGGCCAACCATAGAAAATCATTCTTGGAGCCCACTATATAGCTACATAGAAATAAATACAAGACCACCGATTGTGCTGTAAAATGCGCTAATATCATGGTATAATATAAAGTAGTACATGTCTTAATTATGTAGCAGGGGTTGGGGGAGCCCCCTCATAGAATGTAAAGTAGCCCTCTCATAGAATATAAAGTAGCCCCCTCATAGAATATAAAGTAGCCCCCTCATAGGGTACAATGTATCCCCCTCACAGTATATAAAGTAGCCCCTTCATATAGTATAATGTAGCCCCCTCGCAGAATATAATGCAGCCCTCATATAGAATATAATATAGCCCCGATAGCATATAATGCAACCCCCATAGAATATAATGTAGCCCCCATAGACTATAATGCAACCAGCCTCACAGAGTATAATGCAGCCCCCATAGTGTATAATGTAGCCCCCTCAGAGTATAGTGCAACTCTCATAAGGTATAATGCAGCCACCCCATAGAATATAATGTAGCCCCTCATAGGGTATAATGCAGCCCCCTTCAAATAGTATAATACAGCCCTCCACAGAATATAATGTAGCCCCTCAGAGTATACTGCAGCCCCTCCATAGAATATAATGCAGGCCCCCTCATATAGTATAATGCAGCCCCCCCAAGAATATAATGTAGCCCCCTCATAGGGTATCATGTTGCCCCCTCATAGGGTATCATGCTGCCCCCTCATAGGATATCATGCTGCCCCCCTAATAGGGTATCATGCTGCCTCTCCCCTCATGGGGTATCATTCTGCCCCTCCTCATAGGGTATCATGCTGCCTCCATAGGGTATCATTCTGCCTCCCATCATAGGGTATCATGCTGCCCCCTCCATAAGGTATCATGCTGCACCCCTCCATCAGGTATCATTCTGTCACCTTCCACAGGGTATCATGCTGCCTCTCTGCAATAGGGTATCATGCTGCCCCCCTCTAATAGGATATCATGCTACTCCCCTCCGCAGGGTATCATGCTGCCCCCTCCACAGGGTATCATGCTGCCCCCATCCTTGAGGGTATCATGCTGCCCCTCCATATGGTATCATGCAGCTCCCTCCCCATAGGGTATCATGCAGCTCCCCCAATACAACCATGACTCACTGATATATATATAAAAAACAATGCTCACTCCTCCTCCTCACTCCCACTCTGATTCCGACAGTGGCTCTGCTCTGATGTCAGCAATGTCAGGAGCTGCACTGCAGTTGGCCTGGCACGCAGCAGGTACACGATGAAGTGACATCATCACACACCTGCTATGTGTCAGAGAGTGACACTCTCTGTCCATTAGATTGTGATGCGCACTGGGCATGGTGTTGATACTGGGTCCCCCTGGCTTATGGCCCCATAGTGGCCGCATGGGGTGGGGGCCCTTGGGGGAGTGGGGGCCCTGATAGCTGGCAGTGTTAGCTACAGCCTGCAGCAAACACTGCCCGCTCTTAAAGTTTAAAAGCAACATGGATAATTATAGCATTGTTGTCATATATTGTCTAGGGACGATGGGCGCCTACTTGATCCCTTGAATTAGGGGATGCCCTAGGCTATCCCTCTCTCCCAGATTACCCCAGATGGTGCAGATGCCTTGATCACAGAAAGCAAATAGGAGAGGATGAGGATAAGCATGCAAACCAACTCCAAACAGAAATCTCCTGAATAAATCTTCAACTGCCTACTCCAAAGACTGAATTTCTTTTGCCAACACCTTACCAGGAGGTAGAACTAACACTGGCAATTCCCAAGTGCCAGTGGTGAGCATACAAAGCAGAGTTTTAGCTAACACAAAACAGTTGAGGCAATTCAGGATGGAGAGCTCCAGGAGATCAACTGAACTGATTAACCAATAAAATGACAAAGCAAGGAAACAACATGCACTGTTTAATAGAATGTCTAAGCAGTTCTGTTCAGTGAAGGATTTTGTGTGATCAGAAGTTGTGATTTTCTGGCCCCGCTCTGCTGTGATATCCCTGTGAGAGTTGTACTTAGCATAGTGAATTGATATTTTTTTTATTAATTTGATTTAATTGACTAAATGACTATTGTGATCGTTGAAAGACTTTTAAAGATTTAAAGATTCTATAAGTTCATGCAAATTAAGTGACTATTTATTTTTAAAATCAATGATTAGCATTGCTAACTTATATATCTGGGGGTTCTTGGTTTATTTCTAAGAAAGGCAAGAACAAGAGCAAGAACTTTTCTGCTAGTTGAAATCTTTGTTAGTTTAAGGCATCATTTGGCCATCAGTTTTTAATGTACAAGTTCTATCCATGTTTTTTATGGATAAAACATGCACTTATTATACTCTACAAAATGTATTCCATACCAAAATATAGAGACTCTCCATTTTTGATCTGAGTCACGGATCAAATTCAACAATGCAAGTCTGTGGTACCATGAGAAAAAAATACTGAAACTCCGATAATAAAAACTGACACACTGACCAAAAAGTGATGAAAATCTGATCCAAAACACTTATGAACATTAGTCCAGAGATGGACATATCATTGGTGCAACATGTGCAGTCACACAAGGACCCAAGAGGTAAAGGGGCCCACTTGCACTCCGGAAAAAGATGAAATTGTACATGATTATATGACTGGACTGTAAAGGACATTTATTCAATTCTGCAACAGGGGTCATCTCATGTCTGAGTCTGCCACTGAATCAGTCAGTTTTATTTGTATGATAAAAATGACTGACATCTGAATGATGCTTAAGACACAGAAAGAAAATTTGATTCTGATCTTGATTTGATAGCAGGATTGATGTAAGTGATGGAATCCTATGAGGAATATGTTGGCACCATGCACATAAAGCAATTAAAATAAAATAGATTTCTGATGAAAATAAACATTTAACGATGTTTACTGGGAGTACAGGGATTTTTCAAAACACCAATATTTTTTCTTATTTTTTAAAAATAATGCCAAAATACATTTTCATTAACATATTCATTTATTCACCACGGAAACTTTCAAAAGGAACCTGAAGACCCACCTCTTCCGACAAGCCTACAACCTGCAATGATTCTCAGTCTACTGAACGGCTGCATGACCAGCTCTACCCCCTCCTAGTGTATCCTCACCCTTCCCCTGTAGACTGGGAGCCATCAAGGGCAGGGTCCTCTCTCTTTCTGTACTTGTGTGTGCCTTGTATTGCGCTCATGTATGTTGTACTTGTCTATGTTTTTAACATGTAAAGCACCATGGAATAAATGGTGCTATAAAAATGAATAATAATAATAATAATAAATTTATTCCATTTTCAAAAATGGGTTAAAATATTTTTATACTGTATCTTTAATGTGGTATGCCTAGCCACCTGCTCTCTATTCGTATAAGCTGAAATATCTGCAAATTTGTAAAATTATTTAAAAAAGGAAAAAAGTATAGATAATGTCTTTCAAATTGATAAAGATTCACTTAAATAGGTTTCAGCTTCACTTGTTTTAATAATATCTTAAGTTTTAGTGCAAAAGTCTTTTGATGAAAAAGTATTTTAGGTATTAGTCTTGTGGACTTATGAAGGTCAGAAGAATGGCATGAACTGCTCACTAATCTTCCTTGGCATAAACTGTTCCTTCGCTTACAAAATGTTAGCCCGTATTGACATTTTCAGCAGATTGTTTCTCACCATATGTGAAGTTATTTCCCAATTGAATCTCAAATCAAATCTTAATTTCTGTTTTTTTTACTTTATTTATGTAGATTTATTTAGATGAAATAAGGACAAATTATAAGAGTTTACAATATCCATAACCTGTAAAGGAGTTTAGAAAGTTCATGTGTTTCAATTATTATTTAGTCACATTTTTTACATAAAAAAGTGTAATTCCTACATTCCTTGTTTATCTAATACAACAGGATGAATGTGATTATTGATAGATTAAATGAGTGGGGGGTTACTCAGCAGAAAAATATAATATATTATTAAAGTTGACAGGTAATGCTTAGAAATGAGCGAACCTTTCAAGGTTCAGTTGTGTTTGCCAAGCAGTTCATTGAACATACCGGAACCCCATTGAGTTCAATGGTAGGCAAGATCAAATGCACAAACAACACCTTCGAGGGGGGGCAAAAAGCTGACAAAAAAGCTCAAATTAGGGGCAGACAAAAGGAAAAGTGGCACCAATTGACCAGAGTACAAGTAGTATAATTGCGCAGCATGGATGCATGAAACAAAGCCTGGAAAAGGGCTTGGACCAGCATTTCTAGCTTAAACATTAATCAGTAACAAGTGAATGAGTGGCAAGGGTAGGCCTGGTGCTCTAATAGCCCTCTCAAATTCAGGCAACTCACATGAAGGAGACCCAATTTGAAGTCCAAACATTTCCAAAAAGTGGCATCAATTGACCCACAGTAGAAATATTATAATTGCACAGCAAAAGTCAGGCATGGGGAATTTATGAGCCAGGTTTTGGGCCAGCATTTACAGCTTTGAAAATCTAAGTTCAAATTAAGAGGTGTGTAGGCCTGCTGTGCTGATATCCCTGATACACCATGCAACAAATTAAACTGATTCTGCTCAGCCACACTCAGCTGGCACAAATATCAGCTTCGTAGACAACTATTGTTTAAAAAACTTAAGGATAGAGTCACAGGCAGGTGACTGAAAGTAACTACAGGCAACACACATGAAGGAGACCCAATGTGGAGTCCAAACATTTCCAAAAATTAGGGGTAGACTCCACTAAAGTATCATCAATTTCCCCAGAGTAGAAATAGTATAATAGGCCTCTGACACCCCTTCCACTACACGTAACCTACCAGATGAAGACACAACTTAGAGTCTTCAAATTTTAAAAAATTGCTAGTAACATCAGTGGCAGCAGCAACAGTAGGAACAGAAGACATGACAAAGGTGTCACAGACTGCAACAACACGAGACCATTGCAGCACGCTAAAAACAATGCCATTGCCTAGTCTGCCCAGTCTGCGACTGGCGTGCAAAAGTCATTGGAGATCCGTGACTTGCTCATCTTGATGAAAGTTAAGCAGTCTACACTTTCAGGGGACAGCCAGATGCGCTTATCTGTCAGGACCCCTCTAGCAGCACTAAAGATACATTCTGAGAGAACACTGGTTGCCTGCCATGACCAAACCTCCAAGGCATGACAGACAAGCTCAGGCCACTCTTCCATTTTTGAAGACTAAAATTCTAAAGGGTCCGAACCTCCCATGATTGCATTGATATTGAGCTCAAGATACTCCTGCACCAACCTCTCTAGTCATTCACTATGTGTCAGACTTGTACTCTGTTCTGCTGGTGCACGGGCTGGTCTAAAAAATGTGTGAAATGACTCATAGAAATTACTTATGCCACACTACTGCTGCTAGTAATGTTTTTGGCTAATAAAAATGAAAAAAGGGAATCTGTATTTAAAATTTAACTTTTATTCCACATAGATTTAAGTTTATTTTTTAAAAAGTACTTTCATAGATCCAATTAGGATGTACATTGGATAAAAATGTGACGTCACCTGCGTAGTCTTGAAAGCTTGCAATTTGTTACCATAATTTCAGTTAGCCATTAAAAGGTATCAACTACTGAGGACTCTCACGTCTAAATTGTTTTACATTATAGTTAGAAACAAATTGAAAATACATTTTAATCCTTATTTGATAAAATGGGACCATTAAGTACAAAGCCTATTGACTCCTTTCTGCCCTTCTTCAAGCATAATTGAGGCATAAACTAAAGCTAGAGCCCCTCATAACATTAGTTAACTGTTGGCTGAATATTCATTTGGACAACAACTATCTAACGCTACTCCTATAATTCAGGAGTGATTGGCTTCTGTGTTCTCTATGAGGAAGCCACTGCCAAAATCCCCAGAGAGTCAAAGGATTGGCCATTAAAATTCATTGACTATCAACTTTTAGTGTATGGCTATAAGATAAAAATGTGGGAGTATCAATGTAGAAAAACTTAAACTTATGACACTAAGGAATACAGCTAATCAGGAGTGACTATCATGGCCTGTTGAAAAGCAGAAGCAAGAAATGCAACAGTTACTTTATTGCGAATTTGGATCATTAGAAGACATCACATCTCACAGCTTAGCTATAATGATAGGCAGTGAATGCTATAAAACACTGAACAAATTGAGATGGTATGTGATAGCATAGCATTCATAAAAATGTATCAAGAAAAGATAAAAATATAAATTTAATTCACAGGGAGAGAGGAGAGTTACTGATAACCATTAATTTACCCACAGCCCTACATGGTGAGATCCCTTTGACATTGCTAAGACTGTGTTTGTGTTTTCAAGCTTGGAAGGAGTTGGATACAGTCCTATGAGATCTCAGAGACTTCTGAAGGCTTTGAAGTTCTTTCGATTTGTATCAAATCATTTTGCAGCAAGTTGAACTTTCTGGTAAAATTTGGCAAAGCAGGAGTTTCTTAATCTCATTGCATTACAGTAGGTTATTAAAGACTTACATTATTACAGAGAGCGGGACATTATTCCAAGATGGGAGTCACTATTTTAAAATGTGGACATCATAACAAGATGTGGCTATTATTTCAAGAGGGGTGTCATTATTGCAGAATGGAAGGCAGTATTACAGGAAGGGGGTATTATTAAAGATTGGAGGGTATTATTACAGGAAGTGGGGTATTGTTATAGGAAGGGGCTATTATTTCAGGATGGGTGACATTATTACAGGATGAGGACAATATTGCAAGATGGGGTACATTATAACAAGAAAGGGGACATTACTAAAGGAAGGGAAATATTGTTACAAGATGGGGACATTATTACCTGATCGGGGCATTCTTTCAATATGAGGTCATTATTACAACGTGGGTGCTAAGATTAGGAACATTATTCCTTATTATAGGAAGGTTGACATTGTTACAGGATAGGACAAGCATTACTATAAAGTGACAATTACATACAATATTACAGTATTGGGCCAATTGGCAGACACAGAAAAGGAAAAAAAAAGATTGTAAATAAAAAAAACTGAAAGTATGAAAAAATAGAGAAAATATTTTGTCAATAACAATGCTGTTTTATGTACAAACTAAAGTAAAAAAAAGTACACATTTGGTATCACCACATCTATAATGGCCCATGCTATAAAAGTATACCATAACCATACGATGTACACCATCAATAATTTATAAATATCACTCCAAAAATGTAGTTTTCTCGTTATACTAACAAAAACATGGAATAAAAGGTGGTAAAAACAGCTTTATACAGTAGAATAGCAAAATGGTATATCTAAAATATCATCTCATCCTGCAAAAATGAAGCCTGTCACATTAACTTCTTTTTCTGAGTAGCCCATTTATCCAGCTAACGACGGGAACACACTTGTGAATTTGATGTGAGAAACTCGAGTGAGTCTCTCGCATCAATACTCGGCACTGCCGCCGGCACTCGGACCGGAGAGTGTGGCTGCATAGAAATACATGCAGCCGCACGCTGCAATCCCAAGTGCTGGCGGCAGTGCCGAGTATCGATGCGAGAGACTCGCTCGAGTTTCTCACATCAAATTCACAAGTGTGACCCAGCCTAAGTTTGAGACCCTTAGTGCTCACATTAATTGCAAGGAAAGCTATTTCATGAACAGGTGCTTTCAAACTTTTGATTAGTACTTTATATACACAATTTTGATAAATATGTGCATCACAGCAATTAAATTAATGTTTGTTTTTTCTTTTTTTAAATATTGCTTTTCTTTCTTTAAATATTACTGCTTCTTTGCTCATTGTGAAAGGAAAATGCATAGAAATTTGCCTAGCAACAGGATAAAGGCTTCTTTTTTCCTGTACTTATTTTGCCATAACTGCTTACTATTATGGAATGCAATACTATATATCTGCATTGCAATTGCCTATGGCAAAGAAAGGTTAAATCAAATATTCTGCTCTTTTATGTACTTTAAAGGATATGTTAATCTTTCAAGCTGACTCATAATCATTTCTCTGGCAACAGAAAATACTTCCCTAATCCAGTATATGTGTTTTATAAGCTTATTCCACACTTTGAAAGCAACTCAACTCTTGTCAGGATATGCTTCATTCACAAGCATTTCAAATGTGATAGGAAAGTCAAATGTCTTATTCCTTTTTTCCTTTTTATTCATGAGCAATATTGATAAACATTACTAATGTACCTTAATTAGTGTTGACCTGCGGTGCCCAAGGCCATCCCTAGATCACCACCGATCCTCCACCAAATTTCACAGTGAGTTCAAGACCAGTTGTTGATCTGGGGATGCTTCAGCAAGGCTGGAATTGGGCAGGTTAATCTTTGCGAAGGACATGTGAATCAAGACGAATACAAGGTTATCCCAGAAAAACAGTTGATTCCTTCTGCTCAGGCAAAGTTCCCCAACTCTGAGAACTGCTTTTTCCAGTAGGACAATTTGCCATGCCACACAGCTAGGTCAGTCAAGGTGTGAATGAAGCACCACCACATCAAATCCCTGTCATGGCCAGCCCAATCTCCAGACCTGAACCCCATTGAAAACCTCTGGAATGTAATCAAGAGGAAGATTGATAGTCACAAGCCATCAAACAAAGAAGAACTGCTTACATTTTTGTACCAGAAGTGGTATAAGGCCACGCAAAAGCAGTGTGAAAGACTGGTGAAAAAATGCCAAGATGCATGAAAGCTGTGATTAAAAATCATGGTTATTCCACAAAATATTGATTTCCAAACTCTTCCTGAGTTAAAATATTAGTTTTGCTGTTTCTAAATTATCATGAAATTGGGGTTTTTTGCATTATTTGAGGTCTGCAAGCTCTGCACTTTTTGCTATTTTTACCATTTCTCATTTTCAGAAAACAAATACAAAATTAATTGCTTGGAACTTCGGAGACATGTTGTCAGTAGTTTATAGAATAAAAGAGCAATTTACATTTTACTCAAAAATATACCTATAAAGAGAAAAATCAGACAAACTGAACAGTTTGCTGTGATCTCTTAATTTTTGCCAGAGCTGTATATATGTATATACTGTACTTATAGTGGTTACTTTTTTCTACTGTGGATGCTGTTTTTGCTCTCTTCAACTTTGTTCAATATGTTGGGACTGAACAGCACCTTTAATGGACTTTAAAGTAAATGCCTACATTTTTAGAGGGGACTGTTTTCTTGGGACACTGTCAGGTAAGTCCCCTTTCACACATCAGTTTTTTGCCATCAGTCACAATCCATTGGCTTGACGGACCGATGGATCCATCGCAGATTGTGAAAAACTAATGCGATGGATCTGTTTTTTTGCCGGATCCGACTAGCTGATACAGCTAATTGGATTCTAAAAAAATCAGAGCATGCTCAGTTTTTAAAAAAAGGAATCCGTTGCCGGATTCTGTCATTTGATGGATCCGGCACCATAGGCTTCCATTCTAGCAAACGATGGAAGGCGACGGATTCGTTGCTGTCCGTTTTTGCGATGGAGACAAAAAACATTACTTTGTCCGTCATCTCCGGTTGCCGCATCAACAATTTTCAATGGATCCGGTGAACGACAGATGAAACGTGAGGTCATCCGTCACAATCTGTCGCTAATACAAGTCTATGAGAAAAAAACGGATCCGGCGGCATCAGTCGCCGGATCCGTTTTTTAAAAAATTTCACGGATTGTGACTGATAGCAAAAATCTGATGTGTGAAAGGGGCCTTAATTTTACTGCTAAATTCTACATCAAAACAAAATTGCTGGTCTGAGATCATGAAGGCAATTCCTTAAAGTTTTTATGCTAGAAAACTGGTGCAAAAGATGTTTATAAGTCACAACATTTTTATGCAGCCACTAAGTAGCACAAAAAAATTATAACTTTTGGCATGTTCACATTAGTTTTTGCCAGCTCTGCCAAAATAGGCAGAGTTGGGGAAGAATAGGAGAGTGTGCTAATTGGTATTGAGCTCTGACAATTTTTATTCCAGAAATCTTACTATAGTCCATAACTGTAGTAAAATTTGTGGTCAGATACAAGGAAGCATACACGTCTAATAAAAAGTGCCTCTTAATAAATCATTCACTCCTGACTCCAAAATTCACCCTCATGAAGAACACTGTGAACAACAGAAGTCTTAATTGTGGTCTAGGTGTCACGGCTTGTCTCAATAAGATCCTGCTTGTCTTTTAGCTCAGCATAAGATTAAGGGTACTGTCTCACAGTGGCACTTGGTCGCTACGACGGCACGATCCGTGATGTTCCAGCGATATCCATACGATATCGCTGTGTCTGACACGCTACTGTGATCAGGGACCCCACTGAGAATCGTACGTTGTAGCAGATCGTTTGAAACTTTCTTTCGTCGTCAAGTGTCCTGCTGTGGCGGCATGATCGCATCGTGTAACAAAGGTTGTATACGATGTGCGCACAGTAACCAACGGCTTCTACATCGCAAATATGTCATGAAATTATCATTCCAGCGTCGTGCATTGCGAAGTGTGACCGCTGTCTACGACGCTGGAGCGATATTGGAGCGACGCTGGAGCATCACGGATCGTGTTATGAACTGGTGGTTTAGGAGCAACATGGGACGAGCTCTGGAGGAGGTGGTACCTGTACTAACCGTAGTTCCTGAGCTTATCACAACACTAGAAGTAGCCGTGGGATGTTCCTGTCACTCCCTAGACACCTCGTCACAGCCGGAGGACTAACTACCCCTAAAGATGGAAACAGGAAAGCTATCTTGCCTCAGAGAAAATCCCCAAAGGAAAGGCAGCCCCCCACAAATATTGACTGTGAGTGGAGAGGGAAATGACATACGCAGAATGAAATCAGAATGTAGCAAAGGAGGCCAGTCTAGCTAGATAGATAGAACAGGACAGAATACTGTGCGGTCAGTATAAAAAACTAGAAAAATCCACCACAGAGTTTACAAAAATCTCCACACCTGACTAAAGGTGTGGAGGGTAAATCTGCTTCCCAGAGCTTCCAGCTTAACTGAATAAATCCATATTGACAAGCTGGACAAGAAAAAACATAGAAAGAGCTGAACGATTAAGTCCACAATATGTGGACAGCAAAAGAACAAGCAAGGACTTATCTTTGCTGAACTGGTCAGAATATCAGGGAAATCCAAGCAGAGATGTGAATCCAACCAGGAACCATTGACAACTGGCCCAGCCTGAAGGATAGAGCCAGGATAAATAGCCGAGCCAGAAAGACGATCAGTGGAAGCAGCTGCTGACTGCTAAATCCAAGGAGCAGCAGTTCCACTCAAAACCACCGGAGGGAGCCCAAGAGCAGAACTCACAAAAGTGCCACTTACAACCACCGGAGGGAGCCCAAGAGCGGAATTCACAACAGGATCGTGCCGTCGTAGCGACCAAAGTGCCACTGTGAGACGGTACCCTAACACAATGCTGAATGTGTCAGAGATAATAGGAATGAAAATCAGCTGATAGCTTTGTGGATTAGAGTGGGTCACGGCCCAGAGGACAGAACCTGGGAACCTGTGGAGCACATTTGGGCTCTGCTGCTCATTGCAGCCTTTGAGCCCCAAGGAGGGGGGCCCTAGGAGGGGGGTAATGTTAGGGGTCGAGTTCCTGCCGATTGGAGATTGCCCAGGGTGGGTCAATTACATTATCTCCTTTTGTCTTGGGATTCGGTCTCTAGAGGTTTTGGTGTGCGTCACTTTTTATGCATACTCTACTTGTTTTGATCCATCCTGGGCTACACTTGATCTGTCCTGTTGCTCCTGAGTTTCCAAAGTATGCCAAGTCATCACTGCCCATGTGCCTTCCACCTTGCTGCATCAATGCCAAGGTACTGTTCTAGGGCTAAGAAGATCGACCTCACCTTGTGATCTTGACATTGGGTCGAGAAACTCAGAATCCTCAGTCAAACAATTGAAGCCAGATATTTTGCTGCTGCTACTGGTGATCCAGAAATGTGATAGCTGGCAGGTCAACGGTGAGGTGAATTTATTTTTTTAGTTTTTTTTGTTTGATACATACTATGCTTATTATGCTTTGGAGACTGGAGAGACCCTGGAACATACTAAGCGATATTTAAGACATTAAAGAACCCCCCAGGAAGAAAAAAACGCGAAACGCACATCCGGACTATTGCTGCACCTTAAGGTTGGGTACATTTGCCTTATTCATTCATTTTGCAATCATGCTCTGCCCTCACTATGTGTGGATTTCTAACTTTGTGGTGTTGCCAAGCTATTTGATATGCTGCTAAATTAAATATATTGTGAGCATAAAGTTTCTTACCTATACCCAGTTTAGCCTACAGCAGGCATATGTCTCTGCACTGTATGCAATTGAAACACTTTTGATATTTTTTGCATGACTGCTATGTAATATAAACCTCTTTACAAACTATTTGCTATCGGTACCTCATTTAGGCTATAGATGATGTTTCTATGCGGCCAATCTACTGAGAATATATCACTATATAGTGTTTTTTCACCTTCACTTAGTCTAACTTGCAGCCTATGCAGATATTTGTACTATATGCACTTTAAGCGCTAGCTTGATATTATATGCTATGATATGATTTAGGTTTATAATATACATCCCTGTATGTGTGTGTCTGTCTGACAGGAGATCTCTGCTGTGATTATAACCATTCTACTTCTAAGATTTTTTTCTAAACTTAAAACTTAGTACTGATATTTATTTATTTTACTAAAGTTTTCTGACCTATTCTTACCCATTTAGAGTATATAGCGATGACCTTTTGTCTGATAACTACAAACATACTGCTTAGACTTTTTTTCGGCTGGCTAATTAAAAAATGTATGGTATTATTTTTGATGAATAGAATCCACTCCCATTACTGCAGTAATTTTTGCATTTGTATTTACCTCATTAGTATTTTTTTTTATATGTATGTATAGCTTAATAAAGATTTGTATTTTTATTATATACTCGGCATAACGACTTCCATTTTGTGTATAGGTTGTGTGTAAGCGATAATTAGGCGAGAATAACTTCCTTGGAATAAATTTCTATGGAAAAACTGCATGAACAGGCAAATTCTAATTTTACATCATCCACTCACATCTAGTTTTTAATTCTTAGGTAAACCAAAACATGCCTGCCCTTAATGAATTAAAAGTGCCTCTATTTGAAGATATTTGGTGTTGTCCCAGGTCCAGACAGGTCTACTTCTGCATTGTGCTTGACATAGAACAGAGTTTCCTGTGTTTCTATGTCATCAGTTCTATGTGAATGTGGATGGCTTACGTGTCTATTTCAATAGCTAAAACAGCTCCCTTCTCTGTCATGGCCAATGCATTACACATTTAGAGTTATTAAGATCAACAAATTTCAATCAATCAGAATAACTTTCATGTGCAGTCATGTATTTACATGAATTTATTAAATATTTTGTTTTTCTTTTAATGTGTCATAGAAAAATTAAGATCCATCAGGCCACTTCAGGGAAGGGGCATTCACCCCCTTCATTCTCTCACAAAAAATCTCCAGGAGAAAGAGTCTATCTAAGCCTCTTTTGGGTAATAGAACCACATGTTTAACATATGGGAAGAAAGGAAATTACATATAGCTAAGAAGTGACAAAAAAAAATTAAAACTCACTTTGAGGGTGAGTCTGCCTGCGTTGACCAAATAATTAAAATAGTATATCTATTGTGGGAAGAAGTTAGGAAGACTGAGATTTATAGGTTCAAGAAGAAGGGAAGCAAAAATCTAACACCATTAGAAGTAACTATTGTTTTCTTCAGAGGAAACTTGACATCTGCAACTAGATGCTTGGGCACCAGCGGTGTGTGGGTGTAGCTTAGGTGCTGATAAAAAGACAAGGCAAATTATGATCTGTGGTCAATGTCGGCAGGTACATTGCTCTGTAGGCTTGATCCATGTTTTTCTATTAGATT
This sequence comes from Ranitomeya variabilis, assembly GCF_051348905.1. Taxonomy (NCBI): domain Eukaryota; kingdom Metazoa; phylum Chordata; class Amphibia; order Anura; family Dendrobatidae; genus Ranitomeya; species Ranitomeya variabilis. The sequence goes on from NC_135233.1 coordinate 830,352,617, forward strand.
GCTTCTGCCTTCTAAGCTCTGAAGAATTAAAGTGATGTCAGGTTTACTTATTTTCTTTTGTTTATCCTTTTATTTTATGTAATTGTATATGTTGTATTGTTTTGTCCCCTTTGTAAAATCTTTTGTATATTTTTATAAACACTGCCTATCTTTCTGGATTAAATATAAAATAAAATAGTTCTATTTCTTTTGTTCTGTAAACCGTACAGGTGAAAGCCAAAAACTACTTGGTGTTCACTCTGCCTATAAAAGATTAATTGTTGCAGAGAGTAGTTTTGTTATTGTGGAGCTAACAGTGACCGTACGGGGGTATATATATATATATATACACTCACTGGCCACTTTATTAGGTACACCTGTCCAACTTCTTGTTAACACTTAATTTCTAATCAGCCAATCACATGGCGGCAACTCAGTGCATTTAGGCATGTAGACATGGTCAAGACAATCTCCTGCAGTTCAAACCGAGCATCAGTATGGGGAAGAAAGGTGATTTGAGTGCCTTTGAACGTGGCATGGTTGTTGGTGCCAGAAGGGCTGGTCTGAGTATTTCAGAAACTGCTGATCTACTGGGATTTTCACGCACAACCATCTCTAGGGTTTACTGAGAATGGTCCGAAAAAGAAAAAAAATCCAGTGAGCGGCAGTTCTGTGGGCGGAAATGCCTTGTTGATGCCAGAGGTCAGAGGAGAATGGGCAGACTGGTTCGAGCTGATAGAAAGGCAACAGTGACTCAAATCACCACCCGTTACAACCAAGGTAGGCCTAAGAGCATCTCTGAACGCACAGTGCGTCGAACTTTGAGGCAGATGGGCTACAGCAGCAGAAGACCACACCGGGTACCACTCCTTTCAGCTAAGAACAGGAAACTGAGGCTACAATTTGTACAAGCTCATCGAAATTGGACAGTAGAAGATTGGAAAAATGTTGCTTGGTCTGATGAGTCTCGATTTCTGCTGCGACATTCGGATGGTAGGGTCAGAATTTGGCGTAAACAACATGAAAGCATGGATCCATCCTGCCTTGTATGGAGCATCTTTGGGATGTGCAGCCGACAAATCTGCGGCAACTGTGTGATGCCATCATGTCAATATGGACCAAAATCTCTGAGGAATGCTTCCAGCACCTTGTTGAATCTATGCCACGAAGAATTGAGGCAGTTCTGAAGGCAAAAGGGGGTCCAACCCGTTACTAGCATGGTGTACCTAATAAAGTGGCCGGTGAGTGTATATATATATATATATATATATATATATATATATATATATATATATATATATAATATATATATATATATATATATTCCATGTGTTGGAATCAGAGGTGTATATACCATGTGCTCACTATTAGTTCTCCAATAACTGCCCAATTAGTGGAGATATTTCTGATTGGTAAAATAGACGGGGGAGCAAATTGTCTGCTGTTTGGCCCCAGGGATTGCATGACAACAATGTGTTGCACAAGCCCCGTGAGAGCTAGTACCAACACTGCTGGAATGTCACTGATACCAGAGGTGAGTATAGGTGCTATTATTTTACTTCTGGGAAGCATAGTGATTGAGAAGAGGTTGTCAGAGTACTGGACAAAGTATGTATGAAAATGACATAAAAAAACAGACTTCTGACACAAAAGTTAAAAATCTGTAAATGTGGTCTGCACTAAACAGATATTGATATATGCACAAGAGATAAGTCTATTAAGGCTAAATGGTAACCTGTTGAAATATGCAGACAATAGGATAGGGAGACCCCACACACATCACCACTCAGGAATAAGGCTGTAACACGTACAGATTTGTCAATTTTTTACCAGCAGTATATGCTTTTTTATGTCATTACTAGTGTTGAGCATTCCGATGCTGCAAGTATCGGGTATCGGCCGATACTTGCTGTATCGGAATTCCGATACCGGGATTCCGATACTCTTGTGGTATCGGGTATCGGGTATCGGAACAACATTAATGTTAAAATGTGTAAAATAGAGAATTAAAATAAAAAATATCGCTATACTCACCTGTCCGACGCAGCCGGGACCTCAGCGCAGGAACCGGCAGCGTTGTTTGTTTAAAATTCCCGCTTTTACATGGTTACGCGAAGTCCCGGCTTGTGATTGGTCAGGGCGGCCATGTTGCCGGGCCGCGGACCAATCACAGCAAGCCGTGACGAAAATACGTCACGGCTTGCTGTGATTGGTCCGCGTCCCGGCAACATGGCTGCCATTAACCAATCACAAGCCGTGACGTCACGGGAGGCTGGAAACGCGCTCATTTTAAAAAGGGCGCGTGTCCAGCCTCCCGTGACGTCACGGCTTGTGATTGGTTGCGTCGCGGTCAACCAATCACAAGCCGGGAGGCTGGACACGCGCCCATTTCAAAATGAGCGCGTCCAGCCTCCCGGCTTGTGATTGGTTGATCGCGGCGCAACCAATCACAAGCCGTGACGTCACGGGAGGCTGGACACGCGCCCATTTCAAAATGAGCGCGTCCAGCCTCCCGGCTTGTGATTGGTTGATCGCGGCGCAACCAATCACAAGCCGTGACGTCACGGGAGGCTGGACACGCGCCCATTTTAAAATGAGCGCGTGTCCAGCCTCCCGTGACGTCCCGGCTTGTGATTGGTCAGGGCGGCCATATTGCCGGGACGCGGACCAATCACAGCAAGCCGTGACGTAATTTCGTCACGGCTTGCTGTGATTGGTCCGCGTCCCGGCAACATGGCCGACCTGACCAATCACAAGCCGGGAATTCACGTAACCAAGTAATAGCGCGATTTTTAAACAAACAACGCTGCCGGTTCCCTCGCTGAAGTCCCGGCTGCGTCGGACAGGTGAGTATAGCGATATTTTTTATTTTAATTCTTTCTTTTACACATTTATATGGTTCCCAGGGCCTGAAGGAGAGTTTCCTCTCCTTCAGACCCTGGGAACCATCAGGGATACCGTCCGATACATGAGTCCCATTGACTTGTATTGGTATCGGGTATCGGTATCGGATTGGATTCCGATACTGTGACGGTATCGGCCGATACTTTCCGATACCGATACTTTCAAGTATCGGACGGTATCGCTCAACACTAGTCATTACATGGATTTAAATTATCAGATAAAAAAAACAGATAATATGCAGAATTATATTAACAATGAGTATTTTTAAATTATTCTCTCATTTTGATGTTTTTCTTATTATGTAATTTACAGATCTTGTTCATTAATTTTATATTTTAATAGTTGTAGCAATACCTCATATGTGTATTTTTTATTTTTTCATTTCTCAATTTTTAACTGGGGAAAATAGGGATGATTTGAATAACTTTCACAAGAATATAATAGTGACATGTACAGGATTTCTTCAGCAGACCCCTGGCTGTCACAGCAATCCATTGGTGCCTGGTGATAACATTGTGTGTGGGTGGTTAAAGCAGCATGCCCCATAAGACACATAGTGCAGATTCCACTGTCATAGGTTGACAGCTGCATTTAACAAGTTAACAGTCACAAACGGAGCCATAATTTGTTGACAAAGATGGATTTATGTGGCCGCATAAAACTCAGGGAGCTGGCATATGACATGTACCAATTTACATCAGTAAGGGGTTAATATGTCCCATTTTATTTGACTCTACAGTGACCAAACAAATACAAATATAAAGTGCAGTGAAATAATAATAATTTCTATTACTTTGCCCCATTTAAGCCTTTGTATAGTAAAACTAAAAGATCAAGTAGTGCTTAAAATATTTGTTAAACTGTATTTAAATAATGAAATAATGAAGTATGATATTTGAGGGTACTGGTACCTTTTCGTGAGCACTAGTAGAACATAAGTATATTAATTCAATAAACAAATCTTCCGAAAACTAAATATTATAAAACTGTCATTTTATATTTTGCTTTACTGGATATTGTAATTTCTTTGCTTTATAAAATAGTTGAAAATGCACAAAACATCTTAAAAACCTAAGGGCATGTAGGCTTATTAACATTCCAAAATGTGCTCTCAGTGTGATTCTACAAGGTCTAGGCAGCACAGTTGTAACTCCCTCTGCTATAATACTTTATTGTACTGATGCATCTGGCCTTGCACTTCTTGTACAGTATCATAATACAGTACAATATTTGCCCGTTAAAACACCTACAGTTTGTTTCCTTTTTGTTTTGCAATTTTTCCATAAAAAAATTGTTTAGATATGCTTAGTTAAAATAGTTGAGCAGATGAAGAATTTCCAACCATATGACATATTGTCCTAGCCACCAAAACTTCCAGGAACACTAAGGCTATGTGCCCACATTGCAGAAATGCTGCAGAAATCACAACACATGCATGTTCCCGCAAATCACAAGCATTTTGCTAGCACTTTTAGCTTGCAGAATGCTTGCATTTTCCAAGCCTAAGCAGCATCAATAGTAAAAGATAGAATGTTAAAAATAATAAAAAATAAAAAATATGGTTATTCTCACCTTCCGACGGCCCCTGATCTCCTCAGCGGTGCTCCTGGTATGTTCCGTTTCCAGGGATGCTTTGCGGGAAGGACCTTTGTGATGTTGCGGTCGCATGACCACGACGTCATCTCAGGTGATTTGCGCAATGCATCCCTGGAAATGGAAGCCGCCGCTTGCACCGCTGAGAGCCTCCTCTCCTCCAGACCCTGGGTACCATCCGCACATGAAGCGCTCACTTTACGCATGGTGGGTATAGCCACATGGGTAAAGTGAGCATTTCAATGCAATCTTATGGCGGCAGAATTGCTGCCATCCCGCAGAAATAATGAACACGTTGTGGATTTTACCGCTATGCGATTCCGCAGCAGGAAAATCCTCAGCATGGGCACAGCAACTGTGGAATCCCATAGGATTGTATGGGAATGCATTTTTAAGCGTTTTTAAGCATTTTTAAGTGTTTCCGCTGCGGCAAAGATGCGGCGGAATCACATAAAAAATGCAACATGGGCATACAGCCTAATTATTAACCTTACATTTAACATTGACTGTCAAGAATAATAAATATTAACCCTAAGTCTATTAAAATACAAAGGTGCTGCCATTGTAATAAGTTGCCATTGTAATAAGTTGTCAAAGTAATACTGACTGATGATGATGATGATGACTGCATTCAATTAGCCAAATTGATTTGAGGTAAATCAAATTCATTTTGAATTTTACAATAAAACTTGGATTCACTACAATCCGAATTTTATGCAAATAACTTTGGGGAAATCCAAAAAAATTGCATCTGAGTGACCATCATTTTACTTGATTTTAAAGGGCCAGGAAGGGGATAAAATGGATTGTCATCTCTTATCAGCTGATCTCTTTAGTATTATTAACTGTATATTGTACAAATAACTCTTACAGATCTCTGAATTAAATATCACAATATCTATGATTATTGATACATACATACAGTAGCTGTAAACACCCCCTCTCCTTCTCATTGAGTTGCAATACAATAGAAATTCATTAAACATATTATTTCAAAGGGCTTTTATATATAATAAAATAATTTCATACTTTATGCCTTTTTAAGCTGTGTATTATGGCAAGCTTTCCCTTGTGCCCATAGTTTTAATCATTATTGTAGCATAACCATTTTACTTAAAAGACCAATATTGCCATCTAAAAGAGTTTACTTTCACAGCAAGCAGAGTACATTAATCTTGCCAAATTTCGATAAAGTGAAAATTCACAATTCCCACTCGATAAAGCTGGCAAAAAAAATTTGTTGAAATGCCAAGAAATGGAAATCTACATCTGTCACCAAAGAGGGAGTACCATGCAGCTCATGTTTTGTCGCTTGTTTAGAAAGAAATCAATGTCTTACTTTATTATAACAATTGTGCTGTCTATAATCATGGGGAAAATAAATCCTCCTGGAATTTTGTTATACAAGTTTCAAACATTAAAACCAAAGTTGAGTTGTCTATAGAACATAACAAAGAACATTTAATGGTCCAACAAAATAATGGAGAATATTACATGCCTTGAAGGCTTTTCAATAAGCTATTAGATAGCTGAAAATAATGGAGTGTTATCCTGTATGTATTGTAAGATCCCAACCGATGAGAGGGAAATTGTCATATTAAAATGCTGTGCAATCTATGCAACCTCCAGTGATAAGCTAGTTTTTATTCCTGTTCCCAAAAATTCCAACATAACAATCAACATATTGCAAGGTTTATTTTTAAATCAATTGGCTCTCATTGTAATAAGCGTATATGTTGAGTCATAATTAGATAAACATTCTCTTGTAGCTTATTTCTGATGGGAACCTGTCAGATTGGAAATGTTTTACAACCTATGACAACATATTATAGCACAGGAAAAGCTGCAAATAATAATATATAGGTTTGTGAGAAAATATTAGCGAAAGTATAACTTGTATTAAATTTATATCCAGGCATATTGTTGTCCTATCAGTCCTAAAAACTGATTAACAGTATCCCCTGCATAAGTGTACATAAAGACATTGCTGTCAGCAACTGATTTGGGCCAGATCTCTAAACTGATCAGCCCAGAATGAATTAAATTGAAATATTTGTGATAGCACTGCCTAACTGCCCGGAACTTGAACACTTGCTGATGAGTACTTTCACAGAGTAGAAATGAGCACTAGGGTTTCAACACCAGGAAACTATATTCAGCCTTCTATCAAAAAGGTATTTTCTAAGAAGGAAACCTGCATAAAGTTTAAATACTTTTAGGAGTTGTCCACTACTTTTACATTGATGACTTATTTCTAGGGTATAGCATCAATCAGTGACAGTTTGACACCAAGCTGTTATCACCTCTAGTGACCTGATGTAAGCGGTGTAAGGGGTGGAACACCGTGACTCCGGACACTGTTTAGTGGCCAATTTCAGGAAATGCAGAACAGATTCTATCAAAGAATAGAAGATGATGTGAAGTACCTACCAGTAGTAATAAACAGTGTACAAAGCTGAGGCGTTTCACTACCCACACTGCTTACTTCTTGCCCTGGAGATAACAATGTCTAGTCATGGGTTGTCTAACCCTAGAATTGGCCCAAATCATCCAACTGAGCTACTTTTGTGGTTTGTTTACTTCAACTGATTTCTGCCAGCTGACGGAATAGTATGTCTGGCATTATCCCCCGCTTTGAGGTGGGCTCCGGCCGTGAGCCCACCTCAAAGCAGTGACAGTTTTCAACAGCTGACATTTTCCTGCAATGGGCGCGAGCAGAATTTCAATCTGCCATCAAGTGATCGGGGGTCATTGGTGCATTGCCATCACAACCATCACCACAACCATCCTGTGGTCGGTGCTCATAGCAATGCTGTATTTCAGCTACATAGAGGTGATCTATACATCACCTCTATGTAGCAGAGGTGATCGAATAGTGGATGCTTCTAGTCTCCCATGGAGGCTATTGAAGCATGCCAAAAGTTAAAAAAAGTGTTTAAAAATGTAAAAAAGTAAAAAAATATAAAAGTTCAAATCACCCCCCTTTTGCCCACATCAAAATAAAACAATAAAAAAAATCAAACCTACGCATATTTGTATCGCCGCATTCAGAATCACCTGATCTATCAATAAAAAGATTAACCTGATGACTAAACGGCGTAGCGAGATAAAAAAATCAAAATGCCAGAATTATGTTTTTTTTTCGGTTGCCATGACATTGCATTAAAATGCAATAATGGGCGATCAAAAGAATGTATCTGCACAAAAGTGGTATAATTAAAAAAGTCAGCTCTGCATGCAAAAAATAAGCCATCACCTGACCCCAGATCACGAAAAATGGAGACACTACGGGTCTCGGAAAATTGCACAATTTTTTATTATTTTTTCTTTAGCAAAGTTTGGAATTTTTTATCAACTTATATAAAAGAGAACCTAGACATGTTTGGTGTCTATGAACCTGTAATGACCTGGAGAATCATAATGGCAGGTCAGTTTTAGTATTTAGTGAACCTAGCAAAAAAGCCAAGCAAAAAACATATGCAGGATTGCACTTTTTTGCAATTTCATTGCACTTGGAATTTTTTTCCTGTTTTTTGTTACAAGACATGCTAAAACCAATGATGTTGTTCAAAAGTATAACTCGTCCTGCAAAAAATAAGCCCTCACATGGCCATATTGATGAAAAGATAAAAAAGTTATGGCTCTGGAAAAAAGTGGAGCAAAAAATGAAAAACGAAAAAATGAAAAAAGCTCCTGGGGTTAAGGGGTTAAAGTAAATTTGACAGCAGCATGATGAGGGGAAAGATACCTTGAATCCAACAATCTATTACTTAGTTTACTGGGTGTAGCCATTCTGATACAATCAGAGTTCTTAGAGTTAGAAAGAAGCAGAGCTGAGAAAGTTAGCCCCCCTCATACCAGCTTCTTTGCTCACATATGTACATAGCTGTTGTGAATTCTCCGGTGGTTGTAGGTGGTAATGCAGTTGTCCCTGAGTTGCAGTCCTGGTCAGGTGTATCTGCTGATTGCAGTTCTGACTGGGGTATTTAGGTGTGCAGGATTCATTAGTCCTTGCCAGTTGTCCATGGTTGTTGGGAGGTTTTGGTCCTGGTTTGGTTCCTTCTGCCTTCTGCCAAATCAGCAAAAATAAGTGTGCTTAATAATTCTGTACTATTCAGTGTTTTTTTTGTCCAGCTTAGATTGTGTCAGTATTTTCTCAGTCTTGTTGGATTCTCTGGAGTGGCAGATATACATTCCATGTCTTTAGTTAGATTGTGGAACTTTTTGTATTATCTGCTGTGGATATTTTTGGAAGGGTTTTAATACTGACCGCTTAGTATTCTGTCCTATCTTTCACTATTTAGCTAGAGTGGCCTCTTTTGCTGAATCCTGTTTTCTGCCTGTGTGTGTCTTTCCTCTTCTACTCACAGTCAATATTCGTGGGGGGCTGCCTATCCTTTGGGGTTCTGCTCTGAGGCAAGGTAGTATTCCTATTTCCATCTATAGGGGTATTTAGTCCTCCGGCTGTGTCGAGGTGTCTAGGGTTTGTTAGGCACACCCCACGGCTACTTCTAGTTGCGGTGTTAGTTTTAGGTTTTGTGGTCAGTACAGTTTCCACCTACTCCAGAGAAAGTTCATGCGGCTCCAAAGTCACCGAATCATAACACATAGCGTATTGACACTGAATTGCTTATCACCAGTAGCACTGCTATCATGAGGCGAATTGAATACTTTGCCTCAAGCGGCAGAGTATTCCTAAAGACAGGGGGCGGCAGAGCGGCAGTCAGAAGTTAGAACACGTAATGCCTACTCTCCCTGCAATTCCTGCTCTGACACTTGCTGAGTGTCTGCACTGTCACAAACAAGGTAACATGCGGCGTGCCCAGCGGCAGGTGAGGTGACTCACTGTTACCACCCGGCCAGGCTGAGGTGCAGAGGTGGTGCCCTGTCTCCTGACGACCTGCTGGCTGCTGTGCTGGGAGTCGGACACACACATTGCTGGCCGACTTGGAGCAGTAACCGGCAGCAGTAAGTAACTATAAAAAAACATAATTTGCCACCCCCAATGCTCGTGAGTGTCGTTCGTGAAGGAGCCGATACAAAGAGCCGGCTCCCTGCTGCTATGAATCAAATGAGTCAGCTCTGCAGCATGAGTGAGCCGAGTTTTTTTTTTTTGCTTTCTTGGCTGGTGCCTGCAGCTTATCAGACTGTGACTCATGTGGGAGGAGAGAAGTAGCTGTGGACTGTTTGTGAGCACTGGAGAAATGGTGCAGACAAGCACATGCACAGCCTGGAGAGGGTGGATGGGAAAAGAGAGTAAAGGGCTTCCTATTGTTAACCCTTAAGTGCCCCCAGACTGCAAGCATTAGGGTATGTTTCCACGTTCAGGAAACACAGCGTCAAACCCGCAGCGTCCAGATGCTACAGCATAGTGGAGGGGATTTCATGAAATCCCATCTCAACTATGCGGTAAAACAAGCAGGCTGCAGACCCGTGTAAACGGACATACGGTGCATCTTTTCAGAACGCAGCATGTCTGTTTACAATGCGGCGACGCTCCGTCGCCGTGGCGTAAATATGCCATAGACTATCATTAGATGCGATAAAATCGCATCTAATGATTAGTCACATGCGTAGAAACTGCGTAAATGCAGCTTACTACACATGTCTGCTGGCTCTCCTGTCCTGCCGCCGGAAGTCCCTCCTTCACTGCAGTTCTCGCGATAACTGATTGCGAGAACTGCCGTGACCGGGACTTATCTCCGGTCACTAGTCTGGTTCTCACAAACAGCTGATCAGCTATTTGCGAGAACGCTGTAGTGTAGGTCATCGCTGGAGAGCTATCTCTGCTGATTATCTACCGGCTCTGCTACATCTCCAGCAATCATCTACCGGCTCTGCTACATCTAGATGTCAGGTATCCAGATATAGCAGAGCCGAAATCGTCTACACTGTGTGTACATACACCATGCAACAACATGTGGCAAGCTGCGGTGACATGCGGCGACATGCAACATGCGACAACATGCAACATGCGACAGACACAAAGAGTAAACCAGATTTATTTGTACTGATTTTACTACATGGGGGGGTGCCGTTTTGCAGTTCTCCTCAGGCAGCAAAAAGGCTAGGTTCACCCCTGCTTATCACAGGGGGTATTGTCGGACCAGTGCTCACGGTCAGCTAGTCACAGCAATGATAATGTCCTCGTGATAAAACCTTAATTGTAAATGTACAACAGCTCACAAATTGATAAATGACACATCGTGGAAATCTGTGTTTCAACTAGTACCTCATGCTGTTCTCAAATTACATAGCAAAAACCTGCTGAAGGATTCCCTTTAATGATGCTAAAAGAACTAATCTTGCTGGAAAAAAATGACGGAAGCCTTACTGAAACTCGATTAGGCAACATTATAAGTCAATGAATATGAGCCACAACAAATATTCAAATAATTTTAATAACTTTATATAAGCAAGACATTAAATATCTCTAAGTTCTTTTATGCTTCATCGACCTTTACTATTTATATGATATACAAGGCAGAAATATTTAACAGCAAATGTACCCTTTCAATTAAATATTACGGGCAGAGAACAACATCACAAGGCATCATTTCATAGACCATTACAATCCTGTCTCAGATTTAAAATTTAAAACAAGAAGTAATTAGGCCGCTAATCATTAAACTTGGAAAGCTAATTGTAAAAAGATAACATTTTGCTATTGAAATATTCTGAAAGCCCGATGCTGTGTGTATTGCACTTATAATAAGATAACTTAAAATTATGAACATCATTTTTCATCTCCCTGTTAGAGCATTATTACCCAATGTTCTATTTATTAATTACTTCCTTCTACATTAGTGCATAATAGGTAACATTAAATGACTCAAATTCATTGATTTTGCTGCACTGGAGGGAGAACTAACACAATTCTTAATGACTTTTCACAGTTCTAGTTAGCCAGCTGAGTATTCTACTGCCAAACAATTATTTACATTTTTTACCTAATTGTCCTCCGGCAATTGTAAACTCCAGAAACTTATAATGCTTAATACATTTCAAGGCCTGTGAAGAATACATAATGGAACACTGCAATCAGTGAAAATAAAGATTCTTTTTCATACTTCCATAGCAAAATGTCATTTAGGAAAGTTTATATGTTTCATTCTGCATAAAAGGCTGACTACTGCCATCGTGTTTTACATCACTGAACTACAGCTAGATAACAGTATTCTAAAAATCTGCTCATTTACAGTAAACTATTGGGGTCACAGCAGAATTACCGCTTTACGCTGGCAATAAATACGCTTTTCTTGATTATGAGATTGACCTATGGCCCATTCATATCTACTGCACTCCTAATTATAAATTATTATACATTTGGACTAGACCTAAATCTCAGTTTATCAACAATGAGCTAAGTATTAGTTTTAATAGCACATACATCAAAGCTCTTCTTCACTTAGTTACAGAGATATTACAGAGAAAAGAACATCCAGAACATCCAAAAAGGAGCTAATGTTTAAATGAAGTTATCTATTTTCAAATAGTTTTTTTTTTCCCTTTTTTAAATGGCTGTGGAATTTTTTTTACATTTTGTTCATTATTTTCCATATTAAAAATGTAGAGATAATTTTTTCATTGTATTATCCTAATTATCACAGACAGTATTGTCATAAAAGATAACATGTACATATGTATAGAACTAGATCACAATTGTTAATCATCTCAGCTCCTCTACTACACCACAACGCACAAAAGCCTCTGAAAAGATTGCTAACTATATCTAAAAAAAACTATACCACAAAGGTCTATGGGTCACATGATGGATGGGTCACATGTTGTCTATTATCTGTAAATGCAATTAAAAGAAGCTCAAACAATGTTGATGTCATAATTTTCATAAACAGCAAGCAAAATTTTCACTCTTTAAAAAAAATTACAAAAAAAGAATATGTGCTAAAGTCAATCTGTCACCAGGTTTTTGCCAACTAATCTGAGAGCAGAGACAGGGGCCCTGATTATAGTGATGTGTCACTTACTGAGTTGCTTGCTATATATTTCATAATCATCTGCTAAATCACTATAGGACTAGTAAACGTACTGCCATGTTTCCACTATATTCATGAGTTCTGTAGAATCCCGCCCCTACCACCGATTGGGAGTTTTTTGCTGTGTACAATGTACATAGAAAGCTGTCAATCTGTGGTGTGTGAGGTTTAAGGCTATTTGCGGATTTGATGCAGATTAAATGCAGATTTTCATGCGGATTTGTATGCGTTTTTCTAATCTAAATAAAGATATATTATTTAACAAAAAAAATTGTGATGTCATTTCCTTCTCCAACCTCTTATTTTTCATTCTCCTTTGAAGACCATAATATCATTACATAGCATGTTCAAACATAATGTTTACACACAGAAAACAAATATGAGTGGATATATTATATTTGTATATATATAATACCACCAAGCCCGTGGTTTAGTAATTAACTGGTGTCATCCAGGTACCCTCATTAATAAAATGGTACATACAGAGTTAAATAAAGACACACACACGTGAGAAATCTGGGTGAAACATAATATCTGTTTATTTTTCAAAAAACATTTTTTAAATTGTTGAGTGAGCTCCCACATAATTTTCTTAACCAGCAGAGGGAAAGGTGACAGGTGATGGCTGATGTTAATATTCTGGAAAGGAGCCAAAAGCCATAATGGTTCCCAGACTATTACTATCAGCTCTCAGATGTTTGCTTAGCCTTTACTGGCTAGTTTGCAGGGGAACCCCAGAAAAAAATTGACATGGTGTCCCCTTATAAAATCGAACCAGCAAAGGCTAGGCAGAAAGCTATGGGCTGATATTAATAGCCTGGGAAGGGGCCATGGATATTGGCATTCCCCTAGGCTACATGGGGAGATGTGACCGCTCTACCCGGCCACTGGCGATACACTGACAGGAGGTAATTCCTCCCGCAGTGTATCACTGACAGTTCACTGGAGTTTGTGCTCTCACTTTTAGCATCTATACATGACAATTTTGTCATGTAGCAGGGCCGCAAGTAAGAACCGGAGCTGATCAGCTGATGAACTCCAGTTAACTCTCAAGGCAGAGCAGTGATACTTTACGGGAGGATTACCTCCTGTCAGTGTATCACCGGAGGCCGGGTAGAGCAGTCACATCTCCCGATATGACTGTTCTACATGTGAGATGGTAGTGGGACACTCGTTATTAAATAGACTATGGTGGACAGGGAGCATATGTTGGTTTACTATTTTATTTTTGTTGCAGGAGACGTGGGCATCGGTGATTAGGTGTTTGGTGAGTATGAATGTTTTTTTTGTTTGACAATTGAACGCAGTTGCCAGATGATGGTACTACTGTCCCATCATCGGCTCATGCTTTCACTGTTATATGTGACAGCGGATATAGCTGGATGGGAGTAGTAGTCCCATGAGATGACGCCTGGGTGCACACACACACAGACACCCACTGACAGAAGACAGACACCCGCAAACAGATACACACAGACACCCGCAGACAGACATGCACATATTTTCAGTTCACACATATTCTCCACCCACACATATATTCTCTGCCCATATACTCTTCCTCCTTTCTTTCAGCAGCATTTTTGACATGCAAATTCACAGGAAATCCGAAAACTTTTTTACACCTGCGGCTTTAGTGCAGATTTGACTGACTCATTGCAAGTTAATGGGTGCAGAAATGCTGCAGATCCGCAAAAAGAATTGACATGCTGTGGAAAATAAAATGCTGTGAATCAGGATGGAATTTTCCACAGCATGTGCACACCAATTCTGGATTCCCATTGATTAGCATTGCTTGAGAAATCATTTGTGGATTTGGTGCAATTCCACACAGAAAAAATGTTGTGGATCCACAACAAATCCGCAACATGTGCACATAGCCTAACAGAGCTCAACATTCACAGAACTGGATAGAATAGTATAAAGGGGAGCTTGAGCTTGTGATTTAGGGGATCAATGTCCACACACTGAAAGTAACATGGCAAAACAAGACAAAGAAGCAGTATGTATAAAATGGTCAAGATCACCCACACATATTATACTTAAATATGTAATGAATAAGTTTATTAATGAAAAAAACAAACAGAACAACAATAATATTAAAAACAATTATACTAGCCGAGAATTGGGAGGATGCCTTACCATCACGCTGGCTAAAAGAGCTAATGTAACCCATTCACCGTGCATGTACTGTATAGTGTATATTGGGTGTGTTTGTATTGAGTGGACAGAGGAGCTCTCCAAACTTGTTGATTGCTAGTTGTTTTATTCAGCCAGGAACAACTTCTAACAACAGTGACTGAAACAAATTTTGATTACTGATGCTTAACCCCTTCATGACCTTGGGATTTTCCACTTTTCCGTGTTCGTTTTTCGCTCCCCTCCTTCCCAGAGCCATAACTTTTTATTTTTCCGTCAATATGGCCATGTGAGGGCTTATTTTTTGCGAAACAAGTTGTACTTTTGAACGCCATCATTAGGTTTAGCATGTCGTGTACAAAAAACAGGAAAAAAATTCCAAGTGCAGTGAAATTGCAAAAAAAGTGCACCTAACATGACTAGGTTATTTTTCATCTAAGTGGTGAAAAAAAATTCCTATTGCTATGAGTGCCAACCACAGGGTAGCACTCACAGCTACCGGGGATCAGTAACCATAGAGGTCTCAAGGACCTCTATGGTTACTATTCTGAAGCATCGCTGACCTCCGATCATGTGACGGGGGTCAGCGATGCGCTAATTTCCGGCCGCCCAGCCGGAAGCGCTGGTTAAATGCCGCTGTCAGCGTTTGACAGTGGCATTTAACTTGTTAATAGCGGCAGGTGAATCGCGATTTCACCCGCCACTATTGCAGGCACATGTCAGCTGTTCAAAACAGCTGACATGTCCCAGCTTTGATGCGAGCTCACCGCCACAGCCTGCATCAAAGCGGGGGGGGGGGTTCTGACCCCGTCCGAGGTCAAAAAGGGGTTAAAGAGAACCTTTCGTCAGGTAAAAAGTAGAAAGTGTTTGCTCTAATTTTATTCCCGCTGCTCTCTTGAGGGTATGTGCACATGTTGCAGAAAAGTGTGCAGATTTTTCCGCACTGATTTTGGTAAATCCGCACTGCGGATTTACTGCGGAATTACCTTGAATTTACCATGTTTTTTTTGCAGTTTTTGTGTGGATTCCACTTGCGGTTTTACACCTGCGGATTCCTACTGAGGAGCAGGTGTAAACCGCTGCAGAATCCACACAAAGAATTAACATGCTGCGGAATGAACAACGCAGCATTTCCGCACGTTTTTTCCACAGCATATGCACTGCGGATTTTGTTTTCCATAGGTTTATATGGTACTGTAAACTCATGGAAAATTGCTGCGAATCCGCAGAGGCCAATCCGCTGCGGATCTGCAGCAAAATCTGCAGCGTGTGCACATACCCAGAATATTCCACTTTTTTTTTTTTTAAATCTGCAATATGTTTCCGGAGAGATGAGCATTTTCATTTATTACACATTTTTATGGCCTTTACTAAGAGGGCATGGCTTACTTGATCCTCTGGAGGTTTGTCTTTTTAATTTTCTGTGTTTTTACCCCGTGAGCAACATTCCATTGTTAAACATCATAAAAATTATCACAAAATAAAATAGTTCATATCTCTGGAAATGTATGACAGAAATTAAGCAATAAAAAAGAGAAAGGCTAGGAAACAGTGGTAATAAAATATGAGCAAAAACTGGCCACTTATTATAAAAGGTCGTCTATATAACCTAAATTCTGATTTCAATTATTGAAAGCTGAATTTAAGCTGCATGTTGTGGCTGGTGTGCCAATTTGGGCCGCCATCAGATTCCTGCAAAACATTCATATGGTGCTGATGCAATAGCATGGCAGCCTGGGTCCTGATGAAAGCCCCTGTAGGTACCATCTTTGTGCTCTTTGTAATAAAAGATAATATGTACATATGTAAAAAAAACACTGGATCACACTTGTTATAAAAGGTAATCATCAGAGTAGACATGTGGGAAATGTTATTTATTAACAATTTTTATGACATAACTCTGATTTCAGGGCATAAAAATTAAGTTTAAAATGGCAAAATGTTCATAAATTTTCACCAAATTTCAGTTTCTTTCATAAATAAAAGTAAGTAATATAGAATAAATGTTACCACTATCATGAAGTACAATATGTCACAAAAAACAGTCTCAGAATCAGTGGGATTTATTGAAGCTTTCCAGAGTTCTTACCTTATAAAGTGACACTAGTCAGAATTGTAAAATTTGGCTTGGTCCTTTAGGTCAAAATTGCCCCATTCACTAAAGGATTATCTATATTCTAACGAAAAGTTGGTTTTGATTGAGTTTTGGGGACTGGATAACCTAAAAAAAAAACCTTCTCTCCCTGGGAAGGACCCATGTTTACATTTTACGCTGAGAATCTATTGATTTAAGTAGTGCTTTTTTAATGGTCCACTTTAACAGAAATGCTTTATAAGAAATGAGAACTAACTAGACACTTCCCCCTGCAATTAATGATTATCATCAATGTGTCTCTAATGTCGGAATGGGTTTTCTAAACTGGAAAAACCCCTCAAGTTCGGGAAGCCATTTTTTTACAGTCTGTTATGGATACCTAAATAAATTCTTTAAATCAACATACTCCATCTTACATGCACAGCATAATTTGTTTTTTATTTCAATACTTGATTTTGAACATAACTCATCACTTTGCAAAATTGATATAATGATAATAATTATCAAACTTAATAAGTTCTGTCAACTGTTCACGGGTTAAGATTTATAAACTCATGTGGGACCTTTAGTCTTGATCTTGTGTATACTTTGTTATTGTAAATGTTTAATAAGCTTTTGAACAAATTATGTTTTTCTAATATCAATATTTGTTGAAGTGCTGTTATAACATTAATGAAATATGTAGACAATGCATTAGTTTACCTAATACATGCTTGAACTTTGCTGTATGACCAAGACTGGTCTTTGCAGTATTATAATGATATAATTAGTCATAGTAATGACAGACAGCAATGATATTGTTAGCAAACTCAGAAAAACGTATGTACAATGAAAAAATATTGCCCTAACTATAACTCTAAATAACAAATATGAGAATTGAATTAAAGGTTACACAGAATGGTAGAATACATACAGAATTAATAGATTGAAAAAGCCATAGGATCATCATTTGCAATAATCCCCTAATGATTCATATGAAAGCAAACTTCTGAGAAAACTCAGTTGTCTTTTAGAAGTTTTTTCACTATCTCATTGCTTTCTATAGATGATGCAATGCAACAAAAATGCTGAAAGAATTGCCATGCTGTAGATTAAAAAAATGCAGCAGTTTTCCAAATCAGTCAGGGGAAAAAAAACACTTGTGTGCATGAGATTTCTGAATTCTCATAACTTTTTCTGGCACTATTAAAAGCATCTTTAAATTTGCACAAAGAGCGCTGCAAAAAAAAGGTGACAAAAACACATGTGATAATAGCCTGACTCTCCAAAAATCTGTTGGAAAAAAAATAGGGGTTAACACAAAGGACATGCATTGAAAGATGATGAGACAAGAAGACCACTTATTTGAGAAAACCACACCTTACCTAGACCACATTTTCAATTTAACTACTGTACAGATGACCTATTTTTTGATGATGAAAACTTCTATAAATCATTTGGGTGATCAACCAAGAGGTTTCACTACTTCACATTTAAGAGTAAACAAAAAAGTAAAGGTTTAATATATCCTCAAACTTTGGATTTTTTTTGTTTTTCAGGTTATCGGGATTTCAACTTCCATCTTCAATAGTAAGCACAGGTTCTATTCTCACACTTTGGTTCACAACCGATTTTGCAGTAAGCGCACAAGGATTTAAAGCAGTTTATGAAGGTAAAGCATTCCAATAAATTAACATAACAAAATATTGGCTTTGTTTGAAAGTATAAATGCTAAAAACAAATAATATACATACTGGTTAAGAGGATAGTAACAAATCAATTAACTCTTCTAACCTTTAACATTGTACTGCAAAATTTATATTTGGGGTACATGTTATGTTACCTTTATTTTAAAACTAGCTACAAAATTTTAAATGATTGACATGTTTTACACATAGCATATAATTCTAGTTATTTAATTATAACTATATATTCAAATAGTTTAAAGGGAATATATAATCAGAAAATGACCTATTGTTTAAGTCAGGTTGTCTTTCTAAATGTATTTTTTTAAATATTGCCAATGTTTTTTTTCTTTTACATACCAAAGAGTATCTGTATTAAATAAAAAATAGAAATGTTAAAATTTTCACAATAGTCACTGAGCCTATTTTAAGATACCGTATTTTTGAGACTATAAGACACACCAGACTATAAGACTTACATCAAATTTTCAGAAGGAAAATAGGGAAAAAATAATACATCAAATGGGGTCCATCTTACAGTGCGAATGCGCTTACCAGCAGCGCAGGTGTTGCGATGTCATAGGAGGTATTCGGTTTCCAGGCAATGATCTGACTCCAGTCCCAGGCTGGTGCGGCAGTATTTGGTGGTGCTCAGTGGTGCAGGAGCTCTGCTGACATTTTGTAAAAGCCTAGAACCCTCGCGTTTCCATTGCTGCAATGCGATGGCCTCAAGGAAAATGGCCATCGGAGGTGTTGCATGCACAGATTGAGATTTCAGCACTGAGATCTCATCTCCCAGGATGCTGACATCTCATTCTTCACATGTGCCACTTCCAGAGATCACCGAATTGCAGCAATGGAAGTGCGGGAGCTCCGGTCTTTCATACAATGTTGTTGGAGCCCCGCACCAGCCTAGTATGGGAGTCAGATCATTGCCCTGCAGCATTGGACCACCAAACACCCCATCTTCCCAGCCTAGGGCCTGCAGAATGACCTGACTCCTGCTGCTGTCACATTCCTGGTAAGTACAACGGGGAAAAAAGTATCTAGTCAGCCACCAATTGTGCAAGTTCTCCCACTTAAAAAGATGAGAGAGGCCTGTAATTGACATCATAGGTAGACCACAACTATGAGAGTCAAAATGAGAAAACAAATCCAAAAAATCATCTTGTCTGATTTGGCAAGATTTATTTTGCAAATTATGGTGGAAAACAAGTATTTGGTCACCTAAAAACATGCTAGATTTCTGGCTCTCACAGACCTGTAACTTCTTAAGAGACTCCTCTGAACTTGCACAATTGGTGGCTGATTAAATACTTTTTACCCCACTGCACATTCGGACTATAAGGCACATCCCCAGTTTCCCCCCAAGTTTTTTGGGGAAGAAGAGCATCTTATAGTCCGAAAAATATGGTACTTATGTTCAGTTGTTTCAGGAAACAATAAATATACATAGTCACAAAGTTCCTGACTCTATAAATATTTTTGAAGTATTTAATAAGCCTGTGCAACAATCATTGTGAAAAGAGGTGGAGAAAGGTCAGCTTTGACATTCCCTATTGTAAATAGTGGATTCTTTGTTACCATCTGTGTATAGAGGTGTCAATTGTCATTGTAATTCTTCCTCTGCTTTTAAGGTGCCTTGCTAAAACCTCTTATGGAAAAGAAAGGAATTTTTTTTTATAAAGACCATGATATGAATGCAAACATTGCCAAAGAAAACACATACAACAGGTTATTTTCTGATTTTAGCTCCCCGTTAAAGGATCTATATAATACCTAATATATATTGATTTATCCATAGCACATTAGGAACCCTAATCAATCAGGTGTTGTTTCAGTGACTGATGGTTGGTGACTCCATACATTGTTTCATGCTCATTTCCAGGTACTGCACCTTATCTCCTGTTCAAGTGAATGGGAAATAAAGGGCAGTACATGGGATCATCAACTAAAAATGATATATGGAGCTGTACTGGCCAGATTAGGTAATAACGGATGGGATAAGTCATCAATATATTAGTCCTGAACAACCCATTTAAAGGTTCTATTCTTATTTTATATTTTTTATTTAAAAGTTGGAAGAAAAACTAAGTAATCTAACACTGACTCATTTATTTGAATAATGAAAAGTACTTTCTAATAATATAAATAATTTTACTATTAGCACACAGCATTAGCACAGAGCACTGCAGAATTTTGACTGCTAAATTTCTTAGCAAGGAAAAATATTCCTTATTAAAATTAGTGTGCCAACTAAGAATTTATTATACAATTGTTACCGCATTGTCTTTTTCGTGGACTCCAAAGACTTTATACATTGTGGTTGTACAGTAAATTTAGCAGAGACCAGAAACAATAATATTTCCTTAATTTAAGTTTTGTTGACAGATTTTAAATTAAGGATGGGTATGATAAAAAAAAATGAGGACAACAGTTTAAAGAATATTTTGTAATGAATACAGGAGATCATGATGGAATATCAGACATTGATGTTAAAATTGTCTTGGGGAATTTAATTGACTCTAATAGTTCTTGACAAGACACTTTGTCATCATCATTTTCCCATTTACTGTTTGCTGCAATTACATCTTTACAATTTCACCTGACATGGGCAATCATGGTCACAGATTTTATATAAAATATAAATGTATGCTGTTGTGCAGGATTTCAGCTTAAACTATGGGTACTATGAAAAAATACATTCTTCTTGGAATATGTAGTATGTGTATTTTTGTACAGTTTATAAATATTTGTATGCATACATGTTCTATTTATGAGCTATTTATGAAGAGTTTATGATTATTGGTACAATATTAAATAAATTCTTGGTATTATGGCTTGTGAAAAGGATTGATTCAACCTGCTATATGAATGTTGGTGGCTTCTTTTGGTCCAGAATGCTTCCTCAGCATTTGTGTTGGATTAAAGTCTTGGCTTTGACTCAAGAACACAAAATGTACTTGCTCTCTTAGTAGTCTCCTTTGTTAACCTGACCTACATGGTTGAAATTGAACATCTCATCTATTACAAACGATTCTGGTCCAGGAACATCAAAACTAATTTAAAATATATGCTAGCATCAGCTTGTTTCTTTATGCTGTAGGAATACAGCATTTGTTTTCATGAATAATAATATACTATGCAATACAATTGCATAATCTGCTAGTGATTTTCTGTTTGACTTACGTATGTACACTACCGTTCAAAAGTTTAGGGTCACCCAGACAATTTTGTTTTTTCCATGAAAACTCATACTTTTGTTAATCAAATGAGTTGCCAAATGAATTGAAAATCTAGTCCAGACATTAACAAGGTTTGAAGAAAAGATTTTTATTTGAAATAAAACTTTTCTCCTTCAAACTTTGCTTTCGTCAAAGAATGCTCCCTTTGCAGCAATTACAGCATTGCAGACCTTTAGCATTCTTGTTATGAACAAGATTTGAAAAAATTACATGCTGAAACTCAGAGTGCTAACCATCGAAGTAATTTGAGTAGAGAGCAATCTCAGGCTGTTAAAGACTTACAACATAATCATAACTTGACAGTCCGCCAGTCGGACAAAGGGGGCTGTATAGTTGTTATAGACACTGCTTTATATTGTAAGTTGATTATGTCTATTATACAGGATACTAGTACATATACTTCTTTAAGATCTGACCCCACTTTATCTTTCAAATATGACATGACTGAGATACTCAATAAAGCACAGAGATTGGGGGTTATTAGCAATAAGATTTATAAATGGCTATTGCCAGAGCATTCAATCACTCCCATTTTCCATGGGCTCCCAAAAACGCATACAAATATTTTCCCTCCACCTTTACAACCTATATTTTCTGGGATGGGTTCCCTTAATGAAAACCTCAGTCATCTGATTGACGAGTATCTCCAGCCTTTAATTCCAAGAATTCCAGGGTATCTTAAAGATACCTCAACAGTTCTAAAGGTTTTTCATACTTTTCAATGGTGTCACAATTATTCTTTTGTAACTTGTGATGTCACAAATGTATATTCATGCATCCCCCACTCTCTGGCCATGACAGCGATTGAACACCATTTAAACAAGTACAGTAGTTATTCAGATTCATTGAAATGGTTCATTCTTGCATCACTACATTATTTTCTTAAGCATAATTGTTTTATGTTTCAGAATGAGTACTATACTCAGACCATGGGTGCTCCTATGGGGTCTAAATTCTCTCCATCTTTAGCCGTTTTATTTATGGCATGGTGGGTAGAAATCTATATATTCACAGATGATAATCCATTCCTCCCATACCTTAATTGGTATGGGAGATTTGTGGATGATATTTTGCTAATTTGGCAAGGGGGTGTGACTAATCTTCCTGATTTTATGTTCTATTTGAATGATATAAAATGTAACCTGCGTTTCACTGGCGGCGTTCCATCGGATGAGGTTTCATTTTTGGATGTGTTCCTCACAGGTAGTAACACAACACATAGAGTTAATACTTCCCTCTACAGAAAAGACAATTCTGGTAATATGATCCTGATGTCTTCAAGAGCACACCCTTGTCACACCATTCATGCCATTCCTAGGGGTGAGCTCACGAGAGCGAGAAGAATTTACTCCAGTGAGGAAAATTTCCACGAGGAGAGTCGTGTCATTTCTAATAGAATACTTGATAGGGGATATAAACAATCTAACATAAGACATGCATTCAAACATGTTTCCAAAATTTCACATGCTGATTTACTATATTCTGAAAATGAAAATGCAAGTGGCGCTTCTGAAACGCAGATTACTTTTTCTACTGCCTACAGCAGTCAATATAATAAAATCAGACAGATCATTCATAAATATCTTCCTGTAGTTAATCAAGACAAATCCTTGTGTACAATTCTTCAAAATGGATGCAGAGTAGTGGCTAGGAGAGGTTGCACACTGGGAAATATTCTATCTCCCAGTATGGTGCGCCAGAAAAAAACTCCCACATCATGGTTATCAATAAAAGGATTTTTCAAATGTTCTGGAAATAGATGTAATGTCTGTCAATTTGCAGATAACAAAAGAACTACTTTTTCCTCAAATCACAATGTCACTTATAATATAAAATCATTTATTAATTGTGATTTAGACCACGTTGTATACTGCATAAAATGTAAGGCTTGTAATATATGCTATATAGGCTACACTACAAGGAAAATAAAAAAAGAATTTCAGAACATATAGCGAATATAAATAATAATAATTCTGGTTATTCTGGGGCTACGAAACATTTCATTTCTGCACATAATGGAGACCTATCAGATTTTTCATGATCTTTTTTATATATATTGAACTGACAGATAGACTTTCTGGCAATTTAAAGTATATATCCATGCAATTTCAATATGTTTGCGATAAAGAAAAAAACTTTTTGTCATGTGTGTTTAGCTGCTGCTTTCCTCAATGTAATTGATTGCCATGTCTGTGATTGGTTCCTTGTTATAAATAAACCTGTTCATCTGTATGGTATTAGTTCCTATGACTAAGGGCGCCGTGGTGAGCCAGAAATGAATCAGGCAGAGAGGGCCTCTCTCTCTCTTCTTTTAATCCCTTTTAAAATGTTCTAATACATTTTGGATATTTTACTTACACTGGATGGATGTGCTGGATATTCCCTTCCTTTCTTTCTCATTCTAGTTAATTTGGTGAGGTAATCTGGAGAAATTTCACCCCATGCTTCCAGAAGCCCCTCCCACAAGTTGGTTTGGCTTGATGGGCACTTTTTGCGTACCATACGGCCAAGCTGCTCTTACAACAGCTCAATTGGGTTGAGATCTGGTGACTGTGCTGGCCACTCCATTACAGATAGAATACCAGCTGCCTGCTTCTTCCCTAAATAGTTATTGCATAATTTGTAGGTGTGCTTTGGGTCATTGCCCTGTTGTATGATGAAATTGGCTCCAATCAAGTGCTGTCCATAGGGTATGGCATGGCATTGCAAAATGGAGTGATAGCCTTCCTTATTCAAAATCCCTTTTACCTTGTACAAATCTCCCACTTTACCAGCACCAAAGCAACCCCAGACCATCACATTACCTCCACCATGCTTGACAGAAGAAGTCAGGCACTCATCCAGCATCTTTTCAGTTGATCTGCATCTCACAAATGTTCTTCTTTGTGATCCAAACACCTCAAACTTGGATTTGTCTGTCCATAACACTTTTTTCCAATCTTCCTCTGTCCAATGTCTGTTCTTTTGCCCATATTAAGCTTTTCCTTTTATTAGCCAGACTCAGATATGGCTTTTTCTTTGCCACTCTGCCCTGAAGGCCAGCATTCCGGAGTCGCCTCTTCATTGTAAACGTTGACACTGGCATTTTGCGTGTGCTATTTAATGAAGCTGTCAGTTGAGGACCTGTGAGGCGTCTATTTCTCAAACTACAGACTCTAATATACTTGTCTTTTTGCTCAGTTGTGCAGCAGGGCCTCCCATTTCTCTTTCTACTCTGGTTAGAGCCTGTTTGTGCTCTCCTATGAAGGAAGGAGTACACACCGTTGTACGAAATCTTCAGTTTTTTCGCAATTTTTCACATGGAGAATAACCTTCATTTCTAAGAACAAGAATAGACTGTCCAGTTTCACATGAAAGTTCTTTTTTTCTGGCCATTTTGAGAGTTTAATGGAGGACCTGATAGAACTAAAGAAAAAATTCTCATGTAACCATAACAGACCCAATCTGAGTAAAACAGAAAGGAAAGCTCTGGAGGAGATCAGAGGCAACCAGGATCTCATGGTCAGAAGAGCTGACAAGGGAGGAGCTGTGGTCCTACTGAATGCAGGTCTATATGTACAGCAGAACATGGTGATGCTGAATAACAGCAGCATGTATAGGAGACTACAGCATGATCCCACTGAACTGTTCCAGAAAAAACTAAAACATCTGCTTTCTGAGGGTTTTGCTATAGGGGCACTGGATAAAAAACTGTCTGAGGATTTATTTGTGGAACACCCTATAATCCCCATTTTCCATTCCCTGCCTAAGATCCACAAGGAAGTCTTCCCTCCTACATTCAGACCCATAGTAGCAGGGATTGGAAGCATGGGTGAAAACCTCAGTACCTGGGTGGATATGTATCTGCAACCACTGATTTCCAGACTACCAGGCTACATAAAACATACAAAGCATTTGATTTCCTCCCTGGATAAGACTGAATGGTCAGGAGACCATCTTCATCTCCTGTGACGTGGAGGCCTTGTATCCCTCCCTGATGCATGATCTGACTATCTCCATCCTGAGGAGACATCTCCAGGACTACAGTGACTACACTCCAGCTATACAGGAATTTTTGATTTCCTCTGTAGACTTTCGCCTCAAACATAACTTCTTTTCCTTTAACAAAATTTTTTTTTGCAGGTTTGCGGAGCCCCGATGGGCGCAGGGTTCTCGCCATCTATCGCTAACCTGTATATGGCAGCCTGGGAGAGATTGTTCATGTTTTCACATGTTAACCCCTTCTCCCCCCATATTAGATGGCTGGGGCGCTATCTGGATGACCTGCTCCTCATATGGGAGGGACCTGCGGACTTGATATCTGAACTTATCAAATATATGAATGATAATGAAATGAATTTGAAATTCACCTATACAATTGGTAGTAGAAACATTAATTTTTTAGATGTTACTTTAGATGTAAATTCAGATTCAATCATCACTATCTCCCCTTTCAGGAAATGTACCGCGACTAATTCCATATTACATGCCAAATCATGTCATCCGAGACATGTAATAAAAAACATACCTGTGGGGGAACTCTGCAGGTTTAAGAGGAACAGTACCACCAAGGAAGTCTATGACCGGAGTAAGAGGGAGGTGAAGGCCAGGCTAGCTCATAGAGGTTACCCCAGCTGGATGCTGCAGAGGGCTGAGAGCATTATGGAGGATATAGATCGGGATACTATGCTGAATAAGGCTAGTAATAACCGTGTGTCCAGTGAGGAGCACATCACCTTCACCACTACATACAGCCCTCAGTTCAAAGAAATTACTGATATCATCAGAAAAAGAATCCCTATGCTGAGCCAGGAAAAAAAGCTGAACCAAATCCAGTCCAAACCAGTGCGCTATATCGCTAAAAAAGCCCCTAGTCTGAATGACATCTTATCCCCCAGCCTCTTTGTTAGTGAGGACAAAAGGTTAAATGATAAAGAAAACTGGCTCAGTACTAAAGGCACATACAAGTGTGGGCACAATATCTGCACCTGCTGTGAATATATGGTGACCAGTAAGGAATTCCACTCATCTGTCCCTAAAAAGACGTACAAAATTAACCACTACATTAACTGCAACACCTCCAATGTTGTGTATTTGATTAATTGCACCACCTGTGACCAGCAATATGTGGGGTGCACAGGGGGTCCCCTGAAGGTGAGAATACGGAGGCACCTGTCTGATGCAGTGAGTAAAATTACTCATAAGAGCTCTGCTGCATCCAAACACTTCATCCATAAACACAATGGGGACGTCAGCTCATTGGAGGTCCGCGGGATTGAAAGGGTTAAAGCTCCATTTCGAGGGGGTGATATAAAAAGAAAAATAACCAACAGAGAGATATGGTGGATGTATCAACTTCAGTCCAGAGCCCCCCTAGGCATGAATATCCGGCAGGATCTTATGAATTATTATGAATGATAAGTTATAATTCTTGTATATATGATTTTTTTTTCTTTCTTTCTCCTGCCTTAAGCATAGTATTTGTACACGCAAATGTCAGGCTAAACTCATTAATTACCTGTAGGTGTTGCCCTGTTTCTGTTGTCTGTAAGAGCAGGGGTGTAACCTAATGGGCCTAGTCCTATATGGCAGCCCTCTTTCACAGTTGAAACGCATTTGATTTTAACCCCTTAGTGACAGAGCCAATTTGGTACTTAATGACCGAGCAAATTTTTACAATTCTGACCAGTGTCACTTTATGAGGTTATAACTCTGGAACGCTTTATCGGATCCCGCTGATTCTGAGATTGTTTTTTCGTGACATGTTGTACTTCAAGTTAGTGGTAACATTTCTTCGATATTACTTGCGATTATTTATGAAAAAAATGGAAATATGGCGAAAATTTTTAAAATTTTGCAATTTTCAAACTTTGTATTTTTATGCCCTTAAATCAGAGAGATATGTCACAAAAAATAGTTAATAAATAACATTTCTCACATGTCTACTTTACATCAGCACAATTTTGGAAACAATTTTTTTTTTGTTAGGGAGTTATAAGGGTTAAAAGTTGACCAGCAATTTCTCATTTTAACAACACCATGTTTTTTTTAGGGACTACATCACCTTTGAAGTGATTTTGAGGGGTCTATATTATAGAAAATAACCAAGTGTGACACCATTCTAAAAACTGCACCCCTTAAGCTGCTCAAAACCACATTCAAGAAGTTTATTAACCCTTTACGTACTTCACAGGAACTAAAACAATGTGGAAGAAAAAAATGAACATTTAACTTTTTTTTGCAAACATTTTACTTCAGAACCATTTTTTTTAATTTTCACAAGTGTAAAAACAGAAATTTAACCACAAATTTTGTTGTGCAATTTTTCCTGAGTATGCCGATACCCCATATGTGGAGGTAAACCACTGTTTGGGCGCACCGCAGAGCTTGGAAGAGAAGGAGTGTCGTTTTACTTTTTCAATGTAGAATTGGCTGGAATTGAGATCGGACGCCATGTCACGTTTGGAGAGCCGCTGATGTGCCTAAACAGTAGAGACTCCCCACATATGACACCATTTTGGAAATTAGACCCCTTAAGGAACTTATCTAGATGTGTGGTGAGCACTTTAAACCCCCAGGTTCTTCACATAAGTTTATAACGTAGAGCCGTGAAAATAAAAAAATCGCATTTTTTCTACAAAAATGATCTTTTTGCCTCCAAATTTTTATTTTACCAAGGGTAACAGGAGAAAATGGACCCCAGAAGCTGTTGTACAATTTGTCTTGAGTACGCCGACACCCCATATGTGGGGGTAAACCACTGTTTGGGTGCACGGCAGAGCTCGGAAGGGAAGGAGTGCCATTTTGGAATGCAGACTTTGATAGAATTGTCTGCGGGCGTTATGTTGCGTTTGCAGACCCCTAATGTACCTAAACAGTAGAAACCCCCAACAAGTGACCCCATTTTGGAAAATAGACCCCCCAAGGAACTTATCTAGATATGTGGTGAGAACTTTGAATGCCCAAGTGCTTCACAGAAGTTTATAATGCAGAGTAGTGAAAATAAAAAATTTTTTTTTTCCCACAAAAAAGATTTTTTTAGCCCCCAAATTTTTATTTTCACAAGGGTAACAAGAGAAATTGGACCCCAAAAGTTGTTGTCCAATTTGTCCTGAGTATGCTGGTACCCCATATGTGGGGGTAAACCACTGTTTGGGCGCACGGCAGAGCTCGGAAGGGAAGGAGCGCCATTTTGGAATGCAGACTTGGATAGAATTGTCTGCGGGCGTTATGTTGCGTTTGCAGACCCCTAATGTACCTAAACAGTAGAAACCCTGAACAAGTGACCCCATTTTGGAAAATAGACCCCCCAAGGAACTTATCTAGATATGTGGTGAGAACTTTGAATGCCCAAGTGCTTCACAGAAGTTTATAATGCAGAGTAGTGAAAATAAAAAATATTTTTTTTCCCACAAAAAAGATTTTTTTAGCCCCCAAATTTTTATTTTCTCAAGGGTAACAAGAGAAATTGGACCCCAAACGTTGTTGTACAATTTGTCCTGAGTATGCTGGTACCCCATATGTGGGGGTAAACCACTGTTTGGGCGCACGGCAGAGCTCGGAAGGGAAGGAGCGCCATTTTGGAATGCAGACTTTGATAGAATTGTCTGCGGGCGTTATGTTGCGTTTGCAGACCCCTAATGTACCTAAACAGTAGAAACCCCCACAAGTGACCAAATTTTGGAAACTAGACCCCCTAAGGAACTTATCTAGATATGTGGTGAGAACTTTGAAAGCTCAAGTGCTTCACAGAAGTTTATAATGCAGAGTAGTGAAAATAAAAAAATATATTTTTTTCCAACAAAAAAGATTTTTAGCCCCCAAGTTTTTATTTTCACAAGGGTAACAGGAGAAATTGGACCCCAAAAGTTGTTGTCCAATTTATCCCGAGTACGCTGATGCCCCATGTGTGGGGGTAAACCACTGTTTGAGCGCACGGCAGAGCTCAGAAGGGAGGGAGTACCATTTGACTTTTTTAGCGCAAAATTGGCTGTTTGGAGACCCCCTGATGTACCTAAACAGTGGAAACCCCCCAATTCTAACTCCAACCCTAACCCCAACACACCCCTAACTCTAATCTCAACCCGATCCATAATCCTAATCACAACCCTAACGATAATCACAACCCTAACCCCAAAACAGCCCTAATCTCAACCCTAACCATAACCCTAATCAAAGCCCTAAATCCAACACACCCCTAACCCTAATCCCAACCCTAACCCTAATCCCAACCCTAATCCCAAACGTAACACTAATCCCAACCCTAATCCAAACCCTAACCCTAATCCCAACTCTAACCCTAACTTTAGCCCCAACCCTAACTTTAGCCCCAACCCTAACCATAACTTTAGCCCCCGTCGTCACAAAAAAAGTTCAATGTAACCTTTTTTTTGTATGTCGCGTCCGCCATTTCCGCGGATGCGTGGCCGTAACTCTGCCCCTCCTCCCCAGGACATAGACTGGGCAGCGGATGCGTTGAAAAACTGCATCCGCTGCCCACGTTGTGCACAATTTTCACAACGTGCGTCGGTACATCGGGCCGACGCATTGTGACCGCCCCGTACTGACGCAAGTGTGAAAGAAGCCTAAGGCTACTTTCACACTAGCGTCGTACTCGGCCCATCGCAGTGTGTCGGCCCATCGCTAGCATTGTAAGCGCCGCACAACAGGTGCAGCGGATGCTGTTTTTTCAACGCATCCGCTGCCCCATTGTGAGGTGCGGGGAGGCGGGGGCGGAGTTCCGGCCACGCATGCGCGGTCGGAAATGGCGGACACGTCGCACAAAAAAGTTACATGTAGTTTTTTTTGTGTCGACGGTCCGCCGAAGCACGACGCATCCGTCGCACGATGGATGCGACATGTGGCAATCCGTCGCAATGCGTCGCTAATGCAAGCCAATGGAGAAAAAACGCATCCTGCAAGCACTTTTGCAGGATGCGTTTTTTCTCCAACGATGCATTGCGACGGAAGCCAAAAAACGCTAGTGTGAAAGTAGCCTAACCCTAACCCTAGCCCTAACCCTAAATTTAGCCCCAACCCTAACCCTAACTCTAACCCTAACCCTAACTCTAACCCTAACCCTAACCCTAACTCTAACCCTAACTCTAACCCTAACCCTAACCCTAATTTTAGCCCCAACTTGTCTTCTCCTGCCGGCCGGCAGATGGCAGCAGATGGCGGGCGCACTGCGCATGCGCCCGCCATGATGAAAAAGCCGGCTGGCAGGAGAAGACAGAAGAGGACCCAGGGACCCCGGGTGAGTATGATAGGGTCCCCGAATCCCCCTATTTCTCTGTCCTCTGATGTGCGATCACATCAGAGGACAGAGAAATAACTGATCGCTTTTTTTTTTTTTTTTTTTTGCGGTCGCCGGTAAACTGTTAATTACCGGCGATCGCAAAGCAGGGGTCGGTGCAAACCGACCCCGATCATGTTCTTTGGGGTCTCGGCTACCCCCGGCAGCCGAGACCCCAAAGATCTTCCGGGTGCCGGGCGGCGGGCGCACTGCGCGTGCGCCCGCCATTTTTTCCCGGAAAAAAGATGGCGGCGCCCATGGGGAGACACGAGGAGCACCGGGGAGGTAGGTAAGTATTGGGGGGCTATTGGGGGCCATCGGGGACCACATTTCTCTGTCCTCCGATGTGCGATCACATCGGAGGACAGAGAAATTAAACGGCAAATCACGTTTTTTTTTTTTTGTTGCGACCGCCAGTAAACGGTTAATTACCGGCGATCGCAACTTGGGGGTCGGTAAAAACCCCCCGAATCATGTTCTCTGGGGTCTCGGCTACCCTCGGCAACCGAGACCCCAGAGAAAATCCGACTCTGGGGGGCGCTATTCACTTTTTCCACAGCGCCGTTAATTAACGGCGCTGTGGATTAAGTACCCTTAGCGGCCGCCGGTAAAAGGCGTATCGGCGGTCGTTAAGGGGTTAATGCACTTTAAGCCTGTGACTGTCAGTGGTATGAATCACCCATTTTTGTGTCTATGGATATGAAGATGGACTTTGGATTTATGTGTTTTTAATGAAAATGGAATAAAAGGTATTTTTTATGGACATCACCCACGCTGGACTTCTGCTTTTCCAACAAATGTAATGCTCCAGATTCTCAACTAGCTCAAAGGAGGGTCAGCTTTATAGGTTCTATAATCAGCCAAACTATTTTCAGCTGGGCTAACATACTTTCTCAATGGTTTTCAAGGGTATTCTAACCATCCATTAGCCTTCTGACAGTTAGCAAACACAAAGTTAATTAAGAGCATTAGAGTGATGGTTGTTGGGAATGGGCCTCTATACACCTATGAAGATATTGCATTACAAACCAGACGTTTGCAGCTACAATAGTCATTTACCACATTAACAATGTATACAGTGTATTTCTCAATCATTTAATGTTAGCTTCATTGGAAAAAACTGTGCTTTTCTTTCAAAAATAAGGAAATTTCTAAGTGACCCTAAACTTTTGAACGGTAGTGTATATTTTTATCAATATTTTAAAAAACACTAAAGAGCTTCTTATATATATATATTTTTTTTAGTTCTTAGCACAAATATTGCATCAGTTAGAATTGATGGGCATTTAATCACATATTGCTCCTGTCATTTAGTGTACACTTCTAAGTTGTGAAAAAAACCTTTTAAATTGTAAAAAAAAAATCAAACACATAGAAAAAAGCAAGCTCACCTTTAGAAGCAAAATAAAGGAGTATTCATTTTTTTATCAAAGAAGCTGGAAGAGATCTCTATTTCTTCATTTGTAAAAAAAAATCTTTTCAATTCTAAAAAAAAATATTTATATTAAAATGGAACTGTACTTTCAATAAAGGTTGCATTAATCAAAAGTGCAGTCAAATAACAGAATCTTTGCAATATAACTTATTAGAGAAATACGCTTTCTTCCCCACTCATCAGCCACTTTTTCCTCCTTGCTCTGCCTCCTGAATGTGTCATCTACACTAAAAAAGAGCTCTAAGGCCAGGTTCACACTTGCATACTGGGGCTTTGCGGAGGGCTGCGTACTTCCTCCGCTAAGCCCCACCTTCTTCCGCATACTTCTAGCATGTGTACTATGTACCTATCTTTGACATTGTATACGCAGAACATGCAGATGTATGTGGATGTGTCGTTTTGATGCGCCCTCCATCTGCATCAAACTCAACTTGTTGAGTTCCCATGCGGTCGGTGGGGGCATCAAAACAATGCATCCGCATACATCAGCATACATCCGCATGTCCTGCACACCCAATGTTAAAGATAGGTACATAGTACACATGCAGAAGTATGCGGAAGAAGGTGGGGCTTAGCAGAGGGAGTACGCAGCCCTCCACAAAGCCCCGATACGCTAATGTGATCTTAGCCTAATCTATTTTGCTCAGGCAAGACAGACTCCAGACTCATTGTGGTGTCATGTTACACAGCTCATTGTGCTCTGTGGCAAGGTTAGTGTGAGTTAGGTTTAGGGAGGGGAAACAGGCAAAAGGAAGCATAAAGATCATGATTAACTTTCTAACAATTTTTTTACCCCACTTCAGAGCTGATTCACATTCAGACAGCTTTTTGTTGCTCCAGGCTGTTGTTGATTTTCTCTCTGTGCTAAAAAATGAATGAACAGTCTCTTTGTGCTGTATATGGCAGTGATCACTGCAGCTTGTCTCCTGCCCCTTAGCATCCAATGGACTGAAAAGAGATAGAGCATGCAGAGGGTAAAACTTGGAAAAATATAAGGACATAAGTAATAAAATGGCTGGCAGAATTATTCCTCTTATTCACACACTGAATACATTATTCTGAAACCCGTGACTTGAAAGCACAGTAACCTTTTACATATGACCATATTGCAAATTATTGCAAGAAGTTGTACTAATGGTCAGAGTTAAGTTTTCTTAATTTGGAGCCCTGATGTCCCACTTGTTTAAACATCATAGTTTAAAAATGTCCTTTAAACATGGAGAAGATTTATCCAGGGAACTCTAGTTGGCTTGTAAGCTGAGTGACTGGATTGACAGGTTTGCCCTATTTATGCTTACAGAGAGTTTTTATAATCTATCTGATCTGAACACAGAGAGCCATAGTGAGCCATTCAGATGATTTGTCCCTCAATTCTTGGCTCACTTTTTAATAGGCATGTTTCTTTAAGAAGTTTCCTCAAGAATTTGGGTACAAAATTACGTAAAATGTTGCAAAGCTTTTGCAAAGCTCAAAGTTGCACAAAAATGTTGTGACTTTTGGGTTTTTTACAACAGTTCCTGCAAGCCCCACCAAGCTGGATGGAGCTAGGGCTGTACTGTGACAGGTGAGAAGTTCCCAAAATATGAATCATTATTAACTAGCTGGTGGAGATGCAAGTTACAATGATTCTCCAGGTCATTATGAGTTTGTGGATCCCCAAACATGTATAGGTTCTTTTTAATTTAAGTGGTGAAAAAAAATCCAAAGTTTCTTAAGTGGAAAAATAGTCACCATTTTCCGAGAACCGTAGAGTCTCCATTTTTTGTGATCTAGGGCTGGGTGAAGGCTTAGTTTTTGAGTGCCAAGCTGACATTTTTATTGATACCTTTTTGGTGTAGATACACTCTTGTTATTGCCCATTTTAGCATTTTAATGCAATGTTGTGGTGACCAAAAAAAACACAATTCTGGCGTTTTGATTTTTTTTTCTCATTATGCCCTTTACCGATCGGATTAAATCTTTTTATATATATTGATAAATCAGGCCATTCTGAAAGTATGGGTAATTTTTATTGTTTTATTTTGAATGGGGCGAATGAGGATGATTTCAACTTTTCTATTTTTTATTTTTGTAATATTTGTAAAAACATTTTTTTACTTTAGACTTGCTTCATTAGTCTCCATGAGAGACTAGAAGCTGTGATCATCCAATGACTTGTGCTACAGCCCTGCACTGTGTAGCAGAAATGATCACTTGCTATGAGCATCAACCATGGGGCAGCGCTCATAGCAATCCGGCAATGACAACCAAAGGGTTCTGCTGCAGATCCTGGGTTGTCTTTGGAGTGCCCCACAGGGTCGTGGGATACTCGGTACCGGGCCCGACACAGTTCTTAAAGGGGAAGGTCATGGCAACAGTGACCCAGTCCATGGCCCTGGGCATCAAATTAAAGGAGATATTTTGTAGGAAAGTGGGAATAAATGTTATGGGGAAAAAGGGGAATGTTCGTGACACCACCTGTGGTGTTAGGCCAAGGGTAGCCGACGCTGTTTAAAGGGACCGCTTGAGCCGATGGTAATGCAGCTGAGATGGCACTGAGAAGGTGGAGCGTGGCCCCAAAGCAGTTAAAGAGGGGATGTTGTAAAGTTATGTTGGTGGTGTAGTGCAGGACAGGCATCGCAGGAATGAATTGGAAGGACACAGCAAGATGCAGTTTCCACATTTACTCACAGTTTAGGTGTTAATCCCCAGCCGGGGTGCTGTGTCCTCCAGGTGAGTGGTCCAGAAGACTCTCCAGCAACTTGGGGCTCCTGTCCAGAACCACCCTTTTGTATGGCTTTCCTGGCCTTCTCTCCATGCTGGCCTCCACTTCTCCTGCCCAGTGTTTCACCCACACTGTCCTAAAACAGCAACTGCGAACCTGGTCAGGCGACATCCTCTCAGTCACCTGGATTCTATTCGGCTGCCTTTTCAGCCAGTTATGGGTGGATGTGGCTGTGACGCTTACAGACGCCACAGCCTCCGGGTTTACCAGTTGAGCCTTGAAGTTCTTCTACTACATCAGGGGCCGGTTCCCCTTTCTGCAACCTGGTCCCTCCAACCTGATGCTGGTCAGCCTGGATGAGGGCCCCACAGGTGGCTTCTGCACTTTCCATTCCCCTGAGACCCTTTCTTCTGCTTCCTTGGAGCTTCCTTCCTTTCTTTCTTCTCACTGTCAGAAGCTGAAGACCCACACATCTGCTCAGCTCCACTTCTCACAGACTCCCTGAAACTCCTCCCTTCTGTCTCCCCTGACAACTCCTCACTCTCCACCCACACCTTCTACTTAATCCCTCCCTGGCCTAGGGAGGTCTAGTGTTGGGTGCAAGTGTTAGGGTCCTTTACAGTGTCCCCTCCTTACCAGAGACTTGGAGTACCACACCTCTGTCTCTGGCTGAGATGCAGTATATATGTGGCGACTGGACCTTGAGGGGTGCCACATCATGCCAACCCATCAGTGACCTGCCAGCATCATCTCCAGAGCCTGCAGCAAACATGGGATGGCCACCTTAGATATAACTATACGTCTAAGGTGGTAAAGGGGTTAAAGGCTATCTTTCATAGTATTTTTTTTAATATTTAGTCTTTTCCTAACATGTCATTAGCATTCAAATGAATGGGGTTCAAGTCACCCATAGCTCACATATCTTACTCCAGAGCATGTTGCTCAACACGCAGATGAGCTGAGCACAGAGCAAGTGATCAATAACCAGTTTATGAGTCTGTGCACAGAGTAGAGCACTGGCTCACAGGCATTCTATGAAACAATGTTTTTGCAGAAGCTTCAACATGTAGTTTTGTAAGTAACTGTAAGGGAAATAGATGCAGAAAATATTATTAACATAGAGAAAATGAGATAGCAGTCAGGCTAGTAAATTGGAATTTGTTTTTGATATTATGCTACTGTTAATTAGGGGCCTAATAGTTTTTTTTGTTGAGTTGCCTCTACTAAGCAAAATTTAGTTTAGAGAGTTTCCCAGACATGGATTTTCCACAGGATGCACCATCAAATGTCTAGCACATAGATTAATCTTTTGATATGGATTCCTATGACTCTTTTGCTAAGAATATGAGTTACAGAAAATTGCATATAAAACTGCCATAAGCCCTTTGGCACAAGGAAAATATAATCAGTGCATTAATAAATCCTGTTAGATGATGGTGTTTAAATCGTGCCTAACTTGTCCAGAATACTTGAACCCTATGATCATAATAACTAAATGTAGCTTTCAAATCAGATTCATGTATCCAAAAACCATTTTTACTGAATGCTAATTATATTTTTAGAATTATTTTCTTATCTCCAATGAACAGTCTTAAAATTACCTTTAAGGTTTGCCAATTCTTGATTATTCTCCATTTCAAAATGCTTTAATTCTCAAAAGAAACAGTAGTTAGGAAAACACATAAGTTTGATGTAACTTTTATTGGCATGTCCTATTGTTGTACTTTAATCCTTTAATGAATTTAAATGGAGGCTATCATTATAATTTAGCATAATAATATTTAGACTTCTGAGTAGCCTTGGGTTTATGTCATCTAGAACTTTACTGTTTGATGTATAAGAATATTTGAATATTTTGTAATTATTGTTACTGTTTTATTGTTTTATTAAAATACATACACATTTGTTGTAATGAACTGTTTTTATGCGTTCTGGTCTAAACTAAATGTTATAATAGATATATTTTCTCAAAAATGCTGTTCGATATATGTTCCTATTGCCAGCTTTCCTTCTTTCAACTGTTTACTTTCAACATGGCCCATGACTATTACCTCTGAAGTCATGTTGTTGGTCACTTTAGCTGAGGTGCCAACATTAATAATTTAAGTATGTTGGTGACTAGTAGGGTTGAGCGAAACGGATCGGTCATTTTCAGAAATCGCCTACTTTTAGGCAAAGTCGGGTTTCATGAAACCCAAACCGATCCTAGTGTGGGATCGGCCATGCGGTACACGATCAGAGCGCCAAAGTCGCGTTTCGTATGGCGCTGTTTCCGCCGTTTTTCATTCAATGAAGGAGGACGCAGAGTGTGGGCAGCGTGATGACATAGGTTTCTGTCCCCACCATCTTAGACAAGGGCATGGCAGTGATTGGCTTGCTGTCTGCGGCGTCACAGGGGCTATAAAGGGGCGTGCACGCCGACCGCCATCTTACTTCTGCCGATCTGAGCATAGGGAGAGTTTGCTGCAGTTAGTCAGAAGCAGGGACAGAGTTAGGGAGGAAATATAAACCCCCAAACCGCTTGTGCTGGAGCGATTTTCACTGTCCCACACCACCTTTTTGTGCAGGGACAGTGGAGGTCGTATTTTAGTGCAGCAGCTGCATAGCTGTGTGCACGGTGCTGTGCAAACCAACTGCTTTTTTGAAAGCAAAAATCCTGTTGCTCCTTTCTGCACAGTTACCTCTCTTGTTTATTTGTCCACACTTTTTTGTTCTGAAGTCCTTTTTATTGCTGCCATACTTGTCCTGAGATCATTGTAGGGACTAGGGAGAGTGTTATTGCAGTACCTTTTTTTTTTCTTTATAATAATTCCAGCCACTTTCCGCCACGTTCATAGTGTAGTGTTATACCACAGGGCCAGAGTTAGGGTTCAGTGTCTCCCCCCAAAAAATGGAGGTTCAAATTCTCACACAGTGTATATTCAGCTGTACTGCTATTGCGTCGTATATCAGGCAGCCACTTTCTGCCACGTTCATAGTGTTGTGTTACACCACAGGGCCAGAGTTAGGGTTCAGTGTCTCCCCCCAAAAAATGGAGATTCAAATTCTCACACAGTGTATATTCAGCTGTACTGCTAGTGCGTCGTATATCAGGCAGCCACTTTCTGCCACGTTCATAGTGTTGTGTTATACCACAGGGCCAGAGTTAGGGTTCAGTGTCTCCCCCCAAAAAATGGAGATTCAAATTCTCACACAGTGTATATTCAGCTGTACTGCTAGTGCGTCGTATATCAGGCAGCCACTTTCTGCCACGTTCATAGTGTTGTGTTATACCACAGGGCCAGAGTTAGGGTTCAGTGTCTCCCCCCAAAAAATGGAGATTCAAATTCTCACACAGTGTATATTCAGCTGTACTGCTAGTGCGTCGTATATCAGGCAGCCACTTTCTGCCACGTTCATAGTGTTGTGTTATACCACAGGGCCAGAGTTAGGGTTCAGTGTCTCCCCCCAAAAAATGGAGATTCAAATTCTCACACAGTGTATATTCAGCTGTACTGCTAGTGCGTTGTATATCACGCAGCCACTTTCTGCCACGTTCATAGTGTTGTGTTATACCACAGGGCCAGAGTTGGGGTTCAGTGTCTCCCCCCAAAAGCAAGTCATCTTTCAGGCAAGCTACGTGTCAGCAGGGGAAGGTTGGGCAAAAGAATGTGAAATCCATGATTGTTTAATTTAAATGAAGGTTAGCTAATCAACATTTTTGGTAGCCAGACGTGTCCTTTTTTCGGTCAGTATTGAACTAGCAGCACTGAACACTCTTTCTGAAAGCACACTGACAGCAGGGCAATCGAGGTCCTGTAATCCATATTCTGGCAATTCAGGCCAGGTGTCTAGTTTAGATGCCCAGTAATCAAAGGGGAATGACCTGTGAGGGAGAACATCGATAAGGGTGGAAAAGTAGTTTGTAACCATACTGGACAAATGCTGTCTCCTGTCACTTTGAATCAATGCAGCTGTCCCTGTCGTGTCAGCGGTCATTGCGAAATCATTCCACAACCTTGTCATAAAACCCCTCTGTCCAACACCACTTCGGATTTCTGCACCTCTAGCACCTCTGCCATGTTACCCCCTGCAGCTCGTGTGAGAACCATCACCGCCGCTGTGTGCTGGGAATGCCTGAACCAAACGGTCTACAAGAGTTGCTTGTTTGGTAGCCAATATTTGACCTAGGTTCTCATGTGGCATGATATTTTGCAGTTTTCCTTTATATCTTGCATCCAGGAGGCAGGCCAACCAGTTGTCGTCATCGGTCATCATTTTAGCAATGCGGGGGTCCCTTTTTAGGATATGCAAGGCATACTCAGCCATGTGGGCCAATGTTCCAGGTGTCAATTAATTGTTTCTGCTGGGTTGAGGACCACTTTCTTGCAAATGTCCCGCAATAAACCTGTACCAGACCTTGCAATGCCACCAGTTTCTATTGCCACCTGAGAATCATCTTCATCCCATACATATTTATCCCCATCATCCTCCTCCTCATCCTCTTCATCCGCCAATTCGTCCTGGACAGTTCCCTGAGCAGACAATGGCTGACTGTCATCAAGGCTTCCCTCCTCCTCAGCTGCAGACGCCTGCTCCTTAATGTGCGTCAAACTTTGCATCAGCAGACGTATAAGTGGGATGTTAATGCTTATGATGGCATCGACCACTGCACACCAGACAACTTCATGTCTGACATCCAAGTGCCTGCCCGTGTATCCTCCCACAAATTAATTACAGCACGCCTCTGTTCGCACAGCCTCTGAATCATGTGCAGTGTGTAGTTCCACCTTGTTGCAACGTCGATTATTAGGCGGTGCTGGGGAAGATTCAGCTATCACTGATGGTTCAGCATTTGGCTGGAGTGTATGGGCATCCAGTGGATGTGCGAGCAAAGTCTTCGCACCTTCAGGAGCAGGGCTGGTAACTTTGGATAATTTTTGGGGAAGCCCTGCACCACCAGGTTAAAGGTGTGAGCCAGGCAAGGTATGTGTTTCAGTTCTGAAAGGGCTATGGCAGCCATAAAATTCCTTCCGTTATCACTGAATACCTTGCCTGCCTCAAGATGTACACTGCCCAGCCATGACTGAGTTTGTTGCTGCAAGTACTCCACCAGTACTTCCGTGGTGTGTCTGTTGTCACCCAAACACTTCATTTGAAACACAGCCTGCTGACGCTTACCACTAGCTGTTCGATAATGGGACACCCGTGTGCAACACTGGCAGCTGCGGATGGAGTGGTACGGCGACTGCGCTCTGTGCATGAGCTTTTGCTTCTGGAGGAGGAGGAGGAGGAGTGGCGAACACCTTATGCCAACTGTTTCCTTAGACTGTGGGATAGGCTGAACTGTCCCACTATGGCTGCCCCCTGTGGACCCTGCATCCTACACATTAACCCAGTGCGCCGTGATGGACACGTAACGTCCCCGGCCATGCCTACTGGTCCATGCATCTGTTGTGAGGTGCACCTTTCCACTGACTGATTGCCTCAAGGCATGGAGAATGCGGTCTTTGACATGCTGGTGGAGGGCTGGGATGGCTTTTCTCACAAAGAAGTGTCGACTGGGTAGGTCATAGCGTGGTACTGCGTGGGCCATCAGGTCTTTGAAAGCTTTGCTTTCAACCAAACGGTAGGGCATCATTTGTAATGAGATTAGTATAGCAATCTGGGCGTTCAAATCCTGTGTACGCGGATGAGAGGATGAGTACTTTCTTTTCCTAATGAGAGTCTCTTGTAGGGTGAGCTGGACTGGAGAGCTGCATATGGTGGAACTAGCGGTGGTGGTGGTGGACATGGCGGATTGAGAGAGAGTTTGTTATGGTATTCTTGTTGTTGGCCTACATACAGTCTTTCCTACCAATAACCTTGTGATTCTCTGACTGCTTTGGCCTTACGACGATACCTCCACATTTGCTGCTGGTGGTGTCCTAACCGGTGGGCTTACAGTGAGGGAAGCAATATAGCATTGCTGACTACCTTCATTCCGAGCAGGTGCACCAGCGGTACGGGACGTTTGGTAGTTAGTCCAGGCTTGCAAGTGCATGCTGGTTAAATGTCTAAGCATGCACGTTGCATTTAAATTTTGAAGATTCTTCTCTCTGCTAAAGGTCTTTGAGCATTTATTACAGATAACTTTTGACTGATCATTCTGATCTTGGTTAAAAAATTGCTACACTACACTCTTCCTACTATCGAAAACCTTTTCAGGCATTGTGCGCTGTGCTACTTTCACCGAATGGCCACGCTCTCCTAAAACTGTTTTTGTTTTTCGCAAACATTTTTGGCCTGATACGGGCCTGCCAGATGACAGCTGTTGCAATGTAGATGGCTGCTGCGGATAATCCTCCTCCGCTTCTGAGCTAGTGGCAGCAGCACCCTCTTCCCCCAATGGCTGTCAATCTGGGTCAACAACTGGGTCATCTATCACCTCCTCCTCAATGTCATGTGCACCTTCCTCAGTGTCACCGTGTAAGGTGCTATAGCGTTTGGGACAGGGCACCATAGTCTCATCCGGGTCACATTCTGGCTCAGTAAACTGCTAGGGCAATGTAGTGATCAGAGTCAATGGAAAGCATCACAATCTAGCCGTGGCTGTGCATCAGTGCACTCCATGTCCGATTCTTCTTGTAATTGGCAGTGTACAATTTCCCTTTCTTACCCAGGAACGGTATGTGTAAAGAGCTCCATGGAGTAACCTGTAGTGTCGCCTGATTCATCCTTCACTTTTGGTTTGGGAGAAGGACACAAGGAAACGTCTTTTTCCTGACCGGGAGCATCCACTGACGACTGGCTGCTCTTACATTTAGAACTTTGGGAAGAGGAGGCGAAAGAGCTAGAGGGTGAGTCAGCAAGGAAAGACAACACTTTTTCCTGCTTCTCCGGCTTTAAAAGCAGTTTTCCTACTCCTAGGTAAGGGAGCCTTCGAGGCCTTGTGTAGCCAGACGATGTCACAGGCTGAACACCTCCAGCCTTAGGTGCTACTGTGCTTTTGCCACTAACACGAGATGCAGCACCACCAGCACCATCAGTACCAGCTGGCAACCCCCGCCCACGGCCTCTTCCACCAGACTTCCTCATTTTTTCGGGGGAGACACTGAACCACAACTCATATTACACCGTCGTAATATGAGGGGCCCTGTGCCAGTACCGCCACCCACGAGAGAGTGTTCCCCCCCGGCTTGAACAGTGCTCTACCACTTGCAATACTACCTCTCCCAGCTCCACCACTGTGTAGTCTGTGCGGTTAAAACCTTAAATGGCACTGCCAATACGAATTATTTGAAATGATAGATGATAGTTAAAATATACAGGGGCCCTGGCCTCCATTTAATACTTTGTGCCTACTACCACTGTCTTTATTATTTGGGTGTAATAACGGTGTCTACCGCTGCTTCTTTTTTTTTCCTTCACTGAACAAAGCTGAACTTCAACTGTTGTCCCGTTTCAAATATTAAACTGCATTTGGCTTTCTTGTTGGCTTGGGGCCTACTAACGATGTCTGCCGCTCCTTGGTGTTTTCCTGGTTTATTTTTCTTGCGCTTCAATCTTCAGGCTTTCGTTTAAATATTTTTTATATTAAACTGCATTTGGCCTACTTGTTGGGTTGGGCCT
The DNA here is from genome assembly GCF_051348905.1 of Ranitomeya variabilis. Taxonomy (NCBI): domain Eukaryota; kingdom Metazoa; phylum Chordata; class Amphibia; order Anura; family Dendrobatidae; genus Ranitomeya; species Ranitomeya variabilis. The sequence goes on from NC_135233.1 coordinate 830,395,233, forward strand.
AGTAACATTGTCTGCTGCCGCCTCTTGTTTTCCTCTACTAAACAAAGCTGAGCTTTCGGCCTGTAACAACAATATGAAACTACATTTGGCCTAGTTCTTGGTTTGGGCCTAGTAACGTTGTCTGCTGCTGCCTCTTGTTTTCCTCTGCTACACAAAGCTGAGCTTCAATCTTCAGGCTTTCGGCCTATATTTAGAATATGAAACAGCATTTGGCCTACTTGTTTGGTTGGGCCTACTAACGGTGTCTGCCGCTGATTGTTGTTCTTCTCCACCGAACAAACCAATGCCGCATGTTTACTCCTGTTACCAATTTTTAACAGCTTTTAGCCTACTTTTTTATTTTGGGACTATATCTGTGTCTCCTTCTCATTCCTACCCATTACCCAGCCACTGCTAGATGAGTCTGCTGGTACATTGACACAGACCACTACATTCCCCTTCCACTCTACACAGCCTGAATCTGACCCTGCTGAAACTCAGGTTCCCCTGCCCGCATACTATACCACCTTACATGGGGACAAAGAGGAAGGTGCAGATGAAAGTGCAGGTTCCTTCAACAGGTGGGGGGGCATACTCATTGGCGACGTCACTGGCACACGGCCCCTCATAGTACGCAAAAGTGTCTCTGCCGGTGGGAGGTGCCCCCGATGTCAATCACAATGCCGTACTTTGAGGGGCCCTGTGCCAGTGGCAATGCGAACGAATGTGCCTCCCCTGCTTGCTCAGGATCACAGCACTTGCAAAGTTGAAATACTTACCTCTCCCTGCTCCACCGCCATGACGTAGTCCGCGTTTCCTGGGCCCACGAAAAACTTGAGCCAGCCCTACTCCCCCCACAACTGTTGCCAAATGACCCCCAAATTTTCAATGGCTAACTATTATTATAAGGTAAATTAAGATTGACAAGCTTAAGTAACAAGAATTGATGTTTTTGGTATTAAAATGGGCTCTGTTGGTGTTTTCCTGTCCTCCACTCACTGCCGACTTTGATTCTCCATTGACTTGCATTGGGTTTCGTGTTTCGGTCGGATCCCCGACTTTTCGCAATAATCGGCCGATTTCACCCGACCCGACTTTTGACAAAGTCGGGTTTCGCGAAACCCAACTCGATCCTGAAAAAGTAACAGTCGCTCAACCCTAGTGACTAGTGATGAGCAAATATACCCATTACTCAAGATTTCTCGAGCATGCGCGTGGGTCCTCCGAGTATTTTTTAGTGCTCGGAGTTTTAGTTTTTCTTGCCGCTGCTGAATGTTTTACATCTGTTAGCCAGCATAAGTACATGTGGGGATTCCCTAGCAACCAGGCAACCCCCACATGTACTTATGCTGGCTATCAGATGTAAAGCATTCAGCTGCGGCAAGAAAAACGAAAACTCCAAGCACTAAAAAATAATCGGAGGACAACCCGAGCATGCTCGAGAAATCTCCAGTAACAAGTATATTCACTCATCACTATTAACTTACGATTTTATATTAAACATCTTTTTTTGTCTTTATGCTTATGTAGTATAATAATAATATAGTTACGTAATATCAAATATATGATGGACCATACGTTCATCTATTGATTTATGACATTGTCTAGTCTATAAAGTTCTGTAATTAGTTTTGCAACATGTGTTTGGAGGCTTAATGTTTTGTCCTTTTATTTTCAACATTTGTTGTCCACTCATACACAGTTTGCCAACATGCGTGCTGATGCTCAAATTACAAAAAACTTCAAAAAGAACACAAACATGATAGTCTGTGGCAAGATATGTATGCAATATGTTTTAATTTGTAGCAAACCTTTGGCAGCTATGATAAACATTGCAGCCTGTCAAGGATTTTCCTCTCAGTTTGCAATATTAGGTAACATATGTTTTGTGAGTCACTAACCAAATTCAAGACTATAAAACCATTACTGACTAACAGTATATCTTTATGTGATCAGGGAATAATAAGAAATCCAAAATAGTTCACTGTTTTGTGAGTGCTTTTGCAAATCATCTATGCCATTGGTATGTCTTTAATTAATAATTTTGTTTTGAGATCTGATGGCTGTGTGACAAAATAGCTCTCTTCCAGAAAGAATAATCTATATCTATATATATATATATATATATATATATATATATATATATATAAAATATCACCCGTTATACACTAAATGGGTTGTCCAGTGAAAATAATATATTACCTTTTAAAAAAATAGGTTATAACTTATAGAACAGTCAAGGTCCGATAGATGGGACTTCCAACGACTGGCACAACTGGCACAATAGGATTAAACTGGCACAATAGGATTAATCAATCCATGAAGGATTTTTTTTAAATTTGCCATTTAACTCCATTATAAACTATTTGAAGTTTGATGCATGGTTCAAGAGTAAAAACCTAGCCCAGCACCAATACATCCATTGCTGCAACATCAGAGTGGGCTAATGTCATTTTGCATGGCCAAGTGGGCTTTCCTATAATGCCCTGCAGCTATGACACCTAGGGGATTATCATACCTTGTACAGTGGTGGCCATCACATATCAGCAGTTTCCAGTGGAGCACAATTTGTACAGCTGAATCGCTTACCATCTTTGGGAGTCACTGGCTTAGTCTCTCCCTCTTGGAGATTGTAAACGCATAATCAGCAAGGTTATCTCTTTCTCTCTCTCTTCTGTACAGTATAATCTTTTATGCTTTTCTGAGCAATTACAAGCTTTCCAGTATTGATATTTGCAGAAAATTATTTTCCGCAAATCAAAGTTTTGTGGGAAAATTTTCATGGTAGGCAAATTTGAATTTCAAGTGATCTACTCATCTCTCCATCTAGTAGGAATAAAATTGCCCCTTTCAGCTTACAACCTTTTAATTTCTTAGACATTTTTAAGCCTGTAAAAATGAGTTGGGAGTTTATAGCTAGAACTGTTTTCAAATTATTGCTCCTTTGCAGAACAGAGTAGTGTTTTGATTAGTTGGGTAAGATGCTGCTTTTAGAAAGTACTGATTCATGCACAGCCAGTTAATAAAGAGTCTTTAGGGAAATGATTTTGTAGAAAAAGTACGTAAAATGTCTCATCTTTGGAAACATATTCAGGATAAAGTTATGAATCTTGACTAAGGATAGATACCAAATCAAAGACATCCATTCGTAAATTGCTCTGTTTTCAATATGTAATTCATGAGACATAATTTCTACATTTATAAATAACATGCAACACAAAATTGTTTTATAACTTTACATTTAGAAAACATTCTACTACTAATTATTATTGTCATGTGAAATAGGCAATCCATATCTAATACTAATGCTCACTTCCATATGTGATCATATTTATTTATTTATTTTACTTACTTATATTGCACCATTAATTCCACAGTGCTTTACAGACAATTTCATCCCTGTCCCCATTGGGGATCACAATCTAAATTCCCTACCAGTATGTCTTTGGAATGTAGGATGACATTGGAGAACCCCGAGGAAACGCGCAAACATGAGGAGAACATACAAACTCCTTGCAGTTGTCCTTGGTGGGATTTGAACCCAGGACCTCAGTGCTGCAGTACTAATCACTGAGCCACCCTGATGCTCGATCAATGTCTAATACTAATGCTCACTTCTATTTAATGTGATCATATTCATTTTTAGACATTTTTCTCTATGCTGTAATCTCTCATCAGTATGTGTGTGCGAACATAATATATTTTCTTGACTCGGAAAATTACAGTTAACAGTTCTAGCTTCTTGAAGTCAAAATAAGAGTAGTCATTAAGTCACAATTTAGTTATTGTATTAAAAACCAAACACATTTCATTTTGTCAGATGACAAGTTTTTTTTATTATTTCAAATAGTAATATAATTAGAGAAGTTTTGTTATCTTCTTTCCATTGTTGCACAAATTAGAATGCACGTCTACATTTGCTGTGATAATTTTCTTTCTCCCTGTGCTACTACAATAAGTCAATGAAGAATTTTAAAGCATGCTAATTATTGAAGTTGAATATAGTAAACACATCTAAATCTTGTGTGGTTGTTGTAATTTAACACTCTTTCAAAATTGCATGAAATAACAAGATGACAAAATAGATGTATTTATTAATTTTGAAGACAGCAAACATACCAGTCTGTTTATTTTTTTGAAAGTTCACAGTATATACTAAAAGAAAGAAGATACATTTATACAAAATGTAAAAATCTCAGAAGACTCTTAATCACTAGGGATCATAGATCCAAATTTTAGTACCACAGAGAATGAAAAAACACTGGATACAAGTATAGCATTGAGAAGTGCATTTAGGGTATGTGCACATAATCAATAAACGCTGTGGATTTTATGCAGCGCACTTATGCAGAGTCAAACCCGTAGTGGTCAGCTGTTGCAGGATAGTGGATAGGATTTCAAAAAATCCTATGATCACTATGCCTCCACAGACGCCCGCAGTTCACCCTCGGAGACAGACATGCAGTGCGTCTTTACAGACTACAGCATGTTAATTTCTCTTGCGGAGACGTTACTCTCTGCAAGCAAAATTTCACCAATATAATGTATTGAAGGTGGTAAATCCACATGGTTCAGTGAACACATGCAAATTCACCTGTGTTCAATAGATACGCTGATTCCAAAGCGTTGAATATTTCCGGGTCGTGTGCACTTGACCTGAAAGTTCTTTTTTTTTAGTTTTAAAGCTTTTAACAATCATTTTGAAATTATTTAATATCATATTATATTATATCATTTTATTAACACATTTGTAGTCCCCCCGGAGAAATATTGTGCTATATAAGAAAACACTTTACATATATACTGTAGCATGGGGAGGCGGTGACATGCAACTTTGCTTTTTTATTGCTTGCCATGCCCTTATATCCAAATTGAGACATTTCAATTTAAGAAATTTTAATCCCACTCTCCAAAGGAAGTGATTGGGATAAGAACATACTACAAAAAGAAACACAATGGATCAATGGATATTTCACCTGAAAGCTGTTTATCCTTTTCCCCATTTCTTTGAGTATTTTACTAGGGATACCTTTTAGGGGCAGCCACCATGGAGTGGCAATTCCAATGCCCAGGATCCCTTAGGGTGCCAACCTCCATGATAGGTAGGGTCAAAATAGTCCATGGTCATGTTAGGTACATTTCACCCATACTCCTTTTACCCTAGTAGCATGAGTCTAGCATTCAATCATTTCCCTGGTAACTCTCAGGAACACTAAGCTTGTCGGAGCGGTGGGTGTCGGTGACGGAAGTGACGTGTTCGTGTCAGCAGCAGCACTGTGTGTTCCAGAGTCTGGAAGTATGCTCTCATTCCTGGCTTTGAAGTCCACTCACCGGAAGCTGGGTACACTCTTCTCATGAACGCATGCAGATTTAAATGGAAGCAGCATTTCTGAGTATTTCCAGCAGCCTTGCATACACTTGTCCTGTTGTGGCTCCACTGATGAATCTTGTATGAGGAAATGCATCAGAAGACTATGGGAATGACTTCCACCAGATACCAAAAAGGAGGTACTACGGTATAAATAACTCCTTCATACATGGTTAGAACGTTCCTGCATTACTACAATGATCACAATGTTTATGGGTCATAATACGCAGTTTGATGCTTATTAGTGATGGGTGAGCACTAAAATGCTCAGGTGCTCGTTGCTCGGGTCCAGCAAATTGGAATACTTGGGTACTCGACCCGAGCACCGAGCCCAATGTAAGTCTATGGGAAACCCGAGCATTTTTACCAAGATCCCCCGGGGTCTTTTTAAGGTCTAAAAACATCTAAAAATGATGGAAACACTGCTCAAATGACATGGGAACATCATGGGGATTGCCTCTGGAAGTACTTCTGACTCATAGGTCACAGCTGTAAACAATGTTGTCAGAGTTTCACGCCATTTTTACAGGTGCACCAAAAAACACACAAAAACTAAAGCAAAATGGCTTTTGCTTGGAAATATGTTAATGAACATCTTTTCCAGGGTAATGAATTATATAAAGCAAAATAACTAGCCTCAACCAAAAATGTTTCTACACCACTTGGGTATGTTCACATGCAACATGTTTGATGCATTTTTCAACTTTAGCAGTGCTTTCAACCAATACAAATGCATTCACTGGGTAATGTCACCCTAGCTGGCCATGTGTTGTGTGACACATAAGCAGACACATCTTGTTTCATTTATGAAGGAAGTACTCTTAAAATCACAGAGCCTATTTTTCGAGGGGCTTCAGACGGCATTAATGTTCTTAAAGGGCCATTAAACAGTGGGCCTCCTAAACTGTTATTGCCTATGCAGTGAGTGGCTGGGCTGGGCTGACAAAAATTATGACACACTCCAATACCCATTTCACGAGACGCACAGGAGGGCCTCCTGAAAAAATGTTGCATTGAATGCAAGGCCTGCCCTGCCCCAAAGTTACATGCACCCCAATAAGCCTTACAGCAGACATAGTTTACCACCTCATGACAAAATTGTTCCCATTAGAAGAAAGAATGTCTCCCATACTGTTTGCTTATGCATTGAATGCAAGGCCTGGCCTATCCCAACGTTACATACCCCCCAATAAGACTTTCAGCAGATGTACTTTATTGCCTCATGACAAAATTGTTCCCATTAGAAGAAAGAATGTCTCCCATACTGTTTGCTTATACACTGAATGCAAGGCCTGCCCTGCACCAATGTTACATGCACTCCAATAACCCTTTGAAACCATGTACTGGATGGTCACAAGAAACAAAAGTTCACATTATTACTTTTTTTCATAACTATAAATGTTGTCCATGAAGTAAATACAAGGCCTGGCCATAATTTTCATGCACCACAATCCCCCTTGGAAGAAACGTGGAGGAGGATCTCATAAAATAATTGTCACATTAGAAAGGAGCACTTCACCTATACTTGGAATGCCCATACATTAAGTGTATGGGCTAACAAACATTTCCCCCTGGGGGTGCACCTTTTTTTCTTTTTTCATTATTTACTGGCATCATAAACATCCTTTCAAAAAAATAGAGTGACTTGCATCACGGAACCCGTTTACCCTCATGTTCTAGTGGTGGTGCCTTGAGAGACATGGATGATGTCCTCATATGTCTCTATTCCCAATTTAAAGGAGCAGGTCTCCTACCTTTTGAATGCGCATACACTAAGTGTATGGGCTAACAAATATTTCCCCCTGGGGGAGTAAATTTTTTTTGCTTTCAAATTAGTAACGGGCATCAAAAAACACCCTTGCACAAAAATCGAGTGACTTTTGCATCATGGAATACATTCACCCTGGTGTCATAGTGGTTGTGAATGATGAGGATGAGGATAAGGAGGAGGATAACACCAAATAGACAAAATCAGGACACGTATACCCATGTGTGGTTCTGAATAGGTGCATGAGAATACACATCCCCAAAAAAGACAATGTATTTAAGGTTATGTTTTGCTGGTTTCATTCGCTGGTGTGCATAAGTCTTGCCCAATCAAGCCCTTGTCCATTTTTATAAGAGTCAGCCTGTCAGCATTTTCAGTTGACAGGCAGATGCGCTTATCAGTTATAATTCTGCCAGCTGCACTAAAAACCCGCTCTGACAGAATGCTAGCAGCAGAGCAGGCCAGGACCTCCAAGACATAGAGAGCCAGTTCATGCCATGTGTCCAGCTTGGATACCCAATAATTAAAAGGCACAGAGAAATCATGGAGGATATTTGTACAATCAGCATCTTCCCAAACATTGCACTTCTTGTGACAGCACCCCTTGACTCTGCCGGCGCGATGAGAGGGTCTGAGAAAACTTTCCAAAAACTTTGCCATTGTTGCCCTGCCTGTGCTGGATTGTACTTCTCTCTCTCTTGCCTGAACTCCTTGGTTGTGCAACAAACTCTGACATCTGCTATCAGCATTCTCAGATGGGAATTTTTTTAGTAATTCAGCTACAAGGGCCTTCTGGTACTGCACCATTTTAGTACACCTGTCTAACTCTGGAAGAAGAGATTGAAAGTTCTTCTTGTAGCGTGGGTCTAGAAGTGTCACCAACCAGTAATGAGTGTCGATGAAAATTTTAATAATACGAGGGTCACGAGAAAAGCAGTGCAACATAAAGTCAGCCATATGTGCCAGACTGCTAACAGGCAAGACTTTTGTGTCCTCACCAGCAGGACAACTGACCATGCTGTCCTCCTCCTCCCTGTCCTCAGGCCATCCATGCTGAACAGACGGTATGACAGCTGTGCTTGTAGTACAGTCTATAGCGCATTAAAGTAGCTCCTGTTCTTCCTCCTCCTCCTCATTGTCTACTAATCCACATTGGGATGACATGAGGCTGGGCTGTGTGTAATCACCCTGTATGGTTCCTTGCTCCATATCCTCGTGCTCCGCCTGCAATGCATCCTCTTTAATTGTGAGCAGAGAGATATTCAGAATGCAGAGAAGCTGGATGGTGATGCTAAATATGGTGTCATCGCCACTCAACATCTTGTTGCAATCCTCAAAGTTTTGGAGGATGGTACATATGTCTGACTTCCATGTCCACTCTTGAGGTCTTAAGTATGGAGTCTGAGCTGAATATCGACGGTCTTGTTGATGCTGGTAGTCAACAACTGCCCTCTTCTGCTCCCAATTCCTTTCCAACATATGTAGTGTAGAGTTCCAACGTGTGGGGATATCACACACCAGTCGGTGAGCCAGAAGCTGCAAACGCTGCTGAAGCATGGAAAGGGCGGCTAAAGCTGTAGCTGACTTTCTAAAATGGACAGACAGTCAGTCTACTTTCACTAACAGATCCAACAGCTCCAGGTAGCTTTTGAGAAAACGTTGAATGACGAAGTTAAGCACATGGGCCAAGCAAAATATGTGTGTGAGCTCACCTTGCCTAAGAGACGCCACCAGGTTCCAGCCATTGTCACACACAACCATGTCTGGCTGGAGGTTCAGACCTTTTCTCCTCCACACTTATTCGCTCCTCATCCAACCACCTCCAAGACTTCTCCAGAATATCCCCCATCCTCTGGAATTCTCTGCCCCAACACGTCCGACTATCAACCACATTCGGAGCCTTCAGATGGAACCTGAAATCTCACCTCTTTAGGAAAGCTTACAGCCTGCACTGACCCTGCTGCCTCCTCACCACAACCAAAGCTACCGCCTCACCAACACTGGAGCTCCTAAAACCCTCCACCTATTGTCTCCATCCCCACCATCCTGTAGAATGTAAACCCACAAGGGCAGGGTCATCACTGTTGTGAACTCTGTTTTCAGGCTCCCTCTTGTGGTCGCAGGTGGTATTGTGTGACTTTTGTTTTGGGCTCCCCCTGGTGGCTTTGTTTGTTATCCTGCGGGTCTGTGGCTATCAGCTGCCTCGTTATTCACTTGGGAGTTTCCTATTTAGCTCTGTTTCACTTCCACTTGTTGCCGGCTGTAAATGTACTCAGTGCTATTCTGATTACTCCTGATTATCTTCGGTTTCAGTCTCTTCAGGAGAAGCTAAGTTCTGTTTAATTATTTTTTGCTCATCAGTCTGCAATATGATTTCTGTGTAAAATGAGTTTAGTCCAGCTTGCTAATATGTGATTTCTTCTGCTGGTTTGCTCTGGGGTACAGAGTTGCTTCCCCCGCACCGTTAGTTGGTGCGGGGGCTCGAGCGATCTCTGCGTGGATATTTTGAATAGGGTTTTTAATTGACCGCACAGTTCCCTTTCTATTTTCTGCTTTCTAGTGTTAGCGGGCCTCATTTGCTAAATCTAATTTCATCTCTGCGTTTGTGCTTTCCCCTTAACTCACCGTTAATATTTGTGGGGGGCTATTCTATATCTTTGGGGTCATTTCACTGAGGCAAGTGAGGACTTTCGTTCCCTCTAGGAATAGTCAGTTTCTCAGGCCGTGAAGAGACGTCTAGGATTTTCAGGTAACGTTCCACGGCTGCCTATAGTTGTTTGCGGATAGGATCAGGTTGTGGTCAATTCAGTTACCACTTCCCCAGAGTTTGTAGTCGGTTTAGTTTCTTAGCTAGTTCTACTTGCGATCCTTGCCACTAGGATCATAACACATCACCCCTCTGTATCAGTCTGTAATTGCTAGTTTGCGTACTGTAAGTGATATCTGTAATTTGTATGTAACCCCTTCTCATGTACCGCACTATGGAATTAATGGTGCTATATAAATAATAATAATAATAATAATAATAATAATATGTGATCAGTCTACAAAAAAAACACACTTATAATTAAATGGAATGTTGGTAATTTTTTTATTTTGTTTTTAACAAATTTTATTAATAACTGGGGTAAGATACACCAAAACCAGTTCAAAGGAGCACTCAAATGCAACAATTTTAACCCACAGTTAGAGGAGGCATCTGACAGATAAACCAGAATGTTCAATATGTGACTTTTTTATTTTTTGAAAAGAAAATTACTGTCACAAAGTAGGTTAATGCAACTCTAAAAAAGTGGAATGTATGCCTGAAAAGCAAGTATTTGTAGACCACAGATAGACCTGGCATCTGACTGAGATAACAGACTATTTCAATATGTGGCCTGGAGGTTTTTTAACCTCAAAATACTGTGTAGACCTAGGGTAGCAGACAGACAAAAAGTGGAATATATACCTGAAAAGCAAATATTTGGAGACCACAGATAGACCGGGCGTCTGACTGAGATAACAGACTGTTTCAATTTTTGGCCTGGAGTTTTTAAAATTTTTTAACCCCGAAATACTACCAAGGGTAGCAGACAGACAAAAAAGTGGAATGTATGCCTGAAAAGGAAGTATTTGGAGACCACAAATATACCGGGCGCCTGACTGAGATAACAGACTGATCAAAATGTGGCCTTGATTTTTTTGGGCCTACCAAAAATTGTGTCAATAAGTAGGTTATGACACTAAAGAAAAAAATTGGAGTACTAGAATTGTAAAATATTTTGCGCAATGATATGCGATGCATGTGGCACACAAATCACAGTGATAGATATAAGAACTGTAGCTAAATATTTTTGGGCCAGCTAAAGAATTTTTGGTCAGCAAAATGGTTTTTAAAAATGTTGAAAGACACTCCAAAAAATATTATAGTACCAAACAAAAGGCCAGAATTTTCTGTGCACTCATATCTGATGCCTGTGACAAAAAAAAACCTGTTTTAAATTGTTACATTTTCATGCTCTTGTATTAAAACAGCCTGGCTGTAGTCTGCAGAGTGACCAAGCAAATAAATGTAGAAAAAAAGGGGGCTATGGATACAGTACAGTGACTTGCGAAAGTATTGTGCTCCCTGAAACTTTTCAACATTTTCCCACATATCATGCTTCAAACATAAAGATACCAAATGTAAATTTTTGGTGAAGAATCAACAACAAGTGGAATACAATTGTGAAGTTGAATGAAATGTATTCGCTATTTTAAATTTTTTGGGAAATTCAAAAACTGAAAAGTGGGGCATGCAATATTATTTGGCCCCTTTACTTTGAGTGCAGCAAACTCACTCCAGAAGTTCATTGAGGATCTCTGAATGATCCAATGTTTCTTAAATGCCTAATGATGATAAATATAATCCACCTGTGTGTATTCATGTCTCTGTATAAATGCACCTGCTCTGTGATAGTCTCAGGGTTCTGTGTGAAGCACAGAGAGTATCATGAAGACCAAGAAACACAACAGGCAGGTCCGTGATACAGTTGTGGAGAAGGTTAAAGCCAGATTTAAATACAAAATGATTTCTAAAACTTTAAACATCGCAAGGAGCACTGTGCAAGCAATCATATTGAAATAGATGGAGTATCATACCACTGCAAATCTACCAAGACCCGGCCGTCCCTCTAAACTTTTATCTCAAACAAGGAGAAGACTGATCAGAGATGCAGCCAAGTGGCCCATGATCATTCTGGATGAACTACAGAGATCTACAGCTGAGGTGGAACAGTCTGTCCATAGGACAACAATCAGTCATACTATGCACAAATCTGGCCTATATGGAAGAGTGGCAAGAAGAAAGTCATTTCTCAAAGATATCCATAAAAATTGTCGTTTAAAGTTTGCAACAAGCCACTTGGGAGACACACCAAACACGTGGACGAAGGTGGTCTGGTCAGATGAAACCAAAATCAAACCTTTTGGCAACAATGCCAAATTATATGTTTGGCGTAAAGGCAACACAGCTCATCACCCTGAACACACGATCCCCACTGCCAAACATGGTGGTGGCAGCATCATGGTTTGGACCTGCTTTTCTTCAGCAGGGACAGGGAAGTTGGTTAAAATTGATGGGAAGATGGATGGAGCCAAATACAGGACCATTCTTGAAGAAAACCTGTTTGAGTCTGCAAAAGACTTGAGACTGGAAAGGATAATTGTCTTCCAACAAGACAATGATCCCAAATATAAAGCAAAATCTACAATGGAATGGTCCACAAATAGATGAATCCAGGTGTTAGAATGGCCAAGTCAAAGTCCAGAGCTCAATCCACTTGAGAATCTGTGGAAAGAGCTGAAAACTGCTGTTCACAAACGATCTCCATCAAACCTCACTGAGCTCGAGCTGTTTGCCAAGGAAGAATGGGCATGAATTTTAGTCTCTCAATGTACTGAACTGATAGAGAAATACCCCAAGTGACTTGCAGCTGTAATCGCAGCAAAAGGTGGAGCAACAAAATATTAAGTTTGGGGCCGAATAATATTGCACTCACCACTTTTCAGTTTTTGATTTTCCACAAAAATTCAAAATAACCAATAAATTTCGTTCAACTTCACAACTGTGTTTCACTTGTTGAATCTTCACCAAAAATGTACATTTGGTATCTTTATGTTTGAAGCATGATAGGTGGGAAAAGGTTGAAAAGTTCCAGGGAGCCATATACTTTTGCAAGGCACTGTATGTAAAATATGCAGCAGACAGCAATGGAACCTTTTGATGTATGCAGTGAGATCTATATACTCACATGCAATGCCTGTATGCCTTGCACTGATGTGGATATGCACACATAGACTCCCCTGCCTTCCTAGCACTGCAATCTATATACCCCAGAATTAGCATTAAAAAAGACTGTTGGTTTATCAGGCTTTGTGGATTGAACAATAATAGACCCACACTAACTTATAAAAAAAGTATCTGACCCTATCTCAGCAGCAGCAGCTCTCCCTACACTAGCTGAGTCCAGAGCAGAATGCGCCAAGCAGGGCAGTGTCAGGTCTCTTATAGACTTGATGATACTGTTCGGCAAGCCAACCATTGTAATACCACAACAAAGATGGCTGCGTAATTACAGTGCAAGGCAGACAATCCCTGCATGTTCCTTGGCACTCTATAAAGCACCAAAATTTAAAGGCGGAGACCCAAGCTCCTGCCAAATAATCCCAGAAATGTTTGGTGCTCGTCGAGTACACCGAGTACTGTGATACTGGTGCGAGTACCGAGTAGTCGCGAGCATGCTCGCTCATCACTAATGCTTATATTATATTTCTGCTGCATGTAATATGGAATAAAAGAGCACCAGCTCATGCATTATTCTGTATCTTTCTTTATTTATTTTTATATAGCGCTAACATATTCCGCAGCACTTTACAGTTTGCACACATTATCATCACTGTCCCCAATGGGGCTCACAATCTAAATTCCCTATCAGTATGTCTTTGGAATGTGGGAGGAAACCGGAGTACCCGGAGGAAACCCACGCAAACATGGGGAGAACATACAAACTCCTTGCAGATGTTGTCCAAGGTGGGATTAGAACCCAGGACCCCAGACCTGCAAGGCTGCAGTGATATCCACTGAGCTGCCAGTGCTTCTGTATGCCTTCCATGTATGTATATATGGTTTTCTTTAATATGAGGATTAATTGCTTTGATTGTGTTTGCTTTATTAGCAGATTGGTTCTCTGGAAGCATGTTTGCCATTTGTTTATTATCACGCTGATACTAGGGACAATGCTGTAGCAGGAGAACTAGTCCCATTATTTAATTGAAGCTTGGTGTATCAGAGAACTGTTAGGCTTCCATTGCACCCACAGTTTGGCCCTCTTTATGGGACCCAATGGGGCAATCCTAGTAAGCCCTGCTTCAATATTTAAGTATTAGACTTAAACGTTGGACCTGCACTTGAAATTATCCTTTCTCAATCAAATCTTCACATAATTTAAAAATAAAGGGACCTTTGAGATAAAGGCCGAAAGAACACAAAGTTTTTCAGAGTTGGTTTGAAGAACTGTGACTTTTCCAGAGAACAAGATTCTTAAGATTCCTCATGGATTTATACATGGATGTGTATCTTCTTTTTAAAATCATAGCCTTTGCTTTTATACTGTTATAATTACACTCTTAAAATGTGTGAAGTAAACTCTAGCAACAAGTGATCTCTTTCACTGTGAGCTTTAGTTGGATTGTGCACATCTAGATTTTAAAGACCCCTTAGCTATGGCCTCATAATCACATCTGAGCCTTTAGAAGAATTGTTCTGTGATCTGTTTGATCAGTCTGAATCTGGAGTAATCACTGTGGGCCCTTGCTTAGCTATGTTCTGAAATATGAGACATACTCTATGATAGAAGTCTTCCTTTAAATCTAAATGACTTTAGTTTTTCTTTCTCAATTGTTAGAAACTTTCATCTGCAGCGAGTCATTTGCATATCAGGTTCTTTAAAATGCAAGATCCAGGGACAAATAGCAAGTAAAATATTTGCCATACTTTAAATTAGCAAGCCAAGTCTTGTCATTCTTATTACTGAAAATGCATATTTATTTGAGTGCAATTTGTGAATTGAAGTTGACATGGTAGATAATCTACATAGTGAGCCAATAGGCAGTTTGATTAACAACACAACTATTTACATTGTAAAGTAGCAGATGTTCCATTATGCCACTACCAGATGTTGTAGAAACTATGATGAAACAGAAGCTGCTGCCTCCAAATTACGAGAAATCTCTTGCATAAATGATACATATGTGGTCATATCTTAAATAATATCTCAAATTTTATTAACATATTTATAATAATATAATAGTTTATAAACTACAGCTATATTATAGCTATATTATAACTTTCTGATACACATAAAGTCTCCATTACTATCACTACCTCAGGCCATTGGGTAAGGCTATAAAGCGAGCCTGTTAGATGAATTATGGTGGTTATCCTAAGCACAAACAGCATTAGGACTGTTTTAGATGTCGATGATCGGTCCAATATCAGATCGCAATGCATGGGCTGGCCACACACCTCCTGACCTTAGCATGATAGCTTCATATATTTCTTTGAATCTATCACCCTTGGGTCAGAGAAGTGTGGGTCTGTGAGGTGCGATATGACATCAGAGCTTTTTAAACACAGAAATCTGAAATAGTCCTAGATGAGAGATAGGATCAATGATCACAATATTGAGAGTTAAATCTAGGTTGCTGCTAGATTCCAGATAGAACGTAGCTGAAAATAGATGTCTGGAGCATGTTGACTGAGCAGACTAGTTATAGGGTTTTATCCTTGCTGATTCTCTGAACTCAGCTCTTCTTGATTTGACAGATCTCTCCATAAGTATGTATAGAGCGAGTCATGTGATATCTGTAATGGTGTCACCTGTCTCATTCATATTGGCTGATGGTCGAAAAGCTTAAATCACTTGACAGGGTACCTTAAATTTTCACAGCTTTAATCCTTTTTCTGTTAGGGCAGGTGCAGACAAGCATACTTATTTTCACCTGAGAAAAAGGGCTCAACTATGCAAATGACTCTGTGATCAACCTTTGATCATAGATTGATCAGAATGTGAGCATTGTGTGATCAGATTCTCTTAAATGAGGAGAAAAAACATGTCTTCATCTTGTCCATTCTATCAGTGTGCAGAAATCAGACTGCACTAAGATGTCATCCAAATTCAGTCCTATGTTTCAGTCAACTTGCATGGCCAATTATAAGATCAAACTCCGGCATGCAGCAATTTTTTCATTGGACAGTTTCTGTCCGAGGAGAAACTCAGACATACAGACATATGCACAGCCTCATAGACTAACATTGGACTGAGGGAAATAGCAGATAAATAAAAAATAACTTTTTTTTAACTGAACGATAAAAAAAACTCACCTTATGACTTATTAAAAAGAGCTGTGGGCAAGTGAGTGACATACAAAAATTAGACATATATATATATATATATATATATATATATATATATATATAGCCTCTAAATTCAGCGATTCAGTTGCTTAACCAAGTAATTGCTTGTCATCATAATTATTTTATTTTGCTAAGATCATACTAATAATAGGCAAAGAGATGTACAGTTAGTACTGTGCTGTGATATCTGTAGACCAAGGCCAGGGTCACAAGGGTGTATGTTCTATCATGCAGGAGATTCAGATTGTTGATGTAAATGACACTCAGATGAAACTCTAATTAGAATTTGAGCAGAATGTCACCTTAGAGAGATGCGATAATCTTGGATGAGAGAATTGTAGCACAGGTGAGAAGGAGATTGAGAAAAACATTTCTCCATCTTCTACATTCTGAGACTCCGCTGATATCGAACAGTACTTAGATGTCATCGGTGTGCATTTCAATGCTTTTCACGCACCCATAAACTTGAATGGGTGAGTAAGATCCGATTTGTGCAGCAACTCACAGCATGCCACTATTTTTGTTTCATGCTAGATTGGCGTAAGAAAAAAGCACATATCTGCACAGTCCCACAGAAAAACAGAGTGATTTCTGATAAAACATCGGATGTCACTTGCCCGATGTATACTCTAGTCCAAATTGTAACTTTCAGTAAAACAAAGCTAAGCCTTAAGACAACGTTTAACCCTAAAGAAATCAGTATATAGAAATGATCCACTTACACTTGGATAAAGATCCTGTTGAATGCTACAGCATCTTGATATAAGATGAACATAGCCTTAATCACCATAAAGCCTTTGAAAAGATTTGAAAATTTAGAAAAAGTCTGCTTTTCACTTGAATCAGTCCATTTCTTACTTGTGAGTAGTGTTGAGCGATACTTTCCGATATGCAAAGGTATCGGTATCCGATTGGATCGGCCGATATCCAAAAAATATCGGATATCGCCGATACCGATACCCGATACCAATGCATATCAATGGGACACAAAATATCGGAATGGTTCCCAGGGTCTGAAGGAGAGGAAACTCTCCTTCAGGCCCTGGGATCCATATTCATGTATAAAATAAAGAATAAAAATACAAAATATTGATATACTCACCCCTCCGGCGGCCCCTGCTCTTAGCGGTGCCTCCGTTCCTTAGAATGCCGAGTTAAGGACCTTCGATGACGTCACTGCTTGTGATTGGTCACGTGACCGCTCATGTGACCGCTCACGCGACCAATCACAAGCCGCGACGTCATCAAAGGTCCTTCACTCCCTGCATTCTTTAGGAACGGAGGCACCGCTAAGAGCCAGGGTCCGTCGGAGGGGTGAGTATATCAATATTTTTTATTTTTATTATTTATTTTTTACATGAATATGGATCCCAGGGCCTGAAGGAGAGTCTCCTCTCCTCCAGACCCTGGGAACCATACGCACCGCACACTTCCGATTCCAATTTCCGATACCGCAAAAATATCTGAATTCGGTATCGGAATTCCGATACAGAAAATATCGGCCGGTACCCGATATTTGCAGTATCGGAATGCTCAACACTACTTGTGAGTGTTGTTATTTATTGCTGTTCTGCTCCTTAAAAAATTAGGTGCAATCCATAGACACAGCACATATTTGAGGGACATTATTTCTAGAGAAAAGAGCAAGTCTCGTTTGCTAATCTTCTACAACAGCTAACTGTCAAGCTAAGAGTTGACTCCTAATTTAGCGATTTAAGGTAAAAGCATATTTATTTTCTCCAATTGTATAAGTATTGCTATAACTAGAGATATTTTAATGTAAATAGATAACCTTGAATATAGCATACATAATTATAAAATAGTATGTCTGTTGTTGTAATTCTTATAAAATTAATTTATTAGTGAAATGTCATTTTTTGGGACATTTGTGATGCTGGATTAAATAGCAAACCATAAACCTGCTACTCGTTGAGATATTAAGAATGCTTGAAGTGCTATTGCCCATCAATAATGTTTAAATGAGAACCATAAAAAGTACAGTAAAACATAATTATACCCATAGCATACAGGTATGTTACAACCTATTTTGCTTCTGTATAGATAGCATTTTTGATTAATATTACTGAATCTCATGGGATTATCACCTTGACTAAAATCACATCAATAACTGGGATTATTATGTAATTGTTCTAGATTTATCATTATCTGACATCTGGTATGTGTAGGATGGTGCACAGAACTATTTTATGCCTGGTTTTGATGTGGGAGGATGCTACAGGAAATGCTGATAATTTTAGATTACATATTCAGCATTGAAATCTGCATTACATTCATAATGTTCTTAAAATGCTGAGAAATTAAAGTTTTTGCATTATAATAGTGGTGTGATGACATTTATTTACTGTGTATTATACAGTATATTCCTCTCTGTTAATAAATAAAAATTATGCATACTACATATAGTTTTTAATATGTACATATATAGATATATACAGAGTGTGAAATAAGTATTTAGCATGTCACCAGTTTTCAAAATAAATATATGTCTAAATATGCTATTGACATGTAATTCTTACCAGATGTTGGTTAACAACCCATCCAACCTACACAGGCAAAGAAATCAAAGCAAAGATGTCCATAAATTAGGTTATAGGTAATAATGAGAAATCTTGTACAACTGGTGAAAGTGGAGATTAAACTGCGCTGCCAATCGTAAAAATGCAGCATAAATGCATTTTTTATTTTTCAAAACACGTGTCAAAACAGACCTGCCTCTGCAGCAGGATAAACCACAGAAGTCACTGACTTTAAAAATATATTTACCTAGAAGGTTAGAAAATGTGTTAATTAGTTGCTTATTTTACCAGCTATATATATATATATATATATATATATATATATATATATATATATATATATATATATATATATATATATATTGTAGTGTGGCTAAGGGTCGTATAGTCGACTTGCAGTATGTGTCACAGAGTAAAAGCTCACCGACACAAAAAGAGGACTTAGAAATCCTCTGAAAAATTGAAAAAAGTCACAGAGAAAAAAGCAGAGATGTTTACCTGCTGAAGCCTCCAACCAAATGCACTAGTAGGGTGCAGAGGACCCAATTAATGATGGTAAAAACACAGGAGCAAAAAATACCGATGAAACAACCACTTTCAATCCAGTGTTGGCTGTTTGATATTAGTGCATTTACGTCCTATTGCTAACGCACATACAGGCGGGCCGCCCAGTGCTACAAAATGCATGCTATGCGAATAGAGGCCAACAGTTTACTGAGCCATCTCTCTAAACTGTTGGCCTCCTTTCACACAGCATGCATTTTGTACGGCCCGCCTGTATGTGCATTAGCAATAGGCCGTAAACCAGATGCTCTGCATTGCCTGTGTGAACAATGCCACATACAGAATATTATCTCTTATCTTTTTGTCCACTAATACCAAACAGCCAACACTGGATTGAAACTGGTTGTTTCATTTGTATTTTTTGCACCTGTGTGTTTGTTATCATTAATCGGATCCGCTGCACCCTGCTAGTGCATTTGGTTGGAGGCTTCAGCAGGTAATCATCTCTGCTTTTTTATCTGTGACTATGTGTCACAGAGATGGCTTGTCTCTGTGATGTAACCCAGAGTGTTTTCTTTAATGCACATAAGCACTAAGGGATCATTTAGTACACTTGGGTCCAGGTTACGGGTAGCTGTGACAGATGGGAGAGTCTGGCTACCCATATACATCACCCCTGGGTAGGGGCATCACTGTATCTCTATATGTGTTTGAGGACCTGCGGCGATGTCACGACCACGTGACTAATCATGTGATAGGTTCCTGGGTGTGGTTATAGCTACATAATGTAGGTTACTGCTTAACACAGGGCCTGTATGTGGGGAGGTGGAGGCCTCCAGTGTGTGTTGATGCTCCAGGACTGAGCCTGAAGTACTTGTCACTTGTACTTTATTTTGCCTGAGCTAAAGGCTATTTGTCTTTCTGTTTTGTTTTGTGGGTTTGTGAAGCAATAAACCCTGTGAACTTTTAAAGAACATGCCTCCTGATTGCCACCCGCTGCACCTGAGCGAGTACAACCCCTACTATATATATATAGATATATACTTGCATACTGTATATATTTTATAATATATACAGTACGTATACAGTTACTATTTGTAGCCATTGCATGTGGATAGATAAGTATAACAATGCAACACATACTGTTTTTATGAGGATTTAATCTCTATGAGGTTGTCTTCCCTATTTTTGCCTATGTACCCTTGAATGATAGTGACCTTGTTAGTTTTATACTGGTTTAATATTTATTCACATAATTTCTACATATCAGCTTGTATGTATATCTTTTCTATGAAATGTATATACTATATTAGGGATACCTAGGGCATTCTAGGGACAATTGTTAGCGAGCAGGGGCACTATTTCCGCTTATCTATAGAGTTCCAACCTCCATAGCTAGGTAGTACCACTTGTAAAGATTAACAGGGTGTATTACTATTACTATAGCGCCCATATATCCGTTTATCACTTTGTGCTTCATCAGTAAGTGCTGTATTTGTCTCTTCACCCCAAAATGCCAAAAATAGTGTGTTTTTCTGTTGTGTTTGTTAATTTTGACCCCTTGGGCAATGCTATGAAAAGGCCTTTATTTTGGGAACATAATCATGGTCTGGCATTTCGGTTTGAAATTTGCATAATGTATGCTAGCTGGACCCCTCTAGTTTTCAATAGAGGTACACTCACAGCTCAGGGTTATGTTGAATTGGTCATGGAACCAGTGGTTTGGCCAACTCTCCAAAGTGTTCCAAAAGCCATTTTTCAACATCACAATGCCAGGTCACATGTTGCTGGAACAAATATGAGCAGCCTGTATGGCCTAAACATGCTACAATGCCCTGCATTGTCTTCAGACATGCCTCCCATAGAGCATATCTAAGATGTCATTAATCAACAATTACAAAAGGGGGCTGCCAGCAGTGGATCTTGACAATTCGTGTTTCCAAGTGCATTCACTGAGGCAGAAGGTATTTCAGACAACTAGTAATAACTTAATTTATAATATGCCAGGGTGTGTATGTTGATGAAGTTCTGCATGTGTCACTCAGACTCGAAAATGGCTGAATTGAGATGTTTTGAAAATTGTGTTGCATTTCTCCATTACTTGGATATCACTAAAATGTCTATCAAACTTATGAGTTCAATAACTGAATTACTTTTTGCGGGGTTATAGCACCTATTTAGCCCATATACTTTCTGAAAGCCTTCTCTATACCTACTTCATTTACCTCCCACTCCATAATTAAGCATATTGCGGGATATATAGCGCCTATTTAGCCCATATACTCGTACAGCTTTAAGCAGCTCTCCCCCATAGACACGGGCTGTAAGGGCAACTTTGCCAGGACTTACAATGTCCTTACATGGCGCCAGCTCCTCTATGCGCCTGTGCAGAGTTCTCCCCCGCACACGTGATCACGGTGATGTGATACGTCACATGACACAGCTTTGCTGGCACTTATACCCGGAAGTACACACTAGACACACAGCGCATACTCCCAAGAAACTTAGGATGCCACCAGCACTGGAGCTTTTTACCGGTGAGCATACATGCAGTGTCCCCAGGCTGCTCTATCACAGCTGGGACAGTCCTCGCTGATGTACCATCCCCTCTTGTTACAGTGCACAGTGAAGGCAGACCACATCCCAAAGCGGCACCAACACCCCCATAGCCAGTATTCCCCCTTACCGGTATGCAGACCTATGTTATCATAGTGCTGCCTCCTTACACCCACACCTTTCACTGCTAGATTGATTTTCAATCGTTTCAGCATATTATTGGCAACCGCATAATTTATTAGAGGGATATTCAGTAAGACCATACATATTGTTTCATTACTCCAGGTGAATATTCTTTCATACTATTTGATGATTATGCACTGATTGTCTGAGCATACCACATTCCTTCCCTAACAAAAATATTAGTCTCTTGAACCGTTATCTTGACACCTTATCCCCTTTTCTCCTTGTCTTAGGGTACTGGCATGGCACATTTGAATACTATCACTGTATTTACTTTCTTAGGCATGTTATACTATACCCAGTGATACTATTTTATCAAGGAGAAACCATCCTACGTCACCGAATTAGGTCCACAAGGATACCCTACCACTCTCTTTAAGGAGAACTTATATCCTTTTTTTCACCATAAGTTTTGTAGTATTTGAAATATTGCTTAAACGTCATACTGTAACTGTTACCTTGGACAGGGTTTACGCTGCGTTAGCCACCGATATATGTCCCTTTTTCTTTGACATGTTTGAACTATATAAGATATCGCATAAGTGTTAAATATCATTAGACAAGATTTCTGACTTTTGTTCATATATTTTTCTTTTTCTCAAAACGTTATGTCTTTGAACTAGATAAACTAAATTGCTCTGAGAAAGGTCCATATAGGACCGAAAGCGTTCAGCAATGGATCCGTTTGTCAGGATGTGAAATAAATAGACTTATCTTTCTTCAGAAACTATTGAGTGCCGAGTTTTTCTACATATTTGTTGACGCGGGTTGGAGACCCTACTTGAGCACCTACTTCCATCTTTCACAGAGTGCCGTGTATTTTTCATATACTGTTCATTTATAATATGCCAGGGTGTGTATGTTGATGAAGTTCTGCGTGAGTCAATCATACTCGAAAATGGCTGAATTGAGATGTTTTGAAAATTGTGTTGCATTTCTCCATTACTTGCATATCACTAAAATGTCTAGCAAACTTATGAATTCAATAACTGAATTACTTTTTTTCTTGGTGTTGCAATTTAAATGATCTATCTATCTATCTATTTATCTATCTATGTATATGTGTTACATTCTTCCTCTAAATTCACTAAATATATAATTTTACTTTATTGTAATGACCTTATATTGTAATATATCCTCAAAGAAAAAAGGAGCCTTATCTTTTTTGACCAGAGTAATGGATCAAACTGGCAACTACAAGTCAATATGTCAGCGAAAAGCCTGATAAGTACACTGTAGCCATCCATGTTGCATTTTAGTTTTGTCCATTATCTCCTGTTTACTTGAAAAAGCTTAAGAAATCGCTATCAGTTTTATTTTTTTGGCATGGAAGAAAATGATTCTGAAGTGAAAAACTGACACACTATTGAAAATATGATCTAGCACACTGATGGAAATTGTTTTTTCTTCTTTCACATATATTAAAAAATGGATATTTGAATCAGGTTTTTTTCACATACTACTGACTATCTAAAAGAATAAAACAAACATTTTCCTCATAGGCTATGGATAGCAAACATCTGAGCAAAGATGTGATAATATATGTAAATAATGATTCTATTTTTGTACTTAAAATTATATTACATTAGTTGTAAAAAGAGACAATATTGTAATACATTAGAAACATAAGCAAGTGCGTGATGATAAGAGTTTTCTCTATTGATAATGAGTATGTAAATAAGGAAATAAGCCATCTCTCCTGGCCTTCATTTATCACCGCCACCCAGCCGATCCTTGCACCATCTTCTAATCCCCCGGTTCTTGTGTTAAAATACTCAGCTGGATCCTTGCAAGTGGAGAGGCTGGATAGGTGAGCAGTTAACTCAGTATAAAGATTTTTGTTTTTACTTTTGATGGCTATGTGTGTTTCAGGAAACTGGTGGCCGACAGCCAACTGATTCTGCTGACCTTGATAACTTACTGAAGCGAATGTCAAAAATTTCATATTTTGGTGAATACAGATTTTTGTAAAATTTTGAGTAGAATTCAATTAAACTATGGAAAATCAGGAAATGACTTTCTACTTAGTTCTCATTATTCAGACAGTTGAACCATGTGATTTTCCTCCTTGGATTGTCTATTTTCTGTTATTATTTATTCCATGGCGCTTTTCATGTGAGGAGAGGCATACATAATAAAAACAAGTACAATAATCTTAAACAATACAATTCACAGCTGGTACAGGAAGAGAGAGGACCCTGCCCGCGAGGGCTCACAATCTACAAGGGATGGGTGAGGATACAGTAGGTGAGGATAGAGCTGGTCATGCAGTGGTTTGGTCGATTGGTGGATACTGCAGGTTGTAGGCTTGCCGGAAGAGGTAGGTTTTTGGGTTCTTTTTGAAGGTTTCGATGGTAGGTGAAAGTCTGATATGTTGTGGCAGAGAGTTCCAGAGTAGGAGTGATGCACGAGAGAAATCTTGTATGCGATTGTAGGAAGAGGAGATAAGAGGGGAGTAGAGAAGGAGATCTTGTGACGATCAGAGGTTGCGTGCAGGTAAGTACCGGGAGACGAGGTCACAGATGTATGGAGGAGACAGGTTGTCGATGCTTTATATGTCATGGTTAGGCTTTTGTAATGGATTTTCTGGGTAATGGGGAGCCAGTGAAAGGATTGACAGAGGGGAGAGGCTGGGGAATAGTGGGGGGACAGGTGGATTAGTCGGGCAGCTGAGTTTAGAATAGATTGGAGGGGTGCGAGAGTGTTAGAGGGGAGGCCACAGAGCAGGAGGTTACAGTAGTCGAGGCGGGAGATGATGAGGGCATGGACTAGGGTTTTTGCAGATTCTTGGTTTAGGAATGTACGGATCCGTGAAATATTTTTCAGTTGAAGGTGGCAGGAAATAGAAAGGGCTTTGATATGCTGTTTTAAGGAGAGATCAGTGTCAAGGATTACCCCGAAGCAGCGAGCTTGTGAGACTGGGGAGAGTGGGCAGCCGTTTACTGTAATGGATAGGTTTGTTGGGGGGGGGTCGCGTGAGATGGGGGAAAGACAATGAATTCTGTTTTGTCCATGTTAAGTTTTAGAAATCTAGCTGAGAAGAAGGATGAAATAGCGGACAGATATTGAGGGATTCTAGTTAGTAGGGTGGTGATATCTGGTCCAGAGATGTAGATCTGTGTGTCATCAGCATAGAGATGAAACTGAAAACTGTGAGATTCTATGAGCTGTCCCAGGCCAAAAGTGTAAATGGAGAAGAGCAGGAGCCCTAGAACTAAACCTTGCAGGACTCCGACAGATAGGGGGCGAGGTGAGGAGGTGGTATGTGAATGGGAGACGCTGAATGTTTGGTCAGTTAGGTATGATGAGATCCAGGATAGGGCTGAGTCTGTGATGCCAAGGGATAAGAGGGTCTGTAGCAATAGGGAATGGTCCACTGTGTCAAAGGCAGAGGACAGGTCCAGGAGGAGGAGGACAGAGTAGTGTCATTGCATCTGCTTGAATGAGGCCATTGGTGAATGTGTGGTGAATTAGCATGTGCTAGTTATTTAGGGATTGAAAATAAATTATACTTAAATCTAAATTGGAAAACATACAGAAGGATAAGATCTTGAAAGTAGTTTTGAGAAATAAATAAATTCAGTAGCAAGAGAGGAGAATTTCTCAGATAAAGAGTTAAGAAATGAGTGTCAAAAATTATTACTTATTGAGGAAGCTAACAGGTCACAAAATGGTCCAGTACAGGTCTGTATACTTGGCCGAAATATGTAGATTTTTCTCTACATACATAAGCTTCAAGGAAGATTTTTTTTATGCAAAAACACCATAAAATTCTTATATCGTTTGTTTGCTTCATGCGACACACTTCCTAATGCAACTCCCTAATTTGCAACTCCCTAATTTACTTCTCCTGGCATGTGTATGATAGCTCATTGATAAATGCCTATATTATGTTGTACACTGTGTGAATGTGTGTATGAAATTAATCATCTCAGCTTTAACATGTCTGACATAAAAATACATCAGTTGCAAAAAGAGTATTTTTTTCTTCATAATTAACTCATCGCACTTAATCATCACAACTGCCGCGTTCAGCATAAATACTCAGCGCAAATATCCTAAATACAAGACAATATTGTATGATAATAGCATGGATATGCTTTCATGTCTTTATATGAGGGAGCAAGACACTCTTAGATTAAGAACCCATCAATCCTGCCAAGTTTTCTTAGGGTTGAATAAAAGATTATACATGCTCCAGTGAAGGTTTTATTAAATGTATGGAATTGACTGCCTCATGTCAGTTTAGATTAAAGCTATGTTACTTCACTATAGGAGATTAAGATGTTAAAATTAACAGTGCTGCAATTAAAAGCAATACCTAATTTCCCAAAAAGGAATTTCAGAACAGATCATACTTTCAATCATATCTTACTATGGGATATTAATGGCTTGGTGACAGCTTCAAGTACCATATATTTATGTCTCAGGTGGTATGTTGTTAGCACCAAACCCTGTAAATGTATCATGCTAGAAAGAACAGTAATGGTAAAGATACAGGAGCTATGCCTATGCCATGAATATCGTGTGTGTGTATAATTGCTGACATTCATGCAGCTGGGAATATTTTTGGTTCTGCTTCTTTTTCTTCCTTAGATATGGCCTTTCATTGCTTGTACATACAGTGGGGTAAAAAATTATTTAGTCAGCAACCAAATTGTGCAAGTTCTCCCACTTAAAAAGATGAGAGAGGCCTGTAATTGACATCATAGGTAGACCACAACTATGAGAGTCAAAATTGAGAAAACAAATCCAGAAAATCACCTTGTCTGACTTGACAAGATTTATTTTGCAAATTATGGTGGAAAATAAGTATTTGGTCATTAACAAAAGTTAATCTCAATATTTTGTTATATATCCTTTGCTGGCAATGACAGAAGACAAACATTTTCTGTAAGTCTTTACAAGGTTGACACACACTGTTGGTGATGTTTTGGGCCTGTCGCTGGGCAACACAGACTTTCAACTCCCGCCAAAGGTTTCCTATGGTGTTAAGATCTGGAGACTGGCTATTCCACTCCAGGGCCTTCGTTGCCCTGGCAGTGTGCTTGGGATCACTATCATGCTGAAAGACCCATCCACATTTCATCTTCAATGCCCTTGCTGATGGAAGTAGGTTTGCACTCAAAATCTCACTATACATGGCCCCATTCATTCTTTCATGTACACGGATCAGTTGTCCAGGTCCCTTTGCAGAGAATCAGTGCAAAAGCATGATGTTGCCACCCCATGCTTCACAGTAGGTATGGTGTTCTTTGGATGCAACTCAGCATTCTGTCTACTCCAAATACGATGAGTTTTGTTTCTACCAAACAGTTCTACTTTGGTTTCATCAGACAATATGATATTCTTCCAATACTCTTCTGGATAATCCAAATGCTCTCTAGCAAACTTCAGACAGGCCCAGACATATAATGGCTTAAGCAGGGGGACATGTCTGGCACTGCAGGTTCTGAGTCCCTGGCGGCATAGTGTGTTACTGATGGTAGCCTTTGTTACTGTGATCCCAGCTCTATGCAGGTCATTTACTAGGTCCCCCTTGTGGTTCTGGGATTTTTGTTCTTGTGATCATTCTGACCTCACGGGGTTAGATCTTGCGTGGAGCTCCAGATCGAGAGAGATTATCAGTGGTCTTGTATGTCTTCCATTTTCTTATTATTGGTTTATCCATCAGCTTAAATAAAAGTCAATAAAAATTGATTGTGCAGATATACAGTATGTGTGGTTGTAAGATATTGCTCATCACTTTGGTGACATAATGGCACATGTGAAAGATAATACATTAAAAAATTTACTTGGCATCAAATCGGCACTGTGAAGATGAGTCAGTGAGGCCAGAGGGTTATTCCACTAGTCTCCTCTGACATAAGTCACATGTAACCTGAGCCATATGAACAATTGGAAAGATAGTTTAAATAAAATAGGTAGGCATTATTCTATCCCTTTGATGTATATAGGGCAATCCAGTGAATGTTCTGTTGCACTTGGTTGCAATAGATGTTTGATGGATCTCACTTTGAGCTGAGCAATGCTCCAAGATAGTAGTTTAATATGTTTGAAATTCTGGTGGCTCCCTTGCAGGTGGCATGCATCTGAACAGGTCAATACAGGCTGGGATTGTGTGACATCACAGTGATTGCTGCTTGAACTGTTATAACTGTTAGAACAGGACTTGGAGCATCACACCGTTCAAAGTGAGATGAAGTAAACATCTATTGGAACCAATTGTAACAGAACATTTGCTGGACTGCACTATATATATCAAAAGGTTAGATTAATATCTACCTATTAAATTTAGATTATTGTTCCAATTGTTCCAGAAGCTCAGGTTAAATGTTGCTTAGGTCAGGGGAGGCTAGTGGAATACCCCTCTTGGCTCACTTACTCATCTGCACAGCACCGATTTGACGGTAAGCAATTTGTTCAATGGATTGTCGTTCATATGTGACATTATGTCAGCAAAATGTGGAGCAATATTTTCTATATCTGACATCCACACGCATATCTGCACAATTGATCTGTATTGACTTTTAGTTTAACTGATGGATGAACCTATCTCCATTATCGCATAGTAATATCTATGTTCATGTGCAAGTAATACGCGAACACATTGCCTTTCTTTTTTCCCCTATAATGTATAATCATTGCATAAAGCTATATGGTTATACAGTTTTTTTTACATATCTAGTCTTGCTAGCGAAGGACATGTGATCATCAACTCTTGTCTACCATTGTCTTCTTGAAGATCATGACTACTTCAAGGGCTTCATTTGATTTAACCCCTTTCTGACCTCGGTCGGGATAGTACGTCCGAGGTCAGAAGCCCCTCTTTGATGCGGGCTCCGGCGGTGAGCCCGCATCAAAGCCGGGACATGTCAGCTGTTTTGAACAGCTGACATGTGCCCGCAATAGGCGCAGGCAGAATCGCGATCTGCCCGCACCAATTAACTAGTTAAATGCCGCTGTCAAACGCAGACAGCGGCATTTAACTACCGCATCCGGCTGGACGGCTGGAAATGACAGCATCGCTGACCCCCGTCACATGATCGGAGGTCGGCGATGCTTCAGAATAGTAACCAAAGAGGTCCTTGAGACCTCTATGGTTACAGATCCCCGGCAGCTGTGAGCGCCACCCTGTGGTCGGCGCTCACAGCACACCTGATTTTCTGCTACATAGCAGCGAACAGCAGATTGCTGCTATGTAGCAGAGCCGATCGTGCTGTGCCTGCTTCTAGCCTCCCATGGAGGTTATTGAAGCATGGCAAAAGTAAAAAAAAAGTTAAAAAAATGTGAAAAAAATAATAAAAATATAAAAGTTTAAATCACCCCCCTTTCGCCTCAATCAAAATAAATCAATAAAAAAAAAAATCAAACCTACACATATTTGGTATCGCCGTGTTCAGAATCGCCCAATCTATCAATAAAAAAAGCATTAACCTGATCGCTAAACAGCGCAGCGAGAAAAAAATTCAAAACGCCAGAATTACATTTTTTTGGTCGCCGCGACATTGCATTAAAATGCAATAACGGGCGATCAAAAGTACGTATCTGCACCAAAATCCTATCATTAAAAACGCCAGCTCCGCACGCAAAAAATAAGCCCTCAACTGACCCCAGATCATGAAATATGGAGACGCTACGAGTATTGGAAAATGGCGCAATTTTTTTTTTTTTAGCAAACTTTGGAATTTTTTTTCACCACTTAGATAAAAAATAACCTAGTCATGTTAGGTGTCTATGAACTTGTACTGACCTGGAGAATCATAATGGCAGGTCAGTTTTAGCATTTAGTGAACTTAGCAAAAAAAGCCAACCAAAAAACAAGTGTGGGACTGCACTTTTTTTGCAATTTCACTGCACTTGGAATTTTTTTCCCGTTTTCTAGTACACAACATGCTAAAATCAATGATGTCATTCAAAAGTACAACTTGTACCGCAAAAAAATAAGCCCTCACATGGCCAAATTGATTGATAAATAAAAAAGTTATGGCTCTGGGAAGGAGGGGAGTGAAAAACGAACATGGAAAAACGAAAAATCCCAAGGTCATGAAGGGGTTAAACACAGATTTATGGCAAGTGACAGATTTTCTTTAAATAGAAGCTCCATCTGCTATGGAAGTCCATGTCCAAGAGTGTAATGCAAATGGGGTATAAAGAAGGCCTCAATGTCTGCTGTCTCTGTGACTACTAAGTGCTGTCCTGCAATATTTGGGAAATACTATAACTGTGTTTCAGAAGTTTTGCTTGATTAATTGGTTTACTGTAAACATCCAAAAGTTTGTGCATTTTACAAATAAACCTAATTTGCAATGGAGGTTGAATAATTTTTATTGTTACTGTACAAGAAGATATATAATTGTTTTATTGGTTTAAAGACATAAGGGGTCTCAACATACATACTTTTGGTTATAGGAAAAAATATTTAAGTGTTCTAAGTAATTTAGCAAAATAGAAGTATAGAAATATATGATCATGTAGGCAATATGCCATTATGCTTTTCTATGTAAGTATGCACTATTTTAAGTCAAATAGATGATTTAGCTATAAAAATCATTCAAGTACTGTTAAATTATGACACTCTCTAAACTTATACTTTCTTCTATGATGCATGAGTATAGCCAAATCCTTCTCAACGAGTTCCTTTTATTATTTCTATGACCTTTTCCTTAATTATTGGTTATCATTCAAGTCTTCAAAAGCCTTTCATTCAGAATCCACACTATTAAAATTTTCTACCATGCTCCATTAGACTTGGTTAGCACAATGTCAGTGCTCTAATCATGACTACTGAATATTAAAGTTTGATTTACATGATAAGTAGAGAACTATTTCAGAGATAAACAAGTGTAAACATTTAAATAGATAGAAACAAATGTATTTTCAATATCCTATAACTCATTATTTTAAGAATAATTTATCTGACATTGTATAATACATGTAGACACAATAAGTCTAAAAGTTCCAGATTACTATTTGAGATGAGTAGATCAATCTGCAGAGGATTGACTGTGAGTCCAATTTCATGAAATTCACAGGTCTCCGCAAATTCAAACAATCTGCAATTGGATTTGCGAGGATCATCATACAGAAAGAAAAAAATGCACAGCAAAATTTCAGTCATTACTGAAGACTAAAGGCCCCGTCTCACATAGTGAGATCGCTAGCGATATCGCTGCTGAGTCACAAGTTTTGTGACGCAACAGCGACCTCAGTAGCGATATCGCTATGTGTGACACGTACCAGCGATCAGGCCCCTGCTGTGAGATCGCTGGTCGTGTCGGAATGGCCTGGACCTTTTTTTGGTCATTGAGGTCCCGCTGACATCGCTGAATCGGTGTGTGTGACACCGATCCAGCGATGTCTTCACTGGTAACCAGGGTAAACATTGGGTTACTAAGCGCAGGGCCGCGCTTAGTAACCCGATGTTTACCCTGGTTACCAGCGTAAATGTAAAAAAAACCCAAACAGTACATACTCACCATCTGATGTCCGTCAGGTCCCTTGCCGTCTGCTTCCTGCTCTGACTGTCTGCCGGCCGTACAGTGAGAGCACATCACAGCAGTGACGTCACCGCTGCGCTCTCACTTCTCACTGTACGGCGGCACTCAGTCAGAGCAGGAAGCAGACGGCAAGGGACCTGACGGACATCAGATGGTGAGTATGTACTGTTTTTTTTTTTTTACATTTACGCTGGTAACCAGGGTAAACATCGGGTTACTAAGCGCGGCCCTGCGCTTAGTAACCCGATGTTTACCCTGGTTACCCGGGTGCTGCAGGGGGACTTCGGCATCGTTGAAGACAGTTTCAACGATGCCGAAGTCGTTCCCCTGATCGTTGGTCGCTGGAGAGAGCTGTCTGTGTGACAGCTCCCCAGCGACCACACAACGACTTACCAACGATCACGGCCAGGTCGTATCGCTGGTCGTGATCGTTGGTAAATCGCTATGTGAGACGGGGCCTTAAAAGAGCAGCCTAATGACTTTAGGAATGACAAGGTGGGCTTCCTCATTATACCTAGCAGCTATGACATCACATGGCCTAGCGCAACCAATCAGGGGGGCTATCACAAGGACTATAAAAGATGAGGGCTGGAAAAGCAACTCCATTTAAATTTGTTACAGCTTAGGGATAGAGGTCAGTGCCCACAAAGTATTCTACATAGTGATAGCAAAAGACCTAAATATGGTTGTGGCATACTAATACAGTGCTGAAGCACATTAAAAATTGCAGACATAGTCTCAATCTGGAAATATTAATCCAATGATCCAAGTGAAACTGAGAAATTCTGTGCCTGCATAATCTTTCGGTGTGACTATGAATTGTTCTGTTATATTGAAAATTCAGGTAGGTAGGGCTAGTCACAAACACACACGAGAGGAAGCTAGGGATCTGCAGCACTGAAGAGAAGTAAAATGCTACTGTAAAATATAGTTTTAGTAATGTAAGAATAGGACCACCATTAAGCTAAGTGAATTTGGATTCTCAGACTGGCAGATAGAGCAGAAACAAGAGACAAAGGGACAAGAAAGAAACATTATGTTGGATTTAATCTGTATTTTAACAATTAATACAGTATATTTACTGTTCTTGAAGAAAAATAGTGTGTGTCACGACTGGACTGGTGAGTAAACTGGGACCAGGGGCACCTTTCCTGGCTCAAGCACTAGGGGGTGCCCTAACTCACCCTGTTCCCCGGAACACCTCAGATGGCGAGGATGCTGGGGCCTTCGCCCTTGCCCTGTCTCCTAACTGCAGCCCTGCGTCTGTCCTCTTCCCCACGGCGCTACCGTGTACCGTAGTACACAAACCCGACAAACAGGGGAACCAAGACAAGGGTAAAAGAAAACTCCACTCACACAAAATATACTCTCACAAATAACAGGTATTCACCAGAGTGTGAAGGATGGGGGAAGAATATAAGGCAGGTAAGGATGAGGAATTTCCAAGCGAACAAACCAAGCAACAGTCGCACAATAAACTCCTCCAGCTCTCCAAACACCAGCTCCTCACTACTCCAGGTCTATCTAGCAAGTGCTATCTCAGATAAGGACTTGGTGAGAAGGCCTCGCTTTTATAGAAGAGAGGAGTGGCTAACCGAGCAAAGCTGAAAGGAGGGATTTCCACATGGCCTATTAACCCCTGTCCTGCTGAAAGAAAACAAACACCTTTAATACGTCAGAGAAGTACTTCTCAGCGGCGAAGCAGGAGCCATCAGACGCTGCGGTCTTCTGGTACTGCTTTGTCACGGTAACTCCGTGACAATGTGATTGTGATAATAACCTTTTGTAGCCCAACACATTAATAATGTCCTGTATTGCGACCCCATGTACAAAAAAGGTCCCTCTTTCCCTCATACAGTAATAATGTCCTCCATTGTGGCCCACATACATCATTAATGTCCTCCATTGTAGCCCCCATACAATAGTAATACCTAAAGTAATAGTGTCCATCATTCTGGTCCATATATAGTTACACTGTCTCCTTTTGAGCCTTTTTCAAATAACAAATAAAAAACAAGGTAGTATTCCCTATCATTCTTTCTCCTCCATGTGATGCAGTGCAATAAATGTAATGTGATTTGCTTGTGATAGGATGCCTAATGTCACTTGCTACTGGACTCTGGTAGGACAGTGCATTGCATAGGAATTGTAGAGCAGGGAGCCAGTGGCTTTGTGATATCTAATTGCTTTCAAATGGATCCGCATTGAGCTGAAAATGGTGTTGGCAGTGGTAAAATGTCCTATATTCTGGCACCTTCACGATTAACATGTCCCTGCTTGGTCAATATTTAAAACAAACAGCAGAATTTTCTTTTACCTATAAATGCACTGAATATATTTAGAAACTGTTCAGCAATTCTGCCAAAGTGAATGAAGTAAGGGACCACTAAAATCTTGTGTCTTATAGCCATGAATACCTCTGCTGGTCCTTAGTGTTTACTTAAGTCATACATGAGCAGTAGGAAGCAATATGGGACCTAACTAAAAATGTATAAAAATTGTTATAGATTTTTATGTTTAACATAAAAGTTTTACAGCTTCATATAGTAAACCCCCTTACTTATAACTGAGCATATTGTGAAGCTGAAAGCAGGATTGGTGCTGCCCATATGACTATCTTACTAGACAAAATATTTACAAAAAAACATAGAGGTCAGAATATTACTTATTTTGATGGATGGAGCAATGAAAGTTTACTCTTTTTTTGCAACCCTGGGAGCACTGACATTTTTTTTCACATTTCATTATCTTACTAGGACAGTCTATCAATTTAAAGGTCTATTTTTCTTGACAGCAAAGGGTTGAGCATGTTCGAAGCCAAACAGTTTATACACTTTAGATGATTGTCTGGTCCTATCGACATGAATCTATTGCGTATTGCCATCTTAAAATAAAAATTAAATCACCCAAGCTTGTGTAAAAGTGTAAAAGGGAATACTAGGATATTGTTAACAGATTAGAATATTTCAGGTGGAGAGGGTGGTCACTCTTCTAAAGATTTAGTTATAGGAAGAAGGAAGATATAAAGAAATATTCAAATACATGAGCTAGCATCAACAAAGTGCTAAGTTTGAGTGTAATTTGCCTTTTGACTAAACTGAATTATCTAAAGCTAAGCCAAGGCCAAAGGTGTAGATGGAAAAGAGAACAGGATTTTAGTAATGAAGCTTTTAGTCCACCCAGAAAAACAGTATGAAAATAATAGACAAAAAATGGAAGTGGGACATCCTAATTAACTCATCGTTCAAGTGAGATTCAGATCTTTTGATCTTAAATATGAAATAACCTGAAGAAGTATAGAATACTCATTACAGTAAAAGTTGGAAATATTATTAGGTTATTTGGAGTGATAGTTATTAGTTGTCAGTTGCTTTGGTAAGGGCATTTCTGTTGAATGGTTTGGCTTGTGAATCTAGTGTGTTAATGATCAATTAAGTAATTACAAGAGTGAAATGTAGAGCATTTTGAGTAGATGCATTTTCCATGCAATTAACATATTTGTTCTGGCATAAAAAATTGTCTGTCGGTCCAAACTGAAAGTATAACTTAAGGTCTATTTACATGGAATTACTGGAGGAACAAACGTTTATTGATTGCCGAACATGGAAATGCCAATTTAGATAGGCAGACCAAAGTAAATGGTGCATACTGAGCAGATGACTCGGTGTGCATAGACTGACGTAGATCCCAGAAGTGCGAGTCCTGTTTACACAAGAAAATGCACTGCCGAGAGTGATGTGTTTTTTTGCGCACCACAAAACATCATGTCATCCTATGAACAAGCATGTCCCATCTCCCTCACTGGTGATTGATGACAGCATTGACTTGCCTGAGATTTTTCTACATGCAGTGCTTGCCCGAAGCAAGCCAGCATTGTCAAGCACCACGGAGGAAGATGGGGGCATGCAACACCAATGGGCTAATCAGTCCACTGAGTATCGTAGCCATATCAAGTGCGCATTGCGCACTGTTTTTAGGATGTTTGATTAAACATCACCTTCTACAGAAGATAGATAGCAGTTAGAATACTAAAAGTGTCATTACTATAGTATTTTATCACCTACATAGCTATGTGTTTAGTTTATAATGGGATGACCTAATCACTTTAAATAACTTGCTAAACTTTTTTTATTTACTATTAGATTGTTTTGCCTTCCAAATTTAGCATTTTATTATTTTAAAAAATAAACTTGCAAAATAGTTCAGTATTTTATCAAAATGGAATAATATATAAAATACAAAATCAGCTCAATGACGCCAAAAAAACTGTTGGTTAAATCGGTATTTATAATTAACCCCCTATGACTATATTTCAATTTTCAATATGGTATGATAGCGAGTTTCACTCACAATTATTGTGATTAGCAATCAGTTTTTTTCTCTTAAGCCCCTGCGTTTGAGATGCAGTTTTCAGCGGCAACTTATGACAGCATAATTGCTTTACACCTTATTGCCGCAGTTAAATGTTGATTCAGTGTTTGAAGTGTTCAATGAAAACAGGTTTAGCAAATACTCTTTACCATCAGTGCGCACATAATTATCTATTGAAGTCAAATCAAACCTTACACATACTGAAAGAAAACAACATTGTTATTGTAATTGTGTGTCAATTGCTCAAATTAGGATGTGACACTTAAATCAGATTAAAATCAAACGCTGCCAGATCTTTCTAAATCAACTGTAAAATATACCTTTACTGTAAGCATCATTAAAGACAGAATGCAACTATTTAACAAATGCTTTGGAAAACATATCGTTTTATGAGCATTTTAGAAGTGGCTGATCTTATAAATATGATGATATCAGTACTGTATAAAAGTTAATTTTGTCTCATACATAGAGAAATATTGGGACAGATTAGCAATGTAAATACTTTTATACCCCAAAAGGCAAAAGTGTTCTAAGAGTATTACCTTTATTGGCTAATCAGAAAATTTTTGTTTGCAACCTTTCAGAGCACAAAGGTTCCCTCATGGGTAAGAAGACTCTGTGCTGTGGGCTGCAGATATATTTTTTTCTGTTTTTTTTTCAATACATTTTCATTGCATTTACTTATATGTATTTTTATGGCGATTGATATGAAATTTAATATTGATGGCTTATCCTTAGGATAGGTAATCAATGTCTGATAGGTGAGCTTGGGACATCCACCATCCCTGCCTACCAGCTGTTCCTGGTGTCGGTTGGAACTGTTCAGTTAAGGAGCTGCACATCAGAGTTCCGTTGAATATAGAGAAGAGAAAATGCCACAAGGTACTGCACATCAGCCTCCTATTCAAATAAATAAGTGGTGACATTGCAGTACCAGACCGCAGCCACTAATCTGGGGATGGAGCTGTTCCGAGCAGTTCCAGGATCAGTAGATCAATGGGGGAACCAGGCGTTTTACACCTATCGATCAGACATTGATTACATATCCTAGGGATAGGACATCAGTGTTACAGTCCCGTACAACCTCTTTAACACGTTTTTGAAGCTATGGTTTTGTTAAAGTGGTTTTAAACTAAGCATCTGCCTCCAAAAAGTCCCCATGTAACAAGAATGGTAAGGACATGCCATTAGGGGGCTAGAAATGGTCCCCTCCGTGTCTTCATAACTGTAATACAAAATACATTATTGTAATGTACTGAAACAGTAATTAACAAACTTCAAAACACTTAAAATTATATACATATATATGAATTCTTTAAAAGAAAAATATATATTTATATTAACTATTTAACATCTAAAAGGAGAATAAAAGACAAAGAATTTGATATTACCACAAAGAGAATTCTCAGATCTTATAAAATATCAAAATATTTATTCCGTGCACCAAGCAATGAGCACCATATAAAGTCATAAAGACTCCAACATTTTGTCCAATAAAAACTACAGAATGTCCCATAAATCATAAGTCCTTATACAACCAAAAAATTATAAAGTTAATGCAACCCTCTTCTCCCACTCTTGACACACAATTGCCTTCAGATGACCCCAAAGATAAAAGTCTAAGGGGGTCAGATTGGGAGACATTGGTGGTCATTCAACTGGCCCATGACAACCAATCCACTTTCCAGGAAACTGTTCATGTAGGAACTTTTATCTTTGGGGTCATCTGAAGGCAATTGTCCATGCTGTGAAAATGCAAGATGTGCAGCATCTGAAACAACAGATACTGGAAACCTGTGCTAGCATTTATTCTGTGGTGTTGCTATCAGTGTGTCAAGAGTGGGAGATGAGGGTTGCATTGACAATCCAACACAATGGGCAGCACTGTGAACACATCTTACAAGTGGTCATAAAATTGTAAATAACTCATGAAAGAATAAAGTTATGTTAAAACCAAGCACACCATTGTTTTTATTGTGAAATTCTCAATAAGTTTGATGTGTCACATGACCCTCTTCCCATTGGAAAAAATAAAGTTGGATCCAAAATGGACAACTTCAAAATGGCCGCCATGGTCACCACCCATCTTGAAAAGTTTTTCCCCTCTCATATACTAATTCTCATTTTATTTAGGTGTATCTATATGAATGGCCCACTCTGTATATATATATATATATATATATACAGTATATATATATATATATATATATATATATATAATAGGGATTCACTCTCTCTGGAAGGCATTAGACATTAAGTCTCATGTAGCGTTCACACTGGCAAACAAGTGCAGCTTTTTATTGCTTTCCACAGGTTTCACAAAACCAAAATAAAATCATGAACATAAATCTCTAACCTTGTCCAGGTGCTACATAAACAGGACAGACCCCTGTTACTGAAATGCGGCTGAGCTATCCTCAGCTCTGTCAAACAAAACAGCAATTGTCTATTGTAGGGTTGAGCGAAACGGATCGGTCATTTTCATAAGTCGCCGACTTTTGGCAAAGTCGGGTTTCATGAAACCCGACCCGATCCCAGCGTGGGATCGGCCATGCAGTACACGATCTTCACGCCAAAGTCGCATTTCCTATGACGCTTAAAGCGCCATTTCTCAGCCAATGAAGGTGCACGCAGAGTGTGGGCAGCGTGATGACATAGGCCCTGGTCCCCACCATCTTAGAGAAGGGCATGGCAGTGATTGGCTTGCTTTCTGCGGCATCACAGGGGCTATAAAGGGGCGTTACCGCCAACCGCCATCTTACTGCTGCTGATCTGAGCGTAGGGAGAGGATCCTGCTGCTTCGTTAGAAGCAGGGATAGCGTTAGGCAGGGTAAATTAACCCCAAAACCGCTTGTGCTGTAGTGATTTCCACTGTCCAACACCACCTTTTCTTTTTGGGACAGTGGAGGCTCGATTTCTGTGCAACAGCTCTGTAGGTTATAAGGCTCCCTGATAGCTGCGTTGCTGTGTGTACGCCGCTGTACAAACCAACTGCTTTTTTCAAAGCACAAATCCTGTTGCTCCTTCCTTTATGCACAGCTATCTTGTTTGTTTGTCCACACTTTTGAATTTTGTGTGCAGCAGTCCTTTTTATTGCTGCCTGACATACTTTTCTTAGATAACTGTAGGGAGATAGTAATTGTAGTACAGTCCCCTTTTTTTTTTTTTTTTTTTTGTTATATCTCTTCAAGCCACTTTTTGCCACAGAAAATATACACTAATACAGTGGCCCAGATTTATTCACAATTCTTCCAGAAAAAAAAATAAAAGTGGGAGATTAAGATTGTCAAATCTGCATCAGTGCCAGTCCTGTGTGTGGCATCTGTCTTTGTTTTTCTGCCACAGAAAACCTACTGTATAACAGTGGGCCTGATTTCTTCACAATTCTCCCAGAAAAAAAAAATAAAAGTGGGAGATTAAGATTGGCAAATCTGCATTAGTGCCAGTCCTGTGTGTGGCATCTGTCTTTGTTTTTCTGCCACAGAAAACCTACTGTGTAACAGTGGGCCTGATTTCTTCACAATTCTCCCAGAAAAAAAAATAAAAGTGGGAGATTAAGATTGGCAAATCTGCATTAGTGCCAGTCCTCTGTGTGGCATCTTTTTTTGTTTTTTCTGCCACAGAAAACCTACTGTATAACAGTGGGCCTGATTTCTTCACAATTCTCCCAGAAAAAAAAAAATAAAAGTGGGAGATTAAGATTGGCAAATCTGCATTAGTGCCAGTCCTGTGTGTGGCATCTGTCTTTGTTTTTCTGCCACAGAAAACCTACTGTATAACAGTGGGCCTGATTTCTTCACAATTCTCCCAGAAAAAAAAATAAAAGTGGGAGATTAAGATTGGCAAATCTGCATTAGTGCCAGTCCTGTGTGTGGCATTTGTCTTTGTTTTTCTGCCACAGAAAACCTACTGTGTAACAGTGGGCCTGATTTCTTCACAATTCTCCCAGAAAAAATAAAACAAGTGGGAGATTAAGATTGGCAAATCTGCATTAGTGCCAGTCCTCTGTGTGTGGCATCTGTATTTCTTTTTCTGCCACAGAAAACCTACTGTATAACAGTGGGCCTGATTTCTTCACAATTCTCCCAGAAAAAAAAAAATAAAAGTGGGAGATTAAGATTGGCAAATCTGCATTAGTGCCAGTCCTGTGTGTGGCATCTGTCTTTGTTTTTCTGTCACAGAAAACCTACTGTATAACAGTGGGCCTGATTTCTTCACAATTCTCCCAGAAAAAAAAATAATAGTGGGAGATTAAGATTGGCAAATCTGCATTAGTGCCAGTCCTTTGTGTGGCATCTTTTTTTGTTTTTTCTGCCACAGAAAACCTACTGTATAACATTCGGCCTGATTTCTTCACAATTCTCCCAGAAAAAAAAAATAAAAGTGGGAGATTAAGATTGGCAAATCTGCATTAGTGCCAGTCCTGTGTGTGGCATCTGTCTTTGTTTTCCTTCCACAGAAAACCTACTGTCTAACAGTGGGCATGATTTCTTCACAATTCTCCCAGAAAAAAAATAAAAGTGGGAGATTAAGATTGGCAAATCTGCATTAGTGCCAGTCCTGTGTGTGGCATCTTTTTTTGTTTTTTTCTGCCACAGAAAACCTACTGTATAACAGTGGGCCTGATTTCTTCACAATTCTCCCATAAAAAAGTAAAAGTGGGAGATTAAGATTGGCAAATCTGCATTAGTGCCAGTCCTGTGTGTGGCATCTTTTTTTTTTTTCTGCCACAGAAAACCTACTGTATAACAGTGGGCCTGATTTCTTCACAATTCTCCCATAAAAAAAGTAAAAGCGGGAGATTAAGATTGGCAAATCTGTATTAGTGCCAGTCCTGTGTGTGGCATCTTTTTTTGTTTTTTTCTGCCACAGAAAACCTACTGTATAACAGTGGGCCTGATTTCTTCACAATTCTCCCAGAAAAAAAAAATAAAAGTGGGAGATTAAGATTGGCAAATCTGCATTAGTGCCAGTCCTGTGTGTGGCATCTTTTTTTTTTTCTGCCACAGAAAACCTACTGTATAACAGTGGGCCAGATTAAATCACTCGTCTCACATATCCCCCCAAAAAATTAAAATAAAGGGAGAATAATCTTGCCAAACCTGTGCATCTGTGCGAGTGCTGTCTGTGGTATCTGTCAGTCATTTTGTGCCACAGGAACTATACTGTGATATAGTGGGCCTGATTCAATCCCTTGTCTCCCATATCAAAAAAAGAGGGACATTTCTATTGCCAGTGTGTGCATCTGCGTCACTCCTGTTAGTGCCATATCTGCCAGCCTCTTTCTGCCAATCAAACAGTGTAGTGTAATACAGTGGGCCTGATTTTTCCCTGGATTCTCCCACACATAAAGAGGGACATTTTTATTGCCAGTGTGTGCATCTGCGTCAGTCCGGTTAGTGCCATATCTGCCAGCCTCTTTCTGCTAATCAAACTGTGTTGTGTAATACAGTGGGCCTGATTTTTCCCTGCATTCTCCCACACATAAAGAGGGACATTTCTATTGCCAGTGTTTTTATCTGCGTCACTCCTGTTAGTGCCATATCTGCCAGCCTCTTTCTGCCAATCAAACAGTGTAGTGTAATACAGTGGGCCTGATTTTTCCCTGGATTCTCCCACACATAAAGAGGGACATTTCTATTGCCAGTGTGTGCATCTGCGTCAGTCCGGTTAGTGCCATATCTGCCAGCCTCTTTCTGCCAATCAAACTGTGTATTGTGTAATACAATGGGCCTGATTTTCCCTGCATTCTCCCACACATAAAGAGGGACATTTCTATTGCCAGTGTGTGCATCTGCGTCAGTCCGGCTAGTGCCATATCTGCCAGCCTCTTTCTGCTAATCAAACTGTGTTGTGTAATACAGTGGGCCTGATTTTTCCCTGCATTCTCCCACACATAAAGAGGGACATTTCTATTGCCAGTGTTTTTATCTGCGTCACTCCTGTTAGTGCCATATCTGCCAGCCTCTTTCTGCCAATCAAACAGTGTAGTGTAATACAGTGGGCCTGATTTTTCCCTGGATTCTCCCACACATAAAGAGGGACATTTTTATTGCCAGTGTGTGCATCTGCGTCAGTCCGGTTAGTGCCATATCTGCCAGCCTCTTTCTGCCAATCAAACTGTGTATTGTGTAATACAATGGGCCTGATTTTTCCCTGCATTCTCCCACACATAAAGAGGGACATTTCTATTGCCAGTGTTTTTATCTGTGTCACTCCTGTTAGTGCCATATCTGCCAGCCTCTTTCTGCTAATCAAACTGTGTTGTGTAATACAGTGGGCCTGATTTTTCCCTGCATTCTCCCACACATAAAGAGGGACATTTCTATTGCCAGTGTTTTTATCTGTGTCACTCCTGTTAGTGCCATATCTGCCAGCCTCTTTCTGCCAATCAAACAGTGTAGTGTAATACAGTGGGCCAGATTTTTCCCTGCATTCTCCCACACATAAAGAGGGACATTTCTATTGCCAGTGTTTTTATCTGCATCACTCCTGTTAGTGGCATATCTGCCCACCTCTTTCTGCCAAACAAACAGTGTAGTGTAATACAGTGGGCCTGATTTTGCCCTGGATTCTCCCACACATAAAGAGGGAGATTTCTATTGCCAGTGTGTGCATCTGCGTCACTCCTGTTAGTGCCATATCTGCCAGCCTCTTTCTGCTAATCAAACTGTGTTGTGTAATACAGTGGGCCTGATTTTTCCCTGGATTCTCCCACACATAAAGAGGGACATTTCTATTGCCAGTGTGTGCAACTGTGTCAGTCCTGTTAGTGGCATATCTGCCCGCATCTTTCTGCCAATCAAACTGTGTAGTGTAATACAGTGGGCCTGATTTTTTCCTGCATTCTCCCACACATAAAGAGGGAGATTTCTATTGCCAGTGTGTGCATCTGCGTCACTCCTGTTAGTGGCATATCTGCCTGCCTCTTTCTGCCAATCAAACTGTGTAGTGTAATACAGTGGGCCTGATTTTTCCCTGCATTCTCCCACACATAAAGAGGGAGATTTCTATTGCCAGTGTGCGCATCTGCGCGCGTCAGTCCTGTTAGTGGCATATCTGCCAGCCTCTTTCTGCCAATCAAACTGTGTAGTGTAATACAGTGGGCCTGATTTTTTCCTGCATTCTCCCACACATAAAAAAGGGAGATTTAAATTCACAACAAGTTTACGTACACCTTCTACCTGGTTTTACAGGACCACATAACGTTGTTAGTTTGGTTACATTTTTCCAAGAAAGAGGAAGTCTGGTGGAAGAGGTCGTGGCCGTGGGCGGTCATTGCCAGCTTGTAATGATGGTAGTGGTGGTGGTCGTGGAGCATCAGGTGGTCATGGGAAAAGCAATATAGACCCTAAGTCTCGAGTTGATGAGCCAGCGTCATAGTCTGGCTACACAAGGCCTCCAACGCTCCCTTTTCTGGGATTAGGAAAACCGCTTTAAAGCCGGAGCAGCAGGAACAAGTTTTGGCTTTCCTTGCTGACTCTGCCTCTAGCTCTTTCGCCTCCTCCTCGGAAAGTGC
The DNA here is from genome assembly GCF_051348905.1 of Ranitomeya variabilis. Classification (NCBI taxonomy): domain Eukaryota; kingdom Metazoa; phylum Chordata; class Amphibia; order Anura; family Dendrobatidae; genus Ranitomeya; species Ranitomeya variabilis. Next base: position 830,438,456 of record NC_135233.1, read on the forward strand.
AAAATGTAGAAGCAGCGCGTTGTCAGTGGATGTTCCCGGTCAGGGACAAGTCGCTTCCTTGTCTTCTTCACCCAGAACAACAGAGAAGGATGCATCAGGCGACACAACAGGTTACTCCATGGAGATCTTTACACATACCGTTCCTGGGTTAGAAAGGGAAATTGTTAACAGGCCATGCCTATTACAAGATGAATCGGACATGGAGTGCACAGATGCACAGCCACAGCCAGATTATTATGCTGTTCCTTTGACTCAGATCAGAACATTGCTCTCACAGTGTACTGATCCAGAATCTGACCCTGATGAGACTATGGAGCCCCGTCGCGAACGCTATAGCATCGGCTTACACGGTGACCCAGAGGAAGTTGCACAGGACATAGAAGAGGAGGTGATAGATGACCCAGTTGTTGACCATGATTGGCAGCCATTGGGGGAACAGGGTGCAGGCAGCAGTAGCTCTGAAGCGGAGGAGGAGGAGCCGCAGCAGGCATCAACATCGCAACAGGTTCCATCTGGCAGGCCCGTATCTGGCCAAAAACGTGTGGCAAAACCAAAACCAGTTGTAGGACAGCGTGGCCATCCGGGTTAACATAGCTCAGTGTGCAATGCCTGAAAAGGTATCCGATAGTAGGAAGAGTGCAGTCTGGCATTTTTTAAACCAAGATCCAAAGGATCAGTGCAAAGTCATCTGTAAGAAATGCTCAAGGACCTTCAGCAGAGGTCAGAATGTTAAAAATCTAAATACAAGTTGCATGCGTAGACATTTAACCACCATGCACTTGCAAGCCTGGATTAACTACCAAACGTCCCTTAACGTTGTAGCACCCTCTCACAATGAAGCTAGTCAGCAACGCTACATCCCTTCCCTCACTGTAAGCCCACCGTTTGCCACACCACCTGCAGTAAATGTGGCGGTTTTGTCGCAAGGCCAAAGCAGTCAGGGAATCACCAGGTTCGTGGTAGGAAACACTGTATGTAGGGCAACAGCAAGAATACCATCACCAACCCTCTCTCAGTCACCCATGTCCACCAGCACCCCCGCTAGTTCCACCCTATGCAGCTCTCCAGTCCAGCTCACCCTACATGAGACTCTCATTAGGAAAAGGAAGTACTCATCCTCGCATCCGCGTACACAGGGTTTGAACGCCCACATTGCTAGACTAATCTCGTTAGAGATGATGCCCTACCGGTTAGTTGAAAGTGAAGCTTTCAAAGCTCTGATGGACTACGCTGTACCACGCTACGAGCTACCCAGTCGACACTTTTTTCCAGAAAAGCCATCCCAGCCCTCCACCAGCATGTAAAAGACCGCATTGTCCATGCGCTCAGGCAATCTGTGAGTAGATAGGTGCATCTGACAACAGATGCATGGACCAGTAGGCATGGCCAGGGGCGTTACGTCTCCATCACGGCACACTGGGTTAATGTGGTGGATGCAGGGTCCACAGGGGACAGTAATATTGGGACAGTTCTGCCTAGCCTACGGTCTAGGAAACAGTTGGCTGTAGGCGTTCGTCACCCCTCCTCCTCCTCGTCCTCCAGCAGAAGCAAGAGCTCGTCTACAGACTGCAGTCGCACGACCACTCCATCCGCAGTTTCCACTGTAGCACACGAGGTGTCCAATTATGGAACAGCTAGTGGCAAGCGTCAGCAGGCTGTATTGGCAATGAAGTGTTTGGGCGACAACAGACACACCGCGGAAGTTCTGTCCGAGTTCTTGCAGCAAGAAACTCAGTCATGGCTTGGCACTGTATATCTTGAGGCAGGCAAGGTAGTGAGTGATAACGGAAGGAATTTTATGGCTGCCATAGCCCTTTCACAACTGAAACACATTCCTTGCCTGGCTCACACCTTAAACCTGGTGGTGCAGTGCTTCCTGAAAAGTTATCCGGGGTTACCCAACCTGCTGCTGAAAGTGCGCAGACTTTGCTCGCACATCCGCCGTTCGCCCGTACACTCCAGCCGTATGCAGAACCATCAGCGGTCTTTGAACCTTCCCCAGCATTGCCTAATCATCGACGTTGCAGCAAGGTGGAACTCCACACTGCACATGCTTCATAGACTGTGCGAACAGAGGCGTGCTGTTATGTATTTGTGGGAGGATACACATACACGGGCAGGCAGTTGGATGGCAGACATGGAGTTGTCAGCTGTGCAGTGGTCGAAGCTCCAAGACCTGTGTCATGTCCTTCATTGTTTTGAGGAATGCACCCGGCTGGTTAGTGCAGACAACGCCATAATAAGCATGAGCATCCCCCTAATGCATCTGCTGATGCAAAGTTTGACGCACATAAAGGAACAGGCGTCTGCAGCCGAGGATGAGGGAAGCCTTGATGACAGTCAGCCATTGTCTGCTCAGGGAAGTCTACAGGATGAGGTGGTGGGCGAAGAGGAGGAGGACGAGGAGGATGAAGGGGATGAGTATTTTTGGGATGAGGAAGCTTCTCAGGGGGCAATAGAAACTGCTGGCGGTGCAAGGCCGGGTTCAGGGTTTTTGAGGGAGACAAGTGACGTTGATTTGCCAGAAAGTGCTCCTCAACCCAGCATATGCACTGAGTTGACAACTGGAACATTGGCCCACATGGCGGATTATGCCTTGCGTATCCTCAAAAGGGACCCACGCATTATAAAAATGATGACCGATGACGATTACTGGTTGGCCTGCCTCCTTGATCCTCGCTATAAAGGCAAATTGCAAAATATCATGCCACATGAGAACCTCGAACAGATATTGGCAACCAAACAAGCTACTCTTGTAGACCGTTTGATTCAGGCATTCCCAGCACACAGCGCCGGTGATGGTTCTCACACGAGCTGCAGGGGGCAACATGGCAGAGGTGTTAGAGGTGCACAAATCAGAAGTAGCGTAGGACAGAGGGGTTTTCTGACCAGGTTGTGGAGTGATTTCGCAATGACCGCAGACACGACAGGTACAGCAGCATCCATTCAAAGTGACAGGAGACATCATTTGTCCAGTATGGTTACTAACTATTTTTCCTCCATTACCGATGTTCTCCCTCAACCGTCATTCCCCTTTTATTACTGGGCATCCAAAATAGACACCTGGCCTGAATTGGCCGAATATGCATTGCAGGAGCTTGCTTGCTAGTGTGCTATCAGAAAGAGTATTCAGTGCTGCTGGTTCAATCCTGACCAAAAAAAGGACTCGTCTGGCTACCCAAAATATTGATGATCTAACCTTCATTAAAATGAACCACTCATGGATTTCAAATTATTTTGCCCCACCTTTCCCGGCTGACACCTAGCTTTCCTGTAAAAAGGTCTTGCTTTGGGACTGGTGTTACTGACTGTTCCAATCTCTTAATTTGCAGCTGCTGTTTGTCCAGCATACGACATGTTTACACCTCCCTAAATGGCCTAACTCCCCCCACGGGGCCGTGGTCTCGCCACTTGTCGCAAGCACCTGTCAGAGTGCCGTTTGTCTGAAGAGGTGGGTGTGCCCGCTTTTGGTCGACGGCACTGGCACTGGGTCCCTCATAGTACAATGAAGTGTCTCTGGCGGTGGTGGCGCGCACCCAACGTCAGACACACCATTGTAACATTAGGGGCCCTGGGCTTGTATCGCCGGCCAGGAGAGAGTGTCCCCTCCAAGGTCAAACAGTGCTCTACCACTGGCAAAATTATCTGTCGCTGCTCCACCACTGTTTAGTCTATGCGCTGAAATCGTTCAGTGCCTGGCACAGACAATAACAATTTGTTGACATGTATGATGCTAGTTAAAATAGTCAGGGGCCCTGTCCTACATTTACACCAGTAAATACTTTGAGCCCAATTACAATGTCTGAAAGTCAGCATAGAAGCACACCCCTGTACCTAAGTATGCCACCCTTTTTTTTTTTTTTTTTGGGATACATTAACATCAATTTAGGTTTTGGGACTCGGAGTACTTACTGTGTCAGACACTCCTTCCAATTGTCCTTCGCTGACCACACCAATGCTGCCTGTGTACCCCTGCCACCTAATGGAAGCTGCATAGGGCCTATTTTAGTATTTTGGGCCTAGGAAGTCTGTCTGCGGTCCCTCCTTCCAATTGTCCTCCGCTGACCACACCAATGCTGCCTGTGTACCCCTGCCACATAATGGAAGCTGCATAGAGCCTATTTTAATATTTTAGGCCTAGGAAGTCTGTCTGGGGTCCCTCCTTCCAATTGTCCTCCACTGACCACACCAATGCTTCCTGTGTACCCCTGTAACTAATTTAAAAATGCATAGAGCCAACTTTTTTAGCTAACACATACTACCTTTGTCTGTCTGCGGCGCCACTCAATCACGCTGTCCTCCACTGAAAAAGCTGAACTTCAACCTTCAGGCTCTCATTAAGTAGTTGTTTATATAAGACAGCAGTTGCCCTACTACTTTGGTTGGGGCCTAGTAACGGTGTCTGCCGCTCCTTGGTGTTCTCCTCCAGGTTTCCTTGTCTGAGCTTCAACCTTCAGGCTCTCATTAAGTATTTTTTAATGTCACACTGCAGTTACCCTACTACTTTGGTTGGGGCCTAGTAACGGTGTCTGCCGCTCCTTGGTGTTCTCCTCCAGGTTTCCTTGTCTGAGCTTCAACCTTCAGGCTCTCATTAAGTATTTTTTAATGTCACACTGCAGTTGCCCTACTACTTTGGTTGGGGCCTAGTAACGGTGTCTGCCGCTCCTTGGTGTTCTCCTCCACTGAACAAAGCAGTGCCGCCTGTTTACTCCTGTTACCAATTTTGAACTTCATTTGGCCCACTTTATTACTTGGGCCTACTAACTGTGTCAGCCTCTCATTACAGTTGTCCTCCACTGAACAAAGCAATGCCGCCTGGTTAGTCCTGTTACCAATTTTGAACTGCATTTAGCCTACTTTATTCTTTGGCCAATATCTGTGTTTCCTCCTCATCCTGCCCATTGCCCAGCCACTGCTAGATGAGTCTGCTGGTACATTGACCCAGACCACTACATTCCCCTTGCACTCTACACAGCCAGAATCTAACCCTGCTGAAAGTAAGGTTCCCCTTCCCGCATTCTATACCACATTACACAGGGACAAAGAGGAAGGTGCAGATGAAAGTGCAGGTTCCTTCATCAGGTGGGGGGGCATACTCGTTGGCGACATCACTGGCACAGGGCCCCTTAGAGTACGCAAAAGTGTCGGCAGTGGGAGGCACCCCTGCCGTGCAAACACACCACTGTACTTTGAGGGGCCCTGTGCCAGTGCCAATGCCAATGAGTGGGCCTCCCCTGCTTGCTCAGGAACACAGCACTTGCAAACTTGACATACTTACCTCTCACTGCTCCACCGCCGTGACATAGTCCACGTTTCCTGGGCCCACTAAAAACTTGAACCAGCCCTACCCCCCACAACTTTAGCCAAATGACCCCCAATTTCCAATGCCTATCTATTATTATAAAGTAAATTAAGATTGACAAGCTTCAGTAACAAGAATGGATGTTTTTGCCATTAAAATGGGCACTTTAGGTGTTTTCCTGGCCTCCACTCACTGCCGACTATGCTTCCCCATTGACTTGCATTAGGTTTCATGTTTCGGTCGATACCCGACTTTTCGCGATAATCGGCCAACTTCACTCGACTCGACTTTTGACAAAGTCGGGTTTCGCAAAACCCGACTCGACCCCAAAAAAGTAAAAGTCGCTCAACCCTAGTCTATAGCAACCACTGATACTTGATGTTCTCTACACCTGGCTTCTGAAGACTATTCCCACAGAGGGTTTCTAGCCTATCTCTCTTTTCACCTCAAATACATAGGCAGTCAGTTGGCTTCCTCTTGTTTTGGTCACCACTTCGTGCTCTTCTTTGGTAGAGGAGAATAAGGGTGTACTGCATGACCTACAGCAGTAAAATGTCCACTACATGAAAGAAGATCAGTTACCAATAGCCTGTTTAATAGCCTGCTTAAATAGGCAGACCACGATTCCAATGTGCACAGAACAAATGGTAATAATAGATTGTTCTGTGTGCATTGACTTTATTTATTCTCAGAACAATGTCCTGCTTCGAACAACGATTTTTAAGTAAGCTTAGACATCATTTCATCCAGTGAACAAGTGGTTTAGCAGTCAGTAATATGTTGTTCATTGAGTATAGGCTGTCATTGCGCTCACGACTACAGGTCCTGTTTAAATAGGATGATGTGCTGTCGAGAACAATCATCTTCTGACCAAACAAGACAAATCACATAATCAAGCATTTTGCACATTTTTTAGTTATCTGTAGCCTTCATAGACTGCACGATTATCGTGAATGAGCCTTCCTAGGAATACTTGTTCACGATAATCATGCAAAGTAAAAGCACCATAAGCCTTTGCCAGATGTAAGATCGTATGTTTAAGTTTAAAAATTGTTTCACCCTTTTGATCCTTGACATTATCTGTTAAGAAAGAAGCATACACACTACATAATTGACAAGTCCAGCTTAAATTGGTGATTTCAGCAAACTTCAATTTATATTGGTTCGTTTGCTCTCTATTTTCATGGTGTTGGAGTGATAAACTCAGCCTTTCTGTAGTTCACAAGCTACTAAATGAAATGCTCTGCAGACATTCATTACTTGCTGATTGTAAATGACAAAGTCTTTTGTTTTAAAAAAAATGCATTATATTTTCCATGCCACAAGTAAATCACTTGAATTCTATATTTAACTAAGTGCTTGGGTTCTTAAGTCCTTCTCTTAATGGAATCAATTTACTTAGCACATTACAAACTATAGTACAGATTGCAATAAAGAATAATGTAATGCAATAAACCATCATTCGTAAAAGAGAAATACATTTCCCCGTCAGTTACATAAGCACAGCCCTTAGTATATATTGACTGTTATGTAGTATCTTTAGAGTTGTAAAACAAAATTGTACCAAAGTGTCAATAGGAATGGGATAGATTCAAGTATCCAATTGTTTCTACCAATGCATTTTTTTTAGAAAGCTGGCGGAAAAATGATTCCTACTTTACTGAACACTAATAGGTCCTCTGGCGAAAAGCTACAGCACAGTCCTCTGTGTAAGTGTAATAATGCTTTGGTTTGTAATTCCTTTGGTCTTTTCCCTTTACTATTGCTTTGTTTTAAGGCTAACTACAGTACTAGCTGTGCTGTGGCAATGAAGTTTAGTTAAAGAGCAATTAGCTCAGAATCAGCAGGGCTGAATGCTCACACTGTGAGTATTGAAAGTTCATGAGCTAATTCTCAAGGGAAACAACACAAATATTACAGAAACATTTTCTGACTGCAATGCACATCCAGCCCTGAAAGCTATAGAATGCATTAAACCTTACATGTAATGTTGCATATATGCCTCAAAGCAAAAGAAAAAATGAAAGATTACATAAGGTACAAACTAATTGGGATCTGAAGCAATAAATAATGGATACAACACAGTTTGATGATAGGTACATATGTAGGTTATGTATGTCATAGTAATCAATTAAATACATTTTTTTTAAAGAAATAGTACATCAAATGGTAGGGGGAAAAAGAAACCAAAAAAGAGGGCACAACACCAAGGAGACAGAGCAATATTGTAAACACAGTCCTGGAATATTAAAATAATGGCATAGTATATATAAATAAATAAATAAATATATATATATATATATATATATATATATATATATATATATATATATATATCATTAAATATAGGACTGATTTATATTTTTATTTTTATTTTTACCAGCATAAAGTGCAAAAAATGTGCAGCAAAGGTGCAAATGTAAAGTGCACAGGTGCAAACAAGTGAATGCTGGAGCAAATACTACATACAGGTACCTGCTAAACGGTATTTAGGCACTGAAACAATATAACTCATAATACTTCCTATAGCTAAGTATAATATGTTAAATATATTAAAGGAAGGTGCCTGGAGCAGGGATTACCTGGGATGCTACTGTCTCCTGGATGTGCCAGTCCCGACGCGTGTTTCGGCGTCAGCCTTCGTCAGGGGGTGGCATCATCCAGCATCATGGTACGCGCATCACTGTTGGATTCCTGGCATCTCCGTCTGCTGGCTTCATGTCCCTCAGCGCTGCGTCATCTGCACGCGGCCCTGGGGATCACATGGACTGGCGGCGGTGGTCGCCTAGGTAACATCCAATAGCGGTGCGCGTCGCTCCACATCCGTGCCCGCTGCTCATTGGGTGCTCCCCCTTTATATACTTCCTCTCTGCTGGATGATGCCACCCCCTGACTAAGGCTGACGCCGAAACGCGCGTCGGGGACTGGCACATCCAGGAGACGGTAGCATCCCAGGTAATCCCTGCTCCAGGCACCTTCCTTTAATATATTTAACATATTATACTTAGCTATAGGAAGTATTATGAGTTATATTGTTTCAGTGCCTAAATACCGTTTAGCAGGTACCTGTATGCAGTATTTGCTCCAGCATTCACTTGTTTGCACCTGTGCACTTTACATTTGCCCCTTTGCTGCACATTTTTTGCACTTTATGCTGGTAAAAATAAAAATAAAAATATAAATCAGTCCTATATTTAATGACATATATATATATATATATATATATATATATATTTATTTATTTATTTATTTATTTATTTTATGCCATTATTTTAATATTCCAGGACTATGTTTACAATATTGCTCTGTCTCCTTGGTGTTGTGCCCTCTTTTTTGGTTTATTTTTCCCCCTACCATTTGATGTACTATTTCTTTAAATAAATTAATTTAATTGATTATTTGGGCATTAGTTCGGTTTGTTTGTTCTCTGTTTCTGTCTATTTCCTCCGAGTTGTCCATTACTATGTCCAATTTTGGGGTACATATGCTATATACATATATACATAATTGAACTTAGTACTTTTGTATCCCTTGCCTTGAGTTGTTCACTTAATTATGTATGTCATAGGTTGGGGCTAGCAATAACAATATGCATGTAAGTTAAAGCAGATCATTTTTTTCTCTATTGAACTCAAAATAGCTATCTCCTTAAAGGGCACATCTGAAATAAAAAACAAAAATGCAATTTATCAGATGCCATTGTAGTAATCTGCAACAGCAGTGGACATACCACTTGTGTAGCTTCACAGGGGACCAGAAGGAAGATGGCCCAGCATCAGAAAGGATATCATTATGTCTCTGTTTAAGAAAAGACACAATTGTTTAGGTCAGCAGGTGGCAGCATTATAGCACAATATTCTTCTGTCCGTATGATAAGACCTCGGCATATCAGTAGTGGTTGTCAGAACAGAAGGAGGATGGTAGACTGAGGGATAACAGACTGATCCTATGCAGGACAGACTATAAGAAATGAAAACTCAGATTTCAGTCCTCTCCCATTCTGTGTCCTACCTCCACACCTAGGGATGGCACTGTTTTGGCATGGGAGAGTATTGTTAAGACCCCTAGTATTTTCAGAGACTATTTGCATGAGAGAGTCAGTTTAGCTAAGTATATATATACATGGTTATAGGTGTCTAAACTATGTACATTCCTTATGTGTGGATTTCTGTGTAAGATGATATGTTGCTATTTACATGAATACTTGTGTATCTATGATGTGTAATTTTACAAGAAGCTTTTGTACTGCATAAACTACAGTTTTAGGTTACCTGGTAAATAGTTTTCAAGCAGTATCAGGCCATATCCTAAGTTTTTCCTCCACGTTTAGAATGTTTGTTGGAAAAGTACTAAATATAAGTGATAAAAGTGTCCATGCTTACTATTGCCAAGCAAAAACCCAAAAATGTTCTTTTGACCTCCTTCTGGCCAATACATCATTATACCCCCCAAAGAAGATTTAAAATAGAGCAGTAGACTATTTATCATGCAACATAATTCTGTAAAAGACCTTAAGTATCTAATAATTTTTTTCTATGGGTAACAGATGTCACTGACTTTATTCCCTTTCCGACATCGGGTGTACATTTACACTGATGTCGGACTCCCTCCCTTTGATGTGGGATCCAGCGGTGAGCCCACATCTTTCTGGGGACATTTCAGCTGTTTTAAATAGCTGGCATGTGCCCGCAATAGCCGCGGGTGGAATTGCTATTAACCAGTTAAATGCCGGTGTCAAACTCTGACAGAGGCATTTAAATTGCGCTTCCGGCAGTCGCGCCGGAAATACGCACACCGGTGACCCCTGTCACATGATCACGGGTCACCGGTGTGTTGGCATGACAACCTCAGGTCTCCTGGAGACCTCTATAGTTGTCAGTGCTGGCTTGCTGTGAGCGCCACCCAGTGGTCGGCGCTCATAGCAAGTGAGCAATTCTGCTATATAGAGGCGATCTGAACATTGCCTCTATGAAGCAGTGCCGATCGGGTTTTGGCAGCTTCTAGTCTCCTATAGAGACTATTGAAGCATTCCAAATGTAAAAAAAAGTTTTTAAAAATAAAAAAAAGTTAAAAAATATAAAAGTTCAAATTACCCCCCTTTCACCCCATTCAAAATAAAACAATAAAAATAAAATCAAACATACACATATTTGGTATTGCTGTGTTCAGAATAGCCCAATCTATCAAGAAAAAAGGATTAAACTGATTGCTAAACGGCGTAGTGAGAAAAAAAGTCAAAAAGCCAGAATTATGGTTTTTTTTGGTCGCCGCCACATTGTATTAAAATGCAATAATGGGCGATCAAAAGATTGTATCTGCACCAAAATAGTACAATTAAAAATGTTTGCTCAGTATGCAAAAAATAAGCCATCACCCATCTCAAGATCACGAAAAATGGAGATACTATGGGTATTGGAAAATTGCGCAATTTTTTTTAACAAGGTTTGGAATTTTTTTCACCACTTAGAAAAAAAAAGAACCTAGACATGTTTGGTGTAAATGAACTCATAATGACCTGGAGAATCATAATGGCAGGTCAGTTTTACCATTTAGTCAACCTTGTAAAAAAGCCAAACAAAAAACAAGTATGAGTTTGTACTCTTTTTGATATTTCACTGCACTTGGAATTTTTTTCCTGTTTTCTAGTACATGACATTGTAAAACCAATAGTGCCATTCAAAAGTTCAACTCGTCCTGCAAAAAATAAGCTCTCACATGGCCATATATAGAGAAAAATATAAAAGCTATGGCTCTAGGAAGAAGTGGAGCGAAAAACGAAAATGCAAAGCCAAAAAAAGCTCAGGGGGTGATGGAGTTAAAAATATATATCTCGAAGCTTCATGTCCATATATTGACATTACTGTATCTTACCTTTGTACCCATCATTATCTATTTTTTTTAATCATTGTGTATGGTGACTTTTTTTTTGTTATTCTAAATACTTAATTTAACTGTTAAATGGTACTTGTCACTCGATTCATGCTGACCAAGTCACAGGTAGCATAAATCAAAGCATAACTGTTCAATAGCAGCCAGGTATTTTTTTTCTGAAGCTGTGTGGCATTTCATAGAAAACATAGTTCATGTTTTAAACACAAAAAATGGTGAATAACCACAAAAATAAATGTATTAAAAATGTAATCTTATTGATACACAAAATTAAAATTCATATATAAAATGGTGGGTAAAAAAACACAATAGAAAGTTAATGAAGAAACATCAGAAAAAAGGGTGATTATAGCATAAATAGTGTTATTTTCTGTAAAAAAAATATATAAATATTAGTCTGCGTATATAAAGATATAGCAAAAAATGTGTAGAAAATGAATAAATAATGGTACAAAAGTATTAAATAAATAAGTACATCAACAATATTTGTATGAATATAATGCATACATCAAACATCAGCCATACCATATAACCGAGAATAACAAGTATGTAATGACCCCACATGTACAACGTACGTTTTACGTTTTACTCAGAGGCTTTCTTAAGAAGGGAGTGAAATGCTAGATAGCAGATCTACAAATGCTCCTCACGAAAATAGAATATCATCAAAAAGTTAATTTACTCAGTTTTTCAATACAAAAAGTAAAACTCATATATTCCATAGAGTCATTACAAACAGAGTGATTTATTTCAAGTGTTTATTTCTGGTAATGTTGATGATTATGGGTTACAGCCTATGAAAACCCAAAAGTCATTATCTCAGTAGATTAGAACACTTTATAACAGCAGCTTGAAAAATGATTTTAAAATACTAATGTTCGCCTACTGGAATGTACGTTCAGTAAATGCACTCAATACTTGGCCGGGGCTAATTTTGCACCAATTACTGCATCACTGCAGCATGGCATGTAGGCCATCAGACTGTGGCACTGCTGAGGTGTTATGGAAGCCCAGGTTGCTTTTGTTGGCAGCCTTCAGCTCACTTGCATTGTTTGGTCTGGTGTCTCTCATCTTCCTTTTGACAATACAGGTCAGGCAATTTTGCTGGCCAATCAAGCACAGTGATACTGTTGTTTTTAAACCAGGTATTGGTACTTTTGGCAGTGTAGACAGATGACAAATCCTGCTGGAAAATGAAATTTCCATCTCCTAAAAGATTGTCGGCAGAGGGAAGCATGAAGTACTCTAAAATTTCTTGTTAGAAGGCTGAGCTGACTTTGGTCTTGATAAAACACAGTGGACCTACACCAGCAGATGACATGGCTCCCCAAACCATCACTGGTTGTGGTAACTTCACACTAGACCTCAAGCAGCTTGGATTGTGTGTCTCTCCATTCTTCCTCTTAATTCTTCTTACAGACTCTGGGACTTTGATTCACAAATGCAAAATTTACTTTAATCTGAAAACAACACCTGGGACCACTAAGCAACAGTCCAGTTCTTTTTCTCCTTGGTCCAGATAAGATTTTTCTGGTATTGTCTATTGGTCATGAGTGGCTTGACACAAGGAATGCAACACATGTAGCCCATTTCCTGGATACAGTTGTGTGTGGTGGCTCTTGAAGCAATGAGTCCAGCAGCAGTCCACTCCTTGTGCATCTCCCTCAAATTTTTGAATTGCCCTTTCTTAACAATCCTTTCAAGGCTGCTGTTATCCTGGTTGCTTGTGCATCTTTTTCTACCACACTTTTTCCTTCCACTCAACTTTCCATTAATGTGCTTGGATACAGCACTCCGTAAGCAGCCAGTTTCTTTAGCAATGACCTTTGGTGGCTTTCCCTGCTAGTGGAGTGTGTCAAAGACGGCCTTCTGGACATCTGTCACGTCAGCAGTCTTCCCCATGATTGTGGAGCTTTCTGAAACAAACTAAGGTGCCTTTTTAAATGCTCAGGAAGCCTTTGCAGGTGTTCTTTTGTTAATTATTCTTTAATTATTCTAATCCTTTAATTATTCTAATTTACGCAGATAATAACTTTAGAGTTTTCATTGGCTGTAAGCCATAATTATCAACATTAACAGAAAAAAACACTTGAAATAGATCACTTTGTTTGTAATGACTCTATACAATATACGAGTTTCACTTTTTGTGTGGAAGAACTGAAATACATCAATTTCTTGATGGCATTCTAATTTTGTGAGAAGCACGTGTTTATATATATATATATATATACAGTATATATATATATATATATATATATATATATATATATATATATAACATTTCTACTACAATGTGTGCCATTTTTTGTGATAAATGAGGTCTCCATTTACTCTCATGATAAACACTTCCCTCTTTTTGCTTATTTTCCAAATAGGTGGAAGAAGAAAAAATGTTCATTTTTAGTCCAAATATTACATTCTATAAGTTGCTAATTTTTATGACAAAAATTAGGGCAAAATGAGTCATAAATGATTCCCTATCTGTCCAAAATGCCTGGCTACAATAAGTGTGCAGAGAAAATACAGTATGAAGTAGATGATTTGCTTTAACCGTACTGCTGATCAGTGCAAAGCCAAATATAGAATGACTAGAACTGTTTAATCAGTCTCACAGGTCCACATGAGCCATAACTGAAAGGATATTTTCCCTGGAAGCCTTTAGAGAGGAAATAATTATAGGACCATCATTATCTTGCAGAGGGACACAGCTGCCAACTCATCATGAGAAGCTACCTCTGCATGCATTCACCTATTATAGTAAATATGTAGAATTGCTTATTGTGTCTATGTGAATCACACAGAGAATGGACAAGATAAAAGATTTAAATAACTTAGGATGCAGAATAATAGTTGATGCCAGATCAGACAGTAGCTATGCATCAGGAATAGTAATACTGTGGGAGTTTTCAGACGTAATAACAGTGTCAGGGGTATGCTGAGAGTTGGATATGACCCACATACCATGCTATAATGATAGTCAAGTGGCTAGGAACAAATATGTGTTTAAAACATTTGCCAACAGACAAAAAAATCGAAATGCAGAATTACAGTTTTCTCCTATTTTTATTGAAATTTAATTTAATGAAACAACCAACAACAACAAAACTGCTGAAAAGAAATATTTCTTTATATCTGAGCTGAAACTAGTCTAAAGATATTCTTAAAATATTATTCCTCTCATTTTGCACTTACAGAGACGTGTTATATAATGAAGGAAGAGGGAAGCTGCAGTAAAACAAACATGAACGTCTCTATTTGTGCAAATTGACATCTAAAGGTGGTTTGTCTTTAGGTTCGATATGAAAGGTCATCATGTCGGCTATGTGGTGGCTTACTGATCTGTTCCCCTTAGAAGTCGATCTAACAAAATACAGTGCAGTAAATGATTTTTGCAAGCATCCATATTTTTTTCAGCTCATTCAATTGGACTATCTCATGTTGGATTGACCCTCCTACTGTGCCACCAGGCAATATTTATTCTTAGACGTGCCCATATTGATATCCAGAAAAAAACAGGGACATCCTGACTAAATTACTATACAGGTCCTTCTCAAAAAATTAGCATATAGTGTTAAATTTCATTATTTACCATAATGTAATGATTACAATTAAACTTTCATATATTATAGATTCATTATCCACCAACTGAAATTTGTCAGGTCTTTTATTGTTTTAATACTGATGATTTTGGCCTACAACTCCTGATAACCCAAAAAACCTGTCTCAATAAATTAGCATATTTCAATCAAATAAAAGTGTTTTTTAATAACAAACAAAAAAACCATCAAATAATAATGTTCAGTTATGCACTCAATACTTGGTCGGGAATCCTTTGGCAGAAATGACTGCTTCAATGCGGCGTGGCATGGAGGCAATCAGCCTGTGACACTGCTGAGATGTTATGGAGGCCCAGGATGCTTCAATAGCGGCCTTAAGCTCATCCAGAGTGTTGGGTCTTGCATCTCTCAACTTTCTCTTCACAATATCCCACAGATTCTCTATGGGGTTCAGGTCAGGAGAGTTGGCAGGCCAATTGAGCACAGTAATACCATGGTCAGTAAACCATTTACCAGTGGTTTTGGCACTGTGAGCAGGTGCCAGGTCGTGCTGAAAAATGAAATCTTCATCTCCATAAAGCATTTCAGCCGATGGAAGCATGAAGTGCTCCAAAATCTCCTGATAGCTAGCTGCATTGACCCTGCCCTTGATGAAACACAGTAGACCAACACCAGCAGCTGACATGGCACCCCACACCATCACTGACTGTGGGTACTTGACACTGGACTTCAGGCATTTTGGCATTTCCTTCTCCCCAGTCTTCCTCCAGACTCTGGCACCTTGATTTCCGAATGACATGCAAAATTTGCTTTCATCAGAAAAAAGTACTTGGGACCACTTAGCAACAGTCCAGTGCTGCTTCTCTGTAGCCCAGGTCAGGCGCTTCTGCCGCTGTTTATGGTTCAAAAGTGGCTTTACCTGGGGAATGCGGCACCTGTAGCCCATTTCCTGCACACGCCTGTGCACGGTGGCTCTGGATGTTTCCACACCAGACTCAGTCCACTGCTTCCTCAGGTTCCCCAAGGTCTGGAATCGGTCCTTCTCCACAATCTTCCTCAGGGTCCGGTCACCTCTTCTCGTTGTAGAGCGTTTTCTGCCACATTGTTTCCTTCCAACAGACTTACCATTGAGGTGCCTTGATACAGCACTCTGGGAACAGCCTATTTGTTGAGAAATTTCATTCTGGGTCTTACCCTCTTGCTTGAGGGTGTCAATGATGGCCTTCTTGACATCTGTCAGGTCGCTAGTCTTACCCATGATGGGGGTTTTGAGTAATGAACCAGTCAGGGAGTTTTTAAAAGCCTCAGGTATCTTTTGCATGTGTTTAGAGTTAATTAGTTGATTCAGAAGATTAGGGGAATAGGTCGTTTAGAGAACCTTTTCTTGATATGCTAATTTATTGAGACAGGTTTTTTGGGTTATCAGGAGTTGTAGGCCAAAATCATCAGTATTAAAACAATAAAAGACCTGACAAATTTCAGTTGGTGGATAATGAATCTATAATATATGAAAGTTTAATTGTAATCATTACATTATGGTAAATAATGAAATTTAACACTATATGCTAATTTTTTGAGAAGGATCTGTATACAGACATCTTTTTAGGGGCTTATAACAACCTGGACTTGTCTTAACTACAAAATAAATCCCACTGGTGTTCCCTGCAGCTCCTAAAATATGATTTATGAATCCTTTCACCAACCTAATTCCAATGTATTTGTCTATGGAGCTCCGAGTGAAGACGCTTTGTGCTTGAGCTATACAGCCAACTGGCACTTTTTTCATCCAGATGCTAGACATTTAGATACAAGACAAATGCTTTAATTGGCATATTTTATCACTGTCATTCTTTGTTCCTACATAATTGCCCCACAGAAATCTTCACACACTGTGAAGAGGCTGAGGAAAATCCTTGTAGCAAGTCTGAAACTGATAACTGTCTGGCATAGAACATTTTAAGCAGATGATATAAGTGACAAGATTGATGCCACTTCTTCCAGGAACAATAACTTTTTTTATGCAGCTTATGTGTGGACTTTGGTTTTCTTTTGTTGTAGGTTTACCAATTGTATATGAATAATTGGTATACCAGTATGGAGTGCAACCTGAAAAAGACTTTTCACATTTCAGTGTTATATTTTATAACTTCTCTATTTTCTCTTTTATATTTTGTAACTGCTATTTTTTTATTTTAGTTACTGGTTCCCTAAATTGACAAAACATATTGATGCAATAAAAGGATTTCTAACTATACTACTGAATAAAAAGCAAACAAAAAATTAAATAGTAATAATTAAGATATGCTTATCTGCAGATTTTCTGAATTTAATACTTTTATTTTTAGAAATAATAACATGAATCAATAAGGGAGCTCAATTAATTTATTTTTCTCACACTCTAAAATTGGGACTAAGTGCAGCACCCCAGAGTCCTGGTCGTTGCAGTAATGTCGCTCTTCCACAAGGGGGAGTGATGTTACGTCTGATGGTACTAAAGGAGTTCACCTTGCCAGGTATCACAGTCACACACTACACTTTACACTCCAGTCCACCAGGGGGAGCAAAGCTTCTATCTACTAGGGCACTCCTCACAGATGGGTAAAACTGGTGGGTTGGATAGGAAGTTAGGCAGAGAGAAGCAGACTGGGCTTCGACCAGACAACATCGAGGGAGAAGCAGCCTGGGTTTGACCCAGAGAGGTCCTGTCAGGGGTGAGATCCTGGCAGAGGTCTAGCAAAAGATAGAACGTTACGGAGCTGCGCCTGCACATCATTGCGGCAGCATCCTAAGAAAGGACACGAAGCAAAGTATATTGTGGAGAGTGAGAACCGAAGTCACAGCAAAAGGAGATAACACCGGGAGGAGTCCTGCCCTGAGGTCGGCAGCCTCCTTCCGAGGTGCTTAGCCGGTGGCCGGACAACACCGAGGGAGTACTGACTCTACGCATTACTCCAAACAATGGCAGGACAGTCAATTCCAAGTTGGCTGCCCAACCTAAATACCTAAGAAGACACGGAGGGAATTGTGGGAGAGAGGCATCTCTAGGGTCCCTATAAATTAACTCCAGGCCTACCCCATCATACGGGTTTTCCTATCCATATCATTTGGGGGACAGAGAGAGAGAACATCAGAAATATCTACGAAGGTTGTGAGGACTTTCGCGTGGTGCTCAGCAGGGAGGTACTACAACACACAGGCGCTAGTAGGAAGGCTACTGATTTCCTCCTGGCTAAGAGAACTCTGGATGTGCCTTCGGACTGGCCGGACTCAGCCAGCCTTGTGAGCGGTACTCTAGACTGCGGACGCTGAAGTCTTCAGTAAAAGGTAAAGAGACTGCAACCTTTGTGTCCTCGTTATTCATTGCACCTTACAATGACAACTATCATCATCCACACACTTTGGGAAGCCCTGGGGACATACTTCACCTGTGGGAAGGTATACCATCTGGCTGCCATTCCATCACCCCAGCGGACCCCCAGCAGCGTCGGTCACCCTGACCGAATACCCCAGGTGGCATCACGAACACCATACAAACCTACACCTTTAATTGGGTGCCCCTCAGCAGGGCCACGGACCGGGTCGGGCCACCATGACATCCCCAGATCCGAGACCGAGGGACCTGGTACCAAGTACCCCACTGCCCTGCACCTGGGGGCGATCCATAAGCATTTACCTTAGAGCAGCAAATAATCTTTTACAAAACCAATGAAAGGATATATACTTGGATAATTGAATAACTGGACTGAAAAAGAGTTTAGGCGCTTTTCAGGAATGAACAAATGCTGTAATGATCAATACAGTTATCTAAAATAAAATAATAAGATAATAAATCCATAGTAGATTCACAGAGTCTGAAATAATACCTAAAAACAATATAATTGTTTTATTTGTTGCACGTATGTATGCAATTTATTAACTAAATACAATTTTGAGAAATGTGATAATTACTAATCTATAATGTGTAAATCTTGCTGAGATTTTTCATGTAATTTATTTGATTCTGTCAGCTGTTATTCATTGACTCCTCTGCAACAGATGCAAACTGTCAATCTCCTTGCACTGTCATGTAAAAGGTGACAGTCTGTAGTTAGGATGAGTAAACCCGAACATTAAAGTTCGGGGTCCGTACCAAACACCTGGTGTTCATGCATGGACCCATGAACAAGGACTTGTACTTGAAGTCCGTGCAACTGTTCAGGTTTGGCAGCCCAAACATCCGATGTTTCCCACGCTGTCATCTGTGTGACAGCTCAAGAAACACCTGCTCTGATTGGCGGTAAGTTCATTACCACCAATCAGAGCACTGTGGTTGCCAAGCTGTCATACAGATTATAGCATGTGAGCCAGCAGCTGTAACTGGCGGCAAAAAGGTTACCGCCAGTCATAGGTGTCGGCTGATGAAAGGACTACTCTCATCATCGTACACACAGTCTTGATGATAGCAGCAAGAGCAGGCATATGATGATGAGAATATTCATCAGCCTGCGCCTGTGCAACACATAAACAAAATAAAAAATGATGTGGGGACCCTTCAATTTTTGCTAACCTGTGCTGACAAAACTGACAGCTGTGAGCTGCAGCCCTAAGCAGTCAGCATAATCTTGGCTGGTTATCAAAAATAAAGGGGTCTCCATGCCATTTTTAAAAAATATTTAAATAAATTATTTTAAAAATGGTTTGAGGTACCCCCCATTTTTGACAACCAGCCAAGTAAAATCAGACAGTTGTGGGCTGGTATTCTGAGACTGGGAAGGGGCCATTGATATTAGCCCTCCCCAGCCTATAAAGAGCAGTCTGTTGCCACCCCAGAAAAGGTGCATCTATTGGATTAGCCAATTCTGGCACTTTGCCCGGCTCTTCCAACTTGCCCTGGTGCAGGGTCATAATTGTGGTTTGTAATGTCAGCTAACATAAAGCCCCCAGGTTAGTAATTCAGAGGCGTCTATAAGACACTCTCATTATTAACCCCATAGTCAAATGGTAAAAAAGAAGACACAGCCAGAATTAAATCCTTTATTTGAAATAAAACTCCCCACCCTCTTTTACTAATGTATTTTCAAAGATTAAGAATAAAATAGCACCATATCCCTCACCTCTCGAAAGATAATTCATCTTTCCCATGATGTGTTCCAACTCTGCTACATCTGGATTTCATGGCTAAGCAGTGGCATGATGTGACCACTCAGCCATGAATCCATGAGACACTGAGCTGATCCTGAAAACAGAGTGGTAACATCAATAGGATGAGCGGAGTTCATAGTTGATGAACTCCCGTGATCTCAATGACGTCAGCGTGATAACTTTCTCATGAGGGCTGACATTAATGAGGTCACTGGGGTTCATTGACTGTTGTGAATTCCGTTCTCGAACTCCCTCCTGTGGTCATGAATGGTACTTCGGTGAGTTCTGTCCGTGGACTCCCTCTGGTGGCTGTGAGTGGAGCTGCTGGTTCTGAGATTCCTTCTCCAGCTGCCCTCGTTTAGGGCTAGGCTGGATTCTCTGTTTAACTCCACTCATATTGTTACTCCATGCCAGCTGTCAATGTTCTAGTACTGGTTCAGATCTCTTCTGGATCTTTCTGTGGACCTGTCTACTCCAGCACAAGCTAAGTTCCTGCTTGTTCATTTGTTACATATGGTTTTTCTTGCTAAGTTCTAGTCCAGCTTGCTGTCATGAAACTATCTGGCTAGCTGGAAGCTCTGGGGGTGCAGAGTGGCACCACCGCATCGTGAGTCGGTGCGGGGGTATTTTTTGCACACTCTGCGTGGTTTTTGTAGCTTTTTGTGTTGACCGCAAAGATCCCTTTTCTATCCTCAATCTGTTTAGTTAGACTGGCCTCTCTTTGCTAAAACCTATTTCATCCTGTGTTTGTGATTTCCTCTTATCTCACAGTCAATACTTGTGGGGGGCTGCTTTTACCTTTGGGGAAATTTCGCTGAGGCAAGTGAGGCTTTGTTTCCTTTCTTTAGGGGAAGTGAGCTCTTAGGCTGTGAAGAGGCGTCTAGGCAGAGTCAGGCACGCTCCACGGCTATTTCTAGTTGTGTTGATAGGAGTAGGGTTAGCGGTCAGCAGAGTTCCCATTTCCCCAGAGCTCGTCTCGATTCCGTGTTTAACTATCAGGTCATTTCTGGTGCACCTAACCACTAGGTCCATAACAATTGACTAAGAAATGCCTTCAACTTATTGACATCACCGCTCGGCTCTGCAGCTGAGTTCTCAGGCTCATTTCAATGTCTCATGGATTCACAGCTGAGCGGTCATATCATGAGACATATGAGCCATAACTCCAGATGTAGTACAATTGGAGCACATTGTGGGACATATGGATTTTTACCATACTGATGAGGAATGTGGTATTTTTTCATTTTAAATTTTTGTAAATAAATGGGTAACAGAGGGTTGGAGAGTTTTATTTCAAATACTGGCTTTATTCTGGTTGTGTCTTTATTACAATATAACTATAGGGTTAGTAGTGTGGGTACCTTGAAGATGCCTCTATATTACTAACTCCATAAAACAGCTGACATAAACCCCAAAACTATTACCCCACTTGCCACTTCAAGTGAGAAAAGTGAAGGCTAAGCTCCAGAATTGGTGAAACTTGTGGATGCACCATTTCTGGGGCAGCTTAGAGCTGATGTTATTAATCTGGGAGCGGGCAAATATCCATGGCCCTTTCGTAGGCTATTAATATCAGCCCGCAGCTGTCTGTTTACCCTTTGCTGATTATTGAATAACTAGATTGTGGCCCGATTCTAACGCATCTGGTATTCTAGAATATGCATGTCCCCGTAGTATATGGACAATGATGACTCCAGAATTCGCGGCAGACTGTGCCCGTCGCTGATTGGTCGAGGCAACCTTTATGACATCATCGTCGCCATGGCAACCATTATGACATCTACGTCGATACTGTTCCCGTCGCTGATTGGTCGAGGCGAATTCGCGGCAGACTGTGCCCGTCGCTGATTGGTCGAGGCAACCTTTATGACATCATCGTCGCCATGCTGTGCCCGTCGCTGATTGGTCGAGGCCTGGCGGCAGTCCCCGTCCCCATAGTATGTGATTCGCGGCAGACTGTGCCCATCGCTGATTGGTCGAGGCAACCTTTATGACATCATCGTCGCCATGGCAACCATTATGACATCTACGTCGATACTGTGCCCGTCGCTGATTGGTCGAGGCCTGGCGGCCTCGACCAATCAGAGACGCGGGATTTCCAGGACAGACAGACAGACAGACAGACAGAAAGACAGACAGACAGACAGACAGACGGAAAAAACCCTTAGACATTTATATATATAGAATGGGGAATCTATGTCAGTTTTTTGAGGAAGCTCCCCTATAATAACCAGTAAAGGCTAAGCAAACAGCTGTGAGCTGATATTAATGATCTGGGAACCTTTATGAATATTAGCTCTTTCCCAAAATATTAACATCATTTAAATCTATCGGCTTTCCTTCAGCAGATTATGAAAAATACGAGTGACCCCATGCCTTTTTTAATTTATTTTGTACTTATTAACAAGTACAGTTAGGTCAGCTGAGTTGTATTTCAAATACAGGATGTTATTCTGGCTGTCTTCTTTATTACAGTATGACTATGGGGTAATTAATGAGGTCATCTTATAAACGCCTCTCTATTACTAACCTGTGGACTTCATGTCAGCTGACATTACAAACTTGAAATCAACTCCACAAATATTAGCCCACTTGCCACTGCACCAGGGCAAGTGGGAAGGGCTGGACCAAGTACGAGAGTTGGTACATCTTACAGGTGTGCCTTTTCTGGGGCAGATGTCGGCTGCTATTTTTAAAATGGGGAGGGCCAATATCTGGCCTGAGAATACCAGCCTCCAGTTGTCAGCTTTAGCTTGGCTGGTAGTCAAAAATGAGGAGAACACTAAGTCTTTTTTTTAATTATTTTTGAAAATAATAACAAAAAAAAGGTGTGGGGACCCTTCCAAATAACCAGCCTTGTTAACTCTTTCCAGGGCAGGTTAGCAAAAATACAGGGACACCATGTCATTTTTTAATTTTATTTAATTATTTTTTCCACCGGCACTATCTGATGAATAGTTGCATCACAGTATGCCTGCTCTAGCTGCTATCAGCAAGACTGGGTGTATGATAATGAGAGTAGTACTCTCATCAGCTGTGACCATCATTTATCATCTGTATTTAAGCGTGGGAACCACAGCGCTCTGACCAGAGGTAACAAACTTACCGCCGATCAGAGCCGGTGTTTCTCGCGCTTTAACACACATGACAGTGTGGGAAACACCTGATGTTCTGCCCCCTCCATTCGTTTCAATGGTTTGGGGTTGAGTATGTTTACCTGTTATGACCCCAATGGCGAGGGTCTCAGAGGAACGTGGAAATCTGCAGAATACAAAAATCCAGCTCATAGGGCAGTGGTAACTGGGTTGACCATATATCTACTCCTAACGCCAACACTAGAAGTAGCCGGGGATCATTCCTACGTTGATTCTAGATGACACGCGCCAGCCGGAGAATCTAGCTACCCCTAGTAGAGGAAAACAAAGACCTTTCTTGCCTCCAGAGAAGGGGACCCCAAAGCTGGATAGAAGCCCCCCACAAATAATGACGGTGAGGTAAGAGGAAATGACAAACACAGAAATGAACCAGGTTTAGCACAGAGAGGCCCGCTTACTGATAGCAGAATAAAGAAAGGTAACTTATATGGTCAACAAAAACCCTATTAAAATCCACACTGGAAATTCAAGAACCCCCGAACCGTCTAACGGTCCGGGGGGAGAACACCAGCCCCCCTAGAGCTTCCAGCAAAGGTCAGGATATAGATTTGGAACAAGCTGGACAAAAATACAAAACCAAAACAAATAGCAAAAAGCAAAAGGCAGACTTAGCTGATATAACTGGAACCAGGATCAGTAGACAAGAGCACAGCAGACTAGCTCTGATAACTACGTTGCCAGGCATTGAACTGAAGGTCCAGGGAGCTTATATAGCAACACCCCTAAGTAACGACCCAGGTGCGGATAAAAGGAATGACAGAAAAACCAAAGTCAAAAAACTAGTAACCACTAGAGGGAGCAAAAAGCAAATTCACAACAGTACCCCCCCCTTAGTGAGGGGTCACCGAACCCTCACCACGACCACCAGGGCGATCAGGATGAGCGGCATGAAAGGCACGAACTAAATCGGCCGCATGAACATCAGAGGCGACCACCCAGGAATTATCCTCCTGACCATAGCCCTTCCACTTGACCAGGTACTGAAGCCTCCGGCTGGAGAGGCGAGAATCCAAGATCTTCTCCACCACGTACTCCAACTCGCCCTCAACCAACACCGGAGCAGGAGGCTCAGCAGAAGGAACTACAGGCACAATGTACCGCCGCAACAAGGACCTATGAAATACATTGTGAATAGCAAACGACACAGGAAGATCCAGACGAAAAGATACAGGATTAAGGATTTCCAATATCTTGTAAGGCCCAATAAAACGAGGTTTAAATTTGGGAGAGGAGACCTTCATAGGAACAAAGCGGGAAGAAAGCCATACCAAATCCCCAACGCGTAGTCGGGGACCCACACCGCGGCGGCGGTTGGCAAAGCGCTGAGCCTTCTCCTGTGACAACTTCAAGTTGTCCACCACATGATTCCAGATCTGCTGCAACCTATCCACCACAGAATCCACCCCAGGACAGTCAGAAGGCTCCACATGACCCGAAGAAAAGCGAGGATGGAAACCAGAGTTGCAGAAAAAAGGCGAAACCAAGGTGGCGGAACTAGCCCGATTATTAAGGGCAAACTCAGCCAATGGCAAGAATGTCACCCAATCGTCCTGATCAGCAGAGACAAAACACCTCAAATAAGCCTCCAAAGTCTGATTGGTTCGCTCCGTCTGTCCATTAGTCTGAGGATGGAAAGCAGACGAAAACGACAAATCAATGCCCATCCTACTACAAAAGGATCGCCAGAACCTGGAAACGAACTGGGATCCTCTGTCTGACACAATATTCTCAGGGATGCCGTGCAAACGAACCACGTTCTGGAAAAACACAGGAACCAGATCGGAAGAGGAAGGCAGCTTAGGCAAAGGAACCAAATGGACCATCTTGGAGAAGCGATCACATATCACCCAGATAACAGACATGCCCTGAGATAGCGGAAGATCAGAAATGAAATCCATGGAGATATGTGTCCAAGGTCTCTTCGGGACAGGCAAGGGCAAGAGCAAACCGCTGGCACGAGAACAGCAAGGCTTAGCTCGAGCACAAGTCCCACAGGACTGCACAAATGACCGCACATCCCTTGACAAGGAAGGCCACCAAAAGGACCTGGCCACCAGATCTCTGGTGCCAAAAATTCCCGGGTGACCTGCCAACACCGAGGAATGAACCTCGGAAATGACTCTGCTGGTCCACTTATCCGGGACAAACAGTCTGTCAGGTGGACAAGACTCAGGCCTATCAGCCTGAAATCTCTGCAACACACGTCGCAGATCCGGAGAAATAGCTGACAAGATAACTCCATCTTTAAGAATACCAACAGGATCAGCGACTCCAGGAGCATCAGGCACAAAGCTCCTAGAAAGAGCATCGGCCTTCACATTCTTTGAACCTGGTAAATACGAGACAACAAAATCAAAGCGGGAGAAAAACAATGACCAGCGGGCCTGTCTCGGATTAAGGCGTTTAGCAGACTCGAGATACATCAGATTTTTGTGATCAGTCAAGACCACCACACGATGCTTAGCACCCTCGAGCCAATGACGCCACTCCTCAAATGCCCATTTCATGGCCAACAACTCCCGATTGCCCACATCATAATTTCGCTCAGCAGGCGAAAACTTCCTAGAGAAAAAGGCACAAGGTTTCATAACAGAGCAACCAGGGCCTCTCTGCGACAAAACGGCCCCTGCCCCAATCTCCGAAGCATCCACCTCAACCTGAAAGGGAAGTGAGACGTCAGGCTGGCACAAAACAGGCGCCGAAGTAAACCGGCGTTTCAACTCCTGGAAAGCCTCCACGGCAGCAGGAGCCCAGTTAGCTACATCGGAGCCCTTCTTGGTCATATCCGTCAAAGGTTTCACAATGCTAGAAAAATTAGCGATAAAACGACGGTAGAAGTTAGCGAAGCCCAAGAACTTCTGAAGACTCTTAACTGACGAGGGCTGAGTCCAATCAAGAATAGCTCGGACCTTGACTGGGTCCATCTCCACAGCAGAAGGGGAAAAAATGAACCCCAAAAAGGGAACCTTCTGCACACCAAAGAGACACTTTGAGCCCTTGACAAACAGAGAATTTTCACGCAAAATTTTAAAGACCAACCTGACCTGCTCCACATGCGAATCCCAATTGTCAGAAAAAACCAAAATATCATCCAGATAAACAATCAAAAATTTATCCAGATACTTCCGGAAAATGTCATGCATAAAGGACTGAAAAACTGAAGGCGCATTGGAGAGCCCAAAAGGCATCACCAAGTACTCAAAATGACCTTCGGGCGTATTGAATGCGGTTTTCCATTCATCACCTTGCTTAATGCGCACAAGGTTGTACGCACCACGAAGGTCTATCTTGGTGAACCACTTGGCACCCTTAATCCGGGCAAACAAGTCAGACAACAGCGGTAAAGGATACTGAAATTTGACAGTGATCTTATTTAAAAGTCGATAATCAATACAAGGTCTCAAAGATCCGTCCTTTTTTGCCACAAAAAAGAATCCCGCACCAAGAGGGGAAGAAGACGGACGAATATGTCCTTTCTCCAGAGACTCCTTGATATATGAACGCATAGCGGTATGTTCAGGTACCGACAGATTAAACAGTCTTCCCTTAGGAAATTTACTGCCTGGGATCAAATCTATAGCACAGTCACAGTCCCTATGAGGAGGCAGTGCACTGGACTCAGACTCACTGAAGACATCCTGATAATCAGACAAATACTCCGGAACTTCCGAAGGCGTAGAAGAAGCAATAGACACAGGCAGGGAATCCCCATGAATACCACGACAGCCCCAACTTGAGACTGACATAGCCTTCCAGTCCAGGACTGGATTATGGGTCTGTAACCATGGCAGCCCTAAAACAACCAAATCATGCATTTTATGTAAAACCAGGAAACGTATCACCTCGCGGTGTTCAGGAGTCATGCACATGGTAACCTGTGTCCAATACTGCGGTTTATTTGCTGCCAATGGTGTAGCATCAATACCCCTAAGAGGAATAGGATTTTCTAATGGTTCAAGAGTAAAACCACAGCGCTTAGCAAATGAGAGATCCATGAGACTCAGGGCAGCACCTGAATCTACAAACGCCATGACAGGATAAGATGACAGTGAGCAAATCAAAGTTACAGACAGAATAAATTTAGGTTGCAAATTACCAACGGTGACAGGACTAACAACCTTAGCTATACGTTTAGAGCATGCTGAGATAACATGTGTAGAATCACCACAGTAGTAGCACAAGCCATTCCGGCGTCTATGAATTTTCCGCTCATTTCTAGTCAGGATTCTATCACATTGCATTAAATCAGGTGTCTGTTCAGACAACACCATGAGGGAATTTGCGGTTTTTCTATCACATTGCACCGAATTAGGTGTCTGTTCAGACAACACCATGAGGGAATTTGCGGTTTTGCGCTCCCGCAACCGCCGGTCAATTTGAATAGCCAGTGCCATAGTATCATTCAGACCTGTGGGAATGGGAAAACCCACCATAACATTCTTAATGGCTTCAGAAAGGCCATTTCTAAAATTAGCGGCCAGTGCACACTCGTTCCAATGTGTCAGCACGGACCATTTCCGAAATTTTTGGCAATACACTTCAGCCTCGTCCTGCCCCTGAGACATAGCCAGCAAGGCCTTTTCTGCCTGAATCTCAAGATTGGGTTCCTCATAAAGTAAACCGAGCGCCAGAAAAAACGCATCAAGATCAGCCAATGCCGGATCTCCTGGCGCCAGCGAAAAAGCCCAATCCTGAGGGTCGCCCCGTAAGAACGAAATAACAATTTTTACTTGCTGAGCAGAATCTCCAGATGAACAGGGTCTCAGGGACAAAAACAATTTACAATTATTCACGAAATTCCTAAACTTAAACCTGTCTCCGGAAAACAGTTCAGGAATCGGTATTTTAGGTTCTGACCTAGGATTTCTGATAACATAGTCTTGTATGCCCTGCACACGAGTAGCCAGCTGGTCCACACTTGTAATCAAGGTCTGGACATTCATGTCTGCAGCAAGCATAGCCACTCTGAGGTAAAGGGGAAGAAGAAAAAAAAAAAAAAAAAAACTCAGAATCTTCTTTCTTATAATCCCTCTTCTGCAATGCATTAAACATTTAATACTGGCCTGGCAAACTGTTATGACCCCAATGGCGAGGGTCTCAGAGGAACGTGGAAATCTGCAGAATACAAAAATCCAGCTCATAGGGCAGTGGTAACTGGGTTGACCATATATCTACTCCTAACGCCAACACTAGAAGTAGCCGGGGATCATTCCTACGTTGATTCTAGATGACACGCGCCAGCCGGAGAATCTAGCTACCCCTAGTAGAGGAAAACAAAGACCTTTCTTGCCTCCAGAGAAGGGGACCCCAAAGCTGGATAGAAGCCCCCCACAAATAATGACGGTGAGGTAAGAGGAAATGACAAACACAGAAATGAACCAGGTTTAGCACAGAGAGGCCCGCTTACTGATAGCAGAATAAAGAAAGGTAACTTATATGGTCAACAAAAACCCTATTAAAATCCACACTGGAAATTCAAGAACCCCCGAACCGTCTAACGGTCCGGGGGGAGAACACCAGCCCCCCTAGAGCTTCCAGCAAAGGTCAGGATATAGATTTGGAACAAGCTGGACAAAAATACAAAACCAAAACAAATAGCAAAAAGCAAAAGGCAGACTTAGCTGATATAACTGGAACCAGGATCAGTAGACAAGAGCACAGCAGACTAGCTCTGATAACTACGTTGCCAGGCATTGAACTGAAGGTCCAGGGAGCTTATATAGCAACACCCCTAAGTAACGACCCAGGTGCGGATAAAAGGAATGACAGAAAAACCAGAGTCAAAAAACTAGTAACCACTAGAGGGAGCAAAAAGCAAATTCACAACAGTACCCCCCCCTTAGTGAGGGGTCACCGAACCCTCACCACGACCACCAGGGCGATCAGGATGAGCGGCATGAAAGGCACGAACTAAATCGGCCGCATGAACATCAGAGGCGACCACCCAGGAATTATCCTCCTGACCATAGCCCTTCCACTTGACCAGGTACTGAAGCCTCCGGCTGGAGAGGCGAGAATCCAAGATCTTCTCCACCACGTACTCCAACTCGCCCTCAACCAACACCGGAGCAGGAGGCTCAGCAGAAGGAACTACAGGCACAATGTACCGCCGCAACAAGGACCTATGAAATACATTGTGAATAGCAAACGACACAGGAAGATCCAGACGAAAAGATACAGGATTAAGGATTTCCAATATCTTGTAAGGCCCAATAAAACGAGGTTTAAATTTGGGAGAGGAGACCTTCATAGGAACAAAGCGGGAAGAAAGCCATACCAAATCCCCAACGCGTAGTCGGGGACCCACACCGCGGCGGCGGTTGGCAAAGCGCTGAGCCTTCTCCTGTGACAACTTCAAGTTGTCCACCACATGATTCCAGATCTGCTGCAACCTATCCACCACAGAATCCACCCCAGGACAGTCAGAAGGCTCCACATGACCCGAAGAAAAGCGAGGATGGAAACCAGAGTTGCAGAAAAAAGGCGAAACCAAGGTGGCGGAACTAGCCCGATTATTAAGGGCAAACTCAGCCAATGGCAAGAATGTCACCCAATCGTCCTGATCAGCAGAGACAAAACACCTCAAATAAGCCTCCAAAGTCTGATTGGTTCGCTCCGTCTGTCCATTAGTCTGAGGATGGAAAGCAGACGAAAACGACAAATCAATGCCCATCCTACTACAAAAGGATCGCCAGAACCTGGAAACGAACTGGGATCCTCTGTCTGACACAATATTCTCAGGGATGCCGTGCAAACGAACCACGTTCTGGAAAAACACAGGAACCAGATCGGAAGAGGAAGGCAGCTTAGGCAAAGGAACCAAATGGACCATCTTGGAGAAGCGATCACATATCACCCAGATAACAGACATGCCCTGAGATAGCGGAAGATCAGAAATGAAATCCATGGAGATATGTGTCCAAGGTCTCTTCGGGACAGGCAAGGGCAAGAGCAAACCGCTGGCACGAGAACAGCAAGGCTTAGCTCGAGCACAAGTCCCACAGGACTGCACAAATGACCGCACATCCCTTGACAAGGAAGGCCACCAAAAGGACCTGGCCACCAGATCTCTGGTGCCAAAAATTCCCGGGTGACCTGCCAACACCGAGGAATGAACCTCGGAAATGACTCTGCTGGTCCACTTATCCGGGACAAACAGTCTGTCAGGTGGACAAGACTCAGGCCTATCAGCCTGAAATCTCTGCAACACACGTCGCAGATCCGGAGAAATAGCTGACAAGATAACTCCATCTTTAAGAATACCAACAGGATCAGCGACTCCAGGAGCATCAGGCACAAAGCTCCTAGAAAGAGCATCGGCCTTCACATTCTTTGAACCTGGTAAATACGAGACAACAAAATCAAAGCGGGAGAAAAACAATGACCAGCGGGCCTGTCTCGGATTAAGGCGTTTAGCAGACTCGAGATACATCAGATTTTTGTGATCAGTCAAGACCACCACACGATGCTTAGCACCCTCGAGCCAATGACGCCACTCCTCAAATGCCCATTTCATGGCCAACAACTCCCGATTGCCCACATCATAATTTCGCTCAGCAGGCGAAAACTTCCTAGAGAAAAAGGCACAAGGTTTCATAACAGAGCAACCAGGGCCTCTCTGCGACAAAACGGCCCCTGCCCCAATCTCCGAAGCATCCACCTCAACCTGAAAGGGAAGTGAGACGTCAGGCTGGCACAAAACAGGCGCCGAAGTAAACCGGCGTTTCAACTCCTGGAAAGCCTCCACGGCAGCAGGAGCCCAGTTAGCTACATCGGAGCCCTTCTTGGTCATATCCGTCAAAGGTTTCACAATGCTAGAAAAATTAGCGATAAAACGACGGTAGAAGTTAGCGAAGCCCAAGAACTTCTGAAGACTCTTAACTGACGAGGGCTGAGTCCAATCAAGAATAGCTCGGACCTTGACTGGGTCCATCTCCACAGCAGAAGGGGAAAAAATGAACCCCAAAAAGGGAACCTTCTGCACACCAAAGAGACACTTTGAGCCCTTGACAAACAAAGAATTTTCACGCAAAATTTTAAAGACCAACCTGACCTGCTCCACATGCGAATCCCAATTGTCAGAAAAAACCAAAATATCATCCAGATAAACAATCAAAAATTTATCCAGATACTTCCGGAAAATGTCATGCATAAAGGACTGAAAAACTGAAGGCGCATTGGAGAGCCCAAAAGGCATCACCAAGTACTCAAAATGACCTTCGGGCGTATTGAATGCGGTTTTCCATTCATCACCTTGCTTAATGCGCACAAGGTTGTACGCACCACGAAGGTCTATCTTGGTGAACCACTTGGCACCCTTAATCCGGGCAAACAAGTCAGACAACAGCGGTAAAGGATACTGAAATTTGACAGTGATCTTATTTAAAAGTCGATAATCAATACAAGGTCTCAAAGATCCGTCCTTTTTTGCCACAAAAAAGAATCCCGCACCAAGAGGGGAAGAAGACGGACGAATATGTCCTTTCTCCAGAGACTCCTTGATATATGAACGCATAGCGGTATGTTCAGGTACCGACAGATTAAACAGTCTTCCCTTAGGAAATTTACTGCCTGGGATCAAATCTATAGCACAGTCACAGTCCCTATGAGGAGGCAGTGCACTGGACTCAGACTCACTGAAGACATCCTGATAATCAGACAAATACTCCGGAACTTCCGAAGGCGTAGAAGAAGCAATAGACACAGGCAGGGAATCCCCATGAATACCACGACAGCCCCAACTTGAGACTGACATAGCCTTCCAGTCCAGGACTGGATTATGGGTCTGTAACCATGGCAGCCCTAAAACAACCAAATCATGCATTTTATGTAAAACCAGGAAACGTATCACCTCGCGGTGTTCAGGAGTCATGCACATGGTAACCTGTGTCCAATACTGCGGTTTATTTGCTGCCAATGGTGTAGCATCAATACCCCTAAGAGGAATAGGATTTTCTAATGGTTCAAGAGTAAAACCACAGCGCTTAGCAAATGAGAGATCCATGAGACTCAGGGCAGCACCTGAATCTACAAACGCCATGACAGGATAAGATGACAGTGAGCAAATCAAAGTTACAGACAGAATAAATTTAGGTTGCAAATTACCAACGGTGACAGGACTAACAACCTTAGCTATACGTTTAGAGCATGCTGAGATAACATGTGTAGAATCACCACAGTAGTAGCACAAGCCATTCCGGCGTCTATGAATTTTCCGCTCATTTCTAGTCAGGATTCTATCACATTGCATTAAATCAGGTGTCTGTTCAGACAACACCATGAGGGAATTTGCGGTTTTTCTATCACATTGCACCGAATTAGGTGTCTGTTCAGACAACACCATGAGGGAATTTGCGGTTTTGCGCTCCCGCAACCGCCGGTCAATTTGAATAGCCAGTGCCATAGTATCATTCAGACCTGTGGGAATGGGAAAACCCACCATAACATTCTTAATGGCTTCAGAAAGGCCATTTCTAAAATTAGCGGCCAGTGCACACTCGTTCCAATGTGTCAGCACGGACCATTTCCGAAATTTTTGGCAATACACTTCAGCCTCGTCCTGCCCCTGAGACATAGCCAGCAAGGCCTTTTCTGCCTGAATCTCAAGATTGGGTTCCTCATAAAGTAAACCGAGCGCCAGAAAAAACGCATCAAGATCAGCCAATGCCGGATCTCCTGGCGCCAGCGAAAAAGCCCAATCCTGAGGGTCGCCCCGTAAGAACGAAATAACAATTTTTACTTGCTGAGCAGAATCTCCAGATGAACAGGGTCTCAGGGACAAAAACAATTTACAATTATTCACGAAATTCCTAAACTTAAACCTGTCTCCGGAAAACAGTTCAGGAATCGGTATTTTAGGTTCTGACCTAGGATTTCTGATAACATAGTCTTGTATGCCCTGCACACGAGTAGCCAGCTGGTCCACACTTGTAATCAAGGTCTGGACATTCATGTCTGCAGCAAGCATAGCCACTCTGAGGTAAAGGGGAAGAAGAAAAAAAAAAAAAAAAAAAAACTCAGAATCTTCTTTCTTATAATCCCTCTTCTGCAATGCATTAAACATTTAATACTGGCCTGGCAAACTGTTATGACCCCAATGGCGAGGGTCTCAGAGGAACGTGGAAATCTGCAGAATACAAAAATCCAGCTCATAGGGCAGTGGTAACTGGGTTGACCATATATCTACTCCTAACGCCAACACTAGAAGTAGCCGGGGATCATTCCTACGTTGATTCTAGATGACACGCGCCAGCCGGAGAATCTAGCTACCCCTAGTAGAGGAAAACAAAGACCTTTCTTGCCTCCAGAGAAGGGGACCCCAAAGCTGGATAGAAGCCCCCCACAAATAATGACGGTGAGGTAAGAGGAAATGACAAACACAGAAATGAACCAGGTTTAGCACAGAGAGGCCCGCTTACTGATAGCAGAATAAAGAAAGGTAACTTATATGGTCAACAAAAACCCTATTAAAATCCACACTGGAAATTCAAGAACCCCCGAACCGTCTAACGGTCCGGGGGGAGAACACCAGCCCCCCTAGAGCTTCCAGCAAAGGTCAGGATATAGATTTGGAACAAGCTGGACAAAAATACAAAACCAAAACAAATAGCAAAAAGCAAAAGGCAGACTTAGCTGATATAACTGGAACCAGGATCAGTAGACAAGAGCACAGCAGACTAGCTCTGATAACTACGTTGCCAGGCATTGAACTGAAGGTCCAGGGAGCTTATATAGCAACACCCCTAAGTAACGACCCAGGTGCGGATAAAAGGAATGACAGAAAAACCAGAGTCAAAAAACTAGTAACCACTAGAGGGAGCAAAAAGCAAATTCACAACATTTACCGTTCTGGTAAACATTTTAAAAATATTTGGCCGAACACGCAGGACCCGAACATCCACGGGTTCACCCATCACTATCTGAAGTCTTTTGCTGAGAGAATGTAAATAACTTGTAGCACATCTATCTCAGTGAGACTTGGAGTATCATATCATTTTGTTTACATGTTATAAATACAATAAACTTTAAGTGCTATAAAGTTACATTAAATTAAAATATACTTTAAAACAAAAGGACATTTTTAAAAATGGGTGTCATTACATCAAGGTTTGGTAAATTAAACATTTGGATAAAGTTTTACTCAACAGCCTATCCCGATGTGATCTTTTCATCATTCAAGCATACAGTACATCAGACAAGCCATAATATTTAAATCACTATGTTTGTATCATTGCTTACCTTGTAAAAAGACAAAAAGAAAGCGTCTTAGGACTAGGGAAAAATAATAATTTGTGTAACATATAATCCCTTGAAAATAGATTTGATTGAATATTCATGAAAAACACCACCCAGTTTGTTAGACAAAAACCTGTTAAAAAAGCAAGATAAATATAAATACATAGACTAATACAAACAAGTAGCCTAAGGGTCCCTGGTTAAACTCTATATGACCACTACCTGACTGTGGAGGTTGACACACTAAAAAGAATGATAATTTGGTGCTCCCTCTCAGCGACGACTGTCCCAATCTTTCCTTAATAAGCCCTGCACTAAGACAGGCGGGAAAACATATAGCTTTTGAAAGAGATGAATTATAGATATTCAGAGTAATGAAGCCATATGATGAAGTTAGTCTTAAATGTTTGCATATATAACCAGGAATGAAACTCTAAGGTATATTGAAAAATGATACACTTAGAAGATATTTTACAGATAGTTTGTCCCTCTATTTTAAGCAACCACAGGTATATTGTCCTTGTGTGGAACAAACACCATCCTTCCATAAGAACAAAAGCACATTGAAGTGCAATAAATGCAAAGCTCAACAATAGGAAGTGTAACCTAGTGTAAAAGATAACCACAAATAAAGTATACACTGCAAATGGAAGGAATAAAAGAAAAAGTAAGATGGGGGACTTATCCCATGTAGGAGATCTCGCCTTGACACGTTTGTCTTCTATATGGTTCATCAGGAGGCCCGATAGGAATCTGGCTATGCCCGAGATGCTAGGTGCTCCGATAGAGAAAGCATACCTCATACCTTGTAAAAAGAGCCTATGACAACACCACACTGAACATGCCCAAGCTTGACCCTCTCATTGTTTTGATATAGGTAGATTACTAAGTCAGTGCGCCTCAAAAATGGCAGTTCTGTTAAGGTATTTTTGCTATGCAGTGGTTAGTATCTGAAACTAGTGAACAGCAATAAGGTCTTCTGCTCAAATCTGTCATTGATATGCATGGAAATTGAAGGATAGCCCATCTAAAACAATCCTACTGTTCCTTTTCCTTTATTTCTGTCCTATATGGCCTGTGCCATGTAAATAACAAATAAAGCCTAGCTCACTCTCCCTTAGTCCAGTGACTCCTGTGACTACATTGCTGTTTAAGTCTTTGTTAGTCATTTAAATATGACCTTTTGATGCACTTCAACTTGATGAGTATGTATCAGATTTCTTAGCCACAGATGGGTAACATACCTGTGTTAACCCCTATCAGTTACCAAGAGTACCTAAAATGAGTATGTAGAAATCAGAACTGGACAGTGGAGCAATGAAAGAAGTTGGGGAACATTGGAAAAAGATGCACCAAGATACACAATGGAAAGATAGCAAGCTTGGAGAGGCAGTATGATGCTCAAGGCATGTTCTGCTTTGAAAGCACTTGGTATTTAAGTCTATGGTGCATTGACATGTACCACTTACCTAAACATTGTTGCCGATAAATTACACATCTTCATTGCAATTATGTTGCCTAAAAGCAGTGGACTCTGTTAGCAAGACTTGCCACACTAAAATTATGTTCTGGAATGTTTTGAGAAAAATGACAAAAATCATGCAAGGTGTTGACTTACTTCAAATTTCACAAATCTCAATGTCATTAGGCATCCATTAGATATGCTACAAAAATAAGTCACTAACAAATATAGCACAAAAAGAGGAATTAGATATCCTCCAAAAAATTCAAAGAATACTGTGGAGGTTGACACACTAAAAAGAATGATAATTTGGTGCTCCCTCTCAGCGACGACTGTCCCAATCTTTCCTTAATAAGCCCTGCACTAAGACAGGCGGGAAAACATATAGCTTTTGAAAGAGATGAATTATAGATATTCAGAGTAATGAAGCCATATGATGAAGTTAGTCTTAAATGTTTGCATATATAACCAGGAATGAAACTCTAAGGTATGAATACTTCAAATTTCACAAATCTCAATGTCATTAGGCATCCATTAGATATGCTACAAAAATAAGTCACTAACAAATATAGCACAAAAAGAGGAATTAGATATCCTCCAAAAAATTCAAAGAATACTAGCAAAAAGGCAGAGATGCTTACCTACCTAGACCTCCAAACAATGCACTGTCAGGATGTAGTAGACCCATGTAGTTAAGATGGCGACAACACAGGTGCAGCAATAACAATGAGGCATCCACTCACCATCTACCAATCCCATTGGAGAGGGTGGTTTCTTGGCAAATTACTGCACATAAAAGACTTGTATCTGGTGCTGTTCACACAATGGAAATGCACAGCATCCAGGTTAACAGCCTATTAGTGATGCCCTTCTATTAAAACAGGCGGGGTGCCCAGCACTATCCATATGCATCCCATGTGAACAGACACCACAGTTTACAAGACCAAATGGGCCCTACTGCAACCCAGAAAAAAGTGTAAAAAACACATATAAAAAATATGTGAAGTATTAGTTAATATTTTGGCCAAAATATGCAAGCTCGTAACCCACGTCTCGGGTCCCCACTCTTATGAGTCCTAACACTAACAAATATAGCACAAAAAGAGGATTTAAAAATCCTACAAAAATTCAAAAAGGCAGAGATGCTTACCTACCTAGGCCTCCAAAGATAGTGACAACACAGGTGCAGAAATACCGAGGAGGCAACCACTCACCACCTACCAATCCCAATGGAGGGGGTGGCTGCTTGGCATATTACTGCACATAAAAGACTTGTATGTGGGGCTGGAAAAATAAGTCAAAACAATATGCCTAGAGGTACCACTTCTCAATTTTCTGGAATTAATTGCAATTTACAGATGTAGATCGGAAGGTAATGTCTTTGTACCATATATCACGAGATGCATATCAAGCTTTTGTGCAGTCCAGTAGTGTAGCTACCAGAGGGCAGAGGGGGCAGTCACCCCAGGTCCCCCAGTCTGAGGGGGCCTACCCAGAGCTACGCTACAGTACTGTATTGTATCGGCATGCACAGCACGCCAATACAGTTACACTGCGGCAGAGCAGGGAGACACGATCTCCCTGCTCTTCCACCCTGCCATTATGGGGCCCGAGCAGACAGGGGGACCCTGGTGCTAGTAATGGGCCCTCCACTCATCATCGGAGGTTCAACTGTATCGGCTGGATGCCAATTCAGCAGACTGCATTGATGAGAGAAGGAGCGCTATGCTCCCTCTCACATCATCCCCTCTCAGCATCTGACATCACCGACGCCATTACTGACAGAGGTCGCAATGATGTTACTACTCGGCACTCGCTGTCTGGAGATGTGTGGGCACTTGGAGCAGCGGAGGACCAGGATGAAGAGAGGTATTTATTTATTGCTTTTATGAGGTTGCATTATACTATAGAGTCTACCTACGGTGGGAGGGCTGTATTATATTATAGAGTCTGATTATGAAGGGATGCATTATGGAGTCTGCCTACTATAGAGTCTGCCTACAGGGGGCTGTATTATACTATAGAGTCTGTCTGTGGAGGGTGCATTATGGAGTCTGCTACTATACAGTCTGCCTATGGGGGCTGTATTATACTGTAGAGTCTGCCTTTGCAGGGTGCATTATGGGATCTGCCTACTGGGGGCTGTATTATACTATAGAGTCAGCCTGTAGGGGGTGCATTATGCAGTCTGCCTGCTATAGAGTCTGCCAATGGGGGGGCTGTATTATACTACAGAGTTTGCCTATGGTGTGGTGCATTTTGGAGTCTGCCTACAGGGGGGCTGTATTATACTATAGAGTCTGCCTGTGAGGGGGTACATTATGGAGTCTGCCTACTACAGAGTTTGACTATGGGTGGGGCTGTATTTATACTACAGAGTCTGCCTATGGGGTGCTGCATTATACTATATAGTCTGCCTATGGGGGCTGTATTATACTATAGAGTCTGCCTGTGGGGGGGTGCATTATGGAGTCTGCCTACTATAGAGTCTGCCTATGGGAGGCAGGGGCTGTTTTATGCTATAGAGTCTGCCTTTGAGGGGTGCATTATTGAATTTGCCTACAGGGTGTTAGGGCTAGCAGAACGCACCAAGTAAATATAGAGGTTTTATTATAATTGATGCGTTCGCAGCCCGGGGTCCACCGTGCAGGAGAACCTGCTGCTAGCAAACGGCGGAACTATATGGCAGTATGAGCTAACCCTGTTACTTCACAGAGTAGCCGAAACTCAAAGCACTGCGCCCTGTTTGACTTCACAGTGGCACAGGCTAACTACTCAACTGAGAGCAGTCAGTGGTCATGCATGCACACAAACTCCTCACCGGAGGTGCCAGCATTCTAGGGGCTTATTTCAGCCAGGTCCCTGAATACATTCACACAAATTCTCCTTGCCAGAGGTGCCAGCATTCTAGGGGCTTATTTCAGCCGGGTCCCTGAACACAAACTCACATGACCACACTGGCGCAAAGCACATAACATAGAACAATACTAGCGCATGGGCGTGCGGCCATGCAAGCCTTAAATAGTTGCAGCACATACAGAACCTTCCTAGAAGGACCAATGAGAGGCTGCCACAGAGCGTGAGCACCTACAGGACCTTCCTGAAGGACCAATGGCCTTAGCTGCAGTATCTGATCATGTGACCCTCGATCTCCACTGAGAGATCTTACTCTGGGCATGCTCAGAATGAGAAAAGCAGGACTTAGTCCCAGAAGCGTCTGCTCGCTGCTGCCCAGCACTGACCTCCATGGCAGAAGCAGGAAAAGCAGCAGTAACTCTTTGTTCAGAGTCAGACTGAGTGAGACGCTGGGACCGAAGTCTCCGCTTAGCAGGCTCCACTGCGGCAGAAGAAGAATGGGAGACCGCAGCGGAGATGGCCCGAGATTCCCCCTGTGCAGAGGTGGGAACTCGACCCCTAACACAGGGGGCTGTATTATGCTTTAGAGTCTGCCTATGGGAGTTGCATTATGGAGTCTTCCTACTATAGAGTTTGCCTATGGGGTGCTGTATTATACTATATAGTCTGCCTAGTCTGTATTATAGTCTGTATTATGCTATAGAGTCTGCCTGTGGGGGTGTGCATTATGGAGTCTGCCTACTATAGAGTCTGCCTAGGGATGGGCTGTATTGT
This sequence comes from Ranitomeya variabilis, assembly GCF_051348905.1. NCBI lineage: Eukaryota > Metazoa > Chordata > Amphibia > Anura > Dendrobatidae > Ranitomeya > Ranitomeya variabilis. Next base: position 830,477,807 of record NC_135233.1, read on the forward strand.
ACTATAGAGTCTGCCCATGGGGGCTGCATTACACTATAGAGTCTGCCCATGGGGACTGCATTATACTATAGAGTCTGCCCATGTGGGCTGCATTATAATATAGAATCTGCCTATGGGGTGCTGTATAATATTATAGAGTCTGCCTACGGGGGAGGTGCATTATACTATAGAGTCTGCCTATAGGGGGTGCATTATACTATAGAATCTGCCTATGGTGGTGCATTATACTAGAGTCTGACCATTGGGGGCTGCATTATACTATAGAATATGCCTATGGGGGAGGTGCTTTATACTATAGAGTCTGCCCATAAGGGGTGCATTATACTATATAGAGTCTGCAAATGGGGTGCATTATACAATATAAAGTCTGCTTATGGGGTGTGCAGAATACTATAGAGTCTACCTATGGTGGGTGCATTATACCCTATAGAGTCTGCCAATGGGGAGTGTATTATACTAAATAAAGTATGCCCGTGGGAAATGCATTATACTATAGAGGCCTATGGGGAGTACATTATACTATGTGGAGGCCTATGGGGAGTGCATTATACTATATTGAGAACAATCTGGTGCATTATACTATATGGAGGCTATCTAGGGGACCATCATACAGTGTTGGAGCCATTAAACAGTTCGATGGCTACTAAGGGGCAGTATACTGTGTGGGTGGTACTATAGAGAGAGAGGTCATTATACTGTGTATTTGGGAACTGTACTGGAGGGAGACTTGGGACATTATTAAATCTAAAGTGGGTACTTATTGTTATAGAAAACTCAAGTTACTGTGACTGTCAAAAGGGCACACAGGGTATTATTACTTTCTAGGTTTCTAGTGGGCAAAATGTGGGCACTGTTTTCTAGAGTATTTGCACCTGGCATTACTATATTCTAGAGGGGTGCTTTAGAATTTAGAGGGCACACAGAACCACACAGTAGGTGCAGTAATAGGGACACATATGGCAGCAGTGGCTCAGCATTGGGGTATCAGCAGGATAAGCAGTTTGTGCAGGTTGGGAATAGATGATGATGGCTGGAATATGAGAAGTGGAATGTGTCTTTGTTGTAATCTCTGCAGCCGAGTCCTGGCTGGAGAAGTCATATCGGTCTGGGCCAGATAGAAAAGGCAGGAAAAGTGAATGATTACATCCAAAAGAACAACAGCTGTAAGTCACCATGTGCTGTAATCACTTATATGTTCTATAGTACTGGTATATACCACCGACCATATGGTGGTAATATGAATGTTAGTTTTTGTATAGAGATTATTTTCAGCAACAGTGCGGTCATCTGCTGAGGCTCTCCTACATCCACTATTAGGCCAGGGTCACTTGAGCGTAGAATACTGACGAGTGCTATGTGAGAAAACATTGCATAGCACTCGGACCAGTGTTAATTTATGGGGCAGCTCACATCTGCGATTATTTTCTCATGCTGAATCGGCATGGGAGAACAATCACAGCATGCTATGATTGGCACCAAGACTCGGCTGAGTTTCGGCTCACTCACACCCATATAATTCTATAGGTGCAAGTGACACAATGCACATCACTTGGATATCATAGAGTGCGGTGCGATATACGCTGACGCCGGCAGTGGAGGAAATGGAGAAAATTTATTTCTCCACCTCCTCCACAGCAGTGCTTCGATTCTCTCTGTGTGAGAGGATCGGACCACAGTAGCATTATACTCGGCTCCCGCTCAGAGTAGAGCAGGAGATGAGGGTCATTAGCATATTGCATCTGATGCTCTTGCATCGGATGCCATACGCTAGTGTGACCCCAGCCTTAGGGTGCATCACCGAGTTGTAAAAAAGGGGCCCAGGCAGAAGTTTGACTTCCCTTGAACCAAAACCCTAGATATGCCTCTGGTGCAGTCTATGCTTTGAAGGGTTAAAGCTAGCCCAAAAACATTTTATATGGTCAACTATTATAATATTAACTATTTTGTTTGTTACCTGATATTTGGAAAACAATCTACTTGATTTTGTCTGGAAGAGAAATGGATATTTGCTTTTCTTTCCTGATCTATGTCAGAACAATTTGATCAATTTTTATAGATGTCTCTAATCAATCGAATAATTATTCACTTGAAGGACTGCAGTAAGAGATATGACTGGTAATCAGTACAGCTATTGACTCATGCATAAATAATTAATAATTAAACACCTTTAACGCTTAGAAATGCACTTTCACCAAGAATATTATTTACATAAATCTTTTAAAGAGATATTTCCAGAGACTGTAAAAGTCTGTAGGTTTAATGAAACATTGAGTAATTTTGTATCATTATATATTATTTGTATCACAATCTCAAATATCTAGAGTTTATATAAAAATATCACACATAATATTATCACATTAAAATTGGAATAATCAAAAGCTATTTCAAAGAAGTTATCTTTTTTCCAGGAGGATACAGCATGCTGAAAATACAGATGTGTCCAGGGCTAGGTTATATAGCAGCATGTGTTTTAAGACATATGTAAATAATACATAAGTGTAAATGTTGCATTTTTGAACATTTGTTAATATACAACTCACACTGAACTTTGTAAAATTATAAGGATCTTCTATAATTACTTAGAAAACTGATTTTATCTGACTTGGTGGATGAATAGTATTTTCAGCTAATTAGACTATGCCCCCTAAGACTCCTAAACACAAGGAAAGCATTCATGAAATGGCAATTGTCTATACACTAAAGAGTAAATAAATTGGAGCAGAAATGAATTCTACTCCAATTTTACAAATATCTCCTCTCACCAAATTCACTTGTGCATGGATTCAGCTCTCTGACTGTTTTTCTGAACCAAAAAAGTCCATTGAAATGTTACAAAAAAATCTCTGATCCCTCCGCATCACCCATCGGGTCCTTGCTATATCTTCAGCTTCGCTTCCTCTCACATTGACATTCCCATGCCGCTCATGTTTGGTCAGGATTTCCAGCTTTGATGAGGGACAAGAAGACCTGAGGTTTTCAGCAGGGTGGGAGAGGCACAGGGCTACACGATATCCACCACAAGTCGCTCTACTTGTGGTGGATACCACGTAGCCCTGAGCCTCTCCCTCCCGCTGGTCAGACTGACCTGCCATACAATATGTTTTCCAGAATATATATTTTTCCAGTAAACTTTACTGTATCTTCATTCTTGATGCAAATTAATTCCTACCGGGTTCTACTATATTTACCACTCTCGCTACAATTAGCACACTGATGAAGGTCCTTTGCAGACCGAAATGTTTGTGACTACTGTATGTATATTAAACACCTCTTTTGCATCACATCTATTGGAGTGTGCTAGTTATAACTATTTCACGCATTAAGGTTTGGGAACCTATATCTATGCACCTCCCCTGTTAGGCTGTGCTGAACATTTTCTATACCATTCATTTTTTGTGATCTCAGGATGGGTGAGGGCTCATTTTTTTGCATGCCGAGCTGACGTTTTTAATAATACCATTTTGGTGCAGACACGATTTTTTGATCGCCCATTATTGCATTTTAATGCAATGTAGTGGCGACCATAAAATGTAATTCTGGCGTTTTTATTTTTTTTCTCACTACACCACGTAGTGATCAGGTTAATCCTTTTTTTTGTTTATAGATCAGGCGATTCTGAATGCAGCAATACCAAATAGGGGTATGTTTGATTTTCTTTTATTGTTTTATTTTGGGTGGGGCGAAAAGGGGGTGATTTGAACTTTTATATATTTTTTTAATTTTTAATATCTTTAAAAGCATTTTTTTACTTTTGGAATGCTTCAATAGTCTCCATGGGAGACTAGAAGTTGCCATAACCCAATCGGCTCTGCTACATAGAGGCGATGATCAGCTTGCCTATATGTAGCTGAGTTACTCACTTGCTATGAGAGCCGACTACTGGGCACACACACTATATTCCCTGGAGACAACCCTTCTGGGGTTCCAGGGCCAACTACTCCAGTCAGTGGCTTTTGGAGTGCATCCACAGAGAGGAGGTAGCAGCATGCTTAGGAAGCTGACAGTTCATTGAGGTATTTGTCCAGGTGTCCTGGTTGTCTTCACCTGGGTGCTTCAAACTTATGTACGAGCTCAGTGATGGACAGTGAATCAAATCTGTATTCCTCCTGTTGGAGCCATGGTGTCTTGGCTACTTTCATCTAGAGTCCCCCTGCAGAAGGACAGGGATGCCTTTTATGCACACATTGCCATTTTATACACACATCTGTCCTTCAGTCCATCATCCACAAGTGAGGGGGAAGGTGGGATGAGATCAACTCTCATTGTTTGAGTATTCAATCAATTTGCATAATTTATTCTTAAATGTTTGCAGGTCAACAAACTACATGGCCTTGTACAATGGGTAATCAACATATTAGTAAACTTCAATTGTTCAATTACCTAGTGTTCCTGTCCTCCAAGGATAGCAACACAATAATCAATTCAAGAGTCAACATTTAGGCTCATATGACCAATGGTCTATTTCTCTTGACCCACCAAAAAATACATAAAAGTCAACGTTTAGGCTTATATGAAGAATGGCCTATGCCTCTTGACCCAACTAAGAAAATCACTTATGGCCTAATCAAGAACACATGCTGTGTCATCAGATGTGAATTTTTGTCTCTCTTTGGTATGTTATTAGATGTGCAAAGATTTAGAAAGATAAATATGGGGTAGATAGACAGATATGGATACAAGTGTTTCTCTCAAAATGAGAATACCATCAAAAAGTTAATTTATTTCAGTTCTTTAATACAAAAAAATGGATCTCATATATTATGTAGAGTCATTATAACCAGAGTTATCTATTTCAAGTGTTTATTACTGTTAATGTTGATGATTGTGGCTTACAACCAATGAAAAACCAAAAGTAATTCTCAGTAAATTAGAATACTTTGTAGCACCAGCTTGAAAAATGATTTTAAAATCTGAAATGTTGGCCTACTGAAATGTATGTTCAGTAAATGCACTCAATACTTGGTTGGGGCTCCTTTTGCATCAATTACTGCATCAATGCAACATGGCATGGAGGCAATTAGCCTGTGGCTCTGCTGAGGTGTTATGAAAGCACAGGTTGCTTAGACAGCAGCCTTCAGCTTGTCTAAAGCATTACCGTGCATGGCAGGCAATTGCCGCATGTTTTTTGGCTGTCTAACAGCATGGTGCTTGATCACCAGTGATACTTGATCTAGTAACGAGCATAGCAGGGCACCCCAATGCTCGATCGACTATCAAGCAGTGGCAACCATGCTCGCTCATCACTAATACTGACCAAATAACAAAACAGAAATGTAAAAAAATTGAATTTAGTAGTATAACAAAAATGATAAACAAATTTACATGGAAAATGGGAAAACAAAACTTATGTAAAAGATATAAAAAGGATATGTATTGTTGCATAACAAAAAAGTACTTTAACGGCCAGAGATGAAACAAACTAGGCTCATGCTAGGTAGTATATCATAAATAAATATTACTGTACAAAGGTGAAAAATATTTAGAATTGAGAGCTCTCAGTGGTTGATACCTTTTAATGGCTAACTGAAAAGATGGTAACAAATTGCAAGCTTTCGAGACTTCTCAGGCCTCTTCATCAGGCATAGACTAAAAGAAATTCTGGAGAATCACATATTTATGCACAAAGCATCACTCTTTTAGTCTATGCCTGATGAAGAGGCCTGAGTAGTCTCAAAAGCTTGCAATTTGTTACCATCTTTTCAGTTAGCCATTAAAAGGTATCAACCACTGAGGACTCTCAATTCTAAATATTTTTCTATCTACTGGCTAACATGGTACCAAGATATACAGTATATCTTTCCTGTACAAAGGTGATAACGTATATGACATCCTGAAACTATAGGAATCATGGCATGTTTATTATATCTGGGCATGAGGACATTTTTTATATATCTACTGTATATAGAAGTAAAGGTTGGTTTCGCACCCTTATCTCCTTGCACATGGTGTAAGTGGAATTGGGATGGACAAATAACTAAAAAAGGCATTGATTGATAAAAGGAAATAATTGCTTCTACTGATAAAATTCAGATTAACTGACTCACGGGTTTGCAACCATGTGGTAAATGTAAGCATACAAAGAAATGCTAATGGAGCTATGGAGATATTCATATCAATGCTTGGAGCATGGCAATAACTGAGCTGGCTGGAGTCAAGTGGCTTTAAGTAAGAATACTACTGTATATGTGGATACAGTGAGTGAAAATCTGGCTGAGTGTCAGGAGTTTCCAGACGAGGCCGGAAGTGAAGGTTACTGAAATGTGTTGCCTGCATTGATCTTAGTTGAAGGGTAATACGTCACTGGACGTTATGTATTGCTGGTTACCCATGTCGTAATCTGCTAGTTCAAAGTGCTGAATGGTGAAGCAGACAAAATTAGGTGGGCCCAAGGAAAGTAAAGAGATCCACATATGGGAAGAAATGCAAAGAAATATATAGAACAAAGAGATGACTATATATATATAAGAATAGACAAAAATAAGGAATAAATGATGAAATATAAAATGTTGAAGAAAGGAATAAAAGTGATTAAGAAAGAAATAACAAAAAAGTAACAAAAATTAAGAAATAAAAATAGATAAACAAAAAATTAATATAAATAAAAAGTCAGGATGGGGATAAAAAAAAAATAAATGAAATATAAAAAAATGTAATTAAAATATAACAAAAAATGGAAAAAAAAGAATATGAATGAGAAGTAAGAGACATAGTGGAATATCAGGACAGGTCGTAGAGAAAATGTAGAACAATAATAACAGTGCAGATTGGAAAGAATACCTAAAAAGAGAATGAAGAAGGGAAGTAGAAAAGTAAATAGTGAACCTACTGTATACCTGTTCTAAGAGTGAGGAATGAGGGATCAATCTAAGCATTGCTGTGGAAAAAGAAAACTAGATTAGCAATATTTCAGATAAAACTGGAAACCTCATAATCCCTATTGAGTCCCCTGAGCTCAAGAGTTTCGAATATATGTATCCAAAAAGGATTCATGTCTTGTTAAGATATTCAATCTGTTGCCATCCCTTCTTTAAGCCAGCACTTGTTCTAAAACCTGGAATTTTAACTGAAAGACTTTGTGCTTCATCTGATTAAAATAATATGGAAGAAGTTAATATGTTTTGCCACATCAGATATTCGACTTTTGTTGGTAAAGTCGGTCTCATATATTCTGGATGGTTTTTCCAACATATATGAGACAGCATGGACACTTGATATCATAACTCCCATATGAAGAATCACAAGTAAAAAACATTTTATGGCAATCTCCAGGACTGTGTGAGAATGAAATAAACTTTCTCCCTTTTGAACATTACTGCATTGAGGGCAATGAATGCATGGAAAGGTGCCTTTTTTGGAATGCTTAGTAACCTTTGTACTGGTAATCTTATAGAGACTGTTGTGAATTCAGCTCTTGGGCTCCTTCCGGTGGTTGTAAGTAGCACTTTTGTGAATTCTGCTCTTGGGCTCCCTCCTGTGGTTTTGAGTGGTATAGCTGCTTCTGGGATTTAGTATCAGCAGCTGCTTCCACTGATCTTCTTTCTGCTCGGCTATTTTAGTCTGGCTTTATCCCTCAATCAATGCCAGTTGCCAATTGTTCTTGCCTGGAGGCACGGCTCTTGGATTTCCCTGACACTCTGACCCGTTCAGCAAAGCTGTCCTTGCTTGTCCTTTTGCAGTCCACTTTTGTGGACTTATTGTTCAGCACATTTATGTTTTGTTCATTTGTCCAGCTTATCAGTATGTATCTATTTAGCTAAGCTGGAAGCTCTGGGCTGCAGATTTTGCCCTCCACACCTTTAGTCAGGTGTGGAGATTTTTGCATATCTCTGCGGTGGACTTTTTCTAGTTTTTATTACTGACCGCACAGTGTTTCTTTCCTTACTGTCTATCTAGCTAGAATTGGCCTCCTTTGCTGAATCTTGTTTCATACTACATATGTAATTTCCTTCTCCTCTCACAGCCAATATTTGTGGGGGGCTGTCCTATCCTTTGGGGATTTTCTCTGAGGCAAGATAGCTTTCCGTTTCTACCTTTAGGGGTAGCTAGTTCTCCGGCTGTGACGAGATGTCCAGGGAGTGACAGGAACATTCCACGGCTACTGCTAGTGTTGTGTTAAGATCAGGGACTGCGGTCTGTATAGTTACCACCTGCCCAGAGCTAGTCGCATGTCGCTCCTAAATTACCAGTCCATAACAAGAGACCCCCACATCTCCATGTACAAGTTTGTCACAAAGATTGGCTGAGCATCTAAAGCATGGTAAGACGAAAGTTTAAATTCCTCTACCTGGGGGTAGATGGCTCTCAACAGGCACAAATATTTATGTATGCATGGTGCATTCTATACATAAAAGGATGAAATGTATGGACAAAAAGGATTCTCTGTCCCAAAGATCTCTGAGGAATAATGGGTGGGTTTCTTCAATGTTGTAAACATTTTTTAGGATAAATCCTCACTTGAAATCTCTGTTCTATCTTTTCTAGACTTTTGCTATATGCTTGGATATTAGTCACTATGTGTTTCACTTTACTGAATGGTGAAATAGGAATAAATTCTATAGTGGATAGGTGTGGCAACTTGAAAAAAGAAGGCGGTTATTGCTATCAATCTTTTTGACAAAAAGGTCAATGTCCAGGCTACCATCTTATATTTATAAGTGAGGCAGAGTAAAAGTCATTTCTGAAGTAAAGAAAATTGTGTAGGACTTAAATTTTGGGAAGAAATATTGATGATAGAGTTTCCCAACATGTTATCTCATTTGTATTTTTGTCCATGGCAGACCTGTTGCATTGTCTTCCTCTTCTCATCTTCCTCTTGAAAAATTTTTTCTTCTGTTTTCTAAAAAAATATTTCACTGTCATTCATTGTCTGAGCTTGAGTGGTTAGTGCCCGAGGGGGTTATAAATATCATATTGACCTCAAACTTCATTGGTCTATGTCGCCTCAGCTCCCAGCTGATTGTTCAAGCTTCAAAGTCTGACTCCGGTCTCCTGTTCAACGGTGCTTTCTTCCAAATGAAAGTAAAATGGATTAGTCAAAAGGATATCAATTGTAATGACATGCATCCAGTATAAACAAACACATCCATTACATACAAAAACTGCAAGATAACTAGTGACAGCATTGTTAACTTATGTCTGTAGATGCCTATATATGTCTATACACAGTGGCACTGTATACGTGAAAAGTGGAATATGTTGGAAAACCCTCCTGATGTCTATTTCCGATGGAAGACATAAGCTGATGTGGAACCATAGTAACAGATTAATAACTTTTGTGAAATACTTTAAAGATTATTACCACCTTTATAGAGGGATATTGCTTGATAATGCTTGTAAAAACAAGCTCTTTTGCAGGTTTCTGCTTCTTAAAATTCCCTTGGTCCTTGAGAAATTAATACTTTTATTTTGCCAACAACTCATTGCCTAATAGATTGACCACCGCTGCTGTATAGTTTATAACTCAGGGCTGAAACTGATAGGTATTAGGGGGTAACTGCACATTCCAGCAATCCTGGCCACCTTTACAACAGAGCTTACAAGCTCAAAAGAAAAGAGACTGTAAGCGCTACACTTGTCCTGGTCTCTAGCTGCAGTGGTCGATCTCTAAGGCATCTAAATGTAACAAAAGAAAAGTGTTGATATCTCAAGAACAGGTGAAAAATGTATTAAACAGTAAATTGAAATTTTGCTTGCATTCACATACACAATGAAACAAAACCCATTTATAATGATGGGAGTAACCCTTTAAGTGTCTTCAAAGTAAATTAGGAAGCTAAATATGTATAAAAAGTAAGCAACAAGTTTAACTTCATGTCTGTAGTACATTTAACTTCCCAAGGAACATATTTGCTGTAGTTTATTTTTCTGATGACAACAATGCATTGAATGTGATATACAAATATTATGCCCTTTGTACATCTTAATTTAATTTTTGTATTGACCTCTCTGTAGCATTACTCTTCAAGTCAATATATTTATAATTTAATTTTCTGTAGAATTTGGTACACTCTGTGGTGTTTCTTAGCAAAGCTCTTTTGGTGATAACAGACTAGAACAGGAAATCATGCTTTTCATATATTATTATTGCTTTTGTCACTGGTGTATATCAATTGAAATTATATTGTATCATGATGAAAATGATAACAAAGCAGCAGGAATTTGAGTTACATAACTTTAGTGAGCCCAAAGTATTGGAAAACAAGATATGTCCTCAAATACCAGAATGCTTTCAGAATAATAAAATGATATCAGAAGATAATGAATATCCCCAGTGTCTTTGAGGAAATGACTCAGAACTAAAACACAGGCCTCAAGCAGCTCTGGCCCCACGCTGAGCAAAAGAAATAGGTGATATACAGCAATATTACTGGAATCTATACCACACGTGAAATAAGCTTTCAGAGTTTCACAGTATAATAGTACTCTCACATGGTGATAAGAATATTGTCATATTTCAGTGAAAAACAAATACATTTTGAGATCTTTTTTCTGTAAGCTGTAGCCTCTTAAAACCCACTGCAGTAATAAAAAGAAAGTACCATTTATTACTTTAAGACTGCACAAAGTGCAGAACTTTTCTCATTTCTTTCCACCTTCGCTTTATGCTTTTCAACACCACAACACACACTACAGAAAATAAAAGAACGCAACATTGCACTTATACTTGCATTGCACATGAAGTTTTTAGAGCATCATAGTCATAATACAACTAAAGGATAAATGCAAAATATTTTAAAATCGATGAGTAAGGCTTATATCTAAACATTTAATTTTAAAAATATGTCATTCAAAGTATGCCCATTATAACTATCAGCTACTGCGTCATGGTTTTACTCTAATTATGGCTCTAAGCTATTCCACGAGAAATGACTCTGCAGTCATTCATGAACTGGGTCTTGTCTTAAAGTTCATTCTTTGCTTTTTTACTTCCAGAAATACAGAAATTGATGTGTTGATGCAAATAAATATCCAATTAAAAATATTTATTTCTGTAGTTCTGAGCACAACTAATGAAATAAGCTAGAGCACATGTTGCTACAGTGGAATGTAAAAGTTTGGACACCCCTGACTTAAACTGCTATTATTTGGAACATTAAAGCAAGTTGAAGATGAAATACTCCCTGAAAGGGCTAAAGTTAAAAATGACTCATTTCCTTTGCATTTTAGGCAAAATAGCAAAAATATATTATCATTATTTACATTTTAAAAGTTACAAAAAGGAAAATAGGACTATGCAAAAGTTTGGGCACCTTTGGAGATTTGCGTGCTCAGATAACTTTGATCGAGGTTTCAGACCTTAAGCAGCCTGTTGAGGTTATGGCTTTTAAGTATCATCATTAGGAAAGGCCAGGTGATGCAAATTTAACAGCTTTATAAAAACCCAGCCTGCTCTAACCTCGTGCCAAAAAAACAGCAGCCATGGTTTCTTCTAAGCAACTGCCTTGAACTCTGAAAATGAAAATGGTGGAGGCCCACAAAGCAAGTGAAGGTTATAAGAATAGGGCAAAGCTTTTTCTAGTTGCCTTTTCCTCAGTTCGAAATGTAATTAATCACTTGCAGTTAAAGGAAGAGTGGAAGTCAAGATAAGATCTGGGAGACCAAGCAAAATTTCAGTGAGAGCTGCTTATAGAATTATTAGAGAGGCAAATTATAACCCCTACTTGACTGCAAAAAACCTTCAGAAAGATTTAGCAGACTGTGGAATTGTGGCACATTGTTCTACTGTTCAGAGACACCTGCACAAATATGACATTCATGAAAGACTCATCAGAAAAAAACCTCTTCTGCATGCTCATCATAAAGTTCAGCATCAGAAGTATGCAAAAGAACATCTAAACAAGCCTGATGCGTTTTGGAAAAGAGTCCAAAGGACCTATGAATCTGAAATAGAACTCTTTGACCACAATGATCAAAGGTACATGTGGAAAAAGGGCACATAATTTCTATTAAGCATGGGGATAGATCAATCATGCTTCTGGGTTGTGTTGCAGCCAATGGCACAGAGAACATTTCATGGTTATAGGGAAGAATGGACACCATCTATAAAAAAGTGGAAGTTGAAAATATGATAGCTTCAGCAAATGTATAGTAATCCTAAACACACTTCAAAATCAACAATAGATTGCATCAAAAGGTGCAAACTGAAGGATTTATAATAGCCTTCATAGTCCCCTGATCTGAACATCATTGGAAATCGGTGACTAGATCTAAAAATACCAGTGAATGGAAGACAACTTGGGAATCTCATAGAACTGGAAGAATTTTTGAAGGAAGAATGGATGAAAATAGCACAAACGCGAATTGGAAGACTCTTGGCTTGCTACAAAAAATGTTTATAAGCCGTGGAACTTGCAAAGGGTGTACTGCTTGGTACTTACCATGTAGGTTGAAAAAACTTTTGCATAGGACCATTTTCCTTGTAATTTTTTATAATATAATATAAAAATGACTATATATACACTCACTGGCCACTTTATTAGGTACACCTGTCCAACTTCTTGTTAACACTTAATTTCTAATCAGCCAATCACATGGCGGCAACTCAGTGCATTTAGGCATGTAGACATGGTCAAGACAATCTCCTGCAGTTCAAACCGAGCATCAGTATGGGGAAGAAAGGTGATTTGAGTGCCTTTGAACGTGGCATGGTTGTTGGTGCCAGAAGGGCTGGTCTGAGTATTTCAGAAACTGCTGATCTACTGGGATTTTCACGCACAACCATCTCTAGGGTTTACAGAGAATGGTCCGAAAAAGAAAAAAAATCCAGTGAGCGGCAGTTCTGTGGGCGGAAATGCCTTGTTGATGCCAGAGGTCAGAGGAGAATGGGCAGACTGGTTCGAGCTGATAGAAAGGCAACAGTGACTCAAATCGCCACCCGTTACAACCAAGGTAGGCCTAAGAGCATCTCTGAACGCACAGTGCGTCGAACTTTGAGGCAGATGGGCTACAGCAGCAGAAGACCACACCGGGTACCACTCCTTTCAGCTAAGAACAGGAAACTGAGACTACAATTTGTACAAGCTCATCGAAATTGGACAGTAGAAGATTGGAAAAACGTTGCTTGGTCTGATGAGTCTCGATTTCTGCTGCAACATTCGGATGGTAGGGTCAGAATTTGGCGTAAACAACATGAAAGCATGGATCCATCCTGCCTTGTATGGAGCATCTTTGGGATGTGCAGCCGACAAATCTGCGGCAACTGTGTGATGCCATCATGTCAATATGGACCAAAATCTCTGAGGAATGCTTCCAGCACCTTGTTGAATCTATGCCACGAAGAATTGAGGCAGTTCTGAAGGCAAAAGGGGTCCAACCCGTTACTAGCATGGTGTACCTAATAAAGTGGCCGGTGAGTGTATATATATATATATATATATATATATATATATATATATATATATATATATATATATACAGTACAGACCTAAAGTTTGGACACACCTTCTTATTTAAAGATTTTTCTGTATTTTCATGACTATGAAAATTGTAAATTCACACTGAAGGCATCAAAACTATGAATTAACACATGTGGAATTATATACTGATGAGCTTCAAGAGGTAGTCACCGGAAACGGTCTTCCAACAATCTTGAAGGAGTTCCCAGAGATGCTTAGCCCTTGGCCCTTTTGCCTTCACTCTGAGGTCCAGCTCACCCCAAACCATCTCGATTGGGTTCAAGTCTGGTGACTGTGGAGGCCAGGTCATCTGGCGTAGCACCATATCACTCTCCTTCTTGGTCAAATAGCCCTTACACAGCCTGGAGGTGTGTTTGGGGTCATTGTCCTTTTGAAAAATAAATGATGGTCCAACTAAATGCAAACTGGATGGAATAGCCGCTGCAAGATGCTGTGGTAGCCATGCTGGTTCAGTATGCCTTCAATTTTGAATAGATCCCTAAGTGTCACCAGCAAAGCACCCCCACACCATCACACCTCCTCCTCCATGCTTCACGATGGGAACCAGGCATGTAGAGTCCATCTGTTCACCTTTTCTGCGTTGCACAAAGACACGGTGGTTGGAACCAAATATCTCAAATTTGGACTCATTAGACCAAAGCACAGATTTCCACTGGTCTAATGTCCATTTCTTGTGTTCTTTAGCCCAAACAAGTCTCTTCTGCTTGTTGCCAGTCCTTAGCAGTGGTTTCCTAGCAGCTATTTTACCATGAAGGCCGACTGCACAAAGTCTCCTCTTAACAGTTGTGTGCTGCTAGAACTCTGTGTGCCATTGACCTGGTCTCTAATCTGAGCTGCTGTTAACCTGCGATTTCTGGGGCTGGTGACTCAGATAAACTTATCCTCAGAAGCAGAGGTGACTCTTGGTTTTCCTTTCCTGGGGCGGTCCTCATGTGAGCCAGTGTCTTTGTAGCGCTTGATGGTTTTTGCAATTGCACTTGGGGACGCTTTCAAAGTTTTCCCAATTTTTCAGACTGACTAACCTTCATTTCTTAAAGTAATGATGGCCACTCATATTTCTTTATCTAGCTGCTTTTTTTCTTGCCATAATACAAATTCTAGCAGTCTATTCAGTAGGACTATCAGCTGTGTATCCACCAGACTTCTGCTTAACACAAGTGATGGTCCCAACCTCATTTATAAGGCAAAAAATCCCACTTATTAAACATGACAGGGCACATCTGTGAAGTGAAAACCATTTCCGATGACTACCTCTTGAAGCTCATCAAGAGAATGCCAAGAGTGTGCAAAGCAGTCATCAAAGCAAAAGGTGGCTACTTTGAAGAACCTAGAATATAAGACATATTTTCAGATGTCTCACACTTTTTTGTTAAGTATATAATTCCACGTGTGTTAATTCATAGTTTTGATGCCTTCAGTGTGAATTTACAATTTTCATAGTCATGAAAATACAGAAAAATCTTTAAATGAGAAGGTGTGTCCAAACTTTTGGTCTGTACTGTATATATGTATATATATAATTTGTGCCTAAAATACAAAGCAAACATGTCATCTTTAACTTTAGACCTTTTAAAGATCATTTTATCTTGAACTTGCTTAGCTGTTCACAATAACAGTAATTTTATTCAGGAGTGCATAAACTTTTACATGCCACTGTGTAAGTGCAATGTGTACATTCACACTGTGGCCATTAACAAACATTACCTAGGATAAAAACAAAATGAGCAAATACTCTCCAGTAAATAAGTAAACAAATAGCAATAGCACATATAAATAACGTAGCCTTCTTAGTTGACACTGATAGGGTCAAAAAAGTGTAAAACTCATTCCACCATGACAAAGAGTACCCAGTCAGGATGGTTTTAACTCTAATGTAATATTAAATGACATTAATTAACTTACAAATTAAATCTCAATTACAGTATATTAAATTAGAGAAAGGAACATTGCAATTGGGTATGCCTTATCGCGGTGGGATTGCTGTTATTCTTTTTTGGTCAAAACAGTGTCAACTATGTACCCTCTGTTATACATGTACTATAACTATTTACTTATTTAATTAATGCAGGGTATTTGCTCATTTTGTTTTTATCCTAGTTCAGAGCATGTTAAGCTACTTTATATTGACATAGTTTACATACTAATGTTCTGAGATTTACTTATCTCCATGAGTTTTGAGTGAAGGTGGTCAACCTGTTTTGCTGTTTTGAACACATCCAACCATTCATCTGGTGGTTGTAGCCATGTATTTTCCAAAGTGATGAGAAGTGGTGCAGCACTTGGTAAGTATTAATAGTGAACTGTGTGGCCTTCTCTGGGCCTTCCATAGCTAAATATATGCATAGTCTCTTCATTTCTAGAGTGTGATGGAGAAAAAAAGAACAAAAAACATTCTCCCTCCCGATAACTGGGAGTCCTGTAAATGAAACTAATGTTCAACGGGATACTGATATATGATGCTCAAATGTTCTCTCGGATAATGGTAATTCTGTCTAGATCTGAATGGCACATATTTTTAGCTTATACACTAAGAACATTTTTGATGTAGTGTTTTATTCAAAATAAATATAACACTATCCACAACTTGATATATGGCAAATTACAAAGTACTAAAAAAAGTCAATTTATTATGAAATGATTGTTAGAGGTAAGCAGATCAGGCAAAAATTGAATTTGCTTGTTCGCATAGATTTTCCTGGGAAATTAAATTCTATTCTCTGCAAATTTAATGTCCCTCATTATGCAACCGGGCCTTTCTAGACCCCAGAGAATAATCAAAGTAAGATGTAAAAAATAAAATAAATATTTATCCTCACCTGAACTGCCACACCCACTGTCCCCTACCAACTGACCTTCAGGATGGCAAGTCTAAATAATAAAATGATTACATGGCACATGTATAAACTGGTACTAGAATGCAGGGTGTGCCCACTAAGTGTTTCACTAGATGCTTTGACGCTAGATGCTTTGATTCCCTTGACAAATTGTCTAGCAAAACACAGTCCTGGAGAAATCCAAGTGTGAAAATGTCGCTTATGGACCATAAAATGCTGTACATCACTAGTTTATGACAATTATGATTAAAGAAACGTGTTGTTAGATAGAGATGAATGAATCTGCCAAAATTCACAATCAAATACTTACTCAAATACGGGTGGAAAATTTGATTTGTGTTAAATTTAGTTGATGCAAAAAGAATATTTATTACAATCTGAAGTCACCTGAACCCAAAGAATAATAAAGAGATAGGCTGGAAAGGGGATAAAAAATAGTAAATTATACTTGCTCGTGCCGCACCACCTGTCCCACTATCTGTAGCTCCACATGAGTCCTCTGCTGGCTTCCTAATGCACCAGCTCCATATTGGCACGGGTCTGCGCTTCACTCTTTGCCAATGCTTCTGACACTGGCTAGGGCTCAATGTAATTTCTGGCATTGTGATGTCATGACATTCGCCAGCCCATGTAATCGCTGAGAGTGAAATGTAAACCCGAGAAGAGAGGATGATTTTAGTAGGGTGGATTTTAACCTCTTCCCCTCCCATAAGAATCTACCTAAACTGCTGAAGACAGTCCATCATTTTACTGGATTTTCAAGAATACAATTTCTAAAAATAAGCTTCTGTAAATTTGGGGAAATTTTAAACGATTTTGTTGTTGTTTAGCACTGATTTTCTCATCTCAAAGATTACTTTTTTGTCAATCTAATTTCAAGGGCCAAAGGCTTGTAAAATGAGAATCAAGGTAAAGATATTAACTTTTATTAAGTTTATTACTATGGTTTATTAGGATATAAATATCTGCCACTTTTTTATAGTTCATCATACAATTGAAACATTTTTTTCACTTTCACTGGTCTCCAAAATGGTAATAAAATTTAGTTAGTGGATTGTTAAAAAAATAAAAGTATATCACTGTGTGCTTTGTGCAGTATGTGAAAATTGCCTCCATTAATCGACAATAGAAAATTAATGATAACACAGCTAAGTTTAATTTAGTTTATTGCAGAACTGTGGTTTATTAAAAAGTAACAAATAACAGCACGACAGCAATAAACATTACAGATAATCCAATCAATAAAATAATCGGATGGTTCTCCCTTGTTCTGTTGTATACTTATTGAATAGTGGAGTGTTTAATGTTATTTTTCCTTTTATTATACTGATGAATGGTTAATATGACCACATGAACAGTCCTCAGTCATCTCAATAACTTTTACTTGCATTTCTAAAAAGATTACAGCAGTATTTAAGACATTACTTAATATATTATTTTCAATATACATCTTTTTTTTTAATTAAATTAGATGGAAAGGGTCATAAACCTTCTCTCTTTTAGCCAGGCAGATAACATTGTGCTGTGTTATTATTAAGAATCCCTGAAGCCGCATTCTGCTTTGATGAATTTGTCACAGTCAAAGAACATTTGAAGACAGTAACTTGCCAAAAGGCAAGATTTCAGATTTATATTGCAAGGTTTAGTATAGCTTTACTTCAAAATATAGACTTGATAAATAGTTTACATCCCCTTTTCTGCTTTATGTTTGCTGTCTTTGTTTCAGTACACAACAATTTATCCATAAAAACAGCTAAAATTTTCCAAAATACTGCAGTTCAGTAGAAATACTTGCAAGGACAACAATGTCATCCAGCACTATAACTCTATATTGAACTCTAAGAACAGATTCTTGAAGGACTTTTAAGAGATGCCCTGTTATTTTACACAATTACACAAAAGCAGGTCGATGAAGAGGCTAATAAGGATAGATCTGGGCAACGCAGTCTGTGGGAAATATGCTGCAGTCTCAGCAGACCGTAGCTGATATATTGCTCTATATAATTGGAATGTTTGGGACCTATTCACATGAAGCGTCATTGCTGCTTTTTTACATGCACTTTTCATGGATAAAAATGCTATACTTCATAATACCAGGAACATTTCTTAAATCTTGTGTCTTACTTTTTTTCCTTGCAGATTTTATCAATCAAACCATTTTTCAAATCTGGAGTATATCAATTTTTGCAGCGTTTTAACCCTTTCACATGAATGGAAAAACTAAAGTAAAAACACATTAAAACCACATGTAAAAATGCATCACAAATATGTAAAAATTTTTAACATATTTTGTGCCGTGTTTTACCTGCCAACATTAGGATTTTAATGCAGAAAAAATCTCCTACAAATACTCAACATGTGAACATGCACATATTGTTTGCGATTTGGTAATAAAGTCAATCATTCATGAAACTGTATTAAACAGGTTGTCCGCTACCTGGGCAACCCCTTTTAAAATAAAGTAGTCCCACCATACAAAATAAAAATGTCATATATTTATCTCCTGTACAGGCACTGCTCCAGCAATTTTACCTATAGGTCTCTCATCGCTCAACATATGCCACAGCACTTTACAATTATTGAGGAAGACATAATTGAACATTCACAGAAGGAGAGAGGGCCCTGCTTGCAAGTTTATAATCTATGTCCTGTAGACTGTAAAGGCCCCGTCACACTTAGCGACGCTAAAGCGATCTCGACAACGATACGACCTGTCAGGGATCGTTGCTGCGTCGCTATGTGGTCGCTGGTGAGATGTCAAACAGTGAGATCTTCCCAATGACGCAGCAGCGATGCGGCGACCTGTAGCGACCTGTACAACGATGTCGTTGGTCGTTGTGACCCTGTCACATGGCAGCTATTATGACGAGTCAGACCTCGATGAGGGACGTCCTGTGTGACGTTGTAGTCAACGAGGTCGTTGGTAAGGTGTCAAACACAGCGATGTGTGCTACCCAGCAGGACCTCAATGATCAAAAAAAGGTCCAGGCCATTCCGACACGACCAGCGATCTCACAGCAGGGGCCTGGTCGCTGCTACGTGTCAAACATAGCGAGATCACTACTGAGGTCGCTGTTGCGTCACAAAACTTGTGACTCAGCAGCGATCTCGCTAGCGACCTCGCTTAGTGTGACGGGGGCTTAAGCACATAAGGGCAGAGCTCTCTCCCTTCTGCACCTGTTTGTCACTGTCACTGTTAGTTTATTCATTGTAATTTACACTTAGGTCCATAAATATTTGGACAGTGACTGAGTCTTTGTGATTTGCACTTTGCATGCCACTCTTTTGGATTTGAGATCAAAACAACTGAGATACAATTGACGTGTGGACTTTCAAATTTAAATAAAGAGGTTGAGAAAAAAATATTCTTAGAAACATTTAGAATTGCAACCATTTTTCTATAAAGCCTCCTCATTTCCGGAGCTCAATAGTAATAGGACAACTTAACTTTACCAAAAATAATTTCCTCCTTTGGTATGCTCTGCCAGGCTTCTAGTGCAGCTGACTTCAGTTGTTGCTTGCTTTGGGGTTTTTATGCCTTAAGTTTTTTTTTAAGCATTTGAAATGCATGCTCATTGCAGTTGAAATCTGTTGACTGACATGGCAATTGCAGAATATTCTATCTCTTTGTCTTAAAAACTTCTGGGTCGCTTTCTCAGTATGTTTGGATCATTGTCCATCTGTACTGTGAAGTGCAGAGACATTGTGTAAGCTGCACGTCTTGTTTCTCTCCATGTTCCGAAGCCAGAAAAAATGGACTATTGCACTTTTTTTAACTTATGAGTGTCGCATATTTTTTCCACTGTCTATACATATGCTTTGCTCTGCACTGAGAACCAAACACCGTTTGATGGACCGCTACATCTCTGTGAACAGGGTCCACATCCCTCCACTGCATATTTTGTGTTTGCTTGTGCTATTTACTTTTTCATCTTTTCTATTTTTAAGCCTGAACAATTTGCATCTTGTGGCAAACCCTCAGACTTAGACTTAAACAACTATTTCCTGGAGAGTGTTTTTCACTTGGGTGGGGGTTGTGAAGGGGTTTTTCTTCGCCATGGAAAGGATTTGGCTGTCATCCAATATTGTGGTTTTCTGTGGACATCCAGGCCTTTTTGACTTCCCAAGCTCACCACTGTGCTCTTTTTTTCAGAATATACCAAAGTGTTGATTTGGCCACTGCTAACAGTTTTGTAATCTGTCTGATGTATTTCTTCTTTTTTTCGGCCTTTCAGCTTAATGATGGTCTGTTTCTCTTCCATTGAGAGCTCCTTCCGAAGTTGTTGGTTCACAGCAACAGCTTTATTTGCAAATGCAACAACTAAAATCCACTCCAGACCTTTTTGCCCGCTTAATTGATGATGAATTAATGAAGGAATAGCTCATAAAAGCCCACTAAAGAGATTTTGAGATAATTGTCCAATTACTTTTGGTCCCTTTAGAAAAGGCAGCTACATATTAAAGAGCTCTAATTCCTAAACTCCTACTCCAATTAGGATGTGAATACCCTTAAACTGAAGCTGAGATTCTTGCACTTTATGCCCATATTGATTATAAAACTGTATTTTGAGTATGTTTTGGTGAACAGCTAAAATGCTAAAAGTTGTGTCACTGTCCAAATATTTTTGAACCTAACTGTATATTTGTATTTTTTATGCAAACTCTACTGACATATAAAGCACCATAGAATTAGTGTTCTAAAAATAAATAACGATAATAATATAAGGAAATATGAAAGATACAATACTTAAAAAATACTTGCTATGCATGGTTCAGCCATCACTATAATAAATATGGGTTTTCAAAGAAATCTTCATGAACCAGTCATTTACCAGTATATGTGTCTAAGAACAGTTACCACGTGCTATTGGGTGCATGAAAGATGGGGAGACGGATGAATCAGAAGGACCGGATTCTGTGGAAAATTTAGAAAAGGGGAACAAGGAAGAGTTTAACTAGTGAAGTGAGGTCTGTCATTTAGTCATTAGGGAAATAAGCCTGTATAAAGAGATGTGCTTTTAGAGTTAACTTAAAAATATAGGGGCGAGGTATTATTCAGATTGGTCATGCATTGCAAAGACCTGGTGCAGCATGAGAGAAGTCTTGGAGACAGAAAAAAGTTATGGATTATGGAGGTTGTTAGACTTAGTTCAGATACAGAACAGACAGTAAGTGTAGGGTGAGATGCAGTGACGAGGGAGGAAATGCATTGTGGTTCAAAATTGTGGAGAGCTTTATGGGTGAGAGTGATAAGTTTATATTGTGCTCTGCAGTGGATGGGTTACCAGGGCAATAACAGGCAATAAGTGGAGGCATTGCTGCAGAGTTTGGATAGAAATACAATCCTGGATTCTGCATTCATGATGGATTGGAGAGGAGACATTTTAACCCCTTTCTGACCTCGGATGGGATAGTATGTCCAAGGTCAGAAGCCCCGCTTTGTTGCAGGGCTCCGGCGGTGAGCCCGCATCAAAGCCGGGACATGTCAGCTGTTTTGAACAGCTGACATGTGCCCGCAATAGCGGCGGGTGAAATCGCGATTCACCCGCCGCTACTAACTAGTTAAATGACGCTGTCAAACGCAGACAGAGGCATTTAACCGGCGCTTCCAGCCGGGCGGCCGGAAATGAGCGCATTGCTGACCCCATCACATGATCGGGGGTCAGCAATGCTTCTGCAGAGTGACCATAGAGGTCCTTGAGACCTCTATGGTTACTGATCACCGGTAGCTGTGAGAGCCACCCTGTGGTCGGCGCTCATAGCACACCTGCATTTCTGCTGAATAGCAGCGATCTGATGATCGCTGCTATGTAGCAGAGCCGATCGCATTGTGCCAGCTTCTAGCCTCCCATGGAGGCTATTGAAGCATGGCAAAAGTTAAAAAAAGTAAAAAAAATGTGAAAAAAATAAAAAATAAATAAAAGTTTAAATCACCCCCCTTTCGCCCCATTCAAAATAAATCAATACAAAAAAAATCAAACCTACACATATTTGGTATCACCGCATTCAGAATCGCCCGATCTATCAATAAAAAAAAGATTAGCCTGATCGCTAAATGGCGTAGCGAGAAAAAAATTCGAAACACCAGAATTACTTTTTTTTTGGTCGCCGCGACATTGCATTAAAATGCAATAACAGGCGATCAAAAGAACGTATCTGCACCGAAATTATATCATTAAAAACGCCAGCTCGGCACGCAAAAGAAAAGCCCTCAACTGACCCCAGATCATGAAAAATGGAAACGCTACAGGTATCAGAAAATGGCACAATTATTTTTTTTTAGCAAAGTTTGGAATTTTTTTCACCACTTAGATAAAAAATAACCTAGACATGTTAGGTGTCTATGAACTCGTACTGACCTGGAGAATCATAATAGCAGGTCAGTTTTAGCATTTAGTGAACCTAGCAAAAAAGCCAAGCAAAAAACCAGTGTGGGATTGCACTTTTTTTGCAATTTCACCGCACTTGGAATGTTTTTCCTGTTTTCTAGTACACGACATGCTAAAACCAATGATGTTGTTCAAAAGGACAACTTGTTTTGCAAAAAATAAGCTCTCACATGGCCATATTGACAGAAAAATAAAAAAGTTATGGCTCTGGGAAGGAGGGGAGCGAAAAATGAACACGGAAAAACGGAAAATCCCAAGGTCATGAAGGGGTTAATAAGTGAAAGAACAATTACTATAGAGTTGCAGTCCAGATAAATAAGAGGGACAGATAGATTTTTTGTTTTTTTAATGTGGGAAAAGGTTGGATTCTGGAGATGTGTAAGGTGCAGATGACATGAGCAAGTGAGTGATTGGATACAGGAACCAAAGGAAAGTTCTGTGTCAGAAATCCCCCCCAAACAGCAAAAAGTCCTTAGACCAATGAAATTGCAATGTCGGGTAAAGGTAGGTTATTAGAGGGTGATGTCCATGGACTGACACATTGGAGAACATGGAGAAATGTTTTTCTCCATTTTCTCCTGCATTTTCTCCTCATTCACGAGAATCAGATCATGCTATGATCACATGATCACACTCTAAGAAAACTTAAATCAGAGTGTGATTTGTATGATTGACCCAATACACGCTCGTGTGAATTATGCCTTACATTTAGTTATTGGTAGATAGTGAGGGCAGTAATGTAATGTAAGTAGCGCAGCTGCCTAATCACAGCTTCTTATTGATAGCACGGCTCACATGACATTACAATGTCAACGAGACCTAAGAGACCTAGAGCAGATACACAGAAACATGTCCATTTTTTAAAGCAGCATTTATTATGGGTCCATGAAAAATGTACATCACACAGATGACATCCTTGTGCTGTACATATTATTATGTTTGCGTTATCGGAAATCGGAATCGGGATCCATATTCATGTAAAAAATAAAGAATAAAAATAAAAAATATAAATAATAATAATCTTTATTTTTATATAGCGCTAACTTATTCCGCAGCGCTTTAGAGTTTGCACACATTATTGTCACTGTCCCTGTTGGGGCTCACAATCTAAATTCCCTATCAGTATGTCTTTGGAATGTGGGAGCAAACTGGAGTACCCGGAGGAAACCCACACAAACACAGAGAGAACATACAAACTCTTTGCAGATGTTGTCCTTAGTGGGGCTAGAACCCAGGACTCCAGCGCTGCAAGGCTGCTGTGCTATCCACTGCGCCACCGTGCTGCCCCAAAAATATGCATATACTCACCCACCGACGGCCCCTGGCAACCGGCAGCCTCCGTTCCTAAGAATGCAGTGAGTGCAGGACCTGCGATGACGTCGCGATCTTGTGATTGGTCGCGTGACCGCTCATGTGACCGCTCACGTGACTGTGATGTCATCGAAGGTCCTTCACTCTCTGCATTCTTAGGAAGGGAGGCAGACGCTTGCAGTGGTGACAGCCAGGGGCCGTCTGAGGGTGAGTATATCCATATCCATATTTTTTATTTTTATTCTTTATTTTTTACATGAATATGGATCCCAGGGCCTGAAGGAGAGTTTCCTCTCCTTTAGACCCTGGGAACCATCCAGGATCGCTCCCTATTACGTTCCGATATTTGTGTCCCATTGACTTGTATTGGTATCGGGTATCGGTATCGGTGATATCCGATATTTTTTGGATATCGGCCGATCCAATCCAATACCGATACTTTCAAATATCGGAAGGTATCGCTCAACACTAGACATGACATATCTCCATACTAGGAAATGTAGACCTTTTTCATTGGTTTATATGTGCACTGTAGCTTAGTGGTTAGCACTGTTGTTTTGCAGCACCATTGTCCTAAATTCAAACCTCACCAAATACAATATCTATATATAGTTTGCATGTCTTTCCTCCCATACTCTGAATATATAGTGATAAGGAAAATTAATGGTGAGGACAGTGGTTTTAATGTCAATAAAAATGTTGTGGAGTTTGATGGTGCTCTGTCAGTTAAATAAATACTGGATGTATAATGTGTCCAGGATGGTAGCCATGGGCAAGCTGCTGCTCCATAACGCCATTGTACATTGCAAGAAAATTGTGTCCAAGTCCATATGTGTTGTGCTGTGTTTTGTGCATTACACTTACTTGCAGACCAGAAGCTTTCACTGTCTCCACGTCTTTGCTTCCAGGAGAATGCTCACACACATCAGGGGACACTCAGTTCGTTTTAAAAAGTTCAACTTTACTGGACAGTTCAAATACATCAGCCTTTAACATGCAGTATTGGGCACAGCACCCTTACCCACTTGCTTCGTTCACACAGTACATTTCCATCATTTATTTACATTCAGATAGGACTATCTCTACTTTTACAGATTTTGTTAGCCCAAGAAATTTTCCATCTGGCACCACAGTATTCCTGAGATGTTCTACGTTTCCCTCACACAGTTCCATGTCCATTTTCCTTTGTGTGAAAGGGTTGTCAGTGCTTTCCATAACATCTATATAGGGGCTCCGAACATTGTAGGAATGTCCACAGGGAGTTTTGTAAGACCTTATACCGCTATAACATTTTATACACACTGTGCTTCCAGCTCACTTCACCTTCGCCTCCAATGGAAACTTTTACTAAGTGACTAAACCAGGAAGTGGTTCCGTTTTTCTAGCTCTAACCCCTCCCACTGTGGGCTAGACTCATCTTTAACTGTCTCTTTACTATGTCTGCCCCAGCAGTGTGTTGCTGTGCAGACTTAACATTTCACCTATTTAACTACAGTCACTATTGTCTAACAGTGTACACTAAGCATATTACACTTACAATACAAATCACACTTTATCTTATGTGCTAAATCTTTTTCTATGTCTTATCCTGTGCTTTCCTAATGCTCGTGCTGGAGTGTGCATTACTCACTCTAGGCATTACCTTTACAGTGCACACAGAGCAGCACCATTACCTAAAACATTACCTAAAGCCACATTGCATAACTCACACTTCACATATCACAATGCATCTACAAAAACGCATGACATTATTCACTTTGGGCAATTGTTGTCTTCACTATCCACACCCTTACAGGTGCACAAGCAGTATAGTGTTTTTAGTTTAAAACTTTTATTTAATGAGATATCTTTGCAAAGCTATTCATTTTTTGATGAGGATTAATTTTTTTTTAATTAAAATAGAAATAACAATCTGACAATCTTTGTGAGAGTTCTCTTTAATGTTCTAACACAATAACTATTGGCCAATATAGCTATCCTTCCAGAATAATTCATTCATGGCATTTATAGATGATGTTTTGGTGTACAATTACTATATTTAACAGTTTGCAAACAGATAAACATGGGCCAAATTTAATTTAATGTAATGTGTTCAGTAGAAATGAGCGAATCTGCCAAGATTCAAATTCGGCAGTTCGCTCAAATTTGGCAGGAAAATTAAATTCTCATTGAATTTAGTGTACGCAAATTGAATGTTCCTTATTAGGAAAAAAATCCTTATAGTTGCATAACCCCCCCAAAAAAGAATAATTCTTAAATTAAAAAATCCTTATATGTGAAAAAAAAGCAAACAAAGCTTCTTATGTGAAAATAAAAATCATATTACATGCAGTAAAAAACCCAAAACTTGTAATTCCTCTCTCTGGCTGCTGCCCCTCATTGTCCAATCCTATTACTTCTGAAGTCTTCTGACATATAGCAACATAGTTATTATGGTTGAAGGAAGACTTTAAGTCCATCTACTTCAACCCATAGCCTAACCTAACGTGCCCTAACATGTTAATCCAGAGGAAGGCAAAAAAAATGTGGCAAAGAGTAAGCTCCACATTGGGGAAAAAAATTATACCCGACTTCACATACGGCAATCAGACTAGTTCCCTGGATCAACGCCCTATCAAGGAATCTAGTGTATATACTCTGTAACATTATACTTTTCAAGAAAGACATCCAGTCCCCTCTTAAATTTAAGTAATGAATCACTCATTACAACATCATACGGCAGAGAGTTCCATAGTCTCACTGCTCTTACAGTAAAGAATCCGCATCTGTTATTATGCTTAAACCTTCTTTCCTCCAGACGCAGAGGATGCCTCCTTGTCCCTGTCTCAGGTCTATGATTAAAAAGATAATCAGAAAGGTCTTTGTACTGTCCCCTCATATATTTACACATTAATAATAATAATTTTTAATAATAATTTTTATTTATATAGCGCCAACATATTCCGCAGCGCTTTACAAATTATAGAGGGGACTTGTACAGACAATAGACATTACAGCATAACAGAAATCACAGTTCAAAACAGATACCAGTAGGAATGAGGGCCCTGCTCGCAAGCTTACAAACTATGAGGAAAAGGGGAGACATGAGAGGTGGATGGTAACAATTGCTTTAGTTATTTGGACCAGCCATAGTATAAGGCTCGGGTGTTCATGTAAAGTTGCATGAACCAGTTAACATTAAAATAAGATCACCCCTTAGCCTTCATTTTTCCAAACTAAATAGCCCCAAGTGTAATAATCTATCTTGGTACTGCAGACCCCCCAGTCCTCTAATAACCTTGGTCACTCTTCTCTGCACCCGCTCTAGTTCAGCTATGTCTTTCTTATACACCGGAGACCAGAGCTGTACACAGGATTCTAAGTGTGGTCGCACTAGTGACTTGTATAGAGGTAAAATTATGTTCTTTTCATGAGCATCTATGCCTCTTTTAATGCATCCCATTATATTATTTGCCTTTGCAGCAGCTGCCTGACACTGGCCACTGAATATGAGTTTGTCATCCACCAATACACCCAGGTCTATTTCATTGACGGTTTTGCCCAGAGTTTTAGAATTAAGCACATAGTTATACATCTTATTACTTCTACCCAAGTGCATGACCTTACACTTATCCCCATTAAAGCTCATTTGCCATTTATCAGCCCAAGCTTCTAGTTTACATAAATCATCCTGTAATATAAAATTGTCCTCCCCTGTATTGATTACCCTGCAGAGTTTAGTGTCATCTGCAAATATTGAAATTCTACTCTGAATGCCCCCTACAAGGTCATTAATAAATATGTTAAAAAGAAGAGGGCCCAATACTGACCCCTGTGGTACCCCACTGCTAACCGCGACCCAGTCCGAGTGTGCTCCATTAATAACCACCCTTTGTTTCCTATCCCTGAGCCAGCTCTCAACCCACATACACATATTTTCCCCTATCCCCATTATTCTCATTTTATGTATCAACCTTTTGTGTGGCACCGTATCAAAAGCTTTTGAAAAGTCCATATACACTACATCCACTGGGCTCCCTTGGTCCAGTCCGGAACTTACCTCTTCATAGAAGCTGATCAAATTAGTCTGACATGAACGGTCCCTAGTAAACCCGTGCTGATACTGGGTCATGAGGTTATTCCTCTTCAGATACTCCAGTATAGCATCACTTAGAAAACCCTCCAGGATTTTACCCACAGTAGAGGTTAAGCTTACTGGCCTATAATTACCGTGTTCAGTTTTTGTCCCCTTTTTGAATATTGGCACCACATTTGCTATACGCCAGTCCTGTGGTACAGACCCTGTTATTATGGAGTCTTTAAAGATTAAAAATAATGGTCTATCAATGACTGCATGTAATTCCTGCAGTACTCGAGGGTGTATCTCATCCGGGCCCGGAGATTTGTCAATTTTAGTGATTTTTAGACGCCGCCGTACTTCCTGCTGGGTTAAGCAGGTGACACTTAATGGGGAATTTTTATCACTAGTCATTTTGTCTGCCATGGGATTTTCTTTTGTAAATACTGATGAAAAAAAGTAATTTAGCATATTGGCTTTTTCCTCATCCTCATCCACCATTTCACCCAGACTATTTTTAAGGGGGCCAACACTATCATTTTTTTAATTTCTTACTATTTATGTAGTTAAAGAATATTTTGGGATTATTTTTACTCTCTCTGGCAATGAGTCTCTCTGTCTCAATTTTTGCTGCCTTGATTTGCTTTTTACAGAATTTATTTAATTTTTTGTATTTATGTAATGCCTCCTCCCTACCTACTTCCTTTAATTCTCTAAATGCTTTCTTTTTGTCACTTTATTGCGCCCCTTACAGCTCTATTTAGCCATATTGGTTTCCTCCTATTTCTAGTATGTTTATTCCCATATGGTATATACTGTGCACAGGTCCTATCCAGGATACTAATAAACATCTCCCATTTTCTTTGTGTATTTTTATGTCTCAGGATATCGTCCCAGTTAATTGCACAAGATCATCTCTCATCCATTGGAAATTTGCCCAGTTTAGTGTCCTTGTATCCCCTCTACTACACATCTTATTAAAGGATACATGAAAACTTATTATTTTGTGAACACTATTCCCCAAGTAACCCCCAACCTTTATATTTGCTATGCGGTCTGGCCTGTTGGTTAATATTAGGTCTAGCAGTGCCCCCCTTCTTGTTCTAAGGGGTATCGTTTCTCCTTATGGAGAGTGACATACCATCTCTGGCTTGTCAAGGTAAGGAGGCTTATTTGCCGTACAATGCTCCTCTGGGAATTTAAATATGCAAATTGCCTCTTCTGAGAAAAAGAGGACTTAACTCTATAGCGCCACCTGTTGGAAGTAGCAATCCTACAAGTCACAATCAACCCTCTAGCGAGTCGTGCAATATGACTTATGATAAAAGCCAAATCAGTATCTCAATTCGCAGACACGGTGTTTCGGGCTGTTGGCCCTCGTCAGTGCGAAGCATGAGAACTGATTTGGCTAGGTGAGAGGCTCTGGACTGGGGTCTAAGGGGTATCGTTTCTCCTTATGGAGAGTGACATACCATCTCTGGCTTGTCAAGGTAAGGAGGCTTATTTGCCATACAATGCTCCTCTGGGAATTTAAATATGCAAATTGCCTCTTCTGAGAAAAAGAGGACTTAACTCTATAGCGCCACCTGTTGGAAGTAGCGATCCTACAAGTCACAATCAACCCTCTAACGAGTCGTGCAATATGACTTAGGATAAAAGCCAAATCAGTATCTCAATTCGCAGACACGGTGTTTCGGGCTGTTGGCCCTCGTCAGTGCGAAGCATGAGAACTGATTTGGCTAGGTGAGAGGCTCTGGACTGGGGTCTAAGGGGTATCGTTTCTCCTTATGGAGAGTGACATACCATCTCTGGCTTGTCAAGGTAAGGAGGCTTATTTGCCGTACAATGCTCCTCTGGGAATTTAAATATGCAAATTGCCTCTTCTGAGAAAAAGAGGACTTAACTCTATAGCGCCACCTGTTGGAAGTAGCGATCCTACAAGTCACAATCAACCCTCTAACGAGTCATGCATTATGACTTAGGATAAAAGCCAAATCAGTATCTCAATTCGCAGACACGGTGTTTTGGGCTGTTGGCCCTCGTCAGTGCGAAGCATGAGAACTGATTTGGCTAGGTGAGAGGCTCTGGACTGGGGTCTAAGGGGTATCGTTTCTCCTTATGGAGAGTGACATACCATCTCTGGCTTGTCAAGGTAAGGAGGCTTATTTGCCGTACAATGCTCCTCTGGGAATTTAAATATGCAAATTGCCTCTTCTGAGAAAAAGAGGACTTAACTCTATAGCGCCACCTGTTGGAAGTAGCGATCCTACAAGTCACAATCAACCCTCTAACGAGTCGTGCAATATGACTTAGGATAAAAGCCAAATCAGTATCTCAATTCGCAGACCCTGTGTTTCGGGCTGTTAGCCCTCATCAGTGCGAAGGATGAGAACTGATTTGGCTAGGTGAGAGGCTCTGGACTGGGGTCTTGTTATCATTTTCAGCCTCCTGCACTTAATACCAGTAATTTTGTTGTTGAATAGGTGTCAAACTTGGCTATGTATGTTGCATTACAGCAACACGCATCATGGCATCACACGCTATATCACAAAATTCACTGTGGCATCTGAGGAATTATCGGCACTGGAACCCCAGATGTGACTAAGGAAGGCTGAAGATGATGGCATACCGAAATGGAAGCTGGAGGCACAGGAGTGGCAAAATTAGCATTATCATTTTGTTAGCCCTTTCCTAGTCCTCCACAATGCAGCAAATAGGAAAAAGTGAATTGCAAACATTTCAGTTTCAGGAAAATGTATAGTGCTTGTAAAATTTGAGGTGAATTCACTTCTCCAAGATATTTGCTTATCACAATGGGCACAGCGGATTTGGTTTCCATAAGTTAACATGGTACTGTAAACCTGATGGAAAACTGCTACGAATCCTCTGTGAATCCGCAGCCAAATCCGCACCGTGTGCACATAGCCTAATTCTAACCCTAACCCTAGTTCTAATCCTAATTCTAACCCTAACCCTAACCCTAGCCCTAACCCTAACCCTAGCCCTAACTCTAGCCACACAGGACACAGGTCCTATCCAGGATGCTAATAAACGTCTCCCATTTTATTTGTGTATGTTTATGTCTCAGGATATCGTCCCAGTTAATTGCACCAAGATCATCTCTCATCCATTAGAAATTTGCCCTCCTGAAGTTTAGTGTCCTTGTAACCCCTCTACTACACATCCTATTAAAGGATACATGAAAACTTATTATTTTGTGAACACTATTCCCCAAGTGACCCCCAACCCTTATATTTGCTATGCGGTCTGGCCTGTTGGTTAATATTAGGTCTAGCAGTGCCCCCCTTCTTGTTATCATTTTCAGCCTCCTGCACTTAATACCAGTACTTTTGTTGTCGAATAGGCAATTCTGGTCTTCAAATACATAAAGTTTCATTTTGGAATTAGATGTCTTCAATGAATAACAATTTAGATGCTACCAATTAGAGTTTCCATATTTTACAATAGCTTTGAAACACATGCACAATAAATTACCTACCGAATGCCTGATATTAAACCCTACTGACTGTTCCTTATTGCATTGCTTTAGGGGCTGTTTTGAAGGTTTCAAAGTAAATAAGTATGCACTGTATTGTCAAACAGTTATATGATGGTAACAAGACAAGGCATAATTCCTATTTTAAGCTATGGACTGAAGCAATGCCAAAAAGCTCAACAAGCTGTCACATTGTTTAATAATGATATAGATAATTTGCAATTATGCTAACCCCACATTAATGAGTTCAATTGGTTAATAATTCTTCCTGCAAACACAACTGCCTTAGAGCAATGCCAATCAAATATTGGTTAGGTGACTCAACATTAAAATTAGCCTTAGTTTAGTAGAGGTCACATCATTACAACAAGCACTGGTTTAGTGTTAATATTATGCCATATAAATATTTGGTTTGGAAAATTGCCCTGGAGAAATGTTTTACAATTAGATTTTTGTCATGAAAACTGCACATATTATAAAGAGCTAAAGTCAGACAAAGCCGAATTTGTCCTTAACAAATTGAACTTGTTATGAAATTCATAAAATTTTTATATTCTAACATCCATCATTTGCTGGATCCTTTTGAGGGCTAGGAAGGAAATAAACATTGTATTCTACAGTCCTAATCCCTCTCCTGTCTTCTTATTCCACCACAAGAGCACCTTCCCAAGCCTCGGCACAGACTCTCATTTATTCCAGCACTGAAGTCTATGTGTGTCAAAAGACTAACTGTCACTTCTAAACAGAAAGACAAATGTGAGTGAACAGGTGCATACTAAGAGAGCCACTCTATATGTAACTAACAAATTAAAGCTGCACTCTGAAACGCTATAGTATGAAGGTACTTAGCACCAGTGTTGAGCATTCCGATACCGCAAGTATCGGGTATCGGCCGATACTTGCGGTATCGGAATTCCGATACCGAGTTCCGATATTTTTGTGATATCGGAAATCGGAATCGGAAGTTCCCAGTGTATGGTTCCCAGGGTCTGGAGGAGAGGAGACTCTCCTTCAGGCCCTGGGATCCATATTCATGTAAAAAATAAAGAATTAAAATAAAAAAATATGGATATACTCACCCCTCCGGAGGCCCCTGGACCTTACCGATGTAACCGACAGCCTCCGTTCCTAAGAATGAGGAGTTTAGGACCTGCGATGATGTCGCGGCTTGTGATTTGTCGCGTGAGCTGTGACATGACCGGTCACGTGACCAATCACAAGCCGCCACGTCATAAAAGGTCCTAAACTCCTCATTCTTAGGAACGGAGGCTGCCGGTTACATCGGTAAGGTCCAGGGGCCGCCGGACGGGTGAGTATGTCCATATTTTTTATTTTAATTCTTTATTTTTTACATGAATGTGGATCCCAGGGCCTGAAGGAGAGTTTCCTCTCCTTCAGACCCTGGGAACCATCCAGGATAGCTTCCGATACTTGTGTCCCAT
Source organism: Ranitomeya variabilis (assembly GCF_051348905.1). Classification (NCBI taxonomy): domain Eukaryota; kingdom Metazoa; phylum Chordata; class Amphibia; order Anura; family Dendrobatidae; genus Ranitomeya; species Ranitomeya variabilis. The sequence goes on from NC_135233.1 coordinate 830,510,751, forward strand.
TGACTTGTATTGGTATCGGGTATCGGTATCGGCGATATCCGATATTTTTCGGGTATCGGCCAATACTATCCGATACCAATACTTTCAAGTATCGGAAGGTATCGCTCAACACTACTTAGCACATAAATTGGCCAATTCACTTGAGCCCAACAGCAAGAGACAAAAGGGTGCCTCTTTGTTTGTACCTGGACCTAACATGATGTCTCTTCGGGGCTAAAAGCCTGGAACAGATCAGAGCTTACTACCTAAATAAAGTGACAGAAGCAAGTTTACTACTTAGATACAGGAACAGAACCTATCTTAAGATATAAGTACAGGAGTAGAACTGAGTTTATTACAGAGATACAGGAACACAACTGTATATGGCTTGTAAATTACTTGATATCCTCATAGCTTAGCTTAATTCATCAAACAGCATATTGTGTTGAAAAAAACAGAATACTATACAAAAGTGACAATTTTTTTTTGCACAGCACTAAAACAAAACAAAAAGACATATTTACACCAAGTATGTTTAAAAAAAGAAAAAAAAAACCAATGGTATGTGCTGAACATTACTATATTTTAAAAAGAAAATTAAACATAAGCATAGCTATATTATGCCTGACTACTACAGACTACTCAGCAGAGTGGCATCTTTAATATCTTATTTGTGGTTGTATGCTCTGCCAATGAGATATGATAATGTGAGTAGCAAGGCATGATTACACTGTTTGACTTGTGGAATTTAGCAACTGCTGATAAGCTACATATAGGCCAAAATGTAGTCATTTAATAGCCAAGAAAACCAAATTTCCCATGAGCACAGAATGATCTGTAGTAGGCCAACAACAGATCATTCTGTGTGCATAGGGTGACTTTGTTGTCAACAGAAATGTTTACACAGGATGGGTTTCATAGGAGGTTGATAATTTCAGCAATGAGTCACAGCCTGCCATGGCAATCCATCAGCAACCCATGAGACCATCATTGGAAGGGCTGGCTGATTGGAGCTGGAGGGCACACGCACCCCCCCATCATGCGATTTACATTATATTTGAATGCAGCTGCCAGTGGCATTTAAATAATTAAATAACAGCAATCAAGGCTGATTGATGGTATTACAAGCAGATGCAGGCTATTTATCACATCTGCCTTCCATTGAGTGTGAGCTTGCTCAGCTCCTGAAACCGCAGCATACATGCTCATTTTAATTGAGACATACAGTTAAATAAGGGTGCATGAAGGGGTTCATTTTACTTTGTCTGTTACTTAAATTGGAAAGATAAATTCAAACAGATGTGAATGAGTTTGTACAGATTTGGTAAATTTGCCCCAAACAGACAAACTTTTTTTATACATAGACATAACACAATATGCTATAGAATTCTCGCATGCACAATTCCAGTTACACAGACATATTCACATACACACAATACAATTATATATATATATATATATTATACATATATGTATTCACACACTGACGTATACACACATCCATATATACACATCCATACATAAGCACACACATAGATGCATACATATACGCACATCAAGGATGCATTTATTTGGGCACACAGCCACACAACTGTAGAGAAATACTCTCCTTCTCCTCTGCTGCTTGTCTCCCATCACATCCTGTTTCTTGAAGCTCCTTTCCAACAGATACAGACAGTTGTAGGTGCACTTAATGATATTTAGTTTAGCAGTCAAGTTTGTGAATAGAATGCTGTGGGGCCATATCTGATAAATTGTGATGCTACTTTGCATATTTAAGGGTGCAGTACTGGCTCGTGGCCACAAAAACAACAAGCAGCCTAGTGTCTCTATAGAGCTGCTGGGTGACTCACTTCGAGGCACATGCTAAATGCCGCCCGGCCCAGCCCTGTTTGCGTCTTACCATTATAGAAGAACTGTGAACAATAAATGTAGTTTAGCTTAAAATGTATAGGGGGTTTAAGGTTGTCTGAATTCTACATCTTATCTTAAACTGTTATTTTATCTAACCTTTTGCTTTACACTGCAAATCTGCTTGATTGTAGACATCAATCGCTAGCTTATTGACTTCTAAAAAAAATCTCAGTCGGAATCATAGCCAAAATCAGATTTACGATTATTAATTATTTGCATTCACTTGAGCCTGGCAAAAGTCTTATATAAAGTCTGGACAAACAACTAAGCAACCTGTAAGAAAAAAAAGATTATCACGTAACTGACACACAAATACTTAAGGGAATGGGCCTCAGTAACGGGGATCCTTAACCCCTTACTGACCTCGGACGGGATAGTACGTCCGAGGTCAGCTCCCCTGCTTTGATGCAGGGCTCCGCGGTGAGCCCGCATCAAAGCCGGGACATGTCAGCTGTTTTGAACAGCTGACATGTCCCCGCAATAGCGGCGGGTGAAATCGCTATTCACCCGCCGCTATTAACCTGTTAAATGCTGCTGTCAAACGCAGACAGCGGCATTTAACTACCGCATCCGGCCGTGCGGCCGGATATGACGTCATCGCCGACCCCCATCACATGATCGGGGGTCGGCGATGCATTAGGAAGGTAACCATAGAGGTCCTTGAGACCTCTATGGTTACTGATCGCAGGTAGCTGTGAGCGCCACCCTGTGGTCGGCGCTCACAGCACACCTGCAATTCTGCTGTGTAGCAGCGATCTTATGATCGCTGCTACATAGCAGAGCCGATTGAGTTCTGCCTGCTTCTAGCCTCCCATGGAGGCTATTGAAGCATGGCAAAAGTGAAAAAAAAAAGTTAAAAAAAATGTGAAAAAAAAACAAAAACATAAAAGTATAAAATCACCCCCCTTTCGCCCCAATCAAAATAAATCAATAAAAAAAAAATCAAACCTACACATATTTGGTATCGCCGCGTTCAGAATCGCCCGATCTATCAATAAAAAACAAAGCATTAACCTGATCGCTAAATGGCGTAATGAGAAAAAAAATCGAAACGCCAGAATTACGTTTTTTTGGTCGCCGCGACATTGCATTAAAATGCAATAACGGGCGATCAAAAGAATGTATCTGCACCGAAATGGTATCATTAAAAATGCCAGCTCGGCACGCAAAAAATAAGCCCTCAACCGTCCCCAGATCATGAAAAATGGAGACGCTACGAGTATCAGAAAATGGCGGAATTTTTTTTTTTTTTTTTTTAGCAAAGTTTGGAATTTTTTTTCACCACTTAGGTAAAAAATAACCTATTCATGTTAGGTGTCTATGAACTCATAATGACCTAGAGAATCATAATGGCAGGTCAGTTTTAGCATTTAGTGAACCTAGCAAAATAGCCAAGCAAAAAACAAGTGTGGGATTGCACTTTTTTTGCAATTTCACCGCACTTGGAATTTTTTTCCCGTTTTCTAGTACACGACATGGTAAAACCAATGATGCCGTTCAAAAGTACAACTTGTCCCGCAAAAAATAAGCCCTCACATGGCCAAATTGACGGAAAAATAAAAAAGTTATGGCTCTGGGAAGGAAGGGAGTGAAAAACGAAAACGGAAAAACGAAAAATCCCAAGGTCATGAAGGGGTTAAATAAAGTAAAATAACCAATTTCAGCAGTGTTTCGTCTTCTAAGAATTCACTAGATGATCTGTGCACCAGGAACAATAAATGCCTGTGAGACTCACAGCCAGACTTCATCTAGTCTGTTAACTGGACTCTATGGCCATAAAATGAGCATCTAGAAGAAGCTGTACAATGTCATGTGAAGGGTTTGTATCACAGTCTTCTTTTAAGCATCATTTTTCCCTGTTATCAAACTGTGTACATTTGATAAAACACTGTTCGTACGACCTAACAACGGCAACCATGGAAAATGAAGCAATTTGTTTGGTTTACATATGTATTGCTGCTGATTTTTAAAAATTCATTATTCATAATAAAAGAAGAAATGCTCATTTGCAAGTGTGAACAATCATATAACCTGCATGATGATTGCCCTTTGTGACTTTTTATGGAATACCAGACATTTTATAAACCTATTTGAATTTAGAGAGTATTAATACCTATCGAATATCAAAGATTCCTCATAATAAAACACTTATATAAAATGCTGTATAATACACGTGACCAAACCTGAGAATTTCCTATGTATCTTAACTTGTAATTTGGTTTAATTTCATCTGTATATTTCAATAAAAATTGCTGTACATAATTTTTATAGAGGTTTAATTAATGGTGAGTTTTGAAAAACCAAAGAAAGCAAAACTCCACATAAGGCCAGTAAATAAAAATTATAAATATCTTTATTCCAAAAAAATAGACTATTAAAAACAGGCAGATACCACAGGTACAGGAGAAAAACAGGTGGGATGCCTACAGGAAACGCCCATACATCATAATATGCAAACTAAGAAAACATATTAAACATAAAATATTGTCGGTTGATAAAGTAGCTCGCCCTCCATGTGCAGACACGGAACCAATCAAATGAAGTGATAAAGATATAGATATACAAGTGTAATTTACTATATAAAGGTATCCATACTAGCACAAAGGAGGCGGCAAACAAAACATATCAGTGAAATACATGTGTGGCAAAATAATTAATGTAAATCAGGCATATTTACCAAGAAAGGCGCACCCGAGGGACCCACCACACCCTGTGGTGAGTTTTGTTAGAATTCATAGTCCCTGCTTCTCCAAACTGTCATATGGACTCCAGGGCAAGTGAGAAAGAGAATGGACTGATTGCCCAACCGGAATCACATGACACAGCTACCCGTAATGAAAGGGTTAAAAATTTATGGTTGCTACCAATCTCAGAAGAAACAAGGCTACTAGAATATTGCTAGCTACAACATAGCAGCGTAAGGCTGAGGTGACAACAGCATGGTCTATCTTGTCCAAAACAATCTGCCACTTCTGCAAATCCCACTGTGATTAAAATCTGATCAGAGTTTGATCTGAGTGTGATCATAGTGTGATCTGATTTTCTTGGATGAGAAAATTGAATAAAAATTCTCCATCTTTCCCATTCTGAGTGCGTGGAAATCGGCCCGCACTCATAGGTCATCCCAGAGCAGTCCGATGTTTTCCACGGACTCTTTCACTTGCATGGCTGAGTGCAATCCAATAATTGGCTCCAAATTGGACATGGGCACAGCCCCATAGAATAACATTGGTCCAAATGCCATCCGATGTTTTGTTGGATAGATAAAAAATATGGTTATGTGCACCTGCTCTAATGCAGATGAATAGCAGCCACTATCAAAATGGTGAGAAGAAAGTTGAAAATAATGGACACAGTTGATGTGTTTCTGACTTGCTTGTAGTGGTAGTAGTAATGTAGGGTTAGAATGTGGCCAAATTCAACAGTCACTCCCACCAACCACAGTGACTTCTATTACTCATCTTCTCACCCTGTGCCCTATTATCATATCCTTGACATTGTTGTTTTTATATATTTAATTTCTCTGTGATTCCTCAGCCTTATATTTATACCATTAATGTTTGTATGAGAGACATACATGTATACTTTTTTTTTCTGGCTCACCCACCATTTTTCTCAAGTGTCAGTGAATTATGGCATTTTCTATACATTTATTTATGTATTTTTAATGAGATTCAATAGAAATGTATACATTTTATTGTGATTATTTTTATCTTGCTCATTTTTTGGTTCATTAATTTTACTATAGTTAAATGCAACCAATAGATTTAAAATTACAGTACATTGAATAATTGAAAGTCCTATTCACACTGTATGGTAGAAAGCTAAATTCAAACCATAGCATGCTCTTTTTAATTCCTTGACTTCAGTGTGGAATACAGAGCATGTAAAAGTCACATTCATGATATCATAATGCTGTTGGAGATGGCTGCAATATTACTTAAAAAGAACCTGTAAGCAGGATTGTGTTCAGTAAACTACAGAAAGTGTCAGGTCGACGTTGTTATACTGATTAAAATTATACCTTAGTTGATGAAATCCTTTGTTTTTGTTGTTTAATTTGCATTTGTAGTTTTCAGTAAATGAGATTCTCATGCTCCAGGGTAGGCCTGTGGATGGGGCTTTATGTGATGCTCTGGTTACATATTCATCATGATGCTTCAGTGACCTGTCCCCTATTTTACATACTGCATATACAATGATGTGTTTAGAAAAAATACATTTACATTGAGAAAAAACTGCGCCATTGGTGGATCCTTCGCAGTAGCATGTAAAACATTAAGCCTATAGTATTACTGGGTAAAAAAAATTACCTTCCTCAAAATGCCGCTGGTAGGGGTGCATGCGCAGTAGCATCTATCGCATTGGCGCCATTTTATTGCAGCCAAATTCTTTCTCTAGCAAAGTAGCATCGGCGCCTGCGCAGTAGCATGTATAATATTCTGATAGATACTATTGAGCAAGCACTGCCAGCGCCGTTTTGCTAGAGTAAAAAAAAATTGGCTGCAGTAAAATGGGGCCGGCGGCAGCACTTGCACATTAGACTCTCTCGGAACATGATAGTTGTTATTGTGCATGTCCCCTCGACGGTCCCATTTTGATGATTATTTTTTAAAAAACAGCATTTTTATAGGCATAGTGCTTTACATGTTAGTGCACAGGCACCATTTCTATTGAAACGACTATGCTTCTTGAACATGTTCTATCAATACTAGAGTTGGATAGATCAATATGTGGTACTTTGGTCCATTGGCCAGGTTGGTGCTCTGTAACTGCTAGATAGGAGATTAGCAAAACTGTTACTTTCTGGGATCTGCAGTATAGATTTCATTAGTAGAGCTGGTGCAGCGTAATGTGTGCATTACACCAACCCCGCTAATCAAAAGTTGCCAGGAATTAAAGAAGTTAGAAGATTACCATGCCTCTCATTCAGTGGCCTAGCTAATGGGCAAAAGTCCTGTGAATCGATCCAGCCATCTATAATCCATACCCTCTATAATCCATGGTCATGTTCACATGTTTAAATTTCCTTTTTGAAGGTCAATTGTCTGCAAAAAAAAATTGCCCACTCAAGTAAAAAAAAAAAAAAAATACCACCGAGATCCTTAAATCCATTTTTACTGTTCAATGTGTAATGAAGTTTGAATGGTTTCTTTTGCAAACAAGAAAAATTGATGTCAAAATGATGGATCCAATTGGATCCAGTACAGCAGGGGTGGAGAATCTTTTTTTTTCTGTCAAGGGCCATCCTTCGGGGGCCGTACAAACTCCGCCCACATAGTACATCCTGACTCTGGCACTGGTGTCAGGACATAATCTTTCATTGCATGCCCTTCAGTGAACTCTGCATGTGTGCTAACAGAGCAAGAAGAAATTAATGAGCTTGTGGCAATCAAAATACACCTCCCTGCCCAAGAATGTGGTCCCTAAGAATCTGCTCGGGGGCCTGATAAAAGGTCATCGAAGGCCGTAAATGGCCCTGGAGCCTGAGGTTCCCCACCCCTGAAGTACAGTAATGAATAATTATCTATTGTTCCTAAAAAAAAGAAGAATAAAATAAAAGAAATGAATGCCTGGATGAGGCCATAGAGTTAGTGGATGAGCTCAGATTTGCATTCAGTTTAGAAAATATATTAGAATTAGAATTGCTACCATGAATACATTTTTCATCTATAGTGCCTTTAAATCTTAGGCTTTCTATATACATGTAGAACCTCAGCATCGGTACCACTGTGTGATATTACCTGAGCACTTGCTTTTTGCTCATACCCAATGCTTGGTGTTACATTACAAATTTGGCTAGCAGTTACTATTGCTGCATTTAATTGTTTATTTGATTTCCCATTTTTGAGGTTCTGGCCCACACTGCACGTCTCACTGCTGTGATCCTCTTTACCTTGGCTCTATTCTTTTACCTTGGCTTCATTTGATGGTCTCTAAAATGATATCTTTCTTTTTATGTTGCAGTCTCTTTGTGTATGTAGTGGATATGCAGGGTATTTTTTGAATCTTCCAAGAGTCCCTTTTAAGTTTTTTCCCCATGATTTTATATCCTGTGCTGTGTCTCATGATTTTAAGTAAGCTGTATTTAGGATACAGTATGCTGAAGATCTAAGAAAGCGATTTAATTCCTTTATTTAAAAAAAAGCCATGTACACAATGTAGCCCAGTTGTATCAGAGATCCATATTAATTATCATGTCACTCACCCAATCTCATGATGATATTAAAACAACATCAAAGTTACAAAGTTCCGGCCAATGCCATTATACAGTCCCAGTTGAATAACATTGCCTCAATACTTCAACGTATCAGTGATGGCCATAGATACATGGTAAATACAGAATGGAAGATAATGTCTATGTTCAGATCATACATTTATATGAAGTTTGGTAACAGGGTACAGAACACAGTGGATTAGATGTCTGTGATATTTCACCTATTCTCTGTAATTTCATGGACTGGAAATGTCATTTCAATGTTCCCACACACTTATTGTTTCCATTGTTTGTCTGTGTCTCTCTCTGACTTGTGACTGAGGGCATTTCACATCTGAATATTGATGTATTCTATATCTGGCTCATCCTGGAGAAATAATCTTGAAGGATTTACCTCTGACCTCCACTTTCTACATCCTGACCACTTTAAATCTCTTTATAAGTTACGGAGTGACATTTAAATTCATTTTAAATGTTGCTGCTCCAGTAATCTTCTTTTGGAATAATTAGATTGTTACAGTGACATATAACCATATCATCCAAAGTCTGCACGGAACTCTATCTTTTTATAATTTATCATAAATTGATGTGGAATGTTGTAGATAAAAAGAATAATGATAAAAGCAAAGCTATTTCTATTTAGCACCTTTTATTAAGTTTTATTTAGTTTCTTAAAAAAATCTGTTAAACAATGTATATGGTCAATAGGTGACAGACAAGTGTGTTATTTTATAATTATGTATCTTTAGATCTTACTTTTTTGTGTGTTTTTAAAGGGAACCTGTCAAGTGAAAAAAATGCTAATAACCTGCAGATATGGAGTGCACCCACGGCACTGACCGACAGCAGGTTTCAATGCTGATGCTGCTGTCGGTCAGTGTCGGAGACGTGGTTACAGCCACCACTCTCTATTCGCAACGCAATGACTGTATCCGCGAAAGCACGGCCCTCGTGAATGAACACTGCTGGGTGACCAAAATTCATTTGTTCCCGGCAGCGGGGTTCTAAGTTCTGGCACCAGGCAGGTTCAGAACACTATTAACCTGTAGATTAACCACATATCTGCAGGTTATGCACTCATTTGCATTAAATATGCATATATATAGCCATCTTTACAATATGTTACATGGGTTGCAACTTGTAACACTTTTTTCCTCAGGCCCTAAGTAGTATATGTTTATCTATGTATCTATGTAGGTAAAGTTTCCAATCTTACAGCCTTCACTACAAGAGGTTTTCTGGCCTTGGAATACTTGCGAACAGACATTGAACAAGATGTAATAGTAATAATATTGGAAGCCAGCAACAAATATAATTAACCAACTATGGATTTCACTAAGGGGAAATAGAATTTTAGCATCTTGGGAAAAAATGACTTTCTGTATTTTCAGACAGTAAGGTGAAACTGTAAGATGAAATAATATTAGAAGATAGAAATATAATAAAAAGAAAGGTTTCATGCAGAAGACAGACTAAAGTTGTGCTTTCAATAAATCTTGAAAATCAGCAGAATGATTAACAAGTGTGACCACTGATATATTTTTAAGATTTTTTGCTATATTACCACCACTTCCAGTGTTGATATCAGTCAAGTAGATAATACAGATCAACTCAGCAAAGAAATCAGCCAGTATCCACAGACAGCACAGCGTTTGGGCTCATTCACACAGTCATATTTTCGATTCGAGTGCTTGTCCGTGAAAACAATCTAATAATGAAATTCAATAGGGCAGGGAATATGGGCGATTTTTTTCTCTGACCGAATTAGCATGTAAAAAAAATTGCAGCACACGTTGGTTTCTTCCATAAACTGGATGAGACTGACACATTTTAGTCTATGGATGGCAAAAAAAAATCAAATGCCTAATGATGCCACAGTATAGCATCCGATTTTTAGTGATATTAAATATGAGGAGAACTTGAGTCATAATGTATCTCAAAATATAAATATTTTATTATGGGTAAATATTTATCACAGACTAAATACAAATACATATAATAGGATATGATAAAATAGTGTGATCCCAATACTGTGTCTCCTCTTGTCCACAATGTGACCCCAAACCTGAGGTACATTTCCTCACGCCCCCTTGAGCAAGCGAGTCTTTATACTCGCGAAACGTACTTCGGGTTTGCGGTCACATCGTGGACAAGAGGAGACACAATATGGGTAATTAACCCTTGATTTATTGATGCATATCTTATGCTACTTATGTCTGATATATTGTAATGGTTTTTAGCAATGCATGCTAGCACTAAACATGGTGATAGTTATAGGTGGAACTGAATAGTCTTGGTACAAATAAGTGACTAACTGATTGTCCTACCTGTTTAAGTTACATTGCTTATGTGCATTGCTTTCTACATGTATATGCAATTATTTAGCATTATATGTTGTCCTGATCTACCCTGTGACTGTTACTACTCTTTTTTTGGGATCACACTATTTTATCATATCCAATTATATGTATTTGTATTTAGTCTATGTGGTAAATATCTACCCTTAATAAAATATTTATATTTTTAGATACATTATGACTCAAGTTCTCCTCATATTTAATTGATCTTTTTGAGTCTGTATTTACTGATATCTTTGATTGTGTGTGTATATATATTGGTGAACTATATAATTGATTTTTAGTGATATATTGCAATTATGAAATGTAGGAAAGTGTAAATGTTCTTGTAAATTAATAGTTGCTGCTCTAAAACAAATAAAAAGATTTTATATGGATTGTACAAAGATGAGAAGTGAGAATAAATGCTCTGAGTTTTCTGGATGAAAACTGATGATTTTATATACACCAGTGTGAACCTACCATTATAGTAAAGAATGTTTCCACTGCCTAATGCTTCATTCAAGATTGATACTATAATAAAAATTAATTTCTGTCCCACTGTCAAATTTAGATTATTATACACATGCTGTACAATGTTTATATTGGCATATACAGTACAGACCAAAAGTTTGGACACACCTTCTCATTTAAAGATTTTTCTGTATTTTCATGACTTTGAAAATTGTACATTCACACTGAAGGCATCAAAACTATGAATTAACACATGTGGAATTATATACTTAACAAAAAAGTGTGAAATAACTGAAATTATGTCTTATATTCTAGGTTCTTCAAAGTAGCCACCTTTTGCTATGATAATAATCTTTATTTTTTATATAGCGCTAACATATCCCGCAGCGCTTTACAGGTTGCACACATTATCATCGCTGTCCCCATTGGGGCTCACAATCTAAATCAGTATATCTTTGGAATGTGGGAGGAAACCGGAGTACCCGGAGGAAACCCACGCAAACACGGAGAGAACATACAAACTCTTTGCAGATGTTGTCCTTGAACCCAGGACTCCAGCGCTGCAAGGCTGCTGTGCTATCCACTGCGCCACCGATGACTGCCTTGCACAGTCTTTGCATTCTCTTGATGAGCTTCAAGAGGTAGTCACCGGGAATAGTCTTCCAACAATCTTGAAGGAGTTCCCTGTGATGCTTAACACTTGTTGGCCCTTTTGCCTTCACTCTGCGGTCTATCTCACCCCAAACCATCTCAATTGGGTTCACGTCTGGTGACTGTGGAGGCCAGGTCATCTGGCATAGCACCCCATCACTCTCCTTCTTAGTCATATAGCCCTTACCCAGCCTGGAGGTGTGTTTGGGGTCATTGTCCTGTTGAAAAATAAATGATGGTCCAAATAAACGCAAACTGGATAGACTAGCATGCCGCTGCAAGATGCTGTGGTAGCCATGCTGATTTAGTATGTCTTCAATTTTGAATAAATCCCCAACAGTGTCACCAGAAAAGCACCCCCACACCATCACACCTCCTCCTCCATGCTTCACCTTTTCTATGCCACGCAGATACAGTGGTTGGAACCAAAGATCTCAAATTTGGACTCATCAGACCAAACACAGATTTCCACTGGTCTAATGTCCATTCCTTGTGTTCTTTAGCCCAAACAAGTCTCTTCTGCTTGTTACCTGTCCTTAGCAGTGGTTTCCTAGCAGCTATTTTACCATGAAGGCCAGCTGCACAAAGTCTCCTCTTAACAGTTGTTGTAGAGATGTGTCTGCTGCTAAAACTCTGTGTGGCATTGACCTGGTCTCTAATCAGAGCTGCTGTTAACCTGCGATTTCTGAGGCTGGTGACTCAGATAAACTTATCCTCAGCAGCAGAGGTGACTCTTTGTCTTCCTTTCCTGGTGTGGTCTTCATATCAGCCAGTTTCTTTGTAGCGCTTGATGGTTTTTGCCACTGCACTTGGGGACACTTTCAAAGTTTTCCCAATTTTTCAAACTGACTGACCTTCATTTCTTAAAGTAATGATGGCCACTTGTTTTTCTTTACTTAGCTGCTTTTTTCTTGCCATAATACAAATTCTAACAGTCTATTCAGTAGGACTATCAGCTCTGTATCCACCAGACTTCTGCACAACACAACTGATGGTCCCAACCCCATTTATAAAGCAAGAAATCCCACTTATTAAACCTGACAAGGCACACCTGTGAAGTGAAAATCATTCCCGGTGACTACCTCTTGAAGCTCATCAAGAGAATGCCAAGAGTGTGCAAAGCAGTCATCAAAGCAAAAGGTGGCTACTTTGAAGAACCTAGAATGTAAGATATAATTTCAGTTATTTCACACTTTTTTGTTAAGTATATAATTCCACATGTGTTAATTCATAGTTTTGATACCTTCAGTGTGGATGTACAATTTTCATAGTCATGAAAATACAGAAAAATCATTAAATGAGAAGGTGCATCCAAACTTTTGGTCTGTACTGTACATCTACTAATAAATAGTGTGTCTCTTGATACCAAAAATATGATAATACCTGGTGCAGCTCTAGAAAGAGAAGAAACCAAGTGTTTGCACATCATAGAAGTAACGCATGAGGCCATTATGGGTCCTTCCCATAAAAGGGTCTCAACTTAAAAATGCATTCACAGTGAAATGTTAGCTTATCAACAATTGTGTTTTATAAACATGCTGCATATTATCCAAAAAAGCAGGAAAATACTCCTATGTTGAATGAAATTATATTTTTACTGTCTCTAAAATTCATCGTTCTTGGCAACATATCATCCTGTGTAAACAGGATATTTGTGGCCAAGAACAATGACAGCCTATATGCACAGAATAATCTATTAATGATCATTCATGTAGATCCCAAGCATAGTTTGCCTGAGTAAGCATGTTCTTTAACCTCTGAAGATCGGCAAGTATGTAGCCGATCGGCGGTCATTTTTAGCCACATAGTAAACTGTCCACTAGTTGATCTCATTCTCTTTGCTACTGAGTGGTCATATAACATGCAAGTATTTCTAGTAAAGACAAGTCAGGCAAAAATTATTGGAAAGAATATGAAGATGGGTTAAGCACCATCCAATTTTGTATGACAGTTTACATAAAAATATACCATGATGACATGTTTGCCAGAAAAACCTACGGAAATATCATTATGTCAAAAAATACAAAAGAATTCCAGGAGTCATAACTTTATTGCCTAATAAACATATATATTTGCAAACTTTTGGAACACTGAGGTTCCTCCATCAATCAAGTTTACAAATCAGTGATTGAGAGAAGAGGGAAATAGTTAAAAAAATAAACAACAAGACATTGAGGTGATATATGATTAAAATACACAATTAAGATAAACCAAAGTAATAACATAGAGATTTTGGATACAAATAGATGGCAAAAATGAGCATCACATTGAAAAGATGGCATCTTTATAAAGGAAGTATTTTCATTCTATGCTGCCAAAGCACAGTTTTATAGATAATAAGGCAGCTATTAAATCATCCATGATGGTCATCAGTTTCAGTCTCATGAATCAAAAATTTCAAACAATGTTCCATAATCTGGATTACAGCATTATCCATGCATTTATTATATCACCATAGCTATAATTTGTTTACCTGGACAATAAGCAATTGTTCAAGACAAGAAGCTTGATTACAAAATTGTGATCGAAAAAGGCAAGTAGTACAATAATACCATTCTGAACTAATTGATAACGGGTCATAAATCATAAGAGCGTGATTGCCTTTGTATATTCACACTTATGTCCTTAGCCATGTACTTTAAATTCTGCATATTTAGTATGTTAATCAGTTTAATTTATTGAGCATGGTAGAAAAAAAATATTCTTGTAATTTAAGAACAAAAAGTGACCTGTATCAACTTGGTGCGCAGATTGTTGTAATCAACTTGCTTTGATTTCAGTGAAAAATGACTGTATTATAAATCCCTCATTCTTGCTCAACTTGCAAATTAATAAATCAATGTGAAATATTGCAGTAACTATGATGTAGTGCTGAGCTGTGCATGTAAACCCTGCATTGTAACTAGATGAAGTTGCAATGTAATAAAACTCTGATTGGTTTTGTTAAAATAAAAACTTAGTTGTATAATTGGATTGATTTCTACCTGATAATTTCATAACGATCTGGGTTTCATTTAAATAACCATTGAACACATTCAGCAGTCTTCAATAATTGATCAGATTTCATGTACTACTCTGGAAAAGATTCTCACTACCCTGGCCCAACATCCATTTTAGTACTCCGAGGTAGCTGGAGCAAATTTTTCTGCTAATCTCTCATAATTGATGTTAGATTTTATCTTAAAAAAAAGAGAAATTCTAAACAATAGACCCCCAAATGGTTGTGTTTTTTGTCAGTTATATTACAGTTTTTTACTATAAAAATCATACAATGTTAGAGTTGGAAGGACCTCTGGGGTCATCATTTCCACCCTTTGCTCAATACAGGTTTCACTAAACCATCTCAGATAGGTGTCTGCCCAGTTTGAAGACTATAGAATCATAGAGTTTTGTGCATACTGCATATGTATTTCCTGTAAAATAAAATCCATAACAAACAGGATAACATAGCTAAATCTCTGAATATTGAAGAGCTGAAATTGTCATATGTTAATAAAGCATATTTCTAGTTACAAGGTCAGTTGTGTCACCTGTAAAAGGCTTTAAACAACAGACATCTAGTGATGGAGTCGAAAGAGCAGGTTGTTTGGCTACCAAAAAACATACAATGTTACAAGCCTCAAACATACTTTAGTAGGCTACCAGAACCTTCAATTGCTTAGCTTTCTCCCTCCATTGACACTTTTGGTAGAAGACATTGCTCTTCTCCTACCGTGGGATAAAATAAGTAAATTAGCTCCACCATGATTGTGTACTATAAATGACATACAAAAGAAAAAAGGTTTGGTACTGTGTTAAACAGTTGAAAAAGCATTACTCTCAGTGGGAAAAACAAAATAATAACCTTGTAGTTATGATACTTTTTATTAGTTAAAAATAAAAAATACAATAATTGATTTTACTAAGCAAGCTTTGGAGACATCTTAGGTCTCTTCATCAGGCATGTTATAACAAAGTACCTGAAAAAACACAATTATATGCACAAAAAGAGCAGTTGCAAGGCATAAAAATGACAAATACAAAAACAAACTGAGCTTAGAGAGTGAATCCTTAAGTAGATTAGATTAGTGGTGTGAAAGTTTTATGGTTCCAATATCCATATAAGATCAGAGTCTTGGTGCCCTCATTGTCTCTGGAGCAGATTCCTCAGATTCTGTAGTGAATCATAAATCTTCATGACAGATTTAGTCCTGTGTGAAGAGTATCAAAGACTCTAATAAAATTTGTATTCCCAGACCCTTCAATGTTTTTGTAATTTGATGTTGACTTTTAATATGACAACTTTCATATTGTTTATGTTACTTCCTGGACCACAGAAATGTTTGGCCACAGGTAAATGTTTTTTTTTTTTAATAGTAATTGTGTGGTCATGAGACCTCATCCTTGCTCTTAGTTTGTGTCCTGTTTCTCCACCATAGATGACATAAATAACACATGTGACAAGCACTTTGGCCTAACTT
The DNA here is from genome assembly GCF_051348905.1 of Ranitomeya variabilis. Taxonomy (NCBI): domain Eukaryota; kingdom Metazoa; phylum Chordata; class Amphibia; order Anura; family Dendrobatidae; genus Ranitomeya; species Ranitomeya variabilis. The sequence continues at coordinate 830,526,782 of NC_135233.1, forward strand.
GCAATACTAGAGTCCTGGTTCAAGTCCAATAAATGACAAGATCTGCGTTGAGTTTGTGTGTTACCCGAGTTTGTAATGGTTTCCTACCACATTCCACAAACCTGCTGATAGGGAATTTAGATTGTGATCCCCAATCTGGACTGTGAAGATGATATCTGTAAATCACTATGGAAATGAATGGCACTATGTAAGCAAGTAAAGTATGTGGAATATATTTAACTTTCTACTTCTACTTTTTTACACTGACTCATCATAAACTGCACAACAATTTTTATGCATATGTATTGTAAAAAGCGTTGTCAACTACACTTTTCAATTCAGTAAAGGCAAGGATATTTAAATTTATATAAAGGACAAAAATATATGACCTGTACTCTTTTCTCACATGTTTAGGTAACAATACCTATTAACACATGAATGACATATCATTTTATACGTTTTCTTGTGGCTTGATAATGATTGGTCATATTTTATAAAAAATTAATAATACTCTGTTGAGAGATGTTTATGGTACATGTATCTATTTGTGGCAGCTTGATTGTTGTAATGTGAGTTGTACCTGGTCAAAAGTCTTGATAGAGTCTTGAGATATTTAATTGAACTTATATCTTGACAAATTGGAGCCTGTAACAACATTCTTAGAAAGGTAATGTTGGACACATATGTATGAAAGTAAGCCAAGACTTCATCAAAACTAGAGATGAGCAGACTGATCCTCGGAGGACCAAGTTCAAGTGGAATTTTCTGAACATCATGGTTTCAATTTAACCCCTTCACCCCCAAGGGTGGTTTGCACGTTAATGACCGGGCCAATTTTTACAATTCTGACCACTGTCCCTTTATGAGGTTATAACTCTGGAACGCTTCAACGGATCTTGGCGATTCTGACACTGTTTTCTCGTGACATATTGTACTTCATGATAGTGGTAAAATTTCTTTGATATTACCTGCGTTTATTTGCAAAAAAAATGGAAATTTGGCGAAAATTTTGAAAATTTTGCAATTTTCCAACTTTGAATTTTTATGCCCTTAAATCACAGAGATATGTCACACAAAATACTTAATAAGTAACATTTCCCACATGTCTACTTTACATCAGCACAATTTTGGAACCAACATTTTTTTTTGTTCGGGAGTTATAAGGGTTAAAAGTTGACCAGCAATTTCTCATTTTTACAACACCATTTTTTTTAGGGACCACATCTCATTTGAAGTCATTTTGAGGGGTCTATATGATAGAAAATACCCAAGTTTGGCACCATTCTAAAAACTGCACCCCTCAAGGTGCTCAAAACCACATTCAAGAAGTTTATTAACCCTTCTGGTGCTTCACAGGAATTTTTGGAATGTTTAAATAAAAATGAACATTTAACTTTTTTTCACAAAAAATTTACTTCAGCTCCAATTTGTTTTATTTTACCAAGGGTAACAGGAGAAAATGGACCCCAAAAGTTGTTGTACAATTTGTCCTGAGTACGCCGATACCCCATATGTGGGGGTAAACCACTGTTTGGGCGCATGACAGAGCTCGGAAGCGAAGGAGCGCCATTTGACTTTTCAATGCAAAATTGACTGGAATTGAGATGGGACGCCATGTTGCGTTTGGGGAGCCCCTGATGTGCCTAAACATTGAAACCCCCCACAAGTGACACCATTTTGGAAAGTAGACCCCCTACGGAACTTATCTAGAGGTGTGGTGAGCACTTTGACCCACCAAGTGCTTCACAGAAGTTTATAATGCAGAACCGTAAAAATAAAAAATCATATTTTTTCACAAAAATTATTTTTCGCCCCAATTTTTTATTTTTCCAAGGGTAAGAGAAGAAATTGGACCCCAAAAGTTGTTGTACAATTTGTCCTGAGTACGCTGATACCCCATATGTGGGGATAAACCACTGTTTGGGCGCATGGGAGACCTCGGAAGGGAAGGAGCGCGTTTGACTTTTCAATGCAAAATTGACAGGAATTGAGATGGGACGTCATGTTGCGTTTGTAGAGCCCCTGATGTGCGTAAACATTGAAACCCCCCACAAGTGACACCATTTTGGAAAGTAGACCCCCTAAGGAACTTATCTAGAGGTGTGGTGAGCACTTTGACCCACCAAGTGCTTCACAGAAGTTTATAATGCAGAACCGTAAAAATAAAAAATCATATTTTTTCACAAAAATTATCTTTTCACCCCCAATTTTATATTTTCCCAAGGGTAAGAGAAGAAATTGGACCCCAAAAGTTGTTGTACAATTTGTCCTGAGTACGCTGATACCCCATATGTGGGGGTAAACCACTGTTTGGGCGCATGGGAGAGCTCGGAAGGGAAGTAGCACCGTTTGACTTTTCAATGCAAAATTGACAGGAATTGAGATGGGACGCCATGTTGCGTTTGGAGAGCCACTGATGTGCCTAAACATTGAAACCCCCCACAAGTGACACCATTTTGGAAAGTAGACCCCCTAAGGAACTTATCTAGATGTGTTTTGAGCGCTTTGACCCACCAAGGGCTTCACAGAAGTTAATAATGCAGAGCCGTAAAAATAAAACAAAAATTTTTTCCCACAAAAATTATTTTTCAGCCCCCAGTTTTGTATTTTCCCGAGGGTAACAGGAGAAATTGGACCCCAAAGTTTGTTGTCCAATTTGTCCTGAGTGCGCTGATACCCCATATGTGGGGGGAACCACCGTTTGGATGCATGGGAGGGCTCGGAAGTGAAGGAGCGCCATTTGGAATGCAGACATAGATGGAATGGTCTGCAGGCGTCACATTGCGTTTGCAGAGCCCCTAATGTACCTAAACAGTAGAAACCCCCCACAAGTGACACCATGTTGGAAAGTAGACCCCCTAAGGAACTTATCTAGATGTGTGGTGAGTGCTTTGACCCACCAAGGGCTTCACAGAAGTTAATAATGCAGAGCCGTAAAAATAAAACAAAAATTTTTTCCCACAAAAATTATTTTTCAGCCCCCAGTTTTGTATTTTCCCGAGGGTAACAGGAAAAATTGGACCCCAAACTTTGTTGTCCAATTTGTCCTGAGTGCGCTGATACCCCATATGTGGGGGGGAACCACCGTTTGGATGCATGGAAGGGCTCGGAAGTGAAGGAGCGCCATTTGGAATGCAGACTTAGATGGAATGGTCTGCAGGCATCACATTGCGTTTGCAGAGCCCCTAATGTACCTAAACAGTAGAAACCCCCCACAAGTGACACCATGTTGGAAAGTAGACCCCCTAAGGAACTTATCTAGATGTGTGGTGAGTGCTTTGACCCACCAAGGGCTTCACAGAAGTTTATAATGCAGAGCCGTAAAAATAAAACAAAACTTTTTTCCCACAAAAATTATTTTTCAACCCCCAGTTTTGTATTTTCCCGAGGGTAACAGGAGAAATTGGACCCCAAAAGTTGTTGTCCAATTTGTCCTGAGTGCGCTGATACCCCATATGTGGGGGGAACCACCGTTTGGATGCATGGGAGGGCTCGGAAGGGAAGGAGCGCCATTTGGAATGCAGACTTAGATGGAATGGTCTGCAGGCGTCACATTGCGTTTGCAGAGCCCCTAATGTACCTAAACAGTAGAAGCCCCGCACAAGTGACCCCATTTTGGAAACTAGACCCCCAAGGAACTTATCTAGATGTGTTGTAAGAACTTTGAACCCCCAAGTGTTTCACTACAGTTTATAACGCAGAGCCGTGAAAATAAAAAATCTTTTTTTTTCCCACAAAAATTATTTTTTAGCCAGTTTTGTATTTTCCCAGGGGTAACAGGAGAAATTGGACCCCAAAGGTTGTTGTCCTATTTGTCCTGAGTACGCTGATACACCATATGTTGGGGTAAACCCCTGTTTGGGCACACGGGAGAGCTCGGAAGGGAAGGAGCACTGTTTTACTTTTTCAACGCAGAATTGGCTGGAATTGAGATTGGACGCCATGTTGCGTTTGGAGAGCCCCTGATGTGCTGAAACAGTGGAAACCCCCCAATTATAACTGAAACTCTAATCCAAGCACACCCCTAACCCTAATCCCAACAGTAACCCTAACCACACCTCTAACCCTGACACACCCCTAACCCTAATCCCAACCCTATTCCCAACCGTAAATGTAATCTAAACCCTAACCGTAACTTTAGCCCCAACCCTAACCCTAACTTTAGCCCCAACCCTAACTGTAGCCTTAACCCTAGCCCCAACCCTAGCCCTAACCCTAACCCTAATGGGAAAATGGAAATAAATACATTTTTTTTATTTTTCCCTTACTAAGGGGGTGATGAAGGGGGGTTTGATTTACTTTTATAGCGAGTTTTTTAGCGGATTTTTATGATTGGCAGCCGTCACACACTGAAAGACGCTTTTTATTGCAAAAAATATTTTTTGCGTTACCACATTTTGAGAGCTATAAATTTTCCATATTTTGGTCCACAGAGTCATGTGAGGTCTTGTTTTTTGTGGGACGAGTTGACATTTTTATTGGTAACTTTTTGGGCACGTCACATTTTTTGATCGCTTTTTATTCCGATTTTTGTGAGGCAGAATGACCAAAAACCAGCTATTCATGAATTTCTTTTGGGAGAGGCGTTTATACTGTTCCGCGTTTGGTAAAATTGATAAAGCAGTTTTATTCTTCGGGTCAGTACGATTACAGCGATACCTCATTTATATTATTTTTTTATGTTTTGGCGCTTTTATACGATAAAAACTATTTTATGGAAAAAATAATTATTTTTGCATCGCTTTATTCTCAGGACTATAACTTTTTTATTTTTTTGCTGATCATGCTGTATGGTGGCTCGTTATTTGCGGGACAAGATGATGCTTTCAGCGGTACCATGGTTATTTATATCTGTCTTTTTGATCGCGTGTTATTCCACTTTTTGTTCGGCGGTATGATAATAAAGCGTTGTTTTTTGCCTCGTTTTTTTTTTTTTTTCTTACGGTGTTTACTGAAGGGGTTAACTAGTGGGCCAGTTTTATAGGTCGGGTCGTTACGGACGCGGCGATACTAAATATGTGTACTTTTATTGTTTTTTTTATTATTTAGATAAAGAAATGTATTTATGGGAATATTTTTATTTTTTTTTCATTATTTTGGAATTTTTTTTTTTATTTTTTTTTTTACACATTTTGAAAAATTTTTTTAAACTTTTTTACTTTGCCCCAGGGGGGGACAATACAGATCGGTGATCTGCCAGTTTGCATAGCACTCTGGCAGATCACCGATCTGCGAGAAGTGCAGGCTGCTTCACAGTGCCTGCTCTGAGCAGGCTTCTGTGAAGCCACCTCCCTCCCTGCAGGACCCGGATCCGCGGCCATCTTGGATCCGGGTCTGGAGCAGGCAGGGAGGGAGGTAAGACCCTCGCAGCAACGCGATCACATCGCGTTGCTGCGGGGGGCTCAGGGAAGCCCGCAGGGAGCCCCCTCCCTGCGCGATGCTTCCCTGCACCGCCGGCACATCGCGATCATGTTTGATCGCGGTGTGCTGGGGGTTAATGTGCCGGGAGCGGTCCGTGACCGCTCCTGGCACATAGTGCCAGATGTCAGCTGCGATAGGCAGCTGACACCCGGCCGCGATCGGCCGCGCTCCCCCCGTGAGCGCCGCCGATCGCGCTGGACGTACTATCCCGTCGGCGGTCATACGGGCCCACCCCACCTCGACGGGATAGTACGTCGGATGTCAGGAAGGGGTTAAAATTGTGATTCCCAGGAAAAAAAACTTTTTCCTACAGTGCTGAAGCATCAGAGAGCTGGCGAATATAATTTTGCATGGCCGCATCTAATGGATTATCCTACCTTGTACAGTGGTGGTTAGTACTTGGGTAATCACAGATCAGTGGTTCCCAGTAGAGCACACAGTCATTTTCCATCTCTAGAGTCACTGGGGTAAGTCTCTTATTCCTGTAAAGTGTAAGCTCTTATGGTCACCAGGACCCTTGTTCTCTTGCCTGTCTACTGTAAGCTTATATGGTCAGCAAGGTCCTCTTGATATCTCACTGGTAGAGTGTAAGCTCTAATGGTCAGTGGTGTTATCTTTCTCCTGTACAGGGTAAGCAATTATGATAAGTAGCGTTATCTCACTTTTGCTCTCTCCCTAAGTGTATTTTCTGAGTAATTTCAATTTTCCATCCAGTATTGAGACTTATTCAAATTATTTGTGAAAATTTGTCAGTCTGTGAATTTGAATTTCAAAATATCTATCCCTTTCTAATCAATACCTATGTGCCAGTTTTCTCACAGATGCATGTGCCTGACTTAAGAAAATTCACTGCTTTTCCTATTCCTAATTTGTATATCAGACTGGATCAGATTGTATCATAAAAATTGAGAAGCATACTGTTGTTATCAATGTCCTATCCATATTTCACTTACCGTATTTTTCGGACTACAAGATGCACTTTTTCCCCCCCAAAAAAGGGGGGGAAATAGGGGGTGCGCCTTATAGTCGTAATGCAGGCTTACCTGCAGTGGTGTGGTGGCGGCGGCAGAGGTGCGCTGGCAGAGGTGTGGCGGCAGAGGTGCGGTATGGCGAGGTGTGGCGGCGGCCATCTTCCTGAGGGCGCTCGTGCGCAGATGGAGTGCTCTGCTTCCTGGGGCTTCAGGAAAATGGCCGCGGGAGGCCGCACGTGCGCAGATGGAGATCACGGTGTCCATTTTCCTTAACGCCTCCAGCCTCCAGACACTACGCTGACAGACACAGCAATCCTGGATGAGCTGCACTACCTGAGCCACTTGTGTGGGTTGTTGAGTCTGTCTCATGCTACCACGAGTGTGAAAGCACAACCAACATTCAAAAGTGACCAAAACATCAGCCAGAAAGCATTGGTACTGAAATGTGGTCTGTACTACCCACCTGTAGAACCACTCCTTTATTGAGTGTGTCTTGATAATTGCCAATAATTTCCATCTGTTATCTATTCCATTTGCACAACAGCATGTGAAATTGATTGTCAAACAGTGTTGCATCCTAAGTGGATAATTTGATTTCACAGAAGTTTGATTTATTTGGAGTTATATTTTGTTGTTTATGTGTCCCCTTTATTTTTTGAGCAGTGTATATCTTGCAATAATAAATGTACTGTAAACCTAATTTAGATTTCAAGCTATATAAATTATTCATTTCTATTTTGTTTTATATTAAACACAATGGTTCTCAGTCCTCTAGTGAAAGTGTCAGGGATAATAACATGTATTCATAGCTTGCAGGATCATAGACATTATACAGGAATCAGCAGCTGTCAGTTTTTGCAATAGTGAGGCAATGGGTTAAATGAAAAGTTTGTAATGCAGAAAAGTCATCAAGATTTTAATTAATTTAGAAGATACTTCTGAAGAAGTAATCATGTGTCTACCAAATTGCAGACACCTGTTTTCCTGCAAGATTTCAAGGCTCACTGACTAATTTGGACATTTGTTATTGAAGACATTGCAAACAATTTAACCCTTGTTTAGATTTATAGATCAATCTGTTACAGTAAAAATAGCCACCTTGCTCTTACATGCCAACCATCATTCTCTTTTTTCTTCACTTTTCAAATCAATGCTTAAACATTGCAGAAAGAGCAATGTCAGAGCACTGCAAAATGACCACAAGCTGGCCGGTAACATCCATGTGTCTGCTCAAACTGTCAGAAACAGACTCCGTGTTGTGGTATGAGGGCCCAAAGTCCACAAGTGGTGTTGTGCTTGCAGCTCAACACCATGTAGGGCAATTGGCATTTGCCAGAGAACACCTAGTTTGGCAGATTCAACATTGGCACCCTGTGCTCTTCTCGGATGAGAGAAGGTTCACAATGAGCACATGTAACAGACGTGACAAAGTATGGAGACGTCACGCTGAAGGTTCTGCTGCCTGAAACATCATCCATCATGAGCAGTTTTGGCAGTGGGTCAGTAATGGTGTGGGAGGCATTTATAGGTACCGGGACAAGATCCTCAGACCCAATGTGAGACTATATGCAGGTGCACTAGGCCCTGGGTTCCTTCTGATGCATGGCAATCAGAAGTTCATGTGGCTAACGTGTGTCAGCAGCTCCTGCATGATGAAGGCATTGATGCCCATCACATCGTATTCTGTGGCTGACATAAGAGTTTCCAGCTCATTTATTTTGTTTGCAAGCCTTTTTGCATTTGCCAGCATACATTTAATACTTTTAGCACATTTATTACTCCTTCTCCCCTTCCTATGTTCCTTGGATGTCCCATCCCCACTAAATCCCCATTGACCCCTACTGTCTCACCCTCTCTGTCTAATCTTTTTATCTCTTTTAGCACATCTACCCTCCCTACCTCAGATCCTAGTATAATAGCTCCTCCATCCATCTGACCATTTGTCCCCAAGCATAGCTGTTCCCTCCTCATTGACGTGCAACCTGTCCCTACCGTAGAGCCTGTAGCCGATAGAGAAGTCTGCCCAGTTCACCATGAACCCAAACCCTTCCTTCCTGCACCAATTTGTAAGCCACTTATTTATCTCGCTAAGCTCCCGCTAACTTTCTAGTGACGCTCGTGGCACCGGCATTATTTCTGAAAACATTACCTTTGATGTCCTGGCCTTCAGCTTCTCTCCTAGTTCCCTGTAATGGTTCTTAAGGACCTTCTGCCTCCCTCTAACTTTGTCATTGGTACCAATGTGTATCATGACCACAGTATGTTTCCCAGCCCTACTCAGCAAATGCCAGACAGATGTTGGTGGTAGAGGATTCTATAATTAAAAGCACTGACAGGGTCATCACAGATTATCTGCAATGTGTCGAACCCGAGCATCTGGCAGACAACACACTGTTCAGCATTCACTCGCGGTGGCAGATGTTTCTGTCTGTCCTTCTAATTATAGAGTCCCCTACCACCAACATCTGTATGGTCTTTACTGCCTTCCTATTTTCCTCCTTCCTACAGCAGTCATTTTCCTGGTAGTAAGGAGTATTGTCCTGCTGTATTGATCCCAGTCCTGCATTCCTAATATTAGCCAAGCAGGCATATTTACTAAGTTGTGCCAGATCAGAACTGAGCTCCCTGCCTACCCCTTCTTGTAACTTTCATTCAGCTATGTTCTTCTGGGTCCTGATCTTCCCCCTCTCCACCCTCTTCCATATCACTGGCCCAAGCCAGCGCCCTCTCAGTGAGCTCTAAACTCATCCCCAGATTTGCAATGCTCCTGAGTGTTACACGCTGCACATTTAGATCCGTTATCTGAATTTCCAAACATGTAACATGCTGACATCAAGGGCAAATATTTTCACCCCTAAACGGCTGTTCAAGCTATGCATACATCTCACAAAATACACACCTGGCAGCATTGTCCATGGAACAATACATAAAAGCAGAAAAACATCAAACTATGTTCTTCTGTTAAATTATAATATTGTGTTTAACTATGCGCTTACCTACAGTCTTAGGGTACCGTCTCACAGTGGCACTTTGGTCGCTACGACGGCACGATCCGTGATGCTCCAGCGTCGCTCCAATATCGCTCCAGCGTCGTAGACAGCGGTCACACTTTGCAATGCACAACGCTGGAGCGATAATTTCATGACGTATTTGTGATGTAGAAGCCGTTGGTTACTGTGCGCACATCGTATACAACCTTTGTTACACGATGCGATCATGCTGCCACAGCGGGACACTTGATGACGAAAGAAAGTTTCAAACAATCTGCTACGACGTACGATTCTCAGCGGGGTCCCTGATCGCAGTAGCGTATCAGACACAGCAATATCGTATGGATATCGCTGGAACGTCACGGATCGTGCCGTCGTAGCGACCAAAGTGCCACTGTGAGACAGTACCCTAACACTTAAAATGCAGTCCTCTCTCTGCTCAGCAATACTCGCTTAGATTATATTGCTCTTGTAGTCCTCAACCAGAAAGCACAGGTGTTCTACAGGGGAATATTTCTTCCAAATATTGGCACAAGATTTCTAGTCCTCTTCCTCTCTGGAAAGGATATTTGAATATTTATTTTCACAGAAGAGGATTTCATGGCCTGTATGTTTCATTACGCCATCTTGGTACTCTCAACCAAGAGAAACGTTCAACCTTAGACCACCTGCCAGAGGTCTCTCACTTAGCTAAATCAGACTTCCTGCTTTGTACTGATAATGGGAAAGTACTCTGAAACAAGTATCTGCAAATGCTATGCTCTTTGCTTTTTATTTATTAATTCATTTATTGTTATTTGTAATAGTTACTGGAAATCCTTTCTTTTGACATTTCTTAAAAATTAATTGGTGAAGCCTGCATGCATGAAAAAAGTTTGCTTTACAATTCTAGTCCTTTCCAAAATCACCTAGCCAGATCTGTTCTCATGCTTTGCACTGACGAGGGCCAACAGCCGAATTGAGATACTGATTTGGCTTTTATCCTAAGTCATATTGCAAGACTCGTTAAAGGGTTGATTGTGACTTGTAGGATCACTACTTCCAACAGGTGGTGCTATAGAGTTCAAGTCCTCTTTTTCTCTGAAGAGGCAATTTGCATATTAAATATTTAGGAGACATGTTAGAAGAGTTCCCTTTACTCCAATTAAACTTTAATGCTATCTTTCCCTTTCAAGTTTGGATCTACTTGGGTTTCATACTCTTACCATTTATTATAAATCCAGACATATAAATATATGTAGGTCGAGATTCATTGCAGCAATTTCAGCAACATTTTTTGAGTAAATTGCATTGAATAGTTACAACTTTTTTGTGCAACTAGTACATGAGCAAAAAAGTTGCTAGTTTTGGTGGTTTCACACTAGATTCTCACAAAATTGGCAGAGCTGGGACAAGATGGGCATGAGGTGGGGCATGACACCACAGTTCATCTAATTCATAAGGAGCTGTTGCATTCCTTACGTCAGAAGTCTTATTCCAGTAAGATTTCTGACTCGGAGCTTGGAGGTTCATGCCACTAATTAGATGCTCCTAATTACTTAAGAGGCTAAATGATTCAAGAGCATCGGACTCCTACATGCCCCTCATCCACGTATGGCTGCTAAAAAAGGAAGAGACGATAAAAAATGGAGGTTCCTTAAGACTATTATATGTGATTAAGGGGTTAATAACATTTTTTAAACATCTACTCTTAACCCCTTAAGCCCCGAGGGTGGTTTGCACGTTAATGACCGGGCCAATTTCTACCACTGTCTCTTTATGAGGTTATAACTCTGGAACGCTTCAACGGATCTTGGCGATTCTGACACTGTTTTCTCGTGAGATATTCTACTTCATGTTATTGGTAAAATTTATTCGATATAACTTGCGTTTATTTGTGAAAAAAATGTAAATTTGGCGAAAATTTAGAAAATTTCACAATTTTCCAACTTTGAATTTTTATGCCCTTAAATCACAGAGATATGTCACACAAAATACTTAATAAATAACATTTCCCACATGTCTACTTTACATCAGCACAATTTTGGAACCAAAATTTTTTTTTGTTAGGGAGTTATAAGGGTTAAAATTTGACCAGAAATTTCTCATTTTTACAACACCATTTTTTTTTAGGGACCACATCTCATTTGAAGTCATTTTGAGGGGTCTATATGATAAAAAATACCCAAGTGTGACACCATTCAAAAAACAGAACCCCTCAAGGTGCTCAAAACCACTTTCAAGAAGTTTATTAACCCTTCAGGTGTTTCACAGGAATTTTTGGAATGTTTAAATAAAAATAAACATTTAACTTTTTTTCACACAAAATGTATTTCAGCTCCAATTTGTTTTATTTTACCAAGGGTAACAGGAGAAAATGGACCACAAAAGTTGTTGTACAATTTGTCCTGAGTACGCTGATACCCCATATGTGGGGGTAAACCACTGTTTGGGCGCATGGCAGAGCTCGGAAGGAAAGGAGTGCCATTTGACTTTTCAATGCAAAATTGACTGGAATTTATATGGGAAGCCATGTTGCGTTTGGAGAGCCCCTGATGTGCCTAAACATTGAAACCCCCCACAAGTGACACCATTTTGGAAAGTAGACCCCCTAAGGAACTTATCTAGATGTGTGGTGAGCACTTTGACCCACCAAGTGCTTCACAGAAGTTTATAATGCAGAGCCGCAAAAATAAAAAATCATATTTTTTCACAAAAAAGATATTTTCGCCCCCAATTTTTTATTTTCCCAAGGGTAAGAGAAGAAATTGGACCCAAAAAATTGTTGTGCAATTTGTCTTGACTACGCTGATACCCCATATGTGGGTGTAAACCATTGTTTGGGTGCATGGCAGAGCTCAGAAGGGAATGAGCACCATTTGACTTTTCAATGCAAAATTGACTGGAATTTATATGGGACACCATGTTGCGATTGGAGAGCCCCTGATGTGCCTAAACAATGAAACCCCCACAAGTGAGACCATTTTGGAAAGTGGACCCCCTAAGGAACTTATCTGGATGTTTGGTGAGCACTTTGACCCACCAAGTGCTTCACAGAAGTTTATAATGCAGAGCCGTAAAAATTAAAAATCATATTTTTTCACAAAAATGATCTTTTCACCCCCAATTTTTTATTTTCCCAAGGGTAAGAGAAGAAATTGGACCCCAAAAATTGTTGTGCAATTTGTCCTGAGTACGCTGATACCCCATATGTGGGTGTAAACCATTGTTTGGGTGCATGGCAGAGCTCGGAAGGGAAGGAGCGCCATTTGACTTTTCAATGCAAAATTGACTGGAATTTATATGGGATGCCATGTTGCGTTTGGAGAGCCCCTGATGTGCCTAAACAATGAAACCCCCCACAAGTGAGACCATTTTGGAAAGTGGACCCCCTAAGGAACTTATGTAGATGTGTGGTGAGCACTTTGACCCACCAAGTGCTTCACAGAAGTTTATAATGCAGAACCGTAAAATAAAAAATCATATTTTTTCACAAAAATGATTTTTTCGCCCCAATTTCTTATTTTCCCAATGGTAAGAGAAGAAATTAGACCACATAAGTTGTTGTGCAATTTGTCCTGAGTACAACGATACCCCATATGTGGGGGTAAACCACTGTTTGGGCGCATAGCAGAGCTCGGAAGGGAAGTAGCACCATTTGACTTTTCAATGCAAAATTGACTGGAATTGAGATGGGACACCATGTCGCGTTTGGAGAGCCCCTGATGTGCTAAACATTAAAACCCCCCACAAGTGACACCATTTTGGAAAGTAGACCCCCTAAGGAACTTATCGAGATGGGTTTTGAGAGCTTTGAACCCCCAAGTGTTTCACTACAGTTTATAACGCAGAGCCGTGAAAATAAAAATTCTTTTTTTTTTTTTTCTTCAGAAAAATGGTTTTTTAGCCCCCAGTTTTGTATTTTCACAAGGGTAACAGGATAAATTGGACCCCTAAAGTTGTTGTCCAATTTGTCCTGAGTACGCTGATACCCCATATGTGGGGGGAACCACTGTTTGGGGACATGGCAGAGCTCGGAAGGGAAGGAGCGCCATTTGGAATGCAGACTTAGATTGATTGGTCTGCAGGGGTCACGTTGCATTTGCAGAGCCCCTGATGTACCCAAGCAGTACAAACCCCCCACAAGTGACCCCATATTGGAAACTAGACCTCCCAAGGAACTTATCTAGATGTGTTGTGAGAACTTTGAACCCCAAAGTGTTTTACTACAGTTTATAACGCAGAGCCGTGAAAATAAAAATCTTTTTTTTTTTTCAGAAAAATGATTTTTTAGCCCCCAGTTTTGTATTTTTACAAGGGTAACAGGATAAATTGGACCACAAAAGTTGTTGTCCAATTTGTCCTGAGTACGCTGGTACCCCATGTGTGGGGGGGAACCACTGTTTGGGCACATGGCAGAGCTCGGAAGGGAAGGAGTGCCATTTGGAATGCAGACTTAGATTGATTGGTCTGCAGGCGTCACGTTGCATTTCCAGAGCCCCTGATGTACCCAAACAGTACAAACCCCCTACAAGTGACCCCATATTGGAAACTAGACCTCCCAAGGAACTTATCTAGATGTGTTGTGAGAACTTTGAACCCCAAAGTGTTTCACTACAGTTTATAACGCAGAGCCGTGAAAATAAAAATTCTTTTTTTTTTTCACAAAAATGATTTTTAGCCCCCCAAATTTTTATTTTCCCAAGGATAACAAGGGAACTTGGACCGCAAATTTTGTTGTCCAATTTGTCCCGAGTACGCTGATGCCCCATATGTTGGGGTAAACCTCTGTTTGGGCGCACGGGAAAGCTCGGAAGGGAAGGAGCACTGTTTTACTTTTTCAACGCAGAATTGTCTGGAATTGAGATCGGACGCCATGTCGCGTTTGGAGAGCCCCTGATGTGCCTGAACAGTGGAAACTCCCCAATTCTACCTGAAACTCTAATCCAAACACACCCCTAACCCTAATCCCATCTGTAACCCTAACCTCACCCCTAACCCTGACATACCCCTAATTCTAATCCCAACCCTACTCCCAACCGTAAATGTAATCCAAACCCTAACCCTAACTTTAGCCCCAACCCTAACCCTAACTTTAGCCCCAACCCTATCCCTAACTTTAGCCCCAACCCTAACTTTAGCTCCAACCCTAGCTCCAACCCTAACCCTAGCCATAACCCTAGCCCTAACCCTAACCCTAGCCCTAACCCTAGCCCTAACCCTAGCCCTAACCCTAAACCTAACCCTAGCCCTAATGGGAAAATGGAAATAAATACATTTTTTAATTTTATTATTTTTCCCTAACTAAGGGGGTGATGAAGGGGGTTTGATTTACATTTGTAGCGTTTTTTATATCGGATTTTTATGATTGGCAGCTGTCACACACTAAAAGACGCTTTTTATAGCAAAAAAGTTTTTGCGTCTCCACATTCTGAGACCTATAATTTTTCCTTATTTTGGTCCACAGAGTCATGTGTGGTCTTGTTTTTTGCAGGATGAGTTGACGTTTTTATTGGTCACATTTTCGGACATGTGACAGTTTTTGATCGCTTTTTATTCCGATTTTTGTGAGGCAGAATGACCAAAAACCAGCTATTCATGAATTTCTTTTGGGGGAGGCGTTTATACCGTTCCACGTTTGGTAAAATTGATAAAGCAGTTTTATTCATCGGGTCAGTACGATTACAGCGATATCTCATTTATATCATTTTTTATGTTTTGGCGCTTTTATACGATAAAAGCTATTTTATAGAAAAAATAATTATTTTGGCATCGCTTTATTCTGAGGACTATAACTTTTTTATCTTTTTGGTTATGATATTTTATGGTGGCTTGTTTTTTGCGGGACAAGATAACGTTTTCAGCGGTACCATGGTTATTTATATCCGTCTTTTTGATCGCGTGTTATTCCACTTTTTGTTCGGCGGTATGATAATAAAGCGTTGTTTTTTTGGCTCGTTTTTTTTTTTTTTTCTTACGGTGTTCACTGAAGGGGTTAACTAGTGGGACAGTTTTATAGGTTGGGTCGTTCCGGACGCGGCGATACTAAATATGTGTACTTTTATTGTTTTGTTGGGTTTTTTTAGATAAAGAAATGTATTTATGGGAATATTATTTATTTTTTTTTCTTCTTTATTTAGGAATTTTCTTTTTTTTTTTTTACACATGTGAAAATTTTTTTTTTTACTTTTTTACTTTGTCCCAGGGGGGGACATCACAGATCGCCGATCTGATAGTTTGCATAGCACTCTATCAGATCGGTGATCATACTTTGCTGCTCTGCAGCCTGCTCCGACCCGGAAGTACTCCCTGCAGGACCCGGATGCAGCCCCGTGGCCATTTTGGATCCGGGGCCTGCATGGAGAAGACGCTCGGTACAAGGTGAGTACATCGCCTTGTACCGATCGTCTCAGGGAAGCCCGCAGGGAGCCCCCTCCCTGCGCGATGCTTCCCTGTACCGCCGGTACACCGCAATCATGTTTGATCGCGGTGTGCCGGGGGTTAATGTGCCGGAGGCGGTCCGTGACCACTCCTGGCACATAGTGCCGGATGTCAGCTGCGATAGGCATCTGACACCCGGCCGCGATCGGCCGCGCTCCCCTCGTGAGCGCGGCCGATCGGCTATGACGTACTATCCCGTCGGTGGGAATTAAGGCCCACCCCACCTCGACGGGATAGTACGTCATATGGGATTAAGGGGTTAATATTTTCTGTCTATTCATCCTTATATTTATGGAACATTTCAGGAAGAAATATGAATTGTAAATCTAATGTGAGATACACAAAGATTTTTGAAGAATAAATTCATGATTTAGCAAAGTGTTATAGTAAGTACAACATTAGTTTTATATAACTTGGCAGGCATTTGGGGAATTCATTTGTCTTTTAAGCTCTAGTATACATTATAGCACAATATTTGATGTACTAATACTTGGCATTGGCAAAGACAACAAGACAGAAATGTGCTAATGAGCAAGTGAATGGTAGCCCAGGTGGTACTAGGATGACGGGCAATACATCATCAGATCAAACTGATGAAGTTCCCTAATCTACCCCATATGAGCATTGCCTAGAAACAGCTTGCTGAACATGCCCTTCTTTCTGGCAGTGACGCTGTAAACCAGATGAGCCGTAATTAAATGTGGGTCATTGAGGAGCACAGCAGTACTTTAATCATTTTGTCATTTATATTTCTGCATCCTCTGTAACAGCGATAATGTTACATGTAATCAAACTTGATCATTAATGTGAACATAATGCTACATACTCAGAACTTACTGTAGACAATCTGGTCTACTGCAAATAGTGTGATATTGTTAAAATCTCAGCCATAACTGATGTGTAGAATGTTGTTTATGACTTTTATGTATTTGACTTGAAATATATATTTAAAAGCCTTAAGCTTAAAATTGTATTACTATGTAGTGTTACATAATTGCATAAGAGTTGTATCTCAGTCATAAAAGCTTTATATCACTGTTCTCGTTTAGCACTATTAGTAGTGTTGAGCGATACCGTCCGATACTTGAAAGTATCAGTATCGGAAAGTATCGGCCGATACCGGCAAAGTATCGGATCCAATCCGATACCGATACCCGATACCAATACAAGTCAATGGGACTCAAGTATCGGACGGTATCCCTGATGGTTCCCAGGGTCTGAAGGAGAGGAAACTCTCCTTCAGGCCCTGGGATCCATATTAATGTGTAAAAGAAAGAATTAAAATAAAAAATATTGCTATACTCACCTCTCCGACGCAGCCTGGACCTCACCGAGGGAACCGGCAGCGTTCTTTGCTTAAAATTTGCGCGTTTACTTCCTTCCGTGAAGTCCCAGCTTGTGATTGGTCGCGTGCCACCCATGTGGCTGCGACCCGACCAATCACAGCAAGCCGTGACGTAATTTCAGGTCCTTCAGGATTTTAAAATTACGTTCTGGCTTGTGATTGGTCGCGTCGCGGTCACATGGGCGACGCGACCAATCACAAGCCGTGACGTCACGGGAGGCAGGAAACGCGCGCATTTTAAAATGTGCGCGTGTCCTGCCTCCCGTGACGTCCCAGCTTGTGATTGGTCGCGTCGCCCATGTGACCGCGACGCGACCAATCACAAGCCAGAACGTAATTTTTAAATCCTGAAGGACCTGAAATTACGTCACGGCTTGCTGTGATTGGTCGCGTCGCGGCCACATGGGCGGCACGCGACCAATCACAAGCCGGGACTTCACGGAAGGAAGTAAACACGCGAATTTTAAGCAAAGAACGCTGCCGGTTCCCTCGGTGAGGTCCAGGCTGCGTCGGAGAGGTGAGTATAGCAATATTTTTTATTTTAATTCTTTCTTTTACACATTATTACATTAATGTTGTTTCGATACCGATACCCGATACCACAAAAGTATCGGATCTCGGTATCGGAATTCCGATACCCGCAAGTATCGGCCGATACCCGATACTTGCGGTGTCGGAATGCTCAACACTAACTATTAGGCATTCTGTTCTCTTCTTTTTTTTACTTAGTTTTAGAATGAGAAACTGCACCATTTTTATATGTACACATTTTTATAATTCCACTCACATGAGCTTCTTTTACCAGTGCAAAAGCTTTTGTCTCAAAAATATTATGTAGCCCACAGACCAAAGGGAAACTGAAAGGTGATTCATGGTACTAGAACCAAAGGCAGCATGTATCATAGAGCAGCTTCTTCATTGCCGCCATGCTTCTCCCAGCAATGTTCCTCTAGACCTATGCACACACATATAGAAAAAGATCTGCCAGTCCAGGAGAAGCCGCTGGGAACGTGCCTTGGACTAGTCATCCGAGATGTGGTCCACAACAGGCTTCTCAAATTAAGTTGTCTCTGAAATGCAGCAGTATTTCACAATAAATCATGCACAAATAAAGTAATGCAGCCACTGTCTATACACTGTCATTGGATACACTTAAGGCCTATATTTTACATATAAAGGCTACATGAATAGTACTAAAAATAGCACTAATCTTATGACTACCCATCCATATATCAAGTGACCCCTCATTGTAATTATCACATAGCAAAATGTGGATTTTTTTAAGCTACAATGCAGAGATTAAAGATTCACTGGTCAACGTATATCCTTAAAGTGATATCCCTATCTCCAAAATCCTGTCCCAATATGTAGTAGGTATAAAAATAATGATAATAGCAAACACCTCTAATTATAAAAGTAGTATAGTTCTTCTGATTAGCTATGTCACTTGCCCCATGTGCAGGGCATTGTAGTAGCTTAGATATTCATAGTTACAACCACTGACAACTAATTAACTATCACTATATGAGTGGTAATAACTATGGATGTCTAATCTATTGCCATGTCCTGCACAAGATTTAAGCGATATAGCTAATCAGAAGAACACTACTATAATTCTAATTGGAGGCATTTGCAAAAATTATTATTACACCAACTACATATTGAGATAGGATCATGAAAATAAGGATTCCAGTGTAACCCTCTGCTCTTAAGCGTGAATGTTGCTTCAGAAAGGTCCCCATATTATGTTTCTAGAATAGTCATAGATTGGTGTCAATAGCACTAATCTAGTAGTAGCAGATTCTTTAATGGACTCATGAGTCATGATTGGGAGAGAACGAAAAGTATCAGGCCAGAAGACAAGATGGCAGTTGACTAGTGATGAGCGAATACACTCGTTACCCGAGATTTCTCGAGCATGCTTGGGTGTCCTCCGAGTATTCTTTAGTGCTCGGAGATATAGTTTTCATCGCCGCAGCTGAATGATTTACATCTGTTAGCAAGCATAAGTACATGTGGGGGTTGCCTGGTTGCTAGGGAATACCCACATGTAATCAAGCTGGCTAACAGATGTAAATCATCCAGCTGCGGCGATGAAAACTAAATCTCCGAGCACTAAAAAATACTCGGAGGACCCCGAGTGTGTGCGGGAAATCTCGAGTAACGAGTCTATTTGCTCATCACTACAGTAGACCAGTAGATAACTTATCAGATGAACTACTCCAGAGGTGAAGCACAGACATCTTCTAGTAACAAGACCAAGGGTAATATTAGGATTGATGAAGATTCAAAACAGGAACAATGTACAGGTATACCTTCATACCTTCATTTGCTGAAGGGTCTGCAGCAGCTGTAATATTCATGGGCAAATAACGTGATTGAGACAATCAAAGCCTTTTCAGGCGATCAACTCCACAACCCCCACAAGTGACACCATTTTGGAAAGTAGACCCCCTAAGGATCTTATCTAGATGTGTGGTGAGCACTTTGACCCAACAAGTGCTTCACAGAAGTTTATAATGCAGAGCCGTAAAAATAAAAAATCATATTTTTTCACAAAAATGATCTTTTCGCCCCCATTTTTTTATTTCCCCAAGGGTAAGAGAAGAAATTAGACCACAAACGTTGTTGTGCAATTTGTCCTGAGTACGACGATACCCCATATGTGGGGGTAAACCACTGTTTGGGCGCATAGCAGAGCTCGGAAGGGAAGGAGTGCTATTTTACTTTTCAATGCAAAATTGACTGGAATTAAGATGGGATGCCATGTTGCATTTGGAGAGCCCCTGATGTGCCTAAACATTAAAAACCCCCACAAGTGACACCATTTTGGAAAGTAGACCCCCTAAGGAACTTATCTAGATGTGTTTTGATAGCTTTGAACCCCCAAGTGTTTCACTACAGTTTATAACGCAGAGCCGTGAAAATAAAAATTCCTTTTTTTTTCACAAAAATGATTTTTAGCCCCCAGTTTTGTATTTTCACAAGGGTATCAGGATAAATTGGACCCCAAACGTTGTTGTCCAATTTGTCCTGAGTACGCTGATACCCCATATGTGGGGGGAACCACTGTTTGGGCGCATGACAGAGCTCGGAAGGGAAGGAGCGCCATTTGGAATGCAGACTTAAATGGATTGGTCTGCAGGGGTCACGTTGCATTTGCAGAGCCCCTGATGTACCCAAACAGTACAAACCCCCCACAAGTGACCCCATATTGGAAACTAGACACCCCAAGGAACTTATCTAGATGTGTTGTGAGAACTTTGAACCCCCAAGTGTTTCACTACAGTTTATAACGCAGAGCCGTGAAAATAAAAATTCTTTTTTTTTTCACAAAAATGATTTTTAGCCCCCAGTTTTGTATTTTCACAAGGGTATCAGGATAAATTGGACCCCAAAAGTTGTTGTTCAATTTGTCCTGAGTACGCTGATACCCCATATGTGGGGGGAACCACTGTTTGGGCGCATGACAGAGCTCGGAAGGGAAGGAGCGCCATTTGGAATGCAGACTTAAATGGATTGGTCTGCAGGCGTCACGTTGCATTTGCAGAGCCCCTGATGTACCCAAACAGTAAAAAAAAAACCACAAGTGACCCCATATCGGAAACTAGACCCCCCAAGGAACTTATCTAGATGTGTTGTGAGAACTTTGAACCCCAAAGTGTTTCACTACAGTTTACAACTCAGAGCCGTGAAAATAAAAAATCTTTTTTTTCCCACAAAACTTATTTTTTGGCCCCCAGTTTTGTATTTTCCCAAGGGTAGCAGGATAAATTGGACCCCAAAAGATGATGTCCAATTTGTCCTGAGTACGCTGATACCCCATATGTTGGGGTAAACCCCTGTTTGGGCACACGGGAGAGCTCTGAAGGGAAGGAGCACTGTTTTCCTTTTTGAACGCAGAATTGGCTGGAATTCAGATCGGATGCCATGTCCCGTTTGGAGAGCCCCTGATGTGCCTAAACAGTGGAAACCCCCCAATTATAACTGAAACCCTAATCCAAACACACCCCTTACCCTAATCCCAACAGTAACCCTAACCACTCCTCTAACCCAGACACACCCAACCCTATTCCCAACCGTAAATGTAATCCAAACCCTAACCCTATCTTTAGCCCCAACCCTAACTGTAGCCCCAACCCTAGCCCCAACCCTAGCCCTAACCCTAGCCCTAACCCTAGCAATAACCCTAGCCCTATCACTAGCCCTAACACTAGCCGTAACACTAGCCCTAACCCTAGCCCTAACCCTAGCCCTAACCCTAGCCCTAACCCTAGCCCCAACCCTAGCCCTAACCCTAGCCCTAACCCTAACCCTTGCCCCAACCCTAGCCCTAACCCTAGCCCTAACCCTAGCCCCAACCCTAGCCCTAACCCTAACTCTAGTCCTAACTCTAGCCCTAACCCTAACCCTAATGGGAAAATGGAAATAAATACATTTTTTAATTTTTTTATTTTTCCCTAACTAAGGGGGTGATGAAGGGGGGTTTGATTTACTTTTTTAGTGGGTTATTTAGGGGATTTTTATGATTGGCAGCTGTCACACACTGAAAGACGCTTTTCATTGCAAAAAATATTTTTTGCGTTACCACATTTTGAGAGCTGTAATTTTTCCATATTTGAGTCCACAGAGTCATGTGAGATCTTGTTTTTTGCGGGACGAGTTGACGTTTTTATTGGTAACATTTTCGGACACGTGACATTTTTTGATCGCTTTTTATTCCGATTTTTGTTAAGCAGAGTGATCAAAAACCAGCTATTCATGAATTTCTTTTGGGGGAGGCGTTTATACCGTTCCGCGTTTGGTAAAATTGATAAAGCAGTTTTATTTGTCGGGTCAGTACGATTACAGCGATATCTCATTTATATCATTTTTTTATGTTTTGGCGCTTTTATACGATAAAAACTATTTTATAGAAAAAATAATTATTTTGGTATCGCTTTATTCTCAGGACTATAACTTTTTTATTTTTTTGCTGATGATGCTGTATGGCAGCTCATTTTTTGCGGGACAAGATGACATTTTTAGCGGTACCATGGTTATTTATATCAGTCTTATAGTGTTATTCCACTTTTTGTTCGGCGGTATGATAATAAAGCGTTGTTTTTTGCCTCGTTTTTTTTTTTTTTCTTACGGTGTTTACTGAAGGGGTTAACTAGTGGGGCAGTTTTATAGGTTGGGTCGTTACGGACGCGGCGATACTAAATATGTGTACTTTTATTGTTTTTTTTTATTTTATTAAGCTAAAGAAATGTATTTATGGGAATAATATTTTTTTTTTCTTTATTTAGGATATTTTTTTTATTTTTTTTTTTACACACATGTGGGGAATTTTTTTTAAACTTTTTTACTTTGTCCCAGGGGGGGACATCACAGATCATTGATCTGGCAGTGTGCACAGCACTCTGCCAGATCTGCGATCTGCTGTGCAGGGCTGCAGGCTTACCAAGTGTCTGCTCTGAGCAGACACTCGGTAAGCCACCTCCCTCCCTGCAGGACCCGGATGCCGCGGCCATCTTGGATCCGGGACCTGCGGCGAGGAGGGAGGTAGGAGACCCTCGGAGCAACGCGATCACATCGCGTTGCTCCGGGGGTCTCAGGGAAGCCCGCAGGGAGCCCCCTCCCTGCGCGATGCTTCCCTATACTGCCGATACACCGCGATCATGTTTGATCGCGGTGTGCCGGGGGTTAATGTGCCGGGGGCCATCCATGACCGCTCCTGGCACATAGTGCCGGATGTCAGCTGCGATATGCAGCTGACACCCGGCCGCGATCGGCCGCGCTCCCCCCGTGAGCGCGGCCGATCGCGTATGATGTACTATCCCGTCGGTGGTCATACGGGCCCACCCCACCTCGACGGGATAGTACGTCAGATGTCAGAAAGGGGTTAAATGACATTCTGATTAAACAGTATGAAGACCACTTCCACCTAATGGTCAACCTCTTAGTGGGTCTCTAATCATAAAAGTGTGGCACTGACCAATGCTAAAGCGATACCACATCATCAGGGAGAGGTTATCAGCAGAGTCCATGCTGCAAGGCAAAGGCAATACAGCTGCCATGGCTATAGGTGACACCATCCCACAGGCACAAAACCACAATGACAATGGCCATCATACAACACTAACACTAAGTGAAAACAGCTAAAAAAATCAACTTCCACAAAGTATAAGACATCAGACAAAATGCTGAGCGCAAAATAGTCAGAAGCCCTCCTGTTAGTATAAAACGGTTAGGCCTAATGAGAGAAGTGCTAGTACCAAGTAAAACAAAAAAAGAGTGGACAGACTATGCAATGTAACATTACTGTAGAAAAATACATCTAAAACTTATACCTTAATTTATTGTTGCTAAAAAATGTACAAAATTGAACACGAGGTTCTTAGTTAAGATTTCAATCAGACTGTGTGAAGCCCACTGCCACGTCACAGAAAACCTCTATGTGGATCCCTGACTTTATAGTAGTGAATCTCTAACCTTTTTAAAGGAAATGTGTCACCAGAAAAAATCATTATTAGTCTACAGCTATGAGGTTAATCTGCAGGTTAATGTCTTTATTAACTTACCTGGCACTTGCACTTAGCCGAGATCTACGGGAGAAAATGAACTTTATTTCTCAGCGTTCGTGTTTCAGTCATGGGGCGGCACCAGTGCGGGTTTGGTCAATGAATGGAGAATGCAGAGCGGCTGATTTAACCTCTCCCCAGGCTCTGACTGACAACTGTCTCTATTTTGAACCTGCGCTGTTGCTGCCCTGTAACTGAAACCACAACACTGCCAGGTGTTATAAAGTTAATTGTCTCCCTGCAGCGTTCGTCTAAGGGTACCGTCACACAGTGCAATTTTGAACGCTACGACGGTACGATTCGTGACGTTCTAGCGATATCGTTACGATATCGCAGTGTCTGACACGCAGCAGCGATCAGGGACCCTGCTGAGAATCGTACGTCGTAGCAGATCGTTTGAAACTTTCTTTCGTCGCTGGATCTCCCGCTGTCATCGCTGGATCGTTGTGTGTGACAGCGATCCAGCGATGCGTTCGCTGGTAACCAGGGTAAACATCGGGTAACTAAGCGCAGGGCCGCGCTTAGTAACCCGATGTTTACCGTGGTTACCAGCGTAAAAGTAAAAAAAAAAAAACCGTACATACTCACCATCTGATGTCTGTCACGTCCCTTGCAGTCTGCTTCCCGCTCTGACTGTGAGCGCCGGCCGGAAAGTGAGAGCAGATCACAGCAGTGGCGTCACCGCTGTGCTCTGCTCTCAGTGTACGGCCGGCACTGTCAGAGCAGGAAGCAGACTGCAAGGGACCTGACAGACATCAGATGGTGAGTATGTACGGTTGCAAAGATTGCAAAGTGTGACCGCAGTCTACGACGCTGGAGCGATAGTCATACGACGCTGCGACGTCACGGATCGTGCCGTCGTAGCGATCGTAATTGCACGGTGTGACGGTACCCTAAGTGCAGGCGCCAAGCAGATTAGTAACACTATTAACCTGCAGATTGATCCCATATCTGCATGTTAACAGCATTTTTTCTGGTGACAGGTTCCCTTTAACAGCAAATATGCTCATTGCAAATTAAAACAAAAATAATGCATAGTCCTATCTCCTGGACAGGTCATGTTTCATAAGCACTGCAGCCAATCAGTAACCCTTCAGAGCAGGAAGTTTGCTAGAAATAGTCAAGGTTGCAGCCAATAAACAGCTGCTGATTAAAACTGGCAAGTGACATCAAAATGTCACGTGACTAGACATCAACATAAGAGGATCTATACTAGTCCTAGAGGCAAATATATGTTTTTTTTTGTCTGTTTTTTTAAGTAATAAGCAACTTAGCTGTTAAAAAGAATACAGCCCCTTTATTCACTTAGTCTATAGATATATTATAATGTTATTTTGGGGTTATACCTTTCGGTTATGCAGACAAAGATCAGCTGCACTGATATAGGAAAGATTTGTGAACATAATTTTAAATATATGTGTTTTAGAAAACTGCGTGATTTCTTATCCTATACACATTAAAAATACCCCTTTAAATAGGACATATGATGCCATCATTTTTTTTTCTTTGCTCTACAGTACATGTAAGGCTTTGCCTCAATATGGAATTTCTAAGTGTCAAGTATGGGCATTTCTTCAGAATGAGAGCAAAATAAAGTGACAGTCAACTGGTTGAGTAATTCATGGAAATGACATGAACAGCTTGAAGGTTTTTTTTTCAGGACCATTGCAAGAAAGTATTTTAACACTTAAGTGTCTCAGTAGAGGAATTAAGTTCATGAAAGGTTAAATGCAAAGAGAATGCACAATTGTCTTGAAGTATTTTAATTTTTCATATACACATTTCTTCATTGTTTGAAATGTTTGATTGAGAATTAGAAAACATGTTCTCGTTCTTGGGGATTTATCGGCAACCCATATATTTTATCGGTTCTGAAGGACAGTCTCAGCTGTCTAATCTCATCTCACCACATATCTGGCTCTTAAAATTCTATAATATTTACAGTATGTGTTTTGAATGAAATTTTGAGTTGTTTATCCATAATCATTTATATATGTATAGGAACAGCACATTTAAAGTATAAAATCTAACAGAACTAATGTCTATTGCAGTACGACTGATGCCAGCTTTTTATATTGTCCATAATATTACCAAAGTGGTCAATATCGGGACTGGAGAGGACACATGGAAGCCTGTTTGTCTAGTAAATTCATCAAAATTGATGCCACTGTAGTAAGATAGATTTTGCCAGAAAAGTACTCCAGTCCTTGGCTGGAGTAAAAATATTGGCAAAGGCACACTCCAGCTGAAAGGTGTTTTCTAATTCATTAAGAGGCATATGTCTCTTAATGAATTTCCTTACTCCAGCGTTCCCGTTAATTATGACTGGTGTACACCTTTACGCCCAATTCGCATATCAGAATTTTGATTAATATTTTCCATCATAAGATGAAAGTCCTGAGAAAGTCATATTTTAGAAATTCAGTAAATTCATCATTTGGTTGAAACATACTGGCCAACATTTTTTTTTCTGAAAGCATATGTGCTTGTGCTCCCAAGATAATCAGGTTCAGTGGAAGGGTTGAAAGAAAGCATTAATTTAGAAAAATGCATTTGATAAGAAAGTATAATGATGTGATCAGGTTCAAGCTATTAACGACCAGGATAAAAGCACATAAGATATACATTATCTGCTGATTCAAAGCGTGTAATTTGAATATTATAGTTATTGCAATATGTGTCTCACTGTTGTACTTCCTTTATTGATTCTAATGTCACGCATCATTCCTATCATCCTATTAAGGTAGAAGTGCACATAAGGGGCGATCAGTGAATTTGCTCCACTTTTTTCCATACTTTATATAAGCTTCCACATGCATATATGTGACACCACTGTATTATATCTTATTCTTTTGAATCTCCTCAATTGAAAAAAAGCTAAATGTTATGTTCAAATATTATCGGGAATTAAGGATGCCAACTTGACTTTTAATTTTTTTTGGACAGCTCATCAAAAATCACGGACTGGTAATATTTTTGCCAAATAAGAGCACATCAGCTGAATTTACAGCAAAGTGTAAAATTATGACAATTACAGTCAAAAAAATTCTGTATAAGTTTCTTAAACATCAAAAAAAATCATGTACTGTTTAATTTTTTTAAGGACAGGGCTGTAATGTTCCCTTTATGCACTGTCCTGGAATTTCAGGACAGATGGCCACTCTGATGGGAACCTATCACTTCATTCATGCTGCCCAGAGCACAGGCAGAATGAATCAGAGCTGACTGCATTATTGTAGCCAGGTATGTTTTACTCTGAAATACTGCAATCTTGCAGCCAGACACTGATTAATACTGAAAATAGTTTGTGCAGTGTAGATCCAGGGACAGGTTCACTTTAACATCTTTACTCCATATCACAGATCTATGTTGAACTAATATATTATGCTACACCCTTAAACTGCTATGGGCGCTATATTGCTGCTGTGATCTGATTTTAATGAGACACATTGAGGTTTTTACCTCTAGGTTTATATAGAATAATTTCATGTATTTCATTAAATGTAGGTGTTCCAGATTAAAAATCTTTTCAGATTGTCAGAACTATATGTCTAGAACCATATGGACTCATTCTTCTGCTGTAGAGACTTCTTGCCCACAGTTTACAGTAAATATATTTAACCACATCCCGTCACCTCACTGGCTTTCCACGTCCTAATGGACATGCTACTTTCCATTATGAAGTGAAACGCTTCAGTGAGTCTTGACCCGTGATCATGATCCTGTGTAACCGCTGCCTAACAGCATTCAATTCCCCACGCTTGCAAAGATAAAGCAGAGGGAATTGAGAGCTCTTACTGTTTGCTCCATCTACCACTTCATTCATGTTGTAAAATATTGAAAAAATACATTTAAATAAAAAGTGTTCTTAAGGGTTTATCAAAATTATTAAGAAATTTTGAGGGTATGTGCACAAGTCCGGAATGCATGCAGAATTTTCCTGAGATAAACCTGAGGTTTTCCGCAGGAATTCTGCATGCGTTTTTAGCGCATTTTTTGCATGTTTTTTGCGCTTTTTTTTGCGGATTTTATGTGGATTTTTAGCATTTTTTTCCGGACACTCCAAAACAATGGGAAATCCGCATAAAATCCTCAAAAATAATGAACATGATGCTTCTTTTTTGCGGAAAAAAACGCATCATGTGCACAAAAAATGCGGAATGCATTCTAAATGATAGGATGCATACAGTGGGGCAAAAAAGTATTTAGTCAGTCAGCAATAGTGCAAGTTCCACCACTTAAAAAGATGAGAGGCGTCTGTAATTTACATCATAGGTAGACCTCAACTATGGGAGACAAACTGAGAAAAAAAAATCCAGAAAATCACATTGTCTGTTTTTTTATCATTTTATTTGCATATTATGGTTGAAAATAAGTATTTGGTCAGAAACAAACAATCAAGATTTCTGGCTCTCACAGACCTGTAACTTCTTCTTTAAGAGTCTCCTCTTTCCTCCACTCATTACCTGTAGTAATGGCACCTGTTTAAACTTGTTATCAGTATAAAAAGACACCTGTGCACACCCTCAAACAGTCTGACTCCAAACTCCACTATGGTGAAGACCAAAGAGCTGTCAAAGGACACCAGAAACAAAATTGTAGCCCTGCACCAGGCTGGGAAGACTGAATCTGCAATAGCCAACCAGCTTGGAGTGAAGAAATCAACAGTGGGAGCAATAATTAGAAAATGGAAGACATTCAAGACCACTGATAGTCTCCCTCGATCTGGGGCTCCACGCAAAATCCCACCCCGTGGGGTCAGAATGATCACAAGAACGGTGAGCAAAAATCCCAGAACCACGCGGGGGGACCTAGTGAATGAACTGCAGAGAGCTGGGACCAATGTAACAAGGCCTACCATAAGTAACACACTACGCCACCATGGACTCAGATCCTGCAGTGCCAGACGTGTCCCACTGCTTAAGCCAGTACATGTCCGGGCCCGTCTGAAGTTTGCTAGAGAGCATTTGGATGATCCAGAGGAGTTTTGGGAGAATGTCCTATGGTCTGATGAAACCAAACTGGAACTGTTTGGTAGAAACACAACTTGTCGTGTTTGGAGGAAAAAGAATACTGAGTTGCATCCATCAAACACCATACCTACTGTAAAGCATGGTGGTGGAAACATCATGCTTTGGGGCTGTTTCTCTGCAAAGGGGCCAGGACGACTGATCCGGGTACATGAAAGAATGAATGGGGCCATGTATCGTGAGATTTTGAGTGCAAACCTCCTTCCATCAGCAAGGGCATTGAAGATGAAACGTGGCTGGGTCTTTCAACATGACAATGATCCAAAGCACACCGCCAGGGCAACGAAGGAGTGGCTTTGTAAGAAGCATTTCAAGGTCCTGGAGTGGCCTAGCCAGTCTCCAGATCTCAACCCTATAGAAAACCTTTGGAGGGA
Source organism: Ranitomeya variabilis (assembly GCF_051348905.1). Taxonomy (NCBI): domain Eukaryota; kingdom Metazoa; phylum Chordata; class Amphibia; order Anura; family Dendrobatidae; genus Ranitomeya; species Ranitomeya variabilis. The sequence goes on from NC_135233.1 coordinate 830,555,878, forward strand.
GTTGAAAGTCCGTGTTGCCAAGCGAAAAGCCAAAAACATCACTGCTCTAGAGGAGATCTGCATGGAGGAATGGGCCAACATACCAACAACAGTGTGTGGCAACCTTGTGAAGACTTACAGAAAACGTTTGACCTCTGTCATTGCCAACAAAGGATATATTACAAAGTATTGAGATGAAATTTTGTTTCTGACCAAATACTTATTTGCCACCATAATATGCAAAGAAAATGATAAAAAAAAACAGACAATGTGATTTTCTGGATTTTTTTTTCTCAGTTTGTCTCCCATAGTTGAGGTCTACCTATGATGTAAATTACAGACGCCTCTCATCTTTTTAAGTGGTGGAACTTGCACTATTGCTGACTGACTAAATACTTTTTTGCCCCACTGTATCTATGCATTTTTTATGCATTTTTATAGCATTTTTATTGCGAAAAAACATGCAAAAAATGTGAAAATTCCTGAACGTGTGCACATACCCTAAAAATTAATTTTTCAGAATGAAAAGTTTCTTAATCTAATAAAAAAGCAAACAGCCAAAAATTTTGTATCACCATGTCCATAATGTCTAGTACAATAAAATACAAAATTATTTATCACATCTATGGAACTCCACAAAAAATTACAAAAACACTACATCAGAATTGTCATTTTTTTATCATATTGCCTCACATAAAATAAAATATAAAATAATCAATAAGTCATGTATTCCACAATGGTACCAATAATAACTATAACTTGTTAAGCAAACAAGTCCTCACAGAGTTCTTCTTTTTACCATTGCGCCGCATCGCCGGCCTCTTCCCTTTAAACTAAAACTTCTCAGTGTAACCAGGGTCTTGGATGTCTCGGAGTATCATAAGGTCACACCATATGTCATTAAGTCATGACGTCATGATTGTGCACCATGTTGGCGGAGCATGCAGTGATGTTTTAGGCTTCTTAATGCCTGAAAGTCCTGGCCTAGAGTTAGGAGATGAGAGGTGTGGCATGCACCAACAAAAAGAAGAGTAAGGCAGGAGTAGACAGGGGAGAAGTGATTTGATTATTAGGTTTTTCTTATCTTACATTTATTAATTTAACCGCATATTGAATTTTCCATCTAACCTGTCCAATTTGGCAAGCTCAAATCTCAGAAGATCCACTCATCTCTGCTTTGGAGCTTTAGATTATAAATGGAAATACACTTCCATAAACTTTTAGGATATTCACTATGTAAACAGAAAGAAGCAGTGGAGTGCATATCTCATTATCTTCCCAATCTTGCTAAATAATTATGATAACTTGCTTTTTGGTGTTTAGTTTTCAAGTTATTAGCATATTGCTCTCTCTACTTTCAGCAGAACATTTTGGACTCTAGATTATTATTAAGTTTTAATGAGACACGCTTTGCATATGAGCACCAATGTACCAGTATTGTTCAGGGTGCAGCTTATTTGCTTGAACTTATGAACATCAAGATTTGCATAATTATTGTCTTATAAACCACTAATGTCTAGGTCAGGGCTGTAAATGAAGCATTTTGAATATTTTAAGGGTGACATGCAATAATGACAATGTAGTATTTTTAGAAACATGACATTATTGTGATTTGAAAGAGCAAATATTGAATATATAACCTGTATTAAAAACATCACTTAGGGTTGATTTTATGTATGCTCCTGTTGGATTAATATTGTGGACATTGTTTATAAAATGATCTACTCTTTGTGGACAAGTTCATGTTTTATTCTTCAATAGCATTAAATAAAAGTGGATTAAATCTCTATTCAGTGCGGTTGATCAACCGTCAATATACAGTCATGGCCAAAAGTATTGGCACCCCTGCAATTCTGTCAGATAATACTCAGTTTCTTCCTGAAAACGATTGCAAACACAAATTCTTTTGTATTATTATCTTCATTTAATTTGTCTTAAATGAAACAACACAAAAAGAATTGTCCTAAAGCCAAATTGGATATAATTCTACTCCAAACATAAAAAAGGGCGTGGACAAAAGTATTGGCACCGTTTGAAAAATCATGTGATGCTTCTCTAATTTGTGTAATTAACAGCACCTGTAACTTACCTGGGGCACCTAATAGGTGTTGGCAATAACTAAATCACACTTGCAGCCAGTTGACATGGATTAAAGTTGACTCAACCTCTGTCCTGTGTCCTTGTGTGTACCACATTGAGCATGGAGAAAAGAAAGAAGACCAAAGAACTGTCTGAGGACTTGAGAAACCAAATTGTGAGGAAGCATGAGCAATCTCAAGGCTACAAGTCCAGCTCCAAAGACCTGAATGTTCCTGTATCTACTGTGCGCAGTGTCATCAAGAAGTTTAAAGCCCATGGCACTGTGGCTAACCTCCCTAGATGTGGACGGAAAAGAAAAATTGACAAGAGATTTCAACGCAAGATTGTGCGGATGTTGGATAAAGAACCTCGACTAACATCCAAACAAGTTCAAGCTGCCCTGCAGTCCGAGGGTACAACAGTGTCAACCAGTACTATCCGTCGCCATCTGAATGAAAAGGGAATGTATGGTAGGAGACCAAGGAAGACCCCACTTCTTACCCCGAGACATAAAAAAGCCGGGCTGGAGTTTGCCAAAACTTACCTGAAAAAGCCTAAAACATTTTGGAAGAATGTTCTCTGGTCAGATGAGACAAAAGTAGAGCTTTTTGGGCAAAGGCATCAACATAGAGTTTACAGGAGAAAACAGAGGCATTCAAAGAAAAGAACACGGTCTCTACAGTCAAACATGGCGGAGGTTCCCTGATGTTTTGGGGTTGCTTTGCTGCCTCTAGCACTGGACTGCTTGACCGTGTGCATGGCATTATGAAGTCTGAAGACTACCAACAAATTTTGCAGCATAATGTAGGGCCCAGTGTGAGAAAGCTCGGTCTCCCTCACAGGTCATGGGTCTTCCAGCAGGACAATGACCCAAAACACACTTCAAAAAGCACTAGAAAATGGTTTGAGAAAAAGCCCTGGAGACTTCTAAGGTGGCCAGCAATGAGTCCAGACCTGAATATCCCATAGAACACATGTGGAGAGATCTAAAAATGGCAGTTTGGAGAAGGCACCCTTCAAATATCAGGGACCTGGAGCAGTTTGCCAAAGAAGAATGGTCTAAAATTCCAGCAGAGCATTGTAAGAAACTCATTGATGGTTACCGGAAGCGGTTGGTCACAGTTATTTTGGCTAAAGGTTGTGCAACCAAGTATTAGGCTGAGGGTGCCAATACTTTTGTCTGGCCCATTTTTGGAGTTTTGTGTGAAATGATCAATGTTTTGCTTTTTGCTTCATTCTCTTTTGTGTTTTTTCATTTAAGACAAATTAAATGAAGATAATAATACCAAAGAATTTGTGTTTGCAATCATTTTCAAGAAGAAACTGAGTATTATCTGACAGAATTGCAGGGGTGTCAATACTTTTGGCCATGACTGTATAGTTGAATAAAGAGATACAAGATGGTGGCCCAATTCTAACGCATCGGGTATTCAAGAATATGCATGTCCATGTAGTATATTGCACAGCCCACGTAGTATATTGCCCAGCCACGTAGTATATTGCCCAGCCACATAGTATGTTGCCCAGTCACGTAGTATATTGCCCAGCCACATAGTATATTGCCTAGCCACATAGTATATTGCCCAGTCACATAGTATATTGCCCAGTGACGTAGTATATTGCCCAGCCACATAGTATATTGCCCAGTTACATAGTATATTGTCCAGTGGCGTAGGATATTGCCCAGCTATGTAGTATATTGCCCAGTTATGTAGTATATTGCCCAGTGACATAGTATACAGCACAGAGCCAAGTAGTATATTGCACAGTGACGTAGTATAGAGCACAGAGCAACATAGTATATTGCCCAGCCACGTAGTATATTGGCCAGTGACGTAGTATATTGCCCAGCTACGTAGTATATTGCCCAGCCACGTATGTCACAAGTTAAAAAAATAAAAAATAAACATATACTCACCTTCCGAGGGCCCCTTGTAGTCCTGTCGCCTGTGTGCGGTGCACGCAGCAGCTTCCGGTCCCAGGGTTGGTATGAGCGCAGGACCTGTGATGACGTCGCAGTCACATGACCATGACATCATGGCAGGTCCTTCTCGTGCAGGCGCGCAAGACCTGTGATGACATCGCAGTCACATGACCGTGACATCATGGCAGTTCCTTCTTGCATACCATCCTTGCCACCGGAACCTGCTGCTTGCATGAAGCAGTCACCGGAGCGTCGTGAGGAGCGGGAAAGGTGGCAGATGGTGAGTATAGCAGGTTTTTTGTTTTTTTATGATTTTTAACATTACATTTATTTACATAGGCAGCATCAATAGTAAATAGTTGGGGACACACAGGGTTAATAGCAGCAGTAACAGAGTGCGTTACACCGCAGCCCGTTACCACTGCCATTAACCCTGTGTGAGTGGTGACTGGAGGGGATTATGGAGCGGGCGCCGGGCACTGACTGCAGGGGAGTAGGGGAGGGACTAATCGGACTGTGCCCATCGCTGATTGGTAGCGGCAGCCATGACAGGCAGCTGCCGAGACCAATCAGCGACGCGGGATTTCCGTGACGGAAGTTGAGGACAGAAAGACGGAAGTACCCCTTAGACAATTATATATATGGAAGAGGATTTTTTGAGATTCAAATTCAGAGCACTACCAAATTCCCTTAAAAAATTCAATTTGCGCAGATTTCAGTACTGGACTGTATTCTTCCTGCAGAAAGCTGTGGTGGCCATATTAATGGTGTCATGAATTTTGAAGAAATCATCACCAGTATCAACAGCACAGCACTCCCGCACCATCACACCTCATCCTCCATGCTTCATGGAGGGATAAACCATCTGCTGACCTTTTCTGTATTTCACAAACACATGACGATTGATACAAAAATGTTTTAAAAAATTTTAATAATTCAGTCACATTACAGATTTCCACTCATCCAATGTCCAGTACTGGTCCAAGCCTTTTCTTGTTTGTGGTTTCTAATAGTGGCTTCTTTGCAGCAATTTGACAATAAACCTTGCTTCTTACAGTCTCCTTTAGACAGTTGGTGTTGAGATGTGTCTGTTACTTCATGTCTTTGTATCATTTAAGAGGGCTAATATCTGAGAATCTGTCAACTTTTGTTTTCTGAAGCAAGTAACACTGATTAACTTCTCCTCTGCAATAAAGGTAAGTTTTAGTCTCCCTCGAATTGGGCAGTCTTCAAGAGAGCATATTCATTCATTGATGGTTTAGGTGATTGCATTTGAGTATACCTTCAGCATTTCAGCAATTTTATGGGTTGTCTAATTTCTGCGCCATAAAGTAACGATGGACTGTTGTTTCTTTTACTTAGTGTAAGTCTATGGAAAACCCGAGCATTTTTACCATGATCCCCCTGTGGGTCCTTTTAAGGTCTATAAACATTTGAAAATTATGGAAACACTGCTCAAATGACATGGTAACATCTTGGGGATCGGCCCTGGAAGCATTTCTGACTCCTAGGTCACAGCTGTAAACAATGTTGGAAAAGGTTCACGCCATTTTTCAGGTGCATTAAAAAACATACAAAAACAAAACCAAAATTAATTTTGCTGGGAAATAACTTAAGGTACATCCTTTCCAGGGTAATGACTTGTATATAATGCAAAATAATTAACCCCAGACCAAAATGTTCCTCCACCACTTGGGCTATGTTCACACGCAGCGTTTTTGATGCATTTTTCAACTTTAACATTTCTTTCAACCAATACAAATGCATTCACTTGGAAATGTCATTGCTACATTTAACAACCCTATCTGGCCATGTAGTGTGTGACACATAAGCTGACGCGTCTTGTTTCATTTATGAAGGGGAGACTCTTAAAGTCACAAAGCCTATTTTTAGAGGGGCATAAGGCGGCATTAATATTCTTAAAGGGCCATTATTAAACAGTGGGTCTCCTATGCTCTTATTGCCTATGCAGTGAGTGGCTGGGCTGCCAAGAAATATGATGCACCCCAATACCCCTTTCACAAGAGGTACAGGAGGGCTTCCTGAAAAATGTTGCATTAAATGCAAGGCCTGCCCTACTATCAAGTCATATGCACCCCAATAAGCCTTTGAACCCAGGTACTGGATGGCCACAGAAAAATCCACTTCACATTATTCATTTTGTACTCCCATACTGTTTTCTTATGCATTGACTGCAAGGCCTGCCCTGCTACCAAGTCATATGCACCCCAATAAGCCTTTGATCATAGGACTGGATGGCCACAGGAAAATGCACTTCACATTCTTCAGTTGGTCCTGCCATAATTTTTCCTTATGCATTGAATGCAAGGGCCGCCTTCAAGCATATTTGCACGCACCCCAATCACCCTTGGAAGAAACATGGGTGAGGGCCTCATAAAAAAACTGTCCCATTACAAAAGAGTGGGTCTCCTAGACTTGCAAAGCCCATACACTAAGTGTATGAGTTGACAAACATTTCCCCATGGGAGTAATTTAAAAAAAAAAAGTTTACAGGCATCATAAACACCCTTGCAAAAAACTGGCTGTAGCAGCACAGAACACATTAACACTGGTGATCTAGTGGTGGTGCATGATGAGATGTGGAGGAAGTCCTCATTAAAAAAATAGGCCAAATTTAAAGAAGCGGGTCTCCTAGACTTGTAATGCCCATACACTAAGTGCATGGGCTGACAAACATTTCTCCATGGGGGGCACATTTTTTTTTTTTTTTTTATGGGGATCATAGGCACCCTTGCCAAAAAATTGAATGGCTGTAGCAGCATAGACCACATTCACCCTGGTGTTTTAGTGGCGGATGATGAGGATGAGGAAAAGGAGGAGTACACCAAATAGCCAAAATCAGTAAGCGTATACCCATGTGTGGGTGTGAAAAGGTGCATGGGAATACATCTCCCAAAAAGACACTGTATTGGAGGTTATGTATCGCTGTCATTTGGTGGTGTAGAAAAGTCTGGCCCAATCCAGCCCTTGTTCATTTTTTCAAGAGTCAGCCTGTCTGCATTTTCCGTTGAGAGGCAAATGCGCTTATATGTGATAATTCCACCAGCGGCACTAAAAACCCGCTTGGACAAAATGCTAGAAGCAGGACAGGTCAGGACCTCCAAGGCGTAGAGAGACAGTTCATGCCACGTGTCCAGCTTGGATACCCAATAAGGCACAGATGAATCACAGAGGACATTGCTATGGTCAGCAAGGTACTCCCTCAGCATCTTAGAAAACATTCCAATCCTTGTGACATTACCCTGCCCCTCAGGGCCAGGGCAATGAGAGGGTCTGAGAAAACTATCCTAGAACTTTGCCAATGTTCCCCTGCCTCTGCTGGATTGGAGTTGTGTCTCTCTCGCCTGTACTCCTTGGTTGTCCAACAAACTGTTATGTCTGCCGCCAGCATTTTGAGATGGGGATATTTTTACTAATTCTGCAGCAATTGCCCACAGGTAATGCAGAATTTTAGCACACCTGTCTGCCTCTGGAAGAAGAGATTGAAAGTTCTCCTTGTAGCGTGTCACTAAAAGTGTCACTACCCAGTAATGACTGTAACCCAAAATTTTTACAATACGAGGGTCACGGGAAAGGCAGTGCAACATAAGGTCAGCCATGCATGACAGACTGGTAACAGGCAAGCCTTCCGTATCCTCACTAACAGGATGACTGACCAAGTTGTCCTTCTCCTCCTCCTCCTCCCTGTCCTCAGGCCATCCACACTGAACAGACGATATGACAGTTGTGCTTGTAGTACCATCTACAGCGCATGAAAGTAGCTCATGTTCTACCTCCTCCTCTTCTTCCTGATCGTCAAACAATCCACTTTGGGATGACATGACCCTGGGCTGTGTGTAATCACCCTTTATGGTTCCTTACTCCATGTCCTCCTGCTCTGCCTGCAATGCCTCCTCTTTCAGTGTGAGCAGATAGCTTTTCAGGATGCAAAGAAGTGGGATGGTGACTCTAATTATGGTATCATCGCTGCTCACCATCTTGGTAGACTCCTCAAAGTTTTCAGAGGATGTTACATATGTCTGACATCCATGTTCACTCCTGAGGTTTTATGGGTGAAGTCTGACCTGAATAACGATGGCCTTGTTGATGCTGGTATTCAACAACTGCCTCTTCTTCTCACAAATCCTTTTCAATATCTGAAGTGTAGAGTTCCAATGCGTGGGGACATCACACACCAATCGGTGAGCCGGAAGTTGGAAACGCTGCTAGGGCAGCTGAAGCTGTAATTGACTTTCTAAAATGGGCACACAGGCAGCATACTTTCACAATCAGATCCGGCAGCTCCGGGTAGCTTTTTAGAAACCATTGAACAATGAGGTTAAGCACATGGTCCAGGCATGGTACGCGTGTCAGCTCACCTCGCCTCAGAGCCGCCACCAGGTTCCTTCCATTGCCACACTCAACCATGCCTGGCTGGAGGCTCAGTGGTGTCAGTCACAGATCTGCCAGCTCTTTCAGAACTCTCCACAACTCCTCAGCATTGTGCAGTTTGTCACCTAAGCAGATTAGCTTCAGGACAGCCTGTTGCTGCTTGGATTTGGCAGTGCTGCAGTGCTCCAAGCTTGGGACTGATGTGCACATTTCAGAGATGGAGGCTGAAGAGGAGGAGCAAGAGGTGCAGGAGCTGTAGACTGTGGGGGCAACCCTGGCTGACATACGGTCTGCAATCTTAGGCATCAGGAGGATGTGTTCCATCCCAAGGTCTCACTGGGTTACTGTTAACCTAGTGTGCCGTCAGCGAGATGTACCATCCCTGGCCACAATCACTAGTCAACATGTCTCTGTTTAAGTGTACTTTCCCAGTAACTGCATTGATAAGGGCACGGGTAATGTTGTAGGACCCGTGTTTGTGTAATGCCGGGACAGCACAGCAGGAGAAATGGTGGCGACTGGGGACCAAGTACCTTGGGACTGCCGCCATCAGGTTGTGGAAAGATTCCATCTCAAAGGGAATAAAGGGCAAAATTTCCAGTGCAAGTAGATGAGAAATGTGTGAATTTAGTTATGTGGCCTGTGGGGCATTGGCTGCGTACTTCTGCTTGCATTTCAATGACTGGGGTATGGACAACTGAAAGCTGTGCTGGGACAAGGATGTGGACGTGCTTGATGATGATGCTATTGGAGTGTGGGCAATGGCAGGTGCAGGGCATGAGGCATCTTTGCATGCACCATGGACAAGGGATTGGCTTACACGCACAACAGTGGAAAAACCAGTGCTGTCACCCCCAGACAATGTTCCTGGAGCCTGAGGTTGGGCCCACAAAGTCGGGTGTTTTGCTGCCATGCGCCTGATCATGCTGGTGGTGGTAAGGCTGATAGTTTTGCTACTCCTGCTGATTCTGGCTTGACAGATGTTGCTAACGGCCTGTTTGGGGTTATCGGCAGAGTCTTTAAAAAACAACCAGACTCGGTAAGACCTAACAGTTGAACTGGAAACTTGCGTCATGTTGGTGTTACTGGGAATGGTTGCCTGCCTTCTGTCTGCAGCCACCACACTGTTTCTTCCTGCCTGAAGGTGTGCTACACCTCCCTTCCCCGTGTGCTGCTGTCCTCCCTCTGCTTGTCCTCCTGCCAGGTTGGGTCAGTTACTATATCATCCACCACCTCATCTTTCACTTCCACACCCTCGTCCTCCTCCTGACTTTCTGGCAATTGTGTCTCATTATCATCCACCTCTTGTGACCATGGCTTCTCAAATATTTGGCCATCACTACATGGAATCTCATCTTGCTCTGCTTCAAGTAGACCGGGTAATAGACCAGAATCTATAAATAGAAAAGTGAACAGCTCTTCAGAGTGTCCTAGTGTGAGATCAGTTGTCTCAGGGCACTCAGCATCATGGGAGGAAGGAGGATCAGAGTGAGTAATATGTGGTCAGGTCATGATTCATAGCTACTCAGATGTGACCGTGTGGAAGACATGGTGCTGGTGGCCAAGTAACTGGAAGTATTTTCTGCTATACAACCAACAACCTTTTCACCCTGCTCTGGCTTCAATAGTGCTGTCTTGCTGCGATCCCCTAGGACTTCGGACACTAAGGTCCAGCGAGAAGATGTGTGTGTTTTTTGGGGCCCAATTTTGGCTTGCCAACAGTCTCAGCCTCGGCATGCACCATAACCATCACATCCACTTCCCTGTCCCTTGCCATGCACCTTGCCCATTGTAAATGGACTAGAATATTTTACACATTCACTACAAATGGCTGAATTGGGAGGGAACTTGTATGTGATACGTGTGCAGGGGGGTTTCAGCAAAATGGTGTCAAGAAATTGTGTAATTGTGTACCACAAAAAAATGAAAGATTTTTCTGTGCCCTCATAAGTGATTTTTGTGACCCTTTTACAATTGCTGGATTTTCACGCTGTGCTAGAAAAAGGATCTGGCTGTATTGTGCAGTGTCAAAAAGCAAATGGAGAGAAAAAAAGACTCAGGATTGCTTTGCAATCAAATAATCTCTATTCACCTGGCAAAAAAAATTTTCCTAGCCAATTATACCTGGGGCTAGGTATATACGGTCAATATATGCTATCGGTAGCAGCAGCAGACAGTAATGAAATGGACCCTCTTGATGTATGTAATGATATCTATATACACACATACAGTGCCTGCAGCTCTTGCACTGATATGTCAAGAGCGACGTACACTCCCCTGCCTACCTAACACAGCAACCTATATACTCCGGAATTAGTCCTTAAAAGGACTGTTGGTTTAACTGGATTTGAGTAGTTTAGAATGGTAGACCCCACACTGACTAAGAAATCCCCAAATCTGACCCTATCTCAGCAGCAGCTCTCCCTGCACTATCTGATTCTGGAGCTGAATGTGCCGAGCAGGGCGGCATCCAGTCTCTAATACCCCAAATGATGCTGTGTGGCCAGCCAATCACTGCAAAACCACAACAAAGATGGTTGTGGCATTACAGTGCCTGGCAGTCAATCCATGCATGTTGATTGGGTTTTTAAAGACCGCCAAAAATGCAGGATAGAGACCCAAGGTCCTGCCGAGTAATCCCGGAAATGCTCGGTGCTCACCGAGTACAATGATTCTCGGGCAAGTAACGAGTAGTCGCAAGCACGTTCGCTCATCACTATTTAATACATGTTCTTGTTTGCTTTACACAATGTTTCCATAAGTTTTATGTTGTACTTTTGCTGACTAGTTTAAATCCACCAAAAACACATGTGCATGAAACCAAGGCAAAAGATGATTAATAATAGCTAACTGTGTAGTGAGGAGTAACTGTTATAAAACCCTGTATCACCACTATAACTGGAAGAAGTGATTACATAGATAACATAACTTCATTTTCTCACTATTGCTATACTTCCTGTAATCAAATCTACTATGGTTTACAATAAAAAGTAAATGCATAATTAGTAATAGTACATGTATATAACATAGGGTATTTAGCTGAAATTATTTTGATAAAAAAATACAAAACCCATCCCACTATAACAAGGTGTACCCAATCAGGATGCCTATAACTTCAGCATTTTCTCAGGCATCAAAATAGATGGGAGCAGCTCATGACCTAGATCTGAATGTTTTACACCTGCCTACATAGTGTAAGATAGCGCTCACTGTATGTGTTGGGGGACACTTGCTTGGCAACAGGATTAAGGCACACAGGACCAGTTTCTCACAGAAACAGTCTATTTGGTTTATTTACACAGCATAAACTGCATACTGTCCCGAACAATGACTTGCTCAGCAAGATCTCACATGAGAGTTCCAGACCCTCAGAAGGTTGGTAGCTTCCCCAATTGAGTTAGCCGTCACAGGCTCTGCAGGTACATGGCCTCACCATCTGCTATTCAGAAAGTTAATCCTCTTGCAGGAACTTCCAATACAGAGCCCATGCAGGTACATGGCCTCACCATGTGCTATTCAGGAAGTCTGACCTCTTGCTGGACCTTCCAACAAAGAGACCATGTGACCAAACAACAGTCTCATTATATCTCATGAGATACACCCACTGATGGGAGGTGTGTGGCTAGCCAGACCCGCCCAGCTCTCCGGCTAACCCTGCAAGCCCCTTCCCTTATAAACTAAGCAAGGCTCATGGAACTACAGGTCTCAGAGCAACATTCCAGGCTTACAGCGCAGAGGACCTCTGCCTCTGCAACACATACCGGCCATTCACAATAACGCCAGTCACTGTCTCACATATCCCCCCTTGTTCATACCTGTGGGCTTGAATACCTGTCATGAGTCAGGGGCCTCGAGACAGGGCACCCATATTATCTTTCCCTACCAGTCAAGAGGGCCTTCTCAGTCGGTTTTCAGCACTATCAGACTTTTTCAAGTACGCCGCTTCACCCAACTTCTCTCTCCATGACCACCTCCAATGGTTATCTACAGGTAACTATGACATAATCGGAATAACTGAGACATGGTTAGATGAAAGCTATGACTGGGCAGTTAACTTGCAGGGTTACAGTCTGTTTAGAAAGGATTGTAAAAATCAGAGAGGAGGAGGGGTTTGTCTTTATATAAAGTCTTGTCTAAAGTCCACTTTAAGGGAGGATATTAGCAAAGGGAATGAGGATGTCGAGTCCATACGGGTCGAAATACATGGAGGGAAAAATAGTAACAAAATTCTCACTGGGGTCAGTTACAGACCCCAAATATAACACAAATCATGGAAAGTCTACTACTAAGGCAGATATATGAAGCTGCAACCCATAATGAGGTCCATGTTATGGGGGACTTTAACTACCTGCATATTAGCTGGGAAACATAAAGGCAACAGGTTTCTGCTAATAACCAAGAAAAAATATCTTTCACAATTGGTGCAGAATTCAACCAGAGGAGCAGCACTTTTAGACCTAATTCTATCTAATAGACCTGACAGAATAACAAATCTGCAGGTCATTGGGCATCTAGGAAAAAGCAACCACAATATTGTACAGTTTCACTTGTCTTTCGCTAGGGAGTCACAAAAACACTGAACTTTAGGAAGGCAAAGTTTGACCAGCTTACAGATGCCCTTAGTCTGGTTGACTGGGACAATGTCCTCAGAAAAAAGAATACAGATAATAAATGGGAAATTTTTAGAACATCCTAAATAGGCACTGTAAGCGGTTTATACCTTGTGGGAATAAAAGGTCAAGCAATAGGAATAAATCAATGTGGCTAAAAAAAGAAGTAAGAGGGGCAATTAACAGTGAAAAGAAAGCATTTAAACTACTAAAGCAGGATAGCACCGTTGAAGCTCTAGAAAACTATAAGGAGAAAAATACTTTATATAAAAAACTAACTAAAGCTGCCAAAAAGGAAACAGAGAAGTACATTGCTGAGGAGAGTAAAACTAATCCCAAACTGTTCTTCAACTATATCAATAGTAAAAGAATCATAAGTGAAAGTGTAGGCCCCTTAAAAAATTCTGATAAAAGAATGGTTGTAGATGACGAGGAAAAAGCTAATATGTTAAACACCTTCTTCTCCATGGTATTCACAGTGGAAAATGAAATGCTAGGTGAAATGCCAAGAGACAAAGAAAACCCTATATTAAGGGTCACCAATCTAACCCAAGAAGAGGTGCAAATCTGGCTACATAAGATTAAAATAGATAAATCTCTGGGTCTGTATGGCATACACCCACGAGTACTAAGAGAACTAAGTAATGTAATAGACAAGCCATTATTTCTTATATTTAGGGACTCTATAGTGACGGGGTCTGTTCCACAGGACTGGCGCATAGCAAATATGGTACCAATATTCAAAAAGGGCTCTAAAAGCGAACCTGGAAATTATAGGCCAGTAAGTCTAACCTCTATTGTTGGTTAAATATTTGAAGGGTTTCTGAGGAATGTTATTCTCATGGAACTACAGGTCCCAGAGCAACATTCCAGGCTCACAATAGCTATAAAGTTATATAAACAAGATGCAAAGCCAAAAATACCCTATATGTACAAAGTACAAAGAACTAAAGAAAAACTGAAAAAAGGGCAGATCACCTCCTGGTAGAAGTTCAATGTGTATGTGCACATTCCCACTGTGATCAATAACAAAAAACTAGCATAAAAACAGTGAGCATATACCCTGCAGTAAGTAAATAAATAGTAGTAGTGCATGTAAAAAAAACATTTGGTACACTATTTCACACTTTTTAGATCACAAAAGTTTCAACCCTTTTTGGCTGTGTATCTTGTCTATAAGGCATTCCACAGACAGGTGTAAAACAGTGAAGTATAAGCCTTGCTCTGCCCTCATCTATTCTGGGGTCATAACTGCCATCACACCCCATCTGACCCTAGGTCTGCCCACCTTGTTGGAGGTAAGCAAAAAATGTGAAAATGCCAAAAGTCCTAAACTTTCTGCGCAGTCTAGCATTGTGCAATTTCTTTGTAATTTTTCAAGGCTTTTTAGATGAGTTTTTTTGCATAATATTTTTGATACATTGGGATCTTGGACTTTACAGATATTCCAGTGGATGTATTGTGTGGTAAAGGCAGTGAAAGGATATCTAAAGGATTTTTTAGTTTGGTATTTAATATTTGTCACTAATATATATCACAGTTTTTTTTCAAAATGGAGAGATCTTTTTACTGCTGATCATTATGAAAAAGCCTAATTAATCCCACAGTGATACAATGATGTTACATAAGGAAACATTTCTCAATTTTTTTTATTAAATAGAGCAAATAAATACAAAAATGCTCATATACAAGGGAATAAAAATGTATGTGAAGATAAATACAATATTTTAGTCTAAAATAAACATTTCTGGTTACACTTACTTATTCATTTCAAGTACATTTTTAAGCTCTGTTGAGAAGAACTCCGTTGAAAAAAATGTCTTAAAGACATTATTAAATGTCGTATATTATTTCCTTTTTTATAGGTAAAAAAATTGTGTTGTAAGTTCGAGAAGCCATTTTGTTTCCTTTTCTGGCAATATCATATTAATTTCTAGAAAACAGTGACAGAGAAAAAGCAGCAGCGCTACAGGAGACTGATAGCTGTGAAGTGAATGACTCAGAACCAGATCACAGCTGATTCGGATCATACAGAGAATACTTCATTACCACTTATTAACATGACAGCAACCTGGGGCTTACAAACAATCTCAGTGATTTTAGAAAAGATTCATAATTTACATAGACTCTAAGCATTATCACAAGGCAGGGTGCACTTACACACTGGGATAAAAGCTTGCAAGATGTTCACCTCGTATCGGATAGCAGATTGGTTACATTCATGTAAACAGGAAATAACCTCAATCATATTTGCTGTATGATTTGCTTCACACTAAATTATTTGTGAAAAATACTTGACTCTAATAAATAGGACTTATGCAATAACCAGTCACAGTCAACAGGCTGGAAATACATGTGTGGTCTCCTTCGCTTGCATTCCATTAGTTACATTCATTTAATTTGCTGTGACAAATTCAGACAACGCATCAGCAATGCATCTGCAAAATTTCAGAAACTGTATTGAGCTTGATGACCTGAGTTTAGTTTAGAAAAACCATGCAAAATCATAATGTTGAAACCATTGAATAAAGAGGCAATTAGCCCATTGGCTTTTCTTCTGAATAGGGTCTGATGACTGATGTGGGAATCATTCTTCAATTAGCAGCTGGACCTCCATTAATGGGAATCTGTCACCAGGTTTTTCATGCTTCATCTGAGAGCAGCATAATGTAGGAAAACAGACCCCAAATCCAGTGGCGTATCACTTAATTTACTGGCTGCAACAGTTGTGACACAATCAGAGTTCTTAGATGTAACATGAAGCAGAGTTGAGAAAGCTAACCCCGACCACATCATAGTGGATTATGTACACTGTCTATTGACTGTGAGCTGCTTAACACAGGAGGAGGCGGAGTTGGACTAGCAGTTTCAAGCAAATCAGATCTGGTAATGATAATCTCCTAGTGATAAAACCTTCATTATAATTAAACAACAGCTTATGGCTGAATTCAGCATTTTAGCCCCTATCTGCTTCTGTTTTCAGATTTCGTAGCAAAAACCTGCTGATTGATTAGTTTAATCGTAAGTGACTGCGTATGCTGGTAATACAGTATGTAATCAATAACTGTTTCAAACTTTCTCCATGTAAGGCCGGCCTCACACTCAGCGTATCAAAATATGGTCCGTATTTTACGGCCGTAATATGCAGAAAAGTCCCCAAAATAGTGATCCCTATGTCATCCGTAGGCAGGGTGTGTCAGCGTATTTTGTGCATGGCATCCTCTGTATGTAATCCGTATGGCATCCATACTGCGATATTTTCTTGCAGGCTTGCAAAACCGACATCTAATGGATTTATGTGCTCAAATGTTCGGTAAAACATATATACAGTATTTACAGTATATATATATATATATATATATATATATATATATATATGTCATTGAGACACATATATATATATATTCTGTATTTATATTTAATTCAGCGCCATATATGTGAAAAGCCGGTAATTCAATTGCCGGCTTTTCATTTCTCCTTCCCAAACCCGACAGGATATGAGACATGGTTTACATACAGTAAACCATCTCATAACCCCTTTTTTTTGCATATTCCACACTACTAATGTTAGTAATGTGTATGTGCAAAATTTGGGCGCTGTAGCTTCTAAAATAAAGGGTTAAATGGCAGAAAAAATTGGCTTGGGCTCCCGCTCAATTTTCTCCGCCAGAGTGGTAAAGCCAGTGACTGAGGGCAGATATTAATAGCCTAGAGAGGGTCCATGGTTATTGCCCCCCCTGGCTACAAACATCTGCCCCCAGCCACCCCAGAAAAGGCACATCTGGAAGATGCGCCTATTCTGGCACTTGGCCACTCTCTTCCCACTCCCGTGTAGCGGTGGGATATGGGGTAATGAAGGGTTAATGTCACCTTGCTATTGTAAGGTGACATTAAGCCAGATTAGTAATGGAGAGGCGTCAATTATGACACCTATCCATTATTAATCCAATTGTATGAAATGGTTAAAAAAACACACACATTATTAAAAAGTATTTTAATGAAATAAACACACAGGTTGTTTTAATATTTTATTGCTCTCTCAATCCACCTGAAGACCCTCGCTCTGAAAAATAATAAACCAACAATATACATACCTTCAGATGATCTTTCACGTCCCACGAAGTAAATCCATCTGAAGGGGTTAAATCATTTTACAGCCAGGAGCCGTGCTAATGCACTCGCTCGTGCCTGTAAACTCGAGCGTGGGAACTTTTCAAAGGCTCAAGTTCATGAGGACATCCAGCAGAGGGTGCCTCACTGCAACTCAAGGTAAGTACAGATCATCCTGCTTTCCTTTCAGTACCCGGGGGTTTACAGGCACGTGCGAGTGCATTAGCATGGCTCCTGGCTGTAAAATGATTTAACCCCTTCAGATGGATTTACTTCGTATGACGTGACAGATCATCTGAAGGTATGTATATTGTTGGTTTATTATTTTTCAGAGCGAGGGTCTTCAGGTGGATTGAGAGAGCAATAAAATATTAAAACAAACTGTGTGTTTATTTCATTAAAATACTTTTTAATAATGTGTGTGTGTGTTTTTAAACCTTTCATAAAATTGGATTAATAATGGATAGGTGTCATAATTGACGCCTCTCCATTATTAATCTGGCTTAATGTCACCTTACAATAGCAAGGTGACATTAACCCTTCATTACCCCATATCCCACCACTACACGGGAGTGGGAAGAGAGTGGCCAAGTGCCAGAATTGGCGCATCTTCCAGATGTGCCTTTTCTGGGGTGGCTGGGGGCAGATGTTTGTAGCCAGGGGGGGCCAATAACCATGGACCCTCTCTAGGCTATTAACATCTGCCCTCAGTCACTGGCTTTACCACTCTGGCGGAGAAAATTGCGCGGGAGCCCAAGCCAATTTTTTCCGCCATTTAACCCTTTATTTTAGCAGCTACAGTGCCCAAATTTTGCACATACACACTACTAACATTAGTAGTGTGGAATATGCAAAAAAAAAGGGATATGAGATGGTTTACTGTATGTAAACCATGTCTCATATCATGTCGGGTTTGTGAAGGAGAAATAAAAAGCCGGCAATTGAATTACCAGCTTTTCACTAACACCGCTGCGTATTTCTCGCAAGTCACACTGCTGGTCCGTTTGGAATCCGTATTTTTCTCGCCCCCATAGACATTCATTGGCGATTTTTTTGCGCAATATGGTGACAAACGCAGCATGCTGCGATTTTCTACGGCCGTACAAGACCGTATATTACGGATGCGTAATATACGGCAGATAGGAGCTGGGCCATAGAGAATCATTGGGCCGTGTGTAATGCGATTTTTACGGACGTAGTTTATGCGCTCATATGTCCGTAAAACTCTCTAGTGTGAGGCCGGCCTAAGCCAATCAGATGTTGTTTAACAGCCCATTTACCTCATTCATCGGCTGATTGGCAGCTCATTTAAACAGGCTGATAATCGGGAACAAGCACGTGTAGAAATTATCGGTCAGTGTAAATGCACACTTGTACTACTTGGTTCAAATGTTTATGTTACTTACAGAGATCAGAGATAACACATTAAAGCAAATACAAATTTTACAAAAATGCTTTAGGCATGAATATACATTTGGTAAATAGAAATTGGAAAAGAACCAATATTACCCATTTTTCACATTTTTCTTCAATACTTTTGGAAATAGTGCTGTCTCCTTAGGATCAGTTATATTAGCATTTTTTTTATACGGCATAAACAGCAGTGTTAAAAGTCATCAAGTTCTGGACACTTATATGAGATGAAAGATAACATGTCTTGTAAGTATAATAACTGAAATCACACTCCCGCGTATCAAGTTTGCACCTGGATATACATAGAGCACATTACTGAGAGTTTTTTTTTTACAAATATGACGTGTTTGCGAAAAAAGGGAATATACTGTCAATATATAGGAATTTATAATGTTTGTAATAGCAAGTTTTGGCATTGTTATATATTACAAAATGTTGGTTCCTTTCTAAAAAAAAAAAAAAAACCTTAAGCAAGAAATAGCAAACTTTTCTAATCTGGAAAAAAAATGTTCTGGCTTTTCGTAAAAAGGCAATGCTAAAATCTTAGAAGTTGTATATGAGCAGCAGACATCTAGCAAAAATGGTTGTTGTGAGGTACTGTCAGTTCTTAGATAAACCCTTTTCTCTTGACCGAAGGGAGGAGCTCAACTGGTGTTTTATAATAACAAGAATGAAATTGGAGAAACATAAAATTAATTGCACAGTGAAAATCATAAAAGCCAGTTAGTGAAGAAATAACGAGCAAAATGTCTATGAAATTAATCAAAAATTGCTCTGACAGTTTCTCCAACTCTCCCATAACGCTTTGCTTCACTAGTATAGTAATGCATGTCATTTCAGAAAAGAATAAAAAATCACTTATTTTCACTTACAAGATACAATTTGCCAATTAACGGTGCATTCTCCATATATAATAATTTGCCATATCCTTTGGATATGATACAATATTTAAAGGGGTTTTCCACTACTATGAATATCAGATTGTCGGGTCTGGTATCACAAAAGATCAGCTGGCAACACAAATCCTAGTTATAAAATATAGAAAGAACATACAATAAAAGCCAATATAAAAATCTCAAGTGTTCAAATCTGCGTGAAGCTGCAAATTTTAGGATTTTTTTTCTGAAACTCAATCCTCTGGGAATCAATCCGTTCCTCTGTACTCTTTTAGGTATTTATGTACTAATAAAAACTTTTGTATTTTTTGGGAAAATTGGCTCTTATAGCAACTTTTTTAGTTATAGGATTTTTACTGTTACTTTTAAGCAAAGTCATTTTTACAGCCCAGTCACTATATATTGATGAACTTGATGAACTATGTAGGATATTGCAGAATTTAATTTTCACATTAATATCTAGTTTGGTGTGTTCAAAATGAATCCATTGCTTGATTGTTGATTGTTTAGTGGCTGCTGCCAAGTTCTACAGATCAGCTCCTCTATAGGAGATGATCTACAGTACACAACAGCGGACACTAAACTGTGTGACGGAGCGGTAATGTTCCTTCTTGTAAACTGATTGCATTTGACTGTTGCCAGAAATGGGTGATATTGATGACCAACCATTCGGATAGATTTTCAATGTAATCATAGTAGAAAACCATGTTAAGCAGACTTTTAAGCAGATTTATCACCTTACAGACCCCTTTTGGTCCAAATAACACAGAAGTATAGCGCTTTTGGGCCACTAAGATCCTATAAAAATAATAGTGGGCTCATGCAGTTGTTGAATTTACTGTATCCATAAGGAGAGCAGGTTACCTCTTCTTGTCTGTCTCAGCAGTTACTGAAAGATTATTCAATATATGCGCACACAATGCACAGCCATCAGTCATTTCTGAAAGGTATGTCAGGAGAACGGAAGCGGTGGTGAGGTTTATTTCCCTGATGAATACAGCGGATAATGTAGCAGTACCCCAAAAACATGAACGTTAATTTGTCAAAATGCAGACATTGTGGCGTAGAAGCATCTTTGGAACCTCTTATATATAATTGAAGAACTGTGTCTATTCACAACACAATAAGGCAAATTTATCAATGTCTCAACACCAGTTTTCTGACTTAGATATATGTAGTGTTTGGGTTCAAATCCTTATCTGTGGAATAACAGCGCCTTGTTAAGGAGAGCGGAAGAAAATGAATTGAGGTTCAAAACATCTCTACTCCAAGCCTGTTCTTTATTCATAGACATGACATACATGTACAATATGCCAAGTTGATAAATATAATCGTGGTAAACTTCCATTGTCTTTTTACTTATACTACAAAAAAAATGAGTGTCGGGAGCTTTTGTTATTATTGCTTTGTGTGCAGAAGAGGCTTTTGTCACTTTAAACTGTACTTCCTGGGACAGTTCTGACTGTCCATGTACTGGCAATGTAATTTGTGGATTTCTGACATGCTTATGACTTTACCCTACATCATATATCATAGTATTTTTTAATCCCCAGTTCATGACATGAAGTGTTTATATTAGCAATGATCAAATCTGTTGAAATTCAATTTTGACAGTATTCAATTTTGCCAGTTCGCTTGAATTTGACCAATAAATTCAATGTGAATCAAATGTGCTTATGCTCTGAAATCTCTAAACACCCCAGAGCATAAAAAATGTAGGCGGCAAAAAATAAAAAAAATAGTGTACTCATCTGGCCACTCACTGATACAGCTTCTCTGAGTTAGATTACAATAGATATTGTCCTCTGCTTCTTTATTCACTTTGTGCCTGGCTGAGAAACACATGCTGTGATGTCACACAGTAAGGACATCAGAACATAGTGTATGTTGATCAAAATATCACAGAGTGCAAGAAAACAAAAAAGAGGACATCTTATTCCATTAAGACCAGAAGAAAACAGAGTTGAAGAAAGCAAAAGGAAGACTTTGTGGGGAGCTGTAGTGGTGGAGAAGGTGAATAGGTAGGTGAGTAAACTATTTCTAAATTTTTAAACCCCTTTCCTGGCCCTGTTTAATCTAGAACAATCCAGTTAGCTAGACTTTTGATGGAGTCGGATAAACAATGGAAAAACAAAAAATACAAATTTGTTTTAACCCTTCAGAACCTGAGCCAATTTTGAACATAACTGCTTCACACTACAGTCCTTTTTCTTTTTTGCATTTTGGTTTTTTGCTCTCCTTCTTTGCAGAGCCATATGTTAGGAGTTGAGTTCCTGCCGCTGCACAGGGGGAATCTCGAACCATGTCTGCTGCAGTCTCCCATTCTTCTCCAGCCGCAGTGGAGTCTGCTCAGCGGAGACGTCGGTCCCAGCGTCTTGCTCAGTCTAACTCTGTGCATAGGGTTACTGCTGCTTTTCCAGCTTCTGCCATTGAAGCCAGTGCTGGGCAGCGGCGAGCAGACGCTTTTGGGACTAAGTCCTGCTTTTCCCCTTCTGAGCATGCCCAGGGCAAGATCTCCTGTTGGAGATCGAGGGTCTCATGCTCAGATACTGCAGCAGATCCCATTGGTCCTCCAGGAAGGTCCTGAAGGTGCTCAACTTCTGTGGCAGCCTCCCATTGGTCCTTCTGGGAAGGTCCTGTACATGCTGCAGCAATAAAAGGTTCGCATGACCGCACGGCCATGCACTAGTGTAAACTTGTAAACGTGTGTGTGTTGATGTGTGAAAGTCATTAATTAATTATCCCCTCCCTTGTGTATGACTGCTCGCGTAAGATGGATGATTGCTATCTAGCGCCTGACTTAGCCATCAGCACGTAACACACAAAACAGCGTCTAATTGCTGTGACTGCCAGTGCGGCGCCATGCGCTTTCACAGCGCTTTCCTGACCCAAGTCTGGGTGGTTAGTGGCGTCCGCCAGTGCGGCACCGCACGCACTCTCGTGCATCTTTATTATTATTTCTTTCACTCTGACACCCCAGTTGCGGTGTCGAGCGCAAGAGGTCTATATGGACTCAAATCCTGTGTCTTGGGATTGAGTTCTGAGACTCCTTGCATGCGCTCTTGGTGCGGTACCGCGGCCCTGTGACGCAACAGGGTTCCCTTCCTTCACACAGGGTGAAGTTAACCCATGTGTGTATCCACATTGTACCGCCATATAGTCCGTCATTACTTGGCAGCAGGTTCCATCTCTGCACGGTGGACACCGGGCTGCAAACGCACCTTACTCTATCTTTCTTATTATTTGGTGCGTTCCGCTATCCCTAACACCATAACTTTTTATTTTTCCATCTATATGGCCATGTAAGGGCTTGCTTTTTGAAAGACAAGTTGCACTTTTGAATGACACCACTGGTTTTACCATGTCATGTACATGAAAACTGGAAAAAAATTACAAGTGCGGTGAAGATGGAAAAAAAGTGCAATTCCACAACTGTTTTTTGGATTTTTTTTTACCATGTTCAACAAATGCTAAAACTGACCTGCTATTATGATTCTCAAGGTCAATATGAGTTTGTAGATATGAAACATCAGAATCAAATAGTTACCTCCAGCTGCAAGGACGCACCAAAATTGTAACAAAACCCTAATAGAAAAAGGGGAAATGGCGTACTCAGTAACTGGAGAAAATACATACGTTCAACGCTATCTAAATGAAATCATATAGAAAGGAATGCGTATATAGAACATACCATATAACAAACTTTATTAGAAACAAGAGATAAAATAGTTTTACAATACAAAGTCTAAAAAATGGTAACCACAAGTGTACTCGATATATGAGCCAAGCAGATGTTATGTGGCACCACTACTGAGCGGGTAATATACTAGAAAAAAATACTAATACCAAATGTATACTATAATATATTGCCATCACTATGTTAGTACAAGTGTGAGACTGAGGGCGCACTGTTGTTATATCCCATTACCGATAATTATATAACGCCATCATGGTGTGCACCAATAGCTGCTGCCTACACTACATAGGCCAATTTAATAGCAATACATAAAGCACTGTGCACTCAAACACAAGTAGTAAAAAGTCTTACCCGTCCTCAAAGAGTGGTGCCACCGCCCTACGCGCGTTTCAGCGCCGTGCCTTTGACTCCCCCTGATGAAGGCACGGCGCCGAAACGTGCGTAGGGGCTGTGGCACCACTCTCTGAGGACGGGTAAGACTTTTTACTTTTTACTGCTTGTGTTTGAGTGCACAGTGCTTTATGTATTGCTATTAAATTGGCCTATGTAGTGTAGGCAGCGGCTATTGGTGCACGCCATGATGGCGTTATATAATTATCGGTAATGGGATATAACAACAGTGCTCCCTCAGTCTCACACTTGTACTAACATAGTGATGGCAATATATTATAGTATACATTTGGTATATATCGAGTACACTTGTGGTTACCATTTTTTAGACTTTGTATTGTAAAACTATTTTATCTCTTGTTTCTAATAAAGTTTGTTATATGGTATGTTCTATATATGCATTCCTTTCTATATGATTTCAGATATGAAACATGTATAGACTGCTTTTTTATTTAAATGGTGAAAAAAAAATTCTAAGTTTGTTTTAAAAAAAATGTCGCCATTTTCCGAAACCCATAGCATCTCTATTTTTCATGATCTGGGGCTGGGTGAGGGCGTGCTTTTTAGCAATCCGAGCTGACATTTTAATGATACCATTTTGGTGTGCATACAATCTTTTGATCGCCAGTTATTGCATTTTAATGCAATGTTGCGGTAACCATAAAAAGTAATTCTGGCGTTTTGACTTTTTTTCCGCTACGTCGTTCGCCTAACAGATTAATTATTTTTAAATCTTGATAGATCAGGTGATTCTGAACTCGGCAATACCAAATATGTGTATATTTTAATTATTTTTAATTGCTTTATTTTGAATGGGGCGAATGGGGGTTGATTTGAACTTTTTTAATATTTTTAAAAACTTATTTTTACTTTTGGCATGTTTCATTAGTGTCCGTGGGAGACTAGAATCTGTAGTTGTCCGATCGTTTCTGCTACACACAGACAATGATCAGAAGTTTATTAACCCTTCAGTTGCCTCACAAGAACTGAAGCAATGTGTAAGGAAAAAATTAACATTTAATTATTTTCATAAAAAATGTACTTTAGGCACAAACTTTTTCATTTTCACAAGGATAACAAGAGAAAATGGAATGCAAAATTTGTTGTGCAATTCCTCTTAAGTACACTGATGCCCCATTTGTGAAAGAGATCCACTGTTTGGGCGCACAACAGGGCCTGAAAGGGAAGGAGCACCGTTTGACTTTTTGAATGCAAAATTGGCTGCGGATTCCATGTCATGTTTGGAGAGCCCCTGATGTGGAAACTTCACACAAGTGACCCCAATTTGGAAACCACACCCCTCAAGGTATTTATCCAGGGGTATAGTGGGTATTTTGAACCCACATGTTCAATACAGAATTTGATAAGATTAGATTGTCATATTGAATATGGCATTATTAATGTTGAGCTCAAGTGTTTGCTATTCCAGTTTGCATCGGGTGCATCGAGTGACATGCTTGAGTTCCTTCCCCACATGTTTTGAGCCTGTTAAGATACCCCCCAAAAATGTGGGGATCTGCAATACTCTGTGCTTACTTTAGCACCCAAAGCAAACTGGAGTAGCAAGCACTTGTGCTCAAAACTAGCTGTCACATTATTATTTTTTTTTACTTTTGAAACCCCTCAATTCTTACTCCAACCCTAACACAACCTTAACCCCAACCCTAACACTAACACAACCCTAACCTTAACGATAACCCTAACACAACCCTAACCATAGCCCTAACTCCAACCCCAACACTAACCCCAACCCTAACACCAACCCCAACCCTAACTGCAAGGGATGGAAAAGAATACTTTTTTTTATTTTATAATTTTTTTCTATCATAGTGATAAAAAAGAACCAATACAAAAAAATTCCTTATTATTGCCAGGTTCCGGCCAGCAAATCTCGGAGGGTGGACTGCGCATTGATCTGACATTTTCTTTCCAGGAAGATGACACAGGACACTGAGGGCTGGAGAACGGAGCAGGAGGGCCCGGGTATGGCAGTGGTATTGGGGGACTCCTGGGACCCCTTTTTTCTTTTCACTGATATGCTAGATCATATCAGAGGAGAGAAAAATAATTTTAAATCAGACTTTTGTGATTGCCGTTATTCGGTGAACAACGACGATCACATGACAGAGGACTGTAAAAACTGGCGTAGATCATGTTTTCCAGGGTCTCAGCTACTCCTGATAGCCTAAATCCCAGAGATTTTCTGATGCTGGGGGACACTATGCCCTTATTTTTCAGCTCTGTTAAAAACTGCAGAAAGGAATAAGAACCCTTAACACTCACCATTAAAAGGCGTATTGGCGGTCATAAAGGAAATAAAATTCAAGGCATATTTGATTAGTTTCCTACTAATTTATGTGAATTTACTTGCAACATTTCAAACACCTATTGAAATGGGCCACTTTATAGTTAATGCTGACCAATGAGTATTTTTGCATGAAGCATGAAGCAGAAAGATATCATGCCTCGGAAGAGTACATTTAAAAATCTACAAATTCAATAAATTTACTGTGATTAACTTTCTACGCCATGATATTTTGCTTGTGTGTTAGTTTTAGATTAGTTGCACCTATACAATAACATAAAACTACACTGTATTAATACATTTCATATAATACATATCACTAGTATGGCATTTGCAGAGACAGAGCGCAATAAGATCGCTTTAAATTCAGTATAACTGCAGTTCAGGAGTTGGATGGTATTTCATCAAGTTTGTAAATGTTCTGTCCTGGTACGGTACTTTCCTCCCCAGTGAACTATTTCAGTGCCAGACACTAGCTGTGGAGTCTTAATATTCTTTAATGCTTCTTCACAATTAGCTGTGTCACAGAAATAGGCAGGTTAATTAAGTGATTCATTGAGGAAATCTATAATGATAAGTAGAATGAATGCTATGGTAACTAGCCAGGTGATGTTATATTCTTATGAATTACTTCAGTTTTCACTTCCATTCATTTTAGCTGATCAGGTGCGAAGTTCAGGAGTCAAGAGTCAACTGTTATCTCAAAAAGACTAATGATGGCACAAGATGGACTGCTTTCCCATACCTGTTTGACAAAGGTTATCCAACTCATTATACAGGTTACTCAATAAATGGCCATTGTTCCATCAGATGTACAGTATGCATCGTTAACTTAATTTAGCAATTCAGTTCTTTTGTGTTAAGATTTCCTTCCAATGAGTCTTTGGCTCAGAATGTGAGAAGAAATAGATCACTGCCAAGTAAACTGACCTTGCAGTGCCCTACAATCAATATAGTGCGAAACTGATGTCCTCCTTGTCTGGAAAAAATATACATTTTCCAAAAGCTATATTCTGTTTTAAGGTTTTTAACACTATATTCAGTACAGAAGGAGTTTTGCTTCACAGCAGGTAGCTATACTTCTCTAGATTCTTCAAAGAATCTATTATTTTACAAAATTAAATAAGTGACTATATCCATTTTATCATCTAAGGAAAGACTAAATAACCTGGTTTTGAAGTTGCACTTTAATAGCCCAACAGACTTATTATAAATATAGTTGAGCTCTTTGATGTGCTGTACACCTATGTAGTTTTGTCATGATTTGTGTCATTTTGTCATAAAAAATTTATTGGATTCAAGCTGTTGACACAGTTGGCATCTGTTTCAAATTCATTTTTTACTGACAGCAAGCTGCTGCTGGCAAGTATGCAGTCTTTTTATCATCAACAGGGTGGCATTCTTGGCATGACTCTTTATCCTTCCCTAAAGTTTACTTTATTTTAATTAGATTGTTGGTGCTCATTTTGGAAAGAGTTTTTCAATAAGGACATAGTTATATTTTCTCAATAAATAATCCCTAGAGATATTTTATTCGACCATATTTATTAGAATAAGAATAGCAATAATTCTACTCCATGACTTGCATGTGTCATAGCTTGTTGTCCCCCACAGATGTTTGCTTATAGTTTAGTTAACCCCTTAACCACTCAGCCAATTCACCTTTTTTGCGTTTCCTTTTGTCCTTCCCTTTTTCCCAGAGCCATAACTCTTAATTTACTGTTCAAATAGACATATGAGTACTTAAATTTTGCAGGACAAGTTGTACAATTCAATGACATCATTAATTTTACCACATGGTGTACTCAAAAACGGGAAAAAATTCCAAGTGTGATGAAATTGTGAAAGAAAACACAATTTTGACATTGTTTTTTGGTAATTGTTTTTACTATGCACATTTTGTGTTAAAAGTTACCATGTAATATAATTTTCCTCATCAATACAATTATGTTTATACCAAACATGTCCAGTTTGTTTATTATTTTAGTGCACACCAAGAAAGGAATAATCATTCCCAAAAATGGGTTAAAAATACATTTTTATTACACAATTTCATAAATACATAACAATCTGCAGAGTAATCCAATAAATATAACACAAAAGGGAATCCACAAATACAGGAACAGGAATAGAAGTGGGACACCTGGAAATAGCAAAGCAGCATGCAAACAACATCACAATACTAATACAAATTATCTGCTATCAAAGGGATATAATATATCTAAAAATATCAAATATTAATAGCGTTATACATAAAGTGCTTGTGCAACAAATATATTAAAGCAAGAAATAAATTAAGATGTCCGAAAATAGCCCTTTAAATAGCAGAGACCCAAATGAAGCGCAATGTCACATGATTCAGACCAAAGGTCCTGTAGATGTCAAAACACAAATGATACGTGACAGAAAAATAAAGCAATGCATGTTTACCTTAAAAATATAGGTATCCAGGTGCCCACCACACCCGTTGCACGTTTCGCTCTGGGTGCTTCATCCAAGGGTGATGGGCAGCTGGCGAATCAACTATTTATCCAGTCATTGGCCAATGAGACAGAGGCAAACCAACCTCTGTTGGTTAATCACCTAAGCACGCATGACAGATAAGATTCCTGCCCATAATCACGTAAGGACTGCATCGATCACATGATGAGTCACATACCCGCAATTTAACAGGAAGTCACCATCTCATTCGTTCCAGACCACGCGTTCGCCCGTGGCTGTGGAGGTGATGCGTCCATCACGTGAAGTAATCACGTGACCGATGCGTCACCAAGCATGATCACGTGACTTCACCTTGCGCACAGAAGGTAACCACAGCCGAAAAATAGAAGCGCATCTATGTCTATCAAAGAAACATGAGGAAGGAAAATACCGCAAGTAATAACTCGATGAACAATCTTAATATACATATATATATAAAGTATATGTACCTATATGTGATCCTGAGTATAAGACTGAAGACATAGCGGACAAAAGAAGGAAGAATGGGACCTTCAAGAAAACATGTGAATAAAACAATAAAAAATGAAAAAATAAAGACAAACACAGAAGTAAAAAAGTAATAACGAGTGAATAGAAAGTGAATAATCATTAGCCCATAAAGGCTTAAAGGGTAAAAAAGTGTGATCAGTGACTAACAATGGGCTACAAAAGCAATATGTGTCACTACATATGAAATATCAATCATTTAAAATTTGCACAAGTTATTAAATCCATATTGTGAACAACAGTAAATATTCAACCCTAAAAACATAAGAAACTAATAGTTGAAAATAACCAAATGAAAAAGTATATATATATAATATAATATCCCAGTGAAAAAATATATACCTATATATATACACTCACCGGCCACTTTATTAGGTACACCATGCTAGTAACGGGTTGGACCCCCTTTTGCCTTCAGAACTGCCTCAATTCTTCGTGGCATAGATTCAACAAGGTGCTGGAAGCATTCCTCAGAGATTTTGGTCCATATTGACATGATGGCATCACACAGTTGCCGCAGATTTGTCGGCTGCACATCCCAAAGATGCTCCATACAAGGCAGGATGGATCCATGCTTTCATGTTGTTTACGCCAAATTCTGACCCTACCATCCGAATGTCGCAGCAGAAATCGAGACTCATCAGACCAAGCAACGTTTTTCCAATCTTCTACTGTCCAATTTCGATGAGCTTGTACAAATTGTAGCCTCAGTTTCCTGTTCTTAGCTGAAAGGAGTGGTACCCGGTGTGGTTTTCTGCTGCTGTAGCCCATCTGCCTCAAAGTTCGACGCACTGTGCGTTCAGAGATGCTCTTAGGCCTACCTTGGTTGTAACGGGTGGCGATTTGAGTCACTGTTGCCTTTCTATCAGCTCAAACCAGTCTGCCCATTCTCCTCTGACCTCTGGCATCAACAAGGCATTTCCGCCCACAGAACTGCCGCTCACTGGATTTTTTTTCTTTTTCGGACCATTCTCTGTAAACCCTAGAGATGGTTGTGCGTGAAAATCCCAGTAGATCAGCAGTTTCTGAAATACTCAGACCAGCCCTTCTGGCACCAACAACCATGCCACGTTCAAAGGCACTCAAATCACCTTTCTTCCCCATACTGATGCTCGGTTTGAACTGCAGGAGATTGTCTTGACCATGTCTACATGCCTAAATGCACTGAGTTGCCGCCATGTGATTGGCTGATTAGAAATTAAGTGTTAACAAGAAGTTGGACAGGTGTACCTAATAAAGTGGCCGGTGAGTGTATATATATATATATATATATATATATATATATATATATATATATATATATATATATATAAACAAGGGTATACAAGAGGGATCAAATCCAGCATGCCCAAATGTGAATGAATATTAAGTGCGGTTCCATGGAATCCCATTCCATCCTCCCCAGGTCCAAACATCATCTGTAGGATAAATAGGCAGGGTGATCATCATAGATAGCGTCAAATGGCCTAAACAGAATAAAATAATATTAGTTTCATCACAATAAAAAAAGAAAACACACAAAAAAGAAAGTAATTATCAAATAAGAAAAAACATATGTACAGAAAAAATACATACAAACAAAATTACAAACCAATAAAAAATTTAATTAATTTAAAAAAACATTTAAAATACCAAACCGTCAATCACAGGTTGACATATAACAATGGTCAAAATAAATATGACTCAGAACACATTAATACCATCCACACATGTAGATGCATTATTATTATTATTTGGGGAGAAATGGCACATAACTGTTATGGTCATTGAGGCCATCCGGGGTCAGAGTGTTGAGTTTTAAAATCCATTTTGATTCCTTTGTGCCAGGAGATTGTTCCAATCCCCCCCATGAGGGCCAATAAACACCCTGTCAATACCTCTCACCAGGAACCTCCTCGAGTCACAGTCATGCACCATCTTAAAATGGCGAGGGATTGGTTTCAATTTGGAGTGACCCCGTCACATGATCGTGGGTCACCAATGGGTTGGCATGACAACCAAAGGTCTCCAGCAGACCTCTATGGTTGTCATAGCCAGATTGCCAGACTCATCGCCTGTGTGTAGCAGAGGAGATCGGACAACTGCAGCTTCTAGTCTCCCATGGAGACCATTGAAGCATGAAAAAAGTTACAAAAAGTTTTTAAAAATATTTTTAAAAAATAAAATAAAAGTTCAAATCACCACCCATAAATTTGGTATTGCTGTCTTCAAAATCACCCAATCTATCAAGCTATAGAAAGAATTGATCTGATTGACAATTGGCGTAGCGAAAAAAAGTCAAAACACCAGAATTACTTTTTTTGGTCTTGGCAACATTGAATTAAAATGCAATAATGGGCAATGAAAATATTGTATCCACACCAAAATGGCATCATTTACCCCTTCATGACCTTGGGATTTTCTGTTTTTGCGTTCTCGATTTTCGCTCCCCTCCTTCCCATCACCATAACTTTTTATTTTTCTGTCAATATGGCCACGTGAGGGCTTATTTTTTGTGGGACAAATTGTACTTTTGAATAACATCATTGGTTTTAGCATGTCATGTACTAGAAAATGGGGAAAAAAATTCCAAGTGCGGTGAAATTGCAAAAAAAGTGCAATCACACACTGGTTATTTGTTTGGCTTTTTTGCTAGGTTCAGTAAATGACAAAACTGACCAGCCATTTTGATTCTCCAGGTCATTATGAGTTCATCGACACCAAACATGTCTAGGTTACATTTTATCTAAGTGGTAAAAAAAGATTCCAAATTTTGCACAAAAAAAAAATTGTGAAATTTTCCAATACCCGTAGCGTCTCCATTTTTCATGATCTGGGGTCAGGTGAGAGCTTATTTTTTGCGTGCCGAGCTGGCGTTTTTAATTATACCATTTTGATGCAGATATGATCTTTTGATCACCCGTTATTACATTTTAATGCAATGTCGTGGTGACCAAAAACCCGTAATTGTGGCGTTTCAAATTTTTTTCTCGCTAGGCTGTTTAGCGATCAGGTTAACCCTTTTTTTATTGATAGATCGGGTGATCCTGAACGCAGCGATTCTAAATATGTGTAGGTTTGATTTTTTTATTATTTTATTTTGAATGGGGCGAAAAGGGGGTGATTTAAAGTTTTATATTTTTTTTCATTTTTTTAACCTTTTTTTACTTTTGCCATGCTTCAATAGCCTCTATGGGAGGCTAGAAGCTGGCATAGCCTGATCGGCCATGCTGCATAGCAGCAATCATCAGATTGCTCCTATGTAGCTGAACCACAGGGTGGCGCTCACAGCAAACCGGCATCAGCAACCATAGAGGTCTCAAGGAGACCTCTGGTTGCTGTGCCGATGCATCGCTCCGATGCACCGATCATGTGACGGGGTTGGCGATACGCTCACTTCCGGCCGCACGGCCGGGAGTGCCGGTTTAACTAGTTAATAGCAGAGGGTGAATCGCGATTTCAGCCAACGCTATTGTGGGCACATGTCAGCTGTTCAAAACAGCTGACATGTCCCGGCTTTGAGGTGGGCTCAGCGACGGAGCCCACATCAAAGCAGGGGATCTGACCTCCGCAGGAATAGCACGGCAGAGGTCGGTAAGGGGTTAACATGTGCCACCCTGGTTTTAAAGGGACCAAAAGTAATTGGACAATTGACTCCAAGGCTTTTTCATGGACAGGTGTGGGCAATCCTTTCGTTATGTCATTGTCAATTAAACAGGAGTTGGAGCTGACCTGGAGTTGATTTGAGATGTGGTGCTTGCATTTGGAAAGTTTTGCTGTGAAGTAAACATGCAGTCAAAGGAGCTCTCCATGCAGGTGAAACAAGCCATCCTTAAGCTGCGAAAACAGAAAAAACCCATCTGAGAAATTGCTACAATATTAGGAGTGGCAAAATCTACTGTTTGGTACATCCTGAGAAAGAAAGAAAGCACTGGTGAACTCATCAATGCAAAAAGACCTGGGGGCCCACAGAAGACAACAGTGGTGGATGATCACAGAATAATCTCCATGGTGAAGAGAAACCCCTTCACAACAGCCAACCAAATGAACAACACTCTCCAGGAGGTCGGCGTATCAATATCCAAATCTACCATAGAGAGAAGACTGCATGAAAGTAACTACAGAGGGTTCACTGCACGGTGCAAGCCACTCATAAGCATCAAGAATAAAAAGGCTAGACTGAACTTTGCTAAAAAACATCTAAAAAAGCCAGC
Organism: Ranitomeya variabilis; assembly: GCF_051348905.1. NCBI lineage: Eukaryota > Metazoa > Chordata > Amphibia > Anura > Dendrobatidae > Ranitomeya > Ranitomeya variabilis. Next base: position 830,588,854 of record NC_135233.1, read on the forward strand.
ACAGTTCTGGAAGAACATTCTTTGGACAGATGAAACCAAGATCAACCTCTACGAGAATGATGGAAAGAGAAAAGTATGGCGAAGGTGTGGTACAGCTCATGACCCAAAGCATACCACATCATCTGTAAAACACAGCGGAGACAGTGTGATGGCTTGGGCATGCATGGCTGCCAGTGGCACTGGGTCACTAGTATTTATTGATGATGTGACACAGGACAGAAGCAGCCAAATGAATTCTGAGGTATTCAGAGCCGAATCCAGCCAAATGCAGCCAAACTGACTGGTTGTCATTTCATACTACAGATGGACAATGACCCAAAACAGAAAGCCAAAGCAACCCAAGAGCTTATTAAAGCAAAGAAGTGGAATATTCTTAAATGGCCAAGTCAGTCACCTGATCTCAACCCAATTGAGCATGCATTTCACTTGCTAAAGACTAAACTTCAGACAGAAAGGCCCACAAACAAACAGCAACTGAAAACCACTGCAGTGAAGGCCTGGCAGAGCATCAAAAAGGAGGAAACACAGTGTCTGGTGATGTCCATGAGTTCAAGACTTCAGGCAGTCATTGCCAACAAAGGGTTTTCAACCAAGTACTAGAAATGAACATTTTATTTAACCCCTTCACCCCGAAGCCTGTTTTCACCTAACTGACAGGGCCAATTTTTACAATTCTGACCACTGTCAATTTATAAGGTCATAACTCTGAAACGCTTCAACGGATCCTAGTGATTCTGAGATTGTTTTCTCATGACATATTGTACTTTATGATAGTGGTAAAACTTCTTCGATATGACTTGCATTTATTTGTGAAAAAAAACAGAAATTTTACGAAAATTGTGAAAATTTAGCAATTTTCAAACTTTTAGTTTTATGCCCTTAAATTAGAGAGATATATCACATAAAATAGTTAATAAACAACATTTCCCACAAGTCTGTTTTACATCAGCACAATTTTGGAAACATAATTTTTTTTTGTTAGGGAGTTATAAGGGTTTAAAGTTGACCAGTGATTTCTCATTTTTGCAACAAAATTTGCAAAACCTTTTTTTTAGGGACCACATCACACTTGAAGTGACTTTGAGGGGTCTATATGACAGAAAATGCCCAAAAGTGACACCATTCTAGAAACTGCACCCCTCAAGGTACTTACAACCACATTTAAAAAGTTTATTAACCCTTCAGGTGCTTCACAGGAATTTTTGAAATGTTTAAAAAAATTTAACATTTAACTTTTTTTCACAAAATTTTTAATTTAGATCCAATTTGTTTTATTTTACCAAGGGTAACCAGAGAAATTGGACCACAAAAGTCATTGTACAATTTGTCCTGAGTACGCCGATACCCCATATGTTGGGGTAAACCATTGTTTGGGCACATGGCAGAGCTCGGAAGGGAAGGAGCGCCATTTGACTTTTCAATGCAAAATTTGCTGGAATTGAGATCGGACACCATGTTGTGTTTGGCGAGCCCCCGATGTTCCTAAACAGTGGAAACCCCCACAAGTGACACCATTTTGGAAAGTAGACCCTCTAAGGAACTAAGCTAGATGTGTGGTGAGCACTTTGAACCTCCAAGTGCTTCACAGAAGTTTAAAATGTAGAGCCGTAAAAAAAAAAAAATTTTTTTTTTTTTTTAAATAATTTTTTCACCCCAATTTTTTTATTTTCCCAAGGGTAACAGGATAAATTTGACACCAAAAGTTGTTGTGCAATTTGTCCTGAGTACTATGATACTTTATATATGGGGATAAACCACTGTTTGAGCGCATGGCATAGCTCGGAAGGGAAGGAGTGCTGCTTGACTTTTCAATGCAAAATTGGCTGGAAATGAGATCGGAACCCATGTCGCGTTTGGAGAGCCCCTGATGTGCCTAAACAGTGGAAACCCCCCACAATTGACCCCATTTTGGAAAGAAGACCCCCTAAGGAACTTATCTAGATGTGTGGTGAGCACTTTTAACACCCAATTGTTTCACTAAAGTTTAGAATGTAGCGCCGTGAAAATTAAAAAATCATTTTTTCTTTCCACAAAATGAGGTTTTAGCCCGCAATTTTTTTTCCCAAGGGTAACAGGAGAAATTTGTTGTACAATTTGTCCTGAGTATGCTGATACCCCATATAAGGGGGGGAAACCACTGTTTGGGTGCATGGCAGAGCTCAGAAGGGAAGGAGCGCCGTTTGAAATGCAGACTTAGATGGATTGGTCTGCAGGCGTCATGTTGCATTTGCAGAGCCCCTGATGTACCTAAACAGTAGAAACCCCCCAAAAGTGACCCATATTGGAAACTAGAGCCCCCAAGGAACTTATCTAGATGTGTTGTGAGAACTTTGAACCAACAAGTGTTTCACTACAGTTTACAACGCAGAGCCGTGAAAATAAAAAATATATTTTTTTCCACAAAAATGATATTTTAGCCCCCAAATTTTTATTTTCCCAAGGGTAACAGGACAAATTGGACCCCAAAAGTTGTTGTCCAATTTGTCCGGAGAACGCTGATACCCTATATGTGGGGGGAACCACTGTTTGGGCACACGGGAGAACTCGGAAGGGACGGAGCACTGTTTTAGTTTTTCAACACAGAATTGGCTGGAATTGAGATTGGACGCCATGTCGCGTTTGGAGAGCCCCTGATGTGCCTAAAAAGTGGAAACCCTATTCTAACTGAAACCCTAACCCCAACCCTAACCCCAGCCCTAACCCTAGCCCTAACTCTAGCCCTAACCCTAGCCCTAGCCCTAACCCTAGCCCTAACCCTAACCCTAGCCCTAACCCTAGCCCTAACCCTAGCCCTAACCCTAACCCTAACCCTAGCCCTAACCCTAGCCCTAACACTAGCCCTAACCCTAGCCCTAACCCTAACCCTAATGGGAAAAGGGAAATAAATACATTTTTTAAAATTTTATTATTTTTCCCGAAATAAGGGGGTGATGAAGGGGGGTTTGATTTACTTTTATAGCATTTTTTTGGTGGATTTTTATGATTGGCAGCCGTCACACACTAAAAGACTCTTTTTTATAGCAAAAAATAGTTTTTGCATCACCACATTTTGAGAGCTATAACTTATCCATATTTTGGCCCACAGAGTCATATGAGATCTTGTTTTTTGCGGGACGATTTGACTTTTTATTGGTTCCATTTTCGGGCACATGACATTTTTTTATCGCTTTTTATTCTGATTTTTGGGAGGCAGAATGAACAAAAACCAGCAATTCCTGAAATTCTTTTAGGGGGTGCGTTTATACCGTTCCACGTTTGGTAAAATGGATAAAGCAGCTTTATTCTTCAGGTCAGTACGATTACAGCGACACCTCATTTATATAATTTTTTAATGTTTTGGCGCTTTTACACAATAAAAACTATTTTATATAAAAAAATAATTGTTTTTGCATCGCTTTATTCTGAGAGCTATAACTTTTTTATTTTTCTGCTGATGATGCTGTATGGCAGCTTTTTTTGCGGGACAAGATGATGTTTTCAGTGGTACCATGTTTATTTATATCCATCTTGTTGATCGCGTGTTATTCCACTTTTTGTTCACCTGTATGATAATTAAGCGTTGTTTTTTGCCTTGTTTTTTTTTTGCGGTGTTCACTGAAGGGGTTAACTAGTGGGATAGTTATATAGAGCGGGTCGTTACGGACGCGGCGATAACAAATATGTATACTTTTAGTGTTTTTTTTTTATTTACAGAAATAAATGGATTTATTGTGAATTATTTTTTTTTCCTTTATTTGGGGATTTTTTTTTATACATTCAATTTTTTTTTTTACTTTCTACCATTGCCCCAGGGTGGGACATCACTATGTTAGATCAGATCGCTGATCTGACACTGTGCATAGCACTGTGTCAGATCAGTGATCTGACACGCAGAGCAGGAGGCTCTGGCTAGCCACGTCACTCCATGACCCGGAAGGAGTCCCGCGGCCATCTTGGATCCGGGGACTCCATCCGGATCACCGGAGCAACGTGATCGCATTGCGTTGCTCCGGTGGGAGACAGCGGCATCAGAGGGGTTAAATGCCCGTGCCAGCGCGGATCGTGGGCATTGCTGCGGGGTGTCAGCTGTCATATACAGCTGACACCCGCACCCGATCACCGCGGCACTCAGCGCGAGACCGCGGTGATCGGTGCACCGTTCTAGTACTGCGGCTGGCACAAATGCAGTGCCGGCAGAGCAGTACTAGTACGGCGCATGTCACGAGGGGGTTAAAATTATTTAATCTGTCCAAATACTTTTAGTCCCTTTAAAAACAGGGTGGCACATGTTAAGGAGCTGAAACTTCTAAACCCTTCATCCAATTTGAATGTGGATACCCTCAAATGAAAGCTCAAAGTCTGATCTTCAACTGCATCTGAATTGTTTTGTTTAAAATTCATTGTGGTAATGTCTATAACCAAAATTAGAAAAATATTGTCTCTGTCCAAATATATATGAACTTAACTGTATCCGGCTGACCCTAGTCTCTCAATAATCTCATTGGGCATCGGATAAGCGTCGAACTTGGACACCTCATTGAGCTTCCAGTAATCATTACAGAAGCACAAGGACAATAAGGCTGGACCAGCCTCTCTTTGACTCCTCGATGATGCACAGGCTCAACATTCTCTTCAATTCCTTGAATATCACCTCGCAATGAGCTTCAGGAATCCAGTACGGCCTTTGGATCACCCTCACATGCGGTTCAGTCAGGATTTTGTGCTCCACAGACTGCGTACATCCTTGTAACTCTGAAAACAGGTCTGGGTTCTGCTGAAGTAGTTGATGGCACTTTTGTTTCTGGGCCAGCAATAGTGTCTCTGCCACTTTGACATCCTCAACCTTGATTTAGGATGGGCCCCTACTGGATCCCTGTCTACCCACTGTTTCAGTGGGTTAATGTGGTACACCTGGTATGGTTTTCTTCTCCCCAGTTGGTGGACCTTGTAGTTGACATCACTCAACTTCTCGACCACCTGGTATGGCCCTTTCCTATTGGTCGTAAATCTACTTTCAACAATGGGGATCAACAAGAACACCCGGTCCCCAGGGATAAACTGTATAAGTCTTGCAACTGATTGTAGGCCCTTGCCTGGGCCTGTTTGCTTGGAGGAGACTCACACTCGTGATCCTGTCCTGCATCTGGGCCACATGTTAAATAACACTTTGGTGGGGTGTTACCTCCATTCCCAGGTCTCCTTTGCAATGTCCACAAGACCTCAAAGGTGATGTCCGTATAGGAGCTTGAATGGTGAAAACCTAGTAGAGGCCTGTGGGACTTCTCTGATGAAGAACAGTATGTATGGCAGGAGGCAATCCCAATCTCAGCCATCCTTGTCCACGACCTTCTTCAACATGGATTACAAGATCTTATTGAACCTCTCCACCAGGCTGTCTGTCTACGGATGGTACACCGATGTCCTAAGTTGGGTAATCTGAAGGGCCTTACACAACTCCCTCATTACCTTGGACATGAACGGTGTCCCTTGGTCTGTCAAGATTTCCTTCAGCAGGCCCATCCGGGAAAAAAATACACACTAGCTCCCATGCTATACTCCGGGGGAGGAGTTTCTATGTGGCACTGCCTCCAAGTACCTCATAGCATTGTCCATTACTACCAGAATGTATTGATGACCCCTGGTGGAATTAATAAAAAGCCTGACTAGGTCCATGGCAATCTGGTCAAATGGGGCAACGATTATGGTAATGGAACTAGGGAACTGCAGAAGTGGGATACTGGGGCAGTTACCTGACAGGTAGGGCAGGACCGACAGAAATTAACAATGTCCCTGTGACACCCAGGCCAGTAGAACCTCTGAGTGACTCACTTTAGGGTTTCATCTATGCCTAGATGTCCCCCAAAGACATGAGCATGGGCCAGATCTAGTACCCAATGTCTATCAGCTGCTCTAATACTTTCCCTCTCTGTTTAGTGACCCGATATAGCAACTCCTCGTTGACTGCAAAGTACGGGAACCTGGTGTCGGCCCCCAGCTGTAGAGCAACCCCATTTGTCACAGTCACATTTTCAAGTGCATTTTTAAGGTAAATCCTTAGATGCGGTCAATATGGTAAATAAGATGTTGAAGTGAAAGAGGCGATTCCCTTTTGTCACCCAAAGGTGCCCACTGTAACTTTATCAAAGAGTAGCAACTGGATTACTTGGCAGTTAAAGGGAATCTCTCACCACATTTGACCTATCTAAACTACTAATATGGGCATGCACGTTATAGATTGCAGAAAAATGTCCTACCTGTATGCCTCATATCAGATGCCTTGTTGTTGAGAAGTCATCTTTTGTCACTTTATGTAAATGACGTCTTCCAGGCTATGGGGCAGATATTGCCTGGTAGATAACTCTTTCTCCAGAGCTTATTTAAAACAATAGGAAAGTTACCAGTGTGATGTGTAGTAGCCACCCTCTGCTCTCCTAATCTCACTGCAGAGCTGTGTGTGATTTAAACTGACACATCTGCAGGTTTCTCTCATCTTCATCTTTCATCTCACTGGCAGACAGGGTTGCAATATAGCAGAGCTCAGAGAGAAGCAACAAATATGTTTACAAAAAGGCAGATTTAATTTATCCTGCTCTGTGTTAGTTACTGGTCTCACACTGATAACTCTCCTTCATGTAAAATAAGCTCTAGAGGCTGAGTTGTCTTCCATGCAGTGTCCTCCTCAGAGCCTGGAAGAAATAATTTAGATATAACAGATCGCAGACATCATGGTACATTTTTATTCAGCTTCCTATTACCTGTATGCTTATATAGATGGCTTAGAAGGGTTGATCCTACTGACAGATTCCTTTAATGCCTAATAAGAGGCCTCAAGGTCTTCTAGGTTTACCACAAGCATGGCCTAATAGAATGTATGTTAACCTTCTGCTGACAGGCATAATAAATTGCAAATCAAGAGTAATGCATTGCATTACATGAGCTATTAAATAATCAGGTGATCTTATCTTTTAATATATCTTTTAAGTTAAAAGACAAAGGGGTAATAGGTAAAGTAGCAAGTCCCCTTTCTTTTTTCCATTATCTATTTACCCTCAAAAGTATGCTACACAAAGAACAGAAGAGGACACTCAAAGCAGGAAACTCAGGTAAAAAATTATATAAATACAGTTTATTAACAATTTAGTAACAATCCACAAAACAATAGATAAACAAATGGGGCATATGAGTGGATTTTTACTTCTTACAGAGGGGTTCACACTTGAATTTTTCATCAGCACAGAGCTCTCATCAGACTCAATCATACCAAGTCATTCTGGAAAGACATATTCCAGCGTAAAGGCATAGGGATAAAGTGCCAATGAAGAGAAATAGCACCTAAAATCCTTTGCTGTCATTTCTCAGTCCTGTTTTGGATGTCCTCTCATTTTCAAAGTGATAATGAATACCTTAATACACATAATTTACCTATAAATACATGATGCTTGGATGCATTTTAATGAATTGACTTTACATATATAAAATTATTTTCCCTTCATAACCCCCTAGAACCACTTGTCTACTGTGCCTATAGGTAATATAGCTAAATTATGCATACATATATACATAAATACATATAAGATTCTTTTATCAAGCCTTGAATTCCAGGTATTCTGCTCTCAAAATACTTTGATTATTTGCATGATATTTTGTACTCAAATACATTTTTATAGTGGACTTTAAGTGCTTATTAAATTGAGTAATTTAGCTGAATGCAAAGACAATCCATTCTACTTTGTTACTTTGCATACAAGAAAAACATAATATTATATCCCCCAAAATTTGTAGTTTTTACAGAATGTTGCGTTATTGCTTATCCATCACTAATTCAAAATTTATAGGGGTCACTTATTTATCTGCAGTATTTTTAAAGGTAAATTATGGATTGTTCTATCATGAGCAGGACCTTACCCTGATGCAGTTGTTGTTTGAATGAGTCCTAATTGCATTTTTAAAAACAGGTGCAGCTTGTGAGCCCAAATTAATTGGAACAATTAATTAAAAGAAAAAAAATAAAGCCTTGAATTTCAAAATATTCTTTGAATATAAGATAATGGATTTGGTTTTGATCCTTCAATGATGGTGAGTCAGCAATAATGTATCAGATAAAAAAAATGTAAAAGCTTTGTGGAATTCATTATTTAAAGTAATGAATATTAATAAAGCATCTTAAAAATCTTTCCAGAGCATGTAAAATTTCAAGGCTTAAAGCTGGGTTCATTAGAGAATTATCAAGAACTTGAAATGAAAAACACAAAAATGAAAACATTTACATTTGTGTAATTATAATAACAAAATATTGCAAACATCATAAACAAATCAGAAAATAAGCATGCCAAGTATATTATAAGGACAATTAACAAGAAGTGAGCAGAAAAGGGGGAGAGGTGAGGACAGCAGTGCATGGCAGAGGTTATGTAATTCCTCTGCTCCAGTGTTACTAGAGAGAAAGCTGCTCACACCAACAAAATAACCTACTCGACATAACTTGAGAAATTATTTTAGGATGTGAAATAATCATTGCTGCTGTTGGATGTCCGTCCGGCACCTATTTGTCCTGTGTACACACATCATCTAAATAAATTGTTTTTTTTTCACTGTAGCCCCCATGCATTTTTCTAAATTAGATTTCCTAAATGCATGATGACTAAAGTGAAACATGAAGATGACAGCGTCCTTATGTGGTGCTGCATAAGTGCCGCAGATGTCGGGTGCTACTTTGCATTGATGGTATCAAAAATCACAGATCTACTTCTAAGTATTGAAAGAAAAGGTGGTACCATCACTAAGTGCCATTGGTAGACATGAATTTTTTAAACACAATAATGATCCAAAATATGCAGCGAAGGCCACTGTTGCATTTCGGAAGAACAGGGTGAAAATATTTCAGTGGTCAAGCATGTCTCCTGAGCTGAACCCAATCAAACACCTATGGGCAATTCTGAAGATATAAGTTGAGCATCCAGACTCTAAAAGAGGTCATTCTTTAAGAATGGAAAAAGACAGGTGTTACACTATCTCGCCAACTTATTAATTCCAGGGCTAGAAGACTAGGTGCTATCCTGAAAAATCATGAAGGTCATACAAAATACTTGATATAGTTGTTTTTGATGTGGGATGTATTCATGTTTGCATCAACTAATTGAGTAAAGCTGAAGATTTTGTACTGAAAGTAATGTTATTAACCTTACTTTCATGTTATGGGCTAAAAATGTACTATGAAACTCTGTCTTGTCAATGTTATAATGAGAAAAAATTAACTTTTTTTGTATTTACCAAATGGCTGCAATGAAACAAAGAGTGAAAAATGTAAAGGGGTCTGAATACTTTCCGTACCCACTGTATGTGTGTGTGTACTTATGTATAACCTCTGCAATCTTCTCTTTTCTTTTACCTGTAAAATTGCTAATCCTGTGTGGTTTCATTACAATCTGCCAAACCTGGCATGCTTATTTCTAATTGCATCTTTCTTCCAGGACCCCACTGTGAACTATGTCTAAATTGTGTAGTTCAGAGACGGTTCATACTGTAGTTCTTTTTATTTTTATGTTCTTATTAAGTTTCTGTTTATATGTTTATGAACCTATTGGGAAACTTCCATTTTTACTTTTGTATTCCAATAATACATACTGTATATATTGTTCTCTGCTGTGGCACATCCTTACCTATATTAATAATATCTCTGCTCTAAACTTTTACTATATAAACCACAATGATACTTAATATAACTTTTATTAATTCATAAAGGCCTTAATTTGTCTTTTAAGAGGAAAGAAAGCTTGCTTTGTTAAAGCGAACATCCTGCATATTCAATAAAAATACTTTTGAATAAAGAAGACAGCTTTAGCTTGTCTCAAAGAATTCCCTCTAATCTTCATTTCTAAAGCTATACAAAAGGTGAAGAGTGTATATAGCAGTTAAAATACTCTTGCATTCTCCTATGTTATTATTTTTTTATTTTTTTTTACTTCTCAGTTCCTTTAGTAATCTCTTTAGGAGACTTGAAGCTTCAGTCCTGATATATGTAGCAGAAATGATCATCTGCTATGAATGCCAGCCATGTGGCAGTGCTCATAGCAGATCAGCAATGATAAGCACAGTGGTCTCCTGCAGATCCTCAATCATCATGCCAACCCATCGTCGCTCCGTGATTATGTGACGGGGTGCTAATGGGTGTGATTTTTGATGGACTATCGGTGTATGCATATTAAATGCCGCTGTCAGAGATTGACGGCGATATTTAACATGTTAACAGATGCGGGTAAATCGTAATTCCACCCGTGGCTGTTAGGCGCATATGGCAGCTGATAAGATTAACTGTCATATGCCTGAAAAGGTGCGGGCTCTG